>NC_089491.1:374630994-379550994 GCF_036850765.1 Saccopteryx bilineata
AGACCCTGCTGGGCTTAGTGAAATGCTGAGAGCTAGACCTAAAGACCCTCAGGTCTTCTACCTCAGCAACTAACCAGCAATTTGGGGCCTCAGTTTCCTCAAAGCCCTCTTAGTAGGGGTGCTGGTGGGGAGTGGTGAAATAGCATCATCATTTAGGGAATAAGCCTCTCAGGGTGTGGTTATTATTTTCGAAAGAGGCTGTGTGCTGAGGCCTGCCAGGGGAAGGGTGGGAGCTGGAAAGGCTCAGACCCCCCTAGATGCTGCAAGGCCCTGATGTCTTCCCAGCCACCTCTCCCCCAACAACACCTCTGAGTCAGCCCCCAACTAGAACACCTCGCTCCCTGCCCCCTCCAAGCTGCTAAAGACAATGCATCCCTTTGCCTGAGCCCAAAAGCCAGCTCAGGCCCTGTGCCTGTCTGGCACTGCCCCACTGAATGAGCCAGCCGTCTGCTCTGGGCTTTTAGACAGAATTGAGGACTCCTGGAAGGTCTTTCAGGCTTTGGCACCTCGGTGGGGGTTTGGGGGGCACTGGCTGCTCTGGGCAGCTTCCATCTTAGTATGTCAGGTCCTAATAGGGGGGCCCAGAAGGAGGTAATCAACATCAGGGACCCAAGAGTCTATGGATAAAATATCCAGGGGAAAGGAAGGGTGGCTTCAGGAGAGAGAGGTTCAGCTTCTCCAGCTGTGGGGGAGGCTGCTACAGGGAGCAAGGTGGCACTTCCACTGCTGCAGAAGGGTCTGTTCCTCCAGAGCCCCTATTCCACTTCAGCTGACCACTCAAACCCACACAGAAGCTCCAGCATAGCGCCACGCTCCAAGGGCAAGGAAGAGGAACCAAGTGGCAACCCCCTACTCCCGGATGGATGAGCTAGCCGACTCCTTACCTGAGGCCGTGCTGTCCCTGGTGGCCCCTCCGGCCAACCACTGCAGAACCCGGTTCAAAAGATGCTCCGGCCGCTCGGGGGCGCCCAGGGGGGCCCAGGGTGGGGAAGTCAGGGGCTCGCTCGGGGACAGCTCGTCGGAGGAGTACGAGGAAGGGGAGCGCAGGGGCCCCACTCCCCCGAGCGACCCGGGCCCCGGCACCTCCTCTAACTGCAGCCAACAAGGTCCCCCGCTGCCGAGCTCCTCGGTGACCCCCGCCGGCTCTACACTTTCCTCCTCTGGGGGCGGCTCCAGCCCCGGCTCAGCGGGGGGCTCCCGAAGGAAAGCTGGGAGCAGCAGGCGAGACACGCTCTGACGCCGCTGCAGTGGCCGTGGTCCCCCGGCTGGACCGCCGCCTCCGCCGAGCCCCCCACCCCCTCCAGGCCCGCAGCAGCTACCCGGACCCCCGCTGGGACCTCCGGACACCGTTCGCCCCGCCAACTGCGATGTCTGCTTCTTCAGAAATTTCTCCAGCGGCTTCATACCCTCCCCCCCCCCCGCCCCACTTCTCGGGGCCGCCGGGGGACCCAGGTGTCCCTGGCGCGGGCGGGGGGGAGGGGGGGCGGGGACACGATGCTCAGAGCCGGAGGGGCAGAGCGGAGGGCCGTGCCAGGCGCCGGACTTAGGGCCAGAGGTGCCCGAGGCTTGTTGGCCGGAATCCAGTGGCCAGTGGCAGGGGGAAGTGCCAGAGGGAAGGGGTGCCTGTCCTTAGTGGCCCTCCATGCCGGCTGCAGCCAGCACGCGGCCCAAAGGGTGGGTAGGCTGCAGGGCCAGTGCCCCGGCTCTGCGTTCCTGGGCCGGCCTGCGGGAAGCAGTGGCAGAGGCAGCGGGCGGAGCGCAAGGCTGAGAGGACGCGTCGGCAGCAGCAGCGGCAGCAGCGGCGCTCCTGACCGCCCGGGAAGGTGGCAGAAACTAGACCGCGCCCCCTTCTCCAGTCCCCACCCAGTCCCCGCCCATGCCCTTCCGGGGCCCGCCTCCTGGACCACGAGAGGCTTGAACTTGGACATTGGGGCTGATCATGGGGCCACATGGGATTGTAAGGGGCTGAATGAGATTCGGTGTAGAGTTAGAAAACGCAGAAATTAAAGGCAAAGTTAAGAGTGATATACCAATGGACAGGGGTTCCTGGATCCAGGGCTTCCAAGACTCCATTATCACTTCAAAGAACCAGAGCAGGTCTGTGGCTTGCACGTATTGACTCACCTACCTGTATATCAGGTGAGGCCTTCAAAGATTACTGATTGGGTGTCTATCACTCTCAAGCCTGATAGTATGTCTGTTGACATAAAAGAATATGTGGCCTTTTTTTTTTTTTTTCCCCCTGAAGCTGGAAACGGGGATAGACAGTCACCCCGACCGGGATCCACCCAGCACGCCCACCAGGGGGCAACGCTCTGTCGCGACCAGAGCCACTCTAGCGCCTGGGGCAGAGGCCAAGGAGCCATCCCCAGCGCCCGGGCCATCTTTGCTCCAATGGAGCCTCGCTGTGGGAGGGGAAGAGAGAGAGAGGAAGGAGAGGGGGAGGGGTGGAAAAGCAGATGGGCGTTTCTCCTGTGTGCCCTGGCCAGAAATTGAACCCGGGACTTCTGCACGCCAGGCCGATGCTCTACCACTGAGCCAACCGGCCAGGGCCAAGAATATGTGGTCTTGATCTCCCTTCTTGTAAGAAGGGCAAGGTCTTGGGTGGACTGGCATTGGCCCAGGGGGCGGCACTAATCTGCCCTTTCTGGTAGGGCACGATAGATGGAGAGGGCCTGGCCTGTGAAAGGCAGGTACTGGCAGGCAGATAGGAGCCAGGCAGGGAGCAGCAGGTTGTAGCAGGTCTAGCTGGGGTGAGAAGAGACAGTAGGCAGGGGGGAGGAGACCAGGAGCACAAGGGCACCTAGGCCCAGTTGGCAGCAGGAAGAAGCTGGGCCATGGTGATGAGTGACAAGCTTCAGAGCTGCCGTCTGACATCATCAAGCATAGACAGCCCCCCAGAGTTGCCATAGCCACAGAGTGGGAAAAGCAGCGCCAAATTTGCACTCCAAATAATCCTTATTCCTGAAGCCCATGCCAGGAGCATTCTTTCTCCAAGAAGGAGGTGAGTAAAGACACACGTTCAGTGTAAGCACATCAAGATTAAGGTAATAAGGTTGGGGAGTGGCACCAGGTTCCAGATGGGCTGAGGTGCCTTGGTCAGTGCCGCACCCGTTTACTGTGCACTGGCCAGGTAGGCACGGGAATGCTAAAGGCTGGGAGTGGTGGTAGAACAGTATGTGCACTACACAGATATGTAAGTGTGTGTGCATATCTGGTCCTATGTATGCTAGCACATGTGTTCACAGAAATGAGCTTGCACACCCATCTGTTTGTGGATTTAGAAAGGAAACAGTAAACAGGAGAAAGCACAATTTTGGCTAAGAAGCTGGAATAGAGATCCAAGTATCAGCTTCTTGGGCTCCCTTTATTAGATATCCCAATATCCCTGGGGTTAAGAGGGGAAACTTGCTGGAGTGGCTTGGAGCTCCCCAGGCATTTTATGAACTGAATACGAGAGGAGGGCTCCACTCCCAGCACATGCCACAGTTACCAGATTAAGCTGGTTGCCTTGGTAACCTCCTCTCTGGGCAGGATTTGGGACTGTCAGGAAGGGGAAGAACTGGGGAGTGTGGAGGGTGTGGGGGCTGAAAATAAAAGGTGCAGAGAGACTTCTAGAAACTGGAAGTTTTGGGAGCAGGACCCCAGGACTCCTCCATCTATGTAAGGATATCAAGCAGAGGCTAAGCTCAAGACTTGGAATCAGGGAGGAAAGCCAGCATCAAATCATGGTCCTCCTTGAATAGCAGTGGTCCTTGCCCTAATTGCACACTTGGATCAAAAATACCGAGATGGCGCCAACATTTATGGTATTGTTTTAAAAGATCCCCAAGTAATTCAAATAGCCAGGGTTGAAAATCACTGCTCCAGGGGGACACCCCAACCCAAGTGGGCTGCAGATGCTGGAAGACTTTGGGATTCAAAATCTTTGCTGTTCTGAGTCACCCACAAGGTAGCAGACCTATGTGCTGACCCCATGGGGAGGATGGCTGGCAGGGCACCTATACTCTTATCATAGAAGAAATTGAGGGAAAGAAGGTGGTATAATTAACAACTGTGAGGAGATGCAGACAAGGTCATGGACTTACAGAAGGGGATAGGGCAAGGCTACCTAAGGCTAATCTGTCTGCCCACTGAGAGGCAGGCTGGGAGGGCAGAGAACCTGGGAGCTTTGCTGATCTTGAGTTTCTTCTTGCAGAGCTGGTTACCAGGGCAACAGAGAGCAATGGGATCTGAGAGGAAGCAAGAAGCAGGGGTGAGGGGGAAGCATCTTAACATGCTCATTTCTCCTGCCAGTAACCCACTCCCAAGGCTGGCTGGCATTCTTTGCATGACCCCAGATTAGGCCCATAAATACCCATCACCTTATGGGGGAGAAGGGAAGCAAAACTGACAAGATTTGAAAAGGAACTACGAATAAAGGTCAGAAGAATCATGGTTCTCTGCCCGTAGCAACAGTACCAAAGGGTGGGAGTCCAACTGTCATTTTAAGATGTGCCAGTATAATGGCCCTGGCCAGGTATCTCAGTTGCCTAGAGCATCATCTCAATACACCAAGGTTGTGGATTCAATCCCTGGTCAGGGCACATACAGGAATCAAGCAATGAATGCATAAATAACAACAACAAATCAGTATTTCTCTCTCTCTAAAATCCATAAATAAAAAGTCCAATACTGCCAGTTCCAAATTAAATTCAACTGCTCCCCCACACTGTGGTAAGCTTCTGTAGTGAACTTCAACCTCACCCAGGATATGGAGGAGGAAACAATCAACTCAAAGCTAGGGACTGCTCTGTGCTCATCAGAGGCAAAGTGGCAGAGGTAACTGGCAGCATGAGCTACACCTGGAGGTTTTTCAATTGTCCCTTCCCTCTCCCCATACTAAGATAGAAGCCTGTCTCTTAAATTGCGGTCCCTGTTACTTCAGTGCCAATGTTAAGTCTTTACTTTTCTACTAGCTGCCTGTGCCTCACTCTCTTCTAGGACCTAGTATACGTGTACTGAGATTTGGCACATTGCCCCAGGAAACTTCCTTGCCAAACACAAAAGAAGGCATAAGGGATATGATGTTCTTGTGGGTAACCAGTATCTCATTAGTTTTGTCCCTGACACTTCCAGACTAAGAAACTGCATGATATCCTGGTGTCCATGTGGCAATGCGGTTGGGAAAGATAACTGATGGAGAAGACAGAACACACTTGAGCCTCAGAGGAGCTCCTCACCCTGTGGACTTCCATTTCACAAGTCTGAGCCAGCTCCAGGGCTCAAGTTGTGACTGATGCTGGGAATCACGGAATCATCTTCCCTCCCTCTCAAATCAAAACTCGTGCAAAAAAGCCAAGTTTACAGTCTAAATTTTATTATATTCAAGTCACAATACCGATCACAAATGTGCACCCTTTAAAAACAGTTAACAACACACATGGAGAAATTCTTGCAACAAAACACAGCGGACCAACAGAGACAACTGTCACAGTGTCTTAAGGTCTGGGAATCTGGGCATGCTGCCCACAGGCTTGAGACATCTTCAGGTTTAAGGCAAAGGGAACAGCCTCCAGAAGGCACAACCACCAGCTACCCCTGAAGAATCTCTTTAGTTATTTCCTCCTTTAGGGTTACAGCTTGAGTGCCTCTCCTCCCTCCCCACACATCTGTGACTCAAGAGTGGACAGGCCGCTGCTTAAGAGATGGAATAGAAATAGTGACATTACTTGGGGAGAGACACAGCTGTCAACTTCTCCCTCAGGTTCTGTAGAGGGACAGAGACAGTGGCCAAGTACCCCTGGGAAACACAAGTGCTTCAATAATAGGACCTCTTCCACAGAGGCAGCAGGAGTAGTTCAGCGCCATGAATAGTGAGGAAAGGAGCCCTTGCCACAAAAGTGAC
The DNA here is from genome assembly GCF_036850765.1 of Saccopteryx bilineata. Lineage (NCBI taxonomy): Eukaryota > Metazoa > Chordata > Mammalia > Chiroptera > Emballonuridae > Saccopteryx > Saccopteryx bilineata. The sequence goes on from NC_089491.1 coordinate 374,636,882, forward strand.
CGGCTTCCTGAGGCCTTAAGCCCAGGTGTGGTAGCTTCTTCTGTTTGCAAGGACAGGAGCAGAACTTGGGGAAAATAAGGTAGGAACATCTAAAACACTTGTAGCAGAAAAGACAAGAAGAACAATCATAAAGGACAGGGAAGACAGCTGCTGGATAGTATCTGCCTCTAGAGATGCATTGGTCCATAGTAACTGGAAAAGGGGTCTGAAGATGGATGGAAATAAGAAAAGCAGGGTCCTCTAATTCCACTTACCTCTGAGCCCTGACAATTGTGTGAATACATATCCCCAAGGTGCAAAGGCTCTCACTCCACCCTCCCTTTCTCACAAAAACACTTGATTTGCCATCTCTCCCCACTGTAGAGACTCTGCCCTCAGTAGAGGTCTGAAGCCTAGCAGAGTACAGGGACTGATGGAGACTCCTAGAAACTGAAGCCAAGAAGAAAAGCTCCTACCACAAACTTTGAGCTTAGAGGAGTTAAGAGAATCCAAGTATGTAACAAAGGCCAACCAAAAGTGAAAGGTCAGTTCTTTGTAGACATGGTAGGAAAAGACCAGAGGGTAAGTTCTCAAATATCTGGGTTGCAGGGAAGAACCAAAGGGAACCAAAGTAGCTAGCAAACCAAAAAAATGAACTTGTCTCATTTAAAGGCAGCAGGGGTGGGGTGGTGGGACAGATTGTAGACTCAGAAGCCTAGGCTGTTTGGATTTCTGCTCCTCTGAGCACAGCTAACTCAAATAGAGTGGAGATGGGAGGAAATCCACTTGTTTCTCCCTTTCTCTAACAGAGCCTGTCCTCAGAGGAAGGGTCCTTATCATTCAGCTGCTTGCTGGTAGAAGCCACCCTCTATCTTGGAAGCCCTCCTCCTTTGAAGACAGCCAGCTGTATTTCTCTTCTTTCCTGGGTTCTCACCTCTGCTGTTCTGACAAGGGTGTGGAAAAGGGAAGAACCACCAAAGTGTTAGTGGACCTTCTGGGTGTTTACAAGTTGTTTTCAAGAAAACCATATTATAAACAATGTGTTTTAAAGTAATAAAAACAAAACCCCTATGGTCTTTCTCCTCCATGATACTTAGAATTGGCTCTGCTGGAACAACCAAAATTTATTTTACATACTTTTTCATATATAATTTTTTTCTTTTTCAATTGCAGCTTTCATTCAATATTACTTTGTATTAGTTTCAGGTGTTCAGCATAGTGGTTAGAAAGCCATATACTTCACATATTGTTCCCCTATTTCCAGTACCCACCTGGCACCACACACAGTTATTACAATATTAGTGACTATAATCCCTATGCTGTACTTTATATTCCCTGTAGCTATTTTGTAACTACCAATCCATACTTGTTAATCTCTTCACCTTTTCCACTCAGTCCCCTAACCACACTCCCCTTTGGTAACCATCAGTCTGGTCTCTTGTGTCTAAGAATCTGTTTCAATTTTATCTTGTTCTTCAGATTCCACATATATGTGAAATCGTATGGTAATCGTCTTTCTCCAACTGGCTTATTTCATTTAGCACAATACCCTCTAGGTCAGGTCCATCAATGCTGTTGCGCCTGACCAGGCGGTGGCGCAGTGGATAGAGTGTCAGACTGGGACGTGGAGGACCCAGGTTCAAAACCCAGAGGTCCCCAGCTTGAGCACGGGCTCATCTGGTTTGATGAGCTCACCAGCTTGGACCCAAGGTTGCTGGCTCAAGTAAGGGGTCACTTGGTCTACTGTAGCCACCCCCCAGTCAAGACACACGAGAAAGCAATCAATGAACTAAGGTGCCGCATCGAAAACAAAAAATTCATGCTTTTTATCTCTCTCCCATCCCGTCTGTCCCTCTCTCTCTCTCTCACACACACACACAAAAATGCTGTCGCAAATGGTAAATTTTCATTTTTTTTTATATACCTGAGGTAACACCTCAAATTTAAATTTCCTTTTTCTCAATAAAAATGCTGTCCTGCATTTTTTCGTTGCAGCTTCCCAAATGAAACTCTGTCAGGGCTCTACTTCAATCCTGTGTAATGCAATTGCAAAACAAAGGAACTGGCAACTTTTGGGATTTCTTTAAGCCTCCCCCAAGATAACCCATGATTACAGCTTGAAGAATCAATCAGGCAACTGTAAGCAAGTAAGCAGGAACGTTAGCTTTAAGAATGTTAATGAGTCAGAGTTGTGCACTTACTTTTGTATCATGTTAGATTTAAAATATTCAGAAACTCATACTAACTGGAACCTCTGCTTACAACCTGAAATAATAAAGTTAGAATTTGTTATCAGGTCATTAAAAAACCAAAACAAACAAGCAAAAAACCCCAGACTGTTTCCATAAACACCCAGAACAGAAGGCAAATCTTCCAAAGAAAAGGAAAGCCCATTGATGTAGGACGTGCCCTAAAGCACTGGAAGCAGCTCTCATACCTCAGGTGGCGGGGGCTTGATGGAAACTGGCTGGGGAGTCCTCCGCGGTGGGGAGGGCTTTGGCTGCACCTGCTGCTGGGCGGGATTATAGTAAGTCACTCCTCCATATACCTGTGATGGGGCCTGGATACCCCAATAAGCCAGAAGAGAAAGTTAGATATTAATCCAAACTATGATGAACAGAAAACATTATTCAGGCACAAAAATAAAAGTATTGGGGAGTTTATAAATTTTTTAAACTTTTATTAATTTTAGCGAAAGGAAGGGAGAGAAAGGAACACTGATCTGTTCCTGTATGTGCCTTGTCCAGGAACCAAAGCAGCAACCTCTGTGCTTCAGGACCATGCTCTAACCAACCAAGCTATACGGCTAGGGTGGGAATTTATAATTTTTTATTTATTTATTTTTTACAGAGACAGAGAGTGAGTCAGAGAGAGGGATAGACAGGGACAGACAGACAGGAACGAAGAGAGATGAGAAGCATCAATCATTAGTTTTTCATTGTGCATTGCAACACCTTAGTTGTTCATTGATTGCTTTCTCATACATGCCTTGACCGCGGGCCTTCAGCAGACTGAGCAACCCCTTGCTGGAGCCAGCGACCTTGGGCTCAAGCTGGTGGGCTTTTGCTCAAACCAGATGAGCCCGCGCTCAAGCTGGCGACCTCAGGGTCTCGAACCTGGGCCCTCTGCATCCCAGTCCAACGCTCTATCCACTGCGTCACCGCCCGGTCAGGCAAGAGTTTATAATTTTTTAAATCTCTAAGCTGCTCCCCTTAAAAATAAAATGATTATTTCATTTCTGACTTAGTATGTCCTAATTATGTTCTGGTTCCTACTTCTTCAAAGTACTCCCAGCTGACAAATGGAAGAGGCTAAGCTCAGTAGTGGTACTCGAACACCAGCTGGTTTCAACCTATCGGGAGTTAAATAGTACAGGGAGAGGGAGAGCTGAAAAAGAGAAAGTTTTTTGGTGAGAGACAGAGGGAGACAGAGAGAGGGATAGATGGGGAAAGACAAACAGGAAGGAAGAGATGAGAAGCATCAATTCTTCGTTATGGCACTTTAGTTGTTCATTGGCTGCTTTCTCATATGTGCCTTGACTGGGGGCTACAGCAGAGCAAGTGACACCCTACTCAAGCCAGTGACCTGGGGCATAAGCCAGTGACCTTTGGACTCAAGCCAACAACCATGGGGTCATGTCTATGATCTCACACTCAAGCCAGGGGCCTGCACTCAAGCTGGATGAACACGCACTCAAGCTGGCAACCCCGGGATTTTGAACCCAGGTCCTCTAAGTCCCAGGCCAACACTCTATCCACTGCACTACCGCCTGGTCAGGAGAGAAAGTTTCTTTATGCGGCTGAATAAACAGTCACCTAAGACATACTAAAACACCTAAAATGCATTTCCAGCTCCTAACCACCCCACCGCGTCCCGGTGCCACATGCAAATCAGTGGCAGTAAGATGTTCTCTCAAATTTCTTTCTTTTCTTTTCCTTTTTTTTAGGTAGATGAAGGCTACTTTATTGAATGACTGACCCATGTAATTGCCAAGACCAGTATGTGTAGTAAGAGAGGTGGAGCTTTATTATCTTGGTCTCTTCCTCTTCCTTGTTTTGCTCACGTGTGTGCATGCATGCTTACGCGTGAGAGAGACACAGAGAGAGACAGGAGGGAGAGAGATGAGAAGCATCAACTTGTTGCGTCACTTTAATTGTTCATTAATTGCTTTCTCATATGTGCCTGGGGGGGAGCAGGGGGCACTCCAGCTAAGCCAGTGACCCCTTGCTAAGCCAGTGATCCCATGCTCAAGCTGGAGACCTTGGGGTTTCGAACCTGGATCTTCAGAGTCTCGGGTTGACACTTTATCCACTATGCCACTGCCTGGTCAGGCAATGTTCTCTCAAATCTCTTGAGCATTCTCCCTATACCACATTCCTATCTGAGTTGAAGGCTAAGTACCTGTAAAAACCTGCTCGTTAGCCATCTCACCTGTGTGTTAGGATATAGATGAGGAGGTGGTGGGGGAGGCAGTGCCCCTGGAGCATAAGGGTAACTAGGGTTACCAAAGTTCATGACGCCTGGAGCAGAAAAGTAAGTAGGAGCCAGCAGCTGCTGAGGTGGTGGCTGCCCTGGAGACATGGACACTGGTGGGGGATAGAGGCCTGGATTGGGCAGAGGCGCTGGTGTCTGATGGGGATGTAAACCTAACAAGGAGAGGAAAACAGAAACTGAAATAGAAAATAACACCATTTCCAGCATAAACAGGCTCAGGATGGAAGTCCTTAGAATGGCTCCAACCAGCCAGAGTGGCCAGCCTCATATATAAGCAGCATAGAGCTCAGCAAGATGGAGTTTGTAAAGCCACCACACACAGCCTCACAGGAGAGGGGCAGTGCTTACCTGGGTGGGGAAGGTGCATTTCTGGCTGCACAATCATGCCCTGAGGAGGCAGTGGGGCAGGGCTGTCACCATGGGTATAGATTGGTCCCTGGAACTGCACTGTAAGATAGCACATTGGGACCTTCATAAGTTCTCATTCTTTTTTTAAATTTTTAATTAATTAATTTTTGTATTTTTCTGAAGCTGGAAACGGGGAGGCAGTCAGACAGACTCCCGCATACGCGCGACTGGGATCCACCCGGCACGCCCACCAGGGGGCGATGCTCTGCCCATCCGGGGCGTCGCTCTGTCACGACCAGAGCCACTCTAGCGCCTGGGGCAGAGGCCAAGGAGCCATCCCCAGCGCCCGGGCCATCTTTTGCTCCAATGGAGCCTCAGCTGCGGGAGGGGAAGAGAGAGACAGAGAGGAAGGAGAGGGGGAGGGGTAGAGAAGCATATGGGCGCCTCTCCTGTGTGCCCTGGCCGGGAATTGAACCCGGGACTTCCGCACGCCAGGCCGACGCTCTACCACTGAGCCAACCAGCCAGGGCCAAGTTCTCATTCTTCATACCACATGGACAAGGCTCCATGGACAGCAACCAGACAATGATAACCACTGTGAGAGGTCAGGAAGGATACTCAGGAGGCAGTAGGCTGGTCTGTTCGTTCACTCCACCACGCCAAAAAAGGTACCCCAAGAATAAGAAAAAACTCACATGGATCATAGTAATGTCCTTCCATGATACTGATATGCACAGGAGGGGCAGGAGGCTCTGGTACAGGTCTTTGCCGCTGAGATGAATAGCGTTTGGCTCGTCCACCCTGGACGCCCTGAAATACGGCAACAGGCTTGAGTGAGAAGACTTCCGAGTCTGACTCTCATTCAAGTCCCCACCCTCCTCTAGGTGGGACTTACTTTGTACATGACAAGTGTTTATGAATTTAAAAATCAGTGGAAAACATCACAATTTGAACCTAAACCCTCTACTCTACATTTCTGGAGACACAAGTCAAAACATGAATAAATGATGGAAAAACTGATTCCAAAGGCATTACATGCAGATCCCCGCCTCCACGTGCCCCTTTTCCCTTCTGTACCATTTCTTCCAACCGGTTAAACTGGGGTGGCGGTCCTGCTCCCATGTGCATGTGGTTGTGCATACCTGTAACACACCAAAAAGTCACTGCTGCAGAGAAGACAGATGCGAAACTTAAAGATACCATCAAGAAAATGACAAGTTTAAGAATCCAATGCAGTAGATGGCTCTCTGCTTTTAAACTAAGAAAATGTCCCCCGCCCTTTCTTTTTTTTTTAAGATTATTATTTATTTATTTATTTATTTATTTACAGAGACAGAGAGAGAGTCAGTGAGAGGGATAGACAGGGACAGACAGACAGGAACAGAGAGATGAGAAGCATGAATCATTAGTTTTTTGTTGCGCATTGCGACACTTGAGTTGTTCATTGAATGCTTTCTCATATGTGCCTTGACCGTGGGGCTACAGCAGACTGAGTAACCCCTTGCTCGAGCCAGCGACCTTGGGTCCAAGGTGGTGAGTTTTTGCTCTAACCAGATGAGCCTGTGCTCAAGTTGGCAACCTCGGGTCTCAAACCCGGATCATCCGCCTCCCAGTCCGACGCTCTATCCACTGTGCCACCGCCTGGTCAGGCCCCCCCTTTCTTTTGACAGAGACAGAGAGTCAGAGAGAGAGAGATGAGAAGCATCAATTCTTTGTTGTGGCAGCTTAGTTGTTCAATGATTGCTTTTTCATATGTGCCTTGACCAGGGGGCTACATAAGAGCAAGTAACCCCTTGCTCAAGCCACCAACCATGGGCTTCAAGCTAGCGACCATGGGGTCATGTCTATAATCCCACACTCAAGGCAGTGAGCCCCCGCTCAAGATGGCAACCTCGGGGTTTCAAACCTGGGTCCTCCGCGTCCAGTTCAATGCTCTATCCACTACACCACCGCCTGGTCAGGCCAAAATTCCTTTTAAACTATCTCTGCCTCCTGTCAACGCCAGCATTTGGAAATTTGCCCACACTGCCCACCATCTTAATAGAAAAAAAAAAGCCTTCGAATATGAAAAAAAAAATTACTTCAGTGAGAAAATACAAGTTCAAATTTTCCCCACCAAATAGTTCCCTGTGCAGAATCCCTAAAAGGTTACGATTAACCCATTACATGATCAAACAGTAAAAAAATTTCAGCCCAAAAGTTTCTGAGCAACAACTGGACACTGAGGATGTTCTGTAAATTTACCCAATTATGTCTGGACTGGAAGTTTGAGAAAAGATTCCCCTCTGGCTGAATATATCTCAGAACAACAACAAAAACTATCTAGAGATGGACTTCCAATGATTGTAAGATATCAGTAGAAGGGGGTATTACTTCATCCAAAGATCAACCCCGGTCCAAATTTAGGCTACACTGGTTTTTGGTGTTCAAAAACCATGCACACCAGAGAAGGATGCTAAAAATCCCAGCCTACAAGTGGATTTCCAACCTTTAAATTCTAAAATTAGGCCCTGGCCGGTTGGCTCAGTGGTAGAGCGTTGGCCTGGCGTGCAGAAGTCCCGGGTTCGATTCCCGGCCAGGGCACACAGGAGAAGCGCCCATCTGCTTCTCCACCCTTCCCCCTCTCCTTCCTCTCTGTCTCTCTCTTCCCCTCCTGCAGCCGAGGCTCCATTGGAGCAAAGATGGCCCAGGCGCTAGAGATTGCTCCTTGGCCTCTGCCCCAGGCGCTAGAGTGGCTCTGGTCGCAACAGGGCGACGCCCCGGAGAGGCAGAGCATTGCCCCCTGGTGGGCAGAGTGTTGCCCCTGGTGGGTGTGCCGGGTGGATCCCGGTCAGGCGCATGTGGGAGTCTGTCTGTCTCTCCCCATTTCCAGCTTCAGAAAAATACAAAAAAAAAAAAAAAAATTCTAAAATTAGGTTTCAGACACTAAGAAAAAGATCCTTTGATCAATCTGGCTGAAGAAAGACAAAAGATAGATGGGCAAAATGGGTGGTAGATAAGTCCTATACTCGAGAACTATGCTGTACAATATGATATCCACTAGCCACATGTGGCTATTTACATTCAATTACTTAAAACTTAAAAAGTTGGCCCTGGCCGGTTGGCTCAGCGGTAGAGTGTCGGCCTGGCACGCGGGGGAACCGGGTTCGATTCCCGGCCAGGGCACATAGGAGAAGCGATCATTTGCTTCTCCACCCCCCCCCTCCTTCCTCTCTGTCTCTCTCTTCCCCTCCTGCAGCCGAGGCTCCATTGGAGCAGAGATGGCCCGGGCGCTGGGGATGGCTCCTTGGCCTCTGCCCCAGGCGCTAGAGTGGCTCTGGTCGCGGCAGAGCGACGCCCCGGAGGGGCAGAGCATCGCCCCCTGGTGGGCAGAGCATCGCCCCTGGTGGGCGTGCCGGGTGGATCCCGGTCGGGCACATGCGGGAGTCTGTCTGACTATCTCTCCCTGTTTCCAGCTTCAGAAAAATACAAAAAAAATAAAAATAAATAAAATAAAATAAAAAATAAAAAAAAAGTTGCGTGACCAGGCAGTGGCGCACTAGAGCATTGGCCTGGGACTCTGAGGATCCAGGTTCAAAACCCTGAGATCCCGGCTTATGCATGGGATCACAAACATGACCCCATGGTCGCTGGCTTGAGCCCAAAGGTTGCTGGCTCTGCTGGATCCCCCCAGTCAAGGAACAGATGAGAAAGCAATCAATGAACAACTAAGGTGCCACAAGTATGAGCTGATACTTCTCATCTCTCTCCCTTCCTGTCTCTGTCCCTGTATGTCCTTCTTTTCCTCCCTTAAAAAAAAAAAAAGTTCAGTTACTTGGTCAACCTGGCTACATTAAGTATTCAAAAGCACCATTACAGAAAGTTCTTTTGGGCAACCTGGCTCTAGCAGATTAAGGAAATCAGAGAGGCTTTCCTTTCAAAGAGATTAGAAGATTCTCATCAAAATTCAAGTAAGTTTCTTCCTTCAAACCTTAATCATTATCAAATAATAAAAACGCTGCCTTCTACTTTTCTATAGTTATAAAGGATTTGTACCTAAAAGCTCATGACTGATGACTGATTAGTTAACAGTAGGCAAAGTAGTGGTGTAGTCTTAGGTAATGTAAAAAACTGCTATGAGGTCCTTGGATGAATATACCTAGGAATTCATTTTTTTTTGAAGTTAATAAAATTTGTCAGACACCATATCCCTGTAAGACGTAAGGGCCATGATCCTAAACTCAAAGATGCAACTAACTCTAAGATACGTACTCCGAAGTTCTAGTTACTAACCCTAAGATACGTACCCCGAAGTTCGCGTGGTTGTAGGAATGAAGGTTGTCCTGAATTCCAATTCTGTTCTGTTATGTTTAGTTGAGCCACGTCTTGCTCAAGTCCACCTGTAGTAGAATCCCCTGGAGCCTCCCAGGTCCCAGTCTTAGCAGGTGGAGGAGGAGTAGTTTCTGGAACTTGAGGTGCTGGGGTCAGCCCTTCAGGTGGAGGGGGCATCTCCTCTGCAACCTTGACTGCATCTCCTGCTTTAATTCTGGTTCTTCGTACCCGGGAATAGGATTTCTTCTCAACAGGCCTGTCCGGGGGCGGTGGCGCAGTGTCGGGAGCAGGAGCCGGTACCTCTGAGGCTGCCTCTTCCTTCTCAGGACTGCCAAGCTCTTGAGCATCCGCTTCTGGAGATGGATCCCGCACAGGAGTCTGCTCCAGGCGCCATGACCGGTAACTACTCTCATGTTTAACAGTCTCGCCAGACCGGCCGCCATGCTGCCCACCAGCCTCCATAGGCCTAAATTCAGCACGACCTTCCTTGAAGCCCCCAGATCGGGAGTAATTCCTGGGAGCAGACATGCGGCCAGTACCTGCAGCTTTCCTGTTGATAAATGTCCTTGGTGGCAGGGTGCCCCCAGGACCCTGGTGGCGATGGGACTTGTTTGGCCGCTCACCAACCCAGTTTGGATCCCTTTGTGGAGGACTTCCAAACCTGAATAAATAGAATTTTAAAAGTCTTAAACTGCCCTGGCCGGTTGGCTCAGTGGTAGAGCATCGGCCTAGCGTGCGGAGGACCCGGGTTCGATTCCCGGCCAGGGCACACAGGAGAAGCGCCCATTTGCTTCTCCACCCCTCCGCCGCACTTTCCCTCTCTGTCTCTCTCTTCCCCTCCCGCAGCCAAGGCTCCATTGGAGCAAAGATGGCCTGGGCGCTGGGGATGGCTCTGTGGCCGCTGCCTCAGGCGCTAGAGTAGCTCTGGTCGCAACATGGCGACGCCCCGGAGGGGCAGAGCGTCGCCCCTTGGTGGGCGTGCCGGGTGGATCCCAGTCGGGCGCATGCGGGAGTCTGTCTGACTATCTCTCCCTGTTTCCAGCTTCAGAAAAATGGAAAAAAAAAAAAAAAAAAAAAAAGTCTTAAACTGAGGGTCAGAAAGACATCCCATATTCCTTACCCATTCAGTTTCTTACTGGAATGATATTTTAGAAAGCTGAGTTCTTTCTACAATATCAATAGTCTATGCTCCAAAATTTCCTCACCTGGGTTTCCGGATTCTTCGGGGTTTGATGTCATCAGGATTGTGAGCTGAACGGATGTCATATCCATATAGAGCAATGAGCTCCTGCCGGGATTTGGGGGCCTGTTCATCTTCCCGGAACTTGTCATGTTCCCAGCGACCCTCATCCTTCCACAGCTTTCGCAGACGACCCTTGGGTCTGGATAAAAACAGGAAAAAAGTGTCTTAGGTTAGAACAATATGCCAAATAAAGATGTTCATGAAACAGACAGGGCTGGACATGGAAACAGAAGGAACTTCATGTCATCTCTCCATCTTCCCAGACAGATTATACAGAACAGGCCTCCCAAAAGCAAGAGTGAGTCATAGCACCCCAGGGCATGCTGGGCTCAAACGCAACAGGAACAGAAATAAGAGAAGACTTCAGCACCTTGCAACATCTCTCTCCTATAAGGCAGCCTATGCAAGAACTCCATATCCCAGAGGCCTTGAGCCTCAGATCAAGCGTGGTCCTGAAAGGACAGGTTGTGGGTTCAATCTCTGGTCAGGGCACACGTGGGAAGCAGCCAATGAATGCACGACTGAGTGTAACAACAAATGAATGCTTCCCCCCTTCCCCCTCTCTGTCTCTCTAAAAAGAAAAAAGAAATTAAGCCCTGGCCAGATAGCCCCATCTGATGGAGCGCTATCCTGGAGCGCAGAGGTTGCCAGTTTGATTCCCTGGACAGGGCACACACAGGAGCAGCTTCATGTTCCCATCTCTCTCCCCCTGCCTCCCTCAAAAATAAATAAATAAATAAATAAATAAAATAATAACTTAAAAAGGCATTGGAAGTATAGGTGTGGATCCCAGCTGCTGCACCAAGAGTTACCAAGTGATCTAAGCCTCACTTTACTCACTTGTACAAGAGATTAATTCCTTAAAAATCCTGCGAGTAGTAAGTGAAATAATACAAGTAAATCACTTAGCAAAGTGTCTTACATAAAATAAACACGAAATACACACTAAATAGCAGCAGCAAGTGGCTGTTACCTGACTTCCTCCTCCTGAGTTTGTCCCCGAAGATCATGCTCGAAGAAGAGCCCTTTCCGGGGTATGTATGCTGGGTTCTTCCGATCCTCATCGTCATCCAAATGCTTGGGGCCCTTCTTACCCACTTTGTTCTCCACAGGCTCCGTGCTCTCCTGGAGGACAAACACAGGACTCCTTACTCCCTCCAGCACTGACAGCCCCTCTTCTAGCCCCAAAATGGAGCCTGTGGTGGGCACTGACCTGTCCATCCCCACTTTGCCTCTCTCCTGTCACAGTGCCTTTGGAGTCAGACTTTTCTTCTCCCTTCTCTTCTTTTGCTGAAGAATTAGCAGCATCATTGGCTTCTGATTTCAACTCTACTTTGGAATTTTCTTCTTCGCTGTACTCCCCTTCTTCACCCTGAAAAACATTTCCCTGTCAGCTATGGAGGTAAGATCTGAAAGGTGCATTTGAAAATTCTCCATCCTTTAGGGAAACATTTTCTAAACAAACGTAAGAATTAAAAGCAAACATATAAATGTTCTTACTAAAATTTCTAGAGGATAAAAGCACAGTAAAAATAAAATCACATAAATAAATATATCCACATATACGTATACTTAGATAGCTTGTTATAAGCTTTCCAGGAAGATATACAATCAACTGGAACAGTGGCAGCCTCTGGGAAAGGAGCCCAGGGAACATGGAGAGGCAGTGAAGTGCTGAGCATACAGGAGGAGCATAATCTGTGTTGACAATTTCTCTCCCTCTCCATGAATTGTCTCACAAACATGTAGTTAACTATACTGCAACTCAAGTTGTGAATTCTCTCATCTTGAAATGGCTTAGAACAGCGAGTCCCAACCTTTTAGATTATGTGAACTCCTTTTTAGGATCTAATATTTTCACAGATCTCAGAGACAACAGCTCAGTACAGTACCCACTGACTAAGAAAACAAAACTACACTGCTCACAAATATTAGGGGATATTTTATAGCTTTATACTAATTTTGAAATATCCCCTAATTTTTGTGAGCAGTATACTACACATTTAACAGTACTGTAAAATAAATTTACACTTTAATTTTTATATATTCAGAATAGTAGTAGTATGTAAAGGGATATATATTTAGTTTATAGACAATGAGAGCTCAGCTAGTAGATTTGAAAACTCCTTGTTATAATTCCATGATTTCCCAAAGCACTTTACCTCAAGCTGGAAAACAGTGGCTTACATTTTTGATGTCTTGATATGAATACTAAATTTTCCACAGCATGAGATGTTCCTAAACCAACAACTCTGTCCAAAATTAAATAATCAAAAATTTTCACCTGGGAAACCTTAGAGAACAAGTTAAAAATTCTATCTTGGGCCCTGGCCAATTAGCTCAGTTGGTTAGAATATTGTCCCAACAAACCAAGGTTGTGGAATTGATCCCTGATGAGGGCACATATGTGAAGCGACCAGTGAATGTACAGCTAAGTGGAATAACAAACCAATGCCTCTCTCTCTCTGAAATCAAATACTCAATGAAAAAAAGAGTTCACCTCAAAAATGAAAAAACAGAGGCCCTGGCTGGTTGGCTTAGTGGTAGAGCATCAGCAGGACATGTGGAAGCCCCAGGTTTGATTCCCAGTCAAAGCACACAGAAGTGATCATCTGCTTCTCCACCCCCCTATCTCTCTCCCTCTCTTTTCCCATCCTGCAGCCATGTCTTGGTTCATGCAAAGTTGGTCCTGGGCACTGAGGATGGCTCAATGGCCTCGCTTTAGGTGCTAAAATAGCTTGGCTGCTGAGCAACGGAGCAACGGCTTAGACGGACAGAGCATCGCCTGGTAGGGGGCTTCCCAGGTGGATTCCAGTCAGGGCACAAGCAGGAGTCTGTCTCTACTTTCCCACATAATAAAAAAAATTAAAAAATAATAATAAAAATTAAAGCCCGGCCCTGGCCGGTTGGCTCAGTGGTAGAGCGTCGGCCTGGCGCGTAGAAGTCCCAGGTTCGATTCCCGGCCAGGGCACAACAGGAGAAGCGCCCATTTGCTTCTCCACCCCTCCCCCTCTCCTTCCTCTCTGTCTCTCTCTTCCCCTCGTGCAGCCAAGGCTCCATTGGAGCAAAGATGGCCCGGGCGCTGGGGATGGCTCCTTGGCCTCTGCCCCAGGCGCTAGAGTGGCTCTGGTTGCGGCAGAGCGACACCCTGGAGGGGCAGAGCATTGTCCCCTGGTGGGCAGGGCGTCGCCCCCTGGTGGGTGTGCCAGGTGGATCCCAGTCGGGCACATGCGGGAGTCTGTCTGACTGTCTCTCCCGGTTTCTAGCTTCAGAAAAATACAAAAAAAAAAAAAAAAAAAATTAAAGCCCAAGTGTTGTCTCCTCTCCACCATTTTCCCCCCTCTCTCGCCACATCGATTAGATAATCCTGTCTGTAACACAGAAAGTGGTGAGTCTGTCCACACAAAGGAGAGTCCTTAGGCCATCCTCTAAACAAGGGCCACTAGAAAAGATCAGGTAATAGGGGTGTGGATAATTCTAGGCAAAGAAAAAGGGCAGCTAAGGCTCGTTTACGCTAAGGGAAATTAGAATATAGTTATTCTCATCTTCTTGTCCTCCCAGGATTTGGACCTAAGGAGGCAGAGCTGTAGGCTAGGGAAGTAGGTTTAGAGATCTATGAAGCCACAGAAAAAATGGGTTCAAAAGAAGGTGGTCTAGTCCCCATTGCTGGGTTAACATATCAGGGTACTAACACACTTCTGCCACCTGGTCATCACATGTATAAATACTCTGTTCTCCTCCTGGGTCTGATACTTGCCCTGAACCAGACCTTTTAGTAACTGCAGACCCAACTGGCCTCAGGAAATCTGACAGAAACTCACTGTGAGGTTCTGATGATGCAGGAAGCTCTAAGTTTATGCACTTTTTTCAAGTAGTGCTGAGCTGGTCTAATTAAGTCCAGACAAGCCAATTAATTCCTCTTCCCCATTCTTCCTTGTTCAACACCTGGGTACTTTGGCCTCTAAGTGTTTTGGGTTAGATTATCAGAAAGGTGATACTGGTATGAAACCCACAGAATTGAGGAAGACTGCTTGATTCCACTCACACTATGAGAATCATTCCTTTACCCATAGTACCCTTGATTCTTTCCATTTCCCCTCAATCAAAAGAAGTTTTCCCTTCTCTTCAGGTGGGGATAGGTGGGTGGTAATCATTAAGTTCTTTCCTCGATCCTATGTTCTTTGCAGGTTCTGAAGCTGAAAGTGCAAGGATCTTGCTTGGTGTGTATGTGACCTTAATTCCACACACACTCTCTCTCTCTCTGACTAAACTCGAACATCTTAAAATAGTTTCAGCGCAATTAATTGGGGAACTTTGTTTTATGCTCCAACTCCTCTGATCTGTGGTGGACTGTCAAATGAGGCAACTCTTTTATTCTAAATGAGAAACTAGTTTTGTTTCCAGGACAGGACAGAAAGACACAAATGGCACAATGCTGAGAAGACTCCAAATTAAGAGTCAAAGCCTGGTCTAACTGAAGCCAAAGTGCTAGCCTAGGGTCACACTATTTGGCTGAGGGCTGACATCAAAACCCTTTTGGAGAGACAAACTCCCCTATTGTTGGTTCTACAACTTCAGTGAGCCCTCTTCCCAACTCAAGGCCTAATTCTCCCCTGAAGCAACTGCTTCCCTAGAAGAATTCTCACTGCAGAGCTTCTAGCTCACCTTCCACTCCCCACATATTTTGGAGTAAGGGGTGGAGTTAGTATCTTCCTTGTTCTCAAAGTCTCTTCCAGATCCAACTCCTCCAACCTCATTTTAAACTCCTTCTCCTCTGGGCTTCCTATTACCTGGCTATACATCTATGTCTCTGCCCGAGCCCACCCTGTCATTCACTTGAAGACTTTAGCAATGAGTTGTCTTCACCTCCACTGCAGGCATCCATTTCCATGGCCACACTCCAGACCAGTTTTACCTGTTTGGACGAAAAAAGGGGGTCTATGGAAAGTAACCTCACAGGGTGATCTGATCATAAATTTCTAAGTTAGCAGGTCATGGTGGATAGTCACAACTAAGACCTACAACTTCTTCAGTAAAAAGTTTAACTTTGCCTTAAGTAAGCGCTGTCCATTATTTTTGAGCATGTAGGTTAACACACCTTGGAATAATCAACTACCCTCAAGAGAGCACATAATCAATCTTTTTTTAAAAATTCTTATTTATTGAGTTCAGTGAGAGAGGGAGAGAGAGAGAGAGCAACACCGAGCTGCTCCTGTATGTGCCCCGACTAGGGATTAAACCAGCAACCTCTACCCTTCAGGACGAAGCTCTAACCAACCAAGCCATCCAGCCAGGGCAATCAATCTTGTTAACTAGCCTCTAATCCAACCCCTGCCATACTTTTTCCCACATTCATGTAATCTTCCTTACACTGCTTCCTTATTTTCTTTTTTTTTTCTTTTGTATTTTTCTGAAGCTGGAAACGGGGAGGCAGTCAGACTCCCACATGCGCCCAACCGGGATCCACCCGGCACGCCACCAGGGGGCAATGCTCTGCCTATCCGGGGCGTCACTCTGTCGCGACCAGAGCCACTCTAGCGCTTGGAGCAGAGGCCAAGGAGCCATCCCCAGCACCCAGGCCATCTTTTGCTCCAATGGAGCCTCAGCTGCGGGAGGGGAAGAGAGAGACAGAGAGGAAGGAGAGGGGGAGGGGTGGAGAAGCAGATGGGCGCCTCTCCTGTGTGTCCTGGCCAGGAATTGAACCCGAGACTCCTGCATGCCACGCTGACGCTCTACCACTGAGCAAACCGGCCAAGGCCCTTATTTTCACATGCAGAAAAGAAGCTACAAAGCTGTTACTCTATAGAGCATTTGAGATCTTGCTTCCTGACATATGTCATCAGTTTGGCGCAAATAAAGTCATAAAAATTCTCCATTTTTTGTTCTTTTTTTTTTGCATTTTTCCAAAGCTGGAAACGGGGAGAGACAGTCAGACAGACTCTCCCGCATGCGCCCGACCGGGATCCACCCGGCACGCCCACCAGGGGGCGATGCTCTGCCCCTCCGGGGCGTCGCTCCACTGTGACCAGAGCCACTCCAGAGCCTGGGGCAGAGGCCAAGGAGCCATCCCCAGCGCCCGGGCCATCCTTGCTCCAGTGGAGCCTCGGTTGCGGGAGGGGAAGAGAGAGACAGAGAGGAGGGGGGGGGGGTCGGAGAAGCAAATGGGTGCCTCTCCTATGTGCCCTGGCCGGGAATCGAACCCGGGTCCCCCGCATGCCAGGCCGACGCTCTACCGCTGAGCCAACCAGCCAGGGCCAAAAATTCTCCATTTTAATTAAAAAAAATTTAACTTTATTGATTGAAAGGGGGGGAAGGGAAGGAAGGGAGGGAAAGAAAGGAAGGGAAGAAAGGGAGGGGAAGAGGGTAGTGGGGGGAAAGGGGAAAGAGAGGGAGGGAGATAGAGAAAGAGGGAAGGAGGGAGGGAGGGAGAGAAAGAGCGACATCAATTTGTTGTTTCACTAATTTATGCATTCATTGGTTAGCTCTTGTATGTGCCCTGACTGGGGACTGAATCTGCAACTTTGGCTTATCAGACAATGCTCTAACCACCTGAGCTACCTGGCCAAGGCAGCTTTCTACAGGTTTGAATGTTTCTTACCTCAAACTGCTATGCAGGTTTTTTGTTTTTTGGGGGTTTTGTGGTTTTTTTGACAGAGACAGAGTCAGAGAGAGGGACAGGCAGACAGGAATGGAGAGAGATGAGAAGCATCAATTTTTTGTTGCGGCACCTTAGTTGTTCATTGATTGATTTCTCATATGTGCCTTGACCAAGGGGCTCCAGCAGAGTGAGTGACCCCTTGCTCAAGCCAGCGATCTTGGGCTCAAGCCAGCGACCATGGGGTCATGTCTATGATCCCATGCTTAAGCTAGTGACCTCACACTCAAGCTAGTGAGCCTGTGCTCAAGCCAGCGACCTCGGGGTTTCGAACCGGGGTCCTCTGCGTCCCAGTCCCATGCTCTACCCACATAGCAATGTGCTCAGGCTGCTATGCGTGTTTTAGAGTAAACCTGCTCCACTTTCTCCTACATGCACCCTGACCAGGATCCACCCTC
This sequence comes from Saccopteryx bilineata, assembly GCF_036850765.1. Taxonomy (NCBI): domain Eukaryota; kingdom Metazoa; phylum Chordata; class Mammalia; order Chiroptera; family Emballonuridae; genus Saccopteryx; species Saccopteryx bilineata. The sequence continues at coordinate 374,654,310 of NC_089491.1, forward strand.
CAACCCCAACTTGGGCCAGTGCTCAAGCACTGAGCTATTATTTTTCGTGCCTGAAGCTGATATGCCCCACGGAAGCATCCTCAGAGCCCAGGGCCATGCTCAAACCAATGGAGCCACTGGCTGTGGGAAAGGAAAGGAGTAGGAGGGGAAGCAGAGAGTCACTTCTCCTGTGTGCCCTGACCGGGAATTGAACCCACAACGTCTATACGCTGGGCCAACACTCTAACCACTGCGCCACCAACCAGGGCATAAAATCAATCAGTTTAAAAAAAATGGACAACACTGATTTGGAACTCTGAGGTTGCTGGTTCAAAACCCTGGGCTTGCCTGGTCAAGGCACAAATGGGAGCTGATGTTTCCTGCTCCTCCCCCTTCTCTTTCCCCCCTTTTTTTTTCTCTCTCTCCCCCTCTCCTCTCTAAACATAATGTATAAATATAACCTAAAAAAAAAAAATGGACTAAGTATCTGAATAGCCATTTCTTCAAGAAAACATGCGAATTGGACTGACAAGCACAAGAAAAAACGCTCAACATCATTAGTCATCAGGGAAATGCAAATCAAAATAAGATACCATTTCACACCTACTAAGATGGCTGGAATAAAAGAATCAAGACTATAACAAGTGCTGTTTTAGTACGTGGAGAAATTAGAATCCCCGTACATTGCTTTTGGGGATATAAACTGCTGTAGCTGCTTTGTTAAACAGTTTAGCAGTTCCTCAAAAAAAAAATTAAACAGTTACCATGACTCAACAATTCCATTCCTAGGTATATATCCAAGAGAAATGAAAACAAATGCCCACACAAAAACTTGTATATTAATGTTTATAGCAGCATTATTTGTAATAAAAAAATAAGAGACAAACCAAATATCCATTGATGGATGAATGGATAAACAAAGGTGGTATATCCATACAACGGAATATTATTCAACCAGAAGAAGGAATGAAGTACTGATACATGCTACAATTTGGAAACTTGCTAAGTGAAAGAAGCCAGTCACAAGACTCCACATATTTTATGATTCCATTTGTATTAAAGCCAGAATAGGAAAATCTCAGAACCAGAAAGTACACCTGTGGTTGCTTAGGGCTGGGAGGGATGCAGATGGAGGAACTGGGGCAGGGAATAATACTAAAGGGTACAGAGTTTCTTTCTGAGGGGATAAAAATGTTCTGAAACTGAGGCAATGGCCACATATATCTGTACGTATACTAAAAACCATAGAGCCTGACCTGTGGTGGTGCAGTGAATAGTGCTGACCTAGAATGCTAAGGTTGCTGGTTCAAAACCCCAGGCTTGCCCAGTCAAAGCACATATGAAAAGCAACTACTACGAGTTATTACATCCCTCTCCCCTCAATGCCCCCCACTCACCTCTCTCTAAAAATCAGTAAAATCTTTAAAATCCATATAATTGTATATTTTAAATGGATAACTTGCATGGCATATCAATACAGTGGTTTTTAAAATACCCTGCCTATTATTCCTGTTCTTATCAGTTTTCCCCTTACCCTCTTACCTACAACTTAAGATATCCACTCCCTTGATCTTCCCACTTTCTCCCTATCAATCCATATCAATCCAGTCCTTTTCAACATTTACTTTCCCCTCTCTATATTCCATGGCCCATTCATTTCAATCACTACTAACATTCTCAATTCCCTTGTCATTCCCATGTGCCCAAGACTAGACAAATTCAAAAATCTCCTCTCTATAATTACAATGAAAGATACTTCCCTGTCATGTTCCTATTTCTTCTCATGTACTCAGTCAAGAACACCAGTACACTTATTACCTACCCCCTTCCCTTTCCATTTACTCCTTCTTTCAATCTTTAACCACATTTGCTTTTCCAACTTTAAAAAGTAACCACCAACCCTCTCTTAACATCATAGACTTCTTTCCAGCTACCATATCTCCAGCCTCCCCTTCATAGTCAAGTTTCTTTAGCCGTGGCCAGATAGCTTGGTTGGTTAGAGAGTCATCCCAAAACACAGAGGTTGCTGGTTAGATCCCCGGTCAGTACACATATAGGAAGAAATCTATGTTCCTGTCTCTCAAATCAGTTTTAAAAAGTTAAAATAAAATAAACATTAAAAAAAGTTTCTTTAAAAATTTTTCTTGAAAGATTCTGGAAAAATTAGAATAGCATAATTTTTTTTTTTTTGAGTAGCATAATTTTTGATCTCCTAAACTCTATGTGTAATGAGAGCTTTGAGACTGCAAAATCAAAACTCTTCGACAACATTTACAGTATTAGGTTATAAGGTAACCCCAAGACCCCAAAATATATGCACATAAGAACAAAGCACCAATAGCCACAAGATCTGCATCAGATTGGTGTCAGTGCCAGAGAAAGCAGAGAAGTAAATAGACCTGAGAACAGGAGAACCCTGAAATAATCAACAGGTATCCAATGGAAAGCAAAACTGAGAACAGTTGAAACTAGGAGGGATTTTACTGTCTCTGATAGTATATAAGCAAGCATAAGAATCCTGCAATGAGGAGGTCTGAATGAAACTAGAGCAGTATAACCCCCCTGCAATCTTGAAACTGACCTGGCTACCAAGGCTCCTTCCTAGAATAGGGTCCCACACTGAAGAGAAACTATTGAGAGGAGAATCATATTGAGCAGAGAAGGGATAAAAGAAATAAAGGAAAGAGAAGGTCCAAAACAAGTTAATAAGAGGAATAAAAGCAGAAAATATCAAAAAGCAAGCCACTATATATTTCTTAACAAGAAAACAACAAAAGCTTTATGATGTTAAAGAGATCTATTCTGAGCCATTTCTAAGATATGAGAAAAACTAATTTTATGTAAAAATCAACAGAAAAATAGAGCTCAAATCCCAAATAAAATTAGTATGAGAAAAAAATAGCATTCCTACAATAAAAGCATGCCAGAAAGATATGCACATATATCAAAATTATAACTTCTAGCCTGACCAGGCGGTGGCGCAGTGGATAGAGCGTCGGACTGGGATGCGGAAGGACCCAGGTTCGAGACCCCGAGGTTGCCAGCTTGAGCGCAGGCTCATCTGAGCAAAGCTCGCCAGCTTGGACCCAAGGTCGCTGGCTGGAGCAAGGGGTTACTCAGTCTGCTGAAGGCCCACGGTCAAGGCACGTATGAGAAAGCAATCAATGAACAACTAAGGTATCGCAACGAAAAACTGATGATTGACGCTTCTCATCTCTCTCCATTCCTGTCTGTCTGTCCCTATCTATCTCTCTCTGTCTCTGTAAAAAAATAAATAAAAAAAAAATTATAACTTCTATTTCAAAATAAGCAAAAAAGGCATTAAGAAAATTAATTACATAAGGCATGAAAGAACAATTTTTTTTAAATCTCAAAAATGAAATGAAACAACCCAGGAAGGCATTGGAAATTAAAGAAAAATCATTTCATATACAGTCTTAACTAGAAGAAACACAAAAGTGAATAAACAATGCCATAAGAATACTAAAAGGAGAAAACATTTTAAAAATAAAAAAGAAATGAAAAAAATAAAAAGGATTATACAGAATGGGCTAAATACTGAAGACAGACTAAGACTATCTCATTTTTGTGAACACTGACCCAGAATGACCAATACCAAGAAAATTCTAATAGAATTACTGAACCTTAAAAGAAAATATCCTGAGAATATCTACACAAAAACAGCAAGTGACTTGTAAGGGAAAGAAAATTAGGTGATCATCAGTTATGCTGAAGATATAATCTTTGGCTCACACTGTTTCCATGAATCGGAAAATACCATTTGCAGGAAATGGAAAGGACAGAGGGGGCATGCTGAATTGAACCATGAGTAAGCAACAATCAAAATCTTCTCAACAGATAAACTGTAGGAGAAAAACAAGGGATGAAAAACTAACCTGTAGATTAAGAGACAGATCAAATTTTAAGAAATAGGCAAGACTGCCTAATCTGTGGTGCTGCAGTGGATAAAGTGTCAACCTGGAATGCTGAGGTTGCCGGTTTGAAACATCCTGGGCTTGCCTGGTCAAGGCTCTTATCAGAAACAACACTGTGAATTGATGCTTCCCGCCACTACCCCCCACCTTTCTCTCTCTCTCAAATCAATAAAATCTGCCTGACCAGGCAGTGGCACAGTGGATAGAGCGTCGGACTGGGATGCGGAGGACCCAGGTTCAAGACCCCGAGGATGCCAGCTTGAGCATGGGCTTATCTGGTTTGAACAAAGCTCACCAGCTTGGACCCAAAGTCGCTGGCTTGAGCAAGGGGTTACTTAAGTCTGCTGAAGGCCCGTGGTCAAGGCACATGTGAGAAAGCAATCAATGAACTAAGGTGTCGCAATGAAAAACTGATGATTGATGCTTCTCATCTCTCTCCATTCCTGTCTGTCTGTCCCTATCTATCCCTCTCTGACTTTCTATCTCTGCAAAAAAATATATAAATAAAATCTTTTTTAAAAAGAATAGGCAAAACTAAAGTGTGGCATCTAAGTATATACAGTTAGTAACCAAGAAGATAAGCAAGCAAATAAGAGATTACTATGAAAGTCAGAATATAAAATCTTTTTCTCTAATCTAGACAAGCACAATCCCAGAGGGCTTTCTGTGACAATGAAAAAAAAACACATGTGGATAATGAGTACATAAAACATAGCTATGAAAACTGAGGAACTGGCCTAACATATGGTGGCACAGTGGATAAAGCATCAACCTGGAACACGGAAGTTGCCGGTTGAAATCCTTGGTCTTTCCTAGTCAAGGCACATACAGGAAGCAACTACTATGGGTGGATGCTTCCTGCTTCTCCCTTCTTTCTCATTCTTTCTCTCTCTCGCCCCTCTCTCCAAAAATCAATAAATAAAATCTTTACAAAAACCTGAAAAAAACCGGCCTGACCTGTGGTGGCGCAGTGGCTAAAGCGTCGACCTGGAAATGCTGAGGTCGCTGGTTCGAAACCCTGGGCTTGCCTGGTCAAGGCACATATGGGAGTTGATGCTTCCAGCCCCCGCCCCCCGTCTCCTCTCTCTTTGTTTGTCTCTCCCTCTCCTCTCTAAAAAAAAAAAAAGAATAAACAAAAACCTGAAAAAAACAAAAAGCTAAAATTTAACTTGTTTAATTAATTTAAATAGCCATATTTGGCTGCTAGCTACCACAGGTTCCTTAATTCACCACTGTCCTTTCTGGAACCTCCTTCTCTGATGGTCTCATTCTTAGTGAATACCACTATTTATCAACCTGGGCATCTTTCTGACTCTTCTTTATTTATTTTTAATTTTTATTTTCTTACTGATTTGAGAGAGAGAGAGAGAGAAGAAAAACACTTATCAGCCTAACCTGTGGTGGCGCAGTGGATAAAGTGTCAACCTGGAAATGCTGAGGTCGCTGGTTTGAAACCCTGGGCTTCCCTGGTCAAGGCACATATGGGAGTTGATGCTTCCAGCTCCTCCCCCCTTCTCTCTTCTCTGTCTCTCTCTCCCCCCCTCTCTCCTCTCTAAAAATTAATAAAAAAAAAAAAAAAAACCACAATCAAATAAAATGTAAAATAAATGCTTCAGGTACAATTCAACAAATATTTAAAAAATTAAAAAAAAAGAAAAACACTTATCTGTTGTTCCACTTATTTATGGGTCCATTGGCTGATTCTTTTCTTTTTTTTTCAAAAATTTTTTTATTTATTCATTTTTAGAGAGAGAGGAGAAAGAGAAGGGGGAAAGAACAGAAAGCATCAACTCCCATATGTGCCTTGACCAGGCAAGCCCGGGGTTTTGAATCAGCGACCTCAGCGTTCCAGGTCAACACTTTATCCACTGCACCACCACAGGTCAGGCTGATTGTTTTCTTTTTTTACTTTTCGGAAGCTGGAAACCGGGAGGCAGTCAGACAGACTACCGCATGCGCCCAACTGGGATCCACCCGGCACGCCCACCAGGGAGCATGCTCTGCCCACCAGGGGGCGATGCTCTGCCCCTCCGGGGCGTTTGCTCCAATGGAGCCTCGGCTGCAGGAGGGGAAGAGAGAGACAGAGAGGAAGGAGGGGGGCGTGGAGAAGCAGATGGGTGCTTCTCCCGTGTGCCCTGGCCGGGAATCGAACCCGGAACTCCCGCACGCCAGGCCTTGGCTCTACCACTGAACCAACCAGCCAGGGCTGATTCTTTTTTTTAAATAGTTTGTTTCTCATATGTGCTTTGACTGGGTAAGCCCAGGGATTTGAATCAGTGATCTCAGCATTCCAGGTCAATGCTTTATATACTGTGCCACCACAGGTCAGGCTCATTGGCTGATTCTTATATGTGCCCTGACCCAAAATCGAACCCACAACCTTGTCACATCAGGACAATACTCTAACTAACTGAACTACCCGGCCACGGGTGACTCTTTAATTCAGACTTAATAATCAACCAATAAAGTTCTGTTAAGCCTTCTTTAAGGCAGTGGATAGTGTCGGCCTGGGATGCAGAGGATCCAGGTTCAAAACCCCAAGGTTGCTGGCTTTAGCGTGGGATCATAGATATGACCCCATGGTCGCTGGCTTAAAGCCTAAAGTCACTGGCTTGAGCAAGGAGTCACTGGCTTGGCTAGAGCCCACCCCCCACCCCCCCGTCAAGGCAAATGAGAGAAAACATCAATGAACTAACATGCTGCAACAAAGAATTGATGCTTCTCATCTCTCACTCTTCCTGTCTGTCCCTGTCTATCCCTGCCCCTTTCTCGTGGGGGGGGGAAAACTTCTGTTAAAGCTCTTGCCAAGTAGCTCAGTTGTTTAGAGCATTGTCCAGATGTGCCAAGGTTGTGGGTTCAATCCTGGATCAGGGCACATATAAGAATCAGCCAGTGAGCCTGACCAGGTGGTGGCGTAGTGGATAGAGCGTCGGAAAGGGATGCGGAGGACCCAGGTTCGAGACCCCGAGATCACCAGCTTGAGTGCGGGCTCATCTGGTTTGAGCAAAGCTCACCAGCTTGGACCCAAGGTCACTGGCTTGAGCAAGGGGGTACTCGGTCTCCTGAAGGCCCACGGTCAAGGCATATATGAGAAAGCAATCAATGAACAACTAAGATGTCACAACGAAAAACCGATGATTGATGCTTCCCATCTCTCTCCGTTCATGTCTGTCTGTCCCTATCTATCCCTCTCTGACTCTGTAAAAAAAAAAAATTAAAAGAAAATAAAAATTAAGTTGTTAATACCATATAAATATCTCTTTAATCTGTGTCTATGTCTTTTTTATTAGCTTTATTTACTTATTTATCTTTAACTTACTGATTTAGAGAGAAAAGGAAAAGAGTGAGACACAGAAACATCAATCTGTTTCTGTATGTGCCCTAACCAGGGATGGAACCAGCAACCTCTGTGTATTGAGATGATGCTCTAACCAACTGAGCTAGCCAGCCAGGGCCAATCTGCCTATATCTTACCAATCCCAGTGCCATATCTCTTCTTTATCATACCATTATATCCCTTGAACTAGCCTAACAACTTCTTAACAGCCTTAACAGCTCTTCCTACCTAGAGTCTTACCTGATCCTCAATTCAGTCTTCACACTCATGCCTTCAGTAGCCTCTCTTTCCTATTAAGATAACATCGAAACTTACATATAAAATGGGGAGTTGCTAAAAATTCAAAATCACCAAACTTCCCTGAACACTCAATACTGCTTGGCAGGCTTTCCAGTGTTTCCAGTCTCTACTGACTACTGCAAACATCCCTCACCCCAAAAATCTCTCATCTCCCTTTATTCCTCACAGATAACTTCACCACTGACTTCAGAGAAAAGTCACAGTCATCACATCAATCACCATTCTGTCAATCTCATAACCTAAATAACTTTCAGTTCTGTCCACTTCTGTTTTCACTGCTTACTTCCACAATAGCTTTTTTCAATTGAACTTTAAAGTGAGAAAGACAGAGGCAGGAGAAAGATGAGAAGCATCAACCTGTAGTTAGTAGCTTCACTCTAGCTCAGGGGTCGGAACCTTTTTGGCTGAGAGAGCCATGAACGCCACATATTTTAAAATGTAATTCTGTGAGAGCCATACAACGACCCGTGTAGGTTACGCATTATCCAATAAAAATTTGGTGGTGTCCCGGAGGAAAGCTGTGATTGGCTCCAGCCACCCGCAACCATGAACATGAGCGGTAGGAAATGAATGGATTGTAATACATGAGAATGTTTTATTTATATATATATATATATTAATTTTATTTACTTATTTTTTACAGAGACAGAGCGTGAGTCAGAGAGAGGGACAGACAGGGACAGACAGATAGACAGGAATAGAGAGAGATGAGAAGCATCAATCATCAGTTTTCCATTGCGACACCTTAGTTCACTGATTGCTTTCTCACATGTACCTTGACTGTGGGCCTTCAGCAGACTAAGTAACCCCTTGCTCAAGCCAGCGACCTTGGGTCCAAGCTGGTGAGCTTTGCTCAAACCAGATAAGCCCATGCTCAAGCTGGCATCCTCAGGGTCTTGAACCTGGGTCCTCCGCATCCCAGTCCAACGCTCCATCCACTGCGCCATCGCTCTGTCAGATGAGAATGCTTTATATTTTTAACATTATTATTTTTTATTATAGATTTGTCTGCGAGCCAGATGCAGCCATCAAAAGAGCCAGACCTGGCTCGCAAGCCATAGGTTCCCAAGCCCTGCTCTAGCTGTTCAATGACAGCTTCTCATATATGCCTTGATGGGCATGGGGAGAGGGGAGTTAGGAGTGGTCAAGCCAAGCCAGTTACCCCTTGCTCAAGCCAGCGACACGGCACTCAAGCTGGTGCACCCACGCTCAAGCTGAGGAGCCCTCACTCAAGCCGGCAACCTCAGGGTTTTGAACTCACTGCACCACCACAAGTCAGACTACAGTAGCTTTCTTAAATAACTTTTCTGTCTCCAATCTTGCTCCCTTCAGATCAACTCCTCCCACTGCAGACAAAATAATTGTTATAAAAATAATAATTGTTACTGTGCATAAGTATCAACCTGGGTTTTGTTAACATATAAATGTCTGAGTCTTCCTCCCCTCTGCAAGCTTCTGTTTCAGTAGGACTGGACAACTGGATTTTCTGATGCAGATGCTACTTGGATCTGACAAACTCCGCTTTAAAATTTAAGTCTAAACATATCACTCTTACTTAAAACCGTTTGTTATAGCCCTCATCAGGTAGCTCAGCAGGTTTGTGTCATCCCAATTTGCCAAGGTTGTGGGTCTGATCCCCAGTCAGGGCACACACAAGAATCAATTGATAAATGTATATATAAGTAGAACAGCAAATCGATGTTTTTCTCTCTCTCTAAATTATCAACTTAAAAAAAAAACCTGTTATACAAAAAAATAATAAAATAAAAATAAAAACCTGTTTTATTTTTCACTTTCTTAGAATAAAATTAAAATACTTTTGAACCTGGCTTGTAAGGTACTTTAAGATTTGGATTCAGGCCCTGGCCAATTGGCTCAGTGGTAGAGCATTGGCCTGGCGTGCAGGAGTCGCAGGTTTGATACCCGGCCAGGGCACACAGGAGAAGCACCCATATGCTTCTCCACCCCTCCCCCTCTCCTTCCTCTCTGTCTCTCTCTTCCCCTCCTGCAGCCAAGGCTCCATTGGAGCAAAGATGGCCTGGGTGCTGAGGATGGCTCTGTGGCCTCTACCTCAGGCGCTAGAATGGCTCTGGTTGCAACAGAGCAATGCCCCAGATGGGCAGAGCATTGCCCCCTGATGGGCACGCCGGGTGGATCCCGGTCAGCGCAGTCAGTCTGACTGCCTTCCCGTTTCCAACTTCAGAAAAATACAAAAAAAAAAAAAAAGAAGAAGAATTAGATTTGGACTAAGACTTACCACTTACTACCAGTAATATATACACTAAACTTTTTACATCCTCCAATTCATCCTGCAGTCCATCCCTTCCAGACCTTCTTCACAGTGTTTCCCTGTTTAGAAAACTACACCTGGCTATCTTCTATTCATCCTTCAGTTCTCTATTCTAACATCCCATCATCCTCTAAGCATTTCCAAACACCCTAACCTCAGTTAGCTGTCCCTGCTACGTGCTCCCAAAGCACCCTATGCTTCCTATATCGTGGCACTTACTAAACATTATTGTAATTACTTGCTTAATGCCCATTTCCCCCTGCTGACCTAGAGTGTAAATTCCATGAGGGTAGAACCATGTCTGTCTTTTATCCAGGGCCTATATACTGCTGGCACAGAGCAAATACTCAATAAAAAGAAACAAGTAAGCCACTTCATGATGTGCCCCTTGCTCACTAATTTGCCTTTATTTCCAGTATCCATCTTGTCCCAACAATATTCCAGCCACACCAAACTACTTCCAAGTTTCCAAATATTCCATCTGCTGCCCAATCTCTGCACTTTCATGGCTGTTGTTCTCTCTACTTAGAACTTGGTCTGCCTGACTAACTTCAATTTACTCTTTTCTGACTGCCTAAGAAGCTTTCAGTACCCAAGAAATAACACCTTACTTAACTCTATCCTCCAGCACAATATTCCTATTCAATTCCTATGACTACCTGAATGTTACCTGACTTCCTTACTCATAAGCTTCCTAAATTTAGAAATTTTGTTAAATGTTCACTGTTGCATCTCCAGGGCTTAATGGAAAGTCTCATAAGTAGTGACAGCTCTATAAAATTTATAGAATTTAATAGAAAGTCTAATAAATAATGATGTTTCTATAAAACTTAAAGAGTGAACCTTTGATCCACAATCCAATTCCTCCTGTATATAACACCCGCAGGAAACAGCCATTCTGATGGCATCTCTAATAGTTTATTCAATTAAAACAGGTAAGCTCACAAAAGCCTAGCTTAGGGAAACTTTTTCCTAAAGATAGCAGGAGGTCCTGGCCAGGTATCTCAGGTGGTTAGCGCATCATCCCATAACATCAAGGTTGCGGGTTTGATCCCTGGTCACAGCACATAAGGCAAGCAACCACTGAACACACAACTAAGGCACAATTAAGTGGAACAATGTATGAATGCTCCCCCCTTCCTCTCTCTCTCTCTCTCACTTGTTCTAAATAGCAGTCAGAAATAGAAAAGAAAATATAAATAAAAGATAGAAAAAGTCCCATCTATAAACAGGGATGTTTCTGACACAAATCACTCAGAATCCTTTTGTAGTCTTCAGATATACTCAGAAAAAAATACCCAACTGGCTGGCTTCACTATCTAGGCAGCATAAAATAAAATGTCACATGCCCTATGAAGGGCTTCAGGATGTTCTCATTCTCTTACTTAGAACCTTATTTTCTTCAGATAGGGTGAAAGCTGACTACATACTAACAATGTAACACATGTGGTATGAAGCTACTTGCACAAAGTTTCCCTCACTCCAACTGAACAAGACCTCTTAATAGTTTTTCAAAAGCAAAAATGGAGAACACACATGAGGAGTATGAGGACATGGTACTTTTGAACCACAGGTATATACACGTTTTTTGGGTTTTTTCTTTTTCTTTTCTTTTTTTTTTTTTTTTTTAGAGAGTCAGAGAGAGGGATAGATAGGGACAGACAGATGGGAACGGAGAGAGGTGAGAAGCATCAATCATCAGTTTTTCCTCACGACACCTTAATTGTTCTTTGATGGCTTTCTCCTATGTGCCTTGACCACAGGCCTTCAGCAGACCTAGTGACCCCTTGCTCAAGCCAGTGACCTTGGGTCCAAGCTGGTGAGCTTTGCTCAAACCAGATGAGCCCACGCTCAAGCTGGTGACCTCGGGGTCTTGAACCTGGGTCCTCCGCATCCCAGTCCGACGCTCTATCCACTGCGCCACCGCCTGGTCAGGCAAGTGTATACATGTTTTTAAAATACATTCTCCAAAAAACATGTATATAGCCCTGGCCAGGTAGCTCAGTGGATAAAACAACAACCTGCAGCACCAGAGGTCACAGGTTTGACTCCCCAGTCAGGGCCTGTACAAGAAACAGTCCATGAGTACACAACTAGGTGAAACAATGACTGGATGCTTCTCACCTCCCCCCACCTTCAATGTTAAAAAAAATGTATGTATGTATATATGAAATAAAATACATTTTCCAAAGGAGAAAATAACTTATCATACTTACTTCTGAGTCTTCTGCACTTTCATAATCTGAGAGAACAGCTGGAAAAAAACCAAAAATATGTAAAGAAAAATAGGTAACAAATTATTATAATTACATTTCCTGACAGCTTGCTGTGGGTCAGGCTAAAATTGTCATTTAATTCTGGTATCAACCTAACAGGCAGATAAAATTGCAATCTCCATTTACATAACTTGCCCAAGATCATCATGCTAAAACATACGCTCTTTAGCACCATGCTGCAAAGACTTTGTAGCACCCTCCCCCAAATCCATAACAGCCTGAGAAGATGTCAACTGCTGGAAACATAACCTGAGCTTTTGGGCAAAAGGACTCATCACGATGCTACTCACCATCACCTTCGATTCCATCTTCACTCTCCTGAAGGAAAGGAGAAGTCATGTGTTAGTTCTGTGATCTCCAAAGAGTGGAGAGCTGAAGACTCAAGACAAAATGGTTAAAAAGGGAAATGAGGAACGGCATATCTTTGATCAAGTAGCATCCGAGGCAGGTCTGGTCTCTTCACCTTCCGCCCCAGTTTCTGAATATTTGCTGTCTACCCGCAGCGGCTCTGCACTCCTTCCAGAAGCACCGAACCCCTCCCCTTCCCTTGGGGCTCCGGATGGAAACCGCACAGAATAGCCGTCTTCTACTCCAACACAATACGCCTCAGCATCTACCACCAACTCCCAGCCTCCCATCATCACCTACACCCCGCCTCCTAGCCCGCAAACCACCCGCCCCGGTCCCCCGCCCGCGCGCACTCACACACTCAGACTCTTCAGCGCTCTTGGCCCCCCCGCTCTCCACCCGCCGCAGATGAAGGGCCCCGACTCGGCCTCCGCGCTGGGATGGCAGAGAGCCGCTGCCGCCGCCTCCAGCACCACCACTGAAGCCCCCGCCGCCCCGCGCCTGGGAACCGCCGCTGTCTGAGCCGGAAGCACCAGACTCTTCGTCTTCTGTGTCCTGCGAAGCGCGCTGCCGCCGCCGATCCGCCATCTTACGGAGAACGGGCGCTGCCAGCCAGTTCCCTACGTACGCCCGTCGCAGGGGCTGCCGGGAGACTAGAAAGCTAGTCCCAGCATGCTTCACGAGCGGCACTAACCCCCCTCTTTTGGGAGTGAGGGTTCTGGGGGACGGGCCTGGCACCCTGCGGCACGTTTGCGAGCGAGCGGGATTACGTAAGTCGGTTACGTGAGGGGGCGTGTCGTGCCCCTGACTTCCCCTGGGAAGGCTCCCGGCGAGGGGAATCTGCGTTTGGGCAGCCTCCTCAGGCTTCTCTCCCGGCCATCTTGGGCTTGAGTGTAAGGCAGTGACTTGTCACAGCTTCATAGGAGTAGTTTCGTGGGGTTTTTTCCATTTCTCTCTTTTAAAAAAATTTAAATTTATTGAGTTTTAGATTCCTCTTATTTATGCATTCATTGATTGATTCTTGTATGTGCCCTGACCAGGATGAAACCCACAACCTTGGCATATGAGGATGATGTTCTAATCAATTCAGCTACTTAGGCAGGGGTCTTTTTCCATTTCTCGTTTCTGCATAAGTTTAAAGCAAATTATTTTATTGCATTTGTTTATTTGGTAAAATCACGAATCAACGTAGACCTCTAAAATCGCTGTGCTGCATCAGATTTGCCACACCATTTCATTTTAAGCAAAAAGGTGAAGGAAAAACCAGTTGTCTGCCATCAAGCCAAAGGATTTAGTGTTGCAGCGTTTTTTATCTTTATTTTATTTTTTTTTTATTATTATTTTTATTTATTTATTTATTTTTTTTACAGAGACAGAGAGAGAGTCAGAGTGAGGGATAGACAGGGATAGACAGACAGGAACCGAGAGATGAGAAGCATCAATCATTAGTTTTTCGTTGCGCATTGCGACACCTTAGTTGTTCATTGATTGCTTTCTCATATGTGCCTTGACCATGGGCCTTCAGCAGACCGAGTAACCCCTTGCTTGAACAAGCGACCTTGGGTCCAAGCTGGTGAATTTTTGTTCAAACCAGATGAGCCCACGCTCAAGCTGGCGACCTCCGGGTCTTGAACCTGGGTCTTCTGCATTCCAGTCCGACGCTCTATTCACTGCGCCACCGCCCGGTCAGGCTGTTGCAGCGTTTTGGGGGTCACATTTCCTTTCCCTCTTCATGAGCCTCCCCACCCCAATCGTGATCATCTCTCCCTAAGTGCAGGGTGATATGATACAAGCATTACCAAGATTTTAGAACTGATTTTAAAAGAAGACATGATTAAGAACAGGAATTGGTTCAATATATTGACCTGATTTTCTTCTTGTTAACAGATGAGGGAATGCTTTGATTTTGGCAAGGCATTTGTCAACAATGAAAAAAACTCAATATACAAAGTGGGGAGAACCTGACCAGGTGGTGGTGCAGTGGATAGAGCGTTGGACTGGGACACAAAGGACCCAGGTTTGAGACGCCGAGGTCACTGGCTTGAGCACAGGCTCATCTGGTTTGAACAAGGTTCACCAGCTTGAGCCCAAGGTTGCTGGCTTGAGCAAGGGGTCAACTGGTCTTCTGTATTCCCCCCAGTCAAGGCACATATGAGAAAGCCCACAATGAACAACTAAGGAGACTAAGGAGCTGCAATGAAGAATTGATGCTTCTCATCTCTCTCCCTTCCTGTCTGTCCCTCTCTCTGTCTGTCAAAAAAGGAAAAAAAAGTGGGGGAAGTAGTTTTACAGTTGTGAGTATGCAAAAGTTCATTCTTGTATTATTCTTATTTTTAGCAGAAGAGACAGAGACAGAAAGGGACAGATAGGAATAGACAAGCAGGAAGGGAGATGAGAAGCATCTCTTCTTTGCAGCTCCTTAGTTGTTCATTAATTGTTTTCTCATATGTGCCTTGGAGGGGGCCTTCAGCAGACCGAGTGATCCTTTGCTCAAGCCAGCAACCAGCAACCTTTGGGCTCAAACCAGTGAGCCTATGCTCAAGCCGATGAGCCTGCGCTCAAGCTGGCGACCTCAGGGTTTCGAACCTGGGTCCTCTGCGTCCCAGTCCAACTTCTGTGTCCTTTATATAATCCAAAGAAAATACAAGGTGGGGCAAAAGTAGGTTTACAGTTGTTCATGTGGAATATACTAAAATAATAAATAATAATAAAGCCTGACCAGGCAGTGACACAGTGGATAGAGCATCAGATGGGGATGGGATCATAGACATGACCCCATGGTTGCTGGCTTGAGCCCAAAGGTCACTGGCTTGAGCACAAGGTTGCTGGCTTGAGCAAGGGGTCACTTGCTCTGCTGTAGCCCCCCTGATGGAGGCACATATGAAAATGCAATCAATGAACAACTAAGGAGCTGCAAAGAGATGCTTCTCATCTCTCTCCCTTCCTGCTTGTCTATTCCTATCTGTCCCTTTCTGTCTCTTTCGCTAAAAATAATAATACAAGAATGAACTTTTGTATACTCACAACTATAAAACTACTTTCCCCCTCACTTTTTTTTTTTGACAGAGACAGAGAGAGGGACAGGAAGGAAGATGAGAAGCATCAATTCTTCATTGCAGCTCCTTAGTCTCCTTAGTTGTTCATTGATTGCTTTCTCATATGTGCCTTGACCCGGGGGCTACAGCAGACCAAGTGACCCCTTGTTCAAGCCACAACGAAGAATTGATGCTTCTCATCTCTCTTCCTTCCTGTCTGTCCCTCGGTCTCTGTCAAAAAAAATGTGTTCTAAGTTATTAGTGTACCTACCTACAAGAGTACACATTAATAATATACATATATCAAACAAAGGTCACTGTAGCACCACACAAGATTCTGTCATGTGTAATAGCTTTACAAATTACATATGGCCGAGGATCCTGATGCTTACAAATTTATAGGCAATATGAAACTAGAAAATATACTGAATGTCTTGAGATAGAATCAGTATCCAAAAAAATACGGTACCTGGTTAAACAAGTGACCAAATGTGATAACAAGTAAGTCCAACTCCAAAAACCAACTGCCCTAGTTCAAAATGGAGGATGTATGATTTAATGTTAAAAAAAAAAAAAAAAAGACCTGGAGGGTCTTACTAATCATGAAGTAACTTGATGCAAATAAGGCTGCCAAGTTTAGTGTCTAAATAAGAAAAATGATAGTCCACCACTTTGTCTTTCAGTTGTTTGGTCTGGGTTCAATTTCTAAACAGACATGAGCATATTGTATACTCATCCAGAAGAAACTGAAAAATTCAAAATCCTTTATTTTGAGGAACAAGTGTAATCTCTGAAGATTTACCATGAAGAGAAGAGTTGGGATAGCCACAGGAATCTTTAATCCCTTGTCTATGATGAAAAGGAACTGACTTTTATCACCCTAGAAAGCAAAGCAAGAACCCATCAGTTTGTTATAAGAAGTTAGATTTTTGTCAACAAGGAAGAATTTTGTAACATTTTTTAAAAATGTATAAAATAATAATGAAGTATTGGAGCAGAATCTGGAATTCATTTGTCTGAAATGTTGTCAAGGGGAAATCATGTATTAGAGGCCAGACTAGATGACCTCCAAGGTCTTTTCAACTTTGAAGTTATTAATTTAGACACCGTGCACCAAGTATTCTATCCTAAAATTTCTTGTTTTTAAAGTTGCCAATTATGTTTAAGGAAGAATACAGAAAAAGGAAGGATGAAACATACATTGTGCTCATACACAAATAGAAGTGAATACCTTTAATAAAAGGGAAAATGGTGAGTTTTTCTATTTTGTGAAATAGATTTTCCTTTAAAATCTATAAACAGAATTGTTTAATGCTTCCCAATAAAATAAATTGAAGCAGAAGTTCAAAAATTAACAGCCACAATAGTTTATTTACAATTGAACTCTTTATAAGATATTTACAAGACAACCAATTTTACACATCAGAAATGGTATCAAAAGTATGAATTACAACACAGACAACAATATGAAATGGGCTTAAAACAAAGCTGAAGTGGACAGACAAGCAATTTCTTTTTTAATTTATTAACACTAGCTTAAACTTTGTTAAAGAAAGAAACAAAGAACTATGTTTTAGGAGAACTGCAGGGCCTTCAGTTGAAGATTGAATTTCACAGTGTTGTACCCCATGTAGGGAAAAAAATAAGACTAATTTTCCCCCCACACTCTAACACACTGTAATTTTTCTCTTGGAATTTTGCTATCTACTCTCCAACCTCCTGTTCAATAAACCTCAACACATCCAAATCAAAGGAGAATTGACCTAGAAGAGGGGACAATAAAATAAGAGGTTCTAGGAAGAGGGAGAACCAAGGAAATAGAATCCAGTTAAGTCTGGCCAGATAGCACCTCTTATCTATTCCTCTTAACTCTAGCTCAAGTTCAGAATCTGGGGAGTCCCCTGGGTGGGGTACAAACAAAAGGTTAATTTGCTAACCCATATCCAAATTAGGAATCCAACAAATGCTGAAAATCAAGAAGAAACTTACAGGAATTCAGGAACAAGGTAAAGAAACACTGGTCTTTTTTCTTCTTGGACACATTATAAAGAAACATAACATAGATCAGAGTAGGAAAGCTAAACAGCTTGCTGTGTTAAAATGACAGCAAACAAAGAAAATCTGGCCCAGTTTTTCTAGAAATCTCCTTCGTCTCCTTAAGGTGTGAGGTTAGAGCCCCTAGTGGAGTAAGTCCTATTTCTCTCTACATTCTTGCTGCAATGAAGTTCACAGCAGGTTCCCTCTGTGGAGAGCCCACTCTCCTAAGCAGATGGAGTTACAAATGAAAACCCAAGGCCACACACACACACAAAAGGAGAAATAAGAGCAGCAAGATCATCCAAGAATATATGTGCTGCCGGTATAATTCCTTTAAAAGTCAAACCCAGGGAGCACAGATCAACATCTCACAAAAAGCTTTAGCAGTGGGAGGCCCCTGAGGAACTTTTCTTTTCTTTCCCACAATGGTATCCCATTCTCTCATGCTCACTGATGGGCTGGCCACACACCCTACATACCTTGGCTTCTCCTCTAAAAGTGCTAATAATCTGGGGACATATTCTCTTCAAGGATAAAAGCCCCTATCTTCTAGGAGATTAGGCCCCTACTTGTTTTCACACGATAGTCTTGAAGACTAAAGAAAGGCAATTCCTATATATTTAAGACCAGAGGTCTTGGCTCTATTTTCCTTCCAGATAGTTACAGGGATCTCATACTGAGACCACAGTGGCCTGAAGTGCTGTCCTGACATTTTTTAACAAAAGGGGTGTGTGTGGTGTGGGGGGAGGGACCAAGATGGTACATATACAAACTGTTTTTACAAAGTGGATGGAGAAGCTCATTAGGTACATGTTTCAAGATGTAGACATTTGCCAGCCAAAGGAAGCACAGATTTCCACATATACCCCCCACCCTCCCTAAATCTCTATCCCATCACCAAGAGCTCAGCTAAAAGGATAAAGCCCAACAAAGGACTACTTGAGAAGTGAAGTGACACAAAGACATCTATACAGGTTCTGGCAAGCCATCCCCAAATGCCAACTCTTTTGTTTAGAGCCATATCATCAAAAAGTAACCATCCCCATTCTCTTTTCCAAAGATTTTCATTTTTGAGGGGTGGGGGAAGAAATTCAGTTACCCCTTAACTAAAAAAATAATCACAGCCAAACATCCCTTCCCACATGGCTATATCACAGAGTAGTTTTAAGAGAAGAACTGTCTTCAGACATTACCAACTCTCCGATCTTGTCTACCCTGTGAAGATGACTTGCTTCATCACTTCACTTGTTATTCCTCATCTGGTCCTTAAGCTCAGGGTGAGGTTTTCTTTTTGTTTTAGGGTAAAAACCACAATAGTCAAACTATATGAAAGGGTATTATACCAGGGCGGGAAGAGTGCCATGCAGCACAGATCTAAAGGGAGGGGATGCTTTTATCTTCCACAAGTCTAATGAAAGAGCCCTTTTACCCCTTTAACATAGGGAAATATATAGAAGCAGAACAGAAGCTTCCAAATCTGCCAACCTAGAGATTTAGCTTGAGAGCTCATTTCCCCAAAAGAGGAAAAGATATCCCAATCATCCTCTATAATTCACAATCAGCCCAATGAAAGTTTTTGTGAAATCAGTGATGAAAACAAAACCAAGTTCAAGGAAGTATGAAAGGGCATTATCAGCAAATGGTAACATACATGAGGACACAGGTCACATATACAGGTCTCTGCCACTCTCTGGGAATGGCATGCTACAACTATCTGAAGACAGAAGGTTCTTGCCAGCACAGTTACTTCCTACACGTCCGGTGAGGTGTTTGCTTCTTTTGGATCTCCAACCTGCATCGACTACGCTCATCCAACCAGGGCAGCTCAAAATTCCTGGCAAAAAAGGGTAAGAAAATCAACTTTCAAAACTTAAAGGATTCATTCGATACCCTGGGCTTGCCTGGTCAAGGCACATATGGGAGTTGATGCTTCCTGCTCCTCCCCTTTCTCTCTCTCTCTCTCTCTCCTTTCCGAAAATTGAATAAATAAAATCTTAAAAAAAAACAAACAAAAAAAAAAAAAAATTAAAAGATTCAGTGTAGACATGAAAATAATCCTAAAAAATAAACAATGCTCCTTCGCACTCCTAGCCCTGACTGTCAGGTCCCAAGTTTGGAATGTCTTTCCTGCCTCAAAGCTAGAGCAATAGTATGCTATTAAAAGTGATTGAATAATTTAGCCTGACCTGTGGTAGTACAGTGGATAGAGCATCAACCTGGAATGCTGAGGTCACCAGTTTGAAATCTTGGGTTTACCCGGTCAAGGCAATTACCACAAGCAACTAAAGAACAACTAAAATGAAGCAACGATGAGTTGATACTTCTCATTCCCACTCCCCTCCTCTCTCTGTGAAATCAATAAATAAAATCTTAAAAAAAAATAAAGTGATTCAATAAGCTATTTCTAACTTAAAATCAATCCTCCTAATTCGGGTATGAGAATCTTATCACTGCCAAAGCTAGTAGCCAGGTAGTCTCATTTCTGTCAAAGGACCATGCTATCCCTAAGCCCCATGTTCTACTTATATCTAGGCTTTCATGCAGTCTGAAAGGGAGGTGACATGCCAGCTACCTGAAAGAGGAGGGGAAAAAGAATCCTTTATACTTACTGTGGAGTTAATTTTGGTAATGGTCGTCCAAATGCTACAACAGGCAAGAAGGGAGTAATCATCAAACTTTCAACTATGGAAGAAAACCAAATGCAACCTTGTTAGTGCCATAGATGAGAAATGTCTAGCAACTATACCTGCTTCAACATATTGTTTATTCAAAGCAAGTTGTAACCTGGAGCCTTGCACACTTTTTCTTCTTTAAAAAAAAATCTACTCTTTTAGATAGACAAAAACTTACCATCATCTGGCTCAGGGAAAAATGAGGTAACCTCAGGCTCAGATTCCTGAATTCCTTTCTTTTTATACATTCTGAGCTGCAGTCGCTGTAAAATTCTTTGTTCCCTGATCCTCTGAATATCCCATCTGGGAAAAACAAACCAGACAAACAAAACAAACAAACCCAACATTACTGAAAACCCGCTTTATAAAAGCAACTCACATAATCCAGATGCTAGGGAGATCTTTGCTGACTCTTTTATATTGGGGGTACAAATGTGGGGGTAAGCCCAGGGGCTGTTAAAAAAAACTGCCTGACTATTTAGGGAAGACTGTTTAAGGTCTAGCAGTCCAAATCATCTGTTGGTGTTTCCACAGAGAGTGGAACTGAGGAAGGGCACACCCAAAGAAAAAGAGTCTCTACCTACAACAATTACTACTTCAAAGATACTCAACCAACTGGGAAGCCAATAATTTTAAGAATGTTAAGAGCTCTAGAGCCTGACCAGGTGGTGGCACAATGGATAGAACATCAGCCTGGGACACAGAGGACACACGTTCAAAACCCCAAGGTTGCTGGCTTGAGCACGGACTCATTCAGCTTGAGCACAGGCTCACCAGCTTGGGTGTGGGATCATAGATATGACCCCATATTCGCCAGCTTAAGCCCAAGGTCGCTGGCTTAAGCAAGGGGTCACTAGCTTGGCTGGAGCCACCTGGTCAAGGCACATATGAGAAAGCAATCAATGAAAAACTAAGGTGCCACAACAAAGAATTGATGCTTCTCATCTCTCTCTCCTTTCCTGTCTGTCTGTCTGTCTGTCTGTCACACACACACACACACGAGCTCTAGGACTCTCCACAAGTAGGGATGAAAGAGGTGTCAGGTCCTAGGGTTCAGCTGTTCCCAAGATGAATATCTCTAACCTCACCTTTTCCTTCTCTTCTCATCCAGCTCCAGTTTTGCATGCCTCTTCGAAAATACACTGTCATCTAGGTTCTGTGTAAAGAATAACATATAATAACCTATTTATTACCATGTGACATACATATACTAACTCACTTCCAGTTTCCAGGAAGGTAAAATCTTTCACCTTTAGATCCCACCCAAGTCTGTGAGTTCTATGGATATTATAGGAGCTTCCTGGTAAAAGAATCAACAAAACACATACTCCTTTCCCTACACCCTTCCCTTGTAGAATCTCCAAATTTCAAAATCATATTCATAACTTTCCAAAACTTAATCTGTGAGACTGTCAAAAACCCTCCCTACCTCCATACGTTGTAAGAATCTGAGTTTAAAATAAATATCGGCCCTGGCCGGTTGGCTCAGCGGTAGAGCGTCGGCCTGGTGTGTGGGGGGAGCCGGGTTCGATTCCCGGCCAGGGCACATAGGAGAAGCGCCCATTTGCTTCTCCACCTCTCCCCCTCCTTCCTCTCTGTCTCTCTCTTCCCCTCCCGCAGCCAAGGCTCCATTGGAGCAAAGATGGCCCGGGCGCTGGGGATGGCTCCTTGGCCTCTGCCCCAGGCAGAGCGACCCCCCGGAGGGGCAGAGCATCGCCCCCTGGTGGGCAGAGTGTGGCCCCTGGTGGGCGTGCCGGGTGGATCCCGGTCGGGCGCATGCGGGAGTCTGTCTGACTATCTCTCCCCGTTTCCGGTTTCAGAAATAAATAAATAAATAAATAAATAAATATCAAACATTTTAGCTCTGGCTGGGTAGCTCAGTGGATAAAGTGTTGACCTAGAGGTCACAGGTTCAACCCTTGGTCAAGGCACGTAGAAAAGTAATCAATGAGTACACAACTAAATGGAAGAACTAGGTGAAACAATGTGTTATGTTTCTCTCCCCCCCTTCCTCTCTCTCAAATCAATGTAAAAATAAAAAAAACTTTTAATAGTCAAATGAGTTTGGAATATATCATTTTGTTGCTGAGTGGTGGTACATGCTACTTCTCTACTAACATAAAATCTAGCTTGGCCTGTGGTGGCACAGTGGGTAAAGCATCAACCTGGAATGCTGAGGTCACTGGTTCAAAGCCCTGGGTTTGCCCGTTCAAGGCACATATGAGAAGCAAGCAATGAACAACTAAAGTGAAGCAACTATGGGTCGATACTTCTTGTTTCCCATGACCTCCTCTCTCTGTAAAATCAATAAATAAAATCTTAGAAAAAATAATCTAGCTTTGAATACTCCCTAGTTACTTACTTTTTAATAAATCACTTAAACACTCTGGATCTCAGTTTTCTCATCTATACAACAAAGAAGTTGGAATGGACAGTCTTTCAAATTACCTTCTGGCTTTAACGTTTTATTTAGCCTATCTACACAGTTATTATGACATATTCAAGTTACACCCCCATTTCTACTGTCTCCCACACCCTTCCACTGACAGGTCTCGGGTACCTACCTCCAAAAGGTCTGAAGGATTTGGGTCCCTTAGAGGCTCTACTGAGTGGTCCCTCCAAGAAGGAACTAGAAAAGAAAAAGAAAGAGAAAAAGAAAGGGAGGAGGGGTGGAACCACTCTTAAATCCAAGGTCATACAACCCTCCTACTATTCACTAGGATAAGAGGTCTCTCCCCAGTAAGACAAAGTTACCAAAGTGATAGAAATCCATACTATGGCCTCACCTGAAGCCATATTCAGTGTCCTCGCTATGGTATAAAAGAACCTAAAATGCCACTGCAATCTGCCAAACACAGGATGACAATAAGACCCTAAACCAATACCTGACAAGTCATATAATGGATGCTATTGCAGTTCCTGAAAAACAACTGAAATTTGTAGTCATTTTGATGTCTATAGTGTAATCAAACACCAAGGAGTCTCACTCTCCCACATCCAACTGATGGGGAACGCAGCTCCCAACCATCCACCATCCCACCAACCCCCACCCCAGGCCCGGCCAGCACAATTCCTATTCTACTCACCAGCCAAGACTGAAGTTTCTCCTGCAACACTTGATGGCATCAGACACCCTAAATAATGCAGGAAAGAAGAATCATCTCAGTGTAAAAAGAAAAAAAGCCCATACCCAAAATGGAGGAAAGGATCATCACTGAAGTTCTCACTAGGAAGCCATTTTGGTTTTTTTTGAGTTGTTCTTTTGAGAATTTCTCTCTGGGGGAGGGGAAGAGGGAACAACAGACAAAAGAAAAGAAAATAAGCCCACCACTTTTTTTTTTACACTGAGACGACTTCTTTTCTTCATTATTTAGGGTGGTTTCCCTGCAACAGTTGATGGCCAAGGATATCAAACCTTAAACTCAGAACATGGCAGGTGAGTAAAAAGTTGACCCTATTTTTCAAATAAAAGATCAGTGTTCTCAGAACTTACATGTGTATGTAGTCTTCTTAAACAGTTCCCTCCTCCCTCCAAACAAACTACCTTGCTGGTCCAGCCTGAACAACATGCACAAAGACTTTGGCTCCCTTAGAACAAACTATCGAGACTTCCTCTTGAGATAGGGCATCAAGAATAAGGATTCACATGTTATTCACAACTCAGGCTCCTCAAAGAGCTGGGACTCCCCCCCACACCCAATCAGACGCCTCTGTACTGCTATGCCCACAATCTCAGAGGTGTTTTGAGTTTTCTGTACTAGGACAGGGTTTTCAAAAACAGCCAATTACACAGAACAGCTCTGGACCAAGCCATTTCCCAATCCCGGATGGGAAGTTGCTTCAGTTTATCGTTACACAGCATTGCCATGGCAGCAAGAAAGTTAACTTAAGGATGAACCTGTTCAACTGACTAAACCAACAAAAAACCTGAACCTAGATCAGGATCCTGGTCTATTTCATGTACTCAAATGCGAGGTCTAATGAATTTTAGATAATTAAGAACTTTATCTATCTTCCCCACTTAATTTTGTCACCAGAACTGCCTGACAAAGCCTGGAGAATGCTCTTATCTTATTGGAATGGATTCCCATCCCCATCCCTGCTGGGGCAAGACATAGTGGTAGAAATTCGGGGTTGTAGCTCTATGCAAGAAGATTTCCCCCACCATTACCCTGGAGCACCCATAGTGACTGTCACAGACTAACATTACACAACTGAAGGCACATTGTAGTTACTGATTGATGTAGGAGATAGGGAAGCATCTCTGTGTGGAAACCATAAAGAAAAAAAGGGAATGAAGACCAAGGTCCCACACCCCACACCCTTCCCAAGCAGCTCAGATATCCCAAGATAGTCCTTATTGTTGAAAAATAGTTTGTAGACCATTTTATTTAAATATATGAACAACCAATGGGCTACTGCAATCCAAGTAAACTCTTCACATTTAGAACCTTTGTGAAGTATAGTAAGATAAAGTAAGATTGTTGGTCTTTGGCAGATTCCTCCTGCCCCCCAGACCGGGACATAGAGATACAGATAAATGTTTATATAGTTAAAGAGCGGAGGCCCAGGTGAAATTCCCCACCCCAAGCTGGCTCCCCAACCCAAAAATGACCATTGGCCCCTGAGAACACCCAAAGACCACCCTCCCAGGTTTCACACAATATCAATTGCAGGAACAGTCGTGCATGGCAAAGTATAAGTTCTATGCACTTCACAGCACAGAAAACCCTTCTTTCAGAGGGCATGCAAGTTGCCGGAGATTACACCCCCAAGTCTGGTGCTCTTGTGATGAGCAACTTACTGGCAAACACATCTCCCAGTGTTGTAAGCAGGCAAATACATTGAGCACATTTTGCTGTAATTCCATCTATTTGCAATGCCTGCACAGTGTCTGTCTCTGGCTGTTAACTTACTCATTCTTGACAGAACTCTGCTTTATTGATTGCACTTTTTTAAAAATGCCAAAGGCATTTTCACACTTGTTAGCTTGACCGCCACCACTAGGGTATAAGAGCAAGTGTTCTCTATGCCTTACTTGCTACAGTCTCCTCCTTCTTTGGAGAGGATTCCCGTAATGGTAACGGTGACGGGGGAGGCTGGTGCCAACGACACAAATACATTTCTGTGGTGGAAAGGTACGGCAAATCTTCTATCTCACTTGAGAAGGCTTTCTCCTTGGGATGGGTGCTGGGTCCCTTCTGGGGAGTGGAGAGTCTTGGCGGGGTGTCCACTGAAGACCGGGTCTTTTCTGGAGTTTCTTGGCTCCTCAATTCACGTTTACAAACAGTTTCTGATAAGGAACCACAGGGTTCCTCTTTAATAGGAGAGTGCTTAGGAGTTTTTGTTTTGACTTTTGAAAATTCAGGAGCCAGCTTTTTAACAGGAATCTTTCTTTCTGTACTTCCAAATGGGGATTTCCTATTAGATAGGGGAGAAAACATAATACAATTCATTGATTCTTGGGTAAAATCTGACTTGATTTCATTTTGGGGTAAGAGAACTAGCTTGTATTCATGTATCTAAATATCTGCATTCACTTGGCAATCATGAGCAAAAACACCTTCATGCTTAACAGTACATATATATATGATAGGCTCTTAGTAAATGTTAGTTGAACAAGTTTCCAAGTTTAAAAACCCCTATAGAGCCTATTGCTTACTAAATCTA
Source organism: Saccopteryx bilineata (assembly GCF_036850765.1). Taxonomy (NCBI): domain Eukaryota; kingdom Metazoa; phylum Chordata; class Mammalia; order Chiroptera; family Emballonuridae; genus Saccopteryx; species Saccopteryx bilineata. Next base: position 374,680,189 of record NC_089491.1, read on the forward strand.
AAAAGGTCCCTATTTTACTCAAGATCCTTTAGCTAATATTAGGTGACACTACCCTGTGACTTAATTCATTCCTGTCAACCAGAAACCAGTCTCTTCTTTATCCCCCCCCCCTCCCAATTCCATACTATGTTAGTTACAATCTCTATTTTTTTTTCTTGCTATCTGCTGGCTGTCTTTCTCCCATCACCCCACATTCCTAGAATGCCATTTCCTTTTCTTTTTACCAACCTAAATTCTTTTTCCAACCTATACTTTTTTTTTCACAATCCATCTCCTCCTTAAAGTTTCACTAGTTTAACTCAAAATAATCTTTAATATTCCTAAATCTTACAAAACTTATCGTTTGTCCCACTGTTGTCTATCTACGTATTTTACTACAGTTGAATTCTTGGACAGTTAGATCTTACTTTTTTATATCCACCAATGCCTAACACAATGAAAGAATTTAACACTTCCTAACTTGAAGTGAACTGCTATAGTTTTCTTTAAGAAACTCAGCTGTCACATTTGTTGTCCATTCTCTTTATGATGTACTACTCTACATTCTGCAATTACTACTGTGACCAAAATGTTCATAATAGACTTTTATAGGCTACACAAGAATGTTTCAAGATACTCTCTCAGCACAGATCTCATAATTCAAAAATATGGTTGTATTAATACTAATTCATAAGACCCAATCCCCTACTGTCAGTCACTGAAAACAAGTGACCTCATAATGTCCAGACAGTGTAACGAAGTTATCAGCACACCTTTTGTGTCCCTTTCCACTCCGCCCACATGAGAAAGTCTTGGGAGGCAGAGTCTGGGATGTCTCAGAAAGCTCTGGCTGGCACTCCAGCTTAATTTTTTCAGATAGCTCGGTTTCCTCTCTCTCTTCAGTTTCATAGCCCTGAAACAGCTTATGCCTTTCTTTCTCGTTATCCTTCTTTACCAGCTGCATCCGCCTTTCCATACGTTCAATCCGAGCAAGGAGCTAAAAGAAAGTGGCAAAATGCGGACTTAAAACACAAAAAAATAAATTCAGGTGATTAGCCCCATTTAGGAATCCATATGGTCTTCTACCTCTTTCCATGGACCACAACAATTCAATTTATTTTTAATAGGCAGACATTAATCAAAATAGTCTTCCTTAGACACAATAAAGATGAAGTACACTGCTTAATTTTAGGGGCTAACCTAGAGGGACGTGGGGGAATTTGTAGTTCATTCTTCTGAAAGAAGATCCTCTTCATTGGGAGGGGCCATAACATGCCTTTTAAATGGCATGGTCTTTGCTACAGCTAACTACAGCTAACCATGTGGCTCCAAGTCAGCTTGGTAGTTTCCAGAATTAACTTTAGGTTCTTTCAGGAGGCCCTAAGGTTCTCCAAATCCTATCCTCTCTACTTCTACTCCAAAACCCAATACACAAGGGCAAAGTCCAAAGAGTACATTGAGAAGGAATTAAAAGCTCACATAGTCACAGCGCCAATAAGGATTGCAGGGTTATTTGAAAGGGGCCTGGGATGGGGAAGGGGGTCACCTAAACAATGAACACTCATTTTGGAAGAATTATAATAGAAACAATTACCTATAAATCCCATCAATGATGAAATATGCATATTGCTTTGCTGCCTTGCACTTGAGATAACAGAAGAAAATTATACCTATTTATCTAAATATTGACTAAAAACAAAACCTTTTAACTCTAACTAAAGGGAAAACTACATAATCAAACAGAAATGGAAGTCTATTATCATTGAAAACTTCACATTAAAATGTTCTGAGAAAAAGTGCCAACTGTACTAATTATACCCTACAATAAGAATTTTATTCGGATTAGACAGTGATATTAACGTTGCCTCTGTTATATCTACTTAGCTGCATAGATTTCACCAGAGGCCAAACAACTGGAATAAGAGAAACAAGCTTAAGCAACACTAAGACTGCAATACACAACAAAAGCAGTGAATGCCAAGTTCTGACTGACACTCTATCCTTAATTCACCCCACTTTTCCTTGCTTAGGAAAATCTGCAAAGAGGCCACTACCTCAGGAACTGAGCAAAAACCTCCACAATCAGCAGAAAGCCCCCTTGTCACCATATTCTCATTTCATCTCCTTCTGTTTTGATTCACTGCCTTAACATTACTTAACCATGGTTTGTGGATGACATTTCCTTGATTTCTCCCGCTCCCCCCTCCAATGTAAGGATATGTTGTGTTGTAACTACAGTGCTATCACACCCTAGACTGCAGTACAGTAGCTGAGCAGTGCCACCTCCATGTTGAGTAACTTCCACAAATCAACACCATGAGATATTTTAATGAGATCTGCCCCAGCTCCTATTCCACCTTGCAGAATGCATTCTCCAATAATACAGCCTCTGCCTGATGCGATTCATTTGGAAAGCAAACAAAATGAATAGCCCTCTGCTCCCTTGCTCAGCCCTTGGCACAAACAGAGGAAGAGAGAGAGTGAGAGGAGAAAGAAGAGGGAGCAGGGGGGAGAAGTGGAAGAGGGAGGAGAGGGGAGAAGGGGTGGAAGGGAGAGGGGGGGAGGGAGAGAGAGAGGGAGGGAGGAAGAGAGAGAGGAGATAGAAGGTGCTGAAACCTTAACACAATTGTAGAATCCATGTTTATTTTTAGGCAGCTGTAAGGTATGCTAGCACAGTAATACAGCTTTCCTGGTATCTAAAGGAATATATTTCAATACATGAGGTGCCCTTTACTACTGCTGCAGTAAAAACAAGCCCATATAGTTATGCTGCTCACAAGTACAAAGAAATAATAAGTGACTTCCCTACTACCTTAAGATTCTAAAATATAGAAATGGGGAGGGGGGTCTACAAAATACATTTAATAAGGTTACTTTCCCCTGATACGTTAAAATCTTCCAGACTCTAAACATCATTCTCATAAAAGGGAGCTGGTCAGTGGATCAGGTTTTAGAACAGATTCCCATTAGAAATTGTCTGAAATCAAAAGCAGGAATTCTCTCAATATCATTTAAGAAAGCTAAAATGGGATTCCACCTGAATCACCTCTACCCCTTGCCAATTAAAAAGCCTACCACTCGCCTATCCAAAGATGCTACAGCAGTGGCCAGAGCAACAGCTGCTATGTCCTCTCCTCCAGAATGCACTTCTAACGCAAAAGCTCTTTCACTTAACCCCTTCCATAAAGCCACCACATATGCCTCCCGCATTTCATTTTCAATCCCTCACGGATCAGGTCTTTTCCCACTCAAAACGTCTTTCCCACAAGTCTGGGGCTGTCATTTTAAATTAACCCTTTGGTACCTGCAACCTTCCCTCTCCCCCTCCCCCTGAGAGCGTGCCCTTTAACCCTTCCCTCCAACCCAAGGGAAGCCAGTCTGTGAGCCGGGCTCCCAAGGATCCTAAACTATGCCTTTGCTGGTGGCCAACCTCCTTACCCCTAACCCAGGGATACCTTAACCTCTTACAGTACCCCCTTCCCCTGAGCATGCGCACACGGCGCTCCTCGGCCCGCACGCAGATTAACCCCTACCGTACCGTGTCTCTCTCCGACTTCAGCTCCTCGATCTCCTTTTCCTTGGCCTGCAGCTGCTGCTGCTGCTGCTCGATGAGGTCCAATTGCAGCAGAAGTATCTGTTTGAGGCAGGCGGCCTGACTGGAGGCTCCCGAGCCGCCGCCACCCCCGAGAGGGCTCTTCCTCATACTCTTCCATCTGCCCTCGCTGGCCGCCAGGGTCCCGGCGGTGGCGGTGGGCGCGAGGGGTGGCGACCCGGGCAGAGGTAGCGGTGGGGGTCCCGCCGGGTCCGAGGCGGTGGCAGCTGGGGGAGCCGCCCCACCCTTGTCCCCAGCCCAGGGCGTAGGCTCTTTGGCCGCCGCCACGAGAGAGCCCGTCTGAATGGGCAGCACCGCCTGATACTTGGGTCGGGGACTGCAGCCGGCTCCCGCTGCCGCCGGCTCCCCCCCAATGCCGGCTTGTTTGGTGGCCGGGGGCGGGCAGGGCAAGGGCACCGAGCCGCCCCAGCTCTCTTCCTGCTGCCCGGGGGCCGCGCCGGCCGGGAGCAACAAGCCCCGGCCCTTGCCGCCGCAGCCGGCCGGGGAGGACGCGGGGCTCCCGCCCTGGGAGGAGGCCAGCGGGGGCCCCGGCTCCTTGAGCTTACGGTGCCGGGGGAGGAAGTGGGCTTCGGCCGCCCCGGGCTCGTCCTCCGGCCCGCCCAGCGCCGCAGCCCGCTCGTAGTCCAGTCGCTGCTCAGGGTTGCCGCCGGCAGGGGCCGCGGCCGCCTTGAACACTGCGGATCTCATGGTCATAGTGGTCCGGAGCGGCGCCGGGGACCGAGACTGAGGAGGGGGTGGGGAAGGGGCGAGGTGCGGGGGGTCGAGGACGGAGGCGGGGGAGGGGAGTTTGGCGGGCTCGCCTCAGCAGCGCGGCAGCGGGCCTCCGCTAGCGCGGCTCCTCCGGGGCCCGGGCGCCATCCCGCCGGCGTGCGGAGAAGTGGAGGCCGCGGCTGAGGCCCGCCGCCGGCCCATGGGGGCCTCGCCGCCGCCTCTGCTGCTGCCGCCGCCGCCGCCTTCGCCTCAGAGGCAGGAGCTCGCACCCAGCCGCCCCCGAGCTCATCCCCGGAGCTCGCTTCGGCCCCCCCTGGCCCGGCCGGGCCCGCCTCGTCTCCCCACCCCACACCCCCCCTTCCCCGCCCCGGCCCCCCGCCCCGGAGCTCGCCTCAGCCGCCCCGAGCCTCCATTTCCCCCCACCGCTCCACTCAGGAGGGGGTGGGAGGGATGGGTCCGCCCAAAACCCTCCTCCTCCGGGAGGGGGATCTGTCGCCTCCCTCAGGGGTCTCCGCGGCTCGGGGCTCCCCTCCCCCACAGTCACCCCCGGCGCCTCAGCGTTTCCCTTTAAAAAAAACGGAGCCGCTCGGAGCCGCCACCGCCGCAGCCGCCGCCGACCGGAGGGCGCATGCGCCGGGAGGGCAGCGGGCGGGAGCGAACCGGGAGCAGAGAGGAGGGAGGCGGGCCGCGCTATTGTGAAAGGGGCCGCGGCCGCCGCGAGGGGGGCGGAGAGGGGGCGCGGGGGGCCGGCCAGGGGAGGCCGGGGATCAGGGGCGAGGACCGAGGAGCCCGCGGAGGAGCGGGGTGAAGGTGGGCTGCCGGGGGAGGGAAGAAAGGGAGAGGGCGGCGACGATGGATAGGGAATGCGGAGCCTCCCAGGGAAAAAGGAGCCCGAGAGAATGGAGTTGAGAAGAAGGAAGGCGGCTGCGGGAGGCAGAGGTGCCCTTCAGGGACGTGTACCCATCGCCCCGCGTACCGGGCCTGCGCTGGGTGGCCCCTTTCCCGAGCTAGCGGCCCCCGCAGCCCCGTAAGCCTCCTGGACCCGAGTCAGGACTCAGTCTCCTCTTGGAGCCTGTGGGTGTTTCCTGGGGTAGAATTCTGACCCCGCCACCCCCTCCACTCCCCAGCAGCCCCACACTGGTATGGGAGAGAATGAAGTCCTTTGTCTCTAAGGGATCCAAGACCAGAAACGGACGAACCTCTGGTTCCCAGAGTGGGGGAAATCCATGATGTCTGCTTCCCAGGGAGTTTGCCACCACCTCCCTGGAATGAGAATTGCCAACTACCAACAGTTCATTCTCAACGGCCATCTCCCCAGCCTTCTTGTCACTTCTAGCATCTTCTGGAGGTTCATGAAGGGTGGGTGGAAGCTAAGAAAATCTCAGAAGGGATCTTTACCTTTACTGGGAATAGGAACACTTCGAGTATTATTCTGCTATGCTTCCTCTCTATGTTCATTTTGTGTGTGTGTCAATTTACAGGCAGCTTTAGCCAGTAAGTCCTCAATTCCTCATGGAAAAACTTTTAAATACTTTTAATTGTTTTCCTTTTCGGTTGAGATACATACATATTTTTAAATCCACATGGAGATGAAGATGACTAACATTCTTGGCCTACTGTGAAAATCTCTAAAACTATGTCTCTGCCTTGTAGGCCCAAAGCATGAAGCTCTGGAAATTTAAATAAATGAGTGTGAATGTGTTAAGCCAAGAGAGCCCCAGCCCTCTTCACCAGACTCTTTTGTGGCCTCAGATCTGCGAGGGAAGTATTGGGGTTAGGGATCCCATGAAGGGGGATATGACAGGAGGTGATCACGTATAGTGATCTCTTCCAGTATCAAGACTTTTCAGTACTATCTCTACACTGACCACTCCCAAATTTATATCTTCTTCCTAGACCAGTGATGGGCAATCTTTTGAGCTTGGTATGTCAAAATTTGCCAAAAAACCGAGCATGACTCGGGTGGTGTGTCATTTCGAGAGAAAAACCATAATTTAGCAATACTTATAATTTAAATAACAAAAATGTATAATTGTAATATATAACTATTTAATAAACCAAAAACTAATTATTTAACTTACCTGCTTAGTGACTTGTTTGTTCACCTGTCAGTCGGTGTCTTTTGTTGGTTTTGATATTATTTAACTTGTGTGGGGTGCCGGGAACTAAGATAAGTGAGGGGGAGGGGGAGTTTTTTAACTAACCTGCCTATTAGTGACTTATTTTATTTATTTATTTTTTTTAAGTTTTAATTTTTCATTTCAGAGAGGAGAGACAGAGACGGGATGGGGGTGGGGGTAGCTGGGGAGGAGCAGGAAGCATCAACTCCCTTATGCGCCTTTGACCAGGCAAGCCTGGGGTTTCAAACCGGCAATCTCAGCGTTCCAGGTCGCCCTTTAATCCACTGCGCCACCACAGGTCAGGCTATTAGTGACTTTTTTATTGCTGAATTTCATTGGCTAAATCTTCAATTGAAGGTTGGTATTTTGTACACTTCTAGCCCAAGCAAGCGCTACTAACTTCATCTGTCAATGTTTCTTTTGTTGGTTTTGGTTTTGATATTACCTAACACTGAGAATAAGGTCTCACAAAAGTAGTAGAGGGAAAAATTGTGAGTAAAGCCATTGCTATATTTTTCAGGGTGCTAAAAGTGTCTGGTAATTGGTTCCAGGCACTCCAAATTTCCTGTTTGTAGTGGCACTCCTCTTGATTCTCCAAGCGGCACCTTTCCAGATTCTCAAGGTTTGACCTCAAGTTGACAAACACCTGAACCCAGATGCTGTCTTGAAATTCTGCAAGTTGCATCGTATGTAAATTAAGATGGCTGCCGCTATTTCTAATGGTGGGAAACGGCACCCATAGCACAGGCCCTCGCCTCTCCCAGCCTCCCCCTCACTTATCTCAGTAATGATGGTCAACTAGAAATCCACGACACCCCAGAACAGTAAATTGGATGATGGTTGCTGTAGTTATGTGGATGCTGGTAATGGCGATCACAGGGCCCCCAGAGATGTGTCCCCCATGGCATTGCGCTGCTCTCTGCTGCGCCAGCTGGAAATGAGGTCAAAGATCCCCTAACAGCCTAACTGGAAGTCCCAGAACTATACGCTCTATGCTGAAGTTCTGTTGTTTTGGCCTACAGACCTCAGGCACAGAGTGTCAACTCTACAGCAAATGTTTTATCCTCAGCTACTGCACCTGCCATGCAGGAGCCGAGGATGAAACGTCCTTCTCGGCATGCGGCCCCATACTTCTCTGGTATGCGGCCGCATGTCAGTGCTGACACACGTGTGATAGGTTCACCATCACGGTCCTAGACTCATCCCCTAACTCTAAAATCATTTTTCCAATTACCTAGGAGACATAATCACTGGGATATCTAATAGGCATTTCAAACTGATAACTAAAATCATACTCCTGAATTTCCCCCACCCAAATCTTGCTCTTTCTTCAGCGTTCCTCTTTCTTTTTTCATTTCTCCTTTCCTTTCCTTTTCTTTCTTTCTCACCTTATATCTAATAGGTCTTCAATCCCACTGGTCTTCAAAATATATACTATATCCAGAATCATATGCCTTCACAACACCTCCACAATCTTGGTCTAAGCCCTAACTGTATCTCACTTTATTATTGCAGTAACCTTGTAATTAGTTAAAACCTTTCCCTTCCCTTGCATAAACTGTTCTCAATACAGCACCCATGGAGATCCTGAGTGAGATCATGTTTTTTCTCTGTTCAAAACTCATGGCTTCCCAACTTACTTGGAGTAAAAATAAAATTATCATTATTATGATTTACATAGGATCTGACCCCGGTACTGCTCTCTGACTTCCACTCTCCCCTTCTTCACACCCCTCTGCCACACTGACCTCTTAGCTGTTTTTCAAATACAGCTGACATACACCTGCTTAGGTCCTTCTATATGCTCTGCCTTCTACCTGGATCAATTCTCCCTCAGTTATCCAGGTGCCTTCTTCTATCTTTTCATCAGATTTTCTCTGGACACCCTATCTATGTAAACTCAAAATCCCTCTCCCCTTTTCTTTCTTTTTTTTCTTTCTTAATTTTGATGAGTTTATTTGAGCCAAAACTGATGACAATTGCTGGGAAGCAAAATCTCAAATGTACCCTGGCTGGATAGCTCAGTTCATTGGAGCATCAGCCTGACGTGCAGAGGTTGTCGGTTCGATCCCCTGTCAGGGTGCATACAGGAACAGATTGATGTTTCTGTCTCTCCCTTTCTCTCTCTAACATCAATTTAAAAAAATATCAATCAAAAATATGCAGTTGTGGCCCTGGCCGGTTTCTCAGTGGATAGAGCATTGGCTCAGCATATGGACATCCCAGGTTCAATTCCTGGGCAGGGTACCCAGGAGGAGCAACCATCTGCATCTGCCCACCTCTTTCCCTTCTCTCCCTCTTCCCCTCTTGCAGCCAGTGGCTCAATTGGTTTGAGCATCAACCCCACATGCTGCACTGAAGATAGCTTGGTTGGTCTGAGTACATCAGCCTTAGGTGCTAAAAGTAGCTTGGTGGCCCTGGCCGGTTGGCTCAGCAGTAGAGCGTCGGCCTGGCATGCGGGGGGCCCAGGTTCGATTCCCGGCCAGGGCACATAGGAGAAGCGCCCATTTGCTTCTCCACCCTCCCCTCCTTCCTCTCTGTCTCTCTCCTCCCCTCCCGCAGCCAAGGCTCCATTGGAGCAAAGATGGCCTGGGCGCTGGGGATGGCTCCTTGGCCTCTGCCCCAGGCGCTAGAGTGGCTCTGGTCATGGCAGAGCGACGCCCCAGAGGGGCAGAGCATCGCCCCCTGGTGGGCAGAGCGTTGCCCCTGGTGGACGTGCCGGGTGGATCCCGGTCGGGCGCATGCGGGAGTCTGTCTGACTGTCTCTCCCCGTTTCCAGCTTCAGAAAAAAAAAAAAGTAGCTTGGTACTCGAGCATTGACCCTAGACAGGGTTGCTAGGGGGGTCTGGGCTGGGGTGCATGCTCACTATCTCCCCTCTTCTCAAAAAAAAAAAAAAAGAAACAAGAAACATGCAGTTGCTCTTCTGAGCACAGCTTCAATGCTATGAACAATAGATTTTTTTAAAATCTCAAATGTTCTCTCCCTCTCCCATTTTCTGCTTTAATTCATAATACTACCATCTAACATGTAACTTACCTTGTTTATTGTCCTGTCCTACTAGAATGTAAGCTTCATATTTTGGTCACTTATGTATCCTCAGCACTTACAGCCATACCTGGCACAAAGTAGGCACATAATAAATATTCAGCCTGACCAGGCAGTAGCACAGTGGTTAGAGCATTGGACTGGGATGCAGAAGATCCAGGGTCAAGACCCCGAGGTTGCCAGCTTGAGCGCAGACTCTTCTGGCTTGAGCAAAAAAGCTCGCCAGCTTGAGCCCAAGATCACTGGCTCAAGCAAGGGGTTACTCGGTCTGCTGAAGGCCCATGGTCAAGGCACATATGAGAAAGCAATCAATGAACAACTAAGGTGTTGCAACGAAAAACTGATGATTGATGCTTCTCATCTCTCTCCGTCCCTGTCTGTCCCTCTCTATCCCTCTCTCTGACTCTCTGTCCCTATAAAAAAATTAATAATAATAATAAATATTCAGTGAATGAGTAAATGAGCTATGTAGTTATATCAAAGAGAAAGCATTTGACCTTTACCTTGGTTGAAAGTGACTATCATATAACAATATTGTAAAAAAGTAGTGAAACCTAGGGAAGAATAAAGTCTAGGAGCACAGAAGAAAACATACTATCTAGAAGGAATTAAGGAAATGAAACTGAGGTGGGTCTTAAACGTTGGAACAGTAGGAGGACATTTCGGACAGATGAGAACATTGCAAAAGCATGGGTTAATAGAATGCATTGGAGTAAATGGGAGAAGTTGGCTGGCATTTAGCTTGGAGAGTGGGGAGTATAGAGGGTAAAGCAGGTAAAGTGGGTTGAGACCAGATTATGAAGGTCTGAATACCCAGTTAAGGAATGGATAATTTATGAGCCAAGATGAACCATCAAAGGATTTCCAGTAAAGTGGAATGTTGAGATTTGTGTTTTTTAAAGCTTTAGGCGGCCCCTGTGTTTTGGTCGTTCGACCCCTGCCGGGGTCGCGACCCACAGGTTGAGAACCGCTGCTCTAGGTGATTCTGATGCACCTCAAGTTTGAAAACCACTGCTTTGGACTCTATACCAGGGGTTGGCCAACCTATTCTTAAAAAGCCAGGCAGTAAATATTTTAAGCTTTGACAGCCCTGATGTCTCTTGTACAATTTAAGTTGTAACAAAAGAAACAAGGGAAAAGAAAAAAAAAAAAAGAAAGAGAAATAAGTGAATGAATGAATGAGTGTGGCTGCTGATGATTGGTTAATCTAAGGTACCAGTGTATGGCAATATAGAGGGAATGACGTGGGAGACTCAGTGGTTAAGAGCAAAGGTTCTGGTGCAAGATCAAGCAGCATTCACAGTTCCACCATTTTATAAAATTATATTTAGGAACACAAATTTGCACTTCACAATTTTCATGTGTCATGAAATAGTCTAGATTTTTCAACTATCTAAAATTCTGGCACATACAAGAACAGGCATTGGGCTGGATCTGCCACTCAGGCTGTAGCTTGCCTACCAGTGATCTAGAGACCAAATGACCAAACTGAAGCCCGTCTTCAAAATGGGGTGGCAGTGTGAATGGCTCTATATAGTACCGATGTAAGTCAATGCAGGGTGGCCTAGAACTGTTGTTTTTTTTTCTAAAGTTACGTGCTCCCTATTTTGTGTGCAGTAAAATATACTTTCTTTTTTTTTAAAATCATGCTCAGATGTTTACTCATAGATCTTTTTTTTTTAGATTGTATTTATTTTTAGAGAAGAGAGAAAGAGAAGGGGGGGAGGAGCAGGAAGCATTAACTCCCATATGTGCCTTGACCAGGCAAGCCCAGGGTTTTAAACCTGCGACCTCAGTGTTCCAGGTCGACGCTTTATCCACTGCACCACCATAGGTCAGGCTAAAATATACTTTCTTTTGTGAAATGATGGTGATAGTAAATAGCAACTAGTAGTGGTAGTTTTTTAATGTCCTTACTTGGCAAAATGAAAAGCTGGTAATCTTACATCAGTCCCCCCGCTTTTTTTTTTTCCTTAAAACGACAGCTCTGAAATCCAATATCTAGGATTTCCCTGCTCCAGATAAAGTAAACACATTTTTCTCCCCCAAAGCTAAAAGGCTAGAATTTTGGGATTGTAAATCTGACTTTCATCTCAATTTACAAGTTAAAGTGGATAATCCACCAGAAAACGGAAACCTGGGAAGAGAAGCTCTCCTAGGAAGGGAAGAGAATTCTTGCTTCCAAACCATTACATTTGGAGCTGTGGTAATCCTTGAACTGAAACATATAAGAACACTAGATACCGGAGAGGAAAGACCCAGAGGGAGGAAGTGGAAATGCTAGCTGTGAGAGAGCCTACAAAACTGGTAGGACCTATAAATCAAGTCCCTAAACAATTCTCTGCCTATTTTTCTCTAATGGGATAGTGATCATTCCCTTTTGCCCTCTGGCTAAGGGTGCAGATGGAGTTAAAACCAACATTTTCACCATTCCTCTAGACCAGGGGTCGGGAACCTTTTTGGCTGAGAGAGCCATGAACACCACATATTTTAGAATGTAATTCCGTGAGAGCCATACAACCAACCAGTCCTGGAGGACAGCTGTAATTGGCTCCAGCCACCCGCAACCATGAACATGAGCGGTAGGAAATGGATTGTAACATATGAGAATGTTTTACATTTTTAACGTTTTTTTTTTTTTATTATTATTAAAGATTTGTCTGCGAGCCAGATGCAGCCATCAAAAGAGCCAGATCTGGTTCTCGAGCCATAGGTTCCCGACCCCTGCTCTAGGGCTTTTGTAATGATGGAGTTCTCTTTCTCTGACCTACAGTCTTTGAAGAGAATGCCTATAGTGTAAAAAAGCATGTAGCAAGCCCTTTTGCCTGTTTGGGTCTCGGTTTCCCCAGTCCAAAAAGAAAATTGAAATAGATCATCTTTAAGGCTCCTTCTGGCTCAAAGACTGTGTGAAGTCGTGTTTTCCTACTAACAGTGTGGCAGAACTAGGTAGTAAAGAGGAGGCTTGTTTTAGCTTTTTCTCAGGGAGAGAAGATTCACCTGGGCGGCTTCCTGAGGCTCTTGGAAAGGTAAATAAAGACTGGGGTTGCGTGGCTGGCATTAGCCCAGCCCCACATGGCTCGGAAATGAGACCGTGGATGGAGAGGCCACTTTTCCTTCTTCCGGAGGAGGGGGATGGGAACCAGCGCGGAGCCACAGAGGTTTCCGACTCTGAAGCACGGCCCCTGCCCCAGAAATCTTTCTCGCAGACACTTTGCCATGCGTCCACGCATCCAAAAGCAACATACTCATGTGCCGTTCCGCTTCTCCCTTCTATTAGGCCTCTCCGAGGACAAGATACACCCTCCCTGCTGCTTTTTTTTTTTAATCACAACTCAAATTCGGATATTTTTCTTCCCCTATCAGCCCCGCCAAAACTTTCAGTGAGCTCCACCCACTCCACGTGGACCTCCCTTCCCTGTCCCAGCAACCCCTGCGAGAACCCCACCCCCCAACACGTGACCAATTGTTAATGTTTCCTTCCTGGAGCTCCCTTTTCGCTGGCACCAGCTAACCACTGAACGAAAGTGCCCCCTTCAGGGTGAATGTGGGGCAGCAGCCTGAGAAGGAGAGGAAAATTGAGGACCTCGCTGCTTCTGCTTAAAATGATTTCATATTCACAGAGCTCCCTAGTTAGTAACAGTAAGGATCACACAAAAGATTAGGCAAATTCAAGAGAAGGAATATCAAAGAAACCTTCTTTGGGGGTAGTTGGATAAAGCGTTAATCCCTAGTTGCAAAGTTGGTTACTTCCACTCCACTTCCCTTAGAGTTCATGATGTTGGCACAGCTCTCTGAGATCCTCAGATACCTGATAAGAACCAAGAGTTCTTTAATTAGGGGGTGGATGGCAGGAACACAGCCTCTCTCCTAGGGTGAGCGTTCTGCTTTTTACCTCCACTACCTTCCCTTTCCCCAACATGAAGTAGTGCTCTCTCTGGGCTCATACTCCTGAAGCTGATGTAAATTATTTCAAAAACAGAGTCTCCTCCTCCCTCAGCATTGAGAACATTTGCCCCGATGGGAAGAACCCCAGGGGATCATGTTGGAGGAAGAGGGAGTGGGCAGGACAGCAAAAATTAGTCCAGTGAGACTTGATGCACAGAACAAGGGGACTAACCAGGGAAAGCTAGAAAATAGGGCAAGGGAAGCCAAACAATTTCCTTGGAAAAAAAAAAAATCTGACCTAGGCTTTGTCCATTTTCCTTTCCAATCCTTTTCCCCACATGAGATGTGGAGTTGAGAGACTGGGTAGGGAATTAGGGTGATGGAAGATACATGGTTGCAAGCTGCTGGTTGAAAGAGTTGTTCAACAGGCAATGTGCTCGGAAAATGAAGGGATTTAAAATCAGAATGAAGGCCATGACCAGTTAGCTCAGTCAGTTAGAGCCTATACCAAGACTGAGGGTTCGATCCCCATCAGGGCACATAGGGAAGCGCCTAATGAATGTACAACTAAATGGTACAACAAAATGAATGCTTCTCTGTCTCCCTTACTCTGTCTCTCTAAAATCAGTAATAATAATAAGTCAGAATTGCCTGACCTGTGGTGGTGCAGTGGTTAAAGCATTGACCTGGAATGCTGAGGTTGCTGGTTCAAAAACCTGGGCTTGCCTGGTCAAGGCACATACAGGAGTTGATGCCTCCTGCTCCCCCCACCCCTTTTCTCTCTCTCTCACTCTCTATCTCTTCTCTCTAAAATGAATAGATAAAATATTTTTAAAAATCAGAATTGGCCCTGGCCGGTTGGCTCAGTGGTAGAGCATCGGCCTGGCATGCGGAAGTCCTGGGTTCGATTCCCGGCCAGGGCACACAGGAGAAGCACCCATCTGCTTCTCCACCTCTCCCCCTCTCCTTCCTCTCTGTCTCTCTCTTCCCCTCCGCAGCAAGGCTCCATTGGAGCAAAGATGGCCCGGGCGCTGGGGATAGCTCCTTGGCCTCTGCCCCAGGCATTAGAGTGGCTCTGGTCGCAAGAGAGGGATGCCCCAGAGGGGCAGAGCATCGCCCCCTGGTGGGCGTGCCGGGTGGATCCCGGTCGGGTGCATGACATGCGGGAGTCTGTCTGTCTCTCCCCATTTCCAGCTTCAGAAAAATACAAAAAAAAAAAAATCAGAATTAAAATATCACTCCAATAAATTTAATAAAAATAAATTTAAAAATAAAGCCTGACCAGGCGGTGGTGCAGTGGATAGAGCGTCAGACTGGGATGCGGAAGGACCCAGGTTCGAGACCCCGAGGTCGCCAGCTTGAGCGCAGGCTCATCTGGTGTGAGCAAAAAGCTCACCAGCTTGGATCCAAGGTCGCTGACTCCAGCAAGGGGTTACTCAGTCTGCTGAAGGCCCACGGTCAAGGCACATATGAGAAAGCAATCAATGAACAGCTAAGGTGTCACAACGAAAAACTGATGATTGATGCTTCTCATCTCTCTCCGTTCCTGTCTCTCTGTCCCTATCTATTCCTCTCTCTGATTCTCGCGCTGTCTCTGAAATAAATAAATAAATATTTTTAAAAATAAAAATATTGCAGTGACTGAAGCTAATTAATCAATAAAATTAGAATGATCCCTGGGCCATTTGTCCCTCTAAAGTCACATAAGTTAAAAGTAGTAGTTAGCCCAACAGCTACAAATCTTGAGGTCTAAGGAGTCCTACCTTATTGTAGCCAAGGACCACACTATCTCTAGGCATGTTCCACATTTGTGGAAGGGAATGAGATGAGTTCTAGGGTAAATAGGGAAATAGTGTTCTATTTTGCAGGGAAATAGCCCAAAAGTGATCAAGCTAGAACGATAAGGACTAGGGAAGACGGTTGGTTTCCTATAACTCAGCATCTGTCAGCGCTCCCATTTATCAAGTGCTATTTCCAGAGTCCTGGGCTTAGGGGAGAAAAGGGAGGGGCCCTAGTGGAGAGACAGGGAGACCCGAGGAGCTCCTCCCTCAGCTGAGCTGCAGTTCCAGATATTCACCACTTGGGAGCTCCCGAGCTCAACCACAGCCCCAGAGGAAGAGAGGAAGAGAGCAAGAGAATCTCTAGGACAGTGTGGGACGTCAGTAATGACCCTGAGCAGAGAGGTGACCTAAGGGTCATCTGCTTTGAAACTGCAGACCCTTTTGTGGCCGTTGGGAAGCATCCAGCCTCCACTTTCTCTGTGAAACGGACTCGTGGCACTGAGAACCAGCTCCCCACCCCTTACCCTCACCCTCATCTCTGGTCATTTCCTCTCCTGCGCGTTTCCTTCCCCTCCCCCATCCTCGCGGTGGGAACATCAGCACCATCCCCCCAGTCTGTAAGAACCCTGAGGAATGTTGTCACCCTGGCTAGGTGCCAAGCTGTGGACTTCCTGGGCTTTGGGGTGGGGCTTGGCCAAGGGAAAGCCCTTTGGACAGGAGAGCCACCCTCCACACAGCTTGCTCACCAGCTCCAGCTCACATGCTCATGCTCGCTCGCTTGCTCGCGCTCTCTCTCTCTCTCTCTCTCTCTCTCACACACACACACACACACACACACACACACACGGCTCATATATCATTCTCTGTCACCACCACCTAATTTCCTACCCCCACAATAGGATTTCCTTGTCAGGGCAAAATATCCACAATCTGGAGGCAATGGGCATCCTAAACACTGTGGTTCCTAGTGAGAGAGAGAAAAAGCCACCTATTTCAGAACCTGCCTTGTTCCAGAAGGCCTGTAGCTAGAAGGAGAAGTTCAGAGGCCAGGGTCCAGAGGTAAGGGGTTTATAAATGGTAATTTGGCTCTGGGTTTCTTGTGGATCCTTCTTAGAACGCTTGGGTCTAGGGAAGTACATGCATCTCTACATAGTAAAGCCTGGGAGTGGATTCCTGCAGATCTGACCACCTCTACTTAGCCTTCATGTCCCTGAAATCAACTGAAATCTGAACTCAATGGTCCATAGCAAGGTCAAGGAAAACTTTCCAGTCAGCTGCAGCAGACTGGGCAAGAATGGGGAGCAGCAGAAACCACTCCCAAATCGAGTGAATAGAGACCAGGCCTCTCACAGACCTCTGGCACCTATCCAAGGGTTAGTGCTCAGAAATGCTTTTGCATTTGGAAGTTAGAGAGTCTTCTGATATCTACAAAAGACCAACTGATAACTCAGTCCTGTGGCGCCCCTGCCTCACCATCCCTTCCTGCCAGTTTCGAAACTGAGGGTCCTTATGACTCATTAAATTAGTTTTGTTACTTTTAATTTTTTATTTACTGATTTTAGAGAGAAGGGGGGGGTGAGGGAGAAGTGAGAAGCATCAACTCATGGTAGTTGCTTCTTGAATATGCCTTGGCCAGGCAAGCCCAGGGTTTAGAACCTGTGACCTCGGTATTCCAGATTGACGCTTTATCCACGTGCCACCACAGATCAGTCTAAATTAGTTTTAAATCCTAGAAATCCACCTGACCAGGTGGTGGTGCAATGGATAGAGCTTCGAATTGGGACGCAGAGGACCCATGTTTGAGGCCCTGAGGTCGCCAACTTGAATGTGGGTTCATCTGGTTTGAGCAAGGCTCACTTGAGCCCAAGGTTGCTGGCTTGAGCAAGGGGTCACTCGGTCTGCTGTAGGCCCCTAGTCAAGGTATATATGAGAAAGCAATCAATGAACAACTAAGGTGTCGCAATGAAAAACTAATGATTGATGCTTCTCATCTCTCTCCCTTCCTGTCTGTCCGTCTGTCCCTCTCTCTGTGTCTGTCACAAAAAAAAAAAAAATCCTAGAAATCCTCTGCCCCGTGCCACCTTGCCACCTTTCGCCCTGCTCAGACTTAGCCTTTTCCCTGAATAATCAGCAGTCCCTGGGCAGCAGAAGCCCAGACCTGACCAATCATCACACAGTCTGGACCTCTGGCAAGCTAAAGATAACATCTTGACCTAAGTTATGTTTCAGTTCCTGAGCCATAACGTGGAACTACCCCCTGGCTACTTTTTCATGAGACTGGACAGAGGGATGCCAGAAACTGTCCTTAAGACCTGAAGAGATAATTTATTACCTTTACCTCATCTCCAGCACCACCACCTAACCCATGGTATCTTGTGATTTTGCCTTATATTATCTGTAACTTAAATGTCAATTTTTTTAAATTATTTTTTTATTTATTCATTTTTAGAGAGGAGAGAGAGAGACAGAGAGGGATAGAGAGGAGAGAGAAGGAGCAGGAAGCATCAACTCCCATATGTGCCTTGACCAGGCAAGCCCAGGGTTTCGAACCGGCAACCTCAGCATTTCCAAGTCGACGCTTTATCCACTGCGCCACCACAGGTCAGGCCAATGTCAATTTTTTTTAACAGGGATAGAGAGAGAGTCAGAGAGAGGGGTAGATAGGGACAGACAGACAGGAACGGAGAGAGATGAGAAGCATCAATCATCAGTTTCTCATTGCGACACCTTAGTTGTTCATTGATTGCTTTCTCATATGTGCCTTGACCGCGGGCCTTCAGCAGACCGAGTGACCCCTTGCTCGAGCCACCGACCTTGGGTCCAAGCTGGTGAGCTCTTTTTGCTCAAGCCAGATGAGCTCGTGCACAAGCTGGCGACCTCGGGGTCTCGAACCTGGGTCTTCTGCATCCCAGATCAATGCTCTATCCACTGCGCCACTGCCTGGTCAGGCTAAATGTCAGTTTTTGAGCATTAGCTCTCCATTCTCCTGTGTGGTGCTACTCATCAATAAAATAGGGCCTGGCCGGTTGGCTCAGCGGTGGAGCGTCGGCCTGGCATGCGGAGGACCTGGGTTCGATTCCCGGCCAGGGCACACAGGGGAGGCGCCCATTTGCTTCTCCACCCCTCCGCTGCGCTTTCCTCTCTGTCTCTCTCTTCCCCTCCCGCAGCCAAGGCTCCATTGGAGCAGGGATGGCCCGGGCGCTGGGGATGGCTCTGTGGCCTCTGCCTCGGGCGCTGGAGTGGCTCTGGTCGCAGCATGGTGGCGCCCAGGATGGGCAGAGCATCGCCCCCTGGTGGGCAGAGCGTCGTCCCTGGTGGGCGTGCCGGGTGGATCCCAGTCAGGCACATGCGGGAGTCTGTCTGACTGTCTCTCCCTGTTTCCAGCTTCAGAAAAATGAAAATAAATAAATAAATAAATAAAATAAAATAGCCAGTATTTCTCCACTGCAATTCTCAATGTTTAGTGTCTGGCTCTGCTGGCACTGGGTGGACGAACTTCTGGTCTTTAACTCTTTTGCAGCCTGTCTTCCTGACGTCATTGTCTGTAGACCTGTGCCAGATTCCCAAGTTCCTATCTTGAAACCTCAGCCCCCACACCCAGGGCCTCAGGAGAGCTGATGTAGGTCACTGCAGCTGAGTCTGCAGGGATGTCTGCTCCTTGAGTCCAGAGGCTTGGGTCTTAAGAAGACAGAGAGGAAACCTTGCAGAGAAGCACAAGAATGGGCATTATGAGAATCACAGGAAAGCGTAGTCCTCAAAAAATGAAGCAGGACAAGGCCAGGAGTCAACTGGTCACACTTGAGACAGTAAGGGGGGCTGTGCTCCTGAGAGGCTCCATGGGAGGGGGGAGGGGAGGCCAGAGAAGAGAGGCTGAACAAGGCTCCCATTCCTGGCTTCCTCCACATACCCCCAATCCCACCAACACCCCCTCAACATGCCCATCCTTGCTCTGTTTGCTAGTGTCAGGGAATCCTTCTGATCCCCAATCCTCATTCTGCAGTGACTAGCTCTCCAGGCTCAGGTTTCATTCTAGGGAGCCTTTGTGAGTCGCCTTAGAGACCCTCTGCTTCTTCTGGTCACAATGTCTGGGTCTCAGGAAGCTGGAATAGGCTAAGATTGTTCCCACCCTCCCCCATTGAAAGACTTTTCCTGCTTATTATCTGTTAAACTCATTTTGTGGGGTACTTCCAAACCTCTGGGACCTCATTCCTATTCTTAGCTCTCCTTACCCCTGCCTCTGAGATCCCAGAGAATGTACACACATGTGCATGAGTGTGTGCGTGCACCTGTGTGTTGCTCATATTTTAATTGTGCATGTGGAGTCAGGACCTATGGCTACAACTAGCTAGGGGACCCCATGGCCAGCAAAAATAGATAAGAGACCAGTTCCTATCTCCAGGCTCACAACCATTAAAACCTCCATCAGTTGTTCTAATAGGAGCCTCAGGGCAGGAAGAAAAGAAGGTAAGATGGAAAAAGTATAAACAATTACAATCCTAGTGTTATCTTCCCTTATTCTTCCCCTAGTACCTTCCCTTCCCCCTTTCAGATCTCAGCTATTCATCTTCCCATTACTCATTCACCCTCATTTCCAGAATCCTTACAGTCAATAAATGCTTTTTGCACTGAGCCTACTCTATCTGGTTGCCCTCTCTGGCCAAACTTGGAGAAGAAGCAGCACAAAATGGGAAGGTCGATTCTCCAGATCCTGGGCTAGGGACTGATTGCTAGGGAACAAATGGTTCTCAGACTTCAGTGGGCGACGAATCACCTGGAGGTCTCCTTCAAACTTAGATTGCTGGGTTAAAACTTCTGCGTTTCTGAGTCAACGGGGCTTGAGAATTTACATTTCTAATAGGTTTTCAGGTGATGCTGACCCTGCTACTAATCCTGGGACGAACATCTCAGGGAACCCTAGCCCCTCATGCCAACGCTCAGGGAGGCCTGGCTGGTTCCAATTTGATCTAGTTTAGGCAGAAGAAACAGGTGAGACTTGGAAACAGGTGACTCCTGCGCAGCCCTCCACCCTAAGGAGTACTGAGAAAGACAGGGCAAGGGCCCGCAGAAGTCGGTCTCGGACTAATTACCCCCTCTATTGCTTTTTAAATAGTCCATTGACTCCATCTTATTGAAAGTCACTTCCCAAAAACATGTTTTGCAGCAGCAAGGGAGCACTAGGAATTTCCTGTGGCGAGGCAGCGCCAGCGTGGGGAGGGGTGAGGCAGTGCTGTGCTGAGCGAGCGCCTTCCCTTGGCTCGGGCTGGGCCACGTGCCCCACCCCCTCGCTTGCACATGTCTCCGCCGCCACCGCCAGCAGCAGCCCGGCTGTTTATGAGCGAGTTGTTGTGGTAGAAATGGAGCAGGCTGCACATGCCCAGCCCATGTGACCCCGGCAGCCCGCGTGAGCCTCCAGCCGGCACAAACACACTCGGCCCTGTCCTCTGCTGGCCGGGGAAACAGGAGGAAAGACAAGGAAGGAGTGAAGGGCATTGGGTGCCCTTCTCCTTCTCTTCCTGGCTCTTTATCCTGCTGTCTCCTTTTGTCTCTCCTGAGCCATCCGGGGAGCAAACACCCAGGAAAGGAAGAAACATGGTTTCCCCAGGCATAGTCTCCTCCCAAGCAGCCCCTTAGCGGTTATACAACCCAGAGCCCTAGGTCCCGAATGAACAAAAGGGCCTCCCCAAGCCAAGAGCGTAGAATGGGCCACGCCAGTCCTGGAGCCGATGTGCTAAGGTCAGCGCCCAGCCAAGGCTTGGTTTCCCTGCAGCCTGGTCCCCTCTATATAGGAAGGAGGGCACCACACAGAGAAACTGCAAGTGCCCATCTGAGGATTAGGACAAGGAGAGTTCAGGGATTTGTGTTGCAGGGACATGAGGCAGGGGTTCTTTCCGTAGCAGTGGCCTGTGGAGTTAGTGGATAGAAAGGAGAAAGTCCTTCTGCCAACTGGGGATAGGGAGGAGCTGAGGGGAGCGTGAGGGGAGGGGAAGGAGATCTGCAAGAAAGTCACACGAACCCCAGTCCAGCTGGAGAACAAACAGGGGAGCAAAAGACAAGTTCAGTCTCCATCCCTCATAGAAGTGTCCCCTCCCACCTGCCTGCCCCCCCCCCCCCAGCCCCACGGAATGTTTCTCTCAGCGCTCTAACTCCAGACCCCCACTTCCAGCCCTCTGCTCCCGCCCCCTGCCCATGACCCTGTTTCTGAACGGCCTGCCTCTAAATGAGCGGTGAGGCTGTGCTGGATGGAGTCAGGCGGACAGTAGGTTAGCAGGAACAAGCAAATGAAATGAGCACGACCCACATTTCCTCATGGCACCGAAACTTCTCAGGTCCTGCATTGCAGAGCTAGCGCTTTTTTTTTTTTTTTTTTTTTTTAATCTCCGCTAGGCCCCTACACACGTCTGCATTTTTGCAACCAGCACAAGTTTTTTTTTTGGTTTTTTTTTTCAGGGTGCAAAAGCGCATTCTAATGAGCCAAAGCTCCTTCCTGTGGCATTGAAAATGTCTTTGGCAAATTGCTTCTCCCCTCCCCCTAATTTAGAAGAAAGGGAGGGATCCCAAATTTGTCTCTCTCCTTCCCCTGCCTCCCTCCCCCAAGATACTGCAGTCTTTCCAGCCCAAGTAACAGCTGCAGACCAGGGGAGAGGGATGAGAGGAGGGGAAATGAGCCTTGTTCCTTCTTTCCACGCAGGCTGAGCTGGCGGCGCTGGGGTTGCTTTTTTTTTATTCCTGGGCAGCCCATTGCCATCCCCTCCCCTCCCCATCCCAGCCAGTGTTTATGTAAGCCTCCCAGAAGCTACACACGGCCCCTTACGCCCGCCCGCCGGGGCCATGGCTCCTCCGAGGTCCATCCTGCTCACGAGGACTGTCATGAGCCTCTGGCCTCCCCAGGCAGCTGCATGGAGATCTGCAGAAGCCCAGGGACTGGCAAGAGATGCTGGATAAGGAGAGGGCTTGCGACAAAACTTGGGATAAGAAATGGAAGAGGTGGCTGGCACACAGGCACCCCCTCTCGCCCATATACACTCCCCACACACACTCTCCTGCATCTCAGTCCTACAGAGGCTCAGTGGGCAGGTGCAGGGACCTGGAAGATGGCAGTACCAGTAGGCTCCAGCAGCAGCAGCATAGCAAAGGTTGGACAGGAGAGCTTTGGCATAGTAGGTGCTGTATGTCACTGCCCCCCAACCCAGGAAGAGGAACCTCATGCCAGAAAGGACAATCCGGGGCTTCGTTTTCTTTCTTTTCTTTTTTTTTTTTTTTATACAGAGAGTGAGTCAGAGAGAGGGATAGATAGGGACAGACAGACAAGAACAAAGAGAGATGAGAAGCATCAATCATTAGTTTTTCGTTGCGACACCTTAGTTGTCCATTGATTGACCGTGGGGCTACAGCAGACTGAGTAACCCCTTGCTCGAGCCAGTGACCTTGGGTCCAAGCTGGTGAGCTTTTGCTCAAACCAGATGAGCCTGCGCCCAGGCTGGTAACCTCGGGGTCTCGAACCTGGGTCCTCCACATCCCAGTGTGACGCTGTATCCACTGCACCACTGCCTGGTCAGGCTCTGGGGCTTCGTTTTCCACTGCCAAGGACAGTCCATGCCACCCCCCTGGGTCCTGTGATGTGGGTGGGACACTGGGCTCTAAGAGGGGGACCTTCTTGCAGGTTCGTCAGAGGATTGGCTGAAGAAGCATTGTCCCAGGATTGTAGGTGGCTTTTGAAGGGCTGTTTTTAGAGGTACATGTCTCTCAGGCAGGTAAATGGGGAAGTAGGATATTGTTTCCTTAAGACTTTTTACACATTTCTGTCTGTCCTTGGTGGCTTTCCACACTGTCACTGATCCAATTTTGTCATTTTTAAAGGAAAATTTCTATAATCTTTTTAGTTTTTATTTAATTTTGAGAGAGAGAGAAACATTGGTTTGTTGTTCCACTTATTTATACATTCATTGGTTAATTCTTGTACATGCCCTGACCCAAGATCTAACCCGCAACCTTGGTGTATTGGGACAATGAGCTACCCAGCCAGAGCCCCAATACATTCTTTTTTTCTTTTTTTGAGAGACAAAGGAAGGGCGAGAGATGAATGAGAAACATCAACTCATAGTTGCACCACCTTAGTTTTTTATTGATTTGCTTTCTCATATGTACCTTGACCGGGAGGCACCAGCTGAGTCAGTGACCCCTCACTCAAGCCAGTAACCTTGGGCTCCAAGCCAGCGACCATGGGGTCATGTCTATGATCCCACGCTCAAGCCAGCGACTTCCAGCCTGTGCTCAAGCTGGATGAGCCTGTGCTCAAGCCAGCGACCTCATGGGTTAGAACCTGGGTTTTCAGTGTCTCAGGTCAACAGTCTATCCACTGCGCCACCACCCGGTCAGGCTACTCCATTCTTAATACACCTCCTGAAAGGAGGCACTGTGGCTCTTTCAAGGGCATGAACCTACCTGCCCCTCTCCCTTTATCACCGGCTGCAGATCCCAAAGTCTGGGAGAGGAGAGAGTTTGGATGTCTCCTATGCTGATCCCCTTCTGCCTTCACAACCAGATGAGAGAAAAGTAGGAGGAAGAGAAGGAGGAGTGTTAGGGAAGAAGAAATGTGCTTGGAATTAAAAGAGCGATTCTGGGAAGCTGAGGTACAGTGGGGGCAGAAGCAAGGAGTGCTTCAGGCTTCTCTTCCTGGGGACACACCTCACTTCCAATCACAATCATTGCTTAGGAAACTCCAGGATGAACCTGCCACTCAGACATTCCATCAGAAGTAATCACTCTTTTCAGGAAGAGCAGTCTCACTGGTGGAAAGAGTTTATCCTCAGGCCTGAGGTTGATTCCCAACATTTTCCATTTTCTTTCTTTTCTCTCTCTCTCTCTCTCTCTCTTCCTCTTTCTTTCTCTCTCTTTCTCTCTTTCTTTCTCTCTCTCTCTCTCTCTTCCCCTCCCTCCCTCTCTTTCGTTCTGTTATTTTTAATTGATTGGTTTTAGAGAGAGAAAAGGAGACAAGGAGCAGGAAGGTAATAGTTGCTTCTCGTATGTTCCTTGACCAGGCAAGCCCGGGGTTTTGAACCCACGATCTCAGCATTCCAGGTCAATACTTCATCCATTGTGCCACCACAGGTCAGGCCTTCCCTCTCTCCCTCCCTCCCTCCCTTCCTTCCATCTTTCCTCCCTCCCTTCCTCCCTTCCTCCCTTTCTCTCTCTTCTTTTTTTTTTTTTTTTAACGGTTTTTACTTATTGATTTTACAAAGAGAGAAAGGGGGAACAAGAAGTATCAACTCATAGTTACTTCACTTTAGTTATTCATTGATTGCCTATAGTATGTGTCTTGATTGCCTATAGTATAGTATTTGACTGGGCAAATCCAGGTTGAAGCAGCAACCTCAACACTCCAGGTCGACGCTGTATGCACTGTGTCACTGTGTCGTCACAGGCCAGGCTTGCCATTTGCTTTTCTTTTTAATAATTTTTATTCACTGTACACATTTATTGGTCTGTAATTAATTAAAGTTAATTAATTATGGCTGTTTCTTTTTTATTTTTTATTTATTGATTTTTAGATAGAGTTCAGAAAGAGAAAGAGAGGGAAGAAGCAGAAAGCATCAACTCATAGTAGTTGTTTCCCGTATGTGCCTTGACCAGGCAAGCCCAGTCTTGAGCTGGCGACCTCAGCACTCCAGGCCAACACCCCACCCACTGCGCCACCATGGGTCAGGCCGGGCTTGCCACTTTCTTTGTGCCATCGATAGTCGTAGTTCTGAGAGACAACTAGGAAAGCATTAGCGCCTCCAAAAATCTCCATCAACCCTACCATCCTTTAAATGTGACATCTTTTTTCATTTATTTTGTTTTTCTTTATTTTTAAAAAAAGTTATTTATTTATTTGAGAAAGTGGGAGACAGAGAGACATTGATCTGTTCCTGTCTGTCCCCTGACCAGAAATCGAACTGGCAACCTCTGCATATCAAGATGATGCTCTATCCAACCGAGCAATCCAGCCAGGGCTGTTATTTCTTTTTCTTTCTGAAGCTATTACTTATTGATTTTACAGAGGGTGGGTGGGCAGATGAGAAGTCGTTGCTTCACTCTAGCTGTTCATTGGTTGCTTGTCATAATTGCCGTGACCAGGCAACCCAGAGTTTTGAACCAGCGACCTCAGCGTTCCATGTTGGCACTCTTATCCACTGCACCACCTCAGGCTGGTTTTTCTTGGTGTGACATTTTCTTAATCTTTTTATTTTTATTTTTTAATTTATTATTATTATTATTTTGTATTTTTCTGAAGCTGGAAATGGGGAGAGACAGTCAGACAGACTCCCGCATGCGCCCGACCGGGATCCACCCGGCACGCCCACCAAGGGCGAAGCTCTGCCCACCAGGGGGCGATGCTCTGCTCCTCCAGGGGGTCGCTCTGCCGCGACCAGAGCCACTCTAGCGCCTGGGGCAGAGGCCAAGGAGCCATCCCCAGCGCCCGGGCCATCTTTGCTCCAATGGAGCCTTGGCTGCGGGAGGGGAAGAGAGAGACAGAGAGGAAGGAGGGGGGGGGGGTGGAGAAGCAAATGGGCGCTTCTCCTGTGTGCCCTGGCCGGGAATCGAACCCGGGTTCCCCGCACGCCAGGCCGACGCTCTACCGCCGAGCCAACCGGCCAGGGCCGATCTTTTTATTTTTTAAATAAACATTTCATTTTTAAGTTTTATTGATTGATTTTAGAGAGACAGAAAGAGGGAGAGAGAGAGAAGCATTCGTTTGCTATTTCATTTAGTTGTGCATCCATTGGCCACCTGCCATATGTTCCCTGACTGGGGATCAAACCTGCAACCTTCGTGTCCTGGGACAATGCTGTAACTGACTGAGCTAACTGGCCAGGGCACATCTTTATAATCTTAAGTGAAGTGCTGCGCAAATACACTTCCAGACAAATTGCCTAGTCTCAGGAGCATCCTGGGCAAGTTAATCAATATCTCTAAGTCTCGGATTCCCCATTTCTAAAATAAGCATGAGACCTATAGCGTAGGGTTGTGGATATTAACTGAGGTAATGTGTGTAATGCATTTAACACAGTGCCTGACATACCGTTGGTACTTAATACATATTATTTCCTTTCCTTGGAAAAAGGAGTAATGAGGTAGCGCTAGAATCAGAGGCAAAACACATCCATGGAACCCATCCACGAATTATGCCTCATCCTTTCTGTCTCCAATTCCCCTAAATGACAGTCTACCTCAGACTTTGACCCTTCCCAAGATTTCAAGGCTCTGGGAGGGTTAGGGAAAGCTAGCTGGCCTTTTAGAGAACAGGAGCAGGATCTAAGAAGACAGAGGACGAGTCTCTCCGAGGCACAGGGCTGGTTCCCCGTTTCTGGGGCAGCCCCAGGGTTTCTGTCCCAGGTTGTCCAAGGTTTGCATCACCTGGGCAGGCAGGTTTTTCCCCTGGGCAATGGGTTGCTTGGTGAGAAAGGAGGGGGAAAGGAAGGCACCTACTGAAGCTTGACCTGGTTTCCAGCAAGGACCCACCCTCAGTCAGTCAGTCTGTCAGTCAATGTTGACCCAAGATTTAGGCCACCCAGGATTTGCACAGGGCGTTGTCCTGTTACCTAGAACAACATACTGACAAGGAGAACAGATCTTGGATCAAACACACACATCCACATGCACGTACACCATGCACACTTACACACCAACACATACAGTCTCTCACTTACAATTATAGGATCACACATACACACTCTCTGGCCAGAGCTTAAGAGCTCTCAAACTCTTGCCTTTCTTTTCTCTATCTCTGCTGTCCTTCCCAGTCTAAAGAAATACAGAAGAATTAAAGACATATTTGCAAACACACACACAGGCACAGGATCCAACCCTGCCCCCAAATAATGAGGTTAGTCCCTAGAATCCCAGACTGAGGAATCTGAGTAAAAGTGTGTGCAACACGGAGCCATGTTTGTGCCTTGTTGTGCCAGGTCTTGGACATGTATCTATTTCACACAGTCTCAGTCTGAGTACTATTTATTAAGAATTCAGCTCCTTCTTGGAGAAATGGGGTTTTGTGTGTGTGTGTGTGTGTGTGTGTGTGTGTGTGTAGAAATGAACTGGAATGTTCAGCTGGCAGGAGGGATGGGAGGTTGTGTTGAGATGCACCTGTTGTCTGAAGGTCAAGGTTGAGGTCAAAGAGAGGCCAAAGCTAGATTCTACCCCGGTCCCCAAAGACCAGAAAACCCAGCCTTTTCTCCCTCCCTTTGGTGGCTCTAGGTCCCATAGACGCTGTCCTCCCAGCAGCTGTTGGCAAAGAGAGGAACAAGGTAGAGAGACTAAAAGCTTTTGGAGCCAGAGGCAAGTCCTGCCTCTCATTATTCTGTATTCTTCTCGCTAGTTGTAGAAGGGAGACTAGACCCCCAAAGTTACTTCTTTGTCAGGGAGAAAAAGAGGGCCCTTTAAGAAGTGCAGAGGAAGGAGGGAGCAGAGGTGATCTCTCATCTTTGTCTCCTCCCTCCAGCCTCCACCTTCATACCTCACACGGACTGACTGCAAAACAATTCAGCTTGCCAAGTGTTAGGCTGACTGAATTTCAGCTTTAGCTGCCTCTGCTTCCTCCTTTCTCTCATTTGTTGCAAACTCAGGGAGGGAGCTTTGACCCCTGAACCTCCCCTTACAGGGATAAACACCAGCAAGTAGAACAGAGGGTGGGTGGGATCACCAGAGCAGCAAAAAGAGCTGTGGGCCTTGGGGAGCAGGATTCAGGGCAACTAAAGGGAGTGTGCCAGTGGTGCTAGTGAGGACGGTGGGGAGCTGGAGGTCATACCAAGGGCCCTGCTGAATCCAGCCCTGGCAGATAGATCCCTGGGCTCTGGCCCTGGAGTTGGTGGAGAGAGTCAGAAAGGTCACAGAGAGCAGGCAGAGCCAGACATGGCAGCTCACCTCCCAGCTTTCCCAGAGCCCAGGGGGAGGAGGGAGAGGAGGTGGAAGCCCAGTTCTGAACCAAGTTTTCCTGAAAAGCTTCTTTCCTTGTTTGTCCTAGCCCCTCCCAGCCTCTCCCACGCTCTGCTGCAGCTTCCCAGCTCTGGGCCAAAGGGCCAGGGCAAGGCAAGGAAAAGCCCACTGCCTTCTCTCTCCCACTTTTCTTGGGGGCTGGGGAGAGAACATAAGCGCCAGCCATTCAGGGAGCCTGTCCTCTCCTGGGAGTCAGTCTACTGGGATCAGTGGTCGGGCCTGCTGCTCAGCCGCCACCCCTTCCGTTAATCTCACAGTCCTCTCAGCTTACTCACTTCCTTACTACCCAGCTAGTTTCTTCCTTGGTGCCTCCTTTTCTCTACCTCTTTGGCAGTTGTCATGTTTCCAGGCATCCATCAGAGCTGCCCCAGGAGCTGCCTGTGAACAAATGGAGGAGGGGAGAAAAGCCTCCCCAGAATCACTGCATCTGAGGAATAATTCATAGGAAGAAGCAGGTGGCCCAGGTTCACTTGGCTTCTTAAAGAGGCTCTTTTATTTTATTTTTTTACAGGGACAAAGAGAGAGTCAGAGAAAAGGATAGACAGGGACAGACAGACAGGAACGGAGAGAGATGAGAAGCATCAATCATCAGTTTTTCGTTGTGAGACCTTAGTTGTTCATTGATTGCTTTCTCTATGTGCCTTGACCACGGGCCTTCAGCAGATGGAGTAACCCCTTGCTCAAGCCAACGACCTTGGGTCCAAGCTGGTGAGCTTTTGCTCAAACCAGATGAGCCTACGCTCAAGCTGGCGACCTTGGGGTCTCGAACCTGGGTCCTCTGCATCCCAGTCTGACACTCTATCCACTGCACCACCGCCTGGTCAGGCTTGAAGAGGCTCTTATCGCTTTCCACAACCCAAGTCCTCAAATAGGATAGAACTCTGCTTGAGATGTTTTTCCCAGTGGGGCAATTTCTGCTTTGAAGAGGAATGCTGGCTGTTCCTAACCTCTACTCAGTGTTTCACTTGCACATCTGCAGATCTGAGGATGTTTAGGATGGGTAGGTGAAACTAGCAATTGACCCTGGCTGGATAGCTCAGTTGGTTAGAGAATTGTCCCAAAGCGGTGTGAGCCCCAGTCAGAGCACATACAGGAACAGATCAATGTTCCTGTCTCTCTCTCCCCCTCTCTAACTAAAATAATAATAAAAAAAAGTTAAAGAACATAAAATTAATTTTCATGTTAAAACAACAACAACAACAACTAGCAATTGATGCCTAAACTTGGGCCAGTCACTTCTAAGGTTCACTCTCCTCATCAGTAGAGGAGGGAGGGTAAAATGTTCTTAATTCTGGGTGTTACCTTCTGCCTTATCTTCTGTGGAATCTATAAACTACTCCAAAGCACTGGGGGTCTTGGGAGTGGGGGTGTCATTATGCTCCCAAGTCCTCGCCTCACCTCTGGCCCCATTACTTTAGGACCTCAAAGCACTTTCACCATAAAGTTCCCTTCCCTTGTCCTTTTTATATCCCAAACAAAGGGAAATGACTCATCCCAAAGTCACCTCCAATGGGTGGGATGGTGTCTAACAAACAAACAGGGAGTCCCTAGGGGCATCCTTATCCCCATAGCAACTCCTTTCCCTAGGGATGTTCTCCCTAAGGGGAGTAGAAAGGGAAAGGGGTCACATTTCCTTTTGGTTTTAGGACTTGGCCCCGCAGCAGAAGTTCAGATTAAACTACTGACTCCAGGGATATCTCCCTCCCTTACTTGTCTTCTCTCCTCGTGTCACTAGTAATCTCAAGGTGAGGTCAGTTCTGCAATCACGTGAAGCCCTCACGTTTGCAAGGTTTGCAGAAAAGACCTGTTAGCTTTGATCTCCCAGGGAGCAGAGAAGCTTGCCAGTCCCTCCCCAGGAATTCACATGCCTCTGCCATACAGGCTTTCCAAACACGCCACCCTAACTCTTCAGCGCACTCCACCCACCCCGCTCTCAGCTCCTCCCCTGTCCTAGCAATAGCTTTTGCAAGGCAGAAAGGGGAAAATACACGCAGCCCGCCCACTTTATCAGTGGACTACAAATCCCAGCATCTTTGGCGTTCCGCAGGCGCACAGAGCTCAACGTGCCTGCTGCTGGAAAAGTGTGTCACTGGGGCACGAGGCGCTCCCTGGGATCACATGGTACCTGCTCCAGTGCCGCGTGCGGCCCGGGAACCCTGGGTTGCTGGCGCTTGCGCAGAGCCCTCTGTCCCAGGGAAAAAGGCTGGGGCAAAAGGCGGCTGAGATTGGCAGAGTGAAATATTGCTGCCGAGGGAACGTAGGAGGGCACACGTCTCGCTTCTTTGCGTCTGGGTGCCCCGTTTCTCCCCATCACCTACTTACTTCCTGACTGCAACCTCTCTTCCTCTGGGACTTTTGCACCGGGAGTTCCAGATTCGCTACCCTGCAGTGCTGCGGAGCCGTCAGGCAGTGGCACCCGGTGCACTGCGGAGACCCAACCCTCCTTGCTACCTTCTAGCCAGAACTACTGCAAGCTAATTCCCTCCGACCCTACTCCCCCACACTCACTCTCCTCTTCCCATGCAAAGCAGACCTCCGTTGCCTCAGCGTCCTACCCTTCTGCAGGGCTGCAGTCCGGCCACTCTAAGACCTTGCTGCAGGGTGCCTCCACTCCCCGCCCTCAGGCAGTACCCAGGGGGAGACAGCAGCAATTGCAACCTTCAGTTTGTGTCAAGGTCCAGTTTGAATGACCGCTGTCAGCCGGTGAAGACATGACGACCCTGGACTCCAACAACAATACAGGTACTGAGATTACTGACATCATCTTTTCTCTGTCACTGTCTCTTTATTTCCACCTATGTCTTAGAACAAGAGGAACTCTGTGAGGGACTGGGGACTCCCTCTGTCCCGGAATTTGCTAACCTAATGGGGACTATAGGCTAGGGTGTCAAGAGGGGGTTTTTTGGCCTGGGAATGCGCCCGGGGGCGCTCTACCACCACCTCTCTAAGAGTCCTAAAGTTCACTTTACTCTGAAGGACTGGGATCCAGAGCTGGAGAAAATGGGGAGCGGGTGCGTGTGGTGATAAACAGTTTAGGGACTGGGAGCTTTGGAACATTGCCCCTAAACGTCTCTATCTGTCCGCCCCCTGCCGCTGTGGTATGCCTGGCCTTCTCGGAAAGAAGGCCCCCTCCTTCCTTTCTTCCTCTTCTCCTAGTTTCCGCAGGCTGAAAGGAACCTGAGAAGCAGTGGGTGATCGGGACTCCAAGGCGGGAGGGGCTGAGGGAATGGGTCAGATCTCACTGGGGAATCCTCGGTGACAATAGGGAGCGGTACGTGGGGAGCTTGGAGAGTGGCACTGGGCCCCAGGGAGGACACCCACAGTGCCGGGGTGGCCCGGAGGGCTCACATGGCTGCGGAGCCGGGCCCACGTGCTGCGTTTGTTTTCATTCAGCAGAAGCCGTGGCCACCGCCTCATTGGTTGTTGCCTCTCGGTCCTGTTACATAATGAGCTCCGCCCCCCAGGTCGCCCCGGCAACGCGTGTTCCCTTTTCTCCTCCCCTCAGTAGTCCCCGCCCATCTCGCGTTCGCTGCCCAGCCCAGGAGCGGGACCCCGGGAGGGGCGCGATGGGGGCGGACTGCTGCTGCCGATTGACAGGAAGCGGAGAGGGCGGGCCCTCAAGTTCCGGGGTTCCTCGTTGGGGAGCCACGTGCAGGAGGCACACGTGGAGCGGGGACGTGAGGCCGGCTGAGGGCTCGGCTCCCGCCCCGCCTCTCTGAGATCTGGGTGAAGCAGGGCTGACTCACCGCCCCCGCCTCCCTCCTTTTCCTGTCCGCCTGCCCGAGT
The DNA here is from genome assembly GCF_036850765.1 of Saccopteryx bilineata. Lineage (NCBI taxonomy): Eukaryota > Metazoa > Chordata > Mammalia > Chiroptera > Emballonuridae > Saccopteryx > Saccopteryx bilineata. Next base: position 374,712,085 of record NC_089491.1, read on the forward strand.
CCCCCCACCTCCTCATCACCGAAGCAGGGTAAAAGGGAGCCGTCTCTGACCTCGCTTGGCCTCATGTTTACACTTCTCAAAGGAACCTCACAGTTAGCCACCCTTCTCCTCAGTTCTTTCTCTTTATTCTGTTTGCACCTTGTCACTTCACCGCCTTTAGATTTAGCTTCCCCACATTTCAAATCTTTTCTGTTCCCCAAGTATCTCTTTCCTTAGTTCTACAAACATTATCTTATTCATCATGCCACCAAACAAGCAGCAGTTTGCTTCTTTAAGGACTTCCCCAAAACAACTACATTCCAAAATCATAACTAAAAGGATATTCTCTCTCATCTTTTTGTTTGTTTTATGGAAAGGAAAACTGAGACCCAGAGAATGGACTTGATTTTTCTCTAGGTCACAAATCAAGTTGGTGGTGATAGATCTCTATCTAGAACTAGACTCTTAGAGTGTGCCCCCTCACTTTCAGGTTAGAAGTCTCTTTGATGAGTCTTACTCCCCTTTTGGGGGTGGATAAACTAGGTCAGGTTCATTTACCACCAAGTAAATATCCCATCCCCCCACGTCAGTCTTGAAATTGTAGGAGCTGATCTGTTGTGCAACTATTTTACAGGGAGCTAGGTTCACCCTGACCAACCTTGAGCTATTTTAGGGTTGCCCTGCCCAGCTTAGTGTGTGTCAGTGGGTGAGCAAGACATGTGCCTTTGGAGACACAGTAGCATGGCCTGTGTTGGCTCACACGTGTTTTGGGATCCTCCCTTCTCTCGCCCCACCCATGGCAGGCCAAACTAGGTGCTTGGCAAAGGTGTGTCAGTCAGGTCACCTTTTTCTTCGGCTGATACCATGGGAACATGGCCACCTGGTTGGCAATGTAATCAGAGGGCCAAAGTCCCGGAGTGGCCAGGGAGCCAAGGTCATTGTCACCAGGCTGAGAGATCTGGAAGGGGGAATTCCAAAGCCACAGGCTGGGCATTTTGTCCTTCACATCCACCTCCTGCAATTTGCACTGCTAAGTCTTGCCTAGACTCGGAGAGAAAGTCCACTCAGACTTTCGCTATTGGAGGCCCGGAGAACCAGACCGGGCAGGTTTGGTACCTTCAATACCTTCAGAGAATACATCTTCCAGTTTTGGAGGAATGTGACTGTTTTACTCTTCGCATTCTCCCACTCTTCTCACTATTGGCTGGCTGCCTCTCCATGGCCTCATCCCTGGAATGATCTTGGTGTTAAAATCGGCAGCTGTTTATTTTGGAGGGCTGGGCCTTATGAATGGGTCTCAGCTGCTCATCCCATCCTTAGGTCTGTCACAACTAAGTCATTAGCTGCAGCCAGTCTTCCCAAGGAAGGCATTCGGGGCAGGGGGAACACATATGTGAGATGGCCACAGGGGTTGTGCTTCTAGGGAGGTACCTCACACCCAAGGCAGAAGCTGAATATACCCTACAAAGGGTCATGGTTGTTGGATGGCTATGCTGTATATAGTATGTGTTGGGGAGTTGCTTATTGTAGCTCTTCTGGGGTTTCACATGGTTACCTTCTGAGTGTTCAGTAGTGTTTGGGGGAGGGAGGTGGGGGCAGAACAGGGTGGTGCCCTAAGACCATAGATATATGGCAGCTGACATCCCTTCCCTGTATTCTCCTGCCAGGTGGTGTCATCACCTACATTGGCTCCAGTGGCTCTTCCCCAAGCCGCACCAGCCCGGAGTCCCTCTACAGTGACAGCTCGAATGGCAGCTTCCAGTCCCTAACCCAAGGCTGCCCCACCTACTTCCCTCCGTCACCCACTGGCTCCCTCACCCAGGACCCAACTCGCTCCTTTGGGAGCATTCCATCCAACTTGAGCGAGGATGGCTCACCTTCATCTTCCTCATCATCGTCTTCCTCCTCCTTCTATAATGGGAGCCCCCCAAGGGGTCTGCAAGTGTCACTGGAAGACAGCAGCCGAGTGTCCCCCAGCAAGAGTACCAGCAGCATCACCAGTGAGTATATTTCCAGTTGGTCTGGGCGGAAAGGAAGGTGGCCAGGCCTAGGTTGGGAGTTGGTTTCCATGTGCAAGTTATTCCCAGGGCCTACCCTGGTCTTGGAGATTTCTCCTAGAGTTGCACTAGCTGCTATCCAACCCGTTTGGTCATTTAAGTGCCCCCTAGATACGGGGGTTCCTCCTCAGTTTTTTCCCCAGAATTTCCAGCTCAGAAATCCTTCATCTCCGGCCGTTCAGACATCCCTCCTGTTCACCCACTCCCCCCTCTTCCCGCAGAGCTCAATGGCATGGTGCTGCTGTGTAAAGTGTGTGGGGACGTTGCCTCGGGCTTCCACTATGGCGTGCATGCCTGTGAGGGCTGTAAGGTGAGGCTGGTAGGAGGTTAGGGCGGGGGCAGGTAACTCCCTCCCCCAGGGCACACAGGTCTGTCCTAGACTGAGATGCTCACTAGCCGCCTCTGCCCTCCAGGGCTTTTTCCGTAGGAGCATCCAGCAGAACATCCAGTACAAACGGTGTCTGAAAAATGAGAACTGCTCCATTGTCCGCATCAATCGCAACCGCTGCCAGCAGTGTCGCTTCAAGAAGTGTCTCTCCGTGGGCATGTCCCGAGATGGTGAGGCGGCGCTGTTCCGCGAGCATCCCCACGCCCTCCCCCTTCCTTCCACCCAAAGTTCTGACTTAATTCCTCCGTTAAAAAGTCCGAAACTGAGACACATTATACTGTGAGTCTCATTTGCATAGGGAATGCCCATAGTTCATCCTCTTGGGTAAACAGATTTCTTTCCCATTAGTCCCTCTGATCACCTCCTAACACAGTCTCTACTTGGAAAACCCCCCTCCGTGGGTGTGGCCTTGCTGGTTTTAGTTTTGATGTGGAACCCCAAGCCTTCAGGGCTTGCCCTTTCAGGAGGAAGGAAGGAAGGAAGAGAAGCATGTGAGTGTGTATGAGAACTTCCTGACCCTGCTCTCATCCTGTCACAGCTGTGCGTTTTGGGCGCATCCCCAAACGAGAGAAGCAGCGGATGCTCGCTGAGATGCAGAGTGCCATGAACCTGGCCAACAACCAGTTGAGCAGCCAGTGCCCACTGGAGACCTCACCCGCCCAGCACCCAACCCCAGGCCCCATGGGCCCCTCACCATCCCCAGCTCCAGCCCCCTCACCCTTGGTGGGCTTCTCCCAGTTCCCACAACAGCTGACGCCTCCCCGATCTCCAAGTCCTGAGCCCACAGTAGAAGATGTGATATCCCAGGTGGCCCGCGCCCACCGGGAGATCTTTACCTATGCCCATGACAAGCTGGGCACCTCACCTGGCAACTTCAATGCCAACCATGCATCGGGCCATCCCCCGGCCACCGCCCCACATCGCTGGGAAAGTCAAGGTTGCCCGCCTGTTCCCAATGACAACAATATCATGGCTGCTCAGCGTCATAACGAGGCCCTGAATGGTTTACGCCAAGCTCCCTCCTCCTACCCTCCCACCTGGACCCCTGGCCCTGCCCACCACAGCTGCCATCAGCCCAACAGCAATGGGCACCGTCTATGCCCCACCCATGTGTACCCAGCCTCAGAAGGCGAAGCACCTGCCAACAGTCCATGGCAGGGCAACTCCAAGAACGTTCTGCTGGTGAGGGCACCGGGGGTGAGGTGGGCAGGGGGCCTGGAAGACAATTTAGCATAGGGCAACTGGGTGGAGGCTAATGCAAGGATAGCCTCTTCCCCAGGGAGGATGCTCAGCCCTGCAGCAAAGGCGCTGCCTGGGAATCCCTCATCTCCACCTGGCACCTGATTGCTACTTTACCTGAAAGACCCATCCTTCAGGGCCACAGCCTCTCACCCAGGGCCCAGACCGGCAGATGGTGCTCATCTGAGTTAGCCTGACTGATACTCCCCTCCCCAAATCCCTTCCTTCTCCAGGCATGCCCAATGAACATGTACCCGCACGGATGCAGTGGGCGAACCGTGCAAGAGATCTGGGAGGATTTCTCCATGAGTTTCACACCTGCTGTGCGGGAGGTGGTCGAGTTTGCCAAGCACATCCCCGGCTTCCGCGATCTTTCTCAGCATGACCAGGTCACTCTGCTTAAGGCTGGCACCTTTGAGGTGAGGGACCCTTTTTGCTCTCTTTCTACTATGGATCCTGGGAAGCATCCAGCAGGAAGGCTGGGTGTCCAGGGTGGGCAGTGGCTCTGGAAGGTTTTGGAACCCCGGTATCTTTGTCCTTACAGACTCTGACTGCTCAGGAGGGGGCAGAATGCCTCCCACTCCTGCCTAAGGATGGCTGGGAGTTCATCTCCTCAGCTGGGGTCTAATCACATCTTATTACCTTAAAACAACATTGCTACCCCCAATTCTAGGCCTGAGCAAATTAATTTTGGTGAAGTGACTTGCCCAAGGTCACAGCTAGCGACTAAGTTGCGACTCAGATTCAAGCTTGTTGGATTCTAAAACCAGTGGAATGTTTCCCATCCTTCCACCGGGTCCCCCACCTCCTATTACCCATTCAGAAATGATCCCTACACTAGTGAGAAATCTAGTAAGCCCTTCAGAAAGCTTCCGGGGTGATTTGGCAAGTGCTCCTGCCATCTCACCCAGGATAACTGTGCCCTCTGTAGGTGCTGATGGTGCGCTTTGCATCGCTGTTCAACGTGAAGGACCAGACAGTGATGTTCCTGAGCCGCACCACCTACAGCCTGCAGGAGCTTGGTGCCATGGGCATGGGAGACCTGCTCAATGCCATGTTCGACTTCAGCGAGAAACTCAACGCCCTGGCGCTTACCGAGGAAGAGCTGGGCCTCTTCACCGCGGTGGTGCTCGTCTCTGCAGGTAGGTCAAGCTTTCGCCTGAGTCTGACCCCGGGGGAGGGGGGGGGGGGAGGAGGCAGACGCAGTTCAATTGAACACACCTTTTATGGAGTACCTACTCTATGCCAGGCCCTTCACTGGGCACTGGGTATACAGACATGATTCATACACAGTCTAGCTGGGGAGACAGACTCATGCCCGACTAATTATAAAACAGTGAAATAAGTGTCACAGTAGAAGCATGAACCAAGGGCTTTGGAAGCACAGACAACTATTTCTGCCTGGGGAGCTGGGGAAGGAGGTGACACTTGAGTGGGGCCTCAAAGGACAAGTAAGATATTGCCAGGCGGGAATGGGGGTGGGGCGGGGGGGGGGAGTGGCGGGGCGTGCAACCAGGCAGAGGGAACTACAGAGCAAAAAGCAAGGAAGCAAGGGAGCCTGGATATGTTTGGCCTCTTTAGGGAAGTAGAGTGGCCTTGCGGGATGGGAGGTGCCCAGCCCTGCTGAGCCCATGCTCCCAGCTCTCAGGCACCTCCTGCTCCCAGGGGGGGCAGAGGCCTGGGAGGAGGAGTTGTCTGCCCTCCTCCTCCTTCCCCTGGGCCCTCTGAGGGGCTTCAGGGAGGGGCTGCACTGCTGGCCGCCTGGTCTTCCTGGCAGACCTCCGGTTCCTCGTCAGAGGAGCTCAGGGAGCTCAGGGAGCTTGAGCCTGCCTCACTGCTGCCGTCTTCCCCGTCTTCCCCACAGACCGCTCGGGCATGGAGAATTCCGCTTCGGTGGAGCAGCTCCAGGAGACGCTGCTGCGGGCTCTTCGGGCTCTGGTGCTGAAGAACCGGCCCTTGGAGACTTCCCGCTTCACCAAGCTGCTGCTCAAGCTGCCGGACCTGCGGACCCTGAACAACATGCATTCCGAGAAGCTGCTGTCCTTCCGGGTGGACGCCCAGTGACCCGCCCGGCCGGCCTTCTGCCGCTGCCCCCTTGTACAGAATCGAACTCTGCACTTCTCTCTCCTTTACGAGACGAAAAGGAAAAGCAAACCAGAATCTTATTTATATTGTTATAAAATATTCCAAGATGAGCCTCTGGCCCCCCGAGCCTTCTTGTAAATACTTGCCTCCCTCCCCTATCACTGAACCTCCCGCCCTCCCATATTTAAACCACTCTATCCCCTCTAATTCTCTACCCCCCCCCCGCCCCAATTTGTTCTATTCCTGTCTCAAATCCAATAGTTCACAGCTGAGCTGGCTTCTGTGGTGTGTGCTCGTTGGGGCTGGGCTGGGGTGGAAATATTGCCAAGGCTGGGGGTACACCTCTCCATCTGGTCAGTTTGTGGGGTGGGTACTCTGCCAGCAGATGGGAGAGGATACAGGGAAACAGCACGCAAGTCTAAGGGGGTGGGGCGCCCAAGGGGGTTATTTTCATCATATATTTATTACATAAATATATAGTAAAATAGACGAGCAACAATTACCATAAAAATATCTTTCTTTAAAATCCTGACCCAAAACACAACGGGGTGAAAAATCGCACATAACAGACATACTGATTGTCAACGTGGGGCAGGAGTAGGAGCCCCCCAAGTCACTCCTACTGGCCCCACCCCTGGGGAAGGGACCTATCTCCTTCCCAGTTTCTGGCCACAACCCCCCTCCCCCCACCCCAGCACCAGCTTCTCATACATTCAGTAGCGCCTCTAGGGAAGTGTCCCCCTCCCCCCACCCAGGAGTTCCCAGGGCAGGAATTACTGTCCCCCTTATGGACGGTGTCTATGTCACACGCCCTGCCCTCTCCCAGCCCTGCAGACCCGCCACTAGGAGAAGGAGTAGGGGCTCCTCCGCCCCCACCCTCCCCAAGTCTGAGCAGGGAGGAGGCTGGATGAGGTATGTGTGTTATGAGTGATGGGATGGGGAATACTGAGATGGAGAGGCGGGTGGTGGGGGTGGGGTAGTGGTCATGGCTCTGGCACCCCCTTGTCCTGGCCTGGACCCCTCATCCTATTCTCAGCAGCCCCTCCTCCCACCAATACTGCACCTGCTGCCCCACCCTGCCTGCCCTAGTGCCCCGGGCCAATACTGGGGGAGGCATGCTGAGCACTCACATCAAGGCCATCCCCCTTATTAGCACCAATGGCCCCCAGGAGAGGGCCCTGTCCCCTACTTCCAAAGCAGGGACTGGGACAGCTGCCTCTCTAGAGCAGGATCATGGATGGCACTCCTGAGTCCCCCCAGCTCCGCCCCCACCATGTGTACTCACTCACACATTCACGCAGAGAAATGCACACACACACTCCACATCACTGAGCGTGAGGGAGGAGGGGCTGGGGGAGGGTTGGGGGATCACAGCTCATATGATTGGGTAGGGGTATGGGGATTCCCAAGTGCCTGTAAGAGGCCAAGCCTCTTCAGGCCTTTTCTCCACCATGTCCATGGCTGAGAATGGGGGATGGAAGAGTCGAGGTGGGGCTGGAGGGATGGGGAGACAGCAGACAGGTCAGGAATTCCACTGGGCCCCCAGGGGGTAGGAAGAGGGTATAAGAGGGCTTGCCCATAGGACAGGAGGAATACAGGAATCAGATCCCCAGGAGAGAAAGAGGGAGAGAGAAAGACAGCATGTGCTGCCCACATGCCCAAGGTGGCAGGGCAGGCACACGCACAGGTGACAGTGGATGCTCTTCCTGGCCCTCCCCTCTGTCTGAACACCTGGACAGCTAGGGAAGGATATGCCCTGATGGGCAGCATAGCATTGCTTGTGTATGTGTGTATGTGTGTGTGTGTGTGTGTGTGCGCGCGCGCGCGTGCGTGTGTGGAGGGGGCTGTGGCAGGCTGAGGGTCAGGGTGGGGTGGCAGGTTCCCCACTGCTTAAGACATTTTTGCCCGAATAGTGCAAAGCGCAGGAAGCCCTGGCACCCCTCCCTCCCTGCCCCATTCCCCATGGCTTCCGGGGGCATCTATGTCCACCCATCCATCCCTGCCGACATGCAGCCCTGAGCCCAGGGCCCTCTGGTCTGCTCTGTCCCTCCCCACCCTCCCCTTGCCCTACCCACGGGAGAGCTATCTCCTCTGTCCCTCTCCCCTGCACAGTGGGCGATCCCAAAGGGAGGAGGAGGACAGACGGAAGGCAGCTCACCCAAATGCAGACCAACAGAGCACTCCTCACCAGGAAGGTGGGAGGTGGCTCAAGCCAAAGTCCCTGAATTTGAGAAAAGAGGAGGGGAAAGGGTCCCAGGGGCAGAGGGACGGCTGGCCTAAAGAGCTTCAAAGAGAAAAGGAGGAGCACCAACCACCCCTTTCCCCGAGGCCCCAACTAAGTGCTATTAATCTAAGCACCCCATTTCTTGATGCCTGCCCGCCCAGAATCTGGGTTAGTGTGTTGAAGTGGGAGTAGGGAAGGAGGACAGAGACTAGAGAGAACCCAGAAGACATATGGGAAACAGAGTCCTAAGGGGCGGAGGCTCTGGGAGAAGCTTGGCACACCCCCTCCTCGCCCCTAGTGCGCAGCATCTGGATTGTAGCTAATACTGCAGGATGTGAGGAGGGCGGGAGCCTGAGCCACAGTTTTTCCTGTGTGGGTGCCAAGGTGCGGAAGGAGTGGGGGGGGGGTGGACAGGGAGAGGCCCCTGGGGCTGGGCACTTGAAGGGGGAGCTGTGCGGGCAGCAGGGCAGGCTGGTGAGGGGCCAGCTGGCATCCAGCGTGAGAGGTAGATGGAACTCAGCGGGCACGAGTGGCAGAGAGCAGAGGGGATACTGGGTGGGGGTGCCAGAGGGGCACAGAGGGAGGGGCAAGGCAAGGGAGGGGTGGCCAGGACCCTGTTGTGTTAACTCACAGCTCTGATCGGCAGCCCTACCCTTAGGGACCTTGTGGGGGGGCAGTTCTCTCTGATTTGGGGGGAGGTGGGACAGCTCTCAAAGTGCATGGGGGTTGTAGGGGGGTCCTCCCCTCTGGCCAGCCTCAGTTAATAACTTAATATTATCTCTCTCTCTCTCTCTCTCTCAATCGGTTGCTCTCTTTTTTTTCTCTCTCTGTCTAGTTTTTCTTCATTTATCTTCTTCTCCCTTTGCCTGGTTTCCAAAGTGCAGTTAGAATGACTATAATTTTTAACCTCCGGGGAGGAGCTAAGCCAAGCCCTTCTTTGCACCCAGGCATCTGGGAAAGTAGAGAGGCCCTCAGCCTGGAGGGGGAATCTAGGCCAAGGAGCTGGACCGGGACTCTCTCTCATGTGTGTGTGTGTGTGTGTGTGTGTGTGTGTGTGTGTGTGTAGGGGGTGAGTGGGGGGCATCTACCCCCACTCCATGTTCCTGTCCCCTACAGTCAAGATGGCTTATCCCCTCTTAGTTCTTCCTTCCTTCCCCTACCTTCTTAGAGGACGGGGGTCCCTCCCAGCCTCCCACACTGTCCTTTTCATAGCAAGTTCATCTGTTTGCCCTGTCCCAGGGCTGGAGGTTCTGAGGAGGGACGGGGTAGTGCGGGTGTGTGTGGGAGCTGCATCTATCCAAGACTGAGAGGAAGGAGAGAAGAGGTGTGGGGGTCTCCCTCAGCCCCCAGCTCTGCCCCTTCTCTCCAGGCTCCTCCCCACCAGCTCCGCACACCCTCTGGCCGCCTGAGGCTTTTAGACTTCCTGATCCTCAAAGACCTCGAGGAAGAGTGGGGGGAAAAGTTCGGTGGGGCACTCGACTTTCATGTGGAGGAAGCGGCTGGCGTGGCAGGCCCCGATCATGCGGAGGTCAGTCACCTTCATCAGCAGCTTGGGCCAGAAGTGCGGAATGTTGTGTTTGCGGTGGTTGACGTAGTGCTCGAACGCCAGCAGGTACGCCTCCTGACTCTTCTCGATCTTGTCCACACACAGCAGGCCCGAGCGGTCTGCAGAAGAGGAGAGGCATGCAGGTGAGCGGGTGAAGGGAGGCGGAGGGGAGAGGGGAGAGGGGAGAAAAACACACCCTGGGGGGGGCATGTGTTGGAGGAACAACTCCAAGGCAGAGGGACGACAGGCAGGGAGCGAAGAGATGGGCCGCGGAGGAATAAGCAGAGAACAGAGGAACAGAGAGGTGGGAAAAAAGGAATCTTTTTTTTTTTTTTTTTTTGTATTTTTCTGAAGCTGGAAACGGGGAGAGACAGTCAGACAGACTCCCGCATGCGCCCGACCAGGATCCACCCGGCACGCCCACCAGGGGGCGATGCTCTGCCCACCAGGGGGCGAAGGGGCATCACTCTGCCGCAACCAGAGCCACTCTAGCGCCTGGGGCAGAGGCCAAGGAGCCATCCCCAGCGCCCGGGCCATCTTTGCTCCAATGGAGCCTTGGCTGCAGGAGGGGAAGAGAGAGACAGAGAGGAAGGAGGGGGGTGTGTGGAGAAGCAAATGGGCGCTTCTCCTATGTGCCTTGACCGGAAATCGAACCCGGGTCCCCCACACACCAGGCCGACGCTCTACCGCTGAGCCAACCAGCCAGGGCCAAAAAAGGAATCTTGGAGGTAGGCTAGGACTAGGGCAGAGAAGGGCTGGTGGTCAGAGGGGTGGGGTAGAAATAAGAGTAGTGGGGGGCTGAAGGGACAAAGGGAAGGGTTGGGGCAAAGATGGGAAAGGAACAAAAAAGAGATCCAGAGGCAAGAGACGGGCCTGGAGAACCCAACAGAGGGGGATGGGTAACAGAGCAGGGGACAGGGGACGGAGGCTGGGCCCAGGAGATAGACATGGCCTGGGTGACAGAGGTAAGCCTGTGGGACACAGAGTGGGTTTGGGGGGGGGGGGGCAGAGAAGCTGGAGAGCAGAGAGAAACTAGGGTTAAGTAAGGAGAAGAATAACCCTCCCAGCCAACCAGCAGGTACCTGTTGACATTAGCAGCACAGCCTGCAGTAGAGCCACTTCCGTGTCATCCAGATTAAAGGCAGAGAGCGACTTGCCCAATTCAAAGATGGCGTCGGAGACTACTCCCAGGCCACCATTCTTGAGCTGCTCCCGCTTGACGGCCATCTCCCCGCTCAGCGTCAGGGTGTCGCTCTCGGGGTCATAGCGGACAGCAGCCCGCAGAGACATGATTTCCATGCAGCACCCCTTCAGGAGGATGATCTGGTCTTCGCAAGGCAGCTGTGAAACAGCAGGGCCACAGAAACACTCAGCATGCCCTACCCCCTGTGGGTGCCCCCCGGGAACTGCAAGGCCAACACGGGCCTCGGTCAGTAACAGTACTCTGAACAACTAACCTTGTGTTGGGCCACAGACATGCCCTATTTCATTAAACCTCACAATTATCCTACTATTACCTTCATCCCCACTGCAGATGAGAACACGGAGATACAAGGGAGTTAGGTAACCCGGCCAAGGTCTCACCACTGGTCTGGCAGCCTGTCCCCAGTTAGTGCTCTAATTCAAGATGAGAACTTCCAGGCTGCCCAGAGGTGGGACGGCCGTGTAGACTTGTGGAGGAGAGGGGTTGGGAGCGTCTGGGAGGCGCTGTGGAGAGTCTGCCGGTTCCTTACGGATCAGGTAGCCCAGGACAAGCGTGTGAGTGTGTGTGAGGGTGTGTGCACGCACTGGGTGTGTGTGTGTTGACCTAAAGGAATTGCTCCCAGCCCAGAGAAACTCACATGAGCACATGCTGGGACTGAGTGGCCTGGGGAGCAGCCACAGGTTTCCTTCCAGTGTGTCACCATGTCGCCCGTCCCGTCTGCCACTCACCTCGGAGAACATGGGCAGTTTTTTGGCAAAGTCCACCACACGGGTGATGGCCGGGGTGATGATCTTGGTAAACTCGCTGAAGGCCTCTAGGTCCACCTTGTCCCCGTCCGGCATGGAGACAATGGGTGACTGGCCAATGTCATCCGGCTAGAGGAAGAGATGGGGGTCAGCCAGGGTGACAGACCCCTTTCAACCTCTGAGGCTCCCTGCCCACCAGGGGGAGCTCCAGGGCAGCTCCGGGGAGAGGGGCCACCAGTACCTGGGACTGTTCTGTCCCAGGCCTAGGCTCCTCCCTCACCTTGGGGCAGAGAATAGACCAGAGCCAGAGGTCCAAGTCTGCTAATAATAACAATGATCATAACAGTAGTAGAAGTAATGTCATAATAATAGAAGTTATATTTATTGAGTATGTAATAATGTGGCCAGGCATCTGGCTACGTGTTTTACATATATTATCTCACTTAAATCTCACCACAACCTTATAGGAAGGTATTATAATTATCTCCATTTCACAGATGAGGAAACTGAGGCATAAGGAGTTAACTAATAAGTCCCAGGTCACGTGACTAGTAAGTCGTACCAGGCGGTCTAATTCTTGATCATTGCAAACACAACTACTTGGTATCGGAATCCATGTGTTAACAGCACACTACTCCACCCACTGGCATACTCCACAGGAACCAGGCGCCAGTTTCCTGCCTCTCCACCATATAAAACCAACTGTCCATCTCCTTTCAAGCTGACCATTCACTTGGCACTCAGTTTTGCCAGGGCTGAACACAATACTTGGCATCCAGCAGGTGCCCCAAAATACTGTTACATGACTGTGTCCCCACCCTCTCCTCCCAGTCACTGTGGGCAGGGAAAAGAGGAAAGGTCACCTCTGGTGAAAATTTGATGAGGAAGGCAAGGCCTTGTCCTCACGTAGCTCCTAATCGGATGAAACAGGCAGGACCCAGACAGCAGTGACACATATACAGGTGTACAAATCAAAACCACCAAGGCGTGGGGAGTATCAGCTTTTAAACTAAGAGGGCTTCCTGGAGGAGGCAAGACTCTGCGCTCACTCTCCTCTCCCTGGCACCTTGCTGCTGCTCACCCCCACCCCCCTGTCGCCTTACCAGGAATTTCCGCCTCTGCTTCCAGTGGCTGCCCTGGGCATTTGTGCTGCGATGGGCCTCCGTGGCAACATGGATCAGATCCCACTCTTCGGGAGTGGGCTCTGGTCGCTGCTGCAGGGATCGGATCATCTCCTCCTTCCGCCGCCGCTCCCGGTTCTGCTCAATCAGCTTGCGCTTGGCCACCCGCTTTGAGTCGTCTAGAACCACTGTCAGCAGCAAGAAGACACAGGCCCTTAGCATGGCACTCTCCCCTACCCTCTCAGAAGCTACTCTTCTCAGGTTAGAGAAACTGAGGGCCAGAGAAGTTGAGCGACTTTCAAACAACCTAGCAGTTGGGTAGCACAACCTGGATCGTGATAATCACTGTGACATCAACTCTGCTTTGGGCTGATCCAGGGGCAAAGCAGGTTCTGGTCAAGAGGGTCATGGTGAGAAGTTACCAGAGGCTCCTGCCACCCAGTTCCTAGGGAATGAAAGCTGTCGCCTCCCACCCAGAAGTGGGGTTTCTTCTCTGGTAGTCAGGAATACTGTGCTAGGGTGGGGTGTTCAGGACTTCTCTCTACCCAGGAACTCCCTCTAAGGCCTGAATTGGTGAAAGGCAGGTAAGCACTGGGGCTAACAGTACAAGGCCTAGAGAGGAATGCTGTGTCCTTTTCCCCAGGGACAAGGACAGCAGGGACCAAGATTCTGAACATTCATTCCGCCATCAGCCTGACCTGCACTGCAGCTCTGCCCTGTGGGCCCTGAGGGTACCCTGAACTCCCCCGCCCCAGCCACCTGGCCTGCCGCCCCCACTCATCCCCTTACAGTCCATGGCCATGCCCACAGCGATGCACTTCTTAAAGCGGCACAGCTGGCACTGGTTGCGGGTGATCTTATCGATGACGCAGCAGCTGTCATATTTGCAGGAGTAGGTGGGATGGAGGTTCTTCTGGATTGTGCGGCGAAAGAAGCCCTGGGGTGGGGGGAAGATGGAGCATGCTGTGATTACGACCTCCCCTTCCTGAACTGACCATGCAGTTCCCCGGGTGATGGGGGATTAGTGAGGGAACCTGGCATACTCCTGACACAGCAGGCCCAGGATCACTGGGCTCTGTCAGGACTTAGAAGGACCTTAGGAACACACGTCCTAGGCTTCCCCAGCTGCTAAGGGGTGGAGCGACATGGGCATGGGTGGTGGCGGAGGTGGGGATGATGACTGAAGTATGGAGATCTGAGCCTGGGATGGTGTGAGCTCCTGCGAAGCCTGAGGAATAGCGGCATTGGCAGTCCGGTTAATACCTGGCTTCCATCTTGCTAAAGGATTCTGAAACAGCACTGACCCCAAAACCATTCTCATACATGCTGCTGCTGCCCCTGCAGGTGCAGTTCATGAAGTGGGTGTGGCGGGGTGCGGGTGCCAAAGAGTCAAAGTAAGGCATTGTATGAATTCTAGTGGCTTTAAAACCAAATGTCCAGTTCTATCTACCACGTTGAATGCTCACTACATGCCAGACACTTACAAGCATTTTCTTTGATGCCTCATCACATATGACACTCATGTCAACCCCCTGGTTCCTGGGGTAGGAACTGTCCCTATCTCTCTTCTGCCGACTAGAAGACTGAACCTTGGGGAGATTAAGCAATCTGTCTAATGTAGCTTAATTTGCTCAAACGGCCCAAATGGCTAAATGGGCATCAGACCCAGAACTGGTCCTGAGGTACAGGGCACCAAGGTCGGAACTCTCAGATTCTGGGGTGCATTAAAATCACCTAGGGTGCTTACCAAAAACACAGGTTCCTGGGCCCCACTCTAGACCACACTGGACTCTCTAGGGTGGGGTCAGGCATTTCTGTCCTTTGGAGATGCTCCTCAGAAACTCAGATGTCCTTGGGTCTGTGCCCCACTGCTTATATTGCTTCCAGGGACACTGCTGTGGGACCCTGAGTCCCTGGTGGTCTTGGTTTGGTTGACACCAAGAAAGAAAGGAACTTGAACCCTTAGCACATTTTTAAGTATTTCTGTTTCTTGTAAGGTTTTACCTTTTCAGGAGGTAATGATCCCAGAATAACCATGCAGGATGAACTATCCGATGTGAAATCTAATTAAGCTTCCCCAAGTGTGTGACCTGGTCCCCTCTGCCCAGGGAGACACTGCCATCCTCGTTCCCTCTGGGCCCCACCAAGCCCTGCCCCCAGCACTGGTTCTCGCCCTTTCAGGAGCAGTGGAAGCAACGGGGAAATTTATTCTAAGGCAGGTTCCTGGGCTCCACCACAAACGGTTCTGCTTGGGTAGGCTTGGGATGAGGCTTGGAGATCTGCATTTAACTAGCACTGCAGGTGGGCCACGAACCACATTTTGAAGAACACTGATGTTGGTTTTAACTGACGTCTGTCTCTCTCTGGTAGCTTGTGAGCAGCTTGAGGACAGGGCATATACTGTACCGCTCACAACTAATATGCTGAATGGGTGAAATGATGGTTGGACATTTATCGAGTGCTTCTTTTGTGTTTGTCACTGTTTTAAATACTCTATGTGAATGATCTCATTTAATTCTCCCAACAGCTCTATGAGGTAGGTAGCATGATTATCCCCATTTTATAGATGAAGAAACCAAGGCTCAGAGAGATTAGGCATCTTACCTATGAGGGGCAGAGCAGGGATTATGAATGAACAAATGAATGAACGAATGAATAAGAGAAGAGAAATGATGATGTAACAGGTGGGCTCTAGGTTACATATTTATAGAGCCATCCGTTAGGCTGGGTGCTGAGGGCCTTAAAAGGAGTGAGATGGGGACTCAGGCAGTGGGGGAGGGGCAGGAGCTGGCTGGTCCATACCTTGCAGCCCTCACAAGTGATGCAGCGGTAGTGATAACCGGTTGCCTTGTCCCCACACACGACACACTGCTCGTCTTTGTCCAGGTAACTAGGGATATACCCTGGGAGGGAGGAAGGGAGGCAGGCAGGCAGGCATGGCTTGGGCCCACAGCAGAGAGGCTCCTACACTGTCTGCAGCCCCCAGCTTTTCCTTCCTGGCCCATCCCCTAGCCCAACCTCTCTGAAGGATACAATCCTAGAGACAATTCAGAGGTTATCTCGTCCATCCCCTTCCCTAAGAAGATGGAGAATCCCAGAATTCTTCTGCCTGCCCACGGAGGGCTTTTCTCTTGCTGCACACAAGGGGCAGGGGATGCAGGAGGAGAAGCAAATGTCAGCAGCTCATTTCAGGGGAGTGCAGCCCCTCGGCACTTTAGTCCAGGCCCTGATGCTGGGGTGGGGGTGGGGGTCTCAGGCAAGGGGGTTCTGGGAGAAGGGAAGAGGCGCTTTCTGACCTAACCCATCTTCAAGGCTGGGGCACGCCCACATCACCCATCTCACCTCCAGACAAGTCCATCCCAAGCCCTCTAGGGGGCTCTCCCCAAGGGACACAGGAGCTGCTGGTACATGCCCTGGCTCCAGAAGAGCCGTGGTCTGACTCGGTGGGGCTCAGGGTAGGGAGGAAGGGCCCATGCAGCCAGGCTCACCTGACATGCTGGTTTTCAGGGAACATTGGCCGTTCTTTCTTTTTCGCTTTCCATCTGGTGACCTGGCACTGGATGAGGGCAAAGTGGGCAAAATCACAGAACAGTCTTTGGGCAGCCCCCTTCTCATCCAATAGGCGTATACAAGCCCCCAGGCTCAACTCCCTGCTCGCATGTCCTCATTCTACCTCCCACCCCCAGGTCAGCTGACAAAACTGAGAAGGGTCCAGCTATCTAGAAGCTTCAGGGAGAGAGATAAGGGGCTTGGCCGTGGCACAAGCATGTTCTATGGCTCCAACACACACGCATGTGTGCGTGCACACACACGCATTACAGAACCTTAAATACCCATAATCTACAAGAGATATACAAGATATTTAACCCTTTAGTACAGGACACATGCAGAAATAATCTTCAGGACACGCTTAAAGCTATATAACCTTTAGCACACACACACATACATATGAAATATGCAACACAAGACCACTGCATGTGAATACCCATGCAGCCTTCAGTATAAACCCAAGCATAGTAAAAAAAAAGAAAAAAGCACCAGGATTGATATATTTATGCAACTTTCAGGGCTCTCTCAAATGTGTTATATGACCTCTAGGATATGCCCATGTGTTACACAATCCTCTGGAAAGACACCTAATAATACTACCCCCTCCCCCCAGTAAACATGGTACTTGATTTCCAGGTCATACACACATTCTAAATAATCACAGTGACTGAAAACATATAGTGCCTAGCAACTAGAACCCAGAACCAAGAATATGAGAATAGGAAGGGACTTTCCGAGTCACCCTGCCCTCAGTATCCATTTAACAGAGCAGCAAGCAGAGGCCCCACTTGTGCCTGATGACACTGCACACTGAAATCAGAGCAGGACAAGGATCCTGGGCCCCTCCATGCAAGGTATTAGCAACCCACAGCCACGGCACATACATGTCGCCAGCCTCTCCACATACATGTTACATAACCCCAGCATACACAGGTTACATAAGCCCTCCACACATATGCACAGATTGTATAACCTCCCTCACCCACCCTGCGTGTGGCATGTTGCAGGGCCCCTCCCTGGATGCAGCTCCCAACATACTGACATAGTGACCTTGGCCAGGGTCACAGTCAAAGACAGCTCTGTGTTCCACGCTCCCTGGGGACTACCCCTGTCTGATTTCTACCACGTTTGCAAGGTCAGATCTCCCTCCCGCTTCCAGGAGGGGAGGGTGTGGGGAAACTCTGAGCCACCTAAGCCCCAGTAGAGCTGCCGATCTTCAGCAATTATTAGATTTACAGCCTCTGGGTGTAGTTCCAGGTACAGCCACAAGGTGGCGCAGGGACTTGGGGGAGGGGAGGATGTTGGGGAGGAGCTGCAGCTCTGGGGGACCAGGAACCGGGATTCCAGCCTTTCTCCGGTTAGGAACAGACTCTTCCAGATTCACAGACGTCTGGGCAAGGAGCTACAGAGGTTGCCAGTGAAAGTTACGCAGTGTCACGGCCAGATCTTCTTTTTCAGAGCCCCCCCTGGAGTAAGGCTTTGGGGAGGGGAAACTCCAGGTGCCCTACTCAACTGCCAGCCCCATCCACTTCTTCCACCCCTCCAGAGACCCAGTCTTGGGCCCCAGGGCTTTGCCTGGCCAGGCCTCCGGCCTCCTGGCTCAGGATCTGGTCTCCTAGGCAACGGCCACTCTGCTCCTCAGAGCACCCCATCCCCCACCCTCTCCCTGGCCATAGGCACAGGCTGTACCCAGCTCCAGGGGCACCACGCCAACTGGCACAAAGTCCTGTGCCACTTGGAGTTAATGGGAGAGGTAGAGACCCTCTGGGCTCCTCAAGGGTAATACAGATCACAGGCAGCCCATTCCTAGCGGTGTGTGTAGGGCTGATGCCTCCTCCACGTGTGAGCAAAACCTTCATAGTTGGCATTCACTTGCACTTCCTGGGAGGAGCCCCATGGCAATGCCCGCCCTTACCCATGAACAAGGAAGAGCTTGTGGGGCTCCCGAAAGGTTCCAAATATAAGTGTGGGCTGTGACCAACAGTTACTGGTGCATGTGCCCTGAACTGTCACGTCACTTGCACCATGGCTTGTGGATTACACACTCGAGGTCAGATGTGAGCAGGCTGGCAGGGAGAGGAGGCAAATGGCAAGGCTGTTTGGATTCCACATGCTCTGCTGAGGGCGGCGGAGGGCACACTGGGGGCATCTGAGACTGCCGAGTACTGTCAAGGGAGGGGCCACGTGCCTGCGTCATGTAACTTCTCAGCTCTGTATCACTTCCTCACTCTGACACGGGCATCTGTCCATCCAGGTGCCTAATTCCCTGTCACATGCGAACATGACCTCATCTCCTGGGCAAAGGTAGGCCGCAGGCTTGCTGGCCTTGTGCCCATTCCCCCGAAGGCTGAAGCTCAGCTCTCTTTTGCCCAGCCAGGTGACCGTGTCTGCTGCCTAGGAGTTGGCACAACCTAGCTGCCGGGCCCATTACCTGTTCTCCTCTGGGTCTGACCCACACTCCACCTTGCTTGGCTTCTGTTCCATTCACTTCAATTCCATCCACGATGCCCTCCAGCACGCCAAGAGACTGGGGTGGGCACACCGGCCCCCCCGACACGCCCACAGGCCACCCACCCCCCGCCACCCAGGCCTAGGGCACAGCACCCATGGTGCCCGCCTCAGCACTTGGCCTTTCACACCATGCCCTGTGCCCCAATGGGGGTGGGCGGTGAGATGGGCCAGGAAGTGGCAGGTGGTAGGGTTGGGTCCGTGGGGGGAGTCCTGGGCTGGGGGAGTAGCTTCAGAGTCTTGTCCTGTCCAGATGTCCCTGCAGAGAGAGGGGAGAGGCAGGGATAAGGTGGCACTATGGTGGGGTGACTGAGTAGGAGTCCTTTGATGTCAACATTTTGGGCTCTTGGGGCTGGTGATAAGATGGTGGTGGGCATGTCCGGCAGGCACAGGGAGAGAACCAGGAATAACCCCTGAGATCTACAGGTTTTAGCAGGCAAAACTGGAGCTGCACGTCCTAAGCCTCAGACACAGAAAGGGATGGAGTGAAAGAATGAGATCATCCATGTGCCATGTCTCAATCCTCACATTCAATCAAGTGCCCAAGCCCTTTAACAAGTGTCTGTTAAACACTAGCTATTGTTACCATCCATCTAGCCACGTTTTCATAAAACTCGCCATTTATAGGGAAAGAGGGGACCAGAGATGAGCAGCTTTCAGCCCAGGCATGGGGGGTACTTGTGAAGGAAGGCTGGGGTGTGGGCATGGAGGCAGGGGCCATGAGGCCCACTTGAGTACTTTAATGGAGAGAGCTACTGAAAGCCATGGGGAGCCGGCCTCCCCTGCTGCTGCCGAGTTCTGACTCTCCCACCCCGGCTCCCAAGGCTGCCAGCGCTGTCCACACAAGGTCCCAAATCACACTTCCCAGTCTGAGGACCAGACATCCCAGTTGCTCTAGCTGAGCTGCCACCCACCAGGATGGCAAGGGGCATGGGAAAGAAACTGACACGTACTAACTAAACAGATAACATGTGCTGTCTGAAGTGGGCAGCAGAACTTCCCTGGTGAGGAAACTGAGTGTCAGAAAGCTTGGTCATTCACTCAAGTTCACAGAGCCAGTGAGCAGGTGGCTCAGGGATTAAAACCTTGCAGCCTGGCTTGAATGCTAGCCTTGTTCCACTACTTAGGGTCCAGGGCAGTGCCCACCCGGGCCCACCATTCCCTGCACACTGCATCTCTGACCACAGGCTCCAGACCTGAGGCTTACTGTCTGCACACACAGGCAGGTGTGGGCATGCTCAAGGGGGACTAAGGGTGCAGCTCCCAACACACAACCTTCATCAGGTGGCTGTGGCACCAGAGACATCGCCCCTGGGCCCTCCGCCCCACCCCCAGGAACTGATAAGGAGGTGGGGTAGGAGGGGAACTGTGAGATAAGTCAGGCCATTGCACAGGGCAGGGCAGTGGGACAGGGCCTCCACACTCAGGTGAGCCCCCAGTGTAGGGAGTGTGGCAGAAGGACAGAAGAGTGGCCCATTCTGCTTCTGATACCCTCACAGAATAGGACTGGGCACTGGGGGCTGGAGAGGAGACTGGGGGTGTGTGAGCAGGGAGCCTTAGCCCAGAGAGCCGTCAAGAAAGTAGGTCAAGTTTTTCTTGGCTTGTGGAGAAATTCCTGTTATAAATTTATAATGGCGTAGCCAGCCCTAAGGGGTGGAGGTGGGGGGAGAAGCAGGAGCGGGTGGGGATGCCCAGGGGCTGGGCACTGGGGCTTGCTGCTCTGAGCCAGAGCAGTGAGGGGTAGGGGCCAGGGCAGTTGTGGGGTTGGGCTAGACAATAGAGAGCTCTTTTCTGTCACCGATTTCCACTTCTATCTGTGCCCAACAAGGCTTCCTTGGGTCTGTCTGTCTGCATCTGAATGTCCCCCTCTCTCTCTCTCTCTCTGGGTGTCTCCCCATCTCCCCCCAGGCTGTGCCTCAGTGCTTGGCACACCCTGGCTGTGGTGCTGCCCCCGCCTGTCTCCTGCCCACCTGGCATGCTGCCACCACTTGTTTACAGAGGCTGGAAAAATCCACTCGCCAGCAGGAGGCCCAAGTGCCCCTGGGGAGGGGAGGAGGCAGGCACAGGAGTGGGCATGCTGAGAGAGGGGCAGCCCTGGGGAGCGGGCCCTGGGGCAGATGAAGAGGGTGTGTGAGAATGGGTGTTCGCAGCTGTGGGCCGGGCCAGGCCGGGCAGGGAACACCAGCAGCAGCCACATGCCACGGGCAATTCCTGCCCCAGGCCATAGCTCTGGAGGACCCCCTCCTTCCTCACCCCTGCCACTGCCAGTTGCTACAGGGCACACCTGGGGCAGTGCCAACCTAAGCCACCATGTTTATTTTCCCTTCCTCCTTCCCAGCCCAGCCTTAACTCCAAATGTGTCTGGGCACTGCCAAGGGCTTGCACGTGCCCGCTGTGGGAGGGAAGGGCTCTCTCTCTGCTCCATCTCCCTGCTGAGCTGAATGATGTCCTGGTGCCTGTCGGTGCAACCCAGGCTACACTAAGCCCCTGGCAGTGGGTCGAGGAGAAAGGCACCGCTCTCACTGCTGAAGGCGCCTTTGCCAGGCACCTAGCAAGAAGCTGGAACCCCTGGGGATTCCTTGCTATCTCTCTAGGGTCACACCTGAGTCTCTGAGGTGACACGGAGCAAGCAGAGGGCCCAGGATTCAGGGGGCCACATACCACGTGGGCCTGCGTTAGCTGTGGGCAGAGGAGGGTCAGCAGGGAAGGGGGATGGGGTGGGGATAAAGAACCACCCTGAGGGGCAGCCTCTCTGCCCTCCTCCTGGAGTCCTACTTAATCACCCGGGCTTCTTCCTTGCATGTCCCCTACAGAGACGCAGGGCTCAGCCCCCAGGAGCTGGAGGGGGCAGAGCTGTCGGATTCTGAGACTAGGCTGGACAGTAGTAGGACAGCAAGACCCACCTGTCGGGTGGCCTGGCCGCCCACTCCCTCTGTCAGATAAGAGCTGCTGGGTGGCAGTGTGGGCAAAGTGCCCGTGGAGGGGGAAGCATTTCATTAAGCTTAAGTGCTTCTGCAATGGGGGGACAGAGACAAGCGCCCAATGCGGCATCCGCAGGCACCGCGCCAGGTTCCCACTGCCAGACTGTTCCACCCTGCAGTCCTGCGGACCCGAGGGACTTTCACAGAGGACTCCTGGGGCTGCCAGAGAGGGCTCTCTGCCCCCAGAATCTAGCCCCCAATTCTACACACACTGCTCTCTGGGTGTCTGCCCTTGGCTTTGGCCCCACCTGTCTGGGCCCCCTAAACTTTGTCCTTCATGTTCTAAAGGAAGCCCAGCCCTCCTCCTTGCCAAGCACAGAGGGAAAGACGTGCTCATAGAGAGGGGGTCCAGAAAGGAGACAAAGAGGAGGAGGACAGAGGTAAAAGAGATGATGGGGGAAGAGGGGAAGAAAGATGAGCAGGGGTCGGAACAAAGAGCTGGGCAAGGATGGGGCAGAGCAGAAGATGCTCATGAAGGACAGGGGAAGGGAGAAAGGCAGCGATGAGACGGTGGGGAACGGGGAGAGGGGAGGGAGAAGGGGGACAGAGAGGAGGGCAGATAAGGGGAGGAGAGACAAATGGAGGGGGAGACAAAGGAAGAAAGGTAACAAAGAAAGATGGGTGGGGGGGTTGCTTCATGCCTTGCCTAAGTCCCACCCCATGGAGGGTGGGGGAGGGGGAATAGAAATGGTTTCCACGGTGACAGCTGGTTCTTGGTGGCCTAGCATGTGGGCTATTAATAGTGCTGTGGGTAGGTTCACACCTCCCTCTCCCCTTCCCTTTTGCCTGCTGCTAGGGTGGGGGGAGATACTACCCCCCCCCAATTCCCAATGAACTGGCATTGATGATGCCCTGACCCCACACCATGGGAGCCAAGAAGGGTGATGCTAAGGGGCCCAGGTGGCTACTGTAGCCCGAGCATACACACAGGCATGCACAGGCAGACACCGGCATCTGTATGCAGACATTGCCGCCTGTGCCAGCGTGGGCTCCCACGGGCAGCCACAAGCAGCAACAGCCCCCGGGAGTCTGGCGAAGGTGGAGGCTGCAGCAGCAACACACACCCCCTCGGTGAGGGGTGCATGCCTCTCAGAGCTGGGACCTTTTGGTCCTTTCCCAGATCCCCCCTGTTCTATTCTCAGGTACAGACTGAGCAGGCCTGCCCCACCCAACGCACTATTATCCTAGTGCCAGGAAAGAGAGGAGTGAAGGCGGGAAGGAAGGTACTATTTGGCAGGTGTGAGATGGCAGAGGAGTACACAGACACAGGCACCAGCTTGGCAAGTGGGAGGGAGGGAGGGAGAGAGGGAGGAAGGGAAGGCGGAGGCAGGCCAAGGAGGCAGCGCTCCTTGGTGGGCTCTCTCTGGGCGGGCGTCCATGAGATGAGATTCTGGAGCTTAAGCACAGCGACCCTTAAGTCTGATCTCTTAGCCACTGTGGGACCCTGGAGGCTAGAGAATGGGAGTTGGGGGTAGGGGATATGACATAAGGGGGAGACTGGATCAACAAAGGATCCTCTCCCCCAAAAGAATAGAACAGGAAACTCCCCCCTGTAGGTCAGAGACAGAAGGACATAAACAGCAGCCTTGACTCGGGCCAGATGCCCAGTATTCAACATCAAAGACTGTGCTTCCCCCACCGTAACCTCACCCACCTGCTGCTCTCCTCTTCCTCCTCCGACCCCAGGCCGGCTCCAGCCAGGCATCAGGGTGCTGCCCAGGTCTAGAGGTCATCCCCATCCCCCCATGCCCAGCTCCTTCCCGGCCAGCCCACAGAACGTTGTGCCCCCTGACCTAATTCCCCTCAGGAATAGAGGTGGGAAATCCAAGTAGCCAAAAGAGCCGAGCTAGGAGCACCCCCAGCTGGGCATGGCACATTCTCCCCCCTCCCCGCCCCCCGCAGCCAGGGGTAATTGGAGCTGGGCGCTGGGGCAGCTGAAGGCTGGAGGCATGAATGTCACGGGGCCAAGGCTCTCACTGCAGATGGTATCATGGGCACAGGGCTTGGGGTCCTCCCTTTCCCATTCCTGTCTTCCAAGGAGAGAGGAAGAGGCCATAGAGAGGAATTGTCCTCAAGCCCTGGGAGCAACGCCCAGGAGGGAAGGAAATGGTGGAAGGGAAAGGCAGGGATGTTCTCCCAGGCACTCCGGGGAGGTGGAAGCTAGGCCCCACCGAGGGAGGGAAGGAGGGAGGGTGGGAGAGAGAGAAAGAGAGGGGAAGAGAGAGAGACAGAGAGAGCGCTGCGGCGCTCACACTCGCTTGCAGGGAGAGAAAGAAGGGAGAGACAGGAAAGAGAAGGGAATAGAGGGAGGAGGAAAGAGAGGGAAGGAATGGGGAGAGCGAGATTAAATAGTGTGTGTGTGTGTGTGTGTGTGTGTGTGTCCCCGCGCGCGCACGCGCGCCTTGCAGTGGAGTCTCCGGCACACACACGGACACGTGCAGTTACACACACACACACACACACACACACACCCGCATGCGCAGAGCGACGGGGTCTGGGTACCATTCCACAGATATTCAGAGTCCTTCCCGGCCCACACATGCACAAAACACGCACACATGGGTGCGCACACAACACACCCACTCACTGATGTGTACAAAAAACGTCAATAGCCACCAAAGCCTCCTACCGATCCCCTTTCCCCGCCCACGCGCCTGGGTAAAAGAGAAAATGAAACAGGCAGCTAAGGCTCCTGAGCCAAGCTCATCTCTTCCTTGCAAGAGGAAAATGGGAGGAGGAAAAGAGGTGGGCTGGGGGCTTGGTCCGGTCTGTGCTGCACTTTGCTACTTCTGGAGGGTGTGGCTGTGCCTTTGGGTCTAATCTCTAACTCCAGTTCCTGGTCAACCAGACTGAATGCTCACCCCCAAGGCCTGGGAGCAATGGTAGCATTTTCTAGGCACCAGTAAATTCCATCTTTCTCCCTTCGTCTACCCAGGGAACGTCTAATCCCTCCCTCTGGACCATCTCACACAAAGGTATACAAAAGTGAGGCTCCTTCTGACAGCCCTGCTGTGGCCTGCCAGGGAGGAGGGGAGGGCAGCACGACATGCCTGAAGGTCCCCAAACTTTTTACACAGGGGGCCAGTTTACTGTCCCTCAGACCATTAGAAGGCTGCCACATACAGTGCTTCTCTCACTGACCACCAATGAAAGAGGTGCCCCTTCCAGAAGTGTGGCAGGGGGCTGGATAAATGGCCTCAGGCGGCTGCATGTGGCCCGCGGGCCCATAGTTTGGGGATGCCTGCAGGCCCTCCACCTCAAACAGCCCAGATGCCTCCTGAGACAGAGAACTGTCTCTGGTTCCAGGGGCATGTGTATCCCCACCCTGCAGCATGCCAGGCCCGGGAGAACAGGAGAATTCACAGGCGTTGCTTACCAAGCCAGGATGCAACCCAGATTGAACACAGTATCATCCCATCGTATATTATTTACCCTCACTCTGAGTGAGGTAGGCATCCCTGTCTCCAAATGATGAAAATCCAGGTCCAAAGTCAGCAACCGGTGGATGGCAAATCCCCAGCTGCCAACCCCCAGCCAGTTCTCTTTTTATTGTGGTCATGCTTGCCTCTCCCCCCCCCACCCCCAAGATCTACAAAAATTCCCCAAGCACCTCTGCAGCCATGAGAACTACAGTTGAGACTGCCTCCCCAGTGACCCACCACAGGCGTCCCCCCATTGCCCTTGCTGCATCGTGAAGGGGAGGGGCTGAATGAAAGGGATTTGGAGGAGAAAGGAGTCTTATCGCAGATTCACAGAGGGAGCAGATAACCCAGGACAGACCCCGGATCTCAAGCTGCCATGCCTACCATACTGATCCTTACTCAGTGCCCCCATCTTTCACACTTGTGGCCCCTCGGTGCAGGGGTAGGGAACCTGGTGTCTGTTGGCCAGGGTTGGGTCCTGGTTGATTGGCTGATGGTAGGTAGCTGGGTTGCTGGGTTCCCAGGAGAGAGGAGGGGTGCTGTACACTACAAGTAAGAATGGTTAGGGGGGAGCTGGCTTTCCTATTCTTCTCCTCCCACAACACACAGTTCTCAGACTTGTCCCAACAGAGATGCTATGATGCCCAAATATTCACGTATGTGCCCCTACTGGGGAAGTATGTCCCAGGCTGAGATGTCAACGGTTCCTTTATTATTATTACTATTATTATTATTATTATTAAGAGAGAGAGGATAGAGAGAAAGGGAGGAAGAAGCAGGAAGCATCAACTCGTAGTAATTGCTTCTTGTATGTGCCTTGACTGGGCAAGCCCGGGGATTCGAACCGGTGACCTCAGCATTGCAGGTCAATGCTTTATTCACTGCACCAACACAGGTCAGGCAAGGGCTCCTTTCAAAAAGCAGCTAAAAGATGAGGTTTAGAGGAGCTCCAGGTTGCAAAAACTTGAGGAGAAAATGGTGACATAAAGGCTGAGGAGTCTAGAGATTAGGAACCCACTGTGCCCACCCTCCCCAACCCTATCTCATTCCTGTTCCTGTTATGTCTAGGAAACCCAGTTCTCCAGCAAGCTTCTCCAGGAAATCCAGGGGACCCCAGACCCACAGGTTTCCTCACTGTAACAGCTAACACATACAGTGCTTATTATGTACCAGGCTAAATCCTCTGATCCTCAAAAAGCTGAATGAAGTGGGTATTACCATCCCTGATTTACAGATGCAAGGGAGAGGTTAAATTGCTTGCCCAAGGTTATACAACCAGCAAGCGGCCTAGCTGGGATTCAAACCTAGGCAATCCAGCTCCAAAAAGGTCCATGCTCTCAACCATTATAGGATATTACCTGCTAGAGGAATAATACTTTGGTCCTTCAGTCAGCTATATGCTCCCTGTGACTTAGCCTCAGTCTTCCCTTCTGCAGCAGCCCATGGATTCTCTGTGGTAGGATCACTACCAGCGCCTCCTCACCCAAACAGGCCACAGCCAGAGAGGAGCAAGGCAGAAATGCTCAGTGTCCCCTGTTCAGATTCACTCTCTGGAAGAGTTGCCCATTCTGCTGCCCTGGGCTGGAGCCTACTACACTCATGGGAGAGGGCCTCACTCAGTCTTGCACATGTCTGGGCAGCTGTACCCTCAGAAATAGGCTCTGAGGCTGGGCAAAGAGGACAAAGCTGTTGGGCATCTCTGAGGTGGGTGTCAGCTGCCAGGGGTGTGGAGAAAGGCTATTGCAGGTCCTGCCAACTCCTGCCATTGCCCATGGTGGGGAGTCTTCCAGTGGGTGAGTATGGTGGGGAACTCCTCACCGGCTTGGTTGGAACCGGCTTGTTAAGGCGTGCACACCCAGGGCTTCCACTGATCTGGTGTCTCCTGGCTGAGCCCGCCAGCCTGAGAGGTCAGCACGGGCAGTAGATGACCCCCTTCCTTACCCCCCATTCCCAGCCCCCAAAACTTGCTGGCCTGGAGCTGCAGCATTAAGGAAGTGCAGGATGTCCTGAGCAGCCAGCTGAGCCCCCCGCCCCCCACCCCAACCTTTCCATGACCCCAGAGGCAGGGCAGGCAGGGACTGAGGGGCGGGGTTTGAGTATTAACAACCGGAAAACTATGAAGAACATCACTTGCCAGTTCCCAGCTCTGAGAAAGGAGGTTGTGGCAGAAACAGACAAGAACAGGGGTAGACGGGGGTAGTGACAGGGTGAGAGTTACAGTCTGGCAGAGAAACAAGGAGAGGGAATCAGACACAGCAAGACAGAGCAACAGAGAGACAGTGTTAGAGAGAAATTCCAAGTCAAAAATACACATCATTAACTCAGACACTCACCAGCATACAGCCCCCCCCCCAAGGAAGGCTTCCAAGTTTAGACAGGAGGGCAGAGGTGGAAAAGGGGGCCAGACTCTGGGTGAGAGGCAGGAACTCAGCCGGGGTGAGTGAACTGCCCCAGGAGAGGCTCAAAGGATCCCAGCAGAGGCATCTAGATTCTGCCCCCATTTGCTTTTAGGGTGGGGATAGAGACCTAAGCACCCTCTTCTCGCAGCAGTCAGGATAATCCCAGCTTCTGGGAGTCGCTGGACACTGCTTCAGGCCCATGGCTCGGCCTTCTGGAACCCCCCTGCCCCTAATCACTTTGCTCTAGTTTCTTGGTCCCTCAAAGAAAAAAAAAAAAGAAAAAAAAAAAAAGAAAAAAAAAAGCTGAGCCTTGAGGAAGAAGACAGAAGGAAGCTTAAGGGGAAAAGTCCATGACTCTGTGTGCATCCAGGGGTGTGCCTGACAGCACAGCTACGGTGTATGTGTACATCTGGGGTCGTCTAGACACAACTGTTGGTGTGAATGCCTTTTGCATCTGAGTGTCTGGGACTGTGTGCAAATGAGTGCACCTGTGTCTGGAGTTCCCACAGTCAATCAATTAACAAGTATTTGCAGAGCACTTCCTGTGCTAGGTTCTGGGTGGGATCCAGAGCTCTTGGAATGATTCTGCCAGGTCTCAAACTCACCATTTAGTAGGGTGAGATGACAAGTGACAGAGACCTAGAACGTCATCACAAATGCATGCCTTGCACCATTATGCAGGAAAATCTTTTCACACAAATTTAATATTCTTGAGAGCAGAGGTTTTGTTGTTTACAGAACCACAGAGATCCACAGTAGGAGTCCCAGAAAATACTTGTTGCTAAGTTGTATATATGTGTGTTGATGTGTAACTACATTGTTTGACTGAGTGACAGGGACTGTCACGGCCAGCGATGATGCCTGTGTGACTGGGCTCATGCGAGCACGTGTGTGCCTGTGAGTGACAGGGTCTTTTGTAATGTGTGGCTGTGTGCAATTGCCCTGTGTTCATGCATGCGTGTGAGAGTGACTTTTTCTGTGTGGGTGATGAGACTCCTCCTTGCCCCTGTGTGTGACAGCATCTCTGTGTGACCCTCTGCGTGGGTATGTGCATAGGTCGGTCTCCCGAGGGTGTGTCCCACCCCTCTGAGCTCCCCGGTGCAGCAGCAGCCTGCCTCTTCCCTTGTCCCCATGTGGGTGTGTCCAGCAACTCCTGTCCTTGAGTCTGCCTGGGTGTCCCCGGGTGTGCATGTGGCTCTCTATGTGAGCATATCTCGGTGTCTGCATGTCACATTTGCTTCCCCCCTCATCTTGGACAACAGCCCCGTTCATTCCTTCCCCCTCCCGGGGCCACAGCCACCACTGGGGGGTGGGTTCCCATGCTACTGGCTTTCCTTCTGGGACCTCCACCCTGGAAACCGTGGCTCTCTCCATTGTCCCTGTCGTCCCCCCCACCCCCGCCCCTGGCCCCAGGCCTTTCTTTCACACCAGACATGGGAGGGTCCTAGGCAGAGAAGGGGCACCAGAGAAGACGCTGCAAGGGGAGGGAGGGTAAGGGGGGGTCACGCACAACACAGGTCAATTTCTCCCTCCCTTCCGCAACCACCCTGGCTTGCAACTCTCTAAATCATCTAGGGACCCTCAAATACACTCCCCTACCCCAGCGCGTTTTTTTTGTGTGTGTGTGTGTTGGGTTTTTTTGCAATTAGGAGTGTTGCAACCAGAGAGCCATGCTCTATTGGGGAGGCGGGTGAAGTTGGGGGGGGGGACTTCCCTCTCCCGGGGCCCGTGCAAGCCCACCCCACACCCCACTCAGACTGCCCTCCGCAGCTGCAGGCAGCTTTGCAAAGGCCACTCGACCTCGGCCTCGGCCTCGGAGGCTAGGGGTGGGGGCTGGGGGGGCAGGCCTCCGACTCACCGTAAACAAACCGCGGCGCGGCGGGCGGGGGCGCTCGGGCGGCGGGCAGCGGGGCCGGGCCCGGGAATGCGCAGCAGACTGGCCGGACAGAGGCCAGGCGGGCCCTCGAGGGGGAGGCCTGGACGCCATCTCCGCTGGCAAACCCGGGGGCCCACCGACCTTCTAGCAACACCTCCCCTTCCCAAGGGCGTAAGTTGCAAGCTCCCGGGTTGTGACAGGGTCACCCGGGCGTCGGGGCACGCCAAGGCTGGTGACGGGTACCCCCTGGGCGCCCCCAGCCCGCCGGGGAGCTGGCCCTAGAGCCCCGCGGCTTTGCATAATCAATCGTGAGGTATTTGCATATTAATGCCCCCTCGCTCCCTCCCCCTTACCTCGGCGTGGCGCACTGAACCGGGCTGGGCAGCGACGCGGGGTCTCAGCGCCCCGTGCGGGGGGCGTCCATGGGGGGCCGGTGGGGCCCGGGCCGCCCGCCTCCTGCGCCCGGGTGTGAGTGCGAGTGAGCGCGGGGGGGCGGGGGGCGAGTGTGGCGGCCCCGCGGCTCCTCCGGCAGAGGCGGTGGCCGCTCTTGGCTCCTCCCTTCCCCGCCCCGCTCCGGCTGGGGCTCTCGCTCGGCGCGCCCGGTCGGCTCGCGGCTGCTCCCTGCAGGCCGCTTCGTCGCTGCCGGCCCGCGCCCCCCGCTCCCCGCCGCGCCCCGGGACTCTGGCCAGCCAGCCACCCGGACGCCCCTCGGCCGCCCCCGCCCCCGTCCCTCTCGGACTCGCCCTCCCCACTCTAGGCATCTCCAGCAGGAGTGGTACTTGGTGACATATTTTCAAAAAGATGTCATTTTAAAAATAGTCTTTGCTTGCTGGAAGAACGGGAGGTTTTAGGATTTGCATCGTGGGGATGGAGAAGGGTGTATGGACGAGCCGCCTGCACCCTATAAGTAGGGAGAAAGGTTAAATACCAAACCCTTGGAGATTTAGTTTGTTTCTGAGTTCGGGTCCTTCTCTGCCGGTAACTCACTGTGTGACCTTGAGAAAATCATCCCCGCTCTCGGGGACAGAGCTTCCTCAACTTTAAAATGCGAGGATTGGGCAGGTGACCCCTGTGGTCCTACTAACTTCAACTATCTTCTGTTTTTAATTCTTTTGGAGGTATATTCGCCACTACCTCCCTTCCCTTCTAATTCCTAAGACCCACTGCCTCCCCTTTGGAATGTTGCCCTCCTCCAATATGGGCTTTTTATTCACGATCACTAGCCATGTCCCCAACAATCTGGTCCCTTTCTGAGCTGTAGAGAGGGCAAGACTTGCCCTACCCTCTCAACTTGCAGCTTCACAGAGGTGGCATTTTCCTCTGGTGTTAGCTCCCAGCAAAACCCAAATGGTACCAGGGCCAACCTAAAGCAGACTGCATAAAAATGGACCCCCTTCCCCACAGGGGAGAGGTGTCCACCATCTAGCCCCGCCACCCATGAACACGCACACATACACCTGCGTTCATGGACATAAAACCAACCCGGTGACGCCAGAGCCCCTTTCATCTCAGGATCTCCCAGCACCAGGCAGAGCTCTAATTACCCAGCACCCCCCCTGGCCCCGCCGGTTCCCCTGCTGTCATTAGCCCAGTTTTACCAGCAGGGACCACAGCCTTCCCACGGCTTTCAGGGTGGGGCACAGTCTCCACGTCGGTTCTTGGAGGGGTGTGTGTGTGTGTGTGTGTGTGTGTGTGTGAGAAGGCGAGCTGTTGTACTAATCACCCAATTTGCACCAGAAAAAAAAATCACTTGTTAAATGTGGACTTCTGACCAACAGCCTACCCGAGTAGGGCTGCCTGGCTCATCTTCGTCCCAGCCACCTGTGTTCTCAGCTCTGGTGCAGCCACTTCTCTTACGTTGGGGTTTGCAACGCACGGGGGAGCCAAGGGTACTTCTCTTGGGTCCCCCTGGAATCATGGAGATGAGAAGGGCAGCTGGGCTGAGACGCAGGGGCTGCAGAGTGAAGAGGTGGTGATGAGGGATATGCAGAGGGCGAGGGGACCCTGCACTGCGTGGTAGCGGCAGCTGCAGTGGGGAACCGAGGCTGCAGTGTGCAGAGTCAGCATGCAGTAAGGGAACCTGTGGGGCCTGGGCTCGCAGGGGACGTGCAACAGCTGCAGTGTGGGGCAGAAGGCTGCACTGTGCAGGCAGGCAGTGTGCAGTGTGAAGTGCTGTAGGTCTGATGTTGATGCCACCTCTTCGATGATGAGGTTTGGCTGAAACCCTTAGGAGCAAGACTGCGGTGTGCAGTGTTCAGAGTGCATGCTCTCCGTTGTGTGGAAATAGTCTCTTGGGATTGGGCTGCCCAAGGAGTTGGGAGAGAATCCCAAAGGATGAGATACATTTATGAGGTGAGCTACATTTATACTCTGCATCAATTAGGCAGAACCAGAAGGCAATGGGAGGTCTCGCAAGCATCTGGATTAGGGAAGGGTGGCAGAATCAATAGGGGGAAGATGGAAGTGCTGTGGTTTGGTCTCCCTTTTATTCTGGCTTCTCTGCCACATCTCTCTATGACAAAAGTCGTTAAAGATATTGGGCAAGGGAGACTTGTTTGAAATCCTAGACCCAGAGGCATAGAAAATGAACTGCCTCCCGAATCACCTTTTCTCCCCCTCAGGGGCAGAGTGGGGCACCTTGAACTCAAAGACAAGAGTTCATCATCCCTGTCTTCTCCTTACTTCTCTCCCTTCCGTTGGCTCTCAATATGGGCTGCTAAGAGACCTGGGCAAGGGCAAAGTGAAGGACACACTGCCTTCAAAGCAGGCATCTTGCCAGATGCCAGGATTCAGCCCAGGTCCGGGCTTATGGCCCCAGCCCCTGTGTTGTGTCATTGTCCTTTCCACCCCACTCACTTTGTCTATCCCCAATTCTTGAAGCTTCTAGCTCTTCTCAGAGTCATTTTATCCCCAGCTCCAGTACTCTCCTTGCCACGAAACCCCTACCCGGCCCTCTCTTCCCATCCCCCACCTCTGCTTCAGGACTGAGCTTAGGGGGAGAGCTGGAGGGTGGGGCACAAGTGATGAAGGATAGAGAGCCTCCTAGAGGATATGCCTGACAGCCCCCTCCCTCTTCGATTTTGGTTGCCATGGAGGCAGCAGGAACAGCCTGTTCTCTGGGCTCCTCTGGCAGCAGCTATGCCCAGGCCCCTCCCTCTTTTCCTTCTTTCTTCCCTCCCTCCCAGACTGTTGCTAGGAAGCTCCCCAAGATTTCTTGAGGGCCCCACCCATAGAAACTAAGGATTCAGCTATCTTTCTGAAGAGCTTTCCCCTCAAAGCCTTGAAGCCAAGACCCTACACCTGCTCAGAAGCCCCAGGCTATCTGGGGAAAGAGGGGATAGCCTCTCTACCAGCCTGCCCTGGGACAGCTCTGTGGCCTGAGACTTAGCAGTGCCCCTTCCCCACCTTGTCTTGACCTCTTGGACTCTAGGTGATGGCAACAAGTGCTGAGGTGTTCAGCAGAGAATGCTTGACTCTGCAGACACAGACCCACTTTTGAGGAGTTCTGCAAACACCACCAGCTAAAAGAGCCTAAAACCCAGGTGTTTCTTTCCCCTCAGTGATCTCTCAATCAAGAAAAGATGGTGGAGCCTGGCCTGTGGTGACGCAGTGGATAAAGCATCGACCTGGAACACTGAGGTTGCCAGTTCAAGACCTTGGGCTTGCCCTGGCCGGTTGGCTCAGCGGTAGAGCGTCGGCCTAGCGTGCGGACGACCCGGGTTCGATTCACCGCCAGGGCACACAGGAGAAGCGCCCATTTACTTCTCCACCCCTCCGCCGCGCCTTCCTCTCTGTCTCTCTCTTCCCCTCCCGCAGCCAAGGCTCCATTGGAGCAAAGATGGCCTGGGCGCTGGGGATGGCTCTGTGGCCTCTGCCTCAGGCGCTAGAGTGGCTCTGGTCGCAACATGGCGACGCCCAGGATGGGCAGAGCATCGCCCCCTGGTGGGCAGAGCATGCCCCTGGTGGGCGGGCCGGGTGGATCCCGGTCGGGCGCATGCGGGAGTCTGACTGTCTCTCCCTGTTTCCAGCTTCAGAAAAATGCAAAAAAAAAGACCTTGGGCTTGCCTGGTCAAGGCACATATGGGAGTTGATGCTTCCTGCCCCACTCCCTGCTTCTCTCTCTCTCTCTCTCTCTTTCTCTTCCCTCTCTAAAATGAATAAATAAAATCTTTAAAAAAAGAAAAAGAAAAGATGGTGGAAATAGAGGAAAGAAAGAGGAAACAGTTGATGGGAGTTGGAGATCGAGCAGCAGAGATGAGAGACTGGGAAACTAACAAACAATTGCCCTGCTAAAGTAAAATGGGCACTTAATGCTCCCTACCAATCACCCCGGGTAGAAACTAACAAACAATTGCCCTGCTAGAAGTAAAATGGGCACTTAATGCTCCCTACCAATCACCCTGGGTAGAAACTAACAAACAATTGCCCTGCTAGAAGTAAAATGGGCTCTTAATGCTCCCTGCCAATCACCCCGGGTAGAAACTAACAAACAATTGCCCTGCTAGAAGTAAAATGGGCTCTTAATGCTCCCTGCCAATCACCCCGGGTAGAAACTAACAAACAATTGCCCTGCTAGAAGTAAAATGGGCTCTTAATGCACCTCGGGTATGGGTCACAAACAAGGGAGCCGGGAAAGGGATTCAGGCCAGGCTGAGCGTTGCTTTTGATAGTCGAGGCAAGAAGTAAAAAAAGAAGCTTACACTTTCTCTGGGTTGTCTTTTGGGGTTTCTCTTCTTTTTATTCATTTTACACTTTTTTTGAGCATTTAATATGTACAGATATTGGATCCCCTAAAGTTTCTGGCTTCAGTTTTCCCTCCCAGGCTAGAAGCCCCTCATCCTGTCTTTGCCAGGAAGAGAGAGAAGAGGAGGAATAGGGGGCAGTCTCCTTTACCATAGAGTTTGGGTCTTACCCTATGGCAGCCCTCCCCCTTCAGTTGAAGGCTGGTGTAGAGGCCAGGAGTAGAGAATGGCTCTTAGGACCTCAATGAAGGGGAAGTGCAAAGGAATGGCAGGCTGGCCTCCGTTTCTGGCCACTGTCCCGGTCTCAGGGTCATAACACCTCTCTCCTCTGCACCGGGAGTATGGAGAGGGAAGGCCTTCTTCAGGGTGTGAGAGACGAAACTACTTGGAAGATGGTTCAAATTCTGCTTTTTCCTGTTCTGGTTGGTCTCTTTCTGGACGTCTTGTGAGGTTAATGGGAAGATGGAGACAGAGAACTGGGGGCATTCCGGGAGCTGGCCTGAGGTGGGCCTACCATGTAGGTTTCTCCCCTATCTTCCCCTTTTCCAGTAGATAGAAAGCAGCGATTTTGATGTGGGGACTGGAGGGGACAGAGAACTGGTTTGGAGCCAGCTGCATATGGGTGTGTGGGAATGACTCTTTCCCCACTCACCTGCTGCCAATTAACTCCCCATAGTGGGGGGACCCAGGCAAGCTTCCAAAAGGAAATATTCCATTAGAGGAGGGGAATGACTCAGTTTACTTCTGTGCTTTATAATACTTACCAAGTATTTCAGTGTTTCTAGGTCTAGACTCTTGCCCCTTATATTTCTCTCTGGCCTAGGTAAGGAATGTCCCTCTCCCCTCGGTTACCCATAACCCTATTTGTCACAGCCTCTTATCCTACCCCAAGCCCCTGTTCTGCCACTACTCCAGTGTTGCCATGTCACTCTGCCTGCCTGGCTTTCACCTGCCCCTCTTCTCTCCAGCCAGACTCCTTTCCCAGCCTGACTAGCCAACATGGTGAAGAGTTTGGGGCTTAGGGCTCAGCCTCTATCAGTGCTGGCGAAGAAGAAACAGCAAAAGAAAGTGGAGTTAGAAGGGTTTTTCGAGAGGGGCTGTGTGAGGGGAGGTTTTCTTGCACACCCAAAGGGGATGTCAGCATCTCTTCTCTCACAGGTTGGAGGATTATCATGGAGTCCCATCCTTGTGGTGGGAAGCCGGAGAGCTTGTGGGTCCTAGGATGCTACTGTGGTGTGAAGAGAAGAGGTGATATATGAGAAAGCTACCTCTGATATTTACAGACTAGGAGTCAGGACAAAATGGAGAATGAAGATAGCGCTTGCCCGGAACTAAAGCAGTCTTTATGCTCGCTTAGCAGTCCAGTCCTTGGGGAAACCCTGCCAAGCCTAGAGAAAGAGCTGCTGGTGAGAGGTGGGGGGACAGGGAAGGCAGATGGCCTGACTACAAAAGCCACTTTGCTCCTGTGAGCAAATGATGTGGGAAGGAGAACCCCCCACCCACCCCCAGATTGGCCAGGCTTCCTGCCAGAGGGAAATAGTTTGAGCTTAGAATATTACTATCCTCAGGGCTCAAATATTCCCTGCTTCCATGCAGACTGGACCCAACATCCAATAACTCAGGGGCAGTCACAAAGTTGACAGCATCTCTCCTAGAGGGGCAGTCGGACTAGGAGGGATGGGGAAAGACCTGCAGGAGCCAGGGATGGCTCAAGGTGGGGGGCCTTTGGTGACAGGAAAGGAATGAGAGGAGGGGAGCAGGCAGAGGTAGAGTAAGGGGCCTGGGAGAGGAAGGGAGGCCAGGGATGTGAAGGACTGCAGAGAAACAGGCTTTGTGGCCATCGTGTGTGTGTGTGTGTGTGTGTGTGTGTGTGTGTCTGGGGGGGGAGTCTGGAGGTTAAGTGTGAAGAGTCTGGGTTCTCCCTCCTTCCTGCTTTGGAAGCTTTGGCTACACCTCTTTGGCAGCTGTTTTGTTTAAACACTGTTCTCCAATGATATCACTTGGGCAGGCACAAAAGGGAGCAGAATGGAGGGGGTGTGGGTGGGTGTATTGGGAGGGAAAGGCCATAAGCAGTAATGACTTTAAAGAGATGTGATCTGGCCCTCCTCCAGCTGCACTCTCCTCTTCAGAACAGGAGTCCTTGTCTCCCTGTTTAAACTATGCTCCAGATACCCAGGATCCTGTTATTTCTTGTCCTAAGGGCCACAAGTTTGCTTCCAGAGCCTGAGTGGGCTGCTCTCCCAGATTTGTTTCTCTGAGGACTGATTTTTGCCACTGAAAGGTTGGTCAAAGAGTGGTTGTTGGAGAATATGGAGGGAACTTGGACTCATGGACTAGAAAATCAAGCTCCTTAGGGTATGGGATGAGGAGCTGAAAATAGGAGTGGTGGGACACTGGCTGGGGTCCCCATATTTATTCTCTTCCCTGGTTGTAAATGTTAGGTACAACTTGTCCACAGGATAGGGCAAAAATGAGGGCTGTGTATAGGGAGACTCAAACATGATTGGAGCCATATGTGGGTAGCATTTGCTTTTGGGCTTTTCACTGAAGGAGAAGAATGGCCAATGCCTGAAGCCATGCACATAATTATCTATAATATGGTTCCACAGGATAAGCAAGACATCACATTGTTTTTGTTTTTAAGATTTTATTTATTCATTTTAGAGAAGAGAAAGAGAGAAAGAGGTGAGGAGCAGGAAGCATCAACCCCCATATGTGCCTTGACCAGGCAAGCCCAGGGTTTTGCACCAGCGACCCCAGCGTTCCAGGTCGCCGCTTACTCCACTGCACCACCATAGGCCAGGCCATCACATTGTTTTTAATAAAGATTTTTTTAAAGAATGGTTTTAGATATTCAGGAAAATATTTAAAGATAGTAGAGGTGCCCCATGTACCTCCCAATTTTCCCTTTTATTAACATGTTACATTAGTATGATACATTTTTTATAATTACAATTGTTATAATTAAACTAATACTGATACGTTATTATTTGTCAGTGACCATGCCTTATTCAGATTTCTTGGTTTGCTTCTAATGTGCTTTTTCTTTTTCTTTTTTTTAGCCCTTGTGAGCACACAAAAGAAAGAGAGCAAGACAGACAGACAGGAAGGGAGAGAGATGAGAAGCATCAACTTGTAGTTGTGGCACAAAAAAGTTGTTCATTGCTTGTTTATTATATGTGCCTTGATTGGGAGCTCCAGTTGAGCCAGTGACCTCTTGCTCATGCCAGCAACCTTGGGCTTCAAGCCAGCCACTTTAGGCTTCAAGCCAGAGATATTTGGGCTCAAGCCAGTGACCATGGAATCATGTTGATGATCTCATGCTCAACGCTGTGACCCCGCACTCAAGCTGAATGAACCCGCGTTCAAGTCAGCGACCTCAGGGTTTTGAACCTGGGTCCTCAGTGTCCCAGGCGAAGGCTATATCCACTGTACCACCACCTGTTAGGCTAATGTGCTTTCCTGTTCCACGATCACATCCAGGATACTGACATTTAGTCATCATGTCTCCTAAGGCCCTCTTGGTTATGACAGTTTCTCAGACTTTCCTTATTTTTGATAACCTTAACCTCAGTTTCCTCGTTATTTTCCTCCTACTTCTTTCTCCTCGTATTCAAGCAGTCTGCAAGGCCAGGAGATTCTGGGAGGACTGCCAGATTTGGGTGTAAAGTGGTGATATGTGTGTAACAAAGCCTCACTGTCACCTCTGGAACACAGGTGTGGAAATGAGAACTCTGGTAGACCCAAAGGTTTAGGAAATAATGCTTTTTTTTTTTTTTAAGGCCAAGAAAGGAAAAACGTATTGCTAAACAAACACCACTCTCTTGCTGTGTGCCTACTAACTAGCGGGTAATGAAGGAGTGTCCGAATAGAATTTAAATGACGGATTGAGAGTGACGTCATTGGGCGACACCTGATTGCTAGCGGCCCTTCGAAAGCTCTCCGCCCTCTCTCCCCTGAGTCTCCGTGATACCTCAGCTCCTAAAAGTCCTTCCCTAAAGGAGAGAAGCAACGAGGGCTGACTACTTATCTTCGCTAGCTCAGTACGGGAAACTACAATTCCCAGAAGATATCGTGGCGTGACCTTGTCTCTTGCTGCATTCCTATTGGTTCATGTATGTTACTCCCAGCCAATAGAAAATTAGTTCTTTGATAAGTGCCAAAATGGCGACACCTAGGCTCTAGCACTAGACTGTCCGGTACGCTTAATTTGGGGAGGTGGTGAATGAAAGAAATAAAGAATTATAGTTTTAGGGTTGGGGAAGGTGGAGGAAATGGAGGGGGATCTAGATTTGAGATGGTAGTGTTTGAGGGGCGGAGCCAGAGTTAAGGGAGTAATTAGGCAACCAGAACTGGCTTAACCCTTTGCTGTCCTCTTAACTCTAAAGCCCCTCGACACCCTCTTCTTTAGTTCTCCAGTTTAAGAAAGGGATGGTTCAGGAAGGAAGAACTTGACAGAATCTTTACCACCCTCTCTTCCCCCTTTTTCCTTTTCAGTTTTTTTGACTCCCTTAAATCTTCCTGTAGCTTCTCCATTCCATGAACTCTATCCTCCCATGTTCCTTTTATCAGAATTTCTTCTGCTCTTTTCTAGCTAGATTTCTCCCACCTTACAGCTGACCGCCACCGGCCCCGCTTTCTCAGAGTGAAATCATGAAGGTGGTGAACCTGAAGCAAGCCATTTTGCAAGCCTGGAAGGAGCGATGGAGTGACTACCAGTGGGCAATCAACATGAAGAAATTCTTTCCCAAAGGAGCCACCTGGGACATTCTCAACCTAGCAGGTCTTAAGTGAAGTAGGAAGGAAGGATGGGAGGGCTAAACCCAGAAAAGTCGTAACCACACAGTCTTGCTTTGTTATTCCCCTTGCAGAAGCACTACTGGAGCAGGCCATGATTGGACCTTCCCCCAATCCTCTCATTCTGTCCTACCTGAAGTATGCCATTAGTTCCCAGGTAAACTGCCCCACCTATTCCAGAGAAGGAGGGTTTGAAGGTAAAGAGATTTGGAGTATGTACAGTTGTTAGCTCATACTGTCTAGGTGAACTTGTTTGAACACATCATTTCTCTGACTCTCAGTTTTCTCTTGAATTTTTTGTTGGTTGTAATGACTATGCCATTAACTTATTCTACAATAAATGTTCACAAATGCTTGTATGTATCAGACAGTGCTGTAGGCTCTGGCGATATGGCTGTGAACAAGATCTGATCCCAGTACCCAAAGAATTTAGCGAGTAATACAGATTAAATGAGTAGTCAGTCACAGGATCAGCTAGAACAGAATACTATAGCAGTACATGGGAGGGATACCTAATCCATCCTGAGCAATCAGGGGAGATGTGATATTTAAACTAAGACATGAGCTGTGGCTGGATAGCTCGGTTGGTTGGAGCATTGTCCTGAAACACAGAGATTGCTGGTTTGATCCCGGATCAGGGCACATACAAGAACAGATTGATGTTCCTATCTCTCTCGCTCTCTCTTCCTCTCTCTAAAGTCAATAAAGTAAACATTAAACTAAGACATGAATGTATAGTAGGATTTAGCCAGGGAGATTGATGAGAATGTACAAAGCAGACATAAAAGCATATGCAAAGGCAGGAGGCAAAAATCACATGATGTTTATTTTATTTTTTTTGTTTTGTTTTTATTTTATTTATTAATTTTAGAAGAGAGAGAGAGAGAGAGACAGAGAGAGAAGGGGGGATGAGCAGGAAGCATCAACTCCATATGTGCCTTGACCAGGCAAGCCCAGGGTTTCGAACCGACAACCTCAGCATTTCCAGGTCGACGCTTTATCCACTGTGCCACCACAGGTCAGGCATGATGTTGTTTAGAAGCTGCAAATTTGGTATGGCTATAGCAGCAACTTTCATCTAAGGACCTTTGATATATTTTTATTATTTTTATTTTTTTTAGTGAGAGAGAGGAAGGGAGAGAGACGAGAAGCGTCAACTCACAGTTGTGTCACTTTAGTTGTCCATTGATTGCTTCTCTCTTACTTTCTTTTTTTTTATTTTTTTATTTTTTTATTTTTATTATTTTTTTTATTTTTTATTTTATTTTTTTTTATTTTTATTTTTTTTTTAGAGAGGAGAGGGAGAGAGAGACAGAGAGAGAGAGGAGAGACAGAGAGAGAGAAGGGGGGGAGGAGCTGGAAGCATCAACTCCCATATGTGCCTTGACCAGGCAAGCCCAGGGTTTCGAACCGGCGACCTCAGCATTTCCAGGTCGACGCTTTATCCACTGCGCCACCACAGGTCAGGCTTCTCTCTTACTTTCTTTAGATTTTATTTATTAATTTTTAGAGAACGAGGAGAGAGAGAAGGGGGGAGCATCAATTCCCATATGTGCCTTGACCAGGCAAGCCCAGGGTTTCGTACCGACCTCAGCATTCTAGGTTGACGCTTTACCTACTGTACTATCACAGGTCAGGGCCATTGATTGCTTCTCATACATGCCTTGATCCAGGGAGGCTCAAGCCAACAACCTTGGACTCTAGCCAGTGACCTTGGGCTTCAAGCCAGTGACCCCACGCTCAAGCTGATGAGCCCATGCTCAAACCAGTGGCCTCAGGGTTTTGAACCTGGGTCCTCAGCATCCCAGGATGACGTTCTATCCACTGTGCCACCCCTCGTCAGGCAGGACCTTTTATACTCTTAAAATTATTGAGACTACCAGGCCTGACCTGTGGTGGTGCAGTGGATCAAGCACCGACCTGGAATGCTGAGGTTGCCGGTTCTAAACCCTGGACTTGCCTGGTCAAGGCACATATAGGAAGCAATTACTACGAGTAGATGCTTCCTGCTTCTCCCCCCTCTTTCTCATTCTCTTTCTCTCTCTACCCTGTCTCCAAAAAAATCCATCAATAAAAAAAATAGAAATAAAAATTATTGAGACTCTCAAAGAGCTTTTGTTTATATATATCTATTCATATTTACCATTTTAGAATACTAAAACAAATTAAAAAATATTTGTGTGTTTAAAATTAACAAAAAATATAAGCCTATTACATGTTAATATACATAACAGTTTAATGAAAAATAACCATATTTTTCAAAAATAAAATATTAGTGAGGAGAGTGGCATTGTTTTACATTCTTATAATTTAAAAAAAATTTTTCCATTGATTTCGGGGGGGGGAAAGCAGAGAGAGAGAGAGAAAGAAGCATCAACTTGCTATTCTACTTAGTTTTTCATTTAGTTGTGCACTCATTGGTTGCCTCCTTTATGTGCCCTGACCAGGGATCGAACCTATGACCTTGGTTTGCCAGGGACGACGTTCTATCTACTGAGTCACCCAGCCAGGGTGAAAATTTCTTTAATGTCTGGCTTAATAGAAGACAGCTATATTCCAAATCTGCTTCTCCATTCAGTTGTTGAAATGGGCTGTTTTGGTTGAGATATATGAAGAAAATCTGGCCACACACATCAGATATATAGTTTGAAAAGGAAAGTATTTTAATAAGCTTTTCAAATAAATGTGGATATTTTCTTTGATATTACACTAGAATTTAATAGTGTAATTTAATAGGTGATGTGAAACCACATCACTGGATTTTTTATCCTATTACCATTGGTCTCTCGCACTTTAAATACATCTTTTTTTTTTTTTCTTTTTCTGAAGCTGGAAACAGGGAAAGACAGTCAGACAGACTCCCGCATGCGCCCGACCAGGATCCACCCAGCACGCCCACCAAGGGGCGACGCTCTGCCCCTCCAGGGCGTCACTCTGTTGCGACCAGAGCCACTCGAGCGCCTGGGGCAGAGGCCAAGGAGCCATCCCCAGCACCCGGGCCATCTTTGCTCCAATGGAGCCTTGTCTGCGGGAGGGGAAGAGAGAGAGACAGAGAGGAAGGAGAGGGGGAGGGGTGGAGAAGCAAATGGGTGCTTCTCCTGTGTGGCCTGGCCAGGAATCGAACCCGGGACTTCTGCACGCCAGGCCGACGCTCTACCACTGAGCCAACCAGCCAGGGCCTAAATACATCTTTTAACCATGCCTGACCTTATAATATCCTGAATTGATCATTTGGAAAATATTCCTCACCCCTCTCTCTCTAAAATGAATAAATTAAAAAAAAATAAAAAATTTAGGAAGCTCTCTTTAAAGCCTGACCTGTGGTGGTGCAGTGGATAAAGTGTCGACCTGGAAATGCTGAGGTCGCCGGTTCGAAACCCTGGGCTTGCCTGGTCAAGGCACATATGGGAGTTGATGCTTCCAGCTCCTCCCCCCCTTCTCTCTCTCTGTCTCTCTTCTCTTTCTGTCTCTCCCTCTCCTCTCTAAAATGAATAAATAAAAAATTAAAATAAATAAAAAAAGATTAAAATATTCATTGCTGAGTTATACAGCTATTCCAATTGTTGACACATTTAATTATATCAACTGTCATGGAATCTCTGGGACATTCCATTGTACAGTTGTGCGAGAATGAGAGTGAAAAAAGCAGATAACATCTTAGAAATATTTTTTAAAACTTTGTGTGTTTGTATATTTAACATGCAATAAAAATGCACAGATCTTAAGATTATTTTAGGGAGTTTTAGCGTTTATATATACTCATGTCACTACTATCCAAAGTGACATTTCCATTCTCCCATGAAGTTCCCTTGGGCTCCTTTCTAGTCTGTCCTCCTATAACCACTAAATGTTTTCTGTCATTATAGGTTAATATTGCTTAGTTTTTGATTTTATAAAAATGGAGTCAGATATTGTATATTCTGGGCACTTTCTTTTATTTAATATAAGTGTTTTTACTAAGTTGTGTATGTCAGTAGTTCATTCTTCTTTGAGAGAGGGAGAAAGAGACAGGAAGGGAGAGAGAGAGAAGCATCAACTCATAGTTGCTTCACTGCAGTTGTGCATTGATTTTTTCTTGTACATGCCTTGAGTGGGGATCAGACTTTGGGCTCAAGCCAAGCCAGCGACCCCTTGTTCAAGCCAGCGACCTTTGGGCTCAAGCTGGCATTGGCAACCTTTGGGATTGTGTCGATGATCCTGAGCTCAAGCCAGCACTCAAGCTGGTGACCTCAGAGTTTCAAACTGGTGACCTCAGCATTCTGGGTCGACACTCTGTCCACTACACCATCATTGGTCAGGCGGTAGTTCATTCTTCTTTTAA
Source organism: Saccopteryx bilineata (assembly GCF_036850765.1). Taxonomy (NCBI): domain Eukaryota; kingdom Metazoa; phylum Chordata; class Mammalia; order Chiroptera; family Emballonuridae; genus Saccopteryx; species Saccopteryx bilineata. The sequence goes on from NC_089491.1 coordinate 374,755,269, forward strand.
ATTGCTGAGTCGTAGTTCTCAGTTGGCACGTAGTTCTTGTACTTCCTGTTTCCTCTTTCCATGTTAGCACATATTCATCTACCTTCTCTTTTTAACTGCTGCATAGTGTTTTATTTTTAAATTTTTATTTATTCATTTTAGAGAGGCAGGGGCAGGGGGGAGGGGAGGGGGGGAACAGGAAGCGTCAGCTCCCATATGTGCCTTGACTGGGCAAGCCAGGATTTCGAACCAGAGACCTCAGTGTTCCAGGTCAACACTTAATCCACTATACTACCACATATGGTTGCTTTTCATATTTTTTACTGTTTTTTATTTTAACTTTTTATTTTTATTTTTTTTACAGAGGCAGAGATAGACAGGGACAGACAGACAGGAACGGAGAGAGATGAGAAGCATCAATCATCAGTTTCTCGTTGTGCGTTGCAACTTCTTAGTTGTTCATTGATTGCTTTCTCACATGTGCCTTGACCGCGGGCCTTCAGCAGACCAAGTAACCCCCTGCTGGAGCCAGCCACCTTGGGTCTAAGCTGGTGAGCTCTTTGCTCAAGCCAAATGAGCCCGCGCTCAAGCTGGCGACCTCGGGGTCTCGAACCTGGGTCCTTCCGCATCCCAGTCCGACGCTCTATCCACTGCGCCACCACCTGGTCAGGCTATTTTAACTTTTAAAAAATATTTTATTTATTGATTTTAGAGAGAGAAGAGAGAGAGCAAAATCGGGGTGGGGGAGTGGGAAGCATCAGCTCATGGTAGCTATTTCTCATATGTGCCTTGACTGGGCAAGCCCAGCGTTTAAACCGGTGACCTCAGCGTTCTAGGTTGATGCTTTAGCCACTGTGCCACCACAGGTCAGGCTCACATTTTTTATTATGATAAATGTTGAACATCGTTATACTTAAATTCTCTACATACCTGGGATATTTCCCTAAGATACATGCCTAGAAATGGAATTACTGGCTTGAAGATTACCCACATATTAAATTATAGTCGATCCTGAATATTGTCCTACAAAAAAGATTTTCTCAGTTTACACTCCCCTCCATAGTGTTTTGACAACATTTCCATGCATCTTCGCCAGTGCAGAATAGAAACTTACAGGTTTTTTTTTCCCAGAGAAGCAGAAAATAACATCATATTACATTATTTCCATGATTGTGATGTTAAGCATATTCTTATGTGTGTATCTGCTATGAATTACTTATGTGTACCATTTCTCTAGTTTGACTTTCTTTCTTTTTGTAACAGCTTTATTGATATATGTCAAATACTATATGCAGTTTACCCATTTAAGATATATAACTCACTAGTTTTTAGAATATTTAGGTTTGGGTCCAGGGCCCCCTTTTTTTTTCTTATTTTTAGTTGTTTTTAGATTTTATTTATTCATTTTTAGAGAGAGAGAGAAGGGGGAGAAGCAGGAAGCATCAACTCCCATATGTGCCTTGACCAGGCAAGCCCAGGGTTTTAAACTGGCGACCTCATTGTTCCAGGTCGACACTTTTATCCACTGCGCCACCACAGGTCAGGCTGGTTTTTAGAATTTTTAGAGTTGTTCTACCATCATCACAATCAGTTTGGAACATTTTCATCATTCCAAGAATTCTTACTGATTTTTATTTTTAATGTGTAGTCTTTTTTTTTGTTAGATTTTATTTATTGATTTTTTACAGAGAGGAGAGCAAGAGAGAACAGGGAGAAGCAGGAAGCATCAACATGAGCATACTGCTCACAAAATTTAGGGGATATTTCAAAATGAATATGAAGGCCTGACCTGTGGTGGCGCAGTGGATAAAGTGTCGACCTGGAAATGCTGAGGTCGCCAGTTCGAAACCCTGGGCTTGCCTGGTCAAGGCACATATGGGAGTTGATGATTCCTGCTCCTCCCGCCTTCTCTCTCTCTCTCTCTTCTTTCTAAAATGAATAAAAAATAAAAAACAAAAACAAAACAAAATGAATATGAAGTGATAAAGTATCTTCTCATTTTTGTGAGCAGAATAGTTGCTTCCTGTACGTGTCTTTACTGGGCAAAGCCAGGGTGTCAAACCAGCAACCTTAGTGTTCCAGGTCTATGCTTTATGCACAGTGCCACCACAGGTCAGGCGATTATTTATTTTTTTAAGAGAGGGAGAGGGAGGGACAGACAGGGGCAGATAGACAGGAAAGGAGAGAGATGAGAAGCATCAACTCATAGTTGTGGCACCTTAATTGTTCATTGATTGCTTTTCTTTATATGTGCCTTGACCAGGGGTGCTCCAGTTGAGCCAGTGACCCCTTGTTGCAGCCAGTGACCTTGGGTTTAAGCCAGTGACCTTGGGCTCAAGCCAGTGACCTTAGCTTCAGGCCGACAACCTTTGGGCTCAAGCCAGTAACCATAGAGTTATGTCTATGATCCCACATTCAAGGTTGTGAGCCCGCGCTCAAGCCAGATGAGCCCTGTGCTCAAGCCGGTAACCTTGGGGTTTTGAACCTGGGTCCTCAGGGTCCTAGGTCGATACTCTTTCCACTGCACCATTGCCTTGTCAGGTGATTTTTTAAAAATTTTTACTGATTTTACAGAGAGAGGCAGGGCAGGGAACAAGGAGTATTTGCTTCACTTTAGCTGTTCATTGGTTGCTTGTAATTGCCTTGACTGGGCAAGCCCTGGGTTACCAACCAGCGACCTCAGTATTCCAGGTCAACGCTCTATCCACTCTGCCAAACAGGCCAGGCAAATTCTTACTGATTTTAAGTGTCTTTTAATATAATCTGTCTTGAAGTTCTTATCTATTATATGTATTTTAAATTTTCTATCACTTTTTTTAACTTTGTGATTTTTTTATTTTCTTGGCATGCAGAAGTTTTTAATGTTTTTGTTGCTGGATTTAACTATTTTTTTCGTATGTGGGTTTTGTCTTGCATAAGTGGTTGCCTGCTGCAAAAATCAGGATATAGGCTGCCTAATTTCTGCCAACACTTTACTTTTATTTTATATATTTATTTTGCCTAATACAATTGGAATTTATTGTAGTGTGAAGAAGAGATCCAAATTTATTTGTTTTTCCAAACAGATGCACAGTTGGCTCAATTGCCTTTATTGAATAGGCCATTCTTTGTCATAGCCTAAATTCTCTTATAGACAAGAAAATGGACAAGACTCCATTTCTGGACATTCTAGTATATATATATATATTTTTTTCTTTTTCTGAAGCTGGAAACGGGGAGAGACAGTCAGACAGACTCTTGCATGCGCCCGACCAGGATCCACCCGGCACGCCCACCAGGGGCGATGCTCTGCCCACCAGGGGGCGATGCTCTGCCCCTCCTGGGCATCGCTCTGCGCGACCAGAGCCACTCTAGCGCCTGGGGCAGAGGCCAAGGAGCCATCCCCAGCGCCCGGGCCATCTTTGCTCCAATGGAGCCTTGGCTGAGGGAGGGGAAGAGAGAGACAGAAAGGAAGGAGGGGGTGGGGGTGGAGAAGCAAATGGGCGCTTCTCCTATGTGCCCTGGCCAGGAATCGAACCCGGGTCCCCCGCACGCCAGGCCGACGCTCTACCGCTGAGCCAACTGGCCAGGGCCATTCTAGTATATTTCATTGATATTTTTGTCTTTTCTTATACCAGTACTTTACTGTTTTAATTTGATATCTGGCTATGCAAGTCTTCCTGTAGCTTTCTTTTCTTTTTAAAAATGTTTTACATTGATAGAGAGAAAGAAGCATCAATTTATTGTTCCATTTAGTTGTTCCATTTAGCTGTACACCCATTGATTGAGTCTTGTACGTGTCCTGATCAGGGATCAAACCTATGACCTCGGTGTACCGGGATGATACTTTATCACTGAGCAACCTAGCTAAGACTTTCACAGTATCTTGACTGTTTTCAGACATGTTCATTTTCAAACTGATTTGAGAATCAACCTCTAAATTTATGGTATTAAGTTCCTTTAAAAATCCTATTATAGCCTGACCAGGCAGTGGCGCAGTGGATAGAGCATTGGACTGGGATGCGGAGGACCCAGGTTCAAGACCCCAAGGTCACCAGCTTGAGCGTGGGCTCATCTGGTTTGAGCAAAGCTCACCAGCTTGGACCCAAGGTTGCTGGCTCGAGCAAGGGGTTACTCAGTAACTAAGGTGTCACAACGAAAAAACTGATGATTGATGCTTCTCATCTCTCTCCGTTCCTGTCTGTCCGTATCTATCCCTCTTTCTGACTCACTCTCTGTCTCTGTGGAAAAAAAAGAAAATCCTGCCCTGGCCGGTTGGCTCAGCGGTAGAGCGTCGGCCTGGCGTGCAGGAGTCCCGGGTTCGATTCCCAGCCAGGGCACACAGGAGAGGCGCCCATCTGCTTCTCCACCCCTCCCCCTCTCCTTCCTCTCTGTCTCTCTCTTTCCTTTCCGCAGCCGAGGCTCCATTGGAGCAAAGATGGCCCGGGCACTGGGGATGGCTCTGTGGCCTCTGCCTCAGGCGCTAGAATGGCTCTGGGTGCGACAGTGACGCCCCAGATGGGCAGAGCGTCGCCCCTGGTGGGCGTGCTGGGTGGATCCCGGTCGGGTGCATGCGGGAGTCTGTCTGACTGCCTCCCAGTTTCCAGCTTCGGAAAAATGAAAAAAAAAAAAAAAAGAATCCTATTATATTTTGATTGGGATTTCCTTGACTTTGTGGGTTAACTTTCAAAAAAACACTCTAGCTGTTGTTTGAAGAATAAGTTGGAGGGGGTAAGACAGAAGGCGAGGAGACCATTTATCCTGGCATAGTTTTTCTGTGAAGGACCAAATAGTAAATACTGTCTGTTTTGCAGACCATGTTGTCTCTATCACCACTATTATTCTGTCATTATAGCCTGGAAGCAGATATAGATAATATGAAAATAAGAGGACATGCCTGTGTTCTCATAAAACTTTATTTATAAGAAAAGGTGATATAAGAAAAGATTTGGCTTACAAGCCATAGTTTTCCAACCCCTGGTGTAGGCTATTGCAATGATTCAGGTAAGAGATGATACCGACGTGGACTTGGTAAGTGACCACAGAGGAAAAAGATGAATTCATGAACAGTTTAGGAAGTGGCAATGAGAGGATTTGGTGATTAATCGGATGAGAGGCAGGAGGGTGAGGAAGAAATCCAAGCTAGTGTCTAGGTGTCGGGTTTGGAGGAATGGATGAATGATGCGATTGTAAAGAAGACAGTGGAAGTAGAGGAAGACTTTTGTTAGGGTTGGGATGAAGATGAGGGGTGAAGATGGCGTATTTGATTTGGGACTTGTTATATTTAACGTCCCTTTGTGGGCTGTCAAAGAGAAGATAGTGGGCAGTTCAGTATGCATGTCTGGAACTCAGAAGGAGAGGCCTAGACGTGAGCTGTTGATTTAGAACTTTCCATCTGCAGATGGTAATTGAAACTATGGGCACGGGTGAGATTGCCTAGAGCCCTGGTTGGCAAACTGTGGCTTGTGAGCCACATGCGGCTCTTTGGCCCCTTGAGTGTGGCTCTTCCACAAAATACCACGTGCGGGCACTACCTTGATAAGGAATGTACCTACCTATATAATTTAAGTTTAAAAAATTTGGCTCTCAAAAGAAATTTCAGTCATTGTACTGTTGATATTTGGCTCTGTTGACTAATGAGTTTGCCAACCATTGGACTCTAGAGAGTGTGGAGAGTGAGCAAGGAAAAGAGTGAGCCAAGCCAAATTCCTGAGGAACCAATCACATTTAAGAAACACACACAGTAAAAGAATTCCTTATAGGAGTCTGAAAAGAAGGGTCAGCAAGGAGAAAAGCAAAGAAAAGCAAGAGGTCCTGGCTGGTTGGCTCAGCAGTAGAGTGTTGGCCAGGCGTGTGGAAATCCTGGGTTTGATTCCTGGCCAGGGCACACAGGAGAAGCACCCATCTGCTTCTCCACCCTTCCCCCTCTTCTTTCTATCTCTCTCCCCTCCCGCATCCAAGACTCCATGGGAGCAAAGTTGGCTCGGGTGCTGAGGATGGCTCCATGGTCTCCGCCTCAGGGGCTAGAATGGCTCCAGTTGCATCAGAGCAATGCCCCAAATGGGCAGAGCATCGCCCCCTGGTGGGCATGCTGGGTGGATCCCAGTCGGGCACATGCGGGAGTCTGTCTGACAGCTGCCCCCCACTTCTCACTTCAGAAAAATAAAAAAAGAAAAAAGAAAAAAAGAAAAGCAAGAGAAGGTGGTATCAGAAAAGCCCTGGAAGAAAGGAGAGGACTGAAGAATGAGGTGTTTCCTGGTGTTAGATGCTGCCAGGAGGTCAGTGAGATCAGAACTGAGAACTGTTTGTGGGGTTTAACAAGAGTTTGCTGATGAGCTTAATGAGAAGATTCATGCAGTGGGAAGGACAGAAGTGATTGGAATGGGTTGAATTGCCAACAGGAGGTGGGAAGGTAGACACAATGAGTGTAGAGAACTCTTATGCTTATGAAGAACAGGAGAGAGGGTGATGGTTAATTGGAAATGTGGAGTCTGTGGGAAGTTCATTTAAAAATAGAACTGGAGATTTATAAACACTGATGGGAAAAGCAAGAGGGAGGCCCTGGCCAATTAGCTCAGTCGGTTAGAGCATCGTTGTCTTGAAATGACAAGGTTATGGGTTCAATCCCTGGTCAGGGCACATATGGGAAGCAACCAGTGAATGCATGATTGGGTAGAACAACAAATGATTCCTCTCCCACTCCTCTCTCCTTTCCTCTCTCTGTCTCTCCTAAAATCAATTAATGAATAAAACATTAAGCCCTGGCCGGATAGCCCGGAGAGCTGAGCATCATCCCGAAGCACAGAGGTTGCTGGTTCGATTCCCAGTCAGGGCACATAGAGGAACAGCTTGATTTCCCTGTCTCTCTTTCTCCCTCTCCCTACATTTCTATAAATAAAAATAAATAAATAAACAAGAAAGAAAAGTGAGAGGGAGAAAGAGGCTGAAGTAACAGTGGGAGAGAAATAATTAGACATGAAAGGCCTGGATGGCTTACAAAGTGCTGTGCAAAATTAGTGTTGTTTTCCTTCAGTCAAGAGGCTCTCGGTCCAGTGCTGGGCATGGAGAAGCCACTTCGGCACAGTGGGGTGTTGAATAGGAGGAGCAGAGCTGGTGGAGAGCAGCTCGGGGTCAGTCTGGGCTGGCCAGGTGTGCGGTGGGCCGCACGGGCGGTCTCCAGCCTCGGGCCCGTGTTTGTCGTGTAGAGCTCCTGTGTTGATAGATATATTAGGACTGGAATAGGTTAAATCCTGCTGTGAAAAACAGTTCACCATGTGGAAAGTATTTTTAGGTCTCAAGAGTAGAAGCGCCTTATTGATACTGTTAGCAAAAATTTATTGAACAGAGTTCTGATTTTGGGAACCATGTAAACTTATTATAACTAATGACATCCCTCAGCACAGGCAGAATTGGGGGTTCCTCTTCTGGTCAGTTTCTCGCAGGAACATCCAGCTCCCCCTTCAGGTTGGTATCCGACAAGGCTCAGTCCTCGGCCAAGCGCTTGCTATGGGGACATCAGTTATAAATAAACAAACACTCGCCTGGAACGTTGTGGTCATCCTGCCCAGGCAGGCTCCCAACTTTCTGATCACTGTCAGACACCAGCGTTGGCTTCACAGTGTGTCCTGCTGAGAGTGGCACTAAACACTAATTGTGTATTTAAGTCTTCTGTGTGTTTTGCACCTGTTTATCCAAGAATATTAGTTAAAGATGTCTGAACAGAGAGCAGTCTGTTCACATGATGGAGAAATTAGACACAGAAGGCATTGCCAAACGTGAGATTGACCATACTAAGGTCATCAAGGCTGACAGCCTTCTTCTTAAATCTTTGGCGATTTCTATTTTTCTAGTGGCAACAGCCCACAAGGCAAATAATTAATTATCTTGACAGTTTCAGTCATTGTACTCTGTTCTTTTTTTCTTTATTTGGTGTATTTTGCCACAGATTTTTGAGTATGTGCTTGTGACTCATTTCGATAGTATTACTCATATTTTATCAGTATGCTATAATTATTACTTGTAAAAATATGACAATTTAAAAGACTTTCTGTAAGGTTTGATTTCATTTAGGGCATATTATTTCTTTTAAACTGTATCTCATGTCTTATGGTGATAAATAGGGTTTACTAATAGAAATTTGTTTTGAGAAATTTGAATTTTTTTTTGGTCAGAATATTAGTTACTAGAATCCAAAGCAATCAAAGCTTACGGCAGATATACCATCTGCTAGACCCCAGCCTTGGTTCTAGAGAAACAGCTAAAAATTTATCACAATTTTTGTGTTCAGGAAGATCACTCTTCAGGTGGAATGTCTCAAAATGTGTTTTGGGCCTGACCTGTGGTGGCGCAGTGGATAAAGCGTTGACCTGGAAATGCTGAGGTCGCCGGTTCGAAACTCTGGGCTTGCCTGGTCAAGGCACATATGGGAGTTGATGCTTCCAGCTCTTCCCCCTTCTCTCTCTCCTCTCTCTCCCTTTCTGTCTCTCTCTCTCTCTCCTCTCTAAAAATGAATAAAGAAAATAAAAATAAAATAAAATAAATGTGTTTTGGAAATACTAGTTAAATGAGATTCCTTGGTCAAATGAATTTGAAAAGTATGCTTACTTCCTGTCCAGTGATCTGAGAGATTCTCATTTTATACAAGTGTATTGTGGTTGTACCAGTGTATTGTGGTTCAGAGAAGTCCTCCAGTAAAGAAAGCTCTTTACTGAAAGAACCCTTCCTTTAAATAAGGCTCTTTACTTTTTTTTTTTTTTTTACAGAGACAGAAAGACAGAGGGAGGGATAGACAGGGACAGACAGACAGGAATGGAGAGAGATGAGAAGCATCAATCATCAGTTTTTCGTTGCGACACCTTAGTTGTTCATTAATTGCTTTCTCATATGTGCCTTGACCGTGGGCCTTCAGCAGACCGAGTGACCCCTTGCTCAAGCCAGCGACCTTGGGTCCAAGCTGGTGAGCTTTGCTCAAACCAGATGAGCCCGCACTCAAGCTGGCGACCTCGGGGTCTCGAACCTGGGTCCTCTGCATCCCAGTCCGATGCTCTATCCACTGCACCACCGCCTGGTCAAGCTAAATAAAGCTCTTTATATATGTTCAATCTAGGGCTTTTCAAATTCATATTACACAGAAGCTGTGTGTGTGTGTGTGTTTGTAAAATATCTTAACATCTTTAGGAACCTTTGGAACAACATCATCCAGGAGAACTTTCTGCAATGAGAAAATGTTCTGGCCTGACCTGTGGTGGCGCAGTGGATAAAGCGTCGACCTGGAAATGCTGAGGTCGCTGGTTCGAAACCCTGGGCTTGCCTGGTCAAGGCACATATGGGAGTTGATGCTTCCAGCTCCTCCCCACCTTCTCTCTGTCACTCTCCTTCTCTGTCTCTCTTCTCTCTAAAATGAATAAAAAAAAAAAAAAAGAAATCATTTAAAAAAAAAGAAAGAAAATGTTCTGTGTCTATGCTGTCTAATACAGTAGCCTTTAGCCACATAGGCCATTGAGCACTTGAAATTTGGCTAATATGACCACGGAACTGAGTTTTAAATTTTGTTTAACTTGAAAAAGCCATGTGTGGCTGGTGGCATCCCTTTTGGGACAGTGCAGCTTTAAAAACTACTTTGGGGCCCTGGCCGGTTGGCTCAGCGGTAGAGCGTCAGCCTGGCGTGCGGGGGACCCAGGTTCGATTCCTGGCCAGGGCACATAGGAGAAGCGCCTATTTGCTTCTCCACCCCCCCCCCTTCCTCTCTGTCTCTCTCTTCCCCTCCCGCAGCCAAGGCTCCATTGGAGCAAAGATGGCCTGGGCACTGGGGATGGCTCCTTGGCCTCTGCCCCAGGCGCTAGAGTGGCTCTGGTTGCGGCAGAGCGACGCCTTGGAGGGGCAGAGCATCGCCCCCTGGTGGGCAGAGCATCGCCCCTGGTGGGCGTGCTGGGTGGATCCCGGTCGGGCGCATGCAGGAATCTGTCTGACTGTCTCTCCCTGTTTCCAGCTTCAGAAAAATACAAAAAAAACCCCAAAACAACAACAACAACAAAAAAACTACTTTGGGAAATGCTGATCTAAGGGCGTGTCCTTACTTATTCATTCTACAAACATTATCAGCAAGATCATGGGTCACTGAATAAAGGTATCCTTGTCCTCAAGGAGCTCCTCGTTTGATGGGGGCAGCAGACACCAGCGGTGCAGTGGTGGGCACAAGGGGGTTACTCAGAGCACAAAGGAAGGAGTTCGGCTTTGGGGAGAGGTTGGAGTCGATCGGAGAACATGTCTGGAAGAGTCCTGGAGAATAATGCCTAGAGAAATGAGGAAGCGTGGCCATAACTAAATTCTCTACCTATCGCAAGGTGCGGTTACTACTTAGTCACTGCAAAAAAAAAAAAAAATGTCTACTTGTCTGCAGTTCTTGTCCAAATGAAATCGCTGTGATAGAAGTTGTAGGAGTAAAGGAACATACCGTAACCTAGCTCTGTTCATTCTTCTGCCCACTGGTAGTTAGTCAGCCCTCGTATATAGTGGACAATGACACATGGCACCTTTAATACCCCCAAGTCATCTAAGCGAGTTTATGCTTCTGATGTCCTTTGTGATGAGTCTGATAGAAGGAGGAACGGGGACAATGTCTATACTGCCTCTCTTTTAATGGGTTGAGGATGGCTTGTGCAGGGGTTGAGGTCAGCAACTTCACGTGTCAGCGTTTGTTGCTCTCGCCTGTGGGACACTAGTTGTCTGAACTTTATCTTTCTTCTTTCCCTCCAGATGGTGTCCTACTCCTCTGTCCTCACAGCTATCAGTAAGGTATGACCATAGCCACTAACAGGCTGGCTGGGGGACAGGGGGACAGAGATATGGTAGAGACAGCGCGGGCCCCACCTTCCTGACTGCCCTGCTCATGTGACCACGGAGGCTGGACAGGCGATGCCTCTGGCTGGCATTGCTGCCTTCCACTGGGAGGGGGGGCGTTCTGGGAAGCAGGGGCTGGCGTTTCCAGTGTTGAAAGGCTGCCCAGTCTGCAACCTGAGGTGGGAGGAAAGGTGAGCAGGACTCAGTCTCCCATCTGCTGCATGTGTGAGACCGGGGCTTAACTGTAGCATCACCACTGTTTTTTTTACAGTTTGATGACTTTTCCCGGGACCTGTGTGTCCAGGCTTTGCTAGATATCATGGACATGTTTTGTGACCGACTGAGGTAATGGCTGGAGTGAGGGGCTTACAACCTGCAACGTTAGCTTAGTGTAAAGGAGAAGCTCCCAGTATATAGACCGAGCCTGCCTCTGTGGCTTCCCACGCTCCCCCCTCCCGCTCACCAACACCCATCTCCATCCTGTTCTACTCATTCCTTAGGACAAAAATGCCTCTTCTGATTTGGAGTAGCTCATTTGAAATCTTGTGCAGGGCTGTCTTCCCCAGGACTTTGCTAGATTCCCAGCTCTCTTCCCGGGTAGGGGAGTGCCAGACACCCTGGGGAGCGTTGGTGTGGGTCAGATTTCAGCCTTTGGAGCAGAGCCAGACTTTGCATCCTTTCCCGTAGCTGTCATGGCAAAGCGGAGGAGTGCATTGGGCTGTGCCGGGCCCTTCTCAGCGCCCTCCACTGGCTGCTGCGCTGCACCACAGCTTCTGCAGAGCGGCTCCAGGAGGGCTTGGAGGCTGGCACGCCCGCTGCTGGGGAGAAGCTGCTTGCCATGTGCCTGCAGCGCCTGGAGAAGACCCTCAGCAGCACCAAGAACCGGGCCCTGCTCCACATCGCCAAACTAGAGGAGGCCTGTATGTCCCCTCGTTCCCCTGAGCCCCACCTGCCACTGCTCCCATATCTGGTTCTTTAATTGAGAGGGGAGAGGCAGGATGGCATCCCACTTCTTTCCAGGAGGATCTGAAATCATCCCACTTCCTTTTTTTTCTCCCCATAAGCATTGCATACATCCCAGGGACTTGGGCAGGGTGGCACCCGAGCCAATCAACCAACAGGTATTTACTGAGCATTATTGTATGCCCAGCACTGTGCCAGGTGCTGGGGGTGGGGGGTGGGGGGCTACTGAAGGAGCATGTGGCAGGGTCCCTGCCCTCAACCAGTATACACACTAGCGGGGAGCAAGACTAGTGTGTAATATACGTGGAAAAAACTTGAGGACAAGGCAAGCACATGATCTGTCCCTGAGTTTGTCTCCATGTTACTGATCACCTGCAAAACAGTGGCTCTTGTGTCTGAGCGTTGGCTAAAACACCTTTAGACCTGTCTGCTGTCAGGACTACTGTGCCACAAGGCTCTTGTTAAATACTGGAATCCTCTGGAGCCTGAGATCAGACAGATCACCTAGTGGGAGGGGAGATTCTGATATCTGGACATGGGGCTCAAAGGCCACAGTCTTGCCGTGGCTTGAGACCACCTAAGGATCTCTTGTTCTCCAATAATGAGAATGCTAGAGTGGGTTATCTCCGGGTCTTCAAGACCTGGTTGAAGAACTTCTTACAGGATTAGTATATTTCTTCTCAAAATATGTTTTATTGACTGTGAAAAGTACAAGTACAGAAAGCTGGCCACCATGTAAAAATGGGCTGCGTTGGCAGTTTCTTACCTATCTTGAGCACTTGACAAGTGTTTATTGGCTGAAAATGAATGAATATTTAAGTTAATTTTAATGGATCTCAGGTCTTATCTTTTTGTTTTTGTGTTTTTTCCCCTATGCTACATGAAGGTTAATGGGCTAGTTGGTGCCATATTCATCATTTGACCCTCTGGAATTGTAACTAGGAAAAGTGACTTATAATAAGGGCTAAATCATGCAGTATAGACCATGAGTTTAGACATTTAGGATGAGAGATCAGTGGGTTGGACTGTTGGGTAAGTTGTCAAAGTAGCTGGGCTTGAACAGAGGCGTGAAGGCTACTGAGAGTTGGCGAGGTGAATGAGCAGGAGGGGCATTTCAGAAGGGAGGACAGCTAGAGCAGAGGCCCAGACGGAGTGGCAGAGCCCGGAGGGGCATTTCAGAAGGGAGGACAGCTAGAGCAGAGGCCCAGACGGAGTGGCAGAGCCCAGAGGGGCATTTCAGAAGGGAAGACAGCTAGAGCAGAGGCCCAGACGGAGTGGCAGAGCCCGGAGGGGCATTTCAGAAGGGAGGACAGCTAGAGCAGAGGCCCAGACGGAGTGGCAGAGCCCGGAGGGACATTTCAGAAGGGAGGACAGCTAGAGCAGAGGCCCAGACGGAGTGGCAGAGCCCGGAGGGACATTTCAGAAGGGAGGACAGCTAGAGCAGAGGCCCAGATGGAGTGGCAGAGCCCGGAGGGACATTTCAGAAGGGAGGACAGCTAGAGCAGAGGCCCAGACGGAGTGGCAGAGCCCGGAGGGGCGTTTCAGAGGGGAGGACAGCTAGAGCAGAGGCCCAGACGGAGTGGCAGAGTCCGGAGGGGCGTTTCAGAGGGGAGGACAGCTAGAGCAGAGGCCCAGACGGAGTGGCAGAGCCCGGAGGGACGTTTTAGAAGGGAGGACAGCTAGAGCAGAGGCCCAGACGGAGTGGCAGAGCCTGGAGGGACGTTTCAGAGGGGAGGACAGCTAGAGCAGAGGCCCAGACGGAGTGGCAGAGCCCGGAGGGACATTTCAGAAGGGAGGACAGCTAGAGCAGAGGCCCAGACGGAGTGGCAGAGCCCGGAGGGGCATTTCAGAAGGGAGGACAGCTAGAGCAGAGGCCCAGACGGAGTGGCAGAGCCCGGAGGGGCGTTTCAGAGGGGAGGACAGCTAGAGCAGAGGCCCAGACGGAGTGGCAGAGCCCGGAGGGACGTTTCAGAAGGGAGGACAGCTAGAGCAGAGGCCCAGACGGAGTGGCAGAGCCCGGAGGGACGTTTCAGAGGGGAGGACAGCTAGAGCAGAGGCCCAGACGGAGTGGCAGAGCCGGGAGGGGCGTTTCAGAGGGGAAGACAGCTAGAGCAGAGGCCCAGACGGAGTGGCAGAGCCCGGAGGGGCGTTTCAGAAGGGAGGACAGCTAGAGCAGAGGCCCAGACGGAGTGGCAGAGCCCGGAGGGGCGTTTCAGAAGGGAGGACAGCTAGAGCAGAGGCCCAGACGGAGTGGCAGAGCCCGGAGGGGCATTTCAGAAGGGAGGACAGCTAGAGCAGAGGCCCAGACGGAGTGGCAGAGCCCGGAGGGACATTTCAGAAGGGAGGACAGCTAGAGCAGAGGCCCAGACGGAGTGGCAGAGCCCGGAGGGGCGTTTCAGAGGGGAGGACAGCTAGAGCAGAGGCCCAGACGGAGTGGCAGAGCCCGGAGGGGCGTTTCAGAAGGGAGGACAGCTAGAGCAGAGGCCCGGACGGAGTGGCAGAGCCCGGAGGGGCATTTCAGAAGGGAGGACAGCTAGAGCAGAGGCCCGGACGGAGTGGCAGAGCCCGGAGGGGCGTTTCAGAAGGGAGGACAGCTAGAGCAGAGGCCCAGACCGAGTGGCAGAGCCCGGAGGGGCGTTTCAGAAGGGAGGACAGCTAGAGCAGAGGCCCAGACGGAGTGGCAGAGCCCGGAGGGGCGTTTCAGAGGGGAGGACAGCTAGAGCAGAGGCCCAGACGGAGTGGCAGAGCCCGGAGGGGCATTTCAGAAGGGAGGACAGCTAGAGCAGAGGCCCAGACGGAGTGGCAGAGCCCAGAGGGACATTTCAGAAGGGAGGACAGCTAGAGCAGAGGCCCAGACCGAGTGGCAGAGCCCGGAGGGGCATTTCAGAAGGGAGGACAGCTAGAGCAGAGGCCCAGACGGAGTGGCAGAGCCCGGCAGGCTGTGTAGGAGTCCAGAGTGACTGGGTTGGAGAGTGTCAGCCACAGGCAAGGCCGGCACACTCCCAGAGCGATTTGTGGCCACCTCCGTGTTCCAGCCACTGGACACTCCCCCCGCCCTGGCCCCTCTGACACTGCCTCTCCTAGGACATACGTAGTCTCTGACGTCAGCTGCACACCGCCCCTAGCAGTCAGGCCTCTGGGACTAGTTTCCAGGGGCTTCACTGTTGGTATGCACCCTCCTAGAAACAGCGCATGCTGCCCCCAAGCCCCCAGCCTCCATGTCATCCCCAGGGGAAGCCCCCTTGCGTGGTTCTGTGGGCCCAGGGGGTGCCGAAGTCGAGTGAGGCCAGTCCCTCCCTCTCCTCTGTTTCCCAGCGTGTCTGCATCTCCTTTTCCCGCCAGCCTCCTGGACAGCCATCGAGCATTCTCTCGTGAAGCTTGGGGACATCCTGGCCAGTCTCAGCAGCCCCCAGCTCCGGAGCCAGGCTGAGCAGTGTGGCACGCTCATTAGGAGGTACCCAGCTCCTAGGGTGACTGGTGAAGGGCCAGGTGGGTGGCCCGGGCCCTTCTGCTCTCAGTGGCTCTGCAGCTCTTCCCAGCTCACCAGACGCCATCCTGTGCGTCTGTCCTCTCAGCATCCCCACAATGCTGTCTGTGCACTCCGAGCAGCTGAACAAAACTGGCTTCCCCACGGTCCACGCACTGGTCCTGCTGGAGGGCACCATGAACCTGACCGGCGAGACACAGCCCCTCGTGGAGCAGCTGATGATGGTGAAACGCATGCAGGTGGGGGGCCAGAGCTGCCTCTCTTTCCCCAAGCTGGCTGGGCTTGGGGGGGCAGGATGGAGGTTCCTCTGGTCCTTCTGGGAGAAATAGGGTTTCTCCCCTGTTCGTGGTGGAAAGTGGATCCCAGCCCCGCCCGGTCCTGCCATCTCACCTGACGGCCCTTGCTCTCACGTTCCTGGGTTTTGCAGTCTCTGACCCAGCCTGACTCCGGGGCCTACAGAAGGTGCAGGGGGAGTGGGGTCCCCCTCATGCCTCGCCCTTGGGTCTCCCTGCAGCATATCCCCACCCCGCTCTTCGTCCTGGAGATCTGGAAAGCTTGCCTTGTGGGACTCATCGAGTCTCCTGAGGGCACAGAGGAGCTCAAGTGGACAGCTTTCACCTTCCTCAAGGTACCTGGGCCCCGGAGCGGCAGGAGAGCCATTCTGGGAGTGGTTCTCGGGAAAAGCAGCGACACTGGATTTTTGCACTTGTTTCTCCCTGCTGGCGTCACGCCCAGCCTGTCCGGTCCCCCAGCACAAGTTCCCATCGATTATTTCTCTAAAAGTCCCAGGGCCAAATTTAGCCTACTTGGCAGGCCTCTGCTTAGCACACAGGTGCTGTTTAGCTCAGTCCTTACCCAGACTGGTGCGGGCCAGTTACAGGACCCAGGGAAGTGGGCCTGGCCCTTGAAGCGGGGGTTTCCCTGTTGTTTATGGCATTTCCTGTTGAGCCGACAGAAGCAAGGGGTCCTTTGTTCTGTGGGCTGAGGGCACCAGGCACTTGGGTACCTGTCAGCTCTCTGGCGGGGCTCCAAGAATGCTTTCGCTCTCAGGCAGGAGTGGTCTTGTCTCTGCCCAGAGCAGGGGCCCAGGGGTTGCCTGTAGCCCCGGGTGGAAGAGAAGAACTCGCGCTTCCTGTTTTCTCCCTGCCTCATCCTCTAGATCCCACAGGTTCTGGTGAAGTTGAAGAAGTACTCTCACGGGGACAAGGTGAGTAGAAGAAGTGAGATGGAGGGGGCATGGGAGCAGGTGGACCCCTGTTTCCGCCCTGGAGCAGCAAGGGCAAGGGAAGGGTCACTTAACTGGAGTAGTGGGTCCTTATGTCTGGGGGAAGGGAAGAGTGTATGCACCTGAGCACCTGTGTGACCACACACCTGCACCCAGTCCCCAGACAGGAGGCAGCCAGGCTGCCTGAGATGGCCAGGGCTGGGGGTGGCCCTGTGGGGTGACGCCCATACTTCTCCCGTCTAGTCACTGGAAGCCAGTGGGTGGGCACTGCCAACTTGTAGGCTCTTGTATCCAGCGGTGTCCTTGTGAGCCTGCAGCATAGGCTGTGGGTGGGGAGGAAGACCTGGAAGCCAGACGGCAACTTCTGGCTCTTTGTAGGACTTTACCGAGGATGTCAATTGTGCTTTTGAGTTCCTCCTGAAGCTCACACCCCTGCTGGACAAGGCTGACCAGCGCTGCAAGTACGAACTGCCCTGTGTCACTCGGCTGGAAGGTGTCTCGGGCTCTTCCACTGCCTCTCTGTGCCAGATAAGCCTCAAAGGACTGTCTCATTGTCCGCTGCCCTTGGCAGGAGCAGGAGACAACAGCCCCAGGGCTGCCAAGCGCCCAGCCCCTCTACCTTCTACCTTCCCTCCAGCACTGCAGACATCCTGCAGCCTGCAGGAGGGTCACCGGGCTGGGACCCATTGCTTCTGCCCCTCCGGCATCCCTGCACTGTGCCCAGTCCCCTCATCGTCCTTTTCTCTCACAGCTGTGACTTTACAGACTTCCTACTTCAAGAATGTAGGAAGCAAGGGCTTCTGGCTGAAGGCAGTGTGAACAACCTTATGGCCAAGCGGTAAGTGAGAGCTCCCTTGGGCGCCGCAGGGACCCTTTGCCCTTCCTCTCTTGTGTCCAGACTGGGCTGGTGGGTCTGTCTAGAGTGCCTCCTGTCTAGAGTTTGGGGTGTGGGTGATCGGGACCAGGCCTATGTGTATCAGGAACGAGAGACATGGGTTTCTGCACACTAGGGTTTTGCCCTTTTAGGTGTATGCTTTGACTATCAGCCTCCTTCGTGATCCAAGTCAAAACCCTAAACCTTCCTCCAGTCTCAAATGAACTTCCAAAATAAATGTAATGACCAATGACAAATTGAAGCTACTGCAATACTGGATACGCTTTCATAAATGTCACCAGCCACCAAAGGTTCTCAAGTGCTTTCCACCTTCTCTGAGCCTCTGCTTCTGGGGCCAGACTGGGGAGCGTGTAGGGAATTCATTTCTGTTCCTCTTCTCCTGGCCAACTGGTTATGGCCACAGCGCAGCAGACCGGGAGCATGCACCCCAGCAGAAATCAGGAGAAAATGCCAACATCCAGCCCAATCCCGGGCTGATCCTCCGAGCGGAGCCTACTGTCACCAACATCCTCAAAGTGAGTGCAGCCTTCCCTTGCCACCTTCCCTCTTTCCAGTTTTCTGTCTACTTTCAGATAAATAGAGGCTATCGACCTCTCTCTCTTCCGGCTTCTGTACGGTTGCTTTGGACGTAGAGGAAGGGGGATGGCAGGAAAGCCGCCACGGAAAACTAACATTGAGCGTCGCTTGTAAGCCAGGCCCTGTGGCAGGCGCTTCGCTTGGCTCGTCTGGTGCGGAAACAATGGAGAGTCTCACAGTGGCGGCTTTGCCTGCCCCAGCCCCACGACCATTGTCCCCGTTTAGTCGGGGAGGATGGATCGGAGAGCAAGGATAAGATTTTAGAAACTTTTCCAGATTGGAGTCAGAAAGACATAGATTAAGTTGCCGGTGATGAAGTACCTACCATTTAATGGACAATGAGAGAGAGAGAGAGAGAGAGAGAGAGACTGGCTAGGCTGTATCCGGGGGGGTCTTCAGTGTTCTTCAGGACTTGATTTCCTGTCGTGTCCCCAGACGATGGATGCAGACCACTCCAAGTCCCCAGAGGGGCTGCTGGGGGTCCTGGGCCACATGCTGTCTGGGAAGAGTCTGGACTTGTTGCTGGCTGCAGCCGCCGCCACCGGGAAGCTTAAGTCCTTTGCCCGGAAATTCATCAAGTAAGGAAGGCAGAGCTCCTGCCCAAGGCTGGGGAGGCATGTTTGAAGGAGGAGGTAACGGATGAGGTCCTGGGGTCTGGGTCTCCCCAGGGATGTTCAGGCAGAGGCAGAGGGGGCCCTGGGGGAAGGGCCATCTGTTTGGACACGGAGCCTCATTTTCCTCCACTTGAGGAAGAAGCAGGGCAGTTTGAGGAGGTGACAAGGCATTGAACAGTTGGTGTGGAGGGATTCCGTGTGAGCCCAGTCATCAATCGGGCGCAAATTCTTTTGACATTTTTGTTGTTGTTAAGGAATATGATATATAGAACATTGTTCTATTCAGCAAGCCATTTTCTAGGCCTTGGAAATATTTTGAAAATAAAGTTACGGCAACTTCCATGGCCTCCATCTTACCTTGGGGCCAGGGAACCTTGCCGGGCGGGATGCGCGCTCTGTACTGAATAAAGCCTTTTTGTTATTCCAAAAAAAAAAAAAAAAAGAGAAAAGAAAATAAAGTTATTTTTCTCTCTGTAGCAAAGGTGCTCATTTTAAGTTTAACCTGTAAGTCGGGCTCTGGTGACCCCCTCTGCATGAGGATAGTCCCCCAGCCCCAGCTGTTGCTCTGCTTGCCCCGGTTGATGCAGCCTGTCTCCATTCCCTCCGCAGTTTGAATGAGTTCACGACACACGGCAGTGAAGAAAGCAGTAAGTCGGCCTGGTCGGCACTGAGAGGCGGGTGTGGAGGGGAGCTCGCAGGGGAGAGGGTGGTGTTTCACATCCTGGGAGGCTGCTCCCCCCCCTGAGTGATGGGTGATGAGGCCTTCGGGGAGACTTGAGAGAGGGTGCTGCTGGGAAAGGATTCTTCCCCACCCAACCCCCCTCTGTGTCTCCCTCCCCGTTAGGGTTTGGTTGGGTATTGGGGGGAGGAGGGGATCAGGAGTCTGATTCCAAGGAAGGGATGATGCTCCAGTTGAGACTCAAGAAAAGGATTCTGAGCTTCTGAGCTTTGGAGACCCTTGGTCCCTGACCTTCCTGTGAGTCCTGATGACCCCCCTGACCGAGCTTTGGAGACCCTTGGTCCCTGACCTTTCTGTGAGTCCTGATGACCCCCCTGACCCAGACGAAGGCTTCGGGCCCCTGCCCTAGGCTCGGGTCAGCCTTCTCATCCCTCACAGCTAAATCCGCCTCGGTTCGCGCCCTGCTCTTTGACATCTCCTTCCTCATGCTGTGCCACGTGGCCCAGACCTATGGCTCGGAGGTGAGTGACAGGAGAGCAGGCAGGATTAGGGGCACTAAGTGGGTGGGACAAAAGGAAAGGAGACAACCAATATCTCTCCCCCCAAGTTACCCCCTAACCCCCGTTAGTTCTGGCTGCAGAAATCAGGCACCCAGCCCGAGAAGCCCGAGAAGCCTGAGAAGTTAATAGATACTCTCCTGGTCACATCCCAGTCCTTCAGTGCCATATTCACACAGACCACTAGGTGGCAGCGTAGCCCTTATCTTTCTCCTTTAGCCAGTTTTGTCCCCAATTCTTCAGGCTGGGAAGGGAGAATGGGGGGCAGGAAACTGAGATGCAGGACACTGTGCCCTGGCCACTGGGCTGGTGACTCCCCTTCCTTTCCCAGGTGATTCTGTCTGAGCCGAGCACAGGAGCAGAGATACCCTTCTTTGAAACCTGGATACAGACCTGCATGCCCGAGGAGGGCAAAATCCTGAACCCTGACCACCCCTGCTTCAGGCCCGACTCCACCAAAGTGGAGTCCCTAGTGGCCCTGCTCAACAACTCCTCAGAGATGAAGCTGGTGTCAGTGGCCGGGGCGCCCTGCCAGGGGTGGCGGTGGGGGCAGTGCCACGTCCCTCTCCTTCAGCCCACCCTGTTCCCCTGCAGTGATTTCTCTCCCACCTCACCCCTTCACAGGCAGATGAATTGGCATGAAGCCTGTCTCAGCATTTCAGCTGCCATCTTGGAAATCCTCAATGCCTGGGAGAATGGGGTACTGGCCTTCGAGTCCATCCAGGTAGTCCCACCTTCTGGTAGCCTTCTCTCTTCCCAGGGACACAGGGCCAGCCTTTGCTAGATGGTTATATTTCTTAAGAACAAGAACACCCTTAATCCAGGAGCTTGTGTTTGGGTGTTGCTCTTCCTTGTAATCATAGTCTTAGCCACTCCCTCCACCCCAGGTAACTTTGGGGAAATCAAACTTGTGGTGAAAAGAGGTATAGAATGTGGCCCGGGCTCCACCTGCGGCCCTTCGCTGCCTGCAGAGGCCGGGGAGTGCTGGCCAGGGACGGGACCATGGCCCCAGTCGCCCTTCCCCTCTCTCAGAAAATCACAGATAACATCAAGGGGAAGGTATGCAGCCTGGCCGTGTGTGCTGTGGCTTGGCTGGTGGCCCACGTGCGAATGCTGGGGCTGGACGAGCGTGAGAAGTCGCTGCAGATGATCCGCCAGCTCGCTGGGCCCCTGTATAGTGAGAACACCCTGCAGTTCTACAACGAGAGGTCAGTAACCGCCCTCCCTGCTGGACCTCTGCAGGTCTGCTTTGAGAGGTCGGCCCCTCTGGAAGCCAGTACCCCCTCTTCCCTCCCCTTCCCTTCCCTTCCCTTCCTGCTGCTCCCTCACCCCATCATCCACCCCCTCACTCCCTCACTCCTTCGCTCACCCCATCACTCACCCCCTCACTCTCTCACCCACCCCCTCACTCTCTCACCCACCCCCTCACCCCATCACTCACCCCTCACTCTCTCACCCACCCCCTCACCCCCTCACTCTCTCACCCCCCCACCCCCTCACCCCCTCAACCCCCCCACCCCCTCACTTACCCATATTCGTATTCATGGATTCATGCACTGACTGGGCAAGGCAACTTTTTGCCGTGTGTCTGTGTATCTTATCTGACACCTGCTGTATACCAGAAATGCAGACCCTCAAGCAGCTATAATTCCTGCCCTCAAAGAGGTCAAGTTCGCCTGACCAGGCGGTGGCGCAGTGGATGGAGTGTCGGACTGGGATGCCGAGGACCCAGGTTCGAGACCCCGAGGTCACCAGCTTGAGCACGGGCTCATCTGGTTTGAGCAAAGCTAACCAGCTTGGACCCAAGGTCACTGGCTCAGGCAAGGGGTCACTCGGTCTGCTGTAGCCCCACAGTCAAGGCACATAAGAGAAAGCAATCAATGAACAACTGAGTTGTCACAGTGAAAAACTGATGATTGATGCTTCTCATCTCTCTCCGTTCCTGTCTGTCCCTGTCTATCCCTCTCTTTGACTCTCTCTCTGTCTCTGTTAAAAAAAAAAGAGATCAAGTTTTAGAGAACTAGTCAGAAGAACAAAGTGATTCTCTTAGCTGTGTCACGGTCTAGAAACTGTGGGCCCATCTGTAGATTTTATAGGCCTTGGGCCTTTCCACTCTCCTTATCTCCCAACTGGCTTTTTTGTGTGTGTGTGTGACAGAGAGAGTCAGAGAGAGGGACAGATAGGGACAGACAGACAGGAAGGAAGAGAGATGAGAAGCGTCAATTCTTCATTGTGGTTCCTTAGTTGTTCATTGATTGCTTTCTCATTTGTGCCTTGACTGTGGGGCTACAGCAGACCGAGTAACCCCTTGCTCAAGCCAGAGACCTTGGGTCCAAGCTGGTGAGCCTTGCTCAAACCAGATGAGCCTGTGCTCAAGCTGGCGACCTTGGGGTCTCGAACCTGGGTCCTCCGCATCCCAGTCTGACGCTCTATTCACTGGGCCACCGCCTGGTCAGGCGCAACTGGCTATCTTTTGTGACATTTTTCTGCCTTTTCATGAGCTTTGGGGGTGACTTCAGTGATGTCGAGTTCTGTATTATTGGTTTATTCACCCTTTGGATACACTTTTTTTTTAATTGTGGTAAAAAATATATAACATAAAATCTACCATCTCAACCTTATTTTTCTTTGTTTTAAGTGAGAGGAGGGTAGATAGAGAGACAGACTCCTGCATGTGCCCTGACTGGGATCCACCTGACAACCCCGTCTGAGGCTGATGCTCTGCCCATCCAGGGCCACTCACAACTGAGCCATTTTAGTGCCTGAGGCAGAGGCTCCACAGAGCCATCCTCAGCACCTGGGGTTGATGCGCTTGACCCAGTTGAGCCATGACCACAGGAGGGAGGGAGGGAGGGAGGGAGAGAGAGAGAGAGAGAGAGAGAGAGAGAATTAGAATGAATGGGTAAAGGGTGGGATGGAGAAGTAGATGGTTGTAGATGGTAGTTTCTTCCACGTGCTCTGACTTGGAATTGAATCTGGGACATCCACACACCAGGCCAATCCTATACTCCAGAGCCAACCTGCCAGGGCCATCCTAACCATTTTTATTTGTTTATTTCTTATTCAGTGAGAGAAGGGGAGACAGAGACAGAATCCAATGAGTTGCTTGACTGGGATCTACCCAGCAAGCCCACTAGGGGGTGATGTTCTGTTGTTCAGCTGCTCAGCAGCTGAGATCATCTTTAGCACCTGAGGCTGAGGCCATGAATCCATCCTCAGTGCCCGGAGCCAACTAGCTCCAGTCAAGCCATGGCTGCAGGAGGGGAAGAGAGACAGAGACAGAGAGTATTGCAGGGTGTGGAGAAGCAGATGGGTGCTTCTCCTGTGTGCCCTGACCAGGAATCGAACCCAGAACATCCACATGCTGGGCCGACGCTGTACCACTGAGGCCACCGACCAGGGCTAACCACTTTTAAATGTACAGTTCAGCAGTATTAACGTATATCCACATTGTTATGATACAGATGTCCAGTTTTTTGTCTTGCAAATCTGAACTCTGCTCCATAAGCAACAACTCACCCGTCCCGCCTCCCCTCAGCTTCTCGTAACCACCATTCTCCTTTCCGTCCCTGTGAGTGGGACTACTTTAGATACCCCATGTAAGTGGAATCATACAGTATTTGCCTTTTTTGTGACTGGCAAATTTCACTTAGCATAATATCCCCCATGGTTCATCTACATCATAGAACATGTGAGAACTTCTTTCCTTTTTAAGGCTGAGTAATATTCCGTTGTACAGATATACCATATTTTACATATCCATTTATCAGTTAATGGACACTTGTGTGTCTTCTACCTCTTGGCTGTTGTGAATAGTGCTGCTATGAACAGGGCATGAACCAGTCGATAAGAGTGGTCACTCACAGGGTAGCCTTCAGATTGCCCTATAAGGGAGACGTGGAAGATTGAGCTGCAGTGAGGTTAGAGAGGATCTGTGAAATCTCTTTTCTTTCTTCCTTCCTCATCCTCTCCCCGCAACTAATGGAGTATTTGGTCCCGTAATCCGTTCCAAACACCCTGACTCCTGTCTGAGTGAGGAACAGTGGGAAATCTGTGGCTCCATCGTGCAGGTCGAAAAATTGGCTCTGGAAGTCATAGCGACTGTCCCAGAGCCGCCCAGCATTGCAGGGACAGCTAGCCCTCGGATCTGGTCTGCATTCAGTGGAAGACTCTTCCTGAGAAAATTCCTGGATGTACTCTTCTATTTGCCCAGCTTCCAAGGGTCGGGAAGAGTCCTGTGAGGCAGCCCTTGGGCCCCTGTCCTGGAAGTAACAGTTTACATTGGTAGAAAGCCAAGGCTGGGCGGGGACCCCCCTCGAGCACTCGGCCCAGAGGGAAGTGGTTGTTCTTATTTATGCCAGAGGATTGGCATGGCCAGGCCTGGGGGGTGGAGGGAGTTGGAGAGAGGAAATGTGATTATATTGCTAGATAACCTGGGGAAGGAGAGCACCCCCTCGGAGGCTTTGTGCCCAGTAGGTGAGAGACCTGCCAGGAGCCGGACTGGTAGGGTCAGGTCTGCTAGGAGTTTGCAACTTCCTCTTGTCTCCTCCCTTCACATAGAAGAGGGTTAATCCCCCAAGAATATTTCCGTAACCCAAGTCCTGGGAAAAGTCTGGCCTGGGTGTTCCCTCGCCTCCTCATCCAGCCCTTGAACCTGGTGTTGCCGGGGCCTCAGGCTCTCTCCCCTCCCCCAGGGTGGTGATCATGAGCTCCATTCTGGAGCACATGTGTGCTGACGTGCTGCAGCAGACGGCCACGCAGATCAAGTTCCCGTCCACGGGCATGGACACGATGCCCTACTGGAACCTGCTGCCCCCTAAGCGGCCCATCAAGGAGGTGCTGACAGACATATTCGCCAAGGTGCTGGAGAAGGGATGGGTGGACAGTCGCTCCATCCACATCTTTGACACCCTGCTGCACATGGGAGGCATCTACTGGTTCTGCAACAACCTGATTAAGGTACTTAGGGTGGGGTGGTTGTGGGCTGCACACGTGGGCCAGCTGGGGGAGCAGGTGTCCTCAGCTGTGGGACACACCTGAGAAAATAGCCGACAGGTCCACATGTGGTCCCCTCTGACTTCCCGACATCCAGCCTGGTCAGCGGGCCTGTTAAGAGGCCTCTTAAATGCTGCGAGAAGATCCCTTGGGTTGGAGGCTGGTCCTCACCTCGAGAGCTCCTGGACTCCGAGGGGAGCCTCCTCCTCAGGTAGCTGGCGGCTCTGAGGCAGAGGGAGGCATGGAGCAGCAGCTGGGCTCCCTGCCTGCGTGCGGCCCACCCGCCCTCCCGGAGCCGGCCTGGGGTGGCAGGGATGTCGGAGCCCGCCGTCGGGCGCTGGGCTCCTGACCACCGCCCCTGCCCACAGGAGCTGTTAAAGGAGACGCGGAAGGAGCACACGCTGCGGGCGGTGGAGCTGCTGTACTCCATCTTCTGTCTGGACATGCAGCAGGTGACACTGGTCCTGCTGGGCCACATCCTGCCCGGCCTGCTCACCGACTCCGCCAAGTGGCACAGCCTCATGGACCCCCCTGGCACTGCTCTCGCCAAGTAGGAGTCTCTGAAGAGCCTCAAGTCCCCACAGCCCCGCGCCAGGCACCCTCACCTGGGGTCGCCCAGGGAGCTGGGCTGTGGGGAGGCCCCAGCAGACGGGGCTGCTCACCGTGGGTGCAGAACCCCCCTGTGCGGTCCCTCTGATTTTGCTTCTTTTCCTGGAACCCTTTGCCAGGCTGGCCGTCTGGTGTGCCCTGAGTTCCTATTCCTCCCACAAGGGACAAGCTTCTTCCCGCCAAAAGAAGAGACACCGTGAAGACATCGAGGTAGGGGACCCCTCCGTTCCCTTGTTCCCGTGTGTGTCCAGCAGACATTCCCTGAGCCTTTTCTGGGAAGAGGCGCCCTCCCGGGCAGAGGCAGCCAGGCAGGGCCCCTGCCCCCTGGGAGCCTGGTGGCTACATGACTGCAGAGGTGACTGTGAGCGGGTCTCACTAGGATGGTTTGAGGCTGTGAGGAGAGGGAAGGCGGCCCCTTCAGAGATGCTGACCAAGGTCTGTGGGGCCATGGCTCTTCCCCCCTCTGACCTGAGCTCCAGCCCTCTTACCTCATCATAGTGGGTTTCCCCGCCTCCAGGATTATATCAGCCTCTTCCCCTTGGACGACATGCAGCCGTCAAAGCTGATGCGCCTGCTGAGCTCCAACGAGGAAGACGCCAACATCCTTTCCAGTCCCAGTGAGTACGCGGACGGGACGGGGTGCCGGGCAGGCTGCGTCCTTCCTGGGGCCTCGCTCTTGCCGAAACTGTTCTGCACTGGTCCCAGCTGCAGGCACCTTGCTGGTTGGTCAAAGAGCGTGTGGCGGGAGTTTGCCCCCTCTTGTCCCCTGTGGGCTGCTGCTCTGTTTCTCACCCCCAGAGGGACCGAAGGTTGCTGTGGGTCTGTCCCTGGGGGGTGAAATCTGTCTGCTGGGATCCAGTCCTGGGGCACACTGTTGCCGCTTCCCCACCCCTTACTTACCAGATGTAGAGGGAATGACAAGCCACCCCAGGGGGTTCACTGCCTTGGGCACAGTCTGTGCCCTTTAGTCACCAGCTCTGACTTTCCTTCCCCTGAAATAGGCGGGGTCAAGGCCTGGAGCGGCCTGGGCTGGCATTGGGGCTGTTGCCCACTCTTCCTGCTTGAAGAGAACTGCCCACTGGTCTTGACTTCCCGAGATGCATTACCTCTCCCTGCTGAGGGCTCCTTCTGGGGCATTTACGTTTTCCTGTTAGAGATTTCTCTCCCAAGCCTGGAAGTTTCTATGAGGCCTTTTAGGAACTAGTGAACCAGTTCTGCTCTTTTTTTTTTTTTAGTTCTTTTTTTTTTCTTTTTTCTTTTTTTCTGAAGTTGGAAACGGGGAGGCAGTCAGACAGACTCCCACATGCGCCCAACCGGGATCCACCCAGCATGCCCACCAGGGGGCGATGCTCTGCCCATCTGGGGCGTTGCTCTGTTGCAACCAGAGCCATTCTAGCGCCTGAGGCAGAGGCCATAGAGCCATCCCCAGTGCCCGGGCCACCTTTGCTCCAATGGAGCCTCAGCCGCGGGAGGGGAAGAGAGAGACAGAGAGGAAGGAGAGGGGGAGGGGTGGAGAAGTAGATGGGCGCTTCTCCTGTGTGCCTTGGCCGGGAATCGAACTCGGGACTCCTGCACGCCAGGCCGATGCTCTACCACTGAGCCAACCAGCCTGGGCCCAGTTCTGCTCTTGAGCAGAGGATAGATGCTCATTCTGCTACCTACAAACCCTGTGACCCTCGGTTAGTTATTTAGCACAACTGAGTCATGGTTTCTTGTCTGTAAAGTGGAGACGGGAGGAATAAAGGGGCCGCACAGTGATGCTTACCAATGTTAGTTCTTCTGTCTCATCTCCTGACGGGGATCTCTGTATTCGGGGCCCCTCTGTGACTCGGGATCCAAGGACCTTCCCTGGGTGGGCCCTTGTGCCTGGTGGGTGAGGGCTTCCCTGGGAAAGGTTTGAGCACAGCAGGCCTTTCCCCTTAGTGCTCCCTCCGCTTGGCCCCACAGCCGACCGGTCCATGAGCAGCTCCTTGTCAGCCTCCCAGCTCCACACAGTTAACATGAGGGACCCGCTGAACCGCGTCCTGGGTGAGCCCTCCCACTCCCGCTCCTGGAACGGGGTTCAGGCCTCGTCAGCTGAAAGGGGACTCCTGGTGCCTCCCACCCCCTGCCGCATGTCCCCACCTGTCCTCCATCTCCCCGCTTGCCAGGTCTCTGGGCTCCCCTTGAGTGCCTCTTCCGACTCGTCCCCCATTTTCCTGTTACATCTTCTCTTTTTGGCATCCCATTTTGGGGGACGGTCTTAGCATTGCTCTCCCTTGCCAGTCCCACCTTCTCCCGCGTCTAAGCTCTTCCCAGAGCGTTCTCACGGCATTCTCTGCCCCCGGCCTGCACAGCCAACCTGTTCCTGCTCATCTCCTCCATCCTGGGGTCGCGGACTGCCGGCCCCCACACGCAGTTTGTGCAGTGGTTCATGGAGGAGTGTGTGGACTGCCTGGAGCAGGGCAGCCGCGGCAGCATCCTGCAGTTCATGCCCTTCACCACCGTGAGTACTTCTGGTCCGGGGCCGGGGCTGGCCCCACCTTCTGGGTCAGACGGGGTCAGCAAGTCTTAGCAGAGCTTGGGGTTCAGTATGAGCTCCCTCAGGGTAGGGATGGGGCCTCCTTCCTCCTGAGACATTGTACCCACCACCAGGTGGCCCCAGTGAGCAGCTGGCACTCTGTCTCTGGCAGGTGTCGGAACTGGTGAAGGTGTCAGCCATGTCCAGCCCCAAAGTGGTTCTGGCCATCACGGACCTCAGCCTGCCCCTGGGCCGTCAGGTGGCTGCCAAAGCCATTGCTGCCCTCTGAGCAGGTAGAGCGGCCACAGATGCTCTGCTGGGAGGGTCCCAGCCCCAGGCGCCTCAGAAGGAAACAGTGAGGAAAGATGAGACATCATTGCTCATATCCATATGGTGTAAGAGCCCTATGGTAGTTTCCGGTCTTTCTGCTGTCCCTGACTTCTGACCGTGGAGACGTCTCCCTGTCTCTTCATCATGTCTTCCTCCTGCTGCCGGTTCCCGAAGCGTGTGAGCAGCCTGGTTCCTGAGCTCGGGGCTGTCCCCCCGCCACCAACCTCCCCCATGCTCCCTTCTTCCCAGAGTAGATTTACCTCGGAGAAACTTTATAGGTGCAGGGTATGTATATGTACGTATATGTATATTTAAAATCTTTTTGATACTGCCTGAGGGAAGTTCGCCTCAGCTCACTTGTAAATAAAGATCCTGTGGACCCCTTTGTGAGTGCTGAGTGCCTGTGTGCTGGAGCAGGGACAGCGTCTTTTCCCTGGAATCCCGCCTGCGTGGCCCAGGAGAGCGTCCTCCGGGACTCGGGAGGGAGGTGTGCAGAGGGCTGGCCTCGGGGCCTGTGCTTGTCTGCTCAGTGCGGTCCAGGCAGCCCACGGGAGCAGCTTTCGTCCCTTCCCCAGACCCATGTTGGGGGGTGATGAGTCAACACTGGCCTGCTGCCTACACCCACCTCCAAAAGTCACACTTAGTCTAAAAAGGGTGAGGTTTTGGTTGAAGGCCCCACTGACATTGGGGTAGAATGTCCTGTTCCGATGCTTCCCAGGCCAGCCCCTCCCCACCCGAGTCTGACTAGCCCGGACTTTGATCTGTCCCCCAGAAGAGCACTGAGGGGGAGGCCTTGGGGGCACGAGCTCTGGTTAACCCTGCCTCGCCTGCTCCACACATCTCTGGGCCCGATTTCTTCAGGGCTGCCTGGAGGGGGGGGCCTGAGCCCCACGGGGGATGTCCAGCCTGGCCCAGCCAGACCCTGCTTTCCAAGGAGCTCCGCCCAGAAGGGAACTGACTGGCGATGAGGGTAGGGGAGCCTTGAGAGGGGGCACTGGGGACTGGTTGGCCATCTGGACGTCCCCAGGTCTGGTGGGGGCATCTGGGAACCCCACGGGCACCTTGAGCTGAGGGCACGGAGAGGTGAGCCTCAAGCCTGGGAGTACGGCAGCCCCTCCGCCTCCACATCTCACGCTCTCCTAGCTGTGAGCTCAGCCTTTCAGCCCAGGCACTGAGAAGCAGGAGGCCGGCTGGCCAGCGTGGGACTGTTCCCCACCAGATTGGGCAGAGCCCAGAATTTGAGTTTCGTCTCAAGTTGTCACCTTGACTCAGCTTCCTGATCTGTACAAGGCACTTCTTAATTCTATCTTTGTGGGCACTTGTGAGTGCGGATTAGCACGTCATCCCAATGCGCCGAAGTTGCGGGTTTGATGCCCAGTCAGGGCACATACAGGAATCAACCAATGAATGCATGAGTAAGTGGAACAACAAATCGATGTTTCTCTCTCTTTGTCTGCCTCCCTCCCTCCCTCCATGCCTCCCTCTCTCCCTTCCCATTCCTCTAAAATGCAAGTTCATGGAAGATGGTAAACGGACCAGCCCTGTGCAAGTATGAAATGCACGTGGACTGTTAGGGTTCACCCCCAGTGCCACACTCGGTCCTGTCCTGCTACCGGTCTCCCACCTGCCCGTGTTCCCGACGAGGCCGGGGCTCCATGCGGGCTGGCCCTAGCACTTAGCCGTGCCCGCACCAAGTGGGTGCAAGGTAAGTCCGTGCTAAAGGAAAGAATGTGGATGAGCCAGAAGGCTGCCCCTTCCTCCCTGCACCCTGTCCTCCCCCCTCCGCCCTGCCCTTCCAGCCCTGGCCAGGCGCCAGCTGGACTCAAGAAGGAGGCAGGACATTTACTAGAGACAAACATTTTATTAACGTGGAGTTTGGCTACAGTGAGAGAGTGGGGGCAGAGACTGAGCCCTTGGGGTCCCTCTTACACCCCCGTCACATAGTTCTCGTCTTTCCCCACTCCCCATCCAGTGGCAAAGACCAGGCCACCTGCCCAGCCCTACAAGGAGTCAGGATACGGCCCCTGGTGGGGCGGGGGAGGGGAAGATATCAAGAGCTGGTGATGGGTGTTCCCATAGGGCATACAGGAAAATGAGACACCCGTGGGTGTCAAAAAAGGCTCAAAGAATTTTATAAAGGAAAATTAGATTTCCCAACATATTTGTAGGACCACAGGGTCAAGCGTCCCAGCTCTGGCTGCCTCTGCTGGGCTTCGGGTCTAGGGGGAAGGGATGTGAGGGGAAGTAGAGCTTGGCCAACCTGGCATTCATTCACAAGCCAAGCCAGGCCAGAGCGAGGGAGGGTTATAAGGACCCAGCTGGGGAACACTGCTGTTTAAATATTAAACAGGGCTGTCTTGTCTCCCACGTGGGAGATTTCCTGATGCTTCCAAGGGCCCCAAGCTGGGTACCCTTGGGGTCGGGGGTTCACCGTCACAGGAATTAATACTTGGTATTTACCTATCTACCTCCCAGTCCAGGGGACAGGAAGACAGGAGCTTTTCTCTCTGCTACAGACAGGAGACGAAAGCCTGGAGGTGGAGGGAAGGGCCCAGGAGTCTGGGGCTCCCTCCTACGTTTCCCTATCTTTAAATACTAGGTTTAAATAAACATAAATATTAAATAAAGATAAATACACTGGAAGGGGAGGGCTTTGCTCAGAGGTTGGAGAGGAAGCGCAGGGCACGGTGTGCTTGCTCCAGGAAGCTCTTCAGGTTGGAGGCCACCAGGACACCTCCCGCCCGGCGCTGGAAGGCCGAGGTGAAGGTTGGCAGGGGGCTGTGGGTGGCCTGCACAGCAGGGGCCATCCCCAGGACTTCCATCTGTGGAGGAAAAGGCAAGATCAGCAACCAGGCCTTGCTGAGTGGGCGTGGTTATCACAGATGAGGAAATGCAAAAGGCTGACGGGCTGTGAACAATCACATGCTTGAGGGCCCAGCCAAGACCTGAACCCAGTCCGTTTCCTTTTGAGGTCCAGTGACCAGGCTCCTGCCCTCAACCAAGGGGTGTGTGGTAGGGCCAGCAGCAGGGGAGTCCTGGGATGGGGTGGTAGCTCCCTACATACAACCCCCCATCTCCCAGAATGCTACCACCAACCCCGAAAGAACATCTGGGAACCCCAGGCTTCCAGCATGACCGTTAGGGACCAGCCTGGTCTAGGCCCCTAACACTTGCTGCTCCCAATCTAGGCTCACCTGCTGCCAGATGTTGGTGGCAAAATCAGTGATGTCCAGCTTCAGCATTTCCAAGGTGGGGGCTAGCTGGGGGGAGATTCCCGCCAGGGCCTGCAGGAGGCCCTGGTAGAGGAAGAGGCCACTGTGGAGTTTCCTCAGGCAGTCCGTCTGGGGCAGATGGAGTGAGAGTTAGGGGCTGCTGCCGTGGCACTCCCCTCGGGGCCCCAGCTCGGTCGGAGGCCTTCCAGCTCCCCCTTCCCTCCCCCTTCCCTCCCCCTCACCGCCTCCTCCCCTCCAGACACTCACCCAGCTGGAGCAAGTGGTCAGGGGAGCCCGGGGGATGCCCAGAGAATGGCTGAGCAGCAGCAGCTCCTCGGGGTGGCACAGCTTGTGGGTGGCACACTGTGGACAGGAAGGATGCTGAATGCAGGGGACTCGGTAGAGCCAGGCTGTTCCTTCCCATGTCTCTGAGGTCTTCCCCTCCCTCCCTGTCTGGCCAGGGTCTTCAGCCCTATTCCCCTTGCCCCACTTCTGTCCCGGCCAGCCCCTCCCTGGGTACCGTCCCCAAGAGGTTCTCTTCCCCCCGTTTCTTCCCAGCCTTCCAGGGCTTCTCTTCCAACCTTCTTTCTTCCATTTGCTCATGCCTCTCCTCTCCCACGCCCCTTCCCGATGTCTCCCCGACACTTCCCTTCGCCGCCCTCAGCTCTCCCGTCTGGGTCCTCTTTCCTCATTCATCCGGCAACATCTGTGAGCTCTCCTTGTCTTTCTGCCAGCTTCTCACACTCACCAGCATCTCCTGCATGACGGTGACATCAGCCTGGATCTTCCTCACTTGCTCGAAGGACTTGGGGAGGAAGCTCTGGGGGAGGTTGCTGGCGGTGCCTTGCACTGTCCAAAGTGCACTTTGCCAGAGTAGCAGCTGTAGGGCTGGGAGCAGATGGGGACTCAGGAGACATGCTCTCCGCTCCCACCTGGGTCTCTTTCTGGGACCCTGGATCACTCCAGCCTCCCTCCCATGCCCCAGGCAGGCAGCTCCTGGGTCCTGGGACACTCACCCATCAGCTTCATGGGGATCTGGGCAGCAGGCTCAGCAGAGTCCGGGTGGGTCTGCAGGCTCGGGTCTATGTCAGGGGCCAGCTCTGGAGGGCCTTTATACTTAAGCCCATGGAGGCCTGGGAGGAAATTACCTGGTGCTGAGACTAAGGCTTAGTAATAACTTCCCAGGATTTATGCAAATTTTTTGTCCAGGACAATGCAGGGGGTTGAGACAAAAAGCTGTTTGCGAAAGTTTTGTGAAATTATGGAATCACTGACGTAGTGACCCCCTCAAACTCTCTTCCTCCCCTCAGCCCCACCCTGGCCTGAATTGCCCTAGGGTGTTTGAACAGAACCTCTGAACAAAGGCTGAGCCACTGATAAATGCCTTGGAGGCTGGAGTCAGGTCAGACTGATCGGAGAGGCAGGCCTCTGGGCAGCCCCGCCCTCTCTCCCCTGGCAGCAGCCCTCGCCACTTCCCCTGGGGCTAGTCCCTGTCCCAAATCCTGGGAAGCTAGGTGCCCCCTTTTCTACCCCCAGACTCGCAGGAGGCTGTCTTCCCGAGTCCTCTCCTGAGGGGCCAGAAGCCTCTGATAGGGACCTCAGGGCATTACCTCCTGTCCCCACCCCATACTTGGACGGCTGTCATCCCAGGCTCCTGTTCTGAACTGGTTAGCTGGGAACTCCCCAATCCCCCCCGTGACTCATTCTTTTAAGCCCCTGGAATCCTGGCAAAAACCAGAGGAAACCGGATGTCTGTCCCGAATGAAGCAAGACCTTCGGAGGCTCTTGGTTCACCTGACCTTGCCCTTCCTTCTCCCGCACCCCCCTTCCCCGAACGAACACCATCCCAGGGCTTTGGAGTTGAGGGTCTCGAACTTGTGTCTTCCCAGGCCAAGTTCACTCCCAGCCAGAGTGTGTGCTGCCCGGAGGTGAAGAAGGGCTGGGGGTGAGAAAGAAGAAAGTGCCCTGGCTGTGAATCCTGGAACCATGCAATGTTGGGTCTGGGGGGCTGGGGGGGGGGTTGCTCTGGAGTCTGTTCCAAGCCTGCGAAACAGCCCAGAGAGGGAAGCGCCTTGTCCACGGTCATAAGTAGCAGAATCAGGGTTACAGCCCAGACCTCTGCCTCGGGCCAGAAAGCTTTCCACAGGCCACGGGGCCTGTCCAGGGCAGTCTGACCAACCACACCCAAGGTTATCATTTTTTGTCCCAATTTATTCTAAAATGGGCCAAGGCACAGAGACATCATCTGCTGAGAAGTAGGTGCATGTCTTTGGGCGAAGCCATCTCTGGGGAAGGAGTGCCCCCTGGTGGTCACAGCTGGCAGGGTCTTCACGGGGGGGGGGGGGGGGGATAGGTTCACATCCTGCCTCTCCAGTCCTTGGTGCTGTTTGGGAGGAGGCATTGCGCCCCCACCAACCCGACTTTCAGGTAGGCATTTTGCCACTCCACCATGTAGTGATTGAACTCAGCTCTGGACCACCTCCCTAGAGTAGAGGGCTGGTTTAACAACTGTGGAGGGCAGGAGTTTCACACTCACAAACATGGCCCCTAAAATCTCCAAAGAACTCAGCCTGCCTTAGAAGTTGTGCTGGGTAAGCAGAGCACTCTCTATGTGTTATCAAATACATTCCTTTCAATAAGCTTATAAGGACGAGACTAGACCATTTTCCCTTTTACAGAAGACAAATCTCACCTTAAGAGAGCTTAAGTAACTTGCCAAGTAGCAGAACCCAGATCTGCCCTGTGCCAGTCTTAAATTCATAACCATCAAATCTCTGAACCAATGTTTGGCCTTCCTCACTCGTGACCAGGCAGCTCTAGACCCAGACTCTTATCTTCTCCTACAGTCCACGTGTGTCAGATGTTTGGTTCAGAAAAATATGAGAATTTTATTTTAATTAAAAAATGTGTTATTATTATTATAAGAGAAAAAGGAAGGCGGAGAGAGAGAATGAGAGGGAGGGAGAAAGAGAGAAACACTGACTTGTTGCTCCACTTATTCACGCATTCTTTAGTTGATTCTTGTGTGTGCCCTGACCAGGGATCAAACCCGCAACCTTGGGATGTCAGGTCAACGCTCTAAGCAACTTAGCTACTGGCCAGGGCAAAAAAACGTGTGAATTCTGACAAGGGTGGCCAGAATGGTAAAAAGACTCAAGATTATGATTTGAAGAAAATAGGATGTTTTTTCTAGGGAAGAGAAGGAGGGGATTGTTGTATGGTTTCAAGGGTTAGAAGGGGGACGGCGAGCGGAGGCCACAGCCAGCCCGTTTTCAGCTGAACAGAAGGAAGGGCTTGCTAATGTCTGAGGTGTTGGAGGATAGAGAGGGCTGTTGCTTTTAGAGAAAACCACCAGCCATTCTGGGAGGGGTTCTGGCATCCATCCCATAGGGAGAAAATCTGAATGTTAGCTGGCAATTACATGTCAGGCACCTGCCATTACGCTTTTGTCATTTCATCCTATCAGCCAAGCGGTAGAGTGTGATTATTCTCGTTCCAGACAAGGGATGGCGTCAGAGGAGTGAAAGCCCTTGCCCAAGATTGCAGGCTGAGCCGGGCAGGACTTGCTTCCCAGGCCCCTGAGGCTCCTATTTATTACATTATCTTCCTGTTCAGATAGCTGTACTTCTTGAATAATGACTCAATCCAGACTTCAGCCCAAACTGGGGAGAATAAAGACCAGGCAGAGAGGAGAGAGATAGCAAGAGCGTGTTACTGGCCATGACGCACGCAGGCTGGGCTGGACCAAAATGATCTTCTAGCAAAGGGTCTGGCTCCAGAGACCCCTCGTTATTCATCCTGCCAGCTTCCCAGAGGCTCTCCCAGGTATTTCTCAATGTCCAGAACTGATCAGCAACTTTGCCTTTCACTTCCTCTTTTCCTCTGGCACTGGGCTTGGAGCATCTTTTTACAGGCTCTGGAGTAACTCATTTGTTGCAGGCTCAGCCGCTGTACCAAGACATGTACATCCTGAGTTAAGAATGGGCTTTCCATTTTTAAATGGTTGGGGAAAAATCACCAGACTATTTCACAATGTGTTAAAGCACGTGAAATTCGAACCCCAGTGTTCCTAAATAATTAGTTTACATATTGTTTATAGCCACTTTCAAGAAGGGCGGAAATGAGTAATTGTGACAGACCATATGGCTCACAAACTTAAAAATTCTGCTCTCTGGCCCTTTAAGAAAGTTTACCAGAGGAAAAGAGGACAGAGGGAAAGGGGATGATAGGATGGGATAAAGCTGAAGGGAAGGGGGGAGGGCGCTCTGGGGAGAGGGGTAAGGGAACTGTTGAGGAGAATACGGGGGAGAGGGGATGCATTCGGGGCGACACTAGAATCTATGTAAACACAATAAATTAAAATCAATAATAAAAAAAGAAAGTTTTCAAACTGTGTATATAGGACACATGTGCAAGGAGACATGCAGAGATGTCCTTTGCAGCATGCTTGTAATAATAAACAGATGCTCACCAAAGGGAATGGCTACATAAGGGTCTGTTCATGCCCATGCTCCCCCTCCTCCCCCCCCCCAACTGAAACTTCATGAGGGGAAAGGAATTTGTTTTATTCCATTGTATTCTCAGTGCCTGGACAGTGCTGGGCTCAACTATCAACAGAATTAGACTTCAACACCTATATTGAGTGAAAAGAGCAAGTTACAGAGCCCTGGCTAATTAGCTCAGTTGGTTGGAGCATTGTCTTGATATGCCAAAGTTGCAGGTTCGATCCCCAGTCAGGGCACTTACAAGCATCAAGGGATGGGTGGAACAACAAATAGATCTCTCTCTCTCTCTCCCCCCCTTCTTCTCTCTTTAAAATCAGTAAAAATTAAAAAGAAAAACAAGAGCAGGTTACATTAAGGTGATATATCATTTATAAAGATTTAGAGACTCAAAATAACACTATATTTTGTAGTGAAAGTATAAAAACATACACTGAAAGGCTACCTCTGGGCGGAGGGCGAGGGAAGGGCCTGGGAAGTGAACAAGATGAGCTTCCAATTCATCTGTCATGTATTTTTGTAGATTAAAAACTTGACATAATGACAACCTGTTAACATTTATTAAACTTGGGTAGAAAGTACATAGGTACTTATATCATTCTTTTACTTTCTCTGTAGTTTTCTAATTAAAAAAAAGAACAAAATTAAAAGGTAGGGAACACAGTGAGCTCTCCAAATGTTAAAATGATACTATGCTTCTCCAGGGAAAGCTAAGCCAAGCCGCTGGGTTGAATAACAAGAAAGTTCCAGTCAAGGTGAAGAAGAACCAGGAAATCATGGAAATGACCCCAAGTCTCTATAACAGAGTGATACCCTCTCCAATCCATTACCAAGTAAGAAAGGGCCTAAGGCACTTTGGGCCAGGCGCCAACTTTAAGATTTATAAATACTTGTGCCTGACCTGTGGTGGCGCAATGAGTGAAACATCGACCTGGAATGCTGAAGTTCGTCCGTTCGAAACCCCAGGCTTGCCCAGTCAAGGCATCTACAAGAAGCAACTATCACGTGTTGATGCTTCCTGCTCCTCTCCCCCTCCCCCTTTTCGCTCTCTCTAAAATTAATAACTAAGTCATTTTTAAAGTGTATGTGCTGCTAAAAAAATATTCTAAAAAATGATTTATAAACACTTATGAGGTTGGCTGTCCTCGGGAATGATATTAATTACAATAGGACATGTTAAGCAGGTAAGAAAGAGCCTCAGGCAGCTGCATCTGCCCGCTGTATACAAGTCTCTATCAGACACTCAAAAAGAAAGTCACTTTGAGAGGTCAGGTAAAGTAGTCAAGGGCCAGGACAGCCATGTAGGGACAAAAATGAACCAACGAGATAAGAGAACCACAGACAGGCTGGGAGCAGGCGGCATGACGTGGCAGCACATCACTGAGCTTGGCGCCTGGCAGGCCAGCGCACTGCCCACCTACGCCTGTCCCGGAAGGCCAGGCTGGGTGCGCACCGTTGCTCCCTGGCCCGCTCTTCCTGGGAGTTAAAGATCTGTTCGATTTTTGAATTGGCCTGTAAAATGGGGAAAGAATTGGAATTTTCAAAGTAAGGGTTTGGACACTGGAATAAAAACATCTCCCACAGAGACTGAAGGGGTCTTCGGCGCGGGGAGCGGGGGAATACCATTTCACAAAGCAAAAGTTCTTTGAGTCTTTTTAATTTTCTGTTGATTGAGAGAGAAGGGAGGGAGAGAGAAGCATCAGCTTGTTGTTCCACTCAGTTCCATTTAGTTGTGCACTCGCTGATTGCCTCCTGTGTGCACCCTGACCAGGGATTAAACCCATGACCTCAACTTGCCAGGATGAGCTTGTCCACTGAACCACCCAGCCAGGATGAAGCAAGCTTTTTGAATTTTAGTACATGGGGAGGTGGCAGAAGCATGAAAGTGGGCAATGCCAAAGCACTGTAACCAAGGCTGGGGTGGCAACAGGAACCAAAGCAAGGCCAGGCTAAAACCCGCCTTTGACCCTTTGAATAGTGAGTTTTTTTTATGCTCGCTGACCCCCGGGAATGAATTCTTTTCTTTTCTTTTCTTTTTTTAGATTTTATTTTTTCAGAATGAATTATTTTCAAAAATGAAATTAGTTCCAGTTCCAGTTTTATCAACTTAAAATCATGTTTGTTCGATAACCAATTTATGGAAACAAGAAGAACATACATTTGCCTTTTTTAATGTTGCCTTACACATTTTTAAAATAAGTCGATCGTACTCTGGATGGTCAGGAGGCACGAGGACGTACACGAACATTTGTTTTGTACTACTCAAAGGGTTAATGGACATTGGGGATATCATGGGGATAAAAATCTGAAGCTGGTGATGAACAGTACCTCTTTTCCAACAAAAAAGGTATTATTGAACCCAGAGTGCCAGGCACTGCATGAGGCCTGGGGAAGACACAAATGTGCCACGCTCTTAAAGAACTCACAAACTAGTCTGACTGAGTGGTGGCGCAGTGGATAGAGTGTTGGTCTGGGATGCTGAGGACTGAGGGTGTAAACCCTGAGGTTGTCAGCTTGAGTGTGGGCTCATCCAGCTTGAGCGCTGGCTCATCTGGCTCAAATGTGGGATCACTGGCTTGAACGTGGGATCATAGACATGACTCCGTGGTTGCTGGCTGGAATCTCCCCAACCCCAATCAAAGCACATATAAGAAAGCAATCAATTGTCTGACCAGGCAGTGGCGCAGTGGATAGAGCATCGGACGGGATGCAGAGGACCCAGGTTCGAGACCCGAGGTCACCGGCTTGAGTGTGGGCTCATCTGGTTTGAGCAAAGGTCCACCGGCTTGAACCCAAGGTCACTGGCTCCAGCAAGGGGTTGCTCGGTGTGCTGAAGGCCTACGGTCAAGGCACGTATGAGAAAGCAATCAATGAACAACTAAAGTGTTGCAATATGCAACGAAAAACTGATGATTGATGCTTCTCGTCTGCGTTCCTGTCTGTCCCCGTCTATCCCTATCCCTCTCTCTGACTCACTCTCTGTCTCTGTAAAAAATAAATAAAATTTAAAAGAAAGCAATCAATTAACAACTAAAGTGCCGGAACAAGTTGATGCCTCTCATCTCTCTCCCTGCCTGTCTGTTGCTCTTTCTGTAAAAAAAAAAGATTTCGTCCTGACCAGTGGCATAGTGTCCTCCAGGAGTGTGGAGGTCACAGGTTCAATCCCCAGGGCACCGGCTTGATTCTGGGGTTGCTGGCTTGACCTTGAGGGGTGACTGCTTGACCATGAGGTTGCTGGTTCAAGCCGTGGACAGGGCATGTATGAGAGCAATCAATGGGTGCACAACTAAGTGAACAGTTGATGCTTCTCTCTTCGCCCCCCCTTTCCTGTCAAACAAACAAAACAAAAACAACAAAAAACAAACTAGTTGGGAACATTCCCATCAGCTACCCTCAGGGAACTGTTTGGTTATGGAGCAGTCCAGAAGCCAGGGGGTTAAGCTGCTGTGGGGCAGAAGTCTCCCAGGAAAATCACTCCCGAGGCCGGGAGAGCACACAGGACAGGAACCCATGTTCAGATAACAGACTTGGCAGGAGCAGAGGGTACATGTGCCGCCAGGCCCAGCCAGAGAACCTGGGAATACTTCAGATGACCCAACCACGAGCCCTGCTGCTGACAGCTGGCAGACTGAGACCCAGGTTGACATTTCCCCACCAACACAGCAGCTGGTATCAGTGGGCTGGGGGCCACAGGGAGCCCCTTCCAGACTGACCTCAACTCGGAGCCCATCCCGCAGACCACAAGGGCCAACTGAGCAAAACCCAACTCTCAAACTGCTGTAGCCTAGAGAGGCTTCTCTCCTCCGCAAACCTCACCGGAGGGTCAGACTCTCACTCCCTTTGATCCGCTAGCAGTCGGTCTAATCCTTTGACAGATGTGGGAAGTCTGAGAGGTTTAGAGATTTGCTCAATACTGAGAGTGAGTTAGATACGAAGCAGAGGAAACCCAGCCCTCTGATCCCAGCTGTCTTCACCCTGTCCTTGGCCTCCTCCTCAGGTCCAGCTGCACGGCCCTCAGGTTACAGCTGGGGCTAGTACTCCCAGACCGGGGAAAACCCCGGGCCTGTCCATGCTGCAGGTATGAGCGCCAAGTATAGTAAGCAACTGGTACACAAAGAGCTTTGGAGAACTTTTTATTGTTTAAAAATCATAATTGAAGCATCAAAAAACATACAACCCGACCCATGTCCCAATTCAAGTCCCCTACTCCCTGGAGGAGAGCACAGGCCGTTCCCTCCCGTCTTGCTGCCCACGCCACTAGCCAGGACCCTGCCCTGGGAGGCCACCTGCCCGCCCTCCTGCCCATCGTGTGCCAAGTCACCGGCTGGGGAGGGGCTCTGGGGTGAGGTAGGGGTGGCTGGCTCTCTAGTCCTTCACCCCCCAAGTCCCCCCACATCTGCAGTCTGTGAGCTGTGTGTGGGAAAAGGGGCCAGTTCCCTGGGCAGGGGACCCCAAAGGGGGAAAGATTAAGAGCCAGTCCCCACTCACCCCACCCCTCCCCAGCCCCCCAGCTCAAGGGAAACTGTCGTCGTCATCTTCTGCCATCTCCTTGGCAAACTCCAGGTCTTGCTGCTCCCGTTCCCGCCGTTCCTGGGAGAGACGGGGCGAGAGCTGCTGAGGACCGCGGGGTTGCTCAGTGCTTCGCCCAGTCCGACACCCCCCCAGGCTGGGATCTGCCAAAGCTCCACAGCGCCCCAGACCTCCCGAGATGCCCCTTTCCTTGCTTAGGGCAGCTGTCTTCCAGCTGCACCCACCGCAGGGGGCCGCTCACCTCTGCCGACTCCAGGTCCTTGTTGTAGGATTTGGGAGGAAACCTCATGGCCTGGAACAGAGTAGACAGAGGGGCAAGATGGAGAGGTGGCATAAACTTAACGCACATTTATCGTGCTTCTGCATACCAGGCACGCAGACGCGGGTAAGACAGGCTGTCCTGTGTCCGGTGCAGTCTAGTAGGGGGCTGGCACAGACACGAGGAACTGCCCCGCGGAGGGGTCAACACCACAGGAGAGCTGGGAGAGCGGGGGCGGGGGGTCTGACTAACGCCCTGGGCTGGGCAGGCAGGGGAGCGGCAGCGAGGAGGGAAAGGGCTGGACTGGCTGTGGGAATGGAGGAAAAGCAGCCTGGACAGAGGGTTCCAAGTGTGGAGGTCTGGCTGAGTCCAGGAGAATGCGGTGGCGAGAAGTAGTGGGGACTAACACTGGGGAATGAGGCTGGAGAGATGGGACCAGATGACAAAGGGCCTTGCATCTCATGAGCATGGCTTTGCCCAATTTTAAGCAAGGCAGCGACATCCCTGGCTTCCATGGGGAGGGGACCAGGAGAAAATAGGGACGCCGAACAGCACCAGCTCCTACCCAGGGCCCGACTCGGGGGGGCTCAGTGGCCTCTGTGGAAACAGCAGCCAGCCCTCCCTTTTACACAGCTAAGACTTCACTAGGTACCTTAAGACAGTGATTTCATTTCACCCCGTCAACCCTGAGAAGCAGGTAATACCTCCACGGAGAAACAGAGGCTCAGAGAAGACAAATGACCCAATTTGGAACCAAATCTAGAAGCTAAACTCCAAATCTCTGTTCTCTTTGGCAAGTGGACCCCTTAAGAACAGAAGGGAACAGTCCCACAAGCAAGGTCCTTTCCACCCCTGGAACCCCTGCCCTGACAATGCTTTTACAAGATGGGCTGGGAAACTGGGCCCCAACCATGCCAGCCTTCTCCGAGGAGGTCCTGAGTGCGCCCGCGGGCACCTGCCGCCTGCCCTCACCTTGACGGACATGTTGTGGATGTCCAGGCAGAAGGAGATGCGCTGGTGGAAGGCCAGCTGGGGCTCTCGGGTGGAGTAGATGTCGGTCATCTCCTTGGACTGCACGTAGCCCTTCTCGTGGTTGATGCTGGCCTCGATGACGCCATCTCGGA
Source organism: Saccopteryx bilineata (assembly GCF_036850765.1). Taxonomy (NCBI): domain Eukaryota; kingdom Metazoa; phylum Chordata; class Mammalia; order Chiroptera; family Emballonuridae; genus Saccopteryx; species Saccopteryx bilineata. The sequence continues at coordinate 374,797,123 of NC_089491.1, forward strand.
TGGCCTGTGGGCCCCAGAGGCAGGAAGTCACACAGAGCCCACCCTCGAGGCGGGAACATCCTGTCCTGTCTGTCCTCCGTCCACTCACGCACTTGGGCAGCTTCCTGGCTTCACTGCGAGGTGGGCAGCCTGAGCAGACGGCGCTCCCCTTCCCACCTTGGCCATTTCCTCCCACTTCCACCCCCGAAACAAGGCAGGAGGCGACAGATGTGGCCCCTGAACAGTCCCACCTTGGCAACAATGAACTCTGCGTCCTCCGGGCTATCCAGCTGCAGCTTCTGGGCGATGTCCGCCAGGGAGATCCGGGAGTAGGAGAGGCTGATCATGCGCACACCTGGGAGAGGAAGGAGGGGTGGGGTAGGAGGGCACAGAGCCTCCACTGCCCACGGCCACCCGCAGCATTCTCCCTGGCCTTGGGAGAAGCCTAGTCCGGGCCCTGTCCTTCCAGCGGCCCCTTGGACGCCGATCCACACCTGTCTTAATGACGTTGTGCCGCAGTCGGATGATTAGGGTGTAGGTCCCGTCTGCTTGAAACTTCTCCCCAAACTGATCCAGGACCTGGTTGAACTTGGCTAGGTTTCCTGTCCTGACAGCTGCAGGGGGAGAGGAGTGGGTCAGGTGATGCGAACGGGCATACACGTCAGAGGCCACCGCGCCAGGGGCGCTGACACGCTCTGGGAGGGGACCAGCCTTACCTTGGGTCAGAAGGAAGTAGGGCATGAGCGAGCGCTTGAGAGACGGCTGACGGAACTGCAGCCGGTCCGGGATCTCCCCCAGCAGCAGCTCCACCACAATGAGAAGCTTGTGTACCTGGCAAGGGGGCACGACACACAGTGGGCAGGGAGTCCACCAGGCGGAAGAGAGTGAAATGGGGCTTCAACTCAGTCAGCTATCCTGGGGAACGGGGACAGTGGCCCTGTGATTAGGCCCATGGAGAGAGGAAGAGGACCTGAACCCGTGCTGAGCAGGGAATCAAAGTTCTGCCCCTGGAGCCACGTACTGGGATGATCTGACCCTGTGACCACACTGAGCCCCAAGTGTCATTTCATCTGGCCAGTCAGCACACACTGCTGTGAACTGGCAACATCTGAAGTATAGGACAGGCCAGATGGGTGGTTTTAGGGCTCGGAACAGTGAGGGAACAGGGCCCGGAGACCTAGGGAACGAAATGCGAGTCAACTGAAGATGCCAGGCAGTGAGGAGCAGGGAGGAGGAGCAGGGAGGAGGAGGAAGAGGAGCAGGGAGGAGGAGGGTACCAGAGAAGAGCAGTGAGGAGCAGGGAGGAGGAGGAGGAGGAGGTGGTGGTGGTGGTCCCGGAGCAGAGCAGTGAGGAGCAGAGCAGTGAGGAGCATGGAGGAGGAGGAGGAGGAGGTCCCGGAGCAGAGCAGTGAGGAGCAGGGAGGAGGAGGAGGAGGAGGAGGAGGAAGAGGAGGTGGTGGTGGTGGTCCCGGAGCAGAGCAGTGAGGAGCAGAGCAGTAAGGAGCAGGGAGGAGGAGGAGGTGGTACCGGAGCAGAGTAGTGAGGAGCAGGGAGGAGGAGGAGGAGGAGGAGGAGGTCCCGGAGCAGAGCAGTGAGGAGCAGGGAGGAGGAGGAGGAGGAGGAGGAGGAGGAGGAGGAGGAGGAAGAGGAGGTGGTGGTGGTGGTCCCGGAGCAGAGCAGTGAGGAGCAGGGAGGAGGAGGAGGAGGAGGTGGTGGTGGTCCCGGAGCAGAGCAGTGAGGAGCAGAGCAGTGAGGAGCAGGGAGGAGGAGGAGGAGGAGGAGGAGGTCCCGGAGCAGAGCAGTGAGGAGCAGGGAGGAGGAGGAGGAGGAGGAGGAGGAAGAGGAGGTGGTGGTGGTGGTCCCGGAGCAGAGCAGTGAGGAGCAGGGAGGAGGAGGAGGAGGAGGAGGAGGTCCCGGAGCAGAGCAGTGAGGAGCAGGGAGGAGGAGGAGGAGGAGGAGGAGGAAGAGGAGGTGGTGGTGGTGGTCCCGGAGCAGAGCAGTGAGGAGCAGAGCAGTAAGGAGCAGGGAGGAGGAGGAGGAGGAGGTGGTACCGGAGCAGAGTAGTGAAGAGCGTGCAGAACTAGCATCTGGGTAGCGGCAGCAGCACCAGACAGGCCTGGCACAGCCCGAGAAGGAGCCGTGTGTGGACGCAGAAGGCTGGCTGGAAAACCAGGCCCTTCCACCTCATAACACTCTGAGGTGTTTCTGAACAGTGCCTACTGTGGCCTTAGCACCAGACAGGGAGACCACGGTGGTGCGGATGGCGCTCAGTAATTAAGGAGCTTCCTACCGAGCAGCAGGAACAGGAACACAGTTAAATCATGTGATAGCAAGTGTCATGAAGGAGGTAAGGGTTAAAATGGCAGGAGGATATCATGGGCACACCTGGGCAAGGATTCTTCACCCTCCACAGACTCAGGGCTGCCCTGAGAGTAACCGAGGAGTGAGGGGGAACCCACGGAAATGGTGGAAGTTAATATATGCCCGAAGGATTCTGACGAAGGAGAAAGAGGGAGGACATCTCAGTGGAGGGAAGAGGTTGGAAAAGGGGCAGGCAAGAGTGAGGACACGCCTCAGGGGAGGAGGGACCACCAGGAGAGACGACTGGGGCCAGTCTGGGCATGTGCTGTTTGAATTCTGGGCCGAGTTCTGAGTTTACAGACAGAATGCTAGTCTTTATTCACTAGCTAGGAAATGCTGAGCAACTGAGTTGTTGCTTTCTTCACCCCTAAAGCGTGCACAGTAGTAACAGCAACGCCAGGCCTGCCCACCTGATGAGACTTAGGATACTCTACCGAGCAGGCACCGAGCACCACGAGCTTCTGGGCAAGGCAAAGCGGCCTGCAGCTCTGCCTGGTTAGGCAGCTGTGCGGAAGCTGGGTTGGTGGTGGGGAGAGCGATGGCGGGAAGTATCAGTGGCTCAAACAAGGGCCCTGGCAATATTAGAGAGGAGGCAAATACCAAAGGCACCCAGGCAAACCAACAGATGCCTTCGTGTGAGGAACGGTATCTGCACAGGGATATGCGGTGGAAGCTGGATTTGTAGGTCTGGTGTCCATGAGGAGTCAGAATTAGTATTATGGGCTGAACTGTGAACCCCCCCCCCCCCCAGTCAAACCTCCAAGTACCTCAGAATGTAACTATACTTGGAAATGGAGTCTTTAAAGAGATAATTAAGATAAAATGAGGTCACACGAGGGGGCCCTAATCCAGTATGACTGGTGTCCTTACAAGAAGAGACTAAGATACAGGCACATGCAGAGAGAAGACTATTCAAAGACAATGGAAGGAGACGGCCATCTACGAGCAAAAGAGAGGCCCTCAGAAGGATCCAACCACAGAGACCTTGATCTTGGACTTCTGGCCTCCAGAACTGTGATGAAATACATCTCTGTGGTTTAAGCCCCCGGGCTGGGAACCTTGTCAAGGCAGCGTGAGCAGACAGAGACAGTAATGGACTCTGGTAGAGCCTCACGGAGGTCGGAATTGAGCTATGAAAGCAGTAAGATCACTCAAGGAGAGAATGTCGATTTTACTATGGATGAATAAGCTTCCAGAGTGTTCTGCTGGGGACCCCGCTTTAAACTTGATGTCTCTCTTCCCCCATTCTCACCCTCCCCACTGTCACTTAAAGCTAGTGCTCTGCCTGTGCTCTTCACCTCGCTCCTGCCTGTCCCTTCCAGCCTTGACCCACCACCTATTTGCTCAAGTCTCTCCGGGTGGGAAGCTCCCTCAACTCTACCTCTTCCCTTCTCGAGCAACGTCACGTCCCACCTCCTTCCAACTCCCTCACCAACAGTCCACTGGCTGAAGGCCTCACTCCAGCTCTCTGCTCCGCCCTGCCACCTGGCTCTGCTACCGGAAGCTTGGAAACCTTACTCATCCACAGTGAAATCTGGTTGGAAAATCGGGCTTTACCCTTCGACACCTATCTCTGGTATGTGGGGGGGTGCAGTCTATATGTTGGTCACCTGTATTTTTAGTGACTTTTTCAAAAGAACTTTAGTTGGCCAATATTCCACACATCTAATAATCTAGGCAATCTTATAACCTGCCCCTGTACCCTATGTGTCTGAAAAGCTATTCCTTTCTGTGAAAAGTCTTCCCATCTTTCAAAAACCAAATCAAATTTAATGTTTTTCTTTATGATCTCTTCAATTATTTGAGCAAAACCAAACCTTCCTATGAACTTCTGAACAGAAACAAACAATCTCCTGCTACACTGACCTAATCATTGGGTATTTTTAATCTGTTCTCTTCCAAGGGCACTAGGAAGTTGATACCATGTTAAGGTGGGAGCAATGGTTGTAGTTGGGAAAGCTGGGTCCAAATTCTGGCTACTAGGCCCCCAAGCCTTTTTTTTTTGTATTTTTCTGAAGTTGGAAATGGGGAGGCAGTCAGACAGACTCCTGCATGCACCCGACCGGGATCCACCCAGCATGCCCACCAGGGGGCGATGCTCTGCTGCAATCAGAGCCATTCTAGTGCCTGAGGCAAAGGCCATGGAGTCATCCTTAGTGCCCGGGCCAACTTTGCTCCAATGGAGCCTCGGCTGTGGGAGGGGAAGAGAGAGACAGAGAGGAAGGAGAGAGGGAGGGGTGGAGAAGCAGATGGGTGCTTCTGTGTGCCCTGGCCGGGAATTGAACCCGGGACTCCTGCACGCCAGGCCGACGCTCTACCACTGAGCCAATCGGCCAGGGCCCCCCAAGCCTTTTTGAGTCAATGTTCTTCGAGGGTGAATACTATTTGTTTTCTTTCATTCCTCTTCGTTAGGGAGAGAGATGAGAAGCATCAATTCATAGTTGTGGCACTTTAGTTGTTCATTGATTGCTTCTCATATGTGCCTTGACTGGGGAGCTCCAGTCAAGCCAGTGACCTTGGGCTCAAGCCAGAGGACTTGGGCTTCATGCCAGTGACCTTTGGGCTCAGGCCTGCAACCATGGGATCATGTTGATGATCCTACACTCAAGCCAGTGACCCCATGCTCAAGCTGGATGAGGCTGCGTTCAAACTGGTGCCCTCAAGGTTTTGAACTTGAGACCTCAGTGTTCCAGGTTGATGCTCTATTTATTGTGCCACCATCAGTCAGGTCAAACACTATTTCTTTCTTTCTTCTTTTTTTTTTAGTGAGAGAGAGGGAGCAGGGATAGACAGACAGGAAGGGAGATTGATGAGAAGCAACAATTCATAGTCATGGCACCTTAATTGCTCATTGATTGCTTTCTCATATGTGCTTTGACTGGGGGGCTCCAGCTAAGCCAGTGACCCCTTGCTCAAGCCAGCAACCTTGGGCTCAAGCCAGCAGCCATGAGGTCATGTTTATGATCACATGCTCAAGCCAGCGTCCCCATGCTCAAGCTGGCGACCTCGAGGTTTTAAACCTGGGTCCTCGCCTGACCAGGCGGTGGCACAGCAGGTACAATGTCGGACTGGGATGCGGAGGACCCAGGTTCAAGACCCTGAGGTTGCCAGCTTGAGTGCGGGCTCATCTGACTTGAGCAAAAGCTCACCAGCTTGGACCCAAGGTTGCTGGCTCGAGCAAGGGGTTACTCGGTCTGCCGTAGCCCCATGGTCAAGGCACATATGAGAAAGCAGTCAATGAACAACTAAAGTGCCACAACAAAAAACTGATGATTGATGCTTTTCATCTCTCTCCGTTCCTGTCTGTCCCTATCTATCCCGCTCTGTCTCTGTAAAAAAACAACAACAAAAAAACCCTGCGTACTCAGCATTTCAGGTTGACGCTCTATCCACTGTGCCACTGCCTGGTCAGGTCGAATACTCTTTATTACCTCTCTCTCTCTCTCTTTCTTTTTTTTTTCAGAGACAGAGAGAGAGTCAGACAGGAACGGAGAGATAAGAAGCATCAATCATTAGTTTTTCGTTGCACGTTGCGACACCTTAGTTGTTCATTGATTGCTTTCTCATATGTGCCTTGACCGCGGGCCTTCAGCAGACCGAGTAACCCCCTTGCTCGAGCCAGTGACCTTGGGTCCAAGCTGGTGAGCTTTGCTCAAACCAGATGAGCCCGCGCTCAAGCTGGCGACCTCGGGGTTTCAAACCTGGGTCCTCCGTATCCCAGTCCGACGCTCTATCCACTGCGCCACTGCCTGGTCAGGCCTTACTTCTCTTTTTAACTCTTCACTGTGCCTAAATACCAAGGTCAGCACTCAAACAAAACAAGCAAACAAACAACTGACAGTTCTTGGGGGCCAATGTTTACCTCTACCTAAATCGATCAGTCTTCTGGAGATTTTCTGGGGTCCCTGGCCACAGACAACACTGCTCCCATATGGGCATGTAAGTGATCAGGTAAGAGCCTAAAGTTTATCAGCAATTCATGCCCATCCTGGAATGACTATAAGGAGAGCTAGGGAATCAGGAATATTCTAAAGCTATCTACCAGGAAGAATACCTAAACTGCCAGAGGTGCGGGTGGCATCTGCTTAATGCGCTCTGAACAGTGTGCAGACACCTGATGCAACCATTTGGATAAAGAAGACTAAGGAGGCCTTCCCTGGCCCCCACCCAGGGAAACAGAACTAAATGTTATCAGGTAAGTGGTGAAGGGATGGGAGTTGTTGCTCACTGTCTGTTTGAAGCCAACAGCTGTATGCTGAGGGGCCTTGCGAAGGGCATTGGTCATTGTTCTCCGGGCCTCTGAGTACTCCAACTGGATAGCTTTGATCCGCCCTGGGTGTGGAGAAGAGCAGAGTGGGTCAAGAGAACGGCGCCACCCAAACCCCCTTGCAAACCAGACTGCCAGAGGCAATTCCATGCACCAAGTGCCCCAAATTTTTAGAAAGTCTGCACCAAGTGTGTCTGAGAACCCTTCTGCTTTGGGGGTTGGGCCTCCTGCTCACCTGTGTAGTACAGGTACCTTGCCCACTCGTTGTTGTTGGCCTGCTCGGGGAACATGGACTTGGACACCAGCTTCTCAGCCTGGTCGTACAAGTTGTAGTGCAGGTAGTTCCGCAGCAGGAGGTTCAGCAGGGTGGCCTGCCCGTCGGCGTCATGCCGAAGCGTGGCTGTCCGGAGCCGAGCGTGCAAGAAGCTTCAAGACGGAAAGAAAGAGATGTTAAAGGTCTCAAATAACACCTTTCAAACTGCTCTGACCTCTCCATTCTCTCTCAGTTCCTACAGACGTGATACAAACTGCTTCTCTGATTAGTCACAGAACATTCATGAACGATCTAGGTCCAGAAAAAGAACAGAAGTCTACTCTCAGGGAGCTTGCACTCCAGCGGGGAAAAGAGGCAACAACCATGACAAATAAGGGTTATGCTGCATGGAGAAATCAGGTAAGTGCAATGCAGAAGCTGGGGACACAGGGTTACAGTTTCTTTTTGGTAGGGGGGTGATTTGTGATTTTAAATAGCTTGGTTAGGTAGGGTAAGACTCACCGAGAGGAACAATCTGTAAAACAATTAAACAAAGGCTTGAAGGAGGCAGGGAGAAGAGCACGCTAGACAGAGTGGAGAGGCGGTGTGGGAGGAGCAGTGTGCCTGGCATGCCCACGAGGGAACAGGAGGCCAGCGTGGCTGAGTGGGCCGGGGGAGCAGCGGGTGATACAGCCAAGGAGGCTGTGACAGGGGCCAGAGCATGTGGGTCTTATACTCTACCACGAGGACTGTGGCTTTTCCCAAGGGAAATGGGGACCAAGGGCAGGTTTTAAGCAGAGGACTGAAGTGTTTTCCAGCCTGTCATTCCACTTTTGATCTACCAGTTGTCCCTTGACATGAAGGGAAGAGAGTAGGGGGATAGTTCTTTTTTAAAAACCTTTTTCCATTGATTTGAGAGAGGAAGGATGAGAGGGAGAGAGAGAGAAGTATAAACTCATTCCACTTAGTTGTTCTATATAGTTGTGCACTCACTGCTTCTCACACGTGCCCCGACTGGGGATCAAACCTGCGATCTTGGTGCACCGAGATGATGCTCTATCCATTGAGTCACCCAGCCAGGGCCTGCGGTGGGGATTGTTCTTAACAGCCCAGTGCTCATCTCTGTTTCTTCATCTAATATCAGTCTGTCTCTCAACTCCTTATACGGCTCAGGGCGTGGTAACCTCAGCCCCCACATCCTGCTGGGCCCTCTACACGCACCGGCTCACTGCCGAGAACAAGACCCTCGGCCGCCTGTACCTGCGCACCATGTCCAGCTTGTCCAGGAACTCACAGACCCGGGCGTGGTAACCTCAGCCCCTACGTCCTGCTGGGCCCTCTATGCGCACCGGCTCACTGCCGAGAACAAGACCCTCGGCCGCCTGTACCTGCGCACCACGTCCAGCTTGTCCAGGAACTCATAGACCCGGGCGTGGTAACCTCAGCCCCCACGTCCTGCTGGGCCCTCTACACGCACCGGCTCACTGCCGAGAACGAGACCCTCGGCCACCTGTACCTGCGCACCACGTCCAGCTTGTCCAGGAACTCATAGACCCGGGCGTGGTAATAGTAGCACTTGGCAGCCACAAGGTCCAGGGCCCGGCGGTTCTGAGTGCTGATCTTCTGCATTAGGTCATCAGAGATCTTCTGTGCCTGAAGAGGCAGCCAAAAGAGAACCAGGTGGTAGTTCCTCAAGAAGTTAACCATGGAGCCTTCATGTGAGCCAGCAAGCAATTCCCCTCTTAGGCATATATCCAAGAAAATTCGGAAACATCTGTTTACATAAAAACTTGTACAGTATGTTCACAGCAGAATTATTAATAATCAAAAAGTGGGAACAACCCAAGTGTCCACCACCTGAGGAATAAACAAAGTGTGCTGTATCTATACAATGGGACATTGGTCAGCCTTAAAAATGGAGTCCAGATACACGCAACAATATGGATGACCCTAGAAAACACCATGCTAAGTGAAAGAAGCCAGACACAAAAGGCCACACATATAATTGCATTTACATAAAACGTTCAGAATAGGAAAATCCATGAGACAGATGAGTGGCTGCCAGGGGCTGGGATGAGGGGAGAATGGGATGATTACTAATAAGGACAGTGCTACCTTTTGAAGTGATTAAACTGTTCTGGAATTGGACAGTGACAATAGTTGCACAACCTTGTATATACATCAAAACCTACCAAATTGTAAACTTTAAAGGGCAAATTATATGTACAAAAAAAACCAGTTGCAAGGAAAGTAAAATATAAAACAGGAAATTGAGGAGCAGGACCTGTCATTTTTTTTTTTTTTCTGAAGCTGGAAACAGGGAGGCAGTCAGACAGACTCCCGCATGCGACCGACGGGGATCCACCTGGCATGCCCACCAGGGGGCAATGCTCTGCCCATCCGGGGCGTTGCTCTGCGGCGACCAGAGCCACTCTAGCGCCTGGGGCAGAGGCCAAGGAGCCATCCCCAGCACCTGGACCATCTTTTGCTCCAATGGAGCCTCGGCTGCGGGAGGGGAAGAGAGAGACAGAGAGGAAGGAGAGGGGGAAGGGTGGAGAAGCAGATGGGCGCCTCTCCTGTGTGCCCTGGCTGGGAATCGAACCTGGGACTTCCGCACACCAGGCCAATGCTCTACCACTGAGCCAACCGGCCAGGGCCAGGATCTGTCATTTTTGAGTGTGCTCTTGGGACAGTGGCTGTGACTGACAAATGGCCCCACGTGGAGGCAGTGGTGGAAGTGTAATATAATATCCAAAATGGAGTTGTTTAGTCCTGTAAAGAGCTGCTACAGTACTTGGTAAAATATTGTGAAAGCTTATTATGTATAGATCATTGTGCTAATTATTTTTGAATGTACTACTTTATTTTATACCAACAATAATCTTATAAATTGGGCATCATTTCCCCCATTTTACCTACAACTAGGAGATTAATTTGCCTAAGGTATAACTGGGATTTGAACCCAAGTCTTTCTGTCTCCTGATCTCCTTACTATTCCCCAAAGAATCTACTATCCTTGTTATTGTGCCATAGTTAGGCACTGGCAGAATGATCACTGCCTGCCCCTTCCCTTGGTGCCCAAGTGGGAGTTGAGGGTCTTCCCTGGCTGTGGGATTAGCTGCATTCCCACTGGGGAGAGTTTAGGAGCTGGTTAATAACCCAGGGGTTATCTCCATTGTTTTTTTTTTTTTTCCAGGGACAGAGAGAGAGTCAGAGAGAGGGATAGATAGGAACAGACAGACAGGAACAGAGAGAGATGAAAAGCATCAATCATCAGTTTTTCGCTGGGACTCCTTAGCTGTTCATTGATTGCTTTCTCATATGTGCCTTGACCGCGGGCCTTCAGCAGACCGTGTAACCCCTTGCTCGAGCCAGCGACCTTGGGTCCTTCCGCATCCCAGTTCGACGCTCTATCCACTGCACCACTGGTTGGTCAGGTTCCATTGTTTTTCACAAGGGGCAATCCCTCCTGCGAACCTCTCGCAGTGCTGGGTACACATGTGTCACTCTCACGGGGTATAGATACCTCTTTGTAGCGCTTGCTGTTCATCAGAAAGATGACCACGAGAAGTTGTAGATAGGCTTCCACTTCAGGCAGGAGAGGTGCTGAGGCGGCTTTTCCTGTTCGGGGACGGAACTGTAAATCAGCTTCTGTGTCCATGGGCTAGGAGAGGACATGAGTTACCATGGGAAAGCTCAGATCAATCAATCAAAAATTTAGTAAGCACTCGCTATGCATTTCAACAAATCCTGTATGCCTAATACGTGCTATGACTTTTCTAGGTGCTGGGAATAAAAAATGAAAGATGACAGTCTCTTTCTGAAGGGAGTCAAGGAGGCTGGCAATACAATACATAGAAAAGAGGGTTACAGGAGTATAACAGATAATTTTACAGAATGCAATGGGGCAGAAAGGATGATCTAGGACCCTTTACAGCCTACAATCTAAGTGGAGAGATTAAACCCCTACACCTGAAACTACTACAAATTCTATCAGACAATATTTAATAAAGTGATATAATTCTAGAGATGAGATAAAAAATGAGACAAAACGTGTGTGTGGGTGTGTGTGTGCGTGCGTGTGTGTAGCAAAGAAATTTTGGGGAAATGGCTTATAGTGCTTATTTTCAGACCTACTCACCAAAACTGGAATAATGTGTAACAGCTCAAAAGAGTGGTCATACTGAGTGAATTTAGGTATCTAAAAGTTAAAAAGCATTCCAGGTACAGTTGTGGGAGGAGCTTCCTCCCTTTCCCACAAATAAACTCTTCATCATTCCATCTCAAGGGATTTTCTGAGCTTTCACATCTACGGAACAGCATGTAAGTATATAGGACTTTAGGGAGATGAAGGTGGCTCAATGGTCAATGAGGTTTGAGAACCAGCAGGACCTGGACTGTGTATCGTAAGGGGGATTTTACAGCCAGAAGGGAAAAAGGGAGCTCTTTCCTGGCACAGAGACCACTACAATGAGCATTCACTATGTGCCAGGCACCACAGGTATCAAATGGTAGAGTTTGGATTCAAATTCAACTCTACCTCCAAACCATCATTAAAAAAAAAAGATTTTATTTATTGATTTTATAGAGGGGCGGGGTGGAGCAAGAAGTATCAACTCATAGTTGCTTCACTTTAGCTGTTCATTGGTTGCTTGTCACATGTGATTTGGTTGGGCAAGCCTGGGCTTTTGAACCAGCGACCCCAGCATTACAGGTAAATGCTCTATTCACTGTGCCTCCACAGGTCAGGCTCTTAAACACCATTTTAACTTTTATTTATTTTATTTTATTTTGTTGTTGTTTTTTTTACAGAGACAGAGAGAGTCAGAGAACGGGATAGACAGGGACAGACAGACAGGAATGGAGAGATGAGAAGCATCAATCTAATGTGCATTCCCACACCTTAGTTGTTCATTGACTGCTTTCTCATATGTGCCTTGACCATGGGCCCTCAGCAGACCAAGTAACCCCTTGCTTGAGCCAGCGACCATGGGCTCAAGCTGGTGAGCTTTTGCTCAAACCTGATGAGCCTGAGCTCAAGCTGGTGACCTCAGGGTCTCAAACCTGGGTCCTCGGCATCCCAGTCCGACGCTCTATCCACTGCGCCACTGCTTGGTCAGACTTATTTATTGATTTTAGAAAGAGGGGAGAAGGGATGAAGGGAGGGAGGAGAAGGGAGGAGAGAAAAAGAAGGAGAGAGAGAGCTAGAGAAAGAGAGAGACAGGAACATCGATCTGTTCCTGTATGTGCCCTGACTGGGGATCGAGCTGGGGACCTTTGCACTTTGGGATGATGCTAGCCAACTGAGCTATCCGGCCAGGGCTTTAACTACCATTTTATATGTCCACTGTGGTGAACCTCAGAGCCAAAGAGATAGTGGCACTTTCTCCTACAACAACAGAGACATCACCCAACTAGAGAAGAGGGTCTGAGCTGGGGTAGTAGGAAATGAGTTTGGTTGGAAGGTTCCTGCTTCCCAGCTCCTCTCCCTGACTCGGAAGAATGGCACTACAGGGCAGAAGGATGGTCCCCTCGTCGTGGGCAATGTGCACTGAAGTGCTGCTGTGCTCCATTACTCTGCCACAGCAGGTGACAAGACAGGTCTTGGATGCTCCTGACTCACCTACCTCTTCCAGGAAGGGTAGCAAAAAGTCTCGAGTGGCATTATTTGAGGTGAAGAAGCCATGCACAGCCTTGTATAAAACATAGTGGTTGAGGCGGCGTGATGTGGAAGGCAGCATCCGCAGGGCCCTCAGCACAAATCGAGGCTCCTTGCCGGAAACAGCCTTCTCCAGCTGTTTCACATGCTCCTTGATGTCTGCGGAGGAACAGAGGAGAAAAAAATGTTACTTCCAACTCCTGTTATCCCCGTACCCCCATCCCACTCCAGGCCAGTAGTTCTAGGGAGCCTCTTACAAAAAGGCAGGATGTGGACAATCACCCCTTTTTGTCCTAACAGGGTTAAGCAATACTTATGGATGCCACACAGTGATTTTAAGACATCACGAAGAGCCAAAGAAAAATAAAGTAGAGAGTGACAGAAACAGAAAGAAAAAAAGTGATGAGAAACAAAAGAAACACATGGATATTTATCAGATCTCTAAACAGGAAAAGATTTTCTATATGTAAACAATGGGAGAAACACACACACAGATGATGAACTGGATTTCAACAAAAGAAAAATATCTACAACAAATGTGACTGAAGATTCCTATGCTTATTTTGCAAAGACCTTGTATTAATGGTTAAGATAAATATGAAGTGAACAGGAATTTCTAGTGGTATAATGTAAACCAGTAGAGTTCTCCTGGACAATACCTATCCCAAACCTTGGAACCATTTACCCTATCGACTCAGGCATATAGAGATTCTATACTGAAAAAAAATTACAAAGGTAGATTAAAATAATGGGCACACACACACAAAAACAACTAACCAAACAAAAAAACTGGGCACAAAGCTGATTCCCGTACAGCTATTTATTACAATAAGAAACTGGAAATAGGCCCCAGCTGGTTGGCACAGCAGTCCAGTGTTGGCCTGGCATGTGGAAGTCCTGGGTTTGATTCCTGGTCAGGCCACACAGGAGAATTGACCATGTGCTTCTCTACTCCTCCTCCACCCATTCCACCTTCTCTCTCTTTTCTCCTCCTGCAGCCATGGCTTAAACGGTTCGAGTAAGTTGGTCCCAGCACTGAGGATGGCTCCATGGCCTGCCTCAGGCACCAAAATAGCTTGGTTGCTGAGCAACGGAGCAGTGCCCCCCTCCACAGCCAGAGCATCGCCCCCTAGTGGGCTTGCTGGGTAGATCCCAGGGTGCATGCGGGAGTCTGTCTCTGCCTCCCCCACCTCACATAATTTAAAAAAAAAGAGAGAGACAAAATGAAAACAAATGTCCAACTGGGAATGCAATCAATTAAGAGTTTCTTAATTACCTTTGTATATGTAGTATAGGGTGCCTGGGTCACATTAATGATATAATAATGACAACAGCTAATATTTATGAAGTTCGTCATGTGCTATGCACAGTTCTAAGCATCTTCACAATACCCCAATGAAGTAGACACTATTACTCTCATGACAGAGATGAGAGTAATAGAACTTGTATTCTTAGCCACTATATCAGGTATTCAATAAATATTTCTGGAACAAATTGAATGCTATGTTTGTGAATGTTAAATACAAGCACACAGAATCATCTGTATTTAGTTATGGTTGTTCCAACTGCATCTGTAACTCGATCTCAATTATGGGAGAGCAGCTTAAAAATTTGTAGAAAAACACATTAACCATGGTTGATATTTCCCCCCCCTTCTACACTTTAGACTTCTATTTTCCAAAACTTTTACAATGAACATGAATTACTTTATAATAAGGAAACGTAGCATTATAAGAAACGCATACATACCCAGTAGGTAATGCTGAGAGGTACCTTTGCCATTATCATTATTTTAAAATCACAGTCTTTTTTTTTTTTAAATGTCCTAATATTTTTTAACTTATTTTATTATTTTATTTATTCATTTATAGAAAGGAGAGAGAGGGAGAGGAGAGACAGAGAGAGAGAAGCGGGGAGGAGCTAGAAGCATCAACTCCCACATGTGCCGTGACCAGGCAAGCCCAGGGTTTCGAACCGGCGACCTCAGCATTTCCAGGTCGACGCTTTATCCACTGCGCCACCACAGGTCAGGCTCATTATTTTAGGTAAAAAGATCTTTATTGGATGTGGAGCCTGTTACCTAATTTAGAGTAAGAGCCCATGCAGTCAGCACTATCACGTCCTCAAAAACACCACCCAGAAGCATAACTTTGCCTATCTCAATGTTTTTGAGCTAGTTTCTTACGCAGCTAAACAGACAGAAAACCCAGAAAATAGTCCAGTCCCACTTGATCTAGAACTTGGAAAAGAGCACCAGGCTCAGAGTGGGAAGCTCTCATTCTACCCACTCCAAACGTGGACAGGATGCTCTCAGTAGTAAAGGTGAAATGTGAACTTGGAGGAACAACAGGACAGTAGGAAACTGAAACAGGCAATGGTTACATTGATAGATCGAAGGCGAGTGTTAGGAACTCAAAGATGACAACTAAAAAGTAGAAAGCATGTAATGTGTTTATACCCTTTAGAAACAGGAGTTAGGGCTTGAAGAGGGAGGAAAAAAAGATGTGATCGTTTGAACATCTGAATTACAGAAAGTAGGAAGTAATATACTAAGTAGAAAGGGCTCTTTTAGAGGAGTTTGTTAAAGTTAGTTAAGACAACAGAAACTTTTGTACACACTTAAAACTCAGAGGCCAGCATTCTGCGTCATTTTGACCCTCTTTACACACATAAATACAAACAATGGCTTCTAGAGGGATCAACCATACATCGGGCGTTAGAGAATCGGTCTGGCGGGATGTAAACGGAAGTCAAAGAGGGGGACTAAGAAGAGGGAGTCTACAGGCCCAGTGAGACCTAGTTCTAGTAGATGCAACCCAGCTGGGGGGAGGAGGTGTGTGGCAAAGGAGGAGTCCTCAGCCTGGAATAACTGGGGCTGGGGGTAGGAGTGTCAGGATAGTGGCGGCGGGCACTTGGAGGGGGGAAGTGACCCTTAGAACCCAGGATGGTGGAGGCTGCGCTGGGGTCCCAAGGAGAAACTGGATCACCGGGGCGCTGTCACCAGTGATCTCAGCACGTCCCCGGCCCAGGCTCTCGTACCCTCCAAGGTGATGGTGTCTAGCTCTCGCTGAGAGTGCTCAGCTGTCGTCGCCGTCTTGCCGTCAGCCTCCCCAGTCGACCCGCCACTTGCCGCCGCCTCCTCTTTCATCTCCACATCTTGGGGGCCGGGGGGCGGCTGGGGTTCCTGTTCCCCTCCGCCGGGCGGCGGCTTCGCCTTGTCCGCGCCGCGGCGCCGCGCCGAGCCCTCCTGCTTCATGGCACTGGGATCACGGCCTAGTCCAAGGACTGAGGCCGGGGCCTCGCGTGAACCTTCGCAATAGAGAGCAGGAACCGAGCCGGGCCTGCACACCAGCGCGGGATCGCGTCGGGCCGCACGATGACTGAGCAGCTGCAAACCCCTTCCCAGCGCTGGGCCTGCTGGGAAACGCCAGGCCCAGTGGGCCGATGGCCGAGTCAACAAAGGGAAAAGAAATCAACAGCCGAGGTGCTGGATGGGGGAGTGTCTTCGAGGAAGGCGGGGGAGGAGCGTGGGGCTTTTTTTAGAGTGCTTAAGTGCGTTGATTTTCTTTTATGTTCCTCCCGAGTGCACTTCTGAGCATGTCCACGAGAGGTCCCCTCAGGCTCCAATCTGAGTTACACCGGACTCGAAGAGCACCCCAACCAGCATGGAGTGGGCAGGGCCTGTGGGAGCGCAGGGCGTGATGACGTCACGAGTTGCCGGGAGGGTTTCTGCCCAAACTCGCTCAATTAGCCCCGCTGAGTAGCCTTCCAGATCCGCGGGGTTCGTCTACCAACGGCTGCTCAGTTCGTCCCGCGCGAGGGAAGAAAAGAAGCTGCAAAAGAGGGATGTGGAGCCAGGCTGTTGGACTTAAAATAACACCTAACTATGGGATTCAGCCTTCCTTTTCAGATTTTAGCTAGTGCTGAAAATAAGACATAAAAATCTTTGCAGCCTTGGAGTGTAGAGGTACAGTGCATTTGTGCACAATCACTCCAGTTTAATAAAGTTCAGGGGTCCACTCTATGTATGGCCCAGGGGTAGCGCACTGGGGGCGCTCTGGGCTGCTATGTATTGTGAGGCTGGAGGAAAGAGGCTGGAAGCCCCTATTGGTAGAGGCTTCAGGGAGTCCTTTGGGAGTCACTGTATGCATCCAGACAGACACTGTAGTGAAATAGGGACCTGGATAATATTGTGTATCTGAGCCTAACCAGGTGGTGGTGCAGTGGATAGAACATTGACTTGGGACTCTGAGGACCCAGGTTCGAAATCCCGAGGTCTCAGGCTTGAGTGAGGGATCATAGACATGACCCCAAGGGCGCTCACTGGCTTGAGCCCAAAGGTCACTGGTTTGAGCAAGGAGTCACTGGGTCAGCTGTAGCCCAGGCAAGGCACATATGAGATAACAATCAATGAACAACTAAAGTGCTGTAACTACAAAGTTGATGCTTCTCATCTCTCTCTCTTCCTCTCTCTCTCTCTCTCTCTCTCTAAAAAAAGAAAAAAATATGTATCTAAGGGGAGCCTGAGAATCCTCCAGGGGAAGGAAATTGGACCATAAATCCTGTCCACTTACTTTACTAAGGAATCTTCCAGTGATACTGCAGGAGGAGGATACATGTTCCAATTTCATAAGACAAAACAAAAATTCCCTCTTCTCTTAGAACTTTATCTCTTCCATAAATTAAAGTTCTGAGTTTTAGACCAGGTCAGACCCTACAAGACAATCTAGCTCTGTTTAAGTTTCTAGAGGACAGAGAATATGTTTTGATTATATTCTCCTTTATATTTATGTACATAGAGAAAATTCTTTGTACTGTTCTTTTCATACTATTGCACCAAATAGCTTCTCGCACTAAACAGCCACTTGGTAAGTTGAAAAATGTGTGCTCCAGTTTTAGCGAACATGCCTTGACCAATTTCTCCCTAACTATTCCCCTATGCCCTGGCCGGACAGCTCAATTGGTTGGAGTGTCATCCCAATGTGCAAGGTTGTGGGTTCAATCTGGGGTCAGGGCACATACAAGAATCAACAAATGGCCTGACCAGGTGGTGGTGCAATGGATAGAATGTCGACCTGCAACACTGAGGTCCCAGGTTTGAAACCCTGAGGTTGCCAGCTTGAGCATGGGATCGTCGACATGATCCCATGGTTTCTGGCTTGAGCCCAAAGGTCTCTGGCTTGAAGCCTAATGTCACTGGCTTGAGCCCAACATCACTGACTTGAGCAAGGGGTCACTGGCTCAGCTGGAGCCCCCCAGTCAAGGCACATATGAGAAAGCAATTAATGAACAACTAAAGTGCCGCAACATCAAGTTGATGCTTCTCATCTCTCTCTCTTCCTCTCTGTCTCTCTTGCTTTAAAAAAAAAAAAGAATCAATCAATGAATGCATAAATAAGTGGAACAACAGGTTGATGTCTCTATTTCTCTAATCAGTCAATAAATAAAATTTAAAAAATAACTACTCCCTTTCCACTTGGACTGGGGAATGGGTAACAGGACTTTTGAGTCATCACTGGAATAAACTCATTTAAGCCCCTTCATAATACCATATCTGTAACCAAGGTGGGCGAGAATGGTAAAGGAAGAAAACAGATGAGCTTTGTTGTTCATCTTTATGAAGTTACCCTTCTGGATAATTAGGGTGTTTGCTCACCTCTTTATTATGTTTACATCACAAGAGAAAAACAATCAAGTCAGCAGATAACTACTCAGAATTTCCTTGAGCAATACATTGAGGCCTTAGAAGATGTCCCAGAATGGGGGAGGATGGCTTAACACAAAGTCTTTGGCAGTTGGTCATGAATTCTTGGTGAGTGAGAGAACTAATCAAGGTAGTGGGTGGCTAAGAAGGGGAAGAGTCTGACTTCTGGGGCCAAAAACGTTGGAGAAACTATTATTCCCATAAAGCTATTTTAAAAGAGATTAGTGAAAGATGTTAAAACCCAGCTTTAGGCAGAGGAGGATGGTACAAACCTACCAGTTTTATGAGATTGCAGTATGCATATTAACAGGTCCATATGCCAAGCCTACCCATATCACTTCCTCCCACAAGTACCCTGAACTGTGAGCAGAAGAGAAAAAGGTGAAATCGGCAAATAATTGCACAATTCCTAATTAAAAGTTTGGGTCAGTCGTATTCTTGGGTATCTTTATTCATTTACATTTTTTAAAGACATATCTGTATTTTTTTATTCAATAAACTTGAAAGTTGTCTAACTCTTGTTTTGGACTTATACATTGTATCTCTAGGTCTTTGCCTGTTCCAGTCCCTCATCTCAAATCCAGAGGACTGCAAAGGCTCCTCTTTAAGGACAAGCTGCTTTGATGATCTCATTTTAGAATCCAGATTGCACACTTTATCCCCTAGCAGTTCTGTGTATTTTCCAGCTGGCCTGAGGGCAGCATAAGTATTCATGTACTTATGATCTATATGTAGTATGATAATATCTATTTTATTTTTTTAAGATTTTATTTACAGATTTTAGAGAGAGAAGAGGGAGAGAGAGAAAGGGATAGGGAGGAACAGGAAACATTCAACTCGTTGTTGCTTCCCGTACGTTCTTTGACCAGGCAAGCCGGTCTTGAACCAGTGACCTCAGCATTCCAGGTCGACACTTTATCTACTGTGCCACCACAGGTCAAGCGATAATGTCTATTTTATTTTCTGGCACAAGGTAAGAATTTTCTTATGATAGATTCTTTAAAAAAATACATCAAAAGACATTTCATGCAAAATGAAATATTTTCCATTAATTTCAGTAAAACTTAATTTTTGAAAGCATAAAAGGGAGAGAGATTGGGATAGGAAATTAATTTTGGTTTTGCTGAAATGGTTCATAATTTTAAAAGTTTGAGTGTTTCTGCTTTTGGAGGATTTAAGCATCAGCAGATGGGCTTAGCAGGTTGCAGAGCTGCAGGGGCAGGGGGAGATAGAGAGTTGGAGAAGTGGAAATTGGTTATTTGGTTGATCAGCTGAGATTTTCATCATCCTCAGCCTGGTGGCTCTGAAATGCCTCTGGATGTGAAGGACATAGCACAATGAGGTAGGGAAGGCAATGGGAAGCAGGGGGCAGATGGAAAAGGCAAGTTAGGAGGCGTTGGTCAGCAGCTGCAGGAGAGAGAGGCCAGCATAAAGGGCACAGAGGTGCGGGAGTGTATCTGGGTCCCACGTGTACTGGGGACCCGACCTCTGCACTTCCAGGCCACTCAGCCCCACTAGGGCCTCTGTGATGATCAGTTCCTCTTCCCCAAGGGAGGAGAGCAGGTCAGGTTGCAGGGGGAAAACTCCCTCTTTATCCTGTAGAAAATTCTGTTGCATTGTGCTCTCCACCTGGAAAGGAACCAAAATAGCATGAAAAGAACGAACTGGAAACCTCTCTTTCTTTCTCCTAAGTCATAAGAATCACGAAGATGGCTACCTTTCTCTTATTGTAACTCCTTTCATTACATTACAACTCCATCTGGACCTTTTAACAACCCTGTACAGGGGGCAGCACCTTTATTTTTAGTCTCGTTTTACAGAGGAATGAATTGAGACTCGGAGACATTAAAAGATGTGCTCACATAACTTGGCTAAGATTAAGCAAAACCATAGTTTTCTGTCTCTTCTCCCAATATTAGGTTAAGAAATCCAGGTAGTCATCCAGAAATGTACTTTTCTACCTCTAGTTGTACAATAACATGGAGAGAAATAAGAAGTGGGCGTGAGCTCCTGGGATAAGACAGAAGCCTTCTAGGATGGTTCTGCCATGAGTCTAAATTTGTATCCTTTGCTTCTAGTTATCTCCCTCCCAAACTCTCCCGGGTATCTGCTGGTTTTTCTCACCAGCTTTAGTTGCACAGGGAGGATCTTTTTCTCCACGGATTTTACCAGCAGCTTCTGTTGGGCTTCACTTAACTCTGGAGAAAAAAGCAGAGAGAGAGAAATGTGTGTTTTTGGTGCAAAGGGGACTGCAGACTTTAAATCGGTATACTTCCAGACTTTCAGCATCAACTAATTCACACATTCATTCATTCATGCATGGTTGAATGCCTGCTCTATGCCCGGCCCCTTCGCTGGGTATGTTAGTGTGTCCGTAAAGTCACGGTGCACTTTTGACCGGTCACAGGAAAGCAACAAAAGATGATAGAAATGTGAAATCTGCACCAAATAAAAGGAAAACCCTCCCAGTTTCTGTAGGATGATGTGGCAGCATGTGCACATGCGCAGATGATGACGTAACACCGTGTATACAGCGGAGCAGCCCACAGCCATGCCAGTTGAGATGTGGATGGTACAGAGGAAAGAGGAAAGTTCAGTGTGTTCTGTGGCTCACTAAATTCGAATCCGTGACCAAAGTGCAACGTGAATTTCGGCGCGTTTATAACGAAGCGCCACCACATAGGAATAACATTAGTGAGATAAGCAGTTGAAGGAAACCGGCAGTTTGGTGGAGAAATTCCGTTCTGGTAGGCCATCAGTCAGTGACGAGTCTGTAGAGGCTATACAGGATAGCTACCTAAGGAGCCCTAAAAAATCTGTGCGTGAGCCCACATCGAACTGCACTGAATAGGTATGAAACTGGGAGAGTTTTCCTTTTATTTGATGCAGATTTCACATTTCTATCGTCTTTTGTTCTTTCCTGTGACCGGTCAAAAGTGCACCATGACTTTACGGACACATTGTATACTCCCTTCACTCAAGGAACTTGCAGTCTTGAGAAAACAAACGAACGTGCAGATACAATGTACAGTATTAAGGAAGTTATAGCTGAGGGGTCTACTTTGGTCTTGGCATTTGAGAGCAGACTTCTTAACAGAACAAACATCTCAGCTTATACCAGAAGGACGAGAGAGCTCTTCTAAGTGGGGGAATGTTTCATGTAGAGCGAAGAAGAGAATTCCGGGGTAAGGGCAGATGTTATCCTCTCAAATGAAAGCTAACACATATTGATAAAAAAAAGTGATGAGCTTAGCTATATGTAGAAGTTTTCAATAAAAGGCTGATAAAACCAGGGTTATCCCAACCTCTTTTAGCAAGACCAGGCCATCTTCTCAGACTATCAAGGTGACCAAGTGAATCCTTAGGGATGAGACCAGTTTTTTAAAAATATAAAGTATTGAACTGTGGTATAATTTGCCTGGCATTCATTCATTTACCCATGCGTTCATTCATTCAAACATTTGGGAATTCATTCAGTGATTCATTTCTGCCACTGAAAGGGTGTATAAATGAAGACCTTACTCCTTACTTACCTGTTAGAGCTCCGAGGAAATAGAGGATGGCACCCATAACCTCCTTTGATAGTGAGACGTCTTTTGGGAGTGCCTCCAGCGCCACTTCATGTCCTTTGTCTAGAGCCCCTTCAAGCTGTGGGGGGAAAGGTAGGTAACTTAACACGAGTAAGGGGCCCAGCACGGTGTCTGTAACATAGTCCCGTAACATGTGTTAACTTTATCCCATTTCCTTATTTCTTTATCAAGGTATCAAGTTTTGAAGGTACTGGACTCCTGCATTCCTTGGCTCCTGAGCCTTGTGCTCTGGGAAGGAAAGTTCCCCTTCTAAGAGCAGGCCCGTTGGCCTGCTGTTTCTCTCTGTCCATCAGGAAGGAGCACGTGCCTGGGGGGAATCTGCACTGTCTGCCTTTCTCCTGAGGGCCAAGGGAGCAGCGATGGGCTGGTAGCTTGGGGAAGGGGGCACTTGGCCAGCCTTGGAGAAGGCAACCACCATTGAGTCCCCTGGCCACTGGCCATCTTCTGCCAGCGCCAGAGCCCTCACATACAATCAGAAACTTCTTTCTGCCACGCCTCCCCCTGCCTCCACTGGCACCTCACCGTGAGCTCCAGGTCTTCTAGCTCCTTTTTCTTCCCTAGGAGTTTGTTGAGGGAGGTAAGCAGGGAGCTTTGTCCCGTGGGGCTCAGCTTCTCTACTTCTTGAGTCTCTCGTTGAATCTCTTCTTTTAGTGTCCTGAAGTCCTTGTGTGCCTCCCCTGTGGGGACAGTAAAGTGGCAAACAAACTGCCCTCGAGTGGGCACCCCCGACCCCCATTCAGGCCACACTCTCCCTGCAGGCTCCTTTGCTTGGCCCTTGGCACGTCCCCGTAGGTCCCTGCGCTCTGCTCCCGGCTTGAGCCTGGTCTCCTCTTTCTTGACCAAAGAATGCAATTATGAAGTTACCCAACAGCCCCAGGTGTGTGTGTGGGGGTGCGTTAGGGATGAGGTGGGGGGCCAGGACCCATATCCCCATCCAAACCAGCAGTTCATTCTCCCTGAGCTCCCAGGCCCCATCGTGGGTCAGCAGACAGTTGACTTCCCTTTCTTTCAGACTGGCTAAAAGTCAAGAAGGAAGGTCTATTTCCCCTTCTCCTGGGTTTGTTGACACAGAAGAATGACTGTGGAGACTGAGTGAAGGCCAGGGTGGGACTGCTGCAGAGATCCATGGGCATTATGCAGGGATGTGCCTGGATGGGGAATGGCTGGAAACTTGGCCTGACCCTCTAGGTGCCTGGCATGCTAGGAACACATCCAGCCAGCTTTGGAGAGATTGGCTTCCTGGCAGTGGCGCTAATGCCCGGGAGCTGGGACGCAGCACCTGTCTTCCCCTCCCTCCATCCCAATGCTTCTCCCACTGTTTTCATGCCAGTCTTGGGTAGAACTCACAAAATTCCTTACCAGCATCAGCTGCCTGGATGACTGAGGGGGGAAAAAGAAAACAATGATAAGAATGTAATCCTCCCATAAAATAGCCATACCCAGGTGATGAGACATTAATGGGATTTAGGATACCCAGTTAGCTTAAGGATACTCTTGCCGCACTCATGGGAGGCATGAATGGGTCAGGAGAAAAGCTAATGCAGGCCTGGCCTGTGGTGGCGCAGTGGGTAAAGCGTTGACCTGGAACACTGAGGTCTCTAGTTCATAACCCTGCATTTGCCTGGTCAAGGCACATATGGGAGTTGATGCTTCCTGCTCTTCCCCTCTTTCCATCTCTCTCTCTCCTCTCTCTAAAATGAATAAATAAAAAAATTAAAAAAAGTAGAAAGCTAATGCAATGGGAAAAAGGGCACCTGGTTGAATTGTCAACATTGACTCATCGGCTCCTGCCCGAGGTGCTGGGAGGTGCAGGTGTGCATGTAACAGGTTATAGCTACTCAGGCTCTCTAGGACAGAGGGCATCAGACAACCTGGGTATCTTTGGGCATCTTGTCCAGAGACTTCCCTTTCCACTGCTTTCCCCTAAGCTATTGGGATTTCTGTCAAGTTTCAGGGACAACCGTTTGCAGAGACCTGCTCAGCCATGTTCCCTGTCAGAGCCACAAAGAAGGGAAGAAAAGCACAAGTGCTAAAGTTCTGAGCCAAAGAAGTTACAGTGAAGTGACACTTACGGAAAAAATTCTCCTCTTCTGGCCTTTCTGAAGACAGAAACAATGCAGACGTGTCAGCGTCAAACCTATTTGTGTCTTTTTATCTAGAACTCTTGTCAAGGCAGCTTTATCGGTTGTCATCATAAAAACCAGTGGAGGCTAGGTTAACTCATCTGCTCCCAGAAGTTGGGAACACACACTGTCTCCAAGTCCTATTTCTGCTTCCAGTTGTGTCTTTCAGTCTGTCTTTCTGTTTCTCTGTCTCTCTCGGGTGGTATTTATATGCCTCTTTCTGTCTTTCCTAAAGTTGAGTATAGATATCTCTAGGGACTTGGAAAACAAAACCAGGGCTCCTTGAGGGGTGGGGGTTAATGGTATGTATGTGCTGGTAGAGGGCACAGGACTTTAGCAGATGATGTCAGGGGTGGGGCAGAAGGTGTGGGGAGCGAGGAAGCAATCTTACTTACCTCCGGGAGGGAAGGTCTGCATGTTATCATTGTAGATGTGGGGGATTTCTGTAAGGAGCGAGAGAGGGGAGAGCAGGACCCTTAGCCAGCGGCCCCACCTTTCCTTCTCTAATCTCACATCTGTGGGCTCTGTGAGGGCTGGGACCCTGCCCTCAAGTGCCTCACTGCATCTTTTGCTCTTCCTCTATCGCTGGCAGTAATCCCTTTTCCCCTCTGTAAATCCTTTCCTAGAATAACATTATTTTCTCCTTTGCATTCAAGTACTGGTGTCTGTGTCTGTTTCTTCCATTGGCCACAGACGTCTTGAAGCAGGGGCTGAGATTGTTCTCTGTGCCCCCTGCCGCCAGCTAACACGGTGCCTAGCACACAGAAGATGCTCAGAACCAGGACTCTCTCCAGTCTCTCTCCAGAGCAGCCCCTGCTGCTCTGTTCCCTGCAGTTGGACCACAATGCAACACACTCCCCCACCGATTCCCTGGCATTGATACAAGAGGGGACCAGGACGCCTTAGTATTGGCGTGGGTAGTTTTCGTCTTGAGGGGAGAACATGCTGGTGTCTGCTCACCCCACTCATCTTCGCCTTTGACTATCAGCTGTCTCACTCGAAAGGCCAGGATGCAGCCCTTGGGGATGGTTACAGCCTCCTTGTGGTTTATGGATCCCTAGGATTAGACAGTGAGGATCTGTGAATTTGCAGAGGTCATCAGTATGAGACATTGGAAGTGGGGGCTGAGGGTACAAGCGAAGGGCCAGGCCTGAGAGCCCTTGGGGGAGACATGAAGTTGGGACACCCTTCACTGGTGTCCCTGATTGCTTTTCTACCTGGTCCAGACTTTATGGAGTGAACTTCAAAGCTTTTCTACTCAATGTCTGCTGATCATCCCTCTCACGATCTGTATCTCTCCTCCTGGTTCAGACACATGAAGGAACTGGGCAGACCTGCTCCATCACCTGCCTGTGCATCCCTGTCCTGCCCTAGAGCTTCCATGCAGGCCCTGGTTCCTTCTTCCTCTTTGCCATCTGTCCCATGCTACCTCCTTCAGGAAGCCTTCCATGACTAATCCTTCTCCTAGTTCCAACTCACCCCTTAAATATTTATACAAACTACATAGAGGTATGTAGAGCATTATTTATTTACAGTGAATTTTCCAAGCTTGTGTTCTCTGGGTTTTAGCCTGTGTGTCCCCTCCTGAGACTGAGAGCTTCCTGAGAACAAGGAGGTCTCTCTTATAGATTGGGAGCTGCGTGAAGGAAAACCCATGACTATGAGTTTCCCCTTCTCTGATAGTTCCCTGTGGCATATGACACAGGGATCTGGCACACTGGGCATCAATGACCAGAGACAGATTTGTGCTGGTCAGCAGCAGGGGAATGGGTCTTGAAGAGCAAGGAGGAATGGGTCCTTTATAGTACAGGTGGGCACTGACGGGGCAAAGCTGATGTAGCCTCTCAGGAAAGGCTGAACGTACGCGTGTGCTCGTGTTTGCACCAAACCTGTAGCCCCAGCGGGGCGAAGAACGGGAGGGAGAAGAAGCCCTCTGCCTTGCCGGCTCTCTCCAGAGTGACCTCCTGCACGGTCTCCACCACCTCCATCACCACGTACAGGTTCTCTCCTCGGTCTCGCATCTCCTTCAGGAACGGGTGCTCCGCCGCCAGCTTCCTGCGCCGGGAGAAACAGAAGGCACCGTCCAGAGCTCTCCCCGCCTGGGCCCTGGCCTTCCCTTTTCTCCTGTCACTCCCAGGAGCTAGACATGGGGGTGTCAGGGAAAGAGTGAGACCCTGGGGGAAAGGTCGGGGTTGAAACCCAGGGTTCCTCTGAGCCTCAGTGGCCTCCTCTATAAAATGGAGATAATGACACCTACCCCCAGGGTGTTGAGAGACACAGGGCAGTCATCTGGCCCAGTGCCTGGCCCAGAACGGGGCCTCGTGGTTGCTTCTTTCTCTCTTTTCTCTCAGCCCTGGGTGGGTTCCCTTCTCCTTCTTCCCTGTTCTAGGTCTGCTCAACTCTTCTGGGGTCCTTTGTCTCCATCTCTTCCCCTCTCTTTTGCTATTAACACCAGTTTCCCTCTCCAGCTGCTCACATGTCCTTTGATCTTGCTACTCCCTCAAACTACCAGTTTTGTCCCTTCCCTTCATTGGCAAATATGTCAAAAGATATGCCTATACTCACTGTCTTTGCTTCCTTACTGCCTCCTTCGAATTTCTTTGTAATTTGGTTTCTATTTCCACTCCTCAACCAAACTGATAATGATCTCCTATTCACCAAACTCAAAGACCTTTCCCAAATCTGTGCAACACTGGACCTGGCTGTCCAAACCCTTGGTGAGATGCTGCCTCTGACTTCCAGTCACCCTGGGCTGCCCTGGTTCTGCTCCTGTCTTTTTTTTTTTTTTACAGGGACAGAAAGAGAGTCAGTGAGAGGGATAGATAGGGACAGACAGACAGGAACGGAGAGAGATGAGAAGCATCAATCATAAGTTTTTCATTGCAAGACCTTAGTTGTTCATTGATTGCTTTCTCATATGTGCCTTGACCGTGGGCCTTCAGCAGACCAAGTAACCCCTTGCTCTAGCCAGAGACCTTGGGTGCAAGCTGGTGAGCTTTGCTCAAACCAGATGAGCCCGCACTCAAGCTGGCGACCTCGGGGTCTTGAACCTGGGTCCTCCGCATCCCAGTCCGACGCTCTATCCACTGTGCCACTGCTGGTCAGGCTCTGACCCTGTCTTTATGGCTTCTAAATCCTATCCTGTTTGCATCTCGTTTTCTAGTTTCTTTGCTTCCCTAAAATTTTACGTTTTCTCAGATTCTGTTCTCAGTTCTCTGCTGTCTGAACTCCTTTCAACATCTTCCTTCCATTCTTATAGTTCTAATTCTTGTGTTGCTGACCACCACATATATATCTATCCCTTGACTTCTCTCCTGAACACTAGAGCTTCATTTCCAAATACCTTTACAATTTTTAAAAATTGAGATCTCATTGACATATCACATTGTACTAGTTTTAGGTGTACACATGATGATTCGATACAGGTGTATAGTGAGAACTGATGACCACAGTGAGTTTAGTTAACATCCATCCCCACACATAGTTAGAAAATTTTTTTTTCTTGCGATGAGAACTTTTAACATCTACTCTCTTAACCGCTTTCAAATATACAATGTGGTTAACTGTAGTTCCTCCGAATACCTACTGAACACTCAAGAAAGACAAAACATCCAAAAGGAACTCAAAATCTTTTTCTCCTAATACACTTCTAAACTCTGTCTTCCTGCTTTTATTAATGTCATCACTTGGGTCAAATATCAGTCATCTCAGTTTTTATTTTTATATATTTAATTTATTTATTTTAATAAAAATTATATATGTAGAAAGTACACAACATGTTTTGATTAGATATACATAGAGAAATGATTACCATAGTCAAGGTAATTAACATAGCCACCTCACAGTTCCCATTTTTGGGTGTGTGGTGAGAGCACCTGAAATCTACTCTTAGCAAATTCCCAGCACACAATCGAGAACGATGAACTGTAGTCCTCACACTGTACACTCGGCCTCTATCAGAGTCACCTCTGACAAAACCCACTCGCTCCCCTTCCCCCGCGGTCAGATGCCAAGTCCAGCCCCGTTTGCTGCCTCAAAGGCTTCATCCACTCCTCCTTCACTGTTTTCACTGCTTTTCCCAGCTCAGTCCTCAGTTTATATCTTTGATGGACAGTGGGACAGTGTCTTGCCTGGTTTGCCTGCTTCAAATCCCTTGTCCCTTGTCCTCTAACTGACACACTTCCTCCATTTGGCCAGGCTAATCACGACATACACCAAATCATTGTCAGGGTCCCTCTGGTGCCTACAGAATAGTTGCAGCTCCTTGAGCTGGGTCTCCCGTGATCTGGGCCCTCCCCACATCTCCCACTGTTCCTCTCATACCTCTTCTGCTCCTGCCAAACCAGCTATTCATGGTCCCTATAGGTTTTGAGATTCACTTACACTTAGTAATGCCCTGTTCCCAGCCTTGGATGTTCAATTTCTACTCATCTCTCAAGGCCTAGATCACGGGCTACGTCCTCTGTGAAGTCTGTCTTCATTCCCCAGCCAGAAGTGCCTGTGACCTGCCACAAAACTCAGACAAACTCCTCCTATGGCACTCACCACTTCTTGCCTTGGATTCTAGTTACTGTTGTATATTTTTCTCACACTCCTAGATGTCAAGGTTCTTGGATCTAGAGGTCCTAGTGCACCCCAGCACTTAGAAGGATGCTTTGCACTCAGTGAAGCTATGTAAATTTAAAAAAAAATTTTTTTTTAAATTCATTTTTAGAGATGAGAGAGAGAGAGGGAGAGAGAGAGAGACAGAGAGGAGAGAGAGACAGAGAGAGAGAAGGGGGGAGGAGTTGGAAGCATCAACGCCCATATGTGCCTTGACCAGGCAGGCCCAGGGTTTTGAACCGGCAACCTCAGCATTTTCAGGTCGACACTTTATCCACTGCGCCACCACAGGTCAGGCGAAGCTATGTAAATTTTACTGGATGACTTCCCAAGCAGCCCAGTCCTTTTTTTCTTGCCTGCCCAGACTCCTCCTGCTTCTTTCAACCACTACTTAACTACTTAAAAGTCAGCTCCCCGGTCAACCCAAACATTGAGGTGCCCAGCATCAGCCCGGCACCTGCCACACCCCGTGTGCTGCTGGGGAAGCGTTCCCCACGGCCGCCTGGTGTGTGTATGGGGCCAGGCTTGAAGCTTTATTTATGGGAACAGAGGCTGTGCCCAAGCTGCAGACAGGAGCAGTGGGGACCCTTTTCCTTCACAGTGTATCTTATAGAGCCTTAGGGTAGGAAGGAACCCTCAAACTCCATCACTTTTCAGGAAACAAAACCAAAGTCACGAGAAGAGAAGTGACTTTTTCAAGGTCACACAGCAAGTTCATGTGAACAAACTCATCCTCCTATTTGTGTGATAGGTGGGGAGGTGGTACCGGAAGTACTGGAAGGACAGGGGAGTGGTTAGGAAATGGCCTGGAGGCACCCATAGGCCAGAAGTGCCATCTTCAAGATCTGCCCTGTGGTGACCTCTAACTCTGGGCATAAGGCACCCTTTCCACGTACCACGCTCCCCCATCTTGGTAGTCCCCTAGCCCTGCCAACTCTCACCTCTCCTGGTGCAGGGTTTCCAGGGCCTTGGGCGCCACACTCAGTGTCTGGACCTCCAGGGTGCTGTTCCGAGACAGCCCTGCGGTCCCCGTCACCTTGACTGTTTTTGGCACATCCACCTGCCCCTCTACTCGAGCATCCAGCATATTCTTAAAGGCAAAGCTCCCAGAGTCTGTTGGATCTGCAGGAGGGAGAAGATGAAAGGGGCTGGACTGAGAGGCTTCCGTCTGTCTTCCCCCACCTCCCGTGAGAACTCTGGGTTAGAGGTGACACCTAGCCGCATCTGGACAGAGGGAGCTTCAGGGTCCTCCTCGTAGGCTGACGCCTAGGCCCCGTCCCTTCATACCTAAACCCACGGCCGAGCTGACCTGAAGGTGACCTGCCGGGTTCCAGCACATCCAGGAGGGTGTAGTCAGTGCGCACGTAGCGGGCGCCCCAGAAGAGCGTGCTCTTCCTCTTCCTCAGCACCAGGCAGAAGGGGTGGAAGCGCTTGAAGTCTATGAGGCTGTCAAGGGGTGTCAGGTCCCCTCGAGGGTTTAGCTGTCTGGTCAGGGCCCGGGTGACATTTTCAAACATGGTCATTTTCTCTGGGGGTGGGGGTGGAGAGACAGGATAGCAGCAAGTTGAGAGGCTGAGACTCGGTTAAGGCCCTGCAGACAGAGATCACCCTGAGGATGCCTGGCTCCATGGAATGTCTGAGTTGAAAGGGACCAAAAGGTTCTTCGTTTTATGATGAGGAAATGAGGCCTCAAGAGCTGAGACAACTTGTCCCAAGCCACAAATCGGGCTGGAGAATCCAGCCTTGCCCTTTCTTCATCAGGTGTCCTTTTCTCACTCCGCACACATGTGGTTCATGGGCTCAGAACCTGGCCAGAGCGTCTCATTAGCTATAGAAGTAATGCTCCTCTCACATCGCTGTCCTACCTCATCTTGTCAGAGAATGTGACAGCCAGGACCCGGGGTGCCAGGGGAGGGAGCCGCCACCACTGGTGCTGAGGGCCTGGGGAGGCAGTTGGCAGTTGCCCTGTTTTTTGGGTTGTGGTCACTTCCCTGCCCCCTTACTTCCCTCGTGCTCTCCTCTGTGCCCTCCTCTGGGCTCCTGGGTGTGGGCGGACCCACTGCCCTCCAAGTCCTGCCCAGGAGACCCAGACATTTCACCGCTCTTTGCCGTTGGGCCCCCTCTGTTTACAGTACCTCCTTTCCATTCTAAAAATCCCTATTCATCCTTTAAGACTCAATTCGGGCCGCCTCCTCTATGATCAGGCAGCTAGTGACTCTGCCCCGTGTCTCCAAAACAGGTGTCCTTCTGAAACACCTGCAACCTCATGTTGTTATGATCTATTCACCTGACTCTCTCACCTATTCTGCTGTGACTTCTCAGAGGGAAGGAAATGGCTCTTAGTCATCTCTGTACCATCAGCACTGGGCACAGTGCCTACGCAGACTTGGAGCCTGGCAAATGTGTGTGGAAGGAATGAATGAACAAACAAATGAATGTGGCCCTGGGAGATATATGCCGAGGTGAGAGGCCCGGAGAATGTGGGGCCTGCAAGAGTCTGAGGTTCACACTCTTGGATCTCTGTCTTTGAGGTTCAAGTCCAGGAGCTCCGGCTGGGTGGCCAGCTGGCAAAGCCAGATTATCCCCGTGGGTGGAAGAGGCCTGGAACTGCCTCACCTACCTTGTAGGCACCTCAGAGACTCGGGAAAGCAGGAGGCACACGCGCAGAAGTATGGGGCCATTCTGCCAGCTTCCCGAGTTCTCCTCATTCTTTGAAGGGCCAGGTTGGGACAGGACAACCATCTGGGGCCAGCCAGATTCACTGGCAGGGGCGTGAACGACTGCAGTCTCCTCACCAGAGAGGTGCTTGCAGGGCCACTGCTCCCTTCGCTCCCCAAGGCCAATCAGAACACCTATTCTATTGGGCTCTCAGAGACTCCTAGGCCCTTCTTGACCCACTTGTGTTCTTGTTCATCTAAAGAACACCCCCTGCCTTCTCCACTTCTCTTACCAGGGAATGGAGTTGGGTCTTGTCTGGCAGCTGGATCTGGGTGAGGAGCAGGGCTCACTTGGTCTGTAGGCTGAGACAGTGACTGTCCTTCACCAGGACAGGCTGATGCTTTATGCTTTATGCCTCTGTGAGGCAAGGATGTAGGTAGGCTTGCAGGGACCCCGCCTGCTCCAGTGACCCCGCCCCTCTCCCACTCCACTTCCGGGAGAACAGCATCAACCTGTTCCATGTGTGCCCTGCCCCAGGCCTTGGGCCCTGGCCTTCTGAGGGCTGAGGGGGTGGGGAGGAGCCAAGCAGGTGCCAGCGTGGGTTGGGGGAGCCAAGCCAAGAGAGAGATGGCAACTGAAGGTTAGCTCGCTGGGCTGGGAGGAAAGAAACCAACACATGTTCAGGAGAGAGGCAGTGGAAGTTGGTGTGTGTGTGTGAGAGAGAGAGAGAGGGAGAGGGAGAGAAAGAGAGAGAAATGAGGGAGGGCATCTCTGTTCTATTGTCATCATGGTCATCAGGCAGCACCTAGGATTCATGATGGGGCCTTGGGAGTGTGATACGGGGTTAAGAAATCCTGCATGTTTGCAGATTTCAGTATAAAGCAGAGCAGCTAAAAAGTTGCCCTCCATCTTTCTGCTAGACAGCCTGCATATTAATACCTCGCTCCATTTGTTTTTGTTACATACATATATCTGTGGAACTACTAGAAGCGTCTGTCTGTGTAGTCCGAGATGGCTTTCTGTTGTGTTCCGCAACTCTTCTCCTCATGGAATACTGTACACACACACACACACACACACACACACACACACGTAGAGGGATACAGAGTTAGTGGAAAACCCAAAATGCATGTATGCCCTGGGAATTTATTTTATTATTATTTTTTAAAATTTTATTTATTCATTTTTAGAGAAGAGAGAGAGAAGAAGAGAGAGAGAGAGGAGAGAGAGACAGGGGGGAGGAGCTGGAAGCATTAACTCCCATATGTGCCTTGACCAGGCAAGCCCAGGGTTTCAAACCAGCGACCTCAGCATTTCCAGGTCAATGCTTTGTCCACTGCGCCACCGCAGGTCAGGCCTTGCCATGGGAATTTAGACATCATAGATTACTCAAGTGTTGCTCTTACCTTAGTCCCTCCATGGGAGGAATTTTAAAGGGGACTTAACACACATGGTGAGGTCTCTAGATGATGATGCAAATCATTTACAAGCCAGGTTCCTATAGTGTTGGGCTATGTGTTCATGTATGTTTGCACGTGTAATCTGGATACAACTGAGCATTCATGATCTCACCTGGAGACCCTCCTCAATATCCCTCATCAAAAATGAAATGCTGGCCTGACCTGTGGTGGCACAGTGGATCAAGTGTCAACCTAGAACGCTGAGGTCGCCGGTTTGAAACCCTGGCTTGCCTGGTCAAGGCACATATAGGAGTTGATGATTTCTGCTGTAACCCACTGGGTTAACCTGTCTTTTGTAACTTCCCACCTCCATAGTCTCAGGGAAACTTCAGAGAATCCCTTTTACGGTCCAGAGGCTCCTTCTCTTTAGAGTCCTGGTTTATGTTCCTGGGAGCCTGGGACACATTTTAAATTTCATTAGAAGAGATTTAAGTTTAACTAATGTGCAAGAACTTTTTAGGTTCGTTAAAAGTGACTTACTGAAACAGGAGATTTGGTGGTGCATGGTGCTGATGCAGGTGTCAGGCTTTGCTCCCTATCTCCCTCTGGTGGTCAATCAGGGGAGGTAATAGGTCTTAAACACCCCTGAGGTGTGTGCTTCAAGCTTGTGATTTGTGTATAGTCGCTAGGAGATGCAGACGGATCCTGGAAGGGAATTGACTTAGGGGAGGAAGTCCCATCCACTTGTTCTCTGAGAACCTGATTGTCTCTCTGTCTCACAAAATGCTCTGCAGACACCGCAGACAGACACAGATAGTGGGACAGGACATTATTTCCTTACTCATTTTCCTTTTTATTATTGTTGACTTTTCTCCTCAACAAGGGGCCAAAGAGGGAAGCGAGAAGGATAGTTTACCAGAGTTCAGAAGGGTGAATGGCACCAATCCTGACAAGAACAGGAAGACGAGGGCAGTTACGGAGAAGAAGTTTCAGAAACGTGCCTGTAGGATATGGAGCCCACTTGTAGGACGTGGGATGGCCAGAGTTTTTGGAAGAAGTTACTCCTTACAGACATATTTCTAGGCATTCTCTGAGTAAAAAGAGATGAAATAGCGAGGGAGGGAAACAGGCTGGAAAGGAGGCATGACTGTCTGGAGGAGGGGCAGGAAGAACATTCCCCAAGGTATTTGAATTTTATATCTCCCAGGGGAGGTTGGAAGTTTTAGGGTGCAGACGGCATATTGTGAGTTCTACCTCCATAAATGAACTATACTTCTTTTCTGAGCAGAGTAAACCCTCCAGAATCCTTTCTTATCTCCTAAAAAACTTAGATATTTCTCCATAAATGCCCAAATTAGCTTTGGCGCCTATGATGTCTCCAAAGTCCTTGCTGAGCAGACACCACTGTTCAGTGTCTCGTGACACTCACTCAACTCGAAGTTGTGCTGAAGAACTGAAGTGCTGAATGTACTTGTTCAGCTCGGAGCAGGTCAAACTCAGCGTCAAACTTCCAGGTGTCAGCCCCCAGCCCGCCACTGACAATCCCCCTACCCATCAGGCTGAAGACGCAGCTGGAGGAGGTGTTAGAGCTCCTGTCCACTTCACGGCTTTGCTCCTCAGCTGTGATTGCTAGGCCCTTCTGATAAGACAAAGCCCCCAGATCCTCGTTAAAGAGATGGAGCCTTTGAAGTTCTGCCTCCTAAAGTACTTGGAGCTGAAGTGCCTCTCCATTCTACCATCTCTCCCAGGCCCAAGCCAGGCCCCACTCTGCTTTCTGTAGCCCTGGTTAGGGATAGCTAGTGCTGTTGCCTAGCACCCGAAGGAAGGAAAGGGTGGCATAGAGGGTACAGACTAATCGCAAGGCATTGGGCACCCACATATAAAGGGGTTCATCCAGTGGTGAGATTAAAATAATTTAACAACCGGTTCTCTGCCCTAATGACTGTTTTAAGTATAAAAAATATATACTGAAAGGTAGTTAATTATTTATACCTAAATAAATATTATGTTATTATTATACTTAAATAACAATAAAAGAGGTATACAATACTAGATAAGAGTTTTAAAATATGAATGAAAAAATATTAAATAATACCTGACAAAAAACAATAAAACTGTTATTTAAGATATTTCCATATTACTTCTTTTTTTTTTTTGGTATTTTTCTGAAGTGAGAAGCAGGGAGACAAAGAGACAGATTCCCTCATGTGCCTAACCAGGATCCACACAGCAAGGCCACAAGGGGGCGATACTCTGCCCATCTGGGGCAATGTTCCATTGCAACCAGAGCCAATCTAGAGCCTAAGGATGGGGGCCATGGAGCCATCCTCAGTGCCGGGGTCAACTTTGCTCCAATGGAGCCTTGGCTGCGGGAGGGGAAGAGAGAGATAGAGAGAAAGGAGAGGGGGAAGGGTAGAGAAACAGATGGGCACTTCTCCTGTGTGCCCTGGCTGGGAATGAAATCTGGAACTTCCACACGCTGGGCCGACACTCTACCACTGAGCCAACCGGCCAGGGCTTTCTATACTTCTTTTTTTTTTTTTTTTGTATTTTTCTGAAGCTGGAAACGGGGAGAGACAGTCAGACAGACTCCCGCATGCGCCCGACCGGGATCCACCCGGCACGCCCACCAGGGGCAACGCTCTGCCCACCAGGGGGCGATGCTCTGCCCCTTCAGGGCGTCGCTCTGCCGCGACCAGAGCCACTCTAGCGCCTGGGGCCGAGGCCAAGGAGCCATCCTCAGCGCCCGGGCCATTTTTGCTCCAATGGAGCCTTGGCTGCGGGAGGGGAAGAGAGAGACAGAGAGGAAGGAGGGGGTGGGGGTGGAAAAGCAAATGGGCGCTTCTCCTATGTGCCCTGGCCGGGAATCGAACCCGGGTCCCCCGCATGCCAGGCCGATGCTCTACCGCTGAGCCAACCGGCCAGGGCCTCTATATTACTTCTTGATTGGCATCCTCACTTGCAATTTTTTTCACCTATGGATGAAATGAACATTACGACAGGCACTTAGAATATGCTGTTGTGCAGATGAACATTAAAAAGAGTAAGTAATGTAAATTTGTGATTTCCACATTGGGTGGCTGCCCAGGTGCCCACTTTAGAGAGAACCCTGATTACAAGTGACATTTTAACAACCATTTTGCTGAACTCAACAAAAAACTAGGTATCGGTTCTGCTGAACTGGTGCGAACCGGCTGAATTCCACCACTGGGTTCATCCCCTTGTATATCAAGGCTGCAGGGTCCCACCACAGCACGAATCACCTTCATCTTCTCACCCCAGAAGCCTCTGACCAGCTTGAACTGAAGACAGAAGAGCACTGCCTCCCCCTGGAAGAAATTCTGGTCCAGGATGGTCTCCATCTGCACAGTTGAGAATAAACATCACAGGATGCTTTGCTTTTGGGGAGCCACCAACTTTAGACAGAGGTGGTCTGCAGTAAAAATATAAATTTCAGCCCCTTCTCCCCCCATCTTTGAACTCCACTCATTAGTTCTAGAGTCAAGCAGAAATGGGCATGGATTAGGAATCTGGAGACCTGAGTTTTGTAAAGAGCTCTGCTAGGAGCCTGCAGTGTGGTCCTGGAGAAGTACCTCCCGCTCTCTGGGCCGGAGTGCTCATCTGTGAGTGAGGAGGTGGAAGCTGGGTGAGCTCCCTTAACCCCTCTAGTGGTCAAACTCATTTTACCTTAGTTGTCATTCCTCACCCCTATCTTGGGACGGTCTGACATCTCACCAGCTCTGTCTGTTGAGTAAGAAAGCTTTTCTCCATAGATATAGCAAGCAACTGCTGTTTTTCTCGTTCTGCAGTGGCTAAAGAAAAGGAGATAGTGGGAGAGACAAGAGCATACACTCTCTCCTTCTGATGGGCAGGGGATTGTAATGCAGCTCTGGGAGCTGTAGCTAACATGTGAGTGTACGTGTGTGTGCGTGTGTGTGTGTGTGTGTGTGCGTGTGTGCGTGCGTGTGTATGCGTGCGTGTGTGTGTGTGTGTTGGAGGAGCAGCAGATTCACTCTTTTCACTCCAGGAGAGGATGAAAGAAGGTTCCTGGGAAGATATCTTTCTTTTTATTTTGGGATAAATAGATGAGGAGTAGGTGGGCTTTCCCTTCTAGCCTTTTCCTTGGAGAAGGGGACAACAGGATTTGTTCTCTGATTCACTCTGACTGTAGCTTGGTACTAGAGCCAGCTTCACAGGCTTGCAATCTGTTCAGATACACATGGCCCTACTTTTCGTTTAATGCTATGCTGTTGCCATCGTGAATAATTCTTAATAATGTTTACACAAGGAGCTCTGTATTTTCATCTTGCGCTGGAACTCATAGATTATGTTGCAGGTCCTGCTTGGTACCATTGGGCCTCACCCAGTAGGCCTGTCAATCACCTCAGGGACTGACCCCATTCCTGCTCCCGACCCTCACCACGGAGAGCCCCAGCAGGTAGAAGATACAGGGTTGAATTTGCTAGAAGACTTCTGCAGTCATTCGAGGACTGAGTCTCAGCCCCAGCCCTCAGACTCCTCAGGCTCTTTAAGAACTAGGGCCCAGGCCCTGATCCACTGGCAGAGAGATGGGGAGTGATGGACTAGCTACAGTTAGAAAAAAAGGAGCTCCCTGAGGGAGGGGGAGCAGGTCTCCTCTTTCAGAGTGGATACTCAGGGGACGGGTCTAGTCTCTCCCTGAGCCTTAAGAAGATTCCCTCGAGCGGGCGTGAGGGCTGAAAGCTCAAAGCTCACTGGACATGGAGGTTGGTCACGCCCCATCCAGCCACACCTGGTCCCAGCACGGCCCAGCTCCTCCCTCAGCCGTCTTAAGCTCCGCCTCTCGCTCGCCCTCTCTTATCACCACCTGGGTCCCGCCCCCAGCTCTCTCAGTCTGTCCCTCACTACTTAAACCCCGCCCCCTACTCCCCAACTCCATCCCAGGCGGCCCCGCTCCCCAGCAGTCCTAAGTCCCACCTCTCGCCCCGGCTCAACATTGCAGCCTTTTCCCGAACTTCCTCATCACTCCACCCCCCGGCCCCCCGCAATCCCGCCCACTCCGCCGGGCCCGGCCCCTGGCGCCTCCCGCCCCCTGGCGTCCCGCCCCCACGGAGTCCTCCAGCTCCCGCAGCGTCGACCCTACCCTAGCAGCATCTGTCCTTTCCTTAGTCGGGAGGTCCGCTGTTCCCGGGTTAGGACCTTCAGCGCCAGCAGCTGCTCCACCTCAGCCTTCAGCGCCAGACACCTCGCGTGTTCCCGGGGGCCCGGCTCAGGCCTGGACTGATTTGAGTGCGGCATAATGATGACCAGGACCCTAACCCATCCGCCTCGACATGGCTTCACCCTGAAGGGGGCCTGGAGTCCTATGGCCTCCCTCAAGTATCCCTCCCCAGGGATAGACGATCAGGGCAGGGGCTGGCGTGGGGTCCCCAAGGCGTTCAACTCTACAGAATTTTCTGATGGGCATTGACAGTCCTGCAGAATGGAAAAGGACACACCCCCGTGATGTGAGGAGCCAGACAGAGCATGAGTACTGAGAGCCCCAAGGCAAGAGGCGTCTTTCTGCACGGCGGTTCAGCTCTGGGTGGGTTTAGCATAGCCCTGACTACAACAGCATGGTGGAGGCTGGGGCTTGGGGCTGGGGAGGACACACTTAAAGGGCCTAGAAACCTGTGGCTGGGATCTCAGTCATTACGAAGTCCTGCCAAAGTCTGAGGGACCCCTCTGCATCCCACCCACCATCTCCCTTAGTTTGGGAGAAGGGGTTCTGGAATTGAGTTCCACACTTTACCTGTTTCTTTCCTTTGCCGGAGAAGGGGGGAGTCTTTGTGTCCCCCTTGCCTTCTAAGACTTTGTCCATCCTTTCCCAGCCTCCATGACATTGTGTGGTTGGGAAGGGAAGAAGAGTCCTTCAGCTTCTCTGCCCTTGGAAGGGGAACACTGCTGAGGTTTGGATGGTGAGGGAGTTCTGACCCTTGCCGCTGACCCTGCACCAGGAGCCCTGTGAGTGCAGTTGTGTTGATCTCGGGGGACAGACACACCCCCTTGCTTGTGCCCACATGTCCATCACAGGAAATCTTCCCTGATTGACTCTGCATAATTTGCCCTGACCCAAAAAGTAAGTGAGAATTAAAGGCTAGCCTCAGACGTCAGTTTTACCAGGGAGGCTTGAGGTGTGGGTTTCTTTAAGCATTCTGAAAGAAGATAATAATTGTCCTAGGTGCAGAAGTGAGTATTGTGACTTAGAGAAGATAAACTGGATTTCAGGTACCTGAGGCGCGTGTGTGTGGGCTGGTGGTGGGGACAGGACATTACACTGGGACAGAGGAAGAAGAACCGTGTGAACTGACACCTAGAGCTGGAGACTCCAGGGCCATCCTAACCAAAGGGCCGTCGCGCTCAAGACAGATTGGGCTTGCTCTGCACGGCCCACGGCACAGACCTGGACTCAGGGGAGGAGGGAACAAGGGGGTAGGCCAGGTAGAATGAGCATTTTTCAACAGTTGTCCCACCGTATTTGCTTTTGCA
Source organism: Saccopteryx bilineata (assembly GCF_036850765.1). Lineage (NCBI taxonomy): Eukaryota > Metazoa > Chordata > Mammalia > Chiroptera > Emballonuridae > Saccopteryx > Saccopteryx bilineata. Next base: position 374,836,226 of record NC_089491.1, read on the forward strand.
CTGATAAAAGGGAAACTTTCTCAAATACAACACTTGCTCCCTGCCCCTGAGAGTGGAAACTCCAAGATTTGACTTTTTTTTTATTTGCAGGTAACTCAGTCATTGTTTTAATATTATGCATTTTGCTAATGCCCAAAGGCCCTTCCTTTTAAGGCAGGAATCACTTATCCAAACAGGGCCGTTCAGAAGACACTAATGGCCCTACTGCAGTGCTTTTTGAGTTCTTGTAAATACTTTTTTCCCCTCCATTGGTTTGAGAGAGAGAGAGAGAGAAAGGGGGAGGGCAGTAGGGAAAGAGAGAGAGAAGCATCAACTTGCCATTCCATTTAGTTGTGCACTCGGTTCCTTCTTGTATGTGCCCTGACCAGGGATTGAACCTGTGACCTTGCTGCTCTGGGATGCAGTGCTCTGTACTGAGCCACCCAGCAAGGATGGACGAGGCTCCATCCACTGAGCCACCTGGCCAGGGCCTTGTAAATACTTTTTTTTTTTTTTGTATTTTTTTTCTGAAGCTGGAAACGGGGAGAGACAGTCAGACTCCCGCATGTGCCCAACTGGGATCCACCCGGCACGTGATGCTCTGCCCACCAGGGGGCGATGCTCTGCCCCTCCGGGGCGTCGCTCTGCCGGGACCAGAGCCACTCTAGCGCCTAGGGCAGAGGCCAAGGAGCCATCCCCAGCGCCCGGGCCATCTTTGCTCCAATGGAGTCTTAGCTGCGGGAGGGGAAGAGAGAGACAGAGAGGAAGGAGGGGGTGGGTGGAGAAGCAAATGGGCGCTTCTCCTATGTGCCCTGACCGGGAATCGAACCCAGGTCCCCTGCACACCAGGCCGACGCTCTACCGCTGAGCCAACCGGCCAGGGCCCTTGTAAATACTTTTAATAACGTCCCTACCTGCTGTCAGTTTGTTTCTAACTGCTCTTACTCTGTAGGTTACATACTTATTGCTACTTCAGATATACTGCTTCTAACTTGTATGCAGGAAACCATAGTCCCAAAATTATTAGAACCCTATGTAAAGTAAGATTTTTAAAAGTTGATTTTACAGAAGAGGGTGTGGAGCGAGAAGTATCAGCTCATAGCTGCTTCACTTTCGTTGTTCATTGATTGCTTGTCGTATGTGCCTTGACTGGGCAAGCTAAGGGTTTGGAACTCGCGACCTCAGCATCCCAGGTCAAAGTTTTATCCATTGTGCCACCACAGGTCAAGCAAGTAAGATTTTAAAAATGAGTAAAATTAATGGGTTCTGAGTAAGTGTTTCTATGATTAAAGTACATAAACCTTAGTGAGCATTTGCTTTAGATGACCCTTCCGGGTTCACAGGGCCTCTGTGCACATCTTGTCACCCTGGTTGTCATCTCTGATCCACTAATCTGTCAGGTCTCCCAGGATGGGCACCATGACATCTTCATCTTTGTGTCTGCAGTGCCTGCCACATAGTAGTAACTCAATAAATGTTTGTTGAATGAACGGGTAGACTTGTGGTGGCATCTGGTTTGTTTGTTTGTTTTGGTGGCATCTGTTTTGCAGCTTGGACACCTAGTTTGACTTTGTTTGCTACATTCCTGGTTTGGGGCAGCATTCCTGCTAGGCAGGCGAGGCTGCTGGTGATGGAGACCCAGAGAGGTGAAGTGAGCCTGTTTCTAGTGGGAACTCTCTTTAACCTAATGGGAAGGCACAGTCCCTTCCCTTGGGATGAGCTGCCTGGGTTGCTCTGGTGCTGATGCTGACCGCCCTCACTCTGTAGCAGAGCTCAGCATTGCACTTGACATGTCTGCACGGGAACCCAAACAGGAAGGGTGGGGCTGTGCCCCACCTGCAGCTCCTTAGCTGCCGCGTTCAGCGCCTCCGTTCTCAGTTTGCTCTCTGTTCACTTCCTTCTGTAATGGATGAGGCTTGGTAGGTGTTTTAGTTTCCAGGTCTGGGGTATGTCTGGGTCTCACTAGGTTCAGAGCTCCTCAAAAGGAAGTGGCCTGTTTCTTAGCTTGGGAATTCCCTGAGAGGTAGGTTCATATCACTTCCCCTTTGACTTGGGGGTTTCCTGAGGGCTCCTTCAGTCCTGGCTACTTCATAGGGCAGGGAGCAGCTAGTGGTACAAGGGCTGAGCAAAGGACTTCTTTCTTCCCACCTTTGCACACAGCCTGCTAGCTGCAGGATGCCGCGTGGGGAGGACAAGCCAGGGCCTGCTTTGGGCCTCCGGGGCCCTTGCCTCAGAGTTGGACCAGGCATGTGGCTGGGCTCTCTGGGCACCTGACAGCTTTCTTCCTGGCTCCAGCACATCTTGGTGGGAGCCCACTCTTCCTCTATTTGTACCAGGCAGATGGGCCGTAAGCAGGCAGCGGGAATGAGGCCATGCAGCTGCCTCGCCAGGGCCCGGGAGGCATCTCGGAACATGGATCCTATGATCCTGGGTCCTTGGCACAGGAATGGATGGGAGTGAAACCAGTTATGCCACCCCTTCCTGCCTGCCCAGTGGACAAGGACAACCCGCAGGCCATGGTGCTGAGGGAAGGGCTTAGGGGTTCAGTGACTGTTGTTCCAGGCGGGAGTGTCCCTGAGTCTGTGGAGGCCCCCGTCTGTCCAGTCACCTGTGATGGGCTGAGCTGGAGCGACAGCTGCTGAAGCCCCTCTCCCACTAAGTTCTGACTCAGAGACCTCAGCTGGCTGGGGTAAAGGGGTCTCTCCCTGGAACTGGGAGCCAATGAAGCTTCTCCCCTGCTACCTTCCGCACCCCCACTTACTCTCCCTCTTCCTTCCCTCATGTCCTTGCTCCAGAGAGGGAAAGGAGTTAGAGCCAAAAGGGGCCCGGGGATAGCTGGTGGGGTGTTTATTATCCAGTGCTCTGGGACCCCTCCTGATCAGGGAGGGTTCCAGGCAATGCTCCCTCGCTGGATCCCGTCCCATCCTGAGCTCATCTCTGAAATTTGGAGATGTGTCAGGGTAGGGGAGCTAACTCTCTGCGAACTCTACAGCAGGGGTCGGGAACCTATGGCCCGCGAGCCAGATGTGGCTCTTTTGATGGCTGCATCTGGCTCACAGACAAATCTTTAATTAAAAAAATAATAACATTAAAAATATAAAACATTCTCATGTATTACAATCCATTCATTTTCTACCGCTCATGTTTATGGTTGCGGGATGGCTGGAGCCAATCACAGCTGTCCTCTGGGACAACACCAAATTTTTATTGGATAATGCCAATGTACATGGGTCTCACGGAATTACATTTTAAAATATGTAGCGTTCATGCCTCTCTCAGCCAAAAAGTTTCCCGACCCCTGCTCTAAAGGCTTGGTCTCTGCCACCGAGGATGACAGGGAGTCGAATGAGGCTTCTGGAATGGGAACCAAAGGTAGAGACACAGGGCCCCACCTGTTCCCTACCCTTCCACCCCCATAGATCGACACAGTCTGCTTCCCAGAACCCAGGGAGATGTGGCCCAGCCTGATTCCGGTAGGGGGCTGGTGAGCAGAGTGGGGCAGACTCTGAGAGCGGCAGGGGAGGGCCTGATGGAGGGTTTGATGGGGATGGGCCCGGATTCCCAGGCCCAGGCCAGGGTGTGACTGGGATGGACAGTCGAAGCTGCAGCCTGAACCCTTCTCACACCCTCGTGCCTTCCCTCATCCCCGAACATCCCCGAAAATGGGGAGATCCATGTCTCCTGAGAAAAGAAGATGGGTGGGGTGTCCCAGGTTTTTCTAACATGAGTCAAATTGAGGCTTCCTTGATGATATGAGAGCTCAGCCTTGGCTTGGTGGGAAGAGCCTCCGGAATGGAGAGAGAAGGGGGAAGGGGGCTGGCAAGGAGACAGGAATGTCAAGAGGGGTCAGAGGGGACTAGGGGAGGTGATGGATTGCTGCTCCTTCAGTGGCCGCCCAGTCTGCCCCAGACTCCGCCCCAAGCTGAGCGGTACCGTGGGTCAGTGGTTCTTATCTCCAGTTTCTGCTGGGGCTCCTACAAGCTGTCTCAGAGCGGCTATTTCCTCCTTGGAGGCCATACAGGTGGACCACTCTGCATCAGGGCAAGGGACAGGATATGGTGACTGCTTTGGGTCCCTTGAGAAGCTTGTTTGGTGATAGGGATATTTCCTATACCCCCTGCTTCAGCGAGCTAGGTCTCCACCCTCTTACCCTCCACCCCCCGAATTCTTTCGTTAACTTTGAGCACATCTAGTTTCTCCTGCTCCCTGCTCAGACTCCCACTGAGAGAAAAGAAGATTGCAAGAAGGTAATGGCTCCCTCTCCTTTTGCTTCCTATGCCCCCTCCAGCGGGCTGGAGACTGCCAGCTGATGACTCATGCCCAGACCTTGCCCTCTCCCCTCCTCCCTCCGGGTCCCCTCCATTCCCCATTCTCCCAGTTTGTCATCATTAATTCATAGGCCCTGGCACTACTAGCAGATAGACTCTAGTGTCAGGGGCTGAGTGTCTAGTGACAAGCAGGAGGGGAGAGTGGAGTTGGCATTCAGCCCAGCAGGAGTACCCACCACCAAAGTGGTGGTGGTGGTAAAGGTCTCAATACCCTCCCCCTCCTCACAGCTAGGCCACATATGTCCAAGAAAGCGAACAATAAGAAAAAGGTCAGCCTGACCAGGCAGTGGCGCAGTGGATAGAGCATTGGACTGGGATACAGAGGACCCAGGTTCAAAACCCCGAGGTTGCCGGCTGGAGCACGGGCTCACCAGCTTGAGTGCAGGGTCGCTGGCTTGAGCATGGGATCATAGTCATGACCCCATGGTCTCTGGTTTGAAGCCCAAGGTCGCTGGTTTGAGCAAGGGGTCACTTCTCTGCTGTAGCCACCCTCCGGTCAAGGCACATATGAGAAAGCAATCACTGAACAACTAAAGAGCTGCAACAAAGAATCGATGCTTCTCATCTCTCTCCCCTCCTGTCTGTCTGTCCCTACCTGTCCCTCTCTCTGACTCTGTCAAAAAAAAAAAAAAAAAAAAAAAAAAAAAAAAAGAAAGAAAGAAAGGAAGAAAGATCAAGGGCATTAATAAAAGTGACTTTATTGAGTTGTTCTGGAGTGATGTTCCTAGTCCTCCCCCACCCTCTGTCCCCAGCTTTCCAGTGAATGACTCATCTCCAGCTCAGGCATAGAGGAGACTGACCGCTTTACCCCCAAGGGAAAGAGTTCAGGAAACCCTTCAGTGTAAAAAAGAGAGAGAAGAAAGATAGGGAGTCTCTAGAAAAAGAAGCAGGGGGCTCTAAACCAGGGATTCCCCAGAAGAAGGCCCAGGGAGAGGAACCTGGGCCCAAGGAGAGGCAGAAGTGCGGCGGTAGAGATGCGAGCGGTAGAGAGGGAGGAGCTTCTTGGTAGAGCTGAGAAAGAGGAGGAGCTTCTCGGTAGAGATGCGAGCGGTAGAGAGGGAGGAGCTTCTCGTAGAGGTGAGAAAGAGGAGGAGCCTACAGGGTCCCTCTCAATCTGCCCCCCACTTTCTGACCTCGCCTCCAGCGTGGTCCCACCCTCCCTCTGCCCCTCTTTGCACCCTCTACTGCAGCCCCAAGGTAGGTCTTGTGCTGCCCAGACCTTCCAAGTTGTTTCACATCTTCTTTGCCTTTGTCCACCACCTTTCAGCTAGGGTCCTCCCTCTTCTGCCCAAAGCCCTGCTCATTCTTGGAGAATTGAAGAGTCAGTTCAAACATCCGTACAGCAAAGCCTTTGGGATCAGCTCTGCCAGGCAAAGGCTCCCTGCTCTGTGTGTCCACAGCAGTCTGCTCCTTCTCTGAGTTGGCACACATGTCACCTACATTCTCTGTTCTGTCGTTCCCCCACCACTGTGGACTTGGGAGCTTGGAGTCTTGCACGATCTGGCACCAGAAATGGACTCCCAAAACTCCAGGCACCAATGATGGTGTAGGTTGAAAGAGAGAGACCGGGAGTTTAGGGGAGACGAAGGAGGAAGGGGAGTGGAATTTGAGGGATGGGATGGGGCTGCAGAGGAAGCAGAGGGGGTCAGAAGAAAAAAGAAGACACAGGGAAAGAATGTGGGGAGTGAGGCCAGCGGAGTTGGCTTTGGTCATTAGACCATGGTGCTGAGGGTCGAGGAATCCTCTGAGCGGGCAGGCAGCGTGGGGGCTCTCTTGAAGGGACGTCGGGTCTCATCCCGATTCTGCCACACATAGTGGACCAGATAAGCAACCACCAGCGCCAACCAGCCCCCCATAGTGACCAGCAGGGCCACGTCTGTGCTCCGCCGGGCCCCGCCCCGCCCCGCCCCACACAGCTCTTCCTCCCCTGCCAGCAGCAGAAACTCCTGCCCCACGAGGTCTGGTCGGGCTCCCGGGCCACACACGATGCCTGTCCCAGTGCCCGGTGCCAGCCTCACCTGTCTGAGAACCTCCTGGAGGGCACAGTCACAGCGCCACGGGTTGGCAGACAGGTTCACTTGGATCTGCAGCCCCACGAAAGCCTCCACGGGCAGCGAAGCCAGCTGGTTGGCAGAGAGGTCGAGGTGCCTCAGAGTGCCCGCCAGGCCCTGGAAAGCAGCCCCTGAGAGGTGGGCAAGGACATTATGGGACAGATCCAGCTCCTCCAGAACAAGCAGGTGCTGGAAGGCACCAGCTGGCACTGATGCCAGCTGGTTGGCATCCAGGTAGAGCTTGCGGGTATCGTTGGGGATGCCAGTGGGCACGGCACTCAGGCCTGCCTGGCTGCAGCGGAAGGTCCGCTCACCAGCTTCCTCTGCCATGTAGCAGCCCTGGGGAGGTACCCGGGGGCTGGGCATGGTACCCCCTGTGCCCATCACCAGCAACAGGGACAGGAAGTGACTGGCCGGTGGGAGCATGGCCACAGATCGGCATAGTCCTGGAATGGAGCAGGATCTGGGGAAGAGAAAGTCCCATAAAGGAAGAGTGAGTCAAGAGAATTCCATTCCGCACTGCCGCATCTCTTTTCCTGAGGTCTCTCTGTGGGGTCTCTGGATTGGGGACTCTTTTTTGGGGGATCTGTCAGGCCTGGGAGACATTTTTCCTTCCTCTTTGGGGTTTAGGGCTCCTCATTCAGGGCCTTTGGGTAAAAAAGATCCTCTGGGCCTGAGATTCTTCTAGGGTCTCTGATTCTGGGGAGCTATTCTATGAAGTCTCTTGGTCCAAGGCCCTGCTGTCATTCTGGGTCTGGGGACTTTTAAGTTTCTGTTTCTGCCTATGTATTGATTTTCCTCATTGGAATAAAGTCTTTTCCCACCAACCTACCTGTGTGGCTGCCAGGTGGGCCAGGTAGGTGCCAGAGGGCCAGCTGGCACTAGTGTGAAGAAGACAAAGAGAACAGATCAGTAATGGGACTTCAGGGCACCCAGCTCCGCCGGGTGACTGAGGCCCTACCACGGTGCCCACCCACTCCGTTTCCTTGAGCACCCACCCCTCATCCTGCCCCAGCTTTGCCTTCTCTACCCCACCCTTCCCTCCCTCCTCCTTTCAGCCTCTCACCCCTGTTGGTGGGAGATCCTTCTCCTGGGTTGCTCTCTCCCCGGAAGTAGCCTCCCTGCGGCTCTGCTCTGGAGACCCGCTTCCTCCTCCGGAAGCCCGGCTTGCTCAGAGCTGCTAGAAGTTGGGGGCTGGGGCCCAAGAATATTGAGTTTCCTGGCATGTGACTCTGGGCCCCAGGTATCAGATACCTGAGCCATGGCCTGTCCAGACGGTGCCAGGAGAGGGCAGATCCTGGACCCTGATGAACTCTGCCTGGGGAGACCAGGCGCCAATTCCATTCCCGGCTTCCGGCTCTCCTCCCACGGCCTGCTGTTGTCATCTTCCACTCCTCCTCTCTTATCTGGGGAGAAGATTCTTCCTTCCAGAACTTTCATCCTTGCCCAGAGCCTGGCCTAGCAGAACAATCCTTGCTTGGCAGGCCTGTGGGGAAGAACTGGGTGGGTCCCTCTCACATCCACTGCCTCCAGCACCTGGCCCCTCCCAACCCCATTCCTCCCCTCATTCTCCTCTGCTGTTTGCTGAGCCCTGTGGCTCCCATTCTCCTGGTGAGCAAACTTGTCTTTCTCTGGACGACTTCCTCTCCTGGCTCCTCACAGGGTGCCCAGCCCTCTTGCCTGGCAGGGAGCACTGTGGTTCGATTTTAGTTTGTTCTCTGCACTGTTGGTAGATGGCCCCTCTAGGAGTTGTTAGTTCTTCAAGGTGCCTAATGTCTGATATGGTTGCCTCAAGTTCTCCTGCTGATTTTATGCTCTGAACTGGAGCTGACTCAGGTTCCTTCAGTTTGCTGGGGCCCTGGGCTCCCGAGTTGGTACTTTCGACTCTCCTTCATGCCTGAGAGACGAGGAGGGCTGGAACCGTATTCCTCAGGGCCCCTTGATCCCTCCCGTCATTTGCAGCCCAAGCCCCCACCTTACACCACCCTCTCCTAATGTTCACTGGGTAGTGGAAGAACGGGCTGTCACAGGGACTTGCCCAGAGGAGGCTGAGCTCATATGCTGTGGAGACCTCTCTGAGAAGGAAAATCTTGCTAGATTTTGTAAGAGACTATGGATGATCAGGATCAGACACAGTGGCAGGGCCCAGTGCAAAATGAAAGTGTGGAGCCCCTGGTGCAGAGACGGTTGTAAGAATCAAGGTAGCGACAGTGGATGGTAAAAATGGTAAAAACAAGCGCAGGGCCCTTCTGAGCACAGGTCACATGCCCACGAAGCTGGCCCTGTGTCGGTGACCTTTGAATAAGCAGTTTCAGAAGTATAATGGGGGCCAGGTTCAGATGGTAGGATACCGGATGATGTCATCCTCTGGGGATGTATTGGCCACTGACTCATTCTTGTGACATCAATAGGGCATTTCTCACACTCATATTTGCCCAAGAAATCAGGTAAGACACATTTTCTATACTTGGGCAGGAGAAGCAAACATTTGTCTGTGAGTTGCTTTGTCTGTGAGCTACTGTGCTATTGAATAAATACACTGCTCACAAAAATTAGGGGATATTTTATCCCTTCATATTAATTTTGAAATATCCCCTAATTTCTGTGAGCAGTACACTTCAGTGTCCATTTCGGGATTGTAGCTGCATGTGGAACAGAAAGCGTGTGAAATGCTAGCCCTCCCACTTCCCCTAGATCACCCTGGGTGTGGCGGGGGGTTGGGGTGGGCAGAGATCAGCTAAGGCACAAGAGTTGAGCCTGGCTGTTGATGGAGAGGTTTGCCTCCCCTTCAGACTAAAGTGGCTGCCAGGAAAGAGTGGGACCGAGGTGCCCAGCACAGCAGCTGCAGGAGAAGCAGTGGTCTGTGCACGTAGGAGAGGCCATCTGGAATACAGATGTGTTTAACTGAGGATGGCTAAGAACAGTGCAGAGAGAAAAGGGAGACCTCGGAGGAAGGAGGAACCACACTTAGGGTGGTGCACAGTACAGGCTGAGGGTTGACAAGATTGCAACAGAAATTCTTCTCTGCCATTCATTCATTCATTCATTCATTCAGTGAGGATATCCTACGAGCCCCATGTTTCAAGCACTGTGCTTGTCGAAGGGGATACAGACACTGTTCTTAAGGTCCTGGATCTATAGCTGTGGTTAACCCAGCCTGCATATTAGAATCACTTGGGGTTTTCAAAATTTAGTTATGCCTGGGCTTCACCTGGAACAATTAAATTAAAATCTCTATGAATAAGGTCTAGGTACTAGTATTTTTCAGAAGCTCTCCCTTATTTCTAATGTGCAGCCTGAGTTGAGAACTGCCTGTCTCAGGTGGAGACGTGTCTCCACAAAGCCCTGGTGTGATCTCCGCTGTACCTGACACGTGTACAGAAGCTCTGAAGCTCAGAGAGAGTAAGTAACGGTGGCAGGATGTGCTGCCTGTCACTTGGTATTGTAGGGAGGCAACAGTTTACCCCTACCCTTTTAGGGCTTTTCAGCTAGGCCTGAGAATTAAACTGGCACAAGGCAGATTAGCAGGTGAAAAGCATACCTATTTATATATAAATTTTATGTGACATGGGAGCCCTCATAAGGAAATGAAGACCCAAAGAAGTGGCAACACATAAATACTTTTGGCTTAGGCTGAATAAAAAGAGGCAATTGTGGAAAAGTAGCTAAAATATATGAGGAGGATAGAGGAAGATTAGAATTATTTTAACAAGGTCTCTCAGCTTTGACTCCCCATTGGAGAATGTGTCTTTTCTCCCAGTACAGGGAGAACATCTTTCACGTGGCAGTTTCTGTCTCCTGTTGTCTTTTCAAAATGTGTTTATTGATTTTGGAGAGAGAGGAAGGAAGAGAGAGAGAGACAGAAACATCAATCTGTTCCTGTAGGTATCCTGACCGAGGATCGAACCAGCAGTCTTTACATATCAGGACAACACTTGAAACAACTGAACTATCGGCCCAGGCATGTCCTGTTTTCTGGAAGAAAATAGGAGATAGGAATGCCCTTCTGGTGTCTGTCACTTTTAAATGTGTCTTTAGCTCAATATAATCCTTATGCCTAAGTGGCATGTTTTGGGATGGCCTATTCTGTCACCCTTCAGTTTCCATTCCTTACCTTGGTGACACACACTGATTTGGGGGTAGCAATGTACTCAGTCCCTCATGACAGATCCTGATTGGTCCTTTCAGCTTATTAGCGATCCTGTGGCTCATTTTTCCCAGCCACCGTTGCAGCTGAAGGTGTCCCAATTCTGACAATAATATCTAAATGGAAGTCTGCTGAAGAGGTTTCTGGCACAGTCTTTGATTCATTCATAAAAGAAGATGCGCCGGGCCCTTCTCTTCTCCCTACAGATTTCTCCCTGCTTTGGACACGAAGGGTCAACTATAGCTATCTGTGAGCACGGGGCAATAAAACAGAAAGGAAAGGTCAAGAACACCATGAAGACATTGGGCTGGATATCACTGAACCACTCAACCGACTCCAGCCCCACCTGCCTCTGGGCTCTTTCAACATAAACCCTGCTTCCGTGCTGCTCCACTTGGCTGCAATTAGAATATGGAAGGATTTGCAAACTACCAATATCTGGGTCTACCACAGAGATTCTGATTAAATTAATTTGGCATGTTTCTTGGGGTGGACTTTTAAAACCCCCTTGGGTGACTGTAATAGCACTCTGGGGTCAGAATCTTTGCTCATGTTTTCTGTTGCTTTCAGATGAGATCATTCTTATCCGCTAAGATGAACTTTTCCAGAATAACAGAGAAGGCTTTGCCAAGGAGTGACATTTGAGCTGGGTCCTTTAGGCTGGGTTCATCAGCTGGAAGAGTAGAGTATGTCTGAGAGCACGGGAGCGCAAGAAACCTTGGCTTCTTGTAGAGTGGAAGGGGTGGTGGCAAAGGCAACAGTTAAACTGGAAGGGGACCAGATCCTTGTGGCCTTGTATACCATGGAAGAATTGGGATTTGGTTTATTAGCTGATGAATGGAAGGGTTTTAAAATTAGCTTTGGTATTTGGATCACTTTGCTGGCTGTGTGAAGTATGTATTGGTGGAAGAAAGACCAATTACAACAATAGGCCGGGTAGGACTATTGGAAGCTATGCTGTGGGACTGAAGCCCCCATGAATTGGGTGTTCTCTTCTTTGCCATGGCCTGTGGGATGTTATGAAATCTCATGCACCAGACTCAAGACATCAGAGATGCGTGCCACGGGGTACACCCTTCCCCAAATCCCCTTGGGCCTTTGGTTCCTTGGGCCTCATGGTCTCTGAGATCCCTTGCAGCCTGATGTTCAATGAGTGTATGATGGTAGGTCAGGGAGGCATAGCAGGGCCTAGCTCCCAAGTTCAGGGCCCAGGAAAGGGGGTCCCTCAAGTCCCCATGCTGGTGGACTGAATCACAGCTTCTCCCTTCAAGGGCAGTAATTCCTTGCCACAAAGGGGTGACTTCGAAGAAAGAAATTCAGCAGGCCTCCAGGCCCCTGCCTGTCCGATGTTGGAAGCTCCCAGGTCCAGTCTGGACAGGGGAGGATAATTGAAAGGAAAGGAGGAGGGTTAGCTACTCTACCTATCATGTCCGCCAAGGATGCGCCTAATGCCAGTGCCTGGGCATTTAGGCAGGAGGGCAGCAAAGGCCTCTGTTATTCTTGCTCCTTCTGGAAAACTGCAAAGCGTATATATATATACCTCATGCTTCCATTCTTGGATGTACTCTCTCAGTTGTTCACTGCATACTTCCTGGGCCTTTTAGGCATTAGGGATGCAGAGAGAAGTAAATCATCCCCCAGACAAGGGGGAAGATAGACCTGTGCACAAGTACGCCCACCTGATAGCCTAGGGGAGGCTCTAGCTGAGGTGTCAGCAGGGGTCAGAGGAGCAGGGAGGATCAAACAGTGGACTCTGCCTGGACAGTTGGGGAAAGCTTCTCTGAGACGAGAGCAGAAAGAGCAAGGTGTGTTCTGAGAGTGGGGCGGCTCAGTGGGGCTGTATCTGGGGTGTGTGGGTGAGTACCCTTGTTTAGCTAACATTTACTGAGAATCCACTGTGTGCAGGAAATGCAACTGTGAGTAAGACATGGAGCAAGTGCCCTGTCAGGGAAAGTGGATGCATAGTAGAGAACTTAAATACAGCACCTTCAGGCAGAAGAGAAGTCTTTTCTTTTTCTTTTTTTTTTCTTTTTTTTAAGAAAGAGAGAGACAGACAAGAAAGGAGAGAGATGCAAAGCATCAACTTGTAGTTGCAACACTTTAGTTGTTCATTGATTGCTTTCTTGTATGTGCCTTGACTGGGGGGTGGGGGTGGGGCTCCAGCTTAGCCAATGACCCCTTGCTCAAGCCATTGACCTTGGGATCAAGCCAGCAACCTTGGGCTTCAAGCCAGCGACTTTGGAGTCATGTCTATGACCCCATGCTCAAGCCAGCGACCCTGCGCTAGCCAGCGACCCTGCGCTCAAGCCAGTGACCTCAGGGTTTCGAACCTGGGTCCTCAGCGTCCCAGGCCGATGCTCTATCCACTGCGCCACCACCTGATCAGGCAGGAGAGAAGTTTTTTAAAGCATCTATGGAAAGGTACAGGACACACGGGACAGGAGAGCCGCCAGGAATGAGTTTTGGGGAGAAATGCTACTTCTTAGCTGTGTGACCGTGAGCAAAATACTTAAACTCTCTGTACTGCAGTTTTCTCATTTGTAAAGTGAGGATAATAAAAACACCTACTTCACAGGGCTGTCTGAAAGATTAATAGGGTTTATACATGTAAAGCTCAGTACCTGGAACACAGCAAACACTAACTATGGTTGCCGTAGTTGTTACTGAAGGAGGAGCTGGCTCAGGCAGGGGAAGACGTCCTGCTGGGGCCACCCAGAATTCCTAGAGAGGCAGGCTCTACTCCGGGTAGTAACACCACCAGAAGGGCACCAGGGATCTTTTCTGAAAGCTGCTGTTTTTATATGCCTTACCCCTTTGATCTGTAATAGTAAGGTTTCTAAACTGCCTTTTTCCCCCCATGGGAGAAATATCAATTATCCATATCAAAAAGAATGCAGATTGCGGGCTTCCTAAAGAAGAGCCCTGCTCTCCATCCCCAGGGGGAGGTCTGGTTCTCAGGCTTCAGCGCTGGCCCTGGAGGCCCTGGCCAACTCAGCCCTTTCCCTCTGCAGCCCAAAATAGCCAACCACAGGCTGGGAGAAGGGAGTAGATGGAGTGCCGGCTGGCAACGCTGCCAGCCCCGCACCTCTCCGGTTTCCCACCAGCTCAGTAGCTTTCACTCAGCGCTTGTCTGCTCAGCATCACGGTCCCCTCTCCCTCTCTGCCACACGTGCTTTGGTGCCCCTGCCCCCAAGCAAAAGCACAACTGCCAACAAAATAAAGTTCTTTTTTCTCCTGTGCATTGGCTCTGGGAGTGACCTCAGCAGCTCCCCCCCCCCCCCCCCGGAAGGAACAAGGGGCAGAGGGGAGCGCGAGAAAACCGGTGGGGGGAGTAGGAGGGCGTAGTAAGAGTGGAGGGGTACCATTCTTTCTTCCAGAGGTCAAGGGAAGGGGCTCCGTTTCTTACACCCCACCTCCTCACTTCCCACCGCTGCCATCAGCCTGGAATGTGTTCCCAGTTTATCTCCCGCCCATGTTTGCTATCTCTGCCCACACGGGTGTTCTCTATGGCAAGCAGAGGCGTGGCCACCCCGCCAGATGGAAACACCCCAAGGCTGGGGAACGCAGCCGCCTCAGCGGGAGGGACGGAGGCACGTGCAAAGGGCAGCTAGAGCCTGTGAAGGCAGTTCCCTCTGTTTTCAAAACACAAATACATTTCATAAAAAATCTAAAGCTAGGCCCTGGCCGGTTGGCTCAGTGGTAGAGCGTCGGCCTGGAGTGCAGGAGTCCCAGGTTCGATTCCCAGCCAGGGCACACAGGAGAGGCGCCCATCTGCTTCTCCACCCCTCCCCCTCTCCTTCCTCTCCATCTCTCTCTTCCCCTCCGGCAGCCAAGGCTCCATTGGAGCAAAGAGGGCCCGGGCACTGAGGATGGCTCTATGGCCTCTGCCTCAGGCACTAGAATGGCCCTGGTTTCAACAGAGCAACGCCCCAGATGGGCAGAGCATCGCCCCCTGGTGGGCGTGCCGGGTGGATCCTGGTGGGGCGCATGCGGAAGTCTGTCTGACTGCCTTCCCGTTTCCAGCTTCAGAAAAATACAAAAAAACCCACAAAAAACAAAACGAAAAATCTAAAGCTAATACTCTCACATTACACAAGGTTTAAAACTGGAGAATGAAAAAGATCACCCCAGATCCCTCCATCCTAACATCTTTTTATTTTGTTGAATTTCCATAGCCTAGTAAAGTAGATGTTCAGATATCATTTAAATTTGGAATGAGTTAATCCAAGGTCACACAGACAGAGCACCTACTATATGCCAGAAATTAAGTGCTTCACTTTTGTTGACTCATTTCATTTTCTCCATTTGGAAAGGAGGTAACCTGGCACAGAGAGGTTCAGTGACTTCACCTTAGGGCAAACAGCTGGTAACTACAAGAGCTGGGAGTTGAACTCTGGCAGTTTGGTGCCAGGATCTCACCAAGCACTTTATTTTTTAAATTCATAATTGTTAATGCGTATGAGGCATACAAAAACTTATTAGGGAAAATTTTAAGCATAAAAATGTAGGAAAAATAATATAACTAATAATATAAGCAATCTCACATTCCATCTTCCAGGTTTTTTTTTTTTTGTTTTTTTTTTAACAGGGACAAAGAGAAAGTCAGAGAGAGGGATAGATAAGGACAGACAGACAGGAACAAAGAGAGATGAGAAGCATCAATCATTAGTTTTTCATTGTGACCACGGGCCTTCAGCAGACTGTGTAACCCCTTGCTCAAGCCAGTGACCTTCGGTCCAAGCTGGTGAGCTTTTTGTTCAAGCCAAATGAGCCTGTGCTCAAGCTGGCGACCTCGGGGTCTCAAACCTGGGTCCTTCCGCATCCCAGTCCAACGCTCTAGCCACTGTGCCACCGCCTGGTCAGGCCCATCTCCCAGTTTTAATAATCATCACCTCATGGACCATATTTTTTCTTTTATTCCCCCACGTCGTTGGTTCAGATTATTTTGAAGCAAATCTAGCCATCATGTTATTTCATCCACATATATTTTAGTATATATCTCCAAAAGATAAAGAGGATTTTTTTTGAGAGAGAGGCAAGGAGAGAGAGAGAGAGAGAGAGAGAGAGAGAGAGGAACATTAAGCTGCTCCTTTACGTGCCCCAACAAGGGAATCAGAGAATCGAACCAAGAACCTCTGAGTTCCAGGGCCACACTCCAACCAACAGAGCTATCTGGCCAGAGCTTAATTTTTATTTGTTTATTTAATAGAGACAGAGAGAGAAAGGGAGAAAGGGGAATGGGAACAGAAGCATTCATTTGTTGTTCCACTTTGTTGTATGTTCTTTGGTTGCTTCTCGTGTATACTCTGACCAAGGATCGAACCTGCAACCTAGTTGTTTTGGGATGATGCTCTTAATCCACTGAGCTAACTGGCCAGAGCCAGGAGTATTTTTAATTAAAAAAATTACCACAATACCATGTCATACCTTAAAATTATAATGATTTAATATTAATTTGAATAGTCAGTGTTTCAATTTCCCTGATAATTTAGTAAAATAATTTTTTAAATGTTGCTGTGTTTAAATCAGGATCCAAATAGATTGCTTTATTTATTTTAATCTACAAGTCTCTCCCTCTTCTTTTTTTCTCCTCGCTTATTTGTTAAGGGAATTGGGTGTTTGTCCAAGTCTTCCTTTTTTTAGATTTTGCTGGCTGCAGCCCAGGGGAGTGCTTGTGCTATTTTTTCCCTCTGATCTTTTCATATAACCTAGCATTTCCCACATTGCCACATGATTTTCATGACCATTTACTACACTGCTTACAAAAATTAGGGGATATTTTAAAATGAATACAGAGCAATAAAATATCCCCTATTTTTTGTGAACAGTATATATGGCCTCATACTATTCCATCCAATGACTATACCATAGTATTTTTCTTGGGCCTTTAGGTTGCTTTTGATTTTTCACTATTATAAATAATGCTAGAATGGGCCCTGGCCTGTTGGCTCAGCAGTAGAGTTTCAGCCTGGCATGTGGAAGTCCCAGGTTCGATTCTTGGTCAGTGCACACAGGAGAAGTGACCATCTGCTTCTCCATCCCTCCCCCCTCTCTCTATTTCTCTTTCTCTCTCTTCCCCTCCCGCAGCCATGGCTCTGAATGGTTTGAGCAAAGTTGGCCCCAGGCGCTGAGGATGGCTCCATGGCCTCACCTCAGGCGCTAAAATAGCTCAGTTGCTGAGCAACAGAACAGGGACCCAGGCAGGCAAAGCTTGCCAGTGGATCCGGGTCTGTGAGCATGCAGGAGTCTGTCTCTGCCTCCCCACCTCTTATTTAAAAAAAAAAAAATGCTGAAATGAACGTCTTCACATATACATGTGATGCACTTCCTTAAAATACACTTCCAGAAATGCAGTCATGGCTTCGAGGCCTGAACAATATTTCAGCCTCTTGGCACATATGAACAATTGTATGTCTGAGAGGTTGGACATCCACCAGAACCACATAAGACTACTGTCACTCATTCTGAACAGTACTTAGGCCTATCCATGACTCAAGGATGTTTGGGGAAGACCTGGTAATTATGAAAGCAGAGAGTGAGGGAAGGAAAAGGCTGATGACAAGGACTCGGACTACCTAAAGCAGAAAGTGATCCACAATTTACCACAAACCTTGAGTGAGTCAGAACTCTGTTCATTTTCATTGTGGAAAAAAAAAACAAACCCTTGATAACAGGAGTTATTAATAGGGCATGGCGCGTCCAGTAATCTTTCCGTTAGCTTATGCATTAGTCAGAAGCTTATTTGAGATACGGGTCCAGTCTGGGTCAGTGAACTTCACAGAGACGTGAAGAAACTGGGAAAGATCCAAACAGCTCCATCAACTTGATGAAGGATGGAAGAATTCCAGAGAGAAGTCAAAGGACTCAATTAGGCTCAACTTGCAAAAAATAGATTTTTTTTCCCCACCTCAAGGCTGTGGAGGTTTCTGTGGAAAGTACGACACTCAGCTGTTTGTCTATGACTTTAGAAGGCTGACTGTAAGGAAAGGGGCCTCAATGAACCAGGAGGAACATCTGTAGGATACAAGGAAGAACTTTTTCAGATTCTGAGGTAATCAGTCTTGGCGGATGAGCACTTTTGGGCCAGTGGGCCTGGAAATATTTGAGAAGCTGGCTGTTTTCCTGCTCTGAGTGGTTTTATCTATCTGCTCAGTGCCCACCCAGGGCCCACTCTAGGTTTGTGACATCTGTTTCCTGGCAGTGCTCCTCTGGGGAGGGGTGGCTGAGCTGTGAGTGGAGTGCTCCTTCGGCTGCCGGGCCAGCCTTCTTTCTGTCTTCTCACATCCATTTCAGTGTATGTTTACAGCCCGTGAGGTTGGCATGTCATGACATCATCTGATCCTGCTAGTCCAGCCCTACTGTGCACTGAGTGGACTTAGAAGGAAGCGGGGCGGGGTTAGTGGAAACTACTCAAACAAGGCCCTCTTGGTGACTCAGGAGACCTCAAGAGCCATTTAGTTCAACCTCCTACAGAAATAGCTTCCTGCAATGCAACAGGTGCTTTACATACATTCTTTTGTATTCACACAACTTTGGAGTTAGGGTTTCACAAGTGTGGAGTTAGATTGAGACAAGTTATCTGTCGGTAAAGGAGTGCCTGCTAAGTTTATAGTCTGGTAAAATCTGTGCCCTTGGAAATCCGCAGACCGGAAACTGCAGCCCAGAGAGGTGGACCTCCCACTCACAGCCGTGCAAACTGACCTGGGACTGGAATTCAGGGTCCTGACTATTCTTCATGGAATATTCCTGAGACATGCAACCTCTTCTCACTTTTAACATGGGGGAGGCCAAGGATGTGGTCTGGCCCAGGCCAGCTTGAGTCAGGTGTAACTGAGTAGATGGGTTCTGGACAAATACTGCCCACAGGCACGTTTTCTGCTCTCCAAATTTCATTCTAACCAACATGGAGATAAGCCCCACTTCCAGGAGGGCCTGGGAGGACCAAGGGCTGGCCTAGTCTGATTCTGGAGAGACCACTCAAGGGCCAGGGTGGATGCAGCAAGGTGTAATTGGAAAACCCTCTGACCTCTGGTCAAATTCTGGGTTCTTGTCCAGGCTGAGAACCAGCAGGGACCTATGGCAAACTTCTGCAAAATGGAACACGTGTAAACTGCATTTGAAACGCGCACGGACGCAAAGGCAGTTGTTACGCACCAAAACAATACCACCTTATCTTAGTATCACATCCTATTGAAATGTCAGAGGGGCGCTGTGAGGCCGGGGCCTGGAGTTGAGGGCAGGATGGGGTAACTACAAGTCCCAGAGGGCGCCTTGGGGCGGGTAGGCGGGCAGGGGGAGAAACTACAACTCCCAGGTGGCATCGGGCAGGCCGGCGCTGGGTGGTGACGTTGCGGGGGCTGGCGCGGGGCGCTGATTCGGCCGGAGCTGCCAGTGGGGTGGCTACCGCCACGGCTTGTTACTGCTGCTGTAGCAGCAGCGGCCCCCAGCCCCGGGCACCTCTCCCGGGCCCTCAAGGGCCCTAGACCTCCGGCGCCGCACGGTGAGTCCAAATGGGCGGCTTCGGAGTGGCCGAACCGAGAGGCTCCTGGGGCTGGAGGTGGGGCGGGAAAGGAGGTGGGAGCTGCAGGGGAGGTGCCCCAGGCTGAAGGGGACCAGGGCAGGGTGAGCGAAGGTGGGGGCGTGCATCAACCCAGGTTGCCCAAAGGGGAAAGTGGGAGCGGAGGCCGAGGGTGGAACGTGGGGGCGGGGAGCGCTCGAGCTCGGGTAGGGGATGAGGGACCGGGAGCGGCTGGGCTTCGGGGATGTTTTGGCCGCTTCCAGGGCTGAGTGAACGCGTGGAGGTGGGAATGAGGCTCTGGACCCAGCCCGGCGCCGAGTGCAAGATCCCAGGCTGGGAAGCGGAGCGGGAGGCCCCCCTTCGGTCTGAAATCCCACTCAGAAAACCCTAACAATAGCGAGAACTCTGCCTCTTCGCTTCACCTTCTCCCCTGGCTAGTAGGGGTTCGCTCAGTCCTCGCCTTCTTTCCATTTCCACCGCCCTCCGGAGTCCGGGAGGCAGGGCCAGAGCTAAGAGGTGAGCTGCTACTGTGGCCCTGCGGTTAGAGGGGTGGGGAGAATGAAAATGCCATTGTGGCGTGCTGCCAGGGACTCCTCATTGGGGTCCGATTGCAGGCTTGGATATTTTGTGCTTTTCATCCAGAAGGGAAAAGGTTTGTTGCTTAAAGGGCTGCCCTTACTTGGAGGAGAGAATGGGAAATCGCTCACCTGGCAGCTGCCCTGGGAGGTACTGTGGCCTTGGCTTAGGTATCTGACAGACACGCTGGACAGGGATATTTGTGTGTGGAGTCAGGGGAGGGGGGGAGGGAGAGAAAGAGTAGGAAACAGCTACCTGCAAGAAAGTAGTTAACAGAACAGAGTGGCTGCAGGCTCTGGTTTGAGGCAGGTTATGAAACCACATCAGGGACTGGCACAGGCAGCCACCTGCCAACTGGCCTCAGAACTTTTCAGCCTCCGCTGCTGTAGACTTGCTTTACCTTTGCCAACTTTTTCTCTCCATGTCTCTCCTTCTGGGTGAGGGGCAAGTTGGTTATTTTACTCACAGAAGTGAAATGTACCCTTAGACACACAAAAGGCTCAAGAGTGCTTCCTGGCTGCCAATCTTCCTCTTAGTTTATTGATCTGGTCTGTCTTGGGGTGTGTGTGTGGGGGGGAGGTCTTCTGGGATTTCTGCTCTCAGGACAGTTAGTATTCAGTCTCAAGAAGAAGCTTCCCAGGGTATCAGGTCCTAAGTGTAGGCCCCTCCTAGACTCCTCAGGCTTCATGGGATGCCCGGTTTCAGCCAGAAAGGAGTGTTTGATGATCTGGGGTTCAGTAAGAATGTCTTGGCGCTCCTGGACAAAATACCAGGAAGAGCTAGAGGTCTCTCTCTACTCCTACATCTTGTAGGTTTAGGTCAGGGAGAAGTGTGGAGAGGCAGCAGCTTCTGGTAGATTTGGGGAATGGTTTCTCCTTACTCAGTAGTAAGCCCTTCAGAGCCCTCAGTTCCTGTCCAGCCCCCCTCCCTTCCCCTCTCCTCCCCAGGAGGGCTTTTGCATAGTAGGTTCCCAGGAACTGTGTTAGGGTAACGGAAACCCCAAGCCCCTGGGAAGGTAAACAACCGAGCCAGTCCTGGTTTTCTAGTTCCCTGCATTTCTCTTGGGCCCAATTATCCAGCCTAATGGGCTGAGCTGATGGGCCCCAGGAGCATTGCTTCTTCTAGGATGTACTCTGGGTCATCTCAGGTATGTTTGCATGTTAAGGAAGTGTGTTGTGAGGCACATTTCCCCTGAGGTCTCTAAGTTTGAGCTGTCTGAGAAGAGGAAACTTGTTCCTATTATCCTGGAACTAAGGAACTGATCCCTGAGAATCCTGGCGCCTACGCAGGCCTGCCTGTGATCCTAGTCAGAGATAAACAGCAACTGAGTCTGAGGGGTTCACCGCAGCAGGGTGAGGGAGGTGGCCTCTGGGCACTGCCAGGATACCTCCATCTGGGACACTTTTCTGTCTCCCCAGGAAAGATGGGGCTGTTACCATGGCGATAACCATAGGGCCTTTCTGAGGCAGGACCTTCCCTCAGCTCAGGAGGTGAGCCAGTACAAAGGCACCATCTGTTCCCACCGCCTGCTGGTCACAGGGCCCTCAGGGATCTGGGACTGCCGAGCTCTGGACAAGGGACTGCTCATTCCCTTCCTTACCTGAATCCAGGAATGCAACTGGGTTGCATTGTTTCCTGGGCATCAAGGGCAGTCCTTCTGGTTACTTGTGCTGCATGCTTCTGCCATCAGAGCTGGGCAAGGGAAAGCATGCTGCTTACTCCTGGAAACAAGTGCTGGAGAGGAGGCTGAGGCGAGGATGGGCGGGGCAGAGAGGTAAGGGGGCAGGAGAGCGGTCGCAGGTGTGGGTTTGTGACCCTGGGAGGGGTATGTTGATGTGGGTTCCAGCTACTGTGGGAGCTGTAGATGTTGGCCATGTTCTCTGTCCTCGCCTCTGGTGGGGTAAAGGGCCCTGGTGGTTGGCATCAGAGTGGGTGGCATCACAAGGGTTAGCCTGAGTTGCCGCCAAATGGATAAAACATCTGGATGGGTAGTTTTGTGTAATCAAGAAGGAGGCTTCCAGGTCTGGGCAAAGGTTTGCCCTAGTCTTTTGTTTTGTTTTCTTCCCTCCCTCCTCCTTCCTGGCCTCTCAGTCCTCCTGGGTCTGGATTGGCAGAGACCCCGGACTGGAGAATTACGGGAGATGGGTAGAAGCAATGACCCTCCAAGCATTTCATCCACTGCTCTCCTTGCAGGCCCCACCTCCTTTCATTCCTTCCGATGAGGAAAGTGGGGAAGAGGTAGATGTCTCGAGTCAGCCCTCAGTGAGACAGTTCAGCAGGGTTTATGCTGAGTAATTCTTAGGGGGCAGGCCTCTTCTCCTCTTCCCTGGGCTTGGTGGGAAGAGGGCCCTCGTGGGAGAGCTCTGCAGGATGAGATGGAGGGGCAGTGGTGTCTTTGCTTTAGATCTGGCTACTTCTTGATGACCTATCCACCCAGGCAGTCTGCCTGGAAGGGAACTGTTCCGATTGGATGATGTTGTGGTGTTTATCCTAACTCAGGATTGGGAAATGAAGAGAGTTAAGTCCACGTGGACTTTCTCTGGACTCCTTGTTTGTGAATGAAACAGCAGAACTGCCTGGAGTTCTTGGGGAGAGCAGAGCCTCCCTCCAGTAAGATTCGGAGGGTGTGAGGGGGCAGGGAAAGTGGTGTGACCTGTCTCACCTGTGCTGCTTGTTTGCAGAAGAGCGGCAGGAGAGGGGCAGCAGGATGAACGTGGGCACGGCACACAGCGAGGTGAACCCGAACACTCGGGTGATGAACAGCCGCGGCATCTGGCTCTCCTACGTGCTGGCCATCGGGCTCCTCCACGTCGTGCTGCTCAGCATCCCCTTCGTGAGCGTCCCCGTGGTCTGGACCCTCACCAACCTCATCCACAACATGGTGAGGGCCCGCCTGCCGCCCGCCCCGGCCGTGTGGGCTGCTCTTTGGCAGAGCTGAGGAGTGGAAGGAACCCCCAGACATAGGCCAGAAGTCAGGGTGACCTGCTGACAACAACTGTCACCAGAGTCCAGACCAAGCTCTTGTTTCTGCCCCACTCGCCCTTCTGGGTTCTAGCCCTGTGCACTCCGATAAGAGGTCTGAAATCTGCAGATCTGTCCACATCTCCAGGATGGGATAGCTTGTGGACGTGGAAGAGGGGCCACTGAGAGCTGAACTGAAGGTCCCAAAGAGTCCCCAGGACCCAGGTGCCTAGCCTGGTGCCGAAATACCCTTTCCCACATTAGGAGCTCAGATCACCTTTGACTCTTGCCTCTCTCTTCTCCATCACCACCTGCTTGCCACCTTGTACTCTTGGTGGGCAAGCAGGGGCCTCAGGCCTTCTCATCAGCTTGCCCCCTCCCAGCTGGCGCAGGGGGGCTGCCGTGGGGCTGGAGGGTGGTTCTTTGCCCCCTCCTCCCGTGTGCCTCCTCACGTCAGGCCTGCCCTCTCACTCTGGTTCTGCCAGGTTCCTGCATCCTGATCCCTAGCCCACAAACCCCTGCCCATAGGGGGAGGCTCCAGATCCCCCGGCCCACTTCTGAGACTGTGGTGGGGAAGCTGAGCTGGAGGCCTCTTGCCTTTTGTGTCCTCTAATGAAGGCCACTCCCTCTAGGGCATGTACATCTTCCTACACACGGTGAAGGGGACCCCCTTTGAGACCCCGGACCAGGGCAAGGCAAGGTTGCTGACCCACTGGGAGCAGATGGACTACGGCGTTCAGTTCACAGCATCTCGGAAGTTCTTGACCATCACACCCATTGTGCTGTGAGTGCCTTGGGGTAGAGGAGGCGCTGGGGCCCCACCAAGCCTACAAGCCTCTCTAGTTCGGCTCTTGGCTTAAGGATGAGGAAAGGAAGAGAAGTAGGAGTATTTCTGGTCATATACTGGGCTCAGGCCTCGTGCATCTCGGCATTGTCTTTCCTCACCTGGGACTTTTTCCCTGCCAGTGAGGTGGGCCCACAGGCCTGAGATAACTATGCAAGGGGGCTGGGTTGGGGGGCTTTCTTTCTCAGGGGAGGTGTTGCTATCCTGTTTCTGTCCTGAGGCCCTTTCTCGTAACTTCTCAGCTGTCAGGGATCTGCCTCTGCCCACCCAGGGAGTGAGGGAGGAAGGGGTCGTCCAGACAGAGTCTTACACCTCTCCCTGACCTTTCCCACCAGGTACTTTCTCACCAGCTTCTACACCAAGTACGACCAGATCCATTTCATCCTCAACACTGTGTCTTTGATGAGCGTGCTCATCCCCAAGCTGCCGCAGCTCCACGGAGTCCGGATTTTTGGAATCAATAAGTACTGAGGTGCAGCTCCTCTCCTTGCCCCGGCGGCAGGGAGGGCTGGAAGCCTGTGCCGCGATGCTGAAGACGGAAGGAGCCCTGGGCACTGCCAGAGCCGGGGTGGAGCCTCTGGGCCTGCGTTCCCCTTCACTTCCCCCAGTAGCCAACTTGAAGTAGCTTGTAGTGGGGTTGGGGTGGGACCTCCTCCTCAGCCCTCCCCACCCCAGGCTCTGACCCTTCTGATTTTTTTGATCTTTTTCTTTTTCTTTTTGGATAGAGACTCCATGGGGGTGGTCATGGAATGGGCCGGGCTCCCAGGCTGAACACAGACCCGTGAGTTTGGGACAAGAGGCCAGGGAACCCCCCCCCCCGGCTCATTTGCTCGTCCTCATACCGCTAAAGCACTTTAACCCCTGCGAGGGGACGGTACAGCTTCTCGATTGTTTCTTTAGTTCCGGATCATTTAGGACCCCCCTCAGTGTGCGCTTGTGTGTGTGAAAGCAGGTGCTCTGTGGTGCCTCGCCCCTCTGAGGAGAGAAGCGTTGACTCGGAGTCTCCTGCTTTGGCAGCTCCCCTACAGCCCACCCTGGGTAGGGGGTGGAAGTGGGGAGGGGAAGGAGAGGGCTGGGTGTGGGTGGCCTAGTCCCCGAGGGGCGGGGCCGGGGCTGCCGCCATCCTGCCCTGGTGGAGGCTGGACGAGTGGAAGATGGAGCGGAAGATGGAGCGCTGATGGGGCTCCCTGGGCAGCAGACTGGTGTGAGGGAGGGAGGGTGGGGACAGAAGCTAGACCCAACCTCATCCTTTGGGCTGTGGTCAGGGAGGGAAGCAGGCTTGGAGAGTTCATGTGCCCACATGAACCAGGCCAGGTGTTGGTAGTAGGAAGGGTGGCCGCTGTGGGTTCGAAGCTCCTGAGCTGCCGTGAGGGTATGCAAGGCCTGCCAGTGGTCGTGAGCGCAGGTCCAGTAGGGCACGGCCTTCTGCAGTGGTGAGGGTGTGGGGGGACAGGGACGATGGGGCCCTGCGGCAGCCCCTCGCCTCCCAGCCTCCACGTGTACACGGGCCGGGGGCAGGGCCTTCTGCAGTGGTGAGGGTGTGGGGGGACAGGGACGATGGGGCCCTGCTGCAGCCCCTCGCCTCCCAGCCTCCACGTGTACACGGGCCGGGGGCAGGGCCTTCTGCAGTGGTGAGGGTGTGGGGGGACAGGGACGATGGGCCCTGTGGCAGCCCCTCGCCTCCCAGCCTCCACGTGTACACGGGCCGGGGGCAGGGCCTTTTGGGCACCATGCGCGTGTGGGGCTTTGGGGCCACCCCAGAGGGGTTGGTGGGCTGCAGGGCCCTGCCGGTGCCTGCTGCTGCAGGGCTGTGAGAGGAGCCAGGCCTGGCCTGAGGCGCTGTCGCCTCACCCTCGGGGGAAGAGAGCTGGGACTGGAGCCTGAGCTCAGTCAGAGAGGAGCCACTCGCCTTCTCCTTCCCCAATCTGAGTCTGGTCTGTGCCACTTCTGAAAGGTGTGGGTGCCCGGCCCCCTCCCAGGACCCTGAGGGCTGAGGGGAAGTCGCTGGCTCTGTTTTCTGCCTCTTGGTCCCCTACCCCCACCCCATGTATCATAGGGAACTTTCACCTCAAAATCTTTCTAAGCAAAGTGTGAATAGAATTTTTACTCCCTTTGTACAGTATTCTGAGAAACACAAATAAAGGACAATGTGTTCCTGTTTCCCCCTGAGTCTGGCCTCTGCTTCCTGGAGGGCCCTGGAGGGGTGGGCAGGGGGTGGGCACAGCCCCGCTGAGGGCAGTGTGGGAGCATCAGCTGGACCCTCGGCCTGGAGAGTGGGAAGGACCTGGAGCTGCTGTTCTTCCTGCTGTCCCCCGCAGAGCAGGGGGCTGTGGGAAGGAGGCAGCCCAGGAGGAGTGCAGACTGCTCGGTGGCTTGGCCCAGCTGTGGAACTGGCGGAACTGCTGGCCAGGAGACGGCTGTGCCGTGGCCCAGGAGGAGGCCAGTCCAGCAGCGCTTCATCAGTGCAGCCAGAGTCCCCAGCACGCCCAGCCCTTTCCTCTGAATGCCTCCCCCCAGGCCTCCCTCGGAGGGCTGCATCTCCTAGCCCTTCTGTCTCAGAGGAATCTTCATGCTTCATTCTTCCTGCCATAAGCATGAATGGGAGGGAAGAGGAAACCCCAGGTCTTATTTAGGCTCAAGTGGCCAGAGAGGGAGGAGTCCTATCTCTCTGAACTGGATGTTCTCTGAGGTTAATAGCCTTTCAGTGTGTTCTGAGCAATTCTCAACTTCTATTCCCAGGGCAGGTGCAAAGTCCTGGGTGGAAGGGAGGAGGCCCTCCCGCCGTCTGGGCTCCTCCTCTCTGGAGTGTCCTTAGAGTGGGTGTTAGAAAGAGCACGGGACTTTGCCCATGTCCACCTACCAGCTTCACTCTCTGCCTCTCCTGAGTGGCTCACAGCACTGGGAGGAGAATTGCAGCCACCTGGGCTCAGTCCTGAAGGTGGGGGTTCCCTGGAGCTCCACCTGCAAGAGTACAGTCAGATAAGGGCTGAGACACAGCCACAATAATCTAGGTTCAAATCCCAGCTCTGCCACTTACTGGCTCTGTGGCCTTGTCACGTTATTTCTCTGAGCTGCAGTATCTTTTGTTAAATAAAGATAATAGCTCTTCGGGCTAGTGTGAGGGTTACTAGCACAATGCCTGGCAGGCAGTAAACACTTCATACGTGGCAGGCATATTAGTATTGTTACTACCATCATCATCTCCTGAAATGTTCTCTTGGAACTGAGGGAGGCAGGGGCCAGAAGGCAGGCAGGGCTCACCTGGGTGGTTATCTCTGACCAAGGGGTAGAGCCAGAGGTCTCTTCCTGGACAAGGAGGTGGGTGAAGAAGACAGGCGGTGGCATCTGCTTGAGAGGGCCATATGGGAGCCTATGGTGTGGAACGAGGCTGTCCTTACTGACCCAGCCTGTCCTTGCAGGTGTTAGCAACTGTTGCTCTCCGAGTCTTCAGTATTGCCCACCAGAGCATGTGTTTGGGTAACTGGTTCCGGTTAGAGTCCTCTCATCGTCCTAACATAGCCATAGCCATCTCCTGCTGGCACTTGCTTGGTACCCACCCATCTTTTATTTCTCTATTGCAAACTCACTGGATTGCACGGCCTAGCGTGCCTTGTTCTGCACCATTCCCTGGCCCAAACTCACCCGCTCACCTAGACTGTATATCAGATATAGATACAGATATATCACCTACTTCCTGGGTTCAAAAGGAAGGAAAGGTTTCTTACCTATGTCCTCATCTGCCTCCAGCCCGGCCTTAATGTGTCTTATCTAAAGGTCTCAGAGGTGGGGCACCCAGCCCTACCCAGCTTTCCAGTTCCTTTCAATTCCTTTGTTAGAGCTTCCCCAGACACAGTGGCCAGGAATTGTGCAGAGATCTTTCAGAGGGGATTCCTACAACCTCCGTTTCCCTTGAGCAGCTGAGCACAGAGCAGAGGTGGGTTGCACCTGAGACGGGCGGGCGGGCCTGTGGGTCAGAGGTAGGATGGGGGGAAAAGAAGCCCACGGAAGCCCCGGGAGGGAGGCAGAGGAGCCTGAGGGAAGAGAAAGAGATCTCAGAAGAAAGAGGTTGCCAAATGATTGACGGAAGGGGAGAGAGTAAGAAGGATCTGAAGGTCAGAGAGCCCTAAAGGCCTAGCAGGTTTAACATGGTGGGGACAAAGAGCTGCGGCTGCACAGTAGCGGGGAAGGAGCTGTGTGTCAGGCTGGACCGGATGAGCCATGAGGGCCCCACTGCAGGGGAGGCAGACGGTGTGCGGGCCAACTGTAGACCAGGAGAGGGTGACAGGGGAGTGGGTGGGCGAGATGTCCCTGGTGGCATTGCGGGATTCATTTTATTTTACCAAGTGTAAGGGGACCCTTCACAGGGTGACCAGACACTGAGGAAGGAGGACCTGGGGGTGGGCTGGACAGGGTGCCCAGCTCCAAGCCACTTTTTTTTTTCTATTTAGATTTTATTTATTTGTTTTAGAGAGAGGAGAGAGAGAAGGGGGGAGGAGCAGGAAGCATCAACTCCCATATGTGCCTTGACCAAGCAAGCCCGGGGTTTTGAACCAGCGACCTCAGCATTCCAGGTGGACGCTTTACCCACTGCGCCACCACAGGTCAGGCCTCCAAGCCACTCTTGTCCTCCATCCTTTCTCTTTTATTTCCTTCTGGGGCCAAGTTTTCACCATCTTGTTGGGAAATGGTTGGTAGGGGCACCCATGAAACTAGCTGCCTTGCAGAATTCAGCAAGGGAGGGAAGCCCAGGAGTCAGAGCGAGGGAGGAAGTAATCAGGTGGGGTTGGTAATGCAAGGCCTGGCAGCCATGCCCCTCGTCCTTCCTGGGGCCTCTGTTCATTAACACTGCTGAGTCTGGCTAGGGGACAGTGGGCCTGCCTTCCCAGCCCTCAAGGTCCCTCTGGGCAGGGGGGCCACTCTGCTGTGGGGAGGGCAGGAAACAGGTCTCACTTTCCATTTGGGGCGGTCACTGCTCCATCCTTCCTCCAGGAGGGTTCCATGAGGGCCAGAGGAGAATCGGGCATTTGTGGTGGTCACCCCTCCCTACTATGTACTGACCACCTCACCTTCTAGAAACAGGGAAGGCAAATAGTCCCAACTCCCGGTTGTTCTAGAATCTTTGCATATTCCTTGACCCCACGCTGACAAAGTTTGTTTTAAAAACCTGAACCAGCCTGACCTGTGGTGGCGCAGTGGATAAAGCGTTGACCTGGAAATGCTGAGGTCGCCGGTTCAAAACCCTGGGCTTGCCTGGTCAAGGCACATATGGGAGTTGATGCTTCCAGCTCCTCCCTACCTTCTCTCTCTGTCTCTCTCTCCCTCTCTGTCTCTGTCTCTCCCTTTCTCTCTCCTCTCTAAAATGAATAAAAAAAAAAAAAAAACCTGAACCAAACTGAAATCAGCTTCCTTTCCTCAGCTGATCCAGGCATAATGCCCAGCGTATTTGAGAAAATCACAAGAGCTGTGGCCCATGGTGTGGCAGGAGGTGACATGATTGCTGTCAGAAGCATTGTGGGTGCTGACAGGTTTCACTGCTTCTGTCTGGTGCTGGGGAAGAGAAGTATCTGGGGACACCATTACTACAGTACCGACCTCAACCTGGAGGACATACTGGAGAGAGATGAAGGGCACTTTGATGAGCTGGATTCGGGGCGCCAAGGTCAGTATGAGGTCCAGGAGAAATGGCCAGCCAGGACTTTGCCCCTTCCGACTGCGCCCCACCCTCAACTCCCCGTTGCCAGCCACCAAACCAACCAGTCAACAAAAAAGCGGTGGAATGTGTACGAACACGTCCACAGGCCTCGATTTAAGAAATGCTCAGAAGAGCTGCATGGGAGAAGGGAATGGCGGAAGTGGAAATTTATTTTTCTTGGAAGCTATTCCTAAATAATCTTCCTTGTCCATTTTTTTCCCTTTGTAGATAACTTGTTTCAAAATTAGCTGCTGTCTTCTCATGTGTATTTCTATGCTTATCAGTGAAGTGGATAAAAAAAAAAAGGGAGGTCGTTCGCTTAGTGGTTAAGAAAAGACACAGGCTTTAGAGCTAGGGGCACCTGGTTTCTAAGCCACTTCCCAGCTGGTGACCTCTGAACAAGTTTGTTCCTTCATCTGTCAACTCGAGCAGACTGTTGCAACAATCAAATGAGACAAATTACGTAAATCATTCATGGCAGTGCCTGCACAGAAGAAACACTCAATACAAGTTCACCCCGACCGTTCTGCTGCAGTTATTATCACTATCCCTTCATGGGTCCTGGAGATCACGACTGAATGGGAAACGGCTGGTGAGCAGAACTCTCCAAGGGCTTGAGGAGATTCATGGAGGAGTCTATTCCATCCCCTGCCTCCACACTCAGCTATTCTTGTTTTTTGGGGGGTTTGAGAAGCCCCAGGGCAAGTGTTATTGAACACTCTCTTGGAGACTTATATTGGTGTCTCACACCTCACGGAGGGGAATTTTACAGCTCTCACACCTCGGCGAGATGGAAGAGAACTCTAGCGCTAATACTGTACATTTCAGAGCACCTGCCGTGTGCCAGGCACAGCTGTTACATGACCAAGAACAGTGACCAGATGACTCAGAGGTGACAGGTATTTTCATACCGGAGTTTAATTAAGCAGGCAAGGGCTTTCAGAAATGTTCAGATTAGCATTTTTCAAAGATGCTAAGTAAATTCTCTAAAAAAGCAAATTGCCAAGAGCCAATTTACTGAAAGCTAGTTCTCAGTTTGCCAAATGACCAGGTCACAGAAAACAGAAAAACACTTGAAACCAGGACTAGGATGTTTTGCTACGATCATAAAAATTTGATTAAGTCAACTTAACTTCCTTTAAGGGAAAGTCTATCTGTTTACATAAAACATTTGGAGGCAGAGGTGAAACCAAACTTTTAAAAAAAATTCCTAAGAATGAAGTGAATTGATGATTTGAATTGATTTTTAGCAACTTGGCCTGCTCCCTTTTTAAATAGGTTATTATTATTATTATTTTT
This sequence comes from Saccopteryx bilineata, assembly GCF_036850765.1. Classification (NCBI taxonomy): domain Eukaryota; kingdom Metazoa; phylum Chordata; class Mammalia; order Chiroptera; family Emballonuridae; genus Saccopteryx; species Saccopteryx bilineata. The sequence continues at coordinate 374,866,621 of NC_089491.1, forward strand.
TTATCTACATAGTGCACGGTGTTGTTAAAGTGTGCATAGGATTTTTTGTTTGTTCTTTTGTTTTTACCATCTAAAGTCCACACTTCATTGAGAGTATCTTAATGTACCTAATGTCCCTTTCCTGTTCCAGGACCCCATCCAAGACACCACATTACCTTTAGTTGTCATGTCTCCTTAGACTCCTCTTGGCTGTGACAATTTCTCAAACTTTCTTGTTCTTTGATGACCTTGACAGCTGTGTTTTTAAAAAAAGATTTTACTTACTGATTTTACAGAGAGAGGAGGGAGGGGAGTGAGAAGTATCAACTCCCAGTTGCTTCGCTTTAGCTGTTCATTGCTTGCTTGTTGCTTGCCGTATGTGCCGTGACTGGGCAAGCCCAGGGTTTTGAACCAGCGACCTCTGTGTTTCAGGTCGATTCTCTATCCGCTGCGCCACCACAGGTCAGGACATGACCTTGACAGTTTTAAGGAATATTGTTCAGGCATACTGTAGGGTGCCTCTCTGTTGGAATTTGTCAGATGTCTTTTCTCCTGGTTAGACTGAGGTAATAATGCGTCTTGGGAAGGAAGACCATAGAGGTGAAGTGCCTCTCATCACATCGTATCAAGGGCATGCGCTATCCACATGACTTTCACTGTATCAACAGTCACCTGGCTGAGGTAGTGCTCATCAAAGGTCTCCATTATAGTTTTTTTTTTTAATCCCATGCTATACTTTTTGTGTGCATAAGGTTTGATTTTTCTTTTCTCTCTGATAAAGTACATGCAAACTTTTACATTGCTTGAGACACAAATGGGTCCTGGCCCTGGCTGGTTGGCTCAGCGGTAGAGTGTCGGCCTAGCGTGTGGAAGTCCCAGGTTCAATTTCCGGTCAGGGCACACAGGAGAAGTGCCCATCTGCTTCTCCACCCCTTCCCCTCTTGCTTCTCTCTCTGTCTCTCTCTCTTTTCCTCCCCTCCTGCAGCCATGGCTTGAGTTGGTGCTGAGGATGGCTCCATGGCCTCTGCCTCAGGTGCTAAAAAATGGCTCTGGTTGCAACGGAGCAAGGGCCCCAGATGGGCAGAGCATTTCCCCCTAGTGGGCTTGCGGGGTGGATCCCGGTCCGGGCATATGCGGGAGTCTGTTTCTGCCTCCCCTCTTCTCACTAAAATAAAAATTAAAAAAAAAAGAAGAAGGGCCTTGAGACACCAGTGTCACATATACAGCACAGATTTCAAGCACTACTGCCACTTCTGTTATGTCTCACCAGTTACAAAATGTGTTTTTTTCTCTCTAGAAATTCAGAGATCAGTGTGACCTTCATCCTTCTCTTTCCAGGTCAAAAGGCTGAGCTGCCCGTTGTGGATACGGTAGACTCATTGGGGATGTTGAGAGTGAAATTGCCCAAAGAAATAACAATTGTAGGGGACTTCCATGGGTCCCAGGAGCAGAGACTCATGATGGTGGGGTCCAGGATATCCCAGCAATATCTGCATTCCCTCGAGAACAGGTGAGGCTGGAGGTAGGCAGGAGAAGGGGAAGCTCGGGAAGCTGTCTCATTCACCCAGGTTCAGTCTCCAAAAGACCTTCTTCTGACGCCCTCAGTCCATTCCCGTCCCTGCCCCCCTCCAGGGTGACTGATTTCTTTGGCTTGGTCCAAAACCTACTGGTTCCCAGGGGCCACTCTCCTCTGTTCTAGACTGAGTTGCCCAAGTCTGTACTCTGCTTACTTCACTCTGCTTTGTGGTGAGACAGGTTTTCATGTCCTGTCTTCAGTGGACTGGGAGCGACTTGTGATCAGGGACCGACTTTACTAACCTCTCTTTTATTCCCAGCACGCAGAAGGTATGTAGTGAAAACTGAAGGGAAGCACAGTGAAATTAAAGCATCCCTGTAGAACATTTCCTGCACAGAAGTGCCACCACCCCACCCCACCTGGGTGGCACCAATCAAGCACCACAGGGGTTCTGATAGCTGAGGTGCTTCCATGGCACTTAAAGGGACATCACCAGCTTTCCCCTCAGCAATTGCTTTGTTGCTGGTGTTGGTGTTTCTTTCATAGCTGAAACTGTTGAAAAGTGTGGAGCAGCTCCGGCGAAGGGCCCGATGGTTCACTTGAGTTAGCACTCCCTGCATGGGGGATGCCTTTGCTTTCCTTTTTAATTAAAAATTGAGGCCCTGGCCAGTTGGCTCAGTGGTAGAGCATCGGCCTGGCGTGTGGATGTCCTGGGTTTGGTTCTCAATTAGGGCACACAGGAGAAGAGCCCAGCTGCTTCTCCACCCCCCCTTACCTCTCTCTCTCTCTCTCTCTCTCTCTCTCTCTTCCCTCCTGCAGTCATGGCTCTATTGGTTTGAGCGAATTGGCTTTGAGAGCTGAGGTTCTGTGGCCTCTGCCTCAGGTGCTAAAAATAGTTTGGTTGCTGAGTAACAGAGCAGCAGCCCCAGTAGGGGGTTTTCTGGGTGGATCCCGGTTGGGGCACATGTGGGAGTCTGTCTCTCTGCCTCACCTCCTCTCACTAAAAAAAAAAAGAAGAAAATAAATAAAAATAAAATAAAATAAAATAAAATAGAAATTTTACTGGTCCTTTGAACTATCTCTCCCCACCATTGTATTGTTGGGGAGGAGTCCTTGGAATTTTTCTGAAAGAGCTGAATATTTCCTAGATGGCCTATTGGTTTAGGCTGAGGCTGAGTGATGTTGCATGTACGAGGGGCAGGGCACTAGGTGCGTAGCAGAAGGTCAGCCAAGGCAAATGTACGTCTTCCTTGAGGGTCTTTGGTTGCAAATACCAGAAGCTCCATCAGGCTGTTCTTAGTCACAAAATGAATTTCCTTATGGACTCGGAGGTGCCTCCTGGAGTCCAGGGGTGGACAGTGTAGCCAGGCCCCAGGGACGGGTTTGAGGAGCTGGAGCCCCTGCTCAGAGAGGGGGCGTTGTGACCTGGGAAGGTGCTTATCTCAGTGCCATGGGAGAGATTCTTACTTTCCACTCAGGGAAAGCAGGGTTTGAATCTCAGCTCTACACTTACTAGCTGTGTGACCTTGGACTATTTACAACCTGTCTCGAAGCCTCAATTTCCCCGTGTGAAAAATGGGTGCAGTTCTGCCTGCATCCCGGGGTTGCGGCGAGGGTGAAACGAGGTGGCCTGCGGAGGACTTGCAGCCCTGGGCCGTTCTCTCACAAACGCCGGTGAGCGCCCTTCCCACTTTGCAGCCTCTCGCCTGCACAGCTGGTGAAGTGCACCACGATGGGGGCGCTGGGTGCCTTGGATTTTCTGCCTCACAAGCACTTAATCGCAAATAGGACCTAGCTGATAGACAGGGGAAAGTGTCACTGGGGGGGGGGGGCTGAGATCCTGACCACCCCCACACTCTCTCCAGGAAGCTGAAGAGGAAACTACCCTCTTCGTTTCAGTCGATACAGATGAGGAGAGAAGACCTGTATCTGGTGACAGAAACTCTGGAGACGACAAGGGAGGAAACCCTGAGAAGCGAACAGCAGTATACACTTTGGAACCAGATGGATTTTCTCAATCTCAAATATGAACGCAAGGTTAGGGTCCTGGGGAACAGGAATGGGGGCGGGGAGAGAGCCAGCCCGGCCCCACCCACCGCAGGTCAGAGCCGTGCCAACCTGGACTCCAGGCTCCTCAGCTCTTTCTCTAGGCCTCCCGGAGCCGACCTGCCTGCTCCTTGGCCTTCTTATGACTTCTCTTCTTGCCCGAGAAGTTGTGTGTGGCATTGCTAAGTCCCCCTTGGTAGTCTCTAGTGACGCCCTGTGTTCATTCGCTTCCCTCTAGCACTCCCCCTGGTTCATCACTGTGTGTGTGTGTGTGGGTGTTATTCACTGTCTACCTCCCTTTCTAAGAGGTAGGAAGGCAGGAGCCACAGCGCCTGGAATAACACAAGGTCTTCAACAAGCATGTGTCGAATGTACAGTGGAAACAACCTGAGTTTTAAGATCAGATGTAGGTTCAAATTTTAGGTCTGCTACAGTTTTTAGCTGTGAAACTGGCTCACCTACTGATTTTCTCAGAGCCTCAATTCTTTCATCTGTAAAATGGGCATAAAATTTCTACCTCCCAAGACTATTTGGGAGATCAGGCAAGATAACCGCGTAAAGCACCTAGGAATCAATTTACGTGAACTCCTTTTTTCCTAGCACCAAAGGGCAGTGACCATCCCCCCAAAGCTGGTCCTGGGCTATCGAATAAAGCAGCTGGTCTTCCCCGACTTGGAAAGGATAAGTAAGCAAGGCCTGGTGGGGGCAGGGCCGGTAGAGAGCCTGAACACACGGGTGGAGTGTGGGTTGATTCAGCCAAGCTCTGTGTCAGCCTCCAGGGGCGGTGGTGGGCTTGAAGGTGCTTACCACCTGGAAGAAAGAGGGAGGGGGCAGGACTGGGAGGAAGGACTGAGGCTGCTTGCTCAGACACCGCGGAACCAAGGATCTGCTCCATCGGGACACGAACCCTTCTGAGGTGTTTACTTTCATCTTTCTCCCAGTATTTGTTTGTTTATTTATTTTTTTGGTTAGAGGTAGCGTGTGAGGACTGGGAAGAAACTAGAAAGAGGGACTTTGAGAAAATGGGTCTTTCTGATAACTGGTCTCTCTCTCTCTCTCTCTCTCTCTCTCTCTCTCTCTCTCTCTCTGGTTTAGATATTTGTTTCTCTGGGAAAACAAAATCCCTTCCAGAAGGTGAGTGGGCATCTGGGGCTCCTGCTCATGTTCCAGGGTGGGCAAGGATACTGTTTTTAAAAAGAGGATAACAAGTAACAAACGGCCTGGAAATGTAGTGTTATTAAAGCTGAGAATGTAATAGGATGCACCCGGGTGGGGACTGGGGTAAGGAAAGGAGAAAAATGTGCCTGTCAGAGGGGAAGGTTGGACTGCATGTTGGCCTCGAGTTTCCAGGCTCTGACAACTCTGGCTTGCTTTGTGTGGGTCAGTGTGCTGGATCCCTGGGTGATAGCCCTTGCTGAAGTCTTATTGGCCTAGGAAGCACATTTGAATTATATGGCCAGGGCTCCCACGGTGCACTGTCTGTGAAAGGAGCATTGGATTGGGGAGTCAGATGGCCTTAGGGCCTAGTCCTGGCTCTCCCACTCATTAGCTCTACAGCCACCTGAGCTGTGATTATCCTGACTTTAAAATGAATGGGTTAGGCTAGAAGGTCCCTGTGATTCTGAATGTGGCTTCCTCTGAAACTTCAGAGTCTTTCCCTGGGTCCCAGAAGAACTGTACTGCCTGAGAGGCCTTGGGAAGGGGTAGAGAGTGGTCTAGATGTGGTTGAAAATTCAAGAAACTCCTGGAAGTTGTAGAAGTTACAGGTTCAGTCCTGGCAAGGTCTTGCTAGCTCAAAAGAGTGAATCTCCATCATTTTAAAGAGTTATAACCAAGGAGTCAGGAGATGGACTCCAGGCCCTGCTCCGACACATATTTGCTGAGTCCTGAGGGCATGCTCACACTCTCTGGGCTTCTGTTTCTAGGCACAATTCTATGGCTGCCAACCTCTGAGGATGTGGGAATGGGTCTGAAAATATAGTGGCCATTCACACACAAGGATGAGGACACAAGCTCCCTGGCAGGGGCAGTGTGGGCTCAGAGTCCAGGAATGAAAACTTATGTCACTGGGAAGAGAATATCCACAGGGGGCTGGAGGTGACCTAAAGACTCTTTGAGGTTACTTTTCCTTTCTTTGCAGAGGAAGATGGTGGTCCATCATGCTTAGGTAAGCATGGGGGCCAGCTGTTCAGGGCAGCGGCATCCTTTCACCCTCGGGCCCTCTGGCCTCCAGGACTGCAGCTCGGGTGGGGTAGCTGAGTGTGTGTGTGTGTGTATGTGTGTATGTGAGTTTGTATGTGTGTGTGAGTGTGTATATGTGTGTGTGAGTGTGTATATGTGTGTGAGTGTATGTGTGTGTGAGTATGTGTGTGTGTATATGTGTGTATGTGTGTGTATGTGTGAGTGTGAGTGTATGTGTGTCTGTGTGTATGTGTGTGTGAGAGTGTGTGAGTGTGTGTGAATGTGTATGTGTGTGAGAGTGTGTGTTTGTGTGTATGTGTGTGTATGTGTGTATGTGTGCGAGTGTGTATGTGAGTGTGTGTATGTGTGTGAGTGTGTGTGTGTGAGTGTGTGTCTGTGTGTGTATGTGTGTGTGAGTGTGTGTGTGTGTATGTGTGTGAGTGTGTGTGTATGTGTGTGTGAGTGTGTGTATGTGTATGTGTGTGAGTGTGTGTGTGTGTATGTGTATGTGTGTGTATGTGAGTGTGTGTGTGTGTGAGTGTGTGTGTAGGGGGGTGATTTGAGTGGAGAAAGGTAGGGCAGGGCCCAAAGCAGGTTTCAACTCTAGTCTGGAGGTTGCATCTGTCACTTCTAAACACAGTGCTTCTCATTGGTTGTACGTAGACATCACCTTAGGGAAGTTTACAACTAGTCATGCCAGAGTCCCACTTCCAGAAATTCTGATTTAATGGATCTGGGGGTATGGCCTGGGCTTCAGGATTTTAAAAAATCACTCCCCAGCTAATTCTCATGACAGTCAAGGCTAAGAACCACTGCTCTAACTTCCCTTAAACCAGGGTTTGGGAACCTATGGCTCGTAAGTCAGATGTGGCTCTTTTGATGGCTGCATCTGGCATGCAGACAAATCTTTAATAAAAAATAATAATAACGTTAAAAATATAAAACATTGTCTGACCGGGCGGTGGCGCAGTGGATAGAGCGCCGGACTGGGATGCGGAGGACCCAGGTTCGAGACCCCAAAGTCGCCAGCTTGAGCGAGGGCTCATCTGGTTTGAGCAAAAGCTCACCAGCTTGGACCCAAGGTTGCTGGCTAGAGCAAGGGGTTACTCAGTCTGCTGAAGGCCCGTGGTCAAGGCACATATGAGAAAGCAATCAATGAACAATTAAGGTGTTGCAATGCAAAGAAAAACTAATGATTGATGCTTTTCATCTCTCCGTTTCCTGTCTGTCTGTTTCTGTCTATCCCTCTCTCTGACTCTGTCTCTGTAAAATAAATAAATAAATAAATAAAATTATATATATATATATATATATATATATCATTCTCATGTTTTACAATCCATTCATTTCCTACCGCTCATGTTCATGGTTGAGGGTGGCTGGAGCCAATCACAGCTATCCTCTGGGACAACACCAAATTTTTATTGGTTTTACTTTTTTAAAAAAATTATTTATTTATTTATTCATTTTAGAGAGGAGAAAGAGGGAGGGAGAGAGAGAGAGAGAGAGAGAGAGAGGAGAGAGAGAGACAGGGGGGAGGAGCTGGAAGCATCAACTCCCATATATGCCTTGACCAGGCAAGCCCAGGGTTTTGAACCGGCGACCTCAGCATTTCCAGGTCGACACTTTATCCACTGCGTCACCACAGGTCAGGCCCAAATTTTTATTGATAATGCATAACGTACACGGGTTGTTGTATGGCTCTCACAGAATTACATTTTAAAATATGTGGCATTCATGGCTCTCTCAGCCAAAAAGATTCCCGACCCCTGCCCTAAACCCTCACTACTCTTGGTGTGGTCTAATGACTGCACTTCGAATGGCAAGGGCTCAGTAAATTTTGATTTCCTGGAGGTGGGGAATCTGGGGTTGGTACTAGACTGGGTGGGAGCTAGGGAGATGGAAGTGGGGTCAGCGGGAAGCAACGATGGTGGGTGTTTGGGGAGGAGGAAGCTTCGCTTTAACAAGGAAAGCTTAGAGGCAGGGAAGATGCAGACGAGGTCTCCGGAAGAACAGACGAGAGTGGGGAGTAGCGTGGCCTTGGTAATGGAGCTTGGTGGGCGGGTTAGGTTGGGTTCTTAATTGCTGCCTCTACAGGGGAGTCCTTGAGCTGGGAGGATTTCAGAAGCATGAAGGAGAAAGTGCAGGACACCGTGAGAGGCCTGCAGGATCTAACGGAGCAGGAGCGAGAGGAGGTGCTCAGCTGCCTGACTCAGTGCCTCACCTCCGACGAGGAGCTGCGGGATCTAGATGAAAGAGTTAAGAGGCCTAAGAAGGCACCTGGGCTGAGGGCGGCTGCAGGGGCGGGGAGTCAGCAGCTAACACGCTGCAGGTGACCTGCTCTAGTAAGACTAGTGCTCATCTCCCTGTCTCCCGGCCCTAGGTGTCTGGGGTCCTGGTCTCGGGAGAGCTACCAGTGGAGGACCCAGTGGGCCCTCTCATAAACAGTCTTTTTAATGCCGCTGGGATCTTGGTAGAGGCTCGCAGAGAAGCCGTTCTGGATTTCCTGGATGCCTTGAAGGGTGAGGAGGATGCTGGCGGTGGAGGACAGGCTGAGCAGAGGGGCCCGCAGGGAACCGAATCTTGGGAGAAAGGTGGTCCACGTTGCTTTAACCTTTTGGGAGGAATAAAGCATCACATTTCAGAAGCTAGCCATCTTCCCCAGGCCAGGGCTTGAGGTACTGCCTTCTGTTCCGCCTTGGCACGGACTATGACCTCATGCAGGTTCAGAGGGAAGCAGGGCGCCCTGGGATGACCTCCGTCCTGCACTCCCGGAGCTCGCTGCAGCCTCCCCTGGTGCTCATCCCCAGTCTTACCAGCCCTGCAGCCCTGTCCCCCTCCAGGCCTCTCCTCTCAGCCAGTAACCCTCTTTCCTACCCTTAGAGCTGTCTGGGGAGAAGGAGCTTGTGGCTGAGACCCTACAGAAGGGGACCCTGCCCCTGTTGAAGGACCAGGTAAGAGAGCCTGGGCTGAGGGCCAGGGTCCTAGTAGATGTGACTGCCCATGCTCTCAAGGGACCCAGACGTCCCTAGGATTCTGTCCCTTCTGACTTCACAGTTCTCTGTCAGCTCACGTCCATCCAGCTGGCTTGTGGAAATTCCCTGGACATAGAATCTCCAAGACAATTAGGGATGGGCAAGAGAGGGGGTGTAAAACTGTGAGTCCCCGGATGGCAGCTGGCACCATCGTCAGTGCCAACTCTGACTGGTTAGCAGTACCTGTCACTAGTTGAGGAAAGAGTGCCAGGAGGGGTTACTGTGTCTGCCACGGGCTCAGGATTACAGAGTGTGGCCAGATCTCAGCCGTTTCTGGAGTGATTCTATGTTTCTGGCCTTTACTCTCTGGTGGATTTCCTTGCAGGTGGAGTCCATCCTGGAGCAGAACTGGGCTGCACAGCCCCATGATGGGGGCTGTGACCCCGAGGCACAGACTCTGTGCGCCCTCTATGTGGCTGTCTCCCTCCTGCTGCAGCTGAGTGAGAAGCCTGCCTCTATGTCTTCCTGTTAGCTCTTTTTTTTTTAATTCAGTGAGAGGAGGGGAAGGCATGCACTGGGATGGGGATCCACCTGGAAAGCCCACTAGGGGGCGATGCTCTGCCCATCTGGGGCCATGTTCACAACCAAGCTCCTTTTTTAGTGCCTGAGGCGGAGGCCATGGAGCCATACTCAGCGCCCGGGGCCAACTCACCCCAATCGAGCCATAGCTGTAGGAGAGGAAGAGAGAGAGAGAGAGAGAGAGAGAGAGAGAGAGCCGGGCCAATGCTCTATCACTGAGCATTGAGCCAACTGGCCAGGGTCTAAAAGTTACTTTTTTTTTTTTTTTTATATTTCTGAAGCTGGAAACAGGGAGAGACAGTCAGACAGACTCCCGCATGCGCCCGACCGGGATCCACCCGGCACGCCCACCATGGGGCGACGCTCTGCCCACCAGGGGGCGATGCTCTGCCCATCCTGGGCGTCGCCATGTTGCGACCAGAGCCACTCTAGCGCCTGGGGTGGAGGCCACAGAGCCATCCCCAGCGCCCGGGCCATCTTTGCTCCAATGGAGCCTTGGCTGCGGGAGGGGAAGAGAGAGACAGAGAGGAAGGCGCGGCGGAGGGGTGGAGAAGCAAATGGGCGCTTCTCCTGTGTGCCCTGGCCGGGAATCGAACCCGGGTCCTCCGCACACTAGGCCGACGCTCTACCGCTGAGCCAACCGGCCAGGGCCTACTTTTTTTTTTTTACAGAGACAGAGAGAGAGAGATAGACAGGAACAGAGAGAGATGAGAAGCATCAATCATCAGTTTTTTGTTGGGACACCTTAGTTGTTCATTGATTGCTTTCTCATATGTGCCTTGACCACGAGCCTTCAGCAGACTGAGTAACCCCTTACTCAAGCCAGCGACCTTGGGTCCAAGCTGGTGAACTTTGCTCAAACCAGATGAGCCCGTGCTCAAGCTGGCGACCTCAGGGTCTCGAACCTGGGTCCTCCGCATCCCAGTCTGATGCTCTATCCACTATGCCACCGCCTGGTCAGGCTAAAGTTACATTTTAATAGAGGTTGAAACTGGTATGAGTTTCCCCACAGCAGGGATGAGAAAGTGGTCTTTGCCAAAGATATACTAGAAAATGATGGAGTCAGGACTGGAATCAGAAGGTAAGAGTCTTTTCATGTAGACTGCAGGTGTCTTCCTCCCTTGCTCTCTATCATGCAGGGGAGACATATCTTGGGAGATGCTTTAAAAACCATTGAATATTAAAGCTGTAGCTGGATAGCTTAGTTGGCTAGAGCTGTCATCTGGATATGCCAAGGTTGTGGGTTTGACCTTCAGTCAGGGCACATACAAGAATCAACTAGTGAATGCATAAATAAGTGGAACAACAAATCGATGTTTCTCTCTCTCTACACCTTCCTCCCTCTCTAAAACCAATAAAAAAATAGAATATCAGACTCAAACAGAGCTGGATTACAAGGAAAGAAGAGGGAGGCATATATACATTTCCACCCTCAATTTAGACTTTCCTCTGCATTTTAAAGTTGGTTGATTGTTTTCTTTGTGAATGTCATTCCAGAAAACTTACACAAAAGTTAGGTAGGATCCAGGAGCCTAAATTACAGCTCTTTAGTCAAAAGTGTTTAAAGTACATCTGAAAAACAAAAAAAAACCCCTTCAAGTTCATTTGGACTGAAGTATGTATGCTTCCTCCACTCTCTGAGTTGCATGCAACCATTTGTATTAAATGGTTGGTGGTTAAAACCACTTTTTTTTTTCTTTTTTGCTTCCTGTTTCCTTATCTGCTCTGTTTTCCAAATACCTTCATTGTTCTCTATTTGTTTCAAGATTCTGTTACCAGATATCTCTGTTTTACCCTGGGACGATCCAAAGTGTTAGCATAGTATCTGTTTATCCAAAGTCCACCTCATGTCCTGGCCGGGTAGCTCAGTTGGTTAGAGCATCATCCTGATGTGCCAAAGTTGTGGGTTCGATCCCCAGTCAGGGCACATACAAGAATCAACTAATGAATGCGTAACATAAATAAGTGGAACAAGTCAGTGTCTCTCTTTCTCTCTCTTAAATCAATAAACAACAAAAAACAAAGTCTACTTCACTCATCTAGGAGTTTTCATAACAAACTCTGCCTCTCTGGAACTATACTTTGGCACCAAGCATGTTTCTGTAACCTCTGGGTCTTTCAGACCTACATTATTCATTATTGTGCCATAGCTGTCTGAAGTTGTTACTTTTTGACAGGTACAATCTCTGACTCAGTAAGAAATACAAAAGTTCTTTCTTTGGCTAGTTAATTTGCAATTCGTAGGAATGGGTTATTGGTGAAATAGTAAGCCTGCTATGATAAAAAATAATAATAATGTTTTCCCTCATCATTGTTACTTAGAAAGTAGTTTTTCTTGAGATCAGGTTTTGTTTATGACTGTTATACTATTTCCACTCTTAGAGCTGAAGGTAGTCATACTAATCTGCCAGTTGATCTATGCTCTTCCTTCCGAGGGACTGAAGAAGCTTATGAAACAGGAGCAGAAGGCAAGACGGGCCCTGAGAAATATTTATCAGATGCATGGGCTGTGGGGTAGAAAAAGCTTGGTGAGCACAGTTAAGATGGAAATATGGCAGCCAGCTAAAGGGTGAAAGGGCACCAGGGGATGAAAAACGAAATATGAAAGGAGAAACTAGTTTCCTGGCTCAGGAAAAATGAAGTTCACAAACTCAAGAGCAGTGCCTGCATTTTGTGAGATTTTCTAAGGAGCAGGGAAGCAAAAGTCAAATCAGAGCTGACGTCCACAGAAAGCGACAGGTGATGATCTTGTGGTAGTCAGTGCCGTCGCCAGCTCACCCTTGAACCTGCACTGTCAATTTTCCCTCCCTGGGGTTGGTTAACATTTGTATTCTGTTATATCTTATTTGCCTAATGGACACTTTATCATTAAACTGCTTTGTTTGAAGAGCTCATATAAAATGTTAGGAATAGTTATTACTTGTTAAAGGTAGAATTTACCAGGAAGTCCAGAACACCTAGGAATTAAGAGCGTAGAATCTGGAAACTTCCAATACCAATTTTACAACTTACTTGCTGTGTGACTTTGGGAAAATTCACAATTATTTGCCTCTGTTTGCACTCTATAAAATGCACTCTACCTCCTACGATGAACATGAAGACCACTGAATAAATACATAGAAAACATTTAGAATAGTTGCCGGCACATACATGCATCAGCTATTATTTGGGAGCACATGCAGCTTCCTCCTTGAGCGTCTGTCTCTCTAGGATGGTTCTGGTTTTACCTTCAAGAAGGAGACCTCGAATTCTTTTATTATTATTTTTGTGTGTGTGTGTGTGACAGAGACAGAGAGAGATAGAGAGAGGGACAGACAGGGACAGACAGACAGGAAGGGAGAGAGATGAGAAGCATCAACTCATAGTTGTGGCACCTTAGTTGTTCATTGATTGCTTTCCCATATGTGCCTTGATGGGGGGAGGGGGCTACAGCAGAGCGAATGACCCCTTGCTCAAGCCAGCGACCATGAGGTTATGTCTATGATCCCACACTCAAGCCAGTGACCCTGTGCTCAAGCTGGTGAGCTCGCGCTCAAGTCAGCAACCCCAGGGTTTTGAACCTGGGTCCTCTGCATCCCAGTCCAATGCTCTATTCATTGTGCCACCGCCTGGTCAGGCAGAGACCATTAAGTCTTCAAGAGACAGAAGTTCTTCTTTAGAATTCTATCATTAAAATGTTTATATTCTGTTTCTCTTTTATAAAATTCTGATGTTTCAAAATGAGACATGCTATTATAAATTATAAAGTAATGCATTAGTCTATATCAGGAAAACATTCATTAACCAAATTATTTTATGGTGACGGACTAAAATTCCCTAACCAAAAGATAGTCATCTGCATCAGAATAGACGCATACTCGATGTAGATTTGCCTTCCACGCTTGTAATGCTTCTGCCAGCCTTGTCGCCAGTGGACTCGTAGAGTGCCTTATCCATCATCATGGCATTCCCGAAGCAACTGACATAACTGAAAGGCGACATGGCTTACTAAAATCTCAGTTACAGAGCCAGTTGGAAGACAACACCTGGAAATGAAGGGGTATGTTTCACAGGATGCAGTATATGCTTTGAATCAGAGACCAATATACGGGGCTATTTCCCTCGTAGCCGGAAGAGTCCAGGAACCCAAGGTGGGAGTGGGAGTGGGAGTGGGAGGGGATCCTCTCACTGTTACTCCTAACAACCCACTAACAGAATTTTTGCTTCCTATCCTGATAACTTTGAGTTCTACTGGTTTAGAGATCTTTGTCTCCAAGGGGCAGATGCTTCCAGGGGACATGACAATGGCTCTCCTTTGAATTGAAAGACGAGACTGCCACCTGGACATTTGTGTTCCCTATACCACTGAACCAACAAATAAAAAAGCAAAAAGGCAGGGGGTGGGGTTGTTAATCTACTGGATAGAGGATAGAGTGATTGATCCTGGTTAGCAAGGTAAAACTGGGTTGCTACATAATGGAAGCAAGGAGGACTGTGTCTGAAACTCAAGAAATTCTTTTTTTTTAAAATGCTTTTATTTTATTGATTTTAGAAAGAAAAAGAGAGAGAGAGAGAGAGAGAGAGACAGGAACATCAATCTCTTCTTGTATGTGCCCTGACCGGGGATTGAACCAGCAACCTCTGCTCTTTGGAAGGGTGCTTTAATTAACCAAGCTATTCAACCAAGGCTGGAACTTAAGAGATTCTTTGGGGTGCCTCTTAGTTCTTCTATTCAATAGTAAAGATTAATGAAAACTACTTAGCAACAATAAAAACGGGGAAAAACATGAGGACCCAAGCCCTTGGGAATGAATGTTTTGGTCATTCCAACAGATAAACAATCCAGTGCAACTGCAGTTCTGGCTGAGGGCAAGAAAAATAGGAGATGAATAGTTGAAGAAGGAGGCCATAGGTTTCCATGGCAACCTCATGACCAATTACAGAAACAAAGTAGCTTAGCATGTTTCCTCTTTGCTTGTTATACTCACATGTTTATTTTCATAGCTACCCATCTTCTCCCTCTTTCCTATTTTTATTTCATATACAAGTGGTTGGAAGTTAGTTTCACAATTTAATCCTTAGATAACAAGATGGGACTGTGATGAAATTTGAGAAATAATAGAGCCAGCAATAGAAACAATGACCGTTGGGACTATGTGTCTCCACAGTTGGGGGAAATGGCAAGTGCTTGTAAGATGGAGAGCAGTATATTCTTAGATAAAAACGTCATATTGTTTTGTCAACACACAAGAGCTCAGCTGGGTGCATAGAAAGATGTATATGGAAAGTGAGTGGCCAAAGGGACAGGCTGTATCAGTTATCAGTGACTGCCTCTGAGCTCCAAATACATGTATTTTTGTCTGCTTGGTGAAATGGACGTGGGTCTTGTAACTACTTAACTTTGCCAGCTGGCGCATTGTTAAACTTTTTCAGAAGAAGATGCTGGAGAGACACTACAGGAGGAAAGGAGTTTTCTTCCTGGTTCTGGGTTGCTCTCTCGACAGGCTCCGGTAGTACATACAACGTCTTCAGTGTCCATATCCTACAGTGCGTAGTGGCCAGCAGCTTCGCCAACAACCCCTCCTCCTTGTGTGGTTTGTAGCACACTGAGAAATTTCCCCAGACACAGCTTTCCTTGGCACTCTAGAGGGTGGATCTCTGCAAATTTCCAGAGAGTGAAATTCCAACATCGGTGACATTTCTGCCATCCAGTGACCTTCTATTGTGCCCTTTTCAGTAAGGTCTGGATCTCAGCCGTAGGATATGGTGGCTATTTTTTGGACACTCTGTCTCAATCCTAGTGGTAGCAGCTGTTCTTTATATCTGCTATCCCTATATCCTTTTGGGTCCTCTTTATACTTTACTAGCCAATTACTTATTACTCTAATCCTCTCTTATTGTTAATAATTATTTATATCAAGCTTTCTCTGCTCAAATTACTCTGTGCTTTCTGTCTCCTGATTGGACTCTGACTGACACACATACCTACAATGTTACTACTGATACTAAATAACCTTAATAGTAAAACCATAAAATAATGTTACAAGGAAAACTACAGACTATTATGTCTCATGAACATAAATACAAAATCCTCAACAGAATATTATAAAATCAAATCTAATAATGTTTTTTTGTTTTTTTTTTGTATTTTTCTTAAGTTGGAAACAGGGGGGCAGTCAGACAGACTCCTGCATGTGCCCGACCGGGATCCAGCCGGCATGCCCACCAGGGGGCGATGCTCTGCCCATCTGGGGCGTCGCTCTGCCGCAATCAGAGCCATTCTGGTGCCTGAGGCAAAGGCCACAGAGCCATCCTCAGCGCCCGGGCAAACTTTGCTCCAATGGAGCCTCGGCTGCGGGAGGGGAAGAGAGAGACAGAGAGGAAGGAGAGGGGGAGGGGTGGAGAAGCAGATGGGCGCTTCTCCTGTGTGCCCTGGCTGGGAATCGAACCCGGGACTCCTGCACGCCAGGCCGACGCTCTACCACTGAGCCAACCGGCCAGGGCCTTCAAATCTAATAATGTATAAAAATAAGTATAAACCACGACCAAATGTGATCTGCTTTGAACATGAAAGAATATTTCAACATTTGAAAATCAATTTATGTCATCCATCACATCAACAGGCTAAAGAAGAAAAATCATGATCACATCAGTAAATGCAGAAAAAGTATCTGGCAAAATCCAATATCCATTCATGATAAAAACTCTCAGGAAACTAAAAATAGAGAAGAATTTCCTCAACTTGACAGAGACAGCTATTAAAAAAACTATAGTTTCACATCATACTTAATGGTGAGAAATTGGATGCTTTCTCTCTAACATCAGGAACAAGGAAAGATGTCTCCTCACCATTCCTATTCAACTTCATAGGGGAAGTTCTTGATAATGCAATAAGAGTTCTTGATAATGCAATAATTTCTTGATAAGACAAGGAAATAAAAGATATACAGATTGGAAAGGAAGAAATATAACCCTGTTGTCTTTGTTCACACATGACATGTTTATGTAGAAAATCCCAAAGAACTGACAAAAAACTTTCTGGAATGAATAAACACTATAGTAAGGTCACAGAATATAAGTTTAATACACAAAAGTCAATTGTCTTTCTACATAGCAACAATGAACATTTGGAATTTAATAAAAATACAATATCATTTACATTCACACCAGAAAAAATTAAGCATAAATCTAAGAAAATATGTAGAGGATCTATATGACGCAAACTATAAAACTCTGATGAGATAAACCAAAGATCTAAATAAATACAGAGATATTTCCTGTTCCTGGATAGAAAGACTTAATATTAAGATATCAATTTTCCCCAATTTGACCTACAGATTCAATGAGATTCCAACCAAACTCCGAGCAAGTTATTTTGTGGTTATCAACAAAATGATTCTAAAGTTTATATGGAAAGGCAAGATCTAGAATAACTGACACAATAATGACAAAGAAAAACAAAGCCAGAGGACTGATACTAACCAAATTTAAGACTTACAATAGAGTAATCAAGACAGTGTGGTATTGATGAAAGAACAGATAAATTGATAAGTAGAGAAGAATAGAGAACCCAGACACAGACCTACACAAAAGTAGTCAGCTAAACTTGACAGTAGCAGAGGCAATTTAGTGAATGAAGAACAGTTTCTTTTTCTTTCTTTCTTTTTTAATTTTTTTAAAATTTATTCATTTTAGAGAAGAGAGGGAGAGAGAGAGAGAGAGGAGAGACAGAGAGAGAGAAGGGGGGAGGAGCTGGAAGCATCAACTCCCATATGTGCCTTGACCAGGCAAGCCGGGGTTTCGAACCGGCGACCTCAGCATTTCCAGGTCGATGCTTTATCCCACTGCGCCACCACAGGTCAGGCTCTTTTTCTTTCTTTCTTTCATTTTTTTTTTTTTTTTACAGAGACAGAGAGAGAGTCAGAGAGAGGGATAGATAGGGACAGACAGGAATGAAGAGAGATGAGAAGCATCAATCATTAGTTTTTGTTGCGACACCTTAGTTGTTCATTGATTACTTTCTCATATGTGCCTTGACTGGGGGATTACAGCAGAATGAGTAATCCCTTGCTCAAGCCAGCGACCTTGGGTCCAAGCTGGTGAACTTTGCTCAAACCAGATGAGCCCACGCTCAAGCTGGCGACCTCGGGGTTTCCTGGGTCCTCCGCATCCCAGTCTGACACTCTATCCACTGCACCACCGCCTGGTCAGGCAGGAAGGACAGTTTCTTCAATAAATGGTGACATACAACTTACTTTTTACAAAAAGTAATTCATCTTAGACCCAAACATAAAACACTATACTGTTAAGTTCTAGAACAGCGGTTCTCAACCTGTGGGTCGCGACCCTGGCGAGGGTCGAATGACCAACACAGGGGTCCCCTAAAGCCTTTCTGATGGCGACCCCTGTGTTTTGGTCGTTCGACCCCCGCCGGGGTCGCGACCCACAGGTTGAGAACCGCTGTTCTAGAATATAAAGGAAAAAGATCTAGATGACTTTGGGTTTGGTCATGATTTTTAGGTATGAAAGCATGATACCTGAAAAAAAATCAATAAGTTGCCTGACCAAGTGGTGGCACAGTGGATAGAGCGTTGGACTGGGACTCGGAGGCCCCAGGTCCCAAACCCCAAGGTTGATGGCTTGAGCCCAAGGTCGCTGGCTTGAGCAAGGGGTCACTCGCTCTGTTGTAGTCCCCTGGTAAATGCACATATGAGAACACAATCAATGAACAACTAAGGAGCCGCAAAAAAGAATTGATGCTTCTCATCTCTCTCCCTTCCTGTCTGCCTGTCCCTATCTGTCCCTTGCTGACTCTCTGTCTCTGTCAAAAAAAAAAAAAAAATAAGTTGGACTTTGCTAAGTCTCTTTGGTGAAAGACACTTAAAAGAATGAAGAGACAAGCCTGACCAGGCAGTGGTGCAGTGGACAGAGTATTGGCCTGGGATGCTGAGGACCCAGGTCTGAAACCCCGAGGTCACCAGCTTGAGTGTGGGCTCATCTGGCTTGAGTGGGGTTACCAGCTTGAGAGTGGGATCATAGACATGACCCCAAGGTCACTGGCTTTAGCCCAACGTCACTGGCTTGAAGTCCAAGGTCGCTGGCTTGAGCAAGGGGTCACTGGCTTGGCTGGAGCCCCCCCCCCCTTGCTCAGTCAAGGCACATATGAGAAAGCAATCAGTCAACAACTAAGGTGCTGCATGAAGAATTGACGCTTCTCATCTCTCTCACTTCCTGTCTGTCTGTGTCTGTCTGTCTCTCTCACACACAAGAATAAATAAAGAATGAAGCGAGAAGCTACCAAATGGGAGAAAATATCTGCAAAACATGAGTCTGACAAATAACTTGTATCTAATATACAAAGACCTCTTAGAACTCAACAATAAGAGAATAAACAATCCAACAAAAAATGGACAAAGATCTGAACACCTCACCAAAGTAGATATACAGGTGACAAATAAGCATGTGAAGATGCTCAGCATTGGATGTCATTAGGGAATTTCATATTAAAACAATAATGAGCTACCACTATATACTTAGTAGAATGGCTAAAATCCCCAAACCGAAAATACCAAAAGCTGGTGAGGACAAGGAGCAAACAAGAACACATTCATTGCTGATGGGAATGCAAAATGGCAAACCAATTTGGGAGCCAGTTTGGCAGTTTATTACAAAACTAAACATAATCTTGCCATAAATCCAGCAATCATCTCCTAGGTATTTACATGATTAAATTGGAAACTTATATCCACATAAAAACCTCCCCACAAATGTTTACAGCAACTTTATTAATAATCAAAAACTGAAAGCAACTAGGATATCCTTCATACATCCATCCATACAATGGAATATTGCTCAGCAATAAAAAATTATCAGGTCACAAAAAGACAGGGAGGAACCTTAAATGCATATTGCTGAGTCAGTTTGAAAGAAAGTCAGTTTGAAAAATTTACATACTGTATGATTCTAAGTATATGACATTTGGAAAAGGCAAAATTACAGAGAGAGTAAAAAGATCCGTGGTCGTCAAGGATTCTAGGGCGAGGGAGAGAGATGAACAGGTATAGCACAGGGGATTTAAAACTATTCTGTATGAAACTGTAATGATAGACACCTATCATTAGGCATTTTTCAAAACTCATGGGACTGTATAACACAAAGAATGAACCTTAATGTGAACTATGAACTACAGTTAATAATGTATCAATATTAGTTCATTACTTGTAACAAATGTTTCACACTAATGCAAGATGTTAATAATAGGGGAAATGGGAGAGGTGAGGGAGTGAGCTAGAGCAGGGACATGGAACTCTACCTAATATCTGCTCAATTGTTCTATAAATATAAAACTGTACTAAAAATAGTCTATTAGTTATGTAAAAAAAACAAACTAAAAGCAAAGGAACCGAAAGAAATTACTTTTCGCTTCTAAATACAAAGGTGATATATATGCCTTTATATCATATAAGAGTGATTTCAAACAAATTAATATAGGGAAATTATAAAGCTTTTATTTTATTATGCTTTGCTATTCTTCTTGACCTTAATATAGGCTTAGGGACAGAGCAACAGATTTAGTTCATAAGCAACAAAACATATTTCATTAAAAATTATCCACTAATACTTACACTTTCCTTTGTACACTGAAGATATTAGATTAAATGCCTTCTTAGAAATGCCATGTCAGTTATCTTTTTAAAGTTTCTTAAATGTATGTTTTCCAATGTTTTGGTCTTGCTCAATGGAACTATGATGTTCTGGGGGTGTGAACAAATCTTATGTCCTCCCAATTCCACAAGCAAGTAACAATGCTTTCAACCCTAATCTTCATATTGCAGCTTTTGTTTGGAGTTTATGGGCAAAATTTAGCTCCGTAGGTATGGATGGAAACGCAGGTCTGACAAGTAACATTAGAATCAGGACTAAAAGTCCCAGGAACACAAACCACTGCAGAAGAAAACACACGGAGCAGATTATTATAATTTCAGTTAGAGGTATTTATACCAATAATAGAAATCAGCCTTTAATATCACACCATTTCTGTACCTATGACATAGTAAGTAATGTTCAGTCAATTAAGTTGTGGAGACTATTTGGAAGTTTCAAACATTGTAATTTAATGATTTTAAAGGCAGGAGAAAGTTAGAATCCTATTTTTAATTAGTAACAGCATTTTATAGTATCTTCTGCAGTGCCCCATTTATGAGTTCCTATTTCTAGTTTTCTTGTTCTTATTTCCAATTCTCTGTTTAGTAGGTAGGGCCATTCTGTTCTCCTTCACAGTATAGTAGCTTAAGTCAGAACACTATAGAAATGTTCTGTAATATAAAAGAGCACATTAGGAAGAATTGATATACATGAAGATAATTATATTTAGAAATTTGGCCTTTGAATTTTTACTTCCCTTTAGCCAAATATAACTTTTTTGTAAGGGGATCACCATAAAGACTCAATGCAATTAATTATCCTAAGTGAATTATTCATCTATTCTTCTGACCTTATACTCTAAATATTTGTATATTTATATATGCATTTTAAATTTTTTATTGAATTTATTGGGGGTGACATTGGTTAATAAAATTATATAGGTTTCAGGGGGACAAGACTATAATATATCATCTGTAGATATTTCTATTTTATAATTACCGCAACAAGTAGCACAATTACTGTGTAGACCTTCATTTTTCCCAAAGCCTGGACGACAGCTATCCATACGTTCCATTTGTAAACTGTGGTCCACAAAATGCATCGCTGGTTGAGTTTCATTATAGTGATGGTGGAAAATATATGCTTGGCTCCGGAAAAATTCTGCTATTCGATCTCTTGCCTAGATTTTAAAATACCAGCGAGAAGTACACTGACTAAACTGTGAACCAATTTCTCCTCCTGCATCAGAGGCAATCTGATGTACTATAAGCATGCCCATGCCGTCCATTTTTTACACAACAGGATAAACTCTAAACGTTATGTGTTAATGCTAAAATTAGTCTCGTCTTGACCTTATCAATTATTGTCAATTCATATGTACAATGCTTAAGAAAAATTAAACTGAGGTTAATAAACACTTAGGTTGAACTATTTGCAGCATATCTACTCCATTTGTAGATAATGTTTATTGTTTCTAATTCCAAAGAGCCAAGTAAAACTTTCCTCTAATCAGCATTACAAACTGATAAAAATTTTAGTATTTGAGCATAGAGTTTGGTAATGGTAATGACTAATATAAACTGAGTGCTTCCCATAATCTACGCACAATATAAAAAGGATGGGCTCAGGAACTAGACCAGGAGAGAGAAGGGATTTTTTTAAACCATGTCCTTAGCCTCTGAAGATGGGAGACGAGACAGCAACTGTTGTGATTATCATACAGTTTTGAAAGAACCACCAATTTAACTTAGGACAACCAGACTGTGAGGTTGTTCTTCAAGCTGCTGCTTAGTTAACATCTGGGGAACAAACACCAGGGACCCAGCCTTCTGTCATAGATAAACATATATTAACATGGGAGCTATATGACATTCCACATGTACTATTCCAAAACAAAGCATCTTGAAACAGCCAAGACTCTCACAATCTGTTTCAATAACCAAACCCAAAAGTCAGTAACACTTCATATTTAAGTTTTTCAAATAAAAGAAGAATTTAGCTCTGGCCGAATAGCTCAGTTGGTTACAGTATTGTACCAAAGTGCAGAGGTTGCCAGTTCAATCCCCGGTCAGGATATATACAGGAACAGATCCATGTTGCTGTCTTTTTCTCTCTCCCTCTAAAATCTCTCCCTCCCTCTAAAATCAATAAAATATATATTAAAAAAAGGATAATTTAAGTCTGCTTGCTTAGAATGTATTGATAAGTATTCACATGGAGAAACAGATTTCTGAAATAGTTACAGAAATTTTAAATAGCTTTATTGACTATTCAAATACTTTCTCCTTACAATGACATTCTCACCTGGAGGATATTATGATTAGTGATATCTTCACAGTCAACAGTATCATTGCATGCACCTTTCCATGGTGGCACATAAGAATTAACTGGAGAGGAAAAAATGGTATCTTCACAAAAGGATTCTATGAAGTTCCAAACATTCCAATAAAGCTCTAACCCAGTGGTAGTCAGCCTGGTCCCTCCCGCCCACTAGGGGGCGTTCCAGCTGTCATGGTGGGCGGTAGCGGAGCAACCAAAGTATAAACAAACAGATAGATTTAACTATAGTAAGTTGTTTTATAAAGATTTATTCTGCCAAACTTAGCGAAAATCCAACATAAAGTACTTGGTAAGTAATTATTATTATATGCTTTAACTTGCTGTAACTCTGCTTTATAAATTTTATAAAGTAAAGTTACTTCCCTACTTTATAAATCTCCAGTACGGTGGAACAGGTGGACAGTTAGAAAATGTTACTACTAACAGAGATACAAAAGTGGGCGGTAGGTATAAAAAGGTTGACTACCCCTCCTCTAAATGCTGAATTCAGTATGAATGGATGCATGTGTTTAATCTATCTAATCCTAGTAATAAAAGTTGTACAATTTGAATAATTTGTACATTGTGATTTTACTCCATCTGGGGGCTAATGGAGGTAATTACAAGGCTTCAAAACAAATAGAAATAAATTTGGTTTGGTTCCTCCCTTTTACGTTCTCCCAAATGCAAGTTAAAATTCTATAAAAAAACTGTGTTAAATATTAGCTGCATAGTTAAAATCCATATTTATAAAAATAATGTTGACTTCTAAAAAGAAAGCAACAGTATGTCACAGTTGAAGGTATATAATGTGTTAATTTTAAAAACTAAAACCAAGCTAAGACCAATAATATACTTTAGTGCTTAACAAACATTGAAGGCCTGCTATTCTTAAGACAGCTCACATTATATCGTAATTAATTTTGTAATCTGTCATGGTTCAAAATTAAACTCATAAAATTAAAGAAAAGTTAAAAAATTTTTTTTACCTTGAAAGGTTATAAATAGTTCATGTATGAGGCCCTGTTTTGGAAGTTTAACAAAATGGCATTTATATGATGGTTTTATGACATGACATGACAAATCAGAGATTAAATTATTCAAGATTTTCTTCAGTACTCTAAAAAGCTGTTCATTATATCTTCCTACACAAGCCTTTGTGGTAAAACGTAGAGCCATATGATACGAATAATCAGGTTCCCGATAGGCTTTAAGAAAGATGAGAAGAAAAATGATTGTGCCTAGCATTAATTTTCTCTAACGATTTTCATATAACATGCAATAGTAAATTCATCCATCTTTGCTCGTCAGCATAGAACCTTAACTTATCCAAGAAAATGTTTTTATCAGTTTGGTCTCACAAAAATATACAAAATTAATAACTTTAATAAAATTTCATCTGATACATTTCCTATTCATTACAAGTAAAGAAATGGCTTCTGTAGACTGGCAAGATAGATAAGTTAACAGTATCAAGGAAAAAATAAGATTTCAGGGAGGAGGGTCTTAATTGGCAGAGTGACATTGTTGTCAGAACAGTCCAATGAAAGGGATCATTAATTTGCTTTATTGGATTAAGCATCAGTTTTTAAGATACCAGACACAAATGTGATAAAAAAGATTGCATATCTAAACAGTGGGAAGTGGGAGGCTAAAAGG
The DNA here is from genome assembly GCF_036850765.1 of Saccopteryx bilineata. NCBI lineage: Eukaryota > Metazoa > Chordata > Mammalia > Chiroptera > Emballonuridae > Saccopteryx > Saccopteryx bilineata. The sequence goes on from NC_089491.1 coordinate 374,890,498, forward strand.
GGATTATTTAGGATACACTTTCTCTCTCTTTTTTTTTAGAGAGAGAGATGAGAAGCATCAACTTGTAGTTGCAGCACTTTAGTTGTTCATTGATTGCTTTTTTTTTTTTAACAGAGACAGAGTGAGTCAGAAAGAGGGATAGATATGGACAGACAGACAGGAACGCAGAGAGATGAGAAGCATTAATCATCAGTTTTTCGTTGCGACACCTTAGTTGTTCATTGATTGCTTTCTCATATGTGCCTTGACTGTGGGCCTTCAGCAGACCGAGTAACCCCTTGCTCAAGCCAGCGACCTTGGGTCCAAGCTGGTGAGCTTTGCACCAACCAGATGAGCCTGCGCTCAAGCTGGCGACCTTGGGGTCTGGAACCTGGGTCCTCCTCATCCCAGTCCGACGCTCCATCCACTGCGCCACTGCCTGGTCAGGCTTATTGATTGTTTCTTGTATGTGCCTTGAGGGAGAAGGGGGGACTGAGCCAGTGACCCCTTGCTCAAGCCAGTGACCTTTGGGCTCAAGGCAGGGACCATAGGGTCATGTCTATGATGATCCCATGCTCAAGCCAGGGACCCCATGTTCAAACTGGTGAGCCTGTGCCCAAGCCAGCGACTTCAGGGTTTCAAACCTGGGTCCTCAGCATCCCAGATTGACACTTGATCCACTGCGTCACCACCTGGTCAGGATAAGATACACTATCTTGACATTAATTTAAGCATTTGCCTGGTCAAATGCACCTAAAATATTTGTTCAGTCATAATGATTATATCGAACAGATTCATTTCCACTAAAGAAACCATATTCGTGTGTGTGTGTGTGTGTGTGTGTGTGTGTGTGTGTGTGACAGAGACAGGGAGAGACAGAGAGAGGGACAGATAGAGACAGGCAGACAGGAAGGGAGAGAGATGAGAAGAAGCATGAATTCTTCGTTGCGGCACCTTAGCTGTTCATTAATTGCTTTCTCATATGTGCCTTGACTAGGGTGGGGGATACATCACACCGAGTGACCCCTTGTTCAAGCCAGCGACCTTGGGCTCAAGCTGGTGAGCTTTGCTCAAACCAGATGAGCCCGCGCTCAAGCTGGAGACCTCGAGGTTTTGAACCTGGGTCCTCTGGATCCCAGTCCAACGCTCTATCCACTGCACCACCATCTGGTCAGGCAAGAAACCATATTCTTAATGCTGATCCAAACTAAGTATATTAAGTTAAAATGTGCCTGTGTTCTTACCAAACATCATAAAGTCATATTTCTCCTTTACCATCTTTTCTTCTTGGGTTTGTGCTTTGACGGTCTTATAAGAAAGAGTACATGTATAAAGTCCAGACAGAGGCTCCAGAAAATCTTTCACCATTAGTTTTCCTGTTTGAGTTATATTTACTCGATAATTTCCTAAACAGAAATAGTAAATTAATTGGCTATTTAACACATAACAATTCAAACATTATTTAGTAAACTTGGGGTAACAAATAAATACAAAAATTTAAAACTTAATAGACTATTTTAACTTTAAGAATTCAAAAAATCTGCCTGACCAGGTGGTGGCGCAGTGGATAGAGCATCGGACTGGGATGTGGAAGGACCCAGGTTCGAGACCCCGAGGTCGCCAGCTTGAGCGCGGGCTCATCTGGTTTGAGCAAAGCTCACCAGCTTGGACCCGAGGTCGCTGGCTCGAGCAAGGGGTTACTCGGTCTACTGAAGGCCCGCGGTCAAGGCACATATGAGAAATCAATCAATGAACAACTAAGGTGTTGCAACGAAAAACTGATGATTGATACTTCTCATCTCTCTCCATTCCTGTTTGTCCCTATCTATCCCCCTCTCTGACTCTCTCTCTCTCTGTCCCTGTAAAAAACAAAAAAGAATTCAACAAAATCTTAATTCAGTCATATTACTCTATGGAGAACCACATGAGATAAGTACACTTTTTTTAAATGTTTATTTTATTGATTTTAGAGAGAGAGGAAGGGGGGAGAGAGAGAGAGACAAAAAAGAGAGAGAGAGAGAGAGAGATACAGGAACATCACTCTGTTCCTCTATGTGCCCTGACCGGGGATCGAACCGGCGACCTCTGCTTCAGGAAGATGCTCTAACGAACCGAGCCATCCGGCCAGGGCGAGATAAGTACACTTTTGAAACAGATTTTGATTTTCTCTAATTCATTTCTTAGCATCTAATTTCAATCATTTATGCCAGTAATTCAGTAAATAAAATTACATAGCCCTGCAATACTATACAAATTTTTCACATAAGATAGATATTAATGTTTATAATCCAAGACACTCTTCTAATATCATGAAAAATTACATATTAGATACTTCATCTCCTCTTACAAGTGCTACAAGGATAAAGTTTAGGTTTTATACAATTTTTTAAATTTAGTCATTTTAGAGAGGAGAGAGAGAGTGAGAGATAGAGAGAAAGGGGGGAGGAGCAGGAAGCATCAACTTCCATATGTGCCTTTTTTTTAATTTAGAAAGAAGGCAGAGAGAGAGAGAGAGAGAGAAAGGGGGTAAAGTGGGAAGCATCAACACATAGTAGTTGCTTCCCATATGTGCCTTGACCAGGCAAGCCCAGGGTTTCGAACCAGTGACCTCAGCATTCCAGGTCACCACTTTATCCACTGTGCCACCACAGGTCCCACATATGTGCCTTGACCAGACAAGTGCAGGGTTTTGAACCAGCAACCTCAGCATTCCAGGTTGACACTTTATCCACTGTGCCACCACAGGTCAGGCCAGTTTTATACAATTTTTAAAACTAATACAGCTCTGGGAAGTAAGATGTAAAAATTACTAATTCAATTTTTACATGAGGAGAAAATAAGGCACAGACCAAGACACAACATGATCTAAGAATGGAGCAAGTGAAACTGCAATTAAAATTAAATTTCAATATGTTCATTCCAATAAGTGATAGTGCTTTTCTAACATATGTTCACATCTATAAAAAAAGATGGTATTAAAATAGAATAATTTACCTGTTAATAGATGTTCATTAGGCCCAATCCATAAGTACGTGGGGTCCACTGTTTCTTCTTCAGCAAGTTTTGCATCCATACAGACAAGGAATGGGCTATTGTGATGTAATTCTACATATATCGTCACTGTGGCAAAATGCAATAATATATAACTACAGTATATAGCAAAATTAAATTAATAAATACACTTCCTACCATTTTGTCCCAAAGATAAGTTCTTTTCAGATTTCACTAATTTAAATATCATTCATTAGAACATTTAGAATGCCAAAGCCCTTTTTGTTTCTTTTTTGTGTGTGTATGTGACAGGAATAGAGAGAGGGACAGATATGGACAGACAGCCAGGACAGGAAGGGAGAAAGATGAGAAGCATCAATTCTTTGTTGTGGCACCTTAGTTGTCCATTGATTGCTTTTTTGTATGTGCCTTGATGGGGGTGTAGGGTGTAGGGGTAGCAACAGCAGAGCTAATGACCCCTTGCTCAAGCCAGTGACCTTGAGCTCAAGCCCATGACCCCTGCTCAAACCAGATGAGCCCACGCTCAAGCTGGCGACCTCGGGGTTTCTAACCTGGGTCCTTGGTGTCCCAGTCCAATGCTCTATCCACTGCACCACCACTTGGTCAGGCCTGTTTTTAACATTCTTTAAAACTCTTAGCCCTGGCTGGTTGGCTCAGCGGTAGAGCGTCGGCCTAGCGTGCGGAGGACCCGGGTTCGATTCCCGGCCAGGGCACACAGGAGAAGCGCACATTTGCTTCTCCACCCCTCCGCCGCGCTTTCCTCTCTGTCTCTCTCTTCCCCTCCCGCAGCCAAGGCTCCATTGGAGCAAAGATGGCCCGGGCGCTGGGGATGGCTCTGTGGCCTCTGCCCCAGGTGCTAGAGTGGCTCTGGTCGCAACATGGCGACGCCCAGGATGGGCAGAGCATCGCCCCTGGTGGGCGTGCCGGGTGGATCCCGGTCGGGCGCATGCGGGAGTCTGTCTGACTGTCTCTCCCTGTTTCCAGCTTCAGAAAAATGAAAAAAAAAACAAAAAAAAAACAAAAAAAAAAACAAAACAAAACAAAAAAAAACTCTTGACTACTAGTTAATTTCTTTACTATGATATGGTTTTGTTTATAAAAATGTACACGATACAATGTACAAATTCAGTACTCACTGCAATCAATCATAATTTTTGAAGGGTTAATGAAATCAATTTAAAGATCAGAAAAGGGCTTGAGCTTGGTTGCAAAACTATTTTAAAGATGATCATTGTCACCCTTAAGGGAAACTTGATATTTAACTATAAATGTCCTCTGTTGGAAACAATAATTACCCTATATGGCACATACTAGGGCGATTTTCTGCAGTTACCTATTCCGTTTCAGATTTGGTGGAAGCAGCAATAATCTGCTTGGAACCAAGATATTTTAAAGCCTACTGAATGTCAGGTTCTGAAAATATAAAGAAGACACCGTCTTTCAATTTGGCGGAGGCGGAGGAGGGCAGGGGTCCAAACGTTCAGAGGTTTCAAACATGACAAATGCTACAAACCGGCCCAAAGTTATCTAAGGTGAGCCATGTGACTACTTTTCCTTGAGGAGTGTGAAAAAGTTTCATCACAGTGATAAAGGACATTTGAGCTGAACCTTTAATAGATGTGTAGGAATTCTCCTAGTTGATAAAGGGAGAGATAAGGGCGTTCCAAACAGAAACTTCCAGTCCTGGAAATTACCCCTCTGAGGGGCCTGGCACGTTGCAAAACAGCAGAGACCCCTGGAAGTGAGGTGGCATCAGAGGAGCCCTGGATTGAATCCTAGCTCCTTCCGAGCTGTGGGGCTTTCGACAAGGTGATACCACTAAGGCGCCATCGCGTCGCTCGCTGTAAGGGTGAAACTCGCAACCTTCAGGCAGTGCTCGGCACCAGGCAGACGGTCAGTAAGCCTTCGCTGCCTTCCCCTCCACGGGAGGAACCTCCGCAGGTCCCCGGCAGCCGGGCTCTTCCGATAGGCTGTGCGAATGAAGCGGCTTTTATTACCTGTGTGTGCTGTTTTGCCATAAATGAAGCCTTTCTCAGTGAATTGGGAAAAACGCTGCCAACCAACTGCGGAGGAAAAGAAACCACTGACATTTCAGGCTGAAGAGGAGCCAGAGGCTTCGGAGTGGGCGGGGCGGGGCGAAGGGGGCGGGCGGGCAGGAGGGGAGAGGCCTGGAGGCCGGGCGGGAGACACCCACCGCTGGTGAGACACCAGAGCACCGCGGAGGCTAGGAGCCACGCTCGCATCGCGGCTCCCGGGCTAGCGTCGCGGGAGGCGTCCGGGGCAGGCCCCTTCCAACTCAGCCCCGCCCAACACCACCCATCTCTCCTCCACCGAGCGGAGCAAACCGCCGGGGTCACGCCCGGGGGCGGGGCGAGCGGGCTCTGGGGGCGGGGCGAGCGGGCTAAGACCCGAGCGCGGGAGGCCAGCGCCCCGCCCCCAGGCGTGCACGTGGCCGCCGTCCTGCGGGGCGCTTCGCGCCTCCGGTCCCGCGCCCATTCCTCGGCGTCTTAGTTCTCCCAGCAGCGCGTGCTGGAGGAAAGAGGGAAGGAAAAGAACCCAAGGCTTGGCGTTTCTGGCACGTCGGTAGTGGCTGAAGAGTTCCACTGCGGGTCCCAAGTATGGCAGTGGGGGCGCGTCGAGGGTGCCATTATATTAGGACCCTAGGAAAGGAGAAGCTTGTGAGAACATCGTCCTCTCACGGGGAGCGGAGAGCCACCTGCGTGACCATTTCCTATGCCTTTTTTTCCCCCTCGTGAACTGAGTCTGAAACTGTGTACATTTCTCAAACTCTTACACCCAGTTTTTACCCATCTGCGTTCTTCTATCCACAAAACGAAGAACCTGAAGAACCCCACCGGTGCGCCCCCACGGTGTCCTCAGGCCTTCCCACTCTAAGAGGAACATTCATTTTTCATTTCCAACTTTATCAGATGACATGAGAGACCCCGCATGCAAATCTGAGTATGGTTGTGTAGTAACCTTGCTCTAAGAAACGGGCCCTATGGAAAGGCAGGACCTCCAAATCTGCTTCTCCTGTGTGGATAACTAAGTCAAGATCAGAGTGCTTCAAAAGAGGCCAAGCTCACGTCTGTCATGGTCCCTTCCTGGCTATTAATTTGGTGGCCTGAAAGGCTGTGCGTGCTATTTCTTAGCAGCGGGACACCCTCGGTCGTGGTTTTGAGTAGGCTGGTGGGCGGAGAGCCTAAGGTTCAGACAGGGTGCAGAATGATTATTTGGTGTGAGATCAAGAGGATTTTTTTTTTTTCAGTTTTATTTCCTTCCAGCCGAGTCAGTACTTGGACTATCTCAGATGGGTCCGGGAGCAACCTTTGTCAGTGATTTCATTTTTAGTCACTTAATTTTATCTACATAGCATAAGCCATGAAATGTGCTTCAGTGAGTCAGATCCACCCATGTCAGTTACCATGTCTAGATTCATGTTTAGCCTCAACGGTTCCTTCTTAAGGTGAGAATAGTGAAGACAAATTCAGGTATTATCTTTCTTTGATTCCCTAGAAGTTTATCATTTCAATTTTAGTCCAAGTACATTATAAATCCAGTGTTATATTAACTTCCCTGTTATAAGTAATTGAGCCTTGTAAATCCAGTATGATAAATTTGAGTACTATCAGGAGAGACTTATCCAAATGAATAGTAGTTGTTTGTTGAAACTACCTATCCACTTTTGAAATAAACTTTATTTTACATTTACAGAAAAATTACAAAGATAGTACAGAGAGTTCTGATGTACTCCTACCAAGTTTTCCCTACTTCTCAACATCTTACATTAGTATGGTACATTTCTCACAATTAATGAATCAATATTATTATTACATTACTAGTTTTAAAAGTCCATCCTTTACTCAGATTTCCTTCGTTTTCAGCTAATGTCCCTTTTCTGCTCCTGGATCCCATCCAGGATCCCACATTACATTTAGCTATCATGTTTCGTTAGGTTCCTCTTGGCTCTAACAGTTTTTCAGACATTTCTTGTTTTTGATGACCTTGACAGTTAATGACAGTTTTGATGACATTAACCTGACTTTAACTGGTCAGGCACTTTGCAGAATGCCTCTCTCTTGGGTCTCATCCGATGTTTTTCTCATAATTAGATGGGGTTTTGGGTGTGGAAGACTGCAGTGGTAAAATGCCATTCTCATCACATTATATTAAGTGTGTATTCTATCAACATGCCTTATCACTGTTAATGTTACCTTGATAATCTGGCTGAGGTTGTGTTTGTTGGGTTTTTCTACTATAAAATTACCCCCCTACTATACTTTTTGGAAGGAAGTTCTATGTGAAGCCCACACTTAAGGTGTGTGGAGTAGCTACATAAATCCCTTACCCAATTTACTTTTTATTTATCTCCTTCGGCATTACTCTCTGAAATCCAGAATACTCAATTTTGAATTATTTAGAGAGTCGTGATATTTATTTAGAGAGTTGTTCCAATGTTAAGTATAAAGAACAATGTCATGGAATATAAAAAAATTTTATATAAGTTTTTAATAACCAAGTAACTATTCATCCTTACACCATCCCTGTGAAATTTTACAGTTCCTCTTCTGCTACTTTTGATGTGCTATTTTTGCTTTTAGAAACTAACAAACAACAAATTTCCCCTTTCAATACTAAAATTAGACCTGGTGTTTAGAGTATTTCTCTGTAGTTGATATTATCCTGTAGAACTCCAACCCATGCAAGCTATAGTGATGTTGTCAAGGTACCATAATCTCAAAGTCAACCTAAGGTATTCACTCATTTCAAAAAATCATGCACATACACACACACACACACACCTCCTATACCAAGGTATGTTTAAAATAAACTAAAATTCATAAAATTGCAAGCATACTTTAATTTGTAAGAGTGGGTTTCTTCTGTTATGGTCTGCTTATGCACAAATTCCAACCTTAAGTCTCAAATATATTTATATATGCTAATGATATAAATTTATACCAAGGGTGGAAGTGGCCTTTTAGGGAATCATTCACTTGTCCAACTCAACACACTAGGTATCTTTATAAGGACTGAACAATGTCTCTTAGACTTCAGTGTGAAGAAAAGCCTTGTTTTTTAAAAAGTGTTATGTGGTCATTTCCCCTTTCCTCTCCTTCCAGTCAAATGTATGCTTTACCTCTATAAAGTGGGAAGGATGCCTGACTAGGTGGTGGCACAGTGGATAAAGCGTCAGACTGGGACTCAGAGGACCTAGGTTCGAAACCCTGAGGTCCCTGGCTTGAGCGCAGGTGGGCTCATCTGGTTTGAGCACAGCTCACCAGCTTGAACCCAAGGTCGCTGGCTCGAGCAAGGGGTTACTCGGTCTGCTGAAGGCCCCCGGTCAAGGCACATGAGAAAGCAATCAATGAACAACTAAGGTGCCATAACGAAGAATTGATGCTTCTCATCTCTCTCCCTTCCTGTCTGTCCCTCTCCCTGCTCCCTGTCTCTCTCCCTGTCTCTCTCTCTCTCTCTCTCTGAACAAAATAAATAAATAAATAAAAATTTAGAAAGTGGGAAGGATGTTGGGAAAAGATGTTTACTGATACATCTCTGTGCACTAACACCTTTGAGTTGATTTTACTATCTTAGCACCCCCTACCTTAATTCTACTTTTTTAAAACTTAATTCTCTGATACATTATGTATTTTTGTAAGTTGTCTCAGGTCCTGTTTGGAAGAAGGCAGGGTAATCGAACATTCACATACACAGAGTGTGTAGTATTTTGTGACTGGTGACAAATAAGCTGAGTAGTTCCCAGAAGGGAAAACCAAAGTGAGGGAATTGCTTCCAAAAATGAAAAAGCTGAGTTGATAAAAGTGCCCAAATTCTTCTGAATCGTCTTAGAACGTTCTGGAAATTTGGACTAAAGAACTTTTATCATGTGAAAGGAAATAACTGAGGAAGAAAAACATAATACTTCGAATGAAGTTAGTTCTCATCGATATTCATGGTTATTATCCCCGAATCTAGACCAAAAGTTTCAGATCTTGCTCAATTTAAGACAAACCTCTTTTGATCTTAAACTTGCAAGGAAGCCATCCAGACTCTCCTGCCCGTCAGTCACCCAGTATGATAGTACTTTCCCATCCTTGTCCTTCTAAAATAGACCTTTTGAGAGAATTTACTGATGGCGCCATTTCCACTCTTTGGGGGTTCTCAGGTTTGACATTCAAAAAGGGGATGGAGGCGCAGGACCTCCTGCGCGCCTCGGTGAGCGTCTTTTAAAGCCGCCGCCAGCCAGCGCCGCTGTAACCCCGCGCACCCGCGGGTCGCTGGCTCCTGCCCCTTTCGCTCTGCGCCGACTCGGCGGCTGATCCCGGGGACTCCCCGCGCCGGGAATCTCCCGCCAGCTGCGCGCTGCGTCCTGGCGAAGGCAGGAGCACGTGGAGTGGCCGGGTGGTGAGAGCTGCTGCTCCAGCCCAGCCCAGCCCGGCGGCGAGATGGAAGGTGAGCCTCCAGCCCGCTTCTTTTCTGAGGGGTCTTTGAAACGCTCGTCAGGGCAAGCAGCGGAGAGAGTTCCTCCTGAATCTCGGTTTTGCTTCTATTTGTTTCTTTTGTCAAAAGTAAATACGAGGCTATTCAGAGGGCAAAGCGCGTCGTTTCTCATTCATCTCTCATTTGCCTCCCCCAACCCCGATTTTGGAAAGTGGTAATTTTTTTCGCAGTTTTATTTCTTAGGGGGTGTCAAACATGAGGGATGAGCTTTTAAGTCTGCAGAGGAAGAGTACTTATGGGGTGTCCCTGAAATGGCAGCAAACCTGGGTGGGAATGAATAATCCTTTGGGGGGGTTTCTCCCCAATCTAGGGCCTCAGTGTCTATTGGAATTAGGCTAATCTGAGTGGCTTGTTTAGAAGGAAAGGTGACTGTTTTTTCTTCTTCTAAGAATAAATACTGTTATGTGGGAAAGATAAATTTTAAAGTGGTTGACACTTGCTGGTCCCTTGGCACTCGATCTTCTAATAATCCTTCTTAACCCTAACCAGACATCAGGTTCACATTGAGTTTCATTTGAATTAATTTTGAAAATCATAAATTTATCTTTGCTTCTCAAAAAAATTCCAGTATGTACTTCTTTGGGATAACTAAAATTTCATACTACCGTTGTAAACTTTTCAACAGTCTTTTCAACAAGTGTTTCTAAAGCCTTGCAAATGGTAGATGCATCTCAAGTTGGGGGAGGTGGTGATATTTAGAAAATCAGAATTTATGAGAAATATATTCATTCAATTAATAAATGAGATCATGACACCTAATTAAAAGGTTAATTTGATAGATATTTGAAATAGCATGGATATTTTCTTCATAAAAATAAAAAGATCTCTAATTGCCATGAACCTTGATCTTTGGCAGCTTTAGAGTATATGAAGTCATTATCGTTAAATTAAATACTTTGGGACATGAAAATAAATATGGTAAAGCTTTTGTTTCACAATATAACTGAGTACAGTAGTATGGTCTTAAATCCTCAGTGTGTACATGGGTATGCTAACAATATTTTTAACTGCCTTGGCCCATAGATACATGTTTTTTTAAGTAGGATGCCCAATAATGCGTCAATGAACAGTATGTGCTTATGTGTGCATAGAAACTTTTAAATGGCCATTATTGAATAATGCTTCAACCGTTTTCTCATATGATAAACTCCTTATGCTTTATAAATTTAAATTATCAGGGTTTTAAAAGTAACTCATACAAATCGGCACTTTGAATATTTTTAAAATGGTTTATGAAGTATAATTTTTAACACATAAAGGTTTCACTGGCCAAGGACAGGAAAAATAATTTAAGAAATTCTCATGCTATATTACAAATGAATTGCTGATTTTGTTTTTCTGAAATTATAAATCAGTTCTACAACACTATTTTTTCCTAGTCTTAACCATTTCACTTCTGACAGATAAGGTACATACTAGTGTAAATCTGTGGAAACTTCAGTGTTTCTCTGTAAATGTTAATACTACCGAATCCATTTATTTGATGTGCAGTAAAGATATTATTGACTAACTAGCTGCTTTAGGTATTAATGCCATGACAAACACTTTTAGGTAAGCCTGGATGCAGGCTCTGAATAAGGAAGGAATAAAAGTTTGTGTAGAATTTGATTCAGAATGTACAGACTATTATGGAAAGTGATTTATAAATGGTCAATAGAATATACATAAGTTATCAGTTGTGAGTTTAGATAACTAAATTTATAGGTCCATGGAGATACATAGTATACAATAAGCTTAATGCAAAAACTTCAACATGTAAATCAAAAAATAAAAAATTTAAAATGGTTAACAATGTGAGTTAGGCTATTCTAAGTTCAGGTCTTTGAGGACAGAGTATTTATTTAATGCAGTAACATATCTAGTTCGTTTATAGCCACCCAAGATTGACTAATATGGCTCATGGCTTTGATATTTAAAATCAAGTATTTTTATGTTATTTTGATATTTTGGTCTTAATTTGCATAGGGATTTGACCTATACCTCTCATTTCTTGACAATGTAAGAAAATGGAATAATTTATGGAATAAGTTTAGTTTTTGCCTAATTTGTTGGCCAAATTGAAACAGTATAGTTTATTGAGAAATGTGAAGCTGTATAGTCAGTCATTCACTTCACATAGAAAATCTTTTAAAATTCATTCTTTTCATTCAGAAGAAATTTATTGAGACTTTCTAAGTGTGGAAATGTGAGATGAAATAAGCTTTTGAAATAAATATCTTGTCATGTAAAAATAGTTAATGCACATAATAAATCAGAAGCTATACATTTTTTTCACAATCTGTGATCTTAAATATTTTCTCTCCAAAGACTCTTTATGTTGCTAAATTTTGTTGTTTGTACTGTAATAGTTCCTTCTATCTGGTATGGTTGAGAAATGAGGTGGTTCACAAATATTGGCATATTTCCCATTCAATATGAAACCTTTTTATTTAAACAATATTGGATGGAGATCTAAGTGTATTTATTATACAGCTCCCTGCTTTATAAACAAGTACACAAGAGAGAACTTTATCTTGGCGACCCTGGGTCACTATTCTGACCATCAGGTGATATGTTGTTCTATAGTATATTCTCATGGGGGTTTTTAACTGTGCAGAGCTGAATGCTCCTACACTAAATATTCCCAGGTTATTGTGTACTTTTTGTCTCCTTTTTAATGTCATCTTCTACTTCTTACCACATTGCATTTCAAGGTCCCTTTCTATGTTTTGGATGGTTGAGATTTACAGACATGTAGCCTTCAAATGGTGGAGTTTACTGGCCCCCCATTATGAGCAAATTAAGGACGAAATGGTAAAGTTCAAAGGAACAAAAGCTGCAGAAAGGCCATGGGGTCCTGGTAGAACATAATTTTAAAATTTTCCTATAATCCAATAAATATACTATTTCAGACTTCTATGTCTGCTAAAAATTTCGCCTCCTTCTTTACCTGGTTATTCCTACTCAACTTTCAAGACCCTGCGCAGGCATCATTCCCAGGATGTCCTTCTGATGACCTTCCCTGGTGCCTTCTGGTGGTTACCCTACCCAGTTCCTCACCTCCCCTGGCTAGGCTAGAGGCCTTTCCTTTCTGGGCATACCTTCTGCCAGTTGTACTGAATTTACTTATTGCTGTAAGTGTTTATTTCCCCACTGGTCTTTAATCTTCTTATTTTTGTATGCTCAGTGCCAGGAACAGTTCCTGGTTTATAAAAGACCCTCAGAGCATTCAATTAAGAAAATAGTGCTGAAAAGTAATTTTTATTATTTTATTACAATGCATTTTATTTAATTTTTGTGAGTAGGAAATTGGTGCTAGTAATTCTTTGATAGAACTCAGAAAATTCTTAAATTAATTAAATGGTATAGTAGAAAAAGAAAGCTTAGAAAACAAAACTATTTTTTTTCTGACTAAACTATCACGTAAAGCCAAATCTTATCTATTAACTATACATCAGCACATTTGGGGATCACATATCAGTCCATTGAAATATGGATCAAAATGAGCAGAAATTTGTTTGCTCAATCAGTGAGATATAGATGGTACCATAAAATTAGCATAAAATTTCCAGGGTTACCTTTTAAATACCTTATTATTAATGTGTCAATATATAAATGTATTATACTTACATTTAATTAGGACTAATTAGTAGATCTTTAATTAGACAGCCAACGTTGTCTCCTGACTCAAGCTATAATTCTTTGACCACATATGAGAACTGAGTGATTAACACAGAAACCTGCATGTAATAAGTACTATATAAATTTTTTTTGTGCTAAGGATTTATTAATTATTATGAAAAAGACCTTAAACATCACAGGGCATATAGTGCACTCTGCTATCTAGCCTTTAAAAAATAAAACTCTCCATTAAGTGATACATTTATAAAAATTAAAAATCATATGAATGATGTTAAGGTCTTTTAAATCACTACAAAAAAGTGAAACAATGTAATAATAATTAGAATATATTTCTGTTATATTTAGACTATTTGAAATGTTATCTTTGTATAACTCTATTAACTACTACAATGTAATATCTCAAAATACTTTCCTCATTGAGTATGATTGAGTTAATTTTTTCAGCCTGAATTGAAACTTGCTTGTTGTATCCAGTTTTTAGCATCCAAAGTGGTGTAGAGTAAGTAAAAATAATAGGGAGTTGATACCACATTATATTGACTATGTGTCCTATCCAAGAGATAAATTAGAGTTTACTGATGAATATCAAATAGAATAAAATGCATTTATGGAACAATATTCTTAAAACATTTTTTCTCCATTGACTTAAGAGAGAGAAGAGCATCAATTCATTGTTTTACTTAGTTACTTCTTCTTGTATGTGCCCTGACAGGAGGTTGAACCTATGAACACTGGCATATGGGTGGATGCTTTATCCACTGAGCCACCTGGCCAGGGCTAGAATGATAGTCTTTACTCATTGTCAATAATTCAAAATCAACTCACCTCCTGACATTTTATATGAATGAAATTCAAAACACACATATATATATCACAAATTTTATTTATTAGTGAGTGTTTTTAGAGATGAAAATTTTGGCACAACAGATTATTTGTGGGTTTATAAAGGATGTTTTTTAAAGTAAGAGAAGTAGAAAACATTTCAATAGCATCACAATACAAAACTATATTTTCTACTTTTAACTCTTAATTATCTAAAGATTAACTAGATTTCTTGCTGATTTTGGTCATTAATACGCTTGTAGCCCCTTCTAGACTGTTAAGTTCCAAAGTGTAGAGGTCTTTTTTATTACCAGTGATAATTAGTACCCAGCCAGTCCCCAACACATCATAGGAGTGCAGTTATATTTATTGAATAAATTAATGAATGAGTTGCCTTTGGTCACTTGTCTATTTGGCTTTTATGGTAAAGAGAGTAAAGAAAATAGTGACATTGGAAGTAGTTAATTTTGCTGGTTAATTTGTCAGAGGTGCAGTTAAGGGTTTGGTAGAAGAGTTTGGAATGTGCCTCAGGTGCCAGCTTGAAGTAAATTTCATTTGACCTTCATGTGTATTATTTACCAAAAAATAAAATATATTTTTTTTGAGAGAGAGAGAAGAGACAGACAGACAGGAAGAGAGAGAGATGAGAAGCATCAACTCCTAGTTGTGTCATTTTAGTTGTTCTTTGATTGCTTCTCATATGTGCCTGACTGGGGGGCTCCAGCTGAGCCAGTGACCCTTTGCTCAAGCCAGCGACCATAAGGGATCCCATGCTCAAGCCAGTGGGTCAAGAGGTCCCATACTCTGACCTCAAAATAAAACTTTTAAATCAATGCTTTGAAAATACTAAAATTTTATAAATGTGCTCAAGTAAGATTGTGCTTCTACACTGGCATTTCTTTTTCCTGTGCATATTTGTTCATGTAAAATTATTTAAGTAAGAGTATCACTAACTCTTTTATTTCCTGTATTTAATTGACTATAAAGGCTTAGGCTAAGGTTCTTGGGATGTGCTTTTGTCACAGTATAGTATAGTAATCAACTGGCCAATAACAAGATTATGTGGCATGGTCCATCATGATGAAATCTTATAAAAACCTAAAATATTTATTGTGAGATTGCGGTACTTGTATGATTTTTATGTTCAGAATTAAAGAGTATGAACAATTTTTAGATATTTTTGGTGATCCAACTTTGACATGAAGATTACTTACTATCCTCTTTCAAAATTTCAGGAATTTAACTAAAAACTATCCTGAAATAATAAGGTGAGACATTGGCAAGTGGTAGTAATAGTTTGTTTGCATCTTTATTTTTTTTCATATTTGACAAATAAACAAAGTACAGAAATAATTTATATGTTGAAGCTGATATAAAGCTGCAACTTTCATCAATAACTCAAGATTTTCAGTTTTTATTTATTAAAACAGCTGTATTCTTGTTTGACTTTTTTAGTAATTATTATATATTCAAACTTATAGTTGTATACTAAGATAAACTGTTATCTGTTTTTTGTATGATAATTCACGTGAAATTTCATTTGAAAAAATAAAATACCTCTTTAAAAAAGTTTATAGCCTGACCTGTGGTGGCGCAGTGGATAAAGTGTCGACCTGGAAACACTGAGGTCACCGGTTCAAAACCCTGGGCTTGCCTGGTCAAGGCACATATGGGAGTTGATGCTTCCTGCCCCTCCTTTCTGTCTCTCTCTCTGTCTCTCCTCTCTAAAATGAATAATAAAAAAAAGTTTATAAACTATTGGAATATTATAGCCACTATGAAAAGCAGTATGGAGATTTCTCAAAAAGATTAATAGAATTACCATATGACCCAGCTATCCCACTTCTGGGTATTTATCTGAAGAATACAAAAATGATAATTTGAAAAGGTTGGTGACAACATGGATGGAACCTTGAGAATATTATGCTATGTGAAATAAGTGAGTCAGAAAAAGCTAAGAAGCATAAGATTTCACTCATATGTGGGATATAAAGCTGAAACTCATGGACACAGACAACGATGTGGTGGTTACCAGAGGGAAGGGGTGGAGAGTAGTAAACAGTCAAGGGGGCCAAATATATGGTGACGGAAGATGATTGGGCTTTGGGTGGTGGGCACATAAAGCAATGTACAGATCATGTATCATAGAAATGTACACTTGAAACCTATATGGCCCTATTGACAAGGTCACTCCAATAAATTTAATTTAAAAAAAGAACTTGAAAAAAAAAAAAAAAAGACATATAGACCCCCTATGTTTATTACAGTATTATTTACAACAGCCAAAATATAGAAACAACCTCAGTGTTTATCTATAGATGAAAGGATAAAGAAGATACGATTTATAAAACAAATTCATAGATACAGAGAACAGATTGATAGTTACCAGAAGGGAAGGAGGTTGGGGTGTGGGCAAAATGGGTGAAGGGGATCTGCTGTGTGGTGATGACGGCAACTAGACTTTTGGTGGTGATCACTTCGTAGGGTATGCAGATGTCAAATTATAAGGTACACCTGAAATTTCTATAATGTTATGTGCCAACTTTTCCTTAGTCACAATACAAATAAAAACAGATATTGTCCTGCTAAGTAGCCTCTGGAAGCCAGTCTTGTCTAAGACTCAGCAAATTCTGTGGAAATTATGACTGTCAGAAATTAAAGCCCGGATCCCTTTGGCTATATAACTTCTTTGTAAGACAGAGTTTCCTAGTTTTAGTTTAGTACTGTGGATGTTATGTTGTACCATGCAGACTTTGTGAAATAATTGGCTCATTGGCCTACAAGAAATATTTGTCTCAAGTAGCATGTGCCAGTGGATTCAAGGAAGCCAGGTGAGAGAGATTGCTTACAACTTGTTATACACCATTGATTCTCCCTCCTCTTGGTTTGTGAATCATTTCAGCAAAAGAATTTATGGACCACTCTAACCAACATTCTTCTGCTTGCCAGTATAAAAACAAAATTTCCCATAATTAATAGGAATATTGTTGTAAGTGGACAAAAATAATTAGAATGAGACCACTTTAATATTTTTTCATGCATTCTAGAAATAAAATTGTGAGCTTGTTTGGTAAACAATAAAATAGTCACTTTACATTCAGGAGTATAATCTGTTGTTTTGACTTTTTGTGAGTGACTCTGAAGGAATACAGCAATACATGGTAATTTGCAAATGTCATGGCTTTTGTAAAGATTTATATAGGACAATGAATAGAAAAGTTCTCCCTCAACTTTGAATTAGTAGGACTGAAAGACTGGAGTACACAACCAAGTATATAGATAGCTTCCACGTTAGCCAAGCCAACAACACCCATGCACAGCTTAATAAATGGAAGTTAGAGGTCCTTAGAGGACCCTACAGTTATCTGTTATAAACATCAATGACCTAATATAATATTTTTTGTCTCAGACTCAAAAAACTAGAAAATTTTTACAAGTAATCTAACTTGGGGATAGAGGCATATTCTCTAGAGGAATGGGGAAGAGTAGGTTAATAATAATAACAATCAATAATATAATAATTAGCCTGACCAGGCGGTGGTGCAGTGGGTAGAACGTCGGACTGGGACACAGAGGACCCAGGTTCAAAACCATGAGGTCACTGACTTGAGCGTGAGCTGACCACTTTGAGCACAGGGTCACTGGCTTGAGCCCAAAGGTCGCTGGCTTGAACAAGGGGTCTTTTGCTCTGCTGGAGCCCCCCGGTCAAGGCACATATGAGAAAGCAATCATTGAACAACTAAGGAGCCGCCACGAAGAATTGATGCTTCTCATCTCTCTCCCTTCCTGTCTGTCTGTCCCTATCTGTTCCTCTGTCTCTCCTTCTCTCTCTGTCTCTGTCACAAAAATAATACTAATAATAAATAAATACTACTGCAAGAATAAACTGTGTTTCACACACAACTGCAAACTTACTTTTGATCATAGTTTATTCTCGTATTAGAATTTATTTATTATTATTGTATTGTTCATTATTATTATTAACCAACCTTTGCCCACCCCTGTATAATAGGACAAATAGTAAGTAAACAAATTGATATTAAAATGAATAGAGTGCTTATAAATCTTATAGCTATTACTCTATACAATGATGCTTGATGATTATATGATGACTCTTTGAGGTATTCCACAGTCAGTCTCATAAGAGTTAGACGAGACATTTAAAAAAAGACAATATTTAATCAGCAGGACTCTCTTTTATACCAAAATCTCATGGGGGACAGATGTAAGTGTGATATTCCACTTGAGGTGGGGAAAGGGGGCAAGAGACCATCGCTAGCCCTATCTAGCTGTTGGACCTTCCTTTCCCTGCCACAAATCAGCAACGTGTCAGCCCTCTGGAGCCCAGGAGTTCCGTCGAACACATCTTGAAAACTACTGGTTCAGACTGTTGCATGTTTTTTTCTTCTGGTAACCTGATACCTAGATTTGCCTCTTTTGATCCATTTTGAGGATTGCTGCCAAAATGATCTTTCTAAAATATCAAGTTACTCCCCTACTCAAAAACCACTTTAAGTATTTCTTAGTTGGGCATTTCAGATAACCCACAACATAGCTTCCATATTCCTTGCCAATGAAATATTCCTTGTCCCTTCGTGTTATCCTGGACTGCTTAGTTTTCCCTGAAAATCCATTGCTTTGTCTAACACCCTGTTTTTCTAGTGCTGTTCAAACTCAACAATCTAAAAATGAGCTCATGGTCTCTCCAACCCAAACCAACTTCTGACTTTTCATTACTGTGTATAGCATCATCATCGTGCCAATTGAAATCCTCACTCATCCATTATGGTTCATCCTAAATGCCATCTCTTATGGGAAGCTGTCCTTCATTCTAAATTGGAATCTTGCCGTGCTCACTTCGGCAGCACATATACTAAATTGGAACCTTGCCTTTTCTGAAAGTAACATATTATGTCTGTCTAATGACTTCTGGAACCTAACTCCATTTTATATATAAAAATAATTTTGCATGGTTTTAATACAATCCAAATTGTCTAAGAATGCAACTACTATATAAATTAAGAAATGATTTTTTGTTTAGTTCAGAGCCAAGATTTTTGCCATTATTGATGCAACTTGTATCCTTCTGCATTTTTAGCTCTTGCATTTATTGTTATTCTACAACTATATCTGGCTACCTTATTATTATGTCTTCTAGAATAGTTGTTCAACACTTACATATTGTAATACACATTATTTTATCATCAATTTCACCTTTATATTACAGTTGGAGCTTTTACAATTTATTTATTTAGTTAGTTAGTTTGCAGTGAAGTGAGAGAGGCAGGGCGGCAGACAGAAAGACTCCCGCATGTGCCCTGACTGGGATCCACTCGGCAAGCCCCCTGTCAGGGCATGCTCTGCCCATCTGGGGCCCCTGCTCCATTGCTCGGCAACCAAGCCATCTCAGTGACTGAGATGAGGCCGTGGAGTGCCCGGGGACAACTTGCTCAAACCATTTAAAACATGACTGCAGGAGGTGACGAGAGAGAGAGAAAGAGAGAGAGAGAGAGAGAGAGAGAGAGAGAGAGAAGGAAAACGGGGAAGGATGGAGAAGCAGATGGTTGCTTCTTCTGTGTGCCCTGACTGGGAACCGAACCTGGGACTTCCACACACCAGCTGACACTCTACTGCTGAGCCAACTGGCCAGGGCAGAGGTTTTTAAAATTAAAAAAAAATTTTTTTAGAGCCTGACCAGTG
This sequence comes from Saccopteryx bilineata, assembly GCF_036850765.1. NCBI lineage: Eukaryota > Metazoa > Chordata > Mammalia > Chiroptera > Emballonuridae > Saccopteryx > Saccopteryx bilineata. The sequence continues at coordinate 374,910,133 of NC_089491.1, forward strand.
GTGACATCGTGGATAGAGTGTTGACCTGGAATGCCTAAGTCCCTGGTTTGAAATACCAAGGTTGCCAGCTTGAGCGTGGGCTTATCAGCTTGAGCATGGGGACACCAGCTTGTGCATGGGGTCACCAGCTGGAGCCCAAGGTCACTGACTTGAGCAAGGGGTCATTGGCTTGGCTTGATCCCTCTCCCCGTGGTCTAAGTACATATGAGAAGCAATCAATGAACAACTAAAGTGAAGCAACTACAAATTGATGTTTCTCATCTTTCTCTTCCCTCTCTCCCTTCTTCTCTCTTTCTCTTACCCTCAAAAAAAGAAAGAAAAAATAAATTGTTTAAAAAATTTTTACAGAGAGAGAGAGAAACAGAAACACTCATATGTTGTTCCACTTATTTATGCACTCATTGGTTGATTCTTGTATGTGCCCTGATGGGAGATTGAACCTGCAACCTTGGCGTGTCAGGACAGTGCTCTAACTAAATGAGCTTTCTGGCCAGGACTAGGGCTTTATTTTATTTTATTTTTAAATTTTTCACTTATTGATTTTCAGAGAGAGAGGAAGGGAGACACACACACACACACACACACACAAACAGATATGCTGTTCCACCCATTCATGCTGTCATTGGTTGATTCTTATATGAGCCCTGACCGGGGATGGAACCCGCAACCTCGGCATGTCAGGAAGATGCTTCAAGCAACTGAGTTACCTGGCCAGGGGTGCTAGGGCTTTATTTTTAAGTACTTGTATGTGTGGATAGGTTTTGTTTAATTCACGATGGATAAAAAATGGTATTATAAAGTATGTTTTCTAAAAGGGAAACACTTGGTCTTGGTAAGGTTGAAAACCACTCCAAGTTTACTGCAAGACACCAGTCGCAGCCTAAATGAGATAAGGTGCACGAAAATCACATTGCATTATACTAGACACAAAGTTAGGGTTCAGCAAATGTTCGATTGGTTCATAAATCATGGATAAGATCCTTTGGATCCTTGCTACTCTTAAGTCTATCTGTAGACAAGCATCAGGCAACACTCGGGAATAGTTACAAATGCAGACCCTTAGGCTAGACTTGCTGAATCAGAATCTGCATTTTAACAAAGGTTCCTAAGGAACTCTTACACACTTTATAGCCTGATAAGCATTGCCCACAGTTTGGAAGTATCCATGAAATTTAGCATCACTGTCATGGTACAGTATGGATTAGCAGTGAATCATCTTTATATATGTCTTTAGTATGTATTTTTATTGTTTAAATGATGATTTAAAAAGTTGAATGACAAAAGCTTTGTAACATTTAATTTTGATGTTCTAATATATACAATGTTTATAACACAATATAAGTCAGAAGTCTTCATTTTTTATTCAAAAGTATGTATTGAGTGCCTATTATACGCCATGTATGCACAGATATTGGCAATGCAGTGGTGAACAGGACAGACAGTGCCTTTGCCCTCATGGAATTTATAGTCGGGTAAGAAAAACAAGTAAGCAACAGAAGGAATAATTAAAACTACAGTATGTACTACGAAAGCAGTAAGTAATGAGTGCTGATGTGGAGAATAGTGGTCAGGGTGGGGCAGGGCTGGTGAACCTCTCCTCTTAATGAGAGGTCGGGCTAGAGATAGAGATTTGGTTATCCTCAGCACATCAATGATTCTTAACGCCGTGGTAAGGAATGGTATCACCTAAAGAGGACACGTTGTGAGAAGGGGGCTCAGGATGGAGCCCTGAGAAACATCTTGTTTAGGTAGTGAGGAGGGGGAGGAGGAGACGGCAACAGAGAAAGAGCATCAGGGCAAGACACGAGGAGAATCAGCAGCTCAAGAGAGGAGTGTTCCTTTTTTTTTTTTTTTTTTGTATTTTTCTGAAGCTGGAAACGGGGAGAGACAGTCAGACAGACTCCCGCATGCGCCCATCCGGGATCCACCCGGCACACCCACCAGGGGGCGATGCTCTGCCCCTCCGGGGTGTCACTCTGCCGCGACCAGAGCCACTCCAGCGCCTGGGGCAGAGGCCAAGGAGCCATCCCCAGCACCCAGGCCATCCTTGCTCCAATGGAACCTTGGCTGCGGGAGGGGAAGAGAGAGACAGAGAGGAAGGAGGGGGGGGGGTGGAGAAGTAAATGGACGCTTCTCCTATGTGCCCTGGCCGGGAATCGAACCGGGGTTCCCGGCACACCAGGCCGACACTCTACCGCTGAGCCAACCGGCCAGGGCGAGAGGAGTGTTCCTTGAAGGAGCAGGTGGTCCGCTATATTGAATGTTGCTGAAAAATCGAGTAAGGCATGCACAGAAAGTGTGAGTTGGTTTTGACAACCTTAACAGACTGCTTTTTGTGGAGTGGTGGGGATGGAAACCAAATGGAAGTGGGTAGAGCAGGAATGGGAACAGAGAAAGCGGAAACATTGATACAGACCATTTGTTTCCAGAAGTTTAGCTAGAAGGTAAGAAGCAGAGAAATAAGTGGGGTTAGTACTGGAAAGAAATGTGAATCAAGAGATTTTGTTTGTTTTTGTTTTACGAGGATGAATGACAAACTACCTGTAGCCTACATTTATTGAAAAAAAAAAACAGGAAAAAAAATGCATGACAAAACATCTTTCGATCTCAATTCTCAGGGAAATTTAATTGGGGAATTAGCTATCATTGAAAATATCTTATTTAGTTATCATGTGACATGTAGAAGAATTTCCTAATCATGAGAATTTTAAAGATATTTGGTGTCTTTTCAGTGGATGGTTGGTGTAGATATAGTAATAATAATAAAAAACAACTATGGATGAAACTCAAACTTTTTGAAAAATGGGAAGATACTGCCCTAATTATATTTCTAAGGTTTGGATTTTTAGATATGTGAGAATGTTTGAGTGCTCAATAAATTTTTTTTAAAAAAATTAAGGTCTAACTTATAGAATAAGTGCACTTGTCTTATGTATGCAGCTTGATCTTTTTTTTTTTTTTTTTTTTTTTTTTTTTAAGTGAGAGGAGGGTAGTTAGAGAGACAGATTCCCACATGTGCCCCAACCGGGATCCACACAGCAACTCCCATCTGAGGCCAATGCTCGAATCAACTGAGCCATCCTTAGTGCCCAAGGCCCACACTCAAACCAACCAAGCCACTGGCTACAAGAGGGGAAGAGAGAGAGAGGAGGGGGAGAGGGGAGGGAAGAGAAGCACATGGTTGCTTCTCTTGTGTGCCCTGACTGGGAATTAAATCTGGGACATCTGCAAACTGGACCTATGCTCTATCCTCTGAGCCAGCCAGCCAGGGCCTAGAGCTTGAGTTTTTTAAAAACATTTTTTTAAAAATTGATTTAATGAAAGAGGAACATTGATTTTGTTGTTCCACTTATTTATGCATTCACTGGTTGATTCTTTTATGGGCCCTGACCAGGGATCAAACTTAGAACCTTGACATATCAGGATGATGCTCTAACTCAGTGGTTCTCAAAGTGTGTGCCAGGGCGCACTGGTGCACCCTAGAAGATTTCCAGGCACGCATGTCCTATGGTATTCCAGAGAAATATGTGCCTGTTGGGGACCAAAAAACCAAAACAGGGTTTTGGAGTTTAGATTTTTGGGGGACAGAGGTGTGGGGAAATGGCTGTAAGCTGACAGTCTGCCCAACCCCCCACCTCACTTGTCTGATTAGGTTGCAAAAGGCTGTTAAGCTGTGGTGTTGGATTGTCTACACTACCCCCCATGTTCCCCGGAAAGACTGGAGGCAAGTTTCTTCTATCCTTTGTTTAGAGTAAAGTTAAGATGATATGTATGGTGGGCATTTTCTGTAGTCAACTCAATTAAGAGTAAAAAGAGAGGAATTCTTCAATGTATTGACAAGGAAATGAGAGTTTGCCTTTCAAATATATGCCCAAACATTGAAGAAATCACTAGGACACATCAGGCTCATGTTTCTCATAAACACAAGAATGAAAAAACTTAACACATTCGTGCTGGGACCTGCCGAATTTACTAAATCTTTTTTTTTTTTTTTTTTTTTTTTTTCATTTTTGTATTTTTCTGAAGCTGGAAACGGGGAGAGACAGTCAGACAGACTCCCGCATGCGCCCATCCGGGATCCACCCGGCACGCCCACCAGGGGCGACGCTCTGCCCACCAGGGGGCGATGCTCTGCCCCTCCGGGGCGTCGCTCTGCCGCGACCAGAGCCACTCTAGCGCCTGGGGCAGAGGCCAAGGAGCCATCCCCAGCGCCCGGGCCATCCTTGCTCCAATGGAGCCTTGGCTGCGGGAGGGGAAGAGAGAGACAGAGAGGAAGGAGGGGGGTGGGGGTGGAGAAGCAAATGGGCGCCTCTCCTATGTGCCCTGGCCGGGAATCGAACCCGGGTCCCCCGCATGCCAGGCCGACGCTCTACTGCTGAGCCAACCGGCCAGGGCCCGAATTTACTAAATCTTACTAAGAATGTATCTATATATAAAAAAAGATAACTTTTTTTATTGTATTTTATTTTTACCCCTCTTTTTTATGAATTCTAAAAAGCGTAACTCAAAAAATGTAACATAAAAATGTATTTTAGTGTCAGAATAAATTTAATTTTGTCATATATTTATTTTGTTTAATTACCATAAAGTCATGCTTGGACTTTATATTTTTTCTTTAATATTTGACTTAATTATTATAACATATTTCTCAGAAATTTGTATATAGTGCGCCTACAATTATTTGTAGGATTTTAAATGCGCCCCAACTTCAAAAAGTTTGAGAACCACTGCTCTAACTAAATGAGCTACCCAGCCAGGGCTGTATGTAGCTTGATTAATTTTTACCTATATACACACCTTTTAGATCAAGATATGGAACATTTGCATCACTCCAGAAGGTTCCCTTGTGCCCATTTATAATTAATATACCCCCTTAACCCCAAGTTGACCACTACTTAAACTTACATCACCATAGATCAGTTTTGCTATTCTTGAATTCAGTATAAAGGGAATCAGGCAGTGTGTACTTTTTAAAGTGCCCGGCTTCTTTTTGCTCGACGTACTTTTGAGATCCATCCATATTGTAAAATGTATTAGTAGTTCATTCTCATTTACTGTTGAGCAGTATGACTATAGCACAGTTTCTTTATCCATCCTACTGTTGATGGACATGATTGTTTCCAGTGTTTCTATTATAAACATTCTTATGTGTATCTTTTGGTGGACATATACATTTATTTCTCTTGGGTATAGATGTAGGACTAGCATTTCTGGGTCATTGGGTAGGTGTACATGTAACTTTAATACATACTGCCAAACAGTTTCCAAAGTGGTTGAGCCATTTTATCCTCCCACTAGCAATGTCTGAGAGTCCCGGTTCCACATCTTGCCAACATTTGCTATTGTCAGTCAGTCTTTTTAATTTTAGCCATTTTGGTGGGTCAGCTCATAGTAGGTGCTTCTCATATGTGCCTTCACTGGGCAAGCCCGAAGTTCAGAACTGGTGACCTCAGAATTCCAGGTTTATGCCCCATCCATTGTATGACCACGGGTCAGACTAGAATACTTTATATTAAAAAAAAAGAAAAGAAAAGAAAAGGTGATAAGGTAGAAAGAATTAGAATGATAACATGGTGTCCTTAGAAAGTAGTCCTGCCTGACCAGGTGGTGATGCAGTGGATGGAGCATCGGACTGGGATACAGAGGACCCAGGTTTGAAACCCCAAGGTCACCAACTTGAGCGTGGGTCACTGGCTTGAGTCCAAGGTTTCTGTCTGGTCACTCTGCTGTAGCCCTCCAGTCAAGGCACATATGAGAAAGCAATCAGTGAACAACTAAGGTGCTGCAGCTAAGAACTGATGCTTCTCACCTCTCTTCTTTCCTGTCTTTCTGTCCCTCTCTCTGTCTCTGTCAAAAAAAAAAAAAAAAAAAAAAAAAGGAAAGGAGTCCTGATGTTTCTTAATCTTTACCTTAATCCAAGAAAGAAAGAAAGGAACTATTTCTATTTCATGGTTGGAGGGATTACTCTCATTTTAAGACGTGCTCCTTGTTTTTGTGTCTTCCTGTCCCCCTCAATCATAGTCATAAGAGGTATTTAAAATTAATTGAGTCCAAAATCTCTTCTATTTCTGATCTTCTAAGACCAATAATCTATATAGAAAAGTATAAATACTTTAAAACATTAATTAAATATTTTGAAACAAAGGTGAAACTCAAGAAACTAATCCTGTTGGGGTAGTGAACACATAATACAATATCCAGATGATGTATTATAGAATTACCCTGAAACCTGTATAATTTTATTAACCAATGTTACCCCCCAAAATTCAGTAAAATAAGAAACTAATCCTGCTTCTCTCCTTAATGTGTCATTGACATCGCACCCTTGGACAATTAAGTGACTACATTTTTTTGTCATTCTTTCTGTCTTGAATTGTCTATAAAATGGGGAAAATAGTACATGTCATTACACCTGTTTATCTTCCAGAGATTCTGTGAGATAGTATGAGACCTTATTTGCACTACTGGGTTGAGTGCTTGATGCCTTTTTTTTGGAGGACCATAAGCAAACAAAACCAGTTTCAGAAGAAAGCTCTCACCATAGTTAGGGAACTGAGTGGTAGCATCTGAGTAGTAACTTATCTTGTATGTTCCCAGAAAACTGAACTCGGACCTAAAATGGATATTTCAGGAAATTTGAGTTCAGCTACATTTAAGGAGAAACTTTTTTTTAACCATTAGAGTTCTTCTGAAATGGAAAGGACTAAGTTCTATATTATTGGCAATGTCTAAGCAGAGGCTGTACAACACAGTTAAGGAGCTATGGGAGGACACTCAGACATCAGGTGGCAGAAGAAGGTTACTTAAGCTAGTTAAGACATCCATTCCATTCCTAATATTCTAATTTCATCATATGTTATAGGGATCACTTTTCATTATACAGAACAGTTCTTGTGATGCTAAGATTCCAGTAATTGATTATACATAGTATAATGTAGTGATAAAATGAAATAGTGAAGGACCTTTCAGAAATAGTAGCTAAAATTTCTGTTCCAAGTGTTAACATTGCAATTGTGAGTATATTTTTGTAGTGAGTGATTCAGGTTCCAAAACTTTTGCTTAAAAAGTAAAAGTGGACATTTTAGATGAAAGAAATGGTTTAAAAATTTTTTATTTATTATTTTAGTGAGAGAGGAAGTGGCAGAGAGAGAGAGAAAAAAAAAGAGATAGGAACACCAATCTGCTCCTGCATGTGCCCTGATGGGGGGTCAAACCTGCAACCTCTGTGCTTCAAGGCGATGCCCCAACCAACTGAACTATCCAGTCAGGGCAGAAAGAAACTCTCTTTTTTTAAGAGGCATGGGGATAGGGGAGTCAGTTTACTGTTATGAAGATAGAAAGGAATGCCAGTGTTCAGAGACAACCAGCAGAGACAACATTCCTGCAGGGCCGCCTGCAGTTGGCAAAGTCAGTGTAGGAGACTTTCTGAGATTTGGCTTTGCTGTCCTTTTGCAACTATACTTCCTACTGGGAAAACAGAACAGCCAGTGGACATCTAATCTGTGAAACAAAGTATAATTTTGTTAGCTGGTATTCTCAATGGAATAATAATTACTTACTAGTATCAAAATGAAGGCAAGTTTATAACCATTCAAGTTAAAAATATGGTTACAACTTTTGTTACTAATGTAAATATTTGGTTTTGTGCCTAGACAGTTTATATTAAAGCAAAGAGGTAAAAATATTTACATGTGAATTTTGATGAAATCTTAATTAACCAGACTCCTGCCATTTCCAAGTTTGAATTTTATTTGTAATCTACTCCCTTTAATTCTGCAGAACACAAAAGGCTAGAGTCTCTGGGAAAAATATTGGTAGCATAACAAAAATTCTAGTGACATTTCTTTAAATGGCATCTTTGTCAATGAAAAGAGAATCTGGAGGAATAAAACCAAATTTGAAATTGTCGTCTCTCAGTGAGGATGTAACGGAGGCTTGTTTTTACTACTGGTAGAAAACAATTTAAGATTACTAGTAAAATTTGGAATTTCTGAAGTGCTTTGGAAAGCCACAAAAGAACCTGTCTTTAACGTTTACAGTCCAATATATTTGTCAGCTGTCTCAGTAATAGAAGAATTATTCCTTTTCAAGATTTGTTATTTAAGAGGTAAAACACTGGTGATTTAATTCAACCTTAAAAAATATTAGGAAATGGTATTTAATTGTGGGAAGGGCAGGAGGGCATTTGACATGAATGAGTACGAACTAGGGTTTTCTGCAAGTTCATAATTTTGTCTTTTATTTTTTTTCATAATTTTGTCTTTTAAATGAGATAAGAAAAATTGTTTTATCTAGTGATACCAAAAAATCCTAATGGAAACATGATGCCATATATATATTTGTACACATACATATAAGTACATTTAAAAATATTTTGTCTGGATGTTTGGCATCAGGTGGTGGGTATTTTCCCTCTGAAAAGTCACATTCATTTTTCAATCAGTCATGTTTGTAAAATACTTTGTATGAAAGGTGCTGGCTAGGTGCTTTATAGTTTTGATGACTGTGTTAATAGAAATCACAACTTTCCCTGGAATTCTAGTTATAAGAAATTTGTAAATATTGATAGAAGATGGTCATTGTTAAGCTGTTTTCTAGTATAATATCTTTACATTTTTGGTTGGTATTTAATTTTTTACATGGTTTGATTTACCTTTTTCTTTTCTTTTCCTGATCCAGAGTTTTCATGTTTGTTTTAAAGTGATAGCTTTGCAGTGGCATCCCAAGCGGCAGTGAGATATTCTACAGTCTAAAACAGTGATGTTTGGTAGGGCTTTCTGAGATGATCCAAACATTCTTTGTTTTGAGTATCCACTAGCTACATGTTCTTTGAGTACTTGAAATGTGGCCGATGCGATTGAGAAACTACATCTAAAATTTTAATTAATTTAAATTTAAACTTAAAAAACCACAAGTGCCTAATGACTACTCTGTTAGGCAGTACAGTACAGTATTAGTATTAGATTAGTATTAGTAACAGATCTAGAGCAGAGCTTGGCAAACTTTTTCTGTAAAGGACCAGATACTGAAAGTTTGAGGCTTTTTAAGTCATATGGTCCTTGTTGCAACTATTCAGCTTTGCCATTGGCGTCTGAGAGCAGCCATGCGCTACACATGGGTGGATAGTTTGGCTGTGTTTCTAATAGACCTTTGTTTATGGACACTGAAACTGAACTTCGTGTGGTTTTAAAGTGGCACAAAACAACATTTTTCTGACTTATTTTTCCCTGACCACTTAAAAACTTAAAAACTATACTTAGTTCACAGGCCACACCAAAACAGGTGGTGAGCTGTCGTTTGCAGAACCTTGATCTAGAGTGTTCGTTAGGATCAGTGGTAGAAATGTAAAAGTTCACGTGTGCATTTAACAAATATTTACTGTGCCCATCATGAATGGGCACTATTTTGGGAGCTAAAGGTACAGCAAAGTAGCAATAAAAAGTACAGATAACATCTCTGTTCTCACGAACCTTAAATTCTGGTGGGGGAACACAGGTAAAAAGAAAAATGACCAAAAATATGTCAGGTGGGTGACAATGAAGAAATAGTGTGAAGAAAAATAAAACAAATGAGACAATGACAGAAGTAAGAGAAAATGACAATGGAGGGTGACATTTTATTAGGGTGGTTAGGTAAAGCTTGTTTGAGAAGGTGACTTTTGAGCACACACCTGAATGAAGAAAGGAAGTGGGCCAGGTAGCTAGCCGGGGGAAGAACATTCTGTTAAGAGGGAAAGGCAAATGCAGAGGTCCTGAGGCAAGAGCGTGCTCTACCTAGAAAAGTAATAGGAGAGATGTAGACAATTGATGATAGTTATTTTTTCAACAAAATTAACCCATTTTACAATTCTTCTGTCATCTGTGCCAGATATGTAAAACATCAGTACAGGAAATTATATCTCTGCCAAAAGCAATATACAAACCCTTCCTTAGCTTTCTAGAGCATTCTTTTGGAAAATATTTTAAAGCTATGTTGACAGCCAACACATTAAAAGACCCCAGTAGATCCCATCAAATGGAAACTTTTTGAGGGTTGTATTATTATTTTTGTTGGACTGAAGTAGAATAAATTATAAAATGGTCCATTAAAAACTGAAAAGTTTTTGCTACACTTAGAAATATTTAACAGGTTTCTGGTCTTTAGTTGGGAATTCCTTAACCATCTATCCGCTACTGGGATTCATGTTTTTATAAAGACCTTAAGTTCAGCGAGAAGAAATGTACTTCAATCTATTTTGCCCTTGTGTTTTAAGTATCTTTTAGTACCTGAGAAGGACATCCATGTAACCTGATTATAGATGGGGGTTTTAATGTCTCCTTTGAATTCTGAATACTAAGGTAGTTGGACTCTCCTCTTAGAAACTGTACTTAGTTACTTCTGGTGTCATTTACAGCACAGAAAGATCTCTTGAAAAACTACGGAGCAGTATTTAAATGTTGTTGTCATTGTTCAGGGAACTAGGACCTTTTTCCTTTTGGTCATCAAATCAAAAGCAGTCTTGCTCTATAGTAACTAGAAGATGTTTTCACATGAAGGTTGATCATGTGAAACCTTTGAACTAGGTTTCTTTCTTTTTTTCTGTTACGAAATCCCTTTAGTATGCAATTAAAGGTTTCACAGGTAGCTTTTCTTTTAACTTAAAAAACAACAACAACACTATCAAACTTACAGAAAAGTTGCAATATAGTACAAAAAAACCACTATTTTTTCCGGAAATTTTGAGAGTAAGTTGCTGACATGATACTCTGTCACTCTTGAATACTTTAGTGGGCATATTCTACCCTCTCCTACAAAACAACCATCAAAACCAGGAAATTCACATTGATACGTTACTACCACTTGATCCTTGGGGCCCCGTTCACATTTCTCCAACTGTTTCTCTAATGTCCTTAACTGCAGAAGGATTCAGCTCAAAATCACATTTTATATTTAATTGTCATAACTCTTCGCTCTCCTTCAGTCTGGAACAGTTCCTCAGTCTTTCATGACCTTGACACTTTGGAGGATTCTAAGCCAGTTATTCTGTAAATTGTTCCCCAGTTAGAGTTTCTTTGTTTTCTCATGGTTTGATTCATGATACACATATTTGGCAGGACTATCCCAGAAGTGATGGTGTGTCCTTTTCATGATCAGATGGCACATAATTTTCATTTGTCCCACTACTGATGGTGATCTCTTTGCTCAGTTACAGTGGTGTTTGCTGGTTCTCCATTCTATAATTACTTTTTTCATCTTTGTAATAAGTATTTTGGGGTGAAGTCCTTGGAAACTATATAAATATTCTAGTTGTCCTCAGACTTTGAATTTATTCATTTATTAATGTCAATATGGACTCATGAATTTCTGTTTCAATGGGTTACAATCCAATACTGTTACTATTATTTTGATTCTCCGTTGTCCCAGATTTGGCCACTGGAAACCCCTTCACGATGATTTCTGTGTCATTTTAACATCTCTTCTCTAGTCTGTGAGTGCTTCCTTGCTTTCTGACTCACAAAATGTTCCAGACTCATCTTGTACTTTCCCTACCCCAACAGTGAAATCAGCCGTTTTTCCAGTGAACCTGCTTTATTTAAGTGGAGAATGATATTTAGAAGTTAGTATCTGGATGCTAGAAGCGGTTGTGTGTCCCTGCTCCCAGCTGGTCTCAGTGGACAGGGCTAGGGACTATCTATATGTACATATACTCACATATACACACATTTATACCTATATTTTATATCTATTTATGTATAGCAGAATACATATGTTTACACCAGTACCTCCATTTCCAAAACAGTACCACACATTTTCATATGTGTAACTCCTCTGACAGAAGAAAACCTGGCTCTCATTATCTTTATTATTGATCTTATTTGATCAATCCTCTTTTATACAACCAAGCACCCATTGACACAACCATGTCCTCCTCGGTGCAGATGCTCTGCCTGCTTCATTTTGGTCCCGGCATTCTGGACCATAGTCACTGTTCTGAGTGGACACACTTCTCAACTGCTTGGGCTCTGCCATGCAAAGCTGCCTCTAGTAGTTGGATAGCCTCTTCAAGCCACCCAAGTTCTGACACTTTACATTGAGCTACACCCATGCATAGAAGCTTTTTTCACTCCATTTTGGTTCCCTGGTGCCAGCCCCCACTGTCCCATGTGTGGGTGTCTTACTCACCCTGCTTAGGCTCTGAAACTCCACACCAAACCACCTCTATGCATAGATGTCTTCTTCACTAGACTCATGCTCTGACTCCTCATGCTAATTTGTCCCTTAGCTTGGATTCCCCCTTCATCCCTCTCAGACTCCAATACTCCAGCGTAGACAGCTCTCTCGCCTGCATGCTCTCCTTTCTCGGCTCAGGCTCTCTCTGACTCTCTGTGCTGCCTGCCCTGCAGGTGGAATTCTTCCTCACCTCATTCAGACTGCGCACCCCACTCAGGCACGTCTTCAGGATGGTCTGTCTCCAGCAGGCTGCCCAACACCGCCCCCATTCCTTGCATGGGCACTCTTCTCACCTATCTTGGGTCTTGACACCCCTGCTAAGCCACCTTTTTGCTTATTTTTAAAATATGGATATTTTTCCTGCCTTTATGTTTTGCTGCTAACATCTAATGTTGATGTGTTAATATTTTAAAATTAAGATAGCATAGAAGTAAAAATCAATGGAAAATAAAAAATCTTAAGAAAGGCCCTGGCCGGTTGGCTCAGCGGTAGAGCGTCGGCCTAGCGTGTGGGGGACCTGGGTTCAATTCCCAGCCAGGGCACATAGGAGAAGCGCCCATTTGCTTCTCCACCCCCTCCCTCCTTCCTCTCTGTCTCTCTCTTCCCCTCCCGCAGCCAAGGCTCCATTGAAGCAAAGATTACCCAGGCGCTGGGGATGGCTCCTTGGCCTCTGCCCTAGGCGCTAGAGTGGCTCTGGTCGCGGCAGAGCGACCCCCCGGAGGGGCATAGCATCGCCTCCTGGTGGGCAGAGCGTCGCCCCTGGTGGGCGTGCCGGGTGGATCCCGGTCGGGCGCATGCGGGAGTCTGTCTGACTGTCTCTCCCCGTTTCCAGCTTCAGAAAAATACAAAAAAAAAAAAATCTTAAGAAAAAGTAAAATAAAGAAAAATCCCCTGTACTCTTCAAAGGAACATAACAGAATCCATAAATTCTGCAACAGCATTTACAATGCACAGGGTATTATCCAAAATTATTAAGTCATATGAAGAAGGAAAATGTATCCACACTAAGGAGAAAAGAAAATCAGTGGTGAATGACCTCAAGATAACATAGATATTGGAATTGCAAGACAAGGATCTTAAACTGCTATAATAATTATACTCAAAAATGTAAAAGAATATATGCTTGTAATGAATTAACAAATAGGAAATCTCAGAATAAAAAACTATAAAAAATGGAAAGTTCTAGAACTAAAAATTATATGAAAAAGAAAGTTCATTGGACAAGTTTAACAACTTAAGACGACAGAAGAAAGTAAGTGGATTTAAAGATGTATCATTGGAAGGATTCAATCTGAACAGCAGAGAGGAAAAAAGATTGAGGGGAGAAAGAACAGAGATTCAGGCAACTGTGGGAAAATATGAAAAAGTATAACGTACATATGTTATTGAAGTCTTAAAAAGAAAGGAGCAAGAGAATGTAGGAAAATCTTTTTTGAAGAAATAGTGGCTGTGCTGGTGGGGGAGAGGTGGAGGAGAGTACAAATGGTTATGGACCAAGACTTGACCTGGGAGCTGAACACAAAATACAGTGTACAGAGATGTGTTGTAGAATTGGGCACCTGAAACCTGTGTAATTATTCTGTCACCCCAATAGAATTCAATAAAAAAGAAATAATGGCTGAAAATTTCTCAAGTTTGGTGAAAAACATAATTTTACAAATAAGAAGTTCAATGAAACCAAGCAGAATAAAATCACACCTAGGCATATCGTAGTCAAACTGTTAAAAACCAAAGGTAAAAAGAAAATTTCAAAAGCATTCAAAGAAAAAGAATAATATATGAATATTATTGATAACTTATTAGAAACCGTAGAGAGTAGAAAATAGTAAAATGCCATTTTTTTAAGTGCTAGAAGAAAAATGTCAACCCAGAATTGTATATCAAGTAAAAATTTTTTTCTTTTATGCATTCATTGGTTAATTTTTGTATGTTCCCTGATCGGGGATCAAACCTGCAACCTTGGAGTTTTGGGACAATGCTCTAAACAACTGATCTACCCTGCCTGGACAAGTAAAAGTATTTTTTTAATTGGAGGCAAAATAAAGCTATTTCTCAATAATGAACACTGAGTTGGCACTTACACAGTTGCACTACTAAACATGTTAGAGGAAGTTCTTTAGACTGACGAGTAATGATATCAGGTGGGACCTCAGATGTTCATTAAAAAAAAAACCCCAAAAAACAACCAAAAGCACCAGAAATATTAAGTATGTGGGTAAATTCAAAGTACTAATTTTTTTTAATCTCTTTAAAACACAATTGCTGTATAACTAATACCTTTTACTCTCTCCAAGGCACTTTTTAGGGAGGAGTGAGAGAAAGAATAGTCCCACTCTGAAGAGGAAGTCTGCTAAAGCTCTCAAAATGGCATTCCCATTAAGTTTAGGACCCTCAAAACTGAAAAAAAAAATTACTCTAAGCAGCTAATATTTTATAATCTTTTTCTTTTCAGATATAAAACCAAATGTGGAACTGAAAAGCCCTCAGGAGCAGTCTGTGCCCACAGGTAACATTAGGTCTTTCCTGTCTAGAGATACAACTTTACTGAAATTACTAAAGAAAGAGGAACATTTTGATTACCATAAAAAATGCCATGGAAATATGCTGGGGAAGAAAAATGTGGTTGTCTCTTCTTGATACAAAGATAACTCTCCATTTAGATCATATACGTTCTTTGGTATCATAGGGCCAAACCATACCCCATCTAATGTTAATCACTGTTTTGTTTTGTTTTATTTTTCCCACTGATTGGTTTGAATAAAGATAGTTTTTGTTGAGGTTTGAGACCCCAAGGTCGCCAGCTTGAGCGCGGGCTCATCTGGTTTGATTGAGCAAGGCTCACCAGCTTGGACCCAAGGTCGCTGGCTCGAGCAAGGAATCACTTGGTCTGCTGAAGGCCTGCGGTCAAGGCACATATGAGAAATCAATCAATGAACAACTAAGTAGCCACAACGAAGAATTAATGTTTCTTATCTCTCTCCCTTCCTGTCTCTCTGTCCCTGTCTGTCCCTTTCTCTGACTCTCTCTGTCTCTGCAACACACACACACAAAAAGATAGTTTTTGTTTAATTAAATATAGTAGCTTGTATTTGAACAATTTGTGCTTTTCACTGGTGATCAGCAAACTTTTTAAATAAAGGGTCATATAGTAACTATTTCAACTTTGTGGGCCACCTAATGGCCTCTACTGCATGTACCTCTTTATATTTTTTACAACCCTTTAAAAATGTAAAAACCATTGTACCCCCTGGGTCCATACATAGGCCATGGTTACATTTAGCCCCTAGGCCATAGTTTGCTGACCCCGGCTTCAGAATAAACTATAAACATTTAAAATAAAAATAATTGTATTCTCCATTGATTAACTCACTTTTTTAAAATCAAAGTTTATGTTGTATTACAAAATTTATCACTTCAGAAACTTTACCTATTTATAGATCAAAACATGAGTCCTTGGTAAGCACGTTTTCAGGACCTCTTAGGCATGGATTTTATGAAATATGGTTCCATTTTGCTGCTGCATTCCGGCAAAGTCCTGCTCCATGTGCTGGGTCGTGGCTGCCACTGTAAGGAACGCCACTGTAGTTTCTGGTTACCTCTCCCACCTCAGTCCAGTTTAAACGTCACAGGACGCAATGTCTTTGACTATGTGTTACATGTAAATACTGAATAGTGGGGAGGAGTTTGATAGAATGTGGTTAACTTTTCACTTCTTTTGTTATCATCTTTTTGTTAAACTACCATGCTTACCTGTGAAATAATCCCAGCTATATTATTCCTTTTTTCTTCTAATATTGTCAATATTTATTGTGCAGAATTATATTTCCATGAAACTTGATGTTTGAGAAGTTTGCTGTTTATTTAAGCATGCTTTTATTATTGTCTGCTCCCACTCACACATGAACCCCCATAACGCTTTGTATTTCCCTTCATCTTTTGTCCAAGTCTACCTTATAGACATGTATTATCTTTTGTCTGAGTCTTGCATTATAGTTGTGGGCTTGTCTTCTCTGCACCTGCAAAGTATAAGCTCTTTGGGGACAAGAATTATGACTTTTTCGTATATATAGCCTTGTCAGCATTTAGTATGCTTGAAGAAATAAAGAAACTTGAGGACCAATATGTTTTCCACAGAATCACATGTATAATGTGAACAGAAAAGGAAAATGGGAAGCTTACAGGCTTCCTCTAAGGAAAGCATCTGTTCCAAATTGGGTTATGCCAGTATTTTCAGGCTAAGTATTTCTCATTACTTCATATCAATACTTCTTGGTCATAAATAGCAGTAACATCCCACAGGAGAGAGAATTTCTGACCAGAAGTGACCTGAGTGCATTTTAACTCAGATGAAAGAAATATTCAAGAAAATCATATCTAATAGAAAGGTGCATGAATCCTGGCTATGTTTCTAAACCTCAAGAGTTTTCCCATATATCCCACTTGGGGCAGGATACTATCACTAAGGTGGGATATTATCACTAAGTATTTGTTTGAAGCTGAAATGGGAATCTATTTAATACATGTTAAAAAATTTTTTTTAAAGTTGCATTGTTAAAATTCTTTTTATCTCCTAGAAGGTCCAGTGATTTTAAATGACTACAATTTAACCAAACCTCATGAAACAGAAAATGTGGACAGTGCAGAATGCCCAACCAATGAAGATGAAGATATTGGAGGTGAGCCACAGTGTACAGATTAATAACTAATGGTTATAGATGTGGTTGAGATTTAACATGAAGAAGAAATCAGGAACACTCCAAGGAAAACTTGTTTTTGTGGATTGAGTTGGGAGTAATTCAGGTTTATTTTATATTTAATAATTTGCTATAGGATATCAGCAAAATGTGAGAATTTAAGGAGCTTATTCAGTGTTCAGTTATACTGATTTTATTTTTTTAATGTTTCTTTTTACTCTTTTTTCATAATAAGAATAATGACACATATTTGTTATAGAAAGGTTTGTTTGGGGTGTTTTCCGACACCAACAACCAATTCTCCAATCCCTCAGACACCAGCTGGGCATCCAGCAATTCAATTCTCATACTAACTCCCAGAGTTCATGCTGAATCCACAGGTTAAGGAATCAGTTTCACAAGCCTGCCCTCACTTCAGACACCTGTTGGAAGTACCTGGTCCCCAGGCTACCTGCCCTTCTTCCAGCTTGGCTACAAATTCAGGGTCTTCCACAAGCCTCCCTCAGGTTTGATCATTTGCTAGAAAGACTCACAGAACTTTGGATAGCATTTTACTCACTATTGCCAGTTTGTTTTAAAGGATACAACTCAGGAACAGCCAAATGGGAGAGATGCATAGAGCAGGGTGTGGTGTGGGAGGACTTTCCGTGCCCCCCTCCCCCGGGCATACCTCGCTCCCAGCACTTGTATGTGTTCACCAACCCAGAAGCTCTCTGAACCTCATCGTTCAAACATTTTTATAGAGCTCAATCTACAGTCTTTTCTCCCCTTCCTGGGGGTTGGTGGGTGGGGCTAACAGTTGCCACCCTCTAATCACTTGGCCTTTCTGGTGACCAACCCATCCTGAGGCAATTTAGGGTCCCCACCGTCATTCACCTCAGTAACATAAACTCAGGTATCATTGAAAGGGGCTTGTTGTGAATAACAAAATACAATCCTATCACTCAGGAGATTCCAAGGTTTTTAGGAACTCTGCGCCAGGAATCTAAGACCAAGACCAAATATATCTTTGTATTCTACCACAGGCCACCTTCTGGTCTTTGACCGTAAGGGTTTTATAGCAATAGGATCGTAAACATCAAGAGATATTGGTATGGGGGAGGAAGGAACTTTTGTCTAGTCTTCAGGATTCTTTCAGCTGGTCTAATTAAATCCACATGAGGCATAATAACAGGAGAAAAGTGATGAAATTGAATTACATACATATGTATGGGCACCCCTCATGCATGAGAAAGTCAGAGACCCTACGTATATGAGAGGTTCAGAGACAGGAAGGGAAAATGAGGTATATATGACATTCTGAGTTAAGGATGAGGTAAGGCACCTTAGGGCTTCCGAGGGTCTCAAACAACCAATGTTTCAGTTGTTTGTTCCAATTCTCTACGAAAACATTATTATGAGGAGGCTGTCTCTGTGTCTGTTGTTTGACATTATGGGCTGTAAAGTGTATGCGTTGGTCTGAAGAAATGCAAGTTGGCCATTCCAATTGGTGCATTTTCTTCTGTTCTGGTCCTTTTTTAGTACTCTGACCCTGTGCGTTTGCCACCAGGTAAGCAAAATCTAGACCAGAGTTAATGTCTATTTTATCAAAAACCATTTGTAGCCCTTCTGTGGCTCCTGACATTGCTTCAGTATAATCCACTTGTCAGCTGTGAGTGGGGCCTTCCCCCTGGGGAGTCTTACTCATAGACATCTGCAGCCCTGTATCTCTTGTTAACAGATAGAGCAGTTCTTATTGGCATTCTGAGCCTCAGAGGATGAAAAAGAATATGTCCAGATTCACCCCTCTGCATTGCTGCGGTTCCCAAATGTCTACTCATTGCATGGACCCAGTCAAATACATCACAATATTCACTCATTGGTTCCAGTCACCTTCCAAACCTGGAAGGGGTTTTTTCTTATGGGTACCGACATGTTCTTTAATACACCCTCAATTCCCATAGTGATTTCCATAGGGCAGTGCCACATTTGACATCCTTTAATAGACCAGATTTCCTTTGTCCTTCTGCATATCCATATGACCAGGACATTGGCTATGACCCATGAGTTGTGTTAGAACCATAACAGTCTTTTATCATTGTTCAACTCTTCCATCACTGCTAAGAAAACAGCATGTAACTCATCTCACTAAGCTGATTTGTTTTTACCTTCTTCAATCAGAGTGATAGGCTTCCAAACAGGACATTGTCCATTCACCTTGGCGCTGCCATCCATAACCAACCAGCTGTTATTTGTCAGTCAAGAGCTGTTTAGAGGGCACTGTCCAAGTGATGATGCAATCTGGCAGCTCTTCACACAGGTCCAAGTCGACTGTAAAAGAAAAAAGACTCCCTGCTAATGATCATCTCCTGAATGCAGTCCCCAGGTTGTGTAACCCTGTATAAACCATTTCCATTTTATTATGGAACTGTTCTAGGCACTCTCTTCCCCCATAGAGCATTTTTTTCTTTTTCTTTGTTTTTACTATTATTTTAAGTGAGAGACAGGGAGGCAGACACTGGCATGTACTCCAACTGGGATCCACCCAGCAAGCCCCCTACCATGGGATGCTCTGCCCATCTGGGGCCACTGCTCTGTTGCTCAGCAACTGAGCTATTTTAGCACTCAAGGTGAGGCCGTGGAGCCATCCTCAGTGCCCAGGGCCAACTTGCTTGAACTACTCAAGCCATGGCTGTGGGAGGGGAAGAGAGAAATAGAGAGAGAAAGAGTAGAAGGGAGGGGGAGGGGTGGAGAAGAAGATGGTTGCTTCTCCTGTGTGTCTTGACCAGGAATCGAACCTGGGGCTTCCACATGCCAGGCTGACACTCTATCGCTGAGCCAATTGGCCAGGCCGGAGCATTTTTTCTGACATCATCTAAGATATCATAGGTAGTTCAGACATTAAGATTGCTTTTGTCATTTAATCATGGAGGCAGTTTCGATTAATGTCCAATAGCAGGCTAATACTCACCCCTGACATGAAAATTCTCTAGTCTAAAGTCCCAACAGTCATTGTTGGAAAGCACTTGCCTAATCTGTGACCATCTACAGATTTTTACCTTACTGAAACGAGTCCCTTAACTCTCTCCCTCTCTTTTGCCCCCTTGTTTTGGCCCTATCAATGTTTACTTTATCCACCTTATTCACTTTTTTTTTAAGTGACAGAAGGGGAGATAGACAGACTCCTCCATGCACCTTGACCAGGATCCACCCGGCAACCCCAGTCTGGGGCCAGTGCTCAAATCAACTGAGCTATCCTCAGCACCTAAGGACGATGCTCGAACCAGTCAAGCCACTGGCTGCAAGAGGGGAAGAGACAGAAGAGGGAGAAGGAGGGGAAGAGAAGCAGATGGTCATTTCTCTTGTGTGCCCTGACCAGGGATCAAACCAGAGACGTCCACATGCAGGGTCAACGCTCTATCCAATGAACCAACTGGCCAGGGCTCACCTTATTTCTTAATAATAACCATTTACAATTTTCAGCCTTGCTGGGACAAGGTCCTTGACCCTCCTCATTCTCTTGTTAATTAGTCTAATGTTTTTATTAGCATCTACAAGACCCAAGAGAGGGAAGCTGAGATAGCAAATTCCATAAAGCTTCTGAGAACGTGCTTGGTTCTGCAGCAGTAAGGTAAACGGGGTGCCTTGCGAAAGGGGTCCACCGCTCTGAGTTTTCTTAGAGTCTGTTTATGCCTCTTTAGCGCCCATTTATCACAGAGTCAATCCTTTTAACTATATTTTCTTATTTTCTACATTTTTGATGCTTAACATTTGGGGGCCTTACAGCCCTGGGGAAAGACTGCCCCTCCTGGGGATAACCAGTTCTTAGAGACAGCAAAGGGCTTGGCCGAGGAAGTGCTTTTTTTTCATAAGCAAACCAACCAGTCCAGACCCCCTCAACCCCTACCACCCCATAACCCCCAGCAAACCATCTCTTTATCTAACTCTCGTACACGAAGCTAATGTTTTCCTTGTCTGAAATCCCAGGGAGTCCTTAAAGACCACTCTTTTTTTTTTTTTTAAGATTTTATTTATTGATTTTACAGAGAGAGGAGAGGTGGGGAGTAGTGAGAAGTATCAACTCATAGTTGCTTCACTTTGTTCATTGACTGCTTGTTGTATGTGCCTTGACCCGGCAAGCCCAGGGTTTCAAACCTGCGACCTCAGCATTCCAGATTGATGCTCTGTCCACTGTGCCACCACAGGCCAGGCCCTAGAGACCACTCCTATGTCCCAAAGTCTGGAATTATTCAAACTAACCCATTTAAACTGTTTATCCTAACCTGCCTCACCTTCTCTCAGAAACTCCAGTAAAGGCTCTGGCCCTAGGATTTTCCCTCACTCCTCTTTTCTGCCTTCGGACTGAGAGTGCTGCGTTCCCACATGGCCCTTCATGGCATGTGGCACCCGCTCTCTGGGACCTCTGAGTATAATGACCTTCTTCCCTCCAAGCCTCATTCTCATCACCCCCTGCGGCTGCACTGACTTTACCATATCCTATCCAGCTTGTACATTTTTAGAACATCTTTTTAAAACCACAGCATTTACCATGACCTATGTTACAGGCATATTCAGCGGGTGAGTTTCTATCATAAAGCCAGTTCCATGTGGCTTACAGATGAAGCATATCAGCTGCTTCCTCTGGAGTGTTCCACTTGGCATTTAGAGAGGGAGTTGGATAGTCCTCTTTCTCAGGGCAAAGAGATCTTACAGTAGCTTTGCTCCAGTCCAACAGTCCGGCTGCTTTCTCGGGAAAAACATGCTCTGTGTCTGGATCATATATAACCACCTGTGATTTTAGTGAATTTTACAGTTTTATTTTTATAGTGAGCTATGGGTTTAATGTCAACTCAAACATACCCTTCCACTCTGTAGCATTAAAAACCAAAGATACTCTCCCTAACTTAGTCATTCTCACAATCCATTTTAGTAAAGATTCTTCAGAAGCTGATGGTACTGATTTACAAAATGAGACAACTCCCTCACGCTATCCCCCCTGGCTTCAGTAGTTTCTTGGATTTGCCCACCCCCATGTAAATTACCTTCTTTTTTTAACATTTTGTTTATCGATTTTTAGAGAAAGGAGAGAAAGAAAGAAAGGTGAGGGAGAGAAGCAGGAAGCAACTTGTAGCTGCTTCTCGCATGTGCCTTAGCCAGGCAAGTCTAGGGCTTTGAACCAGAGACCTCGGCATTCCAGGTTGACACTTTATCCACTGTGCCACCACAGGTCAGGTGTGAATTACCTTCTTGGTGACCAGAAGTCTTAGAGGTACTCTCTGTTGTTCCTGCATAATTTTTCCCTTGGGGACAGCTTTGAGCCTAGTACCCAAAGCTCAAACCAACCAAAATCTGAGCTTGGTCCAGCATTAAGGTCTGACGCAACACTCTCTTTTCATTTCAGTTTAGCTATTATAGATAATAATAACAACCAAAGGATTGTATATTGTACCTCTTTCTCATTAGTTTGCAGTTCCTTGTGCATCCAGTGAACCAGCTCCTCAAGAGTTGGGTTCATCTCTGAATACCCCTGGTAATTTAACCTATAGTAACTGATCACAGCACAACTGCTGCTCATAATATGGGTGACCACGTGGCTAAGAATCAGGTTTCTTATACCCCATTCTTTCTTCCTTTTCTCTTCCTAAACCACATTTTCATTAACCACGGGCCAAAAAAATCCCACTTCTGACACCAATTCTGGAGTGTTTTCCAATACCCACAATTCTCCAGTATCCAGAAAAAACTGGAAATTCAACATTCAGTTCAATTCTCATACTTACTCCTGAAGTTAATATAGAACCCACAAATTAAGGGCTCAGTTTCACAAGATTGTCTTCACTTCAGACAGCAGTTGACAATACCAGGTCCCCAGGTAACTCACACTCTGTTCAACTTGGCAACAAATTTAGGGTTTTCCACAAACTTCCCTCAAGTTTGATAATTTGCTAGAATGACTCACAGAACTTAGGCTAGCACTTTACTTACTATTGCCAGTTTATTTTAAAGGATACAATTCAGGAACACCCAAACGGAAGAGGTGCAAAGGACACGATGTGGTGTGAGAGAGCTTCCATGCCCTCCCTGAGCACACCACAATGTGTTCACCAACCCAGCAGCTGTCTGAATCTTATTATTAAAGAGTTATTATAGAGCGCAATCTACAGTCCCTCCTCTCCTTTCTGGAGGTTTGTGATAGGGCTGAAAAATTTAACCCTCTAATCATTTGGTCTTTCTGGCGACCAGCCCATCCTGTGGCTATGTAAGATTTCCACCTTCAGTCATCTAAAGTAGCATAAACTCAGCTATGATTGAAAGGGGCTTGTGAATAACAAAAAATAGTTCTGTAACTCAGGGAATTCTAAAAGTTCTAGGAACTCTGTGCCAGGAACTAAGGACAAAGACTAAATATATATTTTTTTGTATTATATCACAGTTTGATAGTTCATAGAAGTGGAAAGAAAAAAGAAAACCTCACCTCCATCCTATCACCCAAAGACCAGTCTCTATTAACATTATGGATTATTTCTAGGTTTTTTTTTGGAGAATTTTGATCATGATAGTCACACCAACACTGCACATGTTTCATACTAATATTTTTGCTGATGAACCTGTTCACTATTGCTTTACGAATGTTACTCAGATCTCATGTGGTGTCATTTCTTCAGAGAGATGTTCTCTGACCACCCTGTCATGATTTTAACGTGGTACTCTATTTTAATTCTCTGCATAGCACTTCCCATAGATAATTTTAGACTTTTGTTTATCTATTTGTTTATTGTCTCTCCCCCTTTACCCTTCAGGAGGTAGGATCTTAAGCTGTCTTTATTCACTTCAAAGTATTTGGAGCACCTTGAACCACTTGGCCCATGGTTCATGTGCAATATATATTTGTTGAATAAATGAATGCCTTAGGTTAATCATATGTGTTTATATATGTGTTTCTTAAAGGAATTAAAGAAAAAAAATTATCTCTTGAGATCTTTTTCTTTTGTCTTAGATTCTTAAGGGATCAAGAAATAGAGTTCTATGTCTAAAACTTCTGAGATTCAAATCACAGCCTCAACTAACATTCCAGCTCTGCCTAGCTCTACTTTAATTTGTACCAGTTCTTAACCACAGAGACTGAAAAATGCTGCCTGGCACAGGATGTGGTCATTTGTGCTGAGGAAAGGCATATGGTGTTCTGCCAGCTTCGTGCAACTTCTTGAAGGTGACATCCATGGAGTCACACTCAGAATGAGGCAAATGATCACTGTGGCTTCAGCTTGCATTTTTCTGAGTTAGGGTTTCTGCGTTCTGGCAGGTAATGCTATTAAGTGTATGTTTGAAATGATAGTCTTGATACAGCCTTTGGCTTGGGACTTTATCATTTATGTTAGAATTTTCTCTGGGTCCAGAAATAGCTATGAGTTTTATGTTTTCAGGTAGTTGGGAAGAGTAATGCCACCAGCACATGCATGTAGAATCACAACCTCAAAACATACACGCCCAGGACAGACTCTTTCCTACCATGTCCTAAGTGGGAAATGGCAAAGATGAGGGTCCAATTCCAGAGGAAAAGGACGAAGACAAAAAGCCGAGGTTCTTTCTACCCTCATTATTCAGCCTTTAACTGCATTTCCTTGCACGAGGTATTGTTGGGATGATGTCCCCCCGCCTCGTGCCTGATCTCTACCTGTTAATACCCCTGGGAACACTAGTGTTAAACACATCTTTCCCCTGGCCCTAATATCCAAGACCTGTCTTAAAATGTTTTAAATTCAGTATAATTTTAATTATGTTTAATTTATATGTTAAATAAATGAAATGTTATGTGTGTATTTCTCAGTTTCCAGATCTTAGAAACAATCACTTTATTTTTCTCTTGTGGAAAAACAGATTATATTTTTAGGTGGAAAAAGAAAAGTCTACCTAACTAGAACTGTCGTTTGAGAAACAAAAACAAAAGATTTGGAAAAAACTTTTAAAAGGTATCAATATTTAACATAAATTCACTTGTTTCCCACCCCACAGGAATATATTTTAATATATTCTCAGGATCCTAGCCCAGAAGTTAGCAAACTTTTTCTGTCAAGTACCGGATGGTAAATATCTTAGGCTTTGTGGTTCATATGATCTTTGTTCCAACCTCTGAACTCTGCTGTTGTAGTATAAAGCAGCCATAAAGATACCCGAATGAACAGTCTGTGTGCCAGTTACTTTATTTACAACAACAGGCAGTGGGTCAGACGTGGCCTGCAGGCCCGAGGACGCCAGCTCCTGGCCTGGTGTACACATTTACTGTGTGAGGCATTAGGAAAGCCTTCGGTCCTTGAAAGAACAGTTTTCATATAAACATTCCAAAAGGGAATCCACAGGGTGTCTAACACTATTATTTTTAAAATTAGAAAAATATATATTATTAACAGCTCTGTTTAGCACACATGGAGAGTGAATATAGTTCTGTGCCACTAGAGGTTTTATGTAAATTAATTGGTCACAAATAAAACCATATGTGGATTAAATGTTTGTTTTTTAACAACTGAGTTGGCTCCTCCCTTCATGAAGATTTTAGTCCAATGGACTAATGCACTGGAGCTCTTTACATCAGCTCCAGTTTATTGTCTCCATGACGCCTTCTTGCACTATCTCAGCTCCCTCAAGTGCAATGAGCGATAAGGCTGAGTCTTTGGCATGAGTTTGAATGATATTGTTTAAGAACCTAATTATATTCTATCTGTAATTGTATGTACATGACAAACTTTCACCCCTTATAAACATTTTTTTTTCAGCAAGAGAGACAGACAGACAGACAAATACAGACAGGAAGGGAGAAAGAAGAGAAGCGTCAGCTTGTAGTTGTGGCACTTTAGTTGTTCATTGATTGCTTCTCATATGTGTCTTGACTGTGGGGGGCCCTCCAGCCGAGCCAGATGCCCCTTGCTCAAGCCAGCGACCTTGGGCTTCACACCAGCGACCTTTGGGCTCAAGCCAGCTGCCACGGGGTCATGTCTATGATCCCACGCTCAAGCCGATGAGCCTGAGCTCAAGCTGGTAAGCCTGTGCTTAAGCTGGCAAACTTGGGGTTTCAAACCTGGGTCCTCAGCATCCCACATCAACACTCCATCCACTGTGCCACTACCTGGTTAGGCCCCTTATAAACTTTTTTGAAAAAAGAAGGTTCCTAGTAGCCCACATTTATATCTTTCTAAAATACCTATCTATGAAGTAATATAATTCACCTGGATTGAAAAGCACAAGAAATAGAGGTTTAGAATTCATTTTCCAGCCTGTTCATTGACTCCCATGAACAATTATGATTTCTCTTCTTCTTAGTTGGGACCAACTGTGACTGTTGTCAGGCTGGCCTTGAGCAGTAGGAACTGACCCAGGGACCCCCAGGTCTTTGTTTTTCTGTAGTGTTGAAGGAATGCTGGGGTAGACACTTCACTAAATACAAAGGATATTGGAACCTTCCTATTGGATCTAAATAAAATGTCATTGAGATACCATAATGTCAAAAGCAGAAGTTAACGCAATATTTATAACATATCATAAGAAAGAATACTCCTACTGCTTGTCTCTGGCCTGTGTTCACAGAGTAACACAATAAAATAAAAGCCCCTGGATATTAGGGCCAGGGGTAGGATGTGTTTAACACTAGTGTACCCAGGGGTAATAACAGGTAGAGACAAGGCATGAGGCGGGGGAACATCATCCCAACAAGACCCCGTGAAGGGAAATGCAGTTAAGGGCTGAATAACGAAGGTAGAAAGAACCTCGACTTTTTGTCTTCGTCCTTTTCATCTGGAATTGGATCCTCATCTTTGCCATTTCCCACTTAGAACATGGTAGGAAAGAGTCCGTCCTGGGCATGTATGTTTTGAGGTTGTGATTCTACATGCATGTGCTGGTGGCATTACTCTTGCTTTGAATAATTAGGGGATATGTATTTGGCTACCAGCTCCCTGCAGTGAACACTCTCCTGGCCCCGTTTTCAGCAGCTCCCTCCCAGCCGTCATCCCTTTCCGCTTAGGCTAGTGGTTTGTTCTGGAGATGCTATGGGGCAAAAAGTACACAGTGTACCCCAGTATCCATCAGCATCAGCTTTTCATTCTGCCTGAGTTGCCTTTGTTTAGTTTCCTAGTACTTCTACAACAAATTACCACAAACAATTTACCACAGTGGCTTAAAACAACAGAAATTGATTCGCTTACAATTCCGGAAACTGAGAGTCCCAAGTCAAGGTGTCAGCAGTCATCCGTCCTCGAAAGGCTCTAGAAGAGAATCCTCCTTTGTCTTTTTCTAGCTCCTGTGGCTCCCAGCAATCCTTGGTGACCCTTGGTTTGTGGCAGCGTAACTCCAACCCCTGCCTCTGTTGTCACACAGCTTTCTCCCCTGTGTGTGTCTCTGTCCTATAAGGGCATTCGTCATTGGATTAAGGGCCCATCCTAATCCAGTGTGACCTCATCTTAACTAATTACATCTACAATGACTCTATTTCCAAATAAAGTTACATTCCGAGGTTTCTGACACACATGAATTTGAGAGGGACATTCAATGCATTACACCCTTCATTTCCTGAGTCTTTGCAACTGAATATTAATTAAATATACCTGGCACTCATTATGAAATATATTTCCTTTTAATTAATTGTACAGTGGAGATCAATTGTTGTATTTATTTAAGTACTTCTGTTGTAATATAAGAGTTAAGGTTGTACCTAATTTTATGAGAAAAATTGAATTTGATAACTTTTTAAAAGGCCTTACATTTTCTCTATTGTGATACCTTTCATGAAGCTGAACTCCAAGATAAGAACTTTAATGAGAAAGTTTGCTAGAAAAATAATTTTTCTCTCTTAGGAGGTACAGCTCCCATCTTCAGTAGCCTTCCATGTCAGAGCCTCAGTCTCTTTTAAGGTGTACAACTTTTTTTGCACTCATGAGAAATACAGACTACTTTGATGCTTCTGAAGGTGGGGGGGACACCAAGCCACATTTGCGGTTTATGGATGCTAATTGCTGCTACTGTCAGATGTGTGAGGGAGGGGCCTCGGGCTGGAGCGAGCTGGGAGAGACCGCGTCAGCCTCGCCTAGGCGCTCACTGAGGTTCCAGCGGTACTGCTCATACACGCAAATACATGCTTCAAAAGGAAGTGCCTTTCTTTTATCAAAATATTACATCTCTCAAGCCCAGATCAAGACCTGTCGCTCATGGGATGCAGGGGTTATCTTACAAAATCAGCAGTGTTCTGCTGCTGAAGTTCACTCACAGGGGATTTCTGTAAGCGCTCACAATGGGCAGAGGCTTTATGGCTTCTACTGTGTCAAATGGTTAAGTTCTGTTGGTGATAAAACCCAGACGCCTCTCCTTGAATCTTTTTAACAAAAAACAGCATCTCTGGCTTTTTTTTTTTTTTCTTAAACCAAGCTGTGTAGCACAATGAACTAAAAGGAACTTGTAGGAAGAGATTTGGCATCTGCAAAAGAGAAACGGACTGCAGTAATGGTTGACAGAAAAACGGGTCTTCCCACTGTCCTTAGTGGGCCCTACGAGACCCCTCCCCCTTCCTTTTGCTTACCTTTAACTGTGGAGCAGTAGTACTGATGTCTCCTTGCTGTGGAAGCAAGGAGAGTGTGGAATAAAATGTATTCCAGCCCAGTTGGTTAGCAGTACGTGAGACACCCATGTGTGCTTGCTAACTCATAACATCAGCTCTTGCCAAGTGAGTTCATCTGCTCGAAGTCTGACACCAGGCATGGTGACCTGGGACGTTGTGTACCCTGGTGCAGTTTGGTAACCACATGCAGGCTCTCTGCTAAGAGATAAGTGAGGAGTCCCAATGATGTACCAAAGTCAGTTCATAATCAATTGTTAAATTTTCAGGAATCTTCTGAGCTGGTTGTCTTCATGTCAGTGGCTTGAAATGGGCCGTGGTATTTAGACTACTGACATCAGCAAAAGATGGAGAAAAAAAGCCCTTCTTCCACTCTGAGTTGCTTTCTAAACATTTACCAGCACTCCGCTGGACTGAGGAATGAAATCCTATTCTGGCTCACTAGGTCATCATTTTTCATAATTTGTCAGAGGGGCTTTTTTTTTTTTTTTTTTTTTTTTTTGGTAATTTGCACAAAGGAGAATAGTTTTGGAGATGAGATGAGTATATGACATCTCTCTACCACATGGTAGGTAGGATTCAGAAATTTCATTTTTAAAATATGGCGGTCACATAATGGTAAAGTTGATGAAATACAGGAGTTTGGGCTAGATACTATTGCAAAAAGCATAAAGCAAAAACGGTGAAGTTTAGACTAGACACAACTGACCATACATTAAATTTAAGAAGTCTCAAGTATTCATGAGGCAGTAACTTCCTACCAAATCTCATCACGTAAGAATTTTAGCTTGCTCCCATCACAGAAGGGAGGGGAGTGGACACCTGGAGGCAGTTATCAATCCTGTTAGATCCAAATGTATACATATTACATTGTGGCAGGGTCTCACTGTGTTTCACTGTCTCCCAGAGAATTGATGAGATGACAAAGACGGAATCTTTTTTAGTCTTATTCTTTTATTGCTAGAGTTTGGTGTACACAGAAAATGCTCAGTATTTTTCCATTTTTTTCCTCACCTTTCCATCCATCCATCCATCCATCCATCCATCCATCCATCCATCCATCCATCCATCCTTTTATCCATTCATCCCTTGCATTGTTCCAAGTGCTCACTAAATCACTGTTGGTTACGTCATGTGAAGAGCATCTGCGTACATCGTGGCAATGGGGTCTCTCTTTAGCAGTGTTCTTCAAACTGGGATAAATGG
Organism: Saccopteryx bilineata; assembly: GCF_036850765.1. Taxonomy (NCBI): domain Eukaryota; kingdom Metazoa; phylum Chordata; class Mammalia; order Chiroptera; family Emballonuridae; genus Saccopteryx; species Saccopteryx bilineata. The sequence continues at coordinate 374,939,821 of NC_089491.1, forward strand.
GAGACTCCCCAAGGATTACATGAGTGTGGATAATTTTAAGAGAATCAATTGCCAGGTCTTCAATTTCATTATGTTTTCTTCTCTGAAACCACCTGCCCTGTAAGGCTGCTGTGGCTGAGGCCCTTCTTTCCCCTCTACCCTTTCACAGGACCCTTCTCCTGTACAAGAAAGGCATAGCTCGCACCCATCCTGAGTATTACTTCTTTGCCCTACAGCATAAATTCTTCCAGGATGCCAAACAAAAGGTCAATTGGATAATTCCTTTCATAAAAAAAATTTCATAAATGCATCCCCCTTCATTCATCTCATTAAGAGATACATTCCTCAAATTCTTACTTTTTATATTTAATAATTATTGACCAAGATTTGTAATATACCTATATTGTTTTTTATCAATTGTATGTTAATAATAATATCTCAATTCAGAAGAAATTTTTTAATAAACAGAACTTCATGAAAACAAAAATATTTTTTATTTATATATTATTGTTGTAGAGACATATAATAGGATGAGCAATAGAAGACAAAAAACGTAAAAGAATAGTATGTAAGGATAAAATTCTGTGAGGAAAGTGAAATGGAAATATAAATTCAAGGAGAAACTTTCTGAGTTTTAAAAAAACTTATGTAATTGTAAATTTATGATGAAGGAGATCAAATCATTAATATTTATTTTCCACTAGATACATTTGAAAGAATGCAATAACAGTTTGCATCATTATTTATAATAAACATAAATTGTCTTGTTTTATAACTGTTTAAATTATAATGAAAATTTTAAATGTCCAATTAATATCGATTTAATGTTCACTCTGTATAAGGGAGAAACATAGTTTTACAAAATTCTTTTGAGTGCACTTGAACAAAAAGTTTAAAGGCTAACCATTGTCGTATAAAGGATATAAAATATTGCTCAGACTAGCCTTCTATTTAAACCCGAGCCTATTAAAATGCCTAATACAAAGATTCTGAAATCTCATGGTTTGAGAAACCTATTAAAATTATGTGAAATTTTGTATTTAAGAGCATGTGTATATTTTTCTGGGCAAAGAGTACAGTTTTCAAAAGAGGTCCAAAACCCAGAAAAAATGAAAAATCCCTTACCAAAGTGTGTAAGGTCTTAAGGTATCTTGTTTTTGCAGTAGCTTCATATGTGATGGACTATAGAATTGCTTCCAACATAAATGATTTTGGATATAAAATAATATATACTAATTATGAAAACATCATACGATAGGCACAATCCCCTTCATCACTGATCTGAAGCCTAAACCTGATCTTAAAGCAATCTTTTGATTTTCTTCCTTGATGATTCGAAAGCCTTTTCTTTTTCTTAATTATACTGGGGAAAGTTGCAGATGCTTCATTCATAGTAAAACGCTGGGTGGAAATTTGGAGAACGGTTTTTAAAAGAGTAGACATCATCTGCCCCTGACAATTCTGTTACGTGGTTTCTTCCAGCATCTAATACTCAGCAGTCTAGTAATAGATTGGCATGGTGTTCGGGCTTAGAATTAGGAAAATTACATTTGGAAGTGAGTGACAACACAGTAGTTTTAAAGCTTTGGATTTTAAAGTGTCACACACATAGCAGATGAATGAAGATGTCAGAGCCAGGCCTAAAAGGAGGACCCTGGTAACCCACCCCTTGGTGTATAACCTTCAAACACCAATAAAGAAGATTATCTGGATTTAACATGTGACCTTTCTCATTCTGACTGGTAGGTCCAGATGTTTTCTCTTGTAGCTGCCTAGTTGAAATCTGATTTTTTTAATTGAATTTATTGGGGTGACATTGATTAATAAAATAATATAGGTCTCAGGTGTACAATTCCATAATACATGATTTGTATATTGTGTTGTGTGTTCGCCACCCCAAGTCAAGTCTCTTTCCATCACCATCTATCCCCCCTGTATCCTCTTCTACTTCCCTCTCCCTGCTTTGCCTCTGCTAATCACCGTGCTTTTGTCTGGGTCTAAAGGTGAAACTTGCGTGACCTGTGGTGGCACAGTGGATAAAGCGTCGACCTGGAAATGCTGAGGTCGCCGGTTCGAAACCCTGGGCTTGCCTGGTCAAGGCACATATGGGAATTGATGCTTCCAGCTCCTCCCCCCTGTCTCTCTCTCCTCTCTGTCTCTCTCTGTCTCTCTCTCCTCTCTAAAAAAAAAAAAAAAAAAAAAAAAAGGTGAAACTTGCTTTTGACAATTGCAATTGGATCTGCAGTTGAGGCTGCAAGAATGATTCTGCTCTGGGTGATGCTGTCTAAACAGTAACATTTGGAGACTCATGATTTAATAAGTAAAAATAACTTGTGACCTTACCCTTAAAAGATTTGTTAATTATGCCAACTGAGTATGTAAAAATGGGATCATGGTAGATATTTCACTATATTAGTCAGTCTGGTGGCATTAAAAACATTGACAAGATTTGTTAGAACCAGCCTTCTCTGCACCTGCGTCTACAGAAGCAGCAATCCCAGACATGCCTTTGTTACCCTTTATGCACCTCAAGGAAGTCCTGAGTAGCCCTAGAGAAAATAGGAAAGGCTCTTTAGTAGCTTCTCCAGTCAGCCTAGGCTTTTGGCCATGATTCTCTGTCACTGAAGATTGAATATAACTTAATGTACCTTTGCTACCTCTCTGCACTGCTTTTAGCCCAGAACTATTTCTGGCATTTTTATAATGAACTGTTCCTTTCTCATCATCATCTTGATTTTCTGGTTCTAGTCCTTCAGGTTGTACTGGTTCTGTCTCTGAGACTGTATAGAAAAGGTAATTCATTATTTTCTTCTTTTCTTATAGGAGAAACTAACCTTTCACATCCCTGAGTGAACCCTCAGAGAGCTTCCCCATGGGCTTTATACAACCGCTGACTTGTAGGTCAGGGATAATGCTCACTAGCGAAATAATAATCAAAGCCTAGCAAAGCACACTACATTAGTAACAGAATACAGAGTGAGGCATTAAAGCCCATAAAAGACATAAAAGGACAAAATATTACAAAGAAGTAATATAATTAGAAAAATATGGATCTTTATGGATTTTAGCACAATTTAGAAAGAGTAAACTCTGCAGCTGCTAATGAAATAATTAAGTATGGGAGATGCCCTGGGGCCAGCTCTTTTACAGTTGATTGTCTCAGCCTCCTGTCGGATGCCAAGTAGCAGAGGTACTTGTGTGTGTGTGTGTGTGTGTGTGTGTGTGTGTGTGTGTGTGTGTGTGTTTTAACATAACACTTACTAATTTCTTTGGAAAGAGCATGAAATCCGTTGTGTGGGAACAAAAGGAGCTGAAGATAGTCTTGTGAGGATTTGTCATATGAGAGCAGCTCGAAAGGCTGCCCTGGTCCTGATGTTTCTTGTAATACTTGGTGATGAGTAGCTAGACTCTTCCCTCCTGAGACAGTCAGTATCAGTGTTGCTAGCTCTCAGTTTGTTTTTTCTAGGTCCTTTTAGGGTTCTTTAAAAAAAGAAAAAACAACTTTAGTGTGATTATAATCTACAATACATACCTTTAAGTGCTCAACTTAATGATTTTTAGTGAATTTATAGAATTGTGTAACTAGCACTATGTTTTAAAACATTTCTTTCACATGTTTGCAGTCAATTACTACTCTTACCCCTCTGCCCCAGCTAACCACTAATCTGATTTATGTTTCTATAGATTTACCATTTCTGTCCATCTCTTATACAAGGAATAATAACAGTATGTCGTCTTTTGCTTCTGGCTTCTTTAATTTAGCATGTTTTTTTTTTCAAGTTTATCCAAGTAGTTGCACGTATCAGTATTTTGTTTCTATTTATTTGTGAATAATAGTATTACACTGTATTGCTACAGTACATTTTGTTTATCAATTCACCAGCATTCTGAATGTTTCCAGCTTTCGACTCTTAGGAACACTTCTGCTATAAACAAATGTCTGTGTCCATTTGTGTACAAGTCTTTGTGTGGACATATGTTTTCTTTTTCTTTTTCTTTTTTTTTTCAGTTAATATCTAGGAGTGGATCTACTGGGTTGTATAGTTGGTTTATGTTTAATTTTATAAGAAACCGTCTATATTAGTTATCAATTACTGTATAACAAGTTACCCAAAACCTTAGCAGCCTACTACAATACAAATGTATTATCTCAGGAATAGAGGCATAGCTTATCTGGGTCCTCTGCTTCACAGTCTCTCACAAGGCTGACATCAAGGTATTGACCTAGCCTGCGGGCTCACCTGAAGGCTTGACAAGGGAAGGATCAACTTCTAGACTTACTCATGTGATTGTCAGGATTCAGATCCTTGAGGGTGTTGGACTGTGGGTCTCATTTCCTTCACTGGACGTTGGCCAGTAACTGTCCTCGATTCTTGCTGTGTGGGCTCTTTAGCTTACTTCATCAGAGAAGCTCTGGAGAGAAAATGAGAACAAGTGTAAGTCACATCTTTTATAATCTAATAACAGGAGTGATTTCCCATTACTGTCCTGTCCTATTAATTAGAAACAAATGAATCACTAGGTCCAACCCACATTCAAAGGGAGGAGATTACATGCAGATATGAATCCTAGGAACCATTTTAGAAGGCTGACTATTCTACTGCCAAACATTTTGCAAATGGTTGCACCATTTTACATTCCCACCAGCAACACATTAAGGTTCCGTTTTCTCCACATCCTCACCAACAATTATTGTCTGTCTTTTTTATGATAGCCATTCTACTGAGTGTGAAGTGATGTCTCATTGTGGTTTTAATTTGCATTTCTCTAATAACTATTGATGTTGAACATCTTTTCATTTGCCTATTGTTCATTTGTGTAATTTCTTTGGTGAAAGGTCAATTCAAATCGTTTTTACGGTTTTAATTTGGTTATCTTATTGAGTTGTAAGATATTTTCATTTATGAATCATGCTTTTGGTATCAAATCTAAGAAATCTTTGCATAGCCCAAAGTCATGAGGATATTATGTGTCACCTACTATCCTAGGCCTTTATATATATTATTTTGCTTAATTTAATTACTGTAACAGCCCTGTTAGGTGTAGATATTATCATCATTGAAGAAATGAGAAAATTCACAGAAGTCAAGAGACTTGCTGATATCACACAGCTAGTTAGTGTAACTTGAACTTACATTCTGTCTTACTCTAAAACCCATGCTCTTTCATCAGAACCTAAAAAAAAAAAAAAAAGACATTCAAATATATTTTCAGTGGGCAAAGTAAGAGGGAAATACCATGTCGTCTTTTCTTTATAATTACCAGTACCCATGCTGATGCTATTTGAATATTAGTAGAAATCTCTCTATCTCTGATTGTAAAAGTTACCTTTTGAAATAGAAAGGGGTGTGTAATCTAGTTTGTCGGTTAGATTTCATTCTAATTTTGTTCTCCCAGAAAATATTTCTTCCACAGTTTCTGGTGGAGCTAGAGTGGATCTTTGCTTGAAGCCTTGAAGTGTTATCGGCAGCTGTTAAACAGTTGTTATACCTTACCCCCAGGCATGGCGTGTTCCAGTGACGAAAGAGCCTATTCCCCGTGTGGTTTTTTTTTTTTTTTTTTTTTTTTTTTTTGTATTTTTCTGAAGCTGGAAACGGGCAGAGACAGTCAGACAGACTCCCGCATGCGCTCGACCGGGATCCACCCGGCACGCCCACCAGGGGTGACGCTCTGCCCACCAGGGGGCTATGCTCTGCCCTTCTGGGGTGTCGCTCTGCCGCGACCAGAGCCACTCTAGCGCCTGGGGCAGAGGCCAAGGAGCCATCCCCAGCGCCCGGGCCATCTTTGCTCCAATGGAGCCTCGGCTGCGGGAGGGGAAGAGAGAGACAGAGAGGAAGGAGGGGTGGGGTGGAGAAGCAAATGGGCGCTTCTCCTATGTGCCCTGGCCGGGAATCGAACCCGGGTCCCCCGCACGCCAGGCCGACGCTCTACCTCTGAGCTAACCGGCCAGGGCCTCCCCGTGTGTTTTTAATGTCGAATATTTCACCTAGGACAAGTCAGTACTGAGTGTTGTTAATGTTTCTTAGTTCTTTATCCCATTATTTGAAAACCAGAGAGAAAGAAGTAGAGAAAGCAGAGAGGAAGAAAAGTTCAAATAATATGTAGCAGATGGTAAATTTTATATTATTTTGTACATATTTTAGATTTTTTTTTCCAGAACCAAAAACACTTTATTAGGAAAGATGTTAAGCTATGTTCTGAGTCAAAAAGACTTGTTATAAATGATAGTAGAAGTCCTCAGGCACCCACTGGCTCCCTCCCGTGTGACCACTGAAGAATCTTACATTTGTCCCAGTACTGAGTGTGGTTGCAGACCAAGCACACCGACTGTTAATGTCCTCTGTCACTAGACAGCAGCTGATGGGATGTACTGCTGCTGCTTTTTAAAGTGCAGCTTCTCTGACAGAATGTTGTCTTCTGGCAGGCTGTCATAGTTAGTATGAATGTCTGTTTTCCTGGTTTAGAAAGAATAACCCATTTCTCCTTGGAGGTGCTAGCTAGCTCTTTGCAAACTTCATAAGGAACATTATTTCACTTTGTTGTTGTTGTTTCTTAGTTCTTGTCTCAGCTGCCTGCCCACAGGTCTCCTGTACATGTTTTGTTTTAATTAATGTTTTTTTTTCTAAGTAAGAAGCAGGGAGGCAGAGAGACAGACTCCTGCATGTGCCCAACCAGGGTCCACCCAGCATGTCCCCTATCAGGGGGCTCTGCCCATTTGGAGCCATTGCTCCATTGCTCAGTAAACAAGCTACTTTAGTGCCTGAGGCAGAGGCCATGGAGCCATCCTCAGCGCCTGGGCCAACTTTGCTCCAACGGAGCCTTGGATGCAGGAGGGGAAGAGAGAGGTAGAGAGCAAGAAGGGAGAGGGAGTGGGATGGAGAAGCAGATGGTCGCTTCTCCTATGTGCCCTGACCGGGACTCGAACCTGGGACTTCCACACACCAGGCTGATGCTCTACAACTGAGCCAACTGACCAGAGCCTTAATTAATTTCATGTTAAAAAAGAGCAAGAATCTTTTAATTCTTTTTTTTTTTAATTTTTTACAGGGACAGAGAGAGAGTCAGATAGAAGGATAGATAGAGACAGACAGACAGGAATGGAGAGAGATGAGAAGCATCAGTCATCAGTTTTTTGTTGCGACACCTTAGTTGTTCATTGATTGCTTTCTCATATGTGCCATGGCCGCGGGCCTTCAACAGACTGAGTAACACCCCGCTCGAGCCAGTGACCTTGGGTCCAAGCTGGTGAGCTTTTTTCTCAAGCCAGATGAGTCCGTACTCAAGCTGGCAACCCCGGGGTCTCGAACCTGGGTCCTTCCGCATCCCAGTCCGATGCTCTATCCACTGCACCACCGCCTGGTCAGGCAAGAATCTTTTAATTCTTATACTCATTTTCTTCTCTTTCAAAAATCTTCTATACCCTTTGGATATATTGGTTGGCATACCCTAGGTTAGAAATTCTATTTGTTGTTTTCTTCCACTGTGCCTAATATGCTAGCCTTAGGCAAAATTACAACCTGTGCAAATTTTTTTTTACACCTCCAGTCTTAATTTTGTACTTGAAGTAAAGAACAGAATAATTATTTACTCCTTCCTTCCTTCTGCTCATTTAGTAAGCAGTGCTGAACTGTTTGCCAAGCACAATGCTAAAGGGAAAGGGCGCAAGTGGAACTATCCCGACAGCAAGCTGCCACTGTGTAGAGGGGAGAATGGGGAACAGGAGGAGCCGATTTAGAAAGGAAGCAAAAAGGAGAGAAATAACGAGCGAGGTTGCAGCTCATTGAGTGTGAAACAAGCATAAGGAATCCAAGAAGTAATTGGAAGTATCAGTTGGGTTCAGCAGGAAAGACTAAACTGGAAATACGAATTTGAAAGTCATCAGCAACAAAAAAGTTGGATCAGGAGAATATGTAGAATGAAAAAACAAAAGGTTCAGGAAACAGGCCCCTGGAAATCATTCATAACCAAGACAGAGAAAGAGGAGTAAACCCAGGAAATAAATGGATGAGGAAGGAATAGAACCAGGCGTGAATAGAGCTCAGGGGAGGGGTTCAGGAAGCAGGCCTGGTCAGGGGCATATGGGGGAGTAGGAATGGGGGCGTGGGGGGGAGTAGGAGAGGCAGAAACCAGACCACTACGGGCAGAGCAGTCAACAGGACAACTGGGTGTCACTGTGGGGCTTGGCCTTTCTCTGATGTGTCATGAGGAGAAACTCTGCATGCTACAGCACACCTCTAGAATGTTATAGACAAGTTAGGGAGTGGCATGCCAGTTGACTTATTACTTTGTGCCTGCCTGCTCTTATTATCATTAAAGTGGTTCAGGTTGCCCAAAGAGTTCGTTTGTTCGTTCGTTCATTCATTCATCCATTCATTCATTCACTCATTCAATACGTATAGTATCTGGGCCCTTTGAAAGGTTCTGGGGTCATGAATATCATTAAAACCTGGCCTCCAACCCTGGCTGGGTAACTCAGTTGGTTAGAGCATTGTCCCTATATGCCAGGGTTGCAGGTTCAGTCCCCAGTCAGGGCACATACAAGAATCAATCAATAAATGCATAAATAAGTGGAACAACAAATAACAAATTGATGGTTTCTTCTCTTTTCCCCTTCCTGTCTCTCTCTCTCATATCAATCAATCAATAAAAAATAAATAAAAATTTAAAAACCTGGCAGTGCCTTGATGATCCTCTTCCCTATATGGGAAATAAACATGTTAACTATCAAGTAACACAACACATACTATGTATACCAAGAACTTCTTAATGCTCTGGATATAGAAGACATTTTCATTCCTTCCCTTACCCACGATCCTGAGTTTGGTGTTTTGACAGTCAGAATGTCTTTAGCTAACTTAATATTATTTGGATGACAATTTTTGAATTTTTCTAAGAATTATATTTTGATATGCTTTAAAATTTTTAACTGAATTCTGTTCAAAGAAAGAGTGAATATTTTATCCAAGGGTATTGTGAATGAAAAGAAAGGTTTACCATCTGGATTTATAAATGAAATGTGCACTAGATTCATACTTTAGTCTAACTTTAGTCTATCCTCTATTAGTTCAGGCAACAACTAAAACCTTAGCTCATTAAATGTATTTTCATTCATTGATTTTCAATAGATAACAGTCATTTTTTTAGGATAACATAGGAAAAGTTTATAGTTATAATGGACAGAAATGAAAAAATACTTTATATTTGTGTATTTCTTTATAGTTTAGAAGGAACTTTCACACATCATGTTTTTCAGTCCACACAACTCAATATAAAGAATTCAGGCCCTGGCCGGTTGGCTCAGTGGTAGAGCGTCGGCCTGGCGTGCAGAAGTCCCGGGTTCGATTCCTGGCCAGGGCACACAGGAGAAGCGCCCATCTGCTTCTCCACCCCTCCCCCTCTCCTTCCTCTCTGTCTCTCTCTTCCCCTCCCGCAGCCGAGGCTCCATTGGGGCAAAGATGGCCCGGGCGCTGGGGATGGCTCCTTGGCCTCTGCCCCAGGTGCTAGAGTGGCTCTGGTTGCAACAGAGCGACGCCCCGGAAGGGCAGAGCATCGCCCCCTAGTGGGCAGAGCGTTGCCCCCTGGTGGGTGTGCCGGGTGGATACCGGTCGGGCGCATGCGGGAGTCTGTCTGACTGTCTCTCCCCGTTTCCAGCTTCAGAAAAATACAAAAAAAAAAAAAAAAAAAGAATCCACCTGCCCTGGCCATTTGGCTCAGTAGTAGAGTGTCGTCCCCAGCATGTGGATGTCTTGGGTTCAATTCCCAGTCAGGGCACATAGGAGAAGTACACATCTGCTTCTCCACCCCTCCCCCTTTCACTTCTCTCTCTCTCTCTCTCTCTCTCTCTCTCTCTCTCTTCCTCACTCCCCTCCTAACCCCCCTCTTTCTCTCTCTTTTCTCCCTTCCTGCAGCCATGGCTTGATTGGAGCGAGTTGGCCCCAGGTGCTGAGGATGGCTCCATGGCCTCCACCTCAGGCACTAAGAAGAGCTCGGTTGTTGAACAACAGAGCAACACCCCAGATGGGCAGACTATCACTCCTTAGTGGGCTTGCCAGGTGGATCCCAGTCAGGGCACATGCAGGCATCTGTCTCTGCCTCCCCTCCTCTCACTGAATTAAAAAAAAATTTTTTTTGCACCTGGTCCTGCCTGACTGGTAGTAACATAATGAATAGAGTGTCAGCCTGGGACACTGAGGTCCTAAGTGTGAAACCCCGAGATCACAGGCTTGAGCACAGGCTCACCAGTTTGACTGCAGGGTCACCAGTTTGAGTGCAAGATCATAGACATGATCCCAAGGTCGCTGACTTGAGCAAAAGGTTACTGGCTTGGCTTGAGCCCCCCAGTCAAGGTACATGTGAGAAGCAATCAATGACCAACTAAAGTGCCATAACCATGGGTTGATGCTTCTCATCTCTCTCTCCCTTCTTGTCTCTGTCTCTCTCTCTCTCTCTCTCAAAAAAAGAATTTACCTGGTCCATTAATATCTGAAGAGCGCAGCCCAACTGAGCAGCTGATGGAGTGTATTCCTGTTGTTAAAAGTACTAAATCTCCTCTTGTTCTAATGGGAAAGCAAAGAATTGCATTGAAATTATTAAGCAAAATTATTTTTATTATTATGGCAATGAAGGAGCTATTTGATGGTCAGATAATATGACAAAGGTTAATGTTACTAGTAAAATTGAGGGTGGTTCCTTTGCAACTGAAACTTTCTTCATGTTTTTATGCTAGTTCTCTTGAAGTGACATGATTTAATAATTACCAGTTTAGATTCATTAAGGGCAAGTTTAAAAATCTATGCTTTAATAAGAACTTAAACCAAACCAAATATCAGACTGCTCTTATTTCACTGTTGTTAAGATATTAATATTTTATCTCTTACTGGTTTGATTCACTTTTTACAGTGTTTTCCCCTAACTTTAAAATAGATGTTTTAAAAATTATTAGATGTTGCCTGATGGTGCAGTGGATAGCCGACTTGAAACGCTGAGGTCGCCAGTTCGAAACTCTGGGCTTGCCTGGTCAAGACACACACGGGAGTTGATACTTCCTGCTCCTCCCCACTTTTCCCTCTCTCTCTTTCCTCTCTAAAATCAATACAATCTTTTAAAAAATTACTAGATGTTATTTTAAATTTTAAAGAAGAAAAAAGTGAAAGCATAATAGATCATATAAATCAATGACCAAAAGTTTCATTTTCATTGAAGCTTTATCATTTTACTGGCTAGCAAATACTAAAAGTTCTTATTCTTTAGTTCTCAAAATATCATTGGGTTTTTTTCTCCCTCCTCCCTTTACACATAAAAATGTAAATTAGAAAGTGAAAATGACCCATAATTTCAGTGTTCTTGTTCATAATACAAAGAGGCCATTGTGGGAAGGGAGTACAGACATTAATTTCATAAGGAAAACTGTTCTAGTTCATCTATTTGCGCTGTACTGGGTCATAGCCACAAACTCTGTAGACTACATGCCTACAATCCATACATCTCCCATTTTGCTCTTTAGTGCTTCGAGCTTCTAAATCCTATTAACAGCTGTCAAAACCTGGTAAACTATTTAGATGCTTTCACAATTTGTTTAATTGGATAGTTAGAAAATGGCATGCCAGAAAAGCCCACCCTCCTTTCTTTGAGCCCGGCTGAACATCTGTAGCATTAGGGCCTCATTATCTCTGAATTGGCATAGCAAATCAGTGGCATCATTAAAATGTCACATTAAGATGATTAAGCTTCTTTGTTATCCAGTTGACTTTTGCATGTGCTGAGGATTTCATGGTTATGACCCTCAATCCTTGTAAAACAGTTAAACAACATCGCCCTTTTGTGTCTTCCCCGTCTGACAGCCTCTATCTTGTTCTGTCCCATCTCACACGATCTCTGGCAAACTTGAGGCTGTCACTCCAAACTTTGTCCTCCTTTGAGTTGGATCCTGAGATCTTATAGTTCAGAGTGGAAATTCAGAATCCCCTGTTTACACTGGGAAACTCCTAATAACAACACGCTAGCTATCCGAGACACTCAAGTTGCCTGTTTGCCATCTCTGATAGGTTCCTCTCTCCAATGGAGCATTTTCTGTGCCTGTAAAAACACACTGAGGCACATTTGGCTGAGACTGCTATTGCCCCTGAAGGATTTAGGTGTTGGATCCTTTCCAAGACCCATTGTTTTTGCAATGTCTCAGGTGAAACCAAAAATGTCTACTCTGGAGTGCAAACTTTTCATGTGATAACCATCACCTCAGGAAATGAAACCATGTGCATCAGCCCCAGTGAGCCAAGCCTTTGTTCTCTTCAGCCTACAAAATTCTCTCTGGGGTGTGTGTGTGTGTGTGTGTGTGTGTGTGTGTGTGTTAGTGTGTGTCATCTTCCTAAGAGGCCTCCTGAACATAGACAACGATGGGAGCAATTGTACCCTAGAGGAGCTCCTTTAGAAAGAAGTTCGGTTTAATCTAATTTTCTATGGGTGAAATTCAATTTAGGCATCTTTTCCCGCCCTCTGGGAATGTTTAGCAATTACCTTTATCAGCAATTTGTGGTTTGGTATGTCCTGTTCTCCACAAGTTCCATTATAAAAAATTTATGCAAGAAGCCTTTAACATTTTTTATTATGGTATGCATCATACATATAAAAGGGCAAATATAATTACATATATAGTTTAAATAATGACAAAATAAGAATCCATGGACCCACCACCTGGCTTAAGAAATAAAACATTGCTAGAGCCTATGAAGATTCTTGATAGCCTTTTAAGTGGCAATTTTAGCCACGTGTCTAAGAAACCTGATACATATTACAAGAGACTGGAATTTATAAAACTAAAGTGGGAGATTGTTTATGTTATGAAAGGTGTATTCCCGTTACAAAGGACTTGCCAGATTTTAAATATTTTCTGTGGTTAGGTGTTGCCAGTCACTGACAACTGAAAATCAATGAAAAACAAGGATAAAGCCTGACTTGTGGTCGCACAGTGGATAAAGCGTCGACTTGAAACGCAGAGGTCGCCAGTTCAAAACCCTGGGCTTGCCTGGTCAAGGCACATATGCGAGTTGACGCTTCCTGCTCCTCCCCCTTCTCTCTCTCCCCTCTCTAAAATAAATAAAAATTTAAAAATCTTTTTTTAAATGAAGATAAACATTTCTCAATGTACTGTATAATGTAAATTAGTGAAACAATATTATTGGTTTTACATGTAACAATTTATGAACACATCAACTATATAAGGTGAATCTGTAGAGGTTCATGACATCATGCTAAATAGAAAGTAGAATGAGGTAGATATGTGAGAAAGCACAGAAACAAAACTCTTTCTAGTTTAGGGTATCAAGGAAGACTGCATGGAAGAAAGGGCATTTCAACAGCATCTTGAAGTTCAAATAGAATGTTGATCTGCGGGAAAGACTGGAGAAGAGGCTTGGAAAACTGCGATTAGTCATATTGTGACTGTGCTTCTCAAACTTTAATGTGCATAGGAGTCCTTGAGGTTCTTGATAAAATGCTGGTTCATATCTGGTGGGTCTGGAGAGGGCCCTGAGATTCTGCATTTCTAACAAGCTCCCAGGAGATGCTGCAACTGCTAACCCAAGTACCTCACTTTGAGTAACAAAGTTCTAGTCTGAGGAAAAGGAGGATTCAAGGAGACTAATGAGAAATGAGATAATCAGGTAGGGTCGGGCAGGTTCTGAACAGGCCTTTGAATGTCTCACTAAAGAGTGTGGACCTTATTCTATAAGCAAAAGGAAATTATTGCAAGTTTCTGCACAAGGGTTTTAGTGCAACAAAACTGGTTAATCTGGCAATAGGATATAGCATAAATAGAGGTCACATACGCTGTGGGCCAGTTAGGAGGCTAATGCAGTGGTATATTCGTGTACTGTTTATTCTCTATGTACTTATGCAGAACATTGTGTCAAACTTTAGGGCAATGGTTCTCAAACTCCATTGTGCATAAAATTTGCCTAGAGAGAGCATGCATGTTTTTAATGAAAATTCCCAATTAGAAGATCTATGGTGAACCCCTCATCACCACCAAATTTCCAATTTAAAACTATACAACCTGCCTGAGGTGTACAGTGGATAGAGCATTGGCCTGGGATGCTGAGGACCCAGGTTTGAAACCCCAAGGTCACTGGCTTGAGTGTGGGCTCATCTGGCTTGGACGCGGGCTCACCAACTTGAGCACAGACTCACCAGCTTGAGCATGGCATCATAGACATGACCCCATGGTTGCTGGCTTGAGCCATAGGATTGCTGGCTTGAAGTCCAAGGTTGCTGGCTTGAGCCCCGGGTCTCTGGTTTGAGTAAGGGGTGGTTGGCTTAGCTGGAACCCCCTGGTCAAGGTACATGTGAGAAAACAACCAGTGAACAACTAAGGTTCTCCAACTCTTTCCCCTCCTGTTTGTCCCTGTCTATCTGTCTGTCTCTCTCTTGCTAAAACAGCAACAACAACTACAACACAACCTCACATATATAGGTTAAGCAGTGTTATTAGGGAATACTAAGTTAAAACAAAACAAAACAAAACAAAAAACCCTGTGTAGATTTTGACCTCAAGATAGTTTCCATGTCCATATGGGAGAGGAGGCACCCAGTTTATCAGTAACTCAGAGAGTGAAGGAATAAATTATTTTGCAGCTGGAAAAACCAGGGTGGGGAGGCCTCATGGGGAGGAAATAGCATATTAGTTTGGCCTTAAAAGATGTACAGGATTTATATTTGTGGCAATGTTGGGGGGAAGACCTTTTAGGCAGTGGAAAGAATAATGTCCAAAATACTTAGAAGTTTAGTTTGGTTAAAGATATCTGAGGCCTGACCAGGCGGTGGCGCAGTGAATGGAGCGTCGGACTGGGATGCAGAGGACCCAGGTTCAAGACCCCAAGGTCACCAGCTTGAGCAAGGGCTCATCTGGTTTGAGCAAAGCTCACCAGCTTGGACCCAAGGCCCTTGGCTCCAGCAAGGGGTTACTTGGTCTGCTGAAGGCCCGCGGTCAAGGTATCAATACATAGGAGAAAACAATCAATGAACAACTAGCAGGGTTTGGGAAACTTTTTGGCTGAGAGAGCCATGAACACCACATATTTTAAAATGTAATCCGTGAGAGCCATACAACGACCCGTGTACATTATGCATTATCCAATAAAAATTTGGTGTTGTCCTGGAGGACAGCTGTGATTGGCTCCAGCCACCCGCAGCCATGAACATGAGCGGTAGGAAATGAATGGATTGTAATACATGACAATGTTTTATATTTTTAACGTTATTATTATTTTTTATTAAAGATTTGTCTGCGAGCCAGATGCAGCCATCAAAAGAGCCACATCTGGCTCACAAGCCATAGGTTCCGACCCCTGAACTAAGGTGTCACAACGAAAAAAACTAATAATTGATGCTTCTCATCTCTCCATTCCTGTCTGTCTGTCCCTGTCTATCCCTCTCTCTGACTCTCTCTCTGTCTCTGTAAAAAATAAAAAATAAAAAGATATCTGAGTAAGAAAAATCAATATTACAAAGACAAGTTGGGGCCAGATATTGAAAGGCCCTTTAAAGTCTTTGTTTCTGAGTTTGGATTTTATTTTGTTGGCAATGTCGAATATTGAAGAATTTTGACAGGGCTGTGATATACCAGAGCTATGAGGAAGAACACTGTGGTGGTAATATATAAGAGCCAGAAAGGAGAGAGAAAGGGGATAGGGAGAACAGTGTGGAGGCCCCCACGATAGATCGTACGGAGGGTAGTCAGGCCGTGAGATATAAGATAATGGGTATGCACAATACTGGGGTGAAGAAGCAAGCTGGAGAGAGAGTACAAAAACAGGACCAACAGGTGATTAAATGTGGGGCACAAACAAGAGGAGGAAAAGATGACTGTAAAGATTCTAGCCTGAAGAAAAAAAAAAAGATTCTAGCCTGAGTAACGAAGACACCAAGGAGGCCTTTGGGAATAGAGGTCTGAAGAAGGGGGAGAGATTACACCTGGAGATCTATACTTGGAGATCATTTGTATAAAATGCTAGTTGAAGCCGTAAGAGTAGATGAAATTGTCATAGGGCAGAGGATGAAAAAGAAAGAAAAACATGAGTTAAGGACAGTATGTAGGAGGCAGAGGGAAGAAAAGGTGCTGCAAAGAAGCAATCAGAAAGGTAAGGAAAGAAGGTAGTTTCATTGAAGACGTAGTATAGGAGAAAAGGAATGGTAATGTATAGTGTTAAGCACTACAGAGAAGTTGGGGAGAATAGCACATGAAAGGCCACCGAATTTAGGAATCAGGAGATTGTTGATTTTCAGGGGAGCAGATTCAGTGACTCATACAGGCCAAAGCCAGATTACAGGGAATTTTACATCAGTGTTGAGGTAGTAGGGGCAATAAGCATAGATTACTTTTGTAGTAAGTCTATGTAGAAAGGAATGTTGAGAGAGGGTGAGTGTAGATATGATGAAATGAGAAACTGAACTAAATTGCAAAGAGAATGAAAAAATAGAAAAGAATAGAAAAAATAGAAAAGAGGAGTTGGCATCTAGAGAGCCTGAAGACATAGAGCCTAAAGGTCCTGGAGACTGACTTCCTGTGAAGATTGAAAGGGAAAGAATCCTCGTTTCAACACTTGGAGATGGGCCTGACCAGGCAGTGGCTCATGGATAGAGTGGCGGACTGGGACGTGAGGACCCAGATTCAAAACCTCGAGGTCGCTGGTTTGAGCACGCGCTCATCTAGCTTGAGCACAGGCTCACCAGCTTGAGTGCAGGGTCGCTGGCTTGAGCAAGGGGTCACTCGCGCTGTTGTAGCCCCCAGTCAAGGCACATATGAGAAAGCAGTCAGTGAACAACGAAGGTGCCGCAACAAAGATTTGATGCTTCTCATCTCTCTCCCTTCCTGTCTGTCTCTCCCTGTCTGTCCCTCTTTCTCTGATTCTCTCTCTGTCTCTGTCAAAAAAAAAAAAAAAAAAAAAAAAAAAAGCCTTGGAGACAGGAAGAAGGAAATTGCCATTTGTGAATATAAAGAAGTCATATATAAGAAGCAGGTTTGGGTTCAAAGGTGACAAGTTTGATTTTAGACATCTTTACTAAAAATTTTAAGATATTAAATAGAATGCCCCTTTTTTTCTCTGTTCCAATAAATCTACCTCCCAAGGGATAGAATGAATCTCTTCCCTAGAGCAGACTGAAGTCTTTCCTGGTAGTTTTGGTGAACTATATTTGGAGGCTGGGTGCTAAACCTAGTAATCTCTCAGGAACCCCATTTGTATCTTGGATACTAATGTATTCTAATATTTAACTGTTTACCATCATATGATAAACCATAGCGCATCACTCATCCCCTCTAACCACACAGAGAAGACATCCAGATCTGTGATCTAAAACTGGTAAGACCTAAAGGCAAACTAACACCTACACCAGGAACACTTTTTGTCCAGTGAGTCCAAGAAACTTCCTAATGCTCCTCAATGTGAACCTTGTGTTTTCCCTTTGGGCCCTTGGTCTCCAATACTGTCTTCCCTGTTCTACAGCTAAGTCCTAGAGAACAAGCACCTAGATTTTATCTGGAGCCAAGCTGGTGTAGTAGTGGGATCTAAGTCACGTTCATTAACGCCAAAATCCTGAGGGAAGGAGCAGCTAATGTTCTATGCTTTCAGAAAGACCCAACACACTGATCTTACTCGTTTTTAATTGTCACTGACCCCAGAATGACCTGAGTCTGTTCACATTAACATTTTGTAACCAAAATTAAAAGGATTCTTCTCTGCTGGCCCTTCTCTATCTGCTGTTTTTGGTTTTCAGTAGCTCAAGTTTTCCGTTGAGGTTCTTTTAAACGCCTACATGCAAACTGAAGAGCACTCAAGCTTTGGTGGGATATCACCCGCAGCTGGAGTGATGGAGGAAGGGAGGAGAGTACGTGCCTCAGGTGCATCCTTCTCTAAAAAGGCTTCAAAAAAAACCCTAAAAAACACTTAAGCAAACAAATTCCATCGGAAAGCAGGCAAGACCTGTCCAGAGAGAGAAAAGGATGAACCTCTTTCCATCTAGGAAGTGGCTATCAATTCATATATCACCGAGATGCAGAGAATCTGAAGCAAATCTGAAGCATGCTGGGCTCATCCTGCAGCCCAACATTTATTTCTTCTCGTCAGCGAGTGAGAGAGGTTGTGAACCGTGAACCGTGGTGAGAAGCTGGGGAACAGTGCCGCAGCAATGGCTCCTCTGTCGGGGGTTAGGTCCTGTCTTGCTCTATTAAGCAAACACAGTTAATATAGATGAAAGGTAACCTTGATAGAAGTGAAAATTGAAACTTGGTTGAAGGTAGAAAGCCAGGCACAGCTGCAGTTGTACTTCCTCCTATGTGGCGACAGGAGCGTCACTCGCTGGTGTTTTTGAAGGGATGTCGTTTTTTTTTTAAAATATCTTTTCTTCAGGGTGTTTTGGTTTTTAACATCTCTACACCATTGATGGGAGGATAATAAGCCACTTACTTATAAGTCACACTTAGACTTTATGTGTCTAGTGTGTGAGGCCAAATCCAACTTCAGCATTCTAACCCTATCTGTTATTAGCTGGCTGTGTAACCTTAAACAATTCAGCAAAAACATCCCTATTCCCAGATTTCCTTATCTGAAAAACAAGAGGTTTGGATTAGATGTTCTCTAAATTCCCTTCCAGCCCTAAAATTCCATTGCTTTGCTTTATGATT
Organism: Saccopteryx bilineata; assembly: GCF_036850765.1. Taxonomy (NCBI): domain Eukaryota; kingdom Metazoa; phylum Chordata; class Mammalia; order Chiroptera; family Emballonuridae; genus Saccopteryx; species Saccopteryx bilineata. The sequence continues at coordinate 374,958,476 of NC_089491.1, forward strand.
CCTCGTGGAGAAGAAGAACTTTTAATTTCTAAGAATGAAAGTTTGGAAAAGTAAGCATTTATGTAGCATGTTTTATATATGAAAAAATCCCTTACAAATGTTTATCATCATCACATCAGGCAAATATTTAGGTTTGGTTAGTGTCAGTACATATATTTGCCTTCTTCGTTTCTGAAGTTCTTCAGTTGAAGAGTGTTGCGACTCTCTTTAAGACAGCACCTGGTCAGCCATCCCACTCACTGGGACCGGACCCTCCGCCCTATCTGGTCCTGCAATTCTGGGATCTTGAATCTCTCTAACTTGGGTACAGGTGCTTTTCCCCTTGCTTAGCTTGAGCTCCATTTACCTGCGCCATGGACAGTGACTCCTTACAAGATTATGTTAGAGGATTACTTCTCCTTTTATCTTTCTCAACAGTATTTCACTAGTTCAGCCAGCTTCCTCTGCTTTCAATGCTGTGTCTCTTTATCAGTTCCAAGAGAGATAGTAAGACTCATTTTAGCAGTTCATCTACATGGAAGGGGAAGCGACAAAGCATGGCTTAAAATCAGAAAAACCATAGTAACTATTCCACTCTCAATGTTAGTGGCTTAAATTGGATGCATTGGAAGAATTAAAATAGTATTTTCTTCTTGAAACCAAAGAGCATAACACCTTGCCTTTTAATTGAAGCCACCAAAAAAAGGTACTTGATCTGAAAACCTTCCTTCTCCCCCCAGTACTGAAGAAGAGTTGCTTAAAATGTTTTTTTCATAGTTGTTCTGAGAAGTCATAGCTAAAATCTATTATCTCTGATTTTCTGGATGGCCTAAATTGCTCTCTTTGTCTCTAAGCAGGTGTGCGTGTGTGCATGTGTGCATGTGTGTTTCCCCCTGATTATGGCTCTGGATTCCAGTGATGAGTGATCATCTTAATGGTGTCTTCTTGTTTTGTATATGTACAATGTTGTGTTAACCTTGTTTGGTATTGAACCGTCAATTGTGGATCTGTTCTTTGCACTGCTCTAATAGATCAGTACAATCATTCATTTCTTGCATTTTCCTTCCTGTAGATGAATCAATGAAAGTGAAAGATGAATACAGTGAAAGAGATGAGAATGTTTTGAAGCCAGAGTCCATGGAAAATGCAGAAGAGCCTGAAATTCCATACAGCTATTCAAGAGATTATAATGAATATGAAAATATTAAGTTGGAGAGACATGTTGTCTCATATGATAGTAGCAGGCCGACCAGCGGCAAGATGAACTGCGATGTGTGTGGATTATCCTGCATTAGCTTCAATGTCTTAATGGTTCATAAGCGAAGCCATACTGGTAAATAGTCTGCTTCATCTATTCTTCTGAACACTGTCCTCATGCAGCTCTGGGAGAAATGAATGGTGGAATGTGGGACAACTTTTGATTACTTTCATTGATTTTTGCTATCATTCTGATGTATCTCTCCTTCTCTGCATTTCCATTTACCCAGTAGTTTTTATTCCTGCTTCACTGTGCATTTGGCAAACAATGCAAATGCTATGTATTTTTTTAAAAAATGGAGTGTTGAGAGTAGTGTTCTAAGTTAGCCAGATGTTTTTCTTCTTCAGTTAATAAGAGTTAAAGTGTATGATATGCTTCTTAAGCATCTTTCTTATATTTTTGTATAAATTTTATAAAAAGCAGATCTCATTATATTGGGTTCAATTTTGGTAGATGAAAGGATATTGTTTTTATTACCAGTTTTTAAAAATTTATCTTCAGACAATAAACAATCTATAGCAATGCATGCAAATATAACAGTCCCACTGAGCCCAATAGATTCCATCTGTTATGGATACTTTTAAAAGAAGCATTTCTGGCCTTCAATAGCTTATTAGGACTGAAGTCTCTGGCTCTTTTTTCAGATTGAAATTATTTTTAAAAGGAATGCTAAGTAATGTAAAATTTTATATCTAGAAAGCTCTTCTTGAGCTGCTCTTGTGTTTTTTTCCTTTGGTTTATCCTCCCCCCACCCCCGCCCCCGATTTAAGACAAGATGATAGCTAAACTAGCCTTGCAAAGTGAGTGCTTTTTCTCTTCTAGAGGGAAGTTTCCAGAAGGAAGTCTATGTTTGCCTTGAAATACCGCTCCCAACTGATCCCAATAAGAACAGAACTGTCTAAAAGATGAGCTATTGCCATAAACATCTAATCTGTGCATAGGCTTCACCACTTCCCAGTGATTAGAAATCTCCTTTTTGTCCTTTTTAAAGGTGAACGCCCATTCCAGTGTAATCAGTGTGGAGCATCTTTTACTCAGAAAGGTAACCTCCTCCGCCACATTAAACTGCACACAGGGGAAAAACCTTTTAAGTGTCACCTCTGCAACTACGCATGCCAAAGAAGAGATGCACTCACGGGTCATCTCAGAACACATTCTGGTAAGTGAGAGCGCTGAGCATTCCAGAGCTAGAGGTGTGTGTTCTTCAGTGCCCAACGCAGAAACTAGAAAGAGTTAAGTATGGAGGTTCTCATCTGTCATTCCTGTTCTGAAGGGTTACAACAGCAGAGACCTCTAGGGCTAATTACGCCTCCATTAAGGCATTAATTGCTCTCCGTCTGGCTCAGTGGGGTGATCATCTCCTCACCATCCTTGCTCCCCTAGAGAACAACACAGACAGGAAGAGCCTGCCCTAGAAAAATGCCTTTTTAATATTTGCCGGAAAATTATAGCCATCAGTATTTTCTTATGGTAAACCGCATTAAAAGATTATTTTCCTTAAAACATGCACACACACACACACACACCTTTCATTCAAAAGTCTGGACAAGCTAATGTTATATAGCTTGTTAATGATGTAAAACTGTAAACTGGGTATAAATATATCTTTGGTAGGTGGTTACTTTGGCTATTCTGAGCTAAGTTTGGTACTTTCTTTTTTTTGGCCATATTGAAATATAATTGACATAATATACTGCTCACAAAAATTAGGGGATATTTCAAAAATAAATATGAAGCATAAAATATCCCCTAGTTTTTGTGAGCAGTATATATCATCATATTAATTTTAGGTGTACATGGACTAAATTTCTTAAACCCAGCCTTCTTCTTGATAGGCCTATTTATTTTTAATCTCTAAAAGAGGATCAGCAATTGGAATGCATAAAACACAATGTTCTGCCTTGATGTTTTTCACTTCTTATTTTAACCAAGCAAGATAATACATTTGTTTTCAACATTTAGAAGTTTCCTCCTAGAAAAATAAAACTGACTTATTTTTCAAATTTGGGACTTCATGTTCTTGATGTTATCTGACAAAATTTTAATTGAAGGCGAAAAAAAAGTTCTGTTTTTATGTCAATCCACATACTGCTTTGACTGAAACACAGCCCCAGATTCTCAACTGGTCACAATTTAGAGACTAAGGATTAATCAAGTCAGCCCCCCAAAAATTCGCCGTGAGACACTGTAAGTGGCAAAAGAAAGGTTTTGTTTACAGCTCAGTATTCAAACTCATGAGTTAAGGCTGAGCCTGGTCCAAAAATTAGACTCATTCTCTTCTGTTGCTTTTTTCAAGACACCGCTTTACGCAGAAACTTAACATTTTTATGCCTATCAAACCTACATTTATTTTAATTTGAGATTCCATAAGGACCTTTTGGTGCTTTGAGTCCCATAGGCTCTGTTTTAAAACAGAGTAAGAGGATTGGAAAATAAAAATCTCAGTTTCTAAAACTCTCTGTATAGGGTATATTTTGTCAATGAACCAGAAAGGCCAGCCCTGCACACTGAGTAGAAGTTATTACTTACATTTTTTTTTTTTTTTTTTTGCATTTTTCTGAAGCTGGAAACAGGGAGAGACAGTCAGACAGACTCCCGCATGCGCCCGACCGGGATCCACCCGGCACGCCCACCAGGGGGCGATGCTCTGCCCATCCTGGGCGTCGCCATGTTGCGACCCTCCTGGGTGTCGCCATGTTGCGACCAGAGCCACTCTAGCACCTGGGGCAGAGGCCACAGAGCCATCCCCAGCGCTCGGGCCATCTTTGCTCCAATGGAGCCTTGGCTGCGGGAGGGGAAGAGAGAGACAGAGAGGAAGGCGCGGCGGAGGGGTGGAGAAGCAAATGGGCGCTTCTCCTATGTGCCCTGGCCGGGAATCGAACCCGGGTCCTCCGCACGCTAGGCCGACGCTACTTACATATTTTAAGCAATAAAGCATTTGGAAGAGTTGGGATGATAAAGGGCATGAATTGTATAAATGAACTTTTGAGGAAACTTTTGTTTTATCTTAGAAATGAAGATGAAGTCACTTTTGCAATTTATTCTTATTCCTATTATTCAGAAATATCCTCAGTTCAGCCCTGGCTCAGTGGATAAAGTATCCACCGGTGTGCCAGAAGTCACCTGGTCAAGGCACATACAAAAAGTAATCAATGAGCACACAACTAGATGGAACTACTAAGTGAAACAGCGAGTTGATGCTTCTCTCTCTCCCTCCCTCTGTGTGTCTCTCTCTGTCTCAAATCAGTGGAACATTTTTAAACATATATATATAGCCTTAGTTCATTACTCAGCTTTTATCGATTTAGCCCACACTTCACTACAGCCACTTGACAAGGATAACCTGAATTTATCCAAATATATCAGTATTCTAAAAAGACCAGCAGTTTCTAGCTGACTGGTTAACTCCCCAAAGTACAGCATTTTTCATTTACAACAAGATGGATGTCACAAAATAAGTGATCTCTTCCTATTTCATTCTTAAACCACACTAACCTCCTTGAAGAATAGAAAGACCCAGAGGCAGATTTAACCGTAGGTGCACTGGGCACTCACTCTGGACCCCAACTTCTGAAGGGCCCCACAAAACCCAACTTTACACTTTTTTCTAATGACACCAAGTTTGGTTTCATATGTGCAATTTTAACATTAATAGTACATATTTTTTATTTATTTAGAAATATGGTTAACGTGTATTTTTATTTTTCCTGTCTCTTTTTTTAAGGGGCCCAATATTTTCTTCTGCGCCTGGGGCCTCAACCGACCTTAATCCACCTCTGGAAAGGCCTCATTGTTCCCTAAAGAAGTAAAGTTGGATCTGGAGCCAAACCATTATGTTCAGTGTTAATCATTAAACCCAAGTCCTTTCATTTGTGAATGGAGGCTGTCCTTTAGAGCAGTGGTCCCCATCCCCCGGGCTGCGGACCGGTACCAGTCCATGGGCCATTTGGTACTGGTCCACAGAGAAAGAATAAATAACTTACATTATTTCTGTTTTATTTATATTTAAATCTGAGCAATGTTTTATTTTTAAAAAATGACCAGATTCTCTCTGTTACATCCGTCTAAGACTCACTCTTGACGCTTGTCTTGGTCACGTGATACATTTATCCATCCCACCCTAAAGACCGTCCGTGAAAATATTTTCTGACATTAAACCGGTCTGTGGCCCCAAAAAGGTTGGGGACCACTGCTTTAGAGGAATATGCTAACAAAATAGTCCATCATAGACCATAACCTTACTTCGTTTTACTAAATTTAAAAGTAATGCATAGATTGGAACAACAAACTGATATCTCTCTAGCTCTCTCTTACTCGCTCTTGCTCTCTCTTCTCTCAAATCAATAAATAAAATTTTTTTAAAGTAATACAGCCTGGCCTGTGGTGGTGCAGTGGACAAAACATTGACCTGGAATGCTGAGGTCACTGGTTCGAAACCCCAGCTTGCTGGGTCAAGGCGCATGTGAGAAGCAACTACTTCCAGTTGATGCTTCCCGCTCCTCCTCCTACACCTTCTCTCTCTCTCTCTCTCTCTCTCTCTCTCTCTCCTCTCTCTCTCCTCTCTCTAAAACCAATAAACAAACTCTTTAAAAAAGAGGAAAAAAGTAATACAGATGCAGAAATATCCAAATTCTCTGGCTGCAATCAGCAGTCTCGCTCCTAGTGGGCAGTTTTCACAGAGCTCCCACACCCTGTCCTGGAACCGTGAGGGTCACTGAGTGCCCCCTGTGCTCTCTTTATAGTTGAGAAACCCTATAAATGTGAGTTTTGCGGGCGGAGTTACAAGCAGAGAAGTTCCCTGGAGGAGCACAAGGAGCGCTGCCGCACATTCCTTCAGAGCACTGACCTGGGCGAGAGCGGTGAGTTCCCACGGCTCATTCTGCACACGCACAGTGGGCATCTACTGTTCTGGGCGGAGGGATACAATAGTAAACAAAAAGTCCCAAACTCCTGCCGTCGGGAGTTTATGTGTTCATGGAGAAAGACCATAAACAAAGTCAATATGTAACTTATACACTATATCAGAAGGAAGTAAGTAGTATCAAGAAATACGATGAGTGGGGGGAAGATGAAGAGGGTAAAGAGACAGAAGGAGAGTAGGTTTTGGATGGTAAGTGCACAATAGAGTATGCGGATGTCACGTTATACAACTGTACACCTGAAAATTATAGAATGTTGTTAACCAGAGTTACTCCAATAGTAACATCAAGGCTGATAGTAAGTCAGGGAAGGCTTCAACTAGGTGGTATTTTAATAGACTTATAGGGATGTGGAGAAAGCCCTGCAGATAATTAGGAATCAGCAAGTGCTAAGGCCCTAGGGCTTGAGTTTGAAGAAGTAGAAATAGTCCTGTGTGGCTGGAGTGAATAATAGGACATGAGGCCAGAGAGGAAATGGGCAACCAGATCTTACCAGGCCTGGTAGGCCATTGTGAAAACTTCGGATTTTATTTCAGGTGAAATTGAAGATCTTCAGAGGCTTTTGAACAGAGGTAACATGATTGGGCTTCTCCTTTGGAAAGAGTCACTCTACTTGCTATTGAGAATAGATTGTATTTGGCAAGATTAGAAATGGAAGGTTCTGGTTTTAGGAGGCCATTACAACCATTCAAGCAAGAGAAAATTGTGTCTAGGTTGTGGTAAGAGGGGTGAGAAGTGCTCTAATTCTGTGCATATTTAAAAGTAACATCAACAGGATTTCCTAACAGATTGATGTGGGATGTGATGAAGAATGTAGCTACCATGAACTGAAATAGCAAAGACTGAGGGCAGAGCAGCTTGAGAGGTGGCCAGGGCAGAGTCGATTAAAACTGCAAGAACTTTTCTTTGCACAGGGACCAAAAAATCATGTATTTGTCTAGTCATATGGTTCACTGTGGTGCTTATGTTTGGCCTTGGGAATTTCTTATTTTCTTCAATGTTTTGAATTATATGCCTAGTGGTGATTGGTTGAAACACTAGATTCTTTCCATATGTTAACTGTGGTTTTATTTCCTTTTTCACTCTTCAGTAGAAACAGCTTGAAACTCTTTTGTGTCACATCTCCGCAGCTGCCCCATGTCCCATCCCATTGACCAACAGCATGGTTCTGCAGTTTGGGTTGTCACACATTTTTATCTGGTCACTTGAACCACTTGTTAGGTACAAATCCCCGTGAGAGTTGCTGTTTGACAACAGTAGTTGCAGTTGAGTAGTTTGAACATTTTAAAGCAGAAGGATTACAAAAATATGACAGAAATAGTGTGAAACTCAGGGAAGATGGAGTGGAAATCATGAGTAGTTTAACTGTACCCGTTTTGAGTGAGAGGAAACCTTTGTTGTAGATAAAGCCTGTTTTATGGCGTTAGGAGCTGGCCAACTGAATTCCGTTGGTTTACACTGCTTCTGCTTTTTATCCTGATGGCATCTTTGGTTTTATCAAGGAGTTGGATTTCCTCCTTATTTCTAAAAAGAAATGTTTACTCTCTTTGAAAGAAATCCATCCAAAATGTAAGTTTTGACATCTTAAGCAACATGCTTAAGTTTAGTCAGGCAATACCTGGGCATTGTTACTTGTAGTTCCATTTTGTGTGTGTGTGTGTGTGTGTGTGTGACAGAGACAGAGATAGAGATAGAGAGAGGGACAGACATACAGAAAGGGAGAGAGATGAGAAGCATCAATTCTTTGTTGCGGCTCCTTAGTCTCCTTAGTTGTTCATTGATTGCTTTCTCATATGTGTCTTGATGGGGGAGGGGGGGCTCTAGCAGAGTGAGTAACCCCTTGCTCAAACCAGCGACCTTCAAGCCAGCAACCATGTGGTCATGTCTATGATCCCATGCTCAAGCCACCAACCCCGCACTGAAGCTGGTTAGCCCATGCTCAAGCCGGCCACCTTGGGGTTTCGAACCTGGGTCCCCTGCATCCCAGTCCGATGCTCTATCCACTGCGCCATTGTCTGGCCAGGCTGTAGATCCATATTTCGGACAATAGACAAAGCTCTTACTGTGAGAATTCCCCAAGTTGTGAAAATCTATTATATTCCCAAATAGATCATTAATATTTAAAGCTGGGAAGATTAAAGAGCGCATCTAGTCCTACCTCAGCATTTTAGAGGTAAGGAAATTAAGACTCATCAAAAATTCAGTGACTGACTTAAAAATCACTAGAACTTTTATTGTTTTCATGATTAGCTATATGTTTTTATTTTCAAATTTTATGGAAGAGCGAATTCACATACCATAAAGTGCACCATTTAGTCGTTTTTAATGTATTCACAGTTATACAATCATCACCACTATATAATTCCATAACATTTTCATCACCCTCAGAAGAAACTCTGTCCCTATTAGCAGTCACCCCCACCTTCCCTCTCTCCAGCCCCAGGCAACCACTAATCTGCCTTCTGTCTCGATGGATCTGCCTGTTCTGAACATTTCACATGAATGCAATCATACACTATGTGGCCTTTGCTGTCCGGCTTCTCCCACTGAGCATAATGCTTTCAGGGTTCACCCATGTAGCAACCTGTGTCAGTCCTTCATTTCTTTTTATGAATGAATAATATTCTGGTCTATGGATTTACCATGTTTTATTTACCCATTTCTCAGTTAATGGACATTTGGGTTTTTTTTTAACTTTTTTTCACTTTGGGAAAATATGGCTATATTTTTAAAAGGTTATATATTATCTGGTTAGCAAAAGAAATGTAGTAGTACACATATTAATAGACACATACATATGCACATATGTGGGTCTTGGTTCTCCTGGAAGTAAAGGGAAATCAATATCCTACCCTCTATGAACAGTAAACTCAAAATGAGTGATTTTAAAGTAAAGTTTCCATCTTACTTCCCACCCTCATAACTTTTTTAGGAATTTCAAATTAAGAACATATCAAAAGAAATATGTAACTGCCTTTGGTGGTATAAAGTGACTCAGGAAATGCTGAAATACAGAGGGTGAATTAATTTGCATTTCATAGTGTGGTTTGATGGATGCGTGCAACATACTTTAAGTCTCAGCAAAAAAAAAAAATTAATAAAGGGTTAACTAAGTCAGCAAGTTTTGATTTAAAGAAAAACAACCATGTTGTAATGGTGGTTTCAGATTACAAAGTACAGTATATAAAGTCACAGCTTGATCAAGTATAATAACTACTGCTTGTCAGTCAATGTATTACTCTCTTTTATATTTCAAATGGTTCCTGTGATTTTTTTCTGAAATCCAAGGAATGTTTAATCCAACACAAGCCAATCCTTTGATTCTTGCCATTGCTCTCTATATGGTTTCTTTTTCCGTTTCTTTCTTAAAATTGGGAGTCCCAGTCTACACAAAGTGTCCCATTCTGAGCCTGAGGATTGCAGATCACCAGTGGTATGTCTTATCTCTTCATCCCTTGCTTTTAAAATGATGCCGCTCCATTGCTTCTGTGGATGCAACACCTATTCATCAAGTGCTTATTGTAAATTGAAGTACAGCCTAGTGTGAGAGCCAAGCCTATCAGGAAGCAGGTCGTTATGAAAGCAGAACAGACAAAAAAGTCTTGGAGTGGAGTTCCATGTTGGGTACCAGGACTTCTGGCCTTACTAATCATTTTTCTTTCATTCAGGTAGTATTTGTAGTATTCTCTCATGTGTCAGAGCTGTTGGTAAAGATAAGTGAAGGTTAAACCCCTACCCTTGAAGAACTCACAGTCCAGCAAGGAAATGGACACTTTATCTGTTAATATTTATATAATGCAAAGGTCAAATACAGGCATATGTAAGATTGCTACTTCAGTCCACGTTTCTTCACCAGACACCACGAATGACATCATCAAGAGGCTCCAATTTTGCTGTCTCGATGGAGTATCTATGAAAAGAAGAATGAATATGGAAGACCACAGATTTCATTTTCTCATTAGCTTGATCCTTATTCCAGAAAGGGATTAACAGCTGGTATAAAGATTCATTTAGCCTCATTTCACACAAGTTATGAACACTTGGAACAGGACATATTTTTGTATGACAAGTTCTAGCAATAAGAAGATTTTTAGAAGTAATTGAATAATTATATTTGTTTATGAATCTAAGAGTCAAAACCTTTTATCTTCATCTTCATTGTTGCAGCTGAGCTAATACAAGCATTAGTTTCAGACTACACTTATATTTTTGCCAAGTAGCAGACCAAAACCTTTGAAAAGTCTGTTTTTCCAACTGATTATTTTACTTAAAAATCGATACTATCTCAAAGGCAATATTCATTCTACTTGCTCAAAAATGCAACAATTGTATGTAACGCTTTGTTAGAGCCTGCCTCAGTCTTTGATAGCAATCTCTTGTTAGACAATTCTGATGGCACAATAACATCCCTTTGTTCTACCCTCCATTAGCTACTGACACTGTATAAGAGACAGGAAGCATGCCTCTTATTTGAGCTCCAATTTATACTTCAAAATCCAGTGAAGGATTCTGAACAAAAACAAAAATACAACAAATTACCGTATTTCCTCATGTATAAGACACTCCCATGTATAAGACGCATCTTATTTGGGGGGCCTGAAATTTGAAGGAAAAAAAATGTGTTACAGAAAGTTATTGAACTCAAGTTTTACTCATCATAAAATTCATACAACTAACTCCTCATCACTGTCAAAACTCCCATCCATTAGCTTGTCCTCATCTGTCCCATAGAAATGGCCTCATGAGAACATGAAAACGGACCAAACTCTTTCAGACTTGCACAGGGATTAAAGGGAATAATCTAGTCTGTAAGTAAGACTTCATATTCATTTTAACATTTATTTTTTCAACGTGTGTTTCAAATCATTTTGTTAATGAAAACTGGTATATCCATCATAGAGTAGGCAAGTGACATGAAGGGGAATTGATCCAGAATTTCAGTCCCACAACTTAGTCATGAACCAAGTGTGCAAACAGTGCCTTGCCACCATCCCATATTCCCCACACCCACCCCTTGCAACATTAAACTGCCAAACACCACCCAGGAACGGATTTCCTATTTCGTCATTTAAACCCATTTATCTTGTTCCCTTACTATCTTGCCAAACTGGTTTCCCTCCACTTACACTTCTGAGACATGATTCTGCAAGATAACAAGTCTAGACTGTTTGTATAAATAGACAGTTGGGTCTTAAAGTTGAAGGAGAGAACCAAAAGCTAATAGTCTTTTTTTTTTTCTTTTCATGTATTGCCTAAACTCTTTGTAATCCCCCAAAGACTGTCTAACTCCAAAGCTTTCTTCGTGTTCTAAGGGGCGCTCGCTCATTCAGTGGTGTTGCACCTCAGCTCTCCAAGAACTCCAAGTCAAAAGACGACCAGTTGGGAAAGGAAATGAGACCGTACCATATTCAATTGAAAGTTTAGCCTTTGCCTAACTTGCCAATTAGAAAACACAGTTAACTCAGTAAAGATGAACTGAATCTCTAGAGTGTGTCCGCATGTGCAAGGAGGACTGGACTTTTGGAGCTGACAATCTGAGTGAGGGTGTGGGTGGATGGAGCCCTCTTGTTTCGTTTTGGAGCATTTCTTTGGATCGAACTAGAATTGTGGACATGGGAGTCTCCACCCATGCCTCAAATTATCAGCCTATCCATAACCTCCAGAATTTCATGTTTTAAATGTGAGTCATTTGGCCACTGGTTTACAGGGTAACATTTATCTAGCAATAACTGTGAAGACAAGGTTGGTGAGTAGTAACCAGGGATAAACGGTGATGTTATCTCAGAGGGTTGCCATTTAGTGACATGCCCTAATTATATTATTTAGGTCAGTGTATCCCCACTTCAGCATCCTCCCAAATATAGAGGATATTGAGTATGCGTCTTTAGACAGCTGCTGTGTGTCCTCAGATAGTGACTTTGGTACAATGTAGACAGTGGCTGCTGAGAGAAAAGGGGGAAAACTGGACTGGCAGCGGAATGCTTGAGGGGAGTCCTGGGACTGACAGGATGTACCCCTGGGCAATGACAGGGCCATTAGAGGAGTGAATGACTGCAGAGACTAATAAGAATAGTGGTGAAATGAGGATAAAGTAAACAATTCCCAAAATATCATTTTTCATTCTCATTTTGCTATAAATCTTTTTTTATAATAAAGACAGGAAGGTGGAGGGAGACTTACCTGGATTTAATTCACTCAAAGTTGCTTAAACCAGAATGAATGTTTCCGGTCAAAGCACAAATGGAGCTGCCACTCTGATGCTTCTGAGAAGAACCTTCCTCCTAACAGCCTCTGGAACTTATTTCAAATCCCAGGCCTTTGTCTTTCATCTCTCTGCTATTGGTGAGCTGGGTAGTACCACATCTGGTGGTGGTTTGTGTGAAAGGAAATAATATATATAATAGTTTCCTGTTTGGTCATTCAAACTTATCCCTGTGCTGGACAGAATTTGATCCACTTCACTCAATAGCAGTGTCCTGTCACCGGGGTGCTAGTTATCTGGTTGGTCAGCCAACGTTGCAGGACTCCACCACTGGCCCCGAAGCTGCCCAAGCCTCTTATTCTGACCCGTACTGGGTTCGCTACACAAACAGTATTGTTAATAGGTTAAACTGAAGGGTAGGATTTATTTCTTTAAAGCATAGAATTATTTTTGATAAGAAACTCACAAAGTCTATAAAATATAGTCATTGTTGTCATCTTCTTAATTTTTGGAGCCCGATCTAATTTTATTTCTGATTTTTAAAAATCCTGAGTTTTATAAGTACTTTTGAAAAAGATTTTATTGCCTGACCTGTGGTGGCACAGTGGATAAAGCGTCAACCTGGAAATGCTGAGGTCGCCGGTTCAAAACCCTGGGCTTACCTGGTCAAGGCACATATGGGAGTTGATGCTTCCAGCTCCTCCTCACCTTCTCCCTCTCTGTCTCTCTCTCTCCCTTTCTCTCTCCTCTCTAAAATGAATAAAAAAATAAAGATTTTATTTAATGATTTTAGAGAGAGAGAGAGAGAAAGTAGGGAGAGGAGCAGGAAGCAGCAACTCCCATATGTGCCTTGACTGGGCAAGCCCAGGGTTTCAAACTGGGGACCTCAGCATTCCAGGTCGATGCTTTATCCACTGCGCCACCATAGGTCTGGCAACATAGTACTTTAAAAAACAAACAAACAAACCAAACATGCCAACAATAAAAGGAAAATATTTAATTCTTTGAATTCTCTTTTTCTAATTTGGCTTTGATTCTCTTGCCCTGACCATACTTGACAGTCTTGTCCTGAAGGTATTTTTCTGTCCTATTTACTGCAGAGGTGGACAGTGTTCTCTCTGGGCATGTCCATTGTCGTACTGAATGTCTAGGAGACCATGGAATTGGTGACTTTATTTCTATGTTAGAAATTCTTCACTCAGCAAACTCTTCAACTGCAAAGCAAGCACTGACAATTCCTAACTTTGTGTAGATCGTTGGGGGAACCTGTTCTGCAATCGTCAAGTGCTTTTCACTCTTGTCATTTAACTCATTTCCATTCCTGTTTCCTTAGAGACAGTAGAAATGTTATGGACCCTTCGTTTTAGTTAAGACTCCTGCAATGCTTATAGTAGAACAGAGAGAAATGTTTTGTAGTATCACAATATGTTTGCTTAAGGCAGAAGTGAGCAAACTATGACCCTCGGGCCAAATGGAGCCAGCAGCCTGGTTGTGTGCAAGGATTTTTACATTTTTAAAGGGTGGTGGGTTAGGTTAAAAAGAAAAAAAGAGAGAAAGACTATGGAACACAGACGTTATGTTTAAAATATTTACTATCTGGCCCTTTGCAAAAGAGTTTGCTGATCCCTAGTTTGGGTTAGCATCGTGTGTTAAAGTTTAAAACCTGATATTTAAAGCAGCTAGTATCTCTTTGAACTCTGAGCATGAACTGTTATTGGGGACTGCTTGCTGTACAAGGGTAAATGATACACTATTTATTCCCATTAACTATTAGTTGATTAGATATTCCTCTAGTGGTTCTCAGTTCTGGCTGTGTTTTAAAATCATCTGGAGAGTTTTAAAAATTCTGTTGCCTAGGCCCTACACCAGAGATCTTGATTTAATTGATCTGAACGAGGGACCTGGGCATGTTGTGTCTTCCATGTTCTTTAGGTGGTTCTGATGTTCAGGCGTATCTGAGAACCACAGGCTTACCCCACTGGAAGGTCTGTTTGTGGATTAACAATTAGACCACATTTTTTAAGGCAGTTTTTAACCCACATTTTTTATTAGAAATGTAATAAAGATCCATTATACAAATTGTTCTTTAATTTCAAGACAGAAATGTTGCTCCGAGAAATTTCAGTTGAGACCATTTTTAAATGTGAAGAGCATAGGAAATAAATAATGCAGAGCCCAGAGAAACAGAATTTTAAAACATAGGAACTGAAAGGAGTATGCAGGGGAAAGAAAAAAGAAAGAAAGAAAAAACCACTCAGAGCTTCAATACACAAATCACTGAGTAGATTTTTTTTTTTTTTCTGTCTGGGTAAGTATGTCTATTTTCAAAAGTGCTATTAACATAAACAGAGCAGTAAATCTGGGGCACCATACTTTTTTTTTTCAAAGTTGTTAAGAAGAATTGTATCAGTCTGCAGGTGTCACACGCAGTTACTCAGAATCAGAAAGAAGGCTGATCAGAGGTTAGAAGATCTCCATCTATCTTTTTGCAACCAACCACGTCCAGGCTGTTTATTTAATACTTCCTCTTGCTAATGAAGGTACAGTTTGGGGATGGGTTGGGCTTTCCCATCTCAGCATAAGGACTGCAAGATTTGAATGTGCCCTGGTGCTGGCTTCACTGACCACCGCAGGTCCCCCAGGCAAGACTCTGAGCAGTAATAAACCGGTAACAACAGAGTGTGCATCAGATCTCTGACACTTTTCTTCCAGTTTATGTTTTCTTCTCCCCCGTTTACCAACTTTTTTTTCTCCCTCTTCTTTTTACATTTCCCAAAACAGCAAGTGCGGAGGCAAGACACATCAAAGCAGAGATGGGAAGTGAAAGAGCTCTCGTTCTGGACAGATTAGCAAGCAATGTGGCAAAACGAAAAAGCTCAATGCCTCAGAAATTCATTGGTAAGAATACAACCCTTTTTCCTGCTGTTGTTAGCAGCTAGTTTGAATGAGATAACATGGGATGCTTACTACACAGGCCCTTCCTAGCTTAACCTCTGTTAAAATAAGGTAACTGGTTTTCCAATATACATGTTTATTCTTCCTGATTCATTTTTGATAACTAGAGCAAATAGAATATTTTAACTAAAGAATTTCATGACTGAAAGTGGGAGTATTTGGTATCCAATTTCCTAAATGGAGTTGGTGTTAAAAATGCTGTTTCTTCCTCTTTATTCTGAATGACATATGTTGCATGAGTTTATGCAATTGACACCAGTAAGATGTTTGAGATAACATTTTTGTAATCTTTTGTAATTATATTTTACAAGTTAGTTCCGTTATCATGTTCAAACCTTTCTCATGCTCTGAAATGTATTGCCATATTTTCTTGAATTTCATTCAGAATTGGCTTTCAGAGAAAGTGGTTGGAAAAACATAAATTTAAATCATAAGACTTGACTTAATCATTTATCCTACAAGAGTTCATTTTAATGCCATTGGTTTTCACTTTGTCAAAAAATACAACAGAAGGGGATGGCTAAGAAATAATTCTGTCCATTAAAGTATTAGTACTGCCGAGGGGCAGAGATATTTTGCTGAACTCTCCCAGATGCTCACATAAATGTGACGATGATATTTAAAATAGATTTGTATTTGTGAACTAGGCAGCTAAATGGAATGTATCAGCTTTGCTATAAACTGAAAGTCAGTGCTATTGAACGAAAATAGTTATCATGAAAATAGACCTCCCGCAACACCAGAGATACTTTAGAAACCCGTCAGTCTGTTCTCCCAGAGCTCCTTGTTGCTGTTGGTTTCTTATTTCGGTCGTTTGTGTTTAATTCTTTCCAATAGCTGTTTCAGATATTAAATGCCTAGCTGGTTTTTACATCTGGTTAAATTTTATTCTGGTGGAGATCATCTTTTTTTTTACAGGTTGACATTTTATGTGAATTATAGAGCTATATTGAGAGAACTCATATATTTCCAAATTATTAGCTTGGTATTTATGCTAATTTATTTTGATTAGCTGCAAAGTGTTTGCACCCTTTCGGTCACTTTAAGAATACATTGTGCCAGACTAAAGTTGCTGCGTTTTGGTTCAGAGAGGACCCCCCCCCTCCCTCCTTATCATCTTTCCTTTCCTTGGTGAGAAATGTCAGGGGGCATGCAGTGACTTATATGCAGTTAGGTGCAGTGGGCCAATTGTGATTCCAGGACATTATCTTAAGACATTGCTCATCTCTCTTCTGAGCTTTGCTGATGTGAAGAGGTTCTGACTGGAGTACAGAAGGAAGCTGGGATTGTTATTCTGTGCCATGAGTGTCATTTAATTTGGGGAAAGTTTTGACTCCAGAAATGGCTGCAGCTGATATGGAGAGGGACGTGGGGAGAAATGGGCAAGAAAAAAATGTAAAGTGACTTAATTTCAATCCAGTTATGGTCAATGTATTTTGGTCTAAGAGAACTAAACTATGAGAGAAGCTGCCTAGTTCTTATAGCTGCCCCACACCTATTGTTGAGCTAATGCCCTACCTACTTAATATAATAAAAGATGCTTTGGTATTTTCATGGGTTTAAAAACACACGTTTCATATGTCCAAGTCCATACCATTTTGCTCATCGCATCAGAGATTTATGTTCCATTTGTCTGTTACCATTGTGACAAGAGGATTTTCATGCCTCTGTTTCCAGACTCATGAAAGATGCTGATCTTGTCGGTTGATTTCTCTCATCTTCTGAGCCATCACATTCTCACTGTGTGGAGTCAGGAAACCCAGTCGCGTTAGCTCTCGATTTGAGCTGAGGTAGTGACTTCAGGGCTTCAGGGCCCTGCATAACTGGGGGAAATTTGGGGGGGGGGTAAATTGTGGTATAGTGCAGCAAGAAGGACCCTGGATTAGAAGCCAAAAGACACAGGTTCCAATTCTAGCTCAGTCATTTCTTAACCATGTCTGTGTTTAGACAAATCACGTAACCTTTCTGGGCCTCTGTTTACTCATCTGTGAAGTGAGGAGACTGAATAGGTAATGAGGTGATCAGGAAGGTCTCTCCCAGCTCGAACATTCTACAAGCCTGTGAGGTGAGACAGAGGAAAGGCAGCAAGTATGAACACCCTTTGTGTTAACCAAGCCCACACGTGTAACTTCAGATAACTCTTTTCTCAAGGTTGTACAGAAAGGGTGTTTATGCTAGGAACTATATCATATATTTTAGGCTTTTTGTTTTGTTTTGTTTTGATTTTTTGTTTGGTTTTTTGGGTTTTTTTTGTATTTTTCTGAAGCTGGAAACGGGGAGAGACAGTCAGACAGACTCCCGCATGCGCCTGACCGGGATCCACCCGGAACGCCCACCAGGGGGTGACGCTCTGCCCCTCCGGGGCGTGGCTCTGTTGCGACCAGAGCCACTCTAGCGCCTGGGGCAGAGGCCAAAGAGCCATCCCCAGCGCCCGGGCCATCTTTGCTCCAATGGAGCCTCGCTGCGGAAGGGGAAGAGAGAGACAGAGAGGAAGGAGAGGGGGAGGGGTGGAGAAGCAGATGGGCGCTTCTCCTGTGTGCCCTGGCCAGGAATCGAACCCAGGACTTCTGCACACCAGGCCGACGCTCTACCACTGAGCCAACTGGCCAGGGACTTTTTTTTTTTTTTTTTTTAGAAAGATGAATCTGAGATTCTATAAAAAAACAGTTGTGTTAGCTCAACAATCATGTATTTGACTTAGGATATCATATTTGTTCATTTGCTCTTTTATCTCTTCGTTCATCATGAAATGCTTATAGAGAACCTTGCCACGCACATAATACCCCTGTTCCTGAACACTGCCCTGATCTTCTCTCATTAGCTTATATCCTGAACCTTTGTTTTAGAGATTTAAAAAAAAAAATAAAGCTCTTGAGTCATTTAACTGAATCAATCTTTTTGATAGAAAATAGCAATATCAAGAAAATAGTAATATCAAAGAAGGAACATTATGACAGTGTGATAAAAAGTGGTGTAAAACATATGGGTTGGCGGTTCCCTTCTCCCCTCTTCTCTTCTCTCTCCGATATTTCCTTTCCAAGGCACCATTTTCTGAAAAGATCAACTGCCAGTGAAATGGCAATGGGTAAAGTGTGAAGGAGGAATGAGTCACCCCCTTTAATACTTGCTGACAGTGGTACAGCACTCAGACCAACCTTGGCTTCCCTGACCTCTTGAACTGTGAGGGTAGAGGTGAAATTAAACCATCAGGTCAGCCCAACACTTTCCCAGCAGGCTAGAGATACTGTATTTTTTGCTACATAAGACACACTCCCCCCCCCCAAAAAAAAAGTGGAGGGGGAAATGCCCATGCATCTTATGGAGCGAAAAATTTGGTATTTTATTAAATATTGTAACACACTATTTGGTTCAGAATATTTTTTTTTCTTATTTTCCTCCTTAAAACCCTAAGTGTGTCTTATGGTCAGGTGCGTCTTGTGGAGTGGAAAATAGGGTAATTAATAGTAGGTAACATTTCTCATCCATTAGAATTGAACTGAGGAAGAGGGACCAACTGGATTACATCCAAATGTATTTAGAAACACACACACACAGCCGTGGCCGGTTGGCTCAGTGGTAGAGCATTGGCCTGGCATATGGAAGTCCTGGGTTTGATTCCCGGCCAGGGCACACAGGAGAAGCACCCATCTGCTTCTCCACCCCTCCCCCTCTCCTTTCTCTCATATCTCTCTCTTCTCCTCCCATAGCCAAGG
This sequence comes from Saccopteryx bilineata, assembly GCF_036850765.1. Taxonomy (NCBI): domain Eukaryota; kingdom Metazoa; phylum Chordata; class Mammalia; order Chiroptera; family Emballonuridae; genus Saccopteryx; species Saccopteryx bilineata. Next base: position 374,977,502 of record NC_089491.1, read on the forward strand.
CTCCATTGGAGCAAAGTTGGCCTGAGTGCTGAGGACCACTCTATGGCCTCTGCCTCAGGCGCTAGAATGGCTCTGGTTGCAATGGAGCAACACCCCAGATGGGCTGAGCCTCACCCCCTGGTTGGCATGCAGGGTGGATCCCAGTCAGGCGCATGCGGGAGTCTGTCTGTCTGCCTGCCTGCCTACCCCCCACCCCCGCTTCTCACTTTGGAAAAATACAAAGAAGAAGAAGAAGAAAAAGAAGAAGCACACACATGCCTCTATTGAAGAGTAAGAGTATAATTAAATTGCCCAAGTAGGAGAAAAATACATTTTTTCCCTAATTCTCCAAGAAATTCTGTATCACTTTCTCTAAAAATGAACTGACACATATTCATTAGAAATCAGCATCTTTCCATCATTCTTCCTACTTGTTCTTTTCCAAGGACAAGAAGACCTTACTTTTAGTGTCCAACCCTTTTAGGGCCTGTCCTTTTCCCTCTCATCTTCCTGTTTTAAACTCGTTGGACTACTAACTAGGCCATCTTCAAGTACTTGGCTCAAAATAGAGGCCAGATTTCTCTCCTAGGGGGAGGAGGAAAATGACTACATTTCTGCATATTGCTTTTTCTGATTTTTCATTCTTTTCCAAAAACAGATGTGTTATTCAGACCCAAGTGGTTACCATAGCATCTCCTTTTTTTTTTTTAAATTTTATGTATTACTTTATTAAAGGAAGTTTTCATGTCTAAACGGACATGAAAAAAAGATCTCACTCACCTGCGGTAAACATGAGTAGTGAGGTTTTGACACTTCAACAAACACCATCGATTCTCCCTGTGAAGTAACTAAAGAGCAATTGTTCGCTTTGGTTAACAGAGAGACAGGAAGCAGTTTTAATACCTGTTTCTAAGAGCACAGAGTGCCTTCTCCTAGCCCTTCCCAAGAGGCTGAAATCCATAATCCTCTATGCATCACAGAGTCACCGCTTTTCAGAGCTGGACGGGATATTAGGAAACCATCCGGTGAGGTTCTTCTACTGTTGGAGGGAAAGGAGATCAGAGAGATGCAGATCCAGGGCTAGTAGGTGACAGACCAGGGCCAGAACCTAGGGCTGAAAAGTGCTACAGTCTAAGGGAGGTCACCCGGAGCAGTGCGTGTCACGTGTGCGACACGGGGACTTTGGCACAGCGACGAGTCTAGTCATTGAAAGCTGGGGGAAGGAAAGCTCTGAAGAAGAGCAGGCATTCTCCCTCAAGGGTGTGCTTTAATTTATTTTACTACTGAATTAAGTTTATGGGGGTGGCATTGGTTAATACCTTGGATGAGTCTCAAGTGTACAGTTGTGTGATACTTCCATCACCATATAGTTGGCTTCCTTTACCCTCTTCATCCTCCCCCCACGGTGTGTTTTCTTGAGAAAAGGAGTGTCTTTCGCTGGTGACTCCATCAGGACAGACAGCATCTGAACAGCACTTCACCATGTCTCACAGAGGATGAAGGCTTTTCTGGACAAAAAAAGAGACAAAAAAACTGTGGCCTCCAGCTCAGTTTTCCTGACCGCCACCCCCACGCTCTCTCTGTTCTCTCTCCTTCCTGCTTCCTGTTCTGTGGCTCCTCTCTGCTTTCCTCCTCCTGGAAGTGTTAGTCACTGTAGTCTCTGTAGTCTCGTTTAGATTGAGATCAGAGCCATAACCATCATCAGATATTCCGTTTACCCTACTTACTTGCCTTTTTTTTTTTTTTTTTTTTGGATACGTGCCTGCAGTAAGCGATTCTACACATGGGAAATTGTAGGAAGGCACAGCAAATACATTCAAGTGACTTAAAAAAAAAAAAAACTTAAACAGAAAGCAAATCTGAATATTTCACATTACCCATCATGATGATGGGAATATTGGAATTGTGTTATTTTTATAAAGTTCAAATCATCTCCCTCCCACCCCCTCAAAAGAAAACCTCTCAATCAGAATAAAATCCAAGCCACCCAGGCAGTCTGAGCCTTCCACACTCTGTCTCCAGTTCACCTTTTCTAATATTATTATTTCAGCCAACTACTTTAATTCCGCCACAATGTACTCCCACTTCTAGGTAATAACTTTTCCACTTCCATGGGAATTGTTCTTCCCATGCTCTCCGTCTGAAATGCTCCCCCACACACACACATCTACCCTTGAAGGTACAGGGGGTCTACATTCCCCGACTTTTCCTGAGCTCTCCCTCGGCTCTATCCCGCCCCCCCCCCCCACCGCACTGAAGACCAGTTTAACAGTCTGTTTTTTGTAACATATATGACCGTCTCCACCATCACTACCACCGCCTCAGATTATGAGGAGACTTTAAAGAAAAGAATTGATTGATATTTGTCCCATGTTACGTGCGACATATTTGAGAAATGATCTGTATTTTTCTCTTCTCACTCTTGGTTTCACCACATAGCGTTAAAGATATTGATTTGTAACAAAATTGTGTAAATGCAGCATCTCCTATTAGATTGCAAGCATGTTTGTGTTCCTCAGAGTGCCTAATACGGTGTGATGATGATAAGGATAATAATAATAGATCTATCACTTATTCAGTGCCTACATATGATGGGCACTCTGTTAAGCTCCTTACAGACATCACAACTCTTTGCATCACAGATGTGTCTCGAATGCATGGTGCTGGTCCATATGGAACAAAGCACGGTTGCTTTTCCCTGAAGTTACTGCCAGTGGTGGGATTGTGCAGCCGTGGGCAAGGCAGTAGCCACGAATCAGCACTTACTACTCAAACACATACTAGATGTATGGCCCTTGGGATGCATCCTGGTTCTCCATTTGCCAACCGAGCAAGCTGGGCCAGGTAATTGAGCTGTCTGTAGTTTCGGTTCTTCATCTGAGTACGAGATGAGAATTCATTTTAGGTCAAATGAGACACTATGCCAAGTACCTAGGACAGCACTGGGTATATAGTAGAGGCTCAATATATAGTAACTATTCTTTTTTTAAAATATTTTATTTATTGATTTTTAGAGAGAGGGGGGGGAGAGAGAGAGAGAGAGAGAGAGAAGGGGGAGGAGCAGGAAGCATCAACTCCCATATGTGCCTTGACCAGGCAAGCCCAAGGTTTCGAACCAGCAACCTCAATGTTCCAGGTAAACACTTTATCCCACTGTGCCACCACAGGTCAGGCAATAGTAACTATTCTTATTAGAATTACATATAAGACACAGCGCTAGGTACTGTGGAGTATAAAGACTGGAAATCAATAGATTAGGGTGGTGGATCTGGTCCCTCCACTCCAAAGACAGAGATCTGAATCCACACGCTCAGAAGAAGTCCATTTTAGCTCTAGGCTGTGATTCTGCACTTTGAAGTTGGCACTTAGAAGCCAACAACCATATGCCCTGGCCATATTGCAGGTATTTGCTCAGCTGGAGTTATCAAAGCCTAAATATTAGGAATCGGCACCTTTAAAAAAAAAATCACAGGTAGGAAATGGCGCAACCAGACAGTCTTGGTTTCTAAACTTAAGATTTGCTGTTGCCATTTGTATTTTCATTGGAAGAAAAACCTCTAACTCAGCCTGAAGCTGCTATCATTAGTCATTCAAAGGTGTGGTATGATTCTGACTAGAAGCTGGACTAGAGGCTCCGTGCAGGTTGGGAGCAGTTACACTGTTGTGGTTTGACTAACCTTTTTTATGAGTGTGTTACTAAAGAAACGTGAGCTGTTGGCTTTCCAATTACTGTAGATTACCCCTTCTGAGTTTCATACACATTGAGTCATCGAGTCTACAGGTGACTGATAATCATCTGCACGACTCAAGTTACGGTAACTCGGAGACGCGGGGGTCTGATGACTGCAGGGTGCGTGCACGTGAAGATCTGAGGCTCTCCCAGCTTCTTCACCGTGAACAATGGGCTGCGTTAACCACAGAACTCACTCACCTACTTCCACTCATCCAGGCCTTCGTTTTCCTCTTCATGTTTTGCCTCTTACAACTTCAGCACTCAGCTGTTTTCTGACAGGTGCTGCAGGTGGTACCGGCTGTGAAACTGTAGGCCTGCTTAAGTAAAGCCAACTCCTGGGAGAAAGGAGAAAAGCAGAGTTTGTGTGGTCCCTGTCTCACCCTGGGAATTTCCTCGGGCCTCTCTGTTGGGTGAAAAGGTGACAAAGACTCTCAGGGACCCCTGGTATTTGAGGAGCTGAGTAGAGCTGGCCACTCTGGAAAATCCTCGGTAACCCTGAAAAAGCCAGGCAACCGAAGTTCATTGTTTCTGGGTCACTCTCAGGGGAATGAGCATTTGTGACCTTAGCTGGCTTTCTTGTTCTCAGTCTCATTCTTCCAAACAGCCTTGATCAAAGATACATCCAATCTGGAAGCTGAAAATGAGAAAAAAAGAACCCACTGATCAGTTTGGCAAAGGTCTGCTTTTCTGTTGCTTTTTTTTTGTCTTTATTTTTTTCTATTTTTTTAATCTTTTATTTTTATTGAATCCAGAGAGAGGAAGGGGGGCAAGGGGGAGACAGAAGCATCAATCTGTTTCTGTATGTGCCCCGGCCAAGGACCGAACCAGCCACCTCTGCATTGCAGGACAATGCTCCAGCCAAGCGAGCCATCCAGCCAGGGCTCTGTTGCTTTTTATTGAGTTGCCAAGGCAGGGTGTTTTTCTTTGCATATTTATTTCTCTCAGCTATTTGTTTAGACATTAGCAGGTTGGCTTGGAGGTAGTGGGGATGCAGGACAAATCCGCTTGATTATATTCAATATTTTAACTGGTCTTTCTGGCTCCAGTTTCTCCTTGTCCTGGTTCATCTTACATGTTGCTGTTACATTAATATCCTGAAAATAACATTTTGACCACAAGGGCGTAGCGGTTTGCTGTTTGTTCAAACCCAAACCTTATGGTTGGCCATTCAGAATGCCCATCGTGTGGTCTCACCCTGTGTTATCTTCTTTCAGTATCTCCCAAAATGCGGGATGCCAAGTGCTAGGAGGCCCACAGGGCATTTAAAAACCTTGGTCCAAGTGGCCAGAGAATTGTTTTCTTTTTAGTTCTCTTTCAATCTCCCTGATTATATCAAGGAGAGAAATTTAAACTTATGTTGATGCTAGTTGTTTAACACCCATCTCACACTTGGTAATCTCTGTTTTGAACAAAGAGAGGGGAGATCTTTATTCTTTTTAAATTAATTTTAATTTATTGTGTTAACATGGATTCAAGCGTCCCAGTAAATATAACACCCTCCCCCGTGTCCCTATTTAGACCCCTTTTGCCCCCTCCCCCTAACTCCCTCCCCCCTTCCCTCTGGGATTTGCTGTCCTGTTATCTGTATCTCTGTGTCATGTATATATATATATAATGTCACTAATCCCTTCCCCTTCTCTGAGCCCATCCCCTCACCCCCCTTCCCCCTGACAGCTGTCTCTCTGCTTCCCTGTGACCCCGCCTCTGCCAGAGGGGGGGTCCTTTTCTCAAGCACTCACAGTGATGTCTGATCAACATGGAATCGATGGTCCTGTTTATCGTCTCTAGTTTTCGTAGTTCCCTTCTATTCGTGGTGAGTGATTCTGGTTTTCTGTGTGTGTTAGTGATATAGTTACCTTAAAAAGATTTTTTAAATTGGGCCTGACCTGTTGTGGCGCAGTGGATAAAGCATCAACCTGGAAACGCTGAGGTTGCTGGTTTGAATCCCTGGGCTTGCTCGGTCAAGGGATTCATATAGGAAGCAACTACTATGAGTAAATGCTTCCCACTTCTCCCCCTTCTTTCTCACTCTCCCTCACTTGTTCTCTCTCCCCGCTCTCCAAAAACCAATTTAAAAAAATATTTTTTTAAAGTGTTTTAAAATTGAATTTATGAGGGTGACACTGGTTAACAAAATCATACAGGTTTCATGTGCACAAGTGTACTACACGTCTCCTGTACACTGTATTGTGTGTTCACCCCAAGTCAAGTCTCCGTTCATCACCATCTATCCTCCCATGCCCTCCTCAAGCTACCCCTACCCCTGGGCACCCACCAGAGAGATTCAAACAAAACAAAAACTCCTGGCCCTGGCTGGTTGGCTCAGCGGTAGAGCGTCGGCCTGGCGTGCGGAGGACCCGGGTTCGATTCCCGGCCAGGGCACACAGGAGAAGCGCCCATCTGCTTCTCCACCCCTCCGCCGCGCTTTCCTCTCTGTCTCTCTCTTCCCCTCACGCAGCCGAGGCTCCATTGGAGCAAGGATGGCCCAGGCGCTGGGCATGGCTCTGTGGCCTCTGCCTCAGGCGCTAGAGTGGCTCTGGTCGCGACATGGCGACGCCCAGGATGGGCAGAGCATCGCCCCCTGGTGGGCAGAACGTCGCCCCTGGAGGGCGTGCCGGGTGGATCCCGGTCGGGCGCATGCGGGAGTCTGTCTGACTGTCTCTCCCTGTTTCCAGCTTCAGAGAAATGAAAAAAAAAACAAACAACAAAAAAAACCCTGACATTTACAAAGTGCTTTGTATGTGCTACGCACTATTCTAAGGGCTTACCAGTGACCCTGTGAGGTAGGTACAATCATTATCCCAGTTTCACAGGAGGACTCGAGCCATAGACTGGTTAAGTAACTTGCCCAAGGTCAGGCAACTAGTAACTGATGAGCCGTGCATCAGATCCAGCCTGTGTGACTCTGGAGCTCAGGCTGTCACCAGCACACGGCCGTGGTGGCAGAAAGCTGCAGACTGTGAAGGAATGACAGAAGTTTGGGGAATACTTTCTTGGTAGCTGTAGCCAGATTCCCTTCCTCTTCCCTCTGGGCCCCCTTCCCTGCCTTCACTCACACTCCTCTCCCCAGGAGGACGTCCCGTCTACCTCTCTGAACATCTCAATCCTTCCATTTCAAGACTCTTCACAAAATTGAAGTTTTCCAAGGATGACTTCCCTTCCCCATGTATACCTGAAAGTTTTGCATTCCCTTGACACTTAAGTAAACAATGTGTACCAAATCAGCTTGCCCTTGCCTTATATAATTCCTTTTATAGAAGACATATTCCTCTCCTGTTAAAATGCCCCAACATGGCATTTAGAGCAAGATCAAGGCCTCCACAGGGCGCCCCCTCCCAGCCTGCGGGGTTTGTTTCCTCCAGCTCCACATCTGCAGGCCTTACTTATCTCCCAAGAGGCTGGGCAGACCTGAAGAAAAGGAACTGGTTCTTCCGACCCTTCTTTTTTTTCCTTATGTTTTTTTCATCACTGAACCCTTTGCTGTATGGTGGTGACAAATTTTGGAGCCACAACATGCCTAGGAAATGTTACAGTAGGGAGACATCTCTCCAGAATCTGACATCTACAGAACAAGAAAGCATCAGCAGTAAGCGTAGGCCCACTTCCAGCTCCTGACACGTCTTCCCCACTTTCTCTTCCTTCCACCAGCCACTTGCCACTGAGCACGTCTCCCTTTGCTGCAGACCCCGCTCCTGCCTTCCCTGTGGCCGGAGAGCCCCTGTTTTCTAACACACAACACCCACACCTTCTGAAGGTGGCTAAACTCTGTTTTCAAAATTTCTCAGCAGTTTGACATGAGAAGTAGGAGAGGGTGACCACAAATAAATTTTTCAGTTAAGGGTGAGATAGGTCCTAATGATCACATCTGTATCAATGATACATTGGGTTTTTTTCCCCCAAGCAAAAGAATCACACGCTTGATGAAAGGGGCAAAGATCATGATCTTTCGTCAAGAAAGCTTTTCTAAAACCTTCTGCATTTGAAGCTCATTTACTTCCATCTCAGGCCGGCCGGCGACTGATGTGTTTGGGGAGCGGCCTGTGCAGGGAATGGAGAGTTTCTGTGGCTATTTTTTCTACCCTTGTAGCTATTTTAAAAGCAGCAGGCCAGTCACAGATCATCCCCACTTTGGGCAATATTTCTGTTCCCCTGGCTCCCTGCTGTTACCAGCAGAAAATAACAAGCAAAGTAAGGGTCAGGGAATTGGCCTGACCTGTGGTGAGGCAGTGGATAAAGAGTAGACCTGGAACGCTGAGGTTGCTGGTTCAAGACCCTGGGCTTGCCCGGTCAAGGCACATATGGGAAGCAACTACCACGAGTTGATGCTTCCCACTTCTCCTTTCTCTCTCTTTTTCTCTCTCTCACCTCTATCTAAAAAGTTAAAAAAAAAAGAAGTCAGGGAATTGTGTCCTAATAGTTTGCGCACAGAAGTGCAGATGCTCCCACGCCCCTGCACGGGGAGCCCCCTAAACCCTGCCCTCGTGTTCTCTTGCTTTGTTTCCTCCAGAGTTTCCCCTCTGACCTGGGCAGTGGAAACAGCTCACACTGTAGTGTCAACTTAATGACATCTCTGACTCCCCCCCTCTGCCTGCCTAATTTATTCTGACTGCCCACAGGTGTGCAGTCAGCCACCGTCCCCTTAGACCTCAGCACCGTGTGGAACCCTTCAGCCTGGGCTAGGTGTTCCTGTGCCAGCCTCACGTCTTTTCTCACTTGTCAAGGACTCTGGACAATAATTTTACAAATGCTCTGCCTTTGTATTTTCCCCTTTTGTAACCCACTCTTTCACCTGTCCTAGGTGAGAAGCGCCACTGCTTTGACATCAGCTACAACCCCAGCTATATGTACGAGAAGGAGAGTGAGATCATACAAAGCCGCATGATGGACCAAGCCATCAATAATGCCATCAGCTATCTGGGTGCCGAGGCGCTGCGCCCCCTCGTCCAGACACCGCCTGCCCCCACCTCAGAGATGGTTCCAGTTATCAGCAGCATGTATCCCATAGCCCTCACCCGTGCCGAGATGCCAAATGGGGCCCCCCAGGACCTGGAAAAGAAGAATGTCCACCTGTCAGAGAAGAGCCTGCCTTCTGAAAGAGGCCTCTCCCCCAACAATAGTGGCCACGACTCCACGGACACTGACAGCAACCATGAAGAACGCCAGAATCACATCTACCAGCAAAATCACATGGTCCCTCCTCGGGTCCGCAATGGGATGCCGCTTCTGAAGGAGGTCCCCCGTGCTTATGAACTCCTCAAGCCCCCACCCATCTGCCCACGAGACTCCATCAAAGTGATCAACAAAGAAGGGGAGGTGATAGATGTGTACCGGTGTGACCACTGTCGAGTCCTCTTCCTGGATTATGTGATGTTCACTATTCACATGGGCTGCCACGGCTTTCGTGATCCTTTTGAGTGTAACATGTGTGGGTATCGAAGCCACGATCGGTATGAGTTCTCCTCTCACATAGCCAGAGGAGAACACAGAGCCATGCTGAAGTGAACATCTGGTCCCGGAGATGGTGGCCCCTGAGCATTCAGCCTCGTTTTTAAAAATGGATACCCCAGCCGCACAAACCATTCTCAAAATTAACTCCATTCCAGACTCCTTTCTATTCTGCTTTTAGCATCCGGAGGGTCCGGTTCACACAGGCAGCAGAGATACAACGTCTCCATTCGGAAGTTGTTTGCAGATAATATCTGTGCTACTACTTTTGTGAAACTTTTGTTTTCCCACCAGGGACTTGAATTTTATGAAGCCACTTAAAGAGTGCACTTTCCCTTTCCACTGAAGACTGTTTCCCAGGCTGAGCGGAAACACCAGTGATGTCTGCGGGAACACAACAGAGCATTCCACTGCAAAGCAGAGCAGCGAGGAGCGGAGCACAACTGCCTAGGCAGATGGGCCAGGCCCCAAGGCTGCCCCAGGGCCCTGCTGGTCCTGCTGTGTCACAATTGAGCTGTCTTGCACTGAATAAAGTTTCCCTCTTCACTTATACAAAAAACAAAAAAGGCCAATGAAGTATTTGGTCATTATCTTTTGCATGAATAGAACAGTCATTCCTTGGAGTTTGTTGCCAGTCAGAAGAATCCCCCCATTGTGCGTCATGAGACACTCTTTCTGAGATGTGCCAGCCGTACATGCAAAAGCCTTTCTGGTCAGGAGCCCAGATCCACCCAGAAGATCTAACCAACTGACCTTGCTGGGAAGCCTGGTCCTTCTGCACTTAACACAATGCTGAAAGGTTAGGCTCTAATCTCCATCCCAATGACAGGTTAATGGTAAGAAAAAGGCCAGCCATAAAATATATCTTTTATCAAGATCAACTGAAGATCCAGTCTTGGGGCATCAGATCCATCGCTTACCACATAAGCAAAAATAAAAATAAAAAGGAAAAAAAGAAAAAGAAAAAAAAGTCATCTGGTAATACTTCTGCTTCTACTCTGCTCTCCTGTCTCTAATTAAAAAAAAAAACTACTTTGGGTTAAACTACTTATCTATAAGAGAAATTCTATGCCAGAAGAACCAGTGGTTTTAAATACAGACTGTCATCGAAACTTCAGGAAGTTGTCCACTGTTGGCCAACAGCATCCATTTCCTGTGATCAAGACTGGCAGAGTTGGGCTCTGAGGAGGAAGATGGTTTAGCAGCACCACCAGAGGAGGGGAAAACAACAACCCCACCTACCTGAAGTTCTTGGTCTCCTTCATGGAGTATCAGTGTACAGTACCAAAGTAAACTTGCCAGCAATTAAAAAAAAGAAAGAAAGAATCCAAAATATATGACTTAGCCTCCCCCTCTCCCCAGAAGAGGATTCAGGGATAGATGCCATGAGTGTTGCTTAGCTCCGAGCTGAGCTTCACGATGGGACGAGGAGGGGCACCTTTGCTGGCAGGCTCTTCTTCATTGGGCAGGTTGGGTGGTCTCCTCCCTATTTCAAATGGAGCTGCTGTATGCCACAAAGATTCCTGAAAGCCTCATCTGGGTTCTGCAGATGGCTCTGCTCATCTTTATCCTTCATTATGGGAGGCATGCTATCAAGGAAAAGCTCAGTGACCATTGTAAAATTAGCACTGGAAGCAGGGTCACATCATCTATTTGCTAATTCCACATTTGCCCCCAATTAGCTGTATGACTTTGGGCAAATCACTTATCTATGAAAACTAAGGTTCCTGGGCCATTGAGTGAGAGCTGGATTTTGACATTCTCTAAGGTCCTTTCCAGTGTTAAATTGGTGTGATTATGCAGTAAGCAGTTACTTTTTAAAGCTCATAATGTATGGGTATTAAATATCCATGAATGTTTAAAAAAGGAAGCATTTATGCAGCATTAAGTATTAAGCAGAAGGGTCTACATATGAATATCTGTTTCACATATCTTTGGTGTGAAAATAGTAGTGTTGTTAAGTTTTTCCTTTAACCACCGAGTTGTGAATGTGAAGAGGATGGTGGAGAGGAACAAAAAACAGGAAGGTATTTTGATCTTCCCCAAAGTGTACACACAAACTAGCACCTGCAGCTGCTTGCCAAAGCCTGCCTCTCTCTCTCTCTCTCTCTCTCTTTCTCTCTCTCTCTCTCTCTCCTTTTTAAGAGCTTGTATTAGGAAAAATAAATTTTGCTTTTAGGGACTTCATGGAGCCTATTTTCAAATTAAGAGTCAGCTTCATGAACATTTCTTCCAGAGCCAAGAACCTCAGATTCCTGGTAGATTAGCATTGTATGTATCTGCCTTGATATTTTGAAAGGGTTTATGCACTAAGCTCAAACTCGTTTATGTAATTAAAATGTTCCACCTCAGACTGCACAAATGGCTTATCTCTCTTTGTAGCATGGTGTCTGTCTCAGGGAAAATGATTTTGTGAAATTCCATGGCAACAGTCCCAACATGTTGGAGATTTCAGCTAAAAGATTAGATGTATTTCGATGTGTAGTCTCCGCTACACCACTGTGTTTCCATAATCCTAGACTCCAAGCTGTGCCAGGATGCTTCTACCCACTGTGAATGAGGAGCTACTTACTACCCAGGGTGAGGCAAAAGTAGGGTTACAGTTGTTTGAGTGGAAAATAATACAGTAATTAATAAAACAATAATACAAGAATACACTCTGTGTTTTGCATACTCATAACTGTAAACCCACTTTGGCTCCACCCCGCATTCTTGAACTATAACGCATCCTGTTGTCTCTTCAGGGGACAAAAGAAAGAGACTTTGGAAGCAAGGATTAGTAGAAGAGAAAGCGAGGGAAAGCGTACCTTTCCACCAGAGTAGTGGGAAGGTCTTTACCGAAGACACCAACTTTTGCACCTTAAGGGAGTGAAAGTAAGGCCCACCCCACCCACCTGGGGATGCTTTTTGTCAATATGACCCTCATTTTCCCTGTGACGAATGGGTTTTCTGAATGATTTCCAAAGGCTGCACTTTCTTTGTAGCATTCTGAGTCTAAATGGGGGCACATCCGGTCCAGAGAAAATTCATATGTGGAAACTCCACAGTCTTAAATCTTGAAGTTGAGCCAGGTGTGCACAGTGGTTACCACCACACAGGTAAACACTGCCTTCTCTAGGCACTCCTTACGCTGACTAGTGACCCCCACTGTCCCTCTGCTGGGGCTGGGGGAGTGGGGGAAGGAAGATGCTAAGAGACAAGGGTGGGGTCTGGGCTCACGCCTGACCCTACTGAGCAGGGAAGTCCTATAGCAACTTCAGGCAGCATGTTTGCCTTCTCAACCAGAATCCCCCAGGATACGAGCCTCGTAGGTCTCTCTGCCTCATTTCCCACCAACCCTCCTATCAGACAGGTCCACCAACACATCCCCAGGAGGCCACAATGTGAGAAACAACCAATCCCATGACACGTTTCCTTGCAGCCAAGGTGACAGAATTGGGGTGAGGGTGGGAAAGGAAAGAAGCGGCTCCCCACGTGTTCTCTTCACTGCTTGACGTACAACACAGGGGTGTCCTGCAGGCAGAGGACTAAGTAGAAGGGTGTCCCCCAATACCTTCCACCACCATCATCAGGGGGGAAAAGAGATATTAATAAACCTACCAGTTCTTAGAGTCCTGAAGTCACTCTTCCAAAAAGGTACTTGCCTTGGTACAGCTAAGCTAGTTAATCTTATGCTTTGTTACTCCTGAGCTATTCCTGACTCAGCTTATGACTTTGTCAGTGACAAAATGTCTCACCTTTTGAATGCAGCGCTTGCCATTTTGCTGGGAGGTCCATGCTCACTATGGCCCAGATAGAAAATGACCTCAGATTTCTTTTGCAAGGAAAAAATTTTCAGAGCACAGAATTTTACTCAGTTGAAACACTGTATTATTAACAAAGCTTGCATTAGCATGAAGATTTTCCAAATAGTCTCTGTATCACTATTCTTCTTCTCTTCTGCTAAATGTTCCTGTATGTGTCTTGACCAAGGATCAAGCCCGCAACCTTTGTACATGGGGACAATGCTCTAACCATCCAAGCCATCTGGCCAGGGCTGAAGCCCTAACTTTTAAAGTGTATCTCATTGGGATTAGTTATCTTGATCTCTAGTGGAGATATGGAGACTCAGGGACACTTAAGATTTGAACCCTCAGACATGTCTAAGGTCTTTCACAAGGACTTGAAATTAATACTTGTAAACTCAAGAAGAGTAAAAAAGTGGAGTGATGAAAAGTTTGTCCTAGAACATAGCATCAGGCTGTGCAGAAAATGAGAGGCATACAGTGATATCTCTCTTTTTAAATTTTTAGTGAATTTATTGGGATGACATTGGCTAATAAAATTGTATAAGTTTTAAGTATACAATTCTATAATGCTTTATCTATATATTGTATTGTGGTTCACACCCAAAGTCAAGGCTCTTTGTCTCCTTCTGTCACCATTTTTACCCCCTTTACCTTCCTTTACTCCCCCCTTTCCCTCTGGTGATCACCATACTGTGGTCTGTGCCTATGATACAGTGGTATCTCTTACCTTTTAACCAGTGGGATTGATTTTTATGCTCAGATGGTAAATATAGTTCAGAGACTCTCAATAGGCAGAGTTTAGAAAAGCAGAATGATTGGGGATCTAAGTGCCTATAAAGAGGACAACTGTGACCTGAAACCAAAGGCTAGACCTGGGCCACCCTAGGAAAAGGGTTCTGTTCTCTAAGGCTAAAGGACTAAATGGTCTGAGAATGATCAGTGAACCCAGTGGCGAGGACTGTTGCTTCTGGACTCGGAAAAGAGGTATAGGCTTTAAACTTGCATGAGCTCATAACACAAGACTGTATGTCTGTTTACCCATGCTGAATATAGTCTGTATCCTACATCTCATCAATCTGATAAACAAGTCTGGCCAGATAGCTCAGTGGTTAGAGTGTTGCCCCTATATGCAGAAGTTCGATCCCCGCTCAGGGCAAATACAGGAACAGCTTGATGTTTCTCTCTCCCTCCCTCCCTCTCTAAAATCAATAAATAAAAATTTTAAAAATAATATATATAGTGCAGAAATTCAGGTAGATAATACAATACAATAAAGTACATTGATACCTTAAAGAATACTTTTTTTAAAATGATAAATAAACCTTTGTACATGGAAGAAACTGAATGCAAGTTTCCTCTATTGTAATAGTGAAATGTCTTATATGCTAATATTGAGTTGTTATTTGAAACTGGAATGTTAATATTTTGATTAAAAAACATAAGGTCCTAACAATATCTACCTCCCAAGGATGTTGTGAGGTTTTATGTAGTTTTGTGTATGGGTAATGTTAATTTTTTTTTTTGAGGTGTGGGGAGATTATGTTGAATGGTTGCATGTTTTTCACTTTATGTACCATATCTGGACTTAAAGACATTGGAAGTATTCAGAGACCGTGCTAGGACCATACTAATAGTTCGGTTGCCAGTAGAGGCAACTGGTCTCTAACACACAGTTTCCTTCATGTTGTTTTAATGCGTGAGAGTAAAGAACATGTTGAACCGATGTGAGTTAACCACATGCTACAGGCACTTCACAGCACTGCAGCCAGGGAAGTAGAATAGCTTTCCTCCCTCACTGTCCTGTGAGCCCATTAATTCCCCAAGCAACTTAGAGTTTCTCCAAATGGGCCTCACTGGGCATCTCCCCACTGACCCACTCTAGAAGGCCTGGAGAGCCGTCCCATAATGCCAGAACCTTCTCTCAAGCCCATGCTGGGCATCTGTGGGGACTAGGTCATATTCTGAATGGGAGTGCAGCTTTGCTTCTTCCTCGCCCATAAAGACTGAGAACACTTGAACACGTTAGGAAAATGGGGCAACCCTGAAAATGACTGATCCCATTGCCAGTGACTCATTTTTACAAGGACTCTTCCAGGTCAGTAGACAAAGCCCTTTCTGGGGGGCCTGCTTCTGTGGGTTCACAGAAACCAAATTACTGTGGGTTGCAAAGAATTAGCAGGTCATTTGAAAAGCAGACATCTCTCTACCCAGACTGTGGTTTTATATGCTCAGGTTCTCAGTCTGTGAGCTTTGGTGAGGGATCATATTGGCTGCTGGAAAAACCATAGTTTATTTTTAATTTCTGGTTGCCAAAGCCACCACATATGTGGTCTGTGGATGACCCTTGTCTGCAGAATGACAGGGGAGGGAGGGGACGTGGTTTGGGGTTCAGGGTGGCCTCTCCCCCAGGAGAGCAGGAGGGAGACCTTGCCCGGTGGTTTTGACACAGCTGGGGCTCCCAGTGTTCTCATCTGCATTTCTCAGAAATGCCCTCCTTGCCCAGCGGTGACCTGCCCTCTTGACTCTTCTTGAGTTTTGCCTGCAATCCAGCCCTTCGGAGCTCTCCCGAAAGGGTGTTGAGAGTCAGCTTCTGAAATGTAGCAATGCTAACCTAACCTCGCCAGAACCAATATGAGTGCGTCTTTGCGTCAAAAACAGTCCTGCTGATTGATGGTTTTCAAGTTTTCTTTACCATGTTTGATTTTTTACGCTGAAAAATTAAAAAAAAAATAACGGTGTGTTTAAAATGAATCATTGTGCATGCCTCTCATTTGTAGTTGCCGCTGTCAGAAAATGGAAGGGTTTAATTCTGCTTCTAGGAGTATTTCCTCATTTAACCCCTCTGGCGAATGCTTCAAGTCCAAGTACCAAGATGAACAGAATTATCACCAAAATACAGCATCTCACCAGATGCCTTGCTGCGCCTGTCGTTGCTATCCTGCTGCTAGCCCGTGTCCCCATTGTAAGGTTCCGGTTCCACACTGGTCCTTAGTTCAGTAAGGAGCCCTGGGCCTGACGGGATCCATATACATTGAGCACAGTGGCCCCAATTAATTCTACAAGACTTCTCTGCCCTCCCTCCTAGCAGGGATTCTTCCTGAAAGATAGGCAAGTCCTGACTTTTCCATCTCTGGGGTCTCAGTAACATCCATGTTGGAAAACTCAAGTGGCAGTTGCTGAACCATATTTAAATATAGTCTTTAGACACCTTGGAGGCCCACACGGGAGGTGTTGGGAAAACTCCTAGGAGAACGGCATAGGGATTGTACAGTTTTCTTCCTGTCTTAATTTCTTCTGTTGTCTCTTAGAAAATACCAGGAGAGTCTGAGAGGTGGTCTGGCCTTCTGCTCAGCCTCATGCAAAACACCTTTCCTTAGCCCTCCTCTGTGGCAAGGGCAGCAGGAAGACACTTCTAAGGTTCCGGATTAGCGAATGTGTGGCCCGGCTGGCGGCAGCTTTCGCCGGCTCTACCTTCAGCACCACCAGACTGTTCTGATGATCTCCAGCAGGTTTTCCAGTCTCACCACGAAGGGCAGGGAGAGAGGACAGGCATTGCAGCCTGTCTCTGTACTGTAACATCAAATACATTCAAAATGGCCTCAGAGTAGCTGATTTTCAGCCTCGGAGAGAATAGTAGGTGGCTGTCTCCATCCCCGCTCCCTTCTCAAAGCAGAAGCCGCTCAGGGAGAAAAGCGAGACAGGGACACTCGACACTTGGATCCTTTTGCCAGTGAGCAGTGGAGAGGGAGATCCACAGCTGGCTGGTGTTGGGGCTGAACGGACCCTCAGCCTAAGGACAGTCTCCTTTCCTAATTCTTGGGAACTGATCTGATGCTTTAGAGAGTAGAGGGCCTGGCAGTGGAGGCCACCCCACACCTGCACCCTCCTCCACCACCACTGCTCCACACAACCAGGCCATCCACACAGGCTGTGGCGGCCAAACCCCCACCTGCAGGCAACTGCCACCCAAGGGCAGGTGGAGAGATAAGGACTTGTCTGCCTTCCCTGCCTCCCACCTCCCAGCGTTCAGAGTTTGAGGAAGAGCAGAGGCCAGAGCACTGGAAGGGCCCTGAAGGCCGAGCGATACTGGAGGACTGCTCAGGGCCCAGGACACAGGCTCTGGCTGCAGAGCATTCCTGGGTCAAACAGTTGTTTGCATAAAAGCCAAAAGCCACTGCACCTGGGGTGGGGAGGCCCTCTGGGGAGGTACTCCCTGGCTTGGGGGAGAGGGGGGAAGGAAGGTGTCATGGAAAGTCCCTGAAGGACACGGGGTGTTGAATTTGCTGCGGTTTTGTTTTTAACTCTGTCTTGACCTGTGAAGTAGGCAGTTGCTTCTCTTCCCCCCAAATAACAGGCCTTCCCCCAGAATAGCATGAACATACCCAAGGAAAGAGCACTGCAGTGGAAAGAATGGAGGTTAGAGGGCCTGTGGGTGATGCAAACTGCCCCCCTTTCCCAGGACTGAGGGGGCAGGAAGCCCCAGAACAGCCTTTTCCCATCACCCCCCGCCCCGCTCAGCTCTCTGGTCCCCTCACCCAGAAGAGCTACCTAGTCACATAAACCACAGCCCTGGGGGTGGCTGGTGGATGGGAACTAGGGGGGCAGATGCCACCTCCTCCCCCAGGCTCATCCTTCCATCTTCAATTCCCATGCCACCCCCACTGGAATTACATTCTCAGCACCTCCACCACCTTCTCACGCACAGACCCTAACTGCCCTCCCTAGTCGTGTGAGTTGGGGGAAAGCAGGCCCAGTGGTAACTCCAGAAAAGTTCTGAAATCTCAATAAAACAAAGTGGTGCAGACTCCAGCTGGGTATTAGGAATCCTGGTCCCTGCCCCAAGCCTGCCACTCTCTGGGTGGCCCTTGAGCACTTTGCTTTCCCTCTTTGGGCCTCAATTTTTCCCTGGAGACGGATCTCCGAACTTCCTTCCAGCTGGGATTCGGCCTGGTCTCAACCCCATTGCTCCAGCCAGGCTTTTCCTCTAACTCCGGAAACAGGAATAGCAGGGAAGGTCCCGTTCCCCCTACCTTTTCTCCCCACAAACTCAGGTGGTGCGGAAGAGCAAGAGGGATGGCAGCCTGTGATTTTCCCTACTGGTCACTTTTGTAACCTGTCTATGAAATTCCCATCCTGGCCCACAGAGGTGCAGAGGGCAGGGCGGTGACAGTGGGAAGTTCCGATGATGAGCAGTGAGGCTGGCTGAAGGCTCAGCCTCCGTCCTCTCTCAGAATCTCCTCTTAACTCAGACCCCGGATTCCCGGGTTGGGGGTGCCTGAGAGAGGAAAGCTTAGGCCGGGTGGGGGAAGGGTGCAGGGCGGGCCGAGGTGGGAGTTGAGGGGGGTGTGAGGGGAGGGGCAGCTGCACTTCTGAGAAACAGCTCGGCGTCTCAGCAGCCCGCAGCCTAACCCCCTGCCTGCGGCTTCACAGCTCGCTCCTTCTGCCGCCCACGCCGCTCAGGGCCTCTCCGGGGGTCGGCAGCCCCCGCGGAGGCGGTGGCGGCTGAGGACCTGCAGCATCTCGGGGACAGCGGAGTGGAACCCATGGGGGATGGAAAACGGAGGGGGGCGCGGGGCGCGTGACACCCAGGAGTGAAAACCTAACCCTCACTCGGGGTCCCAAGCGGGACCTCGGCCCACCCCGTGCGCCCCTTCTCCATCCCCACCCAGGTACTCTCCCGTCACCCCCGGGACAGGATCCAGAAGTGAAACTGCTCGGGGTCACAGCCCAGCGCCGGCGCTGCGCCCCGCCCCGCCCTTCCGGGCACTGCAGCCCTGCAGGATCTCCCGGCGCTCGGGTGCCTGCAGGGAGGAAGCCGGGGGAGGGGAAGGGGAAGTGCCCCGCGGGACAGTCTGCGAGCGCGACCTTCACTCCCGGGGGTGCCCGCTGGTAACCACGAGTGGAAACCTCGACAGGCGCCGACCTTACCCCGGGAGAGAAGCAAACGGCGCTTGCACTTCTCTCCACTGTCGCTGGGTGTCACTGCAGCCGCGCGGCTGGGCCGGCCCGGGCGCCGTGGGGAGGCGCGGGCGCGAGTCCTGGGAGCGCGAGGACCCGAGCCCGCCGCGCCTGCGAGGTTTTGCCTGGCCTTCGCTCCTCGGATGCCCCACAATGTTTAGGTGCGGCGCTCAGACTTTCCTCCAACCTTCTGGTCTCTGGACGCTGCCACCCAGCGCACCAACTCTAATGAACAGACTAAGCCCCTAGCCCGGCGACCGATGGGCTCATTGCGTGGCGCCACGCCAGCCTCCCGCTGCCCGCCGGGAGACCGACCGCACCGAATGCAAGACACCCCTTGCCCCAAGCGTGCCCCCTGGCGAAGCGGACGGGCCTTTCCGTCGCAGAGATGGAGATGGCTCTGTGGAGCAGGCAGACGCCCGCATCCCCGCGACGGCCCAGTGCCCCGCTGCAGCAACCGCGTGCAGGCCGGGTTGTTACCGAGGAGAGGTGGGCGGCACGGCGGCAGCTGGTGCAGATCATCTTCCGCACGTGCTTTGTTGCCAGAGCGACTGTGGGATGGGCCCCCGGGTGCATCTTCGCTCCTGCTCCAGGTTCACCGGACTCAGGGCATGCCCTTCTCACCCAGCCGGCCCCCCCCACCCCCCAGCTCACCCCTTAGATGTGTGGGTGGCTCAGCTTGGGAGACGGGAATAAAAAAGTGGGAACCTGTATGGGGACTAGTGGGTGTAAAAGACTGTGGGTGAGCCAAGGCTTGGAAAAAGGAGACACCCCGGAATGCTTTGGAAAATTGGGGTAGTGTCTGGTAGGAATGCCTATCTCTACCATCCTGCATCAAACCCAGGGCATGGGTTGGGCAGCTAGATACAAAGGAACATGCCAGATTGGCGTGCAAGCAGCCATCCGTTCCTGCATTCAGCTTCCCCTCCAGCTCCAAGGTCATAGGGTCCAACTCCATTATGGAGACCCTAGCAATTGCTGATTGGCACTGGCCTCCCAATCTCCCTCAGTCTCCTGAAAACTACCCCAAGATAAACCTAATGCAAGTAAAACAAACTGTTTACCATGACACACAGCTACAGCTAAACAGCCTCCCAGGTACCCAGCAAAGAAATGTCTGCCCTTCCTTGAGGGCAGATACAACCTTGCAAAGGAGCACCAGAGGCCATTCTAGTTCAAAGCACAAGGGATTGACTGACAGGCCTCCTTAGGGCCAGGGCCAGGTAGCAAACAACCTTTTCAGCCCAGATAGCACCCCTACTTCCCAAACCCCTTCCTGTGTGGAGATCATGGGGGACCCTAAATATCACCCACTCCCCGATGCCTCTAGACTCTAGTCTACAACATCCAACTCCCCCAAGATCCACCTCTCTCTCTTCCCCCTCCTCTTCCAACTCCCCACCCTAACTGGAAGCTCAGAGCCCACTGTCCTAAGAGGACACTGCACCTCATTCTCAAGCCCCAAAGCTGAGGATCTGACAGAAAAGCAGACACCACAGACCCAGAGACACCGCCTCTGTGCAAGTCAGACCAACCTCTGGCCTCTCTGGGTCCCCTCACTGTCTGCTAGACCAGATCAGTGGTTCAGTAGAGAGGCCTTTTTGCCAAATACACCATGAAGCCAAACTCCCAGATATAAAGGCCGTGTTCCCCAACCCCTCCCCAACCTGCCCCCCAATCCAGGCTGGAACCTTTAGAATCCAGGAAGCTGTTAGTTAATTAATAGCTTGATTAATTAATTAATTAATTAATTTTTAAGTGAGAGTAAGGGAGATAGAGAGACAAACTCCCACATGTGCCCCAACTGGACCCACCTGTCAACCCCTGTCTGGGGCAATGCTCTGCCCATCTGGGGCTATGCTTGCAACCAAGCTATTTTTAGCACCTGAGGAGGAGGCTCCACAGAGCCATCCTCAGAGCCTGGGGTGACATGTTCGAGTCAATTGAGCCATAGCTGGAGAGGGAAAGAGAGAGAGAGAGAGAGAGAGAGAGAAAAGGAGAAGGGGGGAGAAGCAGATGGTCACGCCACCTATGTGCCCTGACTGGGAATCGAACCCAGGACTTCCACATGCTGGGTCAATGCTCTACCACTAAGCCAACCAGCCAGGGCCAGAAGATATTTTAAAAACTGCTTATGTAGACAGTTAAGAAGAAAAAATAGTCTGGCCTAACCAGGCGGTGGCACAGTGGATAGAGCGTCGAACTGGGATGCAGAGGTCCCAGGTTCAAGACCCCAAGGTCGCCAGCTTGAGCACGGGTTCATCTGGTTTGAGCAAAGCTCACCAGCTTGGACTCAAGGTCGCTGGCTGGAACAAAAGGTTACTCGGTCTGCTGTAGCCCCACAGTCAAGGCACATATGAGAAAGCAATCAATGAACAACTAAGGTGTCGCAACGAAAAACTAATGATTGATGCTTCTCATCTCTCTCCATTCCTGTCTGTCCCTATCTGTCGCTCTCTCTGACTCTCTCTCTGTCTCTGTAAAAAAAAAAGAAAAGAAAAAAAGAAAAGATAGTCTGAGTGGTCTTGGTCTACGGTCTCCTTTTCTTCCTCCCTCCTGGGGCAGGAGGAAGGAGCCAGGTAGAGTCACTAATCTAATGGTGAACCCTGGGATCTACACCAGGAGGCCCTTCACTCGTATACTTAGAGACTGTATAGATTTTACTGAACAGGATGCCTGGGGAAGGAGAGTGTGCACTGACCAGAGATTTGTCTATCTGGATGCCCCAATAAGGGTATCCTGGGGAGGTGGGCTCCCTTATAATCATGCCCACCCATTTCCAGAGTCCAGAAAGTTAGTACCATCCTCCCTGCCTTCCACACTTGAGCAGACAGAAAGGCTGACCCTGTGGCTCATGGTGCTGCCAAGGATGGTTGTGTACCATGGCGCCAGGCTCACACCAGCCACACTAGCCCCAGGAGCTGGGGTCCACGTGTGCTGCAGACCATTTAGGGCCAGCTGCCTGCATGTGGGCCCTGTGTCACCTTCCTTCAAGGTCTGGGTCCTTTTCAGCACAGAGAGATTATGGAGAATTTCCTTTTCTTTTCATAAGTCTTTTTCTGATTTCTGAAGTGTTCTTTAATAAACACCTATAATTTAAAAAATCAAAACCCAATAACAATACTGAAAAGGCAGAATCTGAGGCTCTAACTTCTATCGTCTCCACAATGTCCCTATCTCCCTTCCACTAGCCCAGTATTCCTCAGAACCAGAAGCTTCCATTATTCAGCACTTCAGTTATCCTTGGCAGTCCCTTTTGCTGTCTGGCTTCAATGGGTCATGCTGCGGCCGCTATAGCAGTAGAGCAGCAGCCTTCCCACATCCTCAGAGCTGGGAAATCTTGTTGTGGGTCCCTCTGCTAGCTGTCCCTGAGGCGCTCTTATCCCCTACACTCTCAGCAGCTGCCTCTTCTCCAAGAAACCAGAGATCTTAGCCACTCACCGAGGATGTCCAGCTGCTGATTTCCAGTATCCAGCTCAGGGCCACGCTGGATGTTTTTAGGTTCTCCAGCAGCCCAGGTCCCTCACAGTGGCCAGGATTGAGAAGGGAGGGGACAGGGAACAAATGGCAGGGCAGGTTCTACCACCCGCAAGATGTGCTGAGTCTGACCTCTGTCCCTAATTCCATCTATGACCTCAGGTGGATCACTCTGAGTCTCGCCTTCCCATTTAGAAAGTAAGAATGATATCTGTCTCACATACTCTGATGAGCTGGTTGACGTAGAAGGCCCTGGTCCCTTGCCCAGTGCCCCAGTTGTGAAGGGACACTGGATTCTGTCCTTATGTGACCTAAATCTCTGGACATGCTTAAGAGGTGACTGACTCCTTCACTCTCACCCCGGCTTGGACTCGAGCATCCATACCTTGGAGGTGGTCCTGACCTTCCATTGCCAGCCACACAGCCAGCGCCAGCCAGCTCGGCCCAAGGAGTAGCCAGTGAGGGGACAGTACTGAGGTGGCAGGTGGCAGACAGCAGACTGCATTGGTCCCTGCCTCCTCGAACCCTACTAAACAGGAACAAAATCCGCACCCCTCTCACATCTGGGCTGGAGTAAGTTCTGCAGGGTGAGTCCCTCACAGGTTCCAGGCGACAGGGTGTATGAAATGCTTCTGTCTGCCAGGCCTGGCTCCCCAACTTGGAACTAACCAAGGCTTCATCACAAGTGGCTGCCGGGGCTGCCAAGCCTGGCCCCAGGGCTGGTTGTGGTGACTGATCCTTCTCAAGGTCACCTTAGGACAACTGCCCAGCCAGAGACCAAGGCTGCAGAGAAGGGAGAGGCTCCAGGGAGGGACCCACCTATGGCCACCTGGAAATGCCACTCGGAAGTCAGCCGGGCAGGGGCAGAACAGCAGAACAGCTCCAACAGCACTCAGACCTGGTTGAAATCCCCTCTCCCACTCACTGAGCCATCGGTTTCCTCACCTACAAAAGAGGATCTCCCCCCCACCTTGTGCCCAACCAACCTCAAATATCTGGGGTGAATTCTGATATATATTTATATCTCCTATATATGAATTTTCTATACATATAAATGTATGAACTTTCAAGCTTAGAGAATAACTTAATGAATGCCCATGTACCTACCCATCACCCAGCTTCAACCCAATATCAGCTCATGACCACCCCGTAACTATCCCCACACCCTCTCCCCTAACATCTAGGTTATTTCAAACATAGCGCT
The DNA here is from genome assembly GCF_036850765.1 of Saccopteryx bilineata. Classification (NCBI taxonomy): domain Eukaryota; kingdom Metazoa; phylum Chordata; class Mammalia; order Chiroptera; family Emballonuridae; genus Saccopteryx; species Saccopteryx bilineata. The sequence goes on from NC_089491.1 coordinate 375,001,086, forward strand.
TGAGACATCATTTCTCCAATATTTCAGAATGAATCTCTTAAGGACTTAAAAAAAAATAACCACAATACTATTATCACACCTTAAAAAGTTAACCATAATTCCTTAGTATCACCATCTATCTCATCAGAGTTCAAATTTCTCCCAATTTCTCATGAAGGTTTTTACAGTTAGCTAGTTTGGATTTGAATCAAGTAAGTTCAACACATTGTATTTGGTTGATGTATGTCTAAATGTCTTGAAATCTAAAAATTCCCCATCTTTTCTTTTCCTGTAATATTTTTTGTTGTTAAAGAAACTGGGTAATGTGTTCTGTGGTTTCCTAGTCTGGACTTTGGTAATTGTATCCCCATGTGTCATTTCGTATTTTTCTGTTCACTGTATTTCTGATAAACTAGTTCAGTGATTTCCAACCTTTCTCATCTCATGGCACACATAACCTAATTACTAAAATTCTGTGACACATCAAAATGTATACATACTCATTTTGCCGATCTGAAAAAAATAGTAGGTATAATTTTGATTCATTCACACCCAATGGTTATTGTTGTGAGGGCTGTTGTCATATATATGTCATATATATATATAAATATATATATGTCATATATATATATATATTTTTTTTTTTTTGTATTTTTCTGAAGTTGGAAACGAGGTGGCAGTCAGACAGACTCCCACATGCGCCTGACCGGGATCCACCGGCACGCCCACCAGGGGGCGTTGCTCTGTTGCAACCAGAGCCATTCTAGTGCCTGAGGCAGAGGCCACAGAGCCCTCCTCAGCGCCTGGGCCAACTTTGCTCCAATGGAGCCTTGGCTGCGGGAGGGGAAGAGAGAGACAGAGAGGAAGGAGAGGCGGAGGGGTGGAGAAGCAGATGGGCGCCTCTCCTGTGTGCCTTGGCCGGGAATTGAACCTGGGACTCCTGCACGCCAGGCCGATGCTCTACCACTGAGCCAACTGGCCAGGGCTGTCATTTTTTTAATTTGACAATCGAAGGGAAAGAGGTCAGTGCCCCTGACTAAATAGGTATTACAAGTTTTAAAATTTCTTGCAGCACGCTGGTTGTAAATCACTGGACTAGTCATTGGACCTCGAGGATCAGATTTAGATTTGATTTCTTGACAGAAATGATGTCTACTTGAGGTTCACATGTCTGGAGGGTCTATCCCTATGATCTGAAGATTGAGGAGCAGATTTCTATGTGGCCAATCTGCAGCATTTATTATACAGTCCTCCATTATATAACAGTTAAAAATTATTTAAAAATCATAGACCAAAGTTTTTAGACAAAAGCATAGTCTGGTAGGGGGCAGTGAGCAGAGACCAGACTGTGTGGGGTCCACCTGGGCATAAGCGGGGGCACAGGGGAGTGAACAGATTTTTATTTTGGGAAGATCAGTCTGGATGCTGAGGGATAGAAGACTGAGTGCTGTCAGATTCCGGCAAGGCTTTCTGGAAGGGGCCAAACTATTAGGACAGGAAGCAGATCTAGGGTTGGGGAGGAAGGAAGGGTTGACTATGTGGGGAGGTACTGCAGCCGTTCTGTGACTTGGTGGTGGCGTCAGACGCATATCTGTGTGTTTGTCAGGACCAGTTAGCCCAGGACTTGTAGAGGATGAGGATGCTGTCTGACTCATCTCCAACACCCAGGCCCTATTAGTGTTACCTCCACAGATTTAGGCCCTATCAGGAAATCTCACCAGATGACAGTCCTTGTCCTTTTGTTTATTTAACAAGCTGTTACTGGGCACCCTCTATGGGTCCGACTGCTGCATGCTGGGCACTGGAGGTTCTCGAATGACCAAGACCACCCCTGTCCTCAGAAACATTCAGGCTGGCCAGTATGTGGCATCTGCCTACCTGACACATTCACCAAGGCATGGCGCCCACCTCTCCTTTCCCCTTCCCTGTCTCAGCTAGCCAGGTCTTGCCAGACAGAACTCAAAGGGGTATCCAAAAATAATCTTTATTGTCACTAGTATAAAACAGAGCAGATCAACTGGCCTCTCAGTCTGTACAAAGTGCGGGACAGAAGACCACGTGGGCTGTCCCACTTCTCCCATAATGCCCTGCCCCGGGGCAGTGCCCAGGAAGGAGCTCCATGAAAGGGAGAGGGCCACCCCAAGTGCCTTACCCTTGAGGAGAGGGGTTGAGCATGTACAGGGTGGGGGGCAGAGGAGAAAACTGGAGTGGGGGAGCCCTCCAGTTATTCACCATCCTTGCCCCACCCTCTGCACCCTCTGTGTTCACCCTCCGAGACACGTGCCTGCGTCTGCAGGGGTCAGAGGGCCACGCGGGTACAGCAGTGGCGCAGCACGCAGGGCAGGATGCCGCGGTTCAGCTGGTGGAACTCCACGAGCTGCAGCAGGTCGGTGAAGCGAGTCTGGCCCTCGTCCATGCTGAAGTAGAGGCGGCCCGCCTCCTCGCTCTGGGGTGTGGCCATAGGGGGTGGGGGATCAGGGAGAGGCATGAGCTTCGGGGGGCTCCCTCCTGGGCCAGGGGTGAGGTCCCCACTGCTTGTGCAGGGAGAAAGGAGAGAGGAGACCCCAGACAGTGGGGACCAGAAGTGGAGGGCAGGGGTGACAGGCTACTGGGAGTCCTGTGTCTGCACTGTAGGAATGTAGGACTCGTGGGAAGGAGGGGATTACTCACGGGCAGGATAAGGTAATGCTTGACTTTCTGCAGATGGCACAAAGAGAGGACAAAGCCCTGGGGGTTCCGCTGACTCTCTCGGACCAGGAACAGTCTGCCAGTAGACAGGACCACATCAGCCGAGGTCACGTGGCTGCTGCCTTCACTCAGGGTCTCTCTTAACCCTGGGCCTGCTGCCCTGCCTAACGCTGTCCCTTACCCATCTACCAGGCCTTGCTGGGAGATAAGCCTCTGGCTCTCCTCGCGGGAAATTCGTCCATGAAACCAGGGTTGGGTTCGGTGGATGGCTGAGGTGAGGGGGAGATGGGGAGACAGACGGGAAGTCACATGAGGAGGGGACCCCCCCCCAACCACACCCAGCATGAATGCTCAGAGAAGCCCCACCCCCAGGAACACTAGGCCCTCACTCACCCGCACTGAGGCTTGTGCCCGAGCATGGGGTGGGCAGGCTGAGACGGTGGTTCGTCCTCTTCTGCAGAGCCAAGGGGGACACAAAGATCAGGGTGTCAGGGCAGAGCTGGGATAGTACCCTGCCCCTCAAGAATGGAGAGCCTCTTTCTGCATTTGAGGGCCTCCCCTCACCCCTCTCTTCCTCCCACTCTATGGAAACCCATGTGGAGAAACGTTCCCCAGTACAAACAGGCAGGTGGGTGCAGGCCCCTCACCCTCCAGGCATGGGCCTCCTCCAGGGCTGCACTCAGAGCCTCCCGGGGGTTCTCGATGACACGCCCAGCGTGGCCGGAGAAGTCCATGGCCACCAGGGTGTTATCAGAGACACTCCTCTGCACATGGAATAGGATGGGGAGGGGAGAGGTCAGAACAGGACCCAAGTATCCCGAGAACGAGTCTGGGTTCTCGCCGCAGCTAACGCCCCTGTGTGTACTCACCAGGGGTGGGGATCCCATGCAGGATGAGCGCAGGTGGCGAGATTGTGCCTGCTGATAATTCTTATACAGCTGTGCTCCATACTGGGGTGTGGAGAGAGAAAGAGGGCCTGAGGTCAAGCGGGGGCCAGGGTCCGGGCCGTGACACCCCCCAGACCGGGCCTTCCCAAGGGCAGGGCTGCATCTCTGCCTCCTGAATAATGAGCTTCCTAAAGCCAGAGCTGGGACTCCAGCCTTGGACCAGAGATGCTGAGAGAGCAAAGCTGTGATGCCCCCTCATTCTAGAGACCGATCTTCCCTCATGCTGGGGATTCCAAGGGCGGGGCCAGAGCCCCATGACACTCCCAGGGCCTCACCTTGAAGAGGCGGAAGGCAGACAGCCAGCAGGTGCGGCTCTGTTCATCCTCACTGCAGAAGATGCGAAGCCCCTTGTGGCCATTTCGAAGCTTGTTTGGCTGTGGAGAGAGGACACTGGCTGGTTCCACATCTGCTTTTAGGACCAGATATCTGTTTCCCGTTTCCATGGGGCAAGGGCAGGGGCAGGGTGCAGGGAGGGGAGTCTGGGTGGCCCAGATGGAGATCAGAAGCCCCGGGTAGGATCCCGAGGACTGAGCAGTCTTCACCTTGATACAGAAGCCGAAATCCGTGGGCATCCCATACAGCTTGCGGCCCTGAATCACCACATACGCATTGGACTCATTCACATCGGCTACGTACTGCAGGTGCCTCGGATCCTGCTCAGCACAAATAGAAGGACTTGGTACACGCAGACCCTATCCCCCAATTACTGCCCCCCTAAGCCAGCTGAGGCGGTATCAGGTCCATAGAGGTGGAGAGAAGTGTCCCAGGTCACATAGCAAATGGAAGTAGAAGCAGGACTCAAACTCAGTTCACCTGCCTTTCCCACTGCTACCTGCTGGGGCAGGTAAGCTGGGCAGGAAAGAGGAGCAGCGGAAGGTCTCAGGGCCCAAGGTGAGAAAGGTCCAGGAGTTCCAACAGGGAAGGGGCGGGGCCTAGCAGGACCAGGATGGGGTTTTGGAGGAGCTGGGGCTGTCACCCTCAAGACCTCACCTTGGAGGTGCCCTTGGTGGAGTAATAGAGGCCAGACCGGCGCAAGAAGCAGAAGAAGCGTTTCCAAAGCTTTCGTCCTGACCCCCGCAACTGCAGGAAGCCCTGGATCTCTGGGAAGCTGCCTGCATTCAGGAAGTTCTGAGGCCAGAAGAGAGCAAGGAGAGGGTGACAGGCTGCGGGGCCTGACAGACGCACAGACGCGCGCGCGCGCGCACGCACGCACGCGCGCATGTGCGCCTTCCTAGGACCCGCCTTTAGGGGAGGAGGTGATCCACATGCAGTTGTCCCCATTGAACAGATGATAAAACGGACACTCTGGCAGGGAAAGGGGCATGTCCACAGTCACTTAGGACTGTGCTGGGTTCTCTCCACCACCCAGAGGGAAGGCACAGGGCTTAAGGGCCAAGAAGCAATGGGGATCCTGGGGAATCATGACTGGCCCATGAAATGGGGGTGTTTCCTCACCTGGATCAGGTCTTCATGGGACATGCCCGTGTGTGTGTCCAGACAGCTGGAGACCATCTTTTCTGGGAACAGGGAGTGCTGAGGTAAAAAGTAGTCCAGAGTCAGGCATCAAGGGTCCAGGTTGGGGATCAGCGTGGCCCACTGCCCAGAGCCCCCGCTCCCCCCCCCAACACACACACACACTCACTGGGGAACTCTTGAACAGCTCATACTTGGCGAAGTTTTTCCGGAAGACAAAGCGGCTGTCTCCGCCGACAGGCCAGGCAGCCTGCACTTCCACCACCGACTCGTGGTCCTCCAAGCCCCTCTCTGGGGTCAAGGACAAAAAGCAGGGATCAGTGGAGATCAGCCAGGCCTCGTCCATGAGCCACCTGCCTAGCCCAAGGTGAACATTGCCTCCTGGCCCAGGCAGCCCCTTGTACCCTAACTCACCCAGTGCTAGATGGGGGTGGCACTCCACCAGCCCCCAGTTCTCATCACTGAGGGCGTGAGCTCGCTGCACCAGCATTTCACACACATAGCGCGCTGTGGCGCCCGCGGCCACCTCCACCGACCGGCAGGCCCCGTCTTCGCTATACACTTTTACTACCTGCACCCCAGGAATTGCAGATGGCTTGAGGAAAAGCGAAGGGTGGTTCTTCCCCCTCCCCCACACCTGCGATACCCTCAGGGACCCCTGACCAAATTCCCCTACCTCCACAAAGGGATGCTATATCCATCCCAGCCCCATAGCACCCCCTATCCCTGCTTTCTCTCTCCCAGGACAACTCACATGGGGGCAGCTGGCGTCTCGAGGAAGCAGCCCCCTTGCACTGGAGGGTCCCCCCAGAATAGGGGTCTGTGAAGGAGGACTGCAGAGCTCAGGGAAAGGGTTGGGGATAGAGGGGAGAGAGGTTGTCCTCAGCTCCTCCTCTCGAAGTTTCCTGTTTGGAGTGGGGAGAAGTTGACTTCAAGCTTCTCTGTATTCCCCAGTGCCGATTGCCCCCCCCACCCCTAGCCCTCCTCAGCCCCATCGCCCCCCTGTACCTGCTGGTCAGAATGGGCAGAGGCTGGGACCTCTTCACCTCCCCAGGAAGAGAGGCATTGGGAGGTGGAGGAGTCCCGGGGGGAGTCCCGGGAGGAGTCCCAGGGGCTGGGTACAGGTCTTCTGGGGAGCTGCTGCAATGAGGTGGAGACAGACTCAGCTCCATGACATCTAAGGGAGAAGAGGGAACTGAATGCAGCCGCTCCTGTGGCCCCTGTCCTGGGGAGAGGGGCCAAGAGGACCCAGACCTCCCGACTTCACACAACTGTCAGGCACCCCTCAGAGTTCACACAGCATCTCATTGCTCCCCCTCTAAGTGGAGTTCCCCTGGAGACTTTGGGGAAAGAGTGAGCCCATTTTACAAAAGGGGACACCAAGTCCCTGAGAAGGAAGCAGTCTTGGTTCCCCCACAGGCGAGCCAGGGAGTAGAACCCAGTGTTAGGACTCCTAGGCCAGTGTTTTCTTTAGCTCCAAGTAGCCCAGGGGAAGAGCTAGGTCACCCCACCACAAGCCGGGGCACAGCAGCAGATTCCACAGTCCACAGACTGGGGCTCACGCTCTCAGTGTCGGGGCAAAGGGCTGCCCTCTGACTCCGAGTGTGGGGCGCTCACTCCTCTGGGCTCTACGCCGGGTTTTTCCAGTGCTTTGTTGCCAGACCTGGTTGCCAGAGCCTGTTGTGGCAACGCATGCCCAAGTGCTGAGTGATGCCAAGTGGAGAAGGAGGTGGGGAAGGACAGGAACCAGGAGAGCAGGAGGCAGGCTCAGCTGCGGTGGGAGAGGGCTGGCCTAGCCCGGTGTCCTTGCCCCACAGCTCTCAAACCCTGTGCGCTCCCTAGGCCCCTCCTCCTGCCCCACTCTGTTGAAGCCCCAGTGTTAGAGCTACCTCCTCTGAGAAGCCTTCCTGAAATTCCCACATTAAGACTAAAGGGCTCCCGCCTGACCTGTGGTGGCACAGTGGATAAAGCGTCAACCTGCAATGCTGAGGTCGCCGGTTCAAAGCCCTGTGCTTGCCAGGTCAAGGCACATATGGGAGTTGATGCTTCCTCCCCCCTTCTCTCTCTCTCTCTCTCTCCTCTAAAATGAATGAATAAAATTTAAATTAAAAAAAAAAAAAACACAAAACCAGACTGAAGGGCTCTCAGGACACTGCACTGGGGACTCTGTGCCAATTACTGGGCACCTGTCTTATCCATCCACTGGTCTGAAGACATCTGGCTTTCCTAGGAAGGGCCAGGGTCCTCCCCGGTCTTAGCAGCCACAGGTGCTGCATAGGAACCAGGACGAGTAAGGATAGAAGAAATGTAGCAAAGATGCCCACTGCGGGTCGAGATGGTACAGACCCCTTCTCCACAGGAACCAAGACCCCTTTGGCTGAGACCTGGGAGGACTTGGGAGACCTCACCTGTTCTAGGCCCCTGTCCACTCCCTGGATACAGGACCAGTGTTGTTAGGCTGCCTTGGACACCTGGTATTGACCCCCTGGATGAGGCAGCCCCCTGACCCTTAAGTGAGAGAATGGGGGATTTGGGGGACAGGTGAGTCAGGGTGGGGCGGGACAGCGCTGCCTGGGGCTCTCCATTCAACCTTGACTCATCTGCACAACTTCCTGGCTTAGGAGAAACACAAACAACCCTGCCTCTTACCCACCCCCTCCACTCCCGCCCCCAACCTACCAGCCTGGGAGGAAGGGGGAGGCACAGGGCAGGGAACAACATGGGCTAGGAGGAGGATGGAGGGCCTGAGGCTCCTTTGACATCATCACCTCCTTCCCCACCCTTGGCCAATCTCCACTTCTCCAGCCCAGGTGGGACCTGCAGTCAGTCCCTAGGCCAGTATCCCCCTCACCCAGAAGAGAGAAAAGCCTGGCCTGGATTCAGAGGTCCATCTGGAGTGGAGCCAACATCCCAGTGGTGTCTCTCGCTCACCCAAAGAAACCTCAAAAATGCTCCCTCCTGCCTAACCTGTGATGGCACAGTGGTTAAAGCTTCAACCTGGAATGCTGAGGTCGCCAGTTGGAAAGCCTGGGCTTGCCCAGTCAAGGCACATAGACATGCGACCAATGAACTAGAGCAGGGGTCCCTAAACTATAGCCGGCCCACCGGCCGCATGAGGCCCCCTGAAGCCATTTATCCGGCTCCCGCAGCAGGCCCATAGTTCCCATTGAAATACTGGTCAGTTTGTTGATTTAAATTTACTTGTTCTTTATTTTAAATATTGTATTTGTTCCCGTTTTGTTTTTTTACTTTAAAATAAGATATGTGTAATGTGCATCGGGATTTGTTCAGGTTTTTTTTTGTAGTCCGGCCCTCCAACGGTCTGAGGGACAGTGAACTGGTCCCCTGTGTCAAAAGTTTGGGGACTCGCCCTGGCCGGTTGGCTCAGCGGTAGAGCGTCGGCCTAGCGTGCAGAGGACCCGGGTTCGATTCCCGGCCAGGGCACACAGGAGAAGCGCCCATTTGCTTCTCCACCCCTCTGCCGCGCTTTCCTCTCTGTCTCTCTCTTCCCCTCCCGCAGCCAAGGCTCCATTGGAGCAAAGGTGGCCCAGGCGCTGGGGATGGCTCTGTGGCCTCTGCCTCAGGCGCTAGAGTGGCTATGGTCGCAACATGGCGACGCCCAGGAGGGGCCGAGCATCGTCCCTTGGTGGGCAGAGCATCGCCCCTGGTGGGCGTGCCGGGTGGATCCGGTCGGGCGCATGCGGGAGTCTGTCTGACTGTCTCTCCGTTTCCAGCTTCAGAAAAAAAAAAAATGAAAAAAAAAAAAAAAAAAAGTTTGGGGACTCCTGAACTAGAGTGAAGCAACTATGAGTTGATACTTCTCCCTGCCCCTCCCCCGCCACTCTTTTCTCCCTGTAAAATCAATAAATCTTTTTTTTTTTTTTTTGTGGCAGAGACAGAGAGAGTCAGAGAGAGGAACAGACAGGGACAGACAGACAGGAAGGGAGAGAGATGAGAAACATCAATTCTTCGTTGCAGTTCCTTAGTTGTCCATTGATTGATTTCTCATATGTGCCTTGACCGGGGGCTACAGCAGCCTGAGGGCTACAGCAGACCAAGTGACCCCTTGCTCGAGTCAGAGACCTTGGGCTCAAGCTGGTGAGCCTTATTCAAACCAGATGAGCCCTCGCTCAAGCTGGCGACCTTGGGGTCTCAAACCCGGGTTCTCTGCATCCCAGTCTGAAGCTCTAGCCACTGCGCCACCGCCTGGTCAGGCAATAAATAAAATCTTTAAACACACACACACACACACACACACACACACACACACACACACACACAGAGAAAATGCTCCCTCCCTTGTCTGGGATCTCCCAGGCTCTCATTCTGCTGCTGCCCACCCCTAACACCTAGGACTAAACCTGCTCAGGAGACTCATCCACATGTCCCCTGGGGGAGGAGAGTCCTCAGAACACAATCTCCTGGTGTCTTGGCCAGAGGTGTACCCCAGGAGCAGGAGTGGAAAGTTGAGACAGATAAGGAAACGCCCAGGAGAGCCAGGGAGGGGGCTCTGCGTCCTGCTGGGAAGGGAAAGACATATCCACCATGGGTCATCAACAGACACCAGTAAATCAACACCGAAACCCAATGCCTGACTCCCAACCCTGTCTAACCTCTGTCGAACAGTCCTCCCTGGTAGCTTCGTTCCAGGGAGCACAAGGGAGAAGGGCTGCAGGGGCTACCCTTTCAGGAGGGAGGAAGGCAGAGACCAACAGTCCAGAGGTCTGGGTCCTCCCCCACCACCAAAGGAAGAGGGAAGAGGAATCAGGACCGTGTGTGGAAGGGGAGAGAAAAGTTCAATCAGATTAGAGTCTGATCTCAGAGGGCAGGAGGGCTAACCCCAGACTTGGTTCTGGTCTTCAGATCCTTCCACCCTGTCCCCAGACCCTTCCACAGCAAGAGAAAAGTGGCACAGTCAAGACAAGAGATGAGATGGGAGAACTGGGGTCCGAGTGCTGGGGCCTGGACTGCCCCCTTGCCAGATCTTAAATTTTTCAAACTGGAGCCCTAGGAAATTCGCTTCTGTTTTAAGAAACCGAACCCCCAAATCGATCTGACCCCTCAGCGCTACCAGTCCAAGCGGCTTCCCCCAAAGGCTCTCCTGCCCTGCAGCTCGGGCCCCACCCTCCTTCCCGCCCTCCGTGTGCCTCCTTGTTTACTTCCTGAATCCTGCCACACCTGGCTGTCCCCAAGTGGGAGTGGCAGGGCCCAGTGTTTGGGGCCAATTGAAAACAAGGCCACCTTCGGTGCTCCCTAGGGTGGGGGGAGGAGCTGGCAGAGCAGAGGCTTGGCCTGGGGGGTCTGGACGTGGAGGGGAAGGCTCAGATCTCCCCGGTATCCCACGCCCCGCACCCATCGAGATTGATTATAAGGGTCAAGGCTTAACCTTTGGGGTGCTCTTAGGGTGCAGGGCCAAGGTAAGAAGGCGGGAAACGCTTTTGTGACCGGATTTGGGGGGAGGGACCAAGACCCTGAGATTCCGCCTATTCCCTCGCTTAGAAAAACCCGCCCCAATTGAGGGGTGGTGGGGCAGCTCTTTTAAAGTTTAATTTGGGAAGAATGCTAGAGTGTCTGTGGAGTTAATCATTACAGGCTGCTTGCCTTCATGAAGGGCCCCCAGCAGGGTATCAGGGAGAGAGGGAGAGCAGAGTCCGGGATAGGCAGATCAAGAGGGGCCATTCTTGAGTGGCTGTTAGGTTGGGACGCCTTCCAACGGCGGACAGGTGCATTCTCCATCCCCAACGTGCTAGGGAGATCCAGCCGACCGAACGCGGTCTTTCTCCAGCCTATTCAAACATACTGGCCCATCTCCCCCCTCCCCGCCAAGCACACACTCTTCCCAGGCTGCGCTGTGCTGCACACAGACCACCGCAGCAGCCGCCTGCCAGCCTCGGGAGCCCAATTCGTACTGAAGCCAGGAGGGCCCCGTCCGGCTCCTCCCCCACCTTGCCATCCGAAGGCAGGACCCTGTGTTCCTGAGCAGAGATACAATCCGCAGAGACGGAGCTCTAGCAATCCCTCTCTTTTATTGCTCTCCAAACAAATTGGAAGGTGCCCCCCCTTCTCGCCACGCCGCCGTGGAACCTCACGGGTGAAATCACGCTGAGCAAGGGAGTGACTCCCGGCAGCGTCCCGGGTATTTGGACCCCTTCTAGCCCGCCTTCTGGGAATGGGGAGGGACTAGTTTCAGCGGGAAAGCCGCGTCTCCTGAAGGAGAGAAGCTGAGACCTTACTTCCCGGTCCCCATCAGCTAGTTTGTCCAGGAGCTAAGGTTGGGGGGAGGGGGGCACAGAGAGAGAAGGAAGAAATGGAGAGAACAGTAAATGAGAATAGGGAAAGTTGAGGGCAGATGCTGAGGAGGGGGCCAGATGAGAAACTAGAGGAAAAAAGAAAGTGAGACCACTGAAGTAACAGAGCAGGAGGCCGAATCCTTCCACCCCAAGATAAAATGCCCGCTTACGTCCTTACCTGGGCCCTGGGCGTTAGCGCACCTGGCTGGGGCCGCTGGTTTGGGAGGGAGTCGCCAGGCCCTTAACTACCTGTCCCCCTCCTGCCCCCGCCCTAGGCCTGACATCACTGAAGGGGGAAGAGGGGGAAGCCAGTCGGCAGCCCAGCCGCTCACCTGGGCAGCCAGCCAGCTCCTGGCCCTGATATGGACACAGCCTGGGGCCCTCGCGCGGCTGGGCGGTAGGGGGGGGGGTGAGAGCAGGTTGTCGCCTGGGATCGATCTCCGTCCCCTTACCTGGCGAAGCCAGGATATAGACTCCGAAGTCCGGCTCAGTCTAGGGACCCCAGATACCTACCTGGACTTGATTTCAAATCCACTCCCTCTTCTCTACAGGTGGTAGGAGGGTGTCCCGACTTTGGACGTAGCTGTGGGGGTGGGAGGAGGGTAAGCCCTGTGTGTACCCCCTCCTGGCCCAAGGAAACTAAAATTATCTCATGCAGGTGGGGGCGGGGCCTGGGGGAGGGGCCTGGGAGGAGTAAACACCGGAGGCGGGGACTCTCTGAAATTCTACGCCGGCTGGGATTGTTTTTGCCCTTCTTAGACTGGCAGCAGGTGCCAGGGAAGAGACGGAGACAGTCGAACTGAGCAGCCTCGAGAACGTAGATCTGGAGTTCTTATCCCCCGGAAGGGAGAGGCTGGGGGCGGGAAGGTGTAAAGAGAAACGGCCCCGCCCACTCTTCCCCTGCCCCCTCCCCAAATCTGACCTGTTCATTGGCCAAGCTAGGGGGCTCTGGGTCCCACCCCCTAGGGCAAAGGGCACTCCGCTAAAGTGGGAAGCCAACCAGAGGGAAGACCAGCAACATGGCCTGCCCCTTGACCTCCAGCCAGTCTGGCCACCCAGGCTGCATTCTAGCTCCTCAGAGGTATCCAGGGTATGTCCTCCCTCTGAGCAAAGTGTAGGGGCTCAGTTTCTCCTTCTGAAATTGCAGGGGTAAGTCAGGGTCTCTTGGTGGGAGGAGGACCTAGGCAAAGATCTGGCCAGGTGCCAGGGGACTCCCGCAGAGAGCTCACTTTACCTCTCTCCTTCAGCACTAGGCAAACAGGAGGGCTAGGGGAGGACCCGGGAAGCTGAGATCAAAGGCGGAGGCCTCTTCCCGGCCTGAAGTGGGTAATGGTTGGGTAAACAAACAATCCACGGAGTGATAAGAGGTCTGCCCTGGTAGACCATGAGAAGTGGCTCCAGCCTCAACTTTTTCCAAACGGGGTTTTCCTAGGAAAAACCGGTATGAATGGACCAAACAAAGAAGTGGAGGAGGGGGCAAGGTCACCTGGGCCATGGAGCAGCTTGTGGAAGGCGCAGGAGACAATTCACTCAATCATCCCTTCATTCATTCAACTAATATTTGTTAAGTATGTATTTACTATACGCCAACTCCATGTTTGTTATTGGGGATCCAGTGGCGAGCAACAAAAATAAACCCTGCCCTTGTCCTCATGCAGCCCAGTCAGGGAGACTGATGTTAATCAAAGAATTATACAAATAGTAGATTACAGGTGACAGCTATGCCGAGAGAATGACTCACCGAGTTAGGTTAGACTTCTCCATGGAAGTGACAATTGAGCAGAGGGGAAGGTGTCTGGGGCAAGGAAGTAGGTGTGGAAGGTGTGGGGAAAGGCAAGTGCTTTGGACTTAGCTGTGTTTCTCCGAGTGTGGCCTGTGACCACTTTCCTCCCAGATCGCCCTTGGCTTGTATAAAAAACAGATCGCTGTGCTCCTCCCCAGCTACTGAATCTGTCTCTGAGGCCAAGACCCAGGAATGTGTGGTATTGACAAGCCCTCAGGTGGTTGTACTGTAAACCAGGTTTAAGAGCCATCCATCCTGTCTGTCCGGACCAGCAGGAACTATGGGCAGAGGCCAGACCCTGCAGGGTCTATCATGGGTTTAAGCAGAGGCACAGAGGAGCAAGCAGATTTATATTTTGGAAAGATCTTTCCAAAGTGATCCTCTGGATGTTGAAGGATAGGTTGGAAAGGGAAGCCAGACTCAGAGGGTTGAGTGCTGTAAGATTTCATTTATATGGATTTCTGGAGGGGGTTGGAACTATAAGGACAGAAGGCAGATCGGCATTGGGGTTGGGGGGAGAGGGGCTGAAGGGGTACAGGGACTTGTGAGAGGTAGTGGGCTGTTGTGTATTTTGGTCATGATGGTGGATGTACAACTGTGTGTGTCAGGACTCATGGAAAGGTACACTCCAAAGGGTGAATCTGTGTATAAATTGTATCTGAATTTTTTTAAAATAAAATAAACAACAGCCCAACCAGGCGGTGGCACAGTGGATAGAGCGTCGGACTGGGACACAGAAGATCCAACGTTCGAAACTTGAGGTTGCCACCTTGAACGCAGGTCCATCCGGCTTGAGCACAGGCTCACCAGCTTGAGCACAGGGTCACTGGCTTGAGTGTGAGATCATAGACATGATCCATCGTCGCTGGCTTGAGCCCAAAGGTCTCTGGTTTGAAGCCCAAGGTCGCTGGCTTGAGCCCAAGGTCACTGGCTTGAGCAAGAGGTCACTCGCTCTGCTGTAGCCCCCTCAGTCAAGGCACTTATGAGAAAGTAATCATTGAACAACTAAGGTGCCACAACAGAGAACTGATGCTTCTCATCTCTCCCCCTTCCTGTCTATCTGTCCCTAATTTGCCCTTCTCTCTGACTCTCTCTCCGTCTCTGTCAAAAAAATAAAAAATAAAATAAAGAAACAACAAAAAACAGATTTATAGATCAATGAAACAGAATCAAGAGTCCAGCCTTGGGCCCTGGCTAGTTTGCTCAGTAGGTTGGAGCATCATCTTGCAATGCCAAAGTTGTGGGTTTGAGCTCCAGTCAGAGAACTTGTGGGAAACAACCAATGAATGTACAACTAAGAGGAACAACAAATGAATGCTCCTTTCTCTCTATCTCTCTTCTTCTCTTGGTCTCTCTAAAATCAATCAATCAATAAATAAAAGGGTCCAGCCCTGGCAGGTAGCTCAGTTAGTTAGAACATCATCCTGATACGCCAAGGTTGCGGGTTCTATTCCTTATCTTGTCACGTAAAAGAATCAACCAATGCATGCATACATAAGTGGAACAACAAATGGATGTCTCTCTCTTTCTCTCTCTAAAATCAATTTTAAAAAACTAAGGAGTCATGAGTCCAAATATAAAACTTTACATTTCTGGTTAATTTCTTTTCCCATTGATTTGAGAGGGAAGCAGAGAGAGGCAGGGTGGGGAAGGGAGAGAAGAATCAACTACAGGTAACTTGCTCCATCGCTTCCTGTATGTGCTTTGACTGGATATCAAACCCGGCACCTCGGCACCCAGGGATGACACTTTATCCACTGAGCCACTCAGCCAGGGCTTGTCAAATGGTTTTTGACAAAAGTGCCAAGACCACTCAATGTGTGAAAGGATAGTTTTTTCAATAAATGGTTCTGGGACAATTTGAATATCCACATGCAAAAAGATGAATTTAGATCTTTAACTCATGGCCCCTTGCTTGTTGGCCCAGTGGCAGAGTGTTGGCCCAGTGTGTGGATGTCCCAGGTTCAATTTCTGGTCAGGGCACACAGAAGTGCCCATCTGCTTCTCCATCCCTCACCCTCTCCCTTCTCTCTCTCTCTCTTTTCCTCCTGTAGCCATGGCTCAATTGGAGCTAGCTGGCCCCGGGCACTGAGGATGGCTCCATGATCTCTGCCTCAGGTGCTAAGAAGAGCTTGGTTGCTGAGCAACATAGCAACACCCCAGATGGGCAGAGCATCATCCCCTATTGGGCTTGCCAGGTGGATCCTGTTTGGGGTACATGCAGGAGTCTGTCTCTCTGCCTCCCCTCCTCTCACTGAATAAAATAAAAGATCCTTAACTCACACAATGAACAAAAATTAACCAAATAGACCATCAACTTTAAACTTAAGAGCTAAAACTAAAAAGCTTCTAGAAGAAACCATGGGAAAAAATTTTTATGACCTTGTATCTCAGATACAACAGCAAAGGCACAAGTGCCAAGTGAAAATTTTGGTATATTAAACTTCATCAAAATTTAAATTTCGGGCCTGACCTGTGGTGGCGCAGTGGATAAAGCATCGACCTGGAAATGCTGAGGTCGCCGGTTCAAAACCCTGGGCTTGCCTGGCCAAGGCACATATGGGAGTTGATGCTTCCAGCTCCTCCCCACCTTCTCTCTCTGTCTCTCTCTCTCTCCCTCTCTGTCTCTCTCTCTCCTCTCTAAAATGAATAAATAAAATTAAAAAAACAAAACAAAACAAAAAAAAATTTAAATTTCGCCTGATCAGGTGGTGGCGCAGTGGATAGAGCATCAGACTGTGATGCAGAGGATCCAGGTTTGAGACCCCCGACTTCGCCAGCTTAAGTGCAGGCTCATCTGGTTTGAGCAAAGCTCACCAGCTTGGACCCAAGGTCGCTGGCTCGAGCAAGGGGTTACTCGGTCTGCTGTAACCCCACAGTCAAGGCACATAGGAGAAAGCAATCAATGAACAACTAAGGTGTCGCAACGAAAAACTAATGATTGATGCTTATCTCTCTCCATTTCTGTCTGTCTGTCCCTATCTATCCCTCTCTCTGACTCTCTGTCTCTGAAAAAAAAATATTAAAATTTCTTGCCTTCAAAAGACACTACTCAGCCTGGCTGGAGAGTTTGGTTGGTTGGAGCATCATCCAGAAGCGCAGAAGTTGCTGGCTCAGTCCCTGGTCAAGGCACATACAGGAACAGAATGATGTTCCTGTCTCCCCTTCTTTCTCCCTTCCTTGCTCTAAAATCAATAAAATCAACATTAAAAAAAGATTCTACTAAGGCCTGACCTGTGGTGGCGCAGTGGATAAAACGTCGACCTGGAATGCTGAGGTCGCTGGTTCGAAACCCTGGGCTTGCCTGGTCAAGGCACATATGGGAGTTGATGCTTCCTGCTCCTCTCCCCTTCTCTCTCCCTTCTCTCTCTCTCTTTCTTCCCCCTTCTCTAAAATGAATAAATAAATCTTTTAAAAAAAAAAAAAGATTCTACTAAGAAAATAATAAAAAACACTTTTCAAACACCAAGAGTAAATATTTGAGCCTGACCAGGCAGTGGCGCAGTGGATAGAGCATCGGACTGCGATGCAGAGGACCCGGGTTCGGGACCCCGAGGTCGCCAGCTTGAGTGCTGGCTCATCTGGTTTGAGGAAAAAACCCACCAGTTTGAACCCAGGGTCGCTGGCTCCAGCAAGGGGTTACTCGGTCTGCTGAAGGCCCGCGGTCAAGGCACATGTGAGAGAGTAGTCAATGAACAACTAAGGTGTTACAACGCGCTATGAAAAACTAATGATTGATGCTTCTCATCTCTCTCCGTTCCTGTTTGTCCCTGTCTATCCCTCTCTCTGACTCACTCTCTGTCTCTGTAAAAAATAAATAAATAAAAATTTTTAAAAAAGTAAATATTTGCAAATCATATATGTGATTAAGAACATTGTATCCAGGCCTGACCTGTGGTGGCGCAGTGGGTAAAGCGTCGACCTGGAAATGCCGAGGTCGCCGGTTCAAAACCCTGGGCTTGCCTGGTCAAGGCACATATGGGAGTTGATGCTTCCTGCTCCTCCCTCCTTCTCTCTCTGTCTCTCTCCTCTCTCTCTCTCTCTCTCTGTCTCTCTCTCTCTCTCTCTCTCTCTCTCCCTCTCCCTCCTTCCTAAAAATGAATAAATAAAAAATAAAAAATAAAAAAAAATAAAAAAAAGAAAATCTTTAAAAAAAAAACAAAAAAAAAACATTGTATCCAGAACATATTAAAAACCCTTACAAATCATACAGTGTATA
This sequence comes from Saccopteryx bilineata, assembly GCF_036850765.1. Taxonomy (NCBI): domain Eukaryota; kingdom Metazoa; phylum Chordata; class Mammalia; order Chiroptera; family Emballonuridae; genus Saccopteryx; species Saccopteryx bilineata. The sequence continues at coordinate 375,018,465 of NC_089491.1, forward strand.
TAGAGCCTTGACCTGGGATGCTGAGGCCCAGGTTTGAAACCCCAAGGTCCCTGACTTGAGCATGAGCTCATCGACATGATCCTATGATCACTGGCTTGAGCCCAAGGTTGTTGGCTTGAGCACTGGCATTCATTGGTTGATTCTTGTATGTGCCCTGAATGGGGATGGAATCCACAACTTTGGAATATCTGGACGACACTCAAACCAACTGAGCTATGGGCCAGGGCCTATAAAACATTATTTTGATAGTTACTTTTTGATTTTAGAGAGAGAGAGAGAAAGGGGGTCCAGGAGTGGGAAGCATAAACTCATAGTTGCTTCTTGTATGTGCCATGACCAGGCAAGCGCATGGCCTTGAACCCATGATCTCAGCATTCCAGGTTGATGTTCTAGCCACTGCACCACCACAGGTCAGGCAAACCATTGTTTTTAAATGAATGGTTTAAAGGAATGCTAGAGCAGGTGACCTGTTTATATACTATAGTAGGACTACAGGGAGAGAAGAGACAGCAAGACAGCCTCCATTTCTAGAGTCGCAAAATGGGAATAATGATGCCAGCCTGTAGTGATGCTGAGCTGATGGGAGGTGCAGAATGGAAGCCCGTGATGGGAGCATAGAGCCTAAGGGAGTGGAAGCTCCAAACCTGCGCTCACTGCCCCAGGTATTATCAACAGTTTAGAAATTAAGAGTCACAATACTGAATATAGAATACGTTCATAGAATATAAAAATACTGAATACATAACTAAGAGTGTGTGACTATGGGTTGTTTTAAAATGCTATCCTGGCCAAAGGCTCCGTTGGTTAGAGTATCATCCCGAAGTGCAGAGGTTGCGGGTTTGAACCTTGGTCAGGGCACATACAGGAACAGATCTATGTCCCTCTCTCTCTCTCTCTCTGTCCCTCCCTCCATCCCTCCCTTCTTCTCTCACTAAAATAAAATTTAAAAAATTTCTAAAAATAAATACCTGTTAGCGAGAAATGGCAACTATTCCACATCATCAGCTGACCCCAGGCCCTGAGAGCCTTTGCTCCACATTCTCTTTCTGCAAAGCGCTTTGCAGTTTAAGATATTTCGTTAAATTAAATAAGGCTATGAAGTGCAGCGGATACCAGGTGTAGGACAAGCTCGGGAGCTCAGAACGTTGTCTGCACTGGCCCACTCACCTGGGAGCCTTCTGGCTAAGGTTAGGATCAAAACACAGCGGCAGCCGCCGCCTGCAGGGGGCGCCCGGACGTAATGCGCGGCTCCGCCTCTTTACGTGGCCGCGGCTTTGCGTCACACCCGGAAGCAGCGGCTGAAGCGGAGCGGGCCGCAATGAGCGGGGACTTGGGGCCGACGTCCGCAGCGCCCCATCCCGGGGAGATCGAACCCGGCAGTGGGGTCCGCATCGTGGTGGAGTACTGGTGAGCGGCTCCGGCCGGTGAGCTCCCGGTCCGGACGGGGGTGGGTCCACGGGAGGTCCGTACCCCGAAACGCAAGCGGACGCCAGGTATCTTGTCCCTAGTGAACCCTGCGGCTTTGAGGCGACCTACCTGGAGTTGGCAAGTGCTGTGAAGGAGCAGTATCCTGGCATCGAAATCGAGTCGCGCCTGGGGGGCACAGGTGAGGCTCGCCGAACACCTGCTGAGTCAGTATCCTAAATCCCAGCTCTACTGCTATGTCTGGCATTGGCTATTTTAGTGTCCAGCAGCATCTGGCACGTAGTAAAATGTCCAGACAACTTGACTCCCCTTTCATATGTGAGGGAGCCACAGATGACTCCTATAGAAAAAAACCAGTGAGACTAGAGAAGTATTGATTTGAAGGAGAGGGAGCCCTTCATTGAATTCAAAGAAAAGGACACGCATATGACACCTCCTGTAGGTTCCTGATTCCGAGTTGGGAAATGACTTAAAGAACTCACGTCTCTAAAGGGGCCGGTGGAGGACATGGAGGAGCTTGTGTGAAGTCTGAGTATGGAGGACCTCCGGACTTTTGCCTGATCTCAGCATACAGTTCATTCATTGGTTTATTTAATACTAGGGGCCTTCGAGATCGAGATCAATGGACAGCTGGTATTTTCCAAGCTGGAGAATGGGGGCTTTCCTTATGAGAAAGATGTAAGTATTTGCAACGTTGGGAGCACCCCTGGTTCACCATGCCTGTACAGTACGTAATCCTATTCCATATCTCTGCCTTCTAGCTCATTGAGGCCATTCGAAGAGCCAGTAACGGAGAACCCCTAGAAAAGATCACCAACAGTCGTCCTCCCTGTGTCATCCTGTGATCACAATGGGGCTCCAGGTTCCTGCTCTGTTCGGGGATCCAAGCCTTGGTTTCCCCTTTGGTCCTGCTGAGGGCTCTCCACTGCCTTTCCCTTCACTTACCTCCTGGTAGCTAAGAGACCCTGACCTCCGCTTTGGCCCTTTGGATACCAGGAGAGTAGAAACATCTGTTGATATGGAGTTTGGAAAAACCTCTCTATTGACATTACCACAGCCACCTTGTACCTCTTCCCGGGATTAGTGTCCACAAAAGCCTGCTTCCCTCTTCAGTTTAGCCATTGTAGTCCTAATTTATTTTCTATTAACCCCAGGTAATGTCAGCTATTGACAATAAAGTGGCACTACCAACGCCTGTGCCAACTAGTGTGTATTATGTCCAATCTGTGAGTGTGGGGAGGAGCAGAAGCAGAGAAGTCAGCCCAGCGCTCATGCCACCAGGATGGCTGTGCCGAGTTGGAGGGCTTTTTCTGGAGAGCTCTTTCTAATGCAATGATCTCCTCATAGCCAAGGCAAGGAAAATGAGCCACATAGTGGACACTGCCTCTTCTTCCTGCCACCTCTCCCCCAACTTCCCCTACCCATAGGGAAGAAATTACCCCATTATGGAGTGTGGGTAGCCTTAGGAATTTGGTTTTTTCTAAGCAAAATGCTGCCTGACCTGTGGTGGCTCAGTGGATAAAGCGTCGACCTGGAATGCTGAGGTCGCCGGTTGGAAACCCTGGGCTTGCCCAGTCAAGGCACATATGGGAGTTGATGCTTCCTGCTCCTCCCCCATTCTCTCTCCCTTCTCTCTCTCTCTCCTTCTCTAAAATGAATAAATAAAATATTTAAAAATAAATAAATAAAATAAAATAAAATAAGCAAAATGCTCTCAGAACCCCCAACCCCACCCAAAAGCCAGGAAGTTGGAAAATAGGCTTTCATTCAAGCGTCCTAAAGATTGCTAGTTAGCCTGACCTGTGGTGGCGCAGTGGGATAAAGCATCGACCTGGAATACTGAGGTTGCCGGTTCGAAACCCTGGGCTTGCCTGGTAAAGGCACATATGGGAGTTGATGCTTCCTGCTCCTCCCCCTTCTCTCTCTCTCTCTCTCTCTCACTCCTCTCTCTCTAAAAATCAATAAATAAAATAAAATAAAAAATAAAATAAAAGTACTGGTGCCTGGGTTCCACCCTCACCATTAAAAAAAAAAAAAAAAAGATTGCTAGTTATTCCGTCCAGGAAAAGATGAGTTCAGAGGTGAGCAGTAAGGGATGACAGAGCTACCCCCAGACATATGCTAGTACCCAGCTGTTTTCCAAAATATATTTGCAGATGGAAAAAGTAGGTGTGGAGAAGGGACATCCCTTTCCCAAACCCAGGGACCACCCCTTGTTCCACAATACCCACTCTCTGTATTTCATCTTTCTTTAAAAAAACACAAAAAGTATACATCAAAACAAAAAAACACTCTGTACAAGGGCTAGACTGGGGCACTGCTGCTGCTCCAATTTTCCTGGGAGCAGAGCTGAGACTCAGAGACAGTCTCTGAATGGATTGCTTTTGTCCTAGACACTCTCTTTGGGCCTCTTCCCGTCCTAGGCCCGGCTTCCCTAAGCCCTTCAGTGCAAGGGATCTGGAAGACAGCCAGGCTGGGCTGCTCCCAAGGTTGAGATTGTGGCTATGGCATCCAGTGGACCCTAGAGTCTGCTGAGACAGGACTCCAAATTAATGAAGACTTCCTTCCCACAGCTGTCTCTTTTTCCAACCAGGCTGGGCCTGTCTTAGCCACCTGGGAATTGGAATAGGAAGGTTCCTGGCATGGCAGGTTCCACTGGATGTGGTCCAAGGGTCCTCTCTCCCTGTGTCGTCCTGACACAAGCCAGAAGTCAGGCCTCCCCCAGTCCATTCAGCAGGGCCACAGCGGACTTGGCCTTTTGGGTCACACTGGCACATCCAGACCCAGGTACTCCGGGTTTTCGGCTGTAGGGGTCCCTTCAAAGGTGCTGGGTGGAGAGCCCCGCTCTGATGGGTTCTGGTCCCAATAATAGAGGTTGTCGAAGGCTGGGCTGAAGGCTGGAGGAGGGTGGAGCTGAGGGGCAGCCCTGCCACGGGGTGCCAAATACTCATGGTTCTCCACAGCACCCCCAAAGGCAAAAACGTCTTTGACAACCCCATTCTTCCCAGGGGAGAGAGTCTTGGGCCTTTCCAGAGTAGCACCTGCAGGCCGAGGAGGCAGAGGGCCCTCGAGGGGTGAGGGGGGCTTCGGGCAAACCTCTGGCTGGTTCACGTATTCTGAAAGGGCAAGAGAAGGGGGCTTGTTAGGGAAAGGAACCCGTGTACCCTAGCTACTACCACAGCCTCCAAGTGGGTCCCCAACTCTCCCACCTCCCAATCTCTCAGCTAAGACCTGGACTGCATACCTGGCTGGGGGCTGCAGGTCAGGGGGGCAACATAGCCATCAGTCTCAGGGGGCAGGAGCGCCGTGGGATCCTCACTGTACCGCTGTAGAGGGCTGGGGTCGTGTGGGGGGAGGGTCTGCAGCCCCTTGGCTGCCCCCACTCCCAAGTCGCCATCAAACACATCAGAGCCCGCCCCTTCTGATGGTGCCAGTGGGGACTTGGGGGGCTCCTCCTCAGCGGGCTCCAGTGCCAGCTCACCGCCACCACTCTGGGGACAAGAGAGAAGGTCATGATGGGGTTCATTCATGGGTTTGAGATAGAGACCATGGGAGATGACAGGGTCACAGGAGATAACCAAGTCACCCTGGGGTATGGCACAGTCACCATGGGGAGAATGAGGTCATGGGTTGGAAGACAGTAGGGGTCCTTAAAGGAAAATTGGATCTTCACGAGAGGTGGTGGTTGGGAGGGACATCAGAGAAAGAGATCCTGGTGCATTGGGGTCAGGAGAGGAAACCACACCCACCACAGTGTGACCAAGGACACTGACCCTGGTAGATGAGCTGCGATGCCTTAGGTGGGCCGTGCCCCCAGCACTCGGGGCAGGGTCTGGGCAGAAGAAGCCTTGCTGAGGTACCAGGTACTCCTCAGCATCCACCAGGTCCCCCATATCGTCATCCTCCAGCAGTGATCGGTAGAAGGTGCTGTCCAAGGGACTGGCAGGGCCCAAGTCCTCGTTCTGGGGAGAAGGGAGACAGCTTGGCGGCCTCTCCCCAGCCCAGTGCTCAGCCTCCTGAGGAGGGCTCAGGAAGGTACAAGAGGCATGATGAGTCAGGCAAGGGCTGGGCTTGGCAGCCTGGGACCCAGGAGTCATCTCCCTTTCCACCCTCTGCAGAAGAGTGCTTAGTCATAAGCAGGGATACGGTCTAGTACCTGGATGACCACAAAGCGCTGGGGGTCCCTGGCCATGCGGGAGAATTCAGCCACCAAATCCCGGAACCGAGGCCGACATTCAGAGTCAATCATCCAGCCTGGGGGCGGGAGAAAGTTCAGCATGGCAGTTCCAGTGGCAGCCTGTGGGGCCCCGCCCCCTCCCGTTCCAAGCCCTTAGTGGGTGACAAGAGCCCTTAGTGGGTGATTAGTCCAAAGCCCTTAGGTGGGTGACAAGAGACAAAAACTTTGAGAATATCTTTAAGTTTGCCCTTTTTATTTTGCATATAAGTCTCTTTCTAGCTGCTCCTCTGGTGCTGTGAAGGGAAGTGAGACTTTTTTTTTTTTTTTGAGACAGAGAAGGACAGAGGGGGGACAGACACAGGAAGGGAGAGAGATGAGAAGCATCAATTCTTTGTTGTGGCTCCTTAGTTCATTGATTGCTTTCTCATATGTGCCTTGATGGGGGTGGGGGGGCTACAGCAGAGTGAGTGACCCCTTGTTCAAGCCAGCGACCATGGAGTCGTGTCTATGATCCCATGCTCAAGTTGGCAACTCTGGGGTTTTGAACCTGGTCCTCTGCGTCCCAGTCTGACACTCTATCCACTGCACCACCGTCTGGTCACTCTGAAGTACGACTCTTGCAGCTCCTTGAACCATGCCAGGGCCCCTGGGTCCATATACATCCTGCTTTCAACCCTTGACAGACCCCTCCACCCAGGACCTCCCACCCCTCCAAGCAGCCAGCACAGCTCAACCACACACATTTGACCATGATCATGTAGACATCGATGGTGCAGATGGGGGGCTGAGGCAGTCGTTCCCCCTTCTCCAGCAGGTCAGGGATCTCCCGGGCTGGGATCCCATCGTAAGGTTTGGCCCCAAAAGTCATCAGCTCCCATACAGTCACACCTGGGGCAGAAACAGGGTTGAGATGGAGGCAACAGAAGGAGTTTTAGGGTACAAGCCCCAAAGGCTCTGTCCGAGAGCCTGGCATCATGGGGGAGCGAGGGGAGGTGTGTGCCGCTAACGGGCAGGAACTACTTTCAGTCTTTCCCCAATCCCTGGAACATGTACAGAGCCTGACAGATGAAGGCTGGCAGCCACTCCCTTCCATCCCACATATATGTTGAAGTATCTTCATTCGTTCTCCTCCTTTCACCTACATCCCCACCATGGATAGGACCACGAGGAGTCCCGTCCCAACCTCCCCACCACGTACCGTAGCTCCACACATCACTTTGGTGGGTGAACCGTCGGCGGAGAATGGACTCCAACGCCATCCACTTGATGGGCACCTGGGAGAGCAGAGAAGACCTTGAACTAGGTGTGTCAGGGGATGGCCACTCTCAGAGTTCTCCCAGGGCCCAGACCCCACCTAGCCTTGCTCCGCTCCCTCCTCTAACCTTGCCCCCATCTGCGTGGTACTCCGTCTCATCAATGTCCAGGAGCCGAGCCAGCCCAAAATCTGTGATCTTGACATGGTTGGGACTCTTGACCAGCACGTTCCGGGCAGCTAGGTCCCTGTGCACGAGCCGCACGTCCTCCAGGTAGCTCATGCCCTGGGATTGGAGGCATCCTTGTTGATCGTGCTCTGGCCACACTCTCCCAGAACGGAGACAGGCTTGCTCCCAAAGGCACCCATGGAGCCCAGCCCTCCACAGTGCATACCTTGGCAATCTGTACACACCAGTTCAGCAGGTCCTGGGAGCCCAGGCGCCCCCGGTGTTCCCGGACATGGTCTAGGAGGCAGCCATAGGGCATAAGCTGTGTCACCAGCTGTACCGTGGAGGTCAGACAGATGCCCAGGAGGCGTGACACATACGGGGAGCCCACACCAGCCATCACATATGCTTCCTGGGGGCAAGGGTACACACTCAGAGGGTGTGGGAGACCACAAACCCCAACCGCCACCTGCCCCTCCTAAGGGCCAACGTGTGACTGGGGACCCTCACTGGATCCAACCCTATCCAACACAAACCAGAGCCAGAGCCTACAGACTGGGGAGGTTAAAGGTTGAGGTTTGGGAATAACACAAAGTATCTCCTCAAATTCCAGTGAAGAGGGAGCCTCGAGCCCAGACCTGTAACCAGGGGTCCCTGCTGTGTTCCTGGCTGGAGAGGGTGGAGGAGCTTACATCCAAGATTTCTTTGTTGGCTTTGGGAGATGTATTTTCCCTCAACACTTTGATGGCCACTGGGATTTTCACATTCTCCCCATCGGGGATCCAGATGCCCTGGGTAGAAGAAGGAAGACATGAGCAGGAGACAGGCCGACCAGATCAAAACGCAGCCATCCAGAAAGTCATTGCTTGTGTTCCCCACCCTTGAGCCAACCGCACAATTTAGCAACAACCTCACTGTGTAGCCCTACTACCTTTCCCCTTGTTCTAGCCTCTGTAACTACCCTACCAAATGTCAGTACCCCTAGCTCTGGGCTGCCTTCCCCAGCCCCAGCAGAACCCTTGGCCACACACGGACACATCCTCTGGGACCACCCGCCCCGTTTGGCCCCTTTCCTGACCTTGTAGACTGTGCCAAAAGCTCCGGATCCAAGCACCTTCACCTTCCTCAGCTCCGTCTCTTTGAGGATCCGCATCTGAGCCTGGTTGGGCATTGCTCCACTAGGTGTCAGTGGCTCCACCAGCTGCGGAGAGGGGGTGAACCTGCGTCGGTGCCTGGGGGGCTGGGCTGTCGCCCCCAGGCAGGTGGGGAAGCCCTCAGGCCGCCTCACCTCGGTTTCCTGCAGCAGCCTCCGCATCGTGTACTTCCGGATCTTCTGCCGCCGCCTCCTGATTAGGATACCGAGCACTGTCCCCATAACCATGAACAGCAGAATGCCCACCACAGTGGCGATGATGGATGTCACCGGGCTGCAGACGGAAGCCAAGGTCAGGGACTGGGGACCAGTCTTGGGTAGAAGGTATGGAGGGGCCCCATGGAGAGGCATGAAGGTCACTGGCGTTTGGAAAGGAAATGTGGAAGGGTGACCCATAGGCTTCTGTCCCCTCTTTGCTCTTTTAAAACCTCCCTTGGCTCACTACTGCCTCCAGGATCAAGTCCAAACTCCTTGCTGGGCATTCAAAGCTCTCTCTAACCACATCTCCAAATTTCCTGTGCTCCTACCCATGGCTCTAGCCCAGGATTCTCAAACTTCCTGACAAAAATCACCAACAAGCTTGTGAAAACGCACACGTCTGGAGCCCCACCCCGAAAGGTTCTGACTGTGGTGATGGGGTGGGGCCCAGGAATGTGTACCCATTGATTCTGATGTTCTAGCCAAATCGTCACCCACAGGTCATGATTTTCCACACCTCTCTGTTACCTCTGCCTAGACCACCACTTCTCCATGGGATCACCTTTCAAGACTCACCCTGGAATAGATGGCATGCTGCGTGTTGACGCTGACTACACCATGACCCTCCTTGACCCCGCCCTTGCTTAGCCAAGGGCTGGCACATTGCAGACCTCTAATGAATGCTTGTTTCACAGATAAATGATTGCCTAGGACATACTCCAATGTTCTTCTCCCCAAAGCTCCCCACTGCCCAGAAGCCAAGTCCAGCCTGTGGCCTGGTGGTGTGGGAGGGCCGGTGATCCCAAGACCCAGCCCAAACCTGACTCAGACTTCACACTTACTCCCTTCTCTGTGCTTACTTAACAGGGCCTCACACCAGAACCTTCAAGCACACGTGTCCTAGATTTTTCCAACCTTCTCCCACGCCACCACTTGGTTGCCTTCCTCCTTATGCAAATGACATACCTGTCCCTCATGAGGCCTGGCTCAAATGCCACCTCCTCCTTGAAGCCTCCCTTCACCCCATTAAGAATTCATCATTCCCTTCTTCTGCGCTGTAGCCGCAACTTTCTTCTCAATCTTCCTGGAGTCCCAGGGGATTGAATGCTGCCTGTGTCCCTTACGAGACATCTAGCTACGCAAGGGCAGGAGATGCTGGGTGTCTTTGCCATCATTTCCTGTGCCCACCCCACAGGCATCCTGAGCGGGTCCTCTATCCACCACTTGTTGAAGCGAATTGGAAGGAGAATCAACAGTAGAAGAATGGGCAGAGAAGGGACATGTGTCATGGAAAGAGACCCCTCCCCTTTGGCAGTGGCCACCCAGGGGCCAGTGGGGAGCGAAGGGCAGTGTGGGGCATGTTCTGGGGCAAGCTGACCTGGCTCTCTGCTCGGCTGGGCAGCCCTTGTCATCCAGGTCCACGCAGCTGCAGGAGAGAGAGTCCTGTCAACAAGGCTGGGAACCAGCTCCTGGGCGCACGCCAGCCTCACAGCAACCCCGGAGAGGTAGGTGTGGCTATGTTATTATCCCCATCTGACAAAGGCAGAAACTGGGCTCAAGGTCACCAGTGATCTTTCCCCCACCCCACAAGAGAATCCCTTCTAGCCTGCAACCCCACGCCCTCTGCTGCCTTGCATCTCCCTGTGGTGTGCCCGGTGGGGGCATTCAAAGGAGCACGAGTCCAGAAGCTTGGCCCTTCCCTCCGCGGAAGAAAGCCAGGGTAGTAACGGCACGACTACTGCAGAGGACAGTTGGCAACACCTATGAAATAATGTCTGTGACACGGCAGTTCCTCTCTCAGGATGTACCCTAAAATGCCAACTCTAGGGGGCATGTATAAGATGCCCACTTGTACATGGACTTCAAGTGCAATAAACTGCAAAAAAAAGAAAAAAAGAGAGAGTGAGAAAAGAAACACACTCAACCTCTATCCCTTAAACAAGGCGTGGTTGACTAATACTACATCCAACTTTCCCCCTGTGGTCTCTGCCCGTGCTGCAGTGGCCCGTGCTGCAGTGGCCTGGACAAGCCCCAGCTACATGTGGTTGTGGACTTTGGACAGAGGCAATGCCAGGAAAACTGGAAAGCAGGGCATCCCTGGCCTTCCTGAAGAGCAGAAACTAGTGGCTGGGGGACAGTCTGTGCATGGAGTGTTCAGGTGCCTTCACCTGAGTGCGAGCCTGCCTCCCTCCAGACTCGAGATGTCTGACAGGCAGCCCTGTGACACCAAGATAAGTAATCCCATCTATGTCAATATTCTGCAGGACATGTGGTGACATGGGATATTAACAACATTTACTGTATATTGACTAGGTTCCAGAACTGCTAATAAATTCATTCTACATATCCCTTAAAAAAAATAATAATAATACATCCATACTATAGCTTGAGCAGTTTAAAGAAAACTAGGAGGTAAAGAAAAAATGAAAACAAAACTAGGAGGTAGATCCACGTGCATTCACAAGGAAGGACTTCCAAGACAGAGTGGCAGAGGGGTGGGGAGGGCACAAAGTGCAGAACAACACTCGAGCGTGATCCCGTTCACAATAACAGATGCACACACAAACCAAAACTGAGGCCCTGGCTGCGGAGCTCAGTTGGTTAGAACGTTGTCTCGACGCCAAGGTTGCAGGTTTGATCCCTGCTCAGGGGACATACATATAAGAACCAACCAATGAAGGCATAAATAAGTGGAACAACAAATTGTCTCTCCCTCTCTCTCTCCCTCCTTCCCCCTTTCTAAAAATCAATAAATAAATTTAAAAATTAAAAAGATTTTTAAAAAAAACAAAAACAGCCCAAAACTGATTATATGAGTTGAACTCTATGAAACTGCTGTTTCCTGACCATTTTTTAAAATTTTTATTTACTCATTTTAGAGAGGAAAGAGAGTGAGAAAGAGAGAGAAAGAGAAAGAGAGAGAGAGAGAGAGAAAGGGAGAAGGAGCAGGAAGCATCAACTCCCATATGTGCCTTGACCAGACAAGTGCAGGGTTTTGAACCGGCGACCTCAGTGTTCCAGGTCGATGCTTTATCCACTGTGCCACCACAGGTCAGGCCAAGCTGGTGAGCTTTTTGGTCAAACCAGATGAGCCCACGCTCAAACTGGCGACCTCGGGGTCTTGAACCTGGGCCCTCCGCATCGCGGTCCAATGCTCTATCCACTGCGCCACCACCTGGTCAGGCTCTTGACCATTTTTTGATCTACATAAACAACAATCTCAAATGACTCAACCTAATATAAATGTAGTATGTTTATGTGAATGTGTAGAAAAGCCTGGAAGGGTGCACACACCAGAGTGAATTTAGTGGTTCTCCCCAGGGAGGGGCGGGGAACGAAAGGGCATGTTTGCTTTACAATATTTATACTTTGATATTGCTGAAAGTGTTTATCACAAGGATGTATTCACCTATCTCATGTATAATTAAAGACAACTGTTTGAAAAAAATAGAAAGAATACCGGTAGATCACCGTGTTAGGACATGAAAAAAACATTTCAAGACTCTGTTGCCTGACCAGGCGGTGGCGCAGTGGATAGAGCGTCGGACTGGGATGCGGAAGGACCCAGGTTCGAGACCCTGAGGTCGCCAGCTTGAGCGTGGGCTCATCTGGCTTGAACAAAGCTCACCAGCTAGGACCCAAGGTCGCTGGCTCAGGCAAGGGGTTACTCAGTCTGCTGAAGGCCCATGGTCAAGGCACGTATGAGAAAGCAATCAATGAACAACTAAAGTGTTGCAACGAAAAACTGATGATTGATGCTTCACATCTCTCTGCTCCTGTCTGTCCCTATCTATCCTTCTCTCTGACTCTCTCTCTGTCTCTGTAATAAAAAAAAAATTTTTTTAATTTTTAAAAATCAATCAATGAACAATTAAGGAGCCATAACAAAGAATTGATGTTTCTCATCTCTCTCCCTTCCTGTCTGTCTGCCCCTATCCCTCTCTCAGACTCTCTCTGTCTCTGTCACACAAAAAAAACCCCCAAAAAACCAAAAACTGGAGAATGATAATATATACTGCTCACAAAAATTAGGGGATATTTCAAAACGAAGTGATAAAATATCCCCTAATTTTTGTGAGCAGTGTATATATTAACACATATATTACATGTTATAATGTTAGAATACAGATAAAAACTGGAAAGGATAACATGTTATAATAAGATATATGTAAGCATGTGCACAGATAAAACAAGAAAAATATGACATTATTAACAGTGAGGATAGAACTGCTAAACATTAATTAATATATATATATTCTTTTTTTTTTAAAGGAAAAATGAGAAGCATCAACTTATAGTTGTATCACTTTAGTTGTTCACTGATTGTTTCTCATCTGTGCCTTGACTGGGGGAGGGGGAACTCCAGCTGAGCCAGTGACCCCTTGCTCAAGCCAAAGACCCTGTGCTCAAGCTGGTGACTTCAGGGTTTCAAACCTGGGACCTCAGTGTCCCAAGTCGATGCTCTATCCACTGCACCACCACCGGTCAGGCTGTATTTTATGCTTTAATAAAAATTTTAACATCTTCCTTTTATGATCAGACAAAAAAAGATGAAAAATTAAGTCTCAGGGTAAACAGAGGCAGAGCTGACTCCCCTTTATAACGCCGCAGAGAGGCTCCCGGAACAAAGCCCTCGTTTTCACAGAAAAGGCCCTCAGACTCACGAGTGGGTGCAGTTGATGGGGCATGGCTGGCACGTGCCCTCCTCATCTGGGAACTTCCAGATGGGCATGAAGGAAAGGTCAGGTTTCACACCACTGGGGCATCGAGCCACACAGAAGGGGGAGTCCTTGTAGTGTGCGCAGGCCACACACTGGTCAGCCTCCTAGGAAGAGAGGAAGGGTTTGTGAGGGGCTGGCAGCAGGATCAGGCCCCTGGGTCCCCTTCAAGCTTCCCACTGCACTCAGCAGTACTTTTCACGCTGTTCCTGAGCCACCTAGACCCGCTGTGTCTACTGCCCCCGCTCTTCACCCAGGTCCCCCCACCACTGCAAAGCCTCATCCCTGGTCTGGGGGCTTCAGATGAAGACCTGGAAGTCTAGGAAGGGAGTTCACTACTTAACAGTATAACAGTGAGTCATAATAACTCACCTGTAGAAAGTCTTTCCCATGCTCACACACTGTGCCAAACCCAGTTTACGTTAATTCTTACTACACCCTCATGAGGAAGATACTCATATAGTATGCTATTCATTTTACAAATGAGCTTGACAGTAGGACATGGATTTGAATCCAAGTAGTCTGATGCTGAACCCCACGAGTCTAACCACCTTGGCACAGCCACAGCCAAGAGGCTTCCCAGGGCTGCTGCACAGTCTGAAGGGCCTCAGGGTCCACTCCACAACCCAGGCCCCAGCATCGGAGCTGTCTTCCACCTCCTGCGGCCCCACCTCCTGCGATCAGGTCTGAGCTCAGGGCTCTTCCCACGTGTTTCGCCGGATCTGGCCAGATCCCCGGCAATCCACCCCAACCCAATTCTTCGTTCTAGCACCTTAGTTGTTAGTTGATTGCTTTCTCATATGTGCCTTGACCGGGAGTGGGGGGCCAGATGGCTACAGCAGACTCCCAACCCAGCCTTGCTTCCCTCCACCCCAGCTCTGAGCCCACCAGCAACTTACCGATCCTAAGCAGGTCACTGTACCATTCTGGGGCTGACACTCGGGGTGGCATGGCAGACAGTACCGATCCCTCACATACTCCCTAGGGAGCCTGTCAGAAGGGAGGGCTGGTTAGGGAGTCTGGAAGGAGCCTCTGTGCACCCCTCCGGCCACCCTCTACTCTGCCCCACATACCCCTGCAGGACTCGGCACTCCTCCACGCACTCCTGGCCCCGAAGGAACTGGCTGCAGTTAACGCACTGGGTGGGCCCTGGGCCCCAGCAGTGCCCGTGGGCGCACAGTGGGTAGCAGGCCAGGCCCTCACCCACTGCAGTGAGAAGGAAGAGGTCAGAAGGGACTCTTAGGGAATGCTCAGGTCTACGTGAAGCAGGGAGGAGGCTGTGGGGAGGGTTCTGGGTTGGAGGGAAGGGACTAGGGCCTGAACAACGCAGGGAGCAAAGAATTCTAAGGTTCCAGGGACAGAGACGAAAGGGAAGGAAGGGATGCCAAGGCAGCAAGGCAGGACTCAGCTAGAAGTCATGCCAAGAGGTCAGGCCAGCCAGAGTTGTGTCAAGAATGGCGCACGAGGGACAAGCGGTCTGCACCAGTCCCAGACCTCCTGCATGCTGGCAGACGGGAGCGGGCAGCACTGGGCTCCGTCTTACCACACTGGTCGTCCGGCCGGTTGGCACTGTGCAGCAGGGCCTGGTGAGGGTTTCGAAAGAGCTGGTCCCAGGGCACCGTGTGTACAAAGCAGAGGTGGATGTTGTGGTGGACAAGGGCCAGCCCACTGCCCAGTTCCCGCAGCGAGCGCAGCCCCAGCCATCTGATGCCCAGGCCTTGCAGAGCCAGCGAGTAGGCACCACTGTGGGAGAGGAGTGCTCAGCTGCAGGGTGGGCCGCACATTACTGACCCCTCCCTGGCCAGCCAAGGGCTGCCTTCACCCTCCTCCTGTCCCCGGCACACTGTGTAAGCTCCCATAGAAACGCTGCTGCTGGAGGCCCTGGGTGACGGGGAACACGAGGACCCACCACACCCAAAGCTCCTCCCAGGCCTCCCCCCGCCGGGCTCCCTACTCCAGGTACTCACTCATGCAGGACTCGTCCCCGGATTACTCGCAGGTTCTGGAAGACGCTGAGGTCAGGCAGGCTGTCTGGCCACGCCGAGATGTACAGGTAGCCTGCAGGCACAGGGTGAGGAGGCTAGAGAGCGGGAACAGGATGAGGACCACCCCGAGCCCCTTCAGATCAGGATGCAGAGGCAGAGCCCACCTGTGATCTCCTCCAGGGTCTCAAACACTCTGAGCTGCGCAGGCTGTAGGGGTGCTGTGCTGGAGGCCGGGTCCCTAGAAGAGGAGAGGAGTCAGCAAGGCAGGGAAGAGGGTGAGCGCGACCCCCAGGACCGGCCCTGCCACCCTCCACACCCTCCCCTCTATTAATAATTTCACTTCAACCCTTCCCTCAGCCCGCCTGTTCCCACCCTGAGCTCAAAGCCCACGCCCTAGTTTGGCAGGATTATCAAAACAGTATTAATATCCTTTGATCTAGAAATTCCTCTAGGAATGTGGCCTGGAGACACTGCCCCGAGGCATGTACAAGGCAGAACTGTAAGAGCGAAAACTGGAAACCACCTAAACACCCATCAGTGAAGAGGGGGCTGTTAAATGTAACCCTGATCTGTCCAGACTACAGAAAGAGCTAACATCCAGGAGCACTTAGTATGTGCCAGGTGCTCTTCCAACAGCTTAAGCATGTTAACTCACTCAAACTTTATAACCACTTTATGAGGTTAGAATAATGTTCTAATTTTTTTTATTGATTTTAGAGACCGAGAAAGGCAGACAGAGAGAGAGAGAAACATCTATTGGCTTTTTTTTTTAATGTATTGAGTTTTAAATTTTATTTATTTATTTATTTATTTATTTATTTATTTATTTATTTAGTGACAGTGACAGTCAGAGAGAGGGACAGACAGAAAGGGAGAGAGATGAGAAGCATCAATTCTTCGTTGCAGCACCTTAGTTGTTAGTTGATTGCTTTCTCATATGTGCCTTGACCGGGAGTGGGGGGCCAGATGGCTACAGCAGACTCAGTGACTCCTTGCTCGAGCCAGCGACCTTGGGCTCAAGCTGGTGAGCTTTGCTCAAACCAGATGAGCCCACGCTCTAGCTGGCGACCTTGGGGTCTCGAACCTGGGTCCTCCACATCCCAGTCCGCTGCTCTGTCCACTGTGCCATCGCCTGGTCAGGCGAGAAACATCTATTTGTTATTCTATTTAATTATGCATTCATTGGTTGGGTCTTATATGTACCCTGATTGGGGATCAAACCTGCAACCTTGGCTGACACTCTAAACAACAGAGCACCCAGCCTGGGCCAAGGTTGACACTACATTTTATTTTTTAAATTATTTATTTATTTATTTTTAGTGAGCGAAGGGGAGGCAGAGAGCTGGGATCCACCTGGAAAGCCCCCTAGGGGGTGATACTCTGCCCATATGAGGCCCTTGCTCTGTTGCTCAGCAACCAAGTCTTTTTTTTTTTTTTTTTAAGCGCCTGAGGCAGAGGCCATGGAGCCATCCTCAGCACCTGAGGCCAACTCACTGAAACCAATTGAACCATGGCTGCAGGACCGGAAGAGAGAGAAAGGGTAGAGAAGCAGATGGTCACTTCTCCTGTGTGCCCTGGCCGGGAATCGAACCGGGACATCTACACACCAGCTGATGCCCTACCACTAAGCCAACCAACCAAGGCTAGACTACATTTTAAAGATGAGGGAACTAAGGCACAGTAAGGTCACATGACCAGTAAGTGGTAGAGCCAGGTTTCAAACCCAGGCAGTCTGGCTCCTCCTGCTCTACAGCACTTGAAAGAATGAGGTAGAGGCCCTGGCCGGTTGGCTCAGTGGTAGAGCATCAGCCTGGCGTGCGGAAATCCCGGGTTCGATTCCCGGCCAGGGCACACAGGAGAGGCGCCCATCTGCTTCTCCACCCCTCCCCCTCTCCTTCCTCTCTGTCTCTCTCTTCCCCTCCCGCAGCCAAGGCTCCATTGGAGCAAAGTTGGCCCAGACGCTGGGGATGGCTCCATGGCCTCTGCCTCAGGCACTAGAGTGGCTCTGGTCACAACAGAGCGACGCCCTGGAGGGGCAGAGCATCGCCCCCTGGTGGGCATGCCGGGTGGATCCCGGAGGTCCGGTGCATGCGGGAGTCTGACTGCCTCCCCATTTCAGCTTCAGAAAAATACCAAATAATAATAATAATAATAATAATAAAAATAAGGCCTGACCTGTGGTGGCGCAGTGGATCAAGCGTCAACCTGGAAATGCTGAGGTCACCGGTTTGAAACCCTGGGCTTGTCTGGTCAAGGTACATATGGGAGTTGATGCTTCTAGCTCCTCCCCCCCTTCTCTGTCTCTCCTCTCTCTCTCTCTCTGTCTCTCCCTCTCCTCTCTAAAATGAATAAATTAAAAATAAAGAAAGAAAGAAAGAATGAGGTAGAGCCATCACCATCAGCTCCCCAAAGGGACAGACAATACTCCCAGTATGCTCCCATTTACATAAACCACCCTTCCCAGCAGAATTACTAAAACTACGTTTCCCTGTGCCTGTCAGTGTGCGTATAAATGGTCTGGAAGAAGACACACGGCCTGTTAACAGTGGTCTCCTCTGGAAAGGGGAGTAAACACGGAAGAAGTATTGAAAGGAAATTTCTCCTTTTTACTGAACTAGAACTCACATACAGTAAAATGCACAGATTTTTACTATGTACTTTTATAAGCTTTGACAAAAGCTCCACCACCCCAATCAATATACAGAACATTCCCATCATCCCCAAAATTTCCTGTGTCACCACCTTCCAGTCCCCCCATCCCAGGGCAGCCACTGTTCTGACTGCTGTCACTAGGGTGGTCATGTTGGTCTAGAGCAGGGGTAGTCAACCTTTTTATACCTACCGCCCACTTTTGTCTTTATTTTTTTCTATTTTTTAAATATTTTACTTTTATTGAATCCAGAGAGAGGAAGGGGGGCAAGGGGGAGACAGAAGCATCAATCTGTTTCTGTATGTGCCCCGGCCAAGGACTGAACCAGCCACCTCTGCATTGCAGGACAGTGCTCCAGCCAAGCGGGCCATCCAGCCAGGGCTCTACCACCCACTTTTGTATCTGTTAGTAGTAAAATTTTCTAACCGCCCACCGGTTTCACAGTAATGGTGATTTATAAAGTAGGGAAGTAACTTTACTTTATAAAATTTATAAAGCAGAGTTACAGCAAGTTAAAGCATATAATAATAATTACTTACCAAGTACTTTATGTTGGAATTTCGCTAAGTTTGGCAGAATAAATCTTTATAAAACAACTTACTATAGTTAAATCTATCTTTTTATTTATACTTTGGTTGCCCCGCTACCGCCCACTATGAAAGCTGGAACGCCCACTAGTGAGCCATAGGGACCAGGTTGACCACCACTGCTCTAGAGCTTCACCTAAAAGGAATCAGACAGTGTGGACTCTTGTCTGACTTATTTTACTTAACATAATGTTTTTACGACTCAGGTATGTGTATCAGTTTGTTTCTTTTTGTTGCTGAGAATTTCATTGTATTGATAGACCGTATATTCCTTCAACTGTTGATACACATTTGTGTTATTTCCAGTTTGGAACTATTATGAATAAAGCTACTACTATTAACTTAATCTGGATAGCTTGACCTCCATATACATACATATTCACAGATAACATGTCATTTATGGAAATAACCATCCCTTCCAGAAGTCTCTGCTTCCTCTGGCCTCCCACCTGCTTCCTCTGAATTCTTGCCCCCCCCCCTCCAAGATGCTGCCACTTCTGGGTCTTCAGGAATCAGGAACTGCCCTGATAATTATCTTAGACCATTGTGCCCACCCTTAACTCTGAATATCCTTACCCCTCAAAACTCTCTGGCAGAAATGCCAGGCTCCCAAAGATCTTCTTGCAGCCGGCAAACTCCTGGATATTGGCACTGGTGACTGCCCGCACCTCCCGCAGGTGTTCCATGCCCAGACCATAGCACACTGTGGGGAGTGGGGCAAGTGGGGGAGGGGCCGCCGCAGCCCCTGCACCGGGACCGACCAGCCCCTACACGGAACTCCAGGAACTCATACTCCTGGGCCCTGTCCACAGTCCCCTCCAAGGGCCACATGCCCCCTCACCGCACTAGCAAGATACAGGGGAACTTGGGAGACCGATCTGGGGAGGGACAGGGGCACAGTCAGTGGGAGACAAGGACTGAGTCCCAGCAGGGTCTGAGGAGTGGTGGGACCGCGGGCTAGGCCTAGGCCAGGCTGGGTGTGCAGAGGAACAGGAACTGGAGCCTGGTCCGGCAGGGTGGAGCCGTACCTCGGGCGCAGGGCTTGCTGCATTTCTCACACCGCTGCGTTCCATCCTCAGCTGTCACCTCTTGGTTGTTTGGGGGACAGACCAAGGTGCAGGATCCCACATCCGTTGACAGGTAGTTGTCTGAGGAGACCAGGATCGTGTGTCCACATTCCCCAACCCCTCACGCCCCACCATGACTAGGGCCACTATGACCAGGTAATATAATAAGAATGACATCAACTAGTACTGAAATGCCCCTACAATAGGTCTGAGCATTTAACGTTCATTTACTCCTTACAACAGAATTACGTGCTGGTTTTCTGTTTGCCAAGGGGAAACTGAAGCACAATTTTATGTAAATTACCCAAGGTCATTGTGCTAGTGAGTGGAGGAGGCAAGATTTGAACTCATTCAAACTTTATAACCACCTTATGAGGCTGGCACTATTATTGACCCATCATAGAGATAAGGGAACTGAGACACAGTAAGGTCACATGACCAATTAGTGGTAGAGCCAGGCAGACTAGCTCCTAGGCCTGGGCCCTTAGCTTCTACTCTTTGCTGCTGCCATGTGCTCCAACCCTGTTAGAAGAACGGCAGCTCGACGGGAACCGTTATGACCAGCTCTCCAAAGCCAGGGACAGGCCACACTCACAGTACGCCCCCGTTTACATAAACCTCCCCAGCAAAATTACTAATACTATGTTTCTCCCTGCTACTCACAGGGACAGGTGGTCACACAGCTGGCACCAAAGGTGTAACGGCCCTCAGGGTTTGGCATGGACTCAAAGGTATCCGTATTGTAGGTGACCAGGGCTGGGCAGTGCAGCTCACAGATGCCACTGTGGTTGAAGTGGAGGCAGGCCTGGGGGAAGAGGAAGCTGATGGTCACTGAGCTGTTTTTCCCTGAAAACATGCCAGGGGCAACCAGGCAGTACCAGGAGGGGTGCCCTTCCCTTGCTCCCCGAGGGGTGGGATGCAGTGGGCACATACCAGGCAATCAGAGTGCTTGGGGCCCGTGCAGCCGGCAGCACACTGCTCGTGGCAGCAGTCGGTGGGCAGCGGGCCCTTGCAGCGGGCACACCCACCAGCACACACAGTTTGAGTCACTGTCAGGCAAAGGGCAGGATAAGGGCTGGGTGGCTGCCCGGGCAGCAGACCCTCACCGGCATCACCTTCTGGGGAAGATGCCCCGCCCCAGGGAACACACTGGAGGCCTGGTAATCCGCCCCTCCCACGGGACCTTCATTCCAGCCAGCCCTGTCCCCCAGATCCTGTGCCTCCCTAACACTCACAGCTCTGACAATCCTTGGAACTCTCTCCCCAGCAGCGGGAGGCTTTACAAGCTGCAGAACAGGGCTGGCCTGGGGAGAGGACAGAGGGACAGTGAGCGAGGCGGAGACCGGGGCAGAACACACAGTGAGGGTGAGACCCAGGCAAGCAAAGGGCACTCCAAAAACAAGAGGCACGCAGAGAGAAACAAGAAACAGGGAGACGGGCCAGAGGGCCAGAGATGAAGAGACAGAGAGATGGCAGGAGGGCCCAAGAAAGGAAATGGGTGCTGTAAATGCAGGGGGGGGGGGGTCAGCAGGAGCTTGGGGAGGGGGCTGTCTGAGGAAGAAGAGGCTGCAGGCAGGGAAGCGCATGGCTTACAGGCCCGCGACCGGTTGGTGTCTATCAGCATGAGGGCCAGCTGGTTTTTCTTGTGGAAGATGTCCTTCCACAAAATCGTGTCCTGGTGGCAGAGCTGGGGGTTCCGCTGGATCAAGACCCCTCCTTTCAGGATCTCTGTGGGACAGGCAATAAGCAGGGGCTTTGTTCCTATCTGTCTGTCAAATCCTGCTCCCCCCACACTCTAAAAGAGCAGCAGGCTCCTTAAACACACCCCTGGCTCCCCAGAGAACAGAGAAGACACTTTTAGCATCTTTTAGCTCTACCAATATCACCCCACACACACACACACACATGAACCACTGAGATCCCGCAAGGGGTGAGTTGTCCGTGTCGGTCCAGATGCCCCCATCACTCTCCTCTCCTCCCACCTCTCCTAGGTGCACACTGAGTGTTGGTTGAAAGAGAGACTCTGGAGTCTGAAACCCAGCCTCACCACCAACTAGCTGTGTAACCTTGAGCAAGTCGCTTATCCTCTGCAAACCTGTTTTCTCATCTGTGAAATGAGGATAACATGAAGGCTTCCCTGCAAGATTATATAGCATGACTCAAATAGAATCAGGCACAAAAGCCCCTGGCACACAGGGTCTGGGACACTGTCGGCCCCAGGGCAATCACGTACAGTTACACGGGCTGTTCACTGCACATGTGTTCTCCGCCAAGAAAGTGGGCAAAACCCTCCAGCATGCTAATTATCAAACTGTGTGGGCTGGAACAAGCTGTGACTTCCTGGGAAGAAGGGAATCTTTTTAAAATCCTTACAAGGGCACCTTTCCTAGCTCCACCTGCGTCCATCCAAAAGGGATGCAAGTTCTTTTCTTTTTTTTTCTTTTTTTTTTTTTCTGAAGCTGGAAACGGGGAGGCAGTCAGACAGACTCCCACATGCGCCTGACCGGGATCCACCCAGCACGCCCACCAGGGGGCGATGCTCTGCCCATCCGGGGCGTCGCTCTGTTGCAACTAGAGCCATTCTAGTGCCTGAGGCAGAGGCCACAGAGCCATCCTCAGCGCCCGGGGCCAACTATGCTCCAATGGAGCCTTGGCTGCAGGAGGGGAAGAGAGAGACAGAGAGGAAGGAGAGGGGGAGGGGTGGAGAAGCAGATGGGCACTTCTCCTGTGTGCCCTGGCCGGGAATCGAACCCGGGACTCCTGCACGCCAGGCCGATGTTCTACTACTGAGCCAACTGGCCAGGGAGGATGCAAGTTCTAATTCACACAAAGCCTGCCCATGGCTAGCAGTGGCCCTGGTCCATTCTCAATAACCAGGTTTCAAGGATAATGATGACCACCTGTGAGGCTTCGCAGCTGCAGCTCCCGCAGCCCTCCTGGGGCAGCCCCTGCAATATGGGTGGCACTGTCCAGCGGGTCTCCATTGTCCAGCACGGCCAAGGCATAGTTGTCCTCAAAGAGCTGGGTGCCTCGTATGATTCGCAGCCTCTGCAGTGGGACCTGCCTCACCTGGTTGTGAGCGAAGAGCACGTAACCCTGCACTTCCTGGATGTCCTGGGAGGGCACAGGGTAGGGCGGGGCTGAGGCAGGCCTGGGTCCTAGAACATTACCAGCCTCCAAGGGCTCCCTGGGGTTACTCAGCGCTTGGGGATTTGGGGCAAGGCCCCCATCCACTGAGCAGTCCTGCTCTTTCCTGTGTAAAATGAAAATCAAGGCCACTCCCCACCTCCCCGAACCAAATTCCTGTCCGATCAAGAAGGGTAACGGTGGGGGGAACACTCTGTAAGTTGTAAGCAAATGCCTCACCCTCTCTGCATCTCAGATTCTTTATCTGTAAAAGGAAAGGCCTGGACCAGATGACATCTGAGCATTGCCTACGTGACCCCACTCCAGGGCGCCATGGAAACAGCCCAGAAGCGTTGTTTCCATTCTCCTCGGTTCCTGGCTCATGACCCTTTCACATACATTTCCCATTTTATCTTCAAAATGGGTCCCCTCGGGGAGGCAAAGCATGGCTGTTGCTCCCAGTATGCAGATGAGGGAGCTGAGACTCAGTGAAGCCAAAAACCTAGTCTACATTCACATGGCTGTGAGTGGCAGAACTGGAACCCGTATCTCCCACCAGCCTTCTCACTGCTCCGAGTGGCAGAGGGACAGTGGCTGGGAGGTTGGACGCGGAGGTGATCATGCTGGCAAGAAAGCAAAAATTTAGCCAAGGAGCAGATGCATTCCACCTATAGATATCCACGGCCAACTACACCCTAGAGAGGGAATCAACTGGTCTTGCACTGAAAAGGACAGGGGTTAAACATCAGAAAGGACTTCTGGTTGGAAAACCACGAGAGAGGAAATATTGGCCCCTTCTACCACCCACGTAGAAGCAGAGGGCTCAGCCCAGCTGAAGGCAGGGACCAGCTGGGCTGCCCATGGCTCTCACCTCTAGGAAAAAGAGGCTGGCATTGGCCGGCAGGTAGGTGAGCTCCAGGTTACCCTGCACCACCTGACAGCCTTGGTAGAGGCGGCGGAGCATGTCCAGGTGGGTCTCGAGACTGGCTGGGAGCTGCAGCTTCATGTCTGTGCCGGTGCACACTGGCAGGAAGGGGGAGAGGGTCAGCGGGCGCTGTCCAGGGGGTTTCTCCCCTGCCCCCCTCCGCCCCGCTGCCTCCTCCACACTCCCTCCCCAGAGTCATGCTGTCTTGGACAGCAAGGACCCCTCCTCCCATGTCCCTTGCACGCAGAAGGTGCAACAACAAAACAAAGGTTACAGGTTTGGAGAGAAGAAGGAAACCAGGGGAGAGGCTCCTTCTGACTCGACCCGACCCGTCCTGAGCCTCCGGAGGGGCCCTGCTGTGCCAGCCCTGGGGAGCCTGCCCGCCCAGTCCAGGGGGTTGGCTAACAAAGAAAGCCTCTCTTTGTCCCGAAGCCACAACGGAGGGCCAAGGGGTAAAAAATCCCCCAAGTGAGGTGATGATGAATCACGAACCCTGTGGATACCCCCTGTCCCTCTCCCAAGAAAACAAACTCGGGGTATTCTCCCCACCCCATTCCAACACCACCCACGTGCCAACCTCCTGGCAACAGATACCCACCCCCGCAATGCCACCCAGAAAGTGAGGAAGGAGGGTCAGCTGGAGTCATAGCAGGGGCATGAGCCCACCGGGGGCCAGGCCACTGCAGGGACCTCTGGAATTCCCCCAGGCAGAGACAAGGAGCGTCAGACCCCACTATGGGCATCCGGACCCAGCCTGCAGATCCTGGGCCAGAATGATGCCTACTCCAGAGGTTCCTACTCTGGTACCTCACCCTTGCCACCTCCTCAGGGCAAGACTCCAGAAGCAGCTGGCAGAACTTATGCCACGAAACTCCTGCCACAAGAGCACTACGTCAGCCCTGTGCTACCTGCCCGGTGCCAACGACCAGCCTAGGGACATCAAGATGAACTGCCTGCCCCCTGGCCCACCTGGACCCCAGCTGGGTGTGCCTGGGACCAGAAGTGCCCATAAAGTCCAGAAATATAGATGGGGTAAATTACCCCTGGTAAGGGGGCACTGGGGGCAGCAGCTGGCACAATGCCTGCAACGCCTGCCAGCAGGGGGAGATTAAAGTGTCTAGTTGAACTCGTTTTTCTGCTCTGGTGAGAAGATGAATCACCTGGTGCGTCTTGCCCAGGAGGGGGGGGGGACGGAGGGCACCCCCAGGTACACAGGCTCACAGGTGCCTGAGCCTGAGCTGCCTGGATTCTTCTTGGTCCCCAGTCCACCTCCCACTGACTACGTGCAGATTCAGGGGAAAGCACAGTGGCTGACCTCACGTCTGACACCAGGGTTCCTGCTCTCCCAGCACATAGGAGCTGGAGGTCAAATCCCCAGAAAGTGCATAATAAAGATACCGCAGGACTCCAGAAAGCTGGGGAAAGGCTTGTGGGGCAAGCTGCCACCTCCCCTCCCCCCAGCCCTGCTTTGTGGGCCTCCTAGTAACACCCAGAGTGGTCTCTCTGTTCCCAGCCCTTTGGGCAGATAGGAAGGAAGCAAACAGGGAGAAAAGGGAGGGCCCAGAAATAGAATCAAGGGTCCCTCCCTCCAAGACTCCCAAAAGAAACAGGAGCCGGGGGTGGCAGGCCAGGCCCAAAATAACGCCTGCTGCCAGGCCCTCCCCCGGCCTGGGCAGCTTCAGCTGCTTTGTAGGCACAGCTGTCTCCAGGCCAGACCCCAAGGCCCTGGCCCAAGCCCGGGAAAGGGACCAGCAGAGCTGGGGCAGGGGCTGTCTCCACCCCCTGCAGCCCTGTGCTGCTTCCAACGGACACCAGCTGTGGCAGCCAAGCAGTAGGAAAACAACAACAATGGAGCACTGCGGGCAGCTGCATGAACTGAGGGCCTACTGTGTGCTCAGCAGGCACTCTGGGTGGAGCTCCATGACATCCTGCAGAGGCGGGGACTGAGACCTCTATTTGCAAAGAAGGAAGTGAGGCTGACGGGGGTTTTTCTCTCAACTTGATAAAGCCTATAAGAAGCAGGATTAGAACTTGTCTGTCTGACTTCAGGTTCCAAATTTCTTCCACCAGGCCTAACTGCACACACACATTCACCCCACACCCCGCACAAACTTAAACACAGCCCGACTCTACGATGCCACCGAAAAACATTACAAACACTGGGCAGGGCAGAGAGGCTGGGCTGGGCAGGGGAAGCAGAAAGAGTAGGAGCCCTGCCCCATTAGTGCATTTGTTTGTGGCCCATTTAAGTCTTAAGACTTTTTTTTGTTTTGTTTTGTTTTTATATTTATTATTTATTTATTAATTTTACAGAGGGGGAGAGAGAGAGAGGGAGGGAGGGAGATGGGGAGGAGCAGGAAGCATCAACTCCCATATGTGCTTTGACCACACAGGGCAGGGTTTCGAACCGGCGACCTCAGCATTCCACGTCCACGCGTTATCCACTGCGCCACCACAGGTCAGGCTTAAGACGTTTTAAGTGTTTAAAATAGGTGGCAAGATTTGTGCCCTGAGCCCTGGCTGGATAGCTCTGTTGGTTATAGCATCATGCCCAGAAGCACAGAGGTCACTGGTTCGATTCCTGGTCAGGGCACATACAAGAACAGATCGATGTTCCCATCTCTCTCTCCCTCTCTCTCTCTCTCTCCTCTCTCTAGCATCACTGAAAAAAGAAAAAGAAATGCCTGACTAGGCCATGGCGCAGTGGATAGAGCGTTGGGCTGGGATGTGGAGGACCCAGGTTCGAGACCCTGAGGTCGCCAGCTTGAGCGCGAACTCATCTGGTTTGAGCAAAGCTCAACAGCTTGGACCCAAGCTCGCTGGCTTGAGCAAGGGACTCGGTCTGCTGTAGCCCCACGGTCAAGGCACATATGAGAAAGCAATCAATGAACAACTAAGGTGTCGCAACGAAAAACTGATGATTGATGCTTCTCATCTCTCTCTGTTCCTATCTGTCTGTCCCTCTCTTTGACTCTCTCTCTGTCTCTGAAAAAAAAAGAAAAAAAAGAAATAAAGAAATTGGTACCCTAAGACCCAGTCTCAGTGAGATGAAGGCTTGTGGGCTAATCTCACACCAACCTGACATGAAGCCAAAAAGACCTTTTAAAAAATATTTTATTTTATTGATTAGAGAGAAAAGGGGGGAGAGAGGGAGAGAAGGAGGGAGGGAGGGAGGGAGGGAGGGAGGGAGAGAGAGAGAGAGAGAGAGAGAGGGATTTGTTGTTCTACTTATCTATGCATTCATTGCTCGACTCTTGTATGTGCCCTGACCAGGGATGGAACCTGCATCCTGGGTGTATCCTGAAGATGCTCCAACCAACTGAGCTACCTAGCCAGGGCCAGAAGGCCTTCTTGATACCTCCCTTGCTTCCACCCCCCCTTCATCATGACCCTCCCTCCATACCTCCTCCTACTCCCCAACCTCCTCACCAGTCCCCACCTTTGGTCCCATATCCACCCGCCCCGTTGATTTTCTTGGGCAGGTAGAAAGTCGTGTTCCATACAGGGGAGCCTTTGTTTCCAGGATGCCTGCCCCTTAGGAGCTACAGTTAGAACCGGGCACACAGTGAGCATTGGGTGTTTGCTGGATGAATGAAAGAATGAATGAAGTCCAATCAAGAGTCTCCAAACCAAAAAGGTCTAGTTGAGGTCACGGTGTCCATCCCACTGCTGAGAAGCTGGACACAGTCCCTATTTCATGTCCCTCCAACTATCCTTCAGTGGTCAGGATTTGGTCTCAGCTCTGGGGGTGCTCTCAAATGGGTCCTCTCCGCCCCACCAGCTTTCAGGCCCAGCTGTTTCTCTTGCTCACCAGTATGAAAGCCAATACTTCCTTTGGTTTCCATGAACACCACCTGCATCCCCAAAGCTCACCTCCCAGACCCAAGCAACCACACACTTGTTGTATCAGGCAGATGGGGGCCTAGGCTCAGGATCATCAGACCAGAACCCTACTGGGCCTCTCACTGTGACACTGAGCAAGTCCCGGACTCCAGGGTACCAGGGTAAAGGCCAAAGCACCTCTATGCCCAGCAGTGTTTGTCACTTAGTAGGTACTCAATGAATATTTACCAACCTGAACTTGGCTACCAGGAGGGAATAATAAAATAGTAACAACTCTTCCTCTCTGTAGAGAAGTTAAATGACATAATGAATCAAAAAGTAGTCTGTAAACATGACAAGGCTTTGTAAACAGAGCTGGGGCAACACAAACATTGACTAGAGCTCTCCTACTCCTTGAGAAAGAGCACACCCCTCCCCCTACTTCCACTCTCTTCCGGTAGATGGGAAAGGTGGCCTAGCAAAAGATGGAGGTGCCACCGCTGAGGGGCTTCCCACAGGCAGAAAGCAGGGCTCTCTTTTCAGATCATTCCAGCAGCCAGTGGCAAGCACAAATACCTGGGCCCTACACCAGCTGCATACCCCCCACACTATTCCTCTTGCTTCTAATCCAGTTGTCTCCTTCCCCACAGCCCTGCAGTTTCCCACTGGCTATATCACCCCACTCTTTCCAAGTCCCCTGCCATGCCAGGAGGACCCAGGAAGGCAGACACAAGGTGGACAGGGAGAGATGACTCCAAAGCCAAGAGGGGATCAGAGGTGTGTGGTGGGGTGCCCAGCTCAGCCCCTTCTTATACCCTAGATAAGGAAGGTCATTCACCTGAGTAACAGAGTAGCGTCTCTACCCTAGTCTGGCCACCTGGCTGCCCCTGAGGCTTTGCTCGGCCCATTCCTATTAAATGGAATAAGACTGATCAACTCCTAATACCTCCTTATTAGAGTCCAAAAATGCCCTGGACATTATTGGGTGGCTGGGAAACCTTGGATAAGTCGCTTCATTTCTTTGAACTTCAGTTTTCTTCCCTGTGCAGCTACTTCACAGGTTGTTGCAGAGATGAGAATGGAACTGTCTCTGGATGAGGACCCAGCACACAGGAAGCAGGCCGTACAGTTTTTAAAAGTTAAGGCAAAGGAAGTTCATATAGTAGGAGAATGGGTGATTCCCAACCAAGAGAAAAGAAAAAGTGCTTTGTATTTGGAATGCTATGTATTTTCTCTTTCTGCATTTGATCCTACCCATTCAATTGCTTTCTTTCTTTCTTTTTTTTTTTACAGAGGCAGAGAGAGGGATAGATAGGGACAGACAGATAAGAACAGAGAGAGATGAGAAGCATCAATCATCAGCTTTTTGTTGTGACACCTTAGTTGTTCATTGATTGCTTTCTCATATGTGCCTTGACCATGGGCCTTCAACAGACCGAGTAACCCCTTGCTCAAGCCAGCGAGCGACCTTGGGTCCAAGCTGGTGAGCTTTGCTCAAACCAGATGAACTCGCGCTCAAGCTGGAGACCTCGGGGTCTCAAACCTGGGTCCTCCGCATCCCAGTCCGACGCTCTATCCACTGCGCCACCGCCTGGTCAGGCCAACTGCTTTCTTATGAATATTAAAATGAGGTTAGTTTCTCTAAGTCTAGTAAAAAGAAGGAAGGGGAGTGTTGGGAGAATCATGCAGGAATTAAATGTGAGCTCTGCCAGATAATAAAGATGTGTTTGCTGCACTTTTACAAAACCTGGACCTGTACGAGAGTATCTTAGCAAAATCCTGGGTCTTCCCCCATCCCCCTCTCCCCACATTCCTATCTCAGCCTTCAGTTCTGGGATGTCATGGAGGTGGCTAGATGCAGCTGGGTGGGGTACCGCCATTTTCACCATTCTCTGTGCAACACACACACATCTCTCTCTGCACCCAGCAGAGCAGGTTGAAGAGTGAGGAAAACCCAAGGAGACCTGGTCATCAGAGAACGGACCCCTGCCCCTCAGATCCCAGCAAAGCAGAAAGCCAGCCATTCCTACCTGCTCAGCTCACAGGCCCAGGTGGGCGAGGAGGGCAGCACCTGGCCTGACAGCCCAGACTGGGAAACAGGGAAGGGAAGGATGGGCTCAAAGGAAAGGAGCCTTCTTCCTCAGAGGGAAGGCGCGGGGCCACCTCCCGCTGTTTACAACAGAGCTGGCCCAGCACCTAGACAGAGAGGGAGTTCCTGGAGAGGGCAGAGTTCAGCTGAGTCCCCAAGTCAGCAGAGTGACTGTTTAGCAACACAAAACCCAGACACACAAACACACAGACCACACAACTCAAGAACACCCTAGCATAGAGGCCCCTCAGATCCAGCAATGCTCTGACAGAGGGACCCTCTGGCAACACAGACAAGATGACAGCCACCCCTTCTCCTGACTCTGTGACCTATGGAGACCACCCACCACTCACAGAATGCTCTCATTGTGTCTTCCCCACAACCTGGTGATGCAGGGAACAGTGTTGCCCATGCTCAAGGTAGATTAACAGTGATTTCAAGTGAGTGGATGGAGGTCGCACTGCCTGGGGTCCAACCTGTATTCACTGTTTACTTGCGGCTCCTTGATCTCTTTAAACCCAGGTTTTCGCCTGGAAATGGGAATTCTAACTAGCAGAATTTCTTTCATAGGATGGTTCTGAGGATTAAAAGAGGGAACACACGCAAAATACCATGTGCAGTGCCTGGCTTACTGTTACTGCATACAGATGGACGGATGGGGCAGGACACACCTTTCTCCCCCATTACCCTTCTCCACACACAGCATGAGGGGAAAGGCTGGACAACCCAGACCTCTGCATACCCGATCTGGTCCTATCTCTAAGCCTTCGCCCATCCCCAGCCGCCAGGCATGGCTCCCGTACAACTCTCCCACTTCATGCCCCAGACCAGGAAACCCACCCTGCCGCCCATGCTCTCCAAAAGTCACAAAGCACACAGCCCCTGAGCTGGCCCTAAAGAAACTGTTCAAAACAAACGTGCCCCCCCTTCCCCCACTACAGTTGCGTGAGGCAATTTCGCGGTCCGACTGGCCACCGTCTCCTCCAGGCTCCGGCTGGACAGGTTACTTTCCCCACCTCCCCCCTCCACACCCCGATCTTGCCTGAAGCAGAAGTCACTAAACCCAATCGGCCGAAGAGGGGCGGGGAGGGGGGCGGGGGGACCAGCGCAGGAGGGACCCCCGAGGAATCCAGCCCAGTCCAGTCCGGAGGCGGAGGCTGCCAACTGGAAAGGCTTTGAGAAAGCTCGAGGGGGCTCAAGAAGGGGGAACGGACACACACACACACACACACACGCACCGTGCGCGCACACACGCACGCACCCTTTACGGAAAACTTTCTGAACAATTTCAGAGAACTTTTTTGACAAGTACCGGAGCCGTCGCGGAATCTGGAAAGAGCTGTTTCTTGAATGGGACATCGAGAAGCGCTTCGGGGTAATTGTCCCCGCTCTGCCCCACCTTCTTTTGCCCCCTCCCCGCCGAGGACCCGCGGCTCCGAGCGCCTGGACTGTTCGAAACTTCGGGTCGGGAACCTCGTACGGCCGCCTCTGCCTCGCCTGCCCGAGGATTTCGGCGGAGGTCCCAGGCTGCGGGGTCCCGTCGCGGTTCCTTGCCCTCCACCCTAGACTCACCTTGGGTGCCCGCGGCTCCGGGGGGCAGGAGGGCGAGGAGGAGCCCCCAGCGGTACCAGGCCGCCAGCTCCATTGTCCTCACTGCGGCTCCGGCCCCATGGCTCCAGCTGGACCAGGCTGGGGGGCTGGCCGGTGAGCGGCGGGCGCTCGGCGGCGAAAGGGCTCCCCCGTTAAGGGGCGGGCGGCTGCCTCGGGGGGGACTCTTGTCGGTTCTCTGGGCACGATGGAGGGGAATCTCAGCTCCACAACTTCATTCTTGTACTTCCTCGAGGCAGCCCTCCTCCTACACCTCCTCCTCCTCCTGTGATTGGGAGCCAGCGCGCTCACAGCTCGCCCCCACCCCACCCCCTCCAACCGCATTCCAGCAAGTCCCTGGGAGTGGCAACTCCCGGCTTCACTTTCTCCCTCTCTCGGCGCAGGCCTGGGCTGGGATACGTCCCTCCCAACACCAGCACGCACCGGGTGCCTGCAGCCTTTCCCACCTGTTTGCATGGAGAACCCTAAAAGCAGAGAAGGTGATCGCGTCCCCTCCCCCAGGACTTTGGGGTAAATGCTTTAGGCTGCCATCCTCTTTAAGTCGCAGGTTTCATCGTAAACATTCCTGGCGAGTTTGCATCCTACTCTGCCACATGCCTGTTCGTTTTAATATCAAATAATGTTTTCCTGACCACATCCGTAAGTAAAACTGATAATCAGGCAGGGGCGTGTGTTATGTTGAACTTGTGGCTTCCAGGACTCCTTGGCGCACAGTCCCGAATCTTTTAGGTGTCTTTTCCAGTATGAAAAGCATGGTTTTAAGAAGGTCCACACGTTTGGGGAGCGAGGGTCAAATTGCAGGGACCTTCAATTTGAAGAGCATCCCTTGTTTCTTTACAACTAGGGCATTCAGCACCAATTTTTCCAACGTTCCTTCTTTCTCCCTTACTATCCATTAGCCCGCTCAGTTCCATCTCCCCACCCTGCGTTCTACCTGGAGCCCCAGACCTTGTACTCAAGCTCCAGTAAGGGGGGGGGGGGGGGGGAGTGGGGATAGGGAGTGGAAGAAAGGCATGTTTTTGTTAGAAATTCCAATAAAATGCTTCATGGGACATACCTCTTACACTAACAAATTATTCCTGTTTATCTGAAATTCACATTTAACTGGGCATCCTTATTTTTATTTGCTAAATCTGGCCACTCTGGTTGGGATGCCTCAGCCAAGGGCATGCTTGACCTGCTCATGAGGGGATCAGAGGCACCTACTAGGGACTGAAGAGTGGTCACTAGCATTTCTTAAGCTGCGTCTATATTCTCCAGCATGGAGACAGGGAGGAGAACTGGAAAACAGGGATCAGAAAGACCTGAGTTCAAAACTCCACTCTACCACATCTTAGCTGTGTGAACTTGGGGAAGTGACTGAGCCTTTCTTGGTCTGTTTGCTCACTTGTAAAATAACACCTGGCATTCTGTGGTAGGGGTTAAAGGAGATGATGCCTACTGAAGCACTCAGCAGAGTACTTACTTAGCACATAGTAGTTGCTCAATAAATGGTCTCAGGTTTAGTTATACTGCTGCAGATCCAGGTTTTGTGGA
Organism: Saccopteryx bilineata; assembly: GCF_036850765.1. Lineage (NCBI taxonomy): Eukaryota > Metazoa > Chordata > Mammalia > Chiroptera > Emballonuridae > Saccopteryx > Saccopteryx bilineata. The sequence continues at coordinate 375,050,952 of NC_089491.1, forward strand.
GCCCAAACCTTATGAAATTTGGGAGATGCTCTAGGAAAAGAAATACAAAGTTTTGAATACAAGATTTGACACATGTTTCCAGCTCTAACCAGTGATACCTCAAGGATCAGTCACGAATCCAATTAACATAATCAAGACAAGTTTACTGTTTGTTTGCTTGTTTGTTTAATAGAATGTAAAAGATTCATGAACATCACATGTTGCAAGGGTGAATGTGGGTAATGGCATATGTGTCTTGGCCATGAAGTCCAATGGATTTATTCTTTGGATGATAGTCACAAATGTTCAAGAAATACTATTGTGTCTAGGGACACAGCTGCCTTTCAGGATGGGTATCAACACTTCTATTTTCTCTAGGGTGCAGGTTAAGAGAGAGGGTGAGGGTCAAGGAAATAGAGGCTCAAACCAGTTAACCAATTTACCCAGGATCCTCTCAGGGCTAATGAGGAAAAAGCCAAACATCCAGCAAAATCATCCCTTTACCTTCACCCCATCACACAGCCCAAGACCTGGTCAAAGTGCCTCTCAAGCCTGACCTGTGGTGGCGCAGTGGATAAAGCATCAACCTGGAAATGCTGAGGTCGCCGGTTCAAAACCCTGGGCTTGCCTGGTCAAGGCACATATGGGAGTTGATGCTTCCAGCTCCTCCCCCCTTCTCTCTCTCTGTTTCTCTCTCTCCCTCTCTCTCTCCTCTCCAAAAATGAATAAATAAAATTAAAAAAAAAAAAAAAAAAAAAAAAAAAGTGCCTCTCAACCCTTCAGGGTGATGAGACAGTTTATCTACCTCCAGAAGTCACTTGCTAGTCACACACAGGAGGGCTTGTGCATGGATATGTGTGCATTAGGCCTTCAAGAGACCATCAGGGTGTTAGGGTCTGGGTCAGCGATGCCCCTTCTCTTCTAGGCCCACCCTCCCCTGACATTGAGTTGGAAGGGTTGGTTTGGCCAGGACAGCTGCTGTGGCACCATCCTTTACCGGATCCCCCACGCTGTGCCACTCTGTCCTAGAACCACACTCCTCAACTCACTGAGGAGGCGGGTGTTATCTCTGTTTTGCAGAAGAGGCAACTTGAGGTTCCCAGATAATGGGAACTGAGGCAGGAAGCTTTGCCTTCATCCATTCCACTCCAGAGCCCCAAATTAAGGGTACCATAAACCCACCTTCACCTCAGGCCTCTGCAAGGGAGCCAGAGAAGGGTCCTCCAGAAATCCTGTAGCTAACTACAGGTCCCACTCCCCTCCTGCCCGGCCAAGCCAACCCAAGCCAACCCAAGCCAAGCCAATCCAAGTCAAACCAAGCCAAGCCAAGCCCACCTCTCCGCATCCCAGATCCCAGAAGAAAACTCGAACTGAAGACAATAGTCTGCCCCAACGGGCTGCCAAGATGGGGCGGAGCCAGCGGGCTGGAGTGGGATGGGGGAGGAGCGGAGGTCAGAACTCACACCCCCAGGAGGAGGCTCGAGAAGGGCCGAGGCTCCCAGAGAGAATAAGCCCATTCAGAGCTGGGAAGGAAGGGAAAAAACCTTGTCTGGTGTTTGACAAGAAGAGAGGAAGGGGGGCAAGGGTGGGCGCTTCTGATTCGCTTCTCCCCTCCACTGCCCCTCCAGCAGGGCCTGGCAGGAGAGCGGAGGAAAGAGGATGTCTGTGGGACAAAGGCTGAGGGGGGAGAGCACTGAGGGAGGGGGGCTGGGAGACCAACATGGTTACCGGAGGGGCCCGAGAGTTTGCCAGCAGGTTCCAGTGCGGACCCTGCCACACTGGAGGGAGGGAGACAGCTACAGAGAGGGGCGACCCTGCTACACTGGAGGGAGGGAGACAGCTACAGAGAGGGGCGACCCTGCTACACTGGAGGGAGGGAGACAGCTACAGAGAGGGGCGACCCTGCTACACTGGAGGGAGGGAGACAGCTACAGAGGAGAGGGGCGACCCTGCTACACTGGAGGGAGGGAGACAGCTACAGAGAGGGGCGACCCTGCTACACTGGAGGGAGGGAGACAGCTACAGAGGAGAGGGGCGACCCCGCTACACTGGAGGGAGGGAGACAGCTACAGAGGAGAGGGGCGACCCCGCTACACTGGAGGGAGGGAGACAGCTACAGAGAGGGGCGACTGCAGCACGGAGGGAAGCCAACCAAGGGGCAGAGGACGATGCATGACATCTGCATGAGAGGTGTTTGGGTGACAGGTGCCCGGCCTTTGGGAAGGGGAAGTGACCACTGGCACTTGGGAGGCAAGAAGGGGCTCTGACTTAGGGAAAGTGACCTCCAAGTGTTCATAGACCGGGGTCTGAAATCAGTGGCTTGTGAAATGCCAATCAATCATTGACCAGCACCCACTCACTGAGACTTGGGGGCACAGGAGGGGTGTGTGTGTGTGGTGTGTGTGTGTGTGTGTGTCCGCACCAGAGTCTCCTCCTTCTGCCTACCTCACCAGCCAGCCTGGGTCAGAGGAGGACTGAAAACAAACAGAAAAGGGAGGAGACAGTCCACAGTCCAAGGTCTAGGCCACAGAGTGGGGCCTACCCCGAAGGGCCTTGAGTCTGGGGCATGGGTTGCTGAGGAAGTGTTTGTATGAATTAGTTACTTGGAAGGAGTCCTCGAGAGTAGGCACCAGGACTCCCTGGAGCCACAGAATAATTTGGAACATTGTGATAAGAAAATCTGTACTTCCTAAAGGTGGTCTTTTAAGAATATCGTACTTGGCCCTGGCTGGTTGGCTCAGCGGTAGAGCGTCGGCCTGGCGTGCGGGGGACCCGGGTTCGATTCCCAGCCAGGGCACATAGGAGAAGCGCCCATTTGCTTCTTCACCCCCGCCCCCCTTCCTCTCTGTCTCTCTCTTCCCCTCCCGCAGCCAAGGCTCCATTGGAGCAAAGATGGCCCGGGCGCTGGGGATGGCTCCTTGGCCTCTGCCCCAGGCGCTAGAGTGGCTCTGGTCGCCGCAGAGCGACGCCCCGGAGGGGCAGAGCATCGCCCCCTGGTGGGCAGAGCGTCGCCCCTGGTGGGCATGCCGGGTGAATTCTGGTCGGGCGCACACGGGAGTCTGTCTGACTGTCTCTCCCGTTTCCAGCTTCAAGAAAGATAAAAAATAATAATAATAATAAAATAAGAATACCGTACTTGTGATCCGCCTGACCTGTGGTGGCACAGTGGATAAAGCAGGCATCACCAAACTACGGCCTGTGGGCTGCATGTGGCCACCTGAAACCATTTATACAGCTCACTGGTGGTCAGTGAGAGGAGCACTGTATGTGGCGGGCCCCCAACGGTCTGAGGGACAGTGAACTGGCCCCCTGTGTAAAAAGTTTGGGGACCCCTGGAAAGCATCAACCTGGAACGCTGAGGTTGCCAGTTCGAAACCCCTGGCCTGACCAGTCAAGACATGCAGGAAGCAACTATGAGTTGATGCTTCCCACTCCTCCCACCTCCCTGCTACCCTTGCCTTTCTCTCTTTCTTTCTCTTTCTCTTCTCTCTAAAATCAATAAATTAAAAATAAAATAAAATCAATAAGTAGAATCTTAAAAAAAAAAAAGATTATTTGCAATCTTACCACTGGAGGGTTGCTCTTTGGGCCCATGGGCCCAGGTTCAGTCCCAGTTGCTAGGTTTAAAGAGGGGCATGCTGATCACCTTCCCCAGCCCCTCTCCCTGCCATCCCTACGTCTTTCTCTCTTCCGAGGCTGCTGTGCCAAGACAGAAAGCACTCCTGTACTCTCAGCCCACCTGGTTTTAATGCACAGACATGTGCTTCCCATCCTGGCCCGTGCATCCAGGCTGTCAAGGTTTGTGTCCTATGTCCTGTGCCGGCCACTTAACCTGTGCGGAGGTCTTTCCTAAGAGAGTCACTGGACTGTGTGGCCTTGTATAAGGCTTCACTTTGCTGGCTGAAATAAGCAGAGTTGGATTGAATGGTTCCCGGTCACAGCGTTTAGGATTTGGAGTGGGGGGCAATGACTCCTTTCAAAACTCCATGCTTATCCCTTGAAAGCCCTATTGAGCCATCCCTCTGCCCAATTTCCAGTTCTTTGTTTTCACGAGCACGGCTTCCTCCTTGTGTTCCATTTGGCCCTTCAGGACCCCAGCTCATCCCCCTCATGCGTCAACACAGACCAGTAGGGTTGTGAAGGAAGGACTTGGTTGTCTCTCTTGCTTTGGGTTTCAGGAAGAGGAGCCTAGTACGGGGGTTGGGAACGAGTCTCCCCAGAAAGTGCCACTCTGGCATGCAGATCTTTTCGAGCTGTAAACAGTTAAAGCCCAACAAACTCTGGAAGAGTTTTGTTTTTGTTTTTATAACCTCCCCCTCTCCTGGCTAAAGAGCTTCAGAAAGAAAATCCTGCTTCAGGAAGGGAACCTTAGCATAATCACTTTAATATAAAATACATATGAATTAAGGGTGTCAGAGAGGATCCAAGCAAAAATCGGTTCACTAGATTGCCCTCTGCACCCCATTGTTTCTAGGTGGCCCTGCAAGAATTTGTTTACCAAGCCCTGGCCAGGTCACTCAGTTACTTGGAGCCTTGTCCCCATGCATTGAGGTTGTGGGTTTGATCCCCAGTCAGGGCACATGCAAGAATCAACCAATGAATGCATAAGTGAGTAGAACAACAAATCAATGTTTCTCTCTCTCTCTCTCTCTCAAATATCAATAAATAAAACTTAGAAAAACAACAATCAACCAATGAATGTGTAAATGAGTAGGACACTAGGTCGGTGTTTCTCTCTCTCTCTAAAAATAAATAAATAAATAAAATTTTATAAAAAGATTTTGTTTATCAAATATTTGCTTCTTTTTGTCTGTGCTTACCATGCCCTCCTCAGTCCAAAATAACATTTATACATAATTTTGCCTATCGTCTTTAGAATTTTCATGCTTCTGTGAATTACCTGTGAGCATATATAAAAGTTTTATTTTCTCAGCCTGACCTGTGGTGGTGCAGTGGATTAAGAGTTGACCTGGAACACCGAGGTCACCAGTTCAAAACCCTGCACTTGTCTGGTCAAGGCACATATGGGAGTTGAAGCTTCCTGCTCCTCCCCCCTTTCTCTCTCTCTCTACTCTCTAAAATAAGTAAATAAATAAATTAATTAATTTAAAAAAATTTATTTTCTTTTGATTTTTTTTTTTTAGATTTTATTTATTTACTTTTAGAGAAAGAGTAGGCAAACCAAGGGCTTTTTTTTTCTTTTTTTTTTTCTTTACAGAGACAGAGAGTGAGTCAGAGAGAGATAGACAGGGACAGACAGACAGGAATGACAGACAGACAAGAATGGAGAGAGATGAGAAACATCAATCATTAGTTTTTCATTGTGCGTTGCAACACCTTAGTTGTTCATTGATTGCTTTCTCATATGTGCCTTGACCGCGGGCCTTCAGCAGACCGAGTAACCCCTTGCTGGAGCCAGCAACTTTGGGTTCAAGCTGGTGGGCTTTTTGCTCAAACCAGATAAGCCTGTGCTCAAGCTGGCAACCTCGGGGTCTTGAACCTGCGTCCTCTGCATCCCAGTTTGACGCTCTATCCATTGCGCCACCGCCTGGTCAGGCCCAAGGGCTTCTTTTTAAGATTTTATTTATTTATTTCTTTATTTTCCATTTTTCTGAAGCTGGAAACAGGGAGAGACAGTCAGACAGACTCCCGCATGCCCCCGACCGGGATCCACCCGGCACGCCCACCAGGGGCAACACTCTGCCCACCAGGGGGCGATGCTGTGCCCATCCTAGGCGTCGCCATGTTGCGACCAGAGCCGCTCTAGCGCCTGGGGCAGAGGCCAAGGAGCCATCCCCAGCGCCCGGGCCATCTTTGCTCCAATGGAGCCTTGGCTGCGGGAGGGGAAGAGAGAGACAGAGAGGAAAGCGCGGCGGAGGGGTGGAGAAGCATATGGGCGCTTCTCCTGTGTGCCCTGGCCGGGAATCGAACCCGGGTCCTCCGCACGCTAGGCCGACGCTCTACCGCTGAGCCAACCGGCCAGGGCAAGATTTTATTTTATTTATTCTAGAGAGCAGAGAGACAGAGAAGGCGGGAGGAGCAAGAAGCATCAACTCTCATATGTGCCTTGAGAGGGCAAGCCCAGGTTTCAAACCAGTGACCTCAGTGTTCCAGACGCTTTATCCTCTGTGCCACCACAGGTCAGGCCTGAATTTCTCTTGTTAACCTGCTGTCTTTTAAATTATTTGACCAGCCAGAAGAACTAAAAGGGTAAGGGGAAAGTTTCCTTGGCCCTGACACTAAGAAGCTTCTCAATGCAATCATAAGACCTAGTCTGGTGGAGCTATTCTAGTTTCAAGTGATGTCATTCACCAACCCCACACTGTTTTTTGTTTTGTTTTGTGTGTGTCTGTCTGTGTGTGTGTGTGTGTGTGTGGCTGAGAGAGGGACAGATAGGGACAGTGTAAAGCCAGGAGGCACGGCCAGGGCCAGCATCAGAGCAGCCCAGCCCATGCAGGTTCGCATTGGATTCGGACAGTCGGTAAAGAAACCATGGAGCCACAAACTGGTGGGCCATAGTCTTTAATCTAACTTGCACCCGGCGGGCAAGTAAAAACACACACTGGGCTCCAAAACCCAGTCACATTCAGTGCTCACAAAGCTACTGATTTATCCGAGTTTCCTAGAATCAAAGGTTTCTAGCTCAACAGCCTTATTCTCCTCAGTTCCCCATTTCCTTCCTTATCCCAGATACAAACTCTGTACAAACTGGCATCTCACTCAGTACTCCGCCATCTTGGCTGCTTTTCCTGGCCTTCTCCACGTGGCCTCCTCCCGCTGCTGGCTCTATTCTCTCTGCTCTCTCATGCTAACCTCAGGAACCAAGAGCCAACTCTCGTTCCGCCCTCATTCTATATTGTAGCTTCACAACCTCTAATCCAATATACAAAGTAGGGAAGTCCCTAATACAAAGTCACTTCTCTGAGGCATGATTGGATTGTACCACCCCACATCAAAAAGGGTGGGAAAGGCTTAATCCCAAAACCAAGCCCCAGGCTACAAGGATTCTCAACACACATTAATATCACCTGGGTGACGGCCTACTTGTGTTATCTTTAACAAAGTGAGCATAATACACTTTATCCGCCCAACAGACAGACAGACAGGAACGGAGATATGAGAAACATCAATTCTTTGTTGCGGCTCCTTAGTTGTTCATTGCTTTCTCAGATGTGCCATGATGGGGGTGGCTACAGCAGACCGAGTGACCCCTTGCTCAAACCAGCGACCTTGGGCTCAAGTTAGTGAACCTTGCCCAAACCAGATGAGCCCACACTCAAGCTGGCGACCTCGGGACCTCGAACCTGGGTCCTCTGTTTCCCAGTTCGACGCTCTATCCACTGCGCCATTGCCTGGTCAGGCAGGCGCCAATCATTCTATAAAATTTTGTCAATTCCTCTTCCAATTTGTCTGCACCTTCCCCACCCCACCACCATCTGGTCTAAGCTGCTATCGTTTGCCCACAGGTGGAGGCACTGGCCTTTGATCTCCTGCTGCTGCTGCTGCTTTCAATGTCCCCCCCAGCCCCTCCTTCCCCACCACAGCCAAAGTAAATGTTTTAAATAAAAATCAGGTCATTTAATTCCCTCCACTGCTAAAACACCTCCCAATTGCTTCCTTTGGCCTAAACCTTTCACCTTGACCTTCTTTTTTGTTTTTCAAAAATGCCAAACTTGTTTCTGCCTGAGGGCATTTGCACTGGCTGCTCTCTCAGCCTAGAACAATCTGCCCTGAGGTATTAGCAAAGCCGGTTTCTTCTGGTCTTGCAGGTTTCTGCTCAAATGTTACTTTCTTTTTCAAAAAGACTTTCTCTGACCGCCCAGGGTAGCCTCTCCCTCCTTCCTCATTCCCTTCTTCTGCTCTGTACCTCTCTACTACATTATCCGATTACATATAACTCAACACTTCACTATATGAAATTGTTCTTTTAACATTTTTCTTTATTTTTTTTCTTTATTTTTTTATTTTTTATTATTTTTTTTCAATTTTTCTGAAGCTGGAAACAGGGAGAGACAGTCAGACAGACTCCCGCATGCGCCCGACCGGGATCCACCCGGCACGCCCACCAGGGGCGATGCTCTGCCCACCATGGGGCGACGCTCTGCCCACCAGGGGGCGATGCTGTGCCCATCCTGGGCATCGCCATGTTGCGACCAGAGCCACTCTAGCGCCTGAGGCAGAGGCCACAGAGCCATCCCCAGCGCCCAGGCCATCTTTGCTCCAATGGAGCCTTGGCTGCGGGAGGGGAAGAGAGAGACAGGGAGGAAAGCGCGGCGGAGGGGTGGAGAAGCAAATGGGCGCTTCTCCTGTGTGCCCTGGCTGGGAATCGAACCCGGGTCCTCCGCACGCTAGGCCGACACTCTACCGCTGAGCCAACCGGCCAGGGCATTTTTCTTTATTTTTAATTGGTGATATAGACAGATGGTACAGAATTTTAATTTTTTATTTACTTATTCATTTCAGAGAGAAGAGAGAGAGAGAGAAGGGGAGAGGAGGAGAAGGAAGCATCAACTCCTATATGTGCCTTGACTAGGCAAGTCCAGGGTTTCGAACCAGTGACTTCAGCATTCCAGGTCGATGCTTTATCCACTGCGCCATCACAGGTCAGGGCCAGGTGGTACAGAATTTTAATGGTACAAGAATAAAACGTCTCTCACTTCATAGACACACAGTTTCCCTTCTCCCAAATGCAACTATTTCCACTTTCTTATGTATCTTTCTAGATTTATTCTCTAAAATAACAAACATAATATACACCCATTATATATTTTTTAAAGATTTTATTTATTGGTTTTAGAGAAGGAGTGAAAGGGGGATAGGAGTGGGAAGCATCAACTCATAGTAGCTGCTTCTTGTTTGTTCCTTGACCCGGCAAGCTTGGAGTTTTGAACCCACAACTTCAGCATTCCAGGTTGATGCTTTATCCACTGCATCACCACAGGTCAGGTTGCACCCATTATTATTTTAAATTATAGCCTGACCTGTGGTGGCGCAGTAGGATAAAGCGTCAACCTGGAACACTGAGGTTGCCGGTTCAAAACCTTGGGCTTGCCTGGTCAAGAAGGCACATATGGGAGTTGATGCTTCCTGCTCCTCCCTCTTCTTTCTCTCTCTCTCTCTCTCTCCCCTCTCTCTAAAAATCAATAAATAAAATATTTTTTAAAATAAAAATAAATAAATAAATAAAAATAAAAATTATACTTATTGATTTTAGACAGGAAGGAATGGAGAGAAAGTGTTGTAAAGTACTATACCCCAGATTCTGAAAAGTACTGTACCTCACTTAAGCGGGTTCTTGTAGAGACACCAAGTCCAAAAATAAATTTTGAGGAGTTTTATTTTATTTTATTTATTTATTTATTTTTCTGAAGCTGGAAACAGGGAGAGACAGTCAGACAGACTGAGAGATGAGAAGAGAGATGAGAAGAGAGATGAGAAGCATCAATCATTAGTTTTTCATTGCGCGTTGCAACACCTTAGTTGTTCATTGATTGCTCTCTCATATATGCCTTGACCGTGGGCCTTCAGCAGACTGAGTAACCCCTTGCTCGAGCCAGCGACCTTGGATCCATGCTGGCGAGCTTTTTGCTCAAGCCAGATGAGCCCGCGCTCAAGCTGGCAACCTTGGGATCTCGAACCTGGGTTCTCCGCATCCCAGTCCGATGCTCTATCCACTGCGCCACCGCCTGGCCAGGCCCAAGATACTTTTTAGTTTTTTTTTTTTTTTTAATTTTATTTATTCATTTTTAGAGAGGAGACAGAGAGGGAGAGAGAGAAACAGAGAGAGAGAAGAGGGGAGGAGCTGGAAGCATCAACTCCCATATGTGCCTTGACCAGGCAAGCCCAGGGTTTCGAACCGGCAACCTCAGCATTTCCAGGTCGACGCTTTATCCACTGCGCCACCACAGGTCAGGCGCAAGATACTTTTTGAGCTTGATATTGGAAATAAAATATGCAGGCTGACCAAAAAAGAAAAAAAAAAAAAAAGAACCCTCGTTATGCACTGTCCCCCAATTTTTTTTAATAAATAGTTTTTATTATTTATTTATTTATTTATTTTTTAATTACTTTATTTATTTATTCATTTTAGAGGAGAGAGAGAGAGAGAGAGGGAGAGGGAGAGGGAGAAGGGGGGAGGAGCAGGAAGCTTCAACTCCCATATGTGCCTTGACCGGGCAAGCCCAGGGTTTTGAACCGGCAACCTCAGCATTCCAGGTCGATGCTTTATCCACTGCGCCACCACAGGTCAGGCTGTCCCCCAATTTTTGTTTTAAGAACACGGTCAGGCCTGACCAGGCGGTGGCACAGTGGATAGAGCATCAGACTGGGATGGTTCCCAGGTTCGAGACCCCGAGGTTGCCAGTTTGAGCGTGGGCTCATCTGGCTTGAGCAAAAAGCTCGCCAGCTTGGATCCAACGTCGCTGGCTCAAGCAAGGGGTTACTAGGTCTGCTGAAGGCCCATGGTCAAGGTACATATGAGAAAGCAATCAATGAACAACTAAGGTGTCGCAATGTGCAACGAAAAACTAATGATTGATTCTCATCTCTTCGTTCCTGTCTGTCTGTCCCTGTCTATCCCTCATTCTGACTCTCTGTCTCTGTAAAAAATAATAATAATAAATAAATAAATAAATAAAAGAACACGGTCAGTTTGCCTGTGAGCCTAGAGCACACTGAACTGTTTGCTTTGTCTTTTCCTCCCAAGGCTGGGACCATTTCTGATTCATCTTTCTTTTAAAGAGAGAGGAGGGGGTGGGGAATGAGAAATAGTTGCTTCACTCTAACTGTTCACCGGTCACTTGTGGTACATGCCCCGACCAGGCAAGCCCCCGGCCCCAAACCAACGACCTCAGTGTTCCACGCGGACACCCTACCCACTGCGCCACCACAGGTCAGGCTCAGCTTTCTTTCTCTAGTTCAATGGGCTCTGGCCGGTTGGCTCAGCGGTAGAGCGTCGGCCTGGCGTGCAGGGGACCCGGATTCGATTCCCGGCCAGGGCACATAGGAGAAGCGCCCATTTGCTTCTCCACCACCCCTCCTTCCTCTCTGTCTCTCTCTTCCCCTCCCACAGCCAGGGCTCCATTGGAGCAAAGATGGCCCGGGCGCTGGTGATGGCTCCTTGGCCTCTGCCCCAGGCGCTAGAGTGGCTCTGGTCGCGGCAGAGCAACGCCCCGGAGGGGCAGAGCATCGCCCCTGGTGGGCGTGCCGGGTGGATCCCGGTCGGGCGCATGCGGGAGTCTGTCTGACTGTCTCTCCCCATTTCCAGCTTCAGAAAAAAGTAAAAAAAAAAAATTAAAATCTAGTTCAATGGCTGATACCCAGTAGGGCTCAATAAACCCGAGTTGAAGGAATGAATCCATGACTTTGAGGGATGTGATTCACATAGAAAACTGAATACAAGTTAGGTAGTAGATTAAGCTAAGGGGTCTCACTGTGAACAGGTGGCCCTGGAGTGAGACTTTGGGAGAGGGAACAGCCCTGTAATTGTCTAGAGATGCAGGGCTGTGCTGAGAGGTAAAACCCCCAAGAGATGTCCTAGAGAGACAACATGACAGAAGTCTCCACTGTCTGTCTCCTGCCACCTGAGCCTAGTATTGTTTCTTTTCTTTTTTTTAATTATTTTTATTTGTTCATTTTTAGAGAAGAGAGACAGAGGGGAGGAGAGAGAGAGAGAAAGAGAGACAGAGAGAGAGAAGGGGGGAGGAGCAGGAAGCATCAACTCCCATATGTGCCTTGACCTAGCAAGCCCAGGGTTTTTTTTTGTTTTTTTAATTTTTAACTTTTATTTTATTTATTCATTTTTAGAGAGGAAAGAGAGAGGGAGGGAGACAGAGAAGGGTGGAGGAGCTGGAAGCATCAACTCCCATATGTGCCTTGACCAGGCAAGCCCAGGGTTTCGAACTGGCGACCTCAGTGTTCCAGGTCGATGCCTTATCCACTGTGCCACCACAGGCCAGGCAAGTAGTATTGTTTCTTCATCAGGAATGTAGGCATGCATTTTCATGGACCTGTGAAATGTTTGAGACCTGACCTTTTTTTTTTTTTTTTTTTTTTTTTTTTTTTTTGAGATAGAGAGAGAGACAGAAAGTGAGAAAGATGAAAAGCATAAAAAATGTCACTTTACCCTGACCTGTGGTGGCGCAGTGGATGAAGCATCGACCTGGAATACTGATGTCGCTGGTTTGAAACCCTGCACTTGTCTGGTCAAGGCACGTATGGGAGTTGATGCTTCCTGCTCCTCCCCCCTTCTCTCTCTCACTCTCACTCTCTCTCCTTCTAAAATGAATAAAAGAAAAAAAAAAAAAGAAAAATGTCACTTTACCCTGACCTGTAGTGGCACAATGGATAAAGCATTGACCTGGAATGCTGAGGTCATCAGTTTGAAACCCCAGGCTTGACCAGTCAAGGCACATGCGAGAAGTAACCACGAGCTGATGCTTCCCACTCTTCTCCTCCACCTTTCTCTCTCCTCTCTCTAATATAAATAAATAAAATATATATTTTTTAAAGTATCACTTTAGCCTGACCAGGCGGTGGCGCAGTGGATAGAGCATCGAACTGGGATGCAGAGGACCCAGGTTCGAGACCCCGAGGTCGCCAGCTTGAGCACGAGCTCATCTGGTTTAAGCAAAAGCCCAACAGCTTGAACCCAAGGTCGCTGGCTCGAGCAAGGGGTTACTCGGTCTGCTGAAGGCCCGCAGTCAAGGCACATATGAGAAAGCAATCAATGAACAACTAAGGTGTTGCAACGCGCAATGAAAAACTATTGATTGATACTTCTCATCTCTCCATTCCTGTCTGTCTGTCCCTGTCTGTCCCTCTCTCTGACTCACTCTCTGTCTCTGTAAAAAAAATAAAAAAATAAAAAAAAATAAAGTATCACTTTAGTGGTTTATTGATTGCTTCTCATGTACCTTGTGCCTTGTTGGGAGTGGGGGGCTCGAGCCAGAGACCTTGGGCTTCAGGCCAGTGACCTTTGAGCTTAAGCTGGGGACCCCAGGATCATGTTGATGACCCTGCACTTAAGCCAGTGACCTCGCACTCAATCAAGTCAGTGACCTTCAGTTTCAAACCTGGGACCTCAGCATCCCAGATCAACTCTCTATCCACTGCACCACCACCAGTCAGGTAGATTTTTTTTTCTTTCAAATTTTTATTTATTCATTCATTTTAGAGAGGAGAGGGAGAGACAGAGAGAGAGAGAGAGAGGAGAGGCAGAGAGAGAGAGCTGGGGGAGGAGCTGGAAGCATCAACTCCCATATGTGCCTTGACCAGGCAAGCCCAGGGTTTCGAACTGGCGACGTCAGCATTTCCAGGTCGACGTTTTATCCACTGCGCCACCACAGGTCAGGCCTAGATTTTTTAATTTGATTTTGATTTTAGAGAAAGACATGTTGTTCCAATTATTTATGCATTCACTGGTTAATTCTTTCTTTCTTTTTTTTTTTTTTTGTATTTTTCTGAAGTTGGAAATGGGGAGGCAGTCAGACAGACTCCCACATGCACCCGACGGGGATCCACCCGGCACGCCCACCAGAGGGCGATGCTCCGCCCATCTGGGGCATTGCTTTATTGCAACCAGGACCTGAGGCAGAGGCTATGGAGCCATCCTCAGCACCTGGGCCAACCTTTGCTCCAATGGAGCCTTGGCTGTGGGAGGGGAAGAGAGAGACAGAGAGGAAGAAGAGGGGGAGGGGTGGAGAAGCAAATGGGCGCCTCTCCTGTGTGCCCTGGCCAGGAATTGAACCTGGGACTCCTGCACGCCAGGCCCACGCTCTACCACTGAGCCAACTGGCCAGGGCCCACTGGTTAATTCTTGTATGTGCCCTGACCAGGGATGAAACCTGCAACCATGGCAAATCAGGAAGATGCGCTTAATCAATTGAGCTACTGGGCCAGGGCATGAACTAATTTTTAATGTTAGCTCTAAAATATCAGAAAAATATAAAAATTAATATTTTATTAAATGTATACAAAATGTAACAATATGTCAACAATATTTTAATTGATTTTTAGAGAGGGGTTAGGGGAGAAGTGGGAAGCATCAACTTGTAGTAGTTGCTTCCTGTATGTGCTCTGACTGGGCAGGACCAGGGTTTTAAACCAATGACCTCAGCATTCCAGGTCAATGCTCTATCTACTGCGCCACTACAGGTCAGACAATATGTCAACTGTTAACAGCAACTCAACTATATATAATTATTTATGTTTTATTTAATGTGGGGTGTTGCCACATTATATTAATGTGTTTGATATAATATAGAATGAGGTCTCCAAAATTGGAAACTTGAAAGTGTTTTAAAAGGGCTTTAACCTGGCCTGACCTGTGTATAAAGTGGCAACCTGGAACACTGAGGTAGCCTGTTCCAAACACTGGTTTCCCTGGTCAAGGCACATATGGGAGTCAATGCTTCCTGCTCCTCCACCTCCTCTCTCCCTTCTCTCTAAAATGAATAAATAAAGTCTTAATTTTTTTTGTTGTTGTTAAAAAAAGGGCTTCAGCCTGACCAGGAAGTAACGCAGTGGATAGAGTGTCGGACTGGGACATAGAGGACCCAGGTTCAAAACCCCGAGGTTGCTGGCTTCAGCGTGGGCTCATCTGGTTTGACCAAGGCTGACCAGCTTGAGCCCAAGGTTGCTGGCTTTAGCAAAGGGTCACTCGGTCTGCTATAGTCCCCCACCACCCCGGTCAAGGCACATATGAGAAAGCAATCAATTAACAACTACGGTGCCGCAATGAAGAATTGATGCTTCTCATCTCTCTCCCTTCCTGTCTGTCCTTACCTGTCCCTCTCTCTGTCTCTCTCTGTCTGTCACACACACACAAAAAAAGGGCTTTAGCTTGGCCTGTGGTGATATGGCAACCTGGAATGCTGAGGTCACCGGTTCGAAACCTTGGGTTTGCTGAGTCAAGGCACATACGACAAGCAATCAATGAACAACTGGGCTGAAGCAAATATGAGTTGATACTTCTCATTTCCCATACCCCCTTCTCCTCTCTGTGAAATCAATAAATAAACTCTTTAAGGGGGGAGGGCTTTATAAGTAACTTGAAGTTCTATCTCATCCTCTTTAATCCTGTATTTCCTCATATAAACATTGGTCCAGAGTTTTAGTAAGGACAAAATGAAATAAGGTATTATGAAAGAACTGATCCAGCAGGTGCAAAGTAGTATTAGACCTGGTTGTTTCTTATCAGCTCCTGCAGGGGCTCAGGGGTTGTTGTTTTTTTAATTTCGGTTTCTCAATCAATAGCAACCGGTGCTCAGGTGCTCCACTCCCAACCCCAGGGACACTATTCCTGTTATATTTAACTGAAAGAGGAACCATTCACAGAAAATACAATATGAATAGTGCCTCCTGGAGTTGTGCCTTGCCTCCCCTGGTGCTAGAGCTTAGAGCTCGGGAAATGTTTGCACAACCTGTGAATAAATGGAATCCAATTTTATTTCCTGCTCATTTCACCTCCCAAGGTAAAAAAGAAAAGTTGACCAGGGATGAAGAGAGTGGGGGAGGAGGAAAGATAGTCATTAATCTGTAAACACTAATTATGCATCTAACTACAAGGCTTCCATGCTTCAATGAGATGTGTGTGTGTTAGTAGTAGTGTGGAGGGGGTAATGCTAAAGCAAGTATCCCATTCTTAAAGGTCTTCCTCTTAATTTTCCTTGAAATATTACACTTCTCCTATTTTCAGCGTGATCTGCATCATGCTGGTGATCTGACAATCCTGAATTTGTCGCCCAGTCTTATGCTTAATTATATTGTTCATTCATTAACACCTCCCTCCAAAAAAATAAAAACCCAAAATACAAAAAACACGTTTTTAGCACTATCAGGAGCCAAATTTTGTATTAGTGTTGGATGTAGAGTAGTAAACAAGACAGCAGAGGTCCCCACCCTGCCTGGGGGAAACAGACCACTGTATGCTATATCACCCTCCAGGTGTTATCACCTCAAAAGTGTTGTTTAAATTGAGACTAGAAGGATAAAAAGGAGTGAAAGTAAGAGTAACATAGGGGAGACAAAGCCAGGAGGCTAGAGAGACATGGCCCCTTGAGGTAGGTCTGGGGCGGGGGGCAAATCGTGCAGGGCTTTTGGAGTTATTTTATCCTGAAGTAATTGGGAGCCAATAAAGAATTTTAAGAAGGAAAGTGACATGGTTAAATCTGAATTTTGGGAAATGGAGCGGGAACTGGAGGGAGCGAAAGAAGAGGCAAGGAAACTAGTTAAGAGGCTACTGAGGCTGTTTCAGCGACAGATGGTATCTTTCACCAGGGTGGCGGTGCCAGAGATGGAGAGGAGCGGATAGTTCCAAGTATCTTACGAAGTGAAATCCAACAGGGCTGTTGACAGCCTCAAATAGAGACCCTGGGTACAAACAAGGCGGATGCTGATGAAAGACTGCTTTATTTTGCGTTTTAATCCACCTGGCGTCCTTCTTCCCTTAACCCTGTCACCTCTATATATAGAGATGAAATTAAAACAAGGGGCGGGGCAGACGCCCAGGAAAATCCGGGTACTTTTTATTTAAACGAAGTAGACGTCAGCGGAGAAAACAGAAAACCAAAAAACTTCCGGTTACTCCGGATGTGAAGACTCCTAAGCTTCTCCGCCGGCGGAGGGCCAAGGTGAAGGATGGCGGGCCAGACCGCGAGGCTAGTGTTGCTAGCTGGGGCGGCCGCGCTAGCCAGCGGTTCCCAGGGAGACCGCGACCCGGTTTACCGCGACTGCGTACTCGTGTGCGAGGAACGGAACTGCTCGGGGGACGCGTTGAAGCACTTCCGCTCTCACCAGCCAATCTACATGAGTCTAGCAGGTAAGCCCCGCCTCTAGCATTGGCCCCGCCCTCTTCGCTCTCAAATACCTCTGCAAGCTCTTTTTTTAAAGTTGAGTTTATTGGGATGACACTGGTAAAATTATATAGGTGCACACTTCCACAACACATGTTCTGTACACTGTATTGTGTTCACCCCCCAAGTTAACTCTTGGTCCATCACCGTTTATCCCCCCATACCCCCCCCCAATCACACATACTGCAATCACCACCCTCTGCAATCTCTGAACCTTAGTTTCCTACTCAGGATCCGTTGTGAGTAGAGCCCCAGGTAATGAGAGGCGCATCAGCCAGTTTTATTTTCCCAGAAACTTTCATTTACTTTTTATTTATTCAGTCAACTGGATATTTATTTAATGCTCCTGGGCACAGGGCACTGGAATGACACTGAAATCAGACCAGGGTTCTGTCCTTTGGGGCTCACAGTCCCCGCAGAGACATGAACCTTCGGAAGTGCAAGGTAGAGGATGATTCAATCCCTAAGGATCCTTAGATTAAGCAATAGGAGCATGTAAGGGAGGAAGGAATTGTTTCTAGCTTTGAGGGTTTGGGGGTAGCAATTATCTTGAAACATTTGGAGAAGGAAGAGCTTCTGGATGAATACATTAAATTTGGACCTGTGCCTGACCGGGCGGTGGCACAGTGGATAGAGCATCGAACTGGGATGCGGAGGACCCAGGTTCGAGACCCTGAGGTCGCCAGCTTGAGCGCGGGCTCATCTGGTTTGAGCAAAGCTCACCAGCTTGGACCCAAGGTCGCTGGCTCGAGCAAGGTGTTACTCGGTCTGCTGGAGGCCCATGGTCAAGGCACATATGAGAAAGCAATGAACAACTAAGGTATCACAATGAAAAACTGATGATTGATGCTTCTCATATCTCTTTGTTCCTGCCTGCCTGTCCCTATCTGTCCCTCTCTCTGACTCTCTGTCTCTGTTAAAAAAAAAAAAAAAAAAAAAAACTTAAAAAAAAATTGGACCTGTGACCTTAGCGGACACCTTTTGTGTGACAGGTGTCAAAATAATCAATTAGCAATAATCGCGCCTCGGATAAACCTCATTGGCTACGATACTGCCACTGCGCAAAGCTAAAATAATCTATTTTTACAACCCTTTGAGGTAGATTCCGATTTTACAGATAGGGAATTCAGAGAGTCTAAGTGCCCTGCCCAAAGTCACACAGCCAGTAAGTGGTAATGTCAAGTTTCCAGTTCTAGCCTGTTTGACTATAAGTTTGTTCGCTCGTGTGTGTGTGTGTGTGTGTGTGTGTGTATGTGTGTGACAGAGACAGAGACAGGAAAGGAGAGAGATGAGAAGCATCAATTCTTCGTTGCAGCTCCTTAATTGTTCATTGATTGTTTTCTCATATGTGCCTTGACTGGAGGGCTCCAGCTGAGCCACTGATCTCTTGCTCAAGCCAGCGACCTTGGGGTCATGTCTATGATCCCACACTCAAGCCAGCAACCCCAAGCTCAAGCTGGTGAGCTTGTGCTCAAGCCAGATGAGCCTGCACTCAAGCTGGTGACCTCAGGGTTTCGAATGTGGGTCCTCCATGTCCCAATCCGATGCTCTATCCACTGTGCCACTGCCTGGTCAGGCACAAGTTTGCTCTCTTTACTATTCCTTTCCAATTTAGACAGAGGGAACAGACAGTGGAGGCCCTGGGCAAATGTGGGCACACCCAGAGCCTTGATTTACTCAGGGAGCAGGGTGACTAAAAAGGAGTAGTATTGCCCGGTCAAGGCACATATGGGAATTGATGCCTCTTGCTCTTCCCTCCCATTCTCTCTCTCTCTCCTCTCTAAAAAATGAATAAATAAAACCTTAAAAAAAAAAGGAGTAGTATAACAAAGTTAGAAAGACAATTTAGGGCCTTGAAAGTCAGACTGAAGAATTTGGGTTTCATTTTTATAGGAAAGGGTAAGCCGGCAAGTGTTCCTCCCTGGTAAATGAGAACACATCCTGTGTTCAGGAAGGGCAGTCATAAATTCAGGTATCCATAGATGAGTCCATCAGATGTCAAGATCCTTGTCTTGAGTGAAAGGAGGTGAGAAGAAATATCTCTATTTGCTCACTGCACACCTCCACCCTCTAGAACACACACACCTTTCCTGTATGTGTATGTCCCACCATCTCTTAGCCATGCAAGTGGGAAACCAGAATTTTTAGATTTTGTTTTCTGCTTCTCTTCAACCTACAGGCCTTCTCGGCCTGCATTCAAGTTTAGGCCCATTTCCAGTTCTTTCTGTGCCTTCTATACTGGGTAGTTCACTAGGCCAATCTGTCTGTTTCAGGCTGGACCTGTCAGGACGACTGTAAGTATGAGTGTATGTGGGCCACCGTTGGCCTCTACCTCCAAGAAGGTCACAAAGTGCCTCAGTTCCATGGCAAGGTGAGTTGAAGGGGCAGGGTAGGTATGGTGGTAGTCTGGCGGGAATTAAGACACCCCCCACTTGGACCACACAGTCTGAGATATGGGGTAATGAGTGTATTGAATGGGGCAGGTGCCTATTCTTCTCAAAATCTGCTGGGTTTTATTTGGGAATCAGATGGGACCAAGGTGTCGGCCTCTGGATTTGGAGTAGGATCTCCTCAGAGAGCGGTGCTGGGCTTCTTAGGGCTGTGGGATGCCCACCTTGCCATGGGAACACATTCCCTGACCCACCACAGCATCTTCTCTGTCGCTTCTTCAGCAGGAGTCTGGATGGAAACAGTAATACCCCTCAGATTGTCTAGTTTGCTGGTGCCTTTTGATCCAATAATGATCTTGTTCCCGCCTGTTGTTAGCATGAATTATTCTCCCAGCTTGTCACAGAGTAAGCTGGGGCTCAGAGGGCTGTGGTCGGGGTAAAGGAGGTTATTAGGACCTCTGTCTTCTAGATGGCAGATCTATGCTGTTTCCACGAGGCTGTACTGAGCCACCTGCACCGGCTCGCCTGATCTTCCCAGAGACTAGGCTTACAGTGCCGAGTGCTGGCCAGGATGGAGGGATGACACTCAGCCAGACACTGGCAGGGAGCTCACTGACTCAAAGAGGGACTGAGCCCGAGGCTTTGGCCAGGTCCAGGGCTGAGGCACCAGCTCAGGACCGACTGATGCAGCAAGTCAAGAGAAAACAGATTGGGCCAACTGGGGGTTGCTTGCGCCTCAGGCCCCCTCCATGTGTTCCTTTTTCAGTGGCCCTTCTCCCGGTTCCTGTTCTTCCAAGAGCCAGCTTCTGCTGTGGCCTCTTTCTTCAATGGCCTGACCAGCCTGGTGATGCTCTGTCGCTACCGCACCTTCGTGCCAGCCTCCTCTCCTATGTACCCCACCTGCATGGCCTTCGCCTGGGTAGGTACCCTGGCAGGACTCCTGCTTTACACCCTCCCTAGGAAGGGGCAACTCTTTGATTCCTACTCTCACCCTACAGTGCTGCCACCCACCTAGCTTCCCCTCTGTTTCTCGGGGCTGCGATTGCAGGGTGGCCAGGCCTGGGAAGATTAAAGGGAAGGTTCTGAATCGTGTCTTACCTTTCTGGCAGAGTCCTATGACAAGCTGTTGGGAGGGAGGGAGAGAGGAAAGAGCTATTGTTCTTGTCCTGAAGAAGGAAGCCACTAAAAGCCCCAATAGGACAGTTTACAAACATAGAAGGGAGCATGCTGAAGCCATGGTCTTTCCAAGGACCCCCCTGGAGAACTGGAAGCAATCTCCACCTCAGCCCAGGCCTGGAAGCAGTGGCAGCCACAGCACTCCATCTAGAGCTCAGCCTGGTCTTAGACCTGCCAGAGAGAAGCAGAAATATGTTCCATCTGATCACCTAGAGAGGGCTCTGAGCTTCACAGTGTGGTTGGTCAGAAGAGCCAGCAGCGAGGGCTGGCAATTATGTGAGAAGCACGGACTGTGGTACAGGTTTGAACTGTGACAACCTGGGGGAGGGGGTGAGAGTAAAAGGTTGCTATGGAGATGTTTAGATCAAGAGCTACCATTGTAAGCCTTAGGGAAACAAAGCCCCACTCACTCATCTTCCTGACATCAAAGCAGCCATTCTTTCACGTATTGAACACCTACTGTGTGCCAGGCACTTCGTTGGCTGTTGGAGTCCAAACAGATGGGTCCCTGGCCTCCAGTACTAATCACACAATTGAATGTAAAAGTGCAGCAGGAGAGAGGTATTGTAGGCATGTGTGATAGGGACTAGATGAGTATGGGGCGATCAGGGAAGGCTTCCCTGAGGAGGGGGAATACAAGGGAAGATCAGAATAGCGAGTGAATATTAGCTAGGTGAATTCAGGGAGAATAGGAGGAGTTGTCTAGGGAGAAGACTCAGAATGTACACAGGCAGAAGAGAGCTTAAGTTGTATGAGGACTTAAATGGCCAGGAGGCCTGCTGTGCAGGAAGCCAGGAAATGGGGTGTGAGACCGGTGGATGGGTGGGCAGTAGCCAGGGCCAGCCCACGGCGATCCTGGGGGTATACTAGGGCACTTTAGATCTTGACTTGCAAAGCATCAGGAAGCAATGAGGGTCAGAGAAAAGGAATTTCGTGAATAGATTGCTTGGAAGCTCATTCTGGCTACTGTACAGAGAACAGACAGGTGGGGGCAGGAGTGGATGCAGGGGGCCTTGGTAGTGTTAGCATAGGGCACAGTAGCAAGAGAGGCGGCATGGGTCTTGGGAAGGGCTCCAGAGTCCACACTCTTATTGTCCTGGCTGTGCTGACGAGCTTCAGCAGAGGGCTAGATGAGGAGAGAAGAATCAAGGATGACCCCTGTGTTTCCACTTATGAGACAGTGACAGAAGCTGTGATGAGAGTGGATGAGGTCACCAGGGAGGACTTAGGCAGCAAAAAGGGCAGGGGACTAGGATGGAGCCCTGAGGAACCCTAAAATGTAATGGCTGGACAGAGGAGGCTGAGGCAGCAATGGAAATGGGGACCAGGGGGTAGGTAGAAAACTGGAATGTTGAATGGTTGGGGGAGTCTGGGGCCACGGACGGGAAGGAAAGAGTAGGCTGTTCTCGCGAATTCTGCTGGACAGTCAAGGAAGAGGAGAACTGAGGACATGAGGAAAACTGGTAGTGTGGGGGTGCCGAGAAGTCCAGGCTGAGCCCCAGACTGGGGAGATGGGGACAAGGAGGAGAGCAGGAGAGAAGGCCGTTACTCCTCTGGGAAGTACTGACCTCCCTAATACTGTCCATTCAACAGATATTAATAGTACTTGTTATGAATTATGGAACAAAAATCACATGATGGACCTTGTCCTAAGTACTTTACTTACATTTTCTCATTGAATCCTAATAGCACTATAAGGAAAAACTGCCTCAAGTTAACAGCCTGCCTGACCAGTGGGGGCGCAGTGGGGATGCTGAGGTCCCAGGTTCAAAACCCCCTAGGTTGCCGGCTTGAGCGCAGGCTCACCAGCTTGAGCATAGGGTCACTGGCTTGAGTATGGGATCATGAACATGATCCTGTGGCCGCTGGCTTGAGCCCAAGGTCACTGGCTTAAGCCCAAAGGTTGCTGGCTTGAGCCCAAGGTCGCTGGATTGAGCAAAGGGTCACTGGCTCAGCTGGAGCCTCCTGTCAAGACATGTTTGAGAAGAAATCAGTGAACAACTATAGTGCCGCAACTATGAGTTGATGGTTCTCATCTCTCTCCTTTTCTCTCTCTCTCTCTCTCTCAAAAAAAACAAAAACAAAAACAAAACTACAAAAACAAAAAAAACCTAGTGATAATAAAAAGTAAATAAAATTAACAGCCAATAAGAGTGAATAGTGGAGACAGGGTGGCATCCGGGGCTGTCTAACTCCAGGGCCCAAGCGTTAAGCCCCCCTGCTGGCCTGTCTCCACGGACTGTAACAAATGCTGGCTGAGCACTTGCTGTGGGTAGAAACGCGGTTAGCACAGTGGGAATGAAGCCCCTGCCTCAGAAGCTGAGCCCAGTGGGAGGTGCAGGTCCAGCCAGGCTGGGAGGCAGAGAGCCGGCAAGCCGAGGAGGGCTTGGGTAGAAGGCCCTGGGAGTCATGATGCAGGGAGACCATATGGAGAAATCTGTCCAGGAAGCCCGGGGTGGGGAGCCTTCCCAGGGGATGTGCAGGCCTGGTCAGGCTTAGACATGTACACCTAGGGGAGAGGAGGTTGGATTCCAGCATTCCGGCTGGCGGTAGAGCAGGAACGAAGGTACGGCAGCTGGAGAGTGTGGGGCCTCAGCAGATGGCCTGGGAAGGTCAGCCTGGCCCTGCGCGGCTGTGCGAATGGGACAGAGGGAGGGAAGGAGGAGCAGAGAGCACCTGGTGCCGGACAGGGGCAGGGACTGTTGTGGAGGCAGGGGTCTGGCATCAGTCAGCACACACTGTCCCGGGCCTGGGTGGGCTGGAACCCCCACTGCTGTTGAGGTCTCTCACAGAAAAGGGGATGTGGTCTGGTCTAAGACAGCAGGAAGGGCGGGGAAACAGGAGGGCGCACCTTCCCCCTTTCCCTTGGGGTTCCTCCGGAGACACTGCCTGTCTGGGCCCACTTCCCGCACCGCCCTGGCCCTTGCCCCTAACAGAGAGCGCAGGTCAGCCCGGCCTGAACTCAGACCAAAGCTCAGAGCCTTGGACAGACCCGAGGGGCTGAGTGGGCCTCAGAGGGCCCCGGCTTTGGTCTCCATGCTGTGTGCCGAGAAACCAGCGGTTATTTCATGACTCTCAGGGACAGAGCAGGAGCTGTTAGGTTGGGAGAGGTGAACGCCTGGGTCCTGGGTGCTGGGGCACTCTACAGGATACAGTGTTCTGGGACGTGGAACCCCTCATGCCACCACTAGGCCCTTGAGGGACAGAGTATCAGTGTCCACGCTCCCTTTGATCATCCAGTTTGGATGCACCCTTGATCTTTTCATCCTCTATGTGTTTGCAGGACGAAGGGATCCTGCCTGTACGGAGGGTGTGGCGGTGGACTTTGTCCCGGGCTGGGTCTTCTGGAGCAGGGGGGCTCCTGAGTTCTGTTGGGGTGGGGGAGGAAGGCCCCTCACCTGCTCCAGGTTAGATCATGGGCAGGTTGTCTCAGTCTTTTCCTCTGGGAAATGAGGCGACCTTGCCCCCAGCAGGGCTAATGAAACTTTGACATTTAAGTCTGAGCTTGGGCTGGGCAGTGGCCAGGCTTTGGGGGAGCTTGCCAAAGCTTGGTACACCATGGACCTTTGACTTTATGGAACTGGGGGCCCCTGCTCTCTGCCAAACCAGTTCCCTGCCCCTTCATCCAGCATGGAAAAGTCCTCAGGGGTAGAAGTGAGAGCATGAGGGGCCCAGGAAAGCCCAGACAGTCTGCAGGATGATTTATGGAGATGGAGACTGAGTGTGCTCTACCTTTGCTGAGGAAACTTCAAGAAGAGATAGAGTAAGGCCACAGCAGGGTGATGGTTAGACTTTAGGAAGGACTTCCCAATCTTCAGACAGGAGCCAGTGAAACAGGCAATGGCAGGAAATCAAAGAATCTTTTTAGATGGTGTAAAAAGCTTACCTCCTCCCATCTCCATCGGCCTCTTCTCTGCCTCTCTCAGGAGTGAACTGGGGCAAGCTTGCCCTGCATGAAGCAGGGGATGAGACACCATGGCCTCCGGGGGGGGGGGGCCAGGAAGGCAGCAGGCAGCAGGCGTCATAGTTAACATTCTGCCTCCCCCGCTTCTGAGACACCGAGCTATTTAAAGACCCGCTTGTCCCCGCAGCCACGGTGTCAGTGACAACCCCGAGTACTGGGGCTTAGCACAAGGGTCGGATTCCTGACAGATCTGGCTCACTTGGCATCCAATCAGTTTCACGGCTGTGATATTTCTGTCTCAATTTCCTTATTTTCCAACAGACTGAAACATCCTCTTGCTCTCTCCCCACCCAGCCTTCCCTGTCCCCCTTCATTCCCACCCTAACTGGCACCCTGCCCCTGGCCTCCCCCCTTTCCTTAGTGTTTATAAGGAGTTCTTGGTGCCCGCTGGGCCAGCCCATCATCCTCCTGGCCTGCCTGATTGGCCAGCTGCCCCATCTGCCTCCCCACTCTACTCAAGCTTGGCTGCGGAGGCCAGGAGCAGCCACCCACTTGCATCTTGGGGGCTTTCCCTTCCTTCCACGTCCCTCTGTCCACTTTGCTTGAGTCTTGATTACAAACCAGGTGAAGGGAACTAATATCTGTCTAGTGTCTCCACTGAAGATAATAGCTTAGGAGCCAGGAGAAGGGGGCTCTTTCTATAGCTGAGGTGTCTATTTTCTGGGGTCAAGAGATCCCTGGTATGACCTGGTACATTGTGACCCTTGAGGAAGCAGAAAGTGGAGTCAGGTAAAGGGAAATGGTGTAGGGTCAGCCTGCTGGACATGGTGAAGAAAACACATTTATGTAGCACCTACTGTATTCCAGGTGGCAGTAACGGCAGCCATCCACTGAGTGGCTTCTTAGTGCCAGGCATGTCGCCGACATCGTCCTCACAGCCCTCTTAGGCATGAGTACTGTTACTAACCTTGCTTTGTAAGTGAGGCAACTGAGGCACAGAGAAGCTGTTATTTGCTCAAGATCACACAGCTATTTAGGGAATAAGAACATGAACCAAGGGTCTACCTCTTCGGAAAGGCTCCAGGCATTCTGTCCCCAGCCTGGACCTGTGCTGTGGGATGGGCCTGGGCAGCTGTGGGGAGACCTCTGCTTCTCCACCTGGACTTCCCCGGCCTGAGAGGCAGACTTGGCCTCTCCCGTCTGTGGAGAGATGTGAGGGTCTCATGCTAATCAACAAGGTGGGGAGAAGTAAAGTAAGGCCTAATGTTTTACTCTGTCCTGGGCACTGGGCTGTACACTGTACCTGAATTATTCCTTCAATCTTACCAATGCTATGATTATTCACATTTTACAGATGAGAAAACTGAGGCACAACAAATAAAAAAAGAAACCTGCCCCAGGACTCAGGAAGAGCAGAGCTGGAATTTGAGCCCTGGCAGTCTGGCTCTAGGGACAACATTCTTTTTTTTTAAGATTTTAGTTATTGATTTTAGAGAAAGGATAGATATAGAGAGAGAAAGGGAGGGAGGAGTGGAAAGCATCAACCTGTAGTAGTTGCTTCTCGTACACCCTGACCAGGCAAGCCCGGGGTTTCGGACCGGCAACCTCAGTGTTCCAGTCAACCCTTTATCCACTGCGCCAGCACAGGTCAGGCAGGGCCTACATTCTTCTTCTTTTTCTTTTTCCCTTTTATTAAGTTATATGTAGCATTTAGTAGTTTTTAAAAATTGATTTTAAAGAGAGAGGAAGGGAGAGAGAGAGACAGGAACATCGATCTGCTCCTGTATGTGCCTGACCAGGGCTCGAACTGACAACCTCTGTACTTTGAGTCGACTATCCAGCCAGGGCTCATTTTTGGTTGTTTTGTGTTTTGTTTTGTTTTTTAAAGATTTTTTATTTACTGATTTTACAGAGAGAGGAGAGGTGGGCAACAGAGAGTAGTTGCTTCACTCTAGCTGTTTGTTGGTTGCTTGTCATATGTGCCTTGACCATGCAAGCCCCGGGTTTCGAACCAGTGACCTCAGTGTTCCGGGTCAGCACTCTATCCACTGTGCCACCAGAGGCCAGGCAGGACTTACATTTTTGTTTGTTTGTTTGTTTTCAAGATGTTTTATTTATTTATTTGAGAGAAAGAGAGAGAGAGAGAGAGAGAGAAAGGGAGTGTGGGGAGGAACAGGAACTCCCCATCAACTTGTAGTAGTTGCTTCTTGTATGTGCCTTGATGAGGCAAGCAGGGGTTTCTTTTTTTTTTCTCCTTATATTTTATTTTCTTTAGTGCCTTGACTAGGCAAGCCCGGGGTTTTGAACCGGCGACCTCAGGGTTCCAGGTCGATGCTTTACCCACTGTGCCAACACAGGTCAGGCCAAGCAGGGGTTTCTAACTAGCGGCCTCAGCATCCCAGGTCTATGCTCTATCCACTGCGCCGCCCCGGGTCAGGCAGGACCTACTTTTTTTATTTATTTAAGTGAGAGGAGGGGAGATAGACTCCTCTATGTACCCAACTGGGATCCACTTGGCAACCCCCATCTGGGGCTGATGCTTGAATCAACTGAGCTATCCTCAGTGCCAGGACAATGCTCAAATCAATAGAGGAGGGGAAGGGGGAGAAAATGGGGAGAGGAAGGGCGAGAGAAGCAGATGGTAGCTTCTCTTGTGTGCTCTGACTGGGAATCGAACCCAGGACGTCCAATAGCCGGGCCGACGCTCCACCCACTAAGCCAACTGGCCAGGGCCAGGGCCTACATTCTTTTTTTTTTTTTTTTTTTTTTTACAGAGGCAGATATAGACAGGGACAGACAGGAACGGAACAGAGAGAGATGAGAAGCATCAATCATTAGTTTCTCCTTGCGCATTGCGACTTCTTAGTTGTTCATTGATTGCTTTTTTTTTTTTTTTTTTTTTTTGTATTTTTCTGAAGATAGAAACGGGGAGAGACAGTCAGATAGACTCCCACATGCGCCCGAACGGGATCCACCCGGCACGCCCACCAGGGGGTGAAGCTCTGCCCACCAGGGAGCGATGCTCTGCCCCTCCGGGGCGTCGCTCTGCTGAGACCAGAGCCACTCTAGCGCCTGAGGCAGAGGCCAAGGAGCCATCCCCAGCGCCCGGGCCATCTTTGCTCCAATGGAGCCTCGGCTGCGGGAGGGGAAGAGAGAGACAGAGAGGAAGGAGAGGGGGAGGGGTGGAGAAGCAGATGGGTGCTTCTCCTGTGTGCCCTGGCCGGGAATCGAACCCGGGACTTCTGCACGCCAGGCTGATGCTCTACCACTGAGCCAACTGGCCAGGGCCTGATTGCTTTCTCATATGTGCCTTGACCGTGGGCCTTCAGCAGACCGAGTAACCCCTTGCTGGAGCCAGCGACCTTGGGTCCAAACCGGTGAGCTTTTGCTCAAACCAGATGAGCCCGCGCTCAAGCCGGCGACCTTGGGGTCTCGAACCTGGATCCTTCCGCATCCCAGTCCAACACTTTATCTACTGCGCCACCGCCTGGTCAGGCATGGGCCTACATTCTTAATGACACTATCTCCCAGGTCTGAGGAGAGGGTCTGAAGAGGAACCCCTACCTGACCTGTGGTGGTGCAGTGGGTAAAGCATTCGACCTGGAATGCTGAGGTTGCTGGTTCAAAGCCCTGAGCTTGCCTGGTCAAGGCACATATGGGAAGCAACTATATACTATGAGTTGATGCTTCCCACTCCTCCCCACTCCCTTTCTCTCTTTCTCTCTCTCCTCTCTCTAAAAGTCAATAAATAAATAAATAGGAGCCCCCCACAATGGGATACTAAGAGAAGACTTCTCCAGGGTACGGAGGCAGTTGAACAGGGGACTGAGCAGCCTCCACCCCTGTGCCCTACAACTGAAGTAGCTAAGTCCTGGCCCCGTGCACAGCCCCGCCCGCTTCAGTGTTCCAACCGCCAAGCCAAACCGCCACTTAGATCAGTCTTTTTGTCACCTCCCCCTTCCTGCCGGTGACAAGGAGGCCTGGCTGGCTTCCAGTCCCTTCTGCCGTTCTCTCCACCTGCCTCTCACGCTGGCTCCAGGGCCATTCTCCCTAAGGATGCCCTTTCCTGTCCTGCCTGGGCGACCTGGCCCACGTGGTCACCTGGGGCTCCAGCCTGGAGCTTGCTCCTCTCCCCATGCTGACTCGGAACATCACACATCGTGGGAGCAGTGTCTAAGAAGCCACCCTGTTCTGTCCCATTCTCTAGGCTCCAGACCATGCCTCCATTACTGTTTCTGGGGAAGGGACAGCAGGAGGGACAGGACAGGATGGCCATCCTCAAAGGAAGAAACAGCCCGGCCTCGAACAATCACCTGACATCAGGGCTGGAAAGGGATGAGGGAGCACTTAGGCCAGCCCCTGGTTTGTCCCAGAGGGAAGCCCGGACCTTGGCCAGGTCTTAAGCATAAGCAGCGCGACTTGGCCCAGGACCCAGGCCAGGCAGGCGTGTACAAGGAGCCTCCAGAGACTTCTAGGGCCACCTTGCTTTGCAAGGAGAGCCCTGCCAGTGCCCTCCCCTTGCCTTCCCATTCTCTTAGAAGCCCCCTTGGGCCTTCGTGGGGCAGCTCACCCTGCCGACCCAGAGTCCTACTGCACTGCCCGAGGGGGAGTGGCTTCTTACCCTGCTCCCTGGGTCACTGCCTGGCCAGTGTTCCTGGTGCACTGGACCCCAGTGAGCTGCCACTGGCCGTCCCCCTTCTCCTCTCAGGCGGGGTTGTCCCGTCCTAGTGCATCCCTCTCTACCTCCAGGCCATTCAAACTGTTTCTTCCCTTGGCTCCTTGTCACTGGTTTCCCAGCCCTTCCTCCCAGCCCCGTTAAGTGTCTCTGCCTCAGTCCACTCTTCTTTCAGTAATTTGGGCCTCTGGGTGGATAGGGTGGCCCCTGTAAAAATTGCTGGCACCGACTCCCACAAGATCTAGGGCTCATTTGCAGGAGGATGTGTACTCTCTCCTTGCAGTTGATTTCCAGAAAGAAGGTATCAACGACTCCCCTGGGCCCTTGCCCACCACAGCCCCGCCAGCCCTGCTCCTCTGCTGCTTCCGGGGAACAGCAGCCACCGGTCCAGCGGGTTGGGCCGGCCCAACCAGGAGGAAGCTGGGCTCGGTTGGCAGCCTCCTCCTCCTCCTCCTCCTCCTCCTCCTCCTCCTCCTCCGAGACTTGGCCCCAGTGGGATCTGCTTGATCTCCCTCTCTTGCTTGCTTGCCCCAGACACACCCCAAGCTGGCTCGAGCCCCTCCACCCCACCCACTTCATTCCCGCCCCCAGAGGCTGAGGTCACTGGCTCCCCTGGCCTAGGTGGGGCTGTGATCACCTGCAAGTTGGGGAAGGAGGCGAGGCCCCCCCGGGGGCTGTTGTCTTAGGATTGAGTAACCAGGGAAATCAACTTTGCCAGAACTGGTTCCCAGGTCAGGCCAGAAACCTATAGAGGCTTCAAGCCCCCTTTGGGGGTTCAGGGAAGCTGAGCCTGTGCGAGCTGGGCCGGGAGAGAGTGGAGGGGCCCAGTTTGTTTAGTGGGCTCCAGGAGCGTGGGGAAGCACTCCTTCCCAAAAGGGACCGAGTGTGAGCCTTCTGGGAGCCCTTCCCACCTTGGGGTACCACACTCACAAGCCGCCTCCCTCTTCAGGTCTCCCTCAATGCTTGGTTCTGGTCCACAGTCTTCCACACCAAGGACACGGACCTCACAGAGGTGAGCACCCCTCCTGTTCTGTCTCCTGCTCCCGGAGGTGGGGCAGAGCCCGCCTTGGGTCGCACGCTGACTCCAGTTAGGAGCACTTGCCCTGTGCTGGGCACTGCAGACCTGGGAGCGCACTGGAGCCTCACTTAACGCTTGTGAGGCAGGTGTGATCATTATTGGCTCTTCTTAACCGACGAGGCAGCTGAGCCTTGGAAAAGCGAGATCATTGCCCAGGGTCACCCAGCTGGTAGAGGGGAGCAGTCAGGGTTGGAGCCCCGGCTGTGGAACTCCAGCCGGTGCTCTACATTCTACGGCATACTCTGATGTTCCGGAGTCTTCGCAGGCCCCCTCCACCAGTAAATACAGTGTCACTGCTTGAGCACAGTTTTTAAAAATTGTGTTATATGAATACAAGGTTCAGTCTGTTAAATTCAGATTTGGAACAGGAATAGGCAGAAAAAGCGGAAGACACCACCCACACTGACCCTAGACCTGGCTGTGCCTCTGCACCCGTCCTTGTCCCCAGCCCGGAGGGTGCTCTCTGGGCCCTGCCCTCCATTAAGCTTTGTCCACTTGGTACTGCCCTCCCACTGGCCCCTCATCCAGCTCTCCCTGCCCTCAGAAAATGGACTACTTCTGCGCCTCCACCGTCATCTTACACTCCATCTATCTGTGCTGTGTCAGGTGAGCCCACCTTGGCGGCTGCA
The DNA here is from genome assembly GCF_036850765.1 of Saccopteryx bilineata. NCBI lineage: Eukaryota > Metazoa > Chordata > Mammalia > Chiroptera > Emballonuridae > Saccopteryx > Saccopteryx bilineata. Next base: position 375,081,636 of record NC_089491.1, read on the forward strand.
GGGCATGGACAGGCCCTGGGCCGAGAGGGGTCGCAGCCACCTGGGGTAGGACGTGGGGCCCCGGCTCTTTCCCAGGAGCTGTAGCACTTGGTCCCAGGCCCCTGGGAGGGAGGAGATTGGAGGCGTGCCCAGCTGGCCTGTGTGGATGGGGGAGAGGGGCAGGGGCTTCCATGTGCTGCTGTGGGGGGGAAGGGGTACCCCAGGGAATGCTGCTGGGGCTGGGCCACCCTCCGTCTGAGCAGCTCCGGGTGGTGGGGCAGGACTGTGGGGCTGCAGCGTCCGGCGGTAGCCAGTGCCTTCCGGGCTCTCCTGCTGCTAATGCTGACCGCGCACGTCTCCTACCTGAGCCTCGTCCGCTTTGACTATGGCTACAACCTGATGGCTAATGTGGCAATTGGTGAGGCAGGACTGGGGTTCCCCGGGGCTGGGTCAGCTGCAGAGCTGCTGGCTTGTGGTGAGGGTGGAGGGTTGGTGCTGTTCCTGGAGAAGAAGCTTCTAGAAGTCCTTCGGTGGGGGAAGGGGAAAGATATGGGTTAGGAGAAAGGGGAGGCTGGGAGGAGAATCTGGGACGACCCTGGGGTCAAAGAGCATGGATAGGGGACACTGTGTGGGGCGGGGGGAGCAGATCCGGGAGTGAGCCTCTCCCCACCCTCAGGCCTGGTGAACTTGGTGTGGTGGCTGGCCTGGTGCTTATGGAACCAGCAGCAGCTGCCTCACGTGCGCAAGTGCATGGTGGTGGTCCTGCTGCTGCAGGGACTGTCCCTGCTCGAACTGCTGGACTTCCCACCTCTCTTCTGGGTTCTGGATGCCCACGCCATCTGGCACATCAGCACCATCCCTGTCCACATCCTCTTTTTTAGGTGGGTACTACTTCCAGCCCAGGGCTCACCGTCCTTGAGCCCTTCCTCACTCACTCTATCCCGAGACTGAGTTCTGTTTTTTTTACCCCTGCCAACTTGTCTGCACTCACCCGCCCCCACCCCTAGGGGGTGCTCTCAGAGCCAAATTTCACAGGGCTTTTTCCACTGCCCACAGCTTCCTGGAAGAGGACAGCCTGTACCTGCTGAAGGAATCAAAGGCCATCAAGCTGGACTGAAGGCCCTGGGAGCGGCTCTGCCCTATTGGGGATTCTGCCCCCTCCCTTCTGGTTCTCTTCTCCCCACTCCTTGAGTTGATTTATTTTTTGAACTTAGTCATGAAGATGCCTGACCAGGCAGTGCAGTGGATAGAGCGTCAGACTGGGACGCGGAGGACCCGGGTTCGATTCCCTGAGGTCTCCAGCTTGAGCGCGGGCTCATCGGATTTGAGCAAGGCTGACCAACTTGAGCCCAAGGTTGCTGGCTCAAGCAAGGGGTCACTCGGTCTGCTGTAGCCCTCTGGTCAAGGCACATATGAGAAAGCAATCAATGAACAAATAACTAAGGTGTCGCAACGAAGAATTGATGCTTCTCATCTCTCTCCCTTCCTGTCTGTCTGTCCCAATCTGTCCCTCTCTCTGACTCTCTCTGTCTCTGCCACAAAAAAACAAACAACAAACAAAAAAACCCAACTTAGTCATGAAGAGGTGGGCCCAGAATTATGTAAGTTGCCCACCACCTTGCTCGCCCTCACAGGTCTTGGCATCTGTTCAGATCTAACCTCTGAGGATCTGGGGCTAGAGGATGGACAGCCTCTCTGGTTCCTGCACTGAACCGGGTGGAACTGTGTTCTTCGCTCCGCGGAGAGGAGAGCTGCCTCTGCCTCCCCGGCAGTCACGTCCTCACGGCCCTGGGCTGCTGGGGTGGTAGCCAGAGCCCTCTGTCTCGCTAGGAGACCAGGTGCCAGGCCTTCCTGCAAGAAGTGGGGTCCCCTTCTCTTACCCCTGTGCCCTCCAGGGACCACTAGGTGGCACTAGACTCTTGCTCTTTGGCTGCCCACATTTCAAGGCAAGTCTCATTCCCCCCATCAGACTTTGGGGAACCCTGATGCTGGGGTTGGGGAGCAGACTCACCCTGACTCTGCTTGGGCCAGGACCCCAGAGAGCCCTGGACAGGTATCCCCCCCCCCAGGCTGTGGTGTTGTTCTAGTTGGGAGCCTACACACAAGTGTGTAAGGGAGTGCGGACCAGACTGAGTGTGTAAGTGACGTAGTGGTGGGAACGGGCTTTCGGTGTATAAAATACTGGGTGGGACATTGTGTGAGCCCTGCGCTGGTGCCATGTGGAGAGTGGGTGGGGAGCATGTGAGTAGTTTTAAAGTGTATGTGGGCCCTGGCCAGTTTGCTCAGAGGATAGAGCATCGACCCGGCATGCGGAAGTCCCAGGTTTGATCCCCAGTCAGAGCACACATGAAAAGCGACCATCTGCTTCTCTTCCCCACCCTCTCCTCCTTCTCTCTCTCTTCCCCTCTCTCAGCCAGTGGCTCGAGTGTTGGCGCTGGATGCCAAGGATAACTCAGTTAATTTGAGCATTGGCCCCAGATGGGGCTTGGGTGGATCCTGGTTGGGGCACATGCAGGAGTCTGTCTCTATCTCCCCTCCTCTCACTTTAATAGTAATAAAGTGTGTGCGTTGGGGAGGAGCAGGTGAGTTAGTGTGGGTTAAGGTAGTACACATAGACTGAGTGTGCCACACAGTGAGGGGAGGTTGGAGCAGGGTGAGGGAGTGAAGTCACTGTCAACAGCCATTTATTGAGCACAAAGCCCCAGGCCTGTGGAAAGCCAGGATACTCCCAGGATCTGGCTGGGGGTGTGGGTGTCCAGGCTGCATGTGTGTGTGTTTGTTGCCCCCCACTTTGCAAACCACATAGGTCCCCCCCTCAAACTCAAGATCACCCCCCCAGAACCATCCCTTTGGGAGGCAGAGGGAGGAGGGAAATGGGGTCTTCCAGGCCCCTCCAGCCTCCCCGTCTCCTCCCTCACCCCAGTGTCCTGCCTGCTAAGCCCCTTCGCTACAGCCTGGCCCTGAGGGAGGAGGGAACGGCTGTGGCTGGCAGGGGTCACGCTGTAAAGCTGTAAAGGTGACCCCTGCTAGTTTCTGGCAGTCCTTCAAGGATAGAGTGTGGAGCTCCAGAAACTTCCTATCCACAGGGAGTCTGTGATTGGAGCAAGGAGTCCTCTTGCTCTTTCCCTGCCGCCTCTCCCTCCCTGGGGGTAGGGGCCCTGTGCTTGGACTTCAACTGCGGGGACTTGGGTGGTCATGTTAATTAATTTTGACCCTGAGAACTATTTTAAAGTTGGACGGTAAAGAGGGACATTCTTAATAAACCAATTTTCAGCCTCAACCTTTGCTCAGCTCATTGGTGTGAGTAGGGCCGGCTGGAGGCAGCAGACAGGTGGGGTCCCGCCCGGGGCGTGTGAGGTGGGGATGGCAGCGGCAGCAGAGCGGGGCAGAGCTGTGGTCCAGTTAGTGGTGGAGCCGGGGAGGTGGAGCGAGCGGGTGCTTGCTCTTCCTCTCTCACGTCCCTGGACCTTGGTTTGGGCCAGGATTGCAACCCTGGCCCCTGCAAGTTCCACTTCAGTCTCCTAGTCTCCTCCCATGCATACACCTTCCCTCCTCTCTGGTCTGGACCTTGTGGGCTTCACCTGCGAGCGGGTAACAGGGCTGCTGCTGAATGTGAGGACCGGTGCACCTAGTAAGTGCCTGGCACACAGCTGACGCTGACAGACGTCCTCTGACCTAGGCCTCCTCTAGTTCGGGAAAAATGAAGGATGCAGAAACCTACTTTCATGGAAGCTTCTGTATACAAACGGCTAGGGTTTGCTGCTTCCCACGCCCCCACAACACAGGAGAGAGCTCAGGCCCTTGTTGCTCCCCAGGGGAGCCGCAGACAGCACTGACACTCGGCAGCAGAGACGTTTCTTTATTAGGTGCCACCTCAGATAACAGGGAATCTGGGTGCTGAGGGCTGCCGGCACTGGGTGCACTGGGACCTCACACTCAGACTTTCTTCTGGGCCCAGGCGAAGAAGACGCCCTTGACATCGTCCACGCCTGTGCGGAGATGAGCAGGCATGGTGTAGGTGCGGAGGTCCCGCACGGTGTAGCCGCTGCGCACCAGGGCCTCCCTCACCTCCTTCTCACGCACGGGCACTACCGCCAGCCTGGCCTCCCCAGCCAGGTACCATGACTCCTCCAGGGCCCCGATGAGGAGCAGGTGCCCCCCAGGCCTTAGCAGGGTGGTGATGTGGTCCAGGGCCCGCTGGAAGCTGGCAAGGTCAGGGCTCACCGCCTCCAGGCAGAAGGCAGAGACCAGGGCATCGGCGGGCAAGGGCACCAGGCTCCCGGCGCCCAGGGGTCGGGGCTGGTGCACGTCGATGGGGAGGACCCGCTTCACCTTAGCTCGCAGCTGGAGTTCCTTCTCCTGCCAGGACTCACTGTGCAGGGACAGAAGGCGGCGTCAGGGCCAGGGCTCAGAGGTGCCCTAGGCTCAGTCTTCTGTTGCTCCCCTCCCCCACCAGCCACTCCACGGGAGGCCCCTGCCGGCCCCCATCTCCTAGTCCTTACCCCTTGCCCTCAATGAGGCAGACGTGCTGGCTGTACGCGCTCCAATTAAAGGACCCAGGCTCTTCCCGCAGCCAGAGCCCCAGCTCATGGCGGTTCACCTCCAGGAAGTCTGTCATGGTGATGTCCTCGAAGTGGGCGCAGGCGCTGAGCAGCTGGTATATGGTGGGGCCCGAACCAATGTCGATGAGGGAGTGTCCAGACACCTCGCCTGGGGGTGAGAGGAGGAAGAGGGTCTTGGTGCCAGGCCTATCCGGGAGGGTTCCCTGCCCTCCGTTCCTCCTCCCTTGCCGGCTTCTCCCTCCCTGCCTCCCTCCCTCTGTCTCTCTCTTCCTTCTCCCTCTGTGTGTCTCTATCCGGAGAAGGCGCTGGCTCTGGAGTAGGACTAACCAGAGTCTGAGTCCTGGCTTCAACAGCCTCAAACTTACCTTGAGAAAGGAACTGAACCCCTCGGTTCCACATCTGTAAACCTACACCCACCAGAGAGGATCAAGTGGGCAAATCCTGGGCTACCTGGCAGTTTCTCCCAGTTGTGTCTCTTCTCTCCCCATTCTTTGTCTCCATCTCTTTCTCTGCGTTTCTCTTTCCTGCATCGCCCACCTCATCTCTCAATTCTGAACGTCCTCCCCTCCACACCCCTGTCCACAGGTCTCTCTCCTCTACCCCTCGTCTAAGGGATACCGCTCCTCTCCCTCTTCTATTTTCACCTCTTAACTAGCTGCCCCTCGGTCCCCATCTGACTCTCCTCGGTCCCCATCTGGCTCTCTCATGCGCTCCTTTAGCTGCCTGACGACTTCCTGTCCCCTGTGCCTCTGTTTCCCCACGCTCACCAGTGGCGAAGGTCTGCGCCAAGCAGCGCAGCTTCCAAGGCCCGACGCCGTCAGGGCTGCTCAGGTCCCCGCGCGGGGGCGCATAGTTGTTGCGGAGGTAGGCGCGGGGTTCGAACCGCTGATAGGCCAAGGCGACCGCCATCTGGCCTGGGTGCGAGTCTTGGGCCGCTCCCGCAGCCTGACCTGGCTCTGCCGCGCTCATGCTGCCGCCGTCGCCGCCCACCCTGTGCCTGGCTGGCCTCACAGCCAGCCCCTTTATCTGCGGCTGGACCCTCCGCTGTGGGGGCGGCGGAGGAGCGCGGAAGCGCCCCGGGCCACGCGCGCTGCGCCTCCCCCTACCCCATCCATCTCCTTTAGTGTCGGGGCCGCAGACGCACGTGATGTGGGTTGGCTGCTGCCGCGGGACCTTCTGTTCCCTCCCCTGCTCACGTTTGCTCACGTTCCCTCCACCCTTGCCTCACCTGTCCTGCTCTAAGTTACGCGCCTCAGCTTCCCACCCCGTCATGCTCAGATCCCCGACCCCGCCAGCCCCCCAGCACTTTGCTCCCCTCCACCTCTTACGGCCGTACTCCCCTGTGGCCCGGCCTGCCATCCTTTCTCTTTGGCCAGGATTCGAAATAGCCTGTCCCCAGTCCCCACTTCCCAGCGCTCTCCTCCCTCGCCCCCCGCGAGGCTCCCCTTCTGCGGAACACCCTGTCCAACATCCACCCCTTTCCTTGGTAAGGTTACCCCAACTCCCCTTCTCCGCCCCTCCTCCAGGCCTCTTTGTTGTACTTTTCTATTCCACCTCCGTCCTCCAGCGCCCCCCACCCATCCCCACTGCAGAAAGGACAGTCCGTTCTGGCCTCCATCACAGTCGCCCCGAGGCCCCAGAGCGGAGCTCGCCCCACCCGTCCGATGGCAGTAGCGATAGGGAAGACGAACGGGGCTAATGCACTTAGCGAATGGAACAGCTGGACCTCCCCTACCGGCCCTGCGGGCTTCGAGCCACTTATCTAAGGGGCTGCCGGGGCGGAAGGCTCCGTATGTTCCACGTCGGGGGCGCGGGACTGCGGTTAGGACGGTAGGGTGCAGGCCCATTCTCCAGCCACCAGAGGGCGCGGCCTCAGGCTCTGGGCGCCAAGGGATTTGGGGTCCTGCCTGTCTTGGGTTTCTGACCCCCTTCCTCTCCCAGTCCACACTCCAGCCCCCTCTGGGGGGAGCGGGCCAAGCCAGGCCTGCAGGTACTGCTTGACGCTCTAGATACCAGGCTGTTAAGATGCCAAAGTCTCCTCTTAAACTCCCAACAGGAAGTGGATGCTGCAGGGCCATCTCCATGGTCTTCCCAGAGTAGCACCCCTCTGACTCAGTCCAGTTCCCCTCTGCCCTGGGTAGGTTACCAGCCCCTGCTGAGATGGGTCCCTGCCCTGTTCTGTGCACCTCTGTCTCCCCACTTCCTCCCCCACTTTGTCCTAAAGAGGAAAGTGTCTCCTTGTTGGTCCAAGCAGCCAGGTTGGAACATGACTCACCACAACAGCTGCAGGGGTCACAGTCAAGAACCTGACCCCCACCCCCACCCCACCCCCAACAACCCACCCTGGGCTCCCAGGAGAGGGAGGGTGGAGCACTTGACCCCAGCCAAGGATTGCTTTTGTCTGGGTTCAAAACTGAGAGGCAGGTCAGTCTTAAGGTCACTTGTTCCATCCACACACTGAGGCACAGCCAAAGACAGGCCTAGTGCCAGCTCCCTTCATATTCTCCAAGAGATCGTTTAAACAAACCTTGGATGCCAGCTGGCCTCCTGGGCACTGCCTAGTGCCAGGGGACTGGACATGCAAGCCAGGACTGCCCAGCAGTGAGGGCACCAAAGGGGGACTGGACAGGCAGCCCCGTTTACAGCTGTCCCCCTCCCCCAAACACGGGGTGTACCCAGTAGCTCTGCCATATTTAGCTCAGATGTAGGGCCTGTTCCCAGAAGTAAGTGTGGGAAGGGAGGTGACACTAATGGGCTGGTCCCCACAACCACAAGGAAAGACACAAAACTGGAACACAATTGAGCATTTATTGCAGCACTAACAGGGTGCTAGGGGCTCCACCCTGCCTCTGCCCTCTTCACATCCCCCTCCCTCCAGTCTTCTCCAAGCTCTTTCCAGAGCATTCCAGATCTCCTTACACTTCGTCTTTCCCTGAAGCTCGGTCACCCCTCTCAGGCACCTCTTTCCCTCACCAGCATCTTTTGTCCCTTCTCCTGGGTCTATGGGTACTCAGCAGTGCTAGCCCCTAGCTCTCCACTCTTCGGGCCCACTGTCTTTGCTCCCCTCCCTTTGGCAACTCAAGGGACCCAGGTATCCAGGCCTCTGGCTCCCGTGTCCCCTAGCCCCCAACTCTGGGCAAACTACAAAGCATCCGTGGCCAGCAGTTCCCCTCCATGGTCCTAGCCAGGAAGGGCCCAGCCCAGGGTGGGCATAGTGGAGCCTGAGTCACAGTCCCTCTCAGCCTCTCTGTGCTTCCTGGGACATGGAGCGGGACAGAGAGCGATGAAGGGTGCCTGGCTTGCTGACAGGTACCACAGGGGGCAGCTGCTTGGTGATCTCTGCCACATTCTGGCGCTTCATACACTGGCCACCCAGGGCTGTCTCCAGTGCCAGCAGCTCACGCAGCTGGATGGGGGTGTCCTCGCGATCCTCCTTGGTGGCACCCATCTTGGTGGGGGTGAAGATGGGCAGCGGCAGCACCCGCTGGTAAGGCAGCAGGTACTCCTTCAGCCCTTGGCCGAGGATGCCCATACGCATCACCAACCATGGGGAACGCTGCACCAGCGCCTGGCACTGCCCCTGCTGGTGGTAGGTCTCGTATCGCTGGGTATCCTCCTCATGCAGGGAGCAACTGGGGAGGAGAGGAGAGGGGCGCTGAGCTCCTGAGAGCTGTTGCTTTCCAAACACTGGCTGTGCAAGGGGCCCGCTGGGCACAGGAGGGGTGAGCCCACCTTGCTCTCCCTGGCAGACACCCTCCTGTCCCCACCCACCCCGGAAACTATGCTCTGGCCTCCTAATGCTCAGGGAGGGTGCTGTAGGGGAGGAGAGGAGAGACTCGCAGTCGGCCAGCACTCACCCCTCCTCAGGCCGTGTGGACAGTGCCAGGTCCTTCCATTCAGCCCAGAAGGCCTCTCGGCGCTCACAGTCCTCCTCAGACACCTGGCAGCTCAGCTCTGAAGTGGCCATGATCAGCCTCACTCTCTCAGCGCTGCTCCTCCCGGGCCCTTTAAATAGCCCCCTCCTGCCCCTCCTGCCTCTCCCCCTCCTCCAGGGGCTATTTTCAGCCCCAGTGGCGTCAGATGCTATAAGCAGAGCCAGTACTCTGATGGGGGACTTTGGGCCCAGGGCTGGGGTTGGCTGGACGCTGGCTGGCCCCAGGTCAGAGGTCAGCTTCTGGAAAGTGGGGGCAGGGGTCTTCAGAGCAACACCTCCAGGTGCCTGACACTCCTTACACAGTCTGAGACCAAGCACATGCCCAGCCTTGTGCCACCTTGGCACCTGCTCTCTGCCCCACCCCTTCCCCCTCACTGAGGGAGGACAGTGGCTTGTCTGTAAACAGAGCCGGGAAGTGCAGGAGCTGAGGCCCCTCTGGGCTCTGTACCAGGCTGCCAGCCCCCTCACCCACTGCTCTCCTTTGCCAGGGTTCAAGGACACATCCCCCGGCTGTGCCCTCCACAGGAAGAGACAACCACCACATCCTCAGGTGTGTTTCTAAAGGCCTGGTTCCCGACTGCCACCACCACGCAGGGCACCATCAGTTCACTCACCTGGGAGCCCGGGCACAAGCCTCTACCAGGTGTTTCCTACCCCATGGCCAGTGGTCAGAAAAATGGTCTCCCAGGTCGAGCCAGTGCGGGTGTGGGAGTGGCCCCCAGCTCTACTCCCAATACCCCAAGTGGGGTGAAAGAGGGTGAGGTGGCCATGCAGGGGTTCCTTGAGTGGCAGTCAGCAGATCTGGCTTTAATCCTGTTAGCCATAAAGTGTGACCATGGGGCAGTCCCTGCCCCTTTCTGGACTTCCTTTACCCCACTTTCTGGTCACAACAGCCTGAACAGAGCTCTGACGTGCCACCTGGGCAGGGCCTGGCCCTCATTCATGAGGAGCAGGATGACTGCTGGGATGGCACCCAAGAGAGAATTCATGGTGCAAGCTGGCACACAGGGCGACGGACACGGGGGAGGGGGAACGTGGGAATCGCTGAGTGGGCAAAGGAAAGGGCACCAGGAGACAGTGACAGGAGCTGAGGACCTTGTGGGGGCAGCTGCCACCCACCTGCCAGCACTGCATACTCTTGATTCTTGAGGCACTATACCTGACTCTTGGTGTCTTTTAATCTTCTAAGAGCCTATGACATAATGAGACCCATTTTACAAAGTAGGAAATGGAGGCCAAGGTGCAGATTTGCCCAGGGTCACACACCAGGAAGGACCAAGAAGCACCCCCTCCCCCCCACTCGAAGCAAGTTGGCTCCTACCGGAGCCTGCAGGCAGAGGGGAGAGCCGTGCCCTGCCCCTGGATCTGACTCGATGCTGCCCCTAGTGGCGCGGCGGGCGAGGGGAATGTGCATGGAGCAGAGATCCCAGAGCGGCCTCAGCGACCAGGAAGCCCAGGTCCCCCTCCAGCCTGGCAACCCCAGAAACAGCCAGGTCTTGCTGTGGGCATTGCTAGTCTCTACCTCCTCCCAAATCCTGGAGACCATAACCGACAGGAAGCCTGGCAGGGGGGTGGGGCATGTTTTTCTGACCAGTCACCTGCCCATTTGAACCATTCAGGAAAGTGTGTGTGTTCACTGCGGGGTATGAGAGGGCGTCATGTATCTCGTGTGTGTGTGTGTGTGTGTGTGTGTGTGTGTGTGTGTGTGTGTGTGTGTGTGTTTTCGCTGCAGGTATGAGAGGGCGTGTCATGTATCTTGTGTGTGTGTGTGTGTGTGTGTGTGTGTGTGTGTTTTTTCGCTGCAGGTATGAGAGGGCGTGTCAGGTATCTGGCCTCAATGGTGGCTCACTCCTCCACCTGCACAGTGCTGCCCTCCCCTTCCCTCAAGAGGCCAAGCTGGAGGGGTTGCTTTTTTTCCTTCCGAGTTCAGGTTTTTAATTGGCTCAAATTACAAAGGTCCCCAAGGAGGCCCTGTGGGAGGGAGAACCTGGGAGAGGCAGAGGTGCACTGCCAGCACCCACCGTCCCCACCTGCTACCCACTCCCCCACAAGTACACATGGAAAAAGGTCCCAGACCTTTTGCATAATCCCAAAATCCCCCGCGATGAGAGAGCAGGCAGATGAAGGGGCTCCTGGCGCTCTGGCCTCCCCCTGCCCCGGCACTGGCTCTCAGTTATCACATCTGAGGCTCCCAAGCCAGACTCTGCCCCTGGCTAGGGAGGGGACAGCAGATCTCCTCTTCCAGGAGGCAGGGATGCCACGTCAACATCAGCAGGGCGAGACCCCTCTGGCCCCAGCGGCAGGCTCTGAGCCCACAACCTGCTCGTGGCCGTGGCTCGCTGGCTGGAAGCGTGGAAGCTTGGGGCCAGGGACTGCCATGGAGCAAACGTCTTCCTCCCACGGCTTGAGGCCAGGTCCTCTGTGGGCAGCCCCACGGCCCCCCTCTTCGGCTCTGGAGGCTGTGGCGACAGAACCCTGGCCCGCAGGGTGGCAAGGGGGCACGGCTATGCCCGGGCCCCCAGCTCTCCGATGCGCTGCCTCAGATGAAAAGCAAATTCAAACATGGTGGCCGCGAGGCTCTGGTGGATGAGGTACCGGGGCAGGCGGCCCTGGGGAGGCAGGCGTTAGTTCCAGGATGGCTGGCCCTCAGCAGGGGCTCCTCCCTCCACAACTGGCACCAGCAGGGAGCGTTCAGGGTTAGAATGCAGGTGCAGCTCTGGAATGCAGCCTAGGCCGCCCTCTCCCCCTCCCGCTTGGCAGGAAGGACATACTGTGCCCAGGTCTGGCACCAGCCATACAAACAGACCTGGGAGGGGCTCGGCTGGCAGCCAGCCACCCTCCGCAGGGCCTCAGGAGCCAGAGGTACGAAACAAGAGGCACAGGCCCTTCAGTAACTGAGGGTGACCAGACAGTCCGCACCCCGAGAGTGGGAGGGAAGTGGGGTGTAGAGAAGGCCCTGAACAGGGCCAGGAGCCCCCTCCACTCCATCGCGCCTGCCCTGCGGCCCCAGCGCCCTCACCTTGAGATCTGTATTAAGGATCCAGATGAAGGTGCAGACGCGGGGGTTACTGGCTGACTTGAGCACGATGAAGCCCCCAGGACCATTCTCTCCCCTAAGGAGAGAGGCTCCACTGGGGGCACTTCGGAGCCAGGCAAGGCCCCTGACCTGCCCCCCTCCATTCTTGGCCCACTTTGGACGCGGTGGACAAGGGAAGGGAGCTGCTGATCGAGCACCTGCTACAGTGCCCGAGTGGGTCCCAGAACGGGCATCCCAGAGGCCACAGCTCTCCATCCCCCACCACACAATGCACGAACACTCCCACAGCAGCCCGCCGATGTGCACACACCCGCAGGGAGCTCGTCACCCTCCCGGCCCTCAACCACCCTGTCCAGGGATTCTAGGTCAGCGCTAGCTGGGAGGAGGTACGCTGGGCCAGCACTTCTCAGCCCAGGCCAACTCGGGGCAGGCCAGTGCTGGTGGCCCTCATGGGAGGTGGTCAGGGCCTGGGCTGTGTCCTTCACAGCCCGACCCCATTTCATCTGCCCACAGCTTCACTGAGCACAGTTAAACCCATTCCACAGATAAGGAAGTTGGCACCCTGAGAGGAAACAAAACTGCCCGTCACCCAGTAAGTCTGTGGTGGCATGGAGACCAGGGCTCAGTGTGACACCCGGAGAACAGAACTCCAGGCAGGGAGGGGAAGCGAGGGAAGGGTGGGGTATCCGGGAGGAGGCCGCCCGCCTGGCAGCGGGTTAGGGTGAGACAGCAGGAGGGCTGCAGGATGCCTGGGACAGGCGGCAGGAAAAGTGTAACCCCTCTTCCTCTGGCAGACTTCCAGGCGTGCCAGGACAAAGGCGAGGTGGTGGGGCAGGGAGAGGGGGAAGGGCTGGCTCTGTCCCCAGTCTACGCCTGGAGCTCCCTCCAGAGTGGGTGGCGTGGGTCCAGACATTATTCCCTTGGTCTCCAGCACAGAGCAGCCGATTAGCAGGATTAGGGGCCGGGAAAGGCAAAGCCCAGTGGGACAGGGGACAGGAAAGCGGCCTCAGCAGGACAAAATCCCCCGCTGTACATACTGTACCCGGCCCTGTCCTCATAGCCACCTGGGGCGGGGCTGGCTGGGCTGACCCTGGGCAAGGTGAGGCTCACCTGACGTATTTGTGCGTTGGGGGCTTGGCGCAATGGGTGGTGGCAATTCCTGATGACAGGTATTTGTCTCTGCGTCGCTCGATGCGTCGGACATTCACAAAGTCCCTGGGGGAGGAAGGGTTCGGTGGGGGTGCCAAGCCCGAGATGCAGGGGCAGGAGACCTGCCTGAGAGGAAGGGTGCAGTGGCTACTGACCTGGGGGAGACCACTCCGCCTGCAGCTCCCGCGGACACATCGTAAGAAACGAGGGTGTTGTCTTCCACCCGATGAAGGATCTGCAGGTGTGAGGGGAGACGTGCGGTACAGCCCACCCCAGGAGAACTGAGCACCTCAGTTCAGGAGCCCCAGCCCAGTCTGCTCCCTGCTCAGGTCCCCTTCCTAACAGCCACTCCCATTCGCGGGGCCGGGCCGGTGCTCTGTCCACTCTCCCAGCCCTCTCCAGGCAACGCTGTTGCCCCCAGCCCCATTTTACAGATGGGGAACCCGAGGCACAGAGCAGTTCAACAGCACGACCTAGGTGCCCTGGCGGTAACTGGTCACACTGGGGCATGACTGCCCTGCCCTGCCATGTCACTTGGCCCCTGACCCGAGAGGTGGCCGGGCTCACCTGGCAGGCGGTCACCGTCTTGTTCCACAGCACCATCCTCTCGGGCTGCAGGATCACCTCCTGGTACACCAGCTCCGCAGGGCAGGGCAGGAAGGTCTGGGCAGGGCAGGGCAGGGCAGGGCTGGGGGCTGGGTGGTGTGCGCTGTGCCCGGCACACAGCCCTTCCCTCTCAGTGGGAGAAACCTGCGGGGCCCCTCGGCCCCTACCTGGAGCCCCAGAGAGGGCAGGAGGCTCCAGGACGCTCCACAACACCCAGTTCTCTCACTCACCTTCAGGATAAACGTCTTGCCGTGAAAGGGAACCTCGATGGTGTACACAGTATCCCCATATTCCTGTGTGAGGGACAGAAGGGTGGCAGGGAGGTGAGTGGAGGAGGGAAGGGCACACAGGGAGGGCTGGTGGCCCGGGAATGGGTGACAGATACATCAGGTTTCTAACAGCTCAGGGCAGAAAACCCTGGGAGTCTGGGGATATTTGAGCAGCTGTTAAAAGACAGTGATTCTGACAAGCAAAGAAAGGCGCTTGGTATCAAGTTAAAAGACAGGGGCATAGTTGTGGTTGCAACCACGAAGAACCATATCTCCAGGCCAACAAGGGCTGCCAGAGCAACTGGCCAGAGAAAGTGATATGGATGCTGTCTCTGTTTCCCAAGCCCTCTGCCATCTTTTTAGATAACATGTTTTGACCATGAAACAAAATACCGAACACAAGGTAGAAGCCTGTCTTCCCCTTCAAAGCTGAGCCTAGGACGCAGAGCGGCAGGGAGATGAAGATTGGGAGGGGGCAATTAACAGGGGGAGAGGCAGTGGAAACTCCAGTCCCTCCTGCCCTCCTGCCAGGTGGCTAACCCCTGCCCCAGCGTGGGGCACAGACAAGCTCCAACCCACGTAATCCTCGGGCTTATTTCTCAGGCCTCAGAAAAGGACGCAAAAATTCCCAACACACATGGGTGGGTCAGGCGGGAGAGAGGGGTCTTACATTATTCTTTTCGAATTTCCAGTTCTCCTCCTGGGCCAAGATCTGGTCCACCACAGCTGTGGCCTCCTTCCCCTGGCGGATGTACTCCCGCTCCTGGCCAGAAATGGGAGGCAGGGGGGGTTGGCCTGGGGCCTTCACCCCACCTTGTTCGTGGCTGGTTCTTTCTTTCTCTGGGCACTCAACACACCTCTTGTGGAAGCGACCCAGCAGATAAGGGGTATGTGCTGGTCTCCCAGGCCCCGAGGGGTTCTGGGGCCCAGAGCTGTGGCCATGGCCGCTCCCCACGGGGCCCCAGGCACGAGGCACACTGATGAGCAGGACAGACAGTAGGGTTGGCACTCAAACGGGCACTGACTGGCATTCAAGCCGCTGAGGTTCACCCTCTGCTGGGAAGCCCTACCCACCCTGACTGGACCTAGCGCTGGCCTTTGCCTGGGTGCCCACTCTAAAGGTGGGGGAGCGGGATGGGCGGCCAGGTACCTGGGCAGAGAAGCTTTTCTTCCCAACAACTTCTTCCTCGGATTCATTGTCAGACCCTGCAGAGAACAAGCACAGATGACAATGGGGAGAGGCGGGAGAGCAGGGGGGGAGGTAGTGGGGTTCAGGTGCACGTGTAGGCTATGGGGGATGGACGTGTGTGGGGGAGAGCACTGGTTTTCCCCAGGGGGACCACCGAAGGAACAGAAAGAACAGCCCACCCCATTCCTTCATAAAGCCCCTCCCTGAAGGCAGTTCCCCGACCTCCCAGCCCTCACCTGCAAAGGATTCTGGGGGTGAATAGAACTGGCCCTCAGACAGAGCTCCGGAGAAGAGTAGGGGCCCACGGGCGACAGCGGCCTGGGCAGCAAGGTACCCTGGGAGAGCAGACATGGGCAGCCATTGTCCCCAACCAAGGACAGTTGAGCAGCCCGGGGTCCCCCTGGTCCAGGCTCACTATCAGGCCCCTGGAAGCTCCTCAGGTTGGCAAGGTGGCTCAGAATCGGCTCTCATGTCTGACATTCTCCTCCCTTGGGGCGGGGATGACCCTGACTGCCCCCCCTTATCCCTGGCACTCACATCGCTCCTCCTCAGCCTCCTGCGGAAGGACTTTGAAGTCAAGGAACCAGGTCTCCAACCAGGCAAGGACAAAGGAGACAATGGGGAGCAGGTAGCCGAATGCCCCTTTGCTGAGCAGCTGTGGAGGGAGGGGGCTGAGCTCCATGGCAGGGTGTCACCCCAAACCCAGAGAAGAGCCCCCTCCTGGGGCTACCAACTCCAGCATATACCCCACTCCTGGTACCAGCTGCTTGGGGACCCTCTGTGGCACATGCCTCTGAGATGGATTAATGAATTCTGCAGCAGGACAAACTGATGTTAAACTGGAGGAAGAACTTTCTGTTCTTGGGGTTGCAGGGGGACCAGTGGGAGAAGCAAGTAAAGGTGATTCCTTGGAATATCCAAGGAAAGGATACCCTCTTACCCCAATCCAGACACCCCAAATTAGAGAAATGGGCCCTTCTTAGGAGAAGCCCATCCTTCAGGCCAGACGCCCACCATACCAGCCAGACCCTGAGCCACTGACCTCAGAGAGGATGACCTTGACAATGAGGAAGGCACTGGACACCAGTGTGGTGACCTGCCCAGAGAGAGGGAGGAAAGAGAGAGGGAAGTCAGAGGCCGGGGGTGAGTCCTCCACCCTGACCCCTGCACCAGCCCCACCAGGGCCCCAAAGCTGCCAGAATGGGGCATCTTACCGCAATCACCCACCAGTGCCGGAGCCGCAGTACTGCGTAGCCCAGGAGCAGTCCAGAGAAGCGGAAGAAGGCCAGGACCTGGTGGTGGTGGGGAAGTCATCACAGACGGGCCAATGCCTGCCCCTGCTGAAGGCTGCCCGCCCCCTCTAGCCGCATGCCCCCAGGTTCCCTCCCCACAGTGTGTCTACGCCTTGGGAGAGAATAGCTAAGTCAGTGTTTATTTGGGGATGATTCGGATCTGACCTTCTTGGACCTGGGTCTTGTCTTTCCCCTCCCAGTAGGGGCTCTCTGAAGGGGGGACTCATTTAGGAACCTTTTTAAAGGCTGTGGGCTCCCTGAGGATGGGAACCGAGTCTCCCTGATCAGGTTAGAATATCTGTCGCAGAAAGAACAGCGTCTAGCCAGAGCTGTGTCCCCGCTCCCTTTCTGTTTCCAGGTCCCTAAGGCCACTCACAAAGATGTCAAAGAAGGAAGTTTTAAAGTTGTAGTGGATGATCTCCTGCTCCAGGTTCTTCCGAATACCTGTGTTGGTCTGCAAGAGGAAGAGACGAACAGCTCTACGGGCAGAACCCGGTCTCTGGGGCTGCCCCTCTCCTCCGGGAGTGGGGAGGACGCAGGGAGAGGCTGGAGCCTGGGAGAGAGGCTGCAGATGCTAAGTCACTGCCCGAGGGGGTCCCTGAAGCACCAGGGGAGCTCAGCCAGAGGCCTGGGACCCCAGCACTAAGACCGTCCCCGTAAGGATCCACGCAGCCCAGGCAAGCAAAGCTCGAGCACTGATGATTGTGGGCACAGCACCCTGGCAGGGGTACACTGGGAGGGCCTCGGGGTCGTGCAGGGGAGGCACTGGAGTGCCCTGCACCGATAGGTAGGGCTGGCAGACAGGATTCTGGGAAACTGCCTCACATAAAATTCCACGCCCCTCCCACCACTCAGTGCTCCATCTTCCCAGTCAACCGTCCATCTGCGGTGATGGGGGCTGGCGGTGGGCAGTGGTGTCAGACGGAGCCCCAGGTGGCAAATCAACTGATTAGGTTTGTGCTTAATGGGAAAAATCCATCACATTGCTGGAGAGGATGTCGTGGAGAGTGAGCAGATTTGTCCTCGCCCCTGTCCCTGCCCTAGTCACCCACACACTTTCAATGGGATCCCTGAGACCTTGGCTGGCGGGGGGGTGCTGGATGGATGGCGAGAGCCAGACTGCAGCCTGAGGGAGAAGACCCTTCACGACCCCCTAGACCTGGGGCTTCTAATCTCTGGAATACGCTCTGAGTTTGGGGGTGGGGGACTGGTTAAAGATACAGATGTTCAGACCCCTGAGTCTGAATCTTAGGTGAGCTGAACATCTGGAATCTTTATAAAGCTTCCTGGTAATTCTGCTGCTGAGGCAAGAAGCCCACAATCTGGACAGTCCTCTGCCCCCGCCGCTGATACTGGAACCCCCTGAACACCCACCACACCGTCTACCTCACCACCCCGAACCCTGCGGAGTTCAATGCCCCCATGCCCTGGCCCCACCCCCACCCCCACCCACCCAGGCCTCTTCCTCCCCCTTAGACTACTCCCTCTTGGGCTCCACAGCGCCGCACACCCCTCACAGTTACTGTCCCTCACAGCTCTGTCCTCCACTTTCTCTCTTTATAGCGAGTGTGCCCTCCACCTGGGCACCTGCCCGCACTGACCGCATCAGGCCGCAGGCTCCAGCCCCTGCTCGGCCAGACCCTGGCCGCAGCCCTTGTAACCCTGCTGGGGTCCTTGCAGTCAGTTAGGAAACTAAAAATAAACATGCTCCAAAATATAAAAATTAAAGTACAGAACTGAAAATTAATAGAACTTTAATTACCTACCAAGTGAAACATTATGTTAACTCTACTAATTGCTAAATGGAGCATTCTGAGATTTTCATTACATTTGAGAACAATCTGGAGGCTAGGCTTTCTCACTGTCCAAGAACTCCCAAGTATGCATGACGACTGGTGAGTTATTACAGCCAATATAACCAGATCATTTAAAAAGTAAAATTTTCAAAATATTTTCAGCTCTTTTCTGACAAGGCAGTATGTACTGAAGGAAAAGTTCAGTGCTTGCTTTGATGTTGGATGGGACCTTTAAAAGGAAGAATGTGAAGACCTTGGAAGCTCTTTGAATCCTTGCTGGGCCTTCAGCTTCCTCCTTGGTAAAATGGTCCCTGAAGTCCCCTGTGGCTGTGGCACTACCTAGCTGACGGTGCCAGCTCAACTCTGGGCACCAAGGACAGTCACCCTCAGAGCCCTAGCTGCCCTACAGCTCCACATGCCCAGAATCAAATGTACCCTCTTCACTCCTAGACCGGCCCCTTCTCCAAATTCTTTGCTTCTATCAACAAAGTCATCATTTTCCTGTCACCCGAGCTCGGGACCTGGAGGAAGGGCCTCTGCCAGCCAGAACTCTGACCCACTTTCCAGAAGGAAAACAGGGGGAACTCAGAGAGGCTGAGTCCCACGCTGAGGTCACAGTTCATCCAGAGGGGCTGGGGCAGGACCAAGTCGGGGGCTCTCTGCTCCCGCCTGTGGGCAGGTCCTGCTCCGCCCTGCCCGTGCCCGAGTCCACCGCTGGCTGGCCCCGCACTGGCCGGGGGCAGGCGCAGCTTCATCTCCAGCCTGCGAGGTGGCATCTCACCAAACCTGAAGAGGCCGAACTGGGGGTACTGAAGAGTGTCCAAAATGGGGATGGAGAGATAGCAGCCACTAAGCACAAGTGTTTACTGGTTTTCTCCCGCTGTACTCTCTGCTTTTAGCACAGTGCTGGAGACACAGCAGTGGCTCAAAACATGTTTGCTGAATGAATAAATGAGTAAGTAAATGAAGGCGGAGGGCAATGTAGGGCAGAAAGGCTCCCATCACTCCAGCTGAGCTGGCTGGGGTCTCGCCTCCTTTTGCAGGGAGCAAAAGTGTGAACTCTGGGGCAAGAGGCAGGTTCAAGCCCTGCCTCCATGCTTGCTGAGAGGCCCAAGACCAATGACGCAACCGCCCTGAGCTCCCCACGCTTCCTCCGGCAGGTGAGAACAGCTGTTCTTCCCATTCCTCATTTGTCCTAGAAATCAACCCTCCCATTTGGCAGATGGACTAACTGAGGCCCAGGTGTCCCCAACACAGCTTGTGCCCTGAGCCTCCAGTCCACTCACGTTCAGCTCAATGATCCAGAGCAGGGAGATGAAGAGCAGGTCGAAGGTGACAAAGAGACAGAAGGTGCGGCGGACATCAGAGATGGTCTGGCGCTTCTCAAGAGGTGGCAGGAGGAAGTGTGACGAGAGGCTCTGGTTGTGGGACAATGAGGAGCTGAGGGAGGCCACGGCTGGCAGGCTGCGCTCCAAGTCACAGGCCAAATCCCTGGACAGTTTGCTCATCCTGGTGGGCCCCCACCTCGAGGCAGGGAGGGCGGGGCCTCAGCGGCACAGCTGGGGAAGGAGGCATGGTGGCGGGGTCAAGTCAAGTATGTTAGGGTCCTGGGGGTCTGGTCAACCTCCTCCATCCCTTCACACACAGCTCCCAGGGACCTCATTCACTCCCGAACACATCTGCCCCGCACATCCCTTCCCAACTCCACTGCTCAGGGCCCTCTCTGCCCAAATTCCTCCCCATGGCCCGATTTCCAGTCTGTAGGGGTTTGAGCATCCCTCTCACTCTGTCTTCCTTCCTCACCACCCTCTGCAAAGCCCAGCGGCCCTACAGTTCACCCTTGGAGGGCTCTGGGGCCCCTCCCAAGTGCCTGGGGACACAGCCTGCTCTGACCAAGCCCAGCCCAGTGGTTCAGCCTCTGGTCCCTTCAACAGCCTCTCCCAGGCCCCCCACCCCCAGGAGAAAAGGGCCCCAAGCTCTGTTCTTTGTTTTCCAAGCACAAAGCCACATTCCCTCCCAGTAGCCAGCCCTACCCTCCCACCCCCTGATCCATGGCAACTGGGCGGGACTTCCTAGAGCAGTGTCTCTCAGAACTAGTGCTGGGGCGGTGGGTGTGGAGAGGACATCTCGGTCCCTCCTCTCTAGCTCCGTCCTGTCCACCCCCACCTGAGGCCCAACACCTCGTCCCTCAACTGGACACAGTCTTACAGGCCTCTCCCGGCTGCCCCTCTCACCCCACAACAAACACTTCTCCACACAACAGCCAGAGAAAGCGCTTCAAAACATCAGCCAGACCTTGCCAGTTCCCACTCCAAAGGCTCCCACCAGTCCTAGGAAAACAGTGCCCTCCCCAGTGCCCGGCCCTGTGGGGTGAAGCTCTGCCATGCTCCTCCCAGGAGGCCTCCCCCATCTCACCACTGTCACCCTGGCCTTATTTCAGGTCCCCAAATGTGCAGCTGGGTCCTACCTTGGGGCTTTGGCCCCAGCTCTTTCCCGCCGCTGCCTGGAATGTTCTTCCTAGCCCTCTCCAAGGGCAATTCAAAAGCCCAGTCCTCCTGACCTGTGGTGGCGCAGTGGATAAAGCGTCGACCTGGAAATGCTGAGGTCGCCGGTTCGAAACCCTGGGCTTACCTGGTCAAGGCACATATGGGAGTTGATGCTTCCAGCTCCTCCCCCCTGTCTCTCTCTCCTCTCTCTCTCTCTGACTCTCTCTCTCATCTCTAAAATGAATAAATAATAAAAAAAAGCCCAGTCCTTGCAGCCTCCTGCCCTCCTGTCCCCAGTCGGTGTCATGTATGTACTGATAGATACATGAATTCATCAGAACTTTCAGCTGCCCTTTTGCTGTGCTTGTCTACCTGACCCCACCCTTGCTTACTATCACCCCACTGCTTCCCAGAAGCAGAACAGTTCTGGGAAGCTGGTCAACTGCCCCAAGGAGAAGCATTTCAGGAAGCTGAAATCGTAAAACTGCAGAAGGGAGCATACCAGAACCGCTGACTCAATGCACACTTGCTCAAAGCTCTCCCCTACCCTAATAAATTTTGCCTCAAAGTCTGTTTTGGTGCCCTTCTCCCCGGAGAAGTGCCCGGCAGGGTTCCTTTCTTCCTTTCAACAAAGCCAGTTACTCTGGTCTTTTCGGATTCCCACGGATTCCAACATATACATTCTTCAGTGGACTCATCCCGATCTGAAATGATTCTATTTATTGTTCTGCAAACTCCGTGGGTGCAAGGCCTTTACCTGACTTGGTCACGGCTGTCTCCTAGTGCCTAGCACAATGCTTGGCACCTAATATGTGCTTAATAATTGATTGTTAATAAAGATGATCCACAGGGTTACCTTGTTACTGAAGACAGTCAGGGAGCAGTGGGGAGTCTCCCCCATTGGCAAAGACAGTACAGGGGGAGGTTCTTACACTGGGCCCACCCAAAGCTAGAGAGATGAATAGAGAAGGCCTGAGCATGCCAAACCTAGCAAGATAATTGAATAGCAAAAAGCCCTCCCTTCCCTATCCCAGAAGAACCCAGGGCTTGAGCAGGGAGATGAGATGGTCTTTGAGACAGGGGTCCACCATCCTCCCAGGTTGCAGCACCTGAATAAACCTATTTCCTTTTGCACCAGCACCTGTTCCACGAGTTTGTTTTTTGATGCAGCAGGTAGCTGAGCCTACTTGTTCGGTTACATCCTAGCCCTCAGCAACATGCTACCCAGCAGAGAGGACCAGGGCAAACACTAAAGAGAATAAGAACCAGCCACTACTCAAGGCTGGCCCAGGGCCCCCCGCCCATACAACACTGGCCATGGCCGTGTTTCCTGCCCACACAGGGCAGGACGGTTCTTCCTGTTCTAGAGAAGAGAGTCTATGCTCAGACAGGTGAATGGACTTGTCCATCCCTTAACTGCCTGTGCAACTATGAGACTGAAACTCTCATGAACCCCAGAGACAAAGGGGGCCCTCCCTTCTAGCACCCAGGCCTAAGATCTCTGCACCGCCAATTTGCTGCAAGGAGCCCTAAGAGGCCCTGTCTCCTGGGTGAGGGAAGGAAAGGTTCAGTCTATGGCCAGAGAGGTTCTGACTCTGGTGGGGCCTGAGCTTCTAGAACTCGATCGCGAGTCTCCCTGAGTTTCCTCAGCAGCCAGCACCAGGGGACAGATTTGGGAGCCAGTGGAATGGGAGACCTAGATGTCTGTCCCTGACCCTGGGAAGGCAAGATCTAACTAGTTTCCCTCCTGATTCGCTGTTTCCTCTAAGCCTTTGCTGTATCTACCACCTGCCACAGTCCCCGCAGTCTACTAGGTCCAAAGCAAGCCCCCAGTTTGTGGCTGCAGGGGGTTCCGAGCAAGTCAGCTCACCCACCCTCTGCCTCTGCGCAAGTGCCAGTGACAGCTCTCTGCAGAGGCGCCGGCCCAAGGCCACCCCCCAACACCACACTCCTGGGGCTCCCATAACAAGCTCATCTGGAGGGTACTGTGGGAGGAGACAGTCAGAGGAGGGACGTGACAGGCTGCGGGCAATGGGACCCCCCCAACATCTATCAGCCGGACCTGGTGCCAGACCGCACGCTCAGCATATCCCTCACTGTGTCAGGGCAGCAGCTCTAGGGCAGGTGACATTTCCTAGTCTCTAATAGCCCTCTTATCTCCTGCCAGACCTGTCTACACCTCTCCTCCATCCCGTCTGTCTCCTAAACCACCTTTCTGTCTTTTCTTTCTAAGTGTCTCTGTGCACCCTCTCCTTGACCGTATGTTGTCACCCGTTCTCTGGGTCTTCCTCCCCATCTCTCTCCTATCTCTGAATCTTTCTCTCCATCCCCATCAGACCAGTCTTTCTCTCCCTTGCTCTGGTTTTCTCCTGTGTCTCTCTCTCCTTGTCTCTCCTATCTGCCTTCACCGTCTCTCTACCTCTCCCTTATGTCACTGCAGGGCACTATGGCTTCCCTCCTCCCAGCCTGCTCCCGTGTCTGTCTTTCCCCGTGGCTTTCTCCCTCCCTCCCTGGGGACAGGACTTGGATGACAGCAGCTTGGGTGACAGACACACTCAGAGTGGCAATAGCACTGACACCCACCCAGATGTCCCCAATGAAGACAGACACGACACAGATGATCGTGCCAAGGTGCGGGGAGCCCAGGAGCCGCAGACATGGGGCATGCAGGAGCCAAGCCCGGGGCTCTGACGCGGGGGTGGGGGTGGCTGGCCACGGTTGCAGGGGGGTTTCTACATCTCCCTCCCCATGAAAGCAGCTCAGAGTCCAAGTAAGCAAGAGCTTGCAGCAGAATGAGCCATCTTGGGGCAGCCACTAGTCCTGAGTAACTCTGGGCAAGTCCTTCTCACCAAGGAAAAAGGTAAGTAGTTTAAAAAAACAAAAACAAAAAAAGAACAACCCTATTGTTGCCTGACCTGTGGTGGCACAGTGGATCAAGTGTCGACCTGGAACGCAGAGGTCGCCGGTTCAAAACCCTGGGCTTGCCCGGTCAAGGCACATATGGGAGTTGATGCTTTCCGCTCCTCCCCCCTTCTCTCTCTCTCTCTTCTCTCTAAAATGAATAAATAACATCTTTTAAAAAAACAATATTTAAAAAACCCTATTTTTAAGCAAGAGAAACAGGTAAAATGAAATAAAATAAAACCTTACTTGGAATCTCAATATAATGAAACAGATAAAAACAGGACTGTTATGGGTCCTGCCCAAGAAGGTGGCTACAGAGAGCCCCACTAGACTTTCTACAAACTCTGGGGTCACCCCTAAGTCACCTCCTTGGCACACTCACTCCAATGACTTTAAAAGGCCTCTAGAGCTCCCTCAAACCACCTGTGAGTCTAAGAGGTGAAAACCATCTTGGTTTGGCACAGCCCTCAGCAGTCCCCAAGCACTTGTCCTCTGGTCCCTGGCCCTTGATGGCAGAAGGGGGCAGCGCCAGCAGAACGGCTGGCCTAGCCTTCACGCCACCTTGCCCACCTCCCCAGGAGGGGGAGGCAGGCAGGAAGGCTGCGAGGTTGGTGACAGCAGGGCTTCCACCGCCTCCCTCCCGAGCCCGCTGCCTGCTGTCACCAGCCCCCCAAGCACCCTCAGAGGTGTCAGGAGTGGCACAGCACGTGTGGTGGGAAGGAGTCCGCCCGGGTTGGCTGCAGACTTGACATTCAATGTGTTTGCAAAAGCTAAACCGCTAAGGCTCCAGGAGAGGAGAAAGGGAGGGAGGGAGGAAATCGGAGGTTTTATAATCTTAGGATGGAAGGGAAGGAGGGGTGGGAAGGGAGAGCAAGTCAGGTCTCTGAGCACGGTGGACAGCTCAGCAAAGGGCCCTGCCCCTGCTCCCAGGCTCCCAGGCAATGCCAGTACCGCCAGCTGCAGCAGGAACTTCGGGTGGGGTTCGGGGCTCTGCTGATATCCTGGACAGAGAACTGGACTCTGAAATCAGGGTTCAAACCTCAGCCCGCCCTTAACTGGTTGTGTGATCTGGGGCACTTATCACCACTCTGAGCTTTGGTTTCTTCAGTTGCATTAATTAAAGGCAACAATAAAATATATTTAAGTCCTCACTTAACATCCTTAAAAGGTCCTGTGACTTTAAACGAAACTACCATAATGAAACTAATTTTACCGCCTGGCAGGCAGTGGCACAGTGGAGAGAGTGTCAGCCTGGGACAGTGAGGACCCAGGTTCGAAACCCTGAGGTAACTGGCTTGAGCTTGGGATCACAGACATGACCCCATGGTTGCTGGCTTGAGGAAGGGGTCACTGGCTCAGCTGGAGCCACCCGGTCAAGGCACATATGAGAAGCAATCAATTGTAAACAACTAAAGTGATGCAACTATGAGTTCATGCTTCTCATCTCTTTCCCTTCCTATCCGTCTGTCCCTCTCTCTCATTCTCTCTCTCTTATAAAAAAAAAAAACAAAACTGAGATGAATCCATACATAGAAGGGACATAAAAATGAGACTCAGAGACATGAACAAGAATGTGATGGCAACAGGGGCGGGAGGGTTGGGGGAGGGGGGAGGGGGTGAAGAAGGAGAGAGGGGTTAGGGGAGGGGAGGGGCACAAAGAAAACCAGATAGAAGGTGACAGAAGACAATTTGACTTTGCGGGAGGGGTATACAGCACAATCAAATGTCAAAATAATCTAGAGATATTTTCTCTCAACATATGTACCCTGATTTATCAATGTCACTGCATTAAATTTAATAAAAAAATATTAATATTAAAAAAAAAAAAAAGCCTGGCCTGTGGTGGCGCAGTGGATAAACCTTCGCCTGGAATGCCAAGGTTGCCGGTTCGAAGCCCTGGGCTTCCCTGGTCAAGGCACATACAGCAAGCAAGCAACGAACAACTAACATGAAGTAACTATGAGTTGTCACTTCCCATTCCATGATCCCCTTTCTCTCCTGTCTCTGTAAAATCAATAAATAAAGTATTAAAAATAATAAGAAGAAACTAACTTTACTACAAACTAATTGGTATAAACAAGAGTGATAATGAAAAAATGTTGAACCAAACAAGGTTACTGGAGGACCTGCTGTACTTAATGCCACAGAATTGTACACTTAAAAATGGTTAAAGTGCGCCTGACCAGGTGGTGGCACAGTGGATAGAGTCAACCTGGGATACTGAGGACCCAGCTTCAAAACCCTGAGGTCACTGGCTTGAGCATGTGATCATAGACATGACCTAATGGTCGCTGGCTTCAGCAAGGGGTCTCTGGCTCAGCTGGAGCCCCTGGTCAAGGCATTTATGAGAAGCAATCAATGAACAACTAAGGAGCTGCAACAACAAGGTGGTGTTTCTCATCTCTCTCTTTTCCTGTATATCCCTGCCTGTTCCTCTCTCTCTTTCCCTCTCTCTCTCTCAAAAAAAAAAAAGAGGCCCTGGCTGGTTGGCTCAGCGGTAGAGCATCGGCCTGGCGTGTGGGGGACCCGGGTTCGATTCCCGGCCAGGGCACATAGGAGAAGCACCCATTTGCTTCTCCACCCCCCCTCCTTCCTCTCTGTCTCTCTCTTCCCCTCCCGCAGGCAAGGCTCCATTGGAGCAAAGATGGCCCGGGCACTGGGGATGGCTCCTTGGCCTCTGCCCCAGGCGCTAGAGTGGCTCTGGTCGCGGCAGAGCGACGCCTCCTGGTGGGCAGAGCATCGGCTCCTGGTGGGCGTGCCAGGTGGATCCCGGTCGGGCGCATGTGGGAGTCTGTCTGACTGTCTCTCCCCGTTTCCAGCTTCAGAAAAATACAAAAAAAAAAAAAGAAAGAAAGAAAGAGGCCCTGGCCGGTTTGCTCAGTGGTAGAGCGTCGGCCTGGCATGCAGAAGTCCTGGGTTTGATTCCCGGCCAGAGCACACAGGGGAGGCACCCGTCTGCTTCTCCACCCCTCCCCCTCTCCTTCCTCTCTGTCTCTCTCTTCCCCTCCCGAAGCCAAGGCTCCATTGGAGCAGAGATGGCCCGGGTGCGGGGGATGGCTCCTTGGCCTCTGCCCCGGGAGCTGGAGTGGCTCTGGTCACAAGAGGGCGACGCCCCCTGGTGGGCAGAGCGTCGCCTCCTGGTGGGCGTGCCGGGTGGATCTCGGTCAGGCACATGCGGGAGTCTGACTGTCTCTCCCTGTTTCCAGCTTCAGAAAAAATACAAAAAAAGAAAAAGAAAAAAAGGTTAAAATGGTAAGTGTATATTTTATTTTACCACGGTAAAAAAGGCAACAGTAATTGCTGCCTCCTAGGACTGACATTTGTATATGACATCTATATATATATATGGCAGGTGCTTTGAGAGAACAAGCAGCTGGCAAGGCTGTTCAGGTGATTGGGAAATTAAGTGTGTGTGGGGAAGAGGGGCTTATTACACTATAGTGACGTGTAACAGAATTTGTGCAAAATGCCTTCGTTAAAATCAGAGCTCTGTAAGCCACGGCTGGGTGACCCAGGCGAGCTCTCCGAGCCTCCAGTCCAGGTTCCCCTATCTATTATATACATAAAAAGGGCCAAGATATCGCAGCTCCAAGTGAATGCCCATGTGGGGTGGGGGCAGAAAGTGGGGCGCCCCGCACAGGCTCCCGGGGAGAGTGCCAGGACTGGCCTCTGAGAACACCCCTTCCCACTGGTGCCTGCCCCCCTACAGCTCCAAGCTCCTGTCCCCCTCCTGGCCACCCCAGGTCCCAATTTCCACAGTTTTTAGGTGGCAGGGGTACAGAAGGGGTCCTTGCTAGGCTTCAGTCACACCCAGAAGCTCCAACCATCTCTCTGCAGCTCGACACCCCAGTTGCCTGCAACTCCCGGAAGGCGTTTCCTGGCCACGGGAAGTCTCTAATCTGAACAATGCTCCTTCCTCAGTGTGCAAGTCTCAAAGGCCACATCTGGAAATTGGGATTGTCTGTCTTGATCCTGGGCTGTCTGGGGCATCAGAGATACCACTGCATGGGAAGGGCAGAGAATAGTGCCTGGCACTACAGTAAGCACTTAGCCATTCAGCACTGCCACCTCTGAGTCTCACCTTCCCCCCCCCCCCCTCCAACCTCCTCCGAAGTGCTGGACCAAACTGGGCAAGTTCTGGCTTCCTTGTTCCACACAGCTGAGCTCTGTAACCCTGGGCTAGGGGAACAAGTCTCATCTATATCCAACAAGAACCCACATGTGTGGCTTCTTCAAACCCTCTTCCAGAGCCAAGGGGACAGTTGACACAGGCTCTCAACATGTCTCCTGCTCTACATCCTTAGGAAACGCTAGCATTATCCCCAACTGCCACAGGGGCTTCTCAGCAGGGTCTCTAACTCAGCACAAATCAGGAGGAATCAATGAAGCCGAGAAAGAACTAGACTCCTAGCCAGGAGAAGGTTCAAGCCCAGAATTTCCACCTTACTACTGAACCTCTCAGTGCCTCAGTTGGGGATGACAACAGCACTTACTTCTTACAGGTATTCTAATTGATGACTTTTTGTATTTTATGTTAATTATGTATTGATTGGAGAGAGAGAGAGAGAGAGAAACATCGATTTGTTGTTCCACTTATTTATGCATTCATTGATTGATTCATGTATGTGCCCTGACCAGGGATTGAATCTGAAACCTTGGGGTATTGGGACAATGCTCTAACCAACTGAGCCACCAGAGCAGGGCAGGGCAGGATTGATGACTTTTATTTATTTATTTATTTATTTATTTACTAGATTTTATTTATTTGTTTCAGAGAGAGGAGAGAAAGAGAGAGAGAGAGAGAGAAACAGTGAGAGAGAGAGAGAGAGAGAGAGAGGAGGTGGAGGAGCAGGAAGCATCAACTCCCCTATGTGCCCTGACCAGGGATTGAATCTGAAACCTTGGGGTATTGGGACAATGCTCTAACCAACTGAGCCACCAGGGCAGGGCAGGGCAGGATTGATAACTTTTATTTATTTATTTATTTACTAGATTTTATTTATTTGTTTCAGAGAGAGGAGAGAAAGAGAGAGAGAGAGAGAGAGACAGTGAGAGAGAGAGAGAGAGGAGGTGGAGGAGCAGGAAGCATTAACTCCCCATATGTGCCTTGACCAGGCAAGGCCAGGGTTTTGAACTGGCGACCTCAGCATTCCAGGTTGAAGCTTTTTTTTTTTTTTTTTTTTTTTTTTTTTTTTTTACAGGGACAGAGAGAGAGTCAGAGAGAGGGATAGACAGGGACGGACAGACAGGAACGGAGAGAGATGAGAAGCATCAATCATCAGTTTTTATTTTTTATTTTTTTTTAATTTTTTTATTTATTCATTTCTAGAGAGGAGAGAGAGGATAGAGAGGCAGAGAGAGAAGGGGGGAGGAGCTGGAAGCATCAACTCCCATATGTGCCTTGACCAGGCAAGCCCAGGGTTTCGAACCGGCGACCTCAGCATTTCCAGGTCGACGCTTTATCCACTGCGCCACCACAGGTCAGGCTCCAGGTTGAAGCTTTTATCCACTGCGCCACCACAGGTCAGGCAGGACTGCTGACTTTAAAACATAATTGCTTAGCCTGGCTTGTGGTGGTGCAGTGGATAAAGCATCGGCCTGGAATGCTGAGGTTGCTTGCCGGTTCGAAACCCTGGGCTCGCCTGGTTAAGGCACGTATGACAAGCAATGAGCAACTAAAGTGAAGCAACTATGAGTTGATACTTCTCTCTCCCCATCCCTCCCTCTTTTTTTTCTCCCAGTAAAAAACAAAAACCAAAAACAAAACCACAATTGCCTAGAACAGTCCCTGACACAGAACGATCTCTAAGGAAGGGTTAGCTAGCACAAGATCCCTGCCTCTTCTCCAGAGAAAGGTACGGTCTGGAGCTGACCGTCTCTGTGAGATGACTCCAGGCCAGGGCTGAACTTGTGGGTCAAGCTGACCCTGTAAATGCCCAGGTTAATGATGAATCCACAGATGGGTGGAGGAAGAGGCTCTGGGTGTGGAAGCGGCTGGCCAGCCTGGGAGGGAGCTGGTTCAGGGAAGGAGGAAAGCGGACCGAACAGGCCAACAGACCGTTCAGACAGGTCAGCGCCGAAGAAACACATCCAGCGGGCAGTGGCCTGTGTGGCCCCCTGCAGACACCTTCTCCTTGACTCATCAGGCCTCCGCCCTGTCGGGAGCTGTGGAAGTGAGGAGGGGACAGAGGGGACGAGCTTGGAGAGGCCTGCCCACTCTCCTAGTCGGGATGGGGCAGAGCTCACCTCAGCAGCACACAGGCCGCCCTCCACGCTGGACGGAGACCCGCTAAGCCCAAATGTAGCTGCTGACCCCAGAGCCTCTGCTGGCCAGGGAGCAGATGTTAAAAACTCCAAAGAGATTAACAGCCACCCCAACAGGGCCTGTGAAGAGCCTAGGGCCCTGGTCGGCAAACAGCAGCTCACGAGCCACATGCGGCTCTTTGGCCCCTTGAAGAGTGTGGCTCTTCCACAAAATACCACGTGCAGGTGCTACCTCGATAAGGAATGTACCTACCTATATAGTTTAAGTTTAAAAAATTTGGCTCTCCAAAAAAATTTCAATCGTTGTACTGTTTATATTTGGCTCTGTTGACTGATGAGTTTGCCGACCACTGGACTAGGGTCCTACCTTCTACATCCAAACCATGAGCAAATGCTGTCGGCTCTTCCTTCAAAATCCAGCCATCATCTCTTATCACTACCACCACCATCACCCTGCCCAAGGTCTCATTTCTCACCTGCTACTGCTTCCTATCTCCTGTCCTAGTCCCAAGTCCATCCTCAACACAGCAGCCAGAGCAAACAGGGAAAAGTCAGACCACGCCTCCCCAATGCCTCAAACCTCCAATGGCTTCCAGCTCACCCAGAGTAAAGGCCGAAGCACCCACCCTGACCTCTTCCCCTTGAACCTTCTGCTGTAGCCACATGAGTTCCTCTTTGTTCCCTGGACATATAAAGCGTGCTCCCACTCCAAGGACCTTGTACTACTGTCCTCTGCTCAGAGCTTCTCCCCAGGAAGTCAGCAGTGTTTCCTTCCTCCCATTTAGGGAGCAAAACCCCAGCGCTCCTCTCTTGCTCTGGGGGGTTAACACCCCTCCCCCAGTACTGTCCTGGCCACTAACCGTCTCCAGGGCGGCGCGTGGCACAGCTGGCTGGCCTTCCTGGGAATGCCTCCAATCCCGCTGCTCCCTCATTCTGGACCGACCTCCGACCTCCCCTTGGGGGAAAATTCTGACTGAAGGGAACAGCTCAAATGTCACCATCTGAGCAAAGCTTCCCCTCGCCCTGCAGGCTTCCCCAACCCCAGATCCGAGGACTCTGGCTCAGTGTTTCCCTTACACGGCCTCAGTTATCTTTCCTCAGGTCACACTGCCTGGCCGTGGTACAGGTCCAGTGAGTTTACTGGTCTGTGCATCCATAACGCCCATCCTGGAACAGGGGAAAAGCATGAGTCAAAAACCCAAGACCATTCTTTTTTTGTGTGTGTGGCAGACACAGAGAGAGACAGAAGAGGAACAGACAGGGACACAGGGACGGACAGACAGACAGGAAGGGAGAGCGATGAGAACATCAACTTTTTTTTTTTTTTTTTACAGAGACAGAGACAGAGTCAGAGAGAGGGATAGATAGGGACAGACAGACAGGAGCGCAGAGAGATGAGAAGTATCAATCATCAGTTTTTTGTTGCGACACCTTAGTTGTTCATTGATTGCTTTCTCATATGTGCCTTGACCATGGGCCTTCAGCTGACCAAGTAACCCCTTGCTCAAGCCAGCAACCTTGGGCTCAAGCTGGTGAGCTTTTGCTCAAACCAGATGAGCCTGCGCTCAAGCTGGCAACCTCGGGGTCTTGAACCTGGGGTCCTCCACATCCCAGTCCGACACTCCATCCACTGCGCCACAGCCTGGTCAGGCAGCATCAACTCTTTATTGCAGCACCCAAGTTGTTCATGATTGCTCTCCCATATGTGCCCTGACTGGGAGGGGGAGCACAGAAAACTGAGTGACCCCTTGCTCAAGCCAACGGCCTTGGGCTTAAGCTGGTGAGCCTTGCCCAAACCAGATGAGCCCGTGCTCAAGTTGGCGACCTTGGGGTTTCGAACCTGGGTCCTTGGCATCCCAGTCCTACGCTCTATCCCAGGGGTCAGGAACCTATAGCTTGAGAGCCAGATGTGGCTCTTTTGATGGCTGCATCTAGCTCGCAGACAAATCTTTAATAAAAAAAAAAAATAACGTTAAAAATATAAAACATTCTCATGTATTACAATCCATTCATTTCCTACCGCTCATGTTCATGGTTGCAGATGGCTGGAGCCAATCATAGCTGTCCTCTGGGACAACACTACATTTCTATTGGATAATGCATAACGTACACAGGTCATTGTATGGCTCTCATGGAATTACATTTTAAAATATGTGGCGTTCATGGCTCTCTCAGCCAAAAAGGTTCCCGACCCCTGCTCTATCCACTATGCCACCGCCTAGTCAGGCCCAAGACCATTCTTTATTAGGTGGTGTGTCCTTGACCAAATCATTCTCTGAGCCTCCATCTCCTCATCTATAAGTGCCCACGTCACAGAGCTATTAAAAGGATTAGAAATAACACGTGCAAAGTGCCTATGCCTAATTAACAGTAGCTACTACTCCTATTAGGGGCCATGGGTGCAGTGTTAGAGTTAGGGCCCTGGGCCAGGCATGCCCAAACTGAGTCCCATCAGTATTGGTGGATGGAGGATGGGCTCTCCGGGCTCAGGGAGCTGACCTAGGAAGGCACATACTAGACTCCCCTGTAATCCAAGGATCAGTGACCCATGCCATCAGCCTCAGAACAGTTGGCTGACTGGTCCCTACTCCGCCCCCACACAGGAGGTTTGGGTAGTTTCCTGGATAAGGAGGAGTTCAAAGAGAAGATACGTCAGCAGTGACAAATGAGACTGCAAAGTCGAAGCCAGACTCCATTTCTCCCTTCCTTCTGGGGAACTGGAAAGGGAAGAGTCAAACCAAAACAGAAACTATATTCATCACTGTACACTCCCCTCCCCAGCCGGGAGTTCTGACAGTACAGTTTACTGGAAAACCCTAACAAACTGAGATCTCTTAGCCCTCCTGCCCCCTCCGTATGGCAGGCCCTGTTAAGTGTCAGGATGCCCCAGCTCTGTGAGTCTATGACCCTGGCCTACTCAGGAGCTGGTGAATCAGGCCTCACCCCACCCCTTAGTGCTGTTGGGTAAACCTGGGGCTAATGAGATCAGTTCTCAAGGTCAGTCCGGAAAGGGCCAGTCATCTTCCGGGACAGATCCCAGTCCTATCAGCCCACTCCAGGAGGGTCCCCTGCAGGGGTAGAAGTGGGTCAGCTTAGACCCCTCCCTCATAGGCTAAAACCCAGGATCAGCCACTTCTGAGACAGAAAAAGTTCACAACTGGGATACATAATTAGTCAGATGGAATGGCCTCCTTTTCCCTTATCCCACTGATGTGACAGCTGCCCCTTTGGGGGCTACGACTCTGAGGCAGTTCAGGACACAGCTATGGACCTGGAGTCAGGAGACAGTTCTTAAGTCCCTGCTGAGCGACCTTGACCTAACTGGCCATGTCAGCTTCCTCATCTATAAAACAGAGCCAACAATTTCTGCCACTCAATGGAACAAGTATGAGCTGTCAAATGTTCAGGATTTTTGGTCTCACCTGTACAAGTCTAGGTGTGCAAGAGCCCAATTTAATGCAGCACACATAAGCTAGAGCCTACAATGTGCCAGACACGGTGCTAGTAGTCCCTGAGGACACGCAGCAGCTCCTGGTCTGGTGAGGGAAGCTGACATAAATAACTGGTGCTACGCTATGATCAGCGCTTTCAGGGAGGAATGCACAAAGAGGACCCTGGGATTCCAGCGAAAGAAGCATCTGACCCAGGCTGGAGTGTGTGAGGTTGGGAAAGCCACAGGGAGGAGGTGCCATCTGACCTAGGCCTTGAAGAATCTATACATCTATCCCCGGAGGCAAGAAGGGTGAAGCATTCCAGGAAGGCAAAACAGCCCAGCTTCTGGTCTAAAGCACAGACCCAGCCCACTGGCTGACCCTACCCCAGGGCGCTTGTCCCCAGACATTTGGTACCCCCTCAGGGCGCAGTCCCTGCAGGCTAACCCAAGGGGCACTTCCTCGAGGCTAAGGAAGGAAAGGAACCCGCAATCTCAGCATAGGGGCTGCTGCTTCGCTCCTCTCCACCTCAGCGCCTCCCCCAACAGGAGCTCCGTTCTCAGGACCCAGCTCTCCATTCTCTGAGCTCCCCCGCGTTTCCACCTCCCTCTGGTAAACTCATCCTCTCGCATCAGACCTTCTCATTAACTGTCAACAATTCTGGGAAACCATCCTTGGCCTTTCTCTGCCTTGGGTTCCCCGAGCTCTCTGCACATTTCTCTAGAATTAATACTTGCCATGTAACATTTATCCGTTTCCAAATTCATTTACCGAGCAGACAACACACCAGGTCTGGGTCTTAAATCCCCACTCGATAAATCCAAATCTTGCCTCCAGTGCCGTCCACCACAGCATCTTACTCACTGACAGACAGCCAGGCTTTCAGGCTCTGGGACAGGGTAATTAAACCACAACTGTCCTCAAGCAGCTTATAAAATTAAAAGTCATAACCACTGCTCTATATTGTTTTCATACAAACAATAGATAACGATTATTTATTGAGCACCTGTGCTCACTGTTTTAAAATCTTTTTTTTTTTTTTAGTTGATTCATTTTAGATAGAGGAGACAGAGAGAGAGAGAGAGAGAAGAGGGGGAGGAGCAGAAAGCGTCAACTCCCATATGTGCCTTGGCCAGGCAAGCCCGGGGTTTTGAACCGGTGACCTCAGCATTCCAGGTCGACGGTTTACTCACTGCGCAACCACAGGTCAGGCCTGTGCTCACTGTTTTAAACC
The DNA here is from genome assembly GCF_036850765.1 of Saccopteryx bilineata. Taxonomy (NCBI): domain Eukaryota; kingdom Metazoa; phylum Chordata; class Mammalia; order Chiroptera; family Emballonuridae; genus Saccopteryx; species Saccopteryx bilineata. The sequence continues at coordinate 375,115,768 of NC_089491.1, forward strand.
CTGTATACACATTATTTCACTTAATCCTCATGATAATTCTATGAGTTAGGCATATTACTATCTGTTTTACAAATGAGGAAACTGAGGCACTGACCTCATCTGGGTCACAAAACAGAATTAGAACCCAGGAAGCCTGATTCAGGAGTCTCATTCTCAACCACTATGCTATTATGGACAAGGTGCTGCAGTAACTTTTGTTGTCAAGCAAGTTTACTTTTATATTTTTATGTAAACAGATATATTAGTCCTTATCTTTATGATATTTGATCTGGGTTTCATTTCTTTCTTCCTTTCCAAGTGAGAGGAGGGGAGCTAGAGAGACAGACTTCCACATGCAGTCTGACCAGGATCCATCCAGCAACCCCTGTCTGGGGCCGATACTCTGCCCATCTGAGGCCATGCATAGGAGCTATTTTTAGTGCGTGAGGTGGAGGTTCCATGGAGCCATCCTTAGCACCCAGGCGGGGCCAATGGACTTGAACCAATTGAGCCATGGCCATGGGAGATAGAGAGAGAGATGAGAGATGAGAGATGAGAGATGAGAGAGAGAGAGAGAGAGAGAGAGAGAGAGAGAGGAGAGGGAGAGGGATGGAGAACAGATGGTCACTTCTCCTGTGTGCCCTAACCGGGAACCAAACCCAGGACATCCACATGCTAGCCGACGCTTTACCACTGAGCCAACTGGCCAGGGCTGGGTTTCTTTTTCCTAACCTAGACCCTCCCAACACCAAGGGTGATGAATGTAGTCTTCTATATTTTTCTTAAACTTTTCTGCTTTTATACTTTACATTGAAAAATGTTAATCAAATTGACATTTGTGTGTGTGTGTGTAACAGGGGAAAAGGGTATAATTTTGTTTGAATAACTTTTTACTGCTTTTCAATTAGAATTTTATCATTTGTAACATTATTGCCAGAATTTATTTTGTGTGTGTGTGTGTGTGTGTCAGAGATGGAGAGTCAGAGAGAGGGACAGATAGGGACAGATAGACAGGAATGGAGATGAGAAACATCAATTCTTTGTTGCGGCTCCTTAGTTGTTCATTGATTGATTTCTCATGTGTGCCCTGACCAGGGGGCTACAGCAGACTGAGTGATCCCTTGCTCGAGCCAGCAACCTTGGGCTCAAGCTGGTGAACCTTGCTCAAACCAGATGAGCCCGTGCTCAAGCTGGCGACCTCAGGGTCTCGAATCTGGGTCCCCCACATCCCAGTCAGATGCTCTATCCACTGCGCCACCGCCTGGTCAGGCGCCAGAATTTCTTTTATGTTTATTCACCTATGTGTTTATTCTTGCTCCTTCCTACAATAAACAGGGCTTATTTGTTTTGTTTTTATAATCTGATGGAAAGATCCACTGCATTATACTTGTAAAAACTGCTCTATTTTCATTCATTTGTTTTGAAATAAAATACAGTGTTAGTTAAAAGTCACACCTGCAATATTGTAATTGTGACTGCATAGAATTATGATCATTAATTTGGGAGAAAACTGGCATCTTTATTGATTGGGTTTTCATTTTCAGGAACAACATATACCTAATGCACATGTATGTTTTTGCTTTTGTGATTGAACTTTTATTTCTTTTCAGCCCTCCACATACCAGTTTTTTTAGTTCTTTGATTGAAAGCAATAAAACTACTCTAACAAACAATTTTAAATCAACTGAACTCTACAGGTTAGTTCTATCGACAAGAAAAAATAATAATGGGTCCAGAAAGAACAGATAAGCAGAATAAATAGGTCTGGGGATCTAAATAGCAGCATGTAACGAACATCCCCAGCTCCCACCATAAAAGTGGGAGGCTACTATATAAAACAGGAGGAAGCAGCAGTGGGCAGCAAAAAAGAAAAAAAAAAAGCCTCTATTTTAAGCTTACTTTTACTATTATTAAAGTGAATAGCATGACAAGTTTTACTCTTGATGATCAGTTCATCGTTCCTGGTATTAGATACTGTATTTCCCCACATATAAGACGCACTTAAAAAAATAAAAGTGGCGTCTAAAACCTGGCTGTGTCTTATACAGTGCTTACAGATTTTTTTTACTTGCATTTCCCATTTTTTCGTGCTTGTTTTGCGCTCATTGTTGAAGACAGTGATTCATCATCAGACACAAATGAGGACAAGCTAATGGATAGGAGTTTTGACAGTGATGAGGAGTTGTATGAATTTTATGATGACTAAAACTTGAGTTCAATAACTTTATGTAATATTTTCAAATGTCAGGCCCAAAATAAAGGTGCGTCTTATACATGGGGAAATATGGTAAATCAATTTTTTTCACTCACCTTTCTTTATTAACATTTTCTATATTCTTTCAACAATTTGAGTATTCTCTTTTCTCTTTGATTGTCTAAGCATTCAAAAATATATGTATATAGGCCCTGGCCGGTTGGCTTAGTGGTAGAGCGTCTGCCTGGTGTGCAGGAGTCCTGGGTTCAATTCCCAGCCAGGGCACACAAGAGAAGCGCCCATCTGCTTCTCCACCCCTCTCCCTCTCCTTCTTCTCTGTCTCTCTCTTCCTCTCCCACAGCCAAGGCTCCATTGGAGCAAAGTTGGCCTGGGCGCTGAGGATGGCTCTATGGCCTCTGCCTCAGGCACTAGAATGGCTCTGGTTGCAACGGAGCGATGCCCCAGATGGGCAGAGCATCGCCCCCTGGTGGGTATGTGGGTGGATCCCGGTCAGGCGCATGCGGGAGTCTGTCTGACTGCCTCCCCGTTTCCAACTTCAGAAAAATTAAAAAAAAAAAGTATATAATTATTATTTTGTTTCTTTCATTCTAAAATCTGTTACTAGATCTTATCTTATTACATGGGATAAAGTATACCCCAATATACAGTGGTGATTGCCATACTTTTTTTCTTCCTAATTCTAACAGTTCACCATTCAATATAATTTTTTCCCTAAAATATACATTTTACCATGTTGAGAGTCTTACAATCACTAGGCTGAAATTATTATTTTTTAAATTAGGGTTGAATATTAAATTCTATAAAATAATGTTGGGATATGCTGAAATGAAATTTTTCTCCATTATTTTTGAAATTAGATGTTAATTAGGTTTTCTTTTGTTGAATCATTTATGCATTCCTGAAATAAAGCCTTTTTAGTCATGGTATAGTCTTAGAATAAGAACATTGGACTTGAGCCTGACCAGGCAGTGGCACAGTGGATGGAGCGTTGGACTGGGATGCTGAGGACCCAGGTTCGAGACCCCGAGGTCACCAGCTTGAGCGCAGGCTCATCTGGTTTGAGCAAAGCTCACCAGCTAGGACCCAAGGTCGCTGGCTTGAGCAAGGGGTTACTCGGTCTGCTGTAGCCCCCCAGTCAAGGCACATATGAGAAAGCAATCAATGAACAACTAAGGTGTCACAACAAAAAACTAATGATTGGCCTGACCTGTGGTGGCGCAGTGGATAAACGTCGACCTGGAAATGCTGAGGTCACCGGTTCGAAACCCTGGGCTTGCCTGGTCAAGGCACATATGGGAGTTGATGCTTCCAGCTCCTCTCCCTCCTTCTCTCTCTCTGTCTCTCCCTCTCCTCTCTAAAATGAATAAATAAATAAAAAATTAAAAAAACAACAACTAATGATTGATGCTTCTCATCTCTCTTCGTTCCTATCTGTCCCTATCTATCCCTCTCTCTGACTCTGCAAAAAACAAAACAAAACAAAAACACTGGACTTGCTCATATTATAGTGGTGTGATTACACTAATAATCTTCGTTCATAATTTCATTGTAACCATCTTTGGCATTTTTTAGTTTGGAATATCATGTCTTAAAACTAAGGCCCTGGCCGGTTAGCTCAGTGGTAGAGCGTCGGCCTGGCGTGCGGGAGTCCCGGGTTCGATTCCTGACCAGGGCACACAGGAGAAGCGCCCATCTGCTTCTCCACCCCTCTGCCGCGCTTTCCTCTCTGTCTCTCTCTTCCCCTCCCGCAGCCAAGGCTCCATTGGAGCAAAGTTTTGCCCGGGCGCTGAGGATGGCTCCAGGCGCTAGAATGGCTCTGGTTGCGGCAGAGCGACGCCCCAGATGGGCAGAGCGTTGTCCCCTGGTGGGCATGCCGGATGGATTCCGGTCGGGCGAATGTGGGAGTCTGTCTGACTGCCTCCCCATTTCCAACTTCAGAAGAAAAAAAAAACAAAAAAACTAAGAATAAACTTTTTTTCCTTTTTAAATGTTATTCCTTTAGGGCAGGTTTCTCAAGTTTGGTTCTCTAGACATTTGAGCCAATAATGTTTCGCTCTGGGTGCTGTCCTGTGCATGTAGGATGTTTAGCAGCATTTCTGGCCTATAGCTGCTAGAGGCCAGTAGTACAGCTCTCTCCTCCACCACCTTGTCCAGCTGTAACAATCAAAAATGTCTCCAGACATTGACAGATGTCCCCTGGCAAACAAAAAAACTTCCAGTTAGAAATCCACTGGTGTACGCTCCTAAAAGTTTAATGTTTGTGAAAATTTCCCTATAAAGTCATTAGAACCTGGTATCTTTTGTGGAGTGGATGGAGTTGTTTCTTTTTGAATACATTTATCCAGTGGGGTAGTCAACATCACAATTTGAACAAGTCTTATGATAGCTCCCAATGTTCTCTCTTCTGCATGTTCCCCTTTCTTATTTACCCGTTCTTCTTGAGCAAATGCATTTCCTCTGGTTATATATCATGCTTGCTTCCTACAGCATTCCAGATCTTCTCTCCTCTACAGACCTTCTAGAATTCCAGGTTAATATAGGTATCTGTGTTTTACATATATATTCCTGGATATTCCATAGGACCCTACACACCATACATCTAAAATACAGTTTATGGGCTCACACCTTCCCAAATCCCATCTTCTATGAGCTTTACATTCTCCATCACACATCACAGACTTAAGACCCAGACAAGATTTTGCTTTTCTTTCACTTCACTTTGAATTACCCAAGTTCTGTGGACTCTACACTTAAATACTAAGTATTGTCTCTTATTTGACACAGTGCTGTCATTTCTGCCTAGACTACTTGTATTAATGAAGTACTATGTATTAGTGAAATAGTAACTCAGAATTTTAAAAGCCAGAAGCCATATTTATTTTACTGAATATTCTCCAACTATTAAAAACATCATTTGCCTGACCTGTGGTGGCACAGTGGATAAAGCATCGACCTGGAATGCTGAGGTCGCCGGTTTGAAACCTGCACTTGTCTGGTTCGACGCTCTGCCCATCTGGGAGTTGATGCTTCCTGCTCCTCCCCCCTTTCTCTTTCTCTCTCTCTCTTTCTCCTCTCTAAAATGAATAAATTTTTTTAAAACATTAAAAAAACATCATTTTACAGTAAGAAGGGAAAAGGCTAAGACTCAAGGCCTAATGAAACAATAAATCAAGAAATACATTAACTCAGAGAATTTTCTATAGAAAGAAGCCTTAATCTCTATATTGGCCCACTCAAATTTTGCTTTAGTTACTTTGTAGTTAAAGAATAATTGTCAAATTTTCAGAAGATTTAAAATTGGAATGCATATGTAATATATTGAGGGACTTAAGTCTGAAAAGGCATTTAAAATTAAGTGTAAAGGCTATATCTAACTAGGTCAACATAGTAGGGACACAAAGTTCTATACCTAGGTTCAAAAATTGAAACATAACTTCTAGTTTATTGCTAAACCAAGCAATATGGAGGTTCATGGTAACTAAAAGGAAAGAAATAGAAAACATGGGCACTGTAAAGGTCTTTTGTGGCTATTTTGGAAATGGAATTCTATGCTACTGTAAAAATAGTCATATACTTACATTATCAAAGGGTCTTAAGCAAGGTAGTGACACTATGAGACTTGTGTTTTAAAAGGATGACAGGAGTTACAGTTTGGAGACTGGCTGCAGGCAGCCAGGATTGGAAGCTGCTGGGAAGCCGCTGCAATCTGGTGAAAACACATCCATCCACAAAGGTATAACAGAAAAGAAGGAAGTTAGCTGGGCTAGGTCTCCGCTTAGATGTGAGAATTGAGGGAGAAGAGAAACTGTAAGATAATGCCCAGGTTTTTCACTGGGATGGGGCGTGGCTGGGGAAGAATGAGTCTGCAGAGGAAAAGACCCGTTCAAGTTCAAACACAATGAACTCCAGCTGAAGTGGTGTTGTCCAATGGGCAGGCAGCTAGCTGGATGCCCCAGTCTGGGGCTCCAATAAAGGCCTGTATTTAAGTTGTAGATCTGGGCGCGTTTTGGTATTTCGGTGCTGTAAAGCTAAAGCCCTGGGTGTAGATGAGACCGTCCAGATTCGGTGTACAGAGTAAGGGATGGAGCCGAGGAGAATGTGACATGGTATTTCCACTGACGGGGCAGTAGGAAGAAAGTAAGGGGATGTTGTTGCGGAGGAGCCCCCCAAATTGGGAGGAGAGTACCTGTCAATCATGTCAATTAGGAATGAGTATCACTGGTGTTATGCACCTCTACGAACTGGAGAAAGATACTTTAAAAGGGCCCTTCTTTTTTTTTTTTTATATCAATTAAAGTCATTTCAAAGAAGTTGAAGGAGACCGGATATCAGTTGCACAGACCCACCGGAACGCGTAGGTATTTCCCTCATTAGGAAAACCTGACCCGTCCCCATATCTAATTCCTGCCCTTAATACCCAGGGACCGCCCCCCTCGCCTCTCCCTTCACAGTAAACAGGGAGGCTCTAGAGAGCAACCCGGGACGCCCTCTCGGGACCCACTCCGGTGGGCGAGCCGTGGAGGGTCAGTGACCCCTGACCCAGCGCGCGAGCGAGAGAGGCCGAGCAGAGGAAGGGGGCGGAACCTAGGACGCAAGGGGTTTGGGAAAGGTCGGACGGAACCAAGAACGGACACCGGGAAGGAAGGCGTGATCCGCTAGCAAGACAGAACCCTCGCAGCACTACCCGGCACCGGGGACTTCTGCTGGACCCACCTGCTGCATGTCAGCCACCGGCCCGGCTCTTCTACCCAGCCGCACTCGGCTCCGCCGCCCCGGGAGCGCCTCGGAGCGGAAGGGGATCTCGCAGCGGCGCCACTTCCGGAGAGCGCACAAGGACGTGCGCAAGGCCTCAGCCTCCGCCCCCGAGCTCTCTAGCCCCACCCCCAGGGGCCGGAAATGGGGGCTGCAGCTTAAGTTAGACTTCAAGAGGGTCTCTCTCTAAGACTGAGGGAATGGGAAAGAAGCTGTGGGGCATGGTCTTTATTGAGCCACATAGGCTTGGCACAGTGGAAAAAAGGGGATTGAATTTCCTAAGATGTGGCCTGTGATGCGGGGGAGGGGAGGATGACAGGATTTGAAGGAATTACAATTACTTAAAAAAATTTTTTTCTTTTTTTTTTCTTTTTTCTTTTTTTTTCTTTTTTTTTTTTTTAAAGCTGGAAACAGGGCGAGACAGTCAGACAGACTCCCCCATGCGCCCGACCGGGATCCACCCGGCACGCCCACCATGGGGCGATGCTCTGCCCACCAGGGGGCCATGCTCTGCCCCTCCGGGGCGTCGCCTTGTTGCGACCAGAGCCACTCTAGCGCCTGAGGCAGAGGCCACAGAGCCATCCCCAGCGCCCGGGCCATCTTTGCTCCAATGGAGCCTTGGCTGCGGGAGGGGAAGAGAGAGACAGAGAGGAAAGCGCGGCGGAGGGGTGGAGAAGCAAATGGGCGCTTCTCCTGTGTGCCCTGGCCGGGAATCGAACCCGGGTCCTCCGCACGCTAGGCCGACGCTCTACCGCTGAGCCAACCGGCCAGGGCAAAAAAAAATTTTTTTTTGAGTTTAGCTAAAGAGGAATGGCGCGAGAGAGAGAGAGAGAGAGAGAGAGAGACATCGATCTGTTCCAGTATGTGCCCTGACCAGGGATTGAACCAACAACCTCTGTACTTCAGGACAATGCTCTAACCAACTGAGCCAGCTGGCTAGGACCACAGTAATTCTTGAAATACTTTTTTTTAGGTGTATAAACTATTTATTAACAAAGCCTACAGATTTATTTCTTCCTGGACACACCCACAGTACGACTCCTGGCCCATGGTCTTGGCGTGCTGGCCTCTAACACGAAGACCCGAGAAGTGGTGCAGCTCTCTGTGGGCCTGAATTTTCTTCAGCTACTCCAGGTCTTCATGAATCTTGTTTTCTAGACCATTGTCCAAGACCTGGCTCTGTTTTCGATCCTTCACATCCTTCTGCCTGTTCAAGAACCAGTCTGGAATCATATTGGCGTGGATTCTGCATAATGTGATCACAGTTCCACCTCATCCTCTGTGTGCCCTCCTGCCATCTTGGTGAGGCAGCTTTCCTCAACACCCCATGAGCATATCTTCACCCCTCACCCTTAGGTGCAGTGAAGGCAAAGGCTGTTTTCCGCCACCCATAGATATGGGTGTTGAGTACTCACAAAATATACCAGAACTTCTCAGGAATCACTAGAGACACTGGGGCAGTAGCGTGTAGGCCTCATATGGAAGCCTGAGGCAATCTTACTCTCCTTCTTCCCCAGCCTTTCAGCCATCACTACCAGGATCTAGAACTTTTTTAGTCCTTCCTAAGAGTGTTCTGAACTTGTTTTCTTCAGGAAAGACTCCCAGACCAGAGGACTGGACAATAGGGTCAAGGCCCCGACCCTTGGATGACCACCAACCAGGTCTTCCACATAGGGCGGGGGGCAAACCTGTTACTTCCTCCTCCCTTTCCTTTTTCCTGAAAAAAGGAGTCTCAGCACAGTTATTTACAAAGATTTATTACAGCACAGGAGAGGTTCAGGTCTGGAGTCAGAGGGGAAGGAGGCAGAGCAGCTGGAGGACAAGAAGAACCTGGCTCCCCTCAATGTGTGCCCCCCTCTAAAGATGTATACTAGGTGGCATTCCTGACATCAAAGCACAAACAAAACACAACAAAGCAGCCTCTGCCAGTCCATCTTCCAGGCACCCAGGCTAGGAAGCAGGAGTGATAAGGGGAAGATTTCCAAAGTATAGAAGCTATGGAGAAGGATGCCTGAATCCTCAGTCCCAGTAGAAGCCAGTAAGAGGGGTGGTGACCGGAAACCCCCTATAGGAGGAGAGGGGATGGAGAAGGATCTAGGGCACCTACAGGTCTCTGTACCCTCTTTCCTCAGATCTTAGGGTCCTGCCCTGTGGGTTTTCTGTACCCAAAGGAGAGGGTTTGGGAGTAGAGTTGTGAAGGATGAATCTTTGTCCCTCTATTACTGGATTTTCCAAGCAAGCTTTCTCACATCCTGCCTCCCGCTGGGTGAATAGGGAAATGACTGGCAGGGATAGGCATCAGGCGGCAAGTGCCTAGGACTCTGGGCATCAGCCAAAGGTGGGCAAACAAGCAAACACAGACCAGCTTTAGTCTTCTAGAATTCAGAAGCTGCAGCCCTAGCAAGTGAGAGGAAGGGTGGAAAATAGGGTGGGAAGAGCGGGTTTCTGGGGAACAGTGAAGCCCCCTCCACTTTCTTCTGGGAGATTCAGAGCTGAGTGCCTATGTGCCAGGCGCAGGGTGGGCAGGGCACTGTGGGTCCTCCTGGGGCTCTGCAAGACAAGCAGAGGGACTCAGGGCCTGAACATGCCTGCCAAGATCCCAGGTCCACCTCCCTGTACCCCACTCCCCAGCCTCACCACTTAGTGCGGGGTCCTCTACTCGGTCCGCAGAGCTTCCATCTCTCTGGGGCTCGTCCAGAGGGGGCGGGCGCTCCCAGGGCCCCTCCAGTCCCTGGCCACAGGTTGTTTTCTGCCCAACTGGGGACAGAGAAAAAGGGATAAAAACATCCGACTGTCCTAAATTATGAGCTGAATGGCTGAGGCTAAGCTTTCTGAGGCCGTCAGGGTATAGTGGAGAGAGTACTGGACTAAGACAGCTATGCCAGTGACTAGATACGAAGGGATGACAAGAGGGAGAGTGTGTAGATTACCTTAAATAAGAGAGCAGTTAATACTGTGCCTAGCCCAGTGCTGGTGTCCGGGAGCCACTCTGGGAGTGGTGGTAATTGATCTAGCCCCTCAGTAGTCTTGTCATTGGTTCCCTCTGTTGCCTTTCCAGAGGGAACAGTCTCTTCTCCCCTCCTCTCTGCCTGTGCTGGGGATCTCAGTGGGAGTCACTTAACTCTTCCAGCTAGAGCTTTTGTTCCCATGGCTGATGTCCCGATGGCCAGAGAAGCAGAGAGGAGGCCCAAGCCATTTTGTTAGGGTATAAAGACTGGGCACATCAAGCAGGGGTGGTTAACTGTTTTCATCCCCATAAATAATGGGACTAAAAAGTTTCGTGTGCACCAGGAGGAATAGATATGGTGCAGTCTTCCATGGTCAGGCATGGGACAAACAGCCATGAAGGTCTAAGATCTTCCTGCCTAGAAATTCTCTGGGCTTTGGGAACCTTCGTGGAGATTGTTGGATCAGGGGCCTCTGGCTATGAGGCCCTCTGTGCAGGTCTTAGGCCCCTTCCTCTCTCTCTCTCTTCTCAGGTAACTAGGGTTGAAGGTGCAGTGGACCACATTGGTTCTTGAATCCTAGATTCTCCATCTAGACACTAGAGGGCACCCTCTCACCCCGGCCTGGGAAATAAGAGGAGAAACAGTTACAGAGTCCTGGAAAGGACTTAGCCAACCAACCTCCTCTGCCTCCCAGCAGAGACCTTATCCCGCGTTCAGAAATGCAAGTGATGGAGCCATTTGACACCCTTCACCCTCTACCCCTGCATCTCCTTGTACCCCCTCACCACCATGGACGGAAAGTCCTTTCTGGGGTCCAGCTGCAAAATTCATATGGCCTTGCCTTAGTTCTTAGGGAAGAGAGGAATTACTAGGAAAAATCTGATTGGGAGAGGTACTGAGTCAAGGATGGGAGCAGCCCAGGTGTCGGGTAAGGCTGAGCGTGAGGCATCCCGTGGGGTGAGAGGATGGGGAGGCCCTTGCAGTGTGATTGCAGTTCTCACGTGTGAGAGACTGTGAAGTGGGAGGGGTGTCTCAGGACTCCACCTGACCCGCAGGGGTGGGACCCAGGCTGCACGGCCCATGCAGCTTACCAGACCCCCTGCCGCCCTTCAGGACTTCAGCCTGGCTGTCCTCCTCCTCTTCCTCCTCGTCCTCCTCGTCCTCCTCTTCCTCTCTCGGGTAGCCCAGCTCCCGCAGCTCCCCAAGCTCATCCTCCTCCTCCGAGGCCTGGTTCTCGCCCAGGTTGCTGATGGACTGCAGGTGCGACTCAGCAATGCGCTGCACAGCTGCCGCAGCGGCACCCAAGAAGGCAGGGTCAGCCAGGCCCCAGAAACAGCCCCCGCAGCTGGAGAGGCACGTGGCCCAGCCCCCAGCCTCCTTCCGTGGGCCTGAGGCAGAGCGTACTCCCTCAGGGCTCTAGTTCAGGAGCTGAAGGCTGGCCTAGCCAGTGGTGGCGCAGTGGGTGGGATGTCAAGCTGGGACGCTGAGGCCCCGGGTTTGAAACCCCACGGTCACCGGCTTGAACACGGGCTCATCCAGCTTGAGTGTGGGGTCACTGGTTTGAGTGTGGGATCATGGAAATGAGTCTGTGGTCGCTGGCTTGAACCCAAAGATCGCTGGCTTGAACCTAAAGGTCACTGGCTTGAAGCCCAAGGTCACTGGCTTGAAGCCCAAGGTTGCTGGCTTGACCTCAAGGTTGCTGGCTTGAGTAAGGGGTCACTGGCTCAGCTGTAGCCCCCCGTTCAAGGCACATATGAGAAAGCAATCAATAACTAAAGTGCCACAATTACGAGTTGATGCTTCTCATCTCTCTCCCTTCTTGTATGTCTGTCTCTGTCTATATCTGCTGTCTGCCTGTTTTTGTCGCTCTCACTGTTGCATGCACACGTATGCATGCGCGCGCGCGCGCACACGCACACACACACACACAAATAGAGCTGAAGGCCACAGGTCAGCCTCCTGGGGGCCAGACCAGGGCTGAAGCAGCAGGGGGTAGACTCTTGATTATACTTGGCTCTTAAGCTGCCCAAAGATGCTGGCCCCCTCAGAGGCTGGTACCAAGCTGGACAAGACCAGACGGGCACAACAGCAGCTTAACATTCCCTGGCTGGGGAGGTTGCTTATTCAAGGACTTGGTACTGGACATAGTGTCCACCAGCTACAGCCCCAGGCAGAAGGCGCAGAGCCTCTGGGCCAGGGCCCAAGGGATTTGTCCCTTTCAATTTTGGGGGCCTTCCCAGCTGGCTTAGGGCTCACTGCTCACCCCAATCCTGCCCACCCCTATTGCTGGGCTTGTCAATACCTCCTGGCACTGCCCATCATAGATGTCACTTTATGCGCCTCAGCACCAATCTCTAAGAGGTAGGAACAATTCTGAGACTGAGAACACAATAGTCTGCAGCCAGAGAAGCCTGTGCCTGGGGATGTGGTGTGCTCAGTGCGGCCTCCACAATCTTGACCCACATCCCCAAGCCTCCAGCTCCCTCTTTGGTGACCTAGAAAGCAGCAAACACCACCCACCCCCCAACAAAACCAAGGCCTGCTGGGATAGGGCCTAGCAAGGGAACTGTGTGGGCAGCTGGAGAGACGCTTCCAAAGGATGGAAAGGAAAACCAGGCAGTTCAGAGAAAGGGCCAGGGCTGGGGGGGGGGGGGTCTAGGAGAATGGCGGGGTTCAGGGGACACTGTGAGGAGTGGCTGGGGCAGAGGCAGCAGGGGGCCAGGAGCGGGTGGGGTTTTAGAGCATTTGGGTCCCTAAACTCATAGCCCACAGACAAGATGCTGAGGAGCTTGGAGCATAGGGCCTGGGGTTGCCACAGCTTCTCCTCTCAGAAAGCCCAGAGGGGCAGATGCAGGCTGGAAACCTCCGGTACAGTGAGCAGGGCACCGCACTCCTGCCAACTCAGGGACAGGCACAGAGGGTGCATTGTGCATGCCCACTGCCCCGCCCTGCCTCGAACTCCCGGCCCAGTGCCTCCCGCTGGCTCTGGGCAAGCTACCCAGGCAATAAAAGCACAATAAATCACCCTGCCCTGGCCTTGGGGACGCGGCAAAGCTCCACCTGGAGCCAAGTGTGAGAGCTCAGCCTTGGGGAGACCCACTCAAGCCAAGACTCAGTGTTGTTCGCCCTCCCCAGGGGCCCCTGGCTTCGCCCCTACAAACCCTGGCCCTGCCAGGTGCCTTCCCTTGCCCAGAAAGGGCCCAAAGCCTACAAAACAGTGCCCTTCAGCTACAGAAGGGTCCTCTGAGGGTTGGAGGGAGGGAGAGGGAGAAGGGGGTGGTGCTCTGGCAGCTGGAGGAGGCGAGTTCAGTTCGTGAGCCACAGTGACAACAATAGGTATGTGCAGTGCCTGTGCTGGCACCCCGTGCTCTCCGCGTGTGCAGCGCCTCGTGCTCCAGGGCTCTGCCCCCCTCCACTGTCTCCTTTCTCTGTCTCCACCTTTGGGGCCCTGAACCCCAACCCAGGTCTCCCTTGTTACGCTCAAAGGTCCCCAGCACAGCCCCAGTTTCCCGACTGTCCACCCCTGTCCTGGCCTCCTTCCACTCCCGGTTCACCCACTCAGACTCTCTGAAGGCAAAGTCCACAGGGGCAGTGAAGTGCGCATGTCTGGCCGTTGCAGGGTGCCCAGGAAGCCTCGGCCCTGCTCTCTTCACCAGGCCCTCTGCCCCACGCTCACAGTCACTCAAAAGACCAACAGATGGTTTTTCCTTCCATCCACTCACTGCCCCCACAACCCAGGGCAGGGAGGAGGGATTTCTTATATTCTCTTTTGAGAAGATGCCCCCATGCCTGCTTCAGGGGTCAGCCTTTCTCACATCCCTACAGGTGGTTAGTCCTTCCAGGTACTGAACCACGGCACTGCCTGCTTGCTGTCCCTTCATCTTCCGTCCTGAGGGAAGAGAAAGGGCCCCTGCCTGTCTCTCCTCTCCTCTCGGCCTCTCCTCCTTGCTCCTAACCCGGGCAAGTGGGCTGACAGGTGCACCTGCTGGCCTTGGCTGGTGCTGGGAACTCATTACACCCACCTGGAGGGAGCGCTCAGCACAGCCTTGCACCCTCCCTCCTTCCTTCTGGGTTCCCTTCCTCTCTCTGTAGAAGGAGAGGGCTGGCCAGGGGGGAAGAGCCCAGGGCAGGAGCTGAGTTGGGGTAGGAAGGCATTCGAAGGCTTAGTGGGGAATAGAGTGCCCCACACTCCAATCCATCCCACCTTCTCTCCAGGTGTGTCTCCCTCAGCTCCCTGCTTCAGGCCAAGTCTCCCAGCTGGCCTTAAAGACCCCCGGGAATTCCCACCTCCTCCCCTTTGCACACCTCCTTCCTGGAATTCCGGTTCATCCTTCAAATCCAGGCTTAAACATCTCTGTAACTCTCCCTGACTCTTTGACATAGGGCCCCAGGAGGAAAGGGACTGAATCTCATTCCCTTGTGTTGTCCAATGCCCACCAGTGAGGCCTGGCACACCCTAGGTATTGTGCTAGAGAAACGACTTGCCTTTTAATACAGAAAGGAGAAGCACTCAGCGTGCAGACCTGTGCATGCGTTCTGTGAATGGGAGAGGGGGCAAGGGGTGCGGCGGGCCGGGGAAGATGCCTCGGGAGCTGGGAGGAGCAGGCAGTGTGGAGCTGGTCTTACCCTGAGGCCTATGCTTGTGTTAAGCCAGTGCCCCCTTCTTTCACCCACAGCCGCCCCACCCAGAGTCTCCCAGTGTGTGTTGTTTTTTTTTTACAAGACCAAATTGGAACCGAATTGGTCTCTAAGAGGAGTTGGGGGACACAAGACAATCCCTCCCCATTGACAAAAGCTCAACACTTCCCTTCCCTCCCCAATGTCAGATGTCAGTGCAGTTTGAGGGGTCACAGGACAGCCAGACTGATGGGTGGGGGATAGTACCTTTCAGCGAGGGGGGGGTGTAGGCACAGGGGTTGGGCCTCTTCGACTTGAGGTGATGCCCCTCTCCTGAGGCTCTCTGCCAGGGAAAGCGCCAGGTTAAGCGGGCTCACCACAGGCCCCTTCCCTCCCCTGTCCCTCTGTCCATCCCATCCATAGCAACCTGGGCAGACCGGTCTAGCCTCCACTAACAGGCCTAGGTGCTTGGGCCCCTCAAGTCCTGCACTAGGCTGAGGCCGCCCCACTCTTTTGGAAGGGTCTCCATAAACTGTGGCCTGGCTCAGGGTGGGGACCCTCGGTTCTGAAGGCCTCACTCCAGTCTAAGAAGGGCAGAGGGTCTGCCTGTGACACCCTGTCACCAGGCACTCTCACCAAAGGTATCGACTGATATGCTAATGTGCCCTCCTGGGTGGCACCCTGTGCCAGTGGGAAGTAGTGCCAGGCATCCCACCACATCCCTCCTTCCATCTGCCTCTGGAAACTCACCTGGTGGGGGGAGGCCTCCTCCTCTGAGGGAAGCCATCCATGAACCCAGGGAGGAGGAACAGAGAAGGGGGGAGAAAGAAAGAGAATCCAAATTACTTTCCCCAAAGGGTCAGGCTCTGGGGAAAAAGAAAGCGAACCCTTTCCTTCCTAGAGTTGGGAGGTGCCTGGCAATAAACGCACTCAGGGAGAGCTGGGCTTCCAGACCTTACCCACTCCCGCCCCCGTCTGCGCTATCTCCTACTCACGGGACTTTGGCAAGGGCCTCGAGAGGGCATCAGAGTTAGGGCGGGGCCAGGGCTGGGCAGGGGCAGGGAAGAGCCCACCTGGTGAGGAGTGCTCAGAGAGCCGGAACAGCATGGCAGGGGTTGGTCTCCTGCGCCGGATCTAAGGAGAGGAAGAACGAGGTGGGGAGGAGGGAGCGCAGGACAGACACCTACAGCCCATCCCTACTGAACACCCCCCCCCCCAGCAGCAGGGAACAAACAGTGCTTTGGAATCTCCAGGGAATCTTTGAATCAAAGACTGTCAGAGCTGAAAGGAACTCTGTAGTTCACCCAACCCCCTCATTTTACTCAGAAGAAAACCTCAGGCTCAGAAAGGTTCAGCAAAGTGCTCAAGGCCACAGAGCACATCACATCAGAGGAACAACTGACTCCCATTCCCATACCCATACCACTCCGTAGCTACTCCACAACGGGCATCTTCCCTTTCTATTGTCCCCTACGAAGGCCCTTCCTCTCCTGTTTATTTTGAAGACATCAGACCTCAAGCGCTGAAGCTGTGGAAGGCGCCCCATGGACCACAGCACCCACGTGGCCCTGCCCAACTAAGGTCAGCCCAAGGGCTCCAAAGAAACCGGATCCAGCTGCAGAGGGAGGCTGAGCCCAGTCACTGCAGGGACCTCCAACCTTACACAGAGGCTCAGGTGTGGGCCTCAGCCACGGAGCCCTGGGGCCCCAGGCTGTCTCTGGGGCCTGGGGCTGGACCATCTAGCAGTCTCTCTCAGACTGTGGAACTAACTCTTAACCGATCCTCATAAAAAAGTGAATAGTTGTGCCCTCCTTGGTACACAGCCAAGCTGAATAGTAAGGGTAAGGGCCAGAGTGGGCACAGAGCACTCCCAGTAACTCCCCCCACCTCAGCCTGGCAATCAGATCAACTGTCACTTAATTAGGTCCCCTCTGAGCTCCAGGGAAATGCACAAAGAGAACCAGGTGAATTGAGCTGAAATGGCCACCTCCCCTGCCAAGCTTCCAACACTACCCTGCAGACCAAAAGCTACTTAGGCCTAGGACCCAACTGCCCCCCTCTGTGGTCCCCTGTCTCCCCTCAAAATGACTTGGCCCTGCTCTCACTGCTCAGTTGGGAGCCCACTGCCACTCAGCAACAAGTGAATGCCACTAAGCTCTGGTGGCCAGGGCCTCCTCTCTTCTCCCTCCTACCATCCCCTCCCTACGTCTGGAGGCCTCCCAGCCACCAAGAAGGCTCTCCCAGAGACCTCAGTGTCCCCTGTGAACAGGTCTGGCTTCTGTGATGGTCACCCCCCCCCCCACACACACACACACACACACCATGCTGTGGCTCTGTCTAGGGCCTGACAGCAGAAGGAGATGAGAACAAGGTTCAGGCGACACCAGCCCAGGCAGACAGCGAGGATTAGCCCCGCAGTGGAGTTGGGGGCCCCCGCTCTAGATAATGGTCGACGAGGTTTCTCACGTCTGAATGGCCCTGGCTGGGCCCGGGAAGCAGCGGCCCCGGTGGCAGCTAGGGACGGAGGACACTGTGCGGGGTCCAGAGGACGGTCCCCCCTCCCAGAGCAGCCTGGAACGGCTTGTCCGGACGCTCAGACGACCATCACCCGGGATTCTCTGGTGCGGGGATCAGGACAGAGGCCCCGGGAAAAAGTTGCACGAGTGTCCAGTGAACTTCAGGCGCTGCCCTGCGGCCCCGCCGGGTCGGGACGGCCTGGGGTTCTCCGTCGCCCCCTACCCCCAGGCCAGCGCGGACCCAGCGGCGCCCGGGGCGCTGCTGGAGTGGGGTGCGGCCCCCTTACCATCTCCACCTGGCGGGGGTCCAGCTGGCTGGGGGGCGCGGGCACCGAGAACTGGATCTTCTTGCGGTCCTTGGGGTCCATGACGGGCTGGGGTCCTTGGGGTCCGGTCCGTGGGGCTGGGTGCGCGGCTCGCGGTCCCGGGCGTTGCTACCGGCTCGCTGGCCCGCGCTGCTCCAGGCGTCGCGGTGCGAGGGGCGAGGGGCGGCAGGGCCGTGCGCTCCCCGATAAAAATACCGCGCGGTGAGGGCCACGCGCGGGAGGAGAGGGTCGCCGCCGCCCCGCCCGCCCCGGCTCGCCCACCGCTCAGCCCGCGCCCGGTCCCTCCGCGTCTCCACCCGTGGGTCCCCGCTCGCTACTCTGTCTCCGCTGCTGCCCTCCTTCCTTTGCTCTGAGTGGCTCTGCGCGATTCCTCTATCTCCCTCCCGTCTCTCTCCGTCTGGGCTTCTCTCCCGGCCTCACCCCTCAGGCCCAGCCTTGGGGACCCCGGCCCGGCCCCTCACCTGGGACTGGCGCCCGGGGGTTTGATGGGAGGGCTCAGGAGAAAGTGGCCAATGAGCACCGAGAAGCGTGTTCTGGGCTCGGGTGGGGGGGCAGAGGGGGAGCGTGAGCCAGGCCCGGGGAGCAGGCTGGGGCCCCCTGCCGTCTCCCCAGAACTCGAAGCTGCATTATTGATGGAGTCCAACAGGGAGGATAATGTGGGGAGGCCGAGGGGGGAGAGGGGCGGCGGGGACTCTGGCTTTAACCCCTTCCTGGCCTGGGCCCTTGGAGTTTCACAGAGAGACCTGTTAGGTCACGAAGGGAGTGCCACCAGCATGTCACGCCGTGAATGGGGGTGTCCTAGAAAGCGAGTGAGTGTGAAAGAGAGGGCTGTGTGTGGGAGGACACGTGTCAGTCATCATGGCAGGGTGTGTGTGTGTGTGAGTGTGTGAGTGCCAGTGGCCCTGTGTTGCCTATAGCTGGGGTGTGTGAGGGGGGTCGGTGTGGTATGAGTGCATGTTAACCTGTGAGTAAGTGTGTCAGAGTGTCAAGGATGCAGTGTGAGTGGCAGGGTGTGGGAGGACTACGTACGTGTGAGGGAGGATGTGGGTGTGGGGGAGGTTGTCAGAGGCTGTCAAGGTGATGGGCACGGGTGTGCCAGCTTGCAGGTGGCAGGGGTACTGTATCCCCAGCTCTAGCCTGTGTGGTAGAGGGACTGAGGTTGGGATCCTGTCTGATGTAAACTGGATTCACATGTCTCCTGCCTTTCCTCCCCAGATCTGACGGAAGGAAGACAGAACCAGCCCAGGGGGGCAGGGCTGGGGGTGGTGGGGGCTGCCTGTACCCGAACACGTGCCGTCACATGTGTGTGTTTGGTGCATTTGGGAACAGAGCTGAGGGGAGAGGTGCGTGCTCGTTTCTGAGCTGTGAGCCTCTCTCTCTGCAGAGGTGCTTTTGTGTCTCTGGAGGCTGGACAGGGAAGGCGCTGGCCCTGTGGGTTGGATTGTCCCTGTTTCTCTGTCCGGGCCCTGAGTGTCTTTGCAGGAGCCCACGTTCCTTCTGCGGGCCTGTGGGTGAGGGTCTGAATGCTTCTCTGTAGCACTGACAGGGTGCTTGTGTGGATGTGTACAGATGCGTGTGTCTTTCTGGGGCTCTGTTTGTGTTGGCTGTGTTCTCTCCTGGTCTCATGCAGGCCTGGATCAGTCAGGAGCCCTCCCCCAACCTCCAGCAACTTTTCCACTCTAGCCCCAGCATGCTGGGTCCTTGGCGGAGCAGGACGCCAGAGGAGTCCTGTGGAAACGGGTCAGGGGCGAGATGTCGGGCCCCAGAGCTGATGTTCACTCTGGAAGTGAGAAAGAGGGTGGCAGGAGGGCAGAGCTCTGCACATGGGAGTTGAAGGCCCTGGCTGCTAAGCTCCACACCCCCAACTCCAGGCCTGGCTCAAATCCAGCTATGTTTGTTGATTTATATGCTTGCCGGGAAACAGCCGGATGCCAGGTTGCTAGCCCAGGGGTGTGGGCATCTCTGGCAAACCCTAGCTTGGCCCAGACCCCTCTTTCAGATGGGGTGTGGTGGGGAGTGGCAAAGACTAGTTTGGCAGTGCCTTGGGAGGGTAAATAAGGAGGTTCTGAAAGTCAGGAGGAGTGTGGGAAAGGCGCCGCCCAGGCTGTAATAATCTGAAAGGCCACTGGCCATGGTGGAGCTGAGGGGCCTGTGGCTTCCAGTGCTGGAGGGTGGGAGGGTCCTGGGGTGGGATGAAGGGGACAGAGGACAGCTGGATCGGTAATGAGAGGTCAGGGGCAAGGAGGCATCCCCACCAGTTATACCTTGGAGCCCATCAGAGCTGAGATAGACCTGGGACCACAGAGGCTGGGGTGCATTTGACCAGGAAGGACTTGTTTAAGGAGCTTCTACCAAAAGGATTAGGAAAAATGCCCGTGATCCAGGCTAGGGCAGCTGGGAAGGGAGATCTTCCCTCTTAGCCATGCCTGGAAGATGGAGTGTTTGAAGATGGAGGGGAGGATCTTTACCCTCTTCCCCCAGCCTGTGTGGGACTGAGAGCTCTGGCTGCTCAACCTTGAGGTAAAAAGGGGAGGGCAAAGCCGACTGACAGAGGTACAAGCACAAGGGGTGGACAGACAGGAAGGAGGAGGAAGGATGATAGAGACAGGAAGCGAGACAGAGAAAGAAGGAGGTAGAAAAAATGGAAAAGAGACAGAGAAAAGACATGTGAGAGATGGAGAGACAAAGGGAGAGAGAGAAAGCGTCACGAAGAGGAGAGAGGCAGGCGACAGAGATGGAGAGAGAATAAAAATAACTCAGCATTAAGATAATTGCAGCTCACAGCTCTACCCTCCGTTAGGAATTAAATGAGGTTTTATTACTTTGATTTTTCTCTCCTGGATCCTACGCAACTTCTCAAGAACTTAGGCAAAAGTTTTTCGGGTGGGTGGCCAGGTGGTGGGGGCTGCGTGGGTGACAGAGGAGGAAGGGAACAGGACTGCTGGGAGCTGGCGTGGGTGGAAGTGTGGGCAGGGGTAAGAAGTGGGGAGGGGCAGGTGAGGAGGGGGGCCGACAGAGGGAGGCAGCCAGAGTCAGGCCCACCCCAAAGGGGCTGAGAAGCAAGGGGCCAGGGTGACCTCCATTCTCTCTGACTTAGAATTCATCCTATGCAAATGAGATGTAAAAAAATGATATGCCACTTTTTGAGTATTATTCTTGAGCTAGATGCACAGGTGATTATATCCAAGGGGGAAAATTCAAGACCTTGTTTGATATAACTCCAATTGAACTATGGGTCTTTCTACTTGTGCTGACAAAAAAAAGTGTATCATAGGGTGTTTACTAATGTACCGTAGGTCTGAGCACACTATTTTAAGCACACAATTTCTCTTCACATCATTGCCTGGTGCTTGCCACAGTGCCTGGCATTACAAGAGGGACTACATTCACTGTCTCTGGAAGGTGAATTAAGGAGGGTGTTGTGAGGCCCTTGCCTTCTTTCTGGGAGGTGGGGAGAGTGGACAATCGGGAATATTCCATCCCTTCACCAAGCAATACAGTCTCATGGACAGAATATAAACTCAGGAGTTGGGCAGACCTGAGGAAGAGTCTTAGGTCTATAATTTACTGGGTGACCTTAGAGAAATTTCTTAGTTTCTCTGGGCCTGTTTCCTTGTGTTTCTAAGCCCACCTCATATGTAGCTGTGACAATTCAATAAGAAATGAATAGAAGGCAGCAGGAAAGGAGAGAGACCAAATGCAAGATGGATGGACTATGTAAAAGAAACCATAGGCACGAGTCTACAGCGGCTGAGCAGGGCTTTGGGTACAGGACATGTGGACCTCACTCAATCACAGGGCCACCAGGAATCAGAGCCAACTCAACTGCACGAACAACACACACACACACACACACACACACACACACCAGCACAATACAGGGACACACACACACACACACCAGCGCAGTACAGGGACACACACACACACACACACACACACCAGCGCAGTACACACACACACACACACACACCAGCGTAGTACAGGGACACACACACACACACACACACACCAGCGCAGTACAGGGACACACACACACACACCAGCGCAGTACAGGGACACACACACACACACACCAGCGCAGTACAGGGACACACACACACACACACACACACATACACACCCAGCGCAGTACAGGGTTCCTGGTAGGTCTTCAAGAAAAGTTTTGGCTACCCTGGAGGACTACGGGGTTCAGTCCGAAAAGGGCCAGCAGATGGCGGTATCGGCTAGGGTTTGAGTGCTGCAAGGTTGGCACCTCGAGCCTGCAGTTAGGCATCGTACTGGTAACCTTGGCACCAGTGAGTTGACGGAGCTGGCAGGTTGGCATGTGGCAGCTGGGAAGGAGCCCCCAGGATGCCCCAGAAGCAAACTTAGAGAAGCTGGGGAGCACTAGCTGGACACACTGGGGCATCTTTCCCTGCCCCTGATGGTGACGGTAGTGGTGGTGGCGGTGATAGGGAGAAGGGGCGGGTGGGGAGCATTCCGAGTCCTGCCTCTGGAGAGGAGTGGGTAGGGGCACTTCTAGCAGCAGCACCCGTGGCACTGGGATAGGTGGGCAATCATCTGAGACATTCATATACACACTATTCATTCATCTACAATATTATGCATCCCTTTGCTCATTCAATAAATTCCCATTGGGTGCTTTTAAGAAAAAAATTAACTTTATTGACTTGCAATTTATATACAATAAAATGTACCAATTTAAAATACACATTTCTATGAGTTTTTGGAAATTTTATAACATGAGCACTATCACAATACAGAACATTTTCATCACCCCAAAATATTCTCTTTTGCCCCATGCAAATCAACGTCCCCTCTCCCTTCATTGGGTATATCATTAGTCTGGGCACACTGTTTTGAGATGTATCCTTCCCACTATCTGTTTTTGCATTATCACAGGCCTGCCACAGTGCCCATAATACAGCAAACACTACACGCTGCAGAGGGGCTGGATTGAAAAATGAATGAATCATCATGCCTGACTTGTGGTGGTGCAGTGGATAAAGCATCGACCTTGGAAATGCTGAGGTCGCCGGTTCAAAACCCTGGGCTTGCCTGGTCAAGGCACATATGGGAGTTGATGCTTCCAGCTCCTCCCCACCTTCTCTCTCTGTCTTTCTTTCCTCTCTCTCTCCCTCTCTGTCTCTCTGTCTCCCTTTCTCTCTCCTCTCTAAAATGAATAAATAAAATTTTAAAAAAATGAATGAATTGTCCCAATACCACAAAGGTTGTGGGTTATAGTCTCAGTTAGGGCATATACAGAAACAAATCAATGTTTCTCTCTCTCTCTCTCTCTCTCTCTCTCTCTCTCTCACACACACACACACACACACATCGATAAATGAATGGATAAATACCTAAGTCAAAGAAATTGACTACAGGTGACATATATGGAGCATTTACTCACTGCTGGGCACTGGATTAGGCCCTTTATATATATTATCTCATTTTATCCTCCGTAGTATCATTCCATTTTCCAGACGAGGCAAATGAGGCTCAGAACTTTTTGCCCAAAGCCTCACTCTTTATTGACCCTAGAGTATGTCTCATTCTTTACTGCATTTGATACATTCAGGATAGTCAAGTGGAAGGTTGCTTGCATGTACTGAGCCAATCTTCTCTCTTGGTCCAGTATTGGACCGGGTTTCTCTCTTACCCAGCCTAGTTTGGACCGACCTGACGTTACGGAAAGGTGAGGAGGGAGCAGAAATCAATGTGCTCAGGCTGCCATCTGGTGGCAGACATGAGTACAGCAATATCTGTGCTCTCTGGCGCCTCCAGGTGGGATGTTGTTGAGAAGAGCGACCAAGCCAGAAGCTCTTAGCGGGGGCAGCCTCAGCGCCGGGCACCTGGAGACCCCCTGCTCTGGCCACTGCCTGGTGCCCCCCGAGGTGCCAGCTGAGGCTGCCCCCAAAGAATGCCAGCTGCTGGAGCCCGCCGCCTCCCACCCCCTCCACCAGCTTCACACACACTCCAATCCCGGTCCAGTCGGCTGCCTCCATTCCCTGAAGAAGAGGCCCTAAAGTTAAAACAGCTGTTAATTTATAAACCAATTTTTCCGTGACTGCTTAATAAATCGCCAGCAGCTGCTCTGCCCCCTCCTCCTGCCCAGGCACCCGGCCCTGAGGGCTGCGTGGAGAAGCTTAGAGCCGACAGCCTCCCCCTCCTGCCTCCTTCCCCCAACTCCTCAACTTGCCCCCATTTCCCCAGGAAGTGAGTGAGTGCAGGGGAAACCCTGATGAACCCAGCTTCTTTGGGCTCCAGTGGAGGTGAGAGGTGAGGATGGGTTTTCTTACCTAGTAGCTGCAACCCAAAGGCCACCTCTCCTAATGCCCCACAACAACCCCCCCCCCCGGGCCCCAGGACTCCCAGGCCCAGAAGTTAGGTGTCAAAGGTTTCCTTAGCTCTGGAGAGATGAGGGAGTCTGGATTCCCTAGAGAAGTTTCCCTGAGCCACTGGGAGGTAGGGGGACCCTGAGCTCATCCCTGAGAGCACTGGAATCTAAATTCCCATGTCAGGGTGGCCCCCCTGCCAGATGCTAACCAGCTCCCTGAACCTGTTGTTCTCAAGGGTGTGCTAAGCAGGTGCAAGGAATGAGGGGAGATGCCCATGCACACTCAGCCCCAGACTAAAGAGAGGAAGGATCTGGGCCTCCTGAACATTCACTTTGCTCAACTCCCACATATTAAAGTCACCATGAAAACCCACGCAGGATCGTGGCTATGTAAATGGCAGGCACAGACATGTTCTTTCTCTGCATCTGCAAATTCCAAAGGCACCCAGGATGGAAAGCTTGCTGGTACTGTGATCTCTGACTCCTCTGGGCAAGGGGTCAATCCCACCATGTCCCTGTAGCCACAAGGAGCTCCACAGAAAAGGGGGAGCAGAATGGTAAAACACATCAGGTCAGAAGTTCAAATCCCGGTCTCCCACACACTAGCTGTGTGACTTTGGGAACGTGACTTAACCTCTCCTTCCTCCTTGTCTCAATTTATAAAATAAGGATAATGATTACAGAATTGTTGTGAAAATTTAAAAAGTTTATGCATATACAGTGCCTGGCACATAGGAAGTGCTTGCAAAGTGACAGAGTATTATCTTCTCACCCCCTGCTGGATCTCCTGGATCCTGCAAGTAGCAAATCTTGGGGTGGGGGTACTCAGGCGATTTTCAGGGGGTAGGTAGGAGTGCTGAAGACAAAAAATAAAAGAACACAAAAACCAACCAGACAGGATTCCTGAGTTATAAGGTTCTGACTGGGCTTCCTCATTCTGGACCGTTCTTCCACATGCACCCCCAATCTCTCCACCCCACCCCTCCCAACTCTGAGAGCCATGCCCTCCCCAAGCCTGCTTCTTGAGAAAGAAGGAAAATCGGCCTGCACTCCAGAGAACCTCTTAAGAATCAAGCTCTCTCCACAGCCTTACTGAAATCCCTTTTGTTTCTTCAACAGGGACTGCCATGACCCTGACCTGCACCACCCCCATAGGAATGGGAGGCACCAGAGAGCCTGCTGGACTTTTCTTCTGTCACACAGGCCACCGTGAGCCTGGCCTTGCCACATCCTCCCTGTGTGCCCGGAGCAATTTAGTCAACCTCTTTGGGCCTTGGGTTCTCCAGTTCCATAACAGGGAGAATCCCAGAAGGTACCTTCTGGGTTGTTGTGACGGTTGAAAGTGACACCATGAAGTTCTTAGCATCAAGCCTGGCTCTCACCATGTGCTGAGGACATGGTGGTAGAAAGAGAGGTGGCAGAGTGTGGTGGGAAGATGCCAGAGCTAGACTGTCTGGGTTCAAAGCCCACTCCTGCCAACTCAGTGACCTTGGCGTAACCTTCCTGTACTCCTGTTTCTCCATCCCTGCAATGGGGACTGTAACTGGACCTATGGCACTGGGTGGTTATGAGACCTCAAGAGCTCTCGGAATAATAGGTCTTCAGCTAAATAAATTTTTGCTTAACTCATAGTATTGTTAGTTGCTGTTACTATGATCCGCCCTGACTAAAGCACTGCTGCCCTTTAGGCCTGGCTCCACCCAGGGGCTTGTGGGTGGCAGAAGGTTGGCAGAGGTGAGCAGAGCCACACTGACACCCATATTGGAGACCTCATCCAGGGCAGGCCCGCAGCCTCCACTTCCTCAGCGTTCCCACCACTGGCATCCCCTTACATTCTTGTCTGGGCCCAATAAGGAGGCACAACCCTCTGCCTCTTTGAGTCAATGGTCCTGCAAAGCAGCCAACCTCCTCCCTCTGCCCAGGTCTTGACAACCTCCTGGAAATAAAGCAGCTTCCCAGGGGTCCACTCAAGCCCAGGACTGCTCTGCCAGGGTGCCAGCTGGTTCCCACAGGGTGGGGCAGCAGTTTGATCATATGGAAAGGGAAAGTTGAAGGGAACCCTCAGCCTTGGTGGCCCCCACCAGAGGCAAAAAAGGACTGGAGCACCCAGGACTTCCTAGTAACTTCCTGCCTCTTGGGACAGGCAAGGGGGAGCACTAATCTTGGCCTGTCTAGTGCCTCAGTTTACTCAGCCATCTGGAGGTGGAATCTTCACTTCTGTTTCCTTACCCGTCCCCCCACCCCAAGGCCTTGCTTGGCATTGGCCTCTCACAGCTCCTTGCCCTCTTTCCTTTCTTAAAGAAAGCTAGTTTAGCCTCCTCTTCCACCTGTCTTCTCTCCTTAAAAGCCACATAGAAGGACACTTAGCCCCGGAGGGGCGGGGGGGGGCGGGTTAGTGCCAGGCTGAAGGCCACCTCAGCAGAGTTTGCGGCTGCATCTCCAAGCCCAGTCAGGGCGTTGCCCCTCTGGAGTCACTCCTGCGCTCCCCGCCTCTGCCCCTTCCTGCCGCCACTGGCCCTTTAAGAGCCTCTCCGCGCGCTGCCGTCCCGGATCAGCCAGAGAGACCATTAAAATTTTATGCAGAATGAAAATGGGCCAGGTCTCCAGCTTCCTCGCTCCCATCCAATGATTTATTACTCGCAAATACCACAGAACTAATTAGTATAGTAATTAATTAATACGCATTTGCATATTTGCATGTGCAATTAGTGCAGTGGAGTGATTACTAGGAGAATGAGGGGCCCCGGATTGTCAGATGTGAGGGGGAAGTGGCCTGGAAAAGAGTTAGTGGGAATGAACTTTGTAGGGAGCGCTAAGGCAGGAGGGAGGGGAGAAAAGCGGGAGCTGGGCGAGGGCTCCGGGGCGCGTGGGCGCCTGGCCCCCACGCAGAGCAGCCCAGCGCAGGGAGCGCCAGGCCTGGGGCTGCTTGCGGTCATGGGACGCGGGTCGAGGTCGCGACCCGGCGCCCCCGCCCCGCCTGCTGCCCCGCCCCGCCCGTGCCGCGTGGCACTGCTCCAAGCGTGCGCCTGATTGTTATGCATTGTGTTTCTTGTTGCGAGCGGAGCCGGGCGAAATGGGGCTGGCACAAGCTGTTTCCCTGCCACGCGGTGGTGGCAACTTAAAGGGGCAGTGTCCTCTTCCCGCCGCTGCCGGCCCGCCCCCGTCCACTTGGCCCCCACCTCTGAACCATCCGATGGACTCCTTTCAAGAGTCAACAGTCGGCCCACGCCGGGCTCCGGGCGGGCTCCGGGCTAGAGGGCAAGGCGGAAATCGGCCAGGAGGTGGCGCGCCCCAGGGGGCGCAGGGCACGTGCCGAGGGAGCCTGGCGGGCAGGAAGTCAAACTATGAGTCAGGCTGGGGTGGCTGGGACTCACCGGGCCCTGTGCCAGGTGCGCCGCAGGGGTAGTGAGGAGAAAACAGGGAGAAAGTCAGAAGGAGAAGGAGCAAGTGGCAGGAGCCCACTTGGTGCTAGGTGCTTCTTCATGGGACAACCGTTAGCTTGTAATCCTCTCAAAGATTGTGAGGTAGGGCTCCTTAGTCTCATTCTCCAGACAGAAGAACAGAACCATGTAGCAGGTGGCTAGTAATAATCAAGTGGTAAAGCTGGGGTTCCAGCTGGAACATCTAGCTCCAAGTGCTCAACATGGTGACAAGGGCCAGAAGAGAGTGGTGACAGTTCCTTAGGGGACATCAGGGAAGGCTTCCTGATGGAGGAAGCAATGTTGAGGAGGGCAACTTCCGAAGAAGCTGAGGGAAGATGGATACAGAGTGGGAGGAGAAATCCCATGTTTAATGTGACTGCCTCTCCCCAGATACAGAGGGGTCCCCTGCCCATCCATCAGTAGAAATGCAGAGACTAAGGCCAGGGCACTGGCTCCCATGACTTGGCACTCTGCTTGCCTCTCTTTTGCAGAGTATGCTGGTTCCACAGTGTGGAGGTCATGGGGGTTTTGGAGAAAGGAACACAGTTTGTAATAAGAGCATAAACTCAGAGTCAGAGCTTGGTTAATTTTTTTATATTTTATTTATTTATTCCTTTATAGAGGGGAGAGAATGAGAGAAAGAAAGAGAGAAAGAGAAAGGGAGGAGGAGCAGGAAGCATCAACCCCTATATGTGCCTTGACCAGGCAAGCCCAGGGTTTTGAACCAGCGACCTCAGCATTCCAGGTTGACGCTTTATCCACTGCGCCACCACAGGTCAGGCCAGAGCTTGGTTCAAATCAGGCCCTACCACTTAGTAGCTGTGTGACCATGGCCCTAACCTTTCCCACTGCTGCTCTGTGCTTTAACGTCCTTGTCTTTAGGTGGAGGACCTCCAAGTTCATGGCAAGAATGAAGTGAGATGATGCTTGTGAAGCTCAGTGCCTGGCACCGATAATGCTCACTATTATACTTGTGGATTACATATTACATTATTACAGAGAGCTTTGCAGCCCCAGGGATAGGAGGACCCTAAAGCAAGAATCAGACTCCTAATTTCTAGTCCCAGCTTGTTTATTGTGTGACACCAAGCAAGTTGCTTCTCTCTGTGCTCTGGTTTCTGTAAAATGGGGCATTGGTTCCTGATGCTCTTACACCTAGACTGTTCCCTTTCCTCCCTGGCCCCCATCCTGGCCCCTCAGAGAAGTGAAGCAGGGAAGTAATGGCTAAGTCTCTCATGCACACTGTCCTGGGCTCCATACAGTCTCCCCATGGGCTGAGCCAAGAAGTCTCTGGTTAAATTGTGATCTCCTGCCCTGGCTGTTTCCTCCATATACACACCCCCATGGGCATTTAGGGTTGTCCTCCTATGCAGCTGTGGGTCACCTGTGCTCACTGCCAGCCCCAGGTGCCCCCTGGGAAGCATCAGAGAACTGTCCAGTATCAGTCTGCAAAAGTCCCTAGCCCATATTCCTGGCTCTGATTTCCACGGGAGGAAACCAGGAAATGCCCAGTTGCAGGGAAGCTCACAGTTGAGCCACCTGCAGGAAAGGGAGCCCCCAGGACACTCCCCTGTCCTGTGCTCTTCCCATGGCCCTGCAGTGCCCCATCAAGTGCCCACCAACCTCCACCCTCAGGATGTAACCCGAACATTTCAAAACCAACTGTCCTTTTCGTCCTGTCAGTGCTGAGGGAGATGAGCAGGTAGGCAGGTGGCACTGTTCCCATTTTACAGATGAGGGAGAAGAAAGTCACATGATGAGACCCTGGTGATTAGACCCTGTTAAGTCCAGAGCTCTTCTGGCCACTTCCCTCTTAGTCTGACTGCCTTCTGGTGTCCCTTGGAGGGACAGGAGCAGGACATCCCGCCTGCTCACTTGGAAAACTGACAAAATAAGCAGAACAAAGATGTGGTGATGAACAGAACTCCAGGAACAAATTTAAAAAATAAAGTTGACCAGGAATGTTAGGAGAAATCAGCCATATCTGGACAACGTGTGGGTTGAGGCAGCATCTTCACACCTGCTAGCCCCTTTAACACTTGGTGACAGGTCCATTTTATAGGAGGGAAACCTGAATTCCACATCAGTGCCAGGTGGGGGGGGGCGCTGATGGTAGAGGAGGGGCTTCCTGTGGGTGGGTGTCCTGCCCTGGCTGCAGCTTTCAATTTCTGGGGTAGAACTGGCACCTCCTCCAACAGTGGCAAGAAAGGCCTTTTGGTGCCACGACCACTTGTTGAAAATATTCTGTGTGCTCTGGCCCCAGTTCCTGCCTTGTAGGAATGTGTTATCAGTTTGGGGAGACTCATGAGTCAAGGTCATGACCTGTGACTCTGCAGAGGTGTGAAAAGGATGGGCATCTAACCCAGAGAGACTTCCTGGAGGAGATGATGCTTTAGCTCAAAGGCGAGAAAAGGGAAAAGGGCACAGCTCAGGCAGAGGGGAGAGTCTAGCAAAGGCTTGTAGGCATGAGGCTTGTAAAAGTGGAGCCAATTTAGAGCCGCTGAGGGGCAGAGTTCAAGACAAAGATTAGTGTCAAGGGAGCATTAGACGGCAGACTGATTGGGGTGTCCTTAAGGAGTATGACTTGATCCTAGGGATAATGGGGAGCCATTGAAGGTACCTGAGTAGGAGAATACCATGTTCAGATTTGCCTTTCAGATAAGAGGGTAAGATGGGCAGCCTTGATCTTGTGCAAGACCAGAGGAGTGAGGTTCTGTGGGAAGTAAGGAGGCCTTCCCAGAGGAGGAGGGTGAGCCAGGCCCATATGACAGAGAGGTTCTGAGATATTGGAGGATGGTTTGGGGGAGTAGCATCAGCAAAGAAGAAAAGGCAGCCAGAGCATGTGCCTGAATCTCATCTCCCTTCAGGGAGTTTATTTACCCCGTGCATGAGAGGGGTGGGGTGGGGTAGGAAGGAGAGGACCTCTGAGCCTGCTGAGAGGGGTGGGGCCCACACAGGGGGTCTCCAGCTGGACAGAAACCAGCCTGGCAGGGCCACATGTGGTCTCAGACCCAGAGCCTGGTGCCCACGGAATGGAATGGAGGTGGAGCATTCCTGGGCTCAGCCTCCATGCCCTAAGCCAGGGGTCCCCAAACGTTTTACACAGGGGTCCCTCAGACCATTGGAGGGCCGGACTATAAAAAAAACTATGAACAAATCCCTATGCACACTGCACATACCTTATTTTAAAGTAAAAAAAAAAACAAAAACGGGAACAAATACAATATTTAAAATAAAGAACAAGTAAATTTAAATCAACAAACTGACCAGTATTTCAATGGGAACTATGCTTCTCTCACTGACCATCAATGAAAGAGGTGCCCCTTTCGGAAGTGCAGCGGGGGCCGGATAAATGGCCTCAGGGGGCCGCATGCGGCCCGTGGGCCATAGTTTGGGGATCCCTGCCCTAAGCCTTCTCACTGAGGACCACTTTGGGAAGGATATGTGATACTGCCCCTCAACTTAAATTTGGGCAAAAGATGAAAGGGGGCTCTGGGCGTGACCTGGGAGCCTGGGGCTCGCTGCTTTAGAAGATTCTCCAGAGAAGTGTCCCAAACCCTCTAAGCCAGCCAGGCATTAATGCACCAAGCATTTATTAAGCACCAACTCAATACAGCCTGTGTGAAGCCCTGGACAGTTGAGATATATTCACCACCATGGTCAGGTTGGAGACATATGGGTAAATGGATCTTCTTAACAGAAGGTGGCAAGTACTGAAGCTGTCCTGCCTGAGGAGGTCAGGGAAGGCTTCCAGGAGGAGGTGTTGAACCAGGAATCATTTGACAAAAGGGAGACTCAGGGACAGGTACCCACCAAGGAAGGAGCTTTTAGCAGAAAAGTGGGGCTCAGAAGCCAGAAGTCAAAGGTTATGGGGCAAAAGTTACTGTACTTTTGGAGCAAGAAGATAATCCTGAGTGGGTGGGCTTTACTGAAGGCCAGGCAGGTCTCCTCCCTCCTCCATCACCCTTTGTGCCAGGTTGAGGGGGGAGGTCAAGGCTGCAGCAGGAGTCCGAGGAATCTCAGCATCACACCAGGCCCCATGGGCGTTCGCCCACCGGTCTTTGGGTAGGGCCTAGACCCAGAGTGAGAAGCCAGGGCACAGGCAAAGGAAGTTGAGGAGAATCCTGCTAGTGTGCTGGAGGTTAGGACAGGAGGTCAGCAGGGAGGGGGGGGGCTGCACCTCGCTGGTCCTCCCCCTTCCCCTCCCTGGTGGCACCACAAGGCACGCAGCCGCATATCACCCGTGCCAGCCCTCACCTCCCAGCAACGTCGCTGCATTCTCAGCCACGCCATCTGGCATGCCCGCCGCTCCCCAGAACACTGCAGCGGGTGGGGGGAGGGGGCAGCAGGGCAGGTGCCCACCCCAGAGCCGGGAAGAAGCGGCAGGTCCCCCTCCCCCAAGGTCCTTTAGGACTTGAGGTGGGGCAGGGGGCTGAGAAAGGGGTGGCAGGTGCTTTTATGCTTCAGGAGGAAGCTTCGAGCATCCCCAACTGATGGAACAGGCGCTGTCTGGGCAGTGCCAGTCTGTCCCCTCCCCTTCCTCCTCCCCCCACAGCACAGCTCATGCCAGGAGCACAGGCCCTCAGAGGGTCTCCAAATTCTTGCCCTTCCCCTGACTTCAGCAGTGGGGGGGAGAAGAACGGGCTGTCCCTCCTGCTCCCTCCCTCATTCTCTACCTGCCTGCACACCTCAGCCCAGGGAGGCCCCAGGAGGCGCAGTTATGATTGTGGCCAGGGAGCGGACACCTGGCTTCTAATCCACCTGCTCCCCGTGGCTTGGCACTTTGGTGGGAAATCAGGTCTCCTACGCCAGCACACTTGCCCCCACCAGTCTTATTTGGGGCATGGTGGTAGTGGGGGTGTCTGGCTATGTATCCTTCTGGGCTCAGGACGGAGTGGAGCCCTTGCAGATTTGTGTGTGTGTGTGTGTGTGTGTGTGTGTGTGTGTGTGTGTGTGTTTATTTTGGTGGAACAGGGGGTGTAAGGAGAGTGGTTTTACAGAATGTTCATCCTGCCCCCTGAGCGAGATTCCCCTAGACTGCTCAGGAATGCCCTGTCCCTCCTCTGTCCACTCCTCACCCGGACGGAGTCCCTCGCCCTGCCCCTCAGGACCTGAGGCTGCACAAAATGGCTGCCACCCCTCTGAGGCAGCCATTTTAGGTGCCCAGACTGTGGCCTCCCTTGGGATGGGGCTATGTCTCCATGGGAACCTCAGACCCTCAGCTCCAGGCTCCCCTGACAGGGGCCGGGGGTGGGCAGCAGAAATGGGGGTCTCCCAGACCTAGCTGAGGTGCACCCACCGTTCCCCTTTCCCTCTCAGAGACCCGGGGGGACTAGGCCCCTCACCAACTCCCTTCCCCCAATGCCAGGGGGAGGAACAGATGGCATCTCTGGGTGTCCTTCTCCTTCCGTCTCCTTCCTTCCATTTCTGGCTCTTTCTGGCTCTCTGTCACTGCATCTCTGCATCTCTGGGTGTAGAGAGAGGAGCATGTGTGTCCCCGTGTGTTCGTGCCTGCTCGTGTGTGTGTGTGTGTGTACATGTGTGTGTGTGTGTGGACACGTGTGTGTGTGTGGACACGTGTGTGTTGTACCTCTTTCAAGCCCATGTCTGAGACGGGCCAATCCCACATCTCCCTCTGTTCCAATTTTTCCGTTGTTGTTTTTTTTTTTTTTAATTGTATCTTCTAAAAAAAAGTTGAAATGTGTTGAGTGAGAAAAACTTGTTCCATTTTTCTGAAGGAGGAAAAGACAGGGACAAGAAACAGACAGACAAGGATGAAGGTCCCTGTACTCGCAGGCACAACCCCTACCTCGACCCCTCAGACTTCCTTCTCTGAGAGGCTGAGGGGGGCTTCTCAGACCCACAGAGCTGAGGTCATTCCTGAGAGCAGACAGGGGACAGATGGGGACCTCCCAAGGACTCCCCTATCCTAAGCAAGGTTCTGCCTCCTGTCTTCTGCTTGGAGCTGGTAGAGCCTGTGAGGCTGGACTTGGACCTCAGTGTCCAGAGGAGGGAGCAGGGGATATCTTTCAATCCCAAAGAAGCAGTCACTTACTCATCTATTTATTGACCCATGAATTCAACAAAAACTCAGTTCCTATGTGAAAAGAGTATTCTAATGTGTGTGTGTGGGGGGCAGTATGTGCACAAAATTAATATTGTAAAGCATGTCACAATTTACAAGGTGCTTTAATAAAAATGAGAGTTGGCATTTACTGAAGGCTCACGATATTGCTGGCGCTGTGCTAAACTCATTACACGTCTTATCCCATTTAGTACTAACAACAAGTCTATGAGGTGTAGCATAATTATCCCCATTTTATAGACAGAGAAATCAAGACTGTAAGATATTATGTAACTTGCTCAAGGCAATCAGCATTTGTTAAAGCTGGTAAGTGGGTTGGCCAGGAATCAGAGCCCAAAGCATGTGCAGATAACCAAAATGCCATACAACTAGAGGACTCCAGAAGAGCCACGTGTTGTCAGGATTGAAGACTCCACGCCAAGTAAAGGGACAGTCAAGCTCTTGAGGCTGTTCCCAAACTTGGAGAGGGTCCTGGCCAGCACACTGAGTCTCTGCCTCACCTGAGACTTATCCTTTGACCTCTCTGCCATGGCCAGAATGCCCCAGACCATTTGCCACAGGCGGGTCTCTACCTTCCCAGACCCGGGATCTATGAATGGAGGGTCACTCACCATCAGCTTCTCAGGCTGGGAGACCACTGAGGCAGACTGGGGGGCTGTAGAAAGAGCACTGGGCTGGGAGTCAAGTCCCTGGCTTCTCCTCTCGGCTTGTGTGTTCCTAGGCAAGTCAGTCCCTCCCTATGGGCCTCTGTGGAAGGAGGAGTTGGGACCATTCTTTCTAAGGCTCCTTTTGGTTCCCACCAACTGCCTCTGAGAGTCTCAGACAGCGCCAGCCCCCTTTCTCCAAGGCCTCCTTAGCCGTTGTATGTGTTTTTATTTAGAACAAAATTCATTCTACCAAGCATCAGATCAGTGTCTTACCAGCCCAAGAACCCCTGCAGAGGCTCCCAGAGAGAGAAAACTAGATCTGTCCAGGTTGAGGGGAAAAACCCTGTCTTTGCACTACCACAGTGCTTGGCACACAGTTGATATCAAAGCGTGTGTGCTTAAGGTATAATTGAACTTGTCTGTGCTATATGTAATCTGGAGGGTGGGGGGAGGGACAGAAAATGTAGGTCTAAAGCACACACAAGTGCCTGAATCAGGGTGTGGGCAAGGGTTGTCTCTCTACACCTGGCTGTGATGACCTGCTCACACACATGTATCTATCTGAGTAGGGATGTGTATCCATTTTGTGCACCACAGAGTGAGGAACAGGTGTGTGTGTGTGTGTGTGTGTGTGTGTGTGTCTAAAGTTACCTTCCTCAACCTGTGCCATTTGCATCTGTGTCTGGCCCAGTGAGAGGGTTGAAAGGTGAGCTGTAAGATAAAACAGCAATTTCCTACCTTCCTTATCAAGACATCTGTCTGACCCACCTCCCCTTGGTCAGTCTCAGGACTGCTGGACTTGGCTTCAGTATTTTTATTTTATTTTTAATTTTTTTCGCAGGGGGAGGAGAATGCTAGAGTCTCCTTCAGGAACTAGAGGCAATTCCCAGCCCAGCACCCTCCCCCCTCAAATAATCCAGTCAAAAGGCCAGGAGAGGAAAATGCTGGTAGGATGATCACTTGTTTAGCAGGGAGAGGGGATGTTGGTTGGGGAGGAGTGAGAGGTTTCTGGGTTAGGAACCCAGATGGAGACCCTTTCCCCCACCCCCAGATGGTGGGTGCAGAGGCTCCTCCCAAGGATTCCTTTCTACTCCACCGCAACATAATATGCCCCCAAACACACAGGGAAACCTCTCCCATCGGCTGACTCCACAGATATATACACATGTCCCCACAGACACACACACGCCCATGCAGAGGCACAAACAGGCAAGTCTTTCCTTTTCTCTGTCTTTCCCTTGGTTTGAATTTTGTTCAGCCACATATGTTGTGTATGTGTGTGTGTGTGTGTGTGTGTGTGTGTGTGAGAGAGAGAGAGAGAGAGAGAGAGAGAGGGTGGGTGGGGGAGGGGCAGACAGGGATGAGGGATGGCATGGTGCCAACATCTACCTATGGGGCTTGGGCCAGGGACGCCCCCCACACCCACCCTGGGAGGGGGCCTCAGCTGTCCCTTTGTGGCCGAGGGGATTCTGGCAGAGGAGGAGCATAGAGGTCCCTTTTGCAGACCCAACGGTCTGGTCCCTGACCCACCTTTGGGGGTGTGCAAGGGAAAAAATGGACAGAGCGAGACTGTCAAGGATGCACAGAATCTGGGGCCACCACATCCTCCAGTTTCCAGTCTTGCCACCCCATTGTTCCCATGTGGGGGTTCCATATCCAAGGGGGGCAACTCCTCCCACCTACCTCTCAATCTCTGCTTTCCCTGTGTTGGGCAGGGAGGGGAGGGCGGCAGAGATATTTATTTATTTCCTTTATTTATTTAATTTTTTTTTTTTTTTTTTTTTTTTTTTTTGGAGTAGAGAGTGACAGATGGCGGCGGGTCCCGGGGGAGCCGGCTCTCCCCCAATGCAGACGCATGCCAATCACCGGCTCTCATGTGATAGCTGCTGCCCGTGACGTGCCAAGCCCATATGGCCTGGCATAGAGGCTGGTACCCCGCCTGGTAGAGATGCCACACTCGCTCCGCGGCTCGCATGGCGCTCTGAAGACGCCGGTGCCCGCCGCCTTGAGGAGCCGCTGCCCCCGCTCCCTGAAGATGGGGGAACAATGAAATAAGCAGGAAGATCGTTCTTCTCCCCCCTCTCTCTTCTGCCCCCTCCCCCTCCCCCCCCCTCTCCCCTTGACTCCTCTCCGAGGTAAGTTGTCCGAGAGGGAGCGAGATCTGACCTGCCGGCTGGAGGGGGGGCGGCTGCTCCGGCCGACAGGAGGACCCCCGATCCCCCTTCCTGGGAGATGCCTCCTCGCGGAGTGGGCACTGGGGGCGCCGCGGGTCCCCTCTCCCCTGGGGGCTGCAGCTCACGGGGCTGCAGAGGGAAGCGACCTGCCTGCTCTGGGCTGGGGGTGGGGAGCAGGGCCATGGAGGGGCCGTGAGGAGGCTGAGATGGAACCCCTCGTGGTTGTCCCGGAGGAACCTGCGACCCTTCCCCACGACCGACCGAGAGAGAGAGAGAGAGAGAGAGAGAGAGAGAGAGAGAAACAAATTTGGATTTTCCCCTATTAATCCCTAAATACAACGAGATCTGAAGAGCTGTGTGGGAGGGAGGCAGTTTGGAGGGGGGAAGAGGGTCCCAGACCGCCGGACAGACGGACGGTGCCCTCCGTCCCCCGCCTCCTCCCCGCGCCCGGTTCCCCAGCCCTCGCTGCCCGGAGCCCCGCAGCCGGCGCCGGGAGCTGGGGACGCGCGGGGAGAGGGGACGGTCCTCCCGCCTCCGGAACTGGGGCCGCGGGGTGGGGGCCGAGCTGAGGGCGGCGCGCGGCCAAGTTGCAAATTGGATTAGGGCGCGCGGGGGTGAGAGCGCGGGAGGGGTGCGGGCCGGGCCGCGGGGCCGGGCCGCCCGAGCCCCGGAGCGGGGCCGCGTCCCCACCCGCATCCACCCAGCCTCCTCGCCGCCGGGAGCAGAGGGTTTCAGGGAGAGTGCTGCACCTCCCCCGGCGAAGATCTGCTCCCTAGAACCCGGCTCGGCCCCCGCAGTGACCCCGAGAACCCCGAGCTCGGGCAGCGGCCCCTCTCTCGGGCGCGGGGCGGAGCCGGGGCCCAGCGCGGGGGACCGAGCCTGGACCGAGACCTCGGCCGGCGGCCGGGCGGCGAGGCGGGGGCTGGGCCGGCGCCGGGCGGGGCGGGCTGAGGACGCGGTCCCAGGGCCCCCGGGCAGGAGCCGGCCGGGTCTCGGGGCGGAGGCGGCTTGGGGGAAGGCGTCTTGACCCCAGCATGCCCCTCACTCTGTCCTGTCTTCCCTCCCCGCCCGCGGGGCGCCCTCAGGCACCATGCTGACCCGCCTGTTCAGCGAACCTGGTCTCTTGTCGGACGTGCCTAAGTTCGCCAGCTGGGGCGACGGCGAGGACGACGAGCCGAGGAGCGACAAGGGCGACGCGCCGCCGCCGCCCCCGCCGCCGCCGGGGCCTGGGGCTCCCGGGCCCGCCCGGGCCAGCAAGCCCGTTCCTCTCCGTGCAGAAGAGGTGCCGGAGGCCGCGCTGGCCGAGGTCAAGGAAGAAGGCGACCTGGGGGGCGAGGAGGAGGAGGAAGAAGAGGAGGAGGAAGGGCTGGACGAGGCGGAGGGCGAGCGGCCCAAAAAGCGCGGGCCCAAGAAGCGCAAGATGACCAAGGCGCGCCTGGAGCGCTCCAAGCTGCGGCGGCAGAAGGCGAACGCCCGGGAGCGAAACCGGATGCACGACCTGAACGCGGCGCTGGACAACCTGCGGAAGGTGGTGCCCTGCTACTCCAAGACGCAGAAGCTGTCCAAGATCGAGACGCTGCGCCTGGCCAAGAACTACATCTGGGCGCTCTCGGAGATCCTGCGCTCGGGCAAGAGGCCCGACCTGGTGTCCTACGTGCAGACGCTGTGCAAGGGTCTGTCGCAGCCCACCACCAACCTGGTGGCCGGCTGCCTGCAGCTCAACTCGCGCAACTTCCTCACGGAGCAGGGCGCTGACGGC
The DNA here is from genome assembly GCF_036850765.1 of Saccopteryx bilineata. NCBI lineage: Eukaryota > Metazoa > Chordata > Mammalia > Chiroptera > Emballonuridae > Saccopteryx > Saccopteryx bilineata. The sequence continues at coordinate 375,153,548 of NC_089491.1, forward strand.
ACGGGCCGCTTCCACGGCTCCGGAGGCCCGTTCGCCATGCACCCTTACCCGTACCCGTGCTCGCGCTTGGCGGGCGCACAGTGCCAGGCGGCGGGCGGCCTGGGCGGCGGCGCGGCGCACGCCCTGCGGACCCACGGTTACTGTGCCGCCTATGAGACGCTATATGCGGCGGCGGGCGGTGGCGGCGCGAGCCCGGACTACAACAGCTCCGAGTACGAGGGCCCGCTCAGTCCCCCGCTCTGTCTCAACGGCAACTTCTCGCTCAAGCAGGACTCGTCGCCCGACCACGAGAAAAGCTACCATTACTCTATGCACTACTCAGCGCTGCCGGGTTCGCGGCCCACCGGCCACGGGCTGGTCTTCGGCTCGTCCGCGGTGCGCGGGGGCGTCCACTCCGAGAATCTCTTGTCTTACGATATGCACCTTCACCACGACCGGGGCCCCATGTACGAGGAGCTCAACGCGTTTTTTCATAACTGAGACCTCGAGCCCGCCCCTTTCTTTTTCTTTTGCCTTTGCCCGCACCCCTGTCCCCAGCCCCCCGAGCGCAGGGGCACCCCCACCTACCCTGGCGCCGGGCGCGGGGTGCGGGGCGCGGGTCCCGCCGCTCTCCTGGGCAGCGCGGTCCTCTTAACAGTGGGTGGCCCTCCCAGGGACCTGGTTTTCCCCAGGGGACTCGCCTTCTCTCTCCCCAAGGGGTTCCCTCCTCCTGTTCCCAGGGAGTTCTTCTCCAGGGATTCCTCTTCAGGCCCTCCCAGGAGACCCCACCCCCAGCCCCAATGCCTACACTTAGGCTTTCTTCTGCCCTGTCCCCTGCAGGCCCCAAGGCGTGGGTAAGGGGGCAGCTGAGCTGTGGGATAGTTTTCCCTCTCTCATTATTATTATTACTTTTAAAACAGACACCGAGCTGCCGAGCCAGGAAGGAGCCGGGCGTCCTCTCTTTCCTGAAGAGGCCAGAAGTCAGGGTGCCCAAGCCTGGACCTGGAAAGCCCTCACCCCCACCCCCTAGTCTCAGCGTTTTGTGATTTTAATTTTGGCGGGAGGGAATGTGGATTAAGAGGAAAGAGAGAAGCCAAGACAATTTGTAACTAGAATTTTTTTTCCCTTTCCCTTTTTTTAAACAAACAACATAAAGGAAAAAAAAAAAAAAAAAAAAAAAAAAAAAAGCTAAGAGGCGACGGAGGCCGAACGCAGAGTCCGGATCGGAGAGAAAACGCAGTAAGAACTTTTAGAAGCAATAAAAGGCAAAAAATACTACTACCAATAAAAAAGACACAAATATCTATGCAAGGAGGTTCTGACTGAGCCTAGCGGCCCGGCCCGCGGGCCGCGCCGCCCCCGCGCGGATCTGTGCACTTTGGTGAAGTGGGGGCCGGCACCGCCCCCTCCTCCTCCCCAGGTTCTTACAATCAGTGACTCGGAGATTTGGGGCCCCAGTGCCACTGCCCTCCCCCGCCCCGTCCCCGTGGTGCGTCATGCTGTTTTTTAAAAACCTGTTTCCAAATTTGTATGGAATGGCAAATTGTTGGGGGGGGATCGGTTTGGGGAGGGAGGGTTTGCATGAGAGACACACACACGCACACCACACCGCACGCACACACGGGCCGGGTGCGGGCGCCCAGGGCTGAGGGAGGAGGGCTCCGCGGCCCCTCCGTCCACAGGCACCGCTCCCCCTTCCCGCCGAGAGGGCGGCGGCCGAGACCTCGGGCAGCCCCGCCCCCGCCGGCTGCGCCCCGCGGGCTCCGGACGCGCGCTGACTTCCGGTGGCTGGAGAAAGATTTTTTGTCCGCGTTGACCTCTTGGCTCAGGCTGGCAGGTGGTCAGGGAGAGGGCCGAGGGCTCCTTCTGGAGGCTTCCCAAGAAAAGGGTAAAGGCAGAACTTCTCCCCACCGGAGGCAGGAGATCAGGCATCCGAACACACGGTGAAATGCAAACCCACAGACCACACACCCACACACTCGCCCACACACTCACACGCAATTTACCTTCCTCTTGTAGCGAAGATTAAACTCCCGTCGGACACCCGAAGTGCATTGCGTGTTTCTGTTCAGTTTAATGACGATTAATAAATATTTATGTAAATGAGATGCAAAGCCGGACCGGTTTCTCACGGTGGCCTCATTTCATTCCAGGGATTGAGCTGGGGCTCTGGGTGATGGAGACAGAGTCAAGTGCCTGTGCAGAGGCCAGGTAGAGGGACCCTGGACATTTCCGGGTAGGATTCCCACCCTTCGAAGCCCCTCACACCGACCCGTGGGCACCAAGGCAGCTACGCCTGCTGCCCCTCCCAGACCGTACCCAGACGCACACGCCCCCGGCACAGAGCCTGGCACAATCTCCTGACACTCCTTCGGTTCCCAAACACGCACCTCCATGGAAAACAAGATACTTTTTCATCACTGAAAAATGACTGAGTTGGGAGCAGCCGCTCATTTTAAAACTCTCTACCCACTATTGCAAAACAAACAAACAAACAAACAAAAAACACAACACCAAATGTGCAGGGGATAAAGAGACAACCATTTAAGCCAGACAGGGATAGTTTTAAATAAAAAAAAAAAATTATCAGGTCACGAGGATAAAATATTAATGGAGGAAGTCTTTTCAGTCTTAAGTATGTGTTTCAGTAGACTCAAGGGAATGGACTGTTTTTAGCCTCCTGTTGGAAATGTGTAGGGGTGTTGCTGAGGCTGGAGGAACTGCAGAACTCCATAAAAGTGCCCGAGCCTAGGCACCGTCAGGGAGAGCGCATCTTACCTAGCCATGAGCTTCCCCTGGCCGGGCAGGGGGAGCCCCACTCCACAGCCTCCTTCCAGCCTGGTGATGCTCCGCTCCTCGCAGGGGGAAGTCCTCAGCCCAGGGAGGAGGAGGAAGGCCGCCGCAGAGGAGCCTGTCCTGCCCACCTGCTTCCCCATCTCAGACAAGCTGGCCTCCCCCTTCGCCTCCTCTGAGCCTCAGGGCCAGAGGCATCTCTGAACCGACTTCCCTGAAAGGACCCCCCCCCAGACACCAGTGCCCACTGGACCCCTGGAATATTTGGAAAGGGGGGGCTAAGTCCTTAAGACGCACATCCCAAAGCTAGAATACACTTAGGAGTACTGGAGCCTGGCTGTTTTCTAAGGCTACTTACTTAAATTATTATTTAAAAAGAACCAAAACATTGTTGTTTGTTAAGGGCTGCAATGGGGGTTGTAGCATTGGTTGTGGGGCTTGAGGTCAGGCGTGCTAACAAGGCTCGTCAAGGTTGGATCCAAGATCCCGAAAGGACAGCTCCCTGGCAACAGTGGGACAAGGAAAGGTAGTTGAAGAAGGAAGCCCTAAATGCAGAAGGGTGGGTCGGATTATACTGCCCTTCAGCTGGGCAGCTCCCCTATGTGACCACCCCCAAACCTTCTCAGGCTCCTCTATTGAAACGAGGCCCTCCTCCACCTCGGGGCGGGTTAGGACCGAGCAGGGCCCGACCCGGGAGCTGTCCAATCCCGGGTGCTGACTCCTCGTGCAGCCCCGCGCTTCGCTCCGCGGAGGGAGGCCGCGCGAGCCGAACCCTCCGGAGCGCCGAGCAGCTTGAGGCCCTTTCCAAGGCCCCGCCGGAATTCTGGGCGGAATTCTCCCCACTTTCCGGAGAACTTCACTGTAATTCTTTTAAAAGTCTACTGCCTTCTCTGGAATTCTCCTAAGATCGCCTCTCTACAGTGAGATTAAGAACTGACCCATCATCCCCAGAACTTGCCCCTGTCTGTAGTTTAAGGGGTTCATATCGACCCCTGAATCACCCCTGTTCTTGGGAGAAAGGAGTTGACCCACCTTCCTCCTCCCCCACTTCTTGCGTGGAATATGGAGCAAGGGGCACATCGAGACCCAGATCTGAAGGAGTCCGGTCCGCTCCTGGCACGGGGCAAGGCCTAGCAGGGCAGCCGGAGAAAGAGAGCAGCTCAGCATCCACCCTGAGGCCTGAGTCTTCACCTGCTGCAAGCAAGGTTAACTGAGCGTCTGCCCGGCTCGATCAGTTTCTGTAACCCTCTCGGGGGACCCGGGCTGGCAGCATCCAGGTGGCTTGGGGCCGGAAGTAAAAAGACCCTGCCTGTGACTCCCTTGGTCAAACCGCAGACTGAAGTTTTGCTCTTCAGAAGGCTACGCCTCGCGGCTCAGTTCTGCTTTCAAAGCTCGAGTGCAGCCCTTAACGAAGGTTGTTGACGCCTTTTGGGCGATTGTCTCTATGGTCACCTCAGGTGGGTGGGGTGCCTGGGCCCTTTTCTGGGGTGCGGATCCAGAGTGCCTGGGCTTGTTCTGAATCCGGACACCCCCCAGGGGTCCCTTTCCCCCGTCCCTGCCCCCTCCCCCGCACTCCGTGCCCTCTGGCTGCACTCTCTCCTCCCCTTGCCCTCCTCCCCAACACCCCACTTCCCTAGTGAGCCGGTGAGATGAGCACGAGAAGAAGATGCGTGCGGACACGAGGCCCCAAACTCCCCCTCGCAGATCTTTTACTCTCGGTCGCTCTCCTGCTCGCGCGCACACACAGGGAGAAGCGCCAAGAACAGAAGGAGGTGGGGAGGGCGAGGCGAGAGGGGGCCGGAGTGACGGGAGGGAGGGGCTCCCGGAGAAGTCGCAGGAAGGAGGCCCCCCACGCCCCAGCCTGAGCAGCAGGGGTCTCCACGCACCCACCCTCTGGCTCAGCTCCAACCCCTGGGCTCCCCAACTTGATGGCTGGAGCCAGGATTACCCAGGAAGGCGTCTTTCCCTTGATTTTCCCACCCCCGTCCAGTGTCAACCGGTTGGAAAAGACAGGGAAACAGAGCTCTCGGAGTCCAGGCCATTGATCCATCAGGGAGAAAGGGAGGAAAAGCCATTGCAGCTTCTCCCCTCTCGGTTTAATCCCATCCCAGCCATGAATTCCATGGTAAACCCCTGACTCCCAGTGAACCCCCAGTTCTGATTCCATCCCCCGGAGGGATAGCCCAGTACATAAACTGCCGCGTAGGATCCAGGTAAACTGAGCCTCACTGGAGTCAGTGCACGGAAGTCCTGCCACTCCCTAAACTCCACCAGGTTGTGTTTGCTTCTCTCTTTCTTCTCTTCATTGGAAAGCCTACCAGCTTCTGGGCGCGAGGACCCCCGACAGAGGCCAGAGACTCTGTCCCCTCCTGGGCGCCCTTGCTTTTCCCGCTTCCCCAGAATCTATAACCCGAAAGTTGCCTACACCTCATAAGAATCTGTTGATTTGAGGGGACCTTGAAACTGATAGTTCTATCTTTCAGTTTCATTCTCAAGGAAAGCCGGAAGGAAGAGCCAGTGCAGGCCAGGCCCGACCAGCCTTGGCCTCAACCTCCACTCCCGGGTCCCGGGCCCCCCGTGTGACGACAGGGGGTCGGCCCAGGACTCCTCCCCTGACCTGCTCCTCTGTGCTCAGAGCAGAAAGCTTCTTTTATTCAGGGAAGGGGCAGAAAAGCCTTGGCCGTCATAACAGCCTTCCCAGCTCACTGTCGCTTTTCTTCCTTTAGAGTTGGGGCACCCAGGCCCCGGCCACAGGCCCAGAGGGAGGTGAGCACCCGGACTCTGAGAAACCACCTGCTCCTTTCCAAATCTTGAAGCTGTTTCTGTCCCCCATCTTTAAGAATTCTGGACAGGTTTCTGGGGGAGAAGTGATGAGAAAGGGCACAGACACCGTGGGAAGGCTGTTCTGCTCCCTTCACATGTCTCCCTCCTAAAGCGCTGGAGAGATCAGAGTACCCCCCCCCCGGGGATGCCCGCGGGAGAAGGCCGGGACCAGCCAGGGCGCAGCGGGTTAGGGGGGCAGGACGCTCGGGGCTGAGGGCCTCAGTCCCCCAGTGCGGGCTGGGGAAGCCGGTGCGCCGGTGGGAGAGGTGAGGAAACCCGTAGAGGCTGGTTGTGCCAGGGGAGCTGGGGCACCGCGCGGGGTGGGGAAGCTGCCCAGCTGTGCGCCCGGGTGTGGCTCTGACGCTGGCGACTGGCGCGCCCGCTCCGGCGCAGGAGCGCAGCGCGGTGCCCCTGGACAGGCTGGGCTGCAGGCTCCACGCCCGCGCGTGTGTCTGCTGTTCGGTTATTCGAACCTTCCTTTCGGCCTCCCTCCACCTCTGTCTGCCTCTCACTCCTCTTTTCGAAATTAATTGAATTAGGAGCGGGTATTTCCCGGCGTTTCCGCCTCCCGCCCGAGACTGCTGGCCAGGAGGCCGAGGCTGCGAGGTCAGCTCCCGCCGGGGCCGAGGGAGCCCCCGAGTCCTTTTGGGGACCTGCATGCCAGTTCCTACCCTCAGCCAAGTGTTCGCCAAGGGCACAGCTGGGCGGGGTCTGGGCAGTCCGCCCGGCTTGGGACATCTGTTCTCACCAGAGTCGCATTAAAGGCGAGGGAGGGAGCGGGGGCTCAGAACCAGCCCCAGTCCCGGGCCGGCGCCCGCCCTCTGGGCCGCAGGCGAAGGCAGCAAGCGACTTCGGACCCGAAGAGTATTTTCTTTCCTCTTGGGAAAAGAGGGAATAGGTGTGGAGCAAGTGGGGTTTTCTCTCCTGCTTTCCATCCCCCGCTCCCTAATCGGATGCCACACGGGGCCTCAGTCCTGGAGGGCAACAGGGCCCCCGTGCCCCGCGGGAGCCGCCTGGGAGCCCCGGGAGCCGCGGAGGCTGCGGGCCGGCGGGACGTGGCGCGGATCCCGCTTGCAGCGAACTCGCGCTCGGCGGGGCTCTGCAGCGGAGGCCGGGGCGCCGCGCAGGGGGAGGGTTAGAAGCAACTCAATGAAAACATCGAAACATTTGGGTTTATATTGGGGAGAGGGCGGTACTTAAAAAAATAATAATCTGAGAAGAACCACAAAGCCCCTAAGCAAACCCAAACCCAAACCCTTAACTACTGATCATTTTGTTGAAAATCAGGAAAATCCCTCAGACAGTTGTCCCTCGGTGCCGCCACGAAACAGCTCCCGTCTGGCCAAGGCCGCGCCTGGACACCCCTTCGCCACCTCAGAGCCCTGGCGCCGAGCCCAGGTCGCCCCCTGCCCACACTTCGCTCGCGCGTTGGTGCCAGTCTGTGCCACTCAGCCGGTGCCCGGTGCCCGGTGCCAGGCGCGGGGGGAAGGCGGGGAGGAGCCGACGCTCCAGCTTAAATTCCATGGCATCTGTTCATTATTATACAGTGAGGATTTTTATATGGACAGCTAAATTAAAGACAGATTTTTGCCAGAATTGCAGATCCCATAAAAATGATGACACAGGATGGGGGCTTTTTCTTAAAAAAAAAAAAAAAAAAAAAAAGGGAAAGAAAGATTAAAAAACTCAGCCCAGCAACCCACAACCCCAACCCCCTCTGTGCGCTTCTCCTTCGACATTAGCGAGTGTCTTGTCCCCGCGGCCTGCCTCTTCCACCAGCAGGGCCGCCCAGGGAGAGACAGACCCCAGTGGCTCCTCACGCCCGGCCTGTCACAAATGCCCAGGACCAACCAGCTTGCTCCGCAGACGCCGGGGCGGGCGGAGGCGGCCTGGCCAGATCAGGTGTGAAGGGTCAGAATGGGGCCAGCAGTCAGGCGGTTTGACCTTTTCCCGTTCTTGGTCCAAAGGGCAGGCTGCATTTTTTGGCCGGTTGCCAAGGCTGGGGGACAGCCAGTGAGGACCAGGCGAGTGGGGGCTCTCCATTCTGGGGTAACAGACAGCACCCACTTGCCCCTCTAATGGAGAGGGTGATACAAGGATTGGGCGGTGGGCGTACTTTGCCCAGGTGTGAGAGTTATGGAATTTCGGATTTCAGAGGTCCTAGAACGCTGGAACCTGCGCCTTGGTGGCATTCTGGAACTTGCAGGGACCTGGGGACTCTGGGTCCTGTGGGAGGGAGCAGACCTCCCAGACTTGGGTGGCTCTGGTTGCACTGACTCAATGTGAGGCTCAGGGATGACGCTGTGGGGCCGGGGAGGAGATGGGAAAAGTCTGGGCAGGCGACCAGGGGAAGAGGGAGGAGGAAGGGCCACTTTCAGGGGTTCAGACATGTCTCCCAAATTAGTGGCAGCCTTTCTTATTTATTTTTCATCAATTCTTTTCCAGGGAAGAAAAAGACATATCTGTGGAGTTCTGTGTCCTCCAGACAATTGCTCTGTGTGTGTCTGTGTCTGTCTGCGACTCTGTCTGTGTGGCTGTCTGCTCATCTCCCTTAGATTCGGAGCTGACAGAATTCAGATCAGAAGAGTGAACGCAGGGACATCTGTGTTCGGAATGACTGTGCCTACTCGAACCTGCCAATCGCTCCTGGCACGCGCCGGGGAACAAATGCCTGTTACCTCGGAATGCCGGCGGGAGGGGTGGGGGAGGGCGCTGCACCACCCCGCCGCCGAGCCCTGCCAAGCCTCCCTCCTGCCCTGGCCCCTTCCCCGAGCTGGGGGTCCGCGGAATTGGATTGTTCATTAATTAGCAGTGGTTAGAAAATGTGGGCGTCTCTCCGCTCAGGTGACCCGATACCCTGGGCCTCCGATCCTGACCCCTTCTCCCCTCCCGCCCCCCATCCCTCTCCGGATTAACCGGGGTTTCTGCGGAGCGGAGGCGGCGGCCAGCTGGGGGTGGGGCGGCCCGCGGAACGCCGGGGAAGGGTCTCCGGAGGGAAGGACCCGCCCAAGTCGCCAGGAGGAGTTTCCGTGGCGAAGCGTGCGTGTCTGCGTGGAGGGCCGGCCCCGTGCGGGTCTGCGTGGGGGGGCCGGCCCCGTGCGGGTCTGCGTGGAGGGCTGGCCCGGCGCGGGTCTGCGTGGGGGGCCGGCCCGGTGCGGGTCTGCGTGGGGGGCCGGCCCCGTGCGGGTCTGCGTGGAGGGCTGGCCCGGCGCGGTCGGCCCGACGGTGGCAGGGTGGTGAAGTGGGCAGCGCCCCGGAGGGACGCAGGCTGGAGATCTCCGGCCGAGACAGCAGCGAGCCAGGGCTGAGGAGCTGTGGGAGAAGGGGAGGAGCGAGAAGAGAAGGCTGAGGCCGCTTCTCTCGGCCCCGGGAACCTCCGGGATTCGGCCCAGCCCGCGGGCCTCCCCCGCCTCTCGGCCCAGGCGCGCTCCCTGGCCCATCAGCTGGTTCCGCTATCAGAGATGGGAGGGGGAGGGCGCCATGCCGCAGCTAGTGCCAGCTGGGGGGGTGCTTGTGGGGAGGGGCGGAGAGCACATCTAAAATTCCGAGACATCTGTTCACCCAGGGAGGAGACACGGGCGCGAGAAGGCTGGGCGCCCCCACCCCGCGGGCTCTGCCCGCAGTGCCAGGGGCGGGACTCCCGCACCCACCCTTTCTCCTCCCCCCAGCCACCAACTCCGGCCAGCAGGACGGGGAGGAGAGGGAGCAGAGCGCAGGATGGGGCTTAGGGTGTGAAACTCAGGAACTGCTGACCTACTGGTGGACCCTCAGGATGGGAGAATCAGCTCAGAGGAGGGACACGTGGAACAGAGGCCTTAAAAAGAAGGGTGTCAGGGATGTCTGTCAGACTAGATCTCCCCAGAGTACCCACAGACAACTCCGCACATATACACAGACTCACAGACTACACAATCACACTCAGATATAGATCCTCCCATTCCTGGGAACACACATAACTGGCCCCCTTCACACTCAATCACTTATTCATTCGAGCACTTTTACTGGATGCTGGTCTGGGCTATGCATTGGGGAGAGTCTTTCCTACCCACCAGGAGCTGTGAACACACGTGGATGCCCAAGTGCACAGGCCCACTCACTGCCCTCACAGTCACACTGACTGTTCTTAGTGGGAGAGGGACCTGCAGGGAGGGGGTCCCAGTAGCCACATATCCTCCCTCAGCTATAAGCAGCTTTCCCCAGGGAAATGGACAGGGTCTGGGAGCCCCGACAGGGGGTTCTGAACCCACTGCCAGCCACTTGTCACCTTCTTGCCTACTCCCTATTTGGCAGGAGCCCCTGCTCCCAGGTCTGGCCAGAACAAGGCCCAACCCCACTTCACACCAAGCCTTGATGACCACCTCTCTTTTTTCTGTGCCCTGGCTTGGCACCTGCCCCATCACCAGGGCTGCCCTAGCTGGGCCGACAGAGGCCAGACCTCTCAGCTGGGAAATGTCCATGTGCTTGCTACTTAAAAACTGATTTATGAGGCCGTGGCGGCTGCGGAGGCTTGGCCTGCAGTCCTGGTAGTAATCAAGGGCATATGCCCATCTCGCCTGGCACTGCCCAGCTTGTGAGCCCAGCCCTGGCCTCTGCTCTCCTGCTGGGGAGAGGCATAAAAGGTACCAGATCTCCTTTCTCTTTGAGCCATTTCTCTCTTCCTCCATTCTCTTCCTTTTCCTCCTCCTCTTTTTCTTCCCTTTCCTTTCTCCCTCCTCCCTTCATTCCTCTTCCTTCCCTCCCTCCCTTTCTCTTCCTTCTCTCCCAAGTGGCACGGACCAGCCTGTGTGCCGGGCTGGCGCTCACAGCTGCAGCCCATCTGCTATGATTGAATGGTGACAGTGATGAGACAGGAGCTGGGGGGAATGGGAGGACATGGGGGCTGCCCTGCCACCCCTCACCCTCCCTGTGCCAGCTCCCACATGCTTCCTTGACCTCCAGACTGATACTATCGGATATGCCTGTGCAGGGTGGGGCTATCCCGCCCCTCTAGGTAGTGAGGGAATTCCTTTCCTCCCAGCGAGATTCCTGAGAAAGAAGAGGACAAGAAAGGAATGGAAGGGGAGGTAGAAAAGAGGAAGGAATTGGGGTTGGAAGAGCAGTCAAGAAGAAACAACCCACATGTCCGCACCCACACTGACTAGGGCGGAGTACCAAGGCTCCAGTCTGGGTGGGGAGGCACGGATATAGGTCCAGGGGCCAGCTTTTCAAGAATCCAGGAAAGCACCCTTGACCGCCCCTGGTGGGTGCCTTGTTCCCTAGACCCAGTTGCTTTTCTTACCATGGGGTTCCCCCTCTGTACTCTAGAAATGAAGGTCTAGTTAAACAGGAAGAAATAGTTCCCAACCGATCCCAGTGCAAGACCAAGACCCAACAACATGAAAGCGAACATATATTTGGAGTTTTTTATGCATCACTATCTGGCTTAAACATTTTACATAATGTGATAAGCATCTCAACCACCCTATGAAGTTAGGACTCTCATTAGATCTCAGACAAGGGCACTGGGGCACATATGCCAAGCTTGTATCCTAGGCTTGGCTTCTTCTCTCTTGGTAGAAAAAAGAGAGAGAAAAATTAGGAGGCCCAATTAAAAAAAATTATTTATTGATTTTAAAGAGAGACAGACAGACAGAAACTTCAATCTATTCCTTTATGTGCCATGACCAAGGATTGAACAAGCAACCTTTGAGCATCAGGAAGGAGGCCCAAATTTTTAAAAGAGATCAAGTATTCTTTCTTTTCCACTTACTCCATTCTCCTGCCTCTCCTTTCTATGCCTGCTCCTCACCGTCAGTCAACCCAGTATCTACTCCCCACCGAACAGCCAGCAACAACACATGTGGCTTTCTCTTCTTGCCACTGCCCACATACAAATAGGTAGAAATACCCCCCAAAGGCACCCACTCTTCCCATCCCACCCATGAGGAAACCACATGCACAGACTTGACTACGTCTGACCCCCCACCTACGCCAGGGCCGCTGCTAGCCCATAGGGTCTTCTGCCCCAAACTGTGGGCAGAGGGTATTATTGCAAATAGTTGCAGGCCAGGCTGGACTTTTCGTCTAATCTGCCTCTCTAAAAAGATCAAGGGAAGCAAGTCGCTCCACCTGGCATATTTCTCCTGACCTTGCCCTGGACACGAGTGTCTATCTGGGTCACTCATGTCCCCTCTTGCTACTGTCATCTGCAGTTCCATGTTCCCCCTTCCTTTTTCTCCAAATTCTTTCCTCTTCTTTTTTTCATCCATATTCATATATTTTTTTCTCCTTCCCTTTCCTCTTTTTGCTCTCCCCCATCCTCCCTTTTATCCTCTCTTGCCTAGTTATATAAGCCCTTTGGTCCTTGAATGACACCTCTCATCAGGAGAGTGGGCATTACTCATGTTCTGTAAATTTCACAAGTAAGGGGCTGATGGTGGGAGAGGCATTCCTCTGAGGCAATCCCACCTGGGGGAAGTTTTCATATCCAGAGAGGGAGAGAGGAACCCATAATCCAATCTGGTGGCTAAGCGTTAAGCAGCCATTAAACCCCTGCAATCCCCAGGACAAATCCAGATCAGCATTGTTGTGCACTTGTCCAACACAAACCGGGTAAGAAATCAGATGGGAGGCTATTTGCAGGGTCCTGATAGGGCTGTCGTGGTGTCTGTCTCCTTCTCTTACCATTTTAAGGTCTTTCGGGACAAGGAGGCACCCCAAAAGGAACAACTGAAAGCCAAAAAGAACCACATATAGAGAGTCCTTCAACTGCCATGGCACTCTTACCGAACTCCTCCCATTTTTGGCCCTGAAGGATTAAGATGAATAAATCCTTGAGTCTGGGACTGCTCTTTGGCAGGGATGGGGGGCTGAGGTTACCTTCCATCTTCACCTCCCAGTGTTCAGGCATCCCCTAGTTCCCTTCGGTCTCCTCCCCTCCCCTCCCCTCCCCCCCTCCCCTCCCTTTCCTTCCCCTCCCCTCCCCTCCCCTCTCCTCCTCTCTCCTCTCCTCTCCTCTCCTCTCCTCCTCTCTCCTCTCCTCTCCTCTCCTCTCCTCTCCTCTCCTCTCCTCTCCTCTCCTCTCCTCTCCTCTCCTCTCCTCTCCTCTCCTCTCCTCTCCTACCTTCCTCCTCTCTCCCTCTACTTTATCTGTGGACTTCTCCCTCCCGTCTCCATTCCTTCTTTCTTGACCACCACTCATCCCAGGTCTCAGCCCTCAGGAGGGCTGTCTGGTTTCAGCACCACGAACAGGTACAGGGGCGAGTCTGCCTAGCTGGGTGGGTGAGAGCCTAGCAGGTCTATTTCCACTGGGATCTGTGCAAGTAGTGACTCCCCATGAGTTCTTTAGGGTGTGTGTGTGAGTATGTGTGTGAATGTGTATGTGAGCATACTGGAGTCTGCGTGAACGCCTGTGTCTGTGTCTCTCTGAGGCACAGCCTGTGGGTGTCTTCGGTTTCATCTGTGTGTTTGTATCTGTCTCTGCCGTGTCCCTGCCTGCTCCCTGTGTCCCTGGCTGAGAAAGGGGACAGGATGGGGACGCTCCGTTCTGGAGATGGGGGAGGCAGCGGGTGGCTTAGCATCCCAGCCGGGCCTGGGGGCGTCATCCTTGTCCAGACGCGCCAGGCACCATGTGGCATGTGTGCCAGCCGGCACAGGCTGAGGGCATTCTGCCCGGCATGGGGGGAGGGGGGGAGATGCAGAGAGCTAGAGACAGGCAAGGAGAGGTAGGAGGCTGAGCTTAGAACTCAGCGCTGGGGCCAGGCCCTTTTCCTCCTGCATGAACTCCACTCCTAGGCACACGCATGAAGAAATGTCCAAGTTACTTGACTTGATTCTTTGGTTCAGAAAACCGGAATAAGAAATCAGATGGGAGGCTATTTGCAGGGTCTCAATAGGGCTGTCGTGGTGTCTGTCTCCTTCTCTTACCATTTTAAGGTCTTCAGAAAACCAAAGAACCATCACCTCACACACACACACACACACACACACACACACACACACACACACACACATCCTGAGGGGAATGCACAGGAAGCAGGCCTGTTCTGGCTTGCACATGTGTGCAAATCACCTCTGCACACCAGTTCTTGCACAAATGCACATACATATACACAAACACCTAAACCATTCACAGAAGATGGGGGAAGCAAGAATTAGCCCTCTGAGTCACAGAACAGGACCCCTCACTCATTTCATGGATGGGCACTTCCCTCCTGTGATACCAGGCGACGGATCTAAAGGACTGGTAGCTCCTAGATGAACTGTTCCCTCTTTGACAAGCAGGCAGGTTTCCCAGCACAGTGCAGGCCCTGGGTTGGCATCAGAAGTGTCTGCCCTCCACACCCAGGAGGGTCTGGGAAATAATGCTGCCTCTGTGCTTCATCTGGGAAAGACTGAGTGAGGGGGAGGGAAAGGCATTTAAATACCCAAATAGCTCCTTCCTCCCCACACGCAAGCAGTCCTCATCCCCCCAGAGAGTCTCCTGTGCTGGAGAAATCCTAGATTCCTCATCCCGATTTCAGGACTAACTGGTTATGTGACTCAGTGTGACTTAAATATGGTGATTTATGTAAAGGGCCTAGCTGAGAAGAGTTGTCATTAAGTGGCCACTATTAATATTGTTATATTAACACTATGAAAAGAGTGATGAGGGGGATTAGATGAAACGATGTAGCCAAACTTTCCAACACAGTATCTGACCCATAGTGGGTGTGCATGAATACGATTATAGTACGGATGCAGTGGTAGAATTTTAGAGATGTAGGCAGCTTAAAGGGGGCTGAGAAGGATAGAATTCCTTTCAAATGTGGCAGGAGGAATGGAGGTTAGACCTGTAAAAAAGCTGAAGGACAAACTGGGAAGCAAAGCATCAACCTGGAAATGCTGAGGTCGCCGGTTCAAAACTCTGGGCTTGCCTGGTCAAGGCACATATGGGAGTTGATGCTTCCAGCTCCTCCCCCCTTCTCTCTCTCTCTCTCTCTCTCTCTCTCTCTCTGTCTCTCTCTGTCTCTCTCTGTCTCTCCCTCTCCTCTCTAAAATGAATAAATAAAAATAAAAATAAAAATACAGTCTTTAAAAAATAAATAAATAAATAAAAGAGAGGGGTGGTGAAAGGGCTCCCTCTTGTGGTGGGGCATCCAGATCTCTGTCCTTCAGAGCCACGGAAGCTCCTTGAGTCACCACTCCAAGTCTGAAATCACTTTTTTTTTTTTTTTTAAATAACAAGACAGGATCTGTGGTTAGTTTTGTATCTGTAGCTGGCCCTTTGCCTCTCACGTGCTTGAACTCTGGCCCTAGGAGCTTACATAGGGTTCGTGTGGCTGTGAGCGCTTCCAGGGGCCTAGCCAAAGTGCCTGTACACCTCTTCAGCCCTTTTATTTTTTTTATTATTATTTTTTTTATTTTTTATTTTTTACAGAGACAGAGAGTGAGTCTGAGAGAGGGATAGACAGGGACAGACAGACAGGAATGGAGAGAGATGAGAAGCATCAATCATTAGTTTTTCATTGCGCATTGCAATACCTTAGCTGTTCATTGATTGTTTTCTCACATGTGCCTTGACCGCGGGCCTTCAGCAGACCGAGTAACCCCTTGCTGGAGCACGCCACCTTGGGTTTAAGCTGGTGGGCTTTTTGCTCAAACCAGATGAGCCCGTGCTCAAGCTGGCAACCTCGGGGTCTCGAACCTGGGTCCTCTGCATCCCAGTCCGACGCTCTATCCACTGTGCCACCTCCTGGTCAGGCTTCAGCCCTTTTAAGAACCAGAAATCAGGATAGTGTCACACTCCTGGAGGAGCCCAGGGCCTGCAGGTCGGAGGTGAGGATCTTGTCCCCAGCCTTGAAGATGCGGCCCCAGGGGTGTCTGCTCACACGACGTGCACACCCCTTCAGTCTGGGCACCTCCTGTACATGCACATCGTGGTGATAGTCCCTACAAGCACTTCACCTTCCGTATCACCTGGGAAAGGGACGGAGGCAGCTGGTTGCTACAACTCCTGAGCAACATTGTCAGCACCACTTGGATGAAGGTGGAGTTGGTTCATCTGGCCAGAAACCTGCACATCTTTTTTTCTTTTTTAATTGATTTTTAAGAGAGAAGAGAGAGAGAGAGAGAGAGACATGGGGAAGGAGCTGGAAGCAACAACTCATAGTAGTTGCTATATGAGCCTTGACTGGGCAAGTCCAGGGTTTCAAACCACAGACCTCAGCGATCCAGGTCGACGCTCTATCCACTGCGCCACCACAGGTCAGGCGAAACCGTACAACTTGACCAACTGCCTTAGGTAGTTGCCTTGGCTCTTGGGCCCCTTGCATCACACCTGTTTGGTCTTTGTTGTGATGATGGCACCTACTTGTCCACCAAATCCGGATGGGTCCCAGGTCTGAACACCTTATCCACCTGTCTTCTCACCTGTTTCTTCTCTCGGCTTCCCCATTGTAATAGATTGCAGCACCGGGTTAGCTGCTCAAGCCGAAACCCAGGCATTGGCCTTGAGTTCTCCCTCTCTCTCCAGTGTGCACCCCAAGTCCAGGCTCTCCTCTCCTTTCTCAGCGCCCCACCCTAAGCCAGGTCACATAACCTCTCCTCTGAGTCTCTGCTCTAACCTCCCACCTTGTCGCCCTCTGATTCGTTCCCCCACAGCATCTAGGGTAAGCTTTAAAAAGACTGTGTATATATATAAGCCGGCCCTGGCTGGGTAGCTCGGTTGGTTAGCATCGTCATCGTTGTGGAGCACAGAGTTTGCTGGTTCAGTCACTAGTCAGGGCACATACAGGAATACATCGATGTTCCTGTCTCTCTCCACTCTCTCCCTTCCTCTCTCTAAAATCAATAAAATAAACATTTAAAAATATATATGTATATAAGCCAGGCCCTGGCCGGTAGTGCAGTGGATAGAGCATTGTCCTGGAGCCCTGGGGTGGCCGGCAGGATCTCAGGGCTTGCCTCTGAGGACGCGGGTTTGAGAAGCCATCAATGGGTGCACAACTAAGTGGAGCAGTGAGTTGAAGCGTCTCTCCCCCCAACCCCCCACTTCCTCTCTCTCAAGGAAAAAAATAATCTATAAGCCGGGCCTTTCACTCTAAGTCAGGTTTAAACTCTGTACTGGCTTCTTTAGCATATAAAATAAAACCCAGGGCCTCAGCTGCTTTCTTGACCCAGAAATTCCCACAGCTCCCTCCCATCCTTTTCTTGGCTGGCTCCTTCTCATCTCTCCATTCTCAGTTTGTCTCCGCACCCCCACAGGAAACCTTTTCTGATGCTTTTATCCAGCGAGGGCTCTGGCATTTTCCAGTTCAGCTTCTGTTGTTTTCTTTTCAGCACTTACCTGTTGACTTGTTATTTGCCTGCTGCTCCTTCTGGTCTGTAAGCTCTTTGAGGGTAGGGACTGCAGTATTTGTTCTGTTCCCACAGAAAATGCTGGGCCCAGCATGGAGGAGGTACTTAGTGTGTTTGAATAGCTGAATTGATGGGTGCTTTGACATCTTCGAGGGGGGGGGGGCGTAAGACGGACCTGTAGCCTGGGCTCCAACCTGCCCCATTAGGGGTCTGTCTCATCTCTCTTCCTCTCAGGAGGCCCGTCAGGAGAGGCTGTCTGCTGGCAGCCTCCTAATTATATTCTACTTGACTATAAATCTTTCCGTTAAATGTAATTGAAAAACATACCTTTTGAATCATCGCATTAACCTAGCATCCACTCTGAGGCGGTAATTAAAGACTTCCTAGAATCTCCCACTGGTTTGGGGAGAACTGATCAGAGATCATCCTTTGCCAACCCCCAATATGTGGGCACCGGTCCTCCTGCCCCCCAGAGAAGGTGGGGGCACGGGACCCAGGCTGCCCACAGTTCAGGCTCAGGGGCGTAGGCTGTTCCTGGTCTTCTCTCCCCACTGCAGCGCTCAGACAGCTGGGAGCAATGCCCAGACTCTGCCCAGCATGCCTCTGGCCTAGGGTCTGCAACGTTCCCCTCTCCCTGGCTCCCAGCTCCCAGACAGCTCAGGTTGAAGGTCAGGAAGGAAGGAAGGGGAAAGAGAGGTAACAAATGCTCTCCCAGCGCCGTAAATGAGTCAGCTCTGTCCCATCAGTCTTTGCAGCTCCCTGAAGACAGGCTGAGGGAATTGGTGCAGTGAGACGTCTGCAATATGGCAGGGTTAGAACTCAGATCAAAAGGTCAACGCGTTAGATCCTAACTTGCAATATCGCCTTCTTTCAGAGTCCCAGTGCTGCCTTCGGTGACTGGTGTCCTGAGGCGAGTCCCCTCCATTTCCAGGACTCCAGTCCCTCAACTCTTCTGGGCTCCTAAGCCCCGAACTCTGGAGTCCTGGTTGACAATACTCTTTTCGGTTCCAGAGCGAATCTGCCGGCTCTGCCTTCAAAATAAACCCAGAATCTGAGCAGTCCCATCACCCCACTGCTACCATCCTGGTCCCAGCTGCCAGGACTCTCTCCTGTACGGCCACAGGCTCTGCTCTTGGTCCCCTTCAGTCTATTTTTGGTACAGCAGCCAGAGTGAGTTTTAAAATAACAGCTTCATTTTATTATTTTATCACGAATAGAATTTTTTTTATTAGAAGTTTTTTTCTTTTTTAAATACTTTATTTATTTATTTTAGAAAGAAGAGAAAGAAGGGGGGATGGGGAGGAGCAGGAAGCATCAACTCCCATATGTGTCTTGACCAGGTAAGCTCAGAGTTCAAACCGGTGACCTCAACCTTCCAGGTCGATGCTTTATCCACTGCGCCACCACAGGTCAGGCACAAACAGGGTTTTTTTTACCATTAAATGTCTGAATTTTAAACAGTCTCAAACTGGCAGCTCACATCCATCAGCTCATTCAGCTTTGTCACCAGTAGTTTTTCCAGCACTGCTACCTTCACCATGAAGCTCCATGAGTTTTCCCAGTTCAAACCTGGGCTTCTTCAGCATTTTGCCTTTTCTAACCAAGACATCACGGAGCAGATAAACAGATTGGCAAGCCTTTTCTATGTCTTTTCCAGTGCTATCTGGAGTCAATTTACTATTTGTTTCTTCTTTTATAAGATTTTATTTATTGACTTTAAAGATTTTATTTATTGATTTTAGAGAGGAGAGAGAGAGAAGGGGGTTGGGAGCAGGAAGTATCAACTCATAGTAGTTGTTTCTTACATGTGCCTTGACCAGGCAAGCCTGGGTTTTGAACCGGCATCCTCAGCATTCCAGGTTGATGCCTTATCTACTGCACCACCACAGGTCAGGCTATTTATTAACTTTGAGGGGAGAAGAGAGAAGTTGGGGAGGAGCGGTAAACATCAACTCATAATTGCTTCTCGTATGTGCCTAGACCGGGTAAGCCCTGGGTTTTGAACCAGTGACTTCAGCATTCCAGGTCTATCCACTGCGCCCGCACAGGTCAGGCTTATTGACCATTTCTTTCAAGTTGTTTGTCTGCACCTCTCAGGTCATGATTTCTATCAACTTCTTCCAGATTTGGTGGAGCTGTTGATGCTGAGAATAAAAGGTCTTCTGAATCTGTTGTGTTTTTTTTTTAATTTTATTTTATTTATTCATTTTTAGAGAGGACAGAGAGGGAGAGAGACAGAGAGAGAGAGAAGGGGGGAGGAGCTGGAAGCATCAACTCCCATATGTGCCTTGACCAGGCAAGCCCAGGGTTTCGAACCGGCGACCTCCGCATTTCCAGGTCGACGCTTTATCCACTGCACCACCACAGGTCAGGCTGAATCTGTTGTGTTTTTTAGTAAAAGCAACACAGAATAGATGAAGCAAATAACCACTGGTTGTCTTGACATCAACATGATTTTTAGTTATGGTCTGCCATTTTTTTGATCATGAAGCACATTTTGTCAAGGGTAAGATCCATGCCATGGAAATTAGCCCAGCAGTTTTTGCCCTGAACATCCACAGTAGTTAGTTTGAACTTTCTAAAGGTATACTTCAACGATGATAACTTCATCCTTCTGCTGATCAGCTAGGCTCACTTCAAAAATAACCCTTGCCTGACCAGGCGGTGGCGCACTGGATAGAGCGTCGAACTGGGATGCCGAGGACCCAGGTTCAAGACCCCGAGGTGCCAGCTTGAACGTGGGCTCACCTGGTTTGAGCAAAAGCTCAACTTGGACCCAAGGTTGCTGGCTCGAGCAAGGGGTTATTCGGTCTGCTGAAGGCCCACAGTCAAGGCACATATGAGAAAGCAATCAATGAACAACTATGTGTCACAATGTGCAACAAAAAACTAATGATTGATGCTTCTCATCTCTCCATTCCTGTCTGTCTGTCCCTGTCTATCCCTCTCTCTGACTCTCTCTCTGTCTCAAAAACAAACCCTTGACACCATCAAATTTTGGTTCCTTGAGTTCTCATGACCAATGTTTTCCCAATGTTGTTTATATCGACCATAGCTGCTGCTTTCACACTATACCAATTTTCCTTAGAAAATGAGTTCATCTCTTTTTTCTTGGCTCCCTTTTTGCCGTCTTTTGTAAGACAATTGTTTTTGCCTGCTGCCATAGTGCTGCTCAGAGAGCCAAAAGGCAAAATAACAACTTTATTAAGATATAATTCTGAACACACAATACAATACACAGATGATGTATTATAGAATTGTACAACTAAAACCTCTATTTCGTTAACCAATGTCACTCCAATAAATTCAGTAATTTTTTTTTTAATTTTTAAATTTTTATTTATTCATTTTAGAAAGGAGAGAGGGGGCGGGGAGAGAAGGGGGGAGGAGCAGGAAGCATCAACTCTCATATGTGCCTTGACCAGGCAAGCTCAGGGTTTCAAACCGGCGACCTCAGCATTTCCAGGTCAATGCTTTATCCACTGCACCAACACAGGTCAGGCTAAATTCAATAATTTTTAAAGAGATATAATTCATTTAAACAATTCAATGGGGTTTTTTTTAGTATATTCATAAAGCTGTGTGACCATCACCACAATCAATGAACACTTCACCACCCCCCAAAAGAAACTTACCCCCAGGCCCCTCAGCCAAAACAAAATATCACCTCACCTAAGAAGCTTCTCCTAGGTACCCCATCCAAAGCTGCACCTCCTTTCCTCTCCTTTGCTTTATTTTTCTCTTTAGTATATATCATCATTTCACATGCTATATATGTTACACGTTTATTATGTTCACTGTCTACCTGCCTGCCCACATTCATATAAGCTCTCTGTCGGTGGGGCTTTATTTATATATAGTGCTACTCCCAGCACCTAGGACAGGACCAGGGGCATCCTGGTGTTCCATAAACAAATGTTGCATGAATGAATGAATGAACAGACTCAGTAATAAAAATACTGAATGAAGGATTTCAAAAGCGGCTGCGCAGGGGTCGTCAAACTTTTTATAAAAACCGCCCACTTTTGCAGTGCTGGTCAACCTGGTCCCTACCGCCCACTAGTGGGCGGTCCAGCTTTCATGGTGGGCCAATCGCAGCGCTGTTTGGTTGCGAGGTAGGGACCAGGTTGACCAGCACTGCAAAAGTGGGCGGTTTTTATAAAAAGTTTGAAGACCTCTGCAAGGTAGTGAAGACCCATCCTGGAGTCCAGCTCTTGGGTGACTGGATTTTTCTCTCTCCTTTTTCTCTTTTCCCTCTTGGTCTTCTTTTCTTTCCCGCCCTAGATGCATGTTCCACTCAGCCCTATGCCCTGGGCAATCCTCAACAGCAACTCCCTAACCCAGGGGTTGGGAAACTATGGCTCACGAGCCAGATGTAGCTCTTTTGATGGCTGCATCTGGCTTGCCGACAAATCTTTAATAAAGAAAATAACGTTAAAAATATAAAACATTATCATGTATTACAGTCCGTTCATTTCCTACCATTCATGTTCATGATTGCAGGTGGCTGAAGTCAATCACAGCTGTCCTCCAGGACAACACCAAATTTTTATTGGATAATGCGTAATGTACATGGGTCGTTGTATGGCTCTCATGGAATTACATTTTAAAATATGTGGCGTTCATGGCTCTTTCAGCCTTAAAAGCTTCCCGACCCCTGCCCTAACCTGTAGACTTGTTCCTCCCCCATCTCTTCCGCCTGCACTGCCCTGAGCAGCCCCTGGCTCCTCCTCACTTAGTTTTCACACTCAACCCTGGAGAACATCGAATGGGTGGTCCTTGGCCGGCTACTGGAAGAATAATCAATCTCACCACCTAAATCCTTTAGGAATAATGGTGCTCACCCACTTTGCATATAACTAGAGCCAGTCTCTGAGTCGAGTGCTTTAGACCAGCACTATCAGATAGACCTTTCTGCAATGATAGGAATGTTCTATTTCTGTCCTGTTCAGTACAGTAGTAATCACTAGGCAATATGAAGTTATTAAGCATTTGAAATGTGGCTGAAGAAACAAAATTTAAATTTTATTTAATTTAAATTAATTTAAATTTAAATAGTCACATGTGGCTAGTAGACTCAACCTCACCGGCTTCTGCCCACCCTCCATCCCTCCAGCTCACTGGGGACAGGTCTGCGTTATAGCCTGTTTAATGGCTGCTCCCTGAGAGCCACACTGTCAATTTCTCTACCTCCTGCAGGTCTTAGCTCACCCTTCCAAATGAGCCGACCCCAGCCTCCTACTTAAAATGGCAACTACCACCCCCAGGCTAAATCGCTTCTCCATGAACTTTTCCCCCATAGCACTCACTTCCTTCTAACATAAAAACAATTTATATACTAACATATTAAGTCTGTCTCTCCCAGCTAGAATATAAGTGGCTTGAAGGTAAAGATCTTTGAAATATCCCAGAGCCTGGCACATAGTAGGACTATCCATGAAAATATGTGGAATAAAGGAACAAACCAGCCCCAGATATTTCTGTCTTTGCAGCAGGAGGGCTCGGGTTCTAACTTGAGCCCCTTTTCTTCCCCAGTTCATTCCCTCAAAGCTATTTTCTTTCAAGTATCGTCTCTAGTCCCTTCCCCAAGTTCTCTCCCTAAAGGTGACCCTGGGCTGGCCAGGAGTTCCCTGTTCCTGAAGTGTCTAGCCCAGGCAGGGATGTGGGTTCCTTTATGTGCCCTAAGCTCTGATGCCATTTTACTAACACTCAGAGACCCTCCTCCGTGCAGGGAGGAGCCCTGGGTCTGCTCACAGGCTTAGGCGGGGTGGTCTCCTCCGGCCGCCTCCTGCGCAGGGCGTGCAGGATACAGGACCCGTTCCTCTTCCTCTGCCTGGTTATTCCTCCTGTCGGTGGAATCCTGGGCACTCTCCACCCCACCCCACTCTGGGTCTGCAGTGACATAAAGGCAAGTAGGTGGAATACTCCCCATCCCCTGACTCCCCAGCCCATGAGGAAAGTGACAGAGTTATGTCCTCTCGGTGGGATGCAGGGACAGGGGCTCTTCCTTGAAACTGGCAACTGGGGTTGCCCATGACTCCATTAGGAGGGATGGGAGTTAGCTAGCAGTAAGGACTTCCCAAAAGTTAAGGAATAAAGAAAAGGTATGAGGTCTCTTCCCCACTTAAGGGCTAAGAGAATTAAATTCATTCACTTTCTGCCCTGGCCAGTTAGCTCATCGTCTCAATATGGTTAGAGCATCGTCCCAATATGCCAAGGTTGCGGGTTCAATCCCCCCTCAGGGCACATATAGGAAGTGACCAATGAATTCACAACTAAATGGAACAACAAATGAATGCTTCTCATTTGCTTTCTCTCTAAAATCAATTAAATAAATAAATAAATAAATAATAAAAGAATACCTCTGACCCTGGCTGGATAGGTCGGTTGGTTAGAGCATCATCCTGAAGCACAGAGGTTGCCAGATTGATCCCTGGTCAGGACACATACAGGAACAGCTCGATATTCCTCTCTCTCTCTCTCTCTGCCCCTTCCTCTCTCACTAAAATCAAGCAATCAAACAAACAAACAAAAAGAATGTCTCTCTGTTTAAAAAAAAGTCACTCACCTTCCTGAATGCCTTGTCCTGTACATCTTCTTAAATGGTCCAGGTAACATGTACCAATGACTGCTGCTCAGCACTCCAGAGCTCACCCCTCTCCCACTTCTCTTCTGCTCCTCCTCACCCCCATTCCACCTCCTTCAGTCTGAGGCCTCTTGCTGGGCCCAAACAGAGGCCAGCTTCATAATATATATGCCAAGGAGTATTAAATCATGTCAAGAGGGAACAGCTGACCTCTGATATGTGCTCCAACCACCTTCTGGCATAAGGCGAGAGAAAACGCTAGGGCTCAGGCCAGTCCCAGCTCTGCTGGATCATAGCTGTGTGGTCCAGAGAAGTCTGTCAACCTTTCTGAGCCTCTGCTTTTTCATCTGTAAAATGGGGCTAACAGTATCTGCCCTACAGCACTGTACAATTTGGTAATGGCTCAGAGGAAGTTCCTAGCACAGGGTAGGCACTTGATAGTTTGTATTATTATAACTATTATTACTTAGGCTCCAGAAGGCCCTTTCTTTCATCCCCATGGATGAGAGGGGGCTTTTCCTCCTGTTGCTCTCCATCTGGGAATGTCATCTGGACCAGAGCAATGGTTTCCTTCCTGGCTTCCCTGCCTCCAGTCTCAACCTGCTCTAACTTGTATATCCTGTCACAATTCTTTTCCTAAAACTCAATCCAAATCCATCACTCCCTGCTGAAAATTCCTCCAAAATTCCCCACTGTGTACCAGGACACAGCAAGCCTATTGACTAGGAATTTGGGTTCTGGTCAGATAGCTTGGTTGGTTAAAGCATTGAACTGAGTTGCAGATGTTGCCAGTTCGACCTCCGATCAGGGCACATACAGGAACAGATCAATGTTTCTGTCTTTTCTCATTCTCTCTAAAATCAATCAATAAATAAATAAAAAAAAAAAGAGTCTGGGCTCTGGGGTCAGACATGGGTTTGATGCTCAGCTCTGTCACTTTCTAGTTGTCTTTTAGGCAAGTTCTTTACTATCCCTGAGCCTGTTTATTCATTTGAAAAATAGAGTAACAGTACCTTCTTTGTGTGATTATTGTAATGAAGAAACAAGGCAATAGTTCTACCTATTAGAATGACAACATAAAAAACGGTCCTAACTCCTGAGCACGGCAAGCAAGGCTGTCTATAGGAGTTCAACAACTCGATTTTTAGAGCAAGATTGCCAGAATGAAGCACCTGGCCTGCCCATCCAACCTGCCTCCCGCTGTCTTCCACACAAACCCCCATAATTTTGTGCAACACTCACTATCCCCTATGCTGAGACTATTTAAAATTTTTTTCCATTGATTTTTTTTGGGGGGGGGAGGCGTCAGCTCGCTGTTCCACTTAGTTCCATTTTAGTTGCATACTCATTGATGGTTTCTCACGTGCCCTGAATGGAGATCGTACCCACGACCTCAGCCTCCGGGAGGATGCTTTATCTACTGAACCACCCGGCCAGGGCATGCTGAGACTTCTTTTGGTGCCTTTGCACATGTTGCTCTCGCTGCCTACACTGCTTTCTTTCCTATCCCACCTGGTAGACTGCTACTCATCAGTTAAGACCTTATTCAAGCCTCTGTTTTCGGTGAAGCCCTCCCAGACAGACCCCAGAGTGAGGTGGATCATATATCCCGGTGTTCCACCATCCCAGCCTTTACCTCTGCTTAGCATCGGGTAAAAGCCACAGGCCCAGGCTGCCTGGGTTGGAACGCTACCTCAGCCACGCCTCCCTACCTGCCTCCCTACCTACTGGGTGACCTCAGGCAAGATACTTCCTCTGTCTGTGCCGCAGTTTCCTGATGTGGAAAGTGAGGTGAAATAATAGTATCTGTCTGAGAGGGGTGTGAGGAACTATGATAGGTAAGGGATTTATTTCCACATTTGGCACAGACAAATGCCCAGTAAGGGTAAGCTGCTATAATCATTATTCCAACATCTCTTCCTTCCAGTGCAGGGCTCAGTTTACATGTTTGCCTCCCCCGCCCCCCCCCCCCGCCCCAGGGGCTGGGGCTTATTCACAAGGCTGGCGCAGAGTGGACAGTTGATACTTCTAGACGGTCAGTCAGGAAGGTTCTCTTTTATCAAGAGCTTTTTCATTTGTCCCTTAGGATAATCCTATGAGCTGGTACTAATGTTCTTCCCATTTTACAGATGAGAAAATTGAGACCTGGAAGTAGATGCCTTAGGACCCTAGTAAGTAAGCAAGTAGCTGAGCCAACGTCTACCCTTAGGCCCAATCAACCCCCTTGACCCTCAATTTCCTCATCTATAAAAATGAGCCCACAGTTGTTCTTCCCCTCTCTCAGGTTTACTATGTGTATAGATGTAAATGTAAGAGGAACAAGGGGGTTGGAGTCTCCCTGATGAGCTAATGCTTTGTCTAAGAACAAGAACTATTCTAGAGGAGAAACTGGGGAGTAGCTGAGACTCAAACAGCCCCAAACCCCAATCAATTCACCCTCTCCCTAGGGTTTGTCTGGAGCCTGGGGCCAATTCAGCAACCTCCCCCCTTTCCTGGGCCCACTGCCAGCCCCTCCGCCCTTCCCCCCACCCATTGCCACTGGAAGACAATAGTGGGCAGGCCTGGCCTTTGTGAGAAGGGTCAGGCCAGTTAATCTTGGGCTGGGTTGAGGAGGAGCATGTAGGGGGACCAGGGGACTGGAGAGGGGGCTGCCTTGGGGGACAGACAACAGAGGGCTTGTGAGGGTCGGGAGGACGTTGGAGGCCAGGGGCCCGAGGAGTAAAAGCTTGAAACATGCTTTGGGGAGCGTTTCCTCTGAATGTAGATTTGAGCTCCTATTAAACTTGCCAAAAATTTGTGTTAGCTAATGGATTCTTAATTCTGTCTAAAATGAGAGTGGGAAAATTATGCCATTCATCTTGTATTGGTTTGAAATTACATCTGACACCTAATCGATCATACTGTGGAACATTAACTCTTTGGAAGAGACCCAACTTTTCCTCTCTCCCTCGCTTTCCAGAGCTCTCCAGTCCCCCCACCCCCTGACTCCTTCTTTTGTATTTCATTAACTAAGCAAAGCTCTGACTGTCTCTGGGGGCGAGGGGTGGGAATTAGGGAAAGGGTTCATTTGAAATGAAGGAGATAACCAGGACCCCCGATCTTTTGCCCAAGACCAGAACTCCTGCTTCAACCTTCAAGTGACCTCTCTCTTCCTGCTTTTTCCTATGCATTCTGTGATCTGGAAATGCATCAGGGTGTGGGGTGACCTCAGAGCCACCTTGGGGGCACCAGGGAGAGGCGGGGAGCCAGGCAAAGCTGAGCTAGCACCTGGGTCTGGGGCAGGGGCCTTGGCAGGGGGCTCACCTGCGACTTGCTTGGCAGATGGGTGAGGAGGAGGAGGGCAGATGACAATGGATTTGCCTCTGGGGAGTGTGATGAGCTCCGCCTGGAAACCCCAGCCCCAGACCTGCTTTTCCTGGAGGAGGACTTCCTGGCAGCTGACAGAACCCACTGGATGCAGACAGACCTGGGCCAGGATTCTGGCTTCACTCCTGACAAGCTGTGTGACCTTGGGCAAGTTACATAACACCTCTGAGTCTCAGTTTCCTTCTCTGTCAGAGTGGAATAGATAACAACACTGGCACAAGCCGGGTGGAAACTCAATGACAGAATCCAGGTAAAACTGGGACAGAGCCTGTCGCCTGGCACACAGTAGGTGCCTAAAAAAGATGAAGTCACTCCTTTCCCCACTTCTGCTGCTTCTCCCTCCCCTTATTCTCCCCTCACCTTCTTCTCTTTCACCTCCAACTCTTTGGCCCCTCTCTCAGAGCACATCTAGGGCTGAGAAACCACAAGGTCAAATCAGGCCACGAGGGCCAGTCACTGTCGCCTCCTAAAAGGAAACCTGCAGGAGGCCTGGGCCTCCCTAGTCTGTGGCAGCCCCTCCACTCACCCCCTTCCCTCCTGGAGCTCCTCTCGAAGGTGTGGGGGTCATCTCCTCCACTGAGAGCTCTCTCAGCAACCCCCACTCTGCCTGGAAGGTGGCGTCTCTCTTTTTTTTTTTTTTTTTGTATTTTTCTGAAGCTGGAAACGGGGAGGCAGTCAGACAGACTCCCGCATGCGCCCGACCAGGATCCACCCGGCACGCCCACCAGGGGGCAATGCTCTGCCCATCCGGGGCGTCGCTCTGTTGCTACCAGAGCCACTCTAGCACCTGAGGCAGAGGCCATAGAGCCATCCCCAGCGCCCGGGGCCATCTTTGCTCCAATGGAGCCTTGGCTGCGGGAGGGGAAGAGAGAGACAGAGAGGAAGGAGAGGGGGAGGGGTGGAGAAGCAGATGGGTGCTTCTCCTGTGTGCCATGGCCGGGAATCGAACCCGGGACTTCCGCACGCCAGGCCGACGCTCTACCACTGAGCCAACCGGCCAGGGCCAGGAAGGTGGTGTCTCTTGAGGAATAGGCAGTCTAGGAAGTGAGGTCAGGAGGGAGGGCATTCCAGCTGGGAGAGAGCCACTTGCTTTCATGCATGCAGCCTGTATTTTACAGGGGAAAGGGGGATTAGGCTGGGAGTGGGGGCTTGGTCCCTCAAGAGTAACGGAGAGCAAAGGGTACCAGGCGGGCGTGAGAGGGGAGGAGGCAGAGACCCCCTACCTCTATTCCCCAGGAGGCACAATGGCTTCTTCCTTAGGTTGGATTTGGGTACCATGAGAAGGTTCCAGGGCCCTCCAGTTTCATGTGAAGGGGGTTATCATGGAAGAAATGTGGCATGAATCTGGCCTCTGGCACAGGCCAGCATAGGGGGGAGGCTGAGGTGCCTCTTTCATGGAAATCTGGGCAGTCTCTGGACCCTCTAAGTCAGGGGTTGGGAACCTATGGCTCATAAGCCAGATGTGGCTCTTTTGATGGCTGCATCTGGCTCGCAGACAAATCTTTAATAAAAAAAAAATGTTAAAAATATAAAACAGCCTGACCTGTGGTGGCACAGTGGATAAAGCATCGACCTGGAAATGCTGAGGTCGCCGGTTCGAAACCCTGGGCTTGCCTGGTCAAGGCACATATGGGAGTTGATGCTTCCAGCTCCTCCCCCCTTCTCTCTCTCCCCTCTCTCCCTCTCTGTCTCTCTCCTCTCTAAAAATGAATAAATAAAACAAAAACAAAATTAAAAAATATATATATATAAAACATTCTCGGCCCTGGCCGGTTGGCTCAGCGGTAGAGCGTCAGCCTAGCGTGCGGAGGACCCGGGTTCGATTCCCGGCCAGGGCACACAGGAGAAGCGCCCATTTGCTTCTCCACCCCTCCGCCGCGCCTTCCTCTCTCTCTCTCTCTTCCCCTCCCGCAGCCAAGGCTCCATTGGAGCAAAGATGGCCCGGGCGCTGGGGATGGCTCTCTGGCCTCTACTTCAGGCGCTAGAGTGGCTCTGGTCGCAACATGGCGACGCCCAGGATGGGCAGAGCATCACCCCCTGGTGGGCAGAGCGTAGCCCCATGGTGGGCGTGCCGGGTGGATCCCGGTCGGGCGCATGCGGGAGTCTGTCTGACTGTCTCTGTTTCCAGCTTCAGAAAAATGAAAAAAAATTAAAAAAATATAAAACATTCTCATGTATTATAACCCACTCATTTCCTTTATTTATTTACAGAGACAGGGAGAGTCAGAGAGAGGGATAGACAGGGACAGACAGACAGGAATGGAGAGATGAGAAGCATCAATCATTAGTTTTTCATTGCATGTTGCAACACCTTAGTTGTTCATTATTGCTTTCTCATATGTGCCTTGACCGCGGGTCTTCAGCAGACCGAGTAACCCCTTGCTCGAGCCAGCAACCTTGGGTCTAAGCTGGTGAGCTTTTTGCTCAAACCAGATGAGCCCGCGCTCAAGCTGGCTACAATGGGGTCTTGAACCTGGGTCCTCTGCATCCCAGTCGGACGCTCTATCCACTGCGCCACCGCCTGGTCAGGCTCCACTCATTTCCTATCACTCATGTTCATGGTGCGGGTGGCTGGAGCCAATCACAGCTGTCCTTCGGGACATCAAATTTTTATTGGATAATGTGTAAGGTACACAGGTCGTTGTATGGCTCTCACGGAATTACATTTTAAAATATGTGACATTCATGGCTCTCTCAGCCAAAAAGGTTCCCGACCCCTGGTCTAAGTGTAGACTTTACTCTCCATAAGCACCCACAGTACCTGAATGAATGAATGAATGAATGTGCAGGTGAAGGGCAGAGGCTGGTCACACAAGGAGTCATTAGCTCCTATCAGGAATCTGCTCCAAGTGCAGGAAATAACCTAAATTGCCCCTGCCATGTTCTTGGGCCTTGGGGAAGAGCCCCAATGTGCTGAAAATAACGGGGAAAGGGCATCCATACCCTTACTTTACAGAGGAGGAGCCCGGAATTCAGAAAGAGGGTATACTGACCAGGAACATGGGGTGAGGAAGGGCGGCCGAGGACGCTAGCACCCGGCTCTCAATCCAGTGCTCTTCTCCGCCTGCATCATAAATCTGAAGGGACCTTATCCACTCCCAGCAGAGCCTGTGCTGTTTCTGGGGCAGGGCTGGAGTTTTGGGAGGGAGTGGGAAGAGCTGCTGAGAGAGGCTTTCCCTTAAGAGAGAAGAGCAGAGGGGGCTGGGGAGGTGTAACTCCCTTTCCCGCCCCAACACACAAACACACAGTGGCAGGAATTTTATTTCCAAATGTCCCTTCTCTAGAGAGCTCACTGTTTCCCAGGAGACACCTAGTGGAGAGGCCCCTTCCTGCCAGCCTCCCTGGCAGCCACTAGGCGGCTATGGCTCTCCTGCTTAGATATGCCACAGTGAGGGTCTCATGTGGCTTGTATTAATAGGAGGTGGAGCCCAGGCCTATAGGTGCTGATGGTGGAGCAGGCCAGCCAAGGGTGAGTGGGCAGTCAGGCCAGTGGGTAGACTGAGGAAACTGCTCACAGGACCACATTAATCAAGGGCATGGCATGCCTAGATACATGTACTGACCTGCCTTTGGCCACCAGAGCAAAAAATTCCTCCCTAAGCCTGACCAGGCGGTGGCGCAGTGGATAGAGCATCGGACTGGGATGCTAAGAAACCAGGTTCGAAGGCTCTGGCCGGTTGGCTCAGTGGTAGAGTATCGGCCTGGTGTGCGGGAGTCCCAAGTTCGATTCCCAGCCAGGGCACACAAGAGAAGAGCCCATCTGCTTCTCCACCCCTCCCCCTCTCCTTCCTCTCTGTCTCTCTCTTCCCCTCCCACAGCCAAGGCTCCATTGGAGCAAAAGTTTGCCTGGGCGCTGAGGATGGCTCTGTGGCCTCTGCCTCAGGCGCTAGAATGGCTCTGATTGTGGCAGAGCGACACCCCAAGATGGGCAGAGCATCGCCTCCTGGTGGACATGCCAGGTGGATCCCAGTCGGGCGCATGCAGGAGTCTGTCTGACTGCCTCCCGTTTCTGGCTTCGGAAAAATACAAAAAATACAAAAAAAAGAATCCAGGTTCGAGACCCCGAGGTTGCCAGCTTGAGCACGGGCTCATCTGGTTTGAGCAAAAGCTCACCAGCTTGGACCTAAGGTCGCTGGCTCGAGCAAGGGGTTACTCGGTTTGCTGAAGGCCCACAGTCAAGGCACATACAAGAAAGCAATCAATGAACAACTAAGGTGTCGCAATGTGCAACGAAAAACTGATTGATGCTTCTCATCTATCCGTTCTTGTCTGTCTGTCCCTATCCCTCTCTCTGATTCTGTTTCTGTAAAAAAATTCCTCCCTGACACTCCCCCTCCCCAAACTGGTAGTGTTTTTTATTGTTTTTACCTTGAATATAAAAGTAATGGAGGCCCTGGCCAATTGGCTCAGTGGTAGAGCGTTGTTGGCCCGACGTGTGGAAGTCCCAAGTTCAATTCCGGCCAGGGCACACAGAAGTGCCCATCTACTTCTCTACCTTTCCCCTTCTCCTTCTTCTCCATCTCTTCCCTTCCCGCAGCCAAGACTCCATTGGAGCAAAGTTGGCCCAGGTGCTGAGGATGGCTCCATGGCCTCCGCTTCAGGCGTTAGAATGGCTCCGGCGCAATGGAGCAACACCCAAGATGGGCAGAGCATCGCATCCTGGTGGGCATGCCGGTTGGATCCTGGTAGGGTGCATGCAGGAGTCTGTCTGACTGCCTCCCCACTTCTAACTTCGGAAAAATACAAAAGAAAAAGAAAGTAATGCATAATTGTAAAAATAGATAATTCTAATAAAACGGGATAAATAAAAGTTCCTGATTCAAATTTTATAATCTGTCTTTTTCCCCCGGGAAAGCAATTAGCCTCTGGCTGAAGAGTCCAGGGCAAGAGTCTGCTGTGTTCAGGAAAAAGGGGGAAAGCATCATAACCCTGTGGAATGTTCTAGAATCTGGAAGGTCCTCCTGCAGCAAATATCCTTATAGTGAAGAGGCTGATGTGAGTGTCTGTTTTCCCCGCAGAGGATCAGTGGCTTCAGAGTGCATTTCTTCCCACCCACTTTGTTGTTCCTGCACTGCCACCTCCTGGGTGCACCATGCTGCCCCAGTGTGGTCACTCAGGAAATAAGGGTTGGAAGAATAAATTAATGAGCTCACAGATGAAGAACCAGACCAAGAGATGGATACTTAGTTGCCTGAGTGGCCCATGTTCACAAAGATGATCACCATAGTCTGGAAAAACTGGCCTCAAATTCTCCACCTTTCCAAGGACTGACAGGACTTGAAGATTGGAATTAGTCAAAAGGGCCAAGCCTGTATAATTCCCCAGCTCTGGCCCTTGAACAGGAGAGGGTTGAGGCACTAGAGGGAGACTGTCAGGACAAGAGAGAGAGAGAGAGAGAGAGAGAGAGAGAGAGAGAAGGAAAGAGGTGGTGGAGGGCCTGATGTGAACTGAAAAATTAAATCCATGCCATACAGATGAGGTGGAGAGCAGTTTTGCCTCTCTACTCTGACAAGGAAGCAGCTCTGGCTGGAAGGTTTCATGTCATCTTCAAGTTAAAGGGATTTAAGCATATCGAGGAGACCTATCTCCTTCAAGGAGCGAGGAGGGGTCTACCCAACACAGCAATGGAGATGGAAGGCTGCTTCTCACCTCTCTTTATCCTTCTTGCCTGATAAACTTAGGTAGGGCCCTGCCATCAACATATTATTCCTTTTAGCCACTGACAACTGTCAGAGAGGTCTTAACCTCATTTTACAAATGAAAAAAACCAATGCTAAGAATGGTAAAGTCGCCTGACCAGGCGGTGGAGCAGTGGATGGAGCGTCAGACGGGGACATGGAGGACCCAGGTTTGAGACCCTGAGGTCGCCAGCTTGAGCACGGGCTCATCTGGTTTGAGCAAAGCTCACCAGCTTGAGCCCAAGGTCGCTGGCTGGAGCAAGGGGTTACTCGGTAGGTGGTAGCCCCCCGGTCATGGCACATATGAGAAAGCAATCAATGAACAACTAAGGAGCCGCAACAAAGAGTTGATGATTCTCATATATCTCCCTTCCTGTCTTTCTGTCCCTATCTGTCCCTCTCTCTGACTCTGTCTCTGTCACACACACACACACACACAAAGGTAAAGTCATTTACCCAGCTCAGAAACCAAGTGGTAGAACTAGGAAGGCGCTCTTATCCCAGGCCTGGCCCCTAGCTGCTCTTTCCACTGAGGTCTCACCTGAGTAGTTGGTTTCCTGGCAGGCCATGATTTTACAGCCAGACCACCCTGGGGTAGATTTCAGGACAGGTTCTCTAACTCACAGAGGCCTCTGGTCTTTTTTTTTTTTTTTAGCTAAAATCCTAGCTGTGTCCTGCTTTGTTTTGGTAGACCTTGTCCCTATTTCCCCTGAGAACTACTTAAGGCGACCTGGGAGATAAGGTGATAAAGTGTGTGTCCCCCCAGACCTTGGCCCACGTGATCAGTGCTCCTGGAAGATGTCACCTTTCCCATTTGGCCAAGGTTATTTCTCAGGAGTTCTCAGTCTGTCACTGTGCTCCCTCCGCACCCCAAACCCTTCATATCCTCCTGAGGATGGCCCAAAACCTTTGCAGAGGGCAGTCCCCTCGAGACAGAAACCCGCGGCATTTGTGGCCCAGGGCTGGCACCTTGGTCCCGAACTCCAAGCCCAAGACAGCTTCGCTGCTTCATGGCGCCCTCCCTGACCATCGGGCTTGGGGGGTGGGTGTTGGGGGCCAAGGTCTGGCCTGCCCGTCCTCCCTCCCTGCCCTGCCTGGCCGCCAGCAGCAGAGAACCGAGGGGCCAGCAGCCCGAGGAGCGGCTGGGGGCGAGGGCCCTGAAAGGGGCCCGCAGATGCCGCCTCTGCCCCCCTTCCTTGGCCGGGGCCCCCACGGTGTCGGGGAGCAGGAGGAATCAATCAGGATAATGAAGCCGCAGCCTGCCACGCACCGCGGGGGCACTGAGGAGTCGGGGCCGGTGCCAAGTCCGCCAGACGGTTCGGAGGAGCGGAGCCCGGCGCGGCCCGCCGGCGGAGGCTGCAGCGGCGGAAGCACGGAGCCGGTGCGCGAAGGCCGGACGCAGCTCCGCGCAGGCCCCTGGCAACCGCGCCTTGGCAACCGGGACGCCCGAGAGGAATCTTAAAGCTGCAGAGCATCCTTTCCTCGCCGCCGCCACCACCTGGAGCCCAGGGGAAAGGGCCGTACCCACAAGGGGTAATGGGAGTCAGGCTCTGTGCCTCACGGAACTTCGGGGTTCCAACTGATACCCTCACTTATTTATTTGTCAAATGTAGATTGAGCCTATGTGCCAAAGCACGGGCTAGAGACAATGGGGAGGAGATCGGGCGGTGATTAAAAAATGAACAAGGTCCTGCCAAGGAGTTCACAGTCTAGCGCGCAAGGCAAACTGGCTGAGGTGAGCAAAGCCCTGTTACTCAGGATAAAGGGGCTTCGGCTGGAGGGCTGAGGGGCTGTTATAAAATATTCCTGCAGCACATCCCTTGCTCCAGGCCTTGAGTTAGATGCTTGTTTCTTGAACTGTTATTATCCCAACAGCCCTGTGAGATGTGTATTATTATCATCGTTATCAATCCCATTTTAAAGATGAAGAATTAGAGGCCCAGAGAGGTGAAGTAACTTAGCCAAAATCTCGTTTTATGTTTTGACAGTCTTGGACAATCTCTCTGGCTAGCTTTCATTACAGCATGTCTAGAAGGTTAGACCTGAGTGAGGACTTGCTAATACAAGCTGTATAAGTGAGGAGAAAGGGTAGCTAAAGGAAGAGATGCCTAATTTCTCCCTCTGCTACCAACTACCCTACCCCATGTGCCCTGTCCTGCAGGCCTCTATACAGGCAGAGGGGTAGAAGAGGCGACCTCCAGAGATCCCTCTGGTTCTGTGATTTGATCTCTTCTGCCTGAAGTGCAGGCACTGTGCCACCCTTCTGGGCAGCAGTAGTTGGCATGGGGATGCAAACTGGGGGAGATTCCAGGCTTCTTAAACAAGGGTCAGGGGTGGTGGGGAGGATTAGGGGGGTAGCAAGAGGGCTTTGGCAAAAGAAAGCCTGAGTCAATATCATTAGGAAGACTGGGCTTCGTCTTTTTTTCTCTTGTCCATCTCTCTTTCTGTTTCTGCACACTCATTCAGGTAAGAAATTTGTGCCAGAACCAGGGGTAGGCTTGGAGGCTATTGGTGAGGCAAAAATTATGATGGCTTTGGAGCCAAGCTCATCTGGTTTCAAATCCTGGCTGTCACTTATCAGCTATGTTAGCTTGAACAGGTGACTCAATCTCCCTGGGCCTTATTCAGTTTCCTCATCTGTAGAGGCATTATTATCTACCTTCAGGATTACTGGGAAACTTAAATGCAGTGAGAAAAATGTATGTATGGTGTCTGGCACATGGTAGATGCTTAACAAATTTAAAGATGCCTTTGCTTATTTTTTTTTATTATTTGTTTTAAGTGAGGAGAGGAGATAGTGAGACAGACTTCTGCATACACCCTGGCTGGGATCCACCCGTTAACCCCATCTGGGGCTGATGCTCAAGTACTGAGCTATTTTTAGTGCCTCAGGCTGATGCCTGGGCCATGTTCAAACCAATCGAGCCACTGGCTGTGGGAAGGGAAAGATGGGAAGCGAGGGGTTGCGGGGGGGGGGGGGAGGGAAGCAGATGGTTGCTTCTCCTGACCGGAGATAGAACCTGGGATATGCATATGCCAGGTTGATGCTCTATCCACTAAGCCACCGGCCAGGGCTGCCTTTGCTTATTTTAGTAGTCTAATGATGGCTCCCAAAGATATGACCACAGGCTAATCCTCAGAACTGTGACTGTTACCTTATCTGTCTTTGCAGATGTGATTAAGCTAAGAATATATGTATATGTATATACATATACATACATATATATATATATATATTTTTTTTTCCTTAGTGAGCTAGAGAGAGACAGAAGGGAGAGAGATGAGAAGCATGAACTCATACTCTAGTTGTTCACTGATTACTTCTCATACATGCCTTGACCGGGGTGAGAGTGGGGGAATTCAAACCAAGCCATTGACCTTTAGGCTCAAGACAGTGACTATGGGATCATGCCAATGATCCCATGTTCATGCCGGTGACTGCACACTCAGGCTGGCAACCTTGGGGTTTCAAACCTGGGTCCTCAATATCCCAGATCAATACTCTATCCATTGAGCCACCACTGGTTAGGCAAAGCTAAGAATCTTGAGATGGGGAGATTACCCTGCCTGGATCAGCTGAATGTGTTTAAAGTGTCTTTGTAAGAGAGAGGCATAGGGAGATTATAAACACACAGAAGAGTAGAAGTTGTGAAAAGACAGAAACTGGAGTGATATGGCTACAAGCAAAGGAATGCCGGCAGCCACTAGAAGTTGAAGGAATAGATTCTCCCTTAGAGCCTCCAGAGAGAGCATACAGAGTCCTGCTGACATCTTGATTTTCGCACAGTAAAACTGACGCTGAACTGCCGGCCTCCAGAAATGTGAGAGAATACCTTTGTTGTTTTAAGCCACCAAGGTTGTGGTAATTTATTACAACAGCCTTGGGAAAGGAATACATTTCATTGGAGGTTCTGTCTTGAACAAAACCTAGTACCTGCCCTTAAGGTGTTTAGTGTAGTGGGAAATAAAGGAAAGGAAACAATATATAGGGATGCCCAGAAGGTGGAAGGGTAAGGCACATAAAGCTGTTGAGTTAGAGGAGTTAGCCAGCTAAGGGACTAAAGCAAGGGCATTGCAAGCAGAGGAAACAGTGCGGGTAAAGGCACAGAGTAGGAGAGAACACTGCCTTCAGGAAACTGCTCACACATTTGGGATGGCAGGTGCATGGAGATGGGGGTGGGGGGGGTATCATGACAGAAATGCTGAGATGGGCAGCAGGGGCAAGAGAGCCAAGTAGCTTTCACTCCAGAATGGAATCAATCCCTCCACCCTATGCTGGCACTGGGCCCTGATCAGAGAACCCCAGACTGTCAGTACTGGACAGAAGCCTTGGAATCCCTCCAGTCCAGTCTCGCCCTCTCACACACAGGGAAATTGAGGCCTATAAAAAGTGAGTCCAGCCCTGGCCGGTTGGCTCAGCGGTAGAGCGTCGGCCTAGCGTGCGGAGGACCCGGGTTCGATTCCCGGCCAGGGCATACAGGAGAGGCGCCCATTTGCCTCTCCACCCCTCCGCCGCGCTTTCCTCTCTGTCTCTCTCTTCCCCTCCCGCAGCCAAGGCTCCATTGGAGCAAAGATGGCCCGGGCGCTGGGGATGGCTCTGTGGCCTCTGCCTCAGGCGCTAGAGTGGCTCTGGTCGCAACATGGCGACGCCCAGGATGGGCAGAGCATCGCCCCCTGGTGAGCAGAGCTTCACCCCTGGTGGGCGTGCCGGGTGGATCCCGGTCGGGTGCATGGGGGAGTCTGTCTGACTGTCTCTCCCTGTTTCCAGCTTCAGAAAAAAAAAAAAAAAAAAGTGAGTCCATCCAGAGAATAAGCTAGAAACTGATGGCTGCACTCTGGCCTTTCTGTTGAGCCTGAGTGTCCCATGTCTGATGGTCTTAAGAGACACTGCCTGGTGGTCCCTCTGTAGCCTACTTCCAAAAAGCACAGGCCTTGTGGTCTCTAAACAAAGAGGGGGAAATTTGCATATTATTTACATGTTGCTAATTAGATGAGAAAGGCAGATTCACTCAACCCCTTCACTTCATGCCTGCCCCATCCTATCCCACTCCCATTGAGTTCTTCCTCATCCATCTCTTGACCCCAGCAACTTCTCCAATAATTCCAGCCCAGGTCTTACCCCTCAAGACCCTTACCTAGTCCCAGTCCAACCCCTACTGTATTCAGTGGTTGGTCCTGCCTGGAAAAAGCAGCTGATGGGTGTTTAGTATATCTAGTCGGGGTAGAGGATCCTGGAGCAGGTTACAGTGAAAAGGAAGACGATGGACTTTCCAGCTTGAGGTTTACTCTAGGAACAGAACGGGAGCAGAGAGCTCTGACTCCTGCAGCCCAGGGGCCATCTGAATGGGGCTATGCAGTGGGGGAGGAAGGTGCTCCTTGGGGATGTGGTAGGCAGGTGCCAGCTGCATGCCCCAGGCCTGCCCCAAGCCTCTTGGCTGGCAGCCACACCAGCCTGTGAAGGCTGGCTACATTGAGGGAGGGGGAATCCTGGGGAAGGTCAGGGAGCATCCTTTGGCCTGGCAACCTAACACTGGTTAAGGTGAGATTACTGTGCAAGTTATTGAGGATCCTCCAATGGGGATAGCACATCCAGATTCTTGGGGCTTTCATAAACCCAGCCCAGAAAATTGTGAGGCACTGTGCTAAACTAAGCACATTGTCTCTTTGAAGGGAAGCAGTCAATATGTTTCCAGATAATAAGGGCCCCCCTGTTTCCTGAAGACAGGTAAGGAGGAAAGGGGGGCACAGACAGGCACAGATTCTGTCTCTCTCACCTTCCATTAGCTCCCTCTTCCCTCTGAAACCAAGGCCACCTCTCCCAGATGAGAGATCTGCGCCTGTCATCTGATAGTAACCACAGAAAAGGACACCACACTATAGCCACAACAATGCACAAAATGAGCTTACGTGCCCCAGAGTTGCTGTGGAGCTCTGTCACCACCATGGCTGACTCAGGTAGACACCAGGAGCTGGGGAATGTTAGTGCATTCGGACTTATGCAGAAACCTGAAGCACAGTTCAGGCTAGCAACTTGCAGAAACCAGCTTGCTCTGGTCAGGACAGGGGCCTGGATATGAGAGGAAAGGCTGCCCTGCATATGTGACTAATTCCCCGCCATGCACAGGTGATGTGTGAGCTGGGTGTACGCGTGCTACAGGTGATGTGTGAGCTGGGTGTACGCGTGCTACAGGGTGCCTCAGCAAGCACCCTGACCGGCACCCATGGCTCTGTGCACACGTCCCAGTCTGCACAACCGGATGGTGCGCCAGTGTCCTCACTGAATTCCACCTTACCTCTTCTCTGCTCTGGGCCTTTTCTTCTTGCTTCCTGGTAAAACAGAAACTGGGGTAGGCACATCAGTTTCATCATCCCCAGCCCTGCTCCCTTGTGTAGAGAGTCTCTGTCTCCATTTTCCCATGACAGCAAGCAGTGGATCCCTCCTTGGTCCTGAGTGGGGGAAATCCCAGCCCCTTACTGGCCGAGATGACTCCATCTTGCACCAACTCCTCTGCCCTGGTAGCTCCTTCTTCCCTATGTGTCTCATGCCACTCCCTCACCCTGTGACCAAGTCAAGAGGAGAGGTGGGAAGAAGTGGGGTGGCTCTGTGGGAGCAGGGTAGGAAGGGCGGATCAGATACTGTTCGATTTTGCCCGTGTCCCTCTGGAGCACTGCTGCTCATTTAAAATTCCGATTTAAAGCTGAGCGGCTCTTTAAATTTCCACATTAGCATGCCGCCCTGATGCCAGGCCAAGATGTTGGGATGGATTTGGCAGGAACGCCTCTAACAGCAGCAAGCAGCAGCATTTGCCAGCAATAAAACAACGCATGAATAAAAGAAGCCGGGTTGGCGGCAGCGGCGGCAGCAGCAGCACAGGTAGCTGGGTGAGCCCAAGGGGCCCAGATATTCGGGGGCTCGGAGGCCTGTGCAGGGGCATATATGAATATAGGCTTCTGTGACTATCTCGGCCCTCACCTTCGATCTGTGCCTGCAGTGGAATCTGAGGTGAGGGCTTAGGCAGGATTGGGGATTCTCCCCTGTGCCTGTCTCATCCTCCTCCCCACAGGATTATCACCTTGGAAGAGACAAATGTTGCCTTTGATGAGGACACAGGACTTGGCCCACAGCCCGAGCTGTCCTACTTTACTGGGGCCCCAAAGAACAGGTAGGGTCAGAGAAAGCAACATGACCTACAGTGGATTCTACATCTATGACCCCAGATACCTGGGTGCTGAAGGGCACTGTCAGGATAAGGGGACTGGATGACAGGCAGCCATGAGGACTGGATATTGGTGCTGAGCTGGGTGGGAGAGATGCTCTGAGCTTGCAGTTGGCTAGAATGGGGAATGGCCAGGAAGAGCAAGGGGTTGGCCAAACTTGAACTTCCTGTAGACTCGGGAATATTGTTTGAGGTCAGATGGCAAGGCAGAAAGGTTAGATGAAAGCCTAGGCTGAAGGCTGGCCACCTCCCAGGGGTTGTTTTGTCCACTCCATTTCCCAGGGTCTAGAGAGTACAGCCCCAGAGGACTTGAGGCTGCTGGGTCCAGTGTCCCCTCTGCTCCAGTTATCTAGCTGGATAAACTCATCACCAGTCCTGTCAGGAATAAGCAGGATGTCTTGCTCTTACCATCTATACCTCCCACTCGGTCAAACCATCCCCTTCCCTGAAACCCAGGGGAAGAGGGCAGAAGCAGAGGGTGGCAGAAGATGGTCTCTGTAGTCTTAGCTAAGGCAGAAAAGAGGGGCACCCTTCTCTGATGGGACTCCTCCCTTCCAGCTCATGAGTGATTTCGGGCCCCACTTTGAACTCT
Source organism: Saccopteryx bilineata (assembly GCF_036850765.1). Taxonomy (NCBI): domain Eukaryota; kingdom Metazoa; phylum Chordata; class Mammalia; order Chiroptera; family Emballonuridae; genus Saccopteryx; species Saccopteryx bilineata. The sequence continues at coordinate 375,193,898 of NC_089491.1, forward strand.
CTCAATCCCTGGAGAAGCTGGAGAACAGGCAGGGAGAGCCAGGCTTTAGCAGGGCAGAGCCCCCATACTGGAACTTGGGCTAGTCCTGTCCTGTTTTTTCCAAACCTGTTCCTCGGCCCACACATTGGAGGTGAGACAGCTCTGGGGTGAGGGAGTGGTTAAGGAGCTAAGTTCAGGCCAGAGACATATCATTTTGTCATTTATTCATTCATTCAACAAATATTTACCAAACAGCTGCTTTACACTCGGAACTGTGCTGGGCACTGGGAGCACACTGGTGAACACAGACAGACGTGGTCACTGTCCTCGTGGAACTTTCCAGCTGGTGGGGGAAATAAGATCATTATTCAAATGGCTGCACAAATTAGTGTGAAACTGTGCTAAGTGCTCTGAAAGGATATATAGTACCATGAAAGTATATAATCGGGGGACTTGGCTGAGACTAAGGAGTTTGAGGATGAGCTTGCAAAGGAGACAGAGAAAGAGCAGCCAGAGTGGTAGAACTGGCAATGATATCACAGGTCAGAGGAGGAGGTGGTCAACTGCATGGAGAGGTTCCGAGAGCTCATGAGACACCTATTCATCCTGACTCCTCACCTGCTAGTTGTGACTACAGGTATGGAAAGGCGCTGGCATCGTGCCTGGCTCACAGTTGGTGCTCTGTAATGTTAGCTCCCTTCCTCCCCTCCCCAAGCTAAATCTCCCTCCAGGGACCCCAGATTTCTGGAACAAAAGAGCTGCTTAGGTTCAGCTTCCTCTGTCAGTCAGACCCCAAACCCCCACCATCCAGTCCTCAGTGAGGGATTCTAGGCCTCACCTGCTTCCCCACATGAGTCCCTGCACATGGAGCCCTACCACTTCCTAACCCAGTGGTCAGCAAACTGCGGCTCGCGAGCCACATTTGGCTCTGTTGACTAATGAGTTTGCCAACTACTGCCCTAACCTAATTCTTCCTTTGCATTGGCCTTCCATGAACAGGGACTGGGGTCTAGGTCTCGGGGTAAGATGCCATTCTGGCTCTGCTTCTGGGGCTGAGTCTGAGAAAAAAAGAGAGTTGGAATCTTCAGCAGCTTCCAAAGCTGCCCGGGGTGAATCTGAGTGTCTTAGGTAGGGAGAGGGAGAGTAGTGGGGAGATGGGGAGGGGGCTGCCCACCCAAGGCGGCGTAGAGCCCAGAGCCTTTTCCATCACAGACACCCCATCTGTCTCCCACAGAAGGCTTAGGCTGGAGGAGGTGCTGAAAAGGGGGGTATGAAGGGTGAAACTGCACAGTCTGTGAGCCAGCACAAATGCGGTGGAGGTGCTGACCCAGAAGGATGGAAGGTTCAGCGTGGGTCTCAGCAGGGCTTTTGTCTGGGCCACTGAGGACTAGAGGTCAGACTCTGGAACCAGAGGCGGGAAGATGATGGGAACACTGCGTGCTACTCTCCCTAGACAGCTCTGTGTTTGATTTTGATTTACAGCTCCCTACCCCACTGACCAAAGGGCAAAGAATCATATCCCTCTGGCCCAAAAATTAATGGTGTTCCTAAGCCCAGGGCTAGGCTGCATTCACGACGCCTCCCTCTTCTCAGCAGTCAGACCTTTTCCAGACCTTAAAATAATATTTTGGTTACATTTGACAGTTTTCAGAGTGTTTCCTTTTACATATTACTTTAAATTGATCCCACTAAAGTCCAAGTAGGTAAACATTATTATTATTAACCTGTAGATGAAATAATGGAAAGATTAAGTGAAAAGCTAGGATCATAGGGAAATAAGAAGGCACTCAAACCCAGGACTCCTGAATCCACCACCAGCCAGTAGGCTGTACTGACTTAGACCTTCCGTCCTCATTTTCAGTGACATTGTACAACCCCCACTGCCAACTCAGGTCTGGGCTTTCTAGGAAAAAGCTCAGAAGAATTCCTTCTCTGGGACTGAAAACTTTGGGAAGATACCCAGGGCTTGTTGAACATACATCGACATACCCCCCCACCCCAACCCAACATCCAGACACTAGAAAACTGGACATTCCTAGTGGGATGTGGCTTCTACATATAAAACTATGAGAGAGCCCTTGCCTGAAAGTTGTGAGGAAGGAGGGGCAGGACAGGGTGCAGAAGTAGAAAATGTCAGTCCAGGAAGCAGCTATTAGGGTCCACTCCAGGTTCCAAAACAGACCCTTGGGAATCCTTGTGGCCATCTTCTCCCCACACTCCAAGTTCTTAATACTTCCCCCTTTTTCTCTCTGCCTACACTAAAAAAAAAAATATGACTCCATAGCTTCCCTGCCTGCTCCAGTCTTTTCTCCCATTCTTCTTTGTTCAGAAGTTCTTCCTCAGGTATAACTTTATTTCTTCAGGTTGCCACTTACCCCCTCTAAAAGTACTCTAAAACAGGTGCCAAGGGAACCCAACACAGAGCTTCAGTTATTAAATATAAATAGACAGGGAAGGGGAACTGAATATAGAGACAGATATTATATCTCTCAGCCCCTGTAAGTTATTAGAAGGCACTGGTGGTTGCTAAGCAACAGGTCTCCATAGAGGACAAGGCACCGAGAAGAAATGCCTCCTTTGACTGAATTTTGGGGTAAGAGGGTAGGGAGGGTGGAGGTCAAAGGTTTGTTGTCTGGCAGGCAGAGCTGCTGGGAATGGTTGGTTTGTCCTCCAAGTCCAGCCCTAATGGCCTTAGCAGACTCCACTTTTACAGCCTTCAGGATTGGTGGAAGGAGGAAGGCCTCAGGCAATCCTCCTTTCCTGCCAGGAGGAGGAGACCTGGTTTCCATAGCAATCCAGAAACAATCCTGACCTTGTTTTGCTTATGACCTCTTTGTAGCCCTCTCATGGAGCACTATCATGGACCTCTTTCTCTGACCCCTAACTTCTGATTTGAGGGGGAGGGCCCATAGGAAGTTTGGAGGAGGGGTGCCACAAAGCTGGTCTTACTTTGCCCCAATGTGACCTATTAAACTCTAAAGGGGCAGTGACTTTTCAGGGGAAAGGGCTTCCAGGTGTCCTCTGACCTCTGCATCCCTTAAGCCACTGCAGAAAGCACAGCCACATGGTGGCATACAGGGCAAATTCTGGGCCCAGGCTTGCTTTCTAAAGGGCCAGTACAGACTGGGGTTGGAGGTCAGGAGAGAATGAGGGGGTCGGATCTTTTATGCCCCTTGGCCATCCAGACGCCCATCCTCCTTGAGCTGAAGTCCACTGTTGTCAAGACTCGAGAATGGAGATATAGAACATTAACGTATGTCAAGTATAAGTGAGTGGCACCGAGGGGCATAATCTGTTTTTCTAATATGACCACAAGCAGAGAGTTAGAAGAATTAGGCCGACAGCTGCTGGTCCCCCCCACCCCACCCTTTCTGCCCCCCCCTCCTCACTCTCCCTCTCCCTTCCTCCTCGGCATTTGCACACACCAATGGCAGCCGAGCCCTGCTCGCGATTTCTCTTAATCTTCCTCCACCATCCTGCGCTCTTTCCGCAGGCGGTGCTGCGAAGCCGGCAGAGCCCCGCGTCACACCTTACTGCTCTCTGAGATTGCTCCACAGAGAGCTCAAGGAGATGGCAATTCGGTGCTGATGCCGGCTGGCAGCAGTTGGAAGAGGGGAAGGAGGAGAGAGAGGGAGGAGGGGAGGGGGAAAAAGTTGGCACAGATACCAAGTTTTTCCCTAGAGAGACTGGGGGGGGGCACAAGAGAAGAAGAAAATGACACAGAGGAAAGGAAACAAGGAAAATGAGGCAGAGAGACAGAGAGAGAGAATGCATGAGTTAAAGTTCTAGCAGACATCCACATGTGTACACCCCTACCTCACCTCACTCATGACCCTCTAAAGATGTGTGTGTGTGTGCGCGCGTGTGTGTCTCTCTCTCCCCCTAGCCAACCTGGAAATCAAAGCAGCCCAGGCATGTTGTGTGTATTTGTGCAAGTATGTGTGTGTGTGTGTGTGTGTGTATACGCCTGTATGTTGTCTCTGTTTTGGATCGCAGTAGAATGCAGTATGTAAATGAGATGGTTATTACCGCAATGTTCATCAAGCTGAGCCGAGAAGACATTAATAGCCTGATGAATATGCATGTGAATTTGTTAATTAAGTTAATTATTCTGCTGAAAATGCATTCGTCTTCCAAGGACATTTTCCCAATGATTTTTACATGCTCTAGCCATTAGTCATGCTATATTTTATCAGGGAAATGAGTTTGCTTAAGTTGTAAAAAGAGAGAGAGAAGAGAGAAGAGAAATAGAAAGGGAAAGGAAGAGGAAAAAAAAGGAAAGAGGAAGAAGGAAAATGTGCTGAAGTTGAGAGTGGGAAGGCAGCTGAGGCCGGTCTGAAGTTTGAGGCCCAGCTGGGCTTTTGAAGCCTGCCCTCAATTTTTATGGGTACCTTACTCTACAATTTTTTGCCCTTTTTTTGATGACAAACTTTTTTTTTCCAGTGCCAAATTTCCAACACATTAATTAATTGTTGTAGCCAATTAACTGTAGTTGTGCAAATGAGTTTAGCACTAATTACCATGCAGTGCCTGTAATCACATAAAAAACTTGCTGAGAGAGAGGAGAAAGGAGGAATGGAAAGTGAGTGGTGGCAGGAGTGAAGGGGACCTGGAGTCGAAAGTCAGCGAAGGAAAGGTTGTAAGCAGGGGTCCTGAGATTTCCTGGTTAGGTGCCATCTTGGATCCAAGGGAAGACAGCTGTCTCCTAGCCACATTCAGGACCTCTGACAGTCAGGAAAGCTGAGTAGAGATAGAAGCTGGTAAACTGTGGTCTCCCTGTGTCTGAGAACTTACAACCAAAAGACAGAGATGCAGAATGGATATTTCTGGTTGTTTCAACAATGTAGTGTAGTCCGTAGTCCCTATTAATACTGAAGGTCTCAGTGTTTATGCCCCATGGCTTGAATTACTGGGTAAGGTTGGTGGTTGCCACTGGGAGAACATGTGCCATTTTTGATGGACCAAGGGAGATGGAGAAAAGTCATATGTGCAGCCAGCCTGGTTCTGGAGTTATAAATAGATAGGGAAAATTGTTATAAGTCCACAGTCACTGGAATGGGCCAAGGAAGCAATAGTAGCATCAACTATAAAAGAGTCGCTTCCAGCACAAGGTGGGAGGAGGCAGCCTTTGGCCAGACACAGCTCCCAAGAGAGGAGCCAAACCTTCTCTCCTGCAAGTTGGCATCTCTACCATCCATCATGTCATGTCTGGTCCAACTCTAGGTTTCCACCTGTCAGCTTCAACCAGTGCCCAGAGGCTGAGGGATAGACCAAATGATTTCTACAACTCCTGACTTAGTTGGAGAGAAACAGCAGTGGTGAAGTCAGGACTAAATGCTAGACTGGCATTTTTGCTTCCACTCTGTTTGCTCCCTGTACCATGTTCTAGACACTGAGCTTCCCAAGGTGTAGAGTACATGTGTAAATGAACTGCAGTTCCTCTCACCACAACCAAAAGAAAAAAGAAAAACAGTGCTACATCTCCCTTATCCCTCCAGAATAAAGCGTTCACTCTTTGTCATAGGCCTCAATTTTCTTAGACCTGTCAGAGATACATTCAATTTCATATTTCTAAGGAAGACCTTGCCCATTCATACTCTGATAGACAACCAAAGGCTGGATCCTCCCTCTCCCATTCCAGGTCTCGGGTCTGCGAGCAGATTGTGGGCTCTAGCCACTTCAGCCTTGATCCTCCCTGGCAAAGGGATAACAATGTCAAGGACACATGCCATTCTGTTCCTGCTCCATGACACTGCTGCCCTTCGAACCTATGAACCAAAGTTAGCTATGAAGACCTGAACTGACCCAGGCTGTCCCAATGCTCTTCCTGCCTGCAACATCTCTCTCCCGACACATCCTTTTCCCAGTAACCTTAGTCAAAGTCTGAGAAAGCCTACTGTAGTGAAAGAGCCCTATTTCTTGGGTTCCAGGCTCTTCTTTGCCATTTAATAGAAGGTGATAATGGGCAAATCATTTACTGTAAGCCTCAATTTTCCATCTATAAAGTGGAAATAATAATACTGCGATGCCTAAAAGGTTAAGAAGCTTAGTAATTATGAATATAAAACATTCAGCACACCAAGTAAAATAAACAATTTCATTAATTCCTAGGGAGTACAAAGTATTCTTTAGCAGGCAAATGGTTAAAGTGTGGTACATCCACACCATGGACTAAATAAGAGGACCAAACTATTGGTACATATAAAAACTTAAATGAATCTCCAGGGAATTATGTTGAGTGAAAAAAGCTAATCCTGACCCCAGCCAGGTTGCTCAGTGGACAGAACATCACCCTGGCGCACCAAGGTTGCGGGTTTGATCATCCCTGGTTAGGGCACATATGAGAAGCGACCAATGAATGCACAACTAAGCTGAACAATAATGAGTTGATGCTTCTCTCTCTCTCTTTCTCCACCCCTTTTAAAAAAATTAATTTTTTGCCTGACCAGGCGGTGGTGCAGTGGATAGAGTGTCAGACTGGGATGCCGAGGACCCAGGTTCGAGCCCCCAAGGTCGCCAGCTTGAGCGTGGGCTCAAATGGTTTGAGCAAAGTTCACCAGCTTGGACCCAAGGTCGCTGGCTCGAGCAAGGGGTTACTCGGTCTGCTGTAGCCCCACGGTTAAGGCACATATGAGAAAGCAATCAATGAACAACTAAAGTGCCACAACAAAAAACTGATGATTGATGCTTCTCATCTCTCTATGTTTCTGTCTGTCTGTCCCTATCTATCCCTTTCTCTGACTCTCTGTCTCTGTTAAAAAAAATTAATTAATTTTTAAAAAGATTTTATTTATTGCCTGACCAGGTGGTGGCACAGTAGATAGAGCGTCGGACTGGGATGCAGAAGACCCAGGTTCAAGACCCCGAGGTCGCCAGTTTGAGCGCGGGCCCATCTGGTTTGAGCAAAAATTCACCAGCTTGGACCCAAGGTCACTGGCTCGAGCAGGGGGTTGCTCGGTCTGCTGGGGGCCCATGGTCAAGGCACATATGAGAAAGCGATCGGTGAACAACTGAGGTGTTGCAATGCGCAACGAAGAACTGATGATTGATGCTTCTCATCTCTCCATTCCTGTCTGTCCCTGTCTATCCCTCACTCTGACTCTCTCTCTGTCTCTGTAAAAAAAATTTTAAAAAAAATAAATTTAAAGATTTTATTTATTGATTTTATAGAGGAGAGAGAGAGAGAGAAAGGCAGTGGGGAAGAGCAGGAAGTATCAATTCATAGTTGCTTCTTGTGTTTGCCTTGACCAGGCAAGCCCAGGGTTTCAAACCAACGACCCCAGCATTCCAGGTTGATGCTTTATCCACTGTCACTTTTATGCCACCAAAAGTCAAGCAACAATAGGGGGGGGAAAAGCTAATCCTAAAAAGTGGCATAGTGTATGACTCCATTTTTGAAGTGACAAAATTTTAGAAGTGGAGGATAAATTAGTGGTTGCCAAGGGTTAAGGAGGAGGTGATGTGGGCAGGATTATAAAAGGGCAACATGAGAAATCCTTGTGGTATTGAAACTGTTCAGTATCTTGACTGTAATGGTAGATAAACAAATTTATATAGGTAATAAAATTGCATAGAACTTAATACATACACCTACCCCCACTGAACAAGTAAAACTGGGCAAATCTGAAAAAGATTTGTGGGTTGTACCAATGTCAATATTCTGGTTGTGCTATACCATAGTATTGCAAAATGTTACTATTGGGTGAAAGTAGGCAAAATGTACAAGGGATTTCTGTATTATTTCCTACAACTGCATGTGAACATACAATTACTTCAATTTTAAAAAGCTATGATAGCCTGGCCTGTGATGGCACAGTGAATAGAATGTAAACCTGGAATGCTGAAGTCACTAGTTTGAAACCCTGGGCTTGCCGGGTCAAGGGACATACAACAAGCAATCAATGAACAACCAAAGTGAAGCAACTGTGAGTAGATACTTCTCATTTCTCACCCCCCTCCCCACCCCATAAAATCAAGAAATAAAATCTTTTCTCTCTCTCTCTCTTTTTTTATGAAGTGAAAGGTGGGGAGGCAGAGACAAACTCCTGCATGCGCCCTGACCGAATCCACCTGGCAAGCCCCTTAGGGATGATGCTCTGCCCATCTAGGGCCACTGCTCTGTTACTCTGCAACCAAGCTATTTCAGCACCTGAAGCAAGGCTGGAGCCATCCTTAATGCCTGGGGCCAACTTTGCTCCATTCGAGCCATGGCTATGTGAGAGGAAGAGAGAGAGAAAGAGAGGGGAAGGAGAGAAATGGAGAAGCAGATGGTCACTTCTCCTGTGTGCCCTGACTGGTAATTGAACCCAAAACTTCCACACACCAGGCTGATGCTCTACCACTGAGATATCTGGCCCAGGCCAAGGAATAAAATCTTAGTAAAAAAAAAAAAAGCTATGATAGTCCTGCCAGATAGCTCGGTTGGTTAGAGCAGTGGTCCCCAATCTTTTTTGGGCCACGGACTGGTTTAATGTCAGAAAGTATTTTTACAGACCAGGCTTTAGGGTGGGACAGATAAATGTATCATGTGACCAAGACAAGCATCAAGAGTGAGTCTTAAGACGGATTTAACTGAGGGAATCTGGTCATTTTTTTAAAATAAAACATCGTTCAGACTTAAATATAAATAAAACAGAAATAATGTAAGTTATTTATTCTTTCTCTGTGGACCGGTACCAAATGGCCCACGCGTGGCCTGGGGGTTGGGGACCACTGGGTTAGAGCACCATCCTGTTACACAAAGGTTGTGGGTTTGATCCCTGGTCAGGGCACATACAAGAGTAAATCGATATTCCTGTCTGTCTCTCTCCCTTCCTCTCCCTCTGAAATCAATAAACTTAAAATGAAAAAGCTATGATAGATTATTAATGTCTCTGCTGGGTATAGAAGGGAGAAGGGGCCGTCCTTGTGTTTCTACTGCAGAATTCCACAGAGAATGATTAAAAAATATTATTCTCATTTGACCTGTGGTGGTGCAGTGGATAGAGCATGAACCTGGAATGCTGAGGTTGCTGGTTTGAAACCCCAGGCTTGCCCAGTCAAAGCTCATACAAGAAGCAACTATTACTACAAGTTGATGCTTCCCACCACCCTGCACCTGCCTTTCTCTCTCTCCATCCTCTAAAACCAATAAAAATCTTCAAAAAAAAATTTTTTTCATTAGGGTACATAAATAAAATGATCATAACCATGGGGTGGCGTGATATTTGTATCTGTTGACCCAATAATTCCATTTCTTGGAATTTACTATAAAAATAAACAAAGTTTAATGTGTTAGGATGTTTATTGTGGTATTATTTAGAACAGTAAACATATCTAAAGGATTAAAAATAGGAGATGCCTTATAAATCACTGCATATCTAGGTGATGAATTATCCTACAGACTTTAAACATACTTAAAAAAAATACACCCAATACAAGGTAGGCACTCAATAAATGATAATTCACTTTACTGGGATGTTCTGGGTATCAAAAAAGCTAATGTAGGCCTGACCTGTGGTGGCGCAGTGGATCAAGCGTCGACCTGGAACACTGAAGTCACTGGTTCGAAACCCTGGCCTTGCCTGGTCCAGGCACATATGGGAGTTGATGCTTCCTGCTCCTGCCCCCTTTCTCTCCCTCTCTCTCCCTCCTCTCTAAAATGAATAAATAAAATCTTAAAAAAAAAAAAGCTAATGTAGGCAAATGTACTTAGCAAACTCTAAAGTGCCTCGCAAATGCTAGGTGTTGCTACCCTAATGGCTGTCTTTTCCATCCACCCTAGATGAGGCTGTACTTCCAGGCAAAACTCTGCCTAAGGTGCTCCTGGCTTGAGAGGAATGGGAATGGGGGAATTCACTTATTGGGGAGTCTGAATCAAGGGATTGGGGCTACTTCCTTTCCAGGAGACTGTCATCCCCAGCTCCATATCATGAAGAACACTATGGACATTCTCCCAGCAGATGCGTATACACATATTTGGTCTATAATTTCAGAGGACTCATCGAGTCTTTGAAGCAATGTCAGCCCTGCTGATTCCCTCAAAGTAAAAGACTCTATTGCATCAATACATTGACTGAGCACCTAATGAGTATCAGATACTATCCTAGGTGCTTTACACACATTATTTCACTAAATTCTTTCCACAACCTTGAGAGGTTGTTCATCTGCATTTCAGACAAGGAAAGTAGGGCTCTAAGAGGTTAAGTGATTTACCAAGGTAGCACAGCTGATAAATGGCAGCGCCAGCACTGGAGCCCAAAGATGTCAGCTTAACACATATGACATATAGAAGGACTGAGGAGGGTGGCACTGTGTGGAGACTGAACTGAGGCCCACATCTAGAGGAGCCCCAGAAAAGTAACCTTGTTCTTCCGAGGCCCCTTGGGTAGGCACAGATTTAAATCCACCCAGGCAGAAGCAAAATCTCTGAAGGGAAGCAGTCCCATTCTGAAGTCTTATATCCCATGAGTTTTTCCATATGTCTAACCTCTATCCTTTCTGCTAACATCCGATCCTCTTTCCTCTCACTGGCAGTGGGGATGGTGAACATACGAGATGGTGTCCCTCAATGAAAGGTCCTAGGTCAGGAGGGGATAGAGGAGCTTCTTCTTCCCCAGTTCTGTTGAGGCCATGACTAGGACACTTCAGTCCCTTTAGTCTCTTGGATCTGCCCCCAAGGCAGCAAACCAAAGATGAGCAGGAGAAAATGTACCAGGAAGAAAAGCAGAAAGAAATCAGCTAACTAGACCAAGGAGACAAGCTTGGAGGACGGCTGGGAGTCCCTCGGGACCTTAGTGCCAGGTGCGGGGTGAAGCTGAGGTGGGCAGTTCCCCCAGCAGCCTCAGCAGCTGGCTTCGGGTCTGACACCCACCTAGCTGTGGAGGCCTGGCCAGCATCCCTCGTGCCAGAGCCTCGTCTGTCTCAATGTGATATTTCTATAGTGAGGAGGGTGCTGGGCATTCCGCCACTGGGTATTTACTCCTCCTGTTTCAGTACTACCTTGCCGAACTTGTCAGGACCAGGCAGTCCAACTGGGGGCCTTACAGAGGCCCAGGTAAGAGAATAATCATGTGAGGAGGATGTTGGGGTCCCAAGGCTAGGTCCAAACCTTTCTTTTAACATGCCCCCAGGCGGGCAACTGGGGCCTCACTGTGACACATACATTGGGAGGGGAAGTCTCATCCCTCCCTCCCTCTATCCTTCCCTCCTCCACACATTATTCTTCCTTCCTTCCTGGGGCCCAAGTATGCCCACTGCTCACTTTGGCTTCCCTCACCACCTACCCTATGGATAGGAGAGGGTTAAAGGAATGGTATGGGCAAGCTATAAATTTCCCATCAGTGTGGGGAGAGTAGGACTGTTGGCAGGGAGGGGGTTGGGTTGGGGGGGGGGAGGGAGAGCTGGGAAAAAGCCAGGAGGTTGTCTCTAGGTAACAATAAACACTGCAAGCAAGGAGCAGCTGTTACACTTACTCTCTCTGCATCACAATGCTGAAATAACACTAATAAACCAGGGTGCCCAATGCACAGGCATACATGCATTTAGGGCCAGTCTCCACAGCACCCCTAGGGTTGCCCTCTGCTTCAGGTCAGGGCCTTGGTGCCAGTAGACATACGTCTTGGCCCGGCTACACCTGTCGGGAAGGATGAGGGTTGATCGCCAGTCTCAGACTGGGGCGTCTCAGAGTCAGGGGAGTAGCAAAGGCTGGGATTCTGGGTTCAGATCCTGATGGCATTCACTGGTGGAAGAATTCAAATGGGATAACTCTTGGCCAGGAATTGAAAGGAGAGAAGAAGAATGACAGAGAGAAAAGTATAAGGTACAGACAACTATTTACCATGTCTTCTCAGATTGGAAGGGATGATGAAATGGCCAGAAGTAGAGCTGGCTCAAGAGACGTGGAAGAAAAGAGGGGGCCAAGGAGAGGTGTGAGAAAGAGCAGAAGCGTGTGGTACTGAAGAATGATTCTCTGCGTCTCACTCACTCACTCCTACATCCCACTGCAGCTGGTGCACCCCCACAGCATCACTTCTATACCAGCGCCAGGTAATTACCGGTTCCGGACTGAGCTTTGTTATGGGTGTTTCAGCAGGGCCCACGGCTCCTGATGCAGTCAGGGAGAGTTGGGGGCGTGGAGCTGGTCTCATGTTCCTATATGAAGAGCAGCTGCTCTATCCCTTTCTCCAACCAAAACCATCTCTGGAGCTCCAGGGGCATCCCCGCAAGAGGCCCCTCACCCAAGCTGGAGAGCAGAGCCACCAGCAATGAAAGAAAGAGAAATAGGCAAATGAAGGACTCGGACTGTCAGAGAAGTCTCTTCTCTTATTCCATCCTTTTCCGAGTTCAGAGGAAGGGTATTTAATAGTATGCATCTGGATACACTGGTATCCAGATCCCTGCTTCCCTTTGCTGAAACAAGGAGGCCCCTGGGACTGTGGTCAAAGGCATGGATGATTTTGGTCCATCTTCTGGCCCCTTTCTGCTGGTGTGATCTCAAATATAGTACCCTACCATACCCCTGATTCAGAAAGGATGGAGAAGCTGCACACTGCCAACCTGGTCTGTAAGGGAAGAGAGCATCAGCACCTTTGAAGATCTATGGTGCCTATTTCCAGGGAAAAGAGTCCAGAGGCCAAGTGGTCTTATAATAAATAATGTTTGGGGAAAAAAAATTCCCAAGTCCTGTGGTATCAGCTGGGTAACCAAAGCCCTGAGGGGGGGGGGAGTAGCTGTGTCTGCCTGGAAAGCCCCTCTTCTGGAAGGTGCCCAGGAGCATGAAACTGCCCCAGCACACTTCTGTGCAGCCAAGAATGACTGGCCTCTCTTATCCTTTGCTCCCTGGGAAGCCTCTCACTGGGATGCACAGCCTCTCCTGCTCTTTCCCACTCTCTCTCTTCTTTCATAGTTAGAGCCTCTCCTGGCCTCATAATTCAGAAAAGAGACCATCACCCACAGAGCTCAGAGTGCAGGAGAATGGGCAAGAGAGCTCTCACAGGCCTGGCCCCCTTCCCCTCTGTTGTTTTCATGAGCCGCCCCCACTGCAATGAGTCACCAAAACCTTGAGCTCAGCTGAGCTGCCAGCAGCCTTCCTCCCTCCCCCCTCCTCCAGCCAAACAGATTTGCACCCAAAGGGCCCAGAGCTCACCATCTTCCTTCTTGCAGGGCTAGAGCTAATTCCTTTATCTCTAGGAATCTGCAACACCCACACATTGAGATGAGTGAGCAAAGGAGTGCAGAAGACCCCCGCATGTGCTCTGTGCTGGAGCAGAGAGCTGGCTTCCTGGCTTCCTGCACAGGAACAGGAGCAGGGCCGCCACCAGGAGATCTGGTGCACCTGGCCACCCCGCCGCACTGGCAGGTGAGGGTGCAGGAAAGAACTGGGTAAAGAGGCACTCTCAGTTCCTTTTCTTTGACCTCTCTCCCTGGGCGCTGTTGGACATCATGGCACTGCCACCTCTGAGATGCCTCACCCCTCCACAGCTTTCTTTCAGGTGCTAGAGAGGGAATGTGTGTGACAACCTTCAAGGTGTCTTAGTGGGAGGGTCCCATATCCAGATCTCACTCCATCCAGTGAGACACGCTGAGTGAGGATGAGGAAAGGGGTCCTACCAGAGTCAAAGCTGGGCCAGCACTGAGCTCCTCAGGGATTCCCTTTTCTCCAGAGTGCAGGGGATTCTGGTACAGCCGCCTCTATGTTCCACTTACTTCAAGCCTATCCCTCTTCTCCTACAAAGGCTTGGACTTTCTTCTGGACTCCAGAGCAGGATCTAGGCTTTCACTCCAGGGCTGAAGATCTGGTGCCTTGGCTAAAGCTTGGTAATAGGAGGCAGGTCTGGTGGGGCTTGGGAGTAGGGAAGCCCTGCTCCTTAGAGAAACATCCCGAATCTAGACTGAATGCTTCAAGGGCCTTTCAGCCCCTCCAGTGTGCCTCCAGTGTTGAAGTAGGGGAGGACAAGGAGTGAGAAAGAGGGCCTGTGAAGGCCCCACCTCCTCTCCCTCCGTCGCAGCATGCTCGTACCCACTACTCTGTGTTTCAGAGGAGAAACAGAGGCTCTGTAAACAGGAGCCATCTAATCAATCCCCCACAATACCCAATATGAACAGCCTGCCCTATGTTAGGCAGCCGGCTCCACAGGTGGGTAGCAGGTATTTTAGTTCCCCAAATTTCCCTACCTTCTCCCCATTTTTAGGCTTCTTCCTGATATTGCCTGACAAGAGAATGTTCCTTTTCGACTCCCTCGCAGTTCTCCTCCCCTCCCCTCCCCCCTGTAGGCCCTCGGAAGCAGTGGGGGAGCTACAGGCTATTTGGGGGGATGTGAGGGTCCTTCTCATCTTGTTGGCAGCAGAGAAAGCAGAGAATCAGACAGCCAAGATGACCCGAGGGTCTAAGGACAGGATAGAACGAGGCTGGGGATACTTGGAGAGGCACATCCTGCTCTTGCCCAGGGACTCTGAGGGTATAAAATGGGGTACTGAGATAGAGAAGACAATTCTGGGAGTGGGGGAAAGGTGTTGAGGGCTTGGAGAGTGTGACAAAGTTTCTACCCATACTGATTTCAGAGCTCTCTGTCCATCCTTTCCCTGACCCCAACTTAGTCTCATGAAGCACAGAACAAAGAATGTTAATTTTTTTTTTTTTTTTTCCTGAAGAAGCTGGAAATGGGGAGAGACAGTCAGACAGACTCCCGCATGCACCCGACCGGGATCCACCCAGCACGCCCACCAGGGGCGAAGCTCTGCCCACCAGGGGGTGATGCTCTACCCCTGGGGGGGGGGGTCGCTCTGCCAGGACCAGAGCCACTCTAGCGCCTGGGGCAGAGGCCAAGGAGCCATCCCCAGCGCCCAGGCCATCTTTGCTCCAATGGAGCCTTGGCTGCGGGAGGGGAAGAGAGAGACAGAGAGGAAGGAGGGGGAGGGGGTGGAGAAGCAAATGGGCGCTTCCCCTATGTGCCCTGGCCGGGAATCGAACCCGGGTCCCCTGCATGCCAGGCCGACGCTCTACTGCTGAGCCAACCGGCCAGGGCCTGTTAAAATTTTTTGAGGAGGGAAGAAGATGCCAGGAAATGCCACCTCTGGCAACCTGGTGGGAAAGTCCCCTTTCGCCTTCCTTCTTTCCCTTTTTAGCCCTGGATGTCTGAATAGTGAAGCAAGTGGGGACTGGAGATGGGTCCAGCAGGAAACGCAGCCTCCTCCCCAGTGTGCACCAACACCACACAGAGCCAGCTGGGCCTGGCGAAGGGCTCTGGGGCCATGGTACCACGTGAACACCAGGCATTTCTGAGTCAGCTTTCAGAGCCTGGAGTTTTACTTCCATCTCTGTTCTCAGCTTAGACATGGACAGCAGGTATAAGACCACACCTCACTATATTTTTTGGCTTAATTTTTTCTAGCAGTTTATATTGCAGCAAGAAAACTTGTGACAAAACTCTCAAAAAAAGCTCAATATTTAGTCATCATTGGGGGATTTATTTCTAGGTTAAGGAACTGGGGTAGTTGGTGCATTTCCTTCTCTGTGGACCTTGTAAAGTATGGTAAAATCCCATGGCAGTGGGAGTGGGTGTGCGGTGGGCCCTGCCTACCTGGAAGCAAGGGATGTGATCATCTTTGGAAGAGGCTGCATAAGGAAAAGTCCTCCAAGAAGTGCACCTGCCTGCCTGACTCCCCTGAGTTGCTTCCAGGACTTGGGAGCCAGAGACACAAGACTCCAAGCAGTAGAGAATAATCTCCTGCCAACACGTTTCCCTTGGCTTTCTTCCCCACACCCTACCTACCTACCTACCTTTCCCTGTGTTCCAGGAGCTCTCTACGTCCAGGAATGCCGAGCAACACAGGACAGGACTCAGCTGACTTCCCATCTCTGGGTCTCCGTTTCCACACCTATAAAATGAAGGGTTCAGCAAGACGAGTTTCAAGTTCTCTTCCTTGCAAGAGTAAGGTTCTGTGAGTCACACTCCAAAGGCATCAGGCCTCATTTGCATGCTGTTCTGCATGTCGTCTCCATGGCACTTATTTTATGTCTAAACGTACAGAAATATCTCTGAACCCTGCCCTTCTCCTCTGTCTCACCACTGTCTCCGGTTCTAAGGCCCTTAGCTCTCATTCCCTCTCTTCAAAGCTCTGTCCCCACATTGCCTTTCACTTCATTTTATAGCACTCACTGGGACAAGCCCAACTGGAGAAAACCCCGGGAGCAAGAAAACAGCCTTACCTAATATCCTGGCTGCAATTTCGGGCCCCAGACCTGAGTCAGCCGGTCCAGTCCCATCCTCTTTGGAGCTCCTGGCAGTTGGGGGTAAATCCTGGCCCTCTCCTCAGTGCTTCCCCTCTTCCTCCACCTCGCTATTCTCCATGCCAGAACGCAAAGTGGCCAGTGATTGATGGGCCTGGGTTCCCGGTAACCGCACCCAGTGGCCCAATCCTCCTCCTCTACCCAATCCCTCCCCTGTCCCTATTCAGAGATCAGATTGTCTCATGTTGGTCCCCGAGGTCCCATTAATTAAAAATACATCCAATTAAATGGCAGGTGAAAACGTGCTATTGGAGCTCTCCACCCCCCTTGCCCCAGCTTGGTCCCCCCACCCCCTTAAGGCTCAGCTGTGCTTTGAGCTGAGAAAAAAAAAAAAAACGATAGAGAGAAAGAGGAAGAAAGAGAGAGAAGAGGAAGACATAGGGGTGAGGGTATGGCAGTGGTGGGGTGCTATTTGAACCTCTGCCAGGGTAGCATGTGCCAGCCTGGGAGGGTGGCACTGTGCCCTGGTGTCTAATTTCTGGAGGTGTGAGTAGGTTCAGTCAGCTGGGTACCCACTTCCATTTCCCTTAAAGAGGCAGAGGGAAGTCAAAGGGCATGGCTAGTTGTGCTGCCCTCCTTCTGGTTTGGTGGGTAAAAGGCAGAAGTGTAAATAGTGGAGGGCTCCTAGGTGGGGGTGTAATATTCAGGGGTTGGGAGAGTCTGAGGCTTCTGTGCTTGGCATATCACTGCAGAGTAGATAAGAAGAGGCGGCTGGGACTCAGGTGGCAGGGCATGGCAATGTTCCCAAGCCAGGCTGTGCCTACCCCTGCCCACAGGAAAACTAAGAAAAGAACGGAGCGAGGGGGCGGGGGGAGGAAGGAGCCATAGTTCAGGTGGGTCAGATAGAATAAAATATATAAGGAAGAACATTGTGTTGGCACTATATCTCCCAGCACTGTGTAAGTAAGGGGGCCTAGAAAGACTTTGTTCTACTTGCCATTTTTCTAGGCAAAAGGAAACAGCAGTAGTGTGAAGTCACCTTGCCCTGGCTGCCTGGCACGCTGGCTGTGAGCAGGGTATCTCCCTTGACGAGCAGTGTTAACTCTCCTTCTCCTCCACACTTACTATGTCCCAGCATTTTGTCAGCACCTGCCCCTGCCCGTCACCCTGGTACAGTCCTCTGGCCCCAGGCAGTGGAAAGCTAACTGGCACTGAGAGCTACTGGGAGAGAAGCTAGGAAAGAAGGGGTGACTGGGGGTGGCAACCAGAATCCAGGCAGGAATGGGGGTGGTTTGGCGACCCAGGCCCCCTCCTGGCCTCCTTGGCAGCCTCAGTACCTCCTCACTTCACTTTAACGCTAATTGGAGATTTTAATCTGCGCTGCTGCTCTGCTCAGGGTGCTGGGGGGAGTGCCAGCTGTGCAGTAATTCCAGCAGCACCGACTGTTTAATCAAGCTGTCCTCCTGGGGAGGGGCCCTAGGGCATGGGGGTAGGAGGGAGGAGGAGAACCTCTGTCATCTCCTGTAGCCTGTTCAGACTGGAAGGGCTTCGTGGAGACTGAGGATCAATTGTGGAGTACCCCACCCCCAGAAGGGCCCCATGGCCACTTGAAGCCCTGGCAGAGCCTTTACATGGTATGAGGATCATGGGCCAAAGCAGCCTCCCTCCCCATCCTGCTTCCTGATACCTCTTTTGGCTCAGAACCCTGGGGTATCCTGGGGTACCCCCCAACCACTCACACTACAAACATCTACTAGAACATCTTGAGCTCTGCAGGTTTGTGCTGGGGCACAGAGGGTGAACTTTCCCACTGTCTTCACGGTCCTCTCTCCAATACTCTAACCAAGATATTTCTCTTAACAATTGTAAGAGATTGTTTTCTCCGTAAGCACAGGTATTCCTACTCTCTTGGCTAAAAAGTGACTGTCTTAGAGGCAAGGGAGACAGTGGACAGCTGGAGGCTGCTACACCCTGAGGGAGAAAAGCACCTCGTTCCCAAGTTCAGCTGGGAACATACTGAGATATCAGGACACTAAGGCAAAGTGTTCTGGGTTTCAGGCCATTTTTAAGGAAGAACAAGTGGTACTAATAATTCTTTTGGCTTCTTAGGCCTCAGTCTCAGTTTCTCCTGGAGTCTTTCTGATCTCTATCTTGGGAAAAGGGTGCCCTGCTGCCCAAATTCTGTCTGCTAAGGGGCAGGAGTTTTCATTGGTCAGCAGCACCCTCGTGTGGTAGAAACCAAGACTGCAGCTACCCAAGTGGCCCAGCAGCTTTGAGGGATCAGCCAGGTTGACAGGTGGGCAGGGTTATAAATGTTGGTGTTCTCTGTGCCATCAAGGTACCCCAAACATACTTACTGCTCGATCACTTCCAGGGACATTTCCTGCTTTCTAACACCTTCCCTATCCCTCCATCCACCCCAGCCTAATGCCAACTCATGATATGTATTGTACTTAGGGAGGGAGCATCTTACCCAGAGCTGGCACTGACTTAACTTTCTGAGTAGTATGAACGTTCATGTACATTCTCTTTCAAAGGGTTAACAAAAAACTCACTACTCAAGGGGTTAAACCCCCTGCTTCTGCTGTCTGGATTATAGGTGTGAAAGAGGCACTGCTGAGAGAGGAGGCCTAAGGTCAGAAGGGTGAGCTGATGTCACCTCCAATGGCAGGAGAGGCTCTGGCACCGCTGCCAACTCTCTACAGGCACCAGACAAGAGTTCCCACCTGAGCTCAAGACAGAGTGTCCCCTAGTGGTGGGTTCTGCCCTGTGGCAATCCCTTCTCCACTCCCTGGGTAGAGTGGAGACTGATAGGGACAGACTCTTCGAAGTCTGAGGTCCCTCTCCTCGGGAATGGACACCAGATAAACACCTTTCCTCCACGGATCCAGATACTCTCTCCACGGATGCCAGGCCACTGGGCAGAATGTGCATCTGGGGCTTTAGACCTCTAGCCCCAAGAGAGGGTCTGCCCGTCATTAGACTTTTCTTTCCCTTCTAGTGTCAAATGCCATTTGTTTACTGGTCACTTCTTCCCACACCCACTAAATGAGAAAATCCCCAGAAAAGGAGAAGGAGATTTAATTTAACATCAGAAAGTTCTCACTAAAGATTAAGGCTAGGAGTCACTGAGGCAGAGAGCTGACTCACCAAGGCCTCCTTCTAGTTGAAGATATTTAACAACAGAGAAAAATACTCCCAGAGAGGAATAGGACCCTGCTTGGAGTTGGTGGGTAGGGACAGGAGCACTCCTACCTGTCAGCAAGAAGGGTGGGGGTGAGTCGGAGGCTGGTGGCCTGCCCGGCCCAGGCACTGAGGATGGAGAGAAGCAGCCTGCAAGCATCTACTTCTGATGTCGAGCACAGTGTTTGGGCAGCTGGATCTCCCATCTAACCTGGAAAGGAGGTGGAGAAGCTGATGAGACGTAAGTTGGGACAGCACTGCCCTAACCTGATTTAGAATAAAGGAAAAAATAGCTTCTTGGGAAAGAAGGCAGGGTTATGTGTGAGTATGTGGCGGTGGTGAGTGGGGCAGGTGTTGCAGAGGAGGCCAAGACTAATCGACATCAGCATCCCTCCATAGAGGAACATCCATTAGTACCTCTGGCCAAGAGGAAAGAACGGGAACAACACAACCGCCATGCTACTAAAGGGAGCAACCCACTCTAGCCAGAGGGAGAAATTGTCAATCAGATGGTAGGATACCATAATCAGGTCAAATAAAAAGCTAACAAAACACCTCTGGAAATCTTTGGGAATAAAAACTTCCTTGAGCCTGACCAGGTGGTGGCACAGTGGATAGAGCGTCGGACTGGGATGCGGAATGACCCAGGTTCGAGACCCCAAGGCCGCCAGCTTGAGCGCGGGCTCATCTGGCTTGAGCAAATAGCTCACCAGCTTGGACCCAAGGTCGCTGGCTCCAGCAAGGGGTTACTCGGTCTGCTGTAGGCCCCCGGTCAAGGCACATATGAGAAAGTAATCAATGAACAACTAAGGTGTCACAACAAAAAACTGATGATTGATGCTTCTCATCTCTCTCCATTCCTGTCTGTCCCTATCTATCCCTCTCTCTGACTCTCTCTCTGTCCCTGTAAAAAAACAAAAAACAAAAAACAAAAAACAAACAAACCCAAAAAACACACAAAACTTCCTTGAGACAGGGTGTGATAGAGAGAACATGTGTATGTGCGTGTGTGTGTGTGTATGTATGTTAGTCCCTTACAAAGGCAGGCCTATGGACTCTGATTGACCTTAGGACCCTACCTGGCTTAAGTCTGTGAAAGACACTGAATTTGCCTGGGCTCCAGATATCAGGTGACTGGTGGATATCATCAAATTCCTCAGGGGCCATCCCTCCTGCTGCTACTGCCACCTGTAAAAGAAAATGACAGATTACATTAGACATGAGACAGACACTAGACACCAAAGAGGGTCTTTGGTCTTTTACCCAGGAGCATGGCCTTATTAGGTAACAGTGACAGGGATGGTCACCATTCTCCCAATTCCCTCCAGCCTGAATTCATGAAGCCCAGAAGCATTCATGAACCTAAAGTATGTTCCCAGAACAAGTTTGAAGTGTTCTAAGAGTCCGACCTTCGGGGAACTAGTTCCCAGTCTGATAAAGTAAAAATGATAGTTCTTATATACCTAAGAGGCAAGTTAAGAATTCAATAATAAGAAAAGCTGTGAAACCCAGAATTATAAGGAACAATGAAGATTCAAGGCGAAAGGAAAGTCAATGCACTAGGGGCACTAGGGGAGGCCGTTTAGGTTTAGATCAGATCATCAGCTTGGACTCAAGGCTCTCTTGTCCAGAACGGCTTCTTCAAGAAGGGCTCAGAGGGGGAAAAAAAAAAAAAGTCCTGTGAGACAGAAAAGATGTTTGCAGGACAGCAGACATGATGGAATTTGAGCATGTACATCTATCATACATTCACTAGATCAGTGATTTTCAAGTTTTTTCATCTCCTAGCACACATAATTACTAAAATTCTGCAGCACACTGAAAAATATATTTTTGCCAATCTGACACACACACAAAATAGGTGTAACTTGGATTCATTCCCACCAAATGGCTATTGTTGTGTTGGCTGTTGTCATTTTTTATATGACAATCTAAGGGAAATAAGGTCAGTACTCCTAAGAAGTCAGGTATTGAATGTTTTAAAACTTCTTGTGGCACACTGGTTGAAATATCCTGCCCTAGGTAAAGATGAATTTGCATGGGGACCAACTCCACATTCCCCCTATGCTATCAGTTAGGATGTGATGGAGAAAACATAAAGGCGTTGTACTAGGATCTCTTTGTCATCAGCTGGCAATGTTCTTTTTTTTTTTTTTTTTTTTAAAGGCTGGATTTTTATTTTATTTATTCATTTTAGAGAGGAGAGAGAGAGAGGGAGAGAGAGAGAAGGGGGGGAGGAGCTGGAAGCATCAACTCCCATATGTGCCTTGACCAGGCAAGCCCAGGGTTTCGAACCGGAGACCTCAGCATTTCCAGGTCGACGCTTTATCCACTGCGCCACCACAGGTCAGGCCCTGGCAATGTTCATTTTGCAGACCATCTGCCCCTCTGACCTAGACCTAACCTAGACCCATAACTCTATCTCTAAGCAGCCAAGAGGTGCGTTTCTCCCTCAAGATTCTGCTTGCAGCTTAGGGATTCTTCAGCATTCCCCTCTGGATCATCAGTAGCTCCCAGGCTCCTATGCATAAGCATTGGAAGGCACTTGTAGATACAACTGGGGGAGGTCCAAAGAGGGGAAGGGAACCTCAGCACCAGAGTAAGAGGACTTCAGAACCTGGTCTGCCTGCCCACCCGTTGAGCACACTATTTAGGGCAGGGGTCCCCAAACTTTTTACACAGGGGGCCAATTTACTGTCCCTCAGACCGTTGGAGGGCCAGACTATAAAAAAAAACAAACTATGAACAAATCCCTATGCACACTGCACATATCTTATTTTAAAGTAAAAAAACAAAACGGGAACAAATACAATATTTAAAATAAAGAACAAGTAAATTTAAATCAACAAACTGACCAGTATTTCAATGGGAACTATGCTCCTCTCACTGACCACCAATGAAAGAGGTGCCCCCTCCGGAAGTGGAAGTGCGGCCGGGGCCGGATAAATGGCCTCAGGGGGCCGCATGCAGCGTGCTTGCCATAGTTTGGGGACCCCTGATTTAGGGCTTAGGTCACTGTGGAGCACCACCTTCTGGATCACCAGAGAAGAAAACCAACAACTCAAAAACTAAAAACGAAAACGAAAAAAGAGTAGTAGAGTTCCCCCAATTTCCCTGTAATCTCAGAGGATATCCCATTTTACTGGAGTTCTGTCACTCCTCCTTCTCTCGTTCAGAGACGCCCCTTAATTTCCCAGCAGGTGAGATGTGTTTTGTTTCTGCCTTCCTTCTGATTTTACTTTTTAAATATAGCTGTATTGTAATGCAAAGAAGCCTGAATTGAGATTTAGGTTCAATTCCTCCCATCATCTCTGAGGATCTTTTCTGGCCATCCAACCCCCAGAGATGGTAGCAAAGTTAGCCAAGTGCTCCTGGAACTTTGGGGTAACCCTGAGGGCATTAGAATCTTTGGCCATGGCTGCTACTTGCTTCCCAATAAACCAGAACCCTTGACTCTAAATAAAAATTACACTTGTATAATTTGCATGTCATTGAAAAGTCAGTCTTTGAGGTAAAAATATATAAAGCTTCCAAGTTTTTCTACTAATCTTTTTCATATTTACCTTTCCTCATCACTCTGTCCCTCTTCCCCTTAAATTCTCACAGGCCTACCTTCCTTTCCTATGGAAGTTCAGGGCTCTCAGGAGTTGGTGATCTTAAAGGTTGAGAGCTTTATACTCATTAAAATTCTGGTTAATATTCTGGCCTTTTGAATTCTTGGCTGGCTGCCATTAACTACCTCACAGTGAAACTGTGGGTAAGACATGTCCCTTCTTTAAGCCTGTTTCCTGCTCTGTAAACTGAGAGATTGAATCAGGGTCTTTCTAGGTCTGGTCATCGATAATTCTATAAGGGAGAAGACACAAGTGTCTTTCCATCAGGAAATGAGACATTCTTGCATTAGCACCTTCTCTCTGGGCCAATACAGTGAGAAGCTCCCCTGTAGATGCATGCCTGCCTTTCTCATTCTGGCTTAACTAAGCGGCAAACAAGTGAGTTAGGAGGGCTTCCTTTAAGTGCCAAACTCCTATTATGAAGAAAAGTTTTTAAAACGATGATCAGTTCTGGCCAGATAGCTCGGTTGGTTAGAGCATCTTTCCAAAGTGCAGAGGTTGCCAGTTCGATCCCTGGTCAGGG
Source organism: Saccopteryx bilineata (assembly GCF_036850765.1). Taxonomy (NCBI): domain Eukaryota; kingdom Metazoa; phylum Chordata; class Mammalia; order Chiroptera; family Emballonuridae; genus Saccopteryx; species Saccopteryx bilineata. Next base: position 375,217,407 of record NC_089491.1, read on the forward strand.
CACAATACTGGAACAGGTGTTTCTGTCTCTCTCTTGCTCTCACCCTTCCACTCTTTAAAATCAATAAAATGAACATTAAAAAAAAAAAAAGATCATCTAAATCTAACCCTGAATCTTGATAAAGCAGATAGGAGACAAGGCAGTATAAGGGGCAGGAAAGAGTATGATAAGCATGCCCCCTCACCACACACACCCTAAACTGTTTAATAAGAGTCTGAGCACACATTCGGCTTTGCCCTAGAGAGCCCCATAGTATAAGTAGCGGCTGCTTATCCAATACAACTGTGTGTGGACGTGTGTAAACACACTCAGAGCATTGACATACATGACCAATCAATGCACATACACACTCCTGTTCTCTTCTACTTTAGGCCTATATATGCCCTGTAAGAAGCTATGGTGGGAGGAAATACCACATCCCAGTTTCCCCCCTCCCCAAAGTCAGAAAAGAAGAGACAGTGAGACAGGAGCTACTTGGCTTCCTATAAATTGTTTTGTCCTTCCTCACAGCTGCAATCAGAAGCTAAGGGCTCCCGCAGGCCTTGTTCTGATCTGCTGCAGGCGATGGAGGGTTTTTGAAACGGAGAGGACTTGGCTGCCGCCCCGTTTCAGCTGCCATTGGGGCTGGCTAATGGGCTCATTCGGGAAGACCCCCGCCTGCCTCACTAAAGAGCCCCCCGCCGACCCCCTCCCCAGTCCCAACCCAATTAATAAATGGGGGCTCCCACTTTATGGCTCTGGGAGCAGGAACCAGAGATACAAATGACCCCCCAGGGAGGGACAGAAAAAGGCCCTCCAAGAATCAAGCCAGAGAATTGTGCATCCACAGGCACATGCTGCCACAGGCTAGTCATATCCCATTTTCAAAGTATTAAGGGAGAAAAAACTGGAAAACAACCACCAATAAAAAAAAAACCACTCTGTATTTTCTTTCCCAGAGGTGAAGTGGGCCAGCACTCTTCAAGTCTATAGGCATATCCTAGCAATAAACTCTTCTACCTGGTCTCCAACCTGAAAAGGGCAGAGTGCAGGTGACCACCTAGGCACAGACCACTTGCACAACTATTTTCCAGGGGGAGTGCCCCCTTCTAGACTCTACAATACTGAACCTAGACACACCCTATAAAGTGGTTAATGACACTTCCTATTTCTTTAAAAACAAGACAGCTACCACTTTCCAAGCTCTTACCACCATCAACAGTATGTCTTGGGGTCATAATCTTCAGGCTTTCTCCAATCCCTCCCCTCACATCCAAACTATCACCAAGCCTTGCTAATTCCCATGGATCCCCTTCCTCTCTTCTCACTCCAGTCTCCTCTAGTGCAGGCCTGCAGGGCTTCACAACTGAACCAGAAAGATGATATCCTAGGCAAGCTCCTGTTTCCTTCACCCAATACAGCTGCAACAGCCTCCAACATCACATTCATCTCATCATGCTCTGCTGTTACTGCTTACCAAATCAAATTTTAAATTCCTTCCTTGGCCAACAAGACTGCTCTCTGACTTCATTTCCTAACATGCCTTTCCCACACCACCTGACTAGTCCAGTCACAGCCTCCGCATACAACACACATAAACCTTCTTCTGTAAGTTTTGCCCCTCCAATCACCTTCCTCTCTTCTGTTCCATGTGCCTTCAAAGAATCTTTTCTGGTTAACTCCAATTTTTTCTCATTAGTCCTTTTCTTTGGTTCCCGTAACTAATTTATTTTATAATCTAATTGTATAAATACCAATTCCCCACTTCCCACTTAGGTATGAGACTTATTTCACCCTAGACCCAGAACCTTCCTAAAGGTGGGACCCTTCCCTAATTTTCCCCCAGATGTCACCCTGTACTCAGGACATGACTCAGCAAATAACATTACTGCTCCCCATGGAAGCAGCCCTCATGGTATAACTCTTGGTATAGCAAACAACTACAAGAAACACAATTTTACTCTCATTGTTAATTTTTAGGCTGTCATCTGCCCCTAACAATACTGAACTTGGTAAAGTTACAAATTGTTTCATGACTTCAAAGTGTACTACAAAACAAAAAAGCACAGCCAGCAAAAAGAATTTGGTTATCTCCTTGATTCATAGTATATACACACTATTTTCTTTGAAGACCCCTTAGGAACGAGAAGCTCCATTTTGTTCCCTATTTCTAAGATTAATACTATATTCTCAGGTCATGCCCTGATTTTCTAGAATGCAAATCAATCCCAGAGCCAATAGTAATCTTGTTCCCTACCAGCCCTGCTTCTAGCCTACTTCTGACCATCACATATTTTGGAAGGTTCCTTGGAATAGAGAAGTTACTCAACAGTCTCTTTCAACTATTTAGTGAGTACTTCCTTAAATTAACCTCATTCTCAAACCTGACTCTTCATTTCCTTTAGTTTAGCCCTATGTGGTTAGACAGGAAAAAGTGATCTGCCATGCCCCTTTATCGCCTACATATGTTCAGGATAACAAGCTAGTTTGCCTTTTAATCTTTTCATTCCTTTGCCTCAGATGCTTAAGAATCAATGTAATAAATAAAAGCAAAGCACTTAGCACTGTACCTGACACATAGTAGTTTCCTGATAATGTTAGTTCCTGTTGGCGCTCCCTTCTTCCTCTCAACACCTTAAGTTTCTCCTTTCTGGGCCTGCTTTTTCTCTGGCTAAAGATGGCACTGAACTAAACAAACAAATGTCCTTTCGCAGCTCTAAAATTCTGGTTAGTTTGCTCTTCTATGTACTGCCTTCACTGGGATCTAAAACAAAGTGGAGAGGAATAATACTCGTTTCCAGGTTGACCTAAAATACATAAAACCACTTTCAGGAGAGCTTTAAAACCCCAAAAATACAAATAACTTTTTAATGTGATGCACCTGTATCACTCCCTCCTCATTCCTGAATTATTCTCTTGAACTACGTAGATAGCAGTGCTAAGAAAAATGTCCCTATGTAAATTCTTTGCTTAATATAATCTAGCTTCCCTAATGAAAATGTCTTCATAATACCCCACAGACTAAGAGTTCTAGACCCAACCTCCAACCATGAAGGTAATACTACTGTTACTCATAGTAGTGCTTTAATAGAGCTTCCCTAAAATGAGTTGTGAACCTTTAAGGCATCATCCCCCAACTTTCACTAGCCGAACTATACCTTTTTCTTCCACCTATATCCCTATCTTTTCTATATAAGCAATTATACCCTAAGTCTCTTTCTACAGCGCAGTCAGCAGACCGGTCTAGTTCTCTCTTCTTTCCATCCCCTTCTCCTCTTGCTTCATTTTATGAGACCTTTGGACCCCTAACAGAAATTGCAAATACTGGTACAAGGCAAAACTCAGAAGTTCCTGAATTTATAAAAGGGATAAGGCTTCTAAACTTTCTCTTTGAATTCAGTCTTTTTTTTTCCAGGGCCAAAAGCATTCAAAATTGCATTAACCTTAGTGTGGAGGGTTGTCTGTCTATAAACTGATCCTCACCAAGGGTACCCCTCATTGGGCAGTGTTGTAGTTCTGAGACACAAGAGGGAGAAGGATCCTCTCCTTGAGACAGCCTGTGAGGCTCCTTAACGTAAGGAAAAGACACCCTCCACCAAGCCCCAGGCTTTGTTCTTCACTTAGCTGTGACTGTTATTACATTGTAGCCTTTTTTCAAGGTCTCTCCATGCTGCCTCCTCAGGGATGGTTTGGCTTGGACAAAATGTCCTTCTCTGCTTTAGAACCATGAACATTACCTTCAGTTTACAGTCACAGCAGGACCAAACATTCAAAAATCCATCTACTTCTAGGTCTTAGGGAGCCTATGTCTAAGTCAATTTACTTCATGGCTATACCCTCTTAATTCCAGATAAGTATGCTGTGGCTGAAGGCTATATATTGAAAAAGCTTCGCTAACAACTAACCATCTAGAGAGTATTAAGGACTAACTTCAGATCAGCCTCTTTCTCTCAACCTTGGACTAATTTCTGAAATAGAGATATAATGAGACAATCCAGTGGCCAAAGCATTTCGGCACCATAGTGATTAATCATCAGGGGATCAAGGCAGCCGTCATCTGCTTTCTCATGGATAGCAGGGCTCTCTTCTCACCAAACTTTACTTCCCACAGACACCATCTGCAACTGAGCTTAGAAATGTCATCAGCAAAAGCAATAGTCTCAGGATATAAGGGAAGATGAAGTGAAGGCTGAGATTCTGTCTTAGATTAGTTTTAAAAAAATCTCTTGTACCCCACACAACATAAATTAAAAGCTCCTTTCATAGCTCTTGGCAATAAAGAAGCATGGTTATTTTGCTTTCTCCTAAACCTTTCACCCTGTTAAGTTAGGGATCTGAATTTCTCTTCCGAATTGCCTCTCATTACCCTTCAAAACTGTGAAGCAGCAGTCACTCTAAATACACTGCCAGGTTAAACAGTCAATATTTCTGGTAAGGCCTGAAGCATGCAAATTGGGAAGTAGGGAGAAGAGAGAAATACAGTAAATGAAAAGAAGTAGGTGGACAGGAGACAGAGAGACAGCTGAATATGGTGTCTAGACTACCACTAGTAATTCCTTCAGATGTCATACTTCTACAAAGTCTTAACCCTGGCTTGGAATAAACTAACTTGAGAATGAGTATTCCTAAGGCTATAAGAAATGCCACACCTGGACAGTACGTCCAGGAATGCTCACCTTGCCTCTCAGGACACCAAAGATTTAGCAGTCCCATCTCTGCCTTACAAAGGCTGAAAAGTTACTCATTTGAGGAACTCCCCACTTCCACTCCACTAGCCCTTCAGATAACTAAGTTGTGAATAGAGAAGTAACTCAATGCCTAAAAAAGTCAAGCTATGGGGCAATCTTGAATAACAATGAAAACCAAGCACCAAGCACTTCAGCACCAAGAATATTAATTAGTTTCCTTGAGGCATTAATCCTAACCATACAATTAAGGATGCCTGTCTGGGAAAAGAGAGTGCCTATGAAATTTGGGTGCTGAACTGCATGGTTTCTAGGTAGAAATGGCCTTGGGTGTGATAGATGATCCTCAGCCTTTAGACCCCAAATTAAAAAGATAACTATTGCTATGAGGTGGAAACAAGATTCTCTAGTAGGTTGAAGTTCACACTCTTAAGTCATGAACTTGGAATATATAATGACTGAACATGAATTCCTTTTCTCTGGACGTTAAACAGGAACACAGGATTTCAAGACTTCGAACAATCCTGAGCTCTCCATTCTCCTTCTGGATAAACATGTGACAGCCCATAGACAAGGGAACATACTTCAGGGATCCAAAAACAAGCTGGCAACTCTCATACCATGTTTTTGAAAATTCAGCTTAATTCCCATGTTCTGGTGTACCCCTTAACTTTGTATAACTGCTCACCCCATTCATAATTTCCTGATTCCTATCTCCCCCCTTCCTGTCTCCTGATGGATTTTATCTGCTCTCTGCCTACTTATCTCATAACTAGCAGGAATGCAGCACATACATACTACAAGAAAAAAAATTAATTTTCAGTGTCCTAAACATGAAGGAGAAGGGAAAGCAATTTCTCCTCAGGTGTAGTAAAGATTTTGGAGATAACAGGAATTTTAGCCTTATAAACTACTTTAATATACTTCCTGAGTTGGCAATGTGTCAGGAAATCTCCACAGAGCTAGAACACTAATGCCCATGCTGACCTTACTCATGGGACTTAGGAACTGGTCAGCGGTGGCGGTGGCGGTCACGGTGCTTCTGGTTTAAGAGAGAATCCTTCAGTCTAAACACCCTCTACCAACTTCCCTTGATGACAGTTGAGCTCAAACCCACTTACCTCTCCTTTCAAGGAGGAGTTAGGGTACATGGAGCTCAACACTTTTGATGGCCTGGGACTATCATTATTTGTGTAACTGTTTTCTACTTTTAAAACAACAAAAAAAATCACATCTTATGGTTTCCTCCCTGTTTTTTTAGTTCTCTCGTTCCTAGTCTAGTGTTTGAAGCACCTCTTTAAACCCTGAGAACTTAATTTTTTTGGTAGTTTATGAGTCTACAGTGATTCTGAGACAAAGAACCCCTAAGATAAAGTGGAGGAAAAAAATGCCTTTTATACCTAAATGGATTTGCTCAGAGGGTACAGATTAAGAAGTAAATGCAATGGAGCATAAGAGGTATAGTAACAGGAAATATTTAATTTTCCAATCTCCACTTTCCATTTTTATAAACTGAAAAGAAAAAATTTAATATATTACAAAATATCTGTACATAGACAAGATACACCTGATGGGGGGCAAAAACAAGAGAGAGAAAGGAATACAGTGTCAGGAACCTAAGTCAGGGAGAATGAGGTGGCAACTGACACTTTTCTGATGTAGCATTCTCTCTCAGAACCTGCTAGTAACCATTTTAGTACTATAACTATATATGCATATTGTATATAAATATATATATATATATACACACACATACACAGTGATTGGGTGATGTCTATGGCATAAGCTAACAGAAGTCCTACTTACAAATTTGTGCTGTTCTGCTTTTAACATATAGATCTGATTTCATTTTCAAAACCTTATCATTCCTATGGACAGTTGAAGAAAAAAACTAAGAAAACTAGGTCAAGCAAATTTGTTTTCAAAACCACAAAAATAACCATGGTCAAACCAGTTTTGCCTCATTCATGAACAGAATCAGATTTCTCATCTGACCTGTTCAAAATAATGTATTTAATGGACTTAATATGTCCCATGGTACAATACTTAAAACAAAACCACTTTTAAATATAATTATTTGAATATGTAGTTTTCTAGTAGTCAAGTTGAAATTATGCCAAACCTTTACTTCCATCATGTTTATAGATAGCACAGCTGAAAAATTAACAAATACCTTTTCTTTCTCCATAGATTCCAGGATATTTAAGTGAGTTCCTTTTTTTCCTCTGCTTTTAGAAAGTCAAAAATTACCAAACTTTTTTTTCATTTTAAAGGTTAGAGTTTCAAAAATGGGGGTCTGGGGGTGAGATGGGATCATACATACACATACACACACATATATACTCACCCCCTTCCCTAGTAGTAGGGATGGGTGAATGGAGACTTAAGTATATTATTTAGCATATTTGGCATAATTAAAAATAAGGGGTGGGGAGGGGGAGGGAAAAACATTATTGATGACTGCTGATAACCAAATTATAATAAAATATATAGAAAATTTTATTCATATTTGATGGGAAACCATTTTTTTCACTGAATGGATACTTTTGAGTTCTTTAATAAAAAAACGGGAGAACAGGGCCCAATGCCTCAAATTCAAATATTCTAAAATACAAAGGCCCACGTCTGAGAACTAATAAGTCAGTAAGACAAAAGGTTCAGATAACTTGAATGCAATTTGCCAATACCATGTCAGTAAGCCTAGCAAATCTAATTGGACACACTGGCATAAAAAGCCACCACTGCCAAAATGGCTAGAAGGTTCTTTGGCCCTGAGGGCAAAACCAGACCAAAACCCAGAGAATAATAAAGAAATACACACACCAGAAATCTACCTATTTCAGTGACGGGGAAAAATATTTTTCATGTAAGTATCTGAAGAGGGTTATTTCATTTCTCTAAAGTTTTTTATTAGTGCATCTTTCTCTTACAAGTAGTTTTTAATTCTTTAATATAAGAACTTGGCATTGAAACATGAAACGAGTTCTGAAAACTATTCTTCAAGATGAGGAAGAACATTTGCCTTCAAAAAAGGGAGCTAACCTACCTTTTCACAAGTGTCTAAGTCTGTGCAGATAATTTATATGAATGTGTATGTTTTTTAAAAACACATTATATGCTGGTACTCACACAGAAATGGAAGCCAGAATGAGAAGCCTCCCAAGTTACCCCACCTCAAAAACCTTCCCCTTTTTGATCTCCTGTTTATAATAAGGAAAAATTCTTGCCATAAAATCATAACCCTTTTACAAAAACCAAATCCCTCTGAGGAAAATCCCTAAAAGAATTGGCAGGATATACATGCTGAGATGTGTATATGTCAATTACTATTCTTTCTCATGGTCCGCTCTTTTTAAAACAGGTCTCAGGTATTGATATATTTTCAGAAAAATATCCACCCTGAACTAAGATACATTCCCATGTTATTTTCAGGATGTTTCTTTTCTCTTTGACAATATTACAATGCTGTTTCAAAGGGATTTTTTTGACATAAAAATATATGTGTAAACAGTATGCTAACTGCTCTTACTAGCCCTCTAGGTATGAAGGCATCATCTCTAACCCAAGCTCATGCAGCAATGGCCTAGGCTGTCTGCATTTATAAATCAACTTCACCATCAGAATGTGGTTTAAAAAAAAACAAAAAAACATTTCAGAATTGAAGAGGTACCGAGAACAATATAGGAGTTTGAATTTCCTTTCCTTTATTTCAAAAAAGGTAAAGAATTATCCCAGGTTCTTGGGCATCTCAACAATTAATTTTTTTCCAAATAAATACCTCAAAAATAGAGAAAAACTCTATAAAGATGAGGCAAAAAAAGGAAAAAGATGGGGTAAAGTCAACCTACTTGCTCAAGAATGCCACTTTCTACAACCTGCTTCATATGCAGGGAAAGAGGGCATGTCTTTTGCCTAAGCAAAGCGAACTTTAAAGATGAGTAATTTATTTGGAAAAAAGGAATGTTTAAGATGCTCAATGGGGGGGAGGATATGCTTGAAAACAAAAATGTGAGGTGGTGGAGAGGAAGGAAACATTTATTTAAATCAGCCAGTCACTCTTTTTCCCTTAAAGCAAAAGCCTAAGAGCAGCTCAAATTTTGTGAACACTATTCTCTTAAAAGGAAAACACACACACAAAAAAACAACCCCCCCAAAAAACTAAATCCAAAAAAAAAAAAAAAAACCATAAAAAAACCCCCAAAACTTTAAAAACCTAAAGAGAGCCTCTCCTGAGTCATCTCAAAACTGAAACTGTTCTCTTTTTCTTCTGCTCAAGAAGTGCAGGCAATGAACTAATAAAACATTTACTTTTCAATTTAATGACCTTCTCCATATTCTCTACTTATATCCACTAGATAGAGTTGAAGTAAATGTTCTGGCTGTAACCCATCCAAGGGGAACTGGTGCCAACATCATTATTTTATAAGTCACCTGCTTATTAGCAAGTGAGCAAGGAATACAATGGATAGCTCTGAAGTAGCCAAATGCAGATGATTACCTCGCTCTGGCCTATGATTTCATTATAGGTTCAGAGGACTGGATGGAAGATGGACAGGGAAGGAATCTTTCAGGACACTGGAGTCTCTGGGTTAGTAAGGAACTCCTCTCCCTCTTCCCCCTCTTGGCGGGACTCTTGTAGGCCCCCGATAGAGTTTTCCATAAGCAGAAGACTGAGCTGGGGCCCCCCAGTTAAGGCCTGCTCCTGAGCTGCTGGCTCCACTGGTTCCTGGCCCCAGCTCCCCATAGTTTTGCAATTTGGTCTCTGCATTTGCCACAGAGTTGTTGCTTCCCTCAGCCTTCAGGAATGGTTGCCCGACCACTGAGTGTAATGCTAAGGGGACCCTGGCAAAACGAAGGTCCTGGTCCCCTGGAAACTGCACTGACCCTGTACCCTGGTAACTGCTGGACTCCCCAAGGTGGCTCACAGAGCCCGAGAAGGTCCTGTTCTTCACCAGGGCCTGGGCCAAGGATTCTGTCAAGGCTGGACCAGAGTTGCGTTCATCAGTATCAGTGGCACTGAACCCTGTTTCAGGCCCATCAGTGTTTCCATAAGTCCTGTTGGGATGGGGTCGGGTGGAGAATTCCATTGGTCTCAAGGCCTGGTGCTCATGTGGCAGGTGGCCAGGAGGCTCTGCTTCAGGTTGGGATAAAAGTTGCAGCAAGGCGGCTGTCACGGCTGGGTTCAACTCCTGGGGGGCGCTGGAAAGATCGCCTTCAACCAGAGGGGGTGGAGGTGGCGGCGGTGGAGGTCCGGGGGGCTCAGGGGGCCTCTTCTCTGGTGGAAGAATGTGAGGAGGACATGCTGTGGAAGGGTTACTTCTTTTAAACACCATCTTAAAAATCATGTGATTATAAACACACATACATACACACACACACACACACACACACACACACACACTCCAACATAAACATATATCATTACAAGTAACCAAATATATATAGAATAAAATCTTGGGATCAGAAAATTTCAATTTATAAATAAAATAAAGTGATTAAAAGCAAAACAGTTGCATTCTGGATCTAACAGCTGGTGTAAAAAGACCATGTTTCAAATTATTGTCCTGATATTTGTTTGAGATTTCCTCCATTTCCTTCCTTAAGGAACTGTTCTAATATGTAGGCTGTGGGCAGCCTCCCTGCCCCTTTTTGCTGTGGGATCAAAAAATTAATGAAGTAGAAAGGAAGAAGACAAGAGGGAACAATAAACATGCTGTGGTCACATTTCTAAGACATAATCTTGCTGTACAATAGCAGACCTTGCATGGACTTAGCTGACACATTTTACAGAATTTTTAATAATATAAGGTTAGCACCTGAAATAGAACTTAAAGAACACACAGGAGAGATGAAATAAAGTAAAAAAAAACTTTCGTTACCATCATGTATAAATATACACTTCTCCAAAATTCTGTCCTTCTCCCCATAACCATATTTTCAAGAAATATTAACCACCATACTGTCATTCAGCTTCCTGTTACAGTAATTATAAAAACTAAAGTAATCTATATAATTTTTTATTTTGTTTTCCAACCTGCTGCATTTTTTCTGTGCTATGAGAAAAATTACTATAGCAATGTCATGCAGAATGGGCTATTGGTAAACATCTGTTATCTTGGAGACAGTAATAAAAACTGAAGATTCAGAAATGTATTAAACTAATTCTACACTATCTTCCCAAAGATCTTTGTCTTTTTCAAACCACTCCCCAGACTTTTCCCTCACTGCTGGCTAAATGTGTCCAAGTATGCCAATCATGGCCTGAAAATGAATTCCTGACAAATCAGCAGAGTGGAGATGTAAAATGGCGTGAGTTTGAACATAAAAAACGAAATATAGTCAAAACAGTACATTTAGAGAGTTGGAAGTCACTCTGCTAAAGAAAAGGCTTAATGTTTTGGAATATCTTCCAAATGATCAGTATTTCCATTCCCTATGGAAGCATATTTTGAGAAGTGTCCATATAGTCAATTCTTTATTATCTGAGCTAGTAATATATAGTCATTACTCAGACATGCAAAAGCAGTTTTTAGTTATAATTAGAAATTTTGGTAACATATTTACCACAATTGTATTTTGCAGAAATAATCAATAAAGTATGCATTCCTTTAGCGTGCAGATGAAAGCACTCTGAAAACATTATGAAATTGTAAAGTTATGCAGTGAAAGGATGAGGTCAAATGCAATATGTAACAAAGAAGTAGGGCGACCAACAGTCCCAATTTACCCAGAACTGAGAAGGTTCCCAAATTGCCAACTTTCACTTTTAAAACCAGGATTGGATTGTATAGGGACAAGTTGGTCACCCTATACAGACTGGCTGGTTATCTAGGTGGTAGGGAAAAGTGAATTTAAGGACAAAAATGTAGCTATGGAAAATTCACAACCTTAAAAGTAGACATCCTGAGAAAGAACTTCCTGGACGACAAACATCTACAGTTCAGAGCTTTCTGCTGTCAATACTACGTATCTTACTACATAAAAAACATCACAGTACCAGTTATTTTTAAAAATATTTTTTTGGACAACACATGAAACGGAACACCAGTTTTTTCTTTCTTTTTTTAAACAAAAAACACAATCAACTTCAAAAATGCCCAACTGTAAAAGTGGACAATACTAAACTTTTATTCTTCCAGGTATACTACTACTTTTCACACTTAAACTTTGTCTTTTATGTAACTACTCTAGTTGTTCCAACAGAACTAATTCTTGAGCTCAAATTCTTTCACAGGTATGAGAGAATGAAAACTTATTTCAAAGTAGCAAAGCAGATGGGTAGGAAAGAACTATTAAAGTAAGGTTAATAAAACAAAGGAATAAAAAATAAAAATCACATTAAAAAATCATACTGTTTTAAAATTTAAAGTGTTAAACAATATTGCCAATCCTTAACAGTCTGTACTAATGAAAGGAGATATTAATGTACAAATAACTTGAAAACTTTGACTCATGAGATTTCAACCATAACCATTTCCACACAAGTAGCTAAACAGTAGCCCAAGTGATTGATTTCCACCTTCTCTGGCTTACTTAGTCTGCCCTCTGGTGGAAGTGCTAATGAACAGTAAAATGGCCGAAAGAGGCAGCAGGGGAGAAACAGGAGAGACATAAGAGACACCAACTGGTTAATCCAGGGGTGACTGTAATAATTAGGAGTGCCATTTTTACTCTCCTCTGAAAGTAAATCCAACAATTTTTTACCACAGGCCAGACTTTAATTTTAGTTCAATTTCATCATTTGGCTTGTTGGCTCAATTACTGAGTATATTTCAATCACTTATGTATTTCATTTGAACTACTCCTTTCATGTATTTTGATTATAGCTGAATTTTCTGGGGAGAGGGTATGAGAAATAATATAAAGAGGCCTACTTTAAATCTAGATTAGCTTTTTCTGTTATTCCATGTCCTAGAGCCTCTCTCTTTCTTTTTTTTCTAATAGCAAGAGTGACAGAGAGACAAACAGAGACAGAGACAGAGACAGGAAGGGAGAGAGAAGAGAAGCATCAACTCATCGTTGCGTCACTTTAGTTGTTCATTGATGCTTCTCATATGTGCTTGACCGGGGGATCCAACTGAGCCAGTGACCTTGGGCTCAAGCCTGTGACTTTGGGATTATGTCGATGATCCCACGCTCAAACCTGAGACACTGCGTTCAAGCCAGATGAACCCACACTCAAGCCAGAGACCTTGGGGTCTCAAACTTGGGACCTTAGTGTCCCAGGTCAATGCTTTATCCACTGCGCCACCACCGGTCAGGCATGTCCTGGAGTCTCTTAAAAACAATTTGAATCAGATGACAGAATAGCAAAGTAAATTAAGAAACACAATAAGAGGATATGCCAAAATAAGAGGGCTCTGCCAAACACATGGCTGTAACACTGAAACCACAGGTAGGCAAATTATTTTATTTTATAGGCAGGCTAATTTAAATTCCCTGGATTGCAGTTTCCCTATCTATAAAATACAGGAGTTAATTTTATTAACCTCCCAGTTTTAAAAAACTTTACATATGAAAAATAACATATATTTGACCCTATACCAGTGGAAATAAGGCATATATTTTCTCCAATATCCCATATGTAATGTGAATGCAAGACCCTGAAGTTGAAGATTCAACCTTTATACCTCTTCTCATTTCCCAATTCATGGGGTCTTCATGAACAGCGAAAATTTCCAAGGAGTTGAAAATAGATAAGTAAAGATTTTGCAGACTGTGAATCAGAATTGAGTAGAAAAACTTCTTTTCCTTCTAATAAATTGCATGCTGTGGTCATGTGAGATCAAGGTATATAACATATTTTCTTTTTAAAGATTTTTTCTTTATATACTGCTCACTTCCTAGTCTAAAGTCCATTTAATTGTCTCTTTCAGGAACACAGATTTTAAAGGAATCATTTTATATACTATTAGTTTTTGAAAAGGAAATGTATGGTATTAATTATCTACTTAGAAATATTCCCAAATTATTCTTCAGGAGAGTAACAACATTTTATTAGGGGTTCCTTGAATGTATCTTTCAGGTAAGACTGTGGTATCCAGCATCCACTACACCAGGGTACCACTGACTATTTACACAATCTGATGATGGTTTGTTTGGAAGGCAGATTTTTCAAGTGCTAGTTCTAGTTGGCCACTATACACACAGTGGTTCAAATGCATCATTAGCTATGGTTGTGGTATCTGTGGGTTATAACACAGGGATTTTACTTACCTACCTCCTAGGAAATGGAAAAACAATCAGTATATGAAAGGTGTTTTGAGAACCTTTGAGACTTAAATAAAAGAAGCCAGGCAAGAAATATATTATTTGTTGGTATGTTCTCCTGTAGACCAGGTTACAGAAAAACTGAAACTGAAGCCATTGATGTGAAGAAAACAAAATGTTAAAGAGATTTTTTAAGAGGATCAACAGCACCTGAGCTCAATGAGATTCATGACCGGTCTGTTTACCTGCTGCCTCCTCCTGTGGCATTGTGGGAGTTCTTCGGGGCCCCTGTGGCCCACTGTTGTTGTCACTGTTGTTTTCTTCCAGTTTGCCAGCTGGCTCCTGGGTTTTCATCAGCTGACTCAAGAGAACTGCCAACATATTTTGCATGTCAGCTGGTGTGTTTGAAGCTTCAGGGGTCTTCTGTTCTGCTGGCTGGATCACTAGTGCAGGGGGTGCCTCCTTTAAAGACTCCTCTGGGGCCATGGGCTCTGAGTCCTGCTGCTGAGAAGTGGCTTCGGTTAGGGCACTGATAGATTGGTTCAGGGCCTCCAGCTGCTGCTGCATCTCAGGGTTGGAGTGGATGTTAAGCAGCTGCACCATCTGAGGGATGCTCAGGTTGGTTTGGCTTTGCAGCAGGTTCAATAACACTGCCAATTCACTTTGATTCAATTGCTGTGTGATGTCACCAAGGCCTGTAGAGAGAGAGAGTGAAGCCAATATAAGAGGATGAGGCAGGGCAAAGCTCTTTGCATTATTCAACTAGCAATAACAACTTATAACATCCACTGAATAAAGTTTCATTTTGAATGTCTCGTTTTCCATGCCTTAAATTATCACAATACAGTTTGTTAGTCTTTATATTATTGCTTTAAAATGGCATGGACTAACTCAAACATCTCTGTACAATGAGTAAAAGATATTTCATTTTACCTTTATTTTCCAGGGTCAGTGATTTTCAACCCTTACTGCACATCAGAATTACCAGGCTTCAGGCCTCATATCTAGAGATTTGGCCATTGTTCAGGGGCATTTATTTTTAAAGCTTCCTGGATGATTCTAATGTGCAGCCAACATCTAAAACCATTGTTGTGGGTGGATAGGGAAGGGAAAGTGAGCCAAGAAAATAATACCTGTAGTTTCGAAAAACTGGTAGTACCACAGGAGAACTACTCTGTTATAATAGTTCATTATTATGTAGTTTTGGATATATGTTTAGATCAGATAACAGTCTACAGAACTAACTACATTTAGCGATTATGAATAACTATGATTGGATCCTAAGGTGGTCTTATCCAATCTAACATATACAGGTCTCCAAATTATGTATGTTTTGTTTTTTTAAAGATTTTATTTACTCATTTTAGAGAGCAGAAAGAGAGAGAAAGATGAGAGGAGCAGGAAGCACTAACTCTCACATGTGCCTTGACCAGGCAAGCCTGGGTTTTCAAACTGGTGACCTCAGCATTCCAGGTCAATGCTTTATCCACTGCGCCACCACAGGACAGGCAATTATGTATGTTAGAGATCCATGAGTGAGCTAAACTTAAATTAAATTTGGCTTACCTAATTCACTGATTATGCCACATATCTAATTGAAATATAGTATTGCTTATTTCAGGAATAGAAAATTATCTATTGTAGGCAATTCTAGACCACATGTACAACAGTTGGCTTATCTCCTTTTTCCTATACTGAGAACATCAATCTCTTTATTAATGCTTCAGTGGCTAAAAATTAAAGCACACCCACACATCCTCACACTTAACCTTCAAAACCTGTCAAAATGTGCTTAAGAGAGCACAAAATCTCTATTCCAGCACTGACCTACTGCATCCCCAGCCACAGGCTCCACCTTGCCAGGAGCAGGCTGAGGTGGTGCTGGGCTGCTGTTCTTCACAGGCTCGGCACTTGTCCCTGAGGTAGCTTCTTTTCGAGAGGTTTTGGATGGAGGTGGCTCTTCTACCACAACACCACTTTGTCGCTGCCGTCGCCGTTTCTTACTCCATAATTCATGGCAATCCTGCCAGTGGGGGAGGCTGAAAATGACAAAGCAAAGGGGAAATGTGTGTGGGAATGTGGTAGTGAATGAACAGAGGAACAAGAGATTAAAATGGGAAGGCAAAAACAATGGGAAATGGAAAGATAAGAAAAACATAAAAATAACCAGAGAAATTAGTAAATAGAGTAGCAGTAAAAAAGGAATCATGAAAGTCCAAAACATTTCTACAGTGAGAAATGAGGATCTTGCTAATACCAGAGATATACCTGCTACTTGCATGCCCATATTCCAGCCAAATAGTTAAGTCTTATATCTGTTCTACCTTGATATAACAATAAAAGAGAACTTTAGCCTGACCAGGTGGTAGTGCATTGGACAGAGTGTCGACCTGGACCTGAGACTCGGAGGTCCCAGGTTTGAAACCCCAAGGTCGCTGGTTTGAGTATACAGGCTTGTCCAGCTTGAGTGCCGGCTCACCAGCTTGAGCAAAGGGGTTGCCGGCTTGAGTGTGAAACAGTAAACATGACCTCATGGTCACTGGCGTGAGCCCAAGGTCACTGGCTTGAGCAAGGGGTCACTGGTGAGGCTGGAGCCCTCCCCACAACCCACCCCATCAAGGCACATATGAGAAGCAATCAATGAACAACTAAAAGTGCTACAACTATGAGTTGATGCTTCTCATTTCTCTCCCTTCCTGTCTGTCTCTTTCTGTCTCAAAAAGAGGGGGAAAATTTTACTAGGCTTTTTTTTAAGCGAGAGTGAGGGAGAGCGAGAGATAGATGGACAGGAAGGGAGAATAGATGAGAAGCATCAACTCATAGCTGATCACATCAGTTGTTCACTGATTGCTTCTCGTACATGCCTTGACCAGGGATCTCAAATGGAGCCAGTGACCCCTTGCTCAAGCCAGCGACCTTGGGCTCAAGCCAGCACCTATGGGTTCATGACTATAATCCCACGCTCAAGAAGGAAAAGTCTGTGCTCAAGCCAGCACCCTCAGGGTCTTGAATCTGGGACTTCAGCACCCCAGGTTGATGCTCTACCCACTGTGCCACCACCAGTCAAGCTATTAGGCCTAGTTTTAGTTTGGAATAAATAGCACAGAGATGATTGGTTTGTTAATAGCTACAAAAAGTCCAGACAAAGTAGTGATTTAAATCTTGGACTAACATAAGCACATGATGATTAAATTCCTTCTGTGTAAAATCAATTTATGTGTTATTTGGTCTGTGAAGATCAAAATACTGATTCATTCTTCTTTCTGCCCACTGAATTTCCATGACTAGATATTTTCATTTCTAGAGTTCATTAGACTATTTTAATATATTTCCAGACTTTTCCATGATAATGGAAATATTCCTAGTAGATCAAATCTTACAACAATAAAAATTACCATAGATAAAAATCTCTGTATTACAGGAGTTACCAATTTCAGTAAAAAGCTCTAAGTATTTCAAGACACAATTGATATATCAAAATTCTAGTGCGGTAAATTTCTTTGGAACAATCAGGTTTGTGGTTACTATCTACTCATGTCCTAACATCCTATTCATTTCTTCAAAATAAAGTCTCTCTTTAAGAAAGAAATGGCCCAAAATTCAGACATGAAAGCTATAATGCTGACTTTATTTGCCGGAATGTAAGATGTGAGTGATGAACCTCTGAGGATCTTAGAGAATACAGGAAATTCATAAAATGCTGATGAAAGAGATTCAAAATTCGCATTTTCTACATCAAAATTCAGGACCTATGACCTGGCAATGATACAAACTATTTACAATTAGGACTGTCCTTGCAAGTGTGGGATGTTCATAGTTACCACAGACATAAGGGAGGGATTCAAGAATATGGAACAGTTAAGAGCAATAACTAAAAGGAATACCTTCAAAGAGGTTCTATAGGACAATATGCTGGGGATCCAGAATAAAAGACAGCTTGAGTCAAGTTAGAACAAAGAGCTTATCTAATTCTATTCCTGTTTTAAAAAAACAAAAAAGCAATAAAACTTTTAACACCAACAATACTATTCAGGACATCTCTCCATTTGGGACATAGCCATTTGCAGTACCTCTTAAATATCTGTTACAACTTTCTCATCTCCTAGGCCTAGAAGGGGAGATTTAGGGTCACTACATGGCCACTAGCACTTACTCTGGAGGATCCATTTTGCTGAGGTCGACATCTTTAAGGAAGTCACTCTGTAGGGTCTGCTCAGCAGTGCAACGTTTGCTCGGATCTAGCGTCAGCATGTGGTCCAGTAAATCAAGTGCTGCTGAAGGAATGCTGTGGAAACGAAGAACAAATTCACAATAACTCCATGGTTCTTAAATCTGCAACCTTGTGTCAAAGGTCTCTGGATTTCCAGTTCCATGTAAAACTGAGAAAAGGGAGTTGCAAGCTGGCTAAACAAGGAAGCAGATTTTCTTCTACATAGGATTTAATAAGTGCTATAACACAGGTAGAAAACATGAAGCCAGCAATTACATTCTTTTAGTCTTGGGAAGATTAAAAAGATTAGGAGAAAATTTACATATTGCTCAAAATTAAAGGGTTTTCTATTATCTAAAGCCTTCAAAAGAGAAAATTATAAAAAAGCTGTGAGAGAACTTTGTTCAAAAATAAAATGTTTTCCTATTGTGTGTTGCCATAATAAATTGGGACAACACTACCTCCCCAGGAAAAAGTCAAGTACTAACCAAATATTAGTCAAACACAGAAAAGAGATGTACATTTTTGCCAAACTCACAAAGAGAATTCTTCTCGTAGACGTCTTCTATATTGCTTTTTCGGTTTCATGGTATTGAAGTAGGGCAGCTTGATAACATCAGGCCACACAGCTGGACAAGGGGTACCACAGAGTCGACTAGAAACAAAGCAGAAAGCAAAAACAAGGAAGTGAGTGAGTCAGCATCATGAATTCTGGGGATTCTAGAAGCAGAAACAATTACCTCCTGAGAGCTTATTAAATTAAAAGGTGTGCAGAAAGGAAAATCTGACCTCACTGCCTTAAGGATAGAAAGAACAAGATAATGAGGAGAAAATATTGGCACAATAGTCTAAAACAATCCACATACTTGGTTTTATAAAACATGCTTTTAGGCCTAGCCAGGTAGTTCAGTTGGCTGGCGCATTGCCCTGATACGCCAAGCTTGTGGGTTTGATCCCTGGTCAGGGCACATAAAAGAATAACCAATGAGCCTGACCAGGGGGTGGTGCAGTGGATAGAGTGTTAGCTTGGGATGCTGAGGACCCAGGTTTGAAACCTGAGGTCGCTGGCTTGTGCACAGGCTCACCAGCTTCAGTGCAGGGTTGCCAGCTTGACTGTGGGCTCATAGACATGACCCCATGGTTGCTGGCTAGAGCCCCTTGATCAAAGCACATATGAGAAAGCAATCAATGAACAACAAAGGTGCCGTAAATATGAGTTAATGCTTCTCATCTCTCTTCCTGTCTGTTTGTCCCTGTCTGCCCCTCTCTCTCTTGTGCTAAAAAAAAAAAAAAAATCAATGAATACATAAGTAACAAGTCAATGTTTCTCTCTTTCTCTAAAATCATTCAACAAATATTTTTTTAAAAACCATGTTTTTAATCTTCTGCAGAGGTTTGCATTACCAATTTTTTGTTTGGTTCAGTTAATGTTAATTATAAAGGCCTGAGCTGGTCCTATACTGTCTATGTTGGAAAAACTGGTAAAAAAGAGCCTGAGACTGAAAATTTTCATGGAAAATTGAGTTTACTGCATAACATAATGAGTTATATACCACCTTACTTTTTTTTTTAAGATTTTACTTATTGATTTTACAGAAAGAGTAGGCGAGTGAGAAATACCAACTCACAGTTGCTTCACTTCAGTTCACTGATTGCTTGTTGTATGTACCTTGACTGAGCAAGCCAAGTTTTGGACTAGCAACCTCAGCATTCCATGTTGACACTTTATCCACTGTGCCACCACAGGTCAGACAAGTTATATACCACCTTTTAAAAAGTCTACATTAGCCTGCTATATTCTTTCCTTCCTTATAGAAGAAAGCCCAAATTCTATCCCAACTCCAGGACTTCCTAAAATTCTCTATTATAGGTTCTATTTTATAATTATCTGTTTACATGTTGTATCACTTACTAAACTCTGAGCTCTTTGAAGGCAGACACCTATCTTATTTATCTCTGAATCCTAAAGTTTAACAGAGAAAAAGGAATTTTTGTTATAAAACAGGCTCAATAAATATGTGCTGAATAAAAATCATCTTAATCTAACCTAAGAATGAAGTAACTATCCTGAAATGGCATGCTTTTATATATAAAATTAAAAAACATGCAAAATGATGGAATATAATTTATTTACATATTTATATTTAGCCCATGACCAAATATAGGGTAAACCTGATTGAATGAAGAAAAACTTACTTGTACATAAGGAGAATAAAATCAGCAGAATGATTGAAAAGTGTTAGAAATTAGAGGATGTGATTACCTATCATATCTGGGCACTCAGAGCACATGCACAGCTGTACCTGATCAGTTCTAGCTGAGCCAGTTCCAGATTGGCTTGAAAAATAGGCTTCTTTGTGAACAGTTCCCCAAGGATGCATCTGGAAAGAGTAAAATGGAGAGATCAGAAGAGAAATCCCTGAAGCCTACTTAAATTGAGTCTCAATAAACTTTTATAGTATATATACTATGTTGTAAATTAGCCCAAAACTGCAGTGTCTGAGTTTTGTAAAAGAGAATATTTTTTTAAAATTTATTTTATTTTATTTTATTTATTCATTTTAAAGAAGAGAGAGAGGAGAGAGAGACAGAGAGAGAGAGAAGGGGGGAGGAGCTGGAAGCATCAACTCCCATATGTGCCTTGACCAGGCAAGCCCAGGGTTTCGAACCGGCGATCTCAGCATTTCCAGGTCAACGCTTTATCCACTGCGCCACCACAGGTCAGGCAAAGAGAATATTTCTTGTAGTGAAAATGGACAGTATAAAAGATTTACATCTGCCAGCAGATCAAACCTTTGCCACCTATGAAGGACAGTCTATGTACAAACAGAGAAAGGAAGTCAAGAAAATAACTAAAGACCAAAAAACCTGCACTCTCAATTTTACAACAACGTCATAAACATAGATAAAAGTGGAGTGGTGCCCTGGCCAGTTGGCTCAGTGGTAGAACATTGGCCCAGAATGTGGATGTCCCGGGTTCGATTCCTGGTCAGGGCACACTGAAGTGCCTATCTCCTTTCTCCATCCCTCCCCCTCTTGTTTCTCTCTCTCTTTATCACTTCTCCTCTCCTATTGCAGCCATGTCTTGATTAGAGTGAGTTGACCCCAGGCGCTGAGCATAGCTCCATGGCCTCCGCCTCAGGTGCTATAAAATGGCTCCGGTTGCAACAGAGCAAGGCCCCAGATGGGCAGAACATTGCCCCCTAGTGGGCTTGCTGGATTGATCCCGGTCAGGATGCATACAGGAATCTCCCTCTGCCTCCCCATCCTTGCACTAAATAAAAAAATAGCCTGACCTGTGGTGGCGCAGTGGATAAAGCGTCGACCTGGAAATGCTGAGGTCGCCGGTTCAAAACCCTGGGCTTGCCCGGTCAAGGCACATATGGGAGTTGATGCTTCCTGCTCCCCCCCCCTTCTCTCTCTCTCCTCTCACTCTCTCCCCCCACAAAAAAAAAAATAATAAAAAATAAAAAATAAATAAAAAAGTAAAAAAATAAATAAAATAAATAATAAAAAGTGAAATGGTTACCAGGGGGAAGGGGTTGTGGAGGAGGGGTTAAGGGGAGTAAAAAGAAACAAGTATGTAGTGACAGAGACTGACTTGACTTTGGGTGATGGGTACACAACACGACCAACAGTTCAAATGCTATAGAAATGTTTACGTGAAACATACATACTCTTATTGATCAATGTCACTCAAATTTAATTTTCTAAGTAGCCCTGGCTGGTTGGCTCAGTGGTAGAGCGTCGGCGTGGCATGCGGAGTCCCGGGTTCGATTTCCAGCCAGGGCACACAGAAGTGCCCATCTGCTTCTCTACCCCCCCCCTCTCCTTCCTCTCTGTCTCTCTCTTCCCCTCCCGCAGCCAAGGCTCCATTGGAGCAAAGTTGCCTTGGGTGCTGAGGATGGCTCTGTGGCCTCTGCCTCAGGCACTAGAATGGCTCTGATTGCGCAGAACGACGCCCCAGATGGGCAAAGCATCGACCCCTGGTGGGCACACCGGGAGGATCCTGGTTGGGCGCATGCCGGAGTCTGTCTGACTGCCTCCCCGTTTCCAACTTCAGAAAAATACAAAAAAAAAATTTAATTTTCTAAGTAAAAAAAAAAAAAAACATAAAAAATGGTTTTAGAACAATGTTCAGCACGTCTTATAAAGAGAATATTAGTTTTTTTCATTCATCTACTCTATAGAATATGCACTATACTATAGCCTTCTTGGCACTATTTGTAAAAAAACGTTTACTGTCATCAGCCAAGACCAGTTTCAATAAGACTCTCAGATACATTGTTTAAACAACTTTATCATTTTGAAAAGGCCTTTCAAATCTATATTGAGATATTTACACAGTCTACAATTTTCTCTCCACAAGTTATTAATTACAAAAGGAAAACTAGTAACTGTTTAGTGTGTGTGTGTGTGTGGGGGGGAGATAGCACCTTAACCAAGTGACCAAGATTAATCACCAGCAAGGGGCAAACAGGGTTCATGTAAGTACAAATGTGATATTTGATATGAACAATTATGGAGTATTGCAGACAAAATTCATATCCTGAACCTCTTGAGTAACTTGTCTGTAGTCTTCAAAACTATAAATGTCATGAAAGACAAAGAAAGACTAAGTAACTGTTCCAGATTAAAGAATGGCAACTAAATCTAACACTTGATACTAGACTGGATCCTCTGTCAGGTGAGGTATTACATATTTCCAGGACATTATTAAGGGTACTGACAAAATGAGAATATGAAATGTAAGCTAAAGTACTCTATCAAATAAAGATAACATATCAATATTAAATTCCCTGAATTTGCTAATTGGTTTTATTTTTTTATTTTTTTGTATTTTTCTGAAGCCGGAAATGGGGAGGCAGTCAGACAGACTCCCACATGTGCCCGACCGGGATCCACCTGGCATGCCCACCAGGGGGCGATGCTCTGACCATCTTGGGGCGTCACTCTGCTGCAATCAGAGCCATTCTAGCGCCTGAGGCAGAGGCCACAGAGCCATCCTCAGCGCCCGGGCAAACTTTGCTCCAATGAAGCCTTGGCTGCGGGAGGGGAAGAGAGAGACAGAGAGGAAGGAGAGGGGGAGGGGTAGAGAAGCAGATGGGCGCTTCTCCTGTGTGCCCTGGCCAAGAATCAAACCCGGGACTCCTGCACGACAGGCTGACACTCTACCACTGAGCCAACCAGCCAGGGCAGGTTTTATTTTTTCTTTAAAATTTTATTTATTGAATTTAGAGGGAAGATAGAGAGAGAAATAATGAGGAGGGAAGTGGGAAGCATCAACTCGTAGTCGTTGCTTCTCATACATGCCCAGAGAAGCCCAGGATTTTGAATGGTGACCTCGGCACTCCAGGTCGATGCTTTATTCACCGTGCCAACATAGGTCAGGTGTGAATTTTATAATCATACTGTGATTATGAAAGAGAATATCTTTGTTCTTAGGAAATGTACTTTAAATATTAAAAGGGGCCCTGGCCAGATAGGTCAGCTAGTTAGGGCATTGTCCTAAAGCACAGAGGTTGCTGGTTCAATCCCCAGTCAAGGCATATGCAGGAGATCTATGTTTCTGTCTCTTTTTCTCTTTGTCTCTCTCTCTTTCCCCCTTCCTCTCTCACTAAAATCAATAAATAAAAATTTAAAATAAATAGATATTAAGAGGTAAAGGAACATGATATTATACAATTACTTTCTTTTTTTTATTTTTATTTTTTATTTATTCATTTTTAGAGATGAGAGAGACAGAGAGGGAGAGAGAGGAGAAAGAGACAGAGAGAGAGAAGGGGGGAGGAGGTGGAAGCATCAACTCCCATATGTGCCTTGACCAGGCAAGCCCAGAGTTTCAAACCGGCAACCTCAGCATTTCCAGGTCGACGCTTTATCCACTGCGCCACCACAGGTCAGGCTATACAACTACTTTCAAATAGTTCTAGAAAAAAATGTGTTAAACACACATTTTATTCTATGTATATTGGATGTTGTATGATATATATACCTATGACATATATACATGATATATATACATACATGAATATAAAAGTAAATGTAGCAAGATGTTAAAAATTACAGAATATAATATGAATGAGTCAATAAAATTATGCTGATTAAAAGATGCAAGAGGAAAAAAGAGCATACACTGTAGATTCTATTTATATAAAATTCTAGAAATAAAAAGCCATCAATAGTGATAGAAAGCAGAACAGTGATTGCCTGGGAATGGCATGGTGTGACCAGGAGAGAGAATACAAAGGAGCACATGAAAACTTTCGGAGGTAATATAATCTTTTTCCTTTAAAAAATTTTTATTTATTGATTTCAGCAAAAGAAGGAAGAGTGAGGGAGACAGGACCATAGGGCTGTTTCTTTTTTTTTTTTTTTTTTTAGAGAGGAGAGGGAGAGACAGAGAGAGAGAAGGTGGGGAGGAGCTGGAAGCATCAACTCCCATATGTGCCTTGACCAGGCAAGCCCAGGGTTTCAAACCGGCGACCTCGGCATTTCCAGGTCGATGCTTTATCCACTGCGCCACCACAGGTCAGGCTAAGAGTATATAGTTTTAAATTTTATTTTATTTATTCATTTTTAGAGAGGAGAGAGAGAGAGAGACAGAGAGAAAGAAGGGGGGAGGAGCTGGAAGCATCAACTCCCATATGTGCCTTGACCAGGCAAGCCCAGGGTTTTGAACCGGCGACCTCATCATTTCCAGGTCGATGCTTTATCCACTGCGCCACCACAGGTCAGCATAGAGCTGTTTCTATATGTGCCCTGACCAGGGATCAAACCAGCAACCTCTGTACTTTGGGATAATGCTCTCACCAACTGAGCTATCCAGCCAGGTAATTTTTTTTTTAGGTGATAGAAAAGGTTAAAAAAATTTAGTGAATCACAATAAAGGCTATACTAAGTTCTTAGTACTTCACTAGTAAATTTTCTGCACGTTTCAATTTCAAAATAAACTTAAAAGAAAACTTTATGAATACTTTATACATTTTGTATGCATGAAATATTTCAGTTTTTAAAAAGTGGGGAAAGAAAAAAATGGACAAAGAAGCTCTTCTCTGGTCGTGCTTTAAAATGAGATTCATTCAAATATACTCACAAAACCAGTGTTTATATAGTTTTACTCTGAAATTATTTAGCTTGACTAAATTTGAGAAAGCAAAACAAAACTAGATCTTAAAAGTTATTAGCACCTTTTTATTAGTATTGTTTGTTTGTTTTTTTGACAGTGAGTCAGAAAGAGGGACAGATAGGGACAGACAGAAAGGAAGAGAGATGAGAAGCATTAATTCTTCACTGTGGCTCCTTAGTTGTTGATTGCTTTCTCATATGTGCCTTGACCAGGGGGGCTACGGCAGAGTGAGTGACCCCTTGCTCAATCCAGCAATGTTGGGCTCAAGCCAGCGACCTCGAGGTTTCGAACCTGGGTCCTCCACCTACCAGTCCAATGTTCTAACCACTACGCAACCACCTGGTCAGGATTATTAGTACTTCTTAACCTCAAGCAAGAAAGAAAACAAACAAACCCAGCTGGGTTTTCAGACTCTAGGTGTAATTTGTTTACTCTTTCAATTTCTCCCCAGAATTTTTTTTTTTTTGTATTTTTCTGAAGTGAGAAGCAGGGAGTCAAAGAGACTGACTCCCGCATGCACCTGATCGGGATCCACTTGACATGCTCACCAGGGGGCGATATTCTGCCTATCTGGAGCATTGCTCCATTGCAACTGGAGCCATTTTAGCACCTGAAGTAGAGGCCACAGAGCCATCCTCAGCACCCAAACCAACTTTGCTCAAATGGAGCCTTGGCTGCAGGAGGGGAAGAGAGAGATAGAGAGAAAGGAAAGGGGGAAGGGTGGAGAAGCAAATGGGTGCTTCTCCTGTATGCCCTGACCAGGAATTGAACCCAGGACTTCCACACGCCGGTCTGATCTCTCCCACTGAGCTAGCCGGCCAGGATCAATTTCTCCCCAGAATTTCAAACTGAACTACTCTAGCAATTCTCTGAAAAGATCCTACAAAAATATCTTCAGAGTGACTACCATGGATCATCAAAGTTGTAAGCTCACATCAAAAGTCAAATAAATCTTTGCCCTGGCTGGTTAGCTCAACTGGTTAGAGCATCATCCCAAAGCACCAAGGTTGTGGGTTTGATTCCCCAGTTAAGGCACATTCAGGAAGGGACCAATGAATGCACAGCTAAATGGACTAAGAAATGAATGCGGCCCTGGCCGTTTGGCTCAGTGGTAGAGCGTTTGCCTGGCGTGCAGGGGTCCCGGGTTCGATTCCCGGCCAGGGCACACAGGAGAGGCGCCCATCTGCTTCTCCACCCCTCCCCCTCTCCTTCCTCTCTGTCTCTCTCTT
The DNA here is from genome assembly GCF_036850765.1 of Saccopteryx bilineata. NCBI lineage: Eukaryota > Metazoa > Chordata > Mammalia > Chiroptera > Emballonuridae > Saccopteryx > Saccopteryx bilineata. The sequence continues at coordinate 375,243,849 of NC_089491.1, forward strand.
CCCCTCCCGCAGCTGAGGCTCCAATGGAGCAAAAGATGGCCCGGGCGCTGGGGATGGCTCCTTGGCCTCTGCCCCAGGCACTAGAGTGGCTCTGGTCGCAACAGAGCGACGCCCCAGAGGGGCAGAGCATCGCACCCTGGTGGGCAGAGCATCACCCCCTGGTGGGCATGCCGGGTGGATCCTGGTTGGGCGCATGTGGGAGTCTGTCTGACTGTCTCTCCCCGTTTCTAGCTTCAGAAAAAGACAAAAAAAAAAAAAGGGAATGAATGCTTCTCTCTCTCTCATCAATCAATAAATAACAAAGAAAAAAAGTCAAGCCTGACCAGGCAGTGGATAAAGAATCGAACTGGGATGCAGAGGACCCAGGTTCAAAACCCCAAAGTTGCCAGCTTGAGTGTGGGCTTATCTGGTCTGAGCACAGCTTAAGGTCGCTGACTTGAACAAGGGGTCACTTTGTCTCCTATAGCCCTCTGGCCAAGGCACATATGAGAAAGCAATCAATGAACAGCTAAGGTGCCACAACAAAGAACTGATGCTTCTCATCTCTCTCGCCCTTCCTGTCTGTCCCTCTCTCTCTGTCATAAAAAAAAAAAAGTCAAAATTTCAATTAAGTGAGTCACTGGACTTGAAAGAAAGCTGAGGTTTTTTTAGTTTTGATTTATATATATATATATATATTTTTTTTTTTTTTAATTAATTTGAGAGAGAAGAGTGGGGAGCAGGAAGCATCAACTCCCATATGTGCCTTCACCAGGCAAGCCCAGGGTTTCGATCTGGCAACCTCCGTGTTACAGGCCGACATTTTATCTACTGTGCCACAACAGGCCAGGAGAAAGCTGAGTTTTTCAATAATTTAAATTCCCAATTGTATTTTTGTGATTTTTAAAATTTGTTTTGGCCCTGGCCAGTTGGCTCAGTGGTTAAGCATCATCCCAGTGTATGGATATCCTGTGTTCAGTTAACAGTCAGGGCACACAGGAGTAGCTTCTGTGTGCTTCTCCACCCTTCCCAATCCCCTTCTTTCTCTCTTTTTCTCTCTCCCTTCTCCTCCTAAACCATGGTTCAATTAATTTGAGCGCATTGGCCTGGACACTGAGGATGGCTCCATACAGCCTTCGCTTCAGGCACTAAAAATAGCTCAGTTGAGAACATGGGCCCAGATGGGCAAAGCACTGGCCCCAGAAGAGGGTTGCCAGGTGGATCCCAGCTGGGGCGCATAAAGGAGTCTGTCCCTCTATCGCCACCTCCTCTCACTTGGAAAAGAAGATAAAAAATTAAAAAAAAAAAAAATGACATTAATATGAGAAAGAATGGGGAAAAGTGATATGTGCCATAACAAGTATGTATGTCTGGATCCTAAAGCACAGAGGTTGAAAACAGTGTATGTACGCCTAAGTCATATAGCCTAAGAAATAATTAACAAACATGGCCCATTTAAAATGTCTATTCCAGCCTGACCTGTGGTGGCACAGTGGATAAAGCGTCGACCTGGAAATGCTGAGGTCACCGGTTCAAAACCCTGGGCTTGCCTGGTCAAGGCACATATGGGAGTTGATGCTTCCAGCTCCTCCCCACCTTCTCTCTCTGTCTCTCTCCCTCTCTGTCTCTCTCCCTTTCTCTCTCCTCTCTAAAATGAATAAATAAAATTTTTTAAAAATCTTAAAATGTCTATTCCAGGCCTGACCTGCGGTGGCGCAGTGGATAAAGCATCGACCTAGAAATACTGAGGTCGCCGGTTCAAAACCCTGGGCTTGCCTGGTCAAGGTACATATGGGAGTTGATGCTTCCAGCTCCTCTCCCCTTCTCTCTCTCTCTCTCCTCTCTAAAAATAAATAAATAAATAAATAAATAAATAAATAAATAAATAAATAAATAGAAGAAGAAGAAAAAAGTCTATTCCACTAATGAACGAATTGTAAATAAGACTCCTTAGAGAAATGGCTGCTACCAGGTGGTCAGGGTAAAAAATAAACAAGATGAGCTTGAAACTAGAAAACAAGGAAGACTATCAAAGACTACTATGGATGTATAAAAAGCACTCAAGAACTAACCTGAATAGATTCCTACTGGCCAAAGATTTGAACAGGAATAAGGATGATAACCATAATGGATTAAAACACATCAAATATGTTTAATTCCACAAGTTCATAATGAAACTAAAAAGCCTACAAAATCTCTCTCTGGTCATCTTTATAAAATGCTAGTACACCACCTCTTTATTTTTAAAATTGGCAAATAAAAGTAGTAAACCTTTATCCCTACCATTTCCATATCATTTGTACCTCAGGTTAACCAAATAGATAAGTTATCTTTATTCCAAGAAGGAATGATCTAATCAGAATATCATCACCATAAAACAACCACAAGTGATTTAATGGATATGGATCACTGATAGCTGATAACATTTCAAAAAGAGACAATTATATATATATTATGTAAAGTGGTACGCTATGTTAAACCAGCCCTAGGAGAAATAAGCATTTTATCAGACATTGTTTAGAACTGTCTGTATAAGGTGATAATGAAAAAGTAGACTAATATATAGTGGATTGTTTTACTATTTTTAAATTCTTTACAGATGATATACCCAGTTATTGCCTGTACTCTGGGCAGAGGATCCCACTGCCTCCCATCCCCAACTCTCACGTACCATTGACTATAGTATAATCTGTTAGAAGTAGTCAAAATCACCTATAAAGTAGTTTCATCAAACCTGAGTTCACCTACAATTTATAAAAAAAGAAAAGAATAATGAACCATGCTAAAAAATACCATCATGAGGATGTAATCAGCAAACTCTGGACTGTAGAAAACTCTATAGAACAAATAATCCAGTTTCTTCTAAGGAAATTCTAAGGGGAGTGAAGGGACCCAAGAATGAAAGAGGGAGAATCTATAATTAAAAGACTTGAAGGGGCCCTGGCCGGTTGGCTCAGTGGTGGAGCGTTGGCCTGGCGTGCAGAGGTCCCGGGTTCGATTCCGGGCCAGGGCACACAGGAGAAGCGCCCATCTGCTTCTCCACCCCTCCCCCTCTCCTTCCTCTCCGTCTCTCTCTTCCCCTCCCGCAGATGGCCCGGGCGCTGGGGATGGCTCCTTGGCCTCTGCCCCAGGCGCTGGAGTGGCTCTGGTCGCAACAGAGCGATGCCCCGGAGGGGCAGAGCATCGCCCCCTGGTGGGCAAGGCGTCGCCCCCTGGTGGGTGTGCCGGGTGGATTCCGGTCGGGCGCATGCAGGAATCTGTCTGACTGTCTCTCCCCGTTTCCGGCTTCAGAAAAATAAAAAATAAATAAAAAAATAAAAAAGACTTGAGGGCACTGGCCAGTTGGCTCAGCGGAGAGAGTGTCAGTCTGAAGTACAGATGTCCTGGGCTGGATCCCTCGTCAGGGCATACACGAGAAGCAACCATCTACTTATCTTTTCTTGCCCTCTCGCAGCCAGTGGCTCAATTGGTTCAAATGTTAGCCCTGTGCACTAAGGATAGCTCGGGTGATTCGAGCATTGGCCCCAGATGGGGGTTACTGGGTGGATCTGTCAAGGCACATTCCAATCTGTCTATCTCCCCTCTTCTCAAAAAAAAAAAAAAAAAAAGACTTCAGATAATCAATTGCAATCTATGGATCTCATTTGACTGTACTTGGATCCCAATTCAAAGTAAGTTAAAAGAAACAAAAAGACAACTGATGAAATTTAATGAATGTATTCAGATATTACAAATTTTCAAATTTTTCTGAAATCTGGCTAAAAATTTATCCCCATCCTTTTGAACTTGAAGCTGCAAAAAATCAATAAAGAGAGGGAACAGGATACAAGTTCAACAATATGTGAGTTAACAAACAAAAGAAAAAGTAAAGAGAACCTTACCCACAGCTCCAAACATCTATGGCTGGTGTATAACGCTCCTCTCCCAGCAGAAGTTCTGGAGGTCGGTACCACAGAGTAATGACTTTGTTTGTATAAGGGCGACTGAAATGTAAAAAACCATGACATAAATTTACAGTGGTTTCTGATTGAAAATACTTATATAATTAAATGCAAATACAAATAGCTCCATAGCAACATAACAGTTCAAAAGTAAACTTGAGGGCCTGACCTGTGGTGGCGCAGTGGATAAAGCGTCGACCTAGAAATGCTGAGGTTGCCGGTTCGAAACCCTGGGCTTGCCTGGTCAAGGCACATATGGGAGTTGATGCTTCCAGCTCCTCCCCCCCTTCTCTCTCTCTGTCTCTCCCTCTCCTCTCGAAAATGAATAAATAAATAAAAATAAAAATGTTAAAAAAAATAAAATAAACTTGACAAAAGTTGGAAGTGAAGGAATAACTTCCATTCCAATTTGGGTTGATTTTAGTGTAAGGCGGATCCAAGAATTTAGATAGAATTTACTGTCTATAATCTAGATCAGGGGTCTCAAACTCGCGGCCCACCGAACAATTTTGTGCAGCCCGCAGACTACTCCACGAAGTTCAAGAAAAATGTTGCATAACAGTTGCCTTTTGTAGACCTAGTGCGGCCCGCCGAACGGCTGTGATCTTGCTCTGCGGCCCACATGCTTAGTTGAGTTTGAGACCCCTGATCTAGATGATATATATTTAGAAAATTAGGGAACTCTGACAGTTATCACAGCTTGTGAAATACTAGAGTATTGGCCTTAGCCATTTGGCTCAGCAGTAGAGCATCGGCCCAGTGTGTGGAAGTTCCAGGTTCGATTCCCAGTCAGGACACACAGGAAAAGCGCCCATCTGCTTCTCCACCCCTCCCCCACTCCTTCCTCTCTGTCTCTCTCTTCCCTTCCCACAGCCAAGGCTCCACTGGAGCAAAGTTGGCCTGGGAGCTGAGGACGGCTCCATGGCCTTCACCTCAGGCGCTAGAGTGGCTCCAGACGCAATGGAACAACGACCCAGATGGGCAGAGCATCGCCCCCTGGTGGGCATGCCGGGTGGATCCCGGTTGGGCATATGTAGTAGTTGCTTCCTGCATGTGCCTTGACCGGGCAAGCCCAGGGATTCGAACCAGTAACCTCAGCGTGCCAGGTCAGCGCCTGATCCACTGCGCCACCACAGGTCCGCACATGTAAAAGTCTGTCTGCCTGCCTTCCCACTTCTAACTTCGGAAAAATACAAAAATAAAAATAAAAAATACTAGAGTATCCAAGAAGAAAAAGTAATTTTTCCCATTTTCCACATGTAAGTTCGAGAAATCACTCACCTCTCTTCAGAGTTATAGAGCCGAGCAAGTCCAAAATCTGCTAGTTTGATCTGCCCACTGTAAAACAAAACCAATTATTTTCATAAGTAACAGCAGCAACCTCCAAATTATACCTAAAAAGTGTTTATTACAAAGGACTGACAAAAATTAATTTTAGCCTGACCAGGTGGTGGCACAGTGGATAGAGCGTTGGACTGGGATGCGGAAAGACCCAGGTTCAAGACCCCGAGGTCGCCAGCTTGAGCGCGGGCTCATCTGGCTTGAGCAAAGAGCTCACCAGCTTGGACCCAAGGTCGCTGGCTCCAGCAGGGGGTTACTCAGTCTGCTGAAGGCCCGCGGTCAAGGCACATGTGAGAAAGCAATCAATGAACAATTAAGAAGTCGCAACGCGCAACAAGAAACTGATGATTGATGCTTCTCATCTCTCTCCGTTCCTGTCTGTCTGTCCCTGTCTATCTCTGCCTCTGTTAAAAATAAATAAATAAATAAAATAAAATGTACTTTAAAAAAATTAATTTTAACTTCTCTTAGCTCTACTTTTAACAGTCATTCTCCCAGGTTAAGTCTCTTTTAACTGCTCCAGTTTACAAAGACTTAGGGTTTACCAAGCCTGAAGGGCTTTTTAGGACAAACCACTGTATAGTTTTGGATTTGTCTCAACTAAATAATTCCTGTATTTCTTGGCAAACAGGAGTGGCTAGAACCTGTGAGATTAAATATTTATTATTGAGGAAGGGGGGAGGAAGGGCTGTTCTAGATTAAGAGATTTAAAAGGCCTAACAATTAAATCCAATTTATAAACCCTGACTGATTTTAATCTGAACAAACTAGGTACACAAAAGGTTTGTTCTGACATATCTAAAAAAATATATGGACTTAGTGTTAAAATAGGCAATCAGGCCCTGGCACGTGGCTCAGTGGACAGAGTGTCTGCCCAGCATATGAATGTCCAGGGTTCAATTACCAGTCAGGGCACATAGCAGAAGCAACCATCTGCTCCTCCTCCTCCGTCTCCCCCTTCTTTCTTTCTTCCCCTCCCACATCAGTGGCTCAATTGGTTCAAGTGTGGCCCTGGGCACTGAAGATAACTCTGTTAGAGTATATCAGCCTCAGGTGCTAAAAATAGCTTGGTACTCGAGCACTGGCCCCAGATGGGGTTGCCGGGTGGATCCCAGTCAGGGCGCATGCGAGAGTCTGCCTCACTATCTCTCCTCCTCTCACCTACACACACACACACACACATACACACACACACACACACACACACACACAAAATAGGCAATCATTAATTTTGTCAGAGTATTTAGGGTCAAATATACTGCTGACAAAAATTAGAGGATATTTTATCGCTTCATATTCATTTTGAAATATCCCCTAATTTTTGTGAGCAGTACATGTCTGTAATCTACTTTAAAATAACTCAAGCAGGAAAAAAAAGCAAATACAGCAATATGTTAATTGTCTATGTATTAATTATGTCAGCTTTTCTTATAATTTGACATTTTTCATATGGTAACTTAATAGGTCATAGCCCCAAAATGTGAATTTCTAATTTAAAATGTGATGCTAGCACACTGCTGTTCTGAGAACCACTCCCTTTAAAGGGATCACATTTCACTCTGATAAGTAGTCTGTCTTTGACAGTGATGTTGAGTAATATTTTAATAATCACAACATAAAATGTTGGGAAACTATTAAAAAGACATTTATTAATTATTTCAGATTAATAATATTTATCTAAATTCTTATGTAGCCTATTTATTTACATTTATAGCTTGTGTAACCTCTTGAGGAATAAAAAGCCAGCTCACCCCTCACCCTTTTTAGTGAGAGAAAAAAATAGGAAGGGAGAGATGACAAGCATCACCTCACAGTTGCATCACTTTAGTTGTTCATTGATTGCTTCTTATACATGCCTTAATTCGGGGGATCTAGATGAACCAGTGACCCATTGCTCAAACCAGTGACCTCTGAGCTCAAGCCAGCGACCATGGGATCATTTCAATGGTCCCACGCTCAAGTTGGTGAGCTGGCACTCAAGCCAGCAACCCCAGGGTTTTGAACCTGGGACCTCAGTGCCCCAGGCTGATGCTCTATCCACTGTGCCACCACTAGTTAAGCCAGCTCACTCTTTTTTTAGGGACTGGAGATTTCCCAGGTGTGTGACTGTACAGATCAGGAAGATGAGATAGAAAAAAAAGAGGCTATGCTATAAGGTGCTCCTCAAAGTATCAGCAATGGGACAGAATAGTAAACAAAATAACTACTACAGGCACATCATGTTTTTTTGTTTGTTTTTTTGTGTGTAACAGAGCCAGAGAGAGGGACAGACAGACAGGAAGGGAAAGAGATGAGAAGCATCAATTCTCCATTGTGGCACCTTAGTTGTCCATTAATTGCTTTCTCATATGTGCCTTGAACAGCGGGCTCCAGCAAACTGAGTGACCCCTTGCTCGAGCCAGTGACCATGGGCTCAAGCTGGTGAGCCTTGCTCAAACCAGATGAGCCTGCACTCAAGCTGGCGACCTTGGAGTCTCGAACCTGGGTCTTCCGTGCCCCAGTCTGACGCTCTATCCAGTGTGCCACCACCTGGTCAGGCAGGCACACCATATTTTATTGCACTTTCATCAACATAGAGGCAAGACCCTCCATTAGCAAAAAAATAAATAAATAAATAAATAAATAAATAATTAGGAATCACCCAACACTCAAACTAGGAGTAGCATTTTTAGCAACAAAGTATTTTTTAAATTAAAATATGTAATTCTTTTTAAAATATGTACATTTTAAAAGACATAATGCTATTTATTGCACTCTCAATAGTATATAGTATAGTATAAATATAACTTTTATATGCACTGGAAAACCAAAAAATTCATATGATTCGCTTAATTGCGGTATTTGCTTTACTGTGGTTGTGTGGTACCAAACTCACAATACCTCCAAGGTATGGCTGCAACAACAAAATTTTACAATATATCAACTCGAATCATTTCTAGTAAAGATTATTGGCATCTTAGCTACTTGCTGCAAACACCATTATATTTTACAGATCAATTTGTAAGCAAATTCTGAGAAAAGCAAAAAGAAAAGAAATAGCTAACTTGAGCCTCATATTGAGACAAAAAGTTTCTTGGCATTCTTACTCTTGGACATCTATGAGGTGATCAAAGACTCAAGGTATATAAAAGACTGAAAGTTTAAACGGCAATAGATCAGTTAGAAAAATAGGCTAAACCTAAACATCAACAGCGCCTCACATATACCCTAATCTATCTTCTCTTACTCTTAGTAAATGACCTTCATTGAAAACAGAAGCCGCCCTGGCCGGTTGGCTAAGCAGTAGAGCGTCGGCCTAGCGTGCGGAGGACCCGGGTTCAATTCCCGGCTAGGGCGCACAGGAGAAGCGCCCATTTGCTTCTCCACCCCTCCGCCACGCTTTCCTCTCTGTCTCTCTCTTCCCCTCCCGCAGCCAAGGCTCCATTGGAGCAAAGATGGCCCGGGTGCTGGGGATGGCTCTGTGGCCTCTGCCTCAGGTGCTAGAGTGGCTCTGGTCGCAATATGGCGACGCCCAGGATGGGCAGAGCATTGCCCCCTGGTGGGCAGAGCGTTGCCCCATGGTGGGCGTGCCGGGTGGATCCCGGTCGGGCGCATGCGGGAGTCTGTCTGACTGTCTCTCCCTGTTTCCAGCTTCAGAAAAAAAGAAAAAAGAAAACAAGCCATCAGGTGAGAAAGATTCAGTATCTTTTTAACTATAAACTTTTTGCATCTATAACCTTCCTTCCTTCTTTTCCTTCAATTACAAAACAAGTGTGTCAATCTCTTTTCTTATGGCCTTGATTCCAACTCTTCTAGAACCTTGCTCCTTTAAATTATTTTGGATCTCTCCTGAATCTTCAATTTCTGTTGATTTTCTTTTCCATTAGCATTTAAATATCATATGCTCAAACCTCTGTATCCTTAAATAAAAAACTAAAAATTAAAGTCACACCTACCACCACCTTCTTATTAAATGCTCTAACCACCGACTTACCTTACCCTCACTACTGCCACCGACCTTTTAAAGATTTTTTATTTACTCATTTTTAGAGAGAAGAGAAAGAAAAAGGCAGGGAGGAGCAGGAAACATCAACTCATAGTTGCTTCTTGTATGTGCCTTGACTGGGCAAGCCTGGGGTTTGGAACCAGTGACTTCAACATTTCAAGTAGATGCTTCATCCCCTGCGCCACCACATATCAGGCACCATTGACCTTTTAATTTTCATATTCTCTTACGCCTTATAATCTGTCTAAATCATCTAACATCTATGACCACTCGCTTCTTAAACTTCCCTATTGTGCATTCATGATATTCTTTATTTTCTCCTCTCTTATCAATCCCTTGGGTTCCACCTTCTGACATCTTTTCTGTGCTTGATAACTCCTGAATCTACGTTTACTACTAGTTTGGAACTCCCACATGTGACCTATTAGCCCTGCTCTCCTTCTTCTCTCATCAATTATTTTCTTTCTTGTCCAGCTGAGGACTACTTACCATTCTCTGTAGGTCATCTCACCCAGAAGTCTCTATGTAGACAGAATTAGACGGGCAAGAGCATAAGCTGGATGGATCAGAGTAGACCATGAGACTCCTACAACTGCTTAGCTTCCTAATTTATGGAATGTGAGAAGTTGGGAACAGGGAGGGGCCTAACCTACTAGAAAGGGCATCAAGCAGGACTGCAGTTATTCCCTGGCCTGAGACACACACACTCCCCAAAGAGAAACAAAAGAAATAAGTAACTACGATAACATTATATAGTCCAGAAAGCTGCAAGATGATAGCCATCATCAAGTTCTTGAAGCATTACTACTATGGATGCAGATTAACCAAGTCCAACTTAAATGAGAACTGTGGGTCATAGAGATAGCAACAGAAAGAATCTCTTAACACCATGTTTTGTCTCATGAACTTTTGTGGTTTTTTTAGAGACAGGAAGAGAGAGTTGAGAAGCATCAACTTGTAGTTGACTCACTTTAGTGTTTATTGATTGCTTCTCATACGTGCCTTGAATCCTCTCAAGCCAAGCCAGTGATCCCTTGCTCAAGCCATCGACCTTTGGGCTCAAGCCAGAGACCATGGGATCATATTGATGATCCCATGCTCGAGCCACAACCTTGCACTCAAGCTGGAGACCTCTGGGTTTTGAACCTGAGACCTCAGAGTCCCAGATCGACACTCTATCCACTATGTCACCACCAGTCAGGCTCATAAGGATATTTAAGTATAAATGTATAGTTTATATATTCTTAAATATAAAATAATAAATTTTATAATTAAAAACAAAGAAATAAATAAACCAACATCCCTCAGTGGCTGTTACCTATAACGTTTAAGTTCCTTAGCAACTTATACAAGATCCTTGAATTGGCTCCTTAAAACTATCTATTTTACCCTTCTTTCCCTAGCAATACTAACTTTTTAGTTTTCCAGACATGTTAGGTTATTTTCATATTTATGTGCTTCTGTTTTTTATTATTTACTTATTTTTTACAGAGACAGAGAGTGAGTCAGAGAGAGGGATAGATAGGAACAGACAGACAGGAACGGAGAGAGATGAGAAGTATCAATCATCAGTTTTTCATTGGGACTCCTTAGCTGTTCATTGATTGCTTTCTCATATGTGCCTTGACTGCGGGCCTTCAGCAGCCCGAGTAACCCCTTGCTGGAGCCAGCGACCTTGGGTCCAAGCTGGTGAGCTTTTGCTCAAACCAGATGAGCCCGCGCTCAAGCTGGCGACCTCGGGGTCTCGAACCTGGGTCCTCTGCATCCCAGTCCGACACTCTATCCACTGCGCCACCGCCTGGTCAGGCAACATTTATGTGCTTTTGTACATGCAATTTCTTTTGCCTAGAAACTTAGTCCCTTGTTGTTACTCATGCTGATGAATTCCTAATCTTCACCTGCATTTTCCCAGGTGCTCGCAAATACAAGAAAAAAAGAAATGGGCTTGATAAATGTTTACTGAATTGAGTAATTATTTGTTTAGCTCCCCTACTACACTCAAAGCTATCTCCAGTAATCAACCATACCATGTGGAACTTACAGTGCTAAAACCACAACTGTCCTAAATGGTTGGTCACCCTACTCCACAAAAACAGAAAATGTCATAATCATTTTATATTCCTATCTAGATAATGTTTGTCAAATATAATTGAGCAGAAATGTTTGATTTCAATAGTACCAAACTTGTTTTTGTATCTCTCAATAGATTAGGCCAGTGGTTGGCAAACTCATTCATTAGTCAACAGAGCCAAATATCAACAGTACAACGATTGAAATTTCTTTTGAGAGCCAAATTTTTTAAACTTAAACTATATAGGTAGGTACATTCCTTATTGAGGTAGCGCCTACACGTGGTATTTTGTGGAAGAGCCACACTCAAGGGGCCAAAGAACCGCAGTTTGCCAACCAGGGGATTAGGCTATCACCAAAGTCTACTGTGTATAATACATCTGGTATTATCAATGGAGATTAGGCAAACAGCCAAAGAAGAAAGCAGGTGATAAAAACTTCTGAAGAATTAGCACTGTTCCTCACTAAATTCGAGTCTGTCTACACTGTTAAAACATGGAAGTAAGTGCAATCAGAAAGGTCAATCACCAACTACACACCTGGGTTTACTCTGAAATTTGGTAACTGAGAAAGTCTCAAGAATATCTAAAAGAGCAGGCATGTTTCTCCCCACTGAACAAGAGAGAATTTCAGTAAGAACTCAATGTATACTTGAATTTTCTTAGGACTACAAGATTAACTATGTCAAAAAATTCTGTGACTATTTCTGTAGGATGCAAGTGATTCCCTAAATGCCTGCAATTTACAATGCTACTTCTGTCAATTCCTTATCAATACTGGAGTTGGAGACTGCTGATCAGAATATTCCCTTATCAAAAGTTGTTCCTAAGGTACAAACATCAGATGTATATACATATATGTAAAAAACTGTATTATTTGGCCTACCTATAACCCCAATTAACTGAAACTAAGGGACTCAGAAGAGAGAAAAAATGCTTAATCTCATTTGGTTTTACTATATTACCTGTTGTTCAGCAAAATGTTAGAACACTTAATATCCCGATGCAGGAAATTCTTTTTGTGACAGTAATCCAATCCTTCCATTAGCTGTTTCATGAATGACTTGATATGATCCTCAGAAAAGTGCACCAAACCAGATTCTAGCAGTCCCATTAAGTCATGATCCATATACTCAAATACAAGGTAAAAGGCACCTAGATAAGATAAAAGAAAAAATTAATAGAAAAAGAATTATTAAATGACAATCCCTTAATTTTTAATATAATTTTGGAGTTGATCACAAGGCTCTCTGAAACAACTGCTCATTTTATGAATAAACTCAGAATAGTTGAATAAATTGCCCTTTCTAATAATAAGTAACAGAACCACTATTTTTTTTCTTTTTTTCCAAGCAAGAGGATGAGCGACAGAGACAGACTCCCGCATTCGCCCCAACCAGGATCCACTCGGCAACCCGTTTGAGGCCAATGCTCTGCCCATCTGGGGCCATGCTCGCAACTGAGCTATTTTTAGCACCTGAGGCAGAGGTTCCATGAAGCCATCCTCAGCACCCAGGGCCAATAGAGCCATGGCTGTGGGAGAGGAAGAGACAGAAGGGGAAGAGGGAAGGGTGGAAAAGCAGATGGTCACTTCTCCCATGTGCCCTGATTGGAAATCGAAACCAGGACATCCACACACCAGGCCAATGCTCTACTACAGAGCCAACTGGCCAGGGCCCAGAACTACTATTTGAATTAATCTTCTGACTCCTAGTCCAGTGTTCTTTAGACTACCATGTCTCGAGGGGGACAACTGTCCTGGTCATGTTGTATTATTAGTCTTTTATGATCTAAGTCAATTGGCTAATTACAGACTTTGGGCCAAATCTAGTCAGCCTATGTGTTGTAAATAAAGTTTTATTTGTAACACACAATCATGCCCATTTGCTACACGTTGTCTATGATTACTTTTGCAGAAGTCTTCAACTTTGTTAATAAGGACTCACATAACATGCTGAAGCAGTATGGTCTAAATCAGGGGACCCAAAACTGCAGCCCCCTGAGGCCATTTATCCGGCCCGGCACACTTCCACTTCCGGAGGGGGCACCTCTTTCATTAGTGGTCAGTGAGAGGAGCATAGTTCCCACTGAAATACTGGTCAGTTTGTTGATTTAAATTTACTTGTTCTTTATTTTAAATATTGTATTTGTTCCCGTTTTGTTTTTTTTACTTTAAAATAAGATACGTGCAGTGTGCATAGGGATTTGTTCATAGTTTTTTTTATAGTCTGGCCCTCCAACAGTCTGAGGGACAGTGAATTGGCCCCCTGTGTAAAAAGTTTGGGGACCCCTGATCTAAATTGTTAGTAAAATTCATAGTATTTAAGAATTGAAAAAGGCCCGTGGCTCAGTGGACAGAGCACGGGCCCAGTGTATGGACGTCTTGGGTTCAGTTCCTAGTCAGGGCACACAGGAGAAGCAACCATCTGCTTCTCCCTCCTCTCTCACTTTCACTCCTGCAGACAGTGGCTTGACTGGTTCGAGAGTGGCCCTGGGAGCTGAGGATAGCTCGGTTGGTCCAAGCATGTTAGCCTCGGTTGCTAAAAATAAGCTTGGTTGATTCTAGCATTGGCCCCAGAGGGGGTTGCCAGGTGGGCCCTGGTCAGGGCACATGCAGGAGTCTGTCTCACTATCTCCCCTCCTCTCACCTTAAAAAAAAGAAAAGAAGAAAAAGAAGTGAAAGAAAGGTGAATCATCTAATTAAACTCTGAATTTAGAAGTAGATAAAAAAAGAAGTATACCAGGAAAACTGTAAAAGATTTGAAATCTATACTATCAATGCCACTTTCAACATGGTACACAATAGGGACATATATCATAAGAAATACTATGCTCTGGCCAGATAGCTCAGTTGGATAGAGAATTGTCTAGAAGTGCAGAGGCTGCTGGTTTGATCCCTGGTTAGGACACCTACAGGAAAAGTCAATATTCCTGTCTTTCTCTCTCCCTTCCTACCTCTCTAAACTCAATTAATTAAAAAAAATATACTAGACCTAGTTAGACAATGACCTATAGTCTAAAAAGTCTGTCTCCTAATAATATAAAGGCAAGAATTATCAATCTAGGGGGAAGGTTTCAAGAATTCTATGAACTCTCTGAAATAGCATGCAACATTTTAAACACGTATGTATGCAACACTTTAAAGGTATTTTTTTTTATTGGATTTTTTTTTTTTTTTTTTTACAGAGACAAAGCAAGAGTCAGAGAGAAGGATGGATAGATAGGGACAGAGAGATGAGAAGCATCAATCATCAGTTTTTCGTTGTGGCACTTTAGTTGTTCACTGATTGCTTTCTATATGTGCCTTGACCATGGGGCTACAGCAGATAGAGTAACCCCTTGCTCAAGCCAGCGACCTTGGGCTTAAGCTGGTGAGCTTTGCTCAAACCAGATGAGCCCGCGCTCAAGCTGGCGACCTCAGGGTCTTGAACCTGGGTCCTCCACATCCTAGTCCGATGCTCTATCCACTGCGCCACCGCCTGGTCAGGCTAATTGGATCCATTTTTAAAAAACTTTTACTTATTGATTTTAGAGAGAGATGAAGAGTGTGTGTGTGTGTATGTGTGTGTGTGTGTATGTGTGTGTGTAAGGGAGATATGTTGTTCCAGTTATCCATGCATTCATTGGTTAATTTTTAAATGTGCCCTGACCAGGGATTAAACCTGCAAACTTGATATATCAGGATGATGTTCTAAACAACTGAACTACCTGGAGTAGGCCAGAGCCATGTTTAAAGAGATCCATGACCCCCCAAAAAGTTAAGCAACACTGCATTAAAAAAATATCTTAGCCTGACCAGGAGGTAGCACAGTGGATAGAGCGTCAGACTGCGATGTGGAGGACCCAGGTTCGAGACCCCGATGTTGCCAGCTTGGGTGCAGGTTCATCTGGTTTGAGCAAGGCTCACCAGCTTGCGCCCAATCAAGGTTGTTGGCTCGAGCAAAGGGTCACTCGGTCTGCTGTAGCCCCCCCACCCCCCGTCAAGGCACATATGAGAAAGCACTCAATGAACAACTAAGGAGACACAACGAAGAACTGATGCTTCTCATCTCTCTCCCTTCTGTCTGTACCTATCCGTCCTTCTCTCTGACTCTGTCTCTGCCACACAAAAAAAATTCTTAGATTTAACTACAGCCTCATACAAATTTAGCTACAGTCTTCTACAAAATTGCAAAAAGTAGACAAAAGATACAAAAAGACAACTCAAAAAATAAAAGTAAAACTGATAAACATGAAAAACACTCAGAAGTAATGTAAGAAATGCAATCCAAAATAATATCATATGTATTTCACCTAACAAGATGACAATTTAAAAAAATAGGCCCTGGACAGTTGGCTCAGTGGTAGAGCATCAGCCCAGCACGTGGATGTTCCAAGTTCGATTCCCAGTCAGGGCACAAAAAAAAAGTGCCCATCTGCTTCTCTACCCTTCCCCTTCTTGCTTCTTCCTCTCTCTCTCT
This sequence comes from Saccopteryx bilineata, assembly GCF_036850765.1. Lineage (NCBI taxonomy): Eukaryota > Metazoa > Chordata > Mammalia > Chiroptera > Emballonuridae > Saccopteryx > Saccopteryx bilineata. The sequence goes on from NC_089491.1 coordinate 375,259,624, forward strand.
CTCTCTCTCTCCCCCCCTCTCTCTTTTTCTCTCCTGCAGCCATCGCTCAATTGGAGCGAGTTGGCCCCAGGTGCTGAGGATGGCTCCATGGCCTCCGCCTCAAGCATTAAGAAAAGCTCAGCTGCTGAGCAATGCCACAGATGAGCAGAGCACTACCCCTTGCTGGGTGGATCCCGGCTGGGGCACATGGAGGAGTCTGTCTCTGAACAAACTCCTCCTCTCACTGAACAAACATAAATAATAAATCAATGTGCTCAATGTTAGGGAGAATAATATTGATAGAGACTCAGTGGCGGGAGATAAATTAATACTCTCTTCTCAAAGCAATCTAACATTAAAAATAAAAACCCATTTGACCAAATAATTCTACTTCTCAGAAACTGTTTTAAGAAATAATTGAAGGCCCTGGCCAATTGGCTCAGTGGTAGAGCGTTGGCCTGGCATGTGGAAGTCCCAGGTTCAATTCCCAGTCAGGGCACACAGGAGAAGCACCCATCTGCTACTCCATCCTTCCCCCTCTCCTTCCTCTCTGTCTCTCTCTTCCCCTCCCGAAGCCAAGGCTCCACTGGAGCAAAGTTGGCCCAGACGCTGAGGATGGCTCCATGGCCTCCACCTCAGGCGCTAGAATGGCTCCAGTCGAAGCGGAGCAAAGCCCCAGATGGGCAAAGCATCACCCCCTGGTGGGCACATGCAGGAGTCTGTCTGACTGCCTCCCACTTCTAACTTCAGAAAAATACCCCCCCAAAATATAATAATTGAGCCTTATGTGTGGTGGCACAGTGGACAGAGCATTGTCCTGGAATGCTGAGTTGCTGGTTCAAAACCCTAGGCTTGCCCAGTTAAGGTACATACAGGAAGCAATTACTACGATTTGATGCTTCCTGCTTCTTCCCCCACTTTTTCTCTCTCTCCCCTCTCTCTAAAAATCAATAAATAAAATCTAAAAACAAGAAGTTTAAATGTAAAGATTTTATGTGCAAATGCTATTATATATAAATTTTTTATTAATTCATTTTATTTTATTTATTTTTAGAGAGGAGAGAGAGAGAGAGAGAGAAGGGGGGAGGAGCTGGAAGCATCAACTCCCATATGTGCCTTGACCAGGCAAGCCCAGGGTTTCGAACCGGCAACCTCAGCATTTCCAGGTCGACGTTTTATCCACTGTGCCACCACAGGTCAGGCTTATATATAAATTTTTTAAATTTTAATTTAGCCTGACCAGATGGTGGAGCAGTGGATAGAGTGTCAGACTGGGATGCAGAGGACTCAGGTTCAAAACCCCAAGGTTGCTGGCTTGAGCACAAAGGTCACTAGCTAGAAGCCCAAGACACTGTCTTGAACCCAAAATTGCTGGCTTGAGCAAGGGGTCACTTGCTCTGCTGGAGCCCCCCCAGTCAAGGCACATATGAGAAAGCAATCAATGAACAACTAAGGAGCCTTAATGAAGAACTGATGCCTCTCATCTCTCTCCCTTCCTGTCTTTCTGTCCCTATCTGTCTCTCTCTCTCTGTCACACACAAAAAAATTTATTTATTTAGAAATTAAACTAGCAACTAATTGCATGTTAATAATATGGGAAATTGCTAATAACAAGTTATAAAACACTAAATAAACTTTGATCTTGGTAATGTTAAAATAAATATATGTAATATAAAGTACTAGAAGGAAATATGCCAAAATGCTAATACTATAGTGGTTTTCTATGAATGGTGGTATACTGGGATGGAGTAAAAGAGAAGTGAATTTTCTTTTTTCTTATTCTTCTATATTTTCTTTTTTTTTAAAAAGATTTTATTTATTGATATTTAGAAAGGTGGGGGGGAGAGGGAGAGGAAGAGAGAGAGAAAGAGAAGGGGCAGAGGATTTTACAGAGACAGAGAGAGGAAAGGGTAGAGGAAGAAAGGGAGAGGGAGAAAGGGAGAAAGGGAGAGAGGGTGGGAGAGGGGGAGAAAGAGAGTGGGGGAAGGAGGGGAGAGGGAGAAAAAAGGGGAAGGGGAGAGAGGGTAAGGGGGAGAGGGGAAGGTGAAGAGAAATAAGCATTCCTTTGTTGTTCCGCTTCGTTGTGCATTCATTGGTTAATCCCTACATGTGCCTTGACTGTGGATGGAATCTGTAACTTGGGTGTTTCGGGATGCTACTTTAACCAACTGAGCTAACTGGCCGGGCCACGATCGTATCCTTTTAACATTCCAGATTATATTCACAGATGCCATCTCTTCAAGCTGCCCACCTCTAAACCTTCAGACTTATTTCAATAAAAGTAGATTAGATGTCATATACAGACTTCATACAGTTGTCATATACGTCAACGTAAGTACGGAAACAATAAACAATTTCACCTCCGAAAAAAGACAGAAGTTACAAATCCAGGAAAACAAACCTGAAGATTGTTTTACAAATAGTTGCTTTGAATTCTAAACTGTATCAGTGGAAAAACTATATAAAAATATGGATGCACATAAACAACAACCTAAAGGGATGATGTAAAAATGAGAGTAAGAAATAAATTCACAGAGAGGAAAAGCTGATGATTGCCAGATAGGAAAGAGTGAGGAGATGGTCAAAGAAAAAAGGTAAATGAGATTAAGTACAAACTGCCAATTATAAAATCAGTCACAGGGGTCCAGCACAGAGAATATACTCAGTAATACTGTAATAATTATGTATAGTGACAGATGATTACTAAACTTGTGGTGATTACAACATAAGAAATATGAATGTCTATAAACTATGTTGTGCCACTGAAAGTAATATAATGTTTGTAAACTATAGTGAAAAATCAGAGTGGTAAATGAGTTTTAACTTCCATTATTGTTATAACTTGTAAAAAAAACTTTAAAACATTGGTTGGAAGAGAATCTTATAATTGCTTATATGCTGACCATATTAGGTGGTATAGCAGACTCTAATTTTAATAATAATAATTTCTCAAAGTGTAAGAGTACAGTGATAAAGAATAGACATTTTATAAAATAAATACTGTTCAGCATAAAAACAATCTGCTAATATCTTAACTCTGGCATATGTTTAAGACTGGCATTCAGTATAAACTATTAAACAATTCAGATAGGCCCTGGGTCGGCAAACTGCAGCTCGCAAGCCACATGTGGCTCTTTGGCCCTTTGAGTGTGGCTCTTCCACAAAATACCACATGCAGACGCTACCTCGATAAGGAATGTACCTACCTATATAGTTTAAGTTTAAAAAATTTGGCTCTCAAAAGAAATTTCAATTGTTGTACTGTTGATATTTGGCTCTGTTGACTAATGAGTTTGCCAACCACTGAGATAAGCAAACAAGCTAAGAAAGTAAAATAAGATGTACCAATCCACCCTGTATATAATTCTTTGCTCATTAGTACCTTTGTCCTTCTTGAAATCCAGTGCATCTTGTTTATCTGTGACAATTTCCTTCATGTTAACAACACTTCGGTGGATTAGTTGACGAAGAATTTTGATCTCACGGATGGCTGTGATTGGGAAGCCTTCTTTCTCATTGTCTAGTCTCACCTTCTTCAGGGCTACTAGCTCTCCTGTCACAATAAATTCAAAATGTTACATTATCAATTAGCATTTTTTGGCCACCACCATGAACCAGCCTATATATGCCCTCGCTCTGAAAGACAGATTTAGATTTAATGCCTATTTCCATGCTTTGTCAGATACTTTTATATCTTAAAAAAAAAAAAAACCTGTAAGTTTCCTTTCCTAATTTTGATTTCATTAAGACTTGAATTTTTAAATTCATTTTCAATTAAGACTTAAAAATTTTGGTTATGTATGAGGCCCCGGGTTCAATCCCCAGCATCTCCACCAAAAAAAAAAGAAAAAAAAATTTTTGGTTATTAAAATATACCAATAATTCAACTACATCATTTTATCTTCAAAGACTAACTCCCCTTACCAAAAACAAAGAGCAACTTACACATTTTATTATCACCCTCTCTTAAATTCCAAATAAACTTATTATAAAACATATACAATAAACAACAAAAAGAGGAGGATTTTTAAACTGTAATAATCACACTATTCTTTTGGAAATTTTTAATCTAGTTACTTTTAGAGACCAAATTAGAACTCAAAATTTACTTTTGCTAAATTCACTAAGACATTAATTAGTATTGCTAACTTTTTAACCTGACATCTAGAATTTTGTGGGAATATTTACCTGTGTCTTTGTCCTTGGCTTTATATACTTGGCCATAAGTTCCCTCTCCAATAATCCCAATAATGTCAAACTTATCCACACAGCGTTTCCCCCAATCACTTTCTGTTTGTCTTCTTTCTCCATAACGAGGACAACAAATTCTAAAAATGGCAAAACAAAAATAAAAACAACTATTATTTTTAAAATTTAAGTCTAATCGAAGAAAACAATTCTTGTATGATTTCTCTGACTCCTGAATCTTTTAGTAATTTATTAAAAAGGCAGGGAATTAAAAGACATGAAATAGTTTAAACAGTCTCTCACAATGGCTGAATTTTTTTTTTTACTTTAAGACAAAAGCTAATAATAGGTTTGCTGCTTCCTTTCCGACCTCTCTTGAATATTTGCTTCCTCAACTACAGAATGGGAAAATAATCCCTACATCATAGGGTTACAATAAAATATGAAACATTGCCAATAATACATGATCAATAATGCTAATAATCAGAGGATCAAACCCAGATTCTACTACATTTATGACATGGCAATTTATATGATTAAAGAAAAAAAATCCCACATCTATTAATTTTTCATTAATGTGTACATGGTTGACATGCCCTGACTAAAAGGGCCTTTTTTTTTTTTTTGTCTTCAATACTCTAAATACTAAGAACTCAAAAGATACAATGGAATCAATGTTCAAAGTACATTTGGATTGGAGAAATTACTGCTTTTCTTAAAAAAAAAGAGCTAAGTATCTATGGATGCAGATACATGGGTATCCTAAGTAGGCTTTTATCGATTAAAATCAAATTAAAGATATATATCAGGGCCCTGGCCGGTGGGCTCAGTGGTAGAGCATCGGCCTGGCGTGCAGAAGTCCCGGGTTCGATTCTCGGCCAGGGCACCCAGGAGAAGCGCCCATCTGCTTCTCCACCCTTCCCCCTCTCCTTCCTCTCTGTCTCTCTCTTCCCCTCCCACAGCGGGGCTCCATTGGAGCAAAGATGGCCTGGGCACTGGGGATGGCTCCTTGGCCTCTGCCCCAGGCGCTAGAGTGGCTCTGTTCCGAGGGGCAGAGCATCGCCCCCTGGTGGGCAGAGCGTTGCCCCCTGGTGGGCATGCCGGGTGGATCCTGGTCGGTCGGGCGCATGCGGGAGTCTGTCTGACTGTCTCTCCCCGTTTCCAGCTTCAGAAAAAAAAAAATTAAAAAAAAAAAAAAAAGATATATATTAGGCCCAATCTTCTATGATCCTACCAGTGTAGGTTGTAGAAGTGTGAGATTTAGAACCCAAGGTTCTTCACTGTAATAAAAGCTGTAGTTAAGACTCACTTTGGTCTTTTTTTATATGATTGCTGAGGTGGTGTGATTGCCTTTGGTTCTGGAGAGTCTGGGGGAGATGGATCCCCACCAGGGAGCTCTGGAGGGAGAGGGAGGTCCGTGAGCAAGTGACGTGGCCTTTGTTCCTTCTCTTTCTTTACAGGTTTTGAAGGCAGAGTTTCTTTTGGACTAAACAATAGAGATAAAGAGAAGAAAAAAATCCCAATTACTTAAAGGATGCAAATAAAACTTTCAAATATTATAATATCTATTAAAAGATTACAAAGATTTTACTTTTTAAGGAAAAAATACCTATAATACAAGGTAAGAAAAAGGAGCTTATCAAAGCTAAAAATACTTTGATTTTGCCCTGGTCAGACAGCACAGCTGTCAGAGTGTTGTCCCAAACCACAAAGGTTGTAGGTTTGATTCCCAATCAGGGGATATACAGAAACAGATTGTTTCTCTCTCTCTCTGTCTCTCTCTAAGATAAAAAACAAACGAACACTTAATTCTGGGATACTACTTGTAGGCCCTTCAACAAACTCTTGCTTTAATGTTCTTCCCAAGATTCTATTTGGATTTTTAGTGAGATGAAATAAAATGCAGAAACTAGTCATCTTAAATTTGCGAAGTATCACTGCAAATCATGGAATCACCAAACCTACTCTCTATTTTAACCAGCAAAGATTTAAATAAAGAATGAAAGCTCAACAATGTAATACTACTATACTGCTCACAAAAATTAGGGGATATTTTATAGATTCATATTCACTTTGAATTTTTTTATATTCACCCCTAATTTTTGTGAGAAGTATATATTACTAAAGATGTGGCAAGAGCCCTGGCCCGATAAGCTCAGATGCTTAGAGCAGCACCCCAATATGCAAAAGCAGCATCCATCATCAGTAAGAGAACATACAGGAACAGACTGATGTTTCTGTCTCTCTGTCTCTCTCTCTCTGTCTCTTCCTCTAAAATCAATTAGAAAAAAATAGATGTGGAGAGAACTGGAAAAAGTGGTATTTTAGAAGTTTGAAGAAAAAAAAGCTGGAAATCAAAATTATTGAAAAAAATATACTGACTTATTCTATTGGTTTGGAAGAACAAGTCAATCATATCTAGCTAAAATGAATAAATAACCCTAAAATATCTAAGAAAAAATAATCCAAGAAACTTATTTCAGAATAATTAAAGCAGGTGAAGCAAGATTCTCATGAAAAACAACAAAATATAGTCAATGGGGGAGAAAAGAATGGCTTTCCTGGAATAGACTAGAAATCTGTTTTGGGATACAATTTTTTTAACTACTGCAATTTATTTATGAGTCAAGGATTTTGTGACATGAATGTCCTCAGAAAAGACAGTGCAGTATACTAAGTCATGCCTACAAATAAAACCATGTTAGATAGTAAACCTTTTCTATTCCATCATAGAACCAGAATGTTGAAAAGGATCTGAGAATCTTAACCACACTACAGTAGGAGTTTCCTCCACTTTTTTGACAAGTGGTTATTAAAAAATATTTTCTCTTTTTAAAGCAGATTGGGACTTGAGCACTACATTTCCATTCACAAAACTTGCTCTGAGTTACTTCAGAGCAGCTTTATTTACAACATACCTAGACAGGCTTATGATTTTGCTACTCTAAACAAAACTTTTCTCTGATCAAGTAGCTCAGTTGGTTAGAGCACAGTCCTGATATGCCAAGGTTGTGGGTTCAATCCCTGGTCAGGGCCCATACAAGAAAAAAAGGAGGGGAAAAAGCCTTGGCCAGATAGCTTGGTTGGTTAGAGCATTGTCCCAAAGCACAGAAGTTGCTGGTTCGATCCCTGATCAGGCACTTACAGGAATAACTCGATGTTCCTGTCTCTCTCTCTCCCTTCCCCTCAATGGGAAAAAAGAAAAAGAATCAACCAATGAATGCATAAATAAGTTAAACAAATCAATGTCTCTTTCTCTCTCCCTTCTTTTCTCTCTAAAATCAATAAAAAAACAACAGCAATGAAAAAACACTTTTCTTTGGAAAACAAACCCTACGGATAGTTTCCATCAAGTTGGTTCAGCTTAACATACTGATTTCTGGAGGCCAGGTACATGCAGTTGATAATTATAGGGGATAAAAAGTTTAAAAGTGGATCTCAGAAGATGAAACATATTCTTTCATAAATACTTCCATCAAACCATAAAGAACAGTTCTATCCCTTGCAAGTACCTTTTAAGCATATTGCTGCCCTTTGTGTGTGAAACAATCTCAAAAGCTACTTACTTACTTCCTACCAATTTTCAGCATTTTAATCTCCTGTAAATCACACATAATAGAATCTAGATTAGTTTGTACCATATCAACCAAAAATGAAATACAAAATGATCACCTGAAACTTTGTTATATTATTACTAGAGATGAACTTAAAACATTACAATTTATAATTTTTCTGCCCTAGGAACAAAGCCTATTATCAGGAAACTCTTGAATCAGGATGCAATATAGATTTTTAAAATTTTCCCAATTTTTGCCTGACCTGTGGTGGCACAGTGGATGAGGTGTCAATCTGGAATGCTGAGGTCACTGGTTCAAAACTCTGGGGTTGCCCAGTCAGGGTGCATACGGGAAGCAAATACTACAAGCTGATGCTTCCCACTTCTTCCCCCTTTCTCTTTGACTCTCCTCTATCTCTAAAATCAATCAATAAAATATTTTTTTAAAATTCCCCCAGGCCAGTAGGCTCAGCCTTAGAGCATTGGCCTGGCGTGTGGAAGTCCCAGGTTCAATTCCCAGTCAGGGCACAGAGGAGAAGTGACCATCTGCTTCTTACCCCTTCTCTCCCCTCCCCTCCTTATTCTTTCTTTCTTTCTCTCTCTCTCTCTCTCTCTCTCTCTCTCTCTCTCTCCCCCCCTCTTCCCCTCCTGCAGCCATGGCTCAAATGGCTCAAGCAAGTTGGCCCCCAGCGCTGAGGATGACTACATGGTCTGGCCTGAGACACTAAAATAGCTTGGTTGCCAAGCAACAGAGCAAGCCCCAGATGGGCAGAGCATCACTCCATAGAGGGCTTGCCAGGTGGATCCCTAGTTGGGGTGCTAGTGAGAGTCTGTCTCTCTGCCTCCCCACCTCTCACATAAAAAAAAAAATCTCCAATTTTTAAGACATTCAGGGAAAAACAATTCCTCACTTCCCAACTAATATCAGATATTTTTTTAATTCCTGAAAAAATAATTTAAACATTTTTATTTTTCAATTACAGTTTGTATTCAGTATTATTTTGTATTAGTTTCAGGTGTATAGCATAGTGGTTAGCAGAATATTCTTTATATATTTCAATTCCTCATGATTCAGAAATACATTACTTATAGGTTCTGCTTCACTAGAATCAAAAGCATCTGAATTCTCTCACTATCATTTCATGTAAGGTCAGTCTATATTTTATATTTGGGTCTTACTTTTCTCCAAGTTTTATTTTTTGAGTTCAAATACAATTTGCTACTCTGAAAATATACAGTGTTTCTGAAAAAAATCACATTAGCATGTTTTTCTCTTTCTTTTAAAAAGATTTTACTTATTCATTTTAGAGAGAAGAGAGAGAGAAAGTAAAGGTGGAGGGTAGAGCAGGAAGCATCAACTCCCATATGTGCTTTGACCAGGCAAGCCCAGGGTTTCGAACAGGTGACCTCAGGCCAATGCTGTATCTACTGCACCATCACAGGTCAGGCAGCATGTTTGTTTCAAAAAAGAGTAAGTGTTTGACAGAATATGTATGTTCTACTAATTCAGGGTATAAAAGTTGAACAGAGGCCAAACCCTGTTTCAATAAATTCTAATGTTCCAAAATCCCTGGAATATGGATGGCCCATAAAATTGCAATGCTTAACAACATTATGATCTTTACCCTTTAGTGAAGGGTATCAGTAAAATGCAGCTCTAAATAGTGCTGAGGAAACATGGATGTTGAGAAGTTCTAACACAGGAGAGCAAACACTGATTAGCTTAGAATCGGTACTTCTTGGTGCCCCAGTTATATCTGTAGACAATTCACACATATGGTGAGTACGTTGCATAATCCTCATATGTAATTTTTTTAAAAGTTGCCAAGCTCCAGGACTGCCCAAAGTTTAAAGTCTCTTGAAATTTAGAATGAAGGCATTTAATCTGTACACTGTAAACATCTCTAATAAAAAGTTTATATTGTTAAAAAAAGTGTGAATTTACATATAAACTATTTAAAAAGAAAATTTCATAATTTTAAAATTTCAACAGCATAAATACATAAAATATAATCACGAATCCTCTTCCTCTTGAGACAGGTTGTTTAAAAAGTGATTTGTATTTACAAACTTAAATTAAAAATTTGAGTTGAATACATTAAAAATGGAAAACAAGCATTCTATTAGCAAAATCCTAAATCAAAGAAATGCTCACAGAGATCCTTTCTTTAAAAAAATTTTTTTAACTTATTAATTTTATAGAGAGAGGAAGGGAGTAACAGAGGGAAAGAGAAAGACAGAGACACAGAGAGAAACATTGATTTGTTGTTTTACTTTTTTTGCAACTGAGCTACCTGGCCAGGGCAGATCCTTTATTTTCTTTAAGAGCTCAATACTTTAAATAAACAGCCCTTAAGAACAGTATAGACTAGCTCTGGCCAGATAGCTCAGTTGTTAAGAGTATTGTCCTGAAGTGCAGAGGTTGCCAGTTCGATCCTCGGTCGGGGCACATACAGAAACAGATCCATGGCCCTATCTTTCTCTCTCTCCCTCTCCTCCCTTCCTCTCTCATTAAATCAGTAAAAAAAAAAAAAAGTGTAGACTCTACAGAGGTCTAATAAACTTCAAATGAACTAGCTATCAAAAAAAGATTTAAAAAAACCCAATGTGGTTAACTGAAAATTTAACAAGTATACAGATGATCTCTTTAAAAGCAAGAGCTCCTGATGAACAGCTGTGTGTTCACGAAGAATGTGCCATAGTGAAGTGGTTGTTTGGCAGCCTTTGTTTCTTGAAGCCAAGAAATGTAAACCATGTATAAGAAGGGCTTTCTCATTACTAAAAGATAAACTGACTCCTGCATTTGATACTTGGGTTAAAAAACTGCCCAATCCATATGTCTGAAAGAAAAGTTTCATTCTTTTCCCAACAGGATTTTAACTAAAAGACAAACCCTCTAATACAAACTTAATGTCATCCATGTGCCAAATGATTTAACTACATGCCCAGTGTCATTTCATACAAGCCCTAACTCTGGCTCCTTCAGCATTTTTACAGTGGTACCTTGAGATACGAACAGACCAACATACAAATTTTTAAGATATGAGTTGTAACTCGGTTCCTATTTTTGTTCAAGATCCGAGCAAAATTCCGAGATACGAGTCGTGATTCAGGAAGCTACCGCTAGTTGGTGCGTTGGCGCACAGGTCCAGTATCGGCGGTTTGATACACGAGATGACTGACTTACGAGCTTGATTACAGAACGAATTAAATTTGTATCTCAAGGTACCACTGTACTTATTCAAATAACCTGTATTTACTGATTGTATTCTCTGTTCTGTTTAAAGCACTGTAGACAATAAAAAGATATACGTCATATTCTCAACATTTAAGCTGCTGAAATTTCATATAAAAAGACAGAATATAAGTGAGACCTATGTACAATTTTTAAATTTCTTCCTGAAGTTTCCCTTTATTTATTTTTTAATAGACTGATTTTGGAGAAAGAGAAGAAGAGAGAGAGAAGCATTCATTTGTTGTTTCATTTCATTGTGCATTCATTAATCACTTTCCGTATGTAACCTAACCAGGAATCAAACCTGCAACCTTTTGTTTTGGGACGACACTCTAACCAACTGAACTGAAAAAGGCCTATTTATTTATTTTTACAGGGACAGAGAGAGAGAGAGTCAGAGAGAGGGATAGATAGGGACAGACAGACAGGAACGGAGAGAGATGAGAAGCATCAATCATCAGTTTTTCGTTGCTGTTGCAACACCTTAGTTGTTCATTAATTGCTTTCTCATATGTGCCTTGACTGCTGGCCTTCAGCAGACCGAGTAACCCTTTGCTCGAGCCAGCGACCTTGGGTCCAAGCTGGTGAGCTTTTTGCTCAAGCCAGATGAGATGAGCCCACGCTCAAGCTGGCGACCTCGGTGTCTCAAACCTGGGTCCTCCACGTCCCAGTCCGACGCTCTATCCATTTTTTATATAAAAAATATAAAAATATATTTTTTAACTTACTGATTTTACACAGAGGAAGGAAGAAAAAGAAATGGAGAAACATTGATTTGCTGTTCCACCCATTCATGCATTCATTGGTTGATTCCTAAGAGCCCTGACCAGGGATGGAACTCACAACTGTGGCATATTGGGATGATGCTCTAACCAATTGAGCTACCTGGCCGGGGCTCTGAACAAAGTTTTCTTACATAAAGATTATTTTTCATGTGAAAGATAAGTGCAGGCAGTACATGCACAGAGTAGCACCAAAAAAAAGTGATACACATACAATCACCCCCCCAAAAAATCTTGAACTTAAAATTAATATATAGTGAAAAAAAATTGATAAAGAAGTCTTCCATTTTTCTACCTTTAATAACTTATTTGTATTACATAGGAAAAACAACTAATAATAATCATATACTTAAAAATAATCACACTGAACCCTGGCTGGGTGGTTCAATGGATAGTGTCGTCCCATCCTGGTGCACCAAGGTTGTGGGTTCAATCCCTGGTCGGAGCATGTACAAGAAGTAATAAGTGCACAACTAAATGGAACAACTAAGTGGAACAATGAGTTTGATGCTTCTCTCTCTCTCTTAAATCAACAGGAATTTTTTTTAAGTGAGAGGAGGGGAGATCGTGAGACAGAGTTCAGCATGCACCCCAACTGGGATCCACCTGGCAACCCCCGCCTGTCTGGGTCTGGGGGAGATGCTCAAATCAACCAAGCTGTTTTTAGTTTAGCACCTGAGGCTGATGCACTGGGGCCAGCCAAGCTATCCTCAGCACCCAAAGCTGATGCTCGAACTTAACCAGCCAGTGGCTGGGGCAAGGGAAGAAGGAGAGGAGGGCAAGCGGAACGGGGAGAGAAGTGGTTAGTTAATTTTCCTGCGTGCCCTGACTAGGAATCAAACCTGGGCCGATGCTCTATCCACTGAACAAACCTGCCAGGGCCTTAATGGAAAGATTTAAAAAAAAATAGTTACACTGGATTATAAGATATTTATACTTCCCAAATCAGAATGAATATGTAACAAAAATGGTCTGCTCACTTCATTCTCTCTCATACACCTTGTGTGTGTGTGTGTGTGTGTGTGTGTGTGTGGCAGAGACAGAGAGTCAGAGAGAGAACAGATAGGGACAGACAGGAAGAGAAACAGATGAGAAACAATTCTTCGTTGCAGTTCCTTAGCTGTTCATTGATTGGTTTCTCATATGTGCCTTGATGGGGGAGGGGCTACAGCAGACCGAGTGACCCCTTGCTCAAGCCAGCGACCTTGGTTGGGTGCAAGCTGGTAAGCCTTGCTCAAACCAGATGAGCCCGCACTTAAGCTGGTGACCTCAGGGTCTCGAACCTGGGTCCTCCACATCCAGGTCCGATGCTCTATCCCCTGCACCACCACCTGGTCAGGCTTTCTCATACACATTCTTTGTTTGTTTGTTTTTGTTTTTAATTTTTTCTGAAGTTGGAAACGGGGAGGCAGTCAGATAGACTCCCGCATGCGTCCGACCGGGATCCACCCGGCATGCCCACCAGGGGGCAATGCTCTGCCCCTCTGGGGCGTCGCTCTGTTGCGACCAGAGCCATTCTAGCGCCTGAGGAGAGGCCATGGAGCCATCCTCAGCGCCCGGCCCAACTTTGCTCCAATGGAGCCTTGGCTGTGGGAGGGGAAGATAGAGACAGAGAGGAAGGAGAGAGGGAGGGGTGGAGAAGCAAATGGGCGCTTCTCCTGTGTGCCCTGGCTGGGAATCGAAGCTGGGACTCCTGCACACCAGGCTGATGCTCTACCACTGAGCCAACCGGCCAGGGCCCTCATACACATTTTTAAAGAAAGCCATACAGCCTGAGTAGGTGTTGGCACAGTGAATAGAGCATTGATCTGGGATGCTGAGGACCCAGGTTCAAAACCCCATGGTCACCAGCCTGAGCATGGGCTCATCTGGCTTTAGTGCAGGCTCACCAGCCTGGGTGCGGGGTCACCAATTTGAGTATGGAATCATAGACATGGCCCTATGGTCACTGGATTGAGCCCAAAGGTCGCTGGCTTGAAGCCCAAGGTTGCTGGCTTGAGCAAGGGATCACTGGCTTAGCTGGAACCCCCTGGTCAAAGCTCGTATGAGAAAGCAATCAATGAACAACTAAAGTGCGGCAACTACAAGTTGATGGTTCTCATCTCTCTCCCTTCCTGTCTGTCCCTGATTCTCTCTCACGCTTAACAAGAAAAAAAAAGGGGGGGGGGGGAGACAGGCACACATACTCAAGTGAGCACTGAATAGTCTTACTTTACTCTTCATGGCCAATCTAAAATACAGAAATCCCTATGTGCCATCTATCAGCATCATTCCACCTCTGAAAATCTGTACTCTACAAACCCATGGTAGGTAGATTCAGTAGTTACTTGGTTAGCTAAATAAACATTTCAAAATGAAGATTCTTAGCCACACTGATATTGTTCTAGCCACTATATAAACTAATATTTAAATGAGGTTGTTGTGTATAGATAATGGCTTAGGATTGCTTTAAATGATGTTTAACTGACTATATTCCTTTACCAACAAAAACTATAAAAACAGCCTGACCAGGCGGTGGCACAGTGGATAGAGCGTCGGACTGAAATGCTGAGGACCCAAGTTCGAGACCCTGAGGTCGCCAGCTTGAGCGTGGGCTCATCTGGCTTGAGACAAAAAAAAAAAGCTCACCAGCTTGGACCCAAGGTTGCTGGCAAGGGGTTACTTAGTCTGCTGAAGGCCTGCAGTCAAGGCACATATGAGAAAGCAATCAATGAACAACTAAGGTTTCGCAACGAAAAACTGATGATTGATGCCTCTCATCTCTCTCCGTTCCTGTCTGTCTGTCCCTGTCTATCCCTCTCTCTGATTCTCTCTCTGTCCCTGTAAAATAAAAATAAAATAAAGTAAAATAAACAAAAACTATAAAAACATAGCTTCTATCTATGAATATATTGACTACCTTCAACAAATTTTTCTACATAAATCTCAGGTACTGTTCTTTTCCTCTGTAGTTCTCAGGATGTGGCAGAATTTATAAACATCTATTAGAAGAAGCATGTGTGCCCTGGCCGGTTGGCTCAGCGGTAGAGCGTCGGCCTGGCGTGCGGAGGACCCGGGTTCGATTCCCGGCCAGGGCACACAGGAGAAGCGCCCATTTGCTTCTCCACCCCTCCGCCGCGCTTTCCTCTCTGTCTCTCTCTTCCCCTCCCGCAGCCAAGGCTCCATTGGAGCAAGGATGGCCCGGGCGCTGGGGATGGCTCTGTGGCCTCTGCCTCAGGCGCTAGAGTGTGGCTCTGGTCGCAATATGGCGACGCCCAGGATGAGCAGAGCATCGCCCCCTGGTAGGCAGAGCCTCGCCCCTGGTGGGCGTGCCGGGTGAATCCCGGTCGGGAGCATGCGGGAGTCTGTCTGACTGTCTCTCCCCGTTTCTAGCTTCAGAAAAAATGAAAAAAAAAAAAAGAAGAAGCATGTGTGCCTGACCTGAGGTGGCGCAGTGGATAAAGCGTTGACCTGGAATGCTGAGGTTGTCAGCTCAAAACCCTGGGCTTGCCCAGTCAAGGCACATATGGGAGTTGAAGCTTCCTGCTCCTCCCCCCTTCTCTCTCTCTCTCTCTCTCTCTCTCTCTCTCCTCTAAAATGAATAAATAAAAATTTTAAAAAAATTAAAAAAAAAAGAAGCATGTGTAATTTTTCTTTAAACTCAGACTTACCATCATGAATAGTATTAGAGCCATTCTTTTAAATAGTCCTTTTTCCCCCATTGATTGCACTTACACCTTTTTAAATTTTTTCTTATTGGCCCTGGCCAGTTGGCTCAGTGGTAGAGCGTCAGCCTGGCGTGCAGGAGTCCTGGGTTCGATTCCCGGCCAGGGTACACAGGAGAAGTGCCCATCTGCTTCTCCACCCTTCCCCCTCCCTTCCTCTCTGTCTCTCTCTTCACCTCCTGCATCCAAGGCTCCACTGGAGCAAAGTTGGCCCAGGCGCTGAGGATGGCTCCATGGCCTCTGCCTCAAGCACTAGAATGGCCCTGGTGGCAACAGAACAACGCCCCAGATGGCAGAGCATTGCCCCCTGGTGGGCATGCTGGGTGTATCCCGGTCGGGCGCATGCAGGAGTCTGTCTGACTGCCTCCATTTCAAACTTCAGAAAAATACAAAAAAAATTTTTTTATTTATTTTGGAGAGAAAGAGAGAAAGAGAGGGAAGAAGTGGGAAGCATCAACTTGCAGTAGTTGCTTCCCGTATGTGCCTTGACTCAGCAAGCCCAGGGTTTCGAACTGGCAACCTCAGCATTTATCCACTGTGCCACCACAGGTCAGGCTATTAATTGATTTTAGAGACAAAGAAAGGAAGGGAGAGAGAAGGAAGCATTCATTTGTTGTTCTAGTTGAATGTGCATTCATTGTTTGCTTCCTGTATGTACCCAGGGGTTGAACCCACAACCTTGGCATTTCAGGACAATGCTCTAACCGAGCTAACTGGACAGGGCCACACTTGCGCCTTATTAAAAGGAGCAGTGGGTAGTTTGGAAACACATAGACATAAAGGGCTGAAATATATCACTGTTCAAATTACTTATTTTGCTTGAAAAGTAATGGAGGGTTAGGAATTGGTCTAAGATGCAAGATCAGTGCTACTTATGTATTTTTGTGCTTACAATGAAAGTTTGGGGCAGTAAACTGAACTCATATCCTAGAGAACAAGAGGGCAGGTACTCAGTAGAAAAAAAAACAGTATAGCCCTGGCTGGTTAGTTCAGTCAGTTAAGAGTGTTGCCCCAAAATAACAAAGTTGCAGGTTTGATTCCAAGTCAGGGCACACACAGGAAGCAGCCAAAAAATGCACCACTGAGTAAAACAACAAATGCTTCCCTTCCCCCTCCCACTTCTCTCCCTTCCTCTCTCTGTCTTTCTAAAAACCAATGAAAGTTAAGCGCTGGCTGGTTATCGCTGGAGTGTCATCCCAGAGTGTGGAGGTTGCTAGTTCGATTCACTGGTCAGGGCACATACAGGAGCAGTTCCACGCTCCTGTTTCTCTCTCAAAAAAGTAAAGAAAAAAAACCAGTAACACAAACACTCTCATGGCATATGTCACTGCTAAATCATGTTCGGTGGTACTTGTCTAGCTAGTCCTGCCAAGAAATTAAATAAATAATGCCTTCCATAAAATCATATTTATGCTACATAATCATTTAATCAGTTCTCAATACTCAAAGGACTCATTAAAATTAGAGCTATTCCCATCACCCCAGTGTGAATTTATATTCTAATTAGTAAAGAGTCTACATATTATTATTTTATTTTATTTTTTTTTAGCAACAGAGAGAGAGACAAAGAGAGAGACAGAGAAAGGGACAGGCAGGAGCAGATAGGCAGGAAGGGAAAGAGATGAGAAGCATCAATTCTTCATTGCAGCACCTTAGTTGTTCATTGATTGCTTTCGTATATGTGCCTTGACTGTGGGGCTACAGCAGACCAAGTGACCCCTTCCTCAAGCCAGCAACCCCACGCTCAAGCTGGTAACCTCAGGGTTTCGAACCTGGGTTGTCCGCGTCCCAGTCCTACGCTCTATCCACTGCACCACCGCTTGGTCAGGGATCTACATATTATTCTTTTGCTCATTATTATAGGATAATTTATTTTTTTTAACAGAGCTTTTGAAATAAACCTCGTTTATTTTTCTCCTGGATCAGGAGAATAAAGAACTGATACAAAAGACATTTTGGGAACCACTGAGGATAGGTCAGGATTATTATTTATATTATTACTGAATTTATTAGAGATATACTAAAGTACTCAGAAGTGTCAAATATCTAGTTAAAGCAAATGTGGAAAAAAGTTAAAAATCTAGGTGAAGAGTATATAGGTGTTAATGGTACCATTCTTTTAATTTTTCTACAGCTATTAAAATTTTCAACATACAAACTTAAGGAGAAAAATGCTACCGATTTTTTAGAATTTAAACCAAGGACCTGGCCAGGTGGTTTAGTTGGTTAGTGTTGTACTAATATGTCAAGGTTGCAGGTTCAATCCCTGGTCAGGACACATATAAGAATCAACCAATGAATGCATATGTAGGTGTAACAACAACTCAATGAGAGTGAACAACTTTCTCTAAAATCAATTTAAGGCCCTGGCCAGTTGGCTCAGCGGTAGAGCGTTGGCCTAGCGTGCGGAGGACCCGGGCTCGATTCCCGGCCAGGGCACACAGGAGAAGCGCCCATTTGCTTCTCCACCCCTCCGCCGCGCTTTCCTCTCTTGTCTCTCTCTTCCCCTCCCGCAGCCAAGGCTCCATTAGAGCAAAGATGGCCTGGGCGCTGGGGATGGCTCTGTGGCCTCTGCCTCAGGTGCTAGAGTGGCTCTGGTCACAACGGGGCGATGCCCAGGATGGGCAGAGCATCGCCCCCTGGTGGGCAGAGCGTCACCCCATGGTGGGCGTGCCGGGTGGATCCCGGTCGGGCGCATGCGGGAGTCTGTCTGACTGTCTCTCTCTGTTTCCAGCTTCAGAAAAATGAAATAAAAAAACCAACAACAACAAAAAAAAAAATAAAATCAATTTAAAAAAAATTTTTAAATAAAACCTGAATTAAAATAAGCCTTATCAGTAAATAAACTTATGAGAAAAAGGATTCTAGGCCTCAAATTGTAATTCTTCCTAAGGAATGTCATAAACAAAAACTTTTCCAATGAAAACCAAACATCAAAGGCATTTCCTATTCCTAAAAGCATTCTAAATAGCCATGCATTAGAGCAGTTTCAACAAAGTTTGAGAAAAAATGTATTACATTTAGATCAAGAGGGTTTTCTCAGTTAATTATGGGACTTACCTATCCATGTCATCTTCTCCAAGTAATAAGGGTGGGAGGGGCAGAGGAGGTAACGTTGAGGTCTTTAGGTGTGGAATAGCAGCTGTTACAGATACTTGAGTCTTCACAGAAACCTGTACAGGGGGCTGAGAATTTGCCTGAGAGGACAAAGCAGATGTCCTTGGGTGAGTAGAAGGGGGCAAAGTTGAAGTACTAGAAACAGGAACCTGACTAAAAGCTGGTTGGGGAGGAGGCAGAGGCGGTTGCTGTGAAACAGCTGGTAGTGGAGGCAAAGGTGGCAAAGGGGGTGTCTGAGGTGGAGGGGTAGTAGTTGGTAAAGGAGGTGGAGAAGTAACTGCAGGGAGAAGTGGAAGGGTCTCCTTTTCTGATGTCTCTGTCTCTTTAGGAGTAACAATCTCCTCCTTTAACACCATGGGTTTAGAGTCCCTTGTTCCCTGAACTTTCAAATCTTTAAGAACAGTATGCTTCTCAGAGTTCTCATCCACCTTTGCTTTCCCTATATCTAAAGAATTTTTGGCCTCTGTGTTTAGATGTGTTACATTCACCAGTTCAGTAACTGGGGCAGATTTTTCCAATTTTAAACCTCTGGGTAACTTTTTAGACTCCAAACCTGAGTCCTTAGCCTCTACTGAACTGTTCTCTTTTCTAGCCAAAATAACAGGTGAACCCTTGGATTCCTTTCCATCCATTTTTGCTGCAGCAGCAGCTGCTCTTTCCTTCTTTTTCCTACTAAGTTCAGCTCCCAAGCTCGAGTTCAATGGAAGCCTGACAGGTGAAATACTGGAATGTCGACTGCGTGACCCGGATCTTTTCTTTTTATTGTGAGAAGATGAGTGTCTTGAATATGTGGGACTTCTACTTCTAGACTTCATGGATTTCCTAATGGAAAAAGAAAAAGGTACTTTAGTGGATAAGCTATAGCAATATAAAGAAAAAAATTTAGTTAAACTATGAAAAAATATGACATAAAAAAATCACTTTTTTACTGACCAGTGCTCACGCTGTGGACAGAGCATCAACCTGGGACGCTGAGGACCCAGGTTTAAAACACGATGGTTGCAAGCCTGAACATGGGCTCATCCAGCTTGAACACAGGCTTGCCAGCTTCAGTGTGGGATCATCAAAATGATTCCAAAATCACTGGCTTAAGCAAGAGGTCAGTGGCACAGCTTAAGGAGGTTCCCTCACCCCCGCCAAGGCACATATAAGAAGCAATCAATGAACAACTAAAGTGCCGCAACTACGAGTTGATGCTTCTCATCTCTCTCTTTCTCTCAAGGAAAACAACAAAAATCCATTTTGAATAAGTCAGCATTCATAAAAATAGATTAGGTATCAAATAATAATAAAACAATATTGGCTCATTAATTGGTTTACTAATTGTAACAAATGTACCATACTAATGTAAGATGTTAATGAGAAAACTGGGTACCAAGACATAAAACTACAATGCATTATCTTCACAATTTTTCTGTAAAATTAAAACTATTCTAAAAAAGTTTACTTAAGAAATAGATTAGAACGAAAATGTAATGACAATATATTTCAATCATGTAACACTAAAAATTATTTAACTGAAGGAATATTGATCGATATATTTTCCCCATGTTGGAAAATACCTATATTCACAATGTTTACTTTTAGAATTTTCGTTTCAATTTCTCATGAAGTGGAAACATGATTTAAAAAGTCATACTTTATACTAAAGGTAGGTTATATCAATCAGGAAATTAAAAGTAACTAGCATGCTTCACCAAAATATAAATTTTTTAACTAGAGAACTAGTTAATTGACAGATCCCAGAAAAAAGAATTTGTTCCTTATATGCTCAGTATATAACTAAGTTGTGCCTATATAAAACAAACTCCCAAGATACAAGAGTTAGGACTTAAAATATATAAATTAGAGAAACTTAACCCTTATTAATTCTTTTTGCTTTTTAACTAAAGCCTAATGTGGGCCCTGTTTGAGAACAAAAAAATGTATTACACTTAGATCAAGAGGGTTTTCTCAGTTAATGGGACTTAACCAGCAGATAACTTAGTTGGTTAGAGCATTCTCCCAATATGCCAAGGTTCTGGGTTCGCTACCTGGTCAAGGCACATATAAGAATCAACCAATGAATGCATAAATAAGTGGAAAAACAAATCGATGTTTCTTTCTCTTCCCCTTCTCCTCTTTCTCTTTGAAAAAATAAAAAAGCAATCAATAAAAATTATTTTTAGCCTGACCAGGTGGTGGCACAGTGGATAGAGCGTCGGACTGGGATGTGGAAGGACCCAGGTTTGAGACCCCGAGGTCGCCAGCTTGAGCGCGGGCTCATCTGGCTTGAGCAAAGAGCTCACCAGCTTAGACCCAAGGTCGCTGGCTCCAGCAAGGGGTTACTCAGTCTGCTGAAGGCCCATGGTCAAGGCACATGTGGGAGAGCAATCAATGAACAACTAAGAAGTCGCAACACGCAACGAGAAACTGATGACTGATGCTTCTCATCTCTCTCCATTCCTGTCTGTCTGTCCCTGTCTATCTCTGCCTCTGTAAAAAAAAAAAAAAAAAAATTTATTTTTAAAGCCTAATGTGCTTAGCCTGACCAATGGTGGCGAAGTGAAGAGAGAGTCGACCTGGGATGCTGAGGACCCAAGTTCAAAATCCCAAGGTCGCCAGCTTGAGTGTGGGGTCGCCAGCTTGAGTGTAGGCTCACCAGCTTGAGCATGGGATCATAGACATGACCCCATGGTTGCTGGCTTGAGGCCCAAGGACAATGGCTTGAGCCCAAGGTTGCTAGCTTGAGCAAGGGGTTATTGGCTCAACTGGAGACCCCTGGTCAAGACATGCATGAAAAGGAAGCAATGAACAACCAAAGTGATGCAACTATGAGTTGATGCTTCTTCTCTTTCTCTCCCTTCCTGTCTTTCTCTCTTGCTTAAAAAAAATGCCTAACGTGCTTAGGCTTCAAGGTGTGGGGTGGCAGGAGTTGGGGGTAGCACTAAAATTATAATTGGAGAAAACATAATTTGCCCAGGAGTATAAAACAAATTGTTTCCATTAAATCTTCAATATCTTCCAATGCCTCCCTTTATCTTTCATCTTTGGTAAACTGACATGAATCAAAATGTTTCGAACAAATAGCATAGGTGTGTAGAGGAAACAACTCACATAATGTTTGGCCATCATTTTCTTAGACCTACACTATTTTTTAGAATTTTGCTCCAAAAACTTAGTTAAAATATAAAGTCATTATTAGAATCAAAGTACTCAAAACAACATACAGTAAACATGAAGATATGAACTATTTAAAGTAGTTATTTCTCTAATTGAATATTAGCTGGGATAAAATTAACACCTCTATCCCAGGAGAAACTTCTAAAATCCTAAACACTAAGTAATGTCAGAAACCATGCTATATAAAACCAGTTTCCATAATCTTTCAGCATGACTAAATCTTCCTAAGGAACTGGAATTTCTGAATAGAAGACTACTGTTAATGGGACATTTGGATGGCCATATACTAAATATAATTAAAGTTTTTTTATGATACAAATGCTGTACTTGAGATCCAGACCCACTTTTCAAGGGAACACAAGGGGAGAGAAAGGACTACAAATAGATAAATTCAGGAAACAATAAAAAATGTCTTCAGGCCTTGCCCAGTTAGCTCAGTAGGGTAGAGTATCATCAGGAAGTGCCAAGGATGCAGGTTTCATCTCAGGTCAGTGCACATACAGGAAGCAACGAATGAAAGCACAACTAAGTGGAACACCACCAAATGAATCCCTCTCTCACTCTCTCCCCCTTCCTCTCTCTGCCTCTCTAAAAATCAATCAATTTAAAAAAATCTTCAGCCTGACCTGTAGTGGCACAGTGGATTAAGCATTAACCTGGAATGCCAAGTCTAAAACCCCAGACTTACCCAGTAAAGGTACATACAAGAAGCAATTACTACAAGTTTATGCTTCCTGCTCGTCTCCTCCTCTTTATCCTCTCTATAAAATCAATAAATCTTGGGGGAAAAAATGCCTTCAAAATCAAATGTATTTTTTCTCCTAAATTGTTAGGTTTCATCCATCTGAAATAAAATGGCTAGTATTGATCATTTTTGATTTGGTAAGTGCAAAGACCTTGTATTTCTGTCAAAGCATTTTGTCTTTTAAAAATATGTTGCCCCCCCACCTGACCAGGCGATGGCACAGTGGACAGAGCGTTGAACTGGGACGCAGAAGACCCAGGTTCAAGACCCCGAAGTTGCCAGCTTGAGTGCGGGCTCATCTGGTTTGAGCAAGGGCTTGAGCCCGTCACTGGCTTGAGCAAGGGGTTACTCGGTCTTCTGTAGCCCCCTGGTCAACGCACATATGAGAAATCAATGAACAACTAAGGTGCGATAACAAAGAGTTGATTCTTCTCATCTTTCTCCCTTCCTATCTGTCTGTCCCTATGTCCCCTATCTGTCCCTCTCTCTCTCTCTCTCTCTGTCTCTATCAAAACAAAATAAAAAACAAAACAAAAACAAAAAAAATATGTTGCCCCGACTGGGTAGCTCAGTTGGTTAGAGCACTGATCCGATACACCAAGGTTGTAGGTTCCATCCCCAGTCAGGTTACATACAGGAAATCAACCAATGAATGCATGAATAAGCGGAACAACAAATGGATGTTTTTCTCTCCCTTCCTCTCTCTCTCTAAAAAAAAAAATCAATAAATAAAATACGTCTACTTACATACATACATACACACACACACATATAAATACACACACATATGTTGCTTAATTTTGACTCTCTCCCAAGGAAAAAACACAGAATACCATAGAAGGGATCTGTACATTCCTCTACTGAGTCAAAGAAACTTTTGTACTTACTGTTTGTAATTCCGCTGAACGAGGAAAAACATGTAATGCAAACACAAACATATGATGCTCTCTACAAATCAATTAAAAATGTGCATGTGACTCTAGTATTATTATGTAGTGTTTATATTTGTGTCCTATACTGTCATAGTTTGTCTCCAATTCTGTCTTGATTTATTTTTACCATTTTTGCACTAATTCCAATTAAGTGAATAGAGAAAGAGAAAACGTGAGCTACAAATCCAAAAGGAATCATTACAAAGTCATAGTTCTTACTTAAAGTCATTTTAGTTTTAACTTCAATGCACTTCTGCATTCCCAAATCCCACAACAATAAAAATTCTCAGGCCGTGGCTGGGTAGCTCAGCTGGTTACAGTGTTGTTCCAATACACCAAGGTTGCAGGTTCAGTCCCTGGTCAGGGCACATACAAGAATCAACCAATGAATGTGTAAATAAGTGGGGGGGGGGGGGGTCTCTCTCTAAAACTAAAAAAAATAATAATAAAAATTCTCAAAACAGCCTTATTAACCCTGATCAGATAGGTAAGTTGGTTGGATGGTACATTGTCCCAATATGCACATATTGCCAGTTCAATCCCCGGTCAAGGTACAGGCATGGGGCAGATTTATGTTTCTGTCTCTCTCTCTCTCTCAAATCAAATTTTAAAAAAGAAACAGCCTTAGTAAACTAACATGCTGAAAATATTTAAGAGTTCTATAAGCCTGACCTGTGGTGGTGCAATGGATAAAGCGTCGACCTGGAAATGCTGAGGTCACCGGTTCGAAACCCTGGGCTTGCCTGGTCAAGGCACATATGGGAGTTGATGCTTCCAGCTCCTCCCCCCTTCTCTCTCTGTCTCTCTCTCCTCTCTCTCCCTCTCTGTCTCTCTGCTCTCTAAAAATGAATAAATAAAATAAAAAATTTAAAAAAATTAAAAAAAATAAAAACACTTACAAAAAAAAAAAAGAGTTCTATAAAAAAACTACCCAACTTTATAGCCTGACTGGTGGTGGTGTAATGGATAGAGCATCAACCTGAGATGCTGAGGTCCCAGGTTTGAGATACCAAGGTTCCCAGCTTGAGCACAGGATCACCAGTTGAGCATGGGATCATCAATATGATCCCATGATCACTGGCTTGAACCGAAATGTCACTGGCTTGAGCAAGGGGTCACTGGCTGGGCTGGAGCCTCCCCTCAAGGCACATATAAGAAGCAATCAATGAACAACTAAAGTGCTGTGGCCCTGGCCGGTTGGCTCAGTGGTAGAGCATTGGCTTGCTGTGTGCAGGTTCCGGGTTTGATTTCTGGCCGGGGCACACAGGAGGAGCACCCATCTGCCTCTCCTTCCTCTCTATCTCTTCCCCTCCCACAGACAAGGCTCTCCTGGAGCAAAGCTGGCCTGGGTGCTGAGAATGGCTCCATGGCCTCCACCTCAGGCACTAGAATGGCTCCTGTTGCTATGGAGCATCACCCCCTCTGGGTGGATCCCTATCGAGCGCAAGCGGGAATCTGTCTTTCTGCCTCTCCGTTTCTCACTTCAGAAAAATAAAAAAAAAATAAAGTGCTGCAACCATGAGTTGACGTTTCTCATCTCTCTCCCTTCCCGTCTCTCTCCCCAAAAAACAAAAAAACTAAGCAATTTTACCAATAGTATACTAAAGACTTACCTATTTTCCTATATATAAATTAGCGGCCCTGGCCGGTTGGCTCAGCGGTAGAGCGTCGGCCTAGCGTGCGGAGGACCCGGGTTCGATTCCCGGCCAGGGCACACAGGAGAAGCGCCCATTTGCTTCTCCACCCCTCCGCCGCGCTTTCCTCTCTGTCTCTCTCTTCCCCTACCGCAGCCAAGGCTCCATTGGAGCAAAGATGGCCCGGGCGCTGGGGATGGCTCTGTGGCCTCTGCCCCAGGCGCTAGAGTGGCTCTGGTCGCAACATGGCGACGCCCAGGATGGGCAGATTATCGCCCCCTGGTGGGCAGAGCATCGCCCCTGGTGGGCGTGCCGGGTGGATCCCGGTCGGGCGCATGCGGGAGTCTGTCTGACTGTCTCTCCCCGTTTCCAGCTTCAGAAAAAATGAAAAAAAAAAAAAAAAAATTAGCTAGTGAACTTTAGCTTATAGTATACACGTGAAAGTGTTTATAGTGAAGTATACCGATGTCAGCAACTTATTTTGAGATAAATCAAAAGATGGATCAATGAACAGATGGGTAGATATAAAATATAGAGCAAATATTTATTGTAGAATGTGGGTGGTACACAATTAGGTCCTTACCACAATTCTTTCAACTTTTCTGTGTTTGAAAAAGTATAATAAAATGGAGGGAAAAGGACTAAGGAACTTCATACCGTGACAGCTAGAAATTCTGCAGCTTGATCAATTCAAACTAGTCTATGAAATAATTATAACTTTAAGTTAGCAAAAATTATTCCCATTGACATATAAAAGATATGCATGGGTTTTTTTCAATTAGAGTAATTTCTCTACTTGTAGTCAACAAAACCATTTTCCTTACTCACTGAATTTGCTGACCAGATCCAGATACGAGGCACTAATCCTCACAACAACTCTAGAAGTTGGTAGTTATTATTCCCAATTTACACGTAAAAAAAAAAAAATCAGGCATGGAGGAGTTAAATTATTCACCAAAGGACACAGAGCACAATTAGGATTCCACTCAGGTATAACTCCAAAGCCTATGTTCTACTTTTGTGGACAAAGGTGAGTCCACAAAGAGGAATGTACATCTCATCATCGATGAACAAGAACCGCTCCCTGTAGGATTAAAAAGCTTTGGTACATATATACTATGGAATACTACTCAGCCATAAGAAATGATGACATCGGATCATTTACAATTAACATGAATGGACCTTGATAACATTATATCAAGTGAAATAAGTAAATCAGAAAAAACTAAGAACTGTATGAACCTATACATAGATGGGACATAAAAATGAGACTCAGAGACATGAACAAGAATGTGATGGTAATAGGGGGTGGGATAAGGTGGTGGGAGGGGGCGAGGAAGGAGGGGGGGGAGGAGCACAAAGAAAACCAGATATTAGGTGACAGAAGACAATTTGACTTTGGGTGAGGGGTATGCAACATAATCAAATGTCAAAATAAATTTCAAACTAACATGCCTTTCTTGCAAAAATAACAATAAAGGCACTACTACCACTTTCAGAGAAAGATTTTGGAAATTGCCAGTGGTCATGGGGTAGGTCAATGGTAGTGTTGTAAAGAAAATCAAATTATCATTGGAACCAATTTCTGCTAGGTTCTACCATCAAAAGGAAAAAAGGACTAATCAGTTGAATTTTCATTAGTGAAAAGACAGGAGTCAAAATTTTAAGTTATCAAGACATTGCTAGATAAGCTTTGGAAACTAGTACCAACTCTGCACTCAATAAACAGAAGCCTATGATTTTTCTCACAGGAGCATATAGCTAAAGATCCTGCCAGTGGAGGTACCTACCTTCAGCAGTTTTAGGCCTGCAAACTCTTCACTTTTCAAATTCTGGGTTATCAAGAGATCATTTATCACTTGAATGATGAGCCAAAAGTACTGTTCTAGTCAATGAACAATGTCTTCAACAAAACATTACTAATTGCCAGATCCTCATAACCCACCCTAAGAAAGAAAAGGACTGTTAGACAAATAGCTCACCTGGGAAGTGGACTCCGACTCAAAGACCGTTTGCTGATGAAAGGGCTGCTGGATCGCCTTCGACTATAGGGACTGGGTGATCTCCCACTGTAAGAGCCACTCCTTTCATAGCTGGACGAACGTCTCCGGCTGTAGGGACTCACAGACCTCTGTCGTCTATTGTAGGGACTGGGTGACCGGGTGCTGGACTGGTATGCCGAAGGCTCCTTGTAAGGTGGGCTAATGGACTGCCTTCTTGAGGTACTTCCAGGACTCTTCTTGTAGGAGTCATAATTGCTGGAGGTGTGAGATCTAGGGGGACTAAGGTCATAATCTTGGCCATAAGAAGCTCCTGAGGGGCTATCATCTTGCTTGGGGCTGTCGGACCATTTCCTGTGTGGACTCCTGGATCTCCGTTTAGGGCTGTCCACTGTTTTGTAACTTTTGGGAGTTTCCCTTTTCCGATGACTTTTACTCCGGTCTTTGTGCCCAGACTTCAACTCACGTTCTTTCCGGGCCTTCTCCTTATGGAGTTTGGATGACCTGGATTCCTTGTTGCTGCTACTTTTGGAGATCTGTGCCTTCCCATAGTCGTCATTCTCCTCATTTGAACGCTTTGAACTACCTGATATCCGCTCCTTCACCGATCCTGACTTGCTGGAAACTTCTTGGTTTTTTTCTTTTTCTGTCTGTTTACTTTTTAGTAAGTCCCGGGAACGTCTGTGCGGGTGGTGACGATGTTTGTGCAGGCGGTCACTCCGATCAGTTCCACGACGTTCATCATTCTCCCTGCGGTCTAGTTTGAAGGCCATGTCGTCAGAGAAGGTATCTGAATCAGAGCTGATGTCATCATACTCCACCAAAGGTTTGATAATTGTGCCCACAGGTGCGGCTTCGGGGGTCACCAACCCCATATCTTTGGAGTGCTTGGACTTGTGCCGTTTGTGCTTCGACACCAAGCGGTGACGCTCTCTGCTGGAGCTGCCACCTCCCGACGACGGCTGTAAAGTTCCAGAAGGTCCTCCGCTCCCGTCCTTCTTGCCCCCATGTCTCTCTGGATTGGGCATTCCCTTTCCCCTGGCCTCAAAACGGGGAAAAAGTTCCCCAGCACTCCAAAAAGTAGCCCCCACCCTCCCCCCAACCCCACACCTACCAAAGCGCCCCTGGAAGGGGTGGGGAGGGAAGGGACCCCAGCGCAGGCTCCTCCTCCCTCCCGACTCCTCACCACCCTCCTACATGGGGGGGGGGGGGGAGGGTGGAGGAGTGAAGGAGCCAGGGAAGAAATTAGTTCCTCAGCAGTGGAGTAGCGAGACAACGGGCAGCCGCTCAAGTCTGTTTGCCCTTCTCCCCACGCGGAGCCAAACCTCAGGCCTGAGGGCCGGAGCGGTCGAGGAAGTAGGAGGCCGACGTGTAGGGCCGACCGGCTCTAGAGCCCTATGAGGACTGCGCGGGCCTTTCCCCTACCCCGTAGCCCGGCTCGGGGCGGCTTCCCGTCGCTCAGGTCCCGCGGCCTCGGTATCTCACACCCCCTTTGTCCCTCGCTCCTGAGGGAGCTCCTTTTCTTGCCTCCGCCTCAGCCTCAATACCTCACACACTCACTCGCTCACTCACACAGACTCAGTCACACACTAGGTTAAACCGAAACGGCACTTGGAGGAGGGGGAGGGGGCAATCCCAAGAAACATCGCGAGAACTCTAAGCTCGCGGTATTTCGTGCTTCCCTTTCACCACTTTCCGCTGTTTAATCAAACAACGCGAGAGCAGATCCCGAGCAAGAAACGTGATGTCCATATTCTCGCGATAAACTCCTCGCTCTTTCCTTAATAAAAGCTTTAGGAAACGGAGCTAGGGAGAGGGCTTTTTTTTTTTTTTTCAAAACTTTATTGATAATCTTTTGAATAAATATTCTCAGGTTAAAGTGCAAACTACTTTTTTCATACTTTATAATTACCTGGATTATTAAATAGGACAAGAGTCTCAAGGTCTGGGTGGTTCTTACTAAATGCTACTCTTGCTGTTAAATTATAGCACAGTATTTAGCAAACCAGCTGTAAACAGGGTAAGTTCGACAGGAACTCAACCAGCCAATTGCAGAAGAGGAATTAACAATGTAATTAACTAAATAATGTATATAAACAATACCTAAGCTTCCCTTGGGGGAGACAAGAGCTTGGGATATGAATCCTCTGTCCCCTCTACTTGCTGCAAAATTATCTTGGGACAACCACCTCTAGTTCTGGAATAGAACACCTAAAGTGGGGAAACCCTTGATTTCCCTAAGAGGGGGGAAATATTGTCAACAGGACACAGGGCTGATGTGGGGACATTTCAACCCAAGTACCTCAGTATTAACAATGCTTATAACATATAGTTAATAATACGTGCATTATCTCATACTACCCTGCAAAACGTGATATCCTCACCTTTATTTTACAGGTAAGGAAACACAGACTCAGAGAAGTTCAATAACTTATTTAAGGTAACAAAGCCAGTCCAGCAAATGCTAAAGGTGGAGGTTCACATTCATGTCTGACACTAAAGCACAAGCTGCATTGTGTTTCCAGTCTGCTTAAAACCTAAGAAACTGGGCCCTGGCCTGTTGACTCAGTGGTAGAGCATCTGCCCTGCATGTGTATGTCCTGGGTTTGATTCCCCATCAGGGCACACAGGAGAAGCACCATCTGCCTCTCCTCCCTTCCCCCCATTCTCAATCTATCTCTTCCACTCCAGCAGCCATGGCTCAGTTGGAGTAAGTTGGCCCCAGTACTCAGGATGGCTCCATGCCCTCCCCTCAGTTGCTAAAAATAGCTTAGTTGCCAAGCAACGAAGCAACCCCTCAGATGGGCAGAGCACCACCCAGTATGGGGCTTGCAAGATGGATCCTGGTTGGGGTGCATGCAGGAGTCTGTCACTCTGCCTCCCTGCTTCTCACTTAAGAAAAATTAAGCCTGACCAAGTGGTGGCGCAGTGGATAGAACATCAAATTGGGATGCAGAGGACCCAGGTTCAAGATCCTGAGGTCACCAGCTTGAGCACGGGCTCATCTGATTTGAGCAAGGCTCACCAGCTTGAGCCCAAGGTTACAGGCTAGAGCTCAACATCGCTGGTTGAGCAAGGGGTCACTCACTCTGCTGTAGCCCCCCAGGTCAAGGCACATATGAGAAAGCAATCAACAACTAAGGTGTCGCAATGAAGAATTGATGCTTCTCATCTCTTTCCCTTCCTGTCTGTCTGTCCCTATCTGTCCGTCTCTTTGACTCTCTCTGTCTCTGTCACACACACACACACACACACACACACAATTAAGAACTTGGTCCTGGCCGGGTAGCTCAGTTGGTTAGAGTATTGTTGGGATACAGTAAAGGTGTAGGTTCAATATCTGGTCAGGGCATATACAAGAAACAACCAAGGAATGCAAAAATAAGTGGAACAACAAATCAATGTCTCTCACTCTCTCTCCATTCTACCCTCTCTCTAAAAATCAATAAGTAAAATTTAAAAATAAGAACAAAAAAATAAATTCTAAGAACTTGAAAGCTCATCATCTCTTGGGATCGTCTATGGCTCTTATTGATTTATTTAGCCTTTTATCCTCATACAGAAGAGTATAATTATGAATGAGAAAAACATAATATTTATGCACAAGAAAAAATAGTGCATACAGTGCATACACTGCTTCTCAGTTTTTACTTTTTGAAACTCTTTGCACACGTTAATTCATTCCATCTTTACAACAACACTCTGAAATAGGACTGTGTATGATGGGAAACTAAAGCACAAAGAAGTTGTTACTTTTCCAAGCTTATTCATTCTTGTCCTGAACAAATTTATTGGTGAGATTTTAAGACCTTTGTCTGTGGAATAGTGCCCATTCAGGACTCTTAAAGAGGACATAGACAGTATAGTCATACCACAATATATAAAGTAATAAATGTCATAAGAATGATACAGGCCCTGGCCGGTTGGCTCAGCGGTAGAGTGTCGGCCTGGCGTGCGGGGGACCCGGGTTCGATTCCCGGCCGGGGCACATAGGAGAGGCGCCATTTGCTTCTCTACCACCCCCTTCCTCTCTGTCTCTCTCTTCCCCTCCCGCAGCCAAGGCTCCATTGGAGCAAAGATGGCCCGGGTGCTGGGGATGGCTCCTTGGCCGCTGCCCCAGGCGCTGGAGTGGCTCTGGTCGGGGCAGAGCATGCCCCGGAGGGGCGGGGCATCGTTCCTGGTGGGCAGAGCGGCGCCCCTGGTGGGCGTGCCGGGTGGATCCCGGTCGGGCGCGTGCGGGAGTCTGACTGTCTCTCCCCGTTTCCAGCTTCAGAGAAAAATAAATAAATAAAGAAAGAAAGAATGATACAGAGCACTGCTGAAGTTCAAAAGGATTTGGGAGTGTTAAAAGAAAGTTTTATAAAGGGCGTTTGAGTTGGGCCAAGAAGAGGAGATAGGATATTTATATGCAAAGGTGAGAAGATTGACCAATAAGTTGGGAGCCAGAAAATATTCGAAATAAAGAGAGAAGCATTCACTCTAAATTACTCCCTGAAAATGGTCTTATTGCCTTTTGGTTATATGGGCACTAAAAAAAAGTTTTTGCTTAAATATTTGAGTCCAAATAAATGTATTTGAGTAAGAGAGCATCCCCAAATCATTTTATTTCCTACAGCTCGAGCTTTGAAAATCCAAATTACATGACAAATGAGATGTGGTAAATTGTTAAAAAAACTGACACTTTCCCTAGCTTGATAGCTCAGTGGGTTAGAGCAGTGGTTTTCAACCATCCCTACCAATCTGCCAAAAATTATGTGCTAGTCCACAAGAGTTAACAACCCTGATGTATACCACTGGGTTAGAGCATCATTTGATATGCAGAGGTTGGCAGTTCGATGTACATACAGAAACAGATGGATGTTTCTGTCTCTGTCTCTCCCTTCTTCTCTCTCTAAAAATCAATAAATTAAAAAAATTTTTTTTGAAGCTGACACTCAACCCATTTAATCAGTAAGTGGTTTAGTAATAAACAAATATAATAATGGTCTGTTATAATAAATGTTATTGCTAATTGCTCTGCTCTAATTACTCAGAACTATAATAAAATATACTACCTTTGGCCCTGGCCGGTTGGCTCAGCGGTAGAGCGTCGGCCTAGCGTGTGGAGGACCCAGGTTCGATTCCCGGCCAGGGCACACAGGAGAAGCGCCCATTTGCTTCTCCACCCCTCCGCCGCGCTTTCCTCTCTGTCTCTCTCTTCCCCTCCCGCAGCCAAGGCTCCATTGGAGCAAAAATGGCCCGGGCGCTGGGGATGGCTCTGTGGCCTCTGCCTCAGGCGCTAGAGTGGCTCTGGTCGCAACATGGCGACGCCCAGGATGGGCAGAGCATCGCCCCCTGGTGGGCAGAGCATCGCCCCTGGTGGGCGTGCCGGGTGGATCCCAGTCGGGCGCATGCGGGAGTCTGTCTGACTGTCTCTCCCTGTTTCCAGCTTCAGAAAAATGAAAAAAAAATATATATATATATACTACCTTTAAATGTTTGAGTCCATAAATGAAAAAGACCAATGTTTTCATGGCAACATTTTAATTATCCATGAAAGTAGTCAAATTAATGCTACTGAGGAGCTCTGAGGAGCCCTGAGGAGCCACTGCGCCACCTCACCCGCAGGTGTTGCAAAGTACCAAAAGCTACAGAATCGATCTTAATATTTTAAGAGGCTTAAAGAACATTTTATTAATTTGGGTTAAGGTGTGCAGAGAAATTTTGTGAATAATCTCTGTACTGTGTGATTGGCCTAAAACCAGGATGGCCCTTGGTATTGTATTGTAAATGCAAAGGGAAGGAAAACATGGATTCCCTGACATTCCACCATACCTGTGGGGAAAGGGGCGAATGGCTAGCCAGGTGCAGGAAGAGAAAAGCCAAAATAAACCTTTTCTTATAGTAATGAGCCATTTGCGGGCATTTGTCCCAACAGAAACTACCTCTCCCATATGAATGCATATAGTTAATATGTGTGACTCTGGACAAAGAGATGGCAGATAAACATTAGAAAATATAGGAATGTCTCTTAATATGTAAAGAGACATCTTTCTATCATTGTGTTGTCTTGGAAATTTTGTTTTCTCCAAAATGATGTATGGCTTGCAAATTGAACATGGTCCTACCATGTTAAAAGGACATATGACTATAACCAATAGTGGTAAGGACACCTAATTGCAATTTTTGCTTCTATACTTCCCGCTTGCAAAACTATAAAAACTAAGTAGAACAAAGGGCCGGCACGCTCTCCCTCAGACCTCTGTCGGAGTTGCCGCCGCTTGGCCAAGCTAGACAATAAAGCTTTGGTGTGGAATAGACAGATTTTGTTCGTGTCTTCAATGTTTCGAGTCCCTCTGGATTAGGCTTAACATTTTGGGGGCTCTTCCAGGATCGAGGGACCGCCGTCGGTCTGCACACCGGAGCTTTCTTGTTCAACCCCGGGTAAGTAAAACAAAGTCACGACCGTTTGATTGCCATGCGAGCCTTGGCTGACGAGCCAGGAAGGGGCCAGTGGCTGTCTCCCCTCAGATGCGAAGTTAGGAGATTTGGGAGGGCACCCCGCTTTTAGGGAATCCTGTTTGAGTTTAGATATTCCAAGCTCAGGGGAAGAGTGGCGCCTGTTTGTCTATCTGTTTTTGCTGTTTGTCTTTCTGTTTTTGTCACTGCATTCGTCTTGGTCCTATTCTCCCCACAGCCAGACATGGGTAGCAGAAGCAGCAAAGGTCCGCAGTCCCCCCTTGAATGTATGATTTCTCATTTTAAATTGGCTTATGTTCCACAGGAGGATGTATACGGGGAGAAATTCTGCAAGGGCCGCCTTCGCACGTTGTGCGAACACGAATGGCCCACATTTGGGGTAAGCTGGCCCACCGAGGGGTCGTTCGACTCAGTCCTGGCCCGGAGGGTATGGTCAGTAATAACAGGTAGGCCCGGGCATCCGGACCAATTCCCCTACATTGACGTTTGGGTCGCTCTCTGTGCGCAACCCCCTCCATGGATGCAGAAATGCTCCCTGAAAAGAAGTAGTAGGCTGTTAGTTACTAGAGTGGCCAGGACCAGAGAAGAACCCAGGCCGGCAGTCCTGCCGAGCGCACCAGTAGATGAGCTCCTTTTACAGCCCCCTCCATATTGGGAGCCTCCACTATGGGAAGAAACCCCGAATCCCCCAGATGAGCCAGAGAGGGAATCTCCAACTGAGGAGAACAGGGAGCCTTGTCCCGAGCCCCTCCTTTTCCCCGTGCACACTAGGCAGGGCACCCCTTACCAAGGGGAGGACAGGGACAATGAGGCAAGCCCTACCGGGAGGCAGGAGTCCACCCTCCTGCCCCTCAGAGAGGTCCCCGGGGGTGCTTTCGTGTATGTGCCTTTCACCACTTCTGACCTGTACAACTGGAAGCACCAAAACCCTTCTTTTTTTTTTTTTTTTGTATTTTTCTGAAGCTAGTAACGGGGAGAGACAGTCAGATAGACTCCCGCATGCGCCCGACCGGGATCCACCTGGCACACCCACCAGGGGGCGTCGCTCTGCCCACCAGGGGGCGATGCTCTGCCCCTCCGGGGCATCGCTCTGTTGAGACCAGAGCCACTCTAGCACCTGGGGCAGAGGCCAAGGAGCCATCCCCAGCGCCCAGGCCATCTTTGCTCCAATGGAGCCTCAGCTGCGGGAGGGGAAGAGAGAGACAGAGAGGAAGGAGAGGGGGAGGGGTGGAGAAGCAGATGGGCGCTTCTCCTGTGTGCCCTGGCCGGGAATCGAACCCGGGACTTCTGCACGCCAGGCCGACGCTCTACCACTGAACCAACCAGCCAGGGCCCAAAACCCTTCTTTTGACAAGAAACCCCAAGCATTAACTGCCCTTCTTGAGTCTATTTTTCACACACATAGACCAACATGGGACAATTGCCAGCAGTTGTTGCAGGTCCTGTTCACAACGGAGCAGCGAGAGCGTATCCCTGCCAAAGCAAGACGCGCTTTCCTGGCGGGCCAGGAAGCCCCAGATACCCCAGCGGGGCGGGCAGCCCTAGAAGCGGCACTCCCCACTGAGAGACCTAACTGGGACCCCAACGACGGAGGCGGTAGGGATGCGCTCACAGTTTACCATCGGTATCTCTTGGTCGGGATGCGGGTGGCAGCTCGCAAACCCACAAATTTGACCAAAGTAAGTGAAGTAACGCAGGGACCGCAGGAATCCCCTGCCGCATTCTTAGAGCGGCTACTAGAGGCATACCGCCCCTGGACTCCCATCGATCCCGATGCAGAACCCAATAGGCATGCGGTTAACCTAGCATTTGTTACCCAGTCAGCCCCAGACATTAGAAAAAAGTTACAGAAATTAGAGGGATTTGATGGGGAAACTGGGGAAAAATTAGTAAGCTTAGCCTCTCAGGTGTATAACAATAGGGACACTGATGCAATAAAAGCATCGAAAGAGACAAGCCTGTCCCTAGTGATGGCCCTACAAGAACAAGGGATTGTAACAAAGCAGGGCGACGGAAAGCAGCGTAGCCGCGGGAACCCGCATAGCCGCCGAGAGCCCCTAGGAAAGGATCAATGTGCCTCCTGCCACGAACACGGCCACTTCAAGCGGGATTGCCCAAAATTGAAAGGAAAAGGAACAGGTAGCCAGGGACAAAAACCCAAAGCCCTTCTGTTTGAGGAAGAGTACTGACAGGGCCGGGGCTCAATTCCACTAAACCCCCTTGAGCCCATGGTCACAGTCCAAGTAGGGGGAAAACCCATATCCTTCCTTGTGGACACGGGGGCGGAACACTCTGTCCTGAAAGAACCCCTGGGGCCCCTCTCCAAGAACACAGTCTCCGTGCAAGGGGCTACAGGGAAAGCCGAAAGATATCCCTGGGCCACGGCCCAGACGGTGGACCTGGGATGAGGGTTAGTCACTCATTCGTGCCAAGGGACGCGGGTGTTAGCTGAGTCAAGGACTCGAGTCATCCAGGCCCTCCAGGTCCCTACGAGCAAGCGACAATTTTGGGAATTCCTGGGCGCAGTGGGGTACTGCAGAATCTGGATTCTTGGTTTTGCCCACATAGCGAAACCCCTGTATGAAGCCACGAAAGGGGATGGGCCTCTCTGATGGAACCCAGAGTGTGCCCAGGCTTTTAAGGATCTGAAAACAGCTCTGGTTAGCCACACACACCCCCCCCCCGCTTTGTCGCTGCCTGACTTAGAAAAGCCTTTCGATCTCTATGTGACTGAAAAAGGAGGGTCCGCTGTTGGCATGCTTACCCCAAAGCTAGGACCCTGGAAGTGTCCTGTAGCCTACCTCTCAAAAATGCTCAACCCTGTCGCAAGAAGCTGGCCAACCTGCTTGTGGCATTTAGCGGCGGCAGCAGCCCTGGCGCGAGAGGCGGACAAGTTAACCTCAGGGCAGAGCCTCGCAATCATCCCTTCCCATTCGCTGGCACCAATTCTCACCCAGGCGTCAGGGAAATGGCTCTCGAATTCCCGTCTCATTCATTATCAGGGCTTGCTCCTAGAAATGCCCGGGATCACCTTTGAGACTGTAGGAGGACTGAATCTGGCTACGTTGCTGCCAGAAGGAACAGGGAACTGACCAGAACATGACTGCATAGAGGTACTGAATGGGGCACAGGGAACCAGAGAGGACCTTAAGGATGAGGCTATCCCTGGGGGAAAAGACATTTATATGGACAGCAGCAGCTTTATCCGGGAGGGCCATCGACTGGCAGGAGCGGCTGTGGTCTCAGGAGATGGGACAATCCTTTGGAGTTCAGCCCTACCCCAGGGTACCTCAGCCCAGAAGGCAGAATTAATTGCCCTGACCAAGGCCTTAGAACTATCATGAGGCGAGGTAGCCAACATCCACACGGACAGCCGATATGCCTTCACCACAACACACGTCCACGGACAAATCTACCAGAACAGAGGGCTTCTCACCTCAGCAGGAAAAGAAATAAAAAATAAAGAGGAAATCCTCAGCCTATTAGAAGCCCTCTGGTTCCCGAAGCGAGTGGCAAGCATCCATTACCCCGAATCAAAAAGGGGACTCCTCTCAAGCTCGCGGTAACAGGCATGCAGCCGGCGCCAGGGAGGTCGCCGCTCTAATTCTCCCCCTCGCTGTAGAACCCACCATCCAGGAAAAGCCAGCTTACTCCAAAGAAGAACAAGAGACATACCAACGAGAGGGTTGGACTTTCTCAAGCGGGTGGTGGAAGAACTCCCAAGGTAAGGTAGCCCTTCCACAGCCCCTGGGTGAAAAGCTTCTTGAGGAAATCCACGGAGCAACGCACCTAAGTGGAAAGAAGCTGCAAACCCTGGTGTCACCCCGGTTCCAGATTCCACATGTTCGCAGACTGGCCGAACAAGTTGCTCGCCAATGTGAGGCCTGCCTACAGGTCAGTGCTGGCAGAGGCCCTGGGACGTCTGGAATCAGGTATCGGGGAACAACCCCGGGGGAACACTGGGAAGTGGACTTTACTGAGATGAAGGCTGGCAAATATGGGTACCGCTACCTACTAGTGCTTGTAGACACTTTTACAGGATGGCCAGAAGCCTACCCAACTCGGGGAGACAATGCATCCACAATAGCAAAGGCACTGCTACAGGAAATAATCCCCAGATTTGGCCTTCCCTTTTTCTGGGGTCCGACAATGGCCTGGCCTTCACGGCCGAAATATCAAAAGTCCTTGCTAAGGTGTTAGGAATAAATTGGAAATTACACTGTGCATATAGGCCTCAGAGTTCAGGACAGTTAGAAAGGTGTAATAGGACCATAAAGAAAATGGTCACAAAAATTCATCTGGAGACTGGCTTAGGTTGGGTAGAAGCGCTTCCCTACGCCCTCTTGAGGGCTCGGTGCACCCCAGAGACACATGGGTTTTCTCCTTACCAAATCTTCTTTGGCAGGGACCCCCCAATTGTCCCTCATATAGGCCTAGAGCTAACTCCAGCACTCACTAAATCACAACTTAGTTCTCACTTGAAGGCCTTTGAAGAAGCCTTACAGGAAATCCATGACAAGGTGATCCCGAGCCCACGTAATCCCGGGGATCTTGTCCTCATCCGCAGGTATACAGCTTCGAGCCTTGAGCCTCGGTGGAAGGGCCCATTCCCGGTGGTCCTCAGTACCCCCACGGCTGTAAAGGTCGCTGGCCACGCAGCGTGGATTCATCGAGCCCACATCAAGCCAATTCCTGATCAAGCTGACACAGCTGGATGGAGGGCTCAACCGAACTCCAAAGATCCACTCAAGAGCCTTGAAGGAGGCTTGTGTTCTAGTCCATATCTTTCCCCGAGTAACCTACCTATCAGAGGAGGACCTAGAGGCTCTCTATGACCAACCACACTCTGACTCCCCTCACCGAAGAAAAAGGGCTATAGGCCCCGCGGCGGTAGCTTTGGCCAGCCTGTTAGGCGCCGCCTCTCTAGGAACAGGTATCTCGGCCCTACTCGTCCAGGACTCCAGTTTCAGGGCTCTTCAGGAATTCATTGACCAGGACATCGCCGCCCTTGAGAGCTCGATCCGAGTTCTCGAGAAATCCTTGGGCTCCCTGGCAGAAGTTGCACTGCAGAATCGAAGGGGACTCGACCTGCTGTTCCTGCCCAGGGAGGACTGTGTGCAGCTCTCCAAGAGCAATGCTGTTTCTTCGCCAACCATTCCGGAGTCATCGCCAATCTCGGGACCTCCTCAGAGACCCCTGGAGAAACGCCGTTCGGACAGAGAAGCACATGGACTTTGGGTCCCCGGGTTTACCTGGCCCTCATGGGCCACTACATTGCTCTCCTCCCTTGCAGGTCCCATTCTGGTGCTCCTTGCCGTGCTCCTGATCGGCCCCTGTGTTCTACGCATAGTGGCCACCCTGGTCAAACGCCAGCTAGGGGCCAACCTTCTGACCTACGTTTCAGCCTACCTACCAGCCTCTCCCCTCGGTAGATACCACGTCTTATCCTCCCATTCAGAGGGGGGAATGAGGAGCCCTGAGGAGCCACTGCGCCACCTCACCCGCAGGTGTTGCAAAGTACCAAAAGCTACAGAATCGATCTTAATATTTTAAGAGGCTTAAAGAACATTTTATTAATTTGGGTTAAGGTGTGCAGAGAAATTTTGTGAATAATCTCTGTACTGTGTGATTGGCCTAAAACCAGGATGGCCCTTGGCATTGTATTGTAAATGCAAAGGGAAGGAAAACATGGATTCCCTGACATTCCACCATACCTGTGGGGAAAGGAGTGAATGGCTAGCCAGGTGCAGAAAGAGAAAAGCCAAAATAAACCTTTTCTTATAGTAATGAGCCATTTGCGGGCATTTGTCCCCAGGGAAACTACCTCTCCCATATGAATGCATATAGTTAATGTGTATGACTCTGGACAAAGAGATGGCAGATAAACATTAGAAAATATAGGAATGTCTTTTAATATGTAAAGAGACATCTTTCTATCATTGTGTTGTCTTGGAAATTTTGTTTTCTCCAAAATGATGTATGGCTTGCAAATTGAACATGGTCCTATCATGTTAAAGGACATATGACTATAATCAATAGTGGTAAAGGGCACCTAATTGCATTTTTTTTTCCTGAAGCTGGAAATGGGGAAGCAGACAGACTCCCGCATGCACCTGACTGGGATCCACCTGGCATGCCCACCAGGGGGCGACGCTCTGCCCATCTGGGGCACCGGTCAGTTGTGACCAGAGCCACTCTAGCGCCTGGGGCCATGGAGCCATCCCCAGTGCCTGGGGCCATCTTTTGCTCCAATGGAGCCTCGGCTGTGGGAGGGGAAGAGAGAGACAGAGAGGAAGGAGAGGGGGAGGGGTGGAGAAGCAGATGGGCACTTTTCCTGTGTTCCCTGGCCAGGAATTGAACCCGGGACTTCCACACGCCAGGCCAACGCTCTACCACTGAGCCAACCAGCTAGGGCCTAATTGCAATTTTTGCTTCTATACTTCCCGCTTGCAAAACTATAAAAACTAAGTAGAACAAAGGGCCGGCGTACTCTCCCTCAGATTTCTGTCAGAGTTGCCGTCACTTGGCCAAGCTAGACAATAAAGCTTTGGTGTGTAATCGATGGATTTTGTTCGTGTCTTCAATGTTTCGAGTCCCTCCGGATTAGGCTTAACACTACCAAGAATAAAGAAAAGGTGGGGGAAAAGATAGAATTAAGTACTGCAACTAAGGTGGGGTAACTTCCCTTTTTTGCTGCAAGAGGGCCTAAATTGTAAAGGCCCCTACCAGTGTCTGACATGATGGCAGATGGCATGAGATTTTTTTTTTTTTTTTTTTTTTTTTTTACAGAGGCAGAGATAGACAGGGATAGACAGACAGGAACAGAGAGAGATGAGAAGCATCAATCATCAGTTTCTCCTTGCGCGCTGTGACTTCTTAGTTGTTCATTGATTGCTTTCTCACATGTGCCTTGACTGTGGGCCTTCAGCAGACCGAGCAACCCCTTGCTGGAGCCAGGGACCTTGGGTCCAAACTGGTGAGCTCTTTGCTCAAGCCAGATGAGCCTGCGCTCAAGCTGGCGACCTCGGGGTCTCGAACCTGGGTCCTTCCGCATCCCAGTCCGACGCTCTATCCACTGCGTCACCACCTGGTCAGGCAGATGGCATGAGATTTAATGGGCCAATTAGATGAAGTGACTGGCCCACCTTATTAAACACTGGTATGAATTCAGCAAAATTACTCTGATTTTTTTCTAAGTGAGATTAAGATTTTGACACAGATACACCCACACCCACAGTAAAATGGAAAAGTGGGGATGGGAGAAGGAATTATGTCAAATAAAATCTTGAAAAATAAAATTCATCATTCAAATTAAACAGCATTAATTGTACTTATAATTATTATCTGTTTTTTACTGATTGAAGCAGACTAGAGACCCATAATGAATGAATGAAGCTTTTTACTGAATTTTTATATCATATATATTATATTAATATATATAATATATATAAAATATAAAAAATATTTTTTAAGAGAGAGAGAAACAGGAAGGGAGAGAGATGAGAAGCATCAATTCTTCGTTGCAACACCTTAGTTGTTCATTGATTGCTTCTCATATGTGCCTTGACCTGGGGGTTCA
Organism: Saccopteryx bilineata; assembly: GCF_036850765.1. Lineage (NCBI taxonomy): Eukaryota > Metazoa > Chordata > Mammalia > Chiroptera > Emballonuridae > Saccopteryx > Saccopteryx bilineata. Next base: position 375,300,696 of record NC_089491.1, read on the forward strand.
AGCCAAGCCAGTGACACCTTCCTCAAGCCAGTGACGTTTAAGTTCAAGCCAGCAATCATGGAGTCATGTCTATGATCCCACGCTCAAGCTGGCAATCCCGTGCTCAAGCTGATGAGCTTGTACTCAAGTCAGATAAGCCCATGCTCAAGTCGGCAACCTCAGGATTTCGAACCTGGATCCTCAGCATCCCAGGTTGACGCTCTATTCACTGCACCACCATTCATCCAGCTATGTCTTATAATATTTTTATAGCACTTTTCAATTTCTACAAAACTCTTTTAAGCCTGTCAATAAATATCAGCTGAACAAATAAATAATCTGGTGAGGTGGCCAGGATGGGCATAATATGCATTTACTAGAAGATGAAACTGACAGAGTTGGAGCATGTTTACGCGAGCGTAGTCAGTACCAGGAGCAGGAACAGCTTTTTAATACTAGGTCAGCAATCTTTCTATTGCACTACACTTTCTGTTTTTGGTGGATAAAACTTATTTTCAATTATACCTCAATAAAGCTGGAAAAATTATATTCTAGGAAATCTCAGATTGTGCCCCCCCAATTTTTTTTTCTGTATTTTTCTGAAGCTGGACACGGGGAGAGACTGTCAGACAGACTCTCACATGCGCCCGACCGGGATCCACCCGGCACGCCCACCAGGGGGCGACGCTCTGCCCACCAGGGGGCGATGCTCTGCCCCTCCGGGGCATCGCTCTGTTGCGACCAGAGCCACTCTAGCGCCTGGAGCAGAGGCTGAGGAGCCATCCCCAGCGCCCAGGCCATCTTTGCTCCAGTGGAGCCTTGGCTGTGGGAGGGGAAGAGAGAGACAGAGAGGAAGGAGAGGGGGAGGGGTGGAGAAGCAAATGGGCGCTTCTCCTGTGTGCCCTGGCCGGGAATTGAACCCGGGACTTCTACACACCAGGCCGACGCTCTACCACTGAGCCAACCAGCCAGGGCCGTGCCCAAAATTTTAAGTACAAAATCTACTCTCAACTGCATGGTTTGTTCCAACAACTGGTGAGAATAGTGCTTTTGTAAGATAAGGGTTTTTTAAGAAAAACTTAAACTCAGAAATTCCAAGAATGCACAATTTAGTTTATTTTCAGGACCTCTCAGGGCAAGGAGTAAAGGGAGCTCTGTGAACTCCAAGATGTTTAGTCGGGTGATGACACAACTTTCCCTGCAAATCTTCAAAGCAGATCAGAAAGTTTCTTTTTAGGCTGTACACAAAGAAAATATTTAACTAAAGTTACAATAACTTCTAATCCAATTAGAAGACCAATTTTTTTAGTTTAGATTTTAGGTTTAAAGAGTCCTTTGAAATCTTTCTCAAAGCTTAGTCATTTAAATTATTTTCTTATTGATTGATTTTACTTTTTTTTTAATTGATCTGAGAGAAGGAGAAGCATCAATTTGTTGTCTCACTTTTTTATGTATTCATTGGTTGATTCTTGTAGGTGCCCTGACCGGGAATTGAACCTACAACCTTGAAATATTGGGAGGACACTCTAGTCTAATCAACTGAACTACGCAGCCTGGGCAAAGCTTAGCTATTTAAAATTTGCTTTTGTGCCTTGGTGGGTTAGAGCAGCATAGCTCTTCTGAAGTTGATAGTCTAGCAGGGGAGACAAGCATTAAACATATCATCATGGATTTAATTAATTTTGATGTTGAAAGTATTATTAAAGAGATGATAATTTAACAGAGGACCTTAGAGGTTAGGGAAGGCTTGCTTCTGTAGTCTAGAAGAAGAAACATTTAAATTGAAGTCTGAAAGAGAGAGCCCTAGTGAGGTGATGGAAGTGGGCTGAGAAAGACCTCCCAGCAGTTGAAAAGGCCTGTTCAAGGACCTGGGGAGAAAAAGGAGTGCAGGAATTTTCTGCAAATTAAAGAAGGCCAATGCGGCTGGAGATTGGCAAGGGAAGAAGAGCTAGGTCTAACAAGGCTTTGTAGACCTAGTAAAAGGATTTGACTACTAGGCCCAGGTACAGTACTAGATAGTGGAGATTAAAAAGTGAGGGGTGGGCCTGACCTGTGGTGGCGCAGTGGATAAAGCATCGACCTGGAAATGCTGAGGTCGCCGGTTCGAAACCCTGGGCTTGCCTGGTCAAGGCACATATGGGAGTTGATGCTTCCAGCTCCTCCCCACCTTCTCTCTCTGTCTTTCTCTCATCTCTCTCTCTCTCTCCTCCCTAAAATGAATTTTAAAAAAATTAAAAGAAAAAAAAGTTAAAAAAAAAAGTGAGGGGCAGCTGACCTGTGGTGGCGCAGTGGATAAAAGCATCGACCTGGAACGCTGAGGTTGCCAGTTCAAAACCCTGGGCTTACCTCATCAAGGCACATATGGGAGTTGATGCTTCCTGCTCCTCCTCCCTTTCTCTCTCTCTCTTTCTCTTTCTCTCTGTCTCTCTTCTCTAAAATGAATTAAAAAATTAAAAAAATAAAAATTATTTTAAAAAATGAGGGGCAGGTTCTGGCTGGGTAGCTCAGTTGGTTAAGTATCGTCCCCACACACCAAGGTTGCAGGGTTCAATCCCACACCAGGGCACATACAAGAATCATCCAATGAATGCATGAATAAGTGGAACAGAAATTAATGTGTCTCTCTTTTCCTTTCTCTTTCTTTGTCAAATCAATAAAATAGCCCTGGCCGGTTGGCTCAGCGGTAGAGCGTCGGCCTAGCGTGCGGAGGACCCGGGTTCGATTCCCGGCCAGGGCACACAGGAGAAGCGCCCATTTGCTTCTCCACCCCTCCGCCGCGCTTTCCTCTCTGTCTCTCTCGTCCCCCCCCCGCAGCCAAGGCTCCATTGGAGTAAAGATGGCCCGGGCGCTGGGGATGGCTCTGTGGCCTCTGCCCCAGGCGCTAGAGTGGCTCTGGTCGCAACATGGCGATGCCCAGGATGGGCAGAGCATCACCCCCTGGTGAGCAGAGCTTCGCCCCTGGTGGGCGTGCCGGGTGGATCCCGGTCGGGCGCATGCGGGAGTCTGTCTGACTGTCTCTCCCTGTTTCCAGCTTCAGAAAAATGAAAAGAAAAAAAAAAATCAATAAAATAATTAGCCCTGGCCGGTTGGCCCAGTGGTAGAGTGTCGGCCTAGCGTGCAGGAGTCCCGGGTTCGATTCCAGGCCAGGGCACACAGGAGAAGCGCCCATCTGCTTCTCCATCCCTCCCCCTCTCCTTCCTCTCTGTCTCTCTCTTCCCCTCCTGCAGCCAAGGCTCCATTGGAGCAAAGATGGCCCGGGCACTGAGGATGACTCTGTGGCCTCTGCCTCAGGTGCTGGAATGGCTCTGGATGCAGCAGAGCGATGCCCCAGAGGGGCAGAGCATTGCCCTCTGGTGGGCATGCTGGGTGGATCCCGGTCGGGCGCATGCAGGAGTCTGTCTGACTGCCTCCCGTTTCCAGCTTCGGAAAAATGCAAAAAGAAAAAAAAAATAATAAAATAAAATAATTAAAAATAAATTGCTTTAATAAACAAAACAAAACTGAGAAGCAATTCCTGCCCCAAGAAACTCAATGTGAGGCCCTGGCTGGTTGGCTCAGCAGTAGAGTGTCAGACCAGTGTGTGGAAGTCCTGGGTTCAATTCCCAGTCAGAGCACACAGGAGAAGTGCCCATCTGCTTCTCCACCCCTCCCCCTCTCCTTCCTCTCTGTTTCTCTCTTCCTTTCCCGCAGCCAAGGCTCCACTGGAGCAAAGTTGGCCCTGGCGCTGAGGATGGCTCCATGGCTTCTGCCTCAGGTGCTAGAATGGCTACGGTTGCAGCGGAGCAACGCCCCAGATGGGCAGAGCATCGCCCCCTGGTGGGCATGCGGGTGGATCCTGGTGGGGTGCATGCGGGAGCCTGTCTGACGGCCTCCCGGCTTCTAACTTCAAAAAGAAAAAAAAAAAAAAGAAACTTAATGTGTAGTGACACAGAAATGAAGATAAGAGGACTAGACAAAAAATAAAGTTTGAATTCTACTTTCAAGGAGCATGGTTGAAGATAACTTTGTGGTCATAAACATGTTCCCAAACATTTCCAAAGACTTGTTCTTTTAAAATTTATGCTGCTGTGTTTGCTCATATGAACTGTAGTTATTTACTGAAATGGTTTTGTGAACAGCATTTCTGAAATGTGGGGAAAGTCTGAGACGTTAGAGCCAGTAGAAATCCATTGCTGAAGATCCTTACTGCAAAATAGGTAAAATCAATATTTTCATTGGTTATTTTCTTTTCTCTTTCTCTTCTTTTTTTTGTATTTTTCTGAAGTGAGAAGCAGAGAGGCAGAGAGACAGACTCCCGCATGCACCCAACCGGGATCCACCCAACATTCCCACTAGGGGGTGATGCTCTGCCCATCTGGGGCTTTGCTCTGTTGCAGCTGGAGCCATTCTAGCACCCGAGGCAGAGGCCATGGAGCCATCCTCAGAGCCCGAGGCCAACTTTGCTGCCATACAGCCTTGGCTGTGAGAGGAGAAGAGAGAGAGAGCGAGAGAGAAAGGAGAGAGGGAAAGGTGAAGAAGCAGATGGGCGCTTCTCCTGTGTGGCCTGGCTGGGAATCGAACCCGGGACATCTACACACTGGGTTAATGCTCTACCACTGAACCAACCAGCTAGGGCCTCTTTTCTTTTTTTAAATGTTGATATTTGGCCCTGGTCAGTTAGTTCAGTTGTTTAGATCATCATCCTCAGTCAATAAGGTTGCAGGTTGGATCCCAGGTCAGGGCACATACCAGAAGCAAAGTGACAAATGAATACACAACTAAGTGGAATAACAAATGAATATCTCTCCCCACCCCTTTTCTGTCTGTCTCTCTAAAATCAATCCAGTTGATATTCTTTTTATTTATTTATTTTTTGCAAGAGAGAGATAGATAGACCGGAAAGGAGAGAAATGAGAAGCATCAACTTGTAGTTGTGGCACTTTTAGTTGTTCATTGATTGCTTCTCATACATGCCTTGATGGCCAGGGTGGGGGTGGGGTGGGGCTCCAGCTGAGCCGGTGATCCCTTACAGAAATCAGCGACCCTGGGCTCAAGCCAGGGATCCTGGGCTTCAAGTTAGTGACCTATGGGCTTAAACCAGCAACCATGGGATCACATCTATGATCCCACACTCATGCCAACCAACGACCCTGTGCCAAAGCTGGTGAGCCTGCACTCAAGCCAGGTGAGCCCATGCTCAAATTGGTGACCTCGGTTTTTGAACCTGGCACCTTAGTATCCCAGGTCAACTCTCTATCCATTGAGCCACCTCCAGTCAGGCAAGTTGATATTTTAATTTTTATTTATTTCAGTTGATTTTTAGAGAGAGAGAAAGAAAGAAATATAGAGAGATATATGGATTTGTTGTTCCATTCCACTTATTTATGCATTATTGGTTGATTCTTGTATATGCCCTCTCCTGGGACTGAACCCTTCAACTTTGGCCAGGCGCTCACTGTTTTTTGTTTTGTTTTTAATTTTTCCATTGATTTGAGAGAGAAAGGGAGAGGGAGAGCAAGAAGGAGAGGGACAGAAGGATATATATATATATATATATTGTGTGTGTGTATATATATATGTGTGTATATATATATATATATATAGAGAGAGAGAGAGAGAGAGGGAGAGAGAGAGAGAGAGAAACATCAACTTTTTGTTCCACTTAGTTGTTCCATGCAGCCAATGATTGCTTCTGTTAGATGCCCTGACCAGGGGAACCTGCGACCTCTAGTACACTGGGTCCGTGCTTTATCCATTGAAGCATTAGGCCAGGGCTCACTGGTTATTTATTAGGATGTGCATGGAAAAAAAAAAAACCATAAGGAAAGTATCCTTAATTATGTTAAAAATGTTCATCCAATGCTAGTTAGAACTGTTGTATTTTAGCCTGGTTCTTCAGTTCCAGTGGCCATGAAGTAATATCTCAGCATTACTACAAATTTTAACTTGTGAAAATTTACTGATGTAAGAGATATGACTACATTCTTTATGATTTGTAGTGTAGAGTACAAGCTAAATCCCTTGTTTTCACTATGATTATAAAAAAGAGACACAATCATTGAACAATTTGGGGACCCTAAATATAATTAATAGCATCTTATGCTCTGACTGCTGCAAATGTTTACTTCCACCCCAAATCTCCCAGATTTCAAAAATATTGGAATTGCTCAAGAAGTGTTTCTTTTGTCTTTTATTTTAAAAAAATTTTATTTATTGATTTCAGCAAGAGGGTAAGAGAGGGAGGGGTGGAGGGAGGGGGGAGAGAGAGAGAGAGAGAGAGAGAGAGGAATATCAACCTGTTCCTGTATGTGCCCTGACCAGGAATTGAACCGGCAACCTCTGCGCTTCAGGAGAATGCTCTACCAATCCAGCTATCCCACCAGGGCAAGAAGTATTTATAAAATTGAAAAAAAAAAAGGAAAAAAAAAAAAAAAAAGAGGAAATGGGGATTAAGTGTGCTGAGCTGGCTTGTAACGTCGTGTTACACAGAACCATTATATTTTTTATTGCACAATTATGCCATATAGTATTTCAAGAAAGCCTATTATCTTTTACTTTCTTTAAAAAAAATTTTCTATAGATTTGAGATAGTAAAAAGGGTTTTGGGGAGAGAGTGAGGGAGAGAAGCATCAACTCGTTCCACTTAGTTGTTTCATTCAGTTGTGCACTCAATCACTATTTCTCCTATGCCCCCACCTCGACCTTGGGGCGCCGGGATGACGCTCTACCACTGCGCTACCCAGCCGGGGCGAAAGCCTATTATTATCTTTAATAAACTATTCCCGATACCAATATTTTTCAAAAAACTAGTCTGTCAATAAAGAAAGCTTGGGATTTTAATTTGCCAAGTGCTAAATGCCGAAGGAAATGCCGGTTTCAGAAGAGGAGCCAATCACTACTACCCGCCTAACACCATACCTAGCTGCCTTAACTTTGAGACAACCGAAAGGTAAGGAAGGTTGGGTTGGAAGAATCTCGCGAGAAACACAGCGTTAACCCTTTTCCACGAGTTTGGTCTCTCTCTCTCTCTCTCTCTCTCTCTCTCTCTCTCTCTCTCGCAGGATCACGGTTAATCTCGCGATCTTTGGGAAGTTCCGTTGGGGAAGATGGCGGCGGCCGCGAGCACCCATCTCTTCTTGCCGCCAGGGACTTCAGACTGAGCCTTCCAGGGAAGAGTGGGGATTGCTGGTGCCCTGCGTCCTGGGAGCGCGAACTAACTTGATTCCCCCTTTAGTGGTGAGGAAGGGCTTATCCTCTTGTGTAGGACTCAGGCCTTCCCCACTGTCAGGATGAAAGCTCAGGGGGAAACCGAGGGTGAGTGACTGAAGGGGAAAGCAGGGGGGCGCGACACAGCTGGCGGGAGCCAATCTGTGAGAGGAGTTGGGGGTCTTATTCCTTCTCCAAGGCCACTCCTGAGGGTGCAGAGTCCAGGGGGAGGGGTTTGTGTGAGTTTTAGATTCTGGCAATACCTTCGCTGGTGGTGAAGATCTCCGACTATGGGGTGCTGGGGGCTCCCAACTTCTGTGAAGGTTTCTTGCTTAGCTAGGGGCAGTCAGTTGGGCCTCGGGGTCCTAAAGTTATGGAAGTCCAGACAAGTAAATCTAAAAACTTGCTTACACCTCCTTTCAGAAGAGCTGTCTGAATAATGGCATAAGAACAACAATAGAGAACTGTGTGTCAAAGTACTGGAGGATGTTTTAAAAGGCGTGAGTGAAATGATCAGGTCCTTATGCTATTAAAAGCTCCTAGAAAAGTTTCCTAGAATATCACCGTTTTCAGATCCTGTATTTTTGTATGTTTTTTTTTAAAAATGCCTTGATTTTCATCCTTCAATGACCAGACTAAACTCAGAACTGAAAAACAACTTTTCTGTGGAACCTAACTTTGGTTCTCTAAACTTCTACACTCCAGTTTAAATGCTTTCTTAATATTTTGGACATAATTCTGTTACTAATACAGCTCACTGTATTATTTCTTACTTGTTTTCTCCACTTTATCCTGAGCTTAGTAGATCAGGGACCTTGCCTTACTCATTATTGTATAGTTCCTGGGACATAAATAGTTGCTCAAAAAATGTTTGATTTGAGCATTCATGTAAAGAGGAAGGAGTTGGAATCTTGATTTAGAAGATGTCACTGCCTCAGCTGGGATTGCTGACATTGTATTCATTTTTCAATAAATGCTTGGGCTTCTCAAGGAAAAGGGAGGTGTGTTTTGAAAGAGGAAGAAGAAAAGTTTGCTCCTTGGGTGCAGAGGAATGACAAGTGTAAAATGAGGCAGGAATTTTGTCTAGTTTGCTCACTGCTCTATCTTCCAGCACAGAAAATAGTGCTTGAATGAATGAGTCTTAAAAGTGGATATTCCCAGAAATGTGTCCAGAACTATAAACTGGCTGAAATAGGCCCCAAATCAGTTTTCCAGAGAATGACTGCATTGGAGGAAGGAGTTGGAATCTTGATTTAGAAGATGTCACTGCCACAACTCTGATTGCTGACATTGTATTCATTTTTCAGTAACATTCCTGCAACTAATTAAATTTTCCTTCTTTGAATTCCAATTAGTAATGTCTTTTTTTTAAATAAGAGAAGTTTCCTGGTATTTACAAAGTTACAAAGGTAATAGAAGTGAGGGAGCTGGGCTGTGTAGGCTCAGGAAACAAGTTACAGAAAGAGGGGCCCTTTAAAGCTTCAGGGGTTGAAAGGCAAAGGTAACTGCAGGTCTGGGGGGACGAAGAGGGAGAAGGGAAAGGCATGGGCTTTCTCCCAAGGGAGAGCACTATGTGTCTGTTTTCTTTTTTGATTTTGTTCTTTATTTTTCTTTGTTGGGGTTTCTTGGGAGGTATATTTTTATTTACCGTGTGTGTGTGTGTGTGTGTGTGTGTGTAAGAGCATATCTCATTTTGCTTTTTGTGACGGGTTATTTCCACATTAACTTATCCACACCCTTTCACTGTTGTCATCTCAATCACCTGTCTATTTTTTTTTTTTTTGTATGGTCAGTTGTCTCTAGTATAGGTCCTTGCTCATACTAAGCAGTACAAGAATTAGAGGAGGGTTTAAGGGCATAGGAGGTTCATTAACACACTTAGTCCAGGAGTCAGTCTTTTTTGTTTTTTATTGATTGATTGATTTTAGAGAGCAAGGGAAAGAGAGAAATACCAATTTGTTGTTCCACTTGTTTATGCATTCATTGGTTGATTCTTGTCTGTGCCCTGATGGGATCAAAACCAAAACCTTGGCGTATCTGGAGGAAGCTCTAACTAGCTGAGCTACCTGGCCAGGCCTAGGAGCCAGTCTTTTCTACCTTTCTCTTACCTCCGCTGGAAACTCATCCTTTAGTTTAGATGATCTTTTAGATGTTGACATCTTCCCTGTCTCTATAGTTTTAGTTTGAATTCAAAGAGAAGTCAGAATTTCAAATAAAGCCTGTTTTCTTGATAATATTTATAAATTGGTCTCTTAAAATTATGTAAGAAGACTAAGAAAGTCTGTATTTTCACATTGAAAACCAACTAATTATAGTAAGTCCATGTGTAAATGTATGCTCTACATATAACATCAAGAGATTTCATGAATATCATGAAATGATTTTTGTCACTAAATTGTAGTCCTGTTCCTGAAACATGGTTAGAGATGGTTCTCTTTTGGTTCTCATTAACAGTTTGAATAGAAAGCAGTTTTGGCCCTGGATGGATAACTTGCTTGGTTAGGGCATTGCCCCGAAGTACAGAGGTTGCTGCTTTCATCCATGGTTCAGGCACATACAGGAGGAACATTGATGTTCCTGTCTCTCTCTCTCTCTCTCTCCTGTCCTCTCTCTCTAAAATTAATAAAATAAACATTTTAAAAAAAAGGGCAGTTTCATTCTGTGGTGTTCATTAGATTAAACCCTTAATTTGTGTGTCTTCTTGTCATTAAAACTAATTTTTTTTGCATATTTTGAAGTAAATGATATTGGAAAATAATTTTAACAAGTTCTTACCAGGATGATGTATGGGGGGATGTTGTTTGCAAGAAAAACTGTAAGGTCTTGAAAGAAGGGTTTCTAACAATGTCTTCTGATTTATATCGTAGAGTCAGAAAAGCTGAGTAAGATGAGTTCTCTCTTGGAACGGCTCCATGCAAAATTTAACCAAAATAGACCTTGGAGTGAAACCATTAAGCTTGTACGTCAAGTCATGGTGAGGATTGTGATGTGTGCTGTGATACTTATTTAATAAGCTAAGCTCCCTGTGTTGAATTTTTCAAACTAGCTATTATAATGTCATTAATCCTATTTATCATAAAGTTGATAGCCACCATGTACTCTGGTGTTTTAAAAGACTACCTAAGGAGATATATTTATAAAATTGTGTAAATCGTGAGTTATAGCACACTGGGGTACTTTAGGCAAAGGTGCTAAAAAGTACACCAATAAGAGACACACATGATAGACTGGGATAGAGACGTTTATTCTTCGCTTCCTGTCAAACTCCTTGATAATAATGTAGTAGTACTTTCACTGTATCTATCCTAGGAGTTGAGTTTGCAATTCATTCGTAATTAGTTTCACCTGTTTATTCCGTCAACTTCTTTCTTTAGTACTGCTATTCCGTCCTGAATCATTCACCAGTATGTTGAGCTCTTAGTTAAATGGAAGATAGGGAGTTGGTGGAGGGAGGGGGACTGAATGTTAAAAATTCATCCATATGATTTCTGTGGTATTCAAGTGATGTAGGAAAACTTTACTTCTATAATTTCACCTGGACAATAGTATATGGGTGATAATTCATGGATCTCTTCAAAATTGTATACATGTTATACTTCAATAAAAGTACCCTCTTCTTGCCATCAAATTTTTGGGTCCAGAGTAATTTCAGTTTAGATTTATTAGTGTTTAATATGATCATGTCAGTATAGCACTAGCAAAAGAACTGAACTTGCCTGACCTGTGGTGGTGCAGTGGATAAAGCATCAACCTAAAATGCTGAGGTCGCCAGTTTGTAAACTCTGGGCTTGTACATACAAGAAGCAGCTACTATGAATTGATGCTTCCTTTTCCTCCCCCACCACCTGCTATTTCTCTTCTCTTCTCTTCTCTGTCGCTAAAATTAATAAAATCTTAAAAAACAAACAACCCCCCCCCCCGAATTTGCTGTCAAAAGAACTGTATTTTAGGCTTGACACCAGTGTTTACTACTTACATGACCTTGGACAAATTACTTAATATCTCTGTGTTTCAGTTTTCTCATCTGGAAAGAGGCACACAATACCAATTTGCTTTTCCACATACATTAAGCCCTTACTTTAACGTTGATAGGTTCTTGGAAACTAACTTTAAGCAAAATGATGTATCGTGAAACCAATATTACCATAAGCTTATTGACACATACAAGGGTAAATGTTCCTATGGCATAGTTCTTGTCACAGAAACCTCACTGAACTTCTAAATAAAGACCCAAGCCACTTCTAATATTAAACATGAAATAAATGTGAATTATACATACATTTAAGAAATAGTAATGAAAACAAATAAGATAATTATTTTCCAACCTGTTTATTCCAGTTCAGGGTCTTGGGTGGCCACAGCCTATCCTGGCAGTTCAGGGAGCAAGGTAGGAACCCACCCTGGACAACATGCCACTCCATTACGGGATACACACACACTCAAACATTCAGTCAGATTGGGACAATTTAGACATGGCAGTTAACCTGATGTGCATGTCTTTGGGGTGAGAGAGGAAACCAGAGTACCCAGAGAAAACCCACACAGACATGGCAGAATGTGTGAACTCCACAGAGACGGTGGCCCCAACCAAGAATCGATTTTTTTTTTCTCATCAACCTAATGAGACAAAGTTATTTGAGGACCTGCTGTAGTTCTGTTGTAAGAATCAAATCAGATCATGGATATTAAAGTGTCATGTTGCTAAAATATTTCTGTAACTAAATTTTACAAATGCATGTGTATCTTCTGGCTCAGGGTTGTGTACATAAAAGGTATTAAAATGTTTTAAATAAAAGAGGCAATTTTTACAGTCTGGGAATTCAGAGGTTGTCATTTTTATACTATAAGGCAGCCATGTTCTAGTTTGGAATATGTTATATATAAATGATATTGTGATTAGAGAGACATCATGAGATAAAAGAATTTCAGAGGGTTACTTAGACCCTTATTTTCCTTTGGGTACCAGTGCATTGGTTTGGTCACCATAATTTCCACTGTCTACTTTTCACTTTTGCTGATTCAGAAACATAATTTTATTGGTATATTAAGATTTTGAACTGTTTTCAACAACTCACATACTAGTAAAATCTCAGATTAGTAGATAAACATGTAAATCAGAATGCCAATTTATTTGTTTACAACAGAGGGTCTATCTTTCCAGTTACCAAAGTACTGGTATCCATTGTCCAGAGCACTCTATTATCTATTCAAGGTACCAGAGAAGCCAGATTATTATTTCATCAGATGTTTGTTTTGTGAGGTTGGAATTAGAGCAAAGAGAAATAAATTTAGGGCATGAGAAAGCCTGAAAAACTATCCTTGTATCATAAAACTGCTCACATTTCTGAGGATTGGAATGTTATGCCAAGGAAAAAGCTTCTTCTCTGGATAGGGTTAGAAAAATTATGCCAAATTTTTTTTTCTCTTTGGGAATCCCTTTTCTGGACCAGATAATCTGTTCTTAAGAGTCAGTTTACTGTGACTACAGTGTGGATGTATTGTTTAGAGTACATACAAATCGTCTGGTTAGATTTGGGAAATTGCCAAATCTTGTGAGATACCCTGTTTAACTGAGTAGATCTTAGAATGTAGTTACTTCTATAGGAGGCTGATCTCATTTATTACATTTTGATTATTTTTTCTAATTTTTCCCTGAGGATTATCTTATTTTAGATCTGGGAATATCTTTCCCTACCTTCACATATATGGATATGGATGTGTCCATGTACTATATGAACCTTCCTCCGTTGCCTGGATGGACAGAGTAACAGTTAAATGTATATTTTTAAAAAGTCTATTACTAGAGTATATAGAGAATATAGTCTATAACTATCCTGAAGTATTACTACTAGGATAATATGTATTTTTATCTGAAACACTGTTGGCTTGGTTAATTTTTACCTCGAATGTTTTCCCACTTAATACAGGAGAAGAGGGTGGTGATGAGTTCTGGAGGGCACCAACATTTGGTCAGCTGTTTGGAGACACTGCAGAAAGCTCTCAAAGGTTTGTAATCATCCTTGAAATACGCTGATTTCTTAACCCCCATGTTTAAGATGAATATTTTACACTTACACTAGAAATGTAAATTGAGATAGGTCAACTTTCTATGCTAGGTGTTGGGTTTTGCTTTCATTATGGAATTGAGATGAGCTCTTAACTGAACTTTTGTTTTTGTTTTGCAAGAGAAAGAAAGAGACAGACAGGAAGGGAGATGAGAAGCATCAACTCGTAGTTGTGTCGCTTCAGTTGTTCATTGATTGCTTCTCATATGTGGCTTGATGGGGCAGGGGGCGGGGAGGATGCTCCACCTGAGCCAGTGACCTTGGGCTTCAGGCCAGTGGGATCATATTTGTGATCCTACACTCAAGCTGGCGACCCTGCACTCAAGCTGGTGAGCCCACGCTCAAAGTGGTGACCTTGGGGTTTCGAACCTGAGTCATCAGCACCCCAGGTTAACACACTATCCACTGCACCACCACGAGTCAGGATTAACTGAACTTTTGTAACATTTATTTTAGTCCTACTTTGGAGGCTGATAGAGACTCAAAAAGATAATTGAGGAAGCATAGCTGAATAGCAGGGAAAAGTTCTTTTTTTCCCTTTACATGTTTTCTTCTAATTCTCAATAAGAAAATGGACATTTTAATGCTAAATGATTTTTACTGTGTTTATGGACAATGTTTTCAGAAAAGCAAACGTAAAGTTTAAATCACGAGCTTGAAATTGTGGTAAAATATACATCACATGAAATTTACCATCTTAACCATTTTTAAATGTACAGTTCATTGGCATTAAGTACATTCACATTGTTATGCAACCATAATCACCATTCATCTCCAGAACTTTTCCATCTTTCCAAATTGAAACTCTGTACCCATTAACCAATAACTTCTCATCCCCTCTCCTAAACCCCTTGGCAGCCACCATTCACTTTTCTGTCTGTAAGAATTTGACTATTCATATTAGTGGAATTGTAAAGTATTTGTCCTTTTTTTTTCTTTTTTTTTTTTCAGAGACAGAGAGAGAGTCAGAGAGAGGGATAGACAGACAGGAACGGAGAGATGAGAAGCACCAATCATTAGTTTTTCGTTGTGCGTTGCGACACCTTAGTTGTTCATTGATTGCTTCCTCATATGTGCCTTGACTGTGGGCCTTCAGCAGACCAACTGACCCCTTGCTCAAGCCAGCGACCTTGTGTCCAAGTTGGTGGGCTTTTTGCTCAAACCAGATGAACCGGCACCCAAGCTGGCGACCTTGAGATCTCAAACCTGGGTCCTCCATGTCCCAGTCTGATGCTCTATCCACTGCGCCACCGCCTGGTCAGGCAGTATTTGTCCTTTTGTGACTGGCTTATTTCACTTAGCATAATGTCTTCAAGGTTCATCCATCTTGTAGCATGTACTAGAATTTCCTTTTTTTTTTTTTTTTTTTTACTTTTTCCATTGATAAGAGAAAGAGGAAGCAGAGGAGGGGGTGAAGAGAGAGACATCAACTTGTTCCACTTAGTTCCAGTTAGTTGTGTACTCATTGTTTGGCTTCCATGTGTGCCCTAACCAGAATTGACACGACCTAGGTGTGCTGGGCCAACACTTGGTCCACTGAGCTACCTGGCCAGGGCCCAGAATTTCCTTCCTTTAACATTAAGAAAGCTGAATAATATTTTATTGTATGTGTATACTACATTTTGTTTATGCATCCACTGATGGACACATGGGTTATTTCCACCTTTTGGCTATTGCAAATAATAATGTTGATATAGACATTTGAGTTGGGTTTTTATTTTTTGAAAGTGTGTTTTTTAAAGCTAGGGAGAGTGAAACAAGGAAGGACTTAGGATAGAAGAAGCAACAGGAGAGAATCTAGGTGGGGCTGCTTTGGCTCTCTAGAAATGTTATAGGAAAGAAATGAGCATAGGTGGGGCTGCTTTAACTGACCGGAAGTCAAAGAGGCCTTGGAGATAGATTCAGGGTTTTAGCTTGGGACAAACTGATGCTGCCCATTGCTCTCCTGGTTGCAAGTCTTGTGGAAACTCTTAAGCATTTATGAGATTCATGCCTGAGAAGGAAGAAAGGTGTGGATGTGCTTCTAAGAGGGAGCACCTGTTTTTTGTTTTTTATTTATTTATTTATTTTTATTTTTCTGAAGTTGGAAACGGAGAGGCAGTCAGACAAGACTCCTGCATGTGCCAGACCGGGATCCACCCAGCATGCCCACCAGGGGGTGATGCTTTGCCCATCTGGGGCGTCGCTCTTCCGCAATCAGAGCCATCCCCAGCGCCCGGGCCAACTTTGCTCCAATGGAGCCTTGGCTGTGGGAGGGGAAGAGAGAGACAGAGAGGAAGGAGAGGGGGAGGGGTGGAGAAGTAGATGGGCGCTTCTCCTGTGTGCCCTGGCCGGGAATCGAGGCCGGGGCTCCTGCATGCCAGGCCGACGCTCTACCACTGAGCCAACCGACAGGGCCTTTTGGTTTTTTTTGTTTTGTTTTTTACAGGGACAGAGAGAGAGTCAGAGAGAGGGATAGATAGGGACAGACAGACAGGAACAGAGAGAGATGAGAAGCATCAATCATTCGTTTTTTGTTGGGACTCCTTAGTTGTTCATTGATTGCTTTCTCCGCAAACAAAGCAATCAATGAACAACTAAGGGGCCTTGACCGCAGGCCTTCAGCAGACCAAGTAACCCCTTGCTCGAGCCAGTGATCTTGGGTTCAAGCTGGTGAGCTTTTTTTTTTTTTTCTTCGCTCAAGCCAGATGAGCCTGCACTCAAGCTGGCGACCTCGGGGTCTCAAACCTGGGTCCTCCGCATCCCAGTCCAATGCTCTATCCACTGCATCTCCGCCTGGTCAGGCGGGAGCACCTGTTTTTATATTGGTTTTAATGTTAATCTTCTTTATTCAAGCACTAGCAGATATGACTGTGTTTTTAAATTAAAGATAACTTGTCTTAAATGAGTAATGAAAAAGGGAGAGGAGAAAGGTCCAATAGTATGTATTTTCAAACAGATTTTTTTTTAACCCTTATTGCTGTATAGGTAACAGCTAACCCTTACCGGTGATCTTTGTGCAAATTATAAGCATTCCAACTATTCAATGTGTTTACTGCTTTGAAAGGATGGATCTACTCCTCAGATTGTTTGTGTCTTTGTATTTTTATGAAGTTGGAAACGGGGAGGCAGTCAGACAGACTCCCGCATGCGCCCGACCGGGATCTGCCAGACAGGGATCCTCCTGGCATACCCACAGGGGGCGATGCTCTGCCCATCTGGGGTGTTGCTCTGTTGTGACCAGAGCCATTCTAATGCCTGAGGCAGAGGCCATGGAGCCATCCTCAGCGCCCGGACCAACTTTGCTCCAGTGGAGCCTTGACTGTGGGAGGGGAAGAGAGAGATAGAGAGGAAGGAGAGGGGGAGGGGTGGAGAAGCAGATGGGCGCTTCTCCTGTGTGCCCTGGCCAGGAATCGAACCCAGGACTCCTGCATGCCAGGCTGATGCTCTACCACTGAGCCAACCGGCCAGGGCTGTTTGTGTCTTTTTTTGTTGTTGTTGTTGTTTTGTTTTTTACAGAGTCAGGGAGAGGGATAGATAGGGACAGACAGAAACAGAGAGAGATGAGAAGCATCAATCATTCGTTTTTCGTTGAGACACCTTAGTTGTTCATTGATTGCTTTCTCATATGTGCCTTGACCGTGGGGCTACAGCAGACCAAGTAACCCCTTGCTTAAGCCAGCAACCTTGGGTCCAAGCTGGTGAGCTTTGCTCAAACCAGGTGAGCCTGCGCTCAAGCTGGCGACCTCGGGGTCTCGAACCTGGGTCCTCTGCATCCCAGTCCGACGCTCCATCCACTGTGCCACTGCCTGGTCAGGTGGCTGTTTGTGTCTTTGAAGAATACAATTTAAGGTAATTTGGAGCATCCTTTGTGATTTCCTTTTTTCACCTTTTCATAGTAACATCTTTACCAGCAATGACTGACCGTTTGGAGTCTATAGCAAGACAGAATGGGTAAGTAGACTATCTCTTAGTAGCAATGTTTAACTTAGTGTTGACTCTGGGTGGCTTTATTTATGTGTCTTCTATTAATTTTTGTTTTGATTTGTTCCTGCTAGACTGGGCTCTCATCTCAGTGCCAGTGGCACTGAATGTTACATCACGTCAGATATGTTCTATGTGGAGGTGCAGTTAGATCCTGCAGGACAGCTTTGTGATGTAAAAGTGGCTCACCATGGGGAGAATCCTGTGGTATGTGTTGTTGATATTTCACGGGACTCTGTGGGTTTTACTGTAGGGACATTAATTTTATTTATTTATCATTTATTTATTTTTAGCAATTTAAAACAACACCTATATATTATTTCATAGTTCTCTGTGTCAGAAGTCCTGACATAGGCTCATTTGGATTCTCTCTCTGTTCAGGTCTTACAAGGCTAACATCAAGGTGTCAGTGGGGCAACACTCCCTTTTGTAGTTCAGGGTTATCTTCCAAACTTATGCATTTGTTGGCAGAATTCAGGATTCTGTAGGACTGAGGGCTGCAGGGACATTAATTTTAAAATGAATTGTTGGGGTTTGAAATAGCTTGGGTTTAGATTTTTCTCATGAGCCACCATAGAGGAATTTAGAGTAACACGGGTCCATCTCTGACATCATCCAGAAGCTTTGATAAGTGCAAACACCAGAGGAAACTTTTCCATTTTGTATAAACTACATTAGCTGCAACTGAAAATAGGTGCTGGGAATTCAGAGATAAATAATGAAGTTCCTTTCCTCAAAGAACTTATAATCAAGATGGACAGATAATCTTGTGTATAGTTTATGTCTCTGAAAAACCCTATAAAAGAGATGAATCCAAAATGTGTATAACTAGACAGCTGTACAGGGATTCTAAAAATGGCATTCAAGAGAGGTCCTAATGTTTTAAACAAGCTACTGAAAGTTGATTCTTTTATAAACTATTTCATATATTTTGATTTTTCATTTCCCATGCTAGCCCCATGGTTTATTTACCAAGTAGAAAGAAGATGCTTTTTGTTACCTTAATAATAAGGACCTTCTATAGTTTTAATGTTTTTGTTATAAAGCATGTGCTGCTAATAAGAGAAAAATTATTGGTGTCTTCAATGGTCTTAAAGTAGTTTGTTTTAACATAATTTCTTTAATTTCAGAGCTGTCCAGAACTTGTACAGCAGCTAAGGTGAGCAAATGACCTCTACCTTGGTAATGGCAGAGAACACTGTACATTATAGCTAGGTTTTAGGGATGGTCAAAAGTTATCTTCCTGAGGAACAAATTTATTTTCTTGGGTCATAAGTGTTCAGAGTCTATACTTGTTTGCTTTCAGAACTGACTTAGCTTGATATCTTACCTTACTCATCTAGCTCAGGGTTTCTCAACTTTGGCAGTATTGGACAATTTGAAATTGGAAAACTCTTTGACCAAGGAGCTGCTCTGTGCATTGTAGGATGTTTAACAGCATACTTGGTCTCCCTCTGCTAGTTACCAGTAATATCTCCTGAGTTGTGACAATCAAAAATATCTCCAGATACTGTCAAATGTCCCTTGGAGGGCAAAAATCACTTGTTTGAGAACTACTGATCTAGCCTTTGGGATTCTGTATGTAGCAAAAATAAATAGCATCTAATTGAATCATAGAATGCTTGAAAAAATTGATTCTTTCCATAAAAAGTACTTTCTACACTTTAATTTTGCGAAAAGTTGTTTTACCTTTAAGTCATGTGTGATAAACTCCCCTCATAGATAGTATAGTACAGTGGTTGGCAAACCGTGGCTCGGGAGCCACATGTGGCTTTTTGGCCCCTTAAGTGTGGCTCTTCCACAAAATACCACGAGTGGGCATAAAGGCCAGCTTAGGAGTACCCTAATTAAGTTAATAACAACCCAACAATGTACCTACCTATATAGTTTAAGTTTAAAAAATTTGGTTCTCAAAAGAAATTTCAATTGTTGTACTGTTGATATTTGGCTCTGTTGACTAATGAGTTTGCCGACCACTGGCCTAGTGCTATGCTTGAGGAATCTGTTAGCAGTTCATGTTTTTTTTCCTCCTGGCTTACCTTTTCTTTTTGAATTGAGTAGAAATTTCCATACTTGAATTTAAACCCAGAATTAAACTTTCTGGGAATTTGAGAAAGTCATTATATCAGTTTTATGTTTTAAATATAGTGAAGTTTTCAGGTGCTACATGGAGATGTCTTAGAAAGGGTGGTAATATTGAGGTATTAAGTTTTATACTCATAATTATTTATTATTTTTTTTTGTATTTTTCTGAAGCTGGAAACGGGGAGAGACAGTCAGACAGACTCCCGCATGCGCCCGACCGGGATCCACCCAGCACGCCCACCAGGGGCGAAGCTCTGCCCACCAGGGGGCGATGCTCTGCCCCTCTGGGGCATCGCTCTGCCGCGACCAGAGCCACTCTAGCGCCTGGGGCATAGGCCAAGGAGCCATCCCCAGTGCCCGGGCCATCTTTGCTCCAATGGAGCCTTGGCTGCAGGAGGGGAAGAGAGAGACAGAGAGGAAGGAGGTGGGGGTGGAGAAGCAAATGGGCGCTTCTCCTATGTGCCCTGGCCGGGAATTGAACCCAGGTCCCCCGCACGCCAGGCTGACGCTCTACCACTGAGCCAACTGGCCAGGGCCATACTCATACTTTTTAGTGATCAGTTTAATGTGCTTATAGCCAAATGCACCAAATTTGAACCAGCTTTAAAAAAGTTGAAATGCAACATGAAAAATAACCTTTTTATGATTTAATTGAATCAATAATTATAGCAAAGCTTTGTTACCACCTTTCTCCAGAAAAGTTGACATTGGCTTAATCTATCAAGCCAGTATTTCTGGTTCTAATCTGAAGTAGGAGACTGCTCCAATTTATGAACTAGTGGTGTTCTAAAGTTAATTTGTGAGCATGTCTGGAAGGGGGAACCTCAGAAAGAATAACAGCATTTATACCTGATACTTTAGTCACTTTGTATAGACTGTAATTTTAAGGTCGGGAATAGATTTGCTGCTGTTCCTGTGTCTTTTTACTGTCTTCATGGCACTTCTAGCAGTAAGGGTTCAATAAATGCCTGACCAAGTATTTGACATTGTCAGAGCAATTTAGCTTTCAAGAGACAATATTTTTAAAGTTTGAAAAAAGATATAGAGAATTGTTGAGTTGTGTTAGATTCCTAACCCTGCCTACAAAAGCCCATTTAACTAAGAATCCAAGTCTTGACTATTTGGTTCTAGAAAGCCATGGGTCTTATTAGTACTTTTATTTTTTCTATAGTAGATCTAGTCATAAGAACTTGAGAATATATGGTTTGCCTCCACAGTACCCATCCCTTTTTCTGTAGGTTATCCTACTATCTCTCTCCTAGTGCTCATTTATTCTCACCGTTTTTGTTTCCATATACCCACAAGTGTTCTATCTAAATTTATTTACTTCCATTTCCTCCAATCAAAAGTTGGTTTTTCCCCTCACGATATCCAGTCATCTTGGTTATGAATTAAGAGAAAAAGGAAAAGATTTATTTAAACCAAATTTCATTACTTAGGAGAAAATTACATAACAAATTTATATAAAATTATCAGGCCTTTTTTGACTATCTTTTTTTTTGTGTGTGCTTTTCTGAAGCTGGAAACGGGGAGAAACAGTCAGACAGACTCCCGCATGCGCCCGACTGGGATCCACCCGGCACGCCCACCAGGGGCGAAGCTCTGCCCACCAGGGGGCGATGCTCTGTCCTTCCGGGGCGTCGCTCTGCCGCACCAGAGCTACTCTAGCGCCTGGGGCAGAGGCCAAGGAGCCATCCCCAGCGCCCAGGCCATCTTTACTCCAATGGAGCCTTGGCTGCGGGAGGGGAAGAGAGAGACAGAGAGGAAGGAGGGAGTGGGGGTGGAGAAGCAAATGGGCGCTTCTCCTATGTGCCCTGGCCGGGAATCGAACCCGGGTCCTCCGCATGCCAGGCTGACGTTCTACCGCTGAGCCAACCAGCCAGGGCCTTTTTTTTTTTTTTTTATAGAGACAGAGTCAGAGAGGGATAGACAGGGACAGACAGACAGGAACAGAGAGATGAGAAGCATCAATCATTAGTTTTTCATTGCGTGTTGCGACATCTTAGTTGTTTATTGATTGCTTTCTCATATGTGCCTTGACCGCGGGCCTTCAGCAGACCGAGTAACCCCTTGCTCGAGCCAGCAACCTTGGGTCCAAGCTGGTGAGCTTTTGCTCAAACCAGGTGAGCCCGCGTTCAAGCTGGCAACCTCGGGGTCTCGAACCTGGGTCTTCCACATCCCAGTCCGACACTCTATCCACTGTGCCACCACCTGGTCAGGCATTGACTATCTTTTGTACTGCTTATTAGCACCTTCTCCAGAAAAATGGGCAGAGAAAGGAAAACATTTTATTTTCTTTTGTTGCTTTTGATTGATTCTAGAAAACTGGCTGGGGGAAAAAAAGAGTACAGCAAACTATGAAAATTAGTTTTATACAGCCATGATTTTTAGCACTTTACTATTAAGATTGTGTAGTAATTATGTTTTATTCTCCTCCCTCATCCCTCTTCCCTGAACTCCTTATAGGGAAAAAAATTTTGATGAATTTTCTAAGCACCTTAAGGGTCTTGTTAATCTTTATAATCTTCCAGGAGACAAGTAAGTATTTCTATTTTTTTTTTTTTGCTTTTGTTGGAAATAAGTATAAATCTGTAAATCTTTTTCTTTGTTTTGTTTTTTGTTTTTTTAAGTGAATGGAGGGGAGATAGATCCACCCAGTAGCCCTGTCCGGGGCTGATGCTCGAATTAACCAAGCTATTTTTAGTGTGCCCAAGGCTGATGCTTGGACCAGCCAAGCTATCCTCAGTGCCTGGGGCAGATGCTTGAACCAGTGGAGCCACTGGTTGCGAGGGGAAGAGAGAGAGAAGAGGGAGAAGGAGGGAAAGAAAAACAGGTGGTCACTTCTCATGTGTGCCCTGAATGGGGGATTGAACCTGGGACATCTACACACCAGGCTGACGCTCTATCCACTGAGCCAAACAGCTAGGAACTATAAACTGTTTTGCGTTTAGAAATTTGCCAAATATTTTGCCCTATCTCGTTTGTGATTTCTAATATTGGCAATTTATAGCTCAGCTTCCAACACTATGTTTTAAAAATGATTTTTTAAAAAATTGACAGAGAGAGGAAGGGAGAGAGAAAGGGACAGAGAAAAGCATTAGTTTTTTGTTCTACTTAGTTTTACATTTCTAGGTCACTTGCCATTTGTTACCCTAACCAGGAATCGACCTTGCAATGTTGGTGTTTTGGGATGACACTCTAACCAACTGAGTTAGTTGGCCAGAGCCTCTAACTTCATGTTTTTTTCATATTTTAAATAATATCTGCACTAATTGATTGTCATGCTAAAAGAGACTATGATACTTGAATATCTTCAACATACTAATTTATGGGCTGAAAAGAAATTAGTTGTGCCCTGGCTGGATAGCTTGGCTGGTTAGAGCAGTGGTTCTCAACCTGTGGGTCGTGACCCCAGTGGGGTCGCCTAAAGCCACCGGAAAATACATAATGCATATCAGGTATTTACATTCCGAATCATAACTGTAGCAAAATTACAGTTATGAAGTAGCCACCAAACTTGTTTTTTGGTTTGGGGTCACCGCAACATGAGGAACTGTATTGCGGGGTCACGGCATTAGAAAGGTTGAGAACCACTGGGTTAGAGCTTCGTACCAAAGCACAGAGGTTGCTGTTGTATCCCTAATCAGGGCACATGCAGGAACAGATTGATGTTCCTGTCTCTCTCTTCTTCTCTCGCTGAAATCAGTAAAAAAAAAAAAAGAAAAAAAAAGAAAAAAGAAATTAGTTGTTGTAGACTGGCTTGTCGTTTTTACTTTTAATCCTACTTGGGATTCTGTTAACCTGCTTGGCTCTTTTAAATAGAGGTAAAAATTAGCTTTGATAGATCACTATGGATTTTTATTTTTTTTAAATGTATTGCTTGACTTTCAGAGAGAGCGGAAAGGGGGGATAGAGAGAGAAAGAGAGAACCATTGATCTGTTCCTGTCTGTACCCTGACTGGCGATGGAACTCACAATTTTGGTGTATTGGGATGATGCTCTAACCAACAGAGCTATCCTGTCAGGCAGATCAGTATAGATGAAAAAAAAAAACATTTTAAAAGTTTTTTAAAAAATGGATATTTTAGTTGTCTCTAATATAGACTTGCCCCTCTAGTCTTTCTGTATTAATGTTGTGTGCATGCATGTATGTATATTTTTTAACTGTTTAACTCTTTTATCTTCATCTACTTTCTAGCAAACTGAAGACTAAAATGTACTTGGCTCTCCAATCCTTAGAACAGGATCTATCTAAAATGGCAGTCATGTATTGGTAAGATTGATTAAGGTGTGAATTCTATGACCCTTCTCGGTATCTTGCTCTTAAAGCTTTTCATATAGGGGGTTACTAGGGTTGGGCAAAAGTAGGTTTATAGCCCTGGCCAGTTGGCTCCGTGGTAGAGCGCTGGCCCAGTGTGTGGATGTCCCAGGTTCAATTCCTGGCCAGGGCACATAGGAGAAGCGCCCATCTGCTTCTCCACTCCTCCTCCTCTCGCTTCTCTCTCTTTTCCTCCCCTCCTGCAGCCATGTCTTCATTAGAACGAGTTGGCCTCAGGCCCTGAGGATGGCTCCATGGCCTCTGCTTCAGGCACAAAAATGGCTCCAGTTGCAATGGAGCAAGGGCCCCAGACAGGCAGAGCATCGCCCCCTAGCGGGCTTGTCGGGTGGATCTGGGTCGGGGCACATGTTGGAGTCTGTCTCTGCCTTCCCTCCTCTCACTAAAAATGTAGGTTTATAGTTGTTTGTATGGAAAATAATACAATAATTAATAGTAACTCACTGTAAACCTACTTTTGCCCCACCTTGTATATATCTATATGACAGATGTATATTATAATACATGTGTATTTTACCTATATTATACATATATCTCATCCATCTCCTTTCACTACCAAAATGATTGCATTCCATTTTCTGAGTGTCAGTTTCCCTAAGTTGTTGGTTAGTATTCCAGAGGTTTTATTTGAAGACTTTTCAAACCTGGCCTCCCATCTAATAAATAATAGTCTAGTTGTAACTTTTTGTCCACCACACTACAGCTAGTGCTCGACTTACGGCCACGATTGGTTCTGACAAACCAGTCGTAACACCATTTGGTCGTGAGTAGGCTATATGTACAGTACTGTGAAATGATGTTATAAAAATCTTTAAGTCAAAGACAAAGACAGTTTCCTCTTGGTAGGCATCTTGGGAGGGGTTTGATGAAAAATATCCAAGACACAAAACACAAATTGCTGTACCGAGTCTGGGATAACAGTTGAAATGGTGCACGCAGAGATAGTGCTGCCAGAAGCTGGTCCGCACTGTCGTAGGCCCAGCTGGGCAACGCTTGCGCTGCCAGATGCGGAGTAGTCGTAGCTAGTGATTGTGGTCGTAAAGTCGAATGGTCGTAAGTTGCATAGGTCGTAAGTTGATCAATACCTGTATATACTGCTGTATACTCAGAAATAATCCCTTCACTTTGAAGGTGAAATACAATTGTTACAGGCCCAATTACAGGACAGAGTTATTATTACAAAAGAGCTGAACTTGTTTTCACATTGTGCAGTAATACCTTCAGAGCTTAAATACAAGCAGACATAAATCATTTGTCTTGCAGGAAAGCAACCAATGCTGGTCCCTTAGATAAGATTCTTCATGGAAGTGTTGGCTATCTCACTCCAAGAAGTGGGGGTATGTGATCCTATTTTGTTTATTTAGAAAATTTTCTCATTTTAGTTGAGAGGTCATTACCTAAAATTTCTCCTTGGGTTTATAAGCAGAGAGAGAAAATTACCAGTCATTTATGTATTTTTAATTCCAAGGTATTAACACCTGCCTTCCCTAAGTTTTGTTTTTTTTTATTGTAAATTGTTGCCCCTAGAAGCAATATTTGCTTCTGTCATGTTTCATAAACTGCTTTGGAGTACAAGTCCTCATATCTGTGAAACTGTTTCCTTATATATAGGTTTTTAAAAATAGGAATGTTTTTATTTGTAACTTACTTGATAAAGATGTAGTGATAAGTTTTATTTTGCATAGGTCATTTAATGAACTTGAAGTACTATGCTTCTCCTTCTGACCTGCTGGATGATAAGACTACATCTCCAATCATTTTGCATGAGAATAATGGTAAGGCTTTAACTGCAAAGCAACTGAAGGTTTTGTTCAGTGTTCAAAAAATATTTTAAAAAGTTTGCCCGGGCCTGCTTGTACTTTTTGGTTTGCTACTGACTAATGAGTTTGCCATCCCTACCAAAGTTTGCACCTTATACACTCCCACATACACACAATATGCATACATACCTACATACGTATATGTACACATACATACGTACATAATACAAGCTTAATAAGTGCTATTGAATAAGCAAATAAGTAAATGAAAAGATACAAGCCACCCAACTTGAAAAATTCCCCTTTAATTATTACTTTAAAGGTGAAGAAATCAGCCAACTTACTGAAGAATTACAATAATGGATGTTATTTTGTATTTGCACATTAATACACTAAAACAAAATGAGAAATAGCCTATTACCTCATTTGTTCCCCTGTAATTTCAGTCAGTGATTATCCTATAATTATAATTCTATTTAAATATATTCTGAAATTTGAGAACATAAGTAAATATCAGTAGTGAGCCTTTAAACATCATTTTCCTTGGATTGTGCTGTTCCCTATATTTTGTTTTATTTACAGAAAAAGAGAAATACTGGTTGGTTAGAAAGGTAACTTTTAGCATTTCTAAATTATATAGGTATTACAGTATCTGACAAACAAAATGGGGCTGACAGACTATGCAGAAGTTAGCCTTTTTTTAATGTTAGGATTCTTATCATTTATGTTACTTTGGAGAATACCCTTTTTCTTTTCTATTCCCAGTTCCTCGATCTTTGGGCATGAATGCATCAGTGACAATTGAAGGAACATCTGCTATGTATAAACTCCCAATTGCACCATTAATTATGGGGTCACATCCAGTTGACAACAAATGGTAAGTTAAATATTCTAGGTTAGAAAAATATTTTTTCAACTTCAAGCCCAGTTATGAAACAAGGACTATCTTCACTTGGCTCTTCCCTCACTTGACTATCTAGAGATTGGCTTTTTGTTTTATTCATTTATTTTTTCAGTGCCTATTTTAATGTTCCTTTCTGAAGTCTGCTCATAGAACGCATTCTCTGTCCTAAGAAAGAAGGGAACTGTGCTAATTCCTCTGGTTTAGTGATTACTTTGTTTTTTCTCGTGGGACTGATGTTGATTTGGAGTTACATTGGAACATGCTTCAGGATAGATGTTTGAATACTTTAGGGTTAACAAATAGGATGTTTTGTTAAGAGTTGGAATAAAGTTCAAAGTGAGTTTTGATAGGCTTTGTGAATAAGTGTGTATATGATACAAACATGTCTAAGAATGGGTGTTTAGATTTTCATTTTCATATTAAGTCAAAATCCATCCCTCTCCCTTCTCTTGTTGAAGGACCCCCTCCTTCTCCTCAATCACCAGTGCCAACAGTGTTGATCTTCCTGCCTGTTTCTTCTTGAAATTTCCTCAGCCAATCCCGGTATCTAGAGCATTTGTTCAGAAACTTCAGAACTGCACAGGTGAGTTTTCAGTATGGAGAGCTAATCTTGTTATAAATGTGAAATGCAAACTTCAAATTCAAATTATCTTAGACCTCTTTTGGCCTTACAGGCCTCAAAAAAGAACTGATGGGTTTAGATGTCATAGTCCT
This sequence comes from Saccopteryx bilineata, assembly GCF_036850765.1. NCBI lineage: Eukaryota > Metazoa > Chordata > Mammalia > Chiroptera > Emballonuridae > Saccopteryx > Saccopteryx bilineata. Next base: position 375,327,687 of record NC_089491.1, read on the forward strand.
TTGTACTAAAGTACTATTTGAATAAATGGATAAATGAAATAAAAGTCATAAAGGGAAGACTGAGCTGTCAGCGTTTTGAGCTTATTTGTGATCATTATATTAATCTTTTTTCCAGGAATTCCTTTGTTTGAAACTCAACCAACTTATGTACCCCTGTATGAACTGATCACTCAGTTTGAGCTGTCAAAGGACCCTGACCCCATACCTTTGAATCACAACATGCGGTTTTATGCTGTAAGTGAAGCCCTGTGGACTGCTGTAGGTTAGATTGGTACCCAAGATGAGATTCTTCCTTTATGGGGTCAGTGAGGTCAGATAATATTCTTTTGGACTGCTGAATTGTATCCTGTTTCCTCAGTAAGGCAGGAAATTACAGAAATCTCTGGAACATACTGAAGAAAGAGCATGGGCTTCTAAGTCAGGAAACAACAAACATTTCATTGTTGAAATTTCAGGTGAACCCTGGCCGGTAGTTCAGATGGTTAGAACATTGTCCCAGCACTCAAAGGTTGAGGAGTCTCATCCCCGGTTAGGGCACATACAAGGTTTAAGCAACAAATGGATAAATGAGTGGAACAACAAATTGATGTTTCTCTTTTCTCCTCTCTCTAAAAATCAATCAATAAATAAAATTTATTTTAAAACATTTCAGATGAAAGTCTCTTATTGGTATTCTGAACTTTTACAAGCTTATAAGTAGGTGTTAAACATTCTCATTGTTTACTTTTTTCAAGTGTTGTCTTATAATCTGAAAACGTCCTTCAGGTACATACAGAGAAGAAAGTGCTGGAATTAATTAATTAAGGAAGGTTCCAAAACCTCATCTGCACTTGAATTTATTGGAATATTTGATGATAGTCTAAAGTAGAAGTTCTCAAATTCTGGCTGCATTATAATTATCTGTCGAGTGTTTTATTAAAAATACAGATTTTGGCCTGACCTGTGGTGGCGCAGTGGATAACATTTCGACCTGGAACGCTGAGGTTGCTGGTTCAAAACCCCCTGGGCTTGCCTGGTCACGGCACATATGGGAGTTGATGCTTCCTGCTCCTCCCCCTCCCCTACCCCCCCCCCAACTGAATAAAACCTTTAAAAAAATACATTTTTTTCACTTATTGTTCAGGGACCTCTTTTACACAGATTTCTGAGGCAATTTTTATGTTAAAACAAGGTTAGGAAACCACTAGCAGAACATTTATTAAAAAGGGTTTTTTCAGCCAAGTGAGTAATTGGCATTTATAACATCAGCTGACCAAAAGAATTCACAGTGGAGTTCTATTATTTGCCAAGAAACTGCTGCCGAGTTGTGAGGTGTAGGTTGTTGTTTTTTTTTTTGATAGCTTATGGTTGGAGTATGGTGGGCAAGGAAATAGCTTTAATTTCCTCTGTTCTTTTTGCCTAGGCTCTTCCAGGTCAGCAGCACTGCTATTTCCTCAACAAGGATGCTCCTCTTCCAGATGGCAGAAGTCTACAGGGAACCCTCATTAGCAAAATCACCTTTCAGCACCCTGGCCGGGTTCCTCTTATCCTAAATCTGATCAGACACCAAGTGGCTTATAATACCCTAATTGGAAGCTGTGTCAAAAGAACTATTCTGAAAGAAGGTACTACCTTTCCTTTTGATATATTTACTGGTAAATGGAAACTGATAACTCTATTGGTGGCCCATGTAATTATCTGTAGAACTTTAAAAAATACAGATATTTGGTTCCCACACCCACAAGAACTGAATTAGAACCTCAGTGGTAAGCATTGGGAATCTAGTTTAAGCTCCACAATTTAATTTGATGGAACCAATTTATACATTGGCATTTGGAAACCACTTTTTTTTTGTGGGGGTGGGAAGGTTCACAACAGACTTACTGTACTCTTTCTTTGCCTACAGTGATATAATTGGGTGGCTTAGGGCCTAAACCTGGCAGCTTAACATAAAGTAGAACTTGGGATGCAGTATGAAGAGAGGACTTCCTTATTTTTTTTTTTTTCATTTTTTCATTTTTCTGAAGCTGGAAACGGGGAGAGACAGTCAGACAGACTCCCGCATGCGCCCGACCGGGATCCACCCGGCACGCCCACCAGGGGCGACGCTCTGCCCACCAGGGGGCGATGCTCTGCCCATCCTGGGCGTCGCCATATTGCGACCAGAGCCACTCTAGCGCCTGAGGCAGAGGCCACAGAGCCATCCCCAGCGCCCGGGCCATCTCTGCTCCAATGGAGCCTTGGCTGCGGGAGGGGAAGAGAGAGACAGAGAGGAAAGTGCGGCGGAGGGGTGGAGAAGCAAATGGGCGCTTCTCCTGTGTGCCCTGGCCGGGAATCGAACCCGGGTCCTCCGCACGCTAGGCCGACGCTCTACCGCTGAGCCAACCGGCCAGGGCGACTTCCTTATTTTTTTGTGGCGGTAGAGGGAGAGAGACAGAGGAAGGGAGAAAGATGAGAAACATCAACTTGTAGTTGTAGCGCTTTAGTTGTTGATTGATTGCTTCTTATACATGCCTTGACGGGGTTGAGGGTGCTCCAGACAAGCCAGTGATCCCTTGCTCAAGCCAGCAAGCTTGGGTTCAAGCCAGTGACCCTGCAATGAGCCTACACTCAAGCTGGTGACTTCAGGGTTTTGAACCTGGGATTTCAGCATCCCAGGTCAGTGCTCTCTCCACTGTGCAACCACTGGTCAGGCGAGAGGACTTCTTGATATCTAAATTCTAGGTTGTTAGGACAGTGCTTTTAGTCCTGAATATATTTCCTCTCCTCATTCTTTGGAAAATTTAATCATATAGTTTAAAAAGGGGTAAGGCCTTGTACCATTTTCTTTTTCTCCCAGGATTCTGAAATGCTTGTGGTTTTCAAACGCAGTATGCTATTAGAACCTTTGATGTGAATTTTGGCTGCTTTAGTTAATCATAGTTACTTTTTACTTTAGTTGTAAAGCACTTCAGTGATAGAGATATATCAGTGCAAATGGTAAGAAGAAACAGGGAAGGTAAATCAAGAGATAATTTTTTTTTTTTTCATTTTTCTGAAGCTGGAAACAGGGAGAGACAGTCAGACAGACTCCCGCATGCGCCCAACCGGGATCCACCCGGCACGCCCACCAGGGGCGATGCTCTGCCCATCCTGGGCGTCGCCATGTTGCGACCAGAGCCACTCTAGCGCCTGAGGCAGAGGCCACAGAGCCATCCCCAGCGCCCGGGCCATCTTTGCTCCAATGGAGCCTTGGCTGCGGGAGGGGAAGAGAGAGACAGAGAGGAAAGCGCGGCGGAGGGGTGGAGAAGCAAATGGGCGCTTCTCCTGTGTGCCCTGGCCGGGAATCGAACCCGGGTCCTCCGCACGGTAGGCCGACGCTCTACCGCTGAGCCAACCGGCCAGGGCTCAAGAGATAATTTTTATGGAAATAAGAATTGCTTTAGGAATGAGAAATTTTAGAGTGCATACACAAGTGTGCTTATGGTTCTTCTATTTCATGTATTTGAAATAGAGTACTAGCTTCAGGGCTTCTAAAAATGAATTTTTGTGCTCTGACTGGTGGTGGTGCAGTGGATAAAGTGTCAACCCAGAACACTAAGGTCGCCAGTTCAAAACCCCAAGGTCGCTGGCTCTGAGCCTGGGCTTGTCAGCATGGAGTCAATGGCTTGAGTGGAGGATCTTCCACATGATCCCAGTGCTTGCTTGCCAGCTTGAGGCCAAAGTTGCTGGCCTGAGCAAGGGGACACTGGCTTTGCCCTGGTCGAGGCACCTATGGGATGCTCAGGGCGCAACTAAAGTTGATGCTTCTCACCTTCCCTCTCTATTTCTGTCCCTTCCTGTTTCTCAAAAAAAAAAAATAAATAATTTTTTTTTTTAAATTAAGAATGGGTTTTTGTAAAGTAGTTATTACGTTAGTCCTACAGAGACGCTTTCTGCCAAGAAAGTGTGTGATCTTTATTTTTGGGCTACCAGCAAGTTTGGCTTAGAAACATATGATAGTTTGACATGTGTCTATTTGGCATAAATATATAATTTTATTTATTTATTTTAAAACTTTACTTATTGATTCATTTTAGAGAGAGAGAGAGGGGCCCTGGCTGGTTGGCTCAGTGGTAGAGCATCGGCCTGGCGTGCAGAAGTCCCGGGTTCGATTCCTGGCCAGGGCACACAGGAGAAGCGCCCATCTGCTTCTCCAGCCCTCCCCCTCTCCTTCCTCTCTGTCTCTCTCTTCCCCTCCTGCAGCCAAGGCTCCATTGGAGCAAAGATGGCCCGGGCGCTGGGGATGGCTCTTTGGCCTCTGCAACCAGAGCGAAGCCCCGGAGGGGCAGAGATCGCCCCCTGGTGGGCAGAGCGTCGCCCCCTGGTGGGCGTGCCGGGTGGATCCTGGTCGGGCGCATGCGGGAGTCTGTCTGACTGTCTCTCCCCGTTTCCAGCTTCAGGAAAAAAAAAATAGAGAGAGAGAACATCAACTTATTGTTCCATTTATTTACGCATTCATTGGTTGATTCTTGTATGTTCCCTGAGTGGAGATCAAGAGACACAACCTTAACATATTGAGAGACTCGCTAACTAGCTGAGCTAACAGCTGCAAACACTAATAGAAAGCAGGGTTTATGGCAATGGTTCTGGATGTCTGCTTATCAAATAGAAGGAGGGACTTCCTCTTGGCCACATTCATATTCAGAATTCTTTTATTTATTTACTTTATTTTTTAAGTGAAAAGGTGGGAGATAAGAGACTCCCCCATTTGCTCTGACTGGGATCCACCGAGCAACCCAGTCTGAGGCCAATGCTTTACCATTCTGGGGCCCATGTTGAGAACCAAGCAATTTTTAGCGCCTGAGGCAGAGGCTTTACAGAGCCATCCTCAGTGCCTGGAGCCAATGTGCTCAGTTCAATCAAGCTATGGCTATGGGAGGTTGCTGGCCTGGGGTTGCTTCTCCTGTGTGCCCTGACCAGGAATCGAACCTAGGGCTTCCATATGCCGGTTTGATGCTCTACCACGGAGCCAAAGAGCTAGGGCCCAGAATTCACTTTTAAGATAGGGTCCTTAAGAATTTAGGGACTAAATGTCTTCATTTAGAAAACTAGAAATTTAATTACTTTGTTTTGAAGTATTTATGATGAACTAGTAGATTTCTTCTTTTTTTTTTTTTTTTTTTTGTATTTTTCTGAAGTTGGAAACAGGGAGGCAGTTAGACAGACTCCCGCATGCGCCCAACCAGGATCCACCCAGCATGCCCACCAGGGGGCGACGCTCCGCCCATCTGAGGCGTTGCTCTGTTGCAACCAAGGCCATTCTAGCGCCTGAGGCAGAGGCCATGGAGCCATCCTCAGCGCCTGGGCCAACTTTGCTCCAATGGAGCCTTGGCTGCGGGAGGGGAAGAGAGAGACAGAGAGGAAGGAGAGGGGGAGGGGTGGAGAAGCAGATGGGCGCTTCTCCTGTGTGGCCTGGCTGGGAATCGAACCCAGGACTCCTGCATGCCAGGCCAACACTCTACCACTGAGCCAACCGGCCAGGGCCCAGATTTCTTCTTATACTTGTGGATGATATATATAGTAGGTGTGGGATTTAGTTTCCAAGGGAAAGAAAGAATTTCATTCTTTAAACTTCAGAATTATTATTTACTTGTCTCAAGTCTTAATTTGGTTGATTATTTTATGATGTTTTCTTTGCCTTTTAGATTCTCCTGGGCTCCTCCAATTTGAAGTGTGTCCCCTCTCAGAGTCCCGTTTCAGTGTATCTTTTCAACATCCTGTGAATGATTCCCTGGTGTGTGGTGAGTTTTATGGGTGATTACCACCTGTCTCAGGGCAGCAGTTTGGTCCTTTATCTTTTTTAGAAAAGTCACAAGTTGAATTTATCTAAAATACCTCCTCTACATTTTGTCTTTCAGTGGTAATGGATGTGCAGGACTCAACACATGTGAGCTGTAAACTCTACAAGGGGCTGTCAGACGCACTCATCTGCACAGATGACTTCATTGCCAAAGTTGTTCAAAGGTAGCACTGACCCTTTTCCATCACAGTCCCAGTAAGAGCTGTATAAGGGATGTTTTTTTTCAGTATGAGAGTGAATTGGAAATTTAGGAGGAAAGTATTTAGTCACTGCTTTAAATTCACTCTTCTCTGCTTTCAGATTCAAAAGCAATATGAGCTTTGATTTCTTAAAATATCATTATGAGAGTAATAGGAAGTAAGGTAGGTAACTTCAGGCCCAGCATTAGGGTTCTTTTAAGAGGGAGAGGGCAGAAATAAGATGCAGCTCTTTTTTCACTTATCCTCTCTGTCACTTTAAAAAAAAATTAGTGATTTTTAGAGAGAAAAAGGAAAGGGAGGAGGGAGGAGGAGAGAGAGAGAGAGAAAGAAACATCAATTTGTTGTTCCACTTACTTATGTATTCACTGGTTGTTTAATGTATGTGCCCTGACTGGGGATTGAACCGGCAACCATGGCATATCAGGACAACACTTCAACTGAGCTACTGGCTAGGACCTCCTGTCACTTTTTAACATGTAACAACATGTCAGTGGCAGTATGTGAGAAGACTTGAGCCAGTCAGCTTTCCAAAAACATTAATATGTAATTTTGAGATTTTTCTTGAGCAAATACTAGTGGACTGTTTTTGTTTGTTTGTTTGTTTTTAGTGGACTGTTTTATAATTAAATTTTATTGGAACACAGCCATATCTGTCAATGTACAGATATGAACATGGTATCTGTGGCCTTTGAGCTAGGATGACAAAGTAGTTTGGCAGAAACCATATGATCTTCAAAAGCCTAAACTGTTATTAACTGGCCCTTTAGGGAAGGTTGCTGACATGTTCTAGAGCAGAATGTTTTTAAATATGTTTGTAAATATAAATTTGTATGCTAAAAAGTGTTTTTCTTTAAAAATAAACAAGGCTTCATACCAGTAGTAGCACTTTTTACAGTATAGTTTTGGGGTAATCTAAGCCATTAAGATTTAGAACTTGGCCTGACCTGTGGTGGCGCAGTGGATAAAGTGTCGACCTGGAACACTGAGGTCGCTGGCTCAAAACCCTGCACTTGTCTGGTTAAGTCACATATGGGAGTTGATGCTTCCTGCTCCTCTCCCCTTTCTCTCTTTCTGTCTATCTCTTCTTTCTCTCTCTCTCTCCTAAAATGAATAAATAAAAATTAAAAAAAAATTTAGAACTTGATGGATCGAGATTTTTCTAGTGGTTCATTAATTAAGATAAATGATATATCCCATTAATCACATGTGAAGCTCCAAAAGGAGGGCATTTTGTTACTGAGTTAATTATTGCTAGTTTTATTTTAGCTCATGATATCTAATTATTTAGCTTCTTATTTATGGTTAGTTTGTCTTCTGGGTGTGCTTCAAAAGAGGTTGACGATTGCCTGACTGGTGGTGGTGCAGTAGATAGAGCATTGACCTGGGGCACTGAGGTCACCAGCTTGAGCATGGGCTCATCAACGTGATCCTAAGGTCTTTGGCTTGAGCAAGGGGTCACTGGCTTGGCTTGAGTCCCTCGGTCAAGTCATGTATGAGAAACAATCAGTGAACAACAAAAGTGACACAACTATGAGTTGATGCTTCTCTCCCCCTTTCTGTCTCTCTATTAAAAAAAATAAAAACGAGGTTGCCTGCCAGTCCAGATTCTTTTTAGAATGAATTTACCCAAAGCTCTGGCATGTCATAGACCTGTTCTTGCCTTTGGGTTTATTTGCCTTACCTAAAAACTGCATTACTGCAAACCTCTGATGACATTTCTAAATCTCAGGCAAAATTAAAGCCCGTTTTACCTAATGAAAAATTGGTTTTATTCAGCAGCGAATGCAATGTTAACTCTGTTTTTTCCATCTTATCTTACAGATGTATGTCCATCCCTGTGACGATGAGGGCTATTCGGAGGAAGGCTGAAACCATTCAGGCCGACACCCCAGCACTGTCCCTCATTGCAGAGACAGTTGAAGACATGGTGAAAAAGAACCTGCCCCCGGCTAGCAGCCCAGGGTATGGCATGACCACAGGCAACAACCCAATGAGTGGTACCACTACACCAACCAACACCTTTCCGGGGGGTCCCATTACCACCTTGTTTAATATGAGCATGAGCATCAAAGATCGGCATGAGTCGGTGGGCCATGGGGAGGACTTCAGCAAGGTGTCTCAGAACCCAATTCTTACCAGTTTGTTGCAAATCACAGGGAACGGGGGGTCTACCATTGGCTCGAGTCCGACCCCTCCTCATCACACGCCGCCACCTGTCTCTTCGATGGCCGGCAACACCAAGAACCACCCGATGCTCATGAACCTTCTTAAAGATAATCCTGCCCAGGATTTCTCAACCCTTTATGGATGCAGCCCTTTAGAAAGGCAGAACTCCTCTTCCGGCTCACCCCGGATGGAAATGTGCTCGGGAAGCAACAAGACAAAGAAGAAGAAGTCATCAAGATTACTACCTGATAAACCCAAGCACCAGACTGAAGATGACTTTCAGAGGGAGCTGTTTTCAATGGATGTTGACTCACAGAACCCTATCTTTGATGTCAACATGACAGCTGACACACTGGATACACCACACATCACTCCAGCTCCAAGCCAGTGTAGCACTCCCCCAACAACTTACCCACAACCAGTACCTCACCCCCAACCCAGTATTCAAAGGATGGTCCGACTATCCAGTTCAGACAGCATTGGTCCAGATGTAACTGATATCCTTTCAGACATTGCAGAAGAAGCCTCTAAGCTTCCCAGCTCTAGTGATGATTGCCCACCCATTGGTACCCCTGTTCGAGATTCTTCAAGCTCTGGGCATTCTCAGAGTGCCCTCTTTGACCCTGATGTCTTTCAAACCAATAATAATGAAAATCCATACACTGATCCAGCTGATCTTATTGCAGATGCTGCTGGAAGCCCCAGTAGTGACTCTCCTACCAATCATTTTTTTCCTGATGGAGTAGATTTCAATCCTGATTTATTGAACAGCCAGAGCCAAAGTGGTTTTGGAGAAGAATACTTTGATGAAAGCAGCCAAAGTGGAGATAATGATGATTTCAAAGGATTTGCATCTCAGGCACTAAATACTCTGGGGGTGCCAATGCTTGGAGGTGATAACGGGGAGACTAAGTTTAAAGGCAATAGCCAAGCTGATACAGTTGATTTCAGTATTATAGCAGTAGCTGGTAAGGCTTTGGGTTCTGCAGATCTGATGGAGCATCACAGTGGTAGCCAGAGTCCTTTATTGACAACTGGGGACTTAGGGAAAGACAAGACTCAGAAGAGAGTAAAGGAAGGCAATGGCACCAGTAATAGTAGTCTGACGGGGCCAGGATTAGAGAGCAAACCGGGAAAGCGCAGTCGGACCCCTTCTAATGATGGTAAGAGCAAAGATAAGCCTCCAAAGCGAAAGAAGGCAGACACTGAGGGAAAGTCTCCATCTCACAGTTCTACCCGACCTTTCACCCCACCTACCAGTACAGGTGGGTCCAAATCTCCAGGCAGTTCAGGAAGATCTCAGACTCCCCCAGGTGTTGCAACACCACCCATTCCCAAAATCACTATTCAGATTCCTAAGGGAACCGTGATGGTAGGCAAGCCCTCTTCGCACAGTCAGTATACCAGCAGTGGTTCTGTGTCTTCCTCAGGCAGTAAAAGCCACCATAGCCATTCTTCCTCTTCTTCCTCATCATCTGCTTCCAACTCAGGCAAGATGAAAAGCAGTAAATCAGAAGGTTCATCAAGTTCCAAGTTAAGTAGCAGTATATATTCTAGTCAAGGGTCTTCTGGGTCTAGCCAGTCCAAAACTTCATCCCAGTCTGGGGGGAAGCCAGGCTCCTCTCCCATTACCAAGCATGGACTGAGCAGTAGCTCCAGCAGCACCAAGATGAAACTTCAGGGGAAGCCATCTTCACTTATGAATCCTAATTTAAGTAAACCAAACATATCCCCTTCCCATTCACGGCCACCTGGAGGCTCTGATAAGCTTGCCTCTCCAATGAAGCCTATTCCTGGGACTCCCCCATCCTCTAAAGCCAAGTCCCCTATCAGTTCAGGTCCTGGTGGTTCTCATATGTCTGGAACTGGTTCAAGCACTGGCATGAAGTCATCTTCAGGGTTAGGATCCTCAGGCTCATTAAAAACTCCCCCATCATCTAATTCTTGTACAGCATCATCTTCCTTTTCCTCAAGTGGTTCTTCCATGTCATCCTCTCAGAACCAGCATGGGAGTTCCAAAGGGAAATCTCCCAGCAGAAATAAGAAGCCGTCCTTAACAGCTGTCATAGATAAACTGAAGCATGGGGTTGTCACCAGTGGCCCTGGAGGTGAAGACCCAATGGACGGCCAGATGGGGGTGAGCACAAATTCTTCTAGCCATCCTATGTCCTCCAAGCATAACATGTCAGGGGGAGAGTTCCAGGGCAAGCGTGAGAAAAGTGATAAAGACAAATCAAAGGTTTCCACCTCGGGGGGCTCAGTGGATTCATCTAAGAAGACTTCAGAGTCAAAAAATGTGGGGAGCACGGGTGTGGCAAAAATTATCATCAGTAAGCATGATGGGGGATCCCCCAGCATTAAAGCCAAAGTGACTTTGCAGAAACCTGGGGAAAGTAGTGGAGAAGGGCTTAGGCCTCAGATGGCCTCTTCCAAAAACTATGGCTCTCCACTCATCAGTGGTTCCACTCCAAAGCATGAGCGTGGCTCTCCTAGCCATAGTAAGTCACCAGCATATACCCCCCAGAATCTGGACAGTGAAAGTGAGTCAGGCTCCTCCATAGCAGAGAAATCTTATCAGAACAGTCCCAGCTCAGATGATGGCATCCGACCACTTCCAGAATACAGCACAGAGAAGCATAAGAAGCACAAAAAAGAAAAGAAGAAAGTAAAAGACAAAGATCGGGACCGAGATCGGGACAAAGACCGAGACAAGAAAAAATCTCATAGCATCAAGCCAGAGAGTTGGTCTAAATCACCCATCTCTTCAGACCAGTCCTTGTCTATGACAAGTAATACAATCTTATCTACAGACAGGCCCTCAAGACTCAGCCCAGACTTTATGATGGGGGAGGAAGATGATGATCTTATGGATGTAGCACTGATTGGCAATTAGGAATCTTACTTTTTAAGACAAGACCATAGCCAGATAGAAACTAATAAGTTTATAGGCAAACCACCATAAGGGGTGAGTCGGACAGGTCTGATTTTGTGTTTAAGAATGTTAAATGGCATGTCTTTCACACTGAGCAGGATGAATTTAGAAAGGCATCGCCAGACTCTACTAAAGAGACCATAGGTTTGATTCTAGGGTTTGCTTACTAAGAATCAATTCCTTTGCCAGAATAAAAAAGTTAAAATACTTGCTTATGAAAGGGAGGGGGTGGGGGGCATAGGGAGAGGGAAGGGTGGGAAGCAGTTTGTGGGAAATAATTCATATATATTTTTTTCTCCCTTTTTCCATTTTTAGGCCATGTTTTAAACTCAGTTTTAGTGCATGTATCTGAAGGGCTGGGCAGAAAGTGAAAAAGCAATACATTCCTTGATGCATTTGCATGAAGGTTGTTCACCTTTGTTTGAGTAGTTGTCCATTTGAGGCATGGGCAAATGAAGGACTGGTTATTTTGGACACTTAAGTAATGTTTGGTGTCTGTTTCTTAGGAGTGTTTGGGGGAGGAAAGATAATTTTAGCTATTTATTTGTAATATTTTAACTATCTGTTTTTATACAGTATTTCTTTCTAATTCTATGAGGTTCAGGGTTCAAATGATGGGAGGTAGAAGAGCAAGGCTTATTTGGTTGTAGGGAGCTTGTAGCTTGTGCTGGTTGGTACTGTAGCATCAAGCCCAAGCAAATTAGAGCCTACCTTTGAAGGAGAAAAACCAAAATGGTATTCTTTGTTTTAGGAGGTTTTTCATGGAGTTCAGACATCATAGAAATATTAGGAGTTACCTCCCTGTGGAGGAATTGATTTATAGCCTCTTTTTCCTTTACAAAAAAGCTGGGCTGGCTTTTTGGGATGTTAACATGTTTTCAGATGCAGTAAGGTTTAATGTGGGGCAGCCTCCCTGACCCAGTGGCATGAAAACCATTGCAGAATTAATAGTTCTCCTATTTCCACAATGTGCCAAAAGTCCACACCCCAGCATTTTGTTTGTAGGAGAACTGATGCCATTCCTGAGAGCTGGGCTCCTTTCTCTTCACAAGGAGGAGTCTAGACTTGAATCACTCATGTTCCCTTAGATAAAACAGTAAAAAAAAATTAAAATTACAGCCATAGTTCACTTAAAACAATTTCAAGCTCACTTGAAGTAAGAGGGGGCCTGGAATGCTAGGTGGGCATGAAGATAAACCCTTGCTACTGTGTAGCAACACAATTGGACCTTTTTGGAGGAATAGGTCTGAGTCTGGATTCTGGGGGACATCAATAAGAAGCCCTTCCCATAAGTGTAAAAATCCAGGAGACCATTTGAGTGCAACACAAGTTCTTAGTATTTGGAGGGTCCTCTCAAAATTCTGCAGCCTTAATTTGATTTTGACACCTGCACTGTGCCATTCCTGATGATTCCATTCAGGATCTGTATCAGCAGGACGGGGCACAGTCCCCAGCACAACTCTTCTGGATTAAAAAAACAAGCAAACAAAAAAGAGCCAGGTGATTCATTTGTGTATGTTTGTGATAAATGGAGTGACTTCATCAGATATTGAAGATTTCTATATTCAGCTCTTTCTGCAGGTTGGAGTTAGCATAGAGTTGGAAAATCAGCTTTGGCTTTCTTTCCTGACTGTCTCTGATTTCCTCTGGTGTTCTCCCTTTTCTGGTCATCAGCTCTCTACAACTCTGCCACTTTTGTGTCCCAAGGTAATAAGAAGTAGGAAATGAAACATTGCAAAGTGGAGCAAGAAAAGTTATCGGTTACCGTATCAGAGTCAAATGTCTTGGGTGACACTAAGGAGGACATGGGCAAGGTGATACCAGAGTGCTTTATCTTGTGATGCTGATACAGTAGCAGCCTCTCAGACATACAACCAGGTTGGATTTCTCACAAGTTTCTCACCTAGTTTTGAATCCTATCCCATTGGTTTCTGCAGAAAAAAAGTTACGGTTTTAAAGTTTGTACTGGGTGGGGAAAATCTTACGGGGAATGTACTGCATAGTATCAGGGGCTCAGCTCCCCCAAGCAGAGCTAACAAATACCAAAATGAGTAAACTGGGAAGCTTTTTCTCTCTTTCTGTCTTCATCCCAGATCAAAGGATCCCGAGTTAGGATCTGGATGAAGGATAAGCCCCTGAATTGTCGATGGGCACACCCCACACACTGACCCAGCATCTGAACTTGCTTAACAGGGAGCCGGGGCTAAACTGCTTCACCCTGCCTGAGAACCAGGGAGCACTGCATTTCTCCACAGGGTGGAGGAGAAGAGGCAGAATAAACCAAGCCTGGGACACCTTCCTCCTGTCTAGGTGTACTCATTCTCCTGTTTCAAAAGACGGCAAGGATGTGAAGTCAACTTCTACCTGTCTTCTGCTGCTGGTGTCTTACGTATTCTTTGTTTGACCTGATTCCTCTTCTGTCTTTTGGCTTCATGTTAGGGGTTCTTGGTTAAAACCTGCTCTGATGTACATCAAGATTTCAGGTTCAAAATCAGTGTGTTTTAAAACAAGTATGGGGGGGGGTGTTTAAGCAGGATATAATTGCCAAAACCAGGCTTGAGGTTGGTAGCTCTTAAGGCCTAGATCTAAAAATTAAGTGCAGCAATATCATGAATTCTCAGAAAAAACCTTTCAGGGAGCCTGTGTGTCGCACAGTATTCAGTCAAGTTACTTAAAACAGATGCCAATATAGGCATTCACAATCCCTGGGCAATCTCATTTTCTTTTACCAGTTTTTTTTCTTTTCAATCCTCCTCTCTTATTTCTCTTGTTAGTTTTTTGAGGGGTAGGAAGTACTTAACATCTCAGAAACTAGGTTGGGAAACATACTCAGCAATAAAAGCTGAGCTTTAAATTTTGAGTTTTAAAAATGTACATCAGGAGCAGCTGGGGGAGGGTCTTTTCTAAAATCTTTCAAATTTGATTTTCTGTGTGTATGGCTATTCTGTAAATACTTTGGGGTTTTTAATTTTTTTGAAAGGAGACAAAATCTGGGATTTTTTTCCCCTGAAACATTACAAAAGAACCTGATTATTTACATGCAAATAAATTTCTTTGATAAAAAGTAATATGCCTTTGTGTAATAAGTTTTTAACCTTTGAATAATTTTCATTTATCTTTAAATTTCTGGTCAATTAAAATTTTATCAAAAAGTAAAAGTTTTCCTCCAGTAAGTATTAGTCGAAATAGGTTAACTGCAAAAGAAAATTGAAATAGGGGGAAGAGATCTGTGAAAGTTTCATTTGATTTATCTAGTTAAGCCAGTTTTACTATTTTCTGCAGGCCTTAATCACCAAATTCATCAGTAGTTCATGCTAAGCTTTTTAGAAATGGCTTTTAGTTATCTAAAAGGCTGTTTTTATATGGCCTAAGAGAGGCAGTAACATTAAAAGTGTGAGGGGAGAAAACATGTGAACCTGGGTTTGTGGGCCTGAGAATGAGTTTCTGAAGCTCAGATTTTTTGCTTAGGAAGCCCTTTATAGGATAATGGGCGGGGATGAGGGGTAGGGAAAATGCTTGAAGAGGGGTAATAACCCTTACAGTTGCTAAAATATGCCACTTTTTAAAGCTCTCCAGCACTCTTTGTTCTTAAGCTCATGAGATTCATAACAAGCCAGTCATTAAAACTGCGAATTAAAAAAGGTATGAAAACAAACTCTTATCTCCTTTGGATTTAGGAATAGTGGTCCTGCCAGGACTGTTGAAATTTATAGTTGCTAATAATTTATCTTTGGAACATAATTAAGCTTGTCGCTGTTAAGGGTAAACTCTTATTCCTTTATTTTTTTTAGAGAGAGGCAGGGAGAGAGAGACAGACAGGAACACTGAGCTGTCGTGCCCTGACCCAGGATCCCACCGGCAGCCCCACGAAGCTCCAGCTAACCAAGCTATCCAACCAGGGCTTTTATTCCTTAATTCACAGAAATTCGATAATAATTTTTGAGACCTTGAGGATTGGAGCTACTAAAGTATAATGTGATGACACAACCTGAGGAGTCAGATAAATGTCATAGCTTCCGCTCGGCAAGTGCCCCCGCCTACTCGTCCAGACACGCTTGTTTCTCCCGCCAAAGTGGCGTCAGGATCAGGTTCTCACCAACCAGAGCCCTGATTGGAGGACGGGAAGGCAGCAGAGCCCATTGGGCGCCAGCGGCGGTCTGGCGGCCGAGAGGCGGGGGAAGCCAAAGGCCTTCTGCCTCGCCCGCCCCTACTTCCACCAAAGCGTGCCCCTCCCCCAGCTAAAGGAATAGTCGTCCAGCTCTAGCACTGCACCCCCTGACCCCAAGACGCGAGGTGCTGCCTCGCTGCATATCACCGGAGCAGTGGGCAGCGCAATTATTCCCCTGCCCTCCTGACCCATGCACAGGGGGACCCACGCCCCGCAGCGGCCCTCCAGGCCTCCCTGCAACACCCGGTAATGAAATCCACGGGGGCGGGGTAGGCGGCGGCAGCGGTAGCAACGACGGCGGCGGCGGTGGCGGCAACAACAGCAGCACTGTCCCAATCTAGAGACAACCCGAAAGAGGAAAATGGCTCCGAGCAGGGACCGCCTGCTGCACTTTGGGTTCAAGGCGACAGTGAGTGATAGGGGAAGGGAGTTGGGTGGCCGGGAAGGACGTGTGTGGCAGCACAGGCTATCCGGGAAGCGACAAGACTTAGGGGGTTGGGGGCTCTAGACAGAAAGCTCAAGTGCTTGGTGGGTTGATGCGGGCTCCACGCCCGCGAAGGGGAGGAGAACAGGGGTCTCCGGTGCTGCGTGCAGTTGTCCAGTTTTCCTCTCTCCCGGGTCCGCGAGCACGCGCGCACTAGCACCCGCCCCACAGCCCCTCCCATACACAAATACACACAGACACATAGGCACTTCCCTGCCTCTCCAGTTCGCGGTGGGCTTGCCTGCCTGGGAGGCGAGAGCGGGCTCGCGCCGCCGCCGCCGCCGCGCTCTAGCTGCTCCCAGCCGACCGTCGTCGGCTGCGCCCGGGAGTGGGGGAGGGGTGGTCCCGCGCCGCCGCGCGCTCCTCCTCCCCCCTCCCCACGCTGCTCCGAGGCCCGGGTGGCTCTGCCCAATGAGGAGCGGCGTTGCTGGCAGGTGGGGAGTGTTTTTGTTTTGGGTTGAAGTTGAGGCTAGGGAGAGAGGAGAGCTAGCGACGAGCAGTCGTCGCTGCCGCCGGCACCGCGGGAGGTGGAGGAGGCCCTGCCGGAATCGAGAGGTCTCCCCTCCTCGCCGACGCTCCCTGCCCGCCGCTCGCCTGCTTCCTCCCCGTCCCGGAACTCCCGGGCCTGCCCGGGGCCCCTCTTTGCACTCCACTCGCCGCAGCGCCCGGCCCCGGCCGCACCCGCCGGCCCCATGAGGAGGGACGTGAACGGAGTGACCAAGAGCAGGTTTGAGGTGTGAGCTTGGGGTGCTTAGGGCGGCGTGAGGAAGGCGATTCCTACTCTCGTGTCCCCCCAAATTAGCTCTGCACGGAGCCTCCTCCCTTGCCGGGCGCCGTCACCCACTGGCTGCTGGGGCTGCCAGACTTCTTTCCCCATCTTCGAGACCCGAAAGCCTAGTGCTGCCCGGCGTCCCTAGTCATCCCAGCTGGTCTCCTCCTGCCCCTTCCACCCGCGGGCCCCGGCAGGGGATTAGCTCTGGCGCCCTAATTCCCCCTCCCCCCAGTATCACTCAGCTTTCCATTCTTTACACAACCCTTGGCTTGCCTCCCTCCTCCCGGCAGAGAAAGCATCACAGCTCCGCTCGACCTGAGCTTGCTTTTCTTTCTGTAACCTTCTTCGTGAAGCGAGGGGGTGGGGAATTTATGGGCCGGGGGGCCATTTGTCCGAGTTTTAGAGACCTTAGTTAAACTACGGAACTGAGGGTGGTAGACTAGGATGAGAGCGACGACCACAGGTTTTTGGTGCTGTTTGGTTGGGGTATTGTTCTGATACTTCCTCTTCTTTCCCGTTTAGTCTGAACTTTTGTGACTTACTGTTTCTGGGAACTCTTATATGTATACAGGCTTTGAGATTGGGACGAAGGTCTGAGACCAGAAAATCCATTTAAGTCTGTTCGTTTCTGAGAACTTCTCTGACAAGCGAGGTTTATAGTCATGAAATTGAGAAATGGATAAGGAAATAAGGAAACATCTGAAAGCGTCTTTAGAGAGTAGTCAACGTGCAGGGAAGTGATTCCTTTGGGAAGTAAAGTAACTACAGATGAATTACAGCAGTAATTTACAAGAAGGTTTATCAAGGGGATTGAAAGAAACTTCTACCACACAAAGAGAAAATGTTACCTGGCCTTTTCTGGCAGAGAACCAGGCTGACCTGGGATCACTCACAGCTCAGTATACATCTCACTTGGTATTTTTCTTCATTTCCATTTGAAGGATGAAATTGTAAGACGGTGAGACAAAAGTTTCAGTAAACTTTCCAACTAGGTGCAGAGAGTGAAATTGTTACCTAAAGGTCTTCAGTTTAGTTTATTCCTTGATTTCTTCTTATGCTTAAGGGGAAAATATTTTAATTTATCCACAGATATCAAGATAGAAAGTGTTTGAGGGAAGTTTAAATCAAAATTATAATATTATTGTTGCAGGTGAGGAGTGGAGAAAAATTAAAGGAATTGGTTTCCTTGGAGTTTTCATATTTAACTTAATCACAGGAAGAAAGTGTTATAGTGGATGTGGTTTTTGTTTTTAATACAACTTTATATTGCGCTAATGTAGAGAGACCAAAGACACTTAACTTTTGGTGTTTTCATATTCAGTACTGCTGTAAAGTTGCGATTGTCACTAAAATTACTGAACAGACATTTAGCAGTTAACAGGAATCTTGAAAGCACTCAAATACTGAAGATTTGAGTGGAGGATAGCCTTTTGCTATTGCATCCTGCTGTTTATCATTTTGCTATTCTCTTTTAGATGGTGTGACTGTTGGAAAGAGTCCCTTTGTAGTATGTGCTTTAAAATTACATTGCTTTATCCTATTTTTATCATTTATATTTTAATTTGTAGTTTACCTGTAGTAGTGGTACTAAAAGAATAACAAAATTCATTGCTTTTTTAAGCATATCTATGTACCTTGATTGGAATGTAACTGGCAGTTGAGGCTTTCTAAACGTTTCTGATAAGATTAAAAAAAAGAATAAGGGGGGAAACCCTCTTTGTACAGTGTTCATGATTAAAGTGTTTATAAACCAAAAGCTACCCCCATTATGTGAAGTGTTTCATGCCAGAATACAAATAAAAAAGGCTGGAAATGATATGTGTCAATGAGTTTCATTATCTGAGTAGTTCTTAAATTATTTCTTTACTGTCCTAATATATAAATAGTAAAACAATAAATTATATTATATTTGGTCTTTTATGGAGTAATATACTTATTGCTAATTCATTGAAAACATTTAAAATACTTTCAATGTAGATAAAATAAAGCAGGCTTTTCATATCTAAAACATTACATCAAATTTTTTTAAATTTTTAAAATATTCAGAATGCTTTTTATTTAATTTTATGATTGTAAGCAGATAGCTGATCTCTGAGAATTTTTGTGAGTGCAGTAAATTTTTATAGCAAGTAATAACTAATTTCAAATTAGTTATGTTTAATGCAAAAAGCGAAAGTTTTCTTTTTCTTGGCCGCATTTTTTTCTGGGAGAGTGAAAACAACCAAAGTTTATCTTTTTATAGTTGACTCATTAAAATCGTTCTGTAGGGAATATCCTGTGTATTATGCTTTAGGATATTGTAACTGGAGGCCACACACTTTAAATCTCATACTCAGGAGTAGAGCTCTAGAAAAAATTCTTAACTTAAAATGAGAGAGGAGAGAATCTGTTAGCCGGATATTGTAGCATCCTGTTTATAAATAAATAGCCAGAGTAGATGACTATTGGATAAAATAATTCAAAAGATAATTATTTGTTACTGTATCACGTTGACATTAATTGAAATTTATCATTCAAATACTTTCTTTAAACATTTGTTTTATTGATTGTGGAGAGAGCAAGAGAGAGACAGGAACATTGATCTATTCTGTATGTGCCTTTACTGGGGATTGAACCGTAACCTCCGTGCTTTGGGGATGATGCTCTAATCAACTGAACTATCCGGCCAGGGTATCATTCAAATACTTCTTAGTATATTACTTATAGTGAATTTTGTTTTGTAGCAACTTTTGATAGTTTCAAATTTAATAAGTTATTTAATATTTTCTGTATATCCAGACACTGAGCTAGGTGTTTTATCTCAGTTCTAATTTTCACATTTGCATTTCACAGTTGAGGAAAGCAAGGGCCTGAGAAGTATTCAAGTTGCACAGCCAGTAAGTAGGGGAGCCAAGATTCCAAACTACATGTTTTGACTCCTATCATTCTGCTCTGTTTTTAGCATAATGTAGCATAAAAGCTCATAAAACGTGAGGAGAAGCTTACTAAAGTTCTTCATTTAGTATGTTTTATTTTGTCTTTGCCCTTAAGAGAATGAAGTTACCCTTCATCCTAAATTCTGTAACCCATACTCTCTTTTTATATATAATTTTATTTAGAAAATTAAATTTAATTGGGTGACATTGATCGATAAGAGTACATAGGTTTCAGGTAAACATTTCTATAGCATTTAAACTGTTGATTATGTTGTGTACTCATCACCCAAAGTCGAATCATTTTCTGTTACCGTATACAGTATTTGTTCTTCTTTACCCCCACTCCCTACCCCCAACCAGTGTTACCGTAAATCAGTGAGATTAGTGACGGACCTGTAAATTCAGTTGTTGTTTTTGTTTTTTCAGTCGAACCTTTCCACTTTGTCATGCTCTCAGTAGCTCTACTATGAGAACACAGTACTACTGTAGGAAAAATTCTGTCTTACTGGGGCTTATTAAAAAGTCCTAACATTAAAAAAATTATAGTGTTAATGTTAACTGACATTCAGATGTCATTTTACAGTTTAATCAGTATCTGGAGATGTGAAGACTCATCTAGTTAGGAAGTGATAAGCTCCAATTTGGATATTTTGAAATATTGTTCATTATTGTTTTTTATTATATTTTACTGCTGCTCCTATAAATCTATCATTTCCAGCCTGCTTCATTTTATTAATTTGATTTGTCCAAAATAAGGAAAATCATAAAATACAGTATGGTAGAAAGAACATACTACACTGGGAATTATGAGAACTGGTAGTAGTCTTGATTTTTGCCCACCTTCTAACTATAGCTATGGTCATTTATTTACACTTCTCTGGTTTGATCATCCTGCCCCCTCCCCCATACGTTTTTGCAAAACAAGGGAGTTAGAATCAATTATTAAGGTTCCCTTTGTTCCAGAATCTTATGAATCTGTAAATTTTGCGTAAAAGCCGAGGACCATATTTCCTTGGTCATTTCTTTTGAAACAGCCACTTTGGTATTTTCTTAAAATTTATAGACTGATTTGCCCAGTACTATTAAGGGTGCAATAATCACATCTCTCCCTGCCCCTTTTAAGGCTTTATCTTCTAATCTAAAGAACATTTTGCATAGTAAATAAACATATTTTCCAATTTGGTGCATGTGAAAACATTACATATTTTTCTAGTGGGTTAGAGTCATTCTTTTCACTCTATTTGAAAGGCCTTGCATATAAGAAAGAGTAGTAGTAATACTGAGGACTTTTGTTTTTTAACACTTTAGAGATTGATTTGAAAGCAGTCTCTAATAGAAAATACTAATTAGACATTTATGCTTTTTAGGTACACTCAGTCAATCTGTCCTTTTTGAATAGTGTTATTTTTGATGTTTTTTAATTCTGTAATCATGGGACCTTTTTTACTTTCTGAAGCGCTATCATTATATCATGTATTTGCATAGTAGTAGTCATTTAAAAATCATGTTTGGCCCTGGCTGAATACTTTGGTTGGTTAGAGCATCGTCCCAAAGCACAGAGATTGCCAGATCGATCCCCGGTCAGGGCACATACAGGAATCTCTCCTACTCCTTCCCTTCCTCTCTCTAAAATCAGTGCAATAAACATTTTTTTTTTTCATTTTTCTGAAGCTGGAAACGGGTAGGCAGTCAGACAGACTCCCGCATGTGCCTGACCGGGATCCACCCGGCATGCCCACCAGGGGGCCCAGCTCCCGGGCCATCCTTGCTCCAATGGAGCCTCGCTGCGCTGCGGGAGGGGAAGAGAGAGACAGAGAGGAAGGAGGGGGGGTGGAGAATCAAATGGGCCCTCTCCTATGTGCCCTGGCCGGGAATCGAACCCGGGACTCCTGCACGCTAGGCCGATGCTCTACCACTGAGCCAACCGGCCAGGGCTCAATGCAATAAACATTTTTAAAAGATCATGTTTATATCTGTATAGTTTTCATAGAGGTAAGCCATTATGCATTGAAAATTATGTTTTCCATTAGCTATAAAAACTTTTTAGAGTGGCAAAAACTTTACAAAATATATTCTTTTTTTTTTTTTTTTCTTTTTATTCATTTTTAGAGAGGAGAGAGAGAGGGAGAGAGAGGAGAGAGAGAGACAGAGGAGAGAGAAGGGGGGAGGAGCAGGAAGCATCAACTCCCATATGTGCCTTGACCAGGCAAGCCCAGGGTTTCGAACTGTCAACCTCAGCATTGTAGGTTGACGCTTTATCCACTGCGCCACCACAGGTCAGGCACAAAATATATTCTTGATATCTAAGTGTCCAGCATTCCTAGATGTAATCTATTACTACACTGAAGATTTCTGTTCATTAAGTCACTATTTCTGTAAGAAGTATTCACACTTTTAAAGTCTCATATTCGTATGTTTTAGGTTGTTAGTTTTAAGCTGTTAGTGTCTGTGTTGCTTTTTAATCTTAACATTTTAAAATTCTGTTTTCATCTACAGAGTTGTCTCTTTTCAAATCTTGGCTCCATTTTTCTTACAAATTAATAAGTATTTTTATTACAGGCCCAGGATTCCATTCCTAGCCCTTAGATTACTGTTTTCCAATTGGAAACTGAATTAAAATTTTCAGTAATCTAACTGCTACTGTGGTTTTGGAAAGGTATTTTTAGATGTTCAAAATAAAATATTCCGTTACACCAGGAAAATCCAAGGGAGGGAGAAAGAAGGAAGAATGCCCTTAAACTAGCCAGATTTAGCTGCTTGTGCATAGTTGTCTTCTACTATTTTCCTACTTGAACTTCTATACTTAGTGAATTCTTAGATCAGACCCCTACCAAAAATTGATTCAGAAAAATGAAGGCATTTAACTGTGATTTTACAGATTTATGTCTTAATGCACTTGGACTCATTTGATAAAATTGTTAACTTAATAGCAACTAACAATAGGTGGTAGTATTGAACTATACGATGGTATTTGTGCTTCATCTTGCTTAATTGTATAACTTTAAAAGACAAAGATATGTATTCAGATGTAATAGGCCCAAAACAAATTTGCATTAGATTTTGAAGACTGCTTTTTGTTAAAAGAATGGCTTTGCTGGGTAGCATTCTCCAGCACATAGCAAATAACTATTTAGCAGACATGTGAGTTATAGCTGTAGGTACCCGGTAATTAACTTCTTTATTCCATAATTATATTTCCTCCAGTTTGATTTTATGATATTCTTTTGACTTTAATAAACCTCATATCTGACAGTTGAAATGTAATTAATTTAATCCATTTTTTGCTCAGTTTAAGTTGTTGTAAGGTTAAAGTCGCCTATTAAATAAAATAGGCCCTGGCCGGTTGGCTGAGTGGTAGAGCATCGGCCTGGTGTGCAGGAGTCCCGGGTTCAATTCCTGGCCAGGGCACACAGGAGAAGCGTCCATCTGCTTCTCCACCCCTCCCCCTCTCCTTCCTCTCTGTCTCTGTCTTCCCCTCCCGAAGCCAAGGCTCCACTGGAGCAAAGTTGGCCTGGGCGCTGAGGATGGCTCCATGGCCTCTGCCTCAGGCGCTAGAACGGCTCTGGTTGTAACATAGCAACGCCCCAGATGGCAGAGCATCGCCCCCTGGTGGGCATGCCGGGTGGATCCCGGTCGGGCGCATGCGGAAGTCTGTCTGACTGCCTCCCCGTTTCCAGCTTCAGGAAAAAAAAAATCATGGTAGCCTGACCAGGCGGTGGTGCAGTGGATAGAGTGTTGGACTGGGATTCTGAGGACCCAGGTTTGAGACCCCGAGATATCCAGCTTGAGCGCAGGCTCATCTGGTTTGAGCAAGGCTTACCAGCTTGGACCCAAGGTCGCTGGCTTGAGCAAGGGGTCACTTTGTCTGCTGTAGCCCCACGGTCAGGGCACATATGAGAAAGCAATCAATGAACAAGTAAGGTGCCGCAACGAAGAACTGATGCTTCCCATTTCTCTCCCTTCCTGTCTGTCTGTCCCTGTCTGTCCCTCTCTCTCTGATTCTCTGTCTCTGTCAAAAAAATAAATAAATCATGGTAGAAAAAGATTTAGTCAGTTGTAAAACAAATACTGATACTGTCTTTTGTCATTTCTGTCCTTGATTCTGGAATTTCTAGTAAAAACTAAAAATGAGATACAGAACACCATGAAAGTAAGTAGTAAATTGCTGTTATACATTCCTTTTTTGCTAAGGCAGAAATCATATCTAACAACATGGAGAGGAAGGTTGGCAATATATCGAATACCTGCCCAATTTTATATAATCAAATGTACCGTTACAGTATTTGTTGGTGAGTGTGACTTTCTGATGAACTCTAGGATGCAGGCAGATATTTCATAATCAATTAAAAGTAAAAAGTGGAGCCTGACCTGTGGTGGCGCAGTGGATAAAGCATTGACCTGGAACTCTGAGGTCGTCGGTTCGAAAACCCGGGATGCCTGGCACATGTGGGAGTTGATGCATCCTGTTCCCCCCCCCCCTCTCTCAAAATGAATAAATAAAATCTAGAAAAATAAAGAAGTAAAAAGTGGAAAGCCTAATCAGTTTTTCTTATAATTTGCAGTAATAAGATGCTGTAGTTATAGCTATTTTGAGTGCTTCAGGTTTGCTTTTCTGTCTACAGAGTGAGGAAATTTATGTGGCAAGAGGGACAGGCAAAAAGACAACAGTTAATTTCTACATGAGGACAGGTTTTTAAATGTACAGTGCTGTTCTTCTGCATGTGTTCCTCTTGGTTGACAGTTTAGGCCCAGGCAAGGTCATTGCCAACTCACTTATCCCGAATTGCCGTTACCAACAAAGGGCTAGTTTTGTTTTGTTTTTTTGTTTTCATTTTTTGTAGGTGGGAGAGAAGAAGAAAAAGAAGAGAAGGGATTTGCAGTTCCCTGAAAATTAACAACTTAGTGTTAACTATAAATGTTCATTGCATGGTTTTACCAGGGTTCTCTTTTATTTATTTATTTTTATTTATTTTTTATTGATTTTAATTTGTTGTGTTTACATAGTTACAAGTGTGCCCCCGAGTGTATCTCCCTCCCTCCACCCCTTGTTCTCCTTGATACCCCCTCTGCCCCCTCCCCCTACCGCCTTCCCCTTTTCCTCCATAATTTACTGTCCTGCCCTCTATCTCTCTGTGTCCAGGGTCCTCCTTTAGAATATATCACCCTTTTTCATCTTATTTTTTGAACCAGATTATTTATATATTTTAATGTTCTAGATTTGAAATTAATTTGAATAAGGAGAGGATGGAAGTGTTAAGGCAATGTATTAAGGATTTTACAAAGGGAAATCAGTTCTGAACTATGAAATAAGTACTCCCGTATATATCTATTTTTTTATACACACACAGGTATATATGTGTGCTCTTGGGTAAGTTACCTGTCTGGACTTCTCTTTCAATTCTAAGGTTCCTTCTAGCCTGGAAATTCGGTGATTCTCTATAAATGAATACCCCAGTTTTCTGTAGGTTAACATAAGATACTCAGTTTATTGCCAGTGTTCTTAAAGTTCTATGCATACACTGCTAATAAACCTTTGTGATCTTAACCTATATTCTGCTTTTCATTCCTGCTTATTTTTCCCCTGAATTCTGGTAAAAGTGGAGGTGGACACTGATAGAAAAAGCAACTGTGGTATATCTGTTGAATGAACACCTTTGCCAAGGGAGTGAGGACTGGATATAATGGTTGTGTGATATCCTGCACTGTATAGTGTACTGTGATTCAATTTCTTAAGATTTATGGAGTTTATATACTTATATATATAGAACCTATTTAAGAGCATTAGCTTGGAAGTCAGTTTGAACCCTGGCTTTGTCATTTACCATCTATGTGACCTTAGACAAGTTATTTATCATCTCCAAGTCTCAAATTTTAACTCAAATGTGTTTACTACCTACTATGCTGGATTTTGAGAATTAAATTCTCTACTCTTTGTGTAGTACTTAGCAAATTGTTTACTATGCAATAGGGCTCAATAAATAATGACTATTATTATATTACTTTGTGGAGAAGAAATATTTCTAAATAGGCTTTCTAGAAATTATTTTAAATGCTTTAAAGGAATTTACTATTTAAAGGAAAATTTCTTAAGTAAATCAGAAAAAACCAGGAACTGCATTATTCCATACGTAGGTGGGACATAAAAGTGAAACTAAGAGACATTGATAAGAGTGTGGTGGTTATGGGGGGAGGGGGGAGAGGGAGAGGGAGAGGGAAAGGGGGAGAGGGAGGGGCACAAAGAAAACTAGATAGAAGGTGACAGAGGACAATCTGACTTTGGGTGATGGGTATGCAACATAAGTGAACGACAAGATAACCTGGAGTTGTTATCTTTGAATATATGTATCCTGATTTATTGATGTCGCCCCATTAAAAATAAAATTATTAAAAAAAATAAAGAAAAATTTCTGTTATAAAGGAAAGAATGTAACTATCTCTTTATTCATCTGATTCAGTTTTATATATTGAGTTTGTTAAACAGAAACACCTATGAATTTTAATCTATGTTGAACAGTAATAATTTAGCAGTGTTTCAATCTGGAGTTTACACTGCAACCATTATTATATTCATTCTTGAGCAGATAAAAATAAATGTCTCCTAAGATGAGAATCTGGTATGAAATTGAAAGTTGCCATTTAAAACACTAGATCAGTCAGGCCCAGGTGGGGTTGCTCAGTGAATAGTGTCATCCCAGTACACCAGGTTTGGGGTTACATCCCCAGTCAGGGAATTTAGGAGAAGTAACCAGTGAGTGCAGAGCTAAGTGGAACAATGTGTCGATGCTTCTCTCTCTCCCTGCTGCCCCTCCTTCTCCCCCTCTCTCCTCCTTCCTCTTTCTGTCAAACCAATGGAAACATTAAAATTCTGCCTGACCAGGTGGTAGCATAGTGGATAGTGCATCTGCCTGGGACACTGAGGACCCAGGTTTGAAACCCCGAGGTTGCCAGCTTAAGCGTGGGATCATAGACATGATACCATGGTCGCTGGCTTGAGCAAGGGGTCACTAGCTTAACTGGAGACCAGCCCCATCAAGGCACATGTGAGAAAGCAATCAATGTAACAACTGAAGTGCTGCAACTATGAGTTGATGCTTCTCATCTCTCTCTTCCTGTCTGTCTCTTGCTTAAATTTTTTTTTTCTTAAATAAAACACTAGAGATCAGTCAGCTTTTACCCCCAGAAACTTCATTCTCAGACTTGTAGATATTTTACCTATGGTGTGACTGAACATAACACAAGTACAGATGCATTTATTTTTTTTAGTACTTAATTGCTAATACTCTTTTCCCATATGTATCCTTATCTGCTTTTTGAAAATTGTTTACATGTTCTTCATGTAAAGAGGCTTGTGTTGAGCCCTGGTCAGGGCATATACAAGAATCAACCAATGAATGCATAAATAAGTAGAACAAATAGATATTTCTCTCTTTCTCTCTCTACCCCTCCCCCTTCCTCTCCCTCCCTCCCTCTCCCTGCCTCCTACACTCCCTTCCTTTCTTTCTCTCTAAAAAATCAGAAAATAAAAAAATTTTAAAAAGAAGCTTATGTTGAAAAAAATCACATCATAATTTAATTTCTGCCACCATTTGTTAGAAAGAAACCTTATATATTTTGAAATTCTCCATGCACACATTAAAACATTCATTTAATGCTAGAACTTATTTCTAACATCATGAATGGTAACTTCAGGATGATAAAGGACTTAATATCCAGTACTCTTAGTCTAAGATGATTGGATTTATACAAAGAAAGTTTCCCAAATCTATATCTACACAACAATAACAACAACTGCAGTTTTACTGAGGTCAGCACATTCCTTAAGAAAGAATAATTATATTTAGATTAAAATCCTCAAAAGGTAGATTGTAGGCCCTAAGTGACATAATTTTCATCTGAGCTCATCAGTTTTTGGTCCAGACAGAAAAGTTTGTCCTAAATATAGGAATCAGGCTCTCCAGGGACCTAATGTTGGCACTACTGTGAACTCACTCTGAGCCCTGAAGAAAACCATTTACTTTTCTTCATCTTTAAGCTCTAAACTAAGATTGCCAGTGCCTGTTTATCTTAATACAAACTTGGTTAATGCTTAAAGATTAAACTAAATGTTGTATGTCTATTATACCTCAGTAAAAAAGGATAAAAAGATTAAACCCAGAACTCTTGCCTTTTTTACAGAGACAGAGTTAGAGAGAGGGATAGATAGGGACAGACAGACAGGAACAGAGAGATGAGAAGCATCAATTGTCAGTTTTTCGTTGCGACACCTTGTTCATTGATTGCTTTCCCATATGTGCCTGGACCTTGGGCCTTCAGCAGACTGAGTAACCCCTTGCTTGAGCCGTCGACCTTGGGTCCAAGCTGGCGAGCTTTGCTCAAACCAGATGAGCCCGCACTCAAGCTGGTGACCTCGGGGTCTCGAACTTGGGTTCTCCGCATCCCAGTCCGATACTCTATCCATTGCACCACCGCCTGGTCAGGCGAACTTCGCTTTATAATAGTACTCCCCTTGAGTTAAACGAACTCAAGTTCATTTATGGTGACTGAATTCCATAGTAGAGATAAGTAAGTACAATCTGAATGGCTATCAGAATCACTGGTGAAGTTTTTGCACAGTACTGATCCTGTGAAACTGCTCTCATGGGAGTAGATCTGGGAATGCAAGTTTCCTAAGAGAGAGGGATACAAATTTCTGTTAAAGAAGCACTGGGATAAGGACTATAAAGGTAACATGTTTACAAGCTGAATTCTGTGGGGAAATAAGTTACATGCCATGCATTTGAAATCATAAAGTAAGTACCTCTTCTCTCAGGTTTCTATGCTATCATAGATGTTTTGCCCTAGAAATAAGGTTCAGAATCTAATGTACAGCACCTAAAAAATATAACTATTTTACAATTTGTGCATTTTATATGATTAAATATATTGTTTCACTAAAGAAACTATCACACCACACCATAATGACCTCTCAAGCTCCTAAGAACAAAGCTGTGTCTCAGAGCTCAGTAAGGCTTACTTGACCTCAGAAAATCTCAGAATAGAAAACCAAGCCATGCTATTGATAGGAATTCAGTTATGTTCAAAATTTATTTAGCACCAACTATGTGCTAGGTGTTAGAGGTACAAAGCTGCTCTAAAAAATTGTCTCTGCCTCAGGGAGTTGGTAGTCTTTTTAAGACGATAGATACATAAGAAAAATAATTTAGTGGGTTTTGGTAAATGCAGTGATAGATTGATAAGGACTAGTTTCACGAACAACATTCATACTTTCTGTGATCCTCATACTGCTGGTAAGAGATGCATTATACTTTACTGCTTTTAAAGAAAAACAAAATCTATTGACCATGCTTTCAAAAAATAGTAGCACTTTACTCTCAGGTGTAAGGATTTATTTTTAAATATGTGAGTATGAATTATCCTTCTCTGTGACTTTCTGTCTATGTTTACAAAAAATGACCAAGGGAAAAGATTGGCAGGTTTTATTAGTAATTTCTCTGGTTCTACTGATAAATCTGTAGGGACATGAGACAGTAGTACTACTAAGGGTAGAGCTAATCAGAGAAACTGCTCCTCTCTAAGGCGACACCCCTCAGAGACTTAAGCAGAAATTAAACACGGTCAGAGAAGAAAGAAGAGAGTAATAGGGAAAGTAACCAGTAGTTCCAGGCATTCATTATACATACAGTTTGTAGTTCCATTTGTTTTTAAGGCAAAGAATAAGTCTTGTTAATGAATTTATGAATGACCGCATAATTCTGACACTCACATGTATATGTATGACCCTTATACATAAATATGTGTGTATTACATATGTGTAGGTATAATCCTCATATATGTCCCACTAACCCCCCTTTAGTAAGACAGTTATTTTGAACTATGTCAAGTAATGAATATGTTTTATTATTATTTTTTTAATGAATATGTTTTACACATTAAAGAGCATGTTCCCATTATTTCATTTGAATTTTTAAAAAATCATCTGTGTTGGATACCAGGTAGTTCTCTGCTGTTTTATAGAAAGCAAATGCTTTGGCCCTGGCCGATTGGCTCAGTGGTATAGCGTCGGCCTGGTGTGCAGAGGTCCCGGGTTCGATTCCCGGCCAGGGCACACAGGAGAGGCGCCCATCTGCCTCTCCACCCCTCCCCCTCTCCTTCCTCCTTCCTCTCTGTCGCTCTCCTCCCCTCCCGCAGCCAAGGCTCCATTGGAGCAAAGATGGCCCGGGCGCTGGGGATGGCTCCTTGGCCTCTGCCCCAGGCGCTAAAGTGGCTCTGGTCGCGGCAGAGCGACGCCCCGGAGGGGCAGAGCATCGCCCCCTGGTGGGCAGAGCATTGCCCCCTGGTGGGCGTGCCGGGTGGATCCTGGTGGGGTGCATGCGGGAGTCTGTCTGTCTCTCCCTGTTTCCAGCTTCAGAAAAATGCAAAAAAAAAAAAAAAGAAAGAAAGAAAGCAAATGCTTTGAAAGGCTGTTATTATTTTCCCAGCATTAAATAGCTAAGTATAAAAGCCAGAACTTGAATCCAGTTGACTTGAGGTCTCTTACACTTGCCTAGGGTATATTGAGAATTGCTTGTTTTGAACAATTTACCTATTATTTTTCTTTGAATCCATAGCAGGTATTTATAAGATGTTTTGTTAGGATTGAGTAACAGTTGAGCTTGTGGCCATAGAACTGAGCAAAGTTAATTTTGTGGGGACTACAAAGTATGGGAATTGAACCTGTAATTTGGCTTATTAGCCACACTTACCAACTTAAGTAACTCTCCTAAACAACCATGAACGAATATTCTGTGCAAACCACCAAGTAGTAATTTCCTTTTAGATACCTGTGTAGTAAATCACCATTGGAGCAAAAGCTGTTAGTATATCATCCGTATGTTGAGTAAAGCTGATCTGATTTTTTACTATAATTCTTCCTCGTGAAGTCAACAAGTGAGATATTAAAATAGTTTTTATAAATAGAACCTTGGATTTAAGTTTATAAGAGCACATATTTAGCCTTTTTGCAAGGGTTTTTTCTTTTCAATTTTTATTTATTGATTTTAGAGAGAAAGGAATATTGCTCTGTACTGTGTATGCCCTGACTGGAGATAGAATCAGCAATCTCTGTGCTTAGGGGCAATGCTCCAACCAACTGAGCTATAAGGGCATGGCTTTTTTGTTAATTTTTATTTTTTTTAAGTGAGGGAGGGAAGAAGGGAGGAAGGGCGGGCGAGCGACAGATGAGAAGAGACAGACCAACAGAAGGAGAGAGATGAGAAGCCTCAGCTTATAGTTGTTGCACTTTAGTTCATTGATTGCTTCTCATACGGGCCTTGCCTGGGGAAG
Source organism: Saccopteryx bilineata (assembly GCF_036850765.1). Classification (NCBI taxonomy): domain Eukaryota; kingdom Metazoa; phylum Chordata; class Mammalia; order Chiroptera; family Emballonuridae; genus Saccopteryx; species Saccopteryx bilineata. The sequence continues at coordinate 375,358,446 of NC_089491.1, forward strand.
GGGGGGAAGATGGACTCAAATTGAGTCAATGACCCCTTACTAAAGTCAGCAACCTTGGGCTTCAAACCAGCTACCTTTGGGCTCAAGCTCATGACCATAGGATCACTTTGATGATCCCATGCTCAAGCCAGTGACCCTGTGCTCATGCTGGTGAGCCTGCATTCAAGCCGGCGACCTCATGGTTTCAAACCTGGGTCCTCTGTGTCCCCCAGGTCGACATACTATCCACTGTGCCACCACTAACCTGGCCAGCACATTTTTTTCTTCCAAGTTTTGTTCTTAGGTTTGACTCACAAAGTCTGGTCAACATTTTTTTTTAATTTCACAGAGTGTATTATTGAAGATGGAAAATAGCAATATACTTTTGAGTTAAAATAATAAGAATTTAGGATATATCAATAGTATTTTATAATGAAACAGATATCCTTAGATAAAAGATTAAGTAGATTGAGTAAAGTTAAATAAGGTTTTTTTTTTATTTAAAAAGTTACTAATTTTAGAGAGAGAGGAAGGAAGAGAGAGAAAGAGAAAGACAAAAACATCAATCTGTTTCTGTATGTGCCCCGACTAGGGATCGAACTGGCAACCTTGGTATGTCTGAACAATACTAGCCAACTGAGCGATCAGGCCAGGGCAGTATTCCATTATATGAATATTCTAGTTTGTATAGTATTAATGGACCTTTAGGTTTTCTCTTTGACATTACAAGTAAAAATGGAATAAATATTATGGTACATGCCTTCTGGTGTCCATGTTCAAATGGTCCTTTATGAGTACCAAGAAGTAATAATATTTCTGAGTCATAGGAAATATGTATATTTTAGATTTATTACATACTGTCAAATTGCCTTTCTAATTTATGTTTTGGCCTGTAGTACGTGAGTGAACTTGTTTCTCCATGTCTTGACCAACATGTGACATTTTCTAACTTTTCAATGATAGATAATAAATTGTGTTTTATTGTTTTTTTGTGTGTGTTCTGGGGAAAACCTCTTAACTACTGACTTTGAATGTCTTATTTTAGTTTTTATGTTTTATTGATCACTTGTATTTCTTTTATAAATTGCCTATTTTATTCCTTCTCAAGTTTTAAAAATTGGGTTGTGTCTTTTTATTTTTATCTCCCTTAGGCATTCTTTATATTGGATACTAGCCCATTGACTGGGCTCTTAACTCTGTGTTTGCTTTTTGTGTTTATAAAAAAAAGTTTCCCCTAATCACAAGATTATAAATATTCTTCCATGTTTTTTTCTGTGTCTGGTTTTCTGTTTCTTTGTTTGTTTATAAGTGAGAGGAGGGGAGATAGACTCCTCTGTTCTCCTCAACCGGCATCCACCTGGCTATACCGTCTGGGGCCGATGCTTCAATCAGTTGAGCTAATTTAGTGCATTTTCTTCCCACTGGTTTTAAAATGCCATTTCTATCATAAAGCTAATAAATTGAATTCAGAGGTTTGTTTTTGAACTGTGTCTATTTTTTATTACCTATACCACAATTTTAGTTAATTGGCTTTATGCATTAATTTGGGGACATTGATACCTTTATAATACATATTTTTTCTTCCTGCTTATAAACATGATACCTATTCAGCTTTTATCATCAGATTTTAATTCTTCCTTTAAGACTTTACATAGTTTTTGTTAGTTTTATTTCTATGTACTTTATATTTTATAATACTATTACAAATGGGCTTCTTTTTCTGTTACATTTTCTTTTTCTTTTTTTCTTTTTTATTTTTTTTGTATTTTTCTGAAGCTGGAAACGGGGAGAGACAGTCAGACTCCCGCATGCGCCCGACCGGGATCCACCCGGCACGCCCACCAGGGGCGATGCTATGCCCATCAGGGGGCGATGCTCTGCCCCTCCAGGCGGCACTCTGCCGCGACCAGAGCCACTCTAGCACCTGGGGCAGAGGCCAAGGAGCCATCCCCAGCGCCCGGACCATCTTTGCTCCAATGGAGCCTTGGCTGCGGGAGGGGAAGAGAGAGACAGAGAGGAAGGGGGGGGGGGTGGAGAAGCAAATGGGCGCCTCTCCTATGTGCCCTGGCCGGGAATCGAACCCGGTCCCCCGCACGCCACGCCGACGCTCTACTGCTGAGCCAACCGGCCAGGGCCTCTTTTTCTTTTTAAGTGAGAGGAGGGGAGATAGAATCCCAAATGCACCCTGACCAGAATCCACCCTGCAACCCAGTCTGGGACTGATGCTCAAATCAACTGAGCTGTCCTCAGTGCCTGAGGCTGTCACTCGAACCATTCCGTGAAAGGGGAGGAGGGAGAGAAAGGGGAGAAGGAGGGGGAGATAAAGGGAGAAGGAGAGGGAGAGAAAGGGAGGAGGAGGGGGAGAGAAAGGGAGGAGGAGGGGGAGAGACAGGGAGAAGGAGAGGGAGAGAAAGGAAGAAGGAGGGGGAGAGAAAGGGAGAAGGAGGGGGAGAGAAACACATGGTTGCTTCTCCTGTGTGCCCTGACCAGGGATTGAATCCAGGATGTCCACAGTCTGGGCCGATGCTCTATCCACTGAGGGAACCAGCCAGGGCTTTTCTTTTTTTGTTATTTTTAAGATTTTATTGATTTTATAAAGGGGGGGGGCGTGAGAAGTATCAACTCATTGTCACTTTACTGTAGTTATTAATTTTTATTTTTATTTTTGTATGTGCCTTGACCAGGCAAGCCCAGGGTTTCTAACCAGTGACCTCAGGTCAGTGCTCTGTCTACTGTGCCACTACCAGCCAGGCTCATTTTTTAAAATTTATTTTTATTTTTCCATTGATTTGAGAGAGAAAGAAAGAGACAGGAAGGAGGGGTTGGGAGGGGGGAGAGAGAGAAAACATTAACTCATTGTTCCATTTAGTTCTTCCATTTCATTGTGTACTCATTAATGCTTCTCATATGTCCCCTGACCAGGGATAGAACCCATGACCTCTTTCCTTCCTCCTTCCTTCTCAAATCAGTGGAAACAAAAAATTTTAACGTAATGTGTAATATATTTGACATTAGTCAGTACTGTGAACAAAAATGAAGAATGGTGGGGGAAGGAAGCTAGGCATGACTGATACTTTACAAAGAATGTTAAGGAAGACTTTATTGTTAAGGTTAACATTTGAGGAAATGATGGAGCAAAGAAAGACCATTACAGGCAAAGGAATACAAAAATGAAGGTGGTAGTGTGATTGGTATGTTCTAGGAAAAAACAGTGAATAGGTAGGTAGGTCACTATGGCCAGATCATTTGAGGTTGAGTAACTGTGGTAGGGAGGAGTTCAGAGAGTTATGAGTGAGGATAAGGAAGGTAGGTTGATTGGAGACTAGGGCAGATCATGAATGGCCTTGTTGGATATTTTAAACTCTGAATTTTATTCTGGCCAAGGGAAGCCATAGAGATTTTTGAGCATGAGAAACATGTTACATAGTTTATGTTTTGAAAGGGTCACTCTTGCTTTCTGGAGATGTAATATATAATTGGTGTTTAAAGCTCTTGCAGTAATCCAGCAAAGTAATAGTGATTTCTTGTATGAAGTTGATTGTGTTGGCGATATGATAAATAATTGGATTATTTTGAAAGTTTAGCTGGTAGGATTTACTGTTCTTAGAAAACTAGAAAGTTTGTGTGTTGGTTTTTGTGTATTCATTTGTATCCATTTTGGATGCTCTCAGCTACAAATAATAGGAAACCCTTTTTCTTGACCTAATGTTGTATTTATTATCTTACATTATAAGGAGTCCATAGCAAAGTGTTTTTCAGGATTAAGAACTATGGTTTTAGAGAGGTGGTTTTCAAACTTCAATTTGTTAACAATTATCTGGAAAGCTGGTAAATCACCTGGGCCCAATGATTTTTTTTTTAATTTATTTTTTTTACAGAGACAGAGAGAGAGGGATAGACAGGGACAGACAGACAGGAACGGAGAGATGAGAAGCATCAATCATTAGGTTTTCGTTGCGTATTGTGACACCTTAGTTGTTCATTGATTGCTTTCTCATATGTGCCTTGACCGTGGGCCTTCAGCAGACTGAGTGACCCCTTGCTCGAGCCAGGGACTTTGGGTCCAAGCTGGTGAGCTTTTGCTCAAACCAGATGAGCCTGCACTCAAGCGGTGACCTCGGGGTCTCGAACCTGGGTCCTCTGCATCCCAGTCCGACGCTCTATCCACTGCACCACCACCTGGTCAGGCTGGGCCCATGATTTTGCATCTAAGAAATATAAGAGTGGTTGCTTAAGTGAGCACCACACTTTGGGGAATGATAACTTGGCATATAATAAACAGGACTTGAGTGTTTAGTATTTGAAGCACAACTATGGAACCATACTGCCTTGGATTCATGTCTCAGCTCTATTTTCTGTCTGTATTTAAAACTTTCATATATATTGATCTTAGGGGGCTATTTTATTGTTCATTTCTGATTTTATTGTATTATATATGATATATGGCTTATATGATAGCAGGTTTTAAAATTTTTCTTAGTGTCCAAGTCGTCAACTTTTGTGTTGGGACAAAGTAGGGTATTTTGTTTAGAGTACATGGGTTTAATATAAAAGTGGTCAGAGATACAAAATTTAAAGATGAGATTGCCTTTACCCTGGCCAGATAACTCAGTTGGTTAGAGCATCATCCCGAAGTGCAGAGGTTGCTGGTTCAATATCTGGTCAGGGTACATAAAGGAGTAGATTGATGTTGCTGTGTGTGTGTGTGTGTCTCTCTCTCTCCCCTCTCTCTCCTCTCTCTCCACTCCTCTCCCTCCTTTCCTTTCTCTCTCTAAAATCAATACAATAAACATTTTAAAATGAGATTTCCAGCCCTGGCAGGTTGGCTCAGTGGTAGTGTTGACCCAGGAGAAGCGCCCACCTGCTTCTCCACCCCTCCCCCTCTTACTTCTTTCTCTCTCTCCCTGCCTTCCCTCCTGCAGCCATGGCTAAATTGGAGCAAGTTCACCCTGGGCGCTGAGGATGGCTCCATGGCCTCCACCTCAGGCACTTAGAAGAGCTAGGTTGCTGAGCATTGGAGCAATGCCCCAGATGGGCAGAGCATCGCCCCCTAGTGGGCTTGCCGGGTGGATCTTGGTCAGTCAAATGCAGGAGCCTGTCTCTGCCTCCCCTCCTTTCACTGAATTAAAAAAAAAAAAATAGATTGCCTTTTAAAGGACTACATTGCAGAAAGGAAGAAGAGTGTGCTTACCAGTCAGAGGCCTGGAGTCTAGACTAGAAGACCTCATTTTCCTATGTCAAAATTATGGGTTTTTTGTATCTGAATACGAAATTGTGTTGGCTCAACAGAGGAGGAGGCCTTAGGACCTTTTAAGTAGAGGAGACAAAAATGTGGAGGAAGAAAAAGTCTAGTGATTTTGAGCAGATGGACCTTGTATTTGTTACTTAGGAAGAAAAATGTTTTTGTATTTGTTACTTAGAAAATTTAAAAAATCAGTTCAAACTTAAAAAACTTCAAAAGGGCTGATAATACTTTTGAAAAGGGGTCATAGTGTTTGTCCAATTAAACATTAAGGATGCGTTGTTTTTGAAATCTTACTGTTTTCTAATTACCGACATGCAGTACACTAATTATGGCAAATCTAGTTTTTTCAATCCATTCACATATTGTTCTGAGATCACTATTTAAAACTGTGTGACCTTGGAATATATTTAATCTTTGCACCTCAGTTTTTTAAATTTTCAAATGGAAATAAGAATAGAATCTTTCTATCCAGGGTTATTGTGAGAGTTAAATGATATCATATATAAAAATACAAGGGTACCAGTTGCACAATGTGCATTCAGTAAGTTCAAGTTATTGTTATTATTTGACTTAAATCATTTACACGTATCTGTTAGATCAAGCTTATTATATATGTTTTTAAATCCTCCAGATATTTATTAACTTTTGGCCTATTTTTTCTTGGTTTCTTTGAGAAGAATATTCTTTTTCCAGCCATGTCTAAATTTATTTTTTTTTATAGTGCAGTTTTGCTTCATACATTTTGAAGCTCTGTTAAGATATATGAACTATAAAAAATGTTAAATTTTCGGCCCTGGCCGGTTGGCTCAGTGGTAGAGCGTCAGCCTGGCATACAGGAGTCCCGGGTTTGATTCCTGGCCAGGGCACACAGGAGAAGCGCCCATCTGCTTTTCCACCCCTCCCCTTCTCCTTCCTCTCTGTCTCTCTCTTCCCCTCCTGCAGCCAAGGCTCCATTGGAGCAAAGTTGGCCCGGGTGCTGAGGATGGCTCCATGGCCTCTGCCTCAGGCACTAGAATGGCTCTGGTTGCAACAGAGCAATGCCCCAGATGGACAGAGCATCGCCCCCTGGTGGGCATGCCTGGTGGGTCCCAGTTGGGCGCATGCGGGAGTCTGTCTGACTGCCTCTCTGTTTCCAACTTCAGAAAAATACAAAAAAAAAAAAAAAAAAGTTAAATTTTCTTTTCTTAGTGAATTGTTTCTTTTTTTTAATTAAATTTTTTTTATATAGTGTCAGAGAGAGAGATAGGGACAGATAGGAACGGAGAGAGATGAGAAGCATCAATCATTAGTTTTTCGTTGCGACACCTTAGTTGTTCATTGATTGCTTTCTCATATGTGCCTTGACTGTGGGCCCTCAGCAGACTAAGCAACCCCCTACTTGAGCCAGCGACCTTGGGTCCAAGCTGGTGAGCTTTTTGCTCAAGCCAGATGAGCCTGTGTTCAAGCTGGCGACCTTGGGGTCTTGAACCTAGGTTCTCCACATCCCAATCCGATGCTCTATCCACTGCGCCACCGCCTGGTCAGGCTGAATTGTTTCTTTATCTATAGAAATACCTCTTTGGCTCTTAATTTTATCCTTTACATAAATTTTATCCAATATTGATAGAATACAGTATTTGTTCTATTCTTCTGGGCTGGCTTTTTTTGTTCTCACATTCTAGATTTTGGACTGGTAGTTCTTTATAGTGTTTTTTGCTCTTCTGTGCTTTAAAAAAGTCTATTATTATCATTATTATTTATTTATTTTTTTTTTTTGTATTTTTCTGAAGGTGGAAACGGGGAGAGACAGACAGACTCCCGCATGCGCCCGACCGGGATCCACCCGGCACACCCACCAGGGGGCGATGCTCTGCCCCTCCGGGGCGTCGCTCTGCCGCGACCAGAGCCACTCTAGCACCTGGGGCAGAGGCCAAGGAGCCATCCCCAGCGCCCGGGCCATCTTTGCTCCAATGGAGCCTTGGCTGCGGGAGGGGAAGAGAGAGACAGAGAGGAAGGGAGGGGGGTGGGTGGAGAAGCAAATGGGCGCTTCTCCTATGTGCCCTGGCCGGGAATCGAACCCGGGTGCCCCGCACGCCAAGCCGACGCTCTACCGCTGAGCCAACTGGCCAGGGCTATTATTTTTTAAATGTTTATTATTGTCATCACTTTTAATATTTTACCCACCTTTTAGGGGTTTTTAGTTGAAGGGTTTATGAGAGTAATATGGTTAGGTCACTTCTGTAAACAGAAGCAAAAGTACATGGTTCACTTTTCTTCTTCTGAAAGTGGTAGTTTCTTTTAAAAAGTTCTTTTATAGCCTGACCAGGCTGTGGTGCAGTGGATAGAGCGTTGGACTGGTACGCGGAAGACCCAGGTTTGAAACCCTGAGGTCTCTGGTTTGAGCGCGGGCTCATTCAGCTTGAGCGTAGGGTCGCTGGCTTAAGCGTGGGATCATAGACATGACCCCATGGTCGCTGGCTTGAGCCCAAAGGTTGCTGACCTGAGTAAGGGGTCACTCACTCATCTGTAGCCCCCAGTCAAGGCACATGTGAAAAAGCAGTCAGTGAACAACTAAGGTGCCACAACAAAAAATGATGCTTCTCATCTCTCTCCCTTCCTGTCTGTGTTAATGGTTTGCATATATCTGTGCATAGAATAAAAGTCATTAAATTTTATTATATAAAAGGGAGAACTTTTTTATAATGTGAATTATATCAATAAAAATAATTTTAAAATGTGCACGCAAAGAGCTCTATGAAGAAAGGATAAAAATTAATTTACAGTAGACCTCTCTGTCACACACAAAAAGGTTTTTTACAATGAACCTATGGGTGGTGAACTCACCTAATTATATGTAGAAAAGTCCTTTTTCTCCTCATTGCTGGGATCATCTGGGGTTAGCTGGCTACAAAGTTCTTCATTGCAGTTATTAATATTTTCCCCCAACATTCTAAAGATATTCTTCTATTGCAGCGGTTCTCAACCTGTGGGTCGCGACCCGGCGGGGGTCGAACAACCAAAACACAGGGGTCGCCTAAAGCCATTGGAAATACATATAGTTGACCCCCGTGTTTTGGTCGTTTGACCCCCGCCGGGGTTGCGACCCATAGGTTGAGAACCGCTGCTCTATTGTCTTCTGAACTCTATTGTTACAATAATAGGTCTACTGTAAATTAATTTTTATTCTTTCTTCATAGAGCTCTTTGCATGCATGTTTTGTTTTTGTTTTTGTATTTTTCTAAAGTTGGAAACGGGGAGGCATTCATACAGACTCACACATGCGCCCGACCGGGATCCACCCGGCACACCCACCAGGGGGCGATGCTCTGCCCATCTGGGGCATCGCTCTGTTGCGACCAGAGCCATTCTAGCGCCTGAGGCAGAGGCCACAGAGCCATCCTCTGCGCCCGGGCCAACTTTGCTCCAATGGAGCCTCAGCTGCAGGAGGGGAAGAGAGAGACAGAGAGGAAGGAGAGGGGGAGGGGTGGAGAAGCAGATGGGCACTTCTATGTGCCCTGGCCGGGAATCGAACCCGGGACTCCTGCACGCCAGGCCGACGCTCTACCACTGAGCCAACCGGCCAGGGCGCGTGCATGTTTTTAAAATTATTTTTATTGATATAATTCACATTATAAAAAAGTTCTTCCTTTTATATAGTACAATTTAGTGACTTATTCTATGCACATATATATGCAAACCATTAACACAAAGAAACTTGTACCTTTACCTATTATCCCTTACCCCCTACTATCCCCTTGTTCTAAACAATCATTAATGTACTTTCTATCTTTAGATTTCTCTTTTCTGGACTTGCATATGAATGGAATCATGTATTATGTGGTCTTTTGTGACTGGTCTCTTTTTTAGTGAGAGGCAGAGAGAGACGGAGGGACAGACAGGAAAGAAGGGAGTTGAGAAGCATCAGTTTTTCATTGTGGCACCTTAATTATTCATTGATTATTTTCTCATATGTGCCTTGACTGGGTGGCTCCAGTGACTCCTTGCTCAAGCCAGAAACCATGGTGTCATGTCTGTGATCCCTCACTCAACCCAGTGACCCCGTGCTCAAGCTGGTGAGCCCGCACTCAAGCTGGATGAGCCCACACTTAACCCAGCGATCTGGGGGTTTTGAACCTGGGGCCCCTGTGTCCCAGGCTGACGCTCTATCTACTGCCACTGTACCACTGCCTGGTCAGGCCACACGGATTCTTATTGAAACAAAAGTTTTAATAAAATTACACTAGATGTGGAGGGGCAGGATAGATTTTGAAGCTAAATATACACATTCCATGGCTGGATGTCATCAGATAATATATAAATTTGGTAAATCAAGCATATTTAGAAAAAGAGGCAAATATCAGAAGAACCCCTAGAACAGCAATTTTCAACCTTTTTCAACTCATGGCACACACAAACTAAATTATGTGGCACATCAAAAGATACATTTTTGTTGATCTGTCAAAAAATAGGTATAATTTTGATTAATTTACAAAAAATAGTAATAGTATTTACCTACCCATTTTGCTCCAAAGTGACTTTTTAAAAATCAGGTGCCTATACTTGTATGTAAGGATTTCTGGTACTATGAATTAACCTATCAGATGTAACCTTATTATGCAATATGACCAGTAAGATGCAACTCTGTTATATGACTTACATATTTATGCTTTGAGACAGGCTATTCATACCAAAGGATTATTGCTGTGTTGGCTGTTGTCATTTTCTTTATTTGACAATCTAAGGGAAAAGAGATCAGTGACCTTGGCTAAGTAGTCAGGTATTGCATATTTTAAAAATTTTTGTGTCACACCGGATGGAAATCGCTGCTGTAGAACAGTGGTCCCCAATCCCTGGGCCGCGGATGAGTACTGGTCCGTAGGCCATTTGGTACCGATCCGCAGAGAAAGAATAAATAACTTACATTATTTCTGTTTTATTTATATTTAAGTCTGAACGATGTTTTATTTTTAAAAAATGACAAGATTCCCTCTGTTACATCCATCTAAGACTCACTCTTGACGCTTGTCTTGGTCACGTGATACATTTATCTGTCCCACCCTAAAGGCCAGTCTGTGAAAATATTTTCTGACATTAAACTGGTCCGTGGCCCAAAAAAGGTTGGGGACCACTGCTCTAGAAGATTCAGTAGTGTAGGGACAAGGAGGACCCTATGGTTTGTCCCAAGTCCTTTTGCCACCGTTGATTTTTTTTTTTCTTAAGTGAGAAGTGGGGAGGCAGAGAGACAGGCTCCCTCCTGCATGTGCTTGACCGGGATCCACCTGGCAAGCCCACTAGGGGGCGATGCTTTGCCCATTTAGGGCCATTGCTTCATTGCAACTGGAGCTATTTTAGCGCCTGAGATAAGACCATGGTGCCATCCTCAACCCCTGGGCCCACTTGCTCCAGTGGAGCCTTGGTTGCAGGAGGAAAAAAGAGAGAGAGAAGGGAGAGGAGGAAAGATGGAGAAGCAGATGGGCGCTTCTCCTATGTGCCCTGACCAAGAATTGAACCTGGGACATCCACACGCTGGGCTGACACTCTACCATTGAGGCAACCAGCCATTTTTTATATAAAAAATCAGTTAAGTTATATGGCATATTATAAAAACCACTCTATTTATCAATTAATTTAATACCAGCCAAATACCTAGCTATGTCATTCATCTGTTTTATTTATATCATGGCCTAAGTCTAATAGATTTCCTTGGTCTGTTAACTTGATATCAGTTTTTCTTAATAACTTTCTTACAAAGTTATTTATTCCATTCTGCTTTAAAGAATCTATGTCCTAATTTAACATATTGTTTCTTTTGGTTCCTTTTACATCTAAAATATAATTTCTGGCATGTAGTTAGGATAACTAGGGTACTCTGTACTTTTTTTTTTTATCTTATCTAAAATGGGAATGTTTTTTCTACAATTAAGTAGCATGGCTACATTAAAATACTGTTGCTTTGGAAATATTTCCGTAGCTGTATGATGATTTAGAATTTGTATTTGTGAGTCAGTTGTAAAATTACTATCTGACATGTCTTGGAAAATTCCACAGATTCTGCCAGTTTTCAGTTTCTGGCACATTGACTAGAATTTGTACATGAGGAAATCAAACCATGTTGTCCCTTGATATACCAATCCCTGTGGCGTTTTGGAAGATGAAATTCAGTTAAATAAATGCCTGCTACTCCCAAGTCAAATCCCATTATGGCTTGCAGAATCTACCTCTTAGTTTTTTTATGTATCAATATATTTGGGTGGGGTGGGATTGGGGAAAGTGGAGGAGGAGAGAGAGGGAAAGACATATAATTATATCACTACTTTTAATTTTCATTTCTTTCTTTTTACTTCAAACTTCGAAAGAAGTTTTCTGTAGGGCATGACAAGTTTGTCAACACAAGAACTTCCAAAACTCCCTATGCCAAGGTTGTGGGTTCAATCCTAGGTCAGTGCATATGTGAAAATCAACCAATGACTGCACGGATGTGTGGTCAACAAATCAATGTTACTCTCTCTAAAATCAATAATTTAAGAGGGAAAGAGAAGAATTTCCAAAGCTATAGAACATTACAGAGTTTATTTCAGCCAAACTGAGGACATGCATGGAAGCAAGATCTCAAAATACTCCATAGAATGGCACCTTGTTTTATACATTTGAAATCAAAGGGGGAAAGTAAGGAATCTGTTTTTAGTAGATATAGGAGCCGAGAAAGCAAAGCAAGGAAATCCTTAAAATTGGCTAAAGAGTAACATACTTTTACATTGGTGGGTACAAGATAAGTAACAATTAAAATGAATGGAGATGGTATACAGACAATAAGACCATGTGCTCCCTAGATGATGGTCTGAAAAAGAGGATTATGCTGGCAAAGATATAATCTTGATCAGGCGTGGCCAACAGTTTTTGCCCCAGAGCCAGATTAGAAAGAAAACTTTTTTCATGGGCTGGACGAAATATTAAAATTAAAAAATGTTAAATATGGCCCTGGCCGGTTGGCTCAGTGGTGGAGTGTTGGCCTGGCGTGCAGGAGTCCCAGGTTCGATTCCTGGCCAGGGCACACAGGAGAGATGCCCATCTGCTTCTCCACCCCTCCCCCCTCTCCTTCCTCTCTGTCTGTCTCTTCCCCTCCCGCAGTCGAGGCTCCATTGGAGCAAAGATGGCCCGGGTCCTGAGGATGGCTCTGTGGCCTCTGCCTCAGGCACTAGAATGGCTCTGGATGCAACAGAGCGACGCCCCAGAGGGGCAGAGCATCGTCCCCTGGTGGGCATGCCAGGTGGATCCCAGTCGGGCGCATGTGGGAGTCTGTATGACCGCCTCCCCGTTTCCAGCTTCGGAAAAATGAAAAAAAAAAAAGTTAAATACAAAAACGATTTATTTAAGTAAACAAAATTTTATTATGTAATTTGTTTATGAATAAATATAAGTAATTTAGTACAACAAATTAACAAAAAAACTAATGTGATGTGTTGAGGCGCTTTGCATCGCCTGTTATTTTTTTAATCTATACTTGTAGTAGCTATTCTTAACACAGCTTCCAAATGTAAATCATTCAATCTTGTACTTTTATTTAGATTTATTAAAGAAAAAGTTTGTTCACAAATACTGTATAAGTTGAGCTGAAGATTACTGAAGATATCATAATTTATGTATAATGGTTTAAAAGTACCACTTACTTTATTTCCACAGTGCGTCGTGCGGAGAATATTAAAAATTTAATCGTGGACCGCGTGAACTCATTACATGGGCTGGATGTTAGCCATGCCTGATCTAGATGCTCAAGAACAATTGACAGGGCTTACTTAAGGCAAAGAAGGCTTACTTAAGGCAAACAAAAAAAAGAAGTTATAGGCCTGCCAGGTGATGGCTCAGTGGATAGAGTGTCGACCTGGGACGCTGAGGACCCAGGTTCAAAACCCCGAGGTCACCAGCTTGAGCGTGAGCTCATCCAGGTTGAATGCAGGATTGTTGGTGTGTGAGCATGGATCATAGACATGATGCCATGGCCACTGGCTTGAATAAGGGGTCACTGGCTTGGCTGGAGCCCCCTGGTCAAGGCATGTATGAGAAACAATCAATCAACAGTGAAAGTGATACAACTACGAGTTGATGCTTCTCATCTCTCTCCCTGTCTCTGTCTCTCTCACAAAAAAAAAAGAAAAGAAAGAAAAAATTTAACCGAACAATATGTTAAATTAGGACATAGATTCTTTATATAGCCCTGCCACGGCTGTGTTGTTCAGTGGCTAGATCATTGTCTTGGTGCGCTGAGGTTGTAGGTTCAATTCCTCAGTCAGGGCACAAATGATAAGCAACCAGTGAGTGCACAGTGAAATGGAACAACTAAGTGGAACAAGTTGATGCTTCACTCTTGCTTTCCCCAACCCCCTTCTTCTCTCTCTGTCTCTCTTAAATCAATGGAAAAGTTTTTGAAATAAAGAAGAGGAAGTTATAGCTCTGCCTAGATAGCTCAGTTATGCCAAGGTTGCAGGTTCAATCCCCATCAGGGCACATGCAAAACTCAACCAATGTTTGCGTAAATAAGTGGAACAAGAAGTTGATGTTTTTCTGTCTCTCTAAATAAATAAATAAATAAATAAATAAATAAATTTATTTTATTATTATTTTTTTTACAGAGAGAGAGAGAGAGGGATAGATAAGGACAGACAGAAACGGGGAGAGATGAGAAGCATCAATCATTAGTTTTTCATTGCGACACCTTAGTTGTTCATTGATTGCTTTCTCTTATGTGCCTTGACTGTGGGCCTTCAGCAGACCGAGTAACCCCTTGCTTGAGCCAGAGACCTCGGGTCCAAGCTGGTGAGCTTTTGCTAAAACCAGATGAGCCCGCGCTCAAACTGTCAACCTTGGGGTCTCGAACCTGGGTCCTCAGAATCCCTGTCCGACGCTCTATCCACTGCGCCACTGCCTGGTCAGGCCAAATAAATAATTTTTTTTTTAAATGAAGACATTGTTAAGTCTAGGGTGTGACTACCTACCATGATCTGCCCAGTTAGTAATTCATGACTATTCTGTGAGGTTACTTCAGTCACTGAACTTGACAGATTTCAGATTTATTACATAGCCCCTTTTTCATTCACAATTTCCAGGAATTAGCAGCACTCTAATTGAATTCCAATCATATCCAGTGACTCATCAAGTTCATGGAGTCCTAAGGACCGTAAAATTTTCCTGGGTACAGTTAAAACTCCCTACATGATAAAGATACCCAATAGAGAACATAATAAAAATGTATATTTATTTTAGACCGAGAGCAGTGAATTGGTAGTGGATATAGCTTTTGGTTAAGTAAACAAAGGTCAGGATGAAGGAAAGCTTAAAATATTGAGTCAGATGTTAGAAGGTGTCCAAAGCAGAAAGTTTGACCTATTAAGTAATATGTCTATTTTCTAAATGTATTCTTTCCTTGGTGTTTTATCTAGGGATTTGTTTCTCAGGATAAATTTAGTCATATGATGGTGATGCACTGGCAGTGGTTTTCTTCTAAAAGGCAGTTATATTTCTGTTAGGACAAGATGTTGGGTGGAGGAATTACAGACTTATTTTGTTTTATGTTTACTTAGCTGTACAAAAATGTTTTTCCTTTTAAATTCTGGCAAGAAGACCAGCCAATCAGAAAAACATCTGGTGTTGGCTTAGCTAGGGAATGGCATAATCAGTAAAAATTACTTATAGAAAGAATACAGTTTAAAAAAATGTTCTGCAGTTTCAATTCTGGATTTCTTTATAAAAATTCATCCTTAATCTCTTCCTAAAGATTTCCTCCCAGCAAAACATTAGACTTATGTTGGATTACCTTTTTATGTATTAAGGTTTATTCAAATCTATGAAATTTAGATCATGAGTCATAAACTCTTTAAACACAGAATCTTTTTCTGTAGCTTTTGCTGTTAACAACCACTCTAAAACTTAGGGGCTTAACACAGTTATTCAGTCTGGCAGTTCTGCTAGTCACTGGCAAAGGTCACTCATGAGGCTATAGTCATATGGTGGCTTGACTGGGAGTTGAGCATCTAAGATGGCCTCACTGTCTGAGAGCTTGGTGTTACTGTCAGCTGGTAGCCTTTCTACATGGTCTCATCATTTAGGAGTTTATCCTGGGTTTTCTTACATGGTGGCAGGGTGTTTCAAGAGGGCAAAAAGCTTCAATGTCTCTTAAGGCTTAGCCTTGAAAATTGTATAGTATTACCCCACAATCTTTTGTCAGATCAAGTCACCATTGTTTTTTTTTGTGGGGGTTAGATATTATTTGATTGATTTTTAGAGAAGAGGAGAGAAAGAGGGGGGAGAAGCGGGAAGCATCAACTCGTAGTAGTTGCTTCCCGTATATGCCTTGACCAGTCAAGCACTAGTTTCGGACTGGTGACCTCATTATTCCAGGTCAATGCTTTATCCACTGCACCACTACAGATCCGGCCGAGTCACTATTGGTAACTCAGGTACAGAGGATGAGAAAACAGACTTTTGAAGGGAGAGGCAGAAAAATCCCATTGCAAAAGGGCATTACCACAAGGAAATAAGATTATTTGGGGCCATTATTCTAATGTTCTACTGTGGTCTTCCCTCTGGCTCTAGTGCTTTGCATACTTTTTTTTTTTTTTTTTTTACTTTATAAAATTTGATTTGAGTGAGGGAGAGAGGGAGAGCTTGAGAAACATTGATTTGTTGTTCTACTTTATTTATGCATTGATTGGTTGATTCCTGTATGTGGATCAAACCCGTAATTTTGGTGATTTGGGATTATGCTCTAACCAACTGAGATACCTAACTAGGGCCCGTGATTTACATTCTTATCACACGCAAAATATCCCCTTCTAAAACTTCCACGTGGCTCAGTTGCCACTTTCAAAGAAGCTAATATAAACATGTTCAAAGACTAAAGGAAATCCCATTTAAATCATTAAAGGAAAGAATGATGACAGTGACTTTTCAAACAGAGAATATAAGTAAAGAGATAGAAATTATAGGAAAGAACCAAATGGAGGCCTGATCAGGTGATGGCAAAGTGGACAGAGTGTCAGCCTGGGACGCTTAGGACTCAGAATTAAAACTCCAAGGTCACTGGCTTGAACACTTGCTCACCAGCTTGAGCGTGGGGTCACTGGCTTAAGCATGAGATCATAGATATGACCCCATGGTCACTGGCTAGAGCCCAAAGGTCACTGGCTTGAAGCCCAAGGTCTCTGGCTTGAGCAAGGGGTCACTGGCTCAGCTGGAGCCTCTTGGTCAAGGCATATATGAGAAAGCAATCATTGAACAACTAAGGTGCCACAACTATGAGTTGATGCTTCTCATCTCTCTTCCTTCCTGTCTCTCTCTCACTAAAAGAAAAAAAACCCCAAACAAATGGAAATTATAGGGTTGAAAAATAGAATAACTGAAAAAGTCACTAGAGGGACTCAGCAATTTGGAGATCACATAGTGAATCAGTGAGCTTGAATATAGAGCAATAGAAATTATCTAGTTTGAAGAAAAGAACGGAACAAAATGTACTAAGAGTCTTAAAAGGAATGGGAGAGTGAAAAAGAATATTTGAAGAAATAACAGGTGAAAATTTCCCAAATCTGATAAAACATTTATCTACACATGCAAAAATCTAGATGATTTACAAGTAAGATGAACACATAGAGATGTATACCTGGACATATTTTTATTGAACTGTTTAAATCAAGTACAATGAAAAATGTGGAAAGCAATACAAAAATAATTCATGATATACAAGGGAACAGCAGTGTAATGAACAGGTGACTTTTCATCAGAAACAGTTGAAGCCAGAAAGCAGGTGAATGACATTCAAAATGTAGAAAAAACAAGAAAGGACACCCTCAAGGAAATGAAAAGACAGCCTAATGAATGGGGGAAACTATATGCAAATTATGTATCTAGTAAAGGTCTATTATCTGGAATATATAAAGAACACTTAACAATCCAGCTACAACAAAACAATCCAGTTTTTAAAGGGCAAAGGACTTGAATAGACACTTCCTCAAAGAAGATACAGAGACGACCAACAAACATGGAAGTATGTTCAACATCATTAGTCATTATGGAAGTGCAAATCAAAAGCACAATGAAATAGCTCTTCACACCCACTAGGATAGGTATAATTAAAAATAAGGGGAAGGGAAGGAAAATAAGTGTTGGCAATGATGAGGAGAAATTTGTACCCTTGTACCTTGCTGGTAGGGATGTAAAATGGTACAGGCACTGGGGAAAATTTGACAGTGCCTTGAAAGTTAGACATAGAAATACCATATGACCTAGAAACTCCACTTGATACCAAAGAATTAAAAACAAATATTCATAAAAGTGCTTGTACATAAATAATCTTCATAGTATCAGTATTCACAACAGCCAAAAAGTAGAAATAGCCCCGTTGTCCTTTGACAGATCAATGGATAAACCAACTATGGTATGTCCATACAATGGAGTATTATTTAGCCATAAAACAATGGATTACTGAGACATGGTGGTACTATATGGATGAACCTCCATAATGTTATAAAAAGTGAAATAAGCCAGACATAAAAGACTTATCGAATGATCCCATTTATGTGAAATATCCAGAATAGAGAAATCCATAATGGTAGAAAGGAGATTAGAGGTTGGCTAGGTCCTGGGGATGGGAGGACATGGGTGGAGTGGTAGGTCTCAGGTGTGGTTACTTAATGAGTATGAGGTGTGCTGGGGGAATGAAAATATTTAAACTAGGGAGAGGTGTTAGTTTTACAACACTGCAAACACACTAAAAGCCACTCAATTATACACTTTAAATGGTGTATTTTATGTGACAAACTATAGAAATGATCCCTGAAAGTATAGTCTTATTATGTGAATTTCCCTTCAAAAATAATTTTTAAGAAGTGAATTCCATATCCAACAGAACTATAATTGAAAAATTTAGACAACCTAAGGACATTCTCAGACAAGCGTAGAGAATTTGTTGTTAGCAGACCTGCCTTACATGAAATATTAATGGTTCCAGACCATATAACTTGCAAGAAAAGCACTGTAAAAGTTAATTACAGCCTGACCTATGGTGGCACAGTGGATAAAGCATCGACCTGGAATGCTAAGGTTGCTGGAATGCTAAGGTTGCAGGTTCAATACCCTGGGCTTGCCCAATCAAGGCACATATGACAAGCAATCAATGAACAACTAAAGTGAAGCAACTATGAGTTGATATTTTTTGCTCCCACCCCCCTCTCCTCTCTCTGTAAAATCAATAAATAAAATCTAAAAAAAAAGTTAATTATAGAAGGCTATAAATATAGAAGGCTATAAGTAAATATAGAAGGCTATAAGTAGTTTTTTGTATTAGTTTAACTGAATTAACAGATAGTTGTGCAACACAACAATTATGAAACTGTGTTATTGGGCTTTTAAGATAAATATGTAACATACAGCAGAAAGGAGGAAGAGAATGGGTTTCTGTTGAAACAAAGTTTCTATATTTTACCAAATTGAAGGAGTAGTAATCTAAAATAGATTGTGATAAGTTAAAATACATATTGTAATTGCTAGAGCAACCACTAAGAAGGAAACTTCACACTTATTTTTAAAAGGGATTACAATACTCTAGAAAATATTTAAAATACAAGAAGACAATAAAAGAGGAACAATGAAACAAAAGACAGACTTATAGGAAACAAGTAGCAAAATGAGAGACATAGCCAACTAAATAATTATATTAAATATGAATGGCTTATATACTTAAATCAAAAGATACATATTATCGCCTGACCAGGCAGTGGCGCAGTGGATAGAGCATCGGACTGGGATGCCAAGGACCAAGGTTCAAAACCCAAGCTTGCCAGCTAGAGCGTGGGCTCATCCAGTTTGAGCAAAAGCTCACCAGCTTGGACCCAAGGTCGCTGGCTCGAGCAAGGGGTTACTCGGTCTGCTGAAGGCCTGCAGTCAAGGCACATATGAGAAAACAATCAGTGAACAACTAAAGTGCTGCAACAAAGAATTGATGCTTCTCATCGCTCTCCCTTCCTGTCCGTCTATCCCTCTCTCTGACTCTCTCTGTCACAAACACACACACACACACACAAAATACATATTATCAAACTGAATTTTTTTAAAATACAAGATTCAACTTTATGCTGTATAAGAGAAACACTTTAGAGTCAAAGCCATGAATATGTTGAATGTAATGAATTATATGCACTACATACTAGCATTAAGCAATCCTAGAAGTAAATTAAAAGTACAATTCTATTCACAATAGCATTAAAAAGAATAAAGTGCCTGGGACTAAATGTAACAAAAGACTTTTACACTGAAAATTATAAAACATTGCTGAGAGAAATTAAAGAAGACGTAAATAAATGAACAGACATTCCAAATTTTTGTTTTGGAAGACTCAGTATTAAGATGGCAGTTTTCTTCAAGTTGATCTATCAGTGTAAGCTGTCAAAATCCCAGTGGGCTCCTTTTTTTTAGAAGTTGGCAAGAAAGTTCTAAAATTTACATGGAAATGCAAAGATCCCAGAATTTTCAAAATGATTTTGGAAAAAAGAGTGAAATGAGAGGACTTATACTTCCTGGTTTCAGAATTGACCATAAAGCTGTAGAAGTCAAGATAGTCAATGGCATCAAGTCTGTTATGCAGTGGTCGGCAAACTCATGAGAGCCAAGTTCAACAGTACAATGATTGAAATTTCTTTTGAGAGCCAAATTTTTAAAACTTAAACTATATAGGTAGGTACATTCCTTACCGAGGCAGTGCCCGCACGTGGCATTTTGTGGACGAGCCACACTCAAGGGGCCAAAGAGCTGCGCATGTGGCTTGCCAGCTGCAGTTTGCCAACTGGGGGTTAATGGAACAGCATTGAGAATTCAAAAATAAAGGTATTTTTGGGTCATTTGATTTTCAGTAAATGTTTTAATAAAGGAAATTTGATGGGGAAATAATAGTCTTTTAAACAAATGATGTTAAAACATTGGGTATCTACATGGGAAAAGATGTACTTGGGTTTCATGTCACACCAGACACAAAACTTGAAGTGGATCATAGACGTAAATATAAGAGAAATTACTGTAAAACTTCTAGAATAAAATATAGCAGATAAAAAAATAGATAATTTTTATAACTTTTGACTAGGTAGAGTTCATATATATGACATCAAAAGACCCATTAAAAAATAAATTGGACTTTATCAAAATTAAAACCATCTGTGTTTCAAAAGACTCCAGGAAGACACAATCCACACAGTGGGAGAAAATATTTACAAATCAGACTGTACATAAAGGGCCTATATGTAATAGAGCCCTTAAATTTCTTTTTTTTTTTAATTCCTCAAGAATTTACTTTTTTTAAAATTTTATTTTATTTTATTTTTTTACAGGGACAGAGAGAGAGTCAGAGAGAGGTATAGACAGGAACGGAGAGAGATGAGAAGCATCAATTATCAGTTTTTCGTTGCAACACCTTAGTTGTTCATTGATTGCTTTCTCATATGTGCCTTGACCTTGGGGCTACAGCAGACCGAGTAACCCTTTGCTCAAGCCTGTGACCTTGGGTCCAAGCTGGTGAGCTTTTTGCTCAAGCCAGATAAGCCCACGCTCAAGCTGGCAACTTCGGGGTCTCGAACCTGGGTCCTCTGCATCCCAATTCGATGCTCTATCCACTGTGCCACCGCCTGGTCAGGCGAGCCCTTAAATTTCAATAGTAAGACAAACAATAAATGGGCGAGTGATTTGAGTACCCAGTTCACCAAGGAAGTCATTTAAATGACTAATAAGCACATGAAAAGATGCACAACAGCATTACTAAATTACTAACTAGGAAAATGCAAACCAAAACCACAGTGACATACCATTCCATAGGACTGCTACAATTATGTAGACAGTGAACAAGTGATAGTAAACATACGGACAAACTAGAATCAGCATACAGTGCTGGTGGGAATGTAAAACTGTTCAACCGCTTTGGAAAACAATTGAGTGGTTCTTGAAAAGTTTAAAATGAACTTACCATACAATACAGGTTAGTAGTTTTCTGAGATTATATTCATGAGAAACGGAAAACTTGTATGAGAATGATCAAATGAAATCTTACCATTTGCAACAGCATGGGTAGACCTTAACAGTGGTGGGATTCAAATAATTTAACAACCGGTCCTCTGCCCTAATGATCGTTTTAAGTATAAAAAAAACGATATATCGAGCCCTGGCCGGTTGGCTCAGCGGTAGAGTGTCAGCCTAGCGTGCGGAGGACCCGGGTTCGATTCCCGGCCAGGGCACACAGGAGAAGCGCCCATTTGCTTCTCCACCCCTCCGCCGCGCTTTCCTCTCTGTCTCTCTCTTCCCCTCCCGCAGCCAAGGCTCCATTGGAGCAAAGATGGCCCGGGCGCTGGGAATGGCTCTGTGGCCTCTGCCTCAGGCGCTAGAGTGGCTCTGGTCGCAACATGGCGACACCCAGGATGGGCAGAGCATCGCCCCCTGGTGGGCAGAGCTTCGCCCCTGGTGGGCGTGCCGGGTGGATCCCGGTCGGGCGCATGCGGGAGTCTGTCTGACTGTCTCTCCCTGTTTCCAGCTTCAGAAAAAAAACAAACAAACAAAAACAAAACAAACAAAAACAAAACAAAAAAAAACAACAACGATATATCGAAAAGGTAGTTTACTACGGCACGCATTTAATAAATAACAATAAAAGGAGTACACAAAACTCGATTGTTACAAAAGTTTTAAAATATTAATGAAAAAATACTAAATAAGCCTGACCAGGTGGTGGCGCAGTGGATAGAGCATCAGACTGGGATGCGGAGGACCCAGGTTTGAGACCCCGAGGTCGCCAGCTTGAGCAGTGGGCTCATCTGGTTTGAGCAAACCAGCTTGGACTCAAGGTTGTTGGCACGAGCAAGGGGTTACTCAGTCTGCTGAAGGCCTGTGGTCAAGGCACATATGAGAAAGCAATCATGAACAACTAAGGCTGGGGTCCCCAAACTACGGCCTGCAGGCTGCATGAGGCCCCCTGAGGCCATTTATCTGGCCCCCGCCGTACTTCCAGAAGGGGCACCTCTTTCATTGGTGGTCAGTGAGAGGAGCATAGTTCCCACTGAAATACTGGTCAGTTTGTTGATTTAAATTTACTTATTCTTTATTTTAAATATTGTATTTGTTCTTGTTTTGTTTTTTTTACTTTAAAATAAGATATATGCAGTGTGCGTAGGGATTTGTTCATAGTTTTTTTTATAGTCTGGCCCTCCAATGGTCTGAGGGACAGTGAACTGGCCCCCTGTGCAAAAAATTTGAGGACCCCTGAACTAAGGTGTCACAATGCGCAATGAAAAACTAATGATTGATATTTCTCATCTCTTCGTTCCTGTCTGTCCCTCTCTCTGACTCTCTCTCTGTCTCTCTAAAAAAAAAAACAAAAACAAAATAAATAATACCTGACAAAAAACAATAAAACTATTAAGATATTTTCATACTGCTTTTTTTTGTGTGTGTGACAGAGACAGACAGAAAAAGGGACAGATAGGGACAGACAGGAAGGGAGAGAGATGAGAAGCATCAATCATCAGTTTTTGTTGCAGCACCTTAGTTGTTCATTGATTGCTTTTTCATATGTGCCTTATTTGGGGAGCTACAGCAGACCACGTGACCCCTTGCTCAAGCCAGTGACCTTGGCTTCAAGCCAGCAACCATAGGATCATGTCTATGATCCCATGCTCTAGTCAGTGACCCTACACTTAATAAGCTGGTGAGCCTGCACCCAAGCCAGTGACCTCGGGGTTTCAAACTTGGGTCCTCTGCATCCCAGTCCAGCACTCTATCCACTATGCCACTGCCTGTTCAGGCCAAATGGCTTCTTGATTGGCATTCTCACTTGCATTTTTTTTTCACCTATAGACAGAATGAACATTACTATGGACGTTAGAAAATGCTGTTGCACAGATGAACGTTAGAAAAGTAAGGAATGTAAATTTGTGATTTCCACATTGGGCAGCTTCCCAGGCACCCTCTTTAGAACCCTGATTACAAAGTGCCATTTTAACAACCGGTTTGCCAAACTCAAAAAATTAGGTATCGGTTCTGCTGAACCAGGGCAAACTGGCTGAATCCCATTGGACCTAGAGGGTATTGTGCTGAATAAAATTAGTCTGTCAGAGAAGGACAAATTCCATGTGATTCATTTATATGTGGAATATAAAGAACAAAATTTAAAAAGTGAGAAAGACTCGTAGATACAGAAAGTGGACTCTGGTTGCCAGAATGGAGGGGGTTGAGGGAACTGGGTAAAAGAGGTGAAGGGATTAAAACATACAAATTGGTAGTTACAAAACAGTCACAATGATGTAAAGTACAGTGTAGGGAATATAGTAAAATATTGCAATAACTATATGGTGCCAGGTGGGTACTGTAAATATCAGGGGAGACTTTGTGAAGTATATAATTACCTAACCTTTATGCTGTACACCTTGAAACCAATACAAGATAATATTAAAAGTAGACTAATAGGACAAAAAGACAGTGATCATAGCAGCATTATTTATAATAGTAAAAAGATTGTAATAATCCACTTCTCCCACATCTATTGTGAGGGTGAAGACCGTTCTCAGCCATCAGACTGTTGACATTCTAGAAAGTGTTGACATTACTCTGAAGGGACACACAGTTATTGTGAAGGGCCTCATAGGCCCTCTTCAAGGGACTTCAAACGCATCCATATAAACCTCAGTCTCCTCGGAAAGAAGAACAGATTCCGGGTTGATGAATGGCGGGGAAATAGAAAGGAACTGGCTACCGTTTGCACTACCAGCAGTCCTGCACAGAACATGATCCGAGGGTGTCACACTGGTCTTCTGTCACCACCGTTACACTTTCCTGTCCACGTCAATTTTCAGGAGAGTGGTTCTCGAAATCAGAAATTCTCAGGCAAAGAATACATCCACATGGTTCGGATGAGGCCAGGCAATGCTCGTGCTGTATTTCAAGCCCAGAAAATGAAGGAAGCCAGAAAGATGAGTCAGTTCTTGAAGGAAATGACATTGAACCTGTATCAATTTCAGCTGCTTTAATTCAGCAAGCCTCAACAGTTAAAAACAGGGATATCAGAAAAATTTTAGATGGTATCTGTCTCTGAAAAAGGAATAGTTCAGCGGGCTGATAAGATCTAAGTTGTCTAGCTGTAGAAACAGCAAGATGCCGGATGATATTTTAAAGATGCAATAAAAGCCATGTATTGATTTGGTGGGGGTTGGGGGAAATATTGTAGTAATCTAAATGTCTGTCAGCTAGGAACATTAAACAAAATATGACATTCCATACACTGGAATACTATTCAGCAATAAAAAGGAATGAATTATTGGTGCTTGCTGAACCAGGGCAAACTGGCTGAATCCCATTGGACCTAGAGGGTATTGTGCTGAATAAAATTAGTCTGGTGCAAAAGATGACATATGTTTTACTTTCATTTATTTGTTTTTTTGAGAAAGAGACAGGAAGGGAGAGAGAGGGAAGAGAGAGTGAGAAACATCAACTTGTAGTTGCTTTATTTTAATTGTCCATTGATTGCTTCTTGTACTTACCTGGACCGGGGGGCTCAAGCTGAGCCAGTGACCCCTTGCTCAAGCCAGCAACCCCACACTCAAGCTGGCAAACCCGCACTCAAGCCAGCCACCTCAGGGTTTTGAAACGGGGACTTCAGCATTCCAGGCTATGCTCTATTTACTGTACCACCATGGGTCAGGCTACATGTCCATTTTTGTAATGTCCAGGAAAGGAAAATCGAGAGAGATAGAAAGCAGCTTAGTGGTTGCTTGAGGTTAGGAATCAACACAGGATTGATTGCAAATGGGTATGAGTGATACTTTTAGGGTGGTGGAAATTCATCAAAAGTGGATTGTGTTGGTTGTACCACAAATTACTGAAGTGTACACTTAAAGCCAGTAAATTTTATTGTATGTGAATTATACTATAACAAGGCTGTTTTAAAATGCTGTATGCAGGCCCTAGTCAGTTGGCTCAGTGATAGTGTCAGCCTGGCGTGTG
This sequence comes from Saccopteryx bilineata, assembly GCF_036850765.1. Lineage (NCBI taxonomy): Eukaryota > Metazoa > Chordata > Mammalia > Chiroptera > Emballonuridae > Saccopteryx > Saccopteryx bilineata. The sequence continues at coordinate 375,383,665 of NC_089491.1, forward strand.
GAAGTCCTGGGTTTGATTCCCAGTCAGGGCACACAGGAGAGGCAACCATCTGCTTCTCTACCCCTTCCTCGCACACACTCTTCTTTCTTTCTCTCTCTTTCTTCCTCTCCTGAAGCCATGACTCGATTGATTCAAGCATATTGCCCCTGGGTGCTGAGGATGGATGGCTCTGTGGAGCCTCTACCTCAGGTGCTTAAAAAAAACAGCTCAGTTGCAAGTATGGCCCCAGGTGGGCAGAGCATTGCCCCGTAGGAGGCTTGCTGGGTGGATCCCGTCAGGGCGTATGCTGGAGTCTGTGTATCTCTATCCCCTCTTCTCACTTGGGGCGAAAATGCTGTATGCAGGTGAAATTCTATGATGGTGAAACTTAGCAATTATTAAAACTTCTTTATAAACAAATTTACTGTAGCTAAAGTAAGTACCTTGAGATAAATGGGCCATAAGCTGTATCTGCAGACTTGTTTCTTCATGTATTTCCAGTATTTGTTATAATGATATTCAGTCTGTTACTGTGTTAATGTCATTTGTATCTGATTTACTAAATTTAGGGTAACAGTTTGTTGATTTATTTTTGCGCTCTACTATAGAGATAAAAGGTGGAAAAAAAAACCCACCATAGATATACAGTCAAAAGACTATTTCCAGATTCCTATGATATAAACAGCATTCATTGGTTCAGTAATTTCCAGGTGCTGTATTGCTTTCTGACTAGACTGTGGTGAACTATACAGAAAAGGCCCCTTTCCTGTCAGCTTACAGTCTGATATAAAGGGCACCACACCAGCTCAGTACTGTTGTTCTGAGCTTTGAGGTGCGTTGGGTTTCATTGGAGAAGGATCCAGCACATCCAGTTAGAGTGGGAAAGGCTTCGTGGCATCAAGAGCATGTCCAATGGACAGTAATCTATTTCTGTTGACAGATTAGGCAAGATTAGTTTCACAGTTACTTTAGAGAAAATAACATGAGCAAAAAGCACAGAATTTGAGAAGAATCAAGTGGTCAAGTTCTATTTTGTTTTTCTCCTGTTGGTTATATTTCACTATGTATAATTAATCAGTTGCTGTGAATTCTTTTTTTTTTTTTTTAATTTTTTTACAGGGACAGAGAGAGAGTCAGATAGAAGGATAGATAGGGACAGACAGACAGGAACGGAGAGAGATGAGAAGCATCAATCATCAGTTTTTTTGTTGCGACACTGTAGTTGTTCATTGATTGCTTTCTCATGTGCCATGACCGTGGACCTTCAGCAGACTGAGTAACCCCCCGCTTGAGCCAGTGACCTTGGGTCCATGCTAGTGAGCTATTTTTGCTCAAGCCAGATGAGCCCGTGCTCAAGCTGGCAACCCCGGGGTCTCGAACCTGGGTCCTTCCGCATCCCAGTCCGACGCTCTATCCACTGCGCCACCGCCCGGTCAGGCGTGAATTCTAAAATGTACCATTATTTTATAAACCACAGAAAGCTTCTGATTTTAATTTTAAGATGCTTCCTAAATTCAGAATTAAAATGAAAAAAAACCCACATAATTCTTTTAATTGTGGAAAAATACATTTAAGATAAAATTTGCCACTTCATTATTTTTAAAAAATTATTTTACTTATTGATTTTGCAGAGAGAGGGAAGAAAGGGACAGGGAGTGAGAAGTATCAACTCATAGTTGCTTCACTTTAGTTGTTGATTCATTGATTGATTGTCATATATGCCTTGACCAGGCAAACCCAGAGTTTCATACCGGTGATTTCAATGAGTGGAGGGGAGGTTGTGAGCCAGACCTCCCACATATGCCCCAACTGGGATCTACCCTGCAACCCCCGTCTAGGGCCAATGCTTGAATCAACTGAGCTCTTTTTAGTGCCTGAGCTGGAACCAACTGAGCTATCCTCAGCACCTTGGGCTGACACTAGAACCAGTTGAGCCACTGGCTGCAGGAGGGGAAGAGGAAGAGAAGGGGGAGAGGAAGGGGAGAGAAGCAGATGGTCACTTCTATGTGTCCTGACTGGGAATTGAACCTGGGACATCCATACCCCAGGCCAACACTCTATCCACTGAGCAAACCAGCCTGTGCCATCATCATTTTTAAGTATACAATCCACTTACAATGTTGAGCAACTAATCTCTAGAACTCTTTTTATCTTGCAAAACAAAATACACCTTTTTTAAAAATCTTAAAAATACATTCATAAATTTAGCCGCATGTATCAGAGATTCAAATTAAAAGTGGCTTAAATGTGATAAATTTATTTTTATTTTATATAAAGTCTGGAGCCATGATGTCTCTGCAATCATCTGCAGGCTTTTTCCTGTTTTCTGCTTATCTTTAAAACTGCTTTTCAACCTCGTGATACAGGTGTTCAGTCATCCTAACCACATTTCAGGCAGTAGAATTGAGGGAGTCAAGAAGCAGCACACCCTCTCTCTTTAAAGACACTCCCGAAATTGCATATGTCACTTTTTCATACATTCCATTGATCAGAACTTAGTAACCTGGTCTTATCTAGCTGCAAGGGTAGTAAAGTCTTTTTTCCAGATAGCCCTGTGCTAGCTAAAAAGTGGGAATTCTGCTATTCTAGAAGAGGAGAATGGATATTGGGGGATAACTAGTATTCTCTGCCAAAATGCTTGTTAAATTTGTATTTCTCCTATAAAGCTTGAATAATATAAATCTGATCTTTTAATTTGTTTTTTTTTTGAAGTTGGTAACTATACTTTTAAATTAATTATCAGCAGGGTTCACTGTTGAGCAAAGCATTTATTTCTTTTCTCTTTCCTTTGTTCACTGTCATTTCCCACCCAGAGCCTGGATTTAAAGCTTCTTGAGGCCCTGGCCGGTTGGCTCAGTGGTAGTGCATCAGCCTGACGTGTGGAAGTCCTATGTTCGATTCCCAACCAGGGTGCACAGGAGAAGGGCCTCTGCTTCTCCACCCTTCCCCCTCTCCTTTCTATTCACCTCTCTCTTCCCTTCTTGCAGCCAAGGCTCCATTGGAGCAAAGTTGGCCCGGGCACTGAGAATGGCTCCATGGCCTCCACCTCAGGCGCTATAATGGCTCGGGTTGCAACAGAGCAACGCCCCCTAGTGGGTACATGTGGGAGTCTGTCTCTCTGCCTCCCTGCTTCTCACTTCAGAAAAATTATAAAAAAAAATAAAAATGAAAATAAAGTTTCTTGAATTGGTTTCCTGGGTCTTGTTTGTATGCTAAGTATTTAAATTCATTATGTTAGTAAGTTAATCCCCAGAATGTTCCAAAGTAAGATTTGAAAATTATCAGAAGGCTAAATAATTTTAGCTGCATGTATCAGAGATTCTTTCCCTCCTTTTCCTCCCCAAACACAGTTGCTGATTCTATATGTGTGAGGTACAGATCAAGAATTTGCATTTCTAACAAGGTCCCCCTTGATACTGCTGTTGCTTGTCAGATTTGTGAACCATTCCTCTTATACTTTATTACATACTTGGGATAGGGTACATACAATATGTGGTTTTAAAGTTATATTTTTCAGCTATGTAGAAAACATCTATATAGAAAAACAATTACAGTGCTATGAAGAGCAACAATAGTGCTAATGTAATTTTTTAAGGGGTTGATGTCCTACCTTGAAACAGATAATAGAATTATCTAATTGCTCTCATGTATTTTTCTTTTGACTACATCCTTATATATAATTGTGGATAGATTATAACAATACATAATGATATACTATCCTCATGTTACTATGAAACCAGATTACCTAAGAATGTCAGATGTTTGAATAGTTACTTCCTCTACAACGATTATAGCTAATCCTTCACAAATTTCCTGTAATTTATTATAGCCTTGATCTAATCAGTTTTGACACCCTTTGTATTTTGCGTGAGAAACTTAAGTTTGGATTTAGCTGAAATAGTAAAATATCTAAGACATATTTGACTTGTTTCTGTGAAACATTTATTTTGTAAACAATACCATTAACTGGAGCAGAAATTTCCTAGAAAACATCTAAAATTATTGTGTAACTATCTCTAAGATTATTTTCTAAACTCCATTGCTGTGTCACTTCAAATAATAAACTATTCTGAGTATCTGTCAGAACTGTAATTTCTTGGGTTCTGAGATCCTCAGTCTACTTCATCTGGCCCATTGAATCTCAAACTTCAAAGAAATATCAGTATCTCCTGGAGGGCTTGTTAGAGTATAAATTGCCCCTCTTTCCCTCCTTTTCCTCCCCAAACACAGTTGCTGATTCTGTATGTGTGAGGTACAGTCAAGAATTTGCATTTCTAACAAGGTCCCCCTTGATACTGCTGCTGCTTGTCAGATTTGCGAACCATTCCTCTTATATTTTCTTACATACTTGGGATAGGGTACATACAATATGTGCGAAAGGATGATAACGGAAATACAAATCTGGACAGATGTTTTATACATCTGGTGTTTTCCAGATCCTCCCAGGATACTGTCAATTCTTTTTCCCTTCATATGCCTTCTTGTTCCCACAGAGACAACAGCATTCAGTCTGTCTAGACTGAAGTGAGGAAAAAGATCAGCTGTGTGTGAGTTTTATTCCTTTTTACATCTAGAGTTGTAGAAGAGGGATATGATTTTTTAAAAAACATAAAACAGCTTCCACAAATTGCTATTATTGGGAAGCAGATGATTCTTTGACGTCAGATAATTTTCTAACACATGTACTTGTCAGGCAGTAGTATTACTTTAAGGTAGTTTGTTTGCTGCACTGAAACTTGGTAGTTGAACCAACTTCTGTCACCAAGTCCTTATCCAGAGAAAAGAAGGTAACCTATAAAGGAAAGCCCATTAGTTTATCATCGGACTTCTCAGCAGAAACTCCACAATGTAGAAGAAAATGGAGCCAAATATTCAAATTATTGAAAGAGAGAAATTACCAGCCAAGAAAATATATCCAGCAGAGTTATCCTTTAGATATGAAGGAGAAACACTTTTTTCGAACATACAGAAGCTGAGGGACTTTATCACCAGAAGACTTCCATTGCAGGAAGTCCTCAAGGAAATTATTCTACTTGAAACAAAGAACAGAAGGTCACAAAACTGAGTTAAGATAATCAAAAAACAGCATAAATAGGGATAATCTGTCACAACAAAAACAAGAGGAGGGAGTAAAGGTCTGAATTTACAAAGGAGGATGGAGATCATATACATTCAAAAGAAAAAAGACTACTATGTATATGAAATTCCTTTTTCAGAAACCTGATGGTAACTGCACACACTGAAACCTAAAGCTTATACATACATATAACTTACAAAAAGAGGAAATAAAGGAAAAAGGTATAGAATACCATTACACAAAAACAAGTCAGAAACACAAAGGAAAAAAAACCAGTTGGGGGTACAGAGCTACCAGAAAACAAAATGGCTATAGGAATTTTTTTTTGATAGAGACAGAGAGAGAGAGAGAGAGAGTGAGAGAGAGAGAGGACAGATAGGAACAGACAGGAAGGGAGAGAGATGAGAAGCATCAATTCTTCATTGCAGCACCTTCATTGTTCACTGATTGCTTTCTCATATGTGCCTTGATGGAGGGGGAGGGCGCTACAGCAGAGCTAGTTGCTTGCCCCTTGCTCAAGCCAGTGACCTTGGGCTCACCAGTGACCCTTCAAGCCAGCGACCTTTGGGCTCAAGCCAGCAACCATGAGGTCGTGTATATGATCCCTACTCAAGCCAGTGAACCTGTGCTAAATCTGGTGAGCCCACGCTCAAGCCGTTGAGCCCACACTCAAGTCAGTGACCTTGGGGTTTTGAATCTGAGTCCTCCATGTTCCAATTCGATGCTCTAGCCACTGTGCCACTGTGCCACTGTCTGGTCAGACAGGAGATCCTTATACATCAATAATTACCCTAAGTGCAAGTGAACTAAATTTACCAATAAAAAGGCACAAAGTAGCAGACTGGATCAAAAAAACAAAACCCGACTAGATGCTGCCTTCAAGAGCCATGACTAAGCTGCAAAGACAAAGATTCAAAATGAAAGTGTGGAAAATGATTCTCTAAGCACATAGCATACACAGAAAAGCAGGTGTAGCCATACTTACTGTATATCTGACAAAAATAAAAATGCTTTACTCCAGTTTTTTTTATCATTTCCATTGCTCCTGTTATCTTACAGAGACCTATATCGTATTATACTTGAACTGTAATTTTTCTTAATTAATTTTACTTATTGATTTTAGTGAGAGAGGAAAGGCAGGGGGAGAGACAAAGAGACAGAGAGAGACAAAAACATCCATCTATTCCTGTATGTGCCCAGACCTGGGATCGACTGGCAACCTTTGTGCTTTGGGAAAAGGCTAACCAACTAACTGAGCTATCCGGCCAGGGCCGAACTATAATTTTAGTTTATTCTTAGTTTATCTCCTTGCTCTTAGTCCAGAGTTTAAGTTTCTTTTCTTTACAGGATTGTTTAAACTTTCTAGCCTGGTGTACAAGTTTTCTTCATTACCTAACCCCACCATCGACCTAACAGTTTATTCTTTTTTTTTTTTTTTTTTACGGAGACAGAGAGAGAGAGAGAGAGAGAGAGACAGAGAGACAGATAGAGACAGGCAGGAACGGAGAGAGATGAGAAGCATCAATCATTAGTTTTTCATTGCGACACCTTAGTTCATTGATTGCTTTCTCATATGTGCCTTAACCTCGGACCTTCAGCAGACTGAGTGACCCCTTGCTTAAGCCAGCGACCTTGGATCCAAACTGGTGAGCTTTTGCTCAAACCAGATGAGCCCGCGCTCAAGCTGGCAACCTCGGGGTCTCGAACCTGGGTCCTTGGCATCCCAGTCCGATGCTCTATCCACTGCGCCACCACCTGGTCAGGCAACAGTTTATTCTTTAGACTTACTGAGTTCGTAACATGTATCGGGCTCTATGCTCCATCCTATAAATATGATGGCAGACATGAAGGGCATGGTTTCTGTCCTCCCAGGGCTTTCCATTTAGGTGGAAGGTAGGTTATTATAGTTATTAGAAAATATTTATTGTAATGACTGTTTAGATGTCTGAGATTGATGGCAAAGTACATTCTGTCCACTACTTCCTTACCCCTTCAAATTCCCCTCAATTACTTCTACTTTGAGTCATGAAATGCTAGGACCTTATGTATGACTCCATGCCTTTATACGGCTTATCTCCCCATTTTTTCCTAGTTAATGTCTGGCCTTCCTTTAAGACCCAGGTTAGATATAACCTGTAATTAGAAGTGTCATCCTTTGCCCTCATACCTCTTGTCATTTTTCTCTGATAGTAAAATATTTGCCTCTTTTTGTTCTTTATTATAGAGCAAGAGCTCCTTAAATACAGAGATCACGTTTCTTCTTTGTATCTCATTGCCTCCAAAAGTGTCTGATATTGACAGGACATTCAGTAAATGGTCATTGCATGAAGTGAAGAGTCATCTGTATTCCTTTATGATGTGTATTTGCTGGTTTTCCTGTGCTTTTTTGAGTATAGGCATTTTTCTTAATGTAGCTTACTAGACAAGCTTTCATGGTCTTCTTTGTGGAAGAAATGGTGGCTTTGTTTATTTTTTATTAATTTGTTAAATGATGATTTGTGTGCATGAAGAATGCATCTGATGGTATATTATGAAGCATTATTGGTGCTTATGAAGCATTACTGGTTTGCTGCATTATATGTAAGATTCAGAAGAGAAGGTTCCCTATCCCAGTTTTCTGAGCACTGCCTTAAACAAGTAAATGAGAATTGTATTTGGGGAGTCACTTTACCGTAATGTTATTTTTATTATTATTATTATTATTTATTTTTTTTTTTTTTTCATTTTTCTGAAGCTGGAAACAGGGAGAGACAGTCAGACAGACTCCCGCATGCGCCCGACCGGGATCCACCCGGCACGCCCACCAGGGGGCGACGCTCTGCCCACCAGGGGGCGATGCTCTGCCCATCCTGGGCGTCGCCATGTTGCGACCCTCCTGGGTGTCGCCATATTGCGACCAGAGCCACTCTAGCGCCTGGGGCAGAGGCCACAGAGCCATCCCCAGCACCCGGGCCATCTTTTGCTCCAATGGAGCCTTGGCTGCGGGAGGGGAAGAGAGAGACAGAGAGGAAGGCGCGGCGGAGGGGTGGAGAAGCAAATGGGCGCTTCTCCTATGTGCCCGGGCTGGGAATCGAACCCGGGTCCTCCGCACGCTAGGCTGACGCTCTACCGCTGAGCCAACCGGCCAGGACTATTTTTATTTTATTTTATTTTTAAATTTTATAAGAGTTTATTTAAGCCAAACTGGTGACATGTCAGGGAGCAAGATCTCAAATTCTCTTTATTGACATTTTTAAACAGTCCCTCTGTAGTGATGTGGTTTTAAGCGAGTAAACCTTTTGTAATTCATTTTTCTTATATATGAAATGAAGATTAGGGACAATAGGAAGATTCAATACTTTATTATGTGAAAAAACAAATAGTATGTGGCCCATACTGTCATCCTTCTGACTACTGTTGGTTCATTTTTTCTAGAGACAGGGAAAAAATTAAATGTCTCAAAGATGTTTCAGCCTAAAGAATTCTGAAAATATGGCCTTGGCTTATAATACCTACTATGCTTATTTACCTTTCTCCTATGAGGATTACTTATAAATTGTTGAGTTGAACATAATAAAATGTTACGTAACACTTGACACAATATTTTATTTTTGCAGATGTTCTCAAATAGTGATGAAGCTGTAATCAATAAAAAATTGCCCAAAGAACTCCTGTTACGGTAAGTCTGAATGCTAATTTTAAGTTTGTGTGTGTGTGTGTGTGTGTGTGTGTGTGTATCATATATGTCTATTTAAAAATTTGCAGGCTTACTACTGTTCTTCATGTATGTATAAGACCTGGATTATCTGAATTTGTAAATTTATTGATTCTTTTGTTAAGCAATCTTCGTCTTTTCTAGATATAAATCAAGATTTTGAATGTTTAAGTTGGAAAGTTTTCTCTTACTCAATGTTACTTATATATGATTTCATTTACTCATTTTTCCTTTGCCCTGTTCTTGTATATAATGTGAAAGAAGTAGTAGATTTTTATTATAGTACTAATTTTTTGGAAGAGTGATTCTAATCCATTCCTTCCCCCCACTTGTATTTGCAACAAAATATGCTGAGAGTGCTGTATAGAAGAGTTACAGCCCTTTGTGCTAAAGATAGAAAGGTAAAAGTTGGCCTGATCTGTGGTGGCGCAGTGGGATAAAGCGTCGACCTGGAACACTGAGGTCGCCGGTTCGAAACCTTGGGCTTGCCTGGTCAAGGCACATATGGGAGTTGATGCTTCCTGCTCCTTCCCCTTCTCTCTCTCTCTGTCTCTCTCTCTCACTCCTCTCTCTCTAAGAAAATCAATAAATAAAATATTTAAAAAAAAAAAAAAAAGAAAGGTAAAAGTTAATTTGGAACTGTTTCTTTTCCTATATTACACTTACAATTTTACCATTCTTTTAGTGTGTAGAAACTACATTTGGGCTCACCCATAACACGAAACACACGGCTCCTGGCCCTGGCCGGGTAGCTAAGTTGGTTGGAGCATCATCCTGCCATGCCGAGGTTGCGGGTTCTAATCCTGTCAGGGCACATAACAAGAGTCAACTAGTGACGACATGAACAGGTGGAACAACAAGTTGCTGTTTCTCTCTCTGTCTCTCCCTTCCTCCCTCTCTCCAAATCAATTACACACACACACACACACACACACACACACACACACCTCCCAATTTATTTGCATCTGACTTAGGAATCATGTCCAAGAAAGGGGCCATAGGAATTATTTTCAGTGCCTATTATTTGGGCACCTAATCACACCATTCTTTGTTCACTTACGTGGAATATCATGACAGAGAAAGGTATATGCTCTTTGCAGCTGAAAGAAGCTAACAAGTGACTGTGCTCAGAGGCAGCTGCCTCTTGCTCTTGGTTGCTGCTGCGATCCAGTCAGCCCCTAACCAACCTGATCTCTGCTTCCAGGTGGACAATAATCTCTGCTCTAGTGCTGCTAAAGAATATTCCTGCCATTCCTAAGTATTTTTGTATGCCTGAGTTCTCCACTGCATTGCATGATCCTTGTAAGCAGGGACTATATAGCCTATCAATATGTAGTACTTTACACATTGGAGATACTAAGAAAAAAAGTAAAATAACTAAATTAAACTTGGGATAGATTTTTCCATGGAAGCAGTGCATGTGTACATGCTGGTTGACAATAGTTTTGTTTTTTAATTCTTTTTAAGAAAATTAAATTGAATATAATAGTTTAAGTAATAGCAATACTCGCTTGACTACGCAGGGCCCATTGGAAGATGCATCCTGAATATCTTGAGTAATAATTTGAGTAGCCTTCAGATTTCAGCAAAATTTTAGCTATTTTAAAGAGATATTTTTAAGTAGGTCATGTTCTTCACTGTTATTATAAGCTGACTATACTAAAATATACTTTTGTGTTTTATAATGCCATTATTTTGAATACTTAGTGTTATTTTATACTACTGTAGTTTACCTTAAGACTCAGTAAGATTTAGGGAAATTATTTAGCTCTTTGGTGACTGGCCACACCATGCTATGGTTTATGTTTTTCTGTTTTTGCCATGAAACCCAAATTTCTTACTATGGCCTACAAGACCCCTCATTAGATGGCAGGGGAATAACTTGATCTGGTTTATATTTTTAAAGGATTAGTCTCGATACTATGTGTTGGCCAGATTAGGGGATAGGAATGGAGAGCAGTAAGAGGCTAATAAATTCCAGGCAAGAGATAAGGGTAGCATAGAAAACATGTCCTATAATTCTTTTAGACTGCAGCATTGCTTACCCCTGCCCTTTCTAGCTTTAGTAACTATCTCTTTTGTTTTCTTTTGAGAGACAGTTAGCATAAACCATGATACTACTTTCAAGTGTACAACATGATTCAATATCTACATAAATCTTAAAATGATCACCACACAAATCTAATTAATATTCATCACAGTTACAAAATTTTTTTTCTTGTGATGAGAATTTTTAAGATCTACTCTTTTACCAACTTTCAAGTGTACAATAGTATTATTAACTATAGTCACCATGCTGTATATTACAGCCCCAGGACTTCTCTACTTTACAACTAGAAGTTCGTGTCTTTTGACCACCTTCATCCATTTCACCCACCACCACCAACCTGTTCCCTGGTATCTACGAGGGTTTGTTAGGGTTTTTTGTTTGTTTGTTTGTTTTGCCAGTAAAGAATTATATAACTCTATGCTTGTAATACCTTTGACACTTTATCTTATTAGCACACTGCCATGTGAGAGAGTTTGTGAGTGTGAAGAGAAGTTAGGAGTATCTGGCTCTTTTTCTAGCCATGAGTTGAGAGGTTGGAAAAGGGTAGGTTGAAGAAGGGTGCTATGTGCCTGACTTCTCAAGTTAGAACACTGGAGATGCTTTTTCCATAACAATATTTTTATGAATGAATATTTGGTTCTAGTTTATGTTATATTGGAAGTGGTCCTTGTGTACAATTGGCTGCTTTCTAACCTAAGCAGGGAAGCTAATTACCACATATGATATGATTCCTGTGAGGAAATGAGCTTGAGTTCTAAACAATCGATTCTATACTTATTGATGGGAACAAGTCCCTTCCTAAATTAAAGACAGAGTGAGGCCCTGGCCGGTTTGCTCAGCGGTAGAGCGTCGGCCTGGCGTGTGGGGGACCCGGGTTCGATTCCTGGCCAGGGCACATAGGAGAAGCGCCCATTTGCTTCTCCACCCCACCCCCCTCCTTCCTCTCTGTCTCTCTCTTCCCCTCCCGCAGCCAAGGCTCCATTGGAGCAAAGATGGCCCGGGTGCTGGGGATGGCTCCTTGGCCTCTGCCCCAGGCGCTAGAGTGGCTCTGTCGAGCATCGCCCCCTGGTGGGCAGAGCGTCGCCCCTGGTGGGCATGCCGGGTGGATCCCGGTCGGGCGCATGCGGGAGTCTGTCTGACTGTCTCTCCCCGTTTCCAGCTTCAGAAAAATACAAAAAAAAAAAAGAAAAAAAAAAGACAGAGTGAAACTGCTGTCCCAAAAAGGAAGGAAATAATTTGATACTGTAAAACATACTACATACTTGGTGAACGCATTTAAGTATATACAATATAGATTTTGTTTAAACCAATTAAGACAAATAGAAAAGAGGCTTGTGGCCTTGACCAGTTTGCCCAGGGGTAGTGTCAGCGTGGTGTGTGGATGTTCCAGGTTCAATTCCCGGTCAGGGCACATAGGAGAAGCGACTCTCTGCTTCTCCACTCCTCCCCCTTCTCTCTCTATCTCTTCTCCTCCGGCAGCCATGGCTCAATTGTTTCCAGCCAATTGGCCCCAGGCACTGAGGATAGCTCTGTGGAGCCTCCGCTTCACGTGCAGTTGTGGTATGGCTCCAGATGGGCAGAGAGCATCAGCCCCAGATGGGGATCACTGGGTGGATCCCGGTTAGAGCGCATGCAAGAGTCTGTCTCTCTGCCTCCCCTCCTCTCACTAAAATAAAAAAAAAGAGAGAGAGAGAAAAAGAAAAAGAAAAAGAGGCCTTTTAGATATCTTTGACATTACACCAAACAGATAATTGATCAGTAAAAATGTTATTATAAATTCAATCTGGGATATTTATAATTTATTGAAATTCATTGAATGTGACATTTCCTAAAGTTTAAATTTTCTTTAAAGTACATAGGGAATGATTAGAAACAACAGGTACCCCTGGGAATGGAAACTGGGTAACTAGATCGGACTAGAAGAAAAGCTTACTTTTTATTAGGCTTTTTTGTATCTTTGAGCTGATTCTTACAGCATTTGAACTCTTCATTTTGAAATAGTGTTATACTTACAAAAAATTGCAAAAATAGTGCAAAAAACTTTTAAGTGCTTTTTCCTAAAAATGAATATTTTATATAATCAAACAATACAATTATCAAAATTAGGATTGATACAGTACTATTAACTGATCTACAGACCTGGTCAGATTTCTCAGTTGTCCCAGTGATACGTTTTTTTCTTGCCCAGGATCCAGTCTAGGTGCAGACATTCCATTAATTGTCATGCCTGCTTAGTTTTCTGTAATCTGGGACACTTCCTTAGTCTTCCTATGTCTTTCAAAATCTTGATACTTTTGAACTGTAATTTTATAGAATTTCCCTCAATCTGGCTTTGTCTGATGTCTGCTCGTGATTAAATTGAGGTCATGTACTTTGGCAAGTATATTACAAACGTGGTGTGCCCTTCTCCATCTATCACAACAGGAGGCACATATGTTAATATGCTTATTACAGGTGATGTGAACTTTTTTTTTTTGTATTTTTCCGAAGTGAGAAGTGGGGGCAGCAGACAGACTCCTGCATGTGCCCGACTAGGATCCAACTGGCATGCCCACCAGGGGGCGATGCTCTGCCCATCTGGGGCGTTGCTCTGCTGCAACCAGACCCATTCTAGCGCCTGAGGCAGATGCCATGGAGCCATCCTCAGCACCCCAGGCCAACTTTGCTCCAATGGAGCCTTGGCTGTGGGAGGGGAAGAGGAAGATAGACAGAAAGGAGAGGGGGAAGGCTGGAGAAGCAGATGGGCACTTCTCCTGTGTGCCTTGGCCAGGAATCCAACCCGGGGCTTCCACTCGCCAGGCCAACGCTTTACCGCTGAGCCAACCGGCCAGGGCCGGTGATGTGAACTTTGATCACTTAGTTAAGCTAGTGTCTTTGCATAGCTCCACTTTGAAATTGTTTTTCTTTGTTATTGATAAATATTTTGTGAGGAGAGATGTTGAGACTATGTAGGTGTTCTCTAAAATACAGTTTAATAACTATTATGCAACATTTGGTTTGGTTGCAGGGGTCTCCAAACTTTTTACACAGAAGGCCAGTTCACTGTCCCTCAGACCGTTGGAGGGCCGCCACATACAGTGCTCCTCTCACTGACCACCAATGAAAGAGGTGGCCCTTCCGGAAGTGCGGGGGAGGGAGGGCAGATAAATGGCCTCAGAGGGCTGCATGCGGCCGGCGGGCCGTAGTTTGGGGACGCCTGGTAGAGTATACATATTACATTGTTGAATCCAACGTATATTAACTTACAAGGAGGACAATTGTGTTCTTAGGACTATACTACTGTATTTACTTGTAATTGCAAGGTCACAGCCAAGTTACCAATGAATTAAGCAAGTGTTGTTCCCTCTTAACTTTAACTTAACTTTAATTTACTGATTCTCTTCCTTCCCTTTTGAAACAAAGGTTATATTAATGCTGTGGCAAGCTGTAATCCAGTTTGGCTAATGTGAAACCAGTTAGCAGGATTGACAGTACTCTCTTTCAGAGCAGAGCCATACACATTTATTTAGGAGTACCAGTTGAAAAATGTGTGCCAGAGTTTATAAGACAAAGAGTCTTGTGTATTTTCCAAGAGCTACTGTAAGGTGACTTGTTCTCAGATATTTCTTCTGAGGATGATATTGATAACTAAAAATGACATGAGGGATAAGACTGCTTGAGATCACACATGCCCTTTTAGCTATAAAACAAAGTGCAGTTTCAGAATGAGGATTATTACTATTTATAGGAATCCGAGCCTGACCAGGCCAGGCGGTGGTGCAGTGGATAGAGCATCAGGCTGGGATGCGGAGGACCCAGGTTCAAGACCCTGAGGTCACCAGCTTGAGTGCGGGCTCATCTGGTTTGAGCAAAAGCTCACCAGCTTGGGCCCAAGGTTGCTAGCTCGAGCAAGGGGTTACTCGGTCTGCTGAAGGCCCGCAGTCAAGGCACATATGAGAAAGCAATCAATGAACAACTAAGGTGTTGCAACGCGCAACGAAAAACTAATAATTGATCCTTATCATCATCTCTCCGTTCCTGTCTATCCCCCTCTCTGACTCTCTCTCTATCTCTGTAAAAAAAAAAAAATCCGAAATATTTTTCATTATTTTTTCAACTGTTGAAGGTGTTAGCATGTAATTATAATATAATAAGTAATGTGTATTTGTGAGTTGGTAGATGAACTTTCTGAACTAACGTGGAAAAAATTAATTAGCTGGGATATTTTTTGGTCTGAAATAAAGTCATGCTGTGTTAGGGGTCCCCAAGAACACCCCTAACATTTAGGGTTTAGTCATTTCCTGGGAGGACTCCCAGGACTCAGCATATCGTCATGCGCATGTCTGAGATCTGTTACCGGGAAAGGATACGAAGCAAAGTTAGCAAAGGGAAAAGTGCATGGCGCCGAGGAGTGGAAACCAGGCATAAGTTTCAAAGGGTCCTGTCCCAGTGCAGTCACAGAGAATGCACTTAATCCCTTAGCGAGAAGTTGTGACAGTGTAAGTAAAATGTTTACCAGGGAAGCTCACTGAGGGAATAGTGGGAACTCAACCAAAATCCAAATCCTAACTTGCCATCCAAGGGCCAGAATTGCAAGCAGGCCTCTCTGAGGTTATGACTGCTATGGTAACTCTTCTCTGCACACAGGTTATCTCATCTTTGAGGAACTTTACAGTGTTCATTTCTTCTAGCTTTTCATTCTGTTTAATTGCCAGGAATTCAGGATAGATAGGTGTGTGTATGTTTTCTTTCCTCTTATTTATTTATTTATTTATTTCTATTTTAACTGACCAGATTACAAAAAGAACCATAATAGAGACCTTAGTTCATCCTTCATAAGCTTGTTGACCTGGTCTTTCCTGTTGTCAGCATCTCTACCTTCTACAAAATAAGTGGTCTTTTTCTTCGTTGTACCTCATGGGGAAGATAATTTGAAGAGCCCACAGGAAAGTGTTTACTTCTTTGAAGCATTTTCCAACAGTATGGAGCAGGGGTCCCCAAACTTTTTACACAGGGGGCCAGTTCACTGTCCCTCAGACTGTTGGAGGGCCGGACTATAAAAAAAAAGCTATGAACAAATCCCTGTCCACACTGTACATATTTTAAAGTAAAAAAAACAAAACGGGAATAAATACAATATTTAAAATAAAGAACAAGGGGCCCTGGCCGGTTGGCTCAGCGGTAGAGCGTCGGCCTAGCGTGCGGAGGACCCGGGTTCGATTCCCGGCCAGGGCACACAGGAGAAGCGCCCATTTGTTTCTCCACCCCTCCGCCGTGCTTTCCTCTCTGTCTCTCTCTTCCCCTCCCGCAGCCAAGGCTCCATTGGAGCAAAGATGGCCCGGGCGCTGGGGATGGCTCTGTGGCCTCTGCCTCAGGCACTAGAGTGGCTCTGGTCGCAACATGGCGACGCCCAGGATGGGCAGAGCATTGCCCCCTGGTGGGCAGAGCATCGCCCCTGGTGGGCGTGCCGGGTGGATCCCGGTCGGGCGCATGTGGGAGTCTGTCTGACTGTCTCTCCCCATTTCCAGCTTCAGAAAAAATGAAAAAAAATAAAAAAATTAAAAAAAAATAAAGAACAAGTAAATTTAAATCAACAAACTGACCAGTATTTCTTTTTTTTTTTTATATAATTTTATTTTTTTAATGGGGTGACATCAATAAATCAGGATACATATATTCAAAGATAACAAGTCCAGGTTATCTTGTCGTTCAATTATGTTGCATACCCACCACCCAAAGTCAGATTGTCCTCTGTCACCTTCTATCTTGTTTTCTTTGTGCCCCTCCCACCCCCTATCCCTCTCCCATTCCCCCCTCCCCCCCGTAACCACCACACTCTTATCAATGTCTCTTAGTTTCACTATTATGTCCCACCTACGTATGGAATAATACAGTTCCTGTTTTTTTCTGATTTACTTATTTCGCTTCGTATCATCTTATCAAGATCCCACCATTTTGCTGTAAATGTTCCGATGTCATCATTTCTTATGGCTGAGTAGTATTCCATAGTGTATATGTGCCACATCTTCTTTATCCAGTCATCTATTGATGGGCTTTTTGGTTGTTTCCATGTCCTGGCCACTGTGAACAATGCTGCAATAAACATGGGGCTGCATGTGTCTTTACGTATCAATGTTTCTGAGTTTTGGGGATATATACCCAGTAGAGGGATTGCTGGGTCATAAGGTAGTTCTATTTTCAGTTTTTTGAGGAACCACCATACTTTCTTCCATAATGGTTGTACTACTTTACATTCCCACCAACAGTGGATGAGGGTTCCTTTTTCTCCACAGCCTCTCCAACATTTGCTATTACCTGACTTGCTAATAACAGCTAATCGAACAGGTGTGAGGTGGTATCTCATTGCCGTTTTGATTTGCATTTCTCTAATAGCTAAAGAAGATGAGCATCTTTTCATATATCTGTTGGCCATCTGTATTTCTTCCTGTGAGAAGTGTCTATTCATATCCTCTTCCCATTTTTTTATTGGATTGTTTGTTTGTTTGTTGTTGAGTTTTATGAGTTCTTTGTATATTTTGGATATTAGGCCCTTATCTGAGCTGTTGTTTGAAAATATCATTTCCCATTTAGTTGGCTTTCTGTTTATTTTGTTATCAGTTTCCCTTGCTGAGCAAAAACTTCTTAGTCTGATGTAGTCCCATTCATTAATTTTTGCCTTCACTTCTCTTGCCATTGGAGTCAAATTCATAAAATGCTCTTTAAAACCCAGGTCCATGAGTTGAGTACCTATGTCTTCTTCTATGTACTTAATTGTTTCAGGTCTTATGTTTAGATCTTTGATCCATTTTGAGTTAATTTTTGTACAGGGGGAGAGACTGTAGTCCAGTTTCATTCTTTTGCATGTGGCTTTCCAGTTTTCCCAGCACCATTTATTGAAGAGGCTTTCTTTTCTCCATTGTGTGTTGTTGGCCCCTTTATCAAAAATTATTTGACTATATATATGTGGTTTTATTTCTGGACTTTCTATTCTGTTCCATTGGTCTGAGTGTCTATTTTTCTGCCAATACCATGCTGTTTTGATTGTCGTGGCCCTATAATAGAGTTTGAAGTCAGGTATTGTTATGCCCCCAGCTTCATTCTTTTTCTTTAGGATTGCTTTGGCTATTCGGGGTTTTTTATAGTTCCATATAAATCTGATGATTTTTTGCTCTATTTCTTTAAAAAATGTCATTGGAATTTTGATGGGAATTGCATTAAATTTGTATATTGCTTTGGGTAATATAGCCATCTTGATTATATTTATTCTTCCTAGCCAAGAACAAGGTATATTCTTCCATCTCATTATATCTTTTTCGATTTCCCTTAACAATGGTTTATAGTTTTCATTATATAAGTCCTTTACATTCTTTGTTATGTTTATTCCTAAGTATTTTATTTTTTTTGTTGCAATCGTGAAGGGGATTATTCTTTTGAGTTCCTTCTCAGTTGTTTCATTGTTGGCATATAGAAAGGCTATTGACTTCTGTATGTTAATTTTGTATCCTGCGACCTTACTGTATTGGCTTATTGTTTCTAGTAGTCTTTTTGTGGATTCTTTGGGGTTTTCGATGTATAGGATCATATCATCTGCAAAAAGTGATACCTTTACTTCTTCTTTTCCGATATGGATGCCTTTTATTTCTTTGTCTTGTCTGATTGCTCTGGCTGACCAGTATTTCAATGCCAGTTCACTGTCCCGTTGGAGGGCTGGACTATAAAAAAAAAAACTATGGGCCTGACCAGGCGGTGGCGCAGTGGATAGAGCATTGGACTTGGATGCCAAGGACCCAGGTTCGAGACCCTGAGGTCACCGGCTTGAGCACGGGCTCATCTGGCTTGAGCAAAATAAAAAAAAATGCTCACCAGCTTGGACCCAAGGTCGCTGACTCGAGCAGGGGGTTACTCGGTCTGCTGAACGCCCACGGTCAAGGCACATATGAGAGAGCAATCAATGAACAACTAGGGTGTTGCGGCGAAAAACTGATGATTGATGCTTCTCATCTCTCTCCATTCCTGTCTGTCTGTCCCTATCTATCCCTCTCTCTGACTCTCTTTCTCTCTCTGTCCCTGTAAAGGGGGAAAAAAAAAAACAAAAAACTATGGGCCCTGGCCGGTTGGCTCAGCAGCAGAGCGTCGGCCTGGTGTGTGGGGGACCCGGGTTCGATTCCCGGCCAGGGCACATAGGAGAGGCACCCATTTGCTTCTCCACCCCCCCTCCTTCCTCTCTGTCTCTCTCTTCCCCTCCCACAGCCAAGGCTCCATTGGAGCAAAGATGGCCCGGGCGCTGGGGATGGCTCCTTGGCCTCTGCCCCAGGCGCTAGAGTGGCTCTGGTCGTGGCAGACTACACTTATAGATCAGTTTATTTACTGACTTGAGGTTTGGGTACCCCTGCAATATATGGTTCCACAATCCTCAGCATGTTAATTGAAGCCTTGTTGAGCTTAATAAGGAGGGGCAGAGCATCGCCCCCTGGTGGGCAGAGTGTCGCCCCTGGTGGGCGTGCCGGGTGGATCCCGGTTGGGCGCATGCGGGAGTCTGTCTGACTGTCTCTCCCCGTTTCCAGCTTCAGAAAAATACAAAATAAATAAATAAATAAATAAATAAACAAACAAACAATGAACAAATCCCTATGCACACTGTACATATTTTAAAGTAAAAAAACAAAACGGGAACAAGTACAATATTTAAAATAAAGAACAAGTAAATTTAAATCAACAAACTGACCAGTATTTCTATGCTCCTGTCACTGACCACTAATGAAAGAGGTGCCCCTTCCAGAAGTGCGGTGGGGGCCGGATAAATGGCCTCAGGGGGCTGCATGCAGCCCGCGGGCTATAGTTTGGGGACCCCTGGTATAGAGTGTATGAATTAGGCCCTCTGTACAGATGACGTCATATTTACCAAGACCTCAAGCAGTCAGTGTGTTATCTGTCAGGGCAGTTCACTTTTTGTTGATTTTGTCATAACTACACTTATAGATCAGTTTATTTACTGACTTGAGGTTTGGGTACCCCTGCAATATATGGTTCCACAATCCTCAGCATGTTCATTGAAGCCTTGTTGAGCTTAATAAAGGGGCTGTTGAAGATGTGGCTTAGGCGAAGAAGCTGCAGCACCTTTTGGACCTTTGGGCTTACACCATTGATACCTCTGATCGTGATGACAAATGCTAGTTGAGTTCCACAGGCATGCATATATATATATATATATATATGGAAGTTGCCAGCTCTTTTTACCATTTTAGCAACTTAAATCTTACTTTCGTACATCTGCCTATACTCCTTGTGATAGTGCTTAGCTTTTTCATACATGAGCTTCCTCCTTGCCTTTCAAAGCATCTTTTGGGTACACTTCTTTCTCAGACCCACTTGATCTTCAGCTCTGCAAAATTCGTTTGCTTTTTCTTAGGAATCTTTTCTTCTGTACACTCCATGGTTTCAGCCAGAAAAATGTGTTTTTCTTTCTTTTAAAGGCATAGTAGTTGAGAATATGGACTCTGGAATCTGACCACCTGGATTCTGTCAATTTACTAACTGTAAATTGAGGATTTCAGTACCTGCCTTTTTGGGTTAAGGATCAAAAGGGTTGATAAGTGTAAAGTGCTTAGAAGAGTTCCTGGCACATAGTATGTAAGTGCTATAAAAATGTTATGTATATTACTGGTAATTCTATTTTTTACCCATAGACCATAAAATGATATGATCAGATTCCAAGACTATCAAAAGTGATCATCTCTCAACTTTAAGGTTCAAATTGGCAGATATTCCTAAGTCAAAGAACAGAAAACCAGTCTTTCTCTTATCTAGCATGTAGTTTTGTGGTCTTCTTAATTATCTAGAACAATACCAAAGAAACAAAATAAGCAGAAAGATCAAATGTGCATTTTACTCAGAGAGTGCCTGCCAGTCATTTCCAGGCTCTATTTACTTTTTTTTTTCTTTAGACACAGTTCATCCAGATTCAATTAAAAGTTGCAGTAAATAAAAATAGGAACAGAAGAGTAATGCTGGCAAAGGGTCCACTGAGTTTTAAGAAGGGGCATTCTGACAGTAAGGGACAATATATACATACAAAATAATAAATAGAAACTTTGAAAAGCGTTATACTACAGTACTGTATATTTAATGGACACACAGGTGTTTTGTTTTTTGTTTTTTTTCCTGAAGCTGGAAACGGGGAGAGACAGTCAGACTCCCGCATGCGCCTGACTGGGATCCACCCGGCACGCCCACCAGGGGCAACGCTCTGCCCACCAGGGGGCGACGCTCTGCTCCTCCGGGGCGTCGCTCCGACGCAACCAGAGCCACTCTAGCGCCTGGGGCAGAGGCCAAGGAGCCATCCCCAGCGCCCGGGCCCGGGCCATCTTTGCTCCAATGGAGCCTTGGCTGCGGGAGGGGAAGAGAGAGACAGAGAGGAAAGTGCGGCAGAGGGGTGGAGAAGCAAATGGGCGCTTCTCCTATGTGCCCTGGCCGGGAATCGAACCTGGGTCCCCCCGCACGCCAGGCCGACGCTCTACCGCTGAGCCAACCAGCCAGGGCGTGGACACACAGGTTTTAATTCCCCATGAGGTTTCACTGTAGAGGATGACAGTTGATGTTCTTCATGAAAGCTGTGAGATGAAATTCTTTTCCTTAACTGCCGCGGACCAGCACAGCTTCCAAATAACGGTGCGGAATTAAGGAAACACACTTTGTCAGAACAAAACCAATGGGACCGGGAGGACTCTTCAAACTGCCTGGCAGCATCTGAGTGCCTCACAGCCCCAGTTCGCTTTATTATATGGACCTATGCAAATCAAGGACCCTGATACAAAGTTGCACATCAAAGGCTAAGACAGGAACTCTCCCAAGGCAAAAACAGGATACATTAGTGAAATTTACAAACATCTGAAACAAACAGAGTCAGAGGAAGGGCATGTATATTGCTTCTTGCAATCCAAGGAAGGAAGTGGAGTGGGTGCAAACACTCAGCATCAAAGCCAAATATGGAGATGGAGGGGGGAGAACTTAGCCCCCTGCCAAGCCTCGAATCTATAATGGCTTTTTGCCATTAATGGTCCACAACACTTAACTTTTTTTGTGTGTGTGTGTGAGAGGAGAGAATTCAAGTGATATATTTATCAAATACCAAGAAAAGTCAGTATAATTTGTTTTATACTGATTTTTAACAAAAAAGTTACATATATAACTCTTTATATAAACATAAGCTATTTTTTCTATGCAGTGCATGTATGATACATTTTTACTTGTGTTTGCTACTGTAGTTAATCTATGTATTTACTTTGGTGAGAGAACAAAAAGTATATTATGTATGAGCAGCCAGAGGCTAAAATGCCAAGATCTAATAGCACAGACCTCATTGCTATACTTTTTATTCCTTCAGCTTTTCTTTTTTTTTTTTAAAGACTTTATTTTTTAGGAGAGTTTACAACGAAGTTGAGAGGAAGGTACAGATTTTCCATTTGCTGCCTGCCCTCATACATGCACAGCCCCCACCATTATCAACATCATTCATAAGAATGGGACTTTTTTTTTAGACCAAGGATGAGCCTACATTGACACATCATGATCAGCCAAAGTCCATATTTTATGTTAGTGTTCATTCTTGGTGGTGTAGATTCTATGAGTTTGGACAAATGTGTAATGACATATATTTGTCGTTATTGCCCTGTCCTCTTGTATCTATCAATAGATATATACACTACTCACATAACATATGTTCATGTGTACATTTTTTAAAAATAAATATTATTCTATAGTTTGTTTTTGTTTCTGTCATTTAATAATCTGACATCTTTTTTTTTTTTTTTTTTTGTATTTTTCTGAAGTTGGAAACAAAGGCAGTCAGACAGACTCTCGCATGCGCCCGACTGGGATCCACTCGTATCCACTCGGCATGCCCACCAGGGGGCGATGCTCTGCCCATTCGGGGTGTTGCTCTGTTGCAACCAGAGCCATTCTAGTGCCTGAGGCAGAGGCCATAGAGCCATCCTCAGCGCCCGGGCCAACTTTGCTCCAATGGAGCCTCAGCTGCGGGAGGGGAAGAGAGAGACAGAGAGGAAGGAGTGGGGGAGGGGTGGAGAAGCAGATGGATGCTTCTCCTGTGTGCCCTGGCTGGGAATCAAACCTGGGACTCCTGCATGCCAGGCCAATGCTCTACCACTGAGCCAACCGGCCAGGGCAATCTGACAACTTTTCTAGGTCAGTTCATGTAACTCTGCCTTGTTCTTTTTATAATGGGTGCAAAGTACAATAGTCGATTTGGATAAATGTGCCATAATTTATTTCAGCATTTTTTTCTTTAATTAATTGTGTTTACATAGATTCTAGGGTCACCTTGAATGCCTCCCCCCTATTCCCCTCAACCATCTCCCTTGCCCCCGTCCCTACAGCGCCCTCCCCCCTTCCCTTCAGGTTTATCCCATCCTGTCATCCCCTTTCCCTCTGTCCTCTTTTCCTCTGGTCCCATTGATCTCTCCTCTGTCTCAATTCTGTTCCTCAGTTCTCATTATTCCTTGGATTCCTCAAATGAGTAAGGTCATATGATATTTTTCCTTCTCTGCCTGGCTTATTTCACTCAACAAAATAGTTTCCAGGTCCCTCCATATTGTTGCAAAAGGTAATATTTACTTCTTTTTCATGGCCCCATAGTATTCTATTTTATATATATATATGTACCACAGCTTTTTAATCCACTCGTCCACTGACGGACACTTGAGCTGTTTCCAGATCTTCGCTATTGTGAACAATGCTGCCATAAACATGAGGGTGCGTTTCTTTTTTTCAGTTGGTGATATGGTGTCCTTGGGATATATTCCTATAAGTGGGATGGCTGGGTCAAAGGGCAGTTCCATTTCTTTTTTTTTTTTAATTTTTTAAAAAAATTTTTATTCATTTTTTAGAGAGGAGAGGGGTGGGAGAGAGAGAGAGAGAGAGAGAGAGAGAGAGAGAGAGAGAGAGAAGAAAGAGACAGGGGGAAGGAGCTGGAAGCATCAACTCCCATATGTGCCTTGACCAGGCAAGCCCAGGGTTTCGAACCGGCGACCTCAGCATTTCCAGGTCAACGCTTTATCCACTGCGCCACCACAGGTCAGGCCATTTCTAATTTTTTGAGGAATCTCCATACTGTTTTCCACAGTGGCTGCACCAGTCTGCATTCCTACCAGCAGTACAGGAGGGTTCCCTTTCTCCACATCCTCGCCAGCACCTATCGTGTGTTGTTTTGTTAATGAGCACCATTCTGACTAGTGTGAAGTGGTGTCTCATTGTGGTTTTAATTTGTATTTCTCTAATGATTAGTGATGTTGAACATTTTTTCATTTGTCTATTGGCCATCTGTATGTCCTCTTTGGAGAAGTTTCTATTCATTTCTTTTGCCCATTTTTTGATTGGATTGTTTGTCTCCCTGGTATTGAGTTATATAAGTTCTTTATAAATTTTGATTATTAATCCCTTATCAGATGTATTGTCGAATATGTTCTCTCATTGTGTGGTTTGTATTTTTATTCTGTTCATATTGTCTTTAGCTGTGCAAAAGCTTTTTAGTTTGATATAGTCCCATTTGTTTATCCTGTCTTTTATTTCATTTGCCTGTGGAGATAATTCAGCAAAGATATTGCTGTGATAGATGTTGGTGAGCTTACTGCCTAAGTTTTCTTCTAGGATACTTATGGTTTCACGATTTACATTTAAGTCCTTTATCCATTTTGAGTTTATTTTTGTGAATGGTGTAAGCTGGTGGTCTAGTTTCATTTTTTTGCAGGTAGCTGTCCAGTTTTCCCAACACCTTTTGTTAAAGAGACTGTCTTTACTCTACTGTATGCTCTTACTTCCTTTGTCAAATATCAGTTGTCCATAGAGCTGTGGGTTTATTTCTGGGTTGTCTGTTATGTTCCATAGATCTATATGTCTCTTCTTATGCCAGTACCAAACTGTGTTGAAACAATGGCCTTGTAGTATAACTTGATATCAGGAAGTGTGATACCTCCCACTTTATTCTTTTTTTTCAATATTGCTGAGGCTATTCATATTCTTTTTTAGTTCCTTATAAATTTTGGGGTTATGTGTTCTATATCTGTAAAGTATGTCATTGGTATTTTTTTTTTCTTCCATTTTTCTGAAGCTGGAAACAGGGAGAGACAGTCAGACAGACTCCCGCATGCGCCCGACCGGGATCCACCCGGCACGCCCACCAGGGGCGACGCTCTGCCCACCAGGGGGCGATGCTCTGCCCATCCTGGGCGTCGCCATGTTGCGACCAGAGCCACTCTAGCGCCTGGGGCAGAGGCCACAGAGCCATCCCCAGCGCCCGGGCCATCTTTGCTCCAATGGAGCCTTGGCTGCGGGAGGGGACGAGAGAGACAGAGAGGAAAGCGCGGCGGAGGGGTGGAGAAGCAAATGGGCGCTTCTCCTGTGTGCCCTGGCCGGGAATCGAACCCGGGTCCTCCGCACGCTAGGCCGACGCTCTACCGCTGAGCCAACCGGCCAGGGCTGTCATTGGTATTTTAATTGGTATTGCATTGAATTTATAAATTGCTTTGGGTAATATAAACATTTTAATTATGTTTATTCTTCCTAACCATGAGCACAGTATATGCCTCCACTTGTTTGTGTCTTCCTTGATTTCTTTTATCAATGTTTTATAATTTTCTGAGTACAAGTCTTTAACATCCTTGGTTAAATTTACTCCTAGGTACTTTATTTTTTTGTTGCAATAGTGAAGGGGATTGTTTCCTTAATTTCTCTTTC
Organism: Saccopteryx bilineata; assembly: GCF_036850765.1. Taxonomy (NCBI): domain Eukaryota; kingdom Metazoa; phylum Chordata; class Mammalia; order Chiroptera; family Emballonuridae; genus Saccopteryx; species Saccopteryx bilineata. The sequence goes on from NC_089491.1 coordinate 375,409,192, forward strand.
TGACAGTTCATTGTTCGTGTATAAAAATGCCTCTAATTGCTGTGTATTAATTATATATCCTGCCACCTTGCTGAATTCGTTTATTAGGTCCAGTAGTTTTTTGACTGAGACTTTAGGGTTTTCTATATACAGTATCATATTATCTGCAAATAATGATAGTTTTACTTCTTCTTTTCCAGTTTGGATGCCTTTTATTTCTTCTTCTTGTCTGATTGCTGTAGCTAGGACTTCCAGTACTATGTTGAATAAGAGTGGTAGAAGGGGGCACCCCTGCCTTGTTCCTGATTTTAAGGGAATTGCTTTTAATTTTTGTCCATTAATTATAATGTTGGCTGTGGGTTTATCATAGATGACCTTTATCATGTTGAGGTATGTTCCCTGTATTCCCACTTTGCTAAGAGTTTTGATCATAAATTGGTGTTTGATTTTATCAAATGCTTTTTCTGCATCTATTAAAATTATCATGTGGTTTTTCTCCATCCTTTCGTTTATGGGGTGAATCACATTAATTGATTTATGAATGTTGTACCATCCTTGCCTCCCCAGAATAAATCCCACTTGATCATGATGTATGATTTTTTTCATGTATTGCTGGATCCGGTTTGCTAATATTTTGTTGAGGATTTTAGCATCTAAATTCATCAGGGATATTGGCCTATAATTTTTTTTCTTTGTGTTGTCTCTGCCTGATTTTGGAATCAGAATTATGCTCACCTCATAAAAGGAACTTGAAAGTATTTCTTCTTCCTGAATTTTTTGAAATAGCTTGAGAAGGATAGGAGTTAGTTCTTTTTTGAATGTTTGGTAGAATTCACCAGTGAAGTCATCGGGCCCAGGAGTTTTGTTTTTTGGGAGCTTTTTGATAACTGTTTTGATCTCTTTTGTTGTAATCGGTCTGTTTAGGTTTTCTGATTCTTCCAGATTGATTTTTGAAAGATGATATGTTTCAAGGAATTTGTCCATTTCACCTAGGTTTTTAAATTTTTTGGCATACAGTTCTTCATAGTATTATTTTCTTAACAATATTTTGTATTTCCGTTGTGTCGGTTGTTATTTCTCCACTCTTATTTCTAATTTTATTTATTTGAATCCTCTCTCTCTCTTCTTTTCTTGGTGAGTCTTGTTAAAGGTTCATCGATCTTGTTTACCCTTTCACAGAACCAGCTCTTGGTTTCATTGATCCTCCGTATTGTTTCTTTAGCTTCTATGTCATTTATTTCCGCTCTGATCTTTATTATTTCCTTCCTTCTACTACCTCTAGGCCTTACTTGCTGTTCTTTTTCTAGTTCTTTTAGATGAAGGGTTAGGTTATTTATTTGAGCTTTTTTTTTTCTTTTTTCTTTTTTCTTTTTTTGTATTTTTCTGAAGCTGGAAATGGGGAGAGACAGTCAGACTCCCGCATGCGCCCGACCAGGATCCACCCGGCACGCCTACCAGGGGCGACGCTCTGCCCGCCAGGGGGCGATGCTCTGCCCCTCCAGGGCATCGCTCTGCCGCGACCAGAGCCACTCTAGCGCCTGGGGCAGAGGCCAAGGAGCCATCTCCAGCGCCCGGGCCATCTTTGCTCCAATGGAGCCTTGGCTGCGGGAGGGGAAGAGAGAGACAGAGAGGAAGGGGGGGGGTAGAGAAGCAAATGGGCGCTTCTCCTGTGTGCCCTGGCCGGGAATCGAACCCGGGTCCCCCACACGCCAGACCGACGCTCTACCGCTGAGCCAACCGGCCAGGGCCTATTTGAGCTTTTTCAGGCTTCTTAAGGAATGCCTGTAGTGCTATGAACTTCCCTCTCAGGACTGCTTTTGCTGTGTCCCATAAATTTTGAGTTGTTCTTTGTTCATTATCATTTGTTTCTAGGAATTTTTTATTTCTTCTTTGATTTCATTGTTAGCCCATTCGTTATCTAATAACATGCTATTTAGTTTCCATGTGTTTGAGTATTTTTCAGTTTTTCTGTTGTGGTTGATTTCTACTTTCATGCCATTGTGATCAGATAAAATGCTTGATATGATTTCAGTCTTCTTAAATTTGTTGAGACTGCTTTTGTGTCCTAACATGTGGTCTATTTTAGAGAATGTACCATGAGCACTTGAAAAGAATGTATATTCTGCTGCCTTAGGATGAAAGGTTCTAAAGATATTAAATCAAGTTGATCTAATGTGTCCTTTAAGTCTGCTGTTTCTTTGTTAATTTTCTTTCTTGAGAATCTATCTAGTGATGTTAGTGGGGTATTGAAATCTCCTACTATTATAGTATTGCTGTTGATCTCACCCTTTATATCCATCAAAGTCTGCTTTATATATTTAGGTGCTCCTATATTAGGTGCATAGATATTTATGATGGTTATATCTTCCTGTTGAATTGCTCCCTTTATTATTATGTAGTGACCTTCTTTATCTCTTACTATCGTCTTTGTTTTAAAGTCCATTTTGTCTGATATAAGTATTGCTACCCCAGCTTTTTTTTTCATTTCTATTTGCATGAAATATTTTTTTCCATCCTTTTACTTTCAGTCTATGTGCATCTTTTGTTTTAAGGTGTGTCTCTTGTAGACAGCATATGTACAGGTCCTGTTTTCTTATCCAAGCAGCTACCCTGTGTCTTTTGATGGGATCATTTAATCCATTTATATTTAAGGTTATTATTGATATGTAGTTGTTTATTGTCATTTTATTCTTTAAAGCTGTATTCCTCTTTTGGTATATTCTTTTCCCACTTTGATCTGTTTACAACAGGCCCCTTAACATTTCCTGCAGCATTGGTTTGGTTGTAATGAATTCCTTGAGTTTTTTTTGGTCTGGGAAGCTTTTTATTTCTCCTTCAATTTTAAATGATAGCCTTGCTAGATAAAGTAGTCTTAGTTGTAGGCTCTTGTTCTGCATTACTTTGAATATTTCTTGCCATTCCCTCTGGCCTCAAGTGTTTCTGTTGAGAAGTCGGATGTCATCCTTATGGGGGCTCCTTTGTAGGTGTAGCCTTCTTTTCTCTAGCAGCTTTTAATATTTTCTCTTTATAGCTTAGCTTTGGTATTTTAATTATGATGTGTCTTGGTGTACGTATTTTGGGGTTTCTCTATAATGGAGTTCTCTGTGCTTCTTGAACTTGTGAGACCCTTCCTTGCATCAATTTAGGGAAGTTTTCAGCTATGATTTGATTGAATAAAGTTTCTATCCCTTGTTCTTTCTCTTTCCAGGAACCCCTATGATGCGGATGTTATTTCTCTTTATGTTGTCACAGAGCTCTCTCAGAGTTTCCTCAGACTTTTTCAGTCTTTCTTTTTTCTGCTCTGCTTTCGTGCCTTTGTTCATCTTGTCCTCCAGCTCGTTGATTCGATCCTCAGCTTCATTTATCCTGCTTTTAATTCCTTCCATTGTGGTCTTTATTTTTGATATTGTATTTGTCACCTCCAACTGATTCTTTTTAAATATTTCAATGTCCTTTTTTTATACTTGCTATCTCTTTATTTAGGTGTTCGTAATGACCATCCATTGTTGTTCTAAGATCCCTAAGCATCCTAACAATCATTATTCTAAACTCTGCATCTGGCAGTTTAGTTATTTCCATATCACTCAGTTCCTCTTCTGGAGATTTCTCTTGTGGTTTCATTTGGATTACACTTCTCTGTCTTCTCATCATGTCTGTGTGTTTGGGTGTGTTGTTTGTAGGGCTAATTGAGTCTAGGTTTGGTGTTGTCTGCCTCCAATTTTCAGTTGTGTTATTTCTAGGTCTTTCTTCTTGGGTTGGCATCAGCTGTTATTTGTAATACACTTTCGGATTTGGACTGCTTTGAAGTCTTGATTTGTTTGTTTTCTTCTCACTTGTAGTCTTGTTTACTGATCTCAGCAGGGGGCTTATTTGAAACTGTATCCAGGAATGCAGTGGGTGTAATCTGAGACTCTGAAGCCTTATCTGCCAGTTACTCTCTCTGGGGGTGGGGTGCTTTCTCTGCTTCTGTAAGGGGAGGTGTATCTCAGATCTCCATGGTGACCTGAGTTACTGCCTCTCCTCCCCACTTCTTGTTTTCAGCTGTGTCTTGTTGCGCTGATTGGAGCTGGAGAGATGTCTGGAGATGTCTGATCCAGAAGCACTTTAGTCTTGTGTTATATGGAAGGATAAATCTCTCCCCCAGCTATAGCCGCACCTCCAGCACTGGATGAGTCAGCTTCTCAGGTCCTCCCATTCATTCCTCTGCCAGTCACCATCTGTCTCTCTCTCTCCCCCTTTTCCTTTTGGAAGATAAGCCAGCCCTTTCAACACTCCTCGTTCCCAGGTCCCCAGGCAAGTGGCTGTGAGCAATATTTACTATTCTTTTCCTTGGAATGAGAGCCCGCCCTTTTGGGCTCTCAGCCTCACACCCCCTTTGTTCCTGTAAGCAGGGGAGACTTACTGCTCCTCGGTGCTCCCTAGCCGGCTCAGTGTGGCTTCTTCTTTGCTCCTTGGTTTTTGAGAGCTGGTCTTATAGTCCAGAGTTGGTTTTTCAAGCTGACTGTTCCTAAATTAATTTGTAATCCAGTTTGGTGGTGTGAGCTGGGAGTCTGTGCATCTGCCTACTCCGCTGCCATCTTCAGGTCCTGTGTCTGTTTCAGCATTTTTTATTAATATATATTAAGATTATTTCTTTTCCATATTTCTTTTTCTTTTCTTTTTTTTTTTTTTTAACAGAAAGAGAGAGAGAGATAGATAGGACAGACAGACAGGAATGGAGAGAGATGAGAAGCATCAATCATTAGTTTTTTTTTGGGGGGGTTGGTATTTTTCTGAATTTGGAAACAGGGAGGCAGTCAGACAGACTCCTGCATGCGCCCAACCGGGATCCACCCGCACGCCCACCAGGGGGTGATGCTCTGCCCATCTGGGGCATCCCTCTGTTGCAACCAGAGCCATTCTAGCGCCTGAGGCGGAGGCCACAGAACCATCAGCATCCAGGCCAACTTTGCTCCAATAGAGCCTTGGCTGCGGGAGGGGAAGAGAGAGACAGGAAAGAGAGGGGGAGGGGTGGAGAAGCAGATGGGCGCCTCTCCTGTGTGCCCTGGCTGGAAATCGAACCCGGGACTCCTGCACACCAGGCCGACGCTCTACCACTGAGCCAACCGGCCAGGGCTCAATCATTAGTTTTTCATTGCAACACCTTAGTTGTTCATTGATTGCTTTTTCATATGTGCCTTGCCTGGGCCTTCAGCAGACCGAGTAAGCCCTTGCTCGAGCTAGTAATCTTGGGTCCAAGCTGGTGAGCTTTGCTCAAACCAGATGAAGCCATGCTCAAGTTGGCGACCTCGAGGTCTCAAACCTGGATCCTCCACATCCCAGTCCGACACTCTGTCCACTGTGCCACCCTCCCCGGACAGGCTCTTTTCCATTTTTCAGTTAATGCTACCATGAATATTCTGAAAACCACGTTTACTCATACTTTTGCTTCTACAGGCTGTTGTATGTATTTTTACTTTATTTTATTTTAATGAACACTGTTAAATTATTTTCCAAAATACTTGTACACAACCTGACCTGTGGTGGCGCAGTGGATATAGCTTGGACCTGGAACACTGAGGTTGCCAATTCAAAACCCCAGGCTTGCCTGGTCAAGGCACATATGGGAGTTGATGCTTCCTGCTCTACCCTCCCACCTTTACTCTCTCTCTCTCTCTCTCTCTCTCTCTCTCTTCTCTCTCTCATCCCCCTCAAATGAATACTAAAAAAAAAAAAATTATACCCATCAATATACCAATGATATGAGTGGAATTACCCATTTTGTTATACTCTCACTGGGACCACTGTATGTTGTTTAACTTTTTTAATTAAAAGAACTATATTGAGGTGGGGCTCAAGAAGATAAGGGATATTTGTCCTAAGACTGTGAAACCAAAGGAAGTTGGAAGTAATTCACAGAACTTCTTGTGGGTAACCTTGTCTCCAAAATCTACTTTCAGTATAAATTTTAACAGCCAGAACCATGTTCTTTTCCAGGGATTTAATACTAAGGATTTGGGTTTTTTAATCCATTCATTTCATTCATTTTGTATTTTTCTGAAGTGAGAAGTGGGGAGGCAGTCGGACAGACTCCCACATGCGCCCGACCGGGAACCACTCGGTATGCCCACTAGGAGGCGATGCTCTGCCCATCTGGGGTGTCACTCTGTTTCAACTTGAGCCATTCTAGCGCCTGAGGTGGAGGCCATGGAGCTATCCTCAGTGTCCGGGCCAACTTTGCTCCAGTGGAGCCTTGGCTGTGGGAGGGGAAGAGAGAGATAGACAGAAAGGAGAGGGGGAAGGGTGGAGAAGCAGATAGGTGCTTCTCCTGTGTGCCCTGGCCAGGAATTGAACCCAGGACTTCCACATGCTGGGCTGACGCTCTTCCACTGATCCAACTCGCCAGGGTTTTCTTTTTTTTCTTTTTTTGTACAGCAATAAGATTTATTTATAATCAGACTCTGTCTTTTTCCACATGATGTCTCAGAAACCTGAGCATCCTAAAGCTAGGTATAGGTCAGTCTTTCAACAATCTGTTGAGGTGGTGGAAGACTTCTAGTGAAGCAGTCAAGCAAGATCATTCGAGACTAGCAGATCCTTCATTCTGTCTCACTTTTAATCTCTGATCGTCACCATTCAGGTTATGGACATAGGTATCCTCAAAAAGAATTATGTAAATGGATTAAGTGTGGAGAAAAGGATTACTGTACACACATACCTAGTCTGGCCTGACCTGTGGTGGCGCAGTGGATAAAGCGTCAACCTAGAATGCTGAGGCTGCTGGTTTGAGACCTTGGGCTTGCCCTGTCGAGGCACATACAAGAAGCAACTACAAGTTGATGCTTCCCACACCTCCCACTGCTCCTCAGCGTCCCAGGCCAATGATCTATCCACTGTGCCTCCAACAGCCAGGCGTCATTGGGATATTGACAGTTAGAACCGCAGTCAGTAACATTCTAAGACTGTAGTTAAGATTGTTAGGACGTGTGCTTCAGAGTCTCCTAGGTCTGCATTTGATCTCCAGCCTGATCTTCCATGTCCATCATTTGTGCTTTCCTTTGTGGAGACTGTTTCGGTTGAAAGGTTACTGAAGTCTAGTGTTACCTGTAAAGCATTTCACCTGTGCCCCTCCCATGTGTAATACTGTATTTATAGAAATTGCTCAGGGATTAGTGGTGATTTGGCAGAAACATGAGCTTTTGATTATGAAATTCCACATAAGGGTATTAGATAGTGGATGACAACAGAATGGCTCTGATTGTGGCAGAGCAACGCCCCAGATGGGCAGAGCATCGCCCCCTGGTGGGCGTGCCAGGTGGGTCCCTGTCGGGCACATGCGGGAGTCTGACTGTCTCCCTGTTTCCAACTTCAGAAAAATACAAAAAACAAAACAAAACCATTTTAAAAGCTTTTTACTAAGTGCACATAACTTTTTGTCTAATGCAATTTTTAACTTGGTTTATTCCAAGTTCCAAAATATGAAGATTTTAGATAGCTAAAAAGTAAAGTTTTTTGGGGTTTTTTTTGTATTTTTCCGAAGCTGGAAACAGGGAGAGACAGTCAGACAGACTCCCGCATGCGCCCGACCGGGATCCACCCGACACGCCCACCAGGGGGCGACGCTCTGCCCACCAGGGGGCGATGCTCTGCCCCTCCGGGGCGTCGCTCCGTTGTGACCAGAGCCACTCTAGCGCCTTAGGCAGAGGCCAAGGAGCCATCCCCAGCGCCCGGGCCATCCCTGCTCCAATGGAGCCTCCGCTGCGGGAGGGGAAGAGAGAGACAGAGAGGAAGGAGAGGGGGAGGGGTGGAGAAGCAGATGGGTGCCTCTCCAGTGTGCCTTGGCCGGGAATCGAACCTGGGACCTCTGCACGCCAGGCCGACGCTCCACCACTGAGCCAATCGAGGGCCTAAAGTTTTGTTTTTTTAAGCTAACTCATAAGCTTTTATTTAAAATTTTAAAGTACATGCTATATTGCACTTTTTACCTCTTGTGGAGAGCTTAGCTTGTTACTCAGATCAAAATGACTTTTAGGGGTGTTTGTTATTAAGGAAGTCTTTTAAGTAGTAGTGACTCATTCACTTTATTCTCTGGATGCTCTGACCTGTTGTACCGGGTGGTTTACAGTGTAGAGAGTTATCAGGCTTTAAGCAAATAAATTATATCAAATAATAATGCTTCAAAAGACATATTTAACCTCTATAAGACTGAGAAAAATTCTAGACAGTGTTTTCTGACATTAATGTGTAAATGAATTTTATAATTTCCCAGATAAGAATTAAATATATAGAATTAACATTTTGTAGTTGCTATTTTTAGGTATTACAATATATTTTATCCTTTTTCTTTTATAACTAAAATTCTCTATAAAGCTATTCCTCCCCTAGCCTATTTCTTTTTATAACCAGAAGCATGAAAATTGTTTTTACTTTTAAAAGTTGTATCAGTTATGGCCCTGGCCGGTTGGCTCAGCGGTAGAGCGTCGGCCTAGCGTGCGAAGGACCCGGGTTTGATTCCCGGCCAGGGCACACAGGAGAAGCGCCCATTTGCTTCTCCACCCCTCCGCCGCGCTTTCCTCTCTGTCTCTCTCTTCCCCTCCCGCAGCCAAGGCTCCATTGGAGCAAGGATGGCCCGGGCGCTGGGGATGGCTCTGTGGCCTCTACCTCAGGCGCTAGAGTGACTCTGGTCGCAACATGGCGATGCCCAGGATGGGCAGAGCATCGCCCCCTGGTGGGCAGAGCATCGCCCCTGGTGGGCGTGCCGGGTGGATCCCGGTCGGGCGCATGCGGGAGTCTGTCTGACTGTCTCTCCCCGTTTCCAGCTTCAGAAAAATGAAAAAAAAAAAAAAAAAAAGTTGTATCAGTTATAAATATTTTATCATCCCTTGATGTATATAATTGAACTAGTATGGTACTTATACATACATTATCAAGTAAAAGATTAACTTCTCTCCCTATGTTTTATTTGGGAAGTATTATCTGTGTAAATTGTCTACTTTATCTTACAATAAAGTTGTCTTTATCTCTTTTTAGGATATTTTCTTTCCTGGATGTTGTTACCTTGTGTCGCTGTGCTCAGGTCTCCAGGGTAAGAATGGTTAATGTGCTTAGAGGGGCACCCCTTCCTGACTCGGATGACATCAGTGTCTGTAATAGGGAAACTGTTTACTTGAGGTGTCAGTTGTATCTTTTGTTTTAGAGGGTGTTCTTTCACCCATGGCAGACCCAAACCAATGTAGTTCTACAGTTCTACTACATGTGCTGCCTGTAATTTTTTGGAACTCTTAACTATTTTATAATACAAACAGAGGAAACATTTCTGAGGAAAAAGCTTTAAACATGCACATTAAAAGGTTAGGTTCTAGTCAGAATTTTAATAAGATAGTGTTTCATTATGTTCTTTTAGTTCATTTTATATACATACATACATATCCTGAAGGCATTTGAGGTTCTAATTCTCATGTTATCTCTCGTATTTTTTTCTCAAAAGATAATAGAATTTTTTTTTTAGTTGTAAATAAACCAGATTTCATTCTCAAAGTCAGTTTGTACATTACACTTAATTATCCATTTTTGTCAGTTGACATTTCTGTGACAGAAACAGTGAAACATGATAATCCTACTGGCTGCCAGTAAAAGAATAGCGTCTCTATTGTAGAAAACTTGCTTTAGGAACCATTCCTAGTTTCTGTTGTAATACAGATATATAGTCATTAACCTATCAAAGTTAATGGATACCTGCAATTACCATCTTTTTATAAGCTGCGGACAGTGGTACAGTCCTAGGTGCTGGGTATGTAATACTGCAGTTATATCCAAGTATTGAGTTTATCTTTGTAGGTGGACCCAGGTTTTCTTTCAAATTACCAACACCATTCTCCTCAGACACACAAACACACACGCGCACGCGCACACATACACAAACTCACCATGGAAAATTCACTATGTCTTGCTAACTTTAATGTAATTTCTGCATTCTAAAAGCCATACTAAATCTGTGCATCAGCTATTTTGGAAACTATCAGTAGAGTTTTGATGATTGATGACATTTCTATCCCTGGTACTTGAGTGGTTGCACTAGAAATGACTGGAACAAACGAGTGGGTTTCCTTTCAGTGCGTATGAGGCTGAGGCCACCATTGAGAAACAGAATACTCAGAGCAGAGTCTAAAACTGTTTAATTACAGCATCTCATCGTAGCAATGCTGACTTGAGTGAATTTTAATTGTTTTCATTTGTAGGCTTCTGTTTCCTCTTAATATGTTTTCATTTGAAAGAAAGGAAAGCACAATGCCAATTTTCATTAAACCTGGATAGTTAGTACGTCAGTAGTTAGTTATCTTATTGTTCTCTCTACTTGAAGTATTTAATTAGTTTAAAAAAACACACACTGGAAAGGAACCTGTCATTCCTAATTTTAGTCTCAGTTTGGCATGATTCCTGTTGCTGGAGAAAGTAGTGTAAGGAAATGAGAAATATCAAATCAGAAGTATATTTAGCCCAAGACTTGAGTAAGCATTTGAACTTCAGCATTTTATCTCGTCTCCCATGGCTAGCCATTTAAAAAGCTGTTGGAAAAATGACAAAGCTACCAAAAGAAAAGTGACATTGAATTACTAAGAAAACCCTAAAGATTTCTAGAATAACAACTTTGGTTACTTTCATATTTCTTGTGATTGTGTGACAGCTACCCTGGTGTTAATAAGTGTATCCACAATTTCCTTTTAAAATTTCAATATCAAATCTGTGTATTGATTGTTAAAGTAAGATATGATATTCTAAGTTTATAGCTCAACAATATTAAGACTGCTGTTTACTCTTTAAATTCAATAGGGAAAACTTTTAAAGGCTTTCTGATTAAAATGCAGAATGACCCACAAATGAACTCTTACTGAGTCATTTTTCACCTAATCCTAAAAAGTTGAAAAGCTTAGAAACTTTCTTGCCTCCCTTTAGCTTACTGAAGAAATATATGAGAAGTCTTCAACTTGCACTTGTTTTTTTTTTTGTTTGTTTGTTTGTTTTTTTGTATTTTTCTGAAGCGACCAGAGCCACTCTAGTACCTGGGGCAGAGGCCAAGGAGCCATCCCCAGCGCCCGGCCATCTTTGCTCCAGTGGAGCCTCGGCTGCGGGAGGGGAAGAGAGAGACAGAGAGGAAGGAGAGGGGGAGGGGTGGAGAAGCAGATGGGCGCTTCTCCTGTGTGCCCTGGCCGGGAATCGAACCCGGGACTTCTGCACGCCAGGCCGACGCTCTACCACTGAGCCAACTGGCCAGGGCCTTCAACTTGCACTTGTTCTAAAATTAGCACTAAATCATGTTAGAGATAAAGATGACCAATTGAAAAACATGCCTGAGTGAGCAAATTGGTAATGAAGAAAACATTAAAGCTCTGTCCTGTATACAGAGAAATGATAGTCTTTTCTAAGTCCCAGGTCTGACCAAGTGATGGTTAGCAAATATATATTGAACATAGCAATATTCAGAGCACTGTCCTCCTCCTTTGTTTTACCCTCATCTTGACCCTTGTTCAGGGATAGAGTAACAGACTTGCTTTTCATCAGCTGAACTATCTCATTTTGGGATTAGAAACTAGGATCTTCCAGTTATAAAACAGTTTCTGGCTATGATACTTATTACAGCCTGTCCTTTGCAACCCCTAAGCTCTTATATGGTTGCTAGTTTCTGTACCCTCTTATTGGGAGTTAATGGTGGGGTGTTGAGAAATATTTTGGTCGATTTTAATCATTAGATTTAATTGTGAACTCAAATATTGCTGGCTTTTCCCCTTTGTTTCAACTCTTGCTCATTCTGTCTCTTTTTCTTCAAAATAGGCCTGGAATGTTCTGGCTCTGGATGGCAGTAACTGGCAGCGAATTGACCTGTTTGATTTCCAGAGGGATATTGAGGTATAATTATGTGGTGTGTGGCCCCATTTCTCTTGTTAGAATGTAATTACAGTACAGAACAGATTAGCCCCAACCATGTAAGTCTCCTTTCCCTGGAGAGACAAACTGCTGATTCGTACCTATGAACCTCACGGGAGCCTGCAGTGTTCCCAAGAGCTTATTCAGTTTTCGAGAATGAACAGAATTATTTTACTGAAATAATGCTAAATTATTTGTATTAATAAGATGGAATTAATAAGATGTATTAATTAGGTGGAAATGTAAACCTGTGGGTGCTCATTTTAAAGAAGTTTTTTTGTTTGTTTGTTTTAATTAAGTGAGAGCAGAGAAGACAGAGAAAGACTCCTGCATGCACCCATGACTGACTAGATCCACCTTGCAAGCCCCCTATGGGGCGATGCTCTGCCCATCTGGGGCATTGCTCCATTGCTCAGCAACCAAGCTATTTTTAGTGCCTGAGGCGAAGGCCATGGAGCCATCCTCAGTGCTGAGGGCCAGCTCACTCTAGCTAATCGAGCTGTGGCTGTGGGAGAGGAGAAAGAAAGAGAAAGAGAGATGGGGGAGGAGTGGGGAAGTAGGTAGTTCCTTCTCCTGTGTGCCCTGACCAGGATTGAACCCAGGACATCCACATGCCAGACCCATGCTATACCACTGAGCCAACCGGCCAGGGCCTAAAGAAGTCTTTTTATATTTGTTTATTGAAGAATCAGTCGGGTAACTTGTTGGGATATGATATTTGCAAAAGCTTTTCTTTTCTTTTTTTTTTTTTTTTTATAATTTTATTTTTTTTTAATGGGGTGACATCAATAAATCAGGATACATATGTTCAAAGATAACAAGTCCAGGTTATCTTGTCGTTCTATTATGTTGCATACCCACCACCCAAAGTCAGATTGTCCTGTCACCTTCTATCTTGTTTTCTTTGTGCCCCTCCCCACCCCTTTTCCCTCTCCCATTCCCCCCTCCCCCCCGTAACCACCACACTCTTATCAATGTCTCTTAGTTTCACTATTATGTCCCACCTACGTATGGAATAATACAGTTCCTGGTTTTTTCTGATTTACTTATTTCGCTTCGTATCATCTTATCAAGATCCCACCATTTTGCTGTAAATGTTCCAATGTCATCATTTCTTATGGCTGAGTAGTATTCCATAGTGTATATGTGCCACATCTTCTTTATCCAGTCATCTATTGATGGGCTTTTTGGTTGTTTCCATGTCCTGGCCACTGTGAACAATGCTGCAATAAACATGGGGCTGCATGTGTCTTTACGTATCAATGTTTCTGAGTTTTTGGGATATATACCCAGTAGAGGGATTGCTGGGTCATAAGGTAGTTCTATTTTCAGTTTTTTGAGGAACCACCATACTTTCTTCCATAATGGTTGTACTACTTTACATTCCCACCAACAGTGTATGAGGGTTCCTTTTTCTCCACAGCCTCTCCAACATTTGGCAAAAGCTTTTCTTGACATGAGCATTTTGGTTCTTGGAAAGCCTGTAGATAATAGTTTTAGTGGAGACAGAAAAAAGAATAAAATCAAAGTCATTTACTGAATTATTTTTGCTGGAGAGGCATTTTTTTTCCTTCTCACTTCTCCCCCATGTTTTGTCTCTTATTATTGCCTATTATTTTTAAAATGGAGAAGCATAATGGATTAAGCTCAAATTATTTTAACCTCCATTTGAGCTCTGTGGTCCTTGGTTTTCTCATCAGAAATGTGGAAATAATAGATTCCTCATTGTGTTATAAGGACTAAATGATTTAGATTTAAAGTTCCAGTCTTCAGAATCCACATAAGTTTTTTAAGAGCCTCACACAAACTTCTCATTCTTTTTAAAAGTGCTTTTAAAACAATACTAACATTAAGCTGGATTTTTATATTTTTCACAGTTCACAGGGATATTGAAGTATAATTATGCTGTTCTTTAATCTTCATGGAAATGAATGTTTAAAGTAACATGGCTCATATATTCATTCAGCAAGCTTTTCTTAGGTGTTCATTCAGTCTCTGCTATAATTAGAGTACTACAGTAAACACTTTGGAAAGGATACAGAAATAATAAAGAGAGTTAATATTCTTCAGTAGCTGCAGTTTAATCAGGAGGGACGTCTACCTCAACATAGACCTAAGACCTTACATAGAAATATACCTTAATACAGAATATTTTATGAATTGAGTGAAATAAAGAACAACATAAGCCTGACCAGGCGGTGGCGCAGTGGATGGAGCGTCGGACTGGGATGCTGAGGACCCAGGTTCAAGATCCCAAGGTCGCCAACTTGTGCATGAGCTCATCTGGTTTGAGCAAAAGCCCACCAGCTTGAACCCAAGGTCTCTGGCTCAGCAAGGGGTTACTCGGTCTGCTGAAGGCCCGTGGTCAAGGCACATATGAGAAAGCAATCAATGAACAACTAAGGTATTGCAACACACAATGAAAAACTAATGATTGATGCTTCTCATCTCTCTCCGTTCCTGTCTGTCTGTCTCTGTCTATCCCTCTCTCTGATTCTGTCTCTGTAAAAAAAAAAAAAAAAGGAACAACATAAGGTTTAGACATGTTTCAAATAGATTTGTTAATCAGGAAAACTGTCACAGTAAGTTGAAATTTTCCTTTTTCTTTTTTAATTTTTATTTTTTTTACACAGTCAGAGAGAGGGATAGATAGGGACAGACAGGAACAGAGAGAGATGAGAAGCATCAGTCATCAGTTTTTCGTTGCGACACCTTAGCTGTTCACATTGATTGCTTTCTCATATGTGCCTTGACGTGGAGGAGGGGGGGAGCAGCCAACCGAGTAACCCCAGAGACCTTGGGTCCAAGCTGGTGAGCTTTGCTCAAAGCAGATGAGCCTGCGCTCAAGCTGGTGACCACGGGGTCTCGAACCTGGGTCCTCTGCATCCCAGTCCGACGCTTCTATCCACTGCGCCACCGCCTGGTCAGGCAAAATTTTCCTTTTGAATTAATTGCTAAGCCTTTAAAACAAATAGAAGCCTCTTCTTTGTAAGTTACTAAAAATGAGGATGTGTTCTTTTCAAAATCAGTGTGATGTCTTTTTTTTTTGTTCACATGTATTTTTATATAGGGCCGAGTAGTGGAGAACATTTCAAAACGATGTGGGGGCTTTTTACGAAAGTTAAGTCTTCGTGGGTGTCTTGGAGTAGGAGACAACGCGCTGAGGTAAGACATAACAATTAATTAATTGATCTTCCTGCCTGAAGTGAAGAAAGCACCATCTAACCCAGAGAAGGCTAAAATGGTTTTAAGCTGTTTATAAAGACAGTCTTAGCTTTCTATAGGCTATTCTGAACCCAAACACACACACATCACTTATAACACAAAAATACCTACTAGTGGGATATATGGTTTTGAGAGCAAGAACAAGTGCCCCTCCAAAAAAGCCACATTCCCATGTCATAATTAGTTCTTTTGAAGCGTGAGTAAATTTTTGTTTGCTCAAAGTTAAGGTGATTTTAACCTTGTTTGGCAAAAAGATCAATGTTAAAATTTATGGTTGAAAAATGTATTTATAATTATGAACTACTTTTGTACCAATATGTAATATTACCAGTTATAATATCATTTATTACTTCTTTGATACTAGAATTGTGCCTGTTTCATCTCACACCTTTTACTTTGTTTCTTTTCGGTAAAGGACCTTTGCACAAAACTGTAGGAACATTGAAGTACTAAATTTAAATGGGTGTACAAAGACTACAGATGCGTAAGTATTTTGTGTTTTATAAAGTCAGTCATAGCCCCTTATATCTTGTCTATACTGGCTTTAAATGCATACTACTAAATAGATTTAACAATTACATTTTGGTTTTATAGAAAAAATATAATTTAAAAGGACAAAGTGACATTAAAGTAGAAATGAAATAAATTTATTTTGGAAACTGGTCCAAATCCTGTTTTAAGTGAAACTTAAAAATTGTAGTCATTGAGTATTCAGTAGGGACAATAATACAGATTTATTAGGATGATTTATATTTCAAGAATACACTAGAGGTTATCTTTCAAAAGACATCTATAAAAAGGTGTAAAATCTTAAACACAGAACTAAACAGCTCATGATAATATTGAGAGCATTTATTAAATGACTCTGATTGTACTGTTTGTGTTGGTCACAATGTAAAAGAAATAAAACCTGATCCTTCATCCTGAGAGTTTATCACAGACACTATAAACATCAAAGGTAGACATAAAAAAGCCCAAGAACACCTATTGGTAATAACATGTAGCAAACAACATTTAAATATTATGTAGGGACATTGATGCTGTTGTGAGGTTAGGTGAAGCCATTAAAGAAGCATGCTTTCACAGCAATTAGCCAGTCTTCCTGTTCAAAAAATCTTCATAAAAGAGATGGTCTTTTTTTTTAGAATTGCTTGAATGAGGAAAAGGAGAAGACTTTCCAAACACAGGGTACACTTTGTTTATTCCCTTCTCTGAGGTCACAACATTGTTAACATCTAACATGAGAAAGTGTTTGAAAGACAAGGACTATGGTTATTGATTCTACTAACAGGTATTATTTCTGTAAATTGATTTGGAAAGCTTTAATAGATAACCCCTCCTCCAATCATGACTTTATACCAGTGGCCCAAAATTTACTTTAGATAAATTACCTGTTTGTTTCCTTTGAATAAGATTATAGAAATTAAGAATTTTTCCTCTTGATATCTAAAAAGTAACTTATACTTTACACATTTTTCTAGGAGTTTCTATACCAAAGATATACTGGCAAAAATATATTATTTATATACAGGGCTATTCATTTTTACTGTTATAATAACAAGTACTCCATTATTCTTTTTTTTTTTCTTTTTTTTTCTGAAGCTGGAAACGGGGAGGGACAGTCAGACAGACTCCCGCATGCGCCCAACTGGGATCCACCCGACAGGCCCACCAGGGGGCGATCTCTGCCCCTCCGGGGCGTCGCTCTGTTGCAACCAGAGCCACTCTAGCGCCTGGGGCAGAGGCCAAGGAGCCATCCCCAGCTCCCGGGCCATCCCTGCTCCAGTGGAGCCTCGCTGCGGGAGATGAAGAGAGAGACAGAGAGGAAGGAGAGGGGGAGGGGTGGAGAAGCAGATGGGCGCCTCTCCTGTGTGCCCTGGCCGGGAATTGAACCCAGGACCTCTGCACGCCAGGCCGACGCTCCACCACTGAGCCAACCGGCCAGGGCCTACTCCATTATTCTTAATAGCAAAAGACAGAAAACCATCCAAGTGTGTTATCAGTAGTAAACTGGCTAAAAAAAAAAAGAGAGAGAACAAAGGGAATCTTGCTATAGTACTCTGGAGCAATCTCCAGGACATATTGTCAGGAAAGCAAATGGCAGAGGAATTTGTATGTAAGATACCTTTTATAGGGCTAGGGGATATAATACAACCATATATCTGTATTTATTAATATCTTCTAGAAGAAACAATGGAAAAGTAATAAACTAATAAAAATGGTTACTTACAGGGGAGAGAGAAAACATGAAGATACAAGGATGAAGGGGAGATCTCTGAAGTATCATGTTTTATAGTTTTATTTTAATAGCCATGTAAATGTTTTACATAATTAAAACATGTGACCAGGCGGTGGCGCAGTGGATAGAGCGTCGGACTGAGATGCAGAGGACCCAAGTTCGAGACCCCGAGGTTGCCAGCTTGAGCATCTGGTTTGAGCAAAGCTCACCAGCTTGGACCCAAGGTCGCTGGCTCGAGCAAGGGGTTACTCGGTCTGCTGAAGGCCCATGGTCAAGGCACATATGAGAAAGCAATCAATGAACAACTAAGGTGTCGCAACCTAATTAAAACATGAATTAACCTAAAAAGAAGTCAAAGCGGCCCCTAACAATTGAAAACAAAGCACATGAACCAGCCATATCAAATTGGAGCTATAGCCACCAGAGAGAAGTTACTTCTGCTGACTTTTGACTTCTTAGAAGAAAAAAATATATATATATATTTTTTTAATAATTTTTTTTTTTTTTTTAACAGAGGCAGAGATAGACAGGGACAGACAGACAGGAACGGAGAGAGATGAGAAGCATCAATCATCAGTTTCTCGTTGCGCGTTGCGACTTCTTAGTTGTTCATTGATTGCTTTCTCACATGTGCCTTGACCGCGGGCCTTCAGCAGACCGAGTAACCCCCTGCTGGATCCAGCGACCTTGGGTCTAAGCTGGTGAGCTCTTTGCTCAAGCCAGATGAGCCCGCACTTGAGCTGGCGACCTCGGGGTCTCGAACCTGGGTCCTTCCGCATCCCAGTCCGACGCTCTATCCACTGCGCCACCACCTGGTCAGGCGAAAAAAATATTTTTAATGTGTATTTTATTGATTTTAGGGAGAGAAAGAGAGACAGGAACAACAATTCGTTCCTGTATGTACACTTACTGGGGATTGAACCAGTAACCTCTGTGCTTCGGGATGATGCTCCAACCAACTAAGCTACCTGTCCAGGGCTGGAAAATTTTAAACATAGCGAAAGTTGAACCCATCAGTCATCTTCAAATTGATTATTGAGAAAGTATCACTTTATAGCAACTCTTGTATCATCTTACCCCCTCATTTTATCTTATTTTGAAAAATGTCCTAGACATCATATTTAACCAGTAAGTGTTCATTTCTAAAAGTTAAAGATTTTTTAAAGTGAATTTTATTGGGGTAACACTAGTTAACACAATTATATAGGTCTCAGGTGCCCAATTTCATAACATAAAGTTAAAGATTTTTATTATAAAAAAAACTTCTATGAAAAAAACTTAATATCTTAATATCTTAAAATCATCAAATAACTCCTGGTCAGTATATAGATTTTTACTTGTTCTAGTAATTTTAGAAGTACAGTTGTTTAATCATAGTATAAAATAAAAAGATACAAACTTTAAGCATCAAAGATGGAGAATTTTGCCCTGGCCAGATAGCTCTGTTGGTTGGAGCATCATTCCAAAGCACAGAGGTTGCCAGTTTGGTCCCAGGTCAGGGCATGTACAAGCACAGAACTGAGAAACATATGACATGAGCCCTGTGATTACCCTGGCTTTCTGCTTGGTGACATTTTCCAGATAATGGCACAAGGAGAAGGAACCAAAGCAGAGCACAAAATTCTGACTGATTTGAAGAGAAAGAGATCAGAATTCAGGGGGACTAAGGTGGCTGAATTTTGTGTCTGAAGAAGAAGGAACTACTCGATAAAAGGCTACAGTAATTGCATAGATTTGGCTGACTAGTAGACTACATGTGCACGTATTGAGAACCCACAGAGCTGGGCAAAGAACATCAAGGAAAGAACAATTATACAAGGAAAGTGGAAAACTGAATTATTGCCAGGGTTTAAATAAATAAGGCTGCCTGACCTGTGGTGGCGCAGTGGATAAAGCGTCAACCTGGAACACTGAGGTTGCCGGTTCGAAACTCTGGGCTTGCCTGGTTAAGGCACATATGGAGTTGATGCTTCCTGTTCTTCCCCCCTTCTCTCTCTCTGTCTCTCTCCTCTCTCTCTCTCTCCTTTCTAAAATGAATAAATAAATAAATTTTAAAAAAACTCTTAAAAAAATAAATAAGGCTGGGAGAAGTTCTAACTACCCAAAATGGGGAAAGTTCATTGAACAGCTTAAGACATTAAATAAAAAATTTAGAAAAGTCGCACCTTGGCAGTAGAGCCAAACTAGACCTGCCCAATAAAGGTGAAAACATATATTTAGAATTAAATTGATGCATAACTAACTTAACTACCCACCAACTCTAAACTTCACATTTTTAAAAGGAAGACAGCAAAACCTAGATATTCAGCAATTTAGCATACAGAATTTTTAGCATTCAAAAATCACAGTACATGCAAAGAAGCAAGAAATGAGACCAGAAGAAGAACCAGAAAGAAAAAGTAGTCAATAGAAACAGATGCAGAAATGACAGAAATTGCACTTGGAATATTCAGTAAGGTACAACAAGTAATGGTCCGTAAAACAAATTTCAATAAATTTAGAAGGATTGAAATCATATTGCGTGTGCTCCATAACCTCAGCAGTGTTTAAGTAGAAATCCACAACCCATATCTGAGTTAATTTGAAAATTAAATACCACCTTTCTGAATAACCCATGAGTCAAGGAGTAAACTACAGAGAAAATGAGAAAATATGTTTTGTTATGTGATAATGAAAACAACATTTGAAACTTGCGAAATGCACCAAAGACAGTGCTTAGGGCAAAATGTAATGTGTATCTTTTAAATACCCACATAGATTTCCCCTACTGTCTGAAAGAGCTTCCTAGGAAATCCTTCTTAAGCCAAAATGGCATAAAGCAATGAAGCAGATACCTTAGGACACATCTTGCTAACAGGTTCACAGATTAAGTTGAGATAAAGCATAGATGCTTACGGACACAATTCAGAGCTCAAGTGGCTTGATACTGAGATGTTGAGTGCAGTTCCCTGGAGTAAACATAGCTGTGCCGCTTGGGGCTAGCTGCCTCTATAACGGCTCACTTCCAAAACAAACACTGAACACTTCTCGCTTTTCACCTGTTTTTGAAAAAGCAAAAATTCTCTTCAGATTTCTTCCTGTTTGCTAGAAGTGGTACTGATGTAGGGCTTTCATAAAAGCGATGTGGTATAAAGCAAACTTTTTGAAAAGTGGGGGATAACAGTATTAGAAAAGAAGAGCGTCGACCTGGCGTGCGGGGGACTCAGGTTCGATTCCCGGCCAGGGCACATAGGAGAAGCGCCCATTTGTTTCTCCACCCTCCCCCCTTCCTCTCTCTCTCTTCCCCTCCCGCAGCGAGGATCCATTGGAGCAAAGATGGCCCAGGCGCTGGGGCTCCTTGGCCTCTGCCCCAGGCGCTAGAGTGGCTCTGGTCGCGTCAGAGCGACGCCCCTGAGGGGCAGAGCATCGCCCCCTGGTGGGCAGAGCGTCGCCCCTGGTGGGCGTGCCAGGTGGATCCCGGTCGGGCGCATGCGGGAGT
This sequence comes from Saccopteryx bilineata, assembly GCF_036850765.1. NCBI lineage: Eukaryota > Metazoa > Chordata > Mammalia > Chiroptera > Emballonuridae > Saccopteryx > Saccopteryx bilineata. The sequence continues at coordinate 375,430,014 of NC_089491.1, forward strand.
CTGTCTGACTGTCTCTCCCCGTTTCCTGCTTCAGAAAAATACAAAAAAAAGAAAAGAAAAGAAGAGCTTAACATCAAGGATCTAATCTTCCACCTTACAAAACTGGATAAAAAGGAAGTCCACAATAAGTAAAAGGAAGGAAATAGAAAAGGTAATGGTAAAAATCAATGAAATAAAAAATAAACAATTCATAAAACCAGAAATAGGTTCTTTGAAGTAAAATCAATAAGCCTCTTGAGATCAGTTAGGAATGTGGACACAAATTGCCAATACCGAGATTGCAAAAAGAAACATCACTACAGATTCCACACATTAATTTAAAGGATAACTTTATGCCAATAAATTTGACAAGTTAAATGAAATGGAAAAATTTCTTGAAAGATACAAAATTGCCAAAGTTGACAAGAAGAAGTAGAAAATCTGAATAGTCTTATATCTTTAAAAATTGGATTGATGATTGAAAACCTTATAACCACAACAATCATTACAAAAGCAAAATATCAAAACTCCAGGCTTAGATAGCTTCAGTATCCAATGTCAGTGAACATTTCAGAAAGAAATAATACTGATCTTTCTCTGGCCGGTTAGCTCAGTTGGTTAGAACATTAGTCCAGTATGTCAAGGTTGCAGGTTCAATCCCCAGTCAGGGCACATAATGGGAACCAACCAATGAATGCAGAACTAAGTGGAACAACAAATGAAAGCTTTTCTCTTTCTCTCTCTCTCTGTCTCTGGTGCCCTCCATTCCCCTCTCTGTCTCTCTACACACAATCAATAATAAAAGAAACAATACTGGTCATATTTTAAATTTTTCAAAAAAATAAAGGAGGGAAGACTTTTCTAACTCATTTTATGAAGCCATTGTTACCCTGATACCAAATCAGACAACAATTACAAGAGAAGGAAACTATAGACCAATATCCCTCATGCACAACATATTATCAAATTGAATCCGACAGTATATGAAAAGAGTAATAAATTGTAACCAATTTGGATTTATCCCAGAAATGTGAGGTTGTCAGATCAAAGAAGAAAAGTCATATGATCATCTCAGTAGATCCGATAAGCATTTTACAAAATTAAAACACCCACTAATAAAGTTTCTAAATAAACTTGTTCAGCCTGATAAATTGTATACAGTCATGCTGTTTAACAACAGGGATACGCTCTGAGAAATGCATTGTTAGGTGATTTTGTCATGCAAACATCATAGTGTGTACTTCCATAAACCTAGATGGTGTAGCCTACTACTGTAATTGTGTGTGCTATACTTTCATATGACTGACAGAGCAGTAAGTTTCTTTATACCAGCATCTCCCTCTCCTCTTTTGCCCCCCCCCTTCCTTCCTTTCTCTCAAATCAATGGAAAAATTAAAATTAACTTTTTTTAAGTGCGGGAAAATAATGACATACCCACATAAGCAAAAATGGAGAGAATTCGTTGCTAGCGGGTGTGCCTTGCAAGAAATTAATGGAAGTCCTTCGAGATGAAAGGAAATACTGAACAATAACTCAGATCCATAGGAATTAGTAATGAAGAGCATCAGAAATGGTAACTGTGTGGGTAAATCTAAAAATACAGTTTTCTCACATCTGCTCTTCTTTGAAACATGAATTGTATAAAGCAATAACTATAATATTGTATTAGGTGTATACGATATATAGAAGTAATGTATGAAATGTATTTGTACATAGGAAAATAATAGCAAGGAGGGAGGAAGGAATGGTGATATATTGAAACAAAATGCCTGTTTTATGAGAATTAAACTATTATGAAATATATTATGGTAAGTTAAGATACATATTGTAATCTGTGAGCAAATTATAAGAATATAACAAAAAATAGAAAAACATTAACAAAGGAGTTGAAATGTTACACTTACCACAAGAAAACAGTAAAGGAGAAACAAAAAAATGCATAAAACAAATTGAAAAAGATAGTAAAAAGAGGGAGATAAAATCCAGCTGTATCAATTCTGTTAAATGTGGACAGACTAAATATAAGTACTTCACCAGAAAGTCACACTGTTAGTGTGGTCTATAAAAAGCAGGCCCCAACTATATGCTTTCTATGAGACGTCCCTTAGAATTGAAGACACAGATAGATTTGAAAGGAAACATGAAAAAATACATACTATGCAAATAGAACACTCCACCCATTGGTTACAGAATAAATGTTCCTTACAGACTTTGGAACATTCTGCAGGATAAAGCATAGATTGGGGCACTAAACAAGCCTTAATAAATTTAAAAAGATTAAAAGCATACCAAATATGTTCTCTGACCAGAACTAGAGAAATAAACTAGAAATTCATAACTGAACAAAATTTGGGAAAACTCCAAATGTTTGGAAATTAATAGGTATGCTTCTAAGTAACCTATTTGTTAAAGACAAAAATTGTAAGAGAAACTCTTAAAATATTTTGAACTGAATGAAAATGAAGAGCTATCAAAACTTACATGGTGCAGCTAAAGCAGTATTAAAGCTCTGAATTCCTGTATCAGAAAAAAGGAAAGAAAAGCTCGAGGCAATAACAACCTTCAACATTAAGAAATTAGAAAAAGAGCAAACTAAGCTCAAAGCAATCAGAAGACGGAAATAATATATATTGGCTATCAGTGAAATAGGAAACAAAAATAGTAATAAATAATGGAACTGGTTCTTTAAAAAATTTAATAAACTTGGCAAACGACTAAGAAAATAAGAGAGAAGACACAAATTATTAAAAGCAGGAATTAAGATGAGGACAAAGTACCCAAAAGACAGATTTAAAGGATTATAAAGGGGATATCATAAATATACTAACAAATTAGACAATTCAGAGAAATGGACAAATTCCTGAGACAGTACTTATTACCACATTTAACTCAAGAGAAAAATAGAATCTGAGTAGGTTCTTAAGTAAATTCAGTGAAAATTTAAAATTATCCCACAAAGAAAAAGCACAGACCCAGATGACTTTACTAGTGAGTTCCATCAAATACTTAAAGAAGAAATAATACCAATCTTCAAAGTTACTCATTTAAAAAGAAGAGGAAAGATTCATTTATGAAGCCAGTATTTTTCTGATACCAAGTCTAGCAAACATATCACAATAAAAGGAACTCTACTGATCTATGTCCCTCAGAAACAGAGATACCAAAAAACTTTAGCAAACTGAATCCAGCAACATGTAAAAGGATTTTGGATCATATCCAGGTGGGATTTATTCCAGAAATATAAGTGGCCTTACAGTCTTTGTCACATCTATTCAGCTTGCCAGTGTTTTACAAAAGCAGCCATAGACAATGCATAAGCAAATGAGCATTTGCAGTCCAATAAAACCTTATTTCTGGATTCTAAGATTTGAATTTTATAGAATTTTCACGTCACAAAATAGTATCTTCTTTTGATTTTCTTTTCAACCATTTAAAAATGTCAGAACCATTCTTGACTTGGTTTGTACAGTAGTAGGTCAGTGGTAGGATTCAAATAATTTAACAACTGGTTCTCTGCCTTAATGACCATTTTAAGTATAAAAAAGTGATATACCGAAAGGTAGTTTATTATTTTATGTATTTAATACTTCAATAAGAACAATAAAAGAGGTACACAAAACTAGATGATGTTATAAGAGTTTAAAAATATTAATGAAGAAATATTAAATACCTGACAAAAAACAATAGAACTGTTATTTTAGATATTTCCAGTGACAGCTTGTCACCCCCCTGGTTGTTTGGCACTTTTTCTCTTTACGTTATATGTTTGTTTACCGAAGTAACAAACATGAGGGAATTAAAATATGGTATTTCATCAAAAGTATAATGAGTTTTATGAAATGAATAAATAAATATTACAAGCATAGTTCCGTCAAGTTTTTTCACCTATGATGAAATCAACATTATTATAGGCGTTTAGAATACGCTATTGTGCAGATGAATGTTAAAAGAGTAAGGAATATAAATTTGTGATTTCCATATTGGGCAGCTGCCCAGGCGCCCAGCTTAGAGAGAACCCTGATTACAAGTGCCATTTTTAACAACCAGTTCGCCAGACTCAACAAAAATTTAGGTATCAATTCTGCTGCACCAGTGCGAACCAGCTCAATCCCACCACTGCAGTAGACAGCTGGTGAGATTTACTGCCCTCGGGAATAAAGAAGCCACATGATCATCTCAGTGTGATAGGTAAGCCTCTAAAATGACCCTCAAATAAGTTCTAAGAACCTTCTAGTATTCACACCCTTGTGTACTCCTGTCCTGTTGAGTGTGCTCTGGACCTAAGGACTCATCTCTAACAATAGAACAGTGCAAAAGAAATTGGATGTCACTTTGGAGAATAGGTTACAAAAAGATTGTTACTTCTATATTGCTGTACTTTTTTCTCATGGCTCTGATTTGAGGGTGGGAGCAAGGCAAGTTGCCCTGTAGTTCTGTGGAGAGACCCATGTGGCAAGGAACTGAGGGCTCTGGCCAACAGCCAGTGGGGCCCTGAAACCTACCAAAAACTAAATGAGTGGAGTTGGAATTGGATCTTCTGAGGTCTGCCAAAAGCTACTTAAATGAGCTTGGAAGGGAATCTGTACCCAGTTAACCTTTGAGATGATTGCAACTGTGGCCAGTATCTTGATTACAGCTCTGTGAGAGACCCTGAGTCAGAGGCACCCTGCTAAGCTACCTTTGCCAGTATTCCTGGCCCACAAAAACTGAGATAGTAAATGTTTGTTGTTTTAAACTGCTCACTTTAGGATCATTTGTTATGCAACAATAGATAACTAACACATCTAGATAGAAAGAGCACATGACAAAATCCAGCACCCATTCATGATAAAACTTCTCAATAAACTAGGAATAGAAGGGAGTGTCCTCACTGGTCAAAAGCATCTATGAGAAACTTGTTGCTAACCATCATACTTAATGGTAAAAGACTGAATGCTTCACCTAAGGTCAGAATCAAGGCAAGGATGTTGTCTGCCATTTTTAGCATTCAGTTGGAGATTGTAGCCAATGTAGTATGCATTACAGAATTGCAAAATAAAACCCCAGTAGAGGATTACACTCTATACTCATGGAAATAGCTATCACAAAAAAAAAGACCAATGTCAAGTGTTGGTTGGAAAAGATGTGGAGAAACTGGGACCGTCATAGGTTGCTGGTGGGAATCGAAGATGGTACAACCACTTTAGAAAGCAGTTTAGCAGTTTCTTTAAAAGTCAAACATAAGCTTAGTATAGGACCTAGCAATTCTCCTCGTAGGCATCTAGCCGGAAGAAATGGAAGCCCAGGTCTACACAAAAACCTAAGAAACAGCCAAATACTATAATGTATGGTTCTTACTTGCATCTTAATTTGATCAAATCAACTTGATAAAGGTATTTTTGAGAGAATTGGGGAAACTTGAGTACAGTCTGGATATCAGATATGAAAGAATTAAGGTCCTTAACTATTAAAAATATGTCCTGAAATATTTACAGGTGAAATAGTCTGGGATTTGCTTTAAAATACTGGAACAAAAAGAGGAGGGAAATGGATAAAATAGAAATAGTAGAATATTGATAAGTGTAGGAACTTAAGGATGGTACATGTGCTTTGTCTATTCACAAATACACACTGTGCTTGGGTGTATTTAAAAATGTTCATAGTAAGTTAAAAAAATTAAACTGAAAACTTGACCACTGTGGAAAAAGAGCCTTTAAGAAACTCATAAAGCATCGACCTGGAACACTGAGGTCACTGGTTCAAAACCCTGGGCTTGCCTGATCAAGGCACAATGGGAATTGATGCTTCCTGCTCCTCCCCCTTCTGTTTCTCTCTCTCTCTCTCTCTCTCTCTCTCTCTCTCTCTCTCTCTCTCTCTCTCCTTTCTAAAAAAAGAAGAAAGAAACTCATAAAGGAAAGTAGCAAGTAATGTTATATAACTTAGCTTATTTCAGCCCAATACTGGTCCATTCTCTGTATGTCTTGTAAAAATCCAGTTATTTAACTGCCATGTATAAGGTTATTTTAAGTGGAGATTTAAGTGAAAGAGAAGCCACAGAGCTTTCAGTCTTCATGTCTCACCACTTGCTAGCAGGTACTAGCTTTCTGCTGCTCCTGGATTTGCAAAATGCATGTAGCTCTCTTTATCAGCACATATGCAGTTTGCTCTTAATAGCTATTAACATTTCCATATATGAATAAAGCACCATCCTCCCCTCGTGCAAATTCTCATACACATCACAGCCTTTTTTTTTTTTTTTTTTACAGAGACAGAGTCAGAGAGAGGGATAGACAGACAGGAATGGAGAGAGATGAGAAGCATCAATCATCAGTTTTTCGTTGCTACACCATAGTTGTTCATTGATTGCTTTCTCATATGTACCTCTCCGCGGGCCTTCAGCAGACAGTAACCCCTTGCTCGAGCCAGCGACCTTGGGTCCAAGCTGGTGAGCTTTGCTCAAAGCAGATGAGCCCGCGCTCAAGCTGGCGACCTCGGGGTCTCGAACCTGGGTCCTTCCGCATCCCAATCCGACACTCTAGCCACTGCGCCACCGTCTGGTCAGGCATTACAGCCTTTTTTATCCTTTGTAATGGCACTGGGCTCTCCTCTTTGTGGAAAGTCCCGGGCTTTATAATTGCTTTCATTGGGGGGATGGAAATTGTACTGTTCTTATATATACACGTGTTTAATGAAAATTGTGTTTAGTGTACTAAAGATGTGTTATTATTTGTTTGTTTATTATTTTCTGCTTTTTCTGTTTTTCAGTACGTGTGCTAGCCTTAGCAAGTTCTGTTCCAAACTCAGGCACCTTGACTTGGCTTCCTGCACATCTATAACGAATATGTCTCTAAAAGCTCTGAGGTAAATTTCTTATAAGTTTGTCCAAAAATCAGAACAGATACTTATTTTTTAAAAATAACTGGCATAAAGTTGGAATTGAGGGAAACCATGTTTTGTGGATGTGTACTATAGTTCAGAAGAGATCTTCTATCTTACCACTTGCTCAAATTATGTAGAGGACAGGTGACATATGATGAGAGGTAATTAGGATTTCTAAACATACTACTACAATTTATACACAAATGATTAGGTTTTTATGAAGACTTCCTTCCTTCTCCCCCCTCCACCCCCAAATGACACACATTTTGTGCTTAAAGCAGTGCTCTGGAGTCGGTTATTAACCAGGAGCCTTGAATAAATGTGACCTTTGTGAGTTTTTCCTTGTTATCTCAGAGGTTCGTTGCTAGGATTAAATAGTACTATTATTATTTGATAATATTAAGCCAAACCAAATAACGTTACCCATATCCCAACAGCTTTTAGCTTATAAAAATGAGTTTCATGTGTTTTAACATAATTATATACAAATTGTTTAGCGTGTAGTAAACACTCAGTAAGTTTTTATGTTAATGTATTTTTTTAAGTACATTACAGAAAATATATCATAAAGGAAGGTGAGATGCCCATGCTCTTTGTAACTTTCTGTCAGCCTTTTATGGTCACATGCTTTGGTTGCATTTATGAATAGTAGGAAGTAAGCTATTAAAAGAAAGAATGTTGATTTACTTAAGGGTATAAGCAATCCTAGACCTTTTTTATGAATATTGAGCACATATGTATCTGAGGCTGTTTGCTGTGTAGGATAATATAAGTACATTTATAGTTTATAAAATATTCACATAAATGATCTCAGTTTTTTAAAAAACCTTGTGAGGTAGCTATAGACACCACAGACACTTTACAGGTAGAAAATCTAAAACATTGTTAAATGCCGGATAGTATGATTCAGCCATGGATGTAACTGAATAGGATATTGTTGCTGCCCTTAAGTTGCTCAGAGTCTAATAGGAGAAAGAAAGCAACAACATTAGGTGACATGTTACCGCGTGGTAAGTGCTGGGGATAGAAGGGCAGCAGTTTGGGGAGAACAGAGGAGTGGTTGTGGCTAATTTGGGATTGAGAGGTTCGAGCAGGCAGGCTTCCTAAAGTGACTTACCTGAAGTTACACTACTAATGTTGAAGAATGAACTTGAATCAAGATCCCCTGGCTTTATTTTGTAAAACAGTTAAATCAATAGTTTCCAAAGAGTGACATAGATCTTGGGATTGTTCCATAGTTCAAACATGAAATCAAAGATCAAAGATGAAGTTATTATTTGATAGAAGCCAGAGATCAAGTATAATATATCATCTTAAATTCAGCCTGTGGTAAATAAAAGTTTTAATGTCCTCATTAATACTTTGATAAGTAATAGAATTATTTATAGAGAATCTTGGTTTGACTCTAAACTCTTCATTAATTACTTGGTCAACCTTGAATAAGTCGCCTAATTTTCATTTTCTATCTAGGGAACTTGGAAATATCTGATAAGTGCAAAAAGAATAGTATTTGAAAAGTATAAACCTCCATTAAAAGCTAATATATCTGAAAAACAATATTGTGCTTTGTGCTTGTTGGTTAAACTGAATTTGAGCTAGCCCTCCTAGGGATGTAGTCCCACTTGAACACCACAGACCTTGTGAAGGGTTTGCCTGTGTTCTAAGTCTATGTTAAGTAAATGTTTATATTCTTGTGTGAGAGCATGGGGCTCTATTCACTTCCTGATTAAATGGCCTATAAAATAAGACTTTAGTGCCTTTGGAACTGGATTTAGTCTTACGTTTCATTTTGTTTTATCCCAAGTGAGGGATGTCCACTGTTGGAGCAGTTGAACATTTCCTGGTGTGACCAAGTAACGAAGGATGGCATCCAAGCACTAGTGAGAGGCTGTGGGGGTCTCAAGGCCTTGTTCTTGAAAGGCTGCACACAGGTAATCCTCCATGTAGTGCTTGTGAAGGATGGAGAAACCGTGAACTTGGTAGGCAGCCCCAAGATGTTGGCTTAAAGAATATGTAATTGTTTTGTATTATTGACCAAAGACACTTGTTTACCAAAAATTAGTATTTTCCTTAGAGTAGAAGAAAGAGAGAGAGAGAGAGAGAGAGAGAGAGAGAGAGAGAGAGAGAGGAGAAGAATAGAAGAATTCACAACTGACCAAAAATAAAGTTTTGTTTTGAGGGAAGGCAGGTTGGCGAGACAGAAATCGTACTGAGCAAGCACCACAGACAAGAAGAATTCCATGCAATTTAATCTGAAAAGAAAATGTGCCGTGTTGTTACTGCCTGACACCTTGAATTGGGTAGGCAAGGAAGATGGTCTTGGCAGTTTTCACTAGTTTTTTTAAACGTGCCAAGTATACAGCAACCTACATTTTATACTGTTGATGCTTATTTCCTGCCAGTCACATTACAAACCCAGCATTTTGTCATTAAAAATATTACTAGAAAGAATTGGCATGGAAATGACCAAGAGTAGGTTTAGAAGTAACTGTCAGAGCAGGGCTAGGCTCTTAGTACCTTGGTTTTTTAATGGTTACTAAACCCACGCTTTGGGTTCCATTAAAAATGCCCCCATTTTTTCACTGTTATGGGCGATGTTCCATTTTTTGAAACAGAGCTTTGGAAGTATGACTACCTTAAAACAACAGCATGAGCGTCTGGTTATTTATGGAATCCTGAAAAATATTGATTGGAATGCATCATTATAATCAATTACTTGCCATCTGTTCTCAGCACTGTGCTCATGGCACTGATCTGCCAGCAGCAGAGAAACTGTGGGTTCCATTCTCAACTTCTCCCAAATATGCAGGGAGTGTAGAAACATGAAAATTCTTTTTGCTTCATAAGTGCTCAGCAAAATGTGGCTAAGTATATTTATCTGAAGAAAAACCCACAAACATTAGACAGTGTTTATTTTATCTTTTCCTTGATTTCATGATAATAAGAATTTGATGTGCTAAGAACTGATAAAAAATAGAACATACTGATCATATCAGTTGCACCTTTATGTGATCATGATTCAATGTTTTTTGAAACTTGGCCAAAGTTAGAGTGTATTGATGAATGTGTGCATTCTTAAATCTTTGTCCTTTGAAACAATGTTAGTAATCATTTTTTCTCTCTTTTTAATCTTTCTAGCTAGAAGATGAAGCTCTCAAGTACATAGGGGCACACTGTCCTGAACTGGTGACTTTGAACTTGCAGACCTGCTTAGTAAGCAGACCTTTCCACAGCTCTTCTGTATTACTAATTGATTTCTGTATTATTACTGTAAGAGTTTTGGTCATCAAGACCAGTGGTTCTTCTGCTTCAACCCTGGGAACACAATACACACAGAGATAATTCTTGACTAGCTTCACGATGCTCTCTTCCAGAGGCTCTGGCATAGATAAGCGGGTAGCTTATTCAGAATTCCAAATAGGCTACCTATAATTTCATCCTTGTCTTTTCTACTTAAGAATACTCTACTTTTTATAATTAAATTATTCAAAACTTCAGTATTTAAAATATTTTTTGGTAAGTTTATTGCAACCCCATTGATTATTAATATCTTATCAGTGGGTGATAACTATTGGAAACCACTGATCTGAACAGTTGATGAGCAAAATGAACCCTTTAAATTGTATTCAAGTAGTTAGTATTTATAGATCACATTTGACTATCAACATTTTTGTGTCTATCCCCAAAACTCCTGTTTTACTTATGAATTTACTGAAACTATTCAGGGTCCTAGAACATTGACAACACACCTTTAGCTTCTCTCTTTTGCCTTGAAAAGCACATATGTGTGCAGCAATGAAAAAAGTTAATGAGGGTTTTCCTTGTTTTTACTAAGCCTTCTGTTTATTATACCCTCCCCTTCTTATGTAATCATCTGAAACTTGAGAGCACAGTGGTTGTTTAGTTTAGAGGTGATACTTTAGTTTAAAGGTGCCACATTTTGAGCAATTTAAACAGCTTGCCGTTCTAGCCCTTACAAGGTGGTGCTTCCTGGTAACGATCTGCTTAGGAGGCTTCTGGAGACTGTTAAAGGAAGACATTCATTTTCAGTCTCACCATCCCTTCCTTTTAATTCTGATTGCCATAGCGGCTAACAGTCAGACTTTGCATAATGTCATTTATGAAACTGAAATATTTGGCCTGAAAGAAAGAGGTTATACAACTATTGTAAACATGAAACCACCATCTTATGGGGATAGGAAAGAAACTATTCCCTGGGCATCTTCAGATTTTATTTATGTGCATACACACACACATTCTGCACATATGTGTGTATATATATGTTGCATGCACCTTTGCACATATGCATAAATACATACATGCCATACCTATCATTTACCATTTTAGTTTTGTTTGTTGACCCTTCCAGCAGGCAGAAAGCACAGTTGATAAGCATAAGAACCAGTTCTATCATGTGTTTATTTGGCTGTTTCTCTCACTCAGATAATAGGGCACAAGCCACTTCTTTGACATTCCTTCTATACAATGTGATGAAATGTAATTCTCAACACTAGTAAGACTTCATGTTTCTGCTGAGATTAAAGTGACCAAAATACATTCTTGATCTATTCTCTTTTTCTTGACTAATTTGAAAACATAAAACTTTAGTAAATTTTACTCTAAAATTTAAAGTTAAAAGGCAATACAATTTTTTCTCTTGCCTGCCTCAGTAATTCCTTATAGACTTCAAAACATTAAAAAGGATTCATGAACTATTGTCAACCCCTATAAATTCAGTTAGAAAATTTTAAAGACATTAGAAAGGAAAAGAAGTACAGCCCTACAATACTTTACTGATATTGTGTGATATAAAGTCCATCGGCCTGCTAACTATTCATGTTTATTGATTGCTACTTCCTCCCTTACATTTCAGTTATCCATGTTTAGTAATAATGATACTGCATATTAGCCCAGCACTTTTTTAGATTCTTCAATGTATATCTATATCTCATTAATTTATCCTCATGACAAATCTCATATCTGCCTTAGCATCCATTTTTTATCTGTATTTTGTTTCAGTTGTACAATATTGAGAAAGGACTGATTTAAGCAGTGACTATTTAAAGTTTGATTTTCTTTTTCTCAGTGTTCCTTGCAATCTAAGGACACTGATTAAACAGAGATGACAGGAGAGCTTTTCTGAGAATTACTCAAAATTAGTGGCTCTAGCAGGACAAATTGAAGTAGTTCTGGTTATATCTGATTGTATCCAACATGTTAATACATTTATACCTGACTTTTTTTTTAATGCAACACCTTGGTTGTTTTTCATTTTCAAATAATTTAAATCATACAAAATTATATTTGAGTTGAATGCAACTATTCATCTCCATAAACTATAATATTCTTTATTAGAAAACAAAAATATGGAAATAAATGTATCTGTAGTTGATAGGAGATTGCAGCTGTCATCCACATGTTGTTTTACTTTATTTTTTTAGTAACTTAGTATCAATTTTGAACTTAATGTGTTTATAGTATTAAAATATTGCCATTCTTATTTTTTGTCTTGGTTTTAAAACCATTTAATTGAATGTGCACCATGATGCACCCCATGCTGTTCCCAGTTGATTAGGTTAAATCATTATAGCATCTTCCCTTGACCCCAAAATGAGCACAGATTCTCTTGCAAACTAAATCAGTCAACAGGAACTGGAAGGAAGAAACAGTGTGTTCATTTTCCTTTAGGTCTGCCACCTGATTAATGTTACATCTCCTTTTACTTCTTTTTGGTACTGATTTTCACTGAGGTAACATTTTTTTTCCTTCTTTTTGTTCTGCTAAGTTACTGATATCTGTGGGGGGTTTTGCTCTTGTTTTTTAGCAAATCACAGATGAAGGCCTCATTACTATATGCAGAGGGTGCCATAAGTTACAGTCCCTCTGTGCCTCCGGCTGCTCCAACATCACAGATGCCATCCTGAGTGCTCTAGGTCAGAACTGCCCACGGCTTAGGTAAACATCTCTTGTTTAGCTCAAAAAATTGGGAAAAGTACAGAGGCCTCCACTTATATTTATTCTTTGGAACCTTGAAATTTTTAAAGGAGATGCCCTTTCACATGCCTCCTCCTTGCTTTATAGTTTATTTGATTACCTGTAATTGGCCTGAACCCAGGGATAATAGTCACCATTTTCTACTTCTTGCTATCCATACTGGAAAAAAAAATCATTTTATTTTATTATTTGAGAAAAGAAATAAGGTATTCTCTCTTTGTAATGCTTTCATATACAAACAGTTTCTAACTCACAGTGGTTCAACTTAGGATTCTTTGACTTTATGATGGTATGAAATTGATACACATAATAAATTACATGAGATAGTCAACATTTTATTATAAAATAAGATGTGTTAGATGACTTTGCCTCACTTTAGGCTAAAATAAGTGTCTGAGCACATTTACAGTTGGCTAAGCTAAGTATAATGTTCAGTGGGTTGGGGGTATTAAATGCCTTTTTTACTTTATCAGTATTTTCAATTTATGTGGAGTTTATCTGACATAATCCCATCACAAATTAAGGAGTACCTGTGATTCCTTGCTGAAGAAAGTTTTTGAAAGCCCATCCTGTGGCCACTTACTTTGTAATGATGATGCCAGGTACATAGCACAGAGTATTTGAAAAGAGAAAACAGCCCTGCAGGAGGACCTCCTTTATGCCGATTAATGGTATTTTAGAGCAAGCTTTATTTCTTTATGACTCTACCTCTCTGCCTAAATATAGGAGTGGGTAAACCTTTATGAAGAACGCTCTGTTAGCATGCACATGGAAGCAAACCCATATGATTATGTAAGAGCATGCACACACTATTTTGACCTCCCTATACCTTTGTTTAACATAAAACTTGACTGACCAGGTGGTAGCGCAGTGGATAGAGCATCAGACTGGGATGCAGAGGACCCAGGGTTGAGACCCCAAGGTTGCCAGCTTGAGCGTGGGCTCATCTGGTTTGAGCAAAGCTTGCCAGCTTGGACCCAAGGTCGCTGGCTTGAGCAAGGGGTTACTCGGTCTACTGAAGGCTCACAGTCAAGGCACATATGAGAAAGCAATCAATGAACAACTAAGGTGTCACAACGGAAAACTGATGATTGATGCTTCTCATCTCTCTTTGTTCCTGTCTGTCTGTCCCTGTCTATCCCTCTCTCTGACTCTCTCTCTGTCTCTGTAAAAAAATAAAAATATAAATAAATAAATATGTTAGTCATGTTAGGCGTTAAGTGACTCACAAATATAAATTTATTTAATCGTGCCTGACCAGGCAGTGGCGCAGTGGATAGAGCGTCGGACTGGGATCTGGAAGACCCAGGTTCAAGACCCTGAGGTCGCCAGCTTGAGCGAGGGCTCATCTGGTTTGAGCAAAAGCTCACCAGCTTGAGCCCAACATCGCTGGCTCAAGCAAGGGGTTACTCGGTCTGCTGAAGGCCTGCAGTCAAGGCACATTAAAAAAAAAAAGATTAAATTTATTTAATCGTCAAACAGCATATAAGCACTGTTATTATTTCCATATTATAGATGAGAAAACTGAAGCCCAGAGAGGTCAAGTAACCTGTTCATGGTCTCACAGCTAGTAAGTGCTGGAGCAAGGATTCAAACCCAGGAAGTCTAGCTCCAGAACCCATGAAACCACCTGTTTTACATATAATAATCATTTAAATCAATAAAACTTTATTAAAACTTTTTTTGTAATCACCTGGCCATGGGCCTGATTATAATCAAAGAAAATGTGCCTACACTATAAAAATTCCTTAATTGATTATAGACTTGTTGGTCAAAATTAGTAATATGAGAAGCCTAGGAGTAGAGTCTTATTCAGGAGCTAAGGAGGTAGCCAAACTCCTGTCTGAAAGTACTACCCATTCCCTTTCTGTTTTAAATAGAGAGGGTTATTCAGCTTCTTCCTCCTTCACGGTTTCTCTTGTTGTTAGGACAGAGTGGCTCTCAAAAGTGATACTTGACTTGGGTTCAATCAGTTCATGCTTTTCCGTTAGATACAGCATACATTTCTTACTGATAATCAGTAAGGTTTTCTTACACCTTAGTTTTTTTTTTTAACTTTTTAAAGTAATTTGTAAGCAAACATATAAAGACTGTATGGTACGATTGTGCAGGTGCCAGCAGAATTTTCACAGCAAAGCTACTTTTGATTCCCCGGTCCTGTGGTTGGTATTTAGGTTGGTGTGTAGCTGTCCCTGCCAGTTCAGCCCCCTCTGCACTGGGCCTCCCTGGGAGCCTGTGGGAGGAGGCAGGAAGCTTTAAGGGTATTTTTTCATAAGTATGGAATTTCATATTTGGGATAGACTTGTAATTAACCAGTCCCTTCATAACATTTTCAAATCTATTTAAATCTGAGGGGACCTACGTGTATAATAGGGAAAGAGAATAATTTACTCTAGCAACAGATTAATAGGGTATCTATCTCCGTTTCATTGTTTTCCAGGAGCAGGCTGCCCCCTGGGGAGTAAGCAGTGTGCCATCAAGAAGCCTTTTAAATGCATTTCTCATGCATTTTGGCATTAAGTACAAGTTTCTATTATTTTCTTCTGATTGAATCACTCTGAAATGTGGTATTTACAGGACTACTTGATGATGACTCCATGAAAATGAATGGCAAGATCTGTACATAGACTTGCTTAGCTACTAATGGCATTCTCTGTTATATAGGCCTTAGAGAACAGGAAGTTGTTTTCTTAAATACTTGCTGTTTTCATAAATGCAGCTTTCAAGGAACAAGGTCTTGACTCTCACTTTGTTTTTTTAACAGAATATTAGAAGTGGCAAGGTGTTCTCAACTAACAGATGTAGGCTTTACCACTCTGGCCAGGGTGAGTATTGTCTCCAGGCTCAACATTCCTAAATGAGACTTCCTTTTCCACATGTTCATATTGATAAACTAAAGGACTTTCTAGAGCTTCATGAAAAAAGCTTACCTGGTTATTTAGATGCGTGCAACTGAGGGTGAGAGTAACGTTGGAGAAACAAAACATAATCCAGCCCCACTAGTTAGTGGTGGCGCAGTGCATGGAGCTTTGATCTGGGACACTGAGGTCCCGGATTCAAAACCTTGACATCACTGCTTTGAGCTCAGGCTCATCTGGCTTGAGCCCAGGATCATCAGCATGATCCCGAGGTTGCTGGCTTGAAGGCCAAGGTGGCTACCTTGAGCAAGGGGTCAGTGGCTTGGCTGGAGCCCCCGGTCAGGGCACATATGAGAAAGCAATCAGTGAACAACTAACGGGACGCAACTGTGAGTTGATGCTTCTCATTTCTCTTCCTTTCTGTCTCTGTCTTCCTCTCTCTCCCTCTCTCTTCTCTCAGACAAACAAAATATAGAATCCTAGTTTTAAGTGGATACGTTTTAAGAGATTTTCTGTATTCTCCAGAAGATTTTAGTACTTAGACTGGCTTATAAATTGCTGTATAGGCCTGACCTGTGGTGGTGCACTGGGTAAAAGCATAAATTGCTGTATAGTATTTAAAATTAGTATTGTCTTTGATCAATGTAATGGGCAAGGGGAAGGGCATTTGATTTCAGACAGATTGATCTTTAATACCACTTAGTTTTCTGGCCTTAAATTTTTCTCATATTTTAAATGTTTTTGTTGTATTGTTTGGTTTTGTATTTTATAGAATTGCCATGAGCTTGAAAAGATGGACCTGGAAGAGTGTGTTCAGGTAATACTGTGGAATTTTACTCAGCAATGCAGTATGATAGAAACTTACATAACCTGCACGTGAGAACATTCGCGTCCGCTCCCTGGCGTGGTGCATGCCTCGCAGCACTGCGGACTGTCCACTTCCTGATGTGTCCCCCAGGCGCACCAGGCAGAGGCTCGTGGTATATATGTTCAGGAACTAGGAAAATCTTTGCCATCCACAGGATTGCCATTGGAAAGAAAGAAGACCCAAACATTTGAGTCATAAAGATATTTTCTTAGACTTACAGCGTTTTGATACTGGTCAATAACTAAAGCCCTAGCACACTGATATGTAGTGTTGTAAAGTACCATACCTCACTTCCGTGGGTTTATGTAGAGACACCAAGTCCAGATGAATTTTGAAGGGTTTTATTAAAGATGAAGATTTAGCCTGACCAGGTGGTGGCGCAGTGGATAGAGCGTCGGACTAGGACGCGGAGGACTGAGGTTCGAGACCCCAAGGTTCCCAGCTTGAGCGCGGGCTCATCTGGTTTGAGCAAAAGCTCACCAGCTTGAACCCAAGGTCGCTGGCTCCAGCAAGGGGTTACTTGGTCTGCTGAAGGCCCACAGTCAAGGCACATATGAGAAAGCAATCAATGAACAACTAAGGTAACGCAATGTGCAACGAAAAACTATTGATTGATGCTTCTCATCTCTCTTTGTTCCTGTCTGTCTGTCCCTGTCTATCCATCTCTCTGACTCTCTCTCTGTCTCTGTTAAAAAAAAAAAGGAAATTTATTTAATATGCCAGCCACATATGACTAACATGGGCATTGCGACCCAAATTGTGCACGCCAAATACATTTCAGAGGCTGGTTATATACCCTTTGACCACATACAGGTTAGGGGGAGCATGGCATCATGACACAAGCTTGTAACATTTGTTTAGGGGATCCATAGAAACATTAAAACCTTTAAGGTAATACAATCAAAGACATTTACAGATCTTTTAGTGTCTATCTCCCTTCCTTTGCCTAGAGCAAGCATCCCCAAACTACGGCCTGTGGCATGTGGCCCCCTAAGGCCATTTATCCACCCCCACCCCCCCCCGCACCACCTCTCATTGGTGGTCAGTGAGAGGACCACTGTATGTGGCAGCCCTCCAACGGTCTGAGGGCCAGTGAACTGGCCCTCTGTGGAAAAAGTTTGGGGACCCCTGGCCTAGAGGTATGTTACTCTCAGGATTCCAGGAAGGGAGAAAGAGCCAAAATCAATGTAGGGTGGTATGTAAATTCTGTCTCTTATTGGAAGAGAAAAGAAGTTTCTCAGACAACCTTTATTCTATAGTTAAAACTAAATGACCCATTGTCCTTGTAAGTCAGGAAGCTTCTACATTCTTCTCTCTTCCCTCCCCAAGGAAAGGACTGGACAGAAAGCCTGACCTTTCCTCCTAAAATATCAATATTAATTTTGCAGCTTTTTGGTACCTTACCACAGTAGCACTGTCCTTTTTTACAGTAGCTTAACTGGACCCCTTATATCATTAGCCTTGAAGACCTGACTTTGTATGGAACCCTGTCCTTCAGGCAGGCAACCAGATAACTCTTTATTAACAATTTTCTTACCAATTTTAAGAGCTTTGAGGTTAATTAATTGGGGAGAAACTTTGAAGGGAGACTCCTAAAAAGAAGATAAAGCAATGAGGTTTTTTAATAGTAAAAATGAAGATACTGGGTAAATATTGAGGTCAATTTTTTCTAGATTATTTGTTATCCAACACTGCTTAGCAACTATTAGTTTTTACCGAACTAAAATTTGTTTATGTCCATTTATCTTTTGCATGTGCCTGTGTGTCCGGTATGTCCCGTCCAGTGTCAGTCCTTCTAAGTGATGTGCACATACCTGCCTCCCCCAAATCCCCACCTGTTGATATTTCTTAGCCCCTGTGAAGCTGTATATATTAGAATTTTATAGTATCTCAGAGTTGGAAGAATTGGAAAAGAAGTGCTGATTTACTTTTTGTCCCATGATAACTATAAAAGACTGCTCTTCCTTTAGGAGTTATTTCTTCCTGGCTGTTTGTAGGTAACCCAGATTCTATCATCCCCTTTGTGCTATCTTTGGCAAGATAACTGACACCCAAATGATCAATCCTGAGTTGTGGCAGGGCTTATAAAATATAGGCCAACTATCTAAAAAAATCTGAGGATGTTCTTACATTAACTTTTTTCATGGAGCAGTATCTTCCAGTTGTTTTCTGTGATGGTTCTAAGGAGATAGAACAAAGTCCAGGGGGTAGAGGTTAGGAGGGGACAGATTTTCATTCATTTTTAAAACAAAACAGTTTTCAACAGACCTGTTCAAAGATGAAGACGTTACTATTATAGATGTATTCAAGCCTGGCTTCTCAAAGAACAGGTTCAGGTAGCCATTGGGATTTTAAACCCCCCGATTTTGTTACTTAATAATCAAGATCAGGATATCAGTCTTGATTACAAAGGTAGTCAAGAATGAGGTATGAGCCATGAGTTGTTTGGAATTTTACCTAAAATAAACTTATGTGTTTCTTTCAGATAACAGATAGCACATTAATCCAACTTTCTATACACTGTCCTCGACTTCAAGTGTTGGTGAGTTTGACTCTGAAAGTTTTATGTGTTTATTAGATTTACTCAAAACCCAGTCCTTACTTTCTTTTTGGTGTCTGGCTACTGTTTTAGGAAAGCATATTTCTCCAAATTGCCAGCTTACAGAGGACCAAGGGAGGAACTGGAAATGTTAAATGTTTTCTGTATCAATACTTGGAGATTGAAAACTGGCATGGAAAGTATGAGTTCTCCCTCCCACACGAATTATACTCCAACTTGAATTTCTAGAGGTCTGGGGGATGAGATGGCCCAAAATGCAATCTATCTTGAGACCAAAACAGAAGCAATCAAGGCTTGACTAGGGGGAGTTCTCTGCTACTGCTTCTGGGAGCACGGTGGCTGACCATTGTGTATCTGGGTTCAGTTTTGGTATGTTTGATGGCATGTTACTATCCAAAATTGGGCCAAGAGTTCTGAGTTTCACATGTAAGAACCAAGGACTTAAGGCAGATTGATAAAGTGAAGAGATTTATGTGAAGAGAACCACATCTGACCGCTGTAAGATGCACTTCATTTAATTAACTAGGCGTCCCCTGTACCAGGTAATCATTATTTAGTCCAAATTCCAGAGATTTTTGTGCAGGAAAAGCTTGAGCCCCACTTGTCCCTGTACAGAAGAAAAGTGCTCATTTGTATTTGGTGGTGGTGGTGGGGTGTATCCTATTTTGTTGATGAATTATTTTAGTCATTACATGAATTCACAAAATACATTTAGAATCAATACAGAAGTGTTGATCATTGATTGTCAAAAGCAGAATCCCAGCGTTCTTCATTTCACTGCATGAATCTAGTGATGGTTCCATGTACATCAAAGTCAAACCAGAGAAGTCTCCTTTCTTACGGTGCACAGACCTGTGGCTGGAAGAACGCCATGAGGTGTTTCAGTGTCCTTCCTTGCTCCATTTGGCTGCAGAGTCTGTCTCACTGTGAGCTGATCACAGACGATGGAATTCGTCACCTGGGGAACGGGGCCTGTGCTCATGACCAGCTGGAGGTGATTGAACTGGACAACTGCCCACTTATCACAGACGCATCCCTGGAGCACTTGAAGAGCTGTCACAGCCTGGAGCGGATAGAACTCTATGACTGCCAGCAGATCTCACGGGCGGGAATCAAGAGACTCAGGGTAAAGATGGCCGCAGCACTCTCCGGCTCTGCTCTCAGCGCCCTCTTTTCTTTTTCTGTTTAGAGTTAGAGTCCTTTGATATTTTTACACTTACTTGGACCTTTAGCAAAGTGGGGGAAAATGGAGAGCAAACCTAAAGCTATGGTTTCAGGTGGAAAATTAGTAGAAAATACCCACCAAAGGGAAGAAAAGTAGGCCTCTTCCCAGTCATTTCTCAGTAATGTCCGGAGCTTAGTAACATGCCTGGAGTCAGAAAGTATGTGTCAGGTTTGGTTGTAAAGGAAAGAAAGGGATAACATACAGAAAACATTGTTTCTTTTTTTTTTTTTTTTTTTGTATTTTTCTGAAGTTGGAAACGGGGAGGCAGTCAGACAGACTCCCACATGTGCCTGACCGGGATCCACCCGGCATGCCCACCAGGGGGCGATGCTCTGCCCATCTGGGGCGTTTCTCTGTTGCAACCAGGGCCATTCTAACGCCTGAGGCAGAGGCGATGGAGCCATCCTCAGCGCCTGGGCCAACTTTGCTCCAATGGAGCCTTGGCTGCAGTAGGGGAAGAGAGAGGCAGAGAGGAAGGAGAGGGGGATGGGGTGGAGAAGCAGATGGGCGCTTCTCCTCTGTGCCCTGGCCAGGAATCAAACCCGGGACTCCTGCATGCCAGGCCAACGCTCTACCACTGAGCCAACCTGCCAGGGCATTTGTTTGATTCTTTAAGACAACAGCTGGATCAGATAAATTTTTCCTTTTTCTTTCTGCCCAACCTTCACAGTAGAGAGGCCCCTGTGCAGCCAGATGAGAAGGAGATAGGTTGCCAGCAAGCAGGATATGGAAGGCTGGATGAATCTAGATAGTAGATCATTCAGCTCAGCAGACATTTATTGGAACATCTGTTTCACACCTGCTGTGGGAAAGGCACTGTGCTTAGTTATCCCTTGCAGCCAGCCTCTAAAATATCCACGTTGGCCATATGGCACCTGAGCACGTAAAGGAGCTTCAGACCTTACCTTCGTTTGCAGTTGGCCTCAGCTCTTCCTCTCCCATCAGACCTGGAGGACTGAGAGCGGCACTGCAATGGGGAGTCCTTCTGGCCGTGGCTCTTCTGCACCAGAAGGGGAGAGCACAGCTCAGTCAGGACCCCTCCCGTGCCCACTTACACCAGGGTTCCTGGCTGTCAGGAATCGTGTCCGTCTCTGAATCTTCAAGAGTCTTTCTATGTTCTTAAGTCACTTAGCACTTTCTTACTTTACTTTAGCTACAGCAGTATCTTTATCTTGACCATCTTTGTACCCCTCGTACATAACCAGCACAGTGCCTTGAACGTAGTAGGTATTAAGGAACTATTTACATAGTGAAAATTAAAAGCATGTTGTTAAAAGGGAAAGTTAAGTCTTTTGGGTCGGGGGAGTTATAAAAGAATTTTTGTTTATTGATTGATTTTAGAGAAAAAGGAAGGGAAAGAAAGAAACATCAATCTGTTGCTCTACTCACTTATGCATTCATTGGTTGATTCTTGCATGTGCCCTGACTGGGGATCAAACCCACAACCTTGGCATATCAGGACAATGCTCTAACTAACTGAACTACCCAGCCAGGGTGAAAAATTAGGTTTTTTAAATATCAGAAGAAACATTATTGTCTTAGAAAAAAACCTTATTTTAAGTTTTTTTAGTTTATTTCAACTGTGGGAATCGAACTGAGACTCCCCTTCACGGCAGGTTGAGAAGCTGCAGTGCAGCCTTTCCCCAGGGTATCGTGGCGGAAGCAGGTACCCGAGTATGGGAGCTGATGCATTTGGTCATGTAGAGTAGCACGGGTGGTACGGAGTAAAACCCAGGCCCCTCAACACCTGCGCTGTGGGTGTTCCGCCTCGGCCCTGCTTTCATGGCCGTCAGTTCCTCAGTGTTGTTTCTGAAAAGCAACGTTGCTCTTTCTGTTTAAGCCCTCTCTCTTAGTAATGTTTCTGTCTTGTTTCAGACCCATTTACCCAATATTAAAGTCCACGCCTACTTCGCACCTGTCACTCCACCCCCATCAGTAGGGGGCAGCAGACAGCGCTTCTGCAGATGCTGCATCATCCTATGACAGTGGAGGCAGTCAACCTTGGCGAACTGAGTATTTAATGACACTTCTAGAGTTACCGTGGAGTCTCCAGTGGAAGCGACCCCAGTGTTCTGGGCAAGGGTTACAAAGTGAGGCAGCGTCCAGATCCCCAGAGCCACGCATACATACACGTACCCACCCTCACCTCCGCCCACTTCAGCTCTGTGACCAGGGGACTGAAGATCGTGCTGGCTTTATCAAGTGGATTGGTAAAACCGAACCATTCCTGTTGGACGTACCCAGAAGAAAACTATAGGCAAGGTAGGGGGAAAGGGGCATTCCAGCAAACCCAGTGTTACTGCTACTATGGTTTATTTTGTTAAGGGGTTTCTCTGGCAACTTTGAAACATCAACCGCAGTCCTCCAGGTTCAAGAAAAGCATAGAAAAACAATTTATATTGTATCCAGGGACCAGAAAGAAAATTTCTTTGCATCCTATAAATGGTAGCCATCTATTGTGAGATGACTCCAGAGCTTTGTGCTTCCTCGTCCCCATGTCAACATGCTGAGCATGCTCACGAAGAAGGCTCTTCCATTCCGCCTCCTGTTTTAGTATTTGGCCCAGAGGTTTCCTAAGTGGTTGCATTGAAATCACTGTGGTCCAGACGTGATGACTTACTCACTCGGATTGTCACTCTCTGTAGCACACCGTGTACCTGTTGTCCTCTGTTGCTCCCTCCTGCATTCTTGCTCAGTCTGTCTCCTGTTGATAGTCTGCTTACTCACACTCAATTGTTACTCTTTTGCTGTTTTTGTGTTTACAGTTTGCATTTTGGATGATTAGTTGGGGTTACCAAACATTTTTAAAAAAAGACATTATCAATAAATATTTTTTTAATTCTAAAATTTTACCAGTAGGGGACCCTGCCTGAATCTTTGCCAGTCTGAAGGGAAACTGTGACAAAAGCAAGAAAAGTTATGAGGCGAAATTGAGCTAAAATTATTTTGATGAAAGTAAACTCGGCCTTTTGGTTTCTGTTATCTCCTGTGAGAGTGATAACACGCATGATTTGCCCAATATTCCCCCAGCACATTTTCCTACCAAGTTTCACTGACTTAAGGAGGAGAGAGCAAAATGTATTATTAGTAAGGAGTGGGACGGCAAATCCCCAAACTGAGCCTGAAAGTGCCGCCACCCAAACTCAGGCATGTGTGTGTTCACTAAAGTCCAGGTGTGATCAGTGACATCTCTGGTCTGTCTGTGAGGTGGCTGTGTTTTATCAGCAACGCTGCCAGAGGAGCTGTGCCATCTAGCCAATCAGTCTCTCTCCCCCCGACTCCCGTTTCAGCCTGCGAGAGTTGCAGGAATGACCCTGTAACAGCTGCTCAACTCTGTGTCGGTATTGATGGTTTCACACCTAAGATTGCAGCCTCAAAGGACAAGAGCCTTTTCGGAACCTGTCCATCATGCCTCTCTTGTGCTCCAGATTTCCCACGATTGAAACATGAGTGCAGCCAGGTGAAGGAATTGGGGCAGCAGAAAGGGAACACTGAAAGGACGTAGGGGGTTCAGGGCCTCTGCCCAGCCTGGTCATCGGAGCAAAGGGCAGGTAGGGGACTCAGTGCCCGTGATGCAGCCAGGGAACCTTCCCCGCCTTCATACACACACAGCTGTGCAGGATGAGTCAAATGAGTTTCTAAAGTACTAGAAATAGATATCTAAACCCCAAGGTTAAGAAACTTGGGTGATTTTTTAATTGGATGACTTTTTTATTTAATTTTTTTGTCTTTTAGAACATTAATGTGCAGTCCACCATGATCTTAGATATCTGCATGATCCAGGCTGTTAAAGACTTATTTTAATAAGTGTTGGTTCAACCAGCATGTGTAAGAAATAAGTATGATTTATTTCTTCACGGACAATCACATTTCTTCACAGACCTAGAAATAAATGTGTATGATCCACCAGTATTTAACATGTTACATTTATTTTAAATCCTATTTAATTATTTCCTTTTAAAAACAAATTACTTTTAATTCTCCCTTCCCCTTATCCTCTTTTCAAATTACAATGTGAGACCCGCTCTCCTGGCCACACCCCACACATAAAGACATACACGTGCACACAAACTGCCAGGTGTAGCTCATAATATTCAAAATCCCCGGTCACTCATTCAAACAAAACTAAAGAAATAGTTAGGGGCCATCTGCTCTACCATATAATTTTTATTTTATATACTGCCTGAACAAATTGACCATAAAACCCTGATTGATTCGTGAGTATGGATTTGAATTGCCCAATATTTGAGGCTATTAAGGTACTTTTTTACTTGAAAAAATATATGTAAGTATAAGACTCTACTCAGCACTACACGGACATCTTGGAAATGCCGTTTCTCAAAGAGTGCGCCCACGTGCAGGTCCGTGTGGACTTGCCCAGGCGACCCCTGCCTGCCTGGGCCGAGAACGGAGGGAGGGGGTCAAGGCCTGGAGTGTGCAGCAGAACGTGGTCAGGCGGGAGGCTCGTTCCTTTCTCAAGAAAACTTCAGGCCCATCAAGCTTGGAAGGAAGTGTATTTTTTATGCCAGTCTGCAGCCTACGCCAGCTGAGGAAATGTACCAGGACTGTGAGAACCCAGAACATGGTAAGTTTTGGCCAGGTGGAAAGGGTCCTGTCACCTGAACATAATGCTTCCTGTTTCAACATCAGGGACACTTGAAAATTCAGTAAGGGTTTACAGGTGCAGCCCTGTGACCTCTGTTCCATTTGGCTGGCTCCAGAGCCCCTCCACACCATGCCCTCCATAATGAAAAACAGCCCGTGAGCAGGGAAGGGGTTTGGGAGAAGGAAGAAGGTACCCTCAGAGCTGTTGCCGGAAGCCTGCCAGTAGCCAGGAGGAACTAGTGCAGTGTCCTCTGGAGCAAGTTTTTTAACATCCAGATCATTTTTTTTCCAGGCAGCCTCTTCTCCCATTACCTTTTCTGGCATGATTTGCTACATCAGTACCTTTCCTATCCTCTTCATTGGCCCCATCAAAGTGGTTCCAGCTTTTTTTATTTTAATTGACACTTCCCATTCCCTTCCTGCACCCATCCTTGCGGCCTGTGCAAAGCCTCCATCTCACTCCCAGTGATGCTGCTGAGTCTTAAGTGTCTGCAGTCCAGCTTCCTCCTCGGGTCCTTGTCCAGATCCAGGCAAACTATCCTGGGCAGCCTTGAGTGCATTGACTGTTCTGCGGCTCAGGCCGTCTTTCGCTGGGTGGTCTTTGATGTTTGCTTACCGACTTTGAAATCAAACTTGGACAGGAGCCGTCAAGGGGATCTGGCTTCATTTTATTCCCCTTTATTTACACATTGAGCTTCGTGTAAAAAAGGGTTTTCTCCTGTTCCACTCTTCAGTGGATATAAAAGTATTTCTTAATGTTTTTTTTGTAAATTTCTATGTTCTTGAATTAAGTTGATTTAGCAGACATGTGAGTCAGATGTTTTACATATTCCTGATATCACACATTTTAGAGGGAAACCTGGTAACTATGTTTATGATGCTTTCTCTCGGGTCTTCCGGACTGAACAGTTGAGTACAGGTGTGTTGCTACAGCAGTCAAGCTCTCGTGCTGCTGCCCTGCACGGAGCGCTGGTACTGCTTCAGGAGCCCGCTGATGCTGCGGGCGGTGAACAAAGCTCGTGATGGGGCCTGGCTTGGTGTGTAGCTGTTAGAACGTGTGATCGGGTCACTGGGGAGAAGAGGGTGGTTTCCTACCTGCCTTCATTGGCAGCGTATCCTTGTGACTGTTGTTTTGGAGAGGAGGAATGCTGGCCATTCGTGATTGCAGATCCTTGGCCATTTAATATTTATTGTGCTGAAAGACAGACTGCTCGTGACAGTCTCCACCAGTGAGAGAGGAAATTGGTTGATTCTGCCTTTTCCCTCGTGTGCATGGTTTAAGGTTAGTTTTCTACCCTTGTACATCCCAGCTGACAGACTCGGTAGTATGCTTTGAGCTTCCGGAACATTTTATAGAAAGATGGCCTTCTCTATCCCCCCAACCAGTTCTAGGATCTTGAACCATCTCTGATCCAGGCAGTGTGAATTAGCCAAGTTTTTTTTGAGAAGAGGTTTAAGTTTAGGATGTTTGGGTGGTCTTGGGGCAGAGTCTCCCCTCCCCCTTTACAATGATCTAGGACCAAAGAACCCCAATGCTGTAGGAGGGAAATTGCGTTGCAGCCTTTCCTCGCTTTTATGTCTATCATAAATTTTTATTGTACAATTGAAAGATACAGGAAGCTGTTAAAGGCCATGTCAATAGTGTATAATAACCCAGGCAATAAAATTTGGCTGCATTTAAACCGTATCCAGCCGCCCTAACTTACCATCTTGGTTCTCTAGCGAACAGTGCTGCACTGAGCTTGCCTTTTCCCTTGGGACCTTCTACCTGCCAGAAGCTGCCATTTGAGGCGAGTGAGTTTTCTGCACGAAGGGCTTCTGCAGCTCCCTTCTCAAGGCAAGTCTACCTAGGCTGTCCGTTTTTGTCCTTAGGAACATCAGTTGTACGTTACTGAAGCCCTTGATCCTTAAGAAAGGTAATAAAAAACCTCTCAGCGTAGTCGGAGTGAATCCTTGGAGCCTGAGAGAGTTACACTAAATTTTCAGCAGAAAAAAAATGTGTTAGACAAGTTCACACGTGGGATGTTAAGAGAAATCCCATACTTTCATCTCTGCCTCATGTGGTTTTTAAGTAAGCCCTCGTAGGGCTTGATTCCCAGGTGTTTTATCTCCGTGCTTACACCTCCAAGGTGGTTCATTGCCCTCTAGGAAAAAGAATTGAGCAACCAAAACTATCCATTGACCCTGTATAATTTCTGGTTTTCAGTGTCTTGTTTTGAAGAATTAGGGTGGGAAAATGGTAGATGAGATTCGAAGTAAAGGAGAAAACCAGATCTGGGACTGGAGTACTTTGCTGTCCTGATCTATAGAAACAGCTGCTTCCCGTGTGAGTAGATTTACTTTCCTCTCCACCTAATGAACTCCATGCCCTTGCTGGGCAAGGAGGGCTTCCGCTTTCCGCACACCTCACCGGAGTCATCCGCAAGGGGACTAGCACCACTGAAAGAACCCCCAGCTGCTCTGGGCACGGTCTTCACCCAGGGAAGAGCAGGCAGGCCACGCAAATGCCCAACCCAGGAAGAGGTGGGAGGGGAGAGGTGCCCGGATAAATACATACCTTTTCACTTTTGCCATGTCCCAACAACCCAGGGAAATCTTTGAAGTGATGTCTTTTTTTTATTAAAGCAGAACTTTGCCCTGCTAAGTTTGGCTTGTCATTGTCTCTTACTACTGTTTCTTATTAATTCAAATCTGTACCATGCCGCTGCTCACACACGTGTATGTTTCTTACCTTGGCCTAACCCTTCTCAGCACCTGAAGTCATTTTTCTAGTTTGTTTTTCTTTTTTTTTTATGGCACTAGTGAATGAGAACCTAAAGTCTTAGAAAATCCTAACTTGAAAAGGAGTCTCTAACTAGCATGGTTTGATTACTTTACCTTTTCCCCCCTAAGGACTTGAATGATTTTCTTTCCTAGTGCTATATAACAGATCTGTAGTAAATGAAACCTTGGCTGCTACTTTCCTGGGGTTAGAACAGTTTTCTCCTTCCCTGAAGAATAATTTATCTGTGCTTCTCTGGCGACTGTTAATTTCTAATAAGCGCAGGAAGAGGTGAGCCTGAGATTTCTTGTACTTCCTCCTGACCCTGTCCCCAAGCTGCACACTGACCTCTACAGCCTCTATGGGGTGGGGCTCAGCAGAAGCGACTTGTGTCCTTTCTCGCATTGCTGCAGCTCCTGGAGCTGGCCCCTGAGGCCTGCGGCCGCCCAGTCCTGAGGGTCACTTCTTAGTTTTGCCTTTCTCCATTGCTGTTTTATGACAGCCTTCGGACGCTTCCCACTCTGGCCGCCACATTCTTCCTCCCAGGAATCATTTCCTAGTAACCTGCCTGCCTTGGGCGTTTCCTTACTGCTCTCCTCACCTGTGCCCACCTTCCGGCGACCCTGAGAGCACAGACCCGAGAAACGGCCTGTGCAGAGCTCAGAGGACTGTGAGGACTACCCCTGCCCATCACACTCTGCTCGGGGACAGAGATAGATGGGTACATGGTGCTGTGGGGGGAAGTTTTTATCTTCAGGCCAGGCTCTCTCATCCCTATACTGGCCTCCCTCTGCTCCCAGCCCTCGAGGGTGAAATGCAGAGGATGGCCGACTGGCAGGGTCTGACCCCAAACATTGCCCTCGGGCCTGAGCCTTCACAGCCTTTTGGCCTAGCCTGGAGCGCTTCAGTGTGTGGGAGCTGCTGCTTGCGCCATCTCCACCAGGCCTGCCCCTCGCTTAGCCAGCCCTTGACACTGACACAGTCCCAATGTGGTGACACCAGGTTCCCACCCACAACTTTTGGCACTTGAGGTTGGGGGGGGGGATATTTAAAATAAATAAAATCCAAGGTGGCAGTAGAGGAGGATTCCTTTCGCTTTAAAATCTTTGGACTAAAAAGAAATGTTTTTTATATAAATATATAAAGTAAACTGTTATGTAACTATTATTGTTTCCTGTATGTTCTAATTTTGTTTTATGATGTAATTAAAGGAAATAAGCTGTGAAGACTTTTCATTTTGCTGTGGAAATAGCCTGACTTTGAGCTGTGATTCTTAACTTTCTTGAACCCTAGAAATACAAAGACCCCTCAGGCTGAGTGAAGGGCCTTCTTTTGTGGCATCCATATATATGTATTTCGTGACAGAGACAGGGACAGACAGGGGCAGACAGACAGGAAGGGAGAGAGATGAGAAGCATCAATTCTTCATAGTGGCACCTTAGTTCATTGATTGCTTTATATATTAATTTTTTTTATTAGCGTGCATACTTTAAAGACTATTGATTTTATAGAGTGAAGAGTGGGGTAGCAAGAAATATCAACTCATAGTTGCTTCACTTAAGTTGTTTGTTGGTGGTTGTTGTATGTGCCTTGAGCAGGCAAGCCCGGGTTTCAAACCCGCGACCTCAGTGTCTCAGGTCAGTGCTTTTACCCACTGCGCCAAAACAGGTCAGGCGGCATCCTTATATATTTTAATATTATTTTACTAATACCCTTTATTTAATACCTTCTTGGTAGTCTTTCTTTAGTACCCTAAACTTGTCTCTAAGAAAAACAGAAGACATACTGTATTTCCCCATGTATAAGATGCACATTTTCCCCAAAAAATTGGGTTCTAAAAACTGGGTGATCTTATACAGGTGGTTGTAGATTTTTATTTTTACTTGCATTTCCTGCTTTTTTGTGCTGTTGAGGAGTTGTATGAATTTTATAATGAATAAAACTAGAGTTCAATAACTTTATGTAATACTTTTTTTTTTTCAAATTTTGGGCCCCAAAATTAAGGAGTGTCTTATACATGGAAGCACCTTATACATGGGGAAATACGCTAATATAAATAAGAGGTTTTTTTGGTTTTTTTTTTAGATTTTATTTATTTTAGAGAGAGAGAGACAGAGAGAGGAGGGAGGTAGGAGCAGAAAGGATCAACTCCCATATGTGCCTTGACCAGGGAAGCCCAGGGTTTTGAACCAGCAACCTCAGTGTTCTAGGTTGATGCTTTTACCCACTGTGCCACCACAGGTCAGGCTAAATAAAAGTTTCTTAAAGTTTTTGTCTTAATCTGATAGTAACAATTCAACCTGAGTTCCTTATCTGTACCCTTGTTTCGACGAGGGAGGAGTGAAGGTGGACGGTGTGATGGTTAAACACAGGGTCCCAAGTCAAGAGTGCCTGACTTCCACCCTCATGACCCCCGTGACCCTCTGTCTCATTGTCATTGTTGCGGGGGGCGGGGGTAGCAGACTTTAGAGTTGTGAAGATTAAAAGAGGTAGTAACAGCACATTGTAAACACACGTTACCAGCTATATTCACTTCAGCAGATATTTCAGTGTCTGATCTGTGCTAGAGGCTCCTAGATTGAGAGAGAACACCAAGGTGTATGAAATGGGATCCCTGTCCGTTTGCTAGAGTTGAGCAGTGAAGCCAAATCTGCACTCTAAATGGGAAGCTTGGGGTATCTATGCTGCCATGAGACACCCTTGGGGAGCCTTGTGGACTCAGGCCCCACCTGAAATCCACTCATCCTGCATGAGGTAAAGGCCTGGTCTGGATTGGTGATCTGTGTGAAGCCTACAGGGTCCCTTTCAGGAATACAAGCAGGTGCCTATTCCGTTGTTCATATTGAATTAGCCTTGAATATTGAGGGAGGCACCTTCTTGGTCAAAGATACGCCGACTGCCCCTTCCCTACCCATTCTCAATTCAACCAGTGTTCAGAGCCTTTCTCCCTCCTACCCTCCCTACCCAGAGGCTGCCTGGCTTAAAACTCACCAGAGCTGAGCCGGAAATGGTAACAGGTAAAATGATGAGTGAGGACTTAAGCGGGGGCCTTTAAGAGGGTGCCTTGGCCAGTTTCCTCTCCAGGCACATGTGTTTTCCCTTGTCAGTATGTTTGAAGTCTTGTGATAAAATTTTGAGGGAAGGGACTGAGAAAAAACAAGCAGAATAAAATATGGCCCAATATCACTTTAAAAAAAAAAAAAAAAAAGCACTCACTGTAAAATTGGTTTTCTACATGGAAAAATGCACACCCAGAATCAGTTTCAGTGGTTTACAGAGTTAAATGTGAAATGCAAAAGTTAAAATTTATACTTGAATACATAAGTAAATGGAACAACAAATTAAAGTTTCCTTCTCAAATCAATAAGGAAACATTTTAAATGTTTTAAAAAATTAAACTTTGAGAAATGTTTATATTAATGACCTTAGGGAAAAGACTTCTTAAGACATAAAAGTTAAAAGAATAATAAATTCAACTACATTTTGAAAATGAAATCCCCCATGGGCTTGACCGGTGGTAGCGCAGTAGATAAAGTGTCAACCTGGGACACTGAGGTCCCACATTCAAAGTCCCGAGGGTGCCAGCTTGCAGGTGTGCTCATGATCATGTAGTTGCTGACTTGAGCCCAAAGGTCACTGGCTTAAAGCCCAAGGTAGCTGCTTGAGCAAGGAGTCAAGGCATGTACAAGAAGCAGTCAGTGAACTAAAGTGACACAACTATGAGTTGATGCTTCTCATCTCCCTTCCTGTCTCTCACAAAAAGAAAAAAAAACCTGGCCTCGATGCTCAAGAATAGCTATGTATTTCCCAAATCTTTAAGACTGCAGCTTCAAATAAGCACAGTGGTTTGAGTTGAATGGTCTTTTGGAGGCTTAGTGAATAGTTATTGCCCAAACTTAATTGGAAAAAAAAAAAATCCAGCCAGATGTCTTGCTCTAGTCTCTAGTTTAGGCAGAGGACATTTCTCCAAGAGGACCATACCACCAAGAAAATTGAGCAAGCATTAAGTATACATACCTTTTAAAATGAATTTGCAAGAAAGGGAGGGGTAAGTAAAGCTTGAAACACAAATTAATTTATTCAGCGTTTAGCAACACTGCTTGGGGCAAAAACACATCCTGTATTGCCAGATTTTCCTGCCTCCCAGCCTTGGCCAGCTCAGCTCATCGGGGAGGTGTGTCCCAGGCTCCAGCAAGTGCTGCTGCTGAGCAGATGTGAGCCTGGGTGCTGCTAGCTTCCTCCCCAAGGGAGGGACACAGGACAGTGGCTCTTCGCCTGGAGCCTGGGGAAGCAACGAGGGTTTTCTGGAAAACACGGTCCCAGAGAGCCAGGTTGGCATCCGTCTCCTCTTGCAGCAGGGCATCCCTGGGCCTAGGTCAGAACCAGGTAGTAGCCATCTGGATTCTGCACTGAAAGCAGTAAAAAGGGCACCAGTAGGATGAAGCTGGCCCCTAACCACCACTACTGTGTGTACCAAAACCTGAGCGGCCAGCGGTGCATCTGCCACACCCAGGTGTTCTTCCAACCCTGTCTCAAATCCCTTTCTAGGAAGCCTCCCTGTGTACAGGAGGGACGGGGCGGGTGGGCGTCCCAGCAACCAGAACTGCCAGCTGACTGGCCACCAAGCTCCTGCTCTCGTGTATGACTATTGCAGGTTAGGTGGGGCAGAGAGAGGGGACCTTATTCCTTTGTAATAAACTCCTTAAACTGGGGCATTCTTTTCACTCGTGCAAACACATTCATTCGGCTGCGTTTTTCCTATGCAGTAATAAATAGCTTCTTTTAGCTATATGAATCTCTGTCCCTTTGACACGAAAACTGGCATCTCCTTCTGAAACCCCTACCTTTCTTCACCGCAGCCACAAAGTAGGATTCATCCTTAAGATTCTGAACCACCTGCAAGGGAGAAGGGGTAACTAAGACAATTCCATTCTTAGAGTCAAACAGAATAAACCAGGGTAGGGAGAGGGAAACTGATGCAGGCCATCTTGGAGCCTTGTAGGGAACCGCCACCCCTTTACCTGGTCGCTAAAGAGAATGAGGATGCCCCCAGGGCCCTGGTGGAAGAGGCGGTGAATCTGATTGGCTGGGAGGGCCAAGAGCTCCGCCAGTTTCCCCATCAGCTCTACCACACTGAGTTCATCCAGAGAAATCTCTTGATAAAAGCCTGGGGTGTGGGCAGCACAAGGGCAGGGGGTCAGTGGAGGAAGCATGTCCAGAGGGAGCCCCGGATGTCAGGAGGATGAGGGCGTGGTGACAGCCTTGTGGAGCACATGGGAGGAGTGAGAGAAAGGAAAAAGGCTTAGAAATCTATGTAGTCTTTCCTATTCCTCATCTTTGGGGAGGCCACAGAGTGAGGGGAGCCCCCAGTTGAAAGGAGAGATAGGACATTACATATGACTGACTGAAACCCAAGTACAATAAAAATATTATAATGTTCTAATCCCATATACTAATAGATTCACAAAGTCAGATGAGGTTAGGGAGAGAACATAAAATAAACCCAGGAAGACATCCTGGAAGGAGAGGACTAATCTGGTTATGAAAGGCAGGGGAATGCTAAGGATGGCATCCTGGTACCGGGGAATAGGGCAATAGTGGAGCATGGCCCTCTCCCCAGGCTGGAAGAGTTTTCACGTGGCCACACCTGAATTTCTTCTAGAGAGAGAGGCCAGAACCTCACCTGAGTCAGGGTTCTTGGGAACCTCGTCTTGCTTAGAGGCCTCTTGAGCCACATATAAAGTCAGCCGGTGACGGATGGGCCTGGGCCGAGAAAACAGTCTACATTTCAGCCCTTCCTAGCTGAACTAACAGCTCCCACTTGGAGCCCCCGTCCCAGGGAGAAACCCCGCCTCCTCCCAGGTCTCCAGGGAGAGAAGTCACAAAGCTGTTCTTAAGCATTTAATGAATGCTGGATCCTGGGGAAGAGAAGGTGAGACAAATCTAACTCTGTCCCAGAAATTGAGTGACGCAGATGGGATGACTGCAGAAAAAAGAGGTCGCAGGAGCCTAACATTTTAACCCCACCCTGTCAGCCTGTTCCGTGACCTCGGGCAGACCAGGGTCTTTGGGCCAGCGTTTCTTCCTCTGTAAAATGAGTGGCAGAATTGGACTTTAAGGTGCCTCTCGACTTGAATATTCTATGAAACACGACTACTAACTGAATCGGTAGGTGCCACTACAGTGGGAAGAGGGGACCCGGGTCGGCAGCGCCCAGCACCTGGTTCTGAGAGTGTTGAAAAGGCGGATCCCGTCGGCTGTCCCACATATCTGGATAAGGTCCTGCCTGGTAAGCTTCAGCAGATCGGTGCCTGCAGAGGCAGACAGGGTCAGGTTGAGGGCAGAGGCCTGGGATCAAGGATGGCAAGGGACACAGTCCAACATTAGGCTACAAGTAGCCTAAATCCAGAGAGTCAGGCTTAGATTCAAACCCCAGCTTTGCCACTTGCTAGCTGTGTATCCTTGGGCAAATTATTTAACCTCGCTAAACCCCACCCTAAAGGGGTAATAATGAGTTATACAGAATAATACAAGAGAAGAGAATCTAACAAGCATGATGCCTGGCAACACTTAGTCCTAAATAGCAGTCAGTTGAAGGGCACACAAAAGCCAGGACAGAGGCAGGCTTACTGCTGAGTGTCCCACCCTCAGTCCCCTATAGAGGGGTCCCTGCAAGAGGCCAGCCTCACCGCTGAAATTGGCTAGTAGTCGGCAGTAGCTGGAGAACCGGTGCCGATGTAACCACTGCTGCGTCTCTAGGATGGAGGCTCCAGGGTTCAGATCCTGAGGCAGAAAGAGGGTGGTCCAGGTAACACCATGGCCCCAGGGACTGAGAACACAGGAAAGGGGAAACAGCTCCTGCCCTTGGTGGGCCCCAAGTCTGAGAGGGGAGGTTCATTCTGCAGGTGGGAGGTGCCCGGTCCCATCAGGAAGTTTTGTGATCTGTGGCCATACCACATCTGTCCACCAGGGGGCAGGACCACCTTATTCTGGAGCGTGAGATCAGGCTGCTGAGAAGGCTTTGGGATTGTGGATGGGGTGTTGGAAAGGAAAGACTCACTTCAGCGGGGCTGGCCCCCAAGGCGTCCAAGATGAATGGTGGTGAGCAGCAGAGCCTTGGGGGTGGAGGGTGGAGCAGAGAGTCGGGCTCTGCAGAGCCTCGCAGCCCATCTCCCTTCCCCCTTGCCCTTCCTTCCCAGGCCTGCCCTGGGAGCAGCTCCGGCCAGGGATCATTGCACATGTTCCCTAGAGGTGCAGCCTGAGCCCCTCAACCCTGTCCCTCCCCCGATGCCTGGGCTGAGATCTTTTCTCTGCACTCTCACCCAAAAGGACTGAAAGGAGGTGCTCATCCCAACTCACCTGTCTGGGGACAGGAGCTTGCAGGAGTGGGGGGAGGTCAGAGTCAGAGGGCTGAGAGGCGGGTAGGGCCCTGCACTGGGCTCTGGCCACGGTGAACACTGTGGACAAACAGCAATGTCAGCCTGAACAGTCTGAGGGCAGCGGGGACTGTCCCTTACCTCCCTCCACAGACATGAAGAGCTGACAAGGGGCCTGCCTTGGTTCCTGCCCTAGGAGTCCCGGACAAGTGTGTTGAGTTTCCACACAAAGGAAGAGCGTGACCAGCCTGTAGGTCTGGTTGGGGAAGTTTGGGAAGGCTTCCTGGAGGAGCTAGCCCGAAACAGCAGCAGGACGAGAGGGGCTCCAGGCAGAGGGAGCAGAAGTGAGGTGGCAGCAACGGCAGGGCACAGTAGAGGCAGCCTGGGGGGGGGGGGGGGGTCAACTCCTGGAAGTCTTGGACAACAGATGGTGCGTTTTGTTTTTGCCGGAAATGGGAGGAATCACTGGGAGGCTGTGATCATTCCGGAACCGTTGCAGCCCTTGAGGCCTCAGTTTCCCCAGGATCTGAGGGTCTTTTCTCTAAACCTCCCTTCCCATTCCTCCCGCCGCGACACACACCTCCACGAAGACTGTGCTCTCGTAGGCAGTCTGATACTTGTCCCTCTCATGCAGGGGCTGTTTCTCAATCTTCTCCCGGTCAGTTTTCAGTTTCCGGTCGGCTCCCTTGGGCTACAGGAGGGAGACATGCAAATCTCAGAGGCCACCTCTTCCCCTGAAGAGGGGCTCTAAGGAAGAGATCAAGCCCCATCCCTCTGTGCACAGAGAAGGAAAGTGTCCCAGAGAGGGGACCGCGGGGTGAGGGTCCACAGCAAAGCAGGGCCAGAATCCACACAGCCAGCCAGGCAGTGTGACAAACCCCGAGAGGGAGGGAAAGGGGACCCAGTGCTGCCTGTACCTTGAACACCTTGATGAGGCAGCTAGCTGAGTGCAGGTGTTCAGGTGGAAGCTCCTTGTCACTGGGCTTGAAAGTGTCAATTTGGAGGCGGAAGGGGACACCTTTCTCTCCACCTTTCTTCCGAGGAGTGAACTCGGTGCTGATGCAGTGAACCTGAGATGGAGAAGAAGCAAAGAGAAAGCTCTTTTTTTAGGGATTCCACTTCACCTGTCAGCCACTTTCCATCCCTAAGCAACGTCTAGTCTTCTTTTCTTCTTCTTTTCCAAGTGAGAGGAAGGGAGATAGCCAGACTCTCACATGCACCCTGACTGGGATCTACCCAGCAACCCTGCCTGGGGCCAATGCTCTGCCCATCTGGGGCAATGCTCACAACGAAGCTATTTTTAGCACCTGAGGCAAAGGCTCCAGGGAGCCATCCTCAGAGCCTGGCCAATGTGCTCAAACCAATCAAGCCTTGTCTGCAGAAGGGGGGGGGGGAGAGAGAGAGAGAGAGAGAGAGAGAGAGAGAGAGAGAGAAGGGAAGGGAAGGGAAGGGAAGGGAAGGGAAGGGAAGGGAAGGGAAGGGAAGGGAAGGGAAGGGAAGGGAAGGGAAGGGAAGAGAAGGGAAGGGGGAAAAACAGATCTGTGTACCCTGACTGGAAATCAAACCCAGGACATCCACACACTGGGTCAGTACTCTACCACTGAGCCAACTGGCCAGGGCACAACATCTATTCTTAAAGTATAATTTTATTAGGTTCTTTCCATTCTTCAAAAGCCTTCAGTGGCTCCCCAAGGTTATGGGATGAGAAGCAAATTTCCTACCCCTGGCATTAAAGCACCTTCAAGAGTCAAGTCAAGCCCTTACTGCATGGCTGCTCTCTCTCACCCGTAATGAGCCCCCTAACCCATCTAACCAGCCTATGCCCCAGCCCACATGCAGAGCCCCCCTAGAATCTACTGGAAAGCTCTCATTGGTCACATCTGAGCCAAGACACCCCATTCCATGGTAGGGGTGCCAGTTAAATTTCCATTTCAGATAAACAACAAATCATTTTTTAGTTTCAGTATGTGCCAAGTATTGTATTGCATGGGATATACTTATACTAAAAAATCTTTATCTAAAATTCAAATCTAGCCCTGGCCAGAGAGCTCGGTTGTTAGAATGTCATCCCGTAGTGGAGAGGTTGCTGGCTCAATTCCTGGTCGGGGCACATGAAGGAACAGATTGATCTTCTTATCCCTCTCCCTCTCTTTCTCAAATCAATAAGTTTAAAAAAAGAAAATAAAAATTAAATTTAACTGAGTGTCCTAGTCCCCCTGCCCCCCAAATCTAGCAGTGCACTCCAGGAAGCCTTCCTGGTCTGCACCCCACATGGCCTGCAGCCTCTGGATTCCTCTTGGCCCTAGGATTCCAAGAGCAAGTGGGGTCTGCCCCTCTGTTCACACCCCCTGCCCACTATAGTCCTCCTACAACTTTGCAAATGGGGAAACTGAGGCTCCTAGAGACCTGGGCAAGGTCCATGCTAGGCGGTGGAGCTGAAATTGTGCCACATCTGCCTGATTCCTAGTTCAGGAGCTTAGACCAGAGTGGGCACTCAAAAAAAGGGACTTATAGGGGACTCTTTTTTTTTTAAGCAAGAAAGAGAGATAAGCCTGATCTGTGGTGGCGCAGTGGATAAAGCGTCGACCTGGAAATGCTGAGGTCGCCAGTTCAAAACCCTGGGCTTGCCTGGTCAAGGCACATAAGGGAGTTGATGCTCCTCCCTACCTTCTTTCTCTCTCTCTCCCTCTCTGTCTCTCTCTCTCCTCTCTAAAATGAATTTTTAAAAAAAATTTTTTAATTAAAAAAAGAAAGAGATAAGCAGTATCAACTCCTAGTTACAACACTTTAGTTGTTCATTGATTGCTTCTCATGTGCTTTGATGGGAGGCTCCAGCCGAGCCAGTGACCTCTTGCTCAAGCAGTGACCTTGGGTTCAAGCTGGTGAGTTCATACTCAAGCCAGCAACCTTGGGGTCTCCAACCTGGCAACCCAGCATCCCAGGTCAGTGCTCTATCCACTGCACCACCACCCATCAGGCTATAGGGGCCTTTTTTTTTTTTTTTTTTTTGTATTTTTCTGAAGTTGGAAATGGAGAGGCAGTCAGACAGACTCCTGCATGTGCCCAACCGGGATCCACCCGGCATGCCCACCAGGGGGCGATGCTCTGCCCATCTGGGGCGTTGCTCTGTTGCAACCAGAGCCATTCTAGCGCCTGAGGCAGAGCCACCCCCAGTGCCCGGGCCAACTTTGCTCCAATGGAGCCTTGGCTGCGGGAGGGGAAGAGGGAGACAGAGAGGAAGGAGAGGGGGAGGGGTGGAGAAGCAGATGAGCGCTTCTCCTGTGTGCCCTAGCCGGGAATCGAACCCGGGACTCCTATACGCCAGGCTGACGCTCTACCACTGAGCCAACCGGCCAGGGCCTATAGGGGACTTTTGACAATACTGTTTGATTATAAAGGGAAATCTATTCAACGTATAAAATGTGGAGAACATTGAAAAAATATAGAAGAATACAGGCATCTTGCATTACTCTACCCCTCAGAGGTACACCGTTGACATTCAAGTATTGTCTCTTCCTATCTTTGCTTTGAGCAAAAAAAAGGGAGGAAAACCTGTGTATACATACACACATTTTCATTTTTACAAAGTAGACATTAAACTTTAAATACAAGTTTGTAGCCTGCTATTCTTTTCTTATAGGAAAGCAGTCTTTCTTGTCATGAAATATTTCAGGGACATCACGTTGATGGCTACACAATTTCCATTGTAAGCCTGCACTAAAACTTATTTAAAAGTCCATTCTTCCAATAGGCACTTGGAGCATTTAAAGTATTTTATAGGATAAACTTCTTGAAGTGGAACCACTGGGTTAAAAGGTGTGAATTTTGAATTTAATGCATTTTTCTCAAGGGCCGCTATCCCTACAGAACAGGTGCACCAATCTGTATTCTCAGGGTATGAGAGTGTCTGTTTCCCCAACTGCACCAATAAGAGGGTTTTGTTTTTAGTCTTTGACATTGTATATATGAAAAAATTTTTTAATTTATTTTTCAATTACAGTTAACATTCAATATTAATTTATATTAGTTATGGGTATACAGCACAGTGGTTCAACAATGATGTAATTTATAAAGTGATCCCTCAATAATTCAAGTAGACAGACACCTGCCATTATACATAGTTATTACAATATTATTGATTATACTCCCTATGCCATACTTTACATCCCCATGATATATATAAAAACTTAACTAGCATTTTTATGAGAGAGAGAGAGAGAGGGGGATAAGAAGATCAATCTGTTCCTGCATGTGCCCCGACCAGGAATTGAGCCAGCAACCTCTCCACTACGGGATGACATTCTAATCAACTGACCTGTCTATACTTAGTACCCTTTTATAAATTGTCTACTTATATCCTTTGCCTGTTTTTCTGTTGAACTATTTCTATTTTTCTTCTTTTTAGTGAGAAAGAGAGAGACAGGAAGGGAGAGAGATGAGAAGCATCAACTTGTGGTTGTGGCACTTTAGTTGTTCACTGATTGCTTCTCATAAGTGCCTTGACCAGGGGGGCCCAGCCAAGCCAGTGAACTTGGGCTCAAGCCAGCGTCCATAGAATCATTTCAATGATCCTGCACTCAAGCCAGATGAGCCCGAGAGCAAGCCAGCGACTTCGGGGTTTCAAACCTGGGACCTCAGCATCCCAGGTCTATGCTCTATTCACTGCACCACCGCCAGTCAGACTCATCTATTTTTCTTATTGATATAAGAGAACTTTTTATATATCAAAGATATAACACATTAGCAAATATTTTTCCCATTTGGTGTCTTCTTTTACTTTTGCCTAGGTATTGTAAGCCATGACTTTTTATGAAGCTAAGTCCTGTGTTTTGTAGCTTCTTCCACTGCTTTAATGTTTAACAAGCCCTTCCCTATGGTGAGATCCAATAAACCTTTATCCATATTTTTTCCTCAAGGTGTTTTCTGTAATTGATTTATTCTTACTGTCCCCTCCCCCCTACCTGGCTGCTGCCACCCCCATCTGACTTCCAGCTTCCGACTCACCTGCAGGAAGAGGGAGGTCCTCTTGGTCGGGTCCCAGTGAAACTCCACCGTGTTGAGCTGTGAGGACAGCACCTGGGGTTCTATTACCCCCACAGACAGCGGCACGTCTGCAGACACAGGGTAGCAAGCAAGGACCAAGTTTCAGCCCTCCCCTCCACAAGCCAGACAGGGGCCCTGAAGTGTCCCTGGTTCCTCCCCCCTGACCGATGTCCAGGATGCGGTCCCCAGGCCGACTCCATCTCCACCCATCCAGCTGCTGCTGCTCCGTGTACTGCAGGCGCCGGTCATGGAACACCACACGCACCACGCTCTGCGGGCACAGGGGGCGCGGCTCACAGGTCAAGGGGTTCCTGGGCATTTGGGAACCAGTTCTTCCACCTGGGATAGGCCAAACAACCCACCCTCTCCCCAACCTTGCTCCCCACCTTCAGGGGGCATAGAACTTAGAATCACTAGATTTGTGTCCAGATGCCCACCTGCCCCTCACAAGCTGTGAAACTGGGAAGTAAGTTAGAGACCCTGAGCCTCAGTTTCCTCATCTGTAAAATAGGGGAGTTGATCCCTGCCTACTCTTAGTCATTCCACACATCTCTTTTCTTTGCAGCACTTATCAATTTGCGATTTGTAAGTCAACTTGTAATTGTATATAATCTGTGTAATTACATGTTTGTCTCACTCACTAGAATGCAAGCCCCCTGAGGAAAGTAACTACATCTGTCTCTTTACTGCTGCATCTCTAGCTCAGAGAACAGTTTCTGGCAATAAATGGGAGCTAAATGCCTGACCAGGCGGTGGCTCAGTGGATAGAGCGTCAGACTGGGATGCGGAAGACCCAGGTTCGAGACCCCGAGGTTGCCAGTTTGAGCACGGGCTCATCTGGCTTGAGCAAAAAGCTCGCCAGCTTGGATGCAAGGTCGCTGGCTCGAGCAAGGGGTTATTCGGTCTGCTGAAGGCCCACGGTCAAGGCACATATGAGAAAGCAATCAATGAACAACTAAGGTGTCGCAATGTGCAACGAAAAAGTAATGATTGATGCTTCTCATCTCTCTGTTCCTGTCTCTATGTCCCTGTCTATCCCTCTCTCTGTCTCTGTAAAAAAATAAAAAAAATAAAAAATAAAAATAAATGGGAGCTAAATGAATAATTTTTTGAAAGAAGTAATCATGTGCGTGGATCACCTATTTCTCAATCCCGGTCCTCCTACTTATTGGCTCTGTTTCCTGAAAAATATTTAACCTCTCTGTGCCTGTTGCTTCAACAGTTCCTGCCCGTCCCTGTGAAGGTCAAATTAAAAGGTGGACTTGAGAGGGTGTTACTTGGCAATGACATCACAGCGATGGCGCTGGCTTCCCGCCCAGAGGGACAGTCATACCCAGCCTTTACCGGGCCTGGGAAGGGGTGCACGTACCTTCAGCAGCCAGGGCCCCGGGGTGGCATCGCCCAGCTTGGAGCTGCAGTGCATCTGCACCTCATAGGACTGGCCTACGAGAGAGGAAGGCTGTGTGGGAGCTCCACCCCGAAGGGCAGAGACGGTGCCAGCCTGCCAGCCCACCCTGGCACAGCCCCCAGAGCTTGCTGCCCACTCACCCCTTTCCTTCCTGGGCCCAGCGTACCCTGGTTCAGGTAGGTGAGGGCCTCCTCCTGCTGCCTCACAGCCGGCGAGGTGGCTGCACAGAGCACATACCGGAATGCGGGGCAGGGGGGCTCCGTGCCGGGGATGTTGGGCAGCTCCTCCTGCTTCAGGTAGGGCAAGGGCAGGGACTCCCTGGCAGGGAGAGGAGGGCATTGCCAGCTTTCTAGCTCTGCCCACCCCATCCCCTGTGGGAGCCCTGACTCTTTCTGCCCACTTCTATCTCGAGGAGCCTCATTTCCTGTGGCAGGCACCTTAGCATTGGCCCGTTCCCCTCCTCTGGCCTCTGGGAGGCCGCCATTAAGATGCAAATCCCAGCTACTACCAAACATCTGGCATCAGTTACAACCCCAGGCCTTGCCTGATATCAAGTCAATGCCCAAAGTGTCCTGAGCAGGGGGTGGTCGGGGTGTTTTGAGATCTCCTTGGACCCGCTAAACCTCAGGGACATTTGACCACATTCCCATCCACAAAGGAGCTCAAGATCAGGAAGCCCATTGCCCTCCACCTGGACAGATGACCCTCCCAAGTCCACCACAGCTCCGACCGGGGCCTTCCTTGGGGGCTGAGAGGAGAGGATTTGGTCCTTACCTGAGTAAGCCGCTGGGAGGCCCAGGGTACAATTCTCCAGGACTCGGCCACAGGTGCTCCAGCTGGTTGTGCCAAAACAGCATCTTGGAAAAGAAGCAGGTCCAGGTGTGTGACAGAGAGCTCAGCACTGGGGCGGACTGGACCCACTGGGCTGTCCACCTGGGGCCTCAGGCTTTATATATAGAAACAAACCCACTAAAGGGTACGGTGAGGTTTGGGATCTCTGATTGGCTGAGCACCCAGGGCTCTACGAATCTCTAGACCTATCAGGCAGCCCAAGGTGGGGGGAATCTAGAATTGGTGTCCCCAGGGCTCCCTACCAATCATTAACTTGAGGAGAAGATGGTAGTACAGCAAAACAAAGTCACAGGGATGGACATCCACTCCCCCAGCATTCCCCAAGAGGCCCACAGACAACAAGGAGCACTATCAGGCTTCAGGATTGGTCCCAGATCCATGTAGAATCCCGGACACCCATGGACCCGGACCCAGCACATGACCCCATGGGAGGAACCCGACCACTCCCAGGGGCAGGACAAGCCGACATGCAGCATCATATGGACCTACAAAGGGTCTTTGCTCCCTGCTGGCCTCCCACCCTCCTCTTCCCGAGCCTACACACAGGTGTGGTGACAGCAGGACACCTGTCCTTTTGCTGGGGCTGCCTGGTGAGGGGGCTAGAGTTTACAGAACATAGTCCAGCTTGCTGTGGAAACAGCTCAGGGATGGTGC
This sequence comes from Saccopteryx bilineata, assembly GCF_036850765.1. Classification (NCBI taxonomy): domain Eukaryota; kingdom Metazoa; phylum Chordata; class Mammalia; order Chiroptera; family Emballonuridae; genus Saccopteryx; species Saccopteryx bilineata. The sequence goes on from NC_089491.1 coordinate 375,473,055, forward strand.
TGGGAGGGAGAACCTGCTGGGGGGGCTGGGCGTGACCCCTCCCAGGGCCGTGGAAGGAGAGGAGCTGAGGGGGAGGGTTCTCTGCCCCTCCTCTGTCTGGGGAACGGGTGGACTGTGTTTATGGAAAACACAGTCTGCCTTGGGAAGGGCTCCTTCCCGTGGCTCAGCTCCTGTTGTCACTGTACACAGACGGGCCCAGCCCACTCCCCCACCAGTGTGTTCGGTATACACAGAGAAGGGCCCTGCAGAGAAAAAAAGACGGGCTCTAAACACACAGCCTGAGGTCATGTGACCCTCGCTACTCAGACTTGTGAATCTGAGGGGCCTGCCTGGGGGAGAGGGAAAACCAAAGCATCCCCACCAACGCTGGGCAGGGCACCTCCATCTCCGGGCACCTGGTGCTTGGGCAGGGCACCTCCGTCTCCAGGCACCTGGCCCTTGGGCAGGGCACCTCCGTCTCCAGGTACCTGGCCCTTGGGCGGGGCACCTCCATCTCCAGGCACCTGGCCCTTGGTCCTGCACCTGCTTTCTCCTTCATTGCTGCTCACAAACATTAGGGGATATTTTATAGCTTCATATTCATTTTGAAATACCTCCTAGTTTTTGTGAGTAGTATATAAAGCCAGATAAAATGGAAGAAAGGAGAGAAGAAAGGGACAGTAACCTGCCTGTCAGTTGGGGCCAGAGAAGCCTTGGTACCCAGGATCCCGTGGTAAGATCCCAAAGACTTGGAGAGCCCACCATTGCCAGAAGTTGGGCTCAAGGCAAGGAGTTCCCCATGGAGCCCTCCCAGACTGGACAGAGCAAGACCCCAGGAAGGCCAGGGGGAGGCAGGAGGGAGGGGTCCTGGCCCCCTGGCCCTGGCCCCGGGGAGTAGGGTGGGGGGCAGAGGAGATGAGTGGGCAGATGGAGGTAGAAAAGGTGGAGGTTGGTGTGGGTCCCCTTTGAGGACGTCCCCAGGAGCAGGTCCTGGGAGTGGGCTCCCCCTCCAGCACTCAATCCCGGGCTTTCTCAGCCACCCTCCACCTCCAAAGCCGCTTGTATCTTCTTCCTTCCTTTCTCCCCCTACTCGCTGCTACTCCTCCCTTGCAGCCCTCTGCACCTCTGTCCCCATCCAGATGTTGCCGGGCTTGTTCCTGGTTTTCTATGGCTCTCTCTCTAAAGAAAGGAGAGTTTGAGGCTGTGGAGCCTGCTACTGGCAGCCCCTGCCCCACTCCCTTGCCGTGCCCCCTGGGCCAGCACAGAACAGCACAGGGTCTGAACAGCCCTTCCTCCAGCCTGGAGAGGCCTTCAGAAAGTTCTCTCTCAGACCCTACTCTCAGAAGAGCCTTAGCCCCCGTGGGATGGGCTCACACGAGGAAGGGCACAGCCAGATTCCCTCTCTTTACATCTTTGGATGGGAGCAAGGCCTCCCGTGCCCCCGGGGGGCTGTGAATCCGACAGAAATTCTGTGGTGCTGCATCTGTTTCCAGGGTTTAATTCCCAGGAGCTCCCCTTGGGGTAGCGGGACACTAGCAAGGACCCCAATGTCCCCAGTCCTGGGGGACACAGATATGACTGTCCCAGAAATTTCCACACACACAGATAATAAGTTCAGGGGTAATTTTTTGAAGTGCAGTTTTTTTTTAATGATTTTTTTTCCCCCACCCAAAATGTTCTATCATTTTCTAGGCCATGGCATAACCCAATCCTAATAATACCATTTTGGGTTTTTTAAGCCAAGGAAGTAACATTTTTATCTGTAAAAAATTGCTGAGAAATGACAATTCAGTGCCCTTTTCCTCCTCTAACCAACATGTTTTATTTAGTTTTACTTTCTAGCCCCAGGCAACATTCGAACCTGAAGAGCTGACGAGTGAGGTCTACCCCCCCCTCAAAGAAAGAGGGGCTGGAGGAGAAGTGTTATTTATTCATTCCACAAAATGTTATTGGTGACTAATATGTACCAGGCTCTCTCTCTCTCTCACTCTTTCTTACTTGGCACAGCATACCTGAGTTGGTGGGATCCTGCCTATCGAGGGTTCCGGAGGCACCTTTTGCTACCCCTACATTGGTGATCAAAAGGCCTAGGCCTTGCCCTGGTTGGATGGCTTGGTTGGTCAGAGTATCATTCCAAAGCGCAGAGATTGCTGGTTCAATCCCTGGTCGGAGCACAGATAGGAACAGATCAATGTTTTGGTTTCTCTCACTCTCTTCCTTCTTCTCTCTAAAAATCAATTAAATAAGCATTAAAAAAAAAAAAAAAAAAAAAAAAAAAAAAGAGCCCTGGCCGGTTGGCTCAACGGTAGAGCGTTGGCCTGGCGTGCGGGGGACCTGGGTTCGATTCCCGGCCAGGGCACATAGGAGAAGCGCCCATTTGCTTCTCCACCCCCCCCTCCTTCCTCTCTGTCTCTCTCTTCCCCTCCCGCAGCCAAGGCTCCATTGGAGCAAAGATGGCCCGGGCACTGGGGATGGCTCCTTGGCCTCTGCCCCAGGCGCTAGAGTGGCTCTGGTCTCGGCAGAGCGACCCCCGGAGGGGCAGAACATCGCCCCCTGGTGGGCAGAGCATCGCCCCTGGTGGGCGTGCCGGGTGGATCCCGGTCGGGCGCATGCGGGAGTCTGTCTGACTGTCTCTCCCCGTTTCCAGCTTCAGAAAAATACAAAAAAAAGGCCTGGGCCCTGAGTTCCAGGCAAAATGATTTTAAAAAGGAAAGGATGAGAGCCTTGTCCAGGTACCTTAGTTGGTTAGACCAAGGTTGTGGGTTTGATTTCCTGGTCAAGGCACATACATGAATCAATCGATGAATACATAAATAAGTCTCTCTCATTCCCTTCCTCTAACTTTAAAGTCAATAAATAAGTTAACTTTTATTTTTTATTATTAATTTATTTTGTATTTTTCTGAAGTTGGAAATGGAGAGGCAGTCAGACAGATTCCCACATGCGCCTGACTGGGATCCAACCGGCATGCCTAGCAGGAGGCGATGCTCTGCCCATCTGAGGCGTCGCTTTGTGCAACCAGAGCCACTCTAGCTCCTGGGGCAGAGGCCACAGAGCCATCCTCAGTGCTCGGGCCAACTTTGCTCCAATGGAGCCTTGGCTGCGGGAGGGGAGGAGAGAGACAGAGAGGAAGGAGAGGGGAAGGGGTGGAGAAGTAGATGGGCCCTTCTCCTGTGTGCCCTGGCCGGGAATCGAACCCGGGACTCCTGCATGCCAGGCCGACGCTCTACCACTGAGCCAACCGGCCAAAGCGATAACTTTTAATTTTTTATCTAAAAAAGAAGGGATGAGAGCATGATTTTTTAGACATCATGCACATACTGACAGAAGCTGACAATACCCTATGGCAATCCCTGCGTGGTCCGTGTGTCTGGGCACACAAAGACCCCCAGCCCCAAGAGGCAGTCCCTCTTCCCAGTAAAATGCCTCTGCGGATTTTGGGTACACAGCTCCAAAGGGCACCACACTAAACAGCGCCCCCTAGAGTTGGACAATGCATAAGCCTGGTTCTAAACTCCCAATCTTTTATTCCTGAGAATCCTTCCTCAACCACCACTTAGAACTATAGGTGGTCAGTTTCTCAAATAAATAGTTCTTTAGTGATTTTCAAACAGCCTACTTTCTGAGGAAGATGCTATTTTTTCTACTTTTCCATTATCTTCTCCTCATTATGCAGATAGGGAAACTGAGGCTCAGAGTAGCTATCTCAAGGTCACACAGCTAAAAGGAAACAGAGCCAGGGTTTGAACCCAGGCCATCTGGGTTGCAATCCCTGTTCTTACTCACTCTTTTCTGCCCCACTCCACCTGACAAATTTAGTATCGAATTTTAAAATGAATCTCTAGGCAACATTCCAACTTGGAGAGCCGAAGAATGAAGTTTACTTCTCCCCCAAAGAAAGAAGGGCTGATGGGGAAAGCAGGTCTCATTTCTGCATTTCTTCATTCCTTCAACAACTCGCAAAGAAGTAGCAGACCTAGGAACCTGACTCCAAAGAAGATGGCAATGACTTTGGGTCTTTCTGAGCTACAATCTTTCCAGCTGCAAAATGGGGACAAACTGCTTTCTGTCCTACTCCTGGGCTGTGAGCCCTGAGAGTGAGTAATATGAATGGTAGTGACAGGGCTGCTGCAGTTTTGATAGATGGGGGAGGGAACGGGATTTGTGATCTCATCAGTTATGACTATGAGAGGGTCCTGTTTGACTTGGGAATCACCTTGGGCTGAGCAGCATATGGAAGCTTTGTGTGTGTGTGTGTGTGGGGGGGGTGGTGAAACAGGACGGTCAAGGGAAGCAGCTTGCCCTGAGGATTTAGAGTTGTACGATACTAGCAGAGAAAGCCCAACCACTCTGCAAGGTAAGACAGTCCCTATTTAAAATAGAAAACAGAGGAATGTTCCTTGCCCAAGGTTATTAGCTAGTAAGAAGTGAGCTGGAGCCTGACCAGGCGGTGGTGAAGTGGATAGAGCGTAGGACTGGGATGCGAAAGACCCAGGTTCAAGACCCCAAGGTCGCCAGCTTGAGCGCAGGCTCATCTGGTTTGAGCAAAGCTCACCAGCTTGGACCCAAGGTCTCTGCCTTGAGAAAGGGGTTACTCAGTCTGCTGAAGGCCCATGGTAAAGGCACATATAAGAAAGCAATCAATGAACAACTAAGGTGTTGCAATGAAAAATTGATGATTGATGCTTCTCATCTCTCTCTGTCCCTGTCTATCCCTCTCTCTGACTCTCTCTCTGTCTCTGTAAAAAAAAAAGAAAAAAAAGTGAGCTGGAACCTGAGTTGCCTCACTGTCCTGCCCACCCACTTGCCATCTACCCAGGCCAAGACACGGGACCCTTCCTGTCTACCCCACAATGAAGCCTTTAGCTAGAAGACCCTAAGAGCCCACTACTCTGGCTCTCTGTTTCTGTATTACTGTCCCTGGAAGCCAGAGGACTGTACCTAAGACACAGAAATGACTGTACCCTCTTTTGTGGACAACCCTCTGTTCCTCTCATTATTCTCAGCGCTGTTCTCAAGCTGGGCCGTGGAGATTCCAGGTAAGCAGGGCCCAGCTTCCAGGGCATCAGTGGCACATGATAGTTAGTGCTTGAAATAATTTTTTTGGTCTGAAAACCCCATGGATATTCTTGGAGTCAAATGCTAGGGTTGCACAAACATTTTATATAGAGCCATGTCTTTAAAACCCTCTCAAGTCCTGAATGAACCACGTTGCTTACTCTCCTCCCCCCACCCCTTCCTTTGTTACACTGCTGAACTGCACAGCTGGGCTCCAGTGAGTGAGTTTGAGAAGTCACTTTGTACAGAAAAACTCAGCTTCCTGGCCCAACATTCAAGGCCATTTGTCCACTTTTTCTGTCTTTCCCTTTCACTCCTCCTCCTCTCTCTCGTTTGCCTGCAGCTTCCAGAACAGGCTGCTCTGTTTCACACCTCTGTGCTTTGCCCAGGGTGTCCCCTCTGCCTAGAATACTTCGGCCCTTCTGCCTTTCAGTGCACTTGATGGCCTCTGTCATCTCAACTGGAAGGAAGCACACCTCTGTCCCCACTGCTCCCTACCCCCAAGTCTACTTAGAGAGACACTCTGAATTATTGCGCTCTTTGGGTCAGGATTTACAAGAAGGCCTCTAGTGCAGGGATCAGGGGCCCCAATATCCATTACCACTCCAGGCACTTAGTAGAACCTTACGGTTTAGACCAGTGGTAGTCAACCTGGTCCCTACCACCCACTAGTGGGCGATCCAGCTTTCATGGTGGGCGGTAACAGAGCAACCAAAGTATAAATATTTTTATTCTTTTTTAGAGAGGAGAGAGAGAGGGAGAGAGAGAGAGAGAGACAGAGAGAAGGGGGGAGGAGCTGGAAGCATCAACTCCCATATGTGCCTTGACTAGGCAAGCCCAGGGTTTCGAACCGGTGACCTCAGCATTCCAGGTCGACGCTTTATCCACTGCGCCACCACAGGTCAGGCCAAAGTATAAATAAAAAGATAGATTTAACTATAGTAAGTTGTTTTATAAGATTTATTTTGCCAAACAGTGAAAATCCGACATAAAGTACTTGGTAAGTAATTATTATTATATGCTTTAACTTGCTGTAACTCTGCTTTATAAATTTTATAAAGTAGCCTGACCTGTGGTGGCGCAGTGGATAAAGCGTCGACCTGGAAATGCTGAGGTCGCCGGTTCGAAACCCTGGGCTTACCTGGTCAAGGCACACATATGGGAGTTGATGCTTCCAGCTCCTCCCCCCTTCTTTCTCTCTGTCTCTCCTCTGTGTGTGTGTGTGTGTGTATCTCTCCCTCTCCTCTCTAAATGAATAAATAAAAAATAAATTTTATAAGTAAAAAAAAATTTATAAAGTAAAGTTACTTCTCTACTTTATGAACCACCATTACTGTGGAACTGGTGGGCGGTTAGAAAATTTTACTACTAACAGAGATACAAAAGTGGGCGGTAGGTATAAAAATGTTGACTACCCCTGCTTTAGACGTTCAAATGCAGACCATCAAAGGTGAGGCTAAACGCGCCTCCTTGAAAGACATCCAGTGTTGTTTTCTTTTTCTTTTTTTTTTTGTATTTTTCTGAAGCTGGAAACAGGGAGAGACAGTCAGACAGACTCCCGCATGCGCCCAACCGGGATCCACCCGGCACGCCCACCGTGGGGCGACGCTCTGCCCACCAGGGGGCGATGCTCTGCCCATCCTGGGCGTCGCCATGTTGCGACCAGAGCCACTCTAGCGCCTGAGGCAGAGGCCACAGAGCCATCCCCAGCGCCCGGGCCATGTTTGCTCCAATGGAGCCTCGGCTGCGGGAGGGGAAGAGAGAGACAGAGAGGAAAGCGCGGCGGAGGGGTGGAGAAGCAAATGGGCGCTTCTCCTGTGTGCCCTGGCCGGGAATCGAACCAGGGTCCTCCGCACGCTAGGCCGACGCTCTACCGCTGAGCCAACCGGCCAGGGCTCCAGTGTTGTTTTCTGTGCAGCCTGCAGGGGGCAGTGTGGCCCAAGCCGGCCCCAGGCTCCTCGATGCTGCTTCAGCTGGTTCTAGACTTTCCCAGGCAGAAAACCTCTCCCTAGGAGTTAAAGAGCTGGACCCCAAGCAAGGAGTTACAGGCAGGTTCTACTTTCCCTGCCTCAACGGCTCCTAGGCATCACCGTCTTTGCTTCTCCCGTAGCAAACCAGAGTCACCCTCGCCTCTAACCCTGGATCCAGTTGCTCCCAGACTCCAACCTTTCTCTTTTCCACCAGCTCTCAGCAACAGCTCCCTCCCCAGTCTGTGCCCAGGGCCCCTCTCTAGCAGAAGGACCCTCCTTTAATAGTTTGGGCCTCCTCAGCGCTCATCTCTCCAAAATTCTAACCCCTAACTGCACCCCAAGTCCACATGGGCTCCCCTTGCTCACCCCAAAGTGATGATATTGCTGTTGCCTTGGTAACAGGTGCTTTGTGGGTGGATAGGAGGAAAGGACTAGAGAAAGAAAGCAATGGCTTCCGGACACTATCAGAGGCATGGGAGGTGGGTGGTGAGCAAACTTCCACAGGGCCTGAGAAGGGGCAGCCAGGGGCTCTGACCCACCCTACCATGGCTGCCAGCCCTATGTCCCTATCCTCAAGGAGAAAAGAAACAGAATAGGAGGGAACATCTTCCTGGAAAGAGAGGTTTTCTCCATGGAGGAGAGAAAAACATCTCCAAAACCACTGTTGCCTTCACACAAGAACAGATCTGCTGGACGACCTGAGTTTGGCAGGGCTCAGAGAAGAAGTTGCATATGCTAGAGTTTATGTTGCTCCCCTCCAGGGAGCCTGGAGCACAGACAGAAGGAACAGCTCACCCAGGGCAGGTTAGGGACAGTGCCACAAGCAGTGGGAGGGTGGCTCTATGCCAGTGTCCTAAGCTCCGGGGGTTGGTGGCAGCAGGAGGTGGAGGGGCCCTCCTCCAACCCCTGGGGACCTGGCTGTCCCAGATGCCACAGCCGGGAAGTGTGTCAAGCACTTGCGTAAGAGCCTTCTATATTTCCATAAAATCATAATTACTGATGCCTACCACGGGCCTGAGCTCATAAGAGTGGTATCTGCCTCGAGGGTCCTGAGGTGGGCTGGCAAGGAGAGAGAGGGCATCCTGGGCAAGGCCAGGCTACTCATGGTGTTCTCTGCATCCCCAGCCCCACGAGGCCTTTTTCTTCTCCCCAGCTGGGAGGTGAGGCCTAGACTTGGCTTCAACCATGACAAATTCTCCTACCCTAGGAATGCTAATTCTAGAGCTAGAGGGTAAAGCCAGCCACTCATATTTTCAAACAGGGCTGTCCTTGGCAAGCCATGGGGGCAGAGGCCAAAGAGGGAGGGTTTGAGCTGAAGGTGTTTATGGGAGAAAATAGGTCAGTTCTATGGAAGGAGTAGCAACTCCTCACATCAGAGAATCTCAACCTCTTCATGGAGGGGCCCTGGGGGTCACCCAGGCCAGAGGTTCTTAATCTTTTAGGGATCTTAGATTTTCTGAGGAGCAGACGAAAGGTCTGAATTTCCTCCAGAGAGTGTTTATTCTCCAAACTTTTACACAGCTTCAAGGGGTTCATGAACTCCCTGAAGTTCACTTGCAAGTCCAAGGTTAAGAATTAGTAATAATAATAATAATAATAACTTTATTGTGCATGTACTCTGTTTGATTCTTTACATATATTAACTCATCTAATCCATAAAAGAATGCCAAGAGATATACAATTATTGCCCTATTTTAATCCAACTCCCCATTTCAACCTAATCTAGTTCAATTCTGCTGATCTAAAAAGAAGGAAACCAAAGTCCCTCCAGAAAACAGCTCTCTGCCCCACATCACAGAACAGAAAGAAAAGGGCAACTGAGATGAGGACCAGGCTCTCTTAGTGCGCTAGACATTGTGTCCATGCAGATTTTAAGCCATTTGGTCTATCCCTCTGTCCCTGGGTTCCTGAGAGCCCAACGCCAACTCTCAGTCATGCAACTTTCCTAGTCAGAGGCACCCCAGGTTGTTCTATTTTGACTTCTAGTCCAGGGAGTTCTGAGAGTGTGAATGCCGCTTAACTTCCCATGGCTCCTTGCCCCGTGCTCTGCCCACTCCTCATTTCAGCCCTCCGACTCTGAAACGGGACAATGTACCTCCAGGAGAAGCTAGTCTGGCTGCTCCAGCCCTGTCTCCGAGCCACTGCAGTAGGAGTTGTTGGCACTGAGACAATGACTCAGACTTAGTTCATGAAATACTTCTCTGAAACACCACCAGAAAGGACATCCAGAGGTCATGGCATCCAGGCCCTTGCCTCCTCCACATTTGCTCCACCTCAGGCTTCTAATGCCGAGACCACAAAGCCTCGGACAGACGGACAGGAAGGGAGAGAGATGAGAAGCATCAACTCAGTTGCGGCACCTTAGTTGTTCCTTGATTGCTTTCTCATATGTGCCTTGATCAGGGGGCTCCAGTTGAGCCTGTGACACCAACTTTCCTGGCTTCCCTTGGTCACTGGTACCACTGATTTCCCTGGGAACTCTTCCCCATGTCTCATCAGAATCTTTTTCTGGGTTGGCTCCTCCATGAACTAACAGGCTCCAAATGACCCAGGAAAGTGAGGGGAAAGAAGCTGCTTCTTCTCTCTGCCTCAGGAAAAGCACTAGGAAGGGACAAATATCCCAGAAGGAAGGGGAAGGAAAAAGTTAAATTTCACTGCCTGTTTTCTCTAGGCAAACTCATTCATTCTCCTCACAGTGAAGCAACACTACATCCATTTTGCTGATGAAGAAATTAAGGCTTTAAGTCTAAAAGGTTTAGTTACTGCCTGACCAGGCGGCGGCACAGTGGATAGAGAGGCCGGGGGTTCTGAGGACCCAGGTTCAAAAAACCCCGAGGTCGTGGGCTTCAGCGTGGGTTCACCAGCTTGAACGGGGTTGCTGGCTTGAGTGTGGGATCATAGACATGACCCCATGGTCACTGGCTTGAAGCCCAAAGTCTCTGGCATAGCCCAAGGTCACTGGCTTGAGCAAGGGCTCACTGGCTCAGCTGGAGCCCCCTGATCAAGGCACATATGAGAAAACAATCAATGAACAGCTAAGGTGCCACAACTGAGTTGATGCTTCTCATCTCCCTTCCTGTCTGTCTGTCCCTGTCTGTCCTCTATCTGTCTCTGTGTCTATGTGTGTGTGTCTCTCTCAATCTCACTAAAAAACCTAACAGGTTTAGTTACTCACCCAAGGTTACAGTTAATTGGTGAGCATACAAGTACTAGGCTCTAAGAAACCTAGAGTTTCTGCTCTTTGGGGGAAACATGGGTACCTCCCCTCAGGAGGTCTCCAAATACAGAAACCTCCAGAAGTGCCAGTTTGTTCCAGTCCAAGATAGGTGGGGGGCCTGATGACCCTGTCTCAGGGTGCTTTAAGCATTCCTACATCTTACTTGCCCAGGGATTTTGGGATGACCTAGGATGAACAAGAGGGAGGAGGGCATCTCTCAGAAGAGATTGGGAGAAGGTCGGTAATGAATGGGCCTTTGGGGAGACTGGCTTGGGGGCTGAGGCCAGGTTCCATGGAAGCTCCTTTCAGGAAAGCTAGCACTCAGAGAGTCTGCCTGTAGTAGGTGGATCTGAAGGGGAAAGAACTAAGCCCCACTATCACAAACCCTCATTTCTGCCCTTGTCCTACTTCTGCCACTGGCAAATAAAGCTCTATTCTTGGACGCAGTAACCTGAGCAGGGCTCCAATGGTGAGCTCATCCTAGGGAGGACAAAGAACACATGAATGGCTATGTCTACGGGCAGACACAGGGTTCAGTCCCTCCAGGCTGGATCTTCTTGAGTACTCCACCCCCATTGCATCACCCATGGCAGATGAGGAGGGAGACTTAGACCCAGAAATCTCTCCATCCACATCTAGGAAGGGGGCCTCACAATCCCCCAACTTACCGCCCCTTCCTTGGACAGGCCCAGAGATGAAGCTAGACCTTTTGGGGAGGAGACTTAGAAAAATGGCAGGTAAGTAACATGCATTAGAAGAGATACCATCAGACAAGGGAACAGAGGACACCTTGGAGGGCAAGAACCAGCTTCTCCCTCCACGTTTCCTTATCCTCTAACTCCATTTGTGGTAGGATTTATAGTAGAGGGGCGTGTCTTGGAGAAGTTTAGGGGACACTGGGTGCTAGGACTGAGGCTGCTTCTGGCTTCTCCGCTGAAGTTCAGACAAGACTGGAAAGTGACACAATGTCCTGCTTTCCACCCACAACGTGCAATTGTCAGGCCTGGCCTTTGACACATGATGTTAAGTTGTCCCTTCTCTGCTTGAGAAAATCCCTACCCCATAGTCCAGGGGTGTGTATGTTTGGAAAGAGTCTCTTCCAGGTAATGAGGTAGGAGGGTCCCTATTCTTCCTCCACTTTGCTATCTGGAAGTCCTAATTTGGATCCCATTCTTGGCTATCTTTTTTTTTTTTTTTTTTTGGATTTTTCTGAAGTTGGAAACGGGGAGGCAGTCCGCAGACTCCCTCATGCGCCCAACAGGGATCCACCCGGCATGCCCACCAGAGGGCGATGCTCTGCCCATCTGGGGCGTTGCTCTGTTGCAACCAGGGCCATTTGCAACCAGGGCCATTCTAGGGCCTGAGGCAGAGGCCATGGAGCCATCCTCAGCGCCCGGGCCAACTTTGCTCCAATGAAGCCCTGGCTGTGGGAGGGGAAGAGAGAGACAAAGAGGAAGGAGAGGGGGAGGGGTGGAGAAGCAGATGGGCGCTTCTCCTGTGTGCCCTGGCCCGAATTGAACCCAGGACTCCTGCACGCCAGGCCAACGCTCTATCACCGAGCCGGTTCAGGGCCCATTCTTGGCTATCTTTCTGAAGAGGCAACCTATTTCTATTCCCTCAACCCCATTCAGGCTCTAATAAGATCTCCGGAGCCATCCCTCAACCTTGTCACGCCACTCTGTGTTTTTCAGTCTAAAACTGCCCTCTCCACTTCTTTACCTTTCAAGCCTTTCCCCATCTTGACGAGCCCCCACAGGCTCCGCCCAGTTCGCTCTCCGCCACAGCGGCAGCCAATAGCTGAGGACCTGATTTGCATAGCTGCGCAGGGGAGCAGCGGAGGCAAGGGGGAGGGACCAGACGACCTCCTAAATCAAAGTTGAGAGGCGAGGACTGGGCGGAGGGGGCCGCGGGGCGCAGTGTTGGGGCCCGCGGGGGAGAGGGGGGGTGAGGGGGAGAGGATGGGGGGCGGGCGCAGAGCCCGGCAGAGACGGCGGGACACGAACAGCTTCATTGCTCCCTCCCTCGGCTCATCCTGGCGTCCCCACTTCCCTCCACCCTGGCTCGGAGCAGCATCCTCTACGGACCCTCGGTCCTCACTCCCCGGGTCGTCCCGCTTCCGCTGCTCGTATAATTTCCATCCCTCACCCGCCGAACCCGGAACTTTCTGCGCCCACGCACGGGAGTGAGGGGTTGCTTTGTCTGGGCGGGCTTCTCCTGGGGTTCATTGGGTAGTCTTCGGAGAAGGTCCCATAGAGACGCTCGCCAGCGCAGCCTGCTCCCAGCGGGCGGGCCGTCGGGTCTCGGCACCCTCTCTTCCCCTCTCCCCAGACCATGACCGAAAAGAGCGAGAAGGAGAACGAATCGGATGACGCGGCCACCCACACACCCCCGGGGACCGTCTCTGTCCTCCAAGAAACCAAGGTAACTCGGTAGGCGCGAGGCCTGGACCCCTGTCCGGTGCGCCCCTGGCCCGGGCGCCCTCCTCCGGACGCGGTTGCCCCTGAGGGCTCTGGTGTCCTGGGGTCACAGTATCAGGGCGGATGTGATTCTGAAGGCTCCGCGCGGCGACCCGAGGGGAGTGGGTTCGCGACGACGGGCCACAAGGAACCCCCATCATACACGCACGGCACGCCCTTGCGCTCGTGATGAGCGGACGCACGACCGCGACCCTCCAAGGAGGTTGTAACTCGGCTTTGTTGGAGGGAATCAGCGCAGCGAAGGCGGAGGGAGTGTGTGGCCGTGTGTAGCGGGTGTGGGCTGGTGTACGCGCCCGTGTGTGCGTGCAGGGCGCACCCCTCTGGTGTCCGCCAGGTCTTTGGGTGTAGCTCAGCCTGTCCCTCTGCCTGCGTCTCTCTGAAAATGTCTCTACAACCTGTTTGTCTCTGTCTTGATGTCTCTGGTGTGCGTTTCTCCCGGGTTCTCTCGGCGTCTCTATGCGTTTATCTCCGAGTCTCTCTGGATGTCTCTCTCTGACCCGCCGCAATCCTGCATTCCCCACTCCCAACCAGGTTCGGCTCGGGTACGTGAGGCCGCGGCTCAGGGGTGCGCAGCTTTCCAGTCCACGCTAGGGGCTGCGGCAGCGCGGGCCAGCGCGGGCGGGGACTGGGGGATTGTTGTTGCGGCTCCAGACCAGGAAGATAGGCAGCCCCACCCCCTCCCCGGGAGCGGGACGGGGCTGGGATGGGATGGAGCAGATAAAAAGCTAAAAGAGAAGTCATCGTAATTAATGAATGTCATAATTAACCCTAATTATGTATGATAGTTACTCCTGCGGGAGTCACAATGAATAAATTATTCTCCAGTGAAGTCTGGCGGAGCCCAGACTCCTGGCGCTGAAGGGGATGCGGGAGAGAGCGCTGCTCGCATTCAGCGTCCCCCAACGCCTCTAATCTATCTTCTCCCTCCCCAAGTTCTAAGTGCCCACAACTGAACTGCAAGTTCTTCGGGAAGCAACCTGAGCCGCCCTGGTGATGGGGAGGGAAGTAGGAGCTGTGTCAGGGTGTTCCTTGCCCCCTCCCTAGACTTTAGGGCAAGACTCCTTCAGTACTTGTTTCCACCACGCTGCTGTTACCCAGATGAGGAGGATGGCAGCAAGGACCAGAAATAGATGGAGAGTTTGGCTCCCCTGGTATCTCTAGTTCCTCTATAGTTCTCTTCAATGCCCATCTTCCTCTTCATTCTATCTTGACCATCCCCTCAGGATTTAAGGTTATTTCAAGGTCAAGGTCATCAAGGGAGTGGCGGGGGGGTGGTGGTGAGTAAGACCAGGGTGGAGTCTGGCTGAGGCACCCCAGGAAGCTCCCCATCCCTAAACCAGAGAGACCAGTGGATCTCCATGTTCAAGTGTTCAGAGATATACATTTGACCTCCTGCCCCCTTCTGAGAATGAGACCCTTGGACTCTTAGACCACAGAGTTAACTGGCCCTCAGAGAGTCAAGTGTCCACTGGGAAAGGAAAGAGGTGTGTTGGGGTGGGAGGATATTGCTTGGAATATTTGTGACAGCTTCTTTCAAGCAGAAGGTCCTGGGAGCTGAGCCCCATCCTGAATTCCAAGGCCCCTCACCTCCTTGGTTGCCTGTAGTCACCCTGGACAGACAGACACAACCCCCTCTCCTTGATTCCCAGGGGCTTGCGGGGCCTCCCAGGCCCTGCCCTGCTTTCCACACCAAGGCCTGACAGCTCTGCGCCTTCCTTAAGAGCTCTTCACAAACATGCAGGAATGAAAGCAAGCAGGAGCCCTGGGCAGTGCTGCCTCAGCAATCAGCAGGCTGCAAGCTCAGCTGAGTGGGGAGGAGGAGGTCTGGGCCTGGCAGGTTTGTACCATCCTCCTCCCAGCCCAAGGACCCTCCAATGCCATCACCTCTGGGACTGAGCCAGGGATATCCCAGGAGCAGGGCAGGAGGGGGAGTGTGCATCTGACCTGGCCCCTCCCTGCCAGACCAGTTGGAGCTCTGCACCTTTGCCCACTCATATCCCTCCCCCTTGGGAAGGCCTCAGTAGGCTGGGCTGAGGGTCAGGAGGGCAGAGGTAGGCAGAGAGAGACTAACTCAGGATCCTTGTCAGACTCCTTCCATCCCCCTCCCCCAGCCAGTCTCAAAGAAACTTCTGTCTCCAGACTATAGCAGTGGGGAGAGGAAAGGAGGAGGGTTGGTTGGTGCCCATCAGACAGTGAAACCAACATCCCAGGCTTATATGTCAGTGTTTGGGATGCCCTGGGCATTTCTTGCCAGCCCAAATCTAGCCTTCTGTCCACTCTAAGGTTGGGTCCACCCCTGCACCCAAGCTACTCAGCGATCTTCAATCAAAGGTGTTGGTATCACCTTTTCTGGGTCCCCATCCTGTGCTACTATATAGAGCCCAACATCACCCCCTTTGGTGCCATCCATGGGAAGACCCTGCCATGCCAGCCCTGCTATCTGAGTCAGCTTGTGCCAAGTCCAGCACCACCCACCGCCAGCTGCTTAGTGCCCTTTCAGGAGCTGACAAAAAATGAGGAGGTGCTATGGGGAATTGAGGGAAGAAGGGACCATGCAGGGCATGGGAAATGGGAAAAAGGCAGGCAGGCCAGGGCCTGCCTCTTAGAGGGGATTCGGAAGACTAGGCCTGGTGGTTCAGGCTCCAACCCAGACGAGCTCCTGGTGTATTGGGATGGACTAGCACCTGGGAAGTCCAGCTCACCAGGACACATGGCAACCTCTCCCCATGCCAGGAACGGGCCCTGGGACAGTCAGGACACTGAAAAGATAGCTGGTAAGGAGATAGGGAAAGATTGTTCCTGGGAACTAGGAGTCCCACACACAGAAATACCTGGCTAAGCTGAGCCAGAATGAAGTTTGGGTAGCCAGCCAAGCCAGATGTCTCTGGAGTGGACAGGTATCAAGCCATTTGGCAGGGGTGCCCCTTTCCTGCCCTCTAGCCATAGCACTTGACATCTGCCAGCCACCCCAGGTGGTTTCTGGGGCCCACAGATGAGCCAGGGAGTCTCAGACAGTTAGGGCTGCCCTGGTGTTAGGGAGCATTCTGGTACAGAGGCCTCTGGAGCCCTGCGGAGGTGGTTTGTGGCACTGAGGCCAGGGGGCCGCCAGGGAAGGGCACAGGCTGGAGAGGAGGGAGTATTACAGTAATCCTGTGAGGATTGCTATGAAAATAATGACCTTGGGAGGGGGAGCATAATTAATGTCTTAAAATATTTGAGGGACTGAAATGTGTAAGAGGGAGTAGCTCTCTCTGGAGCCAAGGGTGGAACAGGAGCCGATAGGCAAAAATTGCAGGAGGCAGGTTTCAACTATATAGGGAAGCACTTCCCAGTGATTGCAGCTGCCCAAAGATGGAATGACTGTCCCAAGAGAGAGTGTGCTTCCCATCAAGAGGTGACCGTCACAGTCAGACAACCATTCTGAGGGGATGTGCCGAGTGACAGGGTAGGGACTGCTCTAGATAGCCAGTCTTTCAAGTCCCTTCTAACCCTAAATGTCATTATTGACCTGGTAGACCATAGAGAAACCTCTGTGAGGGTTATGGCAGGGCACAGAGCAGCAGGGTGCTTCTGGTCACTTGGGCTCAGTAACCAAAGCCCCTGGTTCAAGTCTTGGCTCTGCTCCTTATCAGCCAAGGACTCATGATGAGTAAGTGACTTACCTCTATGAGCCTCAGCTCGTCTGAAAGGTGGGATAACTATCACCACCTCAGGGGGTAGGGCCAGGGATAATGGAATGCTGTGTATAAAGTGCTGGCTCACATACGTCTGCTGACAATGACAGCCCCTCGTTATAGCTGTGTTTATGTTTTTACTTTTTGGACCCAGAGCCTTGCGTGGCTTAGAGAGCATATAGTCTTGTCTCCTTCCTCTTGGATGTGGGGGAACTGAGACTCAGAGAAAGGAAGTAAAGTGACTTGCTTTCAGACAGCAGGTTAGTTTCCCCCCATGCCCAGCACAGCTTTCCAGAGAACTCGTGTGCTCTCTGTCCACAGCGCCTGGGCAGGGGTGGTTCACTCCACTCTCGGAGCCTGTCAGAGCCCCAGAGCCTCATTTGGCCCATAGAACACACTTGTGCTCTAATTAATTGTCCCTCTGGCCCTCTACCCCTGCCCCAACGTGCAGGCATCTGGGGCTGGGAGCCCTGATTCTCAGAGACGCACAAAGAAGCCCACAGTGCTGTCCAGGAAGCTGCACTTGGAAGGAGCTGGGCAGCTCAGTGAGCCAGACACCCCAGGGCTCTGGCTTCCCGGCTGGCACACAGGGCCCGCCTTGTACCCAAACATCTCTCTCTCTGCTCCCCCATCCATCTTGCTGCCTCCTGACCTCCCTGGGGCTGGAGGGGCCACCACTTCCATCCTTTTGGCACGGTTGTCAGGCGGGCCGCCATGGCACACAGGCTGTCTGGGGTGCCAGCTGCGAACCCTGGCCAAGTCTCCCTGTCTGAAGCCAGGCCTCTGGCCTCCTTTCTCTACCACTGGTGGGACAGAGTGGGCAGGGTTAAGGGGGCTCTCAACAGGAAAGGCGTGAGTCAAGGATCTGGGTAGAGAGGTTTCCAGGCTTCACTCTGGGCAGACCCAAGATTGGTCTGTTTGGGTGAGAGTGGAAGTAATCCTGGCCTCACTGCAGACTCTACCCTGTACTCTAAAACATGGGCTCCATCCAGGATTCCAGCCACGTGCTCATCATTTATTCAGCAAACATCGACTGAGCACCCACTACATGTTGAGGTCCTGTGTCGGGATTTGAAGTAACCGTCCCTGCCCATGACCCCCAGTCTCTTGGGAGAGTGAGAAGTGAATGACAACATAAACTTGATTGGAGTTATAATGGAAGTTCGTACTGGGTACAGCGGGCCCCGGAGGAGGGAGTGGTTCCACGAAAGGGAATTTCTGCAGAAGAGACAGCTCTCCAGAAGAGGAAGAGTCACTGGAAATCTTGAAGGATAAAGAGGGTATTAATTGGGTAAGGCAGAGAAGAGGACAAATAAGTCAAGTGGCATGAAATACAGATAAGTTGAAGTCCTCATGTCTGGGCTGCAGGTGGAAGGTATGAGATGGGAAGGCAGGTTTGGCCAAGTTGCAGAAGCTCGGGTCCAGGGCTAGGGCCTTGGCTGGGTCCTGAAGAGCCATGAACAGTTTTTCGGCTGGGTCAGGGGTCACCACCCTGGCAGCAGTAAGGACAGCAGGCGGAGGCACGGTAATGGTGGCCCTGAGTCAGATGAGGTTTCTTGGGCCTGAACTAAGGCAGAGCTATTCAGGTGGTAAGGTGACCGAAGAGGTGTTTTACAGGGAAAATCAGTCCTGAGGGTGAGGGTCCGGGATGACCACCCTCCTCCTCCCACCCTGTTCAAGAACACAAGTGGAAAACTGGGACACAGGTGTTTTGTTTGATGCCCCAAATTTTTTTTTTTTAATTTTTTTGTAGAGACAGAGAAAGTCAGAGAGAGGGATAGACAGGGACAGACCAACAGGAATGGAGAGATGAGAAGCATCAATCATTAAGTTTTTTGTTGTGCGTTGTGACACCTTAGTTGTTCATTGATTGCTTTCTCATATGTGCCTTGACCGTGGGCCTTCAGCAGACCAAGTAACCCCTTGCTCGAGCCAGCGACCTTGGGCTCAAGCTGGTGAGCTTTTGCTCAAACCAGATGAGCCCGCGCTCAAGCTGGTGACCTCGGGGTCTCGAACCTGGGTCCTCAGCATCCCAGTCTGACGCTCTATCCACTGCGCCACCGCCTGGTCAGGCCATTTTTTTTTTAACTCAGGTAAATGGAATACCCATACAGAGGCGGATTTAACGGCAGGCGCACCGGGAACGTGACCTGGCCCCGAATTCTGAAGGGTCCCACAAAACCCCAATTTGACACTTTTTTCTAATGACACCAAGTTTAATGGGCCCAATATTTTCTTCTGCAGCCAGGGCCTCAACCGACCTTAATCTGCCTCTCTACCCATTCAATGAAACCCTGTATAGCCATTAAAGAGAATGAGGGAACATTTTATGTATTGTTATGAAATGATCTCCAAGATTTACCGTTCAGGGGGAAAAGCAAGGTGCAGGAAAAACAGTATGCTACTGCTCCTGCAAAGGCAAAAGGAAATGAAAACTCTTGTTTGTTTCTATTCAGCTTCACATAAAAGTCTAGAGGTCTTGAAAAAACTGGCAAACCTGACGACCCCGGGCTGGCTATACCGACTGACCTCAGTTGGCTAGAGGAGACCACAGCTGCTCCCTGGCTGGCCAGTTTGCTACAGTCCCCAGCCAGACCTCCTTTGCTCATGGAAGTTAGTGTAGGCATCTGAGATTGCGATCCACCTTCTGAAACTTGGCAAGCTCTCCCTTAGTACTTCATCTCACCTCTGGCGCCCAGCCTTCAGGGTGCCGCTGACCGCCAGAGATACCCTGGAGGGGAGCCAGCCCCTCTCAGCCTTCCGCTCACAGCCCCTCTTCTTCTCTCAGCTCCAGCGTTTCAAGCGTTCACTTTCCCTCAAGACCATCCTCCGAAGTAAGAGCGTGGAGAACTTCTTCCTTCGCTCGGGCTCAGGCGCTGAGCTCAAGTGCCCCACCGAGGTGCTGCTGACGCCCCCAACTCCACTGCCCCCTCCCTCCCCACCATCAGCATCCACAGATAGGGGCCTGCCCACCCCGACACCATCACCCGGCCCAGTCTCACGCGCCCGGGCACCACTCAAGCCAGTGAGGCTGCACAGCTTCCAGGAACACGTCTTCAAGCGAGCCAGCCCTTGTGAGCTGTGCCACCAGTTCATTGTGGGTAGGTGCCTGAGGTGGGCAAGGTGCTGGGCCAGGGTGGGTGTGGGGAGTGGGCCTGTGGGACTTCCTGATACTCAGGGCTCCCAGTGCTAACTCTGCCCCTCACCCTGGGCACACAGATAAGCACCGTGGGGGGTGGGGAGTGCCCAGTGGTGCTGTGTTGACTAACAGTGCAGGCTCCAATGCCAGTTCACATCCTGACTGTACGAGGCATAGGTGCTAGTCCTGGAGGCTGGCACGGGGATGCCCAGCCCCTGCTCTCTTCCCACCTGCTAACCTGCCTCCTTTGCTCATTGCTCATGGGTGTGTTCTCTCTGACCGACCCCTCTTTCCTAACCCAAATTCTTCCCAGGGAACTCCAAGCAGGGCTTGCGGTGTAAGACATGCAAAGTCAGCGTCCACCTCTGGTGCTCTGAGGAGATCTCCCACCAGCAATGCCCAGTCAAGACAGTGAGTGGGGACCATGCAGAGGTGGTTGGCGGAGGGCTCCCAGAACTGGTATGTGGGGGAATGAGTGCCCCTCAAGGCTGGCTCCTCACGTGGGGTGGTTCTTGGGCTCAGGAAAGGCCAAGTGTTCTGTGGGCTATGACATCCTCATGTCCTCTTTCCGCCCCCTCTTGCCATAGTCCTCCTCCTTCCGTCGCAATTTCAGCTCCCCTCTTCTTGTGCATGAATCCCCACCGGCCTGTGCCACAAGCAGAGAGTCCCCACCCACTGGTGAGTATCCCCTTGTCGCTCCTGATCTCACTGTGGTGTGATAAGAAACCCATGCATTCTTCAAATGGGCACCTGAGTCACACTGGCACTAAGAGTTACCACATCCCCTCTCTGGCTACTCCTGTCCTGAATGTAGGGTTCATTTATCCATTCATTCACCCGTCAACAAAACAAAAACTTTATTGAGCACATACTAAGTGCCAGGCACTGTGCCAGACACAGGGACATAGCACTGAGGAAGGGCAGCTCATGGTCTGTAAGGGAGCTAGACATGAAATGGATAATCACATTGATCATCAATTAATCATCTTTCAGATGAGTGCCTGAAACAGGGATAGGGAATAAAGAGAGGATAAAGCGGGCGCCATCCTCAACCACAGAGACCGGGGAAGGCATCGTGGAGATAGATGGGAAGGACGGAGAGTTAGTCCACTGAGGACCTGGGCAGGACTGTTGCGGGCAGATGGTGTGAGCTGAGGCACACAGGGGCAATTAAAGGACAACACAGCTGGAACGTGGGTGTGAGAGAGAGGGTGTGACAGGACCATGGATGCAGGGCCTTAGGGTCCATTTTAAAATTGTTCTTTGGACTTTATTCTACAGTGATTTTTGTGTTTTTACAAGAGCATTGGGGCTGCTGTGTAAATCCTTGCTGTGCATTCTGGGTCGGAGGGGCTGGAGTGGAGGCAGGGAGAGTAGTTGGGAGGCTGCGACTATTGCCAAGAGAGAGTTTGGTAGCTTGGACCAGACTGGTAGCGGTGGGGATGGAGAGAAGTGGGCAGATTCTAGAAACATTTGGGAGGTAGGAGAGGGAGTGATATGGGCAGTGAGAAGAGTGAGGGGTCCAGGATGCCCGGCTTCGGTGTGGGCTCCGTGGAGGAACGCGGAACTCTCCCAGCGTGGAGGGGAGCAGGGCTGAGACACACGGCTGCAGGATGAGTGAGGCTGGCAGCCCGGGCCTGGCCTTGAGCGTGGCTCCTCGGCAGGGGCCAGCGGGAAGGTGGACCCTGTCTACGAGACCCTGCGTTACGGCACCTCCTTGGCCCTGATGAACCGCTCCAGCTTCAGCAGCGCCTCTGAGTCCCCCACACGGAGTCTGGTATGGTGGGCACCACAGGGGAACCTCGGGACAGGGGTCTTTGAGGAGGAGGGCCCAGGGGCTGAGCCCTCCACCATCTCTGTCCCTAGAGTGAACGGGATGAGCTGACTGAGGATGGGGAGAGCAGCGTCCGCAGCTCAGAGGAGGGTCCTGGCGACAGCGGTGAGTGAGCAGGGGCGAGGGGCAGGAAGGGAACCCAGTGTGGTGGACAGCGGTGAGTGAGGGCAGGGGCGAGGGGCAGGAAGGGAACCCAGTGCGGTGGACAGCGGTGAGTGAGGGCAGGGGTGAGGGGCAGGAAGGGAACACAGTGCGGTGGACAGCGGTGAGTGAGGGCAGGGGCGAGGGGCAGGAAGGGAGCACAGTGCGGTGGACAGCGGTGAGTGAGGGCAGGGGCGAGGGGCAGGAAGGGAACACAGTGCGGTGGACAGCGGTGAGTGAGGGCAGGGGCGAGAGGCAGGAAGGGAACACAGTGCGGTGGACAGCGGTGAGTGAGCAGGGGCGAGGGGCAGGAAGGGAGCACAGTGCGGTGGACAGCGGTGAGTGAGGGCAGGGGCGAGGGGCAGGAAGGGAGCACAGTGCGGTGGACAGCGGTGAGTGAGGGCAGGGGCGAGGGGCAGGAAGGGAGCACAGTGCTCAGCAGCTTCAAGTATACTAGGAGAAGGTTCCCGAAGGCCCCCCTCACACTCATGTCCCCAGGTCTGGAAGTACAGAGCCCTGAGGTGGGAGCCAGGCATCCGCCTGATGGGGCTGGGCATGGAGAGGACTTACTACAGAGCCAGGTCATGGGTCTCCTGGGGCAGAAACTTGTAGAGAGCAACATAGGAGTACATGGGCCCCACGTCCTTCCGCAGGGAGGGCTTGGGGGGCTGTGGACAGCGGTGAGTGAGGGCAGGGGCGAGGGGCAGGAAGGGAGCACAGTGCGGCGGACAGCGGTGAGTGAGGGCAGGGGCGAGGGGCAGGAAGGGAGCACAGTGCGGCGGACAGCGGTGAGTGAGGGCAGGGGCGAGGGGCAGGAAGGGAGCACAGTGCGGCGGACAGCGGTGAGTGAGGGCAGGGGCGAGGGGCAGGAAGGGAGCACAGTGCGGCGGACAGCGGTGAGTGAGGGCAAGGGCGAGGGGCAGGAAGGGAGCACAGTGCGGCGGACAGCGGTGAGTGAGGGCAGGGGCGAGGGGCAGGAAGGGAGCACAGTGCGGCGGACAGCGGTGAGTGAGGGCAGGGGCGAGGGGCAGGAAGGGAGCACAGTGCGGTGGACAGCGGTGAGTGAGGGCAGGGGCGAGGGGCAGGAAGGGAACACAGTGCGGTGGACAGCGGTGAGTGAGGGCAGGGGCGAGGGGCAGGAAGGGAACACAGTGCGGTGGACAGTGGTGAGTGAGGGTAGGGGTGAGGGGCAGGAAGGGAACACAGTGCGGTGGCTTCTGCTGCCTCACACCCTGGCCCCACCCTGCACCTGCCGAATTCACAGCTCCAGCTGAGAGTGAAGGGTCGGGACCAGAAGAGAAGAGCCCTGGACAGCAGGTGAGCTGACGCTGGCCCCAAGCCCCGGCAGGTCAGGTGAGAAAGGGATGTCACCTCTCCTTGTCACTGACCCATAGACATGTGGGAGCAGAGTGAGTGGGAGTATCACTGCTCCATCATTTATCCTCAGTCTACAGGGACGGGCAATGCCAGGGTGAGTGGGCAGGGCAGGCAGGGGGTGTTACTCCTCTCATCACTGACCCAATGCTTATTGTACCCACTCCTGTTCTCCCAAGAGTGGGCAGTTTCGGGGTGCAGCAGGCAACAGAGTATCCCCCATCTCCACCCTGGCCCAGTCTCCCCCGGGGTGTGAGCACAGCAGGAAGGAGAGGCTGACTTCTCCTTCTCCTTGAGCTGGGAGCATTGTGTCCCACCTTCTAGCCCCCAGGTAGCAAGGTCAGGGCAAGCAGGAGGAGTGAGGACGGTGTCACCCTCCACCACTGACCCAGCGCTATTCCACAGCCCCCCAAGCCCTCCCTGCGGAAGGACGTGGGGCCCATGTACTCCTATGTTGCTCTCTACAAGTTTCTGCCCCAGGAGACCCATGACCTGGCTCTGCAGTAAGTCCTCTCCATGCCCAGCCCCATCAGGCGGATGCCTGGCTCCCACCTCAGGGCTCTGTACTCCCAGACCTGGGGACATGAGTGTGAGGGGGGCCTTCGGGAACCTTCTCCTAGTATACTTGAAGCTGCTGAGCCCAAAGAGGAAGGGACCTGCCCAGAGCCCAAGACGGATTTAGTGCTGATGGCATGGCTCCTGCCCCTGCCCCAGCTCTGTCCTGGACAATGTCTGCTGTACCTGTAGTCACTCAGTGTCCTCCTTCTGATGGCATCAAAGATCCTCCTACAGCTGACGGGGGCATGCAGGGGATCTGGGGGCCAGGACTGCCAGGATGCCGGGAGGGCAAGCCCATCGTGCCCCATATGCTGCCCCTGCTCTTTCCTCCCAGGCCTGGAGACCGGATCATGCTGGTGGATGACTCTAACGAGGACTGGTGGAAGGTGACTTGGCAGGGTGGGAAGCGGATGGACCCTGGTAGGCATCTCATCAACCCCTGCCCTCAGTGGGCACTGCCCAGCTTCTCTCCAGGCCCCAGAGACCACTCCTTCTCTAGCCACTGGCCCAGCCAAGCCAGGAACAACTCTCAGACCTTGCTCTTGCTTTGAGCGTCCCGCCTGCCTCCGCCCTGTCCCTCTGCCCACCTAATGCCCTTCCCAACACAGAAGCCACCAACTGTGGGCTCAAATATAGAGAGCCCGAATCTGGCACTGGTTTTTAGTGGGCATTGGGTCTAGAGAAAGTAGTGGAGGGTGGCACTAGTGCCTATGCCAGCCTTATCCCCAGGGCAAGATTGGCGACCGGGTTGGCTTCTTCCCAGCCAATTTTGTGCAGCGGGTGAGGCCAGGGGAGAATGTTTGGCGCTGCTGCCAACCCTTCTCCGGGAACAAGGAACAGGGTTACATGAGCCTCAAGGAGAACCAGGTGAGTGCCTGGGCCCTGCACGTGGTTAGACGGGGTGGGACTGGAGGTTCCCCTAGCCCTCCCCTGCTGGGATTTGGGGTTGGTGACCACAGACAGGGGGCTGGGTTACTTTAGAGACAGCTTGGGAGAAGAGGATTTCTAACCTGGGTTAGAAATCTAGACGCTTGGGTCTGAGTGCTGGCTCTGCCTCTGGCTTGTCCTGTAACCTTAGACAAGTTCTTTTCCCTCCGTGATATGGGGGTGGGGCTGCATTAGACCAGCTGATCTAAGGTCAGCTCAAAGCTTCTGCTCTGTGTCTACTGATGTCTGGTCTTGCTGTTGTACCCTGGGCCCTCATGGGATCCGCTCCCATCACCCCAGCTGGGCCCTCATGGGATCTGCTCCCATCACCCCAGCTGGGCCCTCAAGGGATCTGCTCCCATCACCCCAGCTGGGCCCTCATGGGATCCGCTCCCATCACCCCAGCTGGGCCCTCATGGGATCTGCTCCCATCACCCCAGCTGGGCCCTCATGGGATCTGCTCCCATCACCCCAGCTGGGCCCTCATGGGATCTGCTCCCATCACCCCAGCTGGGCCCTCATGAGATCTGCTCCCATCACCCCAGCTGAGGTCTCCAGCTACATCTGATGCTGGTTTCAACATTCCCTGGAGTGTGTCCCCTGGGAGCCGTCAGCAGAACTTGGGGCCAGGGCTGCAGGCAGTGCCAGGCCTCAGCTCCATGTCTCTCTGGCTCAGATCTGTGTGGGCGTGGGCAGGAGCAAGGATGCTGACGGCTTCATCCGCGTCAGCAGTGGCAAGAAGCGGGGCCTGGTGCCAGTGGACGCCCTGACCGAGATCTGAGAGGAACCAAGAGAACCTAGATGCCACCCCTTCCCATGCCTGACCTTTGCTTCTGGTCCCAGGAGGGCAACAGGCATCTGCCCACACTCTTCCCTCTGCCTCTCTCCTAGGGGCCACTCACCATGGCTTGGCGCCTTCTGCACTGAGGAAAGCTTAATTTCTTGGGCCCCAGGGTGTCCTGAGGGACATGCTCCTCTGGGACTTGGGGGTGGGGGAGAAGGAGAAAGTGGGAGGGAATGGGGAAGCTCCAAGTAAGCCCACCTAGTGCCCAAGCACCCCCAGTCCAGATGCCATGTTAAGTCCAGCCCTGAGAGGCATTTTTGGGGGAACTTCCCTGCTGCTTCTTCCAGGGAGCCTTCTGTGCCCACACCAGCTTTGCATGAACGACACCGTCCTCTCCCTACAGAGCCTCTGCTTGGCCTGTATGTATGTGACCATGCTGCCCCTTTGGATGTGGGGCCTTGGGAAGGTGCCTTCCCGGTGTCTCAGCTCTGCCCTGGGTCGGGAGGGGATTCAGGGACATGATAGGATCCTGAGTCCACCTCCTGGTCTCACTGCCTCTCACTCCATCAATTCTCAGGAAAGTTCTGCGGAATCCATCCCATTACTTGAAACCTGGGCGGACAGAGGAGAGGAGGGCTGAGTTCTGGGGAGGGTGTGGCAAATCAGAGACTGTTCCCTTCAGTAGAACAGTCACCACAAAGCAGCCTCACTTTACCCTTGCCCATGGGAAAAGGACACCCATGAGCAAACTGAACACAGAAACCCAACTGAGGACAAAAACTGGCTCATGCTTGGTCAAAACAACCCCCATTTCACTGTCAGGACTCGAAAAGCTCCCAGCAGCAGGACCAACCAGCCAGGGGAGCCTTGCCAGGTGACCCCAGGAGCCCCACCCTCAGGGCTGACCTCCAGACGGCCCTTTCTCACCCCCTCCCTGAGCTCTGCAGATGACAGGGCTGCAATCAAAGGGGTCTCTTTTCTGGCTACATTTGCTCTCTTGTCCTGGACACCACGCCCTGGGAGGAAGAGAGGGTGGAAGACAAGGAAGGTGGGTCATTGTTTGGCCACCAGGAAAGGAAGGGAATAGGCGCCCTGGGGGTGGGGTGGGCACACACAAAGAGAACCCCTCCCTTGCAGGTTGCTTTTCTCTGGTGCCAGCCTCCTTCTTCCCTGCTCAGAGCCTCCTGCCGCCCGTTGTGCCCTTGACCGTGCCAGCCGATGCCATGCCCCATCCTGGGCACAGTCACACCCTCTCAGGCAGTGGGAGGGACTCATCATCCTACCCACTGGCCCCTGCTCCACTTCTCCCCTCCCCCCAGAGGACAACTCAAGCCACACTGCCCTGTTTGCTGCCACGAGGCCCCCTCAGCGATACCCCAGGGGCGGCCCAATGCCCTCTGTACATAAGGCTGCATGATGGGTCTGCGGGGGCATTCCTGAGCCCCCAGACCCCAAATTAAATGTTTCTTGTCCCAACCTGTCTGCTCCGTGTATCTGCTCGGGATAGAGGAAGAAAAAGCTCAAGGAGTGGGGTGGGGGCTGGAGGCACTGAGGAGACAGGCCTGAAGGCCGGGAGAATTTGTTGATCTCTGGGAAGCGTGTTGAGTCTGACGCCGAAGGGACTCCCAGCCTCCTCACTCCCTTTCATTCAAGCAGACAGAGACGCGGGATCTGGGACGCTTTTGAGAGAAGGGGCTGGGGAGAGCCAAAGGGGTGAAGAATGTGGGAAGGACTGGAGGAAGGGGGTCAGTAGTTTGCAGAACGCTGGAGCGAGACAGGATGGGGTTGAGGCCACTTCTTAGTTCCATGAGCACCAGAGTCGCGCAGGGGCCAGGTGCGTCAGGACGACGCCTGTACACCGGCGGTGCCCTCTGAGGCCAGCCGTATCCGGGGCCGGATGGGCTCAATACCGACCCGAGATCAGCCTGGGCCCTGCAGCCCCCCATGCCCGAGGTACAAACGTAGGCGGCAGAGACAGTCGCAGACATTGGGGCCCTGAGATGACTCAATCATGCTCATCATCTGGATCCTGGCACGAAGGGGGCGGGGGGCGGCGTCCCTTCAGCAGGGTGCTCGCCGGCCGCCCACCTGCTCCGGCAGAACTGGCTCCTTCTCCTCCGCCTGCCCCGCGCGCGTCAGCGTCACTGGGAGCATGTCCTGTGCTATTTATAGGTGGAGGGGAGCCGGGAAGGAGCTCCAGGCGGGCTGTGGGGGTGTCTGAACAACGCGGTGCTGAGATAATGCATTGGACCAGGGCTCTTCTCCTCCTGATTGAACTCACCCCGTTCTGCTTTCCAACCCCCCACTCTCAAAACGAGGTAGGCCAGGTGGGACCAGGCCCTGAGCTTTCTTTGGACCCCTTCACCCAAGGAAGGCCTCAGAGCTGGCGAGGGAGAAGTAGAAGGAGGATGACTTTCCCCTTTGTAGGACCCCTGATGGTGGGAGTGAAAAAAAGGGTCACAAATCTAGTCTAGCCTGACCAGGCTGTGGCTCAGTGGATAGAGCGTCGGACTGGGATGCGGAGGACCCAGGTTCGAGACCTCGAGGTCACCAGCTTGAGCACAGGCTCATCTGGTTTGAGCAAAAGCTCGCCAGCTTGGACCCAAGGTCGCTGGTTCGAGCAAGGAGTTGCTTGCTACTCAGTCTGCTGAAGGCCCGCGGTCAAGGCACATATGAGAAAGCAATCAATGAACAGCTAAGGTGTCGCAACGAAAAACTGATGATTGATGCTTCTCATCTCTCTCTGTTCCTGTCTGTCCCTATCTATCCTTCTCTCTGACTCTCTGTCACTGAAAAAAAAAAAAAAAAAAAAAAAAAAAAAATCCAGTCCAAAGGCTTAAAGAGAGGGAAACTCACATTAACAGCCACCTACTGTTTTCCAGGAACCAAGCAACACAGGAACTTAATTTTTATTTAATCTTCTCAATAACCAGTGAGGAAAGAAGTGGTGTGCCCTTTTCACAGATGGAGAAACTGAGGCTCAGAGACTATTAAGTGGCTTACCAAGGTCATAAAGATTATCCTGCCCAACCTTGCTTCTTTTATACATGGGGAAACTGAGGCTTAGATGGACTAATTTGCCCAAGGACACCCAGCAAAATAGTGGTCACGCCAGTCTCGGAAATCACATCTCTTGCCAGCTTACCTCCTCCCACTGGACCAGGGGTCCCAAACTATGGCCCCCTGAGGCCATTTATCCGGCCCCCGCCACACTTCCGGAAGGGGCACCTCTTTCATTGGTGGTCAGTGAGAGGAGCACATTGACCATCTCATTAGCCAAAGCAGGCTCATAGTTCCCATTGAAATACTGGTAAGTTTGTTGATTTAAATTTACTTGTTCTTTATTTTAAACATTGTCTTTGTTCCCATTTTGATTTTTACTTTAAAATAAGATATATGCAGTGTGCATAGGGATTTGTTCATAGTTTTTTTTATAGTCCAGCCCTCCAACGGTCTGAGGGACAGTGAACTGGCCCCCTGTGTAAAAAGTTTGGGGACCCCTGCCCTGGACCCTGGGTCCCTCGGTGCCTTAAATCAGCAAGATGGAGACAGAAATACCCTGAGATGCTAGGCCAGGGGCTCCAGGGATCAAGGCCCCATCCCACTGGAGGCAGTGAGAGCCTTTCAGCTAAGCCTTCTGCACACCCCACTTGTGTCTGCCACCAGCCAGCAGCTGGCCTGGACCCCCGCCTCCTTCCCAGCCCATTTGCCGCACTGCTGAGCACAACAGCTTTTTCGGGTGGCTGAACCACTGACAGCAGGCTTACAGCCTGAGGGCTGGGAACAGCTGGTGCCCACACTGTAGCCTCTGTGCTCCTCTATGCCCACTCAGGGGATGACTGGACCAGCAACACCACCGGCCTGGGGCAGAGGATGCCCAGGAACCTGCTGGTGGTGCCAACCCACCATTTGGCTCTGTTGTCTAACCCACACGTGCCCTCCATCCTCCCACCTCAGCCTGAGTTGAACTCTGTGGGGATAAAAGTTGCCAAGGCTTAGGAGAGACTCAAAAAGAGAAGAGTCTAGCCTGACCTGTGGTGGCGCAGTGGATAAAGCATCGACCTGGAAATGCTGAGGTCACCGGTTCAAAACCCTGGGCTTGCCTGGTCAAGGCACATATGGGAGTTGATGCTTCCAGCTCCTCCCCTCTCCTCTCTCTCTCTTCCCCCCCTTCTCTCTCTCTGTCTCTTCTCTCTCTCTCTTTCTCTCTGTCTCTCCCTTTCCTCTCTTAAAAAAAAAAAAAAAGAGGAGAGTCTAAGAAGCAGAGACAGAGGGCAGAGAGATGGATACCAGAGGTGGAGGGGCTCAGAAAACAAGCCCCCTGTCCAGTCCCACCCATGCTGCTAGCCCTGGCCAGTCCCTCTGGTCCCTTCAACCTTCTTCATTCCCCCTCCATCTCCCCCGCTTTCCTTGATGCTTGAGACAGGCTGGGGCACCTCCTGGGGGCACAGGAAGGTGGCAAGTATTCTTCCAGCCTCAGCCCTCCCCGTGCTTGCAGGGAGCCAGCCTAGGTGGTCCCTCTCTTAGCATCAGAGAGAGCACGGTGAAGGCCAGGGACCCTGTGTCCCTTCTTTGGTTCATGGCCCTGCAGCAGCCCTGGGCACAGTGCCTCTGCTGCAGCCCACCCTGAGTCACCCTCCCATGTCTGGAGGAGTCAAAGGTGGGTGCTTGTGTTCATGCAATGCTGAGATTCAGGGGAGTCATTAGTCCATCTGGGCCTCAGTGTCCTCCTCCGGAAATGGAGTTGGACTTGCTCAGGGAGTCTTTACCTGGGGCCATGAACTCCTTTAAAGAGTACGCAAAATCATAAAATGGGATGAGTTGTATGCTCTTGAGAGAATGAACAAATCTTTTCATCGGAATGTCACAGGTTTCCAGGACCTGGAAGAGTTCCTGCAGTTACTTTAGGGGATCTTCCCCTAAACTAGAGGAAGTGCTCTGGGAAGGGGCTGGAGGTCCACGGTGAAACGAGGTAACTTCCAGGCCTGGGATGAGCTTCAGAAAGAAGTAACTAAACCCAAAGCTTTCTAAGAGCTAGGCTCCCACAATCCATAACCCTCCTGTTCTCCCCCAATCTCTCCAAAAAAAACCTCTGAAGAGTGAGGCAGTTTTCTGTAGCGATGTGTGAGAGAACAGCACCATCTCCTGGTCCAGGGTGGAAACCCGTCTTTGTGCTGCAGGGAGGAGCTCGGGTGCGGGTCCCATGCTTGTTACCTTCTCCTGTCTGAAGGGGGTAGAGGTGGGGTGGACTCCAATGCCCTTCCTCTTCTGGTCCATGACTGGGAAGGAGGTGTCCCATGCTCCAAGCTGGGAGCGTGGCTAAGGCCCTTCCCCTTCTAGGCCACAGCTTCCTCACTTGGGATGGCGAAGGATTAGAGCAAGAGCTGAAGACTTAAGTGCACATAGGCTACTAGAGTGGCAACAGGGAACTCACGATCAGTGCTTTCCTCCCAGGTGCTGATGCATGTGGGTGGTGGGGGTCCTCTGGACCTTTCTGAGTCTGGGCTTCCCTGCCTTGGGCCACCAACCTCCTCAACCCTGTCCAGTCTGGACAAGGACAATCAAGGCAGAGCTGGAAAGGGCTCTGCTGCTCCCAAGACCACTTTAGCCCTGCTTTGCCCACACAAGTACAGATGGGAACATCTGCTAAGTCCCATCCCTTGAAGGCTGATCGGCTTCATATTGCTCCCCTCAAACAAGAATTCCTCAGGGGAGGGGTGGAGGGCAGAGGGGTAAGTAGGATGAGCACATCAGTCCAAGCTGTGGTCAATATAAAGGAGGTGACCCCTTCTATGCAAACTTCCTCCCAACCCAGACCTCATCTGAGTTGACATTCCTGTACTTAACTGTCCGACTGACCTCTTCCACCTGGACATGTCCCTCAAACTGCCACCCACTCAGATCTAAAACTCAGTTCTTCTAGCCCGTCTTCCCACTTCAGTTGGTTCTTTCTTGTCACTAAAGGCATTTCCTGCCCAGTTCTCCAAAGCTCAAGGCTTGGGGACCAACCCAGACTTTTTCCTCAGCCCCCACAATCAATGTCTACAGTCCTGTTTTAACCTTGGCTGGGCAGCTAAGCTGGTTAGAGTGCTGTTCCAATGCGCCAAGGCTGCAGGTTCAATCCTTAGGGCACATACAAGAATCAACCAATGAATGTGTAAGTAGAACTAATTGACGTTTCTCTCTCTCAAAAATAAAGTCCTATTTTACTTCCTAAAGATCTTGAATCAGCCCTGGCCGGTTGGCTCAGTGGTAGAGCGTCGGCCTGGCATGCAAGAGTTCCAGGTTCGATTCCCGGTCAGGGCACACAGGAGAAGCGCCCATTTGCTTCTCCATCCCTCCCCCTCTCCTTCCTCTCTGTCTCTCTCTTCCCCTCCTGCAGCCAAGGCTCCATTGGAGCAAAATTGGTCCGGGTGCTGAGGATGGCTCCATGGCCTCTGCCTCAGGCGCTAGAATGGCCCTGGTTGCAACAGAGCAATGCCCCAGATGAGCAGAGCATCGCCCCCTGGTGGGCGTGCCGGGTGGATCCCGGTCAGGCGCATGCGGGAGTCTGTCTGCCTGCCTCCCCATTTCTAACTTCAGAAAAATACAAAAAAAAAAAAAAATCTTGAATCCATTTTCCCCCACCAACACTGCATTATTGTGTACAGTATATCCGATATCACTACCCATGTTTTCTGCAAACTGTAATTACAATGTTGTAGACTAGAATCAATGTCAATGTACAAGTACTTGGCTTACAGAGCAGATACTTTATTGAAAAATTGGCTATTACCAATAGCTGCAACATAAAACCTTTCTATTTGCAAAAGGGGATACAAAGCAACTTACAATGTCTGATAAGCTTTCATGTTATGTGCCTTTTTCCCAATTTCTGAGAACCTTTTCTTTTATATCCTATGTGATGGGTATAAACAAAGAAAGCCTGATAGGACAGGAAGGAAAAAAAGATTTAGAAACTGGGATGCTCAAAATGACAGCTTCAGTTATACCTCAATAAAGCTATTTAGAGCCCTGGCCATCCTTGGTTGGTCAGAGCATCATCCCATCTGCAGTTGTGGGTTCTGTCCGGTTAGGGCACATACAGGAACAGATTGATGTTTCTGTCTCACTCTTCCTTTCAAAAATCAATATAAAAAAACATAAAGCTGTTTAGAAATAGCTTAGTCAGCAGTTAAGTCTGGGTGTCATAAATCCTGGACAGACAAGTTACTACTAGTTCCCAACCAACAATTGAGACCACTACCAAGGTGCCACTCATGCTCTGCTATAAAAACAGTTCTGACCTGACCAGGTGGTGGCACAGTGGATAGAGCGTCGGACTGGGATGTGGAAGGGCCCAGGTTCGAGACCCCGAGGCCACCAGCTTGAGCGCGGGCTCATCACCAGCTTGGACCCAAGCTCGCTGGCTTGAGCAAGGGGTTACTCAGTCTGCTGCAGCCCCATGGTCAAGGCACATATGAGAAAGCAATCAATGAACAACTAAGGAGCTGCAACGAAAAACTGATGATTGATGCTTCTCATCTCTCAGATCCTGTCTATCCC
The DNA here is from genome assembly GCF_036850765.1 of Saccopteryx bilineata. Classification (NCBI taxonomy): domain Eukaryota; kingdom Metazoa; phylum Chordata; class Mammalia; order Chiroptera; family Emballonuridae; genus Saccopteryx; species Saccopteryx bilineata. The sequence goes on from NC_089491.1 coordinate 375,505,732, forward strand.
TCTCTCTCTGTAAACAAACAAACAAACAAAAAACAGTTCTGAAGCACAGTATTTTGGAGATTTGGGTAGAAGCCATCTCTTCTCTCCCTTCAAAGTAGGCCCCGCACCCCTTCTAAAACAAGGTAAAAGAAAAAAAAAAAAAACATAAAAAAACCCAAAAACACAAAACATCCCTATCTTTCATGGATGGGGGGTTGTGAGCCTGACCAGAGGCCAGAAGCCAAGGAAGAAATGAAACAGGCACCCTGGCAAGGGCTTGCATCCCAGTCCTCAGTGTGGTTAGTCTGGCCCTTTAAGTAATAAAGACCCACAAACAGCCAGAAACTTTGGAAGCAGCAGCGAGGTAGGTAATTGAAGGCTACTTTATTGAATGATTGACCCACATAATTGCCAAGGCCACTATATACAGGTAAGAGAGGCGGAGCTTTATTTCTTGGTCTCTTCCTCCTTGGACAGAGTCTTGATAATTTCCTCCTTCTTGGCCTGGAGTCGCTCTTCACGGCGCTTGCGAGCTTCCTTGGTCTTAGATCTGCGGGCCTCAGCCTGGTCACTAAGTAACGGAAGAGAAAATATGGGTCAGTCTGAGAACAGACACTGCTGGGAGATGGAAGCACATGCCCAGAGCTCTTTGAGTGTAGTCAGCTTGAAGAATATGAGCTGCTTGGGTTACCAAGAGCTCCCAGCTTAACCAGCCTCCAGTCCCTACGCCGACAGTGATGGCAGGTGGTGTGGGGGGGTGCAGAGGACAGAGGAACATATACCTCTAACAAGACTGCACGAGTCAGAATTAGGCGTTAGCACATTTAATATATCTCTAAAGAACCCTTATAATAAAGATCAAAGAACTGGCCCCCACAACACAGTCCAATTCCTGAAAAAACTTACGCCAAGAGCTTCTTGCGAGCCTTGTCTGCCTTTAGCTTGTGGATATGTTCCATGAGAATCCGCTTATTTTTGAACACGTTACCCTTCACTTTCAGGTACAGGCTGTGGTACCTGCAAGACAGAAGGAGTAGAGGTTCCAGTCAGCAATGGGATCAGAGGTTGGATCCTCCACACAAGGTTACTAAAGCGTGGAGGGTTCCTTTCCTCTTTTCTACTGCTCCGTGAACGACTTCCTCCTAAACCAAGACTCGGCAGTTTCTAGACAGAAGAGCTTGTCTGGCAAATAAAGAGAAACAGAACAGAATGAAGAGTTTTCTAAGCAAAGAACAATTCATTAAAGCAGCAAATGGGTCCTGGGGGGGAGGGGCACGACAAAGAGGAGGGTATGCTTACATGTGGCGGTCAATCTTCTTAGATTCACGGTATCTTCTGAGCAGCCGGCGAAGAATTCTCATCCTCCTCATCCAGGTGACTTTCTCCGGCATTCGAGCATTGGCAGTACCCTTTCGCTTACCTGCAGGGAAGGTGAAGATGCGTTATGTCCACGCCAGTGCATTCAGGGCTCACGTGAATTATTAAAGCCAGCTGGACTGGTCATAATGACAGCTACCAACTTCTGAAACACTATCATTCACTGCGTCATGAGCCAAGTTCTTGACTCATTTTAAGAAATACTGTTTTCATTTTACACAATGATCCCAAATATTTCTTTTACTTACTCAATTAAAAAAAAAAGACTTTATTCATTGATTTTTAGAGAGGAGAAAGAAAGGCTGGGGAAGAGAAGCAGGAGGCATCAACTCAGTTGCTTCTTCTACGTGCCTTGACTGGGCAAGCTCAAGGCTTCGAACCACTGGCCCCAGCATTCCAGGTCACTACCTTATCCACTGTGCCACCACAGGTCAGGCTACTTACACAATTTTTTTTTTTTTTTTTTTTTTTTTTTTATATTTTATTTATTAATTTTTAGAGAGAGAGGAGAGAGAGAGAGAGAAGGGGAGGGAGGAGCAGGAAGCATCAACTCCCATATGTGCCTTGACCGGGCAAGCCCAAGGTTTCGAACCGGCAACCTCAGTGTTCCAGGTCGACGCTTTATCCCACTGCGCCACCACAGGTCAGGCTACTTACACAATTTTTAAGGGGCCACAAACAAGGCAATTCCTCTCCATCTGCCTCACGCAGAATGTGGGCATGAGATGGGGTGTGCACCGAGGCAGTATGGTAAGCCGAAAGGGGCCTCAACAGGCGGTGCACCTTCATCTCCCTAAATCATCCTGATCTTAGAAAGCGGTTTTAGGACTTACCAGACAACACTTTCAAATATCCAATAGAATCCCTGATATAGTGTAGGTGCTCAATAAATGTGACCTTTTTCTACCAATACTTTCAACACCAGTGCCAACTTTCTGATTTGCACTCACAGAAAACACATCAAATATCAGAGTGAGAAAAGGGATCAAGGGTAGAAAGAATAGAAAGAAAAAGGCCCTAAATACATTCCAGTCTAGACCTAAGCATCTATTATTTAAGTCTCAGAGGAAGAAGAATGCACTTACCTATGCCCATATGCCTGCCCTTCCTGCGGGCCAAGGTGTTTTTACGGCATCGAGCCCGGGAATGAACAGTCACAGGTTTCCGGATGATCAGCCCATCTTTGATCAGCTTCCGAATCTGCTGACCTGGAAAAACATAATTCATCTGGTCAGTCAGGTGGGGCCTAGCCCCAAGGATGCCAGTCACAACCCAGAATTTATTGTCTCTTTATTCCCTATTTTTTTTTTTTTTGCATTTTTCTGAAGCTGGAAACAGGGAGAGACAGTCAGACAGACTCCCGCATGCGCCCAACTGGGATCCACCCGGCATGCCCACCAGGGGCGACGCTCTGCCCACCAGGGGGCGATGCTCTGCCCATCCTGGGCGTCGCCATGTTGCGACCCTCCTGGGTGTCGCCATGTTGCGACCAGAGCCACTCTAGCGCCTGGGGCAGAGGCCACAGAGCCATCCCCAGTGCCCGGGCCATCTTTGCTCCAATGGAGCCTTGGCTGCGGGAGGGGAAGAGAGAGACAGAGAGGAAGGCGCAGTGGAGGGGTGGAGAAGCAAATGGGAGCTTCTCCTATGTGCCCTGGCCAGGAATCGAACCCGGGTCCTCCGCACGCTAGGCCGACGCTCTACCGCTGAGCCAACCGGCCAGGGCTCCCTATTTATTTTTATTGATTTTAGAGACAGCGAGCAAGAGAAAAGAAACATCAGTTCGTTGTTCCATTTATCTATGCATTCATTGGTTGATTCCTGTATATGCCTTTATCAGGGATCAAACTCACAACCCCAGCTTATCTGGATGACACTGCCATAAAATGAGCCAACTGGCCAGAGCACAACCCAGAGCTTAAATAGAAGAGGCCACAGACATCACTCACATCCCCAGCCCAGTGGTCTCAAAAATGGTTGGAAATAATGGAACTGTTTAGTTTTCATTAAAAGAAACATATCCCCCTATTTTTAGATTAGGATTTTTTTGAGTACACATTACAAGGCCACAAACCCAAACTGATTAAGAATTTCCCATCACTCAAACTTTTATCAGGTTCCTGAACCTTCTACGTTCATCTGTGCACTTTCTTGTAAATTCTAGTTTTAATAAAAACTCTGTTACAGTCAGTTTAAGAAGCCCCTACCCTTGATGTCAGATCAGGTTCCGCATTCATCACCATTCCCCAGGTGACAGCTGATCACCCTGGTCTATCTTCAGCAAGAATCCCATTAGGTCCGTTTAGCCAGAATCTCTACTACCTCCACATAACTTTCCATCCACTGACCCTGCACAATGGGGTGCCCTGGCTATCAATTCCTACGTGTCCATGCTATATTTGGATTTGAGCCCAGTCTCCCAACTATAAAATCCCATTTGCAGTGGTCCCTGTACTTATCACAACGATCCTGAATAAAGTCAGCTTTACCATACTTAAAAAATGAATCCTTTTTTCTATAACACTGAATGACAGTATTGTGGGTATGTCGATGCCATCCTTAGAACTGACACATTTGCTTTGTACATGCCAACAGGCTCTACTGAAGTCTGTGGCCCCAGGTTGTGTTCCCACTTCATATTTTCCTTGGCCATCTTTTCTCCCCAGTCCCTGTGCTGTCTCTTCTTCAATTCTCCACATAGCTATCAAACAAACTGTCCACTCAGAACAGTCATTAATATAATACAGGGTAGTTCCACTAACTATCCTGTCATTTTGGCAAATGACAAGGCATTTTGCCTTGGGATCTCTATTATTTTTGTGAAACCTCAATTTTATAAGACCCGCCCTCCAGACTATGAGCTTTCCTAGGCTGGTTAAGAGCCAACATAATTGTGTCAGGCCCTGGCCTGCTAGCTCAGTTGGTTAAAGCATTTTACCAACATCCCTGGTGAGGGCACATACAAGAATCAACCGATGAATGTATAAATAATTGGAACAACAAAATGAATGTTTCTCCCTCCCTTCCTCTCTCTTAAAAACAAAACAAAAACACAACTGTCATCTTTCATCCCAAGAACGAGGGAGTATAGGGTACAAAAGGAACATTGATCCAAGAACTCACGGGAGTTGGCATTGGCAATTTCGTTAGTCTCATTGGGGTCCAACCAGACTTTCTTCTTGCCACAGCGGAGGACACTGGAGGCAAGCCTCTTCTGAAGCCTGAGCATACTGCGACAAACAGAAAACAGTATCAGGCCCTGGAAGCCATTCCTGGGCAAGAATGAGCATCCCCAACAGGACCTGCCCTTCAGCGTTTCCTAGTGTTGTGAAAGGTACACATGGAAAAGTGGATGTGCATATATACTCAGTGTCAAGGGCAAACACATCCCCCTCCACTAGGGCTGTGCCACCCACACCACCACACACCCAGACTAAGCATCTTCCCTTTATTAAAATCTTTCTCCACTGGAAAATGAAAATAATGAATAAAATTAAGATGAAGAGGGAGCTTATGCCCGTCCTGGTAGTCAGTTCTAAAAACATGTGTTTCGTATTAAGACTCCGAGGCCGGTAGACCTGATTTGCTAGCCTAGTCCTTTGCTTACTGGGCTCGTTTTCTTCGTCTTATCACAGTAATAAGGGCCTTGGAGTTTTCTTATGAGCGGTCTACAGGGGTGCCAGGGATCGCCTCCCTCTCCGCAGTCGGAGGTCTGGGATCCAAGTTACATGGATGCAGAGATCGACTCGAATACAGGTGCGAGTAAGGGGGCCATGGCCTAGTCACCGCCGCTTCCTTTCCTCTGCCTGCGTGGGTCGCCCCCGACACGTGTGGGGCGCCGCCCCAGTCCTGCCGCGGCCTCAAGTTCTCAAGACGCTCCCCACCCCCACCTTCTCGAGGCCGGGGCCGAATGCGCTCCGGCCTACCCCAAACTCCGGGGCCCGCCGCCTCAGGGCTGCCTCCACCTCATCTCTCCCAGCTGGGGACACGGTACCGAGTCCCGCAGTCCCGGGGCAGTCCGGTTCAAAACAGGCCGGAGACCCAACAGTCCTCACCTCATGGCTGCTGCCGCAGCGGGGAAAGGAAAGAACCCCCTTTGGCCAGGCTCCTCCCATTATCTGTAAAGGGTAGAGCCCATCCTCTGCTCCACTTACACCCGTATTCCCTTGTTGTCCTTTTACCTTCCGCCACCTTAAACTTACTTATATCCTGTGGAAAGACCCGAAATTATAGAAGCCTAATATCTAGAATGGTTTTAAACTTAAAATCATGGAAACTATACCCCTTTGGTAAGGCAAAGTGGTATAGTCTGACTTCCTACTAGGCATGCGCAGCAAGAACGCCGGATCACGTGGGTAGTGGAAGCCGGAAGTCAGCTGGATTGCGCAGATGGGATGGGAGGGTTTTGCTAGAGTAACTCAGTCCTTGCAGTCTTCCGGTATCCCTTATACCAGTGGCTGACCAGGGGTAGTCAACTTTTTTATACCTACCGCCCACTTTTGTATTTCTGTTAGTAGTAAAATTTTCTAACCGCCTACTGGTTCCATAGTAATGGTGATTTATAAAGTAGGGAAGTAACTTTACTTTATAAAATTTATAAAGCAGAGTTACAGCAAGTTAAAAGCATATAATAATACTTACCAAGTACTTTATGTTGGATTTTCGCTGTTTGGCAGAATAAATCTTTATAAAACAACTTACTATAGTTAAATCTATCTTTTTATTTATACTTTGGTTGCTCCGCTACTGCCCACCATGAAAGCTGGAACTTCCACTAGTGGGCGGTAGGGACCAGGTTGACTACCACTGCCTTATTCGGTGGAGGGATGTTTTATTAGCCTGGTGGGCGTGAGGTGGCGGATTGGTGAATAAAGTGAAAGGGAATAATAGGGTAGATATTAGACAAAAACTAAGGAGACCAACTTTTTTACAATGAAATGGGCAAAAATAAATTGGAAATACCATAAATAAAAGAAACATTCATTGCAACAATAATAAACTATAATATGATAAATGAATAATAAAAACATTTATAATATTTTATATTGTAATTATCTTACATGCCTATTAATTTTTTTGGGGGGGTATTTTTCCGAAGCTGGAAACGGGGAGAGACAGTCAGACAGACTCCCCCCGCATGTGCCCGACTGGGATCCACCTGGCACACCCACCAGGGGCGACACTCTGCCCCTCTGGGGCGTTGCTCTGTTGCGACCAGAGCCACTCTAGCGCCTGGGGCAGAGGCCAAGGAGCCATCCCCAGCGCCCGGGCTATCTTTGCTCCAATGGAGCCTAGGCTGCAGGAGGGGAAGAGAGAGACAGAGAGGAAGGAGAGGGGGAAGGGTGGAGAAGCAGATGGGCGCCTCTCCTGTGTGCCCTGGCCGGGAATCGAACCCGGGACTTCCGCACGCCAGGCTGACGCTTAATTTTTAATAATTGTAAGAAAAAGTACTCATTTAGTAAAACTAAACCACTAATTTGGAGTGATATACGGGTGTATTTATCATTTTCTAATTAAAAAAACATGGTTTATGCAACTATTTAATCAAAATGCGTTATTAATAGATAAGGTTTGAGTTTAGATTTCCATTTTAAAACTCGAATTTCAGGGCCCTGGCCAGTTGGCTCGGTGGTAGAGCGTCGGCCTGGCGTGCAGAAGTCCTGGGTTCGATTCCCGGCTAGGGCACACAGGAGAGGCGCCCATTTGCTTCTCCCCCCCTCCCCCCTCCTTCCTCTCTGTCTCTCTCTTCCCCTCCCGCAGCCGAGGCTCCACTAGAGCAAAAGCTGGCCCAGGCGCTGGGGATGGCTCCTTGGCCTCTGCCCCAGGCACTAGAGTGGCTCTGGTCACGACAGAGCGATGCCCTGGATGGGCAGAGCATCGCCCCCTGGTGGGCATGCCGGGTGGATCCTGGTTGGGCGCATGCGGGAGTCTGTCTGACTGCCTCCCCATTTCCAGCTTCAGAAAAATACAAAAAAAACCCCAAACAAAACAAACAAACAAACAAAAAAATAACTCGAATTTCAGGAAAATACTTGTAAATAAAATATGTATTTGAAAATTATTAAATAGATAATGAATTAATAAAACATGAATTGTTCTTACCTGTCTATGATTGAATATTCACTGAGAAAGAAATAATCGTGAGTCTACAATGTCGTATGTGCTATGTCATGTTTCAGTAAGAAGTACACAAAGCCATTTGTGCTAGGTATATCGCGCGCTTTCTCAAGGTCTCCTGTGCGGAGCACATGCATCTCACAATTGCGTCTTGCCGCACTGTACTGATCCTTGATGAATCATCATGTCAAATACAAATATGTCACATCACGTGCAATGGATCAACTCTGCATCTATCGAATACAGACATTTACAGATTAGTCTTCCAATATCAAAAGGAGGACATGTAGGAGGACACTTTTAGGGGGAGGACAGAACTTACAAAAAAAAGGACTGTCCTCCCTAAAGGAGGACAATTGGTCACCTTACAAAAATCACCTTTTATTCACTCTCTGAGTAGATTGGGAGCCCCTGGAATGCAGAATAGGTCATCAAAGACATTAGTTTTTTTTTTTTTCACCATTGCGGTTCTTAATCTCTTAGTGCCTCAATTTTCTCTGTAAAATGTAATCTTAATATCTACATAACCCAGTTGTGAAAATCACATGAGATAATGTTTGCAACTTGCAAAGGAAGGCATTAAAACAAGCTCCTTGATGGTGGGAACCTTCTTTTGTTTGGGTTACACTGTACTATACAGCAGGCTTAGAGTTTAGAACAGGGGTCCCCAAACTTTTTACACAGGGGGCCAGTTCACTGTCCCTCAGACCATTGGAGGGCCGGACTATAAAAAAACTATGAACAAATCCCTATGCACACTGCACATATCTTATTTTAAAGTAAAAAAACAAAACGGGAACAAATATAACATTTAAAATAAAGAAAAAGTAAATTTAAATCAACAAACTGACCAGTATTTCAATGGGAACTATGCTCCTCTCACTGACCACCAATGAAAGAGGTGCCCTTTCCGGAAGTGCGGTGGGGGCCGGATAAATGGCCTCAGGGGGCCGCATGTGGCCCGCGGGCCATAGTTTGGGGACCCCTGGTTTAGAACATAGTAAGCACTTGAGAAATATACTGATCACAAAAATTAAGGGATATTTCAAAATGAATATAAAGCTATAAAATATCCCCTAATTTTTGTGAGCAGTGTAGTATATTGGCTGGATGAATGCATAGTTGTGAAAGTTTAAAAAAACTTGAATGACCACACAACCTATAGTTCTTCCCTCCTCCTCTGGACTAGCCAATGCAAAAACCCAAGTAGAATGTTCTAGGGTCCAAGAAACCTAGATCAGAGTTCTGGCTCCAACTTGTTGGCTCCAGCTGATCACCCCATCTCTATCTGAATTTTCCTGGCTGCTAAACAGAGCTCAGAAGGTCAAAGAAAGAAAAAGAAGCAAAATTTATGCCACTTCCTCACAACACAGTTGGTGTCATTGCCATTTTACAGCTAAGTGAGGTAACAAATTGAAAATCCAGGTCTGACTGTAAAACCCATGCCTTCTCTGTCCTGCCAGGCTCTTGTGATCAAGGGACAGATGGGAACTTGCTCAGGAGTGGATCTGCTCCTGGAACAATGATAATGGTCTTCATCTGCACTCTTCCCCCAAAGTTACCTGATCAGAGAAACATCTTAGGCCAGCCATCCACTTGCTGCAGAACCCAGAGTGGGGAGGAAGAGTCAGTGTACTCCAGTCTCCCCTCCAGCAAACACAGTGGGTCTGCCTTTGTATTAAGGTTACTGAACCTGCCTTGTATTAAAGGTTACTGAATTCTTCGTTCTACTTCTCTCCTCTTTGTGGAGCAGGGGAAAGGGTAGATTAAGGAGGTAACAGGTCCTCCTGTCATGACTGACCTTGCACAGCACTTTATAGCATCTCCAAAGCACCCAGCAACCCATCATTTAATTTCATTCTCTCTCATCCTCCCAATAAGTCCAGATGACAAAGCGACCACAGTCTGGCAACCCATTTTACAGAAGAGGCTAAGTGATTTGTCCAGGGCTACACGACCAGAAAGAGCCTAAGTTGGCCACAAGGTCTCTTCCCAGAACCCCCTACTCCTTTTCCTTCCACAATCATGGTAAATGGGGTCCAGGGCTTGGATATGTGTCTCCAAATAATGAAGGGAGAGAAATTCTAGGTCTAAGGTAATTAGATCTGATTTTAGCCACCCTCTCCTTTCAGATCCAAATTTCTTCGTTTTCTTTCTTCTCTCTTCCAAGGGACATGGACCTCACCCAGTTCCAATCCCCGCCTTTTGGAGTGGCTTGGGGATACTAGCGACTAGGACAGAAAGACTCCTGGGTCCCTCGAATTTCTTGTTGCTCTCTCTGTTGAGACTCCCTTTGGGCACCCTCACCACTCCAACCTCAGCCTCCCGCCAGCCAGCACCGTATTGGGGGAGGGGAACTTTCTGTTTGGTTCAAGCCGATGTGGGTCCATACAGGGGAGAAAGGGGTTAAAACCGGGTCCCGGGCTCACCAGGTCGGTGAAGTTCCGGTGGCCCAAGCTGGAGGAGAATGGAGAAACCAGCTAGGAAAAGCGGTTTGGAATGGAAGGGGGGCGCGGTGCCAGCCATGCTAATCCACGTTACACCTCCACTAGCGCTTGGCATCCCCTGGTAAAGCGCCCCCTTAGTCCCCGCCCCCACAGAGTGGGCCGCCCTCACCCCAGGCCGGTAGGAGGACTGCGCGCGCGGTGCAGCAGAGCCGGGAGCGGCACGCTTCACTCCAGCCGCCCAGCCTTTGTCTGTGCGGAACCCGCGGAGGGGCTGCGAGGGGCGGGGCCGGGGCGGGCAGAGGGAGGGAGGGAGGAGGGGCGGGGGGAAGCGGAGCGGGAGGGGGAGATGCTGAGCCTTCAGGGGCGGAGGCGGCGGCGGCGGCGGCGGGGAGAGCGCGAGGAGGGAGGGACGCAGGAAGAGGGCAACCGCAGGCCGGGCCAGGTGGTTGGGTCTGGTGCTGGTTGCGCTGTGCCGCTCTCGGTTCCGACGGCCTCTCTCATGCGCTGAGGGCGCCGGGCTGGGCCGGGCCGGCGTCCGGAGGGGAGGCTCCTCTCCATGGTCCAAAAGACCAGCATGTCCCGGGGCCCTTACCCACCCTCCCAGGAGATTCCTATGGAGGTCTTCGACCCCAGCCCACAGGTGAGGCGTGGTGGCCGGGCAGAGGGAAGGGGGCCGCTCCCGCGGGCCTTGTGGGGTCGGCTCGAGGAGCGCTGGGGAGGAAAGGGTTATATGGCGCGAAGGGGAGAGGGGTGCCTGCGCGCCCCCCGGCCCTGCTGGTTAATGGTAGGTAGGCGCTTGGCCCGGAATTGGGCTGCGGTTTTGCGGAGCCTGAGGGGGCGGTCGGGTCGTCTGTCACCCTCGCCTACACGCCTCCCCCGCGATCAGGGCTCCTGCTCCGGTACCGGCTCCAGGGGTTTGACAGTGGAGGTGCTGGTAGGGGGATTCTAGGGGTGAGGGAGGCTAGAGAGAGCTCAGGCAAGGGGGCGACGCAGAGCACACTCCTGGGCGCAGGGCGGCGGTGGGTGGGGCGGGGGTGGCTCTGGGAGGTGGCCGAGGCGGTAGTTACAGGGCGGCGCCAGCAGGCCTTCGGAGCCCTAGACAGTGGCCCTTGAGGGTGGGGAAGGGGCCAGGCCCCCATCCCAGCGGCATCAGCTGCATCCCTGTATTGGACCGGCTCCTCTCTCCTGACACCCACGTTATCTCTCCCTGTCAATCCTCCCTCCTCCACCCCCCAGCCCCGGAAAAATGCCTCCAAAGTTTGGAAAGTTGGATGGATGCCAATTCACTGTCCTGGAGGGGAAGAAGCTTCTGTGTTACCTGGGGGTGGAGGTCTGCTGCTACCCCCACTCACATTTTTCTTGTGCTAGTGGGTTAGTCTGAAGAAGGGGTATTCTTGGATATGGTGCTGGGTGGTCGTGCCCAGGGATTTCTCTGGGATATGTCCTTCTGTAACTTGGCAGTACCCCAAGGCTAGGATGGCATTAACTCTTTTCTTGCTGTGGCCAGCCTGGAGCAACTGTAATCATAATGTGGTTGGTTGGTTGGTGTGTGTGTGTGTGTGTGTGTGTGTGTGTGTGTGTGTGGCAGGGTCAGGTCAGACCTAAAAATACCTCCCTTCTCCACCCCAGGCCCCGAAGAGCCTGGGAGGCAGCTGACTGGGGCCTTCTTTTCAGCTGTCCCTTGTGCCTCTGGCTGCCACTCCCTTTTCCCAGGCGGGGTGGTGGTGGTGGTGGTGGTGGTGGTGGTGGTGTTAAAAAGAGTCCAGGGCTTACTGGGGGATCCTCTTAAGTTTGTAGGGATTCTCAATCCTAGAGGTTGGGTATATGTTTGGTTTGTAGAGGGGGATGGGAGGGAGGATTCTGGGGTTCCCAGGTGCCCTTTTCTCCCATTTATCTATCTTCCTTCCTATACTCAGGCCCAAGGAACCAGAGAGCCTAGTCTGGTCATGGCTTATCTACCTTCTTTGGTAAAGAAATTTTAGGATGCCGGCTGGAGTCAGGGGTTTGGAGGGCCCGAACCCTCAATCATCACCTGCTATTCTGGACTGGCCTGAGGCTAATAATGTGTATATGTGTGTTGGGAAGGGCAAAGAAGCAGTCCCCTTCACAAGAGATCTGGAAAAACCCGAATGTGTGGCTGCTTGAGTGGTCAGGCAGTGTCCACTCCAGCCAAGTCAGGAGCTTAGCCAGTGAGACTGAGCCAACTTACCCCAGGAATTTGTGGGGGCTGTGTCCCAAGCTCATCTTGGGGCAGGGCCAGGGGGCATTTAGATTGATGCAGCCTGGTATGTACCATGGGGACAGGATGTAGGCAGTGGCAGCTGGGGGTTAGTGGGTGGATGCTTGGTCCCTTTGGCCCCCTGGGAAGAGGTGTGACCACTGTGATTGTGAGGGGAGGCCTGAGAAAAAGTCCTGCCAGGGCAGGGGGTGCTGAGCTAAATCTGCCCCATGGCAGTGGGCCACGTTAGAGGTTTACTTTCCAGATACCTTTTCACAGCCTGGACCCCCTCCTGGGAAATCTAGGTTTGGGTCTTCAAGAGCTGAGAGCTGCCACTCCTCTCCCTACTTTGCAAAAAAGGAAAGCAAGAGTTGGGCACAAGAACAGCCAAGCTGGTCCCGGTGGCAGTGGCAATTCCTCTTCTCTCTAGGGGCCACGGGCACTCTCAGCCCCGCTCTGTGCCTGCTGAGGGGAAGAGGGAGGGGAACTCTCCCCAGGTCTCTTCAGCCTCTCCGCCCATCACTGCAGGCAGCCTCTCCCTCCCCTCGAGGCCTCTGCAGCCTGCCCAGCATCTTAATTAGCTTTGCTGCCTAATGAGCCTCCAGCTGCTCAGTGCCTCCCCCCTTCCCAGCCTTTCTGGCTCGATTTGGGGGTTTCTGTGTGCGCCTCCTAAGGCTCCCTTGCACTGTCCCCCGCCCCCTGGCTGTGGCCTGGGCCCTCCCTCCCCCTCGGGCTGTACCATCGGGAAGACGGTGGGAGGGCTGTTCAGATCAGGGAATGATCTTCTCAAGGCTTTCCTGTAGGCTGGGCCTGGTTGGGTAAGGGCTGGGAAAGGGCCTTTCTGATTCCACTCTTGTCCCATCCTGGCTTCTCCAGGGCAAATACAGCAAGAGGAAAGGGCGGTTCAAAAGATCGGATGGAAGCACGTCCTCAGATACAACATCTAACAGCTTTGTCCGCCAGGTAATGGGGAGGCTGGGCTGGGAGGAGGGAGGTGGCTGGTTGGTAGAGCTCAGCACTGGTAAGCTGAGTCTGAGATTGTCTCCTGGCACCCTCCCCCATGTCATTTATCACCTGCCTGGAACCGCCCATCACACTGACACCCCGTGACCTCTCCTCCATATACTGTCAGCTGCACCCACTCCCTCAGCCCCCGCCCAGCCCTTCCCCCAGCACCAAGCACCAGCCCCTGTTGCCTGCCTGCGTCATCTCATTCAGGGACAGCCTGGCCTGCCTCCTTCTAGCTTGCTTAGGGCTGTCACCCACTCCCCCTGCCGGCTGTCTGCTTCCATGTCCTCCCCCAGAATCTGTGACAGCAGCGTGGGGTAGAGGCAAGACTTACGAAATGAGAAGCCAGGGCATGAGTCCCTGGAGCCCCGTGTTATGTATGGGTCAGGGAAATGCCCTCCTCACATCCAGATATGACTGTTCTTTAACTTGCAGAGAGAAAGTGTGTTGAGGGAGGTGGGCCATGGGCAGGAGGGAGTTGATTTTAGAAAAGACTTTAGCCCAGTGCCCCTGACTGAAGGCAGGTCACTGAATAGCTTTCTGGGGTCTTATGTGCTCAGTCAGGAAGATGCCATTCTCATTTCTATTCTAATTCTCAACTCCAGGCCATCTCAGGCTCAGGGAGAAGCATGTGGTTGCTATGACTACAGAGCATCTCAACAAAGACTAGTACCCAAAAAAGGCGAGAGGGGCTTGGGATCAGACAAGGAAAAGGAGTAGTTGAAGAGGAAATAGGCAAACCAAGCTTTTGAGGGCAGAGGGTAGTAGGGAGGAGGGGCCCTGTGGAGGTAAACACCCTCCTCGGGCCAGGAGAGAGAAGATGGTCCCAGGCAGATCCATCACAGCTGGAGCGAGGCCCTTCTTTTTAATTCCTGATTCCACAGCACTTGGCACATGTGAGCCCAGGAAAGGGGCCCTTCATCCCAGCATGTCCTAAGCACACAAATAGGAAGTCCTTTCTTCAGTCTTCCCCTCCTCCTCCTGTTGCAGGACTGGGCCGGGGCTAGGGCTAGGAAGTGAGATGCTGTGCTCTCAGTGAACTCCTCTCGCCAGAAAAGGCCTTGGTTCCCTCAGTTTGGCAACCCAGGGTGTCAGACCCCAGCCTCTAATCCTTTCCCCTCTCAGCTTCCTAGCTCTGACCCCCAGTAGTTGGTGGGGAGGGGGGGGCAGTCCTTGCCACATCTCTGAGCTAAATATACCCTAGCAGTTTGCACATGTAGCAACTCTGCTTGTAACCTGAGCCCCCTGGGGGAGCGGGCAGTTTGGGCCACCTTCTAGGCCAGCAGGGCCAGGCACTGAGGGCGCTGTGATGGAGGCGCCCAGCCGGACCCTCATGGTGGTGAGCTGTGGATGGGGGGTGGGTGGGAGTAGCCTCTCACGAGAGCTTGTGAGAGCGGCTTCACACCAGCCTGTCTCTGCCTCCTCACTGTCTTCCTGTCTCCCGCCATTCCTGATATGTCTATGTGCATGCATGTGTGTGTATATGTGTGCATGTATGTGCTGGGTCAGTAGGCGCCTCTCTGTCACTCTCACTCTGGGTCTCTCTCTGGCTCTTCGAGCATCTGTCTCCTTGACTCTGTGCTCCCATCAGAAGGGTGAAGAGTGGTGGTTGAGCTGGTTTCCACTCTCCTTCCTGTATGTCTCTTTTCCAGCTTCTGTTAGTGACTTCAGCCCCCACCCCCACCTCTGCCCTCGTGAGTCTCCCATTGTCCTGATTTGGCTGGGACGAGGCTGGACAGCAGCACTAGCTAATGATCAGGGCCCTCTGGGGAAAGTAGGACTTTGTCTTCTCTCTTTCTCAGGTCCTCACCATACCATGCTAATGGGCATTTCTGGCTAAGTGACATTTTCACGCACTCAGGAAAAAACCCCCACATCTCTGCAGCCCTGTTCTTTTCCCACGTCACCTCCTGTACCTGTAGCAACAGCACTGCTGCACCGTCACGGAGACCTGCAGGTCCTGGCTCGGCGCTCATGGGCTGCACCCTCTCAGGGATACCGACACCCAGGGTGCCCTGTGTACCTGTCTGCATTCAGTCATGACATCCAGCACATGTTGTAGAACGCACTCTCCTAAGCGGACTTGAAGTTGCACATCCAAGCACACCCATGAGTGTGTTCATTCCCACTGCAGGTCTGGACAGGCTGTGTGTGTGTTACACATGTGCCTGCATCACTAAAGGAGTTGTGCTCTGGGATGGCCAATGTCAAGACCAGCTTCCTCGCACACCCCAACTTCTGAGCTGGCCTTAACTCTGGCAGCTGCACCCCTAACTTAAGAGAGAGCCTTGCCTGTGTTCTGTTCTTGACCCACCTCTTCTGCCTGCACTGCCTCAGGAATCTTGGACTCTCTTTTGTAGTTTATGAGACTGGGGGTTGGGGCTCCCCCGATTCTGCCAGGGGAGGTAGGATTCTGTCTTCCCTCACCCTTGAGCACAAGATAGAATTTTTGGTGGTCCTGTCATGCCTATTAGGCTGCCCACTACCAACAATGCAGAAAGCTCAGGCCTGTGCTGGTGGCTACAGTCCCTGGAGGGACCCACTGGGCTTCTGCTGAGTCTGTCTCAGCTGGTGCTGGGGGCAGGGGAGAGGCTGAGGAGCCGGGAGGGGAGGTTCATCCCCTGGCACTCTTCTCCTGTGCTTTGCCCCTATCAGGTTCCCACCCCTCCCTGGGGCTCAAGCAGCTGTCCTTGGACCTGCCTTAACCCCTGGCTTGCTGCTGCCACCCTTCCTAGGGCCACACTCTTTCTGTGGGCCTTCAAACCTCAGTCCCTGGTTCTTCTCATCTAACATCATTCCTCCTAGCCCTTGTGGCATCATGCTGGGCTGGCAGAGGCTTGAGGCCTCCCTGATGGGTGGTACCTCCATGCCTTCTGGGGCCCAGGAGCTGGCCTTGTCTGTTTTCAGGGCTCAGCGGAGTCCTATACCAGCCGTCCGTCAGACTCCGATGTGTCTCTGGAAGAGGACCGAGAAGCCCTAAGGAAGGAGGCGGAGCGCCAGGCTTTAGCCCAGCTCGAGAAAGCCAAGGTGAGAAAGAAGGGAGGGCTGTGCTGTCCTGGTTCACCTGCCCCAGGCTTTAGAGACAGGCCGGCCAGACCTTAGGTCGAGTCTCCGCCCAGCCACATCCCAGCTGGCACCTCTGGGCCTCAGTGTGCCTCTGTCTTTCCCCTGTAAAATGCGGGCTGTAATACCTGCCTCCTTATACAGTATAAGTGTCTAATACTGTTTCCACACGTAATAGGAGCTTGAGAAGTGCTAGAAATGTACACTTCTTTCTGGAGTCAAACTTCCTGGACTGCTCTTGCTAGCTGTGTGATCTTAGGCAAGTCACTTAACCTTTTTGAACTTTAGTCTCCTCATTCATTAAAATGAAGGTAATAATACTTCCTAGGATTTTTATGCTAAATAAATGAGATAATGCACATGAAATATGTGACACAGTAGCTGGTACACTAAGCAGTGGCTTATTATTGTTGTTGTCATTTTTATTATTATTCCTTACGGGTATCATGCTGGGCTTCCCCACCCCTGCATGCTGAGAGGTCTGAATTCTATTTTTTCTTTTGCTGTTTATTGATAAATTTAATGTATATATATATTAAAAAGTCTACATAAACTATTCAGTATACCTTTTAATGAACAATTTATAAAACAAACCTCCACGTAATCACCACCCCACTCAAGAAGCCGTACATTACATTATGGTCTAACCCTCTGGGTGTCATCCTGCCTGTGTGCCTTCTCTAGACCAAGCCGGTTGCATTTGCTGTTCGGACAAATGTTGGCTACAACCCGTCTCCAGGGGATGAGGTGCCTGTGCACGGAGTGGCCATCACCTTTGAGCCCAAGGACTTCCTGCACATCAAAGAGGTGGAGAGAGCACTTGCATTTGGAGGGAAGGCAGGGTAGTGGGGAAAAAACTTCTGGGCTGAGTCTGCTGTGTGACCTTAGACAAATCTCTCCACCTCTCTGAGCCTAATTTTTCATTGGTAAAATGGGGTGGTAATGCCTAGGTCACAAGGTTGTTGGGCGGGGTTGTGATGCAGCCTGTAAGTGGAGTGGCAGTTGGCCAGGCACATGTAGGTGTCAGCGTTTACTTCCCTCCCCGCGCTTCCGGGGCAGGGCAGACATGTGAGGAGGAAGGACTGAGAGCAGGGATGTGCTGGGGGCAGGCCGATCCCTGACCCAAGAAGATGCTGGGCCTGATGCTGGAGCCAGGGGTGGGGCTCTTTGAGGGTGCCACCCTGGTCAGGATAGGGATAGGCAAGTAAGTCCAAGTAAGTCCAGGGGTGGTTTCCCCTGGCCTGCACCTCCAAGCTCCCTCTCAGTCTCTCCCACCCCACCTGCCGTTTGCAGAAATACAACAATGACTGGTGGATCGGGCGCCTGGTGAAGGAGGGCTGCGAGGTTGGCTTCATCCCCAGCCCTGTCAAACTGGACAGCCTGCGTCTGCTGCAGGAACAGAAGCTGCGCCAGAACCGCCTCAGCTCCAGGTGTCTGGCTGGGGGCGGGGCACTGCCAACCCCGGGGAGAGCCATCCAGGCAGGCCCAGGCCTCAGGGGTTGACCCATTGCCCTGAGGGCACAGAGCTGCCTTTGGCATCAGCAGTGGGGCCCAAGAACCTTGGGGGCAGGACAGCATGCGAGGGAACAAGAGTCCCCCACCCTCACACCCACTCCTTTGCTCACAGTTCCATTTGCCTCTCTGCCCACACAGCAAATCAGGTGACAACTCTAGCTCCAGTCTGGGAGACGTGGTGACTGGCACCCGCCGCCCCACGCCCCCTGCCAGTGGTAAGTGCTGCTGCCTCCCCAGGGAGTCGGGGGAGCTTCTGGGTGGTGTGGTCTCCCCTCTGCCTTTCCCACCCTTCCCCTGCAGTACGGGGCAGCCCAGTCCTGAGCCCTCCACACACACCCAGTGGTCCCCTCTCCACGAAGAGTAGGATACCCCACAAGCTGGGCCCTCAGCGCCCGGCCTCTCATGTCTGTCCTCTCCCATTTCCTTGGTAGCTCCATCTCTCTGCCTGACTCCCCTCCCCACACCCCCCGTTCATTTCTCCCAGCCCTGTTCCATTCACTTCTTCTTCTTTCTTTTTCCCCCATCCCATCCCTCCATTCTGTATTTGTGTCTCCATGTCCATCTCACTCCTCCCTCTTGCCTCCCCTCTTCCTCTCTCCTGACTCTCCTGTCCAGGTAATGAAATGACTAACTTAGCGTTTGAACTAGACCCCCTAGAGCTAGAGGACGAGGAAGCAGAGCTTGGGGAGCATGGCGGCTCTGCCAAGACTAGTGTTAGCAGTGTCACCACCCCGCCACCCCATGGCAAACGCATCCCCTTCTTCAAGAAGGTAATTCGAACTGGGCTCTTACAAGAGGGGAGGGGACCAGGGCCCAGATCTTTGGCAAGGGAGGGGCCTGGAATGGATTCAGGTGTGGTAGCAGCCTGATTCTGTGGGGATCGGGGTGTCTTGCCGAGGGGACAGCGGGGTGGGATGGCACAGAGGACAGGCTTATCTATCTCCACCCACAGCCCTACCCTGGCCCGCTCCGCAGGATGGAATGGTTCTTGTGATTGAAGCACCCCTTCCCTTGGAAGGCGCCCCCCCCCCCCAACCAGTAGTAGGGTCTGGTGGTAATGAAACCTGACCTCTTGCTTCACTCCCAGTGGGATATTCCACATGTGCCCCTCAACCCCGAATGTGAAGGGTGGAGTGGAACAGTGACCCCTCTTTGCCCTTTTTGGACTCCATAGGTCTAGGGTAGAGATGTGGGGGTCTACTGGCTATAGAACAGGACATTTAAGGGAACTCTTAAAATGGTCAGGTTGGCCTGTACTGGAGGCAAGAAGAGGTGGGCACCAAATTAGGGGCTGTCACCCTTCACAGCTCTTTTCCAAGACCCAGAAAGGGGTTCTTGGTATGTCTGAATATTCCCAAGTGCACTGGACTGACTGACAGTCCTGCTCCCAGCCCTGACCCAGGGCCATCTCTGGCTCCCCCTGGCAGGGGGTCCCATCCCCTCTCTCTGGCTCTGTCTGTCACTAACACGCATGCCCTGTTATCTCTCCTCGTCTGCCCGCTCCCCCCCCCCCTTGTCCTGGCTCCTTCCTTGCCCTCTGCCCTTGCTTGGGTGCCCTCCCTTCTCTCTCCCCCTCCCCCCTCTTGGCAATCCCTGGACCCAGCCAAACAGAAGCAGAAGTCGGTGAGTATCACAGCTTTCTGTGTCCCCCTCCCCACCCTCTGGGATGAGCTAGGGGGACCTTCTAACACCCATTCCCATATCTGCCCCCTTTCCCCCACCCTTCCTGGTTCTCCCTGGCCATCCCTTCCCACCCTCACTCCGATCCCCATGTCTGGGCTCTGGGACCAGGGGGAGGAAAGGATGCATGGGGGAGCCTGAAGTCTGGGGGAGAGGGGCTAATGCCATCTCCACTTGGGGGTTTCCCCCTCCCTGCTTCCCCTCCAGACAGAGCATGTGCCCCCCTATGACGTGGTGCCTTCCATGAGGCCCATCATCCTGGTGGGACCGTCGCTCAAGGGCTATGAGGTAGGAGCCTATAGAGGGGAGTGGACCCAGAGGGGCCCAGGCCTCCGAGAAACTCTACAGGTTTAGAGGGGAGTGGACCCAGAGGGGCCCATGCCTCCGAGAAACTCTACAGGTTTAGAGGGGAGTGGACCCAGAGGGGCCCAGGCCTCCGAGAAACACTACAGGGTCAGATACCAGAGAGGTTCTTTCCAAGGGCCCAGGTTCCCAGGTGTCCTCCTCAGAGGGCTACAGACCAGAGAAATTTCCCAGGGGGACCAACCCAAAGGGAGGCCCACTCAGAGGGTCCAGTTCCTCCCCCCAAAAAAACCCCAGGAGAGTCCTCCCAGAGGTATCACCTAGAAGGACCTTTGGAATCTGAGAGCTCACTGGAAGCTCATCAGACTTAGAAGGACTCCCCCACCCCCAGTCCCAGGGTCCCATTCATCTCAGGAAAATGGAATGTGAGCGTGCAGATACCCTGCAGCCAGCCCACCCTTGCTGAGTGGTTTTAAACACCTGACTTCTCCCCGCACCCCCAACCCCACCCTCAGGTTACTGACATGATGCAGAAAGCTTTATTTGACTTCTTGAAGCATCGATTTGATGGCAGGTAAGACCCTGGCGCTTGCTCCCTGCTCCCACCAGGGTCCTCTGCTGCTGGGGATGGATTTGGATAATTTTGGGACTCTTAGACTGAGGAACAGGGGGCAGGCCGGGAGCCTGGGGAGTGGGCAGGGCATCCTAGGCCACCTGACCCATGACTCCCTTCTCCCCTTCCCCTAGGATCTCCATCACTCGTGTGACAGCGGACATTTCCCTGGCTAAGCGCTCAGTCCTCAACAACCCCAGCAAACACATCATCATTGAGCGCTCCAACACACGCTCCAGCCTGGGTGAGCCCACCCCTCAACTGCCCTCTCTGGGACCAGACACAGGAGGAGAGGGAGGTGGAGGGGGAGTCATCTCCAGAAGGGTTCTATCCACCCACGGCCTCCTGGGAGGCTCCCTTATACTCCCCCTTCTCCACGACTCCGTGTGCCCCCAGCTGAGGTTCAGAGCGAGATCGAGCGGATCTTCGAGCTGGCCCGGACCCTTCAGCTGGTTGCTCTGGACGCTGACACCATCAACCACCCGGCCCAGCTCTCCAAGACCTCACTGGCCCCCATCATTGTTTACATCAAGATCACCTCTCCCAAGGTGGGTGTAGGAGCCTGATCCTATAGGGGACAGGGACACTCAGTTGTCTGGCTACCTGTTTAAGTTCCAAGGACTGCTTGCTAATTATGTGACTTAATCACCCCAGCCTTACTGTCCTTTTCTGTAAAACTTCATCACGGATATTGTGACAATTCAATATAATGTGAGTCCTTAGCAAAAGGTCTGGTATAATGTGCCTTATCATATATTAGCTATTCATACTATGTAAATATTAATATAACTTATTATTAGGGTGCTGCAGGCCAGTCCCCTATCTCCGCTCTG
This sequence comes from Saccopteryx bilineata, assembly GCF_036850765.1. Lineage (NCBI taxonomy): Eukaryota > Metazoa > Chordata > Mammalia > Chiroptera > Emballonuridae > Saccopteryx > Saccopteryx bilineata. Next base: position 375,526,882 of record NC_089491.1, read on the forward strand.
GTGACCTCCCATCCTTGATCCAGCAAACTAAAAGGGCTCTGTGCCTGTTGTCCCGGGTGTCACCCAGCTACTTGCCGGCTGGGCGGGCCTTCCTGTCTTAATTTCAGCCCTTTTTGTTGCACTGTCCTCATGTGGACCTTGACGGAGATGAAATCGGCAGGAAGGCTCATTTTCTTCTTGGTCACATCGCGCAGCTCCGTCGGTTTTCCCTCCGTGATGTCAGTCGGGAGGAACTAGCGGCCGAGCGTAGGTGAAGAAGTGGGGGTGGCAGGAACGTGGCGCGCAGGTGGAGGTGAAAGATTTGAAGTCAGAAGCCTGCATGAGGTTCAAATCCTAGCTCTGGTTGCCTTATTAATTCATTAGATTCTGTTGGGGTTTTTTTTTAAATTGAAATTGAGTTCTCTAAGCCTCAATTTCTTCATCTATAGAATGGGGGTTATAATCCCTCTCTTGTGTTGCTGTTGAGAGGATTTGAGGTAACAATGTAAAGAGGCCAGAGTGCATGATGGCAACTGGGGGTGGTAACTTACTACCTCGTGATGGGGCCCTGTGAGCTGAGCATCCAGTTACTTAACCTTAACCTTTCTGCATCCTAAGTTTCTTTTCCTTTTCTTTTCTTTTTTTTTTTTTTTAAGTGGGAGATGGAGAGGGGGACAGACAGGAAGGGAGAGATGAGAAGCATCCATTCTTTGTTGTGGTTCCTTAGTTGTTCATTGATTGCTTTCTCATATGTGCCTTGACTGAGGGCTCCAGCAGAGCGAGTGATCTCTTGCTCAAGCCAGCAACCTTGGTTGGACTCAAGCCAGAGACCTTGGGCTTCAAGCCACCTTTGGGCTCAAGTCAGCAAGTATGGGGTCATGTCCATGATCCCACTCTCAAGCTGGCAACCCTGCACTCAAGCTGGTGAGCCCGTGCTCAAGCCAGCGACCTTGGGGTTTCAAACCTGGGTCCTTAGCATCCCAGACCGAATCTCTATCCACTGCACCACCACCTGGTCAGGCAGTCCTAAGTTGAGCACGAGCATGAAGGGGACGATAGGATTTAAGTACTTCCTGGTGTAGTTGAAAGGGTCAAATGAGATAATGGATATAAAAGCACTTTGTGAACCAGGAACAAACAGCTATGTTCACTTCCTCCACGGGAGGAGCACTGACTGAGGTTAATGGTGGGGACTCTGAGGGTCCAGACTGCCTGGGTTTATATCCCAGCGCTCCCACTTACCAGCTCTGTGCTCCTTTGGCAAGTCACCTAACATCTCTGTGCTTCAGTTTCCTCATCTGCAAAATAGGGATCCTCAAACAGTAGTTGTGAAGGTCAAATCCAGTAAATGGGTTAACCATGCAAAGTGGCTGGTACCTACTAAGCACTCTCTCTATTCTATTTAAAAAGAAAGTTTATTGCCCTGGCCGGATAGCTCCATTGGTTAGAGCATTGTCCCAAGTGCAGAGGTTGCCAGTTCGATCCCCAGTCAGTGCTCATACAGGAACAAACCGATGTTCACGTCTCTTTCTCTCCTTTTCTTTTTTTTTTTTTTCTTTTCATTTTTCTGAAGCTGGAAACAGGGAGAGACAGTCAGACAGACTCCCGCATGCACCCGACCGGGATCCACCCGGCACGCCCACCAGGGGCGATGCTCTGCCCACCAGGGGGCGATGCTCTGCCCATCCTGGGTGTCGCCATGTTGCGACCAGAGCCACTCTAGCGCCTGGGGCAGAGGCCAAGGAGCCATCCCCAGCGCCTGGGGCCATCCTTGCTCCAATGGAGCCTTGGCTGCGGGAGGGGAAGAGAGAGACAGAGAGGAAAGCGCGGCGGAGGGGTGGAGAAGCAAATGGGCGCTTCTCCTGTGTGCCCTGGCCGGGAATCGAACCCGGGTCCTCCGCACGCTAGGCCGACGCTCTACCGTTGAGCCAACCGGCCAGGGCTCTCTCCTTTTCTTTATAAAAATCAATCAATAAAAATTTTTAGGCCTGACCCATGGTGGCGCAGTGGATAAATGTCAACCTGGAATGCTGAGGTTGCCGATTCGAAACCCTGGGCAGTTTCCCCCGAATCCAGGATCATGGGTTGCATTTTATATCTCTTTAGTAATCTTCAAGCTGAAACAGTTCCTCAACCTTGGGCTTTCATGACACTGACATTGTTGTAGAGTACAGAAAACTAATGTTATAGAATGTCTCAGTGTGCGTTTGATGTTTTCCTTATGACTGGAGTTAGCGTTTGCATTGTAGGTTGGAAGATCACCAAAGCGATGTGTTCTGAGTGCATCACATCAGGCATACAATGTTGGTTTGTTGGACCGTTGGTGATGTTAACTTTGTTCACTTAGTTAGGGTGGTGGCTTTAAGCTATTGTTATTATTATTATTGAACGAGAATAATAATAGTGGCCACCTAATGGGATTATTGTCAAGACTAAATGAATCGATCATGTAAAAAGCAAAGAGTGCCAGCACATAGCAGGTGCCCCATAAGGCATGGCCATTATTGGCCTGGACAATGAAGCCTGTGAAGGAGGTGAGAGGGGCTGGGCTGTATGCCCTCCTACAGCCATCGCCAGCAGAACTTCCTAGGACAGGCTGGCATGGGACCCAGGAGAGCCTGAGCCCTGTGAGGTATGGATACAGAGCTGGTGAGGTGACTGCTAAAGAGGTGGCCGGGGTTGAGCGTCCTCAAACACCCCCCAGCCCTGACACCGGCTCTCCACGCCGGCTTCCACCAGGATCTGCCTCTCTGACCTGGTGCGTTGCGGGGGGCATCCCTTTAGCTCTTCTTCTTCCCTCAATCCAGGTACTTCAGAGGCTCATCAAGTCTCGAGGGAAGTCTCAGTCCAAACACCTCAATGTGCAAATAGCAGCCTCGGAGAAGCTGGCACAGTGCCCGCCTGTGAGTGCTCAGACCTGGGGCAGGGGGGACGTTTGGATTCTGGTTTCCTCTGGTCTGCATGGGAGACAGAGTGGCCAGGAACACCTGGGCTGGTGCAGACTGGTCTTCCAGGAAGGAGTGCTGGGCAAGCAGTCAGAGACTGGCTTCAAGCCCCAGAAGTACCACTTCTCTGTGGGGAGTCTAAGACTTTGTTGCCTTAAATCTAGAATGAGAGAATTGGACTAAGTGGGTGCCAACACCTTTTATAGTTCTGCCTATGCATATATCTGAGAGCCCTCCTTCTCTTTCTGGACATCAGAAGTCTCTTTTTAACTTTGTCCTTCAACCCCTTGACTCTCCACCCACTGTGCCCAGGCCATACCCTCACCCCCTAGGTCATGCCTGGCTCATCCTAGCCCTGCCCCTAACCCCGCCTCCACAGGAAATGTTTGACATCATCCTGGACGAGAACCAATTGGAGGATGCCTGCGAGCACTTGGCCGAGTACTTGGAAGCCTATTGGAAGGCCACACACCCGCCCAGCAGCACTCCACCTAACCCGCTGCTGAACCGCACCATGGCCACTGCAGCCCTGGCTGCCAGCCCTGCCCCTGTCTCCAACCTCCAGGTACAGGTGCTCACTTCACTCAGGAGAAATCTCAGCTTCTGGGGTGGGCTCGAGGCCTCCCAGCAGGCCAGGGTGGTGCCCCAGCAGCAGGAGCACGCCATGTAGGTGCTCTCCCATCTCCCCTCCCGTCCGGGGCCCAGAACTGGAGCGCAGGGAACATGGCGAAGGAAGGAAAGAAAGAACTTTATTTTGTAAAAAAAAATGTGGTGACCAGCAGCTTCTGGTGTCTGTGGTTTTTGATGGGATTGGGACTGGCTGGTGGTACTCCTTGGGCCTGGTCCCATAGGACTATATCCACTGCCTTCACAGCCCTCTAAGACAAGTGACTAGGAAGACTGATAGATTCATTCGCTGGACTCCATACCCATTTTAGACCCAATAGTGATGGCAGCATTGTAGACCCAACAGAGTACGGAATTCCACAGAGCAGAGACCTTTAAACCCGGAGAGACGGTCCCCTCCCCTAGAGCCCTTACCCCAGGAGGCCCCTCCAAAGGGACCTAGAATGTAGCGTCTCTTCTGTGATTGACGCCGAACCTTCCATTCTTCTCCCAGTTAACCAGATGCCAGGAAAGGCCCTGCTGTGGGCGCCCTTCCCTGCCTCTCCCTCTTCTTGTGGGAGCCATGGCCCATCTCTGAAATTACATCATTAAGTATTTGGTTCCCAATTAGAGCTGGAAGAAACCCATTCTAGACCATTGCTTTTCAAATTGGTTTCCAGCAACAGAGCCCATTTGTTCACGGAATCTTATGTGGAAGCTAGTATGTAGAGAGGGCATCCTTGCTCTGCTCTCGTGCTTGGCCTCCACTTCACCTCCATGGGGACCCTCGAAGCATTTCTGAGCCCTCCCCACTCCACCCCAGCTCCCCGGGGAACGGTTTGGAAACAGCTGCTCTAATCTCCATCACACCACCAGAGAAACTGGGCCACAGAAAGGGGAGTTATTTGCTTAGGGTCACACAACTTAGAGGGGCGGGGTTAGGACCCAGGCCAGTTTGCATCCACCAGCAGCCTTTGTGGCAGAAGTGGCCATCAGATCACCTTTCGTGTGGCATTTGGTACTGAGGACATTGGGTTGTCTCATTGTCTCCTGTGGGGGTTGGAGACCCATCAGCCTTCCCTATCCTGCTGCTTTGAGTCTTTGCTGGAGGTAGAGAAGGAATTCCACCATCTGACTGGGGGCAGGGGAGTGTGAGGTTCTAGAAGCCTCTGATTAGGGTCTGGTTTGGGCTGAAGGAGCTGGGTTAGTGAGCTTGAGCCGATATCCCCTTGGTATAATTAGAAAACTGGGGCAGTGACTAACCTAATCAACCACTAACAAATGGCAGTACTGCTGAGCCGTTCATGATGATCTGCCCCAAGACAGCATGATGACTGTGTTGCAGAAGCGATGACTAATTGTTGAAGGGCTGTGTACCATGGTTACCGAGCCTCCTTAGCCTTAGGAAGGTCGGGGGCCCCCTGTCCCAACAGAGGAGCTAATGCCCTGAGATCTGCCTGGCTGGGCTTCATCCCCTACAGCCAGCGCCCTCCTCCCTCTGCCAGGATGGTGCCCGGGTACCATCACTAACCTGCCTTGCTCTGTTGTGTTTCTCTCACCCCTACCTGATCTGCATGGTGTGTGCCGTCTGTCTGCTAACCAGGGACCCTACCTTGCTGCGGGGGACCAGTCGCTGGAACGTGCCACCGGGGAGCACACCAGCGTGCACGAATACCCAGGGGAGCTGGGCCAGCCCCCAGGCCTTTATCCCAGCAGCCACCCACCAGGCCGGGTGGGCACCGTGCGGGCACTGTCCCGCCAAGACACATTTGATGCCGACACCTCTGGCAACCGAAACTCTGCCTACACGGAGGTGGGAGACTCATGTGTGGACATGGAGACTGACCCCTCAGAAGGGCCAGGGGTTGGAGACCCTGCTGGGGGCAGCACCCCGCCAGCTCGTCAGGGATCCTGGGAGGACGAGGAGGAAGACTATGAAGAGGAGCTGACTGACAACCGGAATCGAGGCCGGAATAAAGCCCGCTACTGCACGGAGGGCGGGGGTCCGGTGCTGGGACGAAACAAGAACGAGCTGGAGGGCTGGGGGCGGGGTGTTTACATCCGCTGAGAGCCCGGGGCACACCGTGGGAGGATGGGCTCAGAGCCCAGGGGAAGGGAGGGATAAGCAAGGGATACACCCCGGGGGTGTATCTTGCCTCCAGGGGGCGCTGTCTCATTTCAGATGCCTTTGCTCAATATTTGGGGTTTCTTTGGTGGTAGCATCCCCGCTCTAGGGAAACCCTTAGTCCCCAGCTGTAGGTTTTTATCTACCTGTGGTGGATGGATGGGGAGATGCCCACCTTTCTGCAATGTCCCTTTCTCTTCCACCTCCGGGGTCTCTCTCCCAGAGAAAAGGTGCACTTCCTTAACTCTACTTGGGGCTCTAAATGAGGGTCCTAAATGGGGTGGCCCTTTCTTTTTCCAACCTTGAGTATTTGGGAAGGGTAGGGGGATTTTCCTGGAGAAGGAGACCACAGGCTTTACCATGAGGGTTCTCCCAAACTCTCCAGATCCAAGGTTCATCATGCTCAATGTTACCCCCTACCTCTGCTTTCTGGCACCATTGTCTGGTAGGAGAAAGCTATTGGATGGAAGCCCCTTGGGAAGGGGTCTGGGTAGAAACAGACAGGTAGGAGATGTAGTGCCATCTGCCCACTGGTCGAGGACCTAGCCCTGAGGAGTGGGCAACCTGAGACGCTGCTGCACTTCCCACCTCAATGCCTCAGCCTTCACCCGCCCCAGGAATGAGCTTTGCCTACAGCATCCTTTGCTTGCTTCCATCACAAGAGGGGCCCTCTGCGTCTGCGTGCCCTGTCCCTGAGTCATCTGGGTGTTTAGCCCACAGAACACTCTGGTCTGCCTCAGTTTGAAACCAAAAACCGTTCATTCACTCTCATCCTGAAACCCCAGGAAAGAGGCCCTTTGGGTTGGTGCCCAAGAAATGACCACCACCCCAGGGGTTGCCTTGGGACCACGGATTTCCCCTGGGGGCTTGGCTGCTGCTGCTGCTGCTCTGTATTTGCCCCTTGTGATCCTGTTCTTTACCACGTCCCCTCCCCTCCCCCCAGGAGAGGCCTCCGTACCCCCTCTGACCTGGAGAGTCCCTCTACCTAGCATTCCCACAATCCAGCAGCCCTGCCCCTCCCCAGCATCTCAGCTGGGCCAGGGAGAGCCGATTGTGCCAACGAGGACTGGGCCCTGCCTGGAGGCCCACCTCAGGGATGGGCATCTCATGCCTATCTCGCCACCTGTGCCAATGTTGTCCCACACACACACCCCACACTGGGGGTGGGGTGCAGCTTCCACTTACTGGTTAGGAGAGGCCACTGCCCAACCTTTTTCCTCCTGTCTGGTCCCCCATCTGTCTCTGTTCGTCTGTACTCCCCTAGGAGAAGTATTTTGCCACATATAAAACCGCCGTCCTGTCCTTTGTGGCAGCCTCTGGAGCCTAATTTGTTCCCGCCACAAGCTTGCTGACCTAGGCATGTGGGGGCTGCCCATGTGCAGGGGATGGAAGGGGTGGTGCAGGGGTGAGCTGAGTCTGGAGTGTTTACCCCACGGGAGAGATGGGGCTCTGTGGTGGCTCTCTGGTGTATTACATTCAAGCCTGACAGGAGCTGCGTGGCCAGTCTCAGGCCCCCCCAGCCCCTAAACCCATGCCTAACCTATCTGTCCATGAATAGAGCCAGGGAAAATGGGAAGCTGAGGCAGGGAAATGGGGTGTCATGGTTGTGTAGTGAGTGAAGTCCAGATCTACTGGCACAATGTCTTAAAGGCTTGTGTTTGTTTTTCTGCTCTGGTGATCTCAGCTACCCCCACCCCCACAATGCCTCAGAAGAGGGAGGGACTGAGCTTCTGGCTTTCTCCACTGAAGCCCCACATTTACCCTCTTCTCAGCCCCTACTTGGGGGAGGGGCAGAAAGAATGGGGAAAACCCCAGTCTCAGCTTGAGAGAAAGATCAACAAAGTCAGCAGGTTTCTGCCAGCATGAGCTGGCAGGATGTGGACTTCTAAAGGTTGCTGTTGTCACCTGTGTCCTGTCTCATGTAGCACCCACAAACCATTTCTCCTCCTAGTACTTGGTTCTGGGGTGCTGGTGGATATGAAGGGCTGGAGCTCCTGTGTCTTTCACCTGAGTGCTCCTCTATGCAGTGTGTGTGTGTAGAGGGCAAGAGACATCCAGACCTCCCACATGAGGGACTGGCAGACCCAAGGAAAGGAGCTGGACAGGCCCACCGGTCAAGGTCTCCAGGGAGTGGATGGCAAAGCCAGCACCGCTGGGATAAGTCCAGTGTCTGCCCACCAGTGTAGTGCTCTTTGCACAGCCTTCCATCACAATCGTTCATTCCCATGTTTTTCATACGTTTGCTGAGCACCTACTATGTGCCAACCACAAGTCTAAATGGGAGCCACAGGCAATCTGGGACAGCACAGTGAGCTCTGGTGCAGGAAGCACTGGGTCCTAGGGGAATCTGGAAGAGGGGTCACTCTCTGAACCTGAGACCAGGAGATGCTTCCTGGAGGAAGTAAGGTTTGAGCAGAGATTAGAAGTAGAGAAGTGCCCTGGCCAGTTGCCTCAGTGGTAGAGCATCGGCCTGGCATATAGGAGTCCCGGGTTCGATTCCCGGCCTGGGCACACAGGAGAAGTGCCCATCTGCTTCTCCACCCCTCCCCCTCTCCTTCCTCTCTGTCTCTCTCTTTCCCTCCTGCAGCCAAGGCTCCATTGGAGCAAAGTTGGCCAGGGCGCTGAGGATGGCTCTGTGGCCTCTGCCTCAGGCGCTAGAATGGCTCTGGTTGCAACAGAGCGACGCCCCAGATAGAGTATCGCCCCCTGGTGAGCGTGCCAGGTGGATCCCTGTCGGGCACATGCGGGTGTCAGTCTGACTGCCTCCCTGTTTCCAACTTCAGAAAAATACAAAAAAATACAAAAATAAAAAAAAGTAGAGAAGCAAGGGAAGTATTCAAGGCAGAGGGAACAGGTGACTTCACTAGCAAAGCATGCTCTGAAGGTGGTGGTCAGGGGTCAGCAGGAGCGGGCTGCAGTGGGCCTGAGGCATGTTAGAGTTTGGGCTTGGTTCTGAAGCTGGTGTTCAGAGATTGAAGGATCGTAAGCAGCAGTGACAAGCTTGCCTTGGTCACAGTTCGGAGCACAGATGGGAGGATCTAGGCCAGAAACCTGCAGTACTCTAGGTGAGAATGAGAAGGGCCTGCATTGGGTCTCAGCAGTGGAATGAGAAAGGAGGTACAGTAATGCCTCCAGAGACATCTAGCAGAATGGAGAGCTCTTGGAGAGCAATTGGAGTGGCCAGTGAGAGGGAGGTATCTGGGCTGGCGGCAGGTCACAGAGAGAAAGCAGGTTAGAGGCGGAAATGACGTCTAGCTTTGGACAAGGTGGGTTTACAGTGCTGTGGGAGGACACCCCAAAGGGGAAGAGTAGACAGCTGGGTGCATGGTCTCTCCATCTTGTGTGGAGCTTGGTATTTTGAATCAAGGGGAGGGGTTATCAACTCCAGTCTACAGAGAAATTCAGCAACTCGTCCACAGTTACACGGCCATGGAGCAAGAAGTTGGACTCAGATCTTTGGATTTCAAATTCTGTGGTGTCCATGACTCCCAAGTCTAGGGCTAATTTCCCTGCCCCAGCTTCTGTGAGGGGAGGGGGTTTGGGGCAGAGGAAGCAAGTGTGTGACTGTGTTCTGTCTCCGCCCTTGTGCCTTTGGCCTGAAATTGCATTAGCTCAGAACTTACAAGCAGGAGAATGTCTTAGAAGGCTTGGAGATACTGAGACAAGAGGAGAGATTATCGTCTCTTGGTAACCACAAGCTCTCAACCGACACACAGTTAACACAGCGGTGGTTGTCAACATGTGAGGATGTCAACAACCATGAAGTCAGATGGGACTAGGCCCAGAGAGGCTGGTTCTACTACCACAGCCACCTGCTCAGAGGCTCAGGAGCTGGGGCACTAGGGACCCCCTACCTGACTAGCTGCTCTCTCTTTGCAGTAGGTTCTGCCCGAGTGAGCCTCAGTCCTAGGTGTGGCTGCAGATTTTCACCAATTGAAAATAAAATGAGCTGAGCTGGGGCCACCACGGCCCAGAAGTGAGGAGATGTTTCAGTCCAGTACCCTAGAGAAAAACCTTGTCTTAGTTCCAGTGATCACCCCCTCAGAGAAGTGTGCCATGGCTCCCTTCTAAAGCCTTCTCACCTACTTATTGCCTCTCAGGGTTTTGTTGTTGTCTGTCTGTTTTTGTTTGGTGTGTGTATTTGTCTCCCCACCAGACGGTAAACTCCGTAAGACCCAGACTGGGTCTATTTTGTCTATTTGGCATGTTTCCTAACTCCTGATTCATAGTTGTCAAATGAATGAAAAATGAATGAAATGCCCCTAAGATCCAGGCTCTGGGCCTCACAGAAAAGGCAGCTCTTGTCTGTTTTCTGAATATGCTCCAGCTAGCAGAATGTCACTTTCAATTCTGCAGCTGGTGGCGCTGGAGGAGGGGGCAGGGTGCACTAAGAGGTTCCCCCCCACACACCCAGGAAACAGATGGCAGAAATGCTTAACACATTGCTGCTTCCCTCAGCGCCCTTCTGTGCCCCCCCCAGGCCCCCACTGCACCTAGCTGCAGCCCCAGCTCCTTCTTTCCTAGGGCTGGAATGGAATCAGCCAGATGGGCTCTGCTAGCCAATTCTTTCTAATTCTGCTACGAAGCTGGGTGAGATGAAAATTCTGTATTTAATGAGCTGTTTGCTCTCTTCTCTTTACAAACTTCCCAGCCTTCCTCAATTCTCCTCAACTTGTATTTATACACCCCCCCCCAAGGCTTCATCAAACACCATTTCTCAGGCTGTATCTTAACTCACTGTACTTCAATCCAATAATAACACATTCCTACTGTGTGCCAGGCACTGGACCAGGTGAGAAGTGGGGGAGTACATGGGTGAGCAAGACGCGAATCCCACCCTCCCGAGACGCACAGGTGATGGGAAGGAACGGGCATGCCAATCTGCAACCTCAGTGTGAAGCCCCATTTGGCTGGAGGACCAGGCCAGGTCTTGGGAAGTAAGTGGCTTTTAAGGCAGGCAGCTAACAGGTCTCAGGAATCCTTTTTTCTGAGAAGGGGAAAGGCATTCAGAAGCAAAAGCACAGTTGGAAAGAGCTGTGCATATGTGAGTACGGACCAGTGGAGGCAGACATGGGAGAGAAGCTGCAAGGGCAGACGGGGGCTGTTCACTGAGGCTCTTGAATTTCAGGTGAGGAGACCGATCCAGTGGCACGGCAACCCCTGAAGATTTATGAGCTGCGGAGTAACAGACTCAAGGTTAATAGGACTGTGAGGAGGATGCCCTGGTAAAGGGGAGACAGAGGCAAGGAGTCCAGTTAGAGGGTTGTTCTAACTCTCCTCAGTGGAGAGTGCACTAATGGCCAGTAGGAGAGCAGTGGAAGGGCCAATTCTCTTGTGTGATGACTGGTTTCTCCTAACTACTGCGGCTGAGGTTGGTTTGCTTTCCCCACTTCTCTTTTTGTTTTCTGTTTTTTTTTCCCAGTTTAAGCAAAGAAGGAAATTCACAAACAAACCGTGGCTCCCCCTTTCTGTTCCTCCTCCAGCCTGGCTTTCTTGGTCCAGGTTCTCCTTTGCTGGGTCTTAGAATCTGGGATCCCTCTGTAGGATCTCTGGCTGAGAAATCTTTATTTTGCTCCATCACTGTCTTCAGATGCCTACCCTCTGGGATCAGGGAGCTGTGCCTGAGCAGCTGGTTTTGTCAGTAAAACATAGAAGGAGCATGGATTTATTCCTAGAAGTTGCCTATTACCAAGGGACCTGCAAAAGGAAGGAGACCCTGCCCTTCCCCAAGAGAACTCACTTTGAGAGGGCCTACAAGACCCACACAAATGAACAACCAGAGATCTATTGAGGGTCAGACAATCCTCCCAGCTCAGAGAGAGAGGATCAGTGAGCCCTGCCTCCCCCACATAGCTGGTAGGTGAGGAGGGTGGATGGCCAAGGGTTCTGCTCTAGTCTCATGTCCCAGACATGGCACTTGGAGAAGGGAGAGCTGGGATCTGGTTGTGGAACAGAGTGCTGAGTCTCCTGGATTTGCAGTGGGAAGCAGTCCACCCAGAGAGCTCTGGAGTTTTCTCAGGGCAAGGGAGTAGATGTGGAGTCCAGACCCCATTTTCCTTGTATCTCTAGGGCTCTGGACAGTTTGTTGTAACCACGATGTCCCTAAGCGCTGGTGAGGGGTCAGCGTCCAAGGGAATCCCCAGGCGGGGCAGGAGACAGAGGCTTCGTGACCTCACAGACCCCGCCCGGCCTCCCCCGGGGGGTGGGGCTCCAGGCTAGACCCCGACCCCAAAAGCCAACGGGTCCTGTTCCTGCCTAGCCCGGAACGCGCCATGGGACAACTGATCGCCAAGTTGATGAGCAACTTTGGGAAACAGGGTAAGGGGCGCACAGGGCACCCAACCCGGCTGCTTTGATCCGGCTCCCACCTGGGGCTTCCCGGATTGGGGTTGTCGAGGAGGATGCGTTGGAGAACCTCGGACTGGGAGGGTCCTGCGTGGTCGCTCCTTGCCGGCTACTCAGTCTCCCCTGCCCCTTCCCCTCCCGCTCCTAGCGGGTCGCCCCAGGGCGCGGGGCTGGGCGAGCCTCTTTCCTCCGGGCAAACGCCGCCGCCGGTTTCCTGCGACTGTGACTTCACGCTCCGCTCTTTCCCCAGACCCTTTCTCTTGGCAAGCCCAGAGCTCCCCGGACCCTTCCGACACTCACTTTTCTGGAAATGTGGAGCGAGGGAGGTGGGGCTTAGCTCTCATTTTCACTGTCCCGGAGTGGCGCGGGTGTCCGGGCCCGGTGGCAAAGTTGCTTTGCTTTGCTTTTTCTTTCTTTCTTTCTTTCTTTCTTTCTTTCTTTCTTTCTTTCTTTCTTTCTTTCTTTCTTTCTTTCTTTCTTTCTTTCTTTCTTTCTTTCTTTCTTTCTCTCTCTCTCTCTCTCTCTCTCTCTCTCTCTTTCTTTCTTTCTTCTTTTCTTTTATTTTTTATCGGAATTGGTACCATGGGAAAAGTCCCCCAGCCTGTTGGGACTACTTGCCTCCTTCCTGGGGCTTAGTGAGTCACACAATCCCTCGGTCATCTCGTTTGGCCCTGGCCCTGGCCCTGACCCTGCCCTTCCCCCCGCATGCCTCCAGAGCACAAGGTTATCATCGTGGGACTGGACAATGCAGGAAAGTCCACCATTCTCTACCAGTTGTAAGTGACTCCCGGGAGTGAGGGGCGGGGGTTTGTGCTTTCCCACCAGAATGACAAACATTTGGACCAATCACCGGAGCCCTTAAGTGATGTGGGGAACACTAGTAGGACCTTCCTGCTATAGTGGTCTTTCGCCCTGGCATTCAAATACTGCTTGGTATGGGCAACCCTACTGCGCTCCGCCATCTGTCCAAGGCTCCTGCCAAACTCGGCTGCAGGCTTGACTCTGGTGGGCAAGCAGGTTCTGCCCACTTCCCTGCTCTTCGCTCCCCGCTATCGACAGGACATCCTTTTTAACTCCTGCATTCCACCTTTACGTCTTTTTCCCACCTCTGCAAACCCAAAGGGGAGGGCCCGCTCTGGGTCCGCTGGGCTCCCTAGCTCCTGGTCTGGCAGAGTCTGGCACGTGTGCTGAGTAATTAATTACCCATCGGAGTTTTCCCGGAATTCACTCCCTCGGTGACATCTCTCGCGTTCTGGAGCCTCCAGAGTATTTACTTAGGACAAATTTTCCCCTGAAAAAAGGACATATGTAAATGGTTCTTAAAAATTCGAAGAAAAGAAAAATCCAAACAAGACAAGAATGTACAGTGAAAAAGTAAGTTTCTCTGTCACCTCTCCCAGTTTTACTTTCCAGACCCTCCAGAGGAATTCCTTACATATAAAAAAAGGCTGTGTGTTTTCTATGTCACTATAAACAGAACAACTTTGATGGCCCTCACTAGCTCGTTTTTCTAATTCCTCGCGATTGGAAGTGTGGTCCACAGACTAGCAGCTTTGGCATCATCTGGAAGCTTGTTAGAAGAGCAAAACTCTGGGCCCAGCCTAGGCCCACTGGATCTGAATCTGCATTTTAACAAGACTCCTAGGTGATTCACGTGCAGACGAAAGTTGGAGAGACTTCCCTTTGAAGTCTCTCCTCTCTGAGGTCCAAGCCCAGGGCGGCACTGGTCTCATTCCTGTCTGCATTCTCCTGCACTGGGCAGAGGCTCGGTCAGCCAGAGCTGATTTGTTCTGAATTAGATTCAGCTTGACTTGGGTGCAGAGGGGTGAGGCCAGAGCTGGGAGCGGGCTGGGCTGAGCTCTTGGTACCCTCTCCTATCTCCCCAGCTTGATGAACGAGGTGGTCCACACGTGTCCCACCATCGGTAGCAATGTGGAGGAGATCGTTCTGCGAAAGACCCACTTCCTCATGTGGGACATAGGGGGGCAGGAGGCTCTGCGCTCCACCTGGAACACATACTACTCCAACGCCGAGGTGAGTGGGCACCGGGGCTGGAGGGTCTGTGTGATGTGAGTCAGCTACTTAACCTTTGTGAGCCTTGGTTCCCCCTTGTGTGTGGTGGAGATCATAATAGCGACTTCCCTGAGTTGTGAAAATTAAATAATGAAACAATAGCTGGTGCATGTGTGTCAAGTACTTATACAACAGCACAGTGCCTGTTACAGTTTTTGACTATTTCCCAGCAGCTTAGTCTGCTTGCTGGCAGTTTCTGTTTGATGGATTGGATGGGGTAGACCCTTTGTCTCTGGCGGCCTTACTTATTCTCTCTGGAAGCAGTAGAATTCAATGATTTCATTCCTGGAATAAGACAGGTGAGTTCAAATTCCAGCACTGCCACTCACCAGTTGTGTGTCTGAGGGCAAGATATATCACCTCGCTGAACCTGTTTGCTCATTTGTAAATGGGGATAATATGTAAGAGTGGCCCTTGAATAACATGGGTTTGAACTGCCCAGGACCACATATATGTGGATTTTTTCAATATATATGTTTGGCCCTCTGTATTCCTGGGATTTGCATCGGTGGATTCAACCAATCATGGATCAAAAACAGTATTTTCGATCCATGGTTGAGAGTCTGAGAATGGGGAGGGCCAACTGTATGCATTGTTCTATGCTATTTTTTATTAAGGGACTTGAGTATCCATGGATTTTGGTATCCGTGGGGGACCTGGACAAGTCCCCCGTGGGTACTGAGGACAAACTGAAGTTTTGGGACAAACTTTTGGAGCAAAAGTTACCTGTGGATTTACAATCATGTGGGAGTTGGTGCCCCTATCCCTTGCATTGTTTAAGGGTCAACTGGAGTTTCAGTTCCAAAGGGCTGTGGTGAGGCCTAAATGAGTCAGCAATGCCCAGGGTTTAGCATAGCCTCTGGCATGAAATCTGAGGTTGTGCTGTGTACCCCCTATGTCTGGTTGGAAAGGGGAATTAAAATGAGACTAGGGTGAAAAAAATTTAAATAATAAAATTTTAAAACAAGAAATGAGGTGACATCTTTTTTCTTTTTAATTTTTTATTTATTCATTTTTTTTAGAGAGGAGAGGGAGAGGGAGAGAGAGAGAGAGACAGAGAAAGAGAAGGGGGGAGGAGCTGGAAGCATCAACTCCCATATGTGCCTTGACCAGGCAAGCCCAGGATTTCAAACCGGCAACCTCAGCATTTCCAGGTCGACGCTTTATCCAATGCGCCACCACAGGTCAGGCGAGGTGACATCTTGAGACTGGACAGTTTGTTTTCTGTCGGACTCACATCAGGGTAGTGTAGAGGCCAGTGGGGAGCACATTTGGGCAAGAGGCACCTTCACCAAAGAGAAAGACCACCCACCGTTCATGGTCCCCCTCTGTTGGCCAGTTCATCATCCTTGTGATTGACAGCACGGACCGGGATCGACTGCTGACCACTCGGGAGGAGCTGTACAAGATGCTGGCCCACGAGGTAAGCCCCCTGCGGTTAGGGGAGGGCCCGGTGTACTGCCTGTGTGACCTCAGCTTACTCACTTACCCTCTCTGAGCTTCATTCCTGATGATCCAGTCTCTGGAGCCTCTAGCTCAGCAGCTTGGTCAGGGCTAGTTTATCTCAGGTGAAGGGCACAGAAGCCAAAGGTGCTGGTTCAGGTCCTAACACCACTTCCCACTCACTGTGGGATCCCAGACAAGTCACTTTGCCTCTCTAATCCTGTTTTCCCAACTATAAACTGGGGAGCATCATTGGATTCCTGTCATGGAATAGTCGTAAGGATTATACAAGCTGGTTTGGAGGCATTCTACGAGCTGTCGGGGTCATTTACTGGGGTTGCTATGTTGGGACAGGGCCTCCATCCCCACCCCACTTGGGCATGGGCCTCTCTAGCCAGGACAGCTGGGGAGCCAGGGGCACTCATGGGGCACTAGGAAGGGAGGTTGGGTGCTGGCAGGCTGACTGGAGCTGGGCTCCTCTGTCCACAGGCTCTGCGAGATGCTTCCGTCCTGATCTTTGCCAACAAGCAGGATCTGAAGGACTCCATGACCACTGTGGAGATCTCCCAGTTCCTCACCCTGAATGCCATCAAAGACCATTCGTGGCACATACAGGCCTGCTGTGCCCTCACCGGGGAAGGGTTAGTGGCTGCCTCACCTGGACCTCCAGGGCCGCCAAACCAGTGAATGACCGTCAGAACATTCTCCTGCCTCTCCTGTCAGAACCTGGTTCCCCGTTGGTGAAGTCAGTTGAGTACCTTCCCACAGTTGAGATGCTGTGGGTAGGCGTTGAGCAAGACAATCAATCCCTGCTCTTAAGGGGCTTCTAGTGGGGAGAGAGGTGACAGTCCACCTAAACACACACATTTTAGGTACTGATAAGTGCTGTGAAGAAACTGAAATTGGATCACAGTGACAGAGGGGTGGGATGGGTCTGGTTTAGCTCTGGCGGTCAGGGACAGCCTCTACCAGGAGATGTCTTTGAGCTGAGACCTGAATGAAGAGAAGATAGCCACGGGAAGACTCAAGGTCTGACTCTTTCGGACCTTGAGTTTCCTGATCTGTAAAGAGGAGGGTGATTATACCTAACTCCCTTCCAGAGTTTTTGGAGAGAGTAAATGATACCATTCATTCAATATTTATTAAGCACCTATTTGTGCCAGGCACTGTTCTAGGCACTGGAGAAACAGCAGTGAATAAAACAGAAAACTACCTGCCCGCATGGAACTTACTTTCCAGTGGGGATAGATACAGTAAGTTAAAAAGTGCTAAGTGCACCCTGCTGGTGGTGCAATGGATACAGTGTTGTTGTCCTGGAGCGCAGGGGTTGCTGGCTCCACTGGAGGGTGGACCCCAACTCCCCTCAGGGCACATAGGAGAAGCAATCAGTTGGGTGCACAAGGGTGAGTTGATGCTTTTCTCTCTCTCTCAAAAAAAGTGCTAAGTGCTCAGGTAGGAAAGGAGATTGGAAGTACATGGGGGGAATGTTGCAGTTGTAGATAAGCTATCCAGGGAGGGGCTGCTGAGCAAACACCTGAAGGATGTGAAGGAGCTCGGTCACGGTCATATGCAGAGCCTTGTACGCGTTCCCTTTCCTCTTCCTTCTCAAGCGCAATCCCAGCAGGCTGAGGACCTAGATGGCTGGTTGAAGAAGGGGAGGCTTTAGGCAGGTCAGCCCAAGGAACCACACATTTCTGGTGATATCTTGCTACCCCCTCTCCCCCAACCCACAGTCAGTTCAATTCAACCCCCATTTCCTATGCACCCTCCTGTGCCAGGCCCTGTACCAGGCGACACAGACATGTCCAAGACTCCCCTGCCCCTTGCCCCTTGCTCTGCCATTGCTAACAGTCTAATGGGAGAACTATGGGGTCTCTTTCCAGGCCTTTGAAGTCACCCTAGCAGTGCCTCTTGTGATGGAGTGGGTGCAAGGGGACATTAGAGATTTGCCCAAAGACATTGCTAAGATAGGTCTCCAGACCCCTTCCTTCGAGAAGCACTCCCCTGGCTCCCAGACATCCAGAAGTCTCTGTGCACATCCTTCCTAATCTTTATTACAGTATGTAGTTGTGGAAGTATTTGATCATTTGTTTAATGTTAATTAACATATCCATCTTCTCTGCTGGACTTAAGCCTCAGAGGGAACATCTGTTTTTTTTTTTCACCAATAACCGCAGCGCCTAGCACAGTGGCTGACCCATAGTACGTACTCAGTCTGTTTATATTTGTTGACTGAAAGATTGGATATAACTTCAGTTGCCCCCACCATTGGCATTGTGCAGGGGCTGGGGCTTGAAAGTCATTATCTTCATGGGATGTGCTGTTCCTCCCTTCCTGCAGGTTACTTGCTGGGCTCCAGTGGATGCAATCTCGGGCCACTGCCAACTGATGTCCCAGTCTGAGGCCAAGTGGAAACTTTGGGGTTTTGCATGGACTACATGGGTGGAAAACCCAAGTGACTATTTATTACTTTTCTATGATTCTCCAGTGGGGACAGGGACAGCTGTGGCCAGTAAGATCGCCTCTGCCCACCCAGCTGCCCACAGAGGAATTAGACTGTGTACCGTGAACTGCTGCACACAGGCAGCAGGAAAAGCTGCACCTCACTCCACAGAAGCAGGTGTCCTCCATGGACCCCAGGGAAGCTGCTGGCTGGATTAGGAAGTGGAGTTGCCTTCTCTCAGCGCTCCACCTCTCTGTAGGAAAAGTGGGGGAAGAGTAAGAGACTCCTTTATTTCCTAGCACCCCACTCCCAACGCCCTCACTGCCACCCCAGCTTTCTGGCCCATGTTTGGCCAGAGGATATTCTAGAAAGGTGAAGAGGGTGGACTCGGGAAGGAGGGCATACCCAAAAGCTGGGAGGGGAAAGGGGATGGAGGGAATGGGACAGGACATCCCAGACGGGGACAGTTCTTGGCCTGTAGGGAGTTCCATTTCTCCCTCGCCGTCCCACTCCCTCGGAGATGCTGGCTCTGACCACAGCTTCTGAACTTTTGAACCATGCCCTTCGCTGCCAGTGTCCTTCCAATATAAAGCCCACTCATGCCCAATGTCCCAGGTTCCTACAGCATCTGCTTATCTTGTCTGTGTGTGTGTGTGTGTGTGTGTGTGTATATATATATATATATATATATATATATATATATATATTCTTACATTGTGCTCAGGTTTTTATAAAGATGTAATACATATCATTGAAGTACTCACCTGTTATTTCTGCTCAGTAGGGGCCCTTAGGGGTTGGAAAAGCTCAGGAGTCCTCTCCAGGTTGAACTGGAGACAATGGAAACCCAGGCTGCCCTGCATACAGGAAGTGGTGCTATTACTCCAGAAGACCTGGGAAGGTCTCGGGCTTGGTGGGTCTCTCTTGTTCCCAAGTCAGGCAGAGGGTATCTTGGCAGGAGTCTGAACAGAGATATAGTGAGGTGTAATTGTGGAGGAAGAAGTCAGGAATTCTAGCTGTCCCTACTCAAAATTTTTGTTTGTTTCCATGAAATTATTCTGGAGCAATTCTCAGATAAGAAGACAAACTGATACCATTTCCTTATTCCCCAGAAGTGTAACCTAATGAGGTAGGTCACTGAAGGAGGGGGTATAGCTCAGTGGTAGAGCATTTGACTGCAGATCAAGAGGTCCCCGGTTCAAATCCGGGTGCCCCCTCTCCTAGCCACTACTTTTGAAGCCTTCTTAATTCTTTAAGTCCCCTCACCCGTGACGGAAAATAGAGCCTCGAACCCTCTGCCAACCTCTTTTGCACTTAGGAGAGAAGACGGTTCCCTGCCGACCCGCACGCTCAGCTTGTGCGTGTCTGAGTGGAATGAGTTGCGAGGGAGGCCGAGGGCCCTCCCGTAGACCCGTGTGGACTGCCCTTAGGCCCGCGCTTACGGCCCTCTCCCCGAGGCAGGGAGGAGGCGGGGGCTGCCGGGTCCGCCTGGTCAGGGACCCGACCGCCGCTCTCAGGGAGGGAGGCCGTTTCTAAGGACGGAGCTTGGGCTGGGGAAGGCAAGTCCTGAGGAGCCTGCGTGACAGTGGCGGAAGGAGAGAGGGGCGCTGAGCTGCTGTAAGGGGGGCTCTTGCAGGGCAGAGGGGACGCCGATCCAGAGGGAATTCTCCGAAGTGAGGGCTCTCGAAAGATCTCGAGGGACTTACCGCCCGATACACCCCCCCATATTGCATTTTCCTTACACTATCAGTAGAAACCCTTAGCTCAGTGCTTCAGAATACAAACCCTGCATTCAGTGTGTAATCGTTTGAGATTTTTATCTTTTACCTCTGTTATAAACCTTGAATTCTGCTCGCGAGCTCCCCACCACGCCTGCGTAGAAACAGTGTTAACTAGGCCTTTCGTTGACCAGGTTGCCAGCAGGTGGGGGTATAGCTCAGTGGTAGAGCATTTGACTGCAGATCAAGAGGTCCCCGGTTCAAATCCGGGTGCCCCCTTCCTTGTCCTTTTAAGACACCCACCTTCGGTATCTCGAGTAATAATTTTCTTTAAGCGTTTTCTTTTTTGTTCCACAATTTGTTGTTGATATTTCTTTCGTTATCTCTCTTTTGGGCGGACAAGAAGCGGTAAGAGAATGTAAGTAACGAGAATTCTACAGCAGTGGCTCTTAAATATGTTCCCAGAGACCAGCACCGCCTCCTGGCAATGTGTTAGTAATGCAGGCTCTCCGCCTCATCCCAGAGCTACTGAATTAGAACCTTGGGGGCGGTGCTCAGAAATCTGTTTTTAAATAAGTCCCCAGGTGACTCGGATGTACGCTCAAGTTCTAAAGGCTTACATATATTAAAACTTACACGTCATTTGCTTCTAATTATTTCCAAGTTGCTAAGCCCTTATAGAGGATCTTATAAAACAGACTGCGAGGCATTCCTAACTGGGGAATGTACAAAGATATCCAGGCTGGAGCTGCAATCCCATCTGGGACCTCTCACCTTGACCTCCCAGAAGGTAGGGCAGAGGAGATGTGGACTAGCTGGGTCACAGTCGGAGTAGGTGGACAGCATCTGGGCAAGTCAGGGAAAGTGAGACAAACCGCAAAACACGCGTGTTGCAGGTCGTCATCTTACCACTAGAGGGCAGCAAGAAGCCGCAGCTGGAAGCGGCAGCCTATTGGATTCCATTTGAATCTACAAAATCGGGATTTAAATTAGACAAGAATTTACAGACTGGCCTTGCCTTGTTCCATCGTAAGGGAATAGAGGGCTTAGGGCTAGAGGAGGTCGTTTTCTGGGACTCTGGGTCCTGAAGAAGGAGGAACTGGAATTCTAAGAATAGAGAATCTTTAGCTCTTTTCCCCACACTGTTCTTTCTCCTGTCCCCACGCGGGTCCCTCCTCCTGGGGAATCCCCTCAAAGGCACTCAATGTCCATACCCTTTCCGAGATTTTACAGTTCCTAGACCCCAAACCCGTAGAAGCTAGGGCTCACTGTCCCACCTTCCAGCGCTCCAGCTCCTTGCTGTGGCACGAAGTAGGTCAGGGGCGGGAGGAGGCACCTCTGAGTCCTGACCTGATTCCGTGCCTTGCCGTCGATTAAATCTCCTAAATTGTGGATATTTTTATTCTGTCCTGGAAAAAAAAAATCTATTCCCAGAGCCTGTTATACGGTAGTGGCTGGGGTGGGGGTGGTGAACTGCCTTCTTGCTCTGGGGCTGGCTTTGAAGATTGTGTCGGGCCCTGGGCAGGCCTGGGGTCCCCAGAGAAAGGTGGTCTGGATTACCTTCTAAGGGTGACGAGAGGTTTGATCTATTTCAAAGAAAGGGCAAGCCAGACCCCTCCACCCCCAAGTTTTCAGTGCTGGGGGTCAACATGGTGCTGGAAATGGGGGGTTGCATGCTAAATGGAGAGGGGCCCTGGGGGGTGGAATTCAGGCAGCTGCTGGGGAGAGGAGCTGGGGGTCTTTGCTGCAAAGGGAGATTCCCAGGGTGGGGTGGACATCCACTAAACTCCGAGCAACAGCCCAGAAAGTCGGGAAAGCTGGTGGAGCTGGGGACTGGGGTGGGATGGCAGGAGCCTAGGGCCCGAGGAAAGGTCGCCTGTGCTTTCCTGGGGTCTGGTCCCCCAAATCTTCTTCCTGCTGCCTTCCCCAGAGGAGTGGAGGAAGGGAAGGGAGTCGGGAACTAAAATGCGATGTTGCGGGGGCAGCTGATGCTCGTCGGGGGTTCTCTCAGTCCCAGGGTCTCCCGCCCTGTCCCCCTACTCCGTCCCCTCCCCTGACCCCTCGCCCCCGTCTGGGAGCGGCCGCGGGAGCTCTCGGGGAGCGCCGGGGGGGGGGGCGAGGAGGGCCGGGAAAGACCGGGGACAGCTCGGGAGGCGCCGCGCCCCCCGCCGCGCCCCGCCCCCTCCCGCTCCCCGCTCCCCGCTCCCCGCTCCGGGCTCCCGGCCGCCGCCGCTCTGCTCGCTCCCCGGCTCGCGCGCTCGCCGCTCCTGCCGCCTCGTCGGGCCCCGTGCTCCGCGCCGCCTCGCCACCCACCCCGCCGCCCGCTAGCCTCGGGGACCGAACCGCCGAACCCGGGCCGGGGGCGGGTCCTGGCGCCCACCATGCGGAGAGAGCTCTGGCTCGTGGTGCTGGTGCTCAGGGAGGCTGCCCGGGCGCTGAGCCCCCAGCCCGGAGCAGGTAGGACTGGCCGGAGTTGGCCGGCTGGGCCGGGGGCGGGGAGGGGGCAGCCAGGCAGGCGTGGGCTTGGGCAGGGACCTGCAGGCTGGTGATGTCGGGGCTGGGTGAGCGAGTGGACTGAGGGTATTGTCCGCGGGGGGCCAGGAGCCCTGTGGGCTGTGGCAGGTGGACAGGGACCCCACTTTCCTAAACACATAGGGTGTGGGAGTAGGGGTGGAGGCGTCATAAATTGTTCTCCCGAAAGGACGCTGGAGGTAGCCCTGTAGAAGGGGCTCCGTAAGGCAGAAGGCAGTGGGCTGTGGTCCCAGAGGGGACACTGGGAGAGTGATAGGGACCGCTGACCACACGAGGCAAGGCTGAATTCTTATTAGATGGGGTGTCTGCCAAGCTTTGCCTTCTCTTTCTCTTTCCTACCCCCATCCCCAGGCTGACCCAGGCTGGGTCTGCATCGGATTTGGGGGCTGGGTGGGAGCAAATCGGCCCAGGGGGATGGTGGAGACCCAGCATCTCCCCAGAGGAAGCGCAGCGGTGGCCTGAACTGAAGCATTCTTCTTCCTGTCTGGTACCTGGAGAGTGATCCTGGGCCCAGTAAGAAGCAACTTGCTGCTCCCCCATCCCGCAGTCTCCAGGGTCCTCCTGTCACTCTTGCTTTGCTCTGCTCTGTGGCCTTTGACCTTTAGCTACTCTGGTTCTAGTTTGGGGGTGGATGGGGGCTTCCATGTGCACACTCTTTTCCCCCTACACTAGTTTTCTGCAACCATATCTCCCACCTGGAAGTCCTTTCTGAGATCTACCTTGAGTCTCTCATGTTATAAAAGAATCATTTTTCGACAGGTAATTTTACATTCTCCTCATACACCCAGGTCTTCTCTGAGTTTGGGGAGGTGGGCAATTTGCAGTCAGGCCTCTTGACAGACTGCATTGGGATGATAGAGCTCTATGCCTCACTGGCATAGGTATTCCTCAGATGGGACAGCTGTGTGTGTGTGTGTGTGTGTGTGTAGGGGGATGTTGTAGTTGGGCTGCTAGTTCTCAGGGGTATGCTAGCATCAAGCACAGCATCAGTGACCACATTCTTGACTCTAATGGTCCCTGAATGTAGCTGAGACAGGAGTGGGTCCCTGTTGAGAAGAAGGGTAGGGACAGGTGACGGTAGAGCTGTGGGCAGAGAGCAGTGGAAGCTGATGTGGCAATAGGCTGCGGATGCAGAACCACCAGTTTGCAGGGAGACCACACAGAGAGTGGCCGGAGACTTGGCTTCTATTCCCAGCATCTCACTTGCTGTGTGACCTTGAGCAAGTTATTTTCCCTCTCTGGGCCTGTTGCCTCATTATACATGAGGCTGGGAGCAAACTCTTTGTTTGACTCTTGGTGGTGGGCTTATGAGAGATCTTTTTTCTTTTTTTATGATTGTCTTTTCTGATTTGTTATGGGGGATTGATAATTCAAAGATATATGTAAAAAGGAAGAAGTTGGACAGGCCAATTCTTTTTTGTCTTCTTTTAAATTATTTTTTAGATTTTTATTTATTCATTTTTAGAGAGAAAGGACAGAGGGCAAGAGAGAGAGAGAGAGAGAGAGAGAGAGAGAAGGAGAGAGAGAAAGAGGGGAGGAGGCATCAACTTCCATATGTGCTTTGACCAGGCAAGCCCAGGGTTTCGAACCGGCAACCTCAGCATTCCAGAGCGATGCTTTGTCCACTGTGCCACCACAGGGCGGGCCCAGGTTGATTCTTTAGGTCCTTTGCAGCAGCAATCTGGTGGGATCTTCTGAACTCAGGATATGACTGAGTTGATGAGGGAGGGCTCTGAACCTCTACAGAATTGGAAGAACCATGGCGTTGGGAGTCGGTGGCCGGACCCAGGCCTGGCTGAAGGCTGCCTCTTCAGAGTTGGATTGAGATCGTAGACACCTGGGGAGGCCAGGAAGAGCAGGGCAAGTAGAGACTTGAATTACATCTCTAAGTAGAGGATGCTCTGTCTTCTTGGCTTTGACAGAGAGGCAGCCTGAAAAAACGGACTTTCTCTGCAGCAAGAGAGCCTGGCCACACCTAAGGAAGCTTTAGGAAGCCAGAGAGGGAAGCTGTTGGCTCTCAGTTTAGTGCATTTTTCACAAGGCCGGGCCAGATAGAACAGAGGGGCTGCGTGGAGGCAGGGGGATGTCTTTGGGAGAGAACAGTGATGGGGTGGGACATTCTAGGGGAGGGCCACTAAGGAGGAACTGCTCAGCTCTGATAGGTGGTGGAGCTCTTGCAACTAGTGAAAGGGCAGCTGGGACTAGATCTGAACCATAATAAGAAGATGCCTTCAGACTGAAAGACGAAGCCGGCAACTTCATAGAGTATAAGAGAATTTATGTTAATTTACTTACGGGAAGGTTAGGCCTGAGCGGACAGACGTTTTGCACAAACTATTCCCTGCTAACAGACCCCTGTTGCAGTGCTTCTTAAATAGTATAATGTGGCTACTAATGACTGACAGGACAAAGGGACAAAGAATGCAGAGTTCCAGGGGCCATATCTCCCGGTGGTCTTATGATAGACAATTGTTTATAATCCATATTATCACCAGTTTGATATTTATCTCAGATGTCATGCCATTCTGGCTGTTACTAAAAGAAGTATTTATGCTACTTTAAGGAACAGAGAGAATCATGCACTAGAAAGTTTGAAATATTTGCTCAGGACAGTGAAGTTGGTCAAAGGTCACAGCAGGAAACTTAAATCTGGGACACAGAGATGGAGCTGTTGTGTTCCCGTCTACATCTGTACGTCTCCTGTCCCTTTTGATGGATTGGCTTGCTTGGTAGAGCCTTGAAGTTTCATCCATCATTAGAACGGGAGCAGGAGAAAGAAGACGAGCAACCCAAAGACATAGTCAGGGGGAGGGGGAGACCAGGAGAGGCTGGCAGACAGACAGATGGACAGACAGGAAGGTGGCCTTGGGGTGCCTGTGGGAGCAGGGGACTTTGAAGGTATGGCCTATGGCCCAGGTAGAACCAGAGGTGTCTAAAAACAGACATAGAAGGAAGAGGCAGTAGGAGGTGGCTCCCTGGCCTGGGAGTCGGGAGCCCAGGTCCAGCACCAACCCCTGGTGACCCTGGGAACTCCCTCTTCTCTCTGAGCCGTGGTTTCCCCTTCTATAAAATGGGATTTGGACCGGATGATCTGGGGTCCCCATAGCCAGCATTCTGCTTCCATCCTCCCCTTTGCCACTAGTGACTTCCGAACAAACCAAGGCTAAAATCCAAACTTCTCAATGTGGCCATGAGACAGCCTCTGTCACACCTGTCTTGCTGTCCCCATTCTATCCCTCAACACCCTCAGGCTTCCTCCTTCTGACCTTCAGGTAACTAGCTAACTTGTCATCCAGGTGTCAGTCAACTGGAGGGCTCCCTCCTCAGAGAGCCCCACCCTGGTGGCTCTGTCCAGAGTAGCAACAATCTCTAACCCTTTGGTCTGCTTTCTTTTCCTCACAGCACGAGTCACCATCTCACAGAGTCTTATTTGCTGTATTATTAATTTTGACTATGTCTTATTCAACCAGAATCTTCATAGGCATAAGGATGTGTCTGCCTGATCACGGTTGTCACCCCAGCAGCCAACACGGTCTCTTCCTCGGACCTACTTGGTGGTCCTTTCCTGCCAATTCCTTGTGTTTTTTCCCTCTCCCCAGGTGAGGGTCCTCAGTGGGACCTTCCTACCAGCAAGAGCAGAGAGGATACAGTGGGGGGCTTTGTCACTAGGAGGCAGGATTTCAGTTGTGTCTGGAGCCTTTCCCAAGCCCTTTGAAAAGTCAGTCCTCACGTGGAACTCAGGAAAGGCTGGGTCCTGCTGGGTGCTTTGTGTACATTATTTTGTTCAAGACTCAACACGGCCCTCCGGGTGTAGGTTTTAACATCCCCGTTTTACAGATGGGGGATCCAAAGCTGAGAGAGATTTTGCAATTTGTCCAGTGTCAGTAAGTAGTAAGTTCAGGCTGCGGTCTCGAGCTTGTCTAATTCCAAACCTGTGCTCTGTTATTGCTGTGGCATTATAGCAAGGGTCTCCAGAAGACAAGGGAAGGGTCTTCTCAGCCCTGTGGATCTCAGGTACTCAGGGCATTTAGAGATTCTTCCTCCTCTACTTCCCTTTCTCCCTTTCTTCCTCTTTCTCTCTCTCCCTCCTTCCTTCTTCTCCTCCCTTTCTCCTTTCCTTCCTCTTTCTCTCCCTCCCTTCTTCTTCCTTTCAGTCTGTCACCCGTGTGAGCTTACTGAGCCTTTGCTCTGGGTCAGGCACTTGGAGCCTAATATGTTGGGATCAGGCCTGGGTGGCACATGTAGCATTTAGAGCAAGGGGGAGAGATGTCAGGGATGCTCTGGGAAGAAGTGACATCTCGTGAGACTTGGAGATGAGCAAGAGCTCATGGGGAGAAAGGTTTATTTACGGAGCAGAGTGATCCTGGCTGAGAAACAGCATGTGTGAAGCCTTGTGGCCAGAGAGAGCAGGGCTGGGTCCTGGAGAGGGCGTTAGGGAGGCAGGAGGCTGGAGGGGAGAGCAGAAACCCAGTCATAAGGGGCCCCGAATGCTGGGTAGAGATGCTGAGTCTTCAGCTGGAGGGCTGTGGCCAGTGGGACGCATGAGAAGGCTGGAATCAAGTTTGTCCTATGCTCTGGCGGGCGTGTGGGAAGCTTAGCTGAAGGGCATTAAAGGTGGAGGCTGAAGTGGCTACTGGACTGAGTGGCGGTCATGGGCTGGGAAGGCAAGCTTGGGTGATGGGTGAGAGGAGGGCAGCTTGGGCCAGGCACTGCGGTGGCAGAACCTGGTGTCATGACATCAGCCCGTTGCTTCTTGCTCTGGAGCAGGGCAGTGGCATGTGAAGGGGGTTGGGGCACTACCACTAGGTTGTCCCTGGCGAGACAGGGGACACAGTCTCCCAGGACAGCTCCCAGGTTCAGGTCCAGTGGTTCTCAGAGCACGGCATCCAGGAACCCAGGCCGCATTCCAGTCCTGCCCCGGGGCTGCCCCTGCCCCTTAGGAAACAGCCTGGGGTTGCTGGGCACATCTTGCTGCACTTTCTGTGGTCTGAGCAGACCCTGGAGCCAGCCTGCCTGAGTGCAAATTCTGCCACGGACTAGTTGGGTGACCATGGGACATTTATTTCTTAACATCTTTGTGCCTTGGTTCCCAAATTTATAAAATAGGTCTAAAACTAGACCTCTCTCATAGGGTTATTGGGGGGATTAAATGAGTCCATATGTTTAAAACACTTGAAATAGTGCCGACACTGAATAAGCATTTCTCTAAAACTTAGCTCTTATTTAAATTACTGTTACTACTGTGGCATCCCACTAGACCGTGTGCTACTCAGGGTCATGAGTGAATGAGTGGATGAACATTGTGTTCTGGGAGCTTCCTGCCCTCACTCACATGCGAGGGCTCTCCAGTACAAGGCAGAAGGTAGAGCAAGGAGCAGCAGAGGTTTGGATAGGTGTGCAACACATGCATGAGCACACGGGGAGGATGCCAGGGCCGTTAGGCAAGTGTCTGTGTGTGCAGGGGTGCACGTGTGTGTTTGCACAGGCACGTGAGCCCTTGCACCCACACACGTGAGCAACCAGCTGTGTTGGCTCCCGCCACAGGCTGAGTGATGTCCTGTCCTAGCCAGCTGGGCGGGGGAGGGTGGCAGGGAGATGGAGTGTGGTTTGGGAGGGCAAGATTCAGGGCTAGGCTAGGACTGGGCAGACTCCTCTGTCCTTTGCTTTACCCTTCTCAAGGACTCTGCTTCTGGCCCTGGCTCTGGGCCCTCTATTTATAAAGCCTTCTCATTTCTGTTTCTCATCTGAGGCTCATAGCAGCCTATGCCATGGATGTGATTATTGTACCCATTTTAGTGATGAAAAAACTGAGGCTTAGAGAAGTAAACTGAGGAGTTCAAGGTCGAACAGCTTGTGGGTACAACCCCACCTCTGGCCAGACACCCCTCCCTGCCCTCTCCCCAGACCTTGGCCCCCATCAACCCAGCACACTCAGTTGTAGGACTCAGTTGCACACCCTGTCCCGGCCGCCGAGCTCCTCCGCTTGCTCTGCGCATGTTCCTTTCCTGTCCTGGCTCCTGCTCAGGCCCGAGGGCTGCTTGCAGGAGGACCTGGGGAGGCGGGCAGACCAGCCCAGCACAAACAGTCCTATTTCCAGAGGCAGCTGTGGGCCTCACCCGAGAAGTGTAAGGCAGCCTGGCTTGGGGTATGGACCAAAAGCAGGCTGTCTTCCCAGCACTGGGCTCAGGTCCATCTCAGCTAGTGGGCATCTAGGGGAAGGGGTCTGGAGACCGCTCCTCTCCCATCTTCTCCAGAGCATCTGGTTGCGATTAGGGGCAGAGAAATGAGAGGGGTCCGGCAAGGGTCCAGCAGGCGCCAGCAGCCAAGAATGACTTAATTGGATAAAATGTCTAATGACAAACCAGAGCCTGACAGCAAAGAGTCCTGGCCCCAGCCCCAGGCCTGGTCCTGGCCAAACCTTGTCTCAACCTCTGTGCTTGCTGGCTCTCCAGTAATTACCTCCAGTATTGTGTGCTTAATTATGCAGTGATTGAGCACCTACTGTTTGCTAGGCACTGAGGACACACATTTGCAGAAGGTGGGATAGTCCTGGGGGCAACAGGGTGACATAGTTACAACACCATTGGATGCCCTAGGAAAGAGGACTACATCCAGGAGCTCTGGGGAGTGGGCGGGGACAGGCAGGGGTCATGAAGGGTCATGAGTGGGTGGGGCCTGAAATTGATGAAGATCACAGGGACTATCAGATCCAACTGTCTGGTGATCTGTGTCCCATATACACATCCCCAGTAGGTGTGGCAATTGGAGTGACAATAAGATACATCTTTGAGGGCACACATCTTTCTGAAATGGACAAGCTTGGTTTATGTGTCATATAGAATAAATTTAATGATAGAACAGAAGAGAACATCTAGTCTAGGAATAGCTGCTAAATGGCCTGTGTGCCACCACCTTCTAATCCTGTGCCATGGCAGACATTGCTAATCAATCATAGCAATCTTTTCTGCTAAACAGAAATGGAGCCTCAGAAGTCTGCTTAATTAGAGTGCTCCTGACTGTCACTAACTGGTTGGAGATGGGTTTTGAGCTGAAAGTTATTTGCCGTACTTGGCGGTGTCTACACTCCTTATTTTATGAGGAAAGTGACTTGCCCAAGGTGCCGGAAGGCGGTGATAGGATTAAACAGTGGCCCCTACTGTAGAGACTTCTTTCACTGTCACATCCTGGGAGGAAGTGGCATCTAGTGTGTAGAGGCCAGGGATGCTGGTAAACATGTTACAATGCTCGGGAACTGCGCCCCAACAAAGAATTATCCAGTCCAAAATGTCAATAGTCCCAAGGTTGAGAAGCCCTGAACTAAAAGAATTCTGTTCTCTGGCTTCTAGTCTCTAGAGTCTGTCGGGAAGGTGAGATTATGTACCATTTCTGGCAGAGAAATAAGGAACTAGTTTGGGAGGTGCCAGAGGAGTGGTTCTCACCCTTGTCTGCAGTGTTGGGTCCAGGGTTTCTTAATAACTCCCCTGGGAATCGTTTAAGAATCCTAATACTTAGGCTACACCGTGGGCTACACTACATCAGAGTCCCTGGGGTGGGACCCAGACATTGGGAGTTCTTAAAGCTCCCTGGATGATTCCGGTGTGCAGCTGAGGTGAAGAATAATCACCTCTTTGGAGGCACATCTACCTGGGTTTGAAACTTACCTCCATTCCTAACCTGCCATGCGACCTTTAACCTCTGTGAGCCACTGCTTCCTGTCTGTGAAGTGGAGAGCGTCCTATCTACTGTGGAGGGATGGGGTGAGGACTAAAAGTGTCGTATGTGCGAGGTGGAGTGGAGCTGGGTACATGTCTCTCAGTTTACGACGGTATTGCATTCCCTGGTAGTCAGTGTCCCCAAAGGCAGTGATGACATGGGGTTGGAGTCTTTGCAGAGTAAGTGGGCTGGTTCCCCTCTCGGACCTTCACACTGGACTCCTAGGACTCAGCTTTCTGTCCCCTTCTCTCAGGTCAAGATGCAGGCCGAGGCTCCGGATGGGCTGCCAAGGGGACCGTGCAGGGCTGGAATCGGAGAGCCCGAGAAAGCCCTGGGCAGAGGTCGGAGCCGGAGCCAGACAGGACCCAGCTGAGCCAGGACCTGGGTGGGGGCACCCTGGCCATTGACACACTGCCGGATAACAGGACCAGGGTGGTGGTGAGTGCTGAAAGGACATGGAGGGAGAGGGGAGTGGTGGGAGGCCCGCCATGGGCCCATGTACACGTGTCAGACATGCAAATCACATACCCTTTGTTACTGGCCCTGGAAGTCAGTGTGGAAACAGGGGTCTAGAAGAGATGGAAGCAGAGCCCCGCCTGGGTCATTAAATCTTGGCATCTCAAGAGCGTCATAAGTTACCTACCTCTTTGTTAACCAGAAAGGTAAAGGATTTGCTTAAGGATGCTCAGCATGTCTACAGGGTTCCTGACACTGGATTCGTCCACTGCTTAGGGACTCCACTAAAAGCTGAATGAAGGTGGCATTCTTAGTCACATCCAGCTGCCAGCTCTGGCCCTTCCCCCACCTCATTTATTTTTTATTTTTTAAATTGAATTTATTAGGGTGACCCTAGCTAACATAGTTATACAGAGTTCAGGTGCCCAATTCTACAGCACGTCTCTGTACACCGCATTGTGTGCTCAGCCCCCCAAGTCAAGTCCTCATCCGTCACCATTTATCCTCCACACCCGCTGCCACCTCCTCCCCTGCGAGCCCCACCTCATTTCTGTGCCATCTGTAGACTGTGTGTCCCCAAAGGGTTCACGGCTGCCGCCGCTCAGGCTGCTCAGACTCATGGCAGGGGACTCTGAGTGGAGGACGCAATGAGGGCGAATCCCCGGGAGAGACCATCCTGTGTCCGGGGCAGTTCTGGGGGTGTTGCAGGGGGCCAAGGGGGTCGAGGCCGGGAGGAAGTGCCGTCCTCATCGTCGTCCTCGCAGGGTCTGGGCTGGCTCTCCGGCTGGAGGCCTCTGCATGTGTGCGGGTGAATCTATAATAGTGTGTGTGTGTGTGTGTGTGTGTGTCCGTCAGCAGGAGTGTGTCTGCAGCGTGTCTGAGGGCTTTGATGATTATGTACACCTTCCTGTGTGTCTGTTTCCATGAGCTCTTTGCGTCTGTCATGAGGAGGTGTGTGTCCGTGTGTGTCCACGTGAGTGTGTATGTGCCTATGGCCGAGAGTGAAGGGGGGGGGGGATTCTCAGGATGGTAAAAAACTATGAAACAGGAAAATAACCCTCAAAACTAGGAAACAAGAAGGAACAAGAGGAAGTGCTTCTTAGTATTTATTTATGTTTTCATAACTTTCTCTTTATATCAAAGAAGTGCTTACAGATGGTCAAAAAGGTCAAATAATGCTAAAATTGGAAAACGAAGCACATACCCCCGCCCCTTGCTCCGAGGCACAGCCTCAGGTATTCCTGCTGGCCCTACCTCCATATTTCTAAGTGATGTGCTTATTCCGCTGCCTCTTGATTAATCTGTTTAGACATTATCTGTTGACTGCCTGTGGTGTAGATGGAGATTTGCCTTTTACATACTCCCCAGAGCATCATTTTACTCTCTCAATATTTTTGTGAATTCCGTATGCTCTGCTTTATGTCATTATAATCATGTAAATATTGTTTGCCACTAATCCCAGCAGGAGAATAGCATTGCTTACTTTCTTATATGATTTTTTTTTTAACTGGGTCCTTGTCCCCCTCCACCTGCTTAGTTTTCTTACTACAGCTATGTGTTCTTATACATCCACTGACCTTGTTAAAAAAGAGACCACAGGCCCAAAATGGAGTCACTTGTGCTAAACCCACAGCACAAAAACCAACACTTACTACCCAATTTAATTACAGTTTCAACCTCTCCCAGGAGTGGAATCTTAAACCAGTCAGCCTGGAATTACCTGGTGGGTTCTAGTAAGGTCATCTGCTTGATAGGCCCTGTCATCCCCTGAAAGATGGTGACCTGGACACAAACAATCCACTCTTTGCTATAAACTTCCTTTTATCTGCTAAATGAGATGCTGCCTGATTCATGAAAAGCTCAATAAAGGCAGTAAGAGCTTTAAAATGTGCTCAGCTGAAGTTTGCTGTTTAACAACAGCCTCAAATACAATTTTGGGGGTAGTCAAACCAGTCAGTTCTCCTCTGTCCCCTGAAACCTCTCTCTCTCTCTCTCTCTCTCTCTCTCTTTTTGTATTTTTCTGAAGTTGGAAATGGGGAGGCAGTCAGACAGACTCCCACATGTGCCCTACCGGGATCCACCCGGCATACCCACCAGGGGGCGATGCCCCAGAGCCATTTTAGCGCCTGAGGCAGAGGCCACGGAGCCATCCCCAGAGCCTGGGCCATCTTTGCTCCAAAGGAGCCTTGGCTGCGGGAGGGGAAGAGAGAGACAGAGAGAAAGGAGGGGGGAGGAGTGGAGAAGCAGATGGGTGCTTTTCCTGTGTGCCCTGGCCGGGAATCGAACCCGGGACCCCTGCATGCCAGGCCGCCGCTCTACCACTGAGCCAACCGGCCAGGGCCCGAAACCTCTCTTTTATAGTCCCGCTCCAACCTGGATTGGCTGTCTCCCTGCCTGCCCGCAGCCGTCCTGGGACCTCTTCTTCAATGTGGAACCCCTAGTCTCTCTCCTGTGTTGAGCATCCTGTTCTCCTGACCCCAAGTCTTCTCTTTCCTGCTTCTCCCCTTTGTTTGTTTAGTTTCCTAAGAAAGTTTACATGGGAGCAAAAAATTCTTTTTTTTTTTTTTTAACAACTGATAGTCAATTTATTAAAAAGGCTGATTTAAGCATCTGCAATGGTGACTTCAACCTCAACTCCCGGCTCAATACTGATGGAAGTAATCTGTTTAACAATCTCAGAAGGGCTGTGCAGGTCAATGAGACGTTTGTGGATCCTCATCTGAAACCGATCCCAAGTCTTGGAACCCTCCCCGCAGGGAGTTTTTCTTGTGGTGATTCTCAGAGTCTTGATAGGCATGCGCACGGGTCCTTTCACTTTGAGATTCTTTTCCTTCGCACCTCTGATCAAGTCAGCACACACCTTCTCCAGAGACTTGACGTTGCGGCTGGTTAGAGTGATTCTAATTCGGTGGATCGCCACCTCCGGTTCCACGGGTGTCTTTCCGGTATCTTTAAAAGCCATGGCTGCGGCGCGGCTTCCTGACCGACTTGTTCCTCGGCGAGAGCGAACAGCGGTGAGTCAGGAGCAGGAGCGGGAGCGACGCAGGTCGCTAAACAGCAGCAGCGTCTTCCTGAAAGAGGCAAAAAATTCTTTTGAAAGCTTGCATGTCTGAAAATGCCTTTATTCTATCCCACATCTGATTGATGGTTTGGCCGAATATAGAATTCTAGATTAAAAATAGTTTTCCTTCAGACATTTTGCAGGCATCTCACCATTGTCTTCTGGCTTCCAATGTCACTGTTGAGAGGTTTGATATCATTATTATGCCCCATTTTTGTATATACCTGTTTCTCCCCCACCCCCACCTTCAGAAACCATGGGGGTTCCCTGTAACCTCTGAGAGTGAGGCTGTTTGATGGGCTGTTTCTTTTTCTTTTTTAATTAAGTGAGAGGCAGGGAGGCAGACAGACAGACTCCTGCATGTGCCCTGACTGGGATCCACCCAGCAAGCCCCCTACAGGGCGTTGCTCTACCCATCTGGAGCCACTGCTCCATTGCTTGGCAACCAAGCTATTATAGCACCTGAGGGGAGGCCATGGAGCCATGCTCAGCACCCAGGGCCAACTTGCTCTAACCTTTAGAGCAGGGGTCGGGAACCTATGGTTCATGAGCCAGACGTGGCTCTTTTGATGGTTGCATCTGGCTCACAGATAAATTTTTAATAAAAAAATAATAACGTTAAAAATATAGGCCCTGGCTGGTTGGCTCAGTGGTAGAGCATCGGCCTGGCGTGCAGGGGTCCTGGGTTCGATTCCCGGCCAGGGCAACAGGAGAAGCGCCCATCTGCTTCTCCACCCCTCCCCTTCTCCTTCCTCTCTGTCTCTCTCTTCCCCTCCTGCAGCCAAGGCTCCTTTGGAGCAAAGTTGGCCCGGGCGCTGAGGATGGCTCCATGGCCTCTGCCTCAGGCACTAGAATGGCCCTGGTTGCAATAGAGCAATGCCCCAGACGGGCAGAGCATTGCCCCCTGGTGGGCATGCCGGGTGGATCCTGGTCAGGCGCATGCGGGAGTCTGTCTGACTGCCTCCCCGTTTCCAACTTCAGAAAAGAAAATACAAAAAAAAAAAAATAAATAAAACATTCTCATGTATTACAATCCGTTCATTTCCTATCGCTCATGTTCATGGTTGCAGGCGGCTGGAGCCAATCACAGCTGTCCTCCGGGACAACACCAAATTTTTACTGGATAATGCCTAGGTACACGGGTCGTTGTATGGCTCTCACGTAATTACATTTTAAAATATGTGGCATTCATGGATCTCTCAGCCAAAAAGGTTCCCGACCCCTGCTTTAGAGCCATGGCTACAAAAGGGGAAGAGAGAGAGAATGAGAGAGAGAGAGAGAGCGTGTGAGAGGAGAGAGAGAGAAAAGGGAGGCGTGGAGAAGCAGATGGTCTCTTCTCCTATGTGCTCTGACTGGGAATCAAACCTAGAACTTCCGCATGCTGGGTCATTGCTTTATGGCTGAACCAACCGGCCAGGGCCGCGATAGGCTGTTTCAACCTATGGACATAGTCACCAGTTCTGGAAAGTCTTCCCCTTTTATTTCTTTGACAGTCTTTGCCTAGCATATTCTCTTCTTTCAACAATTCCCCTTGATTTGATGTCCTTTTTGGAGAATGATCTTCAAACTTTCTTCTCTCTTCTGTTGTCCCTCTGACCCTTTTGCATTTTATTTACTTATTTATTTATTTTTAGTGGGAGGAGAGGCAGAGACAGACTCCTGCATGCAGCCTGACCAGGATCCACCCAGCAAGCCCACTAGGGGGCAATGCTCTGCCCATCTGGGGTCCTTGTTCTGTTGCAACCAGAGCCATTTTTTAGCGCCTGAGATGGAGGACATGGAGCCATCCTCAGTGCCCGGGCCTAACTTGTTCCAATCAAGCCATGGCTGCAGGAGGGGAGGAGAAGAGAGAGAGATATATACGTATAGAGAGAGAGACAGAGAGAAAGGAGAGGGGGAGAGGTGAAGAAGCAGATAGTCGCTTCTCCAGTTCAATTCTGACTGGGAATTGAACCCAGGACATCCACACACCGGGCTGATGCTCTACCACTGAGTCAACCTGCCAGGGCCCCTTTTGCATTTTTTGTTGTTTATTTGTTAATTTGCATGTTTTTATTGTTCTACTTTCTGGGAGATTTTCTCAGCCTTCTTTTCTTTCTTATTTTCCCCCAACTTTTAGAAACTGTTTATTTTCTGTTATCCTTATTTTCATTCTGTTATGGGGGACCTGACCTGTGGTGGCGCAGTGGATAAAGTGTCGACCTGGAATGCTGAGGTCACCAGTTTGAAACCCTGGGCTTGCCTGGTTAAGGCACATATGGGAGTTGATGCTTCCTGCTCCTCCCCCCTTCTCTCTCTCTCTCTCCCCCCTCTCTGAAATAAAATAAATAAATAGAAAGAGTTTGTGGAAGGCCATTCAGTGGTTGTTTCTCAACCTTATTTTCTTTTCTTTATTTTTAGAGACAGAAAGAGAGTCAGAGAGAGGGATAGATAGGGACAGACAGACAGGAACGGAGAGAGATGAGAAGCATTAATCATTAGTTCTTCGTTGTGACACCTTAGTTATTCATTGATTGCTTTCTCATATGTGCCTTGACCGTGAGGCGACAGCAGACCTAGTAACCCCTTGCTCGAGCCAGCTACCTTGGGTCCAAGCTGGTAAGCCCTGCTCAAACCAGATGGATGAGCCCACGCTCAAGCTGGCTACCTCAGGGTCTCGAACCTGGGTCCTCTGCATCCCAGTCCAATGCTCCATCCACTGTGCCCCCGCCTGGTCAGGTTTCAACCTTATTTTCTTAATGTTGCTGATTTCCCCCTACTATCATATTTTTAATTTCCAAGAACTCTATTATGTTCTGAATATCTCTTTTTATAATAAAAGGCTTCTGTTCTTGGGCCATAGATGTACTATCTTCTCTCTCTAAACACGCAAAATTAAAATGTTTAAATATTGTTTTTCCTGCCCTCTACATTCTTGCTTTCTTTCTTTGCTCTTTGCATCATTTCTTTTTTTTCCCCTCTCTCTCTTTCTGTTTTTTAGTGGGGCAGTTGTTCAATGCAGAAACAGCTCCCACAGGTTGGGCAGGGGGAAGGAAGACAGGGATGGTGGAGCACCTTGAGAAGAGCAGCAGCGTGGAGACCCGATACGCTTGGCTGGGAGGCTGGCTGCCCAAAGCGGGAGCTGTGACTGCCTCTGCAGGAGGGCTGCTGGGCAGGAGCTGTAGCAACAGGGCAGGGAGAGGGGCCAGCACCAGCCTTTGGCCGGTAGGGAGGATGCGGGGAAATAAATGCTCCGCATTCTCCTCTGCATCGTTTCTATGACGGGTTATTCCATTTATCTCAGGCTCTGGCATGGCTTCGCACCGTTACCGATCCTGTCTTTATTTGAAGTTTTGATATTTTCTTCATTGTAAGTTTGTTTGCATTAATTCTGATTTTTAAACAATATTCTTTGTCTTGATGACTGAGTTTGTTGGTCTTTAAATGTTGTACCTGGCCCTGACCAAATAGCTCAGTTGGTTAGGGTGTTGTCCCTTTATACCAGTGGTTCTCAAAGTGTGGGCCAGAGTGCACTGGTGCGCCCTAGAAGATTTCCAGGTGTGCCCTATGGTATTCCAGAGAAATATGTGCCTGTTGGGGACCAAAAAATCAATAGGGTTTTTGGAGTTTAGATTTTTGGGGGACAGAGGTGTGAGGAGTTGGCTGTAAGCTGACAGTCTGCCCAACCCCTGACCTCACTTGCCTGATTAGGTTGCAAAAGGCTGTTAAGCTGTGGTGCTGGATTGTCTACACTACCCCCATGTTCCCTGGAAAGACTGGAGGCAAGTTTCTTCTATCCTTTGTTGGTGTAAAGCTAAGATGATATGTATGGTGGGGGTTTTCTGCACTCAACACAATTAAGAGTAAAAAGAGAGGAATTCTTCAATGTATTGATGAGGAAATGAGAGTTTGCCTTTCTAATATATGCCCAAACATTGAAGAAATCGCTAGGACACATCAGGCCCATGTTTCTCATAAACACAAGAATGAAAAAA
The DNA here is from genome assembly GCF_036850765.1 of Saccopteryx bilineata. NCBI lineage: Eukaryota > Metazoa > Chordata > Mammalia > Chiroptera > Emballonuridae > Saccopteryx > Saccopteryx bilineata. The sequence continues at coordinate 375,564,295 of NC_089491.1, forward strand.
CTTAACACATTCGCACTGGGACCTGCTGAATTTACTAAATCTTACTAAGAATGTATCTAGATATATAAAAAGATAACTTTTAAAAAAATTTTTAACCCCTCTTTTTTACGAATTCTAAAACACATAACTTAAAAAATGTAACATAAAAATGTTTTCTAATGTCAGAATAAATTTAATTTTCTCGTATTTATTTTGTTTAATTACCATAAAAGCACGCTTGGACTTTATATTTATTTCTTTAATATCTGACTTAATTGTTATCACATATTTCTCAGGAGTTTGTACATAGTGCGCCTACAGTTGTTTGTAGGGTTTTAAATGCGCCCCGACCTCAAAAGTTTGAGAGCCACTGCCTTGCACCAAGGCTGCAGGTTTGACTTCCAGTCAGGGCATGCACAGGAAGCAGCCAATAAATGCATAAATAAGAAGAATAACAAATGGGTGGTTTTTTCTCTCTCTCTCTCTCTCCTCTCCCTTCCTGTTTCTCTCTCTAAAAGTCAATTAAAAAAATTTTTTTAAATCTTGCACCCAGGTCAGTGCCTCACTCTCCTCACCCTAATCCCAGACTAAGGTAGACCCCACCTCTCTCACTCATGCAGCCCACTTGTGCCCCATCCGCCCTGTCTTCTCCGTCCTTCAGAACCAAGGGCCCATGGTGAGACGATGGAGTAGAAGGGCATGGCAGGAGAGGTGTCCTGAGTAAGGGGACACCTGGAGGCTCACCCTTTCCTATCCCCCAGCTTTGCTGGGCTATCAGTTACAGAACTGATACTTGCTTTGGGCCGGAGACCGTGGCCAGAGGGCCATGTCCCTGTCTGTTCAGAAAAGACCTTGCTAAAGAGAGTCACGGAGATGTGGACTTCTGGAAGCAATTGTCTGTGGGCGTTCAGAAAGGGCAGTAGGATCGCTAAGAGCCAGCATGGAGTCAGTAACCTCAGAGGTTAAAAAAACAACATGAATTCTTGGGCTCCACCCTGGACTGACTGGTTCAGAAACTCTGCAGATGGAGCCCGGGAATTTGTTTCTTTAAAAGTCTCCCCCATATGATACTCCTGGTCATCTAGGTGTGGGAACTGCTGACATGTAACATTTCAAACCAATTTCAAAATTGGTCACTAGATTGATCACCAGAACATGAGGCTTTCTCAGGCACCACGTGGCTGTACTTGGCCACAAGGCTTGCACTACTCTGGGGGCACCACGTGGCTGTACTTGACCACAAGGCTTGCACTACTCTGGGGGCACCACGTGGCTGTACTTGACCACAAGGCTTGCACTACTCTGGGGGCACCACGTGGCTGTACTTGACCACAAGGCTTGCACTACTCTGGGGGCACCACGTGGCTGTACTTGACCACAAGGCTTGCACTACTCTGGGGGCACCACGTGGCTGTACTTGACCACAAGGCTTGCACTACTCTGGGGGCACCACGTGGCTGTACTTGACCACAAGGCTTGCACTACTCTGGGGGCATCACGTGGCTGTACTTGACCACAAGGCTTGCACTACTCTGGGGGCACCACGTGGCTGTACTTGACCACAAGGCTTGCACTACTCTGGGGGCACCACGTGGCTGTACTTGACCACAAGGCTTGCACTACTCTGGGGGCACCACGTGGCTGTACTTGACCACAAGGCTTGCACTACTCTGGGGGCACCACGTGGCTGTACTTGACCACAAGGCTTGCACCACTCTGGGGCTCCCTCAGCAACCACACATCAGGAGTCCACGTGGAGGAGCAGGACCACCCTGGCAGAAGGTCCCTCTGACTGTGTGGGGGACTACATGCCCAGCTCTGCCCAGAAGTTAGAAGGCTCAGACTTCTGATCAGACTTCTACCTTAGCTGGAAGAGGGTCAAGTCAAGATGTCTTAGCTGGTCAGATGTCAAGGCAAGGACTTGAAGCCCTCCTTGGCAGGTTGAATGATAGTTGGACTCCTGCCGAATGAAACTACCAGGATAAATATAAATCCTGGTACTTCAGTTTAAAATAAGGTAGGAGCCTTGACCAGGTAGCTCAGTTGGTTAGAGCGTCATCCCAATATGCCAAGGTTGTCGGTTCAGTCTACAAGAGTCAACCAATGAACACATGGGTAGGTGGCACAATGAGTCAATCTTTTTCTCTCTCTTTCCCTTCCTCTCTCTCTAAAAATCAATAAAAATAAAATTTAAAAATTATAAAATAAAGTAAAGTGGGAAAGATATGGCTTAGCAGCAGTTCAGGAGGAAAAGACTGGGGCTTCTCACTGCCTGTGGGCTGAGGATGAGTCAGGAGTGAGAAGTGGCTGCCAAGGATGGAGGTGGCAAAGCCAGCTGTGTTCATGGAAACCCACGGAAACCCTGAGACCAGGGCTGGGCCTCGGGGGACCCTGTGGGGTAGTTCTCAGCCTAACCACAGCTGCGGAGTCTGAGAGGAATCCAGAGTGGTTGAAGGAATTGGGGGTAGTTTGCCTGGCATGGAGAAGGCTCGAGACGTGGCTATTTTCCAATAGCTGCAGGGCTGCGACTGGGGCAGAGGAAAGAGATGATTTTTCTCCATAGCAGTTATCCCGTCCTGCACTGAATTCTCTATTCATTTGTTTACATTGCCTGTCCTCCCGCTGGAACTGAAGCACCAGGAGACCCGAGACTGTTTTATCACTCTGTCGCCAGTGCCTGGCACATGGTGGGAGCTCCTCCTTTGAAGGGACAAAAGGAAGTAAGGATTTGTTCATCCCCAGAGGCCTTAAAAGAGGGTTTTTTGAAGACAAGAGGTTGTGCCCAGGGCGGGTTGTTGGATTCAGTGACCCCAACTCTACTGACTTCCGGGTTCCCACACACATAAGAGAACATCAGAGCTTATACACATGTGTGTGCATACCCGTGATCCGGGTGGTCTCATGCCTGCATCCTTAGAGGGGCCTGTGTTCCCTTCCCTACCTCGCCTTGAACCCATTAGGCCTCGCACTGAGCAGTGTTCAGTGGGGGACACTGATGATCGCCCCCCGTCAGCACAGCCAGATCTCAACATCTCCCCACCCCCCCAGCCCCCCGGCTATGTGCCCCTCCTGACCTGGACAGTGGGCCACCCAGCCCCTGCAGGAGCCCAGCAGAGAAGCCCGAAGATGCCTGCTTCTCTGGCATCTCTGGTCAGCATTTCAGCGAGCTGGGGTCTCTTTGGCTGAAGGAAACCCAATCTAGATAACAGCTCGGCGGCCAAGCGCTGGGCAAGAGGGGAGTGGGGGAAGCAGACGTCTCAGCAAGCTGGATTTGATCTATCTCAGAATGTTTTCTGGGGTCTCAACAGGTCAATATTTCCATGGTCTTTCCATATCGCAGCCTGGTCTGTGTCCATGCTCTGGGCCATGTCTAGAGGCTGAGGTCCTGGCAGGGGAGTGGCCATTCCCTTTGACCCCCAGCCCATCCTCCTTCCCTGTCCCTCCACATCCTCTGGCTGTGGCTCCCCCCTGGCCAGGTCCCTCCTGCTCGGCTCTCAAGTCAGCCCCTCTGCCCAGCCTCCGTCCCAGGCCTTCTCAGGCTCACCCCCCTCAGCCCATCTTCTCTTCCCATCCCCTCTGTCCAGTCCCTCTGCCCAGAGCCCCTGCCTGGCCACCTCACCACAATGCTTCTTCCAGTTCAGACTGGCTTGTTTGGAGGCCTTGTGGGATCCAGGCTGCGCTCCCAGGGCGGGCTCTCAGCTCCAGGGCCCCTGGTCAGAGCCAGTTCCTTGGGTTTCAGTCTCACACCCACTCTACAGTGACATCCCAGTGGGAATAGAACTCTTGTCTGAACTCAAGTTTTCCAGCGATTTTCCACCAAGACCAACCCTAAGGCCCTAGAACACTGGGAATCTCTTTGGAGGGGGTGGGGCGGGGGTTGGGGGAAGCCACAGAGCTAAGTCAGAGACCTTGGGATGTGCCACAATTTCTTCTCCGAGAGGTTGGAAGAGGGAGATGTTGAACAAAGATTCTCTTCCTCCTGGAGATTTTCAAATCTTGGTTTCGTGGTTCAGGTCTGGAGCCAGAGTTTGGGAGGAACCAAGTTTAAGAACACTCAGATGTGAAGGTTCCCCTGTAACAGAAGAGGTTCACTCCATAAGAGAAAAGAGTCCTTCCTGCCACTCCAGTCTTCCTCAAGGCCAGCTTCCAGGAATCCCTCTCCTCTCTGGCCCAAGCAAAACTTTCCAGCTCACCCACCGGGTGGCAGGCTGAGGACCTTGCATGGGGCAGGCACCGTGTCATCCAAGATGGCTGAACAGTGACAGGGACAAGTGAGTGCAATTCCTGCCTGGTTACTACAACCTCCCAAAGCAGGCAGTTCCCAAAAGGAGACCTCCAGAAGGCCTCCTCCCCATATTTAAGGACCTAGGAGAGAAGGGACAGATGAACAGAGCTGTGGCACAGACACGCGAAGTGTAAACAGTGCTCACTGAAGAGCCTCACCATGTCCGTGCACTTGGGAAGGGAGGGGAGGAGGCCAGTACAGGACGTCTGGGAGTAGGATGGAAGGAAGGTGGGTGGAAGGTGAAAGTTGTGAGTCGAATTTCTTTTTTAAAAGATTTTATTTATTGATTTTAGAGAGAGGAGAAGGGGAGGGAAAGGGGGTTGAGGAGTAGGAAGCATCAACTCAAGTTGCTTTCCGTATGTGCTTTGACCAGGCAAGCCCAGGGCCTCGAACTGGTGACCTCAGCATTCCAGGTCGACATTCTATCCACTGTGCCACCACAGGTCAGGCATGAGTCAAATTTTGAAGAGAGAGAAGATGAGAGATTTTGTGAGAAGAAAGGGTGTCCCGAGAGGTGGGAGGTTGAGGTGGGGTCCAGACGTCCGGTCTCCAGCATGGTGGAGAGTCTGGCAGTCTTGGCCCTGGCAACTACCCTCTGCATGACCTTGGGCTGGACACCTCACCCCTCAGTTAATGCACCTGGCATGGCAAGCTTCTATAAGCCCCTGCTAGCTTTAAATTTCCCAAATGGGATGGCAAACAGTGATCTCACAGGGTGAAGATTTAAGAGCAAAATTCGGGGCACTTGCTGGGTGTGCAGTCCCCATTGTCTCCCCTCCCCAGCTGAATGTGCAGCCCCAGGAGGTCCATCTCCCCTGTAGTCCCTCTTGTTGACCCTCTCCCTCGGACAAGTTGGTTTCTTTTTTCTTTTTGTCTTCTCTTTCTTCTCCTTGCCCTGATTGGGGTCCACCAAGCAACCTCATCTGGGGATGATGCTCAAGTACCGAGCTATTTTTAGCACCTGAGGCTGTCCCGCTCCCAGGGAGCTATCCTCAGCACCCGGGGCCACACTCGAACCAAATGAGCCAATTGAGCCACTGGCAGCAGGAGAGGAAGTGGGAGAGAAGGGGGAGAGGGAGGGTGAAGAAGCAGATGGTCACTTCCCCTGTGTGCCCTGACTGGGAATTGAGCACAGGATGTCCATACTCCAGGCCAATGCGCTATCCACTGAGCCACTGACCAGGGCCTCTTTTTCTTCTTTCTTGTTGAAGTATGGGTCACATAACATAAAATTTAATAACATAAAATGAAGTGTATTTAACACACTCACAGTGTTGTGTACCCCTAACCCCTGTCTAGTTCCAAAACATTTTCATCACCCCAAAAGGAAATACTGAAAGACTGTCCCACCTTAAGCCGTTGCTCCCCATCCCCCCCTCCCCTCAAGCCCTTGGCAACTACCAATCTGTTTCCTGTTTCTATGGATCTACCTAGTCTGGATGGCTCATATATAAATGAAATCATATGATATATAACCTTTTGTGTCTGGTTTCTTTCACCTAGCATAATATTTTTCAGGCTCGTCCATCTTATGGTTGAATACTGTTCCATAGTTCAGATACACTGTAATTTGTTTATTCATTTGTTGATAGACATTTGAGCTGTTTCCACCTTTTGGCTGTTGTGAATAGAGCTGCTATGAACATGTGTCCATGTATTTATTCAAGTACCTGTTTTCAACTATTTGAACTAGGAGCTATATCCCTAGGAGTGGAATTGTTGGATCATACGGTAATTCTCTGTTTAACTTTCTGAGGAACTGCCAACCTGTTTTCCATAGTAGCTGCACGATTTTACATCCCCAACAGGAGTGTAAGAGGGTGACGACCCCACCCCCCACCCCCGTCCTTGTGAGCACCTGGCATTTTTTGTTGTTGTTGTTAAACAGCAGCATCCTGGGGGGGGGGGGTGAGGTGATGTCTCATTATGATTTTGCTTTGTATTTCCCTCCTGACTTGTGATGTTGAACACCTTCTCATGTGCTCATTGGCCTTTTGTGTATCTTCTTTGGAGAAATGTCCGTGTAATGTTTTTTCTGCCCATTGTTTCCTTTGCCCATTTTAAAATCCCATTGTTTGTCTTTTTGCCTTGGGCAAATTTCTTAATCCCTCTTAAGCCCATTTGTTCACTGTCAAACGGGGATGTTATTTTCCAAGTGTAACTAACTGTAAGGGTGTTAACAGGACTCTACATAAAGGGCGTGGCACAGGGTCGGGAATGATCAACCCTCTCAGTTTTCCCAGGACGGTCCTGGTTTCAGCATCCTGGTAAATCCCAGGACCCTTGGCCACCGACTGTGGCCCCAGGTGTGGTAGGCAGTGTTTATTCTTGCCATGTAATCCCTTTGCACCTCAGTTTCCTCATCTGTAAGATGTAACTGAGAATGCCTCACAGAGCTGTTGCCTGTGAGGCAACAATGCCTACAAAAACCAGATGAGCTAATTGGTTGAGAAGGTTAATCAGAAAGGTCTAAGAAGAAAGGGCAGTGCTCCCCTCATCACCCAGATCTTACCTGGAGGTACAAAACTAGAATCCCAGCGACCAAAGAGGACTTCCGAGCCTGGCAGCCTCCAGTGCTACTCTTCCTATTGTCACTACTCCTCTGAGTTTGGTGGGACCAGCGGCACCGGCAGTACCTGGGAGCTGGTTAGACAGGCGGACGCCTCTCAGATCTGTTGGGACAGAATCTGATTCCCAGGTGATCCGTCTGCACGTTAAAGTGTGAGACATATCACTTTCTGCCAAAGGCTTTGAAGCAGGAGAAATAATCCAGGATATGGAAATGCATCAATAAATTCATCACACGGTATTTGTGAGAGCATGTATGTCGAAAGCTATCTAAATGCCCAATAATAAGGAAATAGTGAAGAAAATGGTGTGCTTTCTTCTGAGAGCCACAAAGCCATTATAAATGATAATTAAAAGACCACATTTAACATCAAAAACTGCTTTAGATGTCATGAAACGTGACTGAATAGGTACACATAACTGGGTGATCAACAGGATAACCTTGGAGATTATATATTTATGTAAAAGACTTGAAGAATTAAGCCAAATAGGCCTGACCAGGCGGTGGCGCAGTGGATAGAGCATCGGACTGGGATGTGGAGGACCCAGGTTCGAGACCCCAAGGTCGCCCTTGGGCTCAAGCTGGTGAGCCTTGCTCAAACCAGATGAGCTTGTGCTCAAGCTGGCGACCTCAGGGTCACTCGGTCTGCTGTAGCCCCCTACCTTCCCCCGTCAAGGTACATATAAGAAATCAATCAATGAACAACTAAGGAGCCGCAACAAAGAATTGATGTTTCTCATCTCTCTCCCTTCCTATCTGTCTGACCCTATCTGTCCTTCTTTCTGACTCTGTCTCTCCCACAAGAAAAAAAAAATTAAGCCAAATAGGACCAGATGGAGGAGGTCTGCTTTTGTTTTTGTTTTTCCTTCTTGTCTTAATTATCGGTGGTTATATAATATAAATTTGTGCTATCAGAATCTCTGGTTGGCTGCTACCACTCTAAAAGCCCACGTTGACTCAGTGCCAGGAGAAGATGATCCTTCCATTTCTATGAAGTGTTGGGGGCATGAAGAAATGCTTTCTCTAGAAAGCCAGTCCATACTCTCTTTCCAAGCCTGGTCCAACCCTCGCCCCCAGGGCCTTCTTAGGTCAACCTCCCCCACCTGACGCCTCTTTCCCCCAGGCCCTCAGCGCTGGTGCAAATGCCCCTTTGTCTGGCCTGGCTCCTTCCCTTCCTGGGTGAGACCCACTTTCTGCACTCCTGTGATGACAAGTGTTCTCTGTGAGTTTGTGAATTTGTTTCAGTCTGATGCTCGAGTACTTCCAGACAACAGATGGAGGGAATCATGTGGATACATGAGCAAAGGGAAAATAATAACAGGTAGTGTTAAAGGAGCCCTTCCTGAATGCCAGCCTGATTCTGTGGCCTTGTATTTCATCTACCCAACTACCTCAGGAGGCAGGTATTTCTTTCTTCTTCTTCTTTTCCAAGTGAGAGGAGGGGAGATAGAGAGACTCCCACATGCACCCCAACCAGTATCCACTCGGCAACCTCCATCTGGGCCGACGCTCTGCCCATCTGGGGTCATGCTCACAACCGAGCTATTTTTAGTGCCTGAGGAGGAGGCTCCAAGGAGCCATTCTTAGTGCCCAGGGCCAATGCACTCAAACCAATTGAGCCATGGCTGTAGTGGGGGAAGAGAGGGGGGGGGGAGGGAGAGAGTTGGAAAAGCTGATGGTCGCTTCTCCTATGTGCCCTGATCTAGAATTGAATCTGGGACATCCACACGCTGGGCCAATGCTCTACCACTGAGCCAACCGGCCAGGGCCAGATTCTGCATTTCTAACGAGCTCCCTGGTGGCACAGATGCCGCTGGTCCATGGGGCATACAACGAGTAGCAGGGATTTAGAAGATATTCCTGTTGGTCTTGTAAGGCTTCATAGAATGGTAGAGGCAGGGACTGGGGTGCCCCTACCGCAATCATCCCATTCTCGCCTCCTGGGTTGAACCCAGCTGCCTGGAGCACCAGCTGACATGCCTGTCTGGCTGGGCCTCTCCAGCAGGCCCGGCACGATACCCTTGGTTGCCTGCCCTGGCAAATCCACCTGCCAGTTGGCTGGCAGGTGATGGGCCGATGGTGACAGCTCAGCTGGAATTCCTGTCCAGAACCATCTTGAGCTCAGCCAAGGTAAATGCTGCCCTGCTGTCAGGAATGAAGCGCTGGCAGGCTCCGGGCATGAATAATTGAGGCAGAAGAGACACTGTAACAGCAGACGTTTAGGACGGAGCTGGGCATGGCTTCGAGGAGGCCGCCTCCACAAGCAGGACCTTTTCCTAGAAAGGTCCAACAAAGTCAACATCATGGCTCCCACTTATCAAACACCTACTGTGGACCAGGCACTGGGCTAAGAGCTTTCCACTGATATGTTTTGATAGGTGTAATTCTTTCACAAACTCTTCAAGGAAGGGTACTAATGGAGCAGACACTCAGAGTGGAGAGTCATGCTTGGCACTGACTATTACGTAGTGGAGCCAGTTTTTGAACTTGGGTCTGTCTGATGCCACAGCCCCTGCACTTGATCCTAGAGAGTGGTTTTCAAAGTGCGCTGCGCAGAACCCTACGTCTTTCCCCGCAAGTGTTTCCTAGGCTGCCGTGGATTGAGGGTGTGGAGGAGGAAATAGCTGTCCAGGCTCTAGGCCCTTCTCTTTTCTTCTCCTAGGATGGCCTCCCTTCCATGTGATTTATGTATTGAGCTTCCATGGGCAATTAATTGGAAGAAAGGATTTCACGGCCAAAAATGTCTGAAATCCACATCATGATGCTTCCCCAAGCAAATGGGAGTTATTGACTAAAAGGCTTCTTGCATGCATTTTGAGGAAACGTAGTTTCCTGGGTGGACTTGCCAAGCAAGGAGTCTGGGTTTTGCTGTGGTCTTGACCCTCTGTGATGTCTGGATACCCCATCATAGTCCCTAGCCTCCAGTCCGCAGTGCCTGGAGGTCCACTCCCCGGGGTACCGGGACTGCCCCACAGACAGCAGATCACAGGCCGTAACAGTCGGTGAGCTGGGTGAGTTCCTCAGGCAAGTTAACTGCCAAGCAAGGTCTCTAAATCCTTTTTAAGAGACATAACTACACGGATTGCTGTGAAAAATCCCTCAAGTCGACTGGTCCTTATACAGCAGTGGTCCCCAACCTTTTTTGGGCCACAGACCGGTTTAATGTCAGAAAATATTTTCACGGACCGGCCTTTAGGGTGGGATGGATAAATGTATCACGTGACTGAGACAAGGGTCAAGATTGAGTCTTAGACGGATGTAACAGAGGGAATCTGGTCATTTTTTAAAAATAAAACATCGTTCAGACTTAAATATAAATAAAACGGAAATAATGTAAGTTATTTATTCTTTCTCTGTGGACTGGTACCAAATGGCCCACGGACCGGTACCGGTCTGCGGTCCGGGGGTTGGGGACCACTGTTGTACAGGATACAAATTCAGGTATTGTAACAAACGCCCAACTAAGGAGGCATTGACACCTGAGAGAAATTTATTTTCTCATATGTAATAATGAGAGCATAGTAAGCAAGGATTGATGTAGTATCTCCATGGTGTTGGGGACAAGTGCCTTCCATGTTGTGGTCCAAGATGGCTGCTGCAGCTTCCACTATCACATCTGCATCCCAGAAATGGTTACCTAGCAAGGTGAGAGCTCCCCATTCCTGCTGAGGGCAATCATTCTGCTCAACTTCCACTGGCTGGATGTAGTCATTTAGCCGCGCCCAGCAGTAAGGAGGGCTGGGAAACAGTCTACCTGGTGGCAGTGTGCTTAACTAAAATTAGGAAGTTCTGCTACTGCAAAGAGAGAATTGTCATTGGGAGGCATTTAGTAGTCTCCGCCCTGAGTGGAATCCTACCGTCAAAACTGCTGGTGCCTGTGGCAGCATGATCAGGGACCTACAGTAGAAGATGAGAAGCACCACCCAGTTTGGAGAATTCCAAACCTCATAATTCCTTTCCCGGTGGTCAGTCAAGAAGCCAGCAATGATTCTTCGTAGGAGAAAAAAAACAACACATGGTGGCCAGTGTTTCCAGGGAAAATTTCTCTCAGATTCGCACTGTGCTGGTGAAGGACTGTCTGCGGTGCCCTGGAAGTCCTTCCTCTGATCACCCCATGAGCAAGATCATCCCAGATGCTTTTGGTTTCAAGAAGCCATTCGAGCTATCTGAGGGGAAAGGTTGATAATGAGGGAGCAGAGACCTATTGTGGGATCCAAGGACTAGAGATGAAGGACAGTCTGACCTTGGAAACCAGGGCTGTTTTCTTTCTCTCACGACCCACCTATCTCAGTTCTTGTCTTTTTTCACTTATCCAGCATATATTTATTGAAGCCAGATGCACATAAAGTCTCCCTTCTCTTTTCTATGGACTGGCAGTCACACTATGACCATGCTCTGTTGACATCGGAGTCACCCGTGTTCCACGCTTGCTTCCCTGCCGGGCTCCCCGCCACGTGATCTAATGTGTTTCTCCCAGGTTCAAGCCGGGTGGAGCCAGGTTTCTCTCCTTTGCACTGAAAGCATCTCTCTTGTTACCTTCACTTCCTCAGAGAAGAGCTTGGGAAACCAGGAGACACCTTCCTCTGTGCAGGGTTACCAGTGACGGGAATGCTTTTCATGGACTCGAATTCCCAGAGGAGGCAGCCTGGTCCTTCACAAGTGGTTTCGGTGTCCCCTGTCGTCCGTGGTGGGGGAGGATGCTGTCTTCGTCGGAGTCACACGGCATTCTCAGCACAGCCTGCGGCATCGTCAGCTGTGGGGTCCTTGTGATCGAACTCACTTAGCCAGCAGATGTCTGCCACCCACCGTATCCCAGGTGCCAAGCCCTGTGCTAGGCAGGTGCTAGGGCTGAGGAAATGAATGTGACACAGTCCCTGAGCTCTGTGCTCCATAAGGGGCCCACGCCGGTTCTTCTGATGTGAGGGATTTTAACCAGTGAGTGATAGGTGGCCTAGGTCACCTTCTGGTGGGACAGTTATTTCAAGACCTGAGAAACAGTAGACAGAGGAAAAGGCACTGGCTTTGAGTGAGACCGACACGGCTGCAGATAGATATGCGAGCCTCAGTTTCCCCACTTATTTAGGTAAGTGGTGTGTGGTGATGTGTCTGAAATGCCCCGTGGAACGGCCACAGCTCTGCCAGTGCTGGTTGCCCTTCTCTTTCCTCCAGTTCCTCCGAGCACCCTCCCCGACCCTTGCAGACTTTGTTTTTGGCTCTGCCTGGGAATGACCCCAGCTCCAAGTTGTCCCCTCCGCTCTGGGCTGCAGCTTGGCCTCTCCCATCACCATGGAGCCTCCCCAGGCTGGGGCTCTAAGTAGGTAGAGCTTCAGAACTCACTGTCCTGGGGATAATCAAAGTCACACGCACCAGAGGAGGTGGCCTGTTGGGGCCTGTTTGGGACTTGTGGCCGCTTTGGTGTGGTGCTGTCCCCTGAGGCTGTTCCCTTCTAGGCCAGCTACACTTGGCACTCTTGAGGCCTGAAGCAGGGCCTCCACCTCGCCCACCCGGCCTGATCATGGTCCGAATGTGTGGAGGCCCTCACCCCCCACCCCCACCTTGGGGGTCTGCTGACTCATTGGAGAGAATCTCTGCCTAGTAGTTAGAGGCCGCAGCTCCTTCAGCTTCTGACTCCCCTCCAGTCAGCATAGACAAAGACCTTTGGTTACTGAAGCGGCGCCATTGGAGGGCTCCTTGGGAACACCAAGAGGAAGAGGATTCTGTCCGAGGATCCCCCAACAGCACCCGTCCCGGCTCCTCGGCCGGGAAGCACCGCTGGGGCCGCAGATCATTTTCCTTCATGGGAAATAGAGGATTTGGAGCGACAGGCTGATGGGACGCATCCCGCCCTTTGGCTCTTCGGTGAGGCAGCAAGAGGCATGTCAGCATGTTTGGGCTTCACAACTGCAGAGCGTGGCTTCTGTCCAGGGCCCTCATTTCCAACGCGTGGAGGTTTAGTGAACGCTGTCGCCAGGCGAGTCTCAGGAAGCAGGTGATGGAAACAGGACCCTTCTCCCAGCCTGCAAACAGCCGTTTTAAACACAGGCCTGCTCAGGTTACTAGAGAGGAGCTGTATTCAGTTCACTCGTACAGACAGCACCTGTCCCTTTGGTTGCTATCCTGCTTTGTTTGGTAACACCATGCCACCCTCGTCACCAGAATGTGTGGTGCTAGCAATCAGGTAAAGCATGACAGGCCTTTGACCAACTATGCTTTGAGGCTCTGAATGGTCATTCATTCATTAACACATCCTCCAATTGAGCACATAATCTGTGTTTAAACAGATAAAGGCTGTGGGGAACTTACAGGAGAGGCAGGTGTGAAGATAACAAGTCTAAAAGCCAAATAAATCATCACAAATGGGCAACTCATTGAGAGGGAGAAGCCCAAGAGTGATGAGAGTGTCCCAGGGGTCTCAGGGAGGTGATGAGAGTGTCCCAGGAGTTTCAGGAGGTGATGAGGGTTTCCCGGGGGTTTCAGGAGGTGATGAGAGTGTCCCAGGGGTTTCAGGGAGTTGATGAGCATGTCCCAGGAATTTCAGGGAGGTGATGAGAGTGTCCCAGGGGTTTCAGGGAGGTGATGAGAGTGTCCCAGGGGTCTCAGGGAGGTGATGAGAGTGTCCAAGGGGTCTCAGGGAGGTGATGAGAGTGTCCCAGGGGTTTCAGGGAGGTGATGAGAGTGTCCCAGGGGTTTCAGGGAGGTGATGAGGGTGTCCCAGGGGTCTCAGGGAGGTGATGAGAGTGCCCCAGGGGTCTCAGGGAGGTGATGAGAGTGTCCCAGGGGTCTCAGGAGGTGATGAGAGTGTCCCAGGGTTTTCAGGGAGGTGATGAGAGTGTCCCAGGGGTCTCAGGGAGGTGATGTGAGTGCCCCAGGAGTCTCAGGAGGAGATGTGAGTGTCCCAGGGGTCTCAGGGAGGTGATGAGGGTGTCCCAGGGGTTTCAGGGAGGTGATGAGAGTGTCCCAGGGGTTTCAGGGAGGTGATGAGGGTGTCCCAGCGGTCTCAGGGAGGTGATGTGAGTGCCCCAGGAGTCTCAGGAGGTGATGTGAGTGTCCCAGGGGTCTCAGGGAGGTGATGAGGGTGTCCCAGGGGTTTCAGGGAGGTGATGAGAGTGTCCCAGGGGTTTCAGGGAGGTGATGAAGGTGTCCCAGGGGTTTTAGGAGGTGATGAGAGTGTCCCAGGGGTTTCAGGGAGGTGATGATGGTGTCCCAGGGGTTTCAGGAGGTGATGAGAGTGTCCCAGGGGTTTCAGGAGGTGATGAGAGTGTCCCAGGGGTCTCAGGAGGTGATGAGAGTGTCTCAGGGGTTTCAGGGAGGTGATCAGAGTGTCCCAGAGTTTCAGGAGGTGATGAGCGTGTCCCAGGAGTTTCAGGAGGTGATGAGGGTTTCCCGGGGGTTTCAGGAGGTGATGAGAGTGTCCCAGGGGTTTCAGGAGGTGATGAGGGTGTCCCAGGGGTTTCAGGAGGTGATGAGATTGTCCCAAGGGTTTCAGGAGGTGATGAGGGTGTCCCAGGCGTTTCAGGAGGTGATGAGGGTGTCCCAGGGATCTCAGGAAGGTGATGAGGGTGTCCCAGGGGTTTCAGGAGGTGATGAGAGTGTCCCAGGGGTCTCAGGAAGGTGATGAGAGTGTCCCAGGGGTCTCAGGGAGGTGATGAGAGTGTCCCAGGGGTTTCAGGAGGTGATGAGGGTGTCCCAGGGGTTTCAGGAGGTGATGAGGGTGTCCCAGGGGTTTCAGGGAGGTGATGTGAGTGCCCCAGGAGTCTCAGGAGGTGATGTGAGTGTCCCAGGGGTCTCAGGGAGGTGATGAGGGTGTCCCAGGGGTTTCAGGAGGTGATGAGTGTGTCCCAGGGTTTTCAGGGAGGTGATGAGAGTGTCCCAGGGGTTTTAGGAGGTGATGAGAGTGTCCCAGGAGTCTCAGGGAGGTGATGAGGGTGTCCCAGGGGTCTCAGGAGGTGATGAGGGTGTCCCAGGGGTCTCAGGAGGTGATGAGAGTGTCCCAGGAGTCTCAGGAGGTGATGTGAGTGTCCCAGGGGTTTTAGGGAGGTGATGATGGTGTCCCAGGGGTTTCAGGAGGTGATGAGAGTGCCCCAGGGGTCTCAGGGAGGTGATGAGAGTGTCCCAGGAGTTTCAGGGAGGTGATGAGAGTGTCCCAGGGTTTTCAGGGAGGTGATGAGAGTGTCCCAGCGGTCTCAGGGAGGTGATGTAAGTGCCCCAGGAGTCTCAGGAGGTGATGTGAGTGTTCCAGGGGTTTCAGGGAGGTGATGAGAGTGTCCCAGGGGTCTCAGGGAGGTGATCAGTGTCCCAGGGGTCTCAGGGAGGTGATGAGCGTGTCCCAGGGGTCTCAGGGAGGTGATCAGTATCCCAGGGGTTTCAGGGAGGTGATGAGGGTTTCCCAGGGGTTTCAGGGAGGTGATCAGTGTCCCAGGGGTTTCAGGAGGTGATGAGGGTGTCCCAGGGGTCTCAGAGAGGTGATGAGGGTGTCCCAGGGGTCTCAGGGAAGTGATGAGATTGTCCCAGGGGTCTCAGGGAGGTGATGATGGTGTCCCAGGGATTTCAGAGGGTGATGAGAGTGTCCAGGGGTCTCAGGGAGGTGATGAGGGTGTCCCCGGGGTCTCAGGGAGGTGATCAGTGTCCCAGGGGTTTCAGGAGGTGATGACGATGTCACAGGAGTTTCAGGGAAGTGTTCTGTGGAGCTGAAGCCTGAAGGACGAGCAGGAGTCGGCTTCTGAATGGAATAAGAAAGAGGTTTTGAGGCGCACGGAGTACCTGGGTCCTGAGGCAGACAAGCACTTGGTGATTTCAGAAACTGAGAAAAGCCCAACAGGGCTGGAATGCAGAGAGCAGGGGGACAGGAGGAGGTATTGTATGGGGGCCAGGTTACAATACATCAGGAAGGATTTGCTTGTGTTTGTGTAAAACAGAGGGCTGAATCCAAGGACTTAACAAGCATTCCTCCAACATGTCATCAGACACCCAAGTTCCATTCAGCTCTTCACTCTACCATCCTTAGGTTGTGGCTCTTGTCCTTACACTCACAAGATGGCTGCTGGAGCTCCACTCATCATATGTTCATTCCAGGCATGAATAAGAAGGGCAGAGGCGCCCTGGCCGGTTGGCTCAGCGGTAGAGCGTCGGCCTAGCGTGCGGAGGACCCGGGTTCGATTCCCGGCCAGGGCACATAGGAGAAGCGCCCATTTGCTTCTCCACCCCTCCGCCGCGCTTTCCTCTCTCTCTCTCTCTTCCCCTCCCGCAGCCGAGGCTCCATTGGAGCAAAGATGGCCCGGGCACTGGGGATGGCTCCTTGGCCTCTGCCTCAGGCGCTAGAGTGGCTCTGGTCGCAATATGGCGACGCCCAGGATGGGCAGAGCATCGCCCCCTGGTGGGCAGAGCACCGCCCCTGGTGGGCGTGCCGGGTGGATCCCGGTCGGGCGCATGCGGAAGTCTGTCTGACTGTCTCTCCCTGTTTCCAGCTTCAGAAAAATGAAAAGAAAAAAAAAAAAAAAAAAGAAGGGCAGAGGCAAGAGGGGCAAGCAGTCAAATCTGACCTCTTTCAACAAGCTCCACTAGAACCTTCTGTTTATTTCATTAGCCAGCCTGGGTCACATGTAACATGTGTGTTATGTGTAACCTTCAAGACATCCAGGGAATGAGGTCTTTTAGCTGGCTACATTGTTGCTTGCTATAAAATCAATGTTCTGTTAATAAAAAAGTTGGGAGGGAGTATTGGATAGGCAGTATCCAGTCTGTCCCACAGAACCGTGTAAGTCATGCTGAGGAGTGTGACCTTCATTCTGAGAGCAGTTGAGAAACCACAGGGTATTCTACACAGGGCAGTGACATGAAAAGGGGAGACAGGTCAGGGTTACCCCACTTGAGCCACAGCAACATACTTGTGACAAGGGTATTAGTCTCCCAGGACTTCCGTGACAAATTACCGCAAACTGGGTGGCTTAAAACAATAGAACTATATTCTCTCACAACTTTGGAGGCCAGAAGTCTGAATCAAGTCGTCGGCAAGACCAGGATCCCTCTTCCTTACCTCTTCTAGCTTCTGGTGGCTCCTGGCTGTTCTTTTTTTTTTTTTTTTTAATGAATGCTCTTTTATTATTTTATTTTATTCATTCATTTTAGAGAGGAGAGAAAAAGGGGAGGAGCAGGAAGCATCAACTCCCATATGTACCTTGACCAGGTGAGCTCAGGGTTTCGAACCAGTGACCTCAGTGTTTCCAGGTCGACGCCTTATCCACTGCGCCACCACAGGTCAGACTCCTGGCCGTTCTTGAAGTTCCTTGGCTTATAAACTGCATCACTCCAATCTCTGTGCCTGCTGTCACATGGCCTTCTTCCCTGTGTTGCCTCTGTGATTCTGTATCCAAATCTCTCTCTTCTTCTTTTAAAAAAATTTTTAAACTAATTTATTTTGCCTGACCTGTGATGGCACAGTGGTTAGAGTGTCGATCTGGAATGCTGAGGTTGCCAGTTTGAAGCCCCAGGCTGGCTGGATCAAGGCACATATGAACAACAACTACTACTACAAGTTCATGCTTCCCACTCCTCCCCTCCTTTCTCTCTTTCTTCTCTCTAAAAATCAGTGAATTTAAAAACAATCTTTAAAAAATTTATTTATTTTAGAGAAAGGGGGGAGAGAGAGAAACATCAATTTGTTGTTCCACTTATTTATGTATTCATTGGTTGATTCTTGTATGTGCCCTGACTGGGGGTCGAACCTGCAACCTTGGTGTATCAGGACAATGCTCCAACCAACTCAGTGACCTGGCCAGGGCTCCTTCTCTTTTCTTTTATAAAGACATCCATTATTGGAATTAGTACCTGCCAAGATTCTATTTCCAAGTAAGGTCATATTCATAGGTATGGGGGATTAGGGCTGGCACATACAATTCTGCTTGATACAATTCATCCCACAGTGGTACCTACTCAAAGGAGTGCTACCGAGATGCTGGTTCGCTCTGTTGGGCCACTCATTTCCCCCTCATCCGTAGATCACCAAAAGGCAGCCCAGGAATTAGGAAAGCAGGCTTATTTCCACAATTTTGACCCAATGCCAGGCACCGATCCCTCTTTCTCTTCCAAAAGGGCAAAAGGAAGGGTCTGGACTTCCGCCTCACTCACCTCGGCAAACACTTCCCCAGCTCCGAGGATACAAGGACCTGGAGCTATGGGTGCAGAGGTGGCTCTCCTGTCCCTGCTTGTCAGGGGACCAGGGTCTGGGCAGGTGGTAGTGGTGGGGGGGTGGCAGCTGAGATTTAAATGCCAGCCTGAATAACATCTTAGTTGTTCTCCGTTCATCAGGCAAAATTTTAGGTTAACCAGCGCCCTTTAATAAAGCACTTTTATATGTGAACGGGGGTGGGCGGTGGGGGGTGGGGTGGGAGGGAGACTTGGGCTGTAGCAGTGGCTCTGGCAGGTGGTAGCAGCTGGGCTGGGGTCCGAGTCGGGCTCCTGCAGTCCGTCAGATGTGCAGTGTTGTTCAGCTCGTTCTGTTTTTTGCTTTGCAGTGGAATAAAAACCCCTCACCCTGTGAGTCCCAGGAGGCAGTCTGGGAACGCCTTTTTACATATCTGTTTACAGGAGTTGGTGTGCATGGTGCTTTGTTTCTGGCAGGTGATTTTTCCAAAGGAGTGTGTTTGGGTTTTTGTTTGTTTGTTTGTTTGTTTGATCAAGATAAGGATCCCCCTCAGAGATGGGTAGAGATAGTAGAGATGAAGACCCGGGAGGAAATGATATGGCATCTGAGCCCCTGGGGAGTTGGGTAAGAGGCAGCAGTGGGAGGGGCTGCTTTCCTGAGGAAGGCTGTGAGCTCTGGGCACAAGCCTGGCTGCTTCCGCTCCTTCTGGGACCCCAGAGTGGATAGCTGTGGTAGCAATGGCAGGCAATATCCTTGGTGTGGTCCCTTGCCCTCACCCCATAGGTGGTAGCATCTAGGCGCCCCCCTTAGTGGTTTCATGAGTAAAAGCAGAAACTGATTGAGGGTGAGCTCAAGTGACCCTCACAAATGGTACACACATATCTGGAGAGCTCCCATGGATAGTGGAGACCATTTGCAAGGGCTGGAGGTCCTCACTAGGCAAGGGGGGATAGAAGGTCAATAAGAAGGTAAGGTTTAAGCTGAGCATTAAAAGAAAAGGAATCAACCAGAGGGACAAGGAAAGTCATTCCAGGCAGGAGGATCAGCATGTGCAAAGACACGAGTGACCACTGGTGGCCTGAGACTGTGAGAGGAGTTTGGTGTGGGGGTGGGGCCACAAGGACGCACAGGGGAAGGAGAGAGGAGAGAGAAGTGAAGCTGGAGGGAGGTAGGAGCTGGCTCATGAGGGGACCCTGCATGCCAGGCTGAGGTTTGCGTTTTGTCACGAGGACGATGGGAGCCCCAGATGGCTTGTGAGCCGAGTTATGTGGCCTCACACATGTTTTAGATTTATTTTATGGATGTGAAACCAGGCAATGGCGCGAAATCTACCCCCTGTCTGCATATTTCTTCTGTTCGTCTTCCCCAGCTCTGCCCCGACCCCAGATTCCTAGAGTGTGTCACTTGTCAGAAGAGCAGAGTCCTCCTCCTGGCGGTGGGGCGAGCAGGCATCCTGTCCCTGCTCACGCCGGGCCCAGAGCGGGGGCTGGCTGGGCAGCTGGCGGGCTGGCAGAGAGAACAGGGTCTGCTCCGCTGTGTCTGCAGCCACTGCCACTAGAGAGTCTGATGGATGACCCACGATGTCCAGGGCTTCCCACGGGTCAGCAGCCCCATCTCTGTGGCAACTGCCAAGGAAACCTGCCGCTCTGCCTCCGTTTCTCCTGTGGCTGCTCCTGCACCCCCCATGGGCCGAATGCTGTGACATCGCCTCTTCTCCTGGCTCTTCCACCCTTTCTGCCAACCATTTCCTGGCCTCTTTCCAACCCTGGTGCTAAAAGCTCCTGTGCAGGAGAGGCATTACGAAATCGACACCCAGCCTGCTGCCGCTGTGTTCTGGCTTGTTCTTTATTTTGTCCCCATTGAGCACACAGTACAGGTTAGAACTACATCTTGAAGAAATCTTGCTGCTTCTCTCTCCCCATTCTCAACCCTGCAGTGACTGTAGTGTGGGCCCTGTACTGTCTCTCTGCTGGAGTGTCTGGGTCTGTTTGCTGTTTGCAGAAGTCTGACTTCCTGCAGCAGACCAGCAACTCCCCAAGATCAAAGGTCTGCCTCCATCTTTAGACTGGCCGCTTCTAAGATCCAGTTTGTTCTTCTCCCTGAAACAGGGTGTCTCCCAGAGCAGGGGCTCTCTCCCCCTCAGTCTGGGATCTTCCTGAAGACAGGGCTCCTTTGGGGGCTGCCTTGTCTATTTCTCTTGGGTGCCTCAAGCTGAGCTCTGCCTTGATGTGCTTCACGGGGACCCAGGGGCAGCAGGGAAAGCCTCCTGGCCTCTCTGGGAATGGCAGGGCTGAGCATGGGTGCAGCAGGTGAAGACTGGCCTGGGGCCAGAGCTGCATGGGCCTGGCTAGGGGCCAGGTACTGAGCTGCTCAGGGCCAAGGGCTGGCCCAGGGACTCCAGGGCCTAAACAGCCTAAACCAGGTCCCTGAAAGGGCCATGATTTCTCGTATCCAGAAGTCTGGAAGGGGAAGGTGCAGAGGGTGATTCCTGGCGTGCCTGACACCTCATGCTTCCTGTGGGCTCTGTCTTGGGCGGTGGCAGGAGGACAACCACAGCTACTACGTATCCCGTCTGTACGGCCCAAGCGAGCCCCGCAGCCGGGAGCTGTGGGTGGATGTGGCCGAGGCCAACCGGAGCCATGTGAAGGTCCACAGAATCCTGTCCAACACCCACCGGCAGGCCTCGGTGAGTGCCCCAGTCCCAGCAGTGCTGCCCTGGTCGGGAGGCTGGGCGCCAACCCACCCCACCTGGTCAGTGGCCTAAAGTCTGTGATCTGGGAGATGTCTTCCAGGGGATCTTGGGGGGCTTGGCCAGAGTTGGGGTACCCACTTGTGGTCCTGTCAGCCTGCCCTGGACATGCCCGCCACCCACCCTGTCCAGATAAGCATGGAGCAGTGTAGATAACCAGCCCCCGGGCCTGCAGCTTAGCCCATGCTGACTCTCTCTCATCCCCTGCAGAGGGTGGTCTTGTCTTTTGATTTCCCTTTCTACGGGCATCCTCTGCGGCAGATCACCATAGCAACCGGAGGTAAGGCCATGTTCGTAGGGCTGGGGAAGATTTGGAGCTCTCAGCCAGAACTTGGGGGACCTACCTGGGGAGGCTCACTGGAGATAGGGTTGTATAAATGGACGGGGGCGGGACCCATGTTTGGTTCTCTTGGGAGCCCACTCTCAGGAGGGAGGTCAGTGATTGTGTCTGAATACCTCTCTCCCATCAGCTGACTTGCTCATGTGTGTGTGTCCCTCCGGGCCAGCTCAGGCCGGTGTGGGCAGCCCCTGTGGTCCCTGTGTTTCTGATCTGTGACTGAGAGAGAAAAGGAGACTGTGCTCAGAGCTTGGTTCCCAGGACCAGGCTTCCTGTTGACACCAGGAGCCCATCTCTGATTCCTGTGTACACTCCCAGGGAAAGGGAGGTGTGGGAATTTGTATCCACCTGGAGGGGCAGGGAGAACCTTCTCTGGTCTGGGACCCTTTTGCTCCATACATGCCTGACCCTGAGCCAACCAGTTGGACATGGAGGACAGAGGTTCAAGGCTTGCTTCTAGCTATGTCTGCACTGCTCCTTCCTGCCCTTGGGGGAGAAACATAAGGAAACAACCCTTCTGGTCTCCTCTGGTGACTCCGCTGCACTTCTCCCCACTCCAGGCTTTATCTTCACTGGTGACGTGACCCATCGGATGCTCACAGCTACTCAGTACGTGGCCCCTCTGATGGCCAACTTCAACCCTGGCTACTCCGACAATTCCACAGTTGCTTACTTTGACAATGGTGAGACCCGATCTCAGAGTTTAAGTCAGCTAGCACCAGGGCTCCACTGGCCCAGCCCCTTTAGAGGAACGCAAGGCCCAGAGAGGGCAAGGGACTTGCCGCGGTCACGCAACACGGCAGCCACCCCTCCTTTCTGTACTGTTTCCTCATCTATAAGACGGCAGCAGGACAACTGCTTCCTCGCAGGATCCAACGAGAGACTGGGATGAAAGTGTTTGGCTATGAGTAGAAGTAAAGTAAATACTAGGGACCTTTATTGTTTCTTACTCTCGCCACACTGCCCCTTGAATACCCACCCTCCCGTCCCAGGGGGACAGGCATTTCTCCTATTTCTCCTCCTTTTCACGTCCAGTGTCAGCATAGGTAAAGAAGGAAGGGGCATGCTCGGGGTAAGAGAGGCTAAAGCACGCCCTCCGGGGCCGAGGCAGGCTCTCCGGCTCCTCTCCAGCTTGGGACCCAGGCTGATGGTTGGGGGTTGCCCAGCTCCTGCTTCAATCAAATTCGCAAATGGCCGCCATTGTTCCTGAAGGACCCGACCTGTGGCCAGTCCGCTTTGGCCACTGTTTCTGCCCAGCCCTGCTCCCTGAACTACCTCTCCGGCCAGCCAGGTCTCTGCTCTTCCCCACAGGGACAGTCTTTGTTGTTCAGTGGGACCACGTCTACCTCCAAGGTCGAGAGGACAGGGGCAGCTTCACCTTCCAGGCAGCTCTGCACCGTGACGGCCGCATTGTCTTCGGCTACAAAGAGGTGGGTGAGCCCACCTGCAGGGATGGCTGGGTCTTGTTAAGCCTTTTATTTATTTATTTATTTATTTATTTATTTATTTATTTTTATTTTTTGTATTTCTCTGAAGCTGGAAACGGGGATAGACAATCAGACAGACTCCCGCATGCGCCCGACCGGGATCCATCCGGCACGCCCACCAGGGGCGATGCTCTGCCCACCAGGGGGCGATGCTCTGCCCCTCCGGGGCGTCACTGTGACGTGACCAGAGCCACTCTAGCGCCTGGGGCAGAGGCCAAGGAGCCATCCCCAGCGCCCGGGCCATCCTTGCTCCAATGGAGCCTTGGCTGCGGGAGGAGAAGAGAGAGACAGAGAGGAAGGAAGGGTGGGGTGGAGAAGCAAATGGGTGCTTCTCCTATGTGCCCTGGCCGGGAATCGAACCCGGTTCCCCCGCACGCCAGGCCGACGTTCTACCACCGAGCAAACCGGCCAGGGCCTATTTATTTATTTTTTAATTTAGCAAATATTTGTTCAGAACCTGAAATGTGCCTGGCATAGGGCTTAGTGCTGGGGATACAACAGTTAATAAGAGGGTTGTGGGCCTTGCCCTTGTTGAGTTTAAGACCTTTTAAAATTTTTATTTGTTTATTTATTTATGGATTTTAGAGGGATGAGAAAGAGAAAGATAGGGGCAGGAGGAGCAGGAAGCATGAACACATAGTAGCAGTTGCTTCTCCAATGTGCTTTGACCTGGCTAGCCCGGGGTTTTAAACTGACAACCTCAGTGTTCCAGGTCGACGCTTTATCCACTGTGCCACCACAGGTCAGGCTAGAGTTCAAGTCTTGTTGAAACAATAGACGATGATTGCAGAGACAAATGTAGAACTGTCACAAGTGCTTCTAAGTAGGGATGTCTGGTGCCACGAGAGCCTGTCATGTCACCAAGATAGAGCACAGAATGTGCTTGCAGGTGGTGTGGGGAAGACTTGAAATTTGAATGGGCACCTCAATGTGAGATGTTTTCACATCCTCCACGAGGCGGTGCCAAGCAGGCAGATGGGTGTGGAGCTCAGAGGGGAAGTCTAGACTGGCCCAGGAGTGTTGGGGGTAGATGGTGCCTCCTCTCCCCTGCTGCAGATCCCTATGTCCGTCCTGGAAATCAGCTCCTCCCAGCACCCTGTCAAAGCCGGCCTGTCAGATGCTTTCATGACTCTCAACACATCCCCGGACGTACCAGGTGAGTCCCCACGGACCCAGCAGAGACCTGCACTGGGTTGGACTCAGCTCAGACTGACCCGGGCTGGTGGGGGGGTGGCCGTGGTGGTGAGGGGTGGATGGACAGTGGGGAGCTGAGTGGGAACTGAGGGAAGAAAGGGGACATAGCGAGAGCCAACATTTCTTCGTTAAAGCAGAGGAACCGTTTTTCCAATCAAGTCTCCAGCGGGAGGCACTGCTCTAGTTGTTGACGGGCAGGGGAGCCGGGGCCATTCCACTCAGCGCCACTGCTGATTTAGAAAGTCTCCAGACACCGAATTAAGGCTTATGAGTCCTCCCAGAACACAGCCTCCCATCCCAGGTGACAGAAGGAATATCACAAGGGAGCCAGGAAGAAGAAAAATTAGGTTTCTCTCCCATCCCTGACCCCCTCCCGGGTCCCACCCATTTCTCTTTCTGAAGCAACTGGAGCTACTAGGTTATTTCTAGAGCTACAAGCCTTCAGACAGGTGTATGTGCATGTATCGAAAACAGGCGATGGTTACACACTGCCACTGTGCTCCTGAACAAAGTGTACCCTGCCCATCATTCCATATCAGCACATGTCTCATGCTTTTTTTTTTTTTTTAATTTTATTTTTTTATTATTTTTCTGAAGCTGGAAACGGGGAGGCAGTTAGACAGACTCCCACATGCGACCGACCGGGATCCACCCGGCATGCCCACCAGGGGGCGATGCTCTGCCCATTCGCTCTGTTGCGACCAGAGCCATTCTAACGCCTGAGGCGGAGGCCTTGGAGCCATCCCCAGTGCTCGGGCTATCCTTGCTCCAATGGAGCCTCGGCTGCGGGAGGGGAAGAGAGAGACAGAGAGGAAGGAGAGGGGGAGGGATGGAGAAGCAGATGGGCGCTTCTCCTGTGTGCCCTGGCCGGGAATCGAACCCGGGACTTCCGCACGCCAGGCCGACGGTCTACCGCTGAGCCAACCGGCCAGGGCTGTCTCATGCTTTTTAATGGTTGCATGGTAGCCCATGGCATGGGTGTCCTTCACTTAACCAGCCCCCTGGATGTAGACTTTTCAGTTGTTTCCAGTCTTCTGCTACAACAAGTAATGCTGCGGTGAGTATTCTTGCAAGTAGGTACTTGTATGCCTCTGTGTGAGTATTTCCACAAGATAAATTGCCACCGCTTCACCTGCTCCTCCCCAGACTCCCTTCTTGAACTCCCAGTGCTCTGGCAAGCAGCTCAGCAAGGACCCACAGGACCCTGCTCCCTCACCGACGTCAGCCTCTGCACCACTGGTTAGCGCCAGGACTGAGCTGGTGGTTGAACAGTCTCAGTATCAACCTGACTGTATTCGTTAGCTACTGCTGCATGACAAATCACCCTAAAACTTAGTTGCTGAAAACAACGAACACATACTCTCAGAGTTTCAGGAAGCGAAACATGACTTAGCTGGGTCCTCTGGTTCAGGGTCTGGACAGGCTGCTCTCAAGGTATTTTTCAGGATTACAATCATCTCAGCAATTGTTGGGGAAGAGTTACATTTCTAAGTGCTTTCACAACGTTGTTGGCAGAATTCAGAGTCTGCCATGTGGGCCTCCCCATAGGACGGCTCCCAGCCTGGCAGCTGGCTTCCATTAGAGCAGGCAGGGAAGACGGCAGTGGAGGGTGAGAAAGATGGAAACCAGTCCTGTTGTAACCTCATCTTAGAGGTGCCATTCTATCAGTGTTTGCCCTATTCCACTGGGTGGAAGCAAGTTACTAATTGCAGCCTACACTCAGGGCAGGATTACAGAGTGTGAATACCAAGAGGCGGGGGCCTCGGGGGCCGTTTTAGAGGCTGCCCCCATACTGATTATAATCCCCACCCCAGGCACTGAGACTTACAGGATCTTATTGGATCATCCTCCGAACTACTGTACGTTTGCCCCTTTCTAAATGAGGACTCAGAGGTTCAGGGTGGAGTGACTTCCTTGTGGTCACACAACTGCGAAAGGGAGAACTGGGAACTGCATCTTCTGGGGGTTTTTAAATCCCAGGGACCAGTGTTGAGATTTTCTAAGCCTGACCCAATTCCATTCCACCCAGAGGGGTGGGTCCTTTTCTGGTCGGCTTCCCGAGCACCCACAGCCCGTGCGCACGCACCCCAGGCTGTTTTGCAGGAAGGGCAGTGATGCACACTACTCCCACCTCCCCCTGCATCACTGAACCTCCGGGGCAGGGTCTGGTCTGTTTCTTCTGCGTCCCGTGTCCCTCTCACAGGGCTCGTGCACGGCAGAGCCTCAGGAAATATGTGTTGTATCCAGCTGTTGAATGAGGGTGAATCAGAGGAAGTCAGATCCCTTGGGACTGTCTGCATCTGAGGTTCCTCTGTGATTCTGGAATGAAAGGCTGTTTTAGAGCAAGCCGGGAGATGTAGGGGCGGCAGGGTGAAGGGCAGGGTGGGGGAGGAAGCGCAGTGCACCTGAAAAAACAGGAGGCCGGCTGCGCCTGTTCCGAGAGACTGGGAGGAGCCGCAAGGCTCTGTCGTGAGAACTGCTGGCTTTGGTGACTCCAGGTGCTGTTTGCTGAGGGATTGTGTCCACCAGCCAGGTGAAACCTGCACCTGACCCCCAGTCACCACCCAGGGGCTCCCAGACTCCAGTCTCCCTTCCTTCTGTCCCCCATTCTTTCTTGTCACTGCCAGACAGATCTGATCCTGTCATTCTCTGACTCCTCGTTGCCTGCAGTGTCGAGTCAAATGCCTTCGAGGGGCATTCAAGCCCCTATGCAGCCGTGCACAATCTGACCTTATAGGCTCATCCCCAAACTGTCACCCCCACTCTGTCTGGGCACCACTGGTGTGTATGCCTCGTGCTCCCCAAACATGCCAAGGGCAATCTAACATCCTGTGACACGGTTCCATGTAAAAACTAGTCCCCTCTCATCCATTGGCAAAGCTCCCATGTCATCTACTCCATGCAGCAGAATTCATGCTTTCCTCCTCGCCCCCAACTCTATTGATATCTTTAATATAAAGCCCATCACACAGCCCTGCTCATCCGCCTTCTCCCCAATTAGCTGTGAGCCCCCCAGGGGTTCACTGTAGCCCCAGCTCTTGGCACAGTGCCTGTGGTAGGCAGGCGCTCTAACAATGAGTAACAGCTCAAGAGTGAGTGCCACTGGAGCAGATGGGTACGGCGGAGACCCTGTCCTCTGTTCTCTGCTGACCAAGTGAGAGCAGGGCCTGACATCACTTACGTTTGGGGGTGAGTGCTTTGGTAATTGCATTGTCTCTGTCAAGGTTTTTAGCTCGGGGATCCAGGGCCAGACTTCAGGAAGAATATTGAGGTATGGGTGGAACATATTCACATGCGTGCATTTTTCTGGGACAGTCTCCCGGGCTTTCCTTGGGTTTTAAAATGAGCCATGGTTTCTGGTTTGGGGAATGATGGCTTTTATGTGGCTAAGTGGTCAGGTTCCTCTGGCTCTGACATTCAACCCAGGAAGGAGGGAATTAGTTTGGATTAGGATGAGCTGCAAATAACAGTAAATCCCAAACAACTAGGGCTGAAACAAGACAGAAGTTCAGGGAGAGAGCTGTGGTCTGCAGACCCCTTATCACCATGGACAGTCCCCTTGTCCAAGCCCGCCTAGTCCTACAGAATGGGTGGCATTACTGTCCTTGTACCTAAGCTTGGCTCCACTCTGCCTGGGGCATTGGGAGGAGTGAAGTTTGGTTCCCTACTAGTCACCCCCCACCCCCTCTCCGTGACTGAACCTTGCCCAGGGATGTTTTCCAGCCTTCCCTTTCCTCTCACCCCTGCCTGAGGGTGGAAGGCATTCTATACATGCTCACTCCTGGGATTGTGGGAGGGAGAGTTTTTCTTGCCATTACTTCCTTATAGAAACTGCTGCACAGGCTTTGGAGCAGGGAGTCCACAGAATGAGCTTTAATGCAGAGAAAGGCGGCATGGACATTGGCAGCATCCTTCCGCGGAGGCGCACCAACCCCACAGCAGCTTATAGACTATTTGGCTGAAGTGGCCCCCAGAAATCAATATAATTCCCTCTACTTGTTTTATGGACAGTGTAAAAGCAACTTTAGTGTAGCCAGCGTCGAAACTGACAGATTCTGACTTAGTGGAATCAATTAATGAGAATTTCATTATGAAAGGCTCCAAATTATGGACTGCCCCTTGGCTGGCCCCAGATGGCCTCAGATGGCCCTAACGCTTGGGCCTTCTTCTTTACCAGAACTTTCCTTTCCTTTCAAAGGCAGATGTGAGTCCAGAAATGTGTCAGAGCCCTGTGCTGTACCTCTGGGCCGGGCTGCTGGGTGGGAGGCTCCGGAACCGGCCACAGATGAGGGCGCGGGACCAGCCAAGTGAGGGCGTGGTGCGCGAGGACATGTCATCACGGGATCTGGCCCATTTGGTCTCGGCCTCCCTGGATGAAGGATGAATCCTGTGCAGTGCTCTCCACTGGAGCTTTGTATCATCCTGGGGCCCTTTCTCCCCCCTTTCCACGTTTCTCTTCTGTTTTTCTCTGTTCTGCTCCCTGAGTCTGACCAACCATTTTTTGCTTCCTCTCCTCTCTCTCTCTGCCTCTTTCCTACTTCGCTTTAGGGCCAAGGACTCCTCCCCGGGTGCAGGGCCCTCACTGTGTTTACCTCGGGGCTCCTTGCTGGGGCTCGATTCATAATCATTGAAGGAATAACCAAAGAGCAAAAGAATACAGGAATGAGGGAATGGACGCTCTTTCCCAAACCACCATCTGATATTTTTTTATATCCCAACCACCCGATTTGGAGGGAAGTTTGTAGCGAGACCGAGCAGTGTGATTTGTCTGAATGACCCAGCTCTTTCCCACGGGTGTCTGAACTGAAACAAAATGGGACATGTAAATCTCTCTTCTGCACCCTAAACATTTCTTAATTGGGTGGCAGGACTCTTCGTGTCTGGACCTTAGTATTTCTGAATCTTTGGTGAGTGGAAGCAGAGATGAACCAGAGAACATCTCAAACTGCCAAGTATGTGGCTTTAGGGCGGCCTCCTTCTCCGGCCGGAAGGGATCTGTTGGTCATTCAGACAGACGTCATTGTCCTTGGGTGAGCCCCAGATGTTGGCAAGATAATCCAAAAGCAAATAACTCAGGCGGGGATATTAAGGGTTCTGTTTTTAAAGAAATAAAAATATCTCCAAAGCCATACACTCAAATAAGTAGAAGTTGGCTGTTGAAACAAACATATATTTTAAATCAGAGTCATGACTCTGAATACCCACCGCCTCCTCCTTCCTAACACACTGGCGCCCCTGCCCTGCTGGTAGGGCGACGATGGGTTTTGGAGGACATCTGACCACTTCTGGCCGCTCCTCACTTGAGGGCATACCCCCAACTCCACTCCAAGCTGGCTGAAGGGGACACGCATCTCTGGATCCTGCTGGGAGCCCCACTTTTCCGGGATACTGCCTGTGTGACTCTGTCCCTGAAATCGACCCCCTTGGCAAGTCTGTGTCTCCATTTGTGCCCCAACCCTGACTCCCTTTGTCCCTCCTGTTTCACTTTCCTTCTGACCAAGGGTGTCTGTCCCCAACGTCCTTGCAGGCAGAGAAGTCCTGCAAACCAACTCTTCTATTTAGAACTCTAACTTGTCTGTTGTCTCTGGCCCACTGGGGTGGCCCTCTTAAGAAAGGCCATAATCTGTGGTGGGCTGGGAGGAAGGGCATTCTTCCTTTGGGCTGTGGGCTGAAGTCATGTTGCTGAGGTCTGCATGACTATTGATAACCTCTTCTTTCATCACAGTCATTTCGTGGGGCCTTGTTATGTGCAGGGCCTTTTGCTTGGGGTTGGGGGACAGTGAGAAAGCACTCACAGGCTCTGTCCTTGGGGAGCTTGCAGCCTGGTAGGGCAGGTAACCAACAAAGAAAATATTGATGGAGCCTGACCAGGCGGTGGCGCAGTGGATAGAACGTCGGACTGGGATGCGGAGGACCCAGGTTCAAGACCCTGAGGTCGCCAACTTGAGCGCAGGCTCATCTGGTTTGAGCAAAGCTCACCAGCTTGGACCCAAGGTCGCTGGCTCGAGCAAGGGGTCACTCACTCTGCTGCAGCCCCACGGTCAAGACACATATAAGAAAGCAATCAGCCTGACCAGGTGGTGGCGCAGTGGATAGAGCATCGGACTGGGATGCGGAAGGACCCAGGTTCGAGACCCGGAGGTCGCCAGCTTGAGTGCGGGCTCATCTGGCATGAGCAAAGAGCTCACCAGCTTGGACCCAAGGTCGCTGGCTCCAGCAGGGGGTTACTTGGTCTGCTGAAGGCCCACGGTCAAGGCACATGTGAGAAAGCAATCAATGAACAACTAAGAAGTCGCAACGCGCAAAGAGAAACTGATGATTGATGCTTCTCATCTCTCTCCATTCCTGTCTGTCTGTCCCTGTCTATCTCTGCCTCTGTAAAAAAACAAGAAAGCAATCAATGAACAACTAAGGTGTCACAACGAAAAACTGATGATTGATGTTTCTCATCTCTCTTCATTCCTGTCTGTCTGTCCCCATCTATCCCTCTCTCTGACTCTCTCTCTGTCTCTGTAAAAAAAGAAAAAGAGAAAAGACTGATGAAATCTTGTAACAGGTGGCCACTGGACATTGCACAGGGAGCAGTGGAGTTCAGAAGAGGGGCCACTGACTGCCACTAAAGGTGGAGGAAGTCTTCAAGAAGGGCATGTTGAGCCCTGGGGGATTGGACAGATAGAGGCATAATAGTTTACATAGACTCAGGACCTCATGGCCTCAGGCACAATGGCAGACCTGGGGTTTCACAGTTATTTTTTCTATTACGTTTCAGTGCTAAAAGGGGTGCTTTTTCAGAGGGAGAGGTGGCTCCTGGGGGCAGTGGGAGAGATGGAGCTGTGAAAGGCTGTCTGGAGCGTCCTCATCCTCCGCCTCCATTTCCTGCACCCTCCAGGCTCACATAGAGCCCAGGCCACCTACTCACAGCAGGTGTCACACACAAAGGGCCTTGGTGCAAATTGAAACTGGTGCCCCTCTGGGCAAATGAATTATAGCAAGGTGCCCTTCCTCACCCCAATCTCAGCCCCCACTCCTGCTTAGCAAGATTTTCTTGTATCCAAAATATTGGTCGTGTGTAATCGGTGTGGGTGTGGGTGTGCACTTGCCAACACAGGGCTTTGTGAACATGGCTCAGCTTTTTTGTTTTTGTTTTTGAGAGAGAGAGACATGAAGGGAGAGAGATGAGAAGCATCAACTCATAGTTGCATCACTTTAGTTGTTCATTGATTGCTTCTCATACGTGCCTTGACAAGGAGGGTGTGGGTTTAAGCCAAGCCAGTGACCCCTTGCTCAAGCCAGCAACCTTGGGCTTCAAGCCAGCGACCTTGGGCTTCAAGCCAGTGACCTTGGGACCATGTTGATGATCCCACACTCAAGCCAGGAAGCCTGTGCTCCAACTGGCAACCTTGGGGTTTTGAACCTGGGACCTTGACGCTCTATCCACTGTGCCACCATCAGTCAGGCCTGTTTTTTTGTTTTTGAGAGAGTCAGGGAAAGAAAGAGACAGGAACTTTGAGTTGCTCCTGTATGTGCCCTGACTGGGGAATCAAACCTGCAACCTTTGTGCTCCAGAGTGACACTCCAATCAAATGAGCATCTGCCCAGGGCTTAATTTTTATTGATTTTAAGAGGCAGAGAGAGGAAGGAGAGAGAGGGGAGGGGAAAGGAAGCATTTATTTGCTGTTCCACTCAGTCATGCATTCTTTGATTGCTTCCCGCATATGCCCTGACTAGGAATCAAACCCCCAACCTTGTCATTTCAGGATGATGCTCTTAACTGACTGAGCTAACCGACCAGGGCCCACTCAGCTTTTGATTGTGGGTTGTCTCTTTCCTAGGACCCTGGGAACCCTGGGAACATCTGGCAGTTACTATCTGATACACTCAAGGCTTGCCTACTGGGCCTCTTCTTAGACTTTGGGTTGTTTGGAAGAAAATAAACACACAATTACTAAATCTTTGGGACATGGGCTTAACGATTTTCTTAAAATTGTAAATGTTTCCCTTTGACTCTTTAAAAGCACAACTATAAACAATGGAGACACTTGTACAAGAGCAGGCTGACCATGTCTCTTCCCAACTCTGTGCTGAGTGACTTCAGATTGGTAACTTGAAGTCAGCCATTTGGCCACAAAAATCAACAAACACCTTCCTGACCTGGACCCTCCACTCGGGAATCACTGACAAGAAATATACTGTGGGGGGAGGGGGGGAAGGAGGCAAAGAAACATGCCATTCTTTTTCCTCATGTTCTTTGGCCAGGGTAGAGTTTGAGGGGTTGGGAAAGGCCGAAAATGTCCTAGTGTCTCGGCCACAAGAAAACCAAACACATAAAAGGAGCAGGTGTTGAGAAGAAAGAAAAACTCGCCTACTTTAATTAGCTCCCCTGGTCTGGGTACTCGGCTTGAGTTGCCTACTTGAATTCTCAGAACAACTCCGTAAGTATAGACCCACCGGTTCTGTTTCCGGATGAGGCACACTGAGCTTAGTCCCTTGGTCACACAGACAGTAAGGACAGAGCCTAAACTTCCCCTCCTCGTGTGGTCCCTCTCCTGATGCAAGATTTCTCTTCCTCCGTGTTCTTGTCTCCACACCTTCTTCCTCCTTCCCGCTCGGCCCAGAGCAGACCCTGCTGCACGAGTAACAGACAGACCTCCTAGAGACACATGAGTGCCAGTGCTTCAGGCACGGGCCTCTGAGGCGGGGCTGCAGACTCCTTCTGAGTTCCCGGGCAGCTTGGCTGGCATCAGAGAAAGAGCAGTTTCCTTTTCATTGCATGGAACGTGTTTCAGGATGCGGCCCTGAGTGTTGCAGGGGCTGACATGCCCACGGTTGCTCTGAGTGGGCCAAGGGCCGGGGGAGGAGAGAGCTCGCTCTGGCGCCAGACCACCTGGGCTTCAATCCTGGGTTAAGTAGAAGGGAACAGTTTCAAGATTGAGGAAAATAAATGGAAGAAACATAAATGACATATTCTTTTAAGCAGCAGATGAAATATTCTTTAGATTCTTCATACAGGAGGGGGAGCAGGGGATGGGCCACCCAGCACAGGACGCCCTCTCTTTCATGGATGCCCCAACTGAGTTCTGTTGCTGCCTTGGGAAACTTTCCTCCAAGCCACCTTCAGCTGAATGAGAAAATTTTATCCTCACCTACGCTAGGCTTCTAGTGACAAAAACCCAACTCAAACTAGCTTCTGTGGAAAAAAAAGAGTACACTGGGGATACTGAAATAGCCCACAGGCCAGAGGAGAGCTAACAATGGTAAGACAGGGACCAGAGCAGGACCTGGGACTCCAGAACCTGGAATGCCACCAGCACTTCCTGCTTCTCTTCACAGAATGATTTCACCCTCTGGCTTAACCCCATGAGCTTGGAACTGTGGCCATTCACGAATTCCAAGCTTGCATCTTAACTTCATTACTAGAGAGCAAAGGGCCTCTTGGTTACAGTTGAAAAGTTCCAGGGAAGTTCTCTGATTGGCCCAGATTCCATCAGACGCTCAGCCCTGGATCGATCACTATGTGGCCAGGGAGGCAGGGTCAGGAAGAAGATGGCAGCTCCTGCAGACCACGTGTAGGAAGGGGCTGGGGGCAGTTCCGCCAAAAGGAATTGAAGAAGCGGACCAGAAGAAGAAGGGCGCTGGGCCGACCAAACACGAAGTGGCCCTTTCCCCTCAGAGGGAAGCTCAGTGACTGACTACCCACTTTTCAGAGCCAGAGAAAACCAACCCCAGGTCATGGTTCTTGGGTGAGATTGGGGGTATGGTGGGAAATTATCAGAGCATCTCTGATTGCCACTTTAGGAAAAGTCTTTTCATCTACAATTCCAGTTTCTTCCTGCAAAGTGTGTGGTCGCAGGTATTTTTGTCTTTCCAATTCACAGATAAGAAACTGAGGCCCTAAGGTTACCCAACAAGTCAGGAACAGAACTGAAATTAGAACTTGGGTTTCCTGATTCTGAGGTCCCGTAGGAAGTTTCTTCAGGGACTGAGGCAGGTCACAAGGCTGGCTCCAGGCCCTGAGTGTCACGCTGGCTCCATCCAGTAAGGAAGAAGTTCTCCAAGGTCAGCCTGACCATCCACGGACCTGTGTGGAGTGCTCACTATGTGTCAGACTCAGGACCAGATAGTCACAGACTAATGCCTCCCTCCCTCCAAATAAAACCTAATGACCACACAAGGTGGTGAGCGCGGTGGGGGGAGGGCACCTGGCCTGAGTGGAGAAGGGGAGCAGGTGACCAAGGGGGACTTCCCGGGGGGGAGTGGCCCTTGAGTTAGATGTAGAAGGGTGACTTTGGCAGGGAGAGAGGGGGTGGGAATACATCATGGGCCAAGGGAACAGCAGCTGTGAAGTCACGGAGGCATGCAGGAGCGTGGGACCTCCTATGTTTTGGCCCCAGGGACAGCCAGGCCTCTGCACTGAGGAGTAAAACATGCTTGTGACACAAAGCCCTCTCAAGGTCACCTCCTGTCCTGTCTCCCCATGGCATCAGCACCATTATCGCAGGCTGGGGGGTTAACTCGCCCTCAGTTCCCCTCGCTGCAGTCCCGTGCGCAGCATCAGGCCTCAGCACAGGCCCCCAGGCCCTCTGCGTGCGGGGTCCCTGATGGCAGGCCCTGCCTCTGTTTCAGAATCCCGGCGGAGGGCCATCTTTGAGTACCACCGTGTGGAGCTGGACCCCCGCAAGGTCACCAGTACGTCGGCTGTGGAGTTCACCCCATTGCCAAGTAAGTAGGGGTGGTTCCCACCGATGGGGAAGGCAGTCTAGGACAGGAATGTCCTAGAAAGAGCTTCAGAGTCAAACAGACTGCGTGCCAATTCCCATGCCCACCACTGACCCTGTGTAGGTATGGCCGCCTAACATCTCTGAGCCGCCATTTCTCGTTTGTCACATGGGCCTAACACCCTGCCAGAACTTTGGTCAGGGTTAGGGCCAAGGTAGGAAGAGCTGAGGACACAAATAGCGGCTCTGACACTAACTGGCGCTTCCCAGGCCTGGGTTGTGGTATGTGCCCGACAGATGACAGCTCTTGTTAATAACACATAATTGAAACCAGGAAAGAGGGACCTCTGGGAACTCAGACTGAGCCCCAGGAAAAGAAATCCAGGAACTGAACTGATTCATAGTTTATCACTGTATTTTCCTTAGAGGAGGGGTGGTGCTGGAGTCCACAAGCAGAGGCCACAGAAGGATTGGGCCAGCAGCTCTCCAGGAACCATGGGCCCCTGACCCGCCCCCCACTCTGTACCCACTCACCTATGTTGAAGGCACTCCAAGGTCAAGGCCCTGTTGCTGCTGTCGACCCTGCAGGATCAGAATCTGGTCAGAGCGGCTGGAGAGACTGAGGGAAAGGAGGACCACACTCCCATCCTCGTATTTTTTTTCTTTTTTTGTATTTTTTCCGAAGCTGGAAATGGGGAGAGACAGTCAGACAGACTCCCGCATGCGCCCTACCGGGATCCACCCGGCACGCCCACCAGGGGCGATGCTTTGCCCACCAGGGGGCGATGCTCTGCCCCTCCGGGGCGTCGCTCTGTTGCGACCAGAGCCACTCTAGCGCCTGGGGCAGAGGCCAAGGAGCCATCCCCAGCGCCCGGGCCATCTTTGCTCCAATGGAGCCTCAGCTGCGGGAGGGGAAGAGAGAGACAGAGAGGAAGGAGAAGGGGAGGGGTGGAGAAGCAAATGGGCACTTCTCCTGTGTGCCCTGGCTGGGAATCGAACCCGGGACCCCTGCACGCCAGGCTGACGCTCTACCACTGAGCCAACCAGCCAGGGCCATCCTCGTATTTTTTAAAGAGGGTTTTGACTTCATCTTAACGTATCCCAGTGCATCCCAGCTGCTGAAGCCATGGCCTTTTCCCTGTCCTGTGGGTGTTTCTTTCCCTCACCCCCCGCCACCTTTTCCCCTTCCCTGGGGTTCTGGGAGCAGGGACTGGAGAAAGAACAGGAGGATGAGAATTCTTGAGTGCTAAGCCATGTGTCTCAGTCTGGGATCAGCAGGTATCCTCTGCTGGAAAAGAGGAAGGCCCTAGACTTCCTCCCCATGGGGTCACAGGGCCAGGACACCTTGCAGGTCTCAGCCCCATCCACACCCCTACCCCAGCCTCCCTCTCTCTAGGCAGGAGAGGCCTGGGGCCCGAGAACCAGTGGGGCCCCAAGAACCGGTGAGAGCAAACCTCTCATCCTGATCCTGGGACTTGAATAAAACATGTAGGAGCAAGGACATCCGAGGACAGGGCTAACTGCCCGGGCGGAGGAAGTGGACTGTCCTGGGACTGAGTTTCTGGGACACTGTTTGCACATGTAAGCCACTTCCCACCCTTCCAGCGGATTTGGTGAGCATTTAATAGCATTCGGGACATCTGAAATGCAGATGAGAAAGAAAGGTCAGTGGGTTTTATGAACACCCCATGAGGCTCCCCGCATTTGTTTTCAGCTTAACTACAGAGTCTCTTAGGGACCTCCAGAGTCACTGGGAGTGACCCGGCCATGGATTCCCATGTGGGTGCAGCTGGTGGGGGAGGGGATAGTGCTACCAAGGCTGTGATTGGAGCCCCTGGGAGGCCAATGAGCTTTGTCCACGGAAAACTCTGCATCCCCACCCCCACCCCGCCCAGGCTCCCTCCTTTACCTTTGGCTGGGGGAGGACTTATTCAAGATCCTTCCAGGCTGTTGATGAGCCATCGCCAAACCATTGCACTCCGTGGCTGGCCCCTCTTCTAAAAGAGGCTCATGAAAAGGTAGTGTGGGATGAGGGTGGGTGCTGGGGCAGAGGGGTTCCACAGAAGATAAGTGTTCAGGCCCTCTGTTCATACAGACCTTGGCTCACGCTCAGACCTACCACTCTTAGCTTGGTGACATTCTCCAAGCCTCAGGTCCCTCTTCTGTACAATGAGGTTAAAAAAGCGTTTATAGAATGATTCGGTAAACATGCTAACTGCCTCCCACATGCTGGGCACTGTTCTGGGCCCTCTGGATACATAAGGGAACAAAACAGCTAGAGCTCTCATTCTCAGGCCAATTCCTGCTTATTTCCTGCTTTCCATCCACCCTTCCAGGTCTGGCAGACAAAAGGATGTGGTGCCCCCTACAGCAGTCCCTCCTACAAAGCATCTAAATATGACTACTTTGTGCCTATGAATACTCTCCTACTCATCAAGGGCTTGTTCCCAGCTTCCATCTTGTTGGGGGTCCATGGAGTAAAAATTAGTCCCCTACTTAATGGATTGTGGTAGAGTCCCATTAAAGCTCACATAGTGAAGGGCCCTGGCCAGTTAGCTGGGTAGTAGAGCGTCGGCCCTGTGTGTGGAAGTCCTGGGTTCGATTCCTGGTCAGGCACACAGGAGAAGCGCCCATCTACTTCTCCACCCTTCCCCCTCTCCTTCCTCTCTGTCTCTCTCTTCCCCTCCCACAGCCAAGGCTCCATTGGAGCAAAGTTGGCCCGCGTGCTCCATGGCCTCCACCTCAGGCGTTAGAATGGCTCCGGCCACAATGGGGCAAGGCCCCAGATGGGCAGAGCATCGCCCCCTGGTGGGCGTGCCTGGTGGATCCCGGTCGGGTGCATGCGGGAGTCTGTCTGACTGCCTCCCTGCTTCCAACTTAGGAAAAATAGAAGAAGAAAAAAAGCTCACATAGTGAAGAAATGTGTGTGTGATGTTATAGAATGAGTGGTCTTTTTACTGTAATTAGTTGTCATCTCTTGCTGCTGTCGATGTGTTCTGTTCAGCTGCTCATCAGATGAGTCCTTCTACTGCAGCTTCTCTGGGTGAGGGCCTGTCACTCCTTGTAATAAAATGCATGGGATTTGTGGCAGCTGCTTGCCACTTCAGAGGTCATTCTGGTTCACTTAAGTGGGTGGCATTCGATTACAAGTGAAAACTCTTAAAATTCAGCCCCCCACAGCTTTCACTTCCTTGGCCCTCTCTGCTCCTCTGCCCAGCCGGTGCCAGAAGGGGTCCACGCACCCTCCAGCAACCTGCCCAGCCTGTCAGTGCTCTGGTTGCTGTTGGGAACGTGCCTGGGACATGCTGCTCCCGGGTCTGCATCTGCACAGGGGCCCTTCTGCCTGGATTTCTCCCCCAGGGGAGTTGCTCGCTTCCTCCCTTCTCTGTCTCCTCCCTGAATAGAACACATCCTCCACGGTCATTTCAGCTCCCTGTTCTGCACTATTTTTTTTTTTTTTGTATTTTTCTGAAGTTGGAAACGAGGAGGCAGTCAGACAGACTCCTGCATGCGCCCGACCGGGATCCACCTGGCACGCCCACCAGGGGACAATGCTCTGCCCATCTGGGGCGTCGCTCTGTTGCAACCAGAGCCATTCTAGCGCCTGAGGCAGAGGCCATAGAGCCATCCTTAGCACCCGGGCCAACTTTTGCTCCAATGGAGCCTTGGCTGCGGGAGGGGAAGAGAGAGACAGAGAGGAAGGAGAGGGGGAGGGGTGGAGAAGCAGATGGGTGCTTCTCCTGTGTGCCCTGGCCGGAAATCAAACCCAGGACTCCTGCACACTAGGCCAACGCTCTACCACTGAGCCAACCGGCCAGGGCCCTGCCCTATTTTTTGACAGCCCTCCTCACCACCAGAAAGCCTAGTGTAGATTTATTTGCCTGCCTGTGTTAACCGTCTCCTCCACTAGACTGCAGGCTCCGTGCAGGCAGCACCTGTGTCTTTTCCTGTTCACGCCTGCATCTCCAGCACCTGGGGCAGTGCCAGGCCCATGTCAAGTGCTCAGTAAATATTTATTGAAAGAATGAATGGATGGATGGATGAGTGGATGAACACCTGATAAGGATATTGAGAGGAATGAATAAGACCACAGTCAATAACTACAAGTGGCGTTCACTGGGCTCACCACGTGGCCAGCACTGTTCTAAACCCTCTCTAGGTATCATGTCCTGCCATCCTCACAGCAGCTCTGCAAAGCAGATAGCATTAGGATAGATAAATGGGGTATTAAGTCACCAAGAGGTTAAGTAACTTCCCAAGTAAGATTTAGGCCTGGATGAGCTGAGTTGCTAGCACACCCCCTGGGGCAGCCCCTCCCAAGAGGAGAGGTCGAAGAAGGGACGAGGAAGGGATGGAATTACATATGTCTGGTTTACCCTCACAAACTGGGCACGCAGCCTGACCAGGCGGTGGCGCAGTGGATAGAGCGTCAGACTGGGATGTGAAGGACCCAGGTTCGAGACCCCGAATCATCAGCTTGAGCGCGGGCTCATCCAGTTTGAGCAAGGCTCACCAGCTTGAGCCCAAGGTCGCTGGCTTGAGCAAGGGATCATTTGGTCTGCTGTAGCCCCCAATCAAGGGACATATGAGAAAACTATCAATGAACAACTAAGGAGCCACAACAAAGAATTGATGTTTCTCATCTCTCTCCCTTCCTGTCTGTCTGTCCGTACCTGTCCCTCTCTCTGACTCAGTCTCTGTCACAAAAAAAAAAACACAACTGGGCACACAGACTTCCCTGAGAGGGGGTGTGTGAGGAGGTAGAGAGAGGCCAGGAGCGGGTGGGGAATGAGTGCTCC
The DNA here is from genome assembly GCF_036850765.1 of Saccopteryx bilineata. Lineage (NCBI taxonomy): Eukaryota > Metazoa > Chordata > Mammalia > Chiroptera > Emballonuridae > Saccopteryx > Saccopteryx bilineata. The sequence goes on from NC_089491.1 coordinate 375,603,549, forward strand.
CAGGCAGTTCTGGATGGGGGTCCAACCAGACATATTAAAAAATTGTTTTCAGTGATTATAGACACAAAACTGTAATATAAACAATAAACTTGCTGAGAGATAGATCTTAATTGTTCCTACCCCATGAAGAAATGACACTTACATGATACAATATGGGTGTTAGCTACAATGACAATCATATCACAATATAAATGTATCAAATCAATATGTTGTCCACCTGAAACTTACTCAGTGTGTGCCAAATACATTTCAGTTTTTAAGAATCCCTTTCAACCCTGTCATTGTAGGCAATAGCGCAGAGTATCTTCCCAGACTAGGTGAGATCCTTTTGCACATGCTCATAACACCCGTAATTCTCTTTCATAAACCTCATCAAAATAATAGTTATGTGGTTATCTTTGTTTGAGTATCTGCTTAGAGTTTGTCTCCCCATGCGATTGCAAGGGACCAGGTCCTACTGCGGAATCCCCAGTGCTAGCTCAGGGCCTGACCCCCCAGGACACAGAAAGAAGGAAGAGAGAGAAGGAAACAGGAAGGGAGAGATAGCAGAAGCAGGGCTGGACCCCAGTGAGGGTGGCGTTCGTGACCTCTGGGCCATCGGAGACTGCACAGTTCAGCAAGGACTCGGCAGTTGGGAAAGTTGCACCTTTTGGAGGCCCGTGGAGGGCCTGGTGCTGAGGTCCACCGCCTTCTCTCTTGCAGCCTGCCTGCAGCATCGGAGCTGCGACGCCTGCGTGTCCTCGGACCTGACCTTCAACTGCAGCTGGTGCCACGTCCTGCAGAGGTTTGTGCCCAGACTGACCCTCTGGTTCCCGCAGGCAGACGGTGGCGGAGGGGCAGAGAGTAGCACTGCCCGCTCCTTGCCTCAGGCCTCATTGCCAAGATGAAGGTATCTCTGGCCAGTCCACTCTGAACCTTAGGACAGGAAGGTCACAGAACTGAGCTTCTCCCTGCAGCCTGGGACCGATCAAGGTGACTGTGTGGCAAGGCCCCTATTGACAACATTAGTCTCCTAGGGATTCCTGCTGCTGCAGCGCCCTCTTCACACCTGGAAAGGGTGGGTTCATCCTGTGGGGCGGGGCTTCACCAGAGGTCCGGGATCAGCTAAGGCTCACAGACTCCGGGGACGTGCCCAGGTCCCTGCCTCGGGATCTCTGGGAGAGAAGCTCAGGAGCCTGGATTTCAACACGGTGCCTCATCTGCATACAAGCGCGGGATTTGCTGGCGCAGAGACAGGGGGTGCCCCAAACACCCACTGCCGTTCGGTGAGAGCCCCATGGCCCCCAAGCACCTCCGCAAGATCCTTCTCAGGCTGCGACAGAGTTTCCTGAAAACCAGGGGCGTGGAAATGTCAGGCATCTGTGGAAAGTTGGATCAAACTAAGCTGTGTTTGCTTGGTTTTAGCAGCAGAGAAAATTCTGGATAAGCTACAGGTCCAGGGATAAAGCTCTTACATGCCGCTCATCTACCACACTTTGTTCTGAAATCATTTCCTCACAGAGCAGACTGAGCCTGTCCGTGATAAGTAAATGGCAGAAGGCAGAAAGCACTTAATTTCTTTGGGGACTAGGTCTCTCATGGGATTGGGGTGCCCTATGAACTCCAAGAGCTTTTAAGGCAATCTTGAAAACTGCAAATTAGAGGCCCCGGGTTTCATGCAGCTGTCATGCATCGTGCATCTGTCAGTGTTTCCTTTGCTCCTGTCCAATATCCTGGTGGAGAAATGGAAGCCATTGTCTCTGCAAGCAGCCTGCCTGGCACACAGGGCCCAGCTCCCGGCTGGGAGGACGGAGAGGCCCTCATCAGGCCTCCTGGGTGTTCTTCCCAAGCTCAGTTTGTTGTCCCTATGAAATTCTGGAGCTCTATGGTTCAGAGAAACATGGGCGAGGAAGACGCTGTTATTTTAAGTCCTCAGATACCAAACAGCGTTTTTGCGAAGTGTTCAGGGCCCTTCACATGAAAAGGCACAAAGCCTCAGGGAGAACACATAGGGTAGACCCCAGGTTGGTTCTTTTAGGAATGGAGCCGCAAATTGTGGTCCATCTTGTGCACTTTCAAATCTGAGAGCCACCATCTCAACGTGGGGACATAATCCAGATGACCTCAGATGAGCCTGGAACCCTGAGGCTGGCTGCCACTGCATGACTCAGCATCCAACAACAGCTGAGCCATGAGAACTGCAAAATGGGTCAGATGAAAGCCAAGCTTCACATTGGCACAGGCCCATTCAATGCATACACCCCACCCCAGGGACCGGGAAGGTCTAATGAAGGCTGGTCAGGTTGGGGGAAAGCAGGGCCTCGGGCCTTGCTGTGGTCATGTCAGCTACGGGATGGAAAAGCAGCAGAGTGTGCAAGGCTGATGTGGCTCTGGAAACCTCCAGTCCTCAGATGTCCATGGGCCTGGACTCGCCCCAGTGTGGTCCCCTTCTTGCCAGATCTCTGTAGCCTCAGCTCCAACTAAGAGCTGACTCCACGTCCCTACAATATCAGAGTGCACTGGGGCCAGCTACTGGCCTCTCCCAACAGCTGCTCGCCATCACCACGTGGGCTCTTGGCTAACCCTTTGCCCTCCACCCACTTTGCCCTCCGCAGCCTCCCAGGGCTTCCCCGCCCTGTCCTGGGGCGGGATCTGATGTCGATAATTTCATGTATCAAGCAGGTGTTTTCTGGTCATCCCACATTGCATCCCAGTGGTCTATTCTGGAGGCCAAGAGTGACCTTAACTTCAGGATGTGGCTCAGGAAATGAGAGGCACAATCCATTGTGTGGGCCCCCTGAGATGGTGCAGGAGCAGCATGTGGCTAGGGCAGCACCTGGCACTCAGGAGGCACTCAATAAATGACCATTTCTCATGCCCTTCTTCCCTGAATCTGGGTTGGTTAGCTCAGGGCTTAGCATGTGATGCTCTTAGACCTAGATCAAAGGCTCAGTCCTTGAAAGGATCATTGTGGCCTAAAAGAAACTATTGTTCCCATCCCCCAGTAGTGGCTCTAACCCTCCATGCCCCGCAGTAACGGTCACAGAGGCCCTGAGAGAGAGGAGTATGGACGGCCCAGTTCAGCCACCGCTGTAGGAGCAGCACGGAGACATCTTCCGAAGGACAGGCTGCTGGTGCCGGGAAAGCCCGGCCCTCAGCCTCACCAGGTCGCGGGCGGATAGTCAGGCAGTTGCTGGTGCAGAAAGTTGACTAGTCACAGATCCTTTCTCAGTACTGGTGGCATGTGATATTATTTTTCCTATGCAGATGTCCCTGCGCTTGAGTAGGGCTTGATGGATTCCCCTGGCACCAAAGAGTAAAGATCGGAAACTTGAGCCTGATGCCATGGAGAACATTCTCTGGTTCATCCTCAGGCCTCCACCCCTTCCCTAGGGAAGTGCTTGGCATGGCCCCGCTGAGCTGCACCATGTCTTCTCGGGGAACCCTGGTCAGCCAGTTTTTAATCTCTCCCAGCCTGTGGCAGGACCTTCATTTCTGTGCGGGGTGTTGGCGAAACCTGCCGATGTCCACCTTCACCCAGCTTCTCTTTGCCAAGTTCAGGCCCTTCCACAAAAATAGGGGTCTCAGTGCCCTGGCTGGGTATTTTGGTTGGTGAGAGCATCATCCGGATACACAGAGATTGCCAGTTCAATCCCCAGTCTGGGCACAGACAGGAGCAGATCGATTTTTCTGTCTCTCTCTCTCCCCCTTCCTCTCTTTTTAAAATCAATAAATAAAAATTTTAAAAAGAGGGATCTCGGTGAATAAACAGGATTTCCCCAGATGAGAACACGTGTGTGAATTCCCCGGATATTTTAGCAATTTCATGGCAGCCCCGAGCCAAGGGGGCCTGAGAGGTCGTTAGAGGTCATGTCTAGCCCCCTACACACACATCCAGACAGGTGAGGCTTTGATCCTCAGGAGCTGGGTCGGAAAGAAGGTGGAATTTCACAAACACCTTATCCTCCTTCAGCAAAAGGAATGGAGGAGGCAGGAGGGTCTGACTCCTGATTCCACAGCCGCCTGGTGCTGAGGGCACCCGCCCAGCGGTTTTGGGGAGGTGAAGCTCGGTATCATGGGAGAGCTGTTGCTACATGGAGGAAACGAAGGGGAGGGCTTCTCTATCAGTCTTCCCCCACATGTGCCTCTGACCTTTGGTTCCTCCTGCAGATGCTCCAGTGGCTTTGACCGCTACCGCCAGGAGTGGCTGGCCTACGGCTGTGCCCAGGAGGTGAGAGGGTTAAGAGAGCCCAGTTGTGGGGAACAGTGGGGCTGTCAGCAGGTCCCTTGCCTGGTGGCTCCTCTTGAGGTGTCTTTGGTTTTAGGTGACATTGTCCCCTCCACCTGGGACTCTGATCCTCTGAGAGCTGTGCCCCTCATGACATTCGTGGAGCGACTGTGGCTCCAGCCTTCAGGTTTTGAGGATGGCAGTCGTTCTGGGAGTGAGGAGCGTTGTTCTAGGCTCCCTCCATTTTAGAATCCCATACAGGTTCCTGCTCACTACTGGAATTTTCCAGAATGTCCCACACTTCGATCCTGGGTGGGGAACGTCCTATTGTCACATCTTACACTAACACGTGGGTCATCCCTGTGTCCTTTTCCCCTCCCTCCCTCCCTCTCTCTCTCCATCTCTCCTTGTATTGCAAGTACACTTCACTGCACGCTGTTCGGCACTTGCTCTGACTAAATCCTAACATGTCCCCAGGAGCTGGGGGCCAGTGCCCCCACTAACCAGAGTAGGAAGCTGAGGCTCAGAGAGGTTGAGTGACTTGGCCTGCATCTCACAGTTGGTGAGATGGCGAAGGTGCCAGGCCCAGCATTTAAACGAAAACCTCCCAGGTCCCCTGCCGGGCACTCACTCACTGTCTGTTTTATTAGTAAAAACTAAGTGAGCTATTTTTTTTTTTCTGGCCTTAAAAAAAATCTTGTCCTAGAGCCACTTCTGAGGCTGGCTGTTGGCAAATGTACAGATTTGTTCTATTTATTTAAAATTGGCCTCTCAGCTCCTTCTTCAGGAAGGATTCAGAGCAGTAGACAGATAAATTGCCCTAAAGGAGAAGATGTTTTCAGGGTAACGTGGAAGGCGTCAAGGCACTCGGGGCACAGCCTCAGCTGGATCGCCATGCTTGGGCCGTGCGCTGGAACCCTAGGTCTGCCGGCCAATGAGGGGTGGAAGTACCCCCAGCACCCTCAGTTGTGTGGCATCCCCACGGCGAGGCCTCTGTCCAGAGCGGCCCTGGGTCTCTCTTACAGGCAGAGGGCAAGACCTGTGAGGACTTCCAGGACGAGGACCACTACTCATCTTCCCCCGACACCTCCTTCAGCCCTGCTCATGGGGACCTCAGCACCACCTCCCCCTCCCTCTCCTCGGACAGCCTCACCACAGAAGGTAACGGTCAGTGGGGGGGGGGGGAGTCGTGGGGAGGGACTGGAGTATCACCGTTTCCGACAGGGATTATCTCAGGGACTAAGGGTTGCTCTGTCCTTTCCCAGATGAGGTACCTGAGCTCAGAGAGCTGGGGTCACTTGCTGGTGAAGCAGAACCTAGTTTATTTATTTATTTATTTTTAATTTTTTTTTTTTTTGTACTTTTTCTGAAGCTGGAAACGGGGAGAGACAGTCAGACAGACTCCCGCATGCGCCCGACCGGGATCCACCCGGCACGCCCACCAGGGGCGATGCTCTGCCCACCAGGGGGCGATGCTCTGCCCCTCCGGGGCGTTGCTCTGCCGCGACCAGAGCCACTCCAGCGCCTGGGGCAGAGGCCAAGGAGCCATCCCCAGCGCCCGGGCCATCTTTGCTCCAATGGAGCCTTGGCTGCGGGAGGGGAAGAGAGAGACAGAGAGGAAGGAGGGGTCGGGGATGGAGAAGCAAATGGGCGCTTCTCCTATGTGCCCTAGCCGGGAATCGAACCCGGGTCCCCCACATGCCAGGCCGACGCTCTACCACTGAGCCAACCGGCCAGAGCCAGAACCTAGTTTAGAACGCGTGTACTCCAGGCCCCGGCTCTCACCGCTGAGCTGGTCCATGTTAGGGCTTCGTGATGAAATTCACTGTGGGGAAGGGGGAAATGGATGTCCAGACCAGGGCCAGATATTTCAGATGGCAACTCAGTGAATCTTACTAGCAATCCTCACAGTACCTGTGAGGTCTTATCATCCCTGTAGAAGGAATAGACTCAGTCTGAACACTCAGACATGGCAAAAAGATTGCCTCATTTTCTCTATAACTTCCCTTCTCTTAATCCTCATCCAGTGGGAGTACAGAGAGTCCCAGCACAGTCACCCTGGGGCTGGGCTCCCTGCCCCTGGGACCTTGTGCGGCAGAGGGTCAGAGTGGGGAGCTGTATCCATCTTCACTGCTGATGGTCCATCCCTGTCTCTTCAGGCCTGGCTGTCACCAGGGGCTTCTCTGTCATCCCCAGGCCTGGGGGCGAGAGGGTCTGGCCGGAGATCCGTCCACCCAAAGGTGCCACACACCATGTCCAGAAGCCTGTGCAGGCCCCCTGGGACTCTGGAGATGTGTAAAACTCCTCTCTCTTATCCATTTGCCATTCACTGAATCGAGGTGTTAGCTCCTTGCCTTTAGGCTGAGACTGAGAGATCTGTATGCTTTCATCACCTCCCCAGAGCCAGACACCTGCTGGAAAGGAGCAAAGGGAAGGGAGGAGAGGAGTTGTAAAACATTATTCAGCCACAGTCCCATTTTGTACATACAGAAATGGGCTCATGGGGCAACGAAGGTTACTTGGTGTTACACGAGGGACAAGTGGTGGAGCCCCTGCCTTTCTAAGTGCAGCTGGAGAACTGGAGAGCTGGAGCAGCAGCCCGAGGGTCTGGCCGGAGGGCGGTCAGCGGAAAGTGAGCAAATGACAGGAAGAGCTAGCACCTGGGTCGGGGCGGATGTCCGTGTGCCAGTCGGGTGCTAGCGTTGTGCACGCATTAATGCTCACTTGGTCTGTCCAACCTGTGTGCTGATGCTCTTTTATCCCCATTTTGTAGAGGAGACACTAAGGCTCAGAGAGATTGATGACCCGCCCAAGGTCACGTAGCCCAGAATAGGGGGAGTCAGGTCTCATCTGGCTCTAAAAGCAGCCAGCTTGCCCCTCGACCCCATGGCTTTCTCAGTGCCAAAAGAAATACAAAAAGGCCTTTGGATTCAGGGAACAGGAAAATTGCAGAGGGTGAAAAAGCAAAGCAGATTCAGACGGCTCCCTTCACTCTGAGGAGAAAGGAGCTGGTTAAAACCCCGCCCGGTTGTGAGAACAGAGTTCTGCGGGTGCTGTGGGACTGAATAACTTAAAGGAGAAAGGAGCAAGAGGAGGCCCTGCCCTCAGGGAGTTAATAATCAGGTCCAGGTGACCTTCCAGTTCCAGGGAAGAACCCCCGCCAGTCTCCCCTGAGTTAACCCTCTGTGTTTATTGAGAGTATCCTCAGAGTCCAGCGCTTAGGGGTTTCCTGGACCTTGGGGTGAGCCACAGAGTGTCAGAGGCCAGAAGGTGGCTGTGGTGGGTACGGAGAGCACAGCACATGCCACTTGGGGACTGGCTTCAAATCTGACTTGAATTATTCAGCTCCCGACAGTTTGTTGCTCCCAGGGTGCTGCCGTGGTGGGCTGTCCCCACACAGAGGCCAGTTTTATTATGTGTGTGTATTCCGCAAGCCAGGAATGTGCCTCGCTTCTGTGTGCTTTGTAGCAGTCCCCCAAAGGAAACATTAATTAGAGTGAGGACAGTGTGACTTTATGTCATTCCAGTCCTGGAGGAGGCAGCAAAGATCAAGTTGCTTCTACGAGAAAAAACGTTTGATGATTTCCCCCACACCCAATTCTCAGGACACGTTGGCAGGACAGGTTTCAGTCACCCTCCTGCCTGTGTGACTACAACCTGCACACAGAGAGACTGGTGGAGGCAGGTGAGGGACTGTCTATCTCGGGGTACAGGGAGACACTGTGAATGAAGGGAAGATAGCACTCCAGCCGGAGGGACTGGCCTGTACAGGACTGAGTCAGACAGCTGGGAAGTTAGTGGACTCAGGCTGCTGGAAGGTGTGCAGACCCTTTCGGCACAAGCCAGGCAAAGGAACAGCGAGGGCCAGGGGAACAGGAGGCACAGGGACTGGATGTTAAGAGTTGTTCACGTGCAATCGAATGCCACCCACTTAAGTGAACCAGAATGACCGCTGAGTGGCAAGGAGCTGCCACCAAGCCCATACATTTACCTACAAAGAGAGGCCTCCACCAGAAAAGCTGCAGTAGAAGGGTTCATCCGATGAGCAGCTGAAGACAACACGTTAACAGCAACAAGAGATGACAACTAAGTACAGAAAAAAGACCACTCATTCAATAAACATCGCACCCTTTTCTTCATTATGTGTGCTGTCACGGGACTCGACCACAATCCACTAATTAGGGAAACAGTTTGTATTCCGTGGACCCCCAACAAGATGGGAGCTGGGAACCAGCCCTTGATGAGTAGGAGAGCCGTCATGGGCACAGCAGGGTAGTCACCGTTAGTCACTCGGTAGGAGGGACTGGCTGTAGGTGGCACCGTGTCCTTTCATCTGCCAGGGGTAGGTGTGGACTGGGCTACAATGTACTTTCAATGCTCTAGAGTCAGAACAAGCTGATTCAAATCAAGTTCATTTCCCCACTGATGTTTAGGGTTACTCTGGTCAATTCTGATTAACCAATTCATTATTTTCAACTTGCAGTAACAAAACAGACTCAGAGATGTGTTTCAATACCTTGTTTGTTGAAATTCTTGAAGAAAACATAGCTTTCTATTATAAGTCTATTATTTTCTGGGGCTTGTTTGCTTTCAACTTTTAGGGGTGCTTTTAAATTTTGATTTCTTTATAATTATGCAATAGTTAAATGATGATTTACGTGGCCCCAAAGTCAAGTCTACAGAAGCAGGAATATCCGAAGAAGTTCAATTTCTAGTTTTCTCTCCTCTTTCCCCTATATGGAACCATTTTTAATGGTCTTACAATTTATTCCTGCATTATTTAATGCAATTTTTTTAATGGAAATGAATAGCAGAGCAGGACGTCATGTCCAGTCACAGGAGTGCAGCTAGACTGGGTGTGGAGGAGCTCATAGTCCAGGGAAACAACGGGACCTGAGATGCTGCAGATACAGGGACCGAATACAATGGGACACGGAGGAGGCCACAGCCATGCATCCTCCAGGAAGTGCCAGGGCCTGGACAAAGGTGAGGCAAGTGAGGCACTCCAGGCAAGTGTAAGACTTCAGGAGGCACCCATAAAAATTTTAAAAAAAGAAAGGAAAAGAAAAAAAGCAATAATCAGGACAAATAATATTTTAATGTAACATTTGTAAAAACCAAAACTGATGCCCAAAATTCCATAGTGAACAAAATATCAAAATTAGTAAGTAAAGACAGAATCAGAGGGCAGTTTAGGGCTGGAACTTCTAGAAGAGGAATAGTGAAGGGGAGGAAGGGGCATGCCCTGCAGGGGGAACAGAATATGCAGCAGCCCAGAGACACACAAGCCTGCCAAGGGTGTCAGAGAGCCTTGGGCAGCTTGTTATAACCACTGAAGCGGTCTTGAGTTGTCGCAAGTCACACGAGGGAAGATGGTTGGGACAGATTGCAGGGGCCTTGAAAACCTGTGAGCAGAGGGGAGCCAGCAAAGCTTTTCAAACAACAGAAATGGTGAAGGTGCTGAAGCGAGAAGAACAAAATGCATGTTGGGCCCTGGCCAGTTGGCTCAGCAGTAGAGCGTCGGCCTGGCATGTGGAAGTCCTGGGTTCAATTCCCGGCCAGGACACACAGGAGAAGCACCCATCTGCTTCTCCAACCTTCCTCCTCTCCTTCCTCTCTCTCTTTTCCCCTCCCACAGCCAAGGCTCCATTGGAGCAATGTTGGCCCGGGCACTGAGAATGGCTCCATGACCTCACCTCAGGTGCTAGAATAGCTCCAATTGCAACAGAGCAACTCCCCAGAGGGGCAGAGTATTGCCCCCTGGTGGGCATGCTGGGTGGATCCCGGTCAAGAGCATGCGGGAATCTATCTCCCCGCTTCTCACTATAGAAAAATACAAAAAAAAAAAAAAAAAGATGTCAGCAGCCCTGAATTGTGGACTGGTTCCATTTGTTTAGAGTTTTAGTGTTTAGAGCAGTCACCTGCAGTCATCTAGAACCTTCTCCCCGCATGGAACTCTTGCTTCCCTTTGCCCATATGACTGTGGAAAGAATCACAGGAAAAGTCAACCATTGCAACTTATTCAGGAAGCCATAGGACACACACCTTGAGGGGGAGAGAGTGTGTGTTGGTATGGACATCTGTCTTCCACGTTGTACGCTGGGGGAGGTCTCTGAGCAAAACAGATCTGGTGACACACTTACCTCCTTAGATACATCCTGAGTTTCCCATTGCCCCTTAGGAAAATGTGAAAGGTCCTCAACTAGGGTTCCAGGCAGCCGTGCCCCCCTCACTCTCCACACCCCCTGCTCCCATCCTCTCTACCCTCCAGCTAACTGAACTGCTGTTTTGTTTTGTTTTTCTCAACTGGCCAAGTTCTTGCTGACTCTGGGTCTTTGCCCAAGCTCTTTCCTGTCTAAACCCCTTTTCTCAGCGCCATAGCTCACCCTTCCTTCTGCCTCCCTGTGTCTGGTGAGGCCCTCTAAGAGCTTTATTGAGCTGGATTTTAATTGTCCCTCCATCCTGCTCACCTGTTAACTCCCTGAGGGCAGAAAGCATGTCTGTCCTCAGTGCTGACTTCCAGTGCTCAATTCATAGTTGACTCAATAAATATTTGTTAAATGATTGAACACGAGCCCAGGAAAAGCTGGCTTGTTCATGGCCTTCTACCATTACACTGCTGTGTGACTTTGAGCAAGTCACTTCCCCTCTCTGTGCTTCAGTTTCCTTGCCTCTGAAATGAAGGGTTGGGCTGAACCGCCCTATAGTCCCATCTGGACCTAAAGTGACAAAGACCATAATGATTCCACTAACCTTCCACTTTCTCTCCTTTCTTTTCAAAGATGACACCAAGTTGAATCCCTATGCAGGAGGAGATGGTGAGTACAGAGCTGTCTGTCCCTCTTCATCAGGCCCATTGACTCTTGGACCCACTGCAGAAGAGGGTGCAGCAGTCACCTGGTCTCTTTGCTTTCATTCTGAGTGGCGGAGGGGCAACAGCGTCAGCCAGAGCTCCCTGGACTTTCTGCTGGGTGGGAAGGCAGGCTAAACATTTCCTCTGTCAGGAGGCTCCAGTGGTTCTTCTCCCGACCTCTCTGCTCCGGACTCTCCACTACCCTACAGCGTGAGAGGAGGAGATAGCACTGCCCAAGGGCAGGCCTGGCGGTGTGCGGCCTGTGGCTATCGGTGTCCTGCCCTCTGGGCCTCACAATGCGAGGTGGAGAGCAGCTCTCTACATCAGCTTTCCTTTGATCCCCCACCTGGGTTGGCAGAGAGTACACAAAAGTTGCCCACCACAATTTTATAGGGTGCAAGTAGATGGGGTCCCCTCCCCCAGGGTTACCTGGGAGGCCAATCTCTCTGATGCGGTAAGGTGGCCACACCTTTCCTGCCTCTTTCTTAGAGCTGGCTGGAAGGAGCCAGCCCAGGCCCTTGCTGCCAGCGCTGCAAAGGGCAGGGGGAAGTGCTTCCAACTCCTGGGAAGGAGGGCAGGGGCTTTAACACAGCACAGAGTGATGGGGGCTCCCACCCGGGATGGAGCTATTACTCTTCTGTGGCAGCAGGTGTGAGTGTGCATGAGTGTTGGGTGTAGGCGCAGCGTAGGGTGGCGGAGCTGGGCCACGTCCCCTCGCTATACTGTGTGTTCATTAGCCCAAGCCGTGACCATCAGATCACCAGGGTCACTGCAGGCTGCTGGCGGGTTGATTGCCTGGTCAGGGGAGGCCAGTTTGGGGGGCCTGTAACCTCAACTCTCCCACCTGTTGGCAGATCGAGGCACGAACCACGCCCTGGAGTGCTCCCGGGTAGTTTCTCTCCTGGATTTCTCCTGCTTGCAGAGAAGAGGCGTTAGGGAGGGCAGTGATTTGGGATGCCCCTACCATCCTCTTAAAAATTCCCATCCCTTGTTGACTCCCATCCCACCCACTAGCCATATAAATAAGATTAGCTACTCCTGTTGTTTACATGCTCATCTGTCCCTGTTTCAGTATCTCCACATCCCCTGAGGAGAGGGAGAAGGAGCAAAGAGCCGGCCCAGGTGGTATCAGGAAGTTAGGCTTCTTGGTGGCTGGCACTGGCCACGGTGTCCCTGGGCAAATCACTTCCCCTCTCTGTATTTCCATTACCTCAGCCACACAGAAAGGGTGGGAGTGGATGAGTTTCCAGCCCAATAGTCTATGGAAATAGTCAGTTTCCTCTTTGGGATAGATTTCAAATGCTTGGGATATTCTTAGAGAGTGCCTGCTGGTTCGTTAGCCTTCAGAGGACTTGGCTTATTCTTTCACGGAGCTCCTACAATGCGCTGGCCATTTCTCCCCTAAGCACTGAAGACATAGAAATGAATAAGACACTGTCTCTGCCCTTCAAGAGGTCACAATCTGGTGGAATGGACAGGGACAGGTAAAAATATTGTCATTTGGCTATCATAATACCTGACACTTACTGAGGTTGTCCAAAATCCCAGCCATGGTCTTCAGTACTGGACAAGAATGATCTTTTTTAACCCTCACAATGACCCCAGCAGGTAGTTACTATTATCCTTCTTCCACATAAGTGATAACTGAGACACAGAGAGGTTAAGCAATTTGTCTACAGCCACACAGCTAGTAAGTGGCAGTCTGGATTTGAATCCAGGCTGCCAGATTCCAGCTCCAAGAGTCTTCACTCTTTGTGAATTCCTTAAAAGTATTTATGTGACATGGATATCTGAGGGAACTTCTCTTATGATCCTTATTCGATCAACATTTGGGCAACTTGAAAGTGATTTTTTTTTTTTTTGTATTTTTCTGAAGCTGGAAACAGGGAGAGACAGTCAGACAGACTCCCGCATGCGCCCAACTGGGATCCACCCGGCATGCCCACCAGGGGCGACGCTCTGCCCACCAGGGGGCGATGCTCTGCCCCTCCGGGGCGTCGCTCTGTTGCGACCAGAGCCACTCTAGCGCCTGGGGCAGTGGCCAAGGAGCCATCCCCAGCGCCCGGGGCCATCTTTGCTCCAGTGGAGCCTCAGCTGCGGGAGGGAAAGAGAGAGACAGGAAGGAGAGGGGGAGGAGTGGAGAAGTAGATGGGCACTTCCCCTGTGTGCCCTGGCCGGGAATCAAACCCGGGACCTCTGCACGCCAGGCCGACGCTCTACCACTGAGCCAACCGGCCAGGGCCGAAAGTGATTTTTAAATACCACCTGAACTGGCCCTGGCCGGTTGGCTCAGTGATAGAGCGTCGGCCTGGCGTGCAAGGGGTCCCGGGTTCGATTCTCGGCCGGGGCACACAGGAGAGGCGCCCATCTGCTTCTCCACCCCTCCCCCTCTCCTTCCTCTCTGTCTCTCTCTTCCCCTCCCGCAGCTGAGGCTCCATTGGAGCAAAGATGGCCCGGGCCCTGGGGATGGCTCCTTGGCCTCTGCCCCAGGCACTGGAGTGGCTCTGGTCGCAACAGAGCGATGCCCTGGAGGGGCAGAGCGTCGCCCCCTAGTGGGCGTGCCGGGTGGATCCCGGTGGGGCGCATGCGGGAGTCTGTCTGACTGTCTCTCCCCGTTTCCAGCTTCAGAAAAATAAATACCACCTGAACCATGCCAAGAATGTCAGTGCCACACTCATGCTCCCGCCCACTCCAACTGCCCCTTCTCGTGTTTGGTATGGAGGCCAAAGGTTCTGCCAGCTTTCATCTCTGGGACTTTGTCAGAATCCAGGACTCCATGGCCCCATCTCCCTGCTCCCCTGCAGCTGCCCTGCCCTAATGGTCTCTCCACAGGCCTTCAGAACAACCTGTCCCCCAAGACAGAGGGCCCCCCAGTGCACCTGAGCACCATCGTGGGCATCGTGCTGGCAGTGCTCCTCGTGGCGGCCATCATCCTGGCGGGGGTTTACATCAGCGGCCACCCCACCTCCAACGCGGCGCTCTTCTTCATCGAGGTCTGCTGCCCCTCTCCTCCCGCCTCACTGCTTCCCTGGCCTCTCACCCGCCTCTCTCCATCTCATCCCTTACCCACCGCATGCCTGGCTCCTGTTCCCACCTGCAGAACCTTCGCTGGCTCCATCCGGGCACATCTCACCCTGGCTAGTGTCCTTTCAGTCCCCAGACCCCGGGGCTGTGCACCTCAGAACTCCAGCCCTCCTGTCCTGTCTGCTTTTGCTCCCCCGCTTGTGAAACGAGGCCCCAGGGCGAAGAAAGAAGGCCAAAAGTGCCACACGTGCCCATCCAGTGGCTGCAGCCAGTCCCTAATTATCTGTGGTCTCTTGTGGCCAAATTCCAAGCCAGTGTTTATTCAAAGCTGTAATAGAGCTGAGCTCTCTGCCTCTGCTGTGTAGGGTTTACATTTCTTTTCTTTTCTTTTTTTTAATTTTTTTTATTTTGAGAGGACATTTATTGAAGTTAGAGACAGTGACACAAGGAAGGGCTTAGGATAGAAGAAGCAGTAGGAGAGAGCCAGGCAGGGCTGCTTGGCTCACTGGGAAGTCAGAGAAAAGGGGCCTTGGAGACAGTTGAAGGGGGACCCTTAGAGTTTCTACCCTGAAAAGGAAGAAAGGCGTGGGCGTGCTCCCGGGAGGGAGAGCGCTGCCGGGTGGGACTTTTAGGTTAGACTCGACACACCATAATTATAATGAGTTGCTTTCTCTGGGAGCTTTCACTGAGGATGCTGCAGTTTTGCGTGTCTAAGAATTTGGAAGAGCATCCCCAGGCGCCGCCCGAACCTGAGGCCCAGCCCCTCACTCTGGGCCACAGAGCTCAGCGGCTCCTGTCCCAGCCCGGCTCTCTGCTTCTCACTGGCTCTCTGCATGGCACGGTGGTGGCTCCTCTGTGACCGCAATCTCCTTCACTGGGTGCACGAACCCATTGACCTCATTACCCAGAGGCCCAGGTGGTTCCCCCTTTTTTGTTTAGATGCCCCCTGTTTCTTGTGAGTCCTAACCAGTCGTTCTTAAGCCTTAGCCTACCTGGTATCCCCAGCCACAAGGGTGCTGCTAGGGCAGATCTGAGGCAGGCCCGTGGATCTGCATTTTCGTAAGCTTCCCCGCTGACTCTGATGGAGGGCCCGTTCTCTTGGCATTTCCGGAGCCCCCTCCCCCCCCCCCCCCCCCAGATCATTCCGTCTCTCAGCTGCTTCCTCACTTCCCGCTGTCACAGAGCCCTGCTCTGCATGCTTCTGGAGCTCTCCCCCGTGTCCTCAGCGGGCTTCCCAGCAGTGGAGGGATCAGAGCAGGGAGCCCTCTGGAGGGAGGTCCCTGAACTTCACCCAGCTCTCAGGAGCTCCCAGTGCCCTTGTCAAGTGCTGCCCCTGGGGGGTGGTCCCAGGGGGTGAGGCCACGCCCCCTGACTCTGGTCTGTGCCCCCGCAGCGGAGACCTCACCACTGGCCGGCCATGAGATTCCGCAACCACCCCAACCACTCCACCTACACGGAGGTCGAGCCCTCAGGCCACGAGAAGGAGGGCTTTGTGGAGGCGGAGCAGTGCTGAGAAGCGGTCTTCCCTTGGAAGGGTAGGAAGGAAGGCCCGGAGACCCCAAAACAGACGAGTCAAAACAAAGCAGAGAAGTGATTTTTCTTGGCCTCCTCCGACCATACGCTGACTGGGAAGATGGGACAGTGGCTGTGGTGCCCGAGCTGGCCATCACACCCCCAATATTGAAGCGGGGGCAGAAGAGCAACCACGAGTTTTTAAGGAACAATTACCCATTTCATCTTCTATTGATTCAAGGGGTCTCCCCTTCTGGGGCTCTCAATGGTCTACTCTGCAGCTGCCGCAGAGACCCCCCCTCCCACCTGGAGATGACCAGATGCCCTTGCTCCTGGTCACCTAACGCCCTTGCACATGACATAAGAGAACTGAGCTCTGCACTGGGGCGGCCGCATGCTGGGTCCGTAGACTCAAGAGCTGGTCCTCATGGCTATGGACTCGGCGCCCTCAGCCCCTGCTTCTGTGGCTCTGGAAGTCTGCAGGAGTCCTCTCCATCCTCAAACACAGGTAAGGCTGCTCTCAGCCCTTCCTCAAGCCGCTGAACGGAGGAAAGCCAAAGGAGAGGAGAGAGAAGGACTTGTGGGGAAAACTGCATCTTTAGGCTTTGCTCCCTCAATGCGCCCTTCCTGCTGAGAACCAGTCCTCCCGCATCGGCATCAGATGGGTGTGCAGCCCGTTTAGCCCAGCTGTGGCCCAGCCTCGGCGGGGCGAACCATGAGGAACTCTTTATTCCAATGGCATGTTTGGTGCCCGTTGTGTTCACTGGCCTTTTCCCCCTGTCAGTGCCAGTAAGTACCTTTAAAGGCAGAGCTTTTCCGGTTCCTCTTTTCCCTCCTCCAAGCTGGATTGTGATAGCCATTAAAGAGAAACAGTATGGTTTATGGAAACGTATCCAGCAGGGAACTCCAGCTGGAGTGTGTTGAAAAGCAAAGCCACTGGGAACAGTTGGGCCAGAGGACACTCACAGGGAAGGGGGGGCTTTCTAAGTAGAATCTCGACCTGGAATGTTGCTTTCATCTCCCCAGGTCTACTGGAAGTTTTAGGGGGCAGATGGTTTAGGCACTCAAACTTAAGGGAATTCTGTCCCAGAAATGAGTTGGGGCTCCTTCTGATGAGCATTTAAAATGAAAATCTATAGCTCACCCTCATCCAAAGTAAGAAAATATCAGCAGAAAATAAATGATAAATCACAGCCTCCACTTAGTCTCTCCCTTTTGTGCATGTCATTGGGGACACTGCAGAAGGAAGAAGTCAAAGTCCCCGGCCCCCCGTGGTGGGGGGGTCAGGAGTCCACAAATGACCAGACACTTCTAAACACTTGACGGGTGGTCTTCCAGGTGCTCCATGGTTTATCCTCAGTGAGGACGCTAATGACAGTCAGACTAGGAAATATGCTGATCCCTCAGCCATATATATATATATATATATATATATATATCTCCTTCATAAACCAGACAAGGGAGAGCTATGGGGAGGGTCAGAGTTTGAAAAGAAAAGACATGCCGCAGAGAAAAAAGGGTTCTTTTCAAGCCTCTGAGGGACAGAAAGGTCGGTAACAGAGCTCTCTTAATGAGAAAGGGCAGCCAGGCACTGAAATGCTCTGGGCTCCAGCACTCCTGGCCAGCAGGAGGGTGATTTTTGCTCTCGCCTGACCAGCAAAGCATTTATGAACTTTATGTGTCTAAATGGGCAGCAAGACGGTCTCTGCTGTGGCCAAAGGCAGTGCACAGGGCCATTTGTCCCACTCCCAAAGCCAGCGTGCTTCTTCCCGGTGGGAGCTCTGACAGTCCCTCTGGATTCCAGAACGGAAGGGACACGGGGATTGCAGAAAGGGGCCGTGATGCGCTGAGGCCTCTGTCATAACAATGGCAGGTGGAGAAAGGATGCCAGGAGCCTTGGCGGCTGGGTCAGAGAAGCCTGGCTCACACCTGGGAACACAGTGGGAAGGGCAGTGGGCTGTCTGGCAGCAGGTAGTTTGTTTACAGCAAAAAGAACTAAAGATGTGTCATTAAGAGAAGCCTCGGGACATGAAGAGCCTTTGGATGTCTCCAGCCAGAACATGTAGCCTGGTGCTCCCAAGAAACAGAACAAGGCACTCACAGCTGGGTCCCAGCTGTCCTCAGGATCTCTCTCGCGAGATAAGTGTTTCTTAGACCCAGGAGTTTTACTCCGAGCTTTAGCACATGTTAGCTGATTAGTTGTGGATAGTGTCCAGAAGGGGACAGTGGGGTCTTGTGGTCAACCCTCAGAGTTTGGCTGACAGTCCAGGGAGGCAAAGTAGCATTTTGTACTGTACACAGATCAACCACAGACAGCTTGTAGACTTCCAAGTCCCTCCATCCCACAGGTACATACAGTCTCCAAGGAACACAGGTGCTTGACAGTTACCTTCTCCACGTGGTGTCTCTGGGCATCCTGACAGTGATCCTGCTGGGAAGTAGAAGGGTAAAGTCCATCTGAATTCATCACTGCGACAGAGAGTTTTAACCCTGTGAGATAGGGCTCTGGGGAGCTGTCTGTGTTGTACCCAGAAATCAGAAGGTCTCAGGGAGGCTCTGTTTTACACAACTCTTAAGAGAGCCAACAAGAACATGGAAATAAGAAGAGGAATGAAGAGGCCAAGTATGAGCAGGAACGCTGGATCAGACTGTGAGCACCATCTCATTATTCTTTAGTTGGCGGCTGTTTGATTTGTAGATTTATTCAGTAAGGTCCCAGGAGTTTCTGCTTCTAGAATAAGAGTGCATATGAGCTTAGTCATTAACCCCAGCACTCAGGAATGCCCCAGGTAGCAGACAGGATTTCCAAGTTGACTCCCTGACCACCTCCTTCCCCCCATAATCAGGGATCACCCACTCAGCCCACCAGTCCTCTATTTCTGGAGACCACTTCTTCAGGTCTTAGCCTCAAGCCAGAAGTTTAAATGTTCTTTTGCCACCATTAGAGGTTATTGAGAGACCCAAGGGAAACAATTTTTTTAAAAATATTTGTGTTTACCAGAGCTCTTCTGCATAATGTCTCCGTGTGTGTGTGTGTGTGTGTGTGTGTGTGTGTGTATTTTAGGCACGTGCGCACACACACACGTGTATTTTATGGCTGAAAACATCAGATGAAGTTGTAGTATGCTCAACCTGTAGCTTGGTTTGTTAAAATAAGACAGTGGCAAAAGCTGCCAGCCAACATACTAGGTGAAAAGCAGTGTTCACCACTTAAGCTAATCACTCATCTGGTTGTGAGCCGGGCTGAGACGTTCTTCTCCGAGTCCTGCAACAGGTAACAGATTTGCTCAGCGTTCTGATGGGGGCTGCACCCAGACTCCCTGCCTTGAGAAGTGACCCCAGGTAGAGTCCCAGATAAAATGCAACCAATCAATCCCCCTCTCTCTCTCTCCAATCCCCTTCTCCTCCACCCTCCCAACACAAACCTACCTGGATTTACAGCACAATTAAAAGGATCTGGAGATGGAGGGCACCCTAGCTCTCTTAAATGTAATGTGTTCCCGTAGTTAGTTTGAATTCTATGTATGGATTGTCAAGAGTTAATAAAAGGCAATATTCTTTTAAGACTTCTGCTGTGTAGAAGATAAGCTACCAAGGATTTTGAGTGACATTCTGCAAATTGCTACACAGACCTTAATCCTGACAACAGACATCTTCTCTAATGACCTTCATCGAAGAGCATAGAAACAGCCTCCAGCAATCTGCCGACAGGGTGCTTTTCCCAATATCTCAGTCCTACCTCCGGGAGAAGCAGCCTGGGAAGAGAAAGACCCATGAGGGTTTGTAAATCCTCAGGGGTTTCTAAGTCACTATCTAGAGTTACAAAATCACTCTATATAAGTCGATGCTGCTACATGTCTGGGAGCTTTGCATTCGAAGCACTTTAGCAGACTCGTTGTGTTTTCATTACTTTGCGTTTTTATTTTTTCTCGCAAACATGGTTAAGCAAACCAAAACAAAAAGAGGAAAAATGTGAACGCCTCACAGCCAAAATCAACTATGCCAAATTTCAGTCTCCAAACAAGCCAATTTATAAATAAACATATTGTGTTTGCCAAATAAAGAGGAATGTGTTGGAGAAAGCAACGTGGACTGGTGGAGAAAGGACCCGGCTCTGCGGGGAGTCAGAGGCAGGAGCTGGAGCCCCAGCCCTGTCGCAGAGGCTGTGTGATGTCAGCCAAGTCGCCCAACATCTCTGGGCCTCTGTGAACTAAGGGGGTGGGAAAACAAATCGATCTAAGGTGGGAATGTATTTTTCTCCTTAGCAAACAGACCTGCTTGGTTTGTTTGTTTGTTTGTTTTTGTTTTGTTTTCAGTTCACACAGCAGCTCAGACAAAAACATCTCTTTTTTTCCCCATTATCCTCATAGGGTGACCAACGTGTTTCAAATTGCCTGGAACTTGCCTTGTTCTAACACTGAGAGTCTTGTGTCCCAACAAACCCTTCCATCGTAGAACACTAGGCCAGATAGTCCTTGGAGCCTATCTCAACCCCATTGGCTGAGGAGATAATGTTAATAATTTCAAGCGTTTTAGAGTCTTGGACCTAGCTAGTGTGGGGCATATAGAAATCTCCTGGGGGTTAGCTAGAAATGCAGGATTCAGGCCCACCCACCCAGACTTCTGGAGTAAGAATTTGCATTTGAGCATCTCCCCAGGTGGCTCATGTAAATGCAAGCACCTTAGAGAAGCACTTCTAGCAATCAGTTTTGCCCATGTGACCATAGCCTGTTGGGGAAGTATGCCCCATTTCCAGAATGAGGAAACAGGCTCACACAGCTGGCTGGCTTGTTTGTTATTCATTTGGTCCATACTCATTAAGTGCCTACTGTGTGCCAGGTAGTGTTAAGTGAATTACCCAATACACAGTAGGAAGTCCCATAGTCCAGACAACCTCAAACCCAAGTCTTTGAATTTCCATCTCTGTTATTCCCTGTGTACCATGGGGCCATACCAGAACCACAAAGTCACTGTTTAATATGGACACAGACTGTAGGTTTTTTGTTTTTTTTTAATTCTTATTGATTTTAAAAAGAGAGGAATGGAGAAAGAGAGAGACAGACAGAAACATCGATCTGTTCCAGTATGTGCCCTGACCGGGAATTGAACTGGCAACCTCTGTACATCAGGATGATGCTCTAACTGAGCTATCTGGCCAGGGCAACACAGACTGTAGATTAAACAGAGGGCTCCCAGGCCTGTAGAAAACCTTATAAAGATGCATGGCGATGACTTTAGATACACACTCTTGGCTCTTGAAACTGGGAGTTTATCATCTATTTATTTACACACCCCGGGAGCTTGAAAATGTCCTCACTGTTGCTGCCTCCTTCATATCTCCACTCCCCCACTCCAGTGAAGATTTGGAAGCACTCTCCATAAAGGCATCACAGAACACAGAGGCCAGGCCTCTGTGCTATTTATCTTCTTGAATGAAGGACAATTGATTACTTCACTGGCCAAGGGGGCTGGAAAGAAAGGAAGTGGGAAGGGAAGAGAGAATTCTTACCTGAATTGCAAAAACCGAAGAGAAATTCTTTGGGGGATGATTTTTCTGATGTTCATAAGACATTTTTTACATTTGGTCTCTAGAGACAGTTAAATTATGCCCACAGTTCCCCACAAAGCTAAGAGCACTGGAAAAACAACAACAACAACATTTGAATCCAGGCCAACAACATTTCACCACACAGCCTCGCTCTTGGGTTAGAAGAACCTTCCCTTCCAGCTTCAGTCTTTCTTCTTCAAAGCTTTTTTTTTTTTTTTCTTCAGAAATTGACTGTCACCATCATGGAATCAGATGGAATGTCTAAACAGGGTAATATGAGACTCACTATGTCCAGCTGAGAAAAGTCTGGAAATCCTCAAAAAGGAACAGATACAGTTTCTCGTCCATTGATCCGCCCTACAGTCCCCTCAGTTTGGATCCCATTTTGAATTCACAGATATGCCGCTCTCTATAAACTCAGAAACAGTGGGTCAAGTGCCCTCTGCCTTGACTCTCCTCTCTCAAGTCACAGTAAATTATTCCAAGAGCCCCTCCCCAATACCAGAAGGCAGCCTGCCCCAGGGCCCAGCCTCTCTTTCTCCGGAGCTTTCTGTTCCCTAGGCTCCTCTCCCCCAGGCCTTCCATGGACCAAGCAAAATCTTTGCAACTTTGTTCTTCCTCCTGTTTCCAGAGAGGAGCACTCAGGCCTCTTGGGGGGGGGGGGGGAGGCACGACACAAAACTAACAAAATTGGGCCTTAGCAAAGCTTACTTACAAAGGCCCTGGTCTGTTTACCTTTGTCCTCTGAGATGACGATGAGGACCGAGGTGGTGGTGGCCACTCACATTTACTAAGTGCTGACTAAGTCTCTTGGACCACACATCTCAGAGGCTGTTACCCAATATTTTCTTGTCTATTGATCTCAGTCTACAAGAATGGCTCTCTTGTCCAATCTGTCAACCTCTTAATTTTACAGAGAGAAAACCGAGGCTCGTAAAAGCCAAAATCAACTTGCCCATGACCACACAGAAAGTGGGAAAGCCCAGGCTGCTGGTTCTCAGAGCCAGCATGTGGGGGTGGCAGATAATCACGTGGGCTCTGAGGCCACCGGGCCTGGGCTGAGTGCTGGGGATGCCACACACCACCTCTGTGACCTTACCCAAGTTACTCAGTGCCCCTGCTCCCCTTCAGCATTGGTTAAATGGAAGCGATGAAAATAATAGCACCTGCCTCATCAGTCTTTGCGAAGATTAAACATTACAGTGTCTGGAGCCAAGCAATGCACTCAGTAAGTGCTCTAAAAGCTTGGCTTCTTTTTTTTACTTGTTAATTACTAAAGACAACATGACCTGTTACTCAGGGCAGTGAATGGATTTTCTGACGCTTTCTGCTGCCTTTATGTTTAGACATCGTTTCCACCAGAAGAAGTCACTCTGCTTGGTGATGGGCTCTGCTCAGCAAGCAGCTAGCATGTCCCTCTCAGAAAGCCTCCCACTCCCCCCAGAATGGGGACAGTCACCAACCAATATACCTGGGTTGGGCAGGTGGTGGGGGACAACAAGATGACTCTCATTACTTTGAAGGAAACAGGCGCCATAACATCTCGCCACTCTTCATTCTTAGCTTTCATTATTTACCTTTGAAACACAAACTCATTTATATCTGCTTGGGGGCGGGGGGAATACAGTATGAGGAAAAAATGTTGCAGAATTTAGCCTGCAGAAATGAAACCTTGAGAACTTCCCTCGGTGATTAATTCTGAAGGAGGGTCTCAGGCCCCACGGCTGGCTGTTTTGTAAGTACATCAGATGATGCACTGGCTTTTTGTTTCTAGTTCCTTTTATGCCTAAATTGGATTAATTGTTGCAATTCCTATTTTTAAGAAAAGCAGATTAACCTAATAATGTACCTACGATGAGATGGTACATAACAGGCACTTGGTGTATTTGTAGAACAGATGAATTTAGAACAAGAGATGTGCCTCTTAACCCAAACAGAAACACTTCTTTTTTTGTTTGTTTGTTCCTCAGTTGATTTGAGAAAGAAGAGAGATGAGAAGCATCAACTTGTAATTGCTTCACTTTAGTTGTTCATTGATAGCTTCTCATACGTGCCTTGACCAGGGGGCTCCAGCCAAGCCAGTGACCCTTTGCTCAAGGCAGTGACCTTGGGCTCAAGCTAGCAACCGTGGGATCATGTCGATGCTCCTGCATTCAAGTAGGTAACCTTGGAGTTTCAAACCAGGGACCTCAGCATGCCAGGTCAATGCTCTATCCACTGTGCCACCACCAGTCAGGCAGAAACACTTCTTTTCCTCAACTGAAAAATCCCTCTCATGGATATTTTGATGAAAAGAAAAGAGGTGAAAAGGCTTCGTGTTCTTTCAAAGGCATGTAAGGCCAAGACAAGTGCAGATGTGGCTCTCATGTGTTCGAATGGGTTTTGGGCTAACAGGACCCTGGGAGGGCAGGATAAGCCTCTACGCCTCGCTGAAGAGGAAGCCTCTAGCCCTTAGGCCCATGGAATAACCAGAAAACCCAAATTTAGATTTCTCATTTCTCCCCTTACCCACTTCCTCTCTTTCAGGAGAGAAGGCCCATGTCCCAACAGCCCCCACGTGTGGGACAATGGATCATAGGACACTTGAAGCATTTCCCATTCACCCAGGCCTCAGGGCCGGGTCTGTCAGTTTCTGGTCATTAGGCAAAAAAGCCCAAATTAATTCTCAGTCCTCAACACCCAAATATATGACTCAGAGGCAGCCCTCTGCACAGAGGACACAAAATGAAGAAATAAAGAGCAAAGCGCCAGAGGCACTGCGAGCATTTCTGGAACGAATTCGGAATCCAGGTTCTCAGTTTCTGGAGGAAAATCACTTTCTGCAATATAAACACAGGAGGAGAGTGGGAGGCATGGGATCATGGCCCAGGGCAGATTGGAAACAAGTACCTAAAGGCTACAAAGGAACTTTATGAAGATTTGCCGAAAAGGCCCTTTGAGAAGCAGAAAACGTCCCACAAGGCCTTCCCCAAGGTTTCTTCTGGTTGCTCTGCTTGGATCATATGGTTAAAGAAATATCCACCGGCATGGTTTCTGTTATTTCTGTCTGAGTTACTTCTTTTCAGGCAACTGTGCAGATTTGACGACTAGCCGTTACAGGAACCTGCACAAGTGCAGGTCTCTCACACACTGGTGTCTCCTTCCCCCAAGTGAAGCAAAGCTCCCCATCAGTCTGGCATGTACGGGGCTCCCTCTGCCGCCTCCACTCTCACTGATAATAAAAGGATCCTCACAGAGGGCTTTACCGCTTCCAAAACACTTTCCTAAGTTCCAGTCTCCAAGGCAGGGCAAGCTGAGCTCACGCCGGGCGGCCATGGGAACACCCTGTTGCTATCCTTCCCCACGCCCAGCCCAAGCACGCTGCCGAGTTCAGAGCAACTAGAACCATACTGGATATTGATGGGTCTTCTTCATTTTCAAAACACTTTCTCAATATAGCATCTCATCTGAGCACTGTAGTTCTCCTTTGAGGTTGGCAGGGTAGAAACTAGCATTCCATTTTATTTTATTTTATTTTATTAAAAAAAAATTTTTTTTTAGGCCCTGGCTGGTTGCTCAGTGGTAGAGCATTGGCCCAGAGCGTGGATGTCCCGAGTTTGATTACCACTCAGGGCACACAGAAGTGACCATCTACTTCTCCACTCCTCCCCCTCTGCTCTGTCTTCCCCTCCCTCAGCCTTGGCTCGATTGATTTGTCCTTGCTTCAGGTGCTAAAATAGCTCAGTTGCCAAACAACAGAGCAACGGCCCCAGATGGGCAACACATCACCCCATAGGGGGGTTGTAGGGGTGGATCCCAGTCAGGGTCCATGTGGGAGTCTGTCTCTCTGACTCCCTGCCTCTCACTTAATAATAACAATAACTTATTGATTGATTTTTTGAGAGAGGAGGATAAAAAGAAACATCAATTTGTCATTCCACTTGCATTCATTGGTTGAGTCTTATATATGATCTGATCGGGGACTGAATCCACAACCTTGGTGTATTGGAATGATGATTTAACCAAGTGAGCTACCCAGCCTGGGTTAACATCCTGTTTTACAAACAAACTGAAGCTCAGAGCACCGAATGATTTTCCCAGGCTCCACTGCCTCTGACCAGAAGATGGCATCACAATGTCAATGCCACCCACCACAATAACATAATGACAGCTAGTGTTTATGGAGTGTCTTTCGTGGTCCAGGCACTGCAAAGCATCTCATAGGCACTTTAGCCAGAGGTAGCAAGGGAGCCTATGACATTGACTCACTGCTGGATTCCCAAGGATGTCAATCAAAACGCACCTCTTGGGCTCCTACCCCAGAGCAAGCAAAGCAGTGAGACAAGATGAAATCACAGGAAACAGAGAACAGTACAACCTAATCCATGCTTATGGCTTCAGCTGGTTAACAGAGGGAACTCTTGGAGCTGTGGTAGCTCAGAGGAGAACTAAGGTGGAAGACGTAGAGCTGCACTGCTCGGTGTGGAGCCACTAGCTACACGTGACTATGGAGCGCTTAAACCAGGGGTCCCCAAACTTTTTACACAGGGGGCCAGTTCACTGTCCCTCAGACCGTTGGAGGGCCGGACTATAAAAAAAACTATGAACAAATCCTTATGCACACTGCACATATCTTATTTTAAAGTAAAAAAATAAAACGGGAACAAATACAATATTTAAAATAAAGAACAAGTAAATTTAAATCAACAAACTGACCAGTATTTCAATGGGAACTATGCTCCTCTCACTGACCACGAATGAAAGAGGTGCCCCTTCCAAAAGTGCGGTGGGGGCTGGATAAATGGCCTCAGGGGGCCGCATGCGGCCCGCGGGCCGTAGTTTGGGGACCCCTGGCTTAAACCGTAGCTGGGCCAGATGGAGACATGCTGGAAGTGTAACACACACTCCAGATTCTAGAAACTTAGTACAAAGAAAAAAAATGATCGCAAATGTATCTTATTAATAATTGTTATATTCATGAGATGTTGAAATTGTAATGTTTTGGATATGTTGGATTAAATAAATCATTAAAATTTATATTCACGGCCCTGGCCGGTTGGCTCAGCGGTGGAGCGACGGCCTGGCGTGCGGGGGAGCCGGGTTCGATTCCCGGCCAGGGCACATAGGAGAAGCGCCCATTTGCTTCTCCACAGCCCCCCTTCCTCTCTGTCTCTCTCTTCCCCTCCCACAGCCAAGGCTCCATTGGAGCAAGGATGGCCCGGGCGCTGGGGATGGCTCCTTGGCCACTGCCCCAGGCGCTAGAGTGGCTCTGGTCGCCGCAGAGCGACGCCCCAGAGGGGCAGAGCGTAGCCCCTGGTGGGCGTGCCGGGTGGATCCCGGTGGGGCACATGCAGGAATCTGTCTGTCTCTCCCTGTTTCCAGCTTCAGAAAAATACAAAAAAAAAAAAATTTTATATTCACTTGTTTATTGTTACACTTTTTAAATGTAGATACTAGAAAATTTTAAATTATACAGGGAGTCCTCGGGTTATGACAGTCTCAACAGACGACGTTTCGAGTTTACGATGCTCACTCCCATAAACACTTTAAAAAATTGAGACAGGAGTGTTCCGCCTTACACCGTTAGTGACGTACTTACGGACTACGTGGGAGAACTAGTTTGGTTGCGTGGTGGCGTGGTTCCATGCGGTGTAGTTTAGTTGCGTGTGGAAGAAGAATACGCAGTAATGCGGCTACTAGTGAGGATGTTCACGCCATTTTGGATTGTTAAAGGTGCAAGTGTTCCGTTTGTGTTGCTTTGTTTGCCGAGGACCCCAGCGATGACAGCTTCAGTACGGTCTACAGAGCTGTTACGGATGCCTTGTAATGCTATAGGCAGATTTTGGAAGAGAAGAAGTCATCAACCTTCCAGACTAGCCTGGAACAATTCTTTAAAAAGGTAGAGAGGGCTGCAACAGATCCCATACCCTCTACATCAGCCGCTTCTCAAGATGAAACACCTGTGGTGCAAGTAGAATCATCTCCAGCGTCTCCTGCATGTCCCTTAGGCGATCCTGACTCACCTGACCCAGTATCTCCAGCACCTTCTGCAGGTCCTCCTGCCTCTCCAGCTTCCTCCTCCCAATAGCTCATTCTCCCTCACTTTGCAACGCCCCTCCCAGTGTGCATGCCAACCACAGGAATAAAGGTAAGGAATTTTTTTTACACTCATATTTTCTGGGAGAGACAAAGAGAGGGACAGACTGACAGGAAAGGAGAGAGATGAGAAACATCAATTCTTCGTTGCAGTTCCTAAGTTGTTCATTTATTGATTTCTCATATGTGCCTTGACCGGGGGCTACAGCAGACTGAGTGACCCATTGCTCGAGCCAGCGACCTTGGGCTCAAGCTGGTGAGCCTTGCTCAAACCAGATGAGCCTGTGCTCAAGCTGACGACCTCAGGATCTCAAACCTGGGTCCTCCACATCCCAGTCTGACGCTTTATCCACTGCACTACCACCTGGTCAGGCTACACTCATTTTTTCTGTTACTACAGTACAGAATTTTTATACAACACAGTATATTTATGTCCTTTTCCTTTTCCTGTGGCTTAATTGTGTTTTTATGTTCTAGATTATAATTTTACAACTGTGTTAGGACAGGTAAGTGACTTAGACTAGGGTGTGTTTTGACTTACACCAAAATTCGGGTTATATCACTGTCATAAGAACAGAACTATGTGAAGGGAGATATAAGTCCCTTTGCTAGAAGGGAAGCTACAAGGTAAATGAAAAATATATATGTGCTTATACTTAACCTATGAATACTAGCTAGTTAGAGGGAGGACACCTCCAAAAGGAAGTATACTTTAAAGAAAAATTACTTACTGCCAGCTTGGTTGTCACTAAAGGTTAAGATTTTTAAAATTAAGAGTTCTAACTAGAAAGGAATTGTATGATTTTGATAATAAAAGGTATAAAATATAGAAATACTTTTGAAAGAAAAAGGAAGAAAGTAAGTTGTGATGAAAGCCAGTTTTTTCTGAATAGTTAAGAAAGTTTATAAAAATTATGGGTTTATGTAAGTTGCAGAAGGTTTGTACAGGTTGTAAGAAACTAATCAGTAGCATTTGTTTCTTCAGTATTACTGTTAATGAAAACATCAAGTCTACCTGTTAAATATGAACGAAAGGCATCACCCTTTCTGTTGCATGTTATAGGCTGATGTTCCTACTTACGGGATCTGCAGATCAATAATCGTAGCCTTAACTTTAGGCCCCTGCCTACTCAACAGCCTCATGCACCTCCTTAAAATGAGTCAAGGATCTGACTCAGGATATAAAACCAGTGGGGAATGTGATAAGGTCCAAAGAATTGCAAAAATTGTTAACATTAATATTTTAAAAGGAAGAGTCAGGCCTGACTGGGTGGTGGTGCAGTGGATAGAACATCGGACTTGGATGCAGAAGACCCAGGTTCGAGACCCTGAGGTCGCCAGCTTGAGCACGGGCTCATCTGGTTTGAGCAAAAAGCTCACCAGCTTGCCTGACCAGGTGGTGGCGCAGTGGATAGAGCGTCGGACTGGGATGCGGAAGGACCCAGGTTCGAGACCCCGAGGTCGCCAGCTTGAGCGCGGGTTCCTCTGGCTTGAGCAAAGAGCTCACCAGCTTGGACCCAAGGTAGCTGGCTCCAGCAGGGGGTTACTCGGTCTGCTGAAGGCCCGCGGTCAAGGCACATGTGAGAAAGCAATCAATGAACAACTAAGAAGTCGCAACGCGCAACGAGAAACTGATGATTGATGCTTCTCATCTCTCTCCGTTCCTGTCTGTCTGACCCTGTCTATCTCTGCCTCTGTAAAAAAAAAAAAAAAAAAAAAAAAAAAAAGCTCACCAGCTTGAGCCCAAGGTCGCTGGCTCCAGCAAGGGGTTACTCAGTCTGCTGAAGGCCCACAGTCAAGGCACGTATGAGAAAGCAATCAATGAACAATTAAGGTGTTGCAATGAGCAACGAAAAACTAATGATTGATGCTTCTCATCTCTCTGTTCCTGTCTGTCCCTGTCTATCCCTCTCTCTGACTCTCTCTCTCTCTGTAAAAAAAAAAAAAAAAAGAAGAGTCAGGCCTCCTTACCCGTCCTCTATGAAAAAAAACAAACAAACAGAGAAAGAGATTAGAGGGGCAAAAGTTAATTAGTAACTAATCATAGTTCTCTGGAAGGATAAAACTTATCTGAAAACTTCCTCTTCCCCTTCCTTAAGATCCTTTAAAAGACAATGTTTACATATCTTAATTAAAAATACCTACACTGATTCTAACTCTTCATCCTCTTCTGGAGTCCTGAGAGTGAAGTATACCTTTAAGCAAAGGGATCATGAGACCACTCCCCTTGCTTGAAAAACCTGCATTCTGTAATATTTGATATACTTTCTAATAATTATCCCTCTTGAAATATAAAAACTTGAAAACTGAACAAGCTTATTAGGGACTAGCTTATTAGGTTTCCTAGCCCCAACACTTTAGCAAAAGTAT
Organism: Saccopteryx bilineata; assembly: GCF_036850765.1. Taxonomy (NCBI): domain Eukaryota; kingdom Metazoa; phylum Chordata; class Mammalia; order Chiroptera; family Emballonuridae; genus Saccopteryx; species Saccopteryx bilineata. The sequence goes on from NC_089491.1 coordinate 375,633,138, forward strand.
TTTCATTTGGCCTCTCTCCTTATCCTAAGCTAACCATTTCACTGTGGGACAGGGATGGGGGGTAGACACTAGAAGATTTGGGAATGTCTTTGCCGGGTATGTAAAACAATTATCACTACTGTGTTATCTTGTGGTGTAAGAATGCTTTTCCTTTCAATAGATCCTATAGATAGATGTGTAAGCTTGTTAGTAATTGATCATTGTACCATGCTCCCTCCTTACCAATCAGTACTTGATTTTGTATAAAAGAAGGAAGATCTAGAACAGTAAGAGGGCCTACAATTCAGGCGTCCCCAAACTACGGCCCACAGGCCGCATGCGGCCCCCTGAGGCCATTTATCCGGCCCCCGCCACACTTCCAGAAGGGGCACCTCTTTCATTGGTAGTCAGTGAGAGGAGCACTGTATGTGGCGGCCCTCCAACGGTCTGAGGGACAGAGAATTGTCCCCTGTGTCAAAAGTTTGGGGACCCCTGTGCATGATTAGGGATCCTGCCCCGTGTAGCTAGCCGGCTAATTAATAAACTCTTCAAATTTCTTCTGTGTAAAAAAAAAAAGAACAGAACTGTGTGGTAACCGGAGGACCTCCTGTATATGTGGCTCACATTATATTTCAGTTAGACAGTGCTGGTGTGGCATAATGATCAACCATCAACTTGTTTTAGATGCCTAACTAACTGCTAAGCTCTTTATGTGCATTTTCTTATTTAATCTTTGCATCATCTTCATGATTTCATCATTATTCCACTTCATAGATGAAGAAGCTATGGTTGAAAGGAGTTAAGGATATAGCTTTTAAAAATAATATGTTAAGCCTGACCCCAAGGTCTCCAGTTTGAGTGCGGACTCATCTGGTTTGAGGAAAAGCCCACCAGCTTGGACCCAAGGTCGCTGGCTTCAGCAAGGGTTTACTCAGTCTGCTGAAGGCCCGCAGTCAAGGCACATATGAGAAAGCAATCAATGAACAACTAAGGTGTTGCAAAGTGCAATGAAAAACTAATGATTGATGCTTCTCATCTCTCTCCGTTCCTGTCTGTCTGTCCCTGTCTATCCCTCTCTCTGACTTACTCTCTGTCTCTTTAAAAAATAAATAAATAAACAAAAATTAAAAATATGTTAAAACTATATGTATTGTGATGGAAAGTGTCCACAATAAATTTTTTTAAACACTGATCATCAATTAGATAAATAAAATATGCTTATATAATTTATTTTAAATTATTTATTTATTTATTTAGTCACAGTGACAGAGAGAGTCAGAGAGAGGGACAGACAGAAAGGGAGAGAGATGAGAAGCATCAATTCTTCATTATGGCACCTTAGTTGTTCATTGATTGCTTTCTCATATGTGCCTTGACTGGGGGTGGGATGGCTACAGCAGACTGAGTGACCCCTTGCTCGAGCCAGTGACCTTGGGTCTCGAACCTGGGTCCTCCGCATCCCAGTCCGCCGCTCTGTCCACTGCGCCACCGCCTGGTCAGGCTATAATTTATTTTAAATAAAGACATTAAGCAACTTGCCTCTGGCCATCCAGTGCAGGACCAGGACCAAAACCCTGAGCCTATGACAACTCTCAGTTCATGCTCTTACTCTTGTAAGAACCCCTAGAGGCAAAAAGGGTTTGGAGGGCATAGGCATTAACTCCCACCCATGTGAAGTCTTCTCTGTAACAACCCTGGAAGCCAGCCAGTTAGCATCTGTTTGAATACCTTGAGTAATGAGAAACTTCTTATCTTACTAGGCAGCAGGTCTCATTATTGGCTACCTGTTTATTAGAATTTCATCAGTTAAATAAGGAGAACTCTGTCCATCCTAAATTATGTCCTTGATTCCCAGATCCTCCTAGAGAAGGCAGCCCACTTGAGCTGGGCAGAAAGGCTGGGCTGGCTCGCACTGGTCTCTATGGAGAGACCACAGGCAGCTCCAGCAAGTTCCTCCCTGCTTCGTGGTGGAGGGATCCCACTCCTCCAGGCACCCTACTGCCCCCACCTTTCCTGCCCAGCACTTCCTGCAGACTGACCCGGCTAAAGCACTCAAGTGTGTGTGCTTGGTGTGCACTGCCTCCCCACGTGGCTGTGGGGCCACAGCTGCAGCATACGCCTGAATTCTCATCCGTGGTAAGGCCTCCCATGGCCAGAAGGCTAATTATCTGCCTGCTGCACCGACAGGTTCCCATCTGGTCAGGGCTGAACACTGTCTCTTTAGAACAGACACCTGAAAAAGCAAGCTCCTGGCCTGGCTCTGATAGATTCCCTCAGCTACTCCAAGGGGGAAAAAGAAATCGCTGGCGTAGGAGTCAGGGGTGGGGAGCAGAGGCACAGAGAGGAGGAAAAGAGGAAGAATCTGGGATGCTACTGAATTCCTTGTGATCTCACTCTCATTATTCCAGCTCCTCTGCAGAAATTCCTGGGGCTGCCCTGCCAGCCAGAGCCTGAAAAACGTGCTCAGGTGGACAGAACCCCCAGGACAGCTGGGAAATGCTGGCTGCTATTAATGGATGAAAGTTCAAGAGAGAAAAACAAGAGGAGGGATCTGCAAATGAGACATCCCTTGACATTGTACTTTGGGGTTCTGCTTTCCTGGTCTAACCTCCCCTGGCCCACTAACACCTGCAGCCCCTCACAGTGACAACAGAGCTATGAACCTAGGACCATTTATAGCCAAAAGAAGTGGCATCCCCAAACCCATTGCCTCTTCCCCCCTCACACGGCCACTTTCAACATAAATAATAATAATAATAAAAGAAATGCCTTTTAGGAGTTTTAGTAAAGGGTCCAAGCCTGTAATCTGATCCCCAGTTCTATTTTCTCTCCCGAAGCTGTGACAGGCCTTGTGAGGTCAAGGCTGAAGGCCAGCCATCCACCAGCAAACCCCAATTACACGCTGATTCTGAGAGCTGGTACAGCTAGCACAGTTAGGCTCGAGTAAACCCACAGTAGCGTTATTGACTGCCAACCACATCTCAGGCTTTGCCCTAAGTACTTTATATTATGTACCACAAATTTGTGAGCCAAGATTTATTATCAACATTTTATAAATGTGGAAAATTTTCTAACATACACAAAGCACCAGGAACTAGTACCATGAACCGCCATATACCTGCTAGCAAATTGTAATAACCATCAACATGGTTGTTCTTGCTGCATGCAGTTCTACACCCACCCATACTCCTTGATCAGGTTATTTTGAAGCAAATGTTAGATATCATGTCATTTCATCTGTAAATAGTTCAACATATGTCCCTAAAAAATAAGGATGCTCAAAACCTGTGCTCTTAAATTCTTCTAAAATGATGACCCTGACCCTGGCCGGTTGGCTCAGCGGTAGAGCGTCGGCCTGGCATGTGGAAGTCCCGGGTTCGATTCCCAGCCAGGGCACAGAGGAGAAGTGCCCATCTGCTTCTCCACCCTTCCTGCTTTCCTTCCTCCTCTCCTTCTTCTCTATCTCTCTCTTCCCCTTCTGCAGCCAAGGCTCCATTGGAGCAAAGTTGGCCCTGGGCTCTGAGGATGGCTCCATGGCCTCCCCCTCAGGTGCTAGAATGGATCCAGCCAAAACCAAGCTGTGGCCCAGATGGGCAGAGCATCACCCCCTGGTGGGCATGCCGGGTGGATCCCGGTAGGGCGCATGCGGGAGTCTTTCTGACTCCCCACTTCTAACTTAGGAGGGGGGGTGGGGAGATGACCCTGGGTAAGAGATTACCAAGAAAATGCCCAGAAATTTTGAAATATTTACATCACCCCCAGAGGGGATTGATGCATTCCCTGATACATTCCCTGACTGCTGTGACATTTCAGCACAAAGTGGGGATGGTTTAGTCATTATCTGCTAAGTCCCGGAATACTCATCTGGCAGCCAAGCCTCACCATGGGAACTACCCACCTAGCTGCATGGACAACCCATTCTTACCTGTTCCTTCGAAGTAATGTCTACCTAAAGAAAACGTGACCTAACCATTTCTTTACAACTGCTGTTTCAGAACTTGTCACCTTGTTGGCTGTTGTGTGTACATGATTTATGTCAACATCTACTCAACACACCTATTATATGTGTCAGAAAATGAGCTAGGGGTTTCTGTATGTACAAGGAACCTAACACTTGATTTTTTACAATTTTTAATTAATTTTTTTGGTTTGAATTTCCATCTGGCTCAGAGTATCATCCGAACCGTGATGTTATGGAAGGGTCTCTACAGCTTCCCTGCAGGGGCTGAATCCATCAATCATAGCACTTATTTAGAACGTGTGTAAGTGAGGCACCCTGCAAGTCACCCAGGAGGGAACCAAGAATAGGAGATAGTTCCTGCCTGATACTCTTGTGGAGAAATTTCTCTGTCGTTAAGTCTGTAAAGAGGAACCTCTCCCATGCCGCAGGGTTTGCAGTTGCGTCCTAAGGCGCTTGGAAGCCTGATAGGGTGGATAAGACAAAGCAGACAAATGGGCAAACTTACAAGGCGTAACAGACCAGCCGCTACAGCAGATGTGAAAATAACGTCACGGGAGTTGAAAGCACAGCAGCAAGGCGTAAAGGGGGAAATCGGAAAAGCTCTGGTGGGGGTGGTGGCACGGGGGGTGTATGTAGCCTGTTTCCCAGAACTCTGCGCGGTTCGCTCTACATGTCATGTACAATAGGCGATAGAAGCCGCACACCGGGCTCTACTCTCCAGTTCCTCCTCATTGTGACACTGGTGGTGTCACCTCATTGAGGATAACTGGCTTTGGTCCCATCTGCATTCTTTTTTCATCACTCCAAGGTGTCCCCAAACTGCCCTGTGCTGTCTGTACCTTAATGTGGAACCCTTCTCTCTGGTGACGCTGGCTCTCAGGGCTTGCTCGCTAACCCCAGAGAGCCGGGTGATGCTGCAGTTCTCCGCGTCTCCAGCAGAGGGGTTTGCTCATCGGATCGTTGGTTTCCGTGTACTGTGAAGGTGCCAGGGGGTGTGAAGCAGCATTGGAAGACCGAGTTTTACCTTCTGGGGAGGGGGCTGAAAATAGAACTGTGGTTAGAATTTCTACAGGCAGAGGTTATTGGGTAGGGAACCATACGAAGAAAGGCGAGGTGAGAACAGCATTTTCAGAGAATCCCAGCTGAAGGCTGGGTGGTGGAGAGCAAGGGCAGTGGGGAGAACCGTGGAGGTACATCTGGAGAAGCAGGCTAGGGGATTTTGTGAAAAGCCATAAAAACATGCTGTGAACCAACAGAGGGAATAGGGAGTTAATGGAAAATTGGGCAGCCCTGGCTGGGTAGCTCAGTTTGTTGGAGCATTGTCCTGATAGATAAAGGTTGTGGGTTCGATTCCCAGTCAGGTCACATACAAAAATTGGCCAATGAATGCATAAATAAATGGACCAATAAACCAATGTTTCTCTCCCTGTGTCCTCCCTCCTCTAAAATAATTTTTTTTTAAAAGACCTGGCTGTATTGTCACCCCATCTTAGGAATGTGTTGACCTGGCACAGCGAGTAATACGGACTGGAATGGAGGGGGTAAATAAAAACCAGGAGGCCAGCTAGAGGCCTAGAGTGAACGCATTTAACAATTATTTATAATACTTCTCTGCTTCCCTATCCTGACCCCCCTACCCCACTACAATGTAATGTGTAATCTGAGCCTTTTGAAATAAGCCCTCTACTGGCTGTAAACATCTTAAGGAATGGGCCTTCCCTGCATTAATTATTTTGTTTCCCCAGTACTTGACATATAATAGGTGTTCAATAAATATCTGTTGAAAAGGAGAAAAGGGAAGGAAGAATGGAGGTGAGAAAGGAGGAAAGGAAGGAAAAAGGCCAAATACGATAGGCTGTGGAGACAGTTTGGGGGCAGGTAACAAAGGCCTGTCTGTAGGGGCGGAGGCAGTAGATATGGTAAGTCAGGAGTCACAGACAGGTCAACTAGAGCATCTGTAGGCCTTGGCAAGTGAGTGGATGTGGGAGGAAAGCCAGAGCGAGGATCTGGGGGGGCTGGGAGGATGATGGGGCCATTAATAGAAATAAAATCAGGGGAGAAGCAGGTCAGTGGGAAAAGGATCATTTTCATTTTGGACTCTTGAGTTTCAGGTCCAGCGGGGCCACCAAAAGTAGCTGTCCAGCTAGCAGCAGAACGGGGTCTGCTCAGGAAGCTCAGGAAGGCACTTGCACGGAAGGTCCAGCCCAAAGAAGGCATGCATCTGCAAAGAGGTGCTGGTGGCCATCGGGGGAGTTTGTGAAATCACCCAGCAGAGAAGAGAGAAAACAAGAGCCCAGGGGGCAGAGCCTTGAGGGATGCCAACTCTGATGGGAAGAGAACAAGACAGAAGGAAAATTGAGAAAGTGCAGGATCAGGATAACGAGGAGGAGGTTCCAAGCAGGGGGAGGTGAGCAGCAGGGCCAGATGCTTCAGAGGGCCAGTGGGAGGAGTTCTGAAAACAGCCCGCTGGATTACGCAACAGGAGGTCACCGGCGCCCTCAGAGGGCAGGACGACTGGGATGCAGAGTGGGATCCAGACTGTGCCGGGTAAGAAAGGAGTGGGTGGGGAGAGGCAGCAGGCAGCCAGCTAAAACACTCTTTGAACGGCTTTGGCAGCCACAGAAAGAAGAAAGGAAAGACCACCGCTTGAGGGGGAGGTAGGGTTAGAGGAGCTCGGGCTTTCAAAATGAGACGAGAACAGATTTGTAGGCAGAAGAGAAGGAAGCAGTGAGGTGGGAAAGGAAGGAAACAGGGGACATTTAGGGGAGCAGAGCAAGGTTCCAGAACAAGAGGGGGAAACCAAGAGAGTACGTGTTTTAAGAGCCCACAGATCAAAGCAGCACGTAAGTGGTGATAACAGTAAGTTCTTCCATTTGAACAGTGAGGGAAAGCAAGCTACAACACATTTTTACGTGTTTTATCTCATTTAGTCCTTGTGATGGCCATGTTATTATTGTTCCTACAAAAACACAGGAGGTTGGCCCAGCGGTAGAGCGTCAGTCTGGCGTGCAGGAGTCCCAGGTTCGATTCCCAGCCAGGGCACACAGGAGAAGCGCCCATCTGCTTCTCCACCCCTCCCCCTCTCCTTCCTCTCTGTCTCTCTCTTCCCCTCCTGCAGTGAGGCTCCATTGGAGCAAAGATGGCCCGTGCGCTGGGGATGGCTCTGTGGCCTCTGCCTCAGGCACTAGAGTGGCTCTGGACACAACAGAGCGAAGCCCCAGAGGGGCAGAGCATCACCCCTTGGTGGGCATGCTGAGTGGATCCTGGTCAGGCACATGCGGGAGCCTGTCTGACTGCCTCCCTGTTTCCAGCTTCAGAAAAATGAAAAAAAAAAAAAACACACAGGAGGTTAAACGGCTCATTCAAGATCACTCACCCAGTGAGCAGTAGAACTCAGGATTAAAAAGTCAATCAAGACATGTTCACTGATTAAATGCCTGCTATGCTGGCACAGGGTTAGGCACCAAAGATCCCCAAAAAACAGGAAATGGCTCCTGCCCTCAAGAAGCTTACAGCCCAGCAGGCTGAGCTCCACGCTACTGACAGATGTGCTCCAGGCAGATGTGCTCAGCAGAGGGCACCAATCAGACTGAGGAAGGGAGACGAGTTGTATCCAAACGAGGCTTTCAAAAGGAGGTGATGCTGGGTTGACTCTGGAAGAATAGACGGGAATGGGCTGGCTGAGAAGTAGTCAACAAGAGGAAAGACCTTCTCAGCAAAGGAGGTTAGTGTGCAAGAGCCTGGGGCCTTTGGGAGTGTGAGCAACTCACCCTGCTGGCACACATGTAGGTGGCAAGGTACAGGAGAGGCATGTGCCAGGATGGGGTGGGGGAGCATGGCATGCCACCCTGAGGAATTCTAATTGTGTCCTTAAGTGAGAGCACCAGTGAAGGGTTTTAAGTAAGGGAAAAGCATCATCAGATTTGCATTCTAGAACAATCACTCTGGAGGACCCCTGGAGGCAGTGTAGAGAATTAATTAGAGGAGGATGTTATGGGAAGCAGGGAGACAAGTTAAGATGCAAATATAGTGGTTTAGGCAAGGAAAAATGAGTGCCAGCCTGGACTAGGGTAGTAACATTTATAATGAACTAGAGAATGAATATATAATATCATGTAGCAATGTATTATATTTATATTATACAGGCATATATGTAAATATCCATATATGTATACATATGTGTATGTGTGTATGCTTGTATATATGTTTATGAATGAATGAAGAAAGAACTGGCCAGGCTTAAAGGAAGAAGATAAAGAAATAAGGAAACAGAAGGGTTTAGAATGATTCCCAGGTTCTGGGTTGAACAGAGGCAGGTAGAGAAGAAGATATGGGTAGAGGTGGGGGGTTGAGTAGACAAATAGATTCAGGACACATTGGACTAAGTAACCCATGGGACATCCAGGTGGAGGTGCCCAGTAGGAGTTAGATATGGGTTCTGGAGATCCTGGGGACACTGCTTATAGATATATCTTTGTGATATATATAAGGTAGTAGTTGGAGCCTGGTAGGGTTGGAGGTGAGTGTTTGGAGGAGAAAATGGTTTCTCACACAGCCTTAAGCAGCGCTGGCATTTAAGAAGTTGGTAAAGAGAACAGATTTGAGAAGGAGGTAAGGAGAGGCCAGAGAGATAAGAGGGGAAAAAAACGAAGAAAACGATGTCTCAAAAAACTGAGACGAAGCAGGTTACCTGGGAGGATGCTAGCGAGAATAAGAAGAGCGCTATTTTCATTTGCGTTCAGGGGAAGGGCAAAAGGCTTCCTCCGGGCTGGTCAGAGAAGTCTTGAGGATATAGAAGGAAAGTGAGAAAAAGAAAGGATCTTTCAAGATGAGAAATGGAGAGAGGGTTGAGTCCATCTTCTCTTTGCTGTGTTTTCTTGACTCTTGCTGCAATAATCAGTGCATTCATAGGAAATAAAGCATGTTATTTGATGAAATATGGAGAATCAGATGTTCAAAATGAGTCTCTTCTGTGCCTCAGAACCAGACATGCTGAAAGTGGAGACTATCCAATATGATCATGCTGTCCTTAAAAATGTTCCTTATGTTTCTTTGATAAACATTACACTGTTCTGTTTACCAAAAATGTTAATGAGGAAAATAAACAATAAGGCTATTTAGGAGCATTTCAAAATTGAAGTGGAAGCCATAAGAGAAAACAAGAAACAAAAATAATCTAAAACTGCATGAACATTGCAGACCTCAGCTGCCCTTATCATCTTTTTCTCTCTGCCTAATATTACATAATTCTTCACCAGCCAAAGATATAAATTTCACATGCTGAAATTCAGTATGTGTCATACTTAAAGGGCAGGGTATTGAGAGGAAAGAATAACATAAAGAGAGGCAGTCACTTAAAGCGATGCACATCAGTTGGGAAGCAATGCACATAGGGCCTGAGTATTTGTTAGAGAAGCTTTAAGAATATTACTGAAAAATGGGTGATTACAGACTTCTTCTGTAGTTGATATAATAAACCCAGGCACCCTAACTGACTCCTGAAAACAACTAAAAATTCTGGATAAAATACTACAAATGTGTTTTTACTAACACGTGAATAAAAGTAAGGGATATTCAGCCAAAACCAAATGACAGTAGAAACCCAGAGAGATAAATGGAGCAATTGCCAAACCAGTTAGCTTTTGGTTTTCAACAGTTTAAAGAGCTCCAAGGACAGGAGACAGAGCCCAGAGTCTGCTTAAGGTAGAGATTTTAATTGGATACCCTCCTGGACAAGTGAGGCCCTAAAGACTATATCTTTACTGTTAGGCTAATCTAGAAATAATTTAATCTCCCTACCTGGAGGGTCAGTGACCAGAATGGGCTGTCTTGATTCTTAGTACCACATGAAAGTGAAACAAACTCCTGAAAATGTGTAACAAAAAGCTGGCCCTGGCTGGTTGGCTCAGAGGTAGAGCATCAGCCTGGCGTGCAGGAGTCCCAGGTTTGATTCCCGGCCAGGGCACACAGGAGAAGTGCCCATCTGCTTCTCCACCCCCCCTTCCTTCCTCTCTGTCTCTTCCCCTCCCGCAGCCAAGGCTCCATTGGAGCAAAGTTGGCCTGGGCGCTGAGGATGGCTCTGTGGCCTCTACCTCAGGCGCTAGAATGGCTCTGGTTGCAACAGAGCGACGCCCCAAGATGGGCAGAGCATCACCCCCTGGTGGGCATGCCGTGTGGATCCTGGTCGGGCACATGCAGGAGTCTGTCTGACTGCCTCCCCATTTCCAACTTCAGAAAAATAAAAAAATTAAAAAGCTAGCCCCAACACAAGTCTGTAGCCTAGGTTCATATCAGTTTCATGGTCTGAAAAGCTTTCAGCAGAGAATTTAACTTAAAGTGGCCATAAGTGCCTGAAGTCCTGGAAGAAGCAAATGTGATTTTTTTTCCCTAGATGAACCCACTTTTATCTCAGCACCCCCAAATTCCCACAGATAAAATTTCAAGAAATATAAACTCACAGTCAAAAATTACAAAATCCAAGGAACTGTGAAATCACAAACAAGAGAAGCAGAACTATAGACAGCAGAGTCAGATTTACAAAGACTTTAGATAATAGGAATTATCGGAAACATGACATATAATAACTATTTTAGAGTTTTTGAAAAGAAATAAAAAGGAATGAGTAATATGAGTAAATAATAAGAGACTACAAAAATGATCAAGGAGTTTTTTTAAATAAATACAATTCTGGCCAGACCAGGCAGTTGCACAGTGGATAGAGCATCGGACTGGGATGCAGAAGGACCCAGGTTCGAGACCCCGGGGTTGCCAGCTTGAGCACAGGCTCATCTGCCTTGAGCAAAAAGCTCACTAGCATGGACCCACGATCACTGGCTTGAGCGGGGGATTACTCAGTCTGCTGAAGGCCCACGGTCATGGCACATATGAGAAAGCAATCAATGAACAACTACGGTGTCGCAACGAAAAACTGATTGATGCTTCTCATCTCTCTCCATTTCTGTCTGTCTGTCCCTATCTATCCCTCTATCTGACTCACTCTCTGTCCCTGTAAAAAAAAAAATACAATTCTAAAAGTGAAAATATAATGATTAAAATTTAAAACTCAGTGAGACATATTTTTTCTTTTTTTTCTTTTTAAATTTTATTTAGAAAATTAACTTTAACACAATGATATTGACCAATAAGGATACATAGGTTTCAGATAAACATTTCTATAGCATTTGAACTGGGGTTTTTTGTGTGTTTTTTTATTTTTATAAATAAATTTTTATTTTAATGGGGTGACATCAATAAATCAGGGTACATACATTCAAAGAAAACATTTCCAGGTTATCTTGTCATGTAGTTCTGTTGCATACCCATCACCCGAAGAGAGATCGTCCTCCGTCACCCTCTATCCAGTTTTCTTTGTACCCCGTCCCCCTCCCCCTCTCCCTCCTTCCCTCCCCCCACCCCCCGTAACCACCACACTCCTGTCCATGCCTCTTAGTCTCGCTTTTATGTCCCACCAATGTATGGAATCCTGCAGTTCCTGTTTTTTTCTGATTTGCTTATTTCACCCCGCACAATGCTACCAAGACTCCATCATTCCGCTGTAAGTGATCCGATATCATCATTTCTCCTAGCTGAATAGTATACCATGGTGTATATGTGCCCCATCTTCTTCATCCAGTCCTCTATTTTTTTTTTTACAGTGGTTAAAAGCCTTTAAGCAAACTCTTGGCCAATACAGCAAGAATCCATAAAAGAGTAGTGTCCTTAACATGTTCACCAAGTCCAAGTTGGCCCCATCACCATGCCAAATCCCTGAAAAATGCAACCCAAGCACAGTTCAGTCTGTTAGGAGCTGTCACAGGGAGCAGGAGTCCAGGAAAGTTCCCCACAGGAAAAGTCCGCATGGCACTGGAATTGTTGTCACCATTCTATACTTTGCAGCTCATGTCCAAGTCCCAATGACCACTGCTTCTAGCTGGTAATGATTCAGGTAGACTGGAATCAGTGAGACATATTTAATAGCAAATTAGACACACTAAAGAGAGAATTAGTGAACTAGAAGACATCTAAAGAAATGATTCAACTTATAGCACAATAAGACAAAGAAATGGAAAATGAAAGGATATTCAAGAATCCCAATGAATTCTTAATAGAAAATCACATTCTAACACATAATAAAACTGCAGAACACCAAAGACAGAGACCAGATTATAAGAGCAGGAAAAAAAAGTCAGATTACTTTAAAGTTGCAACAGTTAGACTGATAGTTGATTTCTCAAGGGTAACAGTAAAAGTAAGAAGATAATGAAATAATGGTTTCAATGTACTGCGAGAAAACTACTACCACCAACCTAGAATTATACACCCACTAAAAAGATCAGTAAAGAACAAAGATTGTTCAATTTGTGGTGATGCACTGGATAGAGTGTTGACCTGGAATGCTGAGGTCACTGGTTCAAAACCCTGGGCTTGCCTGGTCAATGCACATATGACAAGCAACTACTATGAGTTGATGCTTCCCATCCCCCTCATCTTTCTAAAACCAATAATAATAATAATAATAATAATAATAATAATAGAAGAACAAAGATTTAAAAAAAGAAGAAAATTCAAACAAATAAAAACTAAAAGTAGGCCCTGGCCGGTTGGCTCAGTGGTAGAGCATCGGCCACTGAGCATGCAGGAGTCCCGGGTTCGATTCCCAGCCAGGGCACACAGGAGAAGCGCCCATCTGCTTCTCCACCCCTCCCTCTCTCCTTCCTCTCTGCCTCTCTCTTTCCCTCCCACAGTCAAGGCTCCATTGGAGCAAAGATGGCCTGGGCGCTGAGGATGGCTCTGTGGCCTCTGCCTCAGGCGCTAGAGTGGCTCTGGTCGCAACAGAGCAACGCCCTGCATGGGCAGAGCGTCGCCCCCTGGTGGGCGTGCCGGGTGGATCCCGGTCGGGTGCATGCAGGAGTCTGTCTGACTGCCTCCCCATTTCTGGCTTTGGAAAAATACAAAAAAAAAACAAAAACAAAGTATTTGCTATCAAAGACCCTCTTCAAATGAGACTCCTAAGTATGTACTTTGGGCAGACGGAAATTAATCTAAGAAAGAATGAGATAAAGGAAGGAGTGAAGAGTGATAAAAGTGGTACAATAATTAATCAACTATAGAATATTTATTTCATCTATCTACTATTGACAACACAAAACTACAATGATATTCTATGTTAAAAACTAGGTTAAAAACTAACAAGAAGGTCTTTGCTGCCATCTGGCTCCCGGGTCCGCAGTATAGATCCAGCCATGGCTCTGTGATAACCCATGGCCATAGACCTCAACAAAGCCCAGAAGGTGAGCAAGCCAAGCCATAGCGGCGGCCTCAGGAGCCTCATCCAACACTCCAGGTTCCTGCGGGACATGATCCGAGAGGAATCATGAGCAGCATGCCATGGAGCTGATCAAGGTCTCCACGGACAGGCAGGCCCTCAAGTTCATAAAACTGGTGGGACACGTATCCGTGCCAAGAGAAGCAAGAGACATGAGCAATATCCTGGCCACCATGAGGAAAGCAGTGGCCAAGAGGATGAGGCCCCGCTCTGTTCATAATAAAAATGTTACAGAAAAAGGCCCTAACAAGATGAAACCAAAATATATAACCCAGGAACACAGAACTCAGAAGGCTGTTTGGAATGAAAGTGTTTTAAGGTCCTCCTTATAGGCCTGACCTGTGGTGGTTCAGGGATGGAGTGGCAACCTGGAATGCTGAGGTCGCTGGTTCTAAACCCTGTGCTCGCCTGGTCAAGGCACATACAAACAAGCAATGAGCAACTAAAGTGAAGCAGCTATGAATTGATACTTCTCATTCCCCATCCCTCTCTCTCCTATCTCTGTAACATCAATAAATAAAATCGTAAAAAGAAAGATTGTGATAGTAGAGAAAAATCCAGCTTTATCCAGTTTACAGAAAACCAATCCTTGTAGAACCTAAGGATGCAGAAAGGTGAAATCAGAAGAATGGAAAAGGCACATTAAGTAAATACTAAGTAAAAGAAAGCAAATATAACTAACCACGTAAGTATCAGACAAAATGTATTTAAAAGCAACAAAGATGCAGTATTAAATATGAAGATTTCACTATATAATAAAAATATACTGCAAGCGGAAACTGAAAATCCATCATCATAATGGGAGATAGTAATACCTTCAAGTGATCAATAAATCAATCAGATATAACAAATATGTAAGGATTTATGAAATTTGAATAGCACAATTACTAAGCTCAATTTAATGAGCACATATAGAACAACGCCAAAACATCCCCAAACCTTACAAGGACAGCCTGAGACAGGCAAATTATATACCACTCTTGTGCATGAATGCAAATATCATAAGACAACTAGTAGTGAACGGAATTAGCAATGTTTTTCTCTTTCTTTCTTTCTTTCCTTTTTTTTTTTTTTTTTTTTGAGAGAAAGGGAAAGAGAGGAATGATTTGTTGTTCCACTTATTTATGTATTCATTGGTTGATTCTTGTCTGTGCCCTGACCAGGGATTGAACCCACAATCTTGGTGGATTGGGACAATGCTCTAACCAAGTGTGCTGTCCTGCCAGTGCTGAATTCAGCAATGTTTAAAAAGGTAATATACCTTATTACCAAGTTGGATTTACTCCAAGAATGCCTTGTAGATTTAACACCTAGAAATCAATGAATTATTCATTTTCTTAGCTGTGATAATATATGTGTATGTAGGAAAGTGTCCATATACTTAGGAGCAGCATGCTGAAGTACTTTATGGGTGGTGTATCATATCTGCAAATAATTAGAGGAAAAAAAATATATATATATATTACAGATATATACAGTACATAGTAAACAAAAATTGTAAAATGTTAATTTTTATACCTAATCTTAGGTATACATGTGTTCATATTGCTATTATTTCAACTTGTATGTATTGATACATTGAAAATTATTCATAATGAAAGTTATGAAAAAATAAAACCAAGTAATGAAACTTACCACATTAACTGAGTAAGGGAAAAAAGTCTTTGACAAAATTGAACATACATTCATGATCTTAAAAAAGAAAAACTGTTAGCAAACATAATGGTGATGTATAAAAATCATTCTCTTTAAGACAAGAAAAAAGACAAGGATGGATGATTGCCAATATTGTACTGGAGCCCAAGAGAATAGAGCAAGGTTAAAAATTGAACTGAAAGAAACAAAACTTATTATTCATAGCTGATTATGACTGTTTACATTGAAAATATCAAAGAATTAACAGATATAGTAGTTGAATTAGAGAATTTAGCAAGTATATTAGAAGCAAAAGCAGTGTGCATTTCTATACATCATCTACTAATAGAAATTGTACTTTTAAAAGATATAATTTATAATAAAGTCAAAATTATGAAATTCCTAGGAATAAATCCAACAAATGATGTGCCAGAGCTCTATATAAAACTTTATTAACAGATATTAAAGAATACCGTACTCAAAATAATGTACTGTGTTCATAGACTGCAAGGCTTGCATTAATAAAAATGTCAAGTGTCCCCAAGTTGATCTAGAAATTCAATACAGTCCCATTCAACAGATTATTAAGCCATTAAAAGGAAAGAAATTCTGACACGTTACAACAATAACAAACCTCAAAGACTTTATGCTAAATTGAATAAGGTGGTCATAAAAGAACAGGTATTGAATGATTCCACTTACACGGCATATCTAGACTAGTTCAGTTTATAGAGGAGGAAAGTAGAGTCATGGTTGCCTAGACCTGGCGGAAGGAGGAAATGGGGAATCAATTAGTAATACCAAATACAGAGTCTCATTTGGGAAGATGGAAAAGTTCTGGAGACGGATGGTGGTGATGGTTGCATAACAGTGTGAATGTACTTGATGCCACTAAACTGTGTACTTAAAAATGGTAAGTATTATGTGCAGTTAACAACCACAAAAAAAAACGGTTAATACAAAATTCCAGATATATTCATCTCGGGGATTAAGAAAGGAGATGCAACTGGAGAGGTGCCCACATGGGTCTTGATAATATTCTTTCTTGTCCTGGTAATAGATTCAGAAGTGTTCGTTTTACTGTTATTGTTTTAACTAAACATGTATATTTTCATGGGTGTTGTATGCATGCTGTATTTCTCTGAAAATTTTAAGTACACACAGACATATGAGCATGCATGGTAGAACTATGATGAAAAACAAGGGATTTATAAATGCAAATTCAGGGTAATGGTTGCCTCTGAAGGAAAAGGATCTGGAAGATGGGGACCCCAGCCGACTGGAGAGGTGATGACAATGGGTTTTTTTTCTTCTAAACATGAATGTTGGATATACACAGGAGTCTATTACATCATGATCCTTCATTACTTACATGTATTTTTGCAAATATTCTTCTTTCTTTATTCAATAGTTAGTAAATGTAACTGAAAAGAAAACCCTAACAATACATTTTTTAAAGTTTTAGCTTTATTTGTAAACCTGGCACGGTGTCAAACACTGAGGACAGCTGCTTAGACATGCCCGGCTGCTGCTCTCCTAATGCCTTGTGGTGCCATAGGATGACTGCAGTGGTCTGAAAGTACTCGTGATGTGATGAGCAGACAACTTTAGTGCATGATAAGCCATAGCTCTCCTTTATGCAAGTGGATAAAAAGGAGAACGTGCCCTCCTTTGGGGTATATTAAAGGTTTGCTGCAGCTCCTCCAGTTCTTTACAGGGTAGAAATTGGGCCACTGTGTCCTTTGGCTGCATTCAGCCCATTAGCCTCCTTTGCCTTTTCCCAACGTCAGTAAAGGAGTAATACATAAAACACTACCAAGTAAATGATCCTGTCATATTCGACAAAGGAAACATTTTTCAAGGATAAAGGACTAAGGATCTCTACTATTACATTAGAAAGTGAATAGAACTTATCATAGGGGACCAGAGGGCCATTTGGCTGAGCCATTGGCATCAAGTATTGATACATTCGCACTGTATCAAAGGACCTCAAATTTAAATCCTTGGCCTCATCTCCAAATGAGATAACAGTCACAAAGACATATAAACACGATTCAGTGAAGACATTTATTATGCGGCTTTAAGCATATGTCTCAATACCAGACCACACTTCCCATAGTGCCCTATGAGCTAATATTTGTTGTTAAGTCCTATCATTATTTGTGACCAGCAGTTATATTGCAATGTATTTCTTAGTTTGGCATTTTAATTTATTAAGTACAAATAATTTTTGTGGCACTTTCGTTGTTTGTTGATTGTTTTCTCATATGTGCCTTGACCGTGGGGTTATACAGCAGACTGAGTAACCCCTCGCTCGAGCCAGTGACCTTGGGTCCAAGCTGGTGAGCTTTTGCTCAAACTAGATGAGCCTGTGCTCAAGCTAGCAACCTTGGGGTCTCGAACCTGGGCCCTCCGCATTCTAGTCTGATGCTCTATCCACTGCACCACCGCCTGGTCAGGCAAGTACAAATAATTTTTAAATTCATCACTAATTTTATAACACTGCTTTGGTGTTTCTTCATTCTTTAATAAATTATAAACTTTTAAAAGTTAGGCTTGCCAGATTTAGCAAGGAAAAATACAGGACATCCAGTTAAATTTTATTTCCAATAAACAAGTAATTTTTTAGTGTGAGGGTGTCCCTGCTAAATTTGGGACATACTTACAGTAAAAAGCGTGTCGGTTTTTTACCAGATATTAAAATTTAACTGGGAGTCCTGTATTTTATTTGGTAGCTCTACTAATGGAAATACCCAGTTTGTCCACCTCTGTGTTCCCCAGAGTGAGTGGAAACTCAAAAATGTTTATTGAGTGCCTGCTGTGTATGAGCCAAGCACATTACAAGTGTGATCTCATTTAAACCTTGCAACAACCCTATGGGGCATTTGGTATTATATAGTACTACTGCTTTGACAGTGAACACAAAGCTTGAGTAATTTATTCAAGGTGAGCCAGCAGACGTGAGATGAAGAATCAAATTCAGGTTTGCTACCCAAATTTGTATTTTTCCCCTAGTAGTACACATCCCATCAGAAAGCTTTCTGATGGCCTTCTTAGAAAAATGTTTTAATAAAAAAAAAAAAAAAAAAGAGTTCTGGAACTACTTCAAAGCCTTTTCTGTCATAACTTAATATTTCATATGAAATGTTTTTTCATATCTAATTAAATTTGTTTGCCTTGAGTGTAATGGAATCATAAGTGAAATTTGCATAGCCAGTCATATGTCAATGAATTTATTTCCGTGAAGAGCTTTGCCTTCGGAAGTTCAGGTAATCTCTCTGGATTTACACATTCTTCATCTGCAAACTAAGGGTGTGCTGTGACAGCTAACGTGCTTCCCAGTTCTCTCTACCTTTAGGGTTCCCACGCCTCATTAAACATACTTAATCTCATACAGCTCTCTGCTGCCACCTGCTGGAAAAATCACAGCACCTATTTCTGGTTGAAACGCATTTTACTTAGTAACCAGTCAGTCCCCTTGATCCTGTGGCTTGTTTGCTTAGTAACTTCAGTCAATTAGTAAGAATTGTCTTCGAAGTTTTCCCAGTTTCAGTGTTTTCAATCTGTAAAGAATTCCAAATGATTCAAGCCTGAACTTTGATCATCTGGAAATTAATTTTTTAGCAGTTTATCCCACAGGGGAGTATTACTCATACTTGTCCCGAACAAGAAATTTTTTTCTTAAAGTATCTTTTAAATATTTCTGAAACATTTCATTTCTTTGTTTCAAGAAGACCAGGATACAATGCTAGTCTAGGTTTGCAAGCGCGCGCACACACACACACACACACACACACACACACACACCCTGGTAGACATGCGCATATATATATATATATATATATATATATATATATATATATATATATTTTTTTTTTTTTTTTTTTTTTTTTTTTTTTTTTTCACTTTTCTGAAGCTGGAAACAGGGAGAGACAGTCAGACTCCCGCATGCGCCCGATCGGGATCCACCCGGCACGCCCACCAGGGGCGATGCTCTGCCCACCAGGGGGCGATGCTCTGCCCATCCTGGGTGTCGCCATGTTGCGACCAGAGCCACTCTAGCGCCTGAGGCAGAGGCCACAGAGCCATCCCCAGCGCCCGGGCCATCTTTGCTCCAATGGAGCCTTGGCTGCGGGAGGGGAAGAGAGAGACAGAGAGGAAAGCGCGGCGGAGGGGTGGAGAAGCAAATGGGCGCTTCTCCTGTGTGCCCTGGCCGGGAATCGAACCCGGGTCCTCCGCACGCTAGGCCGACGCTCTACCGCTGAGCCAACCGGCCAGGGCTATATTTTTTTAATCTGACTGCTTTATGTCTAGAAAGTCTAGATTTTTAACTGGAAATTTATTTCCTAAATTAAAGGCTAACTGCTGACCTTAAATTTTTATGGTTTTTTTACACATAGACTTTATTTTTTAGAGTAGTTTTAGATTCACAGAAAAATTGAGTGGAAGGTACAGAGATTCTTTACCCCCTGCCCTCTACCCCACACATGCACAACCTCCCCAGCATCAACATCCCCCACAAGAGTGGCACATGTGTTAAAATTAATGAATCAATTTAGACTCATCATTGTCACCCAAAGCCCATAGTCTACATTAGGGTTTTTTTTAGTGTTGTAACATTGTATGGGTTTTGACAAATGAATAATGAGATGTATCCAGCAATATATCATACAAAATTGTTCCAGTGCCTAAAAATCCTTTTTGCTCTGCCTATCCGTTCCTCCTCCGTCCTCCGAAGCCCCTGGCAACCACTGATCTTTTTACTGTCTCCATAGCTAGTTTTGCCTTTTTCATATGTCATGTAGTTGGAATCATAACAGTATGTAGCCCTTTTCAGATTGGCTTCTTTCAGTTAGTAATATGCATTTTAAATTCCTCATTTTTTCGTGGCTTACTAGCTCGTTTCTTGTTAGCATTGAATAATACTGCATTGTCCGGACGTGCCACAATTTATTTATCTAATCACCTACTGACAGACATCTTGGTTGTTTCCAAGTTTTAGTAATTATGAATAAAGTTGCTATAAGCATCTGCATGCAGGTTTTTGTGTGGACATAAGTTCTCTTTTTATTGATTGGTTGGTTGGTTTTGATGAGAGAGGAAAAGAGAGAGAGAGAGGAACATCAAGTTGTATGTGCCCTGATCAGGGATCAAACCAGCAACCTCTGCACTTCTGGGTCCATGTTCCAACCAACCAAGCTATCTAGCCAGGGCAGAAGTTTTCAACTTCTCTGGGTAAATGTTTTCTAGGAAATCGCCAAACTGTCTTCCAAAGTGACTGTACTAGTTTGCATTCCCACCAGCAATAAATGACAGTTCTTATTGCTCCACATCCCAACCAGCATTTGGTGCTATCTGTTTTAGATTTTGGCCCTTCTAATAGGTGTGTAATGCGATCTCATTGTTGTTTAGATTTGCAATTCCCCCAATGACATTATGTGAAGCATCATTTCATATGCTTATTTGCCATCTGTACATTTTCTTTGGTGAGGTATCTGTTCAGGTCTTCTGCTCATTATTTAATTGTGTTGTTCATGTTCTTATAGTGGAGTTTTAAGACTTCTTTTTTTTTTTTTTTTTTCATTTTTTCATTTTTCTGAAGCTGGAAACGGGGAGAGACAGTCAGACAGACTCCCGCATGCGCCCGACCGGGATCCACCCGGCACGCCCACCAGGGGCGACGCTCTGCCCACCAGGGGGCGATGCTCTGCCCATCCTGGGCGTCGCCATATTGCGACCAGAGCCACTCTAGCGCCTGAGGCAGAGGCCACAGAGCCATCCCCAGCGCCCGGGCCATCTCTGGGGCTTAAGACTTCTTTTTATATTTTAGATTACAGTCCTTTATCAGATATGTTTTTTGCAAGTATTTGCTCCCAGTCTGTGGTTCATTGGCCTTAATTTTTAAAAACAATTAAAAATACTTCCCAGAGGCCCTGGCCGGTTGGCTCAGCGGTAGAGCGTCGGCCTAGCGTGCGGAGGACCCGGGTTCGATTCCCGGCCAGGGCACACAGGAGAAGCACCCATTTGCTTCTCCACCCCTCCGCCGCGCTTTCCTCTCTGTCTCTCTCTTCCCCTCCCGCAGCCAAGGCTCCATTGGAGCAGAGATGGCCCGGGCGCTGGGGATGGCTCTGTGGCCTCTGCCCCAGGCGCTAGAGTGGCTCTGGTCGCAACATGGCGACGCCCAGGATGGGCAGAGCATCGCCCCCTGGTGGGCAGAGCGTCGCCCCTGGTGGGCGTGCCGGGTGGATCCCGGTCGGGCGCATGCGGGAGTCTGTCTGACTGTCTCTCCCCGTTTCCAGCTTCAGAAAAATGAAAAAGAAAAAAAAAAAAAAAATACTTCCCAGAGTTCGCATCATAATGCTAAAAGTAAAGCCCAAACAATTCAATCATAAAATATAAAATATGAGATTAAATTCATTGCTAGTTGGGATTGAGCTGGCTTTAGAGGGTGGAAGCCAATAGCCGATCCCTCCATATCTGAATCCATAGTATCTCAGGGTTTTCTTTTTGAGCTGCCTGGAGCTCCATGCTATCTCAGGGGTAATAAAATCAGAATCCTATACCTTTCCAAACGCTAATCTTGGGGGAAGGCTTCTTTTGAAATAAGATTGTGAAAGGAGGCTGTACCTATTAACTGCTGTGCTATTTGCTCCTTCTGCCTCGTGATGTCCCAGACAGAGCTATGAACTGGCTTAAACATTTGGGAACATTTATTTATACCATATTTTAATTTATGATACTCATTTAAAGATACCCAAAACTACTTCCCAACCCTTCTCCATCTCTTCCATTTGTGGTACAGTAATATACAACAGTGCATATTTTAAATATTTTTTTCTAATACAAATAATATGGGCTCATTACAGAGAACTTGAAAAACCCAGAAATGGCTAAATCTTTTTTTTAATATTGCCATGCAAAAAATAACTACTCTTAATAGTGTCATCCCTTCTAGTATTTGATATGCTTATATATATGTTTTTCCTTTTAAAATAGTATAACACTGTATACTTTATTTACTTATTTAATTTTTCTTAAGTGAGATGCGGGGAGGCAGACAGACAGACTCCCGCATGCGCCTCAACCCGGATCCACCTGGCATGCCACCTACTGGGTAATGCTCTGCCCATCTGGGGCTGTTGCTCTGTTGCTCCTTGTTCAACAACTGAGCTATTTTAGCACATGAGGTGAGGCCAGGGAGCCATCCTCAGCCTCCCAGGGGCCAACTTGTTCCAACCCAGCCACGGCTGCTGGTTAGAGAGAAAGAAGAGGGGCAGGGGTGGAGAAGCAAATGGTCGCTTCTCCAGTGTGTGACCAGGAATCAAACCCTGGACGTCCATACACCAGGCAATGCTCTACCACTGAACCAACCAGCCAGGGCCTGTACACATTATTTCATAGTAGACTTGTTTTAACATGGCACTTTTTCAGGCAAAATTTGACATGATCTAAATGTAATTACTCAAACTGGTTTTATGCCAGAATTCTGGAGTTGAAAACTTTGGGAAGGGCACTTAACTC
Organism: Saccopteryx bilineata; assembly: GCF_036850765.1. Classification (NCBI taxonomy): domain Eukaryota; kingdom Metazoa; phylum Chordata; class Mammalia; order Chiroptera; family Emballonuridae; genus Saccopteryx; species Saccopteryx bilineata. The sequence goes on from NC_089491.1 coordinate 375,655,559, forward strand.
CTTGGACCTTGGTCTCCTTGTCTGAAAAGTGGATACTTTCTTGCCATTCCCCTGCAAAGCCTATTTTTGGATGAAATCTTGTCACCATGTTACAGCCTAAGGACTCTCTGTAACAGCCCCTAGTTTGACATATCCTTTAAAACGTTTTGTTAGTATACATTTTTCCAACTGTTCTTGCAAATCATTTGAATCTGCCTTATTATTTTTACTAGCCAGTTTTGTGATTCAGCTGACTAGTCTTTAAAAATAAAGAGTAAAAAGACAATACCCATTTTTCAACAACAACAACAAAAGGGGAGAGTACAAAAGAGAAGCTAAAAACTATCCATTGTTGGGCTTTGCTCTTTGGTATTCAAAGAAATAAATGCATAAAAATTATAGGATAGAAATCACTATGTTTCAATTCAAACCAAACCATTATGATTTAGTAAGAAAAAAAAGTAACAAATTTTGGGATCAAAATTAAGCCACATACAAGATAAGAAATATCATAGAAGGATGGAATAGGATTTGGAAACTCAAAGGAAATCAAACTAGAATGGAAATTACTCTGAAGAATGGAAGTTAGAAGTGGCTTTAATTATTTTCAATTATATAAAAGACATTGGGGGGATGGAGGAATTGAGAAAAAAAAAGACGGGGCGGGGTAGACAGAAGCCCGAGGTCGGGCCGCACTCAAAACCACGTCCGTCCGCTGCCGGTCCCTGGCGAGTCGGCGGCAGAACGAGCTGGACGACGCTGAAGCGGCCCATGGAGTTCCAGGCGGCGCTGCTGAGCCCGGATTCTCAGAGCCTCAGGCCCCGCGACGCCGTGTGGAGCCCCTGCCGCGGATTCACGTGCCGACCTACCGCCAACTCTGCAACAGCCCCTCCCGTCCGACAGCGAGCAACACCTTCCAACTCCGGAGCAAGTTTTTCAGACCATAAAACAAGAATACAGTCGTTATCAGAGATGCAGACCTTTAGAAGTTGTTCTTAATCAGAATGAAGCTTGTATCTGGGAACGGCAGCCTCGCTGCTCAGCACTCCCCACACCTAGTGCTTCCAGGTATCTCCTGGGTGAAGAAGGACCTGCCCACCTTTTCCCTCCGACAAGTTGGAACACTATGTGAGCATCTCTTAAAAGACTGTTAAGATAAAATTTGCGAGGAGCATGAGCAAATCCTCAGTACCAAACTAACAGAACATTATGACTCTTTTGTGAAAGTCACACCTAATAAGATTATGCCACAATAGGGGACAAGGCTCACAAGCTATGTCCCACAAGCTAAGTGTCCTGAAGCTGTCGTGCGTATCCAGGTACCAGCTTTGTCCTCAAAAGATGGCTGCTGGTTTAATATCACATTTCAGCTCCAACTTTGCATCCTGGGAACACTTAAAGGTTTCTGCACGTCCATGTTACACAACTTGTAAGATCTTAAAACTTTCTGGTTGCCACAAGCCTTTCTTTTCTGCTCATCCAAAAGATAACTATGTTCTACTTTGACAGACTTTCCAAGCAAAATTCCTGAAGCAGCAGTTTAGCAAAAATATGCCCTCAGTGGCACTTGACAAATGGACTTTAACCAAGAGCAGTTCTGTAAGAGTGCTTTTTTATTATTATTATTTACTTATCCTGGAGATTCTGGATGTGAATTTTCTGAAGTTGGAAACAGGGAGGCAGTCAGACAGATTCTCGCATGCGCCCCACCAGGATCCACCTGGCATGCCCACCAGAAGGCGATGCTCTGCCCATCTGGGGCGTCACTTTGTTGCAACCAGAGCCATTCTAGCACCTGAGGCAGAGGCCACAGAACCATCCTCAGCGCCTGGGCTGTCTTTGCTCCAATGGAGCCTCGGCTGCGGAAGGGGAAGAAAGAGACAGAGAGGAAGGAGAGGGGGAGGGGTAGAGAAGCAGATGGGCGCTTCTCCTGTGTGCCCTGGCTGGGAATTGAACCCCGGGACTCCTGCACGCCAGGCCTACGCTCTACCACTGAGGCAACCGGCCAGGGCCTGGATGTGAATTTGATCATGACAATTATGGTTAAAAACATTTGCTTGAGCCTGACCTGTGGTGGCGCAGTGGATAAAGCGTCAACCTGGAAATGCTGAGGTCGCCGGTTCGAAACCCTGCGCTTGCCTGGTCAAGGCACATATGGGAGTTGATGCTTCCAGCTCCTCCCCCCTGTCTCTCTCTCTCCTCTCTAAAATGAATAAATAAAAAAATTTTAAAAAAAAAATTAAAAAAAAAATTAAAAAAAAAAAACAAAACATTTGCTTGAGCCCTGATCAGATAGCTCAATTGGTAAGAGCATCATCCCAAAGTGCAGAGGTTGCAGGTTCAGTTCCTGATCAGGAAGGAATAGATCGATGTTTCGGCCTCTCTCTCTGGCTCTCTCCCTTCCTCTCTTTCACACCAATAAAATAACATAAACAAAACAAAATATTTTCTTGATCTACAGAAAATCATTTATGTTTTGTGACCATATAAGTTATAAGAGTGGGTTGTTTCATATGTAGGTGTTATTGTTAAATACAGGGACTGTTTCCAGGCACAAAATATGAATCATACATTAGGATGGACATTAGATGAGATTATGATGACACAGCAAAGGTCTGCGGTCCTAGGTCTATAAATGCGTGGTGAGGAATTAGAACAAACTGAAGACAGGCCATGTGACACATGGACTGTGCCTAGCCATGTTAGAAAGATACTTTGACTCCAAGCCTTAAAATACCCAGAGCGGAGTCTGTGCTTCCCTTGTCCACACAAAAAGCGCCCTGCACACCAAACCTCTGAAACGGCGATTTTCTATCGGTGTGCCGCAAGAATTTTTAAAACATGGAATACCTGACTGCTTAGTCATGACACTGACCATTTTCCTCTTAGATTGTCAAATAAAATAATGACAACGGCAAACACAACACTAGCTGTCCAAGGTGAATCAATCAAAATTATACCTAGTTTTACTTTTATCAGATCGGCAAAAAAACATATTCTTTGGTGTGCCACAGAATTTTAGTAGTTGGTTTATGTGTGCCAGAAGATGAAGAAAGTTGAGAAAACCACTGCTGTAAAAGTCTCCCCTGGAGCAGGGCATCAGGAGGGGCTTGGGAAGCATAGAACAGGCGAGCTGGGGGCAGGGCCGGGCCCCAGGGCACTGATGCTCGGGAGTAGCGGCTTCACCTTTCTATCCATCGGTTCTTACGATTTAGATCTGGATCCTTTGGTCAGGTTCTCCCAGATTCTTTTAAGAGGTGTCCATGCTCAACAGCTTCAACTTTACTTTGGCAACCACCTGCCCGAAGTTGCTTACAGACTGTTCACCACCTTGTTTCCAAGGCCGAGGAACAGAACGTAGCCTCTGTTTTGAGGAGGTGAAAGTGAAGAATACATTTACTTCTTACTCTGACTTGTTCAGAACCACATTTTACAAAATTCCTTGTTTCATTTATTAGTCTTTCTGGAAAGGAAAATTCTATTAAAATTGTTTTAGTTTTTTAAAAAAGCTATAACCCAATTGTGTGTCTTCTGTATCAAGAACCAACGGGAGCCTGAGCTGTGGTGATGCAGTGGATAAAGTGTCAACTGACATCGCCAGTTCAAACCCCCGGGCTTGCCCGGTCAAGGCACAAATGAGAAGCTACTACTATGAGTTGATGCTTCCCACTCCCCCCCCCACACACACACATACTTCTCTCTCTAAAAAAAAAAGAAACAAGAAATTGGTTTAGGCTGTTGTTGGATTAACTTAGACATTTAAAAACTGCTGATTGGCCTGACCTGTGGTAGTGCAGTGGATCAAGCATCAACCTGGAACACTGAGGTCGCTCGTTTGGAACCCTGGGCTTGCCTGATCAAGGCACATATGGGAGTTGATGCTTCCTGCTCCTCCCCCCTTCTCTCTCTCTCTCTCTCTCTCTCTCTCTCTCTCATCTCTAAAATGAATAAGTAAATATAAATAAATAAGTAAATAAATAAATAAAAACTGCTGATTAAGGGGAGGAACCAGAAAGCAAAATGTACCAAACATGGGAAACGTGCTTACATTTTGTACAGAGACTGCCCTTGTTTCTTGATATCTGCTCTTTTTTCCCCATTGATTTGAGAGAGAGAAGAAGGGAGAAAGAGAGCGATAAGTATCTATTCATTGTTCCACTTAGTGTTCTATTTAGTTGTGCACTCATTGGTTGCTCCTCATATGTGCCCTGACCAAGGATCTATCCACTGAGCCACCAGGCATAGCCTGCTCTTCCTTCCTTATACAGTAATTAAACCTTCTATTTTTCAGCTGGGCCCAAGGCCCTCTGAATTATTTCCCAGTTAGGAGTGACCATGTTATTCAGTTCTGGACAAATCCATGTCAAAGTAAAGATATTTGAAGTGTGGGAAGGAAGACTTCCTCCTCCCTTCCTGAAATGTGAGGATGATGGCTTGAGCTCCAGCAGCATCCCTGGGCTATCAGATGGAAGCCACAGGTTGAAGTTGTGGAGCAACAAGGTAGAAGGAGCCTGGGTTCCAAATGATTGCAAAGCTGCCACCCCAGTTCTGATGGCTTACCATTTTGTTTATGTGAGAAAAATAAACTTCTATCTTGTTTAAGTTACTGTAGTTTGGAGTTTTCTATCACTTGTTGCCTATCCCAATTTTAAGTGATATACTCTTAAAACCAGAAATTAACTTTAGAAAAGATTATCCTAAGATGAATATACACAATGTTCCTTACAGCATTAAGTAGCAAAAAACTGGAAACAATTAAATGATGAAGAATCAATTAAAGAAATTTGTATCTTTATAGTGAAATACTATGTAACCAGTAAAAAGAATAATATAGAGCTATATTTATTGGCCAGGGACTATCCCATGAGGAAGAAAATATATCATAGAGTTTTCAACAATGTCCGGCAGGCTCAGTGGTAGAGCGTCGGCCTGGCGTATGGAAGTCCCGGGTTCAATTCCTGGCCAGAGCTCACAGGAGAAGCATTCATCTGCTTCTCCACCCTTCCCTTCTCCACCCTTCCCCTTCTCCTTCCTCTCTGTCTCTCTCTTCCCTTCCCACAGCCAAGGCTTCATTGGAGCAAAGTTGGCCCCAGGGCTGAGGATGGCTCCATGGCCTCAGCCTCAGGCACTAGAATGGCTCCAGTTGCAACAGAGCAATGCCCTGGATGGGCAGAGCATCGCCCTCTGGTGGGCATGCCAGGTAGATCCCAGTCAGCTGCACGAAGGAGTCTGTCTCTCTACCTCCCTGCTTCTTACTTCAGAAAAATACTTTAAAAAAAAAAAAGGTTTTCAATGGTTATCTCTAGGTAGAAATATTAGGTTGATTTTCTTTCTGCTAGAAGGGGGTAGTACTTGTATTTATTTTTACATGTTTCTGTAATGAACATTGATCTCTTGTAGAATTATTAATTCATATATATATATTTAAATGTATATTGTTTTAATCTAAGGAATTTGTGAAATTTACATCCTTAAAATTTTACAGAATGTTACTGAATAATTTAGTCTAGCTCTCTTCTTACTCTTGTATTCAGAGATGAAGTTATAATCTTAACACACAGCAGTTATCAATAGTAAAGGAATGATATTCAAGACATTGATGACATGCCTGACCAGGAGGTAGTGCAGTGGGTAGAGCATCGACCTGGAATGCTGAGGACCCAGGTTCAAAAACCCATGGTCACCGGCTTGAGCGTGGGATCATAGACATGACCCCAACGTCACTGGCTTGAGCAAGGGGTCAATGCCTCTGCTGGAACTTTGCATCAAGGCACGTATGAGAAGCAATCAATGAACCACTAATATGATGCAACTATGAGTTGATGCTCCTCATCTCTCTCCCTTCCTCTCCTTATCTCTCCCCTCCCCAGACATTGATGACATAAAATGATAGTTAGGTGCTCATTTTATTAAGTAAAAGTAATTATAATAGATTTCCTTGCCCATACATGGCACATTTGAGTCAATTTATATTTGGATCCTTGTAAAATTCTAAGTATCAAGTAAAGAACACCAGCACTGTGTAGGCTTGGGTGCATGTATGTATGGGATGTAGCAGGGCATGGAAAGAAATACCAAGTCAAGTAACTCATTTCTAAGACTCACTTCACTGTGACTGCCTTCAAAGAGCTCACAATCTAACAAGATAACTAAGATTTGTACATAATTAACCATGATTCAAGGCAGAATGAAGTGCCCATAGAGCAGTACAAGAACAAAAAGGTTCAAAAGAGGAAGAACATTTCTCAATTTAGGGATTTTAGAAGGTTTTAGACTCCTAGAAGAGGTAGTATGTAAAATGCTCTAAGTCCGTATATCTCTGTGGATTGTGTTAGATTCTGATTCAGTGGTCTGGGACAGGGTCTAAGATTCTACCTGCCCAACAAGCTCTCAGGTCATGTTGTTGGTCTAGGGGCCTAGCTTCCAAAAACAAGGGCTCCATGGCTATCTTAGTACGTCAAAAGGTGGAGTTGGAAGACAGTGCTTTACAAGCAGAGAAATCAGTATGAAGAACACCACCAGGGTGACAGCAAGAGGTTCAGTCTGAGGGAAATAGAGTTTGGGGAGGTAAGTTTGGAAACATAAAAATCAGCTACACTGAATAGGCCTTAAAGGCCAGGTTGGGAAGCTTGTATTTAATTAGAAGCAATGGAGAGCCATTGAATGCTTTTAGGCAAGAGAATGATTTGCTCATCTAAATCTCTATAAGTAAAAACAAGCTTAATAAATCAACAAATATTTTAAAGTTAGTTAATTTAGAATCTATCAGCAAACATGTCTTCAATTTCCATCTGCTATTTCTGAATACAAAGTTGGAAGGGGCCCATGCAAGTAAAAGGCCCTAAAGCTCAAGTTTTGATGACCTCATGGTAGATCCATCTCTGTACCAGTTGTTCTTCTGTATGTAAAAGATACAAAAGCGATATAAAGCATCTCCAGGAGCTATAAGTACCATTTAGGAGAGAAACCATACTTAATGAATAACAAGTTTTAGACAGTATGTGAGTTTTAAAGTGAGACCTGGAAGAAGATTTGTAAAGAAGGGAAGTCATTTTTGATGGAAGCTTCAGCACAAAAAGATAGGGGGAAGAAGGAGGCACTTAACCCCACCCCATCTCCTCTTCCCTCTCATTCCTCTTAGAGTAGCAGCTTTGTTTCTTTAAGAAGAAACAGAACACATATTAGTCCAGGGTGGATACTTCTAGTGACATGAGCCACTAGAAGCAGAAACTATACTTACACCGTAGCTAACACTGGATTTGGCAGAAAAAATAGGCATGGATCAAATGTAACAAATGAATGAACAAATTGGGGAGAAATAGACCATAGAGAACATTGAAGAAATAGCAGAGGAATTTGAGTTTGATGTGGCTGAAGCCATAGGTTCCTAAGCTGGAAAAGGACAAAGTACTTCTAATGGACACATTGCTGAACTCAGGAGCATCCGTCAGAACTGACAACTCACTCTGGAAGCACTCGGTTTCAGGCTTCCGTGATGCCATACTCTCCTGTTTTTCTCCAGGTTACTCCACTAAATACTCCTTTTCAATCTCTTTGATAATTTGTCCTCCTTTTCCCAATCTCTAAGTGCCAATATCCCTCTAATACAGAAAACTCTTAAATTTATCTCTAGCCCAGAGTTTTTCTTCCAACCTCCAGATTTGCATATTCAACTGCCTCCTCTTCATTTGGATGGCTCTTAACAAACTTACTATCTGCAAAATCAAATTCTTAATTCTCCACTAGAAAAACTCCTCCCTAGCCTGACCAGGCGGTGGCACAGTGGATAGAGCGTTGGACTGGGATGCAGAAGACCCAGGTTCGAGACCCCAAGCTTGCCAGCTTGAGCGCGGGCTCATCTGGTTTGAGCAAGGCTCAACAGCTTGGACCTAAGGTCGCTGGCTTGAGCAAGGGGTTACTCAGTCTGCTGAAGGCCCACGGTCAAGGCACATATGAGAAAGCAATCAATGAATAACTAAGGTGTCACAATGAAAACTGATGATTGATGCTTCTCATCTCTATCCGTTCCTGTCTGTCTGTCCCTATCTTTAACTCTCTCTGTCTCCATAAAAAAAAAACAAAAAAAAAACCTCCTCCTTACTTGCATTTCTCAGTAAATGAGATTAACATCACCCACTTATTAAAGTAAGAAACCTGGGAATCATCCCTATCTCCTTCCATTCCCTTCTCCATTCCAACTAATCCATGAGCAAATTCCATTACTTCTATACCCAAAATATATCTCAAATCTATGTCTTCAAGGCCATCACCCTAGTCCTGCAAAAACATCCTAACAGATCGCACCTCTTCCACACCTACCTGCTTCATTCATTCTGCACATAAAAGCTAGAGCTATCTTTCACTGATGTAAATTAGATATCACTCTGCTAAAACTCTTCAATGACTTTCCATGGTACTTTGAATAAAATCTAAACTTCTCAACACTCATGATCTTTGTATACACTAGACATTTCATTCCTGGCTCACTGCCTAGGGGCTGAGACCTTGTCAAGGACCTATAATAAGTGTTTGAGAAAGAAGGAAAAAAAAGAACTAACTCAAAAAAAAACCCTACAAAATCAAAAATTAATAAATGTTTGTGACTATATAACAATATGTCAACTAATCCTAAATTTCAACTCAACTTTTAAATAGTTGTTTATATTTTTTATTTTACTGAGGGATATGGGTACATAGTATTTTGTTGAATATAATGTGGAGTGGATCCCCAAAAGCAAGAGCATATAAAGGCCTACAGGGGTCCTAACATGGCTCTCTTTTAGGCCTCTAAGGTCCTGCATATCCCTGTCTGTGCCTAGCTCTCCAGAATCTGTCCCATGATGCCACTCTCCTGGTTGCTCACTAAACTCAGCCAGCCAGCCTTGCAAATTCCTAGACCATACCCAAATCTTTCCCTCCGTTCCCTGCTCCCATCCACCACCCCTTATCCTGACAGGTCCCTTCCCATCTATTAGTTTTCAAATTAAATGTAACCTCATCAAAGGGACCTTCTTGACCTGTCCATCTAAAGTAGGCACAGAGCCCGCCCCCCTTACCTTCTTTTCTGATGCCTTATTTCCTCCATGACATTGCTCTCCCTCTGTAGTTTATTTTGTCTCTTTGTTCTATCTTTCCCAATAAACTCCATTAAAACAGGAAACCTTGTGTCCTTTTTTCTGTTCTATCATTAGGACCTACTCCAGTGACTGATGCAGAGCGGGGTCCAATAAATAGCTACTGAATGAGTGAATAAATTAATGAGAATTTAATCTTCACAGGAAGAAGGCCAAACTAGAAAGATTAGTCAGATTTGTCTTGGACTCCATTTTACAGAGATAGAGAGAATTATTTGTTGTTCCATTTATTCATGCATTTATTGGCTGGTTCTTGCATGTGCCCTGACCAGGAATCAACCTGCAACCCTGGCCTAGGGAATGACACCCTAATCAACCGAGCGACCCTGCCGAAGTTTTGGACTCCATCTTGAGAGGCTGGAGGCACTCATCTTCAACTGAGTCTAGGCACCCAGGTAGGTTTCACACAGCATGTTTGGAGGGTTTTTCCAACAGAAGTTTGGATGAAAGCTCATGTAACAGCCTACTGCGGCGGGGCTGGAGAAAAAAATTTAAAACCTGACTCAAATCTAGGTTGAAAGGAAAGGAAGTGGTTTAGAGTTGATCCGTGGGCCGCCAGGTTGGAGTTCTTCCTTTGTGCCCTCCCCTCCCCCAGGTTCTAACGACCCTTCCGGTGTCCGGCTGGGAGCAAAGAGCGCGTCTGGCCTGGGTTCCGGCTCCAGCACGCAGGAGGGCACTCCGGGAGCCAGGGGGGTTATGACTCCGGAGGGGGCGGGGCCTCCTTCCCGCTGGGGCTCCTGGGAGAATTCGAAAGTGGTCACGAGTCGCCCGGGACTCCTGGGAGGTGGGAGCGGGGCTGGTGAGCGGGCCGCTGCCGGAGCGTCTCTCTTCCTGGCGGGAAAATCTTGAGGAGATTTTTAAAAAAAACAAAGACAAAAAACACGAAGAAATTTGATTGTGGTGGGACAAAACAACTAAATCCCATCCTCCTTTAATGGTTTAGCCGGAAAACTCACAATCTGTGGTAAAAAGAGATTTGTTTCCCCAATATTTTCTTGAGGTAGTTTCAACTTGCGATGAACTGCGGAGGGTGAAAAATGCATCCCAGTCTGGTTCGGAGGTTCGGTGGTTCGGGTAGCCAGTTCCATGGCCTCCTTCGTTTACCTCTTTGGAGATGTTTTGGGATAATAACCCTAAGCAGATGGGGCAGGTCTCTTCAAAGTGGTTTTTTACTTTAGGTTCAAAGAAAATCGAAATGCCGGCGAGTTGCTGAGGGACGGTTTTTCTCAGGGGGGATTTTTCATCCCAGGGGGCGCTCGAAGCCTTCCGCAGACAGAAACGAGCGGGCCGGCCGCGGCTGGGAAACCGAGTGCGGCCGCCCTTTCTTCCGTGGGGGATTCTCCTTCTCGGGAGGGGTGGGTGGGACACGGCCGTCGTGTGGGCTTGCCCCTCTAACAGTCCCGTGAAAGCCTGCTGTCTCCCCCCAACACCATCAGGTCTGAGAGGAAAATAAGAAACTGTAAGAAAGAGACTTGAATTATTCAAAGATTTGGGGTACTGTGTTTTCACCCCTCTCAGAGGTTTAAATATATATATCAACTCAGTGGTTGACACACCGAAGTCCCCTGTGTACCAGCTGTCGGTGAATCTCTGAGGACCCCACAAGCCCACCCCCGTCCCTCTGGACAAGTTCCTCAGAGAAGCAAATGCTGGGCCCGCTTTATATCTGATAATGATGAAAATGCTTTAAAATACCTCCTGTGAGGGGGAAAAACCCTCGTGGACTAAGTAAATTAAAGACTATTCCATTTGGTGAAACTATATGCAGCCCTTAAAATATATTACTTGTAGAAGTGTATCTATGAGCCTGGAAAGAAATTGCAATTTTAATTATAATTGAAAAAGATCACAAAAATAGTATGAACCATGCTCCCCCTTGCTTTGTGGTTAAAAAAAGATATATTCATAAAATTCTGGAATGATATAAACCAAAACGTTTATAGGCAAAGTTTAATCTTGTTTTTCTTTTGCTGCATTTTGGAAACATTTTTTGACAATGCACATGTTACTTGTATTGTAATTTTAATGATTATTTTTAAAATATCTACTAACTTAAATGGCCATTGAATACTGAAGCAAATAAAGATGGTTCACTGCATGCTTAATGAATTAAGCACTAAGTTTGGCCATGTGTTCAAATGTGTAACTGATTTTAAATTGATGTAAGTTAATATGTAATCTTTTAAAATGAATAAATAACAATGTGATTTTAGCAATTTTCTAACAAAAGGGGAAGATGCATTTTAGTCAGATACAGGTCTTAGTTGTTACTTCAGAAGTAGGGAGCTTTAGAATGGAGTTGTTATGTGCATGTATACACACAAACACACATGTATATATGACAGTTTTCTGGAGCGCCAGTGACAGTGTCACTGTATGTGATGAATAGTTCCTTTTTAAAAAGAATATTGTTTAGTATAAGTAAATTATCAGTGATTTTAATGTTCCCTCTAAGAAATGTTCATCTGAAATCAAGTTAAGCCCTTCCTAAAACTTATTAATAACTATTAATAACTGTTACAATATTAACCAAAAGTGAAATTGAAGGAAAATTATTACTCATTTATTTATTTGAGTCATTAATTTGATAAGACTTTGATTTCACTGCTTATTTGCATGTTAGCACATAATTGATAATAATGCAACTTTCTTAATCTCTTAGAGCTAGTAAAACTTTAAAAGCTCTACATGTAAAGTTTCCATTTTTTTAAAAAGTCTCCATTTTTTATCTTTTTGTTTTTATTGTTTCTAACAAAAAGTGTCAGTGCTCAGTTTTAAAGAAACAGAAAAACATAACTACAAAATTTTAATCAATTTTTTTTCAAATTTTTAATTTTTTTAATATAAAGATTATAAAAGCAACATATGAATTGACAGATACTGAATGTGTTGAATTTATTATATGGGTTTCTTTTGTGTTAAATCTTTTTAAAATTTTTACAAAAAATGTTTTTGCATATTTTTTCCTTAGAATATATTTCATCCAAATACATTCTCATTTTCTACTAAAATTCTTTATCTAGAATATTTGGCTAAGAGGAAAAATATTGTATATTTTTTAACATTTCATATCATGCTGAGATGAATAATAGACTCTACTGGTGGGAACTCATAAATTGGACGTCGTATTTAAAAGTTTTATAAATATAGAGAAACGGCTATTTCCCATCAAAGTATCAACCTCTTCATTAAAAAAATAAAAAAACAGCTCTTCATCCTATAATTTCCTTTTCTTCATTGTCTCCTGTACCTTGTTTTTCTAACCAGGATAAATTCACTAGATAAGAAAAACGATGGCATCGAGAATAAATACCAATTTCACTTTGATACCCAACCAGAAATACAGACGTAGTAATCGTCGATCCAATTATGTTTCCAACACCCTTGACTCAGGTTCTCGGCCTTTATCAACGCTTGGAAATTTTAAAGCCTTGCCATTGGAAATATTCCAAATAATCCTAAAATGTTTGTCAGGTGAGTTTTGGGAACTATGAGAAGCCTACATAAACACTCAAATATTTTTATTTTTCCCAAGAACTTGTTTGTCATCTTTAGCCCTGCAAGAATTAATAGTGTTCACATTAATTTTATTTTCTTTAAAAAAAATTATTGAATCTATTGAAGTGACATTGGTTAATAAAATTATATATGTTTCTTTTCTAAAGTTTCATCGTTGTTAGGTAAGGGATACAATGAAAAAGTACTCAAACTCTTTAAGCATGTTTCTAATTATAATGACAGGGTAATTTGTTACATCCCAAAATGTTTCTAATTTATTGAGCACTGGATTTAAAACAATTTTAAGATTTTCCTCATTATTTGTACTATTATTTAATATTACTATCAATGAACTAACATAAGTTATGACATTGTACTAACAGTGATGTTCTTTTATTTAAACCATTCATATATATGTATATATTTTTCCTTTGGTAGTGAAAGATATCAGCATGCTAAGCATGGTGTCCAAAGCAGTCAGCCAGCACATTATTAATTATATCTCAACCTCATCAGGGAGCAAAAGACTTTTACTACAGAACTTTCATAACCTTGTGCTACCTGACAAGAAACAAGACACTGCTATATTTGAACACTACAGATCTCTAGGTAATGTATGTAATAAGAATTGTAACGCCTGACCAGGCGATGGCGCAGTGGATAGAGCGTGGGACTGGGATGTGGAGGACCCAGGTTTGACCCCGAGGTCGCCAGCTTGAGCGCAGGCTCATCTGGTTTGAGCAAGGCTCACCAGCTTGAGCCCAAGGTCGCTGGCTCGAGCAAGGGGTCACTCGGTCTACTGTAGCTGCCCTCCCCCCCCCCCCAAGACATATATGAGAAATCAATCAATGAACAACTAAGGAGCCGCAACGAAGAATTGATGTTTCTCATCTCTCCCTTCCTGTCTGTCCCTATCTGTCCTTCTCTCTGACTCTCTCTGTCTCTGCCACACACACACACAAAAAGAATTGTAACAAGTAAAGAACTATGCATAAGCCCTGATGAGATAGCTCAATTGGTTAGTGTTGTCCTGAGACACAAAGATTGCAGGTTCGACCTCTAGTCAGGGCATATACAGAAACATCAGTGTTTCTCTCTGTCTCTCTCTCTCTCCTCCTCTCTCCCCCTCTCCCCTTCCCCCTCTCTCCAAAATCAATTTTTTTAAAAAACTCAGCAACTTATAAAAACATAACTATACTTAATTAAGGGATTTTACTATACAATTCTGTAAAACCCACAGGAAATGGAGTATTTCCTAATATGTGCCTATTTTTATGATGCTTGTAACTATTCAATGTGAGGACATTCCCTTAACAACAGTCCTTTACATTTAGCTTTAAAGATGAGAGAATGCACTTTAAAGTGTCAGCCTTGTGATTGCATGTGGATACACTGTCACTTATGCTTATTTTCTAGGTGGTTTACCAGTGTAGGAAATTGATATATTTTCTGTGTTTTATTTCCTGTGGACCTAATGAGTTTTATCTTTATACTCTTTTCCCTTAAAAATATAACTTGGTCCTTAAAATAGAAAAGAAATCTAAACACATTATTGTGGAAGATGGCTTACTCTTTTATCAGAAACAATGTTTTTCTTTTTTTTTAAAGCACTGTTCACATTTACTAATAACTTTGTTAGCCTTATCAAACAAAATGTGTATAATCTTTTTTAACATGATTTGTATTCATTGGTCTTTCACCCCATTTATTGATTTTATTCTTCCTAAGAGTGCTGAACTAAAATTCTAATTTTGACTTGACTAATGACACCAATTTAATTGTGAAATCACTTCATAATTAATGCATGACAATAAAACCAAGTATCAAAGTGATTTTGAGATTTAAATAAAGGCATACAAGTTAACCGAATATTACCTTTTGGTAGTCCAAGGATACCTAGTTTTAAGATAATAAAATAAGGCTGACCTGTGGTAGCAGAGTTGATAAAGCTTTGACCTGGAATGTTGAAGTTGCTGATTTGAAACCCTAGGCCTGCCCAGCCAAGGCACATATAGGAAACAACTACTATGAGTTGATGCTTCCTGCTTCTCCCCCAACTTTCTCTCTCTCTCTCCTCTCTCTAAAAATCAATACATAAAATCTTAAAAATAAGTAAAATACTAAAATAAGTCTATATAAAACTATCTGAAAATTACATTTAATAAGACTAGATGAACAGTATATAATTTGATTACAATATTATTGACTTCAATATTTATGATTAGGCTTAGTAAAGTCAATAGTAGAATGTATAGTTAAATTTTGTTACTTGTTATTGTAAATACCTTTTTCAAACATTAGTTGCAGAAGAAGTGGTACTTGGTTGAGTAAAAGATTTATTCTTTGGGGGTTTTTTTAATTCACTGATTTTAGAGAAAAAGAGACCGAGACCGAAACATTGATCTGTTCCTATGTGTTCCCTGACTTGGGATCAAACCCACAACCTTTGTGTATTGGGACAATGCTGTAACCAACAGAGCTATCCAGCGAGGGCTATTCTTTGGTTTTGATCTGAAAGAATTTCTTTTCCATGACCAAAGCTCAGTTGCTTAAACAAACAAACTAAAAGCATTAAGACAATTAAATGGATAAGTCAGTTAAAAATACAAATGGGTATTGATCTTAATAGCTAGCTTTTAAAACAATTTTATTCATGTAATGATTTCAACCTTACATTTAATTTTGATGCAGACAACTGGATTATGACTGATTCTTTGAGTAAATGTTTGATGTATTTATCATTTTCTCGTGTTGCTATTCCTATCTGATCTGTTCTTATTTTCAGACATTAAAATAACATTTTCAGAATTCTCCTCTTTGAATATTATAAATTTTAATTTGCTTCTTCACACAAAACAGAGCAGATGGCCTTGTGGAAAGAACATTACATCTGACTCTATTTTAATTGGAAGAAATTAAAGAAGTTGGTCTCTAAAGGGTATAGCAGAGCACCTGTGTTATAAATAAATAAATAAATAAGTCAGCCAGTATTAGTTTTTATGTTAAATTGCAACCCTTAAAAATAGGAGTTTTACGTTAGAAAAGGCAACCAACATAACAATGATAGCTTACAATTCCCCAGCCATGATGTGCCATGGGATTGGATGCCAAAATATGATAGGAAAAGAACTCAGCCTAAGAGCCAAACACTGAAAATGTCTTTTTATGTACAAAAATAGGGAGGGTTTGTGTTTAAAATTCAATTCTGGTCATGTGTTGCCCAAACACAGCAACTTCTAAAAATAAATTAGATTCCCGATATATGCTACAGAATTAGATAACGTAGTAGTTGTATTATGATAAAAAGTAAATGAAGTAAATGCAGAGAAGATAAAAACTGAAGAAAGTTATGATATTCAGGTATATATTTCCTGCCATATATCTTATTTTTAATTTGAGGACATTTGCCTTCATAGGAATGTTAACAATGTACTGCCATTTTAGGAAAACAGACCACTTAAAGTTAGAAGAAATAAATCATTCACTTCCTGTCACTGTAGTTGAAGTTACATATCTCACTGGGAAATTGAAGGTTTTTTTTCTTTTTTAAATACCTGAACACAAAATTCTATACATTCTTAACATGCAAGCCCCATAAAAAGATATCTTTGAAGGAAGAAATAGATATTTCATCCAAATTGGATATTTTTCTGAGCAAAAATGATTTTAACTTCTGAAATTTTAAGGACTTATGATTTTAATTTTTTTTATTTTAAGAAAGTAATACAAAATCTCTTCTCCCATTCTTTCCATGTTTTGCATTTAACAATTCAAAACATTTTTCTTTATGGACATGAGATTAATTTCAAGAGATACTGTAATATGTTTTCTATGGAATAAAGACAATATAAGTTTCCCTGGTGTATTTTGTGTCTTGTTATATTGTATCTTTTAAAATCTAAATAATTAAAAACTTTTCCATGTCTTCCCTGGCTGGATAGCTCAGTTGGTTAGAGCATTGTCCCAAAGTGCAGAAGTTGCCAGTTAGATTCCCCAGTCAGGGCATATATAAGAATAGATCAATGGTCCTGTCTCTCTCTCAAATCAATAAAATATGCATTTTAATAAAATAAAACCTTTCTATATCCTATAGTATCAATTTCACAAAATTTTGTAAGATTTTATGCCAGTCCCCCTTAGGTAGACATCAGTCACTTTGTAATCAACATATAAATGTTTTACACCCACCCAAACTTCCTCTTAAAAACCATATCAAGCCTGGCCTGTGGTGGCGCAATGGATAAAAGCATCAACCTGGAATGCTGAGGTCGCCGGTTCAAAACCCTGGGCTTGCCTGGTCAAGGCACATATGGGAGTTGATGCTTCCTGCTCCTCCCCCCTTCTCTCTCTCTCTTTCTCTCCTCTCTTCAAAATGAATAAATAAAATCTAAAAAAAAAAAATATCAACTCACAGTCCACTATGGTATACCATACTTGACTTTCAGGAAACATTATGCTATGCTTTATAGAGACGTTTTAATTGATTGCATTGTTTTCACCGTTTTTTCATGTTTGTTTGTTTTTTACTTCAGGTTTACTATTTAAAAGATGTACATTGCTGCTACCCACAAAGGAAAGACTAAAATACATTCACAAGATTCTTGCAGAAGTAAGATCATACTTTTGAATTAATTCACAATCTTGATTTCTAGTAAAAATATTTTATCATTGTCTTATACTCATTAAAGGCATATATTTAATAAGTGGAACTTCATGAATTAGAACTAAAAAAATTGATTGATTATAATCTAATACTTTACCAAGTACTCAAAGGTTATAAAACACCAAAATGTAGTAGTGTTTTACTTTTTTTTTTTTTTTGTATTTTTCTGAAGCTGGAAATGGGGAGGCAGTCAGACAGACTCTCGCATGAACCGACCAGGATCCACCCGGCACGCCCACCAGGGGGTGATGCTCTGCCCATCTGGGGCATCGCTCTATTGAGACCAGAGCCACTCTAGCGCCTGAGGCAGAGGCCATGGAGCCATCCCCAGGGCCCGGGCCATCTTTGCTCCAATGGAGCCTCGGCTGCAGGAGGGGAAGAGAGAGACAGAGAGGAAGGAGAGGGGGAGGGGTGGAGAAGCAGATGGGCACTTCTCCTGTGTGCCCTGTCCGGGAATTGAACCTGGGACTTCCGCACGCCAGGCCGACCACTGAGCCAACTGGCCAGGGCCTGTGTTTTACTTATTTTAAAATACTTTTTATATATAACTAAATATATCATTTAAGTTTATTAGATTTATCAGAGTATAAAGGTATTTTTGCCCCATCTGGGAGTCATGTGGATGTTTTTTTAATTTTGTTTTTTAGCAACAGAGACAGGGACAGACAGGAAGGGAGAGAAATGAGAAGCATCAATTCTTTGTTGTGGCACCTTAGTTGTTCATTGAATGCTTTCTCATATGTGCCTTGATGGGGGGGGGGGCTGCAGCCAAGCCAGCGACCTTGGGCTTCAAGCCAACGACCATGGGGTCATGTCTATGATCCATGCTCAAGCCAGGACCCATGCTCAGGCCGGTGACCTCGGGGTTTTGAACCTGGGGTCCTCTGCGTCCCAGGCCGATGCTCTATTTATTCACTGTGCCACATCCTGGTCAGGCTCATGTGGATGTTTTAAAGTGGTGATTTAGATATTTTATTAAAATGGAATAATTTCTGAATGTTAAAATCTTATTGTTTAAATATATAAAGACATAAGAAAGTATTTTAATACATGAAATGACAACCTTTTTATAATTTGTGATTTTTAAAAAATTATTTATTGATGTTAGAGAGAGGAAGGGAGACCGAGAGAGAAACATTGTTCTGTTTCTGTATGTGCCCTGACCGGGGATCAAACCGGCAACTTTTGTGAATTGGGACAATGCTCTAACCAGCCAAGCCAGGGTGATAATTTATGATTTGGAAATATGTATCAATGTGTGGGCATAATCACTGTGTATGAAAATGAGTTTTATTATTCAAACCCAAACATATGTACAACACTAGTGGCTCAGTTTTACACTCAATAGTATGCAGACAAATTCTGATGCACTAGTTTCCTTCATGCCAATATTTGCATTGAATTCAGGTCTATATTATTGCAACAGCTTCCCAGATGATCTTTCTGCCATCCATTTCTCCAGTCCCCAAGACATTCTGCACACTGAATCAATGTTTTTCTTCCTAAAGCATCACTTTCATCAAGAAGTTAATTTTCTTGCTTAAAATTTTTTCATTGGCTACTCAGTTTCAGCAAGATAAGGTCCAAAGTCCATAGCTGGTTTTTAGGTTCTCCCTGACAATGCAGCTGTACTTCATATTATTTTGAGCTTAGTTAAGTTGGTCATATCTTTCTTCCCAAATAATCTTTTTTATTCCTCCTTTAATACAAGTTTGCCCTCACCAATCCTTTCCATTTGTTATATCTGAATTCTACTTTAAGACATCGCTGCCTGACTGGTGGTGGTACAGTGGATAGAACGTCATCCTAGGACACTGAGATCTCAGGCTCCAAACCCCAAGGTCACTGGCTTGAGTGCAGAATTATCAACATGATCCCAAAGATACTGACTGGAACCCAAAAGTCATTGGCTTGGAGCCCAAGGTCACTGGCTTAAGCTCAGGATTATCAACATGATCCCAAAGATACTGGCTTGAACCCAAAGGTCACTGGCTTGGAGCCTAAGATTGCTGCTTGAGCAAGGGGTCAACGGCTCATCTAGAGGCCCCTTGTCAAGGCACATACGAGAAGCAATCCAGTTCTTACGAGAACAACTAAAGTGCCACAACTACAAGTTGATGCTTCTCATCTCCCTTCTTATCTCTGTCTCTCTCTCTTTTTCTCTCACTCTCACAAAAGAAAAATAAAAAAAAATATTGCTTATTTCACATCCTTCATAAGCCTTTTTTAATCATTTCCAAATTTATTATTTACCTGCTTTAATAGTATCTGATACCGTATTTTTTTGGTCATTTTAACATTTATACATATTCTAACCTAAATTATCAAAATTACTTCACATGTATATCTTTGTGTGTGTGTGTGTGTGACAGAGGCAAAGAGACAGAGACAGAGAGAGGGATAGATAGGGACATACAGACAGAAGGTGAGAGAGATGAGAAGCATCAATTCTCGTTACGGCTCCTTAGTTATCATTGATTGCTTTTTCATATGTTCCTTGACCCAGGGGGCTCCAGCAAAGCTCATGACCCCTTGCTCAAGCCAGCGACCTTTGGGCTCAAGCCAGTGACAATTGGGGTCATTTCTATGATTCCACACGCAAGCCAGCGACCCTGCGCTCAAACTGGATGAGCCTGTGCTCAAGCCAGATGAGCCCACTCGGGGATTTTGAACCTGGGTCCTCTGTGTCCAGTTCGACACTCTATCCACTGTGCCACCACCTAGTCAGGCGTGTGTTATCTTTTTCTTCCACATGTATATATCTTATTCTCCTAAGTAAATTGTGAGCTCCTTGAAGGCAGCATTTGTTTTATATTTCTTTTGTTCCCCACCTATATAACAATGCTTAATTAGTTAGTTATTTTAAATGTTTTCAGTTAATACTGAAAAAAATCCTGCATATTTCCATTAAATTTGAATGTCAACCTGACTGGTAGTGACACAGTGGATAGAGCATCAGGTCCCACGCTGAGGTCCCAGGTGCAAAACCCTGAAGTCACTGGCTTGAGTATGGGCTCATCTGGCTTGAGTGCAGGGTGGCTGGCTTGAGTGTGAGATCATCGACATGATTCCAAGGTGGCTGGTTCAAGGCCCATGGTCACTGGCTTGACCCCAAGTTTTAGCAAGGGGTCATTGGCTCAGCTGGAGCCCCCTGGTCAATGCACGTATGAGAAGCAATCAATGAACAACTAAAGTACCACAACTACGAGTTGATGCTTCTCATCTCTCTCCTTTCCTCTCTCTCTCTCTCTCACTAAAAAATTAATGAATAAATAAATAAATATAAAAATAAATTAAAAAGTCTAATCATTGTACAGTTCTACTGAAAAAGAGGAATTAATAGTCATTTTCTTTACAGGTTTCCTGTTTTAAATTCAGTGGCTGTGCAGCTCCTATGCAGTGTTTAGGATTATCGTGCTATGGCATGTTTTTACAGGTACATTACTTTTTTAAAAAAATACTTTATTTATTTGTTATTTCAGAAAGAGGGGAGGAGGGAGGGAGGGAGGGAGGGAGAGAGAGAGAGAGAGAGAGAAGTGGGAGGAGCAGGAAGCATCAACTCCCATATGTTCCATGACCAGGCAAGCCCAGGGTTTCAAACTGGGGACCTCAGCATTCCAGGTAGAAGCTTTACCCACTGCGCCACCACAGGTCAGGCAGGTACATTATTTTTAATGAAAGAAGAAAAGGAATGTTTTTGAACTGTTGACACGTAGAGCATGTAGTCCATGGGTTAATAAAAGTAATAGTAATCTAAAAAAGAACAAAATAAATTTGTAAATATTTGAGAATGTGTTAATCTAATAATGTTTACCACCTCGGAGCTTCTTCTTCGATTTCTCACTGTTAAGAAATATTTAGCCTGACCAGGCAGTGGCACAGTGGATAAAGCGTCGGACTGGGATGCCGAGGACCCAGGTTCTAGACCCCGAGGTCGCCAGCTTGAGCACGGGCTTATCTGGTTTGAGCAAAGCTCACCAGCTTGGACCCAAGGTCGCTGGCTTGAGCAAGAGGTCACTCAGTCTGCTGTAGACCCTCAGTCAAGGCACATATTAGAAAGCAATCAATGAACAACTAAGCTGCTGCAACGAAGAATTGGTGCTTCTCATCTCTCTCTCTTCCTGTCTGTCTGTCTCTCTCTTTGACTCTCTCTGTCTCTCTCTGTCTCTGGCACAAAAAAAAAAAAAGAAATGTTTAACATTTATTTGCTCTATATCAATGTCTTTGAAGTTTCTAACCACCATTGTAAAGACTAGAAATAATGCGGGGTAAGGTATGTGTGTATAATGAATTTTAAGGGTGAGTTATTTAAGATGTGATTTTAGAAGTCAACTATAGAGAGAAATTCTAACTCTGGGAGGTGTTAGATGTAACGAATCTTTTACATCTATCATTTTGCAATATGTACATATATAAATCACTGTGTTGTATACCATTAACTTATAAAACGTTATATGTCAGTGATATTAGAATCCATGGAAGTCCGAAAAGACCAGAGTAACAGGCTTTTAGGAAGAAAGGAACCCTGCCAGGCTGACTCGTAAGAGAGAGTCACACACCAGGCACAGCCTGGGGTCGGGTTTTAAGGGTTTTGGGGAGGAGGAGTGAGAAGGGTCGTGGGCATCATTTAATTGGCTGCTGGACAAAGGATTGTCTTTTATGGAAGTTTGCCAGGACTTCTCAGCTTGTGACATCAGACATTCCTTTGTGGTTGGTCATCTGCTGCAAGCCCTAAAAGGAGACTTACTGGCAGGGTTAAAGAAATGAAACCTGCCTGACCTGTGGTGGCGCAGTGGATAAAGCGTCAACCTGGAATGCTGAGGTCACCGGTTCAAAACCCTGGGCTTGCCTGGTCAAGGCACATATGGGAGTTGATGCTTCCTGCTCCTCCCCCTTCTCTCTCTCCTCTCTCTCCTCTAAAATGAATAAATAAATAAAAATAAAAAATAAAAAAAAGAAATGAAACCTAAGAAGTGATATCTCAATAGAACTAGAAAAAAGAAAAAAATCAGCTGTATGATTTTAAAAACTTTTTTTTTTTTTGTATTTTTCTGAAGTTAGAAACAGGGAAGCAGTCAGAAAGACTCCCGCATGCGCCCGACCGGGATCCACCTGGCATGCCCACCAGGGGGCGATGCTCTGCCCATCTGAGGTGTCACTCTGCTGCAACCAGGGCCATTCTAGCACCTGAGGTGGAGGCCACGGAGCCATCCTCAGCACCTGGGCCAACCTTGCTCCAATGGAGCCTTGGCTGCGGGAGGGGAAGAGAGAGACAGAGAGGAAGGAGAGGGGGAGGGGTGGAGAAGCAGATGGGCGCTTCTCCCGTGTGCCCTGGCTGGGAATTGAACCCGGGACTCCCGCACGCCAGGCCGACGCTCTACCACTGAGCCAACTGGCCAGGGCTTTAAGAACATTTTTGACAAAACTTTTATTGTGAAAGAAAATAATAAAAGAAGGTAATGTCATAATTTAATGTTATTCAGTATTAATAATGTGTTATTGATATACCATTCTAAACAATTTACATGTACTTATTTAAAACTTACAACAACCTTTTGAGGTTTACAACAGTCTTACAGCAGTCTTGCTTATATCCTCACTTGCCAGCCACCAACTGATTCCAGGGGCATAGGCCCTCCGACTAGCCCTCTTCCAAGATAGATTTTTGCTTTCTTAAAAATTTCTTTGGGACAGGTAATATGAGCACATGCATTTATGTTAAATTCAAAAGGTACAAAATGATATAAAATGAAAAGTAAATCTCCCTCCAAGGCTTGTCCCTTGTCCACTGAATACCCTTTAGCAGAATTAACCAAAGTTAGCAGTTTCTTGTATGTCCTTCCAGAGATAATAAGATTAATTTTTATTCAATATACTGCTGAAATCCAAGTCAACAATTTTAAGAAAAATGCGTGTGATTTATCAACTTTTTCAGTATTTAATTATACAATAGTTGACCCTTAAACAACATAGAGGTTAGGGGCACCAACCTATGCACAGTTGAAAATCTATGTATAACTTTTTTTTAATTGATTTAAATTTATTATGTTTACATAGATTCAAATGTCCCATCGAATACATCCTCCCACACCCCCAAATTCCCCTCAACATCCTTCTTGCCCCCTCCCCCAACACCCTCCCCGCTTTCCTCCAGGATTTGCTCTTCTGCTCTCTATAACGCTGTTATGTACATATAATTTCACCAAGCTCTTTCCCTTCTCTGATCTCATCCTCTCATCCCCTTTCCCTCTGTCCACTTTCCCACTGGTCCCTTTGATCCCTCCTCTGCTTCTATTCTGTTCCTCAGTTCACATTGTTCATTGGATTCCTCATATGAGTGAAGTCATATGATATTTTTATTTCTTGCCTGGCTTATGTCACTTAACATAATAGTTTCCAGGTCCATCCATGTTGTTGCAAAAGGTAGTATTTCCTTCTTTTTCATGGCCCCATAGTATTCCATGTGTATACGTAGTACAGCTTTTTAATCCTCTCGTCCACTGAAGGACACTTGGGCTGTATCCAGATCTTCATTATTGTAAACAATGCTGCCATAAACATAGGGGGTACATTTCTTTTTTTGAATCAGTGATTTGATGTTCTTAGTATATATTCCTAAAAGTGGGATGACTGGGTCAAAAGGCAGTTCCATTTTTAATTTTTTGAGGAATCTCCATACCATTTTCCACAGTGGTTGCACCAGTCTGCATTCCCACCAGCAGTGCAAGAATATTCCTTTTACTCCACATCCTCACCAGCACTTACTATGTTTTGTTTTGTTAATGTGTCATTCTGACTGGTGTGAGGTGATATCTCATTGTAGTTTTAATTTGCATTTCTCTAATGATTAGTGATGTTGAACATTTTTTCTTTTGCCTATTGGCCTTCTGAATGTCCTCTTTGAAGTGTCTATTCATTTCTTTTGCCCATTTTTGATTCGATTATGTTCCTTGATTTCTCTTATCAATGTTTTATAATTTTCTGAATACAAGTCTTTAACCTCCTTGGTTAAATTTACAGCTAGGTACTTTCTTTGTTGTTGTTGCAGTAGTGAAGGGGATTGTTTTCTTAATTTCTCTTTCAGACAGTTCATTGTTGGTGTATAAAAATGCCACTGGTTTTTGAATATTAATTTTATATTCTGCCACCTTGCTGAATTCATTTATTAGGTCCAGTAGTTTTTTTACTGAGACTTTAGGGTTCTCTATGTACAGTATCATAACATCAGCAAATAATGATAGTTTTACTTCTTTTTTTTCAATTTGGATGCATTTCTAAAATCAAATCTATATTCCTCTTTACTAGATTCCCCACCTCCCCTTGTTCTGTTTACAACAGGACCCTTAACATTTCTTACATCATTGGTTTGGTTGTAATAAATTCCTTGAGGGTTGTTGTTGGGTTTTTTTTGTACAGGAAGTTTTTTATTTCTCCTTCTATTTTAAACAATAGCCCTGCTGGATAAAGAAGTCTTGGTTGTAGGATCTTGTTCTGCATTAATTTTAATATTTCTTGCCATTCCCTTCTCACCTCAAGTGTTTTTTTTTTTTTCCTAAGTTTTTTTTTTTTTTTTTTTTTTGTATTTTTCTGAAGCTGGAAACGGAGAGAGACAGTCAGACAGACTCCCGCATGCGCCCGACCGGGATCCACTTGGCATGCCCACCAGGGGCTACGCTCTGCCCCTCCGGGGCGTCGCTCTGCCGCGACCAGAGCCACTCTAGCACCTGGGGCAGAGGCCAAGGAGCCATCCCCAGCGCCTGGGCCATCTTTGCTCCAATGGAGCCTCAGCTGCGGGAGGGGAAGAGAGAGACAGAGAGGAAGGGGGGGGTAGGGAAGCAAATGGGCGCTTCTCCTATGTGCCCTGGCCGGGAATCGAACCCGGGTCCCCCGCATGCCAGGCCGACGCTCTACCACTGAGCCAACCGGCCAGGGCCTCACCTCAAGTGTTTTTGTTGAGAAGTTGGATGTCATCCTTTTGGGGTCTCTTTTGTAGGTGATTGACTGTTTTTTTCTTGCAGCTTTTAGTATTCTTTCTTTATTTCTTAGTTTTGGTTTTTTAATTATGATGTGTCTTCATTTAGGTTTATTTGGGTTCCTTTTTAATGGGATTCTCTGTGCTTCTTGAACTTGTGTGACTTTTTCCTGCATCAATTTCAGGACATTTTCAGCTATGATTTCTTCAATCAGGTTCTCTATCTCTTGTTCTTTCTCTTCTCCTTCAGGAACCCCTATGATGAAGATGTTGTTTCATTTCCTATTGTAACAGAACTCTCTTAGAGTTTTCTCAGACATTTTGATCCTCCTTTTCTTTTGCTGTTCTGCTTCCGTGCTTTTGCTTATCTTGTCCTCTAAATTGCTGATTTGATCCTCTTTCTCATCCCGCCTGCTTTTCATTCCTTGTAGTGTGGTCTTCATTTCTGATATTGTGTTTATCATTTCTGTCTGATCTTTTTTTATGATTTCAATGTCCTTTTTGATGCCAGATATCTCACTGTTTAGGTGCTCATGTTGTCTGTCTATGGTTGCTCTAAGATCCTTGAGCATCCTCACACTCATTATTCTAAACTCTGCATCCAGCATCTTAGTTGTTTCCATTTCATTCAATTCTTTTTCTGGGGATTCCTCTAGTTGATTCATTTGAATTGCACTTCCCTGTCTTCCCATTTTGTCTCGATATAGACTGCTCCTTCAAATATGTTGTTTGTGTAGCTGAGTATACGGTTGGTGTTGTCTGACTCCAGCTTTCAGTTGTGTAATTTCTAAATCTTTCTGGGTTGGTTTCAGCTGTTTGTAATCCACTGTGGGCTACTTGTCTGCTGCTACTGCTCTTTTTGCTGTTTGTGACAACATTTTCTATGCCTTAGCTGGGTCAGGTGTGAGGAGCCTTTCCTTAAGTTACTGCTCTAACTATGGTTGTTAGGTCTTGAGCTGATGCTCTCTATCTGGCCGCTGGATGTACTGGCCCTGGAACTCACAGGCTGGAAACTGGTGAAGACCAGTGGGAGTCCCTGCTTTTGACTGGCCCTCAGCAACCTTCTTGGAGCTACAGGTGATCCAGAATCACTTCTCATCATCCAACACCCGATCCTGCACATTGGCCATCTTAGGCTGCTCTCTATGTATAACTTTTGACTTCCCCAAAATTTAAGTTGTCTTGGTATAGAGGTGGATTGGTTCCAGGATCCCACATGGATACCAAAATGCGTGGATGCTAAGTCCCCTACATAAAATTGCATAGATAAATGCAAATAGTCAGCTCTCCTTATCTGTGTACTCCTAACCTCACAATGAAAACAGTAGAGGTATTTGTTGGAAAAAAAACCTGCATAAAGTTTAGTACCTATTTGCATATGGCCTTTGATCACTGGTAGACTCCATATACACTGCAAAAATACTGCATAATTCAAACGTATTATTCAAGGGTAAACTATATAGTGATATGCCATTTGAATTTCCTTTTCATATCTGTTTGACTGTATGTTGCGATTTGCTCAAAAAAAAATAAATTTTCTCCTAAAAAATATTTTTTGCTTGTTTACATCCAAATGTCATGAATGCTCATAATTGTCACATTAAAATGAGATTCATTATCATTTGTAAACAATATCATAAATGATAGCTACAGTATGCTTGTGAGTCAGGTGTCTAAAGCTGTATACTAGGGTTTGGGCCTTGGTCATTTTCCTTACACTGTCTGAGCTCATTTAGTTCTTTGAAAACATACTCCCTTTATAACATAAAAGAAACTGGATTTGGAGCATTTCTATATTTTGTTTATGTAAAATTTCTTATTTCAACAGTTCTATAGTGGATAAAAATTATACATCACCTGAATCATATGCTACAATAGTCATGTGCTCATAAGGCAATAGTGACTTATGCTTTGATTTGATAGTCTGAACATCTGCAATGTTTCCTTTATTTTTATTCTCTTTAGACCCTAACGGCAGGTTGGGATGAACTCGAGTGCGGTCGTGTTTTTAACTTCCTGTGTGAACTGACTAATTTTTCCCACAGGATACAGACGATTGTCTTCAGCAAACCAGGTAAAGAACTACAATTCAGAAATAACATTATACAGAAATTAAAGTAGAAAAAAAAAGTACGATTCAAAAGTGTATTTAAAAACAAATTGTGGTGTTTCTGGCCAAGTGGCTCAGTGAAGGTTGCAGGCTCAACTCCTAGTCAGGGTATGCACAGGAACAGATTGATGTTTCTATCTGTCTCTCTCCCTCTTCCTCTCTCTAAAATCAATCAGTATTTTTTTTTTAAATATGTGCGCTTCAGCCCTGGCCGGTTGGCTCAGCGGTAGAGCGTCGGCCTAGCGTGCGGAGGACCCGGGTTCGATTCCCGGCCAGGGCACATAGGAGAAGCGCCCATTTGCTTCTCCACCCCTCCGCCGCGCCTTCCTCTCTGTCTCTCTCTTCCCCTCCCGCAGCCAAGGCTCCATTGGAGCAAAAGATGGCCCGGGCGCTGGGGATGGCTCTGTGGCCTCTGCCCCAGGCGCTAGAGTGGCTCTGGTCGCAACATGGCGACGCCCAGGATGGGCAGAGCCTCGCCCCCTGGTGGGCAGAGCGTAGCCCCATGGTGGGCGTGCCGGGTGGATCCCGGTCGGGCGCATGCGGGAGTCTGTCTGACTGTCTCTCCCTGTTTCCAGCTTCAGAAAAATGCAAAAAAAATAAATAAATAAATATGTGCGCTTCATAGGAGATGTGCCAAAGAGAAACTCAAAATATATACTTAAAAATAAATACATAAAAGATCTACCAGAAAATTCTGTCCATTTCTATCACAACAAGTTTCCACATGTAAGCACATGTTTATTTGGCACATGTGTGCCTCTCTATTTTATTTTATTTTTTTGTATTTTTCTGAAGTTGGAAACAGGGAGGCAGTCAGACAGACTCCCGCATGCGCCCGACCAGGATCCACCTGGCACGTCCACCAGGGTGGATAATTAAATATGCTCTGCCCATCTGGGGCATCACTCTGTTGCAACCAGAGCCATTCTAGCGCCTGAGGCAGAGGCCACAGAGCCATCCTCAGCGCCCGGGCCAACTTTGCTCCAATGGAGCCTTGGCTGCGGGAGGGGAAGAGAGAGACAAAGGAAGGAGAGGGGGAGGGGTGGAGAAGCACATGGGCGCTTCTCCTGTGTGCCCTGGCCTGGAATCGAACCCGGGACTCCTGCATGCCAGGCCAACGCTCTACCACTGAGCCAACCAGCCAGGGCCTGCCTCTCTATTTTTATCACTTAATGTATACATACAGACATAGCAAATTAACTAAAACAAAGTTGATTCACGTTAGTCTTATGTGTGAAGCAATAGTGTATCCATGGCTACTGATAAAGTTCATTTACGCCACTGTAATTTTTACATATTTCAACAAAGAAGAAATGCTACAGAAGCATGTAGAAATTTATTGAAAGTGTTTGGTGAAGGTACAGTTTCTGATAGGACATGCAGAAGACGGTTCGAAAAATTCGAAACAGGTGATTTCGACCTTTCTGATAAGCCACGTTCTGGGCAACCATCTTTGTTCGATGATGACAATGTTGTTAAGACCATGTTGGAGCAAGATCCTTTTCTGACAACATCAGAGATCGCAGAAAGGCTTAATTCAGCTCAGCAAACCATTTCGGGCCATATTCGGAAGATAGGATTGGTGTGGAAATATTCAAGATGGGTGCCACATGAATTAAGTCAGAAGAATTTGGGTGATCGAGTCGTCATATGCACATCTCTGCTTGCTCGAAACAAAATCGAGCCCTTCTTGAACTAGATGATAACTGGGGATGAAAAGTGGATTACCTACAAAAACATCGTAAGGAAAAGGGCATATTGTAAACCCGGAAAACGTAGCCCTTCCACCTCTAAACCAAATTTGACTCTGAATAAGAGAATGTTGTGTATATGGTTGGACATTCGAGGACCAATACATTATGAGCTTTTAAAACCGAATGAAAAGCTCAATTCGGAGAAGTATTGTCAGCAACTGGATAATTTAAAGACAGCACTCCAAGAAAAGAGGCCGGCGATGTTCAATAGGAAGAGCATCATATACTGCATCATGATAATGCCAGGCCACCTGCTGCTTTGGGGACTCGTCAAAAAATTGCAGAACTAGGCTGGGAAATTCTGTCGTATCCACCATATTCCCCAGACTTAGCACCCTCCGACTATCACTTGTTTTTGTCCTTACAAAATTTTTTGACGGGCAAAAAATTCAAAAATGAAGAAGATATCAAACAAGCACTGGTTCAATTTTTCACATCAAAAGATAAAATATTTTTTTGGCCCTGGCCGGTTGGCTCAGTGGTAGAGCGTCGGCCTGGTGTGCAGAAGTCCCGGGTTCGATTCCCGGCCAGGGCACACAGGAGAGGCGCCCATCTGCTTCTCCACCCCTCCCCCTCTCCTTCCTCTCTGTCTCTCTCTTCCCCTCCCGCAGCCGAGGCTCCATTGGAGCGAGGATGGCCCTGGCGCTGGGGATGGCTCCTTGGCCTCTGCCCCAGGCGCTAGAGTGGCTTTGGTCGCAACAGAGCGAAGTCCTGGAGGGGCAGAGCATCACCCCCTGGTGGGCAGAGCGTCGCCCCCTGGTGGGTGTGCCGGTGGATCCCGGTCCGGCGTATGTGGGAGTCTGTCTGACTGTCTCTCCCCATTTCCAGCTTCAGAAAATACAAAAAAAAAAAAAAGATAAAACATTTTTCAAAAATGGGGTATACAAATTGCCCTCACGCTGGCAAGAAATCATTAATAATAATGGCAATTATATTATTTAATAAAGTTTATTGATGGTAAGAAAAATTTGTATTTTGTTTTATTCCAAAAACGGACAGAACTTTCCAGTAGACCTTATAAAATTGTGGTGCCTTGGCTGGGTAGCTCAGTTGTTTGGAACATCATCCCGATGCACCAGGGTTGCCGGTTGGATCTCTCTTTTTTTCCCTGAAATACTATTTTTCATTCTAATCCTTTAGGATGCAATTTGCCCTACCTCCTCTATAAAGTCTTTCCTGATCTCTTCAGGCCCGCAGTAATCTCTCTTTTAAATGTCTGTGTTATTTGGCATAACACATCAGGGGATATTTATTTGCATGTGGCCTTTGATCATTGGTAGACTCCATTTACACTTATCTACAAATATAAATGGTGTAAAAATGTAAAGTGGTGCTGCTACTATGAAAAAGTTTAGCCATTTCTCAAAAAGTTAAACACAGAATTATCATTGCCTCAGCAATTCCACTTCTAAATATATACCTAAGGGAATTGAGAGCAGGGACTTGGACAGATTTTTGTGTGCCAGTATTCATTGCAGCATTATTTGCAATAACCAAAAAGAAGAAACAAAAAGTTTTCATCAACAGATGAATAGATAAACTAAATGCAGTATATACAAACAATGAATATTATTCAGCCATGAAAAGGAGTAAAGTTCTGATATGTGCTACGTCATGGATACACTTTGAAAACATTATGCTAAGTGAAATAAGTCAGACACAAAAGAACAAATAGTGCCTGATTCCACTTATATGAGGTACCTAAAACAGGCAGATTCACAAAAACAGAATGTAGATTAGAGGTTATCAGGAAGTGGAGGAAGAGGAGTGTTATTGCATAATGGTTACAGAGTTTCTGTTTGAGATGATGAAAAATTTTAGAAATAAACAGTGGTGATGGTTGAACAACATTGTGAATGTAATTGATGCTCCTGAACTGTATACTTTAAAAATAGTTGAAATAGCAAAATTTATGTTTTATATCATAATTTTAAATATTAGTAACATAATATAATAAAAATTATTAATTTATACACTTTAAGTGGATAAATTGTATGGTATATAAATTACACATATTTTAATAAAGCTGTTAAAAAACATGCAATACCACTTCATACTTACTAGGGTGGCTAGAATCAAAGTCAGATACACCTGACCTGTGGTGGCACAGTGGATAAAGCAGCTTTAGGCGACCCCTGTGTTTTGGTCGTTAACCCCTGCCGGGGTCGTGACCCACAGGTTGAGAACCGCTGGGATAAAGCATTGACCTAGTCTGCTGAGGTTGCTGGTTCAAAACCCTGGGCTTACCTGGTCAAGGCACATATGGGAGTTGATGCTTCCTGCTCCTCCTCCCTTTCTCTCTCTTTCCTGTCTCTCTAAAAATGAATAAATAAATAAATAAATCTTTTTAAAAAGTCAGATAACAGGTGTTGGTGAGAATATGGAGAAATTTCAACCCTCATACATTGGTGGAAATGTAAAGTGGTTCAGCCACTTTAGAAAGCAGTCTAGCAAATTCCTCAAATGATTAAATATAGAGTTACCATATGACCCAGGATTTCTTTCTGAGGTGATCAGATGTTCTAAAATTGTGATGACTGCACATATCTTATGAATATACTAAAGATCATTGAATTGTACACTTTAAGTGGGCAAATTGTATGGTATATAAATTATATCTCAATAAAGCTGTTTAAAAATTATCCCATGCTAATCTAAAATTTTTATAGAGATACATTAGTAATACTTTCAATACAAAAATGTTAATGTCTTTGACCTATCTATTATGCACATCAACCTTCCTAAGAAGAATGATTTACAAGTCTTTTTCTTTATAGGAAATGCCAGAAAACTGGAGTTAAGGATCAGACTGTTCTGTAGAAATGTCCTGCTTGATCACTGGACACATAGACATGATTCTGCATTTTGGCTGACACGTATATTAAAACCATGGCCAATAGTGTACCAGGCAAAATTACTGTATATCATCTTTGGACCAATATCTCCTCAAGATGGTGAGCATCTGTTTTTTTAGCAACATATGTTACAAAACTGGTTAATTACTTTTTCTTTAGGAAGCATATCTCTTTGTACCTGCTCAGTTTCATCATGCTTAATGACTAAACTGTTTCATGATTTCATAGATTTATATAACATTAACTTGTGCATAACTTAACCTTCAAGACAGAAATTGTTCCCTGAAGGCCATTACCAAATATATTCCCATCATCTCTTTACCTAAAATAGCCACTTTTCATTTTTAAACATTATCTTAATTCAAGATTACGTTTGCTGCTGGAGGGGAGCAATAGTGCCAGTAAATCAAAGTAGTAGTTGGAATTGATGTTTTACTTAACTCTGGGTGCATACTACGATTTCTTTTTGCAACCTTTTGCCTTTCTAATTAAGTTTTAGATTAATGTTAAAATTGGCATGCAGTTCTTTGGTTCACATTACCTAATGTCAGGAAGAAACCAGTTTAAAGTACATTGAATAGCATCAAGAAGTCAATCTGGCCCTGGCCGGTGGCTCCATGGATGGAGTGCAGTTCCAGTGCTCCAAGGTCATGGGTTTGATCCTCAGTCTGGGCACACACAAGAAGCAACCAGTGAGTGCACAACTAGATGGAACAACTGAGTAGAACACCTAAGTGGAACAAGTTGATGCTTCTCTCTCTCTCTCCCTTCCTCCCTCTTCCTCTCTCTCTCTCAAATCAATGAAAAAAATTAAAATAAGAAAAAAATCAAGGCTTGCCTGGTCAAGGCACATATGGGAGTTGATGCTTCCTGCTCCTCCCTCCCCCTTCTCTCTCTCTCTCTCTCTCTCTTATTCTCTCTCCTCTCTAAAAATTAATAAAAGAAAAAAAAAAAGAAAAGAAAAAAATCAGCCCTGGGTAGTTGGCTCAGTGGTAGAGCATCAGCTTAGCATACAGATGTCCCAGGTTCGATTACCAGTCAGGGCACACTGGAGAAGCGACCATCTGCTTCTCCACCCCTCCCCCTCCTCTCTCTTTCCTCGTCCCCTCCTGCAGCCCATGACTTGATTGGTTCAAGCACGTTGGCCCCAGGCACTGAGCATGGCTCTGTGGAGCCTCTGCCTCAAGCACTAAAAATAATTCAGTTGCAAGCATTGGCACTAGATGGGCTGAGCATCAGCCCCAGACAGGGGTTGCCGGGTGGATCCTGGTAAGGGCACATGCAGAAGTCTGTCTCTCTATCTTCCCTCCTCTTACTTAAATTTTAAAAAGAAAATTAAAAAATCCTTTAAAGAAGCCAATCTGGAATAAAATTCTGTTGTGTAATTCACAAAGAAAATTGGCCATAGGTAAATAATCAAAAATTGACTGAACTTAAAAAATTGACTGGACTACTCTGTTCTGATATAAATGTTTGGAAGATCCTTAAATATAGTATGTTCTTTTTCAGATTTTATTTTATTTCGGTAAGATTACATTACTCATTTATTCCAATTTCTGTTATAGGGATAGCATTATCTTTGAACTAGAATAAGTATTCTGCTTAGTAAAACTACCTTTCCTTTACTTCATTTAGCTAGTGTTGCTGTGCTTCATCACATCAGAGACCTTCAAATTTATACTGTTATTAGAAGTGACTTTCATTATGAATTTATAAATTTCTTTATGCAATCCAATTTCCTTTTTAAACAATCCATGAATTTTTTTTTGTTTTTGTTTCTGTTTTTTTGTTTGTTTGTTTTTTGAGAGAGAGATAGAAAGGGACAGATAGACAGGAAGGGAGAGTGAGAAGCATCAGCTCATAATTGGGGCACTTTAGTTGCTCATTGATTGCTTCTTTTACATGCATTGACCAGAGGGTTCTAGCTGAGCCAGTGACCCCTTGATCAAACCAGTGACATTGGGCTTCAGACCAGCAACCTTTGGGCTCAAGCCAGCAACCATGGGATCATGTCTATGATCCCACACTCAAGTCGGTGACTTTGAGGTTTCGAACCTGGGTCCTCAGTGTCCCAGGTCAACGCTCTATCCACTGTATCACCACCTGGTCAGGCAAAATAATTTATGAAATCTTTATCACAAAGCCAACTATTCTGTCATAACCTAATTTTTGTTTCAATTATTCAGGACAAGTGGTTTGGCAGAAAATGATAGAAGAACCTACAGATGACTCCAGTTTGAAATGTTTGGCTAATGCCATTAAATTACTATATAACACAGGCATCAAAGAGTGGACTCCAGATGATGTTATCAGACTTATAGATGAACTATCAGGTAAAATAATATTTTTATCACACAGAGTAACAAATTTATTATTAGAATACAGTTATAAAGTTATAAGGGTAATTCTACTGGTAACAAATGACTTGTCTATTGGAAATCATTAAATGCTCTAAAATAGTTAAAGAATTTAGCATTGTTTAAAGAGAATGCATAGAATCTACTCACTTTCCTTCAATTGTGAATGTTATAAATATATATTTATTACCATTATTATTTGAAAGCATCATAATTTAATTATTCCCATTTTGCAAGTTCTCAGAACTTTCCTAGGTTATGTAAGAAGAAACCCTCTCCAAACAGTGTGGCAGAGGCCTGACCTGTGGTGGCGCAGTGGGATAAAGTGTCAACTTGGGACACTGAGGTCGCCGGTTTGAAACCCTGGGCTTGCCTGGTCAAGGCACATATGGGAGTTGATGCTTCCAGCTCCTCCCCTCGTCTCTTTCTCCCCTCTCTCTAAAAAGTCAATAAATAAAAAATATTAAAAAAAAACAAAAACAGTGTGGCAGAGGTGAAACAATTTTTCCCAATTATGCATAATCCTTTAGATGCTGAAGTTTTCAAGATTTCCTTTCACAGGGTTAGGCCACCTTGCTTATTGATCTATGTATAGGAAAAATGCTTTGACTACATTACTAAAACATTTTAAGAGCTGCCGTGACATGGCAGTAAACTCTGTCTCCAGTTAAATGCTGTAATTGAAAAATTAAAGCATTTTTTCTAAGCTTTTCCCTTGGCACTAATTGTATTTCCGATGAGGTGATGTAATATTGCATGTAATTAATTATGTTTACTATAGCCATTGTGCAATTTCTCATTAAATAACTGTTCTTTCTCTAATAAAAGTGGTTCCTCGTGAGTGGCTTCTGGAAAATAATGCACGTCTCCTAATCCTAAGTGGGAACAACATCTGTTTCGCTTTCATGGCTAGTAAAGCTGTGAATGGACGGTCCACTGAACTGGCAAGACTGGTAGTCTTTTTGGCTTTGGTAAGTAAAAAATAAATATTTCTGTAACAAGTTGTTTAACATTATAGTTGACCTGCCAGGGAGCTGCCATAAAGGAACTGAAATATGTAAAAAATATTTTGAAAGAATAATATATAAGTATATATTGTATATATACTTAAAAATTGTCAATAATATGTAATAAACTATCATATTTGGAATTATTCCCAGTATTAACCTCTTCCCACTTTATGTCTAGATTGTCATTATACAGTCTGCCATGTTATAGTCATTTTTAAAAAATTCTGTTAAACAATGAAGTACTTCATTTGATTTGCTCAGAATAATCAGTGGGCAGAGGGAGAGGATGTAGTGAATGGAGGTGAAGGTTAAACAAGATTGGTAAGCTGAATGTGGATACAGGGCGTTCATTATACTTTTCTCTCTACTTTTTATAGAGAAAATCTTTTTCAAAAAGAAACCTTTAAATATATTTAATATTCATTCATTTAACACAAATTGAATTTTTACTATGGGCCATACATTGTGTGAGATTCTGGGACTATGGAAATTAATAGGACAATTCTCTGACTGAAAGCTCCTTGTAGTCTCTTAAGAGATATCAAGGTATATATAAATTAATTCAGTGAGATACATGCAAAAATATAGGTACAAAAAAATACAAGAGGTAGCAAAGAGGAGCCAATATTGGGTGAGTATAGTGTACAGAGAGGGTTTTCCCAATCCAAAGTCAATTTCATTTTATTTAAAAAAAATTTTAAAGACTTTATTTATTAATTTTAGAGAAGAGAGAGAGAAGGGGGGAGGAGCTGGAAGCATCAACTCCCATGTGTGCCTTGGCCAGGCAAGCCCAGGGTTTCGAATTGGTGACCCCAGTGTGCCAGGTCGATGCTTTATCTACTGAACCACCACAGGTCAGGCCCAAAGTCATTTTTAAAAATGAATAGAGATTCACTAGCCAGCTAGAGAGAGCAAATCATTTATTTGTCTACCATCACAGATACCAGCTCAACCAATACCTCAAAAGAAAGGGAATCATCTTCCAGCTGGCTGTTGTGAGGAATTGAATGTAATCCATTTCCTATGAAATGGAGACTAGGTCATTACCAACTCAACTGCTTAAAACATGAATGAAATCTCTGTGGCTCTTTTAAAAATGTGAATAAAGCTACTAAATTAACTGTATTTTCAATATATTTTTTTAATCATTAAGCAGATTCCCTCTAAAAGAGAGAGAAATGGAATTACATGACTATATTCACAGGACTGTAAACAGTATAGTATTATTTCTGAGGGTAAAATGTGTGGAAGAGGAAGGAGGAGGTGAGGCAAGACAGCAAGGAGAGGCCAAGTAATGAAGAGCCTTGCAAATTTTCTGTGAGTTTGAATATATCCTCCAATAGGGAACTGCTGAAAAGATTTAGAAAAAGAAGAGACATGATCAGTTTCAAGTTTTTATTCATTCATTCATTCATGAGAGAGAGAGGGAGGGGGGAAGGGGGAAAGAGAGATAGAGAAAGAAGGAGGGGAGGAACAAGAAGCATCAACAACCATGTGTGCTTTGACCAGGCAAGCCCAGGATTTTGAACCAACGACCTCAGCATTCCAGGTTGACACTTTATCTGCTGTACCACCATGGGTCAGGCTGAGTTTCAGGTTTTTAAAAGGTCACTTTGGCAGCACTATGGCAAACAGAATGGAGAGGAAGAAACAGAATGGGGTGAATAAACCTTCTCCAGAAAGCCTTTCCTGATTACCATCTCAGCTCTGGCCATTAATTTTTCCTAAATTGCCTCAAATTTGTCTTCTCTTTATCTTGATTTACTAGTGTTCTTAAGCCATTTTATGTGTGGATAAGTCATCTCCCAAAACAGATTGCAGATTCTTTGAAATCCAGGACTATGTCATTTGCTTCTTACATAGTGCCTGTACCATGCCTTACACATAAGAAGTCAATGAATCTTTCCTGTCAGATTAACGCTATTGAGTTACATTACTATAAAGTTTATCCCCTTGTTGTATATTATTTGGCTGTGTGAGTTAAATTTGCCATTTAAAATATTAGTAAACAGCCTGACCAGGTGATGGTGCAATGGATAGAGCATCAGACTGGGACACAGAGGACCAGGTTTGAAACCCGGAGGTCTCTGGCTTGAATGCGGGGCTCATCTGGTTTGAGCACAGCTCACTGGCTTGAGCAATATTTATGTCATACATTTTCCACTAAAACTATACCATTTAAAAGGAAAGTAGTGTTAGATATAAAAATATTTCCCACTTATAGACTCAATATAATTTAATGTGTAATAAATTATATAAAATCATAAACCATCCTAGTTAATACAATTTTCTAATTCTATAGCTTTCTTTACATGAAGATTTATCATAATACTTTGTATGTCTAAATCAGGTGTGTGAGAAAGAACTGTACTGCATGGATTGGGCAGTTCAAATGATGCAAAAAGTCTGTAAAGTCTTTAACTCTTCAGTGGAAAAAACTAATTTCCTGCAGGATGTGGCAAATGCATTTGCGTGGGTTACTATGGAAATGCTGCACTCAGTTATGTCTGGTGAGTATGCATGTAGATGGTGCACAGGTGTGAATAAAATGCATTTAGTCTCCACTTAAGACAGGAATAATTCTGTATACACTTTTATTTCTAAACTAAAAATAGAAGGAGTAGACATTTTTATTTGTTTTTCCATGAGGTATATTTAGTTCCTGGTATTGTCTCTTTCTAAATCTCATATTGGTTTTAATGGAAAGCAAAGTTCAAGAGTCTGCTCTGAAAGGAACCAATTTCAATTTTGCACAGCAAAAAGTTTTTACGTGCTTACTTATCAACTATCCTAATCATCATAATAATATCCTATATTTATAGTTTTAATATATATTTTTACAGCTTTATTAGGTAGCCAACATAATAACCCTATTTTAGAGATGAGAAAACTAAAGCTTAGAGAAATTATCCGACTTGCCTTAGGTCATAAAGTTAGAAGCAGTAAAACATGGACCAGCATCCTTTTCTTCTAACTTGTAATTCAGTGCTCTTATAGAATTCCATGATTTCAATGGCTAATATCTGACTTAATAAAGATCCCTAACTAGCTTTGTTACATATTAGTAGGAAAAATTAGAACATCTTATGTTTTAAACAGTTCATATATTTTAAAACTTAACTGCCATTTTTTCTCCCACTGTTAATTCCTGTGTATGGCATATAGGAGATCGTGATGAAGAGGACAGAAACTTTTTGAATTTGTTCCATCTCGTGCATGCTCAGGCTAATTTCCATAAGGAAGTCCTGTATTTGACTGTGAATTCTCTTTCTACCTAAATACTCAGAAAGCCTTGCATTTAGAGACTACCTCACTGAACTAACAATGAGAAGAATGCTCCTTTTCTACAATCAAAGAATTGCACCAAGGGACTTTTTATCACCTAAGTAATTCTAAAGTTGCATAGAATTTTAGTGGCAACTGTTTAGACCATTATTAATATAAAAATTACAAGCAAACCCTAGAATATATTGAGATTTCTCTGTAAAACAAGCTGTGCCTCTCCAGACTTTGGTAAACTTAACACCAAACTAAATGGAACATTAGAGTCTTAAGAATCTGGGTCACCCAACCTATATGTATAACTCTTTGTAGCAAGAGAAAAGTTTGTTTTAAAGTTAAACAGACCCAAATTCTTTTAACAGTATGTATGTTCACTTTGCTTAGGTTATGTAGACATAGTCTAGAATGTTTTGTGAAAGTTTGCAATCTGATGTTTTGGAATATGCAGATATAAATATCATTTTTTACCACTTTCTTGGAAAATGGTTACAAAGAACATTATATTTTGTTCACATTTTGTATGAACTAACATCAAAAACCAAAGGAAGTATGTGTGTATGGGTATACATGTATTTATATATATATATATGTATGTATGTATGTATATACACAAACATATATATTTCCTTCTTTAAGACAAATCATACAAAAATTCTATCAATAGAAAGGGATATATATTGTTTTCATACAAATCATCTTTTATTTCCTGGGGAATAGAGTAAAATGTTGTAAATAAGGGAAAATGTAAAATGAAAGTTAAGTACTTATTCTGCTGCCAGAACAATGTGCACAAATAATTTGCACTTCTTCCTAAAGCTTTTCTCCCTATCCTAAAGAGTAGAACTTGCAGGAAACTGGAAGCATGCATGGATGGTTACAGCAGCCAATCAGCAGGGTTTTTCTTCACTAAAGTAAATTAATTTCAAGAGACTCCAGGACTGTTTCAGTCTGACTACCATCTGACACCCCACGTTTACTGTTTTGGTAGAAAATAAATAGTGCCTGAGATAATGCTGGAGCCCTCCTGGATCTCCCGTTTTCTTCTCCCTGGGTTTGATCACTTTACTCCTGCTGAAGACACAGCCCTTCCTACTCTTTTCAGAGGCTGGCTTTCTTTTCCTAAACCCCCGACTTTTCAATCTGAAAAAGGGAAGAAACATTAAAAGATATAGAAATTACCCATGGAAGTAGGGTATAAATTGTGGGAAATTCTCAAGTATTTGGCAACAGGGACTTATGAAAGGATTTAATAGAGTTGAGGAAGAGTGAAAATAGTGGAAAAAAAGGTAAATTGTGATAAGGTTTTACAATATTTCAGTGGCATAAGCACTTAATTTTCTGTTATAGAGGGTCAGAAATTAACTGCCTTTCTGTGATGGATTGTCCAACTGTAATTCCATCAGTAGCAGGAATTCTTTCGCCAGAGTTTAACATTTGCATATTTATGCAAAAAACAAAGTCCTTGCTTTTATCCTTCATGGTTTCATTTTCTTCCTCTCAATTTCATTTTCTTCCTTCAATTCACAACTAAATTATGAAGATTAAAAGTTGGCAGATACCAGAGTACAAAACAACACCTTAATTAGCTTTTTCTTTTCTCTCTCATTCTTTTCCTCATTTATGCTTTGGAAAATTAGTCCATTCACTTATCAAAACACTAGTGATTCCATGTTGAGAATATATTCTATTAGATTATTTGGGGAAATAGAAGAAAAATGAAGGAAAAATAAAAATTTTAATATAAATAGTGAGTATTTTAAATATTTTACTAGATAGATGTTAAGTTTTATTCTATTAAATAAGCAGTTTGGCATTGTGGAGTTTCCTTGCATTCCTTGAATTATCCAAGTCTCTACAGCAGTTATTTTCAGAAAGTTTACAAAAGAAGAATGGTTTAATTTAAAGATTGTTGACCTGGATTTTGAATCTCATCATAGACTTGAACTGACATGACTGCTGCTATAAATTTTTAAAATATGGTTATATTATTCTTGATAATTGTGAGATTATTATCTTACCCTCCCCAGAAATTTGTAACATAAAAAATCTGATTCATTATTTGGGTGCAGTAGATAAATGATATCATCTTGCTTCCAATAAAAAGTAAACTGAAAATTTTTTCATTCAGTTATTAATAGAAAAAAATAACATTTGAGACTAAATTTGCAGTTTCCTCAGTTCAGCAGTCCAGTCTTTTGCTGAATACATTTGTCATTAGGAATAAAGTGTGGTATTAAATTTTAAAATGGCAGACTAACTTCCAAAAGCATATGTTATCATTAATATTGATAATTAAGTGATTGTATATGCAATCATATTACCACAAAAAAAGGAGCATTTGCAAAATGAATAGCCTAAAAACATTAGGAGACTCCATTCTAACTCTAGTACAGTCATAATAACATAACAGCGTAAACTACTAGTGGGTCAGATCGTTTATCCTGTACCTTTTTCTGAAGTAGAAGATTTACATGGATGTCTAGATTTTATTTCCTTTTGATAGTGCTTTCCTCAGTCTCTTTTGACTTCGATTTGTAGGATAATTTTTACTCCTATATATTTATCTCTACTGTTGTTTCTAAACACACACACACACACACAACACCATAATAGTACTATTAACAAACAAATGGTTATTTTTCTTAGAAACTAATATAAAGTTTATATCTTGTAAATACTCTGTATGTTATAAAACCATAAAATATCTATTCTTAACATTTTTTTTAGATAATTCCTTCTCGTGCCCTTCTGATTCCTCAACTTTATTATTTTCACAATGCAGGCAGTAAATTACTATGTTTGGGAAGCCTTTCAGGTATTTAAGAGGTCAAGGCTGCTCTCTATCGCATAAACAAAAGGCACCTATTTCACACCTTTCCCATCCACTGTTGACTTAGTTCATGCTTCCAGTTGTTCTGTTAATAACAAAGATTTTATTGCCAGGATTATTATTCACCTTTGGAGATTAGAGCAAGTGTTAGGTGCCCAGCAGAAGATGCAACTGGAGAAACCCTCTTATGTCCTGAGAAAACAAACATTAATCTCTTTGCATGGTTATTACCTGAGTTAACCTCTTTAAGTGAATAGTACTGAATTATATAATTACAGATTTTTATGTCAGTAAATATTGTGAAGGGCAAAAACCACAAAGCTGCTACTATGTTATTGGATACCTTACTAGCAAAGTAACTTCTTTACCAATTCCACTAGCAGGTAGCTGTGGAACCTGTAAGAAATCAGGTTGTGGACGAAGTTTCCTTTAGTTTACTGAGACATCACTAAAATAGGAAAGATGACCTCAAAGATAGTTGTATTGGACACTCTTCTTTAGGTTAAAAAAAGTGCCAAAGGACTAACTAAGAACATATATATTTTTTTTTCTTTTTTTTAATCAAGGAAGCAAAT
The DNA here is from genome assembly GCF_036850765.1 of Saccopteryx bilineata. NCBI lineage: Eukaryota > Metazoa > Chordata > Mammalia > Chiroptera > Emballonuridae > Saccopteryx > Saccopteryx bilineata. The sequence goes on from NC_089491.1 coordinate 375,697,578, forward strand.
ATAACTACCGAGAATTCAAGTAACAAGACTTAAAAAAGAAAAAAACTTAGTTTAACTTTTAAATTAAAAAAAAGCCTTTTAAATTAAAAAAAAACTTGTAGGCATTCTAAGATCACTACTTTCTTTAAAGTGCACAAAACTGAAAAATAGGTGTTATTTTTAAAGTATTATATTATGTTTATGGTAAAATGTCAATGTCTGATATTTAAATATTTAATATTTGCTAATTTTATTTAATTTATTTATTCATATCAATAAAATAAAAATTAGAAACAGTTCTAGTTTGTAGAGTCTGTCATTATGCAAATCATTGAATGTGTAATTCCTTTATTATTTCTTGTGGAGGAAGTTTGTTTTTGTTTGTGTGTTTTTTTTGTGACAGAGACAGAGAGAGTCAGAGAGAGGGACAGATAGGGACAGACAGAAAGGGAGAGAGATGAGAAACATCAGTTCTTCATTGTGGTTCCCTAGTTCATTGATTGATTTCTCATATGTGCCTTGATGGAGGGGGGGCTACAGCAGACCAAGTGACCCCTTGCTCAAGCCAGCGACCTTGGGCTCAAGCTGATGAGCCTTGCGCAAACCAGATGAGCCCATGCTCAAGCTGGCAACCTTGAGGTCTCGAATCTAGGTCCTCCACATCCCAGTCCGATGCTCTACACACTGCACCACCGCCTGGTCAGGCGAGGAAGTTATTTTTATTTAAGCTATTAATTATAGCTCTACCATGATCAAAATATAAAATATCTTAACAAAATAATGTTGCAATTAGCTATATATTTATGTATTATATATTTATACTTAATATTAGAGCATATAAATTAAATAATTTCATTTACTAGCAACAACTCATAAATTGTATAATAATCTGTAAGTAGAACAGTGTTCTATAATATTCTGCTATTTAATTTGGAAACTAAATTCCCAACCAATTACTACTTCAATTGCTGTTAAAATAGACATGCTACAATTATCAATGTTTAACACTAGTTTCAAAAAACAAAATATGTATTAAGTATTGTATATTACCTGCAATTTCCCATGACAAGATCTTACAGTGTTTTTCTAAGAACAAAGAAGTTGTTAACTATTTCTTAATGTGTTTGAGTTTATAATGGAAGTTGTATCAATGGATTTTTCTATTTCCCCTTTTATATATGACTTTGATTTTATTTTTGTTTAGAATAGATGGAGCAGCCTGACCAGACAGCTGCACAGTTGATAGAGCGTTGGCCTGGGATGCAGAGGACCCAGGTTCAAAACCCTGAGGTCGCCAGCTTGAGCATGGGGTTGCTGGCTTGAGCAAGGAGTCACTGGCTTGGCTGGAGCCCCCCAGTCAAGGCACATATGAGAAAGCAATCAATAAACAACTAAGGTGCCGCAACTATGAGTTGATGCTTCTCATCTCCCTTCCTGCCTGTCTTGCTCTCTCTCTCTAAAAATAAATAAATAAAATAAAATAAATAGACGGAGCGAAACTAACTTAGAAGAGGCAATTCTAGGCTTAGCAAACATTTGGAAGTTGATAAAGGCAAAGCATGTAAATTATAAAGACAATTTTCCACTTTACTATTCTTTAGAACTTTATTAAAGGAAATTCCCATTATTTTTTAATACTTTAAATGTTTATTTTATTGATTTAAGAGAGAGGAAGGGACAGAGCAGGAGACAAGAACATTGATCTGTTCTGAATGTGCCCTGACCAGGGATCAAACCAGCAACTTCTGAACTTTAGCATGATACTCTAACTAACCGAGCTATCCTACCAGGGCTATTTTTGAATAATTTAAATTAAAATGTACTCTTAAGGGATTCTGATGTTGGAATAATGCTAATTTTAAGCTTTTTAATAGCAAAAAAATTTTCTGAAATTTAACAAATTATGTCATGTTAAGTTTCAAACTCAGAAAGTTTAGATTTGATTCCATTTACCCAGAGCAAGGAGTCTTAGGTGATTCTAACTTTGTAACATTTATCTTTCCATTATTTAACTGTTTCCCAAATTATATCCTCTTTTCTCCTGAAATAAAATATAATATGACTTTCCCATACAAACCTCTTATTTTAATCAAGAGAGCAGGTATTAGTGTAATGATTCTTAGCATTATGACACATTAAGTTTTTTCTAAGTAATCTATAATTATTTAGAGATGTTTTTACTACATTGATGTGGGCCAAATACAATCCCCATTTTGTAGGACATGATTGCCTTATGATGCAGATTTGTAAAATTTATACAAAACCTTATATTCCAGAAGTAACTTTACTCCAGTGTTTTATTAGGTTTTAGGATGCCAATATATAAATAGTTTAAATGTGAAAAAAATTTAAAATTTTCTAAACACTGTAAAATGCTTTTATAAACTCAGTATTATAGCTTAGATATAGGCACAAAGTCATAAAATTTCCTCCAAAATGTAATTGTTTCATAAGTAACTGAAAATATGGGTAATCTTTCTCTCCTTATATTGTACCCAGAGCTAGTGGTATATCTCACTGGTGTATAACTGAAATTGACTAATTGTTTTCAATGAATTGATTGGTCCTTTCTTCTTTGTATGGATATAGACTGTAGAGCCTTGACCACATAAAAGACTTCAGACTGAGCTAGGTTGGAGACTATACTATGAAGATCTACACCACAATAATTACCTGTGTTACTTGGACCCCTCCAAAATACTGCCACTTGCCCTAATTACCTAAGTAAAAATATAGAGCTGCTATCTTGACTTGAAGAAGAAACTTTTAGTTTGAAACACAAAGCTATGCCAAAGAGTCAGAGGAATGTTTTACTGGGAAATGTCATGTTAAGGACTCTACAGGTAACTGAAAACCATCCCTGAATGTATTAATGTTCAGAGTCATGTTTTTTGTGTTAGCGTACCTGTCACATTACCTCTTTTTATTACACACTACCAAGCAATATTGCATTTATTAATATTCCCCAAGCAGTTTAGGCAAAATATCACTGATATATGTTTGGGTAAATAAATAGTAATTTTCTCCTTACAATGTGCCAAAAAAAAAAAAAAGAGTTTTGCAGATGAGTTTTCATCATAAAATGTTATTTGGGAAGAGCAGAAGAGTGGACTACTAATAACTATTCTGTTCTCAAAGGTGTATTTTCCAAAGATAATACATCCTAGAATTGTAGAATTTTAACATGGAAAAGGATATTAACAATTTTCTATTCCATCCCTTTCATTTGTCAAAATAAAGAAAGTGAATCCCTGAAAGGTTCAGTGACTTATTGAAGGTCATATAATTTGATGCCAAGACAAAGCTTCTAGAACAGTGTTCTTCTTGGCCAGAATTCTAAAATGAAAGTTTTTCATTTTAATTGTGACATTTTATTATACTGCCTCAATTTTACATCTTTTTAAAGCATGGAAATTGAACACAATGTTATAAATAAAAACTATTAAGTCCATCTTTCTTTTTTATTTTTAAACCAGAAAATCAAATGTAGAACAAATATGATGGATTTTTTAAAGGAATAGATACCACATATTTAGGGTCCAAGACTTCACTGGACCCCAAAATATATGGTTACTTCAACCTTAATTGGACAGAAAATATGTTGAAAAGTTTTTTTCCCAGAAAAGGAATATTTGACAATTTAAAAAACATTTATTTTGGGGTGAGAGATTTTCCCCAAACAAGATATATATAGTCATCTTGTTTCAATAATTTATAACTCAGCCAGGCACAAAGAATGAGGACTATATAACTGTTTCTCTCCTTAAACGAGAAGCTGGAACACATGTGGTAGGGAGGGGGAAAATAAATCTTAAAACTCAAATGACAAGTTCCTTCTGGCTAGAGACTAAGACAGGGGAAACCACACAACCCCAGATTGGCAATCTATAAAGACAGAGTGATAATGAGATAAAAATAGAAACAACATACTCTTGGGCATACAAAGAAATATCATGTGAAGGAAAGACCTAAGGAAAGGCTATCAACGTGAATTTTGAGAAGTTCTCCATGATGATTTTAATGAGTCTACACTTTAGCTCTCTGTGTTCTTTCTCAACACCATCCATTTACAGCTCAAATGCACGCAGCACCTGCCAGCCTTGCCCTTGAATTCCTGATGTCCCAGACGAGTGCCTCAGCCTTTGAGTTCAAAAAGCCCCTTGCTTGACAAGGGTTAACCATATCCGGAAGGCTCTGGAAGAGGTCTGCTGGGCAGCAGGACTGCTGCTGTTGATAAGAGGCCTCTTGTTGGACTGGAGACCAGGAGCTGTGGGAAACACAGAAACAAGAAGGCTCAGAAGCGAACAGCAGTAAAGGTCTTAGATCCTAGTACTGATCTCAGTCTCTGGAGACTAAGAAAAGAAATAGGAGTTCTTCTCTCCTTTCCGCCAAACCCCACAGTTGGGAAAGAATGGACATCACCCCCACAAAACCCCACTCCCAAGTAAATTTCATTTCCTATCTCATCCTCAAGTGAGAATGAGTCACTAATTAATGTAGTTATGCAAGCATAATTGTAAACCACTCTGCTGGCATGTAATGATGTGTTTTTACCTTTAATTACCAGGAGAGAATGGACAACTTGAAGTTTGAGCAACTTGAAGAAAAATACTACAAAATTATATAGTCCCTCCCACCATGCACACCACTCCCAGCCCATTCTACCTAAAAATCCTTCACAATATGAGTTTCACTTTTCATTTAAAAAACAGAAACATTTTAAATTAGGTCTCAGAGAAAGAAGTTGGCATTTCTTACTCTTTTCAGAGTGGTCTAAGAAATGCTACATCAATACAGCTGAGGGGGAAAAAAATAGAAAAACGAGATCTCTTTTAATTTTGGTTTTGAATCAATACCCGAAATAATGACCAGAAGCAAAAATCCTCCGGTGCGTCAGCAAGCAGGATGCTCGGCCAGTCAGCTTCATCCATCCCCCCTGAGCTGTTTTCCAGTGGGCTCCCGCCGCAGCTGCAGGCCACTCTAGAGCAGATAGATAATGTAGGAGAGAACGACCAGGCCAATGATGGCAAAAAACATCAGGATGAAAATATCCAACATTATGGAGTCCTTGGCAGAGGAGGCCTCTGGATTCCAGGGAAATGTGAGCTGTGAGCTGAGGTTGCCGTCAGTGGAGAGAAATGGCTCCCTCCTCCCTCCACTGCTCGGCCCTCATTCTCCCCCTCCCCCTTCCAGGGTCGGAGACTAAGGGATGCAGCAGCTCCATCAGCTGCTTACTTCCCTCCTCCCGCCAGATCACAGCCAACCAATCATAAAGCTTGGGAGCGGGTAACCGAGGAACTGCTCCATTGAGGCCAGGCTGAACTGGAGAGGCTCAATTTCTCCCTAGGAACCCAATCCCGCCCCTTTGTATCTACGTGGAGTCTGCATGATAGGGACGTAGGAGGAGATCTGATCTCTGTCCAGATCCCTTAGGAATAACTCTTCCCGACCGCCATTCTTCCTTTTCTTCTCATACATCCCCAGCATATTATGTCAGAGAAATCATGGTTGGGAGTTGGGTGGGCCATTGGCAAGTTGTGATAGCCCTGTTACGGAAGGCCATGGACAAAGGTCTCATGTGAGACTCGGCTGGCCTCTCAGGCGTGGAGCTGACATAGGATTTCTAGACTGTGCCAGATATTACACACATGGTGCTGAGGCTCAGAGATGGTCAGGAACTTGCTTAATATTTCACTGGGAACGAAACAGATCAAGATTCAAATCTAGACTCGCACACCCCAGAGTCTATATTGTTCTCTCGCCCTGGGCTGGCCCACTTTCTTGGTCTGAAATGCCCCTGGGTCCTATCTGCACGGCTCAGGTTGTGAGGCATTTTGCTCAGATCACTCTGTTTACACTGTGAGCACCAGAGGTCTCTCCTCCTCTGTTTCTTGTCTCTGTGGTCACTACCCACGTTCTTGTTCTCTTTTGTATCCTTTTCAGAGAGCTCCTTGTGGTGTTACACTCAGAGCGGGCACTAAAGAATTCTCAGGCCCATCCCTGTGCAGTAAGAGTGTCTAGAAATGCAAATTCAAGTGGCTTCTTCTGAGGGGAAAGGAAAATAAAATGGATATTTTATTTTTTTAAGCTGGGTAGCAGGTACTTGGTTATGAATTGTATGCTTGCATACCTTTTTATGTCTTTGTTATTTCCTATTGAATTTTTTTTTTTTTTTTTTTTTTTTTTTGCATTTTTCTGAAGCTGGAAACAGGGAGAGACAGTCAGACAGACTCCCGCATGCGCCCGACCGGGATCCACCCGGCACGCCCACCAGGGGGCGACGCTCTGCCCACCAGGGGGCGATGCTCTGCCCATCCTGGGCGTCGCCATGTTGCGACCAGAGCCACTCTAGCGCCTGGGGCAGAGGCCACAGAGCCATCCCCAGCGCCCGGGCCATCTTTGCTCCAATGGAGCCTTGGCTGCGGGAGGGGAAGAGAGAGACAGAGAGGAAGGCGCGGCGGAGGGGTGGAGAAGCAAATGGGCGCTTCTCCTATGTGCCCTGGCCGGGAATCGAACCTGGGTCCTCCGCACGCTAGGCCGACGCTCTACCGCTGAGCCAACCGGCCAGGGCCATTTCCTATTGAATTTTAAAAACTTTCTCTGACATCTTTGAGGCCTACTGTCCATGGCTCCACCCCTAAATAATTATTTTGAAGGGCCTGGGGGGTGAAGCATTGGTAACTCTCCCCATGCTAGGTCTCAGGAACTTAGGCAACTTTAGAAGGGGGTCTGGAAACTCCTCCTATTGTCCCTCCCCAGGAGGCAGAACCCTGATTCCCTCCTAAGCAGACTGACTGCCTCCCCACCCCCTCCCATTGCTCAGGTGAATGAAGCCTCCTGGGAGGGGGACTGTGGCTCCATGACACAAGCAGGAAGGCGTATGGGAGGCAGGAGTCACTAACTCATTCCCTTCTAGCGGGGAAATATTAGGCAGCTGCTCCTCCGCTCCTTGGAGAAGCAGGTGTCAGTATCTTCTTTAATTATCCCACCCAGCACCGCCTCTGACACTCCCACACTGCTCAGCCCAGCTGACTCCACTTGTCATTCTCCTGATTACCATCATTTCCTTGATTAGGAAAGCTCAATTCAGGCTCAGTTTGGCAAAGCCCTTTTCCTCTCCACCCCCCTGTTATTCTGAAGCTAGAGAATGCCTTCATTGTGATCCCCAAGTGGGAAATGCCCCTCTCCACATAACAGCTGGTTATGAGGCTCACTGGTGACACTGAGCCAGGGCAAGAGGATCTGGGTTCCTTCTCTACCACTACTACCCTCTTCCCAACCCAGCAGAAGAGAGGAGGCCACTTGGCCTTCTGGTCAGAGGTTACACCCAGGGCACCTGGAACAGAGCATAGGAGCTACTCAAGTGAAACGTGCAAAGGGCATGTGTACACAGCCCACCCTAGCAAGGTAGCATGAGCCCATAAGCATCACACAGGCGGTCCTCAGACCTCCAGACCAGCTGTGACTTCTGCCAAAACACTGCCTTTCGGGGTTTCAGTGAAGCCTGTCTATAAGATGGACATTGCAGTAGTTACTTCTCTCACAGGGCTAAAGAATAAAAATATGTGTTCAAGACCACATCTGTAAGGCATTGTGAATACTGCTTTGGATTGTCAGCCTAACAGATGGCTTCATCCCTGTCTTACCTCACTGTAGACTGTCCAAGTCCCACTGTCATCTCATTGCTCAAGTGTGTACTGAGTCCCCACTATGTGCAGGCAGGAGCTAAAACTGCCCGCCGGCTGCTCATTATTCATTCAGCAAATATTTGTCGAGCAGCTAGCTCTGTGCTGGCCTTGGGCAAGCACTGGGGATTAAAAATGAATTAGACCCGCCCTGGCCGGTTGGCTCAGCGGTAGAGCATCGGCCTGGCGTGCGGGGGACCCAGGTTTGATTCCCGGCCAGGGCACATAGGAGAAGCGCCTATTTGCTTCTCCACCCCCACCCCCTCCTTCCTCTCTGTCTCTCTCTTCCCCTCCCGCAGCCAAGGCTCCATTGGAGCAAAGATGGCCCGGGCGCTGGGGATGGCTCCTTGGCCTCTGCCCCAGGCGCTAGAGTGGCTCTGGTCTCGGCAGAGCGACGCCCCGGAGGGGCAGAGCATCCCCCCTGGTGGGCAGAGCATCACCCCTGGTGGGCGTGCCGGGTGGATCCTGGCCGGGCGCATGCGGGAGTCTGACTGTCTCTCCCTGTTTCCAGCTTCAGAAAAATACAAAAATGAATTAGACCCATTACCTGCCCTGTGTGTGCACTGGCTAGTGGGGAGCCAGGTGCAGAGTGAAGCAAGTCAGACCGTAAGAGAAGACGGGAACTCAGGGAAGTTTCTGGGAATGTCACCAAATTGGGTAGATCGCTGTGCCAGGAGCAAACTGGTGGGGAGTTCTCAACAAAGAGGACGCCCAAGGCACATTGCCTCTGTAGGCTGAGTTTCCAAACTGGTCTCTCTCATGGAAGAGTGAGCAGGGCTCCCAGGAGTGTGACAGACCAACGCCCCCAAACATGGAACACACACATACAGCAGCATGTCAGAGCCAGAGAGAAAACGAAGTCCGCAGGTAAAAATTATACTTTTATTTGAGTCACCAGAAAGACTCACTTGTGGTCCAAGTCAAATGTTCAGAATCATAACAGGCCAGAAGGATTTGATCCCAAGCACAAGCCCACGAGGGAGGGGACCAAACAGACCAAGAAGAGACAACCACCCCATATAAAAAGATGAATGATGGCTTCACACACACAGATGAAATGTTTGGACAGAGGCAAATTTCACATGGTCATTTCTGTTTCTTTTTAAATACAGGTTTGTGGGGTGGTATTTTCTTTTTTTCCAGCTATTAAAATAAAAGGCCCAAAAGTGCTTATGTGAAGGGGGGGGGGGAAGGCAGAAATTAAGCAATAGTTTTCCCTGGGGGGACACAAGAAAACAGGAAACAGTGTCGAGAAAATCCACTTTTCTCAACGTTGGGCTTTGGGCTTATTCTTTATAATTGGTCCACTAACATATTCACATTCTACCGTTGATGTATTTTCTTTTCTGGGGTATTGGCTAAAGACCTCTGTGAACTGTAAGAGACCAGGGTCTCAGCCCAGCCCCCAGGTTCTGTGCTCTTCTAGGGATGGATGGTTCTGGAAAGGAACAAGGACTCCCAGCAACCCTTGAGTCCCTCAGCACCAGTGTGACAGTTTGTCCTCTGTCTGGGGGTGTATAAGAAAAGGTCCCCTATTTTTAGGATGGGAGGAGCAGAGGGCCTGGCAGCAAAATTCCAGTGACCAGCTTGACTTGCTTTGGGAGGAAAATTAAGCTGAGTGAAAAGGCTATTTCTTGCTCCTCCAGGCCCTCCTCCACCCTCAGCATCCTCCCAACGGCAGGTCCTCCAACAGGATGTGTCTCTGACCTTTGGCCCCAGAACCCATGTTGTGCTTTGAGATCAAGAGGAAATGAAATGGCCCAGCGCCTCTCCCGAGGCTTCCAATCACGTTCTCATTCCCCAAATTGCCCAGTATGAGCCCCTCCCTCTGCCCTCACCCGGCTGCAGCCGAGCCAAAAAAGGGACCGGCTGGGCAGAGGCTCCCCCTGCCCTGCAGTCACTTACTCAGCTCTCCGACTTGGGGTGCGTATTCCCAACTTAACTCACAAGCAGTGAGGACTTCTTGACTATGCCTGCAGCCCACCACCGCAGGGTACAAGGATGCAAAGATGTCAACAACGGGGTCTGAGTGGACTCAGGGTGAAAATGGCAGGGAGGACCCGGAGGGTGACAAGAAAGCCCAGAGATGAATAAAACCAGGCAAGTGTCACAGCCACTTGCGTGAGACAGAAGGGACTTGGAGATAGCACCATCATTCCCTTCTTTGTCCCGGGGTCTGTGCTTCCAGTTTTGTAGCCTTGGCCCTCTCCCAACAACTCAAGGGGGCTTTAGGTAAGTAAGGAAGAGGCCTGGGGTGAAGAGCCCCCAGATAAGGCACCCACAGTGTGGATAACACAGGGTCCTCTGGCCCCTACTCTGCAGCGCAGGTCAGACTTAGGGGAAGAATATGCCTGGAGCCACGAAGCCTTCCCCCACCCCAACCCAACCCAGCAGGCTCTACCAGCGCCCAACAATCTCTAGGTGTCCCCTTAGTCCTGCCCGGCACACTGCGAGAGGGGCAGGTGGGCTTCCTTCATCTGGGGACAGAGGGAGTTATTTTCATTCCAAAGAAACATAAGGAACCTCTCTTCCCTAGGACCTCTCCACCCCCTTCATTATGAGTTTTGAGGAAAATGTCACCCTCACATGAGCCCAGAGATTCCTGAAGGCCTCACCCTGCCCCTTCACTCATGCTCACACTAGCTGACACACCTACAGACACACGCTTCTTTCCCCACATGCTAAGTCCTGGAGATACTGAGGGTCCTGTGGCTTTGCACAGCTCTGGTCCACTTGGAGGCAGGCCGGGAAGGGGAGGCCATCTTCCCATGAGGGGTAAGGAGTGGCCCACCCAGCCCAGATCTCGGAGGGCTGGGCCTCCAAGGACAAGAGGCCTGAGGCTTCCTTGCCCCACTTTTTAGGACCACGGCTTCCAGCTAAGCAAGCAAGCCAGGGTCCCTGGAGGTAGGGGGTGGGAGTTAGGGGGCAAAGGGCTACGGGAGAGAACACCCTGTTCCCTTCCTTCTGCAGCTGTCCCTAAAAGAAAGGCCAGAACTTGACCTAAGCCATGCTTCCTGGGGAGCTCCTAGCCCACACTGGGTCTGCGTGGGCTGAAGAGCAAAATCACAGTGTGAGGAGGGCCACGTGTGGGGAGGACGAATGAACTCCAAAGTGGGAACGCTGCCCTCCTTTGTCGTCTTTGAGAAGGGGAGCGGGTGGTGAGGGGACCCCTCGGAGGGCCAGCAGCCCCATCTTTGAGAAGCAAAGCCCTCTCACTGGAGCCTGGCCGGCCCCTGCCCATCCGCATCCCAGGGCCACGACGGTGGGGCCCCACTCCTGGCAATGGACGAGCCCCCTCCCCTGGGAGTCCGGGGGGGCTGGGGTGAGCCCCACCCTGGAATGTTCGGGTGTGTGAAGAGATGGGCAGGAGGCTCTGAGGGAGCCGAAAATAGAGAAGGCAGGGGCCTGGAAGACGATGGGTCTCCCATTCCAGACCAGCCCCATGGGCCACAGCCTCCCCCAGAAAGGTCCACACCTGCTCCATCCAGAGAGAGAACTGAAAAGTTGGTCAAGGGGAAAACCTGCCAGAGGAAGGAGCCCGCAAAAGTGGCAGAACGAGGCTTCAGTCTGCAAAAGCTGGAGGAGGGTGGGAAGAAACAAGCTGTCGCAGATTTAAAAACACAGAGACACTGAAGGGTGGACAGGTCACGCCCAGGACGGATGTGATGCCATGGAATGCACTGAAGAAGGATGGGGTGGGGCGGGGCCCAGTGGGCTCAGATAGCCTCCACGTAGTTGGCTGGCAGCATCCCTGTGTCACCGGTGCGCTCCACGGTCCCGTACATCCACCCGTCATCGATCTGCTGCACGTTGACGATGGTGTCCCCATCCTGGAAGGAGACCTCATCTTCATCGGCGGCGCTGTAGTCATAGACAGCGCGGTACCGCTTCTGCAGGGGTGGGGACACAGTCAGCCCAGGGCCCAGCTCCCCCGGGGCCCCCATCTTCCTTGCTAATTGTCTGGGACTCTGAGCAGAGCCCAGGTGAGTAGTAAGCTGAGGACTGGGAGACAGGGAAGGGCTGGGCTCTGCCTTGAATTTCCTCACCTCTGTGTCTCACTTTCTGAGAGCGTCCAATGTATTCGGCATCTATTAATACTACGAGGCAGGCACCAGACAGGGACTGAGGTTACAATGGCCATGCTCCACCTCTCAGAACAGGACTGCCGTAAGGTCCGATGGACACGATGACAGTTAAGTGTTTCAAAATATGATACGCCCTGCACGCTGTCATCTGTATTATTATAAGCAACAGCCTTGTTCTTTGGAAGCTGTGATAAGTCTGGCTTTACTCCCAAGTTCAGGACAAAGACCTAGTCCTGCGAGAAAAGTCTCCAGGTGACACAAGAGATTTCCACCTCGCAACCTCAGCCAAAGTCTTAAGCTAAAGCTCTAGGAAATGTCCAATAGAAGCCCCTGAAATCCAACTGTGGTCTTGGAGGTGGGCGAGACGCTAATGTACTCTGACCTTCCTGCCCTTGACATCAATTTACCTCTGGGGGGTCAGCTCAGCGTTTGTGGTCCCCAGGCCAGCCCCTGGGATCTGCATGGGCCAGCAGCGGGGCCCAAGTGCCAACTGGTCCAGGGCTGGTGAGCCCCTCAGGAGCCTCCCGTATTCACTGTCCACCCCACTGCCAGGACCTGTTTCCGGCCTCTGGTCTGCCCCCTCCAACTGTTCATCAATTGTGATTTCAGGGGAACATTTCAAAATGCAAAGTTGATCATGTTACTTCCTGGCTTTAAATCCTTCAAAGGTCCCCCATCCTCTTTAGTACTAAATTTCTAACATTCCCCCCCCCCCCAAGCAACAGAAACCTATTCCATTAGCCCCCAAATCAGTGGGATGAGAAATCCCAGCCCTTACAAGATGACCTTGGTTTCCTTTATCATCATCACCCCTGCCTCTATCTTTTGGGCTGAGTAGCCACCATCCACGCCTGCATTTTGCAACAGCCTCCTAACTCTTCTCCCTGTTTCCACCCTCAACTTTCAACTGCCTCTTTTCAATACAAAGACTAGAGCTATCTTTTAAAAACAGGTCAAACCCCTCACTCTGCATAGTTCAAAGGCCTTCCTGTGGCCCAAAAGTCCCTGCATGATCTTACCTCATTTCCTACCCTCTTCCCCTCTATAGTCCCTTAGCCTTCCTGCTGGTCCTTGAACTTTCCTAGCATATTCCTGCCTCAGGGCCTTTGTACTTGCTGGGCTCCTGGACCATTCACTTCTTTACTTTATTGAGGACTTGGCTGCTCTCTCTCCTTTTACGCTGCTGTTTTTTTCTTCATAACCACTATCTGACCTTTTGTTATATATCTACTTATGTGATAAAGTGCCAAGGAACTGAAAAACTGTTAGCATTAGTATTTTAAAAGGAAGAGTCAGGCCCCCTTACCCCTCCTGAGGGAGAAAAAAACAAGGAGAAGAGCTTGCAGGGGCAACTGAGTCAGCTAGGTACAGTCAAACTACTTCCTATATTTCTCTGGAAAGACTGGCGCCACCTGCTAGGCAGAGCAAAGAAGATAGAACCTATCTGAAAACCCCTTCCTCTTCTATTTTCTTAAAAGCCTTTAGGAAACAATGTTCACATACCTTAATTAAAACTTCCTACACTAATCCTGACTCACCCTCCCATGCTGGAGTCATGAGAGTGACGTATACCTCTAGACAAAGGGGTCACGAGTTCAACCCCCCCCCCCCATGAAAAACCTGTATTCTGTAACATTTTATATGCTTTGTAATAATCATCATTTTGAACTTCTTTGTATGTGCAAAACTTGTAAACTAAGCAAGCGGGGACTAGCTTTAGACTTCCTAATAAACTAATCCCAACACTCTTAGCAAAAGTAACTTCATTTAGCTTCTCTCTTCATCCTAAACTAAACATTTCTCACTACTGTGGCAACAGGGATAGGTTGTAAATCGTAGAATGTTTGGGAATGTCTTTGCCAGGTATGTAAAACATTTATCACTACTGTGTTATCTTATGGTCTTAGTGTGTAAAAATGTTTTTCCTTTTGATAGATCCTAGAGATAGATGTTGTAACAAAATTCAATGAGCTATTGTTAGTAAGATTAATTACTTTTGTTCCATGCTCCTCCTCCTTTTCCCCCCAACCAGTATGTGATTTTTTTTGTCTTTAAAAGCAACCTCAGAGCCCTGGCCAGTTTGCTCAGTGGTAGAGCATCGGCCTGGCGTGGAGTCCCAGGTTCGATTCCTGGCCAGGGCACACAGGAGAAGTGTCCATCTACTCCTCCACCCCTCCCCCTCTCCTTCCTCTCTCTCCCCCTCCCGTAGCCAAGGCTCCATTGGAGCAAAGTTGGCCCGGGCGCTGAGGATGGCTCTGTGGCCTCTGCCTCAGGCGCTAGAATGGCTCTGGTTGCAACAGAGCAATGCCCCGTATGGGCAGAACATCGTCCCCTGGTGGGCATGCCGGGTGGATCCCAGTCAGGCGCATGCGGGAGTCTGTCTGTCTGCCTCTCCGTTTCCAACTTCAGGAAAAAAAAAAAAAGCAGCCTCAGAACTGTGTTCATGGCTGCATGATTTGGGTTTGATATGCCCTGTACATGTTGCCGGCAATAAAGCTCCCTTCTAAAATTTCTTCTGTAACCGACCTTGATGTCTCTATGGAACTTGCTGGTTACTTTACAACACTTAGTACTTTCTTGTTTGTCTCTCGGACTGGAATGTAAGCTCCACAAGGGTAAGGAGGTGGTCTTTTATTCAGAGCCAAATCCCTCCTGTCCAAGGACATGCTTAGTATGTGAAGGACTGGCTACTTTATTTCTCTAAGTGTTGTCCTTCCAGCTCCTACATGTGCTACTCTGAAATTCTAGGCAGTCAGCACAGAGTAGCTGAGCAAGCGTGGCTCCGTCACGCCTGTGTGTAGCAGGACTTAAGAGATCGGAATTTCAACTCCAAGAACTGGTAAGAAGGCGTCACTTACTACTTTGCTGGTTCGCTTATTCAGCGAAGTTGACAAGTGCCCGCTCTGAGCCTGGCTCAGAGTAAGTGAACTGCATAGAGTTTCAAGTCTGGAGCAGGGGGCTCAGACAGAAGTTCATAAACACAGCACTATTTTAAGCTGAGAGGGTGTTCTAAAGCAGAGTTTCTCAACCGCCAGTCGGCAGACTGGTCCACCAGAAACTTTACGCTGGTCTGCGAAAGAGTTAACCGCCCTGATGTTGTGTGATTATAAACCCAGTGATCTTAGTTGGAATTCACTCATGCTCAGGGTGATTTCTGCCTTAGCGGTGCCCGAAATAATTCTACTTTCACTGGTCCCCAAGTCTAAAAGGTCTGAAAACCACTGCAAGAACACTGCTGGGGTGGCGTGATGGAAATGTCAAGGGAGACCCACTTGACACGAGATGGTTTAGGAGGGCCTCTCAGAGACAGGGGTGAGCTGAGATCTGCAGGACAGGGGAGGCGGGGTCGTCCTTATGAAGAGTGGGGAGCAGGGCCCAGGTCTGGGATGCCCCAAGCAAAAAGGGGCTCCAAGGGCTAGATTAAGAAAACCTGGATGGGGGCAGAACTGGAACACAAGGCCCCAATCCCAGCCCCGGGCTCCACCCACACTTCCTCTCTGCTCTAGAGGCTGAGATCGCTATCGCCTGTAGATGACATGGAAACTGGGGTCAAAAGTCAGGGAAAGCCAGGTCTCCTGGAGGGGTTTCTAAGAAGAATCTAAGACCTAGGGCCTTGGGCCTCACTCCTGTGATGCTCAACCTCCCATCTGTCACCTCCGGTCAGGCTACTCACCCCGCCCCCGCCTGGGGCGCTGCGCTGTATGGAGGCTGGGGCTGCGGGCTCCTTGTAGCCGCCATAGGATGGGGCTGCCTGCTGCTGCTGCTGCTGCTGCTGGTAAACTGGAAGATGGCAGGAGACAGGGCTCAGAAACTGGCCAAATCCAACCCCTCCCAAGGCCCCCACCCTTTCTCCTAAAGCCCCCATAGCCCTGCTCAACCCCCACTTCTCAAAGGCAATGTCTGTGTACACACTCGCAGGTGCTGTGTATTCTTCTTTTTAATAGTTTTTTTTTTAATTTTATTTTATTCATTTTAGAGAGGAGAGTGAGAGATACAGAGAGAGAAAGAGAAAGGGGGGGAAGAGCAGGAAGCATCAACTCCCGAAAGTGCCTTGACTGGACAAGTCCAGGGTTTTGAACCAGCCACCTCAGCATTCCAGGTCGACGCCTTATCCACTGCGCCACCACAGGTCAGGTGGTGCTGCATATTCTATAGCAGAGGCTGAGCCTCCCCCCATCATGCTGGGGACCTAGCACAGCACCCCCACCCCCGGTGTTCATGCCTCCGGTGGGGCTAGGACCTGACAGAGAGACAGAGAGAGAGAGAGAGACACAGAGACACAGAGACAGAGAGAGAGTGTGTGTGTGTGTGCGCACGCGCGTGCGCGTAAACGCTGGCATATGTAAATGAGGCTCCTTCCCACCCTGTAGCTGGCCTGGCCTCAGGTCCTCCATTCCCACAAGGCTCATGCTCACCTGGGGTGCTGGTTGGGATATGGTGAGGCTGCTGCTGCTCATGGGGTCTCCGGTAGCTGCTACTGTCCTGGGAATCTCGGCGCTCAGGCTCCATGCCCTCACCCCCGCTGGGGCCCATGCGGCTCTTCTCAAACTCCTCGTGGTATTTTATCTGCAGGGGCAGAAAGCACTAGATAACAGACCCACAAAAAACCAACGTAAACTCCTTCCCACTGTCACTCAAGATAGCTACATAGGAGAGACTCCCTGAGGTCTCCAGGCAGAAAGCCAGGTTCTCTGGAGGATGCACCAGCTGTGTGCCCCTGGACAAGCTACATAACCTTGCCAGGTCTCGGTTTGCACCTCTGTAAAATGGGACATCGGCTTCTACCCTAGGCACCCAGGCTGGAGGAAGCAATGGGATGAGGGATGGAAAGGGCCATGCAAACTAAAGCACCAGACAAACGCGAGTGGTCGTTTCCACATCCCTGTGGCCGGGGCTGGGGCTGCCCCGCTTCTATGCAGGTCAAGAGCAGCAATAGCAGCAATAGCAGCGACTCTGTTTATTAAGCACTTACTAGGTGCCTGGCACTGTGCTAGGTGTTCCACGTCACGGCTCATGTGACCTGTCAGCACCTCCGAGGGCATATATTACAGTCCCCCTTGGACAGGCAAGAAGGAAACTAAGACACTGACAGGCAAAGTGAGTTGCCCGAGAGCACATGAATTCCAGAACCAGTGTTCTTATTCAGTAGGTGATTCTGCCTCTCGTAGGCATGAGCAGTGGAGGCCAGAGTCGAAGAATGCTCTGCTGAGGACCTCAGCCTTTGGGGACAAGAAATGTCAGGCTGGACGTTCTCTGGGAGAGAGATTCCGTCTCTGGTCAGATTCCAAAAATGGGCAAAATGAGGCCTGGAGAAATCACCCCCAGCACTCACAAGAGTGGGCCAAACTGAACACGCCAAGATCCTGGAGACCTGCTTAAAATCTGCTCTTCCGACGACCTGCTTCCAACCCACCTGGGCCGCCTGTTAGAATGTAAGTCCTGGCCCTGGCCGGTTGGCTCAGCGGTAGAGCGTCGGCCTAGCGTGCGGAGGACCTGAGTTCGATTCCGGCCAGGGCACACAGGAGAAGCGCCCATCTGCTTCTCCACCCCTCTGCCGCACTTTCCCTCTCTGTCTCTCTCTTCCCCTCCCGCAGCCGAGGCTCCGTTGGAGCAAAGATGGCCCGGGCGCTGGGGATGGCTCTGTGGCCTCTGCCCCAGGCGCTAGAGTGGCTCTGGTCGCAACATGGCGACGCCCAGGATGGGCAGAGCATCGCCCCCTGGTGGGCAGAGCGTCACCCCTGGTGGGCGTGCCGGGTGGATCCCAGTCGGGCGCATGCGGGAGTCTGTCTGGCTGTCTCTCCCTGTTTCCAGCTTCAGAAAAATTAAAAAAAAAAAAAAAAAAAAAAAAAAAAAAAAAAAGAATGTAAGTCCTAGGGCCTTCCAGAAATCCAGTCAGGGCTGGGGCTCTGGGCTGTGTATTTTCACAAGCTTCCCAGGCGAGCCTGAAGCAGATTTGAGAACAGCGATCTAGAGCAGAGGTTGGCGAACCGGTCCAAGGGCCCACAGCCTGTTCGCTCAGGGCCTGGGAGTTAAGATTACTTCATTTTTTAAAATGGGGGGGTGGGGGTGGGTGTGAATGGAGGAGTCCAAGAGGAATAATATTTTGTGATACATGACTTTTCTATGAAATGCAAATTTCAGCGTCTAGAAATAAAAGTTTTCTTGGAACACAGCTGCATCCATTCGTTTCCCTATTACGTGTGGCTGCTTTCATTGTGTGGCCGCAGAGCTGAGCAGCGGGCACAGAAGCCGAATGGCCCCACGACGCCTAAAATATTCACTCTCTGGCCCTTTACAGGAAAAGCTTGCTGACCTCTGCTTGCCCAAATACTTGGACTGCAACATGTAAAATGTTTTAGTGGAATCCTCCCAAACTATGTCTATTTTGTAAATTACATATAAGTATCACTTTATAAATACGGAAAGTACATTGTAAAACTCACACAAAAACATATAAATAAAGGACGAGACGAGAGAGAACCAGAGCCAGGAGCTCTACGGTGTTTGCCCTGCGCTCTCAGGGCCCACGCCCCCCTTGCAGACCCCTTCCTTGGGTCTATCAGCCTTTTTGTGCAGAGAAGAGACTGATGGAGAGAAGAGCAACCAAGGGAAGATGCTAAGGCCCCTGGTTTGAGTGTTCCGGGAGTGCTGGGCTGGCCTGGGTGTGGGGAGGAAGTGGGACAAAGAGTGAGAGACTAGTGTCCCCTTACCCCCAGAGGAAACTCGGAAAGCAGGACACTGAGAAAAACTGGTCCTGTCCCAGGCAGGCCAAGGCCCTGAACTCTCACTGAAAGCTGGTTTTCACTTCCTGTTCCCCAGGATCCAGCCCTGTGACTCTCCCAGGGGAACATGGGGTTGGGCAAGGAGGCGAGCAAAGCCTGCCCTGTGTCGCGGAGCAGAAGGAACCAGCGATCCTGTGCCCTGGACCCTCTGGCCGAGGCCTGATGAGCTGTCCAGCCCAGGGTAGCCCCTTTGGTCATCTACTCCCATGTTCTCTGCTGCCTTCACTCCTCCCCCCGCCTTGGCATCAGCTGTGCAGGGAGGACAAGAGTTAACACTTGACCAGGCAGGCAGGGCTTACCTATTATTACCTGGGCTAAAGGTCTGCGGGTGTGGCCCACTGGGCACACCTGCACCCTTCTGCTGGCTCAAATGGTGGTTTCTCACTGCAGCCTGGGCCAGGAGGACGGCCTGGCAGCAGCAAAGCTCAGGACCGACCCAGTCTGGAGGCCGAGAGTGCCTTGCTTAGGAGTGGGTCAGGGCCAGCCCCCTCCTCTTCCAGCCCTTTCCCTACGTCCCCAAGCAGGGACCCATAGCCCAATTGGTGAAATAATAGGCTGACCCTATTCCTGAGGGGGAGGAGGCAGCCCTGGCCAAACTGAAAACCTATCAGCTCTCCCAATTCCCTCTCAGAAAGGCACCCAGGGTGAAGTTCTCAGACACAGGACCTGTGCCTTGCTCTCAGATTCCTAAGACAAGGACAGAAGGTAAGTCTCCCCCAACCCCACTGCCTCAGTGATCCCCATCCAGGGATGGGTGGGGGAACAAGAAGAGGGATCACCCCTTCTGAGGCCTGCAGGCTCACAAGTCAACTGCTCTTCTGACTTTTGCCCTGGGAGTGGAAAAGGTCAGCTTCCCGTGTTTACTTTCTATTAATGAAAAGAGGCCAGATCAGGAGCTGGTGACCAGGGGAGAGAAACTGCATCCGTGAAGGTGAACAGAGGCCTGCATGGACCCTGAGGGCGCCAGGAGGTGGGCTAAGGGGACAGGTGTCCCTGGGCGACAGCCCCCTTCTCTGGGCGTGATGTCGGCGTGAGTGGAAGGGTAACAGAGAGCCCTGGGAAGCAGTGTGTGCCTGACCCCAGCTCCTGTCTGAGCCAGGACCTGCATCTGTCCCCCATCAATGTCCTGCAGACTCGCCCTTCATCACGGGCTGCAGCATCCCGCTCACGCCTCATCCCTGAAAGATCATCAGTCCTTTGCTTGTTCATGAGCCTGGGAGAGTCCCTTCCCTCTGGGCCTTGGTTTTCTCATCTGTGAATGACACCACGGTGGTCCTAAGGCTCTTGACCAGCTGTAGGAACCCAATGAAACTGGAGCTGATGGGTGTGTTTCACAAGTGGCCGGTGGACTTGCTCTTACTCCTTAAAAAACCACCGCAGGCCCTGGCCGGATGGCTCAGTGGGCAGAGCATCATCCCAGCATGCTGAGGTTGGTCAGGGAACGTGCGATCAATGAATGTACAAACTAAATGGAAAAACTAAGTGGGAAATGAGTTGATGCTTTCCTTTCTTCCTTCTTCTCTCTCTCCAACCAATGAGAAAATTTTTTAAAAAAGAAAAAAAAAGAAAGAACCCGCTTTCCCGCTTCCCGCACCGACGCAGGTACCACTTGATATTATTATCATTAATAACCTTCACACTTGCTCAACTCTCCACCTTAAAGTTCATAAAGGCGCTCTGCACATTACCTCCTTTGGCCCTTACCACAGTCACTCTAAAGGATAAGTCGGACAGATACACCTTAATTCTGACTTTACAGAAGAGGAAAATGAGGATCAGAAGTTAAATGACTTCCCGAGGCAAAGCTTTCATTACTCAGTAAGAGGTGAGGCTGGTGACATAAGGATACGGTCACAGCTGGACAGGCCCTGCCAGAGGACAGGTGTGGAGAAGGGCGACCATATACCCATGTCTGCCCCTAGTCCTGGTTCATGCCTCCTGTTCTAGAATAAATACAAATAGCAGCCCTCTCCTTCTCAAAAGGGATGGTGACCACAGGTCACCCTAACTCTGAGAGAAGAGGACACCAGGCATGGACGCGCGGGAAAGCAGCACAGAGGAGGCGATGGGCTCAGAAGAGTGAGGCCACAGGTCCCTTCTGCCTGGGCCCACCGCATAAAATATCCTATACTGACTCTCAACCTCCTTCTCTCCCCCACCCCCAGCAAACCAGGAAACTGTTATTACTTCTGATGAAGCTAACGGTTTGAGACGCGAACGGGCACATTAAAGGGCATTAGCACATTCGAAAGGGAAAGAAATATTTTCTAGACTCCAAGGGCCTGGCTTAGCTCTGCTCCAAGCTTAGCAAAGTTCTGATCTAAGAGCTTCAAATGGGGATCACCGTAAGTTCAGAAATGTCAGCAGAGCCCCAGCTAAAGAACTGTCCTGGGCCCCGGTGGAAGGGCACAATGCTCTAACTGTGCCCATGACATCCAAATGCCAGGGGTTGAGGGGCTCAGGCCTAAGGACCTTGCCCCCTCATCCAGGCCCCTGCTAGCCAGGACTGCAGAATGACTAATTGAGGGTCCATTCCAAAACTAAAGCAAATACACTTTCTCTGCTACTTGATGTTCTCTTTCTTTTCTGAGCCCCCCCCCCCCCATTGTGGTGAAAAACAAAGGTCTGACTCCATAGCTGCTCTCACATGCTTCTACATCATGGCTAACGAGGGAGTATCAGCCTTTGAATGGAACAATCAACTCACTAGCCAGGGTCTATTTTTATAAGGTCTCCCATTTGTTGAGGGCCTACTTTGTGCCCTTATATGCTTTCTTCATTTCCTTCTCTCAGCCAGTCCAAGAAAAATGCATATCACCCCCATTTTACAGATGGGGATGTCAGAATCCAGTTCCAACATCAGATCCTTAGTTGTCAATGACCACTAATACAGCTCCCTGTTAGAGACTAACAATATTTTGTTCTTTAAAAAAAAAAAAAGACATCTATGCTCAATCTCATTAGTAATCAGAGAAATGTGAGTTAAAACCACAATGAGATACCACTATACACAATCAAATGGTTAAAACAAACAAGTCTAACGATACAGTGCAACGGGCAGTCTCATCACTGCTGAGAGTAAACCAGGACAGCTGCTTGGAAACCAGTTCAACAGTATCTGGTAAGGCTGAAGGAATGCACACTCTAAGACCCAGCAATTCCACGCTAACACTAAGAAATATGAATGAGGATGTCTTTATTAATTATTTATTTTACTTTGGAAGAGAGTGGGGGAGCACACTAGGAGAGGGCCAGAGGGCATGGTTGGCGAGGCCTGCAGAGTATGCCCGGGAGCATGCTGGGAGAGGGCCAGAGGGCATGGTTGGCAAGGCCTGGGGAGTATGCCCCGGAGCATGCTGGGAGAGGGCCAGAGGGCATGGTTGGCGAGGCCTGGGGAGTATGCAGGGGAGCATGCTGGGAGAGGGCCAGAGGGCATGGTTGGCAAGGCCTGGGGAGTATGCCCGGGAGCATGCTGGGAGAGGGCCAGAGGGCATGGTTGGCGAGGCCTGGGGAGTATGCAGGGGAGCATGCTAGGAGAGGGCCAGAGGGCATGGTTGGCGAGGCCTGGGAGTATGCAGGGAAGCATGCTAGGAGAGGGCCAGAGGGCATGGTTGGCGAGGCCTGGGGAGTATGCAGGGGAGCATGCTAGGAGAGGGCCAGAGGGCATGGTTGGCGGAGTATGCCCGGGAGCATGCTGGGAGAGGGCCAGAGGGCATGGTTGGCAAGGCCTGCGTGCGGAGTATGCCCGGGAGCATGCTGGGAGAGGGCCAGAGGGCATGGTTGGCGAGGCCTGGGGAGTATGCAGGGGAGCATGCTAGGAGAGGGCCAGAGGGCATGGTTGGCGAGGCCTGCGGAGTATGCCCGGGAGCATGCTGGGAGAGGGCCAGAGGGCATGGTTGGCGAGGCCTGGGGAGCATCTCGCATCAGGCTATATATTAGATGGAAATGACTCAACTCTATATCAACAACAGAATCAATAAAATGTGATATAAGCCTGATCAGGTGGTAGCACAGTGAATAGAGCCTCGGCCTGGGATGCTGAGGACCCAGGTTTGAAACCCTGAGGTCACCGACTTGAGCACAGGGTCACTGGCTTGAGTGTGGGATCATAGACATGATCCCATGGCCACTGGCTTGAGCCTCAAGGTCGCTGGCTTAAGCAAGGGGTCACTCGCTCTGTTACAGCCCCCGGTCAAGGCACATATGAGAAAGCAGTCAATGAGCAACTAGGGTGCTGCAACAAAGAATTGATGCTTCATCTCTCTCCCTTCCCCTCTGTCTGTCCCTGTCTGTCCCTCTCTCTGTCTCTGTCACAAAAACAAAACAAAACAAAAAACAAACCAATATAGGCCCTAGCTGGTTGGCTCAGTGGATAAAGTATCAGCCCCGTGTTCAGCCTGGCGTATGGAGTCTCTGGGTTTGATTCCCGGTCAGGGCACACAGGAAAACGACCATCTGCTTCTTTCCCTTCCCTCTCCCCCTTCTCTCTCATACGCTCCCCACCCCTGCCCACAGCCAGTGGCTTGACTGGACTGGTTTGAGCATTGGCCCCAGGCGCTGAGGACAGCTTGGTTGGTACAAACACACCAGCCTCAGGCACTAAAAACAGCTCAACTGATTCGAGCATCAGCCCCAGACAGGGTTGCCAGGTGGATCCCAGTTGGGCACATGCATGAGTCTATCTCACTATCTCCCCTCCTCTCACTTAAAAAAAAAAAAAATCAATATATAAGTAAATATGTAGATAAATAAAAAGCATAGCCTCCCTACTTGAAGGCAGTGGCTTCAAAGGGGGGGTTAATGTTTCCCATCCGTATAGCCATTAGAGTTCATGACTAAAGGCCAAGGTTCTGAAAGGATAAATCTCATCCCACAGCATGCAGCCCTGGCCTCTCAACCCTTTAGATCAGTGGTCCCCAACCCCTGGGCCGCGGACTGGTACTGGTCTGTGGGCCATTTGGTACCGGTCCGCAGAGAAAGAATAAATAACTTACATTATTTCCATTTTATTTATATTTAAGTCTGAACGATGTTTTATTTTTTAAAAATGACCAGATTCCCTGTTACATCCGTCTAAGACTCACTCTTGACGCTTGTCTCGGTCACATGATACATTTATCCACCCCACCCTAAAGGCTGGTTGTGAAAATATTTTCTGACATTAAACCAGTCCGTGGCCCAAAAACGGTTGGGGACCACTGCTTTAGATGCCTTTAATGAAGACACAATTACTTACCTGATGTGTACCTTGCCTCAAATTTTTCCACAGTCTCTGTACTAGACAATGGCCCAGCTTTTCAGTCAAACTTTACTCTGTGTCCCTTAACCACAATGTAGGAAGCAAATAGGTCTGCCTTTAAAGTAATAATAATAGACAATATCTATCAAATGCCAAGCACGTGACATTTCCATTGCAACTATAAAGTAGGGCCCATAGTCCCCGTTTTTACCGATGAGGAAACTGAGGTTCAGCGAGGCCTGCCCAGCCCTTGATGATAGAAGCCGGGTTTCTGCCCCCAATGGCTCTTCCCACCTCACCACCTTGCCTTTCAGCAGGATGGAGGACTGACCACACATCCAAAGCACTGAAACCCCACCTGGGAGGACCAGACACTTTTTTTTTTAAATGCTCTCACTGGTAAACCCTCTAGTCTGCAGCATATCCCTCAAGGAGGTAAATCATCTCTATGCAAGATGGCCCGACCTCTGCAAACAGCTAGGAGTCGCTGGGTGCTGACCTGGCAACTGAGGACAAGCTATATATAGGAATACTATTTTGGAGACAAAACAAAAGGTGTGGCTCTAAAGCACCACCTTTCCCAAAACTCTCCGTGATGTGGGACAAGTTAACAATGGCTCTAAGCATGGTTTAAGTTCCCTTGGAGTTATGGAATGTAGCCAGGCCTGGCACCCTCTGATTTAGGACTTGTTGAAGCTTTTTCAGACTCTTAGGTGAGAGTTCTCAAACTTCGGTGAGCACCAAAGCAAACCTAAGGACTGTGTTTAAAATGCTGGTTCTGGTCCTGACCGGTTTGCTCAGTGGAGAGAGCATCAGCCCAGTGTATGGATGTCCTGGGTTCGATTCCTGGTCAGGGCACACACAAGAGAAGCGACCATATGCTTCTCTCCCCCTTCCTCTCCCCCCTCTCTCCCTCCCACAGCCAATAGCTTGATTGGTTGGAGCATGGTACCAGGCGCTGAGGATAGCACCTCAGCCTCAAGTGCTAAAAATAGCTCACTACATGAGCATCAGCCCCAGACACTCTGCCCGGTGGGTCCTGGTTGGGGCACATGCAGGAGTCTGTCTCACTATCTCCCCTCTTCTTCCTTAAAAACAGAAAACCAAAACAAAACACTGGTTCCTGGCCCCTACTCCTAGAGATGCTGGTTCATGCATCCTGGGGAGGAGAACTGTGAACCTGCACTTTCTATAAACCCTCCCCAATGAATCCAGTACAGTTGACGGGAGACCCACATTTGACACACTCTAACTGCATTCACTAAAACCAAGACTCTTCCAGCTTTGTGGTCACACCTCACAGGCCCCAGCTAAAGCTGCAAAAGCAGAACCAGGTCAGGTTCAACTCACTTCCCCCACCTCAGAGCACAAGACAATCAGCTAAGTGCAGCCCTGTGGCTAATGATAAGATAGTTATCTCCTTAGGTGTGAATGTCTTGGCCACAGTGAGCTCTGTTACCAGGACTCCTCAGACAGTAACACCTCCAATAACTGGTGGGTGGAGGAAGGGAAGAAGAACAGGAGCTCTAGTCTGAGTGTAGAGTATTCTGGACGCCTTCCAGAGGGGAGGTAGGAATGACTGGGTTGCTTGTCATTACCCCCACCCTCACCCCCACCCCCACACACCCGGTTCAAACCCACAGGCTGGAAGCAATGAGCAAAGGTATTCGGGGATTAGGTCTATAGACAGAAAACAAGCATCAATGATAAAAGACAAGAGTCTTCACAATGAAAACCCAAAGAGGCTGCCGAGTCAAGATTCCAGCTTTGTGAGCCTTTCCGGCTTTCCCCCATTACCTAGGGCTTCCCCTCCCTCCCGTTCCTCTGGTGGGCTGAGACAGACCTGCTTTCCCTCTTCTTTACCTTGGCTAGGTCCTGACTTGTAAGGAAGCAACAGGAGACAGACTTTTTTTGGGGGAGGGTGTGGAATTAGAGCCCTGGGAGGGACGCCCTCCTAGCCCAGGGAAGCCTTATATTTCCCCAAGCCTCAAATTTTAAATTGCAGGTCAACAACCTAGTTGTGAGAACCATTCAGTGAGGTCTGCAACCAGTACCTTTTCAAAATAGAAAATATCTGAATGCCCTCCAGTAGCAAGGGCTCTTTCGTGAAAGTTTTGACTGTTTTCTAGTCTAAATCAATACACAGGCCTGTTTGCAGGATTTAGTTTCACAGTGTGAAGTGTCAAAGTTTGAAAGCCATGATCCTGGGTACGGCTGGTCCTCCAGGCTTGGGCCCTGGCCTCTGAAAGCCACCTGAGCCACTGTAGGAGCCCACTCCAAGCACGACCCAGCCAACCTCTAAGAGTGCCTGACAAGGGGCCAGGTAGAGGGATCGGGAGCCCAGGAGTGGGATGGGAAGCCCAGGAGTGGATGCCGGCTGGGCCACCTGAAAACCTCCATCTCCAGTCCCTCAGCCCAGAGTGACGATGGGCAAGGCACCGACTCCTTCCCGTTCCAGACGTGAAGACGGCTGATCGTGCAGTCCTTCATTTGTAGAATCTGCCGGCCCAGCTGGCTGGCCACTTCCTGTGGCTGTGCCCCCACACCCGGTGCACCCACCGCTGTGCAGAGAGCAGCGAGCGCTCTGCAACCCAGACTCCACGCTATGACTCACAGCAGTGCTCCAGCCCCACAGGCCCAAAGCCCCAGGGGCAGCCTCCTCACAAGCCCAGGGCCACACAGGTCTATAGCTCAGCCAAACAGGAAACTGAGGTCTAGTCTCTGGCCATAGAGCCCCGAGGTCCCGTTGATCCACTATCCATGCTCCTCGCTCAGCCTTGCCACAGCCAGATACTGCTGACCATCCTGAGCCCAGGAGGGCCCAGGCCGGGGGTACAGGGCCAGCAGGCACCGCCACTGGGGTTTTTACACAGGAAGGAAGAACAGGCCAAGGTGGGGGAGGAAGCTGAGGGAGAGCGGAAATGACTGCAATGTCAGCACCCAAAGGCAGACAAGGGAGGCTGGCCCCTCCCCATCCCTGCCACCCAGTTTTGAAGTTTTGACCTTTGTGCTCAGACAAAACAGCCAGCCTGGACCCTAACACCCACCACAGCCAGGAGAAAACCCACAATACTTCAAAGAGAGTGAGGGTGATTGAGCCCACAGGCCCTCCCTGCATTCCCCTAAAGTGCAGCCCTTTGAAGGCGGAAGTGTGCTACGTGGGCAGAGGGGCGCAAAGGGAGAATTTGGGGTCCACCAAGAGAGGCATCTGGGAACTCCAAACCCAATCTTTCCCTTCCCCTCCCTTCCTTTCCCTTCCCTATGCTCACACAGCCATCGGCCAAGCCCACCCAGGGGCCTCCTTCATGTCTGTCAGCCCAGCAGGGAGGGGACAGCAAGGAAGGGCAGCAGGTCAGTGTGCAGCCACAGGGACAGGGGTGCTTACATTACTGATCTGGTCCTGGGTCTTCTTGATTCTCTGGAGTTCGGGTGTGTCGGCCACCACGCTGAAGCCTTTGCCTTTGTTCTTCTCAAACTCCTCCTTGTAGCGCACCTGGAGGACCCAGAGGGGAGAGGGACTAGAATCAAGCGAGGCCTACCTCCGAGGCAGCAGCCAGCGAGGAGACAGATCCCGGCCTGACTCCCCCTGTAGTGACATCCACCGCACCCCCAACTCAAAGCAGAAGCCTTAACCAAAAAGTATCAAGGTAAAAATGATAAGCCATTAATATGTATTTAGTGCAGTGCACTCTGAGGGCCAAGTGCTTTACATGAATTATCTCAGCTAAATCTTACCATGTATTATTATTATTTCTATTTTAGATAAGGAACTGAACCACAAAAGACTCACAGTCCCATGCCCAAGGTCACACAGCTTAGCAGCAAATGTCCAGAGTCACCAAGATTCAAAGCCTCAGCGGCCTGCCTCCCCACCCTTTTCTGCCAGCCTGGCCTGCCAGGAAGCCACAGGAAAGGGCTCCTTCCAGAGCTCCAAAGCCTGCGCCTAGCCAGGATGTGGCCCTACCCGCCCAGAGCCCTGGGGAGTTTTTAAGTGACCAGCTAAGGGAGGGCTGTGCCAAGGGACAAAGTCGGTGCCCAGAAAGGAGGGTGAGGAGACAGCCACTCGGAAGACTCAATCAATGAGCCTTTGATAGGCCCTGGTGGCTTCCTGGAGCCTGCCAGGCCAGCTCCTGATGTTGGTACCATAGGAGAAGAAGGAATTGGTTGGGGACAGACAGAACTGCAGAACAGGGTTCTGGGCTCTGGGGAAAACACTACCACCCCATCACTGCCCTCGTCTTCTGAGAAGTCTGTGGATTCTCAGAGGGATTCAAGTTAGACAGCAGAAAGGACTTCCCAAGCACTCAAGAAATTAAAAAATGAGTATTATCTTGTCCTCCCCTGGGGGTTTAAAGAACAGAATGGAAGCTGAAAATGCCCATGGAACACAGAACTGTTCCTTGGCTTCCAGAGACTTCACTGTGTTCCTCTCAGCCAGCTGTCCCAAACCCCACCAGCTGCCTGGATTTCCTCCAGGGGGGCTGCACTGTCCTGAAAGCAGGTCAGCCCAGGACATAAGGCACAAGACCTTGGGAGTTTCCAGGATGACAAGTCCAGGCAGCTCCCAGGCATGGAACCATCTGGCCACAGTGTCTAGTGTACTAGGACCCAACAAACAACACACACGTAGGCAGCCATGGCCACACCTGTCAGCTCCTCTGCACACCCCCCAGGGGTCAGGAGTCCTTGTTTGTCCCCTGGAGCCCCAGCTCATCCATCCATGGACTTCTTCCTAAAAGGTTCCAGAAATGCCTTTGTTTGGATCCAGACTAAAAACAAAGGCCTGGACGTGCTGGTTCCCATCAGACGGGAAGTGATGGGAAGTTAACACAGTGGATAAAGGGACCAGTGCACCCCAAGGGCCCAGATCCGTCCGGCATCGGCCCATCCAGGGAGGTCTGGGCCAGCATGGTGACTCTTAGTGTTGGGGCAGGTTGGGGAAACCCTTTGAGAAGAAGGCATCAAATAGGTAAGGCACTTAAGAGTCAGAAAAATGTGGCTCCAGATACAGAAGCCCCAAATCTAAGCCCTCTGGCCTCAGTTTCCTCACCTGTAAAAGGGCTGTCACAGGAATCATGGGGAGGGGGCTTGCTATCCCCAAGCATGGGCAAAGTGCCAGAGGGAGCTGGTATCAACACAGGCTCAGCCTCCTGCTTCCTAAGTGACCTTGAGCAAATGGTTAACCTCTTGGGCCTCGGTTTACAAATCTGTAAAATGGGGATAATAACACCACTCATTCCAATCAGTGGTGCAGATTTCAGACCGTCTCTCTACCGGAGCCACCACGCCGCACCGCGGAGCACACAGCAGGGCTCACCACATACTGATACGGGAGCTGTGAAAGTGCTTTGTCAACGTTCAAGTGCTGAACCAATGCCAGACCACTCCCCCTTCCTCTGCTTCCTGGCCTGGCAAGGGTCAGGCCCCTAAGCCAGGGGAATAATGGCCGTGGCAACACTGTGATGACATCAGTGGGTTCCCAGGCTCAGGAACTGCCCCTCCCTCCCTGCTGGGGAAGGATAATTCATTTACTCCAGGCACAGAGGGTCCCGAGGAGGCCAGGCTGGGATGGAGTCCGGGCTGAGAAACGACCGAGGCCTGGGCTCAGCACCACCTGTTGTGGGTCCCTCGGCAAGTCAGTGCCTCTCTCTGGGACCCCTGCCAAGAAGGGCTAGCTAGCTGACCTCTAAAAGCCCTCCCAGCTCTGGCATTTGTGACCATTTTTTAAGTACCTACAAGCCTTAACTACGGAGAATCAAGGTGGGAAAGATTCTCGGAGAGGCTGTTTGGTGTGGAGTGGGTGACAGGTCAAAAGTGGGGAGCCAGGAGTGTGGGAGGGGTCCTGCCTGGAGTCCCTCTTTCAGGGCTCCTTACCGCCCAAGCGGGAGTGTTCACCCTCATCTGGGCTGGCGCACCAGGATGTGACAAGGGTCTCTGAGGGAAAGGACCTGTTCAAGGTCACTCAGCCCAGTTGTTGATAGGGTCACTCAGTGCTGTAGCCGGATGATTCTTCACCTGGGCCTCCCATCCTGCAAGCTCCCAAGGCAAGGCCAGGACCAGGCCTGGGGCTCCTCAAGCTCCAACCACCACCACCTATGAAAACTCTACTTTTTATCTGTACATTTATTAATCATTCTCCCAGGATCTATCTTGTTCATCACTTATTGCAGAAACCAGTAGGTCCAAATAAATATCCGTTGAGTAAACGACTAATGAATTGAACGTAGACGCAAATTTCCAAACAAACAGGCAAGGCAACACCATTTGGAAAATAACCGCCTTACTGACCCAACATGAGAGGAAAGATCATGACTTAAAAAAGAAATCAGGCCTGAAACAGACATGAAGGTCAGGGCTGGAAGCTGTCATCAGAAGGTCACTGCGTCTGTGCCTCAGCTTCACAAATGCCCAAGCTCCACGTCCTCTCCTTCCCAGGACAGCAGTAATAGCAAACATCTACTGAGTGCTGACTCTGTACCAGGATCCAAGATAAAAGGGGAAGGACCTGTCTATACAGGAATTGCTCAAAATGCCTGAAACATACAAACATCCTCACAGCAACCTGTGGAAGGAGGAATCCCCATTTTACAGATGAAAGCACTCAAACTCAGGGACTCTAGAACTTGCCCAAGGTCACATAGCTAGCAGAGGCAGATCCATGACTTAACCTCTGGCAAGTCAGCGCAAGTAAGAGTGCCCGGGGTATGATGTCTGCTCCCAGGATCCAAGATAAGGGGGGGGGGGCCTTGCCCCAGGGCGGGCATGGGGCTCCCCTGACCCCTCTGGCAGTCCCGGGCTGTGCTGCATCCCGGAGTTGAGACTGGAAGGGAAAACATGAAAGAGACATTCTCTTTGCACTTCTGCCTGGGCTCAGGAGGCCGCAGACACCCCCAGCTCAGCCCCACCCCGAAGATACTGCCTCTATTCAGCCTGTGCTGAGGGTGGGGAGAGCCACAGGGGCGGGTGCTGGGGCCCAGCTGCCAGTTCCCTGCCTCAGCCAGGCCTGGTCAGGACCACCCAGAGGGTCATTTCTGGTCAGCCCTGCAGTCTCCTTCCCTGCAGGGGGGGCTCCAGGTGTCCCAGACACCCAAAGTACCACTTGGGGAACCAATCTGGAGATGAGAAAACAAAGTCGAAATAGCATAGGCAAGCTTCCAAACGACAGAGAAGGGGTGAGACAGAACATGCAAGCCCAGGAAGGGACCCTGGAAAAGGACCAGCTGACACCCTGGTGGGGTGGGGCCGGGTAGGCAGGAGACTCCCACTTCCCTTCCCGCCAGCCACAGGCGGTTACAGCCGGCCCTGCCCCCACCCTGGCCACAGGAACCAGAACCTGTCACCACCCCCAGCCAGGCCAGCTCAGCCCTTCCAAGCCTCAGAGCAGCCAGCCCAGCCCCCGACCTCTAGGCAACTGGGGTTTGCTGGCCCCATTTTACCTGGGAAGAAAAAAAGCCAGGCGGCCAGGCTCAGACCACACAGCTGGGGGAGGCGGAGGGAGAACCAGGCCTGCAAAGAGGGCAGGTCCTGCCTCCACCTCGGCCAGCCCCAGCCCCAGCCCGAGGAGCCCGACCACAGGCGATTAGAGCGATGCTCTCAATGCAAAGTCCTGATTCCCACGGCTCACACCGGACACAGTGGCTTACACCCGGCACAGGGGAAAGAGTGAACTCGGGTCCTAGTTCTACTGACCTGCCACCCAGCTCTAAGCTTCTCAAATTATGTCAGAAGTGTTCACCAGAATCACCAAGGCGGTCAAAACACAGGTTCCTGGGACCCAACCCAGTGCACTCTCACAAGTCATCCAGTCCCATCTGGTGGCTGGTGCATCTGGGCTGAGAGCAGGGGGCTGGGGGCCGCAGCAGGCGACAGAACTGCTGAGGGCAAAGGGCTTGAAATCTGCATCGGGGTAAGCTGCATGGCCTCTGCGAACCTCAGTGTCCCCACCTGTACGGTGGGGTTGACAAGAGTGCCTTCACCAGCTGGCTGTGAGGCTCTAGTGGGGTCAAGGTCTGGCTCTCAGTGAGGACCTAACGGAGAGTCCTGCATGCTCGTGATTCCCCTGGCCTGCCTGAGCCCAGAGGGTGACCCAGGAGGGCCCCTGGGGAGCAGGCGGTGCCCCTCAGGGATCAGGTTCCAGGGACAAAAAGACAGGCAGCCGAGCTTTTGTGAGAGCAACAAAGGCTGAGGGCATCAGTCCGGTTTGAATTTCTCCTCCTGAGAGGATGGACACACGTCCGTGGCTCCCGCCTCTGCCTGAGCGTGCACCGTTACCCGCTGTCCCCTCCCGCACCCCTTCCTCCAGGTCCTCGGGGTTCTGACTGCCCCTCTCGAGCTGCGGGCTGAGCACAGGCCGCCCCACAGTGGTCTGGCCTGCCCGCCCCGTGACGCCCCCTCCACCTCTGGCCCCTGGGGACCTCCTATAGGGTGGGAGTCTGGGGCAGCAGACAGAGCCTGGCTGGGGTCTGGCCAGAATCTCCCCTGAGCAGACCAGGCCCAGGCTCCAGGGCTGTCTCAGCCCCTCTTCCTGCCAGCTGGGCCATCCGGCCCTCCTCAGCAGGCAGGGGGCTGGTGTCCTCTCCGGCTCCCCTAGTGGGGGCTGGGCTGGCAGGTATGAGCTGCTGCCACAGACCAAACCAGCTTCCCCCACTTCTGTCACTGCGTGCCCCCCCCCCCGGGCTGCACATGGTCAAGGTCACTGTACTCCTGAGCGAAAGAGTCAGGGCCAGATGCCAGACCCTCACTCCTCACTTAGCATGTGAGTCACAGCCAAAGGCCAGTGCCTCTCTCAGCCTTGGTCTCCTCGTCGGACCCCCAGAGTAGGGTCAAGGATAAATGAGGCCAAGTAACTCAAAGCACTTGCTAAGCTACGAAGTTCTCACCAGCAGGTTTCCAGGTAGAGACTGCTCCTCTGGGAGCGTGGCGGAAAACCGGAAAGATCACAAGTCTCGAGAGTTAGACAAACTGGCATCCATTTCCTCTCTGCAAAATGGGAACAATCCTGCCAACTACACGGGGCTGTTGTGAAGACCGAATAAGCTAAATATACCCAGAGCATTAAGCACTCCATATACTGGCTATTAATATTGTTATTACCTCTATTACTACTACCTGTATGATGTTATCAAGTTCCTTAATGTCTCTGAGTATCAGTTTCCTCATCTGTACAATGGGAAAATAGCACCTTCTTGCCAGGGTGTGGGGACGATTAAATGAGAGAATGCACATAAAGCCCTCGACAGTGCAGGGCTGGTTCTCCCTCACGAAACCTACTGGGAGACAGGGACTCAGCGGTCATGTCAACATCACGCAGCAGGAGTCTCACTCAAGGGAGCAGGAGAGGTCCCCTCTGCAGCCCAGGTGGACCCTCTATAATATTTTCCTGGCCCTGGGCACCCTGCCCACTTAGTTCAGCTCCCCAAGGGGTCTTTACTCAACCACCCAGAATCCAGGCCAGGTTTGTCCCAGAAGCCCTCCCAGACCCCCAGGCAGGGTCAGCTGTTCTTTCTCAGGGCTCTTATTCCTCAGTGTCCCCTGGAGACTGAGCTCTCCCTGGGACAGAAACCCCCTCTCCTTCTACACTACCCGGCATGCACCACTCCCCACACAGCGGGTGCTCGGGAAACAAAGGCAGACAAGCCCTCCCGGCCAAAGACCCCTTTGCAGCCTGTCCCTTTGGAGGGGCACAGGAGGTGTGGGGACATGGCTCCCAAGCGTGGGCTGTGTAACCTCAGACCGGCGTGAGCCCGGAGAGGTGCGCTCCCTGCTTTGACAGTGAGGGCGAGTGGAGAGGAGAAGGAGGGGGACAGCTGTCCAAAGGTGGTGGGCTCTAGGGGCCCCACGTGAAACTTCCTAGAGCAGAGAGAATCAGACACCTATACCTCTCCAACCCACTCTAGGTAAGAAGCGGGGCATGCTCTCCCCCCGTCCTTTGATCAAGTCCGGAAATATGAAGTAACTGAGTACAGGGTTGAAGGCAGGGAGACAAGGCGAGTCCTAGGATGTCAGCACCTTGGCCTTGCTGAGTAACCCAAGGGGGAAGGAGCCCTTGCCAAACGAATAGGTTACGACAGCCTCGTGCCCCATCAGGCCCCAGCGCCGGCCGCCCCCTCACCTGACTCTGCAGCTCACTTTGTTGCTTGAGGCGGAGGTTTTCTGGGGTGTCGGCCACCATGGTGAAGGACTGCTTGGGGTAGTGTCTGCAGGACAGAAAAAATAAGTAGAGGTCACTCTGGGGAAAGAGCAGGCTCAACCTCTAGGCTTCTCACAGACCCCAGACTCTCTCCCGGCAACCTCCTCATATCCATGGGCTGTTCCTGCCCCCGCCCCTGCCCCAGGAGCGGGACCACAGCGTCCACCACCCACCCAGGGGGAGGCAAGTATCTCTGAGACTCGGCCTGACCGGACCTGGGAGACACACAGGCCTGAGTGGCTGGCGGACCAGGAGAACCGTCCTGAGCCACAGGGAGGCCACGGGGACACACAGAGGGTTTCAGATCACCCCTGTTCGGGGATAATCCACGCCTTAGTCTACCAACCAGGGAAGTCAAGGGGGGCTGGGCCAGACTGGGGAGAAGATGAGGATGGGGTCAGGACAAAGCTTCCAGCTAAGACCAGAAATGGGGATCAACCAAGGAGAGGAAGGGCAGGAGGGATATGGAGACAGAAATAAAGGGGAAAAGGGAACACATATCCAGGGGGCTTCCTGAGGAGGCGGTGAGAGGAACAAACACACATCTAGAGTGGTATATCAAAGGGCTAACAAGGTCCCACTTAACTGGGGAAGAGATCAGGATGATGCCAGAAGAGAGGGCACCCTCGGATGATAGAAAACACTGCAACAATGGTTGACGTTTGCCCCAGCTAAGGACATACATGCTTTCCTTCATCAAATCCTCACAAGCACCCTATTGTCCTCCTTTGACAGGTGACATAACTGAGGGTCAGAGAGGTTAAGCAATGTGGCCGAGGCACAAGGCCAGGAAGTGCTCGCATCCAGACTGGCACCCAGACACCCTCCCCAGGACCCAGCACCCTGACCCAGACCCTTCAGTCCTCCAACACTAGACAGACCAGAGTCTTGTCTCCCAGAAAGAGGACTGGCTCGGAGGTGGCAGGTGCCAGGGAAGCCCTCAGAACCCAGGCCGCAGGGACCTCTCAGACCATCAGGCCCAACCCTCTCATTTCCCAGAAGAGGAAGTAGTGTGTTAGCACCAAATACTTAGCACGTAGTGACTTCATAATGAACTTCTCTCCCCACTATTTCTCTATGAGGTGAGGGTTTTTGTTGTCATTGTTGCTGCTGTTTGGGGGCGTCTCTTTTGTTCATCGATTTATCCCACGCTCCTAGAATAATACCTGGTATTCAATAAATATTTGTTAAATAAGCGACTATTACACTAGGCACTGAAGCTGAGCCGGGACTAGAACTCGGGTCTTCTACATCCCACTGGGTCATCACAAAGTCCCCAGCAAACCGGCTAAAGGAGAAGCAGTCCTGAGTCACTGTGGTTTGTATACATGTGCTAGCATGAGAGATGGCTAGGGATCCGCTTGGGCCCCAACTATTTCAGGGACTGGTGGGTGGCTTCTCTAAGCAGGAGCCCAATCTGGTCATTTTCAGCCCTGGGTGACCACACCCCACCACAACCGCGTGTACCAGCAGATTCGGGATTCACAGGCTGTCCCTAGGTGAGAGAAGGATTGCCCCCTTCCGGGCATGCTCCACCCCAGTCGGCTGATGTGCCCTGGAGCTGGGCATGAGCAGTCCTCCAGTTTCTGTGCCCTCACCAAGCCTGGCACACTCTCCAGCCACCCTAACACACCTAGCCACGGCTGCTGGCGAACACAAGAATTTCCACAGTGAAGACCAGGGCTTGAGGTCTGGAGAACTCAACCAAGGGAGAGGGGCACAGTGCTATACTCTGGCCCTGCCACTGACTCCCTGGACGACTGGCAAATCCTTTTTCCTCTGGGCTAGTTTCATTATCTTGAACTTAAATGATTCTAGCTGCGTCCTAACCAATAGCCTCCACTGCCCCTCCTGGGTCCTACCTCCCAGGACAGCACCGGCCCGCAGCTGCCTCAGCAGAGGGAGGAAAGAGAGGAGACTGAAAAGTAAACACAGGTGCCTGCAGCTGGCATGGCCTGCGGATGGATGTGAGGCTGAGGCTGTGGGTCCAGTCTCCAGACTTGGCCCAGTTCCACGAAACCAGAGCCACCCACCACTGAGGAGCGCCATTCAAAATTCCAGAGCAGTTCCAGGGAAAGGGAAGATCAACTGGGAGTCTGTTCCCAGAGGCTAGAAAGAGAACAGCAAGAGAGATCTAAGTGAGATCTCCAGTGGAACCGGCTGGCCCTGAGGTCCTTTCAGAGAAGACCCTCCCACCAAATAAGAGTCATTCTGACGGCATCATAGGGTGGGGGTGTGGTCAGGAGAGCACCTGTAAGTACAGACTCACAGAACAGAGGGAAGTTAGGTCCTAAAGCAGGGGAACCGAGGATACCTCCAGGGCAGCTCTGGCCCAGAACTTGAAAGGTCAATTCTGAGAAGATGGCACTGGTTGGCACTTGGTGGGGAAGGGTAGCTGGCAGGCTCAGCAAACACATGTGCATGCGAGCCAGTCTGCAACCCGGGGTTTCCCGTTTGCCTGAGTATACACGGTTATAACGGAGTGCCCGCTCCAGTGACCCCAGGACAGCTAGACTTGTGCACCCGACGTGCACCCTCCCCAGCCGCAGTCCCGAGGCTCCTCCACACACTGCATTATTCCTCACACACGATAAATGTATAGATGAGCCTTCTGCAGCGAGGGGCGTCCCCTAGACACCAAGGCCGGCAGGTCCGCACGTGACAGCGCGCAATACAGGCTACAACCAGACACCTCCCACGCCTCCTACACTCTACCAGAGGGGTCTCAGGAGCCCTCTAACGTGCAGCAAGTACCTCTGGGTGGGGTTCGTTTGTATTGCCTCCTCTCTGGAGTCATATGTCACCCCCAGTCTCAGCCGCCTCACAACCAGAACACTAACCCCATCAGAGAACCGGCCTAGATGTTGACTCCGCTTAACGTGACAGGGGAAGGAAAGGGATTTTAATCCTGCAACAGATTAACCAGATTGACGAGGAGCTGCCGCTCCCCCAGTCTCCTGCCCCGGCCTCCTAAACCCCAACCCCAGGCCAGAGGAAGGAACAGTCATGCCGCTTGCGTTGAAATCCTCTGGCTGGGTCAACCCTGTCCGCTCCCCACAACCCCCAGCCCTGGCTTGACAACCCTGTCTTTCCCTTCCCCTGCTCACTGTGCTTCAGGTTCCCATGGCAACCTCATCCTCAGCTCCAGGCAGGAGAGCAGGGAGAGCAGACAGAGAGAGAGAGGGTCTGTGGGGGTGGGGAGGACACAGACAGCAAGGGTGTCCTCCACTGCAGAGGACCCCAGAGGGCAAAGCCAGCAGGCTGTCTGCAGGACCCTTAGACAATTCAGGTGAAGAGGACAGGTGCTGCAGATTTATTGCTAGAGGGGCAGGCACGGCAGCATCAGTGCTCTGCCCCTCCCCCACCAGCACCACTGCCATGGCAAGGGCTCCAACCAATCTGACCTCCTTCCAGAAACAACTGCTGGGAATTTTACCTTTTCCCTCCCTCTCTATGTTCAGGTTGAAGCTCTGCCCTCCCGCTACCCCTCACATCCCCGTCGAGATGAATGGACGTGTGTGTATGACATTGTGGGCACTGAGACAGAAGAGGGGCCACCCGCCCCCAGCTAGTGACCCCACGGGAACCCCAGCCCCACCAACAGACTGGGCCGTGGTGAGGGAACAAGGGGCCAGGGTGGGGAGAACCAGGCGTCCTAACCCTGGCCTGGAGCTGGGTCTGGAGCACAGCTGCTCTTTGTCCCTTCGTGGGCCAGCTTCCCTGTTAATCATTCCTAGCAGTGGGCCCTCTGCAACGCCCCTCTCCACCCTCACAGCAGTATCCGCTGCTCTGCGGAAGAGAGGCGTGGAGAGCACACAGGACAGGACAGGTCAGAGTCTGGAGAACAGGGAAAGGGACCTAGCAGCCACGAGGGCAAGAACAGAGACGGGGCAGGGACACCAGGCTGCTGTTAGTAGTAGCCTAAGCCTCCAAGAGAGCTTACAGGCACACAAAGCGACTTCTTGATAGGCTGTGTCCTGTGCATATTGCCTGCTAAAATCTGCCACAAGGCTATGGACTAGAAAAGGCAAGGGTTATGAATGTGCCCATTGTAGAGATAAAGAAACTGAGGTTCAGTGTCAAGCAGGAGACTTTGACCAACGAATGCACTGTCCCCTCCACCACAGCTACCCAGCCGGATAAGGGCAAGCTGACATCTCTCTCGCAGGTGGACCCCAGTCCACTCCTAGCTCTCAGTCCTCTAGGGAAAGGGTGCCTGGCAGGCTGGGTGGAGGAGAAAGCAATTCATCTTTCAAACCCAACCTATTCCTAAGCTTGGCCATGATGAGACCCTCTGGGGGTCCCTCAGCCACCCCCAGTAAGAAGCTGCCTTCTCCTTATAACTTTTCTAAAGCGGGTGTCTTGAGAGTCCAAAAAATGACCTGTGGGGATGCAGGAGGAGGGGCCTCTGCCCCAGGAGCTGGGTTATCCCTGAGGACTGGGAGGATGTAGAAAAATTGCTAGGCTCCTGCTTACAGGCTTACTGGGAACAGGGACAACTTGTAGGGGGCAGAGCCCCACCCCCAGTCCTGCCACTAGCTATGTTCCAGAGACAGAATACAACAGACCAGAGAGCCTGAAAGCCCAGCGCCCCCTTCTGCACGCAACCTCACCTCTTCAAGCCTCAGACTCATTCAAAAATCACAGCTTTTTGTTTAAGGAAGAACAAAAATACATCAATAAAAGCAACAAGGAGCCTTTGGTTTTACCAAAAGGGGTGGGGGGGGGGCAGTCCCAACATCCTGCCTCTGGAAGGAGCTGCTGAGCCCCTGCTGGGAACACTGCCCATGGGGCAGGGAGGGCTCCCTTCTAACTAACCCACTTTCTCACCAGTCCCCCCCGGCCTCAGGCTGAAGTGGCAGGGATAGGAAGCAACAAGGAGGCATTGTGTGGCCAGAGAAAAATAATGAGCAGCCAAAAAAGATCAAGGCTAGACTGAAGAAGAACTTACCAGCCCTCAGGGGTTGGAGACAAACTATAAAATCAAAACCAGCTATTGCTCCTGATGGCAATACATAAAAAGAAATGATTCTGCCAAGTTGGACAAGGCATAGAAACACTGGGTCTCAGTTTCCTCATCTATGAAATGGTATTATGAAATAGGTATTAGGAACCTTACGGCCCTGACATCTGTGAGTACAAAGATTTGGGGTTGAGAATGAAGTAAGGGGACTGCCTGGAGGCCGCATCTGGCCACTGCAGACTCCCCTTTGAGCGTGCTTCTCCTGTCCCCAACACACAACACCCCCCCTCCCGTGCCTGGCGCTACCCTGGCTCCCTAAACCATCTGATCCCCGGGGCCCAGTCACAGGCACAAAATTCTGGGGAGGAGGGAAAGCCCCAGTCCCAGATCTGGATATTTTTGTTAATGTTTTTTGTTGTTGTTGTTGTTTTTAATCTATTGATTGATTTTAAGAGAGACAGAAACGTCCATCTGTTTCTGTATGTGGCCTGACCAGGGATTGAACAGGCAACCTCTGCATATCAGGATGACGCTCTAACCAACTGAGCTATCAGTCCAGGCCCCCCAAACCTGCATTTGCCTACCACTGCCCCATCCCCTAAGAGCAGCTGGGATTTGAGACAGTCTGCTAGGATCCCCAGACACTTGGAGCAGCCAGCTCCACCAGCACAGGCCCGCCCTACTCTCTGAGGAAGGGGCAGGACCCGAGTCCCTTGTTCCCAGAACCGGGCACATCTCCATCTGCCTTAGCCCCTCGCCCCGCGGATCAAGGAAACTGAAGGATGAACCCCGGATATCCTATCCGCAGTCGGCGAATGGCAGAAAGATACAGCACCCTTCCTTCCTGGGTCCACATCCACTCGGCATCTGACACCCAAACACTGGCTCCCTTCCTGGCCTGCAATTGCACCCAGGTCTGCCGCCCCCACTGAGTCATGGCACCCAAGCAGGAGAGAACAGCACATTTCTCCCCACCCCCCACCCTGCCCTTGACCTCCAGACTCCTAGACTATTTGCATGAAAGCAAAGCAGCAGGTTTGTCCTGTGGATAGGACCGCCCCACTTTCAGGAAATGTAGTTTACAAAACAAATAACCAAGAGTATAAATTTCCCTCTAAGCAAACTGGAGCAGCCTACCCCACCTGCTTAGAAAGAAGGTTCAAAAAGGAATGCAATTCACTGGTTCTTCCGCTGCTGGCTACTGCGCTAAACACAACAGGCACCGGCGCCTCTACCCTGCCATAGCGACGTCTGGGTGGCTATGGTCCGGGAAGTGTGAACACAAACGCACCCTACGCAGCCGACCTCCCTGGCGTTTCTCTCCAGCTCCGCATCCAGCAGCAAGTGTGTCTGGAAACGCACCAGGCGCATGTGTCAGTGCAAGTTCATGGGGGTCCCCACCACCCAGCTGTGAGCTCTGCGTTCTGCCCCACACCTCACCCTAAAGCAAGTCTGGTGTAAGGAGAGAAACAGAAAAGGCCTTTTGGCTGCTTACAGTCACTTTCCAGTACTTCAGTCTTGAGATGTCACGGAGGGACGACAGACAGATTTTTCTCTTGACACACCCCCTGTGAGATCCTGGCTCAGGGACTAGCCGAAGACAAGCAGACTGTGGAGGCCGCCCTGCACCCTACACTCACACTCCCTGGGTGGGCCCAACTCCCTGGCACAGTGCCAGCGGAGACCACCTGCCTCTCTCAGTTCTGAGCTCTCTGAGTTCTGAGTGGGAGGTGCCGCTGAGAAGGAAGCCAGGCCTGGTCCGCAAAGCAAGGCCAGGACATCCTGGACACCCCAGGATTCGGAACCAGAACGTCGCTGG
This sequence comes from Saccopteryx bilineata, assembly GCF_036850765.1. Taxonomy (NCBI): domain Eukaryota; kingdom Metazoa; phylum Chordata; class Mammalia; order Chiroptera; family Emballonuridae; genus Saccopteryx; species Saccopteryx bilineata. The sequence continues at coordinate 375,738,319 of NC_089491.1, forward strand.
ACGATGGGGCCAGAGGCAGGAAGAAAACAGGCAGGAATGAGAGTGGCCAGAGCATACTACCTGGCGCAGAGCAGATACTCAGTATCCTTCGGTCTCTGGGTCAGCGTCCCAGGCTAAGGAGTTTTACCCATGGGGAAACCAAGGCTCAGAGAGGTCTACAGGACACACCTGGCAGGCCGGGCCTGCATCTGGTTTCATCCTGGGAATTCCATGTGTGGACAGCAGGCATGGAACAAATGCTCAGCAGAAGCTGGCTGAGGGGGTGTGAATGCCTCAGGCAAGGCTGCTACTCTAGCCGGAGTGAAACACAACTGGCCCGCAAAACCCCAAAGTCTTGTCTGACCCAGGGAACATCCCAGCTGGGCCAGAGGCCACCTGGGCATGGCACAGGCCAAGACTGCAAAGGCTACGGGAACAGAGAGGAGTCAACCTGCCCTCTGGCTCGGGGCCAGGAGACCAATAGGGAACCTCTGCCTAGGCAGGTTGGAAGCAGCACCCAGAGAGGGGTGCTTCCTCTTCTGCCTCCTCTGGAGCCCTCCAACCAATGCAAGGAGCTCCCCCACCCACCGCAACCTATCCCAGAAAAGGGCGAAAAAGTAAGCTGGGACTTTGGCACTAGGCTGAGAAAATACAGGGAAAACAAGGACACGCCTCTGACTTCTTTCTCCAACTCCCAGTGCTCACTGAATTCTAGGCTACTGCAGTCCTGGGGAAGAGCTGGGAAGAAGTGCTGGGCCCCGCAGCCCACTGGCTTCAGGGCTCAGCCAGTTTTCTGCCTGGAGGGTTAAGGGTCAGAAGCTGCCCCCAAAGTGCCCAGAATCAGGCCTGAAGGGGCCCAGCAATCAAGAGGTTAACACTGCCCCGGCCTCTGGCTTTGTAGAGAACCCCACCCCACCTCCCCAACAGAGGGAGGAAGTGGCACAGAATCAGGGCTTGTGTGAGCCCTTAAGAATTCAAAGAATGTCCCATTTCCCTTGGGGGGCGGGAAGAGCTGGGGGGAAGAGGACCAGTGTAAGTTAATAGGAGAGAAGGAGCAGCTGAAGGAAGAGAGGGACCCTCTTTCTACCCCAGCCAACAGTCCCCGGTCCCCATGTCCCAAGCCCTTCCAGAAGGGACAACACACACGGTGCTTCTTGAGTATAAGAGTTTATCAAAAAATCTGTTTTCTCCGCACCTGGCATAGGTTGTTGGCATGTAGCAGCCGAGGGGCAATATATCCCTAATGAATGAAAAAAAAAAACAACCCACCAAGAAGATGAGGCAGTGGTATGACTAGAGGACTGGGGGTGCAAAAAAGGGAGAGGCAGCCTTGTAAAGGGGTTTAAGACCCCAACTCTCAGACAAGTCTCAAATCCCCCTCCTGGGTATACATTAGCAACAAAGAGCCTCCTGGCTGGGAATTAAAAAAACACACAACAAAAAAACAGACTCAGGCTAGATGCTGAATTGTTTTGAATACTGACCTTGCCACCTACTTGAAGTGGCTTGACCCTCTGAAGCCCCTACCTAGCAGGACGGCTGGGAGATCCCGCATGTGCGCCAGACCCACCTGAGTTTGCACAGCGTTCACACTTGCGCCATGCACACCAGGTCACCCTGAAGGTGGGAGGTGTACTCTCTGAAACAGCACGGCTGGCGGACCCTACCCTACCCATGTCTTCACAGCAGGCCAGGCTGCAGGTCCCAGTGCAGAAAGAAGAGAGCCCAAGTCAACTTCACTGGAAAAGGGTGACAGTCTCCACAGCCTCCCTCACCAGAGCGGGAAGAGCTCTGCCCGGGGCCAGGCCATCCCTTTCTGCTGTCCCCACTTCTCAAGAAATGAATTGTGCCTAACCAGGCCGTGGTGCAGTGGATAGAGTGTTGGACTGGAATGCAGAGTACCCAGGTTCGAAACCCTGAGGTCACCCTGGCCGGCTAGCTCCGCAGTAGAGTGTCAGCCTGGCGTGTGGAAGTTCTGGGTTTGATTCCCAGTCAGGGCACACAGGAGAAGCGCCCATCTGCTACTCCATCCTTCCCCTTCTCCTTCCTCTCTGTCTCTCGCTCCCCGTCCCGCAGCCAAGGCTCCACTGGAGCAAAGTTGGCCCAGACACTGAGAAGGGTTCCATGGCCTCTGCCTCAGGCGCTAGAGTGGCTCCAATTACACCAGAGCAACACCCCAGATGAGCAGAGCATAGCCTCCTGGTGGGCACGCCGGGTGGATCTCAGTTGGGCACATGTGGGAATCTGTCTCTGCCTCCCCACTTCTCACTTCAGAAAAAAAAGGAAAGAAACCCCAAGGTCGCTGGCTTGAGCGCGGGTTCATCTGGCTTAAGCACCATAGACATGACCCCATGGTCGCTGGCTTGAGCCCAAAGGTCGTTGGCTTGAAGCCCAAGGTCACTGGCTTGAGCAAGAGGTCACTCACTCTGCTGTAGCCCTCCCTCCCCCCGGTCAAGGCACATATGAAAAGAAATCAATGAATAACCAAGGTGCCACAACAAAGGACTGATACTTCTCATCTCTCTCCCTTTGTCTGTCTGTCCCTATCTTTTCCTCTCTCTGTCTCTATCGCTCTCACATACAAAAAAAAGAAATTAATGCCAGAAAGGAGGACCCCAACGCCTAGTGCTCAGGCTCTCTGGCAGGGGGGATGTCAGAGATGAAAACAGTCAACTGCTCTTACTGGGAGAGAAGTGAGGAAAGGAGACACAGAGAACACAACTGGGCAGAAACAGGGCAGGTCACTTTTCCTGGAAAGGCCACACTGGACCCCTCTGTCACAGCACGGCGCAGTGGAAAAGGCACACTCCTTTTACTGCGTTTGAACTAGCCTCTCACTAGACGAGTCATCCTGAGAAAGTCCCTTCCTCTCCCCAAGCCTGATTCCTTCTCTGTGAAATGGAAATGAGCCCTCGCTTCGCTTTGTCCAGCTAAGAGGCAAGAGGGAGCCGAGAGACCCGCCCCGCCCTGCCCCATCCCATCCGAGGCGGGACTCACGCGTTGCAGTAGGGCTTCTTCTCGTAGCCCTTGTAGTTCTTCATGTTGAGTGTCATCTTGCAGGTCTCGCAATGGAAGCATGCTTTATGCCAGAACTGGGGACAGAGGCAGAGGGAGGACACCCATCAGATACCAGGACTTCAGGAAGGGGGCTCAGGCTCTAGGAAGAACCGCTTCTGCTCCATCCAGGGGACTTGAATATAGAATCACCCCCAGTGAGCTGGGGACATCTCAGGTCACAGGCTCTGGCAGCTGATGACATCCCCCCCTTTCCCCACTCCCCACCAATCAGCCATTTAAGCTGTAAGGAAGGGAGAAGGGCAGACACGTAGGGTGAGTGGGGAAGAGGCCAGTAAGAGTAGTGGCGAGCTGTCCCCAAAAGGTCGTCTCCACCTCCCCAGACCACGCCTGCTGTCACCAAGCTGCAGAAGCCTCATTGCTTATGCAAAGCTGTACCAGGGTTGCTAAGAAGCCGCTGCGGAACTGAACATGAGGGGCAGCTCCTCAGCCTTGACCAGGCCTAGAGAGGGGGAGTGGGAGGAGGGCCCACCCCTAACTGCAGGCCCAACACCCAGGCACCCCTAGCTTCCATAGCCAGGGCCCCAGCTCTGATGCCTCCCATGCCCTCTCTCCCTCCCCTCGCCCTCCCTCAGTAGGAGAGCACCCCGAGCACCCCCCCTCAGGCCCCCCAAAGAGCTCTGCTTAAAAGCTTCGGAAAGGAAACCCCATAGTGAACATCAAAGCTCCACCCTGACTAGCTATGTGACCTTGGTCAGGGCCCACACCTGGGAGTCATTTCCAGGTCTGTAGGATGGAAATGATACTTGTCCCTCCTGGCACAGTTGAGGATTAAATGAGAACTCACCCGCAAAGCCCTCAGCACAGCACCTGGCACCTCTAAGTACCCAAATGTTAGCTGCCGGGCACAGCAGATAGGAACCTCAGCAAAGCAAAGGGCGCAGAGACGGGTACTGGCGGGGGGGGGGGGGGGGGGGTGCAGGCGGGGCTTCACTGTGCCCAGCCACAGCTACAATGTGGGTGACAACAAGTGACAGGTGAGACCCCAGTGAAGCCAAGAGGCCCACTACAGGGCCACCAGGACCAATCCAGCATGGCCAATGGGAGGGAACAGGAGGGAAGGGGAGAGAATGCAAAAGAAGTGACCCCATCCTAAGAAATGTTGATGAGACCTGGCCGGGGGCTCAGCTGGTTAGAGCATCGTCTGGAAATGCAGAGGTTGCCAGTTTGATTCCCAGCCAGCACACATACAGGAACAGATTGAAGTTCCTGCCTCTTCCTCTCTCTAAAATCAGTAAAATAAACATTTTTTAAAAATTAAAAGAAAAAAAACAAATGAGATCTAACCCAGGACACGAACCTGGGATCTGCACTGACCAGGAGTCCAACTTTCAGGACCCCAGAATCCAGACCTGCCTGGGTGATCCGACTGGCCTGACTCTGCCCATCTCCCGGCAGTCGAGGGAGACGCTCCTGACCCCTCAAGGAAGGAGGCCAGAAACCAGGGAAGGGCCCAGGAAGACAGCTAAAGGTGACCACCAGCACAGGGATGGTCTTGGCCATCTGACAAGGAATCCTCCCCCACGACAATGCTTTTCAAAATGGGTTTCCCTGCCAAGGGTGCTTCTGGGACACTTTGGAAGAGGGGACCAAACAAAAGGAAGCTGGGATGTTGGGTTACCCCACACACACCCTGGCCCAGTTCAATCAGAGACCATGGGGCAATTCAGGGGTAGCTGGCATCTAACAGGTACTTCCCCGTGAAGGAGAGCCAAAGGAACCACCAGTGGTAGACTAGTACACGAAGTGATTCGAGAACCACTGTTTTGGGAAGAAGGCCAGCTGGAAGTCTGGAAGCAAAGAGATGTCTGGTCTAAGCTTGGCCCCCACCCCAACTGGGGCCCATCCCAAAGCCCAGCCCAGACTCATGGTGCAAAACCCCAACACTTACAACCCACCAGGAAAACGAGAAAGTCCCTGCCCCCATCGGCCCCCAAAGTGGCAGTCCCTCTCCCTCCAATGCCTGGGAGGCACTGGCAAAGTGCCCCAGTCCTGTTACCACCCGGTCCGCTGGCCTCTGCCTGCTTAGTTGCACATGCCCCTGCTTGGGCCCCCGCCTCCCCACACCCCGCAGGGGCCTGCCAGGAAAAACATTCTCTGGAATCCAGACCATGACCCACTTTCACACACACATCTGCAGGAATAAGCACTGTCCTAGGGCTGGGGACCTCCAAAGCTGCCTCCTGATTGATCTGGGAGAGACAAAGGGAAGGAGACAGACACCCCACCCTAGCAGATGGCCAGGATCCCACCCTGGAGCCAGCGTCTTGGGAAGAAGAGCAGGGTATACTGACCAGGCAGGGGGTACAGGGTCAACACGCAATCCAGGGGTTCCACAACACCCCTCCCAGCTGCCATTTGGAGGTGAATCCCTATTTGCGGGGACGGCACCGTTTCCAGCAGTAGCTCTTCCCCGCCTCACCCCAGAGACCCCTTGCTTTCAGGGAGACCCACTAGAGTCTGGGGCGGTAGTCCTCCGTTCCCTTACAGGGCACTCAGGAGCAGAAAAATAAAAGCACAGGTGATCTGAGTGCGCTCAGGGTAACTGCTAAACTCCGTCTGGCAGCTGTAAAGTGGAACTAAAACCAGGGTCCCGCAGGGGTGCTGGGAGGAAGATGACTCGTGCTCCAAGCTAGCTGCCTCAGGTCACTTTCCTCACTCTCTGAAGGAGGGCTCCAAGGTGCAGGAAAATCCAGCAGCTCCCATTACTGTGTCCCCTTCACAATAGGAAAGTGGAGAGCACGGAGGACAGAATATGGCGGGTCATTCAACAGCCCCTGTGGGCCAAGACTGGACCAGGTGCCCCCCCAAACCCCACCCCTGTCTCAATCAGGTCTGGTGAAGAACACAGTCGGGGAAATAAGTCAATACAACTCCACAATGACCCTCTCTGGCTACTTCTTTCCCTGCTCCCTAAGTCCTTAAAGGCCCCAGCAAGAATTCAGAGAAGCATTCCAGAGCCTCGGGACAGGGAACTCAGGATCAGGAGCAAAGTACACCTCTGGACAGGCAACTCTAATCCTTCCCATTGCCCTAAAAGTTCAGTTTCCCTTTCAAGAAAAAACAGACCTCTGGTGTCTACTATAAGCCTCTCAGCCATCCTCCAGGCTCCAGCTTTGCCCTCAAATCTCCCTTGCCTGCAGAAAGGCAGACAGAGGCGGATGGGGCAGAAGCAAGATCTCCCACACTTGGGCAAGGCTTGGGCCAGCTCCTATCTCTCTGTAATCACTGTGGAGGTGGAGGAAGCACTGCTCCCAGCTCCGAGTGACGGAGATGTAGCCAGCTTCAGGTCACTGTGCCTGCAGCCTGGCATCTCGCCCTCTGCACCCAGGCTGCCTGGGGTGGCTGTGACTCAGGGTTGGAGTATGAGACCTTCCTCTCTCTTCCTTTAGCCCAGGGTCACAGTTTCTCCCTTCTCCAGGGGCAACACCAGCCCCACCCTAGTTGGGTAACCAACCCAGTTCAATCGCCCACCTGGGCCGCTGGCTTAAAGTCATAGACCTTGGCTGCACCTCCACAAATTCTCAGGGGGAGATGATTATGTCTAGTACACCAGCTTCTGGCAAGAGCCCAGGCCCAGAGGATTCCTCAGGCCAGGGTCAGGATGGGGCGGCACCACTATGGACACTAATGAGATAGTGTAAATAAAAGTAACTTTTCGCAAACATAACAGGCAGAACAGCTGAGTACAAAGAATTTCAGATTGGAATTCCAGCTCTAGCTTAGAGACGAATGAGCCACACGACTGTCTGAGCCTCCATTCATGGGGTTCATCATTTACAGGAGCAACCACAGCTGTTGCGTGAGGCTGCTATGAAGGCTGAGCTTGGCACGCCGCAGTAAGTAGTAGCTGCTATGAATGAATGGCCACAAGGTGATCGTGGGGTACTCTCAGCTTTAGCTAGGAACATGGGGCACCACAGCTGCAAGGACTTACCTTTTTTTGTGTCCAGCCCACCTCCTTTTATCTTACTGCCCCCTAAGGGAGTGAGAGAGCAGGTTAGGGGGCAGCTCAGACAACCAGAGGTGGGGAACCCTCTTAATGGGGATTCCAGGGAAACTGGCACACACCATTCCTCTACCCTTCCAGGATGACTGTCTCCACCTGTTTTCAGGAGCCCTAGAAAACTAGCCCAGGGGGAGGGGCAGGGCAAGATTTATGACAACACAAGTCCCCAAATACAAATGCTTCCTTCCAGGGACAGGGATAAAAATCCACCTCTCTCAGAATGTTGAGGACATCTGAGATACAGCCTCTCTGCCTCCCCACCGCAGCCCTTCAGAGCGCCTGGCACAAAGTAGGTACTCAATAAATATTTGTCCAGTGAATGACAAATATGAGGTCACCCTGTTTCTCCCCCAATTCTAATCCCAGAAGTCCTCTGGGGAAGGAAATCTCTATCTCCTTCCTCAAACACCGTCACAAGCAATACAAACCTATCCAGCATGCTGAGCAGCTGCCTGCTGCAGGTCGGGGGCAGGGTGGCCGTCAGAGGTGACAAGGCCTTTACACCACCTAAGCCTTTGGGAGATAAGGCTCAGGGAGGAGAAAAGGTTAACACCAAGGACATAGCCTGTGCTTTGGGTCAGACTGTGGGCTAACTGCCATAGGGAAATTGTAGTGAGCTGGGTGGGTCTAATTTGACTCTCTCCTATTGTAAATGGAAAACCTTGGGAAGTTGGTTAGCAATCTTGCCTGTGGGACTGAATGTTCCTCTTCTCAGGTCTCAGCCCTTGTGGCACCAGTTCCCCAGTAGGAAGTTCCAGTCCTTACTGCCTTGAGGCGGTTAGGAGGTAGAGGTCTGACACCTGGATAGTCCAGGCCTCCTGCTCAGAGCAGGGGGTGAGGAGGTCTCCCTAGGACCTCCTCCTATAGGAAAAGCTCTAAGAAGAGGGAGGAATCACCAATCCCCACTTCCCCAGGCAACCTCCACCTGACTGTCCTCTCCATCTAGAGCCAGAGAACAGCTGGGGAGGGTACCTGGCAGGATCCCTGCTTTCCTCCCCTCTGACACACAGCACCAAAGTTCTTTACAAGGGGAGCCAGAGGCGAATTTAACGGCAGGTGCACCAGGCATGCGCCCTGGGCCCCAACTTCTGAAGGGCCCCACAAATCCCCAACTTTACATTTCTTTCTAATGACACCAAGTTTGGTTTCATATGTGCAATTTTAACATTAATAGTACATAACATTTTTTATTTATTTAAAAATATGGTTAACATGTATTTTTATTTTCCCTGTCTCTCTGTTTTTGTTAAGGGTCCCAATATTTTGTTCTGCACTCAGGGCCTCAACCAATCTTAATCTGCCTCTGAGGGGAGCTAGGTGTGGGGCTAGACAGAGTATCCCAAAAAGGTAGGGAGTACAGAGCCTATACCACACCCCCTCAGGGCACTTCAGTGAACTGCCCTACCTCCAAGGAAATGACATCATCACCCCCATCTGACAGATGGTGAATACTGAGGCCTAGCGCCACTCATAAAGCTGGTGGGAGAACACCTGCAATGAGGACCATGTCTCCCAACTCAGGGTAGCATCTTTCCATCATATACTGCTTCTGCCTTATATGGGTACAGGTTCCCCAAGCCTGTTCCCAACTCATGACTAGGGAGAAGAAGGAGAGGACAGGAAACTCAAGTTATAGAGGCCCAAATCCCTACAACCAGGGAAGGGTAAAATCATCGGGGTGCAAGGGCAGATAGTTCTTCAGTTAGTGCCTCCACTCAAGTCCTGCTCCCCAAAGGTTGGCATAGTCACCAGAGGGTCGGCACCCACATCCTTGGTGTTCCCGGTATGGCCCTCCTCTCCTGTCTGGTCCAGCCCCGGAGAGACAGTGAAAGAGCAGCAGCCTCATGTGCCCCTTCCCTCCAAGAGCAAGTTCAAAAGTATTTCAGAACCTTGGAACCCTCCTACCATCTTACCCTGACTCAGAGGCCAAAGGTCACTGAGGAAGCTCCAACCCCAAGGGGAAGGGGAGAGACAACAAGTATTGAATGAACTGTCCTTTCCGGGAGAAAATGTGGCTTCAAGTGGCCAATGAACTTGGTCCCAGGGCTCTGCACCCCTCTTCCATCCCATGTTCCCCACCTCTGCCAATTCAAAGAGAAAAAGGGAGTATTTGAACTTGGAGCCAGCTTTAGGCAGGATGAGGAAGGGTACAAAATCACAGAGGCCCCTCTTCCAGGCTGGGATGGGACGCCAAGCAGGGGCCGACTTTGCCTCAGAATCTAAGGGAGCTTAAGAGAGGACGGATCCCACCCCAAACTGCTGGAAACACCAATTCTACTCTTCACCCCCCCTCCAAAAGTATAATGGCAACCAGATGAACAAGTCCAGCATGGGGGGGGGGGGGGACGATAAATCCATAGGGCCCCAGGGGACAGTGAATTTCCAGAAGGCCATCCTCCCCTCCCCCAAACACCTCCCCCTTTTCTTGCCTTCCCCTGAACTCAGCCAACCCCACCCTCCATTGGGTAAACCTGCTTTGAAAAGTTAGCTCTTTGTTCTACAAGCCGATCTCAAGCTCTGTGCACAATTTCAGGAGATCTCTGCGAAGCACCCCCCACCCACCCTACTCCAGCAACCGACCCCGCCCTACTCAGGCTAGGTAGCCCAGCACAGCGAGTTAGCCTCTAATTTGAGGTGGGGGCTGGGAAGCTGCTATTAACCGGCGGTCCATCAACCGCTGAACCATCAGGGGGACTACAGATCGTCCAAAAGCGGGGGTCTCTCAAAGGGGCTCAGGTCCTTGTCCGTAGGCCAGTTCACCAGATGCAACACTCGCCGGTTGATAGCCCCCGCCCCCAGTCTCCAGGCCAGGATCCCCAGCCATTCGCGGTCAGAGCGGCCAGTTTCGCTGGGCCCCCCAGCCTCTGCCCCGCCCCCCCCGCCGCCCCCTCCCCCAGAGCCCCGAGCTTCCGCCTACTTGGCGCTCCGGGCGGCGGGGAGAGGGAGCGGCCGTCTCTCTCACTCTCCCCGACCTAGGGGGTGGGACTGCACCCCTAACCTCCCCCCAGCCCCCACCCCGTGGCCTGGCTTCCCTACCCTTCTTTCGTTCTCTCAACCCCCGGGTACAGAGCCGACTCTTCTCAAATAGTGGCTGCCCGCCACGCGTGGACTCCTTGCCTCGCCTCGGATCTCCTGGCTTCAGACTGGGGTCTGTCCCCAACACCCCAAGACACCGCCCTCCCCTCCCTCCTGCTGGGACCGCGGGGATGAGGCGGCACAGACCCGGCCCCTCTCCTCTCTTCCCCCAGTCTGGAGCACTGCTCGGGAATGGATGGCAAAGGCGCGTCTCCTGGTCCCGGGGCTCACCTTATCCAGGCAGTTCACCTTCTCCGTGGGGTACACGATCTTGCCGCACCGGGCGCAATTGGGATTCATGGCTCCGGGAAAGGCTGGGGCGGGGACACCCGAGCTTGCGCGCGCTCTCTTTCCCCAGAGCGAGCTGGCGGGAGACGGCCGCGACTGCAACTACACAGTCAGCGGTGGCGGCGGCGGCGGCGGCGGCGGCGGCGGCGGCTGGAGCTAGGGAACTGGCCTCCGCCTCCGCCCTCCTTCCCCTAATAAACACAGCGGGGAGGAGGGGCTGCACCGGGGCGGGGACGAGCGGAGGGTAGGAGCGCGCGCGGCCAGGCGCGCTCTCCGGGAGACGTGGGGCTGCGCGGGGGCGAGTTCCGGGGCGGGCTGGCCGGGGATGCGCGCCTAAGTGAGCCCCGAGGGGCCTTGGCGCCCGGGTGCTTCCTAACTGGCGGAGCCCTGGAAAGACGCCCGCTGTGCCCAGATCCCTTCCCGCGCTGAAAGCGGCATGGAGCCGGTCTGGTCGAACATCTGGGGCTCCCGGGTTGCGGGAGACGGGCAGACCTCTCTCATCTGTCGAGGGTGGGGCTGGAACACTCCTGAAGGCCCGATCAGATTCACCAAATTTGGGGACTTTCCTTTGTACCCATGAGTACCTGGCATGAATCAACGGACAGAATGGGAACCCCCTGCCCCGCCCCTCGGTTAGCCTCTCTTCCGCCTCCTATCCTTTGCCACTTAGGGCGGAACCCGTCCCTGCCGCCTGTTCTCAACGCCTGCAGCCGGGTCTAGCTCTCCCGGCGTCTGCGGTGAAGCTTTCCCGGGATCCCCGGATTCGGGCACCCTCGTTTTCCACTTCGCCTCATTTCCTCCTTCCGTGTAGCGGTGGCCTAGTAACCAAAGAACCGTCGCCAGGCACTGTAGCAGCGCGGGGGTATAGCTCAGTGGTAGAGCATTTGACTGCAGATCAAGAGGTCCCTGGTTCAAATCCGGGTGCCCCCTTGGCAGTTTTTCTTCCTTCTCTAACCAACATAGTCCCATCCATTTTGACTCTTTCATTTTAACATTGGGTCTTAGATTAAAAGAGAACAGAATAGATTTTGTAAAAATTCTTTCCACTTTCTTCAGCCCTCGCGGAATGCTTTCGATTCTGTGGATATGCGCACAAATCAGGTACAAAAGCTGCGCAGTCACAATTACTGGCACCAGAAGTATCGGGATTTCCGTGGCCGCGAGTTCCGGGGACAGAATACCCCAAGCTGGTGCTCTGTTTCCGACGGGAGTGTGATATGTCGAGAGAAAGAAACCCCCAGACACCGCCTTACTCCAACTTAAGCTTTCTTTATTACCGGTGACATGAACATGCTGTGCTCACCCTTCCCTATTGTTCATGGCACAGGTATAGGGAGAGTCAAAGCACTTTTGAGAACGTACAATGCCCAATGAACACCCATAAACTAATTTTTATTTACAAAAATAAAGTTACTTCCTGATGCAAACTGGCATAAACTAATGCGGTGATTCTCAAACTGAGTGTGTATCAGAATTACCTGGAGGGCTTATTAAAACACCTCGTTTCTGATTCAGTAGGCCTGGAGTGGGATCCCAAGAATTTACGTTTCTGACAAGTTCCTAGGTGATGCCAATGCTACTGGTCAGAGGACCCACTCTTTAAGAACCACTAAGCTAGTAATTAATACAAGGCTGTTGAATTTCATAACCTAGCGGTGGGGACAGATACTTGTTGGTTTAGTCACTGACAGTGTCACTGCTAAGCCTGAGGAAAACAGTAAATGTGAACAGGGAGTAAGGGCATCCCCTTAGACTAGGTTTTGCCCCAAAAAAGGAAAAATAAAGGAGAAAGGAACAGACACGCTTCTTGGGTCAAGGGGCAGCTGTGATATTTTAAACCAGGAATCTGGTTGTGTCATCCCTCAAGGCCCCGAGGGTATACTCTGGAGCATTTTTCCCCACGGTTCACATTACTGGGAGATGTGTCTGACATGGGCAAAGCCCAGACCCTAGATGCCACCAACTTTCCACTCTTTCGTGGACACCAGGCCTCAAACATGCCACCTGTAGGTTATCAAACCAAAGGCTTTTCTTTGAGCTAAGATGAAGAAGAAAACTTTCCACTTTTCACCTTTTCTCTTATATTTGCGTGTGTCTTGTTCAACTTTGCAATTATGTAAATCTACTGAACTTGGATTGTTCTCCTATCCGGGTCAGACTATGAGCTAGGCAAAATGGCATTGCCCCACCCATCTCCAAGGCCAATAGCTCATTAACCGTCTCATCGCTTCCTTTCACCATCTCTTGGGAAGGGCTTTGCATTATTCCAGAGAGAATGCAGGGCGGTGGAACCCTCAAGACAATGGAATTATTCTGAAGTACACCCCAGTGACTGAGAAAACATGAGTATATGAGAGGGCATCCAGATTTGAACCAGGGACCTCTTGATCTGCAGTCAAATGCTCTACTACTGAGCTATACCCCCTGTGCTGACATCCACTTGGTAAATTATTTTTACACCAATCCTAAATTTTTGTACTGAAATTATTTATGAGTTCAAAAGGTTCATTAGGTACTTCCTGCTAACTGATATTAAATTTACTTATGATTCCCACAGAACAAACAAAAAAAAGACCCAAAAATATTTACTTATGATAAGGAACAAAATTAAAAGACCAACTGAAAATATGGCCCTTTGAAAATATGTGAACTTAGGTACCAATCCTCCTTTTCTAAGCTAAATTCTTTATCCATAATCCCACACACCAGTTTACTTGAAGTGAGAGAACGACCTCTTGCAAAACTGGATAAAAGAATACAGACATGTCTCCTCTGAGAGACTTTCCCAGGCTATGCTCTCTAGTGGCTCCCTTCTTTTTATGGGACAATTACTATGCACCCCACTCTAGGTACAGAACATAATTATAATAAAAAGACACAAAGGTTCTGACTCTTACTGAATGTTTATTTTTTTTATTCAGTGAGAGGATAGGAGACAAAGAGACAGACTCCCTCATGCACTAGGACCGGGATCCACCCGGCAAGCCCACTAGGGGGGCGATGCTCTGCCCACCTGGAATGTTGCTCCATTGCTCAGTAACTGAGCTCTTTTTTTTTTCTTCTTTTTTTGTATTTTTCTGAAGTTGGAAAGGGGGAGGCAATCAGACAGACTCCCACATGTGCCCGACCAGGATCCACCCGGCACGCCCACCAGGGGGCGATGCTCTGCCCATCTGGGGCATTGCTCTGTTGCAACCAGAGCCTATGTAGCGCCTGAGGCAGAGGCCACAGAGCCATCCTCAGCACCAGGGCCAACTTTGCTCCAATGGAGCCTTGGCTGTGGGAGGGGAAGAGAGAGACAGAGAGGAAGGAGAGGGGGAGGGGTAGAGAAGCAGATGAGCGCTTCTCCTGTGTGCCCTGGCCGGGAATCGAACCTGGGACTCCTGCACACCAGGCCGACACTCTACCACTGAGCCAACCGGCCAGGGCCTTGAACTCTCCTAAGCCTCTGAGGTGGTAGGACATGGAGCCATCCTCAGGCGCACCCCCCCCAGACCAACTCTCTCCAATTGAGCCATGGCTGCAGGAGAAGAAGAGGGAGAGAGAGAGAGAGAGAGAGAGAGAGAGAGGTGAGAGGGAGAGGAATGGAGAAGTAGATGGGTGCTTTGCCTGTATGACCAGGAAATTGAACCCGGGACATCCACACGCCCTGCCCACACTCTACCACTGAGCCAAGTGGCCAGAGCCAAGTTTAAAATCTAATGGAGCCTGACTAGGCGGTGGCACAGTGGATAGAACATTGCACTGGGATGCAGAGGACCCAGGTTCGAGACCCTGAGGTCGCCAGCTTGAGCACGGGCTCATCTGGTTTGAGCAAAAGTTCACCGGCTTGGACCTAAGGTCACTGGCTTGAGCAAGCACATATGAGAAAGCAATCAATGAACAACTAAGGTATCACAACGAAAAACTAATGATTGATGCTTCTCATCTCTCTTCGTTCCTGTCTGTCTATCCCTATCTATCCCTCTCTCTGACTCTGTGTCTCTGTCAAAAAAAAAAAATCTAGCCTGACCTGTAGTGGCGCAGTGGATAAAGCATTGACCTAGAATGCTGAGGTCACCAGTTCAAAACCCTGGGCTTGCCTGGTCAAGGCACATATAGGATTTGATGCTTCTTGCTCCTCCTCCTTTCTTTCTCTCACTCTCACTCTCTCCTCTCTAAAATAAATAAATAAATTAATTAATTAAAACAAATAAATAAATAAATCTAATGGAGACAGACTAGAAACAAATGCACAAGTGAATAAACAAGAAAATGTCCAGTAATGATAAGAGAAATAGTAAAATAAATTTTAAAAAGATACAGTGTTAGGTAGGTACAAGGAGGTCTATGTAAGGTTGGAGAACCATGGAAGAACTTTCTGTGCAGGTGATTTTGGAGTTCAGACCTGAATAGGGGGGAGGGCATTTCAGATAGAGCAGGGGTCAGGAACCTATGGCTCGCGAGCCAGATGTGGCTCTTTTGATGGCTGCATCTGGCTCGCAGACAAATCTTTAATAAAGAAAATAACGTTAAAAATATAAAACATTCTCATGTATTACAACTCATTCATTTCCTACCGCTCATGTTCATGGTTGTGGGTGGCTGGAGCCAATCACAGCTATCCTCCGGGACAACACCAAATTTTTATTGGATAATGCGTAAGGTACACAGGTCGTTGTATGGCTCTCATGGAATTACATTTTAAATATGTGGTGTTCATGGCTCTCTCAGCCACAAAGGTTCCCGCCCCCTGAGATAGAGGAAATGGCAACTACAAAGGCCCTGCGGCCAGAATGGCTAGAGAAAGGTGTGCAAGCAGAAAGTGATTCAAGAGAACTGGAGGGCCTTGCGCAGCAAGGTAAGGAGTTTCGATTTTACTCCAAGTGGATGAAAAACCAGCAACAGCCAGTTTTTAGCAGAGGAATTTGAAATCATCACTCACACTCGTGGGAAAGATTTATAAAGTGCTCACTTCAGCAGGCCATATACTACAATTGGAATGGTACAGGGGAGATAATCATGGTGCCTGCCCAAGGATGACATGCAAATTCATGAAGCTTCCCATATTTTTTATTCTTGTATTCTTTCCCCTGCCGTCGTGGCATTGATTCTTTGTCTAAAAATTTTAAACCCAGCCCCTGCTTCACTTCATCTCTACAAAGTGTTCACAGCAAAACACATTTGGTCTGCTTTTAGATTCTTTTTTATTATTATTATTCTTACTTATTTATTCATTTTAGAGAAGAGAGAGAGAGAGAGAGAAAGGGAAGGGGGGAGGAGCAGGAAGCATCAACTCCCATATGTGCCTTGACCAGGCATGCTCAGGGTTTTGAACTGGTGACCTCAGCATTCCAGGTCAATACTTGATCCACTGTGCCACCACAGGTCAGGCTGTTTTTAGATTCTTGAAGAATTAAATAGTCTTTCACTTAAAAAAAAAAAAAAATTTACAAGAAGTCAAGAACTTACATAGAGAATATATACAATAGAATATTGTTCAGCCTTAAAAAGTAGGAAATCTTCCAATATGTGACATGGCACGTTATACAACATGAAATAAGCCAATCATAAAGGGACAAATACTGCATTATTCCACTTACATGAGGTATCTAAAACAGTCAGTTTCACAGAAGCAGAGAGTTGAACAGTGGCTGCCAGGGGTGAAGAGAGAGAAATGGAGAGTTGCAAATCAAGGGGTATAAAGTTTCAATTATGCAAGATGAATAAGTTTTTAGGAATCTGCTGTACAACACTGTGCCTACAGTTCACAATATTGTATTATACATTTCAACATCTCTTAAGGGGGTAGATCTCATGTTAAGCATTCTCATCACTATAAAAGAAAAGGAAGAGTGGACATAGAGAGACAGGTTAGGATTCTATTGCAATAGTGCAGACAAGAGATGGTGATTATGTCTTACTATAGTGATGTATTAGTTTCCCATTGCTGCTGTAACAAAGTACCACAAACTTAATCTGCTTAAAGCAACATACATATATTATCTTACAGTTATGGAGGTCAGAATTCCAAAATCAACGTCACTGGGCTCAAATCAAAGTGTTGGCATGCTGGCAGTCCTTCTGGAGGTTTTAGGAGAGAATCAGTCTCCTTGACTTTTGCAGTTTCTCCACCTGCATTTATTCACTCATGGTTCCTTCTTCCATCTACAAAGCCAGGAAGGTAGCATCTTCTCACCCTCTGCTCTCTCTTTCCACTCTTACACCTTCTCTCTGTCTCTGACTCTGATCATCCTGCCTCCATTCTATTAGGACCCTGTGATTACATTGGCTCACCCAGATAATCCAAGATAATCTCCCCATCTCAAGATCCTTAACTTAATCACATCTGCAAAGTGCCTTTTATCACGTAAGGTAGCATATTCACAAGGGGATTGGGATGTGGACATATATGGAGGTCCACTATTCAGCCTACCACAGTAGGAATGATAGAGCTGGAGCAGAGTGCCAGCATCTGGATTAGCCATGGATGGGGAGCCACACACTTCCTGTACGTTAGATGGCTTGGGGAGAGTGAGGGGGTGAAAAGAATCAAGAATGACTTTTATATTTTAGTCTTTACTATCTGGGTGGATTGTGATGTGGTTTCCTGAAATAAGGCTGAGAAATTAGTACGTCTAAAAAAAAATCAAGAGTTTCTTTTTACAGAGACAGAGAGAGAGTCAGAGAGAGGGGTAGATAGGGACAGACAGGAATGGAGAGAGATGAGAAGCATTAATCATTAGTTTTTCGGCCCTGGCCGGTTGGTTAAGGGGTGGAGCGTCGGCCTGGCGTGTGGAAGTCCCGGGTTCGATTCCTGGCCAGGGCACACAGGAGAGGCGCCCATCTCCTTCTCCACCCCTCCCCTTCTCCTTCCTCTCTGTCTCTCTCTTCCCCTCCCGCAGCTGAGGCTCCATTGGAGCAAAAGATGGCCCAGGCGCTGGGGATGGCTCCTTGGCCTCTGCCCCAGGCGCTAGAGTGGCTCTGGTCGCAACAGAGCGACCCCCTGGATGGGCGAAGTGTCGCCCCCTGGTGGGCATGCCGGGTGGATCCCGGTCAGATGCATGCGGGAGTCTGTCTGACTGCCTCCCCGTTTCCAGCTTCAGAAAAATACAAAAAAAAAAAAAATCATTAGTTTTTCGTTGTGACACCTTAGTTGTTCATTGATTGCTTTCTCATATGTGCCTTGACCATGAGCCTTCAGCAGACCGAGTAACCCCTTGCTCAAGCCAGCGACCTTGGTTCCAAGCTGATGAGCTTTGCTCAAACTAGATGAGTCCGCACTCAAGCTGGGGACCTTGGGGTCTCGAACCTGGGTCTTCTGCATCCCAATCCGATGCTCTATCCACTGCACCACTGCCTAGTCAGGCAGGAGAGTTTCTTTTTAAAACACACAGAAAGTAATAAAGTACAGCTACCTACCCTCATGGACTTCACATTCTAGTATGGGGTCAGCATGTTCAATTTGAGTTGCCCCATAGAAATTTAAGAGGAGATGTTAAGCATGCAGTTGGCGACCCAGTTAATTCTGAAATTCAGAGAGATGTCTGAGTTGGAAATAGAATTGGGAGTTGGGAGTTGGTGAAGGAGGTAGTTGATTCCAGAAGTGTGCTCAGTTCAGCTTATACCAGCTAGTAAGAACCAATGGTTAAGTTTTCAGGAATTTTTAAGCCAGTTGACATCTCTTTGGTAGCTTCAAATCAGCACATGAGAGTATTTGCACCTTGGGAAATCAGGTGTCTTCGTGTCCCCCCACCCCCCGCTGCCGCCAGCCAAGCCTGTTTTTGGCCATTTACCAGCATACCACTGCTCCTGACTGATTCTCATTTTCTTCAAAAGGAAGAGTAAAGCCCCTCAGCTAAGAGAGATAAGGTGTGGAAGGTTTGAGACAGGAGAAAGTATGTGAAACAGTTGTTTTGGTGAGTGACAATGTGAACCTAGTCAGTCAGTGGCGTAGGAGTACTGGACGGAGAGCGCGTCTGAAACTGTAGGAGTCACACAGGCTTGTAAGCTTTGTTTCAACAACATTCAACATTCAGCTGCTTTGGGTACAGGTTTGGTGTAATCAGATAGCTGAGTTTAATTAGGATTGCAGTTCAGCAGCAAGTACAACTCAGGGCTTTTAGTAAACCAGATACTGTGCCAACGACTGTGAATCCAAAAAAGAATGCAACATGATCCTACCCTCGAGAAACTTACAGTCTAGCTGGAGAAGCAATATACGGTGCATATACACCAAAGGAGGGAAAGTAACTGACAGAGCAAATGCAGAGAGTAGTAGAACTGCAGAGACAGGTAGTTGGTAATGAGAAAAATGAAGTACAGACAACCTTCCTTAAAACTGGCAGCAAGAACCCAGGCAGGCCCTGGCCAGTTGGCTCAGTGGTAGAGCGTCAGCCTGGCGTGCAGGAGTCCCGGGGTTCAATTCCCGGCCAGGGCACACAGGAGAAGCGCCCATCTGCTTCTCCACCCCTCCCCCTCTCCTTCCTCTCTGTCTCTCTCTTCCCCTCCCTCAGCCAAGGCTCCATTGGAGCAAAGATGGCCCGAGCGCTGGGGATGGCTCTATGGCCTCTGCCTCAGGCGCTAGAATGGCTCTGGTCGCAACAGAGCAACGCCCCGTATGGGCAGAGCATTGGTGGGCGTGCCGGGTGAATCCCGGTCCGGCGCATGCAAGAGTCTGTCTGACTGCCTCCCTGTTTCCAGCTTCAGAAAAATACAAAAAAAATAAAATAAAAAACATAAAAAATAAAATTGAGCCTGACCTGTGGTGGTACAGTGGATAAAGTGTCAACCTGGAACTCTGAGGTCACAGGTTCAAAACCCTGGGCTTGCCTGACCAGGCAGTGGTGCAGTGGATAGAGCATCGGACTGGGATGCCAAGGACCCAGGTTCAAGACCCCGAGGTCACCAGCTTGAGTGTGGGCTCATCTGGTTTGAGCAAAAGCTCACCAGCTTGAACCCAAGGTCGCTGGCTCGAGCAAGGAGTTACTCGGTCTGCTGAAGGCCTGTGGTCAAGGCACATATGAGAAAGCAATCAATGAACAACTAAGGTGTCGCAATGCACAACGAAAAACTGATGATGATGCTTCTCATCTCTCCATCCCTGTCTATCCCCTCTCTGACTCTCTCTCTGACTCTCTGTCTCTGTAAAAAAAAAGAAAGAAAAAGAAAACCCTGGGCTTGCCTGGTCAAGGCACATATGGGAGTTAATGCTTCCTGCTCCTCTCCCCCTTTTCTCTCTCTTCTCTCTAAAATTAATTAATAAAATCTAAAAAAAAAAAAAAGAAATAAATTGGTAATGAGAAAGAAGAAATGCACAGGCAATCACAACTAAAGGAAAGCTTTTTTTTTTTTTTTTTAATTTAGGGGAAGCTGGCTGATATTTGAAGGAGCCAAGGAGGAAGAAGTGACTAGAGATGCTAGAGAGAATGGAGACAGAGGTTCCTGTAGTGCAGGAGCAAAGAAGGTCTTGGGAAAGACAAGGAAAGCACTTCCTTTCACGTGCAAAGACAGGAAGGATGGAAATTACTTGTGAAGAATTCCCAGATGCCGGAGGTAGAAAAGGCTGTAGTTAATGAAGGAGAAGAAGCCCCTTACACACACCCAAAAGACCTTCAAGCATGGTCAAAGCAGACATCCCTCTTTTCTCCCAGAACTTGGGTCCTAATTGCCTCTGCTTTCTTCTCTTAGTTCTTTATTATCACTCCAGGTAACCTGAAACAGTTGATCATAAATGCCAAACTTTTGTTAATCAGCTACAGTGATGTCTGGTCAGTAAACTACAGTTAACTGTAATCTCAACCATCCCACAAAGGGTATATAGCCCAAGGGTAGAATATTTGCACATCCAGAGGTCCCTGGTTCAAATCCAAGTGCCCCCTGGTGGCCTCACTTTTAAGGTTTACCACCCATCAAGATGGTAAGTAATAATGGTAACATTAACCAAGTATCTTTATTCTGCCATGTGTTCTGGAGATTAAAAACAAAACAAAACTAATACACCAAAGTAGATTTTACATTCCAGTATCAGTTTGATTTGCAAATAAAGGGGTTACTATCCAATGTGATATTCATATTTCTTTAGATGTTCTTTTAGGTCAGTGGTTCTCAAATGTGTAGGGATTTCTGAGACCCTTTCTAATAGGAAAAAGGGACAGTTTCATAACACATTATTTACCTGTTTCATTCATGTTCTTTCCTGAGCATACATGGAGCTCTCTAGAGGGTACATGATGCATGATATCATATTTTAAATTTGCAAACATGAAAATCCAGCTATCTTTCATTAAGCCAGATATTAACAGGATTTCCAAAAGCATTGTACTTGCAAAGTCATTTTTCTCATTAAATTATTATTGTTTTTAGAAAATGTAGTTATTTTTCTGGCTTATTATCTTTTTTTTATTTTTTATTTTTTTATTTTTCCGAAGCTGGAAACGGGAGAGACAGTCAGACAGACTCCCGCACGCACCCGACCGGGATCCACCCGGCACGCCCACCAGGGGCAACGCTCTGCCCACCAGGGGGCGATGCTCTGCCCCTCCTGGGCTGGGCGTCGCTCTGCCGAGACCAGAGCCACTCTAGCGCCTGGGGCAGAGGCCAAGGAGCCATCCCCAGCGCCTAGGCCATCTTTGCTCCAATGGACCCTTGGCTGCGTGAGGGGAGGAGAGAGACAGAGAGGAAGGAGAGGGGGAGGGGTGGAGAAGCAAATGGGCGCTTCTCCTATGTGCCCTGGCCGGGAATCGAACCCGGGTCCCCGGCACGCCAGGCTGACGCTCTACCGCTGAGCCAACTGGCCAGGGCTGGCTTATTATCTTAAAAGAATTAACAAATAATTAAACATTCCTAATTTTAATTTCTAATCTGGTGTCAGTAGATATAACCTATGTAAAATAAAAACATTTTGGAAGCCTCAATAATTTAAGAATGTAAAGTAGTCTCCAGATTAAAATATTTGAGAACTAGTGCTCTAGGTAAAGAGGTGGCCCAGGGCAGAGAATGTTGGGGTTGTGAGATGGCACAGGAAAAAGATAATATTTGAACAGAGTTTTGAAAAATAAGTAGTAAATAAAGCAAGAAAGAGTTCTTAAGTCCTAAGCAGTTTGGTATTGTTGGAGTGGAAAGTATAAGAGGCAAGGTGACAGGAGATGAGACCAGGGAACAGATAAATCATTTCAGGCAAGGCTCTAGTGCTGTGCTAGCGACCTTGGGCTTCATAAGCACTAGAAGGTCAACTGGGTTTTGTTGTTGTTGTTGTAAGATTTATTGATTTTACCTTTTTTTTTTTTTTTTTTTTTTTTTACAGAGACAGAGAGAGAGAGTCAGAGAGAGGGAAAGACAGGGACAGAGAGATGAGAAGCATCAATCATTAGTTTTTCGTTGCGCATTGCGACACCTTAATTGTTCATTGATTGCTCTCCCATATGTGCCTTGACCCGCGGGCCTTCAGCAGACCGAGTAACCCCTTGCTGGAGCCAACGTCCTTCGGCTCAAGCTGGCGACTTCAGAGTCTCGAACCTGGGTCCTCTGCATCCCAGTCCGACGCTCTATCCACTGCGCCACCACCTTGTCAGGCGCCAACAGGATTTTAAACAATGAGGGATTACAGCCAGACCATTTAGAGGCTGCTAATATGGGGGTCGGGGGAGATTCCTCTAATAAAGACATTTAAGCTGAAATATGAAAAATCAGTAGACATGAAACACATGATGAGGGTAGGCAGTGTAGACCAGTGTTTTTCAGCCATTGGTTCATAGACTGGTGCCAGTCTGCCAGAAATTTCATGCCAGTCTGCAAAAGAGTTAAACACTCTGAGATTGTATGAACATTATAGGTCCAATAATCTTACTCATATTTGCTTCTACTCAGGGTGATTTCTGCGTTAGTGGTCCTTGAAATAATTTATCCTGTTTTCATCGGTCCCCAAGTGTAAAAAGGTTGAAAAACACTGCTGTAGAGTATTAGAAGCATATGGGAAGCCTATGGGTATTCAGGAACATGGACAGTATCTGGGACTAAAAAGCCAACCCTGCAGAGCATGAGACCGGAAGATATGTTAGGAGGCCTCAAAAGTAGTTTAACCCTGGCCGGTTTGCTCAGTGGTAGAGCATCGGCCTGGCGTGCAGGAGTCCCGGGTTCGATTCCTGGCCAGGGCACACAGGAGAAGTGCCCATCTGCTTCTCCACTCCTCCCCCTCTCCCTCTCCTTCCTCTCTGTCTCTCTCTTCCCCTCCCGCAGCCAAGGCTCCATTGGAGCAAAGTTGGCCCGGGTGCTGAGGATGGCTCTGTGGCCTCTGCCTCAGGCGCTAGAATGGCTCTGGTCACCGGAGCAACACCCCAGATGGGCAGAGCATCGCCCCCTGGTGGGCATGCCAGGTGGATCCCAGTCGGGCGCATGTGGGAGTCTGTCTGACTGACTGCCTCCCTGTTTCTGGCTTTGGAAAAATGCAAAAAAAAAAAGAAAAAAAAGTAGTTTAAACAAGAGGTGGAAGTGGCTTAGAGAAGTGGATAGATTTGAGCATTTAGAAGGCAAACTGAAAAGAACTTAGATGTCTCAGATGGGCACCCGGATGGATGGTGGTTCCATTTATCAAGAGAGACAAATCTAGTAAGGAAATTATATGGTTAGAAATACATAGAATTTGGTTGAGAAGTGAAGGAGACAGAATAATTAATAGCTAGAAAATCTGGAAGGATCAAGTAAAGGCATTTTAAGAGTGTTAAAGAGATTTATAAATTTGTAGATTTATAAACTTCTTAATGCTGAAGTGTCCCAGAATATTCATGATCTTGTTACATACTCTTCGTTGTAATCTCATTATCTAGCATTGCTTTAAGTAAACCTATATGCTGACAATTCCCACAATTATATCTCCTCTCCAGAATTCCAGCCTACTATATCTAACTTGCTATTTGAATCTCCTTTTGTTGTCTAAACATCGAACTCAACATGTCCAAAATTAAACTCCTACGCTTACCCCACAAACCTGTTCCTCCCATAACTTTTTCCATCTTGGTTAATGCCAATGTCATCTTCCACTTGCTCACACCTAAAGCCTTGGAGACATTTTGACTCTATTTTAAATTGCAATCTGTCCCTCCTCCAACTTCCTGATGCTTCTTATGTTGCTCTTTTATTTCTTTTCATAATACTTAACACTATCTAACATACTATATATTTGCAATCACTGTATTCATTGTTCAGTGTCTAATATCCACCTTCACTGCCACCCAGTAGTGAGCTCCATAAGGACAAGAATGTTGATTTATTTTGTTGCCTGATGTAGTCTAATCATGTATGCCCAGGACAGTATCTGGCATAAAGTTGCCACTCAATTAATATTTAAATGAGTATAGTATTGACATAAAAAGAAAGCAGAGGAGTGGAGGAGGTTGAAACTGTGAATGGGGTAATTAATAAAACAAGTTATCTAAAATACACATGGGTATGGGACCAGGCACACATATGTGGAATTATCTGTAGTGCTAGAACGGTACTTCTCAATTATATCACATCCTAAAGAAACCATTTAGCGTCTTCTCCCTACCTCTCCCACGCCCTGTGCTCTTTGGGGACCCTGCACAGCACAGATGTTTTAATCATTTCTTAACCTAGTACTCAGCGAGGTCCCTGGCACTAAGTGCTCAAAAAAGGTTGTTGGGTAAATTAACGAACGTTCCTGCGTTCTCAACTACGTTCGAGCTCGTAAACAGAATCGAGCTTTCACTCGCTTCCACAGCCTTCAACTCCGTAACTGCCCACTTCCAGCTTTATTATGTAATTGCACAGAGCCCTAAGGGAAGAGTTGCGAGGAGCAAACCCCAGGTCACGTGACGACAATGGGCGGGGCGTGACCGTTCATATCCCAGCATCCTTTACAACTACTTCCTTTCTTTCTCTTTCCGGTGCGTTCAAGATGTCGAAGCGAGGTGAGATTTTGACTCTGGTTTATCCTCCGCCATCTGCCGTGTGGTGGCTGCTGGCCTCCCTAGGGGCGGCGGCCATGGGCAGCTGGGACACTTTGCTCTCGTCCGAGCCGGAGCGGGTGAGGAGGAGTATCACGAGAGTAACTGAGTGGGTCCCCGAAAGTGGCGGTGGGGGGACCTGGGGAGTTGAGCTGGCAGGATCCGGACAGGATTCCAGACCGAACCCCACGAGATCGCTCCACTCTTAGCACCGCGGTTATGCGGTTGAAGCTGGACTGAGTGAGATCGCTTAGTGGGCGACTTGTGCGGCCCCCAGCTTTGCAGGAAGAACTCCTTGGTGCAAAAGTTGGAGTGAGGATTGAGTCGTACAGGCCCCTTAATCTCAACGTGAAAGTGGTTATAATGAGAAATTGGCTCTTGGCCCTGAGAACTGGTTGACACGTCGGGAAAGGAGTGAAGCCCGAGAGAGAACGAATCTGCCGTATACCGTTTCCGAAACATATGCGAATGAATTTAGAGCCTGAGAATGTTAAGGGAACTCCAACCATGACAGTACAGTGACTTCTCTTCTGGTTTCCTTCCTACCCACAGGACGCGGTGGGTCCTCAGGTGCGAAATTCCGGATTTCCCTGGGTCTTCCGGTAGGAGCCGTGATCAACTGTGCTGACAACACAGGTGGGACTTTGGAGTGCACCCCGCCGAGCTACCCCTTTTTAAAGCACTCATTGAGTCTTTTGCTAATGACTCACTGAGCCGTCAAGAAAGGGCAAAGTAAAAACACCGCTTTTGGGTGAAGCAGCAGCGTGTCGTGTTGTTTAGCTTCAATCGGTGGTGTGACAGGGTGTTCCACTTTTGGGGGTGGTGAGTGTAAGTTGAGGGAGAGGCTTTGGAGGTGTTAGGGAAGTGTTAACACCAGCGAAGCTGCTTCATAGGCACCCCTCCTCCCAGATCAATTCTGCTTGCTTTTTTTTTTTATAGGAGCCAAAAATCTATATATCATCTCTGTGAAGGGGATCAAGGGACGACTGAACAGACTTCCTGCTGCTGGTGTGGGTGACATGGTGATGGCCACAGTCAAAAAAGGCAAACCAGAACTCAGAAAGAAGGGTGAGTACAGTAGCGCTTAGTGGACAGTTGGAAGATTTCTGCCTTTGTTGAAAAATGGAACAATAATTTACCCTTCTCAGGGCCTTTAAAAGCTTGATTTCCTTTGATCTCTTCCGAGAGAAAAACAGAGAGCTTTTTGCTCGTTGCTTAATCGTGGGTTATTCCCCCAAAAGTTTTCCCACAAGACATGTGAATTCAAGGAGGGAGCCTCAGAGCACTTTTGACTTGTGATGTCTTGTTTGGCTTGAGCGCTTTTGATGCTTGGTGCACTTTTCAGCTCCTGAATTTTTCTTGTGTGCCTGTTTGGTCTGTCTCTGCCCTGGGAGGTCTTGCTTTTCCTGGGACAGCCTGGCTGTCTCTTACAAATGTGGCAGGTCTCAGCGGCATGTCACAGATACTTCTTAGAGGCCTGCATATGCTTCTCCCCACCCCTATTTTTAGCTTTTTGGTCAGAAATCTTACTTTGTTCACCTTTAATATCCTTTTGAGGGCTTGTTAGGCAAGGAGTAAGTAACATTGTGGCTAAGCATTGAATAATCAGTACGTAGATTGGGATGGTGTGCGACTGGACAGACTTTTCTTTCAGAACACTTGGTTTATCTGATCTGTGGCCTAGGGAGCTGTCAGGGAAGGGCCGAGCAGATGGCCATCGCTGTGGGTCTCAGTCAGTTGTGGGACCGAACAAAGTACACTGTGGTTCTAAAGATAGTTCTGAATTTCCAACTCTATTAATGTCTTCATTGATCCTTGTTTCTGCTAAATGACTGCTTCCCCTCACCTTAGATTTAACATGTGATGCACAAACGTGGAAAGGGCCAGGACTGGAGGTCTGGAATCCTGCATTTGTGTGGCCTTATTTATCTGCTAGCTTCATTTGTGAGAGTTTATGAGATTGATGCCTTACCACTTTGCTGGAAACCAGCGCGGCTAATAATTCCAGGTCCTGAGGGAGAAGGATGCAGAATGAAGAAAAGAAGCTTAAACAGAAATAGGATGAGATCAGGAGGCTTCTGCAAGCTGATGGCAGGAGCAGAGAGCTTCTCCATCCCAGTTCTGCTTTATTTTTAGGGCAGAGAGAGTCATTAGCAAATCAGTGATATCTCTGATCACATTTCCAAGGCAACCCAATATTTCTCCCAAGTGCAGAAAACCCCCACCATACATAACATCTTCACAAACCAAAGAACTGCCTCCAGTCTCTCCAAGGATCATGGAGGGTAGGATGAGTACAAACTATCCAGCACCACAGCTAACATGGAGGTGTGGAGAAAAACTTAGCCTTTAAGCAACTCAACCAAGCAAGTGAGGTGGGAGTTTGGGCAGACTGTCAGCTTACTGCCAGGTCCCCATACCTCTGTTCCCCCAAAATCTAAACTGCAAAGATCCTGTTGGCTTGTGGTCTCCAACACCACATGAACACGGCACCTGCTCATTTCTGAGAATTTTAATGGTTTATAAGGAGGGTCCCACAGGAGGTGCTCAATGATGTTAGTTATCTGTCACTCAGTGTCGTCTTTATAAGGTTTTTTTTTAAATTTTTATTTATTTTACATAGAGAGGAGGGGAGAGAACAAGAAGTATCAAGTCATAGTTGCTTCACTTTAGTTGTTCAATGATTGCTTATTGTATGTGCCTTAACCGGGCAAGCCCAGGATTTGAACCGGCGACCTCAGCATTCCAAGTCAATGCTTTATTCACTGCGCCACCACAGGTCAGGCCAGTGTGTGTTCTTGTTAAAAACTTGACCAAGGCTGTCTGTGTTCACAGATAGAACTTGGCTCAAGAATAGCCAGGCCTGACAAGGCAGTGGCACAGTGGCTAGAGGGTCAGACTGGGATGCGGAGGACCCAGGTTCGAGACCCCGGAGGTCACCAGCTTGAGCGCGGGCTCATCTGGTTTGAGCAAAGCTCACCAGCTTGGACCCAAGGTCACTAGCTCAAGCAAGGGGATACTTGGTCTGCTGTAGCCCCACGGTCAAGGCACATATGAGAAAGCGATCAGTGAACAACTAAGGTGTCTCAACGAAAAACTAATAATTGATGCTTCTCATCTCTCTCTGTTCCTGTCTGTCTGTCCCTATCTATACTCTTTCTGAGATAAACTCTCTCTCTGTCTCTGTAAAAAAAAAAAAAGAATAGCCAGGCTCCCTGTCCTTTTTTTTTTTTTTAACCCTGTGTTTCCAGTGTCTTGATCTCAAATGTGGTAATGGTAATTATTATCCATATTTTACAAAAGAAAAACTTAAACTCCAAAAGATTAACTTGTTCAAGGTCTCTAAACTAGTGTCAGTCAAGATGTAAATCAAGGTGTGACTGATTCTAGTGTCCTCTCTCAATTAAAAAATTTAACTTTAGAGACAGGAGAGAAACAACAATATGTTGTTTTGTTTTGTTTTATATATCAGTTGCTTTTAGAGAGGATGGGATAGAGAAGCATTCATTTGTTCTTTTGGGGGGGGGGGGCTCTAGCCAAGCCAGTGACCCCTTGCTCAAGCCAGCAACCTCAGGGTTTCAAATCTGGGACCTCAGTATCCCAGGTAGATGCTCTGTCCACTGGGCAACCACTAGTCAGGCCATTTGTTGTTCCATTTGTGTATTCATTGGTTGCTCCTGCAGCCATGGCTCGATTAGAGTGAGTTGGCCCTCGGTGCTGAGGATGGCTCCATGGCCTCTGCCTCAGCCTTAAGAAGAGCTGGGTTGCTGAGTAACGGAGCAATGCCCCTTAGCAGGTTTGCTGGGTGAATCCCAGTCAGGGCACATGTGGGAGTCTGTCTCTGCCTTCCCTCCTCCCACTGAATAAACAAACAAAAAAAGTTATTTAGGCCTGACCAGGCAGTTGCACAGTAGATAGAGTATCAGCCTGGGATGCGGAGGACCCAGGTTTAAAACCCCAAGGTCACCAGCTTGAGCGTGGGATCATAGACATGTGGTCACTGGCTTGAAGCCCAAAGTCTCTGGCTTGAACAAAGGGTCACTGGCTCAGCTGTAGCCCCCTTGGATGAGAAAGCAATCTGAACAGCTAAGGTGCTGCAATGAAGAACTGATGCTTCTCATTCCTCTCTCTCCTGTCTTTCTCTTAAAAAAAAAAGTAATTACACAAGAAAGACAAATTGAGTTTTTAATTACCAATGCTTAGACCTTCCAAGAGATGGTTGTTGCTTGTTGTTTGGTTGTATGTCCTTCTTTCCTGACTTGATACAAATATACTAGCTTGTAAACTTTCCTATGTAAATGGGACACTTACCTTCCCATAACCCATTCTTCTTGCTTTACAGATGATTGTCCTATATTTTAAAAGTTGCAGATACACATGATCATTTAAAATAATTCTTTCTGTGCATGTGCCATGTAATAGGGTTAATTCCAAATTTTTGCTTTATTTATTTTTTTTTGTATTTTTCTGAAGCTGGAAACGGGGAGAGACAGACAGACTCCCGTATGCGCCCGACCGGGATCCACCCGGCACACCCAACAGGGGCTACCTCTGCCCACCAGGGGGCGATGCTCTGCCCCTCCAGGGCGTCTCTCTGCCGTGAACAGAGCCACTCTAGCGCCTGGGGCAGAGGCCAAGGAGCCATCCCCAGCGCCCGGGCCATCCTTGCTCCAATGGAACCTTGGCTGCGGGAGGGGAAGAGAGAGACAGAGAGGAAGGAGAGGGGGAGGGGTGGAGAAGCAGATGGGCGCTTCTCCTATGTGCCCTGGCCGGGAATCGAACCCGGGTCCCCCGCACGCCAGTTCGACGCTCTACCGCTGAGCCAACCGGCCAGGGCCCAAATTTTTGCTTTATTAAAACAGCATATGTGCCTTGCAGATAGAAAGGCATTTGAGCCTGACTGGTGGTGGGGCAGTCAGGCTCAATTTAATCATTCATTGAGTGTCATATGTGATCAGAGATCAAACCAGCAAGCTCTCAACTTCAGGATGATGTTCTAACAACTGAGCTGTCTGGTCAGGGCTGTGAGATAATCTTATCGTGCTGTTTAATCAAAGTTGTAGTGATATAATGTTAAACAGTAATTAAATATATAGAAATATAAAAATATGGAAAGTATATAAAAGTAATTAAGATAATACTTAAATTAAGGAAATTAAATAAAGTTATGCCATCTGGATAGGAATTAATATAGTGTGTGCAGATGTGATAAACAGACTGACTTTCAAGCAGGGCCCCTTTAGTGTGTGTGTGAAGTTATACATAGATAAGAATGGCTTGATGTCATAGCTCTGCAAGTTAACATAAACAAGAAGCTTCTCTAGGAACATCTTAAAAGTGGTTGATGTGACATTTCAGGAGATTTACATTTAAAAGGCTCCCTTTATGTAACTCTCCAAAAGGTGGTTTGAGGTGATAATTCTGTAGATTGACACCTGTTACAAGGTGTTGGCCAGAAAAGATACTAAAGCTGAGGTGCCCCCTGCTGAGGTAGTCCCCCAGACTCCAGTGTTGACTTGGAGGAGGTCCATGCCACTCTGAGCTCTGACCAAAGCCTAGAGGAGCACACCTGCGGGGCCCCCTTAAGCTGTACCCAGGCATGCCAAAAGGATTTGTGACTGATAAACTGCCTGTGTGATTCTTGCAACTAACTTGTGTGTAGGTCTCGTGTTTTTCCTCCCGTGGCAGTTAGTGTCAGCACTGATAAGTAGAATCCTCAGAGCCGCCTCAAGAGTAGTCTCGAAGAGGCTGCCAGGCCTGCTGATAAGGGAGCAGCAGTGTCCCACTGCATGGGGAAGTCAAATCAGGGACGCCTGGTTGATGTGGAGCTTGGGCTCTCCTGGGACAGTCAGTTACCCTGGTTTCAAGGAAGCATGTTTGGTACCTGAGAGGTATGACATTGCATTTATTGAATTTGGAAATGACAGGTGCTGATCTTTCAGGGATGCTTTGCAAGGATTTAAGATCACACTGTCCCATGCCATGAACATCACCCATGCTGAGAAATAACATTTGAGATGGTTGTCTTTAAAGGACTTGGTGTAATATTTATAGTGTGTTTTTTTAAAGATGTTTATTGATTTTAGATAGAGTAGAGAGAGAGAGAAAGGTGGTGGGGGAGGACTAGGAAGCATCTACTTGTAGTAGTTGCTTCTCGTATGTGTTTTGACCAGGCAAGCCTGGGGTTTCCAACCGACGACCTCAGTGTTCCAGGTCAACGCCTTACCCACTGCACCACCACAGGTCAGGCTTTCTATAGTGTATTAATACTATTTAATCAGGCCATTTTCATAGTTGGTGTTGGGTTAGTTAAAGTGAAAATTTTGTGCAGGTTTTAAAAAATTAACTAGTCCTTCTTTAGCCTTAGTGAATTATGAAGACATTACCCTAGCTGGATAGCTCGGTTGATTAGAGCATTGTCCCAAAGCACCAACATTGCTGATTCGATCCCAAGTTGAGGCATATACAGAAACAGATCATGATTCTGTCTCTTTCACTCTCTTGCTCTTTCCTTTCTCTGTAAAATCAATAAGATTTTTAAAAATTATGAAGGCCTCAGTGCTGTACAATAAACTTTTAATTGTATTCTGTTTTAAAAAGGCATCTGTGGTAAGACAGTATGATCAAGATCCTGGCCATACACATGGGGGGGGGTGTACATATGTACACCAACAGTTGCAGGTTTTCTTTGGGTAAGTTCATTGGAGTGTAAATGAGTTTATATTTATAAAACCTAAAGTATAGCCTGACCAGGCAGTGACGCAGTGGATAGAGTGTCGGATTGGGGTGCAGAAGGACCCAGGTTCGAGACCCCGAGGTCGCCAGCTTGAGCTTGGGCTCATCTGGCTTGAGCAAAAAGCTCACCAGCTTGGACCCAAGGTCTCTGGCTCCAGCAAGGAGTTACTCGGTCTGCTGAAGGCCCACGGTCAATGCACATATGAGAAAGCAATCAATGAATAACTAAGGTATCGCAAGGAAAAACTGATGATTGATGCTTCTCATCTCTCTCCATTCCTATCTGTCTGTTCCTATCTATCCCTCTCTCTGTCCCTGTAAAAAAAAAATAATAAAATAAAATGAAAAAATAAAACCTAAGGTATAGAACAAATTCTTGGAAGCAGTAATTTGTAGATCAAGGTATGTACTTTTTTGGAGGTTTAATATCTACTGATAAATCGAGAGTTTGGCCCCTCCACTTATTCAGTCTGGAGTAGGATAGTGTTATTCTCTGTTCTGAGATATTAGGATCCTTTTTTTTTAACAGGGACAGAGAGAGTCAGACAGGGACAGACAGACAGGAACGAAGAGAGATGAGAAGCATCAATCATCAGTTTTTTGTTGCAAGACCTTAGTTGTTCATTGATTGCTTTCTCATATGTTCCTTGACCGCGGGCCTTCAGCAGACCAGGTAACCCCTTGCTTGAGCCAGCGACCTTGGGCTCAAGCTGGTGAGGTTTTTTTTGTTTGTTTGTTTTGTTTTTCATTTTTCCGAAACGGAGAAGTAGTCAGACAGACTCCCGCAAGCGCCCGACCGGGATCCACCTGGCATGCCCACCAGGGGGCAATGCTCTGCCCTCTGGGGCGTTGCTCTGTTGTGTCCAGAGCCATTCCAGCGCCTGAGGCAGAGGCCACAGAGCTATTCCCAGCGCTCGGGCCGTCTTTGCTCCAATGGAGCCTCGCTGCAGGAGGGGAAGAGAGACAGAGAGGAAGGAGAGGGGAAGGGGTGGAGAAGCAAATTGGCGCCTCTCCTGTGTGCCTTGGCCGGGAATCGAACCCGGGACTCCTGCATGCCGGGCCGACACTCTACCGCTGAGCCAACCGGCCAGGGCCAAGCTGGTGAACTTTTGCTCAAACCAGATGAGCCTGCGCTCAAGCTGGTGACCGTGGGGTCTCGAACCTGGGTCCGACGCTCTATCCACTGCACCACCGCCTGGTCAGGCAATATTAGGATCTTGACATTACCCACCTATTGAGTGAAATGGGGAAAAGGATAGGAAATGTTTGGCAAGTTTTCTTTTTTTAAAAAAAAAATTGAGGATTTTTAAAATTTTTTATTTATTCATTTTAGAGGAGAGAGAGAGAGACAGACAGAGAGAGAGAAGGGGGGAGGAGCAGGAAGCATCAACTCCCATATGTGCCTTGACCAGGCAAGCCCAGGGTTTTGAACTGGCGACCTCAGCATTCCAGGTCAACGCTTGATCCACTGCGCCACCACAGGTCAGGCTGTTTAACAAGTTTTCTAAATACATCTGACCAAATGGGAAATGTTGGGGAGCTAGATGACATGTAAACTGCTTTCTTGTGGAGTCACTGGAACCTGACGGAGTAATGACTCTGCCCTTTTCCCTTTTCAGTACATCCAGCAGTGGTAATTCGACAACGAAAGTCATACCGGAGAAAAGATGGAGTGTTTCTTTATTTTGAAGATAATGCAGGGGTCATAGTAAACAATAAAGGCGAGATGAAAGGTATGAAAGTCTCTACATTGTTCCTTAGATCTTTGAGATGGGTTGGTTTAATTCTTGGGTCTAGGAGTACAAGTAAAGGAGGACCCTCTGATCTTACCAACAGCTCATTCTTTTATGCAGGTTCTGCCATCACAGGACCAGTTGCAAAGGAGTGTGCAGATTTGTGGCCCAGGATTGCATCGAATGCTGGCAGCATTGCATGATTCGTCAGTATATTTGTAAAGAAAAAGCCCATTAAAAATTATTTCGGCTGGTTTAATTCTTTGGTCTAGAAGTAGAAGTAAAGGAGGACCCTGTGATCTTACCAACAATTCATTCTTTTATGCAGGTTCTACCATCACAGGACCGGTTGCAAAGGAGTGTGCAGATTTGTGGCCCAGGCTTGCATCGAATGCTGGCAGCATTGCATGTTCGTCAGTGTATTTATAAAGAAAAAGCCCATTAAAAATTATTTCCTTGGAATGCTTGTCTTCCTATTCATTTCTACATGTCACTCTTTTTGACACCACTCAACCCTTTCCTCCTCTGTAAAACGGAAACTGCAAATTTTCTGTGGGTATATATAAACAAAGATAAAGAGTCCTTGTACTTTGGTAAGTATACAGAACATTTGGAACTTCTCAATTTCTGCTATAAAAACTATACTTCTCACAAAAATTAGGGGATTATTTTATAGCTTCATATTTATTTTAAAATATCCCTTACTTTTTGTGAGCAGTATAGATACTTGGCCCTGGTCAGATAGCTCAGTTCATGTCAAAGCACAGAGGTTGCTGGTTCAATCCCAGTCAGAGCACATATAAGAACAGATCGATGTTCCTGTCTCTCTCTCCCTTCTCTTGCTAAAATCTGTCAATAAAAATAATATAACTGTGTCTGACCAGGTAGTGACACAGTGGATAGCGTGTTGAACTGGGATGTGGAGGACCCAGGTTGGAGACCCTGAGGTCGCCAGCTTGAGCATGGGGTCATCTGGTTTGAGCAAGGCTCACCAGCTTGATCCAAGGTTGCTGGCTCGAGCAAGGGTTCACTCAGTCTGCTATAGCCCCCTGGTCAAGGCACATGTGAGAAATCAATGAACAACTAAGGAGCCTCAACAAAGAATTGATGTTTCTCATCTCTCCCTTTCTGTCCCTCTTTCTGACTTTCTGCCACCAAAAAAAAAAAAGTATGTATGTGTAACTGCCTGACCAGATAGTGATACGGTAGATAGAATGTCGGCCTAAGATGGAGTGTGCCTAGGGTAATGCAGAGGACCCAAGTTTGAAACCCCAAGGTTTCAAAACCCCAAGGCTTGAGCATGGGATTGTAAAAGACATGACCCCATGGTCTCTGGCTTGGAGCTCCAGGATTGCTTGGCTCAACTGGAGCCCTTGGTCAAGACACAGGAGAAAGCAATAACTAAGGTGCTAAAATGAAGAATTGATGCTTTTCTCCTTGCCTCTGTCTCACTACAAATAAAAGATTTGGGGGTTTAGAGTTCTTAAATGGCCGGTACTGCTTGATGACAGGTTACTCCAGGCAAGTGGCATGCGGTTAGAAAAATATTCAAGGTAAGGTAGAGTGTGCTCAGATTCTACACATGCTCAGAGTCCAAGGAGTGATCTAAAAACCAGGTACACTGTGTATATACTTGCATTTTCAGGTTGTTTTGAGGGGGGGGAATTTGCACATGAGTATATTTTTTAAACGTGACAAATAGTAAATACCATGTCAATTTGCTCTTGTGAAAGATGATTTAGTAGTGCCTGCATGTTTTTTTTGGGTTTTTTTTGTACTTTTCTGAAGTTGGAAACGGGGAGGCAGACAGACTCCTGCATGCGCCCAACCGGGATCCACCCGGTATACCCACCAGGGGGCAATGCTCTTTCAACCAGAACCATTCTAGTGCCTGAGGCAGAGGCCACAGAGCCATCCTCAGCGCCCGGGCCAACTTTGCTCCAATGGAGCCTTGGCTGCAGGTGGGGAAGAGAGACAGGAAGGAGAAGGGGAGGGTGGAGAAGCAGATGGGCGCCTCTCCTGTTTGCCCTGGCCGGGAGTCGAACCCAGGTCCCCCGCACGCCAGGCTGACGCTCTACCACGGAGCCAACCAGCCAGGGCCAGCCTTAGTTTTAGGAAGATTAAATCTGGAAGTTTCTAAAACAGACTTGGTTTCTTGGCTACTGCATCCTCCAGTTTGGTGAATTTCAAATCTATTGTGACAAGAAGCCCCCAGGCCTTCCATTGAAAATGCTTTTATTCAGTTGTGTGATATATTCACCTTTCTGCATCAAATCTGAGATGGGAAGTCTGGGCCTGTCATTTTTTCCACTTGTCCTCTTGTGTCCATGTGTTTTCCAGGTCCTTTTTTTTTATTTTTCTTTATTTTTATTTTTTTCATTTTTAGAGAGCAGAGAGACAAAGAGGGATAGAGAGGAGAGAGATAGAGAGAAAGAAGGGGGGGAGGAGCTGGAAGCATCAACTCCCATATGTGCCTTGACCAGGTAAGCCCAGGGTTTCGAACTGGCGACCTCAGCATTTCCAGGTCGACGCTTGATCCACTGCGCCACCACAGGTCAGGCCTCCAGGTCCTTTTGAATGTTTAATAGAATGGACTCAAACTACAGGTTTGCATAATTTCAGATTTGACTTAGAGGTGCTCTCCTGTCATTGTGAAGAGATTAAATATGTTGAGTATTAAGTTGCCAGGATTAGTAATTTTTGTGTATAGGTATAATGCAACTGTTTTCTAATGCTTGTGTCTTTATGTAAAAATAGTAAAAGAATCCCTCCTTGAGCTTGTAAAATTAGGATAATAGTGGATAATAGCACCTCCGAGCTATTGTGAGCAGTCTGTATAAGGTGGTTTGATATATGAGTTTAATCAAGGGGAAAATTTGGGAAGTAAGACGTATAAAGAAGGGAATAATCTGACCGGGTGGTGGTACAGTGGATAGAGCGTCGGACTGGGATGCGGAGGACCCAGGTTCGAGACCCCGAGGTCGCCAGCTTGAGCGAGGGCTCATCTGGTTTGAGCAAAGCTCACCAGCTTGGGCCCAAGGTTGCTGGCTCAAGCAAGGGGTTACTCGGTCTGCTGAAGGCCCACGGTCAAGGCACGTATGAGAAAGCAATCAATGAGCAGTTAAGGTGTTGCAACGCGCAAAGAAAAACTAATGATTGATCCTTCTCATCTCTCCATTCCTGTCTGTCCCTGTCTATCCCTCTCTCAGTCTCTCTCTCTGTCCCTGTAAAGAAAAAAATTAAAAAAGGGAATAAAAATCACCTATAGGCCCTAGCCAGGTAGCTATATGTTGGTAAGAACATCATCCCAAAACACCAAGGTTGCATGTTCAGTCCCTAGTCAGGACATATACAAGAATCAATGAGCCTGACCAGGCGGTGGCGCAGTGGATAGAGCGTCAGACTGGGATGCGGAGGACCCAGGTTCGAGACCCTGAGGTCACCAGTTTGAGTGCGGGTTCATCTGGCTTGAGCAAAAGCTCCCCAGCTTGGACCCAAGGTCGCTGGCTTGAGCAAGGGGTTACTCGGTCTGCTGAAGGCCCGTGGTCAAGGCACATATGAGAAAGCAATCAATTAACTAAGGTGTCAAAAAAAAAAAAAAAAAAAAAAAAAAACAAAACCGAATGAATGCATAAATACATGGAACAACAAATAGATTTTTCTTTCCTCCCTCTCTAAAATCAATAAATTAAATGTTTAAATCACCTGTAGTCATAACTAAAGAAAGTTGTTCACGTTTTGCTGAATCCTATCATATATATACATATAGTTAGCCAGAGGAAAAACATGTTAGTAATCTAGTTTTTTTATTTGGTGGGGAAGGTGGTTAACAGAAAGAGGAATACTAGTTGATGAAAAGAATGGATGGGAGCCCTGGCTGGTTGGCTCAGTGGTAGAGCGTCGGCCTGGCGTGCAGGAGTCCCAGGTTCGATTCCCGGGCCAGGGCACACAGGAGAAGCGCCCATCTGCTTCTCCACCCCTCCCCCTCTCCTTCCTCTCTGTCTCTCTCTTCCCCTCCCGTAGCCAAGGCTCTACTGGATCAAAGTTTGCCCGGGCGCTGAGGATGGCTCTGTGGCCTCTGCCTCAGGCGCTAGAATGGCTCTGGTCACAACAGAGCAACGCCCCAGATGGGCAGAGCATCGTCCCCTGGTGGGCATGCTGGGTGGATCCCGGTTGGTAGCATGCAGGAGTCTGTCTGACTGCCTCCCCGTTTCCAGCTTCAGAAAAATACAAAAACAAAACAAAACAAAAAAAAAACAACAAAAAAAACGGATGGGGAGGGGGAAATTGCTTTGTGTGGACTTAACTGGAAAACAGGAGACCTTAATTCTGGGTCTGCCATTAAATGGGTTTAGGGAATACTCTAAAGTTTCTGATCTTCCAACTTCCAGTTTTGTGAAATGAAGAGTTGGAAGTAGATGCTATCTGAACGCTTTCAGATCCATTCTGGGTACAAAATTTTCAACTGGACTGAATTGGTAAAATGTATATGATAAAGTGGAAACAGAGAACCGTCCTGGAAAACAGGAGACACCCGACTGCACTCACAAGGCCCACCCACGTTCAGTAATCCTCTTTTCTCCCCTTCAGTCTCATTCCTCTTGCATGGTCTCCTGGTCATCCCTCTCCTCTGGCCCACGCAAGCAACTTCCCCTACAGCCCTAAGAGCCTACCCTTTGGATGCGGGACAATAGGGTTTGTGTCGCTGGTCAGGGACCTGACGTCACGTAACAATGCGCAAGGCAGCCCCCGCCTAGGGCCCATCCGGCCCACCACTCCCACCACGGAGGGACTTGGAGGCTGCGGTAGTTGGGATGACGCGCTTCAGCCAGTGTCCTCTGCGGTTGGAGAAGAACTTTATTTTGGATGGGGTAGCCGTGAGCACTATGGCCCGCACCTATGAGCACTTGAGGCCCAAGCTCTGGTCGGCGATTCCGCCTTACAATGCACAGCAGGACTGCCACACCCGCCGGTATTTCAGGAGCCCTGTAGTCCCGCCCATTTTGCGGAAAACTGATCAGGTATGGAAGCGCCCCAAAGCACCCCACCGTCTGCTGCAGAGGTTGGCCCTGGTAGGGGCCGACTTCCCAAATCCTGGTGTCTGACTCGAGCGCTCGTAGGGAGGATTCCCCAATCTCACACTCACACCCCCTTCAGTTTCCTGTTTTCTTTCCTTCCTTCCTTCCTTCCTTCCTTCCTTCCTTCCTTCCTTCCTTCCTTCCTTCCTTCCTTCCTTCCTTCTTCCCTCCCTCCCTCCCTTCCTTCCTTCCTTCCTTCCTTCCCTCCTTTCTTTCTCTTCTTCTTTCTTTCTTTCTCTTTCTTTCTTTCTTTCTTTCTTTCTTTCTTTCTCTCTCTCTCTCTTTCTTTCCTTTCTTTCTTTTTTCTTTCTTTCTTAATTTCTTTCTCTCTCTCTCTCTCTCTCTTTCTTTTGATTTTATTTATTGATTTTAGAGAGAGGAGAGAGAGACAAAGGGAGAAACTCGTAGTTGCTTCTCCTCTGGGCCTTGACCTGGCAAGCCTGAGGTCTCGGATGCCTTAGGACTGTGCCACCACAAGTCAGGCCCCTTCGGTTTTCTTAATGAACCGCCGGAACTGGCAGAGATGGGTGCCAGGTGTTGAGCGTGAGCTTACTGGGCTCACGGAGTCACCTTCCACCCATGAATTTGAGAATAATCTCATTTTGGGTTTCTGCAACTCTAAGAAACGGGGCTCAAAGTCACCTCTGGCAAGCCGGTTTCATTGTTTTTTTGACGTCACGGACCCGCCCTTTGGAGTGACCTCACGCTGCAAATTCTCTGAAAGCATGAAGATCCATGTGACCTCAGTGAACAAGACAAAGAACTATTTAGACCCACGAAGCACCGCACCTTCTTTCCGGTGACATCATAGTGGCAGTGGGGTTCACTTGCTAGGACCGGAGAGCCCAAACCTCCCAAACCTCGTGGGTTTCCCTTTTCCCCAGGCCTCTCCTGGGGGCTGTTACCCCTCCCCAGCAGACTACTTCCCCAAGATCAAAGATTCTAAGGCTATTTGCTAATGGTTCCAATTTTTTTCACCACTTTTGCCTCTAATTTTGTGCTTATAGATATCACAGTGGTATGAGTACGACTAATGGGGATTATTCTGTGAACAGATGTAGGTTGTTTTGTGTGTGATCCTGGGTGTTTGTGTGTTCATGTGCATGTTCAGTGTCATGTGTGTTCAGTATGTGTATATATAGACACATCCGTGTGCCATGTTTGAGTGTATACTTGCTGTTTACTTATGTAAGCTTTATGGCAGAAGGAGCTAAAGTCTGGGGGGTAAAAAGAGAAAAATGACTATTTAAAAGCTAGAAAAGAATATGGTGTACATACTTTTGAAACTTCCTATGTTCCATTTTGTAATTGTCACAACCACCATTTGTGGTAGGTATAATTTTCATTTAGATGAAGATAATGTCTATCTGTGAACTATCTCACAGGCCCTGTACTTGAACTATCTCACTTAAATCTTACAGCAACCTTCCTTTACTGATGAGATTGAGGTCCAGAAAAGCTGTGTCATTGGCATAGGTCTTGTTAGTTGCAAGGCTGGAATTGGAACCTGTCTGACAGCAGACACTGAGCCTTTAAAGTGCTAAGCTATGCAGCGTCTCCCCAAGATGAAATATAGGTCATAAATATATTTAATCTGTTTGGCCCTGTTACCGCAGTCTGTGACCTCTGCCCCCTCCACTCAACAAGCCTCAGGAGAGTTTGCACAGAGCATCTCAGCATGGTGGCTGACAGTCTACTCTGTTCTTCTTCACTCCCAGGATCGTGGCGGTACAGGAAGGGACGGCTGGATAGTGGATTATTACCACATCTTCGGGCAAGGACAGAAATACCTCAACAGGAGAAACTGGGCAGGGGCAGGCAAGTGCCACCTTGCTCTCAGCCTCCCCATGGGCCCATCTAGGAAGAATGGCGAGCGTCTCATAGTTCAGAGAGAGAAACTGGGCTGCAGTGAGGCCTGGTTGGGGGGAAAGAGGGCCAGGGATTCATTCTCCAGCTTTTCTTCTTATACATGCGCAAGTGGTGTCGCAGTGCTCCCTATATTTAGTTATTGAGCACTTGCTGTATGTCAGATGGTTTTTATCCTCACACTACCCCCATGTTACAACCTGGGAAACTGACACTAGGGAGTTAAAGTGATTTGCTGAGAAAGGCTGAGCTGGGATTAGAATTCCACTTTTTCTAACTCCAAAGGCTGTATTGCTCTCATTGCTTCTGAGCAGGCTGTGTCCTGCTCATTCGCCAGGCACAGTTAAGCAGCAACAGGAAAGGGAAAGTTGAGAAATGTGTTTCTGACAGAGTAAACCCTCTTCCCACCCCAACTCCATCAACCTTTGGTGGCACTCTAGTCACATGACCCATTATGCCATTTGGCCAAACTGAACTCAGCCATTTTCTCTAGATGGGTCAGAGGCAAGGGTATAATGTTTTCAGTTTTCCCAGGAGCAAGGCAAGATCCACCAAGCCCGAAAGTTTCTGACCCTCCTGTACCATTCACACTCCTCCTGCATGCTATTCCTGGTGTGAGGGTGGGTTTCTAGGAAGCCACCTGTCTCCTTGACCTCACCAAGCCTTGGCTTTTCAGTCAAGAAGCTCAAGACATTTGAAGATTGAGGGTTCAGCTAGACACGGGGAGCACAGTGACTGTAGCAGGGTTGGCATCCTAACACCAGCCCTGTGGGAGTGGAGAAAGCAGGAGGGGGTTGAATGCAGGCTCAGGCCTCTCTCTCCACCCCCAAGGGCATTCCGTCCAGCAGGTGACTGGGCACGACTACTACAATGCCAACGCCGATGCGAGAATGAATAGGGGGTTCAACGGTCAGTTTGGCTACCGCAGGAACACCCCTGCCCTCCGCTATCGCCCGTCTGTGTTTGGAGAGGTCACCCACTTCCCTCTCTTCTAACAGCAGCTCTTCCCTTCACACTCCTCCACCTGAATTTCTACGACAGGTGTTTAGATGAACTCTCAATGTAATTCTATATAAAAATTGTTATTTGTGCCTCTGAGTGTGCTGTTTCTTCCCTGAGGTAGGGGAAGCAGGCAAGCTAGTTTCTCCATCTTCGGCTTCTCTCCCCAACGGAGAGGAGGTAAGAGGAGAAAATCCATTTCAGGCCTGTTCCCTTCCACTCCATGCCAACGAGTGCCATCCTTGAGAGGCCTCGCTTCTCCCTTGCCAGTGCGATAAGGAGGAACTGCCTTACCTGGTCCTCAACAAAGCTCTTCCCCAGGCGTCAGGACCAGATCAGAAGCTGGCTACTGTTTCCATCAAGAATGGAGCAAGCAGTGCAGCCACAGGGATTGGCCACTGGCTGCCCTAAAAAGGATTTCCTGAGAGACATCTCATCCAAAAAAACGGATATTTTCCTTCTCCTTTCGACTTTCAATTCATAAAGAGGCAGGGCATGAACAGGGTGATACTGAAGGATTCAGACACAGTAATACTGTGCTTGGGGACACTTTCTCTCCAAATGCTGTCAGTTTTAGTTTCAGCTAGTTTCCAGGCCGTTTCTTCTTGTTGTTGTTTTTCTTTCTCCAAGGGCCCCAACCCAGTTTATTGGTGGCCAGTAGAGAAGCCAGAGCAGATGATGGATACAAAAGAAGGTGGGGCTTTGGAACACAGAGCCTGCCAGTACTCTAGTGTGGGTGGAACCTGATTACATTGAGTCACCACAAGTGGACAAGGCGGACAAACATAATAGGTTCAGGGGGTATAGCTCAGGGGTAGAGCATTTGACTGCAGTTCAAGAGGTCCCTGGTTCAAATCCGGGTGCCCCCTTCCCATTATTTTTCACTCCTATTATAAGTACTATAAATACCTCTTAACTCCCAGCCACACAGTTACTGGGGAAAACAAGGAACTCTCAACTCATCTCCTGAAATACTACTAGTTTTCCCCACATTCCAAATGACCAGTTAGGAGAACACCCTGGAAAATCTGTTGGGATCAATTAAGCCATAGTATGTCACCTCAATAAGTTCAATAAAAAAGTTAAAAAAAAAAAGACATAGTCCCTAGGAAATTCTAAATTTAAGATTAAGTCAGATTTGTGAACACAAATTTAACAATCTGAAGTATGATAGTAAAGATAAAGGTGTTCATATAATATGTATTTTTTTTTTTTTTCTGAAGCTGGAGACCGAGAGAGACAGTCAGACAGACTCCCGCATGCGCCCAACCGGGATCCACCCGGCACGCCCACCAGGGGCAACGCTCTGCCCACCAGGGGCTGATGCTCTGCCGCTCCGGGGCGTCGCTCTGTTGCGACCAGAGCCACTCTAGTGCCTGGGACAGAGGCCAAGGAGCCATCCCCAGTGCCCGGGCCATCTTTTGCTCCAATGGAGCCTTGGCTGCGGGAGGGGAAGAGAGAGAGACAGAGAGGAAGGAGAGGGGGAGGGGTGGAGAAGCAGATGGGCGCCTCTCCTATGTGCCCTGGTCAGGAATCGAACCCGGGACTTCCGCACACCAGGCCGACGCTCTACCCTGTAC
This sequence comes from Saccopteryx bilineata, assembly GCF_036850765.1. Lineage (NCBI taxonomy): Eukaryota > Metazoa > Chordata > Mammalia > Chiroptera > Emballonuridae > Saccopteryx > Saccopteryx bilineata. The sequence continues at coordinate 375,780,679 of NC_089491.1, forward strand.
AGGGTTAGGAACACTTTCTTCTTAGTTCTTGGAATGGAAGAAATAGCCATTCTGCATCCTGGCCACTTCAAGCAGAAAAGGAGTCTACTGGAGGGATGGTGGAGACAGAGTTGATGGAAAGCAGGAGACCCTAACTCAGAAAGCAGTTAACTGAGAGGCTGCCAAGTAGGGAAATCCAGCTCAGATCTCAACCTTGGAAGTGTCCATCCACTATTGGTGCCACCAACCCTGTGCTCCCATAGTCGGGAATCTCATAGTAGGGAATCTCATAGCTGGGAATAAGCATGCTGTGTTACTGATTTACTGATTTTAGTCTGACTAGCCATGAAGTAGAGTTAAATAAGGATGAACTAACAAAGTAAGCTTATAAATGAATGTCTGTAAAATGTTAAAATCCAGTTTATTGCTCTTATAACCACGATTTAATATCACCAGTTTAGTGATCACAGTTGTGTATTCTGTAACAAATCAAAAGTATGTAATCAATAAAGCGTCAACCTGGAAACGCTGAGGTTGCCGGTTCAAAACCCTGGGCTTGCCTGGTCAAGGCACATATGGAGTTGATGCTTCCTGCTCCTCCCCCCTTCTCTCTCTCTCTCCTCTCTCTCTCTCTCTCTCTCTCTCTCTCCCCTCTCTATATTGAATAAATAAATAAATAAATCTTAAAAAAAAAGTATGTAATCAATGCTGTGCTTTCACCTCTGGCCAAGTTCTCATTACAGTTGAAAGGCCTGTTTCCCTCTGGCTGTCACACATCAAGGGTTAACATCCGAGCAAAGAGGGATAAGCATCAGCGGTATCTATATAATTCCACCTCAGCCTTGCCCCCTGTTGGGCAAATAAGTTTATAAAATGTGATTTTTATGCTCACTTTGTTAAAAAAATGGCTGCTGCCCAGATATGTGATCTGTGATACTGCTGGTTGCCTTCCTGCTTGGGAAGGGGTTTTGTTATGCTAATGTGTGCTGGAGGAGGGGTCTGTGTGGGCCCAGGTAGTTTTTAAAAAGTTTGTAAAGAAGGAGGAGCTAGGAGGCCATTTTTTTTGCAGAAGCCACGTTATTGCAGAGAGAGAAGAAGCAGCCAAGATGGCGGGGTGCTGAAGGAGAAGCCAGTTTGTGCAGAGAGAAGGAGATGGGAACGAGAGGGGACTGAGCTGGTGGGGCCTTTGATTCTAGGAAAACCTGGATAAAGTCAGTGGCTTTGGGAGCTCTGAATGGATAGGGAAGTGTTTTCTCACTGTGTGTGTATTTACTCACCTGCTAGTGCAAGGCTAGAATAAAGGTAATGGCCCACCATTTCTTGGCTCTGCAGTTTCATTACCGTCAGCCCAAATTCAATGAGAACCTGCATGCAAATAACCACGAAGGCGGCGGCGGCCCCTGGCCTTCCACCCCCTTCAAGCGGGAGCTATATGACTCCACCTCAGCCTTGCCCCCCTTCTCCTCACATCTACCATGCTGAGACTTGCAGTTCTGAAGTTCTGATTCTCACTAAGGCAAGAGGATAACCTGATGTGGGAATGTGTGGACACCGGCTGCAGAGAACAATAGCTATAGTTTATAAGTTACCAGCTAGCTTCAGTTCCTGTAACAACCAAAGCAGCAGAGACTCCGACCTTCAGATATGCCAGCTCCGAGACATGGTGACCTTCAACTAGTTATCTGAACAAACTGTGCTGTCCCCTCAGCAAAGAACTCTCAACCCCCTTCTTTTGTTCCTTTGTTTTATTTTTTGTTTATTCTCCCTCCTTTTCCCTCCTTATAAAAACCCCTGCCTGTGCCTGACCGGGCGGTGGCACAGTGGATAGAGCATCGGACTGGGATGCAGAAGACCCAGGTTCGAGACCCCAAGTTCACTAGCTTGAGCGAGCGCTCATCTGGTTTAAGCAAAAGCTCACCAGCTTGAGCCCGAGGTCGCTGACTCGAGCAAGGGGTTACTCGGTCTGCTGAAGGCCCGCGGTCAAGGCACGTATGAGAAGGCAATCAATGAACAATTAAGGTGTTGCAATGCACAACAAAAAACTAATGATTGATGCTTCTCATCTCTCCATTCCTGTCTGTCTGTCCCTCTCTCTGACTCTCTCTCTGTCTCTGTAAAAAAACAAAAAAACAAAAACCTGCCTGTACCAAAAGAGTAAGATGGGTTTTGGAGGAAAAGACCCCTGGTCACCCCATCTTCTTAGGCTGCTGGCTCTTGAATAAACCTTTTTCCTTCTCATCAGTGCCTATGTTGTGTAATTGGTTTTCATGGCAACAGGCAGTTGGACTTGTGGGTCATTTTTCTGGTTTCATTGTCATTACACTGTATATATTGTTCCAGCTGCACTTGCATCTTCAAGACAATTTGTTGAGTTAAAAAAAATGTCAAGTGAAATTATTTGATTGACTGCCATAGCCTGACACGTGCGCTGATTTATGACAGGTAGGGGTGGAGGGAGTGTTGCCTCATAAAGTTTGACAACACGAGATACTGCCCCAGAATTGGAGGAGTGTTTGAGCACAAAAATGAATATCTCACCACAACACCATTTTCCTACTTGAAGAAACCATTTGTAAGGAGAGAGCATAATAATTCATTGATTTCCATTTCTAGCACTCAAGGATTTGCATTCTTATACCCCTTTATTTCCCATTTGCTAAAATTAGATAAATATTTGTATTAAATCGATTACATACATCTACATTATCATGATCACATAAATACTATTTATTATTGAGTGAATCTATACATACTATGATAGTATTTCCTTCATAGTATTTCCTTCCTTGGAATGTTTTTTGTTTGTTTTTTTACAGGGACAGAGAGAGAGAGTCAGAGAGAGGGATAGACAGACAGGAACGGAAAGAGATGAGAAGCATCAATCATCAGTTTTTCATTGTGACACCTTAGTTGTTCATTGATTGCTTTCTCATATGTGCCTTGACCGCGGCCTTCAGCAAACTACGTGACCCCTTGCTCAAGCCAGCAACCTTGGGTCCAAGCTAGTGAGCTTTTTGCACAAGCCAGATGAGCCTGCACTCAAGCTGGCGACCTTGGGGGTCTCAAACCTGGGTCTTCCGCATCCCAGTCCGACGCTCTATCCACTGCGCCACTGCCTGGTCAGGCCTTCCTTGGAATGTTTTTTCTTGAAGATAATTATCTTTTTTTTTTTTTTTTTTTTTTTAATTTTTCTGAAGCTGGAGACCGAGAGAGACAGTCAGACAGACTCCTGCATGCGCCCGACCGGGATCCACCCGGCACGCCCACCAGGGGGCGACGCTCTGCCCACCAGGGGGCGATGCTCTGCCCCTCCGGGGCGTCGCTCTGTTGCGACCAGAGCCACTCTAGCGCCTGGGGCAGAGGCCAAGGAGCCATCCCCAGCGCCCGGGCCATCTTTACTCCAATGGAGCCTCCGCTGCGGGAGGAGAAGAGAGAGACAGAGGAAGGAGAGGGGGAGGGGTGGAGAAGCAGATGGGCACTTCTCTTGTGTGCCCTGGCCGGGAATCGAACCCGGGACTTCTGCACGCCAGGCCGACGCTCTACCACTGAGCCAACCGGCCAGGGTGATAATTATCTTATTTTTTAAAAGACTTTATTCATTTTAGAGGAGAGAGAAGGGGGCAGTGGAGCAGGAAGCATCAACTCCCATAGTGCCTTGACCAGGCAAGCCCAGAGTTTCTAACCGGCGACCTCAGCATTTCAAGGCCGAGGCTTTATCCACTGCGCCACCACAGGTCAGGCAAACTCATGTTTTATTTGCATATTTTTTTGTGCCTGTTGACAATTACTTTCAAATTTTTCAACAGCCTGGTTCGAACCTATCAAATGAAGTTTTTCAAAGCAGCCTTCTGACACATTCCGTCCTCTGCTTCTGACACATTCCGTCCTCTGCTTCAGGGTACTCAGGCCTGCCACCAGCTGGTGCGTTAGGAATTCCCAACCCTTCTCTGTGTTGGAGTCTCTCTATTTCCTAGACATTGTCCTCCTTTTTCTTGGCTTCCTCCTTTATATTATGGAGCTTCCTGAGAAAGAATATATAGGAGGTAAAATATTTGAGTCCCTGCATGTCTGAAAATACCTTTCTTTTCCTTGAGTGCTTGAGACATAGTTTGGAAAAATCATTTCTTTTCTTTTCTTTTCTTACCATTGATTTGAGATTGAGAGGAAGGGGGGAGAAGAGGAGGGGTAAGAGGAAGAGGGGGCGGGGAGAGAGGGAGAGAGCTAGATAGAGAGAAGCATCAACTCATTGTTCCATTCAGTTGTGCACTCATTGGTTGCTTCTCCTGTGAGTCTGACCAAGGGCCGCAACCTCTGCGCGCCAGGACGACACTCTGGTGGAGTTGGATCCAATTCTACCTGGCTTTGTGGAGGAAGGTTTTGCGGGAAAGTCAGCTGAAATTCTTGCAAATTATCTAGTACAAATTAACCATTGAAGTGTGAAGGAGGGATTCTCTCTTCTAACTTCCCTTCCTTTTACTCTCATAGGGCCCCAGCTACAATATCAAGATGGTAAGAACAGGTCATAAGTGAACCAGGAATGTCTTGAGTAGGCTAGTGGGGGTCAGAACTCTGTGGAGTATTTCACCACAAAGCAGCTAGACCCCCTGTTTCTTTTTTTTTATTAATTTTTAAAATTTATTTATTCATTTTAGAAAGGAGAGAGAGAGGGGGAGAGAGAGAACGGGGAGGAGCAGGAAGCATCAACTCCCATATGTGCCTTGACCAGGCAAGCCCAGCGTTTCGAACTGGCGACCTCAGCATTTCCAGGTCAAGGCTTTATCCACTGCGCCACCACAGGTCAGGCTAGACCCCCTGTTTCAATTCAGTGTTTTCCCCCAGAAATTTCCATAAGACACTAGTTAAACCCAATTGATATCGGTTTTAGAGGTTTGTGTCTAGTTAGACAATGTACAAAATTGATGTCTTAAATGCTTTTATGCCCCTTCCTTTGCCACTCAATAAGAATTGCTTAAACATGCCACCCTCCAGGGCTGCACTGCAGATCACATTTTGTTTCTCTGTTTCCCCAAGTGTAGGATGGGTACTGCAGGTATACCCAATTTGACAGCAGCTGGCAGACAGGTTACAAAAAAGACACTGAACCGCAGAGTGAAAAAATTACTCCAGCCTGACCAGGCGGTGGCGCAGCGGATAGAGCGTCGGACTGGGATGCGAAGGACCCAGGTTCCAGACCCCGAGGTTGCCAGCTTGAGCGCTGGCTCATCTGGTTTGAGCAAAAAACTCACCAGCTTGTACTCAAGGTCGCTGGCTCAAGCAAGGGGTTACTTGGTCTGCTGAAGGCCCGCGGTCAAGGCACATATGAGAAAGCAATCAATGAACAACTAAGGTGTTGCAACGAAAAACTGATGATTGATGCTTCTCATCTCTCTCCGTTCCTGTCTGTCCCTATCTATCCCTCTCTCTGACTCTCTCTCTGTCTCTGTAAAAAAAAAAAAAATCACTCCTTTTTCAAAACTTTTTCCTTCCTGAATAACTCAACGAAAGTTTTATTTGGTGTCAGCTCTTCTAACACTTCTGAATCCTCTTTTTTTTTTTTTTGTATTTTTCTGAAGCTGGAAACAGGGAGGCAGTCAGACAGACCCCCGCATGTGCCCGACCGGGATCCACCCGGCATGCCCACCAGGGGACGATGCTCTGCCCATCTGGGGTGTTGCTCTGTTGCAACAAGAGCCATTCTAGCGCCTGAGGCAGAGGCCATGGAGCCATCCTCAACGCCCTGGGCCAACCTTGCTCCAATGGAGCCTTGGCTGCGGGAGGGGAAGACAGAGACAGAGAGGAAGGAGAGGGGGAGGGGTGGAGAAGCAGATGGGCGCTTCTCCTGTGTGCCCTGGCTGGGAATCGAACCCGGGACTCCTGCACGCCAGGCCGACGCTCTACCACTGAGCCAACCGGCCAGGGCTTGAATCCTCTTTTTTTTTTTTTTAATTAAAGAGAGAAGACATATCTAGCTGGTGTTTAATAATATTCTATTTGATTTTCCATTCTGTTTATGGTAAGTGATACTGATTTTCTTTTAAGTAAAAGCTTTATTGATACAATTCACTTATGATGAGGGAGAGGTCCAGAATGATGTCTACATAGAGAAGTGCTGGTAAAAGGGGAGAAAAGAGCTGGACTGGGGGAGTAGGGATAGGGGACATAATGAGTTCAGTTTTTGTATTTTCCAGGTATTCATTGAAAATGCCTAATAGCCAGTCTTAAAACCCTGGAGCTTGAAAGAGATTTGACTGGAGATCATAAATTTGGGATTCATCAGCATAGAGATAAGTGAAAGCCCTGTGAGTAGATAAGTCTTCCAGGGAGAGCAATGCGTGTGAAAAGACCTAAGACAGAACCTAAGATGCAGGATGAAGAAAAAATAATCATGTTTCCCAAGAAGGATCTAGAGAAGAAAAGGAAAATCTGGAGATTGTTAGGGAGAGTCAAGTAGAGGAAAAAAAGTATTTCCATAAGCAGAGTGGTCTTCAATACCAAAGGCTCAGGGTGATCCAGATGAGGATGAATGTGCCATTTGACTTAAATACAGGGGATTACTGAAGATCATGGGAAGAATAGTTGAGTGGAGGGGTGAGATTAAGCAGAAGATGAAGTGGAGGCATCTTGTCTCCTGAGTGGAGACAACTCGTTCTAAGTTTGGTTAAGACAGAGAGGAGAGAATAGTACGACAGCAGCTGGGGGAAAGGTGGGCCTTTAAAATGAACGCATCTAAAATATTGATGCCAAAAAAAGCCAATAGTGAGGGAGATTCAGGAGAGAGGAAGAAATCGAGCAATACCAGAAGTGAGGGGTGGAAGCCAGAGTGGAAGAACCGCCAGGCTTAGATAGGAAGGACGCCTCTTCCACTGCAAACTAAGGGAAAGGAAATGGGGAAGCTGGCCGATTCCAAAGGTTTGGTGAAGGGCTGCCGATGGAATTTCGGTTTTATTGTTTCTACTTATCTCCGTAAAGTAGGTCTGACTTAAGGGAGTTGGCGCTACGTCGAGGTTTGAGGAAAGTGCAGATTTGAAAAGCCGTTTGGAAAACCAAGGTGTGTGTGTGTGTGGGGGGGTGACTTCCCGCGGGGAGGCGGCCGAAGCTGGTCCATGTTAGTGACTCGCGGGGAGACACTGAGTGGAGCCCGAAGGCGCACGCTGTGGCACGTTGCCATGGCAACCGAACCGCTGGACAAGGTCCACTGACATTGTAACTGACCGGAGCCTGTTGGGATACACAATTTGGGATAGCAGGTATGGTGCCAACCCGAAGCGTCCAAAACGAGACCGCAGACAACGTACCATCACAGCCGCCTCAGACTACGAAACTACACGTGACGTTACTGCTACTCTGCCCCACCAGAGTGAAAACGTCATCACCTCGCGACGCCGTCGCGGAAATAGAACGCCCTCCCGGAAGTGAGTTCTAGATCCGGCAGTGAAAGTGGCAGCTGGTGGCCCCTAAGAGCAGATCTGAGGTGGTCGCACCTGAGCTATTTCTCTGCGTTTCCTCTTGATCCTTCCTGAGTCTTCTAGGTAGTGAGGAAACGTCTCCACCGTCATGGGAGGCGGAGACCTGGTAAGTGAAGGAGGCCTCAGCTGGGGAGGACTCCGGCTGGAATCGGTCTACGGCTGGGGAAGGAAATTGGTGGGGATGGGAGTGGGTAACGTTGGCAGCGCAGCCTTGCTTTCAGGGGAGGGGACGGATCCCTAAAGCCACGGAGGGACTGAGCCGAGACTTGGGAAGGTGTGGCAGGTGTGTCGCCAATGGTGGCAGGTGTTGTTTGTGTGTTTGTTGGCGGGGGCCCTCCCGGCTGGAAATTCTAGGAAGACCCGGGCGGCGGGGATTGGAATCAAGGTAGGAAAGGAGACATATCAGAGACGGGTCACGCAAGCATTATTTTTTACGTCTTGTGTTGGGACACATAGCACTTCTTCAGTTAGGAGTTCAGAGGGATGTCCTGGGTTATAGTTGGCATGATTTGTGCCTCCGTCTTCTGTCCCCTGGGATCCATTTTAAGCCCGAAGTCCCTCTTCTTGTCCACCTTTTCCGTTTCTCCTTCAATGTTATATTCTGATCTGTAATATCAGAGCGTTCTTCTGAATTTATAGCACTTAATATAAATTAAGTGGCAATTTCTCTTAAACAGTATGTTTCATTTGTAGGGGCCCCAAATAGGGCAATGACCCACAAGAGGATGGTACAAGATCAGAAATTGCTAACTTCTTGAGAGTGCAGTTAATTGAATCAGCAAATAGATCAATTTAGTCACCTGCCCAGTAGCTGTATATATTTTAAATAATTTATTTATTGATTTTAGAGAAGGGGGGTGGGTGGGAATGAGAAGCATTCTGTGCATTTCTTTGGCAAGCCCAGGGATTTGAACCACTGTGCCACCACAGGCTAGGTTCCAGTGGCTGTATTAAAATTTGTCAGATGTTAGCCCTGGCCGGTTGGCTCAGTGGTAGAGCGTCGGCCTGGCGTGCAGGAGTCCCGGGTTCGATTCCCGGCCAGGGCACACAGGAGAAGCGCTCATCTGCTTCTCCACCCTTCCCCTTCTCCTTCCTCTCTGTCTCTCTCTTCCCCTCCCGCAGCCAAGGCTCCATTGGAGCAAAATTGGCCTGGGCGCTAGAATGGCTCTGGTTCCAACAGAGCAATGCCCCAGATGGGCAGAGCATTGCCCCCTGGTGGGCATGCCGGGGTGGATCTCGGTCGGGCGCATGCGGGAGTCTGTCTGACTGCCTCCCCGTTTCCAACTTCAGAAAAATACAAAAAAAAAAAAAAAAAAAAAAAAGGAAGGACAAGAAGACAGAGAGAAAAGGAGGAAAGGGGAGGACCTCACTGACTGAACACCTTCCACATGCCAGGTACCTTTCTCATTTAAACTTCTTCACTGGGCCCTGGCCGGATGGCTCAGTGGTAGAGCGTCGGCCTGGCGTGCAGAAGTCCCGGGTTCGATTCCCGGCCAGGGCACACAGGAGAAGCGCCCATCTGCTTCTCCACCCCTCCCCCTCTCCTTCCTCTCTGTCTCTCTCTTCCCCTCCCGCAGCCAAGGCTCCACTGGATCAAAGTTTGCCCGGGCGCTGAGGATGGCTCTGTGGCCTCTGCCTCAGGCGCTAGAATGCTCTGATTGCGGCAGAGCTACGCCCCAAGATGGGCAGGGCATCGCCCCTTGGTGGGCATGCCGGGTGGATCCCGGTCAGGCGCATGCGGGAGTCTGTCTGACTGCCTCCCCCGTTTCCAACTTCAGAAAAATACAAAATAAAAATAGATAAATAAAAAAAGCTTCTTCACTGGTCTGCTGGTATTCAATCCTTTTCCTCTCCAGTCCATTCTTTTTTATTTTATTTTATTTTATTTTATTTTATTTTATTTTATTTTATTTTTTTCTGTATTTTTCTGAAGCCGGAAACGGGGAGAGACAGTCAGACAGACTCCTTCAGGCGCCCGACCGGGATCCACCCGGCACGCCCACCAGGGGGCGACGCTCTGCCCACCAGGGGGCGACGCTCTGCCCCTCCGGGGCGTCGCTCTGTTGCGACCAGAGCCACTCTAGCGCCTGGGGCAGAGGCCAAGGAGCCATCCCCAGCGCCCGGGCCATCTTTGCTCCAGTGGAGCCTCGGCTGCGGGAGGGGAAGAGAGAGACAGAGAGGAAGGAGAGGGGGAGGGGTGGAGAAGCAGATGGGCGCTTCTCCTGTGTGCCCTGGCCGGGAATCGAACCCGGGACTTCTGCACGCCAGGCCGACGCTCTACCACTGAGCCAACCAGCCAGGGCTCCAGTCCATTCTTCACATGATTGCTAGTCTTGCCTCTCACTTGCATATGACTGTTTAGTGTTTCCTACTGTCAACGGAGTAAGTCCAGCCCCTTAACATGGTTTGTAAGGCACCTACGGTAATCTGTTTCTTTCTTAGTTGGCTTCATCTTGAGCCCCTTCCCCATCAGCTTATACTCCATTTCCAGCCACAGTGAATTATTTGTGCTGTGTTCTTTCTTATCCCTGGGCCTTCACCTGTGTGTGCCATTTCTTCTGTTTGGAAATCTTACTCCTTCCTCTCCTCTTTCTACATGACTGAGCTAATTTATAATTGTTCTTAGATGTCACTTTCTCCAGGAAATCTTCCCTGATTGGGAAGCTGAACCGGAGAAGTGGCTCTAGGGGAGGATGGAGAGAAGAAGCATTCCTTGAAGGTGAAGGGGAGATCAGAACCAAGCGGAGATTCCTGGGGAGGAAGGTTGAAGGAGATACTAAGTGGGGTTGTAAACCATACAGGTGTAAAGCAGATTAAATGAACTGAAGGAAAAGAAGGTTGCATTCATAAGAGTGAATGCTGCTTTTCAGACTCTGTACCTTTCCATCTCCCTGCTCCGTTCCTCATGTATTGTCATCACCAACCCTCACTTCAGACATGGCCAATGGAAATCAGCCTCATATGCATTTCAGGTTAAAAGTACACTGCTCACAAAAATTAGGGTATCAGGGAATGTGCAATGTGCTATATTGCATTTTCACCAATGAAATAAAAGTTAGTTTTGCATTTTGCATATTTAACAACTTTCTTTGACGTGTTTGCTTTTCTGATGTCCTTTTTTTTTTACAGAGATAGTCGGAGAGAGGGATAGATAGGGACAGACAGACAGGAACGGAGAGAGATGAGAAGCATCAATCATTAGTTTTTCGTTGCAACACCTTAGTTGTTCATTGATTGCCCTCTCATATGTGCCTTGACTGTGGGGCTACAGCAGACCGAGTAGCCCCTTGCTTGAGCTAGCGACCTTGGGTCCAAGCTGGTGAGCTTTGCTCAAACAAGATGAGCCCGCGCTCAAGCTGGTGATCTCAGGGTCTCGAACCTGGGTCCTCCACATCCCAGTCTGATGCTCTATCCACTGTACCACCGCCTGGTCAGGCTGATGTTCTTGTGTAATAAAATCAAATGCCTGACCTGTAGTGGCACAGTGAATAGGGTGTCAACCTGGGACGCTGAGGTCGCCAGTTCGAAACCCTAGGCTTACCTGGTCAAGGAACATATGGGAGTTGCTGCTTCCTGCTCCTCCCCCTTCTCTCTCTCTCTCTCTGCCCCTCCCTCTAAAATGAATAAAAATAAAATCTTAAAAAAAGGAAAAAGCCTGACCTGTAGTGGCGCAGTAGGATAAAGCGTCGACCTGGAATATTGAGGTTGCCAGTTCGAAACCTTGGGCTTGCCTGGTCAAGGCACATATGGGAGTTGATGCTTCCTGCTCCTCCCCCTTCTCTCTCTCTCTCCCCTCTCTCTAAAAATCAATAAATTAAAAAAAGGAAAAAAATTAAATGCTTTCTTTTTTTTATTGCTTCATATTTATTTTGAAATATCCCCTAATATTTGTGAGCAGTATGTTTGAAGGGAATTCAGGAAGGGCCTTTTATATCCTGAAACTTTATGCACTTGAACAACAACCCTTTGGCATGTGAGAGATGATTGGGTGCCAGCCCTGTCATTGTTAAAGACAATGAAAGCCTTGCCCCTACCTATGCCTGCCTTGGCATGATCAAGGTGTAGAGACGTGGGTGAGGGCCAGTTATGCTTAACACCCACACACTCCCTGAATTGTTTTCTCCTTCCTTCTGATTCCCACAGAATCTGAAGAAGAGCTGGCACCCGCAGACCCTCCGCAATGTGGAGAAAGTGTGGAAGGCCGAGCAGAAGCATGAGGCTGAGCGGAAAAAGATTGAGGAGCTTCAGCGGGAGCTGCGGGAGGAGAGGGCCCGGGAGGAGATGCAGCGCTACGCAGAGGACGTTGGCGCTGTCAAGTAAGCCAGGAGCTGGGGGAGCGGTGGGCAGTGTGGGCTGCGGTGTCCTGGTGTGTAGGGTACTGCAGGACTGGCCTGCAGGTGCATCATTCAGTTGTTGCACAGCAGCTGGTTAAGAGCATGGGTTTTGAAATTAGACGGACCCGGGGTTTGAGGCTGGTTTTGCATATACTAGCCTAGCCATGTAACTGGGTGCAAGTTTGGGAGCCTTGGTTACCGCAGTAGACCCAGGAGAGTGCGAGTTTCCGGTTTCTAAGGTTGTTGAAGATCAAATGAGGTAACATGTAAAGGGCTTAGTGTAGGCCAAGGTCATGGTAGATGACTGAGGATGATTGCCACTGCCTGCCTCTCAGTGTGTGGCAAGGCCTCGTGCCTTCTTCTGGTTGTGTATATGTTGCAGGCTCACTTTGGGGGGGCATTGAGGTCCCATGGAAGGACATGAATGGTGTGTCTGTCAGTCAAAGCTGTGTGACTGTGGGCAGTCCCACTCGATTTTACTCTACTGTTTCCTCATGTATGATATAGGATAGGAGCAGCAGATACCCTCCCCATCTTGTAAAAGCAGGTGGGAGTAAAGTGTGTTTTGTTTTTTCAATTTATTTATTGACTGGTTTTAGAGAAAGAGAAAGAGAGATAAAGAGGGGAACATTGGATCTGTTCCTGTATGTGCCCTGACCAGAGATTGAAAACCTGCAAGCTTTGTGTATCAGGATGACGCTCTAACTGCCCTAACCAACTGAGCTCTCTGGCCAGGGCAGTGTGTTTTGAGAAATAAAAAGCATAAACTATGTAGTGCATTCCTAACAGAATTGAAGAAAAGCTACAAATAGACTAAAATTGAGTAACCTACTATCATTGTCATTGTTTATGTTCTTCATTCTTTTTTTTTTTTTTTAATTTTTTTCTTTACAGGGACAGAGAGAGAGAGTCAGAGAGAGGGACAGATAGGGACAGACAGACAGGAACGGAGAGAGATGAGAAGCATCAATCATCAGTTTTTTGTTGCAACACCTTAGTTGTTCATTGATTGCTTTCTCATATGTGCCTTGACTGCGGGCCTTCAGCAGACCGAGTAACCCCTTGCTTGAGCCAGTGACCTCGGGTCATCTAAACTGGTGAGCATTTTTTATTTTGCTCAAGCTGACAACCTCGGGGTCTGGAACCTGGGTCCTTCGCATCCCAGTCCAACGCTCTGTCCACTGCGCCACCGCCTGGTCAGGCATCATTGTTTATGTTCTTATGGGCAAGTCCCCAGGCTGGTGTGTAGCATGTGTCCCCATTGGATATACAGAGCTTTTCCATAATAATTTCATGACAAGAGGATTAGTGACACTCAAGTTTGTGTGTGTGCATGTGAGAGTTTCAATTTGTGGGAATGGCATTATGGAACTTAGGGTAACAATCACACTGTTTCAAAATAATGGATTGGGGAGGAGGCCATTTTGATGTAAGTATAAGATTTGAAATGTTTTAAAATAAATGGAGTTTCAGAATTTTTTAAAAAAGATTTTATTTATTTTACAGAGAGAGTAGAAAGAGAGGGGAGGAACAAAAAGTATCAACTCATAGTTGCTTCACTTTAGTTGTTCATTGCTTCCTTGTTGAATGTGCCTTGACTGGGCAAGCCCAGGGTTTCAAACCAGTAAATGACTTAAGCACTGCAAGTCTTACTGCCAGTATGGCTCCTGTTATGACATCACTTGTGGTGAATTCAGGGATTTTCTTCCCTTGGCTTGAAGCATACTACAGTCAGTCATGGAAAACAGACCTCCTCAAACTACTAAGCTACCTCCCAGCTGTGGAGGCCTGGTTTTAATAGCAGTCCATCTCTTTTATAGTCTCTGTTTTACTCCCACTGGAGAATGGCCAAACCTTTAATTGCTTGACAGACACCACCACTTGTGGTACTCATAGTAACGCCACTGTCTTCCCGCGTTTACCAGGGCACTACACTTGCTCGTACTCCTCCATCTTGACTGTAGTGACTGGGCAGGCTGGTAGAGCCTGCACCCAAGTGGCCCACGACCAATTCTTTCTTTATTTTTTTAATGTTTGTGATTTTAGAGAGAGTGGAAAGGAGAGAGAGAGAGAGTCAGGAACATTGATATGTTCTTGTGTGTGCCCTGACCATGGATGGAACTGGCGACCTCTGTGCTACTGGACAATGCTCTAACGCCGACTGAGCTATCCGGACAGCGCCACAATTCTTCCCTTCCCTTTCCTTTCCTTTCCTTTTTCTTTTCTTTCTTTTTAAAGATTTTATTTATTGATTTTTTTAGAGAGAGGGGGAAGAGAGAGAAAAGGGAGGGGAAGGAGCAGGAAGCATGAACTCATAGTCATTGCTTCTCGTATGTGCCTTGACCAGGCACACCCGGGGTTTCAAACCAATGATCTCAGCATTCCAGGTGGACGACTTATCCACTGCTCCACCACAGGTCAGGCTCAATTCTTAATTATAGACTACAGTATTTCTCAAACCAATCCTCTTTTTTTAAATTAATTTATTTATTTACAGAAACAGATACAAACAGAAAGAGAGGACAGACAGACAGGAAGGGAGAGAGATGAGAAGTATCAATCATTAGTTTTTCGTTGTTCATTGATTGCTTTCTCATATGTGCCTTGACTGTAGGCCTTCAGCAGACCGAGTAACCCTTTGCTTGAGCCAGCGACCTTGGGTCCAAGCTGGTGAGCTTTGCTCAAACTAGATGAGCCCACGCTCAAGCTGGTGACCTTGGGGTCTCGAACCTGGGTCCTCGGCATCCCAGTCCAACGCTCTACCCACTGCACCACCGCCTGGTCAGGCTACTTTTTCTTTTTTTAATTTTTCCATGGGGGGGGGAGGGAGAGAGAGAGAGAAGCATCAACTCATTTTTCTACTTAATTGTTCCATTTAGTTGTGCACTCATTGGTTGCTTCTTATACATGCCCTGACTAAGAATAGAGCCCATGACCTTGGTGCACTGGGACAAAGCTCTATTCACTGAACCACCTGACCAGGGCCTCTCACCACTTTATTTTTCTCAGAACCCCAGGGAACTATTTGTTTGGCATGATATTGTGACATAATTTGGCCCACTCTTTTGTCTTGAGAGCATAATTTTCTTACTAAGTTATCTGTTTGTTGTTCTTTTTTCCATGATCTCTTCAACTATAATATTACTACTGCTTGTGCCAGTATGACAATAAGCACCAAAACAGTCCTGGCCAGTTGGCTCAGCAGTAGAGCATCAACCTGGCGTGTGGAAGTCCCGGGTTCGATTCCTGGTCAGGGCACACAGGAGAAGCGACCATCTGCTTCTCCCCCCTCCTCCCCCTTTTTTCTCACTCTCTCTCTGTCCTGCAGCCTGGCTTGATTGATTTGAGTGGGTTGGCCCTGGGTGCTGAGGATGGCTCTGTGGTGCCTCCACCTCAGGTGCTAAAAATAGCTCGATTGTCAGCGGTCCCAAATGTGCAGAGCTCTGGGCCTGGACAGGGGTTGCTGGGTGGATCCCAGTCGGGTGCATGCAGTAGTCTATCTCTGTATCTCCTCTCCTCTCACTTAAAAAAAAAAAAAAAAGGCACCAAAGCACACAATGAACACAACTGCATATGTGGTCACTGAAATTGTTCTTGGTAATGAGGTGACCCAGAATATGCTTATTGTTTTAGACTATCTTCGAAATGAAAGGATAATATAAAGACTTTGTAGAAGAGACTTGAGAGGCCCTGAGCAAAGATCCATGCCCCAGGTTGAGGAACACTTTCCTCATAAATTACTTTAGGTGGTGAATATGATCTCTCCGCTAAATGGTAAGCTTCATGTCAGCAAGCACCATTTCTTCCCATGTGCCACGTGGAGTCCTGTGCTAAACCCATGCTAGGTGCCTGTAGAATGAGAGAGTCCTGCTCTGACCAGCTGTGCTTATTTATCCATCATCTTCAGGTTTTGTGTGTAGGTTGAAGAAGTCTACATTTTCTTTTTTTTTTCTTGAACTAGGAAAAAAGAAGAAAAATTAGACTGGATGTACCAGGGTCCTGGTGGGATGGTGAACCGTGATGAGTACTTGCTGGGACGCCCCATCGACAAATACGTTTTTGAGAAGATGGAAGAGAAGGAGGCAGGCTGTTCTTCTGAGACAGGACTCCTCCCCGGCTCTATCTTTGCCCCATCGGGAGCCAATTCCCTTCTTGACATGGCCAGCAAGATCCGGGAGGACCCACTGTTCATCATCAGGTACTGATGAGGGGCTAGGAACGGAGTTTTGTTACAGAGATGTTGAGTAGAGGTATTACATAGCCTCTCACTTCACAATTGGTTTCTTCTTAGTTTTTGTCTATTTCATAAAAGGATTTGTCTCCTGTTCTGTTAGTTTCTAAATTAATTGTAGTGAGGTATACATAGCATAATTTACCATCTTAACCATTTAAGTGTTCAGTACTGTTAAGCATGTCCACATTGTTATGCAACCAGTGTCTGGAAGTTTTTCATCTTGTAAAACTGAAACTCTCTACCCAATAAACAACTCTCTATTTCCTCTTCCCCCCATTCCCTGGGCACCACTATGCTATTTTTTGTTTTTATGAGTTTGACTACTGCAGGAACATCATGTAAATGACATCATACAATTTTTTGTCTTTTTGTGACTAGTTTCTTTCACTTCGCATAATGTCTTCAAGGTTTGTTCATGCTGTAGCAGGTATCAGAATTTCCTCCTTATTTAAGGCTGAATAATATTTCACTGTATACATTTCGTTTATCCATTCATCTGTAGATGGACTTATTTCCACCTCTTGGCTATTGTGAATAATGCTGCTGTGAATATTGATGTTATCAATGTGGTGCATATTATTTCATAAACTACTCTTTTTCACCTAATCATGTATACTGAACATATATTGAACATCTTTCTATGCCACGAATTATGCTTCTGTAATACCATTTTTATGTCTTTATTGTATTGGTCCACCATAATTTATTAAGATGCTCTTGTTGGATCCCTAACTTGTTTCAAATTTCATTGTTATGGTATGAACACCTTTGTAGTGACCTTGCTTATTTCCTTAAGTAACAAATTTGTGAGACCAAAAAGTATGTGATAAGTGTTGCCAAATGTTCACCAGAAAGGTTGACCAATTTACTCACTTATGAACAATATATGAGTGTGCAATTTCCTTCTTTTTAAAAAAAACAAAAAAATTTTCCTACTGATTTAAAAGATAGAGAGAGAGAGGGAAAGGGAGAGAAGTATCAACTTGTTCCACCTACTGTGCACTCATTGATTACTTCTTGTCCGTGCCCTGATCAGGGATCAAACTCACAACCTCTTTGTGTTAGGTCAACGATTTATCCTCTGAGCCATCCAGCCAGGTCCAAGAATGCAACTACTTGAAAGAGGAATCCATTCTTTTTATTTCTCAGGCAGTTATTATGCTAAACAGTGGCTGTAGTATTGGAAAGTTGCAACCAGCTGATCCACAGCATCTATTTACTTGACTAGTTGGAAAGCCTTGAGTATGAAGCCTAACAAGAAACACACCTTGGGGCAGTGAACACACAATCCAGTGTACAGATGATGTATTGTAGAGTTGTGCACCTGAAACCTGTATAATTTTGTTAACCAGTGTCACCCCAATAAATTCAATGAAGAGGAAAACAAAAAAAAAGAAACACACTAGACTCTCTTGCACTACAGGGAACCAGTGTGAACTTTCCCACAATGTTCAAACCCTTATGCAAATTTGGGGAGGATTTGTGGCTTCCACACCCTATAGATTTCAACATAGGGCCTGTCTGTATGTGTTTCGAAAAAAGATTGCTACAGTGTGTCCGTAAAGTCATGGTGCACTTTTGACCGGTCACAGGAAAGCAACAAAAGACGATAGAAATGTGAAATCTGCACCAAATAAAAGGAAAACTCTCCCAGTTTCATAGCTATTCAGTGCAGTTTGATGTGGGCTCACACACAGATTTTTTAGGGCTCCTTAGGTAGCTATCCCGTATAGCCTCTATAGACTCGTCACTGACTGATGGCCTACCAGAACGGGGTTTCTCCACCAAACTGCTGGTTTCCTTCAACTGCTTATCCCACTGAGTAATGTTATTCCTATGTGGTGGCGCTTTGTTATAAATGCGCCAATATTCACGGTGCACTTTGGTCACAGATTCGAATTTAGCGAGCCACAGAACACACTGAACTTTCCTCTGTACCGTCCACATCTCGACTGGCATGCCGTGGGCTGCTCCGCTATATACACGGTGTTACATCATCATCTGCGCATGCGCACATGCTGCCACATCATCCTACAGAAACTGGGAGGGTTTTCCTTTTATTTGGTGCAGATTTCACATTTCTATCATCTTTTGTTGCTTTCCTGTGACTGGTCAGGAGTGCACCGTGACTTTACGGACACACTATAGAATTGTGGAGAATAGAATGAGTGACTTAATTTCCTTTCTAAAAGAAACTTATTATTTTTATGAATTTTTTTCTTTCTTTAGGAAGAAGGAAGAAGAGAAAAAAAGAGAGGTATTGAATAATCCTGTGAAAATGAAGAAAATTAAAGAATTGGTAAGTAGTGCATCAAATAAACACCTGGATTATCTTTTAGCTACTTAACACGAGAACTTCTGTCTGTTTACTCTTACATGATAGGAGGGAAAACAGAAGGGCTTTAAAAATGTTTGTCTTTTAGACTTTTTCCTGGTGATTTTATTCAATCCTAATTTATAGAGTTTAATTAAGCTTGATTTCCTCTTTTACACCTTTTGGTTGGGAAAGTACCATGTGATGTCATTTTTCCAGAAAAAGGGGGTATGGGATATGCCTGTGGAAAGCAGGCTCATACATTATGTTCAGGAGATCAGGTGGCAGGCCTCTAGGGCCCGGTCAGCATTTCTGTGATGTATTATGGGATTGTTGTTTGGATCATTTGGTAAGGAAAATTTAAAGATCAATCCTGCAGCCCCCAATTGCTTTCAATTAGTTGGAGTTCTTTTGATAATGGAAATTGCTAGGCAGTGGATCCAGAGACAGTTTAAAAACACAAATTCCTAGCCCTACCCACCAGAGATTCTATTCACTAATCTAGGGGGCTTGTGTGCACAACCAGAGTTAAGACCTTTCCCCTGTTGACAAGGAAGCTCTGATAATGCCCTGCTCCCATCCCCTCTCCCCTGACCCCCCACTGTAGATCCAGAGGCTTGGAGTCAGGTGGTTTGTGCATAACCCAGTCCCCTTCGAACTGGTTATGATCTGGGCATTTTCTAGTTGCAAATGAGCCTGGAAAAAAAGGAGAAGAAGAAAAAGAAGGAGAAGAAAAAGAAGCACAAGAAACATAAGCACAGAAGCTCCAGCAGTGATCGTTGCAGCAGTGAGGATGAGCGCAGCTGGGGGAGGTGAGCATGTGGAGGCGGGCCTCCCTCCTCACGGACTCATTCATGCATTCGTTCCACAGACACTAACTGAACTCCTACTCCATGCCAGAGCTGCCAGATGCTGGGCTTTCGGTGCAGAGCGCATCCTCGCCCGGCTTGCTCTCTAGCACCAGGGGTCCTCGGAGATCTTGGCATGACCCCGAATCCCTATAGGTCTATGGTCAGACATGCTGGATATGACTTTCCTCTCAGTCTGTGATTCCTCCAAGACTGAAGCAAGTTTTATGTAGGCTTTTTATTTTTTAATGCGTTAATGGGCCCATCTGGGTGCATTCTATATGTCTCCTCTGTGGGAGCAGTTGGCACTGTCACTGCTGACTCACGCTTAGTCCCTGGAATAGCAGCACGAGGTGAGAGGAGAATGTGTTCAGGCTTTGGGGCTGCAAAGCTGGGCCCACGCTTTTTCACAGGAAAAACATTTCTGCTGATGGATCTTCCAGCACAGACAGTCCAGATAGAGAGACCCACTCCCAGGTAATAGCTGGGAGGCGGGGAAGGTCGCCAGGGAAGCAGGAAGCACATTTCAGCACAGAGGTTTAAACTGGACCTTTATGCATTTGCCTTCTCACTGAATGTGTGTTTTAATCTCTTAGATCTCAAAAGAAGATGGCAAATTCTTCCTCTGTTTTATCTAGAGTTCCTGGGTATGGCTTACAGGTAAGGACATGGGCTTCTCTAAGGGAGTGGGACTGTCCAGTTGTCAATTTGACAGCCTTTTCAGATATATCATTTTTAGCAGCCAGTCAGACATCATGTGGGCAGCAGGGAGTTTGGGCAACCAAGAGGGGGCTCCTGGGCAACGGGCCCATGCCTTATTCCTGCGCTGAGGGCTCTCTGAGCAGAGAGGCTAAACCCCCAGTGGAGCATTTAGGCACCTGTCTCTCCCTCTGCAAATAATTTACATGCAATGCAGGCATTTTACACGTACAGGTTGATGACTTTTGACAAATGCACACCCCTCTGCATTCCTTCTTGGCCTTCAGTTTGTTTAACCTTAGGTCTTGTCCTCCATGCTCTCTTGTTCTGCCTTAGGCTGCAGTGACGAGCCAAGCCAATTTTAGTGGTTGGGTGGATATATTATTTTATTATTATTATTATTTTATTTTTTATTTTACAGAGACAGAGAGAGAGTCAGAGAGAGGGACAGACAGACAGGAACAGAGAGAGATGAGAAGCATCAATCATTAGTTTTTCGTTGCAACACTTTAGTTGTTCATTGCTTGCTTTCTCATATGTGACTTGACTGTGGGCCTTCAGCAGACTGAGTAACCCCTTGCTCAAGCCAGTGACCTTGGGTCCAAGCTGGTGAGCTTTGCTCAAACCAGATGAGCCCGCGCTCAAGCTGGCAATCTCGGGGTCTCGAGCCTGGGTCTTCTGCATCCCAGTCCGACGCTCTATCCACTGCGCCACCACCTGGTCAGGCGGATATATTATTTTAAAGAATCTGAAGTTTAACTTTCCTAAGTTTGTATGGTTCTTTGTGAGGGCATGGGTTTACCCAGTTGTCTCTTTATAGAACCTCAGTGTTCATTCATTTTATTGTTTCACTGCGTTTTCTCCTGAGCGGCTGGATTTTCCTATGAATAGCCTTTCTTCCTTTCCATGATGATATAGATCAGGGACTCCGACCATAGCCAGGGTCCTTTGATGGCCGAGCCAAAGGGAGTGCATGGGTGGAAGCATCACTCCAGGTCCAGAAGCTCCTCCCCCTCACCTCCCAGACATGCCAGCAAGAAGAGCACTAGAGAAGTGGGGTCCCGGGACAGGAGATCTCGATCCCCGGGCAGAAGGTCACGGTCCCCAAGGCCAAGCAAACCGTGAGTCTGGGAATTTCACTGTGAAATAGCCTGTGCATGCAGGGGCCTGGTCACAGCATGTTGCTTTTGGTGATACCTGTTCATTAATTTTTCGAAATGTCTTTGCTTCATTATTCCCTTTACATCATTTCCCTCTACCTCAATGTAAAGGTCAGGCCCCCAGAACTACATATGGATATAATTGGAATCTCTAGAGTGAGTTTAATATCAACTCTTATGTATCTTTATGTCTTTGTTTTTCTTCTTCTTCTGCCTCTATTTTCTTCAGTTTGGATTATAAGTCTAACCCAGTTAGTTTGTCTTCTGTCGTTTGAGGGACATGATCAGAGCCTTGTATTAAAAAAGCTTTTCTCCTCTCTGCCCTCTGTGTCTGTTACAGGCACAGCTCTAAGGTAAACCGGAGAGAGAGAGGCCGGACTAAGAGCCCATCACCTAAAAAAGAAGTCTACCAAAGGCGGCATGCACCTGGATATACCAGGTGAGTCAAGAGCCCAGCAGATAAGCTTCGACCCTGCACGCCTGAGTCTAGGAGTGGTTCAAACTGGGGCAAGTGAACAATCTATGTCACTGTTTTGCCCAACTAACCTTTTTTATTCTTCTTATCAACTTTTTTTTAAAATTGATTTTTGGATAGAAGGGAGAGAGAAAGAGAGAAAGATGGGGGAGAAGTGGGAAGCATCAACTCCTAGTAATTGCTTCCCGCATATGCCTTAACTGGGCAAGCCCAGGGTTTCAAACTGGCTATCTCAGCATTCCAGGTAAATGCTTTATCCACTGTGCCACCTCAGGTCAGGCTCTTCTTGCCAACTTTTAACAGTCTGCTCTGCCTCCTCACCGGGGGAGGCACATTGAAAGGACAAATTGTCTGTCAACATCTGTAAGCATATTAATTCTCGAGATTTCCATAGAGAAGCTTTTCTTGAGAGAATGTTCCTTTCTTGAGTCATCAGCTGTGAGGTCAACAGGGTGCTTTCCTGAGGGCAGACACCCTAAGACGGCTTTGTGTTTGATGTGGGTATGGAGTGAGTCAGACAGAATACAAGCAGGCAGCCCTGGGGCCTGAGGCTGTGCCCTTGGAATGCTGTCCCTAGGAGTCTTCACTTGCTCTTAGTAGAACTGTGGATGAAATGAGCAACTTTTGTGAACTCCCTTTTATTGCCCCAACAAATTGGCTGCATATTAGAATCATCTGGAAAACTTAAAAAAAAAATTCCCATCACCCGGCTATATCCCAGCCCTGTTACATCATAGTCTCTGGGGGTGGGCCCAGACATCCACATTTTTTTTTTTTGTATTTTTCCGAAGCCAGAAATGAGGAGGCAGTCAGACTCCCACATGTGCCCGACCGGGATCCACCCGGCATGCCCACCAGGGGGCGATATTCTGCCCATCCAGGGCATCTCTCTGTTGAGACCAGAGCCAATCTAGTGCCTGAGGCAGAAGCCACAGAGCCATCCTCAGCGCCCGGGCCAACTTTGCTCCAATGGAGCCTGGGCTGCGGGAGGGGAAGAGAGAGACAGAGAGGAAGGAGAGGGGGAAGGGTGGAGAAGCAGATGGGCACTTCTCCTGTGTGCCCTGGCCGGGAATTGAACTTGGGACTCTTGCATGCCAGGCCGATACTCTACCACTGAGCCAACTGGCCAGGGCCCAGACATCCACATTTTTAAAGCTCGCTAGTGGTTCTGATGTGCAGCTAACATTGAGAACCACTGAGAGTCAA
The DNA here is from genome assembly GCF_036850765.1 of Saccopteryx bilineata. Classification (NCBI taxonomy): domain Eukaryota; kingdom Metazoa; phylum Chordata; class Mammalia; order Chiroptera; family Emballonuridae; genus Saccopteryx; species Saccopteryx bilineata. The sequence continues at coordinate 375,803,394 of NC_089491.1, forward strand.
CATCTTGTATTCACTACATTCCTAGAAGAAAGGTGGACCCTAAGGTCCTTTTTAACTATTAATTGCCTGATTTTCTAAGTTTCTAGGAAACAAACTTTTTTAAAAGGTTTATATTTGACTGACAACTTTCCAAAATCTGTTAATGTTACATATTTCTGTGCCTTCCCAGATAGATTGTATTACATATAATGTAATCTTTTACGGGTGACCCTGGGTCAGTTGTTCAGCTGTGCTGTAATTCATGCCACTCTTATGGATGGATGCTCATGAGTTTGTATCTTTATATTTTAAGGCTTATGGTCAGTACATGACTGTGCTGAGATCCCGCTTTGATTTTGTCTCTTTTGCTGTCTGCCATCACATGAACTTGTCTTTCTCTGTCAGTCTTTCTTATTGCCCTTAGAGTTTTTGTTGAACTTTATAATTTAAAATGAGTTAGAGGTCTCAAGACCTCTCTCTTCTGGGTGTAAAAACACAGAAACTTGAATGCATGGATTTTGTGATATGTCTTTGTTTTGATTTGGTGTTCCAGGTGGTTGAGGTTGTTTTATTTAACTAAGATGATGCAAATTAATAAAAAAAGAGAAAAATTATGGCTGTAAATCCTTTCGTAGCACGATTTAATCATTATTTTTCAGATTGAGAGACATGGGATAGTTCTGCAAAGACCTGTGAGAATTAAAAAAAATTTTTTTTCTTTTGTGTCTGCCTGATCAGGCAATAATGTTTCCTTTTAAAGGGGGATTTGTACATCACACCCATTTGGAAGCAATGGATTTGGGCGTCTGACATTGTTAAATAGTGATTGAGCTGGTTCATGACCAACATGTTGCTCTAACTTCATTTGCAGTGAGTGATAGAAAGAAGACTCAGCTATTACTTTCTGAGATTAAGTTAAATTCTTTTTTTCCCCCTTAATTTGTTGATTTTAGAGAGAGTGAGAGATAGTAACATCAATTTGTTACTGTGTGTGTCCGGACCAGTGATCAAACTCACAACCTTTGCATATTAGGATGACACTCTAACCAGTTGAGCTGTCTGGCCAGGGCAAATTAAATTCTTTAGGCACATGGCTTCTAACTTAGTCCTGAAGTGGTATATTCATAGACTGTGTTCATGGATTCTAAGCATCTCCGGTGGGTAGATAGATGGTAGATGTCAACAGTCACATGGATAACTTAGTCCTCTGTTCCATAAATTGTTGAGTGAGGGTGTGGCATCTTTCACTAAACATCTTTGAAATCTGGCTGAAACCACTGACCAAGATGTTAGGAAGGAAGGAAACTCATGCTGAGTTTGATGATAGTTTGGGCATATCCATAGAAAGAGCAGTGAGCTGGAGAATGTGGAGTCCTACCTAATTTGTCCTTCCTTTGGTGACTCCATTTTTTTGCCTGTAGAGTAGACCTGAAAGGATGGTTTTTGTGTTCAACAGAAAGCTTTCATCAGAGGAACTCGAGCGAAAACGGCAAGAGATGATGGAAAACGCCAAGTGGCGGGAGGAAGAGAGACTGAACATTCTTAAGAAGCACGCTAAGGATGACGAACGAGAGCAGAGGCTGGAGAAGCTGGGCTCTCGGGACAGGAAGTTTATCCAGTGAGTGCATCTTCTTCCTGCCCAGCTTTCATGGCGATGGTGCCAAGCAGGCAGTTGGGCAGCTGGTTCACTGATTGTGTTCCCAGTGTTTCTGTGTCTGCAGGGAGAACATGGAGCTCAGTCTCCAGATCATCTTTATTACCACTCCCAGCTGCTGGCCAGAGAGTAGGATGTTTTTTATATTAGAGGAAGAGAAGTGAATTGGTATTTTCATTGAATCTCCTTGGCCTTCCTTTTTTCTTTTTTCTTCTTTCTTCTTTTCTAAATGAGAAGAGGGGAGATAGACAGATTCCCTGTGTTCCCTGACAGGAATCCACCTGGCAACCCCCATTTAGGGCCTGCCTATCTGGGGCCATGCTCGCAACAAAGACCAAACTATTTGCCTGAGGCAGAGGCTCCATGGAGCCTTCCTCAGTGTGCCAGACGATGTGCTCAATTGAGCCATGGCTGTGGGAGGGGAAGAAAGGAGAGGAGGGGGGAGGGTTGGAGAAGCAGATGGTCTCTTCTGTGTGCCTTGACCAGGAATTGAACCCGGGACTTCCACACACCAGATCGACACTCTACTGCTGAGCCAACTTGCCAGGGCTCCTTGGCCTTCCTTTTAAACAAGAATTCATGGCTCAGGAAGTCTTTTTCTAATGAAGATTTGACTTGTCCAAACAGATAAATGTTCCCTTTGAAACGAGTTTAAAAAATTGAGTTCCAAATGGAGTCACTCGAAAGTAATCTATGTAGACTTAAAAGAACTTGTGTTTTTACAGCTGCCTTGTGTAAAAAAGAAGCAACCTGTTACTTCTAATTTTGCTAGATGACCAGTTGATACATATTTGTCACATTCGTCTGTCTTCTCTCCCTAGCCGCATGAAGCTAGAGAGTGCATCTACCTCCTCCCTAGAGGATCGGGTGAAGCGGAATATCTACTCTCTACAGAGAACCTCAGTAGCTCTGGAGAAGAACTTCATGAAAAGATGAAAACCATCCTTTCACTGGTTTTCCTGAATTTTCCAGGGAAACTGCTGATCCCTTAAAAATTCTCTTTATAAGAGCTCAAGTGACTTCTTCCACAGATGTCAAACACCACTGTTCAAAGTGACTCTCCTCCATTGATTCCTGGAACAGCTACTTTGAGAACTAGTGTGATGTGCTTTATGGGACCCTCAGCAGCTCTTGCAGAGTGGGTTTTGAGTGTTTTTAGTGTGGGGGCACTGGACCATCTAGGTGTCAGCACTCCTGCTCTGGAAGGCTGCTCCCGGTGGTCGTGATTCTGATTATGCCTATCCCACCCCCTCAGCATATATCGGACCATTTAGAAATCTCTCTCTCTAGAGTCTCTGAGGTAGATTGTGTTTACTGGAATAAATGAACATTTACTTGATTTAGTAAATTTGTGACAGAACGATGTCAGATGGGGGCAGGGCCAAAGCAGTGACAGAATCTGGAAGGGGAAAATATTTAAAAATCCCTCCATGAACTGCTGAACCATTGGATTTCTTTCAAACTGTTAAAAGTATAGTGTGTATATATACAAATGGTAATTTTTACATGCTTTTTTAAAAAAGTTACCTTTGTAACCAATATGTTGTTCCAATATGTTGTTTGTAAGTGACTTGACTGTATAGTGAAACCACATTGTATGTTATTGAGTAATATAGTAAAGCAGGTCAGCTTTTTTTCCCTCTCAAATCCAGCTAGTTTAGGAGGGGCTTGGTTTATTGATAGGACCTAGGGTGTCTATCCTTTTATACTGCTTAGTCTTTGATGTGGGAAGTGCAATGATGTAGTCAAATGATTTTATGAGTCAGCACCAAATTGCCAGTATGCTCACTGGCTCTTAAAAGAAAAGAAAATGGAAGCTGTTTATTTCATGGCTTACCTTTTATCATGTAGTGATCTTATTACAATAAGTCTAGATTTCTTGGAGTTGTTTGCTACTATTTTTTAGTCAGTTATTAAAAAAACCCAAAACCATATGGGACCAATTTCCTGTCTTTACTCCTTTCCCTTTTCTGTTCTTTCACCGCAAGCCCTCATTTGACTCAAGAACTCGATCTTGGGCACTCTTGACCCACACATTAGCGGGGCTAGTTCCTTTTCTGGTAATTCCTAATTCTGCTTAAAATGAATTTGGATTTATATTTTTGAGTGCTTGTGATGATGCCAGGCACTGTAATATTTAAAACGCAGTTTTTCCCCAAAGAGAAAGTAACATACACTTGCCATTCATTTACTCACCTCTTCCTGTTCCCCTATGTTAGGGTTAATTATGTATTTTATTATGTTACTTTGTAATAAAGGGTAAATTTACTTTTCTAACTGTTTAAAGAGCGACTATGTTATGAGAACCAAGTTTACGGATTTCTGTACAGAACACTAACCTGTCACTGGGGTCAAATATCTGGAGATCCATGGTCCGAAAGGAATTATGTAACAAAGAGTGGGCAGTTTACTCAAGGATTTCATGAAGTGAGCCAGAGAATAAGACGATTATGACTGCTGTAGGACAGGTGATTAAGGTGCCAGCAGTCTCTTAACTTGACCCGTTGGCGGGAGAAGACTGGGCAGCAGGTGAGTTGGTGGGTGCGTAACTCATTCATAAAACCCAGGGCTCCCGGCCGGCTCCTCTCATTGGCCCTGGGGGAGAGGGGCGTGTCCCGTGGATGGAGCACCGCCCTAGGCCCTGGGGAGTGGGAAGATCCACGCTTGGGTGGGGCGAGGGGGCGTTCCTCGGTTTTCCCGGCAGGACTTCCTTTTCCCTTTGCTCTGTTCCTCCTCTCTCCCCCGGGGTGGGGATGGTACGTCCCACCCTCCTCGCATTCCCGCCCCTTCTCCCCTCCCATGTGGTGGTGCCGCCGCCATCTTGGCACGTCAGGTTGCGGGAAAGAGCCAAATCCTGGCTTTGGGGGCCCGGACAGGGAGCCCCTCCCCCGGGAGACAGCGAGACCCACCCAGCCCTTCTCCCCTCCTCGCTCCGGCACGAGGCTTTGAGGCGCGCGGAGGCCAGCCGGGCTCCTCTCAGGCCCGGGGAGGAGGGGCGAGCGGGGCGCCGCTGCCTCCCCGGGACGGGCGGTACCACTCCAGCAGGGAGGAGAGAGCCTGGAGACTGCAGGGCGGTGGCAACGCCCTGGAGCGGGGTGCGGAGCGGGCCGGCCGGCTCCCTGGGGGCGGGGCGGGGAGGGCGGAGCGTGGGGTGGACTGAACCACCCGGGCGGGGTGGGGAGGTAACGGGACGGGCGCGACCATGGCGCGGTGAGGGAGCGGGGGTGGGGATCGGTCCGGGGGAGGCCTGGGGCCGCTGGCTTGTGCGCCGTCTCGGCCGCCCCCCCTTACGCCGCCGCCGCCGCCGCCTCCCCGGGCATGTCGTCCAACTGCACCAGCACCACGGCGGTGGCGGTGGCGCCGCTAAGCGCCAGCAAGACCAAGACCAAGAAGAAGCATTTCGTGTGCCAGAAAGTGAAGCTATTCCGGGCCAGCGAGCCGATCCTCAGCGTCCTGATGTGGGGGGTGAACCACACGGTAACTAGCTCCCCCGCGCTCTCCCACGCCCCCTGCCGCCCCCTGCCTTCGCCCCGCGGGCCCTGCCAGTGACGCCTGCAACCCCCTCGCCAAGACACTTGCACGCCCACCCCACCCTTGCACGCCGTCCCGGCCGGGTGTTCACTCCTCGCGCGCCACGCGAGGCCTGGTGTCTCCGTGGTATGCCGTCGCCGCCTCTCCTTCCCTCCAGCCCCTCCGGCGTCCTGCGTCTGGTATGCTCGCTTCGGGTGTCCTGGATCGCCGAGGCTAGGCCTGGGTGCGGTGGAATCGTCTTCATCTCCCCTCTCTCTTATCCCACCTCGTGTGTTGCATGTGTTTTTCCTCTTTATAACCCACTGCCAGCTCACTGTCCAGTTGACAGGGCAAGTGGCATTGGCCTGCTTGACTGTTTCTCTATTTCTGGGCGTTTGGTTGGTGTGGCTGCTCAAAGTTTGCCATCCTACGGACCACCTTACCCGTGGCTATGGAAGTCCTTTCTGGGTTTCGTTTTTTTCTTCTTGAACAAGATGTATCAACTGGCGAATCTCAGGCTTCCTTGAACCAGACACTTTAAGGGTGTCTTCCTGGGTTAGGGAGAAGAGAGAATGTAACCATTTGATAGAAGGTGAGGCTGGATTATAAGGACTATTCATAGTAGAAATAATGTCTTCTTGCATTCTCCTATGGTGTTCATGTCAAAGACTTTGACTTCTCATTTATTTAGCTCTCTGTTGGATTGACATAAAGAGTGTGATACTGGATAGTGGTTAGGAAGAGAGAGCGGTCCCCTGGATCCTTGGGGTGCTTTGAGATTGTCCAGCAGTCCCTGTCAGGAAGTTGGGGCCCAGCCCAGTGTCTGAGTTGGTGGACTTTATGTCATATTTGTTTAGGGTCTTTCTTCTCTTCCAACCACTTGCCCCTTGCATTCTGACCATTTCATTGTGAGTCCCTACCCCAGGAATGAACAGAATAAGTAATAGGACCTGAAACAACCAACTTCACCAAATAAAGTTTGGAATGGGGAAGCTAATGGCTTGAATTTCCTGTGCATTTCAGTTCTTTAATCCCCCTAACTTTTCTGAGCGTTTGAAATTGCCCTTAAGACCAAATGATGACGGAAGACCCAGGGCCAGCAAGACTTAGCTTTGCTTTGGTAGAGGAGCCTTTGGTTGGAGGTTGATAAACTATAGTCTGAGCCAGGGTTTTAGATCTTTACATCTAATACAGAAAAGCACTTATGTATGGTGAGGTCTTTGTTGGTTTCTTGGTCTTGGGCAGTTAACTGTTTTCAGTACTGATGTGAGGGTTGGCCAGGGTAGGAAGTACCACTGATTTAATGCCCAGACCTCTGGGGGATGTTTCTTGCCTGTTCCTTCTGCTTCGTTCCTTCTGCCTCAGGGGTCGTTTGATAACATAATCCGGGTAATCAAAATGTGAACCCTGTGTCCCTGCCCAAAAGTCAGTCCTTGATTTTGTTCTGGTGCCTGCTTCTCACTAGAAAGCATCCCTGTCTGTGCAGAGAGCTGGTAAAGATCCAAGAGTTAGGAATATTACAGCTAGCTAAAAGTGATCTTGTGTCCCTTATTTTATACATGAAGAAATGGAGGGCCCGGGTGGAGAATTAGCTGTGTTGTGATTACATCAAAAGATGCAGTTCATTGTCCAGTACTGTGGGCTGTGCTGGCCAGTGGGGCTTGAGAGGCAGGTCCCGTTTTTTTTTTGCCTCACATTCCTTGTCCTATCTCTCAGCCACGTGCCAGGACAGGGGAATTATGGTCTTGTTAGAGAACCTGAATGTATGCTCAAGTATATGCTCCTGTGCATGCCGGTCCGCGGGAGTGTGTGTGGTGCTTGGTTTTCTGATAGGTGGTTATCAGCCTGCTCAAATGGGGGCATCAGGTGGAAGCCTCTAAGTGGCAGGAGGATAGGTATCTGTTGTTCCTACTCTGTTGGACTCAGCAGTCCTCCCTTTTGCTTTGCTAACTTTGAGAAAGTTTGAGGGCTAGCTGGAAAGGCATTGACTGTAAGCAAGACTCATGCCTCTGGACATAATGAGCGAGCACCTCAGGGGGAATGCTCCAGGCACCACTGCCCTGCACAGGCCGAGCTTCCAAGGTCAGTCAGTTCCAAGTTTTATTGCTTCAACTCAGTTTGCAAAAGGTCTGGTACTTAAACGTCCCCATTTGGGAGATGGAGGCATCTCCCCAGAAGAAGAGTATAAAATCTCTCTAGTCTCGCTTGACCAGGCGATGGCGCAGTGGATAGAGCGTTGGACTGGGATGCGGAGGACCCAGGTTCGAGACCCTGAAGTCTCCAGCTTGTGTGTGGGCTCATCTGCTTGGAGCAAAGCTCACCAGCTTGGACTCAAGGTCGCTGGCTCAAGCAAGGGGTTACTCAGTCAGGCGGTCAAGGCACACATGAGAAAACAATCAATGAACAACTAAGGTGTTTCAACGAAAAACTAATGATTGATGCTTCTCATCTCTCTCCATTCCTGTCTGTCTATCCCTCTCTCTGACTCTGTCTCTGTAAAAAAAAAAAAAAAAAAAGTTCTTACCATTCGGGATCAGGACCACATTGTTCTTAGTGGATTGCTAGCATTTCTTGGAGATGACCTTACTTCATTCAGAAGCCCCCTGTTGCAATGCTTTACAAATCTGAGGTTTCAGTTATCACCTTTTCTTTGATTCTTCAGTTTCTCACCGGTTTAGGCGTTTAGGCCATGATGGTCTATGGCTGATGGTGTATGTGAGAGATGAAGGATGGATATGTCTTTATCTGTAGTAAAATTACTCTCATGAGGTGTTTGATTTACGGCTAGGTTGGAAAAGAGAAGCCTTTCAGGTCAGTGTCGTCGCATGAGCTGTTCTTATGGATAAGGATGCAGCCCATGGACTTGGGGGAGGAAAACTGTGTAGGAAACGGAGAAAAATCAGAATACTTTGGCTCTGTCATGGGAGAACTGACAAAGAGAAGAAATCAGTGTTTTAATGGATGAAATACAATTCAAAGGGCCTGGAGTTAGGAAAGAGATAGCCTTTGAGAGGGGTGTGGAGACCAGAAAAGACAGACCTGGCTTGATGACCTGTTGGCCATTTTAGGAACCAGGTGTGTGTGAAGACTCACCCAGTTGATCAGAAGGAATAGGAGCAGCTGATGGTAACTATGTTAACATTCGGGAAGTTGCTAGCCTTGTTCTTCAAAGTAGCTGCACCGTTTTATGTTTTCACCTCACCGGCAGTGTGGCAGTGTGGGTGTGTGTGTGTGTGTGAGGGGGGTACCAGTTTTTTCACATCCTTGCCAACGCTTGTTATTGTTTGTCTTAAAAATATATACATAGTATATGTACACACACACACACACACATTGATTTTAGAGAGAGAGGAAGGGAGAGACAGAGAAACATCGATTTGTTGTTCCACTTATTTGCGCATTCATTGGTTGACTCTTATATGTGCCCTGACTGGGGACCAAACATGTGGCCCTGGCCGGTTGGCTCAGTGGTAGAACGTCATCCTGGCGTGCGGGAGTCCTGGGTTCGATTCCCGGCCAGGGCACACAGGAGAAGCACTCAGCTGCTTCTCCACCCCTCCCCCCTCCTTCCTCTCTGTCTCTCTCTTCCTCTCCCGCAGCTGAGGCTCCATTGGAGCAAAGTTGGCCCCGGCACTGAGGATGGCTCTGTTGCCTCTGCCTCAGTGGCTAGGATGGCTCTGATTGCGGCAGAGCAATGCCCCAGGTGGGCAGAGCATCACCCCTGGTGGGCGTGCCGGGTGGGTCCCGGTTGGGCACATGCGGGAGTCTGTCTGACTGCCTCCCCCGTTTCCAACTTCAGAAAAAACAACAACAATAAAAAAAACAAAAACAAAAACAAACATGCAACTTTGGCATATTAGGATGATGCTCTAACCAGCTGAGCTATGTGGCCAGGGCTCTCTGTCTTTTTTTTTTTTTTTTAATAGCCATCTCGGTGGGTGTGAAATGCTGTCTTATTGTGCTTTCTTTTTTTTACTTCTTTTCCAAGTAAGAGGAGGGGATATAGAGAGACATACTCCCCGCATGTGCCCCAACTTGGATCCACACAGCAATCCCTTTCTGGGGCCGATGCTCTGCCCATCTGGGGCCATACTGGAAACCAAGCTATTTTTAGTACCTGAGGTGGAGGCTCCACAGTGCCATCCTCAGTGCCTGGGGCCAATGTACTTGAACCAATGGAGGCATGTGCCGGAGGGAGAGAGATAGAGGAAAGGGGAAGGGGGAGACATGGAGAGTGCTTCTGTGTGCCCTGACTGAGGAATCGAACTCAGGACATCCACATGCCAGGCGACGCTCTACCATTGAGCCATCTGGCCAGGGCCTCATTGTGATTTCATTTTGTGTTTTCTTGGTATAGTGAAGTTGAGCATCTTTTCATGTGCCTATTGGCCATTTGTATATTTTCATTGGAGAAATATCTATTAAGAGCCTTTAAAAAAGAAATAATCTTTTGGCCATTTGTTTTTCTTTTTTTTTTCGTTTCCTGAAGCTGGAAACAGGGAGGCAGTCAGACTCCCGCATGCGCCCGACCGGGATCCACCCGGCACGTCCACCAGGGGGCGATGCTCTGCCCATCCGGGTCATCGCTTTGTTGCGACCAGAGCCATTCTAACGCCTGAGGCAGAGGCCTTGGAGCCATCCCCAGTGCTCCGGCTATCCTTGCTCCAATGGAGCCTTGGCTGCGGGAGGGGAAGAGAGAGACAGAGAGGAAGGAGAGGGGGAGGGGTGGAGAAGCAGATGGGCGCTTCTCCTGTGTGCCCTGGCCAGGAATCGAACCCGGGACTTCCGCACGCCAGGCCGACACTCTACCACTGAGCCAACCGGCCAGGGCCCCTTTGGGCATTTAAAAAAAACTTTTTGTATCTTTTAATTGGGTTATTTGTCTTTTTATTATTGAGTTATAAGAGTACTTTATATATTCTGGATGCAAGCTCCTTATCAGATACATGATTTGCAAATATTCTATCCCATTCTTTGAGTTATCTTTTTCACTTTCTTAATGTTTTCTTTTGAAGCGCAAATTTTAAATTTTGTTAAAGTCTAACATGTATTTTCTTTGCTTGTTTGTGCTCTTGGTGTCATATTTAAGAAAGCTTTGCCTGACCCAAGGTGACGAAGGTTTTTTCGTACATTTTCTTCTGAGAAACTCCTACAGTTTTAGCTCTTACATTTAGGTTTGTAAGCCATTTTGCATTAATGTCTGTGTATGGTGTGAGGAACAGATTCATTCTTAAGTCTGCTTATTTCTCTCCCACATTTCACCCCCATCCTGTCCATGCGTTTTCTTTGCTTAATGCTGACCCAGAACCCCCTTTACCCGCTTTTTTCTCTTGCCCTGTGTCTTTAAAAATCTTTAGTAAGGATTTCTGCTCTAGTGAGGCCTTTGGGTGAATCTGTCCTTTAGCAGGCCTTCCCACTTCATAGAGAGCAGGGGGACTCAACAGGAGGAGAAGAAAAACCAAGGTGTAGAAAGGAGGCCTAAACTCAGGAACGAATTTGTTGGCACCTGTGGCTCTCTGTTCTTGCCTTTTCCTCTCTGGAGTTTCAGGTCTTTCTGGGGCTCCTTGGTCTTGAGAGTATGGTTCCCAATGCATTATGTTTTCTGATGGTAGCAGGTAACAGATGATTTTAGTGGTGGCCAGCCCATTGCTGAGTCACCCATGGAATCCTGGGACATGTCAGGAAGCCTGTATGCCCAGCCCATGCCTCCTGGGTAACAGTTCCAGTGAAGGTCACACAGGGAAGTGGAAGCTGCTGGAATCAGAAATCCACCAGTCTAGAACTGGTGACTGAATTTTCATCTCCAGTGGGATCAGCATAGAACTCTCTGCTTTTAACTTGTTCCTCATTCAGCTTGGCTGACCTCCTCATTGTTTATGCTAATGACTCATGGAGTTAATCGTGTGGATAATCCCAAAACCACTTCTATGATGTGAGATACAGCAAACTTAGCATTCTAATATGTTGTATTTGGTGTGACATTTGAATGAGTTTGCATTCCACAAGTGCACTTCTGCTGAAAGTGAAGGAGGTTAGCTCAGAAATATGATAGATAGTAAAGGAAAGGCACATCTTCCTGAAACCGTTCATGCTTCAAAACTTTTAATTACTCCCCTTTGTCCACCAAATAAAGTTTATTCTCTCCCTGGCATTTTTTTTTAATTTTTTTTTTATTTATTCATTTTTAGAGAGGAGAGAGACAGAGAGGAAGAGTGGGGAAAGAGAGACAGAGAGAGAGAAGGGGGGAGGAGCTGGAAGCATCAACTCCCATATGTGCCTTGACCAGGCAAGCCCAAGGTTTCGAACCGGCAACCTCAGCATTTCCAGGTCGACGCTTTATCCACTGCGCCACCACAGGTCAGGCCACTCCCTGGCATTTAAAATTCTTTACAGTCTGGTCATAGTGTGAATAGCTAACGTTAGTCTTCTTTCTCATCCTCCAGATTGTGACCCTTCGGCATGGTCACACCAGCTTTGCTGTATCTTTTTGTTTTTATCCTAATGTTAGCCATCCTTCAGTCTCTTTTTTCTAGCCGTTCATCCCTCCACCCATCATCACTGAGCAACTGCTGTGTGCCAGTCATGCCAGGAACAAAATAATGGGTGCGATAGTCTTCCTTTGTAGGGGCTCACAGCCTAGTGGAGAAATTAAACATGTCATATATAGAATAGAAAGCTACCCAGAGGAATGAATCATGAAATCAACCTGGGGAAGACAAGGAGGCTCTGGCAGAGGAAGTGTCATTTCACCAGATCTTGAATGGTTCTCTTAGCTTTATTCTTTCTTCTGTTCTTGCTGCCACAGTGTATCACCTGAGCTATTGTACTGTCCCCACAAATGGTCCTGATGCTTATTATCTTTACCCTTTTCAATCCTTATTTGATTTTTATTCCAGAATTACTTTTCTGTATCACCCATCTGATCGTATGAATTCCCAGATTTGAACCTGGGAGGACTTCCCATTGCCTGCCTCGTCGAGTCCAAATTTATCATATGGTGGACAAACCTAAGTTCAAATCCATGCTCTGCCCCGTATTATGAGTATAGCTTTTGAGTAGTGATTTTCCTCTCTGAGCTTTATTTTCCTTTTTTATACAGTAAGCACAACACTTTCCCTGAAGGTTATTAGGGCTGAGGCCAGGAAAGGAAAGGGAAACACTGCCTTAGTCAAGGTGGCTGTCCATAGAAGGGTTGATAACGCCATAAGAGCCCAGGTCTTGGCACCAGACAGACCTGGGAGCAAATCCTCACTCTGCACATATTGTCTGTGTGACCTTGAACGAGGTACCTGACCCTCTTCTGCAAAATCAAATTAGTACTACCTTATGTGACTATTAAGTGTAGAAATAATAGCAGAGAACAGAATATATGTGATATATGATTCATAATAATATAAAGCACCAGACACAATAAATAAAGCAGTTATTTATTCACTGAGAATATGCTAGAGCATTCATCTGTTTCTCCTGTATTATCTCTCTCCACTTTATTTTAAGTTTTTATATAATTACAGTTTACATTCAGTATTTTATATTAGTTTCAGGCATACAGCATAGTGGTTAGACAATCACATACTTTACAAAGCGGTCCCCTGATATTTCTGGCACCTAGCTGGCACCATACATAGTTATTACATTGTTACTGACTATATTCCCTGTGCTGTACCTTACATCCCGTGGCTGTTTTGTGACTACCAACAGCCCCTCCACTTCTTAGTACCTCTGTCCTACCCTGCCACCTATGGATTCCCCTCTCCCAGTACCTAAAATGGGCAATATACTTTCACAACTCTGAGCCTTAGTTCTGATGTTCTCACAATCTAGGAGATTCCCTTCCTCTCATTTTTTTTAGAACTGCCATCCTAAGCCTTTCTCACATTTATTTCTCTGGGACTTCCTCTAGCAACCAATTCTCTCACTCCTACTCATAGTCATTTCTTTTTTTTTTTTTCTTTCTTTCTTTTTTTTTTTTAGTGAGAGGCGAGGGAGAGGGGGAGACAGAAACAAGGAAAGGAGAGAGATGAGAAGCATCAGTTCTTCATTGCGGCATTTAGTTGTTCATTGATTGCTTTCTCATATGTGCTTGACCTGAGGGCTCCAGCTGAGCCAGTGACCCCTTGTTCAAGCTAGCGACGTTGGGCTCAAGCTAGCAATCTTTGGACTCAAGCCAGTGATTATGGGGTCATGTCCATGATCCCGCACTCAAGACAGTGAGCCGTGCTCAAGCTGATGAGCCTGTGCTCAAGCCAGCGACCTTAGGGTTTCAAACCTGGGTCCTCAGCATTCCAGGTCGATGCTCCTATCCACTGCACCACCATCTGGTCAGGCTCACAGTCATTTCTTTTTTTTTTTTTTTTTTTACAGAGACAGAGTCAGAGAGAGGGATAGATAGGGACAGACAGACAGGAACGGAGAGAGAAACATCAATCATAAGTTTTTCGTTGTGACACCTTAGTTGTTCATTGATTGCTTTCTCATATGTGCCTTGACCGCGGGCCTTCAGCAGACTGAATAACCCCTTGCTTGAGCCAGCGACCTTGGGTCCAAGCTGGTGAGCTTTGCTCAAACCAGATGAGCCCGTGCTCAAGCTGGTGACCTCGGGGTCTCGAACCTGGGTCCTCTGCATCCCAGTCCAATGCTTTATCTACTGCACCACCACCTGGTTAGGCTCACAGTCATTTCTTAATCTATTTTTTCATCTCCCTTTATTCATGACTACAGCAGTCATCACATTGTATTAGTTACTTGTTGTCTGTCTTCTCAGTTAAACAGACAGGGTCTTTTCATTTTTTGTATCCCCAGCTTTGACACAGTGCTGGCAGATAGTAAGGTCCTCAATACATTGAGTAGAAGTGAACTAAATAGAAGTTTGGCAGAGTCTGAGCCAAATCAGAAAAGACCTTAAAAGCGAGGGTAAGGAGTAAGACTTGACTCTGAGGTTCATGAGGAGCCCTGGAAGATTTTTAGGCAGGGGTGTAACAAGATCTGATAGATTCTTCCAGTGTCAAGTGTTCTTGGCAATAGCAGGAGGGGCACTAGGTGCCCTGTGTCTAGCCTGTTGTGTAAGGCTGATAGGCTGACTCTCTGAGCATACTAACCCACACTCCTCTGAATATCAGCTGTCCTTGGTGTCTGTCCCTTTGTTCTCACTAACTTGTATACAACTTGACTTCCAGTTCCACTGTCCCGTGGGTATGTCTCATCTCCCTGACAAGAGGATATGCCTCCTACTCTTGTGTGCACAGTGCGCCACGTTTCTCCACTGCCCCCTCCTCCCTACACAAAAGCATGCAGTAGGTATTTCAGTAAGTGCATGTTCAATTGAAATTGAATAGGACTCTTGAGGGGTATAAAATTTAGCACAACTAAAAAAAAATGTACAGCTAATCCCTCGAGTGAATCATCTACATGTGGTCATGTGGAAATGAGGGGTGAGTCTACATAGTTCAGCTGTATGGATTGTTCACTGTACATTAGCTCGTTAGAAATTTCCTGTTATTAGGTTGTATAGTCAAGAATAGAGATGATGCGAGAGCTTCATCTGATCAACTTAACAACCATTCAAACTATGCTGCACTAAGAGTTGCACAGAGGATTGATGAATACAATTCCTGAATAGCTCCTGTTAGACTATTTCATCCTGGCTAAGGGGCAATTGACCCCTCTCAAGCAAATGTTCTAGTCTTTTCTAGTTATGCAGTATCAAGTCCTGGCCTTGGTTCTGAGCTTGGATCTTAGACTACCCAGAATCAATTAGTAGCACATACTAGAATGGTTTGATAGAAAACCATACTCTTTGAGCCAGTAGTGCGTTCTTCCTAGCATGATGATAAGAGCTAGAAAAGGCAGAATTGTATAAGAATCATGAACTACTTCTTTAACTCTCAGAGCCAAGCTTAATATGCCAGGAAAAAGGAAATGGGACAGCTACCATGAATTGTTTCTGTTGGCAGAAAAACAAGGAAGTGGAATGGTTTCCTCCATAGGCACACACTTCACGATCAGGTTCCCATGTGGGCACCCCTTGGAATGGGAACTGACATGGCTGTGTCTGTGTGTGTGTGGCCCTTTAGCCGGTGGCAGGCATGACAGACCTAGATGCTAGAAATTTTATGTATACAGTTTGATGAATTTCCACAAATATAATATATCTACTCATTTAATCATCACTCCAGACAATATATAGAACATTCTATCACCCTAGAATCACACCTCTCATGTTCCTTTACAGTTAGCTTCCCCCCAACCCAGACAACCTTTTACTGGATTTCTCTCACTGTAGAGTCCTGTTCTAGAATATCATATAAATGGAATCATACCTGTTTGTGTGTCTGTGCTAGTCAGTTTATCCCAGCAGGTCTCTGCCCCACTGCCAACTTACAGTCCTACTCTACTGTTCCTCTCTGCCTACGCTCCTGTGCTTCCCTTAACTTCCCCATGTGTCACATGGGCTTTTCACCATCTCCAGGAAGGTATCACTCCTCAGCCCAGTTACTGCATTAACTTGAACTTCCTTTATCTTCTAATACTTCTTTTGTTTTGTTTTGTTTTGTTTTTTGTATTTTTTGATATTTTTTCTGAAGTGAGAAGCAGACAGACAGACTCCTGCATGTGCCTGACCGAATCCACCCGGGATGCCCACCAGGGGGCGATGCTCGGCCCCTCTGGGGCATTGCTCTGCTGCAGCCGGAGCCATTCTAGCACCTGAGGCAGAGGCCATGGAGCGGTCCTCAGTTCCCGGGCCAGCTTTGCTCCCATGGAGCCTCGGCTGAGGAGGGGAATATAGAGATAGAGAGAAAGGAGAGGGGGAAGGTTGGAGAAGCAGATGAGCGCTTCTCCTGTGTGCCCTGGCCGGGAATTGAACCCAGAACTTCCACACACCCGGCCGACGCTCTACCACTGAGCCAACCAGCCAGGGCTATCTTCTGATACTTCTAAGTAAAAAAGGTTTGGAACATAAAAGGGACAGCAAATTAAACGCCATTTCCCCCCATTTATGCTTCTGGAGTAGTCCTAACGGCCAGGTCATTCCCTCACAGCCACGTGGGACCTCGCTGAGATGATAGGATTCGCGAGGAAAGTACCTGGGAGACCCATGGCTGTGCTTTCCCACCCCCTGTCCATTAAGTTAGGACTAAGGTTTCCTCTGAAAATCCTGAATGCATTAGTGGCAACGGGGTTGAGAGTCAAATGTCAGATTCTCTACTGTGATGGGAGAGGACATCTGTGGCTAATTAGCCCACTAATTGGCAAGCTGGGAATGGAAAAGGGCAGGATTTGCCCTCTCCGTTCTGCGCCAATGGGAAGCCAGCTCCCTGTCCAGGCTCCAGCTCCTTGAAGAGAGATGAAAGACACTGAGATGTGTTTGCCATTGGAGCAAAGCACCCTACTGCTTCTCCCCCAGGTCAGCATGAGGCCAGGCACAGCTTCAGAACTGGCCCTGCTTTAATCAGGAGAGTAAGAGTTAGCCAGTGGTCAGATGTCCACCTCTTCTCACTTTAATCCTTTACTTTGGAGATAAAGAGTTCTACACCCAGCTCTTTTTGTGCCCAAAGCTGAATTCTTGAGTGACCCACAATTTGTATGAAGGTATTCAAAAGCCTCCCTGCTCACGTAGGTTGGCTGACATTCATTGATCCATTTATCATTGCATTTGACAAATAGTTATATAGTACCTGCCATGTGGACATCATGGGGCCAAGCACCCTGGAGCCCCCAAAAATCAGTTAGGTAATCTTTGCTTACAAAGATCAGTAACGTGGCCCTGCCTGGGCTATAGTCTAGTGGCTTATGAGGTTTATAAGCTTTAACTACAATGAGGGGACTATGAGATGGCTAAAGATGAACACACCAGGACTTCTAAGATGGGAAGGGACATTTGTGGTCTAGAGCCATGGAAAGCTTCATGGAGGAGGTGCCTTTTGAGCTGGACCACATCAAGTGGGGAGAATTTCAGCAGGTGGAGATGAGGTTGGAAACTTACCTGAAGAGAAGAGCGGTAATAAAGATGAGGGAGCCCATGGACATGTTTTTGGTGAGATGGTGGCATCCACATTGTAGCATATTGTCTCTGAAGCAGGTGGCTTCCTCACTGAGAACCTCACTTTCCCCTTGCTTTACAGATCAATGAGTTGAGCAATGTCCCTGTCCCTGTCATGCTAATGCCAGATGACTTCAAAGCATACAGCAAGATCAAGGTGGATAATCATCTCTTCAATAAGTAAGTGGCCTATGAGTGGGCTCAGGTTTTGTGAGCAATCCTTTCCCTCAAGGCAGAGAGCTTCTGAAACCTTGTGTAAGGTAGGGCCAAGCTAGCACCTGGCGGGGTGTGACAGCGACACCTGGATCACTGGCTGGAAAAGATGACAACTCAACAACAGCCAGACAGCGAGATTTATTGTGTGCCTCTCTCCCGGTTGTCTTGTCATCTCACTCCTTTATCAGCCTGCCTCCAGTGTCCCCCGGGGCGTGGGGCTCAACCCGGGGTGATTCATCTAGGGCCAGTTTAGGAAGAAGCGAGCTGCTCAGGAGCTGAGGTATCTAGCATGAAGCCGACAGCAGTGGTCCTATCTTGATCTTAGTTTTAGGCAAGGAGCTGCCGGCCATGATCCTGGCTTGGGGTGCAGCCAAGCTCTTTTCTTCCCAACTGGTGTGTGAACAACAAGCTGAGCCTGGTGTCCGAGGCGCTATCCAAAGTAATTCTTCGCACTTTTGTTCATTGTGGCTTCTTGGATTAACACTGGGGTCTGAAGGTTGTCTGAGGCTTTGTTGAAGCAGCCCCCTCCCCTGGCACTGTTGGGACCTGCTCTGAGCCCTCTGGAGGCCTTGCTTTTTATCCTGCTCTGGGCACCCAGGAACTGTTTGCTGCTTGCACTCCCTTCCTTTCTGCATTTGAATGCTGGTTCTGCGCTCCACTGTTCCACAGTCCCCACCACCTCCCCAGCCAGGCTTTGCCACCCCGCCTATCTCAGCTGCAAGCTGGGAGAAGCTGTCTTCAAAGCCGCCTGCCGCTCACTGAGTGGCCACCTGTACAGAGGAAAAGCTCTCCTGTTTCTCCTCTGCTCTCACACTACTGCAAGTTTGCATTAGGTCCCACGGATTAGGGCCCAGTCCTGCAAGACTGCCCCCTCCCCACCCCCTTCAGATGACAGTCACAAGTCCAGGTTGTCACCTGTGCTTCTGACCGACCTCTGTAGATTGGAGGTTCCCATGATCTTCTCTCCTGGATCCAATTAGTTTGTTTCACTGGATTACAGAACGCAGGAAAGCAGTTTACTTAATAGATTACCAGTTTATTATAAAAGATGACAACTCGAGAACAGCCAGACAGCGAGATGCATGGGGCAGGGTGTGGGGAAGGGGTGTGGAGCTTCCGTGTTCTCCCGTGTGCACCAGCCTGGATGCTCCACAGTGCAGTCTTTTTGGGTCTTTATGGAGGCTTTATTATGAATGCAAGGTTAATTAAATGATTGGCCATTGGTGAATGATTCAACCTCCAGCCCCTTGCCCCTCCCTGAAGGGCAGGGGTATGACTGAAAGTTCTAACCCTGTAATCCTGGTTGATTCCCCTGGCAACCAGCACCCATCCTTAGAGATTTTTCAAAAGTCATCTCACTGACATAAACTCAGGTGTTGTTGAAAGGGGCTTCCCCCCCTTCTTCTTTTTTCAAGTGAGAGGAGGATGGATAGACAGACTCTTACATGCACCCCTGTCAGGATTCACTAGGCAATCCCTGTCTGAGGCTGATGTTTTGCCCATCTGGGGCCATCCATACTTGCAACCAAGCTATTTTTAGCACCTGAGGAGGAGGCTCCACAGAGCCATCCTCAGCACCCAGAGCTGATACACTCGAACCAGTAGAGCCATGGCTGCGAGAGAAGAAGAGAGAGAGAGAGAGAGAAGGGGAGGGGAAGGAGTGGAGAAATAGATGGTCGCTGCTTCTGTGTGCCCTGACCAGGAATCTAACCCAGGACATCCACACACCAGGCCGACGCTCTATCACTGAGCCAACTGGCCAGGGCCAAAAGGGGCTTGTTATGAATAACAAAAGATACCTTTATTGCTCTTATCATTTAGGAATTTCCAAGGGTTTGAGGAGCTCTGTGCCAGAAACAGGAGCAAAAGCCAAATATATGTTTCTTACTACATCACAGTATCATACCACCTAAGGAAGGTGAGGCAGCCCTCAACTTGGGGGCAAGAAAGGAGGTTGCTCTGCCCCAGAGGTCAGGCCTCCGGAAGTGGGCATTGTTTCACTGCCCATTTTAGGGTCCAGGACCTCTGGTGAGGTTCCATCACCTTGACATCTTGGCCTAAAGCAGAGTATCCAATCTCTTCTTCTTATTATTTTTTTATCTTTCCTTATTCCTTTTGTCCTTCCAATGACTGTTCCGTTCTAGTTATTAAACTAGAGCAGTATTTACTAGAAGACGGGTACAGTGGGGCAGACCAGTCTGCCTTCACAAGAGGGCACTGCTTTTTATTTAACATTTTTAAGTTTGCCAATAAGACTTTATTTACAAAAATGGTAGTTGGCCAGATCTGAGCGTTGGAAGCCACTGCTTTTGATTTTTTTGGACTCTGTCATCCTGGAGGAGTCAGAGGGACATAAATATTTCTGAAAAGGAGTTCCCAAGCAGGGTGACTGTTGTCAGTGTGGAAGATTTGGAGGAGGCATCTCTTCAAGGATTCTCTCCCCTCCCGGGAGCCTGTGGATCGACTGAGGCGTGGGCGGATGGAGGCTGGTGCCGGCAACAGGCTCCCTGAGAAGATTGGATCCCGGTCAACAGACTGAGGATCTCTGGGTTTTTTGGGGTTTTTTTTTTGTATTTTTCTGAAGCTGGAAACAGGGAGAGTCAGTCAGACTCCTGCATGCACCCGACTGGGATCCACCCAGCTCGCCCACCAGGGGGCGACGCTCTGCCCACCAGGGGGCGATGCTCTGCCCCTCCGGGGCGTCGCTCTTTTGCGACCAGAGCCACTCCAGCACCTGGGGCAGAGGCCAAGGAGCCATCCCCAGCGCCCGGGCCATCCTTGCTCCAATGGAGCCTTGGCTGCGGGAGGGGAAGAGAGAGACAGAGAGGAAGGAGAGGGAGAGGGGTAGAGAAGCAGATGGGTGCTTCTCCTGTGTGCCCTGGCCGGGAATCGAACCCAGGACCTCTGCACGCCAGGCCGACGCTCTACCACTGAGCCAACCGGCCAGGGCAGGATCTCTGTTTTTGAGTGCCCTCCTTCTCCATTCCAGTGGAAGCCAAGGGCAGGGCTCCCTGGATGTAGCCAAGATGTTCCGATAGGAATGTCCCCAGCAGGAAGGCCCCCTTGTAAAAGGCCCTCCCCTTTAGCCATCAGACTGACATTGACTTTACAACAGCTGAACTCACTGTGTTGTGTACTGCGTTGTGGAGCGGGGCCCACACTCAGTCTTACTTCCTGGAAGGTAAGGCTTTTTATCTTTAATGTCAATTTTGAAAAGATACCATACACTTAGAAAAAATACACAAGTCAAAAGTATACAGCTATATTAATTTTTTGAAGTGTGAACACAAGGGATGTAAAGTTGTTGTTTTTCTTTTATTTTGTATTTTTCCAAAGTTAGAAGCAGCGGAGAGGCAGATAGACAGACTCCCACATGCACCTGACTGGGATCCACCCAGCATGCCCACCAGGAGGCAGTGCTCGGCCCATCTGGGGTGCTGCTCCACTGCAGTCGGAGCCATTCTGGTGCCTGAGGCGGAGGCCATGGAGTCATCCTCAGCGCCCGGGCCAGCTTTGCTCCAATGGAGCCTTGGCTGCGGGAGGGGAAGAGAGAGACAGAGAGGAAGGAGACAGGGAGGGGTGGAGAAGCAGATGGGCGCTTCTCCTGTGTGCCCTGGCCGGGAATCGAACCTGGGACTTCCACATACCGGGCCAACGCTCTACCGCTGAGCCAACCAGCCAGGGCAGGGATGTAAAGTTTTTAAACTTGTACGTGCTCAGAATCACCTGGAGTGTTTGTTAGACATGAAGCTTTCTGGACTTACCTCCAGAGTTCTGAGTCCTAGAAACCTGCATTTCAAGCACTGCAGGTTGTAGATCCCAGAGATCTGTGGCCCGCACTTTGAGAGCTCTGATGTGAGAATTGTGATGAGCAAGAAGACATTCACAAAGACGTTTCTCTGCTTTTCCCTAGGGAGAACCTCCCCAGCCGCTTTAAGTTTAAGGAGTACTGCCCCATGGTGTTTCGAAATCTTCGGGAAAGGTTTGGGATTGACGATCAGGATTACCAGGTACGGGTGTCTTTGCAAAATTGGAGGGATTAGCAAGTGGAGGGGGTCAGGAAGTTACAGCTCAGGTAGAGGAAAAAGTGTCTGCTGTTCTTGCGCTGTGTCTTCCTGCTGTGTCTCCAGCCCAGGCAGCCTTCTCCTCTGTGCTGGTGGGCTCAGGGAGGGTGGGGCCTTGGATGTGCTTCTTAGGGTGCCTCACAGACTCAGGCTGCTCTCCTGGGGGCGGGGTAGCAACGTGGGGGGAGCTGCTTCCTCTTGGTCTGACATTCTTAGTCTAGGCTGAAGAACTCATCTCCTTAGTAGTTGGACTTAAAAGAGAGCAATTGTTGCCAGCAGGAGATAAGGCCTTTCAAAGCAGATAAAACAGATTAGACAAGGAAGGCTTCAAGGGTAGTGTAACTTCTTGCCAGGTACGAACACCACCTCTTAAACTTGTCCCCTGTCCTGATGTTGGGAGGAGGCTAGTCATGGCAGGGAAACTGCCCTCTTTGGGGGTGATAATGCCACAGAGGACTCTGTACTGTTGGGAGGAATCAGTCGCAATATCAGGGACATTATAGTCTGACTTATAGCTATGGTTTCTGTTATTTCTCCATCTAGCACCTTCCCAGGACCCTCTTCCCTTGGGACAGCCTGGTGGTGAAGGTGGGAGAAACTCCCACTCATTTAGTAAGAAATATAGCTGACTTTCAAATGTCTTGTGGTGAGAAAAGGAGTGTAGAGCCTAGTGAAATCTAAACTGGATGCCCCAGTCCTTTAAAACACGGTAATCCCTCCACCCCGCTCCCAGTGAGCCTCTCCCAGAGAAGTTTATGACAAGCCGGTGGGCGAGTCTCCCTCCCCTTTCTCCTCCACTGTGGAAGGCCTCCTCGGAGATGGTGTCCTGGAGAGGGGGGTGGGAGGTGTGAGTGTAGGCACTCGGATGACCAGGAATGTCTAAGCGGGACTGGGGGGTCTCCCACCCCTCTGATAGGACCAGATCCTAAATGAAATCATGACCTGATTGGAGCCCGAGACTTTCTGAAAACTTCTTAATTTAGAGAATCAGAAAATGCTGCCTGAAAATGAGGGAGGGATAAAACTAGACCTCCCACTGGACTTGAGGCCCCTAAAGCATCCTGGTAGAAGGAACAGCTGAGGACAGTGAGGCCCTCAGTCATGTAGCCTGCTCAGCCTTGTGGGCTGAGGATCCCCTGTTTGGGGGTTGCTCCTTTAGTTTAGATAGCCTCTTACTACTTCAGACTTCAGGTCCCCCGTGGAGGTGGTTCTCCCTTTTTCTGAGGAGGCATTAGGTGAAGGTAAAGAGTCAGGTGCTAGGTAAGAGATGAGGAAAGAGCTTAGAGAGGAGACATTGCTGTGAGCAGATAACCACGTGTTTTCGTGGGAGCAGGGACCCTCCCTGCCTTGCCTGCCAAAGGTCTTCTCCCGTAGTCTGCTTGGTGTACACATCCCTTTGGCTGAGTCAGACCTTCCCTACTGCTCCTCTTGCGGCTTCTGCTGCTCTCTGATCCTAATGGCAGTGGGGCCTCATGAGGAGCAGGGACAGAACCAGAAAAGCTCCCCAGAACTGTCTCATAGCCCTGCACAGAAAAGCAGGAGTTGGAGGTCAAGGGAGGGGTGTTGGGCAGAGAAGTGAGGACCAACTTCCTGCTTTGGGAGGGTTTCTAGCATCAGGGGGTGCATTCAAGGGTGTATGACTATATTTATTGTTTCTTCTTTTAAAGAATATTTTATTTATTGATTTGAGAGAGAGAGGGAGCGAGATCATAGTTGCTTCACTTTAGTTGTTCATGGAGTATTTCACATATGTGCCTTGGTGCCTTGACCCCAGGCAAGCCCAGGGTTTTCAGCTGGCAACCTCAGCACTCCAGGTTGATGCTTTATCCACTGCACCACTGCAGGTCAGGCCCATCATCTTTATGCTAGACTTCTTGAATTGTTTCCAAAGCTTTGTTTTGTCACCTCAAAAGGCTGGGAAAATCATCTCAGTCTCTTTGTGATCCAGGTGAGGAAACTCAGTAGTAGAGAAGTTAAATGTCTCACCAGGGGTCAAAGCGCATGTGAGTGGCAGAATTAGGACCCAGTTCCCTAACATCTGAGGTAGCTAGCTGTCTGGGCTCAGAATGAAAGGAAAATTCCATAGCAAATCCTCTTCCATCCCAGGCAAGGATTAGGAACAACACTTGTCTCTCTTTAAGGAAGACTTTTGGGAGAGATACGAACTTCCCATGAGAAAAGGGCTGGGGCAGGTCCCATCTTCTCAGTGCCATCGGCTGTAGAGCAATCTGGCTCATGAAAGAAGACTCAGAATAAAAGTCAAGAGGCCTGTTCCCTCCCAAGATCAGCCTGCTTTTGTCTTGGTCCATCAGAATTCAGTGACGCGCAGCGCTCCTATCAACAGCGACAGCCAGGGCCGATGTGGCACTCGTTTCCTCACCACCTATGACCGGCGCTTTGTCATAAAGACTGTGTCCAGTGAGGATGTGGCCGAGATGCACAACATCTTAAAGAAGTACCACCAGGTATGGTGAGTCCCGAGCCTGGGCAGCAGGGGGCAGGTGGGAAGGGGAGAAGTGAGCCCCAGGGGAGCCTCTTGGAGTGAGCTTGCCCCCAGTAATGGCAGGTGCCTGCGTGTAAGCAAGCTCTTGGCCCTCTCCAGTACCACGTTTCTGCGAGGAGAAGTGCCTATTTGAGAAAATTTTATAGGAAAAACGAAGGCATGTTACTGACTCAGCCCCAGTTGAGCAGCTGTTTCTTGCCAGCGTTGGGAAGTTTGCACACTCCGGCACCTGCCTTGTGTCTCTAAAAGGGGCCTATTGGCTCGCAGGGTTGCTTTCCTTCCCATTGCTCTGCCCCACTTGTCTGGAACCTGTCCAGAAGAAGAGTGGGGAGCTCAGTGGCATTGTCTGAGTGCTGCTGGCTTTGCCTGGGGACCTGAGAAGTGGTGAAAGGCACTCTGCTCTTTGGGGAATTACAGCAGAGGACCCTGGGGCACGTGGGGAGGAGCTCTAGGTAGGAGCCATTGTTTTCCCACCAGATCACAGGCCTGCCCCTGCAGCCGCTCCTGCCCTGTGGCTGTCTCACTCAGGCCACAAGGAGATGCAAGGTCTATATAAATTAGTGCCTGTCCTGTGGTGGGACCCCAGTCACATGAAGCCAGCCTCTTATCCTGTGATGCTAGTTGGGGGCAGTGGCTGTTGCCTGCTGCAAGTCTGAGGAACCCCTGACTTCACATAACTTTATTTAGGTCCCCAGGCAGGGAGCGTTTTAGCCTGAGGAGAGCCCCCTCCGTCTGGCACCTTCACGTGTTCCTTAGCCTTTCTCCCTTCCTTCCTAGTTCATAGTGGAGTGTCATGGCAACACCCTTTTGCCACAGTTCCTGGGCATGTACCGCCTGACTGTGGACGGTGTGGAGACCTACATGGTGGTCACCAGGAACGTGTTCAGCCATCGGCTCACTGTACACCGCAAGTATGACCTCAAGGTAAAGGGCTGTGTGTTTCCCAGCTCTGGCTGCTCTCTCCCCGAGACGTGCAAGGGCCACGGCTCCAGCGGTCACGTAGTGGGAAAGCCAGACATATGTTTGGCACAGACAGGTGACTCTGGAGTTGATAGACCTAATTCTTATGGGCCAAAGGCTGTTTGAAGTCCAGGTGACAGTGACGGTAGGTTATTTAAGCCCCCATTTATGTAACAATTGATGTTCTTTAACTTCTGTCAGCAGGATGTACTTAGTGAGGGCAGCAGTATGGGACAGGCTGTCCTGAGGCATGCACGCTGGCACCTGTCCAGGCCCCATGGACTGACAGACAGCACAAGTGCATTTCTAGACACTGAAAGAAAACACTTGTGCCTGTGGCCCACAGTGCTCTGTTGTTCACGTCCTGCCTTCATTCACCTCACACTCCCTGTCCCTCTCTGCTGTAGCTACACTGGGTTCCTGTCCACTCCCGTGGTGTTTGTGGTCTCTTCCTCCCTGACATGTCACATTGGCTGCCTGGAATACTTCTGCCCTTTTCTCGACCTCTACCTTCCCCACCTATTACTTCTTGCTTGCCCCCCTCCTTTTTTTGTATTTTTCTGAAGTGAGAAGCAGGGAGGCAGAGAAACAGACTCTCGCATGCGCCTGAACAGCATCCACCCGGCATGCTCACTAGGGGGCAATACTCTGCCCATCTGGGACATTGCTCCGTTGCAGCCGGAGCCATTCTAGCGCCTGAGGCGGAGGCCATGGAGCTGTCCTCAGTGTCCGGGCCAACTTTGCTCCAATGGAGCCTTGGCTGTGGGAGAGGAAGAGAGAGATAGAGAGAAAGGAGAGGGGGAAGGGTGGAGAAGCAGATGGACGCCTCTGCTGTGTGCCCTGGCCGGGAATTGAACCCAGGACTTCCACATGCTGGGCCGACGCTCTACTGCTGAGCCAACCAGCCAGGGCCCTGCTTACCCTTCTGAGCTCAGCTCAAATATCACTTGTTCCTGGAAGCAGGCCTTGACTACTGCCATTTCTCCAGTCCAGGCCTCTTCCCCTGTGCATAGTGCTCGCAGAGTGTCCTGTCTCCTCTCCTGCTGCTTAGCACCATTGTGATGAATGGGTTATTTAATAGTGTCACTGCTGCTTCATGCCTGTATCCTCTGTCAGAAGGAAGGTTCCCTAAGGGCAGGCACTGAGTTTCATGGTACAGCCCTGTTTCCTGAGCATGTGTCTTGTACGTAGTCAGAGCTCTGTAAACGGTCTGTCACAGAGGAAGTGAACAAGTTGCTGCCTCCTGGCCCCTCTAGGATTCTAACCAGCCTACTGCACTGCACTTGCTGCCTGTCCCCAAAGACTGGTGCATGTTTTCTCTCTCGGCGGAATTTGCCTCAGCTGGACTTCTCCTGATGGCTCTTATCCTTTCAGGGTTCTACTGTCGCCAGAGAAGCGAGTGACAAGGAGAAGGTATGCTGGGACCAGTGCTCATCAAGTGTGGAGTGGGTTGCTTGGAAGGCTGAACACCTGTCTGCCATCCTGTCCCTTCCTTTGTCACAGCCCTTAGTCCACTGCCCAGACGTACAGTCTGTCAGTACTCTCTGTCACTAAGCACCTACCTACCTAGCCTCGGCCTCAGCCTTGGCCCCCAGACTTTTGCCTCTGCCCTTGTTCGGTTCTTCAGAGTCCTGGAGGACTGGCAGTACCCATGGTGTAGTCCCAGTGGAGTCAGCGAGGGGCTGCCTGAGCCCCGAGCTAGTCTGGGCTGAGCAGGAAGGCAGGCTTTGGTCAATCCTCATTGTCCAGCATATGCCGCGTTTGCCATCGCTGCCTGCCCGAAGCCTGGGACAGCCTCCTGTGCGGAGCTGTTGCTTTGGCAGGTGGACCGTCTGCTCTGCAGACCCTTCCCCTTTCTGTGCCACTGCCCCAGCAGGGATCCTGGGGGTGAACGAACCCGGCTGCCCCGCTAACACTGCTGTTGATCTCCCAGGCCAAGGACCTGCCAACATTCAAAGACAATGACTTCCTCAACGAAGGGCAGAAGCTGCACGTGGGAGAGGAGAGTAAAAAGAACTTCCTGGAGAAACTGAAACGGGACGTGGAGGTACTTATTAACCTCCTTTCCACCTTCGTTGAGCAGGCCCTCTCTTGTCCCCAGGGCAGAAGCCTCTAAAAAAAAAAAATTGAGGCCCTGCCTGGTTGGGTCAGTAGATAGAGTGTTGGTCTGGTGTGCAGAAGTCCCAGGTTCGAGCCTTGGTCAGGGCACACATGAAAAGCAACCATCTGCTTCTCTTCCCCTTCTCTTTCTCTCTTCCTTTCCTGCAGTCAGTTGCTCAGTTGGTCTGGGCGTTGGTCCTGGGTGCTGAGGATAACTCAGCTGTTCTGAGCATTGGCCCCAGGCGCTGGGGATAGCTTGATTAATTTGAGCATCAGCCCCAGATATGGCTCACCAGGTGGATACCAATCATGGCACATGAGGGAGTCTTTCCATCTCTCCTCTCACTTAAAAAAAAAGAAAGAAAATTTGAATTCACTGCTTTCCAAGAGTGTAGACAAAAGGAAGGGCGGCGATGCTTTGTGCAGTGTTGGTAGTTGTTTGCACCTAAAGCTAGTATATATAAATGAACATTCCACTTGGGGGGCAGAATTCATGCCAGTTGAACCTTCCTAACTTAGTTCGGAATGCTTTCCCTTGTCTATTTCAATGTGTTTTTTACTCCCCTTCAAACTTCTTTTCTGATGGTTCCCAAGTGGAGGGGGCATCGGCCATTAGAGCGACAGGAAACCAGCCAGTAAGATCCACCAACCCTGCCTTTTACTGGCTCTGATTTTCTACTTACCTGGTAACGTTCCGAATGGAGTGGGACTTTCTGTGCAGAAGCTGTGAGGAGGACAGGTGTTAAATAGTGAATGTGGCATCCGGACCACCACTGTCTCCTTCTGTTTAAATAAATTCGGGAGCCTGCTCATCAAAACTAAACCTTATAATATTTTATTATGGTAAATTACGTATAACATAAAATTTACCATCTTAACCATTTTTTTTGAACTTTTTTTTTTTTTCAGTGAGAAAGAGAAGTAGACAGGAAGGGAGAGAGATGAGAAGCATCAGCTTATAGTTACGTCACTTTAGTTTTCATTGATTGCTTCTCATATATGCCTTGATGGGGGTCTCCAGTTGAGCCAGTGACCCCTAGCTCAAGCCAGAGACCGTCGGCTCAAGCCAGCAACGATAGGATCATATCAATGATTCCATATTCCAGCTGGTGACCCTGCGCTGAAGCTGGTGAGCTCGTGCTCAAGCCTGTGACCTCAGGGTTTTGAACTTGGGTTCTCAGCATCCCAGGTCAAAGCTCTATCCACTGCACTACCACCAGTCAAGCTGTTTTAAAATGTTTTAAAAATAATTAAAAATAATTTTTTTATTATTTATTAATTATAGAGAGGAAGGGGGAGAGGGAGCGAGAAAGAGAAACATTGATTTGTTGTTCCATCCATTAGTGCACCCACTGGTTGATTCCTGTATGTGTCCCAAGTGGGGATTGAACCTACAACCTTGTTGCATTGGGACGACCCTCCAACCAACTGAGCCACCAGGCAGGGCTCATCTTATCCTTTTTTTTTTTTTTTTTTTTACAGGGACAGAGAGAGAGAGTCAAGAGAGGGATAGATAAGATGAGAAGCATCAATCATCAGTTTTTCATTGCGACACCTTGGTTGTTCATTGGTTGCTTTCTCATATGTGCCTAGACTGTGGGCTACAGCAGACCGAGTAACCCCTTGCTCAAGCCAGTGACCTTGGGTCCAAGCTGGTAAGCTTTGCTCAAACCAGCCCACGCTCAAGCTGGCGACCTTGGGGTCTCGAACCTGGGTCCTCAGCATCCCAGTCCGATGCTCTATCCACTGCGCCACCGCCTGGTCAGGCTCATCTTATCTTTTTCAAGTGTATGTTTCAGTGCCATTAAGTACATTCACATCGTCCAGCCATCACTACCATCTACCTCCAGAACTTTTTCTTCTTCCCAAACTAAAAGTCTAGACCCATTAAGCATTAATTCCCCCTTTCCCCTCCTCCCTAGGCCCTGGCAATTACCTTTCTGTCTTTCTGAAATTGACTGCCCTAGGGACCTCATATGAGTGGAATCATATAGTATTTGTTCTTTATGTGTGGCTTATTTCACTTACCATAATGTCTTGAGGGCTCATCCATCTGGTAGCATGTGTCCGAATGGCCTTCCTTTTTAAGGCTGATACTCCCTGTGTGTGTTGGCAGCACAGTGTGTTCTGTTTACCTGTGCATCCACCAATGAGCGTTTGGTGTATTAGGTAAGGTTCTCCAGAGAAACAGAATCAATACGGAACAGGTAGGTGGATAGATAAATTGATTGATAGATGGATAGGTATTTATTATAAGGAATTGGCCCACATGATTTTGGCGGCTGACAAGTCTCAACATCTACAGCTGGCAGGCCAGAGACCCAGGAGAGCTGATAGTGTTAGTCTGGAGGCCAGCAGCTCGACCCAGGAAGAGTGGCTATTTCAGCCTGCCTCCGAAGAGAGGAAAAAATTGATGTTCAGGCTCAGAGGAAGTTCCCTTTTACTCTCGTGGGAAAGTCAGGCTCTTGATTCTGTTCAGGCCTTCAATTGATTAGATACTCCCCCCCCCCCACATTAGGGAGGACAGTCTGCTTTACTCACTGTACCGATTCAAATGTTAATTAATCCATAAGCACCATCACACACTCAGAATAATATTTGATCAAATGTCTGGACACCTCTGGCCCAGTCAGGTTGACACGTGATATTAACCATCACACTTGAGTTGCTTCATTGTGAATAATGCTGCTGTGACCATGGATTTTACAAACTTCTTTTTTTCTGGGAAGCTTTTCCTTAAGCATTCCCTACCATGTTTGTGCCTTTATTCTGATGTTCAGTGAGTCTTTCTCCTCCCTTACCTCTTTCTCCCTACTCTGCTTCTAAGAAGAACTTCTAAGGCAGTTTACACAATTCATTTGTTTTTGCTTGCATGTTGTTTTATAAATGTTCTCAGGTGGGCCCTGGCCGGTTGGCTCAGCAGTAGAGCGTCGGCCTGGTGTGCGGGGGACCCGGGTTCAATTCCCGGCCAGGGCACATAGGAGAAGTGCCCATTTGCTTCTCCACCCCCCCTCCTTCCTCTCTGTCTCTCTCTTCCCCTCCCGCAGCCAAGGCTCCATTGGAGCAAAGATGGCCCGGGCGCTGGGGATGGCTCCTTGGCCTCTGCCCCAGGCGCTAGAGTGGCTCTGGTCGCGGCAGAGCATCGCCCCCTGGTGGGCAGAGCATAGCCCCTAGTGGGCATGCCGGGTGGATCCCGGAAGGGCGCATGCGGGAGTCTGTCTGACTGTCTCTCCCCGTTTCCAGCTTCCGGAAAAAAAGAAAAAACAAAAAACCTTAAAATAAGATATGTGCAGTGTGCATAGGGATTTGCTCATAGTTTTTTTATAGTCTGGCCCTCCAACGATCTGAGGGAAAGTGAACTGGCCCCCTGTGTAAAAAGTTTGGGGACCCCTGTGTTATAGTATTTAATAATAATTTAGAAAATCCTAGTCCCAGCCCACTAAATTGGATTGAGGACTCGTAATGGATGGAGGCCCAAGATTTAGGACGCTGCTGTGCTGGATCCAGCTTCGCAGCGTCTCGCGGAGTGTGGCATTCCGTTGTCTGACTACACACTTGCCGTGGCCTCTCGGTCCGGGACCGCATGGCTGTTCCCGCTCCTGCAGTGCTTGTTCTACCTTTCCTCCCGCAGCCTCTTCCTGCCTCCCTCCCTCCCCTGCATTCCTCCGCTCAGTCCTAATGCCTCACTGAGGGCTGGCTCTTCGAGGGCTCATGAGACTCTGACGTCTTATTCTCTGTGTGTTTCAGAATTGGAGAATTGAGTTGAAAGGATGGCCTTTCCTCCCCTCTCTGGATGCACTGAGATGTCCTGTATGACCTCTTCCTTACATCTCTTCTCCCCGTACCTCCCCCAGTTTCTGGCTCAGCTGAAGATCATGGACTACAGTCTGCTGGTGGGCATCCACGACGTGGACCGGGCTGAGCAGGAGGAGATGGAGGTGGAGGAGCGGGCGGAGGACGAGGAGTATGAGAACGACGGAGTGGGCAGCAGCCTGCTCTGCTCCTATGGCACCCCCCCGGACAGCCCCGGCAACCTGCTCAGCTTTCCTCGGTTCTTCGGTCCCGGGGAGTTCGATCCCTCTGTTGATGTTTATGCCATGAAAAGCCATGAAAGTAAGTAGGAGCCTGTGCCTGCCCTGCCCATCTCTGGCCCCGCCCTCCCCGCCCCAGGCCCGTTGTTTGCATGCCCCTGTGGGTATCTGGGCCTCCCCTTTATTCATTGCTGCCTTTGGTCTCTTTCTACCTCCAGGCTCCCTCCCAAACAGAGTTATCACCAGTAACTGTCTGGGCCCTGGGGTCCTTTTTGTTAGGCCTTTCTCCCCCTTTCTGCTTGTCCTGGATGTCAGAGTCCTGATTCTCTGGTTTATGGAGTGGACAAACCTTGATACCCTCATACCCACCTCACAGGGAGCTGGCAGGACCAAGTAAGATAAGAGCTCTGACAGCTTCTGTGAAGGACTCCATTAGTCATTTTCTCCCCTCAGATCCAAAATGATAGGGCTCGATCCGGATCTCCTATCTGAAAGGTTGTGGACCCAGCTACTTTCTGCTCCTGTCCCTGCCACCTCCCCTCCCCACTGCCTGCTTCCCCTCCAGGTGCCCCCAAGAAGGAGGTCTACTTCATGGCCATCATTGATATCCTCACACCGTATGACACTAAGAAGAAGGCTGCACATGCTGCCAAGACAGTGAAGCACGGGGTGAGTTCTCCCCGTCTCCCGCGGGGCCGAGCGGGCGAGCCCTCAGACTCAGGCCTCTTGCTGTAGGGGACACGCTCCTTCCCACTCTCCCCGGGCAGGAAGCAGGAAGAGCAGCCTGCCTGCCGCCTGGTGTTTTCTCTCTGCCATCTATATTCCACCCCGGTAATATGCCCAACTTGCTTTTCCCTTGTTCTCTAGCCCTCAAGACTCCAAGCCCTCTGGCGCCTTTCCCTGGGGCTGCTGGGCCTGCGGTAATCTTGCTGACCGCCAGTAATAGCTTTGTTTACGTGCCCACACCACTCCCCCCGAGGCCCATTTCCCTGTGGACTTCAAGTTCAGTCGCTCCAAAAGACAGCTCCCACAGAGATCCAGAGTCTCTCTACTACTTCCCCACCACTTGTCTCTATTTTAGTGGGTGCAGCCCTGGTTATGAATCAGAGGAGGGGGCCAGGAAATCTCAAGACATAGCCACCAATTCTCAAAGTGGCCTGCCTGGTCTGAGGGGTCGTTTTCAGCTCTGGTGCTGATCCAGAGGCTCCTGAAGGCCCAGGCCCCTCCCAGGTGCAGCCTGCTGGTGGGGGCCGAGGAGCGAGACCTGACTTGGCTTCTGTATATTACAGGCGGGGGCTGAGATCTCGACTGTGAACCCTGAGCAATACTCCAAACGCTTCAACGAGTTCATGTCCAACATCCTGACGTAGTGACCTTCTGCCTTCAGCCAGAGCCAGAGAAGGAGATATGGGGTTGGGATTGGAAGGGGGAGAGGGTGTATTGGAGCTAGATGGGAAGGGTGGGAGCAGAGTAGGGGGCTGGGGAGGGCTTTAGCAGTGAGATTGCAGCCTGTGACACTGAAAGAGCTTCTAGGGAGGCGGGGATGTGCTGTGTGTGCAGGAGCTCAAAGGATGTAGCCTCATCTCCTGCTTACCTTTGTTTTTGTTGTTTTTCCCATTTGACCCAGGTTAAAAAGGGGTTTCCATTTTGTTACCTTGTAGCCTTTTAAAATACCTTGGGGCTAGATGGGACTGGGTTTATTTGGGTTTTTCCGAAATGTTGTTGCTCCAGGTTTGCTCTTTCTAATGATGTATGTCATCACCCTGTCCACTTCCCTATCCCTGCCCTGAGCTCCTTCAATGACAGAGGCGCCCTATAGACCAGCCAAGGGTCCTCTCGGAGCCAAGCGCTCTGATGCCCGAGGAGAGGAGGTCAGACAACTCATCCCTGCTGGGTTAACGTTTTAATTTTATGAAGTATTGTGCACAACTTCTTTTACCTTTCCTCTCTGGCTCCAAGTGATTCCTTCATCTAAATGCTGT
The DNA here is from genome assembly GCF_036850765.1 of Saccopteryx bilineata. NCBI lineage: Eukaryota > Metazoa > Chordata > Mammalia > Chiroptera > Emballonuridae > Saccopteryx > Saccopteryx bilineata. Next base: position 375,836,433 of record NC_089491.1, read on the forward strand.
CCTGAAGGAACTCTCCAGTTCAACAGCCATCACCTTGGATCAGAATCAAAGATCTCAGAGGGCAGCGAGTTCATCCTCATGGGATGGTGAGGAGTGGGGGCCGCTGCTGGGCTCTCGGACAGCTGGTTCTCAGAGAACCCCACGATCATCACTTGAGCCCCTGGGCTCTCTTGGCCCCTGGAGTTCAGATGTCTTCTCTAGAAAGCCTGCCTCCCACTTGGTCAAGAGGAACTAGAAAGGACCGTTGTGCTTAAACGGTTATTTCCCGTTGGAGAAATCACAGAAACTGATGAGTATCAAATGAGGGCTAGTGCTCTCTACTTCCTTCCTTCTGATCTTTTCCAAGGCACCCTCACCTGTGGTGAGCTTTTAGCTGGGGCAGATCGCTGGGCTACCATGGTAATGTGACTCCCTGTGCCTGTGGTTTGTCACCCGGACATTATGGCCAGCAGGGAGTGATGCCGCCGGCCTTGGAGTGTGGTGTCCAAGTCTGAGGTTGTTTCTGGATCACTTGAGGATATGGCCCAGGAAATCCAGTTTGGAGGCTTGAGGTGGGAGTGGACCTGGCCCCAGCCTCAGAGCTGTTTTTCCTTGATGCTCCCTTCTAGACTTTTAGCAGACCTACCACCCATAGGCTTCCTCGGGAGTGGCCCTCTGCAGCTTCCTTCAGAATCGCCTCTCACTTCTGAGCCTTGCCATCCGGGCCTCAGAGTGGAGCTGTGTCACCCTGTGATGACATCAGAGCAGTCTGGTCTGGCTAGGAGAGAAAACAGCCCTGCGTGGGGAAGGTACATTCCTGTATATTCCCAACCCCTCACCAGGAACTGGGGATTTAGGATGAGATATGGTAAAACATGTAGATAACTGCACAGATGTGAAGAAAGTTTGTGGAAGCATTTTGAATGACTGGATTGGTTTCCTGTGGCTCCCTCCGAACCTGGCTGAGCTCAGCTTCTGGAGTGGGAACCAGCACAGTGTCTGTGCCCTTCTTACAGCATTTAGGTCAGGAAGGAATGAAGACAGCATTCTTGGACTCCTGTGGGGCTGCTGGGACCCTTCTGGAAGAGGCAGATGGGTCAGACTGCCCTGGCCCAGGAAAGGGCCATAGATAGCTCTGAATATCAGCAGTAGGACCATGAGGTGACTTGGAGAAGGACTTGAAACCAAGTGGCTCATGGAGAAAACAAAATTGACTTAGGAAGGGATTATATAGGAATAATGTTTGGACTTGATTTCCCCACCTTCTAATCAAGAATGAAAATTTGGATCTGCTCATAGGCCCAGTATCTCCAAAGGTTGGCAGGCTGTGCTCTGGAGGCTTCCATGGCCTCGGCCTCCCACTGCTTCCTGCTCTTGGTCTGCTGATCATGTTGCCATATGTGTATGAAATGTGTAACACAACCCTATCAGTTAAAGAGGAGCTACCAGGTATCTAACTTCTTTAACATTGAGTTTTTGTGGTTTTTTGTTTTTTTGTATATTGTTTACATTTTGAGAGGTAGCATCCAGTTTCAAATGCTCTTTTGTGTTTCTGCCAGTGTTGATTGGGTCAGAACATTTGAGCTGTGGTTTGGTGAATTTTAGATTTTTTTAGAAAGGTCATTCTCTGTGCTATTTTCAAAACCTTGGGTTTGGTCCTCTACTTCCTTTGGCATTCAGATGTTTAAAAGCTATTTATCCTGGTTTATACAAGTTTTCTTTCTCTTCTTTTTATAATGATGAAGATATATTTGGTTTGCAGTCTGAATGTAGAGAAAGTGAACTGATCTCCAAACTTTTGTCTGCCTGCCCCACTTGACCCCCAAATCTCACCATTATGTTTCGGAACAGTAGAAGGCATGTGGGGGAAGTAACTACTCTCAACTTCACTCTTTGGAGCCATGAAATCACAACCTTAGGGCATCCTAGAATAATTTTGGGTCTCCCAAGAACAAAGGTGTAAGAATAGGTCATGGCTGACTGGGTGAGGTCTGGAGAGGGAGAGGGGTGGGATTCGTCCCCTCGTCCATCCATCTACCACCTAACCAGTCACAGCTTCTCCCCTCCTGCCCGTCTTGAATGTCTACAGCTAAGACACTGGTCTCCCAGGCTTCCCAGCCAGAGCAAGGGGTTGTCTGAAAACTGCAGAGACCACTCGATGAAGGCCTCTGGCCTGTTGCTGTTCCTGAACCACTGAGTCTTACTGTCCCAGTGCAAGCTCCTTCCTGTGCCCCACAGTGGGGGCAGGGGACAGGGCTGGGAAGCCAGCGTTCTGGGAGCACAGACTGAGGCAGTACTCCGTCTCTTTATCTTGCTCAGGGGTTACTGGACCGTGGCAGGTGCCACAAGTCACCCCATAGCTATTCTCAGTGGCACTCCCTAAATTCCCACCAGAGGCAGCTCTTCCTGCTCCACTTGTTTCTTGCCTGCGTGTTAGGCCTTAGGCAGGTCCCCTGGTAGTACTCAGGGCTTAGGTGACAGCCTCCTGCCCTAGTGACTTTCCCTCTCCAGTCTGCCAGGTCTGCCCTGGGGAGGTGGACCAAAAACCCAGGACTTTTCTCAGTAGCCAGTCCCACCCCCCAGTCATCTTTTTACCAGTTCAACTTGGGAGAGAAAAAACGTCAGCACTCCCCAGCGTTTCAGTTACTCAAGTCTGAGGGGCAGGAAGTGTTTAAACCCTTAGCTCTGGCCTTAGACCTGTGGCACCTCCTTCTGGTAGAAGTATGTGGAGGGAGAGTCCACTCTGAGCACAGGAATCAAAGGGAAAACATTCAAATAAATGCCCCCAAACGTACCAGCCACTAGCAGGGGGCAACGACATGGCCCTAGCCTTCCTCTGAGACGTGCCAGTATGAAGAGTACCCTCACAGGGACGAGGAGACAGCATTCCTGTGGTGTGCGGAGGTCCTTGGAGGCTGGAGAAGAACCTGCCAGAGGAGCCCCTTGCCTTTGCGCAGAGCCGTTTTGTGAAGAAGTAGGAACTAATAACATTTGGGGAAGGCCCGGCGCTGCTCAGCACACCCAGGCATCAGGTCAGATCATTGTAATAAAAAAAATGTGAATTAAGTACAGATTGTTTTGGGGGGAGCAGGATAAACTATCACCCCACCGTATGTGTGTGACTTCTCCATTTCCCACTGCAATTTCCATTTTTTTAAATAGGAATTTTCAGTCCCCTGTGCTTGTCTAATGTCTGCTCGGAACAGTTCGAGACCCTGTTACTGTTTTAAAATGCATGCGTGTTAAAATCTCCAACCCGAGGAAAATAAAATTCAGAAAGCTTTGTGTACACATCTGTTATGTGTGAGTCCTTTGGAAATTAACGTTTCGTATACTCTTTTCAAAATTAGAAAGTTTTGGTCCCAGTGTCCGAAGCTGCTTGGGCTAAATGTATGGCTGAAGTTTGGAGAAAAACTAGACTCTCGCCACACATTCAGATGTGGTTGATGAGCATGGCTAAGGGCAGGGCACTGGAGCTGGTCTGTCAGCCATCGCTGAGGAGGGACATTGGCCAGGGGCACACACACCTGCTCTCCCTGACTTGGAACCAGTCACCTCACCGTCCCTCAGGTTCTCAGTGTAGACTGTCAGAAGCACCTGGGAATCAGACTGTAAACTGTCTGCCAGGTCCCTGGGCAGAGCTGAGTCAGAAACTGTTAACAAGCCTTCCCAGTGATCCTGCTGGAGGCTAACATTTGGGAACCACTATGGCATACAAACATCTCACTTGGTTATTAGGGCATCTACTACAGGTTGCAGAGCAGAAGCATTTGGGGAACTTTTAGAAAAGACAGTGCTCAGGCCCTTTTAAAAGGCCAATTAAATAAGTATCTTGAGGGATGAGGTCAACGTATCTGTTTTAGAAGTTCCCCAGGTGACTAATGTGCAGCCAAGGTTAAGAAACACTAATCCACAGGAAAGTACTGTGGGTACTTGGCCAAATTTCTTCCTGAAACAATGAAAGATTTAAGGGTTTTCTAAGAGAGTTGAGTGAAAAGGATTCCAGGCTTTGAAGTCAACAAATGGAACATGGGTTCATACCGTGCTACCTCTTATTAAAGGTCCTGAGCAAGTTATTTAACTGCTCTTAAACACAGATGACGTCAGCTACCTTAGTCATGATGATTAAACTCCAGAACGTGTGAAGCTCGCTGTGCAGGGCCGAGCACACAGCAGGAACTCCAGTGCCACGTGGACATCATCCCTGCTGGGGTGCGCGTGGCCATGCTGCCAGTCAGGGACACGCGCGGCTGAGCTGTACCGAGGAGCTGTCACTGCCCAGCTGGGGACAGAGATCTGTGGTAAAAGACTCAAAGAAGTAGGAGTGAAAGAAAAACTATTTTATTAAAAAAAAAATGGGGGGGCTCTGGAAACAGGGGTTTAGTCCATCCGGGCCTTCAGTGTCCTCGTGGTGATTTTGTCCTTCTCACTGCAGACGGAGAAAATCAAAACATCCAGACTTCAGAACAAGCACTGGCTACCGGGGCTAACTGGCTTGCTCGTGTACATGAACTTAGCCTTCCTCTGTGGCGAGGAGGGGAGAATGGGGACACTTGGGTGAAGGCTTTCCATAGAAGGGACCATCGGGAATTGAGGCGACTCAGGGCTAGACTGAGAAGCCTTCCAAAGAAGGGAAGGTGCTCCCCAGGCTTAGAGAACAAGGAGGTAGGAAGGACAGTGATAGGTTTTGCCCCAGGAACATAAAAGAACCCTGGGGTGATAAATTCTGTGTCAGTCCCAATCTGTCTTTCATGGTAATTAAGCAGGCTCCCTGTAATGAACGGGTCCCAGTACTTATTCTGGGATGCACCCAAGGAAAGCAGCTGGGAGGACACCTATTCATCTTGTAGGGTTCCTGGTGACAGCCTCAAACAATTCAGAGGAAAAAAGGGATGGCAGTTAGCAGCTAGAGGTTGGAAACAGCTTCCAGAGCTTAGGCCTTCACACAGCCATGGCGGCCACACCAGTGGGAGCTGGGGGAGAGGGGCATTTCCATCCATCTGCAGTAGCTCTGCTGTGGCTCATCACAAAACAGAGGTCCCAGACACTTTGGGGGCACTCAGGAAAGAAAGAAATATCTGTTGGGAACAAGGGGAGAGACCTGGGGTCACGGAGCCTCAGCTGACAGAGGCCAGGGGAGTCTGGGTAGGCTCCCAGCTGCCACCCTTTGGGAAGCATGGATTTCTGCTACCCCAGGCCAGCCACAAACGCCTTATCTCTCACACCTGCCCAGAGGACTGGAAGATGGGGTGTTTGTGCGGGAGTGGAGAGGAAGCGTCTGCAGAGCTTCCAGACGGCCTGCTCATACTCACATGATATGGACGATGACTCCCATGCCCGACACTGCATCACGGTCCACAGCATTCAGCATGGCTTGTGAGATGGTCTCAAACAGGTGTTCTGGATCCTGCCAACAGCAGAAGCCCTTTAATCCCCAGAACCTCAGACCTTAACTTGGTCTGGCTCCTTAACTCTTTTTCTAAACTCAAGGTTCCTAACTGTGGCCCTCCAATGCCTGAAGTGAAAAGCCCCTTAGCTTCTTACCAGAAGGAAGCAGGATCATATAAGCGAAAATTCAAGCTTCTATGTACCCTCCCTGTACTTCCTTCCACTGATCAGCAGTGTGACCTTGGACGAGTCATGGCATCAATTCCTCTCCTGTAAACGGGGAGAGGACTCTCAATCTGGCCCGATGTGCTCGTCAGCTGTTTGATGGACTCTCCCCAAGTGTCCCATAGGTTCCTCGAAACTCAACCTGTCCAGCCATGACAACACATTTCTGCCTCAACCTGTTCCTTCTTCACTCTATCTTTGCTGGGTTGGCTAGAAAACTCAGGAGTTGCCTGGCCTGTGGTGGCGCAGTAGATAGAGCGCCAACCTATAACACTGAGGTCACCGGTTCGAAGCCCTGGGCTTGCCTGGTCAAGGCACATACCACAAACAACCACTGAACACCTTGAATGAAGCAACTACTTCTCACTCCCACCCCCCTCATCTCTGTAAAACAATAAATAAAATCTTAAAAAAGAAAAAGAAAACTCAGGAGTCCTCAGTATCTCTACCTCCCTCACGCCAGTTTTAAATGACCAAGTCCTGCCTGACCAGGCGGTGGCGCAGTGGATAGAGTGCTGGACTGGGATGCGGAGGACCCAGGTTTGAGACCCCGAGGTAACCAGCTTGAGCGCAGGCTGATCTGGCTTGAGCAAAATAAAAAATGCTCACCAGCTTGGACCCAAGGCCCCTGGCTCAAGCAAGGGGTTACTCGGTCTGCTGAAGGCCCGCGGTCAAGGCACATATGAGAAAACAATCAATGAAAAACTAAGGTGTTGCAACAAAAAACTGATGATTGATGCTTCTCATCTCTCTCCGTTCCTGTCTGTCCCTATCTATCCCTCTCTCTGACTCTCTCTCTCTGTCCCTGTAAAGAAAAAAAGAAAAAAAAAAAAAACTTAAATGACCAAGTCCTTTGGCCGCCCAGCTCACCCACTACCACAATCTTTGCCAGGACTTGAGCGCCTCCTGTCGGTGACCACGTAGCCTGTCCCATCTACCTGCAGGCCTCTGGTTCCCTTGGGGTCCTTACAGCTTTTGACACCACACCAAAAGAAAAAGTTCAAACTCCTCAGCCCAGCCTTCACAGCACTCTGAAGTTTATCCCAACTTCATCCTGGGTCACTGTCGCACCCCGCACCCCGCGGCCGCCAGAGCCCCCTCCGCAGTCTCTGCACACTCTGGGCCCCGCCTGTACCTTCACACAGGCTGCTCCTTCTGCCAACCAGCCCTTCTTTCCTCCTCTTCCTAGCAAACTGCATTTTCAGAGGTATCTGGGTGTCACCTTGATTCATCAGACTGAAGGAAGCCCTTGAAGACAGGCCACCTGGTCTCCCCAGGGTCTGACGGCTGGCATGGCGGACACCCTCACTACTGTCGGGCTCTGTTCCAGTCTTTTCGTGAGTTTCCCTCCTCCATTTCTAAGGTAGGCTCTATTATTATCCCCACTTTACAGGCCGAGGAAACGGGAGCAGAGAAGTAAACTGACTTACCCAAGAACATAACTAACAGAGTGGTCAGTGGAGTTGGTCTTCAACCCCGACAACCTGGCTCCAGCGCCCCTTCTGTCGAGCTGCCTCTAAGTGTACCCCTTACACTATTACATAACGACTGCGCAGACCCTGGAAACCCAGCGTGAGGAATTATTTGTTGTCGCGAGTATCTGACTGGGGTCTCCCAACAAGGTGCTCTCCCCCAGAGCACCCAGCCCATACCAAGGCCCTGGCAGGTGGAGTTTCTGGCTCAACAGCAGTGGCTTTTCTCCGACTTGCACCATCCTCCCCATTACCTGCAAGGTACACACATTCTTTTCCTGGTGTCTCAGAGCCCAGCCCCACTCCATGCCACCAACTCACCATGTTGGGCTCCCAGAGGGACTCGCACATTCCATACATTTGTTCAGCACAGGTGCCACTGACCACAAAGTCATCGGTCACCATGGGGCAGCCAATGAGATCTAGAGAGCAAATGAAGGGCTTAAAAGTCTTCGGGTCCAACCCAGCGATGACTGGCTCAGTGTAGTAGGGGCCAAACCTGTGGGGCCAGGAGCAGAGAGAAACCAGAAGTCAAGAACACAGACTTTCCTGTTCAAGCCTATTAAGGCAAGGCCCTGGCCCAGACTTGGGGAGGAAAACAGAGGGCCTGTTTAAGAAGGTCCTCTTTAGCCTGACCAGGCAGTGGCACAAGGGGTAGAGCATTGGACTGGGACACAGAGGACCCAGGTTCAAAACACCAAGGTCACCAGCTTGAGCGCAGGCTCATCTGGCTTGAACGCGGGCTCATCAGCTTGAGTGTGGGGTCATTCGCTCTGCTGTAGCCCCTCCCACCCCCATCAAGGCACATATGAGAAATAAATCAATAAAAAACTAAGATACCGCATTGAAGAATTGATGCTTCTCGGCCCTGGCCGGTTGGCTCAGCTGGCTCAGCGGTAGAGCGTCGGCCTGGAGTGCGGGGGACCCAGGTTCGATTCCCGGCCAGGGCACACAGGAGAAGCGCCCATTTGCTTCTCCACCCCCACCCCCTCCTTCCTCTCTGTCTCTCTCTTCCCCTCCTGCAGCCAAGGCTCCATTGGAGCAAAGATGGCTGGGGCGCTGGGGATGGCTCCTTGGCCTCTGCCCCAGGCGCTAGAGTGGCTCTGGTCGCGGCAGAGCTGCGCACCGGAGGGGCAGAGCTTCGCCCCTAGTAGGTGTGCCGGGTGGAACCCGGTCGGGCGCATGCGGGAGTCTGTCTGACTGTCTCTCCCTGTTTCCAGCTTCAGAAAAATACAAAAAAAAAAAAAAAAAGAATTGATGCTTCTCATCTCTCTCCCTTCCTGCCTGTGTCTGTTCATCTCTCTGTCACAAAAAGAAAAAAAGAAAAAAAAAAGGTCCTCTTTCCCCATGGCCAGTTGTGAAGAACTTTCTCCCTCTTCTAGGATCTGGCAGTGCTCTAAAATTTTTCTTTTCTATGACATTTACCTTCATATCCTTCCATCCCTGACCCTCTCTTCTCAGTCATCTGTTCATACATCCCATATCTCTACTCCTTTCAAAAAAAAAAAAAAATGAGGTAGTTTGTAAGAAAAACACTGAAAAACAAAATGAAACCACTAAAACAGGATATAAGACACTCAGACTAAACACAAAGTTTTGTTCTGAGTTCCTAGAAGGCCAAGCAAAAAATGATACTCAGTGGGTTGGTTCATTCTCATTGTCTACCAACACAAACTAGCAGCTCATCAGAAATTTGTTTTAGACTCTGAGCTCTGAGAAGAATTGATTTTCGGGATCTTTATATATAAAATACTTGAAAACTAATGGCTACTATCCTCAATAAAAACTAAACAAAGAGGCAATAATCCACGTCTTACAATTGCTCTCAGAAATTTTCATAAGAATGATCTTAAGTTATAGCTCTATAAAGCATTCTAAACTAATAAGTTTTAGATGTCACTGGTGGTGGCACAGTGTAGAGTGTCAACCTGGGACATTAAAGTCCTAGGTTTGAAACCCTGAGGTCACCGGCTTAAGTGTGGGCTCATCTGTCTTGAGTGCGGGTTGCAGGCTTGAGTGTGGGATCATCAACATGACCTGGCCTGAGCCCAAGGTCGCTGATTTGAGCAAGGGGTCACTGACTCAGCTGGAGCCCTCTGGTCAAGGCACATATGAGAAGCAATCAATGAACAACTAAAGGAATGCAACTATGACTTGATGCTTCTCATCTTTCTTCATTTCTGTTTCTGTCTCTTGCAAAAAAAAAAAAGAAAAAAGAAAAAAAAGTAAGGCGGAGGAAGGGGTTGGGGTAAGGTGCTTTGATCTGGTGTTTTTATTTTTATTTTTTATTTATTTTTTACAGAGACAGAGAGAGTCAGACAGAGGGACAATGGGGACAAACAGACAGGAACGGAGAAAGATGAGAAGCATCAATCATCAGTTTTTTGTTGCAACATCTTAGTTGTTCATTGATTGCTTTCTCATATGTGCCTTGACCGTGGGCCTTCAGCAGACCAAGTAACCCCTTGCTTAAGCCAGCGACCTTGGGTCCAAGCTGGTGAGCTTTGCTCAAGTCAGATGAGCCCGCGCTCAAGCTGGCGACCTCGGGGTCTTGAACCTGGATCCTTCCGCATCCCAGTCCGACGCTCTATCCTCTGAGCCACCGCCTGGTCAGGCGATCTGGTGTTTTTAAACAGATCCCTGGGTATCAATTTCTGTAAGAAATTTCAAAATTTGGGCCCTGGCCAAGTAGCTGAGTAGGTTGCAGCATCATCCCAATATGCCAAGGTTGGGGGTTCGATCCTTGGTCAGGGCATGTACAGGAATAGCTTGATGTCCTGTCTCTTCCCCACCTTCCTCTCTCGCCAAAGTCAATAAAAATAAATAAATAAATAAAAATCAACCAGTGAATGAACAAATAAGTGGAACAATAATAAATCGATGTTTCTCCCTTCCTCTCTCTCTAAAATCAGTTAGAAAATTTTTTTAATTTTTAAAATTTTGTATTTATTCTCAATAAACTGAAAATAAAGATAGTATAAGAATATCTTAGATTGCCTGACCAGGTATCACTTGAAGGTCAGTGTTTAGTCTTTCTGGCAGTCTTTCACAAACAGAGGTGCCTATATAGATTTTCTGGGGTCAATGAGAAGCTGTCCTTTTAAAAAGGGTCGGCACATTGCTCAACTTTGCAAATCACAGCATTAGCTTATCCTGCTGGAAAATCAATGATTTAGTTGGGCTTATAGAGAAAGCTCCTGGCTATAGCAGGTAAAATCCAGAATTCTCCAGGTTAGCCTCAATGTCTTGTATTTTCAATAAATATGAACTATTAAATATATACTTTAATGTGAGTTAATTTTTTAACTTTATAAGACTCCTTTTCATATTAATCAGTTTAAAACATTTTCTGTTAAGCCTTTCTCTTTTTAAAAAAAAATTTTTTTTTTATTTATTCATTTTACAGAGGAGAGGGAGAGACAGAGAGAGAGAGAGAGAGAGAGAGAAGGGGGGAGGAGCTGGAAGCATCAACTCCCATATGTGCCTTGACCAGGCAAGCCCAGGGTTTTGAACCAGCGACCTCAGCATTTCCAGGTCGACGCTTTATCCACTGCGCCACCACAGGTCAGGCTGTTAAGCCTTTATCAATGTGGGATTTTGATAAATGTGGTTACCACATATGGCAGAGAATTCACATCTGAGGATATTAACTTACACCCCAAAAAAATGTAATCCTTTTTTAACTTTTTTTTTTTTAAGTGAGAGGAGGGGAGATAGTGAGACAGACTCCTGCATGCACCCTGACCAGGATCCACCCAGCAACCTATGTCTGGGGCCCACATTCAAATCAACCGAGAGATCCTCAGCACCCAGGGCAGATGCTCAAACCAATCCAATCGAGCCACTGATTGCAAGAGGGGAGGGGGGAGAGAGGGGTTGAGGGAGGCGAAGAGAAGTAGATGGTAGATTCTTCTCCTGTGTGTCCTGACTGGGGATTGAACCCAGGATGTCCATATGCCAGGTCGATGCTCTATCCACTTAGCCAACCAGCCAGGGCTTGTTTTAACATTTTAATACTAAATAGGCAGAGACTTAGTTTTAAAAGCGTACTCATGCAACTTTTCTATAAAATCTGTTCTAAAAAGTTTAAGAGATGCCTGACCAGGCGGTGGCACAGTGGATAGAGCGTTGGACTACGATGTGGAGGACAACCTGGAGGTTCGAGACCCTGAGGTCACCAGCTTGAGCGCGGGCTCATCTGGTTTGAGCATGTCTCACCAGCTTGGACCCAAGGTCACTGACTTGAGCAAGGAGTCACTCAGTGTACTGTAGTACCCAGTCAAGGAACATATGAGAAATCAATCAATGAACAACTAAGGAACTGCAACAAAAAATTGTTGCTTCTCATCTCTTTCCCTTCCTGTCTGTCCCTATCTGTCCCTCTCTCTGACTCTGTCTCTGCCACCAAAAAAAAAAAAAAAAAAGTTTAAGAGAAGAAAAAGAAAAAAAGAGCTCCACTTGGTTCCTTGCCACCCAGTTCTGCCCAGAGTGGGTGGGGAAAGTACCTATGGGTTTCTTCCCTCTTCAATTCCATCCCAGCTTCTGCAATGAATTCTGAAGTTAGACCCCTTCTTTTCTCATTATAAAGTCTTTAAAGAGAATGGACAAAAATCAACAACCCAATTCCTAGGTTCCCTGCTATTCCAGAGAATCTACATCACAGAATTAGCTTTGGAGTAAGAGTGGCTCCTGGCTGGGCGACTGCAGGGCACTCTTTGGGGATGGTTAAATCTGTTGCCTAGAAGCAAGTTTATTTGCTCTCTGCATTCCCTACCTTCTGAAGTAGTTGTTTCTTTCCTATTTGGTGGTCAGACCCACAGAAAACAGACCCATAAAATATTGTCTTGCAAATAAGAAAGGACAGAATGAGGAGGGATCCTCTTCTGGGCACCCCTCTATACTACATGCCTACTTGGCCAATCAAAGGTGTCTGATTCTCCGAGTCCCAGGCTATATAGGAAGTTCTCACTTAATATCGTAGATAGGTTCTGTGACTTTAAGCAAAATGATGTATAATGAAACCAACTGTACCACAGACTGATACAAGAGTTAAGTTCCTATGGCATCTCATCCTTATTACAAAACGACCTTGAATAAAATGCTATCCTAGTACGTGCGATATTTTCACTCACCGTTTCTCATATAAGAGGTTGGCTACCATACTCATGAGGGTGTAAGGCTTGATCTGCCGACCTTCCTTCAGCTCATACAGGTTTAGTCGGAACTTCAGGCGCTGGGCACTTGGAAGGAGGAGAAAAATCAGTAAGTCACTGCTGAATGTCTACTAGCATCCAATCTGTGAGGTCAGGACACACGTCTCCGCCCCTGAAAGGCCTCCTCTACGCCCCTCCCTGTGATTTTCTAACCAGAAGTGCAGCCTCATGTCCATGTTCCAGGACTTGCCCCCCACAACACCTGTAAACACACTGTCCTACTAACCTTTATTCCCATGTTTTTTGAGGGGGGATTCCCCCCTTTTTTGAGGAATAATTTATTGTATATATGATAAAATGCACAGCTCCTTCCTTCTATACTTCTAGCAGGAGTATGCTACCGACTCAGTCATGGCAGCTTACAACTGAGAGAGCTGATATCTGGGCTAAGCCTTCATCCTGCAACTTAATTTTTCCATCCATAAAATGAGGAAAAAAATAGAGCCCTGGCTGGGTGGCTCAGCGGTAGAGTGTTGGCTCGGTATGTGGAAGTCTGGGTTTGATTCCTGGCCAGGGCACACAGGAGAAGTGTCCATCTGCTTCTCCAACCCTCCCCCTCTCCTTTCTCTCTCTCTCTTTCCCTCCCACAACCAAGGCTCTATTGGAGCAAAGTTGTCCCGGGCGCTGAGGAAGGCTCCATGGCCTCTGCCTCAGACGTTAGAATGGCTCCAGTTGCAATAGAGCAACGCCCCAGATGGGCAGAGCATCCCCCCCTGGTGGGCATGCTGGGTGGATCCCGGCTGGGTCATGCGGGAGTCTGTCTGTCGCTCCCGACTTCTCACTTCAGAAAAATATAAAAAAAAAGAGGGAAAAAATAAACCATGTGGTGGTGAAGTAATGAATGTATGGATATATGACAAGGTGCCTGGAAAACTGCAAAGTCTTATATGTTTTTTGTTGTTTTTTTTTGGTATTTTTCTGAAGTGGAAACAGGGAGGCAGACAGACTCCCGCATGAGCCCGACCGGGATCCACCCGGCATGCCCACCAGGGGGCGATGCTCTGCCCATCTGGGGCATTGCTCTGTTGCAACCAGAGCCATTCTAGTGCCTGAGGCAAAGGCCACAGAGCCATCCTCAGCGCCCGGGCCAACTTTGCTCCAATGGAGCCTTGACTGTGGGAGGGGAAGAGAGAGACAGAGAGGAAGGAGAGGGGGAGGGGTGGAGAAGCAGATGGGCGTTTCTCCTGTGTGCCCTGGCCGGGAATCAAACCCGGGACTCCTGCACGTCAGGCCAACGCTCTACCACTGATCCAACCAGCCAGGGCCAAAGTCTTATATGTCTTAAGCTGCAGCTACTACACTAAGGGATTGGAAGGTGCCTAAGAAAACAGGCTACAATTCCTCCAGTGCCATCTGAGAGCCCAGGAATAGGCCCCTGCAGGGAGCAGACTAATGCCATACACACCTGCTGAAGCAAAGCAGTCACAGGCCACCAGAACCAAGAGACTCAGACACAACCTTAGCTCCATCTTACAAAATCAGCAATTACTGCCCACAAGCAAGCAGCTCAGTGAGAAAAACCTCCTGAAGAAAAGGAAATGGTGTGAGGCAAACAGCAGGGACTGGAGAGAGGAAGGCTGATGGGGGCCTTCACACTGACTGGAATGCTAAGCTGTCTTTGGTTGGAAGAATTCAGGAAGAATTTCTAAGTTATATGTTCTTGAGACTTAGGAAGCTTTAAGATAGATGAGAAAGAAAATTTTCTGCCATCCACATTAATGAACCCTTCTAGGAACAATGTCCAGGAGCTGTGCGGCTTCTTAGACTACCTGCTTCCTTCAGGATCTGTTACCTGTGACCACGCCTTCCCTCTTGAAACCCTATCTTGATTCTTTTCCTCTGCCTCCTCTTTTACCCCTGTTAATTATACAGTTCAGCTCTTGAACTGCAGCTTGTTTTTCTCCCCTCTGTTTTGTTTCTCCAGAATCAGTTTCCACAGATTTAAAAGCTTACCAATGCCTCTCCAGCTCTGAGATAGAATTTCATACCCCAACTTCTCACAAGATGTTTCTACTTGCCATTACTTGTCCCCTCAAAAATTAGTGTCAAAATCAAAGTCATTACCTCCCTCTAAAACTAGAACTCCTAATTCTTGTATTTCAGGTAACATGCTCAAAACAGAAATTGTCCTTAAAACATTTCTGGATTGGCTGCATGCCAGGTAACTAGACACTAGCAAAAGATAAAAGACACGAACCCAACCTCAATGAGTGATTCTTTGGCCTCACAATATCCAAGTAGCCAGTAAGGCTACTCTCAGAAAGGGTTCCTTTCTTTTTCTATCACCACCACTTCATTTGGACCATAACCCTTACACCTGGATCATATCACTCTCCCTTATCTCAAATCATAGAACCATTGCCAACTAGATAACTAATCTAGCAGTTAATATGCACCAGCTCATCATGGGTCAGTTATCTTTCTGTATGCCTGCTGTCTCCCAACTAGACCCCAAGTTCTTCAGGGACTAAGTACTAAGTGCAGTCTTTGGCTTCAGAGAGGCCTGTGTGTGATTCTGGCTGTCATGTTGGAGATCCTCAGTTCCTTGATCTGCAAAATAGGACAGCGCCATGACAATTAAACGAGTCCACGCAGGTAAGGTGCTTTCCACAGAGTCTGGCATAAGAGTAAACGCTGGTATGTTAGTTAGTATACAACTTGTGTTGCTTATGGTGTCCCGCAAGGACTCAAATTCATTGAAGCTGGCCACTCACGAGGTCAGGCAAGGCTGGCCCATGAACAGGTCTGGGTGTGGGCCCCAACACTTACACAGTCTGGACGTCGGTGGCTAGCCCGGCAAGGCCGATGTATAGCCGGTCGCCCATGGGAAAGATCTTCTGGAAGTCCGTGGTCACCATCTGGGCCTGGATCCCGAAGCGCCGGTCGGCAGCGATGGCCACACAGTCCTTCCCCTTCATGGCCATGACGGCCCCTCCGTTATAGGACATAATAGACTGGAGCAGACAGAGTGGAAGGACTTAGCGCGAGGGGCCAAACGCAGCCATAGCCCCCGACCCAACCCCTGATCCGGAGGCTTCTGTACACACAGTTCGCCATTCTGGAGACGCCTGAACGCCCCGCATTCAATTCTGCGATCAGCCCTACGGAGTCGCGAGGAGCCGCATTCACCCACCATAGTCCTCACCGCGGTGCGCTCCCCTTCAAACCGGTGTCGCTTCCTCCAGTTGACCACAAGGCCCTCTCCGTCTCCTAAACCTTCCATGACCCCCTCCCTGTTTTTCAATCACCCTGTATCCCTTCTCCTCGCTCCCCATCTCACCATGACTGCGATGTAGTAGCACCTCCAACCTCCCCAATTCCAGCAAACCGGCTATGGCCCTCACTGCTCAACCACTCTCATTGTTTTCTCTCTATTGGCCGAAAGGCCGGCCTTTCCGTAATGTTTTGGCTTTCTATTGGCTGATCACCGCTGTCAGTCACCAGCACGATGTTTGATTGAGAAAACAGAAAGAAGACGGCGAATGCGGAAAGTGAAAAGTCACTGTGAGTGCGGAAGAACCTGGCGTCGCGGTGCAGGCTGGGATCGCGGCGGACCGGGTCTTAGGACTGGGCAGGTTAGGGACCAGTTGTGCTTGCACGTGGGTTACTGAAGCCCCAACTGAAGCGCTACAGTGTTGCTTATCCACAAGCTGTATGGGTCGAGCTTATTACTCATGCTAGCTTGTTTCATTTATCTATTACAAAAATCCTTACATCTGTTGTGTGCCAGGTACTGTGCTAAAACTAAGCTCTGGATATTAACTGGTCTAGAACTGTACCTGGTATTTAGGAGGCGCCCATTGAGTGCATATTTCATAATGTGAAGGGGAGGGGCAGCAGGAGGTTCAGCTGCAAACTAGGTTTGGAAGCCGAAAATTGTTCTGCTTTAGGTGCACCCAGCAGGTCGACTTCAAGTATCCCCAAGTCTCAGGTCACTGAAAAGGGACGTTCAGAGCTTTATCTAAGATCCGGAGGAGCCAGTGCTGACCCCTTCAGAGCCGATGGAGGAGAGGCAATCGCGTCGTGCCATTTTCCCTCCCTGAGTCGGGACTCTTCCCTTTCTTTCTCTCCGGCGTCCGATTTCTTGTGTACCATTGCCAGGTTTCTGTCCTGACGCGTTTTGTCGCAGGCTCACTCCTATTGACTCGGCTTACCGCCACCCAGTTGGCTACCACAGTCTCTGTGGCGCAATCGGTTAGCGCGTTCGGCTGTTAACCGAAAGGTTGGTGGTTCGAGCCCACCCAGGGACGCTCTCTTTTCCTCCCTTCTAAGTGTAATTTACCCCAACTGCTGAAAAACCAAATTTGGTATTGAAATGACATAGAAATACTTTATCTGTAGCAAGTCAGAGGGTGATTGTGATTGAAAATTTGTTTAGTCAATGACGGGATAATTTCTCCGGCACTTTTCTCCACCGCTCCGCCTCCAAACTGAATTGCAGGCAGAGCAGACAGAGGTTTTTGTCTCACTGTGCAATACCTATCAGGTTGCATTTTTCGTAGGACTAAGAATGAATTCGCAGTGGAGGTCGGACAGTTTTCCGTTATCGGCCTCAGTCGATGTTACAATCTCGAAACATTACATTGGAAGGGAAGAAAGCGCGAGAGACAAAGGCAGAAACAAACAGGGATGAAAAGAAATGTGAGAAAGGAAAAACATAGCTATGATATACAAACACAGAAAGAAGGGATTATGACAGAGAAAATAGGTAAGGTGAGTGGAAGGAAGACTCAGAAGAAATGGAGAGAGGGAAAAGAGAAGCATCAGGAAAAGGAAAACAACAAAACAAAAAAATTTTTTTTCTGGAAATACACATAAGTGAGGGGGATTGAGAAATAAGCAGGAACTGACATAGGGTGTTGTTTTTGGGAGACACAGGTCTTGCCTTTATAGAAGTGAAGGACAGAGGTAAAGACAGTCATAAAATCATTAGAGGAGTCCCTCGCTCCTACCATTGTCATCATCTTCAAGGGGATCTGGTGCTGGCAGTAGCTCTTGGTATATGCCCAAAATAAGCACTTAGATTTACAGGTTTCTGCCCACTAGAAGCTTCTAGTCTGTGACAGACACAATGACTCTTCTGATGAGTAGCTGTCAGGTAGAGGACCACATGAAATACTGCAACTAAGGCTGAGGTGAAGCATTGGCACCTAACCTCTGCCAGAGGTGCATCAGAGGGTGCAGGGTAGAAGCCTCCACTTTTATGAAAGAGCTAAGCAAAGGACTCAAGCAATTCTCTTCAATAGCCGGTCTCTTCTCAAGTTTGGGCTCAAAGGAGGCCTTTTCTCAAAGCCCTGCCCAGGCTCATTAATTCCTACCAGGCTCTCACAAAGCTGGTGGGGGCAACCACAGGGTACACAGTGCCATGGAAGCTAATGGGACAAGGTGTATAACCCTCTGGATTTGTCCCCATCGGCCAGTGAGTGCCCTGGGGGGGAAAACCCAGCTCATCAGCTTTAGGTCCCCTGTACCTAGGCAGTACTTGCATTGACACCACAGGTGCTTCTTTTTTCCAGACTCTAGACCAGGGGTCCCCAAACTACGGCCCAGCCCGCGGGCAGCATGCGGCCCCCTGAGGCCATTTATCCGGCCCGCCGCACTTCTGGAAGGGGCACCTCTTTCATTGGTGGTCAGTGAGAGGAGCATAGTTCCCATTGAAATATTGGTCAGTTTGTTGTTTTAAATTTACAGGTTCTTTATTTTAAATATTGTATTTGTTCCTGTTTTGTCTTTTTACTTTAAAATAAGATATGTGCAGTATGCATAGGGATTTGTTCATAGTTTTTTTTTATAGTCCAGCCCTCCAATGGTCTGAGGGACAGTGAACTGGCCCCCTGTGTAAAAAGTTTGGGGACCCCTGCTCTAGACAAATCCAGATGTGGGGAGAGTTGGGTCAGAAGGTTCTCCTGCTGAACCAGAAAGGCGAGGGTTATGGGGACCTGTTACCTAGGACAAAAATGATTAAAATAAAGTTTTAGTGGGTAGTGGGGTCTTGTTCCATCTTAGGGTTTGCTGGTGATTGGCACCTAATAACTGAAGAACAAGTGAATGGACGCCAGGTGAGCACAGTGGTCCTTTCCAGCAGCAGCCCAGGATCAGAGTCACAGTGGGGATTCAGACGGAGATAGCAGCAGAGACTCCCCACATGCCCACAAACCCAATAGCAGCTCCTGGATGCCCGTGAGGATCGTGGGTGAGATTGAAATATTCTGAAAACCCTACAGGTTTCTCTTGCTTGGGACCTTCTAGCTTGTAAGGAGTGGCTGACCAGGAGTCTCTGTTGGGCTCCCTTCCCCGAAAAGAGACTGCGGGACAGGGAAGGATGCATGGGTCTTCCTAGACAGAATCCAAGATGCAGGTGACTCACTTTGCCCTAGGGACAGTGGGCGTGTCTACGCCAGGAGCCCCCTTTCCTAGGGGAGTGGCGAACTCCGGGTCTCCGCATGCAAACACAGGGAGCAGGTGACCAGATCCTCCCCCGGTCCTTCTTCCCGCGGGTTCTCAGACTATCACCCTCTGGGCGGAAATATCTCTCTCTCTCTCTCTCTCTCTCTCTCTCTCTCTCTCCCCTTCCTCTTCCTCCCGACCCCCATTCAGTCGGTGCGGGCTGAAGGCTGAAGCTGGGTTCACTTGGCAGTCAGTGTCCTCAGATCTGCTGGTCGCCGGCCAAGGGGTGAAAGCATGCAGTCCGCGGGCCCAAGCTTCGGGCTGGCCGGGGCTGCGAGCGAGAAAGCGAGGAGAAGGCAGGCGCCCGAAGCTGCCGAAGATTCGTTTCCTTATTTCCTAACTCGAGCCAGCCACCGTCAGTGCGATTAATGGCGCTTCTGGCCGGATGATCGAGCTCTTTGAAGGGACAGACACAGTGACTATCCCCAATAAATCTTGACTAATGAATAAGTGAATCGACCGTCTTAATGAGGCAGGCCCGCGGTTGTCGCCGGAACGTAGTATCGATTAGCTTCCCCGGCGCCACGCTCAGCCGCTCCTCCCGGCTTGTCCAAGCCTCCCTCCTCGTTTTTCTCCCGTTGGTGGGATCCACCGGCGACGGGAACCCGAACCCTGGGGTGGAGCCGGGAGCAACGGTCGGACTTGGCGGCAACCCGCCACCTCCACGCTCGCCAGGCTCCTCCCGCCGCCGCCACGAAGGAGGCGCACCAACCGCGCAGAGCGCGGAGAGCGACCCGCGCCTGGGCGAAAAATGGGGGAACCAGCACGAGGCCGGGAAAAAGCGCGGGCCCACTTTCTACCTCCCGCGTCTGGTTTTCTAGTTTATTCAGGCCTCTCGCATTCGGTCGGGTGATTGTGTCCCGGGCTCGGGATCTCCAGCTTTTCTTCCGGCCCAGGTTGCGTTCAATTTTTCTCCACGTCCGGGGCGCCAGCCTTCGCCACCGCGACCAAGCCCCCCGCCACGAAACCTACCCCTGCCGCCTTTCCCCGCGTTCCCAGGCGGTTTGCCCCACGAGGTTACCCGGCTTGGTCCCGGTTGCTGCGTTTTAGAGCCGGTGATCTGGCCGCCAAGAGAGGCTAGGAGTGTGGGGAGGACACGCTGTTCCAAATGCAGTTATTAATTTTAAGGGAGTGTTACTTAGAGTGAATGAAAAATAATCCGGACGTGTGTCCGAAGAGACGTCGGGTCCCCCACCCGGGCAGAGCGCCCTTTCGCCAAGGCTGGAGGACTGCAAAGCCAACCACACTGCATATAGCCCAGTCTTCATTTCACCATTTTCTACTAGCCCCAGCTAGGGGCGGGGATCGCAGGGTCAAGGAGTGGGGGGCAAACACATATTTTTGGGGAGGGAGGGGTGAGTTGCAGAGGGTAACAGAGGAGAGGATTCATCCTCCAGGTTCAGGGACTGTTTGGGAAGGGTAAAGTCACGTCCTAGTTTTGGGGGGCCCACTCCGTGTTGGGGGGCAACTGAGTTAGCCTCTTTTCCCCCTCCTCTGCCCCTCTCCGCAAACACCCTGAAGGAATGAGGTCACGTGGGTGAGTAGTGGGCGGGACCTACTCTAGTCCGGAGAAAAAAAGCCATTTTGTGCCCCCCCCCCAGCCCCGGTCCCTCCCCTCCCCTGTGTGTCCCCTCCCCTCCCCTCCCTTCCCCTCCCCTCTCTCCCTTCCACCCCAAGCCGCTTTCACAAACTCCTTTCTTACCGTAGGTTTCTCCCCTCCTGCCGCCGGAGCGGGCGACGCGGCTGGGGTCCCCCTCCCCTCCCTTCCCTCCCTCCCTCCCATCCCCCCCTCCCCGAGACCCACCGGACCCCGAACCCAGGTAAGCGGACGCAGACTGCCCTTGCCTTTTCTCCTACTATCCCATAATCGTCTGGGGATTTGGATGGGGGCTGGTGCATCCCCTTTACACATCCCTGTGGGAGGAGGAGGCTCCGAACCGGGCCTGCTGCTCGCGTCTGCGCCCCACCCCCGCCAGCCCCGATCTAGCTCGCCCGGTCCGCCTTTCTCCCTTTTTTCTCTCCCCTTTTCCCTTCTTTCCCTTCCAAGATGGCCGAAGTGGATTCTCCTTTTAACGCTTTGGCGTCTCCCTCGACCATCACCTCTTTGTGCCTCAGCCCCCTCCTAGACCTGCTTCGGAGGTAGCGAGGGGGAGGGACCAAGGCAGCCACAAAGGCTTTGGGGCTCCGTGTTGGGTGGATCTCTGCCCTTCCATCGCACCCCAACAGCCTGAGAAGCCCTGGCTTTACCCCACTACCCTCCTCGGTCTGGGGAGGGGTCGCTCTCTGCTTTTTCTGTGGACACCCGGGCGTCATAGACGTGCAAGTACTTGAGGCCGGGAATAAGGGGACGTGCTTTTTTGATTGCTGCGGGCCGAGGGAGGGCGCTCTTTCCTGCCGGGTCCGGGTCCTCTCGGGCACCTCCCCCAGCCTGGCCCTCCCCCCACCTCCCCATTCCTGCACTGGGCGCCCCGCCTCCTCCCCAACCACCTAAGCAGAGCCTCTTTCTCCGGAACACCCCTCCTTGGGCCCCGCGGAAAGTTTGGCTCTAGGGAAGATAGCAGCGGCCACCTGGTAACTGGGGTCCCTGATCCTCTGACCCAGGCTCCGGGGGCAGCCGGGACGGAATGGGTAGAATGGAAATGCGGGGGAGATTTATCGCGCTATTCCCCATCACCAGCGGAGGCAGGTAGGGGTCTGACCTACTGACCCCTCTACCACTGGGGAGCCGGGCTGCCCCCTTCCTCCCCAGGCCCTCCTGCTGCTAGTTCTGAGGGGATGGGACCCCTCTGTAAGTGGACATCCCTGCTCCTCCTGTCTCCGCGTTGGGCCCAGGCATGCCTCGCCCCCTCCCCCAAAGCCCCCATCTGCCCAGAATTGCTCCGGATGGCTGGACGCCTGGGGTGGTAAATTTGCCTGTAAATATTGTGGAAGTGTTACCCCGAGCTTGCCCCTGGTCTTTGTTTCTCAGAGTTACCCCCCAGCCCCACCCCATGCTGCCACAGTCTGTCCAGGGCTTCCTGTGGCTGGGGGTAGGTGTCCCTTGGTTGTCTCGCGCTCCATTCTGATGTCTCCTTTTCTGGGCCTCTTGTAGTTTGTATCTGTTCCTACAACTACTTTCTCTTCTTCCTCCCGCTTCCACTCTGTTCCAGGGTGTTGGGACTTGGAAAAGAAGCGTAAAGCCAGCTCTGTTGCAGTGTTTTGGTGGTGAGGTTTTCCCAGGGGTTTCCTCATTTAGAGTTGGGGTTGCAGTCTTAGAACTGTCTTTGGAATGAGGCAGGAAGCAGACCTGGGACTTAGGATCCAGATACCGTGTAGCTGGGGTTCAAGTTGAAGAATTTGGGGGGTGGGCAGGAAGAGGGCTCTCTGCTGCCCTGGGCTTGCCTGAGAGATCTTGGTGGATGGAGCTGTTACCATGGGAATGGAGAGAGCCTGAACAGGATGAGGTTATATCTTTGTGCAGGTCAGATGCCCACCCCACTCCTCCAGTCTCTGACCCCCAGAGTGGAGGTTAGGAGCTGCACTGTCTTTGTTGCCAGAAGACTTAGGTTATAATTTACACTGGGTGGACCAGGGATACACAAAAGGTTAGTGTGTGTTTGCATCTCTGGTCTCAGCCAGGGATGTCAGACTGTGTGCTTCTGGATGATGTGGGTGGAGATGGCTATGCATCTGGCAAATGTGGGTCTGGGGGGGCTGTATGTGTGATGGGGTGTGTCTGGCCGATGTGTCTGTGTGTGTGTCTGGCCAAATATCTGTTTGGCTGACTATGTATGTGTGTGTTGTGTCTGCCTGGCCTTGTGTGTTTTGAGTGTGAGAGAGATGGAGGGGGTGTGTCTGGCTATGTGTGTATCTGGTAGTTGTAGTTCTGTGTGCATGTTTTGGGTTTTTGTCTTTGTTTGATCTTAGCAAGCTGGGAGGAGGTTAAGGGAGGGTAGAGTGAGCCCAGCTTCAGGAGGCTAGAAGCCTTTTTCAATGCTGCTGGCGGGGGAGTAGATCGGAGTAGATCCTTGTGCCAGGGCCAAAGATCGGGGAACACTGAGCGGTTGACAGTGATTCCAGGTGGACCCCATGTACCTCTTCCCCGCACAAACACACGGGCTTGCACGATTGCACCACGTAGTTGGAAGAGGAATGGACTTCTGGAAACTAGGATCCGAGTCTTGACAGTACACTCTGGCTCACTGTGCTTCTGTGCAGCCTCAGTTTCTCTGTCTGTACCATGGAAGTAGGAGGAGGCCCCTGCTCCCTCTGCGTACTTCAAGGTGAGAATGTGTGCTGATGGTTATGTTGTGGCCAGACTTGGATCCCTCCCTTCACTCACTGAGTGATCTCCTAGGGAACATGGAGTGGAGTCCTTCTACCTTCTCCCTGGATGGAATCAGGCCAGGCTTATTGTTCTTTTTTTTTTGAGAGAGAGAGAGAGAGACAGGGAGAGGAAGGGACAGAGATGAGAAGCACCAACTTGTAGTTATGGCACTTTAGTTATTCATTAATTGCTTTTCATACGTGCCTTGGGGGCGGATGACAATGACAGACTCCAGCTGAGCCAGTGACCTTGGGCTCAAGCCAGTGACCTTGGGCTCAAGCCAGTGACCATGGGGTCGTGTTGATGATCTCACACTTAAGCTGGTGACCCCCCACTCAAGCTGGTGAGCCTGCACTCAAGCCAGGAGTTTTGAACCTGGGACCCATGATGCTCTATCCACTGCACCAACACTGGTCAGGCTAGGCTTATTGGTTCTTTTTTTTTTTTTTAAGATTTTATTTATTGATTTTGGAGATAGAGAGGAGGTGGGAGCAGGAAGCATCAACTCACAGTAGTAGTTGTTTCTCGTATGTGCCTTGACCTGGCAAGCCCAGGGCGTCCAGCTGGTGACCTCAGGGTTCCGGGTCAATGCTTTAGCCACCGTGCCACCACAGGTCAGGTTTATTGGTTCTTAAACGAGTAAGGAGCTTGGCCTAGGTGCCAGGGTGTAAAGAGCGCTGGACTGGGAGTCAGGCAGTTTGTAGTTCCAGCACTGTCATTGCGGTGCTGTGTGACCTTAGACAAGTCACTTGTTTCTAAGTTTCTTCATCTGTCAAATGAAATGATTGGACAAGATGCTTTCTAAGATCCCTTCTACTTTTGCAGTTCTAGACGTCTGGATGTGACCTTGAGTGACATTTCCCAAGACCTGGAGGCTTTCTATTTCTAGTGAGGGAGTTGGGCTAATCACATTTGGCGGAAAGGCAGAGCCATGAGTGCTGTCGCTGAGCGTCCAGAGAAGCGGGGGACCTCTGAGTTGGCAGAGACTGCTGTTCGTGCAGAGGAAATGAAAAAACTGACAGCGAGAGAGGCCTAACCTTTGGGGAACTTCCAGAAAGAGCTTGGTTAAAACAAAGAGGGGGGTGGTCTTTATCAGTAGGAGACTTTGAGGATGAGGGAAGACCAATGCCAGGCTTGAGTGGCAAAGAGGATCTGGAATTGGGTGCTGGGTGCAGATTTATCTCCTTTCTTGCCACTGTAGCCGAGACCAGGGCTTCCCAAGGGCCAGAAGCATGAGCTGACCAACTGTTGTGCCCTTGCTAAGACAGTGGTTTGGGGACAGAAGACACTGAAGGACTTGGCCCCCAGCTGGGAAGGCATTCGGGGTGGGAGGTGGCCCTCAGGTCCACTGTGGGGATGTGGTTGAGACTGACCTGTTAGAGCCCCAGACGTCCTCAGAGGCTACTTCCCAGTGGCCTTTGGTTTCCCTTTTCTGCTTTTTGGATTTGTCTCTCCCTCCCTGTCTTCCTCAGGCTGTTCCCATCTCCCAGCCTCTTCCCTAAAGTGATGATACTGGTTGTCTAGCCACCTGTCTCCCCTCTTCCCTCTGCTTCTCACAATACACCAGCCCCTTGCGGCTGGGGAGGAATTGGGTGTCAGTTGTAGGGCCCTGAGGCTTCCTGGGGGGGGGGATGAGATGAGGAGGGCATGCTTGGGGGGACATGTAACCATGACAATCAGGTAAAGAACTAACTAGGGCTTCTCCCCAGCCCCAGAGGTAATAGTCTGAGGCTCTGGAGATGGAGTAGGGGGGGAGCAGGGAGTGTCACAAGGGGGCTCGTTCCTTAAAGGGGAGAGGGAGGAACATTTCATACCTTCAGTAAGCACCATAGCTCTTCCCTTCACTCATTTGTCTAGAAAAGAGCCTGAGGGACAGTCTGGGTCTGAATGCTCACAAGTGCTTGAGGAAGTGAGAGGCTGAGGGCCATGGCCATGTGCCTAGGAGCTTCTGTGGGTTGAGGCCATTGTCTGCCAGGCAGGAACTGGATGGGAGTTCTTAAGAGCAAGTGTCTGTTTGAAAACACAGGTGTGTGAATGAGGTGGCTAAAGCAGTGTGAAGCCCTATGAGTGTGTGTGTGCGCCGTGCACATGCACGCACACACATCGTGTGTGAGGGAGCGAGAGAAAGAAAAGGGGGTATGACATTCACTGGTAGCAGCCTGGACTCCCAGCATTATCTGAGCCCAAAACGTTTTGTTTCTGGCTGTACACGCCCACAGATTCTTTTGGACACAGACACACTCACGGGACAGCAGTCATACAAAGTCCCTTTGGAGGCCTAGACAACATGTACACATCCAATATTACACACAGTCAGTGAGACAGCCACTTGGAGTTTGTTCTTTCCTCTGGATGGTTGTAATAATATTTGGGCATCTTGCCAGGAACGAGGTTACTATGGAAACGACCAAAGAGTGGAGTCACCAGCAAGCCTGCTACATAATTGTGAAGGGGGGACCCGGTGCAGGGAAGGCTGAAGGAGGCCACCCTGTGTGGAGCGGAAACCCCTTTCCTCTGGACAGCTCTGCAGCTCTCAGCTGCATCCCCACTCGCTGGGCTGGCTGCTTGTTCCCCTCTGTCTGCCCTGCAAGCTGGTGTTTCTCCCACGTGTGGCCTTAGTGTCTCTCTGTCGCTTTAGGTGTCTAGCCAGCCTCTGTTGGCTGTTTGGGTCCTGGCCAAACTCATCCTGGGGTCTCTATAGAAACTGCTGATCCCGGCGGTGAATTTTTGGTCCTAGAAAACCCAATGTGGTGGCTTTAGAAACCTTTCTGGAAAGGAGAGAAGGGTGTATGTTGTAAAGGAGCCGTTGGGGCTTGGCCACCCTCCCAAGCTCCGCCCCTTGGGCTTTTACTCTGGGAAAGAGGAAGAAGGGAGGGGCCGTGGCTTCTCCGAGCAGCTTTGATTTTTATCTAAGAAGCAAAAACATCAGCCAGCCCACAGCTGGGCTTTGCCTGACCTCCCCAGACCCTGCCAGAGCCTGGCCAGGTGCTCAGGTGGGCTGGGGACAGGGAACTTTCTGCCCGGCTTTGGCCGGCTTCTTTGAGAGCCTGTTGTCTGTCGCTGGGTAGTCCATGACAGGTTACAAAGGAGGTGTCGCCAGGCGGGACATGGTGGGTGACAGTGCTTACAGAAGAAAATTCCTGTGTGTGCAGTGGGACGGGGTCCCTAGGTGTGTGTGCTTGTGGGCACAGGTGGAGCTGTGTGCTCCTCAGTATTTCCTGCGTGAGCACCAGGCCTGGGACCTGTATGGTCAGCATACACTGGATTTCCAGATTGCTGCTCTGGGGCCAGGGCGGGGTGCAGAGCCAGAAGGACAAGTGATGGGGTGCCCCTTCAAATGTAAAGCAGCTTGTGTTTCCAGGAAGGCTTCCTGGAGGAGGAGTGGATGGAATGAAAGGAGGGTAGGATGGAGTAGAAAGACCAAGTCAGGGGCCTTGCACCTGTATAGAGTGGGGTGAAGGGGCAGGGACAATTTATTTTTTCTCTTTTATTTTCCTTAGGTTCAGATCACTGGCTTATTTACCTGAATTTCATCATAGTTTCCAGCACTCACTTGAGTGAATATGAATTGGGATTATGGAGATGTTTTAAAAGTCTGTTCTCTTCCATTTTCCTGCCTCCTCACATCCTCTGGAGAGTTGGGTAGTACTTCCTATGGTCTAACCTCAGTCTTTCCTGCTGCTCCTGAAGTGGGGCCTGACCTTGTTGCTCAAGATGATGTGAATCTCCAGAGCCTCTGGCACCCAGGAAACACCCAGAAGGGACCAGAAAGAACCAAATCCTTACATGCACCCAACCCAAGGCAGAGAGGAGGGGCCTTGGGCTCAGAGAGGATGTTGGATCTCCCGGTTTCTGATTCTACTTTTACTCCCCAGGGTGACACTCCCCAGTCCCCCAACCCCCTCCGTGGCATCATGCATCGGACCACACGGATCAAAATCACGGAGCTGAACCCTCACCTCATGTGTGCCCTCTGTGGGGGGTACTTCATTGACGCCACTACCATCGTGGAGTGCTTGCATTCCTGTGAGTTGGGTGGAAGGGCTGCTTCTCAGGGTGGGCAGCCTCTGCCCAGGTTGGAGGGTTACTGCCCTGAAGACTAAACAAGTCCCTGTGGCAGTGGGAGTCCCTAGGTCACAATGAGATGGCCCGGAGGAGAGACTAGAGGTTTCAGCCCAGAAGTGTCATTTTAGGGACTTTAATCTGAGATCTCTGTGGCTGAAACGTCACCCCCCGAAGATGCAAGTGCCCCTGATGTGTACTATGGGCTTGGGGGCAAGGGGTTAAGGACCCTGAGAGGAATTTGGGATTGGGGGCTCACCATACACATGACACATGACACTGGCCTGACTGACACACACACACACACACACACACACACACACACACACACACGATCTGTCCTGTCCCAAGGATGGATGTGGTGCAGATGCCCTCTATGCAAAACAGGATCTCATTGGCCCTCTGAATAGGCCTGAACTGCTGGGACAAGGTGGAGAAGGGATACCTGAACTTGAACAGAGGATGTGGGGCTGGACCTGGTTACGAAGGGGGCTCTGACTGCTCCTCCTTTTCCTCTCCCCCAAGTCTGCAAAACCTGCATCGTGCGCTACCTGGAGACCAACAAGTACTGCCCCATGTGTGACGTGCAGGTCCATAAGACCCGGCCGCTGCTGAGTATCAGGTGGGCCTGGCCCCTGGGATCCTCCGGGCCGCTTCCCTGTCCTTCAGCCCTCCTTGTTCCTGTAGCCAAGGTGGGGGCAGGTGGGGAAGCACTGGGCCTCTTCCCTCTCTCCAGTCGAATCTAGCCGAGAAGTACTGGAGGGGTAGATACTAGGTCTCCTAGGACCCCGTGCTGGGCGCAAGGCCCAGGCAGGGCGGTGAGAGTGGGGTCCTGGCTGGGGAGTTTGGGGTAAGAGCTGTGTTGATAGGGCCCTGTATGTTTTTTTTCCCCAGATCTGACAAAACCCTCCAAGACATTGTCTACAAATTGGTCCCTGGGCTTTTTAAAGGTATCCACGCCTGACTCGTGGTGGCGCAGTGGATGGGGTGTCGGCATGGAAGGCTGAGGTTGCCGGTTTGGGGCCCCGGGTTTACCCAGTGGGGGCACATGTGAGAATCAACCATCTATGAGCAACTCCCTATGAAAGGCTTTCTGCCCACAACCCCCCCCCCCCCGCCTTCTCTCTCTCTCCTCTCTCTGAGATCAATAAGTAATCTCTTTAAAAATAATAGTAATAAAAACAAAGGTAGCCACACACCCTTCCTCCTGCCCACCACCTCCCATTTCCCAGCTTCTTGTTCCCTCCTCATCCTGTTTCCTTCTCTCTTTCAGATGAGATGAAACGGCGGCGGGACTTCTATGCAGCGTACCCCCTGACAGAAGGTGAGTTCGTGTGTGTGTGCTCCCAGGCCTGGGACCACGTGGTATGTGGTGCTGCCCGGCCATGAGGGCTGGATGCACCGGGCTGGCCTTCTCCACGCACCACCACGCTGCCTGCCCAGCCCAGAGGATGGCTAGGCTCACCCCGGAGCTCCGAGATCTTGGGTCTGTGGTGGGGCTCCTTTCTCCCGTCCTAGGCCAGCCCCACCGAGTTCTCTCCTTTTGCAGTCCCCAATGGCTCCAATGAGGACCGTGGTGAAGTCCTGGAACAGGAGAAGGGGGCTCTGAGTGACGATGAGATTGTCAGCCTCTCCATTGAGTTCTATGAAGCTGTCAGGCAAGTCTGTCATATACCTGATTTTTTGGGGGTCCTAGGCTGGGTAACCTCTTATCCACCATGGTTCAATTCTCCTGGAAAGGAGGGCCTTCTGGATGTGTGTACTAGGGAATCCTGCCTGGACCAGGGCCTCCCTAGCTTTATTCTCCCCCCTCAGGGATCGGGAGGAGAAGAAGGGCCCCCTGGAGAATGGGGATGGGGACAAGGAAAAGGTGAGTGCTGGGGCCTGCCCAGGAGTGGGGTGTGGGCTGGGAGAGGTGGACCTCAGCCCTGAGGTGCCTCTCCCTCGACAGACAGGGGTGCGCTTCCTGCGCTGTCCAGCAGCCATGACCGTCATGCATCTCGCCAAGTTTCTCCGCAACAAGATGGATGTGCCCAGCAAGTACAAGGTGAGAGTCCCTTGGGTCCTTTGAAAAATTGAGTGCCTGTGGTTGGGTGTGTCTGACAATCTGTACATCTCAGCCATTGTTCAGGTCTGGCTGGGTGTCAATAAGGGCCTACCTGGTTGTGTAATTGAGCCCAAGTGGAAGGATAATTGAAACCAGAATTAGGGTGGGGCAGTGTGCATCTGTTGAAACCAGTGTGCATAGGTACATGAGAACAGGTGGTGTGTGCGCACACACACATGAATGCTTACACACTCAGAACTGTGGCAAAAACAGTCTTACCTGGGCCCTGCTGGCTGAGGGAAGGCTAGTCTGAAATTCCAATAGAACTCTAGGACATTGCTTCTTAAACTTGAGTGTGTCTGTGATCCCTTAGAGATCTTGTTAAAATGCAGATCCTGATTTGATAGATTCTGCATTTCCAGCAAGCCTCCAGGTGCTGCCAATGCTTTTGGTCTATAGAGCACACTGCGTTTCAAGAGTCTAGGACAGCCTGACCAGGCGGTGGCGCAGTAGATAGAGCGTCAGACTGGGATGCGGAAGGACCCAGGTTCGAGACCTCGGGGTTGCCAGCTAGAGTGCGGGCTCATCTGGCTTGAGCAAAAAGCTCACTAGCATGGACTCAAGGTCACTGGCTCGAGCAGGGGGTTGCTCAGTCTGCTGAAGTCCCGCAGTCATGGCACATATGAGAAAGCAATCAATGAACAACTACGGTGTCGCAACGAAAAACTGATGATTGATGCTTCTCATCTCTCTCCGTTCCTGTCTGTCTCTCCCTATCTATCCCTCTATCTGACTCTCTCTGTCCCTGTAAATAAATAAATAAATAAAAATTAAAAAAAAAAATTCTTTATAAAAAAAAAAAAAAGAGTCTAGGACAGTGGATGCCAAACTTCTCTGCATGGCAGAATCATGTGGGGGGCTTTAACACTCCATTCATATCTTATCAGTTAAAACAATCTCGGCGTGAGATCCAAGCACTGGTATTCCCTAAAGCTCCCTGGGTGATTCTGTGCAGCCTGGGTGAAAGCCAGTACTCCAAGAGATCTTTCTTGCCTGGGCCTTTTCTTTGCCCATTGGCTCCTCTGGGGGACCTGCCGGTGACATAAGGGGACCCAGAGGGCTGGGTGGGTGGCTGGGGTGGGGGGTTGTTAATGATGTGGGTACCTTTTCTGGATCCCTTTCTACCTAGTGGTCAGCAGTTCTGTTGGGACAGCTCTGATAGGGATCAGCTCTACCGCGAAACCCCAGAGTAATGAGGGACCCCCAGAGTCCACTTGGGCCGCTGTTCCCCCACACCCCGCAAGACCCCCAGCTTGGATCCTCTTTGCCAGATGGCCAGGGCCACAGTGTTCTCGCTCTCCTCCTGCAGGTAGAGGTTCTCTATGAGGATGAGCCCCTGAAGGAATACTACACCCTCATGGACATCGCCTACATCTACCCCTGGCGGCGGGTGAGCAGGACTGCAGGGACCCTGGCAGGTCTGGCATTGGTCTGTGCCCACAGTGACCACATGAGCCCCCCTGTTCGAATCACAGTTCATCTCTTGTCCCATGAGCTGGCTGTGTCCAGGGTGGCCTACCCTACCAGTTAGGCCTCGGGGCTGCCTCTCACTGATGACCTCCCACACTCAGGAGAAAAGTATCCTTGGGCAGATAGCATGCCCCTGTGTGGGGTCAGGAAAGAGGTGGCTTGACCTTTTTTTTGACCTGGTGGCTGTGGGGGAGTAAATGTTGTTTTCTGCTCTTGGCCTCCCTCTCTCCCTTCCAGTTGGCATGTTTTTTGGGTCTCATGTGCCCCGTCTCTCAGCCAAGCTTTGCCTTTGTCCTCCTACTCTGCGGGGTCTTTCTCTCCAAGGCTTGACCCTTTCCTGTCATCTTCTGGGCACGAGGGGGTGAAGGTAGGTGGCTGCTCACTTAGCCGTTCTCCTGACACCCACCTCATGCCTGCTTCTCCTCTCCCACTTTCCCTGCAGAACGGCCCTCTCCCCCTCAAGTACCGGGTCCAGCCAGCCTGCAAGCGGCTCACCTTGCCTACAGCGCCCACCCCCTCCGAGGGCACCAACACCAGTGGGGCGTCAGAGTGTGAGTCAGTCAGCGACAAGGCTCCCAGCCCTGCCACCCTGCCGGCCACCTCTTCCTCTCTGCCCAGCCCAGCCACCCCCTCCCATGGCTCTCCCAGCTCCCATGGACCCCCGGCCACCCACCCTACCTCCCCCACTCCCCCTTCAGCAGCCGGCGGGGTCACCACAGCTACCAACGGGGGCACCTCGAACTGCCTGCAGGCACCATCCTCAACCAGCAGGGGGCGCAAGATGACTGTCAATGGAGCTCCTGTGCCCCCCTTAACTTGAGGAAAGGGACCGTCACCCTCCTTTTCCAGCCATGCCTCTCCACCCCTCTTTTTTCTGGGCTCTTTTTTCCACCTCTTATATTTTTCCCAGCTCCTCCCACCTTAGGGGTGGGGGGAGGGTTTTATAAATAAATCTATATATATGTACATAGGAAAAACCAAATATACATACTTATTTTCTATGGACCAACCAGATTAATTTAAATGCCACAGGAAACAAACTTTTTGTGTGTGTGTGTATGTGGGGGTGGGGGTTCATTTTTATGGGGTCTTGCATAATTTGCTCTTTTCTGGGGGTGCCTGGAGGTAGACTGGAGGGACCACCTAAGGCTCAGTAGAGCTCTGCCCCACCCTCCATTTCCCAAGGCAGATGGGGTGTTGGGGAGCCCACCCGCCCCCAAAACTTTAGGCACGACTTGAACTGTATGGAGTCTATCTTCTTTCTCTGCCCATCTTGGCTGCTGTCCTGCCCTGACCAGTCGGTCTCCCCCACCCTCACGTTGAATGTCCAGAGACTTGCTAAGACAGTGCCTTTTACAAATACAGTTTGTCCCCTGGTTCTGAGGAATGAGTGGGCAGTGGAGATGGCATCTCCCTTGTCTCCTCTTGCAGTGGAAACTTTGTACAAAGAATAGATAGTTCTGCCTTTCTTTGTTCTTTTTCCTGCGTATGTGGCCTTCGCATCATTTTTCTTGTGGAAGAGAAGATTCAGGCCGTGGGAGGCCTCGGTCCTTGAAGTTCTGCTGTGGCTTTAGCGTTGTGAACTGCTTCATCCCCTTCTGCCCGTGCCTCTGTCCCTACCCAGGAACCCTCACCAGCAAGCCTGGTGATCAAGTCTCACTTGGGGACCTGGAGTGGAGAGGTGGAGTGGGGTTAACCTCAGACAAGCACAGACCCCAGATTCTGCCAGAGGCCAATAGCCGTCCAGTCCCCTCCCGACCCCTAGCTGTGGCCCAGTGAGGAAGAGCCTCGGGCGTCTGAAAGCACAAGATGACGGACATTTGTAAGCTCTGTCCTCAACTCCATCCTGAGGTCAGGGGACCACCCCCTAATGGGCTGACCCCAATAGGTCCCTGCCCACCTGTTTGCTTTGTGTACATAGATCAGGTGGGGGAGGAGGTGAGGAGGCAAGACTGTCACAACCTAGGTGTTTGGGGTTGGGTCCCCCCAGTGGGTTTGTCTGTATTTACGCTTCGTCCTGTGTCTGAGGTGCTATGACTGGACCCTCCTACCCCGGGACATTTGTATCTCCTGGCTTCGTAATAAATGCTGCATACTCTTCAGAGCCTCTAGTTCTTTGGGGCAGATGGGACAGGGAAAGGATGGGTGGGTCCCCTGGCCGCCTCATGCCTCTTGTCTCTGGGCTCAGCCTGCCTTGGGGGACCCCATATGGAATAAACCTGAACTACCTCTGCTCTGTGGCCAGTCAGGTAACCCCAGAGCAGGGGGGGAGGCCCTGTGCCTCACACCAAGGACCACAAGAATACCACTCAGGATGGGCAGACGTGTTTAATGTCATCCCCACCAGCAGGTGTTAAACCAGGGACCTGTTCCTGGTTGCTCCAGATTGAAGACTTCAGGTTATGGGGAACAAGTCCTTTACAAGCCAACTGCGGGTACTGGGGTCTCCAGATGATCCCTTTTGGGAGTGTGGCACTCACTTTCCTTTCCCACGAAGAGGTGCCTGTCAGAGAGGCCTGGAACTGGGCAGCAGCCATCTGCTCAGAGTGGGGAGCCCACTTCTGCCTTTTGCACCCTCTCACTCCTGTGCGTGCCATCGCAGTACGGGGGCTTCTGGGTGGCCTTGCAGGTACATAAGGCCACTCTTCGGGTCTCCTGGGCTTTGAACTTGAGTGGGGAGAGGCCAGTGTGTTGGAAGAAGTGGGAACCGTCACAGAAAGGCTGGTGAGGAAAAGAGAAGTTAAGAGACCTGGCCCCACCCAATGGGGCTGGGCAGGTCTGGGAGGAGTTGTGCACAGTGGTTAGGGCTCAGGCTCCTGGGTGACACTAGTTTACCTCTCTGTGATGCGAGGGTAGTTAAGAGTCAAGCTGTCCCGAGGAAATCACCATTTATTATGCACTTTACATACAGAGAGTCATGACAGCATTAGCCTCTAGGGCACGAAGACAATTTTCAAGGTGAGATGGGGCCTTAGGTATCAGCAGTTTACACTGATAGGTTTTCATGTTTTGTGTTTTTGTTTTTTGTTTGATAACATTCATTTCTTCCCCATATTCCTGGGCCAAAACTGGGTTGGAGGGAGCATGCGTGCATCACAGAGCCCCAGGAAACAACTGGGCATATTATAGGGAGTAGAGGTTACAGGGAGGAGGGGGATGTCCCATAGCAAGTGACCTGGCAGCCTGGTGCCAGCATACATGCCCCGTCGAGCCCAGGAGGTGCTCAAGCAGAGACTGGGTAACAGGGAACCAAGGCCCGCAGAGGTGCTATGACTGGCTATTAGTAGGCCTCTTGACCTTAGGGTCAGGGTGGGGTAGGAAGAGAGATGAGGGCAATATACCAATAAAAAGAGCCTCTGGGCCTCAGGGGCATGAGGCAGGGAGGCCTCTGCCGCCACTCTAGCTGGCATTCCCTGAGGCTGCTGCACCCGCAGGAGAACCTACCCAAAGTCAGACCTGGCAAAGCCGTGCTGCTGCCAGCAGCCACACTGCTTGGAGGGGAACAGCTCCGAGCTCAGCTCAGGGAACGGGGCCCTGGCGGCTCCTAGGGAGCAGGCTGCTGCTGGATGAAAGGCTCCTGGGGCAGAAGGGAGAGTGAGGGGAGCAGGCAGCCAGGCGGAGAAGACAGCTGCCTGCAGCAGGCAACCGGGAAAGCCACATACACCGAAAGGGATGGATTTCAGGAGAGGATACTGGGAAGGGGCACTTGGGGGCAGCGGGGCTGAGCAGAGTCTTCCCAATGTTGGGGTCCCAGGGCTGGGATGGCCCAGATGCTTCTTAGGAGAAAGGGGAGAGGAAGAGAGAGCCAGGCAGGCCTCTCGCTTAGAGTAGGAGCCTGGAACAAGCCACTCAAGCCACTGAGGAGGGAGCACTAGTAGCAAAGCTCAGAACCCAGGGCTCCACCCTCCTGGCTGTGTGACTGGGTTCCTCTCTTTCAGGGCTCATCTCAAAGGAAGGATGCAGCAAACAGAGCTCAAGGCTATGGGTGGCACCAACCTGATAGTATTTTTCTTTCTTTTTTAAAAAAATATTTATCTTTCACTCCTTTAGTCCTTTAACTTTTTTTTTTTTTAAAAGCTTTATTTATTCATTTTAGAGAGGAGAGAGAGAGAGAAGGGAGGAGCAGGAAGCTTCAACTCCCATATGTGCCTTGACCAGGCAAGCCCAGGGTTTTGAACCGGGGACCTCAGCATTTCAGTTCGATGCTTTATCCATTTCGCCACCACAGGTCAGGCTAGTCCTTTAACTTTTTTTAAAAGATTTTATTTATTGATTTTAGAGAGAGAGAGAAAGGCGTGGGGAAAGGGGTGGAGAGAAGTGGGAAGCATCAACACATAGGTAGTCTCATCTCAAATTGCTTTGGCCAGACAGGGTTTCTAACCAGTAACCTCAGCATTCCAGGTTGAGGTTCTATCCACTGCACCACCACAGGTCAAGTGAGTCTTTTTTTCTTGAGAGGGAGCTCCCAGAAAAGACACCCTATTTTTCCCAACCAGGATGTCAGAAGTCAATGGGAGGGGACAGGGATCTCTCACCTGATTCTTGCTGCAGCCACACACACACCACCTGTAGGTTTTCCCTGCCACTAGCTCCACCTTGACGGGTGTTTTCAGGGCCACCACAGGCTTGGCTGGGGTTTTGGGGAACCATTTGGCCTGTGGCGGGGAAGATGAGGGGCTTGGGGTCAGCCTGGGGCCTGGAAGCACTTTCCTGTCTATGGCCTTGTCCGAATTCCCACTGGCCCTAGCTTGTGGCAAGCTTCCTCTGCAGGAGGCTGATCTGATAACACCCAGCAAGGATATTCCCCCCAGGACACAAGAAGCTCCAGATAGGGAAGGATTTCAAGGCCACGCAGGTTTGAGGGCCCAGCTGCCTTCTCTGCAAACCCTGGCCCCACCCAGGTGCTAGGGTGGGGAAGGCCAGGATCCTGCCAGCCTAAGCAGGCCAACTGCACCTGGGGCTTGGTTTATCAGGCACCGCTGTACCCAGCCCAGAAGCCTGGCTCCCTGCCCTATGCCCTCTGGTCCAGCCTGCCTCTCCTGAGCCATTGGAAGGTGGCTACAGGCAAGGCATTCACAGGCTGGAGTCCCGGAAGCAGAGCCAACCCTCGGTTCTGTTGTCTGGACTCTACCTATGGGCTCTCTGGACCTGGGAAACTTGGGCAGAGAGAAAGGGAAACGGGGTTCTTACCAGCCAGGAAGAGATGTCACGGCTCTGGTTCAGCTTCTGCAAGGCACGAAGTCATCACCAGGCGGTGGTTTGGGATCAGAAACATTAAGTCAGTGGAAAGAAGAGAACTTCCAGAGGGAAGTCATCTGGGACGGAAGGGACAACTGCTTATGAGCGCAGGAGAAAATGGGATCACAAGAGGGAAGGGGGGCCGCTGGGGAGGTGCTGGCACGCAGCAGGCGCTAGGGAGGTCTGAAAAACACTAGGCGACAAAGGGAATGGAGGGGGACGCTCAGCCGAGGGGCAGGCGGGACGGAGCTTGGGAGAGCCGTTGGGCGAGGAGAGAAAGGGGCCGCGCCGCGCCGCGGATGCTCACCCAGGCCACTGGTCGCAGGAGCGCGCTCACTCGGTCCATGCTGACCCCGCCGCCACGCCACGCCACGCCACGCCACGCCGCGCCGGCTCCGCCCCGCGCCCCGGTCACCTTCTCGCTTACCCCCGCCTCCCGGCGGGCCGGCCAGCCCCGCCTCGGCCCGGAAGACGCCGGGAGTTCCGTGCAGATGGGGACCGAAGACCTGAGCGGTCCGGTCCGGCCCCAACCGCGGGAAGCCAAGCCGAGTGCCAGTCTGGCAGCCTCCCCGGGCCCCTTGGACCGTGTGGACTGGGCTCTGCGGGCGCCGCCTTCGGTACCCGCAAGTCTGCGGAGTGAGCCGCAGAGCATCGCCTTGTCTACCTACCTGCTCTCCCTGCCCCCACCCCACCCCACCGGGGCCCCGCGCGTGAGCAGGGACCCTCCTGGGAGCCGTTTTCTCCTGCAGAGTCTAAGACACTGTTTCTGTAAGTGCAGGGCGGGTACATCTAATCACCTAGGGACCTTCTTTCTCAAGATTCCCGTCAGCCCGGCCGATATATACATCACATCCTTGGTGGTGGTGGCGGCGGTTGGGCGGGGGCGGGACACGACACAGGTATCTGAGCGTTGGATATGCAGCCTGGGTATTTTGTGCATTTTGCCGAACTACTATTCTGAGCGCTCTTATTTTTTATTTTTAAAGATTTAATTTATTCAATTTTCAGAGAGGAGAGAGAGAGAGAAAGGGGAGGAGCAGGAAGCATGAACTCCCGTATGTGCCTTGACCAGGCAAGCCCAGGGTATCGAACAGTCGACGCTTTATCCCATTGCGCCACTACAGGTCAGGCCTGAGCACTTTTAGAAACGTAATAGACCATCTCCCCACTTCCCCCAAGGCTCCACAATTGGCGGGCCACCTCCCTTTCCCTTCAGTAACGCCAGACAAAGCAGGGTCTCTGGATTTTTTTTTTTTTTTTTTTTGCAAAACATTCTTTTATTAAAAGAACAAGTGCTGTTTACGAACTGCCCTTCGTACAAATAACATCCGTTATACAAAGATACAAGATCCGGGTTATGCACAATTCCAGGCTTGCAGGTGGTAGGGAGGGCATTGTCTTTTGGGCTGAGGATATAAAGGAGGTTTTAGAAAGAATGAAAAGAGCCCTGGGCTAGCAAACCATGGCTTCCCCTCCCTGCTCCCCGAGGAAGAGTCTGCTACATTGAGACAGGCTGGGATGGGAAGGGGGTGGGGTGAACCAGGGTTTGGGTCTCCAGTCCTGCCACCTAAGTCCCAGGTTGGGCTGGAGGAAGTGAACAACGGGCAATGAAGGCACCCCTCAGCCCCCAACTTGTCAGTAGATCAAGTCAGAGCGGCCAGGAGCTAGACACCTGTAATCTGAGTGCTGTGACTAGGAGGCACCAGGGTGCCACCTCCCTCCACATTCCCAACTGAGGTGACTTGAATCCCTCCAGACACCTCTCCCCAAGAAACTAAATTGGAATAAAGGAGAACTGGGAGTAAGCTGCCTAACCCGAACTCCAGCCTACCACACACCAAGGAAGATGCAGGAAGCTAGCAGGGGAAGCCTGTGCCTGTGAAATCCTGTCTGCATTTCCAGTTTGGGAGCGGACCTGCGATTACCCTTTCTCAGAACTGGCCTCTGGCTCTGGCTCCCCTCACTTGCTAGGCCCTTTCTAGGAGTACTTTCCTAGAACTCAGAACTGGAATGGCAGGGTGCTCTCATCAGCCTCAAGGTAAGGACACCTGGAGGCAGCAGACCCAGGAGCCTGAGGGGAAAAAAACTCACAAAGGAAAAACTTTCTAAAAGCAACCTTTAAAGTGTCATTGTCTATGGAGAGGATCCATCAGCTCTGAGCTAAGACAGTGCTACACAGATACCCTCGCACCGTGGCACAGCCCTGCACTCATACCACATGTCACACACACAAGGACAGTCAGCCAGTGAAGGGAGAGTGCAGAGCACCAGGCCACCAGGGTCCTAAGGGCTGCTCCTGGCTCTGCCTGAACCCCTGCCCCTCCTTAGGCTTGAAGGTATCACCTTTGAAGCGAGGAGCTGGCTCAAATGACCCCTAAAAACAGGTCCCTTCCAGCTCTGACATTCATGTACCAGTTGTGACCTCAAGGCCACAGTCACTGTGCATGCACACCCCACTCACATCTCCAAGCTGAGGGTGATGGTACACGAAGTTGCACTCACGCATTTTCAGACTCCACTTCCGCTCTGAAAACCACATCCTTCCCCTCCCCTAGTCAGAGCAATCTACAAATCTGTAGCCCTTCCCACTGCCCACCCAAATTCATCCTGGAAAAAGGGTTTGAGTCTGGGAGAAGAGGATTAGGTCGGTATAGCTATCTCCCCACATTGGGACCCTGCTCCTTCCTGAAGATCTCCAGATGTTTATTATAAAGCTCCCTAAAAGATGAAAATGTACTACCTCTCTCCTGCCTACCCCCAAATTCGAAGGACAGCACGGATCCATGCCCAGCCTAGGTCCCATATTCAAGTCCAACCTGACTCCCTGCTGCTGCACCTGGCCAGCCTGGGGAAAGCTGGAAAACAAGAGGCTCTTGGAGATGAGAACCCCAGACTCTGCAGTGCTGGAGGGAGGAGGCCTTGGTTCCAGTGCACTAAATCATTTGGACCTCTCTCTCTCTCTCTCTCTCTCTGCCACAGCAGCCTTGGGTGGATTTACTTCCCTGCCATCCAGAACAGAAGTTGACTTCAGCTCTAAATCTGTCGGCCTCGGACAAGGGCGTGGTTGTGAACGAACAACTCTTCTAAGAATCTCTGATGGTTATTTTTCTTTTCAGTGATTGGGGGAGGGGCAGGGAGTTAGCTTAATAGGTGAAGATTAATAAAATGCTGAGTTCTATCATTTCTTTCTAACTGATATTTAGCATTAATAAAAAGTGAGTATTTCTGAGGTCATCACAACGGTCTCCCCCCTCCCACCAAGCCCTTGCAAGTGCCTAAGAAATTGCCTCTGAAGGAGTCCCACCCACCCCCCTCCATTATCAGCTCCCTAACATCTTACAAAGTCTTATCAACAGTAATAATATTATTTTCAGTATCAGAAAAAAACCAGTTGAGCAGCACAGGCAAAAATATATCTGCACTACGTTTCTGTCATTGCCAAAAATATACACATCTTCTTTTCTTTATTAAAAAAAAAAAAAACAACCAACAACAAAAACCCAAACAGAAACACACACACAAAAAAAATCCACACATGCAAAGAAACTGACGAGACATGAGCATCAGGGAAGGCTGGAAATGCCTTCTCTTGGCTCCAACCCCAGTGCAACTGAAACACAGACACAGGCTTCAACCTTGCCCCTCTTCTGGCTGTCCCACTGGCCCCTAGGCCTTTGCCACCAAAGACTATGGGCAGGCAGGGGCTCTTTAAGGTGAGAATTTAAGCGTTGCCCACTATACCCCAGGGGAAATAGCTGGTGGGTGAAGGGACAGTTGTTAGGTCAGCTTAAGTCTCCCCTGGTTGGTATGGGGGTAGGGTGCGGGAAGTGGGTTGGCTAATTCTGGGAGGGGGGACTTCACTAAAGGAAGTGGCACTTTACCCTCCCTTGCCCTGTCCCCCAATCCCTGGGGCTCCCCTTGTGCCAGGGAAGCAGGACCAACTATCAGTGGGGGAGGGAGCTCTGAGAGGGCACCAAGACCGTGTTGGGTCTGGGGAAGGGAGGGCAGGATATTACCCTGATTCAAAGCCCTCTGCCCCCAGTTACTCTCCAATATTGGAGTACTGTTCTGGTTTTTGTTAACCATTCATGCCCCAGAAAGGGACCAAAGTTGGTGAGGTGGGGAGGGTGCACACAAGAGCTGGGAGCCCTCCCCCTCGGAGCACTGCTCCTATCCCTGCCCTCAGCTGCCCCAGGTCCAGGGGGAGACACACGTGTACACACACACACACACACACACACACACACACACACACACGCTCTCTGAGTCAGGCAACTAGCTCCATCTCCCCACCCTCGGCACTCCTAAATCCAATAGTGCAAAAAGGGGCTGGACACCCAGGGGGCTGGGCCTCCCCCCATCCTCTCCCAACCCATCACTGGGCTCCTCCCCGAGTTGGGGAGGCTTGGGCTGAGTATGAGGCCATCCTGTCCCTTCCTTAACCCCCTAGTCTGTGGGCTTTTACAAGCTCAGCTTGTGACCCTTGCTGGGGGACAGGGGAAGGGAACTGGTGAGAAACAGTCCAAGGGATCCCTCCTGCCATCTGCCCAAGTTGGGAAGAAAATGCAGGTACAGTAGGGCCACCCCTTCTTCCATAACAGATTTCTGCGCAGGGGCAGGCCCAGGGCCTTGTCCCCCACTTGTTCCTACTCAAGTGCTGATCCATTTTATGTGGTGGGTCCAACCAACCCCCCACTTACGCCATGGCCCACACTGCTCTCTGGGGGACCTCCACATATTTGCTGAGGGTAGCGGCTCCTGGGTGGTCGTGGAGGCGGTCCTTCCTCTGAGCCCCTCACAAAGGGTCTGTGCAGAGGGGGAAGGGGGACAGATGGAAGGAGCTCCCCTCTCAGTCTCAGTCCTCAGCACCAGGGGTGCCCCACACTCCCCAGGTCTCGGCACGTGCTCTGGGC
Source organism: Saccopteryx bilineata (assembly GCF_036850765.1). Classification (NCBI taxonomy): domain Eukaryota; kingdom Metazoa; phylum Chordata; class Mammalia; order Chiroptera; family Emballonuridae; genus Saccopteryx; species Saccopteryx bilineata. The sequence goes on from NC_089491.1 coordinate 375,877,253, forward strand.
CGGGCCTCTCCAGTGTCTGGGCACAGGTGCTGCTCCAGCCTAGGACCCCCTCCACTTTGGGGGTCGGGAGGGGTGTGGGTAGATTTAACCTTTTTCCTGGTTGGCTGAGGCTCCTTTGTCAGCAGTCTGGAAAGAGAGGAAGGGAGGCTGGGGGTTTGGGAGGGGTCTAGTCCTAACACCTAGTTGAGAACAACCCCTTGGGTCAAGAAAGCTTTTTGTAGGATGCAGTGAGGGAGCCCAGCTGAAGGTCCTGGCCTGGGCTCTCACGGGTACCAAAATTAAGTGTGTGTGTGGAGGGGGGGGTTGCCCTGCACTATGGTGCCTAGCTAAGTGGGCATGCACCAGCCAAAGCCACACCGTGTGCTGTCTGTATGCCCTCAGGGGAAGGAGGGAGGGCCTTCTGGAAATGGCCCACCCAAAGCATCATCTTTTCTAATTTGTCTACTCAGAGAGGAAATGGCCTTTTCTAATTGGTCTTCCCAGAGGAACTGTTTCCTAATTGGTCGCCCTACTATTAGACCATGCTCAGAGTGCATCTTTCTTGGCTCTGCAGGAGGAGGGTCCCATATGCTAGCAGAGGCCCTGGGGTCTGGAGCAGGGTACCTTGCTGAGCTAGGGGATACTTCCTTCCTTCTTCTGACGATGCATCAGATGCTGTACCTTCTGATGCTCGACCTCTGCCCATCCCGGAGAAGGAAGACAGGATAGCCCCAGACCCGACTCACCCCTCCTTTGGAGCCGCTGCCACTGCCGTCGGCCCCTGACAAGCTGAGGAAGGGGTTGGTCTGAGCAGTCAGGACTGGAGGGCCGCCCGCTGCTGCTACTGCTGCGGCTGCAGCTGCTGCAGCCATGAGACTTGTGTTGTTGCTGAGAGAGGGAGCCACCAGGGCTCCAGCAGGCAGCAAGGGTGGGGCAGATGCTGTGGGCAGCAGGCCAGGAGTGCCCGCGGACAGCAGCGGGGCGGAGCTTCCTGCCAGCAGGCTGGCCATGGGCAGCTGGGAGCCCCCAGCCATCTGCAGCCGCTGCAGCTCCCGCTTCTGCTGGATCTGCTGGATCATCTGGTAGACAACGGTCTGGTGTTCCTGCAAGTGGGCCGACTGCTCATTGCCTGTGGTCCCTGAGGCCAGCTGCCCTGCTTGGCTCAGGCCCTATCCCATCACAGTGGAGGAAGGAGTCAAGATTCTCTTGTCTCTAACTCCCCACTCTGGGACTCAAGTCTCCCTATCCAGACAAGAACGTGGTAGCACATTATCAAGTGGGCAACACTGGCCAAGCACAGGGTGTTTAACATCCCGGCCCCACCCTGCTCAGTGAGTCAGTTCCTCAGTTGCTATGACAACAACAAATGCTCCCAGAGGCGGTAAGACCCTAAGCTGCAAAACACTATAAACTAGGTTAATAGTTTTTAACTCTCCATCTTTTTATTTTTTTCATTTAAGATTCATTTATTTTTGCTTTGAGTAGGCAAAGAATGTTCAAGGTTTCTGAAAACCAAAATAATATTATTGAGGTTTATCTTAGGAAATCTTGCTCCTACCTGTTTCCATTGAGCCCTTACAGATCAGCTGAATTGGTTTCTAGTGTCTCTAATGATTCTTATGTAAAAATGATATTTTTATATATTTTCAGTTTCCTCCTTTTTGAAAGGCACAACTCCTATTCTCCAAAGTAATCTTAGCAGAGCCCAACACACAAGACAGACAGACCCGAAAGGGGCTGCTCTGGTTGAGGGGTGTCTGTCACCTGCTCAGCCACCTCTCCATACAGACTCTGAAGTTACCCCCCACAAAGATCCTTGGGGCTGGAATTGGAACTGCCAGTAACTGAGGCCTTGCCACCCTCTAGCCCCCCTCGAGGATGTGATCAGGGCCATACGGCATTCCTGCCCCAATGCCTCGCGGGCCCTGAGAGCAATCCCTACCCCCTTTGTCCCACAGGGGATGCTCCAGTTCCACGGGTACAATGCTAGCCTGGCCGGAGGCTGCCCTCCTCCGCAGGCTGGCCCAAGCCCTCTGACAGGTGCCCTTCTGGCAGAGCTGGGCGGGGGCGGCCTGGGAAGGGAGGACGTTACCGGGGTCAGCTGTGGGGAGGCAAGCAGTTGCTGGAGCTGTTGGAGCTGCTGTTCCTGTTGCTGCAGGAGATGTCTCTGCTGTTCCGTTAGGCTGAGGCAGGGGGACAACACACAGACCATGAGAAGGGACAGGGAGACACTCCCCGCCCCCCAGGTTCCCAGACTCCCTCAGACCCAGCTGGGGAGAGGCGGTGATGTGCAACTTTAGAAGACTAAAGAGAAACAGACTGGGCTCAGAGAGTACAGTGGGAGATAAGTTAGATGGAAGAACTTTCCCATAAGGAAAACCTAGACTGGGGTACAAGAAATAAATAGACGGTTCTATCCTAGAGAGTTGCCATCCTGAGGACACTCATATCTAACATCTGGGGAGTGCCTGGGGCTGAGAGGTGACTAGACTCTATATTCTGTAAAATCGGAGGTGGTTCTTCCTTTCGGGGAACTCTGGGCGTTTGGGGAGAGTCCCTCCCAGAGCCAGCCTCCCCATTCCCTCCCCTGGGCTGAGCTCTCCCTCACCTGTTGAGACAGCCTGGCAGCTGCAGTGTGGGGGCCCCACCAGCCTGGCTCAAGCCTGCAGGGTTGGGGGCAGCAGCCCCATTCAACCCCCCCAGGAGCCCATTGAGGGGCAGGGCCCCACTGCCCGCCAGCCCCCCCAGCAACCCCTCAGCCATGGGTATAGCCCCCAGCCCTGCTGCCCCTGGTGCCCGGCCTAGCCCGTTCTGTGGCTGAGGCGGGAGTGGGGCGGGGGCCCCGGGCAGGGCCAGGGGGAGAGTAGCAGGGCTCTGCTGAAGCAGGGGCAGCGGCGGGGGCGTGCTGTGGAAGGACAGCGACGAGCTGCTGCGGCTGGGGCAGCCTGAGTGCGGGTCCTGGGGAGGGAGGGGGAAGGGGCGGGTCAGAGGGGCCGGGGGCCAGCAAGACCTTTCTGGCCCCCAGCCCAGCACCCACCAACATTCTCATAGAGCACAGCCACCCCCACTTCACCCCCAGGTAGAGCCGTCCAGGAGGAAGAAGCAAGGCTCAAGGAATAAGGCTAAGAATCCTAAGCGTCTTCACAAATCATGTTTACAGGTCAGTTCCTGGGACCCATCACCCCTTGCCATCATTGTTTAATACTAAACGTCAGCAATGGTAGTGAGCATCTAGTAAAACAGACCCATGGTCCATGCTTGACCTGCACAATCTCATCATTCCCATTTTATAGGTGAACCACTGAGACAGGCTAAGTAACTGTGCAGACAAGCCAGAGTGACAGGCTCAGGTTCAAACCCTATGTCCACAGTTCAATGGCTTGGGTGGGTCTCTGCTTCAGTTTACTCTCATAACATAGAGGTAACAGTAGTACCTATTCCATAATGAAGACTAAACAATGCTTTAAAAGTCGCAGCACGGGACACGACAAAGGACAGATGTACTATTAATATCAGTTATTATGATGATTATTATTGCCCATCACACAGTTAGTAAGTGGCAGAGAGAACAAGAAACTAGTTTGCTTGATTTTAAAGAATTACTACAACTTAACAGTAGTCACTGCTACTCCATCTACCACCAATTACACAGGAATTCTTTTGTGTGAATCACTGTAATAAACCTTTCACAAACCCTTCCCACAGAAGTCTTCCCTAATCATTTATATCTATAGAAGAATCCCACCCCCATTCTTTCTTACAGCCCTCATATTATTTTCATCTTAATACTTTTCCCCCGTTTGTAATTATTGATTGTTTTTCTGGATTTAGCCTATCTTCAGGATCAGGACTGTATCCGTTTTGCTCACTGATTGCTTTGCCAGTACCTGGCACTAAGTAGACACTCCATAATTACTACCTTATCTAATGAAGGAATGAATAGATCAGTCAACTCATTGCTCAGCCAATCACTTCATTGCCCAGCCTCCAATAGCTGCAGGGTGGAGGTGGGACCAGGAGGCCCTAGCACCTCCCATCTCCTGCCCTTTACCAGCGCCCCTCCCCGTGGTGCCCACCTCCGAAGATGTGGACAGAGAGTTGTCCAGGCCGAGACTGTTCTTCCCGGGGGGGCTCTTGCTGGTGCTCAAGGAATCGCTGCTACCGACTGAGGGAGGGAAGTCAAGAATGAAGTCGGGGCTAGTTTCTACGGCCCGGCAGAGGCTCCCACTCCTGGGCTGGGTGGGCTTCCCTTACCTTGTGGAGGCAGGCCATAGGGCCCAGGGACAGGGCCATTGGCAGCAGGCAGGACGGCAGGCAGGGCGGGGAAGGGCACAGAGAGCTGCACGTTGAGAATCTGCAGCCTCTCCTTCTTGGCCGTCAGGCTCAGAATTTGCTCCTGAAGCCGCTGGTTTTCTTTCTGCAGAGCATGCAGCGCCTTCAGCATCTCCACGACTGCAGAGAGAGGAGAGTGCCTGAGACCTAATAGCCTGTAGAGGCGGGGCGGGGCCTGGGGGCGGGGTTTAGAGGGTGGGGCCTGGCGGAGGAAATCTAAATGAGACCTAGAAAAGAAGACGCGGCAAGCAAGGGGCTCAGGTGAGCATAAAGGCGGGACTTGGGGAGCCAGAGGTGTGAGGACCAGGGGCGGGGTCTGAGGCCCGGTTGCGGCCTTGTCATTGAAAGAGAAGGGGCAGGCAGGGGCAGGCGGAAGTTCGGGCTTAATTAAATATGGGCCAGAAGTCCCGTAAAGGCAAAGGCAGGGTGCAGAGGGTGCGGGGCCAGGCACAGTCCAGCAAGGGTTAAAGATTGGAAGGCCCTGGGGCAGGGCCAAGGGGCAGAACCTTAAAGACTTTTGGGGATTTAAGGGAGAAGGGTGACCGAGTATAGGGGTTCTAAGGTAGGTCTCCCAACCCTGAGCCACCCTTCCTCACTGTTGACACCGGCCTCGCCGTCGCCCTGTTTTTCCAGCAGCTGCTCCATGTTAGTCGTTCCGGGGGCCGTTGGGTCTAACTGGCCGCCCCCACAGGGCGCTGATGCCGTCTGATCGAAGAGTGCAGGGAGGCTGCTGATGGGGGACCTGGGGTCAGAAGGGAACACCGGGTTCAGGCATAACTCACGCCCCCACTCCAGTCTCCCTCTTCCTCCTTCCCCACCCCAGGGTTCCAGTCCTTCCCTTCTAGGCCCTACCCTCTCCAGGTGCCTGCTTCTCCACCCCCTCCTGCCCCCTCCTCCCGGAGGGGCCCTCCAGCCCCGCTCCCAGCCCCTCCCCCAAGCTGCCCCCTCCCTCACATGGAAGAGAGACTCTCCTGGGGGGAGGCCCCCCGACACCGGAAGCTGCAATCCTCCAGGTCTGGCTCTTGGAAGGATAAGGGAGCAGGGGTCAGAAGGGAATGGGTGCCAGTCGGCCTCCCGAGCCCCGCCTGGTAAATGGGTGTGGGATCTAAAATCTTGGCAAGACCCCGTTCCCCAGGATCTCCCGACCCCAGACTAGCAGTTCTAGCTCAGAAGGCGCTGGCAGCCCTGGAATGAAAAACCAGCCCCCTGGGAGGTAAAGCCTTGAATCTGGCTCTTTCCCTTTTCTCTAAGCAGATCCTGCTGCCTGGCTACTTTGAGATCCACCTTCCAATTTCTTTCCTGAAAGCTTAATGCTACAGAAATTTGGGGTCTAGACAGTCCTGGGCTGAACTTGGAACTGATACTGATACTTGCTTTGTGAACTTGGGCTTGAAATTAACCTTAGTGATTATGAGGATTAAAATAAGGTAATAAATGTAAAGTGTTAAGCTGCGTGCTGTAAGCCCTTAATAATTGTAGCTATTATGTTTTATAAGACTTTTTATATTCATAAATTCACAAATTAGATGGCAAAACCCTTGGCTAGGACACAGAATTCCAATTTGGGTGTGTGTGGGGGTCACCATATTCTGTTGCGTCTTTAATTCTGGAGTGGGATTTAGTCTCTTTAAGGTCTACCTGAACTGGTGGCTGGGAGGCAGGCCTCGACCCCAGCGGGCCAGGTGGTGTCTCTGAACCAATCAGCTTCCTGGGGCTAGGTAGACTCTCCAGGGAGAGGGTGGGGCGCTTCTGACCCACCCCTTTAACTCTTACATACCCGGAGAGCAGGTTTCCCAGCTAGTTTTTATATCTGTAACCGCTAATCCCAAGGATTCACTAAGAGGCCAGCGGCGGTAAGAGAACCGGGTTTGGAGTCAGAGGACCAGAATCTGAGTTCAGGCTATGCCTTTCCCTACTTGAACTTCCTTAAACATTAATCTCTCTGCCTTTCTCCTTCTGTGAACTGGAGCAGTAGTAATTCTTCCCTATCCTGCTCCAACTCCTTACCGGATTTTAATGTGAAAGAATACCCTAATTTGTTGTATGTGAACATTTTTTTTTTTTTGCAGGGTGGGCAACAGCCAGAGGGAGGGGGCAGCCAGAAAGCCCTCCCATCTTTTGTGTGTGTGTGTGGGTGACATGTGGGTAATGGGGGTGCCCCTGAAGTCTTTGGGAAGAAAGGGGAATGGGATCGGAGATTCACATACCTGTGTGGCTGCTCTCAGCTTGGGTAAGGAGGGGGTTAATGACACCCATGGGGGTTCCAAAGATGTGGGTAGAAGGGAGGCTAAAGGTAGAGCCAGCCAGAGAAAACACCTGAGGGAAAGGAGGTAGAGTCCAGCCTGGTGGTTATTCATGGATCTAGGGCACAACTGTGTTTACCGAGTGGAGGGGACCAGATGTGCTGGGGAGGAGAAAGGACCAGAGAGAGGGAGACGTCCTGGTGATCAAGCCCAATATTTCAAGTTCCCGTGGAGAGCTGGGGTCTTTGGCAGCCTGTCCCTCACCTGCCCAGGGATGAAGGAGCCCAGGAGTAAATCCTCACCTGAGTGGTGGAAATAGAAGCAGAAGAGGAGGGGAGGGTGCTGGTGAATGGGGAGCGGGTGAGCCGGGGCAAGGCAGAGGTCCCTGGTGGCCCCAGCAGGCTGGAAGAGAGGGGAGTACTGCAGACAGCCCGCAGCATTCCACCACCATGGGAGATGGGGTCCTTATTACTGGTGTAGATGCCTACAGGTACAAGAACACAGAGGGAAGCAGACAGTCACCACTCCGCCAAGCCCCTCCTGTCAGGTGGCCGAGGCAGCCTCTCACCTCACTGGTGAGAACACACACACAGTCTAACCATCTTCCTGCAAAGATGCCACTTCTTGCCTGGGTGATCTCTGCTTGGCATGACTACTTTTTAGACTGCCTGGCCTGGCACAGCCTGGGGAATTCCCAGCTTTTTTAATACCCCAATCAAAGCTTTTTATGTCCTCTTGACAACCTAATCTCTCCTACTACAACCATGCAGAAGACGGGTAAGGGGGAGAATCTTAGAAATGACTGCCACTTACATCCTTTATCTCTGTCCTTTGGAGTCATTTCTATCACATCTCCTTCCAGCTGTATGTTTATGCCCCTGCCCTGTTACTAGACTGGCTGAGCCCTCAGATGCCCTCCATTCCAAAGGGTCACTAACCTGCCCCTAGCAGGGGGGACTCCAGGCTCAGGCTGGGCAGGCTCCCGGAAGGCCCAAAGGTGCGGGAGACCAGACCACCCAGGCCAGAGCTGACCAGGGAACCTCCTGAGAAGGGTGAGGCAGCAGTGGCGGTAAAGCCAGCCAGCTGGGCACCAGGCAGGGAGGGAGCAGCTGAGGCCCCAGTGCCCTCTTCTGTCCGGCTGCCCTTGGGTCGGCCTGGCCCATGTCTGCTCCTCTTGCTGGCTTTGTGCTTCTTCTCCTTCAGGCTGGTCTCTGGGGTCTCTTCAGCAGGTGCAGGGGCAGCGCTCAGGGTGGGCATCCGCTTGTGGGAGCCTGCTGAGGTCCCAGACCCCGGGACGTGGGGAGACTTATAGTCCCCAGGGGATGGGGCCCGGGCCCGGCCTGAGCTGGAGGTGGTGGTGGAGAAGCGCATGATGGGCCCAAAGCCAGAGAAGACCACCTTCTGTTCAAAGAGGTCAGCCTTGGGCGGCTCAGGGGCTGAGGGAGAGGGGGGCGCTGAAGGTGTGAGGGCTGTGGGCTTGGAGTACTTGTCCTCCTCAGGCTGCTCCAACTTGGGGAAGGCAGAGAAGTCCGGGGAGCTCTGCAGGGATGACACTGCAGAGGGAAAGTGGAATTACAGCGGGACCCGGGTCCCTCCCTCCCTTCCTCCCTCCCAGTCCCAATGGGCACTAGTGGGAGGGGGTGCTCTGGCCAGAGGATGGGGAAACCTGGTGTCCTGTCCCAGCTCTGCCACTGTCTGTGTCTAAGATGAGTGACACCCGTTCCCCAAACTTCCCTGCTTATGACAAAGTGGGAGCAGAGGAGAGCCCCAGCTCAATAGGGTTGAGGGGTTTGGAGAAGTGTAACTTGGTGGGGATCCCCCATATTTAACCTGAATCAATTTAAGAAGCAAATGCGATGCAAACCAATATGCAAAGGCCCTTGCTAGGAAAGCTCAGGACCAAAGGTTGTCTGGTTCGCAGCCTCCTCCAGGAGGCTCACCTGCCCAGACTCACCTGCAGGCTGGAAGGGCCCCCCAGAGGAGGAAGAAGAGGAGGAGGAAGAGGAGGAGGCGGAGGTGAAACTGCTCACACCTTTCCCACTGCTCAGCTTCTTCCCCTTGTGACTCAGACTATGGCTGGAAGACTTTTTCCCCTTTGAGTCCCTGCTGCTCTCAGAGGTCTCCTGAGTGCTGGCCTCGTGGTGGGAGGAGGAAGCTGAGGAGGAGACCTGAAAGAGGGAGGGAGAGGAAGGCCTGAGACTAGCTGCCTGAGCCTGGGCTCACGGAGACTTGGGAGAGTGGAACAGGAGCACACAGGATGTGGGGCTCGACTAGGAGAATGCAGAATTAGCTGCAGGAAGGACTTCCAGGTAGGGAGATGGTGGTGGGAGCCCTGAGACCAGGGAGATGGGGAAGCAGCTGTGCAACTTCTGGAGGTGAGGGTAAGAGGAATCCCGGAAGCTGTCTGTCCTTCCCCTCAGGTAGGGGAGAGGAACACAGTTCCCGAGTCTGTACTGATAAACTCATCTGTTCATTCATTCACTTGAGAAATACTCAGGGGGCCCTGGCTGGATAGCTCAGTTGGTTAGTTTAGAACATCAACTCGGAGCACAGAGGCTGCTGGTTCCATCCCTGGTCAGGGCACAAAAAGGAACACATGTTCCTATCTGTAAAAAATCAATAGAACATTAAAAAAAAATCGAGGTGCCTCAGAGGGCTGGACTCGTGCTAGGAAGTGGTGCATCCTAGGGCCCTAAGTCACCATGGCTCCCTCTCTGCTCACCACAAGCTGCTGCCACCTGGCTGACCCCTATTCCCTATTCCCTGGCCACTCCATGCCCATCCTAGGCAACCTGAGCTTTCAGTGCTGAGCCCTGTGCCTGGAAAGCCTATTCTGACTCCTCCTGGAAAACTTCTCATCCTTCAAAATCCAGCTCAGAATTCCCCTGGACACGAAGCCACCCTGGACACGGGGCGGGGGGGGGGTATCCTCTTTATTTCCAGGGCACTGTGTACCCACGTTAGCCATGCCAACAGTTGCCACACTATACTGAAATATACTGTCACCGTATCTGGGGCCCCTAGTAATCTCTCTGAGGGTAAGAGGGCAGGGGCTGGAGGATGGGCTCTGGCAGGCTCTGGCGGGCTCTGCCCTTCACTGCTACGTTCAGGTAGCCGGTCTCTCAACCTCTCTGAGCTGCTGTATCCTTATGGGGCTAATTATGCCTATTTGGAGAGTTATGAGGAGCATAATGCCAGATACATAGTGTGGGGTCAATCATGACAATGATTCTGATGGCTGCAGCCGCTATTAATATACTGGGGACAGTGTCTGTGGTCTTTTAAGAGTCCAGGCCTTCAAGTCAGACTGCATGGGTTCAAATCTTGACTCCACTACTTACTAGATGTGCACTTTGAGGCAAATAAGTTACTTAACCCCTCTGTACCTGTGTCTTCATTTATTAAATGGGGTTAATAAAATACCTACTTCATTGGACTATTTTGAGAATTAAATGAGCTAACCCCTACACACCCCTTAGATCACCCCTGTTCTAGAAGAGAGGCTGGCATGTGGCCATATTACTGCCAGGGACAGCGCTTTTCCTCCTGCTGGAGACCAGGTAAATGTTTGCTAAACCAACAAATGCCAGAGGGAGAATGGACGGGGAAATGAGAGCCACCCTGTGCTGCCCTCCCTGGGGGCGGCCCTTGTCTCCTCTTCCTCTTTGTTCTTTTTAACAGCTGGAGTTCTGAAGGGTGCCAGATGTGGTTCTGAGAGCAAGGGAGGAGAGGGGTTGGGGGCGGGGTAGCTGCAATGCTTGGGTGGGTGGAGGGGGATGGGCAGAATGCTCCATGTCCAAGGGAATAGCCAGGCACTGGGGAACTCCCAGATCTCTGGCCCTCTCTTTCCACCTGTCTGCAGGCCCTGAGGGAAGGTCAGAGGGCAGAGATGACAAGATTTTCCAGGTGAGTCCAGGGAAGCAGGGCAGGGAGACTGTTACTGGGACAGTTGCCATAGCAACATCCCCGCCCCTCCCAGAAACCTGATACCTGAGCCTTCAGCTAAGATGCCCAGGGCTCTGCCAACCTCCTTAGGTAGTGGAGGTGAATGGGGCAATAATGGCAACAGGAGGAAGCAGTTTCTCCAGGCCCCTGTTCACCTTTCCTGGGGAGGGCAGGCTGGAAGGAGGGGCAGAGGGGGCTGCTCTGGCTTGGATTAGCAACTCCCTGGCCTCAGTAGGGCCTGCTATTTGCTTATCCAGATGTTGCCCATTTCTAAAGACAGGACTGACATACCATGCCCCTCCTGGGATGAGTGTCAGGGGCCTGCCAAGGGCTACACTCTCAGCCCATCCAACATGCAGAGAGTAGGATTTTGCTTAGGTCACCAGCTATGGGCATCTTCCTGTCATGGGGGAGAAGTGAATGGGGAGGGGGGAGAGGGTCCTCTTTACCTATCTCTGGGGAATGGGCCCCAGAACTTGGAGAACTGACCTGAATACTGTACCTGCAGACAAGAGCCCAGTGCTGAGGCCCTGTGTCTGGACAGAGGCAGATGTGAACATCTGGCAGCCAGCAGGCAGGGCGGCACCCCCTCCCCACCCCTGCTCTCCTGGTTGGTAAGTGATTGGTAGGGCTGAGGAGTAGAGGAGTTGAGGTGGGAGCAGAGGCATGTTAACCTGAAGCTGTAGGGGGTGCCCAGGTCCCTGGCCCACCCTGATCCCTCACGCGCTCTGCCCCCACCCCACACAGCCATGGCAATCCCTCCTGGGTGTGGGCAGCTATACCTTGTCAGCAGTAGGGGCCACAGTTGGGGTAAGGATGCTGGGGGGTGACTCAGGCCGCTTCTTGTGCTTCTGTTTAAGGCGTTCCTTGTCCTTTCGACTCTGGAAAAGGACAGGTGACCAGATCCTGGTGTTGGGGGGCATTTAAGGTGAAGATGACATGTGCACGTGGGGAGTGGACCCCTCTCAGAGATGGGCCTCATGGACATCGTCTCCCCCTACGAGAGACTGGGGGCTCTGGCTGGATAGGAGTGGCTCCGGCAGGTTCCTCCGAGAGCCAACAGGTCCTCATCCTCTCTGCCTGCTAAAAACAGCCCATCCCATCGTCATGCCAGTGACACACAGGACCACACATGTGAGCGCACACTTGCGATGCTGTCCACTGGGGCCGAGCAGCTGCGCAGAGGGATGGGAGCCAGGCACACTAACACGAGGCACCAGGGGATGCAGGCATGCACACTTACACACCAGGCTGACAAAAGGTTAGACTGTGGAGATGCCTGCAAACGTGCAGGGCCATGTGCTGGGTGCTTTGGGGACACTGTGACGGCAAGGGGAGGACACTGGAGGAACCACACAAACACAAAGGCCCCAGGGAAGCCAGGCCCTCACCTCACCCTCTGCGTTCCTTACATGTCACTTCCTCAGCCCCCTCCCAGGCCTCCACAGCCCAGGAGGAAGAAGAGGGCAGGCCCCACGGCCTTGGGGGCACCTTGTGGTGGCTTCTTGAAAGAGGTGTGAATTTGTGAGTATGGGTAAGACAGGTAGAGGGGGAAGACGTTTACCTTCTTCTGTCCCCTCTCATGGTGGGAAGGGTGCTTCTCCGGTTGGGCAGACGGCGAGGCAGAGCGGCTTCTCCGGCCCGTGATGAAGCCACCGCCTCCCCCTGTGCCGCTGCCTCCCCCTCCACCGCCTCCTGCTCCTCCGCCTCCCCCACCGGTGTGCCGGGAGGTCTTCTGGGGAGAGAAGTGAGAAGAGTTGCCAAACTCTCCTCTCCTTAGCTTAGAAAAAGGTTCCTGAAGGTCAAGTGATCCTGGGGGCCAGTCCCCATGTCCTGCCCACCAAGAGGGCCTTGCGGCCTCAGCAATGCTCTGCTCAACAGAAGGGCCTTCCCTAGAGCTTCCCCAGCTCGTCCAGTGTGCAAACTTGACAGCCGAGGCCCAGAAGAGACAAGGGTGTTTTGGCCGCAACGCAAGGCACAGCAGAGGTAGGACTGGGTCACAGGTCCTTGCTCTCCACCTACCTCTTTCTAGCGCCATCTTGGCCCACCTCAGGCAGCCTGAGCCAGGACCCACCTCTGCCTCCTTTCCTGGGGTGGAGGATGTGTGGGAGACCCTTGTCGGGGACCCTGCTCCTCTGCGCTCCACATCCCATCCTTCCCTCCAGACACACTGCCCCACCCATCAGCCCTTCACCCTCGTTCCTGATCTCCCCCTCCACCAAACACAGTGGTCCCTTCTGTCACAAAGGACTGCTGCCCTGAATGGGGGAGGTACGCATCCACAGCGAAAACCCAAATGATCCTCACGCCGCCTCTCCGCCCAGCCAGGGCCTGCCCCTTCCTTCCCTTCACTGCTAATAGACTCCCCGCTGCCCAGTCTCATGGCTCTATCTGTCCCAGACTTACAGCTGCTCCCTCTAAGGTCACCCACTACCTTGCAATTGCTAAACCCAAGGACTAATTTCAGACCTCATCTGACCCAATTGCTCCCTTGGGCACTGCTCTTACCATGCCAAACTTTTTTTTTTTAATTTCTTGATTTCAGAGAGAGAAGGAGAGAGAGGGAGGGGGCAAAGACAGAAAGAGAGACAGCAATATCAGTCTCTTCCTGTTATGTGCCCTAACCCAGGATTGAACCCCACAACCTTTACATATCGGAAGGACACTCTAATCAGCCGAGCTATCCAGCCAGGGTACCATGCCAAACTCTTCAAACTCTCCCATTCATAGTTTCCTTCACACCTTAACCCACCTGGGGATTCTAGCCCCAGCATTTATATACCTGGGACTGGCACTATCACCCTGCCCTGGGGGCAGGGGTGTCTGACAGCTACCAAAGCTAAACATTCCCACTTGGCACCTTCTATAAACCAAACCAAGTTCCCTACCTTGTTCTAAGTCCTTATCAAACCCTAACACGAAGGTGGCCATATAACTTATGATCCAGAATAGGACACAGCTGAAAATGAAAGCGGGGAACTATTAGTAAGTACACCAGGGCAACAGACACAAACTGGGACTGTTTGGGGTAGACCAAGACAGGTGTGAACACTACACGAGCCTGGTGCACTCCTGTTCACAGCACCCCAGGTGCCCAAGCCCCCTTCACCCAGGATTCAGAGCCTGATCCTCTATGCCCCCCTCAGCTCCTCTTCCTCAGCCACCCCCACACATAGGCAAGTCTACCTAGAAATGCTCTGGAGTCCGGCCTCATTCCTCCATCCCCCCTGCTGCAGCTGTCCCCTAGCCGCTGCCCTCAGCCTTTGGATCCAGCTTTCCAGTGCCTGCCAGGGTAATCTTCCCTAAAAAACAAATCTGATCGTGTTACCCTCCCGCTTACAAGCAGCCTTACAAGCCTCTGGCCTGGGGGTGAAGTCCAAGCTGCAATCCCAGTCAGGCCACAGCCTACCTCTGCACGACACCTCATGGCTCTTGGAACCCGCAGGTCTTCCCACAAATACGGGAGAATACCCCTTCCCCAGCCTCTCCTTGGCTCCTTGAAGCCAGGGACAGAAGGAAGCACAGGCCATGCCTGAGCTTTTCTGCTTCGTCCCCACCGAACACCCTGTTCTGCTGCTCACCAACTTCTCTCTCCCCTCTCAGGACTTGGCCATGCCTGTCCCTCTGTCTGGGTTCCTTTCTCTCTTTGCTTGGCAGCCTACGGAGCTTTCAGATCAGACTGCCCGTTCTGAATCCCACACACACTGTAAGATAAGTTGTATCACCTTGCTGGATCTTAGTTTAATCATCCTTAAAATGGGAAAATACAGTACATCTAGTTCTCAGGGCGGTTGGGAGGATCATACAAAATAACACAAGTAAGGAACCTAGTCCAGACGCCAGAAAGAGTCAACGCCCCTCCACCACGACATGGTGGCTCTTATTATTCCCACCTCTATCAGCTTCTGTGCGGCCTCTTTCTTGAAGCCGGCCAGACGACAGGCAGGGTCTGAGCTCTGTCTTCTGGAACAGGCTGCTCAGTTTAACTAGGCTTCACACCCTCCAGGCTATACTTCAGCTTACTCTTCATTCAGTGAAGAGCTCCTCAAGGCAGAGATGGGGTTTCTCCTATCTCTGTCTTCTCAGCACCAGGCACCAGCCTGGCCCAGAGCCCATAACCTTTAAACCATGGCTGACTGACCCATCTATGCCCTGGCAGATGAGACTCACCATCTTGCTGAAGTGGTATTTGCAGTAGCCGCAGTACTTGACATTGTCAACCTCTAGCACTTCTTCCTCGCACAGCAGGCCTGCCATTTGGGCACTAATCAAGAGAGATCAGCCTGAGAAGGGTGTGGCCACAAACCAGACCAGCCTCCTCCCTTCTACCCGCCTCTCTTGGAACCCCACTTGGGCAAAGCCAAAGCCATCCAAGAAAAGTACTGTCATGATCACCAAAGGGACAGCAGCTAGGATGAGCCTGTCCAGTGGCCATCTATGGCAAACCTTGGAGAGAGTTGGTACCACTGGCCTGGGATCCCCGAGAACCCTGGAGCGGGAGGCTTGGGGGCAGGCAGGGGTCTCACCAGGTGACATGAAAAGCTTGTCGACATCCATGGCGATTACAGGTCATGCAGGCTCCCGAGGCTGCCTTGCTCTCCCGGCCCTGCTCCTCGCAGATGTAACATGTCTGCAGGACACCGCACAATCATCCCCTCCTCCCTTCCACCTCAGATACCCCTCAATTCCACCCTCTCCCCATTGGCCTAGGTTAGTGCTATCCATTAGAACGGTCTGTGATGATGCTATAGAAATGTTCTGTACTGCACTAATAAAGTGACCACGAACCACATGAGCTATTGAGCACTTGAAATGTGGCAAGGAGTTGAACTTTAAAGTTAATTTTAATTAATTTACATAGCCACGTGTGGCTGACAGCTACTATAATGGATAGCTCCGTCCTGTGTCTGCCTTGCTCACTGGTGAGCTTATTCTCAGAGAACCTGGAATCCCACTCCCCACAAGGCTGGCTCCTCATCCTCCAGGTCTCAGCTTAACTGTCTCTTTCCTTCACCACTTTATTTAAAGGAAGCCCCACACAAGGTATTCTTTCAGTACCTTGTTTTCTTGACAGCATTTAACATAAACTGCATCTACTTTATTTGCCTATTTAATTATATTTAGTCTTCCCACACAAGAGTGTGAATTCCATGGGGTAGAGTTGATCAATACTGAACACTGAGTGCCTGGTGGTACCTTGCTCTGGGTTTGACACACAGTAGGTACTCAGTAAAATGTGTTCAGTGCATGAACTAATGAACTGCTTACTAAGGTCTACCCTCTGGCAGTACTTGAATTCCAGAGCCTGACTGTATCTGTCAGTGGAAGGTGCCTACTCACTTCCTGAGTTCCCTGAAAGTGTCTGTTGGATAGAATCAAGTTACACTGGATGAAAAGAGAGGTGGAGGGACCCAGCTAGGGAGGGGACTAGTAGGAGGGCATGGCAGGGACCGCTGACCTTGTTGAAACGATCATGAGGCACATACTGCAGCACGATGGGCTCCATGGTGAGTACGTTGGCAAACTGCACCTCAGGGATGTACAGGGCACACACCACGTGGGCCCAACCTGGGGCAGTGTAGGGCAGGCCTCAGCTGCTATGACAAGCCTGAGACCCTGACCCCTCACAGCCCCACACTGCAGACAGTCCCCTCCTCCATGGCCTTCCCATCAGATCCCCGTGCAGAGCCGGGGAAAGGAAAATCAGCACACCCCCCGCCACACACACACTCCTGCCTTCCCAGACCCTGCTCAGGGGGCCTTGCTGACCTCAGCAGATGAGCCCTGGAGCTCAGGGCCCGCCTCACCTCCATTGTCAGTCCTCTTCAATGCCCCGTCTTTGTGTGGGCACAGCTCACACCTCTGCCAATGCAAGGGGGCACAGGGATTGAGGGGGCCTTTCCAAAAGGGAGTGGGGATCTGCTGACCTGCCCTCCCCAATACATTCAAGAGGCCCCAGGAGGAAATGATAGCTGTCTGTGGGGGAATGAGTTGGGGTATAGAGGAAACAGTACTGGCCACAAGCTGGTAATTGTTGAAGACAGGTGACAGGAACATGAGGTTCCTAATAGTATTTATTCCCTTTACTTTCGTACAGGTTTGAAATTTTCCATGATAAAAAGTTCAAACAAACAAGCAAACAAAAATAAAGAGCCCCTTGCCTGAGGTGGGGCAGAGTGAGATGGGGTTGGTGATAGGTGTGCAGGAAACAGGAAGTCCTGTGTGACAGTCCCACCCTAGTCTCAAGCTCAGAGTCCCCTAGCTTAACCAAGGGAGATGCTCAGGTGTATGGGTGAAAGGGGGGAGGGAAATCTCAAACTCACCACCCTGGCTGCTCGCTCCTGAGATTCACATTTCCGGCAGAACCAGGGTCCCGTGGGCACCTGGACGATGCCATAGCAAGCTAGGGGTGGGGGAGGATAGTCATGGAGCAAATCTGTCAGCAGTGGATTTTCCCAGAGTAACTGGGGAAGGGGGTGACGTTAAAGGACTAGAGCCAGTTCCAGCAGGGGGGGCTGCTCCCCCGTCTGGGAGTCACTCACTAGCTAGCAGGACCACAGAGAATGCCTACTAGCTGCGTAGGCCAGCCTTCAACCACACAGCCAAACACTCCAAGCAGGGGCAAGAAGTCTGAGTCCTTGACCTTAAACTCTAGAAGACCCTCCCCCATAATCTTTCAGGACCTGCAAAGCTTCTGCTGGAAATCATCCAGAATAGAGAAAAAGAGAGGGACATTACAATAGTCAAACACGTTTTTGTTGTTATTGGGGGGGGGGGGAATTTCTTAAAGGGCCAGTAATGGAAGAGGCAAAAGAGTTGGGGGTATAGGGACCTCATTTTCTGCCTATAGCTATAATAGAGGTCAAAAGTCAAGGCTGAAGGCAGGTGCAGTACAGGTAACCTATAGGAGAGTGGCGGGAAGAGCAGACAGCGACAGTATTAAGGGCTCTCCCAAGAAGGGGGGGGGGGTGGACAGCTGGCTGTGCCAGACAGGCGGGAGATGCCAGCCTGCGCCCTCGGCAAGATTCCTTAAGGAGTTAACTCCAGAACCATGTGCTGCTGGGGGAAACTCCACACCTCCCTCTTCTCGATTCCGGCCCCCTGCACAACCTCTCTCCTACTCGCAGCTCTTACCCGGAGGATCTTAGGAGTCCCCTCTCCCCTGGGACCCTTCTCCTCTCTTCCCAATACGCTCCTCCCAGTATCCGGAAGCGGGAGGGGGGATGACTCTCCCTTGACCTCTCCCTCCCAGAGCAGGGACCAAAATAACCAGCCAGGAGGGGACACCTCTAAGGTAAACATTCCCCTAACAGCCCCGACACTGGCGGTGCGGGGCGCGGAGAGTGCACTCATTGCCCCCTAGACTGTCTCCAAACTCCCTCAACTTGGGGTGGGGGCGCGGGACTGGAACAATAGGCAAGAAAACAATGCCTGACCCGGTCCTCCAGGACAGGGCGGGAGGAACCCCCCGACGCCTCCCTTCCTTTCAGGTGGGGTGGGGGAGGGGCGCCCGAGCCCCGGGAGGTCTCCGGAGGGCGCGGCCGAGGGCGCCCAGCGCGCGCCGCCCCCAGGGTCCCGCCGCCCCCCATGGGCCACCCCGTACCTTGGTGGACAGCCACGCTGCACGCGTGCCCATCACAGTAGACCAGCGGGTTTTCGGCCCAGCCCCTCTCGTCCGAACATACGCAGCAGCCTCCTACCATCTCCTTCATACTCCCATGAGCTCCCTCCGGGGCTGGGGCGGGGGGCCGGCCGGCGGGGGTCGGGGGTCAGGGGGGGAGGGAGGGAGCGGGGGGCCGCGCGCCTCCTCGCTCCCTCCTCCTCCTCCTCCTCCGCCGCCGCCGCCGCCGCTTCTTTTCTTTGCCTCCTTCCTCCTCCTCGGCGTCCTCCTCCTCCTCCTCCTCGCTCGCTTGGTCTGGCCGCCCCCCCCCCGCCGTGCTCTCGCCCTCATGCCCCGACGGGCCCCCCCGCCCCCCAACAATGAGACCCGCGCGCCGGACTCGCCCGCTCCGCGCCGCGCGCCCTGCTACCAGGGCCGACCAGCCGCCGCGCAGCCCGGGCCCGGCGGGGGAGGCGCCGAGTGGCACATCGCGGGCGCCCGCCCCGCGCCGCCCGCTCACGCGCCGCCCCCCCGGCCCCCCTGCCCGGCCGCGGCAGCCATGGCCGCGCGCCTCCGCTTGCTCGCTCCCGGCCCGCCTGCCGCCCGCCGCCCGCCGCCGGGTAAAGTCTTAGGTTCAGGGAACAAAGCCTGGCTTGGTAGGGAGCTTTTCGCTTGCTTGCTCCACACTAATTGTCCCTCGTTCTTTCTCTCTGTAGTTCTCAGTTGGTGCCCCTGAGTCCTCCCTCTGTCTGCCCTTGGGTCTCCGCCCCTGGTCCGATTCTCCAGCATCGTACACCCAGGTCTTAGTTTCTGCGGCTGTTCTTCAAACACAAGCAAACGGGAGTGGAGAGCAGGGGAAGGGGCGCGAGAAGAAGCAGGAACAACTTGGGTCACTTGCTCCTTGGTGGCTGGGAGCGGGGGGGGGGGGGGAGGCTTTTTGGATTTCGCTCGTGCGCACTTTCTTCGGAGACCATTCTGGAGAGTAGACACTCCATCCAACAAGCAGACATTTGTTCATTCAACAAGTATTTATTGAATGCTTACTGCGTGCAGCAGCTGGGTAGAGCTGCGAACAAAACAGGTATTGCTGCCCTCGGGGAGCTTCCGGTCCAGCTCCTGGAGACACACCCCCGCACGCACAGAGACTCATAACCCTTAGAGGCACACCAAGTCACCCTGACACACAAATTCACTCACAGTCTCATCCAGTCACACCACCTGCCCCACTCAGGGACATTCAAACTCCAGGTACAGCCCCACAGCGCGCTTAGAGACCCACGCGAGTTAGAGACCCACGCCTACGGAAGTAGTCGCAGACGAGTTACACTTGACCTCAAAGGCACGCAGACACACAACATAAACTTACACACAGGACCCCAAAGAATTAGAGCCCCTGAAATTGGATCTGGGAAGAAGTGCGGGGGTGTCAGCCCGAAGGCTTCACCCCCAAGACCGGTGTGAGCAAAGGAGATGAAATCTGACCCCCCACAAACTTCCCAAAGAGGGTGGACGCCTAAAGGGACCAAAGGTCACACTCCCTCATTGGAAGGTGCGGTGGCGGAGGAGAGAAGGCAGCTCTGGGGGTCTTCAGCGACACTTCAAAGACCTGTCGGCCAGGAACGCTTCCTGCGGGGGAAGGGCAGACAGAAAGTAGAGGGGAAGACCCGCAGGGGACTGAGGGTGGAGGAGGTCGCCCCCCCCCCCCACGCACTGCCCCCCTGGTCGACTCTTCCGCCGGGACCGCCCCCTTTTCACCAGCACCTGTTCAACCGGAACATCAAGGGACCAGGGCCCGCCGCCACCCCTCCCTTCGCGTCTATTTAGTACCTTTCATCCGGGAAGGGGGGGGGATAAATCCCCGCCTTAGGGGGGGGGGGGAGTAGGGCGGGGAGAACTTGTCCTTGACCTGGCCTGTGGCGTCAGGATTTTACTCCCTTAATCCGGCAAGGCTGGAGTTTGAGGAGGTTGGGGAAGCCGAGTTCTGGGTTGCAGCCACCACCTTCCCTTGCTCTTGCAGGGACATGGGAATTCCGGGGGGCTGCCAGGACGAAGAGGTTCTGTCTAAACGGGCGGGATGGGGGAAGGTTTGTCTCTGCAGCTTCCATGCCTAGGGGAGGGGGCCAAAAGCCAGAGCATTATCGAAGGCGGGTCCAAAATTGGGATCGCCGCGAGGACTGCCACGCACGGGTTTCTTGGTCCGCTTTGTGAGCTTCGCTCATACGAAAAATTAAGACACAGACGGAAAGTCTCAGGAAAATACCTTTACAAGAATAAAACTTCAAGAAAATTAAATGCAAAAATGTCAGCCTTACCCATTCGCCTGTTTCGAAATATTTGAATATTTGCTTTCAGGACCGACGACGGCCGAGATGTCCGTAGTTTCGGGGTTTCGCGGGATGAGGGTCACTCGAAGGGCCGTTAGCCCCTACAACTAGGGGTGGGCGACATGGGAACTGGGACCGAGGAGCTTTTGTCTCGGGTCCTCATCCGGTGCGGATGCACTGCCCGAAATTTATGGGATGAACGTGTGACGATACTTGTGCGTTCAGTAATGTATTAGGAGCATTGTTTCGTTTAATACTCTTCACACCTCGTTGGGGGTGCGTATTAATATATTCATTTTACAGATGGAGCAACTGAGGCCCCAGCAAATAAAATGACTTGCCTAAAGTCACACAACCTAAAAGAGGCGGAGTCGGGATTTGAACCTAATCTGTCCCACGCTTAGGGCTGGGGCTCCGTCACCACTTGTTCGCCGAATGCCTGTCGAAATCGGACGTCCGCCCGCCCATCGCAAAAGTTCCTGTCCGAGGTCTGGGTAAACCTGGTGCCCCACGAGCTGAGTTGGAATCGTGGCGAAAACTCCCAAGGCTGAGCGGTCAAACTTATTCTCCAGCTTCCAATTTTTGAGCACTTACTATGTGTCTATCAAAAAAAGAAAAAGAAAAGAAAAGAAAGCAAGAGCAGGACTCAGTCAAGAAGTGGTTCAAATAAGGCGTGCTCTCCTTGGTGTAACTGAGCGCTAATTTGGGGTGTCACCCAGTTATTGGGTGCGCAGTTTTCGGCTAGTGAGTGACTTATCCGAGGCTCAGCCTGTCCCTCTTAAATGGGGGCGTTACCTGCTTCTGGCAAGAGCCGTAGGGAAGATTTAACGAAAATCCTTTTGTAAAGCGCTAAAGTACACAGTAGGCGCTCAATCCCCGGTCGCCCCCTCCCCGCCCCTCTAAGCATGCCAGGGCAGCGCGTTCCCGCTCCCTCTTCCCGCCTCCGGCATCCTCGCGGATCCCGCGCGTCCCGCGACTAAGGGACTAGGGCAGAGAGGACCAAACAGAAAATTATTTCCGCCCGCTCGGCCCGCCCCGCCCCGCCCCGCCCCGCCCGTCCCCGGAGCCAGAAGGGGATTGTGGGGCCGCCGCGGCCGCCGCCTGAGCTGAGCGGGGCGGAAACGCGCATCGCTCTGCTTCTCGGGCCCGACCGCGCCGGCCCCCGCACCTCCCGGCCCGGGGTTGCGGGCTGTGGTCGGGGCGGTCCCGGGGCTCGGGACAGCTGCCGTGACGCGGGTTTCCACGAAGCCTGGGCCGCTGGTTCCCAGAACCAAGCGGGGGAGGTTGAAGGGTATTGAAGTTTCGCTTCTGCTAGCCGGCCGGCGCTTGGTTTCGCAGTTTCCAGGGGCCGGAGACGCGCCCTCTCATTAGAAAGCCCTGTGTTGGGAGCAAGGACTGCGCTGGCGCCGGTGGATTTGCATTTAGTTTGCGTCTCGTTTGCATACCGATTTCTTCCCCGAAAGCAAAGCTTCTGACCTTGGGAATGTCCAGAGAGGTTAAGTTACTTTCCCGAAGTAACCCAGCCGTAAGAGGCTTCAGGTGGTTTACCTGACTTCGTGGGAGTGCCTGGCATGGCCTATTACATAAAGGTGGGCCCTAGATTCAGAAAGACCTGGGTTTGAGATCCATCCTCGCCACTTACTGACTTTGATTATGGGCTAATAATTCCTTGTGATCCTCGGTTTCCGCCTCTCAGAATGCAGACGGTAGTACCAAGTGTCAAGTGCCTGGCACGGGGAAAGGTGAGGGTGATTTCCCCGTCAAAGGTTATGACTCGGAGGTGGACTCTCCAATAGGCCGAGTTGGGGTGCAAGGGTGGGTGTACTGGTTCTTTCCTATGCAAGTGGGATGGGTGCTGAACTTAAAGAGGAACTGGTGGGAGTAAGGGGATTCCCGAGGCATCAGGAGGCTCCAGTCATCATTGTAAATAGTGACTCTGCAGGAGGGTGGGTGTTTTTTTTTTTCTCTCTCTACAAGAAAAGCGTGGTACTTACTGTCAAATCTGCCTCTGCCATTAGCTAGCAGCGTGACACAGTCTTGCCTTGGTTTGCCAATCTGTAAAATGGGGGAAATTGAATCTCCTCCTCCAGTCTACCCGGCTTTGGCAGCTCCACCCAGCAGGTGCTTTAAGAGCTGTGAGTGAGCCCAGGTAGTCTCTTTAGGGAGTTAAGATGATTAGAAAGGGAAGCTGTTCATGGTGTCAGGTAGCAATCTACCCAAACTTTTTCCAGAGCTACCTGGAATCTAGTCCCAGCTGTGCTAGCCAGCTGTGTGACCTTATGCAGAGCAGTTGCCCTCTCTGGCATTTGGTTGGGTACAGGATCTTGAAATTCCCTTTGGAGTTAACATTCTGTGTTTGATGACTCTACTCCTGGGGAAATTTCCATGCTGCAGGATGACAGATCAATAATAGCACATATGCCCTGCTCTGTTCCTCTTTTCCACCAGTCCCTTCTGAAGTCTAATTTTTAAAAAATTGTATTGATTGATTTTTTTTTTTTTAGAGAGAGAAATCGTTTTGTTGTTCCACTTATTGAGGCATTTATTGTTTCATTCTTGTACATGCCCTGACCAGAGTTCAAACCCACAACCTTGGTGAATTTGGATGACGCTCTAACAAGCTGAGCTACTGGTCAGGGCTGAAATCTAATCTTTATTCCTCTTGTTTTAGTTACCATCAGGACAGAAATTGAAAAGTTGTATTATTTAGTCTTTCAACAAACCACTGAATTATCATGGACAGGCCATAGCGAATACACAGCTAGCACCTGGGATGGTGGGAATGGCATATCTATAAAGAAGTAACTTCAAGATAATGTAGTTCTATGATAGTTCTAAGAGTGATGCTGACAAGAAGGAAGTAACTGTTTACCGAGTCAGGCAAGGCCTGAGCTGGGATCAAGTGGGTGAAGGAGGGTCTGCAGGCAAATAAGGAGCAGAAGAGCATTCTTGGGGGATGGGGCGCATGTTCAAAGGCACAGAGGTAGGAAACAGCAAAGTGTCTACTGGAGTTAAATATGAAGAAAGGCATATCGTAAGCTTCACTTCATAAGTGCAGAAGTGAGTGATATGGCCAAACTCCTTACATCCTGCAGCAGGAACACCCACTTTTGGTGCATAATTTTTACTGCTATAACTGTGTTGCATTTCATCTATATCTGTGATGAAGGAAAATGAGATCAGAAGCCGCCTTTCTAAAGCCATGTGCATTGTGTCAATTACATGATGTCTTTGTAGTAGGAGAGCAGGAGGGGTGGTTAGGGGATGGCTGCTGTAAGGCAAAACCAGTTTAAGGGGAACTTGGATATTTTGCTAAGAAGTTTGGATGGCAGTGGGGGACTAAGGGCTTTTAAGTAAGGATGCATAGCCATAGTTGCCCATTGGTTGTTAGATATGGGATTGGTTAGGGTGGCAGAGAGGCTAGAGTTTGGGAGATTGGTTAGGATAGCAATTCTAAATCTTTAAGATGCATGTGAATCCCCTGGGGGTCTTGTTAAAATGCAGATTCTGATTCAGTAGGTCTGGGGTGGGGGGGTCTGAGATCCAGTTTTTTAAACAAGCTCCGCTTGAATGGTAGGAGATTTATTTATAAGGGTCCAGTTGAGAGATGAGGGTTTGACTGGCAGAAGCAGAGGGAACGAGAGGAGAGCTGGGTATGAGGATGTTAAGAAGGTGGCATCTTAAGACCAGGACAGGGATTGCTTGCCAAGGCAAGACCCAGAGGTGCAGCCAGGAGGTTTGCTGGGTGGGCTTATTTGTCCACTTACCAGTAGAACCCAGGAGTGGGGGTGGGTGGTAGAGCTGGTAAGGAACTGCTTTGGACATGCTGACATCAGGTGTCTGTGGAACACGGGGTGGTGAACTCAGTAAGCAGTCAGTTGTTTGGTTCTAGATGAGCAGCCTGGGCGGGAGAGGTGCAGAGTGATAGGGGCAGAAGTTGTCCTGAGAAGCAAGAGATTTCATATCATGAAGTCAGAGCACTCCCTGACTCCTCATTTGAAAAGGAGGAAGCAATTCCAGGGTCACATGCCATTGAGAGGTCAAGGGAGGAAAGGATTCTGCAAAGAGGAGGTCCCTGGGGACCGCAGCCTGGAAAGTTCCAGGCACTGGTGGGGGTGGAGGCAACTGCAGTGGGATAAACATGGATTGGAGATGGGAAGGGAGGAACAGCCCTAGGGGGATGGGAGGGTCAGGAGGAAAGGATGGCCCCAGTGGTGGGGATAAAGATATAAAGATGAGGATGATGACAATAGCAATAATAGCTCACTTTGGATGAGAACTAAGGTGACCAATCATCCTCCTTTAGGGAGGACAGTCTTTTTTTTTTTTTTTTTTTTTTTGTATTTTTCTGAAGCTGGAAACGGGGAGAGACAGTCAGACAGACTCCCACATGCGCCTGACCAGGATCCACCCGGCACGCCCACCAGGGGCGACCACTCTGCCCCTCCGGGGGTCACTCTGCCGCGACCAGAGCCACTCTAGCGCCTGGGGCAGAGGCCAAGGAGCCATCTCCAGCGCCCGGGCCATCTTTGCTCCAATGGAGCCTTGGCTGTGGGAGGGGAAGAGAGAGACAGAGAGGAAGGAGGTGGGGGGTGGAGAAGCAAATGGGCGCTTCTCCTATGTGCCCTGGCCGGGAATCGAACCCGGGTCCCCCGCACGCCAGGCCGAAGCTCTACTGCTGAGCCAACAGGCCAGGGCAGGACAGTCCTTTTTTAAGTTCCGTCCTCCCTCAAAAAGTGTCTTCCTACATGTCCTTTTTTTTTTTAATTTTTTAAAAATTTATTCATTTTAGAGAGGAGAGGGAGAGAGAGAGGAGAGACAGAGAGAGAGAAGGGGGGGAGGAGCTGGAAACATCAACTCCCATATGTGCCTTGACCAGGCAAGCCCAGGGTTTCGAACCGGCGACCTCAGCATTTCCAGGTCGACGCTTTATCCACTGTGCCAACACAGGTCAGGCCCTACATGTCCTTTTTTTTGATATTGGAATACTAATCTGTAAATGTCCGTATTCGATCGATGCAGAGTCAATCCATTGTGTGTGATGTGATGTATTTGTATCTAATGAGTACTTTTTTTATTATAACTATTATTAAAAATTAATAGGCATGTAAGCATAATTACAATATAAAATATCACAAATGTTTTTATTATGCATTTATTATTATTTATGCATTTATTATTATATTATAATGTATTATTGTTGTAATGAATAAAATGTTTCTTTAACTTATGACATTGTTTTCTTTAATTTATTTTTGTCCTCCTTTTCATTGTAAAAAAGTTGGTCACCTTATGAGAATCAATATGCCAGGCTCTGTACTAAGCATCCAAAATACACAGAGATGGGTTCTATTCTTGTTCCCATTATATGGGGAAGGAAACAACCTCAGAAAACACAGCCAGTAAGTAGGTGTAGAAGCCAGATCTGAACCTTGCCTTTAACCACAGGGTCAGTCCAAATTATCAGTAAGGGGACTGGTCTGGGGCTAGTTCAAAACTCACTATCTCTTTTTCCCCAAGCCTCTCCCTATTTAACACTATTACAAATTCACTGTCTTTTATTTAATCCACCACCATTTTTTTTGTCCTAAATTGTTTATTAGGCAAGATTTTTACAAACATGACTTATTAGCGGTAGCGGTGGAGCTGGAGAGTATTGCGCCTTCTCCAGGCTGCACGGCGAGAGCCACCAATAGTGTGGTGGAACTTGTGACCCTTCCCAAGGCCACGGTTCTTGCGGCCTGCAGATGTCAGCCCTCGCATCTCCCTGTGCTTGTCCACCACCATTTTTTTTACCACCTACTACATGCCAGATAATGGGCCAGGCACTGGTGATGCAGAATGGATCAAAGCGATTGCAGCCCTGCAGGCGTTGGGGTGGAGAGGAAAGGCTGGCTGGTGGACAGGCAAACTGCACTATACAGTGTGATGTGTGTTATAATGGGGGTTGGACCACGTGCAGAGGGAGCCCTAAAGAAGGAGCTCCAGAGTCTGCCTGGTGAGATGAGAGCAGACGGGAGGGAAGGGGCCAGGGCACCTCTTCTTTATCCCAGATTTGATCCCAGGATTATGAGGTCCTGTGGAAGATGCTGAATGGTGAACATGTCGCAAGGTTCACTGTAGGCACAGTGGAGTTGGCAGTCAGAGCGTTCAAGTGGAATACGGGCGACTTCTGAAAGTATTGCAAGTGCTAGAATGTAAGTTTCATAGGGCAGGGATTTAAAAAAAAAATTAAACATGTTATATTTATTGATTTTCCAGAGAGAGGAGAGATGGGGTGGGGGGTGGCTCAAGAAGTATCAACTCACCCTGGCAAGATAGCTTGGTTGGTTGGGGCATTATCCTGGAGCACAGAGTTGGCCGGTTCTATCCTTGGTCAGGGCACATACAGGAACAGATCGATATTCCTGTCTTTTTCTCACTCTCTACCTTCCTCTCTCTAGAATCACTAAAGTAAATATTAAAAAAAAAAGGTAATAAGTATTAACTCATAGTTGCTTCATTTTAGTTGTTCATTGACTGCTTGTTGTATGTGCCTTGACTGGGCAAGCCTAGGGTTTTGAACCAGCAACCTCAGCGTTCAAGGTAAATGCTTTATCCACTGCACCACCACAGGTCAGGCGTAAGGCCTGTGTTTATATGTGTTGTGTTCACTGATGTATCTGAAGCACTGAGTCAGCATCTGGCATGTAGTAGATACTCAGTTAATACTCAGTGAGTGATGAACAAGTGAATGGATGAATGCTGGAACATCGCTGGGCGTGAGGCAGAGGACCTGGACTGGAGTGTCAGTGGAGATGGAGAGGGGACGTGCAGGGGCTAAAATCAAGAGGAAGGATAATTCACAGTTGGTGGTCTTGGAGTGAGAGGGTGACTCCAAAGTTTTTTTGTCTTAGACAAGTTTCTGACTCCTGAAGAAGGGAAGAGGAACATGATTGGGAGAGAGTTGGTGAGTTCAGGTTGGGGCATACAGAATTTGAGGTCCAGTGGACTATCCCAGAAGAGAGCTGGATATCAATATCACTTTTAAAAAATGTAAAGATGCTTTTGAAGCATGTGTAATATTCTGTCTGCCTCTTCTGCCATATCCTTGATACTCTAAAAAAATATTCAGAGATATCTTTTTTTTTTTTATTCATTTTAGAAAGGAGAGAGGGATAGAGAGGAGAGAGACAGAGAAGGGGGGTAGGAGCAGGAAGCATCAACTCCCATATGTGCCTTGACCAGGCAAGCCCAGGGTTTTGAACCGGCGATCTCAGCATTTCCAGGCCGACGCTTTATCCACTGCGCCACCACAAGTCAGGTTCAGAGATATCTTTGAGCGTTGTCAGTAATAGATGGGCCAAGGCCAGTGGTCCAGGGAACACCTGCATTTAAGAGGGGGCAGAGGGAGAGAAGCCAGGGAAGGGGCATGAGAAGGACTATCTAGGGATGCAGGGGGACCCCCAGAAAAAGTGGTGTCAGGGAAATCAGGGAGGAGGAAGGAAAGAAGGAAGGAGTGGTCCACAGGGCAGGTGTCTCAGAGAGGGGTGACTGGTTCAGCATGGTGGGGGGAGGTGGATTGCATCAGGAGGAGAGGAAATGGTGTGAATTTAGACAACCTTCTGAGGGGCTGGGTTGTGAGCTAGAGGGAGACAGAACAGCAAGGATGGAGGATGCAGGGTCAAGGAGGTGGGGCCCCAAATTTTTCAGACAGTCTCTAACACAGGGCTTGGGTGGACCAGAGGGGGCTGTTCTGCTTCCCCCAGTGAGAAGGGAGGAAGTGAAGGATGGGAACAGATGAACATCTGTGGGTAGGACTTGTCTACTTGATAGCATGTATTTTCTCTTAAAAGTTTTTTTTAGTTCTCTTATTTTTTCAATTTTATTGCCATATAATTGACATATAACATTGCATTAGTTTAAGGTGTACAACATAATGATTTGATTTATGTATAGATAGTGAAATGATTACTGAAATAAAGTTTAGTTAACATCTATCACTATTTTAAAATAAACTCTTTAATGTTATTTGCATATAATAAAATAGATACATTTTAAGTGTGACAAGTGTAACCACCACCTCAAGTTAAGATATAGAACATTTCCATTTCCCCACAAAGTTCCCTCTTATCCCATTGCTTTGCCCCAGCTCCAGGCAACACTGACCTGATTTCTATCACTATAAATGACAATAGAATCATCTTGCTGATTCTGGAACTTTAGAAAAATGGAATCTTACACTATGTTCTCTTTTGTGTTTGGCTTCTCTCAGTCAGCACTGTAGTTTCTTTCTGAAACAGGAAGAAAAGCCATTGTTGAGTTGGGGGGTCAGGTGGAGAGCAGGAGAGGAAGTCAGGGCTGGGGCATGGAGGGGCTGGGAGGGACGGGGACAGCAAGTGAGCAGTGTCTCCCAATGGTGGCCTGAGGCAGAAGCAGAGAAAGGAGCTGTGTGGGTCTGGACTCAGGTATGAAACTGCTCAGAGCATCGAGGATTCCGGGCACGGCGGACGGTCTCATGGCAGGGGCCAGGTGGGGCCCCGGGGCTGGAGCGGTGGGACGATGAGAAACCCGAACTCAGCAGTCACATGGAAGGCCTTCAGGACGACGGTGGGAGTGGGAGTCAACATTCTGGGGTCATGCCTGACTCCTTTTACCTACCTGGTGTCTGAGCCTCCACCTCTTCAGTCAAACCATATCTGCAGTTCTTTCCTCTGTTCACCTTGAGCTTGAACCTCAGCTTTCCCGGGCCAAGCTTCAGCTGGGACCCATCTCTCCCCCCTCCTGTGCAGTTCCTCTATCCCCATCTGCAACCTCTCCCTCACTTTCCTCTTCCCCTGCAGCCTCCAAACGGACTCAGGCCACCTCCATCCAGAAGGCCACTCCCTTGGCCTTGTCTCCGGGTCCCTCTGTCTCCCATCCCTGCTCTGCTTGGTAAGTCAGGAGATCCCAAGCGCTGGACTCCTGTTTACTCTCTGGCTCCCCGTTCCCCCGCTGAAGCCAATCTGCCAAAGGTCACCAGTCATGGATGTTTTCGGAGGTTGTGGCTGTCCAATGTCCTGTTCTTATTTCAGGGGAGTGCCCCATTGGGTGATCTACCCTCTCCTCCCCACCCCTACCCATGGTGCCACCTGCCTCACCCACAGCCTTCCCCAACTCAGTTGATGGCAACTCCATCTTTCCAGTTGTTTGGGACCCAAATCTGGAATCATTCCTTTTTTTTTTTTTTAACATTTATTTATCACAGTTCTGGAGCCTGGGAAGTCCAACATCATGCACTGCCAGATTTAGTGTCTGGTGAAGACATGGATTCTTTTTTTTTTTTTTTTTTTAGATTTTATTTATTCATTTTAGAGAGGAGAAAGAGAGAGAGAGAGAGAAAGGGGGAGGAGCAGGAAGCATCAACTCCCATATGTGCCTTGACCAGGGAAACCAGGGTTTTGATCCGGCGACCTCAGAATTCCAGGTTGACGCTTTATCCACTGTGCCACCACAGGTCAGGCTGGAATCATTTCTTATCCCTCGCCCACATCCGCTCTGTCAGAAAAATCCTCCCAGCTCTACCTTTAGAAAACCTGTGGAATCTGATGACTTCCCACCATCTCCACCATCATTCTCTCCCCGGGTTATTGTGGTAGCCTCCTGACTGGTCTCCTCGTCTCCATCTTTGCTCCTGCCATCTCTTCCCTACATAGTCCTATTAGACTATGGGATGATCAAGTCACCCCTGGAGTCCAAATCCTCCCAGAGTTCCCACTATTTTTTTTTTTTTTTTTTTCATTTTTCTGAAGCTGGAAACAGGGAGAGACAGTCAGACAGACTCCCGCATGCGCCCGACCGGGATCCACCCGGCACGCCCACCAGGGGCGGTGCTCTGCCCCCCAGGGGGCGATGCTCTGCCCATCCTGGGCGTCGCCATATTGCGACCAGAGCCACTCTAGCGCCTGAGGCAGAGGCCACAGAGCCATCCCCAGCGCCCGGGCCATCTTTGCTCCAATGGAGCCTTGGCTGCGGGAGGGGAAGAGAGAGACAGAGAGGAAAGCGCGGCGGAGGGGTGGAGAAGCAAATGGGCGCTTCTCCTATGTGCCCTGGCCGGGAATCGAACCTGGGTCCTCCGCACGCTAGGCCGACGCTCTACCGCTGAGCCAACCGGCCAGGGCCCCAGAGTTCCCACTATACTCAGTGAGAAGCCTCAGTCCTTAAGGGAGCCTACAAGGTCCTGTCCAGCTGCTGCCCCAATCCCTCCGGCCTTATCTCTTCCCCTTGCTCATGTGCTGCAGCCACTGACTTCCCTGCTGTTTCTTGTGCACACCGGCCATGCGCCTGCCTTCTCAGTGAGCTCTCCCTGACCACACGATGCAAAGTTGCAGGCTGTGCCCTCCCCCCACACTCTTTATACTTTTCTTACACTGTTCCAGTCTTCCTTGTACTTTTTCTTTGTCCTTAACCTTCTATTGATACATTATTCACATAATTATGTCTGTTGTTTATTATGTCTTTCTCCTCTAATGTCAGGACCCTAAAGACAAGGATCTTTGTGGATTTTGTTGCTGTTTTCAAGGGCCTAGATCTGTGTCCGGCACATACAAGATGTTCAATAAATATTTACTGAAAGAAGAAATTTTGAGCCTCTGTCTTTTTGCGCCAGGTACTGAGATATGGGCATGCGACCCAAGTCTTGACGATCTGATGCCTTCATTCTCTGCTCTGAGGAGCAGGTAACCAGAACAGAGGCAGGTGGGGTCCCTCTTGCTGGTTTGGCCAGTAGTGCCAGTGGGTGTCGAATGCTTGTCCTGTTCCATGTCTCGCTAAGAGACAGCTATACTGTTTGCTTCTTCAGCTCTACCTCCGGGTGATCCCTCCCATTTCTCTGTTTTTGCCAATAAGCCAGAGTCGGTTTCCTAGACCCCTGACTGGTTCATTCAGAATCACAAAGGCCAGTAACTTTTCGGTCATTGTCCTACTTAACCTCTCCATGGCATTTGATCCCCATGACCTCCCCACAGTCTTATTCTCTGGCATTTCTCAGCCGCCTTTGCTGGGGTCCTGTTCCCGTGCCCATCCCGAAGGGGTCACTGGGATCCACGTGACGTTCTCTGGAAGAGCTCACCCACACCTGCAGTTTTTATCCTGACCTGTGTGTCTGTGACTTAGTTTTGTCTGCTCTCTAGGCCCAGACTCCTTTGCCAGGTCTCTTCAGACCACACCCACTTAGATTTGGCTCATTGAACTGTACTCAACATCTCCCCATCCCTGGACCGCCCTCCTCTCAAGGGTCCCACCTCAGTTAATAGCCTCCATTCTCTCCAGAGATAAAACCTGAGGGTCCCACTTAGCTCTTCATCTCCTCACTCCTCACACCTCTCCATCAGCCACCACGTCTCATAAAATCTATCTTGTCAACACCTCTTAAATCTAAAAAGTTTCCCTGATTCCTCTTTCTGCCCTAAGCCTCCTTGTAGCTGACCTTGGCAGCTGCCTCCCAGCTGACCATCTGCCTTGTCACTGTATCCTGCATGTGGCTCCTGGAACCAGTCTCTGGACCACACTCCCGCTGGGCATTGACTGGGCAGTTCCAGGACTCCACCCTCAGGCAGCTCTCTATCTGACAGGGAGCCCACACCCCAGAGACCGACAGACTCTAGCTGAGAGAACAGACAACCCATCCACCCGTGATTTCGGTCTCTGGCCCCCTTGAGCCAAGATCAAGACTGCACAGCTCCAGGAGCACATTCACCCTGTAACACAGAGCACAGACCTCATCAGAATGAGTGGAAGGGTGTCCTTGCTTTGAACAAAATGCCAATGAGGGAGAACTTAAGCTAATCATTGAGTCATGCCGGAAGCCAAATTATAGACATTGTCATGTTATAAACATCATTACTCAAGAGAGTGGCTTGGAGACATCTGGGCAGCTGGGAGCCTGAGCTCATTATCTTCCCCTCCAACCTGCTTGTCTCCTGCATCCCACCACCCGTGAGTCAGCTTCAGCCAGGGCTCCCGTTTCCTGCGCTCCCCAAGGCCACTCGCTTACAAGTATTGCTGATTCTGCCTCAAATACCTGCCCACACAGGGTCACTGTCTTCCGTAGGTCACCACCACCTTTTTTTTTTTTTGTATTTTTCTGAAGCTGGAAACGGGGAGAGACAGACAGACTCCCGCATGCGCCCGACCGGGATCCACCCGGCACGCCCACCAGGGGGCGACGCTCTGCCCACCAGGGGGCGATGCTCTGCCCCTCCGGGGTGTCGCTCTGCTGCGACCAGAGCCACTCCAGCGCCTGGGGCAGAGGCCAAGGAGCCATCCCCAACGCCCAGGCCATCTTTGCTCCAATGGAGCCTTGGCTACCGGAGAGGAAGAGAGAGACAGAGAGGAAGGAGAGGGGGAGGGGTGGAGAAGCAGATGGGCGCTTCCTCTGTGTGCCCTGGCTGGGAATCGAACCCAAGACCCCTGCACGCCAGGCCGATGCTCTACCACTGAGCCAACCAGCCAGGGCCCATCACCATCTTTTGCTGCGACCCTGGGCGAGTGACTGGAAGAGTCTGGGGCTTCCTCTTCCTCATCTGAAAAACAGGATTCTTCTTTTAAGCCCGGGAAAATTTCTTTCAGATTTAGTGTGCCAAACACATAGCAGAAGGCTGGGTTCAGGCTGAGCGTTCAGGAAATGCTCGTTCCCTGTTCTCTTCATGCTTCCCCTCCGTTCGCCTTGCCAAGTGGGATCATGTGATTTCCTTTGCTTAAAAGCGGTCTGTAATTCCCCATTCTACAAGATAAAGCCCAAATTTCTTATCAAGGCCTTTGACCCTTTGAGTTCTGGTTCCTGCCCACCATCCTCACCACTGTTCAGCCACCTTGACCTACTCCATCCATCTATTAAAAACACAGTCATTTCATAGTATCGCTGCAGGGATTACTTACTGGCCCTTAAGGAAGAAACCTCTCTGTAAAGGGGTCAGCTGCCCTCAGGGGAGCCTCCCAATCAGCACCCATCACTAACGGGTGGAGCTCAGGCATGGAGGAAGCATCGTCATCCATGAAGTGTTTGTGCCAGTCAATCTGCATTTAATCAAGCCTGTAGATCTAATTTTCAGTTTACAGAAAATACAGGATAAACAACACAACTAGGAAGCAATCAGAGAAATTTAGAAGGTGGGACATAATGTCTGCAATTTACTTAAAATACATTAGTAATTCAACAACTTAGTGGCATAGGGGAAAAAGTTATTCTAGATTTAAATGAGACTTAGAAATATACCCAAATGTGGCGTGACCTGTGGTGGCGCAGTGGATAAAGTGTCAACCTGGAAAAGCTGAGGTCACCGGTTCGAAACCCTGGGCTTGCCTGGTCAAGGCACATATAGGAGTTGATGCTTCCAGCTCCTCCCCCCTTCTCTCTGTCTCTCTCTCTCTCCCTCTCTCTCTTCTCTCTAAAAATAAATAAAATTAAAAAAAAGAGAAATATACCCAAATGCAATGTGCAGATCTTATTTAGATCCAGGTTGAAACTACAAAAGAAGGATTTTGGGCCCTAGCCAGATGACTTGATGGGTTAGAGTGCCGTCTGATGTGCAGAGGTTGTGGGTTCAATCCCTGGTCAGGACACTCATAGAACAGATAGAAGTTTTTCTCTCTCTCTCTCTCTTTTTCTCTCTCTCCCTACTCTCTAAAAACCAAAAAATAATTTTTTTGTGTGTGTGTGCAACAGAGACAGAGAGAGGGATAGACAGAAAGGAAGAGAGAGAGATGAGAAGCATCAATTCTTCGTTGCAGCACCTTAATTTTTTTTTCCTTTCTTTCTTTTTTTTTTTTTTTTTTACGGAGACAGAGAGAGAGTCAGAGAGAGGGATAGATAGGGACAGACAGACAGGAACGGAGAGAGATAAGAAGCATCAATCAGTTTTCCCGTTGAGCATTGCGACACCTTAGTTGTTCATTGATTGCTTTCTCATATGTGCCTTGACCTCGGGCCTTCAGCAGACCAAGTAACCCCTTGCTCGAGCCAGCGACCTTGGGTCCAAGCTGGTGAGCTTTTGCTCAAACCAGATGAACCTGCACTCAAGCTGGTGACCCTGAGGTCTTGAACCTGGGTCCTCGGCATCCCTGTCTGACATTCTATCCACTGCGCCACCACCTGGTCAGGCTCTTTTTCTTTTCTTTTTTTTACGGAGACAGAGAGAGGGACAAATAGGGACAGACAGGCAGGAACAGAGAGAGATGAGAAGCGATGAGAAGCATCAATCATCAGGTTTTTTGTTTGTTTGTTTGTTTGTTTGTTTTGTATTTTTTCTGAAGTTGGAAACGGGGAGGCAGTCAGACAGACTCCCGCATGGGCCGACTGGGATCCACCCGGTATGCCCACCAGGGGGCTATGCTCTGCCCATCTGGGGCGTTGCTCTGTTGCAACCAGAGTCATTCTAGTGCCTGAGGCAGAGGCCACAGAGCCATCCTCAGCGCCCGGGCCAACTTTGCTCCAATGGAGCCTTGGCTGCGGGAGGGGAAGAGAGAGAGAGGAAGGAGAGGAGGAGAGGTGGAAAAGCAGATGGGCGCTTCTCCTGTGTGCCCTGGCTGGGAATCGAACCCGGGACTCCTGCTTGCCAGGCCGACACTCCACCACTGAACCAACCAGCCAGGGCCAATCATCAGTTTTTCATTGCGACACCTTAGTTAGTCATTGATTGCTTTCTCTTTTTTTTTAATTTTATTTATTGATTTTTTAGAGAGGAGTGAGAGAGAGAGACAGAGAGAGAGAGAAGGGGGAGGAGCAGGAAGCATCAACTCCCATATGTGCCTTGACCAGGCAAGCCCAAGGTTTCGAACCAGCGACCTCAGTGTTCCAGGTGGATGCTTTATCCCACTGCGCCACCACAGGTCAGGCCTTTTTTTTTGTTTGTTTGTTTGTTTTTGTTGTTGTTGTTGTATTTTTCTGAAGCTGGAAACAGGGAGGCAGTCAGATAGACTCCCGCATGCGCCTGACCAGGATCCACCTGGCACGCCCACCAGGGGGCTATGCTCGGCCTATCCGGGGCGTCGCTCTGTCGCGACCAGAGCCACTCTAGCACTTGGGGCAGAGGCCAAGGAGCCATCCCTAGCGCCCGGGACATCTTTTGCTTCAATGGAGCCTCGGCTGCGGGAGGGGAAGAGAGAGACAGAGAGGAAGGAGAGGGGGAGGGGTGGAGAAGCAAATGGGCGCCTCTCCTGTGTGCCCTGGCCGGAATCGAACCCGGGACTTCCGCACGCCAGGCCAACGCTCTACCGCTGAGCCAACCGGCCAGGGCCTGATTGCTTTCTCATATGTACCTTGACCGTGGGCCTTCAGCAGACCAAGTAACTAACCCCTTGCTCAAGCCAGTGACCTTGGGTCCAAGCTGGTGAGCTTTGCTCAAACCTGATGAGCCCACGCTCAAGCTGACAACCTCGGGGTCTTGAACCTGGGCCCTCCGCATCCCAGTCCAATGCTCTATCCACTGCGCCACAACCCAGTCAGGCAGCACCTTAGTTTCTCATTGATTGCTTTCTCCTATGTGCCTTGACTGCGACGGGGTAGGGGGGGCTACAGCAGACCGAGTGACCCCTTGCTTAAGCCAATGACCTTTGTGCTCAAGCCAGTGACCATGGGGTCATGTCTATGATCCCACGCTTCTTACCAGGTGGTGGTGCAGTGGATAGAGTGTCGGACTGTGACACAGAGGACCCAGGTTCAAAACTTTGAGGTTGCTGGCTTGAATGCGGGCTCATCAGCTTGAGCGCAGGGTCACTAACTTGAGCCCAAGGTCGCTGGCTTGAGCAAGGGTCACTTGGTCTGCTGTAGCCCCCTGGTCAAGGCACATAGGAGAAAGCAATCAATGAGAAACTAAGGTGCCGCAACGAGGAATTGATGCTTCTCATCTCTCTCCCTTCCTGTCTGTCCCTATCTGTTTCTGTTACAAAATAAATAAATAAATAAATAAATAAATAAATGGCATAGCCCTGGCCGGTTGGCTCAGTGGTAGAGCGTTGGCCTGGCGTGCAGGGGTCCCGGGTTTGATTCCCAGCCAGGGCACACAGGAGAGGCGCCCATCTGCCTCTCCACCCCTCCCCCTCTCCTTTCTCTCTGTTTCTCTCTTCCCCTCCCGCAGCCAAGGCTCCATTGGAGCAAAGATGGCCCGGGCGCTGGGGATGGCTCCTTGGTCTCTGCCCCAGGCGCTAGAGTGGCTCTGGTCACGGCAGACCGATGCCCCAGATGGGCAGAGCATCCCCCCTGGTGGGCAGAGCGTAGCTGCCTGGTGGGCGTGCCGGGTGGATCCCGGTCAGACGCATGCGGGAGTCTGACTGTCTCTCCCCGTTTCCAGCTTCAGAAAAATACAAAAAAAAAAAAAAAAAAAAGGCATTTTGGAGGGGCACAATTAGGGAAATTTGAATATAGGCTGGTTATTAGATGATTTTAGGAAATTATTAATTTTAGTTTTTTTTATTTTTTTTTTAATTTTTTAATTTTATTTATTCATTTTAGAGAGGAGAGAGAGATAGGAGAGAGAGACAGAGAGAGAGAAGGAGGGGAGGAGCTGGAAGCATCAACTCCCATATGTGCCTTGACCAGGCAAGCCCAGGGTTTTGAACTGGCGACCTCAGCATTTCCAGGTCGATGCTTTATCCACTGCGCCACCACAGGTCAGGCGAAATGATTAATTTTGTAAGGTATGATTATAATATTGTAGTAAGAAAACTTCTTGAAGTATCTAGGAGTGAACAGTCATGAAAACTCAATGACTTGAAAATATTTCGGTAAACATGTTAATAATTATTAATATAATTACTCATCTAAGTAATGGGCATATGGGTTTATTTCACTACTCTTTCCGTTTTTTTTTTTGTTTTTTTGTTTTTTTTGTTTTTTTTTTACAGAGGTAGAGATAGACAGGGACAGACAGACAGGAACGGAGAGAGATGAGAAGCATCAATCATCAGTTTCTTGTTGCGCGTTGCGACTTCTTAGTTGTTTTCATTGATTGCTTTCTCACATATGCCCTGACCGTGGGCCTTCAGCAGACCGAGTAACCCCTTGCAGGAGCCAGCGACCCTGGGTCCAAGCTGGTGAGCTCTTTGCTCAAGCCAGATGAGCCCGCGCTCAAGCTGGCGACCTCGGGGTCTCGAACCTGGGTCCTTCCGCATCCCAGTCCCATGCTCTATCCACTGCGCCACCACCTGGTCAGGCTACTCTTTCAGTTTTAAGTGTGCATAATAGATAAGATTTTTAAATATGGATATGAGCGTCACCTATGTACTCATCATCACTGAGCTAAGGCAAAATCTAATGTAATCCTTTTTTTCATGAAACGTGGAGTGTGGTAGGCGAGAGATGAATAATCGATTAATCACACTAACATACGAATGGTGACAAATGAGGGAGAACGCTGTGAAGGAAGGTACACAGGTCTCCAGGGGAACAACGAGAGGCTGACCTGCTCACACTCTGGAGGGGTGGGAGAGGTTTTCTCCAAGGCAGGAATGGTTCAGTGCAGCTCCCAATTGGAGCAGGTGTTGGCCAGGCACAGGAGAAGGAAGGAGAGTTCACAGTCAGAAGGAACAGTATGCGCTAAGGGAGGGAGAGAATGGATGTTGCTTTAGGCACTAAAGGAAGTCTGGGTGGCTAAAGGGAGAGAGGACAGCACAGGGGAGGTGGAAGTGAGACAGCACAGGAGAGATGAGGAAGAGGGTCACTGATGGTTTAGAACAGGTTGAGTTTGATTTGCTGGGCTTTTGAAATGCCTGAAATATGCCTGACCTGTGGTGGTGTGTGATAGAGTGTTGACCTGAAACACTGAGGTCGCCGGTTTGAAACCCTGGGATTGCCCGGTTAAGGCACATATGGGCCTGACCTGCGGTGGCGCAGTGGGTAAAAGCATCGACCTGGAACACTTAGGTCGCTGGTTTGAAACCCTAGGCTTTCTTGGTCAAGGCACATATGGTAGTTGATGCTTCCTGCTCCTCCCTCCGTCTCTCTGTCTCCCCTCTCTCTGAAATGTATAAATAAAAAGAAACAAAAATCCAATCATGAAATACCCAAAATAGGAGCTGAGTGGGCAGTTAGGTGTCTTGATCAGAGCAGAGAGGAGAGGTATGGGCCGAGCCCCCCTCCATGGAGGGGCGCAGGAGAATGTTCAGGGGAGAAGGGAGAAGTTCTGGACTGAGCCTTGAGGAACCCTGACGTTTGGGCTGGGGAGGGGAGCCTGAGCTTGCGCTGAAGACTAAGGGGGAACAGAGCGGGGCAGGAGAGCACTAGGAAAGCAAGGCGTCTGGAAGGCGGGGGACTAGAAAATTCCTAGAAAGAGGAAGTGGCCAAATCATGTGGGACAACGTTGAGAGGTCAAGACCAGAGGGCTGACAGGAGCCTGCTAGTTTGGATGAGACGGAGGCCTCTTGGACCTCAGCAAGAGCTATTTTGGTGGTAGAGGGAGGTGGAAGCAGATGGAAGTGGGTTGAGGAGTAAGTGGGAAGTGAGAAAAGGAAGACAGTGTGTAGACAGCTCTTGTGGGTAGGGGAGGAGAGACGAGGGCTAGAGCCTACAGGGTCAAGGGAAGATTTGGCTTTTAAAGAAAGAAACATGAATGAGAGATAAGGAATGTCTCTGAGAGGGCAGATGGGACAGGACCAAGGCCAGGGCATCCTCTCTACTTAACAGGAGCAGATGGCTGTTGATGGCTGGTGGTTGGCAGCAACAGGACAGCGCTTGCTTGCCTCATCTCTTGCCCATACCGTCTCCTCAGTAGGAATTCTTCTCGCATGCCTCCTTTGTGTACGCCTGTTTATCTTAGAACCTAAGTGGAAGATTACCTTCTCTGAAAAGACGTCCCTCCTCAAGGTCACCCTGCCTGGACTGTGGTCATTCTCTGTTGCTACTTCTCAAATTAGCTGTACCTTCCATCTCTCCCACCAGACTGCATCTCTCCATCATTTCTGAGTCCTTGGAGCCTGCAATGGGGTTTGCTACAAGGTGGGTGCTCAGTGACTGTTGATAAATGTGTGAATGAACTCACTGTAGACATGTGAAAGAAGTGTAGCAGGAGGGCAAGCCTGGAGTAATTCCTGGGAATGTGGAGCAAGGATGAGAAAAGGGAAGAAACAGAAGAGGAAAAGGCTAATACCACCAACAGCACTTGCACTTATCAAGGGCGTCTATGGAGTAGGTGCTAAACATATGGGTTTCTCATTTAACCTGTACAGTATACCCAGGAGAAATGCTGTCTGCTTGTATATTACCTGGCTCCTCCAATGTATTAGAATGTAAACTTCTGGGTGGGGGGTTTGTCTGTCTTGCTCACCACTGTGTCTCCAACACTAGCTAGGCACATAGATAGGTTTGCCAGATGAATTGCAGGATGTCCAGTTACATTTGAATTACAGAGAAACAATAAATAATTTTTAGTATAAATATGTTCTGTATTTTTTTGTGCAAAATGCGGCAGTCCTGTACACAGTAGATGCTTAGTAAATATTGTTGAATAAACGTTCCTTGATAACATGACACCCAGGGGATGTGATTAGTAAATTCTAGATGATAGTCTGGTATCCTCACAAATGAGTTGCAAGGAGAAATAAAAGAGAGTTAAAAGAGAAATGTACAGATTAAAAGAGAGTTAGGAGACATATCAGCAGCCTGAGCTGTGGTGGCACAGGGGATAACACGTCGGCCTGGAACGCTGAGCTCGCCAGGTTTGAAACCCTGGGCTTGCCTGGTCAAGACACGTACAGGAAACAAATACAAGTTGATGCTTCCCGCTCCTCCCTACCCTCCCTTCTCTCTCTCCTGTCTCTAAAATCAAGAAATAAAGTCTTTCCTTTTTCTTTTTTTTTTCGAGAGAGACAGAGACAGAGAGGGGGACAGATAGGGATAGACAGACAGGAAGGGAGAGAGATGAGAAGTATCAATTTTTTGTTGCAGCATCTTAGTTATTCATTGAGTGCTTTCTCATATGTGCCTTGACTGGGGAGCCACAGCAGACCAGTGACCCCTTGCTCAAGCCAGCGACCTTGGGCTTCAAGCCAGCAACCTTTGGGCTCAAGCCAGCGACCATGGGGTCATGTCTAATATTCCACACTTAAGCCAGTGACCCCGTGCTCAAACTGGCGAGCCCGCACTCAAGCCGGATGCCCCTGCGCTCAAGCTGGTGACCTCGGGCTTTCGAACCTGGATCCTCTGTGTCCCAGGCCAATGCTCTATCTACTGTGCCACTGTCTGGTCAGGCAAAATCAATAAATAAAATATTTAAAAGCTATATATATATTTTTAAATAGTTAGAAATCTGAACACTGGCTATTTGATGAGGTTAAAGATGACTGTTAATTCTTTTAGGTTTGATAATAGCATTGAGGTTATGTTCTTTTTTTTTTTTTTTACAGACAGAAAGAGTCAGAGAGAGAGAGGGATAGACAGGAACGGAGAGAGATGAGAAGCATCAATCATCAGTTTTTCATTGTGACACCTTCAGGCATCCCCAAACTACAGCCTGCCCACGGGCCTCATGCAGCCCCCTGAGGCCATTTATCCGACCCCCCCCCCCGCACTTCCAGAAGGGGCACCTCTTTCATTGGTGGTCAGTGAGAGAAGCACTGTATGTGGTGGCCCTCCAATGGTCTGAGGGACAGTGAACTGGCCCCCTATGTAAAAAGTTTGGGGACCCCTGCCTGAGTTGTTCATTGATTGCTTTCTCATATGTGCCTTGACCGTGGGCCAGCAGACCGAGTAACGCCTTGCTCGAGCCAGCGACCTTGGGTCCAAGCTGGTGAGCTTTGCTCAAACCAGATGAGCCCACGCTCAAGCTGGCGACCTCAGGGTCTCAAATCTGGGTCTTCTGCCTCTCAATCCGACGCTCTATCCACTGCACCACTGACTGATCAGGCAGTTATGTTCATTTTTTTTTTTCTTTTTTTTTTTACAGAGGAGAGGGAGAGACAGAGAGAGGAGAGACAGAGAGAGAGAAGGGGGGAGGAGCTGGGAGCATCAACTCCCATATGTGCCTTGACCAGGCAAGCCCAGGGTTTCGAACCGGCGACCTCAGCATTTCCAAGTCGACACTTTATCCACTGCGCCACCACAGGTCAGGCCAGTTATGTTCATTTTTAAAGAGTTTTTATCTTGTAGAAATAAGTATTGATATATTTAAGATTGAAATGAGATGTCTGGGATTTGAATCAAGATGTTATGTTCTATACCTTAATTGTGGTGATTATACAGGCATATTCATTTGTGAAAACTATTTGAAATGTATACTAATAATGTACATTTATTGTATTTAAATCCTACCTCAGGCCTGACCAATGGTGGCACAGTGGATAGTGTCGACCTGGGAGGCTGAGAACCCAGGTTCAAAACCCTGAGGTTGCCAGCTTGAGTGCAGGCTCGCCAGCTTGAGTACAGGGTCACTGACTTGAGTGCGTGATAATCGACATGATCCCATGGTCGCGGCTTAAGCCCAAAGGTCGCCAGCTTGAAGCCCAAGGTTGCTAGCTTAAGCAAGGAGTCACTGGCTTGGCTGGAGCCTCCCCTCCCCCCGACAAGGCATATACGAGAAAGCAATCAATGAACAACTAAAGTGCCGCAACTACAAGTCGATGCTCCTCATCTCTCTCCCTTCCTGTTTCTGCCTCTCTGTCTCTCTCTCACACACACAAGAAAACAATGTGTAAATAATACCTCAGTAAGGTTGATTTTTTAAAAATTGGAATGGGGAGACAGTGGGTGGTAATAAGGATAAACCAAAATAGGCCATGAATTGATAAGTGTTGAAGCTCAGTGTTTATTATACTCCTCTACTTACTTTTATTTTTGTATAGGTTTGGAATTTTCCATAATAAACATTTTAAAAAGAACTTTAGGGCTCTGGCCGGTTAGCTCAGTTGGTTAGAGCATTGCCCTGAAGCACAGAGGTTGCCAGTTCAATACCCAGTCACGGCACATACAAGAACCAATCTATGTTCCTGTTGTCTCTCTCTCTCTCTCTCTTTCTCTCTCTCCCTTCCTCTTTCAAACTGATTTGAAAATCAATAAATAAACTTTTTTTTTTTTTAAGAAAGAACTTTAGGTCTGACCTGCGGTGGTGCAGTGGGTAAAGCATAGACCTGAAACACTGAGGTTGCCGGTTTGAAACCCTGTGCTTTCCTGGTCAAGCCTTCCTGCTCCTCCCCCTTCTTTCTCTTTTTCTCTCTCTCTCTTATTCTCTCTCTTTCTCTCTTCTCTTTCTCTAAAAGTGAATAAATTTAAAAAAATTTTAAAAAGAACTTTAAAATTTATTTTTAATTATAGTTTACATTCAATATTATTTTATATTAGTTTCAAGTGTTCAGCATAGTGGTTAGACAATCATGTACTTTACAAAGTGTCCCCCTGATATTTCCAGTATCCACCTGGCACCTTAAGTAGTTATTGCAATATTATTGACTATACATAATAAATTATTTTAAATGGATGAAGGAAGATGCTATTACTGTTTTACAAATGCAGAAACTAAGGCAGAGGTTAAGTAACTTGCCCCCAAATCACATAGCTGGTAAAACAATGAATCTGAGAGATGAACAGACCCATCTGAGTCCAGAACTTAAGCTATTTACCCTGGGTGCAAATTTCCAGAAGGGGTAGAGCAAAGTGTGTGTGATGCAGCCCTTCTGAGTTGGAATAGAGTCTAATTTAGGGAATACTAGAAGCAAGATAGGTAAAATGGTGGTGGCTACGGTGTGGTTGGGCAAGAAATGGTTTCCCTCTTAGATTCATTGTCATTGTCATGGGGCGGACTTTTGGTTAAGAGTATGGACTTCGGACTTGGGGTTGAGTCCAGCCACTGACACTTGCTAGCAGTGTTACCTTAAGCAAATCACTTAAAGTGTCGTGTCTCACTTTCTTCCTTTATAATATAGATATTAACGAAATAGATATTAGAAAACAATTTGGCTATTTATTCAAAAGTTAAACACAGCCTGACCCGTGGTGATGTGGTGGATAAAGTATTGACCTGGAATGCTGAAGTCGCTGGTTTGAAACCCTGGGCTTGCCTGATCAAGGCACATATGGGAGTTGATGCTTCCTGCTCCTCCTCTCCCCCTTCTCTTTCTCCTCTCTAAAATAAATAAAATCTAAAAAGAAAAAAAAAGTTAAATGCAAATTTACCACATGACCTGGAAGTTCATAACAGTATTATTTATAATAACTGAAAAGTAGAAACAACCCGAATGTGAGTAGATAAACAAACTGTGGTATATCCATACCATGGGGTGCTGCTACTGAGCAATAAAAAGGGACAGACTACTAATACCTGCTGCAGCATGAATGACTCTCAGAAACATTATACTTTTCTGAAAGAAGTTAGATGCAGAAGACCACATATAGAGCAATTCCACTTCTATGACATGTCCAGGAAAGGCAGATGTAGAGAGACAGAAAGTAGATTAGTCACCGGGGGCTGGGGGTAGGAATGTGGAGTTACTGCAAGGGGGGATGGGAGTCTCTTAGGATATGTTCTAAAACTGCATTGTGGCAATCGTCATAGAGCTGCAAATTTAATTAAAAAATCATTGAATTGGGCACCAACATTGGGTTAGGTATGGTATGTAAAATTTGTAAAATATAGTATCTATCTTATAAAATTGTTATGGGGATTAAATAACATAAAGTTCTTAGTCCATAGACTGGAATATAGTCATTGCTGTAGAAGTCATTATTGGGCTGGACCTCTGAGACCAGTTCCCTGTTGTGCCTTCTTCCTCCAGGAAATTCTTGA
Organism: Saccopteryx bilineata; assembly: GCF_036850765.1. Classification (NCBI taxonomy): domain Eukaryota; kingdom Metazoa; phylum Chordata; class Mammalia; order Chiroptera; family Emballonuridae; genus Saccopteryx; species Saccopteryx bilineata. The sequence goes on from NC_089491.1 coordinate 375,921,402, forward strand.
ACACAGGCCTTTGGGAGAGGCTTAGATGGGCCACGGACAGGGAAGGGCTGGCTTCCAGGTCCCTCAGGACCTTTCCTATACCTTATTCTGGAGATGTCAGCTGGAAACCAGCATTCAAGTGACATCTCAGGGGTTCCTGAGAAGGGTGTTGTTGCCTTCTCATCCGCTAGCTAAAGACGGGGTCGAGTGTCCTCTACCGTAGGAAATGGGAATTGCAACATCGGAGCCAGCCCGCTCACATCATGTTTCTACCATCCTGACAGTGTTGTGAGGCAGCTACTGTTATCCCCTTTCCACTGACAGAGACATTGAGATTCAGAGTGTCTAGGTGACCTGCCCAGAGTTGCACAGATGGCACCCCCAATCCAAGTGCTCTGAAAATTGAGGTTTGATTATCTAAGTCCTTTCGGCTGGAGATGATTACACTAATTCCTACCGTTTGCAAAGTGCTTCTTTGCCACAAAGAGCTTTTCAGTCTGGGCTATATATTCTGGGGCGCCTGATTCAAGGAAGGGAAAGAATGAACAGTGGGGTGAAGGGAATTCCTTCTCCAGGGAAGGGTTCCCAATAGTAAAGTTTCCCAATAAAGCCTCCAAACTCAGATTTGAGGGAGTGGTGGCTTTTGGTGTGGGAGAAGGAGGAAGCCATTGATTTGCATTGTCCAGGTTCCTGCAGGTAAGGCTCAAGCCTCCTCTCCAGGCTTCGCAGCTGCAAAGAGGCTGGAGTGGAGTTGGGTTAAAGCAGATGCCCCTCTGCCCCACAGCAAAAGAAAGCAGGCATTGCTGTCTCAGGATAAGAGTTCTCCGCACTGTCCTCCAGAAGAGACAGCTGTGAAAATCATCATCCTTCCAGAACTTTCCTAGTGTGTGTGTGTGTGTGTGTGTGTGTGTTTGGGGAGCGGGGTCAGGGTTTTGGTTCACTTAGGAACCCTGAAGTCTAGACCAACAGAACCCTAGGATCTCCTCTCATGACAACTACCCTGGAAACCTGTAGAAGGTGCTAGAGGGTGAGAATTTCAAGCAACAGAACACCCTCCCCTATTCTTTAAACTCTAGCCCCGCCTTGGGTCCTTTCTTTACCTCTGGCCTCTGCAAAGGGAGGGGGCGAGATCGACCTTACTGATTCCTTTCCTCCCAAATATTTGATGACATGTTGGGGGAAAAAATGCTTCCTGTTGTCAAGGCCAGGAAGACCAGGATGTAAGCCACATCATCTGTCCCCTTACAGGAATCCTCTCTTACCCCAGCCCCAGAGTGAGATATTTCTATTTGTGACAGCCCCTCAGCCTCCTTCCACACCTTTACTCCAAGCCATCATACTGAGCTCTCTTCATATTTCTGAGGATGAGAGGCAGCCATATTCCAATAACCTGATTTTTATCCAGAGAGAAATATCCTGGGGATTCATTCATTCATTTACAAATATTTTTTGAGCACTTATTACCTCTGGGCGTGGTTCTAGGGAGTGACAATGTGGTAGTGATAAAAACAAAGTTCTCATCAGTTCATTCCCAGACTAATGGGAGAGACAGACAATAAAGAATAAATACATTCAGGCTTTCCTATCACAGTAAGCTACACAGAAACTGAAGCAGGGCAGGGAAATAGACCATGCTATGGAGAGATGGTTCTCCATGAGGGGGATTTTTTTTTAATTGGGGGTTCACTTTTTCTTAGCTTTACTTTTGGGGGAGATAATAGTAAGATTCCGTGTGTCCCCTCCTCTGGTTTCCTCAACCTATTTTCGCAGCTCAGGAGTCTTGGGATTCGAGCGGGGGTGCAGAGGCAGCCATTCAGAATTTGGCCAGGAGGGCGTTTAGAAACTGCATTAGAGAAATGAAAAAAAGTTACTGAGAACATCTATCGTCTTCCGTGGAGTAATAATACCCCGTCGCTTAATTTATGTTTTCCTTTGTTCACCTGGCACACTTTTAATTCCCAACTACTCATTCAACATTTTTTGAGCCCACTGTGTGTACCAGGCACTGTTATACGGGACTGGAACATTCTCTGCCAGCAGGAGTCCTTGCTGTGCAAAGCTAGTAAGCCACCATCTCCTCATTTCATCTTTTCCCTAAACATTGTTTTTGAGATTCATCTATTTTCATTCAAGTAGCCCCAAGAAGGTAGATACGAACATTCCCATTTTACAGATGTGAAAACCGTGGGTGCAAAGGGGAAAAGGAATTATTTTGCGACGACTACATGCCGGGAGTCACCTGGCCACGTGCAGCGGCGCATTTCGCCCCTTGCGATCCCACCCGCGCACGCTCCTTCCTTCGCTCCCTCCCAGCCTCAGTCGCGCCAGTTCCACGTGTGTGTGTCTGTGAGCGGAATGGGGACGGGGGCGGTGCCGCCGGAGGGGTGGGGTCCGGGCTAACGTCACAGACAGTGCCGCCCAATCAGCGACGGGCTCGCGGCCCCGGCGCTGGTATTGGGGCAGCGAGGGGGCAGTTCTCTATAACGCGGTCTCCGGGAGCCAGCGGGGAAGAAAGAAGCCGAGCGGGCGGAAGGCGCCCTCCCCGCCGCCTGGGCCCGGGCACCGGGTGCCGGGCCCGGGGTCCTTCCCGCCTCCCGCGGTCGCCGGTCGCTTTGTTTCCCCCGCCTCTGCGCTCTGGCTACTCGAGAGGGGCTCCCGCCGGGGCTGCTCAAGAAACGCGGCGGCAGGAAGGGCGGCCGACCGTGCAGGGACTCACAGGGACCCAGGAGTCCGGCCGCCGGGAGGGCCGCGTGACGAGATCGAGGAGGGAGCCAGAGCTTCGCGGCCCAGGGGTGCGGGCCGGGGGCGCCCGTGAGCAGAGACCTCCCCGTCGAGGGGGGGCGATGTTCCCCTCGCCCGTGGGCTCTTCGGGCAGCCGGGGCATCCCGCCTCTGGGACCAGGGCCACCTCAGTGGGCACCCCCCTAGGCGGTTCCATGGAGACTCTGTGCCCCGCTCCCCGCCTCGCAGTGCCGGGGTCCCCGCGAGGGTCGCCCTGCTCCCCCACACCCAGGAAGCCGCGCCTGGGGACCCAGGAGTTCTCTCCGCTGTGCCTGCGTGCCCTTGCCTTCTGCGCCCTTGCCAAACCCCGGGCGTCCTCGTTGGGCCTGGGGCCTGGGGAGCCGGCGCCTCGGGCTCCGTTGCTGCTGGGCCCTCGCGACCCCCTGTGCACCGGCGGCTGGGCCCCTGATGGCCTGAAACACCTCGCGGGACAGGCCGGGCGGTCCAGCGTTCCGAGCTCCCTGGCCGGCCAGGATGCCGACGCCGCAGTGTGCCGGGGCCGCGGAGAGGAGGAAGAGGGCGGAGGCAGTTTCCCGCACTTCGGCTGTCGCTCCGGCGGACCTCCGGGCCGTTGCCCGGCGCCCCGAAGCCCTCGGGAATCTCCGACCAACTCCGCCTCAACTCCGCCTAGGCCAGCCCTGGGTGTCGATTCTCAGCCCGGCCCCGCCGCCGCCAGCCCGCATCGGGAGCCCGATTCCCGGCCTTCACCGCCACCTGCGGGCCTCTCCATCGAGCCCGCGGGGCCCGGGGCCGCGCCGGAGCCTCCCCTGCCCGACCAGACTGCCGCAGTCGATGGAACCCCCCCGCAAGCCGCCCCCGAGGCACCCGCCACTAGCCCCTCGACGGCCAGCGGAGCTCCGGCCGCGCCCGGCAACCTCCGCCAGGAACATTTCGATCGTCTGATCCGCCGGTCGAAACTTTGGTGTTATGCGAAGGGCTTCGCCCTCGACACTCCGAGCTTGCGCAGGGGGCCCGAGCGGCCGCCAGCAAAAGGGCCCACCCGGGGAGCAGCCAAGAAACGCCGAAGGCCGGCGCCCCCCCACCGAAACGCGCAGCCCCGCCGCCCTGCACCGACGCTCCCCACCACCAGCACCTTCAGCCTCCTCGACTGCTTCCCCTGCCCCCCGGCCCTGGTCGTGGGCGAGGACGGAGACTTAGGGCCGGCATCCTCGCTTCGCCTCCAGGGAGACTCTAAGCCCCCGCCTGCCCACCCGCTGTGGAGGTGGCAGATGGGGGGTCCCGCTGTCCCTGAGCCCCCCGGCGTCAAATTCTGGGGGTTCAACCTGGAGGAACCCTGAGCACGAAACCTCTTCCGTCAAGAGGGAAAAGTTGGTGTCACAGCCAAACTGAGGGCTGGTTTCTCACATTGGCCTGACTCCTTTATGTTTTATGGGCTGTGGTCAGCGGGACCTCAAATGACAGTGATCTTCAAGCACCTAACAGACTGGGTGACACCCCCTCTCCCTCATCCTTTGGCGAAGAACTAAGGGCCAGAGTCAGGAGAAGGCTGAACGGAAAAGGGCTTAATGACAGAAATTCCAGCCCCTCCCCTCTTCCATCGCGGATCTCTGGGGGCACTGCCATCATCTCTGGGGGAGCAAAGGACGCTACCGTTCCAAGACAAGACGGGGAAAAAAAGATGGAGAGAGGCCTTGGTGATGGACAAACCGGTTGTTTCTGTGGGCGAGCCGGGGATGAGGGGGCTGTATTGGGGGCGGGGAGGTGATTGGCAGCTCCCTGGGGGCATCCCCCACCCCCACCACCTAGGCCTTTAACTCTTCACTCCCCTCAGGCCTTCCCCAGCACTCTAAGCACCACACCGCCTTCAGGGGGGGGAGGGGCAGCTTGAGCAAGGGGACTGCCACCCCCTTCCTAAGGGTCCCCAAGTCAAGAGACCCCTAATTGGCGAGATCTTCAGTCTCAGCCACCAACTTTTCTCTCTTCTGTCGTTTTGGAGTTTCCTCCTTCAGTTTTCCTGTTTGCTGATGGCTAAAAGAGGAGTCCCTTTAATAAACCACGCCCCTCCCCAGCTTACTCTTATTGGGAAGGGAGGGGCTGAGGGAACCCCCTCCCCTCCAGAAGGGAAGGAGCTGGACACTGTCCCAGGGAAAGTAATGGAAGGTGGAAGAAATCAATAAAATCAGACCAAACAAGTTGCCTTTAGAGGTCCTCTCCACCGATTTATGGACAGGAGGGGGTGGTGGTAGAAGGGTCCATTCTTTGGACACCAAACTCAGACCCCTTGAGGGGTAGAGAGATACAAGACAAGCTGCTTTTTGTGGAGGGATAAATGAAAGGGCTCCTGGCCTAACCACAAGGTCCAGTGAGTGAGGTTTGAAGGAGCGAAGTTTGGGTTTGGATGGGAACTTGGCTGTGGTACCTTCAGTTTCCCCCACCTAACTACTAGCATTTGAGAGTTGTCAGGGACCTGATGGATCCGAAGGGGGCAGGGCCAGGGGATTAGTTTTGAGGTCAGAGGTTCTGTTTTCTGGGGTTGGGGGGGAGGGGAGAGCTAGGCCTGAACCACGCCCTCGGCTGGGAGGATCCCCTAGAGTCAGGGAGGGGTGGAGTCGCTTTCTCCACCCAGGTGAGGTCAGGGGAGGTTAAGTCTTAGGGAGATTCCAAGTTTAGGTGTGAGGGGAACCCAGTGACCCTTCTCTCCACACCAGTGAGTAATGCCCTCCTTTCCCCCAAAACGGGGCGAGGGAGGAACAATTCCCACATACGATACTGGGGAAGGACTTGTCTCCTTTTCTGTGAAAACGCTTTGTAAAAAGTTATTGTTTGCATAGAGCAGATTCTTGAGAAAAACTGTTTTTGGATCATAAAAAATTTGTTCGTTTTAAAAACTGTGTCCTTTAATTTTATTTTCCTCTGGGGGTGAGCGTGGGGGTGGGGTGGTGGGCGTGGGGTGGGCACTGCTTTCTTTCTCCTCAACATCTGGCCTTTATGAACCCTGCTGACCTCCCCTCCCCCCCAGCTGTGTCCTGAGAGGAGGGCGGGAGAGTGCTTTCCACTCTTGTGCTTCGGGGATATCCTTCTTGTCCTGCCCCCCGAGAGTGGAGAAGGCAGACATGAGGGGTGGGGCGAGCCACTGTGAAGAGGGGGCCGATGTTCATTCGTAAGGACAAGTCAGAAAGGCTGAGTCCTGTTTTTGAAAAGCTCTCTGCTTTTAGTAATGTGGCCCGGTCCACTTTGGCCCTTTCGACCAGCCTGGGCGGGAGCTTTGGGTGGAAGAAGAGGGGTAGTGGGTCATGAAACACTCTCTCGGACTCTCCTTCTCTGGAGAGTGGAAGGTGGGCCCTTAATTCATCTTCCCTTGTCCTTGCTCAAGTGAACGTATTAAAAACCTCAACCTGAGAGGGAGTTGGGACTGTGAGTTAAAAAAAAACACCTTTTGGCTAGACCTGGAACTCCCCTCCTTGCTGAAAGGTTTAGCTTGGAGGAGCTCAGGGCTGGAAGCATCCCGAGGAACTTTCCAGTCATTTAACAGAATAGGGACTATATTAGTTTCCTAGGGCTGCCATAACAAATTGCCACAAACTTGATGTCTTCAAATGGTAGAAATTGATTCTCTCATAGTTCTAGAGGACAGGAGTCTGAAATGAAGCTGTTGGCAGGGTCATGGTCGCTGTGAAGGTTCTAGGGGAGAATTCCTTCCAGCTTCTTCCAGCTTTGGGGGAGCACAGGCTTTTCTTGGGCTGTGGCTGCATCCCTGCTCTCTGTCTCCTCTCCGCATGGCCTTCCCCTCTCCTGTCTCTTATAAGGATACTTGTCATTGGATTTAGGGCGCTCCTGGATAATCCAGCTTGACGTCATTTTGGCAACCTTAATTTAATTACATTTGCAAAGACCCTTGTTCCAAATAAAGTCACAGTCACAGGTCTGGAGGGAAGGGAGTCAGGACACAGACGTACCTTTTTGGGTGCTACCATCAGCCCACTACAGAAAGTAAGTCCTGGAAAGGTATTGCCCTACCATACTTTCTGGGAGAAGAAAACGAGTTTTGGGTTGGTGTAAGGAGCTGCCTCTTTGAGTTGGGCCCACAAGTCTCCCTGAACTGGAGCAGCCCAGAGAAAAGGTAGAATTGGACTCGTTGTTGATCCCAAGGATGGTAAAACTCCCCTCCCCCCAATACTCACTGATGGGGGAAGGGAAGCTCCATCTCCCCAGGAGGGTTGGAGGAAGCTCTATCTCCCTCCCTCCGTGTTTTCCTGGCTCCTCCAGGTCAGGTGTCCCTAGCCCCTGTTCCCAAATTATCAATGTGAATCGTTCCTCCCACCCGCCCCTCCCCCACCCTCTGCCCTCCGAGGTTGGAGCCTCTACCACTGGCCAGCCTGTGTTTTGGAGATCGAGGGACTTAGCTTCTGTCTGGGTCTCTAAGTTCTCCTACAGGGCTCTCTCCTTCCCTTTAGTTCCAGAGGGTCTCTCTTTATGGGCCTCTGTCTCTTGACAGCTTTGGGGCGTGTGTCTGCCCCTCTTTATCAGGGCCACCTGCACAAGCCTGAGAGTGAGTGCCTTCTTAAATTTTGTCCCCAAGGCGTCTTGGGGCCAATCGCACCCTAATCCAGCCCTGCTCACTAACACCTCCCTCCTTCTGGGAGCCTCGGCTGTCCCCACACCTTCTGCTTCTTGCCTCTTAAATCTTTCTGGCTTGACTTCTGCCCCCTGAAACTGCTTTTTCCAGGGTCACTCATGACAACCTCCAACCACAAATCCAATGGTTGCCTCCCTGCTGTTCTGACCCCTGGATCTCTCCATGATGTATGGCATCGCTGGATGCTCACCAACGTCGCCTGGTCCTCTTTCTCTAAGGTCCCTTTCCTGTCTTCTGTGTGTCCTCTTGCTCCTCTGTCCTCCGGGAGCTGTAAGAAAGGGGAGTTTAATGATATCCGGAGGGTGTCTACCCTCCAGCCCAAGTCTCCCCAGGTGATTCTCTTTGTCTTCCTCTCCCAAACCTTCAGCTAGCATAGGTAGGTGACTCCCAAAGGACTGTCCCTGCCTCCTCATCCTCCAGCCCAGCCCCTCTCCTGAGCTTTGGTCTCATATCTCCGGTGAATACTGGCAACTCGTTTTCCTTGTGGAAAACCAAGCTGATTGTCTCCAACCCCTGCCCATATCAGTCCCCCTGATCATATCTGTGTTCTGGTCACAGCTCTGCTTTTCTCCCCATTCTTTCCCCAAGACTCAGCCCCTGGAATTTTCATCCAGGTCTCTCTCATTTGACCCACTGCTTCTATATTTCTGAACATCCCACTGTCTTTTGCCTTGCCCCTCCCTCTGGGTATAATGTACTTTATTGATGGCTCATGACAAGGTAGGGTTGCTAAGTCCCTTCCCTTCTTCAGGGGGTCAGAGGTGGAAACCATGGTCAGGAGATTCTCAGTGTGTTGGAGAATCTATTTGGGGCAAGGATTACCCAGTATCTGAGGGCTTCTCTTCCTTTTGCTCTTACTCCTTGGAGGTCACATGGACCATAAACTTTACCACCCTGTTGCTGTAGCCAAATTTATTGTCAAACCAGGAAATGAGCTTGGTTGCTGAGGGCAATGCCAGCCTAAGATTGGAGGTGGAAGTGTGGGTGTCACTGTTAAAATTTCAGAAAACAACCTGGTCCTCCATATAGTCCAGGATGCCCTTGAAGGGCCCTCTGATGCCTGCTGAACCATCTTCTTGATGTCATCATATCTTACCAGTATCTGCTGTATCCTCTTCATCATAGTGTAGCCCCCAGGAGTCTAGTCTGAACTATTGCACTAGCCACCTAACTAGTTTCTGTATCTCTGTTTTCTTTCTTTCTTTCTTTCTTTCTTTCTTTCTTTCTTTCTTTCTTTCTTTCTTCTTTCTTTCTTTCTCTCTTTCTTTCTCCTCCTCTCCTTCCTCCTTCCCTTCCTTCCTCCCTCCCTCCCTCCTTCCCTTTCTCCTTCCCACCCTCCCTCCTTCTCTTTCTTTCTCACTTTCTTCCCAAATAAAATTATTTACTAATGAATTTCAGAATTTCAGAGAGAGAGGATGAGAGAGAAACACCAATGTTGTTCCACCCATCCATGCACTCATTGGCTGACTCCTGCATGTGTCCTGACAGGGGATCAAACCCTCAACCCTGACACATAGGGAGGACTCTTTTTTTTTTAAAACATCTTTTAAGGCTCTATTCATTTTATTTATTTATTATTATTATTTTTTTACATAGGCAGAGATAGACAGGGACAGACAGACAGGAACGGAGAGAGAGATGAGAAGCATCAATCATTAGTTTTTCGTTGTGCGTTGCGACTTCTTAGTTGTTCATTGATTGCTTTCTCACATGTGCCTTGACCGCGAGCCTTCAGCAGACCGAGCAACCCCTTGCTGGAGCTAGTGACCTTGGGTCCAAGCTGGTGAGCTCTTTGCTCAAGCTGGTGACCTCGGGGTCTCGAACCTGGGTCCTTCTGCATCCCAGTCCGACGCTCTATCCACTGCGCCACCACCTGGTCAGGCATAGGGAGGACTCTTTAACCAGCTGAGCTACCCGGCCAGGACTCGGTTTCTTCTTGATCCCCTCAAGATTACCTTCTTACTCAGTGGGTCCCCTGACTTTATTCAGTGCATTCTCCTTGCCCTGTCATTTTCAGCCCTCTATGCTTTGGTCCTAACTCTCCTGTCTAGCCTGTCCCTGCTCCTTCACTTTATACTCCACGTGGTCCATCACGCTGGAATGCCCTTCCTTCCCTGCACACCCACCCCGTTCTCTACTTTCATTCTCCAAAGCCCATTTGAAATGCCATCTCTTCCATGAAGTATGCTGGATGTGATCATACTCTAGACTGTCTTTATTCTTTTATGAAGACCTCTAGATCTCTACACACCAGGGGCGGGGCAGTGGAGTGTGGTGGAAGAGTATGGCCTTTAGAGCCAAACATTTCCACTTCTGCCTCCACGGAGAAGCTGGCAAACTAAGCCAGGCTCCCTTTCTGACCTAAGCTTCATCTCACTGCTTTGGCCTTAACTGAGAGTCATTGACACAAAACGGTCCCTTCAAAATTCTGAAATTGTAAAAACTTCCCAAGAAGACACTGGCCAGTTTTCCAAGTCCTTCTACAATATATGGTGTTATATAATTTAAGATGGAAAAAAAAAGGGTATGGATGGTAATTGTTTGTAACTTTTTTCTTGCACTCCTCTAAGTAATATTGTATATCTTTATTTTATTTAGGTCCTGGATCCATGTCTTGTCACAGCAGGCACCTAACGGTTACTTGTTCAATGCAGAGTGCATACGTAATTTAAAAGGCTTATTTAAAGGACTGCACAGCGGTTTGGTCAATGGCACTTGACTGGATGCAGTTCCAGAGCTGTCCACTAGATGATGCTGTCTGCTAGTACTTGGAAGGAGGATGCCGGGCAGGGGAAGGGTGGGTGGAAAAGGGATTAATTCTTCCAAGCAATTGAACACTTCCCTGGGCCCAGTTTGGTTAGAGGGATGTGTGAGACTGCTCCTTGCACACAAGGACTTAGGTGCTTTGCATGCATTATTTTGCCTTAATAACAATAGATGATTGTTATTATTTCTGTTTAATAGACAAGGAAATGGAGATTCAGAGAGGTTAATTGATTTGCCTGAGGTCACACAGCCAGTGGAGAAGCAAAGATTAACTCCGGTATGTCTGACTGAGTTTTCCCCTAATAGCATTTATCATAGCAAACACACGGCACTTTCTTGGAGCCTGGCGCTGTTCTAAGTGCTTTATACTCATTTACTCATCTGATCTTCAGAACAGCATTATGAGGAAGGTACTATTATTATCTCCATTTTGTAGATAAGGAAGCTGAGGGGCAGAGAGGTTAAGCTGACACAGGCACAGAACAGGGCCTTTAGTTAGTGCTCTTAAGCACCAACCCAGCAGCTGTCGGTTATGAGCAGGAGGTAGCTCCTGATATTTGGAGGTCACAGAGCTTTGTGCCAGAGACACAAGGGCGCAGACCCTGCCCCTCAGAAGCCTTTAGTTGCACTCCTCCCCGTAGGGTGTGGACTCCCTAAGAGTGAGTCCACACAGATGTGTTGGGTAACTCTAGCTGAGTGATTTACCCTCTCTGCACTTCAGAATTATTACTTAAAATCGTGGGGGCTCTGTAGCAGGAAGTGACTCTCAGATACAGGAAGTTTGTTATCCATGAAGATTTATTGCAAAAATCATAGCATTAAAAAAAAAAGAGGTCACGTTATTTAATGTGCACAAAAGGTCTGGCTTGATTAATGTTTACCAGGCACAGACGTGTGTGATCAGCACCCAGGCCCAGGTAAGCCACATTGCCAGCTCTCTGGGGGGCTCCGTCAGGCCCGCTTCCGCTCAGTCCCCCTCACCAGGAGGTAGCCACCATGCTCACCTCCATCACTACGGATTCATTTTGCCTGGTTTTGACCTTCATGTAAATGGAAGGTACTTTTCTGGCTCTGGTTTCTTTTGTCCTCTACTTTATGCATAAGGATTCGTCTTGCTGTGGCAGGTAACAGTGGTTTTTTCTTTCATGACCATGTAGTATTTCATTTTATAGATGCTTGGGTCATTTCCGGTTTCAGCTTTATGTATAAAGCTGTGTGGCACAGTTTTAAAGGGATGGGGAGGAGCAGTGAAGAGACAGGAGGAGAATGAACACTCAAGCATTAACTGTCCTGGACAGTGGGCTAAGGGCTGGAGATAAGAAATGACTAAAACCCCACATTTGTCTCCCCAGAGCACACAGCTTGGAAAGGAAGAGAGACATGTGAGCAGACATATTACAGCGTGACAATAGAGATGGGAATCAGTGAGGCTGAGGGAACAATGGGGCATGTGGGAAGAACATGGGGAGGGCATCTGGGAGGACTTCCCAGAGGAGGAGATATCTGAGTTGAGTCTTGAAGGGTAGGCAGGGGTTCATGAAGTGAGAAAGGTCTGGGAGGTGCTCAGGACAGAAAGGGCAGAGCAAAGGCACCGAAGCTTCAGTCAGTGGGACTCTTAGACACAAAGGCACAGACCCTGCCTAGAGAACGGGGTGCATATGATAAGAAATGTGGTATACAGAGGCCAGATCACAAAAGGTCTTGTATATCAGTGTAAGGAGTTTATTCTGAAGGCAATGGGGAGCCCCTGAGGGATGACCCAGTCAGACTATGGTGGCCATAAACTTTGTGTATATTATTTGTTCAATAAATATTAATTGAGCCCCTACTATGTGCCAGTCCTTGTGCCAGGCACTGAGAGACAATGATGAGCAAAACAGGTAGGGTCCTGGACCTCTGGAGCTGGCAGTGGAGGGGGTGATGGTAATCAATAACCACATCGCTGAAGCAGTTCTGGGCAGGAGAGGTATGCAAGGACCTGGGGGCAGTGCCAGGGACAGACCTGGGCAGGGAGAACAGGAGAGGCTTCCCTGGGAGGCGATGCTTAAGATGAGCTTGGAATTAACAACAAGGAGAAGGGTGGGAGGAGTGTTCCAGGCAGAGGGGACAGTGTGGATGTGGGTCCTGGTGTGGGAAGGATCTGGAGCCTGGAGCCTGGAGTCATGGAGAGAGGCTGGGTGGAGGCAGGGGGGGCGGAGCTGGCAGGACCTTGCAGCATGAAGGGAAGGATTCTGGCTTGTTCTGACAGCACCGGGAAGCCAGTGGGGTCTTTAAGCAGGGCTTGTGATGATCAGAGTTGGAGAGCATCACTGTGGCATTAGTGTGGACAATGGGGACAAAAGCAGATGTGGGGAGATTGGTGAGGAGGCTACGGTCACAGACCAGGCATGGGTTCAGGGGTGGGGCTGCAACAGTAGAGTGAAGTGGGTGCAAGTACAACTGACCGAATATGGTGAGGGTTTGATGGGGGATGAGGGCGAGGGAGGTGAAGAGGAAGTCCTGGCAGTCTGGCTTCAGACACTGGGTTAATAACGAGGCAGGAAACGCTGTGGGGTGAGAAGGGGGGAGGGGGAGCATCCTGAGTTCAGACTTGGACATGTAGAGTCCGAGATGACCATGAGGCCTCCAAGTGGCTATTTGGGTCCGATGTTCAGAGAAGAGGGAAGATGAGAGTCAGCTGGGTGTCTGGGGGAAAGGACATTGGGAGCTGGATGTGGGGCTCTGGGAAAGATTAAAAGGTGAGAAGAGGAGAGGGCTCAAGACTGAGCCTTGAATCCCTGCATTCTAATGAGGGATGGTGTGAAGTATGGCGGAGGGGTGGAGGCTGTGAGCACCAATGAGGGAGTCAAGGAGCCACGGGCCCGGAGAGGGAGAGGCGAGGCCTTTGTGAGGGAGAATCGCCAGCCTAGCTGATGAGTTCTCAGGGAGAGGAGGAGCGGGGCTTGAACCTCAGCGTTTGGCCCTCGGTCCGCAGCCTGCGGGCGGTCTAGGCTGGAGGTGGGAAGTGTGGAGTCATCAGCATATGACTGGACAGGAATGACCAAGGATGTGTGTCGGAAGGAGTGAGAAGAAATCCAAGAATAGAATCCTGAGTGACATTTACCAAGGTGAGAGGAATGGCGGGAGGTGGCGGGACACTGTGGAACCCTGGTGACCACTGCTGGTCGTCCACCAGTCTGTGCTGCCCTGGCTGCCCAGGTAGACTCGCTCCCCAGCTTCCCTCACAGTCAGGTGTGGCCGTGTGATTTCATTCCCACCAGTGGGATGCCCAGGGGAAGTGATGTGGGCCCTTCCGCTCAGCTTTGAGACCCTACACATACCACTTACACCCCCTTTCCCCTTCCAGCGCTAGAGCCCTGCATGGCTGCCCCCCCAAGCCTAATGTTCTAGGGGGCGGTGCAGCAACACCACGGAAGGAACCTGGGCCTTCCAATGACTGTGCAGGCAGAGCCCCCGCTGACCCGGAATGTTCACTGGGAACACGAGAAAGCAGAACCTTCCGTTCTTTAAGCCACTGTCTTATTTGGAGCTCTCTGTTAAGGAGTTTAGCTTATCTAATACAACTTAGCTACACAACCCAACCAATAAAACTAATTAGTTTAACAAAAATTATTAGCCCAACTAGTACGATAAAAAATTAAAATACAATATAATAATAAAAAATTAACCTGATACACGTTATCCTAACTGTTAGGAGAACCAAGGGAGGAGAAGGCATCCAGGAGGGTCAAGCGGGGACAGTGTTGGATGTTGCACAAGGGTCAGATAAAATAGGGGATAAAGAAGGTCCCTTGGCCTTGAAAACTAACTAGGAAGTCACTGGTGATTCTAGTGACCCTCTTTCAGGGGCGTAGGGTGAAATCAGAGGTAGAAAGGTAGATACAGCCCATGCGGGCGTCTTTTTTGAGGAACTTGGGTGTGAAGGCAAGAAACAGGGAAGGCTCTAGAAGGGAACTCAGGATCAAAGGTGAGTGTAATGGAGTTGGAGGAGACGAAGGGGGTGAAGACCCTGGAAAAAGGATGAGGGAGGGAGGCAGGCCTATGAGAAGGGGCAGGGCTGGGACCAGGTGGAGAAGGAGAAGCTGTGTGTTCACAAGCACGCTGTGACTCACGCATATGCGCACGCATGCGTACATACATGAGGCAGAAGAGCGGATTAAAGGGGAGACAGGTGGGCTGGCAGCTGTGGGAGCAGGGAGAAGAAGTACTTTCTAGAGAGCTTCCATGTTCTCTGAGAAGTGGGAGACTAGGTGAGGGATGCAGTGGGGGAGGGGAGAGAGTTGGGCAGAGGACTGAGAACCGCCTAGCTGTGAGGCTGAAAGCAGGAATCTGCTGCTGTGGCTGGGTGGCTCGGTCGGTTGGAGCGTTGGCCCCCTCTGCCAGGGTTTGGGTTCCGTCCCTGGTCAGGGGCACGTACAGGAACCAACCAGTGAATGAATGGATAGGTGGAACAACAAATCGATATGTTTTTTTCCTCTCTCTCTCAAATCAATAAATAAAAATAATAAAAAAAAGAAAGACAGAAAGAATGAATCTGTTAACTATACAAAGACAGTTGGAAGCCAGGGATTGGAGGAGACATCAAACCTCCTGGATGTAGGGACATTTTCCCAGCTGAGATTAGCCGCTGGGATCTGGGAAGAGGCAAATTTAGCTGCAGGCGCACTGGGTGCGTGCCCTGGGCCCCAACTTCTGAAGGGCCCCACAAAACCCCAACTTTACACTTTTTTTCTAATGAAACCAAGTTTGGTTTCATATGTGCAATTTTAATGTTAACAGTACATAATATTTTTTATTTATTTAGAAATATGGTTAACATGTGTTTTTATTTTCCCTGTCTCTCTCTCTCTTTTTTTTAAGGGGCCCAATATTTTCTTCTGTGCCCAGGACCTCAACTGACCTTAATCCGCCTCTGGCTCTGGGGGTGCAGCAAGCAGGAGGGTGGGCGGGGGGTGGGCTCGTGGTCAAGGACCACGAGAGTAAGGGTATCAAGTGTGAGTCCAGTGGTCAAACAGGGAGGAAGTCGAGGCCAGGGGTGGGGGCAAGAATTCAGTAGAAAATTGAGCAGTGTGAGGTGAGGGGTGGAGGTGTTGGGGACAACACAGAGCAGCTGCAGGCGAAGAAGGGAGGTGAGGTCCTAGAAAGAGGAGGTTGGTCAGTGGAAGCTGCCTACCTTTCCTGTCTTGCTGGGACCCCAGGGCTACCCAAGATGATGGCAGGAGAGACATCTAAGAGTCAAGAGCCAGAGTCTTTGCCTGGCCAGGAGGTGGCAGAGTGGATAGAGCGTCAGACTGGGACACAGAGGACCCAGGTTTGAAACCATGAAGTTGCCGGCTTGAGCGCGGCTCATCTGGTTTGAGCAAGGCTCACCAGCTTGAGCCCAAGGTCGCTGGCTTGAGCAAGAGGTCACTCAGTCAGCTGTAGCCCCCCTGGTCAGGCACATATGAGAAAGCAATCAATGAGCAACTAAGGTGCCGCAACAAAGAATTGATGCTTCTCGTCCCTCTCCCTTCCTGTCTGTCCCTCCTTCTATCTCTGTCACACACACACACACACACACACACACACACACACACACACACACAAAAGGAGCCAGAATCTTTAAAATATGAGGGGTGTGGGCAGGGTGGCTGGTGACATGAACCTTCCCTGAGTGACTTTACAGGACTGGATGGGCTATTGGGAGGCAGAGGTGACACGTTCCCTCTTCCCACCCTGTGGACATTAACAGGCAGGATAAACAATAACCTCGTACTTTTACCGCCTTGAGCTTGACCATTACAAAGGCTTTCATATTCCCTCCCTGTGCAATCCAGTGTTTGTTTTAACAGAAGAAGCGGGTGAGAAGGATTAAGTGAAATGCTCAAGGCTCCACAGTTGGGGTTTCTTGCCCCACCTCCTGTCACCTCCACAGACCAAAGTCATATGACCTTTACGTTTGTTGCCATGAATACGGAAGGGAGTGTCCCCTCCCCTAGGTCCCTTCCATGGAGGTCTAGGGGTCCTGTCCCGGGGGAATAAGTCATGTGCAGCTCCAGTAGGTGAAGGAAGGAGAGGCGACTGGGAATCTGTTCTTGGGTTTGGAGTGACCCCTGGTCGTGGCCATGGCCGTGGCCGGGGCCGGGGCAGTGCGGCACCAGAGCCTGGTGCGGAGCCCTGTGTTTTCCTGCCCCAGAGGATGAGGATATGAGAGATGGAGATGAGTGGGGAGCGCCTGTGGGGAATTATGTCTGTGGCTCATGAAGGCCGATATGTCTATCCACATGTGTCCCTTGGTCCTATGAATAAGGGGCCCCCGTGTGTGTGGAGGGGTCCCTAGCGGGTTCCCGAGTCAGGGAAGTGTTTCCAGATGTGCATGTACGTGTGCAGCGGTCTGAGGGTGTTTGGGAATGCACACGGTGAGTTCCTGTGTCAGGCTATCCCCGAGTGCATTGAGCGTGCGGCTCTCGGCTCTGCACTGCTCTGTGTTTAAGACTGTGGAAGGACGTGTCCCCTCTGCATTGAGCAAGAAACTAGGTCAGCATGCAGGAGGTAGTGGAGTTAGGGATCGATTTCCAGCAGTAACAGGCTGAATGGAGAAAGACAGCAGGGTGAAGGAAGGGGTGGGGGGCAGGGAGAGTACCCTCGGACCTGGAAAGCTCCCGCTCAGGAAGGGGTGGGGGCAGAAAGGAGAGGGTGGGAGCAGGAGGAACCTTCCCACCCAGACCTGGAATGGGGGTGGGGCAGAGAGAGAGGTGGAGACAACAGAGGTGACCTGGCCTGGGGCTAGTGGGGTGGGGGGCCCTCTGGGGATTTGGGAAAGGAAGAATGTCTTTTTTTTTTTTTTTTTTTTTCGCATTTTTCTGAAGCTGGAAACAGGGAGAGACAGTCAGACAGACTCCCGCATGCGCCCAACCGGGATCCACCCGGCACGCCCACCAGGGGCGACGCTCTGTCCACCAGGGGGCGATGCTCTGCCCATCCTGGGCGTCGCCATGTTGCGACCCTCCTGGGTGTCGCCATGTTGCGACCAGAGCCACTCTAGCGCCTGGGGCAGAGGCCACAGAGCCATCCCCAGCGCCCGGGCCATCTTTGCTCCAATGGAGCCTTGGCTGCGGGAGGGGAAGAGAGAGACAGAGAGGAAGGAGGGGGTGGGGGTGGAGAAGCAAATAGGCGCTTCTCCTATGTGCCCTGGCCGGGAATCGAACCCGGGTCCTCCGCACGCTAGGCCGACGCTCTACCGCTGAGCCAACCGGCCAGGGCCAAGAATGTCTTTTTCCCTTGTTAAAAAGTCTGGTGTCCTTCCTGCTTGATACTACCGGATCTGCTGTAGCAAGATCCCATAACAACACCCCTTCCTCCATCCCTTCCTCCCCTACCTTTACTTGGGCCGTCAAGAGAAGCTGCAGGTAGATCCTGAATAGCCTCTCAGCTGGGTGGGCATAGGACTGAGCAGTGCCTGATCAGATGGGGGAGTGAAGGCTAGGTTTAGTTAAGAAAAAGATGGAGAGCATCTGTCCCCGGGTACTGATGGGTTGTTGCCAGGGACCTGGGGAAGGGGAACCTGCATTGTGTTGTTCTTTCCTCTGGAGAAGGACACAATAAGGTCAGGGCACCCTGCCCAGGGACCTGGCTGCGTGGGGAGGGCCCTCTGTCCCAGGGAGTGAGATCCTTATTCCTCAGCTTACTTGTCTGTTCCCCCTGTGCAGGTCCTCTCCCTCTGTGGCCCCTAACCACTATTCCCATAACTCCCTAAGTCTCCCTTACATAACGGGAGCACGGAGTCTGAAAGCCAGGGCCGGGATAGGACAGCAGGCCCTGCCCAGTGCCAGGCCTCCCAGTGGAGGACACGCTCGCCTGTGCCAGGGCCCTGTGCCGCCCTGCCTCCAGCTTCCCACTTCCTCCTCCATCTGAGCTGTTGCAACAGCAGCAGCACCTTCTCTCTCAACACCTTCCAGCCCAGGGCCCAGCCAAGCACCACTCAGCCCACGGCGCGCAGCCCCAGAGCTGGCAGCATCTTGGCGCCCGCCCCTCCCCTCTGCTGCCTCCTCCAGCCCCTTCCTTCCCGTCTTCAGAATCCTGGAGAGTCCATGGAGCACCCCAGCTGGGTCTGGGGTCCACACTGCAGGCCTTCTTTAGGTCAGGGGCTTTGTATTGGTGTCACACCAGTCCTAGCCTTGTGTACTCCATGTCACCCTGGGCCAGAGTGAGTATCATCTTAGTTGTTTGTGGGTTTTAAGTCAGTTCAGACCCCTGTGGCCACTGTTATCTGTATCTCACTCTGGTTCAAAGTGGATTCTAGTTCAGTCTAACTCCTTTGGGCTCCACGGGACTCTGGAGCTACGTGGGCTGCATATTAGATAGTTCAAGCCCTCCTGGCCCCCGTGTCATTCCAGGACCTGTGAACTCTGGTAGGTCTGGAGTCCTGTGAGTACCTTTGTGTGGGCTGCTGTGGGAGCCCTGACTCTGGGCTGGGAGTTCCATGTGAGCTTGAACCCAAGGAGGCATTGTATTGTTCTAATCTCTTAACCCGCTGGACACCATGGACAGACAATATCTTCATCAGCACCCTGGGCCCCTCGGAACTCCTGTGAGTTCCGTGTCCATCTAAGCCAAAGTGAGTTCCATGTTGTTCTAATTCCTTGTAAATCATGGCTGCTGGATTGGAGACGGTGGACCAACAGCTGAACTTCCTAGAAATGCAGACTTTAGGCCCTGGCTGGTTAGCTCAGTGGATAGAGCGTTGGCCAGGAGTGCAGATGTCCCAGGTTCCATCCCTGGTGAGGACACACATGAGAAGCAACCATCTGCTTCTCTCCCCCTCCCTCTACCCCTTCTCTCTCTCTTCCCCTCTTGCAGCTAGTGGCTTGGTTGGTTGGAGCATCAGCCTTAGGTGCTGAGGATAGTTCGGTCGATTCAAACATCGGCCCCAGATGGGGATTGTCAGGTGAATCCCAGTCGGGGTACAAGTGGGAATCTGTCTCTCTATTTCCCCTCCTCTCACTTAAAAAAGAAAGAAAGAAATGCAGTCTCTTGGGCCTCACCCAAAGCTCCTGGATCAGACCTTCCTGTGTTATCAAGACCCTCGTGATTCACATGTCCATTAAAGTTTGAACAAACCATTGTCAACTTAATGTCAATCTGGATCAAGGTGGAACCACACTGAGCCAATGCCACATGAGCTCCATGACACCCAGGACAATGTGGGCACCTATTAAAGAGCCTCCAGTGCCCTGCGGGAATCGAGGCACCATCCCTGTGACTCCCCAGCCCTTTGCCACCTCCTCTCCCATCCTTCTCTTCTTCCGCCCTGAAGCCTTGCTTCTAACCAACTTCCTTCTCCAAAACTGAGTGCCCCATCCTCCACCCTGAGCCTTTGGCTCCCTCCACCCAGAATCCAAGCACAAAGGGCTTTTGTCATCCCTCACCCTGAGCCTTCTGCTTTGGGGATCCTCCTGACCCTTCCTCCCCCCAGCCTCCTGCCTACCTCAGGCCACCCCAGCTGGAAGCTGCTGTGGTAGTTTTCCATCCCTGCTGTTCTCTGCCTTATACACACGTTGCACAGATAGATCCAAAATCTATATCTATATATATTTCTCACCCCCCCGCCCCCGGACAGCGTGCGTCTCCTTTGCCAGGCTGTGGTCGTGCAGTCTGTCGCTCGTTAAGGCTCTGTCTCAGATTTGCATGTTTAATATTTTATCCAGGAAGAGCTAGCTCCTGGCTGGGACTCGGGGAGGTGGTGTGAATCCGGCAGAATGTCAGGCCCCGGAATGGTTGCTCAGGGGTGGTGGCGGTGAGACTGGAGAACAGTGACGGTGATGGTGACGCCAGTTCCTGGCTACTTGTCTGGCTTCAGTATGGGGGGGGGGTGAGGAGAACAGATCAGAGATCAGCACCCCAGCCTGCGCAGAGAGCCTTCCCTCCTTGGGACACACAGCCATTAGAAGGCTGAACTCTGATTTGAACTTGTGTATTCAGTTCAGTGGCTCCTCCAGGTCTTGGTCATTTCAGTGTCTGGGGATTTTCCAGTGGGAAGAAACCCTTTGGTTCCATGAGGAAGTAGCGAGTCACCCCAGACCCAGGGCCAACCATGGAAGAGAGCAGGGAGGGAGGAAGGAGACAGCAAAACAGCAGGTCTGGCTGCTGTTGTATGACCTTGGGGTGTCATTGAGCTCTCCGGGTTCCTGTGAGTGACAGGGGAGGATCATTAGCATCTTTCCTCCCTCCCTGGCATGTTAGAGACCTGAGGTAGTGGCTTCAGTACTGAGTACTGAAGGCACTCTCTTCTGTTCCCAGATATTTGTAAAGAACTGCAGGCAGGAGGGGGAAAGGAGGGAGAAAGATGAGGCTCTGGCTCAAGGGCAGATGGAAAAATCTGAAGATGGAAGTGGGGGAGGGGAGCACAGACAGACACAGGCTTTTCATTCTGACCCTTGAGAGGCATGAAATGCTTGATTGTGCCTGTGTCCAGAGGGTTCAGTGGGGCCTGGCAGTTGGGGGGAGAAGGGAGAGCCTGCTCCATCCCCAAGCCTCTTGGGAACAAGATCTCCACACATTGTGCTGCTGTCTGGCATGGCTCTGACAGAAAGGGCTTCTTAGAGATGGCAGGACAAGGCATGGCCCCAGACCCTGCTTCCCACCCCTTGCCAAGTTTCTGGGCCTGGAGGTTTATCTGTGCAAGACTGAGCCCGCTAAGGGTCAGAGGCCAGGGAGAGGTGTGGGGGAAGGGTGGTGTAATTATCCCTCAGTCTGTAACTGGGAAACCCTCCTGCCCCAAAGCTGCCCACTCCATAGCAGCTCCCAACTGCTCCTCCCTGGGTGCCAAATTGGGAAGTTCTTCCTGGTGTCTTGCTTCAGTTCATTTTGCTGCCACTTCAGTGCAATTTCTCTCTGCTCTGCCACCTGGGTGGAGAAGGGGCCCTCATGTCCTGGCGTTTATTGCCTTTTCTTCTCAGGAAGAGGCACTGTGGTCTGATCCAGGCCTGGTCTGCCTCTAGGGTCCATTTGTCTTGTCTCCCCACCTATATGAAGGGCTTGGTCCCTCTGTAAAGTGACACTGTCCTGTGGGCATCCCCATCATCCACCCAGGAGTAAGGAGCTAGGAGGAAGCTTACAGCCATGATTGACACCACCAAGCTGCACACTAAAGCACAGACATTTTAGGTGTTGGGGAGCTCTCTGCTCTCCACCCTCCTTTGGGTCAGTGGTTTGCAAACGCCTTTTACCCTTGGGACTTCTTGTCCAAAGGATATCATGCAGAAGCACAGTGAAATGAACCTGAGGAAGTCCAGCAGCTGTGGCGGAAGCCAGGGTGGGGGCTTTCCTCCTCCCGCCTTTCAGAGGCCTCTCCTGCCCCGCCTGCCATCCCCCAGGGCCCTTCTGGAGGCCCCACAGGACTCCCGCTGCCTGGCAGAGCAGTGAGAGAAACACTGATCTGCGAAATCTAGTTTCTTAACTCTCGGAAGCTGCCAATCAAAGGGAATGGGCAAGGGCAGAAAGGAGCATGAGTGACAGTCCCACAGGTGACAACTTGACGACAAGGGAAGAAGAGGCAGAATGACGCTAAAGAGCAGACGTGCAAAGCTGAAAGACTCAAGGCTGGGGCCATTTAGTTCGGGGGTGATCTCGTAGCTTCTCAACAATCTCTGGGGCCAAACTGAGTAACAGCATGTGCCCAGAGGGAAGGCCTGGACGTCAAGGGAAGGTTGTGCTCGGTAGAAAGGAACTAGGTGAGAAATTTCAGAAAGACTTCCCCCCACAATGGTTAAAATACAAAAATATGGAACAACATGGGTTTTTGAAGGTGAACCCAGAGCTCAGTGAGTATGTTGACTCACCCAAGGAGCTCAGAGCCTCAAGGTCTTGAGTACTGGTCTCAGCTGGGGTGAATTTGGTCTCCTCCTCACCCCTACTCTAGAAGACATTTGGCAATGTCTGGGCATATTCTTTGATAGTCACAACTAGGGAGGGGTGCTCCTGGCATCTAATGAATAAAGAAAAAAAAGACCAGGGATGCTGCTAAACATCCTACAAGACACAGGACAGCCCCCTCAACATGGCTCATCACAAAATGTCAATAGTGCTGAGTCTGAGAAGCCTTGGTCTGGACTCTAGGCTTTGCTGTGTCTATTTATTTCCCCCACCAGACTATGTTCCCAGAAATTAGAAATAATGAGTCTTCTATTTGAAATCACAGGTTGATGTTGAGGTGATTTAGAGACATCCAAAGTAGGTATTGTTATAAATCTCCAAGCTGGAGAAATAATGGCATGGGGTTAGTGCTAAAAGCCAAGGCACCCAATGGAAAAAAAACGAGGGGTCCTGGTACCAAGCCCCAGGGCCTCCAAACTTTAGAGATAGGACAGAGAAGGAATCAGGCTCAAAAGGGTTGACCAGAGAGGCGGAGGAAAACCAGAGACAGTGGTGACTCAAAGTCTTCTGTCTCTAGTTACAAATATTTGTCAAACAAATCTGTGATTTACTGACTCACCTGGACATGGTAGGTAGCCCTCTTCTTTCTGTCCAGACTCTGGACTCCAGAGCCTGGTTTGCTTTGGGGAGAAGCACGTGATACTTCTTCAGTTTAGTTAATGGACCCTGCAAGGGATCCTGACTCTGGGAAACCTTGGGAGAAAGCTGAGGAGGGCTCACCCAAAAATGCCTGAGCTGTTGACTCAAAAAGAACAGATAGATGCTCATTCTCAAATCAATTTGCATATAATTTACATACCTTTGAATATAATTTGCATGCTGCTCCCTTAAAGTCAAAGGCACAGATTCCCCCGCTCTCCTGCCATTTCCACCTCTGCCCCACCCCTCTTTCTCTGCTCAATCTCTAGGGGAACACCCACCTATTGGGCTCATATTTGCTTAGGTTACCCAGGGCCTACATAAAACTTAGGAAACCCATTGATATTGAGATGCAAAAACAAACAAACAAACAAAGGCAGGCCCATTGCATTCTTCTGCCCTTCCCTGTGGTCAAGATCAAGGCCTTTGGTGTCTCTCACACACTTGAGGTTTTTTGTTTTTGTTTTTGCTTTTAAATTTTTCTTTCTATTAATTTTTAGAGAGGAGAGAGTGTGTGTGTGAGAGAGAGAGAAGGGGGAGGGAGGAGCAGGAAGCATCAACTCCCATATGTGCCTTGACCAGGCAAGCCCAGGGTTTTGAACAAGTGACCTCAGCGTTCCAGGTCGACACTTTATCCACTGCGCCACCACAAGTAAGGCACACCTGAGTTTTTTTTTTTTAAGATACATTTATTTATTTATTTATTCATTTTTAGAGAGGAGAGAGAGAGAGGAGAGAGAGACAGAGAGAGAGAGAGAAAGGGGAGGAGCTGGAAGCATCAACTCCCATATGTGCCTTGACCAGGCAAGCCCAGGGTTTCGAACCGGCGACCTCAGCATTTCCAGGTCGACGCTTTATCCACTGCGCCACCACAGGTCAGGCGGCACACCTGAGTTTTAATATGGCCTCTGTCACTCCACACGCTACATGATCTTGAGCAAGTTATTTAATCTCTCTGTCAGTCCCCTCATCTCTGAACTGGGGGTAATGATATTTACCTAATGGAGTTACTGTGATAACTCAACAAGAAAATCTAAAGTGCCCAGCACACAAGGAACGGTAACTGTGCTTACTATTACACACAGTTTCTTTGAAGTAGCTGTCATTGGCGGAACTGCTCCTCCAAATGCCTCGCTCTGCTTTCAATCCCTTAGCTGATCTCTCTTTTTTGTTTTTTTTTTTTGTATTTTTCTGAAGCTGGAAACGGGGAGAGACAGTCAGACAGACTCCCGCATGCGCCCGACTGGGATCCACCCGGCACGCCCACCAGGGGCGATGCTCTGCCGAGACCAGAGCCACTCTAGCGCCTGGGGCAGAGGCCAAGGAGCCATCCCCAGCGCCCGGGCCATCTTTGCTCCAATGGAGCCTTGGCTGCGGGAGGGGAAGAGAGAGACAGAGAGGAAGGAGGGGGGGTGTGGAGAAGCAAATGGGCGCTTCTCCTATGTGCCCTGGCCGGGAATCGAACCGGGGTCCCCCGCACACCAGGCTGACGCTCTACCGCTGAGCCAACCGGCCAGGGCCTCTTTTTCCTTCTTGAAACTCTCTTTTCTTGCCTTTGAGTCATCACTGTCTCTGGTTTTCCTCCACCTCTCTGGTTAATCTTTTTAGCCTGATTCCTTCTCTGTCCTATCTCTAAAGTTTGGAGGCCCCGGGGCTTGGTACCAGGACCCCTCGTCTTTTTTCCGTTGGGTGCCTTGGCTTTTAGCACTAACCCCATGCCATTATTTCTCCAGCTTGGAGATTTATAACAATACCTACTTTGGATGTCTCTAAATCACGTCAACATCAATCTGTGATTTCAAACCCTTGTCACCTGACCAGGTGGTGGCGCAGTGGATAGAGCATTGGACTGGGATGCAGAGGACCCAGGTTTGAGACCCTGAGGTTGCCAGCTTGAGCACAGCCTCATCTGGTTTGAGCAAAAGCTCACCAGCTTGGACCCAAGGTCGCTGGCTCGAGCAAGGGGATACTCGATCTGCTGACGGCCTGCAGTCAAACATATGAGAAAGCAATCAATGAACAACTAAGGTGTCGCAACGAAAAACTGATGACTGATGCTTCTCATCTCTCTCTGTTCCTGTCTGTCTGTCCCTGTTTATCCCTCTCTCTGTTCCGTAAAAAACAAAACAAAACAAAACAAAACCCTTTTCATCTCCCAGGCTTCCTACTTCAGTAAATGGTACTGTCATTTACCCAGTGGCTCACACCCAGAAATCCAGGGTAAATCTAATTCCTCTCTCCCTTACCCCCATATTAATTATCTATTGCTCCATAACAGATTACTCTTAAATTTAACATCTTAAAATAATAAGCATTGATTATCTCACTGACACATGCTTCTTTGGGTCAGGAATCCAGAAGTGATTTGACTGGGCTCAGGCTCTCATTAGGTTACAGCCAAGCTGTCCATGAGGGTATAGGCATTTAAAAGGCTGACCCACGCTGGAGGATCTGCTTGCAAGGGGTCTCATTCATATGCCTGTTAAGTTAGTCTGATAGTTGGCAGGAAGCCTAAATTCCTTGCCATGTGGACATCATAGAGCTCTTGAGTGTCCTCATAATGTGGCAGCTGGCTTCTTCTGGAGCGAGTGATCTAAAGAAGAGAGAGATCCAAGAGGACGCTGCAGTGCCTTTTCTGATCTTGTGTTGAAAGTCGCCACTGTTATTTCTGCTGTATTCTATTCGTTAGAGACGAGTCACTAAGTCCAGCCTGCATTCAGGGGGAAGAAAATTAAGTTCCGTGTTTTTTTTTTTTTTAATTTTTTGTTTATTCATTTTAGAGAGGATAGGGAGAGACAGAGAGAGAGAGAAGGGGGGGTAGCTGGAAGCATCAACTTCCCTATGTGCCTTGACCAGGCAAGTCCAGGGTTTTGAACCAGCGACCTCAGCATTTCCAGGTCGATGCTTTATCCACTGCGCCACCACAGGTCAGGCCAAGTTCCATGTTTTGAAGGGAGGAATGTCAAAGAATTTGTGGTCATACCTAAAAACCATTGCCTATATATGGCTTGCCTTATCTATTTCTCTCCAACTCCACTGCTACCGCCCCAGTCCTGGTCACCCTCATCACTCACCTCTGCTATGACAGTGGCCTCTGGACTGACTCTTGCTTTTACTCTTGCTCATCAACAATCCACTGTCCACAAAGCAGCCAGGATGGCCTTGGGCCAATGTAGGTCAGATGTGGGGGCTTTTTGTTATGGTGATGAATTGTATCTCCTTTTTCTTTTAAGACCCCACTAAAATGGTAGTAAAGAAAGACAGAAGGCATAAATCCACAAGGGCAGAGAAAATGTATCTCAGCAGATAAGGGGTTTTCAGCAATGTTTTGGAAGACTGGAAATGGATCAGGGAAGGGTCTTAGGCTTAGCTACCAGAACCCAGGCAGACAGGTAACAAGGGGAAGGGGATTTGGAAGCACCAGGGAGGCAAGGGGGCAGAGGCGAGGCATGCCATGGAAGAGTAGTGGACCTCTCCACCACTGCCCTGTACAGAAAGGCAGAAATAATGGTGCTACCTCCAGGCAGAAGGCTGGAAGTTTCTTATCTGGAGAAACTGAAAGGCTCCAAAGAAAAATTCCATGTACTAAGGTTTGGAGGGTTTCCAGTGAAACGGCTGGCTCTTCGCCCAATGACTAAAAAGCAAAATCCACCAGTTAAAAAAAAAAAAAAAAAGCCACACTCATTCCTACAAAACTTCCAGTCTGCTTTTTAATCCTTTCCCCTTAAATACAAATGGCTGAGCAGGGGTCACCTGATAAATGAAGAAAATGCCTGTGTCAGTTCCGGTCCTCTGGGAAACACACCAAATGAAGTTAGGAGTACATGAGATTTATTGGGGGTAATGCTTGTGAAGAGTATAGAGAAAAGGGAAGAGGAGAAGGCAGGGAAAGTCTCCAGCCTGAGATGCAGGACTGACATGTGAGAAAGAAGAGGAGAAGGAAGGAGGGACAGGTAGTCTGCCCACTAGAGGGGCCTGCTGGGCTGAAATGTCCATGCCGGTCCCCCGCTCCCTGTGCTCAGTAACTGACAGGAGTTGCCTGGGGAAAGTCTGTCCCTCGATTCAAATGCTGCAGCAGATTGAGAAAGCATTGCAGCTGAAGTTTGTCAGCTGACAGCACTCCCCGCGGCAAGTCCTCTCCGGAACTGTGACCTGGGTGGTGCATTTCCATGGCTGCTATCCTCCCAACACAAAAAAGAAAAGCAAAATAAAAGGGAAAAAGAAAAGCTAAAGAAAAAAACAAAACAACCCAACCAACTTAAATGCATCCTCCTGATAATGAATATTTGCTAATAGTTATATATATATAAAAAAAGCCTGACCTGTGGTGACACAGAGGATAAAATGTTGACCTGGGACACTGAGGTCACCGGTTTGAAACCTTGGCCTTGCCTGGTCAAGGCACATATGGGAGTTGATTCTTCCTTCTCCTTCCCCCCTTCTCTCTCGTCTCTCTAAAATGAATAAATGAAATTTAAAAAAGAGAATGAATTGAAAAAGAGCCATAAGAAAGAGTTCTTGGGCCCTGGTCTGATAGCTTAGTTGGTTAGAGTGTCGTCGCAAGCACCAGAGGTTGCTGGTTTGATTCCTAGTCAGGGCACACACGTACAGGAACAGATCAATGTCTCTCCCTCCCTTCTTCTCTTTCTCTGTAACATCAATAAATTTTTAAAAATTAAAAAAATCTGTTGAATGCCCATTCAATACTAGGTATTGTTCTAGTCAGTGATGATAAATACAGACAGAATTCAGAACGCTTCTCTTAAGAGTCTCCCAAGGAGAGAAATGTGTGGGAAAAAGACAGAATACGTAGGTGGACTAGTTCGGTAAGTACACTACTTGACTAATAAGAGTCCTAGAAAGAGAAGATAGAGAGAAGAGGGTGGGAAATCAACAAAATTGAAGACAGACAATATCACCAACTTGAGGGACATGAATCTCCAAAATGAATGTCTGAGCCTCTGCTTTGGTCCAAGATGAACCATCAGGGAATGAATTTAACATCCCACCTGAAACAACTGAAAACACAGGCAAAATACAGGAAATGCCGGGGTCCGGATATTAGAAATCAGCCACCGTAGGACAATCATCCCTGAGAGAAGAGCGACAGAGCCACCTGTCCTCCACTTGTCCCAGCTGACGGCTGGAGTGTTTCCGGGCCACAGCACAGGAGGGCTAACTCAGAGCTGGGCAACCACGATGGTCGATTGAAACTCAACCGTGTGAATACTCACAATCAATACACATGGTCTAGAGTAGACAACCCAATTAAAGGACAGCTAAAAAGGGAAGACTGATTTAAATGTAAGCCCATTTAAAATCTGAAGTTCTCATGTACCAGTTAGGCCACATTTTGCTGGACCAGGCTTAAGAGAAGTTTCATTACCTCGGCCCTGTTGACATTTTTGGCTGGACCATCCTGTCCTGTGCATTGTAAGATGCTCCACAGAAGCCCTGGTCTTGATCCTACTAGATCCTTACTGCACCCTCTATGGGTCCTAACAACCAAAAATGTCCCCAATATTCCCTGGCACAAGAAGCACCTTCAGGGTGAGAACTACCGCTGGACAGGATTCTGACGTGGTCTGCTAGAAAAACAAGGCCAAATGCCAGCAGGCTCACGTTGTTCTTAAAATGCTGCCAAACTGAATTTTGGTCACACCACCAAGAATGTTTTCTGCAGCACCAGTCCTGTGCCAGTTTCTCCAAGGAAGGGCTGCCCACAAAGTCCCCGGATACACCAATTCTTCCCGTTCTCAGGGCTCATGTCACCAGGGCTGGGCCTCTATCTCAGAGATGACCCCTGGCTCAAATCAAACAAGAAGCCCACTTTAAAAATAAAGACACAGGTAGGTAAAAAGGAAAAGATATACCGTGCTAATATGAATCAAAAGAATACTGGAGTGGCTATATTAATATAGGCTGTGTCACGCTAACACTAATCAAATGGGATCTTTTAACATCAGGCAAAATAGATTTCAGAGCAAAGATTATTACAAAGGATAAAGAGGGCCATTATATCATGATGAAAGGGTCATTTCAACAAGAGGACATAATTCTAAGGGTCTATTCACCTAATAACAAAGCTTCAAAATGCATAAAGCAAAAACTGAGAACTGCAAGGAGAAATAGACATATTCACAAGTACAGTCAGAGATTTTAATGCCCCTCTCAGTAATTGATAAAAGAAGTGGACGTGGCCCTGGCCAGTTGGCTCAGTGGTAGAGCATCGGCCCTGTGTGTGGAAGTCCCAGGTTCAATTCCAGGCCAGGGCACACAGGAGAAGCGCCCATCTGCTTCTCCACCCTTCCCCCTCTCCTTTCTCTCTGTCTCTCTCTTCCCCTCCCGTAGCCAAGGCTCTATTGGAACAAAATTGGCCCTGGCACTGAGGATGGCTCCATGGCCTCCACCTCCGAAGCTAAAAAAATGGTTCCAGTTGCAATGGAACAACACCCCAGATGGGCAGAGCAGAAAAATACACACAAAAAAAAGTGGACAGAAAATCAATAAAAACAGAAGATTTGATCAATACTATTAACTAAGTTGACCTATATACACAATATATATATTTTTATGTATATACACTGTTATATTATGATATATATATATTTTTTTTAGCAAGAGACAGAGAAAGGGAGAGAGATAAGAAGCATCAACTCATAGTTGCAGCACTTTAGTTATTTGCTGATTGCTTCTCAGATGTGCCTTGACCTGACCAGTGTTGTGGGGGGGCTCCAGCAGAGCCAGTGACCTCTTGCTCAAGTCAGCAACCTTGAGCTTAAGCTGGCGACCGCAAGGTTTGTCTTGTTTTCTGTGTCAGGTGAAAGCTTTTGATATTTTGGCACTTATCCACTTAAGGATATTTCCTTCTTTTCCTACTTTACTAAAAGATTTCTTTCTTAAAAATTAAGAATGGGTGCCAGATTTTTTCAAATTCTTCTTCTGCATCTATTGAGATAATCACATGGCTTTGTGCTTTATTCTGGTAAAAAGATGAAAAACATTGTTTAATTTTCTTTTTATTTTTTTTGTATTTTTCTGAAGTTGGAAACGGGGAGGCAGTCAGACAGACTCCCACATGCGCCCGACCGGGATCCACCCGGCATGCCCACCAGGGGGCGATGCTCTGCCCCTCCGGAGCATCGCTTTGTTGCAACCAGAGCCACTCTAGCTCCTGGGACAGAGGCCGAGGAGCCATCCCCAGTGCCCGGGCCATCTTTGCTCCATTGGAGCCTCGGCTGCAGGAGGGGAAGAGAGAGGCAGAGAGGAAGGAGAGGGGGAGGGGTGGAGAATCAGATGGGCGCCTCCCCTGTGTGCCCCGGCCGGGAATCGAACCCGGGACTTCTGCACGCCAGGCTGACGCGCTACCACTGAGCCAACCGGCCAGGGCCTCTTTGTAATGTTTTTATCATGTTTTGATATCAAAGTTCTAATGGCCTCATACAATGAAGTGGAGAGAGTTCTTTGTGTAAGTTTTATATTTCACCCTTGAATATTTGGAAGAATTTACTAGTGAAGCCATCTGGGCCTGGAGGTTTCTCCGTGGGAAGATTTTAAATTAAGGACTCAATTTCTTTAACAGATACAGGCCTACCTACTGTGATCTCAAAAATTAGAATATTCTTGTGACATTTTTGGATATTGTAACATTTTGGGTAAATTGAGGGTTTTAAATGAATTGCCCATGTTATGTAGATTTTCAATTGTTGACATAAAGTTGTTTGTAATATCCTCTTATTATCTTTTTAATATCTGTAGGATCTGTAGTAATGTTTCCCCTTTCTCTTTTTTTTATTTTTGCAAGAGAGAAAAAGAGAGAGAGAGATGATGAAGCACCAATTCCTAGTTGCAGCACTTTAATTGTTCATTGATTGCTTCTCATATGTGCTTTGATTGGGGGCCTCTACAAAACCCTTGCTCAAGCTAGTGACCTTGGGCACTCAAGCCAAATGAGCCTGTGCTCAAGCTGGTGACCTCAGGGTCTGGAACCTGGGTCCTCAGAGTCCTAGGTTGATGCTCTTTGCACTGTGCCACTACAGGTCAGGCAGTGATGTTTCAATTTTTATTCTTACTGTTAGCTATTTGTTCATTCTCTCTTTCTCTCCTCTTTTTTGCTAGGTTTTTTTTAAAAAAGGTTTTTTTAGGAGCCTTTTTAAAAAAACCAATTTTTGGCTTTGTTGATATTACTGAATTTTTATTTTTTATTTTGTTGATTTCTACTTTTTTTGTCTTTATTTTTTCAGAGACAGAAAGAGAGTCAGAGAGAGGGATAGATAGGGACAGACGGACAGGAAGGGAGAGAGATGAGAAGCATCAATCATCAGTTTTTCGTTGGGACACCTTAGTTGTTCATTGATTGCTTTCTAATATGTGCCTTGACCGTGGGCCTTCAACAGACCGAGTAACCCCTTGCTTAAGCCAGTGACCTTGGGTCCAAGCTGGTGAGCTTTGCTCAAACCAGATGAGCCCATGCTCAAGCTGGCGACCTCGGGGTCTCAAACCTGGGTCCTCCGCATCCCAGTCTGACGCTCTATCCACTGCACCACCGCCTGGTCAGGCTGATTTTTTTTGTGTGTGTGTGTGTGTGTATTTTTCTGAAGCTGGAAACGGAGAGAGACAGTGCCCGACAGGGATCCACCCGGCATGCCCACCAGGGGCGACGCTCTGTCCATCAGGGGGTGATGCTCTGCCCCTCTGGGAGGTCGCTCTGCCGAGACCAGAGCCACTCTAGCCACTCTAGCGCCTGGGGCAGAGGCCAAGGAGCCATCCCCAGCGCCCGGGCCATCTTTGCTCCAATGGAGCCTTGGCTGCGGGAGGGCAAGAAAGAGACAGAGAGGAAGGAGGGGGGGGCGGAGAAGCAAATGGGTGCTTCTCCTATGTGCCCTGGCCGGGAATCGAACCCGGGTCCTCCACACGCCAGGCCGACACTCTACTGCTGAGCCAACCGGCCAGGGCCGGTCAGGTTGATTTCTATTCTTGTCTTTAATGTTTCTTTCCTTCTACTATTTTGGGGGAGAAAGGTATAATTGCTTTTCTTTTTCTTTTTTAAAAGCTTCTTCAAATGGATGCTTAAATAATTGATTTGTATCCATTCTTTTTTTTCTAATATATAAATTTATGTCTCTAAATTTCTCTTTAAGCATCATTTTAGCTGTATCTCATTATCATTCGTTCAAAATATTTTATAATTTTTATTGTGGTTTCTTCTTTGGCCTCATGGGTTATTTAAAGGATTACTTAATTTCTAAACATTTGGGGCAGTGGTGGGATTCAAATAATTTACCAACCAGTTCTCTGCCCTAATGACTGTTTTAAGTATAAAATATATATATACTGAAATGTAGTTTATTATTTCATGCATTTAATACTTAGATAAGAACAATAAAAAGGTACAAAAAACTAGATTATAAAAGTTTTAAAATATTAATGAAAACATTAAATAATACCTGAAAAAAAAAACAATAGAATGGTTATTTAAGGTATTTCCATATTGTGCCTGACCGGGTAATGGTGCAGCGGATAGAGCGTCAGACTGGGATGAGTAAGACCCAGGTTCAAAACCCTGAGGTCCCAGCTTGAGTGTGCGCTCATCCAGCTTGAGCACAGGGTTGCTGGCTTGAGGCCAAAGGTTGCTGGTTTGAAGCCCAAGGTCGCTGGCTTGAGCAAGGGGTCACTTGCTCTGCTGTAGCCTCCCAGTCAAAGCACACATGAGAAAGCAATCGATGAACAGCTAAGGTACTACAACAAAGAATTGATGCTTCT
The DNA here is from genome assembly GCF_036850765.1 of Saccopteryx bilineata. Lineage (NCBI taxonomy): Eukaryota > Metazoa > Chordata > Mammalia > Chiroptera > Emballonuridae > Saccopteryx > Saccopteryx bilineata. The sequence continues at coordinate 375,953,838 of NC_089491.1, forward strand.
CATCTCTCTTCCTTCTTGTCTGTCTGTCCCTATCTGTCCCTCTCTCTAACTCTCTTTCTCCATCAAAAAAAAAAAAAAAGAAGATATTTCTATATTGCTTCTTGATTGGCATCCTCACTTGCAATCTTTTTTTACCTATGGACAGAATGAACATTACTACAGGTGTTTCGAACACACTGTTGAGCAGATGAACATGAAAAACGAGCCTAGGGTATTTCTTCCAAGAAGCAGGTAAACTGATCTCATTTGCACAAAGGCCACTTAACTATGTCTTGCCTGAATAGTCAGGTTTTTTATTCTTCCCTTGAAGATCTCTGTTGTGGGTGTTGATAGTCCTATTTTCTGCTGCTTTGTTTAATATATAGTGTTTCCTTTATTCCTCCTACCTCAATGCCCCACTCATATCTCAGGCTGGGACCTACTCCTAATTTAGAGCTCTCTTTCCCCCTTTTGCCAACTTCTATTATGAATTTACCTTTGCCACCCAGCTTAGTGTATCCCAAGGTTCTCTTTACCACGCCACAGTTGCAGAGCTCCAGGGAAAAGCAACCTGGTCTCATTTCTCTAGGCAGAGGAGAACAGAAACTCCATCTCCACACATGCTGCAGATGGCTTTTCCAGTCTACCAGCTAGGAGCAGCAGTCATTGGGACTTGGACGTGAGCTGCAAAGTATAGAATTATGACAACAATTCCAGTGCCATGCAAACTTTTCCTGGATATGGACTTTTCCTGGACTCCTGCTCCTTGTGACAGCTCCTAATGGACTGAACTGGGGTTGGGTTGCATTTGCAAGGATTTGGAATGGTGTTGGTGCCAACTTCGACTTGGTGAACATGTTAAAGACACTACTCTTTTATGGATTCTTGCTGTATTGGCCAAGAGTTTGCTTAAAGGCTTTAATCACTGTAAAAAAAAAAAAAAAAGAAGACTGGATAAAGAAGATGTGGCACATATACACCATGGTATACTACTCTGCCATAAGAAATTATGACATCGGATCATTTACAACAAAATGGTGGGATCTTGATAACATTATAGGGAGTGAAATAAGTAAATCAGAAAAAAACAAGAACTTCATGATTCCATACATTGGTGGGACATAAAAATGAGACTAAGAGACATGGACAAGAGTGTGGTGGTTATGGGGGAGGAGGGAAGGAGGGAGAGGGGGAGGGGGAGGGGGAGGGGCACAAAGAAAACTAGATAGAAAGTGACGGAGGACAATCTGACTTTGGGTGATGGGTATGAAACATAACTGAATGACAAGATAACCTGGACATGTTTTCTTTGAATATATGTACCCTGATTTATTGATGTCACCCCATTAAAATTAATAAAAAATTTATTTATAATAAAAAAAGAGTAAAGAATGTAAATTTGTAATTTCCACATTGGGCAGTTGCCCAGGTGCCCACCTTGGAGAGAACCTTGATTACAAGTGTCATTTTAATAAGCAGTTCTCTGAACTCAACAAAATATTAGGTATCGGTTCTGCTGAACCAGTGTGAACTGGCTGAGTCCTACCACTGATTTGGGGGATATTTAAAGTTATCTTTTAGTTCCTGATTTCTAGCTCAATTCACTGGGTCCAGAAAACATACTATGCATGATTTTAATAATTTAAATTGAACTTTGTTAAGACTTACTTTATGGCCCAGCATTTGGTCAATTTTATTTTATTTTTTATTTTTATTTATTTTTTTTTTTTCTGAAGCTGGAAACAGGGAGGCAGTCAGACAGACTCCCTCATGCGCCCGACCGGGATCCACCCGGCACGCCCACCAGGGGGCGATGCTCTGCCCATCCGGGGCATCGCTCTGTCACAACCAGAGCCACTCTAGCGCCTGGGGCAGAGGCCAAGGAGCCATCCCCAGCGCGCCCGGGCCATCTCCTGCTCCAATGGAGCCTCGGCTGCGGGAGGAGAAGAGAGAGACAGAGAGGAAGGAGAGGGGGAGGGGTGGAGAAGCAGATAGGCGCCTCTCCTGTGTGCCCTGGCCGGGAATCGAACCCGGGACTCCTGCACGCCAGGCCGACCCTCTACCACCGACGCTCCACTACCGAGCCAACCGGCCAGGGCCTTCATTTTTTTTAGAGAGGAGGGAGGGAGGGAGAGAGAGAGAAAGAGAGAAAAGGGGGAGGAGCAGGAAGCATCAACTCCCACATATGCCTTGACCCGACAAGTGCAGGGTTTTGAACCAGCAACCTCAGTGTTCCCAGGTCGCCGTTTTATCCACTGCACCACCACAGGTCAGGCTGGTCAATTTTATTTTATTTATTTATTTATTTTTTTTACAGAGGCAGAGATAGACAGGGACAGACAGACAGGAACAGAGAGAGACGAGAAGCATCAATCATCAGTTTCTCGTTGCGCGTTGCGACTTCTTAGTTGTTCATTGATTGCTTTCTCACATGTGCCTTGACCGCGGGCCTTCAGGAGACCGAGTAACCCCCTGCTGGAGCCAGGGACCTTGGGTCTAAGCTGGTGAGTTCTTTGCTCAAGCCAGATGAGCCCACGCTCAAGCTGGCGACCTCAGGGTCTCGAACCTGGGTCCTTCCACATCCCAGTCCGATGCTCTATCCACTGCGCCACCACCTGGTCAGGCCAATTTTATTTTTTAAGTGAGAAGAGGGGAGATAGTGAGATTGACTCCTGCATGCACTCTGACCAGGATCCACCTGGCAATCTCTGGGGCCATACTTGAATCAAGCAAGCTATTTTTAACACCTGAGGCTGATGCTCTTGGACCAATCGAGCTATCCTCAGTGCCCGGCCCAAAGCTCAAATCAATTTAGCCACTGGCTGAGGGAGGTGAAGGAGGAGAGAAGGGGGAGATGAAACAAGAAAGAAGCAGGTGGGCTTGACCAGGCGGTGGCGCAGTGGATAGAGCATCAGACTGGGATGCAGAGGACCCAGGTTCAAGACCCCGAGGTCACCAGCTTGAGCGCGGGCTCATCTGGTTGAGCAAAAAGCTCACCAGCTTGGACCCAAGGGGGTCTGGCTCTAGCAAGGGGTTACTCAGTCTGCTGAAGGCCCACGGTCAGGGCACATATGAGAAAGCAATCAATGAACAATTAAGGTGTCGCAACGTGCAATGAAAAACTAATAATTGATGCTTCTCATCTCTCTCCCTTTCTGTCTGTCTGTCCCTGTCTATCCCTCTCTCTGACCCTCTCTGTCTTTGTAAAAAAATAGAAAGAAGCAGGTGGTTGCTTCTCTTGTGTGCCCTGACTGGGAATCAAACCTGGGACATCCATATGCCAGGCTGACACTCTATCCACTGAGCCACTAGCCAGTACCATGGTCAATTTTGTTAAATGTCAAAAGATACTTGAGAAGAATGTGCTGTCTGTAGTTGCTGGTTGCCTCATTTTTAAAAATAGAATTCTATAATTGTCAGGGAAATTGGTTAATTATGTTGTTCAAACCTTTTATTTCTCTATTGATTTTTAAAATCCACTTCTAGCCTTGGCTGGATAGCTCAGCTTCTAGCCTCGGCTGATATGTAAAGTTTAACTGTTCAATTCCTAGTCAGGGCACATGCAGAAACAGATCGATGTTTATGTCTCTCTCTCTCTCTCTCTCTCTCTCAAATTAATAAATTAAAAAAGTAAAATCCACTTGTTCTATAAGTTACCGAAAGAGATGTGTTAAAAATATCCAACTATGAAGATTTCTCCTTTAATTCTGTCCATTTTTGGTTTATATGTTTTGATGTTATGCTATTTATTTTATTTTATTTTTTTACAGTGACAGAGAGAGATGGACAGACAGGAACAGAGAGAGATGAGAAACATCAATCATCAGTTTTTCGTTGCAACACCTTAGTTGTTCATTGATTGCTCTCTCATATGTGCCTTGACCGTAGGCCTTCAGGAGACCGAGTAACCCCTTGCTTGAGGTGAGCCTTGCTCAAACCAGATGAGCCCGTGCTCAAGCTGGCGACCTCGGGTCTCGAACCTGGGTCCGCCGCATCCCAGTCCGACGCTCTATCCACTGCACCACCGCCTGGTCAGGCTGTTATGTTATTTTTTAAAGACTTTTAAGATCATTTTAGAGAGAAGGGATGGGAGCAGGAAGCATCTACTCCCATATGTGCCTTGACCACGCCAGCCTAGGGTTTCAAACACGTGACCTCAGCATTCCAGGTCAACGCTTTATCCACTGCACCTTGAGGCTATATTATTAAATGCATATATATTTAGAACTATTATGTCTTCCTATTGGATTAACCTTTGTATCATCATAGAATGTCCCTCATTATTTTTATTAATACTTTTTTCCGGAAAAAAAATTTTTTTGCCATTAAAGTTTATTTTGTCTAATATAGCTACACCAACTTTATTTTGGCTAGGGCTTGCATTATATCTTTTCTCATCCTTTAATTTTAACTTTTCTGTGTTCTTTTATTCAATGAGTCTCTTGTAAACAGCACATAATTGGATGGTTTAATATAGTCTGAAATCTTTCTCTTTGTGTGTGTGTGTGAGAGAGAGAGAAAGAGAGAGGGAGAGAGAGAGATGAGAAGCATCAACTCATAGTTGCGTCACTTTTAGTTGTTCATTGATTGCTTCTCATATGTGCCTTGACCAGGGGCCTCAGCTGAGCCAGTGACCCCTTGCTCAAGCCAGCGACCTTTGGGCAAAAGCCAGTGAGCATGGTATCGTGTTGACCCCACGTTCAAGCCGGCGACCTTGTGCTCAAGCTGATGAGCCTGCACTCAAGCTGGATGAGCTTTGCTCAAGCCAACAACCTTGGGGTTTTAAACCTGGGACTTCAGCCTCCAAGGTCGAGCTCTAGCCACTGTGCCACCACCAGTCACACCATCTTTTTCTTTTAATTAGAGCATTTGGCTCACTTACATTTCATGTAAATACTAATACAGTGAGGTTTAAATCTACCATATTCTATTAGTTTTCTGTTTGCTCCAATATTCTCACTGGCAAAGGTCTCTGATTGCAGCGTGAAGATGTGGTTGAAGGAACACCTGTACAGAAACAACGAGATCAGTTAAGAAATTGTACCAGTTTTCTAGGAAAGTAAAAATGGCAGCTTGGGTTAGACTCATGGCAAGGAGGATAGACAGATATGAAAAAATTAGGTATTTAAAAGTTAAAAAACAAAACAAAACATAATGATCAGAGAGTGTGGGGTAAAGGAGAAAAAGAATCAAAGAAGAAACTCCAATTTCTGGTTTAAGGAGATTGGTGGATGGTACTACCATTTATAAGAGAGAGAGAGAGAGAGAGAGAGAGAGAGAGAGAAGATTAAGGGAAAAAATAATGAGACCAGCTTTGGACCAGCTTAAAACGTAGTGGAGAGAGGCTTTGTATGTAACTGAATATATACCGTGTTTCCCCGAAAATAAGACAGCGTCTTATATTAATTTTTGCTCCTAAACACATGCTAGGTCTTATTTTCAGGGGATGTCTTACTTTTCCATGAACAAGAATTCACATTTATTGTTGAACAAAAAAATCAACATTTATTAATATACTGTAGTCATGTCACCACAAACATCAGCATAACCGGCCAAACTCTGAATTCCATCAAGAATTTCTTGTGACTCTATTTCCATGTACAACAATCTACCCTGTTTCCCTGAAAATAAGACAGTGTCTTATATTAATTTTTGCTCCTAAAGACGCACTAGGTCTTATTTTCAGGAGAGGCCTTATATTTCTAAGCTTGAAAAAAATTGCACTAGGTCTTATTTTTGAGGGATGTCTTATTTTGGGGGAAACAAGGTAGGACTAGAGCTGATATCTGACCTGGTGATATTAATGTAGAAATTGCTAGGATACGGGTGGTAATTAAAGCCATAAGAATGTAAAGGAGTGAGAATAGAAGCAAGCCTGGAAAAACTTGAGGAACGTTTAATAGTTGGGTTGAGCCAAAGAGGTTGAGAAAAAGTGGTCAGAGAAGTAATAGGAGGAAATCCAAGAAAGTATAGTGTCCTAGAAGCTGGGAGGAGAGCATATTTTAAGAAAGAAGAAATGGATCTGTCTGGTGGTGGTGCAGTGGGTAGAGCATCAACCGGAATGCCAAGGTCACCAGCTAGAGTGCGGGCTCATTGGCTTGAGTGCGGGTTGCTGGCTTGAATGAGGAATCAACATGATCCCAGAGGTCACTGGAGTGAAAAACCCGAGGCTGGTGGCCTGAGCCCAAAGGTTGCTGGCTTGAGTAAGGGGTCCTGGGCTCAGCTTGAGCCCAACATCCAATCTCTGGTCAAGGTATGTAAGAGAGAGCAACTATGAGTTGATGCTGTTCTCTCTCCCTCAATTTCTTCTTCCTCTTTCTCTCTCAAAAAGAAAGAAAGAAAGATAGAGAGAGAGAAAGAAAGAAAGAAACCTATGTTTAACCTGTATATCATTTAAAATTTAAAAAGGGGAGGAAATGAGTAACCCAGCTGGTGAGAGGTCAAATTCAATAAGAGCTAAAACAGTTATGCGGCAGCTTTAGGAAGAGGAGTTTAATGGTGTTGAGCGGGAGGGGAAGCATGGCACAGGTTGGAGTAGATCGTGGAGTGGGAGGTGAGGAAAGAAGACAAATTTAGAACACCAGACCAGCCAGGATAGGCTAGATTTTGCTATGGCAATAAGCCACACTCAAATCACAGTGGGTTAAAGCAGGAACTTGCTAATTTTTCTTATAAAGGTTCAATTAGTAAATATCTTAGGCTTTGTAGGCTGCAGCTACTGTCACAGCTACAACTCGGCCATTGTAGTGCAGAAGTGGCCGGAAACAACAAGTAAATGAAAGGGTGTGGCTATGTTCTAACGAACCTATATTTACAAAAGCAGACAGCAGGTTGGATTTGGCCTGTGGGCTGCAGTTTGCTGACCCCTGGTTAAAGCAGTTCTGAGGGCACTGAAATGTGCTGCTCAGATTTCCTCCAAGGAAACCTGCAGTGTGGAGCACAGGTGATGGACAGCCCCAGCTGCCACCCCGCGGCATCCTTCATCATGTGCGTGTCCAGGCCATGTTGCCCTGGCAGGGGTACTAGTGTTGGCACATTCCTGTAGAACTTTAGGTTCTTCTAATGGGCAATGTTGACTTGGGGACTATCTCCACTGGTCCATCTGAAAGCTTCTAGAACTGCTCTGCAATCTGAGACACTTCCTGCCCAATCGCCCTCCATTCATTCTCTGCTCTCAAGGTGTTAGACTGGCATTGTGGTCTGAAGGCGTTCCAGGACTACTCTGGCTCCTACTCCTTTATCCTTCACGGCCATTTCCCTTAATAAATATTTTGCACATCTTACCTTTCATAGAACTAGGCTTTTCAGAGAACCCAAACTGCCACAAACATCATGGCTTGTTTCTTGCTCAGGCTACATGGTCTTTATGGGTTGACATGAGATTCTGCTCCATAATGTACTCACGACCCGGGTTAGACAGTCTTCACTAGCTGGGTTATTGATGGTCGCTGTGCTAGGGGGAATGGAGCATGGCAAATTGTGCCCCAGTTCTTAAAAACATCCACCTGGAAGCAACACACATCACTTCCAACCAACTTTCATTAGTCAAAACAAGTCACATGGCCATGCCTAACTTCAAGGGGCAGAGAAATGAAATCTTCCCGTGTGCCAGGAAGGCAGAGACACAAAATATTAATGAACTGTCTTGATAACAACTGAAATCACTCTTTTAAGCAGTTTAAAGAAGAGGAATGGGAGATGTTGGAAGCTGTTATTTTAGACAGCAGGACAGAGAGCTAACCACAGAAACAGGACCATTGTGAAGCCATGCTTAGGCTCCACGTAATATTTTTTTTAATATTTTATTTATTGATTTTTTAGAGAGAGAGGAGTGAGAGAGAGAGACAGAGAGAGAGAGAAGGGGGAGGAGCAGGAAGCATCAACTCCCATATGTGCCTTGACCAGGCAAGCCCAAGGTTTTGAACCGGCGACCTCAGTGTTCCAGGTCGACACTTTATCCCACTGCGCCACCACAGGTCAGGCCGCCACGTAATATTGAAAACCACCATTTTCTCTGGTCCTTGTCGTCTCAGTTGTGTGTTTTGTCTCTAGTGATGCTCAGCTTCCTGGATGTAGCAAAACAGAAAGTTGGATTTATTGTTTTTTAAGATATTATTTAAAAAATATAATATTGCCTCTCCCTATCATAAAAGCAGGAATTTTATTTGTTTTATTTAAGGCTATGCCCCCCTGTCTATAACTTCCTGATTGTTCAGAATAAATTAATAAATATTTGTTGATTGAATGGTTGGATGCTCTTTGGAAAAATTCAAATCTTACAGACTGTATGTCGGGTTAAAAGTGCGTTTCTGTGGCTCCCATCGTCACTCCCTTAGGGAGCGAGGGAGTGCTAATTGTGTGTGTGTGTGTGTGTGTGTGTGTGTGTGTGTGTGTGTCTTTTCAGGCTTTCTTTTTTTTCTTTTTTTTTTCTCCTGTAGAGACAGAGAGAGTCAGAGAGAGGGACAGATAGGGACAGACAGACAGGAAGGGAGAGAGATGAGAAACATCAACTCTTCGTTGCGGCTCCTTAGTTGTTCACTGATTGATTTCTCATATGTGCCTTGACTGGGGGCCTTCAGCAGACCTAGTGACTCCTTGCTCGAGCCAGCGACCTTGGGCTCAAGCTGGTGAGCCTTCCTCAAACCAGATGAACCTGCGCTCAAGCTGGTGACCTTGAGGTCTCAAGCCTGGGTCCTCCACATCCCAGTCCAATGCTCTATCCACTACTTCAGGCTTAATTTTAATATGCATAGACATAGCTTTTAAAATTAAAACTAGAATAACATTTATGTATGGTTTTCTGAAACCTTTATTCCCTCAACAACAGTTGAGCAAATATTTAAGGGCAGATTAAATATTAGGATTGTTCTGGTTTGCAAGTGACAGGAATGTAATTCAAATTGGATTTAGTAAAAGAAAAAAGAGAGAGAAAGAAAGAGGACTTGATCAGCTCATATAGCTATGTTGCGAGGGGCAACTGACTTCAGGCACAGCTGGGTCCAGGTGCCCAAACTTTGTCTTTATAAATCCTTCTCCAGAACATGGCTTTGATTTCCTTTGTTTTGGCTTAATTTTCAGATAAACTCTTTTATGTGAAGTCAAGATGACCACCTAAATTCCAGACACATTGCACCTGTTCTTCTTTTGTGGGAAATTGGAAAAATCACAGGGTAGTCTCTAAATTGCCCTCATTTAGATCACATACCCTGCCCTAACCCACTATCAATTTACCTGAGGGAGGATGGAATACACTGATTGGTTAAGCCTAAGTCACATGCCTCACCCCTGGAACTGGGAGGTGGGGCCAGCCCCACAAAACCAAACACCAGAGATTAGGAGAAGAGTGATTCTCCAGAGAGTATAGGGTGGGGAGAGGGCTATTGGTAGAGGAAGGTATAATGAATGCTGGGCAAGGTAAAATGAAGATTTCCGTTAAAAGTCAAGTGACTTTCTTAACTGGTTTGTTTCACATTTTGATGAGTACTGATAAATTACCTCCCAAACTATTAACACTATTTTGTATTCTCACCAACAATATATTAAAGTTCTTTTTTATCCACACTTATGTTTCAACTGGTCACTATCAATTGCATTAATTTTTCCCCAATTTAATGGACAAAAGTGATATATCATTATTATTTTGATTTGCATTTCCCTGACACTAGTATCCGCAACTTTTATATGTTTATTAGATTTTGTGTTTATTCCATAAATTTTCTTCTCATTACTTCTGACCTTTTTTTTCTGATGGATTTTCTAGCCTTTTATTACTGATTTGTAGGCACTAGTTGTTGTATATTAGGGATAATAATTAACCTTATCTACACCTTAACTGTTGCAAATATTTCCAGTCTAGAATTCAATTTTTACCTTTGTGGTGCTTTTCACTGTAATCAAATTTATTGATATTTTTCTTTATGATTTATGAATTTCATGTCTTATAAAAGTTCCACCCTAAATTATAAAAAGCATCCTGTATATTTCTTCCTGGTGCTTTTATATTTTAATTCTTTATACTTAGATATTTAACCATCTGAAATTCATTAAAATTTTTTAAATGATTTTATTTATTGATTTTTAGAGGGAAATAGAAAGGGTGTGGGGAGGAGCAGAAAGCATCAACTCATAGTAATTGCTTCCCATATGTGCCTTGACTGGGTTTCAAACCCACAACCTCAGAATTCCAGGTTGAATGCTTTATCCACTGTGCCACCATAGATCAGGCTGAAACTCATTTTTCATGGATGGACTTAAGTATTTCTTTTCTATAGATAGATAGCCATTTATTTATTTTATTTTTATTTTTTTATATATATATTTTAATTTTTTTAAATTTATTTATTCATTTTAGAGAAGAGAGACAGAGAGAGAGAGAAGGGGGGAGGAGCAGGAAGCATCAACTCCCACACGTGCCTTGACCGGGCAAGCCCAGGGCTCTGAACCAGCAACCTCAGTGTTCCAGGTCGACGCTTCATCCACTGCGCCACCACAGGTCAGGCAATAGCCATTTATTTTTAACACTCTCTCTTTTGCTTGCTAGTTTAAAATGCTGTTTTAGTCAGATGCTACAATCCCATGAGGTGGGAGATAGAGACAAGAGATATCTTAAGTAAAACCTATGTCACCCCAATAAATTTAATTCCTTCCTTTTGTAGCAAGAGAGAGAGAAAGAGGGGGGGGGACAGACAAGGACAGACAGGAAGGGAGAGAGATGAGAAGCATCAACTTGTAGTTGTGGCACCTTAGTTGCTCATTGATTGCTTTCTCATATGTGCCTTGACCCGGGAGCTGTAGCCAAGTCACTGACCCCTTGCTCAAGCCAGTGACCTTGGGTTCAAGCCAGCGACCTTGGGCTTTAAGCCAGCGACCTTTGAGCTCAAGCCAGCAACCATGGGGTCATGTCTAGGATCCACACTCAAGCCAGTGACCCTGCTATCAAGCTGGTGAGCCCACGTGGGCTCAAGCTGGCAATCTTGGGGTTTCAAACCTGGGTCCTCAGCGTCCCAGACCAACACTCTATTCTCTATGCCACTGCCTGGTCAGGTATGACCACCTGTTCTATTGAGGTGATTGTATAGAACAGTGGTAGTCAACCTGGTCCCTACAGCCCATTAGTGGGCATTCCAGCTTTCATGGTGGGCAGTAGCGGAGCAACCAAAGTATAAATAAAAAGGTTTAACTATAGTAAGTTGTTTTATAAAGACTTATTCTGCCCTGGCTGGTTGGCTCAGCGGTAGAGCGTCGGCCTGGTGTGCGGGGGACCCGGGTTCGATTCCTGACCAGGGCACATAGGAGAAGCGCCCATTTGCTTCTTCACCCCCCCCCTCCTTCCTCTGTCTCTCTCTTCCCCTCCCGCAGCCAAGGCTCCATTGGAGCAAAGATGGCCCGGGCGCTGGGGATGGCTCCTTGGCCTCTGCCCCAGGTGCTAGAGTGGCTCTGGTCGGGGCAGAGCGACGCCCCGGAGGGGCAGAGCATCGCCCCCTGGTGGGCAGAGCGTCGCCCCTGGTGGGCGTGCCAGGTGGATCCCGGTCAGGCACATGCGGGAGTCTGTCTGACTGTCTCTCCCTGTTTCCAGCTTCAGAAAAATACAAAAAATAAAAATAAATAAATAAAGACTTATTCTGCCAAACTTAGCGAAAATCCAACATAAAGTACTTGGTAAGTAATTATTATTGTATGCTTTAACTTGCTGTAACTCTGCTTTATAAATTTTATAAAGTAAAGTTACTTCCCTACTTTATAAATCACCATTACTGTGGTAATGTGGAACCAGTGGGCAGTTAGAAAATTTTACTACTAACAGAGATACAAAAGTGGGCGGTAGGTATAAAAAGGTTGACTACCCCTGGTATAGAACTATGAAGAAAGAAGAAGAGCATTAATAAGGAAGGGGACTTGGAGCAGGGAGAAAAATGGTTTGGTCAATTTGGGGCACATTTGGGATTTTGAGGTGCTCATGGGCATCAAATACATACTTAACAGAGATACTTTAAAAACCTTTATATTACAATATTCACTATACAAAAAAAAATTTTTTTTTTAAAGTATTGCTTCTGAGTCTTAGTTTCCATTCTCTAGGGAGAAACTAGCTTCTTTTTTTATTTTTTAATTTTTTAATTTTTTTATTTATTCATTTTAGAGAGGAGTGGGAGAGAGAGAGAGAGGAGAGACAGAGAGAGAGAAGGGGGGAGGAGCTGGAAGCATCAACTCCAATATGTGCCTTGACCAGGCAAGCCCAGGGTTTCGAACCGACGACCTCAGCATTTCCAGATCGACACTTTATCCACTGTGCCACCACAGATCAGGCACAAAAAAATTTTGAGACTGCTGGAGTATTTGTTTTGTCAATCAGTTTGCCTACTCTTTTGCTTGGTCATTCTACAAATGTTTGTGAAGTACAATATGTGAAGACAAATCTTATTCTTACTGTAATACCAACTGTTTTACAGTACATATTAGTGGTAATGCAAGAAGTTTCCACACAGTCTATTTTTATTTTTTGAAACATGTTTTTGGCCCTGGCCAGCTTGCTCAGTGGTAGAGCATCAGTTTGGCATGTGGATGTCCCAGGTTCGATTCCCAGTTAGGGCACACAGGAGAAGCTCCCATCTGCTTCTCCACCCCTCTCCCTTTCACTTCTCTCTCTCTTTTTTTTCTCCTCCCGCAGCCATGGCTTGATTGGAACAAATCTTCTCCCCCTACCATGTGCGCTGAGGATGGCTTCATGGCCTCCACCTCAGGTACTACGAAGAGCTTGGTTGCTGAGCAATGGAGCACTGCCCCAGATGGGCAGAGCATCACTTCCTGGAGGGCTTGCCGGGTGGATCCTGGTCAGGGTGCATGAGGGAATCTGTCTCTGCCTCCCGTCCTCTCATCAAATAAAAAAAAAAAACCCAGAACATTTTTTTTTTTCATTTGTTACTCATGTACTCTTCTAGGTGAGTTTTAAAATGATCTTTTCTAGTTTCAGTTAAAGAATTCCATTAAAATTTTAAACTAGCATTACATTGCATTTATAGAGTAATTTGGAGAGAATTAACAGCTTTTCCAGAGTATTATTTTATTGTAGGAAAATGGCATACATTTCTTCATTTATTCAGGTCTGCTTGTATATCCTGGGTAAAATTTATTCCTATGTATTTCATAATTTTAATTGCTGTTATGAATTAAATCATTTTTCTAACATTTTGAAAATGTTTCTAAAAAGGAAAGCTATTTATTTATCTTTTTATTTTTTCTTTCTTTTCCTTTTTTTTTTAGCAAGAGAGAGAGAGGGAAGAATAGACAGGGACAGACAGACAGGAAGGGAGAGAGATGAGAAGTATCAATTTTTTGTTGTGTCACCTTAGTTGTTCATCGATTACTTTCTCATACGTGCCTTGACCAGGGGGACTGCAGCTGAGCCAGTGACCTCTTGCTTAAGACAACAACCTTGGGCTCAAGCCAGAGATCATGGGGTCATGTCTATGATCCCACGCTCAAGCTATTGACCCTGCGCTCAAGCCTGATGAGCCCACACTCAAGCTGGTGAGCCTGCAGTCAAGCCAGATAAACCCACACTGAAGCTGGTGACCTTGGGGTTTTGAACCTGGGTCCTCAGCATCCCAGGCTGATGCTCTATTCACTGTGCCACTGCCTGGTCAGGTGATTGTTTTTTATTGTTAAGTAGTATTTCACTGTACAGATATGTTATAATTTGTTTAGTTGTTCACTGTTGAACGTTTGGATTTTTAGTTCTTGGCTATGACAAATAAACATATGAATATTTACATATACAAATTTTTGTATCGCATATGCTTTTATTTCTTTTGAGTAAATAAGAACTTGTGAGGGGAATTGCTGGTTCTAGTGTAGGTATCTGTTTAACATTAAAGACACTGGCAAACTGATTTCCAAAGTGGTTGTACTATTTTACATTTCCATCAGCAGTGTGTGAGAGTTCTGTTTGTTGCACATTCTCAGTATCGTCATTTTAAAAAAATGATTGCTCTCCTAATAGTGATATATAATTGTGATTTTTAATTTGCATTTCTGTAATGACTAATAATGAGTATTTTCCCATATGTTTGTTTGCCATCTGATATCTTCTTTGTTGAAGTGTCTGTTCAAATCTTTTGCCCAGCCCTGGCCAGATAGCTTGGCCTCCTAATATGCAAAATTTGTGGGTTTGATTCCCGGTCAGGGCACAGAGAGGAATAGATTGATGTTCCTGCCTCTTTTTCTTCCTCTCTCTCTCTGAAATCAATAAATAAAAATTTAAAACTTTAAATATGAATATATTTTATTTGTATTCATTTTAGAGAAAGGAGAGAGAGAGAGAGAGAGGGAAAGGGAAGGGGGGGAGGAGCAGGAAGCATTAACTTCCATATGTGCCTTGACCAGGCAAGCCAGGGTTTTGAACAGGTGACCTCAGAATTCCAGGTGGATGCTTTATCCAGTGCGCCACCACAGATTAGGCTAAAAATTTTAAAACTTTAAAAATGTTTTGCCCATTCAAAAAATTGGGCTGTTTGTTTTCTTATTATTGAGTTTGAAGGTTTTTTATATATTATAAATAAAACTCTTTTATCACGTATATGCTTTGCAAATACTCTTTCCCAGTTGGTGGCTTGTCTTTTTATTCCTTTAACAGTGTCTTCAAAATAGCAGAAATCCTCAATTTTGATGAATTCCACTTATTCAATTTTTTCTTTTAAGGTGCTATATCTAGGAAATCTTTGCCTAAGCCAAGGTCACAAAGATTTTCTCTAGGGATTTTATACTTTTAAGCTTATGTTCAGGTTTAGGATTCATTCTGAGTTAATTTTTGTATATGGTGTAAGATATTTTACTTTATTTCGTTTTGTATATGAATATTTGTTTGTTCCAGGACCATTTGTTAAAAAGACTATCCTTTTCCCACTAGACTGATTTTGCATCTTTGTTAAAAATCAATTAACTATATGTGTGGGTTTATTTATAGACTCACTGGTCTCTTCCCTTGGTCTGTTCGTCTGCCTTCATGCCCACAGATGCTATCTTGATTGTTGTAGCTTTCTAATAATCTTGAAGCTAGGTAGTGTAAATCTTCCAACTTGTTTTTTTCTTTTTCAATTTATTTTTTATTGTTTTATGAATGAAGTAATTTATTAACCCAGCATTCTCGTTGGCAGTTGCCATCTGTCTGACAATTCTGTTGTCCAGATCCTTCTGTCATCCCCCCGTTTTAGTCCTTGTCAACCATTTTTCAGCCCCCCTCCAGGGCTTAGAGGACCCAGTGGGCCACGTTTTGGAGCCTTAGCTGAAGGTGACTGGTCATGACACTGTTTCTTTGATGTCCCCCAGACACCTTGGTCATGGAGCCAATCCAATGCAGCTGGGGATGCAGGCGTCAGGCTGTGGAAGCAGCTCAGGTGTAGAACCAGTTCTCATTGTTGGGAGCAAGCTAGTTTGATGGTGCCCACCCTTCAGGGCCTTTGAGTCCCCAGAACTAGTTCACACCAGTTCTCCAGGCATTGTGCGGCGGCCTCCCCCGTCCAGGAAGAGGAAAGGGCCTCCGCCACTCCCCTTCTTTTTCAAAGTTGTTTTGGCTCTTCGAAGTCCACTGAATTTCCACAATAATTTTAGAATTAGCTTTCTAATTTATTTATTTATTTATTTATTTATTTATTTATTTATTTATTTAAAGTGAGAAGAGGAGAGATAGAGAGACAGACTCCCTCAGGCTCCCTGACCAGGACCCACCCAGCAGCCCTTGTCTGGGCAGATGCTCAAATCAACCGAGCTGTCCTCAGTGCCCAGAACCAATACAGCTACTGGCTGCGGGAGGAGAAGAGGGAGAGAAGGGGAAGAGGGAGGGGAAGAGGGACAGATGGTCGCTTCTCCTGTGTGTCCTGACCAGGAATTGAACCCGGGACATCCATATGCTGGGCCAATGCTCTATCCACTGTGCCCACTGGCCAGGGCCTATTTTCTAATTTCTAAAAGACAAACAAATATTGCTGCTGGGAATTTGACTTGTGTTGAATTTATAGTTCAATTTGGGGAGAATTGACCTCTTAACAGTCTTGAGTCTTCTGACTCATGAGTATGGAATATCTCCTCATTTATTGAATCTTCTTTTAATTCCTCTAAGCAGTATTTTGTACAAGTCTTGTACGTCCATTATGAAACATATCCTTAGTAGTTCATAGTTTTCTTTTTTATTTATTGATCTCAGCGAGAAAGGGAGAGAGACAGGAACATTAATCTGTGCCTGAATGTGCCCTGGCCGCTGATCAAACTGGCAACGTCTGTGCTTCAGGACGATATTCTAACCAACTGAGCTATCTGGCCAGGGAGTAGTTCATATTTTTTGATGCTATTATTTTTTATGCATGGTATTATTATTTTTTATTTCAATTTCTAGTCATTCATTGCTAATATGTAGAAATATTATTGATTTTGTATATTGATCTTATTATACCTTACAAGCTTGTTAAACTCACCTATTATTTCTAGCTATTTTTTAGGATTCCTTTGTTTTCTACGTAGAAATCCATGATGTCTGCAAATAAAAACCATCTTACTTTTTTTTTTTCAATTTCAGATGCCTTTTCTCCTTGCCTAGGTACACTGGCTAGACAATCTTGGAGATGGATCATGAGAGTGACATCCTTACCTTGTTCCTAATGTTAGCAAAGAAATCTAAGTTTCTCTTAGGAAAATTCACTTGTAGCAGCTCCCTCTGTGGGGTCGTGGATTTCTCTTCTCTGTTGGGGTTTGCCATTAGTACAATCTAGTCTGCTTTGAGACTCCAGCTACTCTTTCTCTATCATAGCAAAGGGATTTTTAAGGATGGAGTGGCAAACATAAGTGTTAAGGGAGCCTCCTGGGACCTGAAGTCCTGTGTTGGGGTTTCATCCCGCAAGTGTAACCACAAAGTTAAGATGATTGGATAAAGCGCAGACTCTGGCTGCAAAGGGAAGAGCGGGGAGCTGACGGAAGGGAAAAGCATTTTGGGGGGACCGAAGAATAGCTGACTAGGGAAGAGTTGAACAAAAGGAGCAGAGGTGAGGTCAGAGGGAAATGTGAGCATTTAGAGGCGGTGACAGTGTCCAGGGTGGAGGCAAGGGTGTGGATGGAGGAAAAAGTGGTGAGACACGTAAAGATTGCTAGAATCAGGATGCCACAAGGCTTCCACAAATGAGAAGCAGTGCCGGGAGGTCAGTGGACAGCACTAATGAGGGGGTAGGGGGTGCACAGGTGGATGGAGCAGGGGCTGTGGCAAGAACGTGACAGAACGGTGTTCTGGTGGTAGCAGTGGGGCGGTGAGAAGGTCCTGCCCCTTTTCCTGCCCCTGGCCCCACTTTTGGACCTTGGTATTGGAGTGAGGTAAGTGGGCTGCTGCCCCGAGAAGGAGCTACAGGACAGCAATGACCCAAGGAAAATGCAAGACTCTTTCTCCCAGTTCTTGGGTCCCAGCTCCTTACCTCTGGTTATACTGGGGATTGGAGGTCAGCCCCAGCCCACAGCCCGGGACTGCAGGGCCAAGCGTGTTCAGCGCCCAGAAGGAGACAACAACAGCAGGGGCTTTAGATTTTTCTGAGCAAGTCACTTTGCTTTTCTGAGCCTCAGTTTTATCAACTCTGAAATGGGATTTTCATGCACACCAAAAATTAAATTAAAAAATAATGTAAGTACTTAAGAATGACCCTAACTATGATTGTTTTGCATTGTTCAGGCTAGACTCGAATTACCCTCGTATGTAGGGTAAGAATTAAGATAAAAGCCAAGGTTCCCTCCTAGAGAAAGGTTGACTCCCCAACCTTTTCCCTCTTTCACTGCCTCCACCCTGGCTCAAGCCTCCAGCAACCCATGGGAGCTCCCTGATTTTGACCGGCCGGCTACCCCACTGCTGACTGGGGTTTAATCTGCCCAGCCCTTGAAAGTGAAAAGCTGGGGCTCCATTCATTGAGCTGCACCTGAGCCCCGAAGGCATTCCCTGAACCCTAGGCTCCTACCACTTGCAAGATCCTTGCATCAGATTCGGGGCTGGACCTGCAGTGGAAGCTGGGCAGCCAGAAGACTGCAACCGAACAAGGAGCAGAGGTTGTAGGTCCTGGGAAGAGAGGGAGCAGGAAGCAAAGCATTTGCCTGTCATCAGCCACCCCACATCACTGGTATGGCCCGGGGCCAGGCACGGTAGGGGAGGAAAGGGCCTTGCTGATCTCACAGGGGTTGGAGCTGGGCTACTCACCTGGGGGCTGGCAGCGATGGAATATGTGGCCAACTTTCCTAGGCAAAGCATCGCCCCTCTGTGTTCTGTTTTCTAGATCCAGAAGGAGGGAATACCAGAGTGACTCTCTTGAGCTCCCACAGTCAGTAGGTAGGACTTAGTGGGAACAATTATTGAGTGCTTTCTCTGTGCCTATAGCCCACGGGTAGTCAACCTTTTTATACCTACCGCCCACTTTGTATCTGTTAGTAGTAAAATTTTCTAACCGCCCACCGGTTCCACAGTACTGGTGATTTATAAAGTAGGAAAGTAACTTTACTTTATAAAATTTGTAAAGCAGAGTTACAGCAAGTTAAAGCATATAATAATAATAACTTACTAAGTACTTTATGTCAGATTTTCGCTAAGTTTGGCAGAATAAATCTTTATAAAACAACTTACTATAGTTAAATCTATCTTTTTATTTATACTTTGGTTGCTCCGCTACCGCCCACCATGAAAGCTGAAACACCCACTAGTGGGCAGTAGGGACCAGGTTGACTACCACCATTGCTATAGCCCATTCTCCTAGCAATCCTTTTTTTAGTCTCCACTGTGGGAGAACAGGGGCTGGTTTCTGTTTCTTGTTAATTCACAACATTTAGAGGAGGATTCTGCTCCCAGCAACTGCTCAATAAATACTTAACTGTTGAATAAATGTCAAGCACTGTGACAAGTGGCTTATATCTGTGCACTCTCCCCTAATCCTCCTGGCCCCATTACACAGATAGGAAACTGGGGAACAAGGAAACTGAGTGCTGAGGGAAGAATAAGGAAGAGTGATTAGGTGGGAGAAGAGATCTGGGTCTGATTCCTGCTTTTACCACTAATTAGCTTTGTGTCCTCAGACAAGTCACTTAACTTCTCTGAGCCTCTGTTCTCTCACCTGAGGGGAGCTGTCCGATGGGTTGTGGGGCCCTGGAGGCTAGAGCCAGGGTGGAGGCAGTGAGACAGGGTGAAGATTGGGGAGTCATTTCTTTGGGAGGGAACCTTGGCTTTTATCTTAATTCTTACCCTACATACAGGCTATGGGGATTTAGGAAAGGGACCCTATGCTTCCCTTTGCTTCTTTAATAATGAGACTTAAACTTCACTTGCCACATCGATAAAAAGGGGGAAAGCAAACTTCTTGGGATTGTTGTAAGGATTAAGTGAGGCCATGGTACAAAATACCTATAGCAGGTGCTTAATAAACAGTGTCCAGGTGTCTCCTCTGCTAACCTTTCCAGGAGCCTCTTCATATGCAAAGCCCACGCCGACCTTGGGCTCTTTAAGCTGGCACGTGTCCAACACATCTGCATAGAAGTCATTTCTCATATTGGTCTACCTTCCCAACTACGAGAGGTGCCAGCAAACTGGAAAAAGTTGTGATCAGGGTGACTGGTGGCTTTAAAAGGGCTCTCACTCACCCCTGACCCTCCTATATGTGACAACTGCCTTCCCACAGTGACGTGGAGTTTTTTTCTGAATCATGACCCTTAACCTCTGTGGGCACCTGCACCCCAAACTTCGTAGCTGGGCATTCACCATTAACAGCTCCTTTGCCAATGCCAGCCCACCCTTGCCCAGTCTCTTGTGCTGCCCTTCCCTGATCAGCCCTCACCCACCAGGCACACTGGTTGTAGTATCCTCCAGCACATCCTTTGCTTGGGAACACCCTCCCCCATCCTCTTCACCCAGCAAAGTCCTGTTTCCCATTCAAGCCCCAACTCAAATGTCAATGACCTTTTCCATAAAGCTTTTCCAGACTCTTTTCTCCACAGGACCAATTGCTCATTCCTCGGTGTTCCATCCCTGGATTAGTGGGGGGTGGGATGGGGTCCATAGGTCACAGCTGTCCTGTTCTTTCTCCTCTGGGAAGAGGGCAGACATTGCTGATCTCTTGCCCAGGTTGCTGGACACTTGCTCAGTGCTCTCCAGGGACCCTGTGCATGTCCCCAGCCCCCATCTGGGCTCTGAGCCCCAGAGGTAGCAGGTGTGCTCTAATCTGGCAGGAAGGCTCTGGCTCCACCCGACTCGGCTGTGTGCAAAGCTGTAGTACAGATGGGGATGTCGAAAATATCTGTGACATATTCCAAACTGGCCTACTTTCCTATCACGAGAGTCTGAGACTGAGACGGGCGAGGACAGTGAGATGGGAGTTTGGGACCTGTTCCCACCACCTTCTTCCTCCTTCAGCTCAGTCGTTAGACAGGAGAGGGACTTGCAGCCTCTCCCAGCGGTCTCCACCCTGTTCTGGGGCTGTGGTTGGGGTGTTGGTGGGGAGGAGTGGGGTGCAGAGAGCCTGGGGAGGTTGGTGGAGGAACCAAAGATGGAGGCCTGGGTCCTACCTTGGGATTTTCTATCCCAGGACACAGGGCATCAGAGGTCGTCTCACTGGACTTGGGGGCTGAAGGGCTGGGTTCAAGTCCAGGTTCAGTTGTGAAGCTTTGGCCAAATTTCTTAACTTCTCTGGGCTTCAGTTTTCTCATCTGCAAACTGGGCTGCTCATAACCCTGTTTACCCCCCTCAAAGGCTTGATTATGGGATTACTTTGGAGACTGTGAAGCTCTGGGTCCTGCCTTATTAATCCGGTTTTCTGCCTTTTCACTTAGGCTAAGATTTGCCGTCACCTGGCTAAATGGTCCCCTGCTCTAACCTCTGCTCCCAGCAGGCCTGGCTGGTCCTCCGCCCTTAATCCTGGTTAATGATCTCTGAGTAGGGAGTCACCCACAGTCCTTCCCTAAGGCCAGGCTGTCACCATCCCTCCTGCACTCCCGCACTAGCAGTGAGTTCACACTTGGAGCTAAGTTCCTTTTTTTTTTTTCTGCGTGTTCTCTGGCTTGTCTCCTTGTTCATGCACAAGGTGGTCACTATTTATTTTTAAATTTTTTTTATTTTATGTTTTACAGAGACAGAGAGTGAGTCAGAGAGAGGGATAGACAAGGATAGACAGACAGGAACGGAGAGAGATGAGAAGCATCAATCATTAGTTTTTCATTGCACGTTGCAACACCTTAGTTGTTCATTGATTGCTTTCTCATATGTGCCTTGACCACGGGCCTTCAGCAGACCCAGTAACCCCTTGCTTGAGCCAGCGACCTTGGGTTCAAGCTGGTGAGCTTTTTGCTCAAGCCAGATGAGCCCGTGCTCAAGCTGGCGACCTCGGGGTCTCGAACCTGGGTACTTTGCATTCCAGTCCGATGCTCTATCCACTGCGCCACTGCCTGGTCAGGCTAATTTATTTTTTAAATTTAAATTTTTATTGATTTTAGAGAAAGAGAGAGAGGAAAAAAAAAGAGAACAAAACATCAATTTATTGTCCCACTTATTTATGTATCCATTGGCTGATTCTTGTGTATGCCCTGACCAGGAATTGAACCTGCAGCCTTGGCATATCAGGACACTCTCTAACCAACCTTGCTCCCTTGGCCGGGGCGAAGTGATCATTATTTTAATTTCTCCTTTTTCAGACTAGACATCCCCTCCTTCCTTCTGTTTCCAGAGGTGGGCAGGATCTTCGGGGCGTTCTTCTAACTGATGAAACTGGGCTTATTCTTGCTTTCAGGTCCCTCACTCAAATTTTTTTTCCAGGGGGGAGGTAGGCAGTCTCTGCCTCAGTTTCCCCTGCTGACACACCACAAAGGAAATAATCGGCCAACTTGGGAAAAATTGTTTGCTATGGATTCACTAATCAGGACAAAAAAAAGAAATAATGGTTCCTATTTCATACTCTTTTTTTTTTTTCTTAAGAAACTGGAAACGGGGAGAGACAGTCAGACAGACTCCCGCATGCGCCCGACCGGGATCCACCCGGCACGCCCACCAGGGGCGATGCTCTGCCCACCAGGGGGCGATGCTCTGCCCACCAGGGGGCGATGCTCTGCCCCTCCGGGGCGTCGCTCTGCCGCGACCAGAGCCACTCTAGCGCCTGGGGCAGAGGCCAAGGAGCCATCCCCAGCGCCCGGGCCATCTCCGCTCCAATGGAGCCTTGGCTGCGGGAGGGGAAGAGAGAGACAGAGAGGAAGGAGGGGGTGGGGGTGGAGAAGCAAATGGGCGCTTCTTCTATGTGCCCTGGCCGGGAACCCGGTTCCCCTGCACTCCAGGCCGACGCTCTACCGCTGAGCCAATCGGCCAGGGCCCTATTTCATACTCTTTATCTAGCTATTCCACTTCTAGAAATCTATTCTGCAGATATGCATACATTAGGTGAAATAAAGTAATTACCAGGCTATCTCTTGTCCTGGAAACAACCTAAATACCCACCAATAGGTACCTATGTGCTGAGGCAGAACACTGTCCAGCTCATATTATGAGCTGGCAAGTACGGTTCGGGGAAGAATACACAAAGAAAGAGCTCGTGAACGTGGACGCAGAAGCAAGCGTGAGAGACCCAAGAACCTGGGACCGGTGTTTGCTTCCGGGGCTGGACCTGGGGGCCTGAGGACAGAGCCAGTGGTGGGGAAACTGACTTTCCATACTTTGAATAGCCCCACCCTAGGGGTCCTTGGATAGGCTGTAAGGGGGGGCACAGGTTCTTTGTAGATGGGCATGTATATTCATTTGTCTAGGACAGGCGTCCCCAAACTACGGCCGGCAGGCTGCATGAGGCCCCCTGAGGCCATTTATCCGGCCCCCACCGCACTTCTGGAAGGGGCACCTCTTTCATTGGTGGTCAGTGAGAGGAGCACTGTATGTGGTGGCCCTCCAGTGGTCTGAGGGACAGTAAACTGGCCCCCTGTGTGAAAAGTTTGGGGATCCCTGGTCTAGGAAGAGGGTGCAAAGTTTTTGTCAGGACCACAAAACGTTCAGGGTCTCCAGAAGACATGTGTCCTGTTGTAAGCAGGGTCATGAAAGGTCTTTGAGTGGCAGGATCTAGTGGGGCTGTAGAGCAGTGGGGAGCAGCAAATGTGTCTGATTCTTTCTAGAAGCCAGCCCAGGACCTAGGACATGGAGAGGGATTGTGGGAGTACGAGATTCTAGAAGCCAGCCCAGGACCTAGCACATGGAGAGGGATTGTGGGAGTACGAGATTCCAGAAGCCAGCCCAGGACCTAGGATATGGAGAGTGATTGTGGGAGTACGAGATTCTAGAAGCCAGCCCAGGACCTAGCACATGGAGAGGGATTGTGGGAGTACGAGATTCTAGAAGCCAGCCCAGGACCTGGCACGTGGAGAGGGATTGTGGGAGTACGAGATTCCAGAAGCCAGCCCAGGACCTAGGATATGGAGAGTGATTGTGGGAGTACGAGATTCTAGAAGCCAGCCCAGGACCTAGCACATGGAGAGGGATTGTGGGAGTACGAGATTCTAGAAGCCAGCCCAGGACCTGGCACGTGGAGAGGGATTGTGGGAGTACGAGATTCTAGAAGCCAGCCCAGGACCTGGCACGTGGAGAGGGATTGTGGGAGTACGAGATTCCAGAAGCCAGCCCAGGACCTAGCACATGGAGAGGGATTGTGGGAGTACGAGATTCTAGAAGCCAGCCCAGGACCTAGCACATGGAGAGGGATTGTGGGAGTACGAGATTCCAGAAGCCAGCCCAGGACCTAGCACGTGGAGAGGGATTGTGGGAGTACGAGATTCCAGAAGCCAGCCCAGGACCTAGCACGTGGAGAGGGATTGTGGGAGTACGAGATTCTAGAAGCCAGCCCAGGACCTGGCCCGTGGAGAGGGATTGTGGGAGTACGAGATTCCAGAAGCCAGCCCAGGACCTGGCACATGGAGAGGGATTGTGGGAGTACGAGATTCCAGAAGCCAGCCCAGGACCTGGCACATGGAGAGGGATTGTGGGAGTACGAGATTCTAGAAGCCAACCCAGGACCTAGCACGTGGAGAGGGATTGTGGGAGTACGAGATTCCAGAAGCCAGCCCAGGACCTGGCACGTGGAGAGGGATTGTGGGAGTACGAGATTCTAGAAGCCAGCCCAGGACCTGGCACATGGAGAGGGATTGTGGGAGTACGAGATTCTAGAAGCCAGCCCAGGACCTGGCACATGGAGAGGGATTGTGGGAGTACGAGATTCTAGAAGCCAGCCCAGGACCTGGCACATGGAGAGGGATTGTGGGAGTACGAGATTCCAGAAGCCAGCCCAGGACCTGGCACATGGAGAGGGATTGTGGGAGTACGAGATTCTAGAAGCCAGCCCAGGACCTGGCACGTGGAGAGGGATTGTGGGAGTACGAGAGTCCAGAGTGCAGGGAGTCCACCTAGGGGGGGATAAAAATAATCTGTGGGAAGGAAAACCAGAGGGCTTTTAAAACTACTGTTTGCAGCAAGATCAAAGAAAGGTGGGCCTGCCCCTGGGGCAGACTGCAGGATGTTAGCTGAAGTCCCGGAGCTGAGCTCCTCAGTCCTGATCACACATCTGCTGCCTGTTTGGAAAGCAGGAATCTGAAAGGGAGCCTCCCCTGGGGTGGGAGCTCCCTTTGGGGTGGGAGCCTTCCCCGGGGTGGGAGTTCCCCTTGGGGTGGGATCCAGTTCCTCCCCTGGGGTGGGAGCCTCTCCTGGGGTGGGAGCCAGGCAGAGGTGGAGGCTGCAGGGATGCAGTGTGGGTTCAGAAAACTGCATCCTGCGGTTCTGCGAGTATCTTCGCAGTCTTTGGAGCAGATGCCCTATGTGCCGGGGCATCAGGAAAGGCCAGGTTAAGTGTGTGACAGTATTTCTTTACTTTATGTGGATGAACAGCGTTCCATGGTATAGGTATATCACAGATTGCTTATCCATCATCTACTGAAGGACATTTAGGCTCTTGGGTCATATGGTAATTCTATGTTTAATTTTTCTAGAACTGCCAAACTGTTTTTCCATAGTTGCTGAACCATTTCGCATTACCACCACCAGTGTATGAGGGGTCCATCTATTTTCATTATTAAACAGGTGATTGCCATGACCTTGGAAGGCAAAGAGATGGTTACCAGGTGCTAGCATGGGTAAAATAGGTCAGGACGATACCTTCTCTATTCCCTCATCCTGCTGGCTGAAGTGGCAATGTGTGTGTGTGTGTGTGTGTGTGTGTATGTGTATGTGTGTGTGTATGTGTATGTGTGTGTGTGTATGTGTGTGTATGTGTATGTGTGTGTGTATGTGTATGTGTGTGTGTGTTCCCTTTTTCACCAGGCATGTGGATCAGATGGTGAGATCTACAGCCTCAAAGCCAAGTTGGATGTTGTTCTGTAGAAGTTGGGCCTGTGGTCCACCTAGACCCCAGTGGCTTACAATCTATTCTCTCAAGGACAATTACAGACTGCCTCCCCCTTCCTCCTTCCTGCTCCATACCTCCCTCATCTTTCTTATTTCTCTTTTTCTTTTCCTGGGCCTCTCACCCCTTCCCTCCCTCCCATCACCCCTATTTCCTACCTTCTCTCTTCTCTCCTTTTCTTCTGTGTTTTTGTCTTTCTACTTCTGTCCGCCCTCCTCTCTCCTCCCCTTCCCTTCCCTTGCTACATTCTTGCTCCAGTTTGCATATCTCCCCACCCCCACACCCCAAGAGCACTAAGGCTGAAGTTTACTCACCAAAGACAATTCTTACCCCTAGGGACCTAGTGGAAAGGAAAGAGGTAGGGAGCTGCCTACATGTTTATGGACTGTATCCATGATCCCCGCTCCCCACTTAGGCCCTGGTAGGTCACCTCAAAGTGAGGTGGGGTAGGAGGAAATCTCTTTCTCACTTTTTTATTCCTTCCTCCTCCCGGGAGAGGAGACCCACTGGTATCCTCAGCGCCCCAGCCCGGTGGCGAGCATCTGTGGATAAGGTGATCCAGTTCTGGTCATCTCTGTCCGTCAGGATCAATGGTCAAGGTCTGGGGAGAAAGGAGTTGTCAAAGGTGCTTATGGCTGCAGGAAGTGGCCTTGGTGGTAGTTTGAGCAAAGGAGGGGAGAGACACACTCATCTGTGCCACAAAGTTTTCCTGCACGCCCCCTGTGTGCCAGGCCCTCAGTGACTGGCAGCTGAGCCACATTAACAGGCGAAGCCCTAAGCTGGGAAAGCAAGAAGACATTTCTACCCCATGAGTTCTGAAAGTATGCTTTCTGACCACCAGCAGAAGCAGCAGCACTTAGGAACTTGTTAGAAATACAAATTTCAGCTACTTCTCAAATTTACAGAATCAGAAACTTTGGGGGTGGGACCAGTGACCCCTGTTTTACCAGGCTCTCTAGGCAATTCTGATTCTCACTTTAGTGTAGGAACCACTGCCCTGCCCCAGGGGGAGCCCTAGTTAATGTGGGCCACACTGCTCCCAGTCTTATAGGAGAGATAGGCCCTTGCTTGCCATGTGACAGGGAAGACAGCCTTGTGCTCAGAATACTCCCAGTTAGAAAGTGGCATCTAGGTTTCTCCTGGCAAGTGCTTCTAACAGGGTCCTTCCCAGTGGACACACCAGGATGGATTTCTTTGGAGAGGGCTGGCCACAGGGGAACCCAGAGAACGGCCCCCTTTCACAGTCTCTCCATTCTTCGGAAAGTGGGTTTGATGTGCTAATGAAGGCATCAATTATTGAGTATCTGTAGCATTCATTACAATAACAAGCAAAGGAAAGGAGGGACCACTGGGAATGAAGAAGGGTCTTTTGAAACGTACTGTCATTTACTGCTCTCCTATAGGGTGGGAGAGAGCAGGGGGGGGTGTGAGGAGAGTAGGCTCTGGTCAGGAGGGTTCAGGCTTTCAGCAGAGGGAAGCGTATGCCTCCTCCTCAGCGCCCCATCCACACCAGCATCCGCCCCAGATGTCAGGTCACTGCCCTGGTCACTCTCTCCCCAGAACAGGCTCAACTCCCAGATCCCTCACTGCCTTCAGGCCAGGTGGAGTGTGGATAGTCCAAAGGGGCCCACGCAATGCGCTGGCCTGGCAACAGCCCCGCGAGCAGAGGGCTTTCTTGAGGGTCTAGGGTGGGAGCCCAGACATAATTTCTACATCACCTTTACCCCCGTGCTTTTCCCTAGAGGTCCATGTGCCCCTGTCTGCCCACCTCAGGCCCCATTTCCCTCTTCTTGTCCAGATGTTTGTCCAAGTGCAACCACTGTTCCAACCGCACCTTGGGGAAGGAGAGACTAGGCTGAGTGTTCGTACCTTTAGGGTGCTCCCATATAACCTCCCTCCCATAGGCTCGCAGGAACAGGGGAGGAGGCTAGGTGGGCGGAGTGATTTGAGCAGGCCTAGATGGGCCGTGCCAGCTGCCCCCTCCCAACCAAGAGCAAAGCCAGAGATGCAAGGGAGGAGGGCCAGGGGGAAGTTACCTGTTGCAGAATGAGAGTGGGGGTAGGGCGGCACCTGAGGCATCTCAGGTAGAAGCAGCTGGCACATTGGTTGTGCTGGGCACCATGCCAGATTACAGGAGCAATTCTCGACTCTTGGCTGGAAAAATCATACCTGTGTTGATCTTGCCCTGATCAGTCTTCTCCCTACCCCAGGAGCCTCTGCTCCTGAGATCTGATGGCACCGGAAGGAGACACGCATCTCCCCTGGGGGGATGCCACAGAGGATCAGGTGGGGTCATTGAGGGGTGCTGGTGCCAGGCCATCTGCCCTCTGGCTCTACTCAGAGCCTTGAAGTCTTTTTTCCTGTTCAGGAGCTGTATCCTTTCTCTCCATGGGACACCTGGAGGCCCCTGTCCTGGGTTGGGTGGCTGTGGACAAAGTAGTCGAAGAGAGACGGGAGTCAGACGAGCTCCCAGCTCTGCCTGAATCTGATTTAAGCTCCTCACTATGGAGGGGGGCCTCATGATGCAGGAGGTCAACTCAGAGTGGGGAAAGATGAATGTATTGTCCTCCTGAAACCTTTGGAACTGTTTCTAATCTCTAAGGGCTGATTCATGGAGTTTCTCCCCCTCAGTCCCTGAGACAGTGGCTTCTTGGCATTTAGTGTAAGGGCAGAAAAATCTCCATGTGACAGGATAAGCATCTTTCTAATTGTCATCCAGGGGATAATGCCCAGTTCCTTGACTTTGACATAAATGCATGTCTTAGCCTTCAACCACATTCTGGAGCCCACTCTCTCCCACCTGCCACACGGTCATGAGACATGTACCCGACATTGGTCCCTGCTTCTGGCGGCGCACAAAATTAGGAGATGGTGGTGGTGACAGGAAAGAGGCTGGGAGCCCTGGAGTCAGGCAGATCTGGGTTGGAATTTCAGCTTTACTACTCTTAGATTGGGTAAGTGGCTGTATCTTTCTAAGCCTCAACTTTTACCTCTGAAATGGGGCTAAATATGCCCACTTCTGTAGGGCTGTGGATTCCCTTCTACTTTGGTGGGCATAAAGTAAGGGAAGGAAGAAACTTTGTCTCATGGAGGTCACCTGAGGGAGAGGCAAAAGAGAGTCCTGTGTAGTTGAGTGTGGGTGGGGTCTGAATGTCAAGGAACAGCAATGCGAGTCTCCAACTTTGGGGCTTTGAAAGGCCTGGGAGATGGTGTCCATGCAGTTGAGAAGCCACTCCTCCCATGTCAACCCCTCCCTTACACAGAGCCTGCTGCCTCCCGTGCTCATCCTGGGCAGGCAGCCAGGCAGGGAGCTGGACAAGCGCCCACTGCGCACTCAGAGGCCAAAAGATGGGCACCATCCAGTTGGCAGAGGGAGAGGCAGCTGGCCCAGGAGGGGAGAAGTCAGGGTGCCGACTGCTGGGGTCATGTGCCCAAACGGTGTGTCTCAGACATGGCTCTTGGCTGCCCTCCTGAGCTGTCGGGCTGGAGATGGGAAGGGCCCCCTCCTCCTCCTGCACTGGTCCTGCCACCTAAGTTACTGCAACTGGAGATGAATCTCTAAGGGGCATCCCAGACTTACCCCTAGCCAAGCATGTAACTGGCTCAGGGGCAGGACTGGGGGCGGGCAGGAAAGTGGGAGAGCTTAGATTAAGTCTGCAACTGGATAGAACAGGAAGTGGGGAAACCGGTTTGTCATCTAGCTGTTGGGGTGGGGTCTCCTCTCCTGCCCTCTGCCTTCCTGCCACTCTGCCTGGTGACCTTTAGCGAAGAGATGTACTGTGCCCCTTCTTTGCTCCTTTAAGCCAGCTTTGGGGATGCTGAGAATAAATAAAAGGGGCAGGAAACTTAGCCTACCTCCCCCTCTCCAAGAGGAGCTTGGGAGAGGAGAAACAGGACAGAAAACTGGAGGGAGAGAGGGAGCAAGAAACCGGGTCAGAAGGAGGGGTCCATCCTGGTCCCAGCTGGAGAAGTCTGTGGAACCTACAGGTAGGCCAAGGTAGGAGTAAGGAGGAGGTGGAAGTAAGAAAGGGGTTGGAGTGGGGTGGGGGTGGGACAGGGCTGGTTCCTGCAGGCTAAGGTGAAGATGGTACTGGCGTTGCCAAGCGAGGTGTGAGAAAGGGCAGGAGTTGAAGCGCCCTCCTTCGGGGTCCTACTTGACCTGATCCTAGACAAACCTATCGCATAGCCCCCTGCAGTTCCAGCAGATGCCTGCAGGAGGGGCCGCAACCCTAGCTGGGAGAAAGAAGACAGCCCAGTAGGGGGCGCCGGGTGGGGAGACTGGGTCCCGGCTTTTGAGACATGTCTAAGGAGGCGGCGGGAGTGTCTGGGCAGAGGCGGAGGAGGAGAATCCAAACTCTCTCTTGCGTACCGCGGTCGTGGCTTTCGGAGGTCACCTTGGCTAAAGAGTGGTCTTCTTGTCCCGCGGCCCCGCCTTGCCTCCCTGCCCCGTTTCTCCCCGAATGCTTCTCCATCCCAAGGCGCGGGGGTTGGGGGGGACCGACTTGGAGACCTAGAAGTCCCGACCCTCGTGGTGCAGCCTCTCCCCTGAGGCCGGTTCCGGGCCTTAGGTATTTGTCTAGTCTCGTAGCGCAAGCATAGCTTGGGGTGGGAGAAGCAGGTGGAGAGAGGAGGGGAGAGTGAGCGCACCCCGCACCCAGCCCCTCCGCGCGCCGCAGGATCCCGCGGTGCTGCTGAGGGCGCGAAGCGCCGTGCCCCCGCCCCTCCCGGCTCCCCGCCACCCCAGGCGGCCCTTTGTACGTTCCGGCCACACTCCCATGCCCGCGCCGCGCGCGCTCCCGCCCTCAGCGACACACCCGCGCCGGTCGCGCGCGCGCGCGCGCACACACACACACACACACACACACATACACACACATACACTCGCTCTCGCACACTCGGTGACACGCCCGCGCGCGCGCTTACCCACACGCCCGGCCGCCGGCGCCCTCCCAGCTGGTCCACCCCAGCGGGGCCCGCGCCCCCGGCCTGCCCGCCTGGCACCGCGCCCCGTGGCTGGGGCCGAGAAAGGAGCCCGTGAGGCGGCAAGAGGGCGAGAGCCAGGCAGGCCGGCCCGGGGCCCCCGCCCCCCGCGCCCCGCCCGATGGGGAACGCTCCGTCCCAAGGCATGTCCCTGTCTCTCTCCTCCCTAATGTGCCTCCATGCTTAAGTGGAAGGTATTTCTGTTTTCTTTGTGTGTTTTCCCCTCGGCCGGGGGCGGGGGCGGCGGTCGCGTCCGGGAGGCGGCGGCCCGAGGGGCGAGGGATGCTCCGGGCGCAGGTGTATGGGGGGGTGGTCAGGGGACCGCGGCGCACCGGGCTTCGGAGAAGGACCTGAGAGAGCCCAGGGCTGGGACCCGAGGGGGGTTCAGGAATTGCTGAGGCTAGAGACCGGGTGGGGAGGGCCTCGTAATGCCGGGGGAGGTGACCCGAGGGGTTAAAATTTAAAGGGGGTATGTATGGAGGGGGGAGGGGTGGGAAGAAGAGGAAGGGGGATGGACGGTGAGGGCAGTGGGGGAGGGGAGTGGACCTTCCGAGGTGGAGGAATAGGAGAATGAAGGAGGAGGCGAAGGGGATGGAGAAGTGGGGGGAGCATCAAAGGCCTCTTCCCCAGGTCCCAGAATGGGGTGCACGCTCTTGGGTGGTGGTGGTAGGCGCTTTAAGCCAGTCCCCCAGGGAAGGAAGGGGATGAGTGCATTCTGGGGTTGGCTGTGTTGCCAGGATACAAGCCTGTATCCCCACCCCCTCTCACCTCGAGGCCCTAGCCCTGGAGACCTCGGAGTCTAGGCAGCAGTTGCAGAAACTGGGGACCCGCTCCCAGCTCAGCGGGCGGGTAGGGAGGGGCCACGAGAGGGAGGGGTTGGGGAGGTGCTATTTGATCTTAAGCCCTTCCCCTGAAGAGGGTAGGGGAGGGCGCCCCCAGCTGGGCAGAGCATCTAGGGTTAGTGTGGAGTTAGGGACCACTGGAGGCTGAGGGGTAGAGGGCGGGGCTGGGGAGGGGACGCGGCGTGGCTCCCCCTCCCCTCCCACGCACCCCCCTGCTACGTCAGAAGCTCCGGGACTAGCTCCGAGTCCTGTCGGTGGGGGCAGCAGGATGCTGGTGGAAGCAGAGGGGGCCGGCCAGGTGCCTCCGCAGCTCGGCTGGCAGGGCCCAGCGCGGTGTGTGCGGCGGCTAGTGCGAGCACCCCCGCCCCGCCCCTCCCCATGCAGCCCTGGCAGTGCCTCCGGCGCTTTGCCCTGGCCTGGTGGGAGAGGACAGCTGAGGGCAGCTCCCGATCTCCCAGGGAGGAGGCCGGACCAAAGGACCCCGGGGGCCGAAGGGAGCCAGGTGAGCAAGAACAAGGATTGTGCAAGGAGGGGATCCTGGACTGTCATTCCCGCTCCCCAAATACTATGAAACCAGGAGCTCTTGCAGCCCCCAACTTTAAGGGAAGTGGGTTCCAGGAGCTGAGGGTTCCGGGCTGAAGCCTTTGAGAAGATGTTGGAGCTACTGTTGTTTTGGGAAACAGATGAGGGCTGGGAGTGGGAGGTAGCTGATCCGACTTCCAGTCTTGTGGAAGTCTAAATGTCTCTTGGCTGAGGCTCTGAGCACTTGGGGTGGGGGGCGGGCGGTGGAACTCTGGGTATCTTGGTCTGAGTGACCTTGAGTCAGCTACTTTGATGTCTAACTCCGTGCCTCAGTTTCCCTCATTTCCTTTTGTATCTCTGTTGCCGATCTTAAAGAATTGATGATGCATTTGACAGAGACTGTCACTGTGGAAATATGAGGCTGTCATCAT
Source organism: Saccopteryx bilineata (assembly GCF_036850765.1). NCBI lineage: Eukaryota > Metazoa > Chordata > Mammalia > Chiroptera > Emballonuridae > Saccopteryx > Saccopteryx bilineata. Next base: position 375,986,007 of record NC_089491.1, read on the forward strand.
TGGTGGCAGCTGTGATGGGCGGTTTCTGGCGAGGCTGTGTGTTTGTATGTGTGTGGAGGGCCGTTATGGTGTATGTGAGGATTTTTGCTGTTTTGGGTTGGTGTTGGGGCCACTTGGGCAAGTGTCAGGTCCTGGCATTCACACAGGAAGGAAGGCTCCAGACAAGCTGAGTTGTTGGGGCAGAGACTTAGCTGATGGCCTGGTGTAAAAGGAAGGGATGGGGTTGAGCCCTATGAGCATAAGGGGAGGGGGCTCCAAGAATAAGATCCCCCAGCCCAGACTGCCTTGCACCCAGGCACCGCTGGCAGCGAGTGTAAAGGCTTTGCCCTGGCTTCCTGCCACCCTGCCTTGGGGACAAGAGGGTCATTGTTCAGTGACCTCCCAGCTCTGCTTCTTCTGCCCTAACCATGATGATCATGGCCAGTTAATCATGATGACCTTCAGGGCTGAGATGGACACTTGGGTCCCCCATGTACTCTGAGGTTCTAGAAGAAGCAACTATGGTCCTCAGGCAGTGCCGAGTGTTGAGGGGAGCTCTCCTAGCGGAAGGGCCCTTGGGTTTGAGACCTGCCTCACTCCAGGCTTTCAGCTAGCCTGTTGCCTAATGTGGGGGTTCTGGGGTCTTCATGACCTGATTCCTGCTGGGCACCAGGTTTCTTAAAGATGTACAGGAAACAGCGTTGGGTACTGGGGTGCAGAGCCTCTGATAGTCTTTCTCTCTGGCCAGGGACCCACCCTGGAAAAAGGGTTTAATTAGAGCCATTGATTGCTTCTTTGGCTTTGAGCATTGATCTCAATGGTGTGGTCAGAGCTGGTGGGGGGATGATATGGCTGCCATCTGCCCAGTGCCAACCTTGGCTTTCTCTGACCAAACCCAAGCTTAGGAGGAAGAGGGTTTTTTGAAGTACCACGTTTATTTTAGCCCCCCTCTCACCCTAGGCTAGGTCTCGGGGCAAGAAGGCAGATGGAGTTGAGGATTTGAATGCAGGGAGCTCTCTGGGTTTCAAGGATCATGTTGAGTAGTGAGCTCAGCAATGGAGGGGCAGCTGTGGTTGGGAGGGGCTCTGCAAAGGGGAGCCAGGAGGCAACTGAGGGTTTCTGTCGATGTGGGGCAGGCAGAGAGTTCAGGGGAAGGATTGAGGGGAAGAATCTAGGGCTTGCCACAAAAGCTTCTCTTTCGAGGAATCCCAAGCACTTATCTCCTCCAACCCTGGCAAGGAGATTCAATTTTTGCCTTCGTTTGTGTTCTCGAGGCCCAGAGAGGGACAGAGACTGCTTCTGAGGCCCAGCGGCTCTGGGTTGGGCCTTTGAGCCTGGCAGCCTGGCCAAGTGGCCCCTGCCCAGAAACGGGGGCTGAGGCTGAGGTCCCTGGTTCCTTGGATCTGGTCTCTGGGCCTGGTGGGAATTGGGGAACGAATTGTGTCCCCCAAGCTCTGGCTGCCTGCTGTGGGTGGGCCAGTGCAGGTGCAGGCTTCAGTGAGCCACTGAGATACTCTTTGAAGGTTCCCTTGTTGACTTCCCAGGGCCCATTCGAGCAAAGATAATAAAAATCTGGCTGTCAGCGGGTTTGAGGGCTGCACTCGCTTCCCCTTCTTTCATTCCCAGCTCTGAAAAGCGGAGATGAAGGCTTTGGATTTGGCTAGGAAGCAGGCTTGCCTGCCCCCAGGGAGGGAGGGAGGGAGGGAGGGAAAGAAAGAGGGAGAGAAGGAGGGGGGGAGGCAGAGGAGGGAGGACTGATTTCCTGGCAGCCCGGGGAGTTGCTGGGGAGGTGGGCAGAGGGGCAGGGGCATGGTCCCCAACTCCTGCCAGACAGCCTCAGGCCTTGATGGGGTTCCTATTCCCCATATTCAGGCACCAGCTTTGTCCTTCAGTCCAGGACGCTGGGAGCCCTCCCCTCGCGGCTCCGCGGCTCCCACAGTCCCCTTCATGCCCCTCAGTCTCCCCCACTTCCTTCCTCGTGACCTCCCCTCCCTCTGCCCCTATTTCTCCTGCTCTGCCTTTCATGCTCTCTCCCTTCTTGTCTCCCCCTCTGCTCCTCAGTCTCCCCATTTCTTTCCTGTCTGCCCCCTCCCATCTGTCTATCTTCCTTTCCCCGGCCTAGGCCCTGCTTTCTAGGACTGTCTGGAAGGTGGAGAAGCTGAGCTGGGGGGTGGGAGGGCAGCCGAGGCCAAGGAAGGGATGGGCCTGGGTTCATTAGGGTCCGTCAGGTGCCATAGTCTTCAGAGCCCAGGCCGAAGGGGCCTGCTGAGCACTGAGGATGTGTGTGGAGTAAGGGCGGCGTCCCCTCCCGCACCACAGCAGGCACCTTGCCCTGACATTGGGCTTCAGACATTCTCCTTTCGCTGCTTCTGCTGCTGCCTGACTGCCAGGAAACAAAGCCTCCCGCCTCTGGCCCTCCACCCCTCTGGCCACCCACTGTCCCAGGCAGCACCGCCCACTGTTCCCCTCACGTTCACTCCGCCATCTCCAGGCTCAGAGGCAGGAAGGGTGGGGGTTCTGATAGGTCTCCCTCGAGCTCCATCTAGGCCCTGTACCCCCTTTGTCACCTTGTAAGCCCCCCATATGAATGACAAGACTGTCATGGAAAGAACACTGCTTTGAGTGAAGACCTCAGTTAGTCTCCTTTCTCAGTGCCCAAATGTCCAAATGACCTTGAACAAGTCCTTTCCTGGTGGGGCCTCTTTTCCTCACCTGCGAAAGGAGGGGGTGTGGGCTGGATCATCTCCAAGGTCTCTTCTGACATTCCACCCGTGTTGTGTCTCTCTTCTGAGTGATTTGCATATGCGTTGCATATATTAATGAAGCCTGGTTGAAAGGGGAGGGTGCCACCCACAGGGAACAGAGTCCCACCCACTGTTCCCATTCCCCTTGCCCATTGGCCCATGCTTTCCCTGCTTGAATCTCCCAAGGGGTGGAAGCTGAGGCCTGAGCATTCCCTGGGGAGGAGTGTCGCTGGCCCCTGTGTTCCGGCCATGCTGGAGGCAGGATAGGGGAAAGCCCTAATGGAGGGGACACCTGCCCTGACTCTTTTTACTCCAAAAGGTCCAAACAGGGAAGCTAAGTGACATGTAAATTCCATAAAGTTGCCCAAGGCTGCCATAGGGTGTGTGGAGCCCTATGAGGTTGGCAGAGGGGCTCGGGTGCCTCCCTCCTGCACCGGGAGGCCTGATGCCCTCTGGGTGCCAGGAGCTGAGCCAGGTGTGAGAGTTCCTCCGCCGGCTTCGCCTCCCACCCAGTCTTCAGCAAGTCCTACCCCCTGTGCCCCTACATGCTTCTGCTCAGTCCCCTGGGTTCTGAGTATATGTGGGTTGGAATTTGGACCTGAGAGATGGTTACTGAGAGAGAACTAGCTCTTTGCAACTCTGGGCCCTGCCTGGTCACCACACTAAAGGTGAGGCCCTAGCCCCCTGCAAGGGCCACAGAAATCATCAGGGAGCAAGAACCTACTGCTCTTAGTTCTGCCTTCGCCTCCATTGGCCCAGCCTGATCTCATGGGGACCTCGCCCAGGGCCTCCTCCCTTGCAACCTTGAATGGTGCAGGTCAGTGCCCTGATCCAGCCCCTAGTCCCGCCTCAGTTCTCTTCACCCCTAAAGTGACCATGACATGGGGCAAAACTGGGATAAAGGTTGGCACCTGGAGAAGATAAGAGGCTGCTGAGTAATGGTAGGCATTTCTGAAGACGGGAGCAGAAGTGCCCTCCACTGTTAAGGAGAATTGAACCTGAGAAAATGCAGCAAGAGGGATCAAAGTTAGATTTAATCTTAGGGAAGGACTGTTCCAGGGGAAGATTGGTTTCTGACGATGAAATTGTTGTGAAAATTGTAAAAAAATAATAGGTTAAAATGTCCAGCACAGTGCCTGATACATAATAAACATTCAAGAAATGGTTTGGGGTGGGAACATGTGTCTGAGCCCAGAGAAGACCCTCCTCTAACCCTGAGATACAGGATTTTACAGGGCATGGGCAGTTGGATGGACCATTCCCCAAAGCACAGGGTCTCCCACTCTCAGGGTGCCGCTCCCCCACCGGACCCCTAGTACCCCCATGCGTGCACCGGGCTCGGGGCCTGCCACCCTGGGGCACCCTGCCCTCATCCTCTCTGCTGCTGCTGGCCGAACAGAAGGATTTGAAGACCTGGAAGTCTGTTCTTCTTGCCCTCCCCCTATCTGCACAGGACAGCTTGAGAGGAAGCAGGCCCGTGCTGCAGTGGGAAGAACGGGGGTTAGATAGGAAGAAAAACCTCCGGTAGTGGGGGGGGGTGAAGGCTGGTGGGTCCAGGGTGGGGAGCTCTGGTGGCCTTTTATGAATCTTTTACCTCAATGATGGATGTGCATGAGCATCAGTAAGCTAGTGGCAGGGGACTGGTTGGCATGACCTTTGAGGATGAGTAGACTAGGGGCAGGGGACTGGTTGGCATGACCTCTGAGGATGAGTAGACTAGTGGCAGGGGACTGGTTGGCATGACCTTTGAGGATGAGTAGACTAGGGGCAGGGGACTGGTTGGCATGACCTTTGAGGATGAGTAGACTAGGGGCAGGGGACTGGTTGGCATGACCTTTGAGGATGAGTAGACTAGGGGCAGGGGACTGGTTGGCATGACCTTTGAGGATGAGTAGACTAGGGACAGGGGGACTGGTTGGCATGACCTTTGAGGATGAGTAGACTAGGGGCAGGGGACTGGTTGGCATGACCTTTGAGATGACCTGTGGTGTGTGGTAGATCCAGTTTAACCTTTTGTGGCTGTTTTGCTGGCAGAGCGCAGGCGGCCAAGATAGAGAAGGATTCAGAGCTACTTTGGGAAAAGTAGGGGACAGGGAAGTCACTTTTTGATCCCCAAGGGCAGAGAGGTGGACGACAATGTAAAGAGAAAGCATTGGACTGACATCAGCTTGTTTATTCCCCTACTGCTGTGTGACCTGCAACAAGTTATTTGCCCACCCCCGGTCTTCAGTGTCCTTGGTGTGAGAAGAGGGGGTAGAACTAAAGAATTTCTAAGGCCCCTTCCAGCTGTCACAGGTTCTACTGAGCTCCTCTCCCGTGGGATAATACATGCCTGTCCACACAGAGGGTGGGTAAAATACTTCCCAGCTCCAACTAAACCAGAAAAAATGGGGATTTGACCCAAGAGAATATTGGTGTGCGCACACACACATCTTACAAACAGTCCCCTCTGCTCCGAAGGCATTCCTTACCTAAATCTGCCTCCTCAGCCTGGAGGATAGATAAGGGAGTAACTATAGGATTCAGCTATCTTTCAAATCATAAACTCCTTGTTTTCTTCTCACCCTTACAGAACTATCTTGCCACACTCCATTCCAGCTAGGGACTATGATCCAGTTCGTGTTTTCTTCAAATGAGGTACCTCCAGCTGGTGGCTCTATCTCCCCCCACACCCTCTTCTTGGTTCTGGGTAGACTTAGCCACCTGGCCCAGTTGCCTGCATGTCCTGGTGTGGAGTCACATAAGACTGGGAAGGAGTTGGGTTTTCACTTGCCTGCCTTCCTCACCTCTGCAAACATTCTCATGCCTGAACACTGGCTTCCTTTCCACCCCAGCCACAGTGCGTGCTAGAGACCCAGACACCCCACGGAGAGGCCCTAGCTAGAGAGCATGGGAGGTAGAGAGGGCTGTTCCACCCATCCCAGGGCGTGTGATAATTGCAGACACAGGAGGCATTTGTAACATCATGCCAGGCACCAGCATCTGCCTCATTGGGGAAGAATTATAATCCCAGCTCACTGGGAAGGCATTCTGAGGCTCTTTGAAATTGAAGCCCTTGCAGACATCCCCAGCGTCTCTGTCTACTCTCTAGGACTGGTCCCTGCCTACTCTGTCCCCACCCAGTGGCCAGGCTGGCCTGATGAATTCTCATTCTAGTCCTGGCTTCCTAAATTGAAAGTTAGGGCTCTGAGGAATTTGCTAGCCCACCCCCTTCCCTGACTTTTTAAGCTCTCTCTGCCTGGGTGCTCAGGAGATTTCTGGATGTTAAAACAAGAAGGCCTTTGAAGGGCTTCCTGAGCCCCTTCCATGAAGGAGATGAGAGAGCAAGTAAGGGGCTCCCAGAGAGCTAGAAGTCACTTAACGATGAAGCTTAGGAAATCCTGGATCCACTTCTCCAGAACCCAACAGCTCATCCTCTTCCCCTGGTCCCTGGTCTGCCAGCAGCTCAGAGTTAGAATCATCTGCCTCCCACCTCTAGGAAGAGGCAGAAAGATACTGAAGCAAAGCTTTCTATTCCATTTATTGTCTTTAAGAAATAGTTTATACTAGAGCATGGGATGGAAAGAGGTTAGACTCTAGGTAGAACTTCCCAGAGCTCACTGAATGGGAGATAGCTAAAACTGGGTAAAGTGGATGGGAGAAGTTTAGCTCAGTGGTCAAACGCTTAAGTTTTGTAGTCAGACTGAGCTGGACTAGCATCCCAGCTCTGTCTCGCTGTGTGGTTTTGGGCAAATCACTTCCCCTCTCTGGTGCTCAGTGTCCTCATCTGTAAATTGAGGCTGATAAGCGCTGTTTCCTTAGCAGTGGGCACCAGGATTAAATGAGGTAATACACGCTGAGTTCCTGGCACATCATAAACCTTTAATAAGTAGTGATTTCTTTGTCTTCCTCTTTCTCCTCTCTAGCCAATTGAATGATTGAATGGGAGACCATTCTCCCTGGAGGAAGGGGCTTACGTGACAATACTTCTTTAGTCTTTTCTAAAACCCAAATTTGGGTTTTAGATCTTAGCCTCTCTGGGGCTAGGCCCCTGCAGCTGCCTCTTAAGGCTGGTGGTAAGAAGGAAGCTAGCCCTCCTGAGTCTTCATTCCCCCTACCCTGTGGCCCTCTGTTCATGCCCTACTCCAACCCCCAATGCCTCATCCAGGAAGCCCTCTGGGGCTAGACATGTTAGCGAGCCTTCTTGATTTCTTCCCCTAGTCAGTGTCCCAACATCTGGATACAACAGTTGTTTCTCCCTGGGATGCCTGCGTCTTGGGTAATCAGTGGGAAAACTGGAACCATGAGATTGGCAGGGGGCTCTGCGAATGCTTGCAGCCAGACGTGATGTAGATATTGATGGGTCCGAGCCAGCCAAGTGAGGGCTGTGCCCAAGAGGAGGCCCGGGATGCAGCATCTCCGGGCAGAAACGGTCTTAATGCTGCTTGCCCCAGATGAAAAGCAATAGATAGAAACAGTAGACCCCCTTATCCTTGCAGGATACATTCCAAGACCCCCAGTGGATGCCTGACACTGCAGATAGTACAAAACCCTATATATATTATGTTTTTTTCCTACTTATACATACTTATAATAAAGTTTAATTTATAAATTGGGCACAATAAGAGATTAACTATGACTAATAATAGAACGATTATAACAGTGCACTGTAATAGAAGTTACATGAATGACTTTGGGGCCATTAGTAAGTAAATAAGGATTATTTGAATACAAGCACTGCACTGCAATACGGTGATAGCGGATGCAGTGACTGAGATTGGTGGGGCATATACAGTAGAAACACTGGGCAGAGGGATGATTCACGTCTTAGGTGGATAGAGCAGGAAGGTGTGAGATTTCATCATGCTACTTAGGATGGCGCACAATTTAAAACTTAGATTTTTTTAAGTGAGAGAGAGCGAGAGAGAGAGAGAGAGAGAGAGAGAGAGAGAGAGAGAGATCAGACAGGGACAAACAAGCAGGAAGGGAGAGAGATGAGAAGCATTAGTTCTTCCTTGTGGCACCTTAGTTGTTCATTGATTTCTTTCTCATCTGTGCCTTGATTGGGGGCCTCCAGCAGAGCCAAGGACCCCTTGCTCAAGCCAGCAACCTTGGGCTTAAGCTAGCACCCTTTGGGCTCAAGCCAGTGACCATGGGGTCATGTCTATGACCCCACGCTCAAGTCGGTGACCTTGTCTGTGCTCAGGCTGGCGACCTCGGGGTTTTGAACCTGGACCCTCAGCGTCCCAGGCTGACGTTCTACCCACGGCACCACTGCCTGTTCGGGCACGACTTGTTTTTGTTTGTTTGTTTTGTGGCAGAGACAAAGAGAGTCTGAGAGAGGGACAGATAGGGACAGACAGACAGGAAGGGAGAGAGATGAGAAACATCAATTCTTCATTGTGGTTCCTTAGTTGTTCATTGATTGATTTCTCATATGTGCCTTGACCAAGGGGCCACAGCAGACTGAGTAACCCCTTGCTCAAGCCAGCGACCTTGGGCTCAAGCTGGTGAGCTTTGCTCAAACTAGATGAGCCCGCACTCAAGCTGGCAACCTCGGAGTCTTGAACCTGGGTCCTCCACATCCCAGTCCAATGCTCTATCCACTTGTGCCACCGCCTGGTCAGGCATGACTTATTTTTATTTCTGTAATTTTCCATAGAATATTTTCAGACCTTAGTTGACCACGGGTAACTGAAACTTCAGAAAGTGAACCCGTGGATAAGGGGTGATTTTGCAGCCTGAGGGAGATCAAGTACAGTCAGAAAGCCTTCTCTGTAGGGTGAGGAGACAGCTGTAATAGACGGTTGAGGGGGGCCCTGCCCCGCCAGCCAGAGGGGTAGGTGGGTGTGGAGCAGGAGTGAGATACAGGGCTCTGGGCAGTTTGCAGCAGGGGCGACCCCCCCCCCCCCCGCGCAGCCTCTATCACAGTGCAAGTGTGTGGATGCTTGTTGGGTGTGAAAGGCCTGTGTCCTCTGTTACGATCAGGGGAGGGGACCTTCCTCAGGGCTAGGGGCTGAGTGGAGCAGATGGGGTCTCTTGGGCCAGGAGAGGGTTGTCAGCAGAGCAGTGATGGAAGGCGCCCCTGACTCTGAGCCTCCCACCCTCCAGAATAGGGCGACTTCTGTCGGGGAGGCAGACGTGCTCTCCCAGGTGCTGTCATTGAGGATCTTGGGCAGGCACCCCGGGAAAGAGTGTTCCTGTTTCTGGGAGGAGAACCAGGCTTGTAGGCTGTTTGTCCTGGGGACCTCATTCTGGGGACCCAGTGTTTTGTGTTGTCCTGCTGTCTGTCCTCCTGTCTGTCTCCCACCAGTGTCTCTGCCCCTTCAGCCCCTGTTCTTCCTCCAACACCAAAGCTCTCCCCTGCCTGTGCCCCGGCTCCCAGCGACCACCAAAGGGACAGCTCCTAAGCTCCGCCTCGCTGTCCGTGCCCTCTCTGCCCCCATGGCCCAAGGCCCCTCCCTGCTCTGTCCATCCCACTTCGGGAGCCTTGCCCCGGCCCCTTCCTCTCTCCACCTCCTCTCCGCGGGCTCTGGGCATTCATTCACGACTTTCCTCCTTTCCTGTCCCTCACCCAGGGCTCCAGCGTGCAGCGGGAGGGAAGCCTCCAGGACTCTGTTCCCTCTGTTTAAAGTCTCCAGGTTGGTAAGCCAGGAGGGAGGCCTCCCACCATTCCACTCCTACACTCCTTGACCAGATGCTCCTCCCCAGCCTTAGAGGGCCAGAAATGGGGGAGGGGGCCATCCCTGGTGGGCCCAGACCTTTACCAGGGGAGGGGACAGCACCGACCTGACCCTGGGGAGGGCACCCTGCCTGGCAGAGAATGTGTCTGTGTGCATGTGTGTGCATGTGCGTTAGCGTGCGTGTGCAAGCACGTGTGCATGTATGTGTGTGCTGGTGGCAAAGCTTCCACGGAACTGGGGAGGGTGGAGGAGACAGGGGCCCTCTGCTGAGGGGACCGGTGGCCTTGGGGGAGGGGAGCCAGGAGCAAGGGGCCCTTCTCGTGGGAGGAGAGAAGCCCATGATCCAGCCATGGCCAGAAGGTGAGGGATGGGAGAAGATGGGACCACATTTGACCTCAATTCAGCTTTATTTAGTTTATAGACACTTGCAAACCTGAAATCTCATTTCATTTATTTAATCATTCATTCATTCCTCCATTTATTTATCCAGTCATTTATTCAAAAAGATTTATTGACTACCTTCTCTGTGCCAGTCACTGGGCTAGGCTCAGAGTTCAACAGTGACCAAGACAGGTGAGCCAACAGAGCTTAAGGGGTTGTCTGAATTTACCAGCTGCAGGGCCTGGGTCTGTGGCCTGGCCAGCTGACTATAGAGTACCTGCCCCCATCCCAGGGCTGTCACTCTATGTCCACAGATGCCCTTGCCCACCCCTGTTTCCTCTGCTGGCAGCTGCTGTGTACTTTAAGTCAGCCTTGACCCCTCTCATAGTGTGCCCCCACCAAGCAGACAGTGAGCAAGGCCCTTCAAAGTCCCTGGTGACCCTAGGGACTATGGGCAGCATTGTTGGGCCAGGGCTGAGACCACTTCAGAGGGTCCCAGGGGGCCCAGGCTGGGGGAGGGAAAATGGGCTGGGAACCCACCTCCCCACTTCTGTGCCCAGGACCAGCAACCTGGAGTTCTGGATTTGAGAGTCAGCTTGACCTAGGTTCCAAACCTCATTTAAGCTATTTCCTAGCTGTGTGAGCTAGGACAAACCACTTGCTCTTTCTGAGCCTCCATGTCCTTGCTGGTAAAATGGTGCAGCAACAACTACCAAGCACGTTGTTAAGAGTAAGGAAGACTGACCTGTGGTGGCACAGTGGATAGAGCATCAACCTGGAATGCTGAGGTCACCGGTTCAAAACCCTGGGCTTGCCTGGTCAAGGCACATACGACCAGCAACCAGTGAACAACTAGAGTGAAGCAACTATGAGTTGATAATTCTCGCTTCCCCTCCCCCATAAAAACCAATAAGTAAACTCTTAAAAAAAAACAAAAGAGTGAAGAAAAAGCAGCGGCTGGTTCAGAGCCTGGTTCACAGCAGCCCCCGCCCTCGCCCCGCCCCCGCCCCTGCCCCTGCCCTGCCCTGGGGCTGGCGAGGCTGTGCCCAGGCACTGTCTGGGTGCTGCCCCTGCCCCACCTTGGAAGAGGGGCTGCGGAATCCCCATCTTGTCAGTTTGCGCCTCTGTATCCTCCTGCTCCCGCCCTTCTCCAGCTCCCCAAAGGATGCTCTAGCCCTAATCCGGGCAGGCAGCCTGGAGAGGCAGCCCTCCTTGCCACTGTGGCTGCCGCCGCCGCCTTGATGGCTTTTTAATAACTTTGCTCGGAGACAAAATGCGGAGCGCTGGTTTGTCTGCCTCTTAATTAAAATTACCATCTTCCTAAAAGAGCGTCGGCACCACTCCCTCCCCGCCCCCACCCTCCACTGGTGCCAGCAGAAGACAGGAGTGACTAGAGACCCCAGCCCTTCCCCTCTGCCCTGTCCTGGTTCAGCCTTCCCCACACAGACAGCAGGCAGCCCTGCGGAGGGCTCAGGGGCAGGGAACCAGGGAGGAGGGCCCAGAATGCTCCCCGCTTTCACCTACTCTCTTCTGGAATACTTCCAGTGGTGGGGAGCTCAGTACTTTTCAAGACTGATCTTCTACATCTGTAAAGAGGGGAAGAGACCTGCTTTCCCACCCAGAGTGGAAGGAGATGTGGGTGGGTTTTGGAAAAGTGCAGGATTGTTAGGAGGATGCCTCTGGTGGTGGGAGTGGGAGTGGGGGTGGGGAGGCATCCATGGAGGGGGCACAGTGCAGCCAGCCCCTCAATGTTGATTCTGGATGTGGTTAAAAGAGACCTTTGAGCTCTCTCTGGGGGCTCTGAGAGGAAAGAGAGTGGAGGGTGGAAGACAGGCAAGGGGTCGGGGGCTCATTTAGTTGTTGCTGAGGTTGAGGGGGGGTCATCCCTGTAATACTGCAGATACTAATGACCCATAATACATGAGCCATATATGCTACATTAAGCTCTGTCCATGTGTTAGTTCATTTCATCCGTACAACCATCCATGAGTTCGATGCTCTTGTCTCATTTACAGGGGAGGAGGTAGACCAGAGGGGTTAAGTAACAAGCCCAGGGTCACACAGATAACCGTCATGGCAACCTCAGCTCTCCTCCTCCTCCTTCCTTTCGTGTTTTGCCTTCTGCCTTCCGCCTGTCTTAGGCCGAGCCTCGATCCCTCGTGCTGTGTGTAGTGTGGTGCAACTTCGCCTCACTTCTGCCCTCCCACAGGGAGGGTTCCTTTGGTTCATGTGACTAAAATGAACTCTGAGGTTCACCTCCATCTTCTTCCCCCAGCCCCCTTCCTGGTCCCATCCCTGGGAGACTCAGGTAGGGGAAGGTGGGGAGGGGACTGGGGGTTAGAGTTCCAGTTTGCAGACCTCCTCTTGGTTCTAGTAGGGTTCTGTTCCACCTGGGGGAAAAGACCCATGGGGACAGGGAAGTGACCCAGTGGCTTGGCTGTGACAGCTGCTTGGTTCTGAGACAAAGGGAGGCGGTCTTATGTCATAGTTCCACCAATGAAGCCACCAAGGAAAGCTTTCTGGAGGGTTCTGGAGAAGGAGGAGGTGCTGAAGGCTGGGGCCTGGACATAGATCTAACACCGGCAGGGTCCTGCTGAGATATTTGTCTCCACCAGCTCCCATTAGGCCTAACTTTTCTCTCTGTGAGACTTTGTTTCTGTGACTCTTCTTCCAGGAGCACCCCCCACCCTTTGTCACCTTCCCTTCCTGACCCTCCCTGAGCTAGCACCTCTCTGAACTAACTGTTCCTCCCTGACCACCTCTGGCAGCCCCTCTGAACTCCCACAGCATGGTCAGATTTCTCATGGCTGCTAGCTCTGGACCCAACAGCCTACTAATCCACATTTGTTCTTGGGGGCTGCAAACTTGTTGCCTTCAGGGCAGGACGTGGTGAAGTAGTGGATGAGGACAATAGGGAAAGGTGGGGACTGTGGTGAGGAGAAGAGCACAGGTGCCCCTTAAAGGCATTAAAATATAAACAAAACAAAAAACACCACCAGCCAAACAAAATGCCTGCATCTTGCCCTGGCCGGTTGGCTCAGCGGTAGAGCGTCGGCCTAGCGTGCGGAGGACCCGGGTTCGATTCCCGGCCAGGGCACACAGGAGAAGCGCCCATTTGCTTCTCCACCCCTCCGCCGCGCTTTCCCTCTCTGTCTCTCTCTTCCCCTCCCGCAGCCAAGGCTCCATTGGAGCAAAGATGGCCCGGGCGCTGGGGATGGCTCTGTGGCCTCTGCCCCAGGCGCTAGAGTGGCTCTGGTCGCAACATGGCGATGCCCAGGATGGGCAGAGCATCGCCCCCTGGTGGGCAGAGCGTTGCCCCTGGTGGGCGTGCAGGTGGATCCCGGTCGGGCGCATGTGGGAGTCTGTCTGACTGTCTCTCCCTGTTTCCAGCTTCAGAAAAATGAAAAAAAAAAATGCCTGCATCTTGTGATTAATGTATCTTGGCATCCTCACATTGCTCAGTGCATACTAGATATGTACTGAATGTTTGCTGCGTGAATAAATGATCATATATGTGCCAGGCACTTTACCTATTTATTTCTTCCCATCGTCCCAAGGCAGGCACCCTTTTTCCCGTTTTGCTGTTGAGGAAATTGACAGCCAGAGAAGTAAAATGACTTGCTCAAGGTCATGTGTATGGAAAGTGGCTGAGGCAAGATTTCAGCCTTGGCTTGCTGTGTCCTTACTGCTCTGTTTGGTCCTGATGTGTGTACATATGACACATGACATATGCATTCAGAACCTGTCCAGGGTAACAGGGAAGTGGCCTCCTGGTAACTTACATTGCATGCCTGGTGGGTTGAAGGAGATGAGGGCTACAGAGGCAGGGAGGGAGTAGGCACCCCTCACTCCAATGCACGCCTCCTCCCTCAGCTTTTGGTCCCACCCCAGCAGCCTGGGGATAGCGGCTGGTGACAGGTGCTGGGCTGCAGTGATGACAGCCTGGCTGATTCCCCCATAATTACTGTCTGATGAGATGCCAGAATTAGCCACTGTACGAGCATGGGATACAGACACAGGACACAGTTAGAGAAACAGCTGGGGGGCTCTCATTTCAAGCCTGGGGCCCTCTGGCAGCAGGGTGGGGGAGCACTGGGGGGGAGGAAGTAGGTTGGCAGGGAGAAGCACCGTGTGGTCAATATGCATCAGATACTATCTTGTGGCCTGTGGTTTTCCAGTACTCAAAGTGTGACTGAGCTATACCCGTGAGATGGCTGGCTGTTGGACAGGGCATCCAGGGCCTTAGGCCACAAACCAGAGAAGTATAGGCAGGGCACCTTGCCCACTCAGACTCTTGGGCACACCCGTTAGTGTCTGGGTTTGGATTTGCCTTGCTGGGGCTGTCAGGGGGATAGTTCTAGGTGGAGGCTAAGACCCCGAGCAGACTCTGTGAGTGACATTAGCAAGGCCAGCACTGAGGGCAGATGTAAGTACCTGGAAGGAGCAGGCAGGTTCCACCAACCCTGACAGGGGAGCACGCATCCCAGGCAGGAGGGGTCCAGTTGGCTCCCAAGGCCTGAGGTCAGGGAGGCCCGAGAGTGAGGAGCAGGAGGCAAGGAAGGAGCACTTTGGTCCCAGAGCAGGGCTGCATATGCCCTGGGCATTTCTTTTCCCTGCCACACATGCTGGGGGCGAGAGCAGGGCTGGTGAGGACAGAAGCTGAAAGGAGTCATCTGGGCTCCTCGGACCTCATCTGGACCCTTGGAATGGTTTTGAAGGCCACCAACTAGGAAGGGTAGTGACAACATGGGGCTCACCCAATAGAGATGAGTGGGGAGGGGTGCAGTAGTCGGGCCACACAAGACGGACCTGAGGTGTTGGGCTCAGGAGAGAACATTTGGGTTCAGGACTCTGTCCTCCTCCAAAGACAGAAGCTGTGTCCCTGTGGCCCTGTGAGGGCCATAAACACAGACTGGCTCATTTTAAGGAAGTAGTTGCCCCACAAGACGATTGGTGCCTTGGATGTAATGAGGTCTCCATTCTTGGAGGTATCTAAGCCCTGGCTGCCTGGTGTTCCTGACACAGACTTGCAGTGCTCCTGTCTTGGCACAGCCTGTGGCAGAGGTTGGGCAGACCCTGTGCCCAGCTAAGGTGTGAAAAGTGGGCCAGGAGAGGTTCTTTCAGAACTGTGCGACCCAGTCCCAGCCTGGGCTTCTGTGGCCCTATGGCAGCTCTGCTGCCTGTCCCTCCTCCTGCCTTTTAGCAGTGCCTATGTGTGTCTGCGTGGGGGTTCCCTTAGTTCTTCCAGTACTAGGACTCCTCGAAGAGGATGGGGTTGAGGGTCTCTGTGTTCGCTGGGAAAGAGGGCTGTTTGAGTGTTCCCTTCTCAGGGAGTCGGAGAGATGGAGGAGACGCAAGGGACGCTGGCCCAATGGCTTGGACAGAGACTTGGATGCCTTGGTGGCAGAATCAGCTGGGCTGAGAATGCCCACAGTTGGGATGGGGCTCAACTCTGACCTTGGACAATTCAGCTCTTCTTGAACCTCCACTTCCTCCCCTGTAGAACGGGGGAGAGCAACCATCCAAAGTGGCTCTGGGAAATGAATGACAAGGGCTGTCAGAGGCCTTGTAGGCTGTCCTGATTGTGGGGGGTTTTCGAGTCTTTTGCAGATAAATGGAAGGGGAGACTGTTTATGTCTTCCCTGTCTTTCAGCCTGTGCTCTGCCTTCCTGGATTCTGGGAAAGTTCTGGTTGGACAACAGTAAAAACTTCTGAAAGATGCCCAGGTATCTGATAGGCTTCCCAGGTCAGCCTGGACCCAGTGGTTGGTAGTCAACTCGCTGAGTCTCTTCCTCCCTTCTCTGAACTCCGGGCTCCCTTCCTCCCTCTCTCCTTCCCGCTTCCTCCAGTCGTTCCTGGTACTAACCTTGACATCCTACATTCTTGATTGGCTTGCTGGGCAGTAGAGTAATTCATCCCTGAGGTGAGGGGCTGAGCCCTGTCCTTCACTCCGTGGCAGTGGGTGGAAGCTGTTCAAAGGCTCACCAGCCGCTCGCCCTGGTGGAAGAGGCTGAGCATAGTAGGGGCAGAGCGTGGGCTGGGGCGTCTCAGTCTTTGGCATTGCCTTGTTGGTTGAACATTGGTCGGAGTGGGGTGTCTTTGAGGACCCACCCATCTATTTCAAAACAGAACACAAACACCTAAGCAAGGACTTGACACAGCAGGAGAGGGGCCTAGGAAATTGCCTTCCTGAGACGGTGCAGCTGGACTCAGGTTGGGCAAATGGGGTCCTACTATCTTGCACTGTAAGCTAGAGATGCATTGATCTGGCACTTGGTGGAGCTCCCAGATGTGCTGCAGTCTCTCAGGGGGTCTGAAACATACATGTCGTGTGTGCATGTGGCATCTACAATGGCAGCATGGTGAGTCAGGGTGATGCCTGTGCCTTAACCCCAGTCCTGCCTAGGCTCGGGTGTGCCCCTCTGCATGTAGATGCCCGTGGGGGGTGCAGGTGAGGCAGTTGGTGATTGCGCATGTGTCGGTGAGCACGTGCTGGGCATGTGGGCATGTACCACGGTGCCAAGTATGAAGACAGAACTGTGGTGAACACAAGGGTGTGCCTGAGCGCATGAGCAACTGGGTATGTGCTTGGAATCTGGAGGCAGCAGGACCCTGATCATTCTGGTGACAATGGAAGCTGTCTGGGTGCTGGCAGAGAAAAGGCCTCCTAGAGAGAGCCTGACCCCATGAGGGATGGTGTTGGGATGGTGTCAGGATGGTGTCGCTGAGGAGGACGTGAAGGGGGCTGGCTAGGCTGAGGCTCCTGCCCAGCATTTATGAGGCCCTGGGTGATTACTGGGCAGTGACAACACTTCCCTGTGGTGAGCGGGGTGATGGATGATGCTTCTGCCCCTCACTTCCAACAGATTGGGGTCTCTTCCCATGGGAACAGGACACCTCCCTCTGAGCGGGCTTTAGGGGCCCACACCCACTGCCCTGGCCTTAAAACCTTGGTGGCAGAGAAGGCGCCCTGGCAGCCTCCTTGGAGTGGCGGCAGAGCCGGGGGGCCAGCGCCTACCCCCCTCTATCCCCACCCTCTTGTTCACTCCTCCCCTCCCTCCAGCCTGTGTTCCTCTCTGCTGCCTCTCCAAGGAGACGTGCCGCTGACAGGACACTTTCCCTGGGCGCGTGATGGTAGAGATGTCACGCGGGAGTTAGCTTGTTAACGAACGCGGCACCGGGCAGGCACACGCCAGGGCTGTTTCCAGCTTTCCCAGCAAGGGCCTCAGACTGGGGGTGACGTGCTCCCCTCTTCATCTCCGCCCCCGCCTTCCCAGGGAAGCCAATTAGCCAGATCTCCATTAATAGCTAAAAATCAAAACCCCACAGTTCTCCTCGGTCAGATCAAATTCTGACAGTGGAGGGAAAGGAAATCAGGCAGTTGGGTAGATTGGGAAGGAACTGCCCCCGCCCCCACCCACTCCCTGGGCTGGTGCCTTTGTGCAGTGTACCACCTGTATCCTGTCTGTTACTAGCTCTGGAGAACAAAAACGAATGCAAGGACTGAAGCTCCCAGAGGCTGCTGACCAGCTCAAGGTCACGCAACAAGTCAATGGCAGAGCTGGGTGTGAGCAGAGCTTTCTTATCACCCAAGTTAGTGAGTTTTGGTAATGTCATAGCTTGACCTGCTTGTTGGGGTGGGCGGAGTGTGCAGGGAGCAGAGGGAGGGTTGGATATCTGAAATTCTGGTGGAGGGGCTGACTTGTTGGCTCTTTTACAATGGGGGGGGGGAGGGAGGGTCTTGTCTGAAGAGTGTGGTCAGGACACCAGCGGGGACGCTGATTTCTGAGTGGCTGCAGCAGATGACTTGTGGGTGTGGCTGGGCACCTTGGGGGTGTGGCTGGGCTGTGACCCACAGTTCTCTCTCTTTTGGGCCCAGGGTTCTGTGGCATGTTTTCACCCTCCTGCTGATTCCTCCTGAGGAGGTTTTTAGTCTCTGCCCTCCGGGGGCCCGCCCGCAAAGGGGCTCTCTTGGCAACTGTTTTCTGGGAAGTGGCAGAGTGGGGTGGAAATGTCCTTGTCCTTGGGGGCTTGGACAAGGTTCCATTTCTGATTTTGCCTCCAGTTCCTGTATGACCCGGTCAGGCTTCCTCTCTGTGCCTCGGTTTCCTCCTTGTGGATCCCAGCCCCCTGTGGAAGGTGTTTGGCTGGAGGGAGAGCAGAGCATGGTTTTCAAGACAAAGAGAGAGGGAAGCAGAAGAGTAGGGAGGCATCACTCTTCCCTGGCGCAGAGATTAGAGCCAGGGGTCAGAGGGCGGCTGTGCCTGCGGCCTGTGGCTGTGGGGGTGGGGCTGGGAGGGCCGAGGGCAGCAGACAGGGAGAAGCCAGGACTCCGCAGCCATGCCCCACTGGCGGAGATGACTCCGAGGCCAAGCCTCAGTCCTGATGTGGCTTGTGGATCTCACCGTGCCCAGTTCTGTCCTGCAGGACCACCCATCTGGTGGGAGTAATACCTCTGTCACCAAGGACGCCCCAGTCTCTTCAGGGGCTTCCGACCTAATGAAGCACACAGGGGCCTTGTCCCATCCCCCGTAAGAGAGGGGCACAGGCCCGCCCTTGGGGACTGTCTAGTCTGAGGGGGAGACGAGGCTCTGTCCTCACCGAGCCCCTGAACAATGGGGGCAGCATGGGCGCCGTCCTGGGTTGTGCCCAGTTGGAGGGAAGAGGCCCTGCCTTGGGGGTGCTGCCTCTGAGCAAGTGGGCAGAAGCAGCAGGATGGAGCCGGCCGGGCACGGGTGAGGAGGAAGGGCTGGCAGAGGCAGCCCCCGGCACCCCCCACCCTCCCCTCTCTCAGATTCTGTCTCTCTGGGAAAGTTCCAGAAGCTCTTTGGGGAGTTGCTGAGACCCAGACCCCACCCCCACCCTGGCCCACCCCCCATGCGACAGCTCCTCCTAGGCAGGTGAGCTCTCCTCCCCCAGCCCTGACAAGGTCCTTTAATTAGATTCCAACTCATTTACCAACTAAGTGGCCTTCCGTGGGTTTTAAATCTGCGCAAATTGGTTTGTATTTTCTGCCTGCATGAAGCTGTGCCTGGCAGTGCCCTGCACTCTCCCCTGCCTCCTGGCTCCCTCTGGGCTCTGTCATCCCAGCCCCACAACCCACCTGAGTCTAGAGGTTCAGCTTCCCTGGGGGAGGGCTCCCTGGGCATGGGGATGGAAGAGACCAGAGGGTCCCGGGCCCGAGTCCTCTTCTACCTCTTCCCTCTCCAGCACCCCCAGCCCTGGGGAAGCGAGCCCATAGGGTGACTCTAATTCAGTCACTCAGCCTCCCTGGTCCTCAGTTTCTCTGGCGGTATGTCGAGGACAATCGACCAGCCCCAGGCCCTTCTCAGTGGCTCCATAGATTCATGTGTGTCGCCAGTCAAAGATCACCCTGCCCCTGACACCCCTTTGCCTTGCCCGCCTTAACCCCGCCACTGCAGTGCCCAGGCAGTGGGCCCTCTTGGGGAGATGGGCTCCATCTGACCTCTTCCCACTTCTCTGTCTTTCCTCTCACTTTGGAGGGAGGGGGCCTGGCCTTCACTGGGGACCCAGTGATGACAGCTTGCCTGGCTTTTCCCCTGCCTCCTTAGTGTCCCTGCTCCAGTCACTAGGAAGTCACCTTTATTGTCTAACCATCTCTTCCATGCTTTTAAATCAGCTCCCTTTTCTCCCAGGCCTCCCTCCCATGGCTTCCCCATCCCCGCCCTCTCTGTCTTCAATCCCAGGCTCTCCTGAGGTGGCTGACATTCAGGGGAGGTGCTGCTGAGTTGGTGCGGAATGTGGGAACATGGGGGGTGGGGGTGGGGTTTCTGGTACCCCCTCTGTGCCAGGAACTGGACATGAAGCCCTGTCCTTAATTCTAGCCCCGCGGCCTCTGGCCTCTTCCTCTCTGATTGCCCCTCCCCTCCCCTCGCCGCCCACCCCACCTCTGAGGCTCTGGTTGGAGTGACAGGGAGAGTCAACAGGACGCTGGACATTAGCAATTTGGGGAGATGTTACACAGGAATGTTTATAGAAAAGCAATTGCCTGGAAAGTGACTTTGGTTGTTGTGGTATGGGGTGGAAAAGATGGTTTTTAGAAAACAGACACAGATGGGCTTCTGCTCCAAGGACCCACAGACAGACAGTTGGAATGGAGGGGCATGGGCACACAGGGAGCCCAGAGCCAGGGGCACACAAAGACGGAGAGGCCTATTCCTTCCCAGGGGTTGGGGCGAGAGATGAGCCTCTCGCCTGATCCAGGCGCCCAGAGTGTCTGCCAAACTTGACTTCTGGCCTTTGGCCTCTGACCTCCCAGCAGTGTGCTTCATGACTGCGGAAGGCACCCAGCAGGATGAAGTTGTCAGGTACAATTGATGGTGGCAGTCGCCTCGGGGCTCCTCCTGGGTGACTTGGGCTCCTCTTGCTTTGGCTGCAGACAGTGGGACTAGGGGAGCCTCGAGCTGCAAGTGTGTTTGTTTGGGCAAATGTGGGGTCTGAGCCAGGCCCTTCACCCTCCCAGTAATCTGCATGCACCCCTCCCTTTGCCCTGCCTGTGGCCCTCACTGGATCTAGCCAGGCCCTATGGGTTTCCTGAGCTGCTGCCTAGCCCATCTCTGCCCAGACAGTGGATAGGGACATACCTGTGAGGACTCTTGCTCCCCAAGGGAGGTACCTAGACCAGCTCCCCAGTCTCCAGGGAGAGGGAGACAGGGACCTGAACTCCAGGTCCTGTGCTTGGGGGTCCTCGCCACAGGGCTCCCCCAGAATCCTTTTCTCCCTCCTGTAGCTTGTAGCTTCGCTCTTCCCCCTGTTTTCTCCCTGTCCTCTCTTCTCTTCCCTCCTCCCCCTCCTCTCTTCTCCACATTCTCTTCCTCTGAAGATGATGTCATGTGTGAACATTGCCCATGGGCAGCCAGAGTAAATGGTGACATCTGGGTAAAGATGCCAGGTGGGGATGGGCTTGATGGCTTACCAGACGGTGTCACTAAAACTTAGGAAATCTTAATGCTCATCGTGAGTTACAGTGATCTCATGTAAAAGAATGCAGTGGAGGATAAAAATAAATCAGGCTCATAAATAAACGTGGAATTGGGAATTAGTGGAACAAATAATGTCGCCCTCTTCCCAAGCACCTGCGCCTTTATCTGCAGCCGGCCACTGGGGGGAGCCCTCCCCTTCCTGGTCACCGCAGCCTTTGCAGAGGGCCTTTCCCCACTTACCAGGCTGAGAGGGCGAGTTGAGGATGACCAGAGCCCCCCTTGCCTTCCCCTTATTCTGAGCTGGATCTCACCAGTCCTCGGCATCTTCCCTGTAGCTTGAATCTCTGACTCAAAATTTATGATCGGCCTTGCACACTGTGGGCCCTTGGAAAGATGGCAGAGCCTCCAGCCCCAACTTCTCTCTCAGGCTTCTCTGGCCCCCATCCCTCGGAGGCCTTCATTCCCAGCAGTCCAGCCCTTCCCCAGTGTACTCCAGCTCTGCTCCGCTCCGGGGCCTCCCAAACCTTCCCCTTCCCTCAGAGCTCCCTGCCTCTGCCTCGCCACCTGAGTCCTTTCATGCCTATGTCCCTGTCCCAGCCGAACCCAACCCTGCCCACCCTCTGAAGGCCCCCCCACCCTCACAAGACCCCTGCCTGGGGGGGTTCTCACTGCACCCCTGCCACTGGACAGGAAGCATCAATCTGCCCAGGGCTGTGGTTCCCGGAGCCCGCGCTTACTAGATTGGAATTGATCTCCAGGGCTTTTCACGGGGCTGCTCGGTCCAGGGACAGTCAGAGGGGCTCTGAGGACTTGGCGGTGGCTGGAGCAGGCTCAGTGGTAATGAGATGGGAAGGCTGTCCTGCTAGGGTCCCACAGCTCTGTGCCAGGAATGCCTTTAATTCAAAACAAAAGACAAACCAAAACAGCCATGTGCTCTCCCCTGCATTGTCTTGCGGGCTCCTCACTCAGTGCCTTCGGCAGGGTTTAGAGGTTAACATCCCCATTTTGCAGATTAGTACCCTCAGTCTCCTAGAGCAGTGGTCCCCAACCTTTTTTGGGCCACAGACCGGTTTAATGTCAGAAAATATTTTCACAGACTGGCCTTTAGGGTGGGACGGAT
Organism: Saccopteryx bilineata; assembly: GCF_036850765.1. Taxonomy (NCBI): domain Eukaryota; kingdom Metazoa; phylum Chordata; class Mammalia; order Chiroptera; family Emballonuridae; genus Saccopteryx; species Saccopteryx bilineata. The sequence continues at coordinate 376,007,836 of NC_089491.1, forward strand.
AAATGTGTCACGTGACCATTACAAGCGTCAAGAGTGAGTCTTAGATGGATGTAACAGAGGGAATCTGGTCATTTTTTAAAAATAAAACATCGTTTAGACTTAAATATAAATAAAACGGAAATAATGTAAGTTATTTATTCTTTCTCTGCGGACTGGCACCAAATGGCCCATGGACCGGTACCGGTCCATAGCCTGGGGGTTGGGGACCACTGTCCTAGAGGGCAAAGAATACTGTTGACTGGATAAGTGAATGAATGGCAAACCCAAGGTCCCTCAGAGAAGGAGCTGACTCTATACCTGGTCTGGGTTTTTTCTAGCAGTGTTCTGACTTCAAGTGCCTAGGCCAGCTCAGAGCCCTCAAGCCCCCACGGGTTCCTGTGGGCCTCCTTCTCCTATGGGTAACAGGTGGCCCCCAGCCCGGAAGCACAGGTCAGTCCCCCCAGGCCCCTGGGGCCCCTCAGAAAGGACGGAAAATGCACAGGGCCGGGAACTGGAACCCTGGCTTCTGCAGGGGTCTCCCTTCGGTCCCCAGCCTAGTTTCTGTCTTTGTTAAATAAAGCCAAGGATCTGAAAGGTTCTTAAACAGATTCTAAAGCTTTTAAAATCAAAGCCTCTCCATCCCACCACCCCTCAGAGACAGCAGTTGCATATCCTGCTCCTCCCGTCTCGCTAACACTCCCCAGAATCTGGCTTCTGCCTCATCCTGACCCTCCCTCTACCAATGTCTGGGCACCTGAGGGGTTAGTCCTGGCTCCATTTTCTGCTCGAGCCTGCTCAGCAGCCCCCTCCCCACCACTGCTGCCCCTGTGACATCTGTGGGACTGCCATCATTGATAGGGCCGCATGCCAGCACACAGTCACTGTCCCCTTAGCTGCTTCCCCTCGGCCCTTCCCTCTGCCTGGTCTGGTAGCTCAGACCCCTCCCTCAAGCCCTGCCCCGGCCCCTTTAATCAACCTGGAGGAGCCTGGGTGAGCCCGGACCTCTCCACAGTCCCTGACTGTCTCAGGTGGCATGGCACGCTGTCCCACCCGACACCCAGAGAGCTCAGGAGCCAGGGAAGGAAGTGCCAACATGGAGGGTAGGGTCAGGAGGAGCAGCTCTCTGGGCCCAGGAGGACAGACAGGGACTGGAGTACACAGCTCTAGGAGGGCACGACAAGCCCAGCTGTCTCGCCTGAGGAAGAGGTCCCTCTGGCTCAGGCAGAGCTCAGCAGGTCTCTAGATCCAGAGTTCCAGCGGCAAGGAACTCTGTGGGCAGAACCCTCCCCCGCCTGAGCAAAGAGAGGGTGACGGAGTGTCCAGGGTCCTTGGCCACAGCGGGTCACTGCCTGCTCAATTGTCCCCAGTGAGGTTGTAAACCTCCAGCTGGTGTTGAGGGTGAGTGGAAGAGCGAGGTTAAGGGTCATAGGAGGCAGCCTCCTCTCTCTGATTGAAGCTATTTCTTCAGGGCCCAGACCACCCCCATCTTGGCCTCTCCTTCTCCTGGATGATTTTTAGGTCACTTTCTTTCTGTCACATTCACTAGCCACACTGAGTGGCCACCAGCTACTCAAGGGCAGGTACTGGGTCCCGGTGAAGAGGGCCCCAGGGCTCCCAGCCACGTGGTCCGGAGCCACCTTCACAAATTTCCTCCCTATCAGGGAACCTTTGCACTGTATTAACTCAATATGTTTTTCATTACTCACTTGGAATTTAAAATAAGTTTACTTGAAGGGAAACTTTATCTCTCTGCCACCCCAAGGAATGATAACCATGAAATCAATGGTTGGGCCTTCTAGTTGGGGTTTTCCTAATCCTTCTGAAAATAAAGATAGAACTATTAAACTATATAAAAAATGCTCCTCCCAAAAGCCATCTCTTGTATCTAGACTTTACTTTGGGGAGCACAAGAGAGGGTGGCTACAGTGGTGAGAGGGACAGATGCCTGGGGTGAAGACAGAGGGAAAGACCTTAGACCAGGGGTCCCCAAACTACGGCCCGTGGGCCGCATGCGGCCCCCTGAGGCCATTTATCCAGCCCCCTCCGCACTTCTGGAAGGGGCACCTCTTTCATTGGTGGTCAGTGAGAGGAGCATAGTTCCCATTGAAATACTGGTCAGTTTGTTGATTTAAATTTACTTGGTCTTTATTTTAAATATTGTATTTGTTCCCGTTTTGTTTTTTTACTTTAAAATAAGATGTGCAGTATGCATAGGGATTTGTTTATAGTTTTTTTTTTATGGTCCGGCCCTCCAATTGTCTGAGGGACAGTGAACTGGTCCCCTGTGTAAAAAGTTTGAGGACCCCTGCCTTAGACCCAGCACCAGAGGAGATACCAGATAAACGAGGAAGAGCACCTGTTGTGTGTGTGTGTGTGTGGGGGGTGTTGTCAGTGTTTCGAAGGTGTGGTAGGTGGGCGTGGGGAGAAGCCAATAGGTACTGGGGTCAAATCTGGTCTCTACCACTTACTGTGGCTTTGGACCCATTACCCAACTTTTCTGACCTCAGTAGCTCCATCTTTGAAATGGGGCCATAGTAACACCCCTTGACAGGGCTACTGGGAGGCTCATAGGCCAAGATAATGACTGTCAAGCAGACCTTTGGAAGCTGCGGAAGTCCGTGTCCATAGAAGCCAGTTTGTTCCTTGGTGGGAGGTGCTGGCTCCTCTTGGGCTTGGTCCTCCAGATCTCCATGCCCAGGGAGGAGTGTGTGTGTGTGTGTGCTTGCGTGCACGCATGTGTGTGCTGAGTGAGGGGTGGCTTTTCCTGGAAGGTGGCTGAACTTCCTCTTTCCTCCTCTGGTGGACAGAGGTGACTGAGGCCTGGCTGCAGGCCTGGTGAGCAGTGGATGTGTACACGGAGGGGGACTGACGCGGGGCGGGGCTGGCTGGAACCTGGCTGGGCCCCAGAATCCCCTGCCTCTTCCTCTTTTGCCCCAGTGCGCCCTGTGAGTCAGCCCCGGTGCAGCGGTGCATATATCTGCCGCAGCACCTGACACCCCCAGGCCCAGATCCCTGGGTTCCTTGGGGTGCTGTTTTGAGGCTGGTGGGTCATGCGGCTGCGAGTGTGCTGGGAAGTCTGTCTCCTCCCAGTGGGGGTGACTTCTGGGGGTGGGAGAGGACGATGGCTGAGGTAAGCCCCAGCAACTCCTGCCACCCTGGAACCACTCTGGGAGCACTGTCCACTGCTGGGCTGTGGGAAGGTGTACGCTGAGCCCAGAGGGTGGGAGACTGCGGGGCTGGGCTGCGGAGGCCAGGGGCTCAGGGCTGGTGAACACGGGAAGGAGGGAGTCACAGTTCTGCATGAGGACCTCAACCCCCGGCCTCTCTTCTTCTCGCTTCTGTACTGTCCTTTGTCCCCTGTGCGTCCCTTGTAGGTCTTGCACCTGTGTGTGAATGTTCAGAGAGGAGACTGAAGACAGAATGGGGAAAGGTGGGGAGGGTCCCAGGAGGAGGGCTGCAGTTGTTCTGTCTGCTTTCTTTCTGCTTTGAGTTTGTGCCAAATCCATCTCTCACTGTCCTCTCTGTGCCCAGACTCTCCTGTCTGTCCATCTGTTTGTCTCTGGGAAGGGAGGGGGAAGAGGGTCTCCTGCCCCAGTCCCTGGACCCCATATCCTTGGAAATCCCCACATGTAACCTTTGACTTCATACCCCCCACATATCCTGGCCCTGACCCCTTTCCAATCCAGTCCCCAGCCTTTAGGACAAGAGTGTCCCGGCCATGCTAGTCTGAGGGAGGAGGCTGGGGTTACCCCACCTCTCATAGGACGCTCTTAAAAGGCAAGCAGCGCAGGATTCTTTCTCCATCTTTCAGGAAACATCTAGAAGGAAACTCCCCTTCCCTCACCCATTCACACCAGCACTAAGAAGGAGGAAGGGGAATGTGTGGTTAGAAAGGTGTCCAGGACCCCAGCTTCCAAACCCTCTTTGGCCTCAAAGGACAGCTCCTCACCTGCAGCTATCCCTCTGAACCCGCCCACAGAACAGGAAGGCGGACCCCGCCCTCGCTCTCCACACTTCTTGACACCATATTACTCTCCACGCCAGCCCCGTCTCCTCCTCTTGTCCTCGAGGTGGAGGTAGGCAGCACCTGCCTCCCCAGGCCCCTCTCTGCAGTTCCCAGTCCCCGCCCCTCCCCTCCCCGCAGTGACACGGGTTGGGGCTGGGCAGCCCCAGGCCGGGCGCACAGTGACCCCGCCGTGTCCCCTCTCCCCTCTCACAGATCCGGAGCGGAGCAGCCCCCCCATGCTGTCTGCGGACGATGCCGAGTACCCGCGGGAGTACCGGACCCTGGGGGGCGGGGGCAGCGGGGGCGGCGGGGGCCGGCGCTTCTCCAACGTGGGGCTGGTGCACACATCCGAGCGCCGGCACACGGTGATCGCAGCCCAGAGCCTGGAGGCGCTCAGCGGGCTCCAGAAGGCGGACGCCGACCGCAAGCGCGATGCCTTCATGGACCACCTGAAGAGCAAGTACCCCCAGCACGCCCTGGCCCTTCGAGGTCAGCAGGACAGGATGCGGGAGCAGGTGAGTGGGGTCTGGCTGCAGGCTGGGGCAGCCGATAGAGGGGGTGGGCCTGTGGGCGGGGAGTCTGACCTCGTGCTCCCTGCCCCAGGCTCATCCGATGATTGTGAGAGGCGGTTGGAGCAGTGAGGGAAGAACAGAAGAGTCGGGCAGTTGCCCCTGTTGGCCTTTTCTGGAGCCTGGGGAGGAGGGATGGGGGCCGGCCCAGCCTCCAGCCATCTACTTGCAGTCCTGGAATTTGGAGCGCGGGATTGGGCAGAGTCCAGTCTCTGAGCCAGGCTGTTGGGCTGGGTAGAGGGGCAGGAAGATGTGCCTTGGAGGCCAAGGGAGCAGTGGGGTGGAAGAGGGGACACGTTGGGGACTGACTGTTCTGAACCTGAGTGTCCATTCAGTGGCAGAGTTGAGACACTTGGGGGTCGGCATCTCTGTGATATGGCCCTGGGGGAGCCTCAGTACACTGGATCTGATGTGCCCCAGCCCTTGCAAGAGCCCCCCACCCCAATCCTTTCCCCAAGACTCTGTAACTTTGAGCTACTGGCCATCTCTCTCTGTGCCTTGGTTTCTCTCCCACCACCAGTAAGGCTTAGGGAAGAGTTGGGGCTCCTGCCTCTGGTCCAGGGCCTGTCCTGTCCCCTTCTATACTGGAGAGCGGAGATGCTTCCCTTGCCAACCTCTCCCAGATCCCTGGGTTCCCGGATGCATCTCTCCATCCAAGTATGACCTTCTTGTCTGTAGGAGAGTTTTTTCCTGGGACTAGCCTTCTGCTTATGGTCCCACGTTGGTGAGGTTCTCTGATGGCTCCTGAGACTCAGGCGTTGTCCACTCTGGAAGAAGGGACCCGGGGGCACATCCTATCAGCATCCTTTCAGTTGAGGCTCGGGCTCTCAGTCCCTGCTCCCATGCCTGTCTTGCTCTGTCCCTTCTTTCAAGGTACTGCTGGCTAGGGAAGGGGAAGAGTGTCCTTACCCCATACTCACTGCAGGGAATAACCAGGTACCTTTCCTGCCCCCTGATGTCACCTCCAGTTCCGTCTGGCTTTTGCCTTAGCCTCGCTCCAGAGTTCCCTTAGGATCCGAGTTCTAGTTGGAATAAGGGAGAGCTACAGATGGAGATATGACTCCCACTCTCAGGGATTTCCCCCTTTGTGGGTTCCCTCTGTTTGCTCTGGCTTGGGAGGAGGGAGCATGGGCATCTGGCATCTGGATGGGGTTAAAGGATGGTTAAATCTGAATATGAGGGGCACAGTCAGTGAGGCAAGGTTTGGGGGAGGGTATATCAGGTGGGCAGGCCTGGCCAAGAAAAGCTTCCTGGAAGAGGAGGTACCTAAACTAGGTTTGGAAGGATGAAAAAGGACTGATGAAGCATCAAGAAAGAGAATGTTGTTCTAGAAGGTGTTGGGAAGGGGACGGGAGCATCGACTTGAGCATAGTTGGTTTGCGGGCTGGTGCAGAGGTCCACGTGGCTGGTGAAGAAGGCTCAGGGTGGGGGGATATGTGGGCAGACTGGAAATGTGGGGTCACATGTGGTGGCTAGAAGGGCTGTGATTGTTTTTCATGGTAAAGAGGAGGGGCAGAAGGGGAGCTAGAGGCAGGAAAAGGAGAGGAAGAAGAAAGTGTGTCATGGAGGACAAGGGGAAAAGCATGGGAGGTTGGAGGAAGGACTGAACAAGGCTTGTTTGCTGTCTAGATCTAGGAGGCAAAGACAGAAACGTGGGTGACACTGATGTTGGTGCCTTGGGGAGAAATGAGAGTTGGGAGGGAAGATTGGGGGGGCAGGAAAAAGAAGAAGAGTCTGAGGAGTGGTAGGGTATTCATGGGATGTCCACTAAGTACTATCTGTACAGTTCAGGACTCTGACGGGACCACAGCTTCAGGAGAAGGGTCGAGCATAATCAATCAGAATGGAAGTGGGAGCCGGAGCATAGCGTGGCCACCAAGGCAGAATGGAGTCAAGAGGGGAGAGGGCTCATGACAGTTGGAGGAGGGGGACTGGGAACAGGTCTGCATCTGAGAGAGCAGAGGAAGGCCCAGCAGAAGGGTTCCCTGTACTTCAGAAGTTAGGAGGGGTGGGGAGAGAAACAACCATTGTGATAGGCCGGGATCTGTGGGTCCAGAGGACTGAGAACTCATTTCTTGAGGTGCTATGAGGTAATGGCTGGTTTCAGAGGGGACTGAAGGGGATGAAGGAACAGGACCCTTGGTGGCAGACCTGTCTGGGGGGGTTTGGCCAGGAAAAGGTGAAGACAGCCCGGTATTGGGTACAAGGGGCACCAGGCCTGTGAGAGAAGATGTGGGCATGTTTAAGGGCCTCATCCGTGTCTATCACGTTCTTTGGTATCAAGTAGGTACTCAGTAAATACTTAGTAAATGAATCAAAGCACAGCCACTCACTCAAATGCATTTCTTTATTCATCAGCTCATTCATTCCCTTCCTTAGAGCATAAGTGGGTAAGACCTACAGCCGATTCACTAGATTTGCTCGCCATGGAGTGCTCAGTGTCTGAGCCCAGAGCTGGCTCAGTAAACATTTGCGGAATGAATGAAGATGAGTGAAGCTGAAGATGCTGGGCAGGAGAGGGGAGAGAGGGCCGTGGGGGAAGTCCTGGAGGAAGCAGAGGAGATGGGCTTTGAGCCTTAGGTGTAGTGTGGCCCGGAGGAGAGGAAGAGTTGTTTGCTCTGTGATGGTTGGGAAGACAGGGGCACTGGGGAGAGGGGAACCTGGGGCAAGGACCCTGCTGACGGTTCTCATCTCTGTGGGATAGCAAGGGACCTCTCAGTGAGGAGGGAAAGAAGAGCTGGAGGATGGGAGAAGAGGGGAGCTCCCTGGCAGAGGGCACAAGGAGGTGGTCAAGAAATGAAGAAAAAGACCTTAAGAGTATCCAATGGAGAAACTTCTGCCCTGGGCTCAGGAAGCCCCAAGGCTGACAGGAGAGAAACATGCAGAAACAGACCAAGGGCTCTAGTTACAGACCCAGCCTCTCTAAGGAGATAGGCAGTGTTGCAGGGTCCCTTCCTGGTGGGAAAGAATGCCCCTTCCTGCCTGTCCCAGCCCTCCAGCGGCTCTTGCCCGCTCCCCCTAATGGGGTGTCCCCCCGCTTCGCACACACAGGTTGGCGGCTGGACCGTGGACCCTGTGTGCCTTCTCAGCTCCCTCTGCTCCCACCTCCATGGCGACTCCGCCCCCTCCGGGGCTGGCCAGCCGGCCCAGGTGAGTCACCCACCTCCACCCCAACCCCAAACTCATGGCGGAGTTTGGCTTTGGGGAGGAATTTTCTTGGAGGGGGGAATATCCAGGAGTTTTATTTTGCATCCCTTTCTCTTAGGTAGAAGTCTCTCATTTTCAAGAGAGTCTCATGCCCAGTATTCTCCCCCTGATTGATAAATCCTACCACTTCCTTCCCAAACCTGTGGCAAGGTTTGGCTTTGGGAAAGGAATTTTTTGAGAGGGAATACTCAGATTTTGGGGAAAAAAAATTTTTTTATGTTCTTTTTTCCTTCAAACAGGAGTCCCTTCCCCACCCTCACCTCATTGGTTTTCAGGAGTCTTTTATGCCCTGAACTTAATTCCCACACCACTGAACATCATCGCATTCCCCTGTCCTCACCCCACCCTTCCGTCTCCGAGCAGAACCAGCCTTCCCTGATGCCCTACCATCAGGAGTTCTTTAGGATGTCTCTCTCCTAGCCTTCTTGCTATGTTCAAGGCTTAGTTTCAAAATTTTAAGAAGACATTGGCACCTGGCCATTTGTTCTGAAGTTGTTTCTTGCTTCCCCACCAAGCCTCAGTTTCCCTGATGAGAAGATAAATCTTGTCTTAGACAGGGGCACACTTAGACAGGGCTAGCATATTACATTGGGAGCAAATTAGGCATCTGAGGTCCAAATGGATGGGAGGGGTCAGGGAGTCAGAGTTGCAAGGAGGCAGGGCAGCCCCTAGCGGGCTGGATTTGATGTTTAGCTTTAGGAGGCAGAGGAGGTGTAGAGGCAGAGGAGCCCATGGGTGGCGTCGGTGCCAGTTTCACTTCCTCACACACCTGGCTCCTCTTGGGAAGGGGCCGCAAGTCTTGGCTTTAAGAATTAGAAATAAAAATGTGACAGCCTAAGGAAGGACAAGACTCTGAGCACCTTTTTTTTTTTTTTTAAGTATTTTTTAATTTTTTGGGAGAGAGGAAGGGAGAAAGGGAGAGAGAGATACGGAAACATCTATCTGTTCCTGCATACACCCTAACTGGAGAGAATAAACCTGCAACCTTTCGCAAATGGGGACGATGCTCTAACCAACCGAGCGACTGGGCCAGGGCAGAGCACTGATGTTTTAGCTGAGAGAACTCAAGTTTAGCAACAGATTGGTATGGCTTGGCATCACTCATAAGGCATTCAGCCCACTTCCTTTTCAGGCAGTCTGCCCCATCTTGATGGGACTTCAGGGAACAAAGATGTGTCTGCCCCCAAGACTGGATGGCAAGTGGGACAGACTTGTCCTGAGTGGCCAAGGGCACATGAAGCCAAAATAGGTCTGGGGCAGGAACAGTGACGAGCCAGAGGACAGGTACCCTGTGCCGGGGGCACGCAGAGGCCTCCCTAGATGGAGTGTCCTGGGGTTAGATATGATTGGGGTGACAAAGAGGTGGGAGGCTGGACTTGGGGAGCACAGCTGTCCTGAGACAAGGGTTTGTAGGCCTGCCCACTTCTGCTCTGATGAAAGAGGAGAGCTTTAAGGGACCCTTGCCCCAGAACCTTGGAATTTGAGCAAAGTGGCTGTGCCCAAGATTTTGTCATCACTTGATACTTCGTGCTTATCAAACACTTTCCCTTCCCCATGGCTGAATCTGAGGCTCCTCCTTTGTAAAATGCAGGACCAGAGACGTTCAGCAAATGCCAGAGTCACACAGCAGAGCAGGATCAGAAGCCATCAAGGAAACAGGCGTCCTGGGCCTCCCAGACGTGACTGGGAATTGAGTCATGGCAGAACTATCAGGGCAATGGGGCACTGCGGACTGGTGGGGAGAGGCTGTGAACCCACAGGGTGGCGGTCAGGAGGCAGGACACTCTCCTCCCCAGACCTTTGGGGGTGGGGACCTGGAGAGGACCCTGGGAGAGGAACAGAGGTTGGATTCCCAACCGCAGCCCCTCCCCCACTTCCACTAGGCTGTCTAACCTCCCTCCCTCCTTCTGCAACCCGAGTCCTGGGCGGAGGGCCGGAGTATCGGGTGACCGCGGCGACGCAGCCACTAGCCTGGGCCGCTCCTCCGCGGGGCTGCGCCCGCGGGGCCGCGCCGGGGGAGGGGGCCGCAGAGAGGATGTGCACGGCCGCGCGCCGCGCCGCGCCAGGTGGAGTCGTGGTTACCGAGGCGACCGGGGCCCGGGCCCGCTCGGCGGCGGCGGCGGCGGCGGCTCTCGCATTGCAGCAAAGGGCACCGGCAGCGGCGGCGGCAGCTGCGGAGGTGGCCGGGGGAGGGGAGAGGCTGGGCGGGTGGGAGTAGGGGCCGCCCTCCCTCCCCCGCCCAACGCGGGACCTGGGGCTGAGGGCCCCGCACTTACACCTGTGGCCTCAGGTAAGGGGGAGCGGTGCGGCTGCAGGGGTTGGGGTCGCCGCCTCGGGCTCTGCTGGGAGCGGGGGATACGGAGATAGGGGGCTACTCTGCGGCATCGAGGGTACGTCCGGGGGTGGGGGTGCGCAGGCTGGTGCGGTTCCGGATCTCTGAGAAACGCCCCCTTCCCTCCCCCACCGCGTTCGCAGCCTTCCGGGTGGGCCGAGCCCCCACCTCAATGGGCGGTGGGCGCCCCTTCCCCCAACCTGGGAAAGTCGTGACCTTCTCGGGGTGCGTCCTCACCCCCGGCGCAGTGCAGGTACTTCGGGCTCCCTCCCACCCACCCCCACTGCGTTGGGATGGGGCAGGAGGTGAGTGTCAAGGGGCATACCTGGGGAAGGGTCGTGCAAGTGCGTTGCTGGGGGAGGTGGCGCCCTCGGGGCGCCTTACGTAGCCCCAGCCTAGGGGTACGGGTGTTTACGTGGACGCGTGTTCACACGAGTTGAGAGGTGGGTGTGTGCGCCGTTGAACGAGGAGCCGGGGGATTAAGGGGGGGGGGTTGAGACCACTGGTTGTCCGCCCTTCCTGGAGGATGCGTCTAGAGGCTCGAGGTCAAGGAGTCCCACAGTCACCTAGGGTACAGGAGACTTCTTCCTGCCCTGGGGAGGGGCAAGACCTCAGCTGTCTGGCCGGGCTTAGGCGCCCAGGGGGCGCAACCCCGCCCTCTCAGGGAACAGCCGTGAGAAGGGACCAGCTGCCAGGGAAGGAAGAATCCCACTGAGGGCCCCTGGGGTGGGAGAGGGAGGGAGTTAACTCCGCAGCCCTCAGAGGGAAAAAGCTATGTCCACTTCTCTCAGGGGAGTTTGCGGACTCCCTGGCCTTCCTTCTTTGGGTCTTGGAGCAGCCCTTCCCCCATTTCCGAAAGCCTTGTCCCTAGAGAGTGGCTGGAAGTGGATGGAGGGCTTCCATCATATCCTGTTAGAACACCTGATATTTTACCTGGCCCTGTAAGATTCTTCCCTGGGCGGCAGGGTCTCTCCTACTCAATCCTTTATTTTGCCTTCTCACTGTCTACTGGGAAGGGGAGACCCCTCCCTGACTAGAGGGAGGAAGACAGCTCTGCCTGGTATGGGAGGTTTTGGGTTGGACTGGGGAGCCAGACCTCTTCTGGGCCCTTCCTGTCCTCTGCCCTCCTTCCAGGGGGGGTTTAGTGTTGGGATATCCCCACGGAAAGGACCCAGAAGGCTGAGCAGTACTGGGTGCCAGGAGGCGGAGGGAGTGGGACCAGATGAGAGTATCGAGAGACATTGCCCTCCTCCCTTGGGCTGGTCCCATTTTCTTGGCATTGATTAATGGTTAGATATCTGTTGAGAGCCTACTATATGCCAGGCACTGTGATGGGCATGGCAGGGGGATCAGACAACCGGGAAAAGGGTGAGGAGGTAAAGGGTGCTAGAGGTTGGATGGGGAGAGCCCCCTTTGTTGAACAGGGGAGAAGGCCTCTGTCACCCAAGGATGTCCCACAGGGTTAACATCCTGGAAAGAGAGACAGGGGATGGACGGCATCCCCAAGGACCTCTCCTGGGTTTCCCCCCTCCAAGGACACTGAGTTGCCAGGAGACTCTCATTCCTGGTGGGACCGACGTGAAAGAGGATCATTATTTCCACTTTCCAGAGAGGAGGGTGGGCAGGCTCCACTCAGTGTGCTCCACAGGCCAGAGCCCAGAGTTCCAGGTCTCTGACTGCAGCCTCACTCCAAGTTTGCTAAGCACATACAAAGCAGCTCTTCCATCTTTCCCCTCTAGTGGGGTTTGGGCTGGCCTTTCCCGTGGCACTGATGCCACTCAGTTCTTTCCCCTGGCCTCAGCTTGTAAGTGTGTGCATGGGCTCAGCGTGGGGCCTGCATATTGCAGGTCTGCCTGTCCATGGATGTTCCCAGCCTTGGGACCCCGAGGCAGGTCCATGTTGAGGGCACAGCCAGTGTGGCTGTACACAGGTCCCATCCCTGTCTCCCTCCCAGAGGCATGAGGTGGGCCCCAGCCATCTGCACATACTGAATTGGATGTGTTCACATGGGGGGGGGGACTTGATGAGGGTGGGGCATCTTCTGCCTCTTTTGAATCGAAAGTGCAGCTACCTGACACATGATGTCTGGGACATCATAGGCATGGGACAATGGCTGAGGTGGCCAGAGGCACCTGACCTAGCTAGTGCAGGGAAGGAGGGATGAGGCTTTCTCTTTGTATGTGTGTGTGTATGGCTTGGTGTGTTTCTGCATCTGGTGTGTGTTTGTGTACATACATGTGAATATCCATGGCGCTGTGTGTTTCTCTGACTCTGGGAGACATTGGGGCTATGAGCGATGCCAGTACCTCTGTGTTTGGGACTGGAGTGGCGCGTGTGGCAGTGTGTGAGCACATCAGAGTCCTGTGGGGGGGGGGTGCGTGTTTGTGTATGAGTAGGGGTGGTCTGCATATGAAGATCTTTGTCTCTGTGTTTGTTTGCTTCTGGGGTTGTTTCTGTCTATGGAGGGCTTCTGTCCAAGAAGCCTTTGGGGCTTTGTTTTGTCCTTTTGGGGTGTGTTTTGTTGTTCTGGGTGTGCTTGTGTTGCTGTCCTTATCAAGGATGTTTAACAGTCTGTTCATGGGCACAGCATGGGACCTGTGTGCTGTGGGGTGCTGTAGGTGGCCTGTGTGTACCCAGGGTAATGATGGTGGTGGCTGAGGGACAGCAGCTGTCTCTGCAGAGCCTTCCATCACCACTGGGGCTGCAGACATGACTCTCATCATAAACCTTCCCGTCCCTCTGCCTGGCTATGCCTGTCCTCCACGTGCCCAGTCCCTTTGCTACCCTTGTTTCCCAAGGCCACAGGCAGCTGTGACAAGAGCCCCTTCCCCTCCCTCCCCTCAGCACCTGTGGGCATCCCCTGGCACCCATGGGGGTGGCATGTGTCCATGGATTGTTCCAGGCACTGGCTAGGGCACAGACTTTGCTATCTCCTCCCCCCGCCTACCATGTTACTATTTTTTGCATCTCTGGGAGCCAGTGCCAGAGGGAGAGCTGGGGATTGTGGCTCAGATGGGGATAAATGGTAGTAGCCCTGGAGAGTGAACCTCTGCATCCCAGCACTAGCGGGCATCACCCGCACTCTAAAGGTCTGGCTCAGGGAAAGCCTCCATCCAGCAGAGCCCCTCCACTCAGCCCCTGTCCAGCTCCTCTTTGTCATTAAAGCATGCTGCTGGCCCAGGATGTCTTGATGTTGTATTCTTCTCCCATTGGGGGCCCTCAGTGTCCCTGTCCTCTGCCAGTGGCTCTGAGGCTTGGAGAATCTTGTTTGCTGGTGCCAGGCACCCCAGGGCCAGGCCATCTGCTGCCTCTTGTCTTCCTGCTGAGGCTGGCACTGATCAGCAGGGTGCCCTCAGCTTTGCCAAGAACCAGCCAGGCCCCCGGGCCATTCCTTTCTGTCCTTAGCAATCTGAAAGGGCCTTCTGGCCTCCAGGGAAGGCAGGGTGACTCTAGGTTATTGTGAGTGAGGGGGATTTTGAGCCCCTCCCATTCTAGGGGTGCAAGGAGCCTTCCTCTCATCTGTCCAGCCCCAGGGTGTTGCCCATGCTCCCAGTCTCCCCAACTCCCTCTGTTGCCCATGACTCCCATCCATTGACCAGTGCTTAAGGTGACTGGCATCTGTCTACCTTTCTCTATAGTACAGGTCTGTCATGTTAACAGGCCTCCCTGCCCTGGCCTGGGTGCCAGGCCTCCCTTTCTACTACCTGCCCCATCAACCCTCCTGGGATCCAGTTCTGACCTCACTGTGCTTCACTTAGATGCTTTCTGTTCATCCAATCTGTTAAATTCACATAATTTGACTTTGCATTTAAGCCCACTCAGCTGGCCCCAGCCCCCTTTTTGCAGTCTAATCTACTATTTTCCCAGGCCCTGCACCCCAAAAAACTGGACAATTGAGTATTCTTTCACCACGCTCTCCGCTTGCCTGCCCCAGGGCACTTGCCCGCACCATCCCCTCTGCTCAGCACGCCCACCCAACCGGAGCTGCTCATTGTTCAAGACTTATCTTAAATGCCACCTCTTCTAGGAAGTTGTCCCTGCCCTGCCACAGTCGGATGCCCTTTCTCTGACCGTGCGGCTCCGATTCATCTCTGCCAGGGTCTCTTGGGTTCCCTAGATCATGGTCATCATCGGCGCCTTTTTTCCACCTGTAACTCTGAGGACAGTTACTGTGACTAGAATGTATAGCTTGTAAATATCTGGAACGGTTCTCCCCACCCCCACCAGCAGGCCTGGAGCCTGCTCGGGGCCATCTGGGTCTCAGTAGAGAATGGGATCTACCACGCATAGCTGCCTTCCTGCTCCTAGGAGGGTGGAGGGCCCATGTCCCAGGGCTGAGTGCTGAGCTCCAAAGGTCTCTAACCCACCCCTGCCCCTATTCTCCTCTCCCAACCCCTCATAACCATCTCTTCTCTTATTTCCATCAGCAGCCAAACTACTGGAGTTTCAAGGTCAGTGTGTGGTGCTTCTGCTCCCATGACAACTGCATGTGCTCTCCCGCCCTGCCCCTCCCTGCACAAGCTTTGCACAGGTGTGGGCGGAGGGCTTTGGGGCTGTAGGCTGTGGCTGCCGCTTTGAGAGAGTCTGGGTTCTCCTGCCGCGGGCTTGTGGATCCAGCGTGGGAGTTCGGGCTACCCCTGCAGGGGCACTGTGTTGGGGATACTCAGGCTTTCCCAGGCCATGACTGTTGGCTCTGAGGCAGGGGCTTGGACCCCATAATCTTGGTGAGGGCCCTATTCTCTGAACTCAGATACTGGAACTTCATCTTCCAGGGAGGCCTTGTGACTATGGTGGGTTCACCATCCTGTTCTTTCCACTTTGGGGAGCTGGTCAGTGCTGGGCAAGAGACTCACAGCCCAGCACACCTAAACTTGTTGCCTATGTGGAGGGCTAAGCTCAGGGGTGGTTGCCATCCTGCCTCCGCCGGAGTCTGGACTCTATAGCTGAGGAACTGTCTGCCCCTCCAAGGGCATCCTGTGGACCCCTGGGGTGCCTCCTCCATCTTTCCTGGCATGCAGGCCCAGAGCTTAAACAAGTTAAACTGCTGCTTGTGTCCTGGAGTCTCAAGTCCGTGCATCATGCTGGGGTGGGAGGTGTCCATCCCAGACTCCCCAAGTGTCATTTTGCTCCAAGCATCTTGTTTGCATGCATTCTCCCAGAGAGAAGATGTCCTTGAATCAGAGACTCATGACATCAGGCATAGCCTTTCTGCAGGAGGCAGTAAAGTATAGTGGTTTAACCCAAGAGCCAGATGACCTGGCAGTGAATTACAGTCTGCTGCTAACTAGCTAGGTGACTTGAAGCAAGTTACATAATGCCCTGGGCCTTGGTTTCTCCTCTGTAAAATGGCACAGAGTCTGCATCGAGGCACTGTTGTGAGGAGAGAACAAGATACTGCTATCCCAAGCACAGTGCCTAGCCCACAGGGAGCCCTACATGGTGGCTTACCTCATTCACTATTATATAGAATCACTGATGCTGACTTGATTCCCAAATCCGAATCGCCTTGGGAACTTGTCAAAAATTTTGCATGCCCCCAGGGATTCTGATTCAGTCAAGGTGAGGTCCTGGAAAGTGTTTTTTAAAGCTCGCAAATGATTCTGCCCCAGCTTGTGGGGTGTTTGGGAACCTCAGATCCTAGTCTGACGGTCCCCACTCAAGGTTCCCTCTGCCTGATCGCAGACCAGGACTCGTGGGCTCCCTGGAACACCTCCAGGGACAGGTGCGCGCTGCTTCCCGCGGCAGCCCCTGTCCTACCTTTGGGAAGCTCTGCTTGAATTCCTGTTTTGTTTTCTCGCCATCTCCTTCCTAGTCGGGAAATCCTTCTGAATGTTTCCCTTTCCTCTGCCCTGTTGTCTCCCCCATGGAAGGAGAGAAATGCAAACAGGCTTTCTCTCTCCTCAAGGGGGTTTTCTACAAAGGCTGTGAGACTAGAAGGTACCCATGGAGCCAGGATGGAGATAGGAACTGGTGGGGCAGGGAATGTGGGCATCTCTTCCTCGAGGCTCCCCGGGCAGGGTCCTGCCTTTTCAGGAGTCAGCAGTCCCTAGATCCCTGCCCCTCTTCCTTCTGGCCCCTCGTCCATCTTCTTACTGGCACCTTCCTTGTGCCCCCAAAACACTGTGGTCACCCCCTGCGCTCCATTCCTGCCAGCTGCTCGTTCTGCCTGAACTCTGTAGCCCCTCACCCACACCAAATGGGCAAACACTGACCTTCCAGTTGCCTGGCAACCCCATGACCACCAGACCAGACCTGGTTCCCCACACTGCCTTGCGGCTGAGGTGAGAGAGAAGGGCACAGGCTGACATTGGTGGTCAGCCTAGATCTGAGCTGTAGGGTCCAAAGTCTGGGCACAGGAATCTGTCCCCCCACCCCTACCCCGTTCCTACACTGCCTTCCTCCTCCCCAGACCCATGTCCACCTACTGGTCAAAGCATTGTACTTGAGGCTGGATACCCCAAAGATCCCCCTATCTGTCCTTCTACATCCCTGAGCCCTTGAGGCCACTTTGGGGACAGCTGGGCACATTGCCCATCAGAGGAAGATGCTGTCTCTTTTCAAGAATATTAATCCGATTGCAACATTAAATTAAGTTAATACGAAGATGGAGATTAATTAGGGGTTAATCAGGATTTGAAGAAGAAGAGGACTGGGGAGGAGAATAAATTATTCCTTTTTAGAGGTACTTATTGGTTGTTTTTTTTTTAAATTATAAAATGGATATATTCTGATTGTGCAACATTCACCCAGCAGAAAAATGTATAAAGTAAAAGAGAGTGCTCGCTTTGGCAGCACGTATACTAAAATCGTGAATGGTACAGAGATTAGCTTGGCCTCTGTGCAAGGGTGTTACGCAAACTGGTGGAAAAGAGAAAGCTGTCTCAACCCTGAGATAACCAATGTTAATGGCTTTGAGTGCTTTGTTGTTTAAAATAGGCAATTTATTTTATAGAAAAATAGAATTGTGCAACATGATTTTTTTCCTGATAATATATGTATATAATGTACATAGCACATATTGCCGCAGATCTGACACATGATCTTACTCCCTTAAATAAATGGGTTTCTGACAACAAGCAGGTTTGAAGGGAGAGGCCGGGGCAGAATGGCAGGAGCTATGGGTTGAGTGACAGCCTTATCCTTCAGCCAAAAGGAGACTCTTCAAGTGCAGTAGAAATCAGGGTGACTCTGTCCCCACTGAGAGAGTAATCAATTTGTTCCTGGAGTAGGGAATGGTCCACTGGGTGACACTCTTCTCTAGCCCCAGCCAGATGTTACCCTCAACTGTAGCTTTGGGACAAAAAGCTGCTATGCCTGATTCCGAGGGAGGTGTTTCCGGAAGGCTAGCTGCTGTGTGGCAGCTCCTGCTTTGCAGAAAGGTGCTAAGGCCTAGCACTTCTGCCAGGAGTGCATGTGGATCACACCAGGCTTAGCATGTGCACTGCATGTAATAGACAAGTCATCTGTTTGACACTGGGGTCCAGCTGGCTTTTGGGGGTGTTGGGATGGTTTTTCCAGTAACTCAAAGTCAAGGACATTGTGCCCAGCTCTGTGAGGGCCTATATACCCACCCTCCCCAAGAGGTGGGATCCTGGCGTCCTAGCTCTCTTTGCTTTCTCCCTGGGGCCTGTCTCGTGCCCCCAACCCAACCCTCTGAACTCCACGATGGATAAATTCACTACTCACAAACCCTCCGCTTAATTAATGTCTGGAACTAATGCCCCAATTTGCTCAACGATTCTGCTGCTCACCTCGGTGACAAATTTGTGCTGTTGTCTTTTCAAAGCTTAAAATAGCAGGCGTGCCCATGGCTCCTGTTCAGATGGCTTCTTGTCTGGCTTCCCTGGGTGCCTGCGTCCTTTGCCCACTCCTTACCTACTGGGTGTCCCAGGGAGGCAGAGGCCCCAAGAGGCTGGGAACTCTCCTGCAGCCACACAGCCAAGCCTGGAGTCCAGGAGACCCTTCTGCGTGTGTGTCGGTTGCTGGCTGGTGGGGGTTCCCCGGGCCTGGATGGGGGCAGAGGGCAGAGGGAAGTACTCATGCTCCGTTCCTTTTGCCTGCCTTGCCCCTGCAGACCCGCAGCTCACGCCACACTCAGGGAGCCCAGCCTGGGCTGGCAGACCAGGCGGCCAAGCTGTCCTACGCCTCAGCAGAGTCGCTGGAGACCATGTCGGAGGCCGAGCTGCCTCTGGGCTTCAGTAGGATGAACCGCTTCCGACAGAGCCTTCCCCTCTCGCGCTCCGCCAGCCAGACCAAGCTGCGCTCACCAGGTACTGCCTGCTCATCCATCCTCCTCCTGGCCACTGGCTCCTCCCTCTGCTGGGCTTGCCCTGTCTTCCTCTGCAGCCCCTTTACCGTTCCATTTCTCTTCGGCCATCTTTCCGGAAGCCTCTGCCTCCGTCCCCATCTCTCCACCCGCCCCCAGCAATCTCCTCTCAGAGCCCCTCCCTCCCCAGTTTCTCTTCCCAGCCTTCCTCCATCTCTCCCACCCCTCTCCCTGTCAGCATCTGCTGCCCTATCTCTCCTCCTCTTCAGCAGTCCCCCCTTACTTCATAGCCTCCCTTCCCACCCCTCTCCCTCTCAGCAACGGCTCCCCCTCGGCTTCTGTCTCACCTGCTCCTGCCCCCGATTCCATTTCCTTGCCCAGGCTCCAACCTGCCCAGGCTCCAACCTGCCTCCAAGGTGCCTTGAGAGGTCGGCAGCATGAGGAGTGCCTGGGTGCACCTGCACTCGGGGTCAGCGTCCGGTCTCAGACCCTGTCTCTGCCGGACCAGCTCGGCTCCCGAAGGCCCCCGTCGCTCTCCTGGCCGGCGGCGTGGTGGCGGCGGCACTGACAGCGTCTCCTTCGCAGGGGTGCTGTTCCTGCAGTTCGGGGAAGAGACTCGGCGCGTGCACATCACGCACGAGGTCAGCAGCCTGGACACGCTGCACGCACTCATCGCGCACATGTTCCCGCAGAAGCTCACCATGGGCATGCTTAAGTCGCCCAACACCGCTATCCTCATCAAAGACGAGGCTCGCAATGTCTTCTACGAGCTGGAGGACGTCCGGTGGGCGTGGCTCCGCGGGAATTGGCGGGGCGGGGGGGGGGGGGCTTCCGCGAACTCCTCCTCGGTAGAAGGCTTGACTTCGCAGGCCATTTCCCGGCCCCTTCTGACCCAACCCCAGCCCTCCTCTCCTCCCGGAGCCCTACCACCCCGCCTCCTTCCTCGATCATCCCAGCACCACTCCCTCCCCTCCAAATCATCTGCCTCTCCTGGTTCTCAAAGTCTTGAGTTAACCTGAAACTGGTGTGAGACCGAGGAAGGGGATGGGGTGGAGGCTGCTGGGTGTCTGTGTTGGTGGCAGGTAGCCTGAGGTATGAGACCCACCGAACAAGGAGTTGGGAGTTGCCATCCCTCTTCCTTCTCCCTGGTGCTGCCCCTCCTCAACACAGGACTGGGTGATGGTGACCCTCTGAACCTCCCCCTCCACCTTCCAGGGACATCCAGGACCGCAGTATTATCAAGATCTATAGAAAGGAGCCACTCTACGCTGCTTTCCCTGGCTCACACCTCACCAACGGGGACCTCCGGGTATGGCTGGGTGTTCCCAGGGCACTGGGGAGGCTGGGCAGATGGGGTTGGTCCCAGATCACAATCTGTCACCAGGAACAAAGGTCGGCTTTGGAGAAGGGAACATAGAGGCGGAGGCAGAGGAGGCCTCCATTAATTATGGGGTCATGGAGGAGTCCCTACGCTTACCTGCCGCTTTGCTACCCCCAACCCCCTTGTCTGCTTAGGATTTCTTCAACACGTCTCTAGATATTCTAAAGGGTTCTTCCAGGAACCACTCCTTGCCGTTGGGATTCCCCATCCCTCACCATAAGGTGGGCTGCGGGTTGCTCCTCTTGTGTGTTTCCATCTGCCACTTCTACCTCCATTCTGGGAGCCCTAATGGGAGAGGGACCCAAGATACAGCCGGAGTGAGGGAAGGCAGAGAACAGAAGGGATTTCCTAAGTGTCAGGGGGAAGATGCTGGCTCCTCAAGCAAGGGACACCCTTTGTGACTAGCCTTGTGTCTTTTGCACAGAGAGAGATGGTGTATGCTTCGAGGGAGTCGTCGCCTACGCGGCGCCTCAACAACCTGTCGCCGGCGCCGCACCTGGCGTCCGGTTCGCCGCCGCCCGGGCTGCCGTCGGGACTGCCGTCCGGGCTGCCTTCAGGTTCCCCATCGCGCTCACGCCTCTCTTACGCCGGGGGACGCCCGCCCTCTTACGCCGGCAGCCCGGTGCACCATGCGGCTGAGCGGCTGGGAGGCGCCCCCGCCGCCCAGGGCGTCAGCCCCAGCCCCAGCGCCATCCTGGAGCGGCGCGACGTGAAGCCGGATGAGGACCTGGCGAGCAAGGCGGGTGGCATGATGTTGGTGAAGGGAGAGGGCCTCTACGCCGACCCCTACGGGCTGCTCCACGAGGGCCGCCTGAGTCTGGCCGCGGCCGCCGGCGACCCGTTCGCCTACCCGGGTGCCGGCGGCCTCTACAAGCGCGGCTCGGTGCGCTCGCTCAGCACTTACTCTGCCGCCGCGCTACAGTCGGACCTGGAGGACTCCCTGTACAAAGCGGCGGGCGGCGGTCCTCTCTACGGCGACGGCTATGGCTTCCGCTTACCGCCCTCGTCCCCGCAGAAGCTGGCAGACGTAGCGCCACCCGGAGGTCCCCCACCGCCGCACAGTCCCTATTCGGGGCCACCTAGCCGCGGATCGCCGGTGCGTCAGTCCTTCCGCAAAGACTCAGGCTCCTCATCCGTCTTCGCTGAGAGTCCCGGAGGCAAGACCCGAAGCGCCGGGGGCCCTTCGACGGCCGGAGTCCCCCCTTCCGAGCTTTTCCCCGGGCCTGGGGAGCGCCCGCTCATTGGGTTCGGGCCGCCTGTGCAAGCAAAGGACACGGAGACCAGGTGGGGACGCTGGCGAGGTCCCAGGGCAGTGAGGGTGGGGTGGAGAGGAGGCATTGGAGAATTTGTGGCAGGATTTTGTCCTGGACTCTGAGATCCCGGAATCTTTTGTAGACCCAGAGTAGTCTAGTGGGGTTGCCAGAGTATTTTGAATGTGACAGGGAAGACAATAGAGAGATGGACATGCCATTTTCCTTCTCTATGCAAGACCTTAGGGGTGGACAAAAGGGCCCCAAACAAGGACTTCGGAGACCTGGGTTTGCATCTGTTCTCTGAACTTGTTTCCCTAACCAAAACTGAGTTTGAACCAGCACTCTTGAGTGCCTTTCTTGCTCGGACAGAATTTGCAGTCGAGAGCTGTCCAGCACAGGGCCTGCTGAAGTCCACCGGGGAGTGGGTGCTGGTAAGAAATAGGGATGCGGGGAGAGAGAGGCACAGTCAGTTACATACCCTCCGATCTGGCAGGGCACTGACCTGTCCCTCTCTGCCCTCAGGTAGTGCCACTGAGAGGTAAGAAGTGATTTACATTTGCATAGCTCTCTTGAGGCCTGTGGTTCGGGCAGTGCACTGGGCACTGTCAATACCAAGTTGGGTAAACCCCATTCTGCCCTGTTTAGTAAGGGAAACACATTTTTAAGTGCTTGTAGTTCCCTTGGGAGTGTGTACAGGCACTCCTCAAGGCTGCTGGGGGTGCTGGGATGGCTCCAGAGGAGGTAGGGAGGGGCATACCAGGCCAGGGGAAACATGTGGAAGCACTGAGAGGTCCGGGTGAGGCCTATTAGGGAGCCAGTGGTGAGAGATGAAGCTGTAGAGGGAGAGGTGACTGTCAGAGAGACAAGCCTACCAAGGTTATACTGGGGGGCAGGGAGGGGGGTGACTGTGGGCTTGATCCCTAGTTGTTGGGGCCCTTTGAATTGTCTGTATGCTGGTGTGGAGGAAATTGTATTTTCATAATGGAGGCTGGGCAGGAAGGACTCCATGCCTAGAGAAGAGTTTACTCAAAGCCACCTTCCTCCCCAGGGAGCGCATGGAGGCCATGGAGAAGCAGATTGCCAGCCTCACAGGGCTGGTGCAGAGTGCCCTACTACGAGGTTCGGAGCCTGAGACCCCCAGGTGAGGCACTTCTCCCAACACCAGTCAAAGCCTGTGGTTGGGGCAACAGGAAGGGAAAGTGGGCAGTAGGAGCCCTGGGCTCAGCTGTGCCATTGTCTCACCATGTGACTCTGGGTGTGAGTCCCTTTCCTTCTCTGGGACTCCATTTTAAGGTCAGGGGAGAGATTTTATTAAGGTCTCACCCAGTTTTGACTGTATGGGGCCAGCCTGAACCCTCTAGTAGCCATCTTTTCCCTATGCCACAGTGAGAAGATTGAAGGCTCCAATGGAGCAGCCACACCATCAGCACGTGAGTGATCCTTCACCCCTCCCCCACAGGTCCTTAAACTCTCCTAGCCTCATCCATAAAGTGAGGATTAAACAATAGCTACTGGTATATCACTTGGCTAGAAAGGGTAAATGAGTTGTCATCTTAGCCCAAGATGTCTTTGCCCTGGCTCCCGACAGGAGAGCTGACTACTATCTAGGACAGGGAGTCAGAGCCACGTGCCTCTGTCGCTACTGTGTATGGGGGACCCCACCCCCCTCCAAAGCTCATCTGTTCTTCTCCCATCCTTGTGGTCCTTGTGTAGCCTGCGGGTCAGGCGGCCGGAGCAGCGGGGCCACCCCAGTGTCCGGCCCTCCCCCACCCTCAGCCAGCAGCACCCCTGCGGGACAGCCTACTGCCATCAGTCGTTTGCAGATGCAGCTGCACTTGCGTGGCCTCCAGAACAGCACTAGTGACCTGCGCGGCCAGCTTCAGCAACTGCGGAAGCTCCAGGTACCGACCCCTCCGGGGCCTTAACCGTGCCCCGCCCCCTCTGAGCCCACCCACTTAAGCCGAAACTTATTCCAAGTCCTGCCCCATTCCCTTCACTCAACCGAATCACTGGGCATCTCTCCGAACGCTTTCTCCCCCTCCCCTTCCTCGAGTTCCTGTCCCCTCGCTAAATCTCTGTGCCTTCACTAAGCCCCCACCCCTCGCCCTTGTTCCCGTCACTGAGCCCTCCTTCCCCTTCTCTGAATCCTTACCGCTCTCCTGAAACCTCACCGCTCTCCTGAAAACCCCCATCCAGCGCACTGAGCTGCCACCCTTTATCGGTACTCAGAGAAGTCCCAGTTCCTTCCAGCCCTACATTCCTTTCCCCCCATCCCCTCAGTTCCCCCGCCTTGCCCCGCCTGGCAGATGGTCCCCCAGTCAGGAGCCTGGCATCACTGTGCTTGCTCCTCCAGGGGCCCCTAGAGCCCGTCAGGTGAGAATAATGAGCAGAGACAGGTTGGAGGGGGGCAGAGAGTTGCCATCTGGGCAACGGATAAATAAGATCTCGCCCACCCCCACCATTACTCCCAACTCGGTCTTAGAACTGGGTTCGAGGATTAGGTTAGTCTTCTCGTCCCAACCAAGAAAATTCTTATCAAACCCCAGTGCTTGAGTCCATCAAAGCCACAACCAAATAGTCGCATGGTCGGCAGGGCCCTACATAGGGCCACTCCTTGTCCCCCAAATATCCCGTTCTCCTGGTCTCTGTATTACCCCAGCACAGTAACTTTGTCGTCCGCCCCTCACCATCCCACCCCTTCGCTGCTGCTCACGTTCACCTTCTGCATGGGCCAATTCAGCACTCCTCCCTCTACTATCCCCTTGCCGTTCTCCTGCCTCTGTTCTCCAGAACTTAGCCCTTGGCTTCTGCCCCTCACCATCCCACCCTTTCGCTGCTGCTCACGGCCATAGCCGAGCAGCCGCATCTGCTGTGGAGCCCGCCCGGCATCGGACTGTCCTCTGCCTGCCTGCTCCCGGCCCTTTCCCTAATGCGTGCCTCCATCCCCTCCCACCCCGGTCCATCGGTCCATCTGCGTTCGGCAGCTACAGAACCTCGAGTCGTTGCGCGCGCTGCTGAAGGGCACGGAGGCGGAGCTGAGCATGCGTGTGTCGGAGGCAGCGCGGCGGCACGAGGACCCGCTGCAGCGACAGCGCACCCTGGTGGAGGAGGAGCGGCTGCGCTACCTCAACGACGAGGAGCTCATAACCCAGCAGCTCAAGTGAGACTCGGCGCAGCAGCCGAGGGAGGGCTGGGGGTGCGGCCTGGGTGGCGCGCAACCTGGTTTCTGGTTTCCCTGGGAGGCGCAGCTCCCTTCCTGCTGAATCACAGGTGACGTTCGTCTGTTCTGAAGCCTGATTTCCTTCTCCTGTGTGGCCTGATTTCTCTTTGACCCACAAACCTTTGACCATCTGGCGCAATTCCTGATTTCTTTTTTTCTGGCCTGCTTTGGCTATGGTCTTTCTTCCTAATGATCTGCAGTCTGGATACCCCGTGGCCTGCAGCCTTACTTTCATGTGGCCAGATGCCTGATTTCACTCAGCCCTCTGCTTTCATCCTGGTCTGTGCCCTGTGTAAACTGACCCTCCTGTAGAGTATTCAGGGGGAGCATTCAGGTGTGGCCAGCTGGGTCAGTTTGGTGCTGACCAGTGACAGTTGCCAGCACTCCAGTTCCCTAACCTCTGAGACCAGGCGTGGCCAGGGAAAACTCTCCTTCCATCATACTGTATAGCTCTAGCTTTTTCTGAAGGAATGAGAAATAGAGTATACCCCACCCACAAGTGTTTAGACATGGAAGGGTTAACAGAAGACAGTCCCTCTGAACCAAATTTAGCAAATAGCTGTCTGACCAAGATTCGATTGTCTGGCACTGCTGAAGGAAGACACTGCCTTTGGAGAGTGTCGTCCACTGTATGCACCCACCCCACTGCAGCCGGCCCTTGGGGACAGAGGCCCTCCCCCTTCCTCTGGCTTCCTGCTCGGTGGCACAAGGCGCAAGGCGACCTCATGTTCAGCACCAGCACTGAGAGGCTGTGTGATCTGGGCACTTTCTGCCCTTCTCTTTGCTGTGTCATCCTCATCTGTGCCCAGTATTAAGATTTTTGTAGTTCTTTCCAGAGAGGGCTTGGGTTCAACTGGCCAGTGACTCAGGGAGCCAGGAGAGGCTGCTCAGAGGAGCCCAGCTTCCTGTTTGATTGTCTCTCGCAAGGGGCTCCTTGAGAAGTGGCCCTGCTTCGTAGTCTTGGGTCCACACAGCCCAGTGGTACATGTGCAGAGGTCCCATGACCCCTTGTGGCTGAGGTAGAATATCGGGTCATCCCACATGGAAATAAGCTGGTTGTAGCCACTCCATCGGATGGATCTCCAAGTAGACTAGCAGCTGCTATCCCCCTAACCCAAGGAATTCTATTTCCTGACTTTTCTGTTCTCTCCTGGCCCCTTTTCACTCAGCACATAGGAGCTGGGTTGGAATTTTCAAAAGGAACTTTATTGAGACATTAAAGGAAATATAAAAGCACAGAGGCAGGAGAAATTAAAGGGCTGATTTATGCTTTTGTCATATGAGTGTCTGGCCTTCAGCGTCCTAGGGCCCTTGCTTTTCCAGGATCACAGACTCACTACCCCCTGCCCTGTTACCAAACCTGCTACTCAGAGTGCTCACTTGAGAGAGCTTGGGGGATGATGGATTGCTTCTGGCAGGATTCTCCATGCACTTTGAAGGGGGCTCCTGCATTTTGGGGGTGGAGCCTGGGCTGGGCCGCTCACCAGCCCTGCAGTGTCTATAGGGTGGCCATGAGGGCCCTCCCTACCTAGCTCCCATAGTCTTCTCGGGCACTTGGTGGACCAGCAGGCCCCTCCTTACCCCTGTACACTTGCTCTTTCTTGGCTTAGCTCTACCCCTTCTTGAAGTTTAGGCCAATACTATGCTTCATTCAGCTTGGCTTGCTCACCTATTATGTTCTTCCAGCCAAGCAATTGAGCTCTGTGTAGACATTGCCCTTGGGGGAGGCCTCTGCTGCCTAAGACCTTTTGGCTTCTGGAGTCTGACTTAGCCTAAGCCAGGGCTGGCTTGTAGGCATGTGATCTGTGCAGTAACATGGGGCTCCATGCGCGTAAGGGCCTCATGTTTGGTTTAATGCTCTGTTATCACTGTCTTGAAAAATTTTTTTTAGATTTTTTTAAAATTGATTTTAGAGGGAGGGGGGTGAGGAACAGGAAGCATCAACCCATAGTAGTTGCTTCTCTGTATGTGCCTTGACCCGGCAAGTCTGGGTTTCGAACTGGCGACCTTGGCATTCCAGGTTGACGCTTTACCCACTGTACCACCACAGGTCAGGCTTTTTTTAGATTTTTTAAAAATTAGAGGGAGGAGGGGTTGACATTTTTAATAATTTTCTAACCAGGGGGAAATCTTCATTTTGCATAGGGTCCTGCGAATTATATAGTTGGTCTGTCCTGATCCTCCCCTCTCGACCCTTCCAGGAATAAACCTGGGCCTGCAAAGCCCAAGCACTTTCTGATCTCAGTGTCTAGGCTTAAACTGGTCAGGGACTCATCTGCAGAGCCTGCCCAAGTTAGGGGACCCCACCCCAAAGTGCTCATGGAGCCTAAGGTGAGAGAGGGCCGGTCCCTTCGGCCTGGGAGTCGCAGTGCTCTCCTATCCTGAAGGCTCACCTGCATCTGCCTTTGAGTGAGGGTCTCTCCTCGCTCAGTTTTGAGAGTGACCATTGTACACAGCTAGCACGCCCTGAGTCATTCAAGTGCCATACAAAGCAGAAGAGGGTTATTCTTTCCCATGTGACAGAGCAGGGGCTGTGGGAGACAGTGGACGGCTGTGGGGTGATGTTAGTCCAGTGTGAGAGTGAGGTGCAGTGGAGCCCAATGGCTGATGTCAGACATGAGTAGACCCTGCTTTGCCACAAAATAGTTATATGACCTTGACAAGTTACTTAATCTCCTTGAGTCTCCTTAAAATATATATATATATATATATATATATATATATTTTTTTTTTTTTTTTTTTTTTTTTTTTTAATTCAGTGAGTGAAGGGGAGGCAGAGACAGATTCTTGCATGGCCCCTACTGGGATCCACCCAGCAAGCCCACTAGGGGGAGGAGCTCTGTCCCTCTGGGGCCTTGCTTTGTTGCTCAGCAACCGAACTCCTCTGAGGCCCGGGAGCCATCCTCCGATCCTGGGGGGTGGGGGTGGGCACGGACTTGCTCCAATTGAGCCGTGGCTGCGGGAGGGGAAGAGAGAGAAAGAGAGAGAAGCGAGAGGGGGAGGGGTGGAGAAGCAGATGGGCGCTGCTTCTGTGTGCCCTGGCCGGGAATCGAACCCAGGACTTCCACATGCCAGGCTGACACTCTTAACACTGAGCCAACTGTCCAGGGCCAAAAAAAAATTTTTTTTTGAGAGAGAAAAACATTGATTTGTTGTTCCACTTATTTATGCATTCATTGCTTGATTGGGGATTGAGCCAGCAGCCTGGGCTTAGCGTATGGGGACGATACTTTAACCAATTGAGCTACCCAGCCAGGGCTGAACCTCTCTTTTTTTCTTTAATGCCAAAGTCAGTTATATTAGTTAAAGTGGCTAATTAATTAGTTAAGGTGACTTCTATAACAAATCATATAATGGTTCAAAAGTAATAGACACATCTTTCTTATGGAACAGTATTGGGTGAGTTAGTGGAATGGCCCACCTCCGGGTAGTCATTCAGGGACCTGGGCTGATGGAGATCTTGCAGTCTTCAGTACGTGCCTGCCAAGACCCCCTACACCAGGGGTCCCCAAACTACGGCCCGCGGGCCGCATGCGGCCCCCTGAGGCCATTTATCCAGCCCCCGCCGCACTTCCAGAAGGAGCACTTCTTTCATTGGTGGTCAGTGAGAGGAGCATAGTTCCCATTGAAATACTGGTCAGTTTGTTGATATAAATTTACTTGTTCTTTATTTTAAATATTGTATTTGTTCCCGTTTTGTTTTTTTACTTTAAAATAAGATATGTGCAATGTGCATAGGGATTTGTTCATAGTTTTTTTTATAGTCCGGCCCTCCAACAGTCTGAGGGACAGTGAACTGGCAGAGAGACAGAGAGAGGAGAGAGAGGGGGGAGGAGCTGGAAGCATCAACTCCCATATGTGCCTTGACCAGGCAAGCCCAGGGTTTTGAACCGGCAACCTCAGCATTTCCAGGTTGACGCTTTATCCACTGCCCCACCACAGGTCAGGCCCTTTTTATTTTATTTATTTATTTTTTACAGAGACAGAGAGTGATTCAGAGAGAGGGATAGACAGGGACAGACAGGAATGGAGAGAGATGAGAAGCATCAATCATTAGTTTTTCATTGCACGTTGCAACATCTTAGTTGTTCATTGATTGCTCTCTCATATGTGCCTTGACCGCTGGCCTTCAGCAGACCGAGTAACCCCCTGCTGGAGCCAGTGTCCCTGAATTCAAGCTGGTGGGCTTTTGCTCAAACCAGATGAGCCTGCGCTCAAGCTGGCGACCTCGGGGTTTCGAACCTGGGTCCTCTACATCCCAGTCTGACGCTCTATCCACTGCGCCACCGCCTGGTCAGACCAGATTTGTTTTGAGGATTAAATAAGGCAGCGATTTTCAACCTGGGTGCCGAGGTAGGCACACTGGCATGCTGCAAGAATTTTTAAAACGTGCAATACCCGACTATTTAGTCAGGGGCACTGACCTCTTTTCCCTTCGATTGTCCAAAAAAAAAAAAAAAATGACAACAGCTAACATAACAACAGCCATCTCGTGTGAATGAATCAAAATGATACCTATTTTTTTTTGTCAGATTGGCAAAGAATATATTTTTTGGTGTGCCGCAGAATTTTAGTAATTAGTTTATGTATGCCATGAAATGAGAAAGGTTAAAAATTGCTAAAATAGCTCTGGCCGGTTGGCTCAGCGGTAGAGCGGCGGCCTGGCGTGCGGGGGACCCGGGTTTGATTCCTGGCCAGGGCACACAGGAAAAGCACCCATTTGCTTCTCCACCCCCCCCCCCTTCCTCTCTGTCTCTCTCTTCCCCTCCCGCAGCCAAGGCTCCATTGGAGCAAGGATGGCCCGGGCGCTGGGGATGGCTCCTTGGCCTCTGCCCCAGGTGCTAGAGAGGCTCTGGTCGTGGCAGAGCGACGCCCGCCCCGGAGGGGCAGAGCATCGCCCCTGGTGGGCGTGCGGGGTGGATCCCAGTCGAGCACATGCGGGAGTCTGTCTGACTGTGTCTCCCCGTTTCCAGCTTCAGAAAAATACAAAAAAAAAAAATTGCTAAAATAAGGTAATGAAAGGGAAGGGCTGAATGTGGCACCTGGCAATACAATAAGTGCTTAGGGCATGATAGCTCTTTAAGTAGCAGTGCTGACTCCCAGGATTTTATCCTTGGCTCCAGCGTGGTCTGTCTTTTTACCCACTAGTTGGATGAAGATGTATAAGGCATGCTGATAAGTTTTGCTGATGACACAGAGCTTTGAGGGGAGCAAATCTGTTGGCTGGTGAGAACTGAGATTCGGAAGTTGTTCCGATCTGGATAGTTGAGCTGAAACCCAACAGATGGGATTTGACAGGAATGCATGTAAAGTCCCGCATGTGGGTCAGGGATGTCAGTGACTCAAGCACAGAATTGAGGTGACCTACCTGGGCAGCAGTTCCTTCTTTCTCCTTTCTTTCTTTTTAAATTTTTTTGGAGGTCCCACCAACATCAGCAGTTCTTTCTTTCACTTAGTCATTCATTCCAGTTATTTAGCAGACCGACCGCTCTTCTGCTCCAGGCACCGGGCATTGGAGACGAGTCCAGAAGACATGGCTCCGGTCTCCCTGGAGCTGCACAGTCCCGCAAGTGAGCTCGTGGGGGGCAGGAAGCAGACCCCTAACCCCAAGTGCAGAGAATAGGAGCAAAGTTCCCATTGAGACCTGGGGACAAGTGGGAATTAGTCACATGTCTGTGCATGTGTGAGTATGTGTGTGTGTGGTTCAGTGGAGTAGTCTAGGCGGAGGAAATGGCATTAAAAAGTCCCAGAGAAGGCAGCACATACAAGGACCTTAGAGAAATTCTGGACGGTTGTAAACGGGAGCGAGCTGGCAGAGGACAGGAGGTGTGGCTGGAGGGAACTTCAAACCAGCCCCCAGGCCTGACCCCTTGCCGCTCCTTTCCTGTCTGCATTAGCTTATTTCATGCTTACAATGGCCCCAGCAGGGAGGAGCCCTCGCCACCCCCATATTCTGGATGAGGTGGTTGAGGCCTGGAGATACAGGTAACTTGCCCAGGATCTCGCCGTGGGAATGGGTAGAGCTGGGACTGGAGTTTGGATCTCTCTGACTCTGGAGCCAAATATTCAACTACAGCAGTGGTCCCCAACCTTTTTTTGGGCCACAGACCGGTTTAATGTCAGAAAATATTTTCACCGACCGGCCTTTAGGGTGGGACGGATAAATGTATCACGTGACCGAGACAAGCGTCAAGAGTGAGTCTTAGACGGATGTAACAGAGGGAATCTGGTCATTTTTAAAAACTAAAACATCGTTCAGACTTAAATGTAAATAAAACAGAAATAATGTAAGTTATTTATTCTTTCTCTGCGGACCAGTACTGGTCCGCGGCCTGGGGGTTGGGGACCACTGAACTATAGTACAACATGCCCTCCTTGGCTACCTTGAAGAGTTTGGATTTTAGCTTCAGAATGATGGAATCCACTTAGGGTTCAACACGGGGTGGTGACTTGGTCTGATTTACATTTTAGAAAGATGTGGGGTTAAAACAACACGAGCTCAGCATAAGCCAGCTGAAAAGCAAAGCAGTTTTGTCCTCAAAGAAAGAGGCTAGGTGTCTGGATCATTTGAGAAAAGGTAGGCAGACAGGGCAGTGCCACTCTGCAAGAATGGAGCGCCCTCAGGGGCACGTGCGGCTGCCCGCCGGCTCTCTGAAGGGCTGCCAAGCTCTCTGCTGCTTCCTCGGCAGAGTGAGAACCAGAGGATGCAAGCGGCAGGGAGAGGTGTTTGAGCTGATGTGGCTAAAGATCAGAACTTCAAAAGGGGACCCAGGGTCCCTGTTAGGGAGCTCTTCTGAATCTCATCTCTGAGGTTTGGCATTTCTGATTTCACTCGGGCATGTGGCCTTGTGGATGGCTTTTAATTTTGATCTGACTGGTGGCCTGATTTCTTTCTAACCACCCACTTTCGGGGGGCTGGGCTGGGGCCAGAGGGGCTGAGAGGGTCTCTCTGTGGCTGCAGTGACCTGGAGAAGTCTGTGGAGAAGATCCAGAGGGACGTCTCCCACAACCACCGCCTGGTGCCTGGGCCCGAGCTGGAGGAGAAGGCGCTGGTGCTGAAACAGCTCGGGGAGACGCTGACTGAGCTCAAGGGTGAGCCTGGGGGCCGGCAGTGTGGCAGGTGGTCCCAGTGGGGTCCCCGCAGCACCCCTGCCTCCACCCCCCCTGGGCGTGGCCTTTTCTGCTGCCCATTCTCCCAGCTCTCTGAGCCGCGACCCCTCAGCTCACTCCTTTCTGTCCCCTCAGCTCACTTCCCAGGCCTGCAGAGCAAGATGCGGGTAGTGCTGCGCGTGGAGGTGGAGGCCGTGAAGTTCCTGAAGGAGGAGCCGCAGCGCCTGGACGGGCTACTCAAGCGCTGCCGGGGGGTCACAGACATGCTGGCCCAGATCCGAAGGTCACTCCATCCCTGACCTCTTCTCTCTGACTTCTGACTCCCCATGGGGTTACACGCCGGCCCAGATTGCTAGATCAGTCTGACCCCTCATCCTGACTCCCCTAAAGGTCCCTGGTGTGTCCACTAGAGCCGCACCCTGACTCTGCCCTGTGCTGGGCTTGGCTGTCCCTCGTGCCGGATGCAGCCACTCCTCCCCCGGCCCTTGCCTCAGTCCTGCAAGATCCCAGAGCCCTCCTTACACGCTGCCTCCCTCAGGCCAGGCTTCCCTTCCACGGAGCCACCACCCTGCTGGTCTCACAGCTGCTCCTAACTCTTCCAACCCCAGGCAAGTGGACGAGGGTGTGTGGCCACCCCCCAACAACCTCCTGAGTCAGTCCCCTAAGAAGGTGACAGCCGAGACTGACTTCAACAAGAGCTTGGACTTTGAAATGCCACCCCCCAGCCCTCCGCTAAACCTCCATGAGCTGAGTGGGTCCACCGAGGGAGCCCCTTCGACCCCCAAGGGGGGCAACCCCACCAAAGGCCTGGATGCTTCTGGCAAGAGAAGTGTGGACAAGGCTGTGTCTGTTGAGGTACTTGGCCCGGGGTGAGGGTCAGCTAGGCTCACCTGGTCTCACTACCCTCCTAGATTTGAGGTGCCAATGCAGCGTGGGTACTTTTCCTGGTGGTGGGGAGTCTGAAAAGCACATTTAGGGCGACATTCATCTTGCTAGACAGAAAAGCATATTTTAAAGTTATAATAATTAAAGCAATGTGGTATTGTCATAAGGGTAGACTATGTGGTCAGTGAAACAAAAGACAATGTCCAAAAACAGGTCTAAGTATATGAAGAGAGCAGTTTATAAAGAAGGGGGCATTCAGACTCATGGGGAAAGAGTGTAATATTCAAGAAGTTCGAGGATCTTCGGGGCTCGATCAAATGTGGGGCTTCCTTTACCATTCCTTGTACATGTGGCTGGGGAAGGGGCTGAGACCCCAAATGTCCAGGAGCAGGGCAGCCACTGCAGTCGCGACTCTTGCCCCCTCCTCTGAAGGCTGCTGAGCGGGACTGGGAGGAGAAGCGTGCAGCCCTGACCCAGTATAGTGCCAAGGACATCAATCGGCTGCTGGAGGAGACACAGGCGGAGCTGCTGAAGGCCATCCCTGACCTGGACTGTGCAAGCAAGTCCCACCCGGGCCCAGCCCCCACCCCTGACCACAAGCCCCCCAAAGTCCCCCACGGCCAGAAGGCAGCCCCCAGGACGGAGCCCAGTGGAAGGAGGGGCTCAGGTATGGAGGAAGGTGGGGGGGTGAAAAGCAGAGAGGAGGGGAGCCCCATCTATAGGAGCTCCCAGGCTGATGGGGAGGCACGTGGGAATGAGAATCTCTGTGGTCCCAGCACCTCCCTTCTCCAGCAGCCTGACCCTCAGCCACCAAAGGGAGACCCAGGGGCTGGGTTAGAGCTGGACTCCATCCATGGCTCTGTCCACTGCCCTGACAGCAGCTGAGGGGCAAGTCCAGGCAGAGAGTCATCCGCCTGCACCTCTGACCCTGCATATGCTCTGAACCAGGCTGTGCTGACACGGGTGCCTCACTGACCAATACAAACATGGGTCCTATGCTCCCCCGCGCCCCCAGCCTGTGAGCTCACAAGGGAGGCAGAAATCCGAACCAGAAATGGCAGCCATCATCCATTCATTTATTCATCCCTGCCGCACATGTTTGTTAAACACTAGGTACTAGGAATAAAGAATAAGACACTGCTTGCTTTTAAGGCACTTAAAGTTTAGTGGGAGAATAATACTAACATAATGTTTATCATGCACTTACTGTATGACAAAAACTGCCCCAAATGCTTTCTACGTACTAGTGCTTATAATTCCGTAACAACTCTAAGAGGTAGTTAGTTATAGTAGTTATTTCCATTTTACAGATGAGGACACTAAGCTCAATGTGGTTATGTAATCTATCGCAGGCCACAGCTAGTGTGTGTACCAGAAAAAGAATGTGTTGTTAAATGCAGTGGTGGAGTGAGCTCTGGTGTTGAGCAGCCCTAGAGGGGCCCCTGGGAGAGCAGGAAGGCTTCCCATTGGAGCCTTGAAAACGGGTTGGTGCTTCCCGGGCCAGTGAGAGGGCATTCTAGGGAGAGGAATCAGCATGTGCAAATGCCTGGAGATACGTGTTTGGTGTTGCACAGCAGGGTCCAGGCAAGGGAGATACAAGCAGGGCCGAGGCTGGAAGATTGGCAGGTGCAGAGGGTGCTGGGCCAAGGAGCTTGGATGTGGGTTTGGCTAACGGGGAGCCATTGAGGATCAAAGCCAGAGGAATGTCAGGTTTGAGTGACTTTTCTGCAGGTTGCCCTGGAAAGAGCCCCGCCCCTATCCCCCAGAAGGATTGGGGGAAGGGAGAGCCTGGTGGGCACAGTCAGGCTCTTACAGTAGTTACTGTTCTCTCTTGATGGAAAAAGGATGAAGTTCTGTTCCAGGGCAAGGGCTGAGGGGCAAGTGGAAAAGAAAGGAATTACAGCATCATTCCTCAAACTTGAATGTGCCCATGAAATCACCTGACGAGCTGTCAAAATTAGGCTTCTGCTCCGGCAGCCCTGGGTGGGGCCTCAGCGTCTGCATGTCTAACGAGTTCCCACGCTGCCAGTGGCTGGTCCACGACCACAGTTTGAGTAGCAAGGGGTCAGATTGCTATCAGAGGAGGAGTGACAGGCCTTGGGGCTGGGTTGCGGGAGGAGGGGAGAGGTGGAGGAGGGGACCTGTGTCCTTTCCCCTCAGCTTTTCTCGCCCCTCCTCCCTGGAGGAGGAGGCAAGGTTTATTCCCCTTGGAGTCAGGTGTGGCACACAGACGCCAGGGTGGCAGGTCCCCTGACCTCCAGCCTTTGGCTGCCTGCAGATGAGCTGACGGTGCCCCGATATCGCACAGAGAAGCCCTCCAAGTCGCCCCCACCACCCCCTCCCCGCCGGAGCTTTCCCTCCTCCCATGGTCTGACCACCACACGCACTGGAGAGGTTGTGGTCACCAGCAAGAAGGACTCGACTTTCATCAAGGTACCAACCCCCCCCACACACCTTGGGACAAGGAGGCTAAGTCATGGGGATGCCTCTGGGATCCTCTGGGTGGTCCCCTCTCTCAGAGGAAGTGTGAGCAAAGAAGGGGGCTGGCCAGTGGTCACTCTCCTTCCGACATGGGCTTCCACCATGGGGACGGGCCATCCTGGAAGGATGAGGAGCTAGGGCCGGCGGGAGACGGTCTGGAACCCGTGGCGCCTGGGAGGTGAGCTGGTGCCGGAGCCCGGGCAGAACTTGGTTTTGACGGGGGGCCTGGGCCTTGCAGAAGGCCGAGTCCGAGGAGCTGGAGGTGCAGAAACCCCAAGTGAAGCTGCGCCGGACTGTGTCCGAGGTGGCCCGCCCGGCTTCCACACCGCCCATCATGGCCTCTGCCATCAAGGACGAGGACGATGAGGACCGCATCATTGCAGAGCTGGAGGTGGGTCAGTGGGGTGACTGGCCCCCGAGTCATCAGCCAGGCCCTGCTCCCTTTCCCTGCTAAGCGGGCCCCAGGGGGAGGTGGCTGGACTAGGACAGATAGTTGGACTCTCGGGCTCCCTGCTGAGCGCTGGCCTGTTCGGGACCCCGTCCTTCTGGCCCCGATTTCTTTCTCCACTGTAAAATGGGGGACATGCTATAAGGTCTCTCCTTGCGCATTTGAGGTTTGTGACTATGGCCCTTGAGACCCACCCCAACTGCCCTGAAGTCCCCGTCCTCAAATGCTCTTCAAACATTCAATGCCCCTCTACCTAAGTGCCTTGAGCCCACTGCCAGTCACTCACACTCAAGTATTCTCAACCCCGCCCCGAGCGGCTGGAGACCCTGGACTTCCAGGGCTTCTGGAAGAGAGACGAACTGGAGTGGCCACTCGTCATTGAAAGGGGCCAAGGGGTGAGGCTGGGAGCCCAGTGCCAGCCCAGGCCACCCTTCCCTGTGGCTGCCTGAGTGATAGGCCAGCACCCCATTGTCCTCCCTGGGGCCCTCCTCCAAACGTTCCCCCACCTTCTGCTCCCCAGGTGTTTGAGAGAAGCTCAGTGTCTTCCCTCCCCCCCACGCCCCGCCGCCAGCCGATCCCTACCCTGCTGTCCCCCCAGGACCCAGGGCCCCCTGCGGGTTCAGCCCCGGGCCCCACATGGAAGGTAACGGGCTGCCCCACCCTCTCACGGCGCTCTTTCTGCCTGGGCCTCCACAGCTTCCTCTCTTCACCTGTCACACTAACCTGCTAAAATGCCAGTCACACCCTTGGGTGCCCTCCACCGCCACAGCCTCACCCACGTGGACTCACCCCCTTCCTGCTCCAAGGAGGCGCACACCTTCCTTCCGTCCCTGAGAGTCCAGCAGCCTGGTATCCAGTGGCCCCTGGGTCTCCTTTTTGTTACAGGCTTGGTTCCGAGTCAGCCTGTGGTGGTCTTGGTATTTTGTTCTAATCTGCGGCCAAGTTTAGGTCTGACCTGCAGCCTGGGTTTTGTTTTGGTCTAAGATGGGAGTTTGGATCTTGCTCACTGGATGACTTTAGGTCCAATTCAAAATCTGAGCCCTTGCATAGTCCCTGCTGTCCCCCCTACTCTGCTGCCTGTGCCAGGCGGGGGCTCTGTTTCTAACACTAGCATTTTTGCCTGGCACTGAAGGTGAGGACTCCCCAGGGGAAAACGTGTTTACAGCCTCCCTCTGACCCATGGCCCCGTCTCACCCCCTTGGTCAGGGAGCTTGGAATGGATGAAACTCAGACCCTTCCTTGGCTGCTGGCTCCGTATCTTTCAGGATTCGGAAGTTCTTCCTTCTCTCTGACTTCAGTCCTTGCTGCTGTCCTGCTGCACTTATTTCCTCTTACACTCCCTTGGGAACTGGGGGATGGACCTGTTGTCTGCATCCCCGGCACACTGCTTGGGGGTGGCCTGGGGGGCACTGGGAATCTTTCCCTCTGCTCAGCGCTGCTCGGGCAGGAGGGCCTCTGCTCTGGGAGGGCAGCCCCCATTGCACACACAGGCTCCCCTGCCTCATCTGGTTCTCCTTGGCCCACAGTGGGCTCCGTGCTGGCCACCACCTGATTCCGGGCTGGCCTGTGGCCTAGTGCTGCTTTGTGTCACTGGCCAGGGGGAGCAGACAGGCACCAGATGGGTGGACAGTGCCGTCTGCTGGGCAGAGGCAGGGCACAGAGCAGTCCAAGGAGCATCTGTGGATAAGCAGCACAGAAGGGCTGCCTCCAGCAGACTGTGCCTGGGCACCCAGCCCCCGCCCCTCTGGCTCTGGGGAGCCAGTCCTGAAGGGAACCAGTGGGCAGAGCCCTTCGGCTGGCCTTTGCGGCCTGGCTCCCCCTCTGCATCCTGAGGCGCCGTCGGGCAGTCGAGCCAGGCAGGCCTGGGTCACCCTCTCTGCCTTCCCCGTCTGCACCCCCACCTTCAGGTAAGCAGGTGGCTGGGCTGGCGGGTTGCCTAGGGAGGGAGGCTGGGGGACCCTGCGGCCCGGCTCCCCCCGCATCTCCCTGCCGCTCCTCTTAGTGGAAAGAGCACTGGACTTGGAGTCAGACTCCCTGGTTTCAAGTCCTGGCTCTGCCACTAACTAGTTGTGGGTAAATGACCCGAGTGAATCACATGACCCTCCCCCACCCTTGATCTCCTCATTAATCATATAGAGCAGGTTAGAGTAGCAGCTATTTTGTGGGTTACTGTAAGGATTAAAGGTGAAAGTGTATGTGACAGAGTCTGGCACAAAACTGGTGCTCAGAATTTGACCAGGGTCCGCTCATTTTGGGGGGGGTCTCTTTATGCCCCCACCAAAGCCAGAGCGAGGGGTGTTCACACAGAAGCAGGCACTCTAGCTTTGCCCGCGCCTGTGTGCAGCAGAGGGAGGTGGCCGAGCCCCTCCGCTTGTGCCTATGAAACCCCTGGAGGAAGTTTTGAAAGTTGGGGATACAGTGGCCAGGAACCTCTGGTCTGTGATGAGGATGAGAGCCCAGCCCCTAGAGCAGGGGTCCCCAAAGTACAGCCCGCGGGCCGCATGCAGCCCCCTGAGGCCATTTATCCGGCCCCCGCCGCACTTCCAGAAGGAGCACCTCTTTCATTGGTGGTCAGTGAGAGGAGCATAGTTCCCACTGAAATACTGGTCAGTTTGTTGATTTAAATTTACTTGTTCTTTATTTTAAATATTGTATTTGTTCCCGTTTTGTTTTTTTACTTTAAAATAAGATATGTGCAGTATGCATAGGGATTTGTTCATAGTTTTTTTTACAGTCCGGCCCTCCAATGGTCTGAGGGACAGTGAACTGGCCCCCTGTGTAAAAAGTTTGGGGACCCCTGCCCTAGAGGCTAGAGACCAATGTCTGGTCCCCACCCACACAGGGCTGCTAGTCTCCATCATCCAGTTTAGTTCAACAAATCGCTGGGATCAAGCACTTGCAGTGTGCCAGGCACTGTTCTGAGCGCATGCTCACATGAGCTCACTTGAGGCTCCACCCACTCCTCATACTGTTATCTCATTGCACAGGTGGGCTGGGCAAGCTCATGGGAGTACCTGTGAGACCTGCTCTCAGAACTTAGTTTAGCATGGGCAATGGCAAGTCAACGTGTATCTGTGCTTCTAGGTAAACTGGCATCTCTGCCAGGAAGTGGGAGACTGGAAGGTATGGTGGGAAGAGGCCTGAGTTCTAGTCCCAGCTTTGCCTCTAATTGCTGGGTTAACTCAGCCCCCTTCCCTGCCTCAGTTTTCCCATCTGTGGAAGGAAAGGGCTGGGCTTACCTATTGTCTAACCTCCCATCTCTGCTCGGGGTAGTCGGGTCTGCAGGGACCATAGTGTTCTCTCATCTCTCTTCTCCCCCCAGGCTGCCCCAGGCCCCAGGGCCTTCTGCGTCCCACGGATCATCTTGACGGAGTGTGCCCCCAACCCTCCCTCTCCACCAGAGGCCAGGCTTGAGGAACCCAGTCCCAGGATGGCCCCCACCCCAAGACCCCGGACCCTGGTTGGCAGTGGGAGGGGCTGGGGCGGCCCGCAGGCCCTGCCAGGAGTCGTGGCCGAGGCTTCCTGGCCCAGGAGCAGTTTGATGCCCGAAAAGGAAGGGACACCCCTGAAGAAACTGGGGATAGGGGACTGCAGCCCGGAAGAGGGAGGAGCCAGGGCCCCCTGTTCTCGGGGGCCAGCCCTGGACAGGGCTCAGAAGCCCTCCACTGCTGAGACCCCCCCAGAGGAGGCGCCCAAGGACTCGGGACATGACGCCCACGCTCACAGTGGGCAGAGTGAGGGCCAGCCTCGTGCCGGCCTAGGCCGCTCGGGACGTGACGCCCACGCGCATAGTGGGAAGAGTGAGGGCCAGAATCGTGCTTGCCTAGGCCGCACAGGGAGGGAGGCCGCCCCCCAGCGGATGGACAGTCTGGAGGAGACACTCCGGGAGCTGGAAGCTGCCCTGAGCCAGATGGGCACGGCCCCCTCCGCGGGGCCCCCTGGTCGCCCCCCAGGCCCGCCCCCCCGGTCCCCAGGTGGCTGCCTCCTCCCCTGTCCTCCCTCCTGCCTTCCTGCTCCAGTCTCTCTGTCTTCAGAGCTGGAGGGAGCTGGGGGCTGCAGGAACTCCACGCCGCCCCCTCTCCCCGCTGTCCTCTCAGCTCCTGCCGCCCTCCTGGGAGCCTGGCACCGGGTGGGCTTCGCAGGCTGCGCCCAGGGAGGCTGGGAAGCTGGCCTCCCCAGGGATCAGGCCGGGCAGCCCCAGCAGGGACCAGGGCCTCTCCTCTGCTCTGTATCTATCTGCAAACCGACAAATAAAGTTCTCTTCCTCTTTTCCATCCCCCCTGCTCCCCTCCCCCTCTCCTGTCTGACTCTGCCTCTGTTGTTCTCTCCCTGCGCCTCTGGGTCCCCAGAGCCCCGCTGGGCAGGCCTGGTACCTGGGGCGGGTCAAGGGGGCTGGGTTTATCCATCTTCAGGGAGACTTCGTCCCCATCTTCCCATCGGGAAGAAGATGTAGGCCTGAGGCTGTCAGTCCTGCTGTCTGCCATTATAAAGACCCCCCTCCCGATCCCAGGCATGCTCTCCTGGGCTCAGGAAGGTGTCCCTTTGCTGGGAGCAAGGTGGTACCAGGGACCTTCACTTTGGAAGTGGCTACCCCAGGGCGCACCAGCTGTCTGTGGTTTATTTATTCAAGGAAACCACTAAAGAGTCCTCGCTCTAGAGCAGGGCGGTCAGAAACGGAGCTGGTCACCTCTCTCCTTCAGAGAGTCCTTAACCCTGGCTTCTGGGAGTGGACCTGAGTCCTGGGCTTGGATGTGAAGCTGAGGAGGGGTCTCCAGGGCCCACCGATGAGGTCCCAGCCCCAAAGGCCCCACCCGCGCCTAAGGTTCCTGTGTGATCCTCCCTCCAACCCCAACCCTGATCTTTTTCCTGCAGAGTGGTGGTGGCAGTGTGCCCCCCATGAAGGTGGTGACTCCGGGGGCCTCCAGGCTGAAGGCAACCCAGAGCCAGGCTGGCAGCCCGGACAAAGGCAAGCACGGCAAGCAGAGGGCTGAGTACATGAGGATCCAGGCCCAGCAGCAGGTAAGGCGGGCCCCACGGGAACAGGACCGTGACCCCATCCAGCCCCCCGCCTCTGCAGTGTGTTGTGCTCCTGTGTGTGCTGGCCATCTCCTGCCATCGTGCCTGTGGCCAGCTTCCCACCCGTTGCCCAGAGGTTCTCCCTGCCGGGACTGTCCCACCAGCCCCTTGAGCCACCTCCTCTCTCCTCTCCTGATCCCAGTGCTCTGGGTCTGGTTTAGAACTTACGTTCTCAGCCAGGCCCTGCCCCTTACCAGGCCCCTCATGCAGCGCCAGAGAGCCCTCTCCCGTGGCCTCTGCGGGCCTGGAAGCGAGTAGACTCCTGTCCCCACCAGCCCTAATGACTGGGTCCCTTCCAAGGTCTGGCCTGCCCTGCCCTGGGGTGGGAGGGAGACATATGCCCCTTCCTCTTCTGCCACTCCCAGTCTCTCCACTCCCTTCTCTCCAGTCTCAGCCGCCGCTGCTCTTTGGGGCCCCCTCCTGAGTGCCTAGGCCATCTCCCAGCTGAGGGTGAAACCAACCTGCATCCACTTTTCCGCTTTTCAGTCTGGGGGTTTGGTTTCAGTGTGTTCCCGCTGACATTCAGTGGGGAGGGGGCGAAGGGAGAGAGACTCCGGCCCCCAGGTGGGGGAGGGGCAGCAGGGGTGCTTCACCCTGTTTCGATTTAATTAGTAGGCTTGGGACATGGAGCTGAGGACCTCACCCGTGGGTGTTTCTGTCCTGCGGCCCACGGGTAGCGGAGTCGGCGGTGCAGGGTGGTCCCTGGGCCTAGATGTTGAGAGAGCTTTAGTGCTCTTGCTGGGTTCAGTGAATATTTCTCAGCAGCGC
The DNA here is from genome assembly GCF_036850765.1 of Saccopteryx bilineata. Taxonomy (NCBI): domain Eukaryota; kingdom Metazoa; phylum Chordata; class Mammalia; order Chiroptera; family Emballonuridae; genus Saccopteryx; species Saccopteryx bilineata. The sequence goes on from NC_089491.1 coordinate 376,048,817, forward strand.
CCGGAGGCCCGGCCCATGCTGGGTGCTGCGGTGGGGGTCAGGGCTGTGAAATGTCCAGATGCTCTGACATGAAGGAAGGTCTAGGCTCAGAGGCAGGAGGTTGGGAGTGGGTGAGCCCAGCTGCCTCCTTCAGCAGAGGGGACAGCTCAGAGATGGGAAGGGACTTCCCAGGGGTGCATAGCAAAGTGGCCCAGAGCCAGGACTGCGACCTAGGAATTCCGAAGCCTTTTCTGCCACGTGGCCCCGCAGCAGCCCTGGGCACACAGGTCCTGCCTGCCTGCGCGTCCCCTGGAGAGTCCGGGGGAGACCGGCTAGCCTCTCCCGCCCCGCCCCTGAGCAGCCTTTCCCTGTCAGCTTCCTGCTTCCCACCGGCTCACGGTCTTGTTTTCCTCACTGGTCCCCCAGTACATGCTGCAAACCCCGTCCCCCGCTCTCTTTCCTGCCACCACCCTGGGTGACTTCCACTAGTCCTGTCCAGGCTGGGTCCCTCTTTCGTGTCCAGAACAGCAGTCGATGTTTACGGGGTGTACACAAGTGCCAGACACACGCATCATCTCGCTTCACACTCTACCTGAGAAGGGTCCTTATTATTCTCATTTGATAGATGGGGAAACTGAGGCTTTATGCAAGATCACACAGGATTCAGACCCAGACTGACACCCCTCCCCCAAAACACATTTGCTTCAGCCTCTTCAGCGCCGTCCTGGCTCTCATTATGGCCCGCCCGCGCACCCACTCCCCACTCGCCCAGCACACAGCTCCTCACCCGCTGCCCTCATGCCCCTCCCATCACCTCCACACCCCCTGCCCTCTCCCCACTCAGTCAGCCCACTCCGCTTCCCCTCCAGCCTCTCCACGGGGCTTGGCTTGGTCTCCAGTGGCCTCCAGATAGGCCTCTCCCCATCTCCTGCAGCGTGAGCGGCATATACCCCACACACACGCTCACGGGGGGCTGTGCCGACTCCCCGACCCACCCTGTCTGGACACGAGCCCTCTCCCCGACTCCTGACTCCTTTCTGGGCCTTCTCCTCACCTGTCTGTCTGCTTCACTATCCCCGGTCCCTCCTCGGCCTCTTCTCCTCTCACCACATGCTCCTCTCCTTGGGCACCAGGTGCCATCTGTCCCTGCCCAGGTCTCTGTTCTGAGCTCAAGCCTGCCAGCTGCTGTCCCCTCAGGAAATGTCACCCACCTGCAGGTGTCCACCCACACTTGGGCATCTGCCTCCCCCACCCTCCTACATAGACATAGTTGTTCTGTGCACACTTCTGCCACTGGTCTGGTGATGGCTCTCACCTTCACTTTTCTAGTAGCCTTTCTTTTAAAAAGCATCTTCTTTCTATGACAGTAAATACTGTATATGGTCCACGTGGAAATTATTTAATGCTACAGAGGCAGGGGAGGGGTCATCTCATGCCCCACGACCAGAATGCGTGCCCTTCTGTGCTTTCCCTGTGACCTCTGTCACTGCTAACCCATTTTCCCAGAACTGTGGGGTGGGGTGGGGTGACGTTTGTAAAATGCAGAATTGATTATGTCCCTCCCCCAGCCTGCAACCCGTGCCCACCAGCTGGCCGCTGTCAGGTCAGGAAATAGAATGTCCTTCACGTGCTGCCCAGGGAGCTCTGTGACGGCCTGGTTCCCTCCACTCAGCTCTCCCCACCCTCCACCAACCCCTCAATTTCCTCAGCTGCCCTGGGTCACCCCGCCCTCTGTCCCCTGGGCTGGGACACCGCTCCGTCTCAGCTCGGTCTGTGATCTTGGTCAAAATCTCCTGTCCTCTGCAGGCTCCTTTCTTACCTGTACAGTGGGGTCAAAAACTTAGCAGCAGGCCCTGAGGTCACGTAATGCTGGGTGTGGACAAGCCACCACGTGATCTTCAGAGGAAAGCAGTCACCATCATTTTTGGACACACTGTACATTAGGGCAGAGGCCTCTTGCTCATCACATGATTCTAAGGCTTGGAGCTCGCAGCTGCCTTTGACAGTGATGGGGGGAGGGAAATTGAAGTACCAGGACCAGAGACTCAGGAACTGGGGGCCAGGGAAGGAAGTCCTGAGATGTGCGGCAGTGTGATGCTCCAGAGGGGATCAGAGGCGTGACTGAGAGGAACCCCCTTGGGGGTTGTGCTTATGATCCAGGGGTGGGATGGCGGCCAGATTCCCAGGGGTGCGAGGATCCGGAGCTGGTGGAACTATGGGCAGCCCTTCCTCTACCAGGGCTGAGAAACCTCTGAGATGAAGGGACCACCCAGAGGGCTGAGGGTTGTTGAGGCACTCAGGCACCAGTGAAAGCTGGAGGCTGGACTCCCCTGGGGCGAGATGGCAGGAAGGCATAGAGTTTAGGGAGCCCCGTGAGAGCTGGACTGCTGGACTCGTTCTGGAGGGCGGGGCCACCGCCTGCAACATGACACCGAGGGAGGGAGGCAGGAGGGAAGGAGCTTCTCTTCCTGGTCTCTCCACCCTGCCATAATCCCATTGGCCAAACCCAACCAGAGGCTAGTCAGCAAAGACGTGGAGGTGGTGGCTGTGATGTCAGCCAGCCGGGACACAGCGCAGGGCAGGACTTGGAAGGATGTTGGTGGTGATGGTTAAGCAGATAGAAAATAGCCAGTACTCCTTCCATGTACCAAGTTGTATATCTTATTTAATCCTCATGACAACTTTATATCTTAAAATATGTGTGCTGAAACAGTTCTGTCGCTGTGAATCCCTATAGCACCTGGGACGTTGCTTGGCCTACACAGGCCCTCAGTCAATATTTGTAGGCTAATTAATTTACCCTGGTCGGCAAACTGCGGCTACGAGCCACATGCGGCTCTTTGGCCCCATGAGTGTGGCTCTTCCACAAGATACCACGTGCGGTGCTACCTCGATAAGGACTGTACCTACCTATATAGTTTAAGTTTAAAAAACTTGGCTCTCAAAAGAAATCCCAGTCGTTGTCCTGTTGCTATTTGGCTCTGTTGACTAGTGAGTTTGCTGACCACTAGGCTAGGTGAATGAATGGATGAACGGATTTGCCGTGGATTGGGCCCAGTCCAGATGGGAAGAGACAAAGCAGAGTTGAAATGTTAAAATGATCATAACAATAGCTCCCATTCATTGTGTCCTGAGTACAGACACTGGGCCTGTGCTCGGTGTTGCATCATCTCATGTGACTGATGCTGTGGGGACTGTTTTCCCTGCTTCGCAGATGAGGACATGAAGTCCCAAGGGAGACCCTGCTCAGGGTCACACGGTGAGAAAGTGGCAGAGCTGGGACATCAGCCCGGGTGTGCCTGGTACAGATTCTGTTGTCTTCATGCTAGGTTCTCCCGCTTTGCCAGGGAGCATAACCTTGAGGTCCCCACCAAGCCTCGGTGAGGTGGCAGCAGTGACTTAAACACTGTTGACTAGACCAGTGGTTTTCATCCTTTTTACACTTGGGGACCAGTGAAAATAGAATTATTTGGGGGACCACTAAGGCAGAAATCACTCGAAGTGTAGGTGAATTCAACTAAGTTCCTGGGTCTATAATCTTCCTACAACATCATGGTGTTGAACTCTCCCACAGACCAGCACAAAATTTCTGGTGGACTCATCTGTGAGCCGGTGGTTGAAAAGCACTGGACTGGAGCAGCGGTCGGCAAACCGCGGCTCGCGAGCCACCTGCAGCTCTTGTGCGGGCGAAAGGGCCAGCTTAGGAGCGCCCTGATTAAGTTAATAACAATGTGCCCACCTATACAGTTTTAGTTTAAAAAATTTGGCTCTCGAAAGAAATGTCAGTCGTTGTCCTGTTGATATTTGGCTCTGTTGACTAATGAGTTTGCCGACCACTGGACTAGAGCACTGGGGGCAGCTTTGGGCCTCATGTGTCAGTGGGAATCCTAGCCGCAAATCACAGAAACTGCCATTCAAAGTGGCTTAAACAAGAAGAAAAGGTATTGTAACAAAGGAGAAGTGTGGAGGCAGGGAGGGTCCGGGGCTGGGGGTTCAGCAGTTCACGGATGGCTGAGACTTGGTGTCTTCCCGATCTGGATCCTGCTGGCCCATCATTCCGCCCTCCCCCCTCGGTGCCTTCATTCTAGGAACCCTAGGCCCAAAGATCCTTTTAGGAGCAGGAGACCCTTCCCAGATCTCCCCTTTTCTCATTGCCTTGCCTAATCATCCACTGATGAGGAGGAGAAATTGCTCGAAATTGCCATAGATTTCTCAAACCCACCCACCGTGGGCTGGGAGAGGCCCCGCCTCTCCTGACAGCCCAGAGCCGGGTTCAGAAGGGCTTCTGAGGAGGGGGAGGTGGCCCTGGGAACGGCCCTGGTGGAGCTGTCAGCAGGGTCTCCTGTATCAAGATGCTCTACACCTGGGCGGGAATCTATGCGTCATAGCATCAAGGGGCAGGTCGGTGTGCTGAGGGCACAGAGAGGGTGCTAGCCTCTGACCCACAGGAAGCGGAAGGGTGCAGGGTTCAGCCCTCCGGGCTCCAGCTAATGGCTCCAGTCTTCCCTGGTTGAAGGCCGAGCATCTGTGAGGTTTCTTCCCTGCCACAAAGGCGACAAAGCTCTGCTTCACTGGACACAATTGGAGCAACAGGGGAGGGCTGGCTGGTGAGGTGCAAGTGGCAGGGACCTCAGCTGTGTCACCTGAGAATTCTGAACAGCACAGGGCAGGGTCGCAGGCAAAGTTGGCCATGCACCCTTAGCTTCAGGAAAGTGGATTTTGGCTGTTGGTGCGGCCAGTCCCCTGGGAGGGAAGATGGCCTGAAAGAACTTCACCCGTCAGGCTCACAGAGCAGCCGTAAGAGGTCGCTGTGAAGAAGGGGCAGGGGCGGAGGGCGTCCGTGTGAACTCTGCCCAGCGCTGATGTTTAGGGGCCTCACACTGACTGTGGGAGAAGGGGGACATCACCTGGGTGAGAATACCTCACCTGAGTGAATGCAGGAGTCGGGTAGAGGCCTAAGTAGGGAAGGCAGGTGTTTTAAAGACCAAAGCTCAGAATAGATAGAAGCTTTTCACCAGTGCTAAAGGGAAGGAACAGAAAAAGCTTTTAACTAGAGCTTTGCTGAGAACAAAGAAGACAGCCAGGAAGGAATCAAAGAGCTGGCCTGGGACATGGTGGGATGTAAAGGGACGTGGGGGACAGTGGACGCGCCCCCCTATCACCTGGCTTTGAGAGAAAGGACTTTAGATGGGAAAAGGGGTGGGACAGGAGCCTAAGGTAAGTGACAGGGAGTAAGAGAGCTCTTGGCTGCCTTTGAATGCGTTTTCCCGGAGCCTGGATGCTGGGATCCGTGAGCAGGGCCATGCCTGGCATGCGGATCTTGGCAAAGGACTGAGCGAATGGGAAAAATCCTGTGTCTGCAGCCCTGGAGCCCCTTTGAGTTCCACAGTAAAGAGAAGAGGGGTAGAAGACCCAAACAGGGAACTTGCCATGATTTTCATAAAGGGGGAAAATGTAGACTGCAGACTGCAGTGTGGCCAGCAAACCCCAGATGAATCACTGCACACGGGGAAGAAGACATGATCTCCAGCAGCCGGTGGGGGGGGGGTGTCGCTGTCAGGCTGTGTGTGATCTCATTTCCCTTCCAGGCTGCTGGGGCACTGTCTGGCTTTCCCCCCCGCAAGGCATCCGATAGAGCTGACCCAGCAGCTGGCTGATAATACGGGTCATGGGATACAGATTGACCCTGTGCAAACCTAACCCGCAGGAGGTCTCTGACGCTGGGTCCCAGCACTCTGTTTCCAGTCCTCTTCCTTTCTGTCTTTTTTTTTTTTTTTTTAATCAATACGATTCAGTTACCACATTAGTAGCTATGTGAGGCCAGGGGGGACAGGGAGAAAACTGGGTCTGTGTGGCCCTAACCCAGCAGAGCTCGAAGTGTGCAGCAAGATCGCTTGGGGCGCCTGCCCAGAATGCAGGCTCCTGAGCCCACACAGAGATGGATTCGGGGCGGGACCAGTGTAGATGCACGGCCATTGCTGGAGGTGGGGAGGGACTGGGCTATTTCTGTCCGAGCTGACCGGTGAGTGTGAGGCATATTACCAGGGAATGAGCTCTTACAAGGCCCAGCTCAAAGCTGGAGAAACAGTTATACAGATGCAGTTGGGAGGGAGGCTCAACGCAGCACCAGCCTTTATCTCCAGGCTGGGGGTGGGGAGGTTCTTGAGAGAGGTGCTCCCCAGGGAGGACAGGCTCACTCCTCAGTTGCTTAGAATCAGGCTCCTGCTGAAGTAGGAAGGGGCCCTGGCTGGGCTGCTGGCCAGTTGGGACTAAGAGCCCATCTGCTCCCTGCCGGCTCCGAGGGCATGCCCCCCGTGGCGGCTAATGTTTCATTCTTCTTCCCTCCTCCCCTGTCCTCTTCCCCACGCCCTGGCGCCATCTCCCTTGTGCTTCTCTGGTCTCTCTCTGCCACCTTCTCTCTTTCCTCTCAGTGACCTTGGACCTCTATTCCCACCCCGCTTCCCAGGCCCCTGGGTCCACCTCTGTGCCCCTGTTCTGGCCCTGCCGTGGCCCCCTCCTCTGTCTCAAGGGGACTGCTCTCTTAAGACGCCCTCCCCCATTTCTTCCTTCTGCAGTTCATTTTCTCTTGGCTATTTGGAGGCTTTTTCCCTTTTTAAAGCTGGGGCCGGCACGAAGGCTGTCCCTTCCTCTCTCTGACCCCTGACCCCTGTTTTTGTTCCAGGCCACTAAACCATCTAAAGAGATGAGTGGGTCGAGTGAGACCTCAAGCCCAGTCTCAGAAAAGCCCTCGGCTTCCAGAACCTCTATCCCCGTATTGACTTCGTTTGGGGCGAGGAATTCTTCCATCTCCTTCTAGAAGCCCCCCCCCCCCACGCCAGCCTGCCCCCCTCCCTGACCCCTGCCGTGTATCTCCCTACTCCTCCCTTCCTCTCTACCCACCCCACTCCATTCTCCAGACCCTGCGGAGAGTTGCCACGAGTGGGGCCCTCCTCACTTCCTCTGTACATCCCCTGTTGGTGTTTTTGGTTTTTTAAATGATTCACTTTTAATGATCTTTTTTTAAAAGAGAAAAACTGTAAAACTAAGAACCAAAACACACCGCCTTCCTCTGATTTCCTGTTTCAAAATGGTCCACTTCCTCTCCTCTTCCATCCCTTTTCTCCCCTCTTCCCATCCAAGTCTGTCCTTACGTTCCTGCCCCTGCCCCCTCCTTTCCCACCTCCCCTTCCCCCACTTCCCAAGAGCACTCCAAACAAACTCTGAGCCCCAAGACTTGGAGCAGCGAGATACCCCCTCTCCCTTCTTCGGAAACCTTCCTGGAGGAGAACCTGGACATTGGACCACCCCAATATCGGGCTGGAAAAGGGGACGCAGGCAGACTCGGGCCTGGAGGCTCCGCCCTGTCCAAGCTCTGGATGTGACTGAACTTGGCTGTTTCTTTGCTCCCTTCCACGTGTGCCCTGGTGGGCCTGGAGTCAAGACTTTTGGGCTGGAGGGGGACCTCAGAGTGGGTGTGGGGCACGTGAGGCCATTGAATCCACGTCCTTGGAGATGAGTTGGCTTCCTGGGACTCCCTTCCCGTGACGAGGCCCGTCCTGGCTCGTCCTAAGGGGAGGAAGGGGCTCTTTTGGACTATTGGCTGTGATGGTGGGTTCAGTGGACAACCTGACCCCAGGGACACTGCTTTGGCAGAGGGCAGCCCAGAGGAAGGGTATTTGATACTTTTAGTTTCCTAATTTAGCACTTTAAATGACATTAACTTATTTAATGGGGGTGGGGTGGGCAAGAATGAAGGGCCTAGATAATTAGCTTTTGAGGCCTGGAGGGTGGGAAGGGTCCGGTTGTGAGGGAAATAGGGGCGATGATGAGGATGGCTCTGTCCCCAGGGGTAGGGCGACAACCTTCAACCATCCTCTTTGAGATTTGAGGGTTTTCAGGGAAGGGGCAAGACATGGTTTTTAAGTAGGGAGCTGGTGACCTCTGGTGAGATCCTTGGGGTCCCTGAGGCCTACCCAGCCAGCCAGCGCCCCCTACCTGTGGACACCTGCCTTGCAGAAGCTGTCCACAGTGAGGCTTTTGGCCAGGTCCTGAGAGGGGGAGGGGGAAACCAACTTTGGACCTCAGCCCTGCCTCCCAGGGGACATAGTGAGGGGCCAGCAGGGAAAGTGTGGGTGGGGAAGGAGGAGGATGGTGGAGTGGGTCCCCGGGGAGCAGGGTTCCTATTTGGAGCACAAAGTGGGGTAAGCACAGGGGCGGGGGTTGGGATTAATCTCCCTGAGTAAGCACAGAAAGAAGGAGCCACTCACTGCAGGGCGGCACCTCCTGTCCTGGGACCCCGAGGGAAGGTCCTCACTTAGGAGAGCCTGGGGGAGCTGTTGGGGGGAAGGGAGGGAGGGAAAATTGGGTTGTGTTTCTTCATTTCTCTTTTTATTTTGTTTTTTTGTTTTTTGTTTTTTGTTGGTTCATCCTTGTTTTCTAGCTTTGGATCATTTTTGTACAAAGGCAAGTAAGCCTTTTTGAAAAAGAACAAAAGAAGAGGAAAAAAAAAATCCCTCCCGAAAAAAAAAAACCTGGAAAAAAAAAAAGGACCTCATAAATGATGCAATTACTTTTAATTGCAGGCAACTCTTTACATTTAAGTGAAGTGTCTTAACATTTTATATTGTTTTAAAAATATATTTACATATTATATATATAATATACGTAATATAAATATATATAAATATTTAAAAAAGAAAAAAAAAAGAAAACCACGGCGCTCTCTCCCTGGCCGCTGTTGTGGCAGGGGCGGGGGGCTGGAGGGTGGGCACATCGCCTGGCTTCTGTGGTCCAGTGACATGGTTTGGTTTGACCTGGCTGTACAGAGACCCCCTGACTTGGGAGGGGAGGGGTGTGCCCCTCCTCCCTCCACCCATTGCTCTTTGCTTGCTACTTTTCACTCGCCCCTACCTTCCACCCTCAGCCCTGAGACCTGAATGTGTGCCCCACCATCATTGTCCTGAGTTGAATGTCCCTTTGTGGGGGGAGGGGGACGTGGGGAAATGTCCATCCATGAGGGAGCAGAGGGAGGGAACCCTGGGCCCGCCCCGCGCACACGTGGAGCACAGCGGGATTCGCATCTTTCACTTTGGCTTCCTGCACATTACGGGCTGAGAGGTATTTGCGTGGAACTGTTCGCAACCTGTGTGTGTGTGTGTGTGTGTGTGCACGCACTGGCACAAGCCCACTTACCTGTGTGTGGAGGGAATCGTGCATGTACAGGTGTGACCTCCCACACCTGTGTGCAGGAAGGTACATGTAACCTGCTTGGGCATTAGCACGTGCCCACCTGCACATTGGTGTGGAAGAGCTCTGTGTGTGAGGACAGTAGTGTGTGTGTGCAGAGGTGTGTAGCTGCGAGAGACTTGAATGTATGTGGGCCACAGGTGTGGCCCGAGGGGTACACTGGAGGTGCATGTAACCTGTGCATGAGTGTGCAAATGCGTGTAGATACAGGCGTGTGGAAGTGCTGGTGTGTGTTCCATCCTCCCTGCACCATGCTCCAGCCCCGCTCCCGAGCCCTGTCCCCACAGCCCTCTCAAAGCCCGCAGCACGTCAATGCCCGCCCCCCAGCTGCATGCGCCTCGCTGCTGTCCATCAGTGTGTGCTTGACCAAGAGAAAACTACGTCGCCTGGGGGGACCCTTGTACCTGGTCCTCCCAGCCCCGCCCACTGTGCTGTGTTACTCGCATGGGGGCTTTCTCTCCCGCCCCTTTCACAATATGCCGTTTCCCCAGGAGCCTCAGGCTCTGAGAGGGGTCCCAGGCGGGGCCCCCCCGGGCGAGCCCTGGCTCCACACCCTGCCCGGTCCACCCCGTAGGGCCCATGTTGGTGTAGCAGTGATGGCTTCTGTGGATATTCTGTGACCTCTGTCGGTGTAACTTGACAATTTCTAAATGGAAAAAGGTTGCTGTGTTTTCTCTGTCTCTCTCTTTTTTAATGTCTTTTCTTCTCCCCACTTCCCTGCTCTCTTTCCTCTTCGGTTTTTCTAGCCAAGTGTTTGGGGCTTAAATAAAACTCGTTTCCTTTTCCTCTCCTGGATCTCCTTCCTATAGGCTGCTGTCTCGTTATTGCCCAACTTCACCCAGAAGGTGCTGGGATGGATGGGCCGAGGATGGGGGTCCCTGGTGACACCTGCGAGTGACCAAGCTGGAGATGTTGGGGTCACACAACTAGAAAGATGCACTCAGGATTGAATCAAGCTCTGCCTGACCCCAAATCTGATGTTTTACCCCAAAAACCAAAGAGTCTGATTACCTCTAGTGGTCCCCAGGGTCAGGTCTCAGCCTTCTCCCCTCGAGGCAGGATGACCCTTCATGGTGTCTGTTTATTTTTTCAAGAGCAGCAGCTTTCAAACTTTTTTTTTTTTGTATTTTTTTTCTGAAGATGGAACCGGGGAGGCAGTCAGACTCCCGCATGCAACCGACCGGGATCCACCCACCATGCCCACCAGGGGGGATGCTCTGCCCATCTGGGGCATTGCTCTGTTGCAACCAGAGCCATTCTATGCCTGAGGCAGAGGCCACAGAGCCATCCTCAGAGCCCGGGCCAACTTTGCTCCAATGGAGCCCCGGCTGTGGGAGGGGAAGAGAGAGACAGAGAGGAAGGAGAGGGGGAGGGGTGGAGAAGCAGATGGGCGCTTCTCCTGTGTGCCCTGGCCGAGAATCGAACCCGGGACTCCTGTACACCAGGCCAACGCTCTACCACTGAGCCAACTGGCCAGGGCCGCTTTCAAACTTTTTAAAGAAACTGTAACTGAAAGTAAGAAATACATTTTCCGTCTCAAAGATTTAGATATATACACACAGACACCCATATATGTAGTGAAGCAGCACATAAGACTATATACAATGCAGTCTGGTATTTTCTGTTAAATTCTAAACATTTTAGTCACAACCCATTAAATCAGTGGTTCTCAACCTGTGGGTCGCGACCCACAGGTTGAGAATCGCTGCACTAAATTGATTTCATGACCTTCCAATGGGTCAAACACCACAGTTTGAAACATACTGTCTGCAGAGCTGGTTTCAGCCCCATCATGTTGCATTTCTGCTATTTGCCTTCCCAAAGGCCTGCTGGCTCCACTTATCTCACGGTCTCCTCCGAAATCTAAAGACCCCTGAGAGTGACTTATCCTCAGTTCTGATTAGGTGGGGGCTCTGGACCCTGACCTGGAGCCAGCAAGTTGTCTGAACCCTTCCAGGTCAGCTTGTCCCACCACTGAGTGGGCCAGATGTCCTGATGGGGCATTTCAGAGTTTCCTGGAATTCTGAAGACTGTGCTGCATTACAGCAGGGTTTTTTTTTTTTTTTTTTTTTTTTCTGAAGCTGGAAATGGGGAGAGACAGTCAGACAGACTCCCGCATGCGCCCGACCAGGATCCACCCAGCACGCCCACCAGGGGGCGACGCTCTGCCCACCAGGGGGCAATGCTCTGCCCCTCCGGGGCGTCACTCTGTCGCAACCAGAGCCACTCTAGCAACTGGGGCAGAGGCCAAGGAGCCATCCCCAGCGCCCGGGCCATCTTTGCTCCAATGGAGCCTCGGCTGTGGGAGGGGAAGAGAGAGACAGAGAGGAAGGAGAGGGGGAGGGGTGGAGAAGCAAATGGGCGCTTCTCCTATGTGCCCTAGCCGGGAATCGAACCCGGGTCCCCCGCACGCCAGGCCGACGCTCTACCGCTGAGCCAACAGGCCAGGGCCTCCAGCAGGTTTTAATGGTACTTGAAGCTGCCTTTCTAAGCATTCTGCTTGGCTGAGGCATTACTGAGTTTCCTCTGCCTTTCCCTCCAAACACCAGCCCTTCCATCCCACGTGGTAATGCAGTGTCCTGGAACCAGCCTCCCAGTCCCCACGGCAGCTCCAGTTGTACTTTCTCCTCCTAAAGGTCAGCAGCGTCTTTGGAGACAGCAGCGTCTTTGGGGATCTGTTTATGATCTGCAGGGAATGCCCACTCCATGGGCCACCCGCCCGCCAGGGAGCCCTTCAGACTCAGGCAACCAGACCTCATCCTTAGGTTCTTGTAAAAATGTCAGCAGATCTTGCCTTCTCTCTCCCATCCTATTCCCAGAAAGCTGGGAGAGTAGCCAAAAAACCCCTCATCTCTCAGAATCACCCCATTCATCAAGACAGTTCAAGAGCAAGAAGAAAATGGGACCCTCACCTGCATGCTAGGAATTATGCCAGGCACCTCATTCATCTTTCAAATGCCTACAAAGTGTCTACTTGTCAGTCACTGCTCTCTGGCACTATGGTCAGCGTCTAGTAGGAGAGCCAATCAAAACACCAGGATGCCAGTACCCGAGCAAAGTTGAGACAGACGGTGAGTAGTGCCACAGGGAAGCAGGCCTGCAGCGATTGTGGCAGTGAGTAAGGGGCACCGTCTCACTGCCACAAGAGTGACCAGGTGCTGAGGGTACATTTCAGCAGAAACCTTAAGAACAAGCGATTATGTGGGAACTGGTGGCCGAGTGTCCTAGAAGACCCTGAAGTGGGAAGAAATTTGTGGGGTCTAGAAAATGAATGAAACCCAAGTGGCGTGATGGGGAGAAGAGAACATGCCATGAGGTCAGAGTGTGGGCAGAAGCCCTGTCATAGGAGGTCTTGCAGGATGTGGTAAGAAAGGCGGAGTTCATGGAGCCATGGAAATCAATGGGAGGATTCTAAGTAAGAAAGTGACATGGTCTGACAATTTCAGAAGTTACCTCTGGATGAAGTGTGGGGGAAGGGATGGGGCGGGCCAGGGTCAGGAGTGAGTGCAGACCCGCCATTTTAGGGCAGGAGCTGGTAATGGCTGCCCAGCTCAAAGCTAACAGAAAGCTTTGTTAATACATCATAGTACTCATCACTATCATTTCCTAAGTATTTGTTTGATCCGTACAACATGACTGAAAGCATGGTTACCTCCGCTTTACTGATGGGGAAGGCAGACTGAGCAAAGTAAGGGTTTGACTGACATCAGGCTGGCCTCAGAGTTGGGTCCTAAATGATAGAAGAATAGGGACTGCTTTACAAATGGAAACCTGGAGAAGCCCTCGGTTCACTCCCTCAGTGTCTGCACATCCCTGAGTCCCCTGAGCATTTTCTTCTTCTTTGATCTCTGAGTGGCTTAAGTGATCCCAGAATTCACGGAGAAACTGAGCACAGCCCACAGTGCTGGGGCCTTGGGCCCACGGCCACCATGCTCATTAGTTGTGGGCTCCTTACATTTCCATAGGAGTTTTAGGGTCAGCTTGTCAATTTCTGCCAAAAAGATGGGCTTTTAACGGGGATTACTGAATCTGCAGATCAATTTAAGGAAGGAACCAACTAAAAGTTGGTTCTGGGATTCTCTTTTTTTCTTGATCAGTCTAGATAAATATTTGTCAATTTTGTTGATCTTTTCCAAAAAACAACTTTTAGTTGATTAATTTTCTCCATTTTTATTTTCTATTTCATTTAGTTCCACTCTTTATTATTTTCTTCTCTTATGTTTAGTTTGCTCTTCTCTTTCTAGTTTCTTAATGTGAAAGTTTATTTAGTTGAAATCTTTTCCAATACAGATGTTTACAGCTCTGAATTTCCCTCCAGGCCCTGCTTTAGCTGCATCTTATAAGCTTTGATACATTGCGTTTTTGCTTTCATTCATCTTAAGGTATTTCTAATTTCCCTTGTGGTTTTTTTTGACCCATTGATTATTTCAGAGTGTGCTTTTATATTTCTACATCTCTGTGAACTTCCTCTAATTTCTTCTGTTGTTAATTTCTAATTTAATTTCATTGTGGTTGGAGAACAAATTGACATGATTCCGATCCCTTTAAATTTATTCAGGTTTGTTTTATGGTCTATCCTGAAAATGTTCCATGTGCACTTGAGAAAAATGTGTATTCTGCTGTCGTTGGGTGGAGTCTTCTTTAGATAGCTGTTAGATGTAGTTGATGTATAGTGTTATTTAAATTTTCTCCTTCCGTGTTGATCTTCTGCTGAGTTGTTTTCTGCATTACTGAAAGTAGCAGTCTCCCAACTGTTCTAGCTGTTCCTTCCCTGTCTCTCACATCATTGTTAAGCAAATTTCACCATTATATACATTATAAGCCTGTCAACAGTTCTGTATTGTTTTTATGCTGTTGCCTTTTAAAGACAACTATTATTTTGAATTGCCTTATTTCTCCTCAATTTTGTTAGCTTTTGCTTTGATATATACCTGTAATAGTTTTATTTTCTTGATAGGTTGACCTTTTTATCATTTAAAAATGTCCTTTTTGTCTTTAAAGTCTATTTCATCTCGTACCTGACCTAGGTGGCCACTCTAGCTCTCCTTTGGCTTTGGCCGCCCTTTGCCTGGTATCTTTTTCCATCCTTTTATTTTCAAACATTTTGTGCCTTTGAGTTTAAAGTAAATTTTTTTTCACCTTTTTTTTTTTCCCCTGAAGTTGGAAACGAAGAGGCAGACAGACTCCCGCATGCGACCGGGATCCACCCGGCATGCCCACAGGGGGCGATGCTCCGCCCATCTGGGCTGTTGCTCTGTTGCAACCAGAGCCATCCTAGCACCTGAGGCAGAGGCCACAGAGCCACCTCCAGCACCCGGGCCAACTTTGCTCCAATGGAGCCTTGGCTGAGGGAGGGGAAGAGAGAGAGAGAGAGAGGAAGGAGAGGGGGAGGGGTGGAGAAGCAGATGGGCGCTTCTCCTGTGTGCCCTGGCCGGGAATCGAACCCGGGACTCCTGCATGCCGGGCTGACGCTCTACCACTGAGCCAACCGGACAGGGCTAAAGTGAATTTTTTGTAAACAACATGTAGTCAGATAATTTTTTCTAGTCTATTCTGCCAATCTCTGCCTTTTTATATGAGGTATTTACTGCATTTACATTCAGTGTAATTACTGAGAAGGTAGAATTTATGTCTGCCACTTTGATGTTTGTTTTTTCTTCATATGTTATGGGTTATTTGTTGTTTTTCTGTTACTTAATTCATACCTTCTTTTGTATAAAATACTTTCTAGTATATCATTTTAATTCCCTGTTTGTTTCATTTACAATATTTTTTTTGAGTTATTTTCTTAGTGGTTGCCCTAAGGATACAGTTAGTCTCCTAATTTAAAACAATATAGTTTGGATTAATACTAATTAATGTTAATAGTGTACAAAAACTGTGCTCCATTCTAGCTCTGTTCCCTTCCCATCTCCCACACCATTGTCAGGCAAATCTCACCATCATACATAAGCCTGTCAACAGTTTTGTCATTATTGCTTTACACAGTTGCCTTTTTTTTTTTTTTTCATTTTTTTAATTCTTTATTTATTTATTCATTTTAGAGAGGAGAGAGAGACAGAGAGAGACAGAGAGGAGAGAGAGATAGGGGGGAGGAGCTGGAAGCATCAACTCCCATATGTGCCTTGACCAGGCAAGCCCAGGGTTTCGAACCGGCAACCTCAGCATTTCCAGGTCGACGCTTTATCCACTGCGCCACCACAGGTCAGGCCACAGTTGCCTTTTAAAGACAAAAAGACTTATAAATAAAAATGTTTATAGTGTCTTTCATAATCCCTATGTAATTACTCTTATTGGTGTTCTGTATTTCTTTGTGTGGATTCAGGTTACCATCTAGTGGACTTTCATTTCAGCTTGTGTGACTCCCTTTAGAATTTCTTATATGGCAGGTCTGCTAACAACAAATTCTCTGTTTTTCTTCATTTCTCCTTTATTTTTGAAGGAGTGTTGAAGGAGAGCACAGGGTTTTGGTCCATTCTCTCATCCAAAGCCTAGCACAGCCTACAGAAGGCAGCCCAATGGGCAGGTAACCCTGTCCTTACGTCTTTTCTCTGGGCTTAGATTTATCCTGACTCTACCCCTTATTAACTGTGTGACTTTGGACAAGTCATGTCACCTCTCTGTGCTTTAGCTTCCTCATATATGAAATGGAGATGACAATGGTATGGGGCTCAAAAGAGTGTTGGAGGATTGACTTAGGACCTGGAAAGCCATTGGGGCTGATGGAGCCCATAGTAACGATAGCTCTTTGCTCATTTGCCAAACAAAAACAACCTTTGGGCCAGAGGTGGAGGAAGGAGGGGATTCAGCAAGAACTTTCTTGCCAGTCCTGGGCCCCTCCCTAGATTCTCTTTGATGACTGTCACCTGATTTTCCTACACATGGATACTAGACTCATCAAAGACAGCCTGGAAGCTGGCAGGGGAGACTCTAGAGCCAAGACATAGGAGGAAACCCATCCCATGTGGAAAGTTTGCACTCGTGAATAGGACAATGGGCAAAACCCATAGTCTTCTTGACAGTCAGGGCCTGGAGTACCTATGTTGACAGCTGGCTAGGATGGGCCCTGTCAGTGACCCGGGCCTTGTCCAACCCTGTATTCTATGCCATGTCACTGCTCATACCAATCTCCCAGGACAGGACATCTAAAAACCTGCCAGGAGGAAGAGCTCTGCTTCTGCTTTGCCCCACCTGGTCTAACACCCACTCTTCCCCCATCTCAGCCCCGCTCTGGCCCTCTCCTCCCTCCAGAACAAGTGAGACATCTGATTCGTGCCTCAAGGAAGGCCGTTTATTTCCAAGATATAGACTATACTTTTAAGACAAGACTTTTCAGAAGCAGGAAATCTTAGTTGTTGCCTAGAGAGGTGTGTCAGACATAGTGAAAGGGGACATGGGGACGGGGCCAGCGGCTTATCCAACACTGTCACAACACTTCTTTAAATGAGCAAAACATCTTTAAAAATCCTTATAAATTCTTTATATGTTACACATTTAGAGACAATATTTACAATAAAAAGAAGGGGGAGGGAGGAGAGAGAGAAATCTACTTTACAGCCAATTGTTGCATAAACCAAGAGGATTGACAGACGTGGCAGTAGGGTTCGCAGCCCACGTGGGCTTCCCTGGAATGAGCAGGGTGTGTGTGGGAGGCCTGGTGAGTGTGTGGGAGGCCTGGGGATGGGAGGTCTATTTACAATAGGGGGAGGAGAGGGGCTGGGTCTCCAGCATCCTGAAAGGACTGCCCAGCTCAGACCCCATAAATCAGTGTGTGTGTGTGTGTGTGTGTGTGTGTGTGTGTGTGTGTATGAGAGAGAGAGAGAGAGAGAGAGAGAGAGAGAGAGAGAGAGAGAGAGAGAGGGAGACTGAGACCAGGTATGTTTTACTCCCCCCACCAAAGGGCAGAAGGTAGGGGTTCTGTGACTGAGCGTGGAAGAAGCAGGCACAGCTGGAAGAACAAAGAGAGGGGCAAGGGAGGTCTAGTGGGGGGCCCTGGACCCTCCTCAAACTGGGGAATGGGCAGCTCCCCATGGTCAAAGCGCTTGGGGGGGCAGGAGCAGGGAAGGGGTGATTTAGAGTTTGCCAAAAGGTTGGTGGGGGCATGAACCTGGTGAGTCTCATTCCTGCCTCTGTGCAGTGGCCCCAACCCCCTTCTCTGGCTCTGAAAGCAGCAGGGGCGAGGATCCGTGTGTGCGCCAAAGGCAGGGAGCCCTGGTGGGGGTGGGGAGACAAAGAAAGCAGGAGTGGCAGAAGTTGCTACAGAAACACCTTTGGACAGTGACTATACACACAACTCCCGTCCCACGGACACGATCGCCGTATACCTTCTCTCCCCAGACAAAAATACACAACCCCCCCTTAGCTAGGAGCTGGGGGGAGGGCAGAGGAAGGAAGCGAAGGACCAGCATCACCCAGTGTCTTTCATTTAGTCTGAGACTTAGGGGTTCCTTACCCACACCCCATGGCCAACAAGGGTCTTTAAGTGCAGACACAGAAAAGCCCAGAAGGGCACACTGCCATTTACCCAGAGGACACGGATCCCCAGCTGCCCATCTCCTCTTACCTCCAGGCCCCCACCCTCCCATTCACACCTACCCACCCCCTATCAATTGCTGCACACACACTGGAGACAGGGCCTCAGCGCCCCCTGCACCCAGGGACAACAGAAGAGGGGGTGCAAGCGGGAGGAGATGCCTGTTTCCCAAGGGGCGCGGGGAGGGGAGGAGACTGGTCACAGACATTGATGGAGGCGGGAGGCGGCCGCGCGGCGCGGCGGCTGGCTCTGCAGGTTCCCTGGGTCCCCGGGCGCAGGGGGCAGCGAGGCCGCGGATGACGCAGCCCGCGCCTTGGTAGACTCCAGGCTGCTGAGGCCAGAGTCCTTGTTGTCACTGTGCGCCCGAGAGCCCGCGGGCTCCGGGGGACACCCTCCGCCCAGCTCCTTCCACTCGTTGAAGTTGAGGTCGGTCAGCGGGCTCTGCACCACCACGGTGTGGCGACGCCAGCTGCTCCGGCGCCGCCGCGTCTCGGGCGACAGCGGCCGCCGCAGCCGCACGGCCAGCATGTCATCCGCGGTGCCGCGGAGGCGGAGCCGCAGCGCCTCCAGGCGCGAGGGCCGCGCGCCCAGGGCCGCCACCGCCGCGGCCGCCGCGGGGCGCAGCGACTCCTGGCTGCTGGACGAGGCCGAGCCGGCCGGCTCCGCGGCGCGAGGGCCTCCCCGCCCCGCCCCCGCGCCCTCGCCGTCCGGGCGGTTCCGGGCCAGGCGGCGCCGCGCCAGGGTGTCGCAGGGAATCAGATGGTGCGAGGTGAAGGAGGGCCTGCGCGCCAGGCGCCCCCCGGGCCCCGCGCCGCCCTCCGTGTCCGTCTCCACGTGGCTCAGCTCGCTGCGCTCGTCGTCCGCCTCGTCCCCGGCGCCCGCCCGCCGCCCGCCGGCGCCGGAGCAAACACTGCGGTCCATGGTGGACAGCGTGGAGTAGCCGGAGACGATGGAGCGCGTGTCCGCGGCCAGCCGCTCCTCCCGCGCCGCTGGGGGGCCGAGGCACTCGGGGGCTTCGGGGGCGGCGGCGTCAGGCAGCTGCCCCTCCAGCTGGTCCTGGGAACCCGGCGCTGGCGTCACCGCCCCGGCCTTGTGTGCCTCCTGCTCTGAGTCGTCGTCCGTGCTGCTGCCCAGCCCCCGCGCCTCCCGCCGCTTCTTCCGCTTGCGGTTGACAGCCGAGATGAAGGAGATCGCCAGCATCTCCCGGGTGTACGGCTCCTTCTTGGGGGCCCACGAGCCCTGGGCGGAGACAGGTCGGTATTCAGGGGGCGCCCATACTTGCCCATGCTGCCCTCTCACCCAGCCCCAGCCAGAAGGGCCTCAGCGCCCCAGTTCCCACCCAGACACCACCCCACTGGCATCGTGAACCGTTCCTCCTGGGCCGCTGTTGCAGCCGGAGTGTCACTATGGCTCTAGAAGACTACCCCTGCTGTCCCCTCCCTACCCTGAAGCCTCCTCGGCACTCCTTCCAGTCTTAATCCAGACTCTCAGCTCCCTCCTGTGTGCATGTGCCTGGAGGGGGCTGGTCTGCACCTCCACCACTCCCAACTTCCATTCCATTCTCCATATCCAGCGCTAGATACATCCTTTCAGACAGCTCTGGTAAGTCTCTCAACAGTAACACTTGACAGTTTGAACCCATTTCACATAAACTATCTCGGCTTATAATCACCAGATCCTGGCAGGGACCTTTCTCCGACCACAGCTCCCACCCCCCTCCCTCTCTCCACTCCGACCTGGGAAACCTGCCTCTCTACCTACTTAGTGCCTCTCCAAGGCAAAGCCCCCAAGTTTGCTTCTCTTTTCCACTGCACCCCACTGCCATCCCCCAGCACCCAACCCAGACAATCCGCAACCCCAGATCAATCCAAACGTGGCTCAAATCTACTGCCAAGTGGCTCAAAAGCTCTGCTCAATCCCATGGTTCGGATTGAAGCCCCATGGGTGTTTTAGTCTCTGCCTTCTAGGATCCTCTGGTAGAACCAGCGCTGCCCATCACTGCCTCCTTCAACCTGGTTTTTAGTCTTCCCTTTCTGTCCTCTCCTCTGACTCCAACGGGGGGCTCTTCTTTCCCCCCTTACCCGTTAAGATGCCATCACCAGGGTTCTATTCTCGGCCCCCTCTCTTTGCTATCTGTTCATATACCCTGGGAAATACCCTTCCCAAAGATCTCTGCTCCTGCGGCCTCCTCATCTAACACCAAACTCTATTTGAGCTCCAGAACTCTTCTTCCGACTTCCAGTCTCTGCCTGGGTGTCTGTAGGCACCTGGAACTCACTATCTGAAACTACACTATGCCCCCTATGTCTGCCCTCCTTTCATGTTCCCCACTTCAAGGTGATCTCTGACTCCTCCTACCCTGCTCCTCTCCATTCTCCTGAAATGACCCCCAAAGCCACATAATCCTCATCATCCCTTCCAGGCCCTCACTCTGACTTTTCTGGGTCTTTCTTTCCTCTCTCTCTCTCTTTTTAAAGTGAGAGGAGGGGAGATAGACTCCCGCATGTGCCCTGACCGGGATCCACCAAGCAACCCTCATCTGAGGCTGATGCTCAGACCAACCGAGTTATTCTTGGCACCCACTTGAACCAGTTGAGCCACTGGCTGCGAGAGGGAAAGGAGAGGGAGGGGAAGAGAAGCAGATGGTCGCTTTTCCTGTGGGCTCTGACGGAAATCAAACCCAGGGCATGCACATGCTGGGCCGACGCTCTATCCACTGAGCAAACTGGCCAGGATTCTTTCTTTCCTCTCTTACTAGGACTCCCTACCTCCACCCCTGCCCCACCCCAGTCCCTCCTCCCCTGGAGCAATCAAACCTGCTAAGAAAAGGCTGGACTCTCCAGGACCCCACCCCCACAACGGCATGGACACATGTCTCCTCACAACTGGTTCCCAGCTTTCCCAACCTAGTGCCATCCCTGCCCCAACCCCAAGCCGAACCAGCCTTCACGCTGGCATTTCTGCTCCACTGACCCTTCCCTCAGTATGACCTGCGCTTTAACACTGGCAGCCCTTAGTTTGTGCCCGCCCAACACACACACACACAGCTGCCCTGCTTGCTGGATGCATTCTTACTCCTTCTACCAGGCCCAGCTCAAACATGGCACCCCCTGTGCAGCTGGTCAATCCCTTCTCTGTCCCCAGAGCCCTTTGAAGATCCATCTACACCAGCTCTTCTCACATGATAGCTTTGTTTCCTTATCATTTATATCAAACTCTTGAGTTCTTTGAGAGCAAGCAAGGTCTGTGGCTGGTGTTTGCATCCATGACTCCAGGCACAGTGCCTGGCACATAGTAGGTGCTCAATAAATGTGAAGTGATTAAACAAGTGGGTGAGTGGAGTTTCCACACCATAGGAAGCCCTGTAGAAGCAGATGCTGGGACTGGTCCCCTTGCTGGGCTGGAGTAACCTCCTTTGGACACCTCCTCATAAGCCGCCTCCTGTTTCAGCCCCAGTGTGTGTAATAATGAGGGGAGACACAGAGACGCCCAGTGTGGCCACAGCATCCCAGGTACTCTCTCTCACTTCAGGTAGTTTCAAGGAAGCCAGAGCATGTCAGCAATTCCGGATTCACAGGCACTTGGGCCTGGGGCATGGCTGTCCGCCCTGCATGACTCCCTGCACCCCTGGGGTTCTGCGACAGAGCAGCACTGCCATGATCAGTCTGAGGCACGGGGGCCAGTGCCACTTTCTGTCCTGGCCATGCTCTGAGAGACCTGAGAGGCCATGAAGACCATCTGACCAAAGTGTCCTCTCTTTACAACTAGTTACAGAAGTAATGAGGTCCGAATGGTCACCTCCCGTGAATTCAGAGGTCAGTAGATTCACATAAAGGTCAAGGGGTCAGTCTGGGCCAGGCTATGGGAAACCAGGCGGCTGGCAGGTGCAGTGGGTGGAAGGCACAACGAGCTGGATTCAGGTCACTATAATGAACTTGCTCTGTGCCACAGAAGTCTTGTGGCGGAGTGAGCTCCCCACCACCACAGGTATGCAGGCAGAGGCTCTATGGAGAAGTTCCAGGGAACCCCTGCAGACTAGAGCAGTTTTCCTCCTTTCTTTCCAGTGCATTCATCTGACACACGATGAGCACCTGCTCTGTCAGGCACAGTCGGCTCGCTGAGACCGGGCCAGTGCTTAGGGACCCAGACAGAAATGAGCCCAGTTCAACAACCAATATTTAACTGATTTCACCAGCCACGAACAGAATTGTGTCCTGCCCCTCAAATCCCTATGTTGAAACCCTACCCCCCAATGTGACAGAATTTGGAGGTGGGGCCTTTGGGAGGTAATGAGGCATAGAAGAGGTCATGAAGGTAGGGTCCTTATTGTTGACATTAGTGCTCTTATAAGAAGAGACACCACAGAGCTCTCGCCCTGTCTGTGCCATATGAGGACGCAGTGAGAGGGCAGCCATCTGTAAGCCAGGAAGAAAGCTCTCACCAGAAACTGACCGTGCTAACATCTTACTTAGATCTAGCCTTAGAAACTGTGAGAACAGAAATTTCTGTTGCTTAAGCCACCCAGTCTATGGTATTTTGCAGGGCAGCCTGAGCTGGCATCAGGCTGCCTGAGACCCGCCCCTGGCCATGAGGCTCTAATCGGCAGCTGGGCGGGGTCTGCCTGGGGCAGGCATCCTCGCCTGACAAGTTCTGTCTCAGGCGGCAGGCTGGGGCAGCCGCAGAGCCTGCTGTGAGGTCTGGTTCAAAGAACCAGCTTTGGTTTTATTGATTTTTCTCAATTGTTTTCAATTTCATTGATTTCTGCTCTTATCTTTATTATTTCCTTCCTTCTGCTTGCTTTAGGCTCTTCAAAGACCTTAAACATCGCTTTACAGAACACATTTATTGTTAACTCCATTTACGGGGATAAATATTAGCCATCATTAACAGATGAGGAAGTTGAGGATCAGAAGGTTAAGTAACTTGTCCAGTGCCCCAAAAGCTACCAAGGGGTGGAGCCAGAACTCAAACCCAGGACTGTCTGTGCTTCTTCTAACCACTAGGCAACACTGGCTTCCAAGCCAGATCTTTCACTGTACCAGATGCCTCACCAAGCACTGCCAAGTGAGTGACTTCACAGTTCATCTTGGACATTAGCAACCTTCCTTCCCAGTGACCATCAACTTTCTCAGGGTCTAATCACAATTCTCCCAATTCCCTTAACCGAAGAGTCAAGTGGGCCGGCTTGTACAGGGATAAAGCCTTCAGAATTGCCTTGCCACTTACCTTGGACTTGGCTGAAGTGCAGGTGGTGGAATCTGTTGGTGAGAACAGAAAGAAAAATGAAAGTTGGACGGGGGCAAGAGCAGGCTGGTGAACACAGCTGGCTCTCTTCAAAGGCTTCAGAGACCAGGGCGGGTCAGAAACCTCAGATCTCCCTGGGCCCTGGGACCATGATGGGCCTCTGATGTCATTTCCTATGGGGCAGGGATGGAGCAGAGAATGATGTCAATCACCACTTCTTTTTGAGGCAGGAAGTGACATCAGGCTACCAGCCACAGAACCCTCATTTGCCTAGGGTTAGGGCAAGGGGGGCCTTTGGGGGGGCCTAGTTCCTCCCCCACCCATCCCTGTTACTCTGAAGCACTGGAGAGAAAATGCCCAGTATTAGATGCAGTCCATGAAACCACAACGGTGAGACACAGCAAATCACAGATGCTCTGGAGCAATGGAGACCACACAGTGCAGAGAGGTGGGTGCCCTCCATCCCCCCTTACCCTCCCACTTCCAGGACATGAGAAGGAAGAGGACCATGTAAACGAATGACTGAATACAGGGGCAGACATGAAGTGGGGGGGGCACAGGAGGCAGAGTGGCCTGGGGACCAGATACTTGGTAAGTTTCACCTCCAGACTAGAGGTCAATCCGCCCTTATGGGGCAAGGCCCGAGTTTATAACCAGAGTTATGAGGGAGTTAAATCATTATTATCTCAACGGGACTTGGGTCCTACTCCCTTAATATCACTGGGGCGGAGATGGCACCAGAAACAAGTCCTGGCAGTGTCTTCTCCAGAGCTGGGGAGGGAGCAGGCTGCCCCAAGGACCTCCCGGGGTCCAATGGGGCCGTGGGCAGGGGCGGTTAGTCCACACTCTCTGGCAAGCAAGTTAGAGGTCTCCTCCGAGCCCACCCCCGCACACGGTGAGACGAGCAGATGTGCTGATCACACAGTGACACACCACAGGGCAAGGGAGCGGCAGCGGGTGATCAGAAGAGACGGGGGCTTCTGTCTGCCATCCCACCCCCTGTCCTCTGGGCCTCTCCCCCTGCCTGCCTACTGCAACTGGAGGTGCTGTGATATGCCTCTGTCAGAGACAGGGCCAGGCAAAACACGAAGGTAGGTCACCCACAGGGTGGGAGGACTTAGTGGCTTGAGCCAAGAAGGGGCTGGGCATTCCCTGGTTTCTGGGCTATTCTGCTATGAGAAGTCCAGAGGTCTGGGAACAGGACTCAGGCCGAATGGCCAGGGGCTCTGGTTTCAGAAGCAGAGAGTCAGTCCTCGAAGGTGACTGAGGCAGGAGTGACAGAGAGGCCTCTGGCGTCTGGAGAGGCTGGGTCCTGCGACCCGCCAAGCCCCACCCTGCCCGGATAACCAGGAGCGGCCGGGCTGGGCACCGAGAGCAGGCCACAGAAGGGGCTCTGCGGGAGGGCAGCCGTGCAGCACCCAGACTTCCTGTCAAGGGGGACAGCATCCGGCTCTAGCAAGTGCCTCCTTCCTCCAGAGCAGGGGCTTCCACATGGAGGAGACAGATGGGGTTGTGAACAATCACGGGCAGCTGCCATGTCGGGGTGAGATCCTCACGGCCCGGACATCTCTGCCTGCCCCTCAGGCCTGCCCAGCCTTCTTATAATCACCCGCCACTGTTAGTGACCGAGGCCGCGCCACACTGTACCCTTTAAATCTCCAACAGGTCCGCTGGAGGAGGGGGAGGGGAGGAGAAGAGAAGGAAGAGGATTCAGGGGAGGGGAGGAGAGCACAGGGAGAAGAGGGAGGAGGGATGGAGGGGTGCAAGGAGAAAAGGAAGAAAAATTAAAAAAGAGAAACATGCCCAGAAGGACATAGCCTGTGAGAAATAAAAAGCTCAGGAAAGAAACCAGTGAAGGAGGGCAAACAAAGCTCCTATCCAGCCCCGAGTGGGGGCAGCTGGGCAGACGAGGACGTGGGCACACAGGCAAGCTGGACCTCCCAGAGTGAGAGCAGGCCCTGCCACACTCGTCTCAGTGGTGGGGGCAGGCGCAGGGAAGCTGGGCGTCTGGGACCCTCAGGAATGCAGAGCCCGCTCCACCCCCCCTTCCAAGGACCCTACACTCACCTGAACCTGGGTCGCCAGGGGGCACTGTCCTACCAATGTTAGGCAGGAGATACTCGATGTTGGGCACTGACTGAGGCTCCTTGTCATCCACTGGGGTCTGCAAATAGAAGGAGGGTCAGCTAGCACGCCTTCAGCTGGCAGAATGGGGCACCCTGGAGGCAGGGCCATGCCTCCTCCATCAGGCGGGGGCCCGCTCGGGCAGCGGGAGTCTCCCTCATCGCTCAGGCACTCCGGAGGGGGGCTCCTCCACATCTCCGGCTAGTCCGCGTTGTGCCTTTCCCCCTCTCCCCGCTTTGACTGAACCCCAAAGTCTCAGCTGGAGGCAGGAGTTGTGGCTCCCCGGTCAGCCGGGACCTTCCTAAGACCTAGATCCTCCACACAGGCCTGGAAGGTGGCGTCTGCCTTTGCTCCTGGACTTGGCTTCCTTAGAGGAGACCTAGGTCTCCCCTCAGACTGAGAACCACGGGGGCAAGGACCGTGTCTCACATCAGCTTGGATTCTCCTGAGGAGAGGTTCCACGCTTCCTCCATCAGGCTGGGATGCCACAGGGCAGGGGTCTTGCTCCCCCCTACTCAGGCCCCCCCCGGAATGAGGGCCCACCGCAGACCGGACCCCACCCCGCCGGCCCCCTGCGCCACTTACTCTCTCTCCCTTGTCCTCATCGCTGAAGAACCAGTCTGACTGCAGAGGAGACAAAAGGAAGTGGTGCAATCAGTGTGGGAAGGGGCTGAGGGAAGACGAAGGCACACAGGCTCCCAACCTGCTCAGTCCAGAGGACCCACTCAGGCGCCAGACGGGACAGAAGAGGAGGGGGCACCAAGAGGCAAGGGCCGCCCTGTTCTCAACACACCCCAGGCCGGCCTAGTTGCCAGAGAGGTCTCGGAGGGAGGTGGACGGATCCTGGAACCCGACCCCACAGGCCATGGGAAGCCTGTGGGGAAGGAAAAGACCGTACCCAGTTTGGGAGGGAAATGCAGCCTGACGTGAGGGAGGGCTGAGTAGAGACTGATGGCCAGCTCCAAGAGAGCCTCTCTTTGTGCCTGTTGTTCATTCAACACCGTCCAGTGCACATCGCTGTGGCTGGCTCCTGACTGCACGCCAGAAGCAAGGAGGGGCGGCAGCGCCACCTAGGGCCGGCCCTGTCCACTGCAGCGAGAAGGCCCGCCAGGGCTGCTAGAGCCGAGTGTCCCCCACTCCAGCCCTGGGCTCCACTCTAACAACTGGGGTGGCTCCCTCTGTCCATAAAAGGGAAGTGCCTGGAAGGAGATGTTCAGAGGTTCCCTGAGGGACAGGCCAGCAAGAAATTTCTCACAAATGCCAAGCAGGATAGAAAAAGTTCCACTTTTAAATATACTTCCTAAAATCTGAGAATCTTGAAAATAAAACTCTAATTTTTTTCTAAAAAACAACATATTGCTTAAAATGAACAAGTATCAGCTGTAACTAGAACTTTCAACAGCAAAAGACACAACACAAGGAAGTAAGTATTTCTATGTATTGCTGGATCACAAATGCAGGAATTTCAAACCTGGAATTTTATACCCTGCCAAACTCTCACTAAAGTTTGAGTGTGACATAAAGCTATTCTAACACACCAGGAAGTGCCACACAAAGACTCTCTTAACTGAGTGCATACATGAATAAGTAGAGAAATGAACACAGGGTTGAGCAACAAGCCTTGAAAAGTAAGGATGGACAGGAGTGTAGAAAAGTCTATTGTTAATAAACCAAGAATGATACACACACACATGTATCCATGACAACCTGGAATTCAAATTCAGAGGGAGAAACCAGTGCCAGGTAAAAGGACACTAAGGTACCTGGCAGTTAGATGTGGTGGAAGGGAGACATGGAGACTAATACGTGTTAGAAACTGATAGTAAAAACTAAATGTAAGTTATAATTGTATAATTCAACATAAGTATGGATTTTATAAATTGTATGATTTTCATGTCAGGAAAATAAAAATCCAGCCAAAGCAAGCTAGAACAGACCAAAAAGAAAAGAAAATGACATTTAGGTTAACAGAAATACAGTAAGCCTAAAAGTACGTAAATTACAACAAAGTAACGGGTTAAGCTCACTGATTGAAAGTTAAACCACATAGAGAATATTATATACATTTAAGGATATCCACATATTTAAAATAAGCATATAGAAGGCAGGCTGAAAGAACACATATTTGACCTATTAGAGTGAGTGCTTTGGGGAGGGGAGGGGAGGCAGCGTGGGGTTAGGAACGAAGAGGGGAAACAAAGAGACTTGCAGCGTTGATTATGACCACGTGCCACCAATCTCAGTTATTATTAATCACGATCAGGCATGTAATTAACTCAAACAAGGAGCACAGACGGAAAACAAGGACGAGACTAAAGAGAAAAGAGTGAAAGAGGATAAAAAAGATCTGGAGTCAGTCGAATTGGGCTCAAGGTCACCTAAGGCAAGTGACCTTTCTGAGACTATTATATACTTAAGCTGTAAAATGGGCATAATAATATGAGGGTCTACACCTAGAATTATGATGAGAATTAAAATGAAATACTGTATGGCTATTACCAAAAAGATAAGAATGAACAGGTGCTGGCGAGGACGTGGAGAAAAGGGAACCCTCCCGCGCTGCCGGTGGGAATGGGAACTGGGGCAGCCACTGTGGAAAACACTATGGAGGTTCCTCAAAAATTAAAAATAGAGCTACCATATGGTCCAGCAATTCCACTTCTGGGTATTTATCTGAAGGAAACAAAACCACAAACTCAATAAGATACATGCACCTCATGTTCATTGCAGCATTACTCACAATAGCCAAGACATGGAGACAACCTAAGTGTCCGTAGATGGATAAAAACAATAAAACAGAATATTGTTCAGCCATAAAAAGGAAGGAAACCTTGCCATCTGTGACATCATTGATAGCTATTGAGAGCATTATGCTAAGTAAATCAGAGAAAGACAAATACGGTATGATCTTATCTGTGGAAGAAAAAAAAAAGGAAAAATAACCCCCCAAATCGGAGCTCATAGATACAGAGAACACATGGGGGGGAGCCGAGGGTGAAGGGTTGGGGAGGGGGTGACACGGGCGAAGGGGGTCAAAAGGTACAAACCTCTAGTTAGAGAAGAAGCCATGGGGATGGAACGTACAGCGCGGGCTGTAATTAGCAACGCTGGATTTTAACATTTCAATGTTGCTAAGAGAGTAGACCTTAAAAGTTCTCATCACAAGAAAATTAACTTGTTACTACACATGGTGACTGACACTAATTAGAATTACTGAGCCGATCATTTCACAATATATACAAACACTGGTTCATTGCTGTATACCTGAAACTAACATGTCAATTATATCTCAATTTTTAAAAATCACCAAAACCCCCCAAAATATTGTATGTAAAACATTTAGTACAACACATTGTTAGTGTATAATAAATGGCTATTTTTATTAAATATATGTATCTTCTAAATATGTAAAATTATAAATTATTAAATGCAATGATAGCTGTTATTATTAAGAAGTGCAGTCCTTGGAAAGAGGCTGACTAGAGGAACCCTAAGAACCCAGCCTTTTTTTTTTCTTTTAGGGAGAGAGATGAGAAGCATCAACTCATAGTTGTGGCACTTTAGTTGTTCATTGATTGCTTTCTCATATTTGCCTTGACCGGGGGGCTACAGCAGAGGGGGAGACCCCTTGTCAAGCCAGCAACCTAACTACCAACCCAACCCTATGCCCAGGGGCTTCCTTCCGGGGGGACCCCCCTCAGGACTCTGGGGGAGAGTAAGTAGACAGGCTTTGGGTCTCCTTTCTCCCTGAAGGCCCCAGCTGACCACAGGCCTCAAGTTTCTAGGCACTTCTCTAGGAGCCATGGGGTCAGCCTCCCTCCCTCCTCTACTGCCGTCCCCAAAGCACACACTCATGGGGGCTGCAAGGGGGACTCCCTGTTGGGTTGGAGAGCTGAACTTTTCCAAAGGAGATAAGCTTCCCCAGACCAAGGCCTCCTCAGGATCCCTGGTACTGCCTAGTGGCCCTGGCTCCCCTGACAGCTCTGGAAGAGGCACCCAGCTGGTGGGTCCAAGTTCAGGGTTAGAATAGGCCACGATGCCCCCTCCTAGGGCGCAGCGCCTGCACCATGCAGTGAAGGAAAGAAACAAACAGGTAAGGCCAGTCAGCAAGTCTGAAGTCGACCCCCTGCCTTACTTCACTGACTGGCCAGCCTCCCTTGCTCTGGCACGGACTGATGAATCTGTCCTCCCAGGAGGCGGGAAGAGAAGCACAGGCTTTGGTCAGACAGAACCAGGTTAAAATCCTGGCGCTGCCATTTAATAGCTGTGTGACCTTGAGCAAGTCACTTTGCCTCTCTGAGCTTGTCCCAGTCTCCTTATCTGTAAAATGGGGGTAATATGATATAGGCTTCCATTAAACCTGTATGAGGTGGAGGAGGCTAAGGCTCCCTTTCCCCTGATTAGCTGCCAATCTTACTTTTCCTGGCAGGAGGGGATCTGGTTTTGTCCCTTGTGGGCTAGGCCCCAGGCCATACGGAGATTTAGAACTAGAAATCTAAGAGGATTCATAAAAAACCTTTGAGCACCCCAGAAGGGGGCACTGCTGCCCTGGATTTGGCTCTGGAAGACTAAGGCCTCCTGCACCCTCTGCTGGCCACTCTCAGTTCTCATCCCTTCATGGACAATAACAAGACTTAAAAACACAGGCCTCTGGGGCCTCCAAACAGCCCAGAGAAGGGAGCGTGAGTTCAGGATCCTGCCCCAGAGCACGCCTTTCCCTGCCCCATCCGCCTCAGCCCTTCCCTGGGCATCACCATGTCCTCCCTGAAGCCTCAGTGGGGCCTGGGGGGCAGAGCTCTGCCTCAGGCCCTGCACCTGCCTGCTGGTTTTCACCAGGATGCCCCTATGGGGACCAGCTTCTGAAGGCGCCCCTGCGTCCCCTCTCCGCTCCCCAACCCAGAAGCACCTTCTCTGACCTTCCTCTTCTCTCGGACCCTCACACACATCTTGGAAACTCAGGGGCCTCTTGTTTCTCCTGCTAGACACTCAGGGATCCCAGAACAATAGGGATTCCAGGATTAATTCTTGATTGGTCTTGAAGGGCATTCGCCATCCCTGCAACATTTTCTCAAGCTGCCTCATTTTTCCCTGTGCCCACCACCCAGGAGAGCAGGAGCGGGGTGCCCCGGAGTCCGCGGCCAGGGTAGCTACTCACATGCTGGATCAGCGTCTCCACGATCTTGTATCGGTCAGGCATATGAGTCACCATGTCCGCCATGTTGTCCTCGGACGTCCTCACCAACGTCGGCCCAAAGACCAGGGCCAGGTTCCGGGGCTCCATCTGGGCAGTGCAGACAGTAGGTCAGTGTCAATAACCCTGTGAGCTTGACTGCAGTCCCTCAGGTCTCCCACGTTCTGGGCCCCTCAGACCCCTGCCCAACCACGTCCTGAGTTATCCCCGGCTTAGGGGCCAACGCTTCCTTGAATGAGCAGGACGGTGCCTGGTGGGTGAGGCAGAAGCTAGATTTCAGCCCCATTCACCTGCAGGCCTGGCAGCCACGGGCAGTGCCCAGCCCGCTCACCCCCGCCGCGCTAGCAGTGGGAGATGCTGGGTGGGGGCCCACTGCAGGCTCCAAGAGTGTTTTAGGACCAGGGGAAGTCCTATAGCTCTCCTCGTTTTCCCGCTGCAGAACCGGAAGATATGAGGTGTGATTCAAGAAACGCAGTGCAAGGAATTCCAGCTAAATTCGAGGGCAGATTTTCATCAGCCCCGGGGGTCTGTGGCTCTGGGCCTCTGGCAGACCCTCAGAGGGCAGGAGATGGTTCCGAGGGAGAAGCACTGGCCAGGAGAAGGACGTGCCTGGAGGGGCTTGGGAGTGCCTGACCCAGAGGGCTCAGGACATGCTGAGGGGACCCAGGCATGCTCACCCCCCCCCAAACCAAGTCCCCACCTACCTTGTTTTTCTCCGAGTGGTCAGCAATGGTCTTCAGGTGGCCCACGAGGAATTTCAGCGTTTCATAGTAGTGCCCTGGGAGGTCCCGGATCTGGGCAGGAGAGAGAAGGGGCTTGGAACCAGGCTGCCACGGCCTCTCCCCATCCACCGTGCCCCAAAGGGGTCCCCCTGCCCTATCTCAGGGGCTCTGGGATCCACCCTCCAGTTGTCCCACCATCACAGCCTTGGAGAGTCGAAGGAACTGAGGCCTGGAGTGGGGGAGGGCTTTCCGAAGTCACGGAGGGAACTGGTGGCTCTGACTCCGGGCCTCCTGGGGCAGTGGTGCTCTCCCTGCCCAGGACGCCTTTTGTCTGACAGTCTCTTTCCTTACCAGCTTCCGCAGCGTCTTCATTCGCTCCCTCGAGTCCTCGATGCGATTGGCTTCGATGAAGTCGTTGTATTTGTCTAGGACACACCAAAGACCCTTTAGAGAAGTGGGGGGCAGTCCCTTTTCCCAATCTCAGGGCGAGGGCCTTCTGGGCCGAAGGTCAAGTTTAAAGGGCTCTGTGGCCTTGTGTGCACGTGACCAAACCCACCACAGCTGCACGCAGGCGTGCGCCTGACCTGAGGCAGGCGAGGTGTGTCCGTCTGGGAAGAAATAAGACCTGAGCTGTATGTTAATACTGGAAGAGGGGCCCCAGTGCCAGTCTCCAGGACAAGGATATCACCCGGTCTGGAGAGAAGCTACTTAGAAAGAGGGGGGGCCCTGGCCGGTTGGCTCAGTGGTAGAGCGTCAGCCTGGCGTGCAGGAGTCCCGGGTTCGATTCCCGGCCAGGGCACACAGGAGAAGCGCCCATCTGCTTCTCCACCCCTCCCCCTCTCCTTCCTCTCTCTCTCTCTTCCCCTCCCACAGCCAAGGCTCCATTGGAGCAAAGCTGGCCCGGGCGCTGAGGATGGCTCCATGGCCTCTGCCTCAGGCGCTAGAAAGGCTCTGGTTGCAACAGAGCGACGCCCCAGATGGGCAGAGCATCGCCCCCTGGTGGGCGTGCCGGGTGGATCCCAGTGGGGCGCATGTGGGAGTGTGTCTGACTGCCTCCCCGTTTCTAACTTCAGAAAAATAAAAAAATAAAAAAGAAAGAAGGGGGAACCTTTCAGTCTCCCCACCCCACCCCACCTGTGTCAGGGTTCCCCCAATGCCCTTCAGAAGTCCATGGGGAACTTTTTAAATGGATTGCGGTAAGTTTATTCTAAAATCCATCTGGATGAATAAAGGCACAAGGAGAGTCAACAATGTGTTTTATAGAAAGAATGATGAAGGAGGACTGGCCCTGCCGGATACTGAAACGTGCTGAAAAGACAGCACAGCCAAAGCACTGGAACTGAGAGGGACGCTGAGCAAGGATGGGGACAAGAAGGGGGGAAACAGGCCACGTGGATCTTTACTATGTGACAGGGTGGCCCTTCAAATCAGTGCAGAAAGATGGAGGCGTCAGGGCCCTGGCCGGCTGGCTCAGCAGCAGAGCGTTGGCCCGGAGTGTGGATGTCCTGGGTTTGATTCTCGGTCAGGGCACATAGGAGAAGTGACCATCTGCTTCTCCACCACTTCTTAAACATGAGATGCAGAGTCCATGAAAGATTAACAGCTTTGACTACACTTAAAATAATTGTTTTCAATTTCTCTATTGAAAAGTTCAAAGACAAATGGCAGACCAAGAGCAAATACTTGCAAAAACCAAAAAAAGATTAATATTTATAATATACAAAAGCTTGTCTTCTACAAATCAATTATGAAAAAGACAGACAACCCAACAGAAAAATGGGCACATAATCTGAATAGGCAAGTACAGAGGAAATAGAAAAGACCAATAAACTACGAACAGATAGTTAATCTTCCTAGTAATGAGGGAAATGAACACAATAATGAGATGCCACTTCCCTTTTCTGATGAGCAAAAGTTTAAAATATTATTAACACCCAACGTTGATGGGGTGGGTGGAAGCCGACGCTCTCTTACGCAGTTTGTGGGGGTACACGAGGGCCCTTCTCAGAGTGCCACCTGACTTGAGCTTTCAAAACTGTTTACCAGGAAAGGGATTAAGATGACGTGCAAATTGCCAGTTATAAAAACAGTCACGGGGATGTAAATTACAGCACAGGGAATATAGTCAATAATACTGTAATAACTGTGTGTGGTGTCAGCTGGGGGCTGGACTTATCAGGGCGATCACTCCAGAAGTTACATATAAGTGTCTAATCACTATGTTGTACACCTGGAAGTAATATAATATTGGATGTCAACTGTAATTTTAAAATAAAAAATTATTTTTAAAAATGTTTACCAGGACTTAGAGCTAGCAATTCTATATCTAGAAATCTACCTCGAGGACACTGAGCTGGGTGTGCAGGGACACACACAAGGATGGTCACTACAACATGTTTTGGATAGTAAAAATTTGAAAGCAACTTAAATATCCATCAATAGGGGAGTGATTAGACAAATTATAATCTATTCAGACTATGAAATACTATGTGGCTGATGTAAAAGAAGAATGAGGTGTACAGCTCTTTGTACTGACAAGAATGAATCTCAAAATTACAAGCCTCCTTTTGTTAAGAACAACCCCACAGTGGTGTGCTGGGCCTGCTCGCACTGGCCCCCGGGAGCCCACTGTTCATTCCCCCCCCCCCCAGCTCCATGTGGCTGACGGCATATCAGTGGCTTGAAATCAGCCATGGAGGGAGTATTTATACTGTGGAAATCAGAAAATGCTACAGATCACGGCTTCTTCCCCAGAGAGCCAGATGTTAAACATTTACCAGCACACCACTGAATGCATATGTGTTTTTATCCTGTGTGTCAGAGGGTCTGGAAGGAAACACAACAGATTGTTAATAAGCAGCTCAGCAAATGGTCAAAGCTGGGCTCTGGAGCCAGAGGCCTGGGGCCCAATCCTGGCACCAACACTTACAACCTGTGAGACTTAGGCAAGTCATTTAATCTCTCTGTGCCTCAATTTCCTCATCTGTGAAGTGGAGCTAATAGTACTATCTCCTACTGTTGGTGTAGGGAATAGCACCTGGCACATAGGAAGTGCTCAGAGAATGTCAGCAGAACCTTGGGAGACAGGAAGTAGGAGAACGATGGGGACTTTTGTGTTTACTTTATTTGTATCTGTACTACCTAAGTTTTTTACAAGCATGTGTTTCTTTTGTATTAAAACATAACCCACCCTGGCCGGTTGGCTCAGCGGTAGAGCGTTGGCCAGGCGTGTGGAAGTCCCGGGTTTAATTCCCAGCCAGGGCACACAGGAGAAGCGCCCATCTGCTTCTCCACCCCTCCCCTTCTCCTTTCTATCTCTCTCTTCCCCTCCCACAGCCAAGGCTCAACTGGAGCAAAGTTGGCCCAGGTGCTGAGGATGGCTCCATGGCCTCTGCCTCAGGTGCTAGAATGGCTCCAGCAGCAACGGCGCAACAGCCCAGCTGGGCAGAGCATCATCCCCTGGTGGGCATGCCGGGTGGATCCCGGTTGGGCGCATGCGGGAGTCTATCTGACTGCCTC
Source organism: Saccopteryx bilineata (assembly GCF_036850765.1). NCBI lineage: Eukaryota > Metazoa > Chordata > Mammalia > Chiroptera > Emballonuridae > Saccopteryx > Saccopteryx bilineata. The sequence continues at coordinate 376,083,375 of NC_089491.1, forward strand.
CCCACTTCTAACTTTGGAAAACAACAACAACAAAAAAACACATTACCACCCCCCCCCCAATAAAACCAACAAACCCAACTTAAAAAGTGGTCAGGGTGTCCCTCCTCCTTCCATCCTCCATTTCCACCCCTACTCACCATCAGTGAAAAGAGGCTCAGGTAACTTTCGGAAGAAGGACTTGAGCAGGCTGCTGATCACATTGAGGTCTTGCCAGCGCTGGAGAGGGGGTAACGATGTCAGGCCACAGGTAGGCACAGAGATGCCTGTGCCTTCATGCTAGCCAAGCTCTAGAGTCCAGCCCAGACCAGCCCCTCCCTGGGGTCCACTTACACCAAGCTCTGCCCAGACCAGGGATCTCTGGGCTAAGAGGACTTATCGGGGGCAGAAGAGTCCTCAACTACAGCCTAGCCCCTGACCACCTGGCCCCAGTCCCTCTCTATTCTAGCCAGCTCAGTGAGCCCCAACATTAAGCAAAACCCACGCCTACACAAGCCTGCCCATTGGACCTCCATTGTGCCTACTTAGTGCCAACTCCTGCTTGCCAGTGCCCTCCATTTAACAGAGTCATCCTTGGATACCCCTTTCTTTATCGCTGACATAGCACACACTCGTGCTGGTGCCTTCCTGTCTCAGGCCCTTTGCACTTGCTGGTTTCCTCCACTAGAACTCTCCTCCCTCTGCCCTCCACATGACGGGCTGCTAAGCCTGTCTCGGTGTCACCTCTTCAGAGAGGTCTGGTCTGACCCTTACGGCTACAGTGGCCACCATCACTACTGCCCGGCCTTCTGTATGACAGCCCCCTGACTTTGTTTCTTCCGTGACACTTACCACGGTTCGTCATTATTGTGCGCATCTGTTTTCTCTCGTTCCTGCCTATTTACCTATCTCGCTGGCGGAACTGTAAGCTCCACGAGGGGCAGGGAGCCTGCCTGTCCCATTCTCCACTGCTTTCCTCTCACCCAGCCAGCTCTGCTGGCCTGGCACTTAAAAGACCTAAGTCAGCCGTTCTCAGCCAGGGTGATCCAGTCCCCCAGAAACATTTAGCAATGTCTGGAACCATTCGGTTTTTTTATAACTGGGGGGTGCCCCTGGCATCTAGAGGACAGAGTCCAGAGATGTTGCTAAACCTACTCCAATTAACAGGAAAACCTCTTACAACAAAGAATTATTCTGTCCAAATTACCACGGGTTGAGAAAACCCTGATCTAAATAAAGAGTTGTTGAATACACCAATGAACAACTGGGTCACTGTCCCTTCTTTCCACCAGGGGGCACCATCACCCTGCACAAAGCCTAGGATAACAGCCTTGGTGGGAACGTTTCGGAGGAACTCGTACACAGAAAACATAGACACACAGCGGAGACATACAACACACAGTCAAAGTCACTCAGCTCAACAATATACAAACTCGTTACAATGGATCCACAGCTCAATGCCTGACCATCACACAAATCCTACCCTCCCCATAGCCTCAACAGGAGTTAGATCCAACCCACTCACAAAGCTTAACTTCCTGCACTGCCCTCCCACCACCCACAAATGACGCCACGATATCTAAGGCAAAACCGCACAGCCAATGCACTCAACAGGCCCGCTCCACTAGGCCCTCTCCTCCCTGGCCGAGGCGCAGCCATTGTGCTTCATGCACACCCACCCCTACCCAGTGCAGCACCGGCCCGCCTCCCCCACCACCGCCCGCCCCGACACATGGGCTCCTCTCATTTCCCAGCTTCCAAACCCAAGGCCTTGCCCTGTATTTCGACCCCTCCTATGTGCGAGTACCTACCCCACACCCCCAGGCTTGCCTGAGCTCCCCACTCCTGCCAACTCAGAGCTCGGCCCTTACACTCCTGACACCCACCCTCCCCCCAAATAGCAGCTCCTGCCAGCATCTCCTCTCTCAGCCCAAGCACGGCCCCACGCCCACTCTCCAGTCCACTGGTGATCTGGTATCTGACTAGGCCATCGCCCCCACGTCGGGGACTCATCATCACCCTACGTCCAATGAGGCCACTACCTGCCACAGCCTCTCTCTCCTGTCCTGTTTCCTAATTTCTGCCCGCGACAGATACCACCAGCCCCCAGCTCAAACTTCTGGCTCTTCTTGCCCCTCTCCCTCCCCCTTATGCGACCAATTCTCAGAGCTGCCCCACCCTCCTAGTTCTCGTAGAACCAGAATCGACTTCCGATATCGGTAACTCCTTCCCTCGGCGCTGCTCTGGGCCTTCCTCAGCCCTGTCCTTAGGTATAAGCTAGAGCGTTGCCCTTTCTCAGACCCCACTCTCGTTTATGCTTCCCCAGCTGACTACCCATCGAAGGCTTTCTATTATCCATTGGATAATATCAATGGCTTCAGTGAAGCCATCAAAAGCTCTCTGTCCCCTGCCCTGGGTCTCTTATTCTCCTCATTGCCATGCCCAGGAGGGGGATCCACTCTGTCCCAACACTCAGACCCTCTTCTGGGATTTTAGAAGACACCATCACACCCTGTCTGGACTGCCTTCCTTTCCACCTGCCCCCCACCCCCACCCCCGCATCCATCCTACAAAGATTCAAACACCGAGCCTACCATCTGCTCCAGCTTTCCCCTTCCTCAGCACACAATCTGGTCCTTGATGAGAGATCAGCCTTTTCTCTTGCCTACGCTTTCACACACGCTTGTCTGGCCTCCCCATTCCTTTCCCAAGGGCAGGAAGACTGCCATGTATGAGGTTTCATGGTATGTGACTCATGGGACTTCTTTGCCCAGATTCGTGGTTTCCAAAAACCTCTTATTCAGCAGAGCCTCTTTTGTCAAAGAAAACTGCACATGAAAAACCTAATCGTATTAAAAACCCAATAGAGCAGGGTGGCTCTAGTTCAAGGATCAGGGGTCTTGGCCTGGCCCTGGCCTCCCACAGCACCTTTGGGAAACTTAAGATTCTGGAAAACAGTCTGAGAACCAGTGGCCCCTGCTGCAAACTCTTCGGAGTGACTGTCACACTCATGAGCTGGTCCCCTCACCTCATGGGTGGGCCCCTCCCCATCCTGCAGCCCCAGATTGCTGGCCACTCCCGAAACACCTGAACTTCCCTTAGCCTAAGCCTGGGGTTTGCAAACCATGGCTCATAAGCCCAATCCACCCAGCTTTTACACAGCCCTTGAGTTAAACATGGATTTTATATTTTTAAGGGATTGTGGAGGGGAAAAAAAAAAGAGTTAGAGGAAGAGGAGAAAGGTATGCAATAGAGACTGCATGGTAAGTAAAGCCTAAAATATTTACAACCTGGTCCCTTACAGAGGAGGGACATCGGCTGAGAGCAGACCTTCAGAGTCCAAGCCTTTGCCCAGGCCTTGTCTCCTGCCTGCAATGCCCGTAGCTGCTGTTCTCTGGCTTTTAATGAATTCTACTCACCGTCAAGGCCCAAAACCCTGTTGCCGGCGAGCCTCTGTCTCAGGGCTTCCTAAGCCCTGACTACATCTATCTGTTCAACTTCAGTTAGGGTGATGCCCATGCCCAAGGCTGGCCTGCAAGAGTAAGTCCCATCTTGCCCATCTTGGTGCCCTGGCCCAGTACTAGGCACACTGCTGGGCACAGTGAACACATTAGCCACACACACCACCTTGCCCTCCCCGTTCCTCCTACCATGCATACCTCATCCTGCAGGTTGATGTCACCGGGCCCGCGGTTGAGCTGCTCCTGCAGGCTGGACACGACAGCATTGTTGCCTGGCACTCGGTAAATGCCCGTAGACTCCAGCCCTCGTGCCTCCACGATGCGACAGCATGCAGCCACAATCAGGGGGACATGCTGGGGACACATGCAGAGCAGGGAGGTTAGGGAAGGTGAGAACAGCACTCTCTACCAGTGGACCAGAGGAGGGGGGCCAAGATGGGGACAGTACAAGGCCCAGTTGCTTCCAGGAACCCTATAAGGGGACAAAAGTCTCTCACAGCCTCCAGTCTGGGGACTGGAAATAACCCCCAAGCCTCACCCTGGTCTGAGAAGGGGCACTGGCCAGGGGTCAGGGGTTCAGCAGCTCTGCTGCTCCCTCTCTGGGCTTCCCCAGCTGTGTCAGGAAGACAAGGTGGACAGCTGCTTCCGAAGTCCCTCGCAGTTCCATCTCCCCCGCCTCCCCCTGCTCTGCAGTGTGGCTGGGACCCACCTGGTTCTCCGTGGCGGGCTGGCACTCCTCCAGCCGGACCCCAAACGCCCTGGGGGCTGCCTTCTTATTCTTCTTGATGATGTTAATGCCCCAGGGACTTTTGGGGGCTGCAACACTGTCATCTGGGGGGGGGAAGGCAGAGAGTGCCAGGTGAGCTGGGCCCAGGGAGGGGAGCAGCCACACTTAACCACTACATTCACACATGTTTGGACATGTGGGGACTCTATCAGAGAAGCCACCAGCATGCCGAGGACCGATGGAAAATTATACCAAATGCGAAGGCCAAGGAATGAGCGTGTTTAGTCCAAGGGAGAGAGGCCTCCAAATTATGTAAGGGCTTCTGTGTGTCCTCTAGGGCTAACGCAAGGTGGGAGCCATGGATTCCAGTACAACCAGAGGAAGAACTTTCTAACAGCCAAAAGTGTGTGAAGATGGAAAAGGCTGCTTCCTGAGAGGACAAGCTGCTGCCCCTGAAGGGACACAGCAGAGACCGGGTGACTGTCAGCAGGGAAGTCTGGGAAGGAAGTCAGGATCCAGGTCCTTCCAGTCCTTCGGCTCAGGGAGCCCCAGACCCCACAGGCATGCACAGGCGGGCAGACGCACCCGGATAACCCTGACACACACACACACACACACACACACACACACTCACAGGCCCTCCGCTCCCTTGCAGACCCACAGAGCGGATCCCAGCCTCCTACCCACACGCACATCACCCGCCTCGCAGCCACCTCCTACCCTTGCTCCCTGCAGGCTGGTCCTGAGTCCTGAGGCCACGTGCCGCACTCTGTTTGAGGAACTCAGACTTGAGGCCCCCCAGGCCACGAGAGCCTTTTGGGGAGGAATCAGCTTTGGGCCCAGAGCTATGGCTGCACAGGAAGAGGAAAAAAAAGGGGTCTTCATTTGGGTGACCCAGCATGCCACCTGCCCTGGTTCCCGCCACTTTGGGTCTCTCCTCTATCCCTGAGGGAAAGCCTCCATGCTTCTCTAGGGACTGGAGGCCTCAAGTTCCCTGCCACCCTCCCTGTGCTTAGCAGAGGGTGACCCAGGAGCTGCCCTCAGGCCTGGAGGTGAGCCAGGAGGATGACCCTAGCCTGAAGTGTCCCCACTCCCAACTACCCCATAGCCAGGACTGCTCCGTGAAGGCTGGGCTCACCTCACTTTTCGGTAATCATTAAGCTTCTTGCTGATCAGAGCTTGGTTGGCACAGCCGGGGTCCTGGAGGAAGGGGAAGAGAGAGCGAATGTGGTCAGTGCCTGCAGCCTGCCCATCCCAGGACTCATGCCTGCCCCCTGTCTCAGCCTCCCCTCCCCTCTCCTCCATCTGCCAGCTGGAGGGCACAGACCCTGGAGCGAGAAAGACCGGGGCTGGACTCCTGAGCACCCCCTCACCAGCCGTGTGACCTTGGGCAACCCACTAGCTTCTCCGAGCCTCGGTCTCCTCAGCAGTAACATGGGGGGGATAACATAGCCACCTCAGAGTTTGGGTGCAGAATTATGCACACAGCACTCATCACCGTCCTTCCAAGGCACAGGAGAGGAGACCCAAGAGGGGCCGCTATTGCAATAATGAAGGTGACTTGGGACCCTGATCATGCCCTGCTGGGGACAGCCCAGTCGGACCTCCCAGAGCAGGTGCCTAGATTCCAGGCACTTTCCTCCTTGCAATGAGGAAAGACAATGTCCTAGGGAGGGCAGAGCCTGGTTCAGTGTGATGATGTGCCCTCAACAAGAGGGTCTGTGGCCCAGAGGCTGTGCACTAACACCGCTTTCCCCATGGCCAAAGCAGGTGCCCCCTAGACCGGGCCCCATGCCCACTGTCTTCTTGGCAGAGGCCGGCCTCCATGCCTAGGACCCCACATAACTTTGTGCAGCTATGTCGAGATACATTTGTGTGGGCATTTGGCTGAGAAGGGGGTGAGCAGGCACTGAAATCCCAGCCCAGGCCTCTGGTGTGTGCAGCTGCCCAGGAAGGGGCGCCATTTTTTAAATTCTCCCAAAGTCCTTGCCAAAGCCTTGGCTCAACCCCTGCGGCCTGCTGCCAAAGGCCAAGCCTCTTGGCCTCCACCCAAGGTCAATGTGTTCATGTCCCCGCAGACAGGCCCGGCTTGTCAGAAGGGCCAGCCCCAGTTCTGGCACAGGGGCACCTCATTCTGTAAGAGATTCCATAGGAAATCACACACCCTACTGAACCTACAGTAAGAAGCCGAGACTGGCTTGGCGCTGACCTCTCTATGCCAGAGGCTGCAGTCATAATAATTAATAATAAAAATAATTACTATCATTCTGACAGTTGTTACTGTCGGTCATGGCACACTGAAGATGCCAGGAGTTCGGGGAACCACCGCATTTTCTCTTCACACCAAACCCTAGGTGGGTACAGTTGTTAGCCCATTTTACGGAAGAGGGAACCGAGGCTCGGAGTGCTGAAGGGAGGTCCGTGGCAGGTGAGAGGTGGCCCCGGGGCCTGCCCCAGCCTCCCTGGCCTGGCGGGGGCTGAGCCGGGCCCTCACCTCGCCCTCGGCCCTGCTGTTCTCCCGGATCGCTCTGATCCAGCCCAGCATGTCATCCCGGTCCTCAGCCTGAAAGAGATATTCACAGAAGTCAGCGGTGGTCAGCCGGAACACGTGCCTCCTCTTGGTCTCGCTGTAGGAGATGTCCACCAGGCAGGAGCCGATGCAGACGGGCGCCGCCTCGTCCTCACCTGCGACGGCCGCCGCCCCCGCCGCTGCCGGCCCGGGCTCCCGCCGCTCCTTGCTCAGCGAGAGGGAGCGCGCCCGCAGCGCGGCGTACACCCGCTTCCACTGGCGCAGGCCGCCGCCCGCTTTCTGCAGGGAGACACGGGGAGGGGGAGACAGGGGAGGCGCGTGTGAGGGGCGGGGCCTGCCTCCCCGCCCCGGAGCGGGAGGGGGCGGGGCTGGACGCTGGAGACAGTGGACAGACACCCCATGGCCCGCCAGGAGTCCCTCTCCTTCCATCCGGCCAGAACCTCCAACTTTTTCAGCCTCTCACCTGCCTGGACACCTGTCAGGACACCCTGACATCGTTCTCAGTACCCCCACAGGGTCCGCACTTTAAAAATTAGCATCCTTAAAGACTAGCTAGCATCAAAACTCCTCCAGGTTGGCAATGCCCAGAGAACCAGCCCTGGCTCTGGGAGGGCAATCCGGCCCCACCCAGCATGAGCCACCTTACATAAAACCCTTATAAAGCCATTCCTAGTCCACGTATGCTTCTCTTCACAGCAGAACCGATCAAGAGTGTGTCAACTGCACTCACTCTCCCTGCTTCCTTGCCTCTCACTCAAAGCTCCACACCGTATCCCTTCCTAGAAGTCACAGGTCACCCACGCCTCCAATGTAGCAGCTTCGTGTCCCTTCTGTGCCCTTAACCTCTCTAAAGCATTTGTCCGTGCCTTTCCTCTTCAAACCCTCTGCCGGCACCTGGGACCACATGGTCCTTCGTTTTCCTCCTAATTCCATTGGCTCCTTCTCACTCTCCTCCTCTGCACCAGGGTTCTCAGCAGGGCTGAATCACCCCCAGGGGATGTTCTTGGTTGTCACACCTGGGGAAGTGTTGTGGCATCTCCTGGGTAGAGGCCAGGGTGCTAACAGTCCCTGATGCTCAGGACAGCTCCCACAACACAGATCCATCTGACCCCAAATGTCCACAGAGCTGAGGCTGGGACCTTGCCCTAAAGGATGGGAGCTCCAGAACTTTGTCCTTGGCTCCCTCTCCCTGCATGCCTCCCCCATGACATCATCTGTCTGCCTGCGGTGATTCCCAGTGTCTCCCCAGCCCAAGTCCTGTACTTCCTGCTCCCTGTACAGCTTCTCCACTTGCACGGCCCACAGGCACTGCTTAGCACGGGGCACTTGAGTTCCACCATCAAACCTATTCTCCACCCTGCCACCCCATCTTTTCCAGCTCATGAAATCCACCCAATTGCCCACCTGAAATTTATTAAATCCACCTGAACGTTGCCCTTGACTCCTCCCTTTTCCTCGCCTCTGACATCCAATTTATCAGGAAGTCACTTCTGCTTCCCAAACATCACCTGTCTCCATCATTCCTGCTACCACCTTGTCCATGCCATCAACACCTCTTTTCTGGACAACCGCACAACCTTCCCAGGCTCTACTCTCACCCTCTACAATCTGTGCTTTGACCAGCAGCTGCAGCCATGGTTTTAACTGAGAGCATGACCTGTGGTGGCGCAGTGAATAAAGTCTCAACCTGGAATGCTAAGGTTGCTGGTTCGAAACCCTGGGCTTGCCCGGTCAAGGCATGTTACAGGAAGCAACGACTATGAGGTATTTCTGGCTCCTCACTCTCTCTTCTCTCTCTCTAGAATCAGCAAATAAAATATTTAATATATTTATGTATATATATATATAACTGAGACCATGTCTCTCCCTTGCTTAGTGCCCTCTCATGGGCTCTCACCATCTTGGCATCAGATCTAAGTAAGGACTCTGTCATGTGGTCTCTCCTTTTTCCTCCCTGCATCAAGCCACAGGGCCTTCCGCAATAAACAAGCCAAGCTCACCCTTTCTAAGGCCTTTGTACTTGCTGTTGCTTCTGCCTGGAGCCCCTTCTCTTGTTTCATGTGGATGCCCCCTTCCAGTCCTTCAGGTCTGGGCTCAAATGTCACCAACACCCCTTCCTTTGCGAGGCTCTCTCTGACCATTTTTTTCCTAGAGGCAGTCACGTCCCCTGACTTAAAGACAATCACGTCACCCTGTTTGTTTTCCCTGGGTGCTTACTGCAATCTCAGGCAATGCTGGCTGAGGAATTCTCTGGTGCTGCATACGGTAAGGCCTTTAGGGCAGAAAGCTTGTTGTCCTCTCAGTCCATATCCCCAGATCCTAGAGCCTCGACAGGCGCATGGTAAGTGCCCATCAATATCTCCTGAATAAACTGATGAATCATCCTCAGAGCACCATAAGGGCAGGGGCTCCATCTCAGACAGAGTCCTTTTCTTTGGCTGGTGGCTCACGTACCACTCCACACTCAGCACAAGCCTCTGCCCTCAGAGCAAACTGGGTGAATACAGTCACGTCTGGTTGTGAGCTCTGCCCATCACCAGGCCTGGGGACCACAGACCTGTCAGAAGAATGAGGTTGTAACAAGGGTGCCTCTTTTAAGACTGAAACATGGCCCTGGCCAGTTGGCTCAGTGGTAGAGCGTCAGCCCGGTGTGTGGAAGTCCCAGGTTCAATTCCCGGTCAGGGCACACAGGAAAAGTGGCCACCTGCTTCTCCACCCCTCCCCCTTCCCTTCCCTCTCTCTCTCTTCACCTCCCGCAGCCATGGTTCGAGCAAGTTGGCCCCAGGTGCTGAGGATGGCTCCATGGCCTCGCCTCAGGTGCTAGAATAGCTTGGTTGTCAAGCAATGGAGCAACGCCCCAGATGGGCAGAGCATCACCCCATAGAGGGCTTGCTGGGTGGATCCCAGTTGAAACACATATAGGAGTCTGTCTCTCTGCCTCTCCACCTCCCACTTAATAATAAATAAATAAATGACTGAACAGATAAGTGACCTTGGACCAGTCAAGCCCTCTCCCCTAGCCTCAGTGTTCCTCACTGCTAAAATGGGAGGTGAACTAGCTGGTCTCCAAGGTCACATCCAGCTCAAGTGCTGGGTCTGTGGCTGCAAGGCCATGTTACACACACACACACACACACACACACACACACGCATCCCACTTGATAGTCAATGTCTTTGAAAGAAACTGGGTAATCGGGTGGGGGGAGGCACCCAAGAGAGGCTGAATTTGTGGAAACAGACGACATCTGGCTGGCAGTCAGGACCCTGAACAGACCAAGGGCCTGAAGTGACTTGAGGACCCGTCTCCTAACTCCCAGGCCGTGGTACCAAGGGGACTAGTGAAACTGAGCTCTGGCCAGGATGGGAGTGGAAACCCTTGTTATCCAGAACTGGCCAACGAGCAGGAAGGAGCCAGCTCTCTCTCTGCCCAGGAGACACTATGGCTGAGCTTCCAAGGCCATCTGGAGCTTGGGGACAGGCTACCTGCCACGCAGGGGCAGCAGCTCTCAAAGGCCCTCCAAGGGGCTCAAATGTTGGGCTAGAAGGGCTTGTTTACACCGGCTCACCTTCCTCAGCCACACAGCTGGCTGGCCCCGCTGCCCCTCCTGCATTACTCCTCCTGGCCCACTGCCATCGTGTTGGCTCTCCTCTTTGGCCTCCATCCCCCCACTTCCTTTCAAGGTGCAGCCTCTCTCTTGCCCTCTCCTCCGTGCACACCCTCATGGACAGATCCAGGTGGGTCTCCATCTTGAGCGCCACACCCTTGGAGCCTCTGTCCCCAGGACACCTCCACCCTTGGATTCCACAAGACCCTAAAAGGAACCTCTTGGCTCCCTTTCCCCAAACCTGTCCCTCCAGTGACTGTGGCTCAGGGGAGGGTCCCACAACCCACCACCCCAAAGCCCAAGCTGGGACCCCAGGAACCAGCATTGCCTCCCCTATCCTCCCTCACCCCCGGCCGTCAGCACACCCAGACCTTTCTTCCCCTTCAGTCTCCCCAAATTGTCCCCTCCCCTTTGGCCTCACGCCACAGTCTTGGTCAGGCCCCCCACCCTTGCTCACCTGGATAATAGCAGTGGCATTGTCTCTTCCTGTCACAGGTGCAACCCTTGCCTCCTGGGTTCAGACACATCTCCCCCCCATTTAAACCCCAGTAAAGACTTGCCCTGAGTGACAGGGCTCCCCCTGCAGGCGCCCCACTCCCTGCTGTGGCCTCCACCTCCTGCCCTGTCTCCCAGCCACGCAGCACCCCGCCCCCCTGCTCCAGACCATCCGGAAGGGCATCTCCCCTGTCAGACCACTCCCCTCCCTCCCAGCTAGGTGGATGCTCACACCGCCTTCATGTCTCACCCACTGCACTGAGGCTAGGGTCACCTACAGCATGCTCCTGCCCTGGACGCCCCCCTCATAACAGCCAGGCACTAGTAACTGTTATGCAACACTTAAGCTATCTCTGCTCATCATGAACCCCAGCAGGGCAGGACTGGCCTGGCTCCCTCACCCCGAAATCCCCAGAACCTCAACTGAGAATTAGGGCGGGCCACACCCTTAGTCATTATCCACGCCTGGAGATGGGGGGCAGATGACCCAGCCCTGTCTGGACGACACATCTCCCTTCACTTTCAGCCCTCGGAGTAGAAAAACATAGTCTCCGTCTTACAGATCGGAGAACTGGGGCTCGGAAGTTAAGGACCTTATGCCCAAAGCTTTATGCTTGATAAGTGGCTGGGCAGGAATTCCATGTCTGTCTGGCTTCAAAGCTTATGTTCTTTCTGCATAAAAGACCCTTAGAAGGCAGGGAGGAAAATTCAAGTAATAGCAACAAGCGGAATAGCAACTCCCCATGCCAGGCACTGGGTAAATCCACCTCATTTAATCCTCAGCAACAGCCAGACCTGCGGTGGCGCAGTGGGTGAAGTGTCGCCCTGGAATGCTGAGGTTGCCAGTTTGAACCCCCAGGCTTACCTGGCCAAGGGTGATACCTACTGGCCATTTTTGGGGTAATCTATCAACCAAGGATCACTGTGGGATGGGAGTTGATGTTTCTTGTTCCTCTCCCCTTCTCTCTCTTTCCCCCCCCCTCTCTCTCCCCTCTCTAAAATGAATAAATAAGATATTTTTTAAAAAATCCTCAGCAACAGGCATACGAGCTAGGGATTATTATTACAGACGAGGGAACTGAGTCACAGGCAGGTGAGTCACCCAAGCTTCCCCCCCAGCAACCCGTGTGGCAGTCAAGAGACAAGCCCAGGGTATGACAGTCACTGTGCTCAGCGTTCCCCCCGGCTGCTCGGAGACACAGCAGCGACTGCCCCCGCAGTCACCGCGCTGGCCTGGAGCGGGGGTTCCACCTCCACAAACCAGGGGCCCGCCCTCTCCCTACGGACCCTGCCTGTCTTCTCCCACCCTCCAGCCCTGGGCCCAGGCCCCTTCGTCTCTCACCTGGGTCTCTGTGGCAGCTCCTAACTGGTCTGGCCTCCACTTTGGCCGCTCTCTACTTCGCTCCCCAGGAAGCCACATGAAACAGGCCCCAGGGGCTTAGCTGCCTTTAGGATGAAGACTAAAGGCTGATCTCTGCTCTCTTTGGGGGCCCTAGCCTCCCCTAAAAGAATCTCTCTGGCCTTGCTCTATCATTTCCCATGAACCCTACTGGCCATTTTGGGGGTGATGTATCAACCAAGGATCACTGCGGGATGGTTTGGTCAGAATTCCAAGCAAGCACAACTTGATCAGATCCATCCCACAGAACTGACCTCCTTTTCATTTCTTTCGGTCCCCCAGAAGTTCTTCCTAGCATGTAACCTCTACGCCTCCTGCTACCGCCTCAGCCAGTTTCTCTTTGGCTCCAGAGGCTGTGAGGTGAGAAGCTGGAGAGTTCTGCTGGGTTCAGCTTCCATCCACCTTCACCTTATTCCTCCAGCCATCTTACCTTCCCCTTTTTGGTGAGGACCTGCTTATAATATAACCAGCCTTCTCTCCTGATATCGCTGAAGGTCGTGTCTGAGAGGTCAGAGGTTGAGTGTCGCTTAGAAGGAGCATCAACATCTTCGGAAGTGCCCCAGCTATCCAAGGACTGCAGCAAGAAAACAGAGAATGACTTAAGGTGTGTCTCCCACAGTGCCAGCATCTCAGGAACCCCATGGACCACTCACAGCCACACGAGCCTGGCGTATGCCTGCACTCTGCTCTGCTGTGCTGTGTGGCCTCATGGCCTTTCTTGCCCTCTCTGAACCTCTGGGTTGAGGTCATGAGACATATGTACTGGGGAAGCCAGAAAGGAGGAAAGGCTCTGACCTGCAGACCACATACCTCACCATGCCAGAAAAGCCAAATTGAAGCCTCCCTTAATTTTATAGCCTTGAAGGAATTAAGGAAACAGAGGAAATGATTGTGTCAACACTAAGTTAAATAAACAGAGGAAGTTGGAACATCAACAAAGACTGAGTTAGCGGCCCAGGTAGTCATGTCCACAAAGAGTTAAACAGAGGAAATGATGGTGTCAATAGGACTCCAGCCCCAGAGATGTTAAGGGAGAATTAAGTAAGCAGAGGAAGTTATCAGGAATAAGCCAGGTGACAGTATCATCAAGGTGTTAAACAGACCAAAGATACTGAGAATTTGAATTAAGATAGCTTTTCCTGTTCGTCCATAATCAAGGAGTTAAGGCTATTTCAGAACTGACCTAAGGTTTCCCCAGGTGCTGAGGCTGGAGACTCTAGCTTCTCCATCATCTTCAACCCTGTGCCCCCACTTTCTGATGTCCCTAGTCCCCGAAGACACCACTCAAATGCTGACCAAGTGCAGGCACTATTTTCGGCACCCACAGAGATCAAGCAGCAAACACACCAACAAGATCCCTGCCCTCATGGAGCTTATGTTCCAGGAAGGAACAGGCAGGGAAGGAGATGGATGCATAAGTTACAGAACATGAAAGAGCTAAGGAGGAAAACAGAGTGGCAAACGGAGGCATAAAGTGTCAGGAGAGGAGTGGCGGCTGAAATGTAATGGAAGGCCTTAAAAAACCTGAAGAAAGTGAAAAAGTGAGTCATGTGGCTGGGGCGGGGGCCAGGAAAGGGGCATTCTAGGCAGCGGAACTACAGCCGAGGCCTTGGCCGGGAGGGTGCCCGTGTCTTTAAGTGATGACAGAGCCCGTGGAGGAGGGAGGGTCACGTGGTTGATACGAGGGTGGGTGGGTGGTGCAGGCAGAAAGAAGAGGGTGGGAACCGGAAGAGCCCATTTCAGATGATAGAGGCCATAGGCCTGGAGCCTGTGCCAAGGCCCCGCCCAGCACTCCGACACCCTTGCCTACACACACACACACACACACACACACACACACACACACACGCACACGCACACACGCGCCACTCACCCCATCAGTAAAGAAGCTTCGAAGCATCCGCAAGCTGGGTACTCGGTTTGGCAGGCGCCTGGGGAGCAAGGACGGAGAGTGAGGGATGTGGGAAGCAGAGTTAGGGCTCCTGAACCATCCCCCCAAGTCCCAAGGCTCAGAGGCCTTGCAGGGAGGAGGCTCACTGCCCTGGTGTGTCAAGGACCCCAGGACTGGGAGCCCCGCCCACAGCCCAGTCCTGCTGGCTGTGACAGACCCACCCCCGTCCTCACCGAAGAGCCTTGCCCTCCTCCCGGAAGGTGTTGAGCCCGTCATCGCAGGACTTGGAGCGCTCCGTGGTGATGGCCAGTAGGTAAGAGGAGCGTCGGCCAGCCTTGATGCTGCCTGCAGAACCGCCCGCATCGGGCCACATGGTCAGGGGGGCTGCAGGCTGCGGCTTCCCTGGAGCCCTCCTGTCGGGGCAGGGCCAGGAGCCGAAGCCAGCCAGAAGAGGTCAGACAGCAGGTAGCAGACTCAAAAGAAACTGTGGGGACCAGGCAGCCAAGGGGAGGGTGGGGCTGGGGGGTGGGGTGCACTCACTGCAGTCCTGGGAGTAATGGCGGCCGAGGGCAAAGGTGAAGGTTGGGGAGGATGGGCTGGTGCCCAGGACGGGAGCCGAGTTCATGGCACTGGAGACCACAGCAGAGGCAGGGACGTGCTTGGCTTGTAGGTCAATGCTGGGGCTGGTGGGCTCATCTGTGAGAATGGAGGAGTGGTGGGTGAAGGTGGTAGAAAGCTGAGCCTGCCTGCTCCCCGCCCCGAGCCTTGCCTCCGGGCCTAGGCCACCTCCCCAAGGCCTCTCAGGTCTCCAGCGCCCTGCTGACAACATGTCCACAGCCAATGGTGCCCACCAACCAGACTGTGGTCGTGGAGGTTCGGCCCTGCCCCCTCCATCCCACTAGGAGCGCCCAGGCAAGGGGTTGAGCCACCCTCCTTAGGCCAGGCTACAGAGGGCAGGAACTGTATCTCCCCCACCAGGGCGGAGCCTCTTGAGGACAAGGACTGTCTCTTCCCCCAGCAGACTGGGAGCTTCTCGAAGTTTAAGACCATCTTCTGCATTAGCTGGGGGCTCCTCGAGGAGGGGCGAAGTTTCCCCCTCGGACTGGGAGCTTACTAAGGCTGTGTCTGCCCACTCGGACCGCAGGCTGGCTGTGGGAGGCCAGGGCACGGTCTCCTCTCCCTCACTCCATGGCTAAACTACAGCGAGCTCACCCCCTCCGCCCCGCCTACCACTTCTCAGCTCCTGGCTCCCGGTCCCACGGCCTCGCGTGGGGTCTTTCTCCCAAGCTCCTGGACCCAGCCCCGTCCATCCTGCTCCCTCAGGAGCGCCTCATATTTGGAAAACCCTAAACCTTTTCCTGCCCCACTCCCTGTCATTCCCAAACGGAGGTGAGGCATCACCCCCCAGGGAGGCATGAAACCTGGGAACCGCCCACCCTCTCCACCCTCTCGCCTTTCCCTTATCCAACATCTGTTCTAGAGGCTGCCAGCTTTCAGCGTCCCCTCTGCTCTCAGGATAAAGTCCACACTCCCTAGAGTCTGACAAGGCGCCTCTGGGCCCATCCTGATGACCTGGAAGGGCTTCCTGCCTCCATCACTTCCAGGTCCTTGCATATTCTAGTCTCTCCCTGAACATTCCTCTCCTAGTGGATTCCTTCTCGACCTTCAAGGCTTAGCCAAAACCTCCTTTCTCCAAGGTTCTCTCCTTGGCCACCATGCCCCAGTCTAGGCTCTGTGGCCTTTCTCCGTCTCCTAGAGCTCCCGGTACTCCCACCACACACCCATCCCACTGGATTGCTTTTGTCTGATCATATATCTCCCCGTTGGGTCATACACTCCAGCACAGCATGGAGCCTAGCACAGTGCCTGACAAAATTCTTGCTGGATGGATGGAAGGCTGGAGAGTGGATAGGAAAACAGAGTAAAAGGAACAAAGGAAGGATAAAAGAATGGAAAGAAGGAAGAAAGAAATGAAAAAACAAAGGAGAGAGATAGAAAAAGAAGAAAGGAAAAATGGATGGGTGGGTGACGGATGGATGGATGGATGGTTGGATGGATGGGTGGATGGGTGGGTGGGTGGATGGATGGATGGATGGGTGGGTGACGGATGGATGGATGGATGGATGGATGGATGGATGGATGGATGGATGGGTGGATGGATGGATGGATGGATGGGTGGATGGATGGATGGATGGGTGGATGGGTGGGTGGATGGATGGATGGATGGATGGGTGGGTGGGTGGATGGGTGGGTGGGTGGATGGGTGGATGGATGGATGGATGGATGGGTGGGTGGATGGGTGGATGGATGGATGGATGGATGGGTGGGTGGATGAATGGGTGGATGGATGGGTGGATGGGTGGGTGGATGGATAGATGGGTGGGTGGGTGGGTGGGTGGATGAATGGATGGACGGACGGACGGGTGGATGAATAGACAGAGAAAGAGTTGGATTCTATCAGCACCCAACCCAGAGTTTTGCCACGGTGACAGGTGGGTGGGCGCAGACAACCAAGTCTCCCAAGACGGCCCCCTACACCATCACTCACCAATGAAGGGGATGGAAGCCAGAGAGTCTTCTGTAGTGGCCAAAGGGGCCACCTTCCTGCCCAGGCGTTCCCCTCGCCCGCTGGTCTCTGGCTCTGGGGACTCATCACCAAACCCACGATTCATCTGTCTTGCAGGGGGCATCTGGACCTTGCGGCCTGTCGGAGGCTTCTGCCTCAGGACCACCTCGTCGCGACGCTCCTCAGTGGGAGGCTCCAGGGCCCGGGTGCTGGGTTCTGGCCGGACAACCCTGGGTGCTTCCGAGGCCTCTGGCAGAAACGGCGCAGAGGACTGGGCCAAGTTGAAAGTGGGCAGCCCCCCAAAGGGGGAGTCCCGGAAGGAGAGTGCATGTAGGAGGCCAGTCCGGCGCTGGAATGACGGACTGTAGCTCCGGTACCCGACGTACCCCATATCATCCAGGCCCTGCAGACCGGGTGGGGGTGGGGCCTGGGGCCCAGGCAGGTCTCTGGGTGGGCAGGCAGGAGTGCGGGAAGATGGACGTTGGGAAGCCCAGCCACAGCGCTCGAAGCTGGGTGACACCAGTGTCCCTGGTCCCAGTGCCTCAGCTGAGTGGGTGGCCCGGCTCAGGTAGTCGTCAGAGCGAGCGCGGTGCCAGCCCTCCTGGCCCAGCTGGCTCAAGGCACCCTGGGAGGTGGAGCAGGGCCATGGGTGGCGAGCAGTCACATCCTCCAATCGGTCCTGGGAGGCGCTGCGGGCCCTAGGGGGCATGGCAGGGCACCGTCTCTCCCCCGCCCTGCGGGGTACCTGGTTCGACAGCCAGTGTGACAAGGCCTGCTGGCACTCCAGTCTGCTTGGGGGCACCCGGCTGCCAGTCTCCGGGAAGGCACGGGGTGTCCGGGGCTCTGAGGGAAGGTGGGGGAAGGCACCAGGGCTGGGGCGGGGCTGGCTCATCCCCAAGGAGGGGTTGTCCAAATGGGCACGGGCAGCAGATGGGACGCGGGGCCCCGGGTCACTCCAGACAGCAAGACTCCGGGGGTCACTGGGCAGTGCTGACAGGGGCTCAGGCACCATAGTGGCCCAGGCGGAGACCCGGGCTGGTGGGGCGTAGGTCTTTCGAGGGTAGCAGATCGGGGGCGGCTCTGGTATGCTCTGGGCCTCTCCAGAATATGGCTGGTTCCCCTTCAGGTAGGCATCCTGGGAGTAGGCCTGGTGGGGGACAGAGGCAGGTGAGCAGAGCTGGCAGGTGCCCCAGGGCAGGGCTATAGCAGCCCTGAGAGTTCAGGATGACAGAGAAGGGCCTGAAGGGAGAAGACCCAGCCGGAGGAGTCTTGAGTGGGTGGGGGTAGGAAGGTGTACTCCAAAGAGAGTGGGGTGGGGGACAGAAATACGAGGCCCTTGAGAGTTACACACAGACACAGACACACACACACACACACACACACATACACACACACACTCACTCACTCACTGGGGAAAGAGCCAGGATTTCTCTAAGACTTATGACAAGGACTGCCTTTAGCCACAAACATTCCAACATCTGTTTTCTCGGGTCCTCCCCCCATGCTGGCCTCAGCTGCCTCCCTGTTTCCTTATGTCCAACAGTGCCCACAGCCCCTTGGGCGGAGCTGGGAAGCCCCACCAGAGACCAGTTAAGGTGGCAGATAACAGAAGGAAGCCGATTAAGGGGTGTGTCTAGGGAGGGGTGTTGGGGTGGGCCACTGGCAAGCCCAGCCGTCCCACTGTCCCCTGGGTGGGAAGCTGGGGGTCTGATTCTTGGACCACTGGGCTGAGGAGGAACTAGCTCACCTCTTGCTCCCTCTGGGCCAGGATGGGGGAGGGGCCAGACTGGCTGAGGGGCCTTGGGCCACCTTCTGCCACTAGAGGCCTGGAATTTGGCTCAGGGAGCTGAGGCTGACGCTGCATGGCTGAGGAGTGACAGGGCCAGTGCCCAGGCCGGCCAAAAAAGGAGGCATCCCCCAGGGACAGCGGCCTGTGGCCCTGCGCTAGCGTGACCCTCAAGGGGCCGCCTGGGGGCCTAGCTCAGGGTGAAGTATCAAAGGGTGGGAGGGAGAAACCAAAAACACACACGCACATATACACATCACAGCACAGGAGACACAGGAAAATACACACCCAGAGACACACTCACACATACATAGCGAAACACAATGAGACACACGCACAAATAACTACACCTCCAGTCCTGAGCACACACACCATGTGATGAAACGAGCTAAACCACACCCCCACACACTCAGCCCCGTTCGGACCAACACTCCCGGGCCAGGGACACACATACCTCTCTTTCCTGCCATCCTGCCGGCTCTGCGGGCTCCCCGCATCACGCCGGTGGCGGTGGCGCCAGCATCCTGCCAGCCTCTACCCTCCCCCACCCTGCTAACCCCCACTGACCGCTGCGCCGGTTGCCCCCCCTCCGGTCTGCCCTCCCAGCGGCTGCCCTCGGCCCCCACCGGCTCTCTGGGCTGGCGGGAGGAGGAGGGAGGGAAGGATGGGTGTGGAGGGGCCTCGCAGCGTCGGCGGTGGCGTCAGCGGCTGCCGCGGCCCTATTGGCCTCCAGCCTTGGCTCCCAACCACAGGAATGCCTGGGCCCCACCCTCGGGCCGGCGGGGATAGGGGTGGCCAGCGGAGGTCCCCAGATGCTGACATCAGGGGCTGCCCACCCGGGCCTGGGTAACAGAGCTCCAGGCTGCTGCCTCCCCATTTTTTGCCCCCCTCCAGCTGAAAAGGGAGTGGGAGGACACGCCCTAAGTCCTACCCTGTGGACCCCTCCCATAGTTTGCCCAGCCTCAGCCTTGGGGTGTATGGGCAGGGCCTTTGAGACTTGGGGGGAGCAGTGCACCTTTTGGGTCCCCATCTTTGCCTCCCCCTCGCCAGGAATGGCAAGGGGACAACTGAGGTCAGGGGTGGAAGCTCCCTTAGGGGCATGGTGCCAGGCATGGCACTATGATTACAGTGATTGTGAGAACATGTCCAGGGCAGAAGCCAACACGGTGGCTCTCAGGGCCTCCTGGGCTTGGCACTCCACCCTCCCCTGGCGGGAGGGGGCAGTGACCTTGGGGGCAAGCAAGCTGGCATCCGGCTGGGACCCATGAGACCAGTGAACTGGGTCCTGGGCACAGAGGACTGCCCTGGACTTTGGGTCAGGGCTGGAAATGGGGCACAGAGAGAGACAGCACGCGCTGTCTGTGACAGCACATGTGTACGTGTGCACGGAGTATGTGAGGTAAACAGGTACACATGTGAGTGCAGAATGCGCTGCCTGCAATGCCCGTGCTATCTGCAGGGCCCAGTGCCGAGTTCTAGGTGAGCTGAAGGGGAGGTGTTTGGACCGCACATCGTGACTGTGTAACGCGTGGTTAGCACGATATTGGTGAGTGCTGGCCCCTGTGTTGGGCTGGAGCATGCCGTGATGTTTGTGGGTATATAGGGACCCTATAGGGTATATAGGGTTTGTGGGACAATAGGGAGAATGTGTGATGTCAGTGAGTGTTCAGGTACTGGTAGTAAGAAGTTCAAGTATGTGTGTTGCGATACACTGTATATGTGTTGTGTTGTAGGAAACGGAGATACTGAGGAGTGTGTTATGCCGCTGTAATGTTTGTGGTGTACTGTGGCATTTAAGGGGGTCTGTATGCAGCACCGAGAGGTGTGTGTGTGCTGGTCTGTGGTGTGCTGGGTGCATTCTGTGTGTGCATCACGCAGTGTGTGACATGCTAGATGCAAGGGTGCTGAGTGGCTGTGTTGTGTGGCAGGGTCTCCGGCATGTTCTGCTTGTGTGTGGAGTGGTGCATGGTGTCTGGTGTGAATGAGAGCACAGACAGTGCAGTGGGGTGGGGTGTGCTGTATGAACACAGCTACAGGAGACACACTCACTGGGGCCAGGCAGGGAGAGGGTGTGGACGACAGGTGCCTCACGGGAGCTGACAAGAACGTGCCAGTCTGGTGGGGCCCGCTGGGCCACCCTCCTTGCAGATACCCTGGCAGGAATCCTGTCTGCCAAGGCCCGTGCCTCCCCCACTCCCAACACAGAACAGCCCTCAATGAAGCAACAACCGGCCCCAGCCCAGGGATGGGCCTGGCATCCCCGATGGGGCAATGCCAGGCTGGTGCTGCCCCCTCCACTCTCTTCTCTGCCTCCCAGAGGGGCGGCACAGGGGTGAAGCCCAAGGAGAAGGGCTACATCCTGCCCCCAGGCCCTAGGAGTCCTCCACCTCAGGCTACAGGGCAGGACTCACCAGCTGCAGGATGTCCTCATCCTTGGGCATGATGGAGAGCTCCAGAGTATCATCGCTACAGAGACAGGGCAGGGGGTCAGGACCGGCTGAGGCAACCGGGTTCTGGGAGAACAGGGACTCTGGTCGCCAGGGCAGCCCCAGGGCCAAGGGGGTGGGGTGTGCAGGGACCAGTCACTGGGCAGGAACCAGCGCGGGTGAAGAGAGGCAGGGGGCGCTCACCTGTTCTGGATCAGAGCTATGACCTGGGAGTAGGTCTTCCCAATGACGCTCTCCCCATTCACCTTCACCAGCCGGTCTCCTGGGGACAAAGGGCAAGGCCATGTGTGAGGAGGCCAAGGTGTATCAGTGGCCCCACCTGAGAATCCTTGTACCTGGCAGGGATGACAGTGGGTGACAGGAGCCTCCCTAACACCTAGGTGCAAGGATCCCATCCTAACCAGAGGGCAGGGAGAAGAGGCACAGAGGGGTGCCGTGGGCCCGAAAACTGGGACAGCTCACCTCTGCGAAGCCCGGCCCTGTGGGCAGGGCCCTCGTCCTTCACATTCTTGACAAAGATGGTGTCCATGGGCTCCAGGCGGTGCCGGCGGGAGGGTCCTGGTGAGCATCAGCCAGGTTAGCTGGGGGAGCTGCTGAAGGTCACACCCATGCACAGCTACACACACAGAGGACACACACTCAGAGGATAATCACACTCATACGAACACAAACAGAGACCCACACAACATCCACAGGGGCACAGAGATGCCCAGGACCAGACAGGAAGACGCACTCCTGGGAGAACGAGAACCAGACAGATGCAGAGTTGCTCCGTATGCCTCCTGCGTCCCAGCACTGAGCTAAAAGTAGGTTTAGAAAGACAGAGACATGGTCCTTCCCCTTCTTAGCTCACTGTCTGGTGGGACAGACAGATACACACACAAGTCACAAGATGAAGGAAAGGGTACAATAAAAGAGGCTGTATAAGCCCTGCGGATATACCAGCAGGGGGAGAGACCCCATACACAGAGATGCCCACACCCACAGACTAGGGGGGCTGCAGAAAGGCCCTGGCATTCACAGACACCCAACACCCACACTTTCGACATCACATTACACCCCAGCAATACTCTTCTGCTCCTGTCTCCATCAGTTAGGGGGGGGGCCTCCACCACAGGCCTCTATAACGGGGACTCAGGGACACGGTGTCCCCGTGGCTTCCCAGCAGAAACCCCAGTGGCAGAGAAGGAAGGCTGCCTGTTCAAGGAGTTTTGCCTTGAATACCCTGGGGAACCTAGGTGCCAGTGAGGGGCTCTGAAATAGCAAGGTGACAGCCAGGGGATGTAGGCTCATATTGAAAAAGATAAAGAGGCCCTGGCCGGTTGGCTCAGTGGTAGAGCGTCGGCCTGGCATGCAAAAGTCCCGGGTTCGATTCCCAGCCAGGGCACACAGGAGAGGTGCCCATCTGCTTCTCCACCCCTCCCCCTCTCCTTCCTCTCTGTCTCTCTCTTCCCCTCCCGCAGCCGAGGCTCCATTGGAGCAAAGATGGCCCGGGCGCTGGGGATGGCTCCTTGGCCTCTGCCCCAGGCGCTAGAGTGGCTCTGGTAGCAACAGAGCGACGCCCCGGAGGGGCAGAGCATCGCCCCCTGGTGGGCAGAGCGTCGCCCCCTGGTGGGCGTGCCGGGTGGATCCCGGTCGGGCACATGCGGGAGTCTGTCTGACTGTCTCTCCCCGTTTCCAGCTTCAGAAAAATACAAAAAAAAAAAAAAAAAGAAAAAGAAAAAAAAAAGAAAAGAAAAAGATAAAGAGACCCTGGCTGGTTGGCTCAGCAGTAGAGCGTCGGCCCGGTGTGCGCAAGTCCCGGGTTCGATTCCCAGCTAGAGCACACAGGAGAAGCGCCCATCTGCTTCTCCACTCTTCCCCCTCCCCTTTCTCTCTATCTGTCTCTTCCCCTCCTGCAGCCAAGGCTCCATTCGAGCAAAGTTGGTCTGGGCACTGAGGATGGCTCCATGGCCTCTGCTTCAGGTGCTAGAATTGTTCCAGCCACAACGGAGCAATGCCCCAGATGGGCAGAGCATCGCCCCCCGGTGGGCACACCGGGTGGATCCCAGTTGGGCGCATGCAGGAGTCTGACAGCCTCCCTGCTTCTAACTTCGGGAAAAAAAAATACAAAAAAAAAAGATAAATATTTCAGGGCTCCCTTATGCCCCAAAGAACCCCAGTGTCTCTCTCTGCAAGGTCAGCCCTGCTCAGCTGCGCCCTCCCAGCAGTCCCCAGGCCCTGCGGCCCCTGTTTATGCCTCCTTTTAGGCTGGGAGTCACTCCAGGGCAGGGGCCTGGACTTAGAAACCAACCTGCTCCCCAGGTGCCGACTCCAGTGTGAAACAGAAAGGCCCAGAGAGAGAGCAATGTGAGAAAAGAGAGGGAGGATAGAGAGTGAGCAGATGCCCAGAGTGGCCACACAGAAAAGACAAAGACAGGAACAGCAGTCGAGGGTGAGGGGCACAGCAAAATCCAGGCTGACTTGGGGGAGCGGGAGAGAAGCAGAAGCTGGAGGATGAGTCCCGGCTCTGCCCCAGCCCCTGGGCTCGCCCCTCGCCACTCCTTACCTCCTCCTCGGCCTCCATTCTCTTCCTCCTGCAGGGGACAGAGAGATGGGCGTTGGTCTTTAGTCCAGACCTCAGCAGCACAGAGGGAGGGAGGCCCAGCTCCACCTGGGCGGGCCTCGTCAATCTACCTCAGCCAACCGTCTATACCCTCTTATCTTTTTCAAATAGCCCAGTGCCTGGAGGGGGCAGAAGGAGTGTTTATAGGGACTGCCAGCCATGATTCCCCAATGACCCGAGCCCTCTCTCGTGCTGATCGTACCACAGCGACATCTCAGCTATCCGAAAGCCCCCATTCCAATGGGAGACCCGTGACCCTTTCCCTTAGGGAGCTTGAACCAAACATACTGACACACAGAGAGAACCCAGACATCACAGATAAGCAGGCATGACCAGTGCAAACAGTGGCTATCAGTTCTTAGAGAATGGGAGGGGAAGGCCTGATTACTGTCCCCCTGGGGGAGGGGATTTTAAGGCCTGGAAGGTGTTCTGGGTGAGGGAAGTGGAGTATGCAGGCGCCTGGTATCAGAAATAAGCAGGCCTATGTCAGACTGAATCAACTGAGCCGGAAGAGAAAGGAAATCCACACCAGCAAGCCATGGAAGTCAGACTAAAACATCCAAGTCTGAAATGAGAGAAAGAGGGAGCCAGGGAAGGTCCTTGTGTGGGAGAGAGTAGATGTGAAAATTCCAGTTAGAGAAGAGGATTCTGGCATCCAGGTGCAGGGCTATGAAACTGAGTCAAGGGGGCCTATTTGGGAGGCCTCTGGGATCGCCAGAGCTGAGTGAGGGGGAAGGGCCCTGGATTGGGGGAAGAAATAGAAGTGAAAGAAAGGGAGAAGGTCAGAGAGACACAACGGGATTGGGGGAAGAAATAGAAATGAAAGAAAGGGAGAAGGTCAGAGAGACACAACGGGCCAGCAGGTTGTGGCATTTCAGAGCTGGACCGGACCTTTGGAGTCATCTTGTCTAACCCTCTCCAAAGATCAGCCATTTTACAGATGAACTTGTCCAGGTCCACTCAGATACTCAGGAGCAGACCCAGGACTGGAACACAGGACTCTGGCATGCCAGTCAGAACAGGAAGGCCTCTGGGCACTGCTAGAGAGTCCCTCTGCCCCGGCCCTCCCATGTGGGGTGCGTGCCCGCCGATATGAGCTGACAGCACAGGGAGCCGGTGGCAGAGGCAGACAGATGCATGTGGACGGCTGAGCGCCCTGCAGGCTCCCAATCCTGGGCAGGTTCCGGAAAGGGAACGGAGCCTGTCCCTGGCTTACCCCACCCTGCAGTCTTCCGGCACCCTATGTGAGCTAGGTGTCTCGGAGACAGGTCCACCACCCAACTAGACCACTCAGGCTGTTTTTGACTTTTTCACCCCTCAGCAGGGACATCTGAGAGAAGCTGGCAGCGGCCAGGAAGGAGGGGCATTCTGGAAAAGGAGGGAAGAAAGGACTGAAGGTTCTAAGGAAACTAGGGGGCTGGCGTCCTTGGGCATCACAGGGTGGGACAGAGCCCCTCCCACACACCATCAGCCCCCAGTTACACTCAGACACAGAGCTGCAGCCAGTGAGCATAGTTTATGCAGCGCCCCCGCCCCATTCAGATACGGGCAAGGAGAGCTGCACAGCCATATACACATGACCTGTATTTACAGGCACCAATATGCACATGTGTAGATGCACACACGTGTGTATATGACCAGTATACTGTGCATGCACATGTGCCCACAAAGAGCCGTGCAAGCACACAAATGCAGGCAGTGAAATCCAATGCCTCTGTTCTCTCGCAAGTGGGACCAAGTTCCCCAAGGGAGAGTCCCCCATCAGCTGTGCCGGCTGGTCCCTGCCCTGGGGGAAGGAGAGGTCCAGGCTCATTGCCTGGTTCCCACCTAGGGCCCTTCATGTGTTGCTCCTGCACACCTGGTTCTTGGACTCAGAGAACTTGACATTTAAATGGGGGCCAGAAGAACCCTCAGGGGTCAAGTAGAGAAATGCCCTCGGGTTACAGCAGGAAAAATGCAGCCCGGAGCTAGCTCCACAGTGAGTTAGGAGGCACACCAGGCTGAACCCAGGTCTCTCTCATCCCAGCCCAGGGCTCTTCCCAGCACGGAGAGCTGAGGCTGGCGTGGGTCTGGGGTGCTCGGGAGGGGTTCCAGAGGTGTGTAGGACAGACTCACTGAGAGCTCAGGAGGACAGGAAGCAACAAGCCCAGCTCAGAAGTGGCCAGTGGACAAGGGGCCCTAGGACTGGATCTCTCCGAGCAGGTAGTTCACCTTCCAGAGACCAAGAGTCTGAGGTGCGATGAGCATCCTGGCTCCCCCGCTTCTCGGTTCCCTGTCCTGAACCAGCCACCCCTCCCCTCCTCCTAAGCAGATGGAACTGACCCCGGATGCAGAGGAAGGACTTCTAGGTTCCCTGTCCTGAACCAGCCACCCCTCCCCTCCTCCTAAGCAGATGGAACTGACCCCGGATGCAGAGGAAGGACTTCTAGGTTCCCTGTCCTGAACCAGCCACCCCTCCCCTCCTCCTAAGCAGATGGAATTGACCCCGGATGCAGAAGAAGGACTTCTAGGTTCCCTGTCCTGAACCAGCCACCCCTCCCCTCCTCCTAAGCAGATGAAATTGACCCCGGATGCAGAGGAAGGACTTCTAGGTTCCCTGTCCTGAACCAGCCACCCCTCCCCTCCTCCTAAGCAGATGGAATTGACCCCGGATGCAGAGGAAGGACTTCTAGGTTCCCTGTCCTGAGCCAGTCACCCCTCCCCTCCTCCTAAGCAGATGGAATTGACCCCGGATGCAGAGGAAGGACTTCTAGGTTCCCTGTCCTGAACCAGCCACCCCTCCCCTCCTCCTAAGCAGATGGAACTGACCCAGGATGCAGAGGAAGGACTTCTAGGTTCCCTGTCCTGAACCAGCCACCCGTCCCCTCCTCCTAAGCAGATGGAATTGACCCCGGATGCAGAAGAAGGACTTCTAGGTTCCCTGATCTGAACCAGCCACCCGTCCCCTCCTCCTAAGCAGATGGAATTGACCCCGGATGCAGAGGAAGGACGGCAGAGTGAGGGGATGGTGCAAAGCAGCCTCCTCTCCCCGCCGAGGCTTCCTCCAGACGGGCCAGGACATGGGCGAGCCGGGCGTACCTTCAGGCTGCAGTGCACGGCGGACTCGGGTGGGTACACGATGAAGTGGCGCAGGGTGAAACCAAAGCCATCCTGGAGACTTTTGTGTAGCCGCAGCGTCCGCGGCCCCTGCCAGGGGAGGGGGTGCCCAGGAGAACACCCATCTTTCGGGCCCAGTGGCAGCTGTGGGAGCACAGGGAGATGGGTGAGTGCGACGTGGCCCACGGTCCCCAATCTGCACACTGTTTCCTGCAGCCCGGAGGACCTGAGAGGGGTTGGACGCGCTCCATGGGGTCCCAGGCACCCTCCCCTGCCCCTGACCTCTTCCTCAGCCCTTCCTTCCTCTGTCACCCTCACAGCCCAACAGCTGTTTCCTTTTTTCTTTCCTCTCAATCCCCTCATGATACCTTTGCCTCCAAGGAAATAACTCACTGCAGTGAGTCAGGCGTTGGTTCAGTTCAGTTCACCAAACGTTCACTGAGCACCTACTATGTGCCAGTACTGGACACACACTGCTCGATGCTGTCTGAGCTCATTCCTGCCGCCGCACAACCGCACATGTGCACACAGATAGACACATACATACAGACACAGACATATATATCCCCACGCACTCATGCACACAGGACACACCACAACATCCAGACAAGCACGCTCATGTGCAAAGTGCACCCATCAGATGAATACACATACACACTCTTTTGTGGGCATGCAGACAGGTGCACACACAGTTGCACATAATCAGTTTCATGCACACAACAAATGCCACGCATACAGACATACACATGCACAGACGGACTGGCCCACACACATCCTTCATGAGCAGCAACGGGAACCGGTAGGGGACTAAGAGCCACAAGGGAGTGGACTGAACACCAGACAACTGACAGGACTTCCTGAGGCTTCAGAGCCCAGCTTAGAGGCCTGGCTGGTTCGTCTGAACTGAGTGAGAAACCGGGTGGGGTCGGGGGACACTTCACTGCCCTCTGGCCGACCCACTGGAATACTTGGGATTCCCGGGATGACATGGCAGAGGATGTCTGAAGACGGGTTTGGGGACACACAGGACTGTTTCTGGGGCAGGAAGGAGAAGAGAACAGACAGTGCCTGAGGGAGGTTCCCTTCAGGTCCCCTGCTCAGACACGGAGAGGGAAAGGAGGGTGTCAGAGAGATGCGTTCACAGAGAGGCAGAGGGAAGACTGGAGAAGATGGCAGCCGAGTGCCTCGTGAAAAGCCAGGAGACCTCCCTTGGGGGTCCTACAACCCCTCCCACTTTTGGCAGCCTAAACTAACCCTCAGACTACAGGAAGTTCCTTCATCCTCACCCTAAACAGTCCTCAATCCCTCACTCCTCCTTGGCACTGGAAAGAAAGGTGAGGTTGGGTGCAGAGGAAAGACCACCAGTTCTGGGGTGAGGAGCCCCCACTTTACTGTTCAGTCCCCTTTTCTTCCCTGTCTAATAACTAGAGAAAGCTCAGATTTACCACTCATACGTACTGATGATAAGAAATTCCATTGCCTGAGCAGTGGTGGCGCAGTGGATAGAGTGTCAACCTGGGACACTGAGGACCCAGGTTCGAAATCCCGAGGTTGCTGGCTTGAGCGCGGGTTCATCCGCCTTGAGCACAAATTCACCAGCTTGAGCTCAGAGTCGCTGGCTTGAGTGTGGGATTATCAACCTGATCCAATGATTGCTGGCTTGAGCCCAAGGTCATGGGGTTGAGTGTGGGATCATCAACCTGATCCGATGATCGCTGGCTTGAAGCCCAAGGTCGCTGGCTTGAAGCCCAAGGTCACTGGCTTGAGCAAGAGGTCACTGGCTCAGCTGGAGACCCCGGTCAAGGCACGTAAGAGAAGCAAGCAATGAACAACTAAAGTGACACAACTACGAGTTGATGCTTCTCATCTCTCTCCCTTCCTGTCTTATCTCTCTCTCTTTCACGTAAAAAAAAATTCCATTGTGTATCTATCCAGTCTCCTGTTCACACATCTGGTGGTCACACATCTGGTGGAAGGAAGCCTGCCTTGTGCCTAGCACTATCCTAGAGAATTCTGCCGGGGGTTGGAAAAATTAAAGAAAAATATGACAGAGGTAATAGGCTTGCATCATACAAGCCCCAGGGGACAGAGCCACCTGGGAGATAGATACAAGGAAGTTGAATGACGCTCCGGGCCAAGGTGACCATTCTCACATGTTTATCTGAAAAACTGTCCGGATAAGGCTATGAACTCCCTGTCCTTGCAAGGGTCCAGGTTAAAGCTGGACAACCCCAGTCCAGGAGGTCTAGCTGGAATTCTAGCATGGGATTAGAAGGCCAGTGATGGCCCCTCAGTTCCTCCAAACAATGGTGACAACCTAGAACCTCCTACTTGGAGCCACAGTCCCATGGGGTCTGAGTAGTCCAGAGGAGAAAATTCTCGGGGAATTCTGCTGAGGTTTGAAATCCCTTGGATTTCCTTTCTCTGCTGACCTGGCAATGAAGTGACCCGGGAGAAAAGAGGGCCTCAGGAGACCCTCCACTGCCCCCTCCTTCCAGAAGCCCCACACCCTCCACCCAGGCTCAGAGCTGAAGCTGTTTGCAGGACTCATTGTTTTGTTGGTGTCCTGGATTAAGATTTAAGCCACCAGCTGCCCCAGTGACGAGAAGTGGCTGAGACAGGTCCCCGCATGCCCCCCATTCCTCTCCCAACACACATCCTGCCTGGAACTGCCAGCTGCCTGGGGGTGCCACCCTCTGGGGGGCCTGCCTGTAATCCAGGGCCGTAGGCATGCCTTCTCTCAGGTCTCCTCCTCACCCAGGCACAACGGGTGTCCCCCACCCTTATCTCAGCCTCTCCCTTTCCTCTTTCCCTTCTTTCCAGTTTCCTTTCCCCCATCCTTTCCAAGTAGGCTCGTGAGAATGTCAGTGTAATCAACTCCCTGCCACAGATAGCACACCCTTGCTTGAAGAAGAGACACACAGCCCCCATCAACAGCCAGATCTGGCAGCTCCACCGTAGGCACTTCTCTTCCTTAGCTTTAACTTCAGTCCTTCTATGCTATTATACACGCATGTCTCCTCTGCTCCCTCCATCTGACTTGGGACAATACTGGGTCTTGCTCTCATCTTTAGGAGGAACAAGGTGATAGACGAAGAAACAGAGAAGGAACCAGCAATGAGAACTAGGAAGATGAACAGATTTGGGAAAGGGTACAGCTCACATACATCCCCAACTCTGCTCTCTGAGGCAGACACAGAGACAAGGGGACACAGAGGGAGAGGCTCAGTGGACACAGGGGCCTCACTGATTAATGCCCTCTTGCCCCAGACCTATTTCCAAATGCTCCCATATCATATTAAGAAAGAGACATCCAAAATTACCAACTGATTCTGGAAGAAGGGCAGACGGCTCCCGGGCCACAAATTAGACAGAACTGGACACATGCTGGGTTGGCAAACACCAGGAACTAGAACCCAGGAGCTCTGCTCCTCCCCCCAGGAGCATAAAGAGGTCATTGCAGACAGCATAGCCTTCATGCTGGGCATGGTGCCCACTATGACTCACGCCCTACCAGCCTGGTCGATCCCCCACATCAGAAATGCTGCCCCCCATTCCTGCCCTGTTAGTCCTCATCCACAGATCACTCACTACCTGCTGGGGCCCATTCTGCAACCTCAGCCTCCTTTGCCCACTACAAAACCCTTGTGGGCCCCTGTGCCCAGGTCCACACCAGGTGGAGGATAAAGCGGTGCCCACCACTCTGTTTAGTAGTATTCTTGCCGGCCCTCTGGCTCAAGGTCCCTGCCAGCCCAAACTCCCCAGGATCCTGTATGTGCTAGCATCTCGTCAAACAACCCCGGTCCTTTCTGTCCTTCCACGGCCTGTAACAGTAGGCTTGAGCCCACTGGAGGCCACCACTCAGACAGGTTTGTCATCCAGCGCCCCTGGAAAAGCTCTCAGCCACAACCACACCACCCTCACAGAAAGTTCTCCAGCTCCTCACTTACTCCTCAGTCGGGGCACTGGTTCCAGAATGCAGGGCACACACAACTCAAAGATCACAGGGAGTTTGTGGCCCCGGTACTCACTCCCCCCCCCCCCAGGCCCGTCCCAGCCCCTGCCCCTGCGCCGGGCCCCACTTCCTCGGCGCTCA
This sequence comes from Saccopteryx bilineata, assembly GCF_036850765.1. Taxonomy (NCBI): domain Eukaryota; kingdom Metazoa; phylum Chordata; class Mammalia; order Chiroptera; family Emballonuridae; genus Saccopteryx; species Saccopteryx bilineata. Next base: position 376,114,055 of record NC_089491.1, read on the forward strand.
CCCTGGCCAGCCGCGGCCCGGGCGCGCGGCGGTCGCTGTGGCTCAGGCAGGGCAGCCAGAGGCAGCGCGGCTCCGGGGCGCTGCAGTCCACGCCGACGGCGCGCTCCCAGCGCCAGCCCGCGGCCCCCGCGCGCTCCACGCGCCACACGGCGCTGCCCACGAGCGCCGCCGCCGCCGGCGGAGGCCCCCGGTCCCGGCCGCCGCCCCGGCCCCATCGCGCTGAGGGCCCGGCTTCCGGAGCGGGGCGCGCCGCGCGGGGAACCACAGCCGCTCCTCGGCGCCCCGCGGGCGGCGTCCTCGGCCCTCCCGGCGGCAGGCCGGCCCCAGAGGTCCCTGCCCGACCCTCAGAGCCGCGGGCCCGGGGCCCGAGGGCTCCGAGGGGACGGCCGGCCCGCGCGGACGGCGGCAGGACGGCTACAGCGTCTCCGCGCCTCCCGCGCCTCCCGCTGAAGGCGCCGAGTCTGGACACGCCGGCGAGTCGAGCAGGGCAGACACCTCCCCCTCCGGGGCGGCCCCTGGCCTTGGCGTCCCAGCCCACATTCAAACACACCCACACTCACCCACACACACAGCGCCCCCGCCGTCACACTGCACACCCGCACAGGCACACACGTGCACACCCCTTCACCCTCCCGCTCGCAAGAAAACTCACACTGTTCCCGACCAGCACACAGGGCACCCAGCTTCCTGTGCCCAGAGAAACACACATTCACATGTGTACTCATGTCGCTCATATAGATGCACACACATAAACACACACACACACCCAGTACAGACCTGCACCACACACTCATCCATGCACCCCACACCCTCTCAACCACACTCACACACACACACTTACTTGCTCACTCACTTTCTCTCTGCCCAACATACCTTACAGACACACATCTACACACTATTCCCTTCATATACACACTGTATATGGACTCCATTCTGTATGCACACACACTTTGGACACCCTCACATATATATCCGGTCCACACATCCCACAGAGACACATTTGCAAGCATATCAACTATGGCAGAGGTCAGGAAACTTTTTGGCTGAGAGAGCCATGAACGCCACATATTTTAAAATGTAATTCTGTGAGAGCCATACAACAACCTGTGTATGTTAGGCATTATCCAATAAAAATTTGGTGTTGTCCCGGAGGACAGCTGTGATTGGCTCCAGCCACCCACAACCATGAAAATGAGCAGTAGGAAATGAATGGATTGTAATACATGAAAATGTTTTATATTTTTAACGTTATTATTATTTTTTTTTTATTAAAGATTTGTCTGCAAGCCAGATGCAGCCATCAAAAGAGCCACATCTGGCTCACGAGCCATAGGTTCCTGAACCCTGAACTATGGCCTAAACCTTGGTAGGCAAACTGCAGCTCACGGGAATTCCCACCATCACTGTGGAGAAGTATGACTGTGTCCCTTCCCCAGGTCCCACTGCCCATTCACTCTACCCAGATGGGCCACCACCAAGCTGACAATGGGCTCCAAGCTGGCCCCCACCTTACTCCAGCATGTGAGTCAGACAGGAAACCTGTGTTGATGGCAGACCCTGCCCTCCTCCTCTTCCTGACTCTCTCCCTTCCCAGGCCCCTTCCCGGGTGGGGCTGGCAGAGGCCTTGGCTAGTAGGCATATAATCGCCACCATCATTTCTATCCCACCTAACGGTTCACAAACAGTGTGCTTCTTTTCTCATCACGACCCCTCGCTGTGGCGCAGGGCCACTGCTATGACTGGATTTTCAGAGAAGGAAATTGATGCCCAAGAGCTCCCAGATTGTTACAGCAGCACTGGGACTCCGGGCCCAGAGCCCTAACTCCAACTTTGGATCTTATTCTTTAATTCTAGCCACCAGCCTGACCGGGCGGTGGCGCAGTGGATAGATCGTCGAACTGGGATGCGGAAGACCCAGGTTCGAGACCCTGAGGTCGCCAGCTTGAGCACGGGCTCATCTGGTTTGAGCAAAAGCTCACCAGCTTGAGCCCAAGGTCGCTGGCTCAAGCAAGGGGTTACTCGGTTTGCTGAAGGCCCACGGTCAAGGCATGTATAAGAAAGCAATCAATGAACAATTAAGGTGTTGCAATGCGCAACGAAAAACGATTGATGCTCCTCATCTCTCCGTTCCCGTCTGTCTATCCCTCTCTCTGTCTCTGTAAAAAAAAAAAAGAAAAGAAAAAAAAAGATTTTTGAAAGACATGCTAAAGACAATAAATAGTTTGAAAATAAAAGAGTTAAAAAAAATTCTAACCACCAGTCAGGGAAGGGAGGCTGGAGGTGTGGAAAGAGCGACAGCTCCAGCCCAACCCTGCTCCCAAATCTAGGAGTTTGAAGAGTAAGAATCCTAGCATCGGGCCCTGGCTGGCAGCCACCCAAAAAGGGAGAACTGAACAGAAGAGTTGGCTCCCTCATCCCATCAGAGGAAGGACAGGCCTGATGGTGGATCATGTAGGAGGCAGGGGAGTGACATGGAGGGGCACAGAAAGGAGCTGGGTCCTGGGGCACAGGGAGGAGAAACAGAGGACCTTAGGGGGACCTTCGGGGTAGGCAGGAATGAGGGAGGGAGAAGGAAGGGTGAGGGTGAGGCTTGTGGAGGCCGGGAGTGGTTTTGTTCTCCTGTTTCCTGTTTGCTGCTTGTTGGGCCCCCTGTGCAGGAGCTGGACCCCCACCCCCACCCTGGCGGAAGCCAGACGGGAAGAGAGAGGCTGCCACCAGCGCTGAGTCAGGAGAGCTTATGGGCAGAGCGGGAAAGGACCGCAGTCAAGGGAGCAGAACTCATGACCTCTACATCAGCACCCTCTGCTGCTCCTCAATCACTAGAAAACCGAGGATTCTGGGTCAGCCTCCTCCTGCATTTCCTGCCTTGAGCCTCCCTGTCATGTCCCACAAAGGCCAGGCCCTCATAGACCAGCTGGAAGCATGAAAATGTCATCAGCCATGTCAGGCTCTGCGGCCCCAAGTCGAGAGCAATGGCCCCAGGGATGTCCTCGCTCAGAGTTTGGCCTGCTCTCCCAGCCAACTGCCTGGAAGCCCTTCTAGACACCTAACTTCCTTTCCTCTTGCTGCAAGTCCAGCCCCTGGTTCTGAGGAAATGGAGTGACCTTCGTGTCTCACGCCCCAGGGAGCCTCTCATGGCAAACAAGTGCTGCTGTGTGTCTGGGTCTACCCTTGAACTAGGGGTTCCGTGTCCAGGGCTACAGACACCTGGGAAACGATGAGCTATAGATGGTGTCTATTTCCTGCCCTCTGACTGGGCAGGAACAGTAAGACCCAACAAAGGAGGTAACAGACTGATCCAACACAAATCCACACCTTCCCCACCGCTCCCCCATAACCCCAGCTGCCTCTACAGGGACATCAGGAGTGGGGTATACACAGTAAATCCTCCAGGATTGTATATAGCTTGAATAATGCTCCTGTAGGCCTGGGGAGTTTCTCAGCCCCCTCCCCCATTTCCTCTGGGAAAGGAATGTGGGGTGGGCCCCACAGGGCGGTGGGGGAAGGGGCCAAGGACTGGGAAATACCAGGCGTAGCTGAGATTCTATTCCAAGCCTTCCTGCCTAGTGTGAGTCCTCCTTCCCTACACCCTCCCAGCTTCCTCCCCCAAATCAGGAATTACCCAGCTGAGCAGGCCCTCCCAATATCCTCTAGTTTGACCAGCTTGCAAAATCCATTCAACTGTATCTTCCAAGTGGTGGACATCTAGTCTTCTTTCTAAATGAAGTTGTCGTTCTTTACTGCTTCACATCACTTTCACTTTATCTCATTTGACACTTACCATAAGAACTGGATGTCCAGAGATGATTTTTATACCCACTTTTCAGATGTAGAAACTGAGGCTCAAAGAGGACAGATGACTGGTTCAAAGCTTCACTTTTACTAAGCTGGTACAAGATCCCAGGGTTCTAAAGACTAAGTCAGATCTTTTTCCATTTCCCTCTTGTTTATCCTCTCAACAGGCATATCTTTAGTGCCTGCTGTAGGCCAGGTGCTGTGCCAGGGCCTGGGGCACCTTGGAGAATAAGACAAGTGCAGAAACTTGTCCTCAGGACACTTACAGTTCTATTAGCACCCCAGCTCCTGAAACCTTTAGGGGTCCCCAGTTTCCAGATTCAAACCAGAGCCAGCAGTCTTTACCCAGAACAAAGGGAGACTCCCATATATTAAGGGTTTAGGGCCTCTTCTTCCTGGCAGAGGACAGTTTGTTTGAGGGTAGGATCAGGGGCCTCCCAGGTTAGCCTTTGAATGAGATGGTGGCCTAGGTTGGAGGAGCAGAAGACTTGCAGGGGCCAGTCTGACAATCAGGAATTGGGGACACAAAGAGTATCCTGGAGCTCAAGGGTCTGGGCATATAAGGAGGGAGACTGACACCTTGAAGGACAAGTGGTTCAGGAAGTGAGAGAGAGGGACTTGGGGCCACTTCACCTGCTTTTCTTTTTTCTGGCTTTCCTCCTAGAATGTAGGCCCCAAACCATGAGACAAACAGTGCCCCCCACCACCACCACCATCCCAAGAGAATGATCTGGCACTTATGAAGCTTCAACTGGTCCCATACACACACCCATCACACACCACCAATCACAGACCTCTTACCACCCCATAACTTCACACCCAGACAGAGCGAATTCACCGCCAGTCCCATCCATCCCAGGCATGCAGGCAATGTGATACCAAAGGCATCCGGCCCGCCCACGCCTGGGCCTCCGACCCCTACCCCAGTCTCCTCGCTCAAGGGCAGCTGCCCCCTCGGTCCTCCTCCACCCTTTAACCCCATTCAGATGCCTGGTTCCCAGCACCAGTTGTGTACAGTCCTGACAAGCCCCAACAAGCCAAGCTGATGAGCCGGTCCAGCAAGCCTGCATCTCACCAACTCCCTCAGTGTGCAGATAACCCCTAGTCACCGGGAGCCTCGGGACCCTGTACTTGGTATGGTCCTGCGGGCAGGGTGTGGTTCAAAGAGTCCAGACTCATGCTTCCCCCTCCAGGGCCAAGCTTGCCCTGAGTTGGGGAGATTTTGACACTCCCCTCCCACCCTCAAACTAGACTAGAGCCAAAGAAGGCTAGGGGAGGGGAAGAGGAAGTACTTGCGATACCAGAAATCCCATTGTCATCTCAGGGAGGGCCCAGCATGATCCCAAGTATCACAGAGTCCCCTAGTTCTTCAGTGGTAGCACGGCCCAGGGTTGAGCACGTGGGCTCTGGAGTCCAGGCCCCAGGCAGGTCGGAGTCCCGTCTCTCCCACTTTCTGGCTGTGAGAACTTGCCGGAGTTACTTAATCCCTTTGAGCCTTGGTTCCTCACCAATAAAATGGGAATGATACTACTTTCCACCTCACAGGTTGTTGGGAGAATTAAGTAAATTAAAGAAAGTCCTTAGCACAGGCCCTGGGCACATAGTAGAGATTCAATAACTGCAAACTTTTTTTGTTGTTTTTCTTTTTTCTTTTCCTTTAAAAATATCTTTTATTGAGGTATAATTAACATACAACATTATATTGGTTTCAGATGTACAACATAATAATTCAAAATCTGTATACATTGCAAAATGATCACCACAATGAGTCTGGTTAACATCTGTCAACACATAGTTATAGAATTTTTTTGTTGTTGTGATAAGAACTTTTAAGATCTACTCTCTTAGCAATTTCAAATATGCAATACTGTGTTATTAACTGTAGTCGCCACACTGTACATTACACCCCCATGACTTATTTTAGAACTGGAAGTTTGTACCTCTTGACTCCCTTCACCCATTTGGTCACCCCCTCCAACACCTCCACCCCCACCGCCACCCCCCCTTCCTCCCCAGGCCCGCTTCCCGGCCTCTGGCAACCACCAATCTATGAATTCGGTTTTGGGTGTTGTTTTTTTTTAAGGATTCCACATATAAGTGAGATCATACGGTATTTGTCCTTTTCTGTCTGATTTATTTCACTTAGCATAATGCCCTCAAGGTCAATGCAAGCTGTTTTGATTGTCTTTTGGATAGTCACAACTCTCATACACCCGGCCACACTCCCATTGAGACATGCAGACAACTCAGCCATATGTACGCAAAGACACAGTGACACATGAGGACACAGAGGTCTACACAGAGCCAGGTGAACCTCTCACAGGGGCATCACTGCTGCCTGCCCCTGCCAGCCACCTACCAGGCTCCTAAACACCCCAGTTTCCTCAAGCAGAGAGGAATTTTCAGGGGTCCCCCTTCTATAGCAGAACTCAGGCAGGCCCAGAGTCTTGTCTTCTTGGTCCTTTGGGAGTGGGGTAGGGGTGGGCAACATGAGACTCCAAGATGGGGTCTTCTCTTAGCAGGCAAAGAACTTGGCAAAAGTGCCAGGCTGGCAGGGCCCTTCCCAGCAGGAGGGCCAGTCCCCTCCTCAGGGAGGGGAGGCTAACGATGAGCATCTTTCCTCGTGGTGGGAAATGAGCACTTGCAGAAAGGGGTGAGACTGGAGCCAGCCACAAAGTAAACAGCAGGGCCATTGCCTAGGCAACTGCAGGCCAGTGTGGGACAGGGCGCACCACAAGCCCTCTCCAACCCCTTGATTTACTCCGCTCAGCAGCCCCTTGATGTCTCAATGCATGCCCTCCATGTAACCATTCTGGTCTCCGGACCGGGCCGGGACTCCCCAGAAGGAAGGGCTTACTTATGCCTTCCCCATCAGGCTGGGTGCTCCCTGAAAGCAGGGTTGTGTTTATTTGTTTGTTTTTGGTCATGGCCTGTGTTTTTCCCCTCATATTGGAGACAGCTCAAGGGCATGACCTGAGTCTCCCCCATCAGCTACTGAATTTTCAGAAATACATTTGTGCTACTAGAATATTTTGTACATAGGAGGCTCTCAACAATTGTTAATGGTGAGAAGGCAGAGAAATTGGAACCCTTGTGCACTGTTGGTGGGAATGCAAAATGGTGCTGCTGCTATGAGAACAGTAGGGTGGTTCCTCACTTCCACTTCTGGCTCTGTACCCAAAAGATATGAAAGCAGGGCCTCGAACACACATGTGTACACACCCATGTTCATAGCAGCATTATTCATGAGACAAAAGGGGGAAACAATCCAAGTGTCCATCAACAGATGAATGGATAAATAAAATGTGGTGCATGCATACAATGGAATTTTATTCCGTCTTTAAAAGGAAGGAAATTCTGGCACATGCTACAACATGGATGAACCTTGAGGACATTATGCAAAAGGAAATAAGCCAGATACAAAAGAATAAATATTGTATAATTCTACTTATATGAGATACCTAGATTCATAAAGACAGAAAATAGAATGATGGTTGCCAAGGGCTGGGGGAACGGAAAATGTAAGTTACTGTTTAATGGATATAGAGTTTCAGTTTGGGAAGATGAAAAAGTTCTGGAGACAGATGGTGGGATGGTTGCTTGAGGCTTGGAATAGCCGTGTGTGCTGTGTGGGCTCAGCCCTCAGGAACCCCACTCTTAGCCTGGCTTTTGCTAGGAAAATCCTTCCAAGGTCCTGTGGTCAATAACATGCCACTGAACTGTACACTTAAAAATGGTACATTTTATGTTATGTATATTTTACTACAATAAAAAATGACAAGATTAGAAGTCAAATGGAAAAGAAGATGTTGAAAGAAGATGGAACAAATGAACAGATTTCTCACTGGGGCCAGAAGCAGGCTGTGCCCACAGAGATTGTCCAGGACAGCTGGGCCCCTCCTGCCTGGAGGACCTTTCCCTCCCACCCCCTCCATTGTGCCTTGTCAGACCTCCTATTGTTATCTTTGGGGCCCTAGTAATCCCTGCACTGGGGGAGCTCGTGCTGCCAGGGACTCTGAACTTTGATACAGTAGGTCCTTGGCATTGATGAGGACCTGCCATCTATCAGTGGCTGAACTGATGGAGGCACAAGCTCTGGGGGTGCCATATCCCATGGTGTCAGGAGCTTGGAAGAGTTTTTCTAGCAAAAGCCAGGCTAAGTGTGGGGTTCCTATCTCCTGAGGGCTGAGCCCACAAGCACACACGTCTATTTCAAGCCTACAAAACACCCATAACATATACACATCACAAGGGTGTGCGCACAGAGGCAAGCTCCTGTTCTCACATGCTCTCTCATGCACACACTCCAAGAAAAATATGCCTACACACTGCAGGATGCAGTCTTGTGAGAGACGCAGGCAGGTCCCATGTGCAGCAGAGCCCCCTGCTGGCGCAGGTCTAGCACACTTAACGCCCTCACAGCCCAGAGTGGGCAGGGTGCCCTTATTTCTTCCACCCTGCCTCTCTCCATTGCATTCTTCAGGCCCCTCAGCCCCCGACCACACCCCAGCATCATCCCTTCCCATCTCCTACAGGGGAGTAGGGTCCCCGGCAGGACAGAGTGACTGTGGAACCTTAGGAAGGTTTTCCCTTGGGCCAAGGAGTACTGGAGAGAGGCTAGAGCCTCTTCTATCATGTTAAGAGCAGTCATTCCTTCCTGGAGGCAGAAGAATGCCTATGACTCTTCACCGAAGTCATCATATCCATTCTCTGACTCCACACTGGGCAGCTCATTTCAGAGGAGACTGGGGGAGAACTCTGGGAGTGGCTCTCTCTATGAAGTTCTTCCTGCTGTCTGACCACTTGGGCAAAGACAACAGGTGTACCCCACTGGTTTTTTTCCAGGGGAAAGCTCAGTCCTAGTCAAGCTGAGACCACATCTCCTCCCAGGGCAGGCCTCAGCAGATTCTGAAAGTCTCCCCCAGGGCATATGGGGCTCCCTGTAAAGAGAGGCTCTCAGCCCCACCCCTGAAACCACCCACCCCCTCACCCAGGCCCTGCCCAACCTGCCCAGGTCATCACTTCACCCCACCTAGGAGCTGAACCTCTCCCTAATCCTGCCCATGATGCCCCAGAGGCAGCTGCAAGGGTGGAGGGGATGGTGGCTCTGCAGGGACAAACAGTCTTCCCTGGCTCCAGCCCATGAGGGAGCGGAGATGGTTCCTGGGCTGGGCTCTGGTCAGAAGAGGACAGATGGCATTGCCTTCAGCCCCAGCTCCTATGCCTGGGCCCCATACTAACATTTGTTGAGCCCTCACTATATGCCGGGCACACTGTGCACGCATTACCTTCTTTAAGAGCAGAGCAGCCTCTTGAGATAAGCGTGACATAATTACCAACTTGGCCCCTTGCTCCACCTCCCCCCCCTAGTCTAGTGCTAGGTAGGAAATACTGGGCTAACCCACAGGGGCACTGAGGAGTGGAGAAGGGGAGAAAGATCACTGTCCCAGCATTGAGAAGGCTGAGATGGAAAAAGGGTCACACTTGCCCTTAGTACTGGCCCTAGCACTTTTCTGGTTATGTGACCTCAAGGTCACACAGGTTTCCTTATTTCTTCAGCTACAAAATTAAGCTAAGGATAGCAGCCTGACAAAGTTGCTGGGAAAGTGTTCTGGGAACTGATAAATGGGAAGTGGTATCGCCCCAGACCTACATTCCGCCCACCAGAGAGTCAACTCGGTTTTCCAAATGTCTCCTGAGTCTAGCTACTTGATGCCGTGTCCACCACATTGCTCCAAGTCCCCATCACTCTTCTGGCTCCTGACAGTCTAGACTAATTGTTTTAATATTATGATCAGCAGACTCCGTGGGACATGCCTCCAGGCTCCATGCCCACCATACTCCCTCTGTGCTCCAGTTACTGCCCTCTTTCCAGTTTCTTTGAAGACCAGGCACCCTTCCAGCCTCGGGTCCTTTGCACATGCTGCTTCTGGAATGCTGTTTTCTCCTCCTCAGCTCCCTTCCTGCCTTACCAACCCACACCCTAATTAACTCCTACCCACCCTATAGTTCTCAGCAAAAAAAGTCACTTTCTTAAAGATGCCTCCTCTAGGCCCCCGACCAGGTCAGGTCCTTGTGCACCCTTGCAGGACTCTTGACTTGTTGTCTACATATACAAGGTTATTTTGACCAACACCTCCCTCCTCCCCCCAACCCCCCCCCCTCAATTCCCAGGACTGTGAGTTCTGGAAGACGAGGACCTTCTGATTTGCTGGCTGTCAAATCCCCAGCTCCTGGCACAAGGTGGGTGCTGGGCATACCATTTCTGAATGTGAAGGAATGAATGAGCCTCTCCTCAGAGAAGGTTCTTGGGGGTGAGGTCTATCTGGTGTAGGGGCTGCTTCAGGTCTGTGGCTCTTTTTGCATCCCACCCCTTCCTCAGGGGGAGTCATATCCAGAAAGTGGGGGTGCTGGAATAAGGATGTAAGGGGTGGGAAGAAAAAAGCTGCTTCAGTACCCTTTGCAGTGTTCTCTGTCACCACACTCCAGCTGGCCAAGTCCTTGTCCACTCAGGGCTGGCCCACCACATCCACAGTTCCCTCTCCCTGGATACAAAACTTGTCTCTCACCCACCCTCATCTTCCCTTAACTGATTCCTTATCCTCCAGGTCTCTGACTGCTTCTGAATAGCTTCCAAGACTGCGAGCTAAGGAACATGCCAGGCTCCCACAGCTACCGGCAGCTCTGATTCAAGCCCAGGTCTGTCTGCCGACAGAGCCCAGGCTCTTGGACCCGCATTACACGCCTCCTTACTACCAGTTTCTCACTCGAGGCCGGACCTAAAGGCGCACCCCTTCTCTGGGCCTCAGTTTCCTCCTGCGGGCTTGGCCACCTCTAGATTTCAAGATTGGCTGAGAGGAGGAAGGTAGGGGGGAGGCAGAGGGAAGAGGGGGTAAGGGGAGAGGAGAGGACGGAGGGAGGAGCGCGAAGGGGCAGCAGTTTGGGGCCAGCCAGACGTGAGAAACGCCAAGTATGCGAACTACGCCAGCCCCTGAGCTATGAATAGTGCAGCCAGACTGGCAGTCCAGGTCTGTCCTTCTCGCTCCCCAGCCCGGGACTGCAATCCTCCTAAACCAGCCCTGCGCTGGGGGCCAGAAATGGGGCGGAGGCCAAAGAGGCACGCTTAGGGGTGGGGCCTGAGTGCTGGAGCGAAGGGGTGTGGTCACGCAAATAGAGGGCAGTGGGTGTATCTGATTGGCGAGTCTCTGCCGGTCTGGGAACTTGCGCCCAATGGGCACTCAACCGGTCAGTGAGTGCTTAGCCATCAGCACCGCCCAGGGCCCTTGACCGCACCCGCTTCGCTGGCGTCTGTGGTTCCCAAGCCTGGAGTCACCTCGTGGCTCAAATTCCGATATTGTGTACGGGAGGCCTCTCACGCTCTTCTGTCAAGGCCCTGCAAGGCTCTGCTACCTTTAGACACCGTCCCTGCCCACCCCAGAGCCAGGTCAGCCTCGCCTCCGTGAAACTCATATGGCTGATAGACAGTGGGCGCCTGGGAAATTGCACCAGCCAGTCCCTGAACTGCCTCTGGACCCCCTTTCCTCACCAGTGACCGCAGTGGGCAGCATAATGGGTTTGAGGTCATGGACTCAGTCCCCTGCCCTCTGTGTACCCCAAACAAGCCGCTCAACCTCGGAGCCTTACTCCTTTTTTCTTTTATTTCCAGGACTATTGGCTGGGTGCCACCAAGAGCTTGTACTACACTGGGATGGGCCCAGTGACACTGGGGAAAGAGGACTCAAAAAGATCTAGATTCAGGCCTTGGTTGTGGGACCCTTGGCAAGTCTCTTCCCTCTCCAAGCTTCAGTCTCCTCAGCTATAAAAGGTGCCTTTGAGAGGGCTCAGTGTTGAGTGCCTGGAACCTAGGAGATGCTTAACAAATCTTACTTGGTAGGCCAGAGATTTTTTTAAAATTAATAAAATAGTCCCTGACTTTATAGAGATAGATATGCAACAAATAAAGAGGCTGCAGAGCATAGTACTTCAGAGTCCCAAAACAGGGTTCAGAGGATTTGGGGGTTCGAATTTCAACTTGGTCCCACTGCCTGTGTGTCTTTGGACTAGTTACTAACCTTTCTGAGCTTTTCTTTCTGCATTTATAAAACAGAGATAATCTGTTCCTCATGGTGCTATTGTACAGATTAAAAGGATAGTTTGTATAAAGTGCTCAGCATAGCAATGTTTTACACTGAAATGCTCAATAAATGTTAGTTGTGACCAATTCTATTGTTATTATTATATGGTTCTCACAATGCAGTGCTTAGTGCTACGGGACCATACAGTTCATTAACAGCAATATTCAGTCAATAGGACCTGCGCTAGAAACTAGAGACAGAACAGTGAACAAGACAAAGTCTCTCTCTCTCCTCATGGGGCTTAAGGCCTACTGCTTAGAGGAGGAAATCTCCACTTATTTGAGGACATTGGTGGGGAGTAGGGCAGTACTTTACAGAGAAGGATATTTGAACTGGGCATTGAAGGATGAATAGGAGTTTGAGAAATGGAGAAGGCAAGGAAGGCTATTCCGAGAAGGGGAAGAAATGGTGTGGCAAGTTCTACCCCCAACTCAAGTTTCAGCCCTCATCCTCTGGTCTGCTGCCTCCACTGCCCGACACCCTTCCATGGCTCCACCGTATCTATGGGAACAAGTCATGCTGAGTTTGGAATGCTCATTTCTCCCTCCTCTGCCCGGCACACCTCTGTTGTTCCAGCAGATAACATTCAAGCCTGGGCCAACCTCACCTCCTCAATGAAGCCTTTCTTCCCTCAGAGCTGGAGCATCTTTAGAAGAAGCAAGGGCTCCATCCATGTTTATTGATGAAGCCTTGGGTATTTCATACCACTCAAGGGCGAGCCCAGATGCTGGGCAGGCACAGGGAGAACCCTGTGCACAGCAGAGTCACAAAGAAGCAGAACATAATCACGTGTCTGCATCCTCCACCCTTCCTTCATTATGCAGACCCCTACTTGGATTTCAAGGTTCAGCTAGGGCGGAGGAGCATCCACCTTCCCAGGGTGGGAGGCTGTTCTCTCAGGCTCTTCCTTGTCAAGGAAGGTAGCAATAACATAGAACAACAGGTTTAGGATTCGGAAAGACCTAGATTTAAATTTGGGTGCTGAGCCCTAGCTAGTTGGCTTAGCAGTAGAGCATTGGCCCAGCATGTGGAAGTCCTGGGTTCGATTCCCAGTCAGGGCACATAGGAGAAGCGTCCATTTGCTTATCCACCCTTCCCCCCTCCTCTCTCTCTCTCCCTCTCTCTCTCTCTCTTTCTTCCCCTCCCACAGCCAAGGCTCGAATGGTTCAAGCAAGTTGGCCTCAGCTGCTAAGGATGGATTGTTCCATGGGCTTGCCTCATGTGCTAAAGTAGCTCAGTTGCCAAGCAGTGGAGCAATGCCCCAGATGGTCAGAGCATTGCCCCATAGAGGGTTTGCCAGGTGGATACCAGTCAGGGGTGCATGCAGAGTCTGTCTCTCTGCCTTTCCACCTCCCACATAATAATAATAATAATAATAATAATAATAATAATAAAATTGGATGCTGGTCAACCTTTGGGTGGAGTATTTACCCTCTCAGGGTCTCAGTTCTTATGTCAGTAAATATACAATGACTTCATGATGATCCTTTGAAAATTCATCAAAAAAGTTTCTCTGAAGAATCCTTAGTGATTGGTTTAGAAACAGGAAATGAGAGAAAGGAGATTAACCATATTACTAACTGGTTTTTAAACATCCCTATAGCGATTCTACCCAGAGACACTATTTCCATCTGTAAACTGCTATTACTTCTGTAGCCACATTCACACTCAAATGATGTCACAGTGAAGACACTTGCTAGTATCTGCTTCGGTTCTGTTTCCCTAATTCTGCCAGGTCATTTTTTTTTTTCAGAGACAGAGAGTCAGAGAGAAGGATAGACAAGGACAGACAGACAGGAACGGAGAGATGAGAAGCATCATTAGTTTTTCATTGCGCGTTGCAACACCTTAGTTGTTCATTGATTGCTTTCTCATATGTGCCTTGACCGCGGCCTTCAGCAGACTGAGTAACCCCTTGCTCGAGCCAGCGACCTTGGGTCCAAGCTGGTGAGCTTTTGCTCAAACCAGGTGAGCCTGCGCTCAAGCTGGCAACCTCAGGGTCTCGAACCTGGGTCCTCGGCATCCCAGTCCGACGCTCTATCCACTGCACCACTGACTGGTCAGGCTGCCAAGTCATTTTTTAATTAATTATTATTATTATTATTATTTTGCATTTTTCTGAAGCTGGAAACAGGGAGGCAGTCAGACAGACTCCCGCATGCGCCCGACCGGGATCCACCCGGCATGCCTACCAGGGGTCGATGCTCTGCCCATCTGGGGCGTCGCTCTGTTGCATCCAGAGCCATCTTAGCACCTGAGGCAGAGGCCACAGAGCCATCCTCAGCGCCCGGGCCATCTCTGCTCCAATGGAGCCTTGGCTGCGGGAGGGGAAGAGAGAGACAGAGAGGAAGGAGAGGGGGAGGGGTGGAAGCAGATGGGCGCTTCTCCTGTGTGCCCTGGCCGGGAATCGAACCCGGGACTCCTGCACGCCAGGCCGACGTTCTACCACTGAGCCAACCGGCCAGGGCCCAAGTCATTTTTAAAAAAGATTTTATTTATTGATTTTTATGGGGGGGGGCACTGATGAGTAGTTGCTTCACTCTAGTTGTTCATTGGTTGCTTGTATGTGATTTGACCGGGCAAGCCCAAGGTTTTGAACTGGCTTCCCCAGCATTCCAGGTGGGTGCTCTATCCACTGCACCACCACAGGTCAGGCAACCAGGTCATTTTTTATGTTAATATTTTTGGCATAGGGTGTCAAGGGGTGTTCTGGACTGGCAGACAGTATAGATGCAAATCTCAGAATGCGTGGTTATAAGATAGTGGAGCTTTTGAGTACTAGGAAAAACAGACAAGAAACCCCTTGAGGGCAGGGTTATATCTTTTTCATCCAGGTCCCAAGACCTACAGAGAGCCTGGAACACAGGAAATGAGAGGGCACATAGGAATGGTCATCAAATGAGCAAAGACCCGTTGGCATTAAGATCTGGCTGCTGCCTCATTTTCCCAAGCACAGAACCTCCAGTTCCTGGAATAGGTCCTTCTCCTGCCCCAGGCTGAAATCAGGGAGAAGGCGAGAGACACTCTACGCAAGCCAGGCCTGGGAATGTCCTCAATGCCCCGGGCCACACCCAGTCTCTTAGATAACACTCCCTAGCACTGTGAGACCTATGCGTCTGGGAGCCACTGGATGAGACAAGGTCCCATTGGGGAAGGAAAGAGGGATGTGCACCTCTTTCTCCGTCCTGTCAGTCGACTCAGCATTGTTGCCCGGTCCCCATTTCCTGACCCCCACTCTCCCCTCTTACAGGTATCCCACCCTATCCTGGGCTCTGGGCCCAACTCAGCTGCCCCCTCACCCCCACCAGGTGCTGTGACAGAGGGGGGGACACAGTGCCAAGGCTTCATTAGAGCTAATGAGGGCTCAGCTCCACAGATGCCAGTGCAAGATACAGGGGAGTACCCGAACCGCCCGCAGTCCCACATGGCGACCTCGGCCCCCGGCTCCCCGCCCCCCCTCTCGAGGAGGAACTGGGGCCACACCCACAGAAGAGGTAAGGGAGATTTAAAAGACTCTTCCCCAGTACAGAGAGTGCCATTACGCCACTGACAGACCGGGGTGTGAGGGCATGAACTAGAACACAGAAACAGGGTACGGTTCTCACAGGGACTGCTGGAGGCTCCACTGTCCACAGCTCAATCCAAAACCCAACACGCTAACAGAAACCCACTCCTGCCCTCCCTCCTGTCATGGACTCACAGCAGGTCCGCAGAGGAGACAGGGGCTCTGCGCTACCCTGGGACTGGGACTCAGCACCCTGAGCTCCCGACTCAGCCGGCTTCCATCCTCCCTCCGCCTCCCCCTTTGGCCTGTCTCCTGCCCTCTGCCTCTGCTTCCTTGGTCTGGCCTGTTCTCTAGGCCTCAGTTTCCCCATGAGTCACATGGAGAGGCAGGGGAGGAGGGTGGCTTCTAAGAGTCCCCACCTGAAAGTTTTGAAGATGTTCCTTCTCAGGGGGCTTCTCTCCTCCTCTCTCCTCTTCTCTCTCTCTCTCTCAATACAACCTCCATGCTGAGAATGAGGGAAACTGTGGCGGAAGGTGGGGGTCTCCACTGCAGTCTCCCCCGTCAGCCTTTTGGGCGCTCTCAGGAGCAGGAAAAGCTCCGATGGCCGAGACCTCCCCCCACCCTCCTATGAGGCACAAAGGCCCGCGTCCACACAGGAGTTTCTCCAAGGAGCTCTCACATTCCTCGAGGACAGCTTTTCTTTCAACTGTTAAGGGTTTTTTATTGATTGATTTTAGAGACAGAGAAGGGGGGGAAGGAGTGAGAAGCATCAACTCATGGTAGTTGCTTCTCGTATGTGCCTTGACTGAGCAAGCCCAGGGTTTCGAACAGGCGACCTCAGCATTCCAGGTTGATGCTCCATACACTGTGCCACCACAGGCCAGGCTCTTTGAGGACATTAAAAAGGAGAAAGAAGCTGTGGATTTAGGAGCCCAGAGTCAGACAGAAGTCAAGCTGGGAATGATAAAAAGCAGGCACAGGGCCAGGATGGATTGTGCCCTTCCCTACACTGACCCCTGCTTGGCGGGCACAGGGCCAGGATGGATTGTGCCCTTCCCTACACTGACCCCTGCTTGGCGGGCACAGGGCCAGGATGGATTGTGCCCTTCCCTACACTGACCCCTGCTTGGCGGGCACAGGGCCAGGATGAACTGTGCCCTTCCCGACACTGACCCCTGCTTGGCGGGCACAGGGCCAGGATGAACTGTGCCCTTCCCGACACTGACCCCTGCTTGGCGGCCGGGCGCTGGCGTGGCTGTCCTCCCGCCATGGCTCCTACATGCGCCCCCAGCCGGGCCACATTCCTCCAGCCCACACCCCCCTGCCGGCCTGCCCGCCCCGAGGCGCTGGGCCTGCTGCATCCTTGCCCTTCCTTGCAGGTCTCAGTCATCCTCACACCCACCCCAAGCTGTCTCTCCACCCAGGGATTCAGGCTGAGCTTTGAAAGGGTCACTTCAAAGGGGACCTGCCTGTGAGAGCCCAGCCAGACCCAGCGCTGGCTCCTCGGCCAGATTCCCGGCAGCTGGGGACAAAGGCTCCACTGTTCCTCCGACCCCCGGACGCCCCCAAATGCGCTGGGCATAAGAAGTCTTTCTTTCCCCAGTTCCGCTCCTTATAGCCCCTGCTCTTTGCCACTGGGAGTAGCCCTGGCCCCTTCTCCAGGAGAGGCTGGGAGTGGGAGGGACAGGGAGCTACCAGTTCCCCATTACCACCAACACCAAACACCCACCCCCTTGGGCAGCCAGAATGTGGAGGCAGCCTGGGGGGCCCGACTTCAAGACTAGTGTCCTGGGGCCTCGCTGCTCCTCAACCACCAAGTTCTTCCCAGACCTACAAGGGCAGCCGACCCATCCCAATCCTTCCAGGCCTTGTCCAGGCATCCTCTCGGGACTCCCTGTTCTTGGAGGAGCCTCACACGGAGCCCAAACCATAGCAGCCAACCTCTCCCCCCTCTCCCCAGTCCCTGATAGCAGGAGCCAGGTCCCACCCGCTCCTCTAATATCCTGCCACACAGTGCTGATCCCAGAGCGGAACCCTGAAGGCTTTCGGTGTCAGCCTCTCACCCAGTGCCTGAATTCTCTCCAGCTTGCTCACCTCCTCTGGATGGGCCCTCATTACCTCCAGGGGCAGCTCATTTCCTCTTCAGATTACTCCGACCGTAAAGGGTTCTTTTTATTGAGCCCAAAGTGTGTTGTTGTCATTTCCATCTCACTGATTATTGTTTGTTTAATAATAGTTGCTACTAATAGTTGAGATTACCAAATGTCAGCCACTTTACCTATTTTACCTTATTTAATCCAGTTTAATCCAAAAACAATTTGGAGGCATTATTTCAGGGATATGAAAACTGAGGTTAAATACGATGAAGTAACTTGGCCAAGGTCACAGTGAATAAGGGGTAGGGCTGAACTTGAACCTCAGCGAGCTGAGGTCCGGGGCCAGACACCCGCCTCCCTCTCAACGTGCGGAGGGGCGGGCAGACCACATCCCCTGCCGAGCCTCTTTTCCTACCCAGCTCCCCACCAGCCTTTGTCAGCACATGAAGTGTGACCTGGTGACAGAGGCTCTCTGGTGGTAGGTAGCTCAGACCGGCAAACGGGGAGCAGGCGGAGTCACAGGGGTGGTAACTACTGCCCAGGAGCACACGGTTTGAGGAGATTGGAGCAGATGACCCTGGGCATCTTAGGGTTTGGGACTGGAGATGCCTAGAAACCCATACCCCTTCCCGGGAAAGATAGAGAATTGATAGCTATGGCAGACCCTGTCCCAAACCGAATACTCCGTGCACCCTACAACTTGAAAGGTGCAGAATCTTCCACCAAGGTGATACATCGGGCTGAACACCTCAGGGTCAGAGAGATAAAGAAGGAACAGGCCTCTTTAATCCAACCTTGTAGTCCTTTCCCACGTGCCTACTGCTCACCACTGGAAGAAGGGAGGGAGGGAGGGCAAGAGAGAGGCCAGAAGACCGGGGGCCAGCGGCCCTGTCAAGGGGTGGAGGACATTGGTGACAGGGTGTGGGTGAGCTTTCCTTTCCTTTCCAGGTTTGGCACAGGCACTCCTGGCACAGATAACACAGTAATGCACCTCTGGTCTGACTTCCTAAGACACCGATCCCAGCTACTTCCAAAGGGTTAGGAGATTATTGAAGTCTGTGGTTTTTTCCATACACAGTCAGTCAACAAACAGGCCTGCGTGCCAGGCTCTATCAGATAAATGCAACACCTCTGGGCCTTCCTGGAATAAGGTTAAGAGCAAGTTCAATTCCTTAGCTCTGCCACTTGCTGTGTGACCTGAGGAAGCAGCCATGCCATCTTTTTGTGCCAGTTTCTTTGTCTGTCAAATAGGATGATGATAATGTACCTACCTAGAGCAATAGGCGCTTTGGAGGTAGTTGCTATTGTTATTTTTCTTGCCCTCAAATAATGCCACTCTGATGGGGGAGACTGACGTGTAGACCAACTCTCACAATGCCAGGGGCAGAGCTGGACACGGTGTACCCTGGGAAGGCCAGGGGAGGGGCTGCTCCCTGGCCTGCACTTCACAAACATTTACGGAGAATCACTCTGTGCCAGGCACTGTGCTGGCCACTGGGGACACAGAGATGAACGGGACACATTGTCCACTCATCCTTGCTCCTCCCCGCCCTCCCTCCACCCTCCCGGGTCCAGTCCCAGAACCCTGCACTGAGGGGGCCTCCAAGGACAGAACCATGTGTGGAAAGGCATGGCCAGGCGACCCGGCAGTCGGAACACCTGGGTTCAGTTCCACTGCTCAGAGGCTCCCTGGCCTTGGGCACTCTCTGGCCTCGGTTTCCCCTCGGTAGCATGAGGGAGTTGGACAAGTGACCCCGTTGGTCCTGGCTCACACTGACAGGTGGTGAATTCACTCCACTCTCACAGGGCTTTAAACTTGCCCCAAAGTCCAGTCCCAAGGCCAGCCCAGCCTGCTGCCCCTCTGAGGCAGTGGGGAGAAGATGCCTGCCTGGTACTGACTGTCACTGCCCTGCTGATGAGCTGGCTACAACTTTACATGGAACAGGGGGCCTGGACCTAAAGGCGGGTTGTCTGAAGGGGGTGGGGGTGCAAGGAGAAAGGCAGAGCCAGCTCCCACAGGCCCTATTCATGGTTCTCTCCGGGGAGGGCGAGAGAGCAGGATAATTAAAACCAGGCTTTGTCCAAATCCCTGACAAAGTTAATATCTCACCTTTGAATCCCTGCAGCCAACAGAGCAGGGCTGATGCCCCTTTGGAAGGAAAGCACCAATAAACCGAGTAAGCCACAATCCAGTGCTATGGGCTGGCATGGGAGGGTGGGGTTGGGGGGATAACTGACTGATTCCCCCCCATACCAACCATGGACACTGAGGCCTCATCACCCTGAGGCCTCTTGTCCCCATCCCTGTCCCAACTGAAAGAAAAGCAACCAAGCTACAATCTAGCAAGAGGTTGATCTTGGGCGGGGTCCAAGACGGACCCAGATTTGGGGTGGGAATGACAGCAGGACAAGGCAGGGCCTAAGAAGAGGGAGAGCAGGGTAAGAGTATGGACTCAGGCCAGGTTGACGGGCCCCACCCTGGCTCTGCTACTTACTAGTGAT
Source organism: Saccopteryx bilineata (assembly GCF_036850765.1). NCBI lineage: Eukaryota > Metazoa > Chordata > Mammalia > Chiroptera > Emballonuridae > Saccopteryx > Saccopteryx bilineata. The sequence continues at coordinate 376,134,088 of NC_089491.1, forward strand.
GTAATTTTGTTCATGCTATTAGCTCTCTGTGTCTTCAACTGTAAAATGGGGATAATAATGATACCTACCTCGTGGTTGTGCTGGGAGGATTAAATGAGGTAATTCATATAGATCCTGGTCCAGAGTACTTGCTATCTGTCTTAGCTGTCAGCTGTACTATTAAAGCAACCTCTCGTCCTTAAAAATACATTTTTTTAGGCACTAGTATATATGTTCATTTGACTATATTTGCATTCCCTATGAATCTCTCTGTATTTCTGCACTGGAATCCAATATTACAGGAATCCACCTAACCCACTTTCCTGGAGAAAACTTCCCTGCATGATGCTGCAGGCTAGCCCAGGATAGTGCAATTCAGAAGCCTCTCCCTGGAAGTTCTCCTGAAGAGCTAACTGCAATACTTCATATTGTAACTTATTCCATTCTCCTCTTTTGAGTCTCTTTTTTGACCATACACGTCATGAAATCCTTCTAAGTATCACTGCAATGGAGGATGAAGCAATAAATGCCTCTGCTCACTCCTGCACTGCCCTGTTCTGTACCAACACCCTCCCTCGCACCCACTCCCATCCATGCCCAAATTGCTGCACCCGTGGAGGGCCAGATCAGCCTCCTGCTGCCTTTCCCCAGGAGCTCAGGGTCAGCCTGAGGAGGTGGCATATAGGTCTCTATTCAGGCTACCCAGATACAAGGCCTGTTCCCCAGATCCAGCCCCTCTCTGCTTGGGCTGGGATCCTCAAAAGCTTGCCCCATTCCCCCTGATGTCCTAAAGCCACCTTCCTAATAACGCTCCCCTCCAAAAAGTTTTCATCTCGTGACTACTGTCAAGAGACTGGGGGCCTCAGATGAAGGAACTGGGAACTCCTAGCCTCCTGGGGGTGGACTCAACAATATTGTGAGCAAGTGGAAGAAGCTGGGGTTAGGGGGCCTTTGAGTTGTGTTTGGAGGCAAAAAATGGCTGGTTATGTAATCGAGATTCAAATTGCATGCCAATGAATACAACATCTCGGTGAGAGCAGCCTCTTTTGGGAACGGGACTGCTGCCCTGGCAGAGGGGGAGAACCACGTGGCATCAAAGCCATCCACCCCCAGCTGGGCCACAGGGTAGCAGTGAGAGTTGAGATGGTAGCGGGGTGGAGATGAAGTATGTGTTGGGGAGAGGGGGTGAGAATCCAAGGGACTCAGGCTTAATGACTTCCACCCCCATCCCCAGTCCATCCTGAATTTCAAGTTTGTAATTAGGAACACTTCGGCTGAAAGGTGGAGGGGGAAGAGAGATGCAGTCTGAGGAAGAACTGAGCACACATCCATCCAGGTCCTGAGAGACACACCAGTCTCAGAGCGTGCAAAGTGCCAGACCCCAGCTTCAACTCTGAGGGGAGGGCCAGGGAGGAGCAGCCCTGTCTTCCAGCCCTGTCAAAAGACAGGAGGCCTCAGCCCAGACCTTGACCCCAACACAGACCCCCAAGGAACTTCTTTTCCAAACTCAGGGAACGACATGCTTGACAACGTTCAACCTTTCAACTAGGGAGGAGGAGGAGTACGTGCTTGGGTACTCCAACAGGACCCGGCAGCCAGGCTCAGCAGTCGGGGGCTGGCCCCGATGGGGCCCGGAGGCCCCTGCTGGCCTCTCCCCAGCCTCAGCAGCTGGCAGATGAAAGAACTCAAGTAAAGCAGCCTCGCGCTGAGTAATCCCCTGGCACCCCGCGACCAGACCCACCCACAGCCAGCCCGAGAGGGCAGAAAGAGCAGCCGCGCCTGCAGGACCAGGGGTCCCGAACCTGTTTCTCTTCCTCAGGACTCGGGGGCAGGCAGACTCGCGCCAGGCAACTGGTTGCACGGTCCGGCCCGGCAGGGGGCGAGCGGAGCGCGGGGAGGGGGTGTCCGGCTGCAGTGGTCAAGAACGTCCCGCTCCGGGAACCCCCTCCCCCACTCCCTCTCCCTCCAGCTGTGCCGAGGCCTCGCCAACGGAAAACGAAAACTCGGGCAGAGGAAACGGCAGCAGGCGCCCCGCCTGAAAAACCCGGACAAAAGGCGCGGACCTCCCGCCCCCGCTGGCCGGCGCCGGGGTCCTGGCACTGCGGCCGCGGTCTGTGCCCCCTGCCCTGGCAGCCCCGCGAGTCCCGGCCCTCTGCCTGCCTTCGACTTTCCCAACTCCCTGACCAGGATAGCTCTCTCTCCAGCCCCCTCCCCGGCCCGCCACTCGCCGGTATTCCCTGCAGCCGTGCCCGCCGTGCCCGCGTCGTGCGCCCCAGGCGGTGCCTGCCAAGCAGGGGCGCCGCGACCTGGGCCCTGTCGCCAGCGACCCGGTCCCTGCCGCTAGCTCCCCGGCAGTGCCTGGAGCCCCCCCCCTCCCCTGGCTCAGCGCCTCACCTCTGGGGGCCGGGGCTCCGGGCGGGGCGGGATCCCGACCAGGCAGAAGGTGACTCCATTCATCAGGCAGCAGCGGCGGCTCTGTGGCCGCGGCACTGTTGGGGGCGCGGGCAGGGACCCGGGAGGGGCGGGGCCCGCCCCTTCGCTCCTCCCCCTGAGGTCCCGACGGGGCGCACGCGCCGCCTCTCCTTAGGGCACCAGACTGGTAAAGGGGGATGAGGCAGGAGTTTGTGTTGGCAGCGGCGCTAGGGTGAAGAACACAGCCTGGGGAAGAGAGGTGGTCTCAGGCAGACAGTCTGGGCCAGCCTCCAGGGGACCGGCCCAAATAGACGGTAATCTGGGCCGGCCAAGGAAAGAGAACAAGGGCTCCAAACCCAGAACTAGCACAGGGAGAGGGAGGGAGGGAGATAGGAAGGGAAAAGGAAGCAGAGAGAAACACAGCCAGAGAGAAATGTCAGAAACAGATGGAGAGACACAGAAAGCATGAGAGAGGCAGAGACAAGATTGAGGCAGAGTAGAGAGAGGCAGAGAATGTCAGAGATAGAGATGATGGATCCAGGATGGATGAGAAGGAAAGACAGAAAAAAGTTAGGGAGCTTTCTATCCAGGGACTCATGGAAGTTGAGACAAAGGCAAAATGGTGATGCCCATGTGGACAGAAGAAGGGGAATCTTGGGGGGCTCCCCTCAATCAATCCCCTCCAGTCAGAGTCTCAGCCCAGGACCTCACAGAAGCAGAGAAATGGAGGCTGGAAGAGAGAGGCTGGCAGGTGCCCCAGCCCTTCAGATTCCCACACAGCCAGCCTGTGGCTCAGGCCCCTGGACAGCTCATGGACCTGCTTCGCAGAGGGCAGCAACGAGCGCAGAGACCCCTCAGGCTTCCCAGTCACAAGCAACCCATAGCCTCCCTCCCCTGCTTCACTGTGGGTTGGGCCCAAAGGGCCCCTGGGGTCCTGAGACAGTTCCTCATTTTTCTGCCCCCAAGCAGAACCCGTTCAACCGATCCAGGAAGGGACAGTCCCTCAGTCCTTTGTTTCTGATGGGCAGTACTTTCTGCTACCTCAGTGACATTTTTCTTACCGCCTATTCCATACAGCTTATGCTTACCTCGTTCTTGTGCTTTCTTGCAGTTTTACAGATTATGAAGAAAAGAAGGCAGAGGCCACAAATGGATAGGAATATGATTTGAAAAAGTTAGGCAATGAAATCATAGTAAGGTTGACTCTGTCTAGCTGGGAATCACCCATCCCCTCTGGGGCTAGGAGACCTGATACAACCACCACCCTGACTCTGAGAGCGGACCAGGCCCATGCCCCACACCCCTTCACTTATGACCAGGATCAAGGACTCAGGTCCTGGAGGGGCGGGTGGCTCAGACACCAACTAGGCCACCCCTACTCCTGTGAACCTGAGGAAGGAAATATTAACTTGCTTTTAAATCTTATATTTAATTTATTTTTTTTTACTTAATTGATTTTTTAGAGAGACAGAGGAAGAGGGGAGAGAGAGCAAGAGAATCATTCATTTGTGGCTCCACTTAATTGTACATTCATTGATTGCTTCCTGTTATATGCCCTGTCTAGGTATTGAACCTGCAACCTTGGCATTTCAGGACAACACTCTAACCGACTGAGCTAAACGACCAGACCTAATTTAATGTATTTTAAATCTCCTGGAAGTCGCCTGACCAGGCAGTGGCGCAGTGGATTAAGCATTGGACTGGGATGCAGAAGGACCCAGGTTCGAGACCCCAAGGTTGCCAGCTTGAGCGTGGGCTCATCTGGCTTGAGCAAAAAGCTCACCAGCTTGGACCCAAGGTCACTGGCTCGAGCAAGGGGTTACTCAATCTGCTGAAGGCCCGCGGTCAAGGCACATATGAGAAAGCAATCAGTGAACAACTAAGGTGTCGCAACGAAAAACTGATGATTGATGCTTCTCATCTCTCTCCCTTCCTGTCTGTTTGTCCCTATCTATCCCTCTATCTGACTCTCTCTCTGTCCCTGTAAAAATAAATAAATTAATTAATTAATTTTAAAAAATCTCCTGGAAGTCAACTGGAATAGATGATTTCATAATGATAGAGGGGATTTTAATGACTCCTCTTCCTTCCCCACCTCTCTTCATTAAGGTCATGCATAGCCAGAATTACCTCCCACTTCTGAGAAGTCCTTCCTGATATCTAACTGTAATCCATTACACTATCTGTATTTTCTTGCTTAATCTTCAACCAGGTTCCTGTTCCTGACTCTCTCTGCCCTATAGCCCCAGTGGTCCAAAGTTTGCTACCACCCTGGCTCAGTGGTCCTTGTCTATGGAAGGGGGAAGCTGCAGCATCTGAGATCCAGACTGAACTGAGGCTGTGGGGGAGGGGAGAAGAGCAGTGGCCCCTGGGGTACCCCTGGCTCACTTTTTCCAGAGCCTGATGCCCTCAGACACTACAGGAGGCGGTGAGAGGAAATGAGCTCACAGTAGCCGGCAGGCAATTCCTCTGTCCACAATGCACTGCACTCACCTCCCCCACTTCCCAGAAAGTGTGCTCTGCCCCCACCCTGCTGCCCTTCCCACCTCTTCCTGCACCTTGACCTGCACCCCCATCCTGTCCAGCCCTCCCCCATTCATCTTCTCTAGTACCTCTTCCTCCCATCCTTCCTCTCCATCCTGGCTCCCCATCCCCTGAGTCCCTGCATCCCACTCCCTGCATCTCACATCCACCCCCAAATCTACCCTCTTCCTGGCATACTCTTTCTCTGGAGTTTCAGGCAGTAAAGCTCACCATGGGGTGGAGGGTGTCCCTCACTGAGGATCTTCCTCATAGGCTCCCTCTTTCTAAACTTCCCTACCAGCCCAGTCACTTTTCTTCATTCACAAATTCTTACTGGGAGCCCTAATATATGAGGAAGTGGGGCAATGGAGGTAGCCCCTGAGGATCTAGAGATAAGGCCTAGCTCCTTCCCTTGGGGGTCCGCGTCTTACCAATCCAAACTCTAGAGCGGGATCCCAGAAAAGAGCAATGCAAAGCTGGAGAAGCAGAGGAAGGCTTCCCGCAGGAGGTGGCCCTGAGCTTTCGGGAACTTCATGGATGGGGTGGGGGCAGGATGGAGAATGGGGAGGAAAGCAGTCCAGGGAGAGGACTATCGTGGACAAGGACAGGGAGACAGGAGAGAGCAGGCTAAGCAGACTAGTGGCGTGGGTGTGCCTGAAGCCAAGCAGAGGGTATGTGGACAGGAAGCATGGAGGGGTGAGGAAGGAAATGCATGTGGGGATGTGACCCTGGAGTGAATGGGCCTGAGGCACTTAGATTTTAGTTTAGCTTGAAACAGGGATTTAGGAGTAGATGTGCCCCGGCCGCTGTGGTTTAACGTGGGGGGTGGGGTGCCCCAGGGGGACCAGGCATTGCATGAGAGTATGGAGCAACAGGCATCAGAGGCCCTGGGACTTGTCATGAGTGTTGGGGGAAAGAAATGGAAGAGGATAGAACACCCCAAGGTTTCTGTCTCAGATATTCTCAGGGAGAGGGGATATATATGCCTTATGCTAAGTCTTTTGTATGTATTATACCATCTAGCCCTACAAAGGGGCTGTGAAATAGATAGTAGACTCCTCACTTTATGGATAAGGAAATTGAAGCCCAGAGAGCTTGAATATCTTACCTAAGGCCACTCAGGAGTCAAACCCAGGCATTTGGGCTCCAGAGTCCACAGATTTAATCCTCAGGCTATGTGCACTAGTGATTGGCAGCTGAAGCCCTGGGTCCATTTCCCTGAGAGGAGGCCTACGTTAGAGACATGACTTTGGAGCCATTGGTGGACCAGGAGTGTGGTTCAGATTCTCCAGAGACAATGCAGGGAGGAGGCCAGAGGTGGGACAGGACCCGAGGAGCACCCACCTCTAGTGGCAGCTGAGGGAGGACGGGGCAGCACGGGAGGCTGAGGAGGCTGGGAGGAAGCTGGTGGCGAGAGGCAGTGGCTGTGCTGGGCAGAGCGGCGCTTTCAGGGCGGGTGGGGCAGAGGCCAGACTGTGCTGTGAGGAAGGGCATGGGGGAGGGAGCGAAATCGCAGTGCTAAGAGAATCCGCAGGAAAGGGCAGCAGGGTGGGCCACGCAGGTGAGCTATGGGTGAAGCACGTTTCCGGTTGGGTAGGGAAACTGGAGCAGGCCTTTTGGCTGAGGAGCACTGAGAGAGAGCCCGAGGGGGTGAGGAGTGAAGGGAGGAAAGGGAACTCGTCAGCCCAGGGCCAGGTAGGCCTAGGAGGGGAGTGCGGGGTGAGGTCAAGGAGTCCCTCGACCACATCATCCAGGGTCAGGATCAGGCCTGGCCCAGGAGCTGGCAAGGTGTGGTATGGGGTCATCCTGGAGCACTGAACAGAGAGTCCCAAGACCTGGGTTCTGATTCCCGTCCTGCCCACCTGATAGCTGTATGTCTTTGAGGAAAAGAACATTCTCTGAGCCTCAGTGTCATCCTCGGTAAGACGAAAACAATAAGGCCTTTCTGCCCGCCTCTGATTTGATAATGAACTCAAAGCATACTGTGGCTGAAAAGGAAAAACAATGGGGGGTTATTGGATAGGTGATCATAAACCTGGCCACAGCTTTTGGCCCTTCCACTGAAGGTGAAAGAGCACCCCCTAGTGGATACAGGCAGGAGGGCTGGGCTAGAGGGGAATGCTCAGAGATCTGACTGACCTCTTGTGCCTCTTTCAGCCCATGGGTCCTCTCCTTGTCCCCCAAAAGCAACCCATCCTCACCTAAATTCTCACCTCCAAAGCAGATGGGGGCCCAGTTCATTCCAGTCTAAAGACATTTATTGAACCTGGACTGCGTGCAAACTGCTGTGTGTGGGGTGGCGGGGACAGTTCAATGAACCAGAGGGTATGCCTGCACACAGTGAGCTCCTATTCCAGCAAGAGCAACAAATACAGAGAAGGAAGGCTGGCATGGTGGTATGATGGTGGTGCACGCAGAGAAGTGAGCAAAGCAGGTGGGAATCCCCACAATGAAGGGGAAGGCAGAGGCATGGGAGGCAGTGTTTGAAGGCTCTCAGTTGGCAAGTGGCAGAGAAGGGAGGCCTGAAGTCTGAGAGCTGGGGAGGGGATGGTCCCAGGCTCTGGCAGAGGCTCAGGCATCCCATGCAGTGAACCTTGCTGAGCATCTGTAATGGTACCAGGTGGGGCAATGGTCCATTCACAATGATGCCAGTCCCCACCCTCATCTCCTGCCAACCAGCCAAACAGCTGATGCCCCAGCCCAGCAACCTCTGGACAGCTGGCGTGGGGTGGGAGCAAGAGGCGTTGGCTCTCTCAGATGGCAGCAGGGCAAGAAGGCGAGCCAGCCACACCCAGAGAAGCCCCGGTGCCAGGGCAGAGGAAGGATGACAGATGCCCCAGCCCTGCCACTCTCAGCTGACAGCCCCTCAGGGAGGCCGTGCTGGGGGAGCCTCTGTCATGGTGTGGGAGAAGAAATGGCTTTGGGCTGGGGTCTCAGCCCTGCAGCCTTCCAGCTCCGTGACACCCAGCAATTGAAGACCCAGTGGCCCGGACTGTGTGTGTGTGTGTACAAGGTTAGCAGCTGACTTCTAAGGAGCATGACATCACCTAGCAAGAGCTTGGAAACACCGAGATGGAGAAGAAAGGAACTGAAATGTGTCGAGCACCTGCTATGTGCCAAGCTCTTCACAAACACAATTTCATGTACTGCCCTTGACAACACCGTAAGGTAGGTATTATTAGCCCCACCATATAAAGGACGGAACAGACTCAGAGGATAAGTAACTTGTTGAAATCTGATGTAAACTCTTGCTCTTTGCACAAAGCATGACCTTTCTAAGAGGAACGAAGCCAGGTGGTCCCTTCCAGCTCCAAGATGCTAAATTCCATGGTTCTGTGCGAGGGTTTTATCATTCTTTCAGCAACTGGCATGAGACTCTGCTTTCTACACAGGCCCCCAGGACCTGCTTTGCCCCCCCCCCACGGCCCCTGCATACTCCTGCACACAGGACAGACCTGCTCACTTTCCTCCCTGCCAAGTAAGGCAGAGCGAGGAGGAGAACGTAGAGGAAGGGAAGAGAAGGAGAAGGGACAGGAACAGAAGGGAGAGGAGGAAGGAGGAAGGGAAGGGTGGCTCCCACCTCCCCCTGGAAGCTCTGGAAATCCCCCGCAGCTGCTCCCCTCGCCTCTGTCTGGCCCTGAGCCAGCACTGGGTGGGAGTGCGGGGTGTTAGATGGAGAGAAAAGAGGGCCAGGGCCCTGACCACAGGGGGGCAACCCCAGCACCCACCCCACACACCACCAGGCAATTCCGGTCCCTGTGAGAGATTCCAGGCATGCTCCCCTTTAAGGAAACCCTACATGCTAAAATCCACACATACCAAAGAGACACATCAGGGTGGTTCTTGCACTATAAAAGGATTCTTTGCTTTACGAGAGGGCTCAGCACATGGGAAACTTAAAATAGGAGCTTCCCTTGGTGCCATGAAAGAAGCTCTGATTTCAGAAGCACCCCCACACACACACACACTCTATGCTTCCGGCACATCCAGAAAGCTGGCGATACCCATGGGGCGGGCAGGGCTGAGGCCGCCTTAAGGCACTGACATCAGCCTGGGCACATGCACAGCTGTGCTACGTGTGATCATCAGAGTTCCTACTGGGCAGAGGAGTTCACAACCCAGGCGACAGGCTGGTTGTGGTACTCTTCTGCAGAGGTGTCCTAGGACACCTAGAAAGGACCCAGAAAGCCACCACTCAGCACAGCTGGCGGGGTGTCCAGAGCAGCCCAGAGAGGACAGATGGGGCCAAGGCAGGAGCCAATGTCCTGGCCCTCCAGCTCTCTCACGCCTGCCCTCCACAAGGCCAGGAAACAGGGGAGACAGGCTCTGTTCTCTGGCAAAAAGGAAGCAGCTGGCCCCCAGAAGTACAGAAGGCTGATGGAGGCGGCCGTGGAGCTGCTTTGAGGAGCAACTCAGGCCGAGCTGTGCGTGCAGGGAGATGTATGTAGGGGTGTGGGCAGAAAGTGGAAGCCCCTAGCTAGTCTTGACTCCTTTTTTAATTGAGATAAAATTCGTATAACGTAAAATTAATTATTGCAAATCGAGCAATTCAGTGACATTTAGTACTTCCCTCCCCTCCAATTTTTTGGTTTGTTTGTTGGCCGCTCAGGGTGGAGTTGAGGATAAAGTCAGTAATGACAACAGCAGATAATGATGAATTGCATCCCCTTCCCCCTGCCAGGCCTGGTGCTCCAGGGAGCTGCCACTGGCCATTTAAATTAACAACCAAGATGCCAAACAGGCCTGGACGCTAGTTCAGCTCGCAGTCCCACCCCACGCATCTCACGGAACTGAGAGTGGACGCGGAGAGCACTCCACCCTCCCAGTGCCCCTCTCCATCTCCAGAATTCAGGGGCAGCCTGTCCCGACTCCACCACACCTGACCGCTCACCCTTCACCCCTCCTCATTCCCCTCCTCCCACTACCACAGGCAGCCCGTGAACCCCACTGCCACAGGGGCAGGGGCTGGCTCAGTCTGGAGGGGGAACCTCAGAACACACTTGAGGCAGAGCAGCCCCAAGGAGCCTGGGAGAGTGCCCAAGCCCAGCACGCAGGCACTCCCAGGAACAGAAAACCTCAGCACGCCAGGCCTCATCCCACATCGTGATCAGGGAGCAGCCCCTCCCTCCAGCCTGCTGGCGATGCCCCTCTTAGAGCAGGGGCTGCAGATCAAGATAGAGCCCTCCTCTCACTTACAGAAACTGGCCCGGCTCACCCTGGATTTGCCGAGAGGAGGAGCTCTGACCAGAGGGAGCATTTACCCCTGCCCTGTTCTGATGGAGGCTGTATGTAAAAGACACCCCCCCAGACTGGCTGGGGTGCAGGTCTGTATTTGGGGGGCATATAGACAGGCTGCCCAGCCCACCTCATCTTCTCACTGCCATGAAAAGCAGCCGGCAGCTACTGCTGTAAATGGGAGGGGAGAGGGAGCCGGTGGGGAGGAACCTCTTGATGTGTCTGGGGCAAAGGGGACAGTTGTATCTTGGGATCCCACCAGGGCGGTCAGCACGGATAGTTGTATGGCCTGGGAGAGCCACCCCCACCTCCTGTCACTCCATTCTGTGGAGCCTGCAGCCCCTTGGGCCTAGGATCCTAGCAGGGCTTGGGACCTTACCGAATGGGGAGGGGGGCTTCTAAACGCTGGTGCTCTCCTTCTGGAGGGAGTGAGGGGAGGAGAGAGGCAGCGCGTGCTCCCTCCATGCACACCTCCTTGTGTGTCAGTGTTGTGTGTGTGTGTGTGTGTGTGTGTGTATACACACCAATCCAACCCCATTCCTCCCCCAGAACCTTGGCCCCGCCCGCCCCAGGGCCCATCCCCTCTCCTCTCGCAGTGGCTGGGCCCCCTCCCTCCCGGCGAGCCCACCCGCACCTTGTCCTTACGCCCCCCACACCCTGCCCTCCCCTCCCAGACAGGCACCCGCGCCCACTGACCTGCTCCATACTGATGCCAGCTACGCTGTTTTCGCCGCGCCAGCCCCGGGGGGAGCTGGGGGCGGAGGCCCCTCCATGAGCCGCGGTCGTGCAGCACCACGGAGCCCAAGCAGCGCCTGGTGTCAGCCGCCCGGACCCCCTCCCCGCCCCGCCCCGCCCCGCCTCACAGGCCCCGCCCCCTCCTCTCCCCAGTCCTCCGCTCGTGCGTGTGGAGGCGCCACGCTCACACATGCACACACACTCGATCTCACGGATACACAATGCACACACACTCCTCACATAGTCAAGGGCTCATCCCTGCCATCACCCTCTGTTCTGCCTGGACTGGGGGCACTGTTAGTCCGGAGAAGACCCCTTCCAAGGGAAGCCTCTCTTCTCATCCCTGAGGTTTATCAGAATCAGATGGCTCCCACCCCTCATTTTACAGGAGCCACAGAGGGGCTTGCCCAGAATCACACACTAGCTTGATGACAGAGCTGACCCCATGACCGGAGCACTGTCTCCCGGGCTGATGCTCCACCTCAGAGGTTGCCTGAGAGCCTGCTCGAGATACTCACAGAGCTTGGCACACGAGGAGACACCGTGTGGCCCCACCCAGGTGAGCAGGAGTCTAGACCCTGTGACTGCAAGACAGACCTAGTGGGGAAAGGCCACTCTGTGTGGCCAGGGTCTAGACCCTATTCAGATGTGTTTTGAGGCCTTGGGGAGCAGCATGGAGATTCCTACCGCCCACCGTGCGCATGCCCCAGGCATGTGCCAAGCAGGAGGCCAGCTGAACTGTTTGTCCACCACCAGAGAAGGGCCATCTGAAGCTCCAGATACCATCTGAGGACCTGACTTGCAGGCTGTGGGGCCACCCACGCTGGTGAAAACCAGGGAAGTGGCAAAAAGACTGCCCCTCACCCTGTCCTCCCATTACACCCGGCTCCTGATGGCCCACTGCTCTGCCCTGCCCCTGACAGGGCAGGGCCAAACTGAGGGGGCATCACATGAGCAGGCATGTGAGAGGTGGGCATGCTGCCCAGGGCAAGAGGGTGGAATCCTGAGTGGACAGAGGTGGGAATGAACCCGCTCTGAGGCAGCAGTGGGGTGGGGGCATCAGTGTTCAGGAGCTGACTGCCCAACCCAGCCAGGCCAGTGCCCAGGCCAGCATGGAGGGGGGTCTAACCGCTTCTACCCTGGCCTCTTCATTAGGCACCAGAGGGGGAGGAGGCAGGGGGCAGGAAGCTGCGATGGGAGTTAAGATCCTCAGTGGGCCCAGACAAAGGGGGCTTTATAGGCTGGGTGTGGGGGGCATGCTAAGGACAGGGAGGCAGGAATGCAGGCCGGGGAGGCCCTGAGCTCCTGGCCTGGGCAGCCGCATCTGGGGCTGAGATTGGACTCCCCAGCCCTCTGCTTTGGCCCTATGGGTTATTTGCTGCTTTGCTCTTGGGACTGCAGCCAGGAGAACCGGCAGCCCTGCACCCCTGGCCACCCTGTGCCCCTGGCCACCCCTCCTCTCAGGGAGATGGGCACTGCCCGGGCATTCCCAGGCTTCTCAGCCCAGCTGGCTGCAGACTTTTCTTGGCTTCTCTTCCGTGCCCTCTCAGCAGCCTCATGGCCCCTGTCTGCTACCCTGCTGGCTGCCAGGGGAGGGGAGGCCCAGACTTGGGTGGAGTCACTAGGCTATAGGGTCAATGGGGCCTTTTGTCCCTTCAGAGGGAGTCTGTCCTGGGCTAAAGGGGCAGGAGACAGAGAAGAGTGCCAGCCAGCAAGCATGTCTCTCAGACCACGGTGGTTGTGGAAGGGGCTCCATTCTTTTCAGCGGGTTTCCCTCTGGTTTTCTTTCAGAGTCAAGGCAGCCACTGGGAAATGAAAACAAGGAGGAGGAGGTGGCCGAGGCGGCAGCCGCCACCCTTGCTGGGCTTCTGCAACAGCTGCTGCTTGACCAGGCCTAAGGTCTGGAGCTGGGCTTTGTGAGGCTAAGAATTGTCTGTCCCCTAAGCTGCTGAGCTGGCCCTTAGGACTAGACTCTTGCCAGCCAGAGTCATGGTGGTTAGATTGCTAACCCCCAGCTATTGTATCAGCAAGCCCCGAGCACTGGAGGAGCCTCAGAAGCAGAGAGTCCTCATGAAAGGGAGGCACGGCACTGCCCACCATCTCTGCCCCAGCCTGCGGGGTCTGCCCTGGCAGCCTGTTCCTCCACAGGCTCCTGCTCCGTGTTTTCTCTTCCTACACCCCACACAGGCCAGAACCTTCAGCAACAGCCTTACCTCAGACGTGGATGCAGGGCTTCCCCAGGACTTTCGATATGTATCTTATTTTATCTCCTTCTCAAAATTAAAAGAGGACAGTCTTATCTTTTGAAAGTATCTTTATGCAAAACTTTCTTTTAGAGGATAAAAAAAAAAAAAAGCCCAAATCTGGTCAGCACTGTGTTTTCCGACCGTCTGAGAGGCTTTGAGTCGGACTGGAGGAAGACAAGCCGAGATTTGAATCTCGGGTCCGCCATCTGGTGCCGTGTGGTACGCGCCCCTCCCTGGGCTCCAGCTTCCTCATCCATAAACCAGGAATGATAGGAGTACCACCTCACAAGGTTGATGAAAGATGAAATGAAATATAAATATAAAACGCTTGGTCCTCTTTGGTCCTCTGACCAAGCACATAAATAATCAATAGAAGTACTTTCCAGAAAGAGTTGAATTAATTTATCTTATGTTGATTATTATTAGCTTTAGTTTAGCACGTGACTCTTTCTGACTTTATCCCCAAATTCTGGAGGACTTTGGAGGATCAATCAGATGCTCCTTTTGGGGGTGACACCTGCCTTCAGCTGGGTGGCGAACAGAGATGCAGAAGGACGGTTTCTAGCCTGGTGCCGATCCCGACCCCAGCCTCCCTCCCTTGGCCTCAGCAGCCTGTAGCCTCCGTGGCTCCCTGGGGAGCAGGAGAAGGCAGAGAGGGAGTTGACAGCCTTGGGGTAAGGCAGACAACCCCTGTGGTGCTACGAGCGGAGCCCAGCCCAGCCGAGCCCAGGCCAGGCGGAGAAGGGAGGAAGGCGGAAGGTTACCCAGGAGGGAGTAGAAGGAGATGAGAGGGAAGGAGGGTGGTGGGCAGCAGCCCCCACTCCTCCACCAGCCGCACGGCAAACAAAGCCAAGAATGATCCAGTCCTGGCCGGGTGCAGCTGAGGCTATGAGGCATAGAGGGAAAGTGGGCATCCAGAGTGGGGAGGCCATGGGCAGCAGGGGACACCAGCGGCCTGCGGATGCCTGACCCTGAACTCCCAGCCCAATGCGTGATTCCTTCCTGTGGCTCCTGGCCTACTCCTGAAGCCCCCCCCCCCAGGGTCAGACCCCTCCCTGGAAAGTCACAGCTGGAGTCAGACATGATGCAACTAGGACATCATTCCAGGCAGCCTCCTCAGAGAGGAGCAGAGCCCCCCAGGGGGAAGGGGATGATGAGAGACCCAGACACCGAGTTGACTCAGAGGCCCCAGCTGGGCCCTTCAGGAGCAGACCTTGGGCTGCATTCTGTCCCCTCTTCCTCTCACCCTGGAAACAAAGGACAAAATCCTCTGGGGAGGTGGGAAGGGAAAGCTCAGGACAACCCTAACCCAGGGCCTGCACAAAATATTCAATAGTACATATTTATAGAACTACGTAAAACCCAAGGGGACGTTGAGACAGGTCTGGGCCACCAGTGCCAGGAGGAGGCCCTGGTATCCTCCTGGGGCTATAGTACCGTTAGCCAGCAGGGGTTAGGGTAGACCTGAGGGTGGCTTCCAACAGCCCCAGGGTGTCTGCCTCAGCTCCCCACTCTGCCTGGAAGCCAAGAGAACAAAGGCTTCCCCTGTCCCTCCACCAAGAGAAAGGGAACTTGTCTTATACACCAGGGCTATGTGGAGAATGTGTCACGGATCAGGGTCCCAAAAGGGACAGAGAATTAAATAGGGGCAGCAGAAGAGGACTGGAGATACTGTGTCCCGGAATATTTAAGCGCAGCCTCACCCCATCACCACCAGACCTGAGAAGACAGCTGAGGCCTAAGGTGACCACTAGGTGGCAGACAAAGCCCAGCAATTCATCCAGCTCCACCTGCTCCCACCATCCGCCCACAGCCCTGCTCTCAGCAACCTCTCCTTCCTCCTCCTCCTTCCCTCCAGCCGACCCCTTTCTGCAGCCTGAAAAGGCTTGAAGTCTTTTCATTTTCCCTCTGCCTTTGGAAAGGCTACAAGTTCCTAGTCCTTCTTTTTTTTTTTTAAATTTTTATTTATTCATTTTAGAGAGGAGAGAGAGAGGGAGAGAGAGAGAAAGAGAGAGAGAAGGGGGGAGGAGCTGGAAGCATCAACTCCCATATGTGCCTTGACCAGGCAAGCCCAGGGTTTCGAACCGGCGACCTCAGCATTCCAGGTCGATGCTTTATCCACTGCGCCACCACAGGTCAGGCCCTAGTCCTTCTTAATATGCTGCTAATAATGATACTAAGCACTGCCCGTGGCTATTTGAATGCTGAAGAGCTACCAGGTATTTTACATGCATTATCTCCTTGACTCACACACCAGGTAAATAAAAATGCTCTCCCTCTTTAAGATGAGACAGATTGAGAAAGCATTAATAGACTGCGCAAGATCACAAGACCAGCAAGGGGTGGAGCCAGCGCTCAAACCTGGGTCTGCAAATGCCCGGCGAGGGCGTCCCGCTGACTGTTAACATTGTATACAGAGTGGGCAGGGGGCGAAGGACCCATCAGATCCGTCTGAGTTTTGTTTACCATCCTTACCACCCCTCCCCCACCTCACTCTTTGAAATTCTAGGAGGGTGACTTAGTCTAGGGCTGAGTGTGAGGGTTGAAAAGAGGGTCCAAGTGATTCAGGTAGACAAAGCCCCTGTGCTGGCTGAGACCACTGCACCCAGCCTGCTGCCTCTCCTTCAGACTCCACTTGGCATTCTGGGTTTTCCCCTCACTAGCATTGCCTCCAATGAATTCTTATTCCTATCTCACATTCAGGACTGAAGGTGACTCCACCCAGGGACCCACCTCCACTGCCAGCTTCTCTCCTGTCTTTGACCTACTTTATCATAACCCACAAACATAAGGGCATCTCTTGGTGTGCAGGCCCACTGTTGGGTTGTGGGGTGGGGGGCAGAGCAGAAGTTGGACAAGACCCAGAGCCTACTCTCCAGATGCAATAGAGTTTAACATGTCTGAAGCTGGGCCTGCAGTGACTTCCAAATATGACTTCCTATTCAAAGACATAAGCTCATATCTGGAAGAAAAAGATGTCTATCACCATTGCAGTTTTCTTCACCAACACCAGGGCCCGGGGGAGGTGGCAGCTGCAGGGAAGGGGCGCCAGGAGATGACACCCAGTGCACGAAGAACGTTGTTAAAATCTCCTTTAACTCTATCAATCCCTCACACGGGACAGCTGCTGCCAGACTCCTGTTTCAAACCTTCCAAACCCACCCCAACCTCAGTTGTTACCTTCTCACACTTATTTTTCTCTCCCAGTATAAACCCAGCTAGCTTCTTCTATTCTCCTGCCTGCTCCATCACCCCTCGATCTGATCTGCAGAATAAGGCCTTGACCCCCCCCCCACACACACACACACTACCAAAGGATGAGATGAGAAGCCCAGGAGGTGGAGAAGGGCAGGGCTTTGGTGCAAGCTCTGGTCCCTGGACAAAGCCTACTGACGAGCAGCACCTTCCCAAAGGCAGCAACAGCTGTCATTCTTCCTGAGACCGGTGGCACCAAGAGGAAGTGGTCCACGGTCCAATTCCCACTTTTGGAATATCTTGAGTTACAGTTGTATCACACCATTTCACACTCTTACTCCAACCACCAAAACTTGAATGCCTTGAAAAAATGCTAAAGGTTGACACTTAGTGGCTACCCCTCCCTGCATACAATCAAGTTGTCCTGTGTGAAAGGAGAAAATCCAGGTTCAAAACTGGCTGACTAGAGACCAAGGAAAACAAGCAGCTCTCCTAGGAAGAGGGCTGACCTTCCATTTCTTCAACCACCAACCACCTTGAGTAGTTGGTATTTTCTCAGCTATGCCAGGTTGGGGGCAGAGAGAGCGCTGAACAGGACATGGGCTCTGCCCCTCAGTCGAGCAAGCAGGCAGACACATGAACAAGTATCTTAGCAGAGGAAAGAGTGGGAGTGACCGGTGAAAATTCCAGAGGCGATCTTGGAGCAGAACCTTGAAAATGAGCAGATTTGCAGGTAAAGAGGGTGGCAGGTAAGGGTCTTCCAGGCACAGGAGATGGCATGAAGGAAGGTGCAGTGGCAGGAGAAGGGCCTGCCATGATCGGACACCTTTGAGTCACTCATTGTGACCAGAGTGCAGCTTCTGTGGCAGGGGAGGAGAAACAGCCTTGAATGTCAGGTTGAAGAGTTAAATTTTTTATCTCTAGGTTGAAAGTCATTGAAGATTGTAAACTAAAGAAGTGACCTGAGCACATCTCTACCTTTAAAAGGACTTTTAAAAGGACTAGAGAGGGGAAACAGGAAGGCCAGCTGGGACTTGTTGAGGTGGAAAAAGGGGACTGTCCACACTAGGACATGACAGTTAAGGAGATGCCATGGGGATCAGTGTGTGGGATAACATCACAGCCAAAATTCCTTTTGAAAGTCTCTTGGGAAGGGGCTTCATTAGAGAACAAGAACCCAGCTAGTGCCTCTTCAGAGCTAGAATCAACTCGTGTGCCTTTGGCTGAGCACCGGATGAAAACGGTTGGCCTTCCGGACCCACGTGGCACAAACAGGCACTAGAATCATTATATTGATACACAACATGCTCACACTGGGAGAGGCTGGGGGGAACTAAGAAAGACAAAATTCACTTTTCCCATCTCATCTTCAATGAAGGGGACACAGAAAGGGATGGAGGAGGGAATCCTTGCACTATTACCATCTGCCACATGCGTATAACTGAATTCAATTAAGTTAGATAGGTGTGACGAGATACCACTGAGAGGTGAGATGGAACAGCCTTTGTGACAGAATTAAGTGGTGGTTAAAAGAACGCAGGGAACAAAAGATGAAGCAGGTGGTTTCAGGTTTGGGGGGTAAAGAGGGTGAGAGGTGGTAGCTTCAATTTTGCGCTGTTTCCAAAAGAATGCCTTTGCTTCCGTGGCTTTATCATCCAAGTCAGAGGGGACTACTACCTATTTTTCTAAACTAATATTCACTAATATGAATGATGCAAACTTGATGAAAACACATGTCTCTAAGAGATGCACACTAACCCTGATTGATAATGTTTGCAAAGATTCCCTGTGATTGACAAACTGTGTCCAACTGGTAGTCATTAGAGCATTTGAATTGCTGGTTCTGAGTTAAACATTTTCCCTTGTAATGCTGTTCACAATTCATAGCCTGAAAACACCTTTCTTCCAAAAAGGAAGGAAACTTGAATCAGGAGTTAATGCTGTCATATGATCTACTACTGCTTCGTCCTGATGAGGGTCTGAGACTTGTGAACGGGCTGTCTGGGGACCAGGGATTCCCAGATCCCTCCTAGAGGCACTTCTAGTTGGCCCTTAGGAAACGCAACTCCTGAGGACTCCGGTGCTACACAGTACTTTGCTCATCATGCATCCCACACTGAAATGCAGAGAAACTGCCGAAAACTCCCCAAAATGTGCCAAGGTGGTATATTGGTTCTCTCAGTGGGGAACTTGGTAAGTACACACAGTTAGCAGAGAAACATACCTGGTCTTTTTCTCTCCAAAGAGCACAACTTGAGAGAATGGACTAGAAAGGCAGAGGGATGCAGGTTAAACTTATGAAAAAACCTTGCCTGCCAGCAAGGTGGATACTAGGAATGACTATGTTCTAAGATAAAAGATGAGCTCTCCCCAAATAGAGCGCTACACCACTGCTCACCATGGCAAAAAGGCTCAGGTGTTGGGGCCCAGAAAGCTCCCTGGAAGTCTCCTGCACTTCCTAAGGAAGAAGGCAGCGTTGAGCAACAGCCAGGGAACTGGGAGTTTTTCCGCATCTCTAATTCCGACAAGACCGATTCTGGATGCGCTCTGGCTGGCTGTCACAGGAGTTCCCCAACCCCTAGGAGGGGGTCATCTAATGAGTTGTGGTATAAGCAGTCATCTGAGATGGGAGAGGAACTGAAACACATTCAAGTAACATGAAATCATTTCTAAACATTTTTATTTCAAATCTCTTTTCACCCCTCCCCAAAAAGACATGGGTCAGTACAGCAATCATAAAAAGGAGATACAAACACAAGAGTCAAAGGTCTCCTGCACTGACACTTACAAAAAACCGGAAATTGTACGTGGGGTTCCAAACAGGACCTGCAGCAGCTACTAACGTCCCTTTACAGGAGTCAAACATGCCTATTAATACAATATATACAGACACCCCATCTGAACTAATCTACAGGGACATCCCAACAACCCCCCCCCCCCCCGCTAGCCCCAGAAAAATACCGAAACACACCCAAAGTGCATTTGTTTTGTTTATATCAAAACATCTTTCCCCACCCCACCCTCAGACCCTCCCATCCCATTTAAGATTGGCCTGCAAGTCTATTTTTAACCATTTAGTAATTTTTTATAGTTTATGAAAATAAATTATACAGTAACTATTTTAATAAATTAAGCACAAAAAGGGAGAGGAAAGGCGGAAAACGAAAGAAGATAAAAGCCAGGCCACGCTTTGGCTTGGAGAAGGGCGGGGGGGGGGGGCTGGGGGCTGAAGGGTGGAAGTGGCTGCAGGGGGTGCAGCGCCCCTCGGGTGAAGCACTAGCAACCACCTGAGCCCAGACTGACACCCCTCGTGAGTCCTTGAAAACAACCAAAAATGTACAGCAGTGGCTGTACCACGGGCAGCACCAGCGTGGGCACTCCAGGACCTGGCCTACCCACAGAGTGGTGCCTGGATTATGCTTGTCCCTTAGCGTAGGTTCTGGGCCTGACAGTGAGGGGCAGGTCCCTGTTCAGAGAGCACCAGGGATGGAGTAGCCAGATCAGCCTTCCCGCTCCACCTAAGCTGGGCGTGGGGCTTAGGACACAGCGCTGAGTGGGGTGGTATGTGATCATAGCGGGTTCTGGTCAGGAGCGTCCTAAGCGGTCGTCACACCCTATCTCAGGAGCAACTACGATTGCAGTCCAGCTGCAACCAGACATTCATGTCTTCCCGCCATGGCTGGCTGCTTTTTGCCTGCCCCTTGATGCCTCTTGGCATGGCAGGGGAGGGGGGAGGGGGCAGTTCCAGCTACCCTCTTAATGAGATGAAATGGGCGTGAAGGCGCGTCACAGACTCAGCATGCAGGACTGGCTTCCAGGATGTAGATGGAAAGAGGAGGAATGGGAGAAGGCGTAGAGACAGGGAGGGCCACAGGAAGAAAATGGACAGCATCTACCAGGAAGGTCAAGAAGGGACGAAAGGACAAAGACAACGTGAAATCTGCAAGTAAAGAAAGGTCTTTCCCTGGCAGACTAGAGTCAATAGTTTAAATACAATTCATTATTCTATTTTCCTAACTGCAGCACCAGAGTCCCCAGTGCCTCTGTCTGTGGTCCAGCCCCATCTCACTCCTCTAGGGCTTTGCTCTAACATCTTCTCAAGGCCTCCTGCTGTCACTCTGGGCTGAGCAAGAAGGCTCCAATGTCAAAACAGAATAGATCATGGGGACACAGGGACTTAACTTTGCCTTCTTGAGCTCTGTGGTTCAATAATCCTATCACGATCATGAGGGAAAGAGGAGGGTCACACTTTTCTTTTTTTTTTCTTTTTCTTTTTTTAATAAAAAAGGTTTTACTCCCCAGGAGCAAATAAATCATCTTGAACTACTGATAAACACTGCTGCAGTGAAAAGAAAGATGGCTACATGTATGCAATAGCACAAATTCAGTGTAAGAACAGCTGTGTCAACAATTAGAGATAAAAATCATTTATCCATTCCCTCCTTTCCCACAGACAAAACCAAGAGGATTCCCATAGGGAAAATGTCTAACTCAAAGCTCCTCCCTTAGGGACAGGGGGCATGTCATTCTCTTAAAAGTGGAAAACAAATGGCAAGTCTCCCCTCAATAAGATGCTCTCAACATCCCAACTGGTGGCAAGACTTGTGCAAATGAAGACACACGCACATGCACACATGCGTCCACGCCTTTCAGACCGCCCTCCAGCAGCCACAGCACTCGATGCCAGGGCCCAGTCCTCCAACCTCAGGGCTCAAGGCCAAGAGAGAGAGGCAGCAGAGCAGACAGATGGAACCCAGGGAAGGCTCCTCCCATCCCACAGCCTGCGGCCCTGAGGACTCCCGGAGAGACCTGAATGGGCTGGCACCCCAGGGCATCCAGCTCCACTCTGCTCTCACATGGGGTCTGGGATCACTAACCGCCCTTCCCGACTCCAGTTCCTCCTGGATGTGCACTGTACCCTTACAGCACAGGGCGAATAAACTGGTGGCGAACTCCCTGCCACGCCTTTCCTCAGGGGAGGCTGATGGCTGCAGTCCTCAGCTCACATTCCAGTGAGTATACCCTCACCATAGTGAGGCACAGGCAGGCAAACAGGCCAAGGTCGTCACCAATGGTCCCAAACTCCCAACTGTCACCCATTTACCTAGTAAGCCCCTACCCTTCTTACTTGTGCGCTCCTACCACAGTACACAATTTTCAAGTAATAGCAAGTTGTAGCAGTAGTTGTCACCAGCTCACAGTGGTTCACGCCATCCTGAGGAAGGTTAGTTACAGCAGATCAACCATAACAAGTGAGGGTAACTCGGGCAGGGCCTGAGGGTACGGACATCACCCACTCGCAACTTAGAAATCAAAGAGGGGTCTCTAGGAGTGAAAACCTTTTCCAGTTTGTGACTTTAAAACACAACCAAAAAGGAGTGAGTACACTCTTCAGATTGCATTGCAACTAGCACTGCACAGAAATGGCAGGGTGGGCCTGGCCCGGAGAGACGAAAAGAAGTGCTGACCACAGGCCAGCTCCTGCTCCCTTCCCTCTGCCCCGGCTGCCACCTCCGCCGCACCCCTTCCTCCACACCTTCTGATGGAGCCTGTGTCCCCTGGCACAACTCTGCCTTGTGACCCCTCTCCAGAGGAAGGACTGGGCTGCAGCCTGGCTGTGACTAAAGCACAGACAGATCACGGACAGGTAAATACCACCCTTCCAGGAGAAAATGGAGAGGGATGAGGTTGGGTATCCTCCGCAGGTTTGGATTTGTACCTGAGTGTAGGAATTCTCCGGTGGAAACCCTGGTGGTTCAGGAGGTCCAGGGGCTCTGCCTCCTTCACCTAGACTGCACTGAGAGCAGTGAAGTCCTCGGCCACGGGCAGGGACCCAGCTGATGTCCAGCTTTGGGCTACATGTCACTATCATAAGCCCTCAGCATTCAGATCTGCCCAGACCACCACACGAGAATGGATTCTTAAGTGCTTCTGCTCTAACTCGAGGCTGCGCACTGCTCAGTATGCACCATACTTCTGGTTCGTGTGTTTCTCAACCCACTGTCCTGCTCTCACCTATACAACCCAATGCCTCACTGCCTCAGAGCTTTCCTATGCCATCTGGTCTACACTCATCTTACCCACTCGAAATTTCTTTAAAGATAGCCCTTGATTCTCTGCCACATTGAGTCATTCTCCAGTTGCTTCATGTGTGGCAGTCACCTAAAAGCTCCTGAAGGCCACATACTATGTTTCTACTTCTTGTGTCTTCTACAGTATCTAGTGAAAATGATTTAAAAAAACCAAAACCCCAGGTAGCTGTACATCAGCCACTCCAGGATCTCAACAGATTCCAGACTTCAGGCTCTACAGTGGCAGGGGTGGGGAGGGGTATGGTGGGATGGGGTGGGGTGGGGGGTGGAGCTTTCTGCAAGATGGCAAGTTAATCTGTACCCTCACAAGAGTCAAGACTCACAGGTTAAACCAATTTCTGGGATATTGATATTAACTGGTTGATACCACCACCATGAAAACCAAGGAAAGAGAGTCCTGTGACAAATCAGAGGGGGGCTACGTTTCTGGTGCACAGCTCACCTTGGGAGCCATCTCTTTGGAGGCGAGTAACAATGAGAGTTTCCTCCCTATTCAGCTGCAAGGACGCAGACTGGTCAGTCCATGCAGGTCATAAGGCAGAAGATCAATGCTTCCAGATGAGGCAATCCTATAAATTAATAAGACACTGGGGCCTCGCCCCAAACCATCAGAAAACCAAAACCTGACAGTATTATTTACCTTATGAGATGAGGCAGATATGAGCATATGGGAAGCAAAAGAGGCAGTCTAATGGGACACTTACTGCAAAAGAGTAATAAAGACTAAACAGCTCAATTTTCACATCTTAATAGCAAACCTTTCCCCAGAGTAACTCTACAGAAAAGCAAACTCATAATCTTACATGATCTGACAATGGCCTGCTTCACAGAAAATGAACTACAGTTGAGAAGCACTGGAGCTTTCTCCCTCCTCTTCACTCCCACCTGGAAGATGGTGACTCCACAGGCAGCGGCTGGCAGAAGCAGTGAAAGGAGGCAAACAGGATCTGACTCACGAAAATGTTTGGGCTGCCAGGAAGAACTTAGGAAATGTAGAAGCCCTTGCTACCTCCCATTCCAGAAGTGGGACAGTGCTAAGCCTACATGAGATGTAATGCTCCCCTCCTCCCTGGCCTAAGGACATCCGTTCAGGCTGAGACACAGAGAGCCCTCCCTAGGAGGAGCACACTAGGACAGTGCCATGTCATGCTTCCCACCACACTCCCACTCGCTAGCCGACAGATGGAGGCAGGTAACACTGACTCCTGGTCCCGGGTCCAGTCTGCCATTAAGGGCCTGGAGGCATGCTCTGTTCACTTCAGGAGCCCAGGACTGAAGCTCTACTGCTCAGGCGCTAGGAAAACTACTGCCCTGACAGCTGGAGGCAGCAACAGGAATGATGTTACCATGACCAGTGCGACATGTACAGTTATCTTAGGGAGCAGGTTGAAGGTGGATATAGAATGGGGCTAACTTGAGGTCACAGAGCTTAAAAATGAAACAAAATGAATCCAGCTTCTATGAGAGATGATCTGCAAGCACATTCCTAAATCTTAAAGGACAGGACGTGAGGGGTCACTACGTCCCCCAGCGGAGGCCATCTGCCAGTGTTCATCCAGTAACCGTCTGAGATTGCCCATCCTTTCTCTCCTGTTTCCACTGAAGCTACCCACGCTTAATGGGAAGCAGATACTCACCCCTCAGAAACTCCCACTAGATCTGCACTCGGACTCCTCTCCCCTTCCTCAAGGTCAATGGTGCAGACTTGCACTCTGCCTTTGACACCAGCTGCTTGACCAGCACTGGAAACCCCCTCCCCTCCCCTCCTTTGAACCTGTGCACCCTTCACACCACTTCCAATCCAATGGGCACAAACCCCAGCTGCCTTTAAGGTGAGTTTTCCATACCAAGAAATAAAAATATTCAAATCAAAACTTATAAAAAAACGGAACAGTGTTGAGACTTCTTCCAGTTTTCTAAGAGCTCATCCAGTGCCAGGACAGCAGGGGGTGGACGGGAGAGGCGGAGCCCACTCAGGGAGGGTGGTTGTGTGCTTCTTCCCAGCCCCAGGGCGGCGAGGGGAACCAGTCTTTGCGCAGAGGATGTCAACCCTTCCTATTTTCTCTTGTTTTTTCTCACTTCTCTTTTCATGGTACCTTCATTTAGTTCTTCAAAACTGGAGCTTGGCAACCAAATGCCTAGGGGGGAAAAATTAAGAGTGATTCAACAGAGTGGAACCAAAATAGAGAGAACAGCCTTGCCTCTGGAGTACAGCTTGAAAGGAGCACGGAGTCCCGCTGGCCAGCACTTCCACAAACACTATGGCTGGCTGGGGACATGCAGCAGCTCTGCCGGGGGCCTCAGCAGCAGACGACCTGGGAGCCAAAAAAGGTTCCACACTAACAATACGCACCACCCTGTTGAACTTCCTCCCTCTTCACTTCCCTTACCCCTCATCTTCCACCTATTTTCCCTTCACTGCTCCCCTGAGGCCACCTGCTCTAGGGATTAAAAAAGGAGCTGATCGGCCTAGCGTGCGGAGGACCCGGGTTCGATTCCCGGCCAGGGCACACAGGAGAAGCGCCCATTTGCTTCTCCACCCCTCCACCGCGCTTTCCTCTCTGTCTCTCTCTTCCCCTCCCGCAGCCAAGGCTCCATTGGAGCAGAGATGGCCCGGGCGCTGGGCATGGCTCTGTGGCCTCTGCCTCAGGCGCTAGAGTGGCTCTGGTCGCAATATGGCGACGCCCAGGATGGGCAGAGCATCGCCCCCTGGTGGGCAGAGCACCGCCCCTGGTGGGCGTGCCGGGTGGATCCCGGTCGGGCGCATGCGGGAGTCTGTCAGACTGTCTCTCCCTGTTTCCAGCTTCAGAAAAATGAAAAAAAAAAAAAAAAAAAAAAGGAGCTGAGCCCCTGGAGTAACCCCTTGAGAACTGGCTAGAAATAGCTGTAGATCTCTTTAGCTTCTGGCTACTGAAGAGGGTTGACACACAATCACAAAGCCTAGAGCAGCCCTACCTTCTGATTTAAGCTGTTATACTCCACACACCCTGGCATGAACTTCCCTAGGTAACAGACCAGGTGGCCTACTCAGAACTCCCAAATTAAAATCAGCCCAACCAACACAAAGTCATAAGAACAAAATTTTACACCTTAAAGACCTATCCCTTGAGAAAGTGTTAAACTTCCCTTTTTTCAAGGGGTCCTAGGATCTAAATCAGGAGAGTATAGCATGACGCTCAGTCTTTGACACAGACAAGGCCAGTGTCACAACAAAAAGAAACCCTGGGAGTTCAGTTCAGTCCTTTGCCAACACGTGACTGACCCCCATTTGTGATAAATGACTAACCCTGGCCTACACCTGGTCATCTCCTGCTCCTTCCCAATTCAGGGCCTTTGCACTTACAGGAAGGACCCTTTGCCCAGAATGTTCTGCTTCCAGATCCTTTCATGACTGATTCTTTGATAGTCAGTTGAAATGTCCCCTCCTCACAGAAGCCTTCCTTGATCATCCAAACTTGAGTAGTACCTCACCACTAAATCACTAAACTTCACTTAGTTTTACTTTCCTCATAACATGTACAGGCCACTGAAATTAACTTGTTCACTTATTTACATGTTTGTTGTCTGTCTCTCCCTATGAGAACTGCAGCCCAGTGAGAACAGGACCTTTGATTATATTACTCAGGACTCTATTCCCATTCACACTGCACACTTTATATATACATAGACATCTGCTGAATGAATTAAGAAATGGGGAACTGGCCCTGGCCGGTTTGCTCAGTGGTAGAGCGTCGGCCTGGCATACAGGAGTTCCGGGTTCGATTCCCGGCCAGGGCACATAGGAGAGGCGCCCATCTGCTTCTCCACCCCTCCTCCTCTCTTTCCTCTCTGTCTCTCTCTTCCCCTCCCGCAGCCAAGGCTCCACTGGAGCAAAGTTGGCCCGGGCACTAAGGATGGCTGTGGCCTCTGCCTCAGGTGCTAGAATGGCTCTGATTGCAGCAGAGCAACGCCCCAGATGGGCAGAGCATCGCCCCCTGGTGGGCATGCCGGGTGGATCCCGGTCGGGCGCATGCGGGGAGTCTGTCTGACTGCCTCCCCGTTTCCAGCTTCAGAAAAATACAAAAATACCAAAAAAAAAAAAAAAAATGGGGAACTAATTCCTGGAGAAAACCCATTCTGTTTTTGGACTTCTCTGTTAAAAAGGTTCTTCTAAAGTTGGACTGATATCTAATCCCTTATAACTTATGTCCATTGTGGTACTTGTTCCATCCCCTGGAATGACACAAAATATGTTTAATACTTACTCTTCCTTAGAAAAATCCTCAGAGACTTCTTTTAGCTGTCAAGTCCCTCACCCTAAGACTTCTCCGCTCATGGCAATCATTTATTCCCCATAGGAGGGAGTCTGGAGCCCTCCAGCATCCTGAGCCTTTCTTTGCATGTGCTCCTCCTGCTCACATGCACTCATTCCCCTGGGGGCACAGTGCCCCCAGAGGCAGTGCTCTAATCCAGGGGGAGTCAACCTTTTTATACCTACACCCACTTTTGTATCTGTTAGTAGTAAAATGTTCTAACCACCCACCGGTTCCACAGTAATGGTGATTTATAAAGTAGGGAAGTAACTTTACTTTATAAAATTTATAAAGTGGAGTTACAGCAAATTAAAACATATAATAATAATAATTACTTACCAAGTACTTTATGTTGGATTTTCACTAAGTTTGGCAGAAAAAATCTTTATAAAACAACTTACTATAGTTAAATCTATCTTTTTATTTATACTTTGGTTGCTCCGCTACCGCCCACCATGAAAGCTGGAACGCCCACTAGTGGGCGGTAGGGACCAGGTTGACTACCACTGCTTTAACCGAAGGGTTCTAATTCCTCCTCAAGGGTGTTGTCAGGCAGGTGGGCCTCCTCAGTCCCCCTCCTCCTTCCCACCCTAATCTCAACCACAAAGCCATCAAACAGAAATGCTACTATACATTCAGGCATTTAGATGTTTTAGGAGACACTTCCAAGGGCATGCAATTTGCATATAATTGAAAACATAAGATACTGCACATACAATCCAGGACCCTATAAATTAAAACTCTGCAGCATCCCAGAGTCACCATCAGCTGAAGTATGACAGAAAGCTGCACACTTAGCTACCGTGTGAGTCTTCCTGCTCCTTCCTATTCAGTGGTTAGCCTGCACGCTGCCTGGCAAATATTCTTAAAGCCTCCCTTGTCTATCTGCTCTTCTCCAGTTGGGTTGCCCCTTGGGGACTTCATTATCAGATGTGGTAACTCTATGGGGAAATGCTTAGATCAGGGGAATATACATGGGATAGCGGGGGTAGGGGGACAAGGCCCACGCATGATGACAACTGCCCAGGAAGAGACATGGCTGGACAGAGAGGCAGAGATCTCATACCCTTGGTGGTGACCAGCAGGGACCCCTTGCTACGTGGACGGTTCCACCTCTTGCTTCTGTTTGGAAATGAGCTGCGCTTCCTTTAGAGACAGGTATACCTCTTCCTGAGGATCATAGTAGTAGAACTTCCGGATATAAGAGATCAGAGGTCTGTAAAAAGCCCAAGAAGGATACACACACAGTGTCATTTACGTAGATTACAGAAGACTACCTTTGTTCAACTCTTCCCTCTCTTTAATCTCTATATGGTTGATACCACACCAAAGACTCTGCTCCCCTAACAAAATTCTCATTTTCTCACTTATTACAGTTCTGTCTCCTTCCCTCCACCCTTCATAGCGACCGCAGAAGGGAGGCTGACACATACACACACCTTCCTCCCTTCTGGCTGCAATGTGACAGTTCTAGAGTCAGGTGCAAAGACACAGGAGAAGTGAAAGGAGATGCCTGTGAATACTGCCAGGCTCTGCCTGCGCAACTGGCTTGCAGGCCTCCCTAACATCTGTAACCAGCCCTCCTTACTGCCCCAACCCTGACGACCGCATCATACTTAGGCAGTGGGAGATCCGGGATGTGATCTATCCGGACGAGCTGTCGGATTCGGAATCTGCAAAGGTGCTGGAGGGATTTGACATTGCTGAATCTGGACACTGGATAGAGCAGCTGGACTGGAGTTGGTGGCAGTCCTTCAAGAATAAAGCCCAGGAGAAATATTGAGAGGAAATAAAGCAGCTAACTATAATCTCCCTTAAAAAGAGAGTCCATGGACAGGAAATGAGTTTCTTTATAGTTCATCTACGTGTTCTGTGCAAAAGCGGCCTTCCAGAGGGCTGCTATTTCCACTTGCAGCAGCAGCAGCACCACCACATTTCACTCAAGAGAATCTATTCTTTCGCTGAGGGCCTCCCTCGCATCACTCTTAACAGCTGAGAATCTTGCTCTTCAGAATAGCCCAGTGAAAAATGCCAAGCTAAAGAGTGCTGGGAGCCAGATGGCCAATCCCAGGCCTGAGGCTCCTGGGAGGGGTGAGACTCTAAGGCATCCGTGCTGGGAATGGGGATATTTGTTTAGCACATCTAGCAGTGTTCTGAAGGGGAGGACTCAGAAAGGTTGCTCAAAGGGGTCCCCACCAAATTCCAATGGGAGGCTGGGAAGCAAAAGCAACAGCTGGGATCCAAGTTTACAAGCCTGTCACTCCTGCATTTACTTCAGCCAGGAAGGACAATCAGGGTTAGCCATTTCGTATTTCCCACCCCAACCTCTCTTTTTTTCCCTCCCCAATCCCTCTGCTTCTGAAACTTTAGCTTAAATACAGGAACACAAGAAAGGGAGGGGGTGCTATTAAAAGTAAAGCAACTAGTATAGCTGGGGCAAACTGCCTCCCAAAGCCTTTCCATGGTAGTTAACAACTGACTTACTTTTAAAAAAAAATGGAAATAAATATTACACAATTAATAAACAAGTAAAGTTATCTTAAAAACCATTAATTCATTTAGTCTTTGAAACTATACTATGAGACAAATATCACTATCATCTTCCATACCAAATATGAAGAAACTTAGGCTTATTTGGCTTAGAGAGCGTGCTTATGGCACAGAGCCAACAAAGCTGTCCTGCTGAGAGCACTGGCTCTCTGTGAAGAGCTCAGCCCAGGGAGCCGCTCGGGCGTTCTCCAGGACAGCCACAGCACCGTGACTCCCGGGGCCTCTCCTTCTCACGCTCACCCTTCCCGCCTGAGGTTTACATTTAAAGCACTGCAGCCCCACTCCACCCATGTGGTCAGCCTTCTCCTTACACACCATTAAAAAAAAATTAAACACGGATTTCTCTCTTAAATATATTTAGACTCAAGTGATTTTAAAAACAACTTTGAGTTAGCCTGACCACGCAGTGGCGCAGTGGATAGAGCGTCGGACTGGGATGCAGAGGACCCAGGTTCGAGACCCTGAGGTAGCCAGCTTGAGCGCAGGTTCACCTGGTATGAGCAAAAGCTCACCAGCTTGGACCCAAGGTCTCTGGCTCGAGAACAAGGGGTCACTCAGTCTGCTGAAGGCCCGCGGTCAAGGCACATATTGAGAAAGCAATCAATGAACAACTAAGGTCTCACAACGAAAAACTGATGATTGATGCTTCTCATCTCTCTCCGTTCCTGTCTGTCTGTCCCTGTCTATCCCTATCTCTGACTCTCTCTCTGTCCTTGTAAAAAAAATAAAATAAAAACAACTTTGAGTTTGCCTGACCTGTGGTGGCACAGTGGGATAAAGCGTCAACCTGGAACACTGAGATTGCCAGTTCAAAACCCTGGGATTGTCTGGTCAAGGCACGTATGCAAGTTGATGCTTCTGCTCCTCCCACCCATCCCTCCTCCATCTCTAAAATAAATAAATAAATAATTTAAAAATAAAAATGAATTTGTTTTGGGGTCAAATGCCTTTTTGAATTTACCCTTTCTCTCTCATGTTTTAAAAATATTCTTGCCTAGCGTGCGGAGGACCCGGGTTCAATTCCCGGCCAGGGCACACAGGAGAAGCGCCCATTTGCTTCTCCACCCCTCCGCCGCGCTTTCCTCTCTGTCTCTCTCTTCCCTTCCCGCAGCCAAGGCTCCATTGGAGCAAAGATGGCCCGGGCGCTGGGGATGGTTCTGTGGCCTCTGCCTCAGGCGCTAGAGTGGCTCTGGTCGCAACATGGCGACGCCCAGGATGGGCAGAGCATCGCCCCTTGGTGGGCAGAGCATCGCCCCTGGTGGGCGTGCCGGGTGGATCCTGGTCGGGCGCATGCGGGAGTCTGTCTGACTGTCTCTCCCTGTTTCCAGCTTCAGAAAAATGAAAAAAAAAAAAAAAAATTCTTTAGTATGTTAACCTATGACAAACAAAGCTTTTGAGGGTTGGTTGTAATATTGCTCAATTCAACATGATGTGTCAGAGATAAAAGTAATTTATGTATCTAATTATTATAGATGCAGTACTATAGAACTACTAAGAGATCAGGATAATAAGCAGCATACAATTATCTAGCTATTTGCGCACTTGAATTTTAATGACTATATATACTTGCCAATTTTACTGTGTTCCTTTCAGCCTTAGGTTCACAAATAATTCAAAAACTGTTAATTCTTTGATACCCCTGGTGTCAACCTGACCATTTAGTCTTTGCCCCCAAACACAACAAAGAAGTGGAACTCTCACATCCAGAGCCTGTCAACAGGAGAGGTTCAAATGGAAATAGATCCAAGACAAGACAGCAGCGCAGCTGAAAGGGACAGTGAACAGTGAACCACTGGGACTCTCCCCCTGTCCTCATGCCAGGCGGCCTGCGCACAAATCCAGTTACCAGCTACTTCAGTTTTCTCTTCTCCTGATATGGACCAGGTAGTGACAAATCTCTTCCAGGTCTGACACCTGAACACGGAGGTCTTTCTTCAATACCAAACTGTTACCTGAAGACCAGAATTATCCAGCCCATAACTGTCAATAGTGCTAAACTGGGAGGCCCTGGGGTACAGGGAAGACATGTCACTGAGCAAACAGGTATAAGCTCAGTGATGGCTACAAAAGAGCAAGTGACTGATCTCCTTCAGGTTCACTCAGAATGCAATTAGAAATTAAGGTATTTTTATCTCTATGTACTTCAAAGACCATGAAGACTCTCCCAGACACGTTCTCTTTGAGTCCTGGCTCTAGCAGAAGGCTTTGTGCTAATCCAATCTCATTCTCTTTCTGAGACTGCTGCCTGGTGTTGGGGCTCAGTTTATAACTGTGAAATGGACCAGAATGAGTGTGATCAGTGACCTCAGAAGAGGTAAATGGACCATCATCTTTACCAAGGGCCCTGCCCCCAGATGCTAATTCTTCCACTTATTCTAATTCATTCTTCTTGCTCCTTATTTGCCACCATTCAGAACTCGCCCATTAGGCCTAGCTGGATGATTCATTCCTATTATACCGGGCACCCCTTTAACACCAGTCTGGATGCACTACTAGTGCATCCGGCTTCAGATTGGAGCCAGAAAAATATGACTTTGGTTCTGACCTCTATACCTCACTGTACCTCAGTTTCTCAATTTGTTGAGAGAGAGAGAGAGAGACAGACACTATAATATCCTTTCAAAGGATTTTGTAAGGGTTAAAGGAAGTAATACCTGGCCCCTGTGGGCATTTAGTTATCATCATTCCAATTTCTGAACAAATAGGCTTCTTTTCAAATCTACTAAGTTAAAATCCTTGGTGCAGGATGACACAGCTCAACCTGAACGCTATGACTACCTCTCCTCAGGCCAATTCTTGCCTCTAATAAGTCAACCTCATAAAATGCCTGGACCTTTATGACAAGCAAAGGAGGGCAGCAAATTATGGTAAAGAAGAACACTGGCTTTGCCTTCTTTGTCCCATTCCTTCAAAGAGAGGTCACTTAGGGTCCAGGGGCAAGTACTACCTCTGCCCTGCCTTTTCAACTTGATTATACTTTTAAGTGCGAACAGATATCCTGCTTGCAGCATTAATCATAGGTCCTAGAAAGATACCCTCCACTAACAAACGCAGTTCTGTCTCCTTTATGCAGTCTCAACAAATCCCAGCAGACTCAATTTTCCATGTGCTTACTGCTACTTCCTCCCATAACAGAAGGGTGGTAAATAAAGCACAGGATTTGGAGCCCATTGGGTCTGGGTCTGAATCCTGGCATCAGCACTGATCAGCTAAGTGACCTTGAGTAACTTCACTTTTGAGCCTCAGCCTCAGTTTCCTCACTGGCAATATGAAAAGAGACTTATCTCTAAATAACAGACCAATCTATTACCTAAAGAACTTAGAGAGATGTAAATAAAGAACCTATAGCCATTCAATATAGTAGCAATTATTATAATCTCTAGTCGTTACAATGTTAAGACTCTTAGTTAAAATTTCTGCAACAGGGAACATTTATGGAATGAAATGAGCTATAGCTGAGGAGTCCAAGATTACATGAAGTCTGTCAATGCTCTTACAGGGGTCCCCAAACTTTTTACACAGGGGGCCAGTTCACTGTCCCTCAGACTGTTGGAGGGCCGCCACATACAGTGCTCCTTTCACTGACCACCAATGAAAGAGGTGCCCCTTCCGGAAGTGCGGCGGGGGGGGGGGGGGGGGCAGATAAATGGCCTCAGGGGGCCACATGCAGCCTGTGGGCTGCCGTTTGGGGACGCCTGCTACAAGGAGATACATGCTCCCAACTCCGGAATCCTTTGAGAGGATTTCCCTGGCTCACTCACAGTTTATTAGTCTGCCCTTGTGGATCACTGCCACACCTTGTACTGAATTGAACATGTGCTATTTATTACCTGTGTCTTCCTACCTGATCCCTCTTTGAGGCTATGAGCTTTCTGAACGCAGAAATGTGGCTTATTTTCAATACTGAGATACAAAATAAGTGTTTGTTAAATAAATACCTCCCCCAAAGCTGCAATTTTTAGTAATTGCTAAGCAGAGTCAATTCCTATAAGAAAGGAATCTAACTTTTCCCTTTAACCAAATCAACTGCATTAGAACCCAACTGTGTTGACAGCATTGAGGCAAACACTAAAATGAAGTCAGAATTAACACAGCTTGCACTCTGTCGTGCCTTATTTAAATCACCAAGATTATAAAACACATTCCTGTAACCTGGCCCAATCCTGTTACTCATGTTCTGCCTGAGGCTCTCCTGGAACTTTTTCTTTTCCTTTTTTTTTTTTTTTTTTTTTTTTTTTTTTGAGAAAGGCAGGGAGAGACAGGAACATGGAGCTGCTCCTGCATGTGCCCTGACTGGGGTATCAAACCGGCTACCCCCGCACTCCAGGACAACGCTCCAACTGACCAAGTCATCTCACCAGGGCTTAATGTCTTTTTATTTTTTCCCAGAGAGACAGAGAGAGGAAGGGAGAGAGGAAGGGAGAGAAGAAGGGAGAGAGTGGGGTGAGGGAAGGGAAGCATTCGTTGTTTCACTCAGTCGTGCATTTGTTGGTTGTTTTCCACGTGTGCCCTGACCAAGGATCAAACCTGCAGCCTTGTTGTTTCAGGACGACGCTCACTGAGCAAACTAGCCAGGGTTGCAACTTCTTTTTAACAGCAGTTTCTTGGCACACTGTTTAAAATCCTTAATTTGATTCCATGGGAAAGCACGACGTTCTCATTTTTAGTTCTGTTTCTATCTTACTAATGTCTCAATGTACTTGTTATTTTATTTTTCCCAACACTTTAAAGCAGATTCTTCCAAACCACACCTTCTCCCCCTTCAACAGCTTTTATACAGACACCTCCCTACTCAGTGGGCAGGAAGACTACGTAACCACACCAGCAAGGATGGGAACTGCCCAGGGCTCCCAAATGGAGAGAAGTTTTTGTATATAAAACTGGTAGGAATACGAGGTACAGAAAAAAGAATATACTCTTTTTTTTTTTTTAATTTTTTTTTAATTTATTCATTTTAGAAAGGAGAGAGAGAGAGAGAGAGAGAGAGAGAGAGAGAGAGAGAGAGAAGTGGGGGGAGAAGCAGGAAGCATCAACTCCCATATGTGCCTTGACCAGGCAAGCCCAGGGTTTCGAACCGGTGACCTCAGCATTTCCAGGTTGATGCTTTATCCACTGCGCCACCACAGGTCAGGCAAGAATATACTCTTTAACAGAAAGTTTAGTATGACATGAACAAAACAGAGAGCAGACTGCCAGTGAACTCAGTCAGCTTCCTGGAATTCAGCCTCACCACTGCCTTCAAACAAACACGCTTTTACTGTCCCTGTTCCCGTGGAAATGACCTGAGAGCTCTCACCTTTGCTTCACAAGTAAGTGTTAGGTGCCTGGATCAGGGACAAGATGACATCTCTGAGTATACAATTTTCACATGATGCCTGGACGTCAGAGGAAGGATCAGTTTTCTCATCATGTGCTCAGAGAAGCAAAGATTCCTTCCCAATATGTTGAGAGACTAATGCACAAGGGTAGGGGATTAACCACTGGACTCTAGAATGACTGTTATCAAAGCTAGGATAAAAAGCTTTAAGTAACTGGGGACTTTTTATGGGGGGGGGGTGCATTTTGATACTATACTGGACCAAACCCAAGTAAGTTAAGTAATTTTATAGTAACTTACCTGGAACCCTGGATCTCAAGAAATAGAGAAACTTCCCATTCTTGGAATGCATGATGGCTCTCTTAATGAACTCCACCACCGACTGACAGCGGTCCTCAAACTTGGGGTGACACCACAGGCTGAAGGTTCCTGCCATGGAAAATTCAGAAGAGGTAAAAATATAAAACATTTTTAAAAGGTCTGGGAGGCTGGATTGCACATTTCTATGATTCTCACTTTTCAGAGGGCAAATTTTATTGGCAAGCTGAGTCAGACAAAGGTCCCTGAAACCACTGTTCCTTGTTCTATAATTACCTTAATTTGGGGGCCCGAAATTTGAAAAAAAAAGCATTACATAAAGTTATTGAACTCAAATTTTATTCATCATAAAATTCATACAACTCCTTATCACTGTCAAAACTCCCATCCATTAGCTTGTCCTCATCTGTGTCTGATGACGAATCACTGTCTTCATATATTGCCTTGTCCTCAGTTCCATCTATGGCAATTGAAATGCCACAACCACTGTAAGATGCACCCAGTTTTTAGACCCCAATTTTTTTGAAAAGGGGGTGCATCTTATACATGGGGGAATACAGAATGGAAATAAAGATATTGCCTTTAATAAGGTATCAGTCAGGTCTTACAAGGCTTTTGTTGAAGTAAAAAATAAATTCAAGTCAGAAAAACGATATAAAAATACTCTGTTGAGCCTGACCGGGCGGTGGCGCAGAGGATAGAGCGTCAGACTGGGATGCAGAAGACCCAGGTTCGAGACCCCGAGGTCGCCAGCTCGAGTGAGGGCTCATCTGGTTTGAGCAAAAGCTCACCAACTTGAGCCCAAGGTCGCTGGCTCGAGCAAGGGGTTACTCGGTCTGCTGAAGGCCTGCGGTCAAGGCACGTATGAGAAGGCAATCAATGAACAATTAAGGTATTGCAATGTGCAACAAAAACTAATGATTGATGCTTCTCATCTCTCCATTCCTGTCTGTCTGGCCCTGTCTATTCCTCTGACTCTCTTTCTGTCTCTGTAAAAAAAAAAAAAAAAATACTGTTGAATTTTTCTCAGTAATATTTTTTTCTAATACATTTCCTCAGGCAAGGAAAACAAACAAAGAAAACAAACAAACAGGACTACATCAAACTAAAAACCATCAATGAAACAAAAAGACAACCTATTGAATGGGAGAAGATATCCACCAATGATACATCCAATAAGAAATTACATCCAAAATTTATAAAGAACTCATATATCTCATCACCAAAAAAACAAACAGTCCAATTAAAAAGTGGGCAGAGGACCTGAATAAACACTTTTCTTCTTCTTCTTTTTTTTTTTAAAGCAAGAAACGGGGAGAGATAGCCAGACAGACTCCCCCATGCCACCGGCCGGGATCCACCTGGCATGCCCACCAGAGGGCGACGCTCTGCCCCTCCGGGGCGTCGCTCCGTCGTGACCAGAGCCACTCTAGTGCCTGGGGCAGAGGTCAAGGAGCCATCCCCAGCGCCCGGGCCATCTTTGCTCCAATGGAGCCTCGGCTGCGGGAGGGGAAGAGAGAGACAGAGAGGAAGGAGAGAGGGAAGGGTGGAGAAGCAGATGGGCGCTTCCCCTGTATGACCTGGCCGGGAATCAAACCTGGGACCTCTGCACGCCAGGCCGACGCTACCACTGAGTCAACTGGCCAGGGCCTGAATAAACACTTCTCATAATCTTTTCTTTTATTTTATTGATTTTAGTGAGAAGAAGAGAGGGGAGAGAGAGAGATAGAGACAGGAACATAGATCAGTTCCTGTTTGTGCCTCAACTAGGGGTCAAACCAGCAAACCTCTGTGCTTTGGGATGATGCTTTAACCAACCAAGCTATCTGTGACACTTCTCTAAAGAGGACATACAGATGGCCAATAGACATATGAAAAGATGCTCAAAGTCACTATTCATCAGAGAAATCCAAATTAAAACCACAGTGAGATATCACCTCACACCTGTCAGAATGGCTATCATCAATAAATCCACACACAAGTTGGCAAAAATGTGGAGAAAAAGGAACCCTCGTGCACTGTTAGGAATGCAGGCTGGTACAGCAGCCACTATGGAAAACAGTATGGAGCTTCCTCAAAAAATTAAAAATGGAACTGCCTTATGACCAGGGATTCTACCTCTGGTTATATATCTAAAGAAACAAAAAACATGAATTTGAAAGAATATATGCACCCTTATGTTCACTGCAGCGTTATTTACAATAGCCAAGATAGGTAAGCAACCCAAGTGCCCACCAATAGATGAGTGGATAAAAAAGTTGTGGTACATATATACAATGGAATATTACAGCACCATAAAAAGGAATGAAATCTTACCATTTGCAACAGACTGGATGGACCAAGAGAATGTTACCTCAAGTGAGATAAGGCAGACAGAGAAAGACAAATACCATATGACTTTGCTTCTATGTGGAATCTAATGAATAGAATAAACAAACAAACTAGAAACATCTCATAGATACAAAGAACAGAGAGATGGTTGCCAGAGGGGAGGAG
The DNA here is from genome assembly GCF_036850765.1 of Saccopteryx bilineata. NCBI lineage: Eukaryota > Metazoa > Chordata > Mammalia > Chiroptera > Emballonuridae > Saccopteryx > Saccopteryx bilineata. Next base: position 376,171,478 of record NC_089491.1, read on the forward strand.
GGTTGAGAGGTTGGTGAAAAAGGTAAAGAGATCAAGAAGTACTAACTGGTAGTTACAAAACAGTCACAGGGATGCAAAGTACAGCACAGGGAATATAGTCAGTAACACTGTAACTCTATGTACGTGTGTATGGTGTAAAGTGGGTACTAGACTTACTGGAGATCACTTTGTCAGTTATATAAATGTGTAATCACTATTCTGTTCACCTGAAACTAATATTGAATGTCAACTGTAACTGAAAACTTACACACACAAAAATAAAATTCTAAGTCTTTTCTTCAACTTCTAAAATTCCACACCCCAACACATTATAAAGATCCCAACCCAAACTTCAGAATCCCAAAGGTAAAAGGGAATCTGAACTCTAATGACTTCAAAAAAACAATAAAACTTCAAAACTAAAGCTCTAAATCCAAAAGAATCGCCCACAGAGGGGATACTAAATCACTCTGGAGAGCCGCAGACCCGAGTCCCTCTGCTACTCTTACAGGATCACTTAAAAAGACGAAGACAAATGCTCCATTACAAACAGGCAACACAAATGCCCACAAGGCTTTTATTAAAATTTCTATTTATTCAAGAAAGAAAAGTCCCTTTGAACAAAAAGTAATTGGAGAACCATTTGAAAGAACTCTCTCACTTCTTGCATCTCACCTATCAGGAACCTAGAGGTCAAGCATTTCTTCATCATTCCCATGGCCTACTCAATTATCATTTTAATAGGTTTATAAATACTTCACTCTGAAATGCTTTGTTTTGTATTTTTTGTTGTTTATTTGATTTTTGCTTTTAGAAACAGCAGGAAAATAGGCAGTGGTCTATCCCACAGCTGTCTCACTAATTCTCAGGTCTTTGAACTGAAGATCCCTTCTCTGCCTGTATCTCTAAGGCAAAGGTGGGGGCAGGCGAAACCAAGAACAGAGCTGTGAGGACCTTAATAGCTACTTCCACTGCACAAGAGAAGAACACCAAATAAATCCAGCAGAACATGGCTAAGAGCAGAAAAAACATGGTAGTGCCTCAGAAGAGCATGAAAGAGACTCTTATTTGAGATGCATGTCTTTTTTTTTTTTTTTTGTATTTTTCTGAAGCTGGAAACAGGGAGAGACAGGCAGACAGACTCCCGCATGCGCCTGACCAGGATCCACCAGGCACGCCCACTAGGGGCGCTGCTCTGCCCACCAGGGGGCGATGCTCTGCCCCTCTGGGGCGTCGCTCTGCCGCGACCAGAGCCACTCTAGCGCCTGGGGCAGAGGCCAAGGAGCCATCCCCAGCGCCTGGGCCATCTTTGCTCCAATGGAGCCTTGGCTGCGGGAGGGGAAGAGAGAGATGGAGAGGAAGGGGGAGGGGTGGAGAAGCAAATGGGCGCTTCTCCTATGTGCCCTGGCCGAGAATCGAACCCGGGTCCTCCGCACGCCAGGCCGACGCTCTACCGCTGAGTCAACCGGCCAGGGCTTGAGATGCATGTCTTTACAGCTCTTTAAGGCAACCACATGTGCAAAGAGCGTGAGGGACGGGATGGGCAAGTTCCTCAAACTCCCCAAAGTTCTCTACACTTTTACAATTTATAGCATATGCAAGTATATAAAAAAAAAAGATATATTATTCAGACCTATCACCAATAACCATCAAGTTTCTGGCCCAAGTCAAGTACAGAATGCCCTGTTGCAAAGTCAATTCAGACAGCAATGTCTAACAAGTCATCTTCTGGACATGACGGTGACATTAAGCATAACATGACTGCAAAGGAGGGGGTATCACCTGGGAGGCAGGTAGACAGTCTAAAGCATGCTGATTCCACAAACTCTCCAAGTTCTGATGACTGTCTCCTAAGAGACTAGAAAGCTGATAAAGAGGAATTATCATCACCACACTGACTTGCAGAAAAAGCTGATATGACTATCAGGGAACAGAACAGTCTGGGGTCAACACTAAATTCTCCCTTTTGTATATATGATTTAATAGAAAGTATCTCTAGCACTGGCCAGATGGCTCAGTTGGTTGGAGCACCATCCTAATGAGCAGAGGTTGCCAGTTTGATCCTTGGTCAGGGCACATACAGGAACAGATAAGTGTTTCTTTCTCTCTCTCCCCCCTTCTCTCTCTCTAATAAGTAAAAAGAAAAAAAGTATATCTCTAGAAATTTAATTATGAACAAAGTCTGGGAGAATTTGTCTATGTTATTTCTTCCTTCTACCAAGAAAGTTTTACTAGCTTTGTTCAGGCCCTCCCATTTAGGAAACAAGATGCTGAGGATACTTTTAAACCAAACCCCTAACTCTCTTCCCTACCCCTGCCCACTTTTCTTCTAGTGACTGAAATCTATGAGATTTCCCCCTCTACTCACACTTCTATTTCTATGAATCCTTCCTATAAAAAGGTCAAATAGCAAAGGCAGAGAAAGGCTTCCTCCCAACACCAGCACCTCTTACCTCTGTAGTGCTCCATTCTAGTGTGGTGGGTGATACCCTGTGATCGAAAGCTGAGGCTCAGGATATAACGAGGATCAGAGCTGTCTCGTACCAGGAAAGAACCATCTGGCTTCCCTTTCAGCTTCATCTCTGCATCTTCCCAATTCATTGGTCCCCAATACCAACCACACTAACAAAGATAAAAAGTGGTCAAGTGGTTAACAGAACAGAGAAACATCAAAGTGTTCGGCGCAGTCTATCTTACCACCGACGGACTCCCCACTTCCAAAATGTTTCAGTAAGGAAAGGCTGTAAGAGTATCTCAACACTAGCTGTAAACATCAAGCTCATTATACTTTCAGCCCTCCAAAGTAACAGAAGAGTAATCCTACAATTCCATTTCCAAGGCCCTACAAAAAAGAGGGACCTGGTCAGTTAATCTGCCACAATCAGCTTAGACACGTAAACATTTCTCCACAACTTTTCCTTACACGTTCAATTACTTTCCCCCAAGATTCAACTTTACAACATCTTTTATGAAATTGATAATAGTAGCACATTGTTTTGTCACTAAAAATATAGAAACAAGGAAACTACTCTTCCTCTAAAAATGATAAAAGGAATAAAAGGGAAGCCTTTCACCAATTAGGGAGCGGGAGAGGAGGTGGGCCTCCCCACTCAGGGGCCACCCACCTTCTCCAGCTCCCGAAGGCTGGCTGTGAAGCTGCTGGAGTCGGGCCGGTAGAGAGGGCACTGCAGGTGCTGGGGGGGCTGGCTGTGCGCGGATTCAGCTGCTCGGATGGGAGCAATCCGGAAAAATGCATCTGCAGGGCAAGCGTGGTGGTCACTTGTTTACCCTCGATACTCCCAACCACAAGTTGAGCCTCCCCCCAAAACAGAGATGCTAACTGAGGAGGGGCAAGGCATTAGAAGCTAAGCTGAAAAGGGTGAAAGCCAAAGCAGTGGGAAAGAGCTGATGGGCTGGAACAAAAAGCTGTGTGGGCTGTGTGAGCTGTGAAGGATGGGTGGGGGCACTGAACCCCAGGATGGGGAGGGGCGCTGCTCACTAACCTGACTAAGGTGACTACTTCAGGGCCTTCACCAGCCTAGTGCGATTCCAGCTTCTCCCACCTCGAGGTGAAGTGCCGGGAAAGCAGCCTTGGAAATAGTGACTCGCTTACTTGCCCAGGAAGTGTAATGGTTTTGCCAGGCAAGTAGGAAAGAATGCCGATTTCATTCATTTTACTCCTTGGGTACTGGAGGCTGGCAAAGCAGGGCATGGGCCACTAAATGCTTCGTACTTATTTACAAGGCTGCAGTCAGTATCAAAAGCTTAGAAAAACCACAGAACTTTGAAAACCAGCAACATATTAAACCTCCTCACTATCTTGAAATTAAGACAATATCCTCAGTGATGTCTATTCAAGGATTAAAAAAAAGTCTTAGCAGCAAAAAAAGAAAAGAAAAAAGAAAGAAAAAATTTCAATAATCTTTTATTTCTAACAAAAATCAGATTCAACTCCATAAATAAAACAGGTTAGAAAACTCAGTTCTTGGCCTCATTTCCAAGGAGTTCTGGACTAGCCAAGGGGATAAAACTTAAGCTTTCTCTTAAGTTCTGTTATATCCATAAATAGATTTCTCCCATCCTTCAAAGTTTATCACTTTGTACTCCCAACTCTTGCAAGTCTTGCCTCTAAGCTAAGCTAACCTGGGGCATGGGGTGGAGGAGGCGGAGGTAGGGGGAAAGACTGCAGGGAAGACCCCATCGGAGCCACAAGGACAGATGTAGGCAGCGTCCCACTGATATCATCTAGAAGAGAGAACAAAAGCAAGACGTTCAGAACTAGGAATACAGAATGAGCAAGGTGAAGCAGAGGAGAGGGCAAAGGATTATCAGGCTGCACTCTGGGGCAAAATGGCCAGACCTTCACTCTGTCTTCTTGCTCAGAGGGCAACAGTTATCTTAATCTGGTTTCCTCTGCTTGAAAGCAGTAATGTAACACTATGCCTAAAGCAGCCCAGAGGCTATAGATTCAGGGTAAGATAAATACAGATCTAATCAACATATGGGTAGTAAATGCTATAATAGCATGCAGGTAAGAGACCCATTCAACTGCAGGGAGATGATGGGAAGGGACAAAAAATAATTGGTTCATCATTAGAAACCCAGGGTTTATTTGGTTCCTGGCAAAGAACACTGGGTCTGTAGAGCTCCCCCGCCCATCAGAACAAGAAGGCAGAGAGTGGAGACTATACCTAGGAGGCTGAGGCTTCTTCTCGGAGGAGGAGGGGGAGTTGGAGGGTGTGGAGAGGTCAGGCCCCGCTGAGAGATGTCCACATCCACAAGTGACACTGTTTCACCTGAGGGATTCATGGAGCAAGCATGTTATAGAGCACCCTGCCCAAAGCTGAGGCCAGAGCACACGGAAGCAAAGGGCAAGCAAGGGAAGTTAGAGGTCCATGGCTCTCAAAAAGCTCAAAATCTAATACTCCCAGGGCTGGAATTACCCTCCAAACCCCTAAACAGGCAATTTTATTTGTTTGTTTGTTTATTTTTATTTTTTCCCTGTTAACAGTCAAGGATTCTATAGGACAAAAACATGGGCTTGTCAGTGGAACAGTGAACTAATGTGGTCCTGCCACTGACAATATAACCTTGACCAAGGGGGTCTTCTTTATTCAAACAGAAATCACATCACTTATTTTTACAGACTTGTATACCAATTTCTGCCTTAAGGAGCAAGGCAAGCAGCTTGTTACAAGCCCAAATGGACGTAGAGAGTAAGTGCCAGAAACATGTACGAATTGCATGGTACACTGAATGCAGACAGAGGTTCCAATGCTAGCCCCGACTTCTGCATAAACAGCTTTCCCTGTCTAGAGTTTCAGAGTATTCACTCATTAGAGAACCGGTTTCAGATATCAACTAGTTCCTAATAGCTGAGACTATAAAGGTTGAAAAGTGCGTTTATACCCTAATAATTAACTACTTCCACAGTCAGCCAAGTCAGGTAAGCTGCTCAGTAGGAACCTGTTGGGGTGTGGAGGGTGGTATGTGGTTTCTCTTTATTTCCCAGCATGTTATGCAGTTCTGTTCTCTGCCATATACATTCTTCTTGCCACCCAGCCCTATCTACCCTCTGTCCACTGAGTCACCAAAGGATGAAGGGTATTTTAATAACTAGGGATGACAACCAAAAATATGTTTGTTTTGGTAGGTCTGATCTACAAGTCAGAACTCCGGAGTTCTTTACCTTGAGGTTATTTCCAATACTATTTTTAATTCAGGAGGCTGAATCAGCCCTTCAGCTAGATTCTAATTATTAATAGAGACCATTGTCTCTAGAAGGTTCAGAATCTAATAAACAGTTTTTTTCATATGTGCCTTGACCAGGGCACTACAGCAGACCGAGGGACTCCTTGCTCGAGCCAGTGACCTTGGGCTCAAGCTGGTGGGCCTTGTTCGAACCAGATGAGCCTGATCTCAAGCTGGTGACCTCGGGGTCTCGAACCTCGGCTTTCCGCATCCCAGTCAGATGCGCCACCGTCTGGTCAGGCTAAACAGTTTTTTGTTTGTTTTTGTTGTTGTTTTTGCAAAGTTCTTGAACACTAACTAAGATAGTTTAGTAACTGAGAGCCTAGCTACCCAGAGCAATGCAAAAAGCCAGACAAATGTATTTCCTAAAGAGTCAGAAAGGTCTAGATTGTAGGTGTAGAGTCTCAATACAAATATATAATTCAAAAGAGCTAAGGCTGTCTGAAACAAGAACACCAAACCTAAAACTACAAATGTAGGTGTTCCTTTAGAGAGGAAACAATTATTAATTTAAAAAACATATGATTACAGGATAAGATTCTTTAATTCTAGGCTTGGAGTAAGAACATAGGCCTCTCTCTCCATCTGTGCCTATTACGGGCACCAACTCACTTGTCCTGACAGCTCTCAGCCGTCTATGCCGTAATGGGGGTCCCACTTAGCCCACCTGACATCTTCTGGAAATGTCTATTCCCTAGTCATAATTCTTCCAATTATCTTTTTGAGGGACACAATACCAAAAGTTTGAAATTGGGATTTTTAAAAAGGCTTCTCAGCCACAACCAATGAGTGCTGTTTCTGAGACTTGAGGCAGTGTGCTGAAAACCTTTTATACAGCTTATTCAAGCGAGAGCTTCACATCTGACTGACATAACAAAAGGTCTCCCCCTCTGAAAAAGTTCCCCACTAAAGAGAAGGCAGTTGCCCAAAGGACATTCAACTGCTTTACTCCTTTAGCAACTGTGTTCTTTGCTGCAAGAGGAGTTAAACTTAAATTAGATATAATGAAGAACTCTAACAGCTGCAAGAACTGCTAGCCCCTAAAATGGGTATGACAAGAGTTCACATAATCCCCTTTGCCCAAAGACTTTAAAAATAGACCAGATAACCAGAGCTCGTATTTATTTGATAACCCATGAACTCCCTTGGAAGCAGGGACAGGAAATGTATGACTTCTAGAGAGTCCTTTACTCACTGTAAGCCTATAAATTTGTAATTTCTCTTTTTAATTTATATGTGATGACCCTGAACTAAGCACTGCATAACTGCCAGGGGCACCTAATTACCAGCAAACAGTCACTACTCAAACCATAAAGCATCCAAAGTCAAGAACACATTCCGCACCGTGAAAACAGCCTTGCCCCAAACCCAGCCGGCATGGGATGAAGAAAATAGCTGCAGACAGGCCCGCAGCTCCCTCTGCGATGCGTCTGTGAGCGGTTCCTGACAGGCCTCAGAACACTCCTGCTTTCAGATGTCAGAGAAAGAGAAAGAGAAAGAGATCACCATTACCTGTGAACAGGGGGCTGAAGGAGACTGGAGAAAAGGCACTTTGAGTTCTTGTCAACCTGGGTTTCCTAGGGGGTGAGAAAGCACACAGAGAATAAGGGGAGGTGCATTTAAATCACTACAGTACTCAATTCCAAATGCACTGAAAACAAAGCAAATCCTAGTCATTGTTAGCAACACTTTTGTATTAAAGCCTAAAATTTAAAGGGGGAGAATAAAATAATTAAGGCAATTTCTTAAATAGATCTGGCTACAGAATTCACCAGCCAACAAAGCAATGAGAAATCTCTTTGGATCTCTCCACACCCAGCACATTAAGAGTCAAGTACACTGGGTGGTAACTAGCAAGTCCATTTCTAGAGGAAGGAAGTCAGATGCACAGTTGATTTTCATATGGGAACCAAGGAAAAGGCTCTTGACCTGACCAGGTGCCATCTCAGAGCAACAGCTTGCCCTCTGGGCCTGCCCAAAGGGACAGGAGGTCCCAAAGTGAACCAGGAAATATATTTGGACTTGAGACCAACACTGCAGGATGCACATGTAATCTCCAACCACTAACACCTCTGATTTCTGCACAAATGTCCCAAGCTATGGGTTAAAACCATCAACTAACAAGGGGGTCTCTTCAGGTTAGATGGCCCCTTCCTCTCTGAACTGTTAGTCATATAACTCCCCCCATGACTTCTCCCTGATGCTGCTCCTGTGAAAAGATACACAAAAAGTAACTTTGCTGCATACCAATTTCATGCCTTTCAGACAGAAATGAAAGAAATCTGAAGACTGACAAAGCCTGACCTGTGGTGGCATAGTGGATAGAGCATTGACCTGAGACACTGAGGTTTCCGGTTCAAGGCCCCGGACTTGCCTGGTCAAGGTACACGAGAGAAGCAACTTTATTTTTTTTTTTAGAGAGACAGACAGAGAAATGAAAAGCATCAACTCATAGTTGCAGCACTTTAGTTGTTCACTGATTGCTTTCTCATATGTGCCTTAACCTGGGGGCTACAGCCAAGCCAGTGACCCCTTGCTCAAGTCAGTGACCTTGAGCTCAAGCCAGTGACCATGGGGTCACATCTATGATCCCCTGCTCAAGCCAGCAACCTCGGGGTTTCAAACCTGGGTCCTCAGCATCCCAAGTCAACGCTCTATCCACTGCGCCACCGCCTGGTCAGACAAGCAACTTCTAGTTGATGCTTCCTACTCCTTGACCCCCCCCACCCCCCACCTCTCTCTCTTCCCCCCCCCCTCCTCTCTCTAAAAATTAAAAAATAAAATATTTAGACTTTCTGGCTAAAAGTGAGCTAAGCTAAAAAAAACTCATTTCAGGACCAGTGAACTGACTACAAGGGAAAGACTCATGGAGATGATGAAAATAGTGATATTTTTAAATTTATTGATTTTAGAGAAAGTGGAGGGAAGGAGGGAGGGAGGGACAAAGGGAGGGAGGGAGTGAGATTGATTTGTTGTTCCACTCATTTATGCATTCATTGGTTGATTCTTGTATGTGTGCCCTGACCAGAGATTGAACACACAACCTTAGCATACTGGGAATGATATGGTTAAAATAGAGCATACTGGGACCCTGGCCAGGGTCCATATGCTCTATTTTAATTGTGGCAGAGGTCATGATGACTATATATATTTATCAAAAATTAATAGAACTGGACACCTAAAAAAGGTGAATTTTAGGTGATATATAAATCATACCTCAATAAACCAGACATTTAAAAAACTCCCACCACCGATTTGAGTGCCTGAGTCTGGGCTTTGTGGCAGGCTTACCTTCCAAAATTACTCTCACCCAAAGACTAAATGAAACTTCAACTGCACCAACTGAAGGGGAGTGGAAAACAAAGAAAATCCTATTTAAAATTATTTGATTTTGAGGTCCTGGCCGGTTGGCTCAGTGGTAGAGCATCGGCCTGGCGTGCAGGAGTCCCAGGTTCAATTCCCGGCCAGGGCACAATTCCCTCCCCCTCTCCTTCCTCTCTGTCTCTCTCTTCCCCTCCCACAGCCAAGGCTCCATTGGAGCACAGTTGGCCCGGGCGCTGAGGATGGCTCTGTGGCCTCTGCCTCAGGTGCTAGAACGGCTCTGGTTGCAACAGAGCAATGCCCCAGATGGGCAGAGCATCGCCCCCTGGTGGGCGTGCCGGGTGGATCCCGGTCAGGCGCATGTGGGAGTCTGTCTGACTGCCTCCCCGTTTCCAACTTCAGAAAAATACAAAAAAAGATAAAAAATAAATAAAATTATTTGATTTTGGCCTGACCAGGCAGTGGCGCAGTGGATAGTGTCAGCCTGGGACACTGAGGACCCAGGTTTGAAACCCTGAGATCACCAGCTCACCAGCTTGAGCATGGGATCATAGGCATGACCTCATGGTCACTGGCTCAGCTGGAGCCCCCAGGTCAAGGCACGTATGAGAAGCAATCAATGAACAACTAAGGGGCCACAACTTATAATGCTTCTCTTCTCTCTCCCCTCCTGTCTGTCCTCTCTATCTCTCTCTGTCATTAAAAAAAAAGAATTTTTTTTTATTTTGGAAGATCTCTATTAATTTGTGTTTTAACAGATAGCTGAGATTCTCAGAACTCACTTCAAACGAAATTTCAAAACCATACTGAAAATATCTCACTAAGAAACAGCCAAGATGCTGGATTTCCTCTCTTGGCCTATCTCACACTCCCTCCGCAATATCCTTGATGCTGAGACTTAAGAAGTCTACTGGCCTTTGGTAGCATTTCATCAATCTGAAATGCTGAAGTCGCTGGTTCGAAACCCTGGGCTTGACTGAACAAGGCACATACAACAAGCAAGCAATGAACACCTAAAGTGAAGCAACTATGAGTTGGTACTTCTCACCCCCACACTTCTCTGTAAAACCAAGAAATAAAATCTTAAAAAAAAAAACAAAAAGAAGACTAATGATGCAGCCCTGTGTAAATGCCCCATCCATGGTGCCCACAGAAGAGATGGCTGCATCTCAGAACAAGACACGCACACACGGTCCCTCTGTTTATGAAAGTTGCTCATGACAGTGTGCAGCTTAGTTCCAACACTCCAGAGGGTTGCAATGGTAGGTTAATTCCACTGGACATGCACTTTAATACTGAAGAGCTTCCAAATTGATTTTTATTTGATATTTGTAGGTACAACATTAAACTCAGCAAGCAGAAACCTAAAGCACTGGCCTTTCAAAGGGTTCACACCTCAGCCACTTGGCTGTTTGCCTCTTTTCAGAGGAAGCTGCATTACTCTGCCATCTGCCCATGCTGGGGACGAATCTCTTCAGTGCCAAGCACTGAAGAATAGCAGTACCCGAATGCACACAGCTTGCAGAGGCCTTCTCACTCCACCTCATCTCCCCGCCCCCAACATTCTGAAGACGAAAATCGAAAATCATAGTTTCTAGGAGCCGGAAAAAGAAATACATATGAATCTAAACCCCAGCAGAGTCGTTTAAGAGCCCTGGGATGTCTTTTTCTATCAAATAAGGGGGTCTCAGAACTGGCAGCTTGGAGAGGTAGAAGGTTTAAGAGGCTGAAAGGCTAACAATAAATGAGTGCTTCCTTCTCTCTTTGGGGAGATGCAGTCTAACTGAAAAGCCAAAGCTGTTTCTGTCTCAAGGATCCTGAGAGCATTCTAATGGCAGTCACTTATGAAAAGACCAATCTAGATGACTACAAAAAAACAAAGCAAGGGAATGATTAACATAAAATTCAGGATGGTAGTTATGGTAGCTGTGGAGATTACATTAGGAAGCAACACAGAGGTCTTCAAAGGTAACTAATAGCAGCACTCTATTTGCTAAACTTAGAGATGAGTACCTAGGAATGCATTTGATTGTTATTATAGTACACATACTTTATATACCTCCTTTTGTATACATGAAACATTTAAAATAATGAAGCCCATTCTAAGCTGGATGTGCTATTGTTTGGAAAGCACCATGAATAACACAGATAACATTTTCAACTAACCTTTCTATACCACATTCCCATGTTATTTTATTCCTTCTCAGATCACCCTGTTGAGCAATAGGGTGCAAAGTTAAGCCACTAACTTTGCCAGAGGGCCACGTACACCTTAGTAACAGAAAGACTTGGGAGATGGCGTGGGGCAGGATTTGATGGGCTATGCCTCAGGTGGCAGAACAGGACCAGGTGGCAGAAAACCTTGGGCAGAGGCTTTCTTTGAGGCTAAGCAGTCCTTTGGGTCAGCTATGCACTGCTTGTGCAGCAGGTAACAAAGAGACAGACTGACCCTGTCCATTTCTACTCTGCAAACTGCTAATTGTATGGCAACAGATCTGTGGGAAAAAAGGAGTTAAAAGTATTAGACCTGACAGGCCGACAACACACTGATATAACTACTTGCCACTTTTCAAATTCCCTGAAACCTATTATAAACAATGACATATTAACGCCCTACCTTTCTTGTCCATTAATCTCTACTGATGTCCTAAAACGCTCGTTCTTTTCTAAATCAACTTCCAAACAAGAATGTCCAAATGTCATGTTTTACAGCCTCAATTTACCTCTGCCCCTGCTAAAGCACACCGTGCCAAGTCAGCCAGCCTGTGCCATTTTCAACACATCACAAGCCGGTGTCTGTTCATGTGCTACAGGCACAAAAACCATGTGTTCATTTTTAGTTCCAACACACAGACATCTGTGCAGCAAGGTCAGATTCAAAACTCCATCATAATCCAACTAAAGAACCTATAGAGGAAAGTTCGAGGGAAAAGCCAAAAGGTGTACCAAGGTCTAAAACCTTAGCAATGATGTTAGCAGGGAAGATATTAAGGAGTAAAGACAAGACTCAAGGATAGAGATTTCTGAAGACAAGTAGTTCATTCCAAATGAGAACTGCCAACCACAACCACTTCATGAAAAAGACCTATGGAGTATGGACTTAAAACCTAAACAGAGAACTTCCTCACCACACCATAGGATCATTTTGCTCTCAGCATGTTCTCCTACTTCTTAAAAAAAATACCCTGTGAACCTAAAGACCCTGGAAACAGTGGAAAGGGTTCCTCACGTCTGCCAAGTCTATCCACAACAACAGAGTCTCACCTGATGCCAAGGCAGCTTGCCTCTTCCCAGAATTGTATCTCTTTTCCCAAACAAATAGATAGGAAACAACTACAGAACTGTTCTTCCATTTTTCCACATCACGACTATGAAGATCAACGGTAACAACCTCAACTGTTAACTCAGAAAAAAAAAAAAAAAAAACCTTAAAAAAAATGAACAAGGTACCCATTTACAACTGAGTGTGTATTATGTGATGATTCAAAAAAAGTCAGATCAAATGCCATTTCCCACCAAATAAAAAGAAAGACAATCAGCTCAACATATGTGAAACAGAAAAGGGAACTTCACTGGCTTTCCTGAAATAGCAATTCTGTATTACACTGAAGCCCACAGGCATCAAGCCCAGCTCTGTGAATTCTAACATTATGTGTTTAATGCCGAGCCCAGTTCTCCACAACAGAAACGTGATTAGTTGGTGGGCCCATTTCTTCCTTCGCTTCAAAAGCATTCTCTAAGCTAAAGTCCCACTAGACTTAAGACTCAGAATATCCAGGCAGGTCACTTGGCATGCTCTAAAACACCTGAAAGGAACTAAAGTTTTGCTTAATGTTAAAATATGGAAACTGTTAAGCCTTATTAAATTACTGTAGATAGTATTTTCTAGTGATAGCTACAGGAAAGGTAGATATTAAGAAGATATTAAGAAGAATCATGCCCAGGGGTTACTATAAAAGCCCCAAATTACAGCATACAGCAAAGACTACAGACTCCAATCAACAATAACGAGGAAGTCAAATACCTTTTGGCAAGAGACTGAGATTTCTCACAGCTTCCAGGTCCTACCAATCAAAACAAGAGAACAAGCTAAAAACCCACTCATCTTTCCTTCCAACAGGGTGGACTTACTTAGGAGGTGCAGATCCGCAGAAATCACAACTACCCTGGCCAGGCTTACCAAGTTTCCCGCAGCTGCGAGGCTGCCAGCAAGACTGGCACATAGTAAGCTGTGCAAAAGCTAACAAGCAAATCTAACAGCACCACATTCTAAGCAATATATATATCACCAGTTCAATCTTATTACTTTTCCAAAAGCATAAAATATTCCATCTCCATTTCTCTTGTCTTCACTCTATTCCTACAAGGACAGGAATCACCCCCATTTTACTGATGAATAAAAAGGGAGAAGGATGGAGAAGACAAATTTGGTCAGCATCCCACAGCTGATGCTGGAGTTCTAAATGGAATCTAGATGTTCAACATTCTCCATCCAACATGCTGCCTCCTAAAAGCAGTCAACCAAACATTACACAAATACCTAGCTCTTCTCCAATTCATCAGAAAAAGCCTTTGGACCAAAAAATGTAATTCTCCAGTACCCTGAACTAAGCTTTGCAGAGCTACAGCCCAATTTGCTCTGCAGCAGAAATATGTATTGTGCTTAGTGTGAGCGTTGGTAACAGAGCAGCCAATGACCATCAAATTCTGCTTCCGAAGGCAAAAAACCGTATAATGTTATATGCCTTTCCCTCTTCCTAATCTATTAGATGAAGCAGCTAATTTCACACCACACCTCATATTTGGCATCTCTGGAATCTTAGACTAAGTCCTGGTCAATATGGAACAAAGGCAAGACAAACCACAAGAATATTAGCAATCTATCCTATGTCATTACCCACAGCTTCAATCCTGCCCCCCCCCCATATGATGAAAATTTCATCTATACTGGTAAGTGGAGCATCAGATGCAGAGCCTACTACAAAAAAGCTGTTTCAGCAGCCACACTTTTCAAGACCTGAGCATTAGATCACTGGGAGGCAAATGCAGAAACAGGTCTACCTTAAGAGGTAACATGCATCAACCTACTTTCCTTAGGGAGTTTGGGTTTGGTCAGAACCCCCAAGAAAAGCCCCCTGGCACAGCTGTTCAGAAGAAGGCAGCAAAGTCAAAGTGACCCCACACTTCCCTTTTGGAGTACTCACGTTCCCTCGGGAAAGAGAACTCCATAGATAAGCGGTTCCCAGTCCAAATCGTGTTTTAGGATCAACGGGGGAGCTTTTTAAAAATTCAAATTCTTCAGTCCTCAGACACACTGATCTTTTCCCAAAGCTTCCCACGGGTTTCTGGAACACACACTTTTCAATTTATTCACCTACCTGTTCTTCAGCCTTGGGTTGTGGCTGCCAGTGTGTCTCCAGAATCCATCGCATGAGCTGCACCAAAACCAATCCCAATCTTTCTAAGAATCCATTCAGCAGCTCAAACCACAATGGCAGTTACAAGGGAAGTCTCATTTCATTAACACAAAAGTTGATAGCTTTCTAAACCAATATATAGATCTAACGCTGGATGATATAGAGCAGTCCACCCATCAGAAATGTAGGAAAAAACTCAATATCTAAGTTTGGAAGTTTCATCCATTGGCCTAGAACTCATGCACCAATGCCTATACCTCATACTTAGAATTCTCACATGGACTTGAGAGCAAAGCTATTTTCTATTCTCACTGACAGTGGTCTGCACACAGGCTTGAGACACCAAGTGCATCTAAGAGACCAACTAGGGAAACAGGAAACCTTCAAACAGAAATGTCCAACTGATTGTGGGCCTACAATACCTCACATCTTTTGTATGCATGAGAGTGAAGGGGTGGGGTCCTGGTACACAGAAAGAGTAATAAACAAGGTGGTCAAAATGCAACGTCAACTTTTTGTCCCAAAGGCCAAACATTTCCAGCAACGTCCCTGTGGGAGGTAATGGTAGACAGCCATTTTTAAAAGTTGGAAAAACTTTAAAAGCTGGGCCAGGGTAGGAGAGGTGGAGACGTGGTTGCAAATCATCTCGGAACTAACCAGTGGAGAAGTTTCAAGGGGAATGAATTCAGAGGGAAAGCTGTTTCCCATAATTAGCTCTGACCTAATGAGTCATGTCACACCTTTAGCCCCAATTCTCTGCCTTTTTATGAAGACCATATCATAAGAATTCCCTTTAATTACAATAAAAAGGAAATGAAGCAAAAAAGGGACGTTTATCAGCAGACCCCGGTTGGTCTCACCTCCCTGCGTCCAGCTCCCGGCCGGCAGAGCCTCCCACGTCTGTCAAGCTCGCAGCTGAAGCAGCCAGCTCTCCAGAAGGCCTCTTGCTGGCCCCATACCCGCCACCCGAGCCACCGTTGCAGCTCTTCGTGCGAAAGAGGCGACTGAGGCGGATTTTGAGGGAGCCCTTCAGGGAAGGGCCCGCGAGTGGCCGGAGGGACCCCGGAGGAGGCGGGGGTGGGGGGGGCTGCTGCTCCCCTCTACTCGAGCGCCCCGGAGGGACCAAGTCCTGCAGCGGGAAGGGCGCCGGGGGTAATTCAGGGCCTGGGGGCTGCAGCAGAAGCCGGCCGCCCCCTCCTCCGCGGCCGGGGCTGCTGAGCTCCTCTTCCGAACAGCTGTTAGTCTCCAGGCTCTCGGCCTCCGACTCCAAGCCCTCCAAGACCAGTAGCGCGTCGCTAGTTTCCGTCGGGTCCTCCCCGGCCTGCGGGGCGGCAGCCGGCGGCTGGGGCTGCGGAGGGGGCGGCTGCGGGGGGCAGGGGCAGGGGCAGCAACCCCCACCAACCGTCTTCACCCCCGGCCCCGCCGAATGCCCGAGCCCCAGAGCTGCCAACTGCGCCTCTAGTCCAGCCGCCGGGCCCCAGGTCCGCTCGAGCGCCAGCCCCGGGGGCAGGGCCTTGGGGTCCAGGGCACAGCGGTGCCGGGCACATAACAGTTCCGAGGGTCCCGGCTCCGGGGCCGCCTCCGCGTCCTCCTCCTCCGGAGGCCGACCCACGTTGCGGAACACCATCAGCTGCGGCGGCCGGGAGCCCCGCGTACCGGGCCGCGAGAGAAAGGGTGGCGGCGGGGCGCCATGGCCCGGGGGCGGCGGCGGCGGCGGCGGGCCTGGCTCGGGGGCCGCCTCTCCATAGCCAAGGAGGCGGCTCAGGACGCGGTACGAAGCGGCAGCCGCCGCCGCCTCGCCATCCCGGAGCTCAGTCCCCTGCATCGGGGAGAGGAAGGGAGGGCGGGCGGCTAGGAGCCGGACTGGGGTGGGGACTAGGCCGGGCCCCGCCGGAGCCCCGCCCGCCGCGGGCCCCGGAGCGACAGCACTAACGGCCGCCGCGGCCTCTGCCTCATAGAGGGGGGCGGGGGACGCGCGGAGCCCAGTGCGAGCCCAGGCCGCGCGCCGCCGCCGCCGCCGCCGCCGCCGCGGAGGACCGCCCCGAGATGGCATCACTTCCGGTAGGCTATGGCCACGCCCCTTTCCCTAGGGCGTGCACGCACCGGCCTCCAGGGACCGTGACGTAGAGCGTAGCTTGGTCCGCTATTGGCGGTGAGCTGCTCATCGCCTGGTCCGTGGTCTCCTGACCCGACCTTTGCTTTTCACTTCCCGGGCGCGCTCAGGCCGAAGCCCCCCTTCCTGGTAAAGTGGAGCTTTTTTGAGACTCCTTGTCTGGTCCTGTGAGAGAACTGCTGGCCTTGGGAATAATTCTGGTTCTAGTCTCGCCTATGCCGCCTGCAATGTGTGACCGAGGCGGAGTCATTTCTTCAATGATAAGCTGTATCACCCGTGGCAGCCAGTGAATATTTATGTAATGACACATGAGTAATGTGGTCTAAGACTAAGAGATGTGCTAATAAATGTTAAACAGCTGACTCGGGGGGAAAAAGGAGCTACGTATATGCATATACAGTATAAGTACTTAAGTTTATCATAAATTTGGCTGATGTAAAAGATGTATAGCACACCAATTTACAAAAGACAATAATATACAATCGCAAATTCCGTGTACCCAATTGATTCTTACAGAATGCTTTCATTGATTTTTGCCAAGTTCTTGAATGGGTAGCCCTGTGGTTTCAGTTGACCAAGGAGTGTAATTGTGACATTAATGTTGGTTAATATTTTCATCTATGTTAATGTAAGAGGAAAGTAAAAAAAAGTCTTAACTGTCAATGGGAATGACTTCTTAGCTCAATCAGAGAACAATCTTCAGACAGTAAACGTGTCTGCAATTTTTATTCTGTTCACAATGTAACGGCTGCAGATATACAAGTTAAATTTAAATCTGACCTGACCAGTGGTGGCGCAATGGATAAAGTGTGTGGACCCAGAACCCGAGGTCACCAGTTGGAAACTCAAGGTCACCTGCTCAATCCCTAGTCAAGGCACCTATGAGAAGTAATCAATGCCCAACTAAGTGGAGCAACGAGTTGATGCTTTTCTCTCTCTTTCTCTCTAAAAAAATAAATAAGTTAACAGCTAATTAATTTATTTTAAAATATTTTAAGTTGAATTATTAACATTTTCTCCATCACTGTTTAAAGTCTCAAAAATCAATAAAACACTAAATTTGTACTGTTTCCCTATTTCCGTGTTGTAAATATTCTCATCAGGGCTGACTTCAATCTACCAACCTGGCTTGACTGAACATGGTTAGAAAGAGATGAGCAGTAGCTTCATTATGCTTATGCAACATAACCCCAAGAACACAGATAACTAATAATAGTACAATTATTAGGAAGTGGTGAGTTCTGAGAACTTATTACCTTTGTTTTTAATATCATTTCATTATATATTTGTATAATTTAGTTTTAACAGTAACTGTTTAACAACTGGCTTGCAGAATTTCTGAAATTGTAGAAATTGGCTTTCACAAACTTGTATGAGCCAGGTCCATAGCCCCAGTTTTTTCATCTGCAAAACAGATAAGAATTGCTGCTTTGTTTACTTGTAGGCATGTTGATAAGATAAAAGAAGATCAAGATTGTGGCAGAGGTCGGACTGGAGGCAGAGAGAGCAGTTAGGAAACCATTGCAATGAGAGGTGTTTAGGGGTGCAAGGGATAAGGAGGAAGGAGCAGCCAGCAGAACTTAGCAACTGCTGATCTGACCCTGCCTTTCTCTGGCCTCATCTCCCACCAAGCTCCCCCTTCCCTCTCCCCTGCAGTTCTACTAGCCCTGTGTCAAATTTGTGTACATATGGACATTGCATAAGCTATTCTGTTTTCTTGAAAAGCTCTTCCTCTCTCTTTTTGCTTAGTCAAGTTCATACACTTTTCAGATTGAACTCCTTACTACCTCAGAGATATCTCCATGTTGGGCACCAGGACCATTCCTTTGTTGCACTCCATTGCACAGATATAATTTGTCATCTATCTGTGGGGTTATTTGATTAAATCTGTCTTCATTACTAAGCTGCCAGTCCATGAAGGTAGGGCCCACATTTGCCCATCATGGGATCTCCAGTGCCAAGGACTGTTCTGAACACAGAGTAGGCCCTTGATAATAAGCATTGAATGCTTGTTCAACCTCACACCTTGTAAGAAGCTCCTGATACAAATTCATCTCATTCAGCACAACAGAATTAATATTCTTCCTTGTCCATGAAGAAACTGAAACTCAGTTATTCACCAAAGATCACACAATTCAAAAAGTTGCAGTGGTATTCAAAACCAGCCAGCTCTGTCTGATGCCAAACGTTTTATTCTCTACCCACTCTCCCTCAGCTACCTTTCAAGCATCATTGAGGTTTCTAGAGAAAAGAATAGAAAAAGGATTACAGGGCCTGACCAGGCGGTGGCACAGTGGAAAGAGTGTCAGACTAGGATGTGGAGGACCCAGGTTTGAGACCCTGAGGTTGCCAGCTTGAGCGCAGGCTCATCTGGTTTGAGCAAGGCTCACCAGCTTGAGCCCAAGGTTGCTGGCTCAAGCAAAGGGTCACTCAGTCTGCTGTAGCCCCCCGGTCAAAGCACATATGAGAAATCAATCGATGAACAACTAAGGAACCACAACAAAGAATTAATGTTTTTCATCTCCCTCCCTTCCTGTCTGTCTGTCTCTATCTGTCCCTATCTCTGATTCTGTCTCTGACACACGCGCGCACACACACACACTGGATCGCAGGACACCTGTCCCTCTGACTCTCTCTGTCTCTCTCTGTCTCTCTCTCTCTCTCTCTCTCTGTCACACACACACACACACACACACACACACACACACACACACACACACACACACACACACACACACGATCGCAGAACACCTGAGGCCCAAGAATTCCACCTAAATTCCCTGGCTGTGTCTGGAAAACTCTGGCCCCAGAATAGACTTCCCTGGGGAAATGCAAGGTCTGTAGCTCTGCAGCGCCCTCTGCTGTCCATCTACTTTCTTGGCCCTGGAGGGAAGCTGTCTGCCACCTGGGGTATTGCTATGTGTCCATAGTACACGCAGGCACAGGGAAATGCCCACAGGCTTTTTCTAAGGCAGGGCAAGAAATGCTGCCTTTCTCCATTTTCCTAAATGTTCAAGCCTGTAGCCCAGGTTCTAGAGAAAATATTGAAAGTTAAGATCCAAGCAAAGGAAGTATATCTTTGTATGAGTTGAATTGGTGTGTGTTTGGTGAGTGGGGTTTGTGTCTACCTACACCTCGTTCACTGAAGGCTATATCAGTGGTCCCTGCTGTGGTAGGACCCTAGTTTTTAAGGTTTTTGAAGTACAATTCAGATCATCTAAACCAGTCCTGAGTTTCACTTAAGTCACTCAGTCGTGGGCCAGGCTTTAGGGTGCATTGATGAGTGTGACAGGCTGTCCCTGTCACACTGGAGCTTGCTATCTCATTTGAGCCCTAATCATGCCATTTCCTGGATGTATGACCAAGAGCAAATAGTTAAATATCTTTGAACCTGTGTTTCATTTGCGAAAGTAGGATAATAATAATCCCCCTTGATGGGGCTGTTGTGGGGATTAAATGGAAATTTCCATGTAACTGCTAAAACACTATACAAATGTTAGTTTTTATTACTATTAAAAGCTTCTTGAGGGAAAAAACCAACTTACTATTATGTCTTCTTTTTAATTTTTTTTATTGATTGATTTGAGAGAGAGAGAGGAAGGGGGAGAGGAAAAAGAGAAACATCAATTTGTTGTTCCACTGATTTATGCATTTATTGGTTGAGTATTGTATATACTCTGATGGGGGATTGAACTCATTTACCTTGGTGTATTAGGGCAACACTCTAACCAACTGAGCTACCCAGCCAGGGCTAGTAAGTCTTTACCTTGTTGTTTTGTTGGCCTTGACTAATGGTAATTGGTAATACCAAGAACATAGAATGGGTCACTTGCTCCCTCTATCCCTCTCTCTTAGTTAGCACACAGAACCAGAGGAGACAAGTAGAGAGCTATGGATTTGTGATACAGGTCTGACCCCAGTAACCACTCTTGCTTTCTGGCCTTCAGAAGGTCACTTCGCTGATGTTTAGTTTTAGTTTTCAGCTGGCTTTAGCTCAGCAGTTCCTTTGAGTCAAGTTTGCCTGTTAGTTTTAGTTTCAGTTTCCTTCTTTATTTGAAAACAGTCTGTACTGTAGGCACTTCTACTTCTGACATTCTAGGGACTCCGCTGGAGGCTTATCCTTCAGCCTCTTCACCCCTTACATTCCCAAAGCAAAATTGTTTGCAGAGGCCACCTGTAAAGGGAAGTTTTTAGCAACCTCCACCTGTTCCTTCCTAATTACACTCAGTGACCTGGGACCTCAAAGGTTGGGGGTGCTGAGAAGGGAAGGAGCCAGAAGACAGCATGTGCAGGGGGGGCCAGATCACTGTGAGAAGGGAGCATAGTGGTGAAAGAAAGGTGGGGGGAGAGGGAGGGAGAGGCAAGCAGGGCTTTGTTCTGTGGCTACTGGCAAGAATCCACACCCTTCTGATTCAGGAGGCCTGCCTCAGACTAGCTCTGAGCTCCCAGCTATTGCGTCCAGCAGAGGGAATGGCAAGAGTGGTAAGAAAGCCAGGAAAGGCAGGTTTTCAGGAAGAAGGGAAGAAGACAGGGCTCACAATGACGAAATGAAGGTGGGAAAAATAGACGCAAATCTTTGTTCACTGTCTTCTCCCTGCCTCCATCTCCCCACCACCATCACCACAACTGGCTGTGGTTGTCAACTCTGTGATGCAGGAGGAGGGATCCCCTGGGTGGGGAGGTGGGAACCTGGTGGGGGCTCCCACTCTGTCATAGCAACAATGTGGTCCTAGGGAAGTCCCTTCACCTCTCTGGGCTTGATTTACTTCTCTGTATTAGGGCTTGATTAAGGTCTCTGAAGATGAACAACCAGGTGGTGGTCGTGGTTTGATGGGTAGTCAGAGCTCTGAGTTTGAGTCCCAACTCAGAGTGGGCAGTTAGGTGGTCTTGGTGAGTCTCTGAGCCTCAATATCTGCATCTGTGAAGTGGGAATAAGGACATTTGCCATATGTGGTTGTGAGGAGGATTTACTGAGATAATGCGCATGAAAAACACTTTTTAAACTGCCAGTCTGAATGATTGATTATGGTTATATGAGGCTCTCTTTCCCACCCTCACCATCCCCAATCTCAAATTCCAGTTCAGCAACATGGATGGTGTCAGGGGGCACAGGCAGCCAGAGCAGAATGCCAGGAGATGCAGCTTGGCCCTTTATCATGCCCGTCACAACTGCTGCCAGGAGGCTGAGTGGAGCAGAAGGGTGGAGAGAGGAGCTCAGGCTCATCTGTGGTTGCTATGACGCCCCATCCTGGATTTACCCATCTCTCCTAATGGAGCAAAGGGCAGAGGGAGGCAGGAAGAGAGGGAGAGACTAGTCCCTCCTCTCCCCTCCCATCTATCTCTCTTTGGAACAGATGTAAGGTGGAGAATGGGGGCAGGGAGCCCAGATACTGGATAAGAGGGGGAGGGAAGAGTGGTGTGCCAGGATTAAGAGGGTTTGCGATGGGGGCCACACAGACAGGCAGAGACAGAGCCCTCGTGCCTACGTCCAGAAGCCAGCTTATGATGTTAGAAAGAAGGGAAAACAGGCGAGACACAACAAGCGAAGAGAAAGAGGGAGAGAGGAAGAGAGAAAGCAAGGAAAGGAGGTGGGAAGGCAGACAGTCCCCAGCTGCAGCCAGCCTCTATCTGGCCTTTCCTAAGCCACCAAATCCCCCAGACAGCCTGGACCACAGGGTCCCTAAGAGCTGCCCCAAGGATGGGCACTAGGAATGTGGTTATGCCCCCTCCTGTGTGCAGGCTGCTGGGCTGCTGTTTTCTCTGTGGCTGGGCTCAGGGGGGTCTGCAGCCCCTCCGCTCTCTGCCCCTGCTGCCCTCCCAAGTTGAGCCAGGATATGTACCCATGCTGGTGCCCCCAGAGGGTACTGAAGCAGCCCTGGCTTTTCTCTACTCTGGAGATGCCCAGAAGCTGCTGGGTGCTAATTGCAGTGAGCACTATGAAGTCCAGGGGGCAGGAGCCAGTCTAGGGCTCCCCCCGATTCTAGGGAGGGCAGCGGGCACCCTTGCCCAGGCCACCAATTTCCTCAACATGCTACTACAAGCCAACGACATCCGCGAGTCCAGTGTGGAGGAGGATGTGGAGTGGTACCAGGCGCTAGTCCGCAGCGTGGCCGAGGGGGACCCAAGGGCATATCGGGCTTTGCTGACCTTTAACCCTCCACCAGGGGCCAGCCACCTGCAGCTGGCCCTGCAGGCCACCCGAATGGGGGAGGAGACCATCCTTCAGGACCTGTCTGGGAACAAGGCGCTGGAAGAGAGCCTGACTGGGGGCCTGGACCCTCCTGCCCTGCAGAAGCGGGTGCTGACCAATGACCTAGGGAGCCTCGGAAGCCCCAAGTGGCCACGGGGAGATGGCTATCTGGGGGACATGCAGCATGTGAAGCTGTCCCCTCCCTTCCTGGAATGCCAGGAGGGCCAGCTTCGTCCTGGCTGGCTTATCACACTTTCGGCCACCTTCTATGGACTCAAGCCGGACCTCAGTCCAGAGACCAGGTAGGTGGGTTGGTGCAGGATTCGATGCATTTGTGGGTTTGTGGGGGGCAAGGGGGCCCAAGTCCAGTCAACTGTTGCATAGGCCCTTTGACATGCACGTATGTGTCTGGGGGACGTAGATGTATGTGTTTGCATTCAGCAGTGTGCATTTGCAGTCGATCTGGGAACTTGTAACTATGTGTCAACACATAGAGATGTGTGTGTGCATACATGTATGAATCAATGGATTTACACATAGGTATGCACATATGTGTGCGTACAAATTGTGGGTATAGCCGGGTGTTGGTCTTGGCCCGCAGGTCTGAGTAGTGGATCTAGGCGGCATGAGAGGGCTTGGTGAGGATGAGAATGGCAATCCATGCACGTGGGCACTTCAGGAGCTAAATCCACGGCTTGCTAGCAACCCCGAGCTGGAGAAGGGAAAATTGTAGGGTGGGGTGAGCTTAAAGCCATTGCCCTTTCAACTAGGTTTCACTGTCCCAGAAGTCTTTGATACCCCTCAAATAACTAGCCCCCCCTTAACCAGAATCAAAGAGGTGATTGGGAGCCCTGGTGGGAAGGAGGCAGCCGATGGGCACAGTACTTATAGACATTCAACAACCAACATTGTTTTTCCGGCTGCGTGTCCCCTTCATTGTCCCCAGCAGAGCTCCCCTGCTTCGGGCAGCACGCCTGGCTCCCTGCCAGCTCTCTCCCCACTCAACCAGAGCAGGGGTTGGGGCCCTGCAGTGGTGGGAAAGGGGGAAGGATGGGACACGGGGCCGGTCTGGGCATCAGCTGCTCTTCAGGGCACATGTGTTTGGAGCTCTAAGTCCGGAGACAGGGAAGGGATCCCATTTTCCAGTGTGTTTTAAAATTCAGCCACATTCGCAGCTCTGGGCAGGCTCACATTCGCAGCTCTGGGCAGGCTCTTGTCCGACTGTGCGGGCTGTGGCAGGAGCAGAGCGGGTCCCAGCAGTCCGGCTCTGGGCTTCTCCATTCTGTTACCCCTTTGCTGTAATGGATTCAGACCCGGTTTGGGCAGAGTGAGGGGTCGTTCATAGTTGAGCTCCGTGTGTGAATGTGTGTGTGTGTGTGTGTGTGTATACACGCAGTGGGGAAGTGTAAAACCCCCCTTTAGACAGATCATTAAAGCCCCAGCGCCCACGTGTCTTGACAGGGCCCCTCCCTCTGCCATTTGATAGAAATCAGGAAATGCTAGGATGTTGAAAAGCTGGGGGTGGGGGATGGGGGGTGACTTATGGGGAGAGGGATTGTTCCTAAAGAGACAGTGAGGGTTAATAGCATTGGAGAAATGGAATGCATGTGTGTCCTCTCCACACACTGCAGCCACTGCGCTAAAGTTTGTAGAGCTTGCATTGCCCATAGTCCGGGGCTCAAGGACACATGTCCACCTTGGCGTCATTTACTGTACCCTAACTGCCAATTCACTGCCCTAGGGGGCAGGTACAGATGGACGTAGATCTTCAGAGTGTGGACATCAATCAGTGTGACAGTGGCCCAGGCTGGTACTCTAACACGCACCTGTGTGATCTCAACAGCACCCAGGTAAGGATGGAAGGCATTGGGTTCTGCCTCCTTCCCCTTTCCCACCACTGCCACTGCCCAGCTCCCAGGAGCAGCTGGCAGGGCAAACAGCCTCTGAAGGGCTTCAGGGGAGTGTCTAGTGATGAGATAAAAATGAGCTTCTAGGCTTTTTAAAAGTGAGGATACTTACAGCCTACCCCCCCTCCACCCTTTACCCAGGACATGCACCCTCATTTCTTTGAAATCTCAGTGTGCCTCCCTGTCTGCTTTCCCTTCTGGTACGGGATGCTGCAGGGTCCCTTTCCAGAACCATCTCCTGAGCCTCTGTCAATCATCCCCTTCCCTTCTGCTGGACCACACTGTCACATCATGTCAGAGCTCCAGGCTCCTTCTGGCCCACAAAGGATGCTCAGTGGGTGTTTGTTGTAATAAGTGAAATTGCCGGTTGGGGTGTGGGAGAAAACTAACCAAAGCAGGAACCTGAAGAACCCTGGGACTGGTATAGATGATGGAACCCAGCCCAGATGCCAGCGACATCTAAGCCATGGATGCAGGAGAATCTGGATAATGGAAAGCAATGGCCAGTAATCCTGCAAGCCCTGTACTGGGGAACTGGGAGGCCAGTGCACTAATCTGCTCTACAGCCACACTGGCTGCATACTTGTTCCTGAGCTGAACTAAAGCCAGGACGAGGCCCTGCAGCCTGCTGGGACATGGGGCCGGTTTGGGCATCAGCTGCTCTTCAGGGCACATGTGTTTGAAGCTTTAAGTTCGGAGACAGAGAAAGGATCCCATTTTCCAGTGCGTTTTAAAACCCAGCCACATTCACAGCTCTGGGCAGGCTCTTGTCTGATTGTGCAGGCTGTGGCAGGAGCAGAGCGGGTCCCAGCAGTCCGGGAAAGAGGGGAGGCTGGGCCATGACTTCAGAGGCAGCACCCTCTAACCTTCCTTAGTGAAGTCAGGCTGGATATAGAATCTCTGAGAGTCCAACCCTTCATTTGCCTAATGCTGTCTGTTCCTAGCCACTCCCTACAGTGAGCTGCCCTCCCTCCCTACGGTGAGTCCATGTGCTCATCCTCCTCCCTGGCTCTGAGGTCTGCTCTGTCTGTCCCCTGCTGAGTAAGCATGGATGGGTGCAGGTGGAATAAAGAGCTAGCCTTGGCACCTCACTAGCCTGGCATTAGCCTGGCATTCGGGCTGGAGAAAGCAGTCCTGGGCTGAAGGCAGATGGCCCTTGACAGAGGAAGTCACCCCTCTGGGGGAGCCTTTTCAATCTACCTGTGTGCCAGAAGAGGGAGGCTGATGGGACCCTTCAGAGCAGGATGTAGGTACATAGGTGTGGTGGGGCACTGGGAAGTAGGACCTGTGAGGCTCCCATCCCTGCTGGTCTGAATGAAGGGATGATCTAGCCCCGTACTCCTTGTTTGAGTGTCTCTTTGAGAAGAGAAGCAGTGGGCGTGAGGTAAAGGAGGGCCTCCATAGAGAGGCTTTCCTAGGACTAGGGGGCTTCTGGTGAGATTCCCTAGTGTGGACCCAGGTGCGATGGATAGGAAGGTAGCTGGATCCTCCATCTCTACGTAGGAGGGAAAGCCCCATACAAATAGATATTGATTTTTGTCGTTCTCACAGTGCATCCCTCTGGAGAGTCAGGGCTTTGTCCTCGGCCGCTACCTCTGCCGCTGCCGACCTGGCTTCTACGGGGCAAACCACTCTGGGGGTATGTAACTATGGTGTGGGCCAAGCAGGCGCTTTACAGGCTGGGCTGGTTAGAGGGGGGTATCCGGGGAAAGCAGGCAGGGGTGAGACACTGGGAGAAAATTTGTGGGGCAAGGGCAGAAGGTCGAGAGAAGCAAAAGAGGCAGGCAGGATCTAGTTTGAGGATGAGCCCATAACATGCCGATCTGCTGCAAGTTGACCTTGCAATGAGCCCTGGCTTGATATCACCTCTTCCTGTTACCCTGCCCTCCTTCAGGAGTACCCACGTCCTCATTCCTCCCTCCTGACCCCTATCCCAGAGGCCACCTTCGGGGGCAGGGAGAGGACTGTGGTGATTCTTGGGAGAAAAGGCTAGGATCTCAGGATGCTCCAGCCACGCCCCTCTTCCTGCACCTGTCTTGTTCTTTATAGGGTTAGAGGAGAATGCCACTCAGCCTACTGGGCAATTTGGGTCCCCGCAAGGCAGCTCCAGGAGGCTGCTTCAGTGCCAGCCCTGTGCTGAGAGCTGCACCAGCTGCATGGATGCCACACCGTGCCTGGTGGAGGAAGCCCTGGCACTGCGGGCAGCAGTGTTGGCCTGCCAGGCGTGCTGCATGTCAGCTGTCTTCCTGAGCATGCTGCTGTCCTACCGCTGCCGCCAGAGCAAGGCAAGGAGGGCTCCACATCTCTCTTCTGCGCGCCCATCCTACCCATCCTGGGCCCCTAGCGTCAACTGGAGACCAGGGGCTACCTAAGACGAGAATTTGGGAGAAACTGGTTCTGGTCTTGATTCTTAATCTAATACAGTCAGTGACATTAGGCGGGTGACCTCACACCTAGACCTGTTTCCTCACCTGTAAAATGAAGGCATTGGATTTGATTCAAAGCAGTGTATAGGTACTAGGGGAAGTGATCTGGACCCTTAGGAAGCTCCCAGGTGAATGGGGGAAGCAGACATGTAAATAAAAAGACAGCTCAGCAGGACAGGGCCGAGAATGGAGTTATGCCTCGGTTTCTGTGGCAGCTTAGAGAAAGGACCCAGTTGTCCTGCCTGAGATGGCATAGCAGACTTTCTGAAGAATGTGACATTTGACCCAGGCTTGAAAGTCAACTGGATGGTTAATGGGCAGAGAAGGGGGTGTCTAGACAAGGGTGCGGTCTGAACCAAAGCGTGGAGGGGTGCATGAGGTACTTTCTAGCTCCAGCAGCCTCTGCTCTGAGCCCAGGTCTACAGCAAGGCCCAGGCTGGGGTTGGGAGAATGGGACTAGGCTGGCGGGGGTTGAAACCTGGGCCTTACCCAGTCTAGTGCAGGGGGAGCTAAGAGCCTATGGTGGGAGCAAGGGGCGTGGCTGTGGGTGGAGGGCGGAGCTAAAGTTTCTGGGTTAAGTCTTGGCCCAGGGCCATTGAGTGGTCCTAAAACAGGCCTGCGACCCTCCCATGCCATCATCCAGGCTCTGTTCCCCCACTGCTCCGCTTACCTGCCTCTCTTGTTCCTGGTTCACAGAGGATCCGGGCGTCTGGCGTTGTCCTGCTGGAAACCATCCTTTTTGGATCCCTGCTACTTTACTTCCCAGTAAGTTTGTGGTCAGAGGCTGACCTCCACCTCCCAGGGTCCCCACAGTCCTAGTGAGGTACCCTCCAAAGCCCAGAATGCTTCCTCCTCTCTGCCCTCTTGGGGGGATTCAGGGACCGCCGAATACCCCTACTCAGATCCACAAATGGCAAGCTGGCATTGTGCTCTAGAAGCAAATAGTCGAGGCTTAAAAAGTTCTATGACCTGCTGTGTGACTTAGGACAAGTTACATAACCTCTCTGACTCTTAAGCTGTTCCTGTGCAGAGTGGAGGTGATGATGCTTCTATTGTAAGGCTGTTAGGAGGATCAACAATATGCTTAGTTAGCATAGACCTGGCACATACTAGGAGTGCAGGAGAAAGCAGCCATTTTTGTCCCCTCCTCACCAGGTGTTCATCCTATATTTCAAGCCCAGTCTATTCCGCTGCATAGCTCTTCGCTGGGTCCGGCTGCTGGGTTTTGCCACTGTCTATGGCACCATTATACTCAAGCTTTATAGGTAGGTAGGGGCTGGAGCAGACCTTGCTCTCACTCTGCCCACTTCCAGCCACGCAAGCTCATTGATGGAATGGCATTTTTCACAGTCAAACCCTTACCAGCTCCACTCCCATGACCCCGAGGCCTGTCCCAATCACTGTAGTCCTCCCTTCATGTCACTTTTCTGGGGTAAGGAGGCAGTGAACCATGGACGGGATAGGAAGACAGGGATGTGGAGAGGTGGGGAGCAGTGGTCAGAGGACAGAGCCCTGGCCCCTTGTCCTTTGTCCTCCCCCTGTATACCTTTGTAGAGTGCTCCAGCTGTTTCTATCTCGAACGGCCCAGCGGGGCCCCCATGTCAGCAGTGGGCAGCTGCTTCGGCGTCTGGGGCTGCTCCTGCTGCTAGTACTGGGCTTCCTGGTTGTGTGGACAGTGGGGGTCCTG
Organism: Saccopteryx bilineata; assembly: GCF_036850765.1. Lineage (NCBI taxonomy): Eukaryota > Metazoa > Chordata > Mammalia > Chiroptera > Emballonuridae > Saccopteryx > Saccopteryx bilineata. Next base: position 376,200,269 of record NC_089491.1, read on the forward strand.
GAGCGAAATATCCTGAACATGCCCCTGGTGACCCAGGGCCACACTCCCATGGGCCGCCACTTCTACCTGTGCCACCATGACCGCTGGGACTACATCATGGTTGTGGGTGAGTTGCTTTAACTGAGCCCAGTCTCTGGCCCCTGGCTCTGCACATCTACAGACCCTCTGGTCCTGCTCCTCCTGCCTTGTACCCGGACCCCTGGCCCAGGTTCCCCCCAGCAAGCTCTACAGAGAAAGGGGTGGCCTGGCTGCTGAGATGGCGCCGGCTCTGTCCCTCCCTGCCCCCCACAGCGGAGATGCTGCTCCTGTGCTGGGGCAGCTTCCTCTGCCACGCCACCCGGGCTGTGCCCTCAGCCTTCCATGAGCCGCGCTACATGGGCTTCGCCCTGCACAACGAGCTGCTGCTCTCTGCTGCCTTCCACGCAGCCAGGTGAGGGCGAGCCCCTACCCACGACTCCTCCCACCTGGCACTACTCCTTGCTTCTCCCAGATGAGTGTACCTCCTTCCCCAGCCATCCTGCCCACGCTGCTATTGCCTCAGCAGGGTGAGGAAGGCCCCCGCCTGCACTCTCTCCCTGCCCCACAGATACCCTTCCTGCACCCCGTGTCTCACCAGTACCCAGGAAGAGGCAGCGCCCTCCCACCCTCGCTCAGTCCTCTCTGCCTTCTCCCACCACACAGCTCAGCTGTCCCAGCAGCATGCCTCTGTGTGTCCGTAAGGACCGGGCCCTGTGGTGGAGGCAGAAACCATCCACAGGACGGTCCCTAATAGAGTTGTGGGGCACAAGTCTGTGCTTAGGCGGCCAGAGAAGGCCAGGCGGAGTGGTATGGGAGGGCTTTTCAGAGGTCGATTTTTTTTTTTCATTCTTCCGAAGCTGGAAACGGGGAGGCAGTCAGACAGACTCCCGCATGTGCCCGACCGGGATCCACCCGGCACGCCCACCAGGGGGCAATGCTTTGCCCCTCTGGGGTGTCGCTCTGTTGCATCCAGAGCCACTCTAGTGCCTGGGGCAGAGGCCAAGGAGCCATCCCCAGCGCCCGGGCCATCTTTGCTCCAATGGAGCCTTCCTGTGGGAGGGGAAGAGAGAGACAGAGAGGAAGGAGAGGGGGAGGGGTGGAGAAACAGATGGGCGCCTCTCCTGTGTGCCCTGGCCGGGAATCGAACCCAGGACTCCTGCACACCGGGCCGACGCTCTACCGCTGAGCCAACCGGCCAGGGCTGAGAGGTCGATGTTAACGTGAGCCGTGAGGTAGCACCTACATCCTAGAGGGGGCAAGAAGGAAGAGCTTCTCCTCACTCCACCGGCACCTCCACAGAGCTCAGGGCTGGGGCTGGAACAGTGAGACTGGTGAGGGGGGAGGGGCCACTCCCACCCGTAGATAAGAATCTCCCTCCCGTCACACTGTCAGGTTTGTGCTGGTTCCCTCCCTGCACCCGGACTGGACCCTCCTCCTCTTCTTCTTCCACACGCACAGCACAGTCACCGCCACCCTGGCTCTAATCTTCATCCCCAAGGTGAGGTCTTCCCCCTTCCGGAGGTAAGAGAGTCCCAGCTCCTTTGTCATGGAGCACTGTGGATCTGCAACAGCACCCTCTCCAGGTCAGGGTGAGGATGACACCCTGCAGGTGTGTGGGCTCTGATCAACAGGAACCCTAAGCAAGAAGCCCACTCGGGGGAGGAAGCTACCTCCAATCCCTGGGCAAGCGAAATTAGAACAGGACGAGAGGGGTCCTTGTAACACAGCATTAAGAGGGTGGACTCTGAAAGTCAATTTGGAAGCAGTTACAGAGGAGGGGGGAGCTGAGGACATGGCTAGGAGTTGCAGGGACAGGAGGTTGAGAGTCCCTGGTCTCTAAGCCAGAGAAGATCAGGGAGGATGAGAGGGAGCAAAAGTCTTTGGACCCCGAAATTCTGAATCAGAGAGGGGGTAAATGAATATTCATGAAGTAAAAACATTCCACGGGGCAGGTAGAGGAGGCGTGAACAGGGCGCCGAGGCGAGTCTTTGTCCTGATCATGCCCATTTCCCTGGCCAGTTCTGGAAGCCGGGGGCTCCTCCCCGAGAGGAGATGGTGGAGGAGGTGTATGAGGACGAGCTGGACCTGCAGCGCTCAGGCTCCTACTTTGACAGCAGCACTGCCTCCGCTTGGAGCCAGCGCAGCCTGGACCCTGGAGACATCCGGGTACGTGCCGCCCTCTCCGCCTCCTTCTGGTGCTCGCCTTCGGGGACTGCCCTGCTTCTAGCTTTCCCTCTCCCTGAGACCCTCCCTCCTTCTCTACCATTGCCCTAAACTACTTCCCCTGGCTCTATTTAAGGAAGGCCACATATCACTCAAGTGAAAAGAACCCCGAAATTTCAGAACCCAGAGCCCTGAGGCCCAGACGCTTGGCAAGTTAGAGGCGAGCAGAGTCATGAGCGGAGTTCTAATCTCCCGTGCTGCCCACTCCCATGCAGCAGGGACATCTCCAGGGGCAGACAGACTAAGGAGCCCCCGAGTCCCCAGCACCCTGGGGCAGTTGGGGACTCTAGTGTCAGTTGGGGCTAGGCAGTTCAGGCAGTGAGTGGCTACCAAGGGTTTCCACGCTGGACCCCCTTTCCCTGGACCTGACTTTCTTAAAGAAAGAAAGTTCTTCCTGAGTCTTACATCAGGAGAGCATCCAGACTCTCATTTCTCTGGTTAGGGATATCACTATAGTCATGGGAACCCTGAGAGGCTCAGTGGGGAGGAAATAAGGACACTTTGTGGTCTAAGCCCATTGGTTTTTGTTTTTTGGGGTTTTTTTTTGGGGGGGGTTGGTATTTTTCTGAAGTTGGAAACGAGGAGGCAGTCAGACAGACTCCCGCATGCGCCTGACCAGGATCCACCCGGCATGCCCACCAGGGGGCGATACTCTGCCCATCTGGGGCATTGCTCTGTTGCAACCAGCGCCATTCTAGTGCCTGAGGCAGAGGTCACAGAGCCATCCTCAGTGCCCGGGCCAACTTTGCTCCAATGGAGCCTCGGCTGCGGGAGGGGAAGAGAGAGACAGAGAGAAAGGAGAGGGGGAGGGGTGGAGAAGCAGATGGGTGCTTCTCCTGTGTGCCCTGGCCGGGAATCCAACCCGGGACTCCTGCACGCCAGGCCAACGCTCTACCACTGAGCCAACAGGCCAGGGCTAAGCCCATTGTTTTATGAAACCTACAGTGTAGGAAAATCTCAGGAAGCCATTTTGTCCATCCCCTCTATCTTCACCGGGGCCCATCTCTACACCTGACTTGGTTTTTGTCTTGTTTTGGTTTTTTAGCAAGAGCGAGAGAGGGACAGACAGACAGGAAGGGAGAGAGATGAGAAGCATCAACTCATTGTTGCGGCACCTTAGTTGTTCATTGATTGCTTCCCATATGGGCCTTGACCATGGGGCCTCCAGCTGAGCCAGTGACCCCTTGCTCAAGCCAGCAACCTTGGGCTCTAAGCTAGCGCCTTTTGGGTTTAAGCCAGTGACCATGGGGTCATGTCTATGATCCTACCCTCAAGCCGGTGAGCCTGCGCTCAAACCGGAAACCTCAGGGTTTCCAACCTGGATCCTCAGTGTCCCAGGCTGATGCTCTATCCACTGCGCCACTGCCTGGTCAGGGTACACCTGACTTGTTTCATCTCCTCACTCCTTCCTTGTCCCAGTTGCCTCTGCCTCTCATTCCTCCCTGTATCATCCACACCCGCTGAGCTCGGCCTGCCCTGCCTCCTACCCCCTGGGGATAGAGTGAACTGAGACCTCAACCCTGCAGGGAAGCAGGGAGCGTGGAGGACACTGTCACAGCCACGCGCCCTCGGTCCTCTACTTTGTGGAGCAGCAACCAATCTCCTCACGCTATTCTGGCTCTGGGGCCAAACCCAAAATATAAAAGACTTTCAAAGCCCCACTGTATCACTGCCACCCGCATGTGGCACTTTTCATGCCCACTAGTCCCCAGTAATCCTCCTAAGGAAGCCAATACTAGTCAGCCAGTTCTTGTTACGTCACAGAAGCAGAGCCCCAGAGAGGTCAAGGAAATAATACCCTCGAGGCTCATGACGGGTCAGCAGCCTCAGCCTCGGGTTTCCTGTCCCCCCACGTTGGTGATTGCCCACCAGAACCCAGTGCCCCAGAGAAGGGAGAACACACTGCATCCTCAGAGCTGAGTGGGTCCGGCTGGGACAGGTGGGCGCTGTTCTTAGGGAAAGGGAGAGGTGAATTCTGAGAGGTTTAAATGCAAGGAAAGACACAGCTTGGTAGGAAAGAGATTTCCCTGGGGAAAAAGTGGTCTACTCAGGGCTGAGAGGGATAACAGCCACGGGGAGGTCTCTCCATGGGGAGGAGAGACGCGCCCATGCGTGCTTATGTCAGCCCTGCCCTCCCTGCTGCTCCCTTCCCCCAGGACGAGTTGAAGAAGCTCTATGCCCAGCTGGAGGTCCACAAGACCAAAGAAATGGCTGCTAACAACCCCCACCTGCCCAAGAAGCGTGGCGGCTCGCGCCAGGGCCTGGGCCGGTCCTTCATGAGGTACCTGGCCGAGTTCCCCGAGGCGCTGGCCCGGCAGCACTCCCGGGACCTGGGCTCCCCGGGCCGCAGCAGCCTGCCGGGCTCTTCCCGCCGCCGGCTTCTCAGCTCCAGCTCCCAGGCGCCCGAGGGGCCCCGCGCCCTGCGCAAGTCCCGCAGCACCTACGACCACAGCCACCGCCGGGAGCAGGACCCTCCTCTGCTGGACTCGCTGCTGAGGAGGAAGCTGGCCAGGCGGGCCTCCCGGGCAGAGAGCAGGGGGTCCGCGCGGGGGCCGCCGGCCCTGGGCGTCAAGTCGGCCAGCGCCCACAACCTGACGGTGGGGGAGACGCTCCCCAGAGCCCGGCCCGCCGCCCTGCAGAAGTCGCTCAGCGTCATGGCTGCCTCCAGCGAAAAGGCCCTGCTGGTGGCCAGCCAGGCCTACCTGGAGGAGACTTACCAGCAGGCAAAGGAGCGAGAGGAGAGAAGGAAGGCGGAGGCGGCCTTGGCGAGCCCAGTTCGGAGGCTGTCGGCTAGGAGGCTGGAGCGCGCTAGAGGGGCCCCTCTGTCAGCCCCGCCGTCGCCTGCCAAGGACAGCAGCATGGACGGCTCCTGTTCCTCTGGGAAGCTGCAAGAGGAGGCTGCGAGGGGGCGTCCTCACCCACCCCTCCAGCACCAGGTCTCCACACCCGCCATGGCCCTGTCTGGCTCCTGCCTGGGAGAGCCGAGGATGCTGTCTCCCACTTCCACCTTGGCTCCAGCTCTGCTGCCAGCCCCAGGCCCGGTTCTAGCTCCATTCTCAGTTCCCTCCCCGAACCCCAGCTTACTCACCTTCATCTGCCCCTGGGAGAATGCAGATCTGCCAGTCAAGAAAGAAACTGTAGCTCAAGAAGGCCCCTCAGGGCCAGAGCAAGGCCACCACTCCCCTGCCCCAGCTCGGGCCAGGCTCTGGAGGGCCCTGTCTGTTGCCATAGAGAAAAGGGGTGCTGGGGGGGACGGGATGGATGCTGATGATAGGCGTCTCCAGGGGGAAGCGGAGGAGGTGGATGAGGACAGGCCCAAGGTCTTCTCTAAATCCCACAGCCTCAGGAGCCCTGTTCATCAGGGTTCTGTGCGCAGCCTCGGCCTGGCTATCAAAGCTTTGACCCGGTCTCGGAGCACACACACAGAAAAGGACGGCAGGGAGGGTAGCCCTGAGGGGGAGAAGGGCAGAGTTTCAGGAGAGGGGGTGGGGGCATGCCCCAGATCCCCCCGGCCAGGTGGGCGCAAGGTGGTGAGTAAGCAGGCCGCCCTAGCGCCCTGTGAAGATGAGGAGTCCCTCCAGAACCAGCAGAATGCTCACACCAGCAGAATGCTCAGTGTCGGTTACCAGGAGGGCAACAGGGAACAAGAAGACAGAGGGAGGAGGACAACCCAGGGCCAAGGGGAAGGGAATGATGAGCGAGCAGGTAAAACAGGGCCTGCCGCACGGAGGCAAGTCAGGCAGGGCACAGTCGGGGACAAAAATGCTGAGCAAGCAAAAGAAGCCCCTGCAGGAAAGCAGGACCTGCTCAAAGCTGACCTCCAGCCCCTCAGCAGTGCTGACTGCAGGGTGGCAGAGGTGTGCCCCTGGGAAGTCACCGAGTCAGAACCGTGTCTGCCTGCCAGCAGCAAGGCTGAAATCTGCCCTTGGGAGGTGAGTGAAGGAGGCCCTGCAAGGGGAATGTTAAGACAAGATCTGGATGGCTCCCAAGAAGAATCAGAGCCCAAAGATGGGGCTGCCATTGCTCGGAAAAAGCCAGAAAGGCTGGTCGGGGGGCAGGAGGCAGTGTGTCCCTGGGAGAATGCGGACCCCAGGGGTTTGTCCCCTCAGTCTGCCCCTCAGGACTCTGAGAGACCCAAGGGCAGGTCTGAGGTAGGGGGCAGTATGGAAGCTAGACAGGTGGAGAAGTGTCAGCAGAAAGTCACAGGCCCAGAGGCTGGTACACCTGACATCACCAAGGCAGAGCTCTGTCCCTGGGAGACAAGTGAAGGAGGAGAGAAGGAGAAACCACCTGACATCACCAAGGCAGAGCTCTGTCCCTGGGAGACAAGTGAAGGAGGAGAGAATGGGAAACCATCCCAAGAAGGGGTGAAGAAGCTCCCTCAGGAAAAGCAAAATGCCCCCCAGAAAGCAACCTGCCGGAAAGAGCAGAAACAGGACCGAGATGTGGCGTCTCTTTGTTCATGGGAGAGGACTGATTTCCGTGGCCCCTTAGCGATCTCTTCTGAGGCCCCAGGGACGCCGGAGTGTTCGGGAAGCCTTGTGGAGGTGTGTCCGTGGGAGGCAGCAGAGGCTCCTGCTATCAAGAAAGCAGAGATTTGTCCCTGGGAGCTGAGTGATGAGGCAGTGGGGAAGGAACTGCTGTGTCAGGGCCCGGGTGGACAATCTGTCCAAGAAGAGAGCCAGGCTTCCAGCAAAGGGCTCTTTGGAGAGACGGGCGAACAAACTGGGGAAGTAGTGCAGACCCCCAGTCCGCAGCAGGGGTTGGCGTGTCCCTGGGAAAACACAGCCCCTGGGCACTCCAGCCCATGTCTGGACAATTCCTCACCCAGAGCTGGTGGCCAGCTCCTCAGCAATGGAAGAAGCACAGCCATGCAGCTCTGTCCACAGGGAGACCCCAAAGGAGGAGAATCGCAGAAGAACAAGGAGAAAACGCCTGAAACACCAGGAATCAAAGATGTCACAGCATGGGAGAAGCCTGAGGGACGGCTCCAAAAGCAGGAAGCAATCTGTCCTTGGGAAGGCATGGACCCCGGCAGCTTCCCCCCACAACCAGGTCCTCAGGACACAGACAGACCCAGAGCCAGCTTGCAGGTGGCAGGCAGTGTGGGAAGCAAAACTGCCGCCATCTGTCCATGGGACGTGGAGGACTCCCTGTCTGCTGAGAAGGCAGAGATCTGTCCCTGGGAAGTGAGTGCCGGAACAGGGGACGAACGAGTTTTGGGAGTTGAGGCCATCAGGACATTGCCAAACAGTACAGGAAAGGATTCTGCAGATTCTGGACCCAGTGAGATAGCCATTACTGCTCCAAAGAACCCGGAGAGGCCAGCCCAGGAGCGGGAGGTGGCCTGTCCGTGGGAGAGCGTGGCTCCAGGGGGCCCCTCTCAGCACTCAGACACTGTGGCTACTGGCGGACTAAACGCTGGACTCCAGGAACAGGGCCACGTGGGGTGCAGGCCGGCTGAGGTGTGTCCCTGGGAGGTGGAGGAAGCATCTGCCAGTGACAAAGTCAAGATCTGTCCCTGGGAGGTAAATGGAGCAACTGGGAAGGGACTGGAACAAGAGACAGCGAGTGGTTCAGCAGGGCCGAGGGAGGAAACTCCAGAAAGGGGGAGACTCGCCCCCCTGGAAGGAGACATATCAACAGCAGAGACAAAACTGAGCCAGGAGCGGGAAGCTCTTTGTCCTTGGGAGAAGAACTTGAGGGAACCCTGGACTGAGGCCCCCAAGGTCTCAGACTCGCCCAGCAGCATGAGTAGCAAAGTGTCAGAGGGACATTCCTTAGAAGGCAATGATGAGGTAGGAGAGAAAGGGGACCAGATACCAGACCCCGAAACAGGTTCCCTCCAAGAACACGTAACCCAAGAAAAAGCTCCATCTTCAAAAGCGGAAGTCACTGCTGAAGATGGGGGGAAAGCAGACAGTGAGCTACAACCTCTCTGTTCCGGGGAGGGCGCGGCAGTCTCTTCCTCCTACTCAGAAACTCAGTGCCCTGACCAACTGAAAGCTGGGTCTCAGAAACTGGTCAGAGTTGGGGACAGGTGCGCTGAGGTGTGCCCATGGGACACTCCTGCCCCTGATGCTCGTAAGCCTGACAGCAGCGCCAAAGCAGAGGTCTGTCCCTGGGGGGTGACTGAAGGAATCCCTGAAGGAATGTCCACACAGAATGGAAAAGGGGAACCTGAGGAGGAGAAGGAGAGAGCCTCAGAAAAACCAGAGCCCGCAGCAGGGGCCGTTCAGGACAAGCCAGAGAGGGCAGGCGGGGTGCAGGAGGCTGTGTATCCCCGGGAGAGTCAGGACAGTGGAGGTCTGTCTCCACCACCAGCCCCACGGGCTTCAGACAGAAGCAGAGGCACTTCTGAGGCAGCAGGCAGTGTGGAGGCCAGGGCAGCAGAAGTGTGTCCGTGGGAAACGGTAGAGGCTCCCTCTGCCAAGAGAGCAGACGTCTGCCCATGGCAAATGAGTAAAGCAGCAGCAGCAGCAGCACAGGAGAGGGGCCCAGAAGAGGAAGTGGACAGAGAACCCCAAAGGCAAGGAGAGCTGTTCCTTCAAAAGGCAGAGTCTGGAAGGATTGCAGAACATATTTCAAAAGCAGCGGCAAAAGGCAGCAAAGAGCAGGAGACAGTCTGCCCCTGGGAAGGCACGGGTTCAGATGGACTTTCCCCCCAGCCAGATGCTCTGGACACTGACCAAGCCAAAGTCAGTCCCCATGGAGCAAGTAGTATCGGGGGCAGGATGGCAGAGCTGTGTCAGTGGGAAATCACAGATCCAGAAGGGAATAAAATAAAGGGCACCATGGCAGACATCTGTCCTTGGGAGGGAACTGGAGCCCCATCTGAGGAATCTGGCCTCCTGGCTTTAACAGCAACTCAGACAGAAATATTTTTCCCCAGAGCCCCTGAGAACCCACCACGCCTTTCGGTCCAGAGACCTCTGGGTGGCTCCCTTCCAGGAAGCAAAAGCCCCCGCCCCAAGGTGAGCGAGCCAGCCAGTTCTTTTACTGTGGAAGGTGTCAGAGAATTCCAAGGACCTTCAGGACTTGAGCCAAGGACCAGCTTAGCTGCAGGGCCAAGTCTCCAAGAAGCTGAGTCTCAGAATTCTTCTTCCCTAACTGAAGACCAAGGAGAAGTGGCTTCCACAGCTCCACATGAAGAACTCGCCCCTCCAACCGTTTATCCTTGGGACTGGGAGTAACAGTTCCCAGTTTAAAGTCGGGTGAGGTCAAACATCAGGTGGCTGCCTTTCAGAAGCCAAGGTCCTTTCCAAGTCCTAGGTGTTCCCAAAGAGTTGAAACAAAGACGCTTGGCCACTTCCCCTCTCCAGGAAAGCCAGAAATCAATTCATTCAAAGACAAATTGTATGAGAAGGATGCTCAAACGCCAACAGAGAGTTGCACCCTCTCTTTACTTCCAATTCTTCCTGCTGTAGGGAACAAAGGCCAGACCCTCGGCTTCTAACGAATCCTCCTATCTAGCTACAGTACTCAACACAAGCCGTCTGTGTCTGGACACTCACTTGAAAAGCCAATGTTAGGGGTGAAAGGGAGTCAGCAGTGCCCCGCCCACATTTTCTCATGGGGAAACCCTATTATTCTCTGAAGTCTACAAAGGATCTCTTTTTTTTTTTTAATCTTTTGTGACAGAGACAGAGAGAGGGACAGATAGGGACAGACAGACAGGAAGGGAGAGAGATGAGAAACATCAATTCTTTGTTGCAGCACCTTAGTTGTTCACTGATTGCTTTCTCATATGTGCCTTGACCAGGGGGCTACAGCAGACTGAGTGACCCCTTGCTCAAGCCAGTGACCTTGGGCTCAAGCTGATGAGGCTTGCTCAAATCAGATGAGCCCGTGCTCAAGCTGGCGACCTCAGGGTTTCAAACCTGGGTCCTCCACGTCCCAGTCCAATGCTCTATCCACTGTGCCACCACCTGCCTGGTCAGGCTCTTGTCTTTCTTCCTTCCTTCCTTCCTTCCTTCCTTCCTTCCTTCCTTCCTTCCTTCCTTTTTCCTTCCTTCCTTCCTTCCTTCCTTCCTTTTTCCTTCCTTCCTTCCTTCCTTCCTTCCTTCCTTCCTTCCTTCCTTCCTTCCTTTATTTTCTTTTTTTCTTTCTTTTCTTCTTTCTTAAGAAACTATACCACACAAGGCACTGGCTGCACAAGTAGTGAGGGTCACAGGTCACCATAGGAAGCTTAAGAAGCAACTTAATTCGCCTGACCTGTGGTGGCGCAGTGGATAAAGCGTCGACCTGGAAATGCTGAGGTCGCCGGTTCGAAACCCTGGGCTTGCCTGGTCAAGGCACATATGGGAGTTGATGCTTCCTGCTCCTCCCCCACTTCTCTCTCTCTGTCTCTCCTCTCTGTCTCTCCCTCTCCTCTCTAAAATGAATAAAAAAAAAATAAATTAAAAAAAAAAAAAAGAAGCAACTTAATTCAAGTTCAAAGAGAAATAAGAGGAAAACCTAAATGGCTCAAACGAAGTGCCCGAAATGACATCAAGACCTTGTTTTGACTTTAGATCTCCAGTTTCTGCTTAATTGATCCTCAGACCTGCCTTGCTTGACTACTGAGGCAGAGCTAATCAAGCACTCTCACATCCGTATCATCTAGCATCCAAAGCAGAGTCAGAGACAGAGTAGGGAAGGACAGACAAGCACCCTAGGTCCTCCCCACGCTGGCCAAGGTCGAGTTCTCTCTTCCAGACACCCTGTCTCCTCGTGCAAGTAGTAAGCCTCTTGTTTGCTTTTTCAGATGGCCTCCCCTTCTTCCCACCCCATCTTTCCCAGTCTCTAGACTTCATCTCACAGGCTCATTCTGCCCCTCCTAGCCTTTCAGTGCTGTCATCAAAGGGACCCCTCTCTGTTGTCAATGCAACTGGAGCCAGGAGAATCTCTGGTTCTGATGCGAGAGCCACTCCAAATCACTTGCTCAGTAACAAGAGGCCCACATTAGTCTCCTTTCCGAGAAGCCTGGGAAAGAAAGGAGGTCCTGTTTACAGCCAGCACTGGAACTGCCCTCAGAAAGAGTAGTGCTCCAGGGCAGGTTAGAGGCCTGAGGGCTGGGGAGAGGGCACCCTGTAAATACAAAGCCTTCTTTCTTAGGGAGCTCTCTCCTGTTCTTAGCTCTATTCTCCCAAGTCAGCTCAGGCTACCCTTACTTAGGCAATCCTAGATAACCGAGTTCTGGAATTAGATGATACCACCAGAGGGAAATGAGGAAGGAGAAAAACATGGTCAAAGAAGTCCCAGGACTGGCAGGGGTGAGCGGGGGCGGATACCAGCAGGGTAACCATGGCAGAACTGGGCAGGGGCATGAAAGGCGGCAGTAAGCCCACCTGCTAACTGGACAGATGCAGATGCAATTCTGAGAAGGACGGGCAAAACAAGACCAAATACCCAATGAGGGAGAACGAGTCTGCATGTGAGCACTCCGGGCAGACATGGCTCGTCACAGAGAAAGCAGCAAGTGCTCCACTTCCAAACAGGAGGAAAAGGTACGGAGTAACCCACTTTTTAACAGACTAGATGCCCTTGTTCCCATATCTAGGCCCTTCCACTTACCTAGGTCCCTTGTGTTGGCCTTTCAGAGAATTGAAGTGTTTCATTGCTCTGGGCTCTGGCTGGTTAACCCCACCCTTTCTGAGCCAATGCAAATTTTTGCTAACTATGCACCTCAGAACAATCCCACTGGGTCTGGTCTAACTAGGAACAATAATGTTATCCCTATACCCACTGTTTTGAAATAAACCATGGAGAAAAAAATAAAGAATGCATCTTCCTGGCAGTTGGTTCTAGTTTATTCATTATGGTGATTTTTAGTTTTATTGATTTTAGAGAGACAGGAACATTGATCTGTTCCTATATGTGCCCTGACCGAGGAACAAACTGACAACTTCTGTGCTTCAGGCCAAGGCTCTAACCAACCGAGCTATATAGGCTAGGGCATCGTTTTCTTTTTTCAATGTTTTAAAACCAGAACAGTAAGAAAACTAATGCATGTTCTAAAGTCCAAGGTAACAACACTTCAGCCTCCAGGACTTCAGCTCTGTGGCCATCTGGTCTCTGCCTGGTCTTTCTAACCAATCCTTTACATCTGGGCCACTTGCTCAGCTGGATTTGATCCCAAGGTGAAATGACAATTGCACTTATCCTCTGGCTCCCTGGTGGCAACGACAGCTTAGCTACTATTTAGAATTATCCAGAGACCCTGGAGACAGATCTGGGGGCATGGGGTGAAACAACTTATTTAAAGCACTGTTTTCACATATTCAGAGAAAGCAATGTATCGTTTGCCCAGTAAGTGTGCTTTGTTTCTCTGCTTCCCTACCCAACCTGGATTACCTCTCTTTACTTTGGTTGGCCGTGGATCCTGCTCAAAGCACTCCCCATCTCATTTTGCCTTAATCCAGGGGCTCACACAAACAGGATATAACCAAACCTTACTCAGACTGCAAAATGATGTACATTTTAAGCCCCAAGGGTTGAAACTAAGTAGCATGATGAGAGTGACTGCTTTGGATTAACCCACCAATGCTGCCTCTTCCCTAAGCATACACGTCTTGTTTCCACAGTCAGCACTCAGCAGCTGTTGTAAAGAAAACCATTTCCCCCAGTGAGGCCTGGTCTGTTTGCTGAGATGGTAGCTTTAGAGAGAGTGAGGAGTCAGGTTATTCTCAACTTGATTCCAGTTTCTTTGGACTGTATTCTCAGGACAAGGTCAGAACAGATTCAGCTTTACCCTAATTTACAGACTCCTTAAAAGAAAATTCTAGGCTTGAAAAAAATGAAGTATGAGAATTAAGGTCCTATTTTTTAAGGGAAGGCCACAGTGGACTGAGAAAGCCAAGCTTGCTGCTGGTACAGTGATTTCCCATCATTAACTCTGATGGCCCAGGACACATGGGAATGTGAAGGCCCACTTCTCCCTCCCAATGGCTTAGCTGGAGGGCCTGGGCTATTCCACTCCACACAGGTCCATATTCTGGTACCTTTGCCTTCCTAGCGTTGGGCTGAATGGTCGCCATCTCTAAAATGTGCTAGAAATCAGAAAACCAAGCCTTATAAATGGATTACCCAAATACAGTGTGTCCGTAAAGTCATGGTGCACTTTTGACTGGTCATAGGAAAGCAACAAAAGACGATAGAAATGTGAAATCTGCTCCAAATAAAAGGAAAACTCTCCCAGTTTCATACCTATTCAGTGCAGTTTGATGTGGGCTCACACACAAATTTTTTAGGGCTCCTTAGGTAGCTATCCCGTATAGCCTCTACAGACTCATCACTGACTGATGGCCTACCAGAACAGGGTTTCTCCACCAAACTGCCAGTTTCCTTCAACTGCTTATCCCACCGAGTAATGTTATTCCTATGTGGTGGCGCTTCGTTATAAACGCGCCGATATTTATGTTGCACTTTGGTCACAGATTCGAATTTAGCGAGCCGCAGAACACACTGAACTTTCCTTTGTACCGTCCACATCTCCACTGGCATGGCCATGGGCTGCTCCACTGTATACACGGTGTTACGTCATCATCTGCGCATGCGCACATGCTGCCACATCATCCTACAGAAACTGGGAGGGTTTTCCTTTTATTTGGTGCAAATTTCACATTTCTATCGTCTTTTGTTGCTTTCCTATGACCGGTCAAAAGTGCACCATGACTTTACAGACACTGTATACGAGCTCCATGGCCCCTGCCTTCCCCCTTGATTCCTGGGATCACACCAGGATGCAGCTGATAATTAAGAACACAATCCAAAGGCTGAAGGATGTGATTTTTCTTTTTTTTTTAAGGTAAGAAGAGGGGAGACAGTGAGACAGACTCCCACATTCACCCTCCCCAGCAACCCCGTCTGGGCCCAATGCTCAAGTGCTAAGCTATTTTTAGCATCTGAGGCTGACGCACATGAATCAACTGAGCTATCCTCAGCACTTGGGACCACGCTCAAAGCAACTGAGCCACTGGCTATGGGAGGGGAAGTGGAAGAGAAAGGGGAGAGGGGAGAGATGTTCACTTCTGTGTGCCCTGACCAGGAATCGAACCCAGGACATCCATATATGGGACCAATGCTCTATCTCAGTGGTAGTCAACCTGGTCCCTACCGCCCACTAGTGGGCGTTCCAGCTTTCATGGTGGGCAGTAGTGGAGCAACCAAAGTATAAATAAAATGATAGATTTAACTATAGTAAGTTGTTATAAAGATTTATTCTGCCAAACTTAGCAAAAATCCGACATAAAGTACTTGGTAAGTAATTATTATTATATGCTTTAACTTGCTGTAACTCTGCTTTATAAATTTTATAAAGTAAAGTTACTTCCCTACTTTATAAATCACCATTACTGTGGAACCGATGGACGGTTAGAAAATTTCACTACTAACAGAGATATAAAAGTGAGCGGTAGGTATAAAAAGGTTGACTACCCCTGCTCTATCTACTGAGCCACTGGCCAGGGCCTAAATGATTTCTTTGGATTTACATTCTGTGAAATACAAATATTGATTCAGTGAGTGAGTATATGAGAAAAGGTCCTCTTAAATGATATCATCCCTTAAAAACACTATTTTTCCCAAGTCTGAATTTCCCAAAGTTACATCACTCACAATTAAGCCTGTCTTCCATTTTTGCCATTTGAAGGCTTATCTACTTCTGGTCTGAACCAGGGAATATGGATAGAACCCACCACAACTGATTCAACACCACAAGAGTATTTTATTTCAAACTCTGGTCCCTGCCCTGTGATAAGAGAAAATTCTGCTTGTTTGCTCCTGATAGTCTCTGCTGTGGGAAAACCTGATGTCAAGTGTTCTCTGAAACATGATGTCTTTCATAAAGATCCAGAAGGTAGGCATGAAATTTAAAAAAGAAGTGGGTCCAGAGCTGTACACAGAAGCCCCCAACCTGGGCCCAGCCCTCAGCTGTGGTTCTTGAGAATGAGACTGCTGAAGAGACCCAAGCAGGACAGCGGAGCACAAAGGTAGTTCTTTCTCCAGCATGATGAAGATGGATGACTTCACAGCTCCCAGCCACCTCATCACCCGTGCTTCAACCCAGCTGTCGTTTCTGCCATCAGGCTTGCAGAGGCTTATGGGCCTCTCCTTGTGGCTCTTCATAGTCTTCCCAGGGTTTCAGCTGGGGGCCAGGGATCATCACCGTCTGAAAGAGCAGGAAGCTGAGTTATCCACCATCCAAGGCCATGGCTCACCCAGGAGAGATTCACCCTCCCCTTCGTACTCACTGACAGGATTCCCCTTCGCTGGTGCTGCATCACCCCCCTCTCCACTAGGTGGCGCCCAACAGGACTGGCTTAGGATGCCTCAGTCCTCTTAAACCACAAAAGCTGCCTGCCCTACCTTAAGAATGGGCTGCTTAGGAGGTGCCCATGGAGGGACGATCTTGCCGTGCATTCTCCAGCTCCCATAGGGGTTTGTCAGTTGCTTTTCAAAGACAACATACTCCAGGACATCCTTGGGCACATCTTCTTGTCCGTACATCAATCTGCCAAACCGGTCATAGACTGCCAAGGTCTGCAAGGATGAAAGCAAGTCTGGCCTGTTAGCCTTCAGAGTTGTTTGTTTCTGGGTTGGTTTGTTTTTGCACACAACCATAACAGAATGTTTCAATGGGTAGAAAAAAATTATCTCAGAATTCTGAATCTAGACTAACTGATCAACCACTGACACCTTTTATTATTAGAGCAGTTTTTGACTGAGAAGGGGAGCAGAAAGGAAGTCTAAACCAGGAAGGGTAGCAGAGAAGTATCCTTGCATCTGTCTCAGCACAGCTAACTACCAGCAATGGGAAAGGCATAGGGACACAGAAGGAAGACCAAAGGGAACCTTTCCTTAGAACCTCCAGCCCTCGGCAGCTGTAGCCAGAATTCCAGAAGCAGGTGCCCAACCTGAGAATGAAGAAAAGCTGGGAGAAAAGCAGACTGGTGCCTCTACCTGCCGGGTATGCATGCGGACGGTGATCTGGCCATATATGTTGCCCTGGTTCACCATACTCGAGCAGCGAACCTGAACCACTCGGGGTGGCTCTAAAGATTCCACAAAGCTCCAGCGGACAGTCTTATATTGGATGTCCCAGACCATTTCCTAAGGGCAGAAGAGAACAAATTCTAAGTTCTTCCCTCCCTTTGGGAAACTGGTGCTTCCTTCCACACCTGTTCTCACTTCTGGCAATACTACAGCCAATATGCAACATTTTCCACCAAATACTTCCTTTTTTTCCTTTTCCAAGTGAGAGGAGGGGAAATAGACAGACTCCCACATGTACCCTGACCAGGATCCACCTGGCAAGCCCCATCTGGGGCTGATGCTCTGCCCATCTGGGGCCATGCTTGCAACTGAGCTATTTTTAGCGCCTGAGGTGAAGGTTCCACAGAGCCATCCTCAGCGCCTGGGACCAATGTGCTAGAACCAATCAAGCCATGGCTGCAGGAGGGGAAGAGAGAGGGAGAGAGAGAAGGGGGCAGTAGGGGTGGAGAAGCAGATGGTCGCTTCTCCTGTGTGCCCTGACCAGGAATCGAACCCAGGACATCCACATGCCAGGCTGACACTTTACCACTAAGCCAACCGGCCAGGGCCACCAAATGCTTTCTTGTACCATCTTTTTCACCATCCTAAGATCTGATTAAGCCATTGCTCAAGCCCACCTCACTATAACTCTTTTCATTTAAATCACAGCTCCAGATCAACCTATCTCCTTGAGGACCCTTCTCCAAATCAATGAAAACCACACTCCAAACTGCCAGCTTACCTAATATACCCTTATCCTTCCCATACACTTTCTTTTTTACTTTTTTAATGATGTTATTGGGGTTACATTGGTTAATAAAATTATAGCTTTCAGGTGTATAATTCTATAATATATCATCTGTATATTATATTGTATGTTCACCACCCCAACCTCCCATACACTTTTATACTCTGCTAATTATTGCAAGTATTTCTGCTGACTACATACATGTTATTCTCCCCACCCATTTCAGAAGAAGAGGGTGAGATTTTACAGGGATATTAAGGCTAGCCTGACTGGTGGTAGTGTAGAGGATAGAGTGTCAACCTGGGAGGCTAAGGTCCCAGATTCGAAACCCTGAGGTCGCCAGCTTGAGTGCAGGCTCACCTGCTTCAGCACAGGCTCACTAGCTTGAGCCCAAAGGTCATTGATGTGAAGCCCAAGGTCACTGGCTTGCGCAAGGGCTCACTGGCTTGCCCTGGGTGCCCCAAGCAAAGCACGTATGAGAAGCAATCAATAAACAACTAAAGTGCAATTACAAGTTGATGCTTCTCATCTCTCTCTTCCTGTCTCTCTCTCCACCCCACCCCTCTCATTCATAAATAAATAAATAAAGGCTAACTGCTAAGACTAGATTAGCTATCCCTGTCCCTAGGGAGATAAGGCCAAACTGATAGAAACTGATTTTTATGTTTTAGAAATTTATTTGAGAAAGATAGGAGGGAGGGATGAGAAGCATCAACTCATAGTTGCTTCACTTCAGTTATTCACTGATTGCTTCTCATATGTGCCTTGACCTGGGGGGCTCAAGCTGAGCCAGTGACCCCTTGCTCAAGCCAGTGACTTCGGGCTCCGGCCACTGACCTTGGGATCATATTAATGATCCCGTGCTCAAACCAATGAACTCAATGAGCTCAAGCTTGGAGACCTTGGAGTTTCAAACCTGGGGACCTTAGCATCCCTGGTCAACACTCTATCCACTGTGCCACCATCAGTTAGGCAGAAACTGATTCTTATTTTTGAATCACAAAGTCCCCCTCCTTGGCGGTCTCCGAAAGTACCTAATAATGTAAGCCCTGTGAATGCTTGTTAAATCCTTTATTATAGTTTAGGCAAGTGGAGGCTGGCCTAATGTGACCTAGACCCTGACTTCAGGCTCTATACCTGAGGTTTCAGTACTGCTTGCTGAGGGACTTCCTTTGTCCTCATTTCCATGGCCCTTACCAGAGTCCACGTCAAGTCTCTACCATTTAGGCAAAAAGAATGGAACTTCAGCTTTTGCTTTAAACTTCCTGCACTTTCAAAACTGATCCTTCTAAGAAAACCAAAGGTGATGTCTATAATATGAGTATTCAGCCTTCCACAATTCTAAGGATGAGAACCTACCGAAAAACAGTTTTCAGTTGCCAAGGTATGAAGTCGGTCATGGTCTGAGCTAAAAAAGAAAGAGATATATATATATATCATTGACTTCTGCTTGTATAGTACCCTGTACGAAAGTTGAAAATAGCAAACAATTCAATTTATTTCTATAAACATTTTTTTCCTTCCTACTATAAGCCAGGTAACATGCTAAGTCCTAGGGACACAAAGATGAACAATAACATGATTTACCAGAAAATCCTGAGCTGGGTAACAGAGGTTAGGTCTGAATCTCAGGAGCAGAAAAACATTTCTCTGAAATTGCTACGCGTTCTCAAGGTGGGCAAGAGACCCTTACTGGGACATAGGGACGGGTGTTTTTTTTTTTTTTTTTTTAATTTATATTTTTTTAATTTTTTTAATATTTATTCATTTTAGAAAGGAGAGAGAGAGGGAGAGAGAGAAACAGAGAGAGAGAAGGGGGGGGAGCAGGAAGCATCAACTCCCATATGTGCCTTGACCAGGGAAGCCCAGGGTTTCGAACCGGCGACCTCAGCATTTCCAGGTCAACACTTTATCCACTGCGCCACCACAGGTCAGGCAGGGACGGGTGTTTTGTTCCAAGCTGCAACAGGGAACAAAATCCAACGTAAATAATCAAAAGCTTGTCTTCTCTCCTTACCTCAGAGACATCACTAGAACCACCTGGCATGGCCTTGTACCTTACACTGTCATCTTTGAACCTAGCCAAAGATAACCAACCATCTCGCTTTTCTGGTCCATCCTCCCCTTCCCCATGCCCATCGCTGGTACTGCCACAGTGACCTAGTCATGCTGATTCTATGTGGTAAGAGTAAGAAAACAGACAGCAAACCCAGCCCCTGTACATACAAGGTTTTAGGAGGATTTCTAACTGAGGAGTTTCAAATAAACCAAAGGGCACAGACTAGTTTCTTTTTTTTTTTTTTTAATGTTTTTCTTTTTAAAGATTTTATTTTATTGATTTTACAGAGAGAAGGGGGGATGAGAAGTATCAACTCATAACATCAACTTCAGTTGTTCACTGATTAACAGTCATGTGTGCCAAGTCCAGGGTTTCAAACCGGTGACCTCAGTGTTCCAGGTGAATGCCCTATTCACTGCGCCACCCAGGCCAGACCAAATTAGTTTCTTTTATATACACATTCATGACTTTTCCCCACAGTTTATTACTTCCTAGGCAGTTAAGTCTTTGTCCCTTCGAAAATTCTTGTCTCTAATCCCAGAATGAGTAAGAGATTAGTTCCACCTGCTTCCCTTCCACCTCTGTTGCTAATAGAAAAGATTCCAGTTCATTTCTCCCACTGCAGCTCTAGAATAGATTAGACTGACTTGGTGATAGCTACCACAACCACCAAGCCTGGTACCTCTAAATGAACTCTTTCTCCTCACTATCCTGGCCAAGAAATCCTCAGTAGAAATTAGTTCCCTTTTCTAAGAATTCACTATTTTGCAATAGAACTTATACTGAAAAATAAAAAGAAGACATCTGCTTCTGGCCACATAAGAGCTACTGTAGGCCCTAGCCAGCTGAGTGGTAGAGCATCAGCTTGGTGTGTGGAAGTCCCGGGTTCAATTCCTGGCCAGGGCACACAGGAGAAGTGCCCATTTGCTTCTCCACCCCTCCCCCTCTCCTTTCTCTCCCTCGCTCTCTCTCATTCCCTCCCGCAGCCAAGGCTCCATTGGAGCAAAGTTGGCCCGGATGCTGAGGATGGCTCTGTGGCCTCTGCCTCAGGCGCTAGAATGGTTCCAGTTGCAATGGAGCTACACCCCAGATGGGCAGAGCATTGCCTAGTAGTTGGCTTGCCAGTTGGATCCTGGTCGGGTGCATGCAGGAGTCTGTCTGTCTCCCTGCTTCTCACTTAAGAAAAAAAAAAGCTACTGTAAAACTACTCCTACTATAAACAGCTAGAAATATTAAATAGAATATAATACACACAGACACACACTTTTTAGTTTTTAGCGAGAGAGCAAGAGAGAGAGGAAGGGAGAGAAATGAGAAGCATCAACTCGCAGTTGTGTCACTTTAGTTGTTCACTGACTACTTCTCTTACGTGTCTTGACTGGTGGGCTCAGGCCAAACCAGTGACCCCTTGCTCAAGCCAGTGACCTTGGGGCTCAAGCAACATGGACACATTGAGAACACTATACTAAGTAAACTAAGTAAATCAGTAAAAGCTAAGAACTATATGATTTCACACATAGGTGGGATATAAAACTGAGACTCATGGACACAGATAAAAGTGAAGTGGTTACTGGAAAGAAGGGGGTAGGGGGAGGGGAGTAAAGAAGGACAAATATACGGTGACAGAAAATGATTTGACTTTGGGTGATGAGCACACAATGCAATCAACAGTTCAAATGCTATAGAGATGTCATAAACGGCAATATATCTTTTTTTTTTTTTAAGACCTTGGCTCAGTGGTAGAGCGACAACCTGGCATGGAGAAGTCCCAGGTTCAATTCCTGGTCAGGGCACATAGGAGAATCGACTGTCTGCTTCTCCTCCCCTCCCCCTCCTCCCCCACCCCTTCTTTTCCTCCTGCAGCCATGGCTCAATTGATTTGAGCACATTGGCCCCAGGCATTGAGAATGGCCCCATGGAGCCTCTGCCTCAGGCACTAAAAGTAGCTCAGTTGCAAGCATTGGTCCTAGACAGGGGTCACCAGGTGGATCCTGGTCAGGGCACATGCAATAGTCTGTCTCTCTATCTCTCCTCCTCTCATTTAAAAAAAAAGATTTTTGGCCCTGGCCGGTTGGCTCAGCGGTAGAGCATCAGCCTGGCGTGCGGGGGACCCGGGTTCGATTCCCGGCCAGGGCACATAGGAGAAGCGCCCATTTGCTTCTCCACCCCCCCCTCCTTCCTCTCTGTCTCTCTCTTCCCCTCCCGCAGCCAAGGCTCCATTGGAGCAAAGATGGCCCGGGCGCTGGGGATGGCTCCTTGGCCTCTGCCCCAGGCGCTAGAGTGGCTCTGGTCGCAATAGAGCGACGCCCCGGAGGGGCAGATCATCGCCCCATGGTGGGCAGATGGGCAGAGCTTCGCCCCTGGTGGGCGTGCCGGGTGGATCCCGGTTGGGCGCATGCGGGAGTCTGTCTGACTGTCTCTCCCCGTTTCCAGCTTCAGAAAGAAAAAAAAAAAGATTTTTATTTATTTATTTTAGAGAGAGGAGAGAGAGCAAGCAAGGAGGGGAGGATGAGCAGGAAGCATCAACTCATAGTAGTTGCTTCTTGTATATGCCTTGACCAGGTAAGCCTGGGGTTTCAAACCAGCGACCTCTGCATTCCAGGTCAACACTTTACCCGCTGCACCACCAGAGGTCAGGTCATATATCATCATGTCTAATGGCTAAGCAGTATTCCATTGCATATAGTACCACTTCTTCTTTATCCAATCCTCTACTGAGGTAGCCTTTGGTTGTTTCCATGTCTTAGGCACTGTGAACAATGCTGCGATGAACATGGGAATGCATACGTCTTTGCATACCAATGTTTCGAGTTCCTGGGTAGACACCCAGTAAAGGGATTGCTGGGTCATATGGTAACTTTATTCTTAATTTTTTGAGGTACTACCCACCAGACTGTCTTGCATAATGGCTATACCAGTTTACTTTCCCACCAGCAGTGTGTGAGGGTTCCTTTTTCTCCAGAGCCTCTCCAACATTTGCTATTACTTATCTTGTTGATAACAGCCAATCTAACAGGTGTGAGTTGTTATCTCATTGTTGTTTTGATTTGCATTTCTCTAATAGCTAGAGAGGACTTCAGAGTCCAGATTTGGGGTCCAGCCTGAAGCACAGCCACAGCAACCACAGCTCAAGAATGTCAGCAGCAGTCCAAGGACTGGTACTTTAAATTAGTCCAGGCCCTGCAGTGGTTTCTCATCTCTCTACCAGCCTTAACTTTTTCCTTGGTCGAATCAAGAAAAAGTTAAAAATTTTCAAAAGAAACTTATACAAAATATGGAAATGTACATAATTAAGATAAACACATAAAATGGGTCAGGAAGAACTGGGAATCAGGTGGGTGAAAACCAGCCGTTCAACAGAATCTCCCAACATCTGTGGGTGGAACTGAGCCAGATCACACAGTGCAAACTCCCACCAGCAGAGAGAAGGGTCAAGGACCACTCTAGGGTCCAATTATTTCCCATGTAGGAAGTTCTTCTACCATAAAACTCTTACCTGAAGGGGAAAAAACATCTGTGCTTAGAATTATAACTGCTGAGAACATAATGGGTACAAGATAGGGAGTTCACTTACTTGTTTAGACAAAGGTGAGCTTCAATGAAGATATCCTTAGCTTTTTCAGGGAAGTCCTTTATTTTAAAATTAGCATCAAATTCCCTTATCCTCCGTATCCTGTAAAATTAAGCATGAGAATCGTTTTTAAAGAATTCAATTCTGGCCCTGGCCGGTTGGCTCAGTGGTAGAGCATCAGCCTGGCGTGCAGGAGTCCCAGGTTCGATTCCTGGCCAGGGCACACAGGAGAAGCGCCCATCTGCTTCTCCACCCCTCCCCCTCTCCTTCCTCTCTGTCTCTCTCTTACCCTCCCGCAGCCAAGGCTCCATTGGAGCAAAGTTTGCCCTGGCGCTGATGTTCTATGGCCTCTGCCTCAGGCGCTAGAATGGCACTGGTTGCAACAGAGCAATGGCCCAGATGGGTGGAGTATTGCCCCTTAGTGAGCATGCCAGGTGGATCCCGGTTGGGCGCATGCGGGAGTCTGTCTGACTGCCTCCCCATTTCCAACTTCAGAAAAATACAAAAAAAGAAAAAAAAGAATTCAATTCTATAACTCATGGGTTACATTAACCTCCATTAATGTCTACCTACTTATACAATATTTGTTTTTTTCTTTATTTTTTTAAGATTATATTTATTGATTTGAGAGAGAGAAAGGTGGGGGAGGAGCAGGAAGCATCAACTCGCAGTAGTTGCTTCCCGTATTTGTCTTGACTGGGCAAGCCCAGGGTTTCCAACTGGTGACCTCAGCATTCCAGGTCAATACGTTATCCACTGTGCCACCACAGGTCAGGCAAAAACCTTGGTCTTTTTTTAGAATGATTAATTTAAGTGTAAGTTAGAAGGTTCAATTTAAAGGACTTGATACATTCAAAAAACAACTATTGCCTAACTTGGAGTAGTGCAATGGATCAAGCTTTCACCTGGAATGCTGAGATTGCCGATTGGAAACTCTGAGCTTGTCCAGTCAAGGCACATATAGGAAGCAACTATACTTCTCCCCAAATTAGGGGATATTCCAAAATGAATATGAAGCGATAAACAGTGTATGAGTGGATGCTTCCTGCTCCTCCTCCTCTTCTCTCTCCTCTCTCTAAAATAAATAAATAAATAAATAAATCTCCAAAAAAATAAAAAGTAGCCTGACAGGTGATGGTGCAGTGGATAAAGCATCAACCTGGGACATCAAGGTCCCAGGTCTGAAACCCCGAGGTTGCTGACTTGAGCACAGGCTCATCCAGCTTGAGAGTAGGCTCGCCAGCTTGAGCACAGGGTTACTGGCTTGAGAATGAAATCATCGACATGATCTCAAGATCCCTGGCTTGAGCCCAAAGGTCACTGGCTTGAGCTCAAGGTCACTGGCTTGAGCAACGGGTCACTGACTCAGCTGGGGCCCCTCAATCAAGGCACGTATGAGAAACAATCAATGAACAACTAAAGTGATGCAACTTGTGTTGATGCTTCTCATCTCTCCCTTTCTCTCCCCCCACACCCATCTCTCATAAATAAATAAAATGTAAAAGAAGTATATTAAAAATAAATGTAATATAACTTATTAATAAAGAACAAATATTACATGATCATCTCAATAGACAGAGTAAAAGCATTTCACAAAATCAACACACCTCTTTACATTCTTTTCACCTCAGAGCCTTGCTTGTACTGTTTTGTCTCTCTAGACTGCTATTCCTTTTTTTTTTTTTTTTTAATTTTTTTTTTTTTTAATTTTATTTATTCATTTTTAGAGAGGAGAGAGAGAGAGAAGGGGGGAGGAGCTGGAAGCATCAACTCCCATATGTGCCTTGACCGGGCAAGCCCAGGGTTTCGAACCAGCGACCTCAGCATTTCCAGGTCGATGCTTTATCCACTGCGCCACCACAGGTCAGGCCTAGACTGCTATTCCTTACTGCATCCCTTTACCTACCAAATTCCAAGCAAGTCTTTAGGTCCCACCTTTATATATCAGTTCTTCAAGGAAGCCTTCCCTGAATTCTCAGACCAAGTTATCTTTCCTGTCATATGTTCCCATAACACTCATACTTCACCATACCTCTAATTATTTAATTGTGTGTAATTATTATTTAATGACTGTTTTCCTATTCTAGATGATAACTCCATGATAAAACCACATGTGTTTTGTTCATCATCATGGACCCAAACACGAAAGAGTTTACACACAGTCCAGGAGAGAAATATATGAAAGGATATCATCACAGAATAGTTATTAGAATTAGTATGTAGAAGCGTACAGTTACAATAATAGCAAAGGCAGCTCCAGAAGGAGTCAGGGAAGGCTTAAAAGCAGACACAGTCCTCACCTGATTCCTGAGGAATGAGCTGGAGTTACCAGGTAGAGAAGGGGGGAGGGGAGAGCCCTGCCTGGGTTGCTCAGTAGATAAAGCATCAACCCAGTGCACTGGAGGTCATGGGTTCAATCCCCAGTCAGGGTATGTACAAGAAGGAATCAATAAGTACACAACCAAATGGAACCACTTAGTCAAACAAATTGATGCTTCTCTATCTCCCTTACCCCTCTCTCTCCCTATTCAAATCAATGGAAATACATTTAAAAAAAAAAAGAAGGGGAAAAAGACATTTTCTGAAAAAGACGTTCCAAAGACACAGAGGCACAGCACCATACTGTCAAAGAATTGGCAATTAGTTGGACATGCTGACATTTAGGCTGAAAAAAGTGGAGTAAGGAAATGATGATGAAGAAGCAGGCAAGAGCCAGATTATAAAAAGCCTTGGCTACCACTGAAGAAACCTGAATTTTATTCTTCAGGTAACAGGGATCCACAAAAGAGTTTAAAGCAAGAAAGGTGATGTGGTAAGATCTGTATTTAGAGAACTAAGCTATGGCCACATGAAAAATTAACACCAACTCAATAAACTTGTGCAAAGAATTCTACATATGACCTAAAGAACCTTGGAGTGACAAATACTAAATGTTTCTGTCCTTTCAACTAAAAGAGGTACTCAGAAGGCTCTTGCTTCTGCTCCTTAACTAAGCCCAGTTAGCTCACAAGAAGAGGTCTGTCCCCTTGACCTTTTCTTTAGCTTTTCTTACTTTCTGAAATTTAAATTCTAATATATGCTTCTCATATATGCTCTCTTTTATTACTTTCAATTTTAAAATATGTAATCAAAAAGTCCTACAAGCGCTGGCCAGATAGCTCAGTTGGTTAGAACAGAGGGTACTGGTTCGATCACTGGTCAGAGCACATGCAGGAATGGATCAATGTCTGTCTGTCTGTCTCTCTCTCTCTTTCTCTCTGGCTAAAAATCAATTGAACAAAAAAAGTCCTACAAACATGACAGTCAACTCCCTAACAGATGTTAAAAAAACAACCAATAAACAAACAACCAAACAAAAAAAAAGGCTGAGATGCTAAGAATCAGAATGCACATATTATTATACATTTACTGTGGACTATACAAGAAAACACTGTCACGTTGTTAAGGGAATTATATCCAATACAATTAACCCAAGGTAGTCTCTCTGGAATAAAGTAGTAGCAAAAAATTTTTATTCTAATATTAACTCCCAGTTGTCTCAGACACCTACGACAATTGTGATGCCACATTCTTCTTCAATCGCTCAGTTTTCTGTGCTAGTCCTTCCTTTGAAAGAGAAGACACCCGAGCATCACCCTCTGGAGGAACATAGGCGTCAAAGATACCAGCTGTAATGAGAGGAGAAAACTAAGAAAGCACTCAAAGACTGAGAAAAAGTCATCTTGAGGCACTATAAAATTGGGAGGGACCCTGGATAAAGTAGACTAATGAACTAGACTTCCATGTAGCGAGAATCATGTTACATTAGAAAAAAACAGACCAAGATAATCTGTCTTCTCTCAGAGCCCCAGTTTCTTCTTGTACAAAATGGGGAAATTTCACCTTTACCTTTTAGAAATAGTGCAGAAACAAGACCAAAGATGACCTCATGAAATACAGTGTATACAAAATAAATCATTCTTGAGGCTTGACTAATTTTGTGGTTAATTAAATACTGTCAATCATTGTCCACATCATTCCCCTTTCCAGATGATCTCTGACAGAAGGAGATTGGGTCTCAGAAATCAATGCCTCACCTGTACAAGCCAGACTTATGGGACGCTCCAAATGTTCTGGTGGAATGACCACACCTGCTTTCCGGGCATGTTCTATAAACTCCTTTTCTGATTTGTATTTGGGTTCATAAGCAGGTGGTGTGAAACGTTTTTTAGTTCTCACTGGAACTACAGCTATGGACTGCTTCACCAGGACTGGCTGGAAGGCAGGAAAGGTTAGGATATAGGTAAGCTGGAAAAAAACTATCTTGAACAAATCCTAAGCAAAGGTAGAAAAGGCACTCCAAAGAATAACTTAGGAACAATTATAAAGCCACATTATGTTAGGAGAGAGATGCATTACTACCTTAACACTTAAAGGTATTTACTAGAAGCTAGTAAGCAACCTTTACTAATGCCACTGAACATCTACTAAGCTTTCCTTTAGTACTCTCTATGCTACAGGACAATGTCAACTCCTAGGGATATAGATTGCTTAAAGCAAGGTTTGTTTTCAAAGAAACTTCAGTCTGATTGGGACACTTAAACATCAACTCAATGTGCAAATTAGCAGAATGCTATTATCAAAGCATAACAAAAGTCTTCTTCTTGGTATCTCTATTTTTATTGAGATTACATTCTGCTCATTCTATTGGTATCGCCACTGAAAACTTCAGTCGTCCTACTTCCCAACTGATTAATAAGCCCTTTAATGGCCAAGTCTCTTCTTTCTGACCACAAAGTTTGCTGAGACAGTCCAGTGAAAATACCGGACTCTCTTTTCCAGCTACTGTTCCATTTAAGGCATTTAGAGAATCAAGGGGGAGACCAATTTCCAAACCATTCCGTGTTCCTCCTTTAAGCTCTCTCCGCCAAACATAACCAAACCAAACCGGAGAAACTTAACCCCCAAGGACTTGCTAGCTTTCATGGCCCTACCCAGACTTTCGCTACTCGACCACTTAGCTCAGTACTTGGGTGCCGTGTACCTTAAACTCTTCCCTAGTTTTGATGACTCGTATCATCCGAGCTCATCAGGGACAATTGCAAAGGGAATATTTCTCTCTACTCTGTCCTCTTCCTACAGCCCCTAGAGTTCTACCCAACCCGCCCCTACCCACCTGCCGGGACCACAATCCTAATTCCCTCGATAAGCAAGACAAACCCCGCCGCATGGAGGCAGCCATTTTATTCACGCAAAGGCTGCTGGGATGGAGACTAAGAGTGAAAAGTGTGGGGCAAGAGAGAAGACGCATAGGGTGGAGCCGGCTCGGGTGTGGAATTTTCCAGGGCGCGCGCCCTCCGCCGAAGAGTGAGCGGCGCGAGCGAGCGCGCGCCCGTGGAGTACGGACTGCGCGTGCGCGCTAAAATGGCGCTGGGGGTAGGGTGGGTCGCACGGCTGTCACGCGCCAACCGGAGAACGCTGGTGCGCGAGCTGCGCGTGCGCATGATAGTTTGTGGTGGCCGGGGCTAGGTACATTCCTATATCATTGGGACATCGGTGCACCTTGTTTCAATTCAGAGAATAATGAAAAGGTGTGGCTCTTTTGAGACAAGAGGTTTTTTTTTTTCGATGCCTACTTTGATTGCAAAGCGAGAGCAATAACGAATAGTTTCTTGGTCTGTATCTGACCTCGATACGCTGTGTAACTTAAAACGTGAGCCCTAGTTTTAGCAATCTGTACTGTGTGAAGAAAATTTTTTCTTAATGTCAAGTAAAGGGAATTAATGACTACTGTGGTTATTGAACAAACGTAATGACTGCGTTCACTGAAGCAAAAGACACGTGAACCAACAAAAACATGTATTTGTCATATTGGGAAAGAGGCACGGGATATTAAAAAATAATATTAACAAATAATAGTTTACGCTTAGAAACATTTACTGGGTGCCAGGCCATTCCTTAAGCATTTAAATATATTAATTAAATTCTCGCTACAAACAAGAGTATTCTCCTTTTACATATGAGGTTGGATCGCAGAGGAATTGCAAATTTTACTTAAGGTCAGATGGCTAATAACTGGCAGAACTTGTATTCCAATACAAGCAGTCTTAACTCCAGAACCCATGCACTAACTACCATGCTGTTCTGCTTCATATTCAGTTGTTAAAAGATGGGTAATGCTAGCATCATCCTGGAAAATCCAGTGTTGTAGTCTTTGCTAAGTGGCAGACACAACACTTTCCATAGCTATCCATAGGTTCTTACCTTATTCTGACAATTAGTGTTTATTGAGCATTTGCTACAGTATTTTGCAATGAGTTATATGAGCTATGTTATGTGCATACAAGAGCTTACAGGCTAGAATAGAATTGCTACAAAGTTCCAGGAAAAGTGCTAGGGTCTATCAAAGGAGAGAGAGACTACTTTCGGATTTGGGGATCAAATGGATTGTCTTAAATCTTGACTTCTCAACTATATTGCAAATTCTTTAAGGGTAATAATTCCCCTACCAGTCCTCGCTACAGCTTAAGATTATATCATTACACATTAGTAGCGACATGAAATTAGATGCCATATGTATATGTTAACTAAAGAATATGTATTATCAAGCATTTATTTTATTTTATTTTATTTTTTTTTACAGAGACAGAGAGAGTCAGAGAGAGAGAGATAGACAGGGACAGACAGACAGGAACGGAGAGATGAGAAGCATCAATCAGTAGTTTTTCATTGCGCATTGCAACACCTTAGTTGTTCATCGATTGCTTTCTCATATGTGCCTTGACTGTGGGTCTTCAGCAGACCGAGAAACCCCTTGCTCGAGCCAGAGACCTTGGGTCCAAGCTGGTGAGCTTTTGCTCAAACCAGAAGAACCTGTGCTCAAGCTGGCAACCTCAGGGTTTCGAACCTGGGTCCTCAGCATCCCAGTCCGATTCTCTATCCACTGCGCCACCGCCTGGCCTGTATTATCAAGCATTTAAATGAGCAATATCTAGTCATTTTTAACAGACTCCTATTATCTACTCTATGCCCCTGAAAATCAAACATGAATTTGTTTTTTATTGGTTTCCCCACTAAAATGAAGAAACCCACTCCATTGACTCGTTATTGATTAATACAGAACATTGATATAGTCTATCTGGTATTACTTGTTCCACTGTTAAGTTTTATGTTGACCTCACATGGCAGCCAATACTTCCCAGATCATCCTCAGCCTACCTTCTGATCAGTTTCTCCAGGAATGTAAATTTGTTTCATATCAGCCTGGATAAAATAATAAGGGGAGTCAATATCATATAATTCATTCTGAGATGAATTATAAGTGGGCTTTTTTAAATTAGCTGCTCTTTTGGAAAATCATATTATCTTCCTGCCTGACCAGGCAGTGGCGCAGTGGATAGAGCATTGGACTGGGATGTGGAGGACCCAGGTTCCAGACCCCGAGGTTGCCAGCTTGAGCGCTGGCTCATTCGGTTTGAGTAAAAGCTCACAAGCTTGGACCCAAGGTCGCTGGCTCCAGCAAGGGGTTACTTGGTCTGCTGTAGCCCCCTGGTCAAGGCACATATGAGAAAGCAATCAAGGAACAACTAAGGTATCGCAACAAAAAACTAATGATTGATGCTTCTCATCTCTCTCCATTCCTGTTTGTCCCTATCTATCCCTCTCTCTGACTCTCTCTCTCTGTCTCTGTAAAAAAAAAAAAAAAAAAAAAAAAAGGAAAGAAAAAAGAAAATCATATTATCTTCCTGCCTCATTAACTCCATGGAAAATTGGGAGCTATCTGCTGGGGAAGTAACACCACAGGATATTTCTTAATCGTACAGCCCTATTAATTCACATTTCAGAAAAAGCAAGAGAAGAACAAGAGAAGGGAACCTGGGCAATGGTGGCGCAGCAGATAGAGCGTATAGATCCAGCTTGAGCGTGGGGTCCCCAGCTTTAGCCTGGGGTCGCCAGCATGAGTGCGGGATCATGGACCTGATCCCATGGTCACTGGCTTGAACCCAAAGGTCTCTGGCTTGAACAAGGGGGTCACTGACTCTGCTGGAGCCCCCCAAATCAAGCCATGTATGAGAAGCAATTAATGAACAACTAAAGTGATTCAACTACAGGTTGGTGCTTCTCTCTCCCTTCCCGTCTCTCTCTCTCTCTCTCTCAGAAAAAAAGAAAAAGCAGTATAAGGGAACACATTCTGCAATTAGAGGTAGGAATAAAGTGGTTAGGGGATCAGCCACACAAAAGATAGTGTTGAACATAGCAGACACTCAAGAATTTATTTATTCAATAAATGAATAGAATTCTAGATGAAATATAATAAAGCAGAGAGCAAAGTTGATTTATTTTTTCGCCAAATACAAGAGATTCCTAGGATCCCCTTCTGTCCTACTGAAATTTCTAAATGAAGCCAAAGAGACTCGAATATCCTACGAGCAGTGAGGGCATGTATTTGCAGTTTTTTTCCTTCCCAGTGGCAGGTGACATCTAAGATTGAAATTCCTGAAGTTTTGCCTGGTAACCTTCATTCTAGGAGAAACACAGCTGATTTTTTTTTTTTTAACCACAGTTAATTTGAAGAAGAAAAATCCTTCTGGAGAGTTAAAAGAATCTGATTACAATGTGTTTATTGATTAAAATGAAAGTAATAGGCTTGCCGTGTATTTATGTTGTACTTCCTTCCCTTTAAAGCATGAAGAGCAGAAGTGAATTCTCCAAGAGAAGGTGACATAGAGGAAACCAAGAAGTCTGACTCTCTAGGAAATGTTCCTGAGTGACTTTAGCTAATAATGTTTGCAGGGCTTCTTTGCCATTCCAAGAGTTGATTATCTATGACTTTCATATAATGGTTAAGATTGCTATAGAGCCCAATTTACACCTTAGTGCCACCTCTTTTCTTCACCTATAGAAAGGGGGTAAATAAGTACCTAACTCAGAAAATTGTTATTAGTTCATTAAGTGAGTTAATACTTGTTCCCACTCTGGTTAGTTATGGCTATTGCTTCCAAGCCTCATGACCCTGGAAGGGAAATACAGAGGATAGCAGAGTCCTGGTTAAGTGTAACTGTTCTTCGTGCCGGACACAGGTAACATTCCTGCTCCCAGCGTCCCCACAGTGCAGTGTCCTTAAACAAGAGATTTCCTAACCCAGATATGAATTGGAAATTCTCACGAAGCCCTGTATGTTAGCTGCCTTCCCCTAGGGAGCACTTCTCCCTTTGTTGAAACCAAGACCACTTAGCCCTGGCTGGGTATTTCAGTTGGTTAGAGTGATAGACTGAGGTTGCCAGTTCAATCACTGGTGTGGGCACATACAAGAAACAACTAAGGAATGAATAAATAAGTGGAACAACAAATCGATATTTCTCTCTCTCTCCCTTCCTCTCTCTCTAAAATCAGTAATTTTTTTTTTAAATTTTGTGTGTGTGGGAGAGACAGAGAGAGAGAGGACAGATAGGGACAGACAGACAGGAAGGGAAAGAGATGAGAAACATCAATTCTCCGTTGCGGTTCCTTAGTTGTTCATTGATTGATTTCTCATATGTGCCTTGACCCGGGGGGGGGGGGGGGGCTACAGGCTACAGCAGACTGAGTGACTCCTTGCTCAAGCCAGCGACCTTGGGCTGAAGCTAGTGAGCCTTGCTCAAACCAGATGAGTTTACATTCAAGCTGGCGACCTCGGGGACTCGAACCTGGGTCCTCCACATCCCAGTCCAGCACTCTATCCACTGCGCCACCGCCTGGTCAGGCTAAAATCAGTAATTAATAAATAAACTTTTTATTTTTTTTATTTTTATTTTTTGTATTTCTCTGAAGTTGGAAACGGGGAGGCAGTCAGACAGACTCCCGCATGCGCCCGACTGGGATCCACCCGGCAGGCCCACCAGGGGGCAATGCTCTGCACATCTGGGGGCGTCGCTCTGCCTCAATCAGAGCCACTCCAGCGCCTGAGGCAGAGGCCACAGAGCCACCCTCAGCGCCTGGGCAAACACTGCTCCAATGGAGCCTTGGCTGCAGGAGGGGGAGAGAGAGACAGAGAGGAAGGAGAGGGGCTGATTGGCTCAGTGGTAGAGTGTCGGCCTGGCGTGCAGGAGTCCGGGTTCGATTCCTGGCCAGGGCACACAGGAGAAGCGCCCCCATCTGCTTCTCCACCCCTCCCCCTCTCCTTCCTCTCTGTCTCTCTCTTCCCCTCCCGCAGCTAATAAATAAAGTTTTTAAAAAACTAAGACTACTGCCTGACCAGGCAGTGGCGCAGTGGATAGAGCATCGAACTGGGATGCGGAAGACCCAGGTTCAAGACCCCGAGGTCGCCAGCTTGAGCGCGGGCTCATCTGGTTTGAGCAAAATCCCACCAGCTTGAGCCCAAGGTTGCTGGCTCAAGCAAGGGGTTACTCAGTCTGCTGAAGGCCCACAGTCAAGGCACATATGAGAAAGCAATCAATGAACAACTCAGGTTGCAATGCGCAACAAAAAACTAATGATTGATGCTTCTCATCTCTTCGTTCCTGTCTGTCTGTCCCTGTCTATCCCTCTCTCTGACTCTGTCTCTGTAAAAAAAAAAAATAATAATAATAATAATAAACAAACAAACAAAAAAACCTAAGACTACTTAAGGCAGGTTTGTTTCCAAGTCCAAATGTGACTTCTTATTTTTGTGCTGCATGACTTTCTTCTTTTAGCTGCTCTGCTTTCTCATCCATCCTTCCACTCATCCCTGCTGCTCAGGACAAAGGCCTTTTTCTTTACCATTTTCTGACTGCTTCAGACTCCTTATCTCTAAAGGTATGTTTAGGAAGAGATATTGCTTATTCTGGCTCAGCCAGAAAAGAAGCTCATGCTGCCTGCTGTTCAAGCTAGGTCTAGAATTAATCCCTCACCTCTTCCTGCTCCACTTTCGCTCCAGCTGGCTAAATCAAGCAATAATCCTAAAAGGGAATTTCAGGCTATTTGTGACTACCCCCCACCCCCAAGCGCCAAGTTTAGAGAGGAGGGAGCAAAGCCCCTGGATCAGAGTACAGTAATCTGTTTCTAACCCACTTCCGTTCCCAGGGATTATCTATGCACAAGGAGGGAGACAGAAAGAAATCTGACACCTTAACACTGGAAATGGGAAGAGGCTCCAGGAGCACCAGGAGGGCAGTAGACACAGAGTTCAGGAGACTGGAAGGCTGTTCTCAAATGCTGGGGTACCCTATAAAAGCAATTCTTAGAGTAATATTTGGCAATAATAGACATTCTGTAAATGCGTTGAATGAAAGATTGAGAAGTGGCCTGACCTGTGGTGGTGCAGTGGATAAAGTGTCATCCTGGAAACGCTGAGGTTGCCAGTTCAAAACCCTGGGCTTGCCTGGTCAAGACACATATGGGAGTTGATGCTTCTTGCTCCTCCCCCTTCTCTCTTTCTCTCCCCTCTCATGAATAAATAAAATCTTAAAAAAAGAAAGAAAGATGCCTGACCTGTGGTGGCGCAGTGGATAAAGCGTCGACCTGGAAATGCTGAGGTCGCCGGTAAAAACCCTGGGCTTGCCTGGTCAAGGCACATATGGGAGTTGATGCTTCCAGCTCCTCCCCCTGTCTCTTTCTCTCCTCTCTCTCTCCCTCTCTCTCTCCTCTCTAAAAAAAATGAATAAATAAAATTTAAAAAAAAAAGAAAGAAAGAAAGAAAGAAAGAAAGAAAGAAAGAAAGAAAGAAAGAAAGAAAGAAAGATTGAGAAGTGTATATAGATTCTGGGCAAATGAAGGCAAAAACAATTTCCTGATTTTACCTACAACTTTATATGCACACCAATTTCTGTCTAAAATCAATCTACCAACAAATAGGAAAGTGTGATACAGTAGTAAGGGCTTTGGGTTAGAGGCAGGAGACTTGGATTCCAGTCTTACCCTGCCTTAAGGCAAGTCACTTCACATTTCTGATCACCAATTCTTCCCATTAAAAAAAAAGTCACTCTTTAGGGCCCTAAAATACTACAGTCTCAGGTGATGTGTATTAGCTGTTATTAATAATACACAAAGGCCTGAGCTCATTTATAACACACTGATTAGGACTCTCAAGTGCTCAGCACACCTTCAGTCTAGTCTGTATTCTTTTGTCTACCAGCCATGGACCCTGACACATAAACATGTACCTTTCAGTTAACCATTATTTTGGGATGCCCTCCAGCTCTTTGGGGTTGAAGGGAAGCTGTATAAATGCAAAAAACTTCCACTAGAGGGTACCAAGGCTGCACTGGGAATCTCTGTAGGGATGCCTATGCAAAGCCAACAATTCCAGGATTTTAAAATATCTACATTTAGATATTTAGAGATCTCTGTTCGTTACTCTTTACGTGGTCTGCTCCTTGGAAGGCTTAAGATATCTCTACTATTTTGACACCACTTTGATTTCATTTGATTTTAAATCAAAGGCAGCTTGGTAGAGTGGAATCCATGGGGACTCTGGCAACCAATACAGACCCCACTGCTTCCAAACTCTATGAACAAATCACTTCAATCCAAGTGTACCCTTCTGTGAAATGGAGATAATAAAACTTACCTCCTCGAACTGTTGTGAGCACTACGTGAAGTCATATACGGAAACACATGACTGGACATTAGATGCCTAAAACAGTTTGTTGCTTTTTTGTTTTGTTTTTGCCCTGGTGGAGAGCTCTAAGAATTGTCACAAACTGAGAATGGTGTTGATGAAAGAGAGATGGATTTACAAAAGCTGAGGACCTCCAAACAAGAAAGGCGACTTTTTGCCATTTTGCCCTTAAGTCTTGCAGGCTTCCAGGCTAGCGTTCCTTGGTCCTTCTCAGCCTTAGCCCTTAATCCTGTTCCATCATCTGTGTCAGCCCAGCCATGGTGCTCTCCCGTTCTTTGCTTATTCTGATTCGTCAGAGGTGAATTTAGTTTCTACTTCCTGCTCACCTCCTAGACAAAACATCTCTTGAATTTTGTTTTCTCAAGTGACACATCTCCACCTGGTTCAGTTCTTCCCTTTTCCTCTCATCTCTTCTAGTGTCACTTCTGGGGTGGAATGTGCCATCTGTTTCTGAGACTGAGCAGAAGTTCAGGACACAGGGAGGGAGAGCTGTCAGGGCTTGCCTGTCAGCAGACACAGTACAGCTGGAGGGCAAACGAGGGTGAGACAAGAAGCCAGAGGCCCCAGGGCAGGCAGCCATGCGGCCCGCCCCTCGGCTCCTTTCTCATCTCTGTCTCACCCCAAGAGGTTTCCTGGCAGCAGTGGGAGAGGTTGGTATCGAGTCCTTGAGCCCTGACTCATTCCCTGACCTAGTTGGGTGTTAACCAGTTATCTCCCAAAGATCTCTCCCGGGGCTTTTCTTAACAACACAGCAGCGTCATTTCAGAGGACAGAAGAAAAGAGGAAAGCAGACCACCTATGTATTTCCTCCCGGTCTGAGAATTCCAACAACAAATGAGAAGTTTGTAGTCCTCATAGTTTCAGGTACTAACCAGGACATTGGTTATAAAATGAATAAAATCACCATCTCACATTGCTATCCTCAGAGATTGGCTATTTTCCAGAGTGCTTTATAGAACAATCAGGCTTAACTTTCTCAAGAAAGAATAAAATTGTTATTTTATTTTATTTGGACAGAGGAAGGGGCTGGGGAGAGGGGAGATTGGGACAGGAACACTGAGCCAGGAAGTGACTGGCCATTATCACACAGTGACTCAGGTCCTATTTAGGCCCACAACTCAGGTTCCTAACCCCACCCCAAATTCCATTCTTTTTCTCTTGGCCATGTTAATTATGGACTAGAATAATCTTCTGGGCTTTCTGCACTTTACAAAAGTTCTGTTTTTTTTAAAAAATATATTGATTGATTTTTAGAGAGAGAGAGAGAAGAAGGGGTGAGAGAGAAACATTGATTTGCTGCTCTACCCATTCATGCACTCATTGGTTGATTCCTGCATGTGCTCTGACCAGGGATCAAACCCCCAACTTTGGTTCATCTGGACAACACTTCAACCAACAGAGAGCTACCTGGTCAGGGCACAGAAGTTCTTATAACCCCCAAATTCCTGAGGGTCAATAAGAAGTCAGCTGTGTTATGCTTATGTCCCTTTCACTATATGTCCTATGGAAATGCAAGATATATGTTTGTTGCCTCCTAGACATGTTGAAAACACTTTAGAATTATCTAAGATTCGAGGAAGACCTGTATTATATAGTCTGTGAAGGTTAGATCTCAGAAACAGGAGATTCCTTTTATTTTTTTAGAAAGAGAGACAGGAAGGGAGAGAGATGAGAAGCATCAACTCATAGTTGCGGCACTTTTAGTTGTTCATACTGATTGCTTCTCAACGTGCCTTGACCTGACAAGGGGCCTCCAGCTGAGCTAGTGACTCCTTGCTCAAGCCAGTGACCTTGGGCTTTAAGCCAGCAGATCTTTGAGCTCAAGCCAGCAACCATGGGATCATGTCATTAATCTCATGCTCAAGCCAGTGATCCTGCACTCAAATTGTTCAGTGTACACTTAAGCTGGATGAACCCACACTCAAGTGGGCAACCTCAGAGTTTCAAACCTGGGACCTCAGGGTCTCAGGTCAATGCTTTATCCACTGCGCCACTACTAGTCAGGCAGAAACAGGAAATTCCATTTTAAAAACATTTATTGGTCTGACCTGTGGTGGCGCAGTGGATAAAGCGTTGACCTGGAATGCTGAGGTTGCCGGTTCAAAACCCTGGACTTGCCTGGTCAAGGTACATATGGGAGTTGATGCTTCCTGCTCCTCCCCTCTTTCTCTCTCTCCTCTAAAATGAATAAATAAATTTTTTAAAAAATTAAAAAAAACACAAAAAACATTTATTGGTGTTCATATTTTATCCTTGTTAGTCACTACACCAGTGGATGCTGAAATTGTTTTCCTATCCTTCCTTTACTGAAAAGTCCCAATCTCTCCCTAACTGGGGTCATGCTTCCTAAAGACAGTAGCTGGTTTCCAGGAAAGCAGATTTTAGCTTTATCCCTTGGCAGAGAGAACGGCGTCATTGCACACAGGCCAGAACATTTTTTCTGCCAGAGATCCCCATCTGGAAGAAAAGAGAAAAAGAGTTTCAGAGTTTCCAGAAGGGCTGCCTAAAGGAGGGGAAAGGAAAGTGAGCCATAAGGAGGGGAGATGAAAGTTACAGGCTAGAACACCAAGCTTCATAGTTTGAAAAGAATATCAGGTGAGCAGGTCTGATATCCTGGCCCAGGAGTGCTGCGCCTTTCCTTCTTTCTCACTCTGAGCCAGGATTTACTTCGCTCCCCATTCCTTTGGCTTTTGCATGTACTTAACTGTCCTGCTTGCCCCTCCTCAGAATTCTCCCTCTCTGTTCTTTATGTACCTCCATTTCAATTTTGTGCTCTCTCTATGGATGAATCTTAGATATTCCTAGACTGCATCTAAATCCTTCTCAGAAAAATAAGAGTTAGAACTGTCTCATAACCTATAATGCACAGAAGGACTTCAGTGGGTACAGAGAGCCTCTGAAATTGAATGTCACTTTAGTGTATACATGCATCTTTCTGGCCAGAAGGCCCACAGTGTCCAACAGTTTCTTGTACATTCCATTCAAATCTCTGCTCTTGGACACGCAGTTCAGTATTTTTCAGAATAAGGCTGGACATCTACATTAATTTGAGAGCCCAGACTATGGATTCTATTTTTACTTATTTTATTGATTGATTGATTTTAGAGAGAGAGGAAAGGAGAAAGAAAGAGAAACATCAATTTGTTGTTCCTCTTATTTATATATTCATTGATTGATTCTTGTATGTGCCCTGACCAGAAATTGAACCTGCAACTTGGCGTATCAGGATGATGCTCTAACCAACTGAGCTACCAGGCCAGGATTATGACTTCCATTTAAAAAAATAAGCAAAATAGCCTAACTTGTGGTGGTGCAGTGGATAAAGCAACCACCTGAAATGCTGAGGTTGCCGGTTCAAAAGCCCAGGCTTGCCCAGTCAAGGCACGTACAACAAGCAACTGCTATGAGTTGATGCTTCCTGCTCATCTCCCTTGCCTTTCTCTCTCTCCATCCTCAGTCTAAAATCAATCAATAAAATATTTTTAAAAATGAAAATAAACAAAATAGCCCTGGTTGGATAGGTTGGTTGGTTGGAGCATCATATTGAAGCACAGAGATTGCCAGTTCGATTCCCCCATCAGGGCACATACAGAAACAGATCAATGTTTCTGTCTCTCCCTCTCTCTCTAAAATCAATCAATAAAAGTTTTTGAAATTAACAAAGTAGAATAGAAAATACCAATGTGTATCAAAGTTTTGATTAATTAGTTGATATTTAATTGAAATGCATATGTAATTTTAAGATTTACATATATAATCAAAACATCCACCATCTTTTTTTTTTTTTTTTGTATTTTTCTGAAGTTGGAAACAGGGAGGCAGTCAGACAGACTCCCACATGCGCCCTACTGGGATCCACCCGGCATGCCCAACAGGGGGCAATGCTCTGCCCATCTGGGGCTTCGCTCTGTTGCAACCAGAGCCATTCTAGCGCCTGAGGCAGAGGCCATGGAGCCACCCCCAGTGTCCGGGCCAACTTTGCTCCAATGGAGCTCTGGCTGCGGGAGGGGAAGAGAGAGACAGAGAGGAAGGAGAGGGGGAGGGGTGGAGAAGCAGATGGGTGCTTCTCCTGTGTGCCCTGGCCGGGAATCGAACCCGGGACTCCTGCACGCCAGGCCGACACTCTACCACTGAGCCAACCGGCCAGGGCCTCACCATCATTTTTTTTAATAACATTAAATGAATGAATATTAAATGAAGATACAGATACTTCTCTAATCACTGGGGATATAAAGATGGAAGAGACATGTTTCTGGCCCACAAGCAGTTCCATTTAGTTGAAAAGAGATGAGTCCACAAAAATATACAAAAGGATGTTAAGTGCCAGTACAGAAGTAAATACAAGTACAGGTGCCAAGGAGACAGTGTGACAGACCTTTTGGAGAGTTCAGATGGGTCTATACTTGAGTTGAGTCTGGAGAGATGAGCAGGAATTTGCAGGGTGTATAATAAGCAGATATGAAATTCTAGGACTGCTGGGCACAAAGACACAGCAGTGTAAAACAACACGGGAGGGCCAGAGCATTAGCAGCAGTCTGGCGTGCTGTCTTTGCATTGCGATGTCCAGCTGGAGAGGTTAGAGCAGGCATGGCCAACCTACGGCCTGCGATTAACTTCTTAATATTCTCCGCACGACGCACTGTGGAAATGAAATAAGTGGTACTTTTCAATCATTATACATAAACTACGATATCTTCAGTAATCTTCAGCTCAACTTATATTTGTAAACAAACTTTTTCTTTAATGAATCCAAATAAAAGTACAACAAGATCAAGATTGAATGATTTACATTGGAGGCTGTGTTAAGAATAGCTACTACAAGTACAGAGCCAGATATTAAAAAAACAATAGGCGATGCAAAGCGCCTCAACATGTCACATTAGTTTTTTTGTTAATTTGTTGTACTAAATTACTTACATTTATTCATAAACAAATTACATAATAAAATTTTGTTTACTTAAACGAATCGTTTTTGTATTTAACATTTTTAAATTTTATTTATTTATTTATTTATTTATTTATTTATTTATTTTGTATTTTTCTGAAGCCAGAAACAGGAGAGGCAGTCAGACAGACTCCCGCATGCTCCTGACCGGGATCCACCTGGCACGCCCACCAGGGAGCGATGCTCTGCCTCTCTGGGGCGTCGCTCTGTTGTGACCAGAGCCACTCCACCGCCTGAGGCAGAGGCCACAGAGCCATCCTCAGCGCCCGGGCCATCTTTGCTCCAATGGAGCCTTGGCTGCGGGAGCGGAAGAGAGAGACAGAGAGGAAGGAGAGGGGGAGGGGTGGAGAAGCAGATGGGCGCTTCTCCTATGTGCCCTGGCCGGGAATCGAACCCGGGACTCCTGCACGCCAGGCTGATGCTCCACCACTGAACCAACTGGCCAGGGCCCATTTTTTAATTTTAATATTTCATCTGGCCTGTGAAAAAAGTTTTCTTTCTAATCTGGCCTGGGTGCAAAAACTGTTGGCCATGCCTGGGTTAGAGACTCAGGCTGGATCATGGAGAGTGTGTGAGTGTATATCTATCTATTTATCTATATCTATCTATATCTATCTATATCTATATATATCTATAGATATAGATATATATAGATATATATATATATTTTTTGTATTTTTCTGAAGTGAGAAGCAGGGAAGCAGAGAGAAAGACTCCCATATGTGCCCAACCGGGATCCATCCACCCAGCATGCCCACTAGGGGGTGATGCTCTGCCCATCTGGGGCATTGCTTCGTTGTAACCAGAGCCATTCTAGCACCTGAGGCAGAGATCATGGAGCCATCCTTAGAACCCAGGCCAACTTTGCTCCAATGGAGTCTTGGCTGCAGAAGGGAAAGAGAGAGATAGAGAGAAAGTAGAGGGGGAAGGGTGGAGAAGCAGATGGGCACTTCTCCTGTGTGTCCTGGCTGGAATCGAACCAGGGACATCCACATGCCAGGCCGACACTCTACCACTGAGCCAACCAGCCAGGGCTACTTCCTATATTAATGTAATCTTTGCTTCTCTCTTTTACCCAATGATACTTACTCATTGGTCTTCTGCAGCATTACAAAAGCCAAATGAAATTGCCACTTTAGAGATCACAATGTCAATCTCATAGTATTAGCCTTATACTTGTCAAAATCAACTATTTGACGACAGCTATTATTTATCCACTTTAGTCTTCTCTTCTCCATACTTAACATCTCTAAACTCGATCCGGATCATTTTCCAACCTGCTCTTTCACTGGGCATACACTAGTTCATCAATATCTTCTTTAATACGGGACAGCCAGAACTGGTCAGTTCAACACATGGTGAGACTATTATCTCTCTCTCCTTTTTCTTTTTTTACAGAGACAGAGAGAGAGAGAGAGTCAGATAGGGACAGACAGACAGGAATGGAGAGAGATAAGAAGATCTTCTTTAATATGGGACAGCCAGAACTGGTCAGTTCAACACATGGTGAGACTATTATCTCTCTCTCTTTTTTCTTTTTTTTTACAGAGACAGAGAGAGAGTCAGATAGGGACATACAGTCAGGAATGGAGAGAGATGAGAAGCATCAATCATTAGTTTTTTGTTGTGACACCTTAGTTGTTCATTGATTGCTTTCTCATATGTGCCTTGACCGTGGGGCTACAGCCAGCGACCTTGGGTCCAAGTTGGTGAGCTTTGCTCAAACCAGATGGGCCTGCGCTCAAGCTGGAGACCTCGGGGTCTTGAACCTGGGTCCTCCGCATCCCAGTCCAACGCTCTATCCACTGTGCCACCGCCTGATCAGGCCTATTATCTCTCTTGACCTGATATTATGTCTTTTCATGATACTGTGACTGCATTGGACTTAGTGAGACCCAAACCTTGTTCATGTCAGATGCTGTAAAGCCAGTTCTGCTCCTTCTTATACAATTGTTTTTTTTAAAAAACCTAAACATAGGTCTTCACTTTATCCCTGTCAAATTTCTTGTTGATTTT
This sequence comes from Saccopteryx bilineata, assembly GCF_036850765.1. NCBI lineage: Eukaryota > Metazoa > Chordata > Mammalia > Chiroptera > Emballonuridae > Saccopteryx > Saccopteryx bilineata. The sequence continues at coordinate 376,242,421 of NC_089491.1, forward strand.
GGCACTTTGTTCTAATCTGTCAAGATGATTTTAAATCTTGCTTCTATAATCCATTCTATTAATTACCTTCTTCAGATAGATTATTGTCAAAGTCAGCGATTTTTAACTGGTGTGCCACAAGAATTTTGAAAACTTGCAATACCTGACTCTTTAGTCAGGGACACTGACCTCTTTACCTTAGGTTGTCAAATTAAAAAATGACAAAAGCCAACACAACAATAGCTGTCCAGTATAAATGAATTGAAATTATACCTATTTTTTTTGTCAGATTGGCAAAAAACATAACATGTTTCTTTATATGTGCCACAGAATTTTAGTGATTAGTCTATGCGTGTCATGAGATGGAAAAGTTTGGAAATTGCTGATCAAAATTATTGATTTAATAAATATTGCCTGACCAGGCAGTTGTGCAGTGGTTAGAGTGTCTGCCTGAAATGCTGAGGACCCAGATTTGAAACCCCAATGTCTCTGGCTAGAGTGTGGGAACATAGACATGACCTCATGCTGGCTGGCTTAAGCCCAAGGGCTGCTGGCTTGAAGCCCAAGGTCGCTGGTTTGAGCGCAAGGTTGCTGGCTTGAGCAAAGGCACTGGCTCAGCTGGACCCTCCCTGTTAAGGCATGTATGAGAAAGCAATCAATAAACAACTAAGGTGCTGCAACAAAGAATTGATGCTTTCATCTCTCTCCCTTCCTGTCTGTCCTTGTCTACCTCCCTCTCTCTCTTAAAAAAAATAACTTAGTAGGACAGTGAGTTCCCTCTCTTTGTTGAACTCAATCTCTCTCTCTCTCTTTTTTTTTAATTTATTCATTTTAGAGAGGAGAGAGAGTGAGAGAGAGAGAGAGAGAGAGAGAGAAGAGGAAGGAGCAGGAAGCATCAACTCCCATATGTGCCTTGACCAGACAAGCGCAGGGTTTCGAACCAGTGACCTCAGCGTTCCAGGTCGACGCTTTACCCACTGCACCACCACAGGTCAGGCTCAATCTCTCTCTTTTTAGTGAGAGAGAAACAGAGAAAGGGAGATGAGAAGCAAGATTTCATAGTTGTGTCACTTTAGTTGTTCACTGATTGATTTTTATATGTGCCTTGATGGGGAAGGGGGCTGCTCAAGTCAAATCAGTGACCCTTTGCTCAAACCAGCAACCTTGGGTTTTAAGCCAGTGACCTGGGCTCAAGTCAGCGACCATAGGATCTTTTTTTATTAATTAATTAATTAATTAATTTTTACAGGAACAGAGAAAGAGTCAGAGAGAGGGATAGACTGACAGGAATGCAGAGAGATGAGAAGCATCAATCATCAGTTTTTTGTTGCGACACCTTAGTTGTTCATTGATTGCTTTCTCATATGTGCCTTGACCGTGGGGCTACAGCAGACCAAGTAACCACTTGCTCAAACCAGAGACCTTGGGTACAAGCTGGTGAGCTTTGCTCAAACCAGATGAGCCCGTGCTCAAGCTGGCAACCTCAGGGTCTGGAACCTGGTCCTTCTGCAAACCAGTCCGACGCTCTATCCACTGCGCCACCGCCTGGTCAGGCTACCATAGGTACTTGTTGATGATCACGAGCTCAAACCAGCACCCCTGCACTCAAGCTGGTGGATGAACCCACACCCAAGCCAGCGACCTTGGGGTTTCAAACCTGGGACCTCCAAGTTTCAGGTCGACATTCTATCCACTGTGCCAACACTGGTCAGACAAAATCAATCTTTTAATCAGTATTCCTTGAGCTCATTTGAAAAGCTAGTAAAATATCCACATAACTATGGTTACTCACCCACAGCTCCACAGATTCATTTTCCTAGCCCCATCTTCCTGTTCCATTACTACCTCTCTCCAATCTGCCCCTGGCCATTAAGCAAACTATACCCACCCAGAGACACCACACAACTACTGTTTTTTTGTATAGGACCTATAAACACCAGCTGTTTGTACAGGAATTATCAAGGACCTTCCCCCTTGCTAATTTCCCCATCTGCTGTCCCCCCAAGCAATTCTGTGGGAGGGACAGCAGATGAAAATGAATCGAAATTATAACTATTTTTTTGTCAGATTGGCAAAAAACATAACATGTTTCCCTTATTACCCTCACCAGCTACTCCCAATATGATTTCTCTAAATTCTTCCAGGTGTTTAGACTCTGGCTTGGACTTTGGCATGGCTCCTCCCATTGGCTCTTGGTCCCCCTGCCTTCGACCCCCCCCCCCCCGCCTAAGATATAACTTTCATTTTTAGCTTGGCTATAAGATGTGTAACTTTACTTAATTTTTTTTTTTTTTTTACAGAGATAGAGAGAGAGTCAGAGAGAGGGATAGATAGGGACAGACAGACAGGAACGGAAAGAGATGAGAAGCATCAATCATCAGTTTTTCTTTACGACACCTTAATTGTTCATTGATTGCTTTCTCATATGTGCCTTGACCGTGAGCCTTCAGCAGACAGAGTAACACCTTGCTCAAGCCAGTGACCTTGGGTTCAAGCTGGTGAGCTTTGCTCAAGACAGATGAGCCCGCGCTCAAGCTGGTGACCTCGGGGTCTCGAACCTGGGTCCTCCGCATCCCAGTCCGACACTCTATCCACTGCACCACTGCCTGGTCAGGCTGACTCAATATATATATATATATATTTTGTATTTTTCTGAAATTGGAAACAGGGAGGCAGTCAGACAGACTACCGCATGCGACCAACTGGGATCCACCCAGCATGCCCACCAGGGGGCGATGCTCTGCCCATCTGGGGCATTGCTCTGTTGCAACCAGGGCCACTCTAGTGCCCGAGGCAGAGGCCATGGAGCCATCCTCAGTGCCCGGGCCAACTTTGCTCCAATGGACCCTTGGCTGCGGGAGGGAAAGAGAGAGCCAGAGAGGAAGGAGAGGGGAAGGGGTGGAGAAGCAGATGAGCGCTTCTCCTGTGTCCCCTGGCTGGGAATCGAACCTGGGACTCCTGCATGCCAGGCCGATGCTCTACCACTGAGCCAACCAGCCAGGGCCCGCCTCAATATTTTTAATGGCCATATAGTATTCCACTGCCTAGATATCCTATGCTGATGGACTTTTATGTGGTTACCAAACACCTGGTTTTACAAAGAGGCTATGAGTCTGTTTGCAAATACAAAGGTAGGATAAATTCCTGGCAATACATTTGAAGGCTCAAAAATATGTACATTTTAAATTTGATAGTGCCAAATTGTTCTCCAAGGAGTATTGTATCATTTTATTTTTGTGGTGGTTTAGATCTCAGCAAGACAAACTTTTTTTTTTTTTTGTAATTCAGTGAGAGGAAGGGAAGCAGAGAGAGGCTACCACATGCACTTTGATCAGGATCCAACTGGCAAGCCCACTAGGGGGTGATGCTCTCCCCATCTGGGGCATTGCTCTTAACTGAGCTCTTCTTAGCACCTAAGGTGGAGGCCATGGAGCCATCCTTAGCACCCGGGGCCAACTCACTCTAATGAAGCCATCGCTGTGGGAGAAGAAGAGAGAGAAAGAGAGAGAGAGAGAGAGAGAGAGAGAGAGAAACAAGAAACAAGAGGGGGAGTGGAGAAGCAGATGGGCGCAACTCCTATGTGCCCTGACCAGGAGTCGAACCTGGGACTTCCACATGCTAGACCAACGCTCTACTACTGAGACAACCAGCCAGAGCCAATATTTTTATTTTTTATCGATTTATTGATTTGAGAGAGAGAAATAGTCTCTTTGTTAAATACATAAATACATTTACTTATGTATTCATTGGTTGATTCTCATATGTGCCCTGACTGGAAATCAAAACTGCAACTTTGGCATATCAGGATGATGCTCTAACCAACTGACAATGACCCAGCCAGGGCCACATGAACAATTTTTGAATTAGATATAAAGATATCTTGCTATTATACTATTGTAAATTTGAAACTGCTTTTAATTTTTCCCTTCTCTCTATTTCTCCTCTTTACTCTCTTCTGTGATTGTTCCTCCAACCTAAACTCCAAATACTTTGCACCCATTTATATATAGAAATTCTGCTATCTCCAGACCCTACTACTTAATTCTGCCTCAGCCCTGCAGTTGAACATAAAAACCTCAATGTAGTAAACTTGCAGACATCCAAAGCAATTCTCCCCTTAGTAGCAACAACATTGAGCACTAATGTGTATTAATCTAGTTGACTCTTCAACAACCTTAATGCATAGGTACCATTATCTCTACTTCATGGGTGAGGAAATTGAGATATAGAGAGATTAAGTAGCTTGTCCAAGGTTACACAGTTTAAAAATTGTACAGATACTATTTGAACCTAGATAGCAGATCTCTGAAGACCACACTCTTAACCCACCCCTACAGATAGACACCTCTTTTGGGAGATTACTCCAGTACTTTGGTCCCTATCAAATTCTAACCTACCTTTCTTGGTGATTTCTATAATATAGTTCAGGCTCTGATCTCTGCCCTGATCCCTACCTAGTCCACAGCCTGTTTGTTCTATTAGCAGCTATGCCCCCACAAACATGTCTGGAAAAAATAGGTTTGAGGACTGCCTCACTTAGCTTGTGCTGAGGAGAAAGTGTGGGGTAGGATCACATGCAGAAGGGGACATCAATCAAATCCTCTCTTTCTGCAAAGGTGTGGTCTCCCTGTTCTGGTCTTTGGGTGGATCTCCCCAGACAGGAAGGGAGCAGTTGGCTTACTCAGTCTGATTTTCCCTGTAACTCAGTACACTGTGAAATTCATGAGGGGCCCGAGGTCAATTTAGGCAAGTTCTATTCAACAAGGTTGACTGAGTCCCAACAATGGGCCAGGGCATTGTGCTGGATTAGGATACACGTACATAAGTCACATTCCGTAGAAGTGAAGATAAGCACTTCAATTGCCAATTACCTACAGTGTGATAAGTGCCTTAAGAGCTAGAGGCCCGAGTGCATTGTTTGGAGTGAGCTCAAGAGGAGAAAGGGGAAGAGGAAAGTTGGAATAAGGTGCTTGTCCCTAGGGGTTTTGATTTGAAGGAACCAATCCAAATTAGGGAAAGGAATAACTCAGTCTTAGTAAGTAAATAAAGGTTTCTGGCAGAAGAGAAGCACCTTCAGAGTACTGAGTTCTTCAACTGCAAGTGAGGTCAAGTACCTTGCCTCTTTGTCTAGAATGGTGGAAGAAGGAGTGTATGTGGGCAAAAAGCAGTCAGTAAAAGTTCCAAGATCCATAACAGTGTGTGTGTGTGTGTGTGTGGGGGGGTTCTGTGAAATGCTAATTACTGTTTTTCTTGGCTGCTTTTCTGGAAATTGTGATGACAGCTGGTGGTGGGGGGAAATCACAGACATCACCAATGACCGCAGCCGTTTCCCTGCTTCTAGGTGGCTGGCTATCACCTGAGCCATTCCAGATGGCAGCCTGTTAGGGACTTTTTTCCTCTTGCTCATTTAATAAAGTGAGGTTGTGTGAGTGAGGGTGTGTGTGTGTGTGTGTGTGTGTGTGTGTGTGTGTGTTGGAGGTAGGAGGTAGGGGGTAGGGAGGAAGGAAGAGAGGGAGAGGTTCATTTTCCAAGAGCAATGAATAATCAAGCCACATCCTCTACATTAACTAGATAGTTTCTTGCAGGATAGAAAGCCATGGACAAGAGACTCAGCCAGAAGAGAGACCCAGTTTCTGGGTTCAGATTTGGTCCAACTTCCTGTGAGCTTTGGAAATTTACAACCTATCTGTACATCCACTTTCTCATTTGTGCTGTGGAAATCATACATTTGTGTCTCTCAATATTGTAAAAAGGAAAGAAAGGAATGAGAAATAACATTTAATGGCTCAGGAAATAGTGCTTTGTAGAAACATATTTTATTTTCTTTAATAATTTCTCAGATTGTTCCAGAAAAGTAAAAAGGCCATGGCAGATACATTTTTTTTAATGGATGGTGAGGCCATGGGGCCTCCCTTGAGTAACTTCCACCTCTTAAAAGGGACAGAAATTCTGGCAATTGACAAACATAGAAGGGCCAAAATAGAACTTAACTGTTTTACAACTTCTGGTTCTTGATAGACTCCACTTAAGTATTTGGTTCTATCTTCAAACTTAAATCATTAAAAAATGGGCCAGCGTGACCTGTGCTGGTGAAGTGGATAAAGCATTGACCTGGAACGCTGAGGTTGCCAGTTTGAAACCCTGGGCTTGCCTGGTTAAGGCACATATGGGAGTTGATGCTTCCCGCTCCTTCCCTCTTCCCTTCCCTTCCCTTCCCTTTCCTTCCCTTCTCTCTCTTTCTCTCTACCCCTCCTCTCTAAAATAAATAAATAAATATTTTTTAAAATTAGGAAAAAAGGCCCTGGCTGGTTGGCTCAGCGGTAGAGCGTTGGCCCAGCTTGTGGAAGTCCCAGGTTTGATTCCCCGCCAGAGCACACAGAAGAAATGCCCATCTGCTTCTCCACCCTTCCCCCTCTCTTTCCTCTCTATCTCTCTCTTCCCCTCCTGCAGCCAAGGCTCCATTGGAGCAAAGTTGGCCCAGGTGCTGAGGAAGGCTGGGCGGCCTCTGCCTCAGGTGCTAGAATGGCTCCGGCTGCAACAGAGCAACACCTGAGATGGGCAGAGCATCGCCCCCTGGTGGGCATGCTGGGTGGATCATGGTTGGGCACATGCAGGAGTCTGTCTGACTGCCTCCCCACTTCTAACTTCAAGAAAAAAAATTAAAAAAATAAACACGGACCAGTTTTAATGAAGAGCATACTAGGCCCTGGCCGATTGGCTCAGTGGTAGAGCATCGGCCTGGCGTGCAGAGGTCCCAGGTTCGATTCCTGGCCAGGGCACACAGGAGAAGCACCCATCTGCTTCTCCACCCCTCCCCCTCTCCTTCCTCTCTGTCTCTCTCTTCCCCTCCCGCAGCCGAGGCTCCATTGGAGCAAAGATGGCCCGGGCGCTGGGGATGGCTCCTTGGCCTCTGCCCCAGGTGCTGGAGTGGCTCTGGTCGCAAGGGGGCGATGCCCCGGAGGGGCAGAGCATCGCCCCCTGGTGGGCATGCCCGGTGGATCCCGGAAAGGCACATGTGGGAGTCTATCTGACTGTCTCTCCCCGTTTCCAGCTTCAGAAAAATACAAAAAAAATTTACAAAAAGCATACTTATGAAGAAATACAACACAAATAGAAAGAAAAAGCAAGGACAAAAACCCACTGATGAACTATAAGTGGCCATAAGAACTAAAAATATAGGTGAATATTCATAACAAAAGGCTTATGAATATTTTAAAGGGCTTATGAATATTATAGCACAATACATCTATGTTCAATAACATTACACAATAGGGTCAATATAATGTCCCTCATTAAGAAGGCTTAGCTCAGTGTGATGCACCAATCAACAGAGCATGCAGTGCTACGGAGTTTCTATCAATTCCTGCAAGTGAGTCAGTCTGTGATGCCTAGTCTTATAAAACTTATCTTTAATTTTGATTTTCACTGGATAAACCTACATAACTCTGAAGAAGTAATCAAGGGAGTTCAATCTGTAGAAAACAAGCTAGTATGCCCTGACTGGATAGCTCGGTTGGTTAGAGCATCATCCCAAAGTGCAGAGGTTGCCAGTTCGAATCTTGCTCAGGGCACATACATGAACAGATCGATGTTCCTGTCTCTCTCTCTCCCTCCTCTCTCTTTAAAATTAATAAATAAAAATTAAAAAATAAGCTATTATGTATGTTTCCAGGCTTTATGGCTATCTTGTAGCTTCTACAGAGATAGACATAGAGTACAGATGTAATGAAAACATTAGAGAATCCAGAGGAAGATAGAGGGGGAAAGTAGAAACACAAAGTGACATAGGAACAAAATTAGGGGGGTGGGTAAAATATCCAAATCCAGTGTGGGGGGGATCCTCTGGAAAATAATGCAACATATCAAGGGGAAAGGACAGTGGGAAGGGCAGAAAAGTATGTCAGAAAGCATTTTTTTTTCTGAAGTTGGAAAACAGGGAGGCAGTCAGAGAGACTCCTGCATGCACCCAACCAGGATCCACCTGGCATGCTCACCAGGGGGCGATGCTCTGTCCATTTGGGGTGTTACTCTGTTGCAACCAGAGCCATTCTAGAGCCTAAGGCAGAGGCCATAGAGCCATCCTCAGCACCCGGGGCCAACTTTGCTCCAATGGAGCCTCGGCTGTGGGAGGGAAAGAGAGAGACAGAGAGGAAGGAGAGGGGGAGGGGTGGAGAAGCAGATCCTGGGACTCCTGCACGCCAGGCCGATGCTCTACCACTGAGCCATCCAGCCAGGGCCCAGAAAGCATTTTTATTTATTTATTTATTTATTTATTTATTTATTTTTACAGAGACAGAGAGTCAGAGAGAGGGATAGATAGGGACAGACAGACAGGAATGGAGAGAGATGAGAAGCATCAATCATCAGTTTTTCGTTGCGACACCTTAGTTCATTTATTGCTTTCTCATATGTGCCTTGACCGTGGGCCTTCAGCAGACCAAGCAACTCCTTGCTCAAGCCAGCAACCTTGGGTCCAAGCTGGTCAGGGTTTTTTTGCTCAAATCAGATGAGCCCGCACTCAAGCTGGTGACCTTGGTGTCTCGAACCTAGGTCCTCTGCATCCCTGTCCAACACTCTATCCACTGAGCCACCGCCTGGTCAGGCCAGAAAGCATTTTTAAGGGGAATTTTCTAAACTTCACAAACTATTGAATGCAGCCCTCATTTGCAAAAGTTGATGGATGGAAGTATACTAACTTTCTCCACAGAAAATTAGTAGGAAAAAAAATTGAAGAGCTAGAAAGAACTTCAAAGATTATCCAATTTTTTCTTTCTTTAAAATTTTATTTCAATTAGAGTTGACACAAATATTATATTAGTTACAGTTGTATAATAGTGATTTGACATTTATATACCTTAATCCAAGGTCTAATTTTATTTTATTTATATTTAGTGCATGTGCGAGAGAGAAAGACAGGAAGGAAGAGAGATGACAAGCATCAATTCTTTTTTTTTTTTTTTACAGAGACAGAGAGAGGGATAGACAGGGACAGACAGACAGGAACGAAGAGATGAGAAGGCTCAATCATTAGTTTTTCGTTCATTGATTGCTTTCTCATATGTGCCTTGACCGCAGGCCGTCAGCATATCGAGTAACCCCTTGCTCGAGCCAGCGACCTTGGGTCCAAGCTGGTGAGCTTTTGCTCAAACCAGATGAGCCCATGTTCAAGCTGGCGACCTCGGGGTCTCGAACCTGGGTCCTCGGCATCCCAGTCCGACACTCTATCCACTGCACCACCGCCTGGTCAGGCGCATCAATTCTTTTGTGTGTGTGTGACAGAGACAGAGAGAGAGACAGAGAGAAGGACAGACAGGGACAGATAGACAGGAAGAGAGAGATGATAAGCATCAATTGAAAAGCATTAATTCTTCACTGCAGTACCTTAGTTGTTCACTGATTGCTTTCTCATATGTGCCTTAACTGGGGGGCTCCAGCCAAGGCAGTGATCCTGTGCTCAAGCCAGCAATGTTGGGCTCAAGCCAGCAACCTTGGGGACATGTCTATGATCTCACATTCAAGCCTGTGACCCTGAGCTCAAGCATGTGGGCCCACACTCAAGCCAGCAACCTTGGGGGTTCAAACCTGGGTCTTCAGCATCCCAGGCCGACACTTTATCCACTGTGCCACTGTCTGGTCAATTTCCAACACCTAATTTATTTTATTTTATTTTTTTACAGGGACAGAGAGAGAGAGAGAGAGGAATAGATAGGGACAGACAGACAGGAACAGAGAGAGATGAGAAGCATCAATCATCAGTTTTTTGTTGCGACACCTTAGTTGTTCATTGATTGCTTTCTCATATGTGCCTTGACCTCGGGCCTTCAGCAGACCGAGTAATCCCTTGCTTAAACCAGCGACCTTGGATCCAAGACTGTGAGCTTTTTTTAATTCAAGCCAGATGAGCTTGCGCTCAAGCTGGCGAGCTCGGGGTCTCGAACCTGGGTCCTTCCGCATCCCAGTCCGACGCTCTATCCACTGCGCCACTGCTACAGTTCTTAATGTTTAAATGAAACAGGTAATGGAAACTCATCTGCTCTTGACTGGGCCATGTTACACACTATCTGTTAGGGATGAGCTAAATAGGAACTCAAGCTCTATTCTTCCTTGTCTTGTTCCATTCTTTGGATTAAATTACATCAGCCCTGAAATTTATAGAAAGAGATCCTGGGAGGACCAAGTCTTGAGGAGGAAAGGGTGCCTGTTCTGAGTCAGACTGACCTGGGTTCTGGCACTGGCTCTGCCAGTTACTGGCCACTGAGACCCCAGGCAGGTCATTTAATCCATGCATTTCTCAGTTTTCCAAAATGAAAATAATAACATCTATTCTGTGTACTATTTGTGGGAATAAGTGAAATACTACTTAGTATAAAGTGTACAGCAATTTACCAAAGCAATAAATATGGCCAAGATGAAAAAAAGTTATTTCAAACCAGAAATCAAAGAAATGGAAAATAAACGGCAATGAGGTGCCACTTTCACCCACCAAATCAAAGTGAAGAGAAAATGAAGTCAGCGATGATGGAGGGTGTAGAAACAGGTATCCTCGTATGTTGCTGAAAGGAGTGTAAATTGTAAATTGGTACGTTTCTGGAGGTCTCCTTGGCAATGTGTATTAAGAGCTTTAAAACAGGCTCACACTCTTTTATCCACACTCTTTTTTACCTCTAGACATTTAGTCTAAGGAAACAATCAACGTAGGGGGAAAAGATCTATCTATCTACCTATAAGTTTTTTCTTGATATAATAGAAAGAAATATAGTAAGTATGGGTTTTCACAGCCTTCCTCTCCCCCACAGGCAAGAGGAGTAGTTTGCTGCTAGATCAGTAAAATGAGGAGATTTGGTCTTAGAGAAAATGAAATACAGCTTTAATTTTATTTACATTGAAAAAAGAGACATTTATAGGAAAGTGAGGAAAATTTTATCGTAATATTTGAGGTTGGGGGCCTGACCTGTGGTGGTGCAGGGGATAAAGCATTGACCTGGAAATGCTGAGGTTGCCAGTTCGATACCCTGGGCTTGCCTGGTCAAGGCACATATGGGAGTTGATGCTTCCTGCTCCTTCCCCCTTCTCTCTCTCTTTCTCTTTCTTTCCCTTCTCTCCTCTCTCTCTAAAAATGAAGAGCCCATGAACCCTGCCTGACCTGTGGTGGCGCAGTGGATAAAGCGTCAACCTGGAAATGCTGAGGTTGCCGGTTCAAAACCCTGGGCTTGCCTGGTCAAGGCACATATGGGAGTTGATGCTTCCTGCTCTCTCTCTCTCTCTCTCTCCCTCTCCTCTCTATAATGAATAAATAAAATCTTTTAAAAAAAAGTTTACAGGCCTGACCTGTGGTGGCGCAGTGGGATAAAGCGTCGACCTGGAACACTGAGGTCACCGGTTCGAAACCTTGGGCTTGCCTGGTCAAGGAACATATGGGAGTTGATGCTTCCTGCTCCTCCCCCTTCTCTCTCTCTCTGTCTTTCTCTCTCACTCCTCTCTCTCTCTAAAAAAAAAAAAAAGTTTACTGACCTGTGGTGGCGCAGTGGATAAAGCATCGACCTGGAATGCTGAGGTTGCCGGTTCAAAACCCTGGGCTTGCCTGGTCAAGGCACATATGGGAGTTGATGCTTCCTGCTCTCTCTCTCTCTCTCTCTCTCCCTCTCCTCTCTATAATGAATAAATAAAATCTTTTTAAAAAAGTTTAAAAAAAAAATGAATAAATAAAATCTAAAAAAATATATTTGGGGTTGGGGGACAAAGAGGTGATGGGAAAAGAAAGAGAAGGGAGGAAACAGGAGAAAGAGGGCTAGTTGGGAGAAAAGCTTCAAATAATTGTGTGAGGTATTGAGAAAGAGGGAGAAGGGAGGATTTTTTTTATGATAATTAATTTTTTTTAACTTTTATTAATTTTTAGATTAATTCAAATTAATACCCTGGCAAGCCCAGGGTTTTGAACCGGCGACCTCAGCATTACAGGTCAACACTTTGTCCACTGCGCCACCACAGGTCAGGCCAGATTTTTTTTAAGAGAGAAAGAGAGAAAGGCAGACAGACAGGAAGAGAGAGAGATGAGAAGCATCAACTTGTACTTGTGGCACTCTTAGTTGTTCATTGATTGCTTCTCATACGTGCTTTGACTGGGGGGGCTCCAGCCAAGCCAGTGACCCCTTGCTCAAGCCAGCGACCTTAGGCCTCAAGCCAGTGACGTTTGGGCTCAAGCCAGCCTCCATGGGGTCATGTTTATGATCCACATTCAAGCCAGCGACCCCACACTGTTCTCCCAACTAGCCCCCTTTGGTATCATGAGCGTGTAAAGACTTACTTTTTCTTTGAAAGGTCACCCCAGTTTCAATGCTGTCTGTAGGGTCAGCTGAGGCCTTTGAGACTAAATAACAATTTAACTTCAGCCCTGACCAATTGCGCTTTTGTCTCTTCCCTTTCACAGTTGTTGAGACAAACCTCATTTTTTAAAAACCTCCTGCTGACTAATCTCCCTCTCAGAATTGGTTTCCAAAGGAACCCAACCTGTGATAATGCTCAACATCTGTAAACAGGGAAATGCAAATTAAAACCATCAGGAGATGCCATTTCACATTTACTAGAAAGGCTAAAAAGAGGCCTGACCTGTAGTGGCGCAGTGGATAAAAGCATCAACCTGGAACACTGCGGTTGCAGGTTCAAAACCCTGGGCTTGTCTGGTCTAGGCACATATGAGAGTTGATGCTTCCTGCCCTCCCCCCTTCTCTCTCTCCACTCTCTAAAATAGGGGTTGGGAACCTATGGCTCAAGAGCCAAATGTGGCTTTCTTGATGGCTGCATCTGGCTCGCAGACAAACCTTTAATAAAAAAAAATAATAACATTAAAAATATAAAACATTCTCATGTATTACAATCCATTCATTTCTTACTGCTCATGTTCATGGTTGTGGGTGGCTGGAGCCAATTACAGTTGTCCTCCGGGACAACATTAAATTTTTATTGGATAATACATAACGTACACGGGTCGTTGTATGGCTCTCACGGAATTACATTTTAAAATATGTGGCATTCATGGCTCTCTCAGCCAAAATGGTTTCCAACCCCTGCTCTAAAATGAATAAATAAAAATCTTTAAAAAAGAAAGAAAGGCTAAAAAGGATTAACAGTAACAAGTGTTGGTAAAGATGTGAAAAGACTGGAACTCTCATACATTGCTGATGGAAGTGTCAAATGGTAGAACCATGCTGGAGAATTGTTGGACAGTTTTTTTTTTTGTTTTTTTTTTTAGAGAGGAGAGGGAGAGAGAGAGAGGAGAGACAGAGAGAGAGAAGGGAGACAGAGAGAGAAGCGGGGGAGGAGCTGGAAGCATCAACTCCCATAAGTGCCTTGACCAGGCAAGCCCAGGGTTTCGAACCGGCGACCTCAGCATTTCCAGGTCGACGCTTTATCCACTGTGCCACCACAGGTCAGGCTGTTGGACAGTTTTTGATAAGGTTAAATATACATTCAGTCTATGACCAGCAATTCCATTCTTATGTATATCCAAAGAAAAATGAAGACATATATACATAAAATTGTACAAGAATGCTCATAGGTAGCCTTAGTTATAATGGCCCTAAACTGGAAATAACACAAATGTTATCAATAAGAAAATGGTTAGGGCCCTGGCCAGTTGGCTCGGTGGTAGAGTGTCGGTCTGGCGTGCGGGCATCCTGGGATCGATTCCCGGCCAGGGCACATAGGAGAGGTGCCCATCTGCTTCTCCACCCCTCCCTCTCTCCTTCCTCTCTGTCTCTCTTCCCCTCCCTCATTCAAGGCTCCATTGGAGCAAAGTTGGCCCGGGCGCTGAGGATGGCTCTGTGGCCTCTGCCTCAGGAGCTAGAATGGCTCTGATTGCGGCAGAGCAAAGCCCTAGAGGGGCAGAGCATCGCCCCCTGGTGGGTATGCCGGGTGGATCCCGGTCGGGCACATGCGGGAGTCTGTCTGACTGCCTCCCCATTTCCAGCCTCAGAAAAACACACACACACACACACACACACACACACACACACAAAAGAAAATGGTTAGATAAATTGCAATATAGTTCTCTTTCCAGCTGGCGCTAAGCCATCGGCATCTCTTGGGACAACCGGCACAAGTACTGTAAAATGGGGACAAGAAAAGTCTCCACTGTAAGAAGTGAAAATATAAGCTTAATGTTGGCCCTGCTGTCAACACTGAGATTGGTCCCCGCCGCATACACATAGTCTGCATGTGCTAGGCGGCAAGAAGTACTGCGCCTTGAGGCTGAATGTGGGCCACTTTTCCTGGGGCTCTGAGTGTTGTACATGCAAAACAAGGATCATTGATGTCTATATGCATCCAACAACAAACTGGTCCTCACCAGGACCCTAGTAAAGAACTGCATCATGCTCATTGCCAGTATACCATACCGACCGGCAGTAGTATGATTCCCACTAGGCACTCTTGGGCTGCAAGAAGGGGACCAAGCTGACTCCTGAGGAGACAGAATTTTTCATTTATTTATTTATTTTTTACAGAGTCAGAGAGAGGGAGAGACAGGGACAGACAGACAGGAACGGAGAGAGATGAGAAGCATCAATCATCAGTTTTTCGTTGCGACAACTTAGTTGTTCATTGATTGCTTTCTCATATGTGCCTTGACCGCGGGCCTTCAGCAGACTGAGTAACTCCTTGCTGGAGCCAGCGACTTTGGGTCCAAGCTGGTGAGCTTTTTGCTCAAACCAGATGAGCCCGCGCTCAAGCTGGCGACCTTGGGGTCTCGAACCTGAGTCCTTCCGCATCCTAGTCTGACGCTCCATCCACTGCGCCACCGCCTGGTCAGGCAGGAGACAGAATTTTTAAACAAAAAACAATCAAAAAATTTCAGAAGAAATACCCTGTTGTCTGTATATTTGTGTTATGTATATATGTTTTTTGGCTAATCTCCTCACCTTCTTTGATCTAATCCCCCCTGCCCCCCTTCCCTGCAGTATGTAGAGGGTGTTTATATTAAGTACAACACTTGAAACCATGTCAACACAATAAACTAAAAATTAAAAAAATTCAGAAGAAATATGATGGAAGGAAAAGGAATGCCGAAATCAGCAGTCGTCTAGAGGAGGACTTCCAGCAGCACGTGCCTCTTGCATGCATTGCTCCAAGACCATGCTGGTGTGGCCAAGAAGATGGCTAGGACTTGGAGGGCAAGGAGCTAGAGTTTTCCCTGAGAAAAATCCGGCCCAGAAAGGTAAATAAATCCTCCTCCCTCCTATCTGAGCTCATGTAATAAAGATGTTCATTGTTCTTTAAAAATTACAGTATACTTTGGCCAGATAACTCAGTTGGTTAGAGGGTCATTCCAATATGTCAAGGTTGCAGGTTCAATCCCCAGTCAGAGCACATACAAGAGTCTACCAATGAATGCATAAATCAGTGAAACGGCAAATTGATGTTTCTTTCTCTCTCTCTCTCCCTTCCTCTTCCTCTATAATCAATCAATAAAAATTTTTTATTGAAGTATAGCCCTCATATACTACTCAGCAATATAAAAGAATGAACTACTGATACATACAACATGTGTAGATCAAAAACATTAAAGTTGTACAAAAGAAGACACACACACACACGAGTGGCACACACAAGGCACTCAATAAACGTTTAAGAAACAAGTAAAAAGAGATGATTTTAAAGGATTAAATTATTAATAATTATGGAAAATATTTCCTTCTGAGTTATGTTAAAATGTGAGATTCTCGAGAAACTCCTTGATGAAAAGCCTGTAAATTTTTATTCTTCACAGTAGTTTTTTTCCTTCCCCATTTAAATGGTTAAGCTTTGATATCTACAGGAGTGGCAGAATTGGGTCTATAGTGTCTGATTGCATCATTTGCAGGTGAGTGGAAATGTTAAAAGTATATGAACATAGTAACAGTGGTTAAAGAAAAAAATAGAAAACTATCATTGGTTTCTCAGATCTGCATTTGGCTGCAACTCCATATAATCTTGCCAACATCACCCTCAAAGCAGTTTCTCTTATAAAATATGGCACTATCACCACTTTATTTTGAACATGGGTATTTAATCTCAGAAAAAGTATTTAAAGCATTTGAAATATCTGAAGTGACAAGTTGATTTTTTTTATGGAGCCAGTTGATGTTAAACTATGGTGTTTTCCACTAAGGTTAATACCTTGGGGTATACGAAAATTAGAAGAGATAGAGTCCTTTAAAGGGTTTCATAGCCTAAAAAACAGAACATGACAGAATGCCAATTGAGTCTCAAAAAGACTTTTACAAACACACAAATCTATTTTAAAGTTCCCTTTTATATAATCAGTTCAAGAGCTATTGGCTGCCATCTTCAAAATCTGAAAGCCAAATACTGGTAGGGTTGCCAGATTTAGCTAATAAAAATACAGATGTTCGATAAAATTTGAATTTCAGATAAACAATGAATAGTTTTTAGTATGAGTATACCCCTCAAATATTGAATATTTTTAGTATGAACATGTCCCATGAAATATTTGAGAAATATTTATAATAAAAAAAAACTCCTTATTGTTTACCTGAAAATCAAATTTAGCCAGACATCCTATACTTTATCTGGCAACCAGAGGGGAAAATTACTTGTCTGTTCCATAGAACAAGAGGCCCCATCTGGCTGATGAGAATGTATCTTTAAGGTTACTACACAGACTTACAAGGTTAGCAATAGTCC
Organism: Saccopteryx bilineata; assembly: GCF_036850765.1. Taxonomy (NCBI): domain Eukaryota; kingdom Metazoa; phylum Chordata; class Mammalia; order Chiroptera; family Emballonuridae; genus Saccopteryx; species Saccopteryx bilineata. The sequence goes on from NC_089491.1 coordinate 376,259,080, forward strand.
TGGTAAAAGGTGAAGAATGGAACCTTTCTTCTGCTCCATGAATTTCTACTCTCTCTTTCATGCTGAAAAATACTTCGAAAAGCATTTAAATATATATTTCCATTTATTTAGAGTCATCATAACTAGTTATACTAAACAAAGAAGATACTTCAGTTGAATTTCTTGGGTTTGTCTGTGTAGGGGCTAAGAGTACAGGATTAACCATATGGGTTGAGAAACCTAAATAACCTGTTTCTCTTGCTAGGTTTGCTATTCCTAGTAAGGAATGAACAGACCTGATATCGTAAAGCAGTTTGAGAGCTTCAAAACTGCTACATGAGCCTGACCAGGCAGTGGTGCAGTGGATAGAGCGTCGGACTGGGATGCGGAGGCCCTAGGTTCAAGACCCCGCAGTCGCCAGCTTGAGTGACGGCTCATCTGGCTTGACAGAGGGAGAAACAAAAACAAAAACAAAAAACTCACCAGCTTGGATCCAAGGTCGCTGACTATCCCTCTCTCTGACTCTCTCTCTGTCCCTGTAAAAAAACAAAAATAAAAACAAAAAACTGCTACATGGGCTCTGGCCGATTGGCTCAGTGGTAGAGCGTCGGCCTGGCGTGCAGAAGTCCCGGGTTCGATTCCCGGCCAGGGCACACAGGAGAAGCGCCCATCTGCTTCTCCACCCCCCCCCTCTCCTTCCTCTTTGTCTCTCTCTTCCCCTCCCGCAGCCGAGGCTCCATTGGAGCAAAGATGGCCCGGGCGCTGGGGATGGCTTCTTGGCCTCTGCCCCAGGGGCGCTAGAGTGGCTCTGGTGGCAACAGAGCAACGCCTGGAGGGGCAGAGCATCGCCCCCGGTGGGCAGAGCATTGCCCCTGGTGGGCGTGCCGGGTGGATCCCGGTCGGGCGCATGCGGGAGTCTGTCTGACTGTCTCTCCCCGTTTCCAGCTTCAGAAAAATACAAAAAAAAACCCCTGCTACATGAAAATGTATTTTTTTTCCAATGAAATTCTTCCCCACCCCTTTCACTAAAGGATTATCCCCATGGTTCTATTTTATAGGACTTGTCATACTATGTCAGGTGTCCAAGGTGGAAGCCTGCTTCTATCGGAGGGCTGGAGTACTAGTGTTCCAGAGGTGGGTTGAAAACAGCAATATTGCTTTGAGTCTGTTTTAAGCACTCATGGAGAGAGCATTCTTTTCAGCATCAGCTGATGTTCTGCAGGATGGGATTCTATTACCCTCATTTGAGCTGCCTGGTTACTCTAGCAATCAGATCTTTCTGTCTCCTTCCTGTTACTGGGCCTTGACACCAGCTATCATGTGCCCTCTTTGCTTTGACTCTCAGACACATAATTCTTCTTTCGTTTTCTTTAAACTCAAATGCTGAAATATTGGAATTTCTAGGACAGGTACATGGCTATGAAAACAGTGGGGAATTATGTGAAACCAGGACTGTCTGGCAAAATCTAAGGCAATTAGCTTGGTCTATGGTGGTGCAATGGATAAGCAGTAGACCTGGTATGCTGAGGGTGCTGATTCAAGGCCTTGGGCTTGCCTGGTCAGGGCATATACAACCAGCAATCAATGAACAACTAAAGTGAAGCAGCTATGCATTGACACTTCTTTTTTTGTTTGTTTGTTTGTTTTGTTTTGTTTTCTGAAGTTGGAAATGGGGAGGCAGTCAGACAGACTCTCGCATGCACCCGACCAGGATCCACTCGGCATGCCCACCAGGGGGTGATGCTCTGCCCATCTGGGGCATTGCTCTGTTGCAACCAGAGCCATTCTAGCGCCTGAGGCAGAGGTCATAGAGCCATCCTCAGCCCCTGGGCCAACTTTGCTCCAGTGGAGCCTTGGCTGAGGGAGGGGAAGAGAGACAGAGAGGAAGGAGGGGGAGGGGTGGAGAAGCAGATGGGCGCTTCTCCTGTGTGCCCTGGCTGGGAATCGAACCCGGGACTCCTGCACACCAGGCTGACGCTCTACCACTGAGCCAACCGGCCAGGGCCGCATTGACACTTCTTGCTCCCCCGCCCCTCTCTCTCCTCTGTATGTAAAATAAATAAGTAAAATCTTCTTTAAAAAAAAATGCTAGGGCAAGTAGTGCCCCTAATAGTTCAACAATTGTCCTCTGAGAGTTACTTACAACTGCAAGGATAGTCAGAAAAGAGACAGGACTGGGAGTCAGAATTTCTTCTCATCATGGCTTTAGTCATTGCTTTGCAGTTAACTTTGAGCAAATTACTACTTCTGCCTCTTCCCTGTGTCAGTTTCTGATCATCTTTTATTTGAAGCCCCATGTAACAATAATAAAGAAGAACAAAGCAAAAGAAACTAATTTAAACTTAATGTGCTTATCCTTAAAATTTAAATTTGAGTCCTAGTGTTTGTAACACGGCATTTTGGGCTTCTCTGTCCCTTTACCAGGAAGTTATAAAAAAAAAGGTCTTAGAAGAAATTACTATTTTAATTCCTTAATTAGGAGGATGAAATGTGTCTGCTTTGAAGACTGCAACTTGTAAAATTCAAGTCTGAACCCAACCTGGATAGAACTATGATGCTCTAGTTTTTTGTGTGTGTTTGTTTGTTTTTATTTATTTTTTAAGTGAGAGGAGGGGAGATAGAGAGACAGTCTTCTGCATGAGCCCCAACCAGGATCTACCAGGCAACCCCTGTCTGGGGTGGATGCTCCAATCAACTGAGCTGTTTTTAGAAACTGAGGCTGACTCCATTGGACCAACCAAGCTATTCTCAGCTCCTGAGGCCACCGCTCAAACCAACTGAGCTACTGGCTGCAGGAAGGAAAGAGGGAGAGAAGGGGGAGATAGAGGGGAAGAGAAACAGTGGTCACTTCTCTTGCGTGCCCTGACCTGGAATCGAACCCAGGACGTCCATATGCCAGGCTGATGCTCTAACCATTGAGCAAACCAGCCAGGGCCTGCTCTAGTTCTTGAAAAAACTAAAAAGGGTTTATGAAGTAAAGAATCATCAATTTTCCCCATCAGACAGTAAGAATAACACTTTCTGTAAAACAGTGACTCTTTTTTTCTCCCCTTCATCTCTCATTCTTTTGATCTTGTCACTCTCCCTTCCACATACTGATATCATTTTACATTGAGATGAGACAGTAATGAGCAAAAGTACATAGGGCTAAAGAAAGATGTCGTATTTTGGCATCTCTTGGCACTGAGATACATCAGAACAGGGCCCAGTAAGAGTTCAGGGTTCCCTGATACAGAATTTCTAAAATTGTGGCTCCCATTTCATAGTTAATGTAGGTTTGGAGCAAGAAAAATATAAATCTCTCTTGAATGTTTGAATTGTGCCTGTTTGCCTAAAGAGTTTTGTCTTTTTTTTTTTTTTTTTGGCCTGCCCTAATTCCAAATGTCAGGTCCCTAGGGTATCTGTGCCACGCCTCATTCTCAGTGAATGTATATTTGATACAGTGTGATCACACTTTGAACTAAAATAGACCGCATCTAGAAATCTGAGGGTATGGCTTCCCAGGACTAAATAATATGAGCAGTTTGACTTACTTTTTGTCTCTTTGGCTTTTTCTTGAGTCTATTCACAATATAGAGATGTTACCATTTAGGTTGCATTAAAAAAAAAGAAAAAAGAAAACGGCACCAGATCCCCAAAGCTAGCATTCATACTGAGACTATTCCCTGGAAAATACAGAATATCTGAAAATGAAAGGATTTTACATTCAGTCTTTATGCGCTCCAACATTATTAGTTTATTGGGGACAAGATGACTTTCAGTTCAGTCCTGTGCATATGCAGGCTACAAGCCAATTTCTAGCTTCCCTTACACTTTTTAAATGTTTATTAATCTTGACTCCTATGCAAATTAAGGAGCAGCAGATTTTCATCTTCTGTTATTTAAGATATGTGACTAAAATTCCAATGAAGAGTGCTTTAATAAAATCACACCCTATAAGATGTGATTTGACAAAGTTGGCAGGCCTTAATGTCTTAAATCTCTTTTCTTCACCCCACCCTTAACCTGGGGTTAGACAGAGGCTGAAAATTATTCTCTACGCTAGGCTTGGGATCAGGTATTGCTTGAGTGAGAACCAATTCTGATGTAAATTCTTCTAGTCAGGGATTTAAAAAGCAAACAGAAATAGAGCCAAGGGTGGAGAAACTGAGGCCATCTTACTGTTGCCAAACTTCTGAGATTTCTAAGCCTCTTGGCTACTCCACTGGTCTGGTTCAACCTGAGCTCTCACTTATGTTTTTGAATTTGGAGTCAAGGCAACATCATTGCTAAGTCAATTCCAGCATGCTAGCTTCTGAAAACTGTAATTTTTAAAGACTTGGGATTCCACAAGAAATGTATCAGCATTCCAGAAACCTATACATCAGACACAGACATATGCATTCTTGCCTGCAGCAGAGGGTGTTGGCTTTACTCTCTAACTCATGTTCTGTGCACGACTCTGGTGGCTAACCTTTCATAAAAAGGCATAGCCAAACAGGTTCATCTCAATTTGAAGACATCAGCAAAGGGCCGGGGTTTAGTCATGGAGTTGCCAGTCACTCAGGATTGGTAAATAATCTTGGGGTAGTGGTTGTGAAAAAGGAAGCAGAAGTACTGAAATAAAAAGGGAGGGGTGAAGGGGGGCTAGAAAGGAAGTAAGACAGGTGGAAACATATGACTTTTTCAACTTCCTGATGGAAAGATACCAAGTGAACTCAAACTCTTCCAACTCTGAGGACCTTCCTTTGGCCATATTCGGCTGTATACAGTGTCACATTGCCAACTTCCAATTTATATATTTATGTATCTACATAGGCAGACAGATACACACACATATATATACATATATATATATCACCTGCTCTACCATATATAGTTATTATCCATCAGTATAGGATATATATATATATATATATATATATATATATATATATTTTGTATTTTTTCTGAAGCTGGAAATGGGGAGAGACAGTCAGACAGACTCCCGCATGCGCCCGACCGGATCCACCTGGCACGCCCACCAGGGGTCACGCTCTGCCCATCAGGGGGCGTCACTCTGCCCCACCAGAGCCACTCTAGCGCCTGGGGCAGAGGCCAAGGAGCCATCCCCAGCGCCCGGGCCATCTTTGCTCCAATGGAGCCTTGGCTGCGGGAGGGGAAGAGAGAGACAGAGAGGAAGGAGGGGGGCGGTGGAGAAGCAAATGGGCCCTTCTCCTATGTGCCCTGGCCGGGAATCGAACCCAGGTCCCCCGCACGCCAGGCCGACGCTCTGCCGGTTGGCTCAGCAGTATAGGATATATTTTAAAGCATATGGAACTAATCTACTTTCCTTTCTTGAAGAACATAGTATGGGTAGGCAACATTTCATCTACTCCCCACATTTCCAACGGTTATCCCAACAGCCATTTTAAGTTACAGAAAAGACTTGAGGCCGGGATCTTGTGGCATCAGCTTCCTAGGGATTGCTTTCCAACTTTCTGTGTTCCTGGTTTTTGGAACCTCTTTAACATCTTTCCAATGTAAGACCCATATTAGTGAAATTCGAGTTATTATTTCCACTCTTGAAATTGACATTGAAGATCACAATTTCTAAGTCAGGAAGCTAAATAGTAACAGTAATACTTTGTTTTGATCTAAGGTGGTGGGTTTTATAACATCTTTCTCTTCCCCTTTCAATGTTTCAGTCAGTATGTTTTCCTCTCCAGCCTGAGTAGTTTGACTCCCTAACCCAACTCCCTCCCTAATATCCTCTTCGCTTTGAAGTATCTCTTTCAATCATTTCCATTTGCTTTATATATCCTGTACACCAACTCTTATCTACCACTCTTGCTGTGAAGAGCTTTCTGATATTAAGAACATAATTGTCTTTTTTTTTGAGATAGCCTTAAACCACAGGTAAATAATCCTTTATTTTCTTTGAGAAAAACATGCATGATACACATTAGCTGCTTTACAAATGGGGAAATGGAAGCAGAGGAATAACTAAGACTTGCTTAGGTCATAGACAAGTCAGTGATAACATTGGGACTATGATCAGACTCTCAAAATAGTGCTTGAAAACTAAAGATGAAAGTATGTAAGATTAGCATAACTTTGATTCATTTTTTACTTTAACTTAAAAACATTAAAAAATTGATTTTAGAGAGAGAGAGAGGAGGGGGAAGAGAGAGAGAGAGAAAGAGAGAGAGAGATCAATTTGTTGTTCCACTTATTTATACATTTATTGGTTGATTCTTGCATGTGCCCTGACAGGGGATCAAGCTCACACAACCTTGGTGTATGGGGACAACGCTCTCAACAACCAAGCTACTCAGCTAGGGCTTTCTTAACTTTTTATTGAACTATATAACTTGCATAGGTTTTTCATTTGCAGATTTCCAAGGGCTTCTACATAGAGAAGCCTAGAAATTTCTTAGAGGTAGGGCTAATGACTTGGACACAGCACTGACTTCCTCACTCCTTCTGAAATACCATGGAAGGAAATAAACTTTAAAACAATTTTAAAATTATTTTATTTATTTTTTCTTCTTTTCCAAGTGAGAGGAGGGGAGATAGAGAGACAGACTCTGACATGTGGCTTGACCAGGATCTACCCGGCAACCCCCACCTGGGGCCGATGCTCTGGCCATCTGGAGCCATGCTCACAACTGAGCTATTTTTAGCACTTGAGGTGGAGGCTCCAGGAGCCATCTCAGCGAATGGGGCTCATGTGCTCCAACTAATCAAGTCACAGCTGCAGGAGGAGAAGAGGGGGAGAGAGAGTGAAAGAAGGGGGAGGAGGGGTGGAAAAGCAGATAGTCGCTTCTCCTGTGTGCCCTGACCAGGTATCGAACCCAGGACATTCACACACTGGGCCAATGCTCTACCACTGAGCCAGCTAGCCAATGGTCTGAGCCTTTTTTTTTTTTTTTTTTATCAATGTCTGTTTTTTGGCTCTAATACCATAGTATTGGGTATCCACCATAATTTTATTTTCAAAACATCTTTATTGAGATATATTTATATACCACAAAATTCATCCACGTGAGGGTTTTAGGCATATTCACAGAGCTGCGCAACAACCACCACAATCTAAGTATAGAACACATTCAACTCTCGTTCTTTTTTGGGGGGGGGAATTCAATTACAGTTTACATTAAATATTATTTTGTATTAGTTTCAGGTGTACAGCATAGTGGTTAGACAATGATATACTTTACCAAATGTTACCCCTGGTATTTCCAGTGCTCATCTGACACCATATAGTTATTACAATATTATTGACTATATTCCCTATGCTGTACTTCACATCCCCATGACTATTTTTTTTTTAAGATTTTATTTATTCATTATAGAGAGGGGAGAGAGAGAAAGAGAGAGAGGGAAGGGGGGAGGAGCAGGAAGCATCAACTCCGATATGTGCCTTGACCAGGCAAGCCCAGGGTTTTGAACCCGCAACCTCAGCGTTTTCAGGTTGACGCTTTATCCACTGCACCACCACAGGTCAGGCCCCATGACTGTTTTGTACCTAACACTTTGTACTTCTTAATTCTTTCACTTTTTTCACCCAATCCCCCAACCCACTTCCCCTCTGAGGGAAATGAATTTCCAAGAATACTTGCGTTCTTCATTTCAGTTATTCCATAAGAGCCTGCCTTGAGCATATTGTTAGCTAGTCTTTTATTTACGGGAATTAAACGCAACCTTCTATTTCCCTATATCAAGTCGTAGGTAGTAGGTTTGAGTTTACTCTTGACTTGCTGCTTTGGAACCTCCTGGGTCAGGGACTAGGGATGGGACCAATTAACCCCCCCCCCCCCCCATCCCTCAGCAGAATCACAATTACTGCTGCCACAAAGCCTTAGTATTTTTTTCTTTTATTTTGGTTTTTGTTTTTAAATAATTTTCTGTGATTTTTATTTAAAAAAAAAGGTTGCCTCTAGTTTTAGGTTCATATAGTGGGGCACTGTGGGCTTCTCTGTGAGGCACACACCTTATATAATATTTAAAGGAAAGGCTTCAGACAGGGAAAAGTATTCTTTCTTGGTCAGTTGGTTAGTTGGGTCAATAACAATGGAGTTGTACTTTGTTCTGGGCTCGGTACTGACAGTTATAAAAGAATTGGAAGTCAAGCTCTTACTAATAGTACATCTTGATATCCAACTACAGAACAAGTACAAATAACTCAGCAAAAGCCAGTGCTTGGGAACTGATGGGAAATGGGTTAGAGCTGGGTGGAGTTAGTGAGGACTTTCTGTGAAGGGAGGGGCATGGGTTTGCTGAAAAGGATGAAGTCTTTTCAGCAATAATACATGAGCAATGGTAGAGAAGAGAGAATGAGCAAGCTGTAAGGGCTAACTAGTAATCAGATTAGCTTGTTAAGCAGAAGGATCTATATTGAAGGATAAGAAGAAACAAATCTGAGAAAATGGTAAGGACAGTTCATGGAGAATCTTAAATGGTTATAAATTGAATTTTCTTTAACAGACAAAAAGAGAGCTTTATAAGTCCTTGCATAATGAAAATAACTTTTCAAGAAGCTGAAATACAGATATATTAGAATAAAACAAAGGTAGAGACTTCGGAAAAATAGGGAAACTGGTAGAAAATTTTCCAGGAGAGAGAGAAAAGGCTGGGTACTAATGCCAGCTCTGCTACTCATTAGCTATGACCTTGGGCAAATCACTAGAATCTCTGTGTGCCTGTTTTCGCTTCTGTAAAATGGGGATAATAGCATTCACCTAACAGTTGTTGAAAGGATTAAATGAAATAATACATGAAAAATATTTAGTAAGCACTCAATATATTATTACTCAATTATGAGTTAAGTAGATTATTCCATTATTATTTCTATGACCAAGAAATGGTCATAGAAAGGCATCCATGTCAAAAAAAGGTCCCATTTCACATGTTAGTTTAAAAGAATTGCAGATTTTCAGTCTGTCCTAAAAGGTATATAGGAGTCAGAGAATAAGAGGGCAAGCCCAGTGTCCAAGACTATGCTGTCTAATACAATAGCCGCTAAGTCACATGGGGCTACTGAGCATCCAAAATATGGCTAGTCAGAATTGAGATGTGTTGTAAATGTAAAATACACACTGGATTTCAAAGCCCTAGTACAGAAAAAAAAATATTTTTTTAATAGTGATTACATGTTAGAATAATATTTCGGATATGTTAGGTAAAATAAGATGAATCAATTTTCACCTGTTTTCTTCTTCCTTTAAAAAAATTTTTTTGAGCCTGGCCAGGCGGTGGCGCAGCGGATAGAGCATCGGACTGGGACGCAGAGGACCCAGGTTCGAGACCCTGAGGTTGCCAGCTTGAGCAAGGGGTTACTCAGTCTGCTGAAGGCCCACGGTCAAGGCACATATGAGAAAGCAATCAATGAACAACGAAGGTGTCGCAATGAACTGATGCTTCATCTCTCTCCGTTCCTGTCTGTCTGTCCCTATCTATCCCTCTCTCTGACTCTCTCTCTGTCCCTGTAAAAAATAAATAAATAAAAATTTTAAATAAAAAGAAATTAAAAAAAAAATTTTTTTTGAGGTCTGACCTGTGGTGGCGCAGTGGATAAAGTGTCGACCTGGAAATGCTGAGGTCGCCAGTTCGAAACCCTGGGCTTGCCTGGTCAAGGCACATATGGGAGTTGATGCTTCCAGCTCCTCCCCCCTCTCTCTCCTCTCTCTGTCTCTCTCTCCCTCTCTTTCTCCTCTCTAAAATGAATAAATAAAATTTAAAAAAAAAGTTTTTTTGATGTGGCTACTAGAAAATTTAAAGCTAGTTGGTTCATGTTATGTATCTGTTGTATAGTACTGGTCCACTACAACATTCGTTATTGAGTTTTGGAAATTAAGGGATTCTACATGAGAAGGTTCTATAAAGGCATATGAAGATCATGGATAAATCTTATTGTTCTTAATACTTTAAAATATTTTAAAATATACACATATTTACATATGTATTTACATATAATTAATATATATCTCTCAATTTAGGAGACAGCTACAGGACTGAGGGAGCCACAGCTATAGTACCTTTCAATAGGCCACATTGGTAAAGGGTTTTTAAATTTTTTTTTAAAATCAGAAGCAAAAATGAAAATGAAAAAAGGTAAAAACATATCTAATTTTGAATATTAAACCACGGAAACAAAAATCTTCCTAACTTTTTAAGTCACTCTAGCAAAGGTCCAAATCGCATCGTTTTAAGTAACAGATTATTAAAGGTTTTCTGACAAATTTTTTCTTATCATCCCTTGAAGATGCTACTTAAAATAACAGGAATGAGTATGGCTAAAGAGCCTCTAGTCACAGCTTTCCACTGATCTGGAGGTAAAAATCCAATTTAGGGTTTTGCTCTGAATTGGTATTTTATTTTATATATACTTAATATATATATATATTATATATATATATTTAACCCCGATTGCACTGACCAACTACCTAGGCTTCAATTTCCAAAGACAGCCTGGAGGGGGGGTGCTCACACCTTTCCTTCCGCTTCTCAAATCCTTCCCGGCTTCTTCCTTCAGGAAGACTATCCGCTCTGCCCAGCGATGCCGACAGGTGCAGCGCTGTGGGACGCCTCCCGCCCGCAGCTCGCGCCCGCGACCCCGCACCCTCCCACCCGGCGGGCCGCGGTCTCGCCGCTCCGCCCCCTGCCCCGGCGCGCGCGCACCCCGGCGGGGCCGCGCCCGGCCCGCGGGGGCCGCGCACGCAGCTGCCGCCGCCGCCACCGCCTCCCTGCCTCGCTCCCTCCCTCCCTCCCTCCAGGACCTCCTCCCCTGCCCTCCCCTCCGCCCCCTTCCCCGTAGGCAGTCTGCCCGCCCGCATTTACTCCCTCCCGGACCCTGGCGTTCGGGCTGGGTCTCTCCCCAGCCCCACAGACTCCGCGGGTCGCTCTCCTCAGGCGGTCGCCCGCGCACGGTGGATGTGGCTGGCAGCCGCCGCCCCCTCCCTCGCTCGCCGCCTGTTCTTCCTCGGCCCTCCGCCTCCTCCCCTCCTCCTCCTCCTCAGCCGCTCCTCTCGCCGCCGCCGCCGCCTCCACAGCCTGGGCCTCGCCGCGATGCCGGAGAAGAGGCCCTTCGAGAGGCTGCCTGCCGACGTCTCCCCCATCAACTACAGCCTTTGCCTCAAGCCCGACTTGCTGGACTTCACCTTCGAGGGCAAGCTGGAGGCCGCCGCCCAGGTACGGCGACCCTCGGGCGCCGGGGGCGAGCTGCCGGGCAAGCTGTTAGGCCGCGCCCGCGGGCTGGGCTGGGGGCCCGGCCGGCCGGGAGGGCGGGCTGGCGGCCGGGCCTGGGCGGTGCGGGCCTGGGGCTGGGGAGGCTGGCTTCGGGACCGGCGCGCCCCCCCGGGGCGGCCGCGGGGCGCCGGCGGGGTGTGCTCTGCCCTGCTGGGCTGGGGCCGGGGCCACGCTGCGGGAGCCGGCGGGCCCGGCCCGTGCACCCCTCCGGGGCAGGCGCACCTGTGTGGGGCATCCCCACGGACCCCCGGCCCTTCCGGGCTCGGCAGTGTCCTGGGAGAGGCCGGAGGGTATTGGGTGAAGCTGGAAGGGGTCATCGGAGTGCGCGCTCTGTCTCAGCCTCCTGACTCAGTTCTTTTTTATGGTTCTACCTCCGCCCCATAGAGGACGGTCATCTGGGACTCCTCCGGCCGCCGCGCGTTAGCGAGGAGGGGAGATTCTAGAAGGGGGAGAAGGGGAGAAGGAGAATGTTAATCCCAGGCAGCCTTGCTGAGTTCTCCCCGCCTGCTCCGGCCGCGGGGCTGGGTTTCGAAGATGACTCGCCCCTCCCCCTCCCCTTTTCCTCTAGTGACAGTGCAGCAGTGACTTTATTCGCTCCTAACCCCTAGAGAAGCTGAAGGAGGACCCCATCTCCGTTTTTCCTCCCATCTTCCTAGCTTTGCAGCCTTTGAAACAGGTGGATTTATTGCTACAGCGATGGTTGCTTAGCAGTACCTCTTTTTAAATAAGCTATTAGTTTTAACATACCACTAGTGGAAATATTCCATTACTGTTTATTGCAGTTTTTGGTGAATCATGCTGTCCCCACCTCTCCTCACCCTCTCGCAGTATTATCTGAAGTATTGTTTGATTTTTGGAGACCGTTAATATTGATGCCTTACAAAGGTCCTGAACAGTAGACATTTGTGGTAGATACCATATTATATGATGTATTATGCGAAGTCTGTAATGAAAATAGGGAACTGTTTAGCAGTTATCTTTAAAAAGAATGATAGTAAAAATATTTTGTTTCATTTTTCTTCCTACTGCAGTCAGGAGGAAAAATCAGTAGGCCTCAACCTTAAAGAATAGGGTGTGTATGTAGCAGTGAAATGAAAAAAAAATGTCGACTAGTGTTCGAATGAATTGAAAGTTGGCAGTTGTCTTTGAAAGCCGAGTGCTTAGATTAAAAATATGTCTAAAAGTATAGAATTAAAAAGAGTACGGTCAGTGGGGCATGTGTGTGAAAGCATGAGGGCTCTAGGGTCTGGCTGCATCAAAAGGCAAAATTTAACCCTGTGAAAGTCAGGTGATTTAGAATTTTTCCATTAAGAGTATGAATCAGAATTAATGCAGTTGGGGTTTAAATTGGGATTTGAGAGGGTTATTTGGGAGACAGCGTTTGTTTAAGCCAAGTGACTAGAGTGTTTGATATATATTGGCAGGGGGCAGATGGGAGGGATTGTAAACAGTAGTGTCTTGTGACTTGGCAAAGGAAGAAGGACTTAGTGATGAATGAGTTCGCATTATGTGAAAAGACTAACATTAAAAAAAATCACTTGTTTCTTTACCATGTTAGTTGGTGTAATAGGTCCATATATATTTAGAGAAATTTTTCAGAAAAAAATTGTCAATAAAGATTTTTAAATGATTACTTTATTAGGAAGTGACAGTTTTAGTTAAGTGTTAGCATATAATAACAAGCAGTGATGTACTTCTTTCTCCTTATCCCTTTTCTACTTGCTTTTCCAAAGGAGTGAGAAATATTTAAGACTGGTTTGGGCCATTGAGAGAATACATGGTAATATGCTAGATATTAGCGGGACTTGTCAATTTGATACAAGGAAATAAATGAATCTTTTTTAGTAACATGAACTTTTCAAAACATTTCTTTTCAGGGTAGGTGGCAACACAGATGAAAGATGACATTATAGTGAATGCTAACAGGTGTTATTAAAGGACAGTTGGACTCTTTAATTATATGAATTGCTACCATTGGAAGTGTAAAGAGGAATTAGCATTAGTAAAAAGTTAACAGTAGTAAAAAGCATATGTTAATGTTTTTGAAATTATTAGAGCAATAATTGTAGCATGAGGTGGTGTCTTATGGAAACGTAAAAATGTGGATAAAATTACATCTCTAGAAACCCAGATTTATAACTGGTATTGGATCAGTTTCCTAATAGTTGGAATCACATTACACAAAGTATGCAAGTTGCTTGGTTGCTTTAGTTGCAGAATTTTATGATAAGCCCAGAGTATTTGTACAGGTTACATATTAGAAAATTAGTGGATTTTTAACCTGGTGTGGGGTGTGGACTCCTGGGGGAAGGTGAAGAAATTAGTCAATGTGTGCTAATTTAAAAAGTAGTTGTCTTTTACACAAGTAAGTGTGGTCTAATTCAGCAGGTTTTAGCTTTCGAGATCAGATGAGATCAGGTGTGTTCAGGGTGGTATGGCCATAGATGCCTGCAGCAGTTTTAAAAAGGTGTTATCTTAGACCTAGAGCAGTTTTATTTTCAATTGATGTGCCATAAGAATTTTTAAAATTTGGAATATCTGACCAGTCAGGGATACTGACCTCTATTCCCAAAGATGGTCAAATAAAAAAAATGCCAACAGCCAACACAACAATAGCTATCCTGTGTGAATGAACCAAATTATACCTACTTTTTTGTCAGATTAGCAAAAAATATATTTTCTGGTGTGCTGCAGAATTTTAGTAATTAGTTTATGTGTGTCATGAGGTGAAAAGGGTTGAAAATCTCGGGCATAGAGAAATGGGACATAATCTTTTTCCTTCCTTTACATTAGGTTATTTGAGAGCAATGGATTTTTGTAGCATTTTCAAATTCTGACTTCCTTGCTTTTTGGATAATTAAAGAAATAGATTATAAGTTTATACAAGTGGCTACAATTATTTGTTATGATTGTGTAGTGATTTATACAGTACTTGGGTTTTTTCTTATGGAAATATTTCACCTGTGCCAGGGAAATTAACTTCATCCTTCAAGGCCAGAATTCAGGATATAATAGACAATCCTTGGCCTCCGCCAACAAAATATTAATGTTCGTGATGACTAAATTGGCACTTATAGGAGAGTTACAAATATAGTATTTTGTTTGGCAGACTAAAACTTGGCATCTAAATGGATGTTGTCAACCCTGTGTTGTGGAATTTTCTGCTCAAATTTTGCATATCTTCTATGCAGTCATTTTGGTAGTTTTTTATTTAAAGAATGACAAAATTAATAATTTTTCCAGCATTGTGCTAGATCACTAAATGCCCTTAAATTAAATTTGAAAGATTGATGATAAGGAATTGTATATTTTTCAGATTTTCTATTTTGTTCCTTGAACTGTATCTATGAGGAAACACCTAGGAAACTTTTATATGTTAAGCTTTACCTAATATCATCTGGTAATGAATTCTGCAGTGAATGTTATAGATAAATGAAGCTTACCCTTTGAGGCATTTAGAATTTAGAAAGAATTCACTGATTTGGATGAAATTATTCCTAAAATGTATTAATTAAAAAAATTCTGTAATTTCTCATAATCTAGGTTTGTTTTTTTCCTTTTTTTAAATTTTGGACATCATTCTGAACATTGGTCATTGATATTTATAGCCATAGATTATCCAAAACTATGTGTATGGCTTATTAATTTAGTATCTGTTCTTTTTTTTTTTTTTTCTGAAGCTGGAAACGGGGAGAGACAGACAGACTCTCGCATGCGCCCGACCGGGATCCACTGGTCACGCCCACCAGGGGGCGACGCTCTGCCCAGCAGGGGGCGATGCTCTGCCCCTCCGGGGCGTTGCCCCGGTTGCCCCGTTGCGACCAGAGCCACTCCAGCGCCTGGGGCAGAGGCCAAGGAGCCATCCCCAGCGCCCGGGCCATCTTTGCTCCAATGGAGCCTTGGCTGCGGGAGGGGAAGAGAGAGACAGAGAGGAAGGAGGGGGGGAGGGGTGGAGAAGTAGATGGGCGCTTCTCCTGTGTGCCCTGGCCGGGAATCGAACCCGGGACTTCTGCATGCCAGGCCGACGCTCTACCACTGAGCCAACCGGCCAGGGCCAGTATCTGTTCTTTAAATTTTTAAAATTTGTTTTTCTTACTCTTAGGTTATTATTATTATTATTATTTGTATTTTTCTGAAGCTGGAAACAGGGAGGCAGTCAGACAGACTCCCGCATGCGCCTGACCGGGATCCACCCGGCACGCCCACCAGGGGGCGATGCTCTGCCCATCCAGGGTGTCGCTTCTGTTACGACCAGAGCCACTCTAGCGCCTGAGGCAGAGGCCATGGAGCCATCCCCAGCGCCTGGGCTATCCTTGCTCCAATGGAGCCTTGGCTGCGGGAGGGAAGAGAGAGACAGAAAGGAAGGAGAGGGGGAGGGGTGAAGAAGCAGATGGGCGCTTCTCCTGTGTGCCCTGGCCGGGAATCGAACCCAGGATTTATGCACGCCAGGCCAACAGGCTACCACTGAGCCAACCGGCCAGGGCCGGTTATTATTTTTTTTACTGCTATTGTGCCTTGTTGCTGCCTGTTGTGAAATTTCTTCCCTCTTCTTCTATTTTACTAAACTTGATCTGAAGAGGTCTAAGTAACCAGATAATCTTGTTTGAATTTGAGAAGAAATTTCCAAGTGAGGGTTTGATGGATCCCCTTCTAAGTGAAAGGTATGAGCTTTATTGTATGGACTTTGTATCATCTATTCAGGCTTTTCATACAGGCTTTTTTTTTTTTTTTTAACTTCCCGGTTCTGGATAATTGATAGTACCCAATACAACCTGGAAAAATGTGGTCTTAAGTAGTAACTTATCTATGAAACTCTCTGAACTTTGCTACATAAATGAGTCTGTTTTTACTTGAAAGTAAATCATATTCTAATCTGTATGTGAGCCAGTGGTAAAGGACTGAGTCTTCTAAAAGCTGTTGTTGTAACAGATTAGTTCTCCAGATCTTGAAGATTTCATGTTGAACACCATACAGGCATGTAGTTCTCAGTTTATTTGGCCATTTGTAATTACTTTAAAATTTTATTTTAAATTAGGATGTATTTTAGAAATACAGAAAAGTAACCCATCACTTAAATTTAGCAGATATTAGTATTTTGCCCAATTTTATTCACACTGTGCATGATTTTGGGGGGTGATGGTAAAGTGTCACAGAAACAACTAAAAGTTCATTTCTGACTCTTCCCACACATACCCCTAGAAGTAAGTTCTCTCTTTAGGTTGATAAGTATTATTCCTATGTATAGTTTAAAAGTTTTATTGTGCATGTAAGTAGCCACAGACAATAAATAGCAATGTTCTATATATTTTTAAAATTTTTTATTTATTGATTTTAGAGAGAGAGAAAGTGGGGGGAATGACAGGAACATTGATCCGCTCGTGTATGTGCCCTGCCTGACTAGAGATCGAACCGGCAAACCTCTGCACTTCTGGCTCATGCTCTAAAAATGGAGCTCTCTGGCCAGGGCTAATGTTCTCTGTGTTTAACATTTTTACATTAATGGTACTTACTTTGATTTTCTGCAACTTGCTCTTTTCAGTGTCTCTTGTTAGAAAATGTGGCTCAACTTTTGTTTACTAATTATTGGCTTCTTATTGTCTTTAGAAATTATAGCCCTGTTCCACAAAGTAACAATTATTACAAAATTTGAAGGATGAAATTGCTTGTTAGGCAAAGTGACTCAGGCTTCAGACTGACTGGTATTTGGAATTGTCACACTGGAGAATTCCTTTACCAAAGTCTTAGGCCTGACGGGTGTGGCGCAGTGGATAGAGCCGTTGACCTAGAATGCTGAGTCCCAACAGTTCGAGACCCTGAGCTTGCCTGGTCAAGGCACATACAAGAAGCAACTATTACAAGTTAATGTTTTCCGCTTCTTCCCCCACATTTCTCTATCCTCTCTCTAAAATCAATAAATAAAATCTTAAAAAATAAGTAAAATAAACACCTAAAATCTTATGTCTTTGGCAATCAGAAAAGAAACCTCTTCAGTCTTACTATATAGTACATGTAAGGTGTACTCTTGAGTGATTGTAGTAAAGACTCATTCAGGAAAAATAATTGTCTCAGATTGCTGCCTTCATAGCTCATAGGAAACTTCCACTGTAAAATTCTTACACATGGTCAGGCTGCCTCTTCAGTAGAGCCGTTATACTTAGCTTTGGTTCTGTTGAAGTGCAGTTTGTATGAGACACCAAGAAGACTTAATTAACCCTGGGTTTGAAACAAAGAAGAATATACTAGCATTCCATTCTTTAATAACATCAAATGGTAAAGTTGAAAATGAGCTTGTTATTAACACAGTTTTATATTCCAACTTTAACATTTGTTCTCTTGTAAGCTTGGAGCCTGAAAACCTTAATGCTGAAAATCCTTTGCATTATTACCTATGTAGTTTTGATAAGTAGAACACACAGGTAATATGCACTAACATGATGGTGTTAATATGTGAGAAATCGTATACAGAATCAGTGCTATTTTTGGGAAAGCATCAAAAAGAGCAGTATTATAGTATAGATCAGGGGTCCCCAAACTACAGCCCGTGGGCCACATGCGGCACCCTGAGGCCATTTATCCGGCCCCGCTGTACTTCCGGAAGGGGCACCTCTTTCATCGGTGGTCAATGAAAGGAGCACACTGACCATCTCATTAGCCAAAAGCAGGCCCATAGTTCCCATTTAAATACTGGTCAGTTTCTTGATTTAAATTTACTTGTTTTTTATTTTAAATATTGTATTTGTTCCCGTTTTGTTTTTTTACTTTAAAATAAGATATGTGCAGTGTGCATAGGGATTTGTTCATAGTTTTTTTTATAGTCCGGCCCTCCAATGGTCTGAGGGACAGTGAACTGGCCCCCTGTGTAAAAAGTTTGGGGACCCCTGGTGTAGATGCATATGCTTAAGTCTGTATGGATATTTTAAACTAGCTGTACCC
Organism: Saccopteryx bilineata; assembly: GCF_036850765.1. Classification (NCBI taxonomy): domain Eukaryota; kingdom Metazoa; phylum Chordata; class Mammalia; order Chiroptera; family Emballonuridae; genus Saccopteryx; species Saccopteryx bilineata. Next base: position 376,277,200 of record NC_089491.1, read on the forward strand.
GGCCATACGTTGCTATGGCTCAGTCTGGTTAAATGGAAAAGAAAGAAAAGAGAAAGCGCATGTTTCTAATATGTTTAATTTCACAGTGCTTGTGGGTATACAATATTTTTTGTTGTTCCATTGTCTGTGCAGATACAGAGATTGGTTTACTGACTCTAGAACACACAACATATAATTGTAAAATATTTAGTATAGTGTGTGTTGCTTTTACATACAACAGATGGCGCTGTTTTTTTAAAAAGCATGTTTTTACCTGTCACAGGTGTGACATCTATATAATAGGTATTTAAAAACGCAAGTATTCGTAGGTATATAAAAACACATGCGTATTCGAATGCAACGTTGTGTCAAGATTTCAAAGCAATCGGTGAAGAACTTTCAGAGATTTAAGATTTTGAACAAATGAACATTTACATTTTTATTTATATAGATAGATTACCTTCCTTGGGCAGTACATATATGCTGATATCCAAAGTGCTATGTTTTACAGCACATAGTTCTTAAATTTTATATCATTCTGGTCAGCCACTTTATAAACTGTTAGGTGAATGCTGTTAGATGATATTCAGAGTAACATCTATATGATTAGAGCACATTTGATCTTGTTCTTTGTATGTGTACCTCAATAATATCTATTAAGTGATTACTGTGTATCAGGCACTAAGTGCGACTACAAGCACTTTCTATGGATTACCCTGTTGTTTAAAAATGCATCTTTTGGGCCCTGGCCGGTTGGCTCAGCGGTAGAGCGTCGGCCTGGCATGTGGGGGACCCGGGTTCGATTCCCGGCCAGGGCACACAGGAGAAGCACCCATTTGCTTCTCCACCCCCACCCCCTCCTTCCTCTCTGTCTCTCTCTTCCCCTCCCGCAGCCAAGGTTCCATTGGAGCAAAGATGGCCCGGGCGCTGGGGATGGCTCCTTGGCCTCTGCCCCAGGCGCTAGAGTGGCTCTGGTCACGGCAGAGCGATGCCCCGGAGGGGCAGAGCATCGCCCCCTGGTGGGCAGAGCGTCGCCCCCTGGTGGGCGTGCCGGGTGGATCCCGGTCGGGCGCATGCAGGAGTCTGTCTGACTGTCTCTCCCCGTTTCCAGCTTCAGAAAAATACAAAAAAAAAAAAATGCATCTTTTGTGTGTGTGTGGCAGAGACAGGGAGAGTCAGAGAGAGGGACAGATAGGGACAGACAGACAGGCAGCGAAAGAGATGAGAAACATCAATTCTTTGTTGCAGTTTCTTAGTTCATTGATTGATTTCTCATATGTGCCTTGACCTGGGGGCTACAGCAGACTGAGTGACCCCTTGCTTGAGCCAGTGACCTTGGACTCTAGCTGGTGAGACTTGCTCAAACCAGATGAGCCCATGCTCAAGCTGGTGACCTCGGGGTCTCGAACCTGGGTCCTCTACATCCCAGTCTGACACTCTATCCACTGTGCCACCACCTGGTCAGGCTAAAAATGCATCTTAATATGAGACGATATACTGTCTGATTTTTAAAATTTGAGTTCTGTTAGTGGAGTTCTATTATTTTGTTTATTCCTTTATTTCTTTCCTCCCAGTCTTCCAGAAATGACCTTTTTTCTTCCCCAAAACAAAAATAGTAGCTCTTCAACAAATAGCTTAATTGATTAGTGTAAACAAGTGAGTTTTCCCTAATCACAGGAGGAATTGGCATATACCTATAACTCAGTGTTTTTCAACCAGTGTGCTGTGGCACACCAGTGTGCCGTGAGACATGGTCAGGTGTGAGTATAAATACATTTAGAAATATATTATTAACTATATGTATAATATGTACTGTGTTAGAGTGTCATTTTGTGTCATTTTGTAGGTGGTGTGCCCCAGGATTTTGTAAATGTAAAAAATGTGCCGCGGCTCAAAAAAGGTTGAAAATCACTGCTCTAACTGGATGTTGTGCACTGTGCCCTTCCAAAATACACACTTTCCCACAGAATGGTATAATAGTGAGATAAATAGTATTATTTGGCATAGTTAGTGTTGTACAGATATCTTGACATTGGTAGATTAACTGCTTGGCTGCCATTAAATTCACTGTAGATGTTGATGGATTAAAATATGGTCGACTAGATAGAGATGAAGATACATAATTAAACTACTGTTACTATTCTGTTGGCATAAACTTCAAACTCTGGAAGGCTTTGATTCATTTTACCCTTTGGTAAATGAAGTACTAGTAAGTGCTTCATTTCTCTGTTTCTGAGTATATTTTGTTGTTTTGTTTCTGAATTTTAAAAAAGTTATTTTATGAATAGGCAAAGAATTTTTACTCTTTGTTCAAGTGCTAAATGAGTGGTCAGTTGGGAAATAAAAGTTTTAGTGTTGATGTATGTTCTGGTGAAATAAATATTGTGGAGGAATATTATCACTTACTAAATTTTAAAAAATGTTTATGAAATTACATTTTTGATTAGGAATAGGAAGATTTGATTTATGAGAAGGATTTTTTAAAATTTATTTTTATTTTTTTACAGGGACAGAGAGAGAGGCAGATAGAGGGATAGATAGGGACAGACAGACAGGAACGGAGAGATGAGAAGCATCAATCATCAGTTTTTCATTGTGACACCTTAGTTGTTCATTGATTGCTTTCTCATATGTGCCATGACCGCGGGCCTTCAGCAGACCAAGTAACCCCTTGCTCAAGTGAGCGACCTTGGGTCCAAGCTGGTGAGCCTCGCTCAAACTAGATGAGCTGGCAACCCTGGGGTCTCGAACCTGGGTCCTTCCTCATCCCAGTCTGGCGCTCTATCCACTGCGCCACCGCCTGGTCAGGCTGAGAAGGATTTTTTTTTTTTTTTAAATAAGCCAACACTTTATGTGTTAAGAGATTTTGACAGTCTATTACAGACTTAATAACATATTATCTGTAATATAGGTCTGATATATATATATATATATATATATATATATATATATATATATATTTGTATTTTTCTGAAGCTGGAAACGGGGAGAGACAGTCAGACAGAATCCCGCATGCGCCAGACCAGGATCCACCCGGCACGCCCACCAGGGGGCGACGCTCTGCCCACCAGGGGGTGATGCTCCGCCCCTCCGGGGCGTCGCTCCGTTGTGACCAGAGCCACTCCAGCACCTGGGGCAGAGGCCAAGGAGCCATCCCCATCGTCCGGGCCATCTTTGCTCCAATGGAGCCTCGCTTCGGGAGGGGAAGAGAGAGACAGAGAGGGAGGAGAGGGGGAGGGGTGGAGAAGCAGATGGGCACCTCTCCTGTGTGCCCTGGCCAGGAATCGAACCCGGGACCTCCGCACGCCAGGCCGACGCTCCACCACTGAGCCAACTGGCCAGGGCCTAGGTCTGATATTTTAAAGTTAATCATGTTTATGTATGGGTTGTTAATAAAATTACACTTAGGTATAGCTTTTTTCATACAAGTATTACATTACTCCTGGATGTTTACCTAGTTTTATGGTCTGTTCAGTGATCTTAAGGCACTATTGACCTATATATGGGTTTTGTTTGGTTTACACAATGTTTTTGAACATTCTGAATTAGTTGTCATCAACTAAAAATTAGGAGGTTACACATGAATCTGAATTTGTACCTTTTTTATTGGAAGGTCTTGGCCTTGGCTGGTTGGCTCAGCAGTAGAGCGTCGGCCCGGCTTGTGGAAGTCACGGGTTCGATTCCTGGCCAGGGCACACAGAAGCGTCCATCTGCTTCTTCCCCCTTCCCCCTCTCCTTCTTCTCTCTGTCTCTCTCTTCCCCTCCCGCTGCCAAGGCTCCAGTGGAGCAAAGTTGGCCCGGGCACTGAGGATGGTTCCATGGCCTCTGCCTCAGGTGTCAGAATGGCTTCCGCCACAATGGAGCAACATCCCCTGCTGGGCATGACGGGTGGATCCTGGTCCCGTGCATGCGGGAGTCTGTTTGACTGCCTCCCTGCTTCTAACTTTGGAAAAACACACACACAAAAAAAAAGAAGAAGAAGAAAAATGGGAAGATCTATCAACACTAAATCTACTTTTCAGTTCAGTTATAATTGATTGGCTCCAAGAATTGTCTACTTCCTCCTCCTCTTTGCATGCCTTTCACCTGTCCTACTGCACTTTCCAGCTTGGCTGGCCTCGGGAGGCATTTGTTGTGATTTAGGGTATCTATATTTTGTTATTTTAGATATAGACCATTCAAATGTCTGAAAATGATTTTGAGATTTTATTTAATGCAACATATATATAAAAAGATTACAACTGGCCCTGGCCGGTTGGCTCAGTGGTAGAGTGTCAGCCTGGTGTGCAGGAGTCCTGGGTTTGATTCCCGGCCAGGGCACACAGGAGGGGCGCCCATCTGCTTCTTCACCCCTCCCCCTCTCCTTCCTCTCTGTCTCTCTCTTCCCCTCCAGCAGCCAAGACTCTTTTGGAGCAAAGATGGCCCGGCCGCTGGGGATGGCTCCATGGCCTCTGCCTCAGGCGCTAGAGTGGCTCTGGTCGCAACAGAGCGATGCCCCGGATGGGCAGAGCATCGCCCCCTGGTGGGCGTGCCGGGTGGATCCTGGTTGGGCGCATGCGGGAGTCTGACTGCCTCCTCGTTTCCAGCTTCAGAAAAATACAAAAAAAAAAAAAAAAATTGAAAAATGGGCAAGGGTTACAGACAAGCAATTTGCAGAGGAAAAACTTATTGGCAAAAATAGAAATGCTTAGTGACCGATGTTACTAGTAATCGGGGAAATTCTAATTAAAACAACAATGGGATGCCATTTAATACCTATCTGATTGTCAAAAATTTTAGTTTTTTGGAGGATGCTGAAAGTGAGATTTCTTTATTCTTTGCTCATGGCAGTGTCAGTTGAGCCTACTCTGGAGGATAATTTGGCAATTCTTGGTAATAAAACATATACAAGAAACCATGGATCAAGATGTTTATTATAGTACTTTTTAGAATTGATTTTAGAGAAACAGGAAGAAAGGGAGAGAGGGAGGGGGAGATAGGAAGAGAGAGAGAGATAGAGAAGTATTAATTTGTTGTTCCACTTTGTTGTGCACTCATTGGTTGCTACCCATATGTGCCCGGACCAGGCAGGGATCAAACCCACTATCTTGGAGCTTCAGGATGACGCTCTGACTGAGCTAATTGGCCAGGGCCTGTAGTAACAAAAAGAGTAGAAGTAATTTTTCTTCAGGAAGGAAATGGATAAATAACTGGTTTATTTATAGAATAGAATACTACTATACAGGAGTTAAAATGGATGAATTAGATATACATTTACAGCATTTACCCATCTCAGAAGCAATGTTAAATGAAAAAAGCAGGTTGTAGAAGGTTATATATACTATTTATACAAAATAGACGACATTGTTTGCTGATTTTTTGTTTTGTTTTGTTGTTGTTGTTTTTTGGGTTTTTGTTTTTGCATTTTTCTGAAGTTGGAAACGGGGAGGCAGTCAGACAGACTCCCGCATGTGACTGACCGGGATCCACCCAGCACGCCCACCAGGGGGTGATGCTCTGCCCATCCCGGGCGTTGCCCTGCCGCAATCAGAGCCATTCTAGCACTTGAGGCAGAGGCCACAGAGCCACCCTCAGCGCACGAGCCAACTTTTGCTCCAATGGAGCCTTGGCTATGGGAGGGGAAGAGAGAGACAGACAGGAAGGAGAGGGGGAGGGGTGAAGAAGCAGATGGGCGCTTCTCCTGTGTGCCCTGGCTGGGAATCAAACCCGGGACTCCTGCACACCAGGCCGATGCTCTGCCACTGAGCTAACTGGCCAGGGGTGTTTGCTGATTTTTATACATGTAGCAAAATTACTAAATATAAACGAGAAAGTTACATTAGCCTTAGGATAGTGTGTGTTTATCTCCAGGGAATGAGGCAGAGAGGAAAGGATTTTGATTATTTCTATATTTTATTTATTTTTTGGATATAAAGCAAGACAAAGCCCTAAAACTTGATTTAGTCGTAGTGATGAGTCATTAGTATCTGTTACATCAAAATGTTTCTTTGGGGGAAAAAAAATTTAAAGAGTGTTTTATGAAGTTTTGATGTAGTCTGTGATACTAGCTTTCTTCTCCCATCCTTATAATAAAAAGGTTTCATGATGGATTATGGGTTATAATACATAATTAACTGCAACATATAAGAAATATTTTCTTATTAAAAATTTTTTTGAAATTAAAAATAATTAAGTAGTTTTAGGTCCTGACTGGGTAGCAGTTGGTTAGAGCATCATTCTGATACGCCAAGGTTGCGGGTTTGATCTCTGGTCAGGACACATACAAGAATCAACCAGTGGATACATAGATAAGTAGAACAACAAATTGATGTCTCTCTCTCAATAAATAAAAATTTTTTTTTTTTTTTTTTTTCATTTTTCTGAAGCTGGAAACAGGGAGAGACAGTCAGACAGACTCCCGCATGCGCCCGACCGGGATCCACCCGGCACGCCCACCAGGGGCGGTGCTGTGCCCCCAGGGGGCGATGCTCTGCCCATCCTGGGCGTCGCCATGTTGCGACCCTCCTGGGTGTCGCCATGTTGCGACCAGAGCCACTCTAGCGCCTGGGGCAGAGGCCACAGAGCCATCCCCAGCGCCCGGGCCATCTTTGCTCCAATGGAGCCTTGGCTGCGGGAGGGGAAGAGAGAGACAGAGAGGAAGGCGCGGCGGAGGGGTGGAGAAGCAAATGGGCGCTTCTCCTATGTGCCCTGGCCGGGAATCGAACCCGGGTCCTCCGCACGCTAGGCTGACGCTCTACCGCTGAGCCAACCGGCCAGGGCCAATAAATAAAAATTTTAAAAGTCGTTATAAATTAGGGTTTTAGTAGAAAAAAATTGCTTTTACTTTAGCTCGCTAGTCAGATATTTAAATTCTGTGAATACTTATGCATTTATTACTACTTTTAATATGTGAATTGCTTTTGATTACTTAAAACTGCTTGTTTATCTCTATCATTGATACACAAATAGTTTAGGTTTTAGTGATGTCTGAGTTTTTAAAAATTGCCTGTGACATACATTAGGCCAAGATGAAAATGTAAATATTATTAATCAAGCTATTTCTGACACTGCTGGATTTTCTTTCCCCTTAGGTGAGGCAGGCAACCAATCAGATTGTGATGAATTGTGCTGATATTGACATTATAACAGCATCATATGTACCAGAGGGAGATGAAGGTAAGAGCTGTTTTTCATTTAAATTTGTTGTCCCTATTTGTATGTGTATGATATGTGAAGGATGGAGCAAAAGTAGGTGTTTACAGTTGTGAGCACATGAAACATAGAGTTTATTCTTGTATTATTAATATATTATTTTTCATATGAACAACTATAAACCTACTTTTGCCCTGCCCTATATTTTTGTGTGCTGCTGTGTGTGTAAATGTACATTTTTAGTTTAAGAAGATAATCAAGGTCTGTGACTTTAGAAATAGGAAAATTCTTTAGATATTCATGGGAAATATTTGAATATTGTAATCTGACTGTATTATAAGATAAAGAAAAGGTCACACTTTTAATTCTATTTCAAACAATAACTTATTTTATGCCTCTAGACAGATCACATTTTTAAATATAAAATGACTATAATACCATGCAAATAAAGGTGAAGCGTTATTTTAAAAATTAAGCAATTTGAACATGAAAAGTTCATCAGGGGCTCAGTTCATATGTGGTTTTCTTAAAGAATTTTTTTTCCTCTTGAATTATAGATTAAAATTTAGTTGGTTTACTCATAATTGAGAGAAAAATACTTGCTTAATGAGATCAAATATGAAGGTTAAAAGTTAGGTGATGGAGTTAGTTATAGGGGAGGAATAGATTAAAAAGAAACATGGTATATAGAATGTGTGGGAACTCAGTGGATATCTCACTATAGTGAGAACTATTTTAGACCTTGTAATTACAATAAGGATTAAATTTAGTAATCATTTTGGCATGGACTCATTTCTACATAAACTGCATTTTTTAAAGTTACCAAGTTTGTCTGACCAGGAGGTATACAGTGGGTAGAGTGTCAGACTGGGACACAGAGGACCCAGATTTGAATCCCCGAGGTTGCTGGCTTGAGTGCAGGCTCATCCGGCTTGAACATGGGGTTACCGGCTTGAGTGTGGGATCATAGACATGACCCCATAGTTGTTAGCTTGAGCCCAAGGTTGCTGCTGGCTTGAGCAAGGGGTCACTCACTCTGCTGTAACCCTCCCCCCCCTTATCAAGGCACATATGAGCAAGCAATCAATGAACAATTAAGGTACTGCAACGAAGAATTGATGCTTCTCATCTCTCTCCCTTCCTGTCTGTCCCTATCTGTCTCTGTCAAAAAAAGGGAAAAAAGCCTGACCTGTGGTGGCGCAGTGGATAAAGCATCGACCTGGAAATGCTGAGGTCGCCAGTTCGAAACCCTGGGCTTGCCTGGTCAAGGCACATATGGGAGTTGATGCTTTCAGCTCCTCCCTCTGTCTCTTTCCTCTCTAAAAATGAATAAATAAAATAAAAAAATATTAAAAAAAAGAAATAAAAAATAAATAAAAAAAAGGGAAAAAAAAGTTAATAAGTTTGCCATGAACTCATAGGTATATTAATATTGGAGCTAAATTGCTTTTTACTTTTTACTTCACCTTGACATTTCTTGTCAAAATGGCTTATTGGTTAGTCTTGACTACTCCAGGACTTCTTCTTAGAAAGTCTTCTTGTTTGACATAAAATAAGTTAGAAATTTGACCTTTTAATTTACATTTGTTGCTGTTGGTTCCCCTCTCCTTTACATTATACTACTGAAAAGCATACAAGTAACATTTTAAGGCCTAGCAATAGTTATTCCATGAATTTTTATTAATTAGCTTATCCATAGAAAGACAAAAAAAAGTAGCAGTTAACCATATTGCCAGGAAGTATTTCTATTAAACTGATTGTGAGATCAAACTACTGCGATTTTAAGTTAGAGGAACAGATCCTTCAAGTGGATTTTGAATACATACCAACTTTTTAAAAATTGTTTGGTAAATGAAGGAGAGAGTATTTAATTTCCTTTTTTTTTAATTACTTGATTTTAGGGAGAGAGGGGAAGGGATACAAAAACATCGATTGGTTGTTCCACTTTATTTATGCATCCATTGGTTGATTCTTGTATGTGCCCTAACCTGCAATGAAACCCACAACCTTGATGTATCAGGACAGTGCACTAACCAACTGAGCTACTTGGCCTGAGCCTTATTTAATTTCTTTATCTGAAGAAGAATGAAAGCACCTTAGCCAAGCATATTAAGGCAAGCTTTCTTTGTTGTAGGTAGAGAACATTTAAATTCAGCGTTGGGTTTTTAAATGGTGTTTGGTAGAGATAGTAAAAGAAATGTGTGCTGTCCAGCTGGCATGGTTTCAGCTCAGGTTTGTTTTTTATCTTCCTCTACTAAAATGTCAAGTAAGAATTCTAAGAACTTAAATGATCTGAACTCATAGTGATCTGAATTTCAAGGAAACAGTGTTAATGTTCTCACTCAGAGGGTCTGAAGAGAAATGAAAACTTAGAGGAAATGAAGATTTGGAAAGAATTCAGATAAAACAAACATTTTTAGATACATAAAATATTTTCTTTACAACTAGCTAGGGTACATTTCTCAGCCCATTTCTCCTGCAGCAACAGGAAAATCCTGGAGTCCTGTGTAAGCCCATTTTATTTTAAAGTGTAAGAGAATGAGAACTTGTATGAATTTGTTATTTTAAGTTTTCAATCAGAAACAAAGGTAGATTTGGCCTTCTAGATATGTATGTAGCTATATATATATATATATATATATATGTTTAATTTTGCCCTTGGACATAATAGCATTTTTAAATTTTTATCTTATGAAAGAGTATAACGTATTGTTTCTTTATAAACTAGTAATTGAGAATTTGACTGCCAAATCCTTCCAGGGCTGTATGCTGATGGCAGAGGAACAAATGATTCAATAGGAGAGATATCATTTACCCAGCTAATCTCCTGTAGTACCTATTAATACTGTTGAGTGCCTTCTGAAAGACTGATCAGCATATCTGTAGCCACCAAAATTTTGTGCTTTATGGTAAAATAATTATTTTGTTTTGTTTGTTTTTTTCATTTTTCTGAAGCTGGAAACAGGGAGAGACAGTCAGACAGACTCCCGCATGCGCCCGACCGGGATCCACCCGGCACGCCCACCAGGGGCGACGCTCTGCCCACCAGGGGGCGATGCTCTGCCCATCCTGGGCGTCGCCATGTTGCGACTAGAGCCACTCTAGCGCTTGAGGCAGAGGCCACAGAGCCATCCCCAGCGCCCAGGCCATCTTTGCTCCAATGAAGCGTTGGCTGCGGGAGGGGAAGAGAGAGACAGAGAGGAAAGTGTGGCGGAGGGGTGGAGAAGCAAATGGGCGCTTCTGTGTGCCCTGGCTGGGAATCGAACCCGGGTCCTCCGCACGCTTGGCTGACGCTCTACCGCTGAGCCAACCGGCCAGGGCTAAAATAATTATTTTGAAGGCATAAAATTATTGCTTCTTTGTGTGAGTTTTTAATTGATGAAAAAGGCCATCTTGTGATATGTCCAGTAACCCAGAAAGACCTATTGGCTGTGTCTCTTTAAACCAAGGCACTGCCTTTTAAACAGAAGTAACTTATTTTAAAACCTGTTTGAAATCTGTATAATATTTTAAAAATGAGAAATCAGTAAGAAAAACGGCTAAAAACTGTTTTTTTACTGTTCTGCACTTCAAGGGTTGGTGAAATCACTAGCACTTAATCCAGTGCAAGGAATGCACCTCCCTACACAGTGCAAGGATTAGTATTGTCCTCAGCTTCTGCAAGAGAAATACGAAACTTTTGAGTGCCTGAACTCAGGTCCTGACAGGTAAAGAGTCTTTTAATTTATCATTAATAGATGGCTTGGGCCACATAGAGAATGTTCACTTGACAGTTTGTACCAACTTTTCCCTTAGAATACTCTACCAAGTATATGTTTGCAGAATTAGCTGTGTAAGAAAAATTTTTTTTCATCAATGAGATAATATTTCATACAAAATTCTATATACTATAGTTTCAGATCCACCAGCATCACTTTGGTTTATCCATATAAGGCACGTAAACTTTAACATGTTTATTCTTGAAGTAGGAATATATTTTTCAATGTGTGCATATATATTGTACATATGTATATTTAATAAAAAGATAAAACAGCTTAGAAGAAATATTGCCAAACATTAATAATTTAGAGCTGTTAACCTGAAAAAAAGAGGAATGTTTCTTGACACTTGATCATAAGCCTTTATCCAACTATTAGTAATATATATTCTGTCATACAATTATGTGTGGATTAATAATAATATCATTAATAAACGACCATCTCTTTTGCATGAGAGTTTCTATATTGTCATTCTGAAAATACATAACACACCTCAGTGCTAGCCTCCAAATGAGGAAGACAGAAAGAGAAGGGAAATATCTCTTTCTAATACAAATACAGTATATTGAAAAAAGATATAGAATTTCATAAGGACATTTTAAATGAAAGGAACCCAAGTATAACTTTAATTATGAAAATAATGATGTATGGTTGGGGCCTCAAACTAAAGTTACCCTTGAGGGTAAGCAAATAATAAACATGAGTGAATTGGGTTGGATATAGGAAAATAAGAATGTTGGGACAGCCTGACCAGCCAGTGGCGCAGTGGGTAGAGCATTAGATTGGGACGCAGAGGACCCAGGTTTGAAACCCTGAGATCGCCAGCTTGAGTGTGGGCTAATCCAGCTTGAGCACTGGCTCACTGGCTTGAGTGTGGGATCATAGACATGACCGCATTGTCATTGGCTTGAGCCCAAGGTACTGGTTTGAGCAAGGGTTCACTTGCTCTGCTGTAGCCCCCCGGTTAAGGCACATATGAGAAAGCAATCAATGAACAACTAAGGAGCCGCAACAAAGAATTGATGCTTCTCATCTCTCTCCCTTCCTGTCTGTCTGTCCCTGTCACTGTCTCTGTCACACACACACAAAAAGAATGTTGAGACAGAGGCTGAACAAGAGAGTACATGTTTCACACAAATATATTCAACTTTTAAGTTCTTTTCTGGCCAAAAAACATATTTGTGGGCCATACTGAATTCTGTTGAATTTGCAACCTCTGAAGAGGAAGTGCAGGGAACTGGTGTGTTACACATGTTTTTTTATCACTTGAACATGAAGATAAGACTTGAACATAGCAGTCTCATTAAAAAGAGGAAAAACCCTATGAGATACTCCTAGGTTCTTAGTTGAAACTGATATATGTATAATATGCCATGTTACTATTAAATATGTTTGGCATATTGTTTTAGTTTGTTGTATATTCCAGTGGTATAGACTTTTAAAAGACTTAGAATCTAGCATAATATCTCTTTGAGGTAGCTTTTAGAGGTTTTCAAGCATTAAAATGGCCTTATGTCTGAGATAATGTTCTTATTTTGTCTCTGGTTTATTTACTGTTCCTGAGTGTATTGAGTTTTGGGAATTTTGAACATGAAGTCTGTTATGTGCTATTACTCTTCTGAAGAATGGGTATATTAATGCATAAGCTAATCACTATTTCAGGCTACATTGAAGATCCAAATATTTTCCCAGTTTTGGGGGGACCTTCAAGGCATCCTGTTTTCTGAGTTCAGTGGTGATTTTATTTTATTTTTAAATTATGAACTATTATTTTTAGAGCAGTTTTAAATTCACAGCATAATTCAGTGGAAAGTAGAGATTTCCCATATATTCCCTTTCTCCACACTTGCATTGCCTCCCTCATGGTTAGCATCCCAAACCAGAGTGGCATATTTGTTACAGTTGATGAACCCACTATTGACACCTCATTATCATTCAAAGTCCATAGTTTACATTAGGGCTCACTCTTGGAGTTATACATTCTGTAGGTTTTGACAAATGTTTAGTGACATGTATCCACCATTATAGTATAATACAGAATTGTTTCACTGCCATAAAAATCCTCTGTGCTTCTGTTTATTCAGCCCTTCCCTGTAATCCCTGGGACTACTAATCTTTTTACTGTCACCATAGTTTTATCTTTTCCAGAATGTTACTGAGTTTTAGTTAGAGTCATGCAGTATGTTGCCTTTTCAGATTGATTTTAAATTTAGTAATATGCATTAAGTTTTATTGTGGGTTTTTGGGTCTTTTCTGTGATTGATAGGTCATTTTTTTTTTTTTTTTTTTGTATTTTTCTGAAGTTGGAAATGAGGAGGCAGTCAGACTCCCGCATGCGCCCAACTGGGATCCACCCGGCATGCCCACCAGGGGGCAATGCTCTGCCTATCCGGGGCATCGCTCTGTTGCAACCAGAGCCATTCTAGCGCCTGAGGCAGAGGCCACAGAGCCATCCTCAGCGCCCGGGCCAGCTTTGCTCCAATGGAGCCTTGGCTGCAGGAGGGGAAGAGAGAGACAGAGAGGAAGGAGAGGGAGAGGGGTAGAGAAGCAGATGGGCGCTTCTCCTGTGTGCCCTGGCTGGGAATTGAACCCAGGACTCCTGCACGCCAGGCCGACTCTCTACCACTGATCCAACTGGCCAGAGCCAATAGGTGAATAATTTTTAACTGTCAATATCCCATTATCTGTATGTACCAGTTTGTTTATCCATTCACCTACTGAAAGACTTCTTGGTTACTTCCAAGTTTTGCCATTATGAATAAAGGTGATACAAATATTTATGTGCAGGTTGTTGTGAGCATGTAAGTTTTCAACTCCTTTTGATAAGTACCAAGGAGCGTGATTGCTGGATCCTATGATAAGACTTTTTAATTTTGTAAGAAACTGCCAACTGTCTTCTAAACTACCATTTTGCATGCCCTCATCAATGAATGAGAGTTTCTGTTGCCTTACATGCCCCCCAGCATTTGGATTTTGGCCATTCGAAGAGTTGTGTAGTGGTATGTCATTATTGTTATAATTTGCAGATTCCTAATGACATGCTGTTGACCATCTTTTCATATGCTTACTTGCCATCCGTATATCTCCTGTTTAGGTCTTTTATGCAGTATTAGTTGGATTGTTTTTTTTTCATATAGCTGAGTTTTAAGAATTCTTTGTACATTTTGGGTAATAGTCCTTTATCAGATGTGTCTTTTGCAAATATTTTCAGTCAGTGACTTGTCTTCTCATTCTCTTGACATTGTCTTTCTCAGAACAGAAATTTTTCATTATAATGAAGTCCAGGTTAATATTTATTTCTTTCATGGATCATCCCTTTGATGTTGTATCTGAAAAGTCATCACCAGCCTGACCTGTGGTGGTGCAGTGGATAAAGCATTGACCTGGCGACCTGGAATGCTGAGGTCACCAGTTTGAAACCGTGGGCTTGCCCAAAGAACATATGAAAAGCAGCTACTACTAGAAGCTATTGCTTCTTACCCCCCACCGCGTCACCTCTCTCTAAAAAAACAATAAGCCTGACCAGGCGGTGGTGCAGTGAATAGAACTCCTGACTGGGATGTGGAGGACCCAGGTTCGAGTTGCCAGCTTGAGCGCGGGCTCATCTGGTTTGAGCTAGGCTCACCAGCTTGGACCCAAGGTTGCTGACTTGAGCAAGGGGTTACTCGGTCTGCTGAAGGCCCACGGTCAAGGCACATATGAGAAAGCAATCAATGAACAACTAAAGTGTCACAACGAAAAACTGATGATTGATGCTTCTCATCTCTCTCCGTTCCTGTCTGTCTGTCTCTTATCTATCCTTCTCTCTGATTCTCTCTCTGTCTCTGTAAAAGAAAAATAAAATAAAATAAAACAATAAAATCTTTAAAAATAAATAAATAAAAATAAAAAGTCATCCATACCCAGGGTCAACTATGTTTTTTCCTGTGTTATCTTTTAGGAGTACTATAGATTTGCATTTTACATTAAGGTCTGTAATTAATTTTGAGTTAATTTTTGTAAAAGGTCTGTGTTCTGATTAATTTTCTTTGCATATGTGTATGTCCAGTTCTTCCAGCACCATGTGTTGAAAAGCTAGTTCTATTGTATTACTCTCTTCCTTTTATGCCAAAAATCAGCTGACTGTATTTATATGGATCTATTTCTAGGCTCTCTGTTGTATTCTGTTTGTTTATATCTCATATTTCTCGGACCACACCATCTTGATTACTGTAGATTTATAGTAAGCCTTGAAGTTGGGTACTGTCAGTCCTTTGACTTTGTTCTTCAGTATGGAGTTGTGTGTTGTAAGTTGTTTGCCTCTCCATATAACGTTTAGAATCAGTTTTTATTTATTTTTTCTTCTTTTTCCAAGTGAGAGGAGGGGAGATAGAGAGATAGACTAGCATGTGCCCTGACCAGGATCCACCCAGCAACCCCCATCTGGAGCCAATGCTGTACCCATCTGGGGCCATACTTGGAACTGAGCTACTTTTAGTGCCTGAGACGAGGCTCTGAGCCATCTTCAGTGCCTGGGGCCGACGTGCTCGAACCAATCGAGCCATGGCTGCAGGAAAAAAAGAGAGAGAAGGGGGAAGGGAAAGGGTAGAGAGGCACATGGTCACTTCTCCTATGTTCCCTGACCAAGAATTGAACCCAGGACATTCACATACCAAGCCAATGCTTTATCACTAAGCCAACCAGCCAGGGCCAGGATCAGATTTTCTTTTTTTCTTAAGTGAGAAACAGGGACACAGAGAGACAGACTCCCACTTGTGCCCTGATCAGGATCCACCCGGCCTGCCCCCCTATAGGGCCATGCTCTGCTCATCTGGGGCCATTGCTTTGTTGCTGGGCAACTGAGTTATTTTTAACACCTGAGGCAAGGCTATGGAGCCATCCTCAGCCCCCAGGGCCAACTTGCTCCAACCAAGCCATGGCTGTGTGGGGGGGGAGTGAGTGAGAGAGAGAGAGAGAGAGAGAAGGATGAGGAGGAGAGGTGGAGAAGCAGATGGTCACTTCTACTGTGTACCCTGACCAGGAATCAAACACGGATATCCACACACACGGCTGACGCTCTACCACTAAGCCAGCCGGGCAGGGCCAGAGGCAGCTTTTTAATATCCACAAAATAACTTTCGGGAATTTTGACTGGAATTGGCATCAAATCTGTAGATCAAGTTGAGAAGTACTGACATCTTGACAATATTGAGTCATCTTATTCATTTATTTAGTTCTTTCTTGGTATGTTTCATCAGAGTTTTGTAGTTTTATTCATATGGCTCTTAATACATATTTTGTCAGATTTATATCTAAGTATTTTATTTTGGTGGGTGATAGTGTGTTTTTAATTTCAAATACTACGTATTCATTGCTAGTATATTGGGAAGTGATTGACTTATATATATATTAACCTTGTATCCTGCAACCTTACCATCATTGCTTGTTCGTTCTAGGAGCTTTTTGTCAAATCTTTATTTTCTACATGACCTTGTCATTTGTAAGCAAAGAGTTTTATTTCTACCTTTTATTTCCTTTTCTTGTCTTGTTGTGTCAGCTAGAAGTTCAGTATGATGTTGAAAAGCAGTGATGAGAGGGGAAATCCATGCCTTATTCTTCATCTTAGCTGGAAAGCTCAGTTTCTCACCATTAAGTATGATGTTAACTAGATTTTTTTTTTTTTTTTTTTTTGGTAGCAGAGACCGAGAGAGAAGGACAGATAGGAAGGGAGAGAGATGAGAAACATCAATTCTTTGTTGCGGCACCTTAGTTGTTCATTGATTGATTTCTCATATGTGCCTTGATTGGGGGGGGGGGCAACAGCAGACCGAGTGACCCCTTGCTCAAGCCAGTGACCTTGGGCTTAAGCTGGTGAGACTTGCTCAAACCAGATGAGCCCACGCTCAAGCTGGCGACCTCAGGATCTTGAACCTGGGTCCTCCACATCCTAGTCCGACACTCTATGCACTGCGCCACCGCCTGGTCAAGCAACTGTAGAAATTTTATAGATATTCTTTATCAAGTTGAAGTTCATCTTTATTTCTAGTTTGCTGAGAGTTTTTGTCATTAATGGGTGTTAGGTTTTGTCAGCTGCTTTTTCTGCATCTGTTGATATGATTATTTGATTTTTCTTCTTTAGTCTGTTGATGTGATGGAATACATTAATTAATTTTAGCCATGCATACTGGGATAAATCCCACTTGGTCATGGTATGTAGTTCTTTTTAGACATTGTTAGATTCAATTTGCTGATTTTCTTTTTTTTTTAAGGATTTTTGCATGTATGTTTATAAGAGATAATGATTTGTAGTTTTCTCATAATGTCTTTGTCTGACTTTGATATTATGGTGATGCTGGTCTCATAAAGTAAGTTAAGAAGTATTCCTTCTGCTTCTATCCTCTGGAAGAGATTACAGAGGATGAGTATAATTATTTCCTTATATGTTTGGTAGAATTCACGAGTGAACCCATCTGGGCCTGGTGCTGTTTTGGAAGCTTATTGATTATTGATTCAATTTATTTGTTAGTTATTGGCCTATTCAGAATGTCTATTTCTTCTTGTGTGACTTCTTTTTTGTGTGGCAGAGACAGAGAGAGAGAGAGGGACAGATAGGGACAGACAGACAGAAAGGGAGGGAGATGAGAAACATTAATTCTTCGTTGCGGTTCCTTAGTTGTTCATTGATTGATTTCTCATATGTGCCTTGACCAGGGGGCTACAGCAGACCGAGTGACCCCTTGCTCCAGCCAGCGACCTAGGGCTCAAGCTGGTGAGCCTTGCTCAAATCAGATGAGCTCGTGCTCAAGCTGGAGACCTCAGGGTCTCGAACCTGGGTTCTCCGTGTCCCAGTCGGATGCTCTATCCACTGCGCCACCGCCTGGTCAGGCTTGTGTGACTTTTGACAGATTGTATGTTTCAATATCTTGAAACATTAAATTTATATGCACAGAATTTTTTATAGTATTCCTTTATTATTATTTTAATGTCCGTGGATTTGTAATGCTGTCCCTTTTTTTCAATTCTGATTTTAGTAATTTGTTTTGTCTCTTTTTTTCTATTGTTAGCTGGGCTAGCGGCTTACAATTTTGTTGATCTTTTCAAGAATCAGCTTTTTGGTTTTGTTTTTCTCTATTGATTTTCTGTTTTCTTTTTTTTTTTTTTTTTACAGAGGCAGAGATAGACAGGGACAGACAGACAGGAACAGAGAGAGATGAGAAGCATCAATCATCAGTTTCTCGTTGCGCGTTGCGACTTCTTAGTTGTTCATTGATTGCTTTCTCACATGTGCCTTGACCGTGGGCCTTCAGCAGACCGAGTAACCCCTTGCTGGAGCCAGCGACCTTGGGTCCAAGCTGGCGAGCTCTTTGCTCAAGCCAGATGAGCCCGCGCGCGACCTCGGAGTCTCGAACCTGGGTACTTCCGCATCCCAGTCCGACGCTCTATCCACTGCGCCACCGCCTGGTCAGGCTGATTTTCTGTTTTCAATTGCATTAATTTATGCTCTAATTTTTTATTATTTCTTCTGCTTGCTTTGGCTTTAATTTGTTCTTTCTTTAGTTTCCTAAGATGCAAGCTTAGATGATTGATTTTAGATCTTTCTTCCTTTCTAAGATATGATTTCCATACTATAAATTTCTCTCTATTGCTTTTACTGCATCCTACAGATTTTGGTAAGTTGTATTTTTTATTTTCATTTAGTTGAAAATATTTTAAAATTTTTCTTGAGATTTTTTTCTTTGACCTATGTGTTTTTTAGAAGCATATTGTTTAATCTCCAAGTATTTTGGAATTTGTCCAGCTATTTTTCTGTTATTGATTTCTAGTTTAATTCCATTGTGGTCTGAGAGCAGACATTTCAGGATATTTAGTCTTTTAAATTTATTAAGGTATGTTTTTTGTTCTTTTTTTTAATTTATTTTTTTACAGAGACAGAGAGTCAGAGAGAGGGATAGATAGGGACAGACAGGAACGAACAGAGATGAGAAGCATCAATCATCAGCTTTTCGTTGCGACACCTTAGTTCATTGATTGCTTTCTTATGTGCCTTGACCGTGGGGCTACAGCGGACTGAGTAACCCCTTGCTCTAGCCAGCGACCTTGGGCTCAAGGTGGTGAGCCTTGCTCAAACCAAATGAACCCACGCTCAAGCTGGCGAGCTCGGGGTCTCGAACCTGGGTCCCCCGCATCCCAGTACTAGGCTCTATCCACTGCGCCTGGTCAGGATATTAAGGTATGTTTTATGACCCAGATGTGATCTGTCTTGGTGGATGTGTCACATGAGCTTGAGTAGAATGTGTAATCAACTGTTGTTTGATGAAATAGTCTATACATGTCAATATATTTAGTTGATTGATGGTGCTTTTAAGTTCAGCTATATCCTTCTGATTTTCTGCTGCTGAATCTGTCTATTCTGTTAGAAGCGTGTTAAAGTCTATAACTTTAATAGTAGATCACCTATTTCTCTGCCATTTTATCATTTTTTGCCTTGTGTCAAAACACTGTTGTTAGACACATACTGATTAAGGATTATGTTTTCTTGGTGTGTTGACTCCTTTATCACTATGTAATGCCCCTCTTAACTTTGTGTTTTTGAAGCAGACTTAAAAAATTAATATAGTTAGTCCCACTTCTTTTTGATTGTTAGCATAATATATCTTTCTCCATTTCTTTTAATATGTGTCTTGATATTTAAAGTGGGTTTCTTATAGATAACATGTTGGGTTTTGTTGTTAGAACTACTCTGACAATCTCTTTTCATTGCTAAATTTAGACCTTTGATATTTAAGGTGATTATTGGTATCACTGGATTACTATCTACCATATTTATTAGTGTTTTCTATTTTCTATGTGTTGCTCTTGTTCTTTGTTCATGTTTTTGTCTACCACACTTCTTCTGCCTTTTAGGTTTTAATTGAGTGTTTTATATGATGCCCTTTTCTCTTCTTTCTTAGCATGTCAATTATGCTTTTTATTTTTAAGTTATTTTACTGGTTGCCTTGCAGTTTGAAATATATATTTACAACTAATACAAGTCCACTTTCAAATAGTACTGTACTTCTTCAGGTAGTGAGAGTATCTTTTTTTTCTCTAAAATTCTATTTACCGATTTTAGAGAGAGGAGAGAGAGAGAAAAGTGGGGGAAGAGCAGTAAGCATCAACTCCGAGTTGCTTTGTAGTTGCTTCTCGTATGTGCCTTGACTGGGCAAGCCCAACATTTCAAATTGGTGACCTCAGTCAGCATTCCAGGCTAGTGCTTTATTCACTGTACCACCACAGGTCAGACAGTGTGAATATCTTATAATAACAAAATATTCCCAATTCTTCTCTCTCATCCCTGTATCAGTGCTGTAATTCATTTCATTTACATATAAGCATACACACATATACAAGCCAACATAATCAAATACATTGTTGCTAAAAATATATATATATTTATACATATATATAAATACATATATTTGTGTGTGACAGAGACAAAGAGGGACAGATAGGGACCAGACAGGAAGGGAGAGAGATGAGAAGCATCAATTCTTCATTGCGGCACCTTAGTTGATCATTGATTGCTTTCTCATATGTGCCTTGATTGGGGGTGGGGGTGGGGCTACAGCAGAGCGATTGACCCCTTGCTCAAGCTAGTGACCTTGGGCTCAAGCTGGTGAGCTTTGCTCAAACCAGATGAGCCTGTGCTCAAGCTGGCAACCTCAGGGTTTTGAACCTGGGTCTTCCATGTCCCAGTCTGATGCTCTATTCACTGCGCCACCGCCTGGTTAAAAATATCATATTTTGAATAAACTGTTATCTGTTACATCCATTAAGAATAAATTTTATTTTATTTTTTGTGACAGACACAGAGAGAGGGACAAACAGGCAGAAATGGAGAGAGATGAGAAGCATCCATTCTTTGCGGCACCTTAGTTGTTTATTTATTTATTTATTTATTTATTTATTTATTTATTTTCTGAAGCTGGAAACGGGGAGAGACAGTCAGACAGACTCCCGCATGCGCCCGACCGGGATCCACCCGGCACGCCCACCAGGGGCGACGCTCTGCCCACCAGGGGGCGATGCTCTGCCCCTCCGGGGCGTCGCTCTGTTGCGACCAGAGCCACTCTAGCGCCTGGGGCAGAGGCCAAGGAGCCATCCCCAGTGCAATGGAGCCTTGGCTGCGGGAGGGGAAGAGAGAGACAGAGAGGAAGGAGGGGGGGAGGAGGGGAGAAGCAGATGGGCACTTCTCCTGTGTGCCCTGGCTGGGAATCGAACCCGGGACCTCTGCACGCCAGGCCGACGTTCTACCACTGAGCCAACCGGCCAGGGCCACATCCATTAAGAATAAGAAAAATAGCCCTGGCTGGTTGGCTCAGTGGTAGAGCATCGGCCTGGTGTGCAGAAGTCCTGGGTTCGATTCCCGGCCAGGGCACACAGGAGAAGCGCCCATCTGCTTCTCCACCCCTCCCCCTCTCCTTCCTCTCTGTCTCTCTCTTCCCCTCCCGCAGCCAAGGCTCCATTGGAGCAAAGATGGCCCGGGCGCTGGGGATGGCTCCTTGGCCTCTGCCCCAGGCGCTAGAGTGGCTCTGGTCGCAACAGAGCGACGCCCCGGAGGGGCAGAACATCGCCCCCTGGTGGGCACAGCGTGGCCCCCTGGTGGGCGTGCCGGGTGGATCCCGGGCGGACGCATGCGGGAGTCTGTCTGACTGTCTCTCCTCGTTTCCAGCTTCAGAAAAATACAAAAAAAAAAAAAAAAAAGAATAAGAAAAATAAATCTTTAAATTTTTTTCTCTTAAATTTTTATTGAATTTACTGGAATGACATTGGTTAATGAAATCATAGGTTTCAGGTGTACAACTCTGTAACACATCGATACACTGCACTGTGTGTTTGTGTTCACCGCCACAAATCAAGTCTCCCTCCATCTCCATCTATCCTTCCTCTACCCTCCACCGCCTCCCCCATCCCTTTCCTGCCTGCAACCCCCACTCTGTTGTCTGTGTCTGATAAATTTTTTTCTTTGCTTAATCCCTTCACCTTTTTCACCCAGCCCCTGAACCCCTATTCCCTCTGACAGCTGTTTGTTCTCTTTATCTATGAGTCTGTTTCTGTTTTTTGTTAGTTTATTTTGTTCATTAGATTCTACATTTAAGTGAAATCATATGGTACTTGTCTTTTTCTGACAGGCTTATTTCATTTAGCATAATAATATCCAGGTCCATCCATGATGTCCCAAAAGGCAAGATTTCCTTCTTTTTTTATGACTGATTAGTATTCCATTGTGTAAATGTATCACAGCTTTTTTATCCATTTATCTACTAATGGGCACTTGGACTGCTTCTAAATCTTGATATTGTAAATAGTACTGCAATGAACATAGGGGTACATATATTCTTTTGAATTAGTGCTTTGGGTTTGTTTGGCTATATTTTCAGAAGCATAATTGCTGGGTCATAAGGTAGTTACATTTTTAATTTTTTGAGATACCTCCATAGTGCTTTCTACAGTGGCTGCACCAATCTGTATTCCTACCAACTGTATGAAGGTTCCCTTTTCTCTATGCTTGTTGTTTGTTGATTTATTGGTGTTAGCCATTCTTACAAATATGAGTTGATACCTCGTTGTGGTTTTAAGTTATATTTCTCTATGATTAGTGACATTGAGCATCTTTTCATATGTCTATTGGCCATCTATATGTCTTCTTTGGAGAAATGTCAATTCAAGACCTTTGCCCATTTTTTAATTGGATTGTTTTTTGTTTGTTTGTTTTTTGGTGGTGGTGTGTTTTTTTTTTCAGAGACAGAGAGAGAGAGTCAGAGAGAGGGATAAATAGGGACAGACAGAAACGGAGAGAGATGAGAAGCATCAATCATCGATCTTTTGTTGCAACACCTTAGTTGTTCATTGATTGCTTTCTCATATGTGCCTTGACCGTGGGGCTACAGCTAACTGAGTAACCCCTTGCTCAAGCCAGTGACCGTGGGTCCAAGCTGGTGAGCTTTGCTCAAACCAGATGAGCCCACGCTCAAGCTGGCGACCTCAGGATCTTGAACCTGGGTTCTCCGCATCCCAGTCCAACGCTCTATCCATTGCGCCACCGCTTTTGGTGTTAAGTTTTTAAGCTCCTTGTAAATTTTGGATGTTAAGCCATTATTAGATGTATCAGGGGATATATTTTCTCATTCAGTGGGTTGTCTTTTCATTTTGTCAATTGTGTCCTGTGCTCTGCAAAAGCTTTTTAGTTTGATGTAGTCCCATTGTTTGTTTTTTCTTTAGTTTCCTTGCCCAAGTGATATATTAGAAAAAATATTGCTTTGAGACATGTCTGAGATTTTACTGCCTATGTTTTCTTTTAGAATTTTTATGGTTTCAAGTCTGATATTTAACTCTTTAATCCATTTTGAGTTTATTCTTGTGTATGGTGTAAGAAGGTGGTCTGGTTTAATTTTTTTTGCACATATCCGTCTAATCTTCCCAACACTGTTTATTGGATAGACTTTCTTTATCCCATTGTATGGTCTTGCCATCTTTGTCAAATATGAATTGACCATAAAGGCGTGGGTTTATTTCTGGGCTCTCTATTCTGTTCCACTGATCTCTGTGTCTATTTTTATGCCATTACCATACTGTTTTGATTACTGTGGCCTTGTGGTATAGTTTGATATCAAGTAGTATGATTTCTCCAACTTGGTTTTTCTTTCTCAAGATTGCTGCTGCTTTTTGAGGTTTTTTTATGGTTACATATAAAGTTTTGGAATATTTATTCTAGTTCTGTGAAATAGGCCATTGGTATCTTGATAGGAATTGTGTTGAACATATAGATTGCGTTGGGTAATATGGACATTTTAAGGATGTGAAGTCTTCCTGTTCATGACTATGGTATTTGCTTCCACTTATTTGTATCTTCTTCACTTTCTTCAGTGTTTTATAATTTTTCAAGTATAGGTCTCTTACATCTTTGGTTATATTTATTCCTAGGACCCTGGCCACATAGCTTGGTTGTTTAGAGAATTGTCCCAGTACACCAAGGTTGCATACAAGAATAGATTAATAAAATCAATGAATAAATTTTTTTAAAAATTAAAGAAAGATTTATTTGTAGGTATTTTGTTCTTTTTTTTTTTTTTTTTTGTATTTTTTTTCTGAAGCTGGAAACGGGGAGGCAGTCAGACAGACTCCCGCATGCGCCCGACTGGGATCCACCCGGCACGCCCACCAGGGGGCAATGCTCTGCCCATCCGGGGCATCGCTCTGTTGCAACCAGAGCCACTCTAGTACCTGAGGCAGAGGCCATGGAGCCATCCCCAGCGCCCGGGCCATCTTTGCTCCAATGGAGCCTTGGCTGCGGGAGGGGAAGAGAGAGACAGAGAGGAAGGAGAGGGGGAGGGGTGGAGAAGCAGATGGGCACCTCTCCTGTGTGCCCTGGCTGGAAATCGAACCCGGGACTTCCGCACGCCAGGTCGACGCTCTACCACTGAGCCAACCTGCCAGGGCCGGTATTTTGTTCTTTTTGAAGCAGTTGTGAATCAGATTTTCTTTTCTTTTCTTTCTTTTCTTTTTTTTTTTTTTTTGAGAGAGAGAGAGACAGGAACATGGAACTATTCCTGTATGTGCCCTGACTGGGGAATTGAACCAGCAACCTTTGCGCTCCAGGATGACACTCCAGCCAACCAAGCTATCCTGCCAGGGCTTAATTTTCATTGATTTTTAGAGTGACAGAGAGAGATAGAGAGAGAGAGGGGAGAGGGAAACAAAGCATTCATTTGTTGTTCCACTCAATCCTGCATTCTTTGGTTGCTTCCTATATATGCCTGACTGGGGATCGAACCCACAATCTGGTTTTGGATGATGCTCTTAACCGACTGAGCTAAACAGCCAGGGCCTTTTGCCTTTTCTTTGTTTTTCCCCTTCCTTCCTTCCTTCCTTCCTTCCTTCCTTCCTTCCTTCCTTCCTTCCTTCCTTCCTTCCTCCCTCCCTCCCTCCCTCCCTCCCTCCCTCCCTCCCTCCCTCCCTCCCTCCCTCATTCTTTCTCTCTCTCCCTCCCTCCCTCCCTCCCTTTCTCTCTCTCTCTCTCTCTCTCTCTCTTTCTTTCTCTCTTATTTTTTTAAAAGATTTTATTTATTGATTTTAGAGAGAGGAGAGAGAGAAAGGTTGGGGGGCAGTAGAAGGAGCAGGGAGCATCATCTCGTAGTTGCTTCTTGCATGTGCCTTGATTAGGCAAGACCAGGGTTTTGAACCAACAACCACAGCATTTCAGGTCAACACTTTATCCACTGTGCCACCACAGGTCAGGCAAATGCGATTGTTGTCTTAGTTTTCTTTTTTTTTTTTTTTTTTTGTGTGGCAGAGACAGAGTCAGAAAGAAGGACAGATAGGGACAGTCAAACAGGAACGGAGAGAGAAGAGAAACATCAATTCTTCATTGCGGTTCCTTAGTTGTTCATTGATTGATTTCTCATAGGTGCCTTGACTGGGGGGGGAGGGCTACAGCAGACCAAGTGACCCCTTGCTCGAGCCAGTGACCTTGGGCTCAAGCTGGTGATCCTTGCTCGAACCAGATGAGCCCACACTCAAGCTGGCGACCTCGGGATCTCGAACCTGAGTCCTCGGCATCCTAGTCCGATGCTCCATCCACTGCACCACTGCCTGGTCAGGCAGTTTTCATTTCTGATAGTTACTGATGTATAAAAATGCAACCGATTTCTAGATATTTATTTTGTACCAGGCTACTTTACCGAATTTATTTATAAGTTCTAGTAGTTTTTTGGTGGAGTCTATGGAATTCTCTATATACAGTATCATGTCATCTAATGACAGCTTTACTTCTTCCTTTCCAATTTGGATGCCTAGAGGGCTGAAGTGGTACAGTCGGTAAGCGCAGGGTACTTATGTGACAGTGCAGAGTGGACCGATTTGGATGCCTTTTATTTCTTCTTCTTGTCTGATTGCTGGGTCTAGGGCTTCTGATACTGTGTTGAATAGGAGTGGTGGAAGTGAACTGTTTTGTTCCTGATCTTAAGGGAAACACTTGTAGTTTTTACCCATTGAGTATGATGTTGGCTGTGGGTTTGTCAGTATGACCTTTATTATGTTGAGTTATGTTCCCTCTATTCCTGTCTGTCTGTCCCTATCTATCCCTCCTCTGACTCTCTCTCTGTCTCTGTAAAAAAAAAAAAAAAAAAAGAGTGCTTGTCTTTTCATTACAATTCATGCGTTTTACACAATGAGGGCTGTTAACCTTCTGCAAAGACTGATTGATTGTACTACATAATAAGATTAGCCACTTCACCTTCTATGTTCTCTAAGGATGAGTATGGTTTTTAAATTATGATTGGCCTAAATCCTAAAGGTCTAGGCAAGAGTGCCTCCTTGTCAATAAACCATACTTGGAAACCTAGAAGGGGAACATATATTTATTAGATTTGTTTGATAAATGGGCTTGCTATAAAAAGTTGATCAGGATTTTAAAATGAATATTTTTAAAAGGACTTTTTAAATAGTAAATTTTTTCATAGTTGATATACAGTGTGTCCATAAAGTCATGGTGCACTTTTGACCGGTCACAGGAAAGCAACAAAAGATGATAGAAATGTGAAATCTGCACCAAGTAAAAGGAAAACCCTCCCAGTTTCTGTAGGATGATGTGGCAGCATGTGCGTATGTGCAGATGACGATGTAACACCATGTATACAGCGGAGCAGCCCATGGTTATGCCATTTGAGATGTGGACAGTACAGAGGAAAGTTCAGTGTGTTCTGTGGCTCACTAAATTCGAATCCGTGAGAAGACAAGATGGCGATGGAGTAGGCGGATGTACTAACTTCCACCTCCCAGGACCAAAGTGGATTACAAACTAATTTTAAGAACCATCATCTGGAAAAACCAACTTTGGACTAAACTAAGAGGACTCTTCAACCAAGGAACACTGAAGAACGCACACTGAGACTGGTAGGAAAAGCGGAAATGCGGAGAGGACTGCCCAGCTCCCCGGAGTGAACGGCAGCCGGGAGAGACTCGCGTGGCGGGAAGTGAGTTTAGCAGAGAGGGAAGGGTCCTGAGTCCCAGGAACAAAGCCCCAGCCTGCAGCCCCAGAGCCTAGAAGGGGCGTATGGACAGTATTTAGCTGGAAACAAGACAGGATACTGTTTGTGAGAAAGGGACTGATTTCTCAGACCCAGGATTCTTCTTAAAGAGACTGCACAGAAAACCTCTCTCACATCCACTCACCTGGGGCTCTGGGGGATGGGGAGAGAGGAGAGGACCGGAGTAGGAGGAAGAGAGTGTAATCTAGGAGGCACAGGGAGAAACATTTTGAGAGACAGCCACCCTAACCTCTGGGACGACTCCCCAAATCTGAAGTGAATATTTCCCCTGGAAACAGCAACACCAGCAAAGGGAAGCAGGACACCAGTCAAACAAGCTCTCCTGCGGCACTCAGAGCAGAGTTGCTTAGAAGGAGGGAGCTTTCGGGACTACAGTAGTGAGTTTTAGGGTCTGAGCTGCAGCACCCCCACCCACACGGCTGAGGGCTCACCCAAGGGCGGGCAGCGGTGGGACGCGGAAGCGCGGTTCTGTCGGGGCGGAAGCCAGCTGGCCACCACTGAGGCCCAGGTGTGAGTTCAGTCTTGCCCTGCTGGAGAGGAGGGGACATGCAAAAGTGGTCAAACCCAGCTGTGGACTGCCTGCAATCCAGTCTGCGGGGGAAGGGCAGGAGCCTTGGAAGGGGTGGAGACCCACCCTTGAGCAAGGGCGCAGGAGCACAGCCTTGCCCCACCTGTGGAACCGAGGCTTGTGGCCTGACTTGGGAACCAGCTCCTCCTGTGGTGGTGGAGCCAAAAGCCCAGGACAGGCAGAGTCCTGCTACTGAGCATGGGCACACAGTCCTGCCCGGCCTGTGGAGCCAAGGCTTGCAGCTGTCCCACGAGCAGGCTCTTCCTGCAAGAACAGGGTGAAAGCCTGGAATCAGGCGGAGACCCACAGCTGAGCAAAGGTGCTCACCCCTGCCCTCAGGGCCTAGCATAACGCCACCCATGGGGGTGGGGCGAAGGCCAAGGCCTCCGAGGCTTGTATACCCGAGCACGTGATCACAGCCACTTCCGTGAAGGAGAGGCAGAAAACCACAGCAACAGCCCCAGTGGGCAGGCACTGGCAACGCCCATACCCGAATGCCCTAGGCAGCAACAGCAGAGGGGTGGTGGGCCTGCAGACAGACCACACCTAGGGAACACAGAGGCCACACCCAGTGGACTCTAGTGGCCAAAACCTTCTTTTACACAGACAAAATGAGAAGGCAGAGAAATGCAACACAAATGAATCAAGAAATCCCCAGAAAAGGACCTGAATGAGTCAGATATAACCAAATTACCAGTTGCAGAGTTTAAAATAACGATTGCTAGGATGCTCAAAGATATTAGAACAACAATAGATGGTCATTACGAACACCTAAATAAAGAGATAGCAAATATAAAAAAGGACATTGAAATAATAAAAAAGAATCAGTCAGAAATGACAAATACAGTATCAGAAATGAAGAACGCAATGGAAGGAATTAAAAGCAGGATGGATGAAGCTGAGAATCGAATCAGTGAGTTAGAGGACAAGATAAATAAAGGCAAGGAAGCAGAGCAGAAAAAAGAAAACAGACTCAAAAAGTCTGAGGAAACTAAAAGAGCGCTGTGACAACATGAAGAGAAATAACATCTGCATCATAGGGGTTCCTGAAGAAGAGAAAGAACAAGGGATAGAGACTTTGTTCAAACATATCATAGCTGAAAACTTCCCTCAATTAAGGCAGGAAAACATCTCACAAGTTCAAGAAGCACAGAGAACTCCATTAAAGAGAAACCCAAAGAAATCTACACCAAGACACATTATAATTAAAATACCAAAGCTAAGTGATAAAGAGAAAATATTAAAAGCTGCTAGAGAAAAAAAGACTATCACCTACAAAGGAGCCCCCATAAGGATGACTTCCGACTTCTAAACAGAAACACTTGCGGTCAGAAGGGAATGGCAAGAAATATTCAAAGCAATGAAGAACAAGAGCCTACAACCAAGACTACTTTATCCAGCAAGGCTATCGTTTAAAATGGAAGGAGAAATAAAAAGCTTTCCAGACAACAACAAAAAAAAACTCAAGGAATTCACTACAACCAAACTAAGGCTGCAAGAAATGCGAAGGGGCCTGTTGTAAACAGACCAAAGGAGAAAAAGAATATAGCAAAAGAGGAATACAGTTTTAAAGAATAAAAGGACAATAAACAACTACATATCAGTAATAACTTAAAATATAAATGGATTAAATGATCCAATCAAAGGACATGGGGTAGCTGTGTGGATAAGAAAACAGGACCCATACATATGCTGTCTACAAGAGACACACCTTAAAACAAAAGATGCACATAGATTGAAGATAAAAGGATGGAAAAAAATATTTCACGCAAATGGAAATGAAAAAAAGCTGGGTTAGCAATACTTATATCAGACAAAATGGACTTTAAAACAAAGGCTATAGTAAGAGATAAAGAAGATCACTTACATAATGATAAAGGGAGCAATCCAACAGGAAGATATAACCGTTATAAATATCTACGCACCTAATACAGGAGCACCTAAATATATAAAGCAGACTTTGATGGATTTAAAGGGCGAGATCAACAGCAATACTATAATAATAGGGGATTTCAATGCCCCACTAACATCACTAGATAGATCCTCAAGAAAGAAAATTAACAAAGAAACAGCAGACATAAAGGACATACTAGATCAACTCAATTTAATAGATATCTTTAGAACGTTTCATCCTAAAGCAGCAGAATATACATTCTTTTCAAGTGCTCATAGTACATTCTCTAGGATAGACCACATGTTAGGGCACAAAAGCGGTCTCAATAAATTTAAGAAGATTGAAATCATATCGAGCACTTTCTCTGATCACAGTGGCATAAAACTAGAAATCAACCACAACAGAAAAACTGAAAAATACTCAAACACTTGGAAACTAAATAGCATGTTATTAAATAATGAATGGGTTAACAATGAGATCAAAGAAGAAATAAAAAACATTCCTAGAAACGAATGATAACGAGCATACATCAACTCAAAATTTATGGGACACAGCAAAAGCAGCCCTGAGAGGGAAGTTCATAGCATTACAGGCATACCTTAAGAAGCTAGAAAAAGGCCCTGGCTGGTTGGCTCAGTGATAGAGCATCGGCCTGGCGTGCAAGGGGTGCCGGGTTCGATTCCCGGCCAGGGCACACAGGAGAAGCGCCCATCTGCTTCTCCAACCCTCCCCCTCTCCTTCCTCTCTGTCTCTCTCTTCCCCTCCAGCAGCGAGGCTCCATTGGAGCAAAGATGGTCTGGGCACTGGGGATGGCTCCTTGGCCTCTGCCCCAGGCGCTAGAGTGGCTCTGGTTGCAACAGAGCGACGCCCCGGAGGGGCAGAGCGTCGCCCCCTGGTGGGCGTGCCGGGTGGATCCCGGTCGGGCGCATGCGGGAGTCTGTCTGTCTCTCCCTGTTTCCAGCTTTGGAAAAATACAAAAAAAAAAAAAAAAAAAAAAAAAGGCTAGAAAAAGCTCAAATAAACAACTTGACCCTGCATCTAAAAGAACTAGAAAAAGAACAGCAAGTAAAGCCCAGAGGTAGTAGAAGGAAGGAAATAGTAAAGATCAGAGCAGAAATAAATGACATAGAGGCTAAAGAAACAATACAGAGGATCAACGAAACCAGGAGCTGCTTCTTTGAAAAGGTAAACAAGATTGATGAACCTTTATCCAGACTCACCAAGAAAAAAATGAGGACTCAAATAAATAAAATTAGAAATGAGAGTGGAGAAATAACAACTGACACAACAGAAATACAAAATATTGTAAGAAAATACTATAAAGAACTGTACGCCAAAAAACTAGACAACCTAGATGAAATGGACAAATTCCTTGAAACATATAATCTTTCAAAAATTAATCTGGAAGAATCAGAAAACCTAACAAGACCAATTACAACAAATGAGATTGAAACAGTTATCAAAAAACTCCCCAAAAAGAAAAGTCCTGGGCCTGATGGCTTCACAAGTGAATTCTACCAAATATTCAAAGAAGAACTAACTCCTATCCTTCTCAAGCTATTTCAAAAAATTCAAGAGGAAGGAGGACTTCCAAGCTCCTTTTATGAGGCGAGTATAATTCTGATTCCAAAACCAGGCAAAGATAACACAAAGAAAGAAAATTATAGGCCAACATCCCTGATGAATTTAGATGCTAAAATCCTCAACAAAATATTAGCAAAGTAGATCCAGCAGTATATGAAAAAAATCATACACCATGATCAAGTGGGATTTATTCTTGGGAGGCAATGCTGGTACAATATTTGCAAATCAATCAATGTGATTCATCACATAAAGAAAATGAAGGATAAAAACCACATGATAATTTCAGTAGATGCAGAAAAAGCATTTGATAAAATCTAGCACCCATTCATCATCAAAACTCTCAGCACTAGCGTGCGGAGGACCCGGGTTCGATTCCCGGCCAGGGCACATAGGAGAAGCGCCCATTTGCTTCTCCACCCCTCCGCCGCGCCTTCCTCTCTGTCTCTCTCTTCCCCTCCCGCAGCCAAGGCTCCATTGGAGCAAAGATGGCCCGGGCGCTGGGGATGGCTCTGTGGCCTCTGCCCCAGGCGCTAGAGTGGCTCTGGTCGCAACATGGCAACACCCAGGAGGGTCGCAACATGGCGACGCCCAGGATGGGCAGAGCATCGCCCCCTGGTGGACAGAGCGTCGCCCCTGGTGGGTGTGCCGGGTGGATCCCGGTCGGGCGCATGCGGGAGTCTGTCTGACTGTCTCTCCCTGTTTCCAGCTTCAGAAAAATGCAAAAAAACAAACAAACAAACAAAAAAAACTCTCAGCAAAGTTGGAATACAGGGAACATACCTCAACATGATAAAAGCCATCTATGACAAACCCACAGCTAACATCATACTCAATGGGCAAAAATTAAAAGCAATCCCCTTAAGATCAAGAACAAGGCAGGGGTGCCCCTATTCACCACTCTTATTCAACATAGTTCTGGAAGTCCTAGCCACAGCAATCAGACAAGAAAAAGAAATAAAAAGCATCCAAATTGGAAAAGAAGAAGTAAAACTATCATTATTTGCAGATGATATGATATTGTATATAGAAAACCCTAAAGTCTCAGTCAAAAATCTACTGGACCTGATAAATGAATTCAGCAAGGTGGCAGGATATAAAATCAATACTCAGAAATCAGAGGCATATTTATACACTAACAATGAACTGTCAGAAAGAGAAATTAAGGAAGCAATCCCCTTCGTCATTGCAACCAAAAAAACTAAGTACCTAGGAATAAATTTAACCAGGGAGATTAAAGACTTGCACTCAGAAAATTATAAAACTCTGATAAAAGAAATCAGGGAAGATACAAACAAGTGGAAGCATATACTGTGCTCATGGTTAGGAGAATAAACATCATTAAAATATCTATATTACCCAAAGCAATTTATAAATTCAGTGCAATACCGATTAAAATACCAATGACTTACTTCAAAGATATAGAACGCATATTCCAAAAATTTATATGGAATCAAAAGAGAACACAAATAGCCTCAGCAATCTTGAAAAGGAAGAATAAAGTGGGAGGTATCACACTTCCAGATATCAAGTCATACTACAAGGCCATTGTACTCAAAACAGCCTGGTACTGGCTTAAGAACAGGCGTACAGATCAATGGAACAGAACTGAGAACCCAGAAATAAACCCACACTTTTATGGACAACTGATATTTGACAAAAGAGGTAAGAATATACACTGGAGTAAAGACAGCCTCTTCAACAAATGGTGCTGGAAAAATTGGGACAGCTACCTGCAAAAAAATGAAACTAGACCACCAACTTACACCATTCACAAAAATAAACTCAAAATGGATAAAAGACTTAATAAGCCGTAAAACCATAAGCATCTTAGAAGAAAACATAGGCAGTAAGCTCTCTGACATCTCTCGCAGCAATATATTTGCCGATTTATCTCTACAGGCAAGTGAAATAAAAGACAGGATAAACAAATAGGATTATATTAAACTAAAAAACTTTTACACAGCCAAAGACAATAAGAACAGAATAAGAAGACAAACTATGCAATGGGAGAATATATTTGACAATAAGTCTGATAAAGGGTTAATAACCAAAATTTATAAAGAACTTGTAAAACTCAATACCAGGAAGACAAACAATCCAATCAAAAAATGGGCAAAAGAAATGAATAGACACTTCTCCAAAGAGGCATACAGATAGATGGCCAATAGGCATATGAAAAAATGCTCAACATCACTAATCATTAGAGAAATGCAAATTAAAACCACAATGAGGTATCATCTCACACCAGTCAGAATGGCGCTCATCAACAAAACAACACAGAATAAGTGCTGGCAAGGATGTGGAGAAAAGGGAACCCTCCTCCACTGCTGGTGGGAATGCAGACTGATGCAGCCACTATGGAAAACAGTATGGAGAGTCCTCAAAAAATTAACAATCGAACTGCCTTTTGACCCAGCTATCCCACTTTTAGAAATATACCCCAAGAACACTATAGCACTGTTTGAAAAGAAGAAATGCACCCCTGTGTTTATGGCAGCATTGTTCACAATAGCAAATATCTGGAAACAGCCTAAGTTTCCATCAGTGGATGATTGGATTAAAAAGCTTTGGTATATATGTACTATGGAATACTACTCAGCCATAAGAAATGATGACATTGGATCATTTACAACAACATGAATGGACCTTGATAACATTATACTGAGCGAAATAAGTAAATCAGAAAAAACTAAGAACTATATGATTCCATACATAGGTGGGACATAAAAATGAGACTCAGAGACATGGACAAGATTGTGGGGGTTACGAGGTAGGGGAGAGGAGAGGAAGGGGGAGGGGAGGGGAAGGTTACAAAGAAAACCAGTTAGAAGGTGACCGAAGACAATTGGACTTTGGGTGATGAGAATGCAGCATAATGAAATATCAAAATAACCTAGAAATGTTTTCTCTGAACATATGTACCCTGATTTATCAATGTCACCCCATTAAAATTAATTTAAAAAAATTCAAATCTGTGACCAAAGTGCAATGTGAATATTGGCAAATTTATAACGAAGCGCCACCACATAGGAATAACATTACTTGGTGGGATAAGCAGTTGAAGGAAACCGGCAGTTTGGTAGAGAAACCCCGTTCTGGTAGGCCATCAATCAGTGACGAGTCTGTAGAGGCTATACGGGATAGCTACCTAAGGACCCCTAAAAAATCTGTGCGTGCACTGAACTGCACTGAATAGGTATGAAACTGGGAGAGTTTTCCTTTTATTTGGTGCAGATTTCACATTTCTGTCGTCTTTCGTTGCTTTCCTGTGACCGGTCAAAAATGCACCATAACTTTATAGACACACTGTATACACATGATGCCAAGTTCAAAAGGTATAAATGGCCTGACCTGTGGTGGCGCAGTGGATAAAGCGTCGACCTGGAAATGCTGAGGTCACCGGTTCGAAACCCTGGGCTTGCCTGGTCAAGGCACATATGGGAGTTGATGCTTCCAGCTCCTCCCCCCTTCTCTCTCTCTGTCTCTCTTCTCTCTCTCTCTCTCTCTCTCTCTCTCTTTCTCCGCTCTAAAATGAATAAAAAAAAAAAAAAAAAAAAGGTATAAATGGTATATATAGTACAAAGTAAGCCTGCTTTGCCCCTCCTCACCCTCCCAGCTGTCTTTCATGAAGAGTTTTGTACATATCCCCCCACAGATGTTATGTGAATTTACAGACACATATATTGCTCACAAAAATTAGGGGATACTTCAAAATGAATATGAAGTGATTTAAAAAAGCATTTGATTTTTTTTTTATTAAACAAGAACATCAGAAAATCAAACAAGTCAAAGAAAGTTTGATTATGCAAATGAGATGCAAAACCAACTTTTATTTCATTGATGAACATGCACTATGCAAAAGGCTGAAAGTACTGGAGAATCTGCACATTCCCTGATCCTCTAATTTTTGTGAGCAGTGTATATTCGTGTGAGTTTCTTTGTCTATAGATACAGAAATAGACATATATGTCTATACTGTGTGTGTGCTTACATATGTGTACTATATACATAGTTCTGATTTTTTTTAGTCAAATTATCTTAATTACTTTTAAAACAAGGCATTTAAAATCCAATTTGTAGTTTTGTCTTGTTATGGAAGGCCTATATTGTCATGAAACTGTTAAGAGTCAAAGTGAGTCTATTGCAGTTGTTTTGAATATGAGACTTTTCTTGTCATGGTTTTATAAATGTATGGTTATATTCAAATTTTGCTTCTATTTAGTAGACTAATAACATATCACTCACACAGGGAGGCTTATACCCAAATATGTATGTTTATATCCATAGATTTGAAAATGCCAATTATTTTTAATTATTTTCTGAATGTAGCACTTGATAAGGAATTTCAGCAATAGTTCTTATTTGTACATGTATAATATATCAGTTTAGTTGAGTTAATAAAGTTAATAAAGCACTGTATTAAATATGTTATCTAGAAAAAAGTAATTTTTAATGATTAGAACCAGGTACCATGATAAGTACTTTATATAGAATATACTATAAATCTTTAACTGAGAAGTAGGTAATGATTTTAATTTTATAGATATGAAAACAGAGGCTCAGAGTTTAATACCATATAAGATTATAAAATTCCTATTTTCCCATTTATAGGATTTTTAAAAAGTTTTTGGTCAAAGTTAAGTTTGGTTAAGTTTATCACTTATACACGTGTCTACCTAACAGTATTTGTGTATATACACACACATACATTTATATATATATTTTAAATTATAATTTTAATTTTAAATTATAAATTAAATTATAAATATGTTCATATAAGCTATTATATTGATATACTGTATTACTATTAAAGTAATATAAACACTAATTTAGAAATTTTGCCTTCTCTATTTCAGTGTTAATGAAGCACATTTATTTAGATTTCTCATCTTTCTTTAGTATTAATGGCTTTTCAATTTTTGAACAATCTAATAGTTTCAGGGCAAATATTATCTTCTAAGGTATTTGAAATAAATCCCTTTCTGAATCAATATAGTATTATGTTGTAGCTGGAAATTTTAGCCATAACTCCCCATTCAAATAACATTAGTAAAGGTGGTTCTCATTTACATATCTTGTATGAGTAGTATTGATTTTCATAACATATCATTTAGTCTGTTGCTTTTTAAAGTAATACATTTGTTCTGCTAATGTTGACTGAACATACCAGAAACTGTTCTAACATTAGAGGTAGAGTGATTGACAAAACCAAGAATCAGCATTTACATATATTTGTTTTGGAAAGATAACAGTAACAAATATGTAATGTAAAGTAGTGGTAAATGCTCAGAAATCACAATAACAGGATATGGAATAAGGATTATTCTTTAAGGTGATGGGGCAGATCTCTAAAGAAGTGCTCTGATTCCTGACCTGTGGTGGCGCAGTGGATAAAGCTTCGACCTGGAACGCTCGAAACCCTGGGCTTGCCTGGTCAAGGCACATATGGGAGTTGATGCTTCCTGCTCCGCCCCCATTCTCTCTCTCTCTCTCTTTCTCCCCCAAAATGAATAAATAAAAATCTTTAAAAAAAATTTTTTTTAAAGAACTGCTTTGAGCAGAGACCAAAACACATAAAATGTGTAGATCTGGAGAAAGTCTAGGATTAAAGATATATAGGCTATTGAATCGGCTTGTTGGATGTGTGGTATGAGAGACAGACAGACAGACATGGAGAGAGGCATTTAGGATGATTCCATATTTTTGGTTTGTCACTGGATAAATGGTGGTACCATTTACAGAATAGCCAAAACTGTGATTGACCAAGGTTATTAGAAACTCCAGTGTCGTTTGCAAAGTGATGTGTTGTCCAATATAAAGTTATTGGAAGAGTATCCCATAATACAAGCAACTTTTTAAGAATTCACGTATATAGCTACTCCTTTGCTAAGAGATTTGATCTTCTTTGTATACATAATATAGTTGATGTGTATATTTGGAAGCATATGATGTAAAATAGGATCTAGCAATATAAAATTTGATTATTTCAATTAAAAATTTTTATTAATTGTCTGACCAGGCGGTTGCGCACTGGTTAGAGCGTTGGACTGGGATGCGGAGGACCCAGGTTTGAGACCCTGAGGTCGCCAGCTTGAGCACAGGCTCATCTGGTTTGAGCAAAGCTCACCAGCTTGGACCCAAGGTCACTGGCTCGAGCAAGGGGTTACTCAATGTGCTGAAGGCCAGTGGTCAAGGCACATGTGAGAGAGCAATCAATGAACAACTAAGGTGTTGCAATGCGCAACGAAAAACTAATGATTGATGCTTCTCATCTCTCTGTTCCTGTCTGTCTGCCCCTGTCTATCCCTCTCTCTGACTCTCTCTCTGTCTCTGTAAAAAAAGAAAACAAAAAAACAAAAAATTATTAATTGATCTTAGAAAGAAAGATAGGAATGTTGATCTGTTCCTGTATGTTCCCTGACCAGGGATCGAACCAGCAACCTCTGCGCTTTGGGACAATGCTCTAACCAACAGAGCTGTTAGACCAGGGCAATTGTTTCAATTTTGAAACTGCTATTCTTTTGTTTTTCTATTTTTATTTATTACCAGTTTGAGCTTTTTTTGCATTTATAAAAACAAGTTAGCTTTATGGAAATGATCTTTGATCCTAGTAATTCAAGTTTATGATAATGCTGTTTTATGTTTCTATTTTTTTTTATTTTAATTATTCATTTTTAGAGAGGAGAGAGAGAGGGAGAGAGAGAGACAGAGAGGGAGAGAGAGGAGAGAGAGAGAGAGAGAGAGAAGGAGGGAGGAGCTGGAAGCATCAACTCCCATATGTGTCTTGACCAGGCAAGCCCAGGGTTTCGAACTGGCGACCTCAGCATTTCCAGGTCGACGATTTATCCACTGCGCCACCACAGGTCAGGCAATGCTGTTTTATGTATTAGTCAGAAGGGTACATTCTTTTTATTTATATTCATTCATTTGTTCTTTCATTCATTTTTTAAAAAATCGGCCCCTCTCTTGGGGCAAACCCTTTCTAGGGTACCCTGCCCTTCTCAAGAAAAAAATAACTCTCCCCACAGCTTCTCCAGGCATTATTACACTGAAGAAAAGTACATTTTAAGTGTTAAGGTGATTCTTGGCTTTACTATAGGCTAAGTGTAATTATAGGGAGTCAGAGCAAAGATTTAGTTTTTGCCAGCAAAGGTCATTGTTTTAGAGAGTTCATCAGTATTAGTTTATATGCCAAGTCTTGAGTTTCTGTTCAAATTTAGGAGCTGGCTTATGATAGTAGAAAGTATTTTGGCAATAAGAGTAGGAAGGGAGCCTGACCTCTGGTGACACAGTGGATAAAGCGTCGACCTGGGAACACTGAGGTCGCCGGTTCAAAACCCTGCACTTGTCTGTTCAAGGCATATATGGGAGTTGATGCTTCCTGCTCCTCCCTCCTCCCTCCCTCTCTCTCTCTCTCCTCTCTAAAAAAAAAAAAAAAAAGTAGAAGCCTGACCTGTGGTGGCGCAGTGGATAAAGCGTTGATCTGGAAACGCTGAGGTCGCCGGTTCGAAACCCTGGGCTTGCCTGGTCAAGGCACATATGGAAGTTGATGCTTCCTGCTCCTCCCCCCTTCTCTCTCTCTCTCTCTCTCCTCTCTATAATGAATAAGTAAAATCTTATTTAAAAAAAAAAAAAAAGTAGGAAGGGAACTGAGTTCTAGTCCAGCTGTGTGACCTTAGGCAAATCATTATTTTATATATATACCTCATTGTCTTCATCTATAAAATGAGGAGTAATTGATTCAAGTTCTTTTAAAATTTGAAGTTTTAGTTTCTTACTGGTTTTGTAAAGATTTTGGCTTTATAAAAACATTGGAACCATAATGTTATTAGAAACATTGGAAATTTAATATTTGGTGATTCCACTAATTTACCAGCCCATGGCAACCACTAATCTACTTTTTGTCTCTATAGATTTGCCTATTCTGGACATTTCTTATAAATATGTGGCCTTTTGTTTCTTTTTTTTTTTTTTTTTTTTTCATTTTTCTGAAGCTGGAAACAGGGAGAGACAGTCAGACAGACTCCCGCATGCGCCCGACCGGGATCCACCCGGCACGCCCACCAGGGGCGGTGCTCTGCCCCCCAGGGGGCGATGCTCTGCCCATCCTGGGCGTCGCCATATTGTGACCAGAGCCACTCTAGCGCCTGAGGCAGAGGCCACAGAGCCATGCCCAGCGCCCGGGCCATCTTTGCTCCAATGGAGCCTTGGCTGCGGGAGGGGAAGAGAGAGACAGAGAGGAAGGCGCGGCGGAGGGGTGGAGAAGCAAATGGGCGCTTCTCCTATATGCCCTGGCCGGGAATCGAACCCGGGTCCTCCGCACGCTAGGCCGACGCTCTACCGCTGAGCCAACAGGCCAGGGCTGCTTCTTTTTTTTTTTTTTTTTTTTCCACTTAGCGTAACGTTTTTAAGAGATATCCATATTGTAGCATATATCAGTACTTCATTTCTGTTGTTAAATATTTTATTGTATACCACATTGGGTCTGTTCATCAATTGATGGACATTTGGGTTGTTTTTCCACTTGGCTTTTTTTTTTTTTTAAAGATTTTATTTATTCATTATAGAGAGGGGAGAGAGAGAGAGAAGGGGGAGGAGCAAGAAGCATCAACTCCCATATGTGCCTTGACCAGGCAAGCCCAGGGTTTTGAACTGGCAACCTCAGCGTTTCCAGGTTGATGCTTTACCACTGCGCCACCACAGGTCAGGCCTCCACTTGGCTTTTATTAATAATGCTACTGTAAACATTTGTGTGTAATTTTTTGTGTGGACATAGGTATGGGATTGCTGGGTGAGACTGATCTATATTTAATTTTTTGAGGAAATGCCAGGCTGTTCCAAAGCAGCTGTCCCATTTTACATTCCTGCCATCAAGCAGTGTATGAGTATTCCAATTTCTCTACATCCTCCATTATACTTATTGTTACTTTTTTTTTTTTACAGAGACAGAGAGTCAGAGAGAGGGATAGACAGGGACAGACAGACAGGAACGGAGAGATGAGAAGCATCAATCATTAGTTTTTCGTTGCGCGTTGCAACACCTTAATTGTTCCTTGATTGCCTTCTCATACGTCCCATGACCGCGGGCCTTCAGCAGACCGAGTAACCCCTTGCTCGAGCCAGAGACCTTGGGATCAAGCTGGTGAGCTTTTGCTCAAACCAGATGAGCCCTCGCTCAAGCTGGCGACCTCGGGGTCTCGAACCTGGGTCTTCCGCATTCCAGTCCGACGCTCTATCCACTGCGCCACCACCCGATCAGGCTATTGTTACTGTATATTTGTTTTGTTTTGTTTTTTGTTTTTACAGAGACAGAGAGAGAGTCAGAGAGAGGGATAGACAAGGACAGACAGACAGAAATGGAGAGATGAGACACATCAATCATTAGTTTTTCGTTGCGCATTGCGACACCTTAGTTGTTCATTGATTGCTTTCTCCTATATGCCTTGACCGTAGGCCTTCAGCAGATCGAGTAACCCCTTGCTCAAACCTGTGACCTTGGGTCCAAGCTGGTGAGCTTTTGCTCAAACCAGATGAGCCCGTGCTCAAACTGGTGACCTTGGGGTCTCGAACCTGGGTCCTCGGCATCCCAGTCCGAAGCTCTATTCACTGCACCACCACCTGGTCAGGCTATTGTTACTATTTTTAATTATAAACATACTGGTTGTGAAGTGGTATCTCACTCTCATTTTGACTTGCATTTCCTTAGTGGTTAATGATGTTGAGCCTCTCTGCATGTGCTTATTAAAGCTACCTCTTTGGCTGACTTCATTTAGAATGGAATGTAATATGGTTGGAAGTTAACTTGCTTAGCTCTTTCTTTAAACTGTCAATTAACTTTTCTGAAGTTGCAGTCAGATAAGCAGTCTCTTCTCACTCCTGGTAGAGAGTAAATCAGTCTTTTTTTTGTTTTTTTTTTGTATTTTTCTGAAGCTGGAATCGAGGAGGCAGACAGACTCCCGCATGCGCACTACCGGGATCCACTCGGCACGCCCACCAGGGGGCAATGCTCTGCCCATCCGGGGCGTCGCTCTGTTGCGACCAGAGCCACTCTAGCGCCTGAGGCAGAGGCCAGGGAGCCATCCCCAGCGCCTGGGCCAACTTTGCTCCAATGGAGCCTTGGCTGAGGGAGGGGAAGAGAGAGGCAGAGAGGAAGGAGAGGGGGAGGGGTGGAGAAGCAGATGGGTGCTTCTCCTGTGTGCCCTGGCTGGGAATCGAACCCGGGACTTCTGCATGCCAGGCTGATGCTCTACCACTAAGCCAACCGGCTAGGGCCAAATCAGTCTTAATTTAACCCACACACCTGTTTTCACCTTCTTTATTTCTGTAAAATGTAACAACAAAGAATTTTAGCCTGACCAGGCAGTGGTGCAGTGGATAGAGTATTAGTCTGGGATGCAGAGGACCCAGGTTTCAAAACCCCCAGATTGCTGGCTTGAATGCGGGGCCACTGGCTTGAGCATGGGATCATAAACATGACCCCATAGTCACTAGCTTGAGTCCAATGGTCACTGGCTTGACCAAGGGGTCACTTGGTCTGCTATAGCCCCCCCACCCCTGTCAAGGCACATATGAGAAAGCAATCAGTGAACAACTAAGGTGCCACAATGAAGAATTGATGCTTCCCATCTCTCTCACTTCCTGTCTGTCTGTCCCTTTCTCTGACTGTCCCCCCCAAAAAAAATTTACTAAAGTTAGTAAGATTTATGTCTTAATTGGAATTGTTACTTATCTTTGGCTGGAGGGTAGAACTTTTCATTAATAAATCTCTAACATGAAAGCTCAGCAGTTTTCTCAGTCTTCACATGTTCATGAATAAGACTGAATCATAGAAAGCATTATTTCCACACAAAGATAAGAATGAAGTAGGTCTGAGAATCT
The DNA here is from genome assembly GCF_036850765.1 of Saccopteryx bilineata. Lineage (NCBI taxonomy): Eukaryota > Metazoa > Chordata > Mammalia > Chiroptera > Emballonuridae > Saccopteryx > Saccopteryx bilineata. Next base: position 376,319,059 of record NC_089491.1, read on the forward strand.
GGTAGAAAACCTTTCCACATTTATAGTAACCCTATTTCCTTTATATCATAAAGTTTTGTGAATTAATATAGGATGTGTAAGGACTGTTGTTTTTTTTTGTATTTTTCTGAAGCTGGAAACGGGGAGAGACAGTCAGACAGACTCCCGCATGCGCCCGACCGGGATCCACCCGGCACGCCCACCAGGGGCGATGCTCTGCCCACCAGGGGGCGATGCTCTGCCCCTCCGGGGCGTCACTCTGCCGCAACCAGAGCCACTCTAGCGCCTGGGGCAGAGGCCAAGGAGCCATCCCCAGCGCCCGGGCCATCTTTGCTCTAATGGAGCCTTGGCTGCAGGAGGGGAAGAGAGAGACAGAGAGGAAGGAGGGGGTAGGGGGTGGAGAAGCAAATGGGTGCTTCTCCTATGTGCCCTGGCCAGGAATTGAACCCTGGTCCCCCGCACGCCAGGCCAACGCTGTACCGCTGAGCCAACCGGCCAGGGCCAGGACTGGTTTTAAGGAGCGTATTTAATGTAGGTCATATAACTTTATATAGGTTTGTTTGAAATGACACTCTTGTTAGTAGGAACTCAATTTATTAAGAATATTTGGTTTCAGTGGAGATTTTGCTCTTAAAAATGTTAATTGCTGCAGTCTGCATTTGACCTTATTGGTTCAGTTAGATTTATTGTAATGGTTTTTTTTTTCCATTCCAGAAATACATGCTACAGGATTTAACTATCAGAATGAAGATGAAAAAGTCACCTTGTCTTTTCCTAGTACTCTCCAACCAGGTAAGAGATGTATGTGGCTTTTGTAAAGTCCCGTGATCAATAGTGACATCTTATTTTTTGCAAAGAAATTAACTGTAGGCCGTTTTTTCCCCTCATATTTTAAGCAGCTTAAAGTCAGGTTCATTGCAACTTTTGAACCACCAGGGAAAAAGAAAGAGAGAGAGAGAGAGAAAGACCCAAAACTAAAGCTCATTCTACCCGAGAAGAGAGTGCATTGTTTTTTAGCTTTTCAGTCTCAGCTTTTTAAAAATATATTAACCAAATTTATTAACCAATGTTACCCCAATAAATTCAATTTGAAAATACATTTATCTCGCTCTATCTTTTATTTTTATTTTATTTTATTTTTTTTAATTTTTATTTATTTATTCATTTTAGAGAGGAGGGGGGAGATAGATAGAGAGAGAGAGAGAGATTGAGAGAGAGAGAGAGAGAGAGAGAGAGAGAGAGAGAGAGAGAAGGGGGAGGAGCAGGAAGCATCAACTCCCATATGTGCCTTGACCAGGCAAGCCCAGGGTTTTGAACCGGCAACCTCAGTGTTTCTAGGTTGACGCTTTATCCACTGCGCTACCACAGGTCAGGCGCTCTATCTTTTATTAATTGAATCCAGATCTCTGAGATGAACATCCCACAGATGATTTTGAGGTACAGCTAGAGACTAGATAGATATTATGTTAGTGAGAGCATGGAAAGAAATATTTTTTCATATGCTACTATTAGGTATAGAACCACAAGAAAATAGAAGACTTCCCAAGCTAAATATAGTGGAAAAAAATTATATACAAATCTATTGGTAAAGCACTAAGATTTTGATTAATGAGCAAATGTAAAGCAAGAGATAATTCATATGAAAGAAAATGCAAATGTCAGTAAACATGTGAAAAGATAAGATACTTAGCTTCCTAGTAATGAGAAATATCAAAAGTTTTTGCCTGTCCTGTCAGCTGAAATAAAAAAACAAAAGATTCTCTATGATATGACTGCCTTGATATTATTGGTAGGGGTGTAAATTCATGTAATTTATTTAGAAGCAGTCTGGCAGTATGTATCAAGAAACTAAACATGCTTATGTCTTTTGACCCTGCAATTCTGGTAATAGGAATATATTTTAAAGAAAAATCATAAACACAAGAAAGGCTTTATACCCAAGAATTTCTATTGAGACATTATTTAAGGTAGTTAAAAAAATTGGAATCAATATGTTTGTCCACACATTAGAGAGAAAATAATTAAGCTATGACATATTCGTATGGTGGAATACATACATAGCAATTAAAAGTGAGGTTTGTGAATTCTTAACACTGTAAAGTGCTTATTATAATGTAAAATTAAAAAGTAAATTACAAAATTACATATACAGGGTGATGAATCATATCTCTGAAATGGTACAAAGAAAATTATATGTCTGGTTGTTGATGTAATTGATGATTTTTATTCTTATTTATACCTTTCTGTGGTTTTCATAATTTTTAAACAGACTATATTGCCTTAATATAAAAGTATTTTTAGAAAAATTTTTAATTGAACAAGTTGTCTTTTATTCAGGGCTCTTAACAATCTTTCATTTTGCCTTTTTCTAACTAGGATTTTTTATATAAAATTATTATAAAAATAAATGTTTTGCCATGAACATATATTAATAGATACCTAAGAATATAACATGAAAATTGAGATTCCCTCCCTCTAACCCCTTCTTCCATTATCTTGTAAATCCTTTCAGAAATATTCTGTGTATATATAAGTATATGTGTACATTTTAACCCAAAAGTAAGATCACAAATCTCAGTGGTTTACAACAAATATTTTTTGCTTATACATGGCCCTGTGAGGACTGGTGATCATCTGCAGCCATATTGCCATCTTTACTGGGCTCCACTCAGCTCACAAGTCTTCTCATTCTAGGATCTGTAGTGAGCAGCTACTATCTACTGCATGCTGTTCTCTCACACAGTAGAGGGTAGAGAAGTTCAGGGATGAGGACAGAGCCAAACCACAAAGACATTTAAAACTTCTGCATGGACCGGGCGGTGGCGCAGTGGATAGAGCGTTGGACTGGGATGCGGAAGGATCCAGGTTCGAGAGCCCGAGGTCGCCAGCTTGAGCGCAGGCTCATCTGGTTTGAGCAAAGTTCACCAGCTTGGACCCAAGGTCGCTGGCTTGAGCAAGGGGTTACTCGGTCTGCTGCAACCCCACGGTCAAGGCACATATGAGAAAGCAATCAATGAACAACTAAAGTGTTACAACAAAAAACTGATGATTGATGCTTATCATCTCTCTCCGTTCCTGTCTGTCTATCCCTCTCTCTGACTCTCTCTGTCACTGTAAAAAAAAAACACACAAAAAAACCCTTCTGCATGGATGGTGTACATGATGTCCATTCACATTTTATTTACCAAATCAAATAATAGCCCAAGCCCAAAGTCACTGGGGCAACAATGATCAGATATTTGATAAAACTTCTAATATGAAAGATAGAGCAAAAAAGCAAAACAATAAGTATAATAGAAGTATAGGAACTTGGAAGAAGTAAAAATAAATGAAAATCAGTACTAACAGTATCTCTAAGAATCATTTCCTTAGAGATGTTGTTAGTACTGCTTTCATTAAACAAGGACAGTGCACAGTGTTATCAAACAAAGAATAAGAGCATGGAAACTTTTGGAAATTATAATAGAAATTAAAAATTCAAGAAAAAAAAGAAAAGAAATAGCTATAAGCAAGGCATTTAGAAATCAGAGTTGCTACTGGGGGCAGGAGCCTGCAGGTTATGTATGTAAGCCTATAGGTATTATATGAGTTTTAAGTTATGAACCATTACTTTGATAGAAATAAAGTAAAATCTCTTAAAAATTTTTAAATATGTAACATAGACTACATTCTGTTTTCACTATGAAAAGATTAATCTTTTCACAATGACTAAAAAGAAAATCATTTCTCATATATTTGGAAAAATTAAATCTCTGAAAATTAATGAGTCAGAATTGTTATGAAATTAGAACATTTTTATTTTATTTTATTTTTTTACAGGGACAGAGAGAGAAAGTCAGATAGAGGGATAGATAGGGACAGACAGACAGGAATGAAGAGAGATGAGAAGCATCAATCATCAGTTTTTCGTTGCGACACCTTAGTTGTTCATTGATTGCTTTCTCATATGTGCCATGACCACACCACGGGCCTTCAGCAGACTGAGTAACACCCCCCCCACCCCACCCTCCCGCTCGAGCCAGTGACCTTGGGTCCATGCTAGTGAGCTTTTTGCTCAAGCCAGATGAGCCCGTGCTCAAGCTGGCAACCCCGGGGTCTCGAACCTGGGTCCTTCTGTATCCCAGTCTGACGCTCTATCCACTGCGCCACCGCCTGGTCAGGCGGAAATTAGAAAAATTTTAAAGCTGAATAATAAAATTATTGTGTATCAGAACATGTAGGATGGAGGTAAGACATTACTCAGGATATTTAGTTAAGAAGAAAGACTGAAAATGAGGTAAGCATCAAGATCAAAGTTGCCTGATCTGTGGAGGCGCAGTGGATAAAGCGTTGATCTGGAATACTGAGGTCACCAGTTCAAAACCCCAGGCTTGCCTGGTCAGGGCACATATCGAAGTTGTTCCTCCCCCACCCTTCTCCTTCTCTCCCACTCTCCCACTCTCCCACTCTCCCACTCTCCCCCTTCCCCCTCCTTCCTTCCCTCCTTCCCTTCCTCTTCTCTTCCTCTTCCTCTTCCTCTTCCTCTTTATCTTTCTCTTTCTTTTTCTCTTTCTCTCCCCTCCCTAAATTGAATAAAAATAAAATCTTAAAAAAAAAATTTTTTTAAAGACCAAAGTTAGACAAAAAGAACAGGTAACTTCAGGAAAATAGAAAACAGAAATAAAAATTTAAGGGCAGAAATTAATGAAATAAAAATGAAGATAGAAGCAAAAATATTTAAGAACTGGTTTTTAAAATAGTCCAAGAAGATACCTAAACTCAAGGTGTATAGGGGAAAGAAAAGATACTATAGATTCAGTTATTGTTCAGTATTAGGAAATATGACAACACCATTTATTAAATCGAAAAAGTTAAAGATACTGTATTTATCAAAAGAAGCCAGAATATATTTGTTAGAATTTTCACCAGGTAGAATAAACAGAAACTCCTAGATGATGCACGTGAGTTTGATGTTTGTGTGTGTATGTGTATAATATACACATGTATCTATTGCATGCTTAATTTGTGCCACTGTCATATGTGCATCACAAATACTGATTTATTTAAGTCCTTTTTTGTATTTCTTTGAAGCTGGAAACGGGGAGAGACAGTCAGACAGACTCCCGCATGCGCCCGACCGGGATCCACCCAGCATGCCCACCAGGGGGGCGACGCTCTGCCCACCAGGGGGCGATGCTCTGCCCCTCCGGGGCGTCACTCTGTCGCGACCAGAACCACTCTAGCGCGACCAGAGCCACTCTAGCGCCTGGGGCAGAGGCCAAGGAGCCATCCCCAGCGCCTGAGCCATCTTTGCTCCAATGGAGCCTCGGCTGCAGGAGGGGAAGAGAGAGAGAGACAGAGAGGAAGGAGAGGGAGAGGGGTGGAGAAGCAGATGGGCGCTTCTCCTGTGTGCCCTGGCCGGGAATTGGCCTAGACTTCTGCACGCCAGGCCGACGCTCTACCACTGAGCCAACTGGCCAGGGCCTATTTAAGTCCTTTTTGAGATATAATCTATTATCTCCACTTTATAGATAAAGAAATGAAGGCACAAAGATAGTTTATAATCAGTAGTGTAAAATCACTGATTTAAATAACTTAAGTAACTTGCCCAAGGTCAGCAGCTAGTAAGTGGGAGAGCCTGGATTTGAACTCAGGCAGTATATAATACATGAACCTGGTTTGAAATTTAAATGACATGTAGTGAAAATTTGTTTGCCATTATATCCGTCTTCATCTTTCAGCTCCACTCCTCAGAAGCAACCAGTTTCCTATATATCCTTTCTAAACTATACCATGCTGTATAAGTATTTGTGTAAATACTACTTAGAAACATAGAAATTAGCATGCTACATATAATATTCTGCATCTTATGTAAGACTATTTATAGCAGACATTGTAAATTGTGCACTTCTAATAAAAGCAGGAACAAATCAGGGAAGGTTATGACCCTTAGTATGCTATAATTTGACAGATTTTTGGAGATTTTCAGCTAATAATACAGTAAGTAACTGATATATATTAGGATTTTTAAAGTCTCTTATTTTTAGATGTGACTATATTGAATTGTTGAATATCTATAAATATTTTTTGAAAGTCATTGGCGTTCACATTTTCCCAAGATTCTCTCAAAGTTATCCAGTTATTCTTTGCTTAGGAATGAAGTCCTTATTTTTTCAGAATTTTATAAGTTGTACAAGTAGTCTGTCTTCTCGTAATGGAGTAAATATTGAACATATATTAGTAACGTTTGTGTTTAGCCTCATCAAACCTAATAGTCATGTCAGCTTTTCTATAACTAAATAAAACATCTTGTCTGAAATTGGCACTATTCTAGAATAGTGATTAAGTTACCACCTAACAGCCTCAGAATCAGTAGTTAAGAATCCTGTAGAGTGGCATTTATTTGAAGAAACACTAGAAGATACTAACATTTTGAAGAATGAAAAACAGGGTCATAAATGGTGACACAAAGGCAAAAACCTTTAATCCCTTTTCATATAATCTGTCTTTGATTTTATAGCATTTATTAGGCTCATTAAATTTTTATTAAAGTACTTTAAGATCTACTTTAGTTTTTATAACACACTCTCCTGAATGTTAAACAATTAGATTTTTTGGTCGAAGTCCTAATTTTTCAATTGTTTAATTTATAAATGAGCTCATTATATGTTTTAAAAGGGTTACTACCCAAGCAGATCAATATTAGATATCAATATATTGTATATAATTTGAGGAAGCATTTAAATTATATATGCAAATAGGTATAAAATTAGACAACCTGGCAATCAGTTCTTCAATATGGTATAAATTTGATAAGTGAAATTAAGAAATCCTGTTTGTCGCCTGTTCTTGCCCTAAAATTCTATATTAATGGTAAATACTTTGTAATTAGTATTGTACAATGTGACACTAATTAAATTTATTAATGATTTAAAAATATTTTTTAACTTGTGTTTTGTTTGAATTTCAGGTAATAACCCTTCCCAATACTTTGTATTTTCTTTAGTATGCCACTTTTGGAAGTGGTCACTATCAATATCTTGTTATGGTTTGATGGCCTTGGAGATTTAAAACCGAGTAAAAGTGTAAGCAGCCTTTCTTATTTAGTTACGAGTTTTGTTCCAAATAGGAAAAGTTGAAAGTAGATTTACCATGGCATATGAGTTATGTAACAGACACCTTAACAGTTGACATAGTGAAAACAAACTTACCAATTCTGTTTATGGAATTGTAACATAAAAAGAGGTGGGTTTTTATAATCTATTAGATATCCCTTGTAAACTTTATTAATATGAACATATCTTCTTTTATAAAAAAAATCAGTTAATTTCTTAGGAAAAGAGAGAAATTTTATATTCTTTATAGTTTAAAATTTTAATATCAGTTATTTAGAATTCTTTCAGATTCTCTTACTGTATTCATATTTATTGTCCCAGTAATCTATCATTCTCTTTAAGAGAAAAAAGAAAAAAGTATTCCTGTCCCCTTCAAACAGAATGTCTGATTTAAAAAGAGAAATCACAAATGTCAGTTCAGTTGAGTTGTTTTGTTTTCCCAGCATGATTACTTTAAGAATGTGGCACTTTTTTTAGTGATGACTTTGGTGCAAAGGTCTGAAATTTTCACTTGAAATTATATTCAGAACCAGTTATTGGCACCTAAGGAAATCATCAATTTAAGTACTTCATAGGCGCACTTAGTGTCTTGTCTAGAAATGGTTTGCAGTTTGTCATTAACTTAGTCCGTAGACTTGGATTCTTGTAAGACTTTTAGACCTTTTTGAAAAGCAAATTGAGTTTTGGAAGGTGAAGATTTTCTTTGTGTGCATCCAAGAGCATACGTCAGAAAGTGAGAGAGAGAGAGAGAGAGAGAGAGAGAGAATGTTTTGAACATTGTCAGTGTCATTGTTCAACAGCATTTCAAAATGACAGTTTTAAAAGTTTAGAGTAGGGCCTGACCTGTAGTGGTGCAGTGGATAAAGCATCCACTTGGAACGCTTAGTTCGCTGATTTGAAATCCCCCAGCTTGCTGGGTCAAGGCACGTATGAGAAGCTTCTCACTCTCCCCTACCATCTCTCTCTCTCTCTCTCTCTCTCTCTCTCTCCCTCCCTCCCTCCCTCCCTCCTTCCCTCCCTCCCTCCCTCCCCCTCCCACCCTCCCTCCCTCACCCCCTTCCTAAAATCAATAAATAAAATCTTCACGTAAAACTTTATGATATAAAAATTTGGGTATGATTAGCTAATTACTTTACAGCCCTACTATATACTTCCATTGTATTCCCATACTCTAGATCCTGTTATATATGGGCACTTTAAAAGGATCATTTTTACAAAGTCAACATTTCTCTGGATTTTGTTTGGCTTGATTTGTAAACTGTAGGACAAGATTATTGTTTTGTTGTGCATCTGAATTTAGTCAATGACTACTAGATAATTTTTTTTCTATTATGAAAAAAAGTATATGTACTCACAAAAAATTCCATTTTGTCTGAATTGATTTTGCTCTTGTAGAACAATAGAATATTCAGGTTGAATAAATATTCATTTTTATTCATATTTAATATTGATTAAATGTATCTCTTAATATCAGATTCTATATGTTTGAGGTGACTGTAAGAGATTTTTAAGCCCTTTTGATGATCAAATCATTGCTATTCCCAATAGTTACTTATAAAAGTATGAAAGCAGTGCTCATTTGAATTGAACAGATAGTATCTTGCTTTAATGATAAAGGTATTGGTATGAAATCATATAAAAAGACTAGTTTACAAGGTAAAATTAGCAGAGAGCATGAATTTTGGATTAAACAGGCCTAAGTTTTTATCTCATTCTCGCTACTTAACTAATTGTGTGACCTTGGACAAGTTATTTAACGTTTCAGCCTCAGTTTCCTCATCTGAAAAAATGGAGACAATACCTTCTTCTAAGTTTATAAATACTTTTAAAGCACAATAGCATGTTAAACATTTAATAATAAATGTTCATTTCCTTTCCTGTTTTTATCTTCATGTATTGGTAATCTGAGACTAAATAATAAAGTTAATAAAGAACTTTCTAAGCAGTTACCCACCCAAAACACAACTAAAGTTTACTTTAGGATTAGTCTGCCATGTACTTTGTACATATTGTATTCTCTCTGTTGCCAGGAAGAATATTTGAGACAGGAAGACTTGATTTAAACATTGTAAATAGCCAGATGAATTAGTGTCTTAAAGACATATATTTGATAACTTGTACTTAACATTTCCCTAAAAGTGGTTTTCATTTATCTTCAATCACAGGTACAGGAACCTTAAAGATAGACTTTGTTGGAGAGCTGAATGACAAAATGAAAGGTTTCTATAGAAGTAAATATACTACCCCTTCTGGAGAGGTACGATATGCTGCAGTCACCCAGTTTGAGGTATGGTTTTCTTTTCTGAAGTATTATGATTTTAAATAGTCTGCCATCTGTTCTATTCTCTTTGTGACTGTTGGAGGCTAGATGCCTTTGGCCATAATTATATTCATAATTTTAGATTTTTATTTTATATTTAGCCAATTATCTTCATTATGGAGGGAAGGAATTAAGAATATGGGTTAGGGAATGATTTTATATATATATACACACACACATAACATATATATGTAAAGTAGTATTATTAATTTAGTAGGAAAAGCCACAGGTGTCAGATACTAAGAGGGTAATTTTAATTAAGAATGATACATAGGCCCTGGCTGGTTGGCTCAGTGGTAGAGTGTCGGCCTGGAGTGCAGAAGTCCCGGGTTCAATTCCCAGCCAGGGCACACAGGAGAAGCGCCCATCTGCTTCTCCACCCCTCCCCCTCTCCTTCCTCTCTGTCTCTCTCTTCCCCTCCCGCAGCCAAGGCTCCATTGGAGCAAAGATGGCCTGGGCGCTGGGGATGGCTCCTTGGCCTCTGCCCCAGGCGCTAGAGTGGCTCTGGTCGCAACAGAGCGACGCCCCAGAGGGGCAGAGCGTCGCCCCTGGTGGGCATGCTGGGTGGATCCCTGCCGGGCGCATGCGGGAGTCTGTCTGACTGTCTCTCCCCATTTCCAGCTTCAGAAAAGTACAAAAAAAAAAAAAAAAAAAGAATGATACATAGTATAAAATAAAAGCAATTCAGATATTGAAAATTTATTACCTACATGTATTTGTTTGTGTGTATGTGTGTATTCTGAGTTGCTCTTAGGAACATCAGTTAACAATAGGTGTAGCTCTAGTGTCTAGACCTCAAATGTGCCTTTGATTGCTTTCATCACTTTGTCCTTTGAAATTTTAGAGCCTTTAAATCTTGTCATTTTTTAAATTTCCTATAGTGTCAATTCATTTCTGTGTTGCTTCTGCTCCTAATTTAAGTTTTTCTGTGCCACCATTTCTTTTTTTTATATTCTATTCACTTTTCAAACGTCTTATTTATTCTTTGATATAATTTATAATTTTAGTAATCTTATTTTTTTGAGTGTGCAATCAGCCATCTAACATTTTTCTTCTGAGAAACTCTTGTCAGAATTATGTACTTTCTCTACCTCTGCATATTTTATTCTTTTCATGATACAGAATATTATAATTTGTTCTATTTTCTGTTTTATTTAATTCCTTCCTTTTGTAACTGAACCACTAGATTTTATTTTGCTTTAACAAGTGTGCTTTGTTTTTTTTATATTTATTAAAAAATTTTTTTTCTGTATTTTTCTGAAGCTGGAAACGGGGAGAGACAGTCAGACAGACTCCCACATGCGCCCGACCGGGATCCACCTGGCACGCCCACCAGGGGGCGATGCTCTGCCCACCAGGGGGCGATGCTCTGCCCCTCTGGGGCGTCGCTCTGTTGCGACCAGAGCCACTCTAGCGCCTGGGGCAGAGGCCGAGGAGCCATCTCCAGCGCCCGGTCCATCTTTGCTCCAGTGGAGCCTCGGCTGCAGGAGGGGAAGAGAGAGACAGAGAGGAAGGAGAGGGGGAGGGGTGGAGAAGCAGATGGGCGCTTCTCCTGTGTGCCCTGGCTGGGAATTGAACCCGGGACTTCTGCACGCCAGGCTGACACTCTACCACTGAGCCAACCGGCCAGGGCCTATATTTATTAATTTTTTAAAGAAAGAATCAAGTCTCCTTAAGTAGGTCAAGTGGTGACAATTTTATGTGTAGTATTGGAAATGCCATTAAACAAATGACTGCTTAGAATTGATAGAGCATCTGTCCTTTTTTTTTTTTTTTTTTTTTTTTTTTTGGGGGGGGGTGAGAGGTGAGGAGGCAGAAAGACTCCCGCATACACCCATACTGGGGTCCATCCTACAAGCCCACTAGGGGGCGCTGATCTTCTCATCTGGACCTGATGCTCTGTTGCTCAACAACCGAACTATTTTAGCACCTCAGGCGAGGCCATGGTGCCATCCTCAGCACCCAGGACTAACTTGCTCAAATAAGCCATGGCTGGAGGAGGGAGAGAGAGAGGGAAAGATAAAGGGGAGGGGGGAGAGGCAGATGGTTGCTTCTCCTGTGTGCCCTGACCGGGAATTGAACCTGGGACTTCCACACGCCAGCCTCACACTCTACCACTGAGCCAACCTATCATATTTTCCCAGTTCTGAATCCTTACCAGTGTCCTATTGACCTTCCTGTGCTCTTGTTCTGTTAACATTACTGATGAAACCATTTGCATTAAATTTTTGAAATGTTTTATTAAAAGATATAAATTATTCAGTAATATTCAACCATTTTTATCTCATGGCACACATAAACTACTAAAATTCTACGGCACACCAAAAAAAAAATTTTTTTTTTTTGCTCATCTGACAAAACGAAATTGGTATAATTTTGATTCATTTACACCAGGCAGCTTTTTTTTTCCCCCAGAGACAGAGTGTCAGAGAGAGGGATAGACAGGGACAGACAGGAACGGAGAGATGAGAAGCATCAATCATTAGTTTTTCGTTGTGCATTGCAACACCTTACTTAGTTGTTCATTGATTGCTTTCTCATATGTGCTTTGACCGCGGGCCTTCAGCAGACCGAGTAACCCCTTGCTCGAGCCAGCGACCTTGGGTCCAAGCTGGTGAGCTTTTGCTCAAACCAGATGAGCCCACACTCAAGCTGGTGACCTCAGGGTCTTGAACCTGGGCCCTCTGCATCCCAGTCCGATGCTCTATTCACCGTGCCACCGCCTGGTCAGGCGACACCAGGCAGCATTTGTTGTTTTGTCTGTTGTCATTTTTTTATTTGACAGTCTAAGGCAGCGGTTCTCAACCTGTGGGTCGCGACCTACAGGTTGAGAACCGCTGGTCTAAGGGGAAAGAGGTCAGTGTAGCTTGTTGCTTGGCACTAAGTAGAAAGTAAATATTTGAACAAGTGAATGAATGATAGAAATAAAGACAGACAGAGAGAGAGAAATGGCAGTTTGTGAAATAGTCTGTTAAGTTGATTCAGTGATATTTATATTTCATATTCTCTTTTTGAGGCTACTGATGCTCGGAGGGCTTTTCCTTGCTGGGATGAGCCTGCCATCAAAGCCACTTTTGATATCTCATTGGTTGTTCCTAAAGACAGAGTAGCTTTATCAAACATGGTATGTATGTGTTTGTAAGTATATATACATTTTGAATAAGGTTTTAGCATATTTAATTTACTGGTTGGATAGGATAGCATGAAACCACCTAACATAGTGCTTGATGCATAATAGGAACACAGATGTTAGTTTTTTTTATTTCCAGTAAGCTCTCTTTTTCTTAATTGCTTTATTTGGAGAGTTTCCCACCTCATGGGAGAAATTCCCTATAAACTGTATTATATTAACAAGATTACTTACCTCTTTTAATTTAGAAATCTAAATAAGTGTTGAGTTTAATAAACATTACCTGAAAGAAAAAAGAAATCTGACATTAAATACCAAAAGATATAACCATGTAATGAGTTGTATTTAGGTTTCTACTTGATTGTATTTTTGGAATATGCTCTCTTTGCTGATGTCATTGATCTCATTCACATATAGAGTAAGCATTTGCTGCTTGAAGTGTATTGTCTAGGTGTGTTTTAAGACATAGAATAGCCTATAGCTTATAAAATGAATCTGGGGAACTTGGAAAGCCTTCTGCGCCTGAAAATAACTGGCCTTTGTCTCTTTTATTGGAGGAAAGAATTCCATAGGTAAAATGCCATTCTCTTTTCAAATATTCTTAGAGAGGAAGCTAATATATTAAACTAAAACATTCATTTACAGTTTAGTTTGAATTTATCAGATCTGTTTTTGAATAATTCTTAAAAGGTATTGAGGTCTGTCTTAAAACATCCCAATGCCTGGCATATAATAGATATTCAAGGAAAGTTATTTATTTTTACTCATAAATATTTGGTGGTTTTAACACTTTAGCCCCAAACTTCTTAGTGTGAATGCGTGATCAGATTACTTTCTTTTTTAATAGGAAAGATCTTGACAGCATAAACAACTGATGAATTAGGATAGACAAGTTCTGGAAATGGGGAAGGAGAGGCAACAAAGCCTATAGCAGGGCTCCCCAAACTACGCACGTGGCCCCCTGAGACCATTTATCCAGCCCCTGCCGCACTTCCGGATGGGGCACCTCTTTCATTGGTGGTCATTTGCATCCTGTGCTCCTGGAGTACTGTGTGTGGTGGCTCTGCAAAGCGCGCGTCGCTCACATACAGTACTGCTTCCGATGATGCGGGATGCACGCATCACGGCTCCGGAAGCACGTCATATCTCTTGTTAACAGTAACAAATATGGAACCGGACATTGACCATCTCATTAGCCAAAAGCAGGCCCATAGTTCCCATTGAAATACTGGTCAGTTTGTTGATTTAAATTTACTTGTTCTTTATTTTAAATATTGTATTTGTTCCCATTTTGTTTTTTTACTTTAAAATAAGATATGTGCAGTGTGCATAGGGATTTGTTCATAGTTTTTTTATAGTCCGGCCCTCCAACGGTCTGAGGGACAGTGAAGTGGCCCCCTGTGTAAAAAGTTTGGGGACCCCTGGCCTATAGTTTTGAGCTAGTGTTTGCTCTGTATTGAATGTAAATCTGTTTAAATTTTTTCTTTTTTTTTTTTAAAGAATGTTATTGATCGGAAACCATACCCTGATGATGAAAATGTAGTGGAAGTGAAGTTTGCCCGCACACCTGTCATGTCTACATATCTGGTGGCATTTGTTGTGGGTGAATATGACTTTGTAGAAACAAGGTCAAAAGATGGTGTGTGTGTCCGTGTTTACACCCCTGTTGGCAAAGCAGAGCAAGGAAAATTTGCGTTAGAGGTAAATGTACTTGAAGAGGATTGTTCCAACAGTCCATAACTCCAGGTTGGGGAATTTACATTTCTGATCAATTATTAGTACAGTTATTTATAATTTAATCTGAAATTTGTTGTGCTACTTTGGTTTTATTTGTAATAGAATTTTGAAACTACCAACTTTAGTGTTGCACTAACAATTTATGAGAAAATGATTAGAAGAATATTAGCGTGGAATTTATCCAGAGAGTGGGTGGGAAAATATGTAATTTTTTAATGCCAAATTATAACTAGATTAAAGTATAGCTAACATATACAAAACTTGGGGCTAAGGCAGTCTTTGGAGGTAGGGCTCCCCAGGATTGGTGTCTAGTAACTTGAGATACTTTGGCTTACAACAGGATTCCTTTGTGGATTGCTATATGAATCACAATAAAATATTTATCAGATGGTTCTTTTGTTTATACTTTTATAGGTTGCTGCTAAAACTCTGCCTTTTTATAAGGACTACTTCAATGTTCCTTATCCTCTACCTAAAATTGATCTCATTGCTATTGCAGACTTTGCAGCTGGTAAAGTAAATTTCATTTTATTGCTGAAATGTAATAACTTTTTTGAATTTTGTGATTTTTGAGAAAGAAGTATGTATGTATATCAATAAATGTTTATATTTATTTTATGAAGGTGCCATGGAGAACTGGGGCCTTGTTACCTATAGGTATGTTGATGTATTACCCTGCTTTATCTTTTCAATCACTGATTTCTTAAGAGTTTCACTCCTAATCATAGTTGAATATCTTCTCACTTCCTTGCACATTTCAGGAATGCAGATGGACACCCTCTGGTGCTACTGTCTGAGAGTATAAGATTTTAAAGTGAGCATCTGGCGTTAGTAACATTTTTAGATATGTTTTTGGCTCAGTTTCTCATTTTGGTGCCTTCTCTTCCAGTAGTTTCATAGTTATTTATCCAGCTGAAGAACCTTCCCTGATTTAGTATTTTCTAGACAAATTTTTACATGTCTGTCACCACAATATAAATATGTGGGTTATATAATTTCTGAAGCAGAGTCTGTAAACAAGTTTTTGCCTTCTTCTTTCAATTGCCTTCGATGAGCTAAGTTTTAGACAGCCTGCACGGTGTTCTTTTTGGGACTGTGGAATGCTTCTTTCCCCCACTTGACACTCCCGTTCTTGATGGAAGAACTGTCTTTTCTATCTAGTACAATAATCCCTAAATCCTTTAGACAAAGTTTTTCTAAAATTTCAGGCAGCTGTCCTGTCAACAAACATAATTAAACTTGTGTCACAGCTTTATCTCTTGTTTTATAAATTCTACTGACATAGTCTTTCATCTTCCTAGAACTTTTTCTATCCTGTATACTCTAAGGAAATATTTTCTTTTTTTTTTAAGCTAACATTTAAAAAATTTTTTTTACAGAGACAGAGAGTGAGTCAGAGAGAGGGACAGACAGGGACAGACAGGAACGGAGAGATGGGAAGCATTAATCATTAGTTTTTCGTTGCGCATTGCGACACCTTAGTCGTTCATTGATTGCTTTCACATATGTGCCTTGACTACGGGCCTTCAACAGACCGAGTAACCCCTTGCTCGAGGCAGCGACCTTGGGTCCAAGCTGGTGAGCTTTTGCTCAAACCAGATGAGACTGCGCTCAAGCTGACGACCTAGGGGTCTCGAACCTGGGTCCTCGGCATCCCAGTCCGACGCTCTATCCACTGCGCTACCTCCTGGTCAGGCAGGAAATGTTTTCTTGACGTCTCTAAAGCCTAACTTGACCATCTTATTTACTGTTTGAATCTCCCTCCCCCATTTGTGCATGCTTTTATTGCAATACTTTTATTGTTTAATTTTTTTTTCAACACAGGGAGACTGCATTGCTTATTGATCCAAAAAACTCCTGTTCTTCATCACGCCAGTGGGTTGCTCTGGTTGTGGGACATGAACTCGCCCATCAATGGTTTGGAAATCTTGTTACTATGGTATTTAATATTTTTAAGTGCTCAAATATATTTATCTTCATCCTGCTGCACATTATTTTGGCTAAATAGTATTTCAGCGTTTCCTGGAACATTATGCCAAAAAAAGTTGAATGATAGAAAAACTTTATTTCAAAAGGTCCACATTGAAGAGTGTTTACCATAATCTCTATATTGATGAAGAGCATGTGAACAATCTTTTTTCAACAGAAAATACTTCCTAAATTGTTCTATAATTTGTCTGCTAATAGGGCAAATCATGATACTAATTTAGGTAAGAGAACAAGATTCATCTTAGGTGGAAAGATTCCACGCAATGCGATTCAGGTTAACTGTAGTTTTCTGAATCATATGTATTATGAAGTTCACTAGCTGAAAAGTAGCCTGTTAATACACTATCTTCAATTAAGTGAAAATGTTTTCAGGGGTCAGTTATTTTCATTGCCTAAAATGTTATGTTGAAATTTGATAGGAATGAAAGCAAAGAATTACTGTAAAGTTTATTAAAATTTCTACTGTCCCATTGAAATCCTTACTGTAATGTTTGCAGTGAATGATCATTGTCCTTTTAGTCTTGACCTTTCCTTCTTACTCTAAATAAATACTGTCTCCAGTAGCCAATTATGTTACAGCTTGGGAGCACAGGATTTAATAAATGAACCAGGAAGGAAGGAAGGAAGAAAGGAAGGAAGGAAGGAAGGGAGGGAGGGAGGGAGGGGGGGAGGGGGGAGGGAGGAAACTGGAGATTCTGGGGTCAGCCTGATTCCCTGATGGTATTTTAGGCTGCCAAAGATCAGAACCTGACTTGGATATTAGTTGAGACCATATGTCACAGAAATAAGCAAGAAAGTAAGGCATGTAGCAACTATGACATGTCTGAGAAAGTTTCTAAAGGAAGTCAACTCTTGAAAGTAAACCCTTTCCTTTTGCTTTGGATGTTTACAACCTTACTTAGAGGTGAAAAAGTTTTTTGAAATATAATTTTATGTGGAATTAGTACCTGTATTCAAATATGTACAGAAATATTCTTTTCTACTTAATGCAGCAAGTTTGTTGCTACTTAAGTTTTTTTTTTTTTTGCCCTGGTTGGTTGGCTCAGTGGTAGAGCATCGACCTAGCATGTGGAAGTCCTGGATTTGACTCCTGGTCAGGGCACACAGGAGAAACGAGATACAACTGTCTGCTTCTCCTCCTCTCCTCTTGCTCTCTCTCTCTTCTCCTCTTCCAGCCATGATTTGTTTGATTTGAGCATGTTGGCCCCAGATGAGGATGGCTCCATGGAGCCTCTGCCTCAGGCACTACAAATAGCTCAGTTGTGAGCATTGGCCTCAGATGGACAGAGCATCAGCCCCAAACAGGGATCGCTAGGTATTTCCCAGTCAGGGCAAATGCAGGAGTCTATCTCTCTATCTACACTCCTCTCATTTAAATTTAAAAATTAAAATTAAAAATATATTTTTTTTGCTCAGCTTTCAGCAGACCTTTTATGATTTTTATTTTGAAACTATCAGTAATAACTTTTAGTAGGGGAAATGTGTACACTATTATATTGCTTTCAAGCAACTTTATACTGGATTTGAGTAACTAGTTATTAGATGCCAGTTTCATTAACTGAAATTCAAGGGCATAGAGATATATGGAGAATAACTAGCTTTGTACCATCTACCTTAATGGAGGCTACTAGTTAAATAAGGGCACAGAGCACTTAGACAAATAGCCATTTATCATTTTTAGTGATAGGCAGAAAGGGAGAGAATGAGAAGCATCAACTTATAGTTGCATCACTTCAGTTGTTCATTGATTGCTTCTCATATGTGCCTTAACTGGTGGGCTCCAGCTGAGCCAGAGACCTTGGGGCTCAAGCCAGTGACCTTGAGCTTCAAGCCAGTGACCTTTGTACTCAAGCCAGCGACCATGGGGTCATGTCTGTGATCTCATGCTCAAGCCTGTGACCTTGCGCTCAAGCCAGATGAGCCTGTGCTCAAGCTGACAACCTTGGGGTTTCAAACCTGGGTCCTTAGTGTCCCAGATCAATGCTCCATCCATTGTAACACCACCTGGTCAGGCTAAACTAAATTTTATATGACAATAGAGGAGATAATATAGACAGGAAGCGTACATTTATTCACTCTTCCTCTTTTTCATATAAGGGCTTCCACACCATTCCCTTCTCCTCCTTCCTTTCTACTTTTGGTAATAAAATGTTACTTATAATGTTTTGAAATGTTTATCATGCTAATATCACCAATTAGCCTCCCTCCCTCCCTTCCTTCCCTCCCTCCCTCCCTCCCTTCCTTCTCTCCTTCCTTCTCTCCTTCTCTCCCTTCCTCCCTCCTTCCCTCCCTCCCTCTCTCCCTCCCTCCCTCCTTTCCTTCCCTCCCTTCCTCCCTCCCTTCCTTCTTTCCATAAGACAGACTCCCACATGCTCCCCAACCAGGATCCACCTGGCAACCCCATCTGGGGCCTATGCTCAAGTACCAAGCTATTTTTGGCACCTGAGGCTAACTACACTTGGACCAACTGAGCCATCCTCAGTGCCCAGGGCCACACTCAAACTAATTGAGCTACTGATTGTGAAAGGGGAAGAGGGAGAGAAGGAGGGGGAGAGATGCAAATAGTTACTTCTCTTGTGTGCCCTGACTGGGAGTTGAACCTGGGACAACCAGACACAGGACCAGTGCTCTATATCTACTGAACCACTGGCCAGGGCACCAGTTGGCCTTTTATGGAATCTCTTTTAAGCACCTCTTTTGTTCAGAAATGTGAATTATTTACTAATTATTTTAATTGAATTTTAGTTCATTAAGTTGTAAGTTTTAAAGTGTAGTGAAAGGGGCATGTGAGTTTTTCAAATTAGTGTAACAACAAGCATTTTGTTTTCTTGACATATTTCTCTTTTGTTTTTAGGAATGGTGGACGCATCTTTGGTTAAATGAAGGCTTTGCATCCTGGATTGAGTATCTGTGTGTAGATCACTGCTTCCCAGAGTATGATATCTGGACTCAGTTTGTTTCTGCTGATTATACTCGTGCCCAGGAGCTTGATGCATTAGATAACAGCCATCCTATTGAAGTGAGCCATAATTTCAGCAATTTGCTCTCATTCATAATGAAGTAATTTGTTACAGAGTTACTGAAACTCTGAAAATTGCATGAGTGATTTTACTTGTTTTTATAATTTATATTTCCAATCTTGAAAATCTAACAAGACTGTTTTTTTTAAAATTATGTTTCTTTTTAAGGTAGGCAGTATAAAAAATTGACCCTTGTAGAGGCAAGTACTAGTATTCACTAAATACATTTTATTGAACAGTATGGGAAAACCATATCTGTTGGGTAATACACATAGGGGAACATTATCATTCCATTGTTTGTTTCAAAGAAAATTCAGAACATATTCTTTTATTATTGTCATTATCTGCTTTATTTCTATTTAATTCTCTTGAATTAGCTTACCGTTATTCAGCTAATTTACATGTATAAACTTTGCCTCCAAAGAACTAGACTTATAGTCTATATAACTCTTAAGCCATTACAGCTAGTGCAAGGAAGCAAATGTTTTTTAATTTTGGGGGGGGGGTTTGTATTTTTTTAATATATATATATTTTTCTGAAGCTGGAAACAGGGAGGCAGTCAGACAGACTCCCGCATGTGCCCAACTGGGATCCACCCGGCATGCCCACCAGGGGGCGATGCTCTGCCCATCTAGGGCGTCGCTCTGCTGCAACCAGAGCCATTCTAGTGCCTGAGGCAGAGGCCACAGAGCCATCCTCAGCACCCAGGCCAACTTTGCTCCAATGGAGCCTTGGCTGTGGGAGGGGAAGAGAGAGACAGAGAGGAAGGAGAGGGGGAGGGGTGGAGAAGCAGACGGGCGCTTCTCCTGTGTGCCCTGGCCAGGAATCGATCCCGGGACTTCTGCATGCCAGGCCGACACTCTACCTCTGAGCTAACCGGCCAGGGCAGGACGCAAATGTTTTTCATCTCTCCCATCCCCACTGCAACTCACCACTAGCACTACCAATAAGCAGGTTCATAGTGACTTGCCTCCCAGCGAAGCAGAGCCAAGACTGGACTCTAAGAGATGATGGAGATCATGTTATATATTCTACTTTATTAGTGTTACTATTTTTAAGGATCAATTATACGTTATGAGTGAGCTAAAGGTAGAAAAGTATTTTAGAAGAATTTTCCTAGAAAGCTTTTTATGGAATTTAGTATTACAAGCTCCCTGCTTCCTGTCATAACCTTTGAACACACTGTCTGCCAGGTCAGTGTGGGCCATCCTTCTGAAGTTGATGAGATATTTGACGCTATATCATATAGCAAAGGTGCATCTGTCATCCGAATGCTACATGACTACATTGGGGATAAGGTAAAAAAGCAATTTTAAAAGGCTTCTATTCTTTTATGGTGAAATCATAGAATTTTGCATGGAAAAATGTCAGATTTTATTCAGATTTCCTAAATAATTTTTTCCTAGAATTTAGAAGGACATTACGCTGCTCTGGTTTATCTTTATTTTATGTTTTATATTGACTTTTGTGATCTCTTGGGTGAATAAGGTACAGATATGTTTGGGAGTGGGTAGAAGGCTGGTATAAAACTTAAAAGTAAAAGTAGAAAGTAGAGTATGCATTCTTAAATAAAAGGCAGTGGACATATATATGTATTGGAGTAAATGTGACACTTAAGAATTTGAGCAAAGGAGGTTTTGACTATTAACATGTAAATATACTGTAAATTCTGAGGTCTGACTCTCTTGGATTAAAAACTGTGTTTTCTCAGGACTTTAAGAAAGGAATGAACATGTATTTAACCAAGTTCCAGCAAAAGAATGCTGCCACAGGTAATCTTTAATAGCTTGAGATAGAAGTGGAATATGTTGGCAATCTATTGAGAGTGGGATGTTTAATTTTTTTTAACTGCTTAACTTTCCTTGTGATTGGATAGGAAATAAAGTTGACTTACTTGATGCCATTTGTTAAGTCAGGGACACTTATCCTTTGGTTGTCTTTCAGTAGGCAGCTTTCCATAATAGCTCAGTGTTTTATGTTTGTTTGTTTGTTTTTAGGTGAGAGAAGGGGGGATAGTAAGGTAGACTCCTGCATGCACCCTGACCAGGATCTATGGCCAGTGCTCGAATACTGAGCTATTCTTAGCGCCTGAGACTGATGCACTCATACCAACTGAGCTATCCTCAGCTCCCAGGGCCACACTTGAACCAATCGAGCCACTGACTGTGGGAGGGGAAGGGGGAGAGAAGCACATGTTCGCTTCTCCTGTGTTCCCTCACTGGGAATCAAACCTAAGATGTCCATATGCCAGGCAGACACTCTATCCACTGAGCCACCGGCCAGGCCATACCTCAGTGTTTTGTCACTTAGAAGAGTCTAAAGCCTGACCTGTGGTGGCGCAGTGGATAAAGCATCGACCTGGAAATGCTGAGGTTGCCAGTTCGAAACCCTGGGCTTGCCTGGTCAAGGCACATATGGGAGTTGATGCTTCCAGCTCCTCCCCTTCTCTCTCTCTGTCTCTCTCTCCTGTCTCTCTTCTCTCTAAAAATGAATAAATAAAAATAAAATTAAAAAAAAACCCTGGGCTTGCCATGTTAAGGCACATATGAGAAGCAACTACTATGTGTTGATGCTTCCTGCTCCTCTTCCCCTTTCTCTCCTGCTGTCTTTCTTCTCTCTAAAGTCAACAAATAAAATCTTTTTTTATTATAATTTTTTTTTACAGAGACAGAGTCAGAGAGAGGGATAGATAGGGATAGACAGGAATGGAGAGAGATGAGAAGCATCAATCATCAGTTTTTTGTTGCGACACCTTAGTTGTTCATTGATTGCTATCTCATATGTGCCTTGACTGTGGGCCTTCAGCAGACCGAGTAACCCCTTGCTCAAGCCAGCGACCTTGGGTCCAAGTTGGTGAGCTTTTGCTCAAACCAGGTGAGCCCGTGCTCAAGCTGGCAACCTCAGAGTCTCGAACCTGGGTCCTCCGCATCCCAATCTGGTGCTCTATCCACTGTGCCACCGCCTGGTCAGGCAGTTTTGGATTTTTTAGTGAACAGAAATAGTGTTTTAAAACAAAAAAAAAACAACACAAGATTTATATAATGTCATTAGTATCCAGTACAATGATAAATGTTCAGAGAGTCTGGCCATAGGCTGTTCCTGAGGTTTGTGACTTAAAAATACAGTATCTCTGTTCAGGATATGATGCAGCCTTGGCCTTGACACCTCCTACCCCCATAAATGTCCATCTTAATTATAAAATAGTCATTCTGTTCCTTTGAAAAGACTATAGAATAATGTACTCTTGTAAGTTTTATGAGTCTTTGGCATGCATATACAGGCATATCTTGTTTTCTGCACTTTGCAGATACTGTGTTTCTTACAAATTGAAGGTTTATGGCAACCCTGCATTGAGCAAGTCGATCAGTACCATTTTTCAAACAGGCTTAGATGATGGTTAGTATTTTTTTAGCAATAAAATATTTTTTAACTTGATTCCTGGCCAGGGCACACAGGAGAAGTGCCCATCTGCTACTCCACCCTTCCCCCTCTCCTTTCTCTCTCTCTCTCTCTTCCCCTCCTGCAGCCAAGGCTCCATTGGAGCAAAGTTGGCCTGGGCACTGAGGATGGCTCCATGGCCTCTGCCTCAGGTGCTAGAATGGCTCTGGTTGCAACAGAGCAACGCCCCAGATGGGCAGAGCATCGCCCTCTAGTGGGCATGCCAGGTAGATCCCTGTCAGGCGCATGAGGGAGTCTCTCAGCCTTCCTGCTTCTCACTTCAAAAAATACCAAAAATAAATAAATAAAATAAAGTAAAAAAGTATTTTTTAACTAAGGTATGTACATTTTCTTTTTTTTTTTTCTGAAGAAGCAGAGAGCAGAGATAGACTCCCACATGTGCCCGACCGATCCACCTGGCATGTCCACTAGGGGGCGATGCTCTGCCCATCTGAACTGTTGCTCTGTTGCACCCAGAGCCATTCTAGCACCTGAGGCAGAGGCCATGGAGCCATCCTCAGTTCCCTGGGCCAACTTTGCTCCAATGGAGCCTTGGCTGTGGGAGGAGAAGAGAGAGATAGAGAGAAAGGAGAGGGGGAAGGGTGGAGAAGCAGATGGACGCTTCTCCTATATGCCCTGGCTGGGAATCAAACCCGGGACTTCCATGTGCCAGGCTGATGCTCTACCACTGAGCCAACCGGCCAGGGCTAAGGTATGTACATTTTTAGACATAATGCTATTTCATACTTAATAGGTTATAATATAGTATAAACATAACTTTTTTATGCACTGGAAAATCAAAAAATTTATGTGAGTCACTTTATTGAGATATCTGTTCTATTTTGGTAGTCCGGAACATAACTTGCAGTATCTCCAGGGTATGTTTGTATATAACATATGAAGAAAAAACCTTCTGCTTTTAAAACTGTAATGGGGTCTATTAAATGTTTCTGATTCAGTAGGTCTGTGGTGAGGCCCGAGAGTCTGCATTTCTAACAGGCCTCCAGGTGAAGCCAATGCTACTAGTTGATGGGCCACATTTGAATAACTAGACCTACCCTGTACCTTTTTTTCGTTTACTTTGTGGTTTATGAAGACTGTTGTCAGTTCAAATACATTTCAGTTACCACACATGGTTTTTACCCTTTTGCAGCAGTTCCAGTGCCCTTATTCTATCCTCACTGCACTTCCCTTAATTTGTGCCTTTGTGATCTCTGCATAGCTTTCTGCAGTTGCCTATTCACTACTTATGTTGTCGTGCTCTCTTCAGTTTCATCTCTCACTGTGAGGCTAGCTAGGGTTGTCTTTCTGAAATGAATATCTGATTGCATCACCCAACTGATTAAAAATACTTGGGATACTGCCTGACCTGTGTGGTGCAGTTGATAAAGCATCGACTTGGAATAGCGAGGTTGTTGGTTCGGAACCCTGGGCTTGCCTGGTCAAGGCACATATGGGAGTTGATGCTTCCTGCTCCCTACCCACTTTCTCTCTCTCTCAAATTAATAAAATATTTTTTTAAAAATAAAAATACTTGGGATATAACATTCCCTTCATGATAAAGTCAGTACTTTTTTTTTTTAAGACTTTATTTATTCATTTTAGAGAGAGAGAGAGAGAGAGAGAGAGAGAAGGAAGGGAGGAGCAAGAAGCATCAGTTCCTACATATGCCCTGACCAGACAAACCCAGGGTTTCCAACCAGCGACCTCAGCATTCCAGGTCAACATTCTGTCCACTGCGCCACCACAGGTCAGGCCAAGTCAGTACATCTTTTTAAGCCATACAGCAGGGGTCCCCAAACTACTGCCCGCAGGCTGCATGCAGCCCCTTGAGGCCATTTATCCAGCCCCCACCGCACTTCCGGAAGGGGCGCCTCTTTCATTGGTGGTCAGTGAGAGGAGCATAGTTCCCATTGAAATACTGGTCAGTTTGTTGATTTAAATTTACTTGTTCTTTATTTTAAATATTGTATTTGTTCCCATTTTGGTTTTTTACTTTAAAATAAGATATGTGCAATGTGCATAGGGATTTGTTCATAGTTTTTTTTATAGTCCGGCCCTCCAACGGTCTGAGGGACAGTGAACTGGCCCCCTATGTAAAAAGTTTGGGGACCCTGCCATACAGAGTAGAGTCTTCAGCAGTTTGGCCCTGCCTACTTTTATGACCTCATTGCTTATTACTCCCACACATGTACACTCTATCTTCAGCTTATTGAACATATTGCTCTTTTTTTTATATTTATCTTTTCTTATACTTTCATATTTGTCCATAGACCACTTATTCTGCCTATGTGGAGTGAGCTAGTGGTTCATTCCTAACGAACAACTCCTCTTCAGGATGCAGACTGAAATTCAACTCTTATGAAACCTTTATTTTCTTTGGATTTTTCTTTAAGTATTTCCTCTGTTTGTGCCCCCATTACAGTATGTATCACATGGCATTACTATTTCGCTCACTCTGCCACCACCTCATTAGGTTGACTTTTTTTTTAACTCTGTTAATTGAATGGTGTAATGGTTTTGTGTTTGTGAATGATTATTTAGTAGTGATTATGAATATGTTTTCATTTATTTGTTTCTATTCATTCTTGTTCAAACTCACCTATTTGTCTTTTGTTTATTATAATTTATAATTTTAATAAATTGGAACAATTAAGAACATCTTAGGCCCTGGCCTGGTGGCTCGGTTGGTTAGAACATCATCCTGAAGTGCAGAGGTTGCTGGTTCAATCCCTGGTCAGGAAACATGCAGGAATAGATCGGTGTTCCTGTCCCTCTCTCTCCCTCACCTTGCCTCTTTTGCTAAAATAAATTTTAAAAAGTAAAAAAAAAAAGAACATCTTAGAATATAAGATTAGTTTTTATAATAGGATTAACTTAATGGGGAGGCAAGGAGGACATTAATTTGGTTCACTGTTTCCTGAATGTGAAAGAACCAAAGAGTTGGCCAGCAATGCAGTGTCAAAAGTTACATAAAATTTCTGGGGTTTTTTAGGAAAATAAAAATGTAAGCTTTTACATTTTCATTTTACATTTTTATTGTTTGTGTTTATCTCCTAGAGGATCTCTGGGAAAGTTTAGAAAGTGCTAGTGGTAAACCTATAGCAGCGGTGATGAATACCTGGACCAAACAAATGGGATTCCCCCTCATTTATGTGGAGTCAGAACAGGTAAACTTATAAAAGGTCCCTTAGTTTGTCTGATGTATTAAATGAAATTCAGTCAGTGGTTTCAAATTTGCTTTTCTGTACTTTTAAGAATTCCAGGTGACATTTAAACTAGCTTGTACTCTCAAAATGCACCCAAATTTACATGGTACGTTACAATGTAAGTTAACTTTCCAAAGCCACATCTTAACCTTAAACACGATTATGTTTTATAATGAAGTATGTACATTGGAGGATCTCTCAGTTAGATTGGCTGCAAGCATTTGAAAAGGCAGTTTAGGGAATGCAGTCAATCATATTTGGTGGAAAAGAATGTCTGTAAGTTTAGTAAACCTACTACTGTGACCATTTTGTTTCTTTCTAGTATTCTTTCTCCATTTTGGACTAGTCTTCTATAAGAGATGTCTGATCAAACTTGACATTGACTATGTAGAATGACAAGTAGTTTTCATTTTATCTGATTGTTTTAAGAATAACAACATACACAAGATGATTATTTCTTTCACCTCTGGGAATTTTATTCCCTCAAAAACTATCAACACTTCAAAACTATTAAAATATTTAATGATTACACAAAAAGCTCTTAGGTTATAATTTTTCTTCAAGTGAAGCACACTTTGATCCCACCAATATCCCACAGAGGACACCAATATCCCACTTTCTACCAATATTATTGAGATTCAGTTAACTTTTCCATCAGATTACTTTCCAGGCTTTATTTACTTTGGGTTAAGACTATACTTTCAGGGATCATTTCTATAGTTTGTCATATTTACTTTGGGTTGATTTTGTTTTTGTCATAAGCACAGCCAAACTCATCCTCCATTTTCATCACATGGAAAAGCCTATCTATGACTTAATTTTAAAAATAGGAGAGCTGTGTAGCACAAAATATCTTGATTGTGATCTATTTCTAACTTTAAAATTCCTAAATTTAAATATTTTTGCTTCTGAATCAGTTTAAAAGTCACCTTTCAACTTTTTCCAGGAAATATTTGTGATACTAACTAATCCATGTTGTAGTGTTTCAGTTCATTAGTTGTTTCTCTGACATCCAAATGGCCATTGCTTCCGCATTCAAATTTTTTAGTTTTTCAATTCTATCTCTAGTAGTCAGTTTATCCATAAAGGTTATTGGCCTAATTTTATTTTTTATATGTGGTCTAAGTTTGTTATACCTTGTGTTACTTAAAATATTCTGAGGTATAGTAACAAATGATAAATGGAACAAATGACTGCATTTTGTTGAAGCATTTTTAAAAATATGTACTTGCCTTTGTTGCTTCTGGCTTTTTAGAGTTTTGCAGTTTTTCCCCTCACTTTTTGTTTGATTGTAAAGCTCATCCTTTGAAAACACAGTGTGTGCTTCTTTCATGTTTATCAGTCATTCTAAAATTTTAAATTCTGAATACTGAGTCCACATACTAATCTAAAATAATTTGCTATATTATTTGTTATGTGTCCCTTTGAAAACTTTAATCCTTTAAAGTTGTCTGGGTACATATTCTCTTCTGGGGGCCCATATTACATAGAACCTGCTCTTTCTTTTTTTTTCTGAGAACCTGCTCTTTTATTTAGACTATTGTGATTTTGAAACCTAAATAATAAAGTGACTTTTCACTATTCTGTAGCATCATCGTCTTCATCACCATTGCATTTCATTTACTATGAGACATTTGATTATACTTGTTTTACCCTTACTTTGTCACAGAAATGTTGCCCACTCCAAAAAAAAATTTTTATATTACTATAGCCTTGTTTTGCTTATTTAGGTAGAAGATGACAGATTACTGAAGTTGTCCCAAAGGAAGTTCTGTGCAAGTGGACCATATGTTGGTAAGCAAATGGCTATAAGTAGCAGCTGATCACTGAGTTTGGATATGATACTAATAGTGTTCTAACTAATAGAAAATAAGTATCCATTTTTAAATATTTTTAATAGAATTAAATAAAAACAAGGAATTGGTAATAGAATAAAAATGAAATCCAGAAAATCAAGGAAGGAGACTTATAAAGTATTTGTAATATTGTCATATTATTAGATTTTTGAAATTCCATGCCTCTGTGTATGAAGATAGGAATATCCAAGAAGTGATGTGTCTAACTTTAATCCCTAAAAGAAGATTTGATATAGTTTTATGTGGGTAGCTAATTATTTTATGTTCTTGGGCATAATAAGTAAATCCCAATGATTATTTAGATATATTATAATGTTAAGCACTGTCACTGACCCTTATTTTATACTTTCAGCAACCCTAGGTAAATTATTTCCATCTTACAGAGGGAGCTGAGACATTGGTAGGTTAGTTAAATTGCTTAAGATCACCTTGAGTTAATTCTCTGAGTTAAAGAGTAGGAATTCATCGACCTGGAAATGCTGAGGTCTCCGGTTCGAAACCCTGGGCTTGCCTGGTCAAGGCACATATGGGAGTTGATGCTTCCAGCTCCTCCCCCTTCTCTCTCTCTGTCTCTCTCTCCTCTCTCTCCCTCTCTGTCTCTCTCTCTCCCTCTGTCTCTCTCCTCTCTAAAAAAAAAAAAGAGTAGGAATTCAAACAAAATAGTTGGATTCCATGAGTTTATACCCTTAACCATCTATCACTCATCTCCACTTTTTTCAGTATTTCTACAAGTCATTAGACTGTTTTACCTAGGAAATTAAGGTACATTGAAAAATAAAAAAATAAAGTGTCTTTTCACACCTTTTTAACTTCCTTTAAAATAGCATCACTGGTATCACCTGACCAGTGGTGGCACAGTGGATAGAGTGTCGACCTGGGATGCTGAAGTCCCAGGTTCAAAACCCTGAGGTTGCTGGCTTGAGTGTGGAATCATCGACATGATCCCATGGTTGCTGGCTGGAGCCCAAAGGTCTCTCTCTGGTTTGAAGCCTAAGATCAGTGGCTTGAGCCCAAGGTTGGTGACTTAAGCAAGGGGTCACTGGCTCAGCTTTAGCCCATTGGCAAGGCATATATGAGAAGCAATCAATGAACAACTAAAGTGAGTTGATGCTTCTCATCTCTTTCCCTTCTAATCATCTCCCTCCCTCTCTCTCACTAAAAAAATAAAATAAAATAGTATGTCTCAACAGGGGTAGGTGTATATCAGAATCAACAATGCCTTTTCATGTACACCCACCAAAATATGATAATACACCCTACTAAGGTTAATAGGTATAGCTTTCCACCCTTAACCTTCGTTAGCATTTAGAATTACTCTTTTAATAATTAAGTCTTGACAAATCAGATGACGGGTATGTTATCCAAATAAATCCCTGAGGGTCACAGTTGTCACTTTCTGCTTCATACCTGAAGTCTGCATTGTAAGACTGACAGGTTTTGCTAGTTTTCTAATACTCTTAATACTCTGTGACCAAGAAGGCAGTGCTAAAACCTGAAATATCCCAGTATCAAGAGGAAATTTTAATTTGTGGTTTAGCCTGATAGCATAAAACTGTATAACTTGTTAAAATATTTCCTTTAATGTACTATTGGGCAGTGACTCTCTTTTGTTTTGACATCTTAATGCAAAGTCAGTTTTGCTGTATGATACAGTAAAATGCAAAATACAAGAGTGTGTGTATCTGCCTTACAAAAGCTTTAGCTTTTAGAGTTGAGTCATCCATGCTGGACTGCAGCAGCTCCCAAGGTATACCATGCCTCTCAGAAAAATAAAAAACACTCCTAGTGTTTCAGTAGTTTGTATACATGTGAAAGACTGCAGGTACCTTAGAATTTGTTTTTAAATGCAATGTGAGGGTTTTCACCCACTGAAATTTCTTTAAAACCATAAAATTGGCCCTGGCCGGTTAGCTCAGTGGTAGAGCATCGGCCTGGCGTACAGGAGTCCTGGGTTCGATTCCCAGCCAGGGCACACAGGAGAAGCGCCCATCTGTTTCTTCACCCCTCCCCCTCTCCTGCCTCTCTGTCTCTCTCTTCCCCTCCCACAGCCAAGGGTCCATTGGAGCAAAGTTGGCCCGGGTGCTGAGGATGGCCCTGTGGCCTCTGCCTCAGGTGCTAGAATGGCTCTAGTTGCAACAGAGCGAAGCCCCTGATGGGTATTGCCCCCTGGTGGGCATGCCGGGTGGATCCCGGTCGGGCACATGTGGGAGTCTCTCTGACTGCCTCCCCGTTTCCAACTTCAGAAAAATACAAAAAAAAACCAAACAAAAAAACCCCATAAAGTCATTGTTGTCTCTTTTGCTCTGTAAAGGGAAAACAAATTCACTATATTTGTGAGCCTATAAGTCAGTCAACTGTTCATATATATATGAAAGGTCACCTGAAAGAGTTTTTGTACCATTAAAAATGAGCCGTTAGCTTAGTAGTTAGATTAAAGCCTGTGCATAGGATACCAGTCCTCTCTCTCTACCTTACCTTCTATTTTTTACGGTGAGAAATTATTTTTCAAGTTTTCTAATTGTTCTTCTCTTGCTTAAGGAGAAGACTGTCCCCAGTGGATGGTTCCTATAACAATCTCTACTAGCGAAGATCCCAACCATGCCAAACTGAAAATTCTAATGGACAAGCCAGAGATGAATGTGGTTTTGAAGAATGTCAAACCAGACCAATGGGTAAAGGTGAGTCCAGAAATGGCATGGCCATTTTTATCTTAACTAAATTAACTTATTCTGCTCACTTCTTTTATGCATTTTATGGCTGGTTCTAAATTCTACTGATTCAATTTAGACTAGGTCTTGCAAAGAAAAAAACATTTCTAAATTTTCCTGTGTGAAATTTAGGTCCAGCGTTCAAATAGTATTGTCTAGCCCTGACTAGAAAGCTCAGTTGGTTAGAGCATTGTATTGATATGCAGAGGCACATACAGAAATAAATCGATGGGCTGACCAGTGGTGGCACAGTGGATAGAGTGTCGACCTGGGATGCTGAGAACCGAGGTTCGAAACCCTGAGGTGCCTGGTTTGAGTGCAGGTTCATCCAGCTTGAGTGTGAGATCATAGATATGATCGCATGGTCGCTGACTTAAGCAAGGGGTCACTGGCTCAGCTAGAGCCCTCCAGTCAAGGCATGTATGAGAAACAATCTATGAACAACTAAAGTGCTGCAATTACTAGTTGCTTTTTCTCTCTCCCTTTCTCTCTCTCTCTCTCAAAAAAAAAAGAAAATAGATTGATGTTTCTTGCTATCTCTATCCCACTCTCTCTCCCTGTCCCCCTCTCCTCCTCCCCCTTTCCCCTCTTCCTCTTTCTCTGAAAATTAATTTTTTTAAAAAATAGCATTGTCAGGCCCTGGCCGGTTGGCTCAGCGGTAGAGTGTTGGCCTGGCGTGGGGGGGACCCGGGTTCGATTCCCGGCCAGGGCACATAGGAGAAGCGCCCATTTGCTTCTCCACCCCCCCACCCCCCGTCCTTCCTCTCTGTCTCTCTCTTCCCCTCCTGCAGCCAAGGCTCCATTGGAGCAAAGATGGCCCGGGCGCTGGGGATGGCTCCTTGGCCTCTGCCCCAGGCGCTAGAGTGGCTCTGGTCACGGCAGAGCAACGCCCCAGAGGGGCAGAGCATCGCCCCCTGGTGGGCAGAGCATCACCCCTGGTGGGCATGCCGGGTGGATCCCGGTCGGGTGCATGGGGGAGTCTGTCTGACTGTCTCTCCCCGTTTCCAGCTTCAGAAAAATACAAAAAAAAAAAAAAATAGCATTTTCGGCCCTGGCCGGTTGGCTCAGTGATAGAGTGTCGGCCTGGCGTGTGGAAGTCCCGGGTTCAATTCCCGGCCAGGGCACACAGGAGAAGCGCCCATCTGCTTCTCTACCCCCCCCACCCCCCGTCCTTCCTCTCTGTCTCTCTCTTCTCCTCCTGCAGCCAAGGCTCCATTGGAGCAAGGTTGGCCCGGGTGCTGAGGATGGCTCCTTGGCCTCTGCCTCAGGCGCTAGAATGGCCCTGGTTGCAACAGAGCAATGCCCCAGATGGGCAGAGCATCGCCCCCTGGTGGGCATGCTGGGTGGATCCCGGTTGGGTGCATGCGGGAGTCTGTCTGACTGCCTCCCTGTTTCCAACTTCAGAAAAATACAAAAAAAAAACATTGTCTACACATGATCTTAGCCAAAAGGCCGAGAAGTGATATCAAATAGAGTTGTCTAGATATTTGCCCTTTTGTCAGGTAAGAGAGTGGTAGATAAGCAAATACAAAGGGATAGGATTAAAGAGGAAAAATAATAATAAAGTCACATTAACCAAGAAACATTTGTAGTCTTGCAATTTCAAACTGTCCTGTCATTGTAATGACCTGGTAACTTCAGTGATATGTTGTCATCATATGTTCACAACTATAATCAAGTGATATCAGATGTATAATCAGTTTGTGTCACTGAAATGTGAAATTCTTTTAGCTGGTGTTTTAAAACCATTTTACAAAAATAACACTTGGTAAATATTATTTTTCATTATTTCATAGTCTATACTTTCATAATGTAAGTATCTACTACAAACTTTCCTCCCAATTATAGCTTCCTAATAGGAATTACACATTGACTGGGCTTTTGTGCTTTTCTGAAAGAGCTTTTTCTCCCTGTTTTAATTTTGTAAATATACTCAGTGGAACACTATATTTCCATTTGATATTATAATCTGTAAAATTAAATAGCAATATGAACATTTTCTTATAAATGATAAAAAAGTTATGTACACTACGATTGTAACTAGGTACATAAAGATGTTATTCCTATAGTAAAAGATAAAGGTAATCAATAAAGTAATAGTATATTAGAATTGAGAGGTGATTTTTTTACTACTTACATATAAATACTAAAATATATACTTATATTTTATACTATTATTTTACTGTTAAAATATATTGTGTGTAAATACTATCACAAATATTTTTTTACAAAGAAATTTATACTGATTTTGTTTTTTTTTTATTTTAGAGAGAGAGCAAGGGAGAGAGTGAGAGAGACAGGAACACTGATCCGTTCCTGTATGTGCCCTGACCGGGGATTGAACTGGCAACCTCTGTACTTCGGGACATGCTCTAACCAGTGGAGCTTTCAGCCAGGGCATCACAAATATTTTTGATTGTTGGCATATAGCTGTAGAGAATAATAGTCAATGATACCCTCACTTCAGAAACCATATGAACTGTTCTTTTTCTTTCTTTTTTTTAATTTTATTGATTTTAGGGAGAGTGAGAGGGAGGGAGCGAGATTGTAGTTGCTTCATTTTAGTTGTTCACTGATTGCTTCTTTTTTTTTTTTTCTTTTTTTTTCCCAAGTGAGAGTAGGGAAGATAGACATACTCCCGCATGCGCCCCAACCAGAATCTACCCAGCAGCCCCTCTCTGGGGCCGGTGTTCTGCCCTCCTGGGAACATGCTGGCAACTGAACTATTTTTAGCACCTGAGGTTGAGGCTCCACAGAGCCATCCTCAGTGCCCGGGGCCAATGCACTCGAAAAAAATTGAGCCATAGCTATGGGAGGAGAAGAGAAAGAAAGAGAAGGGGGTGTGTGTGGCTTCTCTTGTGTGCCCTGACTGGGAATCAAACTGGGGACATTCACACACTGGGCCAGTGCTCTACCACTGAGCCAACCAGCCAGGGCTACTGATTGATTGCTTCTCGTATATGCCTTGACCCGGCAAGCCCAGGATTTCAAACCAGCGACCTCAGCATTCCAGGTCAGCACTATCCACAGCATCACTACAGGTCAGGCCCTATGAACTGTCTTTTATGTCCGTGTAATTCTTTAAAACCTAGGACCTGACAGTTGTTATTCTGTTGAGGCTCTGAGCTCAACAGATCAATGTTTGTAAAGGCATGTTCTTCCTCACAGATTCCACTGTCCAAGTGTTTTTACATATTGTAAATATTTTCTGTAAACTTAAAATCTACTGAGATTAGAAATAGAAACTTATCCATATTATTTCTTACCGTCCTGCCATGCCTTTCTACTGCTCCTGACTTTGGCCCCTACCATGTCAAGTTCCTGTTTTCTTTCACCTCTGTATTCATCTTTGACGACTAATTTCTATCTTTGTGTGTTGTTTTATTTGGCATATATAATCTTTGTTGTTTTTCATCCAGATATACTAAACCCAGAGGTCCTCTCACACCTACAAAAGATTGACTTAAAAAATAAATGCACTGTTTAATAATACCTACTGGATATCTTTTCAGTTAAACCTGGGAACAGTTGGGTTTTATCGGACCCAATATAGCTCGACCATGCTGGAAAGTTTATTACCAGGCATTCGTGACCTTTCTCTGCCCCCTGTGGATCGACTTGGATTACAGAATGACCTCTTCTCCTTGGTGAGCCTCTCTCAAGTAGTATGATAGATTTTGTTGATGAAAGGATTTTGTTTTTCCTGGAGTTTCTAACTGAAACATAATTCAAAGAATATAGTTCTTCCTGAAGGTTGAATGCCTTTGGGATTAGAACAAATGATTAATTATTAACATGACAAGATTGAACCTATATAATTTTCCAGAAACAAATCCCATTTCACTACTCCTAAGCCAGCTTTTTACAACTGTACTTAAACTATCCTTTGTAACACACATTCTTTTCAATAGAAATAAGAATGAGCCTTGAAGAAATTTCCCTACTGATGTGATTTTTAGAAATACTTAATTGATTCAGAGTGATTTGTATTTTTCTAAAATAGTGGTTGTACTTTGCTGGGAAAGTCTAGAATTTTTTCTTTTTTTTTTTTTTTTCCTGTATTTTTCTGAAGCCGGAAACGGGGAGAGACAGTCAGACAGACTCCCGCATGCGCCCGACTGGGATCCACCCGGCACGCCCACCAGGGGGGACGCTCTGCCCACCAGGGGGCGATGCTCTGCCCATCCGGGCGTCGCTCTGTCGCGACCAGAGCCACTCTAGCGCCTGGGGCAGAGGCCAAGGAGCCATCCCCAGCGCCCAGGCCATCTTTGCTCCAGTGGAGCCTCGGCTGCGGGAGGGGAAGAGAGAGACAGAGAGGAAGGAGAGGGGGAGGGGTGGAGAAGCAGATGGGCGCTTCTCCTGTGTGCTCTGGCCGGGAATAGAACCCGGGACTTCTGCACGCCAGTCCGACGCTCCACCACTGAGCCAACCGGCCAGGGCAGTCTAGAATTTTTTAACATTTCATTAGTACTCAACTATAATATAAAAGCCCATTAGCTTTAGAATTATATTTATATTTGGCTTTGTTCCAGAAAAGATTTAAAGTAGAAATTAGTAACATGTTGCCTGACCTGTGGTGGCGCAGTGGATAGTGTCAACCTGGAAAGCTGAGGTTGTTGGTTCAAAACCCTGGGCTTGCCTGGTCAAGGCACATATGGGAGTTGAATTAGTAGTATTATCTTTATGACTCCAGCATAGGTTAAATAATTTCGAGATGTCTTTGACTGTGGTAAAATTAGCAGATTCCTTTTAGTATTCCCTTAAATTGGACTTAAAGTTTTCCTTCCCCTCTGCAGTAACTGGTTTGGATTCCTCCTCTGTATAAACACAGATTAGCATTGATGCACAAAACCTCACATCTGCTGATCTCATTGCTGAGAAAGACCTGTCCCAGGAGAGTGGTGTGTTTGTGCAGTTGGCTGCTGTAACAGAAGTTCTTTTTCCTAACTCTCTTAGCTAATTCTGAAAGGACTCTGAATTTGTAGTGCCATCCAGTGTGTGTTCTCTTAGAAATGAGTAAAGGACAGGCTAAAGTTGACAGTTTGCAGGTCCAGTTCTGAAAGAGCCTCTGTCAATAACCAAAGCCCCAAGTATTTTTGCAACTTTTCTAAAATATGAAAATTGTCAAAAGAAAACAAAGCTAAAGCCCCCAAAACTAATAGAAATAAGAAGTTAACTGTTTTCTTCCTTTTTTAAAATTCTTTCCAAATTGATGGAATTTTAGCATATTTTTAAGTGGCTCTTTTATAAATAGCAAAAGAAAGTAAATGAGAAATGTTATATAGAATTTTCATTCTATAAAAGTCCAGTGTTCTGAGCTTATTTAGTCTCATTTCCTTTAAACCGAAGAGTTGATTGACTAGCAGTAGATCAGCCAAAAATGCATGCTTGTGTTTTTTGTTCTGTTTTTGTTTGAAGACAAGATTAATTTATGTTTTTTCCTATCCCAGGCTCGAGCTGGAATCATTAGCACTGTAGAGGTTCTAAAAGTCATGGAGGCTTTTGTGAATGAGCCCAATTATACTGTATGGAGCGACCTGAGCTGTAACCTGGGGATTCTCTCAACTCTCTTGTCCCACACAGACTTCTATGAGGAAATCCAGGAGTTTGTGAAAGATGTCTTTTCACCTATAGGGGAGAGACTGGGCTGGGATCCCAAACCTGGAGAAGGTAAGGATGTACTGAATGGAAAAGAATTGATGAGAAATTGGTCTTTTTTGACTCATGTGTGGTTAATGATGGAATAGCATCATCTTTGCATCTGCTAGAGATGTACTGTGTTTTCAGCTGGCCAGAAATGAAGGCTTAGTCTTTTAAGCCTACTGTGAAGTTACATGGGTCACCAACATAAAAACAGTGGTGGTTATGTGTATTCATTGCTAAATATGATTAGTGCATAAACAAATAGTGGAAATAAGTCTTTTATGAATTCCAAAGTCCCATTTATAGTCAAGAAAAGATATAGGAAATTTTGGAGTATTTTATTTATTATTACCATAAATACCAGAACCTTATATTCAACTTGTAAAGGTATTTAGAGACACAGAGGCCTGTTTTCTGAATTAAGGAAGTTATTTGGCCTTCTACATATATTCTTTTTTAAAATTATTTATTTATTTATTTATTTTTCAGAGACAGAGATAGTCAGAGAGAGGGATAGGGACAGACAGGAACGAAGAGAGATGAGAAGCATCCATCATTAGTTTTTCGTTGTGACACCTTAGTTGTTCATTGATTGCTTCTCATATATGCCTTGACCACAGGCCTTCAGCAGACCGAGTAATTCCTTGCTCGAGCCAGCAACCTTGGGTCCAAGCTGATGAGCTTTTGCTCAAACCAGATGAGCCCGCACTCAAGCTGGCAACCTCAGGGTCTCGAACCTGGGTCTTTTGCATCCCAGTCTGATGCTCTATCCACTGAGCCACTACCTGGTCAGGCTCTGCATGTATTCTTTTCTCTGTGAGAGAATGTTGAGAATGGTGACTTCAGGTCTCTAAATGTAATTATTTTGTACCATCTGCCAATAACTAAAGGTAGTATTTCCTCTTGACCAGTTTAGTTCTGGGAGGCAAACACTATTCTGACTTTTTGTATCCTAGGTTAGTATTATCTCTTCTAGGACCTTATATAAATGGAATCATTATATATATTCTGTTCTTATACCTGGTTTTTGTCACTAAGTGTGACCCAGTTTGTTTTGTTTAGTTAATGAGTGGTATTTCATTGTGTGAATATATCACAACTTATTTGGACACTTTACTATTGCAAATCCATCAGATTTGTGTTTTATTGTTAAAAAAAATTTTTTTTGAGCTATAACCAATATACCATAAAATACACCATTTAAAAGTATACAGTTTGGTGTTTCTGGTATGTACATAAAGTTGCACAACCATCTTCACCATCTCATTCCATAACAATTTCTTTACCCTCGTAAGAAACTTCATACCAGTTGGCAGTCACTCCCCATTCTCTGGCAACTCCAGTCCCAGGAAACCACTAATGTGCTTTCTATCTCATGGAATTGCCTATTCTAGACATTCCACATAAATAGATCATACTCTTTGTGGCTTTTTGTGTCTGGCTTCTTTCACTTAACATGTTTTCAAGGTTCATCCATGCATCATGTGTCACTTCATCTCTTTTTATAGCAGTAATAACATTCTGTTGTATAGACATACAGTACCACATTTTGTCTGTTTATTCTTCCATTGATGTTTGGATTACTTCTACTTTTTTACTATTATGAGTGCTGCTCTGAACATTTTTATACAAGTTTTTGTGTGGACATATACTTTCATTGCTCTTGAGTATATACTTACGAGTGGAATCTCTGGGTCATATGGTAACTATATGTTTAACTTTTTGAGGATTGCCAAACTTTTTTATGGTGGCCACACCATTTTACATTCCTACCAGCAATGTGTGAGGGTTCTAATTTCTCCAGATCTTTGTCAACACTTGTTACTGTCTTTTTTATTCTAGCCATTCTGTTGGGTGTGCAGTGGTGCCTTATTGTGGTTTTGATTTGCATTTTCATAGTGACTAATGATGTTGAACACTTTTTATGTGCTTATTAGCCATTTTTATATCTTTGGAGTAATAGATCCATCAGATTTTTATTTTAAAAATCTTAAGATTTCAATTTCTTGTATATAGTATACTACTTCTGTATGTGGCCCTCTCTGAACCTTGGGTTAAAATTACATGACCTAAGCCTATTCTTTCAAAACACATAATTATTGTGTAATTACCTAGATGGAGTGAACATTTAGTAAGTTCAGGCTAGTTGGCATTTGTGAGTATAGACAAAGTCAGCAACTTATTTGCTTGTCTAGTCTGTTTAGGACTTTATTTCACTCTCATGATTTGATAAATTTAAATCAAGTGTTCTTTCAAGTACTAAAGTAATTGATTCTGTTCAAAATTGTAGACATGGCCCTGGCTGGATTGCTCATCAGTTGGTTTCAGTGTTTTTCAACTGCTGGTGTGTGGACTGATGGTTGAAAAACACTGGGTTAGAGCATTGTCCCAATGTGTAAAGGGTGCCAGTTCAGTCCCCAGTCAGGGCACATACAGCAACAAATCAATATTTCTCTCTTTCTCTCTCTCTCTCCACCCCCCCTCCCTTCTTCTCTCTCTAAAATCAATCAGTCAATAAAAAAGACTATGAGTCTTTTTTTAAAAAGATTGTAGAGCCTGACCGGGCGGTGACGCAGTGGATAGAGCATCAGACTGGGATGCAGAATACCCAGGTTCGAGACCCCGAGGTCACCAGCTTGAGCGAGGACTCATCTGGTTTGAGCAAAAGCTCACCAGCTTGAGCCCAAGGTCGCTGGCTCGAGCAAGGGATTACTTGGTCTGCTGAAAGCCTGCAGTCAAGGCACATATGAGAAAGCAATCAATGAACAATTAAGGTGTTACAACATGCAACGAAAAACTAATGATTGATGCTTCTCATCTCTCTGTTCCTGTCTGTCTGTCCCTGTCTATCCCTCTCTCTGACTCTCTCTCTATAAAAACAAAACCTTAAAAAAATTTAAAAAAATAAAAAATTGTAGAAATGATATAACACAATTATAAGATATCTAGGTGGCATATTTGTAAAAATAGACTTAAGTAGTTCTTTGTCTCTTTTACCTCCCAATCAGGTCATCTAGATGCACTCCTGAGAGGCTTAGTCCTGGGCAAACTAGGAAAAGCAGGACATAAGGCAACATTAGAAGAAGCCCGTCGTCGGTTTAAGGACCATGTGGAAGGGAAACAGATTCTCTCTGCTGATCTGAGGAGTCCTGTAAGTTTTCATACCTTAAATTACCTTGATTTCTAGGTGACTGCATCATTCTGTGTAGTATGGAATGTATTTGATAGTAAACTAAAAATGACCTAAGTATGGACTCACAAATCATGGCTGACCCTATTTTAATGTATTCCATGTAGGTGGTTTATAGCCAGCTTCTCATTTATTTAAAGTTGCTCAAGCCGCACTATGGTGCTGAAAGGTGATTATCAGCACACATTCCCCTGAGAAAGCTGGTGTGCTCTCTGTTACTTACTACATGCCATCTACCTTTTTGCTTCATGTGGCTCTTAGCTCCTTGCCACAATTTGTATGTAGCATTCACATGTAGCTGTTTACAATTTTTTTATTTGCTTTCTGTATTGTCTTAACATTAGAATATTTAGAACCAGATACATTTAGACAGATGCCTTCTTTATTGTTTCTATATTCTCTTGTAGGTCTATCTGACTGTTTTGAAGCATGGTGATGGCACTACCTTAGATATTATGATAAAGGTAAGTAAATTTGGAAAGGGCTCCCATTTCCTGCTTTTGAACTCAGATTGACAAAGATAGTATGAGCTTGATGTGGTTAAAAAAAGTCCTGGAAAAAGAAATATATGCAAGTATGCGTATTACAGACACCAAATATTAAGAAACTATGGGAGAAATATATAATGTTGGTTTATGTATACTACCAATATAATATAAAAAGTAATCCAATTTTTTCACTCTTATTTTTACTCACAAGTTTATGTCTCTTCAATCTTAACACTGAAATGTTCATTTATTTTGATTAACAAGTTCTTAAAATTTTTCCTTTCAATGTAAACTTACTTGGGGTTCTGACCATTTTATACAAAAAATTTGTTTCTGTGCTTAAAAAAGGGATAGATGATCAGGTATCTCAAGGGTTTGAACTATGCCAGTGCCTCTTATGAGTGGACAGGAAATTCACCTATCTGCATAGCCTCTGTAGTTTTCCCAGGGTGGCTGACATATAAACTTTGGCCTAGAAAAAGTATAGGCAAAATTTTCCATGTCCTAATAATTACAGTGACCTGTTTGAAAGTCCTAATACTGTGGAACAGGTGATAAATATAGCTCCTATCCATGCTCTTATCAGTCTAAGAAATAACTTGACTATATTGGGAGCTGAGTCTACTTCTTACCATCAGATAAAATGTCCAAAATGTTCCTAAACACTCAAATATTCTATCAGACCTGTAAAGCCCATTTCTTGAAAGATCCGTACTTAAGGGATGAACAGGATAGGAGTGGGATATGCTGTGCTTTATATGACTACCTATAATATATTAAGAATACTTTCTGATCCCAAGTGGATCAGAATTGCAAATCTAAGTTCTAGTATTTTAGTCTTAAGCAAATCTTATTTAAATCATTAGAATGTTCTGAAAAATATAAACTTTATTTGTTTAGAAACTGCATCTTTTGCCTGACCAGGCGGTGGCTCAGTGGATGGAGCATTGACCTGGGATGCTAAGGACCCAGGTTCGAAACCCCAAGGTTGCTGGCTTGACGTGGGATCATAGGCATGACCCCCTGGTCACTGGCTTGAGCAGGCATCAGTGGCTCAGCTGGAGCCCTCTGGTCAAGGCACATATGAGAAAGCAATCAACAAACAACTAAAGTGCTGCAACTAAGGGTTGATGCTTCTCATCTCTCTCCCTTCCTGTCTTTTTGTCTCTGTCCTTGGCTTAAAAAAAAACAACAAAAAAACTGCATCTCAAAATATACCTTTTAACTACCCATCTTGAGAAGGATTTTCTTCTTCTTCTTTTTTTTTTTTTTAAACACAGAGAGAGGGATAGACAGGAAAGGAGAAATGAGAAGCATCAATCATCAGTTTTTTATTGCGACACCTTAGTTGTTCATTGATTGCTTTCTCATATGTGCCTTGACCATGGGCCTTCAGCAGACTGAGTAAACCCCCGCTCAAGCCA
Source organism: Saccopteryx bilineata (assembly GCF_036850765.1). Classification (NCBI taxonomy): domain Eukaryota; kingdom Metazoa; phylum Chordata; class Mammalia; order Chiroptera; family Emballonuridae; genus Saccopteryx; species Saccopteryx bilineata. Next base: position 376,360,285 of record NC_089491.1, read on the forward strand.
GCGACCTTGGGTCCAAGCTGGTGAGCCCTGGTCAAACCAGATGAGCCCTCGCTGAAGCCGGCGACTTTGGGGTCTCAAACCGGGGTCTTCCGCATCCCAGTCCGATGCTCTATCCACTGCGCCACCGCCTGGTAAGGCGGATTTCCTTCTTAATAGTATAAAATTACACTTTGGGTTTACCTTTCAACTAAATGACATTAAGGTCCCTTCTCATTCTTAATATTCTGTGAATCTGTGCACTATCAATCATATATTTCTTTGCATACAAAATGAGGTATTTTGTGGTTTTTGTCCATTTTATAAAGGCTATGAGACAAAATAAGGGTTTTAAAAGTTTCATGATAAATACCTTGACATTTTCATGTCATAGCATACTTTTAAGAATTTATACTATTATGTATAAATATGTTTTTTCCACAAAGGAACTTTCTCTCTTCTCTCTCTCTCTCTCTTGAAACATGAAGCCCTGTTTAGCAACCTTGCATTTTTCTTAATTTTTAATTTTAATTTATTGTGTTGACATGGTTTCAAGTGTCCTACTCAATATAAAACCCTCCGCACACCACATCATGCCACTGCATGCCCCATGCAAAGTCTCTTTCCACCCCTATTTCCCCCATGGTATGTATATTTAATAAGAATTTGCATGTGTTTAGCACAAGGGAGCTCATAATAATTTAGCTTTGCTATGGAAAGACCTCTTATGAAGACAGAATCAGATTCTTTAAAAAAAATGATGGATGAGGAGCATTGTTTATTTTATTTTATTTTTTTCAGACAGAGGGACAGATAGGGACAGACAGACAGGAAGGGAGAGATGAGAAGCTTCAATTCTTCATTGCAGCACCTTAGTTGTTCATTGATTGTTTTCTTATATGTGCCTTGACCGGGGGGCTACAGCAGACTAAGTCCTTGCTTGAGCCAGTGACCTTGGGCTCAAGCTGGTGAGCCTTGCTCAAACCAGATGAGCCTGCGCTCAAGCTGGTGACCTCAGGGTCTCCAACCTGGGTCTTCCATATCCCAGTCTGATGCTCTACCCACTGCGCCATCGCCTGGTCAGGTGAGGATTGTTTATTGTTGGTAATTTAGAATATGAGGCAGGATAAAAAATAACTTTAATTCCTGCCTGACCGGTGGTGGTGCAGTAGATAGTTGACCTGGTATGCTGAGGTCCCAGGTTTGAAATCATGAGGTCTCTGGCTTGAGTGCAGACTTACCAGCCTGAATACACGTCACTGGCTTGAGCATGAGATCAATGACTTGATCCCAACCAAGGTCACTAGCTTGAGCAAGGGGTCACTGGCTTGGCTGGAGCCCCAGTGAAAGCGCATGAGAGAAGCAATCGATGAACAATTAAAGTACTGCAACTACAAATTGATGATTCTTATCTCTCTCCCTTCCTGTCTCTCTGTCTCAAAAAGAAAAACCAACTTTGATTCCAAGTATATTTGAAATGGTGTGTTATGGTGCCATCTAGTGGCTTTCCTGGGGCAGGGGACGCTTCCTGAAAGCCTGAGTTTAGACCTTGAGTAGTACTTGAGCTGTAAGGGACATTAGGAATCATCTGTCTACCCTGCTCATTTTACAGGTCAGGAAACTGAGACCTGGAGAGGTTAAGGACTTAGTCAAGATCACACAGCTAGTTAAGAGTCAAACTGGGACTAGTTCCAGGTCTGCTGATTTCCTTTCTGTTTTACCACACTGCTGCTTAAAAGATGCCAAAGGAAAGGAAGAGAAACTAGGAGCTGTGATGGGTCAGTGTTAAATCTTCAGGGGGAAGAAGGTGAAGAGAGTTGTTTTGGAGAGGTATCTCACATACATTTGTAGTTCTAATTTTTTTTTTAAGATTTATGGATTTTACTGAGAAGACGTGGGAGAAACAAGAAGTTGTTGCTTCACTCTAAGATGTTCATTGGTTGCTTGTCGTATGTGCCTTGACCAGGCAAGCCCAGAGTTTCAAACCGGCAACCTCAGCATTCCAGGTCGGCACTCTCCATTGTGCCTCCACAGGCCAGGCAGTAGTTCTAAATTTTAATTTTTAATTATTTTTTAAAATTTATTGATTGATTTTAGATTGATTTGTTGTTTCACTCAGTTGTGCATTCATTGGTTGCTTCTTATATATATGTGCCTTGACTAGAGATCAAACGCACAACCTTGGTGTACCCAGATGACGCTGTCCAGGGCTTATAGTTATAATTTTTTTTGTTTGTATTTTTCTGAAGTGAGAAGCAGGGAGGCTGAGAGACAGACTGCTGCATGTGCCCAACCGGGATCCACCTGGCATACCCACCAGGGGGCAATGCTCTGCCCATCTAGGGCATTGCTTCATTGCAACCAGAGCCATTCTAGCGTCTGAGGCGGAGGCTATGGGGCCATCCTCAGCACCTGGACCAACTTTGCTGCAATGGAGTCTTGGCTGTGGGAGGGGAAGAGAGAAATAGAGAGAAGAGCCTTGGCTGCAGGAGGGGAAGAGAGAAATAGAGAGAAAGGAGAGGGGGAAGGGTGGAGAAACAGATGGGCACTTCTCCTGTGTGCCCTGACTGCGAATCAAACCTGGGATATCCACACGCTGGGCCGACGCTCTACCACTGAGCCAATCAGCCAGGGCCCATAGTTAAATTTTTTTAAATATGTAGTAATATTTTTTTCTGATTATGAAGAAAATATTTTGTATGTTAATTATGAACAATTTATTTATTTATTTGTGTTTTGTATTTTTTTAGAGAAAAAGGAAGGGGGAGGAGAGAGAGAGAAAGAGAGAGAGAGAAAGAGAAACATCAATCTATTCCTGTATGTGCCCTGGGCAGGGATCAAACTGGCAACCTCTGTGCTTCAGGATGATGCTCTAACCAACTGAGCCATCTGGCTAGGGCCTATGAAAGATTTAGAAACTAGAAAAATAAAAAGAAAATAAAACTTACACATAATTTTAAAATATCACAAAAATAGTACCTATATGATCTTATTCCTGATTTGGTAATATATATATAGTAATAATTTGATTTTTTTTTTCTTTATGCTTTATTTTCTTACTATTCTGCATTCAGCATCTGCTGCTTCTTGCAGTGTAAGAATGTAATGATGTGGTTCTGGCTGGATAACTCAGTTGGTTAGAGTGTTGTCCCAGTACGCCAAGCTTGTGGGTTTAGTCCCCAGTCAAGGCACATACAAAAATCAACCAGTGAGTGCATGAATAAGCAGAACCACAAATCATCTGGCATTGGCCAGATGGCTCAGTGAATAGATTATCGTCCTGGGTTCAATTCCTGGTCAGGGCACACAAGAAAAGCAACCATCTGCTTTCCCCTTTTCTTCCCTTTCTCTCCCTCTCCCCCTCCTGAAGCCAGTGGCGTGAATGGTTCGAGCATTGCACTGGGCACTGAGGATAGCTTGGTTGGTCCGAGCAAGTCAGTCTCAGGTGCTAAAAATAGGTTGGTTGATTTGAGCATTGGCCCAAGACAGGAATTGCCAGGTGGATCCTGATTGGGATGCTTGTGGGAGTTTGTCTTATTATCTCCCCTCCACTCACTTAAAAAAACAACAACAACAAAAATCAATGTTTCTCTCTGCTTCCTCTCTTTTGAAAATTAAATTTTTTTTAAAATTTAATGATGCATAATTCCATAGATCAGAAACCATTATTCACTAATGTTAACATTTTGATGTATTTTCAGGATTTTTCCCCCTTCACATTATTTTTAATTTCTAATAATTTTGCTTTGTCTCTGTTTTTTTAGTTTATATATCAAGAACATGTTTATGTCATCATTCTTAAAATGTTATTTTCAATAATACATCTTATATATTTTTTTCACTATTCTAAATTAAATTGATGATCATCAGTGGTATTAGTAGTGATAAGTTTATTCATGTAACATAGAACATTACACATCAATGCTATAAAGAATTTGACCATGAAGGGTTTACCCCTTAGATCTTCATGTACACTGCTCAGAACTGAGGAGAAGCCATTTATATAGTGAGCACTTATATATAGTTACCTACTAAAATGTCACATGAGAAATTTGATGTCCAAATATCTTGAAAACTATTATTAATTTCATGCTCTGCAATCTTAGGCAATGAGAATGTAGAACAAAACTTTCATTATATTAGGGAAGAAGCTCATAAAAGCATATGCATAACTTCCAGGGAGTTAACTATCTCTGTCTTTATTTATTCACTATAGCTTCACAAGCAAGCAGATATGCAGGAAGAGAAAAACCGAATTGAAAGAGTCCTTGGGGCTACTCTTTCACCTGAATTGATTCAAAAAGTCCTCACATTTGCACTTTCAGTAAGTTACAGTGAAAACTGCTTTTGGAGGGAATTGTTACCCACTGATCTGTTGCAAGTATCTTTGATTCAGTATCTTCTTGATCTGCCTTAACCATAGAGTAGGGTTTCCTGTTAGTCGTTGAAAACTGGAATGAGCTATTGTTGCTGACAATAGATAGCTATTGGTGAGAATCAAAATAGTTGGGAAAGGAAATAAACTGGAAAGCTGACTTATCCCTGTGCCTACTTTCTGTCTCTTCCCTTTTTTACCCTGTAGAAGCCAAAACAAGTATTTGTTGAGTGGCCTGTTTGTACCTGTCTCAATGCCTTATTCTCAATTTGGCTGTTCTTTAGATTAAATGTCCTCTTTGTTGAAAGCCAGTTATTTCTAAAACAGGGAATGAGTATCTTAAATGTGATTACTTGGGTACCTCAACAACATTTATCTTTTCTGGCACCAGAAAATGTTTGGATACAGTAGACTTAATTCTCTTTCTATTTTTAGGAAGAGGTACGTCCACAGGACACTGTATCAGTAATTGGTGGAGTGGCTGGAGGCAGCAAGCATGGAAGGAAGGCTGCTTGGAAATTTATAAAGGACAACTGGGAAGAACTTTATAATCGATACCAGGGAGGATTTTTAATATCCAGATTAATAAAGGTATGGGATGATTTTTATTTCAAGGAGCTTGCTTATCATGGATGTTATTGAGAGATATTCATATCACTAGACTCATAGATTATGGTATTTGCTCTTTAAGGGCTTCTTTAGTTAGTAGTTCTATTAAAGGGCTTCTCCATCACCCATCCTGCCCTCTTTAGAATAAGTTGAAATTGGGAGAGAATAGAATGATTTGTTCTTAGGGTGAATGAAGTTTGTACCAAGCCTCTTTTAGTTGCACTTACTAACAATATTTAAACCTTTTTTTTTTTTTTAGCTATCAGTTGAGGGATTTGCAGTTGATAAAATGGCTGGAGAGGTTAAGGTAAGTAAAAGTACTGTTAACTTTTCAGTTTTCAATCTAGTAAGTAAAAACAATAACCAAACTATGAGTATATATAGCATGTTGGGGTAATGTACTCAAGTGTCTCCTTTTTTTGTTTGAAGAAAGACAGCTTAGGTTGACTCTTTAATGTGTCAAGAATTTAGAATTGGCATCATCTTTGAGGGAGTTGAAATATGGTTGAAAGAATGTGGAATTTGGGGTCAGTTGACCTGGATGTAGAGCTATGCTCTTCTCTGTGTTGGCTATTCAACTTCAAGCAAGTATTTTAAGCCTGACCTGCAGTGGCACAGTGGATAGAATGTCGACCTGAAATGCTGAGGTTGCTGGTTCAAAACCCTGGGCTTGTCTGGTCAAGGCACATACTGGAAGCAACCTTAGTTGATGCTTCCTGCTTCTCCCCCTACTTTCTCTCTCTCTTTCTCTTCTCTCTCTAAAAATCAATAAATCTAAAAAAAAAAAGCAAGTGTTTTAACCCCTGTGAGTCTGTCTCCTCATCAGTAAAATATGTGTTGATAAGATTGTTATTTAGAATAAGAGACAAAGTGAGGCTGGAACATAGTAGGTCCTTGATATTTTTTTTCCCTTTTTAATAACCTGTGTAGGTGACTATGTAGGAACTCTCCTCTTAGCCTTTAAAATGTTGATAATCCGTATAGTGGTAAAGATCAGCATTTGAGGAGAAATGTACACTGATAAGGAAAATCTTAACTTTAAGCCTTCCATTACATTTAATTGTGAAGTATCTTTTTAAAATTGAGTTTTAGAGAGAGGTCAGGCGGGGGGGGGGGGGAGAAGCAGGAAGCCTCAACTCATAGTTGCTTCCTGTATGTGCCTTGACCAACATTTATCCACTGCGCCACCACAAGTCAGGCAATTGTGAAGTATTTTTAAAGTGTCACTTTCATCTCCCATCTTTTTGTAGGCAAGAGGGTTATCAGATGTAGATTTGGAAGTTCTGTGAGTTACAATGTTGTTTGGTTCACTTTTTGAGCCATTGTTAGGAATAAGATTTTAAGATTTCAGACCTTAAGAACAGTGAAAGATTTGATGTCTGCCTTAATTTAGTATTGTACATTATGTTTATGTAAACAATTTATTATAAAGCTAAGTTTTCCAAAGGAAAAATACATATAATGTGTTTGAAGGGGAGGACAGTGGCAAAACTAAGACTGGTAAGATAGGTAGAGACCAGACTTTGGAGGACCTTATAGGCCATGTTAAAATTTTCCTAAGAATGGAAAGCCCAGCCCTGGCCAGGTGGTTCAGAGGATAAAGTGTTGATCCAGCATGCCAGAGATCGTGGGTTTAACCCCTGGTCAGGGCACATACAAGAAGCAATGAGGCCCTGGCCGGTTGGCTCGGTGGTAGAGCATTGGCCTGGCGTGCCGAAGTCCCGGGTTCGATTCCCTGCCAGGGCACACAGGAGAGGCGCCCATCTGCTTCTCCACCCCTCCCCCTCTCCTTCCTCTCTGCCTCTCTCTTCCCCTCCCGCAGCCAAGGCTCCATTGGAGCAAAGGATGGCCTGGGCACTGGGGATGGCTCCTTGGCCTCTGCCCCAGGCACTGGAGTGGCTCTGGTCAGGACAGAGCGACGCCCGGGATGGGCAGAGCATCGCCCCCTGGTGGGCGTGCCGGGTGGATCCCGGTCAGGCGCATGCGGGAGTCTGTCTGACTGCCTCCCTGTTTCCAGCTTCAGAAAAATACAAAAAAAAAAAAAAAGCAGCAATGAGTACACAACTAGATGGAACAACTGAGTAAAACAAAAAGTTCATGCTTCCCTCTTCCTCTTTCTCCCTCCTTTCCCCCACCTCACAAAGAAGTGACTTGCTCTGATTTGTGCTATAAAAATTCCAGTCTGGCTGCAGTGTGGAGAATAGTTTGAAAGGGGGAAGAGATGATGTTGGGAAGCTAACACTCCAAGCAAGAATGATATAGTTAGTAGCTTGGAGGAGGTGGAGTAATGAAAGAGATTCAGGGGCCTGATTTTGTTAATCTTTAATTCAACAAATATCTACTGATTGGCTTCTCTGTGTTGTGAACATATCTGGAGGGGTGAGAAAGAGTCAAGGATAATTCCCAGGTTTCTCTTGTGTAAATGATAGTGCTTAACAAAAGCAAGTCTTGCATCTTACTCAGGCTCTAAGAATCCAACCATGATAAGGAGCCTTGAGCAGGAGCCATTGTCATCTGTGTAAATAAGATTATTGATTTCTAAAAGGGCTAGACTTAATCTGATGAATTAGTCATTTTCTCATTTAGTGACTGCTAGTTCAAAGGAAAGCACTAGTTGCTGGTTGATAACTTCTTGCTGGTTGATATTTAAGAGTTGCACTTTGTTTTTATGAAACCAGGTAGACTTCATTAGAAAATGAATTCTAACTTGAATCAATAAGCATTGTAATAAATTATAATAAAATCAGAAATAGTTTTATGAAAAATGTCAATCAATAGAATATTCAAGTATTAGGATATAGCAGCAATATAAGCTTCTTGGTTTTATCATGTTATGAATCTGTATTTGAAGCAGCCAAAATGTGTTGAGATCTGAAGTACTCTGTGCCAGGTATTATGCTGTTTATATGGGTTGTCTCTTTAATCTTCTGGAGTAAATAGTATTTTCTTATAGATGAGAAAACAGACTTAGAGCAGTTAATTTACTTAGAGTCCATAGGCTAGTACATGATCAAACCAGTGGTGGGATTCAAATAATTTAACAAGCAGTTCTCTGACCTAATGACCGTTTCTTTTTTGTTTGTTTGTTTTTTATTTTTAGAGACAGAGAGAGAGTCAGAGAGAGGGATAGATAGGGACAGACAGACAGGAACGGAGAGAGATGAGAAGCATCAATCATCAGTTTTTCGTTGCAACACCTTAGTTCATTGATTGCTTTCTCATATGTGCCTTGACCATGGGCCTTCAGCAGACCGAGTAACCCCTTGCTCGAGCCAGCGACCTTGGGTCCAAGCTGGTGAGCTTTGCTCAAACCAGATGAGCCCACGCTCAAGCTGGCGACCTTGGGGTCTCAAACCTAGGTCCGTCCTCCACATCCCAGTCCGAGGCTCTATCTACTGTGCCACCGCCTGGTCAGGCATGACTGTTTTAAGTATAAAAAAAGATATACCGAAAAGTAGTTTATTATTTCATGCATTTTATACTTAAATTAAGAACAATAAAAGAGGTACACAAAACTAGATTGTTATAAGAATGAATTTTAAAATATTAATGAAAAATATTAAATAATACTTGACAAAAAATAAAACTGTTATTTAAACTATTTCCATAATCCTTCTTGATTGGCGTCCTCACTTGCAATTTTCTTCGCTTTTATCCGAGCATCATCAGCTGAGTGATTTATCCTCAATCATCTTTTCACTGTAGGAGTAGGATCCCATTTCTGTAGGTAGGCCGATTAGACTAACAGTCATTGTGTATGACCCTGATTACAAGTGCCATTTTAACAACGAGGTCACCAACTCAACAAAAAATTAGGTTTCAGTTCTGCTGAACCAGTGCAAACTGGCGGAATCCCACCACTGGATCAAGCCTGGATTCAACTCTCAAGCCTGATTCCAAAGCCTCTGTTAACCACTGGACATTGAGCCTAAAAGAAAGATTGTAGACTCTGTCTCCTCACTGTTAACTTTTTTTTTTTTTTTTTTTTGGTATTTTTCTGAAGATGGAAACGGGGAGAGACAGACAGACTCCCGCATGCGCCCGACCGGGATCCACCCGGCACGCCCACCAGGGGGCGACGCTCTGCCCACCAGGGGGCGATGCTCTGCCCCTCCGGGGCGTTGCTCTGTTGCGACCAGAGCCACTCTAGCACCTGGGGCAGAGGCCAAGGAGCCATCCCCAGCGCCCGGGCCATCTTTGCTCCAATGGAGCCTCACTGCGGGAGGGGAAGAGAAAGACTGAGAGGAAGGAGAGGGGGAGGGGTGGAAAAGCAGATGGGTGCTTCTCCTGTGTGCCCTGACAGGGAATCGAACCTGGGACTTCTGCACGCCAGGCCGACACTCTACCACTGAGCCAACCAGCCAGGGCCCACTGTTAACTTTTGATTAGGTTTTAAGCATGTAGGGGAAAATTCCTGTAGGCCGGTCCAGGGAGCTGCTTATTTTCTTTTAGCCTGCAGGGAGCAGTGGTAAATTGTCATGACTAAAGCTTATGAATCCTTCAGATCAATGGGTATGTTTTCATGACCTATAGTACTAACCTCTTAATATTGCTAGTAATGATCCTACATTCTGGGTTGTTTTATACCAGGCTTTCTTCGAGAGTCACCCAGCTCCTTCAGCTGAGCGTACCATCCAGCAGTGTTGTGAAAATATCCTGCTGAATGCTGCTTGGCTAAAGCGAGATGCTGAGAGCATCCACCAGTATCTCCTTCAGCGAAAGGCCTCGCCGCCCACAGTGTGAACCCTGCGTGCACGCCAACACTGCGGTCCTGCTGCTTCGCTGCAGGGATAGGGTGGAGCTGCCCAACAGCTGATTCATATACGAAGAATTTGGAGTCTTCTTTCAAACCAGTGGGGGTTGGACGATGAATGTAGTTAACTGGTTCCTGCTCACACTCCAGAGTTAAATTCTAATGAAAAAGGAAAATCAGCAATTCAGCAAAAAAAAAAAAAAGAAAAAAAAAGAATAATAAATAAAAATGTAAATATGATAGTAATAAAATAGAGCATAATGAAACTGTGAAACTTCCTGAAGCCTTGTCAGTGGTTAAAAGTATTTAACACTCTCCTGTTAATGACAGATGTTCTGTTTTTATAACTTACCAAAAGGTAACTAGAGGCTTCTGGGTGAAGAGGATTTTTGTGAAGTGGTTCTGCAAGCAGACTGCAAGCCAGGGGCAGTGACCGTTGCAGGAATGGTTAAACACAACAGACTGATAGCTGGTATAACATAGAATCTGTGCATAATTCCAAGGTGGGTTGTTTTCTTTTCTTTTTTTTTGGCATAGGGACTGATCAGGAAGACATATTTTCCTGCACAACTCAATCCACACCGAGGATTGTAGTTTTCCTCCTTGCCTTCCCGTCTGTGTGACCCCTTGGCCAAAAAAAAAAAGTTTAAAAAAACCACAACCTATCCTGGTCTGGGTTTTTTCCTCCCCTTAGTTTCACCCCCAGCACCCACCCCTGGTGTCCTTCTTAAAGATAAAGAAATAATAAGGAAACATCTTTTATAGCCACATTAAATAAGAGAAACTGATATACATTCTTTTTTCTTTCTTTTTTACGATGAGTTTTAAGAACCCTGAAAGGCATATAGGTGAGACAATAGAAATGAAAAGGTTTTCAAGCAGGCCTTTTAAGTGAAGGAGTTATTCTGCTGGAAATGGTCTTAGTTGTCTGATAGGCTGACTGACTATCAAACCTCTTTATGACAGTATCAACACTGGCTTCTCCTAGTTCATTCTGGGCATGTAAGAAGTCAGTGGTAACTGCCGCAGGGCTGCATATTATTGGTAACTGGTGATAAACAGCAACAAAGACTATGAGCCTGTGGTGTGCCACTCTTTACTTCACCAGTATATCCTACTAACAAGCCTCACCTATCTAATCCAGTGAGTTTTAACTCTAAATCTCATTTCTTTCTGTCCTTACAGTTTTTCTTTCTTTTTTTTTTCTTTTATTCTCCTTTTAAAGATATTTTTTGTGTTATTAACAGGAATTCATATTTGGTGTGGCTTAACTGTATTTCAGAAGGTCATCAGGTTGTGAGACTGCTTCCTTGAAACATTTTTGTGCTATTGTTTTAAAAAATAATAATTAAAAAACAGTTGGCGTTAATAAAATGTCAATGTGAAATTTATGTCCTGATTTCTTTATCTCTTTGATAAAAAACTAAAAACTTTTCCTATCATTCAATAGGATTGTAAGTTTTACTACCATAGGATTTTTTGAGTAAGAAAACCCAGTTCCTGAATTCCTAATGAATAATATGGTACCTATACAGAAAAATCCTAAGATTTCCTTCTAAATTAGTTCTGGTTTCTCAAAAATCTCTTAGAGCTCCTCAGAGTCAGCTCTTCAATTCAGGAGTTGAGACCAGTGCCCGTTTATTAAGGCTTCCTATATAGGTGCCATGCTTAGGGCAGAGTCCGAGAAGAATTCTCCTTCATTAAAGAAGTCACAGAAGTTTACAATCAGAAATTCTGGAAAGTTTCTCTCTCTCCCCACTCCTCTCCTCTTCTTCTCTCTCCCCTCTATCTCTTTTCTCTCCTCTTTCTCTCTCCCCTAGAAAAAAATATAAAGATTAATAAAAGAAATTCTGGAAAGAAAATATTTTCGTGTCAGCTTACATGCAAGTTTTGTGTATAACACTTTAGTAGTCTGAATTATGTTGGGGGAGAAGTTGTGCTGAATGTCTTCCATTTCCCTTCAGAACTGTTCCATCCTGTTCTGCACCTTAGGAGTTATTGACCCATGTGGACAACATTAACAAGCTCCTTTGCCCTCTCACTTCAGGTTGTGTTGATCCAATTAGTAACACTCAGAAGATCAAAAGGCATAAGAAAAGGATGGTCAGGGAATTTATTCTCCTGGCTTCCTCATTGCCAGGTCACATGGGTTGTCTATGTCCCTCTACCAAAGATCATGGTTCCTATTAAGCAGCTCTCTCTAGCTTTTGGCTCCTTCTCTTTGCCCCTTCAAGTCTAGGGAGAGCCTGACCTGTTGTGGCACAGTGAATAAAGCCTCACCTGGAACAGTGTCATCTGTTTGAAATCCTGGGCTTGCCTGGTCAAGGCACATACAAGAAGTAACTACTATGACTTGATGCTTCCTACTCCTCCCCCTGCCTTTCTCCATCTCTATCCTCTAAAATCAATAAATAAAATCTTTTAAAAAAAAATCTAGGGACATAAAGGATGACTCGTTTACTAGCTCTGGATTACTCCATCATTCTTGGTTGGTTTCCCTGAACTCTGCCCATGTCTTTGTAAATAGTCCCTTATTAAACCTTCTTCAAGTTACCCAGTTTGTGTTCTCTCTTTTCTACTAATATCTTGACTGCTTTGGGTACCAGAGTTCTTATCTTTAAAGGCCTTAATCCAATCTCTTTCGTGTCAGGTGTTTTAAATTTATTGTCTTCCAAGTAGCTCCCCATCACAAGTAATATACTCATTTTACAGATGAGAAAGCAGCCTCAGGAAAAAATTAGGTAAAGTAATTGTACTGCAAACAACATTCAGAACCAGTGGTTAACCCAAGCTTGACAGTGTCCAAAACCTGTATTCTTCCAGCTAATGATTAGAAGATCATATAGTCAGACTCTACCCAGGCAATAGCTTTAAAGGTATTTAATGATTTTCCTTTTCCCTGATATTTCTTGGTTTAAAATTTTAGTAGGAATCAAAATATTGGAAAGATGAATGTGTTGATACTTCCTATAGAGAATTTTATTATATATTATTTTTTATTAATGTGAAGCAGTAAAGCCTTTTGGGAACAGTGGGCAGGGGTGGGTGGATTCTGAACTTGCAATTTCTAAGTATGGGTTTAGGGAGCAAGATACCCCTTGAAATTATTTGTAAAGAATGTATCTTTCTGTAATGTACATGTTGGGGGTTATAAGAGGAGTTCTATAGCTCTAAATAAATACTTTCTATTACCCAAAAAGGTCCTAGAATGTTATCAGAAAGACTTGGAGTCACATTTATAGTGTTAGTGATTTTTTTTTCTTAGCAAGTCAGAAAAACAAGCTTTTGGGAATATATTTATAGTGTTGAATCTGTACTTGTAGACAGCATAATTTAAAAAAAAATTTTTTTTACAATTTATTTATTGACTTCAGAGAGAGAGGAAGGGAGAAAGATTCTTCTATGTGCCCTGACCAGGGATCAACCTTCAACTTTGGCGTGTTGGGGTGATACTCGAACCAACTGAGCTAGCTACCTGGCCGGGGCCAGACAGCATCATTTTTTACTAAATAATAACTGATGAGAATTGAATCTCCTCTTACTTAGATATTAGTATTAGGATCTCAGAGTTCTTGTTTTGTTTATAAAACTATCTTGTGATAGTGAGAAATACCCAACCAAGGGGGACTATGCCTTCTTGTACCAACCCTGGTACATGCAAAGTGGTCAAGGTGGTGGAGTTCAAATGCAAGAATAAGAGACAGGAAAACCTGTTATTAATAAAAGACTGGGCCAAACAACTGCTTTCTCTGGGAAACCAAATCAGAGGATTGGTTGTTCTGCCAGTATATTTGGTGGCAACCGTGATAGGTGGCAGTGTTAGAGGAAGGCAGTGTAAAGAACTCTGGTTGCTCCTGCAATTCTATTGCTGGTATCTGGCAGCTGTAACTTTCATTATTGAACTTTTGGTTCCAACATTGGGGTGAAATTAGCAACATAGAAGGAATACAGTTTACTATCATAATCTGCTTTCTCAGAAAAGTTGCCAGCAGCTGATAGCAGACATACTATACACTAGTTAAGATGACAACTGGGAAGAAAAAATAGTAAGTCTTGCTATGGTTTAGCTGACCCTACCAGTATGGTCCTCATGAGACATCTACCTTCTTCCCCATCCCCAATCGACCTTAACCTTTATTATCAGTTTGACAAATTGTGCAGGTATATTACATTACACTGCAATTTCAACCCAGTCTAGTGTTTTAGGGGACTTACATATACTAATCTTACGGATATTCTAAAAAAGTTAAGAGAAAGAAAACTATATACTGAATGGTCAGTGATTTAATGGGAGAATTCTCAAGAATATTGGATACAAGATAATGTAGGGGACAGAAACAGTTTATAAGAAGCACAAAACATTTAAAATTTTTTAGATGAGCCTGATGCAGTGGATAGGGCGTTGACCTGGAGCACTGAGGCTGCTGGTTCAAGACCTCAGGCATGCCTGGTTGGGGCACATATGGAGAAGCAACTATGAGTTGATGCTTCCTGCTCCTTGCCCCCACCTCTCTCTCTCTCTCCTTTCTCTAAAATCAATAAATCTTTAAAAATTTTTTGATGTAAAGGGGTTGTTGAAGATGAAGTTAATGCCATCACCTTTACAAGTGTAAAGAAGTATCTCCTCTCGCGTCATTCTTAAACCAGTAATAGGGTACAAGGTCTGTCTCTACTGGATAGACAACAAAACAGTACATGACTTACATAAATCTCTTGGCTTCCAAATCTGGTCTCTCCCTGCCCTTGCTGATCCTTATTTCTTATTTCCAGCAAATGAAAAGTTTTAAACCTGTGTGTCCAAAAGCAGTGTATATATTATAGCCAAATGCAGCTATTGAAATTTAAATAAAATTTGAAAACTTCAGTTCCTTAGCTACACTAGCCACATTTCAAATACTTGGTAGCCACATATGGCTAGTGGCTACTATATTGGGCAGCAGAGATACAGATCATATCCACCACTGGTTCTCTTGGACCACCCTGTTCTATGTCTGGTATATACAAGTATATTTCTTGTGTATAGTAGAAAATTTTTACATGTTTTCTTTACCAACTTCATTGTAATTTGCTATTCATCTAAGAACACTATGTCATTAACCCCAATCCACTTTACACTTTATTTCTGTTCACAAATGTAATACACGCTCATTTTCCAAACTTTGAATGGAAAAAAAAATACCAACCATAGAAAATGACTCTCCCTTCTTATAAAGCCACTTCCCAAAGACAGTCCTGATTAACAGATATGTTTGGAGTATATTCTTCCAGTCACGTTTTTATACTCTATGCATTTGATTATCCTTAGTAATGAAGGTAGGCTGTGCCCTCTGCTAGTTCCCCTTTGTAACCAGCACTACACATTGCAGTCTTTACCTCATGGAACTACGGGTGCCACGCTCAGACCTGCGACCCTGATGTCATGCTCTGTCATGAAGCTAATCACCAAAGATGATTGGAGAACAAAGTAACAGTTGGCAAATGTCTACCTTGAGAAGCATTTCTTGTTTAAAATCATTGGTTCACGAGAGTTTTCCAGCCTGACTGCTCACTAATGCCTGATGTTAAATACCCGTTTTGTGGAGTGCACACTTTTGAGAAATGTGGCGTGAAGCCCCTGGCTCAGTTGAAGTGGTTCATGTAATGAATTCACTCAATGTTCTTTCCTCATGGAGATGTGATCTGCACTATATTGGGAACATTTACGGTCCTATACAGTGCTGCCTGGATGTTAAGCTACAAATATTGGTTTCTTATCACCATTAATTGGATTTAGGACGTTATTTGGTGATAGATTTCACAAAGACTTTGATGAGGAGAGGTATAGCTGGCTTGAAAAAAAAAAGTGCCCTTTCCACAGATTGCAACCTGCAGGGACCTCAGCTTGCTGCGCTTGTTGAAATGAGGCCATCAGCCCCTCCCCTGGGCTCTGCTTAGCAGCTGAATGCCTGCAGCGCGAACCTGAGCAACTGTTACTTCCACTCTTAAACTCGCACCATTGATTTGGTGACTGAACCTCACTGCTTCCAAAAATACTCAATGTGCCAGCCATCTGTAAATGACCCAAGTGTGCACCAAACCAAAGAAAGACCTGAGATAGGAGTAGTCTGGATAGCTTTAAATGTTCCTGTCTTCTGTGATCTACCCCAGAGCACCCCAACTAGGATGCTGGGCAAAGGTTCTCCTTGATTGCTAGGTGAGCCTCACAGAGACAACAGATGCGGTGAGAACACCAGCCTTTTCTAGTTATTATCAAGTAAAATACAGTGGCACTGTGCTCCAACCCCACAATCTGCTGTTTGATGTGGGAGATGTGTGTTTTGGTCACTAACCAAAGGACTTTGTTATTGAATTATCATAAGCTTGTCTGAAAAGCCCCTTAGCACTGGGCTCAAGGGCAAGATTCTGACACCTTAGTTACAGGGCTGTGGGACCCAGACAGCAGACAGTAGTTACAGAAGCTATCAGGGCAATGGGATATTGTACTAGGCACTGAAGCCATGTATCAAATAGGGCAGATTTGGTCTCTGCCTCGTGAAGTTTACAATCCAGCAGGAACAAGAAATATTGAATAGCCAGACCAGGCAGTGGCGCAGTGGAAAGAGTGTCGGACTGGGATGCAGAGGACCCAGGTTCGAGACCCCGAGGTCACCAGCTTGAGCACAGGCTCATCTGGTTTGAGCAAAAGCTCACCAGCTTGAACCCAAGGTCGCTAACTCCAACAAGGGGCTACTCGGTCTGCTGAAGGCCCGCAGTCAAGGCACATATGAGAAAGCAATCAATGAACAACTCAGGGGTTGCAATGCGCAACGAAAAACTAATGATTGATGCTTCTCATCTCTCTCCGTTCCTGTCTGTCTGTCCCTATCTATCCCTCTCTCTGATTCACTCTCTGTCTCTGTAAATAAATAAATAAATAAATAAATAAATAAATAAATATGAATGTGCCCTTGGCATGCTATAACTGAACTTGCCTTTAAAAAAAAAAAAAGAGCCTGACCTGTGGTGGTGCAGTGGATAAAGCGTCGACCTGGAATGCTGAGGTTGCCGGTTCAAAATCCTGGGCTTGCCTGGTCAAGGCACATATGAGAATTGAAGCATCCTGCTTCTCTCTCTCTCTCTCTCTCTCTCTCCTCTAAAATGAATAAATTAAAAAAAAAAGAAATATTGAATAAGTAATTTTCAGTGTGATGTCTTTTGCAATGGGACATGCAGAGTGGTACTACAGGATATTACTAGGGAGTCCAGTGTAGCCTGAATGTGCAGGAAAGGCCCCCATGAAGAAATGATGTTAGAGACCTGAAAGATAAGTAGTTGGCTAATCAAAGAGAAGATGGAAGAGTGGTCTAGGCGGAAGAAAGAGCATGTGCAATGGGCCTGTGCCTGGAAAGAACCTGACCAACTTAAGGAACAACAACAACAAAAATCTAGACTAGCTGGAACATAGGTCTTAGGAAAGTGGTAAAAGAAATCTGGAAAGGTAGGCAAGGGCCAGACTTGGGGGGGGAGGGGACTTAGGCAACGTTAAAGAGTCTAAATATTAGCTAAAGGACCATGAGAAACCATCATGGTTTCCTTCTCTGTAAAGTGAAAATAATACCTATCTCATAGAATTACCAGGAAACAAAATGAGAATACAAGTGAAATAAATGTCTTTGTAAGTTATAAAGCATTATAGGAATACTAATACTATTATTATAATATTAGCACTAACTGTAAGCTATGTTGTCTTAAGTAATAGAAATAATAGTTCAAACCTCCTAAGTGGGAATATGAAACAGTCTATAAAACCCTGACTAGCTGACGTGGAACGCTGAGGTGGTCGGTTCGAAACCCTGGGCTTGCCTCATTAAGGCACATATGACAAGCAACCAAAGAACAGCTAGAGTGAATGAAGCAACTACTTCTCATCCCTGTCCCTCTCTGTAAAATCAACAAATCTTAAAACAAAACAGAACTAAAAACAAAATCCTGACTTACTCAAGAGAGCTGATGGAAAGGTCAGAAGTTTATTCCAGTCGAAACTTCCAGTGTAAGGTTCATGAAGCCGAAGGGTGAGCTCAGCTGTTTGGAGCAGCATCATACCATTTATGGTTATGTGTATTTCTCAATCCACCGACTCCCAACACCACTTCCAGAAAAGATCAGTATTCCGCCTCCTCAAAACTCCCAGAGCAGAACTGAGACATTCTTTCCTCTTGATTTCTTCCAGCCAGAGCTTGAGCCCAGCATCTCTCTGACATCAGCTTCTGTAGAAGCTGCCATCGTTCCAAAAACATTACACTCCTCGGAACTGTTCATTGCAACTTACTTATCCCGGTTAGCACCTGCATAACATTTTAGGAAAAATTCAACAGCTTTACCAGTCTGTGACAGTTCAATCTTACAATGATTCTGTGAAGAAGGTAGGCACAGCCAAATCTCACAGAATAGATGAGAAACCTGGGGTTTATTTCTTCAATCTGACCAGTACTGATACACTCACATGGGGAACTTAATGGTTCATTTTGGACCACTTCCTCTCTGCCTGCAACACATGAAACATTACAGCAAGGCTGAGCTTTGGCAGGTGTGGGCATTTGATTGTGACCCCATCACGACTACCCTCTCCCAGCTCTGGTCAAACAAACCAGATACAATTCCTTCCCAGAAGTCACTAGCTACCACACATGCTCCATACTGCTGCACACCAGATGTTGCAAACGTGCATTTTTAATTTTACCTATGCCCTGACTGGATAGTTTGGTTGGTTAGACCATCGTCCCAAAGCACTGAGGTTACCAGTTCAATCCCGAGGTCAGGGCACATACAGAAACAGATCGATGTTCCTGTCTCTCTCTTGCTCTTTCCCTTCCTCTTTATAAAATCAATAAAATAAACATTTAAAAAAATTGACCTACACGATGCTTTTTTAATCTTTTTGAAAATTTAAATCCAGCTTTTAAAAATCAAGATATGCCTGACCTGTGGTGGCGCAATGGGTAAGAGCGTCGACCTAGAATGAGGTTGCCAGTTTGAAACCCTGGCCAGGTACATGTGACAAGCAAACAATGAACAACTAAAGTGAAGCAACTATGAGTGGATACTTCTCACTCCATCCCCCTCTCCTCTCGGAAATAAAATCTTTAAAAAATAAATAAAGTCAAGAAATTCACATTAAAAATCCAGATTTCCAACTTTTCTTGCAAAATCATATCTGGCATAAAAATGTCTGGAGGTGAGCCCTGGCTGTATATACCTTGGTTGGTTGGAGCATCGTCTTAAAGCGCAAAGGATGCCGGTCCAATTCCCCAGTCAGGGCACATACAGGAGCAGCTTAATGTTCCTGTCTCTCTCTCCCTGCCTCTCTCAAAATAAATAAATAAATAAATAATGTAAAAATGGAGGTGAATATTGGCATATGACCAGCATATTTTGCCAGTCAACATTCTGCCTAGATTGATCCTTTTTTTTTTTTTATGTGAGAGGAGGGAAGATAGCCAGATTCCCACATGCATCCTGACCAAGATCCACCTGGCAGCCCCCATCTGGGGCTAATGCTCAGACCAACCGAGCGATCCTCAGCATCTGGGGCCAACATTGGAACCAATCAAGCCACTGGCTGTGAGAGGGGAAAAGAGAGAGGAGGAGAGGGAGTGGAAGAGAAGCAGATGGTCGCTTCTCATGTGTGCTCTGACTGGGGATCCAACCCAGAACATCACATGCAGGGTGATGCTCTATCCACTGAGCCAACCAGCCAGGGCCTCCTTTAAAAAAAATTATTGATTTTTAGAGAGGGAGGAAGACAGACAGAAACATTGATCTGTTTATATATGTGCCCTGACTGGGGCTTGAACCAGCAACCTTTGCATATTGGGACGAATCTCTAACCAACCAAAGTATCCAGCCAGGACCTAGATTGATCTTTTTTTTTTAATTTTATTTTAATTTATTGTGCTAACATGGATTCAAGTGTCCCACTCAATATAACACCTTCACCTGACCAGAAGGTGGTGCAGTGGATAGAGTGTAGGACTGGGACGTGGATGACCCAGGTTCGAGACCCTGAGGTCGCCAGCTTGAGTGCGGGCTCATCTGGTTTGAGCAAAGCTTACCAGCTTGAGCCCAAGGTCGCTGCCTCGAGCAAGGGGTCACTCGGTCTGCTGTAGCCCCCCTGTCAAGGCACATATGAGAAATCAATCAATGAACAACTAAGGAACCTAAATAAAGAATTGATGCTTCTCATCTCTCTCCCTTTCTGTCTGTCCTTTTCTATCCCTCTCTCTGATTCTGTCTCTGTAAAAAAATAACACCCTCATCCCCACCCATGTGTCCCCCATTACACCCCTTTTGCCCCCCTCTCCCTAGATTGATCCTTTATGAAGTTCTTGTGACAGGCCTAGAATATCTGAATTTATACCCCTGCCTCCATGTAGACCAAGTCCTATGAATACTATGTCCCTCCTTTGTGACCTTTCCATATGTATAGGACTTAACTCTGTTTGAATGTAACTTTGGGAATGTTTCAGAGACCTTTATGTAGATGAGAAAACAAGAGTTGGCCACTCCAGCCATTTCTGATGGATCTTAAGTTTATTTGCAGCTACTTTCTAAGGGTAAAGGTGAAAAGATTTATTTCATCAAAGACTTCTCTGTTAGGTCACTCCTTTCCATTGTCTCCTCTGTTCCATTATGGCCCCTTTGTTCATTCATTCATTCACTCACTCATTTATTTATTCATTCACTCATTCATTCATGATTCAGAACTTTTTTTTTTTTTTGTATTTTTCTGAAGTTGGAAACGGGGAGGCAGTCAGACAGACTCCCGCATGCGCCCGACCTGATCCACCGGGCATGCCCACCAGGGGGCGATACTCTGCCCATCTGGGGTGTTGCTCTGTTGCAACCAGAGCCATTCTAGCGCCTGAGGCAGAGGCCATGGAGCCATACTCAGCGCCAAGGCCAACTTTGCTCCAGTGGAGCCTCGCTGTGGGAGGGGAAGAGAGAGACAGAGAGGAAGGAGAGGGGGAGAGGAGAAGAGGTGAAGAAGCAGATGGGCGCTTCTCCTGTGTGCCCTGGCAGGGAATTGAACCCAGGACTCCTGCATGTCAGGCCGACGCTCTACCACTGAGCCAACCGGCCAGGGCCAGAACATTTTTTAAAATTATTATTTTTATTTTTTTATTAAGTGAGAGTCAGGAAGGCAGAGAAACAGACTTCTACATGTGCCTGGACCAGGATCCACCCAGCAAGCCCTGTAGGGGACTGATGTTCTGCTCATCTGGAGCCACTGCTCCAACTGCTCAGCAACCAAGCTATTTTAGCACCTGAGGCAAGGCCATAGAGCCAACTGGGGCCAACTTGTTCAAACCATTCCAGCCATGGCTGAGGGAAAGGAAAGAGAAAAAGAGAGAGAAGGGGTGAAGAAGCAGATGGTCACTTCTCCTGTGTGCCCTGACCGTGAATCAAACCTGGGACTTCTACATGCTGGGCCAATGCTTTACCACTGAGCCAACTGGCCAGAACCAGAACATTTTTTTAAAATACTTATGAGGTTGCTGGGATAGTGGCTTCAAATCACTTTTAGAATTAGATGGAGAATTTTTTTTTTTTTTTGTATTTTTCTGAAGCTGGAAACGGGAAGAGACAGTCAGACAGACTCCCACATGCGCCCGACCGGGATCCACCCAGCACGCCCACCAGGGGCAACGCTCTGCCCACCAGGGGGCGTCGCTCTGCCGAGACCAGAGCCACTCTAGCGCCTGGGGCAGGGGCCAAGGAGCCATCCCCAGCGCCCGGGCCATCTTTGCTCCAATGGAGCCTCGGCTGGGCTGCGGGAGGGGAAGAGAGAGACAGAGAGGAAGGAGGGGAGGGGGGTGGAGAAGCAAATGGGCGCTTCTCCTATGTGCCCTGGCCATGTGCCCTGGCCGGGAATCGAACCCGGGTTCCCCGCACGCCAGGCCGACGCTCTACCGCTGAGCCAACCGGCCAGGGCTTAGATGGAGAATTTAAATCCCACTTCAAAAGAACTGAAAGTGGGATTTTTTTTTTTTACAGAGACAGAGAGAGTCAGAGAGAGGGATAGACAGGGACAGATGAGAAGCATCAATCATTAGTTTATCGCTGTGCGTTGCAACACCTTAATTATTCACTGATTGCTTTCTCATACGTGCCTTGACCAGCAGACCGAGTAACCCCTTGCTCGAGCCAGCGACCTTGGGCTCAAGCTGGTGAGCTTTTGCTCAAACCAGATGAGCCCTCACTCAAGCTTGGGGTCTCGAACCTGGGTCTTCCGCATCCCAGTCCGACGCTCTACCCACTGCGCCACCGCCTGGTCAGGCTTAAAGCGGTATTTTGAAGATCCTGCTCACAGTAGCATTATTCACAATAACCAAAAGGTAGAAGCAACCCGTGTCCACTGACAAAGGAACAGATAAACAAAATGTGCTTCATACATACATTCAGCCTTAAAAAGGAAGGAGAGGGAAGGCCCTGGCCGGTTGGCTCAGCGGTAGAGCATTGGCCTAGCGTGCGGAGGACCCGGGTTCGATTCCCGGCCAGGGCACACAGGAGAAGCGCCCATTTGCTTCTCCACCCCTCCGCCGCGCTTTCCTCTCTGTCTCTCTCTTCCTCTCCCGCAGCCAAGGCTCCATTGGAGCAAGGATGGCCCGGGCGCTGGGGATGGCTCTGTGGCCTCTGCCTCAGGCGCTAGAGTGGCTCTGGTCGCAACATGGCGACGCCCAGGATGGGCAGAGCATCGCCCCCTGGTGGGCAGAGCGTCGCCCCATGGTGGGCGTGCCAGGTGGATCCCGGTCGGGCGCATGCGGGAGTCTGTCTGACTGTCTCTCCCTGTTTCCAGCTTCAGAAAAAAAAAAAAAAGGGAAGAAAAAAAAAAAAAGGAAGGAGAGGGAGACTTGACTTGGTGAACACACAATGCAAACTACAGATGATGTCTTGTAGAATTATGCACCTGAAACCTGGGTTTTATTTATTTATTTATTTATTTATTTAATTTTTTCTACAGCGACAGAGAGAGAGTCGGAGAGAGGGATAGACAGGGACAGACAGACAGGAACGGAGAGATGAGAAGCATCAATCATTAGTTTTTCGTTGTGCATTGCAACACCTGAATTGTTCAGTGATTGCCTTCTCATACATGCCTTGACTGCGGGCCTTCAGCAGACCGAGTAACCCCTTGCTCGAGCCGGTGAGCTTTTGCTCAAGCCAGATGAGCCCTCACTCAAGCTGGCAACCTCAGGGTCTCCAACCTGGGTCTTCCGCATCCTAGTCTGATGCTCTATCCACTGCACCACCGCCTGGTCAGGCTGAAACCTGTTCTTTATTAACCAATGTCACCCCAACAAATGCAATACATTTTATTTTTAGGTGAGAGGAGGGGAGATCATGAGGCAGACTCCCACATGTGCCCTGACCATGATTCACCTGACAACTCCGCTGGGGCCCATGCTCAAGTACTGAGCTATTTTTAGGGCCTGAGGCTGATGCACTTGGACCAACCGAGCTATCCTGAGCCATGCTTGAACCAATTGAGTCACTAGCTGTGGGAGGGGAAGAGGGATAGAAAGTTGAGAGGGGGAGAAGCAGATGTTCGCTTCTGTGTGCCTTGACCGGGGATTGAACCCAGTACATCCATACACTGGGCTGATGCTCTATCCACTGAGCCACAAGCCAGGGCCCAAAACTTTTTTTTTTTAAGGAAAGGCCCTGGCTATTGGCTCAGTGGATAGAGCATCAGCCCCACATGTGGATGTCCCAGGTTCAATCCCCAGTCAGGGCACATAAGAGAAGTGACCATCTGCTTCACTTTCCCTTTCCCTCTTCTCTCTTCCCCTCCCACAGCCCCAGGTGCTGAGGATAGCTCAGTTGGTCTGTCAGCCTCTGGCACTAAAAATACCTCAGTTGATTCAAGCATTGGCCCCAGACAAGGATTGCCTGGTGGGTCCTGGTCAGGGCGCATGCAGGAGTCTGTCTCACTGTCTCCCCTCCTCTCACTTGGAAAAAAAAAAGGCAATTTTGACACATGCTACAACATGAACAAACCTTGAAGGCATTATGCTAAGTGAAATAAGCCAATCACAAAGAGATATACTGTACAATTTCGCTTATATAAAATACCTAGATTACTCAAATTCATAGACAGAAAGTAGAATGGTGGTTGCCAGAGGCTGGATCAGAGGAAATAAGGAGTTGTTGTTTAAGAGTTTTCAGATTGCAAGATGAAAAAGTTCTGGAATAGTCAATAATATTGTAATGACTATGTATGATGCCTGATGGGTACTGAATTTATTGGGGTGATCACTTTGTAGGTTATGTGGGTGTCTAATCACTGGGTTGTATAACTGAAATTTAATATATTGTATGTCGACTAGAATTAAAAAACAAAAATTATTTAAAAAATAGAAAATTAAAATGTTCTGGAGATCTCTTGCACAGTAATGTGAATATACTTAACATAGTTCCCTAGAACTATACACTTAAAAATAGTTAAAATGGCCTGGCCGGTTGGCTCAGTGGTAGAGCATTGGCCTGGTGTGCAGGAGTCCCGGGTTTGATTCCCGGCCAGGGCACACAAGAGAAGCGCCCATCTGCTTCTCCACCCCTCCCCCTCTCCTTCCTCTTTGTCTCTCTCTTCCCCTCCCTCAGCCAAGGCTCCATTGGAGCAAAGTTGGCCCAGGCGCTGGGGGTGGCTCTGTGGCCTTTGCCTCAGGCGCTAGAATGGCTCTGGTTGCAATAGAGCGATGCCCCAGATGGGCAGAGCATCACCCCCTGGTGGGAGTGCCGGGTGGATCTCAGTTGGGCACATGTGGGAGTCTGACTGCCTCCCCATTTCCAACTTCAGAAAAATACAAAAAAAAAAAAAAGTTAAAATGGTAATTTTTAAAATCTCAATCTATATAAATAAAAATGTAAATGTTTGTTTGTTCAAAATCTTAAATCTCCAAAAGTTCTTCACCAATTGCTTTGAAATTTTTACAAAATGTTGCATTCGAATACATGCTCTTTTTTATATACCTACTATTATATAGTATTACCTATTATATAGTATTATATAGTATTACCTGTGACAGGTAAAAATATGCTTTTTTAAAAAACAGCGCCGCCTGACCAGGCGGTGGCACAGTGGATAGAGCGTCGGACTGGGATGCAGAGGACCCAGGTTCAAGACCCTGAGGTCGCCAGCTTGTGTGAGGGCTCATCTGGTTTGAGGAAAAGCCCACCAGCTTGAACCCAAGGTCGCTGGCTTCAGCAAAGGGTTACTCAGTCTGCTGAAAGCCCGCGGTCAAGGCACATATGAGAAAGCAATCAATGAACAACTAAGATGTTGCAACGCGCAATGAAAAACTAATGATTGATGCTTCTCATCTCTCTCCATTCCTGTCTGTCTGTCCCTGTCTATCCCTCTCTCTGACTCACTCTCTGTCTCTGTAAAAAATAAATAAATAAATAAAAATTAAACAAAAAATAAAAAATAAAAATAAAAAACAGCGCCATCTGTTGGACGTAAAAGCAACACACACTATACTAAATACATATTTTATGATTCCATTTCAATGTTTCCAATTTATGATCCATTTACGTGCAGCCAGACTTGAGGATGCACAGTTACAAGCATGGTGATCGTGTTCTGGGGCTTCAGATATGCTGCATTCTCAACAGAATGAACGCAACAGGCTGAGAGTGGCTGAAAGACGTTAACGAGAAACAGCAGATCAGCGTCAAACATGACTCTGTGATCAGCAATCACGCGATTACAATCGCCTTGCATTCTGGTACAACCCAGCTGATGATTATAGTTTGAGCCGGCATGTTCTCATCGGCACTATGACTGAAATGTGTCCTTATTGCAAGGCTCTGAAATTTAATGGAAAAACGAAAGGAATGTGTCGCGCCACCGAAAAAAATAAACTGCCTCAACTTGGAGAACTGCCAGAGCCATTAAAAACTTTGCTTGCCGGATATACCTTTGAATTAAAGTATTTCCTATCTAACATCAGGAAATAGAACTCATGTTTCCAAATGATGTCGTTCAGCTCAGAAATTGTAACAGCTCAATTCATGCCAACTTTCAAAGTGAAAGGACGAATTTATCATAAAGCCGGCTCCCTGCTTCCGTTCCCAGATGATCAACATAAATTCCTATGTATGTATTTCATCGGTGATGGCAATGATGAATTTAATGCACGCTGTGGAATTTCTATTGGCATAAAAAGGTCCATCGTTTCCCAACTGCAAGAGCTTCTGCACGAAAAAAACAATTTAGTGCGTTTGTTCAAAACAGCAATTGACATGATGCCATCTGATACACACAAGATTGTTATTCATGCTGACAAAACGGCTGCTGGAGAACATGTGCAAAGTGGCAACTGTTATAGTTGGAGATCAATTCCAATCTAGAGATATTGTTCTTCATCAGAGAAACAATCAATTGACGAAACTTGCAGAAACTCACCGATGCTACGATGCCCTGTAATATCCAATCATTTTTTGGGATGGTGCTAATGGATATCACTTCAACGTTAAGATGATAAATTCAGTCAGTGTGAAGAAACAAATATGAAATGCAGCGCAATGAACTATTATTCATACTGATTAATGATTCGAGAGAATGAAGACAATCACATTTTGAAATGCCGTCAATTGTTTCACCAATACATTGTAGATATGTATGCAAAAATCGAAATAGAACGTTTGATATTCATCCGTTTGAATCAGACCAAGCTTTGCTCTAAAGAATACGTTCATTTGCGATATGCAGTTGTAAATGACGGTAATACAACTAACATTGGAAGACTAACAATTTTGCCATCTTCATATACAGGCAGTCCACGTCATATGCAGGAGTATGCTCAAGATGCAACTGCGTATGTTCGTCACTTCGGGCGTCCAGACCTATTCATTACATTCACATGCAAGCCGGCTTGGGACGATATACACAACAGCTCTTACTTCCTGGACAATCCCGGTGGATAGGCATAACATCACAGCACGTGTTTTCAGACAGAAGCTGAAATCGCTGATGGATTTCATGGTAAAACATGAAGTGTTTGGGTCTGTGCGCTGTAAAAAATTAATGAGCAATGTCGTAGAAGCAACTATCTTGATAGGACCTTTCAAAGGTGAAGATGTCCTCATTCCTTGCATTCCTATGATTCCAACAGATATGCCATTTCAATTTAAGAGATTGCTATTCCCAATTTGATTGGCGTTTGCAATCACCATCAACAAAGCTTAGGGCCAATCTTTAGAATTGTGCGCTTTAGATCTACACAAAGATTGCTTCTCACATGGACAATTATATGTTGCATGTTCTAGACTCGGCAAACCAGACAATCTCTATATCTGCACAGACAATGGAACAACAAAAAATATTGTATACCCACAGCATTGTGAAATTAAACATATTAGAAACGTGTGCTCTTTCTTTCTTTCTTTCTTTCTTTCTTTCTTTCTTTCTTTCTTTCTTTCTTTCTTTCTTTCTTTCTTTCTTTCTTTCTTTCTTTCTTTCTCCATTTAACCAGACTGAGCCACAGCAACATATGGCTGGGTACAGCTAGTAAAAATATAAAATGCCTGATGTAAGGTTGGTGGTTGTGGCCATGCAGATTTGCACTGAATTCGGTCAGATGGTAAAGGAACTGTGGAGCTAAAGGATGGTGAGCGATTCCGTTTATTAGAGTCATGCAATGGCGACGACCAAGCAGACAGGGCAAACTGCTTCCCTCTCTCTCTCAGGGCTCATAAACAAAACAGGCTGGGGGCAGGAATCCCTTCTCTGGCAAACAATAACAACAAATGACCCCTCCCAATGGCAGCAGGCAATCCACACTCTAGAGAAGTAGTTCTCAAATTTTTTGAAGTCTGGGCGCATTTAAAATTCTACAAATAATTGTAGGCGCACTATATACAAATTCCTGAGAAATATGTTATAATAATTAAGTCAAATATTAAAGAAAAAATATAAAGTCTGTTGGGCAGATAAAATATATTATGTTCACTTTGTTAAAGATGGCGCTGCCCATGTGGAAGCCCATCCCCCAGGTGATATTAATGTGTGTTGGGGGGTGGGCTGTGGGCAGGCAGGATCCTTGTAGCCTGGGGCTTGGTTTTAGGACTAAGCCTTTCCCACCCTTTTTGATGTAGGGTGGTGCGCTCTCATGAGGAATCCCATTATGCCTCAGATAAGTGACTTTGTATCAGAGACTTCCTTGTTTGTATATTGGATTAAAGGTTTTGATTTCTACACTATAAAATGGGGGCAGATCAGAAGTTTGCTCTTTTGGTTCCTGAGATTAGCATTAGAGAGGAGAGCAGAGAAAGGCCACCTGGAGGAGGCCAGGAGAAGCAGCCAAGATGGTGGAGTGCTGAGTGAGAAGCCAGTTTGTGCAGAGTTTGTGCAGGGAGAAGGAAGGAGATGGGGAACAGAGGTGAATAAGTCTGGTGAGCTAATATTCTAGGAAACTCGGAAAAGTCAGTAGCTTTTGAGCGCTGAATGAGTGGGTTTTGGAGCCCAGTGTGTGTTTTTACTTGCCCGCCGGGTGCAGGCTAGGATTAAAGACAATGGCCCACCAGTTTTTGGCTCCGTTGTTTCTTTGCTGACTGTCCGAATCCAATGCGAACCTGCATGTGAATGGCAACTGGCTTTACAAAGTCCAAGCGTGTTTTTATGGTAATTAAACAAAATAAATATGACAAAATTAAATTTATTCTGACATTAAAAAATATTGTTACATTTTTTATGCTTTTTAGAATTCATAAAAAAGGGGTTAAAAATAAAAAAAATGACAAAACAGTTATCTTTTTATATATATAGATACATTCTTAGTAAGATTTAGTAAATTCTGCAGGTCCCAGTGTGAATGTGTTAAGTTTTTTCATTCTTGTGTTTATGAGAAACATAAGCCTGATGTGTCCTAGTGATTTCTTCAATATTTGGGCATATATTTGAAAGGCAAACTCTCATTTCCTCATCAATACCTTGAAGAATTCCTCTCTTTTTACTATTAGTTGTGTTGAGTGCAGAAAACCCCCACCATACATACCATCTTAACTTTACACCAAACAAAGGATAGAAGAAACTTGCCTCCAGTCTTTCTGGGGAACATGGGTGGTAGTGTAAACAATCCAGCACCACAGTTTAACAGCTTTTTTTTTTTTTTCATTTTTCCGAAGCTGGAAACAGGGAGGCAGTCAGACAGACTCCCGCATGCGCCCGACCGGGATCCACCCGGCATACCCACCAGGGGGTGATGCTTTGCCCCTCTGGGGTGTTGCTCTGTTCCGTCCAGAGCCATTCTAGCGACTGAGGCAGAGGCCACAGAGCCATCCCCAGCGCCCGGGCCATCTTTGCTCCAATGGAGCCTCACTGCGGGAGGGGAAGAGAGAGACAGAGAGGAAGGAGAGGGGGAGGGGTGGAGAAGCAAATGGGCGCCTCTCCTGTGTGCCCTGGCCGGGAATCGATCCCGGGACTCCTGCATGCCAGGCTGACGCTCTACCGCTGAGCCAACCAGCCTTAACAGCCTTTTGCAACCTACTCAGGCAAGTGAGGTGAGCGGTTGGGCAGACTGTCAGCTTATAGCCAATTCCCCACACCTCTGTCCCCCAAAATCTAAACTCCAAAACCCTGTTGGTTTTTTGGTCCCCAACGGGCACATATTTCTCTGGAATACCATAGGGTACACCTGGAAATTTTCTAGGCAGCCCAGTGCACCCTGGTGCACACTTTGAGAACCACTGGTCTACAGTCTGCCACCCCGGAGGGCAAGCACCTGCAGCCTTACAGACTATACATACGTGGTGCTGCCCTGTGCTCATGCACCAATCAGGCAAAGTACATGCAATGGCGACGACCTAATGTGAGCACACCTAACACACTTGTATGCCCAACACCTTATTGGGTGGAAAAAGTCCTGGATGCTGCTAGAGGCTCCAACACTGAGCTGTGTGACCTTTGTCAAGGCACTCTTAGGAACTCAGGTCCTTTTATACAAAATGGGAGGGTGTAAGAGAGAATAAAAACACCAATCTCAGTGCAGGGCAGACAGATCTGATAGTGCTGGTTGAGTAACTGAATGCTCTGCAAATATGAGATGTGGTCATTCTCTCAAGCTGTGGTTTCTGTGGTGACTCAGAATAAATCTTAGATTAAAAAATAAAAAAAAAACAAGGTCAGTGTTAGGTGCCAGAACCTTACAGAGGAAAGAAAAAAAAAACCTGCCCTTGAACTAACTGATCAGTCTAGTGGAAAAAAACCCACACAATATAATGTGTTAAGCGTCAATCCAACAAATGCTGGATTTAAATTTTTTAAAATTTTTATTTATTTATTCATTTTAGAGGAGATAGAGAGAGAAGGGGGGAGGAGCAGGAAGCATCAACTCCCATATGTGCCTTTAATTATTATTATTATTATTATTTTTTTTTTTTTTTTACAGAGTCAGAGAGAGGGATAGACAGGGACAGACAGACAGG
This sequence comes from Saccopteryx bilineata, assembly GCF_036850765.1. Taxonomy (NCBI): domain Eukaryota; kingdom Metazoa; phylum Chordata; class Mammalia; order Chiroptera; family Emballonuridae; genus Saccopteryx; species Saccopteryx bilineata. The sequence continues at coordinate 376,390,464 of NC_089491.1, forward strand.
AACGGAGAGAGATGAGAAGCATCAATTATCAGTTTCTCGTTGCGTGTTGCGACTTCTTAGTTGTTCATTGATTGCTTTCTCACATGTGCCTTGACCGTGGGCCTTCAGCAGACCGAGTAACCCCGTGCTGGAGCCAGCGACCTTGGGTCCAAGCTGGTGAGCTCTTTGCTCAAGCCAGATGAGCCCGCGCTCAAGCTGGCGACCTCGGGGTCTCGAACCTGGGTCCTTCCGCATCCCAGTCCGACGCTCTATCCACTGCGCCACCACCTGGTCAGGCCCATATGTGCCTTGACCGGGCAAGCCCAGGGTTTTGAACCGGCGACCTCAGTGTTCCAGGTCGAAGCTTGATCCACTGTGCCACCACAGGTCAGGCCCAAATGCTGGATTTAAATCTACACAACTTCCCCATAAAGGGATGAAGGTTAGGTATAAAGTATGATAAGTAGTTTGGGTAAATCAAAGTTCTCAAATTAGCAGAACACAAGTTTAAAGCTTCAGACAATTTTTTGCAGGCATTTAGTATAAAAAAGAAAAAAAGTGAGTATGTGTGTACTTTTGTCCATAGCCTTTTGCTTATACCCATTTTTTTTACTGACATTTTAATTCAGCAATTAATTTCTTAATGTACTAATTTACCAAAATTGAATTTAATTAACTCAATTCCTGTTTAACCAAAAGAAACCCAGGAGAGCTGAAACACAGAGGCCCCTGCTGGCTGGAATGCAGTCTGCAAGCAGGCAGCCCATGAAGCCTGGAGTTTGTGGAGATCATATACCGACACTTACGCCTCCATAAATATAATATCATCCGTAGCCAAGTTACTTAGCCTACTGTAATTACACTTTCTTTCTTTTCCAGTTTTTAACAACATTAATTCTTGGATTTATTAATAAAATCAAATTGGTTATTTGCTTAGTTTTTCATGTCCCTGTAATGAGTTTATTCTCCCATACCACCAAAAATGTAAATTTGTCCTCTCTTCATCTTTTTATTTATTGGCGACATCCTTTCTGGTGCCTTCTGCCCTCCTGCCGCAGTCTTGACTGGTTCCTCGCTAAGCCTGCTGCCAGGCTGTCGGTCTCCCGAGGATTTCCCTTCATCATCATCTTGGGGATTCTCCTTTCTCACCTCTGTTCAGTATCCTGTTTCTAGGACCACGTCTTTCTTCCTGTTTCTTAATTTATTCTCTCATTTTGGTGCACCACATCCTCTAGTAGTTTCCTGAGAAAGGGTACTTGGTTAGGAAGTAAAATGTTTTAAGATTTCACACATCTGAAAATGTGCTTACTTTACTGAATCCACAGTTTGGCTAATTTCTAAAATTATAGGTCATAAATAATTTGAAAGCTTTCCTCTACTGACTTCCAGCATGGCTGCTGAGAAGCACTGTGCCATCCTGTTGTCCCTTTGACTATGACCTGCATGTTTTCTCTGGAAGATTTTAATAAACTTCCTTTATTTACTCAGTGATCTAAAATTTCATTTCTTTATTATCCAGTTGTGGGCCGCTCGTTCCAGAGATTTCAGTTCTGAGATGATTTCTTGAACTGTTCCTTCAATGATTGCTTTTCTTTAATTTTTCTATTTCCCTGGAACTCTCCTTAGATAAATGTTAGTCGTCCTAGGCTTTTAAAAATCTTTTCATGCCCCCTTTTCAGCTGTTATTTTTTTAAGGATAATTCCTCAATTTTATCTTTCAACCCTCTGAAGTTATTGGTTATATTTTATTTTATTTATTTATTTATTTTATTTATTTATTTTTTTTTTGTATTTTTCTGAAGCTGGAAATGGGGAGAGACAGTCAGACAGACTCCCGCATGCGCCCGACCGGGATCCACCCGGCACGCCCACCAGGGGCGAAGCTCTGCCCACCAGGGGTGATGCCCTGACCCTCCGGGATGTCGCTCTGCCACGACCAGAGCCACTCTAGCGCCTGGGGCAGAGGCCAAGGAGCCATCCCCAGCGCCCAGGCCATCTTTGCTCCAATGGAGCCTTGGCTGCGGGAGGGGAAGAGAGAGACAGAGAGGAAGGAGGGGGTGGGGGTGGAGAAGCAAATGGGCGCTTCTCCTATGTGCCCTGGCTGGGAATCGAACCCGGGTCCCCCGCACGCCAGGCCGACGCTCTACCGCTGAGCCAACCGGCCAGGGCATATTTTATTATTTTTACGTTTTTATTTATTTATTTTAGCGAGAGAGGAATGGAGAGAGACAGGAACATTGAGCTGTTCCTGTAGGTGCCCTCACCAGGGATTGAACCAGCAACTTCTGTGCTTTAGGATGATGTGCTATAAACTGAGCCATCATATTTTATTTTTAAAATGTTTTATTCCCTGATGTTAATTTGTAAGCTCCTGTTCCTGTTTCATGTATGCAACATCTCCATATCACTCTAAGAATATTTATCACATAAAAAAATTAAAAAAATAATAATAAAAAGAATATCACTTTTTTAAAGTTTAGAATTTATTCTCTCGCTGTTTCTGTATTCTCTAATTTCCTTTTTCCTTGTTTATTTGTTTGGTTTTTGTCTCTCGTGTTAGAGACTTTCTTCAACTACCTGGTGATCTTTGATAGTCCATTCATGGTTAAGACTGAGGCACTGGCTGGGTAGCTTAGTCGGTTAGAGCGTCATCCTGATATGCCAGGTTTTGAGCCCGTCAGGGCACATACAAATATTAACCAATGAAAGCATAAATAAGTGGAACAAATCAATGTTTCTCTCTCTCTCTCTCTCCTTTCCACTCTCTCTAAAATCAGTAAATTAAAAAAAAATTGTTTTGCCTGACCTGTTGTGACAGTCAATAAAGTGTTGATCTGGAATGCTGAGGTTGCTGGTTCAAAACCCTGTACTTGCCTGGTCAAGGCACATACGAAAGAAGCAACTACTATGAGTTAATGCTTCCCACTCCCCACTTTCTCTCCCTCTCTCTCTCAGATCAATAAATAAAGTCTTTCTTTTTTTGAGAGAGAGAGAGACAGACAGACAGACAGGGACAGACAGGAAGGGAGAGAGAAACATCAATTCATAGCTGCAGCACCTTAGTTATTCATTGATTGCTTCTCATATGTGCTTTGACCAGGGGGCTCCAGACGAGCCAGTGACCCCTTGCTCAAGCCAGCGACCTTGGGCTCAAGCCAGCAACCTTGGGCTGCAAGCCAGTGACCTTTGGGCTCAAGCCAGCAACCATGGGGTCATGTCTATGATCCCACGCTCAAGTCAGCAACCCTGCGCTCAAGGCAGATGAACCCACACTCAAGTTGGCGACCTTGGGTTTCAAACCTGGTTCTTCCGTGTTCCAGGCCAACGCTCTATACACTGCCTGGTCAGGCAATAAATAAAATCTTTAAAATAAATTAATTAAGTGCCCAGCCTGGCCTGTGGTTGTGCAATAGACAAAGAATAGACCTGAAATGCTGAGGTTGCCAGTTTGAAACCCCGGGCTTGCCTGGTCAAGGCACATACAACAAGCAAGCAATGAACAACTAAAGTGAAGCAACTATGAGTTGATACTTCTCACTCCCCTCTTCTCTATAAAATCAATAAAATATTTAAAATAAATAAAAAAATAAAGTGCCTTTAACAAAGTTCGACAATCGCTTCTTGTGGACCATGAGTACATGTTTCATGTTTGGTTATATATGCTCACCCATTAATAAATATGTGGCCACCTACTACCGTATTCCCCACGTGTAAGATGCACCATTTTTCGAAAAATTTGGGGCCTAAAAACTGGGTGTGTTTTATACAGTGGTTGTAGATTATTTTACTTGCTTTTCCCGCTTTTTTGCACTTGTTTTGTGCTCATTGTTGAAGACAGTGATTTGTCATCAGACACAAGCTCATGGATGGGAGTTTTGACAGTGATGAGGAGTTATATGAATTTTTTTTTTTTGTATTTTTCTGAAGCTGGAAACAGGGAGAGACAGTCAGACTGACTCCCGCATGGGCCCGACCGGGATCCACCTGGCACGCCCACCAGGGGCGATGCTCTGCCCACCAGGGGGCGATGCTCTACCCCTCCAGGGTGTCACTCTGCTGCGACCAGAGCCACTCTAGCGCCTGGGGCAGAGGCCAAGGAGCCATCCCCAGTGGCCGGGCCATCTTTGCTCCAATGGAGCCTCGGCTGCGGGAGGGGAAGAGAGAGACAGAGAGGAAGGAGGGGGGAGGTGGAGAAGCAAATGGGCGCTTCTCCTATGTGCCCTGGCCGGGAATCGAACCTGGGTCCCCCGCACGCCAGGCCGACGCTCTACCGCTGAGCCAACCGGCCAGGGCATGAGTTGTATGAATTTTATGATGAATAAAACTTGAGTTCAATAACTTTATGTAATACAATTTTTTTTTTTATTTGGGCCCCCAAATTAAGGTGTGTCTTATATATGGGGGAGTCTTATACATGGGGAAATATGGTATGTGTGAGGCACAATTTTAAGCACCAAACAAGACAGACAAGATCCTTGTTCTCGTGGAATCTGCATAGCAATGGGTACAGGAAGATAGTAAAAAAAGATAATTTTAGGTATTGAGAGGTGTTCCAAAGACAATCAAATGGGGTCCAGTCATACAGTATCTGTAGAAACTACCTTAGACAGGTTGGTTACGGAAGGCCTTACGAAGAGACATCTGAACCTGAGGTAGGAATAATGGGAAGAAACAGCTAATTCCAAGGTCCTAAGAATCACACACAAGATCATGGTGTGCTCAAGAAACAGCAAGAAGGCTAGAACCTAGCGAGCAAAGGGAAGGGACAGGAAAAATCAGAGGATTATTTTAGGACAATAGTCTTTCTGCTCACAGGAGTTGAAGAGGAAGAGCACTGTCTCAGCTCTTCTGTGAATCTCTCTTTTTTTTTAAAGATTTTATTTATTCATTTTTGAGAGGAGAGAGACAGAAGGGGGGAGGAGCAGGAAGCATCAACTTCCATATATGCCTTGACCAGGCAAGCCCAGGGTCTTGAACCAGCGATCTTAAGTGTTTCAGGTCAATGCTTTATCCACTGCGCCACCACAGGCCAGGCTGAATGTCTCTTTTCTAAGTTACTTGTAAGAAGTGTGTGGGAAGCCAGGAAAATGGCTATGAAGTTCTCCCCATCACTAAGTAAGGGGCACTTAGTCCTCCAGCTGTCACAGTCACCTCCCATTCTTCCTCATTGCTAATAAGGCCAAGGTTTAACCCCCCACCAGGTCAGTCAGTTTTGCTCATTAGGAAAGAGCATCAGGTCTCAGCCTGACTGCTTCTCCCTTTGAGGGGGTTGGGTGGAAGACATGACACTGGGTGGGCAAACTGCAGCTGATCTCATCCATTCAGATTCACTTACTCAACAGATACTAGTGAGCACCCCTGGGTGGGCACACAACACTTGGGCCAACCACCTCACAGAAACTACTGGTTATGCTCAGGCCATTTCACAGATCGAAAAGGTTAAGTCACTTGCTCAGGATCATAAAGCAGGAAGTGGCAAAGTAAGACTGAAACTCAGTTTTTCTTTTTTAATTTCATAATTTGGACATGAATATTCCTGACATTCTAAAGTTAGGGAATAACATCAAAACCCATGTACTCCATAGAAAGCTCAAGAAATACAACTTGAAGCCTCCTGTGTATCTCTCCTCTCTCCTCACTCCACTGAACAGTGTGACCTCGGACTGCTCCCACTTGGGAAACACTGCAAATGGCATCACCATCCATTCCGTAGCACAAGCCAGAAATTCTAAAAGGTACCAGGGACACTTACCTCTTCTTCCAATCAGTCACCAAGTTCAATTAACTGATATCTATTTCTATTTGCACTATTCTTCCCATCTCCTTTCTTCAAGTATCATCTCTTATCTGGATTATTACAGTGGACTCCTAACTGGTCTCCCTGCAGCTACTCTTCCCCCTCTTCAGTCTAATCTTCATATTACAACCACCATTCTTCTTAAAACATTTCAATACTGCTCTTTGCTCTTGGGATATAGACAAAATCACTTACAAGGCATGCAAGGTTTCGTATGGGCTTTCCCCTACTCAGCACTCGAGTGCTTTTTTTTTTTTTTTTTTTTTTTTTTCAGAGACAGAGAGGAATCAGAGAGAGGGATAGACAGGGACAGACAGACAGGAATGGAGAGAGATGAGAAGCATCAATCATCAGTTTTTCGTGGTGACACCTTAGCTGTTCATTGCTTGCTTTCTCATATGTGCTTTGACTGCGGGCCTTCAGCAGACCCAGTAACCCCTTGCTTGAGCCAGTGACCTTGGGTCCAAGCTGGTGAGCTTTGCTCAAACCAGAGGAGCCCATGCTCAAGCTGGCGACCTTGGGGTCTCGAACCTGGGTCCTCAGCATCCTAGTCTGACGTTCTAGCCACTGCGCCACCACCTGGTCAGGCCTCAGCACTCTAGCTTTATCTCAACCCCTTATCCTCTGTGTTTTGGAGGCCCAATCCTTATTGCAGTCCCTTATAATCTCCAAGCTCACTCCTACCACAGCCTTTGTACATGTTGTCCCTTCCTTCTTCCCCTGAATAACCCTCTTCCTTTTCTCAGCTAAGTTTTCCTTAAGCTCCTCTAACTGTATCATTCCTTGGCACCTGTCACTTTGACAATTATACATCTGTTTGTGAAATTAATTAATTACTCTCTTCCCTAATCATCCAAAAATCAAGACTTACTTAGTACAAAATACATGCTAAGTAGATAAGTCAAAGTACATATAACATATATCACGTGCCAGGCAGTGTTCCTAGCACTTAACATGTATTAAATCACTTAAAAACTCCCAAAAGCCCCCCCCTCCCATTTTTAGAGACAGAGAGTCAGAGAGAGGGACAGACAGGCAGGAACGGAGAGATGAGAAGCATCAATTATTAGTTTTTCGTTGTGTGTTGCAACACCTTAGTTGTTCATTGATTGCTTTCTCATATGTGCCTTGACCGTGGGGGTGCAGCAGACCAAGTAACCCCTTGCTCAAGCCAGCGACCTTGGGTCCAAGCTGGTGAACTTTGCTCAAACCAGATGAGCCTGCGCTCAAGCTGGCGACCTCGGGGTCTCGAACCTGGGTCTTCCACATCCCAGTCTGATGCTCTATCCACTGTGCCACCGCCTGGTCAGGCAAAAGCCCTTTTTGATGTAGGTAAATTAGCTCTACTTTATGTGCTAAGTGGCAGAGCTGTGATATGATGAACTCAGTCAGTTTCTGGAGTCTATGTGCAAGCACACTGTGGTGCCTCACTAGCACCTGTTGAATGCAGGAGAGTGTTGATAAGGACTAGATAGCACCATCAGTAACTTCAGTTGAACTAAAATAATTTCACTTGGGTTTTAGTAAGGGTTTGATTGGAACTTTGCTGCAAAACATTTATCTTCCCAGCATTTTATTCGTTTCTTTGAAAATCCATTCACCTTGACTGGTACTATCATGACTGATGTTGAGCAGAGGAGGCGGCTCAGCAAACTGCTAGGGGGCAGGAGAAAATTGGCTTGGAGTGAGACAAAATTGCGGATCATCTGGAGTATGGGTAATCCCATAAAGCGATTTCAAAGATTTTCATGGACATCATCTCAATTAACCTTTACTGATTTCTGATAAAGCCTCACACACAGTGCAGTTCTTCCTCAGTAACAGATGAAGCAAGATGCTGGTGTTAGAACTGCTAAACCATACAAAATCAATGAATCACAGGGTGAGGTGAGGATGGTGATCCACACTTCTGCTTCAGAACTGCAATGAACCTGACCTGTGGTGGCACAGTGGATAAAGTATTGACCTGGAATGCCGAGGTCGCAGGTTTGAAACCTGAGGCTTGCCTGGTTAAGGCACATACAAGAAGCAATTAAGATGAGTTGATGCTTCCTGCTCCTCCCCCCTTCCTCTAAAATCAATAACTAAAATCTTAAAAGAGAGAGAGAAGTGCAACGATATCGCTAGCCTTAGACTTTCCTAACAGAGGAAGACCTTTTACCCTCTTTTAAGGATTAAAGGTATCTGGCACACTTTTCTTAATTCTTGGGTGGAACCTCAGTGAGGAAGAATTTCTCCTAGGTTTTCTCGGTACGGCTAGAGTAGGGCAATTATTCCACAAGTTCAATATTTATGGTCAAGAACTCTATAAATTCCCTACATTAAAGTGACTAACTTTTTTACAATGAAAAGGAGGACAAAGATAAATTGAAGAAAACAATATTGTAAATAAAAGAAACATTTTATTAATTGCAACAATACATTATAATAAATACATAATAAAAACACTTGTAATATTTTATATTGTAATTATGCTTACATGCCTACTAATTTTTAATAATTGTAAGAAAAAAGTACTCATTTAGATACAAATACGTCACATCACACAATGGATCGACTCTGCATTAACCGAATATGGACATTTACAGATTAGTCTTCCAATATCAAAAAGGAGGACATGTAGGAGGACACTTTTCTAGGGAGGACAGAACTTACAAAAGGACTGTCCTCCCTAAAGGAGGACGATTGGTCATCTTATCTACATGCAATTAATCCTAAAGCAGTACAGTGAAAATATAACAATTCAGAAAATTCTTCACATGGAACCCAAGTACCAATGTCAGTGGAAGTCAAGAAATTGTATGTCCATTTTTTTATGCTTTGATGGGAGAATGTGCCATTATATAAGTTTTTAAAAAAGATTTTATTTGTTGATTTTAAAGAGAAAAAGGCAGAGGGGAGGAGAGAGAAGTATCAATTCCTAGGTAGTTGCTTTTCCTTTGTGCCTTGAGCGACAAGCCCAGGGCTTGGAAGGGGTGACCTCAGCATTCCAGGTGGACGCCTTACCCACTGCACCACCACAGGCTGTATGCACATTTTCTTTCTGTGCATTTTACTAAGGAAAGGCTTTCATTAGTTTTTTCCAGGGCTCAGAAGTAAAAAAAGGTTAAGAATCACAATCCCTCACGCCTGTACACAATTCTGTCTGGTTCACGGTTGTGCCTTGTTAGAGGCTACTTCGCAGGAGGAAACATTTATACTTCTTCAAGTACCTGGTAGCAATGAGTGGCGGTTAGAGGAACTAAAATTGCCACCCCATGTGAATTAGACCTTGTAACAGCACAGACCTCAAATCCTATAAATAGGTCTAAGGGAAGTGATTAGCATTCACCTCCTTGAAGGCGGAAGCTGCATGTAAGGCCAAGGGCAGTCAGGAGCGCTTGAGTCCTATCCCGAGCAGGTCACCAACCAGCTCTGTAACCTTGCACAAGTTGCATACCCACTCTGGGCTTCAGTTTCCACATCTGCTAGGAAGTTGAACCGCATGGTCTTCATGGTCCTTCCCGCCGCGAGGCAGCCACCAAGTAGGCCTAGTCATTACAGCAGCTTCCTGTGGGCGCGGTGCAGGGCTTTAACGGTCCCCCTCCTTCCCCCGCTCAGGCCCGCGAAACCCTCTACAACACGCCCCTCGAAGTGACGGTACTTCCCCAACCGCAGCCAGAGCACGGCTCCGCCCCTTCCCGGAGCCATCCCATCGTGCCCCGCGCCAGGGTCCTAAAGCGGCGGGACGCCTCCCGCCTTTCCGCGGCTCCGACCCCGAACTCTTCTACCTAATTCTCCTGGGCGCCCTGACCTATCAACGTCTAGTATCCCAGCCAATCACGCGGGCCCGAAGTCTTTCCTTCGGTCCACTCTCCTCCCAGTGCTCAGCCGGTGTGAGCCCAAGGCCTTCACCAGGCCAATCCAATCAACAGCCAGCTCTCCCCTGACCCACCCCCTCGGCCAATCCACGCTACCATTCTGCTGCCCGCCAACCAACCCGAGCCTTGAAACCAGCGGGCGAATGGACTCAGGGCGGCCCTTCAACGCTGACTGCCTAGCCAATTGAAGATTCCGCGTGGCCACGGCGGCAGCCAATCGACGTGGAGCGCGGTGCCGCCGCGGCGAGGTCCGGCCCGAATATCCCTCCGCCTTCCTTCCCTCCCTCCCTCCCTCCCTCCCTCTCTCTCCCTCCCTGAGAGCCGCGGTTCACTTACAGCCTTCCTTCTTTCTCCCTCCGCCACCCGAGCACCAGCCGCGCTCTGAGCTGCCCCCGGGGTCCCTTCCCCGCCTCCAGAGAAGCAGCTGCCGCCGCCGCCGGCAGGAGCAAATTGGGAGGGAGGAAAGGAGAAAAGGAGGAAGGAAGGGAGCCGGAGCGACTAACAAGAGGGAGCCGGTGAATGGGCTGGTGGTGACCCCCGCCCCCCACCCCACCCTCCCTTCCCACCCGACCCCCAACCCCCATCCCCAGTTAGAAGCCGCCGCCCCAGAGGCCGGACCGACGTCTTAAGAGAAGTCGTCGCCGCCACCTCCGCCATGGAGCTGATCACCATCCTCGAGAAGACCGTGTCTCCGGGTAGGACGCGGGGGCCGGGGGTCGGGCTGAGGTGATTGGGTTGGGGGAAGGGAAAGCCCTGGACCCGCTGACCCTGTCCTCTTTCCCACTTTTCTTCCCCCCAGATCGGCTGGAACTGGAAGCGGCGCAGAAGTTCCTGGAGCGTGCGGCCGTGGAAAACCTGGTGCGTGCCATCCCGCCGGCCCCCATCCCTCCGTCTCCCCATCCCCTGCGTGCGGGCCTTCCCGCCCTCCTGGAGGCCCAGGCCTCGGGAACCCACCCCGCCCCATCCCGTCCCCCTCCCCCCGCCCGTCCAACCTAACCCCGCCATCGGGAAGCCGGTGGGTGTGTCCCGCCCCGGGCCCCGGCAGCTGGCCAATGGCGCGGCGCGCCGGGGCGACTGCACCCAATCGCCGCGCGTCCTGAGGGCGGCGGTGCAGCGGCAGGGAGAGAGAGGGAGGGAAGGGAAGTTAGGTTGCACCGCGCTGCGTGTTCAGCAAGGGTGGGGGTTGGGGAGCCGGGCCTAGGGGCCATGTGGAAGCACCGAGCCCAGTTGCCCGCCCTGTTCTGACCCGGGCAGGCTTCTCCTTCCTGTCCTGTGGCCCCTGTGATTCCACCTACCTCTCAGAGCTCTACCCTTTCCTATCTCTTGGTCTGTACTCATAGGCAGGCCTGGCAACCGAATGCATGTTGACTTATTCTAGGCAATATTTCTCTTTTTCTGCCTGTTAATTTGCCCGGGATTTTTTCATTTTTATTACTTCGATGAGTAGAGAATTGGTACCCAGACAGCAGTCTGAGGCTCATCCTTGAGATCGGGTCCGTTTCCAGATGAAATCACAGAGGAAAGTTCCTCGTTTTTCATAATTTTGGATTGAAAGGGTACAGGAAAAAGGAAGATAAGTCCACTAGGGTCTGGACTTTTACGTAAAAATGTGGGATGGATTGGTTGAAATAGCCTGTGTCTGCAGTGTTGTTTTCTTTAGTGTTTCCTTTTGGGAGAATGGGGAGCAGAGGGAAAGGTGGATCATACTTGACATCTTTTAAAGATGATAGGTAATGTCTAAATAACACTAAGCATGTGTGTTTCTTTGGGTTAATTAGGCAAATGATGTAAGCAAAAAACAGTGACAAGGCCTATTTTATACGAATTACCTTTCAGTGATTCTTTTTTTGTTCTTACATTGCCAGATTTTACTGCTACATTTTTGTTCATGACTTTACAGAAAAGGTTTCTTTCCTCTGGTATAGACTGATGATAGTTCTATTTGGAGTATATTCCTGTTTCTGGCTTTGTTAATTTGGAAGAAACCTTTTATGTCATCCCTAGCATTCCTAACATTATTTAGTAGTACGTAAAACTTTTTTAAGAGTGATTTTCTGCTCTGGTTGTCAGTGGTTAGAAGCTGTCTGCTTTTGGTTTTTCCTGTTAACTTTTCAGGAAAAGTTTTGGACAGAGCTTTTTGCAGGGTAGAGGAGTATGTGTTAAAATTTTTAAACAAAGGGAGTCGTTTTGGGGTTCTGTATTACAAAAGACTCAGTGTCCTTTTGGGGAGTCCACTATGTTTAGTGGACAACTCTAGTAAAAAATGTATAGGAACATGTACTGTGTTGACTGTTGACTGTTAAATATAATTGCCTTGACAAATTTGCTGTCACATTTTTATGTTTTCGGTTTCCACCTATTTCTAAGTATCATTTTTTCCCCTGTAAATCTGCTCTTTTATGCTGTTCCCCACTTGCTGAAGACTCACAACTGAAATAGGACTTTCTAACTCTATGTTTTGGGTTTATAAGTATTTCCCTCTCATACAAGATTATTTGCTTTTCTGAGATAACTGTAATAACATACTCATTTATTCAACAAATATTGAGTACCAGGCATTGTTCTAGGTACATCTTTAGAAGTCCCCTGACTACTAGATTGTCAACCTTGCTTTAATTCTGGGGGATCTAATGTGAAGATTTAGGCACTAAGAATGACTTTGATAGGAAAATCTAACTTGTTAAGTATTGAGGGTGCATGAGTAGATGGTTGACTTCTTTAATGTACTAACATACAGAAGACTTAAAGTAAGTATTTTGGAGTTTTCTGAAATATGATATGTCCTAAAAGATTTAGGTTCTCCCCAGTGTTTTGGTGTTCCATAAGCTATCCTCAGTTGAAATTCCTAAGAGATATTTTCATTCACTAGTGCATCTTCTCTTAACAGCCTACTTTCCTTGTGGAACTGTCCAGAGTGCTAGCAAATCCAGGAAACAGTCAGGTTGCCAGAGTTGCAGCAGGTCTACAAATCAAAAACTCTTTGACATCTAAAGATCCAGATATCAAGGCACAATATCAGCAGAGGTGGCTTGCTATTGATGCTAATGCTCGACGGGAAGTCAAGAATTATGTAAGTAACTATTACCTCCTTTTGGTCCTATAGCCTAGGGAACCAGAGAAATCTTGGTCAGTTCATTTATCATTTACATGGGATAGAGCTGATGGTATAATAGGTTTTTGGTACCTAAACTTTACTTGAAGACAAAAATTGTATCTCATTTAAATCTCAGTTCAGCTTGTGTATTCCCATAATGGATTGGAATTCTTTTCAGATAACTGAGATAAACTGCAGCAGTTTGGGAAACTTGAATTAGATGCCAGAATTTGTAGAATCTCTGGAGAATTGGACTACTATACAAATTGAGTTTCCAAACTTGTGTTATCAGAATCAGTTAAAGAATTTGTTAATGATATGGTTTCAAGCTCTCTCTGTAATTTTGCTTTGGAGTGTGAGGCTCAGGGATTTTTTTTTTTTTTAACAGAGACAGAGGGAGAGTCAGAGGTAGGGACAGACAGACAGGAATGGAGAGAGATGAGAAGCATCAATCATCAGTTTTTCGTTGTGACACCTTAGCTGTTCATTGATTGCTTTCTCATATGTGCTTTGACTGCGGGCCTTCAGCAGACCCAGTAACCCCTTGCTCGAGCCAGTGACCTTGGGTCCAAGCTGGCGAGCTTTGCTCAAACCAGATGAGCCCGCGCTCAAGCTGGCGACCTTGGGGTCTCAAACCTGGGTCCTCTGCATCCCAGTCCAACGCTCTATCCACTGCGCCACCGCCTGGTCAGGCCTCAGGGATATTTTTTTAACTGTCTTCTCAAGTGATCCATCTAGTCAGTCAGCACCTACTCCTGTTGAAATTCTGCTATAGATAATTTTCATTATTTGGTGGTTTAGACATGCTACTCTGTGTAGTCAGAAGGGAAATTAAATCATCTCTTGGGCCTTTTCAAGCCCAAAGAGTTTGTGAAATAAGATTAATAGTTCTTTTATCAAATACTTAGCAAATTATGAAAAACTTTCTTAAGAAACATCTGGCTCCCCCCGTCCCCGAAGTGGGCGGGTGGGGGCTGCGGCAGACAGACAGATTCCTGCTTGTGCCGACTCCACCTGGCATGCCCACTAAGGGGCGATGCTCTGCTGCAATCAGAGTCATTCTAGCACCTGAGGTGGGGGCCATGGAGCTATCCTCAGTGCCCAGGCCAACTTTGCTTTAATGGAGCCTTAGCTGTGGGAGGGGAAGAGAGAGACAGAGAGGAAGGAGTAGGGGAGGGGTGAAGAAGCCAGATGGGCGCCTCTCCTGTGTGTCCTGGCTGGGAATTGAACCTGGGACCTCCACACACCGGGCTGACGCTCTACTGCTGAGCCAACCAGCCAGGGCTAACATCTGGCTTTTGATCAAAGCATTTAGATTGGGCAGATGAGTTTTATTGAAAATTGAAATGTATGTTGTTGCTCTGTGTCATTGAAGTTCTGTGAGTTTCATTTTTTATTTTTATTTTTTATAAAGACAGAGAGTCAGAGAGAGGGATAGATAGGAACAGACAGGAACGGAGAGAGATGAGAAGCATCAGTCATCAATTTTACGTTGTAGCGCTTTAGTTGTTCATTGATTGCTTTCTTATTTGTGCCTTGACCGTGGGCCTTCAGCAGATCGAGTAACCCCTTGCTCAAACCGGTGACCATGGATCCAAGCTGGTTAGCTTTGCTTAAACCAGATGAGCCCACGCTCAAGCTGGTGACCTTGGGGTCTTGAACCTGGGTCCTCCGCATCCCAGTTCGATGCTCTATCCACTGTGCCACCACCTGGTCAGGCTCTTTTAATTTTTAATTTATTGATTTTAGAGAGGAGAGGAGGGAGAAAGAAACATCGACTTGTTCCATTTATGCATTCATTGGTTGACTCTTGGCATGTGCCCCAACCAGGTATCAAACCCACAAACATGGCACATCAGGACAGTGCTCTAACCAACTGAGCTAGCTACCTGGCCAGGGCTCTTGTGACTTTTTTTTTTGTTTTTTTGTTCGTTGGTTTGGTGTTTTTTTTTACAGAGACAGAGAGTGAGTCAGAAAGAGGGATAGACAGGGACAGACAGACAGGAACGAAGAGATGAGAAGCATCAATCATTTGTTTTTTGTTTTTTTTCCCCTTTTTTTTTTCCTCTGGAGCTGGAAACGGGGAGAGACAGTCAGACAGACTCCCGCATGTGCCCAACTGGGATCCACCTGGCACGCCCACCAGGGGCAACGCCCCGCCCACCAGGGGGCGATGCTCTGCCCCTCCGGGGCGTCGCTCTGCCCGGACCAGAGCCACCCCAGAGCCACCCCAGCGCCCGGGGCAGAGGCCAAGGAGCCATCCCCAGCGCCCGGGCCATCTCCGCTCCGATGGAGCCCCGGCTGTGGGAGGGGAAGAGAAAGACCAGGAAGGGGGCGGGTGGAGAAGCAAATGGGCGCCTCTCCCACGCGCCCTGACTGGGAATCGGACCCGAGTCCCCCGCAAGCCAGGCCGACGCTCCACCGCTGAGCCAACCGGCCAGGGCCTCAATCATTAGTTTTTCATTGCGCGTTGTAACACCTTAGTTGTTCATTGATTGCTTTCTCCTGTGTGCCTTGACCACGGGCCTTCAGCAGACCGAGTAACCCCTTGCTGGAGCTAGGGACCTTGGGTTCAAGCTGGTGGGCTTTTGCTCAAACCAAATGAGCCCGTGCTCAAGCTGGTGACCTCGGGGTCTCGAACCTGGGTTTTCTGCATCCCAGTCCGACGCTCTCTTCACTGCGCCACCACCTGGTCAGGCCTCTTGTGACTTTTTCGTTGAACTAGAAATTTTTATTTCTAAATGTAGCAAAAGATTCAGAATGCATGGGCAGGTGTCTTTTTTTTTTTTTTTTTTTTAAGCTGTTTAACTGCCTGTCCTACCTGTATAAGGCACTAACTAAGTCAGGCATCATTGGTCCTTGCTGTTTGAGGGGAAACCAGTGGGGATACTTGTGTATTTGTGCAGGTGTGGTTATGCACATTTTATTTGCTATTTCTTGGTTCAAAGTGTCAGCATTAGGTAAATTAGTACCCCATTAGGCAATAACTTCTCTTGGTTACATACCGCTTTCCCAAGTCTTACGTGGAAACACCTTATTTTGAGTCTGTCTTTAAATACATCGAGCTATTTCTATTCACATTGGATCTACTTATATAGTAACATTTTAATATTCTCTTTAGCAATTTGATATACTGTAAATGAAAGTTATGCCATGAATCACTGCAAGTCTTCATTACCTACATTGCAGTGCCCAAATGTGGTAAGAAATGGTTGGGACTGTAACTGCCTTTTTTTGGGTTTTTTGCACATCCCTATTTCTTTTTTTTAAAAATAATTTTGATGCCTGTATCTCTTTTTTTTTAAATTTTATTTATTTATTTATTTTAGAGAGGAGAGGGAGGGAGAGACAGAGAGAGAGAGAGAGAGAGAGAGAGGAGAGACAGAGAGAGAGAAGTGGGGGAGGAGCTAGAAGCATCAACTCCCATATGTACCTTGACCAGGCAAGCCCAGGGTTTCGAACCGGCAACCTCAGCATTTCCAGGTCAACACTTTATCCACTGCGCCACCACAGGTCAGGCGCACATCCCTATTTCTTAATTTGAGAGACAGAGAAACATCAGTTTGTTCCACTCATTTATACATTCATTAGTTGTTTCTTGTATGTGCCCTGATCAGGGATCAAACCCACAGCTTTAGTGTACTGGTATAATGCTCTAACCAGCTGCCCTATCCTGCTAGGGCAGCACGTCACTCTTAACACCAAAATTTTTCTAAGATTTGCTTTTCTTTTTTTTTTTTTAATTTATTCATTTTAGAGGGGAGAGGGAGAGAGAGAGAGAGAGAGAGAGAAGGGGGGGAGGAGCTGGAAGCATCAACTCCCATATGTGCCTTGACCAGGCAAGCCCAGGGTTTTGAACCGGCGACCTCAGCATTTCCAGGTCGACGCTTTATCCACTGCGCCACCACAGGTCAGGCCAAAATTTTTCTAAGATTTGAATAAGAATTTGTTGAGCCCTTGTGCATGAAGAAAAAATTAGCAATTATCTTGGTCTTTTCCCCTTCCATAACACATCTAGTAATTAATACTTTCTCAGTGCTGGTGGCAATGTTTTTTTTTTTTTACAGAGACAGAGAGAGCGAGTCAGAGAGAGGGATAGACAGGGACAGACAAATAAGAATGGAGAGATGAGAAGCATCAATCATTAGTTTTCGTTACGCATTGCAACACCTTAGTTGTTCATTGATTGCTTTCTCATATGTGCCTTGACCATGGGGCTACAGCAGACGGAGTAATCCCTTGCTCAAGCCAGCGACTTTGGGTCCAAGCTGGTGAGCTTTGCTCAAACCAGATGAGCCCGCGCTCAAGCTGGCGATCTCGGGGCCTCGAAACTAGGTTCTCTGCATCTCAGTCTGGTGCTCTATCCGCTGCGCCACCGCCCGTTCAGGCGGCAATGTTTTTTTTTTAATCTGGGTCTTAGGCAAAATTGAGAGCTAGTTTCTTTTTCTTTCTTTTTTTTTTTCCAGAGACAGAGTCAGAAAGAGGGATAGATAGGGACAGACAGACAGGCACGGAGAGAGATGAGAAGCATCAATCATCAGTTTTTCATTGTCACACCTTAGTTGTTCATTGATTGCTTTCTCATATGTACCTTAACCGGGGGGCTACAGTAGACTGAGTAACCCCTTGCTTGAGCCAGTGACCTTGGGTTCAAGCTGGTAAGCTTTGCTCAAACCAGATGAGCCCATGCTCAAGCTGGTGACCTTGGGGTCTCGAACCTGAGTCCTCTGTATCCCAGTCTGACGCTCTATTCACTGCACCACCATCTGGTCAGGCTAGTTTCATATTTTTATTTCATATCATTGAATATTATCATCAGGGCATTCTTACTTTAAAATAAAGTAATGTTCAGTACTCTGGAGTTGAACATTTGTAATTTCTAAATCAAGTAATGGCAATTCTGGAAGCAATTTAAAAGGAGCAACATAGCCCTGGCTGGGTCACTCAGTTAGTTGAAGCATCATCCCTGTGCACCAAGGTTGTGTGTTTGATCCCCAGTCAAGGTACATAAAGAAGCAACCAATGAGGCCCTGACCAGTTAGCTCAGTTGGTTAAGAGCATCATTCTGAAACAATAAGATTACCAGATTGATCCTGGGCCAGGGCACATGTGGGAAGCTGACAATGAGCGCATGACTGTGTGGAAGAGCAAATGAGTGCTTCCCTTTCCCCTCCCTTCCTCTGTGTCTCTCTGAAAATAAAAGAAATTAAGCCCTGGCTGGATAGCTTGTTTGGTTGGAACATCGTCCTGGAGCACAGAGTTGCCAGTTCAATTCCCTGGTTGGGGCACATACAGGAGCAGCTCAATGTTTCTGTCTCTCTCTCTACCTTCTCTCAAAAAGAAGCAACCAATGAATGCACAACCTAAGTACAACAATAAATTGATGTTTCTCTCCCACTCAAATCAATCAAAAATTTTTTTAAAAAATCAAAAATGAAGGTGCATGTGGTTCATTACTCTCAGAGATGGTGCAGTGTAGTACAAAGGCGCGCTGGACTGAAACTCTTAGACTTGGGTTAATACCTGTTCAGCTCCTGCTATTTTGGACAATTCATCTTGACCCCTCCTCCTCCCTTAGACTTTTGACATACAATTTTGTTAAAGTCCATTCTAGCTTTGGTAGCCCTAGAGAGCAAAACCTTCATTTAAAATCAACCAGAACTGTTTGTTATTTGGTAGAGCTGGTGGGAGTGGGAGCAGGCAGGGGTGGTGGTGTACTGTATAGGGGGAAAGATGGGGAGGTCATTATTAGCTACAAAGCAGGATTCTGAATGACCTGACCCAGTCAGCAGAGCTGGCCTGAATATTTGGCAGCTACTCTTTGTCCTGTGTTCATGCCAGGAACAGTTAACTGTTTGCCTTTTGAGTGGACTGGTGATTCTCTTTTTTTTTTAGATTTTATTTATTGATTTTGGGTGTGGTGGTAAGTGTGGAAAACATTAACTTGTAGTAGTTACCTCTTGTATGTGCCTTGGCTGGGGCCCAGGGTTTTGAACTAGCAACCTTAACATTACAGGTCAAAGCTTTATCCACTGTGCCACCACAGGTCAGGCATGGACTGGTGATTCTTAATGAGTTCATTCACTGGCTTAGCTGACCATAGTAATGATTAATCCTGGGTCCATTGTGTCTTCATCCTTTATTTGTACCTGTGCTTTTACCCTTTATATAAATGCTTATATGATTACTGTTTCAAATGAGACATGTTTAATGATAAGATTTTTTTTTTTTACTTTTATTGATTTTAGAGAGAGAGCAAGGCAGAGAGAGGCAGAAACATCAATCTGTTTCTGTATGTGCTCTGACCGGGGATCAAACCAGCAACTTTTGCATATCAATGCGGTGCTCTGACCAAGCTCTCCGGCCAGGACTATGGATTTCATTTTAATAGGCATATCTGACTAGTACTTGGTATCTCTCAAGAGGACTGTTCTTTTATTTTTAAGGAAACAGAACAAATTCAGATTGGGGGTTAAATAAGCATAATTCTTAGGTATTAGTAACATCAATTACTTCGTATCTATATCTAGTGATGTTACTTGACTGAGGCCTCTCTATGAAAGTTACCCAGCATGCTAAATTGTCAATGACCAGAAGGTAGAAGGTTTATTCTGCATTTCATGAGTGGGAATATCTCTTCCTTAAATAAGGTTAGACCATGATCTACTATGAATCAGACCCAACCCGAATGCCCCAGAGTTATTTAGCCTCATCCCCAAATCCCACTTTCTGTCCACAAAGCAAGGCTGTGAGCATCCTTCCATTATATCACTAAGGAACCTAGAAGGTGAATTTTGTGATCTCCTTCACCTTTTAATGCTACCGCCTTTCTGTTACTTTTCTACCTTGTGTTGAACATTGAAGTGAGGTGATTGGCTTTGGAGAATTCCGTCTGGAGGTGGGGGAGGTGGTTGGGATTTTTTCCTGGGGTCTGGGCAGTGTTGATTGTGCTGATGTTGGTATTAAGGCTGGCTTTCCCATCCCCAACAACTGATCTATACTGTATATGCCTGTTATACTTTTCTGTTATAGAAAACTCAGTTCTAAGAGGTGATTGTTAGGAATTGACATCTTTCATCTTGTTTTTCTTTTGTGTCTGTGTATGCAGGTTTTGCAGACTTTGGGCACAGAAACTTACCGGCCTAGTTCTGCCTCACAGTGTGTGGCTGGTATTGCTTGTGCAGAGATCCCAGTGAACCAGTGGCCAGAACTCATTCCACAGCTGGTGGCCAATGTCACAAACCCCAACAGCACAGAGCATATGAAAGAGTCAACATTGGAAGCTATTGGTTACATTTGCCAAGATATAGTAAGAGCTGCCTTTATCTAACATACATAACTATATGATATCATCTGGTTGTGACATGTGTGATACAGCATCAGGATTATCTTAACCATATAAAGAAAACCAAGTTACTACAAAATGTTTTGAAAGTAGAACTGCTTTATTTGTTAATTTAGACTTCTAAGTTAACTTATCCTCACATTGTTAGTCATGTCCTAAAATTAAGAGACTTAAGGGTCAAACTCAAAATGGAAATCCGTGTGTTTGGAGAGGCGTAGATTCTTGACTTTTAAGGACACTCTTATCTTGGATCATCCCTGATCTAATCTAAATATCCTCGTGTGCCATGGCTGCTGTTACACTTTCATTGACAATCTTACAGAAACGGTTCACCAGCTCTTTTTTTGTATTTTAAGTTAGAAGCGGGGAGGCAGTCATACAGACTCCTTCATTCGCCCGACCGGGATCCACCTGGCATGCCCACCAGGGGGCGATGCTCTGACCATCTGGGGCGTTGCTCCACAGCAACAGAGCCATTCTAGTGTTTGAGGTGGAGGCCATGGAGCCATCCTCAGCGCCTGGGCCCACTTTGTTACAATGGAGCCTTGGCTGTGGGAGGGGAAGAGAGAAATAGAGAGGAAGGAGAAGGGGAAGGGTGGAGAAACAGATGGGCGCTTCTCCTGTGTGCCCTGACCAGGAATCGAACCCAGGATTTCTTTTTGTATTTTTCTGAAGCTGGAAACGGGGAGAGACAGACAGACTCCCGCATGCGCCCGACCGGGATCCACTCAGCACGCCCACCAGGGGCGACGCTCTGCCCCTCTGGGGCGTCACTCTGTTGCGACCAGAGCCACTCTAGCGCCTGGGGTAGAGGCCAAGGAGCCATCCCCAGCGCCTGGGCCATCTTTGCTCCAATAGAGCCTCGCTGCGGGAGGGGAAGAGAAAGACAGAGAGGAAGGAGAGGGGGAGGGGTGGAGAAGCAGATGGGCGCCTCTCCTGTGTGCCCTGGCCGGGAATCGAACCTGGGACTCCCGCACGCCAGGCCGATGCTCCACCACTGAGCCAACTGGCCAGGGCTTCACCAGCTCTTGCTGTAATTGGATTAACCACTGGAGCCACAGCACAGTGTGTGAAATGCAGCTGTCCTAAGACTGTTGTTGTTGCTGAGGTTACCACTTTTGGTGTCTGTTTTGATACAAAGACTTGAAGCAGAGAAGTCCATAGCTCTTGACATGAACTTAGACTCCCTTGATGTGTGCCCAGGTGTTGAGCCTTGGCCCTTAGATATTCTGCAGCTATACTTGAGTTGGTACAGATGGCTTGGGGGGGGGGGATCACACTGCCATTTCCATTTGCACAGAAGGGAGTGGGGAGCAGTATTACCTCATGTCCAGAGTCATGCTAAGAAGTCAGAGATGAAGTTGATGAGTTTAACTTTTTTCGGGTCAATATTTGGACTATCAGACCCTGGGATATTTTGTCCCTAAATGGAAATGTGTAGAGAAAGATCAGAGAAAGTCATGATACTCGCTCAAGTGGATTTTACACTTAAAAGGACTGCTGATTAGTCATGAGTTCATTATTATGTTCATTGCACTTCTCTGCTTGTTTCAGGACCCAGAGCAACTACAAGATAAATCCAATGAGATTCTGACTGCCATAATCCAGGGGATGAGGAAAGAAGAGCCTAGTAATAATGTGAAGCTAGCAGCTACTAATGCACTCCTGAACTCATTGGAGTTCACCAAAGCAAACTTTGACAAAGAGGTAAGTGCCTTTCGACAGAAAGGTGTGGATTCAGAGGGTAAGGAGAATTAAACCAAAGATGTTTTTTTATTTGTTTGTTTGTTTTATGATTTAGAAAGGACAGTCTTGTTTAGAAGTGTTCATTTTTATTCCAGTTAAGATTTGTGTGAGATATGGCCATGGAATAGGTGTTTGTCATTTTTCATCAGGCTTTTGGAAATAATGTGATCTATAAAGGGTTTCTAAGCTTAGGTTTTTTTTCCCCTTTGCAGTCTAAAGTGTGCTTTGAGATTTTTTTTTTTTTTTTTTTTTTGTCTTTTTCTGAAGCTGGAAATGGGGAGAGACAGGCAGACAGACTCCCGCATGCGCCCGACTGGGATCCACCCGGCATGCCCACCAGGGGGCGATGCTCTGCCCCTCTGGGGCGTTGCTCTGTAGTGACCAGAGCCACTCTAGCGCCTGGGGCAGAGGCCCAGGAGCCATCCCCAGCGCCCGGGCCATCTTTGCTCCAATGGAGCCTCGGCTGCGGGAGGGGAAGAGAGAGACAGAGAGGAAGGAGAGGGGGAGGGGTGGAGAAGCAGATGGGCGCCTCTCCTGTGTTCCCTGGCCGGGAATCGAACCCAGGACCTCTGCATGCCAGGCCGACGCTCTACTACCAAGCCAACCGGCCAGGGCCTTTTTTTTTTTTTTTAATTATAGAATTTGAGCTGCTTTATACTTCCTGAGGGAAGGTGCTTGAAAATTAAGTTTATTTTGCCTAAAAGTATTTTCTTGTTACTTATTTTTAATTGTGTTACAGTAGGCAATAACATAAAATTGACCATCTTAACCATTTTTAAGTGGAGAGTTCTGTAGTGTTAAGTATATTCATATTGTTTTGCAACCAGTCTCCAGAATTTCATCTTGCAAAACTGAAACTATTTCCATTAAACAGCTAGCTCCCCATTTTCCCTGCCTCATTCCTGGCAACAACCTTGCTTTCTGGTTTTATGATTACTTGACTCTGTTTCTGTGATTTCTCTAGATAGCTTATGTAAGTGGATTATGTGGTGTTCTGTCTTTTTGTGACTGGCTTATTTCACTTACCATAATGTCTTGGGTTCATGTGTGTAGGATGTGTCAATTTCATTTTTAAGGCTGATTGATATTCCATTGTATGTATGTATATATATCCCATACACACACACACACACACACACACACCACATTTTGTTTGTCTAATGAGAATGCTACCACGAACATGGGTGAATACGTCTCTTTGAGACCCTGCTCTCAGTTCTTTAGGATCTAAAACCAGAAGTGGACTTGCTGGGTCATATGGTCTGGAAGTAGTTTTGTATATGTGGTGACACTTCAGCTGGGCTCTTTGCCATTTCTTGGCCTTATAGTAGACAAAGTGGAGAGGTCTAAAGAAGGCCAAGGCAAACTGAAATTCTCATTGCTTAGAAAATAGGGGTTTTCTTTTAGGTTTCAGAAGACTTAGGACAGTTAGCAAATAAAGCTCGTTATTCTGTTCTCCCGTATCTTGCCACATTTGATGTGGATTTGCCACCTCCCAGGAAACCAGTTTTGTCTCTGAAATAAAGTGAATGCTTTTAATGCTCTTAATTTTTAAATACAAAGAAACAGATTTTCCGAATGTAGGTAGATTTTTTTGTTTTGCTTTTGTTTTAACTAACCATCTTTATTTAGAACCTGTGGCCGATATTTTCCTATTTTCTCCCCGATGTCTTATTAGTGAAGGTCATTTTGGGGATTAAAAGATTAGGGACCTCCTTTGAGGACAGGTCATATGATAGACACTGGGGACAAACTCTGTAGTCTTCATAGTGCTATTACTATGTCAAAGCCGCTTGGTTGGTCCAGAATTGTGTGGGTCCCTGAGGGTGTAAGGTTTTTCTTGAAGGGATAATCTAGCAGTCTTCATGTATGTGGTTTACAACTCTTCTAATTCTCTCTCTTTTTTTTTTCTGCAGTCCGAAAGGCACTTTATTATGCAGGTGGTCTGTGAAGCCACACAGTGTCCAGATACGAGAGTAAGTATGAGGTCCCTGAAAATTTTATCTTCATATTTCCTAGGAAATGACAACTCTGGGATAGTAGTTTGAAATGTTGGGAATCGGGTAACTTCAGAAATAAGGTTATTAGACCATTAAGAATTTTTCTTCAATATCTTGGAGAAGAGGGAAGAACAGTACTTAGAAAATTTACATAATAGAAGTTGACATCTTGTAAAGGGTTTAAGGAAGAAAGGATTTTTGATCCACCTACTAGTTAATTTCTTTAGTGTAAGTGATTGTTTTCCAGTGTAGCCATTGAAACAGCTTTGCTACTGCTGTAACCTAAATGTTGACTCTTGAAGCAGGTTGAAGTAACCTTAGTCTAAGTGGCATTAGTGAGTTTTGTCCTGCTCTGTCTTCCATTGGGGAATGCTAATCCAAATGTACCTCTCTTGACCCTTTAGGTTATTGACTCTCTTGAGTGGAGTAGTTACTTTTGTCAGATTGCCTTGTTATTAAATTGAATGGTAAACTGTTTAATCTGCTCTTTGCAAAAGGTACGAGTGGCTGCCTTACAGAATCTGGTGAAAATAATGTCCTTGTATTATCAGTACATGGAGACATATATGGGTCCCGCTCTTTTTGCAGTAAGTATTTCTAGTTTATGTATTTGAGCATTAGCTAATTGTAAAGCCCATCATTCTGAGTTGCTGTTTGGTTAATTCTATAAATATTTTTACTTAATATTATGAAATCAAGGAAGTTTCTTGAGTGCTAGTGTTATGTTGAAGTTCATCAGCAGTGTGCCAGAAAAACATGCCATTTCTGTGCTGGGCAACAAAAAAGATAGTGTATTTTTAAAATCTGTTTCCTCTATCTACCCTTCATTTTAGACCTAGCTTTTATATATCTATATTTTTAAATTTTTTAAATTATTATTATTTTTTTTTACAGAGGGAGTCAGAGAGAGGGATAGACAGGGACAGACAGACAGGAACGGAGAGATGAGAAGCATCAATCATTAGTTTTTTGTTGCACATGGCAACACCTTAATTGTTCATTGATTGCTTTCTCATACGTGCCTTGACTGTGGGCCTTCAGCAGACCGAGTAACCCCCTTGCTGGAGCCAGCGAGCTTGGGCTCAAGCTGGTGAGCTTTTTGCTCAAACCAGATGAGCCCACGCTCAAGCTGGCGACCTCGGGGTCTCAAACCTGGGTTTTCTGCATCCCAGTCTATTCACTGCGCCACCGCCTGGTCAGGCGATAAATCTATATTTTTAAAACTTTAATGTCTGGTTAGAGGAGGGGTCTAACTTGAACCAGCACTTAGGGTGTGAGGTGTCTTTTTTCTTCCTCTCTCTTTAAGATCACAATCGAAGCAATGAAAAGTGACATTGATGAAGTGGCCCTACAAGGGATAGAATTCTGGTCCAACGTCTGTGATGAGGAAATGGATCTGGCCATTGAAGCATCGGAGGTGAACCTGGGGGTGGGGGCGTGGAGGGAAAGTGATTACTCTGACTGGGCTTTGGGACGTGCCTCCTTTGTAGGCCTGATTGTTCTCTTCTGAGAAAGCTTTATTCCGACTGGACTTAGGCTCGTTCGCTTTGTGGAAATTTTGATTTTTTTGCTAGCCGTGAGGGAGCCATTTGATTTTTTTGCTGCTGCTCGTGAGGAAGACAGACCAATAATGTGTCATCTCATGTTTTTCCCAGTCAGGCTTGATTTGTAAATATTCAGTAGTACTATGAACACAAGGGGGCAGCAGGCAGTCACAGTTCCATGAAGTGATGTCTGGTGCTGTTTTTTCCTTTAGGAAGTCCGAATGCAAGTTTTCTAACTTCAGTGGAGATAGGGGGAAAGGGATTAGTTCTGGATTTTCAATCCTTTGAATTCAAGCTTTGTTTTCCATCTTGATGTACTTAAAAAACACAATCTTATTTTTGGCATTCTTCAGGTTACGTAGATGACAGCTTGTTAATATGAGTTGAGCTTATGAAAAAAGAATGTAATTCTTAACATTGCCTTTGTCCTTTAAGGCAGTGGTCTTCAGGCCGCGGACCGGTTCCGGTTCGTGGGCCATTTGGTACCAGTCCGCAGAGAAAAAATAACTTATATTATTTCCGTTTTATTTTTTAAAAAGGACCAGATTCCCTCTGTTACATCCGTCTAAGACTCACTCTTGACGCTTGTCTCGGTCATGTGATACATTTATCCGTCCCACCCTAAAGGCCAGTCTGTGAAAATATTTTCTGACATTAAACCGGTCCGTTGCCCAAAAAAGGTTGGAGACCACTGCTTTAAGGCCTGAAAGAATCTCATTGAAGTAGACCAAAAAATATAAATGCCCTCAAAGATCACAGCAGATGTTACCATTTGCTCTCTGTATTTTTGTATAGACCCCTGGACAGCTCTCATTGTCTGCCTTAGTACCATAACTTGTTTGCTGCTGTCCTGAATTTGCTTTATGTTTGTCCTCAGGCAGCAGAACAAGGACGGCCTCCTGAGCACACCAGCAAATTTTATGCCAAAGGAGCACTGCAGTACCTGGTTCCAATCCTCACGCAGACACTAACTAAGCAGGTGAGTTACCTTCCAAACTTAGCCAGGTTAGCGATAAAACTTTAAGGGTGAGTTTGCTGTGGGACAGCTTCCACGAAGGAGCTCAGCAACTGTTCAACTGTTACAGATGATTGAGGAACAGCTGGGCAGGATGTGTAAGGTCCTCTAGGCTCAGAATTGTTTGTGTTTTTTTGTTTGTTTTGTTTTTGTTTTTTGTTTTTACAGAGAGTCAGAGAGAGGGATAGATAGGGACAGGCAGACAGGAACAGAGAGAGATAAGAAGCATCATCAGTTTTTTGTTGCGACACCTTAGTTGTTCATTGATTGTTTTCTCATATGTGCCTTGACCTTGGGGCTATAGCAGACCGAGTAACCCCTTGCTCAAGCCAGCAAGCTTGGGTCCAAGCTGATGAGCTTTTTGCTCAAACCAAATGAGCCCACGCTTCTCGAACCTGGGTCCTCCACATCCCAGTTTGACGCTCTATCCACTGCACTACCGCCTGGTCAGGCCAGAATTGTTTGTTAAGGAGAACTTTTCAGTCTTGATCTGGAACAAGCCATACACTACTCTGATTTCCTGAGTGCTACATTGTTCAAACTAGCCGAAGAGACTTGCACTGTAAAAGTTGCAATAAAGAAAGTTTGGGAAGAGAGAAGTACAAGTTTTAAACCACTCGAATACCTGCTTATATCTGGGATATTTTTGTGAGTTCACAGTATATATATATACCTTTAAAATGATGAGGTTGAATAAGAGTTAGTCTTGCCCTGGCCGGTTGGCTCAGCGGTAGAGCGTCGGCCTAGCGTGCGGAGGACCCGGGTTCGATTCCCGGCCAGGGCACATAGGAGAAGCGCCCGTTTGCTTCTCCACCCCTCCGCCGCGCTTTCCTCTCTGTCTCTCTCTTCCCCTCCCGCAGTCAAGGCTCCATTGGAGCAAAGATGGCCCGGGCGCTGGGCATGGCTCTGTGGCCTCTGCCTCAGGCGCTAGAGTGGCTCTGGTCGCAATATGGCGACGCCCAGGATGGGCAGAGCATCGCCCCCTGGGGGGCAGAGCACCGCCCCTGGTGGGCGTGCCGGGTGGATCCCGGTCGGGCGCATGCGGGAGTCTGTCTGACTGTCTCTCCCTGTTTCCAGCTTCAGAAAAATGAAAAAAAAAAAAAAAAAAAAAAAAAAAAAAAAAAAAAGAAAATAAAGTAAAAATAAATTTTTTAAAGAAATAATACTAATTATTAAAAATCATAATAGTCACTTTGACTACAATGTAATAAAATCAGACTTTAAAATCAAAAGTTTACAGCCTGACCAGGTGGTGGCACAGTGGATAGAGTGTTGGACTGGAATGTGGAGGACCCAGGTTCAAAACCCTGAGCTTACCAGCTTGAGCATGGTACTGTGGACATTACCCCATGGTCACTGGCTTGAACCCAGGGTCACTGGTTTGAGCAAAGGGTCCCTCGTTCTGCTGTAGCGCCTGATCAGGGCATATTGGGGGGGGGGGGCAATTAATGAACAACTAAGCTGCCACAACGAAGAATTGATGTTTCTCATCTCTGTCCCTTTCTGTCCCTATCAGTCCCTTTATCTCTCATCACACACACAAAAAATCAAAAGTTTACACTAAGTCACTCAAACATTTGAAAATATTAAAACATAAACAATTAGGTCAAAGAAGATTAAAAGCATAAGATTTGGTACAAAAAGAAGTAATTAGACTTCATAAAAATGATCTAATGAATAAATAGAGAAATTCTTTTATATGAAGTGTATCTTGGTTACAGTCTGTCCCTTTAGACTTTGTGAGTAGTTTTCCTTGGTGAGGTGTTTGGAAAGATAGTTACCTCATCTCTGGTGCATGCGAAATGTTATTGAAGAGATGTCAGTGCTGTAACTTTGAGCTCTGCAAAATGTCTTGTACAAACAAGAATGTAATTTGTTTTTAGGAAAGTACACGACTCTCAATTGTAGAAGATAAGTAGAAATATATTTGGTTAAAATGGACTGGATATGCCCTTAAAATTTCTTCTCTTTCAACTTTACAGTTGATATTTTTTAATCTTTTGATCTTATTATCTTTGCTTTTGTATTTCTTTGGTTGTGTTTCCCTGCTTGGGAACAAATCATTCTTTAAGTATGTAATTATCTGAAACTGCATAGGCATCCTGCCTTAATAAACTCCTGCGGGTGAATGGCCACAATAAGGATGATAGAACTTGACTTTTAATTTCACAGAAACTCTGAGTGGAGTCTTTGTTGTTTAACTTTTTACTGAATTATAACAACTACTAGAACATTAGAAGCCCTCTTAGGTGTTCTTGTCAGTAGCTCTGTAGATTAATTTTGATTGTTTTAATTATGTATATAATTAGAATCATATAGCATATAGGTTAATTAATTTTGATTGGTGTTTGAACTTTTATAACTAGAATCATACAGTATTGTATATGCTTTTGTTTTGCCTTTCACTCCATAAATCTGAGATCATCGTTCTGTTATATGTCGTTGAAGTTCGTCTCATTGTGTAGTGCTGAGTGGGTTCCTTCCTCCAACTGGGTCTTAACAAAGCATGTGCCATGATGAATCTTTATGGGAGAGAATAAATAAAAAGAAAAAGGTTTTGTTTTATTTACGACCCCAAAGCTTCAGTTCTGATAACATTTGGTAATAATTAAGAGTACCTTGTTAAAGTGATTTTTGTCTGAGAGAGAGAGAGGCAGGAAGAGAGATGAGAACCATCAACTCGTAGTTGTGTCACTTTAGTTATTTTTATTTATTTATTTATTTTTTCATTTTTCTGAAGCTGGAAACAGGGAGAGACAGTCAGACAGACTCCCGCATGCGCCCGACCGGGATCCACCCGGCACGCCCACCATGGGCGATGCTCTAGCGCCTGAGGCAGAGGCCACAGAGCCATCCCCAGCACCCGGGCCATCTTTGCTCCAATGGAGCCTTGGCTGCGGGAGGGGAAGAGAGAGACAGAGAGGAAAGCGCGGCGGAGGGGTGGAGAAGCAAATGGGCGCTTCTCCTGTGTGCCCTGGCCGGGAATCGAACCCGGGTCCTCCGCACGCTAGGCCGACGCTCTACCGCTGAGCCAACCGGCCAGGGCACTTTAGTTATTTATTGACTGATTCTTATATGTGCCTTGACCAGGCGACTCAACCAGGGCCAGTACCCCTTACTTAATCCAGTGACCTTGGGATCATGTTGATGATCCCACACTCAAGCCGGCTACCTCTCGGGGTTTCGAACCTGAATCCTCAAGTGTCCCAGATTAACACGGTATGCAGTGTGCTACCACCAGTCAGGCGATTATTGGCACCTGTTATTTTTATTTATTTATTTACTTATTTATTTATTTTACAGAGACAGAGGGATAGACAGGGACAGACAGACAGGAACGGAGATGAGAAGCATCAGTCATTAGTTTTTCGTTGCACGTTGCAACACCTTAATTGTTCATTGATTGCTTTCTCATATGTGCCTTGACCGTGGGCCTTCAGCAGACCAAGTAACCTCTTGTTTGAGCCAGTTACCTTGGGCTCAAGCTGGTGAGCTTTTGCTCAAACCAGATGAGCCATTGCTCAAGCTGGCGACCTCGGGGTCTCGAACCTGGGTCTTCCACATCCCAGTCCAACGCTCTATCCACTGCGCCACCGCCCGGTCAGGTGGTACTTGTTATTTTTAAATAAAACTTACTCGTGCTACATTCTTTATCCAGGATGAAAATGATGATGATGATGATTGGAACCCCTGCAAAGCAGCCGGGGTGTGCCTCATGCTTCTGGCCACCTGCTGTGAAGATGACATTGTCCCTCATGTTCTCCCCTTCATTAAAGAACACATCAAGAACCCTGATTGGCGGTACCGGGATGCAGCAGTGATGGCTTTCGGCTGTATCTTGGAAGGACCTGAGCCCAATCAGCTTAAACCACTAGTTATACAGGTAAAGCCAAGGGCATGAAGGGGTGGAAAGGGAGTGTTTGTTCTTGAAACTTTTTGCTTGAAAGCATTCCTTTATTTTAAAAACAAAGCTATAAGTAGTCATCCACAGAGATTATTTCTAGGTAATTACTTGCTGCCAATGAAGGGTAAAAATATTTCATATTTTCTTTTTTTTTTTATGAAAGACATGACTTGAAAAATGCAAAAAGGGCCAAAAAAGTGTCACCTATGATCCCACTGCCCCGAGATAACATTCTAATTCTCAGTGTTTATCTTTGCAGCCTTTTTCTGTGTGCATGTATGTGCAACACGATGGCGACCTTACTATGCAAACAGTCTGATAACCTTTTTCTCTTAATGCTATCTCATAAACATTTCCTTATAATTTGTAATGACATGATTATTTTGTCCCAAGGACAAAATGCATTTCTGTTATGAAACCGCTTATGGAAATATACTTATTCTGCTATTGAAAATGATAGTAGTTCATTATAATTGTGCATACAGAACTCGGCCTTTTAGGCTGTAGCCAGAAGCCGTCACAGTCACATCTTTGGAGCTCTCCCTAAGTAATCTAGTAAATTGCTGAAAATTCACGCCAAACTCTTCAATTAAACTGTATGGATTTTGGTAATGAAAGGACTTTTTCACTTTATTGTACTATATTACCGGATATTTGATGAGCATGTCTTTTAAAAGGACAAAACCATCCTGATGCTTTGAGTTTTAAAACCCTAATCATCATAATTTTCTCTTCTGAGGTACTAGTCAACAGGATTTTAATCTATGTTTTGCCTTGCTAATAAATACCTTATATTTTCAGGCTATGCCCACCCTAATAGAATTAATGAAAGACCCCAGCGTAGTTGTTCGAGATACAACTGCGTGGACTGTGGGCAGAATCTGTGAACTGCTCCCTGAGGCAGCCATCAATGATGTCTACTTGACCCCCCTGTTGCAGTGTCTGATTGAAGGCCTCAGTGCTGAACCCAGAGTGGCTTCAAATGTGTGCTGGGTAAGGGATTTTCTTCCTGGTAAGATAAGGACTTTGGCTGAACCATTGGCAAGGAAGTTTGAAGTGTGG
Source organism: Saccopteryx bilineata (assembly GCF_036850765.1). Lineage (NCBI taxonomy): Eukaryota > Metazoa > Chordata > Mammalia > Chiroptera > Emballonuridae > Saccopteryx > Saccopteryx bilineata. The sequence continues at coordinate 376,421,810 of NC_089491.1, forward strand.
GAGAGAAATGGGTCTGCCTCGCTGGAAGGCTTTTTCTGAATAGCATCTCCTTTCTAATTCCTTCAATTAAAGTGTGGAGATGTCAACTACAAGAGCCAGTAGGAGCTGTTGACTCATGGTGACTGGTTCCTGAACCATTTAGAACAGTCATGCTAACCCAGTGGGAAAACTATCTGGGCTGTTTTCTTTCTTCAGTTGCTTGGGGACAAGAAATTTTGATTAAAGTAGGGAGTTGTGGGCTACACAAAGTACAATTGCTGGGAACAGGGCAAGAAGAAAGGAAGGTAGGCGGTCTAAGTGTTGAGTCAGGATAGGCTGAATGTAGTTGATTAGGGACATTTGGGGCTATAGGGGAGGAAATTCAAATAAGGGAGTGGAGGCTGAAAGGCTTATTTTTGACTAGAAATTGAAGTAGCAGGCATTTGTGGTAAGTGCAAGTTCTTTGGTGCTTAGTTTTGGGCAGGACAAATTAAATATAAATAAACATTTAATTTAAGGTTATTCTATAGAACATTGTTTTGAGATGACCTTGACAGAGAAAGTTGAGGCTTCACTAGTGTTGATTTATTCTAAGATCAGTTGGAGAAGGATGCGACCTAAGATATCTTAAAGAAAAATGAAGTAATCTTGGGATGGGGTTCTTTTCAAGACTAGTATTAACTCTCTCTGGTTTTAAGGCTTTCTCCAGTCTGGCTGAAGCTGCTTATGAAGCTGCAGATGTTGCTGATGATCAGGAAGAGCCAGCCACCTATTGCTTGTCGTCTTCTTTTGAGCTCATAGTTCAGAAGCTCCTGGAGACCACAGACAGGTAACTTACTACGTGTCTGTGCGTTTAGCTCCTGTCTTCTGGGGGGGCTTTCTCACCTAATCAGAGAAGCATTGCATGCAATAGGAGGAATTAAAAGAATCCTATGGTCAATTATTTGTTTAAATAAGAGAAAGAAATGTAGATTAGAATTGTTTGACTTTATGGTAGCACAGTAACTAAAACGTCGACCTTGAACACTGAGGTCGCCAGTCCAAAACCCTGTGCTTTGCCTGATCAAGGCACACACAACAAGCAATCAATGAACAACTGAAGTGAAGCAACTATGAATTGATAGTTCTTGCTACCCTTCTCCTCTTTAAAAATCAATAAATAAGACATGCTTTTTTTTTTTAAAGGAATTGTTTGGCTTACAGTTAAAGTCGGAAAATAGTCTCATTTATGTACTTAAAAAGAGTATTTGCTCTAGAGAGGTCCCTTCATTTTTCCGTGCCTACAGTTAACTACTGATTATGGTGTCAGAAATATATATTAGTTTTTGTTATGAATTCAATTGCTACATAAGATCATTAATTGCTATTTATGATAATTGGATGAAGAACTTGCCATTAAATGCAGTTTTGTAAATGAGCTTTGAAGTTTAGTTTTAAGGGGTTATAAGTTGAGGACAACCTTGAATTTTGGTTTTGTGTGAGCTGTACTTACTATAAAGCCGTGCTTAAAAGAAATTAATTGCCTGACTGATGGCTCAGTGGATAGAGCTCAACCTGGGATGCTGAGGTCCCAGGTTTGAACCCCAACCTTGCCAGCTGGAGCGTGGGGTCATCAACTGGATCCCATAGTCACTGGCTTGAGCTCCCAGGTCACTGAGCAAGTGGTCGCTGGCTCAGCTTGAGTACCCTGGTGAAGGCACATATGAGAAGCAGTCAGTGAACAACTAAAGTGACACAACTACAAGTTGATGCTTCTCCTCTCTCCGTTCCTGTCTCTCTCCCTTCCTGTCTCCGTCTCTCATACACGCAGAATAAGAAACCATGAAAGAAGAGGGTTGTGTATAAATTCTCTCAGGTTGACCTAGTTCGTTTCCACTTCTTTGTTCAAGATTATATATGAAAGCGTCTTTCACAGATGAAGAAATTTAGATGCCTTTTTTTTTAAGATTTTATTTATTCATTATAGAGAGGGGAGAGAGAGAGAGAAGGGGGAAGAGCAAGAAGCATCAACTGCCATATGTGCCTTGACCAGGCAAGCCCAGGGTTTTGAACTGGCGACCTCAGTGTTTCCAGGTTGATGCTTTATCCACTGCGCCACCACAGGTCAGGCTAGATGCCTTTTTCTTAGCTATTCAGGCAACCTCTTCAGTTGTGTACATAGACTCTTCATCATTTTAATGTAATTTTTCCCTGTAATTTTAGCCCATTTCCAAAAGGGCCATTCTAAAGTTTAACTAGCTCTGGAGACCATAATAACATAGCCATTGGCTTAAAGGTTTAAAATTTAGTTCCTGGCTCTATTGTTTTGCTAAAATTAAACCAGGTCTGCCACCATATCAGTTCCTGAATTTTTGCTTTTGGTGAGACAGTGTCTACCTTATAACAACTTCTCTGTTCTTTCTCAGTTGATACTTTTTAAGATTCTTGTTTGTTTTCTTTACAGACCTGATGGACACCAGAACAACCTGAGGAGTTCTGCGTATGAATCTCTGATGGAAATCGTGAAAAACAGTGCCAAGGATTGTTACCCTGCAGTTCAGAAAACAACTCTAGTCATCATGGAACGACTTCAACAAGTGCTTCAGATGGAGGTGAGACTTGGGCGTTGTTGGCTGGAAGGGTGCAGTATTTCTAACACAGCTTTATTTTCGAGGCTGTTCTCGCCTTTCAGTGTTTAACTGTATATTTTCTCAGAAAGATACCAGGCTAATGCAAAAAAAATGTTGTAGCTTAAAGTTAGCATTGCTTGTCACAGTTGACTCATCCATGTGTTACAGTTTATTTACTTTCCTACATTAGCGTCAGGAATGCTTATTTAATAGTCCTGGCAAACTCAGCAATAATGGAAGTATTGAAGGAGTTTAGAGCACCTTTAAAAGGTGTTTATTCAGAACATGATGATCTTGTTTTTTTTCTTGTAGTCACATATCCAGAGCACATCGGATAGGATCCAGTTTAATGACCTTCAGTCTTTACTCTGTGCAACTCTTCAGGTATGATGGTGCCATATCACTTAATAGCTCCTGGGGAGAGACTCAGGTCCCAGGGTGCAAGTTTATGCACATGCAGAACTCTGAAGTAGTATAGATGGTGCTCATCAGCAGCTCTTCTCAAAAGGCTTTGGGTTGTGATTGATTGGGGAATCGGGTTTTTTTTTTTGTTTTTTTTTTTTCCTGTGTCCATAAAGATGAGGTTTGTCTTGCACAGTGTAGGGGAGGAAACTATTCGGCTTGTAATGGTCCTTCCTGCCATATAGTGTTTTGCTTGTGTGATCTTTCATAAGAGTTTATTTGAGTCAAACAGGATACACCTGGAAGCAAGATCTCAACAGACTGATTAAGAATGCTTCTTTTCCAACTGTTTTGTGTTGGGGCAACTTTGGTTTTCATTGAACTGTCCAAGTGTAGCTGTCAGGTTCTGTTCCAAGCTGTAGTATATACACCCAGCTAAAAATAAAGCCTTGAGTTTCTGCCATCATCTTTTGAAGCAATGGTTGCTTAATAAAGTTCCTGATAAAGTTTTTAACTTACATCATTTATAGTACTTAGTGTTCACAGTAGACTTTTTCTGAGAGACCAGGATCATTAAAGTAAAATGTCACTGCTCACTCAATGACTGGAGTCATTTAGTAGCTAAGGAAGATATTCCCTTTTATACCAAAGAAAACCCTGGAACTTGTGTGACACTTGGGTAGGTACTAGATTTTAGTATTGTGTATTGCTGACTAGATAATCTTACCTGTGAACTCCCCTCGTTCTTACTCTAAACTTAGTTTTTTAAAGCATGACTATTAAGAGGTATTTTCTTATTCATCAGGGAAATAAAGGAATGATTGAATAACGTTAGTTGAAACAGGGTAAAGAGGGAAGTTTGAGGAATGTGAAATTAGGAGAAGTTAGATTGGCTTTATTTTATCAAGACTGTTTCTTGACCATCTGTAAATCAGGACATAGGAAGGCTTGTGTTTTTTGTTTTATTGAGTAAAAACTCTAACTCTAACATTACATGTCCTTTAAAGCTGAAATAATAAGATTTGAATGTAGAGGCTGCTGGCAGGGGTTTGTCAGACATAGGTGAAATGCAGATGAGATGATTTTATGCACCATTGGAAGATCATCTCGTGTTTGTTTCGAACTGGTAAATAGAAGGGCTATTAGAATGTATGTTGTGAATGATTTGCACTGTTGAAACTTTTGAGCCTCAAAGGTGTATTTGACCTTTTCAAAAAAGAAAAAATTTCAAGGGACTTAATTGATTTTAAAAAGGTGTAATGTGTTCTGATTGGAGGGTTTAGAATCAACAGATCCAGAACTCCTGTTTATTTCACAGAATGTTCTCCGGAAAGTGCAACATCAAGATGCTCTGCAGATCTCTGATGTTGTCATGGCCTCCCTGTTAAGGATGTTCCAGAGCACGGCTGGGTCTGGGGGAGTTCAAGAGGATGCCCTCATGGCAGTTAGCACACTGGTGGAAGGTCAGTGAGTGAAATTGGGCAGGGAATTATCTTTACAATGCAAGAGTTACAATAGCCACGAAGAATTTTTGACCATGAAAAGTGTAGTTCTGTTTTCTCATTTACAGGCGAATGAGTTGGTTCAGAGTTGAATTGAATGTAAATGTAAATTTGCACATTGTGTTGCCATGCACTCTCCTGGAAGTAAATGGGGAGCCAGTTTGCAACTCCGTTTGGCAGACTTTTGGGGGAGAAACTTACCTACCTGTCTTTATCAGCATTCTTTTTTCCTGAAAGTCTACTTGATTTATTGAGGTCAGGCTCCTGTCAAGGATGAGGAAAGCAAAAGTTTCCTTTTTCTTTCCTGGCCATTGGTACCTTCTGGTTTGGGTTGTAATGCTTTGGACTCAGGTTGACACGTTATAGTTCTTGGTATGGGCTGGAATGAAACATTGAGCGAGTCCTAGGAATTTCTGGTTGTTACATGTCTGCCATTGCAGAATTGCTTTGGGGAAGCCATGTCTGACTTAAGACTCTTTGAAGGGTCATTAAAAGCACCTAGAATGTTTCAGAGAGAGGCCTGAAGGTATACTACTAAGGCCGTTACCTGAGAAACACTCCCCAGAGGGACCAGACTGATTTCTAGCTTAAAGAACATTGTCGAACTGATGTGGCATGATGTGACCACCCTGATTGAGCAAGCAGTTTGTTTTGGCTCCTGGAGTGGCTTATTTGGATATGCAATCCAGCCTGTTTTTCCTGACTGGCTTAAGTAAGTTCTTGATAGAACTGCCTAGGGAACCCAGTTTTTAGTTGGCTTCCGAAAAGGACACGGGAAGAGGTAGACAGGAGGTGGTATTGCTAGCTCAGCCAATTCAAATTAACCTTGACATTCCTTGAGGGCCATGCCATGTGGCTGTTTGAGCCAGAGTGAAACTCTACGCTGTGGAGATGCGACATTATCTCCAGGGCCTAAGAGTTAGGCCCTTCCAGCAGTTGTGAATTTGTTTTGTCTGAGGCAGCCTTAGTGTCTTCATAATAGAATCAGTAATTAATTCACATTCTACCCAACCTGTTGAGTAGGGTGAACATATTTTGGGAAAACTAGGATGGTTATTTTTGCTCACTGCTGTGATATCCTATGGTGGTAATAGTTTATTTCTTTTCAGTGTTGGGTGGTGAATTCCTAAAGTACATGGAGGCCTTTAAACCCTTCCTGGGTATTGGATTGAAAAATTATGCTGAGTACCAGGTAGGTTATGCGTTTCAAAATATAGTTGACCTTTGAACTATGTGGGGTCCACTTATATATGGATTTTTTCCAACAAATAAATACTTTGGAAAAGTTTTTGGAGATTTGCAACCGTTTGAAAAAGCTCGCAGACATGGACAACATAGCCTAGAAATAGTAAAAAATTGAGAAAAAATTAGGTATGTTATGAATGCATAAAATAGATATAGATACTGCCTGACCAGGCAGTGGTGCAGTGGATAGAGCTTTGGACTGGAACGCAGAGGACCCAGGTTCGGAACCCCGAGGTCGCCGGCTTAAGCAAGGGGTCACTTATTCTGCTGCAGCTCCCCTGGTCAAGGCACATACGAGAAAGCAATCATTGAATAACTAAGGAGCCGAAACAGACAATTGGTGCTTCTTATCTTTCTCCCTTCCTGTCTGTCTATCCCTATCTGTCTCTCTGACTCTGTCTCTGTCAAGAAAAAAAGATAGATACTAATTTATCATTTACTACCATAAAATTATGCAAATCTATTATAAAAACTTAGTTTATCAAAATGTATACACAAAGACAGATCATGGTGCCGTTAAGAGAAATGTAAACATTTTTTTTAAATTTTATTAATATTTTTAAAATTTATATTTATTGTTAGAGAGAGAGGGACAAGACAGGAAGGGAGAGAGATGAGAAGCATCAACTGGTAGTTGCCACACCTTAGTTGTTTATTGCTTTCTCATATGTGCCTTGCCGGGAGAGGGATGGCTTCAAGTGAGCCAGTGACCTTGGGCTTCAAGCCAGCGACTATGGGGTCATGTTTATGATCCCATGCTCAAGCCGGCAACCTTGGGGTTTTGAACCTCAGTCCTTAGCATTCCAAGTCAACACTCAATCCACTGCACCACTGCCTGATCAGGTTGTTCATCAATTTTAGAAAGAGAGAGACATCAGTCTGTTGTTCTGCCCATGTACGCATTCATTGTGATTCGTGTATGTGCCTCAACCAGGGTTCGAACCCACAACCGTGGCATATTGAGATGATGCTCCCTGGCCAGGGAAGAGGCAGTATTAAATCATGATTGTATGAAATTAACTGAAGCACACATTGTATTATAATAATTTTATAGCCACCCCTTGTTGCCATTACAGTGTGCTCCAGTGTTACAGAGTTATACATGGATTTTCAACTGCACAGGTGTTGGCACCCCAACCTCCACATCATTCCAGGATCAATTTTAATGTATATATATTCTCATATATACCTGATAGTCATTGTTTTGGGGATTTTTAAAAAAATTTATATTTTTTACAGAGACAGAGAGTGAGTTAGAGAGAGGGATAGACAGGGACAGACAGACAGGAACGGAGAGGATGAGAAGCATCAATCATTAGTTTTTCATTGCGCATTGCAACACCTTAGTTGTTCATTGACTGCTTTCTCATATGTGCCTTGACCACGGGCCTTCAGCAGACTGAGTAACCCCTTGCTGGAGCCAGTGACCTTGGGTGCAAGCTGGTGGGCTTTTGCTCAAACCAGATGAGCCCGCGCTCAAGCTGGCGACCTTGGGGTCTCGAACCTGGGTCCTCTGCATCCCAGTCCCACGCTCTATCCACTGTGCCACCGCCTGGTCAGGCGAAAGTCATTGTTATACAAACTTGTTTTTCTTTAGTGCAGGTAGTTTTCCTGTATATCTACCCAAGTGTTGGAGCTGTGTTATTCATTGTTCTGAGTGTCTGAACTAAAAGTAGTCCGTGAGAAGCAGAGTATTAGATATACCAAAACAGAGTAGCACCCTAATGAAGGCTGCTTTTTTTTTAACCACCTGCCTTAGCCACCACCATCTCTGATGAAGAGTGTCTTTTCTTAATGATATCTCTAATAATCTTAGTTCTCTTCATTTGTTGAAGTGAACAAACCTCAGAAGGGACACTTCTTTTTTTTCTTTGATTCTAGGTTCAAGTGAGAAAGGACCAGCAGCTAGATAAACATGATGTCTTTTCTATTTGCGAGCTTACTTCCTTGCTTCTTTGCAGGTTTGCTTGGCAGCTGTGGGCTTAGTGGGAGACTTATGCCGCGCCCTACAGTCCAACATCTTACCTTTCTGTGATGAGGTGATGCAGCTCCTACTGGAGAATTTGGGGGTGAGCACCTACACACACGATCTAATTTAACAGTGTCTGAAGAATTCTATGTTTGGAAAGATGATTAAACATCAAAATTTGTGACAGGGAGCTTTAATTTCCCAGAAAGTTGGCTATGGGCTTATGAAGAAAGGAATTATTTGTTTTCACAAGACGATTCTAAAATATGATTATAAAGTTAAAGGAATGCATGCTCAATGTGTGGCACTTGGGGAGGAAAACCAGTAAAATGCCAAGGAAAAGAAAATACATAATCTCTATCCAGAGATAACCACTGTTGATTTGTGTGTATATCCTTAAGGTCTATACCCAGCATATTAATAGTTGCTTTTATTTGTTTTATAAGATTTTTATTTATTGATTTTAGAGAGAGAAAGAGGGGGCAGGGGGTAGAAGAGGGAAGCATCACTCGTAGCAGTTGCTTCTCGTATGTGCCTTGTCCAGGCAAGCCCAGGGTTTCGAAACGGCAGCCTCAGCGTTCCAAGTCAACACTTTATCCACTGCGCCATTTTAGGTCAGGCAGTAGTTGCTTATTACTTTTCTTAAAAAGTTTGAGTCTTTGGACAGAACAAATTGTGACTTTTAATAATTTGCTTTTCCTGGTTTTTTTTCCTTGTCAGAATGAGAATGTCCACAGGTCTGTGAAGCCACAGATTCTGTCAGTGTTTGGTGATATTGCCCTTGCTATTGGTGGAGAGTTTAAAAAATACCTAGAGGTTGTATTGAATACTCTTCAGCAGGCTTCCCAAGCCCAGGTGGACAAGGTAAACATACAGCTATCTTTCAGTCCAGCCCTGATGGAGGAGAGAACTGTGACAAACGTACAACTAAAAACAATCAGTGTGATGGAGATTGTTTTCTTTGTCTTTTACAGTCAGACTATGACATGGTGGATTATCTGAATGAGCTAAGGGAAAGCTGCTTGGAAGCCTATACCGGAATTGTCCAGGGATTAAAGGGAGACCAGGAGAACGTACACCGTTGAGTATCCAATCAAACTTAGTCCAGTGTGCCCTTAGCCAAGTGGGCTGCCTTTCATTCTGAATCTTACTTGTAAACTAGTGCCTGTTGCTTAAAGGAAGAGGAGAAAGAGGAACAGTGCCCTAATGAAGAAAGTGGCTTTGGGGGAGGGTATTGACTCTTACTATCTATGCTCCCCCACCCTTCCTTTGCTACTTTTTCTCAGTGTTCTTGAGCACTGCAGGGGATAGAATGCACAGCATGCTGTTGATGCTGGTTGCATCTGCACCAGCTGTGAGTGGCAGTTGTTGATTGACACCCCTTCTTGTGCAACTGAATGAGCCATTGGGGGATCAGATTTCCTTTTACCACCTGATGTTTTTATTATTGATCGAGGGCAATGTTTGCCTTTACCCCTTTGATATCACAGACTTAGAATAAAGGTTCCATTTGTTCTTTTTGTTTTATATCTATTATATCAGCTTAAAAGAAGAGAAGTATCTACCTCTTTTGTTGACTTGAGGAATGACAACTTAACCTGAGAAAGAATAATTTTGTGTAGTTATATACAACTAGTTCTCCAGCCTGCCACCTGACTGATGGGGTTCAAGTATTTGGAAATTTTGAAATGGGGTGTAGTCCTGCCAGAGGCGGGACAAGTTCATCAGACCTTCTTTCTTTTATAGCGGATGTGATGCTCGTACAGCCCAGAGTAGAATTTATTCTGTCTTTCATTGACCACATTGCTGGAGATGAGGATCACACAGACGGAGTAGTAGCTTGTGCTGCTGGACTGATAGGGTAGGTTAAACCCTGCTTCCAATAGTTGAGTAGAACTGGTGGAAAGAAAGAGAGAGGACTTGTAAACATTTTTGAGAGTAGACTGGATGGTAATTTCCCACTTCTTTGGTACAGAGATTTCTTTAATAGAATCCATGGTGTTCTGTTTTGAGTTTTCACAAATGATCATTCATTCAAGACATTAGCTCTAGCCACATTCCAGGTCCTCCAGATTTCTAATGTCTCCCCACTAAACTCTTTATGAAATGAATTCTAATGTATAGAAGCAGCATCAGATCTATGTTCATCTCACATTCTAATGTTTGTCAACAAATTGCTTAGCCTCTGTTGAGGGTTTCTGAGGCATAATTTGAAGAAAGAATATTGATCTTGAGGAGCTCAAAGACTTGGGTTCTAGTTCTGATTTTACCATGAATTAGCTATGGAATGATGTGGGTAAGCCCTTCTGCCTCTCAGTTTTTATTTATTTATTTTTAGAGAGAGAGAAATACTGATTAGTTGTTCCACCTATTTATATATTCATTGGTTGATTCTAGTATGTGCCCTGATTCGGGATCGAACCTGCAACCTTGGCGTGTCAGGTGACACATTAACCACCTGAGCTACCAGTCCAGGGCTCATTCTACCTCTTTAGATCTCTTTTTTTTTTTTTTCCATCTGTTGAAGGCAGGTATTAGACTTATTTATAAGATTTCGTTCAGTTTGAAAAATCAGGTGACAGCATGACCTGTGGTGGTGCAATGGATAGAGCATTGACCTGGAATGCTGAGGTTGCCGGTTCGAAACCCCAGGCTTGTCCAGTCAAGGTACATATGAGGAACAATCAGTGACCAACTAAAGTGAAGCAACTACAAGTTGATGCTTCTCACTCTCTCCCTCCTCCACTCCCCCACCCCTTCCTCTCCCTCCTCTCTCAAAATGAATAAAATCTTTAAAAAGTCGACAGAAGAAACCCATAGCTAGCTTAGCACTGGTTTGAAAGGCTTAATACCTAATTTTAGTGTCAGGCCAGGAGCTCATTTTCAGGTGTGCTTGTTTTGCACAGGGACTTATGTACAGCATTTGGGAAGGATGTACTGAAATTAGTAGAAGCTAGGCCAATGATCCATGAACTGTTAACTGAAGGACGGAGATCGAAGACTAACAAAGCAAAAACTCTTGCTACATGGGCAACAAAAGAACTGAGGAAACTGAAGAATCAAGCTTGGTAAGAGCTTGTCTTTACTGCCCTCTTTCTACTTTCTTGGGGAAGAGGAGCGTTTTATTTAGATTGTTCTGACAAGACTGCCTTTGATTTGGTATTTTGTTATGTGCTCTTTCTTATATAAGTGCTTCTAAGCCAGGCCTTTATAAGCCTTGTAATAGTGCAAGAGTGAGAAAACCTCAGTTTTTCCTTGAGCCAAATACTTGATTCCTCGTGGTGATAGCACAGAACTTTCATAGCTAGAATTCACTGAAGTTCCCCATAGTCACCAATAATGGCATTTCCCATAATTCTCTTTTCTAAATCTTCATTCCTGGCCCTATACCCTTTTCTTTCTTGACTGTGGTGCTTTTAGACTTTGCTTAGCTCTACAGATCTCCAAAGTCAGGGTTTTCTGATGCTTGCTTGGCAATGCAGGTTTAATTTATTTTTTTCTCATTCAGTTACCATATTTCACAGATCTCAGTAAAATTGGCCATTTTGAGTTTTATCTTTTTACTTTGCCTCCCACCCTCTGATGTAGGTGCTGATGAGAGCAGGTAGCTGGCCGATAGCCCTGGTCGGCAAACTGCGGCTCTTTGGCCCCTGAGTGTGGCTCTTCCACAAAATACCACGCGCAGGCCCTACCTCAATAAGGAATGTACCTACCTAGATAGTTTAAGTTTAAAAAATTTGGCTCTCAAAAGAAATTTCAATCGTTGTACTGTTGATATTTGGCTCTGTTGACTAATGAGTTTGCCAACCACTGGGCTAGAGGATTGAAGAAAAATAGTCCCTGAAAAGTTGACATTTCATTTAGACCTCTGAGCACGTAATTGTAGGGATCAGAGAAGTGTTTGGTTCTATGGCTGTATGTGATCTCAAAGGTTGACCTCTTTTTTTCTTTCCATTTTTAGATCTGTTACCATTGGGATGATAACCTGAGACCCCCACTGGAAATCTCCAATCTTTTGAAAAACCTGGAAGTGAGGAGTGTGCACGGATGCTGAATGTTTGGGAATGAGAGGATGAGTGAGTGAGGCTTGAAAACACACCACATTGAAAATCCTGCCACAGCAGCAGCCGCAGCCGCCAACAGCAGCGCTGTTAGTGGGCTAAGTAAGCACTGACTTCGTAGAAAACCATAACATCGGCCATCTTGGAAGAGAGTAAAAGCGGTGGATTTACTTGCCTAAAAAAAGAAAGCTATCTCTTCCTAGGACAGGCTAGAACTAGCTTTTCTGTCTTTTGGCTGGTGTTGAGTGGAATGACTAGTTTGGAGGAGGAGGGGACTGGGTTCAGCTGTGGTGCTTTGTTGTAAAAGGCAGCCTGGCCTTTGCTACTGATAAGAAGGAGCCTGAGTCTCGAGCCCACCTTTGGTGTACCTTTGCCACACGGTACTGTACGCGTGCCGGCTAAAAGGAGGGTGAGGGATTCCGTACAGTCTGAGAATGAGTGTGTGTGAGTGAGGCGGTATCCACATTCTCAACTTCGAGTCATTGCAGTTTCTTTTTCCCAGAAAAAAAAGGGGTTAGACATTGCATTTCATAAAACTAACTGAAGTTCTGTCTACTGATGCAGCACAAGAGATGTAAAAAAAGGGGGGGAAGACGCTCTTTAGGTTTTGGGGTTTTTTTTGTTTTTTAATTAACTTCTAGGGAAAACACTGACGAATGTTCAGAGCTCCCATCCTGATCTTTTCATCAAGGCGCCTTTCCTAATAATATGGTTCAACTGTGAATGTAGAATTGGGGGGAGGGGGGAAGAAAACTTTGGAGTTAGAGGATATAGAAAAAATAAAAATGCAATTGTTACAAATAAAGAATACAGACTTCAAAAACGAAAGAAAACCACAGCCCAAACAAACCAAATTTAAATGATCAGATTGGCAGCACAAACGTTCTCTTCTGACATGTATCAAGGCAGTCTGAACGCCCCAGAAAATTGTGCCAAAGAGTTTAGAAAACAAATATACAATAAAGTAAACACACATACAGCAAACTTCAGGTAACTATTTTGGATTGCAAACAGGGATAAATTTAATGTTCAAACAATCTGATAAAATAACCATTTGGAAACTGCTTGGCCTTCTGTTCTCTTATTTGACTGCAATACGGTATTGGTCTCTTGCTGCACTTCAAAACCAATTAACCAACAACAAAAAAAACCAAGAATATATATATAAATATATATATAGAGAGAGACTAGAACTCTTGTGATGAAGTGGCACTTGAAAAAGGTTATATTTTTCCACTGAAGTTGAAGATTAATAAAATGGTGTCAAACATTCCCCTGGTCACACGCTTTAATATTTTTTTAAAAGTGTGATGTGCTGTGATAACCATAAATCAGACTTAATTTTCCCTTTTACACAGGGAACAGGGCACCCTGAATTTGGGTTTTAGCCTCTCAGCAATAAGGGATGTTGGTGAGCTTTGATCCTCTTGGTTTTGCAGTTATTAGGAATTTTTGCTGGCATTCTGAATATGCTGCTTTCAAAAACACCAAGGAAGATTTGTAATGCTTCCTAGTATTTGGAGGATTAAGAAACAAGACCTTAAATTCCCACTTTCATTTTCATTCTAGCAAAAGAAGGGGCTTTCGTATTTCTCTGCCATTTTTCCTCCCTGTCCAAGCCTTCCATTCTAAGTGGGTTTGGCTCAGTTTCGCCCATCCATATGGCAGCATCGCTAATAGCTCTTGTACAGGGTATCAGATATTGTGCCTTTTGGTGCCAGGTTCAAAGTCAAGTGCCGATCTATGAACCAGTGTACAAAAAAAATCCAGGTGTTTGAAGAAAAGACGCTCCATTGTGTATAGAGTACACCAGCTTATAAGCCCTACTAAGAAGAGACCTGGCCTTCTAATGCCTTGTTTAATTTTAGTTGTTCCTTGAGGGAGAGGAGGATCTACTAACCATTCTTGGTAGATAGGGTTTGGGTCAGGGCTTAGGGAAGGGGCAGGAATGTTGGGGAGAAAAAAATGATCATTCCTCAGTGCTACCCATTTCTGTCCTGTGTGGGTTGCTTAGCTAGACAGCAGGAGAATAAAGTACACCAAGAACCATAGTGAAACAAAACCTTCCATGTGTTTTGTCATGTTTTGTTCCAGGGAAGCAGTTGACAAAGTGCTGTTATTAATGCTTTCTCCCAGATCCATTCAGTAATGGAGAGGAGGAAAATGGGCTGGTTGGATTGTGGTTTTGGTGCCTCACAGTTATTCTGCACTGGTTATGCATTTAATCTTTTCTAGTTACCTTTGGCTAGTGGGTTTTCCATAGTCTGGGTATTTGTCTTTAATCGATTGTACCACCTAAGGCAACTGGATGCATGATGCATTCTGTCCAATCTGTCTGGGCCTTCCCCACCCTAGTCTTGGCACATTCCTTCAAGAATGTAGTTACCGTCTGCTTGGGAAGATGTCAGTGCAAATGTGAAGAAAATGGGCATCGGACTAGGCTTTGGTTTGCCACAAGTGGCAGCTGCCTACTTCAATTACAATTACATTTGTTAATTTTGCTCTTCATTTTTCCGGTTCCCTTCAGCTCCCCTCTGTTGAAATGTTGAAATGTTGGCTGTCAAGAGGCAACTGTAATATTGCCTTAGGGACTCTGGAGAAAGGGAGGGGGATTGCTCAGTGTAGTATTTTCACTCAGAACCAAGCAATCTAGTCACTCATATTTAAGAAGTGTGTTTAGTCTGACTTTAAGAGAAATCCAAACTTCATCAGCTTTTGATAGCATCTTGGTTTTTGAAACAACTTCAATCTGTTATTGGCATTTAGAATGCCCTTGGCATGCCAGTCTGTGATGGCATTAAAGACCTGTTAAAACACTTGAGCCCAACTTTATTAACCAAAACTGATACCACCACCTTTATCTTCTAAATAAAGTCCGCTTTATTTTTATTTTCAACATTTTGCTGCTTCATTTTTGGTTCCAGATGGTGTCACGTTGGAGGTGAAGTGAATGGTTTGAAAGAAGCAGGGGAGTGTGTGGTAGAGATGTGTGTGTGAGCTGGGGAGAGGAAGGACAGACGTCTGTCTTAAAATGGACTGTACATAATGGAATGGGAAATAAATGAAAAACCTTTTCTGTGTGAGGCAGTGTGAAAGTCCTCCATGGAGGCTTCCTGTTGGGAGAGTGATTGTGAAGCTGCTGAAGATTGTCCTCTGTCTTGTGCATATTTTTCAGGTTCATGATCTGGGCTGTTCAATGGCTCGTCCAAAGGTTGGCTTTTTACTTCCTTTGCAGCATGTATTTAATTTCTACCTCCTCTTTTACCCCCAGAAGTTTGTAGAGAAACAGGAACTCTGGATTTAAGGAACTGGGTTCTTTCCTTCACCCTGCTGCTTATTAGCATAGTGACGCCTGCAGGCTACTTTTTGGAAAAAGGCACTTTCTTAGTTTATGTCGGGCAAATAAAACGAGGGCTAACCTTAGTTCTTCTACCTTATCCTCCACGTGGCCTTTTACCTTTTCTGGATGCATACCCATGTCAAGAAATTTTGATCATGCCCACCCCCAAGTGTTTATATACTTGTATACTGTACCCATATATTGTGTAATCATAAGACACAAAAGTAGAATTAAAAAGCAATTTAAGAAAAGTAAATGAAAACTAAAGTTCTAATATTTCATTTCTATACCCAATTTTAGAGATGACTGCGTTATAGAGGTTAGCTTGTCATTCTTACCAGACTGCTTTAAATCCTAGGTGATGGTAATAGACCAAAATCATTCCTCCAATAAAGTTGTACTTACAGGAAGAGGAGTTAGCAGTTCATTATCAATGGCAGGGAGGGATGCCCCCCCCCCCCGTTTTGTTTTTTTTCCTTTTCAACTTTTCCAGGCAATTCCCCATTCCTATAAACTGCCTCTCCAACAAACACTTAAAAAGAACAGAACAAGGTTACCATAGCAAGGCTTCCAACCTGAAGTAAAAATAGTAGTAAACACGGAGATAGATGTTAAATGTTTCATTATATATATACAGATATATATATATATTATATATATATATATATATATATATAGATTTTTTTTTTTTTTTTTTTTTACAGAGACAGGGATAGACAGGAATGGAGATATAAGAAACATCAATCATTAGTTTTTCGTTGTGCGTTGTGACACCTTGGTTGTTCATTGATTGCTTTCTCATATGTGCCTTGACCACGGGCCTTCAGCACACCGAGTAACCAATTGCTTGAGCCAGCGATCTTGGGTCCAAGCTGGTGAGCTTTGCTCAAGCTGGCGAGCTCGGGGTCTCGAACCTGGGTTCTCCGCATCCCAGTCCAATGCTCTATCCACTGCACCACTGCCTGGTCAGGCTCACTGTACCTTAATTCTCAACTTTTTACAGTCTTCCTGTTTACTGCTGAGGAAGAAGGGGCAGAAAGATTGACTCAGTAGACCAAGGTCACATGGAGCTCAAATTTATGCCCAGGTCTGAACAAAATCCAAGTTTTCTCACATTTGCCCTAGACCAGGGGTCCCTAAACTATGGCCCGCGGGCCACATGCGGCCCCCACCGCACTTCTGGAAGGGGCACCTGTTTCATTGGTGGTCAGTGAGAGGAGCATAGTTCTCTCACTGGTCAGTTTGTTGATTTAAATTTACTTGTTCTTTATTTTAAATATTGTATTTGTTCCCATTTTGTTTTTTTACTTAAAAATATATGTGCAGTGTGCATAGGGATTTGTTCATAGTTTTTTTTATACTCTGGCCCTCCCAACGGTCTGAGGGACAGAGAACTGGCCCCCTATGTAAAAAGTTTGGGGACCCCTGCCCTAGACAGATGCTCACAGTATCTTAGCGATATAAATGCAAGGGTTCACATCCATATTTATACTACACATCTATTTTCATGACAGGACTATCAAAGTATTTTTATTTTTTTTGTACTTTTCTGAAGCTGGAAACGGGGAGAGACAGACAGACTCCTGCATGCGCCCCCCACCGGGATCCACCCCGCACGATGCTCTACCCCTCTGGGGCTTCGCTCTGCCGAGACCAGAGCCACTCTAGCGCCTGGGGCAGAGGCCAAGGAGCCATCCCCAGCGCCCGGGGCCATCTTTGCTCCAATGGAGTCTTGGCTGCGGGGGGTGGGGGGGGTGGGGGTGGAGAAGCAAATGGGCGCTTCTCCTATGGGCGCTTCTCCTATGTGCCCTGGCCGGGAATCGAACCCAGGTCCCCCACACGCCAGGCCAACGCTCTACCGCTGAGCCAACTGGCCAGAGCCTCAAAGTATATTTTATATTTATTTTTTTGCCAGTTTTCCCAACACTAATGTAATGCAATGACCTTGACCGTCTTACTTGCCACAGTAACTTCAGACTGGAACAGCACTTGATGTATATAGTAGATTTTTTTTAAATTTTATTTTTAACATTTTTTTTTTTAGAGACACACACACACAGAGAGAGAAGGGATAGGAGCATAAAGCATCAACTCATGTGCCTTGGCCAGGCAAGCCCAGGGTTTTGAACCGGCGACCTCAGCGTTCCCAGTCGACACTTTATCCACTGCGCCACCACAGGTCAGGCAATAGATCTTCAATAAATATTTGAACTAGTGACATGTTGGTACAGTTCAGGGAGTTTCTGGAATGGCTTCACTTAGCCTCTGAAGGACAGCATCCAGAAACCTGGGAGCAGCAGGGCCTCAGAATTAGGGTTCCTAGCTCTGCTCATTTGCTGATGTCGTGAGGCTAGCCTCTTAACCTTGGGTTAATTGGGGTGATGGGAACAGCATTAGTCAATAGTTATAAGTATCCATTTTACACAATGCCAGGCTTGTAATAAGCATCCCAGGTAGAGTAATAAAAGTGATCTGCATCAACACTATAACAAAGGCATCATTTTAGTCCCATTTTACAGACAAGGAAACTAGCACTGAGGCAAAGAACCTTGCCCAGAGTCATACGGTCTAGCAAGCAGTGCTGATTCCACAGACTGCTTATCATATTGGGCTGTTGCATAGTAGAAGGAGCAGATGGACCTCTGCTCCTAAAGAGTTTAGTTTGTGGTGAAGCAGAGAGCCCCAGATGAAGCGTATTTGGAATTAAATAGCAGACTTTTTTATCTTTATTATGAGGTCCATGGTTAACTTTTTGGCATTTATCAAAGTCTTCATTCAGGGATGAATGAAGTCAACTTTACTCCCAATTGGGGTTAGCACCATCTCCCTGCACTTCTTTCTGCTCCCTTTCCCTCGGAGCTAGAAGCTTTTGAGAACCAGGGCTGGAGGCAGGGTGGATGTTGGTGCCTGGTGGCCACAGGGCTGCTCAGTTAGCTCCCCATCTGAATTACCCCAATGCCATCTGCTTATCCCAGGCAGGGCAGTGCAGTGCAGTGGGCAGGATGCCTTCGAAGCCTGAGCTGCTCCCTCCCAGGTGCTCATGGCCCTAAGTTCCTGAGCTCCCCTCAATGTGACATGTACCTTCTTTTCTATAAGGAAAGGAAAGGACATCTCAGCGTTGGCACCCTGCCTGAGCTCTGGATGCAGAGAGGCAGCCTGTCTCCATTCTGAGAGAAAGAGAATTAGGAAATGGCTCTTTATGAATAAGCTCTTAATAGCAATGAGCAATGCCTACTATTTTCTGAGCTCTGCCCTTCAAAATACTGTCTTTTGGTTATGACCTTGGGCAAATTATTCAACTTTTCTGATCTTGTTTCCTCATCTGTAAAGTAGGAATTCCAATGAAAGAAAATACATATGAAGTTCTTAGCATAGGGTCTTACACATGCATTAATTAAGATAATTGATTAAGCACTATGGAGTATGTGCCAGGCACAAAGCATTGGAGAAAGAAGCAAAATGTCCTAGGGAGTTCACATTCTAATGGACAATATACCTTGTAACTATTCAAAATTGTAATACTATGATATTTGTACTGTAACTTTTTCAAAATTGTTTGGGAAAGCAGAAATGAACATGTTGTAACACGAAGCACAGAGTTATTAAAACAATTTCCGCCTGACCAGGCGGTAGCGCAGTGGATAGAGCGTCGGACTGGGATGAAGAGAACCCAGGTTCGAGACCCCGAGGTCGCCAGCTTGAGCGCGGGCTCATCTGGTTTGAGGAAAAGCCCACCAGCTTGAACCCAAGGTCGCTGGCTCCAGCAAGGGGTTACTTGGTCTGCTGAAGGCCCGCGGTCAAGGCACGTATGAGAGAGCAATCAATGAACAACTAAGGTGTTGCAATGCGCAATGAAAAACTAACGATTGATGCTTCTCATCCTCTTCGTTCCTGTCTGTCCCTGTCTATCCCTCTCTCTGACTCTCTCTCTGTCTCTGTAAAAAAAAATAAAATAAATAAAATTAAAAAAAAAAAAAAAGCAATTTCCACCTGCCCTGGCTGAGTAGCTTGGTTGCTTGGAGCATTGTCCTGATGTGCCTAGGTTGCAAGTTCAATTCCCAGTTGGGGCATATACAGGAGTCAACCAGTGGGTGCATGAATGAGTGGAACAGCAAATTGATGTTTTTATCTCCCTCTCTAAAATCAATAAATCAATAAAATAAACAATTTCCCTCCAAACCTGGCTTATTTGATTAGAGGATGTGCATTACCTGTAGAGAATTTGGGGACTTGGTGAAGAAATAAAGGTCTTTCTACCACTGCCCAAACCCCTAATTTGATGGGAAGCCAGCAGCTGCAGTTGGGAGTCCCAGAATGTTTCTGCAGTGAACCCTAATTTTCTAAGGTCCAGAACTGAAGGACTAAGGTCCTGCATTGTCACATGTCTAATCAATTTCCCTGCCCGCCTGGTTCTATTTGAGTCATGAGTTTTATTTTGATTCAGTCTCTGTCGGCTGCTAACAAATACCACCTCCTACTCTTCAGGCAAGAACGGGACCAGAAAGACAACATCTTTCTCCAGAGCAAGAGTCCTAGAGTGGGAGACAGTCTCTCCCTGATGGTTCCCAAGGAGGAAACATGCAGGGGCGACTCGGGCCCTGCTTTTGGGTTGTCTCTATTACTAGTAACTACTAGTGGAGGCGGGTCCTCTCTTGCTGCATCTGTGAACGCCATCTAGAAATGTTTACAACTCTGGCTTGACCAGCTGTCTGCCACTTTCCCTCCTTTCCTTCTAGCACAGCTCTGACCTCACTTCCCCTTGACCATGCCCCAGGTTTTTCCTGTTTTCTAACACTATCAAGATGAGCCCTGACTTACATGGGTTATTAGAGGTAATTCAGACCAGTCTTCAGGCTTTCTCAGATAAGGAAACAAGTCAAGAGAGGGAAAGTAACGAATCCAAAGCCATACTGCTTCATTCATTCACTCAAGAACTATCCTTACCCTTTAAGATCTGGCTTAAATGTCACCTCATCAGAGAAACCTGCTCTGACTACTTTATCTAAAGCAGATCCCCCAACCCCCATTCTTTTCTGTTCTGGCCCTTTGTATCTTCTCATCCTTTATCACAACTTGTTATTGTTTCATTCTTTAATCTTTTTGTTTTTGGTCTAACTCTTCAAATAGAATATAAGTTCCATGAAGGCAAGAGGGCCATGTTTGTCTTTCAGAGATAGGCTCATCACTGTATTCTCAGAATCCAGCACATTAATAGGTGTTAACTCTGCTGAGTTAAAGTACAGTGAGCAGGTAACATCAGGGCACTTGGGGATATGAAAATAGATGGGATACAGTCCCTGCTTTCAGAACTGTCTTGTGTGAACAACAGAACCAGAAAATGGGGAATGTGATGAGATCAAGTTCAAATTGGGAGTGGGGGGGTATTTTAGGGGCACCTAAAACAGGCCTAATCTCTGTTGGGATTTTGTTACCAACTGTCGAGAACCCATGGTAAACCAGTTGGCTGTGATTCAGGCCTGTTCCCTGAGCAGCCCAGCAGCAGCAGCAGCAGGGGCTGACAGCTCATCTACTAGAGTGTGTGCTCAGACGGCACCTGGATCCTTTACCCTTTCCAGTAAGAGACGGCTTGCCAGACAGTTTCATAAGTCCAGCTGGAGCCAAGGCCATAGTCATCGAGGCCCCAGAGACAGCCCCACACCTTCTAGCCTCATTTCCAATCTTTTGCCTGGTCTTCTGCTTCAGAATAGAATGAACCTGTGCAGCATTAAAGAAGCTGACACCTGCCTAGTCTTCAGGATCAGGGAGGGGAGTGACATGTCCCAGCTGGGTAGCCTTCATATGCAGAGGGCAGATGGGTTATCCCACATGGCTCGAGAAAGCTAGTACCTCAAAGAGCAAGTGGATGACCAGCCTTTCTGTTCTGGATTATAAAAGGAACCCAGAGGAGGAGGAAGAAGGAAGGCAGTGATGATACCTTTCTTGGGAGGGAAGGAGTCCAAAGCCTCTTCTGGCTCACCCCTCAGTCCTGTCTTCTCCCTACAGTGGGGCAAGATGGCAGCAGCTGCTGCTGGTTCTCAAGGCTCACAGCCTGCAAAAAACCTTTGCTTTCATCATCTTCCCCTTCCAGATTCATCCCTCCACCCGCCAGGAGCCACAAAGGTCCTGGGCAGACTGAACCCTCCTGCCAGATAGGAGGCTTATCCCAGCTAAATGCTGAGCCTACCCAAAGCCCCAGGTCCTCAGCCTAGACGCTGCTTCCAGGATTGGCTTGTTAGGGTTTAGCCAGAGTCCTCCAGATTCCTTCAGCACCCTACCTGCCGCCAGGCTGACCAAAATGACTCATTAACACCTTGCGTGTCAGAGCAGTTTTAACTCTGATCCCCATTCTTCCCCCATGGTTGCTGGGGTTGGTAATTATCTCCAACTTCATTCATAAAGGTTAAGTAACGTGCCCAAGGTCACACAGTGGAAAAGTGGCGAAACAAAACAAAACAAAAAACTTGCATCTCCTGCTCAGCAGTTTGGCAGGTGTTCAAATAATCTTTGTGGAAAGGGTGAATCTGTTGTTTTTTCATTTCACTGGCTTGTGGATGCTTCTGTGTGTTGGGGAAGGGGATGGGGTGGGGAGGAAAGCTGTCCCCTTTCTAAATGAACCTTTGACCTCCTCAGTTCACTTTCCATTCCGAAGAAGTTACTGGTTTAACTCATCTCTCCGACTGGACTCTATGGTGTGTATCTATTATCAGAGCAATGCCCAGGAGCAATGAAGAATAAGTCTAGTATTTTCCTTATCAAAAGAGCAAAGAAAAAAAAAATCCAAATGAATAGTCTCACTTTCCCCCAAAATGTACAACCCCAAAGCAAAAACGAAAGCGGCACCTGACCCCTGGCACGGTCCTCCGATGCCCCCACACACAGTGCCCCAAGCCACACCACACTGCGTTAGGGAGGCGTCGGGGAGGGGGCGCTGAGCACGGGTTGGACGCGGCGGGGAGCGGGTGGGCGCCGGGCGCGCTGCCAGGCCTGGCTGTACCGCGGGGGCCGGCCGCCCCTCGCCACGTGGTGGTGACAGCGGCAGGGTCGAGGGCGCCTTCTCGGCTTGAGAAACCCGGGGCAGCCGGAGAGGAGGAGGAAGCGGCGGCGGCGGCGGCGGAGGAGGAGGAGGAGCGGGGCGGGAGGGAGGGAGGGAGGGGGGTTGGGGGGAGGGGTGGGGGGTGGGGAGAGACCCGGCGGCGGCGACAGGGCGAGAGCAGAGCTCGGTGCCAGGGGGGTGGGGGCACCGGTGCCCGTCTGGGGAGGGAGCAGGCGGAGGGGGTAAGCTGCGATTACAAGCAGGAACCGGCGGCAGCTGTGAGTCCCCGGCGGGGCTGGGCGGGGGAGGGGAGCGCGCCCGGGGCCGGCCCCCGGGGGTCGCGGCGGGGAAGGGGTGCTGGGAGGAGGTGGTGGGAGGCTGGCGAGCAGTTGGCCTGGGATGGCGGGGAGGGGAAGGGTCCGGCGTCCGCCCCCGCATCCTCCACTTTCGCCCTGCTCCGCCGCTCCTCAGGCCGCACCGCCTCCGAGCCCCTTCCCCGGCCTGGAGATGGCTGACCTGGGGCCGGGCCAGCAGCGGGGGAGGGGGCTGCGTGGTCTCAACCCGCGAGAGGGGAGGGGCGACAATTTCTGTCGGCGAAGCTGAAGGGGTTTAAAGGGCGGCTCTTAAAGGGGCCGCAGAAGGGGCCCGGGCCCAGGGAGGAACCCCTGCCCCATCCGCCTTTCGTGGCGCTCGCCCGGGGCCGCCGGGCGGACGGGAGAATGCAAAGGAAGGAAACAGTTGTTGGGGCGGCCCAGAGGACTGAGCCCCGCTAGGGGGATTGGGCCCGAGGTGGTGGGCAGGGGGTCTGGGAGGTGGGGTGAGCGCTGAACAGTGGAGTTGGGGGAGGGGATGGGCCTGGAGAAGAAGGGGTTAAAGGTGGGGCCAACCCTACAAACAGGCGCACACACTCCTTACTCAGACCCGGTCACTCGCGTTTCCCTGGCACTTAATGGGGGCGAGGGGGCGGTGTGGGGGTCTGGGACTGCGCCCGTTCCATCCCAGGCTCCGCTGCCGGGTTTTGAGGTCGCAGACTCCACTGTCTCAACTCACAGCTCAGGAGCCCCCTCTCCTACGCACACACGGGCTCCGGCGCGCGCGCGCACACCTCGGACATTCCCATAGTGCCTCACGTGACCCGCGGCCCCGAATGTGCCCACCCTTCACACACGCTCACGCACGCGTGCACACACGCGCGCACATAAACACACACGGCCAGTTTCAACTCCATCCCGACCCCCAGCTGGAGCCCTGCTAAGGCACTCATTCAGCGTGACACACCTACACTCATTCACAGACACATTCCCCCACGCTTGCCAACCACAGACACATTCATAAACAGGGCCAGGAGAAGTACACGCGCACCCCCTCGCCTAGCCTACTCTTTCGGGAGCCCTGAGTCATTCCTGCCCCCTCCCAGGGCTCCCCATGTCCCTGTGTGCAGGCCCACAGGGTGGGTTTGGGAACTCTAGGGCAGCCCTCTTCACCAGGGCAGTGGCCCTCTCCCAGAGCCCCCTTCCCCTCTGGTACCCTCTGCCAATCTGCGGTGACTTCCTGTGGGTCCCAGGTCAGGGGTGAGAAGGGAGGGTCTGGAGGGTTGCCACAGCCCTTGTGTGAGCGGGGGAGGCATTTCCTTTTCCTGAACTCTGGGATCCTGCAGGAGGAAGCTGGGAAGTTGGGCGGGGGCCCAGCAGAGGATGTGCGGACAGTGATGGGGCTGACCCTCCCGAAAGCACTGAGTCTTTCTTAGGGAGAAGCCAGGGGTGCCAGAGGCCTGAGATGAGGAGCGTGGCAGAGAGGTATTTGGTGAAGTAAGGCCTAGGGTGGAGTAGGGGCTGAGGCAGTAGGAGCCAAGGCAGGTCCCTATCTGGGCCCTGTGCTGGGAAGGCTGCTCTCTCCTGTCCACTGGGTTCCCAAAGGAGCCCTTCCCTGCCGCTAGCCTCACTTACTTGTCCCAGTTTGTCACCTCCACCCCCAAGTCTTTACCTGGCTCCAGCGCCTTCCCCCAAAGGACACAGAGAAGAGAAGATGGGGTTTGGTAGTCTGGGGGAGGCTGTGGGAGACTGGGGCAAGACCAGCTTCATCTCAGCTGGTCTCAGGGCTCCTCGGGCCAGGACTAGGGGTATCGGAGGACAAGCTTCAGGATGCTCTCTCCATCATTGCTCCTGCTCTCCCAGGAGGCTCAGGGGGTGCTGCAGCCCAGGCCCTTGCCATGGAGTCCATGTTTGAGGATGACATCAGTATCCTGACCCAGGAAGCCCTGGGACCCGGTGAGGTGTGGCTGGACACTCCCGGAGACCCCTCCCTGGGGGGAGACATGTGCTCTGCCTCTCACTTTGCCCTCATCACGGCCTATGGAGACATCAAGGAGCGGCTGGGAGGCCTGGAAAGGGAGAATGCCACCCTCCGCCGCCGACTAAAAGTCTATGAGATCAAGGTCAGAAACTGGAGGTGATAGGGGTCTGACTGTGTGTGCGTTGCCTGTGTGTGTGTGTGTGTGTGTGTGGTGGGGCTGCTGCTGGGTGGCAGGAACTGGGGATTCAGCAGAGATTCCAGGGATCCAAAAGAGGGGTCAGGGTACAGACTCTTGAAACTTGAGAGTCCCCCCTGATGATGTGGCTGCTCTGAATGGGAACTCCAGAGAGCCCAGCACCAATTAGGAAGCGATCAGGAGGGATCTGCTTTGGAGTGGCAGGACCTGGGATCTAGAAAAGATCTGGTTAGTGGGAGACACTTACAGGCTTACGGGAATTGGGATGTACAGATCCCACTAGAGAGGGGACTGAGGCAGGTGGTAGGGTGGGGGCACAGTGACACCGAAGCCTGGGCCGGGAGCCAGGCACCAGCTATCCTGAGGGCCTGCTCCATCATCCACAGTACCCACTGATCAGTGACTTTGGAGAGGAGCATGCCTTCTCTCTGTATGAAATCAAGGATGGCTCCCTGTTGGAGGTGGAGAAAGTCAGTCTACAGCAACGGCTCAACCAGTTCCAGCATGAGGTGAGCCCCTTGCAGGCCTCTCAGCCTTCCCTGAACTTGCTCCAATCAATTTCTGACGACTCCCCAACCAACCAGCCTCTGGCCTTCTGTCCCCTTCATCAGAGATGGTCATGGTCCTCCTTAGAGCTGGCTATAGCTCCTCCCACCCCTTTACCAGGTGCTGTGAGTGGGGGTGGGAGGCCTAGGGAGTTGCTCAGCCCCCAAGTCAATGATGGGCCTGACTGATGTGCACCCCAACCCTCTGGTTCCCATCCAGTTGCAGAAGAATAAGGAGCAGGAAGAACAGCTCGGGGAGATGATCCAGGCTTACGAGAAACTCTGTGTGGAGAAGAGCGAGCTGGAGACAGAACTGGGGGAAATGGTGAGGCCGGGGAAGCTGGGTGCTGGAGAGTGTGACCAAGGCTGTGTGTTACCCTATGTGTGTGTATGTTTCTGTGCCTGCAAGCACCTTTTGGGCCTTGTGAGTAGGGCTGTTTGGGTCATATAGATTGTGAGTGACTGTGTACATCGGACCGTGCAGTGACAGGAGGTAACTTTTTGTGAGTGACCCTAAGTGGGTGTTTGGGTCTCACCTATGCCTACAGCACTGCTCCTGGAAGGCTTTGCAGGTGAGAGAAAAGATAACCAGAGTGTCTGTGACTGCTAGGATGGGTCTTGGCATGTGTGTGATTCTGGGTCAGGGTATGGCCATGCATGTGAGCAAGTGGGCAGGCACCAGAATCAGAAGACATAGTCTCTGCTGACTCCCAGCCTGTCACCAAGGTTAAGTCAGGTAGTCTCCACTCCTCCTCTGAAAAGTGGGGCAAATCACTTTACTGAGCCTGACCTGTGGTGGCACAGTGGATAAATTATCAACCTAGAACACTGAGGTTGCTAGTTCGAAACCCTGGGCTTGCCTGGTCAAGGCACATGTGGGAGTTGATGCTTCCTGTTCCTCCCCTACCCGTTTCTCTCTCTCCTCTCTAGAATAAATAAATAAAATTAAGAAAAAAATTTTAAAAAGGAAAAAATAACTTTACTGAGCTGTTGTGGGCATTAGTGTAAAAATGCTTTGCTTTTATAATAAAAAACATGTGGTATTTGCTATGTGCCAGGCCCCTTCTTACCTCTTCAGATGTAGTCACTCATTTTCATCCTCATAACAAACCTAAGAGGTAAGTGTGGTTGTCCCCATGTTAAAGATGAGGTAGAGGAAGCCAGAGCGGTTGTCGCATATGCAAATGGAAGTTACTCTGCTCCTGAGCTGGTGTCTGGACAGGGGGCTAGGATTTCTGTTAAGTGTCCCTGTGTATTAGTGACATGGAAGAGGCACTAATTATGATCTTGCAAGGGCTGTAGCCAGAAACAGCTGCATGCCGTTGCTGGGCGAGGAGACCTCGAGCTCACGGCCACTTGGAAGGTGGAGTTGGGATGTATGACCAGGGGACTCTGCTCAGTTTGGGGGCGACGGCTATTCAGATATAGCAAAGCCTTAGGTTTGGGGGCTACTGGGGAACCCTGGTCCCGTGCAGAACCTCACCCCTTTGTTTCCCCCACAGAGGGCCCTGGTGGAGACCCACCTGCGGCAGATCTGTGGTTTGGAGCAGCAGCTGCGGCAGCAACAAGGCCTCCGGGACACAGCTTTCTCCAGCCTGAGCCCCCCGCCGGCCCCGGCCCCACACTGTGCCGATCTGGACCTGCACTACTTGGCTCTGAGAGGAGGACCTGGCTTGAGTCTCGGTGAGATCTCAGTGACCCCTGATTTCCCTACCCCAAACTCCCTAAGCCAGCTTTGCACATGTCCAGCTTCTCAGGGAGTCAACACCTCAACACCCCATTATAATGCTTTAAATTTCCCCTGTTATCACCCCATCCCACCTTACCTACCACCTGTTCCTAACTTCATCCACTATTACCCCAATTTCTGCCACTGACATCTATCTCCCTGTCAGCTCCGGCAACCCTGGCTACCCCCTGCAATTCTCACAGGTGCCAGCAGAGGGCACTCCAACCCAGAGTCCCTGCCTCTCTTAGGTTGTGATTAGGAGAAGCCCCTAACGATGCTCAGACACAAGTCTGGCCAGGGAAGCCCTTCAAGAGATCATCTTGTTTTTCCCTAGCCTCCAGGAAGATTAGAAAAAACTGCTTAGCCCCTCCTTTTCACTGCCCTCAGTAGAGGTATCTCTCATCCTGGGGTATCTGCCCTCTAGCTGTCTCTCTTGGGTCCCTCTTGCTGCAGCCCTCACCTCTTTCACTTTGTGTTGATCTGGAATTCCGTGGAGATGCCCAGCAGCTGGCCTCAGCCTGACATTGTCCTCTCCCCTGCCAGCAGGCTGGCCAGGCCCCACACCGAGTGTGAGTGAGCTGGAGCGAAGGCGCCTGGAAGAGGCTTTGGAGGCTGCACAGGGAGAGGCCCGGGGAGCTCAGCTCCGGGAGGAGCAGCTCCAGGCCGAGTGCGAGCGGCTGCAGGGGGAGCTGAAGCAGCTGCAGGAGACCCGCGCCCAGGTAAGCTGCGCCGGGTGTGGACTGCGGGCCTTGTTCGGGACCCTCCGCGGCTCTGCGGAGGTCTGGGCGCTGCTGGGGATAGCGTGCAGAGGTTTCGGACTTCTTCACTGGGTGCAGACGGGCCCTGGGAATGGTAGAGAAGGGGAGTCTAGGCAGGTGAGGTTGGCATTTGAGCTCTCTGTTTTCTCCCTTAGGATCTGGCTGCCAACCAGTCGGAGCGGGAGATGGCTTGGGTGCAAAGAGTTGGGGATGACCAGTAAGTCACGTCTGTAATCCTGTCCCTCTTAACCTCTGTAGCCCTGGGTGGTGTTTCCCAGTGCCCCCTTGGTTGACTTCCCCTGCCATGGTTTGAGGGATCTCTCTGCCAAGCCATCAGAGCTGTGGCCTTTGGGTTGCTTGTGTGACTGCATCCTTCAGGGGGAGGAGGCAGGGTTCTGGGAGGTTTCCTCTGTGTTCCTCTGGCACTCAAGCCTGTGTCTTCTCGAGGTGTCAGGGGTTGCGGGAGGCTTCCTCAGCAGGTTTCGTGCTCCGTTCTGTGGCCCCTGGTGAGTTTTGGGGCCTCTCTGGGACTACGTTTTTTATCCCAGCAACAAGGCCTAGCCAGTTGAGTTAAGCCTCCCCTCCCTGGTGAGGAGGGAGGAGATGGCTTCTTTCAAGATCTGTGGTGCCTCATCTACGTCAGGAGAGAGAGAGCTGGGGCTTAGTGTTGAGGGACTCCCTTGAGGGCAGTTGGAACATACTGACTGGGGTATCCCTTGGGAGTCCTGCCAGGAAAGCGGGGCAGCAGGAAGTAGGGAGGGAGCTCTGTCAGTGAGGAGCCTAACGGTGGGGGCTCCTGGGGCAGCCCTGGGCAGCCAGCGAGAGGGGAGCAGCAGCCTGGGGGCAGTAAGCCTGGTGTCTTTCACATCACACCCAACTCATCCTCTCCCACTTTCTGAGAAATAGAGCGCAAACCTCCTTCCGCCTCAGCCCTCTCCCCTAAGGTGAGGTATGTGGCACAGACTCCCTACTTTCATTGGCGGAGAAGACCAAGGCCCAGAGAGGGGCAGGAACTCACCCTCTATCACACAGCATACCCAGCTATAAGACCCTGAGAGTCCTCCCTCCTGCAGAGCTTCCTCCTCGCCTTCCTCCCAGCTTCGGGCTAGTTGGGGGTACTCCTCACTTCCCTCCGCACCCTGGGGGCCTGCCTGGGTGGAGCTGTGATAGTTGGGGGGTGAGAACACAGTTTGTGGGACTGGTGGGTGGGACCTCTTAGCTAGGCTGTTACGGGGTATCAGGGGCCTCCGTGGAGAGGGTCCACCCTAACTTGTGGCTGGGGCTCAGAGCCCATCCTCATCCGTATGCCCAGACCCGGAGCACAAACACACACACTCTCTAGAAATCGTAGCTTGCCCCAGAAGTCACACCGCAGGGCCCTTCATGGGTCACTGAGTCCAACCCTTCTTAGAAGACCAGCAGTGAAGGCTCCCCCAGTTGGTTGAACCCCAAGAAAGGACAGATACTGTGGCAGGGCTGGAGTCTGAACACAGGCTTTGAATCCAGGATGCTGGGGTGCTGAGTGACTTGGCTTTACTAACTTCGCCTCTCTGGCTCCAAGTTTCCCTCACAGGTTCATTGCTGAGACATGTGAGAGGAAGGTGATGAGGGAGTGAGGGCAGAGGACGGGTGAGTGAAAGAGAACCCCTCCCGTAAGGTTCTTTTGGAGGTGGATCCTTCATTCTGCTGTTCTGGCCAAAATAGCCCCTTTCCCTTCCTCTCCCAAGGCACCTGCCTCACCCAGCCCCGTGGCCATGGAGATGAGCCAGTCCTACCTCCCTTCACTCCCAGTGGTTCAGGCTCTGCCTCGGGGCCTCCTGGACCTCTGCCCCTGGGCCCAGCCAGGCCCTGCTTGCCCAGCCTCATACCTCTTTTCAGTATCTCCGGACAGCCCCAGCTTGGCAAGAGTTAATTCTCAGAGGAAGTCCTCACTCCCCCGGTAGTTTTATTTTCTTATAAACTCAGCTCCTTTTGGTAATAGTCCGTTTCCCCAGTGCTCCCTCCCCTGGCCTCCCACCTGAGGCGGCCCTAGTCACCTGCCTTCAGCTGATTTCCCTCCACCAACCCCTTTTCTGCTTTCTAGTCTGCCTGGCCCTCCAGGCCGGAGGGAACTTGACCTGTGGGTTACCCGGGACAGGAATGCAGGGCCTGGGTTATTCAGGTGGGAGTGTGACCTCTAGAGAGGGCCCCAGAAATTCTGTATTCAGCCTGCTCCTATAAGGGAATCTGCTGTGTGCCCTGAAGATTTTCACTTATTCGCAGTTTGGACACCTCCAGGGAAGCCAGTTGTATTGCGGGAGTCCTGGGTGTCAAAATAGGCTCCTCCCATTGCTCCTGCCTCTGTGAATTCTCCGAAATGGGTTCTATTTGCGCTGAGGCCTGGGAGGCAGCCCCAGCCCCAAGGTTTCCCGGTTCCTCCTATCCCAGCCCCTGGCCCGCAGGCTCTGGTCATCAATGTTCCTCTGAAAATGGCCACCCAGACCAGGTACGGGTCTCACCCTCCAGGTCTGACCTCGGGGTAAGAGTTCCCTGCCCTCTAGTGAGCCCTGCATGACCCGCTCACAGGAAGAGCTGCAGGGGGTCCCTCAGGGTCCAAAGGCAGCTGCAGGGGGTCCCTCAGGGTCCAAAGGCAATGGCGGGAGGAGGTGGGAGTGGAGAGCGCCCTGCTCCTGAGGGTGCAGTGGGCGGTAAGGCCCCCAGGAGGACCCTAGCCAAGGTGGGAGGTGCACCGGGCGGCCACAGCCCCCTTCCCTCTGGGCCTGGCGGCTGGGGCCAGCCTTTCTGAGGGGGTGGCCAGTGCTGAGGGTGGAGGGGAAGTTGCGGAGAGGGGTCTCCTCCAGGGGCCCAAGGGCTCTGAGTGGGCGGGACTCAGCCAGGAGAATGAGGTCTCAGGGAAGGAGGGAGCTCATCCTGAGGGGTCCACAGCAAGAAGACATGGGCTCAGTATGAGTGATGAGGGCCTGAACTGTAGGTCTTTCTTTTTTCCCAACGTGGGGGGCTCAGTGTTGCAGCCCGGGCCCTTTTCCGCCCACCCCCCACACCCTCTCTCCGCCCACAAGCCTCTGCGTGGGCTGCGGTTAGTGGTGGGGGAGAAGTGTGAACTCGGAGAGAGAGGATGGAAACTCTGCACAGAGGTCAAGGGCAGTGTGGGGTGGGTCCGGACGGAAGTCGGAGACCCCCATGTACCCCGAGCTTAGCCTCATGCCCCAGAAGCAGTGGGCCCAGGGCCTCCCCCTTCACGCTTCTCACCCTCCCTACTTCCTTTCTTTCAAGTTGCCTCAGGCAGGGCACCCAGCCGGGCTCACAGGAGTTAACCCCTGAACTCTTGGAGCCTGGGGGCTCCCCAGGGTGGGGAGGGGCTCTGAGCTGAGGCCCCCCCCCCACTCCCACCTCATTGTGGTCTGAGGGATTGGTGCGCTTCAAACCGGTCTCTGGCCGTTTCCCTGCCAGGAAGGCAGAGAGCAGTTCTTACCACCCTCTCTGCCTCCATGGGAAACTCCACTGCCTCCTCTCATTTTTCAACCAGAGTCACTGAGCTGGTATCTCCAAAAAAAAAAATCAGAATGGTTTCCCGTCTCCACCTGTCCCCTAGGCACTCCCCTGAGCCTTCATCCAGGCCAGATGCTAGGAGAGGCAGGTTACCTACAGAGTCTCATTTCACTCTCACAGATGACATGGTGAAGTATTGCCCCCTCTTACAGCTGAGCAAACTGAGGTACAAAGAAGTTCAGTAATCGGAGAACTTAGGTGCAAATAGCAAGCAGGTCCTGAGCAACTGGGACATTTTTCTGGTTCAGATTCCTCTTCAGGTGGGGAGGCCCTCATAGGAGGGATGACCAGATGATTTGTTGATCAAACCCGATCACTTTTGAAAGTGAAAGGGGAGGCACTATTAACAATTATGCTGGGGTAACTAGTGTGAACCAGGTCAGAGTGGGCAAATCGGGGTACGTGGCCCCTCACCTAATCGGGAGCTCTGGCGCTCAGCCTCTGTGTCAGCTGCTTAGTTTGGCTGCAGAGGGAGGCGGTCTAGACTCAGTGAACATCTGGCAATGCGGAAAGCATGGCAGGGCTGCCATAAGCGCTGGGCTCTGCGGACCGGACCGCAAGTCATAGCTGGTCGAGGAGCGGGGAGCGTGAAGGGGCTCAAGGCGCCTGAAAGGAAGTGGTGGAACACTGGGTGGTTGCAAAGCGACTTCCTCCTCCCCGGCCCACAGCCTCAAGTCCGCTCCACGGCCTGGTGCCTGTGGTCCCTGTGGTCCCCTCCCCGAGGCTGAGGGTCGGGTGGGAAGACATGCTGGGTGTGCCTGTGGGTGGCAGAAAGTTTGGTCCCTCGATTCGTGCACAGGGGTGAGGTGGTGGGGGACAGTTGAGGGCCGCCATGGGCCAGGCTGGCAGAGCTGGGATTGCTGGGCTTCTCTTTTCCTCCTGATTCTGAGTCCGTTGCTGATTCTGACCACAGGGCCAGCTCTATCCAGACCCTAATCTTGACAGGAATACAGACTCCAACCCTATCTCTCATCTGGACCCCGACTATATCCACAGTCCTGACCAAAAACGAACTATTAACCCAACCCTAATCTGACGCTGACTTCAGCCTTAACTTTGACCTTCGGCCCATCCCTGGTTCTAATCCATGACCCTGTGCTGGCCTGAATTCCAGCCCAGCCACAGCCTCACAGCCGCTCCAGCATGGCGTGGGGCACCCCGTGAACTTCCCCAGGAAGACCCCACTCAGAGGCCTATGTGTGTCCGTCCCAGCTGGTTTGGGGCGTGTCATATGGAGGACATGGGTCTCTGACCTTTCTCACCTCAGTTTTATCAACAACAGTGAAGATAATTAATTCCAGATGAATTTTTGAGATCCCTGAACTGGTGTAAAGAATGAATGAAAGGCTACATCAGTGAAGGGCGGGAAGGTTTGCAACAGCGGTGCCCTCCTTCATGTCAACCCTGCCATTTGCCCTCTGGCTCCTCAGAAGGTGCCAGCTCAGCAGGCTGAGGTGCCAAGGGCATGTTTGAATCGCTGCTCTGTGTCACCACTGCTCTGTGACCTTGGGCCAGCCCTACTAGTTCTGATCTTCCCCTTCCACATGAGCCTAGCACCTTCCTCTCCCCTCCCAGGGCAGAAGTGGCGAAGGTCAGGCCCGCCGGCCACCTTGGAGGTTCCCAGCCTCTTCCCCCCTCCTCATATTTCCCTTCTGCCACTTTCCCACCTCCTGTCCCCCCATTCCGGGTCCTTTTGGAAGGCAGGATATAGCTGAGTGGCCGGTAAGCTGGACTTGAGAGCCCAGGAGGCCAGACGTCCCATTCTAGCAACTCCACTACTGCAAGGCTTTGTGACTGTGGTCGAGGACTTAACCTTCAGGAACCTCCATTTTCTCATGTAGAAAATGAAGTAATAGTGGCAACCCTGTGGGACTGTTGGGAAGATTAAGCGAAGTCCTCCCTGCAATGCCTGGCCTGGGCTGGCGCTCATACGGGTTGTCTGTGATTCTTTTCTCCCTTGCTCCCTCCCGGGTTCTGAGAGACTCAGAACTTGCCCCCATGGTCTAAGCAATAAAGAAGCACCCAAGCGCAGCCATCTGCTGCTGTCCACCTGACCCACTGTCCTTCCCGAGCAGTCTCGATGGTGGAAGATAGCACTCAGGTATGGGCTGGGAAGCCAGGAAACGGAATGTGCATTCAGGTGCACGTGTGTGACTCTTGATTGGGTTGTGAAGTTGAGATTTTTTTCCACTGAATTGGCAGTGTTTTCTAATGTGAGTCATTCAGGTCCTTAGTGTATTTTGCAGCCTGGGCCTGTGCATCTTGATGTAGGGGGGGACACCAGATTAAGGGGGAGGTGCCAAAGGGTCATGGGGCAGCAGGACCTTGGGTCCCACCTTTTTGCCAGGTCTCAGAGGTTGCTATGAGGACTGCCTGGGGTTCTAGCAAGACAGTTGCCTCCTGTCCCCGGCACCCAGGTCCGAGCTGTGAGAAGGGCTGGGTATTCTGGGCCAGGGGCACCTTCCATTTCCTGCTGGTCTGTCTGCTATCGTGAGGAGGATGCCAAGGCTGGCGGTGCAAACCGGGGTAGCTCCTGACAAGGGGAGGAAGGCAAGCAGGGGAGAGATGCGGGCCTGGGAACTGAGTGTGGCAGGTGAGATCTCCCAGGCGGGGTGTGAAGGCAACGACCTGTATCTGTCACCTGAGATACAGCAGTGACTGCGATGGGGAGAGAAACTGGCTGCTTGGTCAGAGGAGGGTGCACCATGTCACGGCCTGCCCAGGGCTCCTCCTGTCCCCACCACTGGGGGGCCGGCATGGTCCTTTGAAAGCTCCCAGTCTGATAGGGGAGATACAGCTCCGCCCTCAGATTGCCCCAGGTGTGAAGGGCGTAGCCTTCCATTGGGGAGTCCCCAGTTTCATGTGGGACACAGATTGGACTTCTAGTCTGATGGGTAGATGGCATTTTCCCCCACAGGCCCATAAGGTGAGAGTGAGTGGACACAGGACGTGGTGAGCAAACACAGGGCTGAGATGTGATGGGACTGAGGGGTGTAGCACCTCAGCAAGGGTTCCCAAAAGGACCTTCCTTTCTGCTCCTGTCCCTCTCTGCCCACCATCAGATGGGTGCTGAGCGCTCTCCCTTCCTGAGAAGTAGGCTTGTCCCTCAGAATCTCAGCCTGTTTGCGACAATTTGGCTTTGGCTCAAATGGGTTAAAAATAGTTTAGTTGTGGGAGGGGCCGTTGTTTCTCCCACCACCCAGCTCTGCCCCAGGATTAGTAAGAGAGCCCTCCAGTGAGTGGAGAGCGAGGGCACTCAGTCATTACCTACGCTCTGCACGAGGCTTTTCCTGCCCTCTGAAGCCCTAACCTCATGACTTCCCCTTCTCTCCTCTGGGGCCAGACACACACACACTCACACTCTCACTCACACTCACTCTCACATTGTTCCTCACACTCATCAGACTGGCCTCATGCCTACCTTCACTCCCTCCCCTCCACACACATCCTCTCACATGTCCATTACCATGATGAGATGGGGTAGGGTCCTTGGGTCTGGAGAACCCCCCACCTCACTCCTGCCCAGCACCTCCAGCTCCTGGGGCTACAGAGCCTCCCCTGGGAAGACAGCCATCCTCCCCTCCAGCTCCAGTTTCCACGAAGTTCCGAGTCCCTTCTGGATTTGGTGAGGTGGGAGGAGGGATACAAGAAAATCAAACCCTCTGCTTCCCAGCCTCTGTGCAAGCCCAGAACAGAAGACAGTGACTCAAAGCCAGAGCAGAGCCTCATGTGAGGTCAAGAAGGTCTCTGAGCAGACCAGAGGGAGACAGAGGAGGGCAATGCGGAGAGTGATAACCTTCAGAGGTGCCAGGTCAAAGTGACCTAAAGAGACAGTGGAGGAAAGGAAGTAGGTGAGGTCTTTGGCAAGTTCAGGGTCCGTTCCAGGTTTGTAAGGGTGGGTGCTCAGGAGAGCTGAGCAGGAAGAGGAGAAAGAATGAGGAGAAGAAAGAAAAATGGATGGAGAGGCTCAATTCATTACTCACTTACTAAACGTCTACTGAGCACCAAGCCCTGGACAAGGTGCTAGGAATATAAATACAGTGATACAATCTTAACCTTCCAGGAACTCCCAGTGAAGTTCCAGAAGGAGGCAGCCTTTACTAAGTGTTCAGTGTGAATGGTGCCCCCTGGAGGTGTGTGGTGTACAGCCATGGTTCACAGAGATCTCTGTGTAATAAGGCTCCCTGGAGCTCCTGCGAGGCACAAGGCTGAGAGGAGCTCGGAGGCAGCTTTGAGATGGAAGCAAGGGCACTGGACCTAGAACTGGGCAGACCTGGGTTCAAGTTTATTAGTTGGCATCTCTGCCAAGCTAGGAGGCTGTGTCTTCACTTACGCAGTAAGGCTTTTCATAGGCTGTGTAACAGTGGTCCCCACCTTTTCAAAGATGAGGGCTCTTCATGGACCCCCTTCCCCCAATACACGGACTGTGCTTCCACTTTTAGTATGTGCTCGTTGGAAAGATACACAGTGACAAAAGCTACTATAAATTCAGTGCAGCTTTTTGATGAATCTGTGTTTTATTTGTCACCACAGCTTCGGCACAGATTTGAAAGCATTCACACATACCTGTGTGAGGTATGTTCAGGCCACAGACAGTGCTTGGTAACACATGAGTTCAGGGACCCCCGGAATCACTGAGCTCCCTAGCCCCAGTCTGTAGTCTGGGAACCACTGCCCTGGCCCTCGGTACCATTCACTGGGAGGAGAGGGGAAGCTCCCTGGAAGAAGTGGCATTTAAGGTGGACAGACCTTCAAGCCCAAGAATTTTTGCAGTTGGGGCAGGAGGCCCTGGAAGGCAGAAGAGGACCAGATCCTGGGGCAAAGCAAAGCGGGTTCTTGCTCCACAACTGTGACAGTAAACCCACTTCGCTTCTCTTTCCTACTCCCTGCCCTCTGACCTTAGGGTCAGGGGAGGCTGGGGTAAAACCATGACCTGGGGGGCCTGGGGTGTCCTTCAGGGTGAACTTGGCGCTGGCTTACACGGAGCTGACGGAGGAGCTGGGCCGGCTCCGGGAGCTGAGTTCTCTGCAGGGGAGGATCCTGAGAACCCTGCTGCAGGAGCAGGCCAGGAGCGGTGGTGAGATGGGGCAGGGCAGAGGGGGCCAGGGCTGGACCCCGAGGTTGGGGAAGCTATGGCTACCATCCTGTGGCCTGGGGCCACCCTCCGCTTCCTTTCCCTGGGCCTGATCCTTTTCCATTAGCGTGGGAGGAGAGAGGGTGGGCTTTGGTCGCAGGCAAGCCCCTGGCTCCCAGTTCTGACCATCTTCTCCCCCCACCGCTGTCCCCTGACCTGGTCCTGCTTCTCTTCCAGGCCACAGACACTCGCCGCTGTCGCAGCGCCACTCCCCGGCCCCCCAGTGCCCCTCACCATCTCCGCCGGCCCGGGCGGCACCCCCGTGTCCCCCGTGCCAGTCCCCCGTCCCCCAGCGCCGCTCCCCCGGCCCCCCGTGCCCCTCGCCCCAGCAGCGCCGCTCGCCGGCCTCGCCCTCCTGCCCATCGCCGGTGCCGCAGCGCCGCTCGCCGGTGCCGCTGTGCCAGTCCCCCAGCCCGCAGCGCCGCTCCCCGGGGCCCCCGGCCTGCCCGGCCCCGCCGCCCCGGCCGCCGCCGCCCCTCCCGCCGCCTGGGGAGAGGACGCTGGCCGAGCGCGCCTACGCCAAGCCGCCCAGCCACCACGCGAAGGCCGGCTTCCAGGGACGGCGCAGCTACTCGGAGCTGGCCGAGGGCGCGGGCTACGTGGGCGCCTCCCAGCCCTGGCTGCAGGCCGAGGCGGCCACGCTGCCCAAGCCGCGGGCCTACGGCGCCACTGAGCTCTACGGCCCCGGCAGGCCGCTCAGCCCGCGGTGCGCCTTCGAGGGCATCCGCCTGCGCTTCGAGAAGCAGCCGTCGGAGGAGGAAGAGTGGTCTGTGCCCCCCAGCCCGCCCAGCCCGGAGGCGGGCACCATCCGCTGCGCCTCGTTCTGCGCAGGTTTCCCCATTCCCGAGTCGCCCGCAGCCACGGCCTACGCCCACGCCGAACATGCGCAGTCCTGGCCGTCCATCAACGTGAGTGGGGCTCCCGCATGGGTGATCTACCCCTGGCCACCTCACCCTCTCTTCACAGCTGATGGCTGGGCTCTCTTCTTTTGACTCCTGCCCCCTACTTCCCTGGGGCCTAGGTAGCATAGGTCCTTAATGCACCACTACCACTGAGCAGGGCTCTGTTCAAGGGCATGGTCGTCAGAATGACAGTTCCGGCTTTGACTCCAGACTCCACCACTTAGTACCACTTAGCAATCGTGGGGAGGTGGACAAGTTACTTATCCCCTCAGATCCTGAGTTTTTCTCATCTGCATAACGAGGGCAATAATTGTATTATCTAATTCCATTAGAGGATTCTCGAGAGGAAGGCCATATGCTGAACAACTCTCTGCACAGTAGTGAGCATCTGCTCTCACCTTGGAGAGGGAGGCCACGCTGACCCTGACGGTCTCAGGCACTTCCCTCCCTCGGGCCTCAGAGCCCCTGTTCTTTCCTGTCTGTCTTAGAAGACAGCCCTGTGTTGGGCTCTGTCATTTCACTGATATAATGAGTTCCTGGATGTCAGATCCAACCCTTGTCACCTGGAAGGACCAAAATATATTCCAAAGCCAGGCAGAAAATTATTTTTGGGTTGTACATTGTTTGGGATTATCTGTTGCTTTGAGTTATCTGGCAGCGGTGTCTTAGTCACTCTGGGGGCATGTCTGGGTCTTGGCTTTCCTCATTACCGCAGATGTCCTGGCAGGCTGAGCATACATACCTCCTTATACACACCTCCTGTGGACCCTATGCCCTGGGTTGGGGAGTGGATGCTGAACTGGTGGAAGGTGGGCAGGGATGGGGAGGAGGGGGGTGGTGGTAGACAAAGGGCACCCAGAACCCTTCTGCATGCTACAGCCCTCCCTGCCCTGGGCCCCAGGGAAAGGGCAGGCTTGGATGTGGGTACCGTGAGGGAGGGTTAGGGACCTAAGTGATTTCCCTCTCTTCCCACGCAGCTGCTGATGGAGACAGTGGGCTCTGACATCCGCAGTTGCCCCCTCTGCCAACTGGGTTTCCCTGTCGGGTACCCAGATGACGCCCTCATCAAACACATTGACTCCCACCTGGAGAACAGCAAGATCTAGGGTGCCGCCCCCACCTACTGGCTGTTTCTCTGCCCTCTTCCAACACCCCTAAACACTCACTCACTTTGAATGCTGCATGAATCTTGTGGGGGGGCTCCTGCCCCTTGCGACCCCCAGGTACCTCCACTAGCTACCGAGTCAACGTGTGTGCCGTCTTCCCTCGTCCAGGCACTACTCAGCCCTGGCTCTCCCAGGAGGCCAGTCGAGGCTCTCCCCAGCTCCCTGGCTTCCGCTGGGAGGTGGGGATCTGGGCTGGGACAGGGAGGGGAGTACCCCGCCCAGCCTTTCCCTCTGTTTCTGTTCTCAAACACAGTTGGATCCAAGGAGGTATCTAGTGCTCGGGCCTGGGGGAGAGGTTGGGTATCAGAGGACCAGGCGCTCCCCCAGCCCCTCCCGAGACATCATATTTCTAAGGCTGTGCTCTGCCTAGGGAATGCCTCCCTGTGGGGCTCCAGAGCCTGCCCTACACACTGATGCTAGTTCCTCCATCCCGTGGCCAGCTCGGGGCTTGTGGCTTGGGTCCCACTGGGGGAAAGAGGCATCTTGATTCTTGCCATTCCCTGCAGGCAAGCCCTGTTCTCCCCCTCTGCCCACCCTAGGGAACAGGGAGGGTGGGAGAGGAGAGGGAGGACCCTGGAGGACTGGGAGGATCCAGCCTAAAGAGGCTGCCCTATGGGCCAGGGGACCCAGCTCCATGACCCTCAGGCCAGGGGCCTATCTGTGCCAGCCTTCTAGGCCCCTGCCCCGCCCCCTGGCACCGAGGCAGATTGTTATGGCAGTTGCTCCCCTCCCCTGTTACCCCACTTGAGCCCCTGACACCACAGGCACCCTGGAGCTGTGTGTCTCAGCCTCTGTTAGCTGGACGAGTGGCATCAGCCCTGCCTCTAAGGCCAGAACCTGAGGGTGGGCCCAGGGTGCTGTGGAGATCAAATTCAAAAGAGCTAACCCCCTTCCCACACCCCAGCGACCCACATTCCCTCTGTGAAATCTACCTCAGAGTCATACCCTCAGAAGGACGGGTAAGCAGGAGGCCAGGGGGTCCCAGGGCTGAGGTGGGGAGCTTCCTACAGCAA
This sequence comes from Saccopteryx bilineata, assembly GCF_036850765.1. Taxonomy (NCBI): domain Eukaryota; kingdom Metazoa; phylum Chordata; class Mammalia; order Chiroptera; family Emballonuridae; genus Saccopteryx; species Saccopteryx bilineata. Next base: position 376,461,234 of record NC_089491.1, read on the forward strand.
GAGCCTGCCACCCACGATGAATCCCCCCCTCCACTGCCAGCCTCTCCTGGGCCTCAGCCCTGGGCAGGCAGCAGTGGACGCTGTTGTCAGTGCATGTACCATTCTGATCCAACTCTTCCAGGCCCCCACCTCCTCACATGCCTCCCCTCCTCCTCAGTGCAGAGGAGGGAAGGGGTGTGTCAGGCAGGAAAGGGGCCCAGGACTCCAGAGACACATGGCATTGGACCTTGAATGTTCCCCCAGGGAGCAGAAATGGGGAAGGGGGAATGCAGAGGGGAGGTGGGGGCCCCTGAGCCCTCCAAACAAGTTGGATTTCCAAATAAAACTTACCTGTTCCATCTGCGCTCAGACTATGCTCTGTGCTCCATAGCAGGGGTGGGGAGAGAATCCTTGGCAGCCAGAGGGTTTGAAAACTGTGTCTCCACGGTACACCACCATGGGTGAGTGGCTATTGGGCAAGTAGAGGATGCATAGGGCACCCACGTTCCAAGGCAATTCTGGAGGCGTAAGCATGCAAATGGCCACAGATGACTCATGATGAGTTTGTTCAGGACAGATGTGGAGCAGTCACCCCAGCCCTGAGCAGGTGTCAGAGACTCTGGAAATTTCCCTTCCTGCTGGCTGGAGGTGACGGTTCTGAAGCCGTCCTTGGAGGTTCATTTATTAGTAAGCAGCTATTTCTTCATTAAATGGTTTCTGCATGCCAGGATGCAGGCTGGGGCCTCAAAGAGAAGGAACATCCATGTTCCATGTCCTCGTGGGTCTGCGAGCAGGGGAAGGGCTGGGCTCCAGGCTTAGCAGCTGCCTCAGAAGTCTCACAGCCTGGGAGGTCAGAGCCAGGTCATGAACCCTTGACTCCTACCCCAGCCAGGGCTGTCCTGTCTGCAGAAAGGGCCTAAGGTACTTCTGCATCAACTCTGGGTAATTTCATTTCCGCATGATCCTTTTACCTTTAAAAACAAAAGGGGCAATTGCTCATTGAAGGCCTTAGGTTCAGTTCCAGACCCAAAGTGAACATGCTTCCCCATTCAGTGTCAGGGTCCAGACAGACCCAGAACCTGGATGCTGCCTTCCTCCATGGGGAGACTTCCCAGCCTCCCTTACTCTTCTCATTCTATCTGTGGCCTAGTGCTGAGTATTAGGGAAGGTGAGGACAACCATCCCAATGAAACATGGCTTCCCAACCCTGGGACAGAAAGTCCTGGAACTTCTGGCACGGGGACAAGGGAACATGGGAACATAAGGTGCATATTCTGGCAGCTTGTCTCCTTGATTTTCGGTGACCTGGGAAAGGGCTCAGGTGCAGGGCAGGAAGTTGCTGGGGCTGGGAAGGAAGACGGGGGCTGGAGGAAAAACTAGTATGCCCCGCCCCCTCCAGATTCTCCAGGACCACGCCTATCATTCAATGCCCCGCCCCCACCAGTACGGGGGCGGGGCTGGAGGAGGGGCTGGGGAGTCCTGCCAAGGCATCCCTTTTTCCAAGCAGGACTGTGGTCAGGTATAAGGACACTGGCTCCTCCTTTCTCTGTAGGAGTAATGTGGGAGCACTGGGGTCGGAGAGTGTGGGGCAAAGGGGTCTAGCTCTCTAGGCTCCTGGAAAGGTAAGGAGGGTGGGACAACCTTCACAGGAACAAAATGGAGGGGAGACTCCTGTTGAGGCAGAAGATACAGCCGGTGGGGGCAGGGGACCTGCTCGCTCCCACCAGCACAGACCCAAAGCCAGCCATGGCGCGTGGCGTGGGAGGTGAGGGAGACTTCGCAGAGACCAAGCCGTTTGTTTCCAAGTGCCCAGGGAAAGGCCGGCACCCAGCATTTTCCCAGCGCTGGCCCCTCTGCCCTCAGTCTCCCTGTCAACCACCAGCTGCCCCTCAGGCCTCCCTGCCTCATCTTTGGGGATCTTACCAACAGTTCTGCCCCTCTCCCCCCCACCCGGGATTTCCTCAGCCAGAGTTATCATGGAACCCCCTGTCCTGCCCGATCCCTGTGCACACTGTCAGGGGGTCAGCCGAGGGGAGCAACAGCTCCTTTCAGATGCTGGAGGCGGCGGCCCCCGCGGTGGTGGTGGTGGTGGTGTGTGTGTCAGGGGAGAAGCTGATTGCTAACAAAAGGGAGGGGTGGGTGGGTGAGTCAGCGTGTTAATGAGAAACACCTCACCCCGCTGATTAGGACTAATGAAGAAGAACAGGGGGTGGGGGTTTCACTCAGTGACATCTCTACAGGGTTGGGGGGAGCTGCAGCTCCTCCAGTCCCACTTCTTCCACAGCAAGGACAAGAACAGAGCAACTTTGGCTACTGCAGGAAGAACTGAGATCTGACACAAGAAGGAAAACTTAAGGGCAAGGGGGATCCTAACTGGGAAGGGGTGGGACAAGGCCTTTGGGGGCAGAAGCCAGACAATGTGGGGAGAGCGTGTGCGGTCTCCCAGCACCTTGCCCCTTTTCCTGCCCTCTGACTTCTCTGTGTTGACTCCTGAGAAACTCTGGGCACTCAGAGCTCTGCCTGCTGGTTGGTTGCCCAAGTGCCTCTTGAAATCAACCAATACCTGCAGAGGGCCATGAGGGTGCTGCTGAGAAAGCCCCAGTCTGTGTCCCTCCCATGGGCAGCCTGGGAGAGAACGTCTTGTTTGAGGGTGTTGACTGACTGTCTAGATATTAACAACCCAGGGAGGTCTGGCAGGTGTAGGACAGGAGGCGACTGGGGTAGGAGAGGACCTGGGCGTCATCTGGAGGCCCTCTTGGTCCTCTTGGTGGCTGCCCCTGTCCTTGTGGCAGAAGCAGAACCCTGAGAACAAGCAGCTTCACCCACCCTCCATGCCAATTCAATCAAGGGCAAGGGCACCAGGCGCGCCTGGCAGATGTTCCAGTTGACCTTGTGAGTGTGGGCATGGGGGGCGGGCCTGGGAGAGGGACAGGATGGGTGTCGGCCAGCACCTCCAACACCTCCTAATTTGCATTACCACTGACACCCTTCTTGACCAAGTAAATGGAGCCAGAAATAAAAAGGGGGGAGGTGGTTCCCTGGGGGGTGCTTTGAGGCTGTCTTTCCTTGCCTCCAACACACTCGTGGCGCTGGGGGCAAGAGGTCAGGCCTTTCACAGCGTCACAGCTGGGCCTGGCAGGGGAAGTGCACCCACTGCTACTCCTCTCTCAGATTGGGCAGCACCCCGTCCTGCCTCCCACACCCCTCAGCCCCAGACACCCCAGCCCTGCCCCTGTCCTTCTTCCGAGCCTACTCCACACACCCTCCCCTATCCCTGGAGCCCTCTCATAGCTGTGATGACCCCAGCTCTGTGTCCTGCTTCCAGATTCAGACTGGACATTTCCCAGGCAGGGCCCTAACTGCCCCTACCAACTTGGGAGCCGCTCAGGGCCACACTCGGCATAAGAAACAGCCCAAACAATAGCAAGGGAACTTGTGAGTCGTTTCTAGAGCTGGCATGAGGTGGCCCGGGGTCCAGTGTGGGTTGGGACCTTGGCCCTAGGGCCCTGGGTGCAAGGGAGAGGGGACTCCGGGCCGTGTTGGAGGCTTCGGGTGCAGCTTCACTCCCGGAGAGTCCCCAGGTGTCAGGCCTCTCCTTGGGGAGATCCTTGAAGAAAAGAACGGGGGACTGTTATATTTTGACATTTTTATCCCCTGCCCCAGTGACTATCATACCGACCCCCCACCCCGCCCCTGCAAACACATTTGGTGCTCAATTTATGTGCATTGAATTTACTTCTGTCCCAAAGCAGGTAGGGAATGAGGCCACAACCACGGCTGGGGGGCGGGAGGTGGCAAACATGAAGGGCTGAGGAGAGGGAGGCTCACTGTCTACCCTAGAGGTCCTGGGACCCAGGAGAGCGGGCTGGTGGGGGCGGAGGCAGAGCAGAAGGGCCTGGCAGGGAAATCAGGTCGCGAGAGACAGCCAGAGGGCTGTGAACACACTGTGGGAAGGAGCGAATGAGCTGAGTGAGAACTGCCCCCACTTCCCCCCTCCAGAGATGCTATTTTGGAGAGAGAGAATGTATGCAGTGCAGGGCACAGGGTGAGGAGAGGGTGCCACTTCCACGGGGGTCAGCAGAACCCCCAGCTACCTCCACTCTGCCCGGTCAGCCATCTTCACTGGCCCTGGCATTTGGCTCTCTTGAGCACAGAGGAGAAAGGAGCGAGAAGATTTGCAGCTGGCCTCCTGGCACCGACTGGAGGGTCTCCTGTGACCTCAGATCTAGAAGGAAGCTCCTATTTCCTTTACTTCCTTGGAATAAAAGTAGGGAGCATACTGCAGGGCATGGGGTGAGGTGCCCACAGGGTACTCCTGCAGGGGCCTGAGCACTTCTTGCCCCCAACTCCATACTTAGGTACGCTGCCTGGGTTTGCCCTTCGCATTAAATTTCAAAGGGTATTATTTGGTGTTAAGAGGCTAGGGCAGAAGTCGCTTCACGGGTTAGCTGGGTCAGCCTGCAGGAGGTCCCACCCTTCCTGGTGGGGGACCTGATCTTGCCCCTTTGGGCTAAGGAGGTTGGACAGAGGTCAGTCTGAAGCAGAGCCCTTGCTTGGCATGAAGGGAAATTCCTGTGCCCCAGCTAAACTCCTCTGAGGGGCCCTGACTCATTTTGGGACGAAGGCTCCAATGCCCTGTGGGTTTCTGTGGTGGTGGTGGGGTGTAGGGAGGACAAGGTGCATAGAGGGGGTGCTGGGGATGAGTGGAGACTTTTGTTTTCATTTTTGGAACTAGGCTCTTTTTCTGTTGGAGCCCAGCTTCAGCTGAAGGAGCAGGGTTGGCTGAGATGGGCAGAAGGCCCAGCTACTAGCTAGTGAGGTGCTGGGCATGGCCATAGTAGAAGGAACATCAGATTAGACTTTAGGAAGAACTTCCAGTGAAGATACGGAGGCACATTCCTGAGCTGAACCAAGGCTTCCGGTTCCTTGAGTGTTTTCCACAGTAGGTCCCTCCCTCCCTCCCTCTGAAGCTGGGCAGTTCAGGCTGGCATTGGGGCAGTGCAGGCCAGAGGCAGAGAGAAGAGCAGAGTGACCCACTGCAGGTGGTGGGCATCTGAAAGCTCCAGGGAGGAGGAGGGAGGGAGGGTTCAGGTCTCAGAAGACATATGTCCCCAAGTCAGACCATGGGTAAGGGATTTGAGTAAGAAGACAGATGAGAAAGCTGGTCTCTTATCTCAGCCCCTCTCCCAAGTCCTATCTTCATGCTTTTCTTCCTCTGGCCCTGTAGACTGTGGAAGGGACAGGGGCAGCCACAGCTGCTTCCCCATGTGCCTGGAGCAAGGGGCCTACAGGGCTTCTTCGTGGAAAGGGAGTTGGGAGATGTGGTTGCAGAGCCAAATTCCCTGCGGCGGCCAGAGGGAGGCAGGGGGATACAGGGAGCCCGTTTCCTTGGCCAGAACCCTCTGCTTCAGAGGGGAGCCCAGCCCAGGCTTTCAGCCCACAGGTGAGTAGGGGGATGGGTCTGATTGAATGGTGATCATGTCCCTCCCTCTTCCTGGGGCCCTTGGCCTTGTGAATGATGCAGGAGCTGAACTCTCCTATCCCCACCCTCTCCAGACAGCAAAAGCAAACTGTGGATGGGTGGTGAGGGGAGGATCAGGAGACAGTGTGAAGGAGATAGTTCACCCAGAAGCATGGGTGAGGGGCAGGGAAGAGGACAGTGCCCCCTGGTGCTGGCCTTTCTGGTGAGCTCAGCACAGAAAGAGCTTACCTTTAGGATAAGAGAGCCCCTTGCCAAGCCCTGGCCAGGTAGCTATGTTGGTTAGAGCATGGGGCCAAGGCTATAGGTTCAATCTTCGGTAAGGGCACATACAAGAATCAACCAATGAATGCATAAATAAGTGGAACAACAAATTGATGTTTCTCTCTCTTTCTCTAAAAAAAATTAATTAATTGTTAAAAAACACAACCCCTTGCCTGCCTTAGTATCCCACTCCCTCCTGGACGGACAGGGGCTGAGCAGAACGTGCATGGTACAGGGGGTCTCAGCCACCACCCCACTGAATCCTCAGAGCCCAGGGATTTGGGTGTCTCTGGTCTCAGGCATAGCTCTAGTCCCCACGAGGAGCACGTATGGGTCTTTTCCCACTATCCTCCAGACTCACCGCGTCACACCCAGCTCCAGATGCATAAAGTGTATGGGTCCCAGTCACACACACACACAGAGGCTCCCACCCGCAGTAACACACTCTTCCCAACGGCACAGACACACACAGGCTCTCACAGGACCAGGAGCCCGGTCCCACATAGGTATGTCCCAGCTGTGACAGGGACATAGGAACTCACTGCCATGCAGTCACACATGACCCCACGCAGACCCCAGGAGCAGCGCACGCCAGCACACATGCGAAGTTTCACATGCACGTGCAAGCCCTGCAATGCGCTCCTGGCTCTGAAGCTGTCCCCGCCATCCAGTGGAGTGCTGGTCAGTGCAGAACAACCGGCCCTCCATTTAACCTGCCATGTGACAACGCTGACCATTGGGAGGAGACTCACAGAACCAGCTCCAGCCGAGAACTCCTTCACCCTTCGTAGAAATCACATGATAAACCTTAACCACCTCTGGGCAGCAGGGACTCATTTGGGCCACACCCCTAATCCTATCTAGACCCCACTTCCAGCCCCGTTCACTTCTCCCCCTCCTTCCCTGTCACTCGTGGCTGTGCCCTGTTGTGGCTGGTTCTCAGGCACGCTCTCACCCTTGCTCCCTCCCCTGTCTCTCTGCCACAGCTGTGGCCACCAGGTAGGAAATGTAACAGGCCCATAGCTAATTCAGGCAGGCTCCCAGGAGGAAGAGGTCAAGAAGATGCCACTTGCTCCCAGAAAAATGCTAAACCTCTCTATGTCCATCTGCTGATGTGCCTGTGGGCTTGTGCCTGGCCAGGCCCTGGTTACTTCATTCTTCTCCTTGGTTATCAGGACAAGGAGTCCTGTCAGCACTGAAAAGGAGCGAGAATGTGCTCCTAGCGGGGGGGGGGGGGGGGGGGGGGGGGGGGGGGGGGAGTGGCAGGGAGGAGAAGTGGTCCAAGCCAGTCCTGAGCAGGAAGACCTCTCCTTCCAGCCGTGCCCTAAGGGCATCGCACCACTTTTCAGAGCTTTCCCACCTTCGTTTGAAAAAACACGAAGGGACTGGACCAGGAAGTTGTCATTTCCTTCTCAGTGCTGACATTTTGGCTTTTTCTATTTCTGAGATTCTTCTAAACTCGACTCTATGAGAAGTAGCCCTTATTGTGATTCCTGATCTTTCCCAGATCAGGGGGAGTGAGGTTTGGGGGTCGGGGGCAGCGGGTGCCACAGCCGGAGGAGCTGGAGGCTGGACCTGGGCTCCTGCAGGTTTGGGTTTGGGGCCTGGCAGGTCATGTACATTTGAGGAACCTCCAGCAGCCTCAGTTCTCTTTGCTGTGGCTCCCGAATGATTTCTGCCACACACATAAGAGGAAAAGATGGGGGGAGGAGAAGGAAACAAGGGAAGGAAGGGAGGAAGGAAGGAAGGAAGGAAGGAAGGAAGGAAGGAAGGAAGGAAGGAAGGAAGGAAGGAATGGAAGGAAGAAAAGAAAGAAAGAAAAAGAAAAGAAAGAAAGAAAAACAAAATGAAACAAAAAGAAATGAGTTCACCTGGATCCAGGAAGCAGTCAGCCTAACCAGTAGAGTCACCACGGACACATGGCGGAAATGGAGGAGAGCAGTGTTCCTAGTTGTTACAAACCCTTTCAGTGTGAATCTGTGGGGTGGGGGCAGTTCTGGGCTCTCTTGAGCTTGGCAGGGTCGTGCCAGGGCAGAGTTGAGTGTCCCTGGCAGGAGCTGGAGTCCCACTCCTCTCTCTGCTCAGGGCCTTCTGCCCTGCTTTTACTGCTCCTGAAAACAACAGAAACCACAAAACTGGCTTGTGGTCAGGTGAATATCAGTCATTGCTACTCAGCTTGGCTTCCTAGGATGACTAAGGGCGTTGGAGGCCCCTCCTATTAGCCCCCCAAATTTTCAGAGGAGTCAGAGGCAGAGATGGAAAAGTGACATCTTTTGGAAGCTTTTGCTAGTGGCTGAGCTCCCAGCCGGCAGTGTTGAAGGCACTGCGTTCCAGCATGTGAGCCCTGGGGTTTGGGAGGTCGCTAAGATGGGGTTGGCATTATTCTAGGGCTGCCTCACCCAACGGCTTGGAGTGGAGAGGGGCTGAGGATTAGGGACTTTGGTTCCCCCAAACATCTCCTTTCTACTTGTCTCTTTCAGCTCCAAATCCCAAGGGTCCAAGGCCTGAGCTTGTCCTGAGGGTAGGACAGGGCACAGTGGGTCACATAAGCAGAGCCTAGCAGCCCCCCTGATGCCTGGGCCTGGGACCAGGGTCCTCCATTGGAATCCCCCTTTCCTCCCAGATGGCTGTATCACCTGGAGGCAATCCCTTCTTCTCTGTGAGCCAAGTTCTGAGGGTGGTTCTTCAGGCAGGGGTGGTGCCGATGGGTGAAGCCAGGCTGTGAGTGTACATGCTCACCCCTCAACAACCTCCCCAAGCCAGTGTCCTCTAGAGTTTGACAGTTGTGGAGTTTGACAGGGCCTACCTCTCCATCCTTCTCAGAGTTAGGAAGAGAGAACTCAGGTGACCCTGAGGTTGGGGTGGAGGTGGGGTGTGCAAGAGAAGCTTTCTTTTTTCATCTTGATATTACACTGCCCTTGGTGCCTTTTCCTACCTCCTCCTTCATGTGCATGAAGTGGTAGTCACAGCCGTGGGAGAAGGTCCCATCACCGCATCTCAATGTTATGTAATGTGGGGTAAAGCATCCTTTAGAAAGCTTTGTCATTTTTATTGATTTTTAAATGTGCTTACCCTGCAAATAAGCATCCAGATGCACCTCCAGTGCTCTCCCCTGCCACCCCCAGACCCACCTGTACCCACAGACAGTGCTGGGGGTGCTGGAGCACCTGGTCCTCCCATTCCCTCTGGGCTGAGCCCCATGTGGGCCAGGAGGGTGTGTCGACTCTGGCTTACCTTTCCCTTTTGGTGACTCTATCACTAACCTCGATTTCCCCTTCTTAAGATAAAAGATTTGGATTCTTTCTGTGCCGAGGTTTTGTATATCTGTGATCCTAGTGGCGAAAGGGAAAAGGCAGCCATTCCCTGACCCCTTCTGCACACATCCGGTTCTCTCTCTCCCAGTGCCCTCTGCCCCGACTTCTGCCCGTCACTCCCTTTCTCACTGTCCAGTGTCTGTTTCTCTCTCCTGCTTTCTCTCTCTATCTCTCTTTCCGCTCTTTCTGTTTCAGCTCGTTGTTCTCGCCATCTTGCCCCAGGATGGGGGTGGGAACATGTGAGCTCTTCAGACTGCTGCCTCAGGACTTTCTCACCACCCCCTTCCCAGGATTCAGTTTCCCCGCAGAACGAGACCCTCCCCAAACCCACCTGCGCTCATCCAGGGTCTGGAAGTTGGATGATGACTGGGGTTCACGTCTCTTTGAGCCTTTAAGTCGGCAGAAAGTTTGAGGGTCTGCCAGACCCGCCCCTACCAGCCCAGAACTAGGGAGTCCCCTGGTGGGAGAAAGAAGAGTCAGTTTTCTGACATGTAAAGTGCCTGCCTCTTCATTGATTCCTGAGTCCCCTGATTTTCTGGAGACCCTAGGGGGTGCTCCTTCTCACTTAAAGAAGAGAGGGATCTGTTTAATGCCCCAAGATGCAACGTGGGGAGCTGGGTACCAATCAGACCTGTGATTCTGGGCGGGATAGAGAGCACATGTAGACAAGGCATAGGAGGAACATGTGTGTATGAACAAAATGTATGTCACTCATAGGCATACCAGAGGTATGACACTTCCCCTCCTCCACTCCACCTTCACCCGTGGGGGCTGGGATGCCCACCCTATACCAGTCACAGACGCGCGCGCACTATGCTCGCGCTCGCCGCACACATCCGAGGAGCGAGAGGGGCAGTGCTGGGGAGCTGGGCGCACAGCGGGCCGGGCCGGGCCGGGCTTGGTACAGGAAGGCAAGGTAGCTCCACCCCCGCCCCTTCACGTGCCTCCTCCTCCCGTCCTGGTAACTAGCGAGGTCTCTGCCCCCTTGTCTTTTCCCAGTTTCAAGGAAATACCTCTCTTTAGGGGAAAGCGAGAGACCTTGAGGGGAAGCAGGGGAAGCACTGACTCGGGCAGGGGCGTGAGCTTGATTTTCCAGTCTGGGGAGGGGCGGAGGGAGATGGCACCGGGGACGCCCAGGCAATGGGGCCTGAGTCAAAGCCAGAACCTCAGAGTTCCTCCGCTGCATCGTCGTCGGGGAACAAGAAGCCACCGGGTTTATAAGAAACTGCGATTCATCTCTGCCCCCTTCTTCCACCCCTCGGCGAGGATTCGGGTTAGAGAGCCGTGCAAGGAAGGGACCCTGCCTCAGACTAATCTTTTGGAGGTCTGCCCTGGGTTTGTTAAGGAAGAATGACAGGTTTAGCGGTTTCAGATCTTGACAAGAGTCTGGGGCCAAGGGATAGGGACCTCAACTTCCCCATGTAAGTTGTCAGAGAGAGCTCCCTCCTCACTCTCAGCCCAGAACAGGAGGTCTTAAGCCCCACATGCCGTCCCCAGAGCTGCTGCTGAGGCCGCAACCAGAGCACACAAGGGCCCCCAGAATCACAGGCAGGCAGGTTGGCACGGAGAAGGGGGCAGCTGGCAGCTCCAGCTGGCTCTGCGGCCCCCCTCTCGGCCAGTAGCTCACAGGTCTCAAGGTGAGAAGCGAGAAGAAGAGGAGTGTAGGTTCAATTAGCTGAAAGTGTGATGAACTTCAGAGTGGGCAGAGGGAACATGGCAGGAAGCATGCCTGTGGAGTCCTCCTCCCGTTTCTAAGAGCTGCTCACTATCCCCCCCTACCTTGCCCTCCCCACTCAGACAGAAACACCTAACAGCTTAGATGTGTGGCAGTGGGCCCACGTGCCAGGGCCAGAAAGCTCAGAGAAGTGAAGAATGCCACTGGCCCCACCTCTGCACCTAGAACCCAGGCCCCCTGGGTTCGTCCCATTGGATCTTTTCCTCCACTGCCACCATGCTGTGTGGCTAAGCCAGTCTCTGCCCTTTTCATTCTTCAGACCTGCTTCCCACCCCTCCTGCCCGCAAGTGGGATGTGATTTGCTGAGGAATGAGATCCAGTTCTTTAGGGTCATCAGGCAGAAAAGGACTGACTTCCCAAAGTACAAGGGAATGCTCACTGGGTGACCTGGGGAGGATTTAGGGCCTTGCCTTTCTCCAAAGGAAGCAGAAGGACTCTGAGCTGGAACTGGGTTGGGTAGGATACCTTGTGAGGAGAGAGGGATAGGGGATGAAAAACACTGAGCATCAGTTTTCTCATCTGTAAAATAGGAAGAACAAGAATCTACTTTGCAAATGCGGTCATGAAAAGGCATGGTGCAAGCATAAGGGTTCAGCACTGGGTGACCAGCTGTGTGACTTTGACAAGGTGCCTAACTTCTCTGTATCTCAGTTTCCTCATCTATAAACCACGGACAATGATTTCTGCCCAGTTGACCTCAAAGCCTTGTGAAGTTAATGAAATCAACAGGATGAATTGTCTGGGGTGGGAGGCAATCAGGAAAAACTCAGATTTTTTCCAGGTTATAAACTCACTGTGAGTCAAAAATGAGACAGAGTGCAAGCTGGACTCGCCACCATGTCCAGGGGTGCAAGAGCCTGGGAACCCTGCATATAGCCTGTTCCTGAGCCCTGAGCCCTGGGTGGCGACCCCAGGTCAGTGTGTGTGTGTGTAATGCAAACACCATGGGTCCAGTATTTTGATTCCCAGCCACTGGACCAGTTGTTAAGGACTTGCCTGACCATAACCACGCAAGCAACACGTCAGGTCCTGATGCCAGTGATTGGAAAGAAACAGAGGCGGGCATGTGGAAGGGGGCAGGGATGGGCAACCACACCAGCTTTATGCCCCCTGTGGCTGAAGATGCGGGTTCAGGGGCTGTCTCAGGACCCTGCAGAGAGTGCCAGCTGCCCATGGCCCTGGTGGAAGGAGGTTGGCAGGAAACCTTGTGACACTTCCTCGGTAACTGAGGGGGGTGTGCAGCAGACAACAGGCTCCCGGGGAAATCTCGGACTTGCATGTCAGAGTGGATCTGTGTCTGGGGTGGTAAGTGGGGTTAAACTCAAGGTCAGACCTAGCCAATCCACTTCCATGCCAACACGGCCTTGCGTGCTCTCCATTGCAGTGGCTGGGCCCCAGGTGCCCACTCACTGGAGACGGCACTGCTAACGCCTGGTTTGTCCCTCTGCCCCCGATACCTGGTTGCCCACCTGCTTTCTGCCTGGGCCTGGGATTTATGAGGACGAGAGAGCACGGCATGTAGATCCAAGGCCTCTCTTCCACCCCCCAAATTGCAGGTGCTAATTTCTCCATGGGATCTCAGAAATAAAAATGAGATTACACTGCAGGATGAGAGGCTGTGGGAAGACACTGAAAGAACTTCCCAACCTTAAGTGGATGATGTGGGAGGGGGCTGTACACTGCTTACATAGAGGGGACACTCCCAGGTGTCTCAGAGTTCTGTACAATCCAGACAGACCCCCTGCCTCCATCTGATGTCCTAAAGGTCATCAGCCTGTCCCAGGTCACTTACCTCATGCCTCCTTGCTCTCTGCCTTATGCTTTTTCTAGGCCATGGTATGTTTTGTGGCAGGAGTTGAGAAGGAAGAAAAGAGGGAAAGGTGGGAAAAGCGATCTCTGAGAACCAGCTGGAGGGAGGGGGGCCAGAGTGGACCCCAAGTAGGATGCGAAGTTGGCAAGATGTCTGAAGGGAATCAGTGGAAGGTGTGTTTGTTCAGATGGGCGAGAAATATAGGATAAGTCAGCAAGCCACCTTTGTAGCAGGAGGACCTGAGATGAGAAGGTATGAAGGGCTTCCAGAGGGGGCAGTAGTCCCATTACTTCTGGAATAGTCTCACTGTTTCTGGGGTGGAGTGGGGTGGACAGAGGAAGAACTGCATCTTTCTGCTTTTGAAGAAGAGGGTGCAACAGGAAGGCCAGAAGGTGGGCTACACGTAGAATTCCAGAGTGCCCTGTGAGACAGGGTTGCGGGAGACAGGGTCCGCGGCTGGGCCTGCAGCCTTCTTGTTCCCACTCCTAGCTCACCGCCCCCTGCAAATATTCCTCAGCTTCCCCTCCCCACTTTGGCCCGCAGCCCTGGGGAAGCCGCACAGCATTCTCACCACGGACAAGCGCCGGCTGCGGCTCCTTCCTTCTGACCTATTTTTTAATCATCTGATGGGATTTTCACCCCCGCACACACACCAAAGCCCCGGCCCCCTGGGCCCGTCAGCTTCACCGCGTGTCAAAACTGCCCCTGTCACTTTGCGTTGGTTTCTCAGTCCAGCCGGCCCCTCCCCGGGGGCCTGAGAGCGACGGCTAATTACCCAGCTGCTGAGCCCCCACCCCTACCCTGTCCTTCCACCCCAACCCCTACAGAGGGGGCCCCGGGACCTCTGAGAGGAGAATTTGGGGCCTCTTCACCCGCCTGCTGCATGGCAGGAAGTCCTTCATGCTTCCATTCTTCCCTCTGTCCTGCCCCTAGCTGAATGGAAGACACAGAAGATGTTGGTATGGAAGGGACTTTGGGATACTCCTCAAGGGACAGAAAGGGGCAACCAGTCTCTTGCCCTGGGTTTTGGGAAGTCTTCTGCCACACCCCCACCGGCTCTCACAGAATTCTACAGGATGGTGCCTGCTGACTGTCTCATTTGACAGAGGAGAAAACTGAGGCACAGAGAGGGAAAGCTCCTAGCCCAAGGTCATCGGGGCTAGTGACGGAGTCAGGATCAGAACCCAGAACTCCCCATCTGTCTTTCCATTTGCTTCTGAGTCCTCCCCATTTGCATCAGTTTCTGTTTCTGTGCAACTTGTGCCTGTCTCCCCCCACTCCTGACCTGGTATGACCGTTGCCATGTCCTCTCTCCCGTGCCCACTGGCCTGGCAGAGTTTACCTGGGGATTTTAGGGCTGTCCAGCTTGCTTCAGACAGCGTTTAAGAATGAGATCTGTCTCTTCTTTGCTTCTTTGCTTCCCCCACTATTGCCTGTGTCCCCCCCTCATCCATACCTGGTCCATTCCCGAAGTCTGTCCCCATCTTGTCCCCACCCTACACTTTTAACCAGACAGACAAGCCAAAGGGCCTCAGGCCAGAGGCAGAAAGAGCCAGGCAGACTCACAGATGGAGGCTCAGTCCCAGACAGACAGACAGACAGACATGCAACAGGCTCACAGAGACCCAGACAGACCTGAAGACATTGATAGAGACATGAAGAGATAGAGAAATAAGCAGACTCAGAGCCCCAAAGAAAGCAGATGGACAGACAGAGAGAGTTATAAAACCTACACTGAGGACAAGCAGGCAGAGGCTTTACACATCCCCAAGACGGAGGCAGAAACCAGGGACCCGGAGAGACTCAGAATCAGACAAAACAGAGAAACAGACTCAGGAGTCCCACGAGTCTCACAGAGTCATGGGGCAAACAGGGGAATGCGCAGCCCTCAGGAAGCCAGGAGAGGCCTGGAGAGGGAGCGGGCAGAGCAGGGGCTATGTTGCTGTCCTGTGGCTGAAGGTTGTGTGGAGTGGCCTCACATAGGACGCCTGGCCTGGCGGAGGCTGACTGTGCCAGGGTGTTGTGCTGCCTCCAAGAACAGAGGATGGGGAGCAGGGGGCCCCGGCTGTGAAGGGGTTAACCCCTAGGCCCGTGTCCCCCCCCAACACCCCAGCTCCCTTTACCCAAAGCCCTGGGTATTCCCCTACCCCCACTCCTGGTAACCGGACCCTGCTTCCTGCCTGAGATTAAGGGCCTGTCTACTGCGATTCCCCAGGAAGGGGGTGGGGGGGACACAGCCTCTCCCCAGGGCCTCCCTGAAGCTCTGGCTTGCCTGTCCCTAACCTGGCGTGCCCCATGATGACAGAGGGGCTCAAGTGCCCAACATCTGAACCTTGCTTCAGGAGGGTGCAGGAACTCTAGCCTGGGACCACAGCTGGGGGATGGTCTGTGTGGGGGTGGGATCTTGTGTGAGGAGCTGGGGCCTGGGTGACAGCATTAAAGACAAGAGAGAAGAAATGACCGGAGATGGAAATATAAGATGCCCACCTAAGGAGAAGGCCTGAAACACAGGATCCCGTGTGGCCTGGAGCCCCAGGGTGAGGACTGCCCAGCCTTGAGGGGTGTGTGTGGTGGGAACGGTGAGTCAGCCCGGAGGGGAGAATCCAGAGCCCTTGACCTTGAGAGGAGCCCACACTGACCACCTGGTGCTGGGTGTCGGGGACTCGGAACTCCTGCAGCTGTCATGGGGGGAGGGGACCTACAGGTGCCTGTCACTCCCCTTCTGCCCTCCCTGGCTGTTAATCCGATGGTTCCGGCCATGTTCTCTGAAGGACTGGCAGTCTGGACCCAGAGGGGGAGGGAGTTTAGGGCGGGTCGGGGTGAGCCAGGCAGATGTCCAGAGAGCTCAGGGAGGCTGCCTGTGAGAGGGACAAGACAAAGGGTGCGGGCCACAGGGATCTGTCCCGTGTAACTGTGTAGGGTGCATGTGTGCACACTTACGTGATGTACATGCACAGACGGGTGTGTTGCGAGTCCACACCTGCAGGACAAATGAGCTGAGGGGCTTCAGAACTCCAGGCCCGTGGTTACCTTGCTAAGAACTCTTGGGGAGCAGGGGCTAAGCCTAATTTATCTGTGTGATCCCAGAGTCCCCCGGTCTGGCCCTCCCAGCCCTCAGTACATGAGTCTTCAGGAATGGGATACCGGCCTCAAGCAGGAGAGAGGTCTTACAAAAAGTTCCCTTTTGGCTCATGGCCCTTAGTGGAGGCTGGAGGCTTGGTTTGAAGGACGTACGTTTTATGGGGATCAATGGATGCCCCAAGGAGGAATGGGGAGATGCGGGCAGCTTGGAGGAGAGGAAACAGGAGGCGGCAGCTGGGCACAGCCTGGTCCTCTGCTCTGCTTCTGCCTTGTGGCAGGACCCCTCGGCCTTTACACTACTTCACGCCTCACTTGAGACCCCGTTCTGCCTGGCAGAAGGTGTATTAGCACCATTTACTGACAAGGAAACCAGAGAGGTTAGGATATTTGAACAGGCCACACAGCCAGGGAGGGTTGGAGTTGGGGTTCCAAGCCAGCCACCCTGTTTCCTCAGCCGCGGCCTCTAGTGCCCACAGGACCCGCCGGTGCCTCTGCTTCCGCAGACCTCCCTCTCGCGGGTTCAACTCCCTCTCTTGATCCTTCCTCTCTTGCTTGGCCTGAGACTTTCTCACTGAGTCACTTTCTAGGTATCTGACTTTGTGGTCCCTGTCCCTCTCCATCTCTAAATTTCTCTTTCAGAAATGCAGCCCAGGACTCTCGCTGTGCTCTCTCTTTTCCCGCCTCATCCCCAACACCACCCCCGTCTTTCTCACTCATTTACCCTCTTATAGCCTCTCGGGCTGCACCCAGCGGGGCAGAGGGCCAAAGTCCTGAGTGCTGGTGCTCCTGTGCCTGAGTCTCCACTAAAAGCCGTCCCCTTCCCAACCCCGACTCCACCACGTACCTGCTGCTTGGCCGCCCTCACACCTTGCAGTAGCAGCTCTTTCAAGAGCCTTCTGGCTCTCTGGGGAGCTCAGTACTCCACACATTTTAAGGAGAGGGCCCAGGTGGCCATTAGATTCTGGGGTGAGGAATCTAATGTCTGTCCTGGAGCTTCTATAAGATAGTCTTCTGGATGTCTGTGGCAGTCTTCCTCAGACACTAAACCTTCCCCACCCCGAGGCGCGCAGCAAGCAGGGTCAGGGCACACCGACTCTCTCGTGATGGGACATGCCTTGGAATGGAAGAGCAAAGCGGGAGAGGGTTTGAGAGTGGGATGTGTGGACTCCCTGGGGTGCAGCATCACCTGCAGTCCTTTTTTAACAAAATGTTTTTTAATTTTTTATTTACAGAGACAGAGAGAGAGTCAGAGAGAGAGATAGATAGGGACAGGCAGACAGGAACGAAGAGAGATGAGAAGTATCAATCATTAGTTTTTCCTTGCCACACCTTAGTTGTTCATTGATTGCTTTCTCATATGTGCCTTGACCGTGGGCCTTCAGCAGACCGAGTAACCCCTTGCTCAAGCCAGCGACCTTGGGTCCAAGCTGGTGAGCTCTGTTCAAACCAGATGAGCCCGCACTCAAGCTGGCGACCTCGGGGTCTTGAACCTGGGTCCTCCGCATCCCAGTCCAACGCTCTATCCACTGCACCACCGCCTGGTCAGGCACCTGTAGTCCTTCTTAAAAGCACAGATTCTGGGGACCTGCCACAGGCCTGGGAATCACAATCTATAGAGGCGGGTGTCAGGAATCCACACTGTAACAGCTTCCTGGCACAGTCTGCAGCCTACAGGTGTGACTGCGCTGTCTGACAGCACGGGAGCCTGCCTCATTTTGAATCTTGATGGAATCTGGCTTGAAAAGAAGCCTTGAGTACACAAAGAGGACAACAGATGAAGAAATCCCGTGTCTCATAACTGTGACTCTCATCTGGGACACACACCCGGTGCATCTTTGCTCCTGCCCCACCTGGGCAGCCTTCTGGATGCTCAGTGGGTTGGTGGGATGAGAGAGGGGCAGGGAGGGGCAGCGATAGGGCATCCCAGGAGGTCTCATCTCCTGCTCCTCCTTCCCACCACTTCATCCCTGGGGCTTGAGAAGAAGTGAGGTGACAAGAGGAGGAGGAGGTGTCACTGCCAAGGTTCTTCTTCTCACCCAAGCTGGCAGAGGGGTGGGACTGAAGGTGGTGACACCAGGGCCACTCAGCCCCCACTTTTCACAAGCACTTTCTTTTTTGGGTGGAAGAGATTGGAGGGGGGTGAGGAATCTGGGGTTGATGAGCCAGGTTTATAAGACCCTTTAACAGTCTATCAAGTTATAGGGGTACCACCCCCAGCCACCCTCTTCTTCCAGGGACATGTCCCCAGATCTATTTGATTCTGAGACTCCTAATCCTTCCTGCCTCAGAAAGCTGGGTAGGGGAGCTCCAGGTCATCAGAGGCAGGGGTATGGGTCACTGACATGAAGATTAGTATGGAAAAGACAAGGAGAGAGCCAGGGAGCAACAGGGCTCCATTGGCCTTCCGCAGCCAAGCACTTAGCACAAGTTCTCCCTGAAGAGATGTCAGCATTCCACAGTTTCATGTCTCTTGGGGACAGTCATTCAGGGAAGTCTTACTGAAATCTTGCAGGCTTCCCTAAAGGTAGTCAAGGATCCCAAGGTCACCCTCTCTTCCAGGCAATGCTGCCCCACTTGAAACAGCAGGCAGAAACTTCTACCTTCCTTAAGGTGTGGGGAAATGATGGGTAAAGGGGTGGGAGGAGGCCTGTCCCTGGTTCTGGTGCTGTCATGTATCTGGACTCCATCCTCAAGAGAGGCGTTGATTCTCCCCCCCCCCCAGCCCTCCCTGGGTCATGCCCGCCCCCTGGAGTCCCCAGATTTGCCTTTGCCTGACAATCTGCCTCTTGGTTCAGCTCTAGTTGGGAGCAGAGAGTCCCCATGGACGCCTAAGGGTGAAGCCCTGTTGGGTTGGGACAGAGATGTTAGAGATGGGGCCAGCCCCCAGGGGAGAATTGAAGAGGGCTGAGGAGGCGGGGAGAGGAAAGGTAAGCCTTTACCAGATGAAAGTACTTTTCAAAACACTCTTTAAAAATGTAAATCTTTATCTATATATTGACGTGCAAAAAATTCCGTGACATCTTGTTGAGTGAAAAAGAAAAAAGCATTACAAAGCTGCTCATGTGGTGTTTAATATAAAGTTATGTATTTATGTGTGTGCTCTCCCACAAAAGACAGAGAGGTTGTGTTGCAGGGAGTAACATCTGGAAGGGTGGTCACCGAAATGTTAATCCTAAATTTGGGGTGATTTATACAGTCCCGGTTTCCTTCTTGTTGGCCGGCTTCTGAATGTGCCCAGAGTAGCTTTTCCAGGTATAATAATAGACTGGAAGGTGCTGTGCAGAGACCCCCTCGCATGTAAGACTCACAGCTCCCCTGAAAAGTAGATCAGTTTTCCCCAGTCTATGAATGAGGCACTTGAGGCACCTTCAGACAAGGGAAGTGATTTGCTGGGGTCTCATACACCTGAGTGACAGGCAGAGCCAGTCCTGAGACTCTGAGCACTGGCAATCCAGTGCAACTTAAGAGTGACCATCTGGTGCCATGCGTAGGTGAGGGAGCTTTTGTGCACCCAGCCTGGCCCAGGGCCCTGCAAGTGCGAGGCTGTCGTCAGGTGTTCCCCAAGGAACCAGTTTAAAGTTCTGCCCTGGACCCAGAGAAACGAGATGCACCTGACATAACCCATCTAGGCCACCAACCGGGAGAAAGAGCAGGAACGCTTCATGCAAAGCCTCTCAGCACAGAGCCTGGGCACACAGTGGGCAGCCATGAATATCTATTGAATATTCATGGTCGAAGTGGCTCTGAGCCTGCAAGTGCTGCAAGAAGGCGCTTTAAGCCCCATCTAAGCCATCAACGAAGACTTCCCGCAGGAGGGGCTGAGCCTTCAAAAGTGGGTGGAATTTCCACGAGGGTCCAGAGAAGAGAAACAGGCTGGCGTGTCTGGTAGAGGGGCTGACCCTCCCAGGAGGCAAAGTCTTTAAGCGTGAATGAGGCGCGCGGGGACTCGCTCGTCTACACCGTGGGGGCCTTCCAGTCCTAGCCGCCAGCGTAGAATTTACCAAGTATTAGCCAAGGGGGCGGGGTGAGGCGGGGCGGGGCCGAGGTGGCGGGTGTAGAGGATCCAGAGAGCTTCATAAAGCCACTGCAAAGGCGCCGCGGCACTAGTGACAGCGGCCCGCTGGAGAGGGAGCCCGGGAGCTGCCGCGCCCGCCGGCCGCGGACGCAGGACCCAGGCGTCCGAACCCGGGTTGCGGTGGGGCCCCCGCCCCCGGGGCCCGCCCCGCCCCGCCGCCAAGCGCTCGACTCTCTGGGCCACCCCCGCGCCGAGGGGGCCGGCCCTCGACGGCCGCGGGAAGGTGCCCTCCCGCCCCGCATGGGCGTCGTGGAGCGGGGCTGCGGAGACATGCTGACCGGCACCGAGCCGATGCCCGCGGGCGACGAGGGCCGGGCGCCCGGCGCCGACCCGCAGAGCCGCTACTTCTACCCAGAGCCGAGCGCGCAGGACGCGGCCGAGCGTCGTGGGGGCGCCGGCCTGGGGGCGCCCTACGCCGGGGGCGCCCTGGTGCCCGCCCCGCCGGCCCGCTTCCTCGGAGCCTACGCCTACCCGCCCCGGCCGCAGGCCGCCGGCTTCCCCGGGCCGAGCGAGCCCTTCCCGCCGACGCCGGGCGCCGAGGGCTACCAGCCTGGGGACGGCTACGCGGCCCCGGACCCGCGCGCCGCGCTCTACCCGGGGCCGCGCGAGGACTACGCGCTGCCAGCCGGGCTGGAGGTGTCCGGGAAGCTGCGAGTCGCGCTCAACAACCACCTGTTGTGGTCCAAGTTCAATCAGCACCAGACGGAGATGATCATCACCAAACAGGGACGGTGAGTGAGGCGCCTCCGTCCCGGACGCTCGCCCGGAACTCGGACGCGGGTTTTGTTTGTTTGCTTTTCTCTCTCTTTTTGTGTCTCTCTCTCTTTTTCTGTCCAGACGTTGCTAGGGTCTCCGTGTCCCTCACCGTTTTGATCTAGATTTTGCAGGGAGGGAGAGGGGCTGGTATTGAAAAGTTCTGGGAGATGACACCATCAGGCAGAACTCAGGAGGGGGATGGATGAGAGTGGGTGCAATGAGAAGTTACCTTGGTTTGGGGGAACGGTGTTTCGGGCTACACCCAGAATTGGTGTGTGCCCACTCTCTGCGTCAGCCCGGCGCAGTGGGCAGGGGAGGAGCTGAGGTGGGTCTGACGGGGCAGGACACCGCTCAGCCCGTGTGGGGGAAGTGGAGGGGGAGGCAGAGGACAGTCTTGCAATATAGCCGTCACTAACCCAGCCCACGTCTCCCAGTGCCCACCTCACCCGTCCCCTCTGCTGCTGTTGTCCACAGATCAGCTCTGGAGGGCGGTAAGACTAGGATTTGGTGACATGGAGATGTGGTCGCCAAGTTTCCTTTCCGGTAGTACTTTAAGTTCATATGTCTGGGGGGGGGTGCGTGTGTGCTGGGGGGTTAGTAAAGTTTGTGGGGGACACAGATTCCCTCCCAGGAACCGGATCCTGCCAGAGGGCACAAATGCGCATGGGCCCAAGCAGGTGAGGCTAACCCATGGCTCCTAGCTGGCAGGCAGTCCCACACCCTTTGAGCTCTATTCCCTGAAAACCTATCCACAACCCTGTCCACATAATCACTGGTCCAGCCTGCGGAACCCACGGCTCAGGGCCCCCTGGGCTCAGTACGTGTGAGGTAGGGTTTGGTGCTGAGGGTGCTGCTTCCGGCCTGAGCCTCCTGTGTGGAGAAAGAAAGAGAAACTCACAACTTGTGTGGTATTTGTTTAGTAGGCAAGACTCTGAGCGGGCCTTGCTTCTGTCTGGCATGTTAGAGTGTGCACCCATCTTTCCCAGGGGGGGCCCTGTGAGCAGGGGACCAGCAAGGACCTGTCTGTGAAGGGGCTGTGGCTTCAGTGGACCTGGGAAGTGTTGAAGAGTGTATACCAAGTATGGGAATTGGGGAGAATGAGGGGAGAGGCCATGCTGGGCTTGGCAGTTGGCATTCAATCTGGGCATTGCTGGAACATTCTTCCCTCCTGATGCTTTCTGTGGGGTGGCCTGGGATTGAGGGACCTGTCCATCAACCACAATTGGCTCAGATTGCTGAGCTATTCCTCTTTCTCTGGGATGGACCCAGGAAAGTTGGCATTTTCTTCAAGGGTACAACCTTCATCTCCAAGCTTTCTGATAATTCCTCTCTGCTCCCCTCAACCCTAGCCCTTCTGGGTACACCAAGGCTTGACTCAGGCTTCTAGTTTCATTGTGTCTGACGTGGAGGGAACCCAGAAGATTTTGTCCACAGACAAGAAAACAGATCCAGAGTCAGTAAGAAACTCTTCTGAGGTTACACAACACACCCATCACTGGCAGAACTGGTACCAGAACCCAGATGGTACCTGCCTGGGTTTCTCCCTCGGCCAGGAGTAAAAACAGCACCCACAGTGTCCGAAGGCCTTGATGCATTCAGAGTGCTTTCACTTCCATTATCTCTCTGTGCGCGAGGTAGGCCAAGCGGTCTCCCCATTATACAGATGAGGGCACTGAGGCGCAAGGACAGTAAGTGGCTTATGTTTGGTCGCACAGAGACCTGAACTTGGGCCTCTACCCTGTGTGTGGTCAGAAAGCCTTCCTCTCTAGGGCTTGGATTGGCTCTACCCACAGCCTGCTGCCAGGCCCTGGCCCCTCCAGTCTCGAGAGATGCGGTGGACGGAGCATCAGCCAGAACTTCAGGACTGGGTACTAGGCCAGCTGCGGGTGTGCCCACAGGCTATTTAGGGAGGGATCTCAGGGGGGACATCTCTGAGTGTGGGTGTCCATCTCTGCCCCATGACCTCCTTCTTCCCTTTATGTTGCTCTTGATTAATTCTCTCTTGACAAGTTTTGTTGTCTCTTATTTATAGCCATACACTTACTTTTTAAAAAATACTATTTAAATTTTTTAAAAGTTTTATTTATTGATTTTTTTTTTTTTTTTTAAGAGAGAGAAGAGGAGACAGAGAGAGAAAGGCAGTGGGAGGAGCGGGAAGCATCAACTTATAGTAATTGCTTCTCATATGTGCCTTGACCTGGCAAGCCCTAGGTTTTGAACCGGCAACCTCAGCATTACAAGTTGATATTTTATAAACTGTGCCACCACAGGTCAGGCAAAAAAATTGGTTTTAATTTATTGATTTCAGAGAAAGAGGAAGGGAGAGAGATAGAAACATCAGTTTCTAGATGTGTCCTGACCGGGGATCGAACTAGCAACCTTTACGTATTGGGATGATGCTCCAACCAATTGAGCTATCCGGCCATGGCCGCTTACCGTTTTTTATTATGAAAAATTCCAGTACAGTTGATTCTCAAACTATACACGTTTGAATTGAGCATGTCCACTTATACACCTATTTTTTTTCAATAAATACTATAAATGCATTTACTCATCCTTACGATTTTCTTAGTAACAGTTTAATTTCTTTAGCTTACTTTATTATAAGGATACAATAGATAATCCATGTAACATATAAAATATGTATTAATCGATTGTTTATGTTATCCATTAGGCTTCGGTTACTGGTCAGCAGTAGGCTATTGGTCGTTAAGTTTGGGGGGAGCCAAGTCATAAGTGAATTTTCCCCTAACCCCTGTGTTGTTCAAAGGTCAACTGTACATACAAACGTGGAGAGAAAAATGTAACGGCCTCCACCAACCCACACCCAGCTTCAACAGTTGTCAACACCAGTCTTGCTTATCCTTTATCCTCACTCACTTCACTTCTACCCCTCTGGTCTGCAGCTATATTGGTGATGGTGTAAAGAATTAGTAAGTAAGGCCCTGGCCGGTTGGCTCAGCGGTAGAGCGTCGGCCTAGCGTGCGGAGGACCCGGGTTTGATTCCCGGCCAGGGCACACAGGAGAAGCGCCCATTTGCTTCTCCACCCCTCCGCCGCGCTTTCCTCTCTGTCTCTCTCTTCCCCTCCCGCAGCCAAGGCTCCATTGGCCCGGGTGCTGGGGATGGCTCTGTGGCCTCTGCCTCAGGCGCTAGAGTGGCTCTGGTCGCAACATGGCAATGCCCAGGATGGGCAGAGCATCGCCCCCTGGTGGGCGTGCCGGGTGGATCCCGGTCGGGCGCATGTGGGAATCTGTCTGACTGTCTCTCCCTGTTTCCAGCTTCAGAAAAATGAAACAAACAAACAAACAAACAAAGAATTAGTAAGTAATTCTTAGACACTATTATTTCATTCTTAAATATTTCTTTATGCACCTCTAAAAATCATCTTTTATAAAATAAATATGATACCATTAGCAAACCTAAAAAGAAATGCTTAAATATCATCAAACTTCCCTGACTGTTTCTTTCTTTTCTTTTTTTTTTTTTTTTTTTCAGGGACAGAGAGAGTCAGAGAGAGGGATAGACAGGGACAGAGAGATGAAAAGCATCAATCATTAGTTTTTCGTTGCACGTTGCAACACCTTAATTGTTCATTGATTACTTTCTTATACATGCCTTGACCGAGGGCCTTCAGCAGACTGAGCCAGCGACCTTGGGTTCAAGCTGGTGAGCTTTTGCTCAAACCAGATGAGCGCTCACTCAGCTGGCGACCTCGGGGTCTCGAACCTGGGTCTTCCGCATCCCAGTCCGACGCTCTATCCACTGCGCCACCACCCGGTCAGGCCCCTGACTCTTTCTTAAGTATGTCTGCCTGTCCTACACTCCTCATGCTTTTGATCTGCCCCCCTCCCTGAGGGCCCACTTTGGACACTGCGGGCTCCCCTTTGGACGAGGGCAGGGACTTCTCACCATTTTCTTTGAGACCTCCCTTTGGACCAGGCCTCAGGGGTCCTGTGGTGGGATGGAGGAGACAGAGGGCACACCACCCCCAATTCAGTCCCACCAGCCCTGAATCACCCCTTATCTGAGCTTGGGCTCCAGTGATCTGGGAAGTTGACGGCCATTTTTTTCTACTATTGGCTTCTGAAAAGCAAGAGTTGGGCTCAGAGAACAGCTCCCTTTCTGTCCTTCTGCTTTGGCAGGCTGGCCTTCCCTTCATGGGTTCCAGTGACCTGCCAGTCACTACCACATCACCCACGGCCTTCTTCCTTTTTGAAAAATCCTTCCAGCCCGGACCCACCCACAGCCCCACAGCCTTTTGCGTTGAGCTGACTCACTTGTTCCCGGATCCCTCCTCTCCCTCCCCCCCTAGACCCACCACTCAGTATGGACCAGCACACTCACACTCTCCACCATGGGCAGGAGTGGGGCGGGAGCAGGCGGTGATTCCAGGCCCAGAGGCTGATCCAGGCAGCTCAGGTGGAGCTGGCAGGGGGAAATTGAGGACAAACTGATGGACTGGCTAACTGGAGAGTTTAATGTTCAAATTTGTGTGTTTGTGGAGACTTGAGGTGCCGGATGGTACCCACCCCAGGCTTGTGTTGTGTTTCTGTGCGACACTGTATTTGTGCTATGAATATGTTGGTAAGCATATAATAGTTAACCGGAGACATTCTCAGTGGAGGAAGAGAGAGGCTGTGTGTGTGGGTGTGTGGGTGTACATTAATTGCTGGCAATCCCCACTTTTCTGGGTGTGATTAGTTGATTATTATAATTAAGATAACGTTGGGTAGGTCTCCTGTTAAGTAGCTCCATTTGCATTTGTGAACATATGTGTGAAGTTAGGGGTTGATAAAACACTCTCAGTCCCACACAACCCTCTATTGCCAGCCTCATCCACTGGGGTTCTCCCTTCTCTATATTCCCAGTTCCAGGGACTTTATAAATCTTTCAAACATGTTTTTAGTTTTAAGGCTGTTTTATTTTGGGCCGATTGGCTTCATTTCTCTTACGGCAGTTGAAAACAGCTTTGCTTTGTGTTTGGCTGTTTGTTAATGGCTGTCTGACTTCTATTAAGTGGGTCTGGACCCCTTGACTGCGGAGCGCATTTTACATTTTGATAGGCACAAGGCATGGCCGGAGAACCCCCCTAAACGTTGGTACCAACTTACACCCCCACCAGCAGTGTATGAGAGGACCCAGGTTTCCCACGAGCCCATTAGCATTACGTGGACTATTACCAATTTTGAAACGTTTTGCCAACGTGACTGACGAAAACCGTCTCCTTTTAATTTGTACTTGGAGGTGAATTGGAATGGGTCGGAGGTGTCTGGGAGAGGGGAGGGATTCAACCATAACCCCAGGAATATTTCAAGGCAGGGTGGTCTTTAGGGGCAGCAGTGGAATTTGGGGTCTTGGTCCCTGTCCTCTGTCCTCTGAGAACAGAATGGTCAGTGGTCTTTTGTGTGTGGGGGTCTCAGTTTGACACCAGACCCATCTTTACTCCCTGTCCTTTCCAGCAAAGTGTCATGTAAATCAGGGGTTATTTTGAGATTCCAGCTGGTGGTGATTCTAGACTTTTAGGGTGAAATTGAGACCTCCCTTCTCCTCTGCCCTTCGCCATCCTCTGCCTGTGTGCCCTCCATTTCCCTGCACCAGCGACAAGCGAGATGGAGGGACGGAGACCGCAGCCTGCGCTCTGCAGTCAGGACACTCAGGCTCTGCTGTCCCCACAAGGAGCCGTCACCGAACCTCTTCAAGCCTTGTTTTCTTCAAGCATAAAATTGGAAATAACATTTTATATCTCAAAGGATTGGTTCAATGAACCGTCTGCTGCATAAGTAGAAGCTCAATGAATATGTTCCCTTCTCTGGTTTTGGTCCTAGAGATTTGGATGGGAACCAATGACCATATAGGAAAAGTGTGAGTGGCCTGACCACCATCGCAGAAGGAGTTGGTAGAAAGAATGGGTTGAAAATATTCTCCCACTCTCGATCACCTCATTCCTCATTTTTACTTCTCAAGATGACCAGCCTGCCGACTGGGACCCAGAGCCTGGAACTGGAACTCTGGACTCTTGCTCAGGGTCCGGCAGCCAGACTAGGGCTTTGACAACTCTGGGTCTGGAAGAAGGTGGGATGGGGTGGGATGGGAGAGAGGGTGATCTGAGTTTCACATCTTTTGAATTTTTTTTTTTTTTTTTTTTTTTTTTTAGTGAGAGAGAAAGATAGACAGACAGACACAGGTTGACAGGAAGGGAGAAAGATGACAAGCGTTGTCTCATAGTTATGGCACCTTAGTTGTTCATTGATTGCTTTCTCATATGTGCCTTGACCAGGGGCTTCAGGGGAACCAATGACCCCTTGCTCAAGCTAGCGACCTTTAGGCTTAAGCCAGTGACCTTTGGGCTCAAGCCAGTGATCATGGGGTCATGTCTATGATCCCACACTCAAGCCAGCAGCCCTGTGCTCAAGCTGGATGAGCCCACACTCAAGCCAGCAACCTCAGGGTTTCAAACCTGGGTCCTCAGTGTCCCAGGCGAATGCTCTATATACTGTGCTACTGCCCGGTCAGGATCTTTTGAGCTTCTTAACAGCAGTCAGAGAAAATATAGACAAGAGTTACTATCTCTATTTATGGTTGAAGAAACTGAAATTTGGTTTGACAATGAACTTGTCCAAGATCATAAGGCCAGTAGGTCTCTTGATCTCAGCCCAGGAAAGTCTGAGGCAGCGAGGAATATAATAATCCACTCCCAGGAGACATCCCCAAGGTTGTTAAAGGTATTTCTCTGGGGCCCTCTGGGGACTAGGATCTCACTTTTCCCCAGGTTTCCTCACTCATGGACCAGTGCCTTTCCTCCTATCCCATGGAACTTCTTATAGGAGGAGAAGTGTATGGAAATGAAAAGCAATTCTCATGAGGGTAACTCTGACATCCTGAAAATTCTGTTCTTCCTGCTTGTGTTCGAAGAGAAAGGACGAGCCCCTGGAGACGATGATGGCACTGGTGCTGGCAGAGGTGGTGATCGTAGTGATGGTGGAGATGGTGGAGGGGGTCATGGTAGTAATGATAATAGTGGAGTTGATGGTTGTGGTGATGGTTGAGGTGCTGGTTGTGATGACGGTAGTGATGATGGAATGGATACTGTAGTGATGGTGATACAGAGGTAGGTGATGGTTTTGATGGTGGAGGTGGTGCTTGTAGGGACGGCAGTTATGGTGAAGGTGGTGGACATGATATCGGAGTGCTCTTTTCTCTGAATTTATTACTCTGGCCCAATAACGCAGCCTCCCAACACCAACTTCCTCCACTTTCCCTGGTACCAGTATTTCGAGCACGAGGACTGTGCTCAATAGAGTCCTCTTTCAGGCTGATGGAAAGCTCCACCTAAGACTTTAGCTACTTCTCTGGAGACCCAGGCCTGGGGCAGGCTATACTACAGACATCAGGCCCAGGAGGATGGGGCAGGGAGACCTGTGGATGGGTGCCATGAGGCTAGGAGTGTGTTAGCACCGTGAGAGCCACAGTGGAGAAGATGATGTCAAACTGCCAGACCAAGGGCTTGGGGGACTGTGGCTGAGGACCTAGGAACTCCCTGTGGGGACTTGAGGCTTTGGTTTCCTCTAGGAAGCAAAGGTTACAGACAATGGAGTATAGCTAAAGTCTAGCAACTGACCATCTGAAAGAAAACCATTTTTAAAAACCCTGATTTGGCCTGACCAGGCGGTGGCACAGTGGATAAAGTGTTGGACTGGGATGCAGAGGACCCAGGTTCGAGACCCCGAGGTCGCCAGTTTGAGTGCGGGCTCATCTGGCTTGAGCAAAAGCTCACCAGCTTGGACCCAAGGTCGATGGCTTGAGCAGGGGGTTACCAGGTCTGCTGAAGGCCCCTGTGGTCAAGGCACATATGAGAAAGCAATCAATGAACAACTAAGGTGTCGCAACGAAAAACTAATGATTGATGCTTCTCATCTCTCTCCATTCCTGTCTGTCTGTCCCTATCTATCCCTCTCTCTGACTCTATCTCTGTCCCTGTATATACATATAAAAACAAAAAACAAAAAACCCTGATTTGTCCCTGGCTGGTTGGCTCAGTGGTAGAGCATTGGCCCAGGATGTGGATGTCCCAGGTTCAATTCCTGGTCAGGGCACACAGGATAACTGACCATCTGCTTCTCCACCCCTCTCCCTTCTCTCTCTCTCTCTTTCTCTCTCCCTCTCTCTCTCCCTCTCCTGCCTCCTGCAGCCATGGCTTGACTGATTCCAGCGAGTTTTCCCTGGACACTGAGGATGGCTCTGTGGTCTCTGCCTCAGGTGCTAAAAGAATGGCTCAGTTGCTGAGCAGTGGAGTAACATAAGGGCCCCAGATGGGCAGAGCATCACCCTCTAGTGGACTTGCCGGGTGGATCCCGGTCTGGACATATGCAGAAGTCTGTCTTTCTGCCTCCAATTTTCTCACTAAAATAATAAATAAATAAATACCAATTCATAGTGTTTGCTGATTTCCGTGGTATAAATACTCCTATGGTGGCTGAGTTCAAGCTACCCAAGTGATATTACTGACTGTGGAGTTGGGACAAGTTATGGAGTATTGCACATTATCTAGTATTTCCACAGACAGTACAATAGATGTAAATAACCTCAACAGAAGAGATAATGGGAAAATGTAGTAAAAATTTGGGGAAGTAATGATTTTTTATTACCTTGGTTTATAATGTAATGTATTTCGTTGTGAGTTTATATAACTTAATTTTAAATTATGCCTGTTTTACAAATGGCTGGCAAACTTCCTGAACATTTTCAGTTGGCTGTGTGAGGGGTGAGTGCGGACTCCAGCACACCAGTGTTGCCTTTGCACAAGGTGCGGCTGTCTGGGCTTCGGGAGCTGATGGAAATTGGTGGGTCTCTTCCTTCTCCCCAGGCGGATGTTTCCATTCCTGTCATTTACCGTGGCTGGGCTGGAGCCCACCAGCCATTACCGGATGTTCGTGGACGTGGTCTTGGTGGACCAGCACCACTGGCGGTATCAGAGCGGCAAGTGGGTGCAGTGTGGAAAGGCGGAGGGCAGCATGCCAGGTATGCGCCCACTTGGGAGAAGTGGGCATTCTTTTTCTCAAGACTGGGCGCCCCCTGGTGGATCCAGGAGGAACCCTTAATTCCCTGCATCGGACACCTAGGATTTAACTCCCCCCCCCCCCCACTCCATCTTATCCTGCCCCTCCCACTTCTCGCTTACATTCTGTTTGTCATCTTTTCTACTTCGCGGTGGTCTGTCTTCTGCTCCCCTTGCTCTGCCTCATCTGGTCCCTGCCCCCACCTCACATCCTTTGGGACAGCCCTTTCAGAACAGGCAAAGAAGGTCCATTATCACTGTGGGTCTGGCCCTGGGAGCTGCATGCCAAACAGGTTAACTGTCCACAGGAAACCGCCTGTACGTCCACCCAGATTCCCCCAACACTGGAGCCCACTGGATGCGCCAGGAAGTTTCATTCGGGAAGCTAAAGCTTACGAATAACAAAGGGGCCTCCAACAACGTGACTCAGGTGGGACTCCTCCCCAAGGGCTAGCCCTGCCCTCATCCCTGGGTTAGCAGGCCACAGGGGTGGCCTGAAGGCTGAGACTGTTTTGTAAGAGTCACTTTTCTTCCTCTCTGACTCTCTTGACCTTGAGGGGAGGTTGAGGTGGGAGGAAGCTGAGTCTCAGGGCAGACAGGATGTCACATTCAGGCTGACACAGGCCAAACCAGTTTGGGGGTTTCTCTACCAAATCCCTGGCTGCCATTGCTTGGGTACCATCCTGGGTGTAGTGTTGGTATCTGTGCTCCCAGGGAATGGATGCTGTGAAAAGCCCTGTTTGTGAAAATACCTTGGTCACATCTGAGGATAGAAAATGGGACAAGAGGGTAGAATTGGTGCCTCCAAGGGGCTGGGGACTGAAGTTGGAAGGCCTGGGAGAAGTTACATGGTGGCAGGGCAGGGGAATGGGCACAATGACCTCAGGGTGGAGGACCCTTCAGACTCCCTCCTCCCCAGCCCCCACAACCTTCTTGCTCTCCCTCAGATGATTGTGCTCCAGTCCCTCCATAAGTACCAGCCCCGGCTGCACATCGTAGAGGTGAATGATGGCGAGCCAGAGGCGGCCTGCAATGCTTCCAACACGCATATCTTTACTTTCCAAGAAACCCAATTCATTGCCGTGACTGCCTACCAGAATGCCGAGGTGAGGGCCGCCCCAGCGGCCGAGGGCGGGCCTGCGCCCAGGAAGCAGAAGACAGGCAGAGTGGGGCCCCAGTCTCCCTTGGGAGGGATTGGAGAAGTTTCCTCTCCCCACACTTGGGACTCAGGACACTATTTTCCCTCTCTTTAGATAACTCAGCTGAAAATTGACAATAACCCTTTTGCCAAAGGATTCCGGGAGAACTTTGAGTCGTAAGTGCCACTGGTTTCAGCTCCCCTTTGCAGAGGCCTCCTCTTGATCCCCTAGACATGTGCTCAGCACCTTTCCCTCTCTGGCCCTGAGGATGGGAGAGGCGGGTGGCTGCTGGAGGGGTGGTGGGGCAGGGAGGAAGGGTCCCCAAGGAGACATGTGCTACAGGCAGTCTCATAGGTGCCCTGGAGTGCTCCTGACCTCTCTCCTTGCCTCCTGTTTTTTTCAGCATGTATGCATCTGTTGACACCAGTGTCCCCTCCCCAACTGGACCCAACTGTCAATTGCTAGGGGGAGACCACTATTCTTCTCTCTTACCCAACCAGTATCCTGTTCCCAGCTGTTTCTACCCTGACCTTCCTGGCCAGCCTAAGGATGTGGTTCCCCAACCTTACTGGCTGGGGACCCCCCGGGACCACAGCTACGAGGCCGAGTTTCGAGCAGTCAGCGTGAAACCTGCATTCCTGCC
Source organism: Saccopteryx bilineata (assembly GCF_036850765.1). NCBI lineage: Eukaryota > Metazoa > Chordata > Mammalia > Chiroptera > Emballonuridae > Saccopteryx > Saccopteryx bilineata. The sequence goes on from NC_089491.1 coordinate 376,492,565, forward strand.
CTCGGCCCCTGGGCCCACCATGTCCTACTACAGAGGCCAGGAGGTCCTGGCACCTGGAGCTGGCTGGCCTGTGGCCCCCCAGTACCCTCCCAAGATGGGTCCGGCCAGCTGGTTTCGCCCCATGCGGACTCTGCCCATGGAACCTGGTTCTGGTGCTTCTGAGGGGCGGGGGCTAGAGGACCAGGGCTCCACCCCACTGTGGACCGAGATCACCCCCATCCGTCCAGATTCTGGGGACTCGGGCCTGGGCGAAGGAGACTCTAAGAGGAGGCGTGTGTCCCCCTATCCTTCCAGTGGCGACAGCTCCTCCCCTGCTGGGGCGCCTTCACCTTTTGATAAGGAAACTGACGGCCAGTTTTATAACTATTTTCTCAGTTGAGGAGATGACATGATGAAAGGAACAGAAAGTGTTATTTGGTTGGAGGACGGCAACTACTGTAGACAACAGACTCGGGACTGAGCGGTCCCCAGCCCCCTCTGACCCTTCTGCTTTTGTCGTTGGTGGGGAAAGAGGGGGACCAAAAAGGATCCTGGGGTTCACTGGCTGGATCATGATGAAAGGAGCGTCCCTCCCCCTCCTGTGCCCTAACTACAGTCATTTACCTGGTGCTGCTTCCAGCTGTGGGTTCCCAGCTGGAGAACAGAAAACAGAACAGGAATGTCTTGGACACAAAAGAGCATCTCTCCTCTAGGGGGTCAGTGGGGGGTTCAGATGGGGAAGTGGAGGCTTAATTCTCATCCTCTAGAGGAACTTGCAGCATTTTTGTTTGCGTGTATGTTAATCCCTGATCTGAAAATAAATATGTGTGGATTTTATAACCGTCAGCCAGCCAGGGTCAGGGAGAGGACTCTGGTGACTCTGGGCCGCTGGCTTGGGCCCCACCCACTCAAAGACAGCAGGGGCCTGAGGGAGGGACTGGCAAGAGGGGGAAGGTGCACATCACAGAAGCAATGTCTTGGGGAGGGTTGGTTATGTGTGTATGCGCTTTTCTTCTTTTGTGTTTTTTTTGGAACAGGGGTGGCTATTTATTGTACAGAGAGTGGTGTCGGGATATATTTCTTTTGTCTTCATCACTTTCTGAAAATAAACATGAAACTGTCAAGTATATCCTGCTCTGGTGTCCGGGTGGGGGACACGGGGACCCCACTGGAGATGGCAAGTGCATCAAGGTAGATCTGTGGGCTCTGGAACAGAACCTGAATTTCTGAAGAAACTGTATCCCCTAGATATCTGGAGGGGCTTCTTTAGGGGGTGAGCTGAGTTAGAGCAAGAACAAACGTCCTACCCGTCAGTGCTCAGGTTGATGGTGATGCCACCTCATGAGGTGTCTGGGGACAGAACCATCCCTCTGCCCGTGTGCATCCTGACCTGTGGAGGAGGGGGTGAGGGGGCAGGGCGGGGCTGGGTGGGGCTCTGAGGGGAAGGACGGCCTTGATTTCTCTTTGCATTTGTGGCAATTTGGTTCTCCATTTTCATATTAAGGTTGTTCAAGGATCGAAGGAGTAAATGTAAATCGGACCACGTGAAATTGCTGTTTTTGTAGGTCAAAAACAGCCAAATATTGGCACTTTCCTAAGATTCAACCTAATACATAAAACAGTTTAGAACAGTGCCTGATAAACAGTAAGCACTAAGTGTGTAAATTATTGTTATTGTTACTAATTTCTTTTTTTATTAAGTGAGAGGCAGGGAGGCAGACTGTGCACGTGCTCCTACTGGGATCCACCTGGCAAGCCCCCTACTGGGCGATGCTCTGCCCATCTGGGGCCACTGCTCCATTGCTCAGCAGCTGAGGTCCTCAGTGCCCTCACAGGGCCAACTCACAAGAGCCATGGCTGGGGGAGGGGAGAGGAAAAGAAGGGGGAAATGAGGGTTGGAGAAGCAGATGGTTGCCTCTCCTGTGTGCCCTGGCCAGGAATTGAACCTGCGACTTCTACACGCTGTGCCAACGCTCTACCGCGGAGCCAAACAGCCAGGGACGTTGTTACTAACTTTCATTCTCTAGCTCTGTTTCTCTCTCTCTCTCTCTCTCTCTGCACAGATGAATTGTGTTTGATACATATTTCTTTTAAAGAATTTAAGCAATGCAGAAAGGTATAAAAACAGCAATAATTTATCTATTTATCTCAAATCTTATCACCCATCAATACATAATATCAATACTAACATTAGATGGGTTAGATAGAAAGACAGAAATACTTTTATAAAATTGGATTCATACTGAAAATGCTTTTTCTTAGTCAACACTCAACATTACTGAATATTAGTTAACAGAATATATAGCGACAACAACAAAAACAACAAAAAAACCCCAAACTTTCAAATGAATGAAAGGAATTGCTGAACTCAAGATCCATTTTTCTTCATGATAAGAAATATTCCCCCAGAAGAGAGCACTGTAAAGTTAAGAAAGGATCTTATGGGAAACATGAACAGGTTGGAGTTATTTTGTCTGCCTCAGCCTAATTTAGGGTGCCCCCATTCTAATGGAGGAACGTCCTTATGGGCTTGGAAGTGTTGTCACAATTCTGTTTGGAGCCTGGAAAACTTTGCTTCTGTCCCAGTTCACGTCTCTTCCTTTACTGGTCTCTACCCGGAGACCATCTTCATCACCGCCTCGTCAGAAGAAGAAGATAAGGAGACATGTTTGGTTCCATTTTCTCGGATTTGAAAGCTCAGAATTTTGTAAATGATGCTAGGAGTTTCCCGGAATTGTACTCTGTGAGTGCAGCTTACTCCTCCTCCCTACCCCACCCTTTTGGCTGTCGCTCTCTGGAGTTAACGGTATTAGGTTGGGCTGATTTCTTTTCTTGGGAAACTGTTGTTAGTAATTACAATACTCTTCTCCCCCACTGTTTTTAAAGTGGTTTTGTTCATTTCATCATCCAGTGAGGTAAGGGAGTTGTGATAGAGTCACACCTCATCACTTTTTTCCAGAAACCTGGCTGCATATGCTTTGATGCTGTCATAAAGGTTCATTACTATTGTTTCTTCTCTATTAAATATACCTTTTACTGATACATATATTACTGAATATATATGTATATATTATATATGACTACAATATATATACATACATAGTCTTTAGTTTCTGTAATGCATTTTGCCTAAAATAGTGTATGGTTTGGCATTTATATTCTAATTTGTACTTTGTTTTTATTTGAATTCACCTGATAAAGTTTTTCATATTCAGTTGATAATGTCTTGGTTTTATTTTGTTGTAGTTATGTCTTTGTCAAGCAGCAAACTAAGAATATTAAAACACATTTTAAGACTCTTATACTATTTGTAATAATGATCATTGATTAACCCATTATACAACTCAAAAACTTAAACACTAATTAATGTCATAGCTAGTTGTATATTACTCTGTCCCATCTCTCACCTTTGTAGATAACCAGTATCTTGATTTTTGTGTTTTTTCATGCTTTAAAAATTGTATTAACACTTTATATATCTCATTATTGCATTATTTAGTTCTAGTTGTTTTGAACTTTATAAAAAGTATGTATGTCTCTATATATCTTATATTATGCATGAACAGGGAATATTTTTCATTTATTTAGGTCACCCTTAAGGTCCTTCAGTAATGTTTTACAATTTATATATATAGAGAGATCTTGTACATCTTTTATTATATTTATCCCTAGGTTTTTTTTTCTCTATAAAGGTATCTCTTAAAAATATGTTTTCTGCCTGACCTGTGGTGGTGCAGTGGATCAAGCGTCGACCTGGAATGCTGAGGTCGCTGGTTCAAAACCCTGGGCTTGCCTGGTCAAGGCACATATGGGAGTTGATGCTTCTGGCTCTTACCCCCTTCTCTCTCTCTCTCTGTCTCTCTTCTCTAAAAAAAAAACAAAAACGAATAAAATAAAAAGAGACATACAATTGCTCACTTATTAAAAAATCTGTAAAAAAAAATATGTTTCCTAATTGTTTGTCACTGGTATATAGAATTACAATTGATTTTTGCATGCTGATCATAAGATCCAGCCATCTTGCTATACTCTCTTATTATTTTACAGTGGTTTGCTATAAAATTATATTTTCTCTGTGGCTAATCAGATTATTTTAAATAATGACAGTTTTATTTCCTCCTTTCTAATCATTATGCTTCTAATTTTTTTCTTATCTTATTGTGCTGTCCAGAACTTCAAATGTTAGTTTCTTGCTTTTTGGGGGATGATTCCCACCCCTTATTTATTTCTCTTTTTGCTTTATGCTGGTTTGGCATTCCTATAATTTATTTCTATTATTTTAGTAGTTACTCTATACATTTTCATATGCACATTTTATCTAACAAACTTGAATGATATTTTGCTTCCCTTCTGGACAGTAAACAATTTTAGATCACTTTATTTCTGATCACTTCCCTGCTGACACTATTGTTTTCCATCCCAATTTACCGATTTTGAATGTTTCAGTTCTGTCTTATTTTCATCCTCACAGATTAGACACCTGCATTACTTTACTGAGACAGTATTTGTTGGACTTTATTTTTATGTTACCATTCTTTTTGTTCTTTTTTCATTTTTCATTTTATTTTTATTCTTTAGAGAGAAGAAGAGAGAGACAAGGAAGGAGGACCGGAAGCAGCTTGTAGTTGCTTCTTATATGTGCCTTTACCAGGCAAGCCCAGGGATTTGAACCAGTGACCTCAGCATTCCAGGTCAACGCTTTATCCACTGCGCCACCACAGGTCAGGCTCTCTTAATTTTTGCATTTCTATCTTTGCCTGGGACCACTTTCCTAGTTCTTGAACTAAATCCTTTATGAGTTCTTTCAAAGTGTCTTTGTAAATCCTTCATGTGCTTGTTTTTTTTTATAAAGATATAAATATAATTGTATTTCCTCTCATTATTGAATGACAGTTTTGCTGAGCACACAATTTTCAGTGCACAGTGATTTTTTGTTAACATTTTATGAAAGTTGTTCCACTGTCTTCTGGCTTCCATTATTGTTTGTGCAATCTGCTGTTATTCTAATTATCATTCTTTTATTTTTTTTATAAATTTATTTTTTTATTTATTCATTTTAGAGAGGAGAGGGAGAGACAGAGAGAAAGAGAGAGAGAGAAGGGGGGAAGGAGCTGGAAATATCAACTCCCATATGTGCCTTGACCAGGCAAGCCCAGGGTTTCGAACCAGCGACCTCAGCATTTCCAGGTCGACGCTTTATCCACTGCGCCACCACAGGTCAGGCATTATCATTCTTTTATACATCATCTATCTTTTTCTTTTTTTTTCTTTTTTTTTTTCTTTTTTTTATTTTTATTCATTTTAGAGAGGAGAGGGAGAGAGAGAGAGAGAGAAGGGGGAGGAGCTGGAAGCATCAACTCCCACATGTGCCCTGACCAGGCAAGCCCAGGGTTTCGAACCAGCAACCTCAGCATTTCCAGGTCGACGCTTTATCCACTGCGCCACCACAGGTCAGGCATCTATCTTTTTCTTTCTGCTTTCTAGATCTTCTATTTATATTTGAGGCCCAACAGATTCACTATAATGACAAGATATGAATTTATTTTTTTTCTGATCATATTTGTGTTATGTTGTGCTTCCTGAGTCTGTATAGTTGTGGTTTTCATCAGTTCTGAAAATTCTCCTTCATTATTTCTTTAAATATTGCTTCTTTCTATTCTCTCTAATTTTACCCTCTGGGACTCCAATCAGATGGATGCCAGATGTTTTCGATTCTATTATATTTCATGTCTCACAACTTTTTATTGTATTTTTTCCCCTTGTTTCTCTTTGCTGCACTCTGGATAAATTCTTGGGATATATATTTTAGTTTAATTCTACTTTTAACTGTATCTAATATGCTGATTATCTCACCCATTGAGATTTTTTTCACAGTTTACAAACACTTTTCAGAAATATTTTACATATTTCCATTTAGATTTATTTCAATATTTTGCTTTGCATTTTTATAAGTGCATTTTTCTAGTTTGTACTATCCTGATGGTTTCCTGTTCTATGTTTTTCCTTATAATTGCATTTTTTAGTCCCTGTAAACATTCTATACGAAGTCATTCTATGTTTTGCATTTGACATTGCTAGCATATTTTGTCTTTGGGGAGAGTAGTGGTAAGGGCATTATCTAAATATGTTGCTTCTTCTGATTTTCACTCAGCATGGGTTTGCCTTCTTACACGGTTCGTGGTCTTTATTGTAAGATCATATTTGACTTTTAACCCATGAAAGTCCTGTATGACTTAACTTGGGGAAACTTTCTACCACTGATGATGCCTTTGTTTCAACAGATGTGTGACACCAAATTATGGCTTGATTTTTCTCTCCAGCAGTGTAGTTACTTTCTTCACTCAGGGCTCCAAATGAGTGAGACATAAGTTTCCAAGCCTCTAAGGAGTAGGCCTGGAACTGGAACAGCATCACTCCCACTACAGTCTATTGGTCAAGACCAACCCATATACAGGGAGAGGGGAAACCTCTGGGTGGAAGGAAGGGCATGTGCTGCCCAGCCATTGCCCTGGGATCTTTTCCTCGCCATCAGCCTGGGCACTGTCTTCATGTTTCTCTTGTGTTGGCTCTCGTTTCCTGGTTCACATGTCTTTTTCTTTCTTTGTTTATTTTCTTGCTTTGTTAAAGGACATCTTCCCCCCTCCCCCTGTTTTCTTAAAGTTGTTTTCTGGTGCACAAGAGGTAAAACTTCTGGGGTTTTTTTGTATTTTTCCGAAGCTGGAAACAGGGCGAGACAGTCAGACAGACTCCCGCATGCGCCCGACCGGGATCCACCCCGGCACGCCCACCAGGGGGCGACGCTCTAGCCACCAGGGGGCGACGCTCTACCCACCAGGGGGCGACGCTCTAGCCACCAGGGGGCGATGCTCTGCCCACCAGGGGGTGACGCTCTGCCCCTCAGGGGCATCGCTCTGCCGCAACCAGAGCCACTCTAGCGCCTGGGGCAGAGGCCAAGGAGCCATCCCTAGCGCCTGGGCTATCTTTGCTCCAATGGAGCCTCGGCTGCGGGAGGGGAAGAGAGAGACAGAGAGGAAGGAGAGGGGGAGGGGTGGAGAAGCAGATGGGCGCTTCTCCTGTGAGCCCTGGCCGGGAATCGAACCTGGGACTTCTGCACGCCAGGCCGACGCTCTACCACTGAGCCAACCGGCCAGGGACTTCTGGGTTTTTTTTAATAACAGTGATAAAATATACTTTTATTTACTTTGTTGAATTAGAGGGTCATAAAAAAGTTATTGCTAAAGTAGATATCAGGCAAACAGAAGAGTGCTTTAGAAATCCAGTTGCCTTGGTGTTTATTTAAACTAAGAGAAAAAGGTCATACTCTTCTCACACAATACATATTTGGTTCTTTTTTTAAAATTAATTTTAATGGGGTGACATTGATCAATCAGGGTACATAGATTCAGAGAAAACATCTCCAGATTATTTTGACATTTGATTATGTTACATACCCATCACCCAAAGTCAAATTGTCTTCTGTCACCTTCTATCTGGTTTTCTTTGTGTCCCTCCCCTCCCCCCACTCTCTCTATCTCCTCCCCACCCCTGTAACCACCACACTCTTGTCCATGTCCCTGAGTCTCATTTTTATGTCCCACCTATGTATGGAATCATATAATTCTTAATATTTGGTTCTTTAAAAAAATACAATTGTAACAAATAACAGAAAGAATTAAGGAGTATTGCATTTGCAATCCATACAAAACATCAACATTTTGAATTGTACATAATTTAAAGAAATGTTTCAAACACTTTTAGAAATATTGTTGTAGTCAATACATAGTGGCATGCCTTAGATGAGCACAGGAATGCAGTTTAGAAAAGAAAAAAAAATTATACTGGAAATACTCAATTTCTTCAGAATCACTAAGCAAGAAAAATGACATTGAACTGCCATACTGATTTTATATAACTTCTATATAGTACCTTGACTTAAAACCAAAGGCAAAAGTTAAGATTCTCATCTATTTTTGGTAAACAACTACATGGTAAACTTGGATGACTTTTCCCCTAGATTTTACCTGGGATTGGCTTTTTTTTTTTAAGAGAAAGAGAGAGAGACTGAGAGAGGAGAGAGGGACAGACAGGGACAGACAGACAGGAAGGGAAAGATGAGAAGCATCAACTTTATTATTGCAGCACTTTCGTTGTTCATTGATTGCTTTCTCATATGTGCCTTGACCAGTAGACTCCAGCTGAGCCAGTGATCCCTTGCTCAAGCCAGTGACCTTTGGGCTCAAGCCAGTGACAATGAGGTTATGTCAGTGATCCCATGCTCAAGCCAGTAACCCCACGCTCAAACTGGTGAGCTCAGGGTTTCGAACCTGGGTCCTCAGTGTCCCAGGTCTACACTCTATCCACTGTGCCACTGCCTAGTCAAGAGGTAGTGGCCTTTAAAATGTTTTTATTTAAAATAGGGAAGATTTGGCACTTTTATACTGATGTCACCAATATTAATATTCCTTGGAATCTCAGGAAGTTTCATATTCTTTCCAGTTGTTACAGCTCAGGCTGGAGCTCCTGCTAAGCCAGCCTCAGATGTCTCTAGTTTATTTTGTGCATCAGTTTTTGTAACAATTTCATTCATGTTGGTCTCCAATGCCATTTCTCCATCACCATTTCTACAAGAATATTGTGAACCTTGTGTACATGGAAAATTACAACCAGTTCACAGACATTTTCAAAACACTTGTCTAATGTTTCTACAAACACTTGAATTAGACCTAAAATGCCATGTTCACTTTCTGAAGAATCCACACAGAAGACAAAATATAACGTGATGTCTATAAATCAGTTTGTTTTCAGATCCTCTGATTAATAACCTTCCTTCTAGGAAATTAAAAACGTTTTCATCTCTGTTAGATACTAAATAGAATGTCTCCCTGATGATTTGTTGTTGTGTGTCTTCACTGTAAGGCTGGTAGACCTTAGAGAGCCACAGCTTCCAGTGGTCATTAAAGATGAGGATTGCCTTGATCATGGCTGAGCCCAGCAGACCTGGTGCTTGCTAGAGGACAGGGCAGGGATAGGAGTGTGATCCTTGCCTGAGGATCTTGCCAGTGCTCCTTCCCCACCTCCCACACCTGTGCCTGAGTTTTAAATATGTCTGAAAATGTCTTGGTTTTACATGTACATTTGAGTGATAGCTTCACTGGGTATAGAAGTCTAGGTTACACATAATTTTCTCTTGGAATTTTCAAGACATTTCTCCCTTGTCTCTTAGTTTTCAGTATTGCTTTTAAGAAGTCTGATGATACCAGTTTGATTCATGATCCTTTGTGGATGGTTTTGGATCCTCTCTTTACCTCCAGTATTTTGAATATTTTAGATTATATGCTTTGGTCCAAAGACTTTGGTTTTTTTCCCTCCATTTATTATTCTAGGACACTTAATGAGATATATCAATTCAGAGACTCTGTCCTTCATTCTTAGAAACTTTCTCTTTTATCCTTTCTTTTGTTTCCCTCTCAACTCCTTTTAGTCATACAATAGATATCCTAGATTGATACTGTCATTTTATTTTCCAACTTTAATAATTTTTTATTGTGATTTTAAAGAGTTTATAATGTTTATCTTCTGATTTCGTTATTGATTTTAAATTTTTTCCAATCTTGTTTTTAATTCTAAGAACTCTATCTTATTCTCCCAATGTTTTTATAGCCCTTTATACTTGTTCTGTGGATAAAATATCTTCATTATAGTAGTACCTTGACACATGAGCACTTTAAATCACAAGCAATTTGAGAGACGAGCAGTCACTAGCGGGATTTTTTGCTTTAGTTCACGAGCAAATATTTGAATCACGGGCTTCCGCCACCCTCCACTAGATAGCCTGCCAAATGTTCTGAAAGGAAGGAAGAAACAAACTTCCATGGAAATGTTTTTGTTGAAACGTCCTCTAAGTGAAAGTGAGGAAAGTGTGGCAAAAATATCAAAAGTCAGTGAAGAAAATGATGACTGTTGGGCAAATGAGTTTGTAAAATTTGTATTTTCTGAATTTGCTCACTTTTATTGTTAAATATGGCGCTGGGCAGCTGTCTGTGAAATTGTGAAATTGCTAATTATCTTCCTACTTGGGAAGGGCCATTGTTATGGCCCTTCACCCCCTCCATCAGCATCTTCACCTGACCTTGAAGGTAAATACACTCCATAAACCAGTTTATTTCTTTACATTCTCTCTTATTGTGTGTGTGTGTGTGTATTTGTTATTTATAAAGTACATTTTCTTATTTAAAAGCATATAAAACAAAAAATTCATGTGGTTTTTGGGGGCTGGAACAGATTAATTGCATTCCCATTCCCATTAATTTAAATGGGGAAATTCTATTTGACACATGAGCAAATTGAGTCATGAGCTCGGCTATGAAATGAAATAAACTCATGTGTCAAGGTACCACTGTATTATTATTATTATTATTATTATTATCATTATTATTAAGGTGAGAGGTGGGGAGGCAGAGAGGCAGAGAGACAGACTCCTGCGTGTGCCCCAACCCAGATCCACTTTGTAAGCCCCTACAGGGTGATGCTCTGCACATCTGGGGCCACTGCTCTGTTGCTTGGCAACTGAGCTATTTCAGCGCCTGAGACGAGGCCATAGAACCATCCTTAGGACTCGGGGACAACTTGCTCAGACTATTTGAGCCATGACTGCAGGAGAGGAAGAGAGAGAAAGGGAAGGGGAGGGGTAGAGAAGCAGATAATTGCTTCTCCTGTGTGCTCTGACCAGGAACCGAGCCCAGGACTTTCACATGTCAGGCCAACACTCTACCACTGAACCAACTGGACAGGGCTGAAATATCTTCTTATATTTCTAAATATATTAATTGGAAGGGGAAGTTCTTCTTTTTCTTCTTATAGTATCAGTTTTTTTCAAAGATTTTTTTTAATGTTCATTTATTTTTTATTTTTTATTTCATATTGGAGGCTTTGCTCAAATTGGTGACTCTTGGATATTTGTTCATATTTTAAAACAACTTGATATATGAAAATGTTGTTCATATATAAGAACAAGGCATGCTACTAAAAAGAAGAAGGAGGAGAAGGAGAAGAAGAAAGGGAAGGGGAAGGGGAAGAGGAAGGAGAAGGAGAAGAAGATGGCCCTATAAGGCTACATGAGAGATCTTATGTGTGTGCGGGGGGACGGGTTAACCCTGAACTTCTCTTCAGGATGATATGAAAGGATGATCAGATGAAGAAATGCAATGGTGTGCTGGAGCTGCCTCACACCAACTTACAGAAGCTGAATGTGCACATATTTCCCAACTCTGCATTCGGTAGCATCATGATGGTAGCTTGAAATTGTCCATGGGAGTATTTATGCTATGGAAATCAACAAATGCCACAAATAATAGCACACTTTCTCCCAGATTTCTGGCTGTTAAACATTTACTACCGTATCACTTGGAGCTCATTTGTTCATCTATAGAGCTCTTTTCTACTGAGTTATTATTGAGTTTTCCTAAGACTTAGAAATTCCTTCCTGTCTGACTGCATTCTAAAGAAATTGGGTGTCTATTTTTTCTTTTATAAACTTTCATTTAAACTTTCTGCTTTCAGCCTTGTCTCACCCCTCTTTTTTTTGTCTCACCCCTCTTAACACTGCAAGTCCCATGCCTGTTCTCATTTTCTGCAGAGACGTCCTTTTACGTGGTGTTGGTGGTGAGATGGTTGCTTGGCTACTCAAGGTGGAAAGTAGCCATGGCATCTTGATACCTCTGATGTCAAATTTTTAGCCATTCCACCAATTTTTAGTGCCATGCCTCAAGTCAGATGAGCCTGTGCTAAAGCCAGTGACCTTAGGGTTTTGAACCTGGGTCCTCTGTGTCCCAGGCTGACGCTCTATCCACTGCGCCACTGCCTGGTCAGGCTCAATACTCTTCATTAATTTTGAGTGGAACCTTGTAGATAGTTTTAACCTTCATCAGCTGGCTTTCCCCCCATTTATGTGAGTTTTATTTAATTTTGTTTTAGATCACCTCTCACCCAGTTTGTATTAATTTTTCAGGGGCATACATAACTCTGTGACTTGATCACTACCTCTGTTTCTTTTCCTGTTATTTTATTTTCATCTTTGAAAACTTATATTCTGTACTCTGGAGGGGATTTCCACATTTATCTTAGCACTGGGATATTAATTTAGGAATGACGAAGACTAATTTCTAAGGAAACAGTGATCTAGAAGGTTCAGTATCTGTACTTATGATTTACATGAATGCCTTTGTGATTTTCTGTGGTTACAGCTATGTCTTGATATGTTGTTTTATAAGAGTTAATAATGGCAAGAGTTATAAATAGCTGGGCATAAAAATAACTGTTGAGGTCAAGATGTGAAACTAACTTAAACACCAGTTTAATTTTGTCTCAGACTCAGCAGAACCCATCCTGTAAGTTACTTATATCTAGATTACCAGAGGTTCCTCCATGTAGGCCAAACGGGCACAGGAATTGCTCCAGAAAACATCTGAGAAAACACAACCGCCTATCCTTGTACAACAAGTATCCTTATGGGATCAAAGAGACATTGTGGCATAAACACATGATTGAATCATCTCCTAACACATCAGATCATAATGGTTTTTCACTACACTGATTTTGTTTTTACCTCAGTTCAATTGTGGCTCTTTAGAGCCCTCATTGGGAGTTAAAATTCTGCCATTGAATTTTAGTTTTCTTTACAATTTCGTCTTATCTATCTCCCTTTCATCCTGGCCTATTATTTTTGTATCTCAGTTCTCTCTTAACAGATACTTTATTTTATTGAGGATGCTGAATAGTTTCTTGGAGTTTTTCTTTTGGATCTTGAAATGGCACTATAATTGAGTGAGATAACTTACTATGGGGGCTTATTACTATAGTTATAAATCAGTTAAATGAATAAACTCTAGCACTTTTGGGGCAAAATGATAGCTATTTTGTTTTTGGACCATACCCCTCATTTATGAAAACTCTACCCATACCTTCTTCTTTCCAGGAATTAATCCCTTGAAAGTTGTGCTTATATGATGTGACTTTGCCCCACCTCACACCTCATCATAGCTGATGGAAGAGGGTTGATACATGAAGGAATTGGGTTTGAAAGTCATTAGTTAGTTTGGGGTATTGCTTGAGTTCAGGTCATATAAACTGTGATGTACCAGGGCATCCGAGTATGTGAAAATGGAGAGAATGTAGTTTGTGGAGAGAGGGAGAGAAGATGTGTGAAGAGATACAGTGATAAAATATAAGAGAGAGAGTGAGTGATAGTAAGAGCAAGAGTGAGAGTGAGAAAGAACTTCCTAGTTCCAGTTCCTCTTCAGGTCCTACCCAACTTTCTCAGTTTGTCCTCTGAGCCACACCCTGTGCTAACATTTTCCCTTTAGTTTGGAGTGGGAGTCTGAGACTACTAAGACAACCTTCATTAAGACAACCCTTCCCAGTCATAACAAGCAAATCACATCACTGTGAGTAAGAGGATGAAGACGATGTTGCACACTTTGTTCCTATAGTGGGAGGACTTATATCCAGCTCTTCCCAAAGTAATATCAGATGATTGAGAACAAAGTGAAAAGGTGCTGGAGTGGATTAGAGTTGGGGAGCTGAGACCACATCCTTGTTTTACCCCTGTGGAAATTCTTTTCTGATCCATCAGAAGGTTGACCCTACATTCCTAGGTCTTGCTGAAGTATTAAGTGCAGGTTCTGTATGAGTAGCTGAAGCTCAAGAAGCTTAGCTAGTTCTTGATTATGAAGTTAAAGATGAGAAAGCAATCTAAGCTTCTAGTTAGATGCCCAGGACCACAACCATAGTCTGAAGCAGAGGGTCCTAGCCAGAGCCAGCTTGTTCTTCATGTTCAACACTAGCCAGAAAAACCTCGGACTATAGGTCTGTTAAAAAGAGGTGAGGGCCCTGGCTGGCTGGCTCAGTGGTAGAGCGTCGGCCCAACATGTGGAAGTCTCGGATTTGATTCCCGGCCAGGGCACACAGGAAAAGCACCCATCTGCTTCTCCTCCCTTCTTTCTCTCCTTTCTCTCTCTCTGTCTCTCTTTCCCTCCCACAGCCAAGGTTTCATGGGAGCAAAGTTGGCCCGGGCACTGAGGATGGCTCCATGGCCTCCACCTCAGGCGCTAAAATGGCTCCAGTTGCAGCAGAGCAATGCCCCAGATGGGCTGAGCATCGCCCCCTGATGGGCATGCTGTGTGGATCCTGGTCGGGTGCATACGGGAGCCTGTCTCTCTGTCCCCCCCCCCCATTTCTCACTTGGGTAAAGTACCAAAAAAAAAGTGAGCATACATTTGGATGGTGATGGGACCTTCTACTAACAGCGGGTTACCTTTTAAAGGAGAACACTGAGAAGACTCACCTAGATGAGAATCCAGCCTGTGGGGCTGCGAGCAGGTTGTCAGGGACCAGAAGGCACTCTCCAAAGTGGTTCCTTGAACATCGCCAGGGCCAGAGAGTTTTCTTAGCTGCTATATATAGTGACAACTTTATTCTTTTCTTTATTTTTTTTTATTTATTCATTTTTTTAAAGAGAGGAGAGAAGGAGGAGAGAGAGAGAGAGAGAAGAGGGGAGGAGCAGGAAGCATCAACTCCCATATGTGCCTTGACCAGGTAATCCCAGGGTTTTGAACCGGTGACGTCAGCATTCCAGGTCAACACTTTATCCACAGCGCCACCACAGGTCAGGCAACTTTATTCTTTTCAAACATTATATTATAAAATTTTCAAACATACAAAAAGACTTCAGATTTAACAGTGATTAACATTACACCATATTTTTTCATCTATTTTTTCAGACATATTTTAAAGTAAATTAGGAACATCATAATATTTCATCTCCAAATATTTCAAGTCTGCATTTCTTAAAAATAAGGACACTTTCTTCCGTAACCATAGTGTCATGATCATTCCTAACAAAATCAATAATAATTCAAATATATTCCCATGTTAAGTTTCTATTCATATCAACCTAACTGTGCCCCAAATGTCTTTCACAACTGATGTGTTTGCAGGGCTCCTAAAGTCCACACCTTGCATTTAGTTGTTACTCCTTTGAAACAGCTTTTAATATAGAAAAATACCCCTGCCATATGTCTACGGAGTCCCATTAGAATGCACAGTCTGGTTGTTCAGCTAGAATTTTTTGACTAACTAAAGGACTGTAAATGAATTTCAGGCAGGAACTGGTATCATATCTTTAAAGATGAGACACCTGTATACTACATAGCTTCTACTTGTGGGCTAACTACTCACCCTAAATCCAGATGTCTCTAAGGAAGAGAAATACATTTTTTTTCTTTTTTTTTTTTTTTTTTTTTTTTTTTTTGTATTTTTCTGAAGCTGGAAATGGGGAGAGACAGTCAGACAGACTCCCGCATGCGCCCGACCGGGATCCACCCAGCACGCCCACCAGGGGCGACGCTCTGCCCACCAGGGGGTGATGCTCTGCCCCTCTGGGGCGTCGCTCTGCCGAGACCAGAGCCACTCTAGCGCCTGGGGCAGAAGCCAAGGAGCCATCCCCAGCGCCCGGGCCATCTTTGCTCCAATGAAGCCTTGGCTGCGGAGGGGAAGAGAGAGACAGAGAGGAAGGAGGGGGGGTGGAGAAGCAAATGGGCGCTTCTCCTATGTGCCCTGGCCGGGAATCAAACCCGGGTGCCCCGAACGCCAGGCCAACGCTCTACCGCTGAGCCAACTGGCCAGGGCCCATTTTTTTTCTTTGAGCTACTATACTTTGAGGACTCTTTGGTATAGCAGCTTAACCTGATCTAATCAATGCATCTCCCTCATCAAAAGAAATATGTGCATAAGAGATGAATAGATAGTTATTACTATAGTGCCATCTGACTAGTCCATTAGTTTCCCACTTATTTGCCATGCCATTATTATCATATATCAAATTCCAAGGTATATATGGTGTCTTTCTAGATATTTTCTTCCTTTTGCAGTTTTGTGTCACATAATAATGTTTTGGTCAACAATGGACCTCTTATATGATGGTATCCCATGAGATTATAATGAAGCTAAAAAATTCCTATCTTTTAGAGATGTGTCGTTATAACATCATAGCCATAATGATGTCATAGTTATCATAATGTTGTAGTGCAACACATTACAGAAATACTTACCATTCTGTTACAAAATTGCCTACAGTTTTCAGTACAGTAATATGTCATATATGTTTTTAGTCTAAGAGCTATAGGGGAACAGAATTTGTCACCTTAAAATATGTCTATAAGAACCCAGAAGGATAAAGGGAAAATTATTTTTCCTCCCCTACAGAGCAATAGGCTGTACTATATAATCTAGATGTGTAGTAGGCTATAACATCTAGGTTTGTGTAAGTGCACTCCATGATGTTCTCATAAACAAAATCACTTAACAATGCAGCTTTCAGAACGTATCCCCATCA
The DNA here is from genome assembly GCF_036850765.1 of Saccopteryx bilineata. NCBI lineage: Eukaryota > Metazoa > Chordata > Mammalia > Chiroptera > Emballonuridae > Saccopteryx > Saccopteryx bilineata. Next base: position 376,508,934 of record NC_089491.1, read on the forward strand.
TTAAGCAGCACATAACTGTATTCATCTATTTGTCTATTACTATACCAATAATACATTTTTACATAAAACTTAAATTTTACTTGAGATAATTGTAGATTTACATGCAATTGCAAGAAATAATATGGAGAGATTCCCTGTACCCTTTACCTAGTTCTTCCAATGGTAACAGTACAGTATCACAACCTGGATATCAACCTTGATACAGTCAAAATATAGAACCTTTTCATCACCACAAGGATCTTTCATGATGCTCTTTAATAGCCACACTCATTTCCTTCCAGACCCTACCCCTTCCCTAGCCCCTGAGAAGTTACCCACTAATCTATTCTCCATCAATTCTTACTTTATATATTTTGGGGGCTCTGTTGTTAAGTGCATATATATTTGTAATTGTTATAGAAACTTTTATCAATATATATGTCCTTCTTTGTCTCTTGTAATCTTTTTAAATTTTTAAATCTATTTTGTCTGACAATAATGTAGCCACCACAGCTCGTGTGTGTGTGTGTGTGTGTGTCTGTGTCTGTGTGTGTGTGTGTGTGTGTGTTTTAGGTTACTACTTTCGTGGGATATCTTTTCCATCCTTTCACCTCCACCTCTTCATGTTCTTATATCTAATATGAGTCTCTTGTAGTCAGCATATAGGTGGATCATATTTATTCACCTCCTGCTAATCTCTGTCTTTTCATTGGTGTTGTTAGATCATTTAGACCATTTCTTCTTTTATATAAGTCTGTCTCTCAGAACTGCTTCATCCCATAAATTTTGTTTAGTTCAATGTATTTTTTTTTAGTTCAATGTATTTTAAAAATTTCCTCGGAGACTTCCTCTTTGACATATGGATTATTTAGACATGTTTTGTTTAGTTTCTAAGTGTTTGGAGATTTTTCTGTTATCTCTCTGTTAGTAATTTTTAGTTTGATTCCACCATGGTTGGAGAACACATGCTATACGATTTCAATTCTTTTAAAATTGTTGAGTTTGTTTTATAATCCAGGATGTGGTCTATCTTGCTGTATGTTTTGTGGGCACTTGAAAAGAATGTGTAACCTGCTGATGGCAGTGAAGAGTTCTATAAATGTCAATTAGATAATGTTGGTTAATGGTATTATTAAAAATAATACTTGCTGCCTGACCTGTGGTGGCGCAGTGGATAAAGCGTCGACCTGGAAATGCTGAGGTCGCTGGTTCGAAACCCTGGGCTTGCCTGGTCAAGGCACATATGGGAGTTGATGCTTCCAGCTCCTCCTCACCTTCTATTCTCTCTCTCCCTCTCTGTTTCTCTCTCCCTTTCTCTCTCCTCTCTAAAAAATGAATAAATAAAATTTTAAAAAAATTTTAAAAAATTTAAAAATAATACTTGCTGATTTTCTGTATAGTTGCCAATTTTCTGTCTAGTTGTTCTATAAATTGTTGAGAGAGATGTTAAAGTCTCCGATATGATTGTGGATTTGTTTATTTCTTCTTTCAGTTATATCATTTTTTAATTCACATATTTTGTAGCTCTGTATTTTGGTGCATACACATTTAGGATTGTTATGTTATCTTTATAGATGAACTCTTTCATTATCTCTGTTTCTGGTGATTTTCTTTGACATCTACTTTATATGATAGTAATACAGCTATTTCTGTTTTCTTGATATAACTTTTTTCATCCTTTTACTTTCAATCTGCCTATAGTGTTACATCTGAAGTGAGTTTCTTTTTTTATTTTTTTTTATTTTATTCATTTTAGAGAGGAGAGAGAGAGGGGGAGAGAGAGAGAAGAGAGAGACAGGGGGGAGGAGCTGGAAGCATCAACTCTCATATGTACCTTGACCAGGCAAGCCCAGGGTTTCGAACCGGCAACCTCAGCATTTCCAGGTCGACGCTTTATCCACTGCGCCACCACAGGTCAGGCCTGAAGTGAGTTTCTTGTAGGCAGCATATAGTTGGGTCATATTTTTTCATCCGTGCTGCCAGTCTCTGTGTTTTAATTGGTAGATTTATACCATTGACATTTAATGTAATTACTGATGTGTTATGAATTAAGCCTGTCATTTCATTTTTTATTTCAGGGTTGTTTTCTGTTCTTCATTTCTCTGTTTCTGTCATCTTCTTCTTTAGGTTACTTGAACATATTTTAGAATTTTGTTTTCATTTATTTATAGTGTTTTTGAGTATATCTCTTTGTATAGTTTATTTTAGTAGTCATTTTAGTTATTACATTATATATCATGTATATCTTGTTACAGTCTACTAGTATTGTCATTTTCCAATTGAAATAAAATATAGACACCTCACCTCCCTTTAGGTCCCTTTACCCTTCCCATTTTTAGTACATTGTCTTAAATATTTTCTCTATATACGTTTAGATTCCGCTTCAGGCAGTGTTATACTTTTTGCTTCAACCGTCAAATGTAATTTAGAAAACTCAACAGGGGAAGGAAAACTTATTGAATTTACTTGTATATTTGTTTACCGTGTTCTCCTTTCTTTCCTGGTGGCCCGAGATTCCTTTTTTTTTTTTTTTTTTTTATTTATTTATTCATTTTAGAGAAGAGAGGGAGAGACAGAGAAAGAGAGGAGAGACAGAGAGAGAGAAGGGGGAGGAGCTGGAAGCATCAACTCCCATATGTGCCTTGACCAGGCAAGCCCAGGGTTTCGAACCAGCGACCTCAGCATTTCCAGGTCGACGCTTTATTCACTGCGCCACCACAGGTCAGGCCCGAGATTCCTTTTTTTTGAAGCATTTTTATTATGGCTGCTTTAAAATCTTTGTCAGATAATGTTAACATGTCTGTCCTTTATGTTAGGATCTATTACTTTTCTTTTTCATTCAGTTTGAGAACATCCTGGTTTTTGATATGACAAATGACTTTCTATTTAAATCTGTACATTTGGTACTTGTTATGGTACTGAGATCTTATTTAAACTTTCTGGGTTAACTGATTGTCTCTGACATTGCGCGAGGCAAAGGTTGGCCCTCTTTCTTAACTGACAGGTGGATGTGGAAGTCCGGGTTTTCCACATCATCTCCACTGACCCAAAAGGAGAGTGGGGGATACTACTCTCAGCGGGGAGGCAAGTCCTGACCCTATATTCTGCCTTTCTTTGACACCAGGCCAGTGGTTGAAGAAACTCACTTACAGACTAACCAGGATGAATCTAGATTCCTCACTTGGTCTTTGCGGACATGTGTGGGGATTAGGCCACAGTTATTTGAGAGTGTTTGGCTGTAGTAAAGTGATTATTGTCCAAAAGTTTTATTTATTTCTAAGCTTTCCTTTTCATTTAGTTCTTGAGGCTACAAACTTCTTTGCTCAATATCATCAGGAAAGAGCAAGTCCATGTCCTAGCATTTTCAGCCTAAATTCTGTGATTCACTCTGAGCTACCACGGAGCATGGGCCCATTCCTGAACAATCATTCTGGCTAGGGAGACAGGAACATACTGACTGGCACACCCCTAGATTTGGAGGAAGAAAACAATCCCAGATTAAATCTTTTGGTTGAGAATGGGAGAAGGAAAGATGGTTCCTCAAAGGAAATTCAAGGTTTCAGTCCCAGATAGGATGCCGGGCAGTCAACTCCAGATGTCCATATGCCAAGGAAGACTCTTAACCTAAGGCCTAGATGGATAGTCAGAGCCCCCAAGCCTGTTGCTAAGAGACAAACCACAAGAGCCAGGTTCCGAATCAAGTTTCATGACTGGGCAAGATTTCTAGCATTGGTTACTTGCACATGGCATCCCTAGGAATTGAAGTGGCAGACAGCCAACTAGGATTTAAGAGAGTTGTGTCACCAGAGAAACCTCAAGCCTGGCAAATACATAGAAGCCCCCGATTGCTCAGCTCTGAGATAATTCCAACTCTAACTATGCCAGCAGGAAGTGGGACACTTGAGCAGGACACCTCCCAAGAGGGTAATTCTCTTTAAACTCCGTTCAGGTCTGGCTGTGGAGGACAAGGGATGGGATAACTCCAGGAAGCAGCCAATATTAGGGCAGTCACACTTGCTAAGAGACATCTGTTTGCTGCAGGGAAATGAGCCCTTGCAGGCCTTGTCCTGACTGACATTTTCTAGACTCTGGCCACTGTCCGTTATTTTTCCTTCTCCACTTTCTTTTAAAAAAATGTTGAAGTTTTTCTTTTTCTTTTTTAAAAACCTAATGAGTGCTCACTATGTGTTATACACCAAATAATATAAAAAGTTATAAAGTGAAACCTTAGTCTGTGCCCAAACGCTTCCCCACTGAGTCCACTCTGGCCCCTTGAAGGGGTCCCCCACTGAGTTATACACTTACGCTCCAGAGATTTTCCTACATACAGTGGTCCCCAACCCCCAGGCCACAGACCGGTACCGGTCTGTGGGCCATTTGGTACCGGTCCGCAGAGAAAGAATAAATAACTTACATTATTTCCGTTTTATTTATATTTAAGTCTGAACGATGTTTTATTTTTTAAAAATGACCAGATTCCCTCTGTTACATTTGTCTAAAACTCACTCTTGACGCTTGTCTCGGTCACGTGATACATTTATCCGTCCCACCCTAAAGGCCAATCAGTGAAAATATTTTCTGACATTAAGCCAGTCCGTGGCCCAAAAAAGGTTGGGGACTACTGCTACATACATACAAGTAAAACCGTACATTTAAAATGTACATTAAAGTGTGCAAGAGAGTAAAATTGAAAAACCAAAGTCTTCCCCCATCAACTCAGGCTCATTTCCCTGAAGCAATCAATCATTTTCAACCATTTCTTTTTTTAGCCTTTCTGGTCGTACTTCCATAATGCCAGAAAACATGCTAATATCTCTGCACGCAATTCATCAGATTTAAACAGTATCTCCTGACTCCCTACAATGAATGACAATGAAGTTAGCTTGATGTCACTGCTACCCTTCTTTCCCTAATTCCTGCCAGTCACATATTTATGTACTCCTTCTATTATTTACTTTTAGGGCTTTAAATAATATATTTAAACATCTATTTCCTGACTTCTTTTTGAATTGTTGCTTGTACAAGAATGACTATTTTATTTTTGTACTTGATTGATATTTGGACTGGGTATAATTTCCCCTCAATATCAGTTAGGATTAAGTTTAGCTGCAAATAAAGAGACCCAAAATAACAGTGGCTCAAACAAGTTGAAGTTTATTTTGTCGCATGGAAAAGCCTGCAGAAGATGAGGCTCCGCCCAGTTTTCTCCTTTGGCCCGGGTAAGATGTGGTCTTTGTCCTCAGGGATTAAGACGATGTCCTCATATTGGCTCTCCAGGCAACAGGTTGGATAGAGGAAGATGCAATGAAGGGACAGCCGGAACTTAGTCGCATGGCCACATAGCTTCAAGGGAGGCAGGAAATATAACCTTGACTCTAGATGGCTATGTGCCTGCTAAAATCCCAAGGTTCTCTTGCTAAGGAAAATAGGGGCACAGATGTGGGGATAACCAGTGGTCTTGCCAATCTCTCCACTCTTTCAGGCTCTGCTCCACTTTCTGCTTGCATCAGGGGCTGCTGAAGAGATCTCTGATGACAACCCGATTTTTATTCCTTTGTAGGCAATCTGTTCTTTCCCATGAAAGATTTTTAATAAGAGAATTACATATGCAGAGGCCTTGTAACCTGTGAGTACAAAGCATTTTCTCACAATGTGCTGTTGATCAGCATATTTTAAAATTTTTTTATTATTTATTTTAGGTGAGAGGAAGGGAGATAATGAGGCAGACTCCCACATGCATCCCGACCGGATTCACCCAGCACCCCTTGTCTGGGGCTGATGTTCGAGTACCGAGCTATTTTTAGCTCTTGAGGCTGATGTGCTCAGACTAACTGAGCTATACTCAGCACCCAGAGCCATGCTCAAACCAATCAAGCCACTGGCTGTGGGAGGGGAAGAGGGAAGGGAGGGGAGGGAGAGGGGAGAGAAGCAGATGGTTGCTTCTCCTGTGTGCCCTGACTGGGAATTGAACTCAGGACATCCATATGCCTGGCAGCTGCTTTAGACACTGAACCACTGGCCAGGGCCAGCATTTATTCTTTTTCTAGAATCCTTCCTGCTTGTGCCCTCTCCATTCACCACTCAGTCAATGTGCATGTTCTCAGCTTTGTATTTTCAGCTTTCTTCTCACTTTCTGTGAGTGACAGCATCCTTCTTCTAGTTTAACCACCACCTATTAGGATGACCGAAATTTATCTCCACAGCTTACTCTTTTTTCTCAACCTATAGTTCTAAAACAGTGTAGTCATTTATTGGTGTCTCCATCCAACTGAACCATAGTCTTCCCCTCCCTCCAGAGTCCTCACGTGTCAACCTCTAGTCCTCACCTCACAAAAATTCTTCCGTGTCCTTCTCTCTAAGAACTGCGCAACAATTTGCCCTTTTGTCCAAGCCAGAAACTTGCTGCCGCTGAATGGTTTATGGCTCCTTAGATTACGCCCTGTCCCTGAACTTCTTTCTTTCTTCCCTTGGCTAATTTTTATCCATCTTTCATAACTCGACTGAGGGGCAACATTTTGGAGAATATGTTTCCTGGTTTCTTTCTGCCTTGGTCTGGATTGGGTGCTCTTTTTGGGTTCCCAAGTTATCTGGAGAGTCCCCATATCACATCAGTAACACTGGCAGCGGGTCTCTGCCGCACCCCGGACCCTGCCGCCTAGCCCGCAGCCCGCTTCTCCCTGCAGAGAGGGCAGACCCAGGGCGCCCCCATCTGGGCGGCCCTCGAACACTTATATTTAGTTGTTAAGGGGTATGGGGAGGCTATAGGATGATGACAGAAAAGACACTGTAGGTCCTATAAATTAAGGACTGAGGGTCAAGAGGGAGTTGCATCAGGGGAGGGGAGAGTTGGGAGTAAAAGTGTTGGGTGTGAGGGTTGGGGGCACAAGCCACTGCAGGCATCATTTTATGAAGATGTGATAGGAGGGTCTATGAACCCTTTCCAGGCTTAAATGGTCTCTATATTTATTTAACTCAATCACTCTTGGTATGTTCTTGCATATAAAAATTTTTATAAGAAAATTATTAATTGCTACTAATCTATCACTCAGAGACCGATATATCACTCAGATATAGATTATGTATATTAATTACTGTATCTAAATTTGTATCCTGTTTTTGGCAAGATCACTTTCCCAAATCATCAAATAATTTATAAAAGCATGATTTATGAAATCTGTATTATATTTAATTGGGAGAGTAGGTAACAACTTAGTCAATTCTTTATTGATGGATGGTTAGATTGTCAATCTGTAAGAAGCCTCCAAATTATGCTTCAGCCAACATCCTTGCATATGAATCTATGCCAACATATGCTTGCTGTTTTAGGATAAGAACTAAGAGTGGACCCTGACCAGGTGATGGCACAGTGGATAGAGCATCGGCTGGGACACGAAGGACGCAGGTTTGAAACCCCTAGGTCACTAATTTGAGCGCCAGCTCATTTGGCTTGAGCAAGGCTCACCAGCATGAGCCCAAGGTCGCTGGCTTGAGCAAGGGCTACTCAGTCTGCTGTAGTCCCCCAGTCAAGGCACATAATGAACAACAAAGATGCTGCAATGAAGAATTGATGCTTCTCATCTCTCTCCCTTCCTGCCTGTCTGTCCCTACCTGTCCCTCTCTCTGTTCATGTCATAAAAAACAAACAAACAAACAAACAACAATAAAAAAAACTAAGAGTAGAATCATGGAGTAAAATACACAAATAATTATTTTAAATTTATTTTAATTCTAAAAGATGTTCTAGCTTCTTGTAAATATCATAAAAGCAATTCTAAAGGGAATGAAAGAGATCACTGAAGTCCTGCTCCCATTCTTTGTCCAACTCCTGGGAGGTGACACCATTCACACTTTTGTAAGAATTGTTCAAGAGTTTCCCATATGCTTTGATGGACACACATACCCTAAGTTGTATATCTGTATATGATAGGGGAATGGCGTTCACACGGACAACGTTTTCTTCCTCTTTTTATCATCAAATAAATTGTTGTAAGAAAAACTCACATTCATTGTAAAAGCAACAGCAACAACTAATCAAATAACATTAGGGAAGAAAAATGGAGTCAGGACCCATGGGGCCTGAGTGCCTGTTCCCACCTCCTACGGTCTCCTTGCTTTGGTGGTCACACTGATAAAAGCCTGGCCCACTCCCTGTGAGGGCCAAGAGGAGGGTCACTCAGACCCTTGAAGCTGCAGTATTGGAGGGGAGATGCCAGAGTGTGCTGGTGCAGACTGGGTAGAAGATATCACCCCAAATTGTGCCATTATGGTGTGTGATTCTGGAAGGACAGGGGCCCCAAGGGCTTGGAGAAAGTCTGGCCTCTTTGGTGGGATCTGGAACAAAGACTCACAAGTCCTTGGCCTGCCTGGAAGTCTGGCCCTACAAGCCAAGCGAGCTGAGGGTCTTCCCTGCCCACACATGGCTACACCTGACCCAAGCGACTCTATTGGGTTGAACTGTCCTCCGTGAAGCTGGGAAGGACTTGCTCTCCTCGTGCCCTCCCATAGTCCTCTGAGAGCCCAGAGGCTTCCTCCAAACTCCTAGGCAGAGAGACACTCTTTTTTTCCTTCTTAAATTTATTTTAGAGACGAGGGGCGGGGGAGAGACAGACAGAGAAACATCAATCTTTTCCTATATGTGTCCTGACCGGGGATTGAACTGGCAACCTCTGTGCATCCGGATGATGCTCTAACCAACCGAGCTATCCGGCCAGGGCCAAAGAGACACTCTTCAATGCCAACCTTCCGAGCTGAGGAAATTCCAGCCAGCAACCAGCATGCTGAGAGAAACCACAAGGCTTAGTGTGTGGGCAAAGGAAGGTTCCAGTTCATTTAAGATGACTCAGTAGCTTGAATGAGATCATGTCACAGGTCCCGGGGGAGGCTGCACCACTGGGCCACCAGTGAAGAGGACCCCAGGCTATCAAACTCAGGACCACCCTCAAGGAACTGTGTCAGGAGACTGAGGATGGAAACAGATGTCCAGTCTGGGCTTCTGGTATGCTTCAGGGGGTGGTGAGCTTTACCGCCTTTGGGGGCCTCACTTCCTGTGCCAGTACCCAGGGCAGCACCCTATGAAGCCCTCGCAGCTCTGCTCTGACCATGCCCTAACCTGTCCTTCAGGGCAGAAATCCTTTGGGAAGCTTCCATTGAATCACATTATCCACCATGTTCTGTGTGCCCCTGCCCTGCCCTGGCTCAAGATGGGGGTTCTGTAAACCTTCTGTCATTTGAAATCACAGCTAGGACAGCATCAGCTGCGGCCTCAGGGGTGTCAGGGCCCTGCACCTAGGTCTTGCATTCTGGTGAGACGGCAGGATAGATAACAATCCAGAAAAATGAAGTAGCTCTGGGCATGGAAAGACCATTGCCCTGGGAGTCAGGTGTCTCGTTTTCTCCTTCCGTCCTGTAAAAGGAAGCGGTAGTGTTCACAATGTAGGCTGTTAACGGGATTGGAAACTAGAACTCTTGTAAGATACCTGAGCCCCTCCCCAGAGCATGGGGCCTCCAGCGCCCTATGGGCTCCTCCCCAGTGCCAGGACCACGCCCTTCCTCCAGGGGTGGGATTCAGTCAGTTCGCACCATTCAGCAGAGCTGATACCTAATTTTTTGTTGAGTTCAGCGAACCGGTTGTTAAAATGGCACTTGTAATCTGGGTTCTCTCTAAAGTGGGCACCTGGGCAGCTGCCCAATGTGGAAACCACAAATTTACATTCCTTATTCATTTTGACATTCATCTGCACAACAGCGTATTCTAAGTGCCCATAGTAACGTTTATTCTGTCCATAGGTGAAAAAAAATTTGTTGGAACTATTATAATATTTATTTATTCATTTCATAAAACTCATTATACCTTTGATGAAATACTACATTTTAATTCCCTCACATTTGTTACTTCAGTAAAAAAAACATCTAACATAAAAAGGAAAAGTGCCAAACAACCAGGGGGGTGACAAGCCCTCATTAGAAATATTTTAAATAAGTTTTATTGTTTTTTGTCAGGTATTATTAAATATTTTTTCATTAATATTTTAGAACTCTTTCTTATAATCTGGTTTTGTGTACCTCTTTTATTATTCTTAAGTATTAAATGCATGAAATAATAACTACCTTTGAGTATATCTTTTTTCATACTTAAAACGGTCATTGGGGCAGAGAACCGGTTGTTAAACTATTTGAATCCCACCACTGGCTTCCTCCTGCAGCCCAGCTGGGTTTCTCACCGTTGGGGGACTGGGTCTGAGGATGGCCGCGGACGCTGCACCCGCACCTTCCTCCGCACAGCGAGCTCGGCAGCCCCGGGGAAGCCGGGGACCTCCGACGCTCCGCACAGAGGCAACCGAGGACGCGGCACACCGGGCCCCTCCCGCGCTACCAAGGCCCGCGCTCCGGCGTCTCTGGTCCTCGGGCTCCGCCCCGCGGCCACCAGGCCAGCTGCACCCGAGCCACCCTGCCGGGCAGAGCTACTCTACCCTCGAGAGTCCTGCGAGGCTGGCTTTCCTTTCCCTAGGCGCCCCAGCCACATCTCATCCTAGGCCACTCCGTGTTGGTGGCGGAGCGCGCGCTGAAGATGACGGCTGGAGCTGGTGCCCATTTATGCTTCCTCAACCTTTATCTTTGCCAGCCTGAGATTCCTGCCCTTCCAGAACTTCCTGGCCCCATTTAGCCAGGTTTCTCTGTGTATCTGAGATGGTACTCCCCGCATCGTCAGGGTCTTCAATTGGTAAAGGGGATCAGACATAATGATATTATAATGATACTGTGTTTTGTCCACGGAGTACACAATGCTGGAACCAGAGCTAGAAGTCCCTGCCTGACCACCAGAAAGAACTGGAACCTGAGTAGAGGTGTAGTGAGCCGGCGTCCAGCACAACCCCGAATTTTAAACTTAACATTCTAAACGCGCTTAAAGTAACATTCAAATGTGGAGGCGAAGTAAAGAGGTTTTTGGATGTGTAAATCCTAAGAGAGTTTAGCACCCATAGACTCTCCCTTGAAAGACTAATTTGAAGATGTGCTCAGGAAGAAAATATAATGAATCAAGAACAGAGAAAAATCTGGAGTAAATAAAAGTAGAGGTCAAAGAAATTAGTAGTCTTAGAGTTATGTTGACAAGCTACAAGGGAAACAAAGTAACGGGTTGGAGAACACACTTCAGGGTATCCCAGTGTGGGAGCAGGCAAAGGTGGTGCTCTTGGGAGAGGATGACTGCTGTGGCTGCTCGGGAGGGGCTTGTTCAGTGCAGGTCACAGTTTCTGTCTGAACCATGCAATGGAACAGAGTATGAATTTATCGAGATGAATGATGTGATCGTGTAAATATCCACGATATACCATTAGGTTCAAACAGAAATAAAAGGGAAGTCGTAGAAGGATAATGCTCACTGTTTTATTTATTTATTTAGTTAGTTATTTTGTATTTTTCTGAAGCTGGAAACGGGGAGAGACAGACAGACTCCCGCATGCGTCCGACCGGGATCTACCCGGCACGCCCACCAGGGGGCGACGCTCTGCCCACCAGGGGGCGATGCTCTGTTGCGGGCCTGGGGCAGAGGCCAAGGAGCCATCCCCAGAGCCCTGGCCATCTTTGCTCGCTGCGGGAAGGGAAGAGAGAGACAGAGAGGAAGGAGAGGGGGAGGGGTGGAGAAGCAGATGGCGCTTCTCCTGTGTGCCCTGGCCAGGAATCGAACCCGGGACCTCTGCACGCCAGGCTGACGCTCTACCACTGAACCAACGGCCAGGGCGATGCTCACTCCATTCATATGGAGTTCGCACATGCAGAGTCATCTGGATGACACAACTAACATAAGACTCAGCAATTGCACTCCAGGGCATTTATCCCAGGCGAATGAAAACACACCTTCCCAAAAAGGTTGATAATTGTTCATTCTGGGGGATGAGATTATAGGAGTTCATTGTATGTCCTCTCTATATTGTCTGTTTTGTTTTCATAATAAAAATGAAAATTTTATACAATTGGTGGTTCCAATATGAAGATCATGAGTAACGAACGAGTATCTTGGGATAAAATTTCCAGGGACAAAGTCACACATGATGCAAAAATTGCTCCTTCTCAAGTAGCTCAGATGGAAGTGCTTAGCTCCAGTAATGAAAACAAGAATAAGATACCAAAGGAGCAATTTGGATCAAATAGTTTCATAAAATGTAAATGTGACAAAGCAGTGTTTCTAAACTAGTCTATAATATATTATTTTATATAGTGTCATTTTCAATATAAAAGTGTAGTAAGATTAACAATTTATATGTTTTCAATAGAATCAAAAATGTGGGAGGTGATAGACCTAAAGTTTTTATTTTGGGGGGGTGACCCAATTCTACCAGCATGAGGTAAACACATTCCTAGGCTTAACTCACTCTTTTCAAGATTCCCTTAAGGAATATTAATCTTCATTATCTTTTATATAGAATTTTGGTGCATATAAAAATACATGTGGCATATATCCTAGGATTTAAAGTAATAATAATAAAAATAAATGAATCAAACACAAATTAAGACCCAAAACAATACCAATAACTTTGCATCTGTCTGTGTCCTCTTTCCCTATGCAGTTCCCGTGGTCTCTCCTAGAGTTTACTGTTATCCTGAGTTCTGAGTTTGTTACTGTAATTCTTTATTTAAAAATCTTAATCCACCTGACCCGTGGTGCAACAGTGGATAAAGTGTAGACCTGGAATGCTGAGGTTGCTGGTTCAAATCCTAGGTTTGCCTGGTCAAGGTACATATAAGAAGCAACTATGAGTTCATGCTTCCTGCTCTTCCCCCACTTCTGTCTCTCTCTCCTCCTTAAAAAAAAATCTTAATCCAACTTTCCTATACTCTTATCATATATATATATATATTCTTACTGTATATATACATGATATATTTATGGATATATACACGATTACAAGGTTTTTTTTTTTGCACCTTTTTTGAGCTTTGTAACTCTTTTCAAGGCTCCTTGGTATTCTAGTCAATTGGTTTCAAGACAGGATGTCTCTGATTCACTTTCTCCAGGTGAGGATGGGGGGAGAAGAGTCTAGACCCACAGTTCTCCTTGAGACTGGAAACCATAAAGCCAATAGCTTTATAATTAGCTATCAAATCTTTCCAACCTGTTTGGCAAATGGCTTGTGAATTATCAGCACCGTGGACAGATCAGGGTCATCTCAAGTGTTCTGCTGCTTTATAAAATATATAAGAAAGTATTTTTATTTTCTTTCAGTGTTGACAATATGACTTTCTAGTATCTGAAAACATACTTTCTCCTCCATGTAACATTCACATCAAACTTTAGGGAACGACTGACCTCTTCAAAATTCTGTTAAGGCCTGACCAAGCAATGGTGCAGTGGATAGAGTGTGAGCCTGGGATGCTGAGGACCCAGGTTCAAAACCCTGAGGTCACTGGTTTGAGTGCAGACTCATCTGGCTTGAGCACAGGATCATAGACGTGACTCCATGGTCACTGGCTTGAGCCCAAAGTTGCTGGCTTAAGTCCAAGGTTGCTGAATTGAGCCCAAGTTCACTGGCTTGAGCAAGGGGTCACTGGCTTGGCTGGAGCTCCCTGGTCAAGGCACATATCAGGAAAGCAATCATTGAACAACTAAGGTGCCGCAACTATGAGTTGATGCATCTCATCTCTCTCCCTTGTCTGTCTGTCCCTCTCTGTCTATCTCTCTCACTAAAAATAAAAATAGCGGCCCTGGCCAGTTGGCTCAGCGGTAGAGCGTCAGCCTGGCGTGCGGGGGACCCGGGTTCGATTCCCGGCCAGGGCACATAGGAGAAGCGCCTATTTGCTTCTCCACCCCCCCCTCCTTCCTCTCTGTCTCTCTCTTCCCCTCCCGCATCCAAGGCTCCATTGGAGCAAAGTGGCCCGGGCGCTGGGGATGGCTCCTTGGCCTCTGCCCCAGGCGCTAGAGTGGCTCTGTTCGCGGCAGAGCGACGCCCCAGAGGGGCAGAGCATCGCTCCCTGGTGGGCAGAGCGTGGCCCCTGGTGGGCGTGCCGGGTGGATCCCGGTCGGGCACATGCGGGAGTCTGTCTGATTGTCTCTCCCCGTTTCCAGCTTCAGAAAAATACAAAAAATAAAATAAAATAAAACAAAAAAATAAAAAAAATAAAAATAGCAAATTCCTGTTAAGTACTGCATGATTCCGTTTATATAAGGAACTAAAGTAGTCAAATTTATAGAGACAGAAAATAAAATGGTAGTTGCCAGAAAATGGGGACTCAATGTTTAATGGATATAGAATTTTAGTTTGGGAAGATGAAAAAAGTTTTGGAAATGAATGATGGTGATGGTTGCAGAATTATACAACTGCACACTTAAAAATGGTAAGTTTTTTGATATATGTATTTTACCATAATTAAAAATAATATAATAAAATTACTACTTGCATTTAAAAAACTTAATTATAGCCTGACCTGTGGTGGCGCAGTGGATAAACTGTCGACCTGGAAATGCTGAGGTCGCCGGTTTGAAACCCTGGGCTTGCCTGGTCAAGGCACATATGGGAGTTGATGCTTCCAGCTCCTCTCCCCCTTCTCTCTCTCTGTCTCTCCTCTCTAAAATGAATAAATAAAATTTAAAAAAAACAAAAACTTAATTATAGAGAAGTTGAATAACAGTCCTCAAGTAATGATTAAGAAAGCCCTAGGAAAAGCCAGCATGACAATTCTGGGCAAAGAGTATGTATATTATTTAATTATGCTCACTCTAGAAATAACAAACTTTTTAAAATAACCAAATGTAACTATTAATAAAATATGAAACAGCCTGACCAGGCAGTGGAGCAGTGGATAGAGTGTTGGATTGGGATGCGGAGGACCCAGGTTCGAGACCCCGAGGTCGCCAGCTTTAGTGCAGGCTTATCTGGTTTGAGCAAAGCTCACCAGCTTGGACCCAAGGTCACTGGCTTGAGCAAGGGGTTACTCAGTCTGCTGAAGGCCCATATGAGAAAGCAATCAATGAACAACTAAGGTGTCGCAACGAAAAACTGATGATTGATGCTTCTCATCTCTCTCCGTTCCTGTCTGTCTGTCCCTATCTATCCCTTTCTCTGACTCTGTCTCTGTAAAAAAATAAATAAAATAAATAAAATATGAAACAAAAAGAAGGAAATGAAGAGCTCACAAGAGGGGAAATGTACGTTTAAGGAAAATACCACAGCACAGAAGTCCTTTTTTCTTTTTTCACTTTGTATTGTGGTATAATTATACACAGTCACGTGCACAAATCGTAGATGTACAACTTGGTGAATTCAGGACACTGCCAGCACCCCAAAAGCCTCCACTGGAACCCCTCTCAGCCAATATCCCTCTCCGTAAAGGTCACCACTAATTGGCTTTCTAGCACCATGGAACTTTCTATAAATGATATCATTCATTATGTAGTATGGCTTCTTTTGCTCAATCTTATATCTGTGATATTCATTCATGTTTTTGTAAGTAGCAGTATTTTTTAATGCTCTATTGCTTTGATTTCCATTGTATAAACAAACCACAATTTATCCATTCTCCTCTTGATGGACATTTGGAATGTATTTGGTATTTTTGGTAATAATGAATAATGAATGTTACAAATGTTCTTGTATATGTCCTTTGGGAAACATATGCATTCATTTCTGTTGGCAATGTAATTGTTGGACCTAGGGTATATTAAGTTTAGCTTTAGTAGGCATTGACACTTTTCCAAGTTGTTGTACCAATTTACACACCCCCCCTCACCAGCAGTGTATGAGAGACTCATTGTTCTATATCCTTTCCAACACTTCATGTTATCAGTCTTTTTCATTTTAGCCTTCAGACATAAATAAAAATTGAGAATTAAGGAGGGGCTATAATGGCCCTGGACAGTTGGCTCAGTAGTAGAACATCGGCCAGGTATGTAGATGTCCCAGGTTCAATTCCCAGTCAGGGCACACAGGAGAAGCGACCATCTGTTTCTCCACTCCTCCTCCTTTCACTTCTCTCTCTCTCTCTCTCTCTCTCTCTCTTCTCCTGCAAGCATAGCACGATTGGGTCAAGCACATCGGCTCTAGGAACTGAGGCGCCTCAGCCTCAGGTGTTAAAAATAACTCCGGTTATGAGCATGACCTCAGAGCATCAGCCTCAGATGAGCGCTGCCGGGTGGATCCTGGTCTGGGCACATGCGAGAGTCTGTCTCTCTATTTCTCCTTTTCTCACTTGGAGAAGAAGAAGAAGAAAAAGGGGGCTATAAGGCCCAGCTGCGTGGCTCAGTGGATAGAGTTTTCCCAGCATGCCAAGATCACAGATTTGATTCCCAGTTAGGGCACATATCAGAAGCAACCAATGAGTGCACAACTAAATGAAACAATTAAGTGGAACAAGTTGATGCTTCTCTCTCTCTCTCAAATCAGTCAAAAAAATTTTTTAAAAGAAGGAGATATAAGTTACTGGGTTAATGAAAATAACTGAGTAGGCCCTGGCCGGATGGCTCAGTGGTAGAGCGTCGGCCTGGCGTGCAGGAGTCCTGGGTTTGATTCCCGGCCAGGGCACACAGAAGTGCCCATCTGCTTCTTCACCCCTCCCCCTCTCCTTCCTCTCTAACTCTCTCTTCCCCTCCCACAGCGGAGGCTCCATTGGAGCAAAGTTGGCCCAGGTGCTGAGGATGGCTCTGTGGCCTCTGCTTCAGGTGCTAGAATGGCCTTGGTTGCAACAGAGCGACACCCCAGATGGGCAGAGCATCTCCCCCTGGTGGGCATGCCGGGTGGATCCCTGTCGGGCGCATGCGGGAGTCTGTCTGACTGCCTCCCAGTTTCCAACTTCGGAAAAATGCAAAGAAAAAAAAATAGAAAGGAAATAACTGAGTGAACAACATATATAGCTACATACTGATATACTTGGAAATATGGATTAAATGGGCAATTTTCTCAGAATATAAATGTAAAACATCCACTAGAGAAGAAAAATAATTATTACTTGATTAATATTGAAGAAATAAAAATTATTATCAAGTATGACAGAAGGGAGACATGTGAGTGAGTCTGTTTGGAATGGGAGGGCCTGGAAGTGAGTGGTGAAGGTTGGTAATGACTGGGCCACTGGGGCCATGTCTTTTGTAAAACATCTCAGAACAATTGCCTGTGCAGCAAGGTTTGAAACCCACTGTGCTGGATCTACTAATTTCATGTTTAGTCATGTAGCTTAAAAAGACTTGCATGTAGAAAATGCTTCAAGGATTTTTATTGCTGTGTTGTGGTATATTTTTAAGGTTATAAATCTAGACCTCTTGCCTGACCTGTGGTGGCGCAGTGGGATAAAGCGTCAACCTGGAACACTGAGGTTGCTGGTTCGAAACCTTGGGCTTGCCTGGTCAAGGCACATATGGGAGTTGATGCTTCCTGCTCCTCCCCTTCTCTCTCTCTCTCTCTCTCCTCTCTCTAAATCAATAAATAAAATATAAAAAAAATCTAGACGTCTTATTCTCTAGTGGGTTATTATGCATACTCTTAAAATCATGTTTGTCTTTTATTTTCTAATTTTCCAACAATGAAAAATTCATTCTTTTTTTAAAATTATTTTTATTTATTTTATTTTTTTACAGAGACAGAGAGATAGTCAGAGTGGGGGATAGACAGGGACAGACAGACAGGAACGGAGAGATGAGAAGCATCAATCACTAGTTTTTTGTTGCGCATTGCGACACTTTAGTTGTTCATCGATTGCTTTCCTCACATGTGCCTTGACCGTGGGCCTTCAGTAGACCGAATAACCCCCTGCTTGAGCAAGCGACCTTGGGTCCAAACTGGCGAGCTTTTTGCTGAAGCCAGATGAGCCCGCGCTCAAACTGGTAACCTTGGGGTCTCAAACCTGGGTCCTCCGCATCCCAGTTTGACACTCTATCCACTGCGCCACCGCCTGGTCAGGCAAATTCATTCTTTTTAACAGGGGTCAAGGGGTATTTTTTTTGTTTTAAAGTGTTATATTGTCACTTTAAAGAACTACAAAAAGCCTTGCTTGGCCTGGTGGCTCAGTTGGTTAGAGCATTGTCCCACTACACCAAAGCTGTGGCTTTGATCCCTGGTCAAGGCACATATAAAAAGCAACCAATGAATGTATAAATGAGTGGAACAACAAATTGATGAGTCTCTCTCCCTTTCTGTCTCTAAAATCAATTAAAAAAAAATAATAAAGAGCTACAAGGAGAAACTGACAACCCCTAGAAAGGGAACCCAGTCGCCACTTCCTCTCCCAGACTTGGGGCTCTAAATTATTATGCCTTCAGACATCCCTGCCTCCTCACCTCTTGTCTTCACCCCTTACCGCACTTCAGGCCCAAGCTGCCCCTTCTCTGCCTTCCCCTCGGTGGGAACATCCTTTTCCAGATGTTCATCCGGGACACACCCCACACTCACTGAGATGGACAGGGTGAGTGGCCAAGCCTCTTGGAGAGAGTCCGTCAAAGGTTGGGGCGCCCTGGGTCAGCCCTCTCTGCAGGGGAAGGACTGCCCGCTGGAATGCAGGGGCACGGTCCCGGGTCGGGCAGCGCCCGGGTGCCCGGTGTTGGAGGAGGGACCTGCATTCGTGTGCGTGGAGGGAGGGCGCGGGGACTCTGGCAGCCCTTTCAGTCCTCCCTCCCGCACCCCAACGCGGTTTTCCCCAGCTTTGGCTGACGCGGTCCTGCGCCGCTCTGGGAAGAGATGGTCAACGACGCTACGAGTCGAGTCCCTCCAGCCTTACCAAGGCCTACGCTCCGACGTCTGTGGTCCTCGGGCTCCGCCCTGCGGCCACCGGGCCAGCTGCACCCGAGCCGCTGAGCTGGGCTGCGCGGCTCTGCCTGAGGCCCCTGCGTCCCAGCCACTTCCCAATCCAGGGACGGTGCCAGAGAGCGCGCTGAAGGTGACGCCTGGGACAGGTGCCCATTTCTGCTCTCTCTACCTTTCTCTCTGCTAACCTGGATAACTGCCCTTGCAGAGCTTTCTGATCCCTGTTAGCCAGGTTTCTCTGTGTGTCTGCGGTGGGTGGGGCAGGAACTTCCTACAGCCCCAGCCTCCGTTATTGGGGAAGAGCAGTCAGCTAACCAGCATGGGGATGCTGTATCTCAGGGACTGATGCTGAGGGGGGACCAGAAAGATGAGGGGTGCTTCTCCCTCCTCCTGGACCAATGCCTGAGCCCTCCATATTTTGTGAAGCCACATTTAAAAAAAAAATTTTATGTTCGCGAGAGAGAAAGGGAGAGAGACAGCAACATCGATCTGTTCCTATATGTGCCCTGCCCGGGGATTGAACAGTCAACCTCCGGGCTTTGGGCTGATGCTCTAACCAACTGAGCTATCCTGCTAGGGCATAATTCACTTTGAATCCTTTTCTTGGCAAAAGCTTTAGGAAACTTAGGGCACCAACTGTGTCTGCACACCCACGCTGGAGCTCTGCTTCCCTCTCAGGGAGGACCTGGGGCTGCCCTGGGGGCCCCAGGCATGCAGGCAGCAGAGCCGGTGGTGAGTCTGGCCCAAGTCATCTGAAGCCACCTTTGTGTGGGGTTCCACTGCTTGGGTAATGCCAAGTCCCACTGTGTCCTTTGACAAAGGGAGGAAACTGAACTAGCTGGGCCATTATCATTACGCCCACTCTACAAAGGGAATAGATGGCAGAGCCAAGCCCAGCACGCAGATCTGTGCGCTCGCGCACACACACCCTTCAGAAGCACAATACAAGAAACCCTCTCAGACTCACCACTAACATTTGGAGGGCCCAGGACAGGGTTACAAACAC
This sequence comes from Saccopteryx bilineata, assembly GCF_036850765.1. Lineage (NCBI taxonomy): Eukaryota > Metazoa > Chordata > Mammalia > Chiroptera > Emballonuridae > Saccopteryx > Saccopteryx bilineata. The sequence continues at coordinate 376,528,644 of NC_089491.1, forward strand.
AGGCCCACATGTCATCTGCTAAATACTTAAAGATTATAAACCAAACTAACAACTTCCGTGAAATAAGTTCTATCTTCTAACTTTGACAAAATGTAAGTTTATTATGACCTGAAAGGCCATTTTCAAATTTGGAATTCTGAAAATCCTTTGAGTTCCTCGCCCAGTGTAGGGAGACATGGCCCAAGGCCATTGGCTGAGCCCTGTGTTTGTCACGCCCTGGGCGGGCACGCACACGGTAGGCACAGTCAACCCCCCTTAAGGTGTCCCTGGAAGTCCCTGCACTGTGGTTTAGAAGCTGATTCGTCAGGAATCCCAGGGTCCTAATTACCCAGAATGTTGTCTGTGAGGGGTCAGGCACCACATTCCCTCACGACGCTGATCTCCAGCCCCATGGGGAGGGCACTGTCGAAGGAATGCTAGAACCGGACCTTCTAAAGCAGAAGGCCCTGGCAGGGGCACCTCTAGACTGGACCTAAGCGTGGTCCTCTTCCTACTCTCCACTCCACCTGCCTTTCTCTTGGGAAGTTCAGAATTAGGGTACAAATCCAGGGTTCCTGCCCAGGTGTGACGGCTCTAGGTGGGGGTAGAGAAGCAGGGGAGGTGTTAGTGGAAAGTTCTAGTAGGAAGGCTCTGTGTGTGGTGGACGGATCCTGAAGCAGCTGTCTTGGCGGATCTGTCACCTGGCCGTGAGGAGATGTCACCAAGGGGGCCTGACTACCTTTCCCAGAACACCTGGGCAGCTTTTGGGAGTGGTTGGGGTCACCAAGGCCTTCCAAAGAGGGCCTTCCCGACCCAGTTACTGCTTTCTGAAGCGTGAAGGTGAGCCGAGGTTGAGTGCACTGGCAATCTGCAGGAATGGGGGCTGATAAGTGTCTGCCACTGTCATTTATCACAGCCAAGCTGGGACCCAGCCACTGTGAGATTCTGGGAGGTCTTATGCTCTGAGCTGGCAGTGTAGCTTCTTGCCAGGTGGGTTCAGGAAATGCCTGAATTGGTCCTTTCAAGAGACCCTGGCGCCCTCTTGAGGATGCTTGAAGAATCTTACCACCTGGGAACACAGACTCAGAAGCTCTCGTCCCCATCCCCTCTCCTTCTTACTTCTGTCCCCATCCTTCCAGTTTCTTCTTCCACTTACACCTTTCCTATAGCCTAGCCCACCATCATTTTGAGAGGCTTCTCATATTAGAAACAGCACCCAGCATCCCCAGAGTCCTGGCATTATGGGGCATAGTACCAACCATCTGGACTTACTCATACAAAACCACCCCCTCCATATACAGTAAGGCCTGGAAACAGCCGCCAGTATCCTGCGGATTTTGTGATGACAAACGCTGAGACATGGGTAGCACTCCAGAACCCCAGCTCCCAGCTCCTGGGGGCTCCTTGACCCCAAACTGCTTGCTGAGCTGACTGTGGTCTGTTGGGGACCTCGAGAACTCTCAGTGACCCCCTCTCTGCATTGGCTCTTAGGGGACAGGTGAGGAAGGAAAGAGGGTGTGGAAAGAATAAGGAAGGACCAGTCTCTAAACCCTTTAGGCCAGGTGTCTCTACCAGGTTAGGTGTCTCTACCAGGAGTCGGTGGTTAGGTGAGCACGAGTTGGCCCAGAACAGCCTGTGAGGGGCTCGCTGACGTCCATGCTGTCTTCCACGACCACCTCAAAGGTGCAGAGAGGGCTTGCTGGGGAGGTTGCTAAGCCTACCTCCTTTTCTGCTCATGCTGGAACCAGAGGGTGTCTAAAGGGGGAAGTCACCTGGCCAATGGGTCCTTTCCAGGAAGGAAATATTCCCTGAAGAGGTTGGACAGGGCCAGGCGACACTCCAGGACCTTGAAGATGTCTATGGAGAACTGGGACTAGAATGGGACAGTCTAGGGACAGACTGAAACCAGGGGACTTGAGGTCACATATTAAGACCTTTGCATTCTTAGCAGACATCAGTTAGAAACATGGGTACTCCTCCCACTTCTGCCCCCACCCCCATGGCTTTCCTGCTCCCTGCAGCAGAGCCAGTGGGAGCCCTACACACATCCGCCTTAGCCCCATGCCCCAGGGGAGCAGGGAGGCAGGTGCTGGCCTCCTTCCCGAACACCCACTCCAGCTTCCCAAGGTCGGGTTCCCCCCCTGACCTCAAGGAGGGCACATGAAGTGCCCTGTGAGAACTGCGGAACTCAGTTCATACCGACTCCATCCGACCCCTGGCACCAAACTCCAGCACAGCTTCCAGTAGCATGATGCTGAGCCCTGGGGTGACCCCAGGCTCCCTTAACATGCCTGCCTGAGAGAGCCTGACACTGCCAGGTTTACTGTTTGTTCTAGTCAACACCTGACGGCAGGCCCCCTGACTTCCCTTTCTTAAGACCTTTACTGCCTGACCTGTGGGGGCACAGTGGATAAAGCATCCACCTGGAATGCTGAGGATGCCGGTTCAAAACCCTAGGCTTGCCTGGTAAAGGCGCATATGGGAGTTGATGCTTTCTGCTCCTTCTCCCTTCTCTCTCTCTCTCCCACTTCTCTCTCTAAAATGAATAAAGTCTTGGCCCTGGCCGGTTTGCTCAGTGGTAGAGTGTCAGCCTGGCATGTAGATGTCCCAGGTTCAATTCTCGGCCAGGGCACACAGGAGAAGCGACCATCTGCTTCTCTACCCTTCTTCCTCTCCTTTCTCTCTATCTCTCTCTTCCCCTCCCAGAGCCAAGGCTCCATTGGAGCAAAGTTGGCCCAGGCACTGAGAATGGCTCCATGGCCTTGTTGTCTCAAGCATTAGAATGGCTCTGGTTGCAACAGAACAATGCCCCAGATGGGCAGAGCATCGCCCCCTAGTGGGCTTGCCAGGTGGATCCCGGTCGGGTGCATGCAGGAGTCTGTCTCTCTGCCTCCCTGTTTCTCACTTCATAAAAATACGAAATAATAATAATAATAATAATAAATAAAACGAATAAAGTCTTTTTTAAAAAGACATTTATTTAAAAAGGCCTACACGTGTGACTCCTTCCTCTGTCCCTTTGAGGTAATGTGTATCTCCTACAACTCAGGAGTGTCTTTTTCCAGGACCTGAAGGCCATTCCTTTGAAATGTAATCATCAGAAAGTCTAGGGCCTGTCTCCCAGCCTCCATGGGAGGCTTCGATGACTTCGATGATGCCAGCCAGCAGGCTTCCCTGCCTAATCGCATTTACAGTGACCGTTTTTCACCTCTCTGAGTCTGCTGGACTCCCCCACCCCCATTCTTCCTTTAAACACCAGTTTTCCTGTCAGTAGTCACTGAGTAGAACCTGTTTTCACCACTTGAAGTCCGACCGTGTTTATCTTTGACGTCCGGCCCCCTGCCCGCTTTGGCGCTCTTTCCCCTCTCCGGCTTATACAGATACACACACATCCAAAACCGCTCTTCATTCAGAAGACTCGGGCCATTGGCGGTTATAAGTGTTTTCAGCCTTTATGCCCCTTGCAAACTAGGGGCATTCAATAGCTAAATTATAAAAAACACACAAATTTTTTCTCTTTCTGGGTGGAGCGTTTCCGAGTTGGAGGGCCCAAAGTAGGAGGTGAGAACTGTCCCTCTTGCCCGCCTCTGTCTCCCTCCGCCGCCGTGGGTGGGCTCAGGGGCTTCCCCTGCTCTTTAAGCTGACCGTCCCCTGCTCATCCGGGAAAGTTGGTCCCTGGCTTTACAAACGGGTGTGTTCCACCTTCTACCTTTCCCGAGCGAAGTCAGGATGTGGGGTCACTAAGCCCACATTCCTCCCCATAGTCCCAGGCCTGCCACATCCTCCAATCAAAGCCCGGGCTCCAGGTCTGGGCTGGGCTGCCCCGAGACCCACGGATGAGCAGTCCTCCTGTGCGCCTCGGGGGAGACTGAAATGGGGTCGGGAATGGCCCACCATTTCTGCCTCAAACTAGACTTGAACACCCCCTGCCCCTACAGCCAGTCTCCTGGTGGCCGGGAGGTGGTCACCACCCACCCACAGTCGCTTTGGGCCCTTCACACTCCGTCCACAGAGCACAGCTTGGCCTGAGCACCGCGTCAGCAATGACCCACCCTGACCAGACGGGGAGGGTTTCTAAGAAGACAGCAGACCTTCAGCAGGAAGGCCCCTCACCTACAGGGCCCCAGCAAGAGCAAAAGCAACCTGACCATTTCCTGCTGTTGGGTCCGTGCCCGGGCTGGGAGAAGTTGCTGGTCGAGATGGCGCAAGCCACCGAGGGCTTGGTTCCTGTGGTCAGAAGTGTTGCTAATCTTCTGTCTTTGTTTGAAAAAGAACTTTGGAATTTCGTTTATTTGAAACTCTAATTCTTAAAATATGTGGAAGTTGAACACAGGCTAGCCAGCCAGGCTCTGTGCCGCTCTGAGTGGAAAGGGTTGGGGAGGAGGCTAGTGCACCTTGTTTTTTTGAAAATCCTGTGTGCAGCCTCTGCTTTTCTGAAGTGGGTTGAGGTTATTTCTGGTATGTAGTATCAAGGCGAGTATGTTCATTTTAACGTGAACACTTTCTGGAAACTGGAAATGTGGCCTACCATCCCTCCCCAGGGTTGGGGAGAGGGGGAGAAGGGCCAGGATTAGAAGGGCTACTGTAGTTCAAGGGTCCCCTCTGCTCTTGCCACACCCCAGAGAAACCACGACTTGCTCTTGGGACATCCATCAAACCAGAGCAGGGCCTGCGGCCAGCTGTTGCAGTGTGCTAGGGGCAGGGGCTCAGAGACAGCTAACGAAGTCAGGAGCCTGGGCTGCTCCCACTTACCAGCTCCTCTAGGGTACAAAAGAAGCCAGCTAAGGAAATGGTGTCTGAACAGAGAGGGAAGGCACTTGACCAAGATCACACAGCTTTGAAATAACAGCTGGGCCCAGCGTAGGCTGTGAGGGAATAGGAAACACTGCACCTTGCCCTGTTCTCCAGTCCCTTCTAGTCCCTTCTCTCCCTCCCACCTTTCCTTGAACACTCACTAATCTGGGGGGTGGAGGTGGAGGCACAGACCTGAGGATGCTGGGCATGGGGGTCCTCACTCTGTACCAGAGGGGCACAGGGACCGCAGTATTCTGCCTGGTTGGAGAGTTTGGGTATTTCCCCTAGGCACTCAGAAGCAATGGACATATTTGAAGCAGGTACAAATTGCCATTTTTCTCCTTTAAAATGTCACCCTAAAAGCCAGCATTACAATGGAAGTGACTGGGGGTTGGGGGGACCCTGCAATGTCCAGGCAAGGATTAATAAGGGGCCAGCCTAGGCCAGGTACAGTTGTGCTTGTGGTCTCGGGAAGGGCCAGAGCTGAGGGACACGAGGTACTGTTGACAGGATGTGAGGATTAAAGGAGAGAGATGACATCAGTTTTTAGCCCAGGTGAGTGGGTACCTGTGGGCCTTTGCTAAGCTTCAGCACATGTGTTTAAGTGAATGGTCACAGGCCAAAGTGTGGGATAGTCTTTATTGGAGCTCGGAATGTCAGCAGAACAGACTGTGAAAATGAGCAGCAACAATGGCGGACACCCAGGACCAGGCTGCACGAGGACTCCTGCTTGCCTGCAAGCAGTACACAGGCACGCGCGCACACACACACACACTCTCTACACAGGCTCACACTCACACGCGCTCACTCACCCCTGGTGGGTCTGAGGCCCCTGCCCTGCCTGCTCAGTCAGCCCCGTGCCTCTTGGAGAGGCCTCATCTGCTCCAGGGGTGGAGCCTGAAGGAAACCACTTGGGAGCAGGGCTGAAGGCCCTGGAAGCTACAGGTGTTTGCACTTCGGGAGAAGGGGGTCCAGCAGGAGGATGAGTGAGGTTGCCAGGGACCAAGCACAGGGAACTCTGCGGGGTCAGAGCACGGGGGAGGTGCTGGGGAGGGGTGTAGAAGGGATGGGGTGGAAGAAAAGGTCATCTCCTCTCCTTCACTCACCCAACTACACATCTGGGGACAGAGCCCGGGGCATAGAAAGCCTGGGGAACATCCTGGGGTCCCCTGTGTCCTAGGAAGGCACTGAAATGGGGAGCAGAGCCTGGAGTTTCCCCCAAGTACCCCAACAGGGAGGAGAGGGGGTGACAGAGCAAGAAGGGTCTTACATGCCGGTTATGGGGGCAACGAGACCGGGGAAGCACGAATCCTGCTTCTCGCCCCAAACGTGGGATGGGCAATGGGCTGAGATGCAGCCCCTCTGGCCAGCAGAGGGGGAGGGGCCAGAGCCAGAGCTGCCCCTCTGGTCTCCAGGGCAGTGAGTGGGGGAGCCTGGCCTCGTCCATGTGTCCGTGCTGGGGGTGGAGGCAGGAGTGGGGAGCTGGAGCCTCCTGCCCCCAGGGCCAGGGCTACCAGAGCACGGCCCCGTCCAGGTTCCCGTAGCCTGGCTCAGCCCGCAGCTGCCAGTATGTGTTGTTGGTCACCCACCACTCCTTCCCGCTGCCGTCCGCCTGCCGCCTGGGGAAGACAGCCAAGGGGCGAGAAGAGTGAACATCCCGAAGTAAGGCTGGTTGGAGACGCTGCCTCCCGATGCCCCCCGCCCCCCAGCAAAGCAGGAAGGGGCCGGAGGGGAGAAGGGGAAGCCTCTATTGCAGAGCCCCAGGGCGAGGGCGGAGGACCTGAAGAAGCGAGCCTGGTGAACAATATTGTTCTCCTCCATCACTTTGCGCCTGTCTCGCTGAAGCTGCTCGATCCTTCTCTTCTGAGCCTCCGCGGCCTGTATGTTCCCTTCCTCCAGGTACCTGAGCATCCAGACTGCCATCAGCGGAACTGTCCCCTCAGGGGTCCCAAATCCGAGGCCCCCACACAGGCCCCATCTCCCTAAGGTAACTGCGGGCAGGAAGGATGCTCCCCGCTCCACTTAAAAACTCATGTCAGGGAAGGAGAAGCCTGGGGTTCCCAGGGTGCCTCTGCCTGGCACTGACCTCTGGTCTGGCCGGAGCCGCGTGTCTGTGGAAGGCAGGGACCGTTTCAGCTCTGCTGTCAGCTCATTCAGCTCCAAGGCAAACTGAGTGAAGCCGAAGTTTCGCTCGTGGTCTGGGGGCATTACGTCTGGGGGGAAGGCAGGGGCTGGGGCAGGTGCACTGTGCCATAGCTGCCCTCACCCTTCCCAACCCTTCCCGATCCCCCCACTTACTGGGTTTCCAGATGCACTGACCACTGGGCAGGGGTCCCCGGTATAGCCCCTCGTTCCACTTCCCGAAGAGTCGGTGGAGGACACGGCCGCTCCGGCTGAACACGGCACCCTGCACCTCATGGATGTTGGAGCTCCAGTACTTGGCCTGGGGTGGGGCAGGGGCGGCTCAGGGAGATGCCCCCGCTTCCCCCAGTGTGAGCTGCTGTGGGGGCTAGGCAGGGGCGGGGGGTGTCCCCACCTTGCAGAAGGTGATCTTGCAGTGGCAGGAGCTGTCCTTCGTGTTCCGGATAAGGACCTCCCCATAGTGCTCGATCCAGCGCTGGCCACTCAGGATGTTGTGAATGCAGGACGTCACCTTGTTCCACTCAAAGTGGTCTCCAAACCTGAGAGAGACAGAATGCAAGGGCAGCTGGCCAGCCTTGGGGAACAAGTGCCACCCTGAGCTAGGAGCCCCTGTCTCTTTGGAGCAGCTCATGTGGGTCTATGGAAGAAATCCTGGGGTCCAGGTTCTGGCTCTGCCGTGAAGGGTGACTGATTTATAAAGCAGAGCAGCCTTCTCAGGAAATTTTCAACACATCTCCATTCATTAATAAAGCTCCTGAGTGCCTAAGCCATGGGGATAAAAACACAGACAGGGGCTGTGCCCTTGGGTGCCAGGGACTGTGCCCTTGGGTGCCAGGGACTGTGGTGACTGTTCTGTCACCCTGCTTACCCCCCACTTCTCCCGGTGTTACTCACTACTCTCACTTTACAGAAGAGCCAACTCGGGGCTCTGAGACATCAAGTCTTTTTGCCACTTGCATAACTATAAAGTGGCAGAACCAGGATCCCCGGCCAGGACTTGTGACCCCAAAGCCCAGGTGTCCCCCAACCCCCACACTGGCCTCCGGCTAACTCCTGGACCAAGCTGGGTAAGCCCCTATTCTCTGGCTGCAGTCCCCATCTGTAAAATGAGCTGGATAAGGACATTTCAAATGCGGTTTGTGACCGTTCTGAGATCAATTTAGGTGTGCGTGGGGGTGTGTGCACACACACGCTTTGGCTTGAAGTCTCAAATCTATTTCTTACATGAGTCATAGTCAAAACAGTGTGAAAGCCACTTCATCAGATGACCTCAATGAGCCCTCCCAGCTCTACCAAGCTAAGATGTCTCCCCTTTCCCTGTTGGAAACTGCTACAAATAGAGGGGAAGAATGTGCCGACACGCCCCACCCCAAGCAGCGTCAGGCCAGACTCTTCTCGCCGCCCCACCCCCCCTGCCCCCCACCTGCCCATCCCAGCCTGCAGGATGATGGCCTGTGGACTGGCCTGGCCCCTGAGCACTTAGGAACACTCACCTGGGCAGGCTGACATTCACTGTCCCCACAGGCACGATCTCCAGGGATTTTCCCCAGAACTTGTTCTTCCACTTCATGTCTGGAGTCGGGTTGGGGGAGGGAGAGGGAGAGCAGTGATAAGGCCAGATAGTCTCCCAGCCTCTCCCTACCCTGCCCTTTGCTCCCAGGTCCACTCCGCTATGCCTCCTCCTCACCTTGCCAGAAAATGAAGTTCTCCGACTCCGCATGGCACGCCGAGATGGGGGGGTGGTGGGAGACCTTGGTGAGCAAGGAAGTTCTCTTGAGGCTGTGCTTGAGGGCCCCCAAAGCCCCCTACCCCCACCCCAGTTCTCCTGTCACCCAGATTAGTTAGTTCCAGGTCTCTTGTCCCTGTAATCTGTGGCTACCACCCCAATTCCATCATCATTTTCTCTTTGTCCACAAGGCCCCTACATTCTCCCCGCTCGCCACCCCCCTCTGGAGCTGTCCTTGCCACCCTGCCTCTGGTGCCTTCCAGAACCCCTGCTGAAGCCCCTAAAGTTCTCTAACAGTGACAAGTAGAGACTCCACTGTGCCCTGCCTGGAAGCCAGCCTTCCCACAAGGACTCTCCTCCTGCACCTTCTTCTCCCCAAGCTCACATCACCCCGCAGCCCCTGCACCACATCCTTGGAAAACCCTGACTCTGGAGTCCTTGGGTCGGCTCCACATCTGGAACCTTGAACTCCTATATCTCTGCCTCTCTCTCCATTCCCTGGTGCCCAGGGCTCTGCCAAGACTCTGGCCACTCTGCTTTGTCACAGCCCGTTAGCCCGGCTCACCTCCTTCCCGCTCAGCGGAGACTCCTCCACCACTTCCAGCCCCCTCGCCAGCACCCTTGACCACCTGCTGCCACCGCTCGCCCTGGCCCCCAGCACCAGCGGCCCCGGCTGTGCTGCCCCAGCTCCCTGTGCTCTAGAACCATGGACCCCTCTGCACAACGCAGAGCACATGCTGAAACTTCCGATTCTCCATCGTGTCTTCACCTGGGGCCTCAGTGTCACCCACGGTCCTGAGGGCCTACACCCAAGACATCCCCTGCAAACCACAGCCACTCCCCTGAATCAGAGGGAGACCAGAACCAGCAACCCCTCCCACCAATTCCTGGGCTCCCCTACTGACCTGCTGCCAGGACAGGGCCCTCTCCTCCTCCAGCTGCCTCCCCCCGCTTCCTGCAGGCCCCTCACTCCTCCCGTCGCCCCTCTCTCTGTATTGCAGTCTTTCTCTCTGAACAGAAATATCTCCTATTTCTTCCTCCTTAAAAACAGAGTAAACCGGCCCTGGCCGGTTGGCTCAGCGGTAGAGCGTTGGCCTGGTGTGCAGGGGACCCAGGTTTGATTCCCGGCCAGGGCACATAGGAGAAGCGCCCATTTGCTTCTCCACCCCCCTCTCCTTCCTCTCTGATTTTCTCTTCCCCTCCCGCAGCCAAGGCTCCATTGGAGCAAAGATGGCCCGGGCGCTGGGGATGGCTCCTTGGCCTCTGCCCCAGGCGCTAGAGTGGCTCTGGTCGCGGCAGAGCGACACCCTGGAGGGGCAGAGCATCGCCCTCTGGTGGGCAGAGCGTTGCCCCTAGTGGGCGTGCCAGGTGGATCCCGGTCGGGTGCATGCGGGAGTCTCTCTGACTGTCTCTCCCCATTTCCAGCTTCAGATAAATACAAAAAAACAAACAAACAAAAACAGAGTAAACCTTCCCTTTCTAGTCATGCACGTCTTTGCTAGCGCATGCCCAAAACAAACACTGGCAGCAGCCGGCCCCTCGGAGGGGCGGGGTGGGGCTGGGGGTCATCTTCTACTGTACACACTACTGAACTCTGTGAACTCGTCACCATGTGTTCAGAAACATTTAAAATCTAAACTAAAAAACTGCCTCAACCCTCTATCTCCCCCTCTGGCTGTCACCCTTTTTCTCCCCTGGTAAAATTTTGTGGATATAACCTGCATTTCTCTTTCTCTCTCATTTTTTAACTTCCACTTTTTTTTTTACACTACTCATTGCAACCCAGCCTGGGCCCCCAGCTGTTGTCTGAAATGTCCCACATCAGGAAACGAATGACACCCCCCCCAAGTCCTGTGGCCCATCCGCCCTCCCTTCTCCTGCACCTCTGAGCTCCTGCACCCTCCCCGGCCCGCTCCTCTCTAGACCATTTCTGGGAGCAATCTGTGACTTGACGGTGACTTCTTCAACTGTCAGCTCCCCCACAGTGCTTTCTGAGGAGCTGCGGGCCACATGCCCCAGGGCCCGCTGGACATCTCCCCTCGGAAGTCCAGCCCCCATGGACCAGGAGTCTCCCTAGTTCAGTTACCTTCCTCACATACACTCCAGCTTGCCAACCGGCACCGCCACGCACCCACCAAATTCCGCAATCCAGAAATTCCAGCCCCCCCAGACTTCACCCTCTCATCGGCCCCCTCCCTACCCCTTACTTGTAAGAACATTCTGTTGGCCACTGAGGCCTGTCCAGGCCTGTCCACAAATAGCTCTGGAAGCCCCTGTCCGCCCAGTCCAGCCGCCACGACCTAAGGGCAGGTCCTCAGCAGCTTGCAGGGAAATGCCTGCAGCGGCCTCCTAATGGCCTTCTCTGACCACACCACTGCCTGAGTGTTCTCTATAAAGGGTGATTCTGAGCATGTCATTCTAGTGCTTCAAACCCTCCAGTGCTTCCGCACCGCCTTCGGGTTTAAAAACAAACCCAGAGCTCCTCAGGATCCGGCCCTGCCGTGTCTTCCAGCCCTGTTCCTAACTCCTTCCAAACATGCTCCATCCTCCTTTACACTGCCTGGAACATCCCGTTCTCCTACCCCCTGGACTCCTCGCAAACTCCAGTTCATCCTTCAAGACTTAGCTCAAGCTCACCCCCTAGAGCAGGGGTCCCCAAACTTTTTACACAGGGGGCCAGTTCACTGGCCCTCAGACCGTTGGAGGGCCAGACTATAAAAAAAACTATGAACAAATCCTTATGCACACTGCACATATCTTATTTTAAAGTAAAAAAATAAAACGGGAACAAATACAATATTTAAAATAAAGAACAAGTAAATTTAAATCAACAAACTGACCAGTATTTCAATGGGAACTATGCTCCTCTCACTGACCACGAATGAAAGAGGTGCCCCTTCCAGAAATGCGGCAGGGGCCGGATAAATGGCCTCAGGGGGCCGCATGCGGCCACGGGCCATAGTTTGGGGACCCCTGCCTTAGAGCGTGCCTTCCCAGGGGGAGCTGACTACCCTCCTATGAGCTCCATGATCCCAGCTCCAGAACATGGCACCGTAACTCCTTGTTTCAAGTTCATGCCCCACACTAAGTGGGGTGCTCCTTTGAGTAGAGCCCTCTGTGCCTCCAGCACGTGGCCCGTGCCTGGCCCTGAGCCAGCTGCCCCGTGCTCTCTCCTATGCCCGGTCCCTCTGGAGCTTGGGTGTTTTCCCGCCCCAACCACCCACGAGGTCAGCCCCCTTCTTTTGGGACCCACACCTGTTCACTGATGAAACGGAAGCCTCGGTCTGGCCGCTCACACTCATAGGTCTCCCCCAGGACAGGGTTGAAGGGCTTGCAGCCTGCTCGGTGGTAGGTGGAGGAGTAGGCGGAGACAGCAAAGGCCGCGATGTACACCTGCAGGAGGCAGGGCAGGCAGAATGCCGCTGGGGGTGGCGGGGATCGGAGGGGACGCCACCCCCCAGCAAGCAAGGACTCGGGTTCTGGGGTGGAACTTCTGCAGCAAGAGAACAGCCCAGCCAGGCTTTCCTGGGCCGCAGAGGGCTGCGGGAGGAAGAGGCAGCCCAGTGGGCCCCTGGGCAGGTGGGGCCAGTACCATGCGCTCGCAGGGGTCGGCCACGCGGCTGGCCTGGTCCAGGAGGCTGCTGTACTCGAGCTCCTCACAGAGCCGCTGCAGAGTGTTGAGCGGCTCGTTGAGCTGCACAGGCATCGACACCTTTGACAGGTCCTTCCCAATGTTGTTACGTAGTATGTTCCACAGGCTCACGTCAGCTCCGGGCCCACTGGCCGCCGGCAGGCAGCGGCGTCGGGGTGGCCCTGGAGTTCTCCCTGGAACACACACCCCTGGGGCCCACCCAGCCATGTCACTCTCCAGCACCCAGACACAGCAAGCCCACAGCCTGGCCCACAGTCCAGCCGCCTCCTATCCCAAGTCCCAGTCTCGACCCACTATGGGGCAGGACAGTTGGGGACAAGCTAATTCTTGACAAGCTTCCGAGGGGTTGAGGCGGGCAGCAGGGAAATCCTGTAGCCCAGAAGCCCTTCCTGAGTCCTCACCCTTGCCTTCTGTTCCTTTTATAAAATAGAAACTGATGTCAGGATGAATGCAGATTATTCATCCCATTTTATAGATGAGGAAACAGGCTCCAACAAGTAAAATGACGTGTCCAAAGCCACACTGCTAAAGAGTAGCAAAGTGGGATCGTCTCCCTCTCTGCCAGGCCCTAGTGACCCTTTTCAGAAGACTGGAATGGAGGCTAGCCCCCTGGCCAGCATCTGTCCCACCTCTGGAGCCACTCTGGAACATTCCATAGCTTACAGATTAGCCTTCCTCACCTTCTGGGGTCACCTCTGGAGTAAGCCACCAGTCATCACAAAGGACTGCTTCCCCAAGGGGCCTGGGCTATGGACACCACCAGTTCTCCATCCACCTGCAGCCCCTCCCTGCCCAAACACCTAGCTGGCACCTTTCTGATAGCGCTCAGTTCCCCTGAGGTCCAGCACCTCCTCGGACAGGCTGGTCGTGATTTCACTGGTGCATGACTCCTCCTCCTCTGAGCCCTGGGCCAGGACAGATGACAGGCCGGGCAGATTGGGCCTCCCCCGGGCAGCTGGGCAGTGCCCAGGGCCTGGCAAGACTCTGCCCAGCTAGCCCTTTGGTGGGAAGGGGAAGAGAATGTATTTGGGGAGGTCCTAAGACAATGCCCCAGAAGGCCTGGCATCACCTTGGGAGAGGGAGGGCCTGGCCCTATGACTGGGGTGGGGGTTTGGGGGAAGCTCAGGGTTTGGTAAGATGCAAAGGGAAGTGGGGATTACTAAGATTTGGGGGGTAGGGGCATAGGGTCTCAAATGGGGTCACAGGGAAATGGCTGAGGTGAAGCTGAGGCAGCAATTTCAGGGGAACCCAATGTAGATAAAGCACGTCCAACTGGAAGAAGGGGCCGCAGCAGAGATTTGTAATCAGGGCCACTCAAACCCAGGAGGGTTGGACATATTACAAGAGATAACAGCTGAGGTGGTTAGAAAGGATCTGGGAATCTATAGATTCTAGCCTCTGGATCCCACCCTTATATTCAGGGCCCCCCATCTTATTGCCAGCCTCCCTCACCTCATTCTCAGAAGAGCTGGCGGAGAGAAGAACCTCACAGGCGTCAAAGAACTCTGTGTGGGAATCAGCGAGGGACAGGATGCTGCTCTGAGATAACTGGGGGGTCAGCTCTCGCCCCTTCATGTACAGAGCTTCTTGCTGTGGGAGCAGGGCAGAGACGAGGCCTTAGAGACCGGGCCGGGAGCGTCAGACGGGGCCCCCCTTGCCTGGCAGCTCCCTTGAGAGGGAAGCACAACCAGGACTGAGTCTGAAACCTGTTGAGCAGGAGAAGACACAGAGGGCCGAGAGCAGTGGCGTGAACACCGGCCTGGGAGTCAGGAGACACAGGCCCCACGCTGACGGCCTACCCTTCCGGGGCACCGGCCTTGGGCCTGGCTCCGAGCCCTCTGTGTGTATTAACTCAGTCGATTCTGACACCCCCCCTGCAAGACTGATGTGCTTGTTCTCCTCACTCTGCAGATTGCGACACTGAGGCTCAGGGTCACAAAGTTGCCATGCAATGGAGCCAAATTCAAACCCATGGGGCAGGGCCTTGGAGTCTTTGCTTGGGACCCCTAAGACCCAGCTCAGCTAGTCCACAAGCTTGAGAGCCTGGGCCCATCAGCAAGACTCTCTGTGCCTGACCTGTGGTGGCGCAGTGGATAAAGCGTTGACCTGGAATGCTGAGGTTGCCAGTTCAAAACCCTGGGCTTGCCCGGTCAAGGCACATATGGGAGTTGAAGCTTCCTGCTCCTCCCCCCTTCTCTCTCTCTCTCTCTCTCTCTCTCTCTCTCAATCTCTCTCTCTCTCTCCTCTAAAATGAATAAATAAATAAAAATTTTAAAAAAAGAAGACTCTCTGAGCCTCAGTTTCCTGATCTATCAACTAGAGGGTAAGAATCACTGCCTCACAGGCCTCTGAATTAAATAAAAGTATTCTTCACACTGGTAAGTAATGACCAAGATGTGGCTGCTGTCAATGTCGTGTGAAAGGGGTTGGAGCTAGGATTTCTGGGCTGTTTCAGGTCTGAAAATCGAGCCTGCCTTCGCTGCTGCTAGGACTGACGGCCCAGGAGAAATGGCGCCCACAGCCCACGCCGGCTCCTACCTCCTCGGGGTTCAGAGAGCTAAAGGAGTCTGCCGTGGTGTCCGAGGAGATGGACAGTGAGTGGAGGCGCCTGGGGCCAGCCGAGGCCTCGGAGACCTGCAGGGAAAGGGCGAGGGGACGGGGTGCAGGAGAATGACGCCCTCCCTGCCCCGCCATGCAGACTGCCTCTGCCGTGCTGCCTCCCGGCCCAGGTCTGTTACCGTCCCAGGGTCTGCAGTCCTCAGTCTCAAGCCCTCTCCACCCACCAGTCACCCTGTCCCCAGGCCTCACCCCCATTCTGGACAGCTCGGAACCCTGGTGCAGGTCCCTCAGTTGGTCTCGTTCAGCGGTGAGGGCGGCCAAGACACTGCTGAGGGAGCTGTGCACTGCGGGCGGGGGGGGGGCAGGCTGTCAGACTCTGCCTCCCCCCACTGCCCTGCCTGCCCCTTGTCACCCTCCCCCGCACACTCACCCTTCTGGGCCAGGGCCCAGAAGCTGCGCTGCAGGTGGGCATAGTCTGGGGGAGGCAGCCCCCGGGGTCCTGAGTGATCTCGGGACTCCAGGTATCGGGACAGGTTGGGAACAGAGCCATGGAGACGACCAACCTGTGGGTGAAGGAGGAGGTGAGGGGACAGCCCCTTTCGGAGCGCCCCACCCCAGTGCCCGGGTCCGCACCCCGCCTCACCCGTCCAATGGTGTCGTCCTTGGCAAAGCTCTGTGTGCACCACATGCGACTGGTCCGCTTCCCCTTCTTGGGCCTCTCAGTCGTCACCGAGGCCTGCCAAGTCGAGGCGAGGGGACTCTCACTTTCAGGGTGGGGAAAGGGGGCAGCAACCATCAAAGCCGGGAGAGAGGGCAGATGGCCACAGAAGAGGGCCCAGAGACAAGTGACATCTAAAGCAGGAAGACCACCACCTTGGCAGACAGGAGGAAGGGGTCGCCCCAAAGGGACAAAGAGACAACCCCGAGGCAGTCAGGACACAGGAGGAGAGGCAACTAGGCAGATGCGTCGCTCTGCTGAAAATAAGGAGTGATATCAGGGGACTGGGGACCTGTGCCAGGGCAGTGACAGGAGAAAGCGGTGAGCAGGAGAGAGGCCCCGGGCAGCAGCCTGCCCCCGCCCTGGCCCTCACCTGGTGTGTGGGGATCACGGGCGCTGAGGGGATCCGGTGAAGGGACTCCAGGCTCTGCAGGAGTCGGTGTAGTTCCTGCAGCTTCCCCTGACACTCAGAGAGCTCTGCAGGGAGAATGAATGAGGAAGTCCTCCCACCACCGCCAGGCACCCCAAAGTCTGCCCCTCAGCTTTCCTTTCTCCTCCAAAGGCCTCCCCCACAGCCAGGGAAATCCTGACACTATCCCCCCCCCCCACGCCAATCGTGAGCCCAAAGCAGTTTCCCGTTCCCACTCTTGGTCTGGCCTCACCGGTTTCCCAGGAAAGCCAGCACCTGAGTCTACTGTGTCTGCATCACACCTTACCTCTGCTGTGTTCTCTCTCTCTCTCTCTCTCTCTCCTCACCGGGCTTGCACCCTCTCCCCCAGGCCAACGTCACAGCCCGCCCTCCAGGAGCGCAGTTCTAGAGCATCCCCCTCCCCACAGTACTCCTCCCTGCATTGGCATCTGGGTCTTCCTTTTCAGGAGGCCTGTCCATGTGCCTAGGGCACACGCCCCGCCACCCTCTGTAAGACTGGAACCCCAGGACAGGGCCGGAGTAGACCCAATCAGCTGGGAGGCACAGGCTGTCTCCCCCGTCAGACTGGGGCTCCGGGAGGCAGGGATGGAGGTAACACTTTCCCCCGTGACTGCTGATGCCATCTAAACCTGACAGCACGGGCCCTGCCCTCCGAGGCGTGGTGCCAGGCCACTCACCGTGAGAGCAGCGGTCCAGGCCGTCACTGCCCCTCAACCAAGAAGACACCTTCTCCCGAGGTCCAACCCCAGGGAGAGCTGAGGCACTGACTGCTGTGGGAAGCTGGGCACTAGGAACCTGTGGGGTAGGTCAAGGGTCAGAAGGCATGGTGCCCGCCTCCCTGGGTCTCACTGTCCCCTGAAGCAGCCATACCCGAATCCCTACGTCTCCTGCCCCAGGACCCATTTACCTTCCGGTGAGTGTTGCTGGGCGGCGGGCCGCAGGGCGTGTCCAAGCGCTGGGCCAGGCGGTGGGCACGCAGCTGGGCTACCCAGCTCTGGAACAGCTCCTGAGATTTGATCTGCAGAAGGGACGGCAAAGGGGAGGGACACATAAAAGGAGGACTGCTTCCTAGGGGCAAGCAGTCGGGGGTCCGGCCCCCAGGCAAGCAGGTCTCTCCTTTGTGTCCGACCCATGGAAAGGCCCCTTGCAGACCAGCTTCCCCCAGTGTCTGAACTCTTAATTCTGTGTTCATATAACAACCAACAGGGGTGGTTTGCCATCGGCTGTTGAACATGATGGGAACTCCCTTCTCGTCAAATTCAGGGACAGACCCTCAGCCCCTGCCCTCCTCTCCTGTATGCCTCCGTGCCTCTGCCTGGCTGGGGATCAAGCCACCAACTAGCTCCCAGGGATGTCACCTTGAGGTGGTAGATGTTGTCTTCAGTGTCAAGGTCAATGCGCTGGGCCTTTTTGTTAATGGACATGACAGACAGTCGGACATCAATGGAGCCATGGAGTTTCCCCTTGGTGATCTGGAGAGGAGGAATGGTGGTGGGAAGGGGGCTGGTTTTAGACCCCTGGGGACACAGAGCCATCATGGCTTTGTCACTCTAGGCTCAAAGGCCAGGCAGTGGGGTCACCTTCATGCCCAAGTAACAGTTACAGCAGGGACCTCTCTGTCGTCCTGTGCACAGAACTCAGAAGTCACACTCTGAGCTCACGGGAGTCACAGAGCAGGGAAAATGATGTCCACCCTCAGGGGTCCAAAAAGACGAGGAGGAAGGAGCCTGGGCTTCTAAGCCTTTGGTCCCTTACGCCCAGAATGAGAACGGGACACAGAGGGTGATAAAGCGCCCTCCTTTTTGGGCACTTTTGTGCCAGGCACTGTTCTACGGGACCTACCAAGATGACAATGACCCTACAAATGGGTGATAGCACTGTTCCCATCTTAGAGATGAAGGACCTGAGGCCCAGGGAAGACACTTGCTCAAGACGCCACACCCAGGAATGGTGTATCTGGAATTCAGGCCCTGCTTGGAGGGATTCCAGGAACCCCCTGCCTGCTCAGGGCATGTTGGGACCAGACTCCCCCCACGCCCCCTGGCCAGGCCCCAACTCACATCTTGCCGAGTAGTTGCATAGCGAAGGACCCCGTCCTCGAGCACAAAGTACCTCTGTGACGTTGCCCAGGAGGAACAGGACGCAGGTGACCAAGAGAAAGGGGCATGGGAAGAGAGCAACGTTCACATGTACTTGTCTTCTCCTCCCCAACACACGTACACCCAGCACTGCCCAGCAGCC
This sequence comes from Saccopteryx bilineata, assembly GCF_036850765.1. Lineage (NCBI taxonomy): Eukaryota > Metazoa > Chordata > Mammalia > Chiroptera > Emballonuridae > Saccopteryx > Saccopteryx bilineata. Next base: position 376,546,885 of record NC_089491.1, read on the forward strand.
TCCAGCACGCCCCCAGCCTGCCCTGACGCTCGCCCTGCCCTTCGCCCTGCCCAGCCTACCTTGTGCCAGCCCTTCAGAGGCCACTTCCTCTTCTTGAGCAGGTGGCCTTCCTGCCTCTCGGGCATGATCCCCTCTGCACCTCGCCGGCCGCGAGGCTCCTCCACCACCTCCCACAGCTCAGAGGCCTACAGTCCAGCACAGAGGAGGGGGATGGCTGGTGAGGCCCCTTTGGGCCAAGTGAAGCCCACCCCACTGCCTGCTTCCTGCCCTCAGACCTGCTGGGCACTGCTGGACCTTGCAGACTGAGTGCTCTCGGCCAGCGAGGGAGGGCCCCTCTCTTGGAAGTCCATGGAGAAGGGAGCAGCCACTCCCTGCTGAGGACCCAGAGCAGGGTGGGAAGAGGAGGTTGTCACCTTGTCCCGAGGGGGTCCTTGAAGCAAGAGAGAGACCCCATTAGCACAGACCCTGCTATCACCTTCTCCACCTACAGCCTCTCCTGCATTCTGAGACAAGAGTTCACCACAGTTTCCGCTTACCTGTCCTGCCTCTCCTGAATGTTCCTTCACCGGGGCTGGGCGCCCCTTCTCCTGCAGCCCCAGTGTGCTAGTTCACTGAGACACAGGCACCGGGCCCCACCCGGGGCTGGGCGCCCCTTCTCCTGCAGCCCCACTGTGCTAGTTCACTGAGAGGCAGGCACTGGGCCCCACCCGGGGCTGGGCGCCCCTTTTCCTGCAGCCCCAGTGTGCTAGTTCACTGAGAGGCAGGCACCTGGCCCCACCCGGGGCTGGAGCGCCCCTTCTCCTGCAGCCCCACTGTGCTAGTTCACTGAGAGGCAGGCACCGGGCCCCACCCGGGGCTGGGCGCCCCTTCTCCTGCAGCCCCACTGTGCTAGTTCACTGAGAGGCAGGCACCGGGCCCCACCCGGGGCTGGGCGCCCCTTTTCCTGCAGCCCCAGTGTGCTAGTTCACTGAGAGGCAGGCACCTGGCCCCACCCAGGGCTGGAGCGCCCCTTCTCCTGCAGCCCCACTGTGCTAGTTCACTGAGAGGCAGGCACCGGGCCCCACCCGGGGCTGGGGCGCCCCCTTCTCCTGCAGCCCCAGTGTGCTAGTTCACTGAGAGGCAGGCACCGGGCCCCACCCGGGGCTGGGCGCCCCTTCTCCTGCAGCCCCACTGTGCTAGTTCACTGAGAGGCAGGCACCGGGCCCCACCCGGGGCTGGGGCGCCCCCTTCTCCTGCAGCCCCAGTGTGCTAGTTCACTGAGAGGCAGGCACCGGGCCCCACCCGGGGCTGGGCGCCCCTTCTCCTGCAGCCCCAGTGTGCTAGTTCACTGAGACACAGGCACCGGGCCCCATCCGGGGCTGGGCGCCCCTTTTCCTGCAGCCCCAGTGTGCTAGTTCACTGAGAGGCAGGCACCGGACCCCACCCGGGGCTGGGGCGCTCCCTTCTCCTGCAGCCCCACTGTGCTAGTTCACTGAGAGGCAGGCACCAGGCCCCACCCTGAGCACCCATTCTTGGCTCCAGGAAACAGTTGGTGCTTTCTCAGGAGGATTCCCTGGGGGCGATCAGAGGTGAGGCAGAGGAATGAAGAAAGAGGCTCCAAAAAGGCCAGAGGAATTCAGAGACTAGACAAGCAAGATCTCAGTCCAGCTCCTCTTCAGCATGGAGATTCCTCTGCCATGACCCCCGTGCAGAGCTCCCCAATCCCTTCACCCCAACTCCCTGACGATTGTGCCCATATCCTCTAGTTCTTGGGCTCCCGTTTCCTGCATGGGAAAACTGAGGCCCAGGACGGCCCCCATTGTTCCCTGAGCCTCCTCCCATCAAACGTCCCCCTAGGATGCACACTGTGGACCTTTGGTGTCCCTAAAGCCTCGCCATCTCCTCTCTATCATCCCAGTCCTGGGGGCTCCTGAGAAGTGACACCCACCCAGAGGGAGGAGGGGACTGAGCCAATGGAAACAATGGTGAATGGGGGTCGAGGAGAGGTGGCCAAGAGCATGCCAAGGTCCGCACAGATCCCGCAGCAGTGCCCACAGGCGCCCTTGGCACCAGCCCTGGCCATCCTGGCTCCACAGGGAGATCAATAATGCATGAGGCTCTGTGTGTGTGAGACGGGGGGAGGGAACTGGAGGGGCAAGGTTGGCTAATGGCTGGGGAAACAGCTCAGACCTTCCGATGGAACCTGTAAGCACCTGAGGAGTTGAGGCCAGAGGGAACAGGGACACGGTGGGGCAGGGGTGGCCAGGAGCTCGGGCCAGAGAGGCCCATGCTGACAGACTGACGGGGGGTGGGGGGCTCCTCCATTCAGCCACTGAAAGTTCCCAAAGTCTCCCAGTGTTTGGGTACCCCTGTGCCCTTTTCCTGGCCATGTGGGATCCTGGCCCCTCACTGCTTACAGCTGGAGGGGGAGGTTCCGTGTGTGGGGCCGAGGTAAGCCAGGTGGGTGCCCTGTCTCCATCTTCATTCCCGCCCCCTTCTCCGGAAGAGCAGAGCCACCAGCTCCAGGTGGAAGCCTTAGGGGAATGTCAGCTGATGCCAGCGTGGCCCCCTTACCCCAGGGTCCATGGACGCCAGTGCTCTTTGGCCCGCACGCCGCTCTGCCTCTGAGTCACCGTCTCCAAGTCGCCCGCTCCCTCCTCACAGAGCTGAGCAGTGGCAGCAGCTGCTGCAGGAACCAGGAAGGAAGGAGACAGCGGAGCCTCCCCTCTAGCCGGATCTCCCCACCTTCCCCTCCCCCGCCCTCCTCCCGCCCAGCTCCGGGCGGCCGCTCAGCTCTGCCCCCCTGCTCCCCGGAGGACTCAGGGCTGAGTGACGCCCCAGCACTGAGGAGGCCCAGGAGTAGGGGCAGCGTCCCACCGGGCGCCGTTCCAAAGGGGTCACCAAGGACTGGGAGCTGCTGGCCGGAAGCCCACAGCGGTAAACGGTTTGGTTTTTTTTTTTACTCAGACTAGCATGGGCTTGACCCCAGGTAGTACCCAAGTCCATTTCCTTATTAACTCCTGCCTCTCGTTTTACATCTGAAAATAGATTGCAAAATTTGGAGCCAGCAAAGGTATCAGGTTGATGGGAAGGGATGGATGCCCGGTTTAGACAGTGCCAAGAGCACAATCAGCAGGGCAGACCAGGCCCCAAAGGGCCGGGGGACAGGGCTGTCACTGGACCCCTGGGGGCGGGGTGCTGAGAGCACCTCCGATGCGGTAAGCCCAATACCCCCGCCTGCGAGTCTCTGCACCAGGAGCAGGTCCAGGGCAGGACCCAGCCGGCTGGTAAAGGCCTCGTGGCAGCCAGCGTGGGTACCCTCGCTTCCTGAGCACCTCTGCTCTGCTGCTGGAGTTGTGTTCAGCTGCTCTGTTCTAAAAATCAGCTCTTGAGAAAGGTCTCAAGTTCACTGAAACAATGTGGAAGGGCAGACAGCTTTAGTGCAGTGAAGCCTCTTTCTGGAAAGTGGGATTTTAACGGTGGGGCCTCAGGCTCAGCAGCAGGTAAAGGATATAATATGAGGTTCTTCTTTGACTCATATGGTTTAGGCTACTTTCCCCACCCATCTTGTACCCACATGGCCTTGGCTGCCCCTTCAGGGTCTTACAGTGCTCTCAGGAGATGCCTGTGCTTGGCGTCATTCAGAACCTCAGCCCTGACTTGCTCCCGGAGGGTGTTGCTAGTACCTGGCTGTTCTGGGAGTCAGGGGCAGCATTGGGCAGCACTGGCCAGACTGGTTCTGGCGTCCAGGAGCCTCAAGGGCCTTTTCATTCATTCCACATTGTTGAGCATCCCTGGGTGGCCAGTTTGGTCCTGGACCAGGCACAGAGAGGCCACTACAGATCACCACTGCCGGAGTGGTGTGTGCCCGACTTGGGAAGCTATGGCCCGGCTCCAGGTCCAGGAGGAATGCTCAACAGCCACTCTCCCTACATCAACCTTGTGTCCACACAGAGCATGCTCCATAAAGGGTCAGCTTTTTAAAAAATTTTAATTTTTCTTAACTGAGAAGCAGGGGAGGCAGAGACAGACTTCACATGTGCCCCGACCGGGATCCACCTGGCAAGTCCCCTATGGAGTGATGTTCTGCCCATTTGGGTTCCTTGCTCCGTTGTTTGGCAACCAAGCTATTTTAGCACCTGAGGTGAGGCCATGGAGCCATCCTCAGAGCCCGGGGCCAACTTGCTCTAACCAAGCCATGGCTGTGGGAGAGGAAGAGGTAGAGAGACGAGGGGGAGGGGTGGAGAAGCATATGGTTGCTTCTCCTGTGTGCCCTGATCAAATTTGGGACATCCACATGCCCAGTCAATGTTCTACCACTGAGCCAACCAGCCAGGGCCAAGGGTTGGCTTCTAGTTAAACATCTCTCCTTCATTAGGAACTACGTCAGTAGTTCCTTGCCTTGAATGAGGCCTTCTACTGAAAAGCCCCTTTGCCCCCTCATTTATACAGAACCCTGGTTTTCTCCCAGCTCCTTTTCTCAAAACCACCTGGACATATTAGGTATTGGGTGAAGATGGCAGCTGCTTTTAAAAGGACAAGCATGTAAGAGATGCTATTTGTAGGAGGTGACAGGCTTGGACATGGGAAGAGGAAGGACTTTCTAGGAAGTGAAGTGAGAGTTAGAGATGATCCTAAGGATGAGTCTATAAGGAGGATAAGCTTGTAAACAGTGAAACTGCCTAAGTAAAATTTTTATCATAAAGCAGTGTTCCTACCTAGCCTTTCCACAATGTGGCACACCCCAAGAGTGGAGAATTAACATCCAAGCCCACCTGGGACCTTAGAGGAAGCTCTAGTGTAGAAATCCAGAGCATGGTCTTCAGAGCAGAGAGAGCCTTGTTCCAGTCCCTGTTCTGCCACTTACCAACATGACCTTGGGCAGTCTCTAACTTCTCTGCCCAAGAAATAAAAGAATGAATACCTACAAAGTGGTTAGCAAACAGTCGGCACAGTAGGCTCTCAACAGTAGCCATTCTTAGCAATTTGACTCAGTTAGCTATTCTCAAACTGAGAGGACAGGTGGGGAGACATGCACAAGGGACACTGAGCACAAGGCAGAGGACAATATCCTCATCTGTTCAACTTCTCTGCCTTGAACCAGGAGAGCTGACACTGCTCTTGTCAGGTCCCAAGTGGGAAAAACTAAGGACAAATACAGTGATTAAAAGCCTCCATTCTGAAATGAAATGCCTTCTTCATCTGAGGAGGTCTGTCGTCAGCAGAAGCCAGGGGACACATGCCACTCCCCACTCCAGGTCGTTCCACACTCCAGAAGGACAGCACAGCCCAGGCAGCAGGGTGGATTTATTGGCAGGCTGGGTAAACAGGTTGGCTATGAGTCCGGAACAGGGTTGGGAGGATTGGGCTGCCCACTGGCTGGCACAATTGAGTCCCCATCGTGTTGCTGTCTGACATACTGATCCAACAGGGCACTCAGCTGGAGGGGCTGGTGCTGAAGCAGGGAGTGGATCTGGGCCATGAGGAGGGTGATCCCTCCTACCAGCTCCCCCTGCACCAGGGCCAGGCTGGGAAGCTTGGAGTAGTCGATGAAGCCTTGCCTGCTGAGGATGGTGTCGTCAATGCAGCCACCTGGAAGGGCACAGAGAGTCAGGTGACTCCCCACAAATGCCTTTCTTCTCTGAACACAACGTTCTAACCCCAAGAATTTCTCTCCATTGCCCTTCTTCACCTCCCAGCTTCCCCCATCTGGTTCCTACTTGTGTCCCCCCCACTCCCCCCGTTTGGGACTGATCCCCTCCCCGCCTCCCTAACTCTTCTCGAGAAAATCCTTACATAAATCATCCATCTGGCCCAACCCCCACTAAGTCAGTTTCCCAAACTCCCTGAAGAACATAGACTATATGTTAGTGGGTGCAAGGGCAGGGGAGAAACTATAAACACAGGTTCCGCCCTCCCCACAGAGACCTATGAATCACTATTCTATATAGAAACAGTTCCTCTAGGGGTTCTTAGTACAGGGGAGTCTGGGGAATATTGCTTCCTGGTCTTCAGCACCCTTTACTTGGGCTATTTGTTGTTTTTCTTTTCTTTTCTTTTCTTTTTTTTTGGTGACAGAGACAGAGAGAGTCAGAGAGAGGGACAGACAGGACAGGAGAGAGATGAGAAACATCAATTCTTCATTGCAGCACCTTAGTTGTTCATTGATTACTTTCTCATATGTGCCTTGACGGGAGGAGAGGGGGGCTATAGCAGACTGAGTGACTCCTTGCTCGAGCCAGCGACCTTGGGCTCAAGCTGGTGAGCTTTACTCAAACCAGATGAGCCCGCGCTCAAGCTGGCGACCTCGGGGTCTTGAACCTGGGCCCTCCACATCCCAGACCGACGTTCTATCCACTGCGCCACCACCTGGTAGGCGGGCTATTTGTTTTAAGTATCTTTGTATATGTGGGTTTTAGCACCTGCTACTCCACTGCTAGACTCAAGGTGTCTGAACTTCCTCCTTGGTAAAGTCCTCCCTGCCTTCCCTAATCACCCTCCACTGCAGAAGTGGTGCAGAGCAGTAAGCCAGTGCAGATGTTAGAAGACACAGGCAGCCCTCCACAAACCGTGCTGCTGACTCGGGCCCCCTCTGTGAGAGGATGTCCTCTCCAAGGATGTCCATAGTTTCTCCACTCACGTCCAGCAGATGGCACCAGGCTGCCGTAGCACGGGCTCCCGGTCACCCCACCCCTACGGCACAGGCGCCTTCTCACCTAACAGTGGCATGAAAGGCACACTCTTCAAGATTCGCACCATCTCCTTGACTTTGGGCTCCTCACTGACCAGCAGCAGGTTGTGCCCCACAAAAAGGGGCAGCAGGTTTTGGTACTTAGAATCCTCCAGGAAGGGCTTCAGGACCTGGAACAGCAGGAAAGAAGGCTTTATTGGGGACAAATAGAAGGGAGAGTGACCCACCTTGGTCACAGGCCACATCAGGCTGAGGGTCCAACCAGAGGGTCTCCTCAGCCCCCAACTGCAATACAGGCCCCAGACGAGGGTCCACTCGTGGAGGGGAGGAGTCAAAAGCACCAGTTATTGGAGATGCTGGAGTCTGAGTTGGCAGGGAGGGGAAGCAAGGGCAGGGCCCTCGGGCAGGACAGCTCCCTACCTGATTAGGAAAGACTTTCACCAAGATATCGTGTTTCCGCAGCCGGTGTCGCAGAAGAAGCTTGTCCTCCGCGCTCATAGCCACATTCTGGCAGACGGCTATCATTCGGTTGTCTTGGAAAACGGCTGCTATCTCCCGACGGAGGAGCCGGATGAGACCTGTCTCCTGAAGTCAGGAAGGGATGACCAAGGACATAAGCCACTGCTTCTCCGTCCCCCTCTACTCCCTCAGGGATGGGTGCTGGGCTTCCAGTGATGCCCAAACGTGGGGAAGAGCGGGGTACAGGCAGGATAATTGGGCTCCTGACTCTCAGAGACATGTCCCATCTCCCACCGTACCCTCTGATTTCCATCGCAGTCATTAGGGCAGTGTTTTCAAACCTGAGAACACTGGGTCCCTCCAAATGCTCAGCAGTATGATTCAGTCACTATTATTTGACAATAATTATCCCTCTAATACTGAAACCATGTTGAATTACTTCACCAGTTATAAATACAGATAACTCTTTGCAGTGTTAATTCAGAACAGATATTTTCACAGACCAAGGCTTCATTTTCTTAAGACAGTGTTTCACAAAGTTCAGAACTTGTGAAACTGAGATTATATTACCCATAAATGCTGTATAAGAGATTGTTTTTTTTACTACAGTAATGGTGTTTTTCGCAGACTTCCATGAAAATATGTATGAATGCATACAAGGTAAAGTAACAGAAGACTCACTATTGAGCTAAATCTAGATTCTAGACCTGCCCTGTCCAATATAGTAGCCACTAGCCACACATAGCTATTTATATTTCAGTTAATTACAATTAAATACAATTAAGAATTCAGATCCTCAGTCACAATAGCCTCATTTCAAGTGTGTGATAGTCATATACGGTCAGTAGCTAACATATTTGACGGTCAGATGTAAATCACTGCCATCACCCAAAAAGTTCTGGTGCCTTGTGCTGTTCTAGAATCTTCTGTAGTTATGAGGTAGCAAGCTCCATTGGCTTAAGAAAAAATTATGACGGAAAATCCTGAGTGGGAAAATTCCATTCAATGACTTTACTGTTGTCTAAATTGGGGGTTATCAACCAGTTTTTCTTTTTTATTGATCTTAAGAGAGTGGAAGGGGAGAGGAGAGAGACAGGAACATCTGTTTCTGTATGTGCCCTGACCGGGGTCAAACCGGCAACCTCTGCTCTTCGTGATGCTCTAACCAGCCGAGCTGTCTGGGCGGGGTTTCAATTTTTCTATCAATTTTGGCTGGGAAAAAGCAAAACCTGCTGGAAGAGTTCTAGACACTGAAACGTGATTTGCCAAGCACTCTACAGAGCTCATTTCAGATAGCTCTTTGCTTTCATAGAAAACCCAGATGGGTGGGTTCGGTCCAACCATGAGTCCTTGAGGAATCTCTGCCAAATGAATCATATCACCTCCTGCATCAGTGTTTGACATCTGACCTTAAATCTCATACGCTGCAGTTGCTGCTCACTTCCCCACAGCCCAGCCTCTAGCAGGAGAGGACAGCTAACTAGTCCTTAAACAGCAGTCGCCAACTAGGAACTACAATTTATTAGATACCACAATAACATAAAACTAACCACCATACTCACAACTTTGCCACTGGTCTTTCTGTTCTTTTTTAAAACAGAAAACCTCTGTGATTCCTCTAGGTAAACACAGCAGCTTCAGGTCCTTCAAGAACAGAGATAGTATCCCAAACCCCACACTGCTTGGATAGCTTCCAAATATATATTGTATTTTTGGAAACAAGTTAGGAATGAAGAAAATTCAGGAGGCCCATCCAATCCACAGAGCCCAAAAGGCCAATGCTAAATCAAGCACAGGCTTCATTTGAAAGTATCTGGGCCATGGGATAAAGTGGGGCAGTAATGATGTGGATGCTGTCCTGGAATCTTACTTCACTATAGCCACATATATAAGATCACTTTTTTTTTTTTTACAGAGACAGAACGAGAGTCAGAGAGAGGGATAGATGGGACAGACAAGAACAGAGAGAAATGAGAAGCATCAATCATTAGTTTTTCGTTGTGACACCTTAGTTGTTCATTGATTGCTTTCTCATATATGCCTTAACCGCGAGCCTTCAGCAGGCTGAATGGCCCCTTGCTGGAGCCAGTGACCTTGGATCCAAGCTGGTGAGCTTTGCTCAAACCAGATGAGCCCGCGCTCAAGATGGCGACCTTGGGGTATCCAACCTGGGTCCTCCACATCCCAGTCTGATGCTCTATCCACTGCGCCACCGCCTGGTCAGGCTAAGATCACTTCAATCAACATTCCATCACCAAGTAACATTTCCAGTCTCCTTCTTACCTCCTGGGAAGGCTTGGGAGGAGGTGTCAGGCATCCTGGATTGACAGCAGGTTTGGGGGGGATATATTCAGTCACAGCCATCAGTTTCTGCCGCTCAAAGTGCATCACACGACGGTGGCGGGTAACAGCTTTGGAACCATAGCGGACAGTCTGGAGGGTGGGCAGCCAGCCTTGGAGGGGAAATGACAGTGAGATGCAGCCTTTTGAAGGCCTTAGTCTCCTGAATACTCAAACCTTCTCTTCTAACAGCTGACCCTAGTTCAGTTGCTTGATCCTTTAAGGCTCCCATTTCTTCTGTGCTTCTTTATGCACAGAGATGGGGGGGAAAGAGGAGAACCAAAGACAAAGTATTTTGAGCACATTAAAAAAGGGAGGAGGGGCCTGACAGGTGGTGGCGCAGTGGGTAGGGCATCAGACTGGGATGCAGAGGACCCAGGTTGGATACCCCGAGGTTGCCAGCTTGAGCGCGGGCTCATCTGGTTTGAGCACAGCTCACCTGCTTGGACCCAAGGTCGCTGGCTCGAGCGAGGGGTTACTCGGTCTGCTGTAGCCCCACAGTCAAGGTACATAAAAGAAAGCAATTAGTGAACAACTAAAGTGCCACAACGAAAAACTGATGATTGATGCTTCTTATCTCTCTCCGTTCTTGTCTGTCTGTCCCTATCTATCCCTCTCTCTTGACTCTCTCTGTTAAAAAAAAAAGGGGGGGGGGAAGGGCAAGAAAACCTTTTTCTCAAATGGCCAAATAGTAAATATAAGTTTTTAAGAGACAATCTCTATCACTGCTACTCAACTCTGCTACTGTATCATGAAAACACTCATAGATAATATGTAAACAAACAGATGTGGCTGAATTTCAATAAAATTTTACTTATAAAACACTGTGACAGCACTGCCATAATTTGCCAACCCCTGGTATCAATCAGTGGTTTTCAAAGTGTGCCCTGGTCTCAACCAGTGGTGCTCAAAGTATGTCCCATTCCCAACCAACAGGAGCAGCACTGGAGAAGTTCTTAGAAATACCAGTTCTCAGGCTCCATTCCAGATTTACTGAATCAGAAGCTCAGGGGTAGAGTTCAGCAGTGTTTGAATAAGCCTTCTCGGTGATGCTGATGCATGCTGAAGTTTGAAAACCACAGCTCTAAGCAGTGCTCCAAAGCTCTCTCCCGTGATATGAAGGGGGGGGGGGTATACTGCCCTCAGACCTCCTCCAAACAAGTCTCCCCTTTGCTCATCCTGTTTGCCAGCATCACCAAAGAGCACCCCTCAGAAAATAAGGGAACCACTCAAAATACTGAGCCAAAGTGACCCCTTCATTCTCAACAAAAGAATCCAGGCTAGGAGCTTCCCACTCTCAGCTGTTTCCAAGACTGGGATGGGATATCAGGAAAGGTTTAGCTAGGAGGTAGTTCTAACAGTCAGAGCATGGTGAGTTCTTGGGGTGAGAGGTTTTATTGCTGGAGGCCACGAGGCCGAACTATTAAGAGCACAGGCTCTGGATCAGGTGAAACCAAATTTTAATCTTTCTTCTGTCATTTACTAGCTGTGACCTTAACCAGCCACTTGATGGGTCCAAACTTGAGTTTCTTCCTCTATAAAGAGGGGAAGAGAGCCCCTTCTTCATAGGGTGCTTTAAGGTTTAAATGAGATAACACATGTAAAGCATTTATCACTGTACCTGGCTTATATTATGTGCTCAAAATCATTCATCAAACAAATATTGACTGCATGCCTAATAATGTTAGGCATATGACACCTGTTGGCTATGCTGAATAAACATGTTCCTGTCCTTACGGAGTTTAAAGTCTAATAGACAAATAAACAAATGCTAAATTACAAATTGTGATGGGCTAAGGAGTCAATAAACAGGGTGCAGGATACAGATTTAATAGGGGAAACCGGCTTTGCAGGTGACAAGGGCAGACCTAAGGAGGTGACATTTAGACTGAGGCCTTAAGGAGACAGTGCCAAGGTCGGGGCGAGGAACAAAGTAAACTGGAGGCGAGCAAAATCTAGGCAGAGTATTACAGACACCTAAAGAAGGCAGGGGGATTAGGGCGTACACAATACTGTGGTTATGGTAGCTGCTGTGGCTCTGTTGCGGTTACCACTAGAGCCTGCAGTCATAGAAAATTACAATGGGGAAGGAAACTAGCGATCTAGCTGGGGGTCTTCGGGGGCTGTCTGGAGTCAGAGATTACGGGAGGGGAGACGAAGATTAGAGAGCGCCGGCCGTAACACGCCGTGAGGACCTGCGCCGCTCCTTACCCGCCTGGGGCAGGAGACCGCCTTGCAGAATCCCAGCCACGGCCGCAGCCATTGCCGCCGGAAGAACGGACGGGAGCCGAGTGAAACGGAAAAAGCTAAGGATTGTGGGAGACCTGGGGCCGGAAGCAGTAGGCGGATTCGCCGGCTGGAGCAGTAATCCGCACGCGCGGCGAGCCCGCCATTGCCGACGCGCGGCCTCGCGTCGGTCTCCTAGCAACGACGCTAAATCGCTCAACCGCTCATCCGCTCATCCGCAGCCGCAAGAACCACCCTATCCCAGTTTGCGGCCAGCAAAGCCCCTCGGCAACCCTCAAACTCCCGATTCTCCACTTCTGTTTATTTGTCTTCTGCCCCATTTCAATAATTTGCTCTGAATCAACCCCTTTCTCTGTGCCCCAACTTTCTGAGCTTCTCTTTCTTGGTACGATCCCGAATCCCGCTATTCTTAGGGGCTGTCCAAGCTGCTTTGCTCTTCGTACCAATCCCGCCCCAGGCCAGCCGCCTTTAGATCATGCCTGGAGGTGAGTAGGGAAATGGGATGGTAGGTAGGACAGTTGGATAACAGTAGAGTCAGGCTTTCAAGAATAAGGAACTGTAACAACTGAACCCATCTTTTCACAGCTAATCTTGCCCAGAGTCCAGAGGAAGGGGGCGTGTGCATTACTGAGGCCCTTATCACTAAGCGGAACTTGACCTTCCCCGAGGATGAGGATCTGTCAGAGAAGATGTGAGTGCAGGGGAGCGATAAGCGTGCTGGAAGATTGAAACACCTGGGATGACCAGTCCCCTGAGCTGTACTGATGTGACAACTAATCTTTGCCCCTCTTACTCCACACATTCAATCAGTGGTAGTGTCCAACTGATTTTTCCCTTCTTAAAAATCATTGTTTCTTTTCACCATGCCTACTCAACTGCCTTAGATCAGTGGTCCCCAACCCCCAGGCCACGGACCGGTACTGGTCCGTGGGCCATTTGGTACCGGTCCTCAGAGAAATAATAAATAACTTACATTATTTCTGTTTTATTTATATTTAAGTCTAAATGATGTTTTATTTTTTAAAAATGACCAGGTTTCCTCTGTTACATTCGTCTAAGACTCACTCTTGACGCTTGTCTCGTAAGTTCGACAATTATATTTAAAAATACCACAGTTTTTACGCTGGTCGCATAATTTTGTTTTGTACATTTATCTGTCCCACCCTAAAGGCCGGTCCATGAAAATATTTTCTGACATTAAGCCGTTTCGTGGCCCAAAAAAGGTTGGGGGCCACTGCCTTCGATAATGCTGCCATCACCTCAACAAACTCCTAATCAGCTTCCATGACTCCGGTCCAGGCTCCCTCCACCGTTGCCAAAGTGACCCTTTTAAATGACAGATCTGATCAGGTACTCCTTCATATAACCTTCCAGAATAAAATCTAAACATGCTAGCATGAGCTGACCTCTGCTGCCCATTCAGCCTTATTTCTTGTCACTCTCAATAAGTGTGCAGTTCTTCTAAGACCCCATGTCCTCACACCTTAGTACCTTACTACTTAGAGTGGTTGGTGCTGGGGGGGAGGGTCAGTGTGGAGCAGCAGCAGCAGCAGCATCACCTGGGAGCTGGTTAGAAATAAATAATCTTGGGCCCAACCTAACTGGTGGTCGCACAGTAGATCAAACCAGTGGCCAGAGGCACTGAGGTCTCTGATCTGATTGCCAGTCAAGGCATATATGAGAAGGAATGTACATATGTCACGTGTGTCAATGGATGCACAACCAAACTGGAGCAACAAGTTCATGCCTCCCTCCCTCTCTCAAAAAAATAATAAAATTTTTATTTGAAAACAAAGAATCTCAGGCCCACTCCAGACATACTGAATCAGAATCTGCATTTTAATAACTCTTCCAGGGGACTTATGGGCACATTAAAGTTTGAGAAAAGCTGAATAAGTACTTCCTACTCCTTCTGTTTGAAATACTTTCTCCTCATCCCCCTCTCATCTTTCTGGCTAACTCCTACTCATATGTCACCTCCTCCAGGAAGCATTTCCTGATTTCCCTACTTTAGACTCAGTGTATATCCCATGTGCTCCCCTAGTCCCTTGTACTTGCCTCTGTCATCCACTTGTCATAGATGTTTGGCTTGCTTCCCTAATAATGATGGGCAGGGACTCTCTCATTTATCTCTAGTGGGCATTCAGTAAATGTTATGGAGTTAATTAATGGATGAATGGAACAAGTGATTTTCCCTTAATGGACCACTCAAAGGGGAGATGAAGAAGGATCGTCCTGCAGAAATTGTCTCATTTCTGTCCCAGCCCCTCCCTCCACCATCCAAGCTGACTCAAAGAAGGCTTCCTTTGCCTCTGAGTCTATCCAGATATAAGCTGCTCTCATTGAGTTTCCCAGATAAAGAGCTCTGACCCCTCTCTCCCTTTGATCCTTCCCAGTGTTACTGACAGAGATCAAGGTCTCCAAGTCAACCCAGTTTCATGATCTGAACACCATCTCATGAGTCAAGAAGGTGTTCCTGACATCTGATCAAAGTCATTTAGCCATCCACTCCTTAAAACCTTTCCTGTCCCCATCCCATCTTCGCTGCTAAGAGTCCACAGAAATGTCACTCATACCTCCCTACTGACTGTTCTCCCAGGTTTCACACTATTGCCAAACTACAGACTGTCCGCCTGGACCGGGAAGGGATTACCATTATCAGGAATCTAGAGGGCCTCCAGAATCTTCACAGCCTCTATTTGCAAGCGGTAACTTCTTACCCCCTCTCTTTCTTCCCTACCTTCTCCCAGTGGACCAAGTCTGTCTGATCTAAAAGGAGCCAACCAGGGCATCTTGCCCTTTTCCCGGTGTTCAGGCAGGCATATCTTCCTTGAAACCATTCCCAGGCGAACCAGGAATTCTGAATTGAAAGACCAGTCCACCCCAAAAGAGATCCTGAGCATGTTCTCGAATCACTGTTTTTTGTCAGACACTTTCTTTTGGTCTAGTTCCTCTTGGTGTCTACCCGGAATCTTTCACATTATATAGCTCAAGCTCTTTTCCTGTTTTGAAAAAGAGGGAGAGAACCAAGAAGATTCCTCTGTGTCCTTCAGAACCTTGCAAGCTGTCAGTGCGGGTGGCAGTGGTGGGTGGTAGGTTGATCTGCAGCCTCCCCCAGATTGAATAAACCCAGCTCCCTGAACTTTCCCCACAGAAACTTAACAAATCAAAGTAATATATAGTCATTCTTCCCTCCGTATATGCAAACCCCCCCCCCCCACCGAGACGTTTTCAATTTCCCAGTGGCACCTTGGTTTCCTTGTCTTATTTACAGATCTTTCTTTGGTTGTGGGGTGAGCAGAGTATACTTTAATCAAGTTTAGCCAAATTTACACTCTGAACCATCCACATGGAGAAAGCAAATCATCCCAAAGTTGTGACAAACAGCTCAGTGACTGGGGTTATCATTCCCTAGTGCCAGATCTCCAGTTGCAAGAGTAGCCATGGTCTTGGGGCTTTGTCCCTTTAAAGGGTCCCCCACCCAGCTGTGCTCAGGTTGGTTTCCCAGCTTGGTTTGTTTCTTCCTGCAGAATAAGATCCAGCGAATTGAGAACCTGGCCTGCATCCCCTCCTTGCGGTATGTGGTGCCAGCCCTCGTGGGTGGGGGGAGGAAAGGGGAGAGCGAAAGGGGGAGACCTGGTAACACCCCAAAAACTGGTTCAGACCTCTTCAAGCCTGGCTTCTTGTCAGCTGGGGATCCAACAAGCTTAGCTCTGCTTCCCTCACCCCAGATGGTTATGTTGTTGTAGCGAAACCAGTGAGAGTGTACAGACGTTCTCTACGCCAACGTTCAAATTTAAAGGAGTCTTTTACTCAAAGCCGGCAACCGCATGGAGACCTAAGTCAGTCAAATCATGCGGCCCTCCAAACATAGTTTTTTTTTTTTTTTTTTTTTTTTTTTTTTTTTTTTTTAAAGATTATTTATTTATTTATTCATTTTTAGAGAGGAGAGAGAGACAGAGAAAGAGAAGGGGGGAGGAGCTGGAAGCATCAACTCCCATATGTGCCTTGACCAGGCAAGCCCAGGGTTTCGAACCGGCAACCTCAGCATTTCCAGGTTGACGCTTTATCCACTGCGCCACCACAGGTCAGGCCAAACATAGTTTGAAGTTAGCTTTTAAAGACAGAATTACACACTGATTGGGGAATGGGGAGGAGGGGATGCCTAGCAGTAAAAGAAAGCAGTGAAACAAGCTCATTTACAATGCTTATCTATAGAATTAATTCGGGGAGAAACATTCTAGGAACATCTGCAACTTCGCAGAACCAGCCCAAGGCCACAGCCTGGGAAACCAGCCTCAAGGCCATGGGGAGGGAGTCTTTTAAAAAACGTAAGTTCTGCTGAAAGTCTGTTTTAGAGAAACTGAATTCTGCTGCTTCGTTTCAATGTGTCCCCACTTGTCACTCAGCTGCTTAGCCAGGGGCCTGAGCACCGGACGCCCTCTGCCTCTCCCCCAGATGTCCTGATTCAGCTCTTTCTCTGTCCCCTCCCTTCCCTTACAGCTTCCTGTCTCTGGCAGGAAACCGAATCAGGCAGGTGGAAAACCTCCATGACCTCCCATACCTCCAGTTTCTGGACCTTTCTGAAAACCTTATAGAAACATTGAAGATGGGTAGGAACACCTCATCCTGGCTCATAGAATAAGTCCCGTGTGGGGCCCTCCCTCCTCCCTGCCCTTATCCCTCTCTCCCCGTGGCTGTATTAACAGCACAAGGGGGGGGGGGGCGGGGGGGCGTGCAGAGAGGCAGTCGCTTTGGGCTGGAAGGTGGGTATGAGAACCTTATTCTGCCACTTCGGTGCAAACAGATGAGTTCCCCCAGAGCCTGCTCATCCTCAACCTGACTGGAAACCGCTGCACCAACCAGGATGGCTACAGGTGAGGAGAAATTGAAGGTAGGAAGAAAGGGGTGATGGCTGAATCCCTCCTACTAACTCCGTGGGCTCCCTCTCAGCCTGCAAACCTGGAGTTCTCGATCCATGGTACCTTCTCCCCCCACACCCCAGCTCATCGGCCCCCTTTCCCTTTCAGCCTCATAACTCCACATGGAGCCAGCCCTTAGCTCTTTGGGGACTTCGCTCCTGGAAGCCACCATACCACCCAGTGTGGGCGCTGTCGTGTGTGCACGACCTCCCCGCTCCACACCCAAGGGCGCCCTCCAGCACAGCCGCTGCTTTCTGCCCTGCAGGGAGCTGGTGACCGGAGCCCTGCCCCTGCTCATGGACCTGGACAGGCAGCCGGTGTCGGAGCGCTGGATCTCGGATGGGGAGGATGAGGCCTCGGAGGAAGAGTTCCCAGAGCTGAGTGGCCCATTCCGCTCAGAGCGAGGTGACCCTGCTTTCCCAGGCTTACAGCCTCCCCAGAGCTCGTCCCTGTGGGAGGCAGTGGCGCCTGGGGAAGTAGCCCTAAGCCCACATCAGCACCTGGGCCAGGGGAGGACAGTCCAGCCAGGGCCAGGTGTCAGTCTGGGCACACAGGTGACCTGCCCTTCCCACCCCCTCCTTGGGCTCCTCCCCCATCAGGACGGCAGTTTGCTCAGGTCAGCCAGAGGCCCTCTCCCTCAGCCCAGGGCCCTGCCGCTGAGCCGGGCTCCATCCAGCACCACCACCCTGGCCCTCACAGGCTTCCTCAAGGAGCTGGAGCAGGACACGAGCAGGCGCAAGGAGCACAGGCAGCAGGCGGCCCTGACGGAGCACCTTCTGCGGATGGGGACGCAGCCCGTCCTCACTGAGCTCCCCCAGCTGCCGGGGCGGTCCATAGCGGGGGATGGCAGTGCTTGTGCCCCTCCCAGGCAGGGAAAGGAGGCACCTCACGAGTCCGCCTCCTTGCCACAAGCCTCCTCTGCCACCGAGAAACTGCCCTCTGGTTTCCAGGGGCTCCCAAAGCACTGTCCAGGCAAGGAAGGGGGTCAGAGCAGCTGAAGGCCTCAAGGCCTCTCTGGCTGGGGCACAACCAAAACTATGACCAGAAGAATCAAGAAATGAAGCGCAGCCCACGTCTGTCAGCGCAACCACAGGAACAAGAGCAGAGTGGGCCTGCTCTCCTCTGAGAGCCTCCTCTGAGGCAGGAGCATCCCAATAAAGTGTCTCCAGGCCCCGAATGTCTTTCACGTCACTGGGGGCATCTCAAGGGAAGCAATCAATAAAACACATAGGAAATCAAACACATTTATTAAGGCAAGTCCAAGGCGGCCACTCAGAACAAGGGGCATGCAGGAACGGCTCCGATCTCACCAGCGCAGGGGCCCAGCGCCCACCCCCAGGCCCGAGCCCCACGCCGCCAGGAGGAGCTGTGGGGCTCAGGCATACGCCTGGCTCTCCCTCTGCACAAAGGCCTGGAAGAGGCTGCCCAGCGCCCCGGGGGGTGGGGCCTGCTCCCCGGCCAGTGGCCCCCGCACAGCCTCCAGGCCTTCCTGCTCCAGCTCCCGCTGCTTCTGTCGAAGCTGCCGCCCCTGATCCTGCCCGGGAAAGGCAGACGTGAGTCCCCAGAGCAGGCTTCCCTCCCAACGAAGGGGGACATGTCTGCGGTCTCACACGGCAGGACAAACCACAGATGACCCGACATTCTCCTGCGCAACTGACTTTCGAGGGAGAGACCCCTCCTCCCAGCCCGGGAGTTTCTACCCTCCCAGATCCCCTTGTGTTCCCAGAACTCAGTTGGGTGTGGGGGAGATGGGCCGACCCCCAGAGTAGCCCCTATTCCCTGGGGGTTACCTGCCCACTCTCCATCAGCCCCAGGGCTTCCTGGTGTGCGCGGTAGAGACTATGCCTGCGATCCACCCGAGTCTGGAATCGGGGTATGGTCCGAACGGGGTCCTGTGCTCCAAAGGTCGGGGACAGCACCTGGGGGGCCTGGGCCGCCCCCACCCCGAAGATGAAAGGTTTGAACACTGACCTGATGTGACACAGACAGAAGGACCGAGGAGTCACCTCTCTCCATTTCCCCGGCCTGGCGCACTCGCCCCGTCCTTCCGGCCCGCCCCCCTCACCGGGAGGGGTCTGGTGTGGCCGTGAGGAAGTGCACACAGGGCTGCGCGGGGTCCCGGGGCAGGACGGACACCATGCTAGCCGTGGTGCGGAAGCCTCCCGAGTCCATGCAGATGCCGCTCTCCTTGTTCCTCAGGATGTCCATCATCACCTGGGCCGTGATGCTCCCTGCCAGGTGGGACAGGGTGAGGGGCCCCTGGGCAGAAGGGAGACCTTGGGCCTCAGGCCAGGCCCCCCAAAGGAACGGCAGGGGCAAGGGGCTGGCTGGCAGCTCCGTGGCCCTGCTGGCCTTCACCCTGGTCGCGCTCTGACCTTGCCGTTGCTGCAGTAGCTCCCGCCCGGCCCGGAAGCGGGCCTTGGCAGCTTCCATGCGCACCGGCTGCTGGGTCAGGGAGAAGACCTGAGCAAAGTCAAAGTTGCCCTGGCCACCCCACCAGCCCTGGGCCTGGGCGTGGGTCCGAAGCTCCGGGTGTTCGGCTGATATGTCTGTGCCAATGCTCAACTGGTTGGAGATGTTGCGGGTCCCCTCTGTGGAGGAGAAGGGGGACAGCTCACTCATCATTAGGCACCTATTCTGTGCCAGGTGCTTCGCTGGAAGCTGAGAACACACAGTGAAGAGCACAGACCTACCCTCGTGGAGACAGACAAAACAATCACAGAAATAAATGTGAGCTTGCCAACTGTGGTGTGATAAAGAGCCACCTACTTGCATGTGAAGGAGAAACCTGCTGACCACCAGAGAATCCTGGAAGGCTCCTCAGAGGAAGCAGCAGGCTGGAGCACAAGAGGATTTAACCAAGTGAAGGAGGAAGGATAAGTTCCTCAGTGGGCTCATTTTCTATCTTTCTGGATGGCTCCACCACCCAAGAGGTTTGCTCCTACACTGACCCTTCCCTGCCAACCTGCCCCACCCCGTTCCAGGGCTGACCGAAGAGGATGGCTCTGGGAGGCAGTTCCCTGCACTGGGCTCACCCTGGATCCTCTGTGCAGCCCACAGCCTCCCCGCCGTCTCCAGCACCCATGCCTCAGTCCGGTCCGCCAGCAGGAAGGTGTTGTGGTAGCAGAATGCCTTGGGGTCCTCCCAGCCACTGCCCCCCTGTCCATGACGCTCCAGCAAGCCTGTGATCACGTGCAGGGCTTCCTGGGCTGAGCTGCTCCGTTCTAAAGCCAGCCTGGCACAAAAAGGAGTCCAAGGGACAGAGGGCGATGGAGTACCAGTAACTAGTGGCAGAAGCTCTAATGGACAGGGTGGGTGGTGTCAGGCCCAAGTCCCCTAGAAAACCTGCCAACATCAAATATGCCACTGGGTTTCTAGCCGTCCCTGAGGGCTCCATGGAAAGGCCTGAGACACAGTCTCAGAGAGCGAAGTACCCGGAGCCCCACAACCTCTCTCCAGCCAGAGCTGCCCCACTTTTATCAGTTTTATAAATCAGGATGCTACATGAGATTTCATTTGAAAAACGTTTCACCTCTGTTGAGAAGAAATTTAGAACCACTGCCCTATTTCCAGGCCATGAGGTGGCCACATTTGAGAGTTTCCTCCCAGACCATAGAGATGAGTTCAGGAGAGAGGAGGGGTAGGGACAGCCCCCTGGGGAGGACACCAAGGCAAGGTGGGCGTAAAGGAGGAGGCCCCTGTGAACCGGGCCTGAGGGAGGGGAGGATGGCCTGGGCCAGCACTCAGCCCCCAGACTTCTGGTGTGTTGGGGGGAGGAGGGAGGGCAGGGCCGCACCTGAGTAGATCCATGCCCAGAAGGGCTTCCCCCTCCCCAACTGGCTCCTTGGTCCACACAGCCTCATTGCCAATGCAGACACCATGCTCATTGGCGCCCATCTCAGCCCCCCACAGCCAAGAAGGGCGGCTTAGGATCACAGCATGGGTCTTCAACACCTGTTCCACTTCAATGTAGGTACACTACAGGTCAGGGAGGAGAAAGGGAGAATCCACTCAGAAAGGGAGAGGTATATACCAGGTGCTGGCACTGTGCCAGTCAGCGTACACAACCCTTGGAGGAAGGTCATAGCATTTCCATCTTACAGATGAAGAAACTGAGGAAAACAGAGGTTAAATAGTAGGCTCAGTCCAGGTTGGTAGACTTGAAGTCATGCTCTTACCATGTCAGGAGGCTTCCCCGGTGTGGGGAGCAGGGAGGGAAAGGCCTTAGAAGAATGCCTACATCTGCCACCTCCTGGGACTCCATAAGGCCTAACCAACCTACCTGGAGCCAGCTGCCAGGCGCATGTGTGGCTGCTGGTACAAACACCACCTCCTGCACTTCGTCCCGGGGTCGGTCTGAGTTTTTGGCAAAGATCACAGCTGGTATGGCCGAGGCTGGTGGCACTGAGACAAAGCAGTCACAGGAGCATGGGGTGTCAGGGCTCCACGATGTCATCTGGGAAGAGGTGGAGATGAGTATGTCCCTTATGCGACCTCTCCACCATCCTGTCCAGGAATCAGTCCTGGGGAGTCCCTTTCCCAACACGTGAAAACAGACACTCAGGGAAGACTCTACAGTTGGATTCTGGATGCTCAGCACCCCACGCACAGTCCATGTGTGATGTGACAACAGACACCCACTCTCTCCCTAAGCTCCAGGCTTTGGAATCAGCAGGCAGGGCAGACCAGCACACTCTGAGGGCCCTGCACAGCTCACTTGTTACCCTTCCCCTCTTCAAGAGTTCCACGCCCCTCTTCTGTCCACCCCTTCTGGCTTCCCAATAACGTATGCCTCTCACCCTCTCTCCTTGCAAGATTTCCAGCTTAGTCCCGGGCACCACTACCTCCATTTAGGGTCAGGTCTGTCCTATTGGACGGAGGTTCCCAGGTGACCTGGAAGCCTTGTCTCAGGGGGCGGAGTTGGAACTGATCGCCTGCAGTTTCGCTATCGTCCACCAGGGTGCGCGCCAGCACCACTTCCTGGAGAGGGGTGGCCCTCTTGGGTCTTTCCTGGGTGCCTGCCCTTCCTGAGGAGCCCGGTTCAGGCCCGAAAAGGCTGCGAATTAGTGCCAACTCCAGTAGGATCTCTATGGGGAGCAGGAGCTGGAGGGTGGAAAGGAGCCACGTGAAGAGGGAGAAAAGAAAGACCGGGCTGCTGGGGCACCTGGAGATTAAGAGAGAACCTCAGCTGCTTGTTCCCGGGTTTGAATTCCAAAGGCACAGCCCCAGGCCCACCAACCTCCCCGTAAGATCTGTAACAGTGGTCATGCCAGGAGGTGTAGGGAACACTTAAATTAATGCCTTTTAAGAAGTGTACACACACACACACACACACACACACGAAGTGTACATATACATAAAACCCATCCAATGCCTAAAAGGCCGATTCTGCCCCACAGTGCTCAAACTCATAGGAAGATAGCTTTGAAAAAAGTTTTGGGAATTTCTACTCCAAAGAGATGGGGCATTTGCACATAGTAAAGCTGAAACAGTGCAGAGGTCTTGGCCACCGGCGTGGGGGTGTGGCATGCATAGGTGCAGAGGTGGGCTCTGGTCTCAAATGTTCCGCTTCCCGGGTCATTTTCCTCCATAAAGCACCTCCATAATTAATGCAGCTCGCATCCTTTTACCATGTCAGGAGGCTTCCCCGGTGTGGGGAGCAGGGAGGGAAAGGCCTTAGAAGAATGCCTACATCTGCCACCTCCTGGGACTCCTTTTGCTCTGAGGGGCCTTCCAGCACTGGGGGAGACACTGCAGATGACCTACTTCTCCCACACCCACCAGCCCAATAATCAGAACTGCTGCTCAGAGCCCTGGCCACGGTGCCCGAGCTCGCAGTCACACCTGGGATGGGAATGAAGGCAGAGGCTGAGGCTTTCCCAGGAGGTGGGCTGAAGGCAGGCTGGGTGATGGCTGTAGGAGACCTGTCAGAGAAGGAGGTGGGGGGTCTGAAATCTGAGATATTTGCAGGAATACACGGCTGATTCCCAAGATGCTGTCTCCAGGGATATGGGCTTCACTTTCAGAAATGGGACTGCCACTTGAAGAGAAGAATGTAGAAGCTGGGCTGGAGGTGGAAGGAGCAGTACCTGGAACTCTGCAGACCGGCATCTCATCTCGCTTCGGTGGGGTCTCTGGGGCAGGCCACTTTTCCTGCAAGGACCTCAGTTTTCTCCGTGGCAAAATGAAGGTGTTGCCTGACCAGGTGGTGGCGCAGTGGATAGAGCGTCGGACTGGGATGCAGAGGACCCAGGTTCGAGACCCCGAGGTCACCAGCTTGAGCGCGGGCTCATCTGGTTTGAGCAAAAGCTCACCAGCTTGAAACCAAGGTCGCTGGCTCGAGCAAGGGGTTACTCGGTCTGCTGAAGGCCCGCAGTCAAGGCACATATGAGAAAGCAATCAATGAACAACTAAGGTGTTGCAACGCTCAATGAAAAACTAATGATTGATGCTTCTCATCTCTCTCTGTTCCTGTCTGTCCTTGTCTATCCCTCTCTCTGACTCACTCTCTGTCTCTGTAAAAAAAAAAAATGGTGTTGAACTAGATCTGTGGTTCTTAACCATGAGTGGGGCAAGGAAGCTATTTTTAAACCACACAACTCCCACTGCACAACAGGATACTTGAATACTCCGCTATCAGAATGTCGGCGCACCGCCAGCACAGCGTCATGTGAAAGCTTGTGAAAACTGCAGAATCTCAGGTCCCACCTCAGACCAACTGACTCAGAAGCTGAATGTGATCAAGACCTCGGGTGTGAAGTTTGAGAAGCGCTGCTCTAATATAGCCCCAAGATGCATAACTGGGGAGGGTCTTGGGGAGGGAATCAGGGTATCTTGAAAAACTCCATGGTTGATTCTAATATGTCATCTGCCGGATGGGAACAGGAGGACAGTTTGGTCCTTGAGATTCTTTGCAAACCTACACTGCTGGGATGTGGAGCAGTCAGGCTCACTGGCACTAATGTGGAGGCGAAGGCTGCTTTAGGTGAGATGTCGGGGAGGAGTGGTAAGTGTGCTATTGCATGGCATGGCAAAAGCAAACATCAAGGATGTGGGCTAGCCGGACCAGGCGGTGGTGCAGTGGATGGAGCATCAGACTGGGATGCTGAGGACCCAGGTTTGAGACCCCGAGGGCTCCAGTTTGAGTGCAGGCTCATCTGGTTTGAGCAAAAAAAGCCCACCAGCTTGAACCCAAGGTCGCTGGCTCCAGCAAGGGGTTACTCGGTCTGCTGTAGCCACCCCCTCCCCCCCATCAAGGCACATATGAGAAAGCAATCAATGAACAACTAAGGTGTCGCAATGAAAAACTGATGATTGATGCTTCTCATCTCTCTCCGTTCCTGTCTGTCTGTCCCTGTCTATCCCTCTCTCTGACTCACTCCCTGTCTCTGTAAAAAATAAACAAAAAATTAAAAAATAAAAAAAAAAAGGATGTGGGCTAACTCGAGCACCTCAGGCGCCTGCAAGAAAGCTGGTTCACCTCCTGCACTTCCCCGGCCTCCCGCTGGGGGGCAGGAACAGGCAGGAGGAGAGGTGTGGGACTGCTGCAGCACAGCCCCAGGCGGCAGTTCCCAGGCTGCTTGCTGCTGTCACTTTCCCGTTCCTGATTTCACTCACCCACCTTAGAATTCTACTTCTACTTCCCAGGAGAGATGGCAGCTCAGAGAGGTCGCCCAGAGGGTCAGCCCAGATGTTCTGAATTCCCACCCTCCCTCCCAGCCCCTCTGAGATCATCCTGCCAGAGGCTCCAATTCTGAGGGGTCAGAGGTGGCCTTCTTGGGCTCCAAGGGGGGGTCAGCCAGGCAGCATTGCTGTCAAGGCAAACGAGCCAGTGAGTGTCACGGCCCCACCAAAGGCCCCCGCTAAGAATGCAGGTCACCGGGAGGAGCTGCTGGAGGAGGAGGGGCGGCCCCAGCCCTGCCCAGACAGGCCCAGCCAGCCCCACAGCTGTCCTCCTGTCCCTGGGACTCGCCAGGGGGAGAGGACTCATCAGGTTCCTGGGGTCTAATGCCCCCAGAACCAAGAAGACAAAAGAGGTGCCCTGAAGAGTGGGGGGTGGGGTAGGCATGAGGTGATGGGTCTGTTCCTTCTTCTCCCAGACTTCTAAGTGCAGGAGCACACAGAAACAAACATTCGGCTCCCAGACCGGGCTGGTTTTCTCTATGACCCCTAAATCATTCTTTAAAAAAAAAAAAAAAGTTTTTTTTAAAAAAAACACTTTTTTTCCATATTTTTTTATTTATTCATTTTAGAGAGGAGAGAGAGAGAGAGAGAGAGAGAGAGAAGAGGAGAGGAGAGGAGCAGGAAGCATCAACTCCCATATGTGCCTTGAACAAGCAGGTCCAGGGTTTCAAACTGACGACCTCAGTGTTTCCAGGTGGACGCTTTATCCACTGCGCCACCGCAGGCCAGGCCCTAAGTCATTCTGATGCCCCGTGCCAAGGCGGACCCTTTGAGCCCAGACTCTCCCAAACATGTGATGGGATGGGCCAACCTGAGCATCAGATTTAGCTCTAACAAATTAGAATGGGGGAAGTATAAATAGAAAAAAAATTTTTTTTGGCCAAATAAAAACAAAGTAGAATGGGAAGGTGAAGGAACACAATAATGTATATCCTGCCCCCTCGGAGCCCAAAACTGATCCTCTGTGAGTCTTCCTGGGTTTGGGGCTCTGGAGTTGAGGTTTTTACTCACTTGACATTACTTAGGTACTAGCTGCATACCAGGTGCTGGACGGCCTGGGAAAGAGCATGCCGAGGAGCGTTTCTGCATATCCGAGGGCGCCCCACGAGCCCAGCGAGGGCGCATGTGTGCACAGCCAGGTTGTGTAACTGTGGCGGGGCTCTATCTGGGAGCTGCAGTAGGAGCCTTTCCCTCACGCTTTCCAGCTGGGTGGGAGCCCATCAGATAACCTGGCTGCCTTTCATCGCCTTGTTCCTGATAGGGATCACCCTGGGTGAAGAAATCACTGTCAGTCACCCCCACCTTACAGCCAGAGGGACCAATTGACACACACACCCCCGTGGGGGTGGAGTGAGGGTGCCAAGAGGCTGGCTATCTCTGGGAAGGCAGGGAACCAGCGTTCTTGGCAGGGGAGGGGAAAGAGGGGGCTTGTATGTGGAGGAGGAAGGAAATATCTAGAACTTCCTCATTTGCACAGGTTAAGAGGAGGGAGGGGCAGTCAGCAGAGCTATCAACCCAGAGAGATCTCCTCCCTCCTACACCGGCCACCTCCAGCGCAGGACCACGCAGGACCGGACCCTTCAATCAGCTCAGCTCTGCCTCAAACAAAGGGAGTGAGTCTGCTCAGGGCAGCAAGATCAAAGGGAAGTGTCCACCCCACCCTGCAGCGGCCTGCTCCTCACTGCGGAGGGACACTGAGTCAAAAAGGAAACTTCGAGCTGGAAGACAAACGAAGCAATGATGTGGTTGATGACTTTATTATGGCATAAAAAACACAGGCTGTTTTTTCCTCCTCTCCCCCCACCCCCCCAACAAAGTGGGTTCACAGCAGTCAAAGAAAAAAAATTCCTACATTTCTCCTCTAGGGGGCTGCCTAGAAGGGGGCAGACAGCCAAGCAACCTAGATCTATAAAAGGGGGGAACAGAAGAAAATCTAACCAAAGCCCTCACCCCACACCTTAGAGCTGGAGGCCTCCATAGGGGAACATGCATGTCCCCCCACCACCAACACCTATTCGGGAGTTCCCCTTAGAATGGTCACTGGGAAAAGCTGTCCTGGTGGCACAGGGAGGGGGTGGCTGGTTTCGATGGGTGGAGGAGAAAGGCATCTCACACCCACAGTGCCCTCCCTCTCCCCCTCTCTCTACCTGGCCAGGTGACCTGCAGGCGCTGCCAACTCTCTCCTGCCCCCAACCCTTTCAGCAAGGAAAAGGACCTCTGTCTGGTTGGGTTAGCAGGAGGTAGGGATAAGAGGGAGCATAGAGAACCTTACTTCTTAAACTACCCTAGGCCCATGGTCCCTCAGGGAGAGTCACCCTGTCCCTTTTAAGGATTGCCTTCGACACAAACGCATATTCCCACTCAGATCCCAGCCCTATTTCCCATTGAGCTCCCAGTCCTTGGACTGGGCTTCAGCGTCCCCAAGGGAGGGAGAGACACTGTAGGCCTAGACCCCAGCAGCTTGGACGGGGTGAACAAGATAGGGTCTCCCTTGCTAGAGACCCCAGGCTCAGTAGAGAAACACACACACAAACAACCACACATGTACACACAACATGCACAGACACATGCCCTAATATTAAATAAAATACCCTTTGCTTATAACTTAAAAATCAATACATAACTAATCCTCAAATAAGGCTCTGGGTGGAAAGAGGGCAGGGGAAAGAGGGCAGGGGAAAGGGTAGGGCAGGGGAAAGAGGGCAGGGGAAAGGGTAGGGCAGGGGAAACTCACGGCCTCTTACATCAAGCCTGGGAAAGCCCACTAGTTCTAAAGTCCTATCAGCTCCTTTTCCTTTGCTGGGCTCAGCCTCTGCTGGACTTCTCCCTCCTCCCCTCCCCACTCCACGATCACAATCAGGATGTATTTCTAGTATATACAGAAAGGAACAGGGACGGCTTCCTGGACATCACCTCAGAAGCAGACCCCTTCCAGTGGGAGAACCACTCCTTCATATGGAAGAGGGTAGGAGCCCTCCCCCAACACACACTTGACATGAGGGGCAAGGCTTGCAGGAGCAGGGAAAGGGGAGGGTGAGCAGGAGACAGCCGGGCAGAGACAAAGTCCTCCACTCCTGAGTGGGACCCACTGGTGTCCCTCTGCTGAGGCACCCCCACACCCCCAATAATCGCAGCTAACCCTGTTCTTTCAATTGCCACGGGGAAGGCAAATGATGGGGAACCGAGAATGAGGAACTACTTCAAGTCTAGAGGGAGGGGCTTCTGGCTGCCCTGAAAGCTTACGTGGGAATGGAGTAACAGATGGGGAATGTGGACTACTAAACTTTATTTTATAAAGACCAAAGGTTAAAGACTGAATCCAAGTTTGAGAGGGAAGGGGTTAGTTCCCCCATCACATTGCTTTCTCTCATTTTCAAGGGGACTTCCTTGCCCACCCCCCCACATCTAGCTCTCTTCTCCACCCCACACATATGGCTGGGAAGCTGTCTCGGATTCTGGCTCTTTTCCCTCTTCCTTCATAGCTCCGTCAGACTGGGTCTGAAGGGTTAATAAGGAGACGCATCAAAGGAGTCATTTCTACAGCAACTATCTTTCCAGCCTGATAGAGACCTCTCCCGAAAGGGGACCCCCAGCTTCCCCTGCCCCATCTCAGCTCTCCCTCCGGAAACCCTAGGGGAAGAAACGCTATGAGGGGGATGAAAGGGACCTGAACTGCAGGGCGGTTCCGGAGGCGCTTTTATGTCCCGGTTCCCAGGCGCTAAGGGCGCGTCCAGACAGCTACCCCCAGCGCCCGGGGCCGCCCCACTCCTCTTTGCTCCTGGGACAGGACGCACGTCTTCTCCAGCAGGCCCCGTCGGCCCTCCAGCTGCTGTAGGGATACCCTGCCCGATCCCCTCAGCTGGGGGCTTGGGTGAAACAGCGGGGAAACCGAGAACAGAGGGGCACGCGTAGCTTCCCCCAGCCCAGCCAAACAGTGAAACGCGTCCCGTCCAGCCCCAGAGACTAAAACACCCCTACCGCCCCCTCTCCCTGACCCTGCACCACTTTTCCTCCCTCTCAATAAATAAACACCTTCTCCTCTTACTCAAGCCGCCCCTCAAGGACATCAGGTCAGAGGGGAGCTCTTCTGATGTCAGCGGGGAGGCGCTACCGAGGAGCTCAGTTGGAAGGAGCTCCATTGCCCTCAGCCTCCCGCTTGCTCTTGCCTCCCGGGGGCTCCACCGCTCCTCCGGCTTTGCCCTCGCCGGAGGCTACCCCGGAAGCCTCCTCTTTGGCGCCCTCGTGGGTCTTCATGTGTTTGGCCAGGTGGTCACTGCGCATAAAGACCCGGCTGCAGACGGCACAGGGGAACTTCTTGGTGCCCGTGTGGGTCTGGAGGTGGCGCTGCAGCTCATCCGAGCGCGTGAAGCGTTTGCCGCAGAAGAGCCAGTTGCACACGAAGGGACGGTCGCCGCTGTGCCAGCGCAGGTGTGCCTTTAGGTGCGAGGTCTTGGCGTAGGCTTTTCCACAGCCCGGGATGTGGCAATTGTGCAAATGCTTCTTCTTGCCCCCATCGGGCCCGCACGGAGCCCCCAGTCGCTCCGCCTCCAGGCAGTTGGGGCAACGGCACACGGTCTGGCCTGAGCTGCGAGGCACTGACCGACGGGAGCCTTTGGGCCGGGCCGTCCCGTCCAGACTGGAATCCAGCCCCTGAGACTCCGGGGCAGCAGCTTCCAAGGCCTTTGCCCCGTCGGGAGGCCCCAGAAGGTGCTGCCCTCCGGCGGCTGGGAGGAGGTGGTGCGGGTGTGGGTGGGGTGGCGGGGCACAAAGCTGGTGGTCTCCAACATAGCCCCCCAAGCCAGCCTGAAGCGCTCCGGGATGGCCAGGTGAGGTCAGTGCGCCCTGACTGTGGGGGAGGTCCATCCAGCTGGTCCCGGGATGAAGATCCCACCACGAGCCATCCTCAGTGCTTGGGTGAGTCGGCCGGAACCACGATTCGTAATGGTGTGACATGTCCGGCTGCAGGAGCTTGGAAAAGGGTCCCGGAGCCAAGGGATTGTCGCTTTCCAGGTCCTCGCAGGTTACCCGAGAGGATGCCCCTGGCAACTCATAGCCCTGCGAGAAGTCCACCTCCGGGCCCAGCGGGAGGCTCTGCAGCTCTCCAGGCTGCAGCGGGGAGGGGTAGTCCCCAGCCTCCGGGCTCGTGTGGCCCTGGTATGTTTGGAGAGGCTGCAGGTCGAGGCGCGGAGGGGAGGCGTGAGGCGCGTCCGTGTGCTGGCTGCCCAGAGAGCCGCAGACAGCGGTTAGCATTGCCGGGATGCAGAGTGAGATGGGGGACAGGGACGGTCAGGAGCACCTCAGGTGAGACCTAAAACAGGCAAAGAAGAGGTGAAGTGAGTAAAATCGCCAGCTGACTATCAACCCCAGCCTAAACCCCCTTCCTGCAAAGTGCACCTCCCCAAGCCCCCAGATGAAAAAGAGGAACACACTCTGGTTGGTGACTAAAGATCAGCTAAGAGAATTTGAGAACCCTCAGAAGGGTTGGGGATGTGAAGTTCTTGGCCAAGTGGGGAGGATGAGGGAAATCTGCCGTTCCCTAGCTTCTCTCTCCTAGGGGACCTGGCTTGTCCTGGGAGCCGGGCTGGCCCCGGCTGGCTGGCGGGTGGGATGCTCCCACACTACAATGCTCAAACCAGCCCACCCCAGCTGCGCGGGCCAGCAGAGGGGCAGGGCATTTCTCCGCTTCAGACCTGCTGCCAGCCTAAGGGGAGGCTCTAGATCCACTTCAGCTTTCCCACTTTAACTCAGGACACAGTGAGGAGAGGGGGCGATCTGTTCCTGAAGCTCCAAGCTTGAGGTGATCTGACTTCCCAAAGCCCAAAACAAATCCTAAGACTTTGGAGAAAGAGCCCTCATTCCATCGCTGAGGCATGCTCAGTGAGGAAGAGCATTTCACTGCTCAACCTCACTCCTCCTCAGGTCCCTGCGTGGCTCCCCCAAACCCATTCCCATACCTGGCAGCCACCCCATTCCCTCAGGAACTTCACCTCCCTCGGGGTGCAGCTGCAGTGCCAGTTGCTGGGTATACTTCTGGCCACCAGAGAAAGTTAAGCTGCCTTCCCGGTCCTGACCCACACTGGTGCCAGCCAGCTCACTCTGGCTGCTAAACATGCCCTTCTCCAATGGAGGGGAGACCCAGATATGAAGCTGGAAGGGGTCGGCTTCCCCAAAGAAGGGGGTTAGGAAGAGAAAGAGCTTGCCAGCAAGCTCAGGAAGGTAAAACTGCCACCCCTTAAGTGATGTGGGGTCAGAGTGGGGTAAGCAGAGGACAACAGGAAAATCCAGAATCACAGAAATTAAGAGGAAGAATTGCCCAAAGAGATTTTGTAAAGGGGTGCATTCTAGGCGTGGATTTTTATCCCACAGATAATTCTAATATGCAGCCAAGTGTGGAGACCCACCACTCAAGCTAACTCTTTTTTATTCTTTAAAAAGAGAAAACTGAGACAGTATTTGGAGAAGTGACTTAAACAGAGAGACATTCATTTATTCATTCAATCAACAAATATGTACTGTATGTACCTCTGAACCAGGCCTCTCCACTCTTTCCCTAAACCATTGGGAACCTAAAGACCTCCACCCCTTTCGTGACCATGTATCTGTGACTTGAAGGTCCCCTCCTTCTCGCCACCTCTCCCTCAGGCCTGGGAGCCCTGGTGCCCCAGGTGTGGGATTTGTATTCTCGGGCCTTCTCTGATTGCGGCAGATCTAGGTTGGGATCTAGGAGGTGCAATAGTTCAGGGCAGGGACTTCCCACAGCAGGGCTCAGCTGACCCTGCTACCTTCCCCCTCTGGGATCAGGAAGGGGGCCCTGGTAGCTTGGCAGGAGATAGAGGGGGACTGGGGCGCCTACTCAGTCCCCTGCCTCACCACAAGAAAAGAACAGGGTGAAGCAGCAGGAATGGAGCCTCAGGCCCAGGCAGGGCAGCCCAGATGGGGCTGGGCGGGAGCACTGAGGCCTGGGACCCTAATAGCTTTGGCGCCTGGGAAAGGCCCCAAGGGCTAGGGGCTGAGAAGGCTGACGACCCAGGCTCCACATTGTAGCCCCTCCCGACACAGGGCAGGGAGCCTAATCCGGGGATGCTTAGCCTGCCAGCAAGGTTTCGGGGTGGGAGACAGCAGGACGCGCACTCCCGGCTCCGCGTTCCCCAACGCTGGAAGGCAGCTAAAGACACCCTTCTCCCCTCTTCTGCCGGCTGCCTCTCCACATCCCCACAGCTCAGGCGGTCGGACCTCCGTACTCCCAGTCCTCAAGGTTCCAGTCCTCCGGTTGTCCCAGTCGCTCCAGTTTCCCCAGTTTCCAGCCTCTTCGGTCCCTCCGGTCTCTCCCGTCCGCCCAGTTTTCTCTTCGCCGAGGCTCTTAGCCCCTCGGATTCACCTCCCCCAAAGCCGTAGGAGGCTGGGGCGCGTTCTGCGCGCGCCTTTCCGCGAGGAGCCGGGAGCGCTCATCCCTCGCCACCCCGACCCGGGCTCCTACCTCGAGGCTGCGCTCGGACTCCCGGCACCCTGGCGAGCCACCGGCGGGCGCTGCTGGGTCCTGAGCGCGGGTGGGCTCTCCAGCGGCGGTGGGCAGGGGCGGAGGGCGAGCGGGGGCCGCGACCCGACCCGGCGGAGGAGGGGCGGAGGGCGGGAGCCTGCGAGCGAGCGAGGGAGCGAGCGACGAGGCCAGCTCCGCCCGTGACTCACCCGCGCGCTCTGCCTGCATCCCGGGCCCAGCGCTCCTTTTTCCCCGAAATCGCGGCCCCGCCCACCTCACCTGCCGCCGCCTTTAACCCTTGCGGGCTCGGCTGGACGGGAGGCCGGCCCGGCCCCAGCGCGAAGGGGGCGGGAGGGGAGTGGGGAGGGATCGCTAACTAGGTCGCCTCCCGCCCCCTCCCTCGCTCCTCCCTTGTCCCTCCACTTCGGGGGCAAGGGGCCCGGGCGGAGTGTTTTCCAGGTCCCGAGACCCGCCCCGCGGGGACGAGAGCTGCCCTCGAGCTGGCTCGGCCCGGTGGGGGCCCCAGGACGCAGACCCTGGGAGTTGGGGACACAAGAGGGGGCGGGTCCCGGGCTGAGGCCGAGCCCCCTTAGGGCGCCGTGTGCCCTGACGACCCTCGGCCCACCGACGCTGCCCCGAAACCGAGAGGAGAGAAGGAGACGAGGCTGAGCGCTAAGTACGCGTCCGGTCTGCTCCCAGCCCAGGCCGAGCGCATCTCGGCGGCCGCCCTCCTTCCCTGTTGCCCCCGCCGCTCTCTCCACCACCACTCCCTCCTCCGCCCTTCGCTCTCGCTGGCTCTCCGGCTCTCCCTCTCCGGCCACTCGCTCTTTCGGGGCGACCCTCCTCCTCTTCTCTCCCCTCCTCTCAACCCCCACCTGGCCGGGCTCTGCCGCCCCCACGCGGCTCCCAGGCCCCTCCAGCTCTCACTCTCCATCTCCCCGTAGGCAGCAACCGCGTCGCCTACTCAACCCACCTCTCAAATAGCCTCACCGCCTTCGCCCCGGCGCACCTGGCCGTGGGAGCTGGGCGGGCGCCTCGAAGGCCCTGGGGACGGACATTTCTGGAAAGAACTGAGCGACCCCGGGCCACCGCTCCTTTCCGATTCTCACCTAAATGTCTAAACCCAAGATTCTTTACTCTGGAGGAGGATCTGAGATTCCTCTGAGACAAACGAATGCACACTCACAATGCAGCTTTCCGGCAAAGTGTCAGGGCGTTCTCAACTCCCCCCTTTCCAGCTCCGAGCTGATCGCGGTCCCGAGCGCCGGTGGGTAGCAGGGCCGCGCCCCGCGCGCCTCTGGCCTCTGCACCCCGGCAGCCCGAGGCTCCCCTCCCGGTCGTCTCCTCTACCCCCCGCGTTGATCTCCCGAAGTGACCCTGGTCTGGTAGGGGAATTCTAATCAATTTTCGTATTCTTTTTGTCTTCGCGCCGGTTGGCTTTCCCTCAGCGCTCTGCCCTCGGCTTTTTAAATGTTCGGTTTTTGTTTTTTTGTTTCTTTGTTTTGTCCTTACAGCCCTTTTCGCACAGCCGGACCGGAATTCAGGTTGATTCCATCTCGCTTCCGCAGCCACGATTCCGCCACCACTGGGTGACCCGTCCCTGCATTCCCGTTCGCGACACGCTGGAGGTGCGACTATAAACCGGCTACCCTGAATTCACAAGCCACTTGAAATATCGATCTTTTGTGTATGTGGTTTTCCAAGAAATACGTCTCGTGTCCACAGACGACGTCTGATTTATCTGAGCTTCTCCCTTTTTTCTATGCCTCGGTTTCCTCATTTGGACAACCTGGGTACAAATTTGGGAGGGTTTCTTGGGGCTTAAAGGAACTGGGGTATTTAAAATACTTAGCCCCGTGGACGCCTGGTGAGCTCACAGTAAACGGAAGGTACCCTTCTGGTTGTTGTTGTTGTTAATTACTTAAAAGGCCGGCTCCCAGTCAATGTTTGTTGGATTAAAGTATATTCACAAAGATCTTTGGACTAAAAGTTGACGGACCTAAGTTCTAGCCCCAGCCCTGT
Organism: Saccopteryx bilineata; assembly: GCF_036850765.1. Lineage (NCBI taxonomy): Eukaryota > Metazoa > Chordata > Mammalia > Chiroptera > Emballonuridae > Saccopteryx > Saccopteryx bilineata. The sequence goes on from NC_089491.1 coordinate 376,580,705, forward strand.
ATTTTCTAAGCTGATCTGTCGGATCAGGTTGCTCTAAGCCTCAGTTTCCTTCTCTGTGAGATTTGGTTCGAGCGGCTGCCCTGGGGAGTCAAAGGACAGGCGCTTGGGAAGCCAGACGGGCGCCTTCCCCCACCCCCATCCATAACAACAAGGTTGTACTTTCTGACCAGTGGGGTCTCCTTCTTTCCAACACTCAGGCCAGTGAGATATAGCTTGTCAAGAACTGCTCTGGATCTTCGTGGCCACAACGACATTGACATCCCTCTCTATCCTCATGTTTTTATCTTCGTTCACGCAGCCTGCAAATCCTCGCTATTTGGGTTTGCATCCCTGCTCACAGCAATGTCTAGAACAGATTTAGGGGCTCATGTCACACACCCTGTGACTCAGATCCCTCGGTTAAATCCTATTTGACCCCTTGGCATTCTTTGCCTCCTCTTCCCTGCAGCCCTCTAATCTAGCCTTCTGGCTCTTCCCAGAGCTGCTGCTCTTAAGATGCTAACACTTGCTCAGAGGTCTGACTCTGGGTGGGAGACTGAGTTTCCCCCTCTCATTTATTTATAGGCACCAGATTGTCTTATCTTTCTGGCTTTTTCTGTATTCCTGAAAAGCATCAGGCAGAGGAATACAGCCCCTAGATGGTAGACACCCCACTTTTACCCCCAATCCCCCCTAACCACACCTCACCCTGACCTGTAGATACCTGGCTGCCCAGAAGCAAAGACCCTCCATCTGCCTGCGGCTCATCAGCTCGAAATTTGACAGTAATGCTGTTGTTGTCTTGGAAATCCAGCCACTCTGATTTCCTGCCCTGCCCAGGTTTCTGCTTCTGATTCGGCACTCACTCCCTTCCAAGGGACCTTCTATGTGCATCCCTCTGATTTCAGCCCTTCCCATTTCCCAGGTGCTAGATGTCTTCCTACTGATGGCCTGGTGGATGTCACTGCCCAGTAGTCTCTCAACACTGATCAACGCTGCCCACCACATCTCCCACACAAGCTAAGATCTGCCCGGGTCTTGGGTCATTTCTGCTCCTCTCCCTTATTCTCCCAAAGGGGTAAATAGACAGATTTTGCCACAGGTGTCCCTCTCCCATTCCTTCCACTCCTCTGCTCACACCTCATCCATAGCTGGCAATTCATTTTTTATGTGGAGCAGTCTCATTTATCCCCATGTTCATCATAATCCACACTTACTTATTGAGCATCTACTACTATATTCCAGGTGCTTTACCCAAATATCTTTAATTCCCTAAACATGCAGCTAAGGAGTTACTATTATTTTCATTGTACAGATGAGGAACTCTGCCAAGGATTAAAGAAGTTAAATGACCTGGTCAAGATTACACAGCTATAAAGAGACAAGGTTGGGGAAACCAAGTCTATCAGGCTTCCAAGCCTGTGTTCTGTCTTCTGTCCTTCTGGCCACCCTGTGGCATCAGCGATGGTGTTGGGATTCTGGCTCCCCTAGATCCTGAAGATAGAAAGGACAGTATTCTTAAACTGATCCCTAGATCAAAGTCATCTGAATTGCTGGGACAAGTCACAGCTACATCTGTGGTCCCTCCCAAACTCCAATTGCCTTTCTGTGGAGATTGCATTATGAAAGTATCTAAGCTAGACTGCCCATAAAAATTGTCTAGTGCAAGTCCTCATTTCACTAGTAAGGAAACAACCTCAGAACAAGAGAGGCAATTAGTTCAAAGTCACACAGCAAGTCAGAAGCAGAGCAGGGACCAGAACCCCAATCTCCCCCTTCCTGGTTTTCTAGTTGCTCATTTCTTCTCTCCTCTCCGCCCAACCTCTGGCTACACTAGGAAGACTGCAAGCTGGCGACTTTGCACACCAACACATTGCTCCTTTCCTTTTTTCTTTCTATGCCACTGTCCCAGGTTCCTGGGAAACTGGACAGAATCCAGGGCTGGGGCCAAATAGATTTATTTTCATTCAACAATTGTTCATTTAGTAAACATTTCCTGAGGGTCCACCTAGGGTCCAAGCACTAGGCTGGACATTAATTCTATCACAAAGCCAAATATCACTAGCATCCACATCCCTTTTCAGTCTGAAAGGTGAACCTCACTGAGGATAGTGCATCTGTTATGTTGGGGGCGAGTTATCTACAAATGTGGGTGCACATTATGCCTGTGTACCCGTCATGCCTGTGAGTGCCTCTGGGGTTTGAATGGGGGGGTGTCTGTCCTCTTCATGTAAAAGGCCATGTACAGTGATTTCTCTCCTCCTACTTGTTGTGCAGGTGTTTATCAGGCATGAACTTCTGGAAGATGAGCGTGTGCCCTGCGTGTCTGTTAATATTTGCTTATCTTTTCTATCAGAATTAGGAATCCGTCTATTATCTGGTGAATCCACTCTCTCTCCCCCAGATCTCAGCCCAGCCCAGTCCAAAGGCCTCCAAAGGAATTCTCTATACAGAGACTGCCAAGATCTCCCTCTTACCTACCCCTCTCCAACTCAGAAAGAATCAAGCCTTCCAAACCCTTCTCAACAATCCCCATTTAAGTGGACACCTCCGTCCCCTGAACTGGACAGGAACAGCCCTCCTTACCAGTCCATGGAGCCCAGAGCTGGCAGCAGCAGTGAGGGGCAAGTGGGGGTGATGGGAAAGCCAGGCTTTATAAAGGAGGCGACAGTCAGTCCCGAGGGGGAGGTGAGAGCTAAAGCAGGGGAGCTGCCAAGTCCCCACGGCCCCTCAGGAAGCTTTTAGGCTAATCCAGGAAACAGTGGCCCCGGCTCCCCTGGGGGAGGGAGAGGGGGTAAGATCTGAGTCTCCGAGGTGTGCCAGGAAAGGAGGATTTCAGCTGGAAGAGGCAGCTGGGGTTGGGGGTGGGAGAGCAGGACTCCCTTCCCACCCCAGAGGTGGGCCGGGCAGTAGGAGGACAAAGTGGTTCTTGCAGGGTGGAGGGAATGAGCTTCACCAGGGCCGAGAGCTGGGACTCTCCATTCCATCACCCTCCTTGTGAGTTTCTTCCATGGCCTCGGTGGGAAAGAAGGAAGTACCACTTTTATGGCTTAGGACACTCGCACATAAACAGCCCGAGTTGGTTCCTCCCTGCAGACCTCCCCATCAGTGGGTCGGCTACTCCAGCAGATCTCCCCTACTTCCGCTGTAGCTTCATCTCTCCTTCTCCCTTTCCTTCATCCCCTACCCAACTTAGATCCCCGGGATCCAGTGTAATCCACCTTTTGGATCTGGGCTCTTTCATTGTCAAATGGGGGAGGCAGGAGGCCCTCTCCCTGATTTAGGATAGGGTGAGGCAGCTTGGGATAAACAAGAGGTCACCTAAAACGAGAGGCAGAGCTCAGCCAAGAACTTTTATAGACAGTTCAGGAATCCGGGGACTCCAGGAGGGTGAAGAGGCCGGGGACACAGCCTGGAAAGGGAGAAGGGGCCCGGAGGTGAATTTAGGTGGAGCCCCCACAGCCACAACTATTTACAAGAACTTAATTTTAGGGTGGTTGTAAGTTCGGGAGCATGTCCTGGAGCAGAGAGGGACAAAGACCGGGAGATGAAACAGAGTAAGATTGGTTCCCCAAAGCTTTCTGAAGCTAGGAATTCTGGCCCACGTAGGAGAGTGGCCTGGCGTTCTTGTCCCATTCTCTGCCATAGCTCAATGTCCTTGGTGCTGAGCACAGAAACTGCTGTGCACTCCCTCTGCACATGCCCAGAACCGGGCAACCCAAGGCTGGCGTGCCACCTCCCCCAAGTCCCCCACAGGGTGAGTCAGGCCGTCTTTGCCCTGAACTCTTGTCCTGCTCCTCCCCCTCCACCCCCAGAAACCTCTAGACTGGGGATTCCCAGTCCCTTCATTAGCTTTTCAGTAATTATCCCGTAAAGGCCTCCACAGGTCCTTCCTCTACCCATTTCAGAGATGAGAACATTGAGGCCCTTAAGGGAGCTTAAAAAGCTCGTCAGAAAGCCACCCAATCAGGCAGGAGAGAGTCGAGTGGTGGGGGCTTAGGAGGCAGAGCGGCACCCGCTCCTTCAGTCCTCAGTGAAAAGGATGGGGCCAGCACAACTCCCTGGGAGCACCCTGCGGCAGGACCAGGACAGAGGCAGGCTCGGGGAGGGGCTTCCTTGTCCCTCCCTACCTTCCAGCCCAGAAAGTCAGAGTGTGTGTGTGTGGAGGGGGGGGGACAAGCTGAGGAGACCACACAGGTGGAGTAAATAATGTTAATACGGGAGCATTATCACTAGGGCATTTCCTCATGGATAAATGTCTCAAATACCAAAGGATGCCTCCAAATTATAGTTAATTACAGAGTTGATTTGCATAAATTATAAGGTGAGCATACAAATTCTTTCAATCGGTTCCATATGCTTAGGTAGCAGGTCCAGTCCAAAAGATGGGAGAATCTTGGGGTGAGGGGAGTTGGGGGGCAGGAAAAAGTCAGCCCTGGGCTGGCCCTGCTGGCCCACACCCCTCTCCCCAGCATTGGACCGGCACAGGGTGCACAGAGAGCCTGACTGGTTTGCCAGGAGGGGAGCTACTGACACAACGCAGACCGTGTTTGTCAGGAGACCCCCTTCCCTCCCTGTTCGTACCTCAGCACAGTGCACTTTCCCAGCACACTGAGGAGGAGGAAAGCTGGGGTGCAGTGCAGCCTGGAGCTAGCGGGGAGGGCGGGGCTCCGGTGCTGGGTGAGGCTGAAGACCCAGCTGGGTCAACAGGAGATCCAAACCCCTCTCTCCTGCTCTTAGCTCCCCCTGGATCCCCCCCCAACTCCAGCTCAGTCCAGAGCCAACCCTGGATCCCAAGTTTGATGTTGCCGCTGCCTGCACTTCCCAGGTGGCTCCTCAGAGGCTCAGACTCCCAGACTTTTGTCTCCAGTGCCTGGGCCCATTTCCTCTGCCCTTGCCTCCCAGGCCCCCCGCCTCCTCTAGCTGCTAAGACTCTGCTTCCTTCTCCAGCTCTCTAATTTGTCCCTCCCTCCCAGCCCCCACCCTCACCCAGATGTCTCCCACTCTTCTCCTCTTCTCTCCGTCCTTCTCCTCCTTCCCAGCCTCCCTCCCCCAGAGATCCCAGGTCCCCCCTACTCTCAGCTGTCGACTTTGCTTTGCCCTCCCACCAACAGCTCTCTGCTGCCCAAGCCGCTCACCCCCACCCTCATGCTAGCCCCCAAATTTTTACCGCATGTGTACTCTAATTTCTAATTGTTTTCAGTATACCTGCTCCAAAGGCGGAAGCTACTGAATTAGTTTGGGATGCAGAACCACCCGGGGGGGGGGGGGACTGGGGGACTGGACTAAGGTCCTCAGGTGCACCTGGGTGAGATTTTACCTTTGTCTTCAAATCCAAAGTCTGTGAGAGGCCAGGGTGGGGGTCAGAGGAATGAAAAGAAAAGAGCCTAAAATGATTCCTGGTACTTAGAGCCTGACAAGCATCAACAAATGCTTGTTGAATGAGTGAGTGAATGAATGAATGAGTGAATGAATGAGTGAGTGAATGAATGAGTGAGTGAATGAATGAGTGAGTGAGTGAATGAATGAGTGAGTGAATGAATGAGTGAATGAATGAACGAGTGCGTGAGTGAATGAATGAATGAGTGAGTGAATGAATGAATGAACTGGGAATGACAACTGGTCTGTGGAAGTCCTACAGAAGTGCCAACTTGGTAACAGGAATTACTTCTCATCTAGATCATTTTTCAGATCTCTTATAGGCTTCCTGCCACTTCTGGGCCTGGCCACCTACGCTGTCCTCCAGACCAACCCTGAAAGGCCACTCCATCTTGGAACTCTCCACATCCAGTGGCTCTCCAGTGCTAACCATGACATTCAAAACCCTCCGACTCGGCCTCTACCACCTTTGCAACCTTCACTTCCCTTGGTTCTTGTACAAACCCTCCAGCCCAGGCCAGCCTGCTGGGCTCAATGATCACCAAATATGCCTCATCTTTTTACTTTTGCTCCAACAATTTCCACCCTGCCACCCCTTCTTTGCCTCAGGGAAGCCCAGCATCCTTCAAACTCCCAGCTCAAACACTGCTTCTCAGTGAAGCTTCTTAGTGGCTGCACAGTACTGGCTGCTCCTCTGAACTTCCCCAGCACTTCCTGCACACGACCTGTTTCCATGGGGTTGTCTTATTTCCCTATTGGTTGGGTGGTGGGCTCTTGGAGGGCAGGGAGCACGTCTTTTTAGTGCCACCCAGTCCTCACCTCGGTGCCTTTCTTTGAGAAGGGGTTGGATAAGTCACAGCTGAGTGAATTAGAAAAGTGTTTCCCTGAAATCAAAGCTTCCAGAATCTCTTAGCTGAGGAGGGCGGCAGAGGAGGCAGAAGCATGGGTCAGTTAGGAAGACACAACAGAGGCCTTGAGACCCAAGGATCCATTGAGGTAATGAGCCCAGCTTCCTTGCCGCCCCTTCTCTGCCTGCCCATCCCGCATCTTCTCCCCCCACCCCTACCTCCATACTGGCCCTGGCTGTGTGATGGACGGTGAGGGATCCAGCAGGAACGCCTGGAACATGCAGGGTTGGGCTAAGAGCTGGGGGAGTGGAAAACACTCTGCCCTGTTAGCCCGCTTGGCATAATGTGTTCGAGGTTTGGGACAGAAGGAGCAAGGGCAATGAGTGGGAGCTTGAAGAAAGCGCTGGCTACACAGCAGCCATGGAGAAAAGCAGAGGCAGAGAAAGAATTCCCTTTCTCCCTCTGTGGGCAGTCAAAATTCTTCTTTCCAGGGTGGCAGCATCCTGATCATGTCATGCCTCAGCTCAAAAGCATTCAATGGCTCCCCATTACCTACACGAGAAAATCCATACTCTGTCCTGAGCACAGATTTGAAGCTCCGTACCCCATCTAGCCTCAGCTTACATTTCCAGCTTCATCCCTCACACTCCCCAGGTTCCAGCCGCAGGGGGATTTCACTCTACCCTCATTCACACATGTTCATGCCCCATATGGTTTCTGCTCTGAAATGCTGTTCCTATTGCTCTGCCTGGGAGCTCCTATTGACCTTTTGAGGCCCAACTCATAGGTCTCCTTTCTCTATTAAGCCCTCTCCAGTTTTCCAAGGTATCCTCTCCTGTGTTCCTACAGTCCTAAAATCCAAAGGGCTCAACACTGATGGGTAATATGATTATGTGTGTGTGTGTGTGTGTATCAGAACCTCCTTGAAATATTGGAATTTGCTCTGTTCACCTTTGTAGCCCCCCAGCATCTCGTTTGGTAACTAGTCTGGGTGTGCAATAAATATATGTTGCACTGGATTGAATTGAGTCTTTTGCAGAACAGAAGGGGCTGCCAGGCCAGAGGCTGGTGGGTTCTCTCTAAATCCCTTTGTCATTCCCATCCACAGTTGGCCTCATGGGCATCAAGATGCTGCATTAGAAGCACGCCCTAGCCTTCCTTTTTCACCCCCCACTGTGCCTAGTGCCTTGTCAGGAACCCAAGGTCAGGCTGGGAGGTGAGACCCCTGAGGGCCCTGCATCCTGAGTCTTGGCCAACTGGGCACTGCCACCAACCCGCAGCCAGAGTCACCCAGACAATCTCCAGCTGGATCCCACGAGAGGGGAATTAGAGGGGAGGGCTAGGTACCAGGACCTGGCAGGCAAAATTGGGAGGGTAGGGGAGAAGGCGGGCAGTGCCCTGGAAAGGGGGCCGGTCTCATTGTTGTGGTCTGTCTGGGAGATTCCTCCCCTTTTTAATTTGCTTCCTGATTGAGGGGTTGGCTCTGCCTGCCCAGCTCCCCCGTCATTATCTGCTGCCGGTGGCTCAGGTGCTGGCGAGCCTGGTGTGGCCCCTAGGTTATTACCTGGGGCTCTGGGGGTGGCAGAGGCTGCCCCTCTGGCCAGGGGGGGGGCCCTGTCTGGGATTTCTCCTGATCCTACCACCCACAGGGGCAGCCATCTTGATGCCTAGCATGATGGGCATACACACAAGGTGGGGGGCTCCTTTCATGGTAGACAGCTGGTCCTGGGGGGACTTCAAAGACTAGAAGAAGCTTCATGTGTAAAGTGCCTACAGTATTGATTCGGGAACTTAAGACAGGTAAGACTTGGGCGCTAAAGTACCCAAAGCTGGGGCCATTCCCCAAAGGTGAAAGGTATTAAAGTTAGACATCAAGAAGGACTTCTCAGCCAAGATGGAAATCAAAAAGGGAGAGAGCAATGAAGCTTGGTGACTCCCATCCTGAGTTCCCCCTGTTCTGCAGCATTAGAAAACCAAAAGTCAGAGGGAAAGGCCTGTCCTTGATGCATGAACCTGTGATGACCAGAACCCAGAGTCTAGGAACTTCCTGTAGTATGAGGCCGAGGGGCTCCGGCCCATCACTCAGTGCTCTGGTGCACTAGGCCTTAGACCTCTGCCCAGCTCCCTTGGACACAGCCTGGGCACCTACAGGGAAGGGCACCCTTGCCTCTCCCTCTCTCTGCGGCCCCAAAGCTCTTACCCTTTGCCCTGTCCCTGATGGAGCCTGTGGGCTTCAGGGACCAGAGATAATATCAAGACAAACAGGAAGTGCCCAATTAGAAACATAAAGTTTGTTGTTTTAGAGGGCGCCCAGCGCCAAGCAGCGGTGCCAGGTTGGCAGCCCTGGAGCCTGGCAGCTGCCTGCCCTTCATGCCGCCAGCTGCCTCTTCACAACCTCACTTAGGACCATGGCACGAGGGATCCCCAGAGAGGTGGGGAGAGGGTGGGGCAGGACAGGGAAGGGGTTAACCAGAGATTCTTTATCTTCAGCAGCTGAACTTTCCTAGTGTCACTTCTGACTTGGACTTGGCATTTCATCACTCATTCAGCAAATCTTTTGAAGTGCCCTCTGTCCCAGGCACGTGTGCCTGCAGCCACATCCCCTGTGGCTGACACATTACTCACTAAGGTGTGAGCACCGGGGACCCAGGTTTTTTTTTTTTTTTTAATTTTTTATTTATTTATTCATTTTAGAGAGTAGGGGGGAGATAGAGAGAAAGAGAGAGAGAGGAGAGAGAGAGAAGGGGGAGGAGCAGAAAGCATCAACTCCCATATGTGCCTTGACCAGGCAAGCCAGGGTTTTGAACTGGCAACCTCAGTGTTTTCAGGTTAATGCTTTATCCACTGCGCCACCACAGGTCAGGCCCAGGGTTTTTGCACTGCCCCACTCCCAGTGCTTGGAATGGTGCCTGACACCCTATAAAGGCTTTATAAGTTTGTGAAATGGATGAATGGAGGATGGATAGGGGGAAGGAAGGAAAAGAGGGAGGGAGGGCGGAAGAGACCCTCAGAATGGGCATGGGAAGGTCCCATGGTTTTTCAGTCCAGGGACTTTCTTTTTTTTTTTTTTTTTTTTGAGAGAGAGAGAGAGAGAGGCAGTGAGAGAGAGACAGGAACATTGAGCTGCTCCTGTATGCGCCCTGACCAGGGAATTGAACCGGCAACCTATGTGCTCCAGGCTCCAGGACGATGCTCTAACCAACCAAGAATACTGCCAGGGCTTAATTTTTATTGATTTTTTTTTTTTTTTTCATTTTTCTGAAGCTGGAAACAGGGAGAGACAGTCAGACAGACTCCCGCATGCGCCCGACCGGGATCCACCCGGCACGCCCACCAGGGGCGACGCTCTGCCCACCAGGGGGCGATGCTCTGCCCATCCTGGGCGTCGCCATGTTGCGACCAGAGCCACTCTAGCGCCTGGGGCAGAGGCCAAGGAGCCATCCCCAGCGCCCGGGCCATCTTTGCTCCCATGGAGCCTTGGCTGCGGGAGGGGAAGAGAGAGACAGAGAGGAAAGCGCGGCGGAGGGGTGGAGAAGCAAATGGGCGCTTCTCCTGTGTGCCCTGGCCGGGAATCGAACCCGGGTCCTCCGCACGCTAGGCCGACGCTCTACCGCTGAGCCAACCGGCCAGGGCCTTTTTATTGATTTTTAAAGAGACAGAGAGAGGAAGTGAGAAAGCAGGGAGGGGAAGGGAAGCATTTGTCGTTCCACTCAGTCTTGCATTTTCTGGTTGCTTCCCCTGTGTGCCCTGACCAAGGATTGAAACTACAACCTTGTTGTTTCGGGAAGACGCTCTTAACCAAATGAGCTAACTAACCGGCCAGGGCCACCATGGACTTCTTAATGAGAGCACTGATAATCCACAGGTGCTCTCCTCGACATCCTGTCCACTCCACATGAATCTTAAGAGTCTTGACACCAGTAGGTGGCCAGTAGTTCCTTTTCTCACCCAGCTGCCACCAGGGGGGTCATCCTCTAGGAAGTGATGAGAGAGGCTGAGGAGAGAGGGCTGATCAGGGAACACGGGCAGTTCATGCAGAAAAGCCCACAAGGTCATTACAGGTCTCTCCCTGGGCATCAAAGTGCCAGTGACTTCCCAAGGCCCTGGAGCTGACTGCTGTCCTGGGCCCTGGTGAGTGGCCCCCTGCCCCAGCCCTCCTCCTTCCTCTGTGACGGTGCCAGGTAAGGCTTCGGGCACGGCAGAGGCTAAACCGAGAGCCACCCCACCTTGTTCCTGCAGCGCCATCCCCCAATCCACACCCAAGAGGTGAGATCCTGGGGCAGTTGGCTTCTGACAGCCTGGCATCGACTCATGCCAACAGCTTGGAAGCTGCAGTAATTAGAAGGGAAGAGGGAGAGAGGGGGGAGAAGGAGAGGGAAGGCAAGCTCAGGAGAGAACCCTTCTCCTGCCTGCCGCAGGGCAAACTACTTCAAACGAATTCGTTTCACTCTTGTGAAACTGAAGACAATTTCCTTTTCTGTCATAAAACAAATTATTGCTCATCAGGAGTGCTGGGCTCTGGGCTTGCCTCTCTCCTGAAGGGTTTGCTTCTGCTCTGTGCAGGGCCCCAGGTGGACAGGAAGATGGGGTGGGTCAAGGGAGGAGACAGGGGTGGGAGGAGGGGGGATTCATGGAGTTGTGCCCTAAGGAGGGGTGGGAAGAAGGTGTGAAGAGATTAATGTTCCCCTCAGGAGTGAAATAGCGCTATACCCCCTCATCAACCTCCTCCACTGACCAGAGAAAGGGTCCAGGACCAAACCACTGGCCCTGGCCTCTGGGAAGGTCATCTCATCCATCCTCCTGCCTCTGAGCCAGCCTGGAGGAGGCTCCACCTTCTCCCCCAGGCACCTGTTCATGGGGTGGAGGGGAACAGGAAAGGGAGGCCCAGAGAAGTTGAGGAACTTGCCAGAGATCACTCAGCAAATTAATTAATGGCAGATCCAGGATTAGAACCCAATGGGTTCTCTCCCAGGCCAAGATTGGAGGATGCCCAGGGGCTTTTGTTAGCACTGTTTATGGCTCTGGCTTGCTGCTGTGAGCCCAGGGAATCCAAATACTCCTGCTGGGCACGCAGAGCTTGAGACAGAGAAGTCCCATGGGGCAGATTCCCTTCATCCTCAATGACTGGCCCCCAAAGCTGGCCTCCACCAAGCCTGCTCATATAGGAGGGACTGTCACCTCTCCTGGACTTTGCTTTGGTAAATTCTTCCGGGAACCTCTGGTCAGACCCACCAGAGTCGCCATGAAAACCTTCTCTCTTCCGACCCTACTCCTCCCCACAAAACTTTCACAATTCTTCCTTTCTCTCCTCTGCCCTATTCCCTGGGACAGAGCTTGGGGGGGAGACACAGTTTGTATTTATTCTCCAACTCTTGCCAGTTCTTTCTCATCACCTCCCCTGATAATTGCCCTCATCCCCTCCCTCACTCTTCAAGCTCTGCTCTCAAGGACTTTCTTATTCTTGGGGTGTTTCTAATCGGGGTGAGGGGAGATCCAGGCCCCATCTCCGGGGAACTCCTGGCTTACCTAACTAAGCAAGACCACCCAACCCAACCATCAGGAAAGACCCTGGCAGACTCTGGCTGAAAGAATGGGTATGGGCAGCAGACTGGGGAGATGGGGTAGAGCCGGAAGGAAGAAGCAATGCCAGGTGAGGGCTTCCAGGAGGAGGAGGGGGAAGAAGATGTGTGGAGGTGTTTGAAGTAGAAAATCCAAGCCACAGAGGAAGATCAGCCCAAGTTGGGGCGGCATCATAATGGCTGGGAAGGAGCTGGAAGCCCAGACACGCGGTCAGGTGGCAGCTGGGAGGGCCCAGGTGGGGCAGACACTTCTGGTAGTATGGAAAGCCAGTTCTAAGTCAGGGGGAATAGAGAACTGTTTGGGGACTGGCTGCCACAGCAGCCAAACATCTGTGGGGAGCAAAGGGTCGAGGACGGCGTCCAAGGCTGGAAGGGAGACCGGAAAGTCAGCCTGCCCACCCCTCTGCCCCCAGGCACACGGCCCTTTCTCTCCCAACCCAATGTCCAGCGCTCTTCTGCTCCCTGGGAAAGTGGGCCTACCACCTGCCCAAGTTCCGTACTTGGTAACACCCCTAAAAGTTCTTCCTTGTGTCCAACCACAATTCCCCTGGTGGCAGTTGGCAGCTTGGCAAGGAGAGGGTCAGGAGAGAGACTGCAAGCAACTGTGTCCCCCCCACCCCCAGTGGTTTCCCTATGGCTGGGAGGGAGACAGGGAGGAGGAGGTGAGCAGAGGGCAGGGCTGGGAGACGATCGTGCCCGGGCGAAGACTCTGGCTCATCGGATACGCCACGCTGGGAATCCAAGAATCCACGGTGGGAATGGGCCGGGCTGGCAGGAACAAAGGATGAAAGGGAGGCTGTGCGGGCCGGCTGGGACATCCACACCCAACGCTGACGTACTTCAGAGGCCAGTGACCTCAGCCAGGCCGGCAGACCCCATCGCATTGCACTGCTCCAGTGGGGTCCCTTGTACCCAACTCCAAAGCAGGGCCTGAGAATATGAAGGAAGATGGACTCTAGAAGGACCTGCTGTCAGGGTGACTTGGGGGAATTACCTTTCCTGAGATGGATGTGAGAAGGTGAAGAGAAAGGATGACGCTTAGAAGGAAAGTGGAGAAACCATGATGTCGGTGCCTCCTGACTTGAGGATCCAGGGTCTCCATGATCAATGGTTCACATCTGTGTAAGAATTCTGTCAATGGGGAGGCAGAGCCTGCGCTGGCCTGGGATATAGAGCATTTAGGTTAGACACCAAGCAGATCTTCCTGGCTTCGGGGCAGTAGGACCATGGAGGGGCTGAGTGCAGAACCTCTGAAGACTGGGTCTTCCCTTCAAGGGCCAATCCCCACTTGCCTGCCCAGCCAGCCAGGAGCTCCGACAGGGGCTCTGACTCTCCCGTCCTCAGTGCCCTGAACCCACTCCGCTTCCTGGGCCTCCCAAGGGAACCCTTTGCCAGCCCCTTACCTGACCCTTTGAATCAGGGGGGTGGAGGACTGTGGTGCTAGGACGGTTCATGCTTCTGCTTATTATACTCTAGGGAAGGAGCAGGCACTTACCCCTTTCCCTCCCAGGTCAGGGACCCTAGGAGAAAGAAGCCCCCTGGTTAGGGACCTTCTCTGTTCTTCTAAAGGGTTCACCACAACTGAAGCCCCGAACAGACTCTCAGGCAGGTCCACGTTTGCATGACCCCCCAGCACCCTTCCCACCCCCAGACACAGACAGGTGCAGCTCCTCCTGCTCAGAGTTTCACATGCAACCACACATGTAGATCCTCTGCCATCGTGTGTGTGCCTGTGCGGCGCGCGCGCGCACACACACACACACACACACACCCTTTTGCTAATCTACACAGCCTCATAGGTCATCACTCACTGAGAGGCTCATTCAGAACTGATTTCAGACGCTGTGGAGTCACTCTGCTCCTCATACGCCCACAGTGGTCACTCGTGTGTAAGCGTACACACGCACACACACACACACACACTCCATGTGTCACTGAGGTGCACAATGATCACACACACAGTCGTGCTGACTCAGAGACCCTTACACACTCTAGAAGGACCCTTCACTCATGTGCCTCCAGCACACACTCCACTCCCACAATGCGTACAGCGCAGTGAGCACTTGCTATACTCTGGGCGCTGGCTAAAGACAGGTACCATATGGCACCTCAAGGAACTTGTTTGCAAGGTGATAGGAGACCCTGACTAATAAGCATTGTGGCAAAGCTGTGCATTAAGAGCTGGAAGAGAGCTCCGGCCAGATAGCCCAGTTGGTTGGAGCATCCTCCTGATACACCACGGTTGTTGGTTTGATCCCCAGTCAGGGCACATACAAGAATCAACCAATGACTGTATAAATAAGTAGAACAACAAATCAATGTTTCTCTCTCTCATACTCCTTTCCTCTCTTTCTCTAAAATCAATAAATAAAATTTTTAAAAGAACTGGAAAAGGAGAAAACATTGTGTAGTATGGAGACTAATCCAGTCTTGAGGGTCCAAAGAGCCTTCCCACATAAAGTAGCATCTCTCCTGTGCCCACATAAACCCCTGCTAAATGCTAGCGTTTACATGCATTGTCTCGTCTATTCTTACCAGCCATTCTGTGAGGTAGGTACTAATACCCCCATTCTATAGGAGAGAAAATGAGGCTCAAACAAGTGAGAAGCAAAGTCATGCAGCTAATAAAATAATGAAACACAGAGCTGCCAGAATCAGAGCCCAAGTACTCGAGGCCTCTATTAAACTGCCTCCACCATAGACTTGAACTTGCACACTCATGATGCCCTCACCCACTCCCTAGTGCCTCTCAGCAAGCCTCCTAATGCCACCTAGACCCTCCAAGCCCTGACCCTCATGTACACAAACAGGCCCACCTTAGCCCTCTGCTCTCTGGTGCCCTCCCTCCCCGGAGACAGTGCCACTTGTCACTAGAGGAGCCATAATTGGCAGGTGCTGAGGCTGCCGCCAGAGCTTTAAAACAGGCAAAAGGGAGGGAGGAGAGGGTTCCTGAGGCAGGGGGCTTGGGAGCTGGGGTGGGGGAAGAAGGAGGGGGCTGGCTCCAGTGCCCTCTTCTCTGCTCTGCAGGTGTAATTAGCCCTGGCAGATGAAAGGGCGTCTTTGAAAGCGGGCGAGATCCTTGTCTGTCAGCAGGGCGCTCTGGGTGGCATCGCAGCTCATCCTGAAACCACACACGGCACCAGAGTCGGGCTGTCTGGGCGCTGCCCAGGGGGTTGGGGGCAGAACCAGGGCCTGGCTCCTTGGTTCCCCACTCCCCAATATCTCGGGCCAGGGCTTCCTGCTCTTTTGGGCAAGAGCTTCTAAGGACAAAAACCCTCTGAGCCTGGCAATGCCAATCCCAATAGGCTGATGCCCATCCCTGGAGCCCCAGGGGACAGGGTACTCTTTCCCCTCCCCTGCCAAGCTGGACAGGAGGCCAAGGACAATGGCCCTAGGCAGTCCTTTCATCTGAGATCTCAAAGCGCCATCTAATTTACGCCGCCCAGGCTGGGGACTTCCTCTAGAGTCCCTTTGGAGGGGTGTGGTCTGGGACCAGCAGTTCCCAGATCCCAGCTTGGATAGGAGCCCCGAGAGGACAGGTCTTCAGGGCTGTGCATCCTGCTTGGAGCCTGGGAGACCAGAGAGCCAGAGAAGTGGGGGTGCTGACACCAACCCCTGAAGGGGGGCTGAAAGAGATCTCAGGGGAGCCTGAGTTTGAGACCCAAAGGGGATAACCTTGGAAACGTCTCATCCCTCCCCTCCCAGCTGGGATCAAACTCAAGCAAAGAAGGGATGTCACAAACATGAAGTGAAAGAGGTCAGATACAATAATTCATAGGACACGACTTCATTTATATGGACAAAATAGGTGAAGAAAAATCTATGCTCTTTGAAGTCAGAACAGAGATTCCGTTACTCTTGGGGGCATTAGAAGCCATAAAGCAGTGGTCCCCAACCCCTGGGCCATGGACCGGTACCAGTCCGTAGGCCATTTGGTACCGGTCTGCAGAGAAAGAATAAATAACTTACATTATTTCCGTTTTATTTATATTTAAGTCTGAATGATGTTTTATTTTTTTAAAATGACCAAATTCCCTCTGTTAAGTCCGTCTAAGACTCACTCTTGACATTTGTCTCGGTCACGTGATACATTTATCCGTCCCACCCTAAAGGCCGGTCCGTGAAAATATTTTCTGACATTAAACCGGTCCATGGCCCAAAAAAGGTTGGGGACCACTGCCATAAAGGACACAGGAAGGGCTTTAGGATAGGGTTGTGTTCTGTTCCTGGAGCTGCCTGCTGGGTACTGAGGTGTCTTCACTTGGTGAAAAAGCATTCTATTTTTTACTTATTATTTATTTATGTCATATATTTATAATACTTCTTTAGATGCATTTCTAGTTAATAAACATTTACATTAAAATATTTTTACAGGTGAGGCCTAAACTTCGCTTTCTGATTCCTTTAAGGGGCTCTCGCGTATATCTTTTTCCTCGGCTGGAAAATCACAGGGGTCACGCCAGGATGAAGACCAGGTGAGGTCAGGTTCTGGAGAATTTCTTGTCTGTGTGTGTGGGTAAGAAGGGGGAGCATGAAGCTGTGCAGAGTTAACGCACTGGTATAGAGCCCTGCACCCTGTTCCCTACCACCACCAGCACCTCAATACTCAACACAAACACATGAATCAGTTCTATTTTGCTGAAAGCCAATGGATGCTTTGATGCCAAGGGGACCAATGAGATTGTCAGAATCCCTGCTCTCCTCTACCCCACCCCCTCTATCTGCTCCTGAAATCCTTCCCAGTCAGGACCCACCCGCTCTCGCCCTTGCTCCCCAGGGTCAACTCTGTCCCTTTCATCTCCCTCTTCTGCTGCAGGGCCTAAAAGAGGTAGCCAGGGAGAGGTGGAAGGATGTTTGTGGAGGAGCCTTTGGCCCCCACCTCATCGGATGACATCCTTGCTTCTCTGTCTCTCCTCCACCCTGGAAAGGGCAGGAGGCATTGCTTTCCTCTGCTGCCACCGAGGGAGAAGGCTTCCAGACAATTCCTGACAGCTGGGGTGCATCCCCAATGTCTGGGTTTCCTAGCTGGTACCCCAGAACTCACAGCCATACCCTCTACTGAAACTCTGCCTGTGCTGTGTGACCTCAGGAGAGATCCACCCTTCCTTCTCTGAACTCAGTGGGTGTACTGCTGGCAGCCTGGTCTCCACTGCTTTGATGGTCTGTCTCCATAGCCTGGAACGGAACTAGAGCTCACCTTCCCTTAGTTTCTTGGCAAATCCCAGCACCCCCTGAGAGCATCCCTAAAACATCTGGAGAAGAGGAATTTGTACTTTCCTGACCTTCCTTCCAGCAGGCAGAGTCCATAACCCCAAGTATTCCCAAAGATCTCTGTCTTGCTCATTGTGTCAGAAGCACCCAGAACAGTTTCTGGCACATAGTAGGAGCTCTATCGATATTTGTTGATGACGAATGGTTCTTACATTTGGCAAGTCCCTCCTCCAGAAAGAAGTCCAGCTGACACTCTTATTGCTACCATTTAAATTTCCAGTTGTTCTGGTCTCAGAAGTGAGGGGTCCTCTGTCACCACTTATGACTGATTGAATACCTACTATGTGCAAACCTTATATGCGACTGTCTCTTCATAATTTATGAGTCTTGGCTTATCCGAATGCCTCTTACGGTCCCTCTCAGTCTCCAGTTCCAGCCTTCATTCAATTTCAACAGTCTATTCTCCAAGAGTTACCCAAGATTTAATAAATATCTTGCTTTTCCTAATTATATTTGTCCATTCTATTTCTAATTTGGTGTCAACCCAAGGGAAGGGAAAAGCTCTCCAGTCACTTTGTGTGCCTGAGGCTCTGCAGCAGCCTTCTCTGTGGCTCCTCTCTGTCTATCTGCTGCAGTCTCTCTCTCTCCTCCTTGTTGTGTGAATGTCTCAGGCACGCACTATCTCTCGCCCATTCTCTTTTTTTCCTTTCCAACAAATAGATAAACTGGTGATTGAGAAACAGGAAAAGGAAAGAGAGAGAGAGAGAGAGAGAGAGAGAGCTAGAGAGAGAGAGAGAGAGGCAGGCTTGAGTGGAGTGTTTTCTTTCAGGTATCAGAATTGTAGGTAGCTCCAGCCATAACTGGGAACGAGTCCCGACAGGTGTAACTCTTGTCCAGATGTTGCGCAATGCGAGGCGCGTGCCCGGAGCCTCGTCTTGGGTCCGGTTCCCGTGGGGAGGAGGAGGAGGCGGTCGGGATGTATTCAGACCAGAAAAGGTCTTTCAGGTCCCAGTCCCAGAGACAGACCCCAGCTGGGTCCGCTCCTCCCCTTCGGGCTCCAGGGGACAGGATGGGAGACAGAGAGTTGGTTTGACGGGAAGAAGAGTTTGTTTGGGGCAGGGAGGGGAGTTCCCTGCGTCTGGGCCGTGGGGGGAGCTGCAGGCCAGCGGGGTGAGTAAGGCCCAGCGGACGCAGGAGGCTCAGTGGCGGCGGCGGCGGGGATGGGGAGGAGGGTAATTACGCAGGGAGGCTCTCGCCACAGCACGTCCCCACAAATGAGAGGCCCCGGGCCCCAGACACCACACAACAAAGCAGGAGGCAATTATTTGGCTCCAGTGGGAGGGGACAGCCCTTTGCCGGCCCACTGCCGCTGAGGCCCCGGCCCCTGCTGACAGCGAGGATGGTGGGGTGCAGGGACCCGACCACTCTCACCGGCCCCCGCGGGCACGGGAGGGCCCGAGGGACTCCCGCTGGGTTCCCTTCGGAGGGGGTCCCGCTTCTGTAAGACGGAGCGGTGGGGAGGCCTCAGCCTGCCTGGAGCCTCCCACAAGGCCTCGGGGAGGCCTCCGGGCACCCCACAGGAGTGAGGCGATTAGGGCCTTGGGGCGGGCTGGAAGGCCCTGGGTTGGTCCTAGAGAAGCCAGCGGCCAACATCTGAACCCCTCTTCCCCAGCTGTGGCCACACAACTGGCAACCAGGAGGCTCTCAGACAGGTGGGGAAACCACAGAGGAGGGAGCAGGAGCCAGGGAGATTCCAGAGCACGTGGCCAGGCCTGGAATTCACACAATTGATATGCAAATGAAATGCAAATTTGTCCACTTTTTCCCCCCTCAAAAATGTTCAGATCCCACCCTTTTGGAAGTAGAGCTTGCACTGTCAGCTGGGGGTATCCCAGCCTCACCTGGCCTCCCTTTCCCACCCCATCCACCCATGTTTACCACTGGAAAACTAACTGTTAGCAAGTCCCACCAAGACCGTGGGCTCCTTTGGGAAACTTCCTGCAAAGGACTTTCCCCTCCTTAGATGAAAGAGCCCAAAGTACAGATGGGGAAAAAGAGGCCTGAAGAGATTCAGGTACTTTCCCCTGTTCTAACAGCCCACCTGGAGGGTAGCAGGGCTCCTGGAGCCTTTTGACCACAGCCCTAGACTGTCAGCTCGCCAGCTGAGGAAGGGGGAAGGTTTCAGAACCAAGAGCCTGAAAATCTGGTCTCAGTGCTGCCTCTAATGAGCCGTGTGTGTGTGTGTGTGTGTGTGTGTGTGTGTGTGTGTGTATTGATTGATTGATTTCAGAGAGACAGAGAGAGAGAGAGAGAGAGAGAGAGCACCCATTTGTTGCTGCTCCATCTAGCCATGCACCCATTGGTTGCTTCCCATCTGTGCGCTGACCAGGGATCGAACTCGAAATGCCAAGACTCGAACCAACTGAGCTACCCAGCCACGGTGAGCTGGATCATCGTGATCAAGCCATTTCTCCTGCCTAAGCCCCAGTTTCCCTGAATGTCAGATGACCACCTCTGGGAGACAAGGCTGTTCTAGATGCAGAGTCTCCCCCGTCCCAGGGCCATCCAGTGCCGCTGCCCAGAGGCCTCCGAGCCACTGGCCAGCTCCAAGAGAAGGCAGGGTAGGACTTTCGGCATCCTAGCATTGCACACCCCAAGAAGCTTCATCCTCACCAGCTCACCCCTTCACTGTTCTAGGCCCATGGAGGATGACCCCCTAAGCCCCACCTTTCTCAATCTGCAAAACCTCACTCAAAATCCACTTCAGGAATCCTCTCCCTGATTAACCCTGCTGAGCTGATTACTACTTTATGTTGGGGTCCCCTCCATCTGTGAAAGCCCTAGTTTGTCCCCTGCTTTATATGTTGTTGAAAGAACACCCAAGTCATTTTGAGACTACTTATTGTATCCTGTTGCTCCCCCACCCTCACTGGGGGCGCAAGGCAAGGACTTAATCTCCTTCATTAGACTATGGGCTTCCCAAAGACCTGGCCTGTGTCCTCGGGACAGAGAGCTCCCATCAGCAGGGGACTGTGCTCCCCCGTCAGGTTAGGACTTTTCTCTAAGGTTGAGAACTCTGCCTCCTGACCTGCACCAGGCCTGGTTCGGCAGGAGCCGTCCTACAGGGGAGCAGCCCAACGGCCTGCTCTTTACTGGCCTCTCCCCTCCTCACTGGCCAGTTTCTCAGCTTCCCCTTCAACCCCAAGCCACGGCCAGGGTGGCAGCTTTTGCCATCTCCCTTTCCTCCCCAGGAGTCATTCTGCCTCTTCCTTTCTCAGGAAATGCTGGCCTAGGATCTGTCTCCCCCTCTTCCTCCCCCTCCTCTCCCAAGCCTTCTGCCTCCATCATCTCTGTCTAGGGCCTCAGGCAAGTATTTGCCATTGTCACGTTGGTGTATTCCTGGGTCTGGCTCTCAGGCTCCCTGCTGCTCAGGGAATTCTGGGACCTCTGCTTGGCTGCCATTCATCATCAGAGCTGCCCTCACCACCCCCAGAACACCTGGGACCCTTGCTCTCTGCCCTCCCAGGCTTCTTGGGATGTGCAATGTTAGGGCTCTTAAAGTCCTAGGCTGTCCTCTCTGCTTGGAGCTGGAAAGGCTGTCAGAGTAAGTCGGGGGTTCCCATGGTAGCCGCAGGCACCCCCCCCCCCCCCGTGCTTCCCTTCTGCACATCTTCTGTCTTCACCTCCTCAGTGAACCCCACCGCTTTCTACTCATTTGCATACTACTTTTATTGGTCCAGCCCAAGCAAATTAATGCAAATGTAATGCAAATCAGCTGCAAAGGGACAGCAACACTATGACCCTGACACAAGGAGAGGACTCCACATCTGCAAGATCCTTGGCTCTCTTTCCGGAGATGGTAATTTGGCAATCCAGAAAACTGGGGTTTATAGAGAAATGACTGATTCATGCATTCCTGGCTGAGATGCCTGGTCCTCTGGAAGAGTCCAGGGGCCGCTGACCTGAGTTGTGCAACAGGTGTGCTCTTCTCTTCCTTGGACCTTATCTGGCTGTGACTCTTCTGCCAGGCAATTTTAATAATTTTCCTCCTCTATGATTTCCCCTTCCCTGGCTCCTGCCACTCCTTGCCCTGGGGACAGGAACCCTGTACCCCACCGCTGCTCCCTGTGGGTAGGTGACAGGAGTGGTTCTTCACGTGGAAGCTGAGGAGACTTGAGGGGCCCCACCTGCCTCAGTGAGAGACGCCTGCCAACCTGCAGTGGCACCTCCAGTCCCTATCTTTAAAGCGTTTCTATAATTGTCAGTGACACATGCAAATGCATCCTGTTTAAAGCCATGTGACACTGTAGGGGGCAGGGGTCTGGCTGAAACATTCTGACATTACCCCCTCTGCAGAAAGCAGGAACTTGAGAGTCCGCCTCCCCCTAGCTTGGGATTGTTGGAGAGGCCAGGGAAGGAGGCATGGAGGGAAAGAAGGGGCATTCACTGTCGGAAATGCAGTCAATCAACAGGTGTTGACGGGCACTCACGGCGGCCCAGGCACTGTGCGGGACCCGAGGACGTGGTGGAGAAGGGGCAGCCTGCACTCCGACAGCACAGGGTGGGGCTCTCTGGCTCGAGCTGCGCCAACATCCCCTGGAATGTTCGTGAGAAGGAAAGGTCCCGAGCCCCTCTGGACTCAGCAAGTCTATGAGGGCCGGAATGTGCATTTAGGCAAGCATTTCCCTTTCCCTTTCTCAGTAATGTCGATGCACGTGGCTTGGGACCACACTTTAAAAAGCCCGGGTGGCATGTCCTGGCTCTGAACAGCCTAGAGTTCCCTGGAGCCCCAGAAAGCAGAGAGAGGGGAGGAAGGTATGGAGAGAGTCAGCTGAGGTAGAGGGGAAGGCAGGCTCTGCTCTACAGGGCCACACATCCCGGGGGGGGGGGGGTTGGGGCTCTGCCATGCCCTCCGCCTGACAGCCCCTCTCCTGGCTCCTCAGCAGCACGACGGAGCAGGCCTGCCTCCCTCCCCCCCGGGCTGCACCTTGAAGACACTCAGACCTCCCAGCACCCTGTAGATTCCCGTCCTTCACCTCCCTCTGGGCCTCCAGCACGGTCTCGGAGTCCACAAAGGGCGAGCACCAACACAGAGAGACGCAGAGCTGTTGGGCAGCCCCCAAACCTGTCCCTGCCCACTGGTCCCATGGGGCCTCCTGGAGCCAGTGACCAGGTCAGCGAGATGGGGCCGAGAGGAGGGACTGAGGAAGCAGAAACAGAGGGTGAGAGTGGAGTGGAGGCCGCAGGAGGGAGGCCGCCCCTCCTCCCTCCGTGCCGGGGCGTTTGATGCTGGGGGTGCCGAGACATCTCCTCTCCCGGAAACTCGGGGCCAGACAGATAAACACAGATGGAGGGAGAGACTCAGATGCTTTATTTATGGGCCTGGTGACAGGCCCTCTCCTGTCTCAGAGTCACTAATCTACCGGGCGGAAGAGACATCCCACCCCCTCCCTCCTGTGACTGGGGCTCAGCCAGGCTCTGAGCCTCCCCCCCCCCCCCCCGCCAGTCAGGCAGCTCCTGTGGGCCAGGACAGAGTGTCCAGGGGCTCAAGAGACACTCCTTCCCCTCCTCTGCTCCAGCAAAGCGGGTGGTACACAGCCCAGTCCCTGTGTCCTGCCCCCCATGTCCCACCTGGTGGTGAATGGACTGTCAAGAGCCTGTGGCTCTGCCAGGGACACCCGCCCCATGAATGTATCTGGGGACAGAATAGCCTAGGCCATCTAGTCCTCCTACTGAGACGAAGTTGGGCAGTCCAAGTGCCTTGACTTGGGAAGAGCCGGAGAAGAACCCCTGGGCTGGCCCTGCTCAAGCCTGTGCAGAGCAGGGGCTGATGGGGTTCCCTGATGTCCCCACAGGCTCAGACCCAGAGCTGGAGGGTCCTATCTCCCTGCAGTGTTTCCTTCTTTTCCTTCTAATGAACTCCCTCTAATGGCAATCAGCACCCACACGAAGGACGCTCTGGGGACCCATACTAATTCCTCCTTCTCTCCATCATCACCTCCTCCCCACCACCCACACTGCACATGCCTGCCCCTTACAAAGGGCTAGATTCTGCTGTGGCCACTGGAGAGGGGCCAGCAGTGGCCAGGCCTCCCAGGAGCTGGACAGCATGGATTTCTCTGAACTCCCTGCCCTGTGCTCCGGGGCGCAGCCCCTTCATTCTGCCATTTTTATACATGACCACCGCAAATCTGGGTAGGGGGAGAAGAGACTCAGGCTTTCAGGGAGAATGGGTCCTTCAGACTCCGGGGTCGGAGGTCAGAGAGCAGCAAAAGGGTGGGAAGAGGAGGCGGAGACGAAGGGGCAGATCACTACCTGGCGGTGGCTTTGAGGCCAGACACAAGGAGCCTTTAAAGCCCCAGAGATTCTGAGATTTGGCTCATAGGATCAGACGGCCGGCACCCTGACTCACTGTGGCCACCGGGACCTGTTCAACTGGCCTCTCTCTCCTTTTCATTTAAGTGACTTTGGGTCATCCACGGCCCAGGGAGGGGCTTCACCAAAATGACACGTGGGCTTACCTTTGCATTCCCCTCCCCCTCCCCCTCATCCCTTCACTGCCTGTCCTTTCCTTCTCCCCCAGCACCTGCCCCCCTACCTGGGCAAAAGGGGGGATTTGGAATCATGGCTCAGATTTACCACAGTCTTGGGAAGTTTCTTCTTTGGACAGATGGGCATAGCTTAAGGATAAATGGCATTCTCTGGCCTCCACCCCTAACTCTATGTCACATTCTTCTCTGGGAAGCTTTTTCCCAACACTGCACTCAGCCCCCCCCCCCCAGATGCTCTTCCCGTTCTTCTAGCGCCACCTCAGGAATTCCATTCATTTGCTATCCGTCCTTGTTCCTAGACTCTGATGAAGGATTAGGAATGCCTTCTATCTTCCCCATCAGGCTGCGAAATCTTTGTGGTCAAGAACCATGTCTCCCCTATCTGACCGACGGCTCCCTGAACGCGTCTCCTTCCGGACCCGCTCGAAGCCTGGGCACAGGAACCTGAGCGCCAGTGGGGGTAGCCCACAGCAGGGTGGGTGGTGAAGGGGAGAGCAGAGGAGGCACATTCGTTTCTCCACTCCTGTAAACAAATCACTGCAAAGGTAAGCCCAGGCAGTGAGCCTTGGGAGCGTAGGGAGAGGCTTCTCAGCGGAGGCAACTTCTAAGTTGAAACCAAAAAGACAAAAAAAAAAAAAAAAAAAAAAAAAAAAGAGTGAGTATGTCTTTCAAAGTTTTCCCAAGAGCCCCAGAACCCCTCCTCCCACTCCACTTCCCCATTCCAGCCGGCTTCTGCCTCGGAGGCTCAGAACAGAGGGCAGCCGGTCTGTCCTATCTCTTTTGCAATGTCCTGGTGCTCCCTGCTCCTCCCACTTGCTGCCCCGCCTGCCTAAGGCTCTGGCTCCCTGCCAAGTGTCAATGTGTTCAGCTCCACCCAGGGTCCTTACCCAGGGCAGAACTGGCTGGATAGGCAGTGCCTCCTCTTCCTCAGTACTGCTGCCATGCCCAAGGCTCCCGTCCCCACGAGGCGAGGCAGTATGGGTATGTGACGCCGCTTGTGGCCCACTCTGAACTCACAGGCGTGCTTCTACCCATGACAGAGAAGGTGGATGTGTGTTCAGCTTGGGTGTGGTTTCACCTCCATCCTCTGCCCTCTTTCAGAAGATTTTGGAATCCATGATTGGGAAGAGGTCATTGTGCCCATTAACTGCCCTTGCCCAAATTTCCACCATACTTTAAGCATCTCTGTTGGGTTTGAGACCACTACCATCCTGGCAAAGAAGCCACGACATGCCTCCTGTCTCCTGAAGCAATGAAACGCACGGCCCCTTCTCTCTTCACTCTGCCGTGACAGTTGGGTTTTAACTAGATATCAGTCTTCATCGCTATGCTCCCTGCTCTGGGTTCCTGAGGTTGCTCGTGCTGATCACAGCGCTCCTTGCTCCCTCCTGGGGCGAGGTCTCTGGCTGAGACCCGCACAGAGCCACCAGGCCGGCTAGCTTCTGCTGCTCCCATTCTGAGGGTTACCCCTCGGTTTCTGGGCTGCTGGAGTCCCATCCTATTTTCTGATAGGCAGAAAGTTGCTGCCCAGGGAAAGAATCTCTTCCCTTTTGCCAGATTTCTAAAAAGCTAATAAGAGCTCTCATTTGGCCCTGGCTGGGTAGTTCAGTGGATAAAGCATCATCCGCACACCAAAGTTGTGGGTTCGATCCCTGGCCACAGCATGTAAGAGAAGCAATCGGTGAGTACACAGCTAAATGGAACAATCAAGTAGCATGGCCAGGTGATGCTTCTCTCTCTGCCCCTTTCCCCCTCTCTCTTTTTGTCCCTTCTCTTCCTCTCTCTGTCTCTCAAATCAATGAGGGGGTGGGGAAGAGCTCTATTACTGAGCCCTTACTGTGGACCAGGCTTTAATCTTCACAACAATGCCTGAGGTAGGTTTTACTATTACCCCATTTTACAGATGAAGAAATGGAGGGTATGCCTGACCAGGCGGTGGCGCAGTGGATAGAACGTCGGACGGGGACTCAGAGGACCCAGGTTTGAAACCCCGAGATTGCCAGCTTGAGCGTGGGCTCATCTGGTTTGAGCAAGGCTCACCAGCTTGAGCCAAAGGTCACTGGCTTGA
Source organism: Saccopteryx bilineata (assembly GCF_036850765.1). Lineage (NCBI taxonomy): Eukaryota > Metazoa > Chordata > Mammalia > Chiroptera > Emballonuridae > Saccopteryx > Saccopteryx bilineata. The sequence goes on from NC_089491.1 coordinate 376,606,320, forward strand.
GCAAGGGGTCACTGGTCTGCTGTAGCCCCCTGGTCAAGGCACATATGAGAAAGCAGTCAATGAATAACTAAGGTGCCACAATGAAGAATTGATGCTTCTCATCTGTCTTCCTTCCTGTCTGTCTGGCCCTATCTATCCCTCTCTCTGACTCTCTCTCTGTCTCTGTCAAAAAAAAAAAAAAAAAGAAAAAAAAAAAAAGAAAGAAATGGAGGCTCTGAAAGGCTATGGTGGCACTTCCTAACCAGCCCCCATTGGGTCAAAGTCAGAACCACTCACTGTTCTATGGAAGCAGGAGTGACCCACTGGGACAAAGCTCTGGCCTAGGCAATTGAGTGAAGGGGTAGGGGACAAATGAAGTATGACCCTCTCTTGGGAAGACACCTTCTTGAGGAGTATTTGATCGAATAGAGGAGACAAATCCCTGTCCTCAGGGAGCTACTGGTCTGAGAGGGAAGTCAGATGTGTTAAAAAACCTGTAATTCCCTGACCCCTGAGCCAACAGCCTGGGAGGCACCAACCAGAGGCTTCCCCTACTGTGTGGTGTCGTGCTCCCTGCTGACCCCGCCCTGGGAACAAACAGGGTGGGATTCCTCCTCTTCCCTCAGTTGCTGGAGCATAGGACTCCAGAAAACCCCTTTCTGAGATATATATATATGGACAGACAGGAATGGAGAGAGATGAGAAGCATCAATCATCAGTTTTTCGTTGGGACGCCTTAGTTGTTCATTGGTTGCTTTCTCATATGTGCCTTGACCACGGGCCTTCAGCAGACCGAGTAACTCCTTGCTCGAGCCAGTGACCTTGGGTTCACGCTGGTGAGCTTTGCTCAAACCAGATGAGCCCGCGCTCAAACTGGTGACCTCGGGGTCCCGAACCTGAGTCCTTCCGCATCCCAGTCTGACGCTCTATCCACTGTGCCACTGCCTGGTCAGGCCCCCTTCTGATATTAAAGGACTCTTGGGAGACACAAAGACCTACTGAGCGCTGGGCTGCAAAGCACTCGGAGGAAAGTTCTCCCAATGGAGAGTCCCCATCCAGGCTCTCCCACCTGGAAGCAAGGGGATGACTGGGACGGACTCTGAAGGCATCTTGCAGTTCCATCCTATCGCATTTCCTCTTCATCCTGGCCAAGTTCTGAGGATTATGACGGTGTGGGCAATAAAAAGTGCCTAATTGGTTGTTGTCCAGCCGAGGCTGCTCCCTGCTTCCCTCCGTGGGGGCGGGAAACCAGCTGAGTCAGTTTCACTTTTGCTCTTGCCCAGTTTCCCCATGGTTGACGGTTGCTGGGCGCTAGCGGAAGCCGGGCACCCAGGGGGAGCCAGCAGCTAGTCCCTGATGCTTTTCAGAGGCGGGCATTCCCCAAGAAGCTAAGGGGACTGAGAGGACCAGAGCAGTAGGCCACACTGGTCCTTCCTGAGGAAAGAGGCTAGTATCCCCGCTGGCCTCTGTGGGAGTCCAGAGGAGGTACAGAGAATGCCCTTGGCCTTGGTGATAGCGCCCCTTCCTTCTTCAGTAGAGGGCAGAGGCGGAGAACACGGGCTCTAGAGCCAGACTGCCTGGGTTCGAATCCCGACTGTGCCATTATTCAGCTGGATGATCCTGGGCAAGTGCCTTAAGCTCGCTGTGCCACAGCTTCTCGACTATAACGTGGGGCTAAGTACATGCCAAGTGCTCAGAGCAATGCCTCGCATGTAGTAAGTGCTCAGTAAATGGGGTCGCTAGCACTATCTTGGCAGTGACAATGGGGAGATGGGATGTGAGTCAGGCTGAGCCTGGACATGGTGGGATGGGGCAGGAGAGGGTGAGATGACTTCCATAGCTGAGAACAGTCAAGAATGTGCGTTTCCCAATAGACTCGCCTCCGGAAGCAAGATTGCTGAAAGTCGGGGGATCCCTACGACCCCGAAGTGAAAAGATCTCTGAACTCCGAGGCTGCCTCCGACTCCACGTGGAGCCCCCTCCCCCCACAGCCTACCTTGTTTCTCCCCACTTCCGGTTCCACCTCCGACGCCAGGAAGGGCAGAGCCAGGTTCCGGCTCCTCATCATCCCGGTAGACCTGCTCATGGCCTCCGCCCAGGTCGCCTCTTCACCCCCAGAAACCTCCGAACAGACTGTTCCCTCCGCGGAGACGCCCTGTCCCTCTGAGCTCTCACCCTCTCCTCCTTCCTGAGCCTGTCCTGCAGCCCCCCTTTCCCAGCCACGTGTTCCCAGGCAGGAGCCCGTCCCTCCCTTCCTGGCGCAGCCTGAGTCTCACCCCAGGGCCTGCAACCTGGGCCCCTCGCTCTGTCCCCATGCGGGTTGAGTCCAGTCACCCCTATCAAACTGAGAAGCTGAGAACCGCGTTTTACTGCCGAATCCACTGAACCCTACAAGTCCCCGTGACCCTGCCAGGTCTCAGCCGCCACGCTCCCCTTTCCCATTCCCCTCGCTCCCCATTTTGATCCGGGAAAGCGGCACCGTCACTGGGCTGCCTGCCACTTCTGACTGCACCTGGGGGCTTGGCAGACAGATAGCCACCTGTCTCAGGAAGCTCAGGTGGATGCTAGCAGGCAGTGAAGGCCAACGGCCTCCCAGCCAGAGAACCCCCGGACCAGAAGTCCCATCCAGCACTGAAGTGACCCCAGCAGACCCTCCAGCTACAGGGTCCAAACCCACCAGGCAAACGCTGAGGCCAGAGGAGCAGGGCAGAGGGAGGCCCCAGAGAGCCCCCACCCACTGCTGTCCCCCTCAGAAATCCTCTGGCCTCTTTTCTGCCACTGCTCTGCTTGTTGGCTATCTCTTGTGTACGGGGGGATGCTTGTGAGTGGGGGGTGGAGTGGGAGGAACGCTGCTTGGCCCTTAGGGGGGCAGCCGAGATTTATGGGACTGGATTTTTACAGGCTGGGGAGAGGCCCCGGGCAGGAGCTGTGGAGCCCGACTGAGCAGCAAACGCATAAAACCTCCCAACATGAAAGTCTGGGCAGCAGGCGCCCCGGGCCTGTGGGTGGCAGGGATTTACTGCTCTTGCACAAGGCCTGGAGGGGGCCCGGGGAGCTACCAGGACACTTCAGAGCCCGAATAACTCCCCACCGAGGCCTTCACCTTTCTCCTCCAGGAAAATAAAATTACCACTAGAACAGGTTGGAGCTGCCAGAAAGATGGTTATCGCGATGGGGACCCCGCCCCACCTGGAGCCTAGGTGACTCCCAACTTCCTCCCCCACCCTGGACTTTCTTCTCTGCCCCCGGGTCAGGGAGAGGTGCCTGGGGCCGGAGGGGGAGCTTCCAGAAGGGGCCTTCCTGACACAGTGGGGCTGTGCTGCCTCGTCCGTCCCTTTTCTCAGACAAGGACCTTTTCTCAGACAAGGACAGGGCAGCAGCCGCCGCCGGGAAGAGGGAGCAGGACCGGGTGGGTCCTGGCCAATTCCGGAGAGTCCCAATACTGAGGGAGGGCTTTCAGAGTGTCTGTGTGGGCGGAGACCGACCTGAAGGAGACAGAGACGGCACAATGAGGACGCAGGGACACACAGAAAGCCCTGTGCTTGGCGGACATCTCTCCCTCTAGCCAGGGGCCAAGAGGCTGAGCCGGGCATCTCAGGAGCGTAAGGTGCCCAGCACCAACCCCTCGTCCTTCCGTCCTCTGTTCTTGCTCACCGAGCCGAGCCGCAGCCACCAGTTTTCCCTTGGGCTGGACCCCTGGCACTTTCTCCCCCTGGAAGGATTATCTATTGGGTCAGTGACCTTGTACCTAGGGCTTGATACCACTGGGGGCGGCTCAGCTGGTTTGGTTTAAGGGTGTGTTTCTGCTTCCTCCTGGACTCTGGACTCTGCACCCCATCACCTCAGCCCCCAGGTTCCCTGCACCTGCCTGGAGAATCCCTGATCCTCAGCTGGGTGGGGGAGGGGTGCGCTGCTAACCACTTAAAAGGGCCGGTAAGCATCTGGGACAGGTGAGGAGCCAGAGCCTTTGAACTGGGAGGGGGGCAGGGCTTCTGCCCAGGAAGATGGAAGTCCTGGGCCTGGGCCTTGTAACAACACTGGAGGGAGAGAAACGGAGAGGAGGCACCGGAAAAGGCTGACCTACCCGCTCTCCAGCCTGGCCTTCCCCTCCCCACCCCTTCAGTCCAGCCGTCCAAGACCAGAGCTGGCACTGAGACAGCCCACTGAGTCATGTCTCGGGTGCCCAGCCAGGTGGGCACAGACTTGCCCATTACCAGGCCCCACCCCGAGCGGTCAGTCAGCACTTCCCAGGAGCGGGCCAGGGGCAGAGTAGGGAGAGGTCAGGGACACTGCCCTCCTGGGCAGGGCTCTGCTCTAATCCAGCCCAGCAGGCGAGAGGCTGGGGTGGAGAGCCAGGTAGTGGGAAAGGGGGTGAGGGGAGCAGCTGTCCTGTCCTTCATCCTTTCTCCTGCTGCTTGGCAGGCAGGTGGGGATGGACGACTAACCCGAGGTCAGTGCTCTAGCTGGGAGAGGAGGAGCAGAGAGGAGCGATGGCATTGCTCCCTTGGCCCCCAACCTTGCTGCCACCAGCTCAGACTACAGGCTCAAGGAGGAGTGGGCCGGGCTGGTCAGGACCTGCCTAGAGCCTGCCTTCCTCCCCAGCAGGTCGGGGGAAAATTACTCTCCCGGTACTGCTTTTTATTTTTTGAAGCCAGATCAAAGGTGGGACCCAGCTGGGAGCCCTAGTAAAATCTCAGCAATGTGGAGCCTGGGAGTTTCTGCCCGGGGAACCTGGAGCTGGGGGTGGGACCTTCCGTCCCAGGCCCTGGCTGCAGAGGTCAGGGGGTCAGAGGCGCGAGGAGAGTCAGCAGTGGAGCTGGCAGGTGGGAGCCAGTCAAGAATGATCAGCAGCCTGACCTGTGGTGGCACAGTGGATCAAGCGTCGACCTAGAACGCTGAGGTCGCTGGTTCGAAACCCTTGGCTTGCCCGGTCAAGGCACATATGGGAGTTGATGCTTCCTGCTCCTCCCTTCTTCTCTCTCTCTCTCTCTCTTTCTCCCCACTTCTCTACAATGAATAAATAAAATCTTAAAAAAAAAAAAAAAAAAAAAAAAGAATGATCAGCAGCCTGACCAGGCGGTGGTGCAGTGGATAGAGTGTTGGACTGGGACGCGGAGGACCCAGGTTTGAAGTCCTGAGGTTGCCAGCTTGAGCGCCAACTCATCTGGCTTGAGCAAGGCTTGCCAGCTTGAGCCCAAGGAGCTGGCTTGAGCAAGGGATCACTCAGTCTGCTGTAGCCCCCTGATCAAGGCACATATGAGAAAGCAATCAATGAACAACTAAGGTGCTGCAACGAAGAATTGATGCTTCTCATCTCTCTCCCTTCCTGTCTGTCTGTCCCTATCTGTTTCTCTGACTCTGTCACACACACAAAAAAGAATGACCATCAACTTGCACTGGCTGGGTAGCTCACTTGGTCAGAGCATCATCCCAATATGCAAAGGTTGCCAGTTTGCTCCCCAGTCAGGGCACATACAGGAATAGATCTATGTTCCTGAATCCTCGCTCCCTAAAATTTAATTTAAAAGAATCCAGCCTAGGCTGCCTTCACATTGGCTTCCCCTGCTGTTCTCTCCCAACAGGAACTCACCCACGTGTAACTCTCCCAACCCCAGCATAAGCCAATTGAAATAGGAGTCCATATTAGCCACTATCATTCCACTGGCACCTCTCCGCCCTGGGCTGTCACCTGCTCCAGGGCATTACCTTGTACAAGCAGGAAGCTTCTAGATTAGATAACCATGCTCCCTCCTGTATAAACAAAAGCACATTCCCCTTTTCCAATTTGAGTTCAGGCTAGAAAAAAAGCTGCTCCCAGTTTCTGTTGTGCTTTCCTGGTGCAGACTGGAAGCTGAGACTGAGTCACAGCCTGGCACCCTCTCCTCCTCCCCTTGCTCCTGTCCTCAGTGTGTTCTTGTGTAGGCCAAGTAATTACCATTTTTGCTGGGGAAGGCCCCCCTTCCGCTCTAGGCTGCCCCACCCCTCCTGCTAGGAGCTGTGTTGCCATCCCCAACACCGTAGCCTGAAGGGGTTACTGGGATTCTTCATTTACACTGGTTTCCAGGCTGAACATCTGCCTGGCACGACCAGTGGGGGACATAGAGTATGTGTGGGGAAGCAGACACCCCACATTTCTTTCCTCATGGGTCCTTAAGTCAGGAGAGGCTTGGTTTTGACTGGCATGCTGCTGGACATGAGGCCTATCAACAGAACACGATTTCCCCAGGGCCCCAGCTGGCCCTGGGAAGGCCTCTGCAGTGATAACTGGGAGTCCCTCCTTATTACCCAGACAACCGTCCTTGACCCCCGTTCCAGCTTCTCCCAGATGCTGAGGTCCCTGGCAAGGCAGATTTAGGATGGACAGTGAGTGTGTGCATGTGCACGCACGTGTGTGTACAGGGCACACAGGCCTAGGGGGGTCCGGATAGAGAAGAAAGGAAGAAGAGGGAGCTACTATACAAACCCTGCTGTCACTTAACGCACTGTGACCTTAGCCAACTCCACCGCCTTCTCAGGGCTTTGGTTTCCCCCGGCCATAAAATATGGGGTTAATTGTCCCTCCTAGGGAAGCTGGGAGGGTTAATTGGGCAATGGCTCTGAAGTGTCTAGGAAGAGACAATCTATAAATATAAGGGATCATTAGAGGGTATTTCACAGCCGTTTTGTGGGCCCCAATGTTATTATTAATATTATTATTGTTATTGTTATCATCACCGTCACCTACTTCCTGAGTCTGCCAGCTGGATGGCACTTCCAGGTGAAGAAGTTAGGCTCCTTAGCCCAGCAGCCCAGCCCTGGCCACACTGACCCCACACTGTCCACACCGGCGTGTCTGGGGGGGCCTCAGTAACCTAATGAGGCAACAGAAATGGGGCCTAGACAGAAGGGGGTCGGGGTCGGGGGCACAGAAGAGAGAGGGAGACAGTCCCAGCCCGTGGAATTCACAACCTCCCTTGGTCTCCAGGGATGTTCCCAGTCTGCTGTGCCCGCAGTCAGAGAAGCAGATATGGAGGTGTGGTAGGCAGGGTCAGGAGGGGGAGAGGGGCTGAGTCCGGGAGAGGTTGCAGGGGAAATAGTTCTTTGAAGAGGCAGCTTTTTTTTTTTAATAAAATGTTTTTAAAATAAAACAGGACCTGTACATATACTGTCTACAATTTTAAAAAAAGATTTTATTGTCATTTTAGAGAGGAGAAAGAGAGAGAGAAAGTGGGGAGGAGCAGAAAGCATCAACTCCCATATGTGCCTTGACCAGGCAAGCCCAGGGTTTCGAACCAGCAACCTCAGCATTTCCAGGTCAATGCTTTATCCCCTGCGCCACCACAGGTAAGGCTAAACGGCTCTTTTCGAAGAGTCTTTGTACAGATTAGACCAGGTGAAAACGGAGAGTGGGTGTGGCAAACAGGCACTCAATGCATGCTTGCTAAGTGAAATACCCATGCCTGCCTTTCTTTCCTGTGAGGTTAAAAGCCTTATGTATAATATTATTGGGTATTTGAGGGCTGCTGAGAGAATGCACCTCAAAGGTTCTCATTACAGGGGGGACAAAAGGAACTTTGTATGGTGACATGGTAACTAGACCTGCTGTGGTGATATAATTTCACAATATATATAACTATCAAATCCTTATGCTGTATATTTGAAACTAATGTTATATTTCAATTATACTTGGGGGGGAAAAATTCAGTATTTCCTTTTGGAAATGTCTTGGGCGCCCCCTGGTGGTGACATACAAAGGCTAAAGGGGCCTTCCATCCCTAAAGGGTTCCTTTTCCCTTGGGGGTCAGAGAGCTGCCCACTCTTCCTTCCCTCCAAACATCTCACCCCAAGGAGACTGGGGCAGGAAGCAGCAGGGAAGAAAGAGCCTTGTGAGGAAGGATGAGTGGAATGTCTTTGCTGGAAGATTCCATGGCAGTTGGTGGACAGCCATGGGTCTGGGCAAGGGCACCAGGCGGCAGAGAGAGTTGGAGTCAGGGCCCGGGTCAGGAAGAGCAGAGGGGAAAGAGGGGTGCCTGTGTGCATTCCCCTTGGGTGCTGAGTGGGGGGACTGCCAGAGCATACCAGGGAGATGTATTTTACAACCGCTGTGAGTGTGACCGAGGACACCCGGATCATTGAAATCCTAGCTGGACCTGGGAGGGAAAAAAATAACGACTTATTTAAAGTAGGTGTTGGCCTCATCAAATCTTCCTCTAGGCGTGTAAGTGTCCAGACGGTTTGGAAAGTCTGAAACTTTGATTTCTCTGGAGATGGAAAGAGAAGAGGATGTAGAAAACAAGAGGAGGGGAATGGGAGAAGCAGAGGCTACTGGGAAAATCCTTAAGGCAGAATGAACAGCCTTTAGAAGGCTGAGTTGGCTGTAATTCTTCAAAAATAAACAGTCAAGTAGGGGTCACAGCTATGAGTGAGGAGCAACAGACAGTCAAGAGCTGGGACATGGATATTTTTCCAGTTTCTGGACATGCAGCACCAGCCGGAACACGTGGTTCCTTTCACAGGCGGCCTCCGAGGAGGCTGGAGCTTCCTCAGCGCACAGACGGTGGTTCTGCATCCATCCATCCCTCCCTCGGTGCCCCGAGCACCCTTAGGGATAGACACTCACTCTCTGGCACTAATCAGATGGGCGCAGCCACGCTCAAAAGAGGAGGATAGGAATGTTAGGAAAAGCATGGGGGAAGGGGGGGGGCTTAAAAGGCAGACAGGGAAGGGGGAGTGGAATGAAGGTGAAGCTGCTGGACCGGAAGAGAAGGGTATTGGAAGGACAGAGTGAGGACATTTACTGGGTACCTCCTATCAGGCGTCCCCTAACTACGGCTCGCAGGCCGCATGCGGCCCCCTGAGGCCATTTATCCGGCCCCCCACCGCACTTCCGGAAGGGCCACCTCTTTCATTGGTGGTCAGTGAGAGGAGCACTGTATGTGGCGGCCCTCCAATGGTCTGAGGGACAGTGAACTGGCCATCTGTGTAAAAAGTTTGGGGACCCCTGTTGCTGGGAGGGGAAGGTGCAGGGTGCACAAGACAAACACGGGGCTCTAGGGGCGGGGACTGGTTAGCTTTGTAAATCAGAAATGGGAGAAAGTGACAGTTCAGAGCAGGAAGAGGCTGAAGCAGTTGGAAACAAGAAGGAAAATATCACTGACAGAGAACCTGCCCCAAACACACAGAGGCAGAGCTATGTCCCCAGCTGATGTTGTGACGTGGCAGGAACCCCCTGTCCGCAGTGGCTCTGCAGACTGAGGCAAGTAGGGTGGGGAAGGGGAGAAATGCAGGGAGGGAGGGGCAGCAGTGGGTGGAGGCGGAAGGTACAGACTGTCCAAGTGAAAATCTGTTTACTTGAGCACCCCCAGTGGGAAGATACTTTGGGGCTAAGGGGCGGTTCTTCAACATCTGGCTGCCCGCCAGAATCACCTGAGGAACACCTTAACACTGTCACTCTGGGCCCCACCCCAGAGATTCTGATGTCCTTGGCCTGGGATGGGACTCAGACTTGAGCATTTATTAAAAACTCTCTCTGTTGAGGACGAGGCCACCTTGAAGGAAGCAATCTGTGGAAGCTGTAAGGTGGTTTGGGGGGGGTTGTAAATAAGGCTCAAAAACTTCAACAGCCCTGACAAAAGTGTCAGGGGGTCCCCTCCTTAGGAAGTGCCCCTTTCTTCAACTGTGCCTGAGTATGAGAGGGGCTAGATAGGCCAGAAATGACAGAAAAACACGAAAATTGCTGCTTTCAAAAAGAGCTATTCAAGTAACTCAAAACTGCTGTCAAATTCTTGTGTTTGTACCTTCTTCCCACGCACTCACGAGCACACTTTTTTTTTTCACTTCTGTTCTCTTCATGACGGGGCTCCTGGGCGAGAGGCACAGCTGCCCCCAGCTTGCATCCCACAAGAGGTCTGGCAGTGGCCCAGCAGGATAGTCAACCCCACCTCCCCCCAAAACCCTGAGTCACTGAACCCGGGTGGAGTCTTTAGCTTGGGAGTGAAGCAATCTTCACTTGAAAAATGGCCTGGGAACAGAATGTGTGGTCTACATATACAACCCATATGTAGATGTAATCGTATGCAAATATTCACTCTTTAACTCAGCGAACATTTCCTGCCAGTCCTCTGTGTACCCTCAGTCCTTCCACAGCTGCTCGAGACCTAGCAGCGAGTCAGGAGTGAAAATAAGCGTGCAGTTTACTCACACTTGTACTAAAAACTGTTCTGAGAAGGGCTGGGTGGGAGTCCGGTGTGCAGACTTTGAGCACAGTCTTGAAGCACGTGCAGTTTACCAAAAGAAAGGAAGGACTCAGGAGGGGAAAGGGTAGAGAGAGGCCGTGGTTGGTTAGGAACCGTGAAATATCAATAGTTCCTTGAGGCAAAAGGAGAGGATTTGTAGGAAGGAAATGGGTGGGGGTGGGGGTGGGAGATATAGCATAAAATATACACAAATAAAGAGTGTGAAGGACTTATTTGCCTAAAAAGCTAAGTTTGGGCTTTTTACTCAGAAAGGGCCAATGGAAGACCCTAGAGGAGTACTATCTTTCTAAATTCTTGTTTTTCAAAGGCTAAGGCTGAGAGGAGTGGACTAAAAGAGACTATTAACATATATTCAGCAATAACTGTGTATTGGGCATTCTGCTCAGTATTTTATCTAGAGAAGAGATAGAGAGACAGATAGGAAGACAGAGAGTGAGAAGCATCAACTTGTAGTTGCATCACTTCCAGTTCTTTGTTGATTGCTTCTCACACGTGCCTTGACCTGGGGCACAAGCAGTGACCCCTTGCTCAAGCCAGCAACCTTGGGCTTCAAGCAAGTGACCATGGGGTCATTTCGATCATTCCATGCTCAAGCTGGCAATTTTGGGATTTGAACCTGGGATCTCAGTGCCCCAGGTTGATGCTATGTTGATTGCATCACCATTGGTCAAGCAGTATATTATTTTCAATCACACCAACTCTTTATGACAGTGTTCTTCAAATTTATAGGAAAGAAAGGGCAGAAAGTAAAGAAAGGAGAGGAAAAGAAGGTAGGACAGGATTAAAAATATCAGATAGTAAGGATAAATATTGTTTTTGGAAACTTTGTTATACACTCTCATTAGCAGTGTAAGTATACTGGGCCAGAATGGGAATTGATTTCTTACTGAGGGTTACAGTTTAAAACAAAACAAAAAAAAAGAAAGAAGGAAGGAATAAAAGAAAGATAGAAATGAAAGAAAGAAAGAAAGAAAGAAAGAAAGAAAGAAAGAAAGAAGAAAGAAAGGAAGGAAGGAAGGAAGGAAGGAAGGAAGAAAGAAAGAAAGAAAGAAAGAAAGAAAGAAAGAAAGAAAGAAAGAAAGAAAGAAAGAAAGAAAGAAAGAAAGAAAGAAAAAGAGGGAGGGAGGGAGGGAGGGAGGGAGAGAAGGAAGGAAGAGAGAGAAAGAAAGAAAGGCCACTGGTCTCAAGTATAGTGTGCTTAGCCTCATTTTACAGATGAGGACACCGGCTCAGAGTTTTGGTATCCTCCCTCTCTCCAAGTGGAATGCATAAGTTTTGAAGCAAGGCTGGTAGGAAGCCAAAGTGGTTTCCTTCTCACTAATGCGAGGCAACCTTCCCAAGTCCACAGAAAAGACCTGGAAGAGAAAGGTAAACCTACTCGGGTAGCACCTGCCAAGTACTTTACTCACAGCATCTTTTTCAAAAGGGAAGTAGGGCAGACACATCAACTGTCCACCCGAGGCGCTGCTTAGAATGCATATTCCAGGAGTGGTACAGAGGAGGATTAAGAGAGGCGGACCCGGGTATCCACTTTTAAGAGAGCTTCAGATGTTTCTGATGCGTACGTTTGAGGGCCATCCATTAGGGGGTCGCTGCGACAACCAGGTGAGGATTACAGGGGCCTGAACTGAGACGGTGAAAATAATCCCGTCAGAAGTCACGTAGCCCCAATTCCCGCATTGTATCCAATGCTTCTTCGTACAAAGTTGCCTGGGAGCTCACTTTCCTCTCCTGAAGTAATGAAGGGCAAGGAACTAAATAAAGGCTTTCCACTCACCAGGTATGTAATTGAGTGGACGAAGACCAGGTGTGTCCTGCCACACCACTGAGACACTGGTTTGAAGAGTAATTTGCACGCTCTTTACAGGGTTTTTCAGGGTCTCACCCTAAGGACTTCTGATTGGCTTTAGGGCAGATCTATCACTCATTCTCTGGGTTAGAGGTGGGTGGAAGGTCAACCACGACCAATACAAAAGCAGCCTTTAGCTAAGTCCCACCCTATCTAGCTTCCTGTTGCTGTCTATCAACCACCTCATGGGCGGGACTTTGCGTCCCTCCAGTTGGCTGGCGAACATGTCGTTCACTCTTCACTTGGTTCCCGGTTGGTGCGCTCTACCGTCCATCAGTTACACTTCGCAGCTCTATTGGCCAAACCAACGTCGCTCTAGACAACTCTCTTTGATTGGTTAGTAGTGCTGTCGGTCCCCAATGCACAACATTTTTACTGGTCAACGCTGCCGTCGCTCGGACGGTGGCGGGCTCCGGGATTGGCGGGTGCTGGACGGGCGGTGTCAGGCTCTCGGTGGCGGCGGAGGCGGCGGAGGCCAGGGAGGAAGATGTCGTAATGAGCGGTGGGTCCTGTCCGCTGCCGGCGGGGTCTTCCCGTCCCCCAAGGGTTGGGAAGACGGGCAGAGGCCGCAGGGAGGGGGAACCAGGGCCGAGGGTTGCCCCCTGGGGCCGGGCCTGGCGCCGGGGCCCGGCTCCCGGAGGGGCGGGGGAGGGAGGATTCCCGCCCGGAGGAGGAGCGGGGCTGGCCAGCCAGGCGGAGGCACCCGGAAGGGGGCGTTCGACTCCCCGCCCCCTCGGAGCCCGCTGGGCGGGAGGGCAGCGCTTCCGGGGGCTGGCGAGAGGAGCGGGCACCTGGGGCCGAGCGAGTACCCCCTCCGCCGGGTCGCCGACCCTCCCCTCAGCGCTCCTCAGACCCGTGGATATACTACGGCCTGCTCCGAGAAGGCGGCCGACGCCCCTTTGCCCTTACCCTGTGTTTGGTGGACCCTCCTGCACTCTGTCTCTAGGTGCCCACTAGCGATACAGAGAGGGGCAAGGGAATGCTTGAAATTCAGACGGCGCCAACCATGTGGGCACTGCTGGGTGTAGAAACCAAGATGGTTGACATACCAGTGTATCCCAGTTGAGAGGCGGTGTCAGGACTCAAGGGCGCTCCCTAGGCAGTTGGCCTCTCGCCTTCAACTGCGAGTAGGCAATACTTTTTAATGGGTTCGTTCGCTTGGATCCTGAGCCTCGAGTTAAGTATCTGCAAGAACTGTGGGACGTTTAAGAACTTGCTGACAGAGCTAGCCTGTTAACTTGCTGTCCCGTTGGAGGGGATTGCTGAATCGCAAAAGCCAGGCACAAACCTAAGGGAATGAACAGAAGAAATAAAGTGGAAACTTCCCTTCTTCCGCCCCACCTCCATCCCCTTCATAGACTTATGTATCTCAGCCTCTTACCCATGCTTTTTGGCATATGTGCCTGGTGGCTTTATTATTTAACTTGAAAAGGAACTGCCCCTCTCCTCCGGGCAACTGAGAAACCTGTTTTCATTGCACTCCTTGGTTTTGATTCCAGTATGCTGTCTTGTTTAATTAACTTGACTTGGAGGGACTCAGTCTGGCTTTTCACAGTGCACATTTCCCGAACTTTGTTTCTTCTTCTTAGGTCACTTCTTGCTCACTTATTTGTTGATTCCTGGAATAGGGGAGGGAGGAGCCAGTAGGTCTACTTTAAGCAATGAATTGGTCCATGGTCCTCCATTACACGATTTCATTGCAGAGAGAAGAGTGATAATTATTTTAAGGTATACTGGCATGTAGTGTCTAAAACTCACAGGTTGTACTCCAGAAGGCATTAAGTACCACAATGGAGGGCCAAATGTTGAGTGGGTATTTTGGATATAAGCCTTTTAGGGTTAGAAAATTGAGGGTGTTGGCCAGCTCACAGGCTATGAAAGGAATGATGGGAGTCCACACCATAGGACTAATTTTGATTAATGACACACAGAAACCTATTGTCTGCAATAATGAATATAACTGCAAAGACTTGTTTTTGTTTTAAATTCCTGTGTGTGATGAAAGAGGCAGATCTGTCATACAACCTATCAATTGGGCTGATGATGTCAGTGGCCCAGTGGCTTCTAGCAGGCATTAACATCTGTTGGAAATGGATTTTCTTTGGGACAATTGGTAATATTTCCAGTTCTGGTTTTTCCACTTGGTTGTAGAGAGGCTTAACCTCTTGGTTTAAAAGCAACAACAACAAGAAGAAAAAGCTGTTCTGACATATTATGAACCCCCTGCGCTAGGCTGTTAAAGACACAGTCTGTTTGCTAAGGAGAGTCAAGTAGAGTTAGTTCATAATTGTATCCTGACTGCCCAGCAAGGAGAACTAGGTCCAGGAGGCAGAATTTGGCATCACTGTTGATAGCACGTAGGTTAGCTGGCTTTTTTTGCCTCTCAGATTCTATTCAAGTTTGGGCCTCTGGAAGCCTGTTAGAGGAGAGAAGAAGCTCTAAGAAGATTTTGAAAATGTCTGGGTAAAGATGCCTCATGGCCTAACAGCAGATAGGGTAGTTCATTTCGCTATCTTGGCTTGAACTTCCTAGTTCTGTTGATGAATAGCAGCTATTTGGAGAAGTTGCAGGGTCCCTTGTAGCCTGCACAATACTTTGGCATTGGTAAGAAATAAAACTCAAGCTTGCTTTAAGCAAGTATTACCCAACTAGGGCTCTGTGAGGACATTCTCAGCTTGTAGCACTTTTCTAGAGCTTGCTTACCTTCCCCCATTTCTATGATGGAAATATAGCATGATCTCTCTCCTTCTAAGACTTAACTTCACTCCTCTGTTCTTTGTATACATACAGATGAGAAGCATCACTTCCAAAGACTGAAAAAAATTAAAGGGTACAGAGGTGGGCAAAGGCCACAGAATGAAAGATGCAGAGAAACACTGCCTTAAAGAGTGTGCAGAGAAAAAGTGGAGAGATACAGTTGTGCAAACACTTCAGAGTTTAAACAGTTACAGAAGGTCCAATCTGAAGCCTTACGGACTGCAGACTTGGAGTAAAATTTATTTGGAGAAACTCCGATATTTGCTTATTAGTTTATTGGATGATATTATCCCTTTGGGGAGCTTAACTGGATTTGTGAACTTCTTCCCACCAAGTGTGAAACCAGGAACACTTGGTCTGCATGCTGGACCAAACCAGTACAGGCTGGGCTGAGCAATGGACATCCTTAAGGAATGCATTTGTTGATGTTTTTGCTTGTTTGGTTTCTGCTTGTTTTGTTTTAGATCCATATGCAACTCGTGGCTGTGACTTCTAGACCTGTTGACGGAGGGGCGAAAGCTTTCTCTTTATTTCTTCCTTCATAGAGCCAGAGCTTAGATCTTTATATTTCTGAAATGCAATGGAAAGTCTCTCTCTCTCTTAAGAGTTCTTCCTCAGTTAGCAGCAGATCTCATTTTGGCCGGCAGCATTCTCTTAGGAAACCTCTGGGTGGAAAGGTCTTACTTTTCGGTGGGTTTTCTGTGGAATCTGGGGGAAAGAAGAAGGTAAAAACACGGGGCATTACTCATTCAAGGCCATTGTCAGCCTGACTGGGAGAAGGACTGGAGTTGCCCCTTGAGGAGATGCTCCCCAGTTGTATTGGTGGATTTGTTCCAGTTGACAGGATTCCAAAATGGAAAACTGAGCCCAGAGCAAGTTCAGAGTCTGCCCCCGCAGCCGGGGGAAGCTGCAGCTTCCACCGCGTGGGTAGGAAGCGCTCTGCACAGATGCTCTGAGGCCCCGGTGGCACAGGAAATTCCTAAACCTCTCATCGGGGTGTGCTTCTGAACGCTACAACAGGGTGACGAGCTCTGCTGGGGAGCAAGGGAGTATGAAAGGGCTAAGGGCCCGGTTTAGATGTTTCTCAGTTTACCCCCATGAGTCGCTCTGAGTAGTGTTGAGATGTCACAGGAAGAGCATGCTTACAGTCCCAGCTGTTCGAATCCTTCCTTTGGACATCTCGTTCCTTAGCTACACTTTGTTTGAACATCAGAGGCCCCAGAACATTGCAATGCAGGGGTTTAGCCTGGGTGAGTATTGTTTTTGATGCTAAGGGCTCTGTGGTGCCAGTTTGTCCGTAGGCTGTTAGGTGGCCTTTTTTGTCTCAGCCACGGGGTGAAAATGGCTCAGGAACCAGTATGCACTGGCCTGCACATTTCCAAATGTCCTCTTTCTAGAGCTTCCTCTTTGGGGTATTTGTTACGTCTCCTATGGGACTTGGTGGAATCACAAAGCAGCCTCTCTAGAGGGTATGAATAGGGAATAAGAGACAGCAGGCAGGGCCCTGTGACTGGAAGTGGAATATTTCTGCTCCTGGTCAGTGTCTAATTGGGAGTCTCAGATTAACCTAAAAATGGACCAAAACACTTCCCAGCCTTCAAAAAAGTAGTTGGTAAGCCAGCCCTCTCTTCCCAGGGGAAATGAAGTCACCACTCATTTCAGAAGCCGATCCTAGTCCAGGGCTTGACTCACACATAAATGTGCCAAAACAGAGAAAGCATGCATTTTTACATAATGATATTCTTTAGGGGGGACAAAAAGTATATTTTGGTTTCTTTTTTTCCTCCTGTTCTCCAAGACAGAATCCTGAGGCCCCTATTCTTTGCACCATTTCCTGGGACTGCCTCTCAGAGCGAAGAGTTCTTCCCATCCCCTGCTGTCCCGTGCGCCTCCTCACTTCTCCAGAGTCCCTTCCAGTACGCGGAGTATGACCCGGGCGGCATGCTGACTAGCTAGTGACAGTCACATTTGTGGGGACAGGAATTCAGGGTAGAGACAGATACGAGGTATTCATATAGCAGCTATCCTCAGCTTAACTTACTTGGAAAAGAACTTGCCCCTAATATATGTTAGCCTTGAAACGCAGTGCCCGGTGTGTGGTGATGAGGAGGTGTGTGTACTCTGCAGCATTTGTCCAGGAGCAGGAGTGGGCTCCGCTGGCCTGGCCCGGGCACTCCCCCTGTGTGGGGTGACTGGTGGACGTGAGAGCTCCCTGTGGGACTGAGTTAGCTGAGCTGACCTAGGGAGCAGATCCCAGCTGAGGGCCAGGGTGTACAGCTCTGCAGGATTTCTCCTTTGGGACTTCTTTTTATTTTACTTTATTTATTTATTTTTTTTAGATTTTAGAGAGAGAGAGAGTAGAGGAGAGAGAAGGGGGGAGGAGCAGAAAGCATCAACTCTCATATGTGCCTTGACCAGGCATGTCCAGGGTTTTAAACCGGTGACCTCGGCGTTCCAGGTCGACGCTTTATCCACTGCGCCACCACAGGTCAGGCTCCTTTCATTCTTAAGCTCCGTTTAGCCTCTCCTTCCCTGTCTGCAGCCTCCAGGATTAATTTACTCATCCATTCAACAAATATAAAGTACCTACTATGTGCCAGGTAGGGAGGTACATCAATGGGTAAGGCAGAGAGAAGTCCATGCCTTTAGGAAGCTTACATCTTAGTGGGAGACAATAAATAAGTGACGTATACATTTTAGACAATGAGAAATGCTAAGGAAAGAAACCGAATAGAAGATAGGAAGAATGTGGGGGGTGCAATTCATGTAGGGTGGTCGAGGGAGGTCTCCATGAGAAGAGACTGAAGGAGGGGAGTCTGAGCCATGCTCAATCCGGGGTGGGAGCAGAGGGCGAGAACTCCAGCAGAGAGAACGAGCAGCAAGTGCCAAGGCCT
This sequence comes from Saccopteryx bilineata, assembly GCF_036850765.1. NCBI lineage: Eukaryota > Metazoa > Chordata > Mammalia > Chiroptera > Emballonuridae > Saccopteryx > Saccopteryx bilineata. Next base: position 376,624,034 of record NC_089491.1, read on the forward strand.
GAGAAGGGGCCGTATCTGGCATGTGCAGGAACAGTAGGGAGGCCTTTGAGGCTGAAGCAGTGAGGGAGGTGATAGGGGATAGGTCAGAGAGGTCACGGGAGACAGGTGACATAGGACCCTGTATGTCACTGTGAGGTCTTTGGCTCTTTGGGAGATGGGATATTACTGAGGGGCACTGAGCAGAGGAATAACTTCATGACTTAAGTTTGATGGGTCTCACTGGATGCGCACTGAGAAGAGACTCAGAGGGACAAGGTCCGAAGCTGAGCTAGGAAGAAGGCTTTCGCAGTTTACAGCTGAGAGATGATGGGGTATGAACCTGGGTGATAAAAGCAATCAGATCCTGAATATATTTTGAAGGTAGAGCCAAAGTGTTTGCTGACTCAGAGGCAGAGTGTGGAAAAAGGGTAGAGGATGACTCCCAAGATGTCAGGGCTGAGCAGCTGGAGGGATGGGCCATCACTCGCTGCTGTGGGCAAGCTTGACGGACACACAGAATTAGAGAGATATCAATAGCCCCGTTCGAGGCCAGTTAGATTTGAGATGCTTATTAATACATCCAGGCATCTCCAGACTTCAGTAGGCAGTCAGAGATACAACTTTGAAAATAACAAATTTGAGAGTCATCATAATGTTGAATCTGTATATTGTTGGTTTTTAAAACTATGCGACTAGATGAAATCACCCAGGAAATATGTGTAAACTGAAGAAAAACAGGTTTGGAGACAGAGCCTTGGGGCAGCCCAGCCAGAATTTGAGAGGAGGGGAGGACCCAGCAAAGGAGTCTTAGAAGAGGTAGCCAGAGAGGCAGGAGGCAAAGCTGGCGAGTGTGTCCTGAAGCCAAGTGAAGAAAGTGTTTCAAGGAGGAAGAACTTCAAGGAGGAAGTTGATTTCAAGGGTCATCTGTCAGATCAACACAGAAGATGAGGTCCAAGAATTAACCATTCGACTTAGCGAGGTGGAGGTCACTGGTAGTGTGAGCGGCTCTGTGGCACGGTTGGGGCGGGGCAACCTGGTGGGAGCAGGTTCAAGAAAGACTGGCAGCAGAGAAATTAGGGACAGCAAATACAGGTGACTCTTGCAGGGAGTTTTTCTTGAAAAATAAAAGATATAATAGATGTTAGCTAATGAAGGGAATTTTAACTTCTCGAAACTGGACACACATCAGGGTCTCGGGCTGAGGCTCGGGGTCGATGTTGGGAGCAGGGGAGACCAGATGGCTGGGTAAGGTGTCTGCATGGACACAAGAGCTCCATTCTTTTTTTTTTTTTTTTTTTTATTTATTCATTTTAGAAAGGAGAGAGAGAGAGGAGAGAGAAGGGGGGGGGAGGAGCAGGAAGCATCAACTCCCATATGTGCCTTGACCAGGCAAGCCCAGGGTTTCGAACCGGCGACCTAAGCATTTCCAGGTCGACGCTTTATCCACTGCGCCACCACAGGTCAGGCAAGAGCTCCATTCTTGATTTACCTTCCCCCTTTGGCCCGTGGCATTGACAGGCCATCACCCAGTTGTTCATATTTAATGAAACTCAAAGAAATTCCTTTTACTGTTATTGAGCTTTTTTATATGGTTATTATGATTGCTGGCAATTTGCTTCTCAGAAATGCACAGTGCAGTTTGGAGCCATTCCCAAGCTGATCCTCTTAGCCCTTGTCACCTCCTTTTGAGGCCCATCTTTGTTCTCTCAAACCAGCCTGGCTTGCTTTTCCCTTACCAGCTCTGAACGCTTCCAGGCTAGGCAACTGGGGAAGAGGAGGCCTAGGAACTGTTAATTGGCTCTAGTCCCAGCGAGCTGACCGAAATAGACGGCAGGACTGTTTGTGCCGAGTGGAATTCCTCCAGGGGAAATGCCACAGCAGGAGGCCAAGGAAGCCTGGCTGGGGTGGTAGGACCCGAGGGGGGAAAGCTGAGTGCCCACAAGGCCTGGCCATGGAGTTTGAGCCAAGCTCTCTCCCGGAGGGAAGAGCTTCGTGAAGCCTACTGTTGTATTTCTTCGAGCCCCTTTCCTCTCTCATTCCCTGTCCCCAGAGAAAGACCAGTGGAACAGCCCCTAGTTCAATGGGCAGGGCTTTGGGGTCCCCAGGCCTCTTCCTGTTCTGTGGTGCCCCCTGTGTCAGATGCGCTCCTCCTGGCGGTGGGGAAGCGCTGTGAAGAGTGTCCTGGTGCCGGTACCCTGGCACGCTGTTGGGGCGGAGGGAAGAGGAAAGTTTTCCCCTGAGTCAGTGAGTTATAAATGAGCTCTGAGGGAGGGCTGGAGATAGACAAATGGAAGAGAGCATGCTTAGGCTCCAAGTGAGACAGGGCATGTGATAGTTACTAGAAATAGCGAGCACTGGTGTGCCATCAGGAGAGCGGGAGGGCAAGAGATACAGTAGGAGAGGTAGAGGGGGAGGCGGACGGAGGGGGCAGATTGTTTTGGCCTCTATAAACTTATCATAAAATCAACCAAGGCTCCTACTGGTTTCATAAAGGGAGTTGCTGGATAGGATTTGCATTATAAAAAGATTCTTCTGACCAGGTTATGGAGCCCAGATAAGAGGGACAAGGGACGAGGCCAGAGCTGGGAAGCCATTTTGAAGGCTCTGGGCAGTATTTGAGGCTGAGCTGCAGGTGGTTACGGCTGGGATAATGGTGATGGAAACGAGTATCAGGGAGTAGATGGAGAGAGGTGTCTGCTTAGGAGGTACACTCACGACTTGATTGATTGGTGATGAGGGTGATGCTCAGTTTCACTGTGATTGGAAATACCAGCAGAGCGGCCGGTTCCCCAGACATTCGCTCACTCAGCCTGCCGCACTGAAGGGTCGCGTGATTCTGGCTCAGGGTATCTGTTCAGCAGTGGAAACACAGCTGGCGCGCCCTGGGGAGCCCTCTCATGACTATGAGAGCCATTAAGCCCATGATTATTTAATGGGTGGTGTTACCAGAGGAATTAACCTCATCTCAGGCCCTGAGAGGCCCCCTGACATGCCTGTAACACAGTGGGCTCTTGGTAAACTTTGCTGAGAATGAAACAGGCTGAGACCTGCAGGGTGAGTAGGTGTTAACTAATAAGAGAAGAAAGAGCTCTAAGTAAGGAAAGGACAGCTGCAGAGATGAAGGCTCGAGGACCTGGAGGAAGGCCCCTGGTGGCCAGGGATGAGAGAGATCGGGGGAGGATGGACAGCTCCGTGGTGGCAGCTCGGTGGCAGCCCAAGTGGAAGGCCCACGGCGGGCAGGATTCACTGGGCTGCACTGGGAGGAGATACCTGGGCTGTACACAGACCTGGGCCTCGTCGGCCTATGGAGGGTACCTGGGCACGGTCACCCATGGAACGGGTATCGGCTGAGAAGGACGGGTCCTGAGAACACCAGTGTCTAAGGGCGGTGGAAGGAAGAGGTGGCCAGGGAGGCCGCAGGAATGTGCGAGGCTTTCAAGGAGGTGGGGATGGTCAGAGGGCAGGGACTGAAGAGGGGCTTTTAGATTTAATAATGAGGAGGTCCTTGGTGACCTGAGCAAGGGCAGAGGCTGGGGTGAAAGTCCCCGTACCACTGCTAGCAAAACGAACAAGTGTGAAGTGGGGGGGACTCGGAGGTTTGGCCAAGAAGGGAGGAAGAGAAGGCTGTAGCCGGCGGGGCTGGAGGTGGAGGTGAATGACCTGTGTACATCAAGAGCGGGGGTCCTTGGGGGAGGCTTTTCTACTGGTCTTAGAATGACAGTGCTTTCCAGTATAGGGAAAGGAGGGACAGGGGTCCCACCTGGCACTGGACGCCTTATGTGATGTTCTCGGAGCCTGAGAGAGCTACTATTGCTCATGCAGTAAACCGCTGTAAACTTCACCAGCCAAGGGACTTTGTTGGGAAAGTTGTAGCAAACCAGAACTATAAAATATAAAACTGAACGAAATGCCGCCTTTTCTTTGGAGACTATGCAACAATCCCAATTACCAGTGTTGCTAAATGTAAGTTTCAGTGACTGGATGTAAACTGCTGTTAAAAGCAAATGGTACAATTAAAATGGTGGAAGTGGTATAAAACAATTACATAACTGCCTAAGAGTCCTTTTGCAGTCTTTATACACAATTTAGCCTCACTTTGAATAATATGAAGGAAACGTTAAGCATGATTTATGTCCAAATTACACATTTTAAGTATAAGGTTCCAAATTAATGAGGTCCTTAAGTACTTTGATCAGAGTCTTATAGTCATGTATCTACACCATTTCTTAATCACTGCTCATTTCTAAACATTGACTGGAACTGCGTCTCTTTTCCCGTTTATGGTTAATCTCAGAATCCCCACAACAGCAGGGAGATGGATGTCTCTCTGTTTTGCTTGCCCAGTTTGCAGCCCCTGGGCCACAGAGCTCTGAGTGATCCTAGGAGGGATACTTACAAACATTGGTTTGCAACCTAGAGGAGTGTTTCAAGAGCAAGTGGGGAGGAAACTAAAACCAAAGCAAAATGGAGGGAAGTGGAGGGCCAGCGGTCTGCAGCTTGCTTTAGTAGATTCCGCTGTGGCATCCTAACTGAAGGCTCGCTCAGAGCCCAGCCCGGCCTCCGAACAGTTTGAGTCCAGGGTAATAATGGCTGCAGAGGGAGAGAGGGAGATGAGTAAGAAGCTCTAGGCCAGTTTTCCTTTGTTTGCACTCTGTCCTGTTCTGATGTCCTTCCGTTTCATAACAGAGGTCTCAGGGAGAGTCATTCACCAATTTTAGTTAAGTGAGCCTGAGCCCAGGGCTCCTCCTGGGAGAGCCTCTGCCTGCCTTCCCAGCCCTGCCAGCCACTAACTCGTCTGGTGTTTTTATCAGCAGCGTGGTCTGAGAATTGTAAAAATCATAAAGGTAATTCAGTCCAATTCCCACCCCCATGTAGACGTCCTGTCTCTCTGACAGACAGACATTCCGCCTCTGGCTAAATGGTTCCAGAGAAGGGAGAACATTACTTCTAAAGGCGACCGATTCCATCTTTTGAAACGTTTCCTTCTCTGAATCTGAAATCTGCCTTCTTGAAATTTCTACCCTGAAGTCTTAGTTTGAACCCACGGATGGGGTTGGTACCCTGGTGGGTAGCACTACTCTGGCATCCTGGCCACAACCATCGCTGGTTTCCTCTGAACCAGCTCCTATTGCAAATCTGCCTTTCACAATGTCCCTCAGAATGAAACCTGACACTCTAGATGTGGCCCAAGTGTGCAGAACACACTAAGACTATTATTTTTCTTCTGTGATTGAACTTTTGGAAATGTCCAAGATTGCAGTAGCTTTTTTAGTGACCACACCTAGACTGTTAGCTCCCATTTAACTTTTTTTTTTTTTTTAAGATTTTATTTATTGATTTTAGAGAGAGGAAAAAGAGAAGAAAGGCGGGAGGGGGGCAAGGAGGAATGGGAAGCATCAACTCGCAATTGCTTCTCCTATGTGCCTTGACTGGGCATGCCCAGGGTTTTGAACCAGTGACCTATGCATTCCAGGTTGGTGTTCTATCCACTGCACCACCACAGGCCAGGTTTCCATTTTGCTTTGAGTTAAAACCACTGGGACTGTTTTACATGAAACTCACTATTAAGCTGTCTTCCTGTCCTATATACATATGACTTCTTAAAACTCAAGTGCAGGATTTATTCAACTTCAAATTTTAAAACACCGTTTATTGATTACTTACTATATGCTCAGTGCTTTTCATAAGAATTGTTGACTACTCCTGGAACCCAGTGAGGATGACATTACCTCTGTTTTACAGATGGTGCAGTGGGGCTGAGAGAGGAATGCCCTAGCCTCCCTACTGGAGCCTCATGCACATCCCACTTTTTTTGTTTGTCTTTTGGCATGAGAGAGACAGGGAGAAAGGGAGGGAGGAAGAAAGGGAGGGAGGGAAGGAGGGAAGAAGGGAGGGAGGAAGCATCAACTTGTAGTTGAGTTACCTTAGTTGTTCATTGATTGCTTCTCATACGTGCCTTGACCTGGGGGCTTCAGCTGAGCCAGTGACCCCTTGCTCAAGTCAGCATCCTTGGGCTTCAAGCCAGTGACCTTTGGGCTCAAGCCAGCGACCATGGGATCATGTTGATGATCCCAAGCTCAAGCCGGCAACCTTGGGGTTTTGAACCTGGGATCTGTGTCCCAGGTCAATGCTTTATCCACTGTGCCACCACTGGACAGTCTACATCCCAGTTTTTAAAGATCTCTTTGAACCCTAATACACCCATTGTGTTTACAATCCTTCTCCATCTGGTGACATCTGCAAGTTGAACTTACCTAGTCGGTTGTTGCAGTTTCCCAAAGTTGGGAGGTGGTTAGACTATTCTAAAGCCACATTTTCCAGCCTCAAGGGCACAAAACTAATTTAGTAAGTCACCAGCATTAAAAAATATGAATAGAGTGGAAAAATATCAAAGTCCATCACATGTAGTGAGGGCAGAATTTGTTTCTGGAAACTCTAATTGCATGAGCACAGGACAGGGAAGTGCATAGGTGTATATGTGGGTGTGGGTGCACACTGGGTCTTTTTTTTAAAAATTTATTGATTTGGTCCTGGCCGGTTAGCTCAGCGGTAGAGCGTCAGCCTGGCGTGCGGGGGACCCGGGTTCGATTCCCGGCCAGGGCACATAGGAGAAGCGCCCATTTGCTTCTCCACCTCCCCTTCCTTCCTCTCTGTTTCTCTCTTCCCCTCCCGCAGCCAAGGCTCCATTGGAGCAAAGATGGCCCGGGTGCTGGGGATGGCTCCTTGGCCTCTGCCCCAGGCACTAGAGTGGCTCTGGTTGTGGCAGAGCGACGCCCCGGAGGGGCAGAGCATCGCCCCCTGGTGGGCAGAGCATCACCCCTGGTGGGCATGCCGGGTGGATCCCGGTCGGGTCGGGCGCATGCGGGAGTCTGTCTGACTGTCTCTCCCCGTTTCCAGCTTCAGAAAAAATACAAAAAAAAAAAAAAATTATTGATTTTAGCAAGAGGAAGGGAGAGAGAGAGACAAGAACATCATTCTGTTCCTGTATGTGCCCTGACTGGGGATGGAACTGGCAACATCTGCACTTTGGGATGATGCTCTAACCAACTGAGCTATCCGGCCAGGGCTGGGTCTTGATGTAAATTGTTTTTATAACTGTGGTTCATGGTCTGACCAGTTTGAACACCACTCTAAAGAAATAATGTTTTTGAGTCAACTTAGATTGTTTTCATTATAATGCTACAACTTAATTATGTACACACAAAAATCTGTGTATGAACTCATTGATCTAGCTCCTATACAATTAATTAAATAACTGCCAAAAAGCCAGTAAAATTCAAACCAACATCGTCATTCTGGGAGACATTAGTTTGAACCTGAATTGCTGCTGCCATCATACGCACAGCACAGACTTGACATCCTGGGCTCCTTGCCTTCCGCACGCCCACCCTGCAGTGTCTAGTGCAGAGAGACAATCCTCCCACGCTTCTGAAGAGCTGTAATCCCTCACATTGCACAAATGTATCATGAGTTAAATGTGCAGAATTAAATTGTCTTAATTAGCCCACGCAGTTAGAGTGGTGCCACATGGCACTAATGCAGTTGTAAACACACGTACAGGCCTGGAACTGTGCAAATCTGGGGTAACAGTCACCCAGGGATCTATAGTATTTGTTCATTTTTAAAAGATGATCTTCACAGTGAAAACAAGAGTAAAACATTCTGGCAGAGAAAGCAGGAGTCTCCAAGGAGAAACCTGAAGACCCCTCCCTAGTTTGAGGTACCCTGGTTGACCTTGCCGCAGCAAACTCTGCGACTGTGGATCTCAGCTTAGGTGAGGGCACGTGCAGCCCAGCCCCCAGACTAGACTGTCATCCTGCCTGAGTGCCTTCCCTTCTTGTTTATAAGAATATTATGAAAATTGTAGTCAGGTGCCTTGTTGAAACAAAATGCTCAGTGTATGCCGTTCTGATGTGTCTGCCCAAACCCCATAGCACAGATCTGTTCAGCCTGGAAGATTCCTCAAGATTACTGCCTCCTCACCTCAGTAGTTGTGTTGCTGCTCCATCGTTTGTTCTGGGTTTTGCCAGGATCAGTGCCTACTATTTCAGGATCTGCCTCTACTCTGGGTTTTGCCAGGATCAGTGCCTACTATTTCAGGATCTGCCTCTACTCTGGGTTTTGCTCAGAGCTGCCCTCTGGCTCCTCACCATTTACAAGTGTGCTACAGGCTCTGCTACTCTGGAGTGTATTTTGTGTGGCCTTAGGGCCCGGAAACCATGTCAGGCATCTGTGTGCCTTCTTCTGAGTCCATCCCCTGTCCTGGATTCAGCCCCCTTCACATTTCCTGTACCTTTCCCACTTAAGAATCTTTGTCCCAAAGAGAGAAGCCAAGCAGACAGCCAAATTGCCAAATGGAATGGTTCCACTTTCCAACCTCTATCCTCTTCTCAACAGATACTGACCAGGGCTCAGTGCCTGAGCCCCTCTGCCATTTTGAGCCCCGGAAGTAATCAATACCCTTCTTGTTTCTGTACTTCCTGAGATCTACTGTCTAGAGGTCTGGGGTACAGGTCAGACTCTGCTCGGTTTCCTTTTCTTTAGTGATTTGTGAACTGTAAGATGGTTTAGATTATTTCTCTGCAAATTCTCATGATTTCCATTTTACCTATCTTATATTTATCTTAGTTTAGACTTAAGTTCAGAGTAGAGTTTCCCTTCATTTCTTCCTCAACATTCTGTATTTTCCTTTATTAAAAAATTTAGAATATATTTATTGCGAGAAAATGACAAAATACAGAAAAGTCCAGCAAAATCCAACCACCAAGAAATAACAATTTTTAACATTTTAGCATTCTAAGACCTTTTCCTGCTAGATTCGTACATTGACGTGTATATACATTGAAACAAAAATGGAATTTACTCTGTTTTTGTTCTCATTATATTCAGCGATTAGCTTCCTACTCTTGGTGTTACCTATGGGGCCAACTAGGTGATACCTAGTATGGGCTATACCTATTGTTCTGTGTTGAAGTGTGAATTCACATAAAGCAATTCCCCATATGCTGTAGATCAGTACCTGGGCCACTGGGCCTTTGTGGTAAAGGTTGAACAGAAAGCACCCAAGACTTTCACATGGAGGGAGCGGGTGTGTCCTTCTTGTCACAGATCCTGACTGAGCGAAGCTTCTCTCCCTTTCTGGCTTGGCATCTGGCTATAGCTGCAGTGATCAGGAAGCTTAAGTCAGAGCTGGAGGATTGATCAGCTGGGGGGACTCCCCCACCTTCCATATCGGGACTCTGACCTAGCTAGGGCGAGTCAGCAGTTCCCCTCAGAGAGGGCCCCAAAGGTTTAGTTACTGAAGCGGCTCTTGATATAATCTTAAAATCTTCGTGTTATCTCAGGCTTGATGATGACTGGAGGGGGCAGTCCAGGGAAGGCAGGACCAGCTGACCTCACAGCCTTGGATGGCCGAGTCTGAACAGAGGAGGTCATCTACTGAAAAAGATGTAGGGTTGCTAAGTTTGAGTGGGGTTAGTGTGGGGAAAGGTCCTTCCCCTCTCTTGGGGAAGCAGCAGCAAATAGAGACAAAACGGGAATCTGAGACGAGTGGGTCTGGGTTCTGCTTGTGCCTCATGTGCATTACTCTCTTCTCTTCCCGCAGATCCACAGACCAGCATGGCTGCCACTGCTGCTGTCAGTCCCAGCGACTACCTGCAGCCCGCTGCCTCCACCACCCAGGTGAGTGGGCAGTGGCCCTGAGGGCGGGGGTCGCATCCGCCAGGAAGGACTCACTGAAGCAGCCATTTAACCACCCTGAACAGTCACTACAAATACCCCAGGACCTGAGATCAGGGAAGGTTCACTTCTATCTTCTGTTTATGAACTAAGAAACCATGGCCACTTACCCGAGGTGCCACAGCTGGGTCGGGGTGAAAAGCAGGATTAAACTCAAACTGTCTTCCATTAGACCCCACTGACCATATAAGGAGATTAGAGACTGTGTCCTCACACCCCAGAGACTCTTGTAGCCTTGAAAGAGCAGCCTTTTTTGCCAGTGAAGTCATGTCCCATGCACTAGGGTACACTTTACCAGAGGATTTATTCTGCTGTTGCTCCTCCCTGTCTCTTCCCCTCTCTCCCTTCTCATTGGAGAAATCAGGAATCCTTTAATCCCTGCAGTGGGCCAGTGGAACTCCACCTAAGAGCAGAGAGTGATTCTGTGTCCTGTTAGAAACGAGGCCAGTGGGGAGTGAGTGGTCAGCGTGTGCTGTTAGTTCAGTGTCCTGGGATGCTTTTGAGAAAGACATTTCCCCTTTTCTCCATTATTCAATGGAGATACCAGCGGGGGAGACAGGACCACTGCAGAGGGTGGATGCTGGCACCCTGCCCGCCATTGAAGTGGGCGGGGCCTGCCAAGAGATGCTGATCAGGGCTGAGCAGCAGGCCCACAAGTCTCACTACTTTCTCTGCTTGGTGTTTTGCAGGACTCCCAGCCGTCTCCCTTAGCCCTGCTTGCTGCAACATGTAGCAAAATTGGGCCTCCAGCTGTAGAGGCGGCTGTGACACCTCCTGCTCCCCCCCAGCCCACACCACGGAAGCTTGTCCCTATCAAACCTGCCCCTCTCCCTCTTAGCCCCGGCAAGAACAGTTTTGGAATCTTGTCCTCCAAAGGAAACATACTTCAGATTCAGGGGTCACAACTGAGCACGTCCTATCCTGGGGGTCAGCTGGTGTTTGCTATCCAGAATCCCACCATGATCAACAAAGGGACCCGATCAAATGCCAACATCCAGTACCAGGCAGTCTCTCAGATTCAGGCGAGCAGCTCCCAGACCATCCAAGTACAGCCCGGGCTCACTAACCAGATCCAGATCATCCCTGGCACCAACCAAGCCATCATCACCCCTGCACCGTCCGGTCACAAGCCTGTCCCCATCAAGCCAGCCCCTGTCCAGAAGTCGAGTACGACTACCACCCCTGTGCAGAGCGGGGCCAATGTGGTGAAACTGACAGGTGGAGGAGGCAACGTGACACTTACTCTGCCTGTCAACAACCTCATGAACACCAGCGACACTGGGGCCACCACTCAGCTCCTCACAGAGAGCCCCCCCACCCCACTGTCTAAGACTAACAAGAAAGCCAGAAAGAAGAGTCTGCCCGCCTCCCAGCCCTCTGTGGCCGTGGCTGAGCAGGTAGAGACGGTGCTGATTGAGACCACAGCAGACAACATCATCCAGGCCGGGAACAACCTGCTCATCGTGCAGAGCCCTGGCGGGGGCCAGCCGGCCGTGGTCCAGCAGGTGCAGGTGGTGCCCCCCAAGGCCGAGCAGCAGCAGGTGGTACAGATCCCCCAGCAGGCCCTGAGGGTGGTACAGGCGGCATCTGCCACCCTCCCCACTGTCCCCCAGAAGCCGTCCCAGAACTTTCAGATCCAGGCGGCTGAGCCGACGTCTACTCAGGTACCGAGCGTCCTCTGTGCCCGCCTCCCTCTCCTCCTCAGCACTAACTGGCTAGTGCTCCACCCCCTCAGCTTGCTTTCAGAGATGATGCCAGTGCATCTCCCGATTTGATCTGAATGTTGGCAGTCAGTATCATTTGGGGTGGGCAGTAAGTGGCCACTTCTGCCTGACAAGTGGGTTCTCTTCAGGTCCTAGGGCCAAGTGCAGCTCATCTGTAGAAATCAGATGAAACAGACCCACATACCTATATTTTGGCCCACTTTTTCCTTATGGAGGTCTTTTGGAGGAATGTGGGGGGGGGCATATACCTACTTTTTAACAAGTTTATTTTTCTCAAAATAGAATTATATACTCGGAATGGTAACAAGAATGAAAAAATCCAGTCAGAACCATAAAGTAAGACAGAAAAATGCTGATCATTGTTAAAACAAGGAAAAAATAGGAAGCAGCAGCTTAGCTTAAGGGCAGGAACATTTGGGCTAGTCATCTTTGATGTTAACTTCAAGAATGTTCTTATTTTTGGTTTTTCTTGAGATGCTCTAATACTCTGGAATCTACATGGCTCTATGAGGCAGGGCTTTTTTTGTTTTTTGTTTTTTCTGTGACAGAGAGAGGGACAGATAGGGACAGACAGACAAGAAGGGAGAGAGATGAGAAGCATCAATTCTTCCTTGCGGCACCTTAGTTGTTCATTGATTGATTTCTCATATATTATGCCTTGGCCGGGGGGCTACAGCAGACCAAGTGACCCCTTGCTCAAGCCAGCGACCCCGGGCTTAAGCTGGTGAGCCTTGCTCAAACCAGATGAGCCCGCGCTCAAGCTGGCGACCTCGGGACCTCGAACCTGGGTCCTCCGTGTCCCAGTCCAACACTCTATCCACTGTGCCACCACCTGGTCAGGCGTATGACTACTAAATTCTAGAGATTATACTCTGTTTCCTGGAATTCAGAGAGGTTTATAAAGTATCCAAATCTCATAGTGCATAGATGACCGGAGCCAGAATTCAACTCATTTCAAACCCCAAATTCTTCTGTTTACACCTTGACTCATTATGTCTTATGTGTGGCAGGTGCTACAATTAAAGTTGAGGACAAGGATTGTTTTTTCATATAAAAAGAAACAGCTCCTCGACCCTGGCCTGTTGGCTCAGTGAGTGGTAGAGCGTCAGTCTGGCATGTGGATGTCCCAGGTTCGATTCTGGGGATGGGTGCTGGGGATGGGCACTGAAGATGGCTACATGGAGCCTACGCATTAGGCACTAAAAATAGCTCAGTTGGGAGCATGGCCCAAGATGGGCAGAGCATCGGCCTCAGATGGGGGATTGCCAGTGGATCCCAGTCAGAGCACATGCGGGACTCAGCCTCTCTGTCTCCCATTCTCTCTCTTGGAAAAGAAGAAAAAAAGACAGCTCCTGCATTGAGGAATTCGTAATCTAGTCTTGGATAGAAAAAAATGAGGCATCACAGTGAGTGACAGTAGGAGGCTGGATAATCTGCTGCATGGAGAGGTGCCCTTGAGCCTGAGCTATGGACAGGGATGCCCTGAGAGCCTGCCCTCAAGTGCCTCCTCCTTTCTGGCATATCAGGTATTGCCAAGTGATTTCCTCTGAACTGTTTCATTTACCTATTACAATACCTGTGAGGTTCCATTATCAAACCTACCTTACAGGTAAAGAACTGGGTGAGAGACCATCACAGGTGCGCACAGCCTCAGCAATGCCTCCCGTCCCTTCCTGAGGTTCCGTATCTTGAGGTTGATGGAGCTGCGGCTTAAGTCCAGGTCTTCCTAAGGAAATGATCATCCATATGCAGAAAGTTAGCTACAATATATATTTTTTTGTTTTAATTTTTAAAAAAGATTTTATTGACTTTACAGAGAGAGGAGGTGGGGTAGCAAGAATTACCAACTCATAGTTGCTTCACTTTAGTTGTTCATTGCTTGCGTGTTACTTATCATATGTGCCTTGACCAGGCAAGCCCAGGGTTTTGAACTGGTGATCTCAGCATTCCAGATCAACACTCTATGCACTGTGCTACCACAGGCCAGTCCCCCCTACCTCCCTCCCTTTCCTCCTTTCTCTCCCTCCCTTCCTTCCTATCTTCCCTTCCTTCCTTCCTATCCTCCCTTCCTTCCTTCCTTTCTTCTCTCTCTTTCTTTCTTTAATGAGAAAGACAGACAAGAAGGGAGAGAGATGAGAAGCATCAACTTATAGTTGCAGCACCTTAGTTATTCATTGATTGCTTTCTTATATGTGCCTTGACTGGGGGGCTTCAAGCCAGTGACATTTGGGCTCAAGCAACTTTGGGGTCATGTCTGTGATCCCATGCTCAAGCTGGTAAGCTCGCGCTTAAGCCAGTAACCTTGCGGGTTCCTGAGTCCTTAGCATCCCAGGCTGATGCTCTATCCACTGCGCCACTGCCTGGTTAGGCCAGTACATTATTTCTTAATAATAACATAGTTTTCCATTATCCTGAGGTGTGCTGTCTTTTATATAATGAATACCCTGTTAACTGTATATCTAGGCTGTTTCCAATCTTAGAGCTAAATAAATTCCTAAAAGTGAGGCAAAGGATATCTACATTTTAAAAAATGTATTGTTTTCTTTATCAGAGATTGTCAGTCCACGGGTCAAACCTGGCCCACCGTCTGTTTTTGTAAATAAAGGTTAACACATGCCCATGTTACTTGAGATCAGCCAGTTGTGCATCCTTTTCACTGCAAGGCAGAGAGCGCATGGCTTGCAAAGCCGAAAAGTATTTCCTCTCTGCCTTTTACGGAAAAAGTTTGCTGATCCCTGCTCTACATTATGAACATACAGTTTTCTAGTAACAAAAACTTCAGCTACACAAAAAATAGCAATGATTAGAAAAGGGGCACATACCAGAAAACTGGAAATGAAATTTGTGTATTTATTAGGAGATGACATGAGATTTGTTTGCTTGCTTTTAGCAGAAATACAGTCCTAAATAATTCAGGAATCAAAAGAACCTGTCAAAATCACAACAGGATTTAAAAAAAAATTTTATTTTATTTTATTTATTCATTTTTAGAGAGGAGAGAGACAGAGAGGGAGAGAGAGGAGAGAGAGACAGAGAGAGAGAAGGGGGGAGGAGCTGGAAGCATCAACTCCCATATGTGCCTTGACCAGGCAAGCCCAGGGTTTCGAACCGGAGACCTCAGCATTTCCAGGTCAACGCTTTATCCACTGCGCCACCACAGGTCAGGCAACAGGATTTTTTTTACAAAGAACTTTTTCCCTGAATCATTTGAGCATAAGTTGCCACCGAATGCCATATAGAAAGTGTGTAATTCTTACAAGGGCATTCTACATAACAAAAATACAACCATCAAACATAGGAAGTTAGTGAAACAGACTAATGTCTAATTCAAGACCACGTTCAGGCCTCACCACTTGCCCCAATAATTCCTTTGTGGCAAAAGGCTCTCAGCCAGTATCACATCTTGCATTTCATCGTGTCGTCTCCTTGGTCTCTTCTGATCTGGAGCAGTGCCTCGGTCTGCCCTTGACTTTTTTGAAGGCTACAGGCCATTTATTTAATAGTGTTTCTCGGTTTAGGTTTGTGTGATGTTTCCTCAACACTAGATGGCAGGTTGTGTTTTATTTGTGTGTGTGTGGGAATAGCACTTTGAGACTGTAGAAATATCCCATTCCTCATCAGACTTTTGCCTACTTGTTTTGGTATCTTTTACTCTGATAGAGATTTTAAAAATTAACTATTTTAGACTGTTTATATTTACAGAAAAGTTGCAGCGGTAGTACAGTATACTTGTCACCTGGCTTCCCCCTTTGTTAAACATCTCATATTACTAGGGTACATTTGTCAAAACAAAGAAACTGACTTTGGTACATTACTGTTAACTAAACTCCAGACTTGGTTTGGATGTTACTGGTTTTTCCATTAATGTCCTCTTTCTCTTCCAGGATCCCGTCCAGATCCCACATTGCACTTACTGGGCATGTCTCCCAGGCCCCTTGGTCTGTTAGTTTCTCAGTCCTTGTTTTTCATGATCTTGACAGACTTGAAACACATGGGTCAGGTGTCCTGTAGAATGTCCCCCAGTCTGGGGTTATGGGTTTTTGGAAAGAGTACCACAGAGGTGAAATGAGGGTATGTATGTGATGTCCACGCAGCATACCTGATGTCAACATGGGTCACTTGGTTAAGGTGATGTTTGCCCGGTTTCTTCATTGCTTCTTGTTACTTTTCCCTTTCTCTACGCTGTCCTTTGGAAGCTAGTCACTAAGTCTCCCACCTTCCTGGAAGGGGACATATTTACATAATATTATTTGGGATTCTCTGTAAGGAAGATTTGTCTCTTTTCCATTTATTTCATTTTTAAAAAATATTTATTTTTTTATTTTTTTATTTTAGGTGAGAGAAAGGGAGATAGTGAGGCAGACTCCCACATGCGCCCCGACTGGAATCCACCTGGCAACCCCATCTGAAGCCAATGCTCAAGTACCAAGCTATTTTTAGCGCCTGAGGCTGGTGAGCTCCAATGGAGCTATCCTCAGTGCCCAGGGCCGATGCCTGAACCAATTGAGCCAGTGGCTGCAGGAGGAAAAGAGAGAGAGAAGGGGAAGAGGGGGGAGGAGAAGCAGATGGTTGCTTTTCATGTGTACCCTGACCGGGAATTGAACCTGGGATGTCCATATGCCAGTCCAACACTCTGTCCACTGAGCCACTGGCCAGGGCCTCCATTTATTTCTTTATTCAGTCATTTACTTATACCAGTAGCAATTCATGATTACTTATTTTATACTTTGGGTTATAATTTAATACATTATTTTTGTTGCTAACATTGGAACTCTTAAGGGTTGGCTCCTGTATCCCTATGACATACTCTTATCCTTTTTTCCTTTTCTTTTTCAATCAGCTTTATTGAGATACTCACATACCATAAAATTCACCCTTTTAAAGTGTACAACTTGGCCCTGGCTGTTTGGCTCAGTGGTAGAGCATTGGCCTGGTGTGTTCTTTGTTTTTTTGTTTTGTTTTGTTTTTACTTTTTAATTTTTTTGGATGTACCGGGTTTGATTCCCGGTCAGGGCACACAGGAGAAGTGACCATCTGCTTCTCCACCCTTTACCCCTTCTCTTCCTCTTTTCCTCCTGCAGCCACTGGCTCAATTGGCTCAAGCAAGCTGGCCTCAAGTGCTGAGGATGGCTCTGTGGCCTCTGCCTCAGGTGCTAAAATAATGACTCCCGTTGCTGAGCAATGGCCCCAGATGGACAGAGCATCGACCCTTAGGTGGGCTTGCTGGGTGGATTCCGGCCCAGACTTTAGTATATTCATAAAGTTGTGCAGCCGTCACCACTATTTAATTGTAGACCATTTTCATCATCCCAAAAGAAATCCTCCTTTAATGCTCACTCCTCATTTCCTTCTCCCCCAACCCACTAATTCATTTTCTATTTTTATGGATTTGTATATTCGGAACATTTCGTGTAAATGGAATCATAAAATAGTTGATCCTTTGTGCCTGGTTTTTTTCACGTAGTGTAATGTTTCTGAGGTTCATCCTTGCATGATTCAGTACTTCATTCCCTGTATTTCCCAAGCTCAGCCCTGGGATCAACCATTTCTCCCAGAAGTCCTGGTTCCTCTTACTGAAGAGTGTGAGAGCAGTTTTTTGTTGTATTTTGTGTGTGTGAGAGAGAGAGAGAGAGAGAGAGAGAGAGAGAGAGAGAGACTGAGACAGACAGGAAGGGAGAGAGATGAGAAGCATCAATTTGTAGTTGTAGCACTTTTAGTTGTTCAAGGATTGCTTCTGATATGTGCCTTGACTGGGGGGCTCCAGCCGAGCCAGTGACCCCTTGCTCAAGCTAGCAACCTTGGGCTTCAAGCCAGTGACCTTGGGGTCATATTGATGATCCCACACTCAAGCCGGTGACACCACGCTCAAGTCAGATGAGCCCATGCTCATGCTGACGACCTTGGGTTTTCAAACCTGGGACCTCAGCATCCTGGGTTGACACTATCCGCTGTGTCACCACTGCTTAGGCAGAAAAGAGGTGTTTTCATTCTTATGATGATGGTTGTATCTTTTGTGAGGTCATTTATTATTATTATTATTATTATTATTATTATTATTAAGTGAAAGGAGGGAGACAGGGAGGCAGAAACAGACTCCCATATGGGCCCCGACCGGGATCCATCTGGCAAGCCCCCTACAGGGTAATGCTCTACCCATCTTGGGCCACTGCTCAGCAACTGAGCTATTATCAGCACCTGAGGCAAGGCCATACAGCCATCTTCAGTGCCCAGGGCCAAACTGCTCAAATCATTCGAGCCATGGCCGGGGGGTGGGGGCGGATAGAGAAGCAGATGGTCGGTTCTCCTGTATGCCCTGACTGGGAATTGAACCTGGGACTTTACACACTGGGCCAACATTCTACCACTGAGCCAATTGGCCAGGGCCAAGGTCGTCATTTAGTTGCCTTCTGATTCTCCAGTTCTAAGATTTGGCAGTTGTTTTTCCATGCTAAGTAAATGTTTGGTTTCAAATCAACAGTTACCATTTGCCAGCTTAGCATAGGTATGCTGTCAGCCCTTTGGACGTCGGCCATGTAGGTTTGGGCTGGTTGGAGAAGACTTGGGCAGACAGAGGGGCACTCCCGCTTCTCACTTGGGCAAGGAGAGAACACTGCACTCACTGAAAGGTGCTGGGAGCCCAGTCTCTGCTGGGACCCTGACTTTTTCTTTCTGGCCCTTCCCAGGTCTACATCCGTACGCCTTCCGGTGAGGTGCAGACAGTCCTCGTCCAGGACAGCACCCCGGCAACAGCTGTGACCACCTCGACTACCACTTGTAGCAGCCCTGCATCCCGTGCTCCTCATCCGAGTGGGACCAGCAAAAAGCACTCGGCCGCAATTCTCCGGAAAGAGCGTCCCCTGCCAAAGATCGCCCCTGCTGGAAGCATCATCAGCCTGAACGCAGCCCAGCTGGCGGCGGCGGCCCAGGCCATGCAGACCATCAACATCAACGGCGTCCAGGTCCAGGGCGTGCCTGTCACCATCACCAACACCGGTGGTGAGGGAAGGCCCCTGGGCCAGGGCACGGGTAGTGTGCTCACGCACCTCTCATGTGGGAACTGTGGGCCAGCCCTGAGCTTACCCAGTAACAGCAGTGAGGCTGCTGCCTGACACATGCCTCATCCCTTCCAGCTTAAAAGCACATCCTCTTGGGTCCTTACAGTAGCCCTGTGACAGTTTAAGGGGCTTGTTGGCCCCACCAGACAGCTGAAGACCTTGAATATGGTGGAGAAAATAAGATATACTCAGGAAAACTCTCCAACTAACACACAAATGCACATTCATTTGGTACAGACCAAAGACAGATGTTCAGGGGAGGCCCTGGGTAAAGAAACTTGAAGGCTTCCAGAATGAGGAAGGCCTTGAGTTAAAGTTGGAAGGAAAGGAGGGAGGCTTTGCCAGTGGGAATGGCTTGTGCTGCACTTCAGCTGAGTGGGGATATTTGCTAATAATTATAATGTGAAAACAGCCTTGCAAATCATCAAAGGACCTTGTAGCTACCTAGCAAAAATGGTTCCTAGCCTTGCTTTGCCTTCTTTAGGAGGGTAAAGGGCCCTTTTCAGGGTGGTGGTGCTTTAACACCAGCGAAAGGTCAGCAACACTCCCCTGCTCTGAAAGGCTTTATGCAAATCCTAGAGGACTTGATTTTTTCAGAGCCCTTAAAATTGTTTTCTTGCTCTTATTAACAAAAATTCCAGGGTACTTTCCTGAGAGCTGAGCTGGTATCTCACAAGGGCCTGAGGCTGGAGGTATTTCTGGAAGAAACACTCCAAGACAAGACCCTTCCCAGCTGAAATGTGTAGGCAGTGTCTGCAAGTGGATTTGGCCTGTGTCGTGTAGGCTCAGCACACTGACTCAGAAGTCGGCTGCCTGGGTTCAGATCGGAGTTCTGCCGCTTACTAGCCCTGTGGTGTTAGCTTGATACGTTCTTGAGCCTCAGTTTCTTCAACTCTAAGAAGACAGTAGGACCTGTTTCATAGGACTGTGAAGGTTGAGTGAGTTAATACATTTGAGGCCTCTAAAGTGGTACTGGCATATCACAGGCTCTTGAAAGTACCAGCGGCTGTGGTTGTCCTTGTGTGCAGAAGGGAAGGAGGGTGGCAGGCTCCTGCTCTGCCCCTTCAGGCTTCCTCACCCTGAACCGTTCCCTCCTCCTCCCCACAGGGCAGCAGCAGCTGACGGTGCAGAATGTTTCTGGGAACAACCTGACCATCAGTGGGCTGAGCCCCACCCAGATCCAGCTGCAGATGGAGCAGGCCCTGGCCGGAGAGGCCCAGCCGGGGGAGAAGCGGCGCCGCATGGCCTGCACATGTCCCAATTGCAAGGACGGGGACAAGAGGTAACGAGCCAGACCGGCAGCCTGGCATGTGCCCTGTTCCCCGAGCACCTTCCTGGGACACAGCTCAAGAGGGGACAAGGCAGTGGCTCCACGCCACCTGGCCTCCTCACTTCTGTGGTTTCTGACCTGACCCTACATCCTCTCCCCGTCCTGCCTGCCCCCATCGTCTGCCTCCTGCCTCACTCCTCCTTCCCTCCATCCATGCTCTGTTCCCAGGGCTGGAGAGCAGGGCAAGAAGAAGCACGTGTGCCACATCCCCGACTGTGGCAAGACTTTCCGGAAGACATCCTTGCTGCGGGCCCATGTGCGCCTGCACACCGGCGAGCGGCCCTTTGTCTGCAACTGGTTCTTCTGTGGAAAGAGGTTCACACGGAGTGACGAACTCCAGAGACACGCCCGCACCCACACAGGTCTGTACCCCTCCCCAGCAGTACCCTCGCCCCAGACAGGGCTCCTCACCCCCTCTCCTGGCCGGCTTGCACCCACATGGGTCTGCCCCCAGCCTCTCCCCTCACTGCCATTCCATTGCCCTCAGCAACATCCAGATTCCTGGCCCAGCCAAGGTACTGCCACGTGGAGCAAGAGCTAGAGACTGCCTTCTCAGGGGATCGTGCCTTCTCAGGAAATGGTTTCAAGCCATTCCTTTCTCAGTGTTTCCCAGAGCGGTGCCGTTTGCCTTATGGGCCTTGATGGCTTCCTCCATATTTGCGTAGTTATTTATTTAACAAGCACTGATGTAGTATGCAGGCACTGGACTGCACACTTTACAGATGGACTCATTTAATTTAACAACTCTGGGCAGGGCGCTTTGATTATGGCATTTTACTGAGGCACGGAGAGGTGGCCAGGTCATGCAGTGGGTGACTGGTGGAGCCAGACTCAGATGTGGCCCCTGGGGCTCCCAAGTCCACAGCAGCCGCTCCTGATTGCTACCCCATGCTGCCTTTCCCACTGGGGTTTCCCGAATGATTTTCCTGAAATACCTAGTTTCATTATTTTCACTCATTTATGTCCAGTCTCTATTATTTTTGACATCACAAGCTTGATACTGCATGTGCTTCTCCTTTTGGGGGGCTGAAGTAGTGTCTGAATGGCTCTGTGAGTGACGGGCATCTCTCCCCAGGGGACAAACGCTTCGAGTGTGCCCAGTGTCAGAAGCGCTTCATGCGGAGTGACCACCTCACCAAACATTACAAGACCCACCTGGTCACGAAGAACTTGTAAGGCCCAGTGCGGTGGCAAGCCCGAAGATGCAGTCCCTCTGGTGTCCTGCCTGGGCCGCTGGTGGAAAGGAGGCCGGTGGCTGCCCTGGGCCCTCCCTCAGCCCCTCCCTCCTGTTCTGCAACTCTCCCCACCCACGGGAGGGGGCTCACAGCCCCCACTCGCCTCCTTCTGAAGCCCCTTGACTCCTCCCTGGCCCTTCCCTCTCACCAGACCGTGGACACTGGCAGTGCCCAATGAGACGTTCTAAACCAGGACGAGCGGGAACCTTTATTTCCAAAGGAAAACGAATTTCACTCCGTCGAGGAGCAAAGTGAGCCCCCTCACCCCCCAACACTGCCGGAGTGGCGTCATTGTGCCATGCCCCTCCCTCCTGCACCCCCTGGGCCGCCACCTGGACGCCCCGGGCCGCACCCAGGGCACCACTGGCACCTCCTCCTGAGACGCTCAGGAGGTCACCTCCACTCCATGTGCCCAGCCCGCCACAACTCTTCTCCAGCACATTCCAACTTTCTATTTAAAAATAAAGCTACCCACGGACTCCCTGACCCCCTTTTCTATGGAGAACGTTGCCTTATACTCTTCTTCAGATAATGAACACTGTGTATTGTGTGTGCTTTAAAGACGTTTTATTTAATTGCTCTCTTCTTCTGTCCTTGTTACTCACCTCCCCCATGCCTGCTTTCAGTTGAGGATTTTGGGGGCAATGAGAAGCATATAGATTTTTTTTTCTCTCTCTCTCTCACAATTCTCTTTTCTAAATGTCACAGCATTTCAACGCAAATCTGGACTCAGATAAAACTTCACATCCTGAACCTGTCCACTCCCCCTTCCCCTCTCCCCCCTCCCGGCCCAAGCTCTAGTTATGTACAGTGTATATTGTATAATAGACAATTGTGTCTACTACATGTTTAAAAACATATTGCTTGTTATTTTTGAGGCTTTTAAATTAAACAAAATCCAACTTTATTTTTAGTTGTAACTGCTTGAGGTATGTTTTATGATTGACAGATTTGTTATCCTTTATTAACTATGTACTTTGTTGTTCAGCATTGGGCTGACAAAAATTTTTTCTTGCTAATAAATTTAGTTGCCTGAGGCAAAATCTGCAATTGGCAGTGCTGCTTCCTTTGCCTGTGACCTCAGAGGGTTCGGAGAGAGGACTAGGGAGGGGCCCTGGTCCCTCAGAGCGACCCACACGGGCCAAGGCAGGACCTTCCTCTCCCAACCTGAAAAGGACCACGGCCACACAGACAAGGCTTTTGCATGAGTCCCCAGAGCTCCTGGGTGGGACCTCCGGTGACAGGACCTAGTGTAGGTGTTCCTGCTTTGTCCTGTAAGCCAGTCTTACCCAGATCAAAGCAGGTGGCCCTGCACAGACAAGTCCCAGCCATGTCTTCCCCACCAGCAAGCTACTTCCACTCAACTCTCCCACCCCGGAGCGCCAGCGCTGGTCTCAGAGCCTGCTGGTAAGAAACTTGGGAGATTTGAGGGTTGTTTTTTTTTGTTTTTTTGGGTTTTTTTGTATTTTTCAGAAGCTGGAAACGGGGAGAGACAGTCAGACTCCCTCATGCGCCCGACCGGGATCCACCCAGCACGCCCACCAGGGGGCGATGCTCTGCCCCTCCGGGGCGTCGCTCTGTTGCGACCAGAGCCACTCTAGCGCCTGGGGCAGAGGCCAAGGAGCCATCCCCAGCGCCCGGGCCATCTTTGCTCCAATGGAGCCTCGGCTGCAGGAGGGGAAGAGAGAGACAGAGAGGAAGGAGAGGGGGAGGGGTGGAGAAGCAGATGGGTGCTTCTCCTGTGTGCCCTGGCCAGGAAACGAACCCGGGACTTCTGCATGCCAGGCTGACGCTCTACCACTGAGCCAACCGGCCAGGGCCAGATTTGGGGGGTTTTATGTAAAGACAGATGCAGCCCCATGTTCACTGCAGCATTGCTCACAGTGGCCAAGACACGGAAACAACCAAAAAGACCTTCAATAGAAGACTGGATAAAGAAGATGTGGCACATATACACTATGGAATACTCCTCAGCCATAAGAAATGATGACATCGGATCACTTACAACAACATGGTGGGATCTTGATAACATTATATGGAGTGAAATAAGTAAATCAGAAAAAAACAAGAACTGCATGATTCCTTACATAGGTGGGAAATAAAAACGAGACTAAGAGACATGGACAAGAGTGTAGTGGTTACGGGGGTGGGGGCACAAAGAAAACTAGATAGAAGGTGATGGAGGACAATCTGACTTTGGGTGATGGCTATGCAACATAATTGAATGACAAGATAACCTGGACATGTTTTCTTTGAACATATGTACCCTGATTTATTGATGTCACCCCATTAAAATTAATAAAAATTTATAAAAAAGAAAAGAAAGAAACTTGGGAGAGATAGCCAAAGGGGCTTGGCTCGATCCCTTCCAGAAGGCTAAAGAGTCTGGAGAAAATGAAATTCCCTGAGGGCCAGCATGCCTTCCTAGGGCGGAGGGCCAGGCCAGGAGCCCGTCTCCACCCTAGAGGACCCTGCCACTGAGTCTCCACCCGAGAGGACCCTGCCACTGAGTCTCCACCCGAGAGGACCCTGCCACTGAGTCTCCACCCGAGAGAGGACCCTGCCACTGAGTCTCCGCCCGAGAGGACCCTGCCACTGAGTCTCCACCTGAGAGAGGACCCTGCCACTGAGTCTCCACCCGAGAGGACCCTGCCACTGAGTCTCCACCTGAGAGAGGACCCTGCCACTGAGTCTCCACCTGAGAGAGGACCCTGCCACTGAGTCTCCACCCGAGAGAGGACCCTGCCACTGAGTCTCCACCCGAGAGGACCCTGCCACTGAGTCTCCACCCGAGAGAGGACCCTGCCACTGAGTCTCCACCCGAGAGAGGACCCTGCCACTGAGTCTCCACCCGAGAGGACCCTGCCACTGAGTCTCCACCCGAGAGGACCCTGCCACTGAGTCTCCACCCGAGAGAGGACCCTGCCACTGAGTCTCCACCCGAGAGGACCCTGCCACTGAGTCTCCACCCGAGAGGACCCTGCCACTGAGTCTCCACCTGAGAGAGGACCCTGCCACTGAGTCTCCACCCGAGAGAGGACCCTGCCACTGAGTCTCCACCCGAGAGGACCCTGCCACTGAGTCTCCACCCGAGAGAGGACCCTGCCACTGAGTCTCCACCCGAGAGAGGACCCTGCCACTGAGTCTCCACCCGAGAGGACCCTGCCACTGAGTCTCCACCCGAGAGGACCCTGCCACTGAGTCTCCACCCGAGAGGACCCTGCCACTGAGTCTCCACCTGAGAGAGGACCCTGCCACTGAGTCTCCACCCGAGAGAGGACCCTGCCACTGAGTCTCCACCCGAGAGGACCCTGCCACTGAGTCTCCACCCGAGAGAGGACCCTGCCACTGAGTCTCCACCCGAGAGAGGACCCTGCCACTGAGTCTCCACCCGAGAGGACCCTGCCACTGAGTCTCCACCCGAGAGGACCCTGCCACTGAGTCTCCACCCGAGAGGACCCTGCCACTGAGTCTCCGCCCGAGAGGACCCTGCCACTGAGTCTCCACCCGAGAGGACCCTGCCACTGAGTCTCCACCCGAGAGAGGACCCTGCCACTGAGTCTCCACCCGAGAGAGGACCCTGCCACTGAGTCTCCACCCGAGAGAGGACCCTGCCACTGAGTCTCCACCCGAGAGGGGACCCTGCCACTGAGTCTCCACCCGAGAGGACCCTGCCACTGAGTCTCCACCCGAGAGAGGACCCTGCCACTGAGTCTCCA
This sequence comes from Saccopteryx bilineata, assembly GCF_036850765.1. Classification (NCBI taxonomy): domain Eukaryota; kingdom Metazoa; phylum Chordata; class Mammalia; order Chiroptera; family Emballonuridae; genus Saccopteryx; species Saccopteryx bilineata. The sequence continues at coordinate 376,648,814 of NC_089491.1, forward strand.
CCCGAGAGGGGACCCTGCCACTGAGTCTCCACCCGAGAGGACCCTGCCACTGAGTCTCCACCCGAGAGAGGACCCTGCCACTGAGTCTCCACCCGAGAGGACCCTGCCACTGAGTCTCCACCCGAGAGGACCCTGCCACTGAGTCTCCACCCGAGAGGACCCTGCCACTGAGTCTCCACCCGAGAGGACCCTGCCACTGAGTCTCCACCCGAGAGAGGACCCTGCCACTGAGTCTCCACCCGAGAGGACCCTGCCACTGAGTCTCCACCCGAGAGAGGACCCTGCCACTGAGTCTCCACCCGAGAGGACCCTGCCAGAGTCTGCTTCTCTTCTGTCCCTCAGCCCAGCACCAGGGGGGGCAGGGAGCTGATTTTGGTTTTACCAAGTGCTGCTGCTCTGACATTTTATTTTATTTTATTTTTAATATTTTATTTATTGATTTTTAGAGAGAGAGAGAAGGGGGAGGAGCAGGAAGCATCAACTCCCATATGTGCCTTGACCAGGCAAGCCCAGGGTTTCGAACCGGCGACCTCAGTGTTCCAGGTCGACGCTTTATCCCACTGCGCCACCACAGGTCAGGCTGCTCTGACATTTTAGAGGTGATCTGGGGGGGAGCAGAGCTGTGAAGGTCAGGTTGGGATGTTACACAGGTTGAAACTGGAGCAAGCTCAGCACAGGGGCGGGGGCCTGAGAGCATCCGGCCTGAAGGGAGAGGCGAGCGTTCTCAAGCAGAGAACGGTATGTGCTCTCCTTACAGTGATGACGCCTTTTCTCACCTCAGACACACCCAGGGTCGCGGTTCTGTGCAGTTATCCATTCCCTTACTCTGTCACCAGTGGCCTGCATTTGCAAGCAAACAGCTTTTCCTAAAAGCCAGTCCACTCTCACATCAGCTGGAGTAATAAAAGGGAATAGATCTCAGATGGATCTCTGCCCCTGGTCACATCTTCGTTAACGGGCAGGGAGACCCGTCCTACCCATACTTAAGTCCTTTGGGTGATGCCAGACCGACTGCTGAATCTACGCTGGCATAGAAGCCTCTTAAAGAGCCCATCAGTCCTACATCTCATCACTGCACTGGCAGGGGCCAGACGGGAGGTGCATTTCTCTCTTCCTCACACATGAATTGTGCAACTGGAAAACTGCCTTGCTGAGTTCTGAACTGAGATTGGTGGAGAGAAGGGGAATATTAATAAATTCACCTCTTGCCTGACCTGTGGTGGTGCAGTAGATAAAGCATAGACCCAGAATGCTGAGGTTGCCACTTCAAAACCCAGGACTTGCCTGGTCAAGGCACACATGGGAGTTGATGCTTCCTGCTCCTCCCTCCCTCCCTCCTTTCTCTCTCCCTTTCTCTTTCTCTCTCTCTCTCCTCTCTCTCCTCTCTCTCTAAAAATGAATAAATAAAATTTTTAAAATACTTAAAAAAATAAATTGACCTCTTTCTCCTAAATGTTCACCATTGGCTTCACGCTCAGGCACAAAAGTTATCCCTTCCTGGGAGCTGATTCTAAGTCATCTGCTCCAAGTGCGAGAACTGACCGACTCCTCAGCATCCTTTGGAAATGAGGGTGCCATTTCCAAAGGATGCCTAGGGGGCAGAGCTGACTGCTGACACTCCAGATTTTTCCTTCTCCAGTGAGGCGGTCAGAACGCTGTGCCTGCCCATCTCTGCCTCCCATGGGATGCCTGAGTTAGCAAGGGGGCTAGAAAATGTATTCTGCTTAGGCGAGGTGACGGCATGAGTACAAAATGGAGAGACCTGCTGGCAAATTAGCCTGCATTCACTGCAACCCCTCCCCTTAATTTACTTGTGAGTTGCGGGGGAGGGGCTGTTGGTACAATGCAGCCCAAGGTCACCCAGGCCAGAGTCCCCATCTCCTGGACACCTGATCAGTCCTGGCTGAAATTTGGGGGCAGGATATCCCCAACAGCTTGAGGGGTGTCACACCACCCAAATTCTCTCCTCAGGGTCATCTGCACCAAAGCCACCCTCCCTACCCACTCCTATCTGCTCAGTGATGCTCAACACAGCAGCTCTTTGATCCCAGATCCTAGGATTACAAGCCAGAAAGAAAAGGGCTGGGGAAGTTCCCCCCAGATGAAGGGGGGGGGCTTTTTTAAAACGTCAAACCAGCAAGTAGAATTCAGCTTCCTTCAAACTACTCAGTCCACTTTCACAATCACCTTTTGGGGATCCTTTGAGGGCCCACACGAGTGCGATGATGAGAGCCACCTGCAGCATCTCAGGTCCCTGGCTCATCCTGGCTCATGGACGTGGCTGAGGCCTACATGGTGTGACACAGTCTCAGGGCGGAGACTTCTTGTGACCTGACCGAGGTCTTTGCAGCTGGGATAAAGCCGCTAAAGGTACTACAGCAATTCAGGACAGGTGGCAGCTGGGTTTCAGCCCTCAGGGAATACAAGAGGCAGGAAGTGAGTCTCAGAAGATGGAATAAAGAATGGGTGTGGGTGAAAAGAAAGCAAAGCCAGGTGGGAAATGGCAGAGAATCAGGGCTGGAAAGGAGAGTCAAATACCTACCTCCGGGGTCCCCAAACTTTTTTCACAGGGGGCCAGTTCACTGTGCCTCAGACCGTTGGAGGGCCGGACTATAAAAAAAACTATGAACAAATCCCTATGCACACTATACATATCTTATTTTAAAGTAAAAAGACAAAACTGAAATAAATACAATATTTAAAATAAAGAACAAGTAAATTTAAATCAACAAACTGACCAGTATTTCAATGGGAACTATGCTCCTCTCACTGACCACCAATGAAAGAGGTGCCCCTTCCAGAAGTGCGGCGGGGGCCAGATAAATGGCCTCAGGGGGCTGCATGCGGCCCACGGCAATAGTTTGGGGACCCCTGACCTACCTGTTCGTCGGGGTCCCAGGCAAGAGAAAATGAGAAACGACCACAGGGCAGGCCAAAAGCAAGGACCCACCAGGATTTCTCAGTAACACTAAGAAGCTGCCAGGTCATATCCATTGGGCCTGCCTGGGAACCTCCCATCAGGCCTCCTTCCTCTGCCGGAGGCCCACACTTAGTTTCCAAGGCAGCCAATGCCAGGACTAAAACTGATGCCCTGAAATCTCACTCAGCCTGGGAAAGTTTAACACCCCTCCGGCCAACAAGGACCCCAGGTACAAAAACACCCCAAGCCCCACTCATGATGCCTAGAATGCGGCCACAGAGAAGTTTAACAAAGCAGTTTATGCATAAACATGACACATTAGCATTTCCTGGCTGGCATATTGAGAAGGAGCCAGAGAAAGTAAGTGACACAGTCCATGCCCTGAAGGAGCTTCTAATAGGGAAAGCGTATGAAAACTACTGGATGGCCTAACCAGGCAGGCGGTGGCGCAGTGGATAGAGCATCGGACTGGGATGCAGAAGACCCAGGTTCAAGACCCCGAGGTCGCCAGCTTGAGCATGGGCTCATCTGGTTTGAGCAAGAGCCCACCAGCTTGAACCCAAGGTTGCTGGCTCCAACAAGGGGCTGCTCGGTCTGCTGAAGGCCCGCGGTCAAGGCACATATGAGAAAGCAATCAATGAACAACTAAGATGTTGCAACGTGCAATGAAAAACTAATGATTGAAACTTCTCATCTCTCTCTGTCCAGAAACACATGCAAGGATTGCGTGAGGGGTCAACCATACAACCACAGGCAGGATACCTGGGTAAGGGTCAGCCTCCTCTGCATCCCTCGCTGGGTCGCTGATAACCATACTCGGGACTCAGGCGCCTGCTGGCAGAGCACCAAGTACCCATCCTTCTGAGTGTCCTGAGTTCACCCCTCCAGCCTGCCATCGCCTCCTGAAAAGCTGGGCACTGATCAGCATCAGCCTCACCTCCATCCTCCTGTGCTTCTCCCCTCTCCCACTGTCTTCCTCATGCCCTTTGCCCCTCTCAGACATTCTCACCCTCCCCCATGGCTTCAGGTGCCACTTCATTGGCTCATGACAACTAAACTGGTCTCATCAACCCAAACCTCCTAAGCTCAGGCTTGATTATCCAATCCGACCAAGCGTGGGGGTCCTATAACCCCTCACACTCCACAGGTCTGATGGTGACTTCATCTCTCCCCCAAACCTCCTCCTCCAACATGCCCCACTTTAATGAACAGCACCACCCATGTCGCCTAAAGTCACCTCGGTGAGTTGATTCCCTCCTCTCCCATCTCCGCCCACCCATATGCTCAAGCACCAGGGTCCTACTTCCATTTAGATGACATCGCAGTGTCTTCACCTCCCTGGCACATCATCTACTTGGTCACCGGGGTCCCAAAACACAATCACTACATTGTAACTGAAATACATAATCCAATCAAACAATTAGCCTAAAAGATGATTTCAGAACATAACTGCAAAAGCATCAGAAGAAAATAGGCACAGCTCAGTCCCCAAACCCACCCGCAGCCTCTTTGTTTCATGTGGAGAAAACAGTGCGCCTCAGTGTACACTGAAATATTGCAATACATTCTCTATTCATTTAAGACTCCCTCGAGAAAAGATTAATAAATTTACAAAGTTGTGAGGGAGAGTGGCAAAGTATTCAATAAAAAACAGTAACAATAAAAAATTCATTTCTTCCACGCAGGCAAAACCCTTGCTGAGGTTACAGCAGTAGAGGCACAGCCAGCGGGCATGCTCCCCTCCTTTCTGCATGGCGGGGCTGCTTTGTAATCCAGACATCAAATCCCACTAGGCAGAAAAACACAACACAAGCCTATTATTTTCAGACAAAGGAGAAAATACTAAAAGGCAACCAGTTGCAAGCTTCCTCATTAATTGCCAAGCATGGGAGGGGCTGTTGGAATATACGGTGTTTTTTCTCCTCATCTGCCCTTTTAACAACAGGAATTAGACACTCTGGTTTGACAACAGCAGAGGATAAAAAAGAATCGTTGTTTTGGGGTGGTAAACACGCGATACAATACATAGATGATGTATTATAGAATTGTATGCCTAAAACCTATATAACTTTATCAACCAGTGTCACCCCAATCAAGTCAATTAAAAAAAAAAAAGAATCGTTGTCTAAAAGCCTAACCCATGCCACCTGCCTGATCTTCAGCTGGCATGCCAGGCCCCTGCCTTCGTGCCCAGCCCGCGTGCTCACCCCCCCATCCCAGCAGGACACTGTTCCAAGTTTCCCCAAGGCGCCCAGCCTTTACTCACGCTGTTCCCTCTTCCTGGCATGCTCGTTCCATTGTCCGTCTGGCAAACACATACTCACTAAGACAAATCAAATGTCTGCTCCCTTTACAAAAGCTTTCCGGACTGCTGGAACCCCGGAGACCACTTCCTCCTTCTACCCCCCCTCCATTTTTCTCACAGAATACCTGTAACTCTGCAGCATTCAGATCTGCTTTCCCTACAGACTACAGCCCCTGTGGGCAGAAACCGTGCCCTCTTCATCTTAGCATGCTCACACCTAGCTCAGTTCCTGGCCTGAAAGTCTTTAACAGATGTCAACTGAATGAATAAATATCTATACAGCTGACCCTTAAACAACACGGTCCATTTATACATGGATTTTTTTTCCCAATACTGTTCATGTATTTTCCTTATTTATGATTTTCTCAATAAAATTTTCTTTTCTCTAGCTTATTTTTTTCCCCTAAGAATACAACATATAATACATGTAACACACAAAATATATGGTAATTGACTATCTGTAAGATCTTTGGTCACCAGTAAGCTACTAGAAGTTTTGGGGGATTCATGAATTTTCAACTGGGGAGGGGTCAGCAGCCTTGTATTGTTCAAAGGTCAACTGTACTGAGCTTTCGGCTCTTAAGCAAAACATTCAAATGATCCTAGTCTTGGTGCCCTAGAATCCAGCACAACATAGCTCAAGAGTGCTAAGAGTGTGGGTCCATAAATAAAACCATCTGAGTTAAGGGGTACTAATTACTGCTTATACAGATTTAAGTACAGGTGCTTGGGAGGAGGGGAGGACAGCAATGTTCATATGTGGAAAGAAAACCTCAACAATAACAAAAAAGTCTAGTCAACTCTCACTCAATCATGTTGATGGAGGAAAACAATGCACTAAACATTCCAACCAGCAGAGAATCCACAGATCAACATTACTAAGGCTTGCCTGACCAGATAGTGGAACGGTGGATAAAGCGACAGACTGGGACGCAGAGGACCCAAGTTTGAAACCCCAAGGTCACTGGCTTGAGCATGGGATTATAGACATGACCCCATGGTCACTGGCTTGAGCCCAAAGGTCACTGGCTTGAAGCCCAAGGTCGCTGGCTTGAGCAAGGGTTCACTCGCTCTGCTGTCGCCCCCGGGCCAAGACACATATGAGAAAGCAATCAATGAACAACTAAGGTCCCGCAACAAAGAATTGATGCTTCTCATCTCTCTCTCCCTTCTTGTCTGTCCTTATCTGTCCCTCTCTCTGACTCTGTCTCTATCACAAAAAACAAACAAAAAACATTATTAAGGTTTGAGACATGTATTATTCTTTGCAGCAAATTTGTCTTACAGATTCTATTTGGTTCAAGGTACCTACATATGATAAAGGATGATAGGTATCTAATGTAGGACTTTATGAAGCTTAGCTATAACGCAGACACCTGAGCCAGGCAGGAAGTTCCCTTACCTGACACAGTCCTGGGGTGCCTGCCTAGATGGCTCTTGCAGCTCCCCTTCCTGATGATGGTGGAAACCAGGACTACAGAGTGCTTTGGCCCATGGCTGCCCCAGCCAGGTCAAAGCCGGAATGGGCACTGGCAAGTTTCCCATTTCTCAGCCCTGCGCAGACATCCTGGAAATGGCTTTGCACAGCCATCTACTCTACTGTGCCCTCAGCTATGGCTTGTTCTGTTCTAGGTACCAGACTCCAACTACCTAGGAAGGGCAAATGTAAAAAAGGCAAAGATGGGGGAGGCCCAGGATAGGTGGGGCAGTGGAAACCTTTTCACCTACCTGAACACTGGCTAGTCTGCACTATGGAAGGGGAATCCACCAGCAAAGGGAGCGGCATGCTCCTGCCTGGGGTGAAAGAAATGAGGCTGGAGAGAGGGGGTTCAGAGTTGGAAGATGGCAGCTCTGGTCTGGGATATCTGGATCCCAAATTTCCCTCTTCCCCTTTCCCATTCAGCTGTCTTCCTTCTCACCCCACAGTCTCTTCCTGACCCCACTGCACCTCTGAGGCCCCAGAGACCCCTCTCTCCCACCCTACACACCTATACATACACACTACACAGCATCTGTTTAGAGAGATCACAAGTCACTTCTACTTCTCTCATTCTGGAGCTCCGATTTCTTCCCCCAACTATATGGCTCATTTCTCCCCCATCACCTTGCCTCATGATCTGGCCCTAATTCCATTTTCCATTTGTCTTTTCCCAGAACACCAGCCTCCCTCCTGTGGGGTACTTCCTGAACTAGGCTCGCCTTCTGGCACCTACCAGGGACCAGCCATTTAATACTGCCCGCTCCCCTCACGTCCCCAGCGGCTCATCCAGGCCTCCGGGGTGAGCAGCAGCAGTCCCTATATCTTTAACAAACCTACACGTGCGTGTTAACGGCGGTGACAGAATTTCCTTGTCTCCCTGCTCCCGCCCCCGGAGGGACCGCCCATTGGCCGCTGGGTTTCTCTGCACTCGCTGTAATTGGCCTCGCTCCGGAAAACTCCGACCAATGGCATCCCAGTGTCCGTCTCCCTCCTCTGACCCTGGGCTCCCATTGGCTCTGAGGACTCAAGGTATCTGGGTTTGGCGACTGACAAATTCTTCCTTCCCCCGGGGTATACTCCGGACTGAGAAACTGGTTCCGAACACAACGGAACCCGGTGCGGAGCGACGTCGGGTCACGTGGCCGATGGCCCCATGACGTGCGGGCTGCAAGGCGTCACTTTGACGTTCGGGCGACCGGCCCAGTGGTCCCAGTACCTTCGTCACCTGTGCGGCCGCGGTACAATCATGGACCTGGGACCAATGCGCAAGAGTTACCGCGGGGACCGAGAGGTGTCATCGCTGGGCAGGGTCTCGGCAGGGGTGGGGGAGGAGTGGGTTGCAAGTCAACTGAGGAGGGGAGGGGGTGAGAGGAACCCCTCGGGGTTTCTGGGGCCACCCTGTGGGGCGACTGGGCTTGGGGTCGTCCGGGTGGGAAAAAAAAAGATTCGAAGACAAGCAGCGGAGGTGAGGTTCTGGGGAAACCCGGACGAAGATGGGTTCGAGAGGCAGCTTGTGGTGGTGCGTAAAGGGCACGGATTCGAGCCTGCCACGGCTGGAATCCTGCCATTCACGGGTGCATCACCTTAGGCAGTTTACTTAACCTCTCTGGGCCTCGGGTTCCTCACCTATGAAGTGATAGTACCGACCTCACAGGGATGTAATGTACGCAGATGTTTGTAAAGTATTTAGAACCGGGGCGCCGGACCTGTGGTGGCGCAGGGGATGAACCTTGACCTGGAACGCTGAGGTCGCCAGTTCAAAACCCCAGGTTCGCTCAGTCAACGCACATACGAGAAGCAGCTACCACGAGTCCATGTTTCCTGCTCCTACTCCCTCCACCCCCCTTCTTTCTCTGTCTCTCCCAAATCAATAAATAAAATCTTAAAAACAAAAGAACAGGGGCGATCAACGTATAAATGTTTGATAAATAAAACATGGGGCAGGGGGACTAACTTGTTGAGGAGGACAGAGAATGCTCCCAACTCCTTACTGCCTTCATTCCCTTTACTACTTGGAGAAGTTCTTTTCCTTTTCCCTCCTCTGGAAAGAACCGAGAGGACTGTTTTGGAATTGGGGCCCAAAGCCTCTGGTTGCAAGTTAAGCATTTCCAGAAATTCTTGTTAAACATGTGGTTTTCCATTAAACCTTAGAACTACTGAATAAGAAGTTACAAGGGCAGAGCCCAGAATCTCTCTCTCTTTTTAGAGGCTTATCAAGTGATAGGTTTGACATCCATGGCCTGAAACCCTGATTCACCATCCATCACTAGTTGTGGGACCCAGCAAGTTATTGCACCTTATTCCTGTGCCCTCACCTGTAATATGGTGCTAACAGAACCTACTTCTCGGGTACTGTTTTTTGAATGCGGACTAAATGAGTTAATATTTCAAAAGTCTGACAGGGTGGCTCAATGGATAAAACATTGTCCTGGTGTGCCAAGATCACAGGTTCCATCCATGTCAGGGCACATAGGAGAAGCAACCACTGAGCGTATAACTGAGTGGAACACCGAGTTGATGCTTCTCTCTCTCTCTCTCTCTCTCTCAAATCAATGGGATTTATTTTTAAATTTAAAAAATAGGGGGGTGGGGGAGGGTGTAAAGAGGGACAAATACACAGTCATGGGAAATGATTTTACTTTGGTTGATGAGTAGACAGCATAATCAACAATTCGAATGCTTTAGAAATGTTTACCAGAAACCTGTGTACTCTTATTCATCAATGTTACCCTGTTAAAGTTAATTTTCTAAATAAAATTAAAAAAAATTTTTTCAGTGCCTAAAATAGTTCTGCATACACTTTAAGTAATATAGGTGTTTATTAAGTGAAATAAAACTCTCCCTTCCCAGGCATTTGAGGAGACTCAGCTGACCTCTCTGGACCCCATGAAGCAGTTTGCTGCCTGGTTTGAAGAGGCTGTTCAGTGTCCTGAGATAGGGGAAGCCAATGCCATGTGTCTGGCTACCTGCACCAGGTAGGCATAGCTGTGGGCCCTTCTGTGGGTGGGTACAGATGAAGCAGGACACTTAGGAAGCTCTCAGTTTGGTGGATGACAACTTCATAGTTCTAGCTCTTTTATTAACATGCTTTGTGGCCTCAGGCAAGCTACTTGTCCTCTCTGGGCCTCAGTGTCCATACCTGTAGACCAAAGATCACACCTCACTCAATTCCATTTCATTGATGAAATGCAGTGCCTCACTTATCTCTGCCCTCGATTCAATCTCCCATACACCCTACCTACCCTACTCCTAGCTGCCCTTTTATTAAGAGCTGGGTCTCCTGGGACCTCTCCATGAAGCGCTCTCTCTCTCCTGAAATGCAGACAGTGTTTGACTGTATTATTCACTTGAAAATCAATCATTGAGACATCTCTCATATTCGCCTCTTATCCAATGTCCCCCCTCACTGAAATGTAAGGCCTTGAAGGCAGGTCTCTTGTGCTGGGCCCTGGGTATCCATCCCCCAGAGCCCTGAGCGGAGGATGGGATATAACTAACTATACCGTCTGTGATTCCTAAGCACTGGCTGATTGCATTATTGTTGGTTGCTGTCCTTAGAACCTTGTTAGTTTGCTAGGGCTGCCATAATATCACAGACTGGGTAACTTAACTGAAATTTAATTTCTCACAGTTCTGGAAACTAGAAGTCCAAGATTAAGGTGCTGTCAGAGTTGGTTAGTGAGGCCTCTCTTCATGGCTGGCAGATGGCTGCCTTTTTGCTGTGTCCTCATATTGCCTTTTGTGTGTGTGTGCATGTGGGGACTGCAAGGGAGCGATCTTCCTCTTCTCATTAGGACACCAGTCTTTTTGGATTAGTGTCCCACCCTCATGACTTAATTTAACCTTACTTCCCTAAGGGCTCTATCTCTAAATACTCACATTGGGGGTTAAGGCTTCCTCATAGAATTTTAGGGGGACACAGTTCAGTCCCTAACAGGACCCTAGGCAGGAGTGTCATATTGTATCTCCAGGACAAATCCCCAGGGGTAAGTGGGAATAGGGAGCCCGAGTGCCCAGACAGTGCTAACTGAGGGGACACAGCTGTAGGGGTGCTCAGATCCCCTGTGGGGCGGGGCGGCCCGAGGCACTGAGATGGGCTCTGACTGCGGCGCTGGCGCTCCGCTCTTCACAGGGATGGGAAGCCCTCTGCACGAATGGTGCTGTTGAAGGGCTTTGGCAAGGATGGCTTCCGCTTCTTCACGAACTTCGAGAGCCGAAAGGGGAAAGAGCTGGTGAGGGTTTACGGTAAATCCTTTTCAGGGCGGCAGAGTCCAGCCCTGTCCTGTCGGTCACTTTCCCATGCTACCCCCACCGCCACCCACTTGTGGTCTGTGCTCAAGAGCCACCGTGCCTGCGGGCCTTTGCACTTGCCATTTTCCTCACTGTGCATGAGCGCTCTCTCCGGCCACCCCCATCTCTGTCCTCTGTTTACCTAAGTAACCCCTGTCCTTCCAGTCTCAGCCCCAATGTTACCACCTCAAAAAAGCCTCGACTCCTATGATGAGTCAGTCACGCCTGCTGTTTGCTGTCATAACGAGCAACTTTCTTGCCATTTTTTCTATTTTTAACTATTTATATGACTTTGTGTTTAATGTTTGTGTGCTCTGTTAAATGCTAAGCTTTGTGGGGGCAGAGGCTGCATCTGTTGTATCTCGGTTAAACCCCAGGACCTCTTTTGGTGTCAAGTACAGAACTGGCACTTCATATGCATACAACTCATAAACCCAAATGAGTCACCCTCCCTGAGTCCATGCCAGCCACGTATGCATGTCTGAAACTTGCAAGTCTGTGGGTTTGAGAAATGGCAGGCATCACTTTGGAATCCAACTGGCTTAAGTTTCCAGCACAGCTCCGCTACTTGTTGTGTGAATCTGGACACATCCCTTAATCTCTCTGAGCCCATCTCCACACCTATAAAAGTAGGCCTACCTTTGAGAGTTCAAATGAGATATTACGCTGAATGCATTTCCAGCAGGCCTGCACACTGCAGACTTCCCACTTTCCTCCTGTATGCCAGAGGCGTCCTCCTCACTGTCCTGATGGCTGTGGGTTCTCTTTTTATTTCCAGGACTCTAATCCCTGTGCTTCCCTTGTCTTCTACTGGGAGCCCTTAAACCGTCAGGTGAGTGAGCGTTCCCAGGACAGCATGGCCTTCACTGCATTGCAAGGGGCCTGGGTTTATACGAGTCCAGTGGAGGTCCTGAGGCTGGGCAAACATTCTACCTCTCAAATAGCTCTCAATTCACTGATCTAGTTAAAGCCAGTAGTGGTGAAACAATGGATAAAGAAAAGACAGAGTAACAGGGCCTGTGCTGGTGGGGAGGGTGGGTGGCACTGAATGCCATGTAGCCAGGACCATCCCCAAGCAGGTGCGTGTGGAGGGCTCTGTGAAGAAGCTGCCGGAGGAGGAGGCCACGTGCTACTTCCAATCCCGCCCCAAGAGCAGCCAGATTGGGGCTGTGGTTAGTTGCCAGAGCTCCGTGATCCCTGATCGGGAGGTGAGTGGGGCTCCCTCTAAGTCCTCTGGGTGCTGAGGGCCTGGGCTCCTCCCCAGAGGCTATCTCCCAGGGATGCCAGGGCCCCTTCTCTCCAGCACAGTGAAAAGGTTGTTTTCCCTGGGGGCATGGGGATGGGGAGCAAGGGAGGGGGCTCCTATTTCCATCTGACCTTCCTACTGCAGTGTGTTCCTTTTTTTTCTTTTTTTAATTCAGTGAGAGGAGGGGAGACAGAGAGACAGGCTCCTGCATGTGCCTGGACCAGGATCCACCCGGCAATCCCACTAGGGGGAGATGCTCTGCCCATCTGGGGCTTTGCTCAGTTGCTCAGCAACTGATCTCTTCTTAGTGCCTAAGGTGGAAGCCATGGAGCTATCCTCAATACCTGGGGCCAACTTGCCCCAATCAAGCCATGGCTGAAAGAGGGGAAGAGAGAGAGAGAGAGAGAAGCAAGTGGGGGAAGGGTGGAGAAGCAGATGGGTGCTTCTTCTCTGTGCCCTGACCAAGAATTGAACCCGGGACATCCACATGCAGGGCCAATACTCCACCACTGAGCCAACCAGCCAGAGCCAGGACTGTGTTCCTGGAGAAGAGCCAGCCTGCCTTACTCACCTGAGCATATGCTCAGTAAGTGTATTAAGTGAATCATTGACTGGGTCTGGCCCTTCCTCCACCTCCTTTCCCTTGACAGTATCTGAGAGAGAAAAACGAAGAACTAGAGAAGCTCTATCAGGAACAAGAGGTGCCAAAGCCAAAATACTGGTGAGTGATGCATGGTAGTTGTGTAGAAAGGCACACCACAGCCCTTGTGTTTACTTGAAGCCACCCTGTCTCTGGAATTCCAGATCTCCCTGTCAATCATCATCAAATACATCCCAGCAACTGCCCTCAGGGGGCCTTGGAATGGTGGAGGTGTGGGGGTAACATGGCTGGGAAAATGCACAGAGTGCTGAAGCTTCTGCTTCCTTTTGTAGGGGTGGCTATGTCGTGTACCCACAGGTGATAGAATTCTGGCAAGGCCAAACCAACCGCCTGCATGACCGGATCGTCTTTCGGCGGAGCCTTCTGACAGGAGACGCCCCTTTGGGGCCCATGACCCACCGAGGGGAGGACGACTGGCTCTATGAGAGACTCGCTCCCTGAGTCCCAGTCTGCGATGCCCACTGGAGCTAGGACCACGTGCTGAGAGAGGCTGTGGGATTGGGAGCCAGGCCTTTCTCAACTCAACCCATTTCCCTCCCCACTCCCTATGTTTAGGGGTCTTCAGAGTTCATCCTTTAAGTACCCTGTACTTCTTTGGGTCTCAATAAGCTGTCTAGTGGAGTGTAATTGTGGTATAGGGAATCACAAGTGGAAAATAATTCCATAATTATTTTCTTGATTTTGACAATTTATTAGAATAGCTCCCTCTAGGGGTAGCAGCTGGTGTGATTCCCTTTTCTGGTGGGCCCCAGTAGCCCTTTTTACCACTGTGACTGAGTCATACTGGCCAAAGCTGATTAGTCCCAGCATAAGGACCTGAGCCAATCTAGCCAATCGATTTTTCTTGTCAACTATTTGAGTGTGTGTGTGTGTGTGTGTGTGTGTGTGTGTGTTTAATTGATTTTAGAGAGAGAGAAACATCAATTTGTTGGTCCACTTATTGATGCATTCATTGGTTGGTTCTTGTGTGTGCCCTGACCCAGGATTGAAGTCACAACCTTGGTGTATCAGGAAGACACTCTAAGCAACTGAGCTACCTGGCCAGGGTCTTGTCATCTATTTGCAATTGAAATGGAGAGACTAGAACATGATGAGGCATTGTAGCCAAGTCACTAATGGCAGCCAGAGCCTCTTTGGCTATTGTAGTTCCCTGAGTGGCCCTGGGTCCCTCCTTCCCACGTCTGGGCTGTGCAGCTCCTCCTCCTGCCTCAAACACCCGCTGTCTCTAAAACAATCTTTTTGACATAAACTAGCGGAATCTATTTCTGTTGATTGCAAATAAAAGAACCTTAGTTAACTTTATTAATAGATATTTTATAGCACTTATCCTATCAATAGCTGCCTTCCATTATCTGAAGCACAGCAATGTGGAAAAAGATTAATTTTTTTTTTTTCATTTTTCCGAAGCTGGAAACGGGGAGGCAGTCAGACAGACTCCCGCATGCGCCCGACCGGGATCCACCCGGCACGCCTACCAGGGGGCGATGCTCTGCCCCTCTGGGGCGTCGCTCTGTTGCATCTAGAGCCATTCTAGCACCTGAGGCAGAGGCCACAGAGCCATCCTCAGCGCCTGGGCCATCTTTGCTCCAATGGAGCCTTGGCTGCGGGAGGGGAAGAGAGAGACAGAGAGGAAGGAGAGGGGGAGGGGTGAAGAAGCAGATGGGCGCCTCTCCTGTGTGCCCTGGCCGGGAATCGAACCCAGGACTCCTGCACGCCAGGCCGACGCTCTACCACTGAGCCAACCGGCCAGGGCCAAAAAGATTAAATTTATAGGTGGAGATTACACAGAAATAGATTTCATCTCAATATAGGGGAAGATTTCAAGAGAGAGTGGGTAGTGAGTATTCAATCCTGGTCAATAGGAGTTTTGTAAAAAGGATTCGTGTGCTGGTACCTTTGGGCCAGGAAGATTTCAATCAAGCTTTACTTTCCATGTCTACTTATAAAGAGTATTTCTTTATTTTACTTTCCAGGTATAAAATTAAATTACTATAGAGATTATGCCTTTCTGAACTACTCACACATCCCCTTCCCCTACTCCTCACCTCTACTGATGATAACTCCTATGTCACTAGTTTTCATCCACACGGAATTACCTGGAGGAGTTGAAAAATCCTGCCATCTGAATGCAGCCTGGACTTTGGGAAATTTAAAGGCTCCCCAGGGAATTCTGGGTGGCCAACACAGCGACCCTCTGGTCTGGACCTTGATGTGGTCCTCAGACAGCTCTCTGCTTTTGCAGCTCACTTGGGAGCTCACCCCAAACCCACTGAATCCCATCCTGTGTTTAACAGGACACCCCCTGCCCCGGTGACTGGACGAACTGACCTTAACCTCTAAAACCTACTACCTGTCACCCTCACGATTGGATTCTTCACAACCCTTGGCTGAGGCCTGTGTTGAACTGTATTTGCTTTCCTTGAGCACAAGTCTGGTGACCAGGGACGGCCTGGATGAGTGGCCTGCAGGCTGTGGAGAGGAGCCAGGCTGGGTAAATGTTTGCTGTGACTAAGTCAGAATAAGAGAACTGAGACTATTATTTGTGCACGTTGGCATTGAACTTGCCACTCTGTAAACTTTCATTCCACTGTATGGGCGTGTATTCCGACGTCTCTTATTGACCAGCTCTCCCGAGGGCCTTCTTCTTGGTGTTGATCCCCCCGGAACCCTAAGTGCAGGAAGGCACAACACCTTTCCAAAACCTACGGGGTGGGTGCTGGGCTGTCCTTCCCCACCTTGTCCTGTTTGTTATTGGCAGCTGCGTATCACCCCAGCTTCAAGCCTGGTCTCAGCAGCTCCTTTTCTGTTCTCTGACAATCACTGTAACAAACCTGTAATAAAAACTCATCAAATGTGCGTGATGTTGGTGTTGGGTCTGCCCTGGTCTTGCCCCCCAACCTAGGAAGGAGGGGAGTTGGAGAATTGAAGCACCTGTCCGCCCACCTTGCTTCTTCTCTCTTGGGTGGTGGGGCGTCCAGCAGGGGGAGCCCGCTGCCCAAGGTTGGCCCCTTCTGGACAGCACCGGCCAATTCTAGCTGGCCCCTCCTGCGTTCCCCTTCCCCCCCTTTGGGTTGAGTCCCAGTGAAACTGTGGTCGATAACCCGTAGCCTCTCCCGGTTGCTGCACATATTTGCACTTTCAGTTCCTCCTTCTCCCGGCCTGGTGAAAACTTGCAGCTGCCTGGGCTCCTACTCCCTGGACAGCCAGACCTTCCTTTGGCCTTTCGTACCCTCCTCACTTCTACCCACTGATACCCATTTACAGGCATATATGGAGTTTCCCTGAAAAGTTCCTGCAGCCATCACTTTGGGGCTGTAGAGCATGGTCATACGCACAGGGCAGAGGGGTCTGCAGACCCACTCACCTAAGAGGAGTCATGGAGGCAATGCGGTCCCAGCCTTAGGTCAGGATAGGTCAGCAATAAGCCACAGGCCGTGTCCTCGGCCCAGGGACCAGCCTCATCCCTCACCGTCGCCTCAGGGAAGCTCAGGATGGGCTGGAGTGGGAGGCCCTTTACAATCAGCAGTCTCAGCGTAGTCAGCCTCACGCTCTCAGATGCTGCTCACCTCCAGGATCCCAAGATCCAGGCCTTGCCCTACCTCACCCCACCTTCCCTTCAGCAGAAGGTGACTGTGTTCCTCTCTTTGCCCCGAGCCTCAATTCCCCATCTCCTAAGTAGATGGAAACCAAGAGTGGAAAGGGCGGTGTGGTTCAGTGGTCACATGCACAGGCCAGCTCTGGCTTCAGTTCCAGCTCCATGCAAAGGCATGACCTCAGGCGAGGGACCTGAACCTCTCTAAGCCTCAGCTGACTCACCTGGAAAATGGGGATAATTAATGATAATCCCTGTCTGGGGGGGTGGTGGTGAGAGGATGAAATGAGGAACCTTGGCGAGTACTTGCCACAGGGCCTGGCCTGTTTTAAACCCTCTGTAAATGTCAGGTACTGACAACGAGCAGGGCAGGAGTGTGGGGGAAGTCTGCTCCTCCATGGAGGCTCTATGGACTGAGTACTGGGAGGACCCTAGAAAGTTCCATGTGATGAGGAGGGAAAGGGGACGAGTCCCTCCCTCCTTCCTGTTCCTGGTCTCTTACTCATCCTCAGAGTTCCCTGTGTCCTGGGTGAGGCCACCTAACAAAGGCCCCCTTGTATGGTCTGTTTGTTTTGGTAATAAATTTCCTGAGCAACACTCCCTGGGGTGCAGTGACCCAGCAGCCTGCAAGGAGCTGAGCTGGAAGCCGCAGGATCACAACGTTCAGACGCCACCTTGGCCTCTCTCTCCACGTTCCCCAGGAGCTCCAGAGGCTTGGCCAGCTTTTTCCAGTGCCCAGCTCCCAGGGCTTGGGAAAGGTCTACCGAACAGCACAAGGAGCATGCTCTCTCCTCTTCCTTAAATGGAAGCTGTGGGCTATGGTGGAGTTCCTTAATAAAGGAAAGGGGGAAGGAAACCAATGTTAACCGAGCACTTACTAATGTACTTCTCATGGGCCACTTAATATTGTCCACTGCCTATGAAGTAGGTATCATTACAGCCCCTGAGGACAAAACTGAGGCTCAGAGGGTCTTTTTCATAATGTTCCCCAAATCAACCAACTACTAAGGGGTGGAATCAGGATTTGAATATTAATCCCAAACCAAACAACTGTGACTTTGGGGTCAGTCACCAAAGGTCTACTCCATTCGCTTGGAGCCCCTAATGGCCTCTCTGTTACCAGAGGACCTGACCCCTGAGGTGTCCTGAGGTCCTCCCTTTGTTCTAACCCATGTGCTAAGGGTGGCTTGGTGGGGAAATTAGTGTCCCAGTTACTACCTAGGGACTCTTTCTGAAGTTTGAAAGGAATGGTTTGAGCACCGAGTTCCACTTTACTCACATGAAGGGAGATAAAGGCATAAAAAACAGTCCTCTCGCCTGGCCTGAGGTGGCACAGTGGATAAAGCGTTGACCTGGAACGCTGAGGTTGCCGATTCAAATCCCTAGGCTTACCTGGTCAAGGCACATATGGGAGTTGATGCTTCCTGCTCCTCCCCCCCTTCTCTCTGTCTCTCTCTCTGTCTCTCTCTCTCTGTCTCTCTTCTCTAAAATGAATAAATTAAAAAAAAATTTTAAATGCCTTTAAAAAAAAACAAACAAAAACCCAGTCCTCTCAATAAATACAAGGTGGCTCTGGCGGTGTAGCTCTGTTGGTTAGCATCATCCTGATACACCAAGGTTGCGGGTTCAATCCCTGGTCAGGGCACATACAAGAATCAACCAATGATAGCGTAAATAAGTGGAACAACAAATTAATGTTTTTCTCTCTCTCCCTACCTCTCTCTCTGAAATCAATAAATAAAAATTTTAAAAATAAATGCAAGACAAGCATATAAATAGGCCCTCTGCTTTTGCAGCATTGTTTATTACAAGGAGAGAAACCTACAATTTTTTTTAAACAAAATTCAAGGCTCCAGGACTCATCTCTGGGGCTGATCCATTTTAAATATGACTAGAGAAGGAGAGAAGAGAACTGGCTGCTTTTAGCTCCTCCCATTGCTTCCTCACCCTCTCTCCTCATTTGGACCTGTGGGGTCCCTAACCTGGCCTTCTGCAGCACCCCCAGGGAGTGCCAGGGTCCTCCTCCCCCTGCACATCTGAGGGCAAAGTTCAGGAAGTTTCCTACTTGGGTTAGGAGGGAAGCTCAAATTCAGTCCACTTCTGGTTCCTGGAAACGAACCCCCATCACATAGCTTCAGGAAAATGCACTCTCCGAATTGGCCCAGAGAGCAGTCAAGTGTAGAGCAAGCAGAGGAAGCAGCAATGCAAACTCCCCCCCCCCCCCCACCCTGCGCCTGGGGGAAGTAAAGTCAGGCAGGCTCCCTCTCTCCCTGCCCCCTTCCCTGCCCACCCTGACACACCTTCAAGGAGGGTTGTCCTGTCTGGGTGGCACTTTTCATCCTTGAACTAGAGTGCCTTTCTATATGGTGGGGGGACAGTGGGAGGCACCTGGAATCTCCCAGGCTTTCCAGAAGGCTGGGGCACATAAATACAAACTGAAAAACCAGACATTTCCCGCCAGCAGGCATCAAGGGCCCCCACGGCTTCAGCTGTGGCCAATGAGGCCAGCGTGGCAAGCTCCTATCTCAGGTCCGGGGGACAGCAAAGAGCGGGGAGGTGCTAGCATCCTCCTTGGCCCCCTTCACTGCCCTTTGCCCTCCTTGTCATCAAAGAGGTTGGGGTTCTCTGCCAGTGTGGCTCGAATTTTTTTCTTTTCCTTGAAGCGGCCGGAATTGGAGACCTTGACGTGCTTGCCCTTCGTGCTCTTGTCCACGATCTTCTCCAGGCGGGTGTTAAAGTCACTGTTGGGGCTCCCATCCTCAGGCCGCGGGGGCTCTGCGCTGCCCTCTGTCTGGGCATAGGTGTCAGGGATCTCGTACAGCACCTTGGGGGTGGATTTCTTTTTCCGAAGGAAGGTCAGCTTCCACCAACCAACTTCGGTCATGGCGCTCCCTGAGCGGAGGGTGGCCTTTCTGCAGGAACAGGGCAGAGGGTGGGCTTTCTGCAGGAGCAGGGTGGGGAGAAAGGGGTCAGTGGGGAGAAGTGGGGGAGTGCCTTGGAGCAGCGCTCTCAAGACTCCTAAGCACAGGCTGTTTTAATGGCCCAAGCCTAAAAGACTTAAAGGTGGGGCTGAGTGAACCTGGGATTAGGGAAGAGATGCAGTGCATTTGGAGAGTTTGAAACGAGAGGGTCTGGGGGAGAGGCAGCCAAGGACACGTCAGCAGGAAACACACCTGAACCTGGTGGAGGTGACAATGGGGAAAGTCACACACCACCGCCATGCAGCATTGAGATTCCAGGTCCCTTAGGTGAACAGCATACCCAAGTACATAGGACTTCGACGTCCTTTAGGAAGATGGTCAACTGGTATCAGATGGACAGAAACACCCTGTGCATTCTGCTTGGATTTCATTACAAAATTAAATAGGATTTGTGACGTTTGGAGTAAGATGGACTTCCCAGTGGTGACCAGCAGAAGTTTAGAAGCTGCTGGCCTTTTTCTAAGAGAGAGCAACCTCAAGCTGGGGAGTGGGAAGCCCTGGGGACTATTCCAGCTTTGTGACCTCTGGCAAGTCATTTCTCTGGACCTCAGCATCTTCATTGCTCCTTCCAGCCCTAATATTTAGCTCTGGCATGAGGCCCAGCCACACAAGGAGACCTGCTTTGCAAAATACAACGTATGATCATGGTAATAATTATTGAAGGATGGCCCCCTGGCCCCAACCAGCTTCTAAGAGGACAGAAGTTTGAAGGGGGCGCTGAAAATCTGGAACGAGGTTGGGTGGGGCCTGGAGGTGCATGTGAGATATGGGTCTCACAAGTTGGGCTCTCTTCATGGGACACCCCATGGAGATGGGCAAAGAAGGCTGAAATCCAGGCTTCTCCACTGCTGAGTGATGTACCCTGGATGTGACCTCACCATTTACTAATCTCCACAAAAGAGCTGTCTGAGCTGGTAGAAATTTTGGGAGATAGAGTGGCCCGGGCATCACTGACAAGTGGAGCATGTAAGATGGAAGGAGAGAGTAGACCAGAGGAACTAAGATCAATGTAAGAGCAGACAGAGTGATGAGAAATCAAGGCATCTCTGTGTCTGGAGAGGTTGGGAGTCTGGTCTGAGGACCCCCCTGTGAAAGGCCCTGGGAAGGAGGCGTGGGTAGGAGCCACAACATACAGGAAGGCTAGATGGTCAGCCAGCCGGTCCAGGCGCAGGCAAACATATCACCTCCTCTTCAAAACTAATGGTCTCACCTGATCAGGCGGTGGCACAGAGGACAGAGCACTGACCTGGGATGCTGAGGACCCAGGTTCAAAACCTGGGGTCACTGAGTTGAGTGTGGGATCATAGACATGACCCCATGATCACTGGCTTGAGCCCCAAAAGTTCCTGGCTTGAAGCCCAAGGTCATTGGCTTAGGCCCCAGGTCACTAGTTTGAGCAAGGGGTCACTGGCTCGGCTGGAGTCCCCCCTCAAGGCACATATGAGAAACAGTCAATGAACAACTAAAGTGCTACAACTATGAGTTGATAGTTCTCATCTCTCTCCCTCCCTGTCTGTCTGTTTCTCTCAATTGCTAAATAATAATAATAATAATAATAATAATAGAATAAAATCTGTTAAAAATTGATGGTCTTGCCCTGGCCAGGTAGCTCAGTTTGTTATAACACACCAAGGTTGTGAGTTCAATCCCCAGTCAGGGCACATACAAAAATCATACAAAAATCAACCAATGGGCCTAATTGGGCAGTGGCGCAGTGGATAAAGCATCAGACTGGGATGTGGAGGACCCAGGGATGTGGAGGACCCAGGTTCGAGGCCCCGAGGTCGCCAGGTTGAGTGCGGGCTCATCTGGTTTGAGCAAAGCTCACCAGCTTGGACCCAAGGTCACTGGCTCAAGCAAGGGGTTACTTGGTCTGCTGAAGGCTCATGGTCAAGGCACATATGAGAAAGCAATCAATGAACAACTAAGGTGTCGCAACGAAAAACTGATGATTGATGCTTCTCATCTCTCTCCGTTCCTGTCTGTCTATCCCTCTCTCTGTCTCTCTCTCTGTCTCTAAAAAAAAAAAAAAAAATCAACCAATAGGTGTATAAACAAGTGGGAACAACAAATCAATGTTTTTCTCACTCTCTATTCTTCTCTCTCTTGCTAAAAATCAATTTTAAAAGTATTTAAAATAAAATTTAAATATTAAAAAATAATAAAATAGCCCTGTCCAGATAGCTCGGTCGGTTAGAGCATTGGCCCAAAGCACAGAGGTTGCTGGTTTGATCCCCGGTCAGGGCACATACAGGAACAAACCCTGTTCCTGTCTCTCTCTCTCCCCCTTCCTCTCTCACTGAAATCAATAAATAAAAATTAAAATAATAATAATAAAAATAAAAACTGGTGGTCTCAAATATCTTTTCTAAAAGACCAGAAAGAAATGTGACAAATAGTTAGCAGTTGTTTTCTTTTGCAGAAGGAGTACAGGGTGCTTTCCCCTCCGTTTTTCTGATTTCCATATTTCCCATAATGAGCATAGAGTTTGTTTTTTAGAGGAAGAGCATATCAAATTCTGAGAAAATGAAAGCAGGGTGCTGGCCGAAGCTGGGTATAAACTGTGTGCCTCCATCCATCGGCCTCCTTGCTGCTGTCTCCTGTCCCTAGAGCCGTCCCCTTATTCAGAGCGCATGTCCAACAGATTCCTTCCACTGCTTTGTCCGGAAAGCAGACCCCATCTTGCTAGCTCTGTCCCACTAACTGAGCTCAAATAGCAAGAGAACCTGGGGAGATCTTGTGCAGGCCCTGCTTAGAAAGTGAGGGAGGGGGTGAGAGTGGCCAGATGAATACCTTCAGGGCACCCTGAGAGGCGAGTGCACCAAGGGGACAGCCTGAGAGGTTTGCTTTGGCAGCCTGCCCTACCTGGGCTTAGCACAGCCTTGCACAGAACTCTGTGTTCCAGCATGGGTTTCTTGAAGGAGGTGCAAGCAAGGCAGGGAAGGAGAGAGAGAGAATGCTTCCTTGGCCCGTGGGTACCCCAGTCATCACCTGGTCTAGGGCAAGTCCAGGGCCACCAAGGAACTTGAGGATTGGAAGATCTAGCTCCTGAACCAATAGTAATCACCATTCCGCCTGGCTCCATTAGGGGAAGCAGCTTCTGGCCGTGCCACTTAAAATATACCTGCTTTAATGGGTATTTTAAGTTGGCATCCACAGGGAGAGACAGATCACAAGGACCTTGTCAAAAAACCATAGAACTGGGAATGGCCCTTGGACCCTGCCCTGAAGCCTCCACAACCACTCTAAGGCATTGGTGCCTTGTCTCCTGGCTTGCACTCTGGTCTCTCTTGGATATTTTTTTGCCAGGCCTTGTTGTCCCTGTTTAGGACGTGCGAGCACAACTTAAGCAGGTGTTTGCCCCTGTAGGCAAGCCTGCCTTATGGAAATCTGAATTTGCAGAATAGCTAAATTAGGTCTTTGTCTTGCAGAATAACCCAGCTAGCATAAAATTCTTGTAAATAGTGAGTTACCCCAAGATAGTATAAAATTTGACTTGCTTGAAAGAAAGGAAGAAAGAAAGAAAGAAAGAAAGAAAGAAAGATGATATCCAAACTTCCCAGCTATTCAAAGTAGCCAAGCAAGATACCTCCAGCCACAGAAGCAGCATTTGGTGACACATGGTCGGCAATCTGCTTTTGCAGGGCCCTGAGCTGGATGAGCTGAGGGTTGAGCCCTTGCCCTGGGGCCCTGCAATCCCTGGGATGATAGAAATCTGGCCCTGGGGAGGCCAGCTACACCTCCACTGTTTGTACAGTTTGGGAACCCAGCCTTCGGCACCATGGCCTACACGTCGGCACCCCAGGACAGGCCCCACCACCCCAGCTGAGTTCATTGAGCTTCCCTAAGGGTCCTGCCCAGACTGAAAGAGCCTCTTCTTAGCCAAGCCAAGTTAACCATTGACGGGGGCATGGTGGAAAGGTAAGGGGGGTTGAGGGAGCAAGTTAACTTTCTACATCCTCCAGAGCCCACAGCCCTCAGCCCTCTGCAGGGCCCCTGTGTGGACTTCTCCACTCTGGCTAAGACTAGGGTACCCTGGATAGGAATAGGAAGAGGTTCCTACCAGACAGCCAGAAACGTCCTCCAGGCTGGGGGTAGGAACTGATAGGCTCCAGTTCAGCAAGAGTTAACAGAGAACTGCTCTGGAGTGAAACTTTCCCAGAAGGAGCTCTGCTGGAGGCCTGGCTGGACTCCAAGAAGCCAATGGGATGAGTCCTGAATTCTGCCTGCTCACCTACGGAGAGGTTCTCCCTCCCAGCTGAGCTTGGCAGCCATAGAGGCAGCACGGAGTGCCCTGACTGTGCCTTGCTTTCCCCGCCTGCCCGCCCTCTGCCTGTACCTGTAGTCCTGACTGCTGCAGGCTGGAGATGAGACCTTCCCTAGAGAAGGGGCTGAGTGCAGACGAAGCCTGGAGGAGAGCCTGGGGGAGCTGGGGGTGCCGCCAGGGTGCCGTGCCAGGCAAGGCTCAGGTCAGGTGAGCTGGGTAGGAGCAGCTGTGCAGCAGGTGCAGGAGAAACAGGTGCAGGAGCAGTACCTGCTCACTGTGCCTCCAGGAGTCAAGGTGAACCTGAAACCCAGCCCCTCCCGGCTAAGTAAACAGAAGCAGAGGACGGCATAGGCTGATGAATATTCATTAACCCAGAAATCCAATCCTAGTGCCCCTACACCCACCCAGAAACGAGGGTCCTCCAGGGACTGCCTGGCCCGGAGCAGGAAAACCCAAGGGAAGTCAGAGGTTAGGGGAAGCGGGGAGCCTCTCTCCTCAGTCTCCCCACCCTCAAGTACCTGGTTGCTGACCAACCGTAGCCAATGTCACCCGCACCTGTTTGGTGCCTTAAGGAGGTTCAGACCCCTCTCCAGCATGACGGAGCCTGGACTTTGCCCTGGCCACAACCGGGAAAGGGTTAAGGGCCGCTGCTCCCGTTGTTGGCTGAGAAGGACCGGGTGCACCCAGCTCCTTTGAACTCCAGAGTCGAAACCAGTCCCTGGTTAAACTGGTTGGCAGACCGGTTCCCAGGTGTCCGCTCCGCCCAAGTTCAGTGCTCCTCAGGCGGGCACTGGGTGGGGGGCTGTGGCTCCCACCTGGCCTAAAGGACCCCTCTTGTAGATCTCCCCAGGTTGGGATGGGAAGGGGACCCTCCTTGGGCCAGGCTCTCTAGACTCACTACCCCTCAAACATCCTCACCCTCTCCTCACTTGCTTAGAGATGGGCTTTAGGGGCCTTAGAATCGCATGCAAAATCCTATGTGTGTGGGCAGAGGGGCGTTTATTTTTCTGTATACGGGATCATACTTTCCTTAGACTCTCAGAGAACTGTGGTGGCCTCCCCACCCGCAAAGTGCCACTTCATTCACTTGCTGTCAGGCCCTGACAGGGTAGCTCAGTTGGTTAGAGCATCATCCGGATACACCAAGGCTGTGGGGCCGACTCCAGTCAAGACACATGCAAAAATCAATCAATGAATGCATAAATAAGTGGCAATAAATCGATGCTTCTCTCTCTCTCTCTCTCTCTCTCTCTCACTCACTCTCTCCCTCCTCCCCCCCCCCTCTCTTCCTTTCTCTCCTAAAATCAATAAATAAAACTTTAAAAAAAAATTCCCCCAAGCTGTCCTTTGAATGGACTTTGGACTTACAAAGTAAGCAAAACCTGGGGCAAGGAGGTGGGGAGGGCCTCTGGTGAGGTGGGGAGAGAGGGCAGAGTGTGCGCGCGCGCACACACCCACACACCCACACACCCACACACAGGCGCTCGGGCCCTCACTGAGCCCCTGCTGACCTGCGGCCACACCTCCCACACCTCCTCTGGCAAACCTCGCTCAGCCAAGGCTGCGTGCAGCCCTCAGCCCCGCGGCTCTCACAGATGGCGCACTCCCTGGCAAAGGCTGTTTGTAGCCACTCTTAGGCAGTGGTGGGATTCAGCCGGTTCGCATCGGTTTGGCAGAACCGGTACCTAAGTTTTTGTTGAGTTCAGCGAACCGGTTGTTAAAATGGCACTTGTAATCAGGGTTCTCTCTAAGGTGGGCGCCTGGGCAGCCGCCCAATGTAGAAATCACAAATTCACATTCCTTGCTCTTTTTTAACGTTCATCTGTTCAACAGTGTATTCTCAGCATCTGTAGTAATGTTCATTCTGTCCACAGGTGAAAAAAATTGCAAATGAGGACGGCAATCAAGAAGCAATACGGAAATATCTTAAATAACAGTTTTATTGTTTTTTTGTCAGGTATTATTTAATATTTTTCCATTAATATCTTAAAACTTATAACAATCTAGTTCTGTATACCTCTTTTATTGTTCTTATTTAAGTATTAAATGCATAAAATAATAAACTACCTTTCAGTATATCTTTTTTTGTACTTAAAACTGTCATTAGGGCAGAGAACCGGTTAAGTTATTTGAATCCCACCACTGCCCTTGGGTGGTCTGTGTTTGCACCTGTCCCCTCAGACGGATGGGTGTCACAGGAAGAGGGGGAAACTGCCGTGAGTGCCTGCAGTTTCCTGTCCAGAGCTGCTCAGCTTAGACACTCAACCCACCTGTCCAGCTCCCTTCCTCTACGGACTGAGTGTGTGCGTGCCAGGCCCCGAGGGAGGCACTAGGTAGAGAAAAGGCACACAATTCTCCCCTCCCCTGGATCTCCCTCCAAGTTTTATTTTAAATCCTAACTAGCTGACTCTCAAACCTGCCCCACCGTTGCCAACCATGCTTCTACTTGATTCAGCTTTTCATGGCCTTATGAACTCATCGCCTTGATCCTAATCAGGAGGCCTCAGGAGGACAGCCCTTCAAAGGTCCCCCCTGGCCCATAGTGGCACCCACCTGGCCTGGCCCTCCTAGGATGGGGCCTTTGCAGCCTCCTCCCCTAACCCTCCTGAATGTGCACACTAGGCCCTTTCTCTGCCTACCTTCCTGGGTGCAGAGGCTACCTAGGAGGGTGAGATTAGGAATGCACGCTATGCTTTTGCCCGGAATGGCCTCTCCAACCCCTGTGTAAATGAAGACAAACTCCTTTTCATCCCTCAAGACCCAAATTCAGAGTGGCTCTGGTCGCAACATGGTGACGCCCAGGATGGGCAGAGCATCGCCCCCTGGTGGGCAGAGCATCGCCCCTGGTGGGCGTGCCGGGTGGATCCCGGTCGGGCGCATGCGGGAGTCTGTCTGACTGTCTCTCCCTGTTTCCAGCTTCAGAAAAATGAGAAAGAAAAAAAAAACAAAAAACAAAAAAACACCAAATTCAGCCTGACCAGGCGGTGGCACAGTGGATAGAGCGTCGGACTGGGATGTGGAGGACCCAGGTTTGGAACCCCGAAGTCGCCAGTTTGAGCACGAGCTCATCTGGTTTGAGCAAAGCTCACCAGCTTGGACCTAAGGTTGCTGGCTTGAGCAAGGGGTTACTCGGTCTGCTGAAGGCCCACGGAAAAGGCACATATGAGAAAGCAATCAATGAACAATTAAGGTGTCACAACAAAAAACTGATGAGTGATACTTCTCATCTCTCTCCGTTCTTGTCTGTCCCTATCTATCCCTCTCTCTGTCTCTGTAAAAAAAAAAAAAAAAAAGACCCAAATTCACTATTTGCCTCCTACCTCACCAAGAAGTTTCTTGTTCCTATAGCACTTGTTCATATGCTTCTGTTTATATATCTATATTAATTATATATATGTCCATGTACACACACATATATAGTATTGCATGTGTGTGCCTTCCTTAAAGAATTTTAGGTACTTGAGTCTAGAATTCTCTATCACTGATTCAAACCTGACATACAATAGGTAGTTAATGCAAGCTTTACAGCCCGAATGAGAAACAGAAGCATTGTCTTTGCCCTAAGAAGTTGTTACTGTAGCCAGCTGCCTTTGTCCCACTCTCTCTGGGGTAGGTAACTGTGAGAGCAAACCCATTTATTTTACTTCTCCTGGTTTTCAGCTACAGCAGGCTTGTTGTTACATTACCTCCCCAGGGTTTATGTGAATGAAAGATATTATTTTTCAAGGTCCTTTGCCTGTCATGAGAAGAGTACATAGTTGTCCCAAGAAGATGCCCACAGCTTTACAGATCTGCCACTTTGTTTGAAAGCCTGGTCTATTTGAGAGTGGATGTCCAGTGCAGAAGACACAAGAAGAGGCTAAAAACTCAGGTGTTGGGAAGAGACTGAGGGGATGGAGGGACAGGCACTGGGGACTCTCACCAGGGGCCAGGACACCAATTCCATCTTTATAGAAAGGGGCTCCTGTTGAAGGCCCTTACCCCACCCCCACCCCCACTGGACTCTGAAACCCAGGGCACTCTGATTTCTGGGACACGTCGGGGAAGAGCCCCTGTGAGAACCGCTGTGGGCAGGATTCAGTGGAAGCCCACCCCTGGCCTGTCCTTCTGAGAATGCCGCTAAGACCAGATCCCCACCCCACCATCCTGGGAGAGACCAGCTTTGGGTTTGGGAAGTCAGGCCCAACCCCTAGCCTTTGGGAGATTTATTTCTGGGAGGTGCAGGGTTGGGAGGGGAGTTTGAAATACGGCCATAGACTATGAATATCCCTTTAAGAGATCACCCACACATGGGCTGTTTTATTGCTTTATAAAACGTCTCACCTTTAAATGCCCCTTTCTAAAACTAGGTTCAAGTGTGATATTCTACAGACAAACATACAATGTGTATGTTCTCAGAAATGTGTCCTTGTTGAGTATAGCAAATAAAATATACCAGGGGAGTTCCAAGGGCCTTGGTGGCCTGTTGGTGCATGCAGGTCTTGTTTTTGTTGTAATTTTTAAAAAATTTTTTTACTTATTGATTTTACAGAGAGAGGAGGGGAGGGGGGAGTGAGAAGTATCAACTCAGTTGCTTCACTTTAGTTGTTCATTGATTGTGTCTCGTATGTGACTTGACTGGGCAAATCCGGGGTTTTGAACCAGTGACCTCAGCATTCCAGGTGGAAGTTTTACCCACTGAGTCACCACAGGTCAGCCTTTGTGGTAATTTTTGTACAGATTCCGTATGATCCGACATATGGTTCCCATCTTACTGACCTCGGCTCAGGTAGTAGATTCAGGCTCTAGGACTAATTTTTTAAATACAATTTTATCTTTAATTATTGATTCTAGAGAAAAAGGAAAGGAGAGAGAAACACTTATTTGTTCTTCCACTTATTTATGCATTTACTGGTTGATTTTTGTATGCGCCCTGACTTAGCTGATAGAACTCGCAACCTTGGTGTATCGCAACGATGCTCTAACCATCTGAACTATTTGACCAGGGCTGCAGGGCTATTTCTTTCCCAAAGCATGGAGGAGAGAGGAGCTGTCATTCTCCTCAGCCCTCCTCCTTCTCCGCAGGCCAGGACACTGGAGATCCTGAGGGCACCCCACCTGACCAAGATGACAAGTGAGACAAGGCCAAACACTGGTCTTTGGGGTCTACACCAGGTGCATCTGGGAGGTGGGCAGGTGCAGGCAGAAGCTGCATTCTGATCTGAAGTGAGTGGTGGGCTTATCATTGGAGGGGGCTTTCCCCTTGCTTTTGTGGGAGGACTCTCCTTTCAAGAGTCTACAGTGGGGGTATGAGCAGCCAATATTCACAGGGACTGAGTTGCAGGCACTGTTCCGGAGGCTCTGCCTGGGTCCCCTACACCCACCTACACTCCCACCTGCCGTTTTCCCATCACTGTACTCTTTGTATGAGTTTCCTATGGCTGCTGTGACAATCACCACTAACTTGATGACTTTAAACAACAGAAACTTATTCACTCACAGTTCTGGAGGTCAGAAGTCCAAAATCAGTTTCACTGGCCCAGACCAAGATGTCTGCTGGGCCACGATCCCTCTGGGGGCTCCAGGGACGGTGTAAAGCCAGTAGCCACGGCCACCATCACAGCTGCCTGGCCCATGCAGGTTCACATTGGATTTGGACAGATGGTAATAAAACAATGGAGCCAAGAACTGGTGGGCCACTCGCTTTAATCCTAGCTTGCACCCAGAGGGCTGCTTCTCCTCTCCTCCACGTGGCCTTTCTCTGCTCTCCTCTCTAATGCTAATTTCAGGAACTGAGAGAGAGCAAGCTTCCGGTCTGCCCCATTTTATATTGTAGAAGTCCAAACCTTTAATCCAATATACAAATAAGGAAGCCTCTGATACAAAGTCACTTACCTGAGGCATATGGGATTTCTCATGAGAATGTACCACAGCAGGGTAGGAAAGGCTTAGTCTTAAAACTAAGCCTTAGGCTATAATGTCTTTGCCAGTTTACAGCCTGTCTCCCACACCAAAAGTGAGCAAACATATATGTCATATTTAAAAACTTACTTGACCAACAGACGGTCCTTTTCTTGCCTCCACCCATGCCTTGTGGCTCTAGGCCAGAGGTCCCCAAACTATGGCCTGCGGCCACATGCGGCCCACTGAGGCCATTTATCTGGCCCCTGCCACACTTCTGGAAGGGGCACCTCTTTCATTGGTGGTCAGTGAGAGGAGCATAGTTCCCATTGAAATACTGGTCAGTTTGTTGATTTAAATTTACTTGTTCTTTACCTTATGACCCAGCAATCCCTCTACTGGGTATATACCCCAAAACCTCAGAAACATTGATACGTGAAGACACATGTAGCCCCATGTTCACTGCAGCACTGTTCACAGTGGCCAAGACATGGAAACAACCAAAAAGCCCTTCAATAGAAGACTGGATAAAGAAGATGTGGCACATATACACTATGGAATACTACTCAGCCATAAGAAATGATGACATCAGATCCTTTACAGCAAAATGGTGGGATCTTGATAACATTATAAGGAGTGAAATAAGTAAATCAGAAAAAAACAAGAACTACATGATTCCATACATTGGTGGAACATAAAAATGAGACTAAGAGACATGGACAAGAGTGTGGTGGTTACCAGGGGTGGGGGGAGGGAAGACATGGGAGGGAGGGAGGGAGAGAGTTAGGGGGAGGGGGAGGGGCACAGAGAACTAAATAGAGGGTGGTGGAGGACAATCTGACTTTGGGCGAGGGGTACGCAACATAATTTAATGACAAAATAACCTAGACATGTTTTCTTTGAATATATGTACCCTGATTTATTAATGTCATCCCATTACCATTAATAAAAATTTATTTTAAAAAAATAAATAAATTTACTTGTTCTTTATTCTGAATATTGTATTTGTTCCCGTTTTTGTTTTTTTACTTTAAAATAAGATATGTGCAGTGTGCATAGGGATTTGTTCATAGTTTTTTTTATAGTCCGGCCCTCCAACGGTCTGAGGGACAGTGAACTGGCCCCCTGTGTAAAAAGTTTGGGGACCCCTGCTCTAGGCATTCCTTGGCTTGTGGCTGCCTCATTTCGATCTCTGCTTCCTCCATCCTCATAAAACCTCCTCGTCCATGTGTCTAATCTCCCTCTGCCTTTCTCTTGTAAGGACACTGGTGATGGTATTTGGGACTCAGCGAGATAATCCAGGATCATCTCCCCATCTCAGGATACTTAGTTATACGTGCAAAGATTCCTTCTCCAAATAAGGTCACATTCACAGTTCCAGGGGGTTGATGTGGCCATCTTGGCTGGGGAAGGAGGGGCATGTTTTCAACCTACCATACTCTCCACTCTGACCATCTCTGTATTATCACTGGATTTCTCCTCTGCCCAATCCAACTTATGGCTGGTTCCTCTCACGGGCATTGATCCCTAATAAACATCTTGCTCCCAAAATTTCCCCTACTTCTGGAGAACACAACCTGTGACAGACATTTTCATTTTTACCAGAATGATGAGAGTGATGTAAATTTTTTTTTTTTTTTTTTTTTTTTTTTGGTGACAGAAAGGCAGAGAGAGAGACAGAGAGGGATAGACAGGGACAGACAGACAGGAACGGAGAGAGATGAGAAGCATCAATTATCAGTTTTTTGTTGCAACACCTTAGTTGTTCATTGATTACTTTCTCATATGTGCCTTGACCCCGGGGGGATCCAACTGAGCCAGTGATCCCTTGCTCAAGTCATCGACCTTGGACTTCAAACCAGCGACCTTTGGGCTCAAGCCAGCTACCATGGGGTCATCTTTATGATCCCACGCTCAAGCCGGCAACCCTGCACTCAAGCTGGTGAGCCCGCATTCAAGCCGGATGAACCCACACTCAAGTGGGTTCGAACCCACTCAGTGTTTCGAACCTGGGTCTTCTGCGTCCCAGTTCAACGGTCTATCCACTGCGCCACCACCTGGTCAGGCGAGAGTGACATGATTTTTGTGTCCTTTTTTTTTCTTACATGTCATCTTTGTGCAGGGGCCAGGCCAATCTATTCGGTATCATTCCAATTTTAGTATATGTGTTGCCGAAATGAGTACATTTTTTTGTGTCTTTTATATCTGCATTCCCCTATTGGGTTGCATAGTGTCCCCCAATATTCATGTTCACCTAGAACCCCAGGATGTGGCTTTATTTGAAAATAGTCATTGCAGATGTAATTAGTTAAGATGAGGTCACATTAGATTAGGGTGGGTCCTAAGTCCAAGGACTAGGGTCCTCTTTTAAAAAAATTATTTATTTATTCATTTTAGAGAGGAGAAAGAGTGAGAGAGAGAGAAAGGAGGAGGAGCAGGAAGCATCAACTCCCATATGTGCCTTGACCAGACAAGTGCAGGCTTTTGAACCAGCGACCTCAGCATTCCAGGTTGACACTTTATCCACTGCGCCACCACAGGTCAGGCCAAGGACTAGTGTCCTTATAAGAGAGACACAGAGGCCCTGGACGGTTGGTTCAGTGGTAGAGCGTCGGCCTGGCGTGCGGAAGTCCTGGGTTCGATTCCCAGCCAGGGCACATAGGAGAGGCGCCCATCTGCTTCTCCACCCCTCCTCCTCTCCTTCCTCTCTGTCTCTCTCTTCCCCTCCCGCAGCCAAGGCTCCAATGGAGCAAAAGATGGCCCGGGCGCTGGGGATGGCTCCTTGGCCTCTGCCCCAGGCGCTAGAGTGGCTCTGGTTGCGACAGAGCGACGCCCCAGATGGGCAGAGCATCGCCCCCTGATGGGCATGCCGGGTGGATCCCGGTCAGGCGCATGCAGGAGTCTGTCTGACTGCCTCCCCGTTTCCAACTTCAGAAAAATACAAAAAAAAAAAAAAAAAAGAGACACAGAGACATGCAGGGAGGACATGTGACAATGGAAACAGAGACAGGATGATACAGCTGCAAGTCAAGGACACCAAAGACAGCCTGCCGCCACCAGAAGCTGGCCGAGAGGCGTGGAACAGGCTCCCTCAAAGCCACTGGGATGACTCATCCTTGGTGACACCTCGATTTCAGACTTCTGGCCTCCAGAACTATGAAAGAATCTATTTCTGACAATTTGGAGCATGCATTTTGGGACAGTTTGTTACAGCGGCCCTGACTACACACGTTTCTAGTAAAGTTGAGCATCTTCTCATACATATGTTGGCCATTTGGGTTTCCTGTTCTCTGAAGGGATCCTTTTTCAATTTCAAAAAACCTCACTCCTCCATCTGTTGTCCTTCTAGTATGCACTGACTATAATAATATAAACGCATCTAGGGATTCCTGGACCGTTGGCACAACGCTCCAGTTTTCCAGGGATCTGCTGCCCACCGGTTGGGATCCCTCATCTATAGGATTAAATTTCCACCCTTTGCCATGGACCTGAGGGTTCTTCATGAGCTGCCCTGGCCAACCTCTTCAACCAAATATCTTTCCACGCTCCCCATAAACATCCCATGCTCCCATGGTAAACTTCCAAATAGCCATGCTCTCTCTCTCTTTTTTTTAATTCATTTTAGAGAGAGGGGGGAGAGAGAGAGAGAGAAAGAGAGAGAGAGAAGGGGGAGGAGCAGGAAGCATCAACTCCCATATGTGCCTTGACCAGGCAAGCCCAGGGTTTTGAACTGGCGACCTCAGTGTTCCAGGTTGACGCTTTATCCACTGCGCCACCACAGGTCAGGCCTACCATGCTCTCTCTTACCTTGCGCTTTACCCAAGTGATTCCCTCTCCCTAGAATGACACCCATCAGTTCTGTTCCTCTCCTGTCTTCTCTCCCTTCTGTCACTATTCATTCCCATCCTGCAAGACTCAGCTCAAGTGCTCCTTCTCCGGGAGCCTGATCTGATGGCTTGCTGTCCCCACCCCACGCCTTTATCCACAAGTTGAGTTGGATACTCTGGGTACTCCTCCTTTCTGTTCCCCTAACTCTTTGAGCACACCTCTTATTTGGTCCATATGGATTTTTATTTATTTATTTTTTACAGAGACAGTGAGTCAGAGAGAGGGATAGACAGGGACAGACAGACAGGAACGGAGAGAAATGAGAAGTATCAATCATTAGTTTTTCGTTGCGCGTTGCAACACCTTAGTTGTTCATTGATTGCTTTCTCATATGTGCCTTGACCGTGGGCCTTCAGCGGACCGAGTAACCCCTTGCTTGAGCTCAAGCTGGTGACCTCAGGGTCTCGAACCTGGGTCTTCTGCATCCCAGTCCAATGCTCTATCCACTGCGCCACTGCCTGGTCAGGCTGGTCCATATAGATTTTTAAAGCACTTATTAAGCATGAGCACAGTGCTAGGTTCTGGGTGGGTTGTCGTGGGATTTAGCCCTTCACACTTCAGACTGTCACTTTCTTTGAGGGCTGGAACTATGTTTTCATGTTAAGGCCCCCAGCACCTTGGAGAATAGTTCCTGGCAAAAAGAGGGTACCTAACATTGAAGTACATGAAAAAGGAGGTGGACAAGATGGGTGGTTTGGCAGTGGACCTGGTTTTCCTTCCCTTGGGAGAGCAGCAGACTCTCTACCTGCCATGATGAGGTGACGAAATACTGAAATGCAGCGGCAGCCTGAGGAGATGACATCTGAGACCCAATTCACAAGGCCGCCCAGGGAGGTAGTTTCCCCTAGAAGACTAACAAAGGCGAAAGCATGGGGGGGGTATGGCTGGCCAGGGTTTAGGGTGCAGTCAGTGACCCCAGAGCACGGCCCACTTGGCTGGCCCCTCATGGGCCGTCACTGGCTCGTGCTTCATGCACGAAGTCAACCAGCCCGATATCTTCACCGTGATTTCCTCCCTCTGGTTCCAAGCAGTTCAGGGGGATTGACTATGAGACCTGTGCTGTAGAGAGAGGGATAAGGAAAAGAACTGGGAACACAGCTCCGCCCCCCCCCCCAGACCAAGTGACTCAGGTCCCTGCGCACCACTAACTGCCCTCATGCACATGCCACACCCTCTTATTCCTTCCTTTACAAGCATCCGTTAGTCACCTCACATTGACTGTCAGGCGCCAGGCCAGGTGCAGGGGTTACAGGTCAACAAGCCTGTCCTCCCTGCCCACAAAGTGCCCACAGACTAGCTGGGGAGACAGACTGAAAAACACTACAGAGATTATACTGCAAATAGAAGAGGTCCAGCTGAAGCTGCTGAGTTCCTGGGGCTTCCGGCCCAGCAGGCAGATCATACACACACACACGCATGCACGCACGCACGCACGCACACACGCACATGCACGCACGCACACACGCACATGCACGTACAGTCAGTGTAGCTGCAAGCCAATCCACAGAAGACACGGACCATAAAGTAATAAACATATGGCAGATTAAAAAAATGGATTACTTGAATGTCAAGGGTAAGCCTTCTTTTTATGGATATCGCAGGAAGATAAGAAATGGGCGTTCTTGCCCAGGATGGGGCATGGTATGAAAGAATTTTGGAAAGGGGCAGGGACTGCAGGGAGTGGGTTCTGACTGCTGGGAACAACAACTGGGGAGAAAGTGGGAGTCAGGTCAAAGAGAAGGGAAGAAGAGACCTGGGGCCATAGTGACTGAGCTGAGGGAGGGGGCAGGGAGGGCTGCAGGGGAAGCCACGTCCCTGAGAACAAGAATGCAGGCTGGGGAGCCAGACAGGCCTGGGGTTGAATCCCAGCCCCACCAGCTGTATGACCTTGGACAAATTACTTAACAATCTAAGCTTTGGCTCCCTTGCCTTTAAAATCTGGCTAATAATAGTACCCACATTAAAAGATTGTTGGATCAAATTAGATAAGACTTGTAAAACATTTAGATCTACACTGGCCTGGGGCACACGGTTATCACTGAATAAGCAAACTGACAACAACAACCACAAAAAGATGGAAGTCAGCCTACCTGCATGGCACCCTGTGGGTGTGTGCTCTCCCGTCCAAAGCTGGCACGGGCTTACTGTGCCCTCCCACCTCCCTACATGTGCTCCTCTCCCTCAGGCAGTGTCCCACCTGCTAAATCAGTAGAGATGAGAGAGATTCACAGTCAGAAGCATCCTACTCCTGTCTCTGCCACTTTCCAGATGCTGGGAGCCCCAAACACCTCGATGCCCTGGACACCAGGTTCTCTATGGCCTTGGAAAGGGACAAATGGTGCAGAATGCTGTCCAAAGCCCACAGTTCTATGCTTTCTGGAGCAGCCACCCTGAGGCTAGCAGCAAAGTAGGACTGTCCTCAAACATCTTTCTGTTCCACATGAGTCACCCAGCGAGCTGAGGGTAAGGTAAAGTGCCAGTGGTCTCTTTCTCCACCAAGTCACCAGGGCTGGGCCTTCCAGGCTCACCCCACCCTGCTCTTCCCTGCCTGCTGATCCTAGGGGGAGAGATGCACCTTGAGGGTGGGGCAGGGCTATGCTTCTGGGATGTCCCAGGGAGCCAGGAACAAAGAGTTGGAGCCCAGAAAGTGTTTGTTTAATCACCGGGGAGCCCCAGCAATTCCTACAGCCTGAGTCAGGACTCAGACAGGAGCCAAATTCCCACGAGAGAGCCCTGAAGAGTCCCTTAGTTCTGCCCTATTAGCCATTTTCAGGAAAGTCTTTCAACTCATGCTATAATAATGATTAACGTTATACACAGGAGAGAGAGTTTATAAAGCATGAGAAACTATATTAAAGCATGTTGTAAATTGTAAAGAGTTACATTCATCTAGTCCGTTTATTTATTTAAGCACGTATACAGAAATACCCCGAGATAGTCAGGATGGTACTGTCTCTGTGTTGAAGAAACTGTGGCTGGCAGAGAGGTTATGGAAATGGTCCAAGATCAAGATCTCACTGGGCAAGAATCTAGATCTTGTCGCTGTTGTATCACACAATACAGTTTAATAAAAAATTTACTGAGCCCCAAGTGCGGTGTTGGGGCAGAGGCGGGGGTTGCTTAGAAAGAACCAGGCAGAGCCCTGGCCGGTTGGCTCAGTGGTAGAGCGTCAGCCTGGCGTGCAGAAGTCCTGGGTTCAATTCCCGGCCAGGGCACACAGGAGAGGTGCCCATCTGCTTCTCCACCCCTCCCCCTCTCCTTCCTCTCTGTCTCTCTCTTCCCCTCCTGCAGCCAAGGCTCCATTGGAGCAAAGTTGGCCCAGGCGCTGAGGATGGCTCTGTGGCCTCTGCCTCAGGCACTAGAGTGGCTCTGGTTGCAACAGAGCGACACCCCAGATGGGCGGAGCATCGCCCCCTGGTGGGCGTGCCGGGTGGATCCCGGTCGGGCGCATGCAGGAGTCTGTCTGACTGCCTCCCCATTTCCAACTTCAGAAAAATACAAAAAAAAAAAAAAAAAAAAAGAAAAGAAAGAAAGAAAGAACCAGGCAGAGCCTCCTGGAGGAGCTAACAACTTGGACTGAGAGGGGTGCCAAATGGCCCACCCAGACCTGTGAGATGCCAGGGAATCTGACCTTGCCCATTGTCACTCCTCACTCTACCTACTTCTTGCTGAATCTTATACCCTCCTCTAGCTTCAGCCACCACTAGGACACAGATCAGTCAGCTTGTGATTTTCCAAAGCTGTATCCCCAAACTGGCTTCTCTGAACTCTAGAGCCACAGACCCTACTGCCTCTAGCACACTGC
Organism: Saccopteryx bilineata; assembly: GCF_036850765.1. Classification (NCBI taxonomy): domain Eukaryota; kingdom Metazoa; phylum Chordata; class Mammalia; order Chiroptera; family Emballonuridae; genus Saccopteryx; species Saccopteryx bilineata. Next base: position 376,686,129 of record NC_089491.1, read on the forward strand.
CCACAGGGGTCTCCCAGCCCCACCGGCCCCCCCCAAGGGGGGGGAGTTTATAACTTCCTCAAGGGCAAAGCTGAGATGGCCTCTTCCCCAACAGCTGCTCAGCATCCTGCATCCCTGTGTCAGGTGGTGGCTCCCCTATCCAACCATTTAGGTGTCATCCTTGCTGCCCCCTTCCCCCAACACACAACCAATCAATTGCCAAGTCCTGCTTTTCTTCCTCTAACATTCTTTAATCCAGCCCTTCCCCTCCTCCTCACACCTCTCTCCCAGGTCAGGTCTTAACTTCTGAGTAATAGCCTCCTGACAGTTTTATCTCCTGTGTCGCCAGTCTTATCTATGAATCCATCCTTCTTGCAGCCAGTCTGTACAGGTCCTCCCCTGTCTCAAACCCTTAAAACCCTCCAATGGTTTCTCTCTGCAGGGCTGAAGTCCAATTTCTTTAATAAGTCTCTCTATGATATGACCCTTCAACCTTTACAGTCTCTTCTCTGGCCAACCCATGAATCATGCGGCTGGCTTCATGAGTGTGAGACATATGCAGTGCCCTTTTGAAATTCATATTTTTTTAGCAAGGGATCTGAATTTTCATTTTGCCCTTGACCTCCACCAACTATGGTGCCAGTCTTGCTGCCTGTTCCCTGCACTTCTCTCTCTCTCTCTCTCTTTAGTTAGTGAGAGGAGAGAGGCAGAGTCAGATTCCCTCATGCTCTCCAACCAGAATCTACCCGGCAAGCCCACTAGGAGGCGATGCTCTGCCCATCTGGGCCCCTTGCTCCATTGCAACTGGAGCCATTTTTTAGCACCTGAGGAGAAGGCCATGAAGCCATCCTCAGGGCCTGGGGCCAACTCGCTCCAATTGAGCCATGGCTGCAGGAGGGGAGGAGGAGAGAGAGAGAGGGAGAGAGGTGAAAAAGCAAATGGGCGCTTCCCTTGTGTGCCCTGGCCGGGACATCCATATGCCAGGCCAACGCTCTGAGCCAACTGGCCAGGGCCTACCTGCACCTCTCTTGCAGTGTGTAGCCTTCAGAGTTTTGTCTGTATAGTCTTCTTCACCCGGAACACCCCTTCCAAACAAAATCCTTCTTTCTGCAGCTCTTTCTTGAAGACTCAATTTAGGTGTTATGTTTGTGATGCCTCCCTTGAACTTCTTCCCTCTCTTTCCCTGCCCTAATCAACACGTAACAGGTGCTCAACACATGTCTATTAGGTAAACAGAATGGGAAGGCAAAGTGTGACAAGTGTTATAAGAAACCTAAACCTACGAGAAACGGTAAAACGACGAGAAAAGGTAAAAACGACGCAACGCGGGAAGAAGGCATTTCTACCGGCTTCCAGGGCGCCAACGTCGGCGCTAAGACCCTGCCTGCAGACGCTTTAATCCCTACACAGAAGGATCCGTGCGGTTGCGACCAGCTCTCGGGCGCCCCCTGCCGCGATCACGCCGCACTGAAAGGGTTCTTGGCGCCCCACCCCTGAGCCCGCCTCGCATCTCTCATTGGCTGTCTCTTGTTCTCCCGCCCCTCCCGGGATCAGCCATTCGGAACCTTGGAGTGGGTGGGGTTTACGGCCAGGGGTGGAGCGAGCGCCCGGATTGGCTCTGAAGAAAGAGACGACGTGGCGGGAGGAGGCCTGTTTGTGCCTATACTGAGGCACTGTCGCACTGGCCCTGGACTGGTGGTAGGCGGGGCGTGTTTAGGTCGTCGGCCGGAAGCAGAAGTGGAAGGAAGATGCAGGTGGGGAACAGGAACTGGGGAAAAGGGGGGCTACCCCGGGACCCCTGGACTGGGTTCCGTCCATCTGTCCCTAACCGTTTCCTCGGCCACTCTCCCGGGCGGGCGCAGCTCTCCCCGGTTCCTCGTTCTGATCCCGCAGGGTGGCGGTTGTGTCCATGAAATGCACGTGCGAGTGGCACGCCCCCTCCCCATGCTCATGCCCTTGTTTGTCGTGTTTCCCGCCAGGACCATCAGCACGTGCCCATCGACATCCAGACCAGCAAGCTGCTCGGTAGGACGGGACGTCCCGACCCCTAGCCCCCTGTCGCCAACAGCTGGGAGCCCTAACACCCCAAGGCCCCTATTAAATCTCTGACCACTAACCATCTTTTATGTCCCCATCTGTGTCCTGTGTCCTGGCCTGTTTCATTAACAGGAAGCGGAAGGAATTATACATAGGCTGTACCTGACCTCTGTTTTCTACTTTAACATTTATAACGTGTGTTGTCAAAATATCATGACACAGGTTAATGACTTACTTACTTTAAGGACAGTCATCACCTAAGTGTCAGACCTGAAATTGGGACTTAAGTATGTCAGGCTCCAATGTCTATACTTTGTGTATTAAGCCAGAAAAAAAACCCCAAAACTCTCCCTTTTTTTAAAAGCGTCCATCTTCCCTTGACTTTAGGAAGGAGAGGGACATAGATCCAGTTGGAAATAAAGGTCTTTTAGTGGCCAGGCCAATCCCTGTTTTCTGTTTAAGATCTACGTACCTCCTTCCAGTTCAGGGACAGGGAAGGACCTATTAATGCAGCCCCTCCAGGTCAAGTGCACAGCTCCTGGTTTTTAAATCCTCATTGGATTAATTGATTTGATGCTAGTTTTGTTTTTAAGAAGCTATCTGTTTGACTACCTCAGCCCTTTGCTTCTTGTTCTGTGACATCCACAGAATTTTTCTGCCTGAGAAATTTTAACGGAAGACAGCAGAGGGAGTATAATAATAAACAGTGTGGGGCCATAGTGTTTTTGACCCGTTGGCAGATTTATTACCCAGGTCGAGGTTCTGAATTTACCACTGTAGGCCATTTAATCAATCCTGTGCAGTGGCCATTTAATGGAGCCACTTTAGCTTTATTTCACATTTGTCCCAGCTCTTTAGCACATGTGTGCTCTTTGTGTGTAAACTTGTCATTGGTCATTAAAGGACCACAAGGACCAATAAAACAACAACCATTTATTGAGGGTTTACTCTATACCAGGTGCGTTTTTATAAAAATCAAGATCACTAAGATTTATTGAGTCCTTGCCAGGCACAGTGTTTAATGTTTTACTTACATTTTGCCTTATACTCAGCATCTTATTATCTCCCTTCTACATGTGGGAAAACAGGCACAGAGATTGCGAGACTTGCCCGAGAAAGTTGATAGAAGCCAGGACCATCTGACCCACAAAAACTGGCTCTTAGCTCTTTCCTGCTGAGGAAACATGCATGGCTCTCAGCCACCCATACCCCCTATGGAAAACATACATCTAGGCCCAGACTCCTGGAGGTCAGTCACATTGGTATGCACGTGTCCAGGATGGTACTTCACTGGTAAGAATAGCCCAGTGTTATCTAGTCTTCAGGGCGCTGTAGGTATTAGGGGCTTTGCAGTTGTTCATTCATCCAGTGCTTGGCATAATCATCTTGTATTTTCCATTGTCATGGTTAATCCCGGCCCTGAGGAAGTGGAAGTTGAACAGCATCCTCTGTCGGGAAAGTTATAATTAACCCTAGAAGCAAAAATATTATGGAGACTTTAGAGTGGTCAAAAGTGGCACTTTGATGTCGGTACCAATTTCAAGTTTTTCTTTATCCCTGTGTCGAGGCAATTGCTCTGTGAAGTCAGGTTGCCAAAGTCTGTTTAGCCCCAAGTATCCCCTTGGGCCTGTCTTTATTTCCGTCTTCCCATGACCCCACACCTTAACCACTGAGAATGCAACTTGACTGTCTTAGGGTATTTCACTTGAGTCAGTGACAACATTTTCATTATACAAATGGAATGCTGTGATTTGGGTGATTCTCACATAGACTGGCTGGTGGACAGAAGGCACTGCAGCCTGAAATGGCAGAGCCTGGTGTTGACGATCAGAGAGAAGATCAATGCTGCCATCCAGGACATGCCGGAAAGCGAAGAGATTGCCCAGCTGCTCTCTGGATCTTGTGAGTGCTTGGGGGCTACATTCCTGGAGCCCCCTCTTCCCGGAGTGGTGTCTATCAGCTGAGCTGCTCCTCTGTTGTTTAGCCACAGGGCTGATCCCTTGGGAAAGGGAGTTGTTGTGTGGGGTGTGGATGATGGTTTATGCTAACCCAAACCGAGAAAGGGGAGGGCTCTGCACGCTGAAATTACCGGCATATACGTTAGTCATCTGTGTGCACTGGCCAGGGTCCATGGGGAAGGTACTAAATTTATTTATTTATTTATTCAGTTTTTTAGAGAGGAGAGAGAGAGAGAGAAAGGGGGGAGGAGCAGAAAGCATCAACTCCCCCCATATGTGCCTTGACCAGGCAAGCCCAGGGTTTTGAACCGGTGACCTCAGTGTTTCAGGTCGACGCTTTATCCACTGCTCCACCACAGGTCAGGCAATACTGAAATTCTCAGTCTTTGCTCGTCCTTTCTTTCCAGACATTCACTACTTCCACTGCCTAAGAATCGTGGACCTTCTCAAAGGCACTGAAGCTTCCACAAAAAATATTTTTGGCCGGTACTCTTCACAGCGAATGAAGGCAAGTGTGGGCGAGGGTGGCAATGGGATCAGGAGCCCCTCCCGTCCCTGGGAGGATCCGATGGAGACGCCAACACGGAATGTTTCCTGAACTTTCCGTCCCCAGGGTTTATGCCCAAAGTAGCTCTTAGCCCAGGTTTACATTTCAGACCTGCTGCTTTGGGGATTGCTCCTTGGCGCCAGCGTTACAAAGGAGGCTAAGGGATTTGTGCTTGATGTAAGGCGGAGCCTGGGAGAGCTTCCCCTGGCCGGGACTGAGCTGGGATGGGGCTGCCGAGTGCTGTTGGCTCACTTCCTGTTTCTGTTTCTGTTCTTCCTCAGGACTGGCAGGAGATTGTAGCTCTGTATGAGAAGGACAACAGCTACCTGGGTAAAGTGGCCAGCCCACTCCCTCAGTTCTGAGACGAGGCTTCTGGGAGGCACAGGCCGCGTGTGGGGGAAGAGGCTGGGCTGTAGATGCTTGCAGGGTGGCAAAAAATACTCCCCAAAGAGTGTTGGGAGGAGGAAAAGGAGGAGAACCAGCAGGCCCCGGTGATTGCCGGGCCTGACCCAGCAGGTGTATGTGAGTTCTGTCCCACTGAAGTCTCGATAAGGTGTAGTGGGGAGCTCCACCCCCTCCGCACCCCCTGTTCTATATGAGGCGGAAGAGGCATGGATCATCCTTGGATCATAACAGGTGCCTGAGAGAGTAACTGAAGGGCTGATTGTAGTTTGGGTATGATTTCTAATAGTATAAACAATAATCTTAACAGTTACTATTTACCAAACACCTACTGAATACAAGGAATTATGTTTGGTGCTTTATATGGAGTCCCTCTTTAATCCTCACAGTAAATGTTCTTGCCCCTCTGGTACAGATGAGAATTGGATGAGAGAGGTTAAATGGCTGTCTCAGGTTCCACAGCTAGGAAGGGAGAAGCTGGGGGCCACCCCATGCTCTTGGCCTCCAAGCTGGGGTATATGTGTGCATGGCCTGGGGCATGCTTGCCTTATGGTGTGGGTGTCTGAGGTGAATTTCCTGGGGCCTTCTCAGTGGAACTCGCTAGCCTCCTGGTTCGGAACGTCAACTATGAGATCCCCTCGTTGAAGAAGCAGATCGCCAAGTGCCAGCAGCTGCAGCAGGAATACAGCCGCAAAGAGGAGGAGGGTCAGGCGGGGGCCGCCGAGATGCGGGAACAGTTCTACCACTCATGCAAGCAGTACGGCATCACGGTGAGGGAGGGTCTCCCTGGAGCTAGCCGTAGGGCATCACTGTGAGGGAGGGTCTCCCCGGAGCTAGCCGTAGGGCATCACGGTGAGGGAGGGTCTCCCCGGAGCTAGCCATACGGCATTACGGTGAGGGAGGGGTCTCCCTGGAGCTAGCAGTATGGCATCACGGTGAGGGAGGGTCTCCCTGGAGCTAGCCGAATGGCATCCCGGTGAGGGAGGGTCTCCCTGGTGCTAGCCGTACTGCATCACGGTGAGGGAGGGTCTCCCTGGAGCTAGCCGTACTGCATCACGGTGAGGGAGGGTCTCCCTGGAGCTAGCCCTACGGCATCACGGTGAGGGAGGGTCTCCCTGGAGCTAGCCGTAGGGCATCACGGTGAGGGAGGGTCTCCCTGGCGCTAGCCGTAGGGCATCACGGTGAGGGAGGGTCTCCCTGGTGCTAGCCTTACGGCATCACGGTGAGGGAGGGTCTCCCCGGTGCTAGCCGTAGGGCATCACGGTGAGGGAGGGTCTCCCCGGTGCTAGCCGTAGGGCATCACGGTGAGGGAGGGGTCTCCCTGGAGCTAGCCGTACGGCATCACGGTGAGGGAGGGTCTCCCTGGTGCTAGCCGTAGGCATCACGGTGAGGGAGGGTCTCCCTGGAGCTAGCCGTAGGGCATCACGGTGAGGGAGGGGTCTCCCTGGAGCTAGCCGTACGGCATCATGGTGAGGGAGGGTCTCCCTGGTGCTAGCCGTAGGCATCACGGCGAGGGAGGGGTCTCCCTGGTGCTAGCCGTAGGCATCACGGAGAGGGAGGGTCTCCCTGGAGCTAGCCGTAGGGCATCACGATGAGGGAGGGGTCTCCCTGGAGCTAGCCGTAGGGCATCACGGTGAGGGAGGGGTCTCCCTGGAGCTAGCCGTAGGGCATCACGGTGAGGGAGGGTCTCCCTGGAGCTAGCCCTACGGCATCACGGTGAGGGAGGGGTCTCCCTGGAGCTAGCCGTAGGGCATCACGGTGAGGGAGGGTCTCCCTGGAGCTAGCCGTACGGCATCACGGTGAGGGAGGGGTCTCCCTGGTGCTAGCCGTAGGGCATCACGGTGAGGGAGGGTCTCCCTGGAGCTAACCGTAAGGCATCACGGTGAGGGAGGGTCTCCCTGGAGCTAGCCGTACGGCATCACGGTGAGGGAGGGTCTCCCTGGAGCTAACCGTAAGGCATCACGGTGAGGGAGGGTCTCCCTGGAGCTAGCCATACGGCATCACGGTGAGGGAGGGTCTCCCTGGAGCTAACCGTAAGGCATCACGGTGAGGGAGGGTCTCCCTGGAGCTAGCCGTACGGCATCATGGTGAGGGAGGGGTCTCTCGCTAGAACTGGAGGCCCCTGGGGCCTGTCTGTCTGGGCCCAACACCTTTGCGTCTGGGAAAGGCTTCTTTCTCAGCCTGCTTGTGCCCTTTTTGAGCCAGTTTCTCTCCTGTCTCCAGTCTCTGTGTGTTTTCTTTAATCCCTTGGCCTCCGCTTCTCATCACTGTCTGAGCCCACCTCTCCCATCTCTAGGGAGACAGTGTCCGAAGAGAGCTGCTGTCCCTAGTGAAGGAGCTGCCAAGTCAGCTGGCCGAGATTGGGGCTGCAGCTCAGTCCTTGGGGGAAGCCATTGACCTGTACCAGGCCTGTGTGGGCTTCGTGTGTGAAAGGTAAACGGATTTCAGCTTCTGTCTAGCAGGGGAAACAGCTGCTCTGTTTTCCCTGGCTGTTCTCTTCTCCACTTCTATTTTTCCCTTATGACAGTTGAGTTTTATTTTATACACTTGAGCCCATGAGAGCTTTGCCCGTCTGAACTTATGGCCCAAGCCGAGCCCACTGTCGGCTTCAGGAGTGCGCAGCAGGAGGCAGGAGGGTCAGCTGTATGCTCTCTTGCAGCCCCGAAGAGCAGGTGTTGCCAATGCTGCGATTTGTGCAGAAGCGGGGAAACGCCACGGTGTACGAGTGGAGGACGGGGACAGAGCCCTCCGTGGTGGAGCGGCCACACCTCGAGGAGACTCCTGAGCAGGTGGAAGAAGATGCGGTAAGACAGGCTGAGGGAGAATCGCTTCCCCCACACACAACCCTACCCCTCACAGCCTGAATCAGAATCCCAAAGGAAGAAAGGGGGTTCCTGTGAGACAGACCAGGTGGGAGGGCCCAGAAGGCCCTGCTCCTTTATTTTTCTGGCCTTCTTGAGATCAGGGTACAGATGACTGCTGAAAAGTCTCAACAGACTGGTTGGCTTTGAACTAGGAACCCTGCAGTCCCACAAGCTCTGCGAGATGGGCTCTCTTTTGGGGCAGTCGGAGGCTACTGCGTCTAAGGATGTGCTAGCACTCCCTACAGAAGCGGCTGAGGCCTGGGGGAAGGCAGGCCCCTTGGCATCACCCACCTCCTGAGAGCTAACACTTTTTTTCTCCTAGATTGACTGGGGCGACTTTGGGGTCGAGGTGCCTTCCGAAGGGACTGACTCCGGCATCTCTGCCCAGGCCGCTGAAATTGACTGGGGCATCTCCCTGGAATCAGACTCGAAGGTTAGGCTGCCCTCATGGTCCGTCTCTGAGGACTTTCTGTGATACTGCTTCAGTGAGAAGAAAAGTATTGTCTGTGTCTTTAAAGGCATCACTCGAAGTCCAGAACTCTCAGACCAGGATGTAGTCTAGGGGGAGACAGTTTCCAAAATGGCGTGTCAGAGTTTTGACCTCTTTTCTTGTGTTTGGGGCAAGGTGTGGGGGTGTCGGCAGGTGGTCACTGGACAAAACAGGGGTGAGGGTGGCAACATTCCTGGGCCCACACTGCCACCTTTGCCACCTGCCTCAGGGCTGCATGTCCTTCCTACAGGTGAAATGTGCAGTCATGGTACTTACTGGGGGCTTTGGTTTTTTCTGGCTCCCTTTGCTGGGGACAATTTTGCCAACATTGTTGGGGTTCTCTGCTCTCCACCCAGGAAGCTGGGGGTGACGGGGTAGACTGGGGAGACACTGCTGCCTTGCAGATCACAGTGCTGGAAGCTGGAACCCAGGGTGAGTGCACCGTCTCCTGCCCAGAGGCCCCCGTGCCACTAGAAACAAAAGACAGAATGCATTGTTCAGATTGGGCTTCTCACACATGTAACTGTTTGCTGGAAACCTTCATGAGTGTACGAGTGCAAGCGGCCAGAGAGAGTCCTTAAAATTCAGCCTAGAAACTATTTTTTATTTATTTTTTGCAGCAAGTAAAGGAAGAATTTACTGGCGGTGCAGGAAGAAAGAGGAAGGGGGGCCTTGGAGACGGGTTCAGGGGGTGAGCTTAGGACGAGCTGCTGCTGCCCACTGCTCCCCTGGTTACAAGTCTCCTGGGTTCTCTGTCGCTCAGGAGAAAGAGAGGCAGGGAAAGCACACCTGGGAGGGAAGAAAAGGAGGGGGAAGGTGGGGATGAAACACTCAACTTTTTGGAGGCAAATGTAGGTCAGCTATTCTAGTGAGGGGATTCCAGGAGTGCTGATAGGTTCTGCAGTCTGACTCTTCTCTCCCCACCAGCTGAGAGGCTGCAGCAGTGGTGTGAGCCACTAGAGGGCAGTACAGGATGAAACTTTACCTCCCACTGCCCACCAGAGCAGAGGACTGGCCTTCCCACTCCCCACAGGCTGGGGGTTGGCAGTAGTGCCTAATTATGGCTGAGACACGGGAATGGGTAACCTTTCCCCCTTTGGTTGGAACAGGGACTGGCTTTAGTTCAGTGAGTCCATGTACATATTAACCCACCAGGGATTCTCAAACTTGGGGTTGGGACAAGGGTCTCCTTCTCTGGTCCTCAACCCCTTCGTCATTTCTCTCTCTCTCTTCCTGCAGCTCCGGAAGGAGTTGCTAGGGGCTCAGACGCCCTGACACTTCTTGAATACCCTGAGACCCGGAATCAGTTCATTGATGAGCTCATGGAGGTACCTTCATCCTCTGGGAGAGATGTGGGGATTGTTGGGCTGTGGAGCTTTATATCGGATGATCAGGACAGGCCTTGTTACAGAGGTGACCAGTAGATCAAGGCCTGCAGCCATGTGAAGAGAGCCAGGCCAAAAAGCTTTGTAGGCAGAGGGAACAATGGCGAAGGCCCTGAGATGGGAGGGAGTCTGCCCTGCACTTTTTTTTTTTTTTTTTTTTTTTTTTTTGTATTTTTCTGAAGCTGGAAACGGGGAGGCAGTCAGACAGACTCCCGCATGCGCCCGACCGGGATCTACCTGGCACGCCCACCAGGGGGCGACGCTCTGTCGCGACCAGAGCCACTCTAGCACCTGGGGCAGAGGCCAAGGAGCCATCCCCAGCGCCCGGGCCATCTTTTTGCTCCAATGGAGCCTCGGCTGCGGGAGGGGAAGAGAGAGACAGAGAGGAAGGAGAAGGGGAGGGGTGGAGAAGCAGATGGGCGCCTCTCCTGTGTGCCCTGGCCGGGAATCGAACCCGGGACTTCTGCACGCCAGGCCGACGCTCTACCGCTGAGCCAACCGGCCAGGGCCTGCCCTGCACTCTTGACGAACGAGGTGGCCAGTGTGCAGAGCCGGAGCTGGGGAGTGAAGGAGATCAGAGAAGCGAAGAGTCTGAACTCTGGCTTTTCCCCTGAATGAACTGAGAAGCTGTAGGAGGGCTTGCGCAGGTTTGGGGCCACGTGATCTCCTTTGTTTCAGTACCATCCCTATGGCTAAGGAGTAAGGAGCCAGTGCTCTTGGGCCTTCTTTGTGGAGCTGGGAAGCTGGGGGTCTGTCCCCTTCCCAGTGGTCTGCTGGGTGGGGAAGGTTTCATGAAAATTCTTGTCCTCACCAGTTCTGTCCTCTTTCTGCCCAGAGAGGTCCCTCCTAGCCTTCATGGGAGAGGACGATAAAAGGGATCAAGTTTCCCTGTCGAATAAGAGTGACAAGTTGTGTGGCTGGTTCTCAGATTCTTCGTAGCCCTTTCTTATTCCAGAGCTTCTCAAACTTGGATTCATATGCCTTGAGTCTCATTCCTCCCATGGAGAGAAAAGACCTTCACTGGCCGAGAGAGCTCTTTGAATCTGCATTTTTATTTTTATTTTTTTACAGAGAGAGAGAGTCAGAGAGAGGGATAGACAGGGACAGACAGACAGGAACAGAGAGATGAGAAGCATCAATCATTAGTTTTTCGTTGCGCATTGCGACACCTTAGTTGTTCATTGATTGCTTTCTCATACGTGCTTTGACCGCGGGCCTTCAGCAGACCGAGTAACCCCTTGCTCGAGCCAGTGACCTTGGGCTCAAGCTGGTGAGCTTTTGCTCAAACCAGATGAGCCCTTGCTTAAGCTGGCGACCTCGGGGTCTCGAACCTGGGTCTTCTGCATCCCAGTCCGACGCTCTATCCATTGCGCCACTGCCCGGTCAGGTGAATCTGCATTTTTAGTTACCTGATCCACAGGCTGGGAGGAAGCAGGGGGGTCTGGGCCCGAGATAGAAATGGGAGACCAAAGAGGGACAGTGGAAGCTGCCCCAAGCTCCCATGCTGTAGTTGGTGAGTTTCTAGCAATCAAAGTGTTCAGAGGAAAAACCCTGTCCTCATCCAGAGTCTAACCCGTATATCTCATTCTTCATTTTGAGTTCTCTTAGTTTGAATCAAATCCTCTTTGGTCCTCAGCTCGAGATCTTCTTGTCCCAGAGAGCAGTGGAGATGAGCGAGGAGGCGGACATCCTCTCGGTGAGCCAGTTCCAGCTGGCTCCGGCCATCCTGCAGGGCCAGACCAAAGAGAAGGTGGTCACCATGGTGTCAGTGCTGCAGGATCTGATTGGCCGGCTCACCAGTCTTCGAATGCAACACCTGTTTATGATCCTGGCCTCACCAAGGTCTGGTTTTTACCTTGACATTGTCAAGGCTGTTGGGGGACCTGATGCAGGTCCCTGTCATCTTTTTTTTTTTTTAATAGGGACAGAGAGTCAGAGAGAGGGATAGATAGGGATAGACAGACAGGAACAGAGAGAGATGAGAAGCATCAATCATCAGGTTTTTGTTGCGACACCTTAGATATTCATTGATTGCTTTCTCATATGTGCCTTGACCACGGGCCTTCAGCAGACCGAGTAACCCCTTGCTCGAGCCAGCGACCTTGGGTCCAAGCTGGTGAGCTTTGCTCAAACCAGATGAGCCCGTGCTCAAGCTGGCGACCTCAGGGTCTCGAACCTGGGTTTTTCCGTATTCCAGTTCGACACTCTATCCACTGAGTCATCGCCTGGTCAGGCTCCCTGCCATCTTGAGCAGCCCTGACCCCTGTATTCTCCATGACCCCTTAGACCTCACATCTGCCTTTTGTAACTGTGCCACCCCAACTGGGGACACAGATTCTCTGTGGGCAAGATGGGTGGTTTGATGTGTGCAGGCAGAACCCGCTCCCCAGGAGGACGGGAACCAGGGGTGGCATCCTTCCTCTAAAGAGCGGAAGGACGAGGCCCGTTGGGGTTCGGTGTCCCGAGCCACTCCTTTCCCAGCAGTTGAACAGGATGCTCGGGGTGCCAGCTCCACTGAGCACTTAACTGAGTGCCCTGCCCAGGTATGTGGACAGAGTGACTGAGCTCCTCCAGCAGAAGCTGAAGCAGTCCCAGCTGCTGGCTCTGAAGAAACAGCTGATGGTGCAGAAGCAGCAGGAAGCGCTTGAGGAGCAGGCCGCTCTGGAGCCCAAGCTGGACCTGCTGCTAGAGAAGACCAGGGAGCTGCAGAAGCTGGTAAGACAGGAGAGGGAGACGGGGGGGCAGTTTCTGCAGAACGAGGCCCCTCTGCTTCCTGCCCAGTTGGCATCACTGTCTTTTAGATCGAAGCTGACATTTCCAAGAGGTACAATGGGCGCCCTGTGAACCTGATGGGAAGCTCCCTGTGATGCCGTGCACACCCTTCTTGCGCGTCTTCTCGGCCTTCTGGACAATGCTGGGGTGGCCGGGCTGCTGCTGTGGGATCTTTCCCAGCAAGAGACCAGGCCGACTGGAGGATGGAAAGCCACATGCTAGAACCGCCGGCACCCAGATGGTAACCTTGGCACTCACTGTCCCCTCTGCAAGAAGCTGTCTTTATTGGCCTGTGGCTGGCGGCCTGAAACCACAGCTTTTGTTGCTTCTCGTTATCTAGTTGGACTTAATAAAAGAGGAAGAGACTCTGGCTTCATTCCTGACAGTTGCTGCTTCTCTGGGCCTGGGCCTGAGGCTGTGCCCCTGTTTGTATGGGAGTTTTGATCCCCGTGGGCTCCATGGAGGCCCAGATTAGGGACTTTCCCTCTTTTGGTGACAAAGAGGGCCCCAGTTAATACCTGCAAATGGTTCAGCAAGAGACTTGGGGGTAACTGGGTCAATTGGGGCCCTTTCTCAGCCAGGCCTAGGCTGCCCCACTCAGGCCAAAAGCCCAAGAGATGCAGTCAGGTGGGTGTCAGCCTGGCTGGAGCCAGCAAAGCTGTATTTTCCTTTTAATCACAGCTTACCTCCAGGCCGAGGGGAAACGCGGTTTGGGGAGGAAGGGTCTGATGAACAAGGTGGAGACAGGAGTTGTCACCTTCACTAGCTGCCTGTCCACTTCCTGCCTGTAACTGCCTGCTGTGTGATTGGGCAGAGCCCACCCCAGGATAGCACCCTCTCCCAAGCCACCTACCCATCTCCGTTTCCCAGGAAGGGTAGGGGTTGGGGGTGGCCGGCAATTCGATTTTAATTTCATAGCAGAGCAGTTGATTCATGGCTCTTTGTCGCTGGCGTTGACTCCCGTAATGACTTTCCATCAAAATGAAAAGTGGAGTGACACCACTCATTATTCCTGCTGCTTGTTATCTCAGTTCTGGGGAGGGCCGCCCCCTCCCTGCTGCCTTTCAGCCGTCCTGGACAGTGAGTGATGGCCCCTATTAATCACCGACCCCGCGGACTCCGGTGGACACACGCTATCCAAAGGAGAGAGAGATAAGGCAGCATGAACTGCTTGAAGCTGCTCCTATCAATTAATGTCAGCCCATCGCTTCCCCCCAATCTTTGCCCGTTCACCTCCTTTTGGGGGTATTGGGGGTTGAAATAAGTCTAGGAATTGGAAAACGATGGGTGTGGAATGTCGAGGTAAAACTGTCCTTGGAATGGAAGGGCGTAAAGGGACCTGAGAGGGCTGCGTCCTGCCCTCGGTCGCTGCGAAGGCTCTCGGGCTACAGAGCTGTCCGTGTCCCGTGGTCCCTTCCCCTCCAGGAGAATGGCTGCTGCCTCCTGCCCCACCTGTTCCGCTGCTGGCTCCATTGGCCTCTGGCCTCCCTCTTGCAGCAGCCATCAGCTCACTGAGGCATGCTGCCCTTGCCCACTAATGTCCCTCATCCAATCACCAGCTGTTACACAGACTATTGCTTACCGGGCACCGAGCTTTAGGGAGAAGCTCTGGATCACGTGACCCTGCAGGCTGGTTTCGGGCCTCGAAGTCTCACTCCTGCCCTTGTAGAGGAGCACCTGGCCCACCTCCTCTGCCCTGCCGAGGGCCGGTGGGAGGAACTGCGCAGGCTGAGATACTGCCATCTGCGCAGGAAAGGAGGTGGGTTTATGTAAAAAGGGTTCCTCAGCAGGGTTTGGCCGCCGGGGTAAATGGTATGATTAGGGGACTGTTCTTGCTCAGAGGGATTAGGCCCATGTCACCGCTTATCTGGTGAGAGGAAGGACCACCCCACCCCTAGACTGATGGAAGTGTTTTTTAAAAAGCCTTTAACCATGTAACATTGGGTTTGTTCTCCAGAACCTTTAGCCCCACTTGCCTTTGGCCTTGTCCTTTGCTTCCTGGGGCCCCTTCCCAGACCTCCCTAAGGCACTGAAGATCCTGCCTGGGTGTGTCACTGAAGATCCTGCCCTCTGTGTCCCCGGGATTGGCTTCCACATTTCCCTTGCATGGCTCTCATTGCGCTGAGGTCCCTGCTCGGTTTTCTCAGAATTGCCTCAGAGATGGTTGTGAGCATTAGATGAGTGGATGGACACGGAGTCCTCAGAACAGTGCTGGGCACAGGGGAAGTACTCGCTGGGCAAATGGGAGCTCCTGCCTCTGGTTTGTGAAGTAATGATAAGGACTCTTCACCCTCGTCTAACTTGCCTTCTTGGAAGGGAGGGCTGAGATTTTCCTTGGAGCTTGAAGACCAAGTTCTGAGCAGTCAGGTTTTTAGGATTGAAAAAAAATTCAGAGAGGTAGTGGGCCACGATTCCAGCCTTTGAATCTTTAAGGTGACATGAGTTATTGCCAAGAACGCACCCTACTTTTTACCTGACCTGTGGTGGCGCAGTGGAAAAGGCGTCGACCTGGAAATGCTGAGGTCGCTGGTCCGAAACCCTGGACTTGCCTGGTCAAGGCACATATGGGAGTTGATGCTTCCAGCTCCTCCCCCCTGTCTCTCTCTCTCCTCTATCTCTCTCTCTCCCTCTCTCTCTCCTCTCTAAAATGAATAAATAAAAACTAAAAAAAAATGTTAAAAAAAAAAAAAACGCACCCTATTTTTATGGTTAACTTTTATGCTGCCTCTTTCCAGAAAAGATTTAAGGCCCTGACTGTTTAGCTAAGATTTGTCACCCTGCTTCAAAGAAGGAAGCAGAGTCACCTTTCCCAAAACCTCACCCTGCTAAATCCAGTCACTGCCCAAGCCCTAAGCAGTGTCCTCTCAAAGTGCAGTCTCTTCACTGTCAACAGAAGGAGGACCCCTTGGCACTGCAGCCTGCAGAGGCTGACCATGAACATGTGCTAAGTGGCATGCTCATGATTGTTCGTCTGGGCCTTGGCCGCCCACTAAAGGAGATACGAGGTCCCACACAGCTAGAACTAGCTTCCCATCGCCAGTGTGGGTCTGGGAATTCCCTGCATGATTTACACTAAAAATCTCACCCGTCTAAAGAATTACCAGCTCCAGAGAGCTGGCCTGGAGCTGAGGACCAAAGGAAAGTGCATCCCAAGCCCTCCAGTGCAGGAGATGATCCTGTGCACACTCCTCCTCCCCCATCCAGATCCCGTCGTCTTCCCCACCCCCACCCCCTCTCCCTTTCCTTCATTAGGTCCCAAGATTCTGCCTACAGTTTCTCTTCCAGATACACAGTCCTGGGCTCTCCTGCCTTTTCATCCTTGCTTTCCTGTTACTAATTTTTTTTGTGTGTGTGTATTTTTCTGAAGCTGGAAACGGGGAGAGACAGTCAGACAGACTCCCACATGCGCCCGACCGGGATCCACCCAGCACGCCCACCAGGGGAGGATGCTCTGCCCACCAGGGGGCAATGCTCTGCCCCTCTGGGGGGTCGCTCTGTTGCGACCAGAGCCACTCTAGCGCCTGGGGCAGAGGCCAAGGAGCCATCCCCAGCGCCCGGGCCATCTTTGCTCCAATGGAGCCTTGGCTGCGGGAGGGGAAGAGAGAGACAGAGAGGAAGGAGAGGGGGAGGGGTGGAGAAGCAGATGGGCACCTCTCCTGTGTGCCCTGGCCGGGAATCAAACCCGGGACTTCTGCACACCAGGCCGACGCTCTACCACTGAGCCAACTGGCCAGGGCCTCCTGTTACTAATTTTTATTTCATCTTTTAATTGTCACGTGTTTATTCTCCTCCTCTCCTTCCCACGCCTGTACGTACACATATAAAAATCCAATAACAGCAACAGTTGAGAAGATGACAGGCAAGACAGAGTGGTAATGGTTAGCATATCCTCCAGATCTGAGAAGTGGGTCAAATCTTGGCTCTGTTCTTGCCCTCTGTGTGACCTTTGGAAAGACCCTGGCCCTTTCTGTGCCTCATTTCTCTCACCTGTAAAATGAAGACAAAGATACTACCTACCCCAGGGTAGGTAGCTGTGGTCGTCAGTATAGACTCACCTAGACAGTGCATGGCGCAGTAAGACTCACATGTCAGCTGTTGCGAGAGGCTAGTGGACTGGAAATATCCTGGACCGGGGTAGAAACTTGTGTTTGGGTCCTGGCTCCATATGTCCCAGATTTTCCAACACGTCCCAGACCAAATGCAGTATTGTCCCCATCCCACGCTACATCCCTCTCTGCCATCAACAGGCTCCCAGTCTCCAGTGGCTCCCTGCTAATTCACATTTTCCATGTGCTATGGGCTTTATCATCCATCACTCTTCTGCTTAGGAACTCTGAGGACCCCTAGCTCCCCAGATTCCCAGTGTAGCATGCCGGCTCTTGATAATTCGGGCCTTCACCTGCCTTTGCAGCCTGAGTATATCCATCTAAGACACCTAATCCTCATGGTCCCCCGAGCCCCCGCCCTCTTTGTGGCCCCTCCTAATCTTCCTGATCTAGAGATCCAAACATGTCTGTGGACACTTCCAGTCCTCCTGCAGAATTAGTCCCTCCCTCCTCAGCAATATCCCTGAAGAAGCCATGTGGAGATGCCCTTCAGGGAGTGCCAACAACTGCACCTTAATGCCATCCCAGCGACTGTCCCCAAACTGAGCTGCTTAAAGGCAGGGACTGGGTCTTGCGCCTTTTCTTTCTTTTTAAATGTTTCTTTTATTTATTTTTAATTTTTTTATTGATTGATTTAAGAGAGATCGATCGATTTTTGTTCTACTTATTTATGCATTCATTGATTGATTCTTCCATGTGCCTGACCGGGGATTGAACCCACAACCTTGGTGTATCAGGATGACTGTGCCACCTGGCCAGAGATGAGTCTTGCTCATTTTCGGGTCCCTTTTGGAATCTCAAACTTCTCTGAACTTCAGTTGTCTTACTGATTTCTAAAGTGACCTCTAAAATATCATCATATGGCTCACAAATTATAAAAAGGAACAGACCCACAAAACATAAGATGTTTGGTAGGAACTGGGTTTATGTAGGCTTTTCAAATGGATCGATGGTCAGATTAAAGTCCTGTCCCCCAGCTGTCCAGTCAGAATGCTGCCCTGAGTATCTTGTGGGCCTCATTTCTCCTCTTTCCCTGTTTTTGAGGGTTAGAGGAGAGGGGAGGGGAGGGGAGGGGAAGAGAGGAGAGGGCTGTCATCCCATCCTCTTGGAGATACCGTTGCTTTATAGACCAGGTTTGCTATCTGAAACTGGAGTCAGCCCCCACTTACTGAACGTAGCCCATACGCTGGGCTCTGACAGAGCCGTTCTGCACCCTGAGTAGTCAGGCCCAGGAGCTGTTTCCACGCACCCTGCCTGGCAGATCCCAGGGCCCAGCAGGAGGGTGTCAAGCCTGCTTCAGGGCTGTGGAGCAGGGGTGCCAGCTGACCACAGATCTGCCTTGTCCTCCAAATGCCCTTCCTCTCAGGTGATGGGCAGGGCCTCTCAGCAAATTGGCCCTGCCTAAACTCTTCCTTATCCTGTCTGCCACCCTCCTCTCATTCCCCAGGCTTCAAAGAAAACCAGTTGGAATATTTAAACTTCTCCTGTGTGTCTAATAAAAAGTTCTGCACTATTTAACGCCCCAGCTATCCATTACTGTCGGGAGCTGCCCTCTCCTTCCCAGCCTTCCCCTCCCTCCTTCTCCCCCAAACCACGCGCAGCAAAGCCATTTGTCAAAGCTCCCTCCGCAGGCTGCGCTTGGCTGTGTCTGAAAGGACAAGCCGCCCCACAGGGGAAGGTGGGAATGAATAAAGGGGCTATGCAAATTGCTGCTTAATCTGCAGAGAAACACCCAGGCTTTAGGGAGACACTCATTACTTCTTTTAACTGTGATTAACGGGCAAATTAAACCCAAGCCCTTAACTCTCTCCTGGCAGAGGACTCGAACGCAGAGCCCTGGGCTGGTGAGGGCAGGAGGAGCTCTTGTCTATAGCTGTCTGCTGCTCCAGGAGCTGGGGCCAGGAAGGTTGAGTGCTGCCCCTTGTCAGAGGTGTAGGGGGGAGGGGAGCTCCGGATGGGGGGGCCGATTCAGCCCCACTCACCTTAACACGTGAGGAAGGGAGGCCTTCATGCTCCCTTCCTGGTTTCTTTCAGCCACTCAAGAAAAACAAGATCAGTGGCTCCTACATTTGCAGCTTTTTGCTTTTACTGCCCCCCCCATAAAGTAAGAGAACCCCACGGACCTCACCTACTAGGATATGCAGAGGGTGTGACCAAAGTGGCTTTAACCACATACATGTACTAAGTTCATAGTCAGACCAGCCCCAAGCCTGGGGCTGGAAAAGTGTGTCAAAGGAACTTCCAGATGTTCAACTCAAAAACCAAAACCAACCTTGAGCCCAGGGTGGAGGCAAAGTCACAGAAGCAGGAGGTGAGGGTGGAGTGTTTCCATGGGAGGAGAGACCCTGGGAATAGTCTTGCTACAGGTTATAGGCATAGGCTGTAGAACACCCACGTTAGAGATCCAAAGTATCTCTCTTTGTTTCTTACTCCGTGTGCATGTGTATGTGCACGCGCGCGCGCGCGTGTGTGAAGATATCTGACCCAGCTCATTACATAAAATTGACCACTTTAACCCTTTTGAGTGTACAGGTCAGTGGTATTAAGTACGTTCACAACGTTGTACTACCATCCCCACCACCCTTTCCATCAGTTTTAGCAGGTGATCCAGCCGCCCTGTAAGACCTATGATCACCTTTAACAAACAGCAACAAGTGAGGCAGAGTTCTGTGGGCAGAAGAGTTCTATTGGCTCTGGAAAATTGGAGAAGCCCAGCTGGAGCTCCTGGAAAGGAGGCCTGAGGCTCGGGAGGCAAGTTGGGTGGAAATCCTGTAGAACTCCCCGTTAAACGCAGGTCCCCTAAGCCGGTGTGATTAGGAGGTAAAAGATGACATACAATGGTGACAGGCTGTCTGTCAACCTGACGGAGCCGAGGAGAGACACAGGCCCGTATTTTATTTTGTCGTCGAGTCGATCAGTAGGTCTGTCATAGAAACCAGGCCTGACAGCTCGCTCGGCGACCCAGCTCTCTTTTCTTAACTCCCGCAGCCCAGCTCCACCATCTATTAAAACATCCCAGGCTGTCAGGGATATTAAAAGGCTCTGTCACTCCTTCTTAAAACAGTCATAAATACAATCTGGACACGAGCATTTGGGCAGAAGCCCCGGTGCTGAATGGGAAGAGACAACAGCAGGTACGCCTGCCTTTCTTGACAGCCAACGCTTTGGCACCATTCAAACAGGGGGCTGTGGACTAATCTCCTTTTTCTCTCTAATGCATGGATCAGGGTCGCCTCCAACATCTGCTGAGGCCTGGCATTTTGAAACAACTGTTCTTCAGCATAAGATGTGGCCTTTGTTAGCATGCCTTCAAGCCTCAGCTTATCTCTGGTGCCTGGTGCAGCTAAACTGCACCACCTCTGATTGTCTGCCTATGCAGCCTGCTTCCGAGGGCTCCCCGGCGGAGTAGTAGGGGGAGGCAGAGAAAAAAGGTAACGGAGAGAGCCCTAACTTCTTCCTACACAATGAGTTTGCCTCCTGTCTCTCTTCCATCCTCCCTGCCCTACGCAGCCTCATGACTGACCAATCCTGGTAAGAAGAGTCTTGTAGGGGGCCAGGTGGGGGCCCCAGAATGCAGGCTGGAACTTGTAATCTTGCTAGTTAAAGGACCCTCCCTCAGCCCTGAATCCTTAAATCTAGCCAAATTATGGAATCACAAATTTTTCCACTTGGGAAGCTCTAGCTCCCAAAGAAGGAGGTCCTTTCCTTTCTACATCTCTGATGAGAACACAGGTCCTCTGGCTGCTCACTAGGAGCTGGTCCCTCTTTTCAAGAGCATCCTGTTTGGGATGGAGGTCATTTCTCCAGCTTGTAGCAGGGACACTGAGGCATAGAGCCAAAGACCAGCCACAATAACCTGGCAAATTCTGACTATGGGTCCCCTCTCTGTTCATTGGGCTGCTTACTCATCAAATGCCTACTTTGCTGAGCTATACAGAAAGCCCTGCCCTATGACTTTCCGTGTGGACAGCGGAATGACACCCAGGATCCTGACATCTCAATCCATCCTCTCCTCTGCCCACCCAATGTGATTCCTGTGGCTAGCACTGTTGTTGTTTTTTCTAACACAACTACCCACTCTGCAACTTTTTCCAAATATTTCATGTCAAGAAGTGTCAGACTTTTGTTCTCTCTTCTATAATATTTATTAAACGCCTACCTTATTCCACTGTGCAGTCCTAGAGGGAAGAATTAGGCCTGTGTAGGAGAGGCAGACAGGTTTCTACTTAATATAAGGAAGCCCTTTCTGACAACCGGAGGCGCTCCCCAGGGCCCAGGTGAGAAAGTCACCATCACGGAGGACCTTAGGCTGACACTGGATCCGTGTCTGGTGGGGACACTGCAGAGAAAGGGAGTTTGGGCTGGATGACGCTGAGAGCACTTGTGTGCCCAGAAGCTGGACAAGGCCCAGCAGCTGCTCTCCAGCTGCCTTCCATGTGGCCATCCTGCAATTTAATCCCAGACGGTCAGACCCCTCACCCTCAAAGGTCAGAGGGCCAGCTGCAGGGTAGTGGGCAACCCCCCTTGGCCCTGGTAGCCCCCAGGGAGTGTCTGTGATGAGGCAGTGGTGAGAGGGAAATCGAGCTGGGAGCCCACCCGCCTCGGGTTGAGAAAGACAAGGCTCTCTCCCCTCTTACCCTCTTCCCTCTTCCTCTGGCAGCTTCCCCTGCCACCCTTTCTGCCACCTCCTCCCCTGCTTTCACCTGCCTTGCGCTCTCCCTCCCTTTTTTGGTCTCTTCATCATCCCCTCCCCTCCTCCCTCATCTCCATGGCGATAAAAGGGGAGGTGGGGTGGGCTGTGCCCTGTATTTTCAGTCGCTCCATAATAGCCCCTTTCTCTGGAGACACAGGGGCTGCCTGTGGAACTAATCTCCCCCTGCCCATCGCTCACAAAGGGCCCGGGAAGCCCCTCCCTCAGCTGGGCCGCCCTCGGTGACCCCGAGCCCGTTTCCGGGTGCGCTTCCAGCCCTCCGGGGCCTGCAGCTGGGCCTCTCTCGTGGGATCCTGCACACAGGCGGGGTCACCCCGGCTGACCTCCCCCGAGGACAGAGGTCAAGCCTCCTCCGGGGTCTCTGATGTGATTGGAAGGGAGCTGAGGCAGGGGAGGGGGAAGGGGCATGGGGGAGGGGACGCTCTCTTTTAATGTAAAATTAAAAGACTCCCTGTGCCTTCCTATCTTTGCCTGCTTCTGGCTGAGTGGGCTGGCCTAGGACTCCACCCTGGGGAATCTGGGCATCTTAGAAAGCGTTAAACTCCTAGCAACGGGGCTTGGTCAAACCTGACCCTAGAGCACTAGAATCATAAAAATCCTGGTATGGGAAGCGGGAGGAACTCTTACAGGGCAGCCAGGCATGCAGTCAGTCCTGGGTTGAACTTTGGTACTTGCTTACTACAGCCTGCCTTTCTGAGCCTTGATATGCTGATCCGCAGAGTGGGAATGACAATGTACCAACCTCACTGGCAATGGTACAAGTGAGATGCTGCACAGAGCATGCGCATAGCGCCTGGCTCACGGAAGGTACGATGGCTGTGACTATGCAAGGCAGGAATCCTCAGGCTTCAGGAATGATCTAGTTCACTCAGGCCAGGGCATAGCCAGCTCAGACTGTTAAAGATCAAGGACATCCCCAGTGAAGAATGTCTGAGGCAGTGTAGCTGGTGGGAACACAACCAGGACCACAGACCCGCTGGGAATCGATCCGGACCCGCGTCCTACCAGCTGAGAGACCTCACTTTCCGCATGTGGAGAATGGGAATAATAGCAGTGTTTGCTGCCCAGGGTTATTATGAGATCAAATATGTTAACACACAAAAGCGCTCAGGGGGGAAGCTGGCACTTCATCCACGCTGTAGACATGTTAGTTACGACTATTACTGATGTTATTATCATTGGGTCTCTGTGGACCTGATTTTCCAGGACAGTGCGTATTTCAATATATTCAAAGCCTTTGTCCCTCCCTGCAAGTTCCCTCTTCTCCACTTGACACCGCATGTTCTGATTTCTGGCAAAGAATACTACCTGATCACTCTCGCTTGCCTGGCTGATGAGAGAGCACACATTTTGCCCATGAGGGCAGCAGCTCTAAGCAAGGGGCACGGCTAACCCAGCAGGGAGTAATTGGCCTCTTAGAAAACAAGGCCAAGTGAAAGATAGGGGTTCAGAAAGGTCAAAGGAGTTCTGGCGGGAGCTGCCAACAGTTCTCCTAACCTGCCCAACTTATTACCAGAATCATTTCACGAGATAATTTAATGTTCTCCCTCTGTGGCCCTGTTTGCTCCTGAAGGAAAAAATAAATAAATAAACAAACCCAACCACCCCGACCAACACATGCTTTACGAGAGCCTTGCTTGCTAGTTTTTAATGGTGCGGTTATTAATATAACTGGGCTGGCACCTCCCCTGCATCTGATCACTGGTGAGTTATGGGCCTTGAATTCTGATTGCTGCTCCCATTATTACAGACATTTCCACTCGGCCCTGATGGGAAGAGAGAACCTGCCTTTCCCAGGCAAGGGGAGCTCAGCGGCTGGAGAGGGGCCCCCCAGCTCAGTGCTGGGGGCCGAGGGTGGGGGGGCCAGAGGGTGGGGGGCCGGAGGGTGAGAAAGAACCAGCTGAGGCAGGGCAGGAAGGCGCCTGTTGGGCGTGGCAGTGGAGAGAGCACTGGACTGAGAGTCTGGGGACCTCACTTCAGCACCCTCTCTGCTTCTATGATCCCGCCCAACCTCTCACTTTCCAGGACCTCATTTCCCTCACCTAGAAGCTAGGGATTTTAAAAAATGCTCTTTCCCTTTACCATTGTTAAGCATTCATAATGTGCCAGGCACTGTGTTGAATGATTTACGTTAGCATCATCTCATTTAACAAATTCTCATACCCAGTGGGTATACTAATAACTAGTTTAATCCCCATTTAGTAGATAAGGAAACTCAGTCTCCCAGCGATTTGGCTGCTTGCCAGAGGTCACACAGCCAGTAAGCAGAGATGCTGGTTTGTAACCTGGACTTCTAGGTTTCTAACTCTAGGCTCCAAGTCCCTGTTAGGCTCAGCTGCTTTCCAGGGATAGGAACACCTGTCCTCCCACCTGGCAGTGTGGGGAGAGGTAGATTTGCCCATAGGTGTGAAAGGGCTCTGCCAACTAACACACATGGTGGTATAAAAGGGCTTTCCCCACGGACGGCACATAGAGGTTGGGCTGAGATGAACTGAGATCAAGGCGTGGATGCCAGAGCACACCGGCAAAGGCAGGAACGTCCAAACGTAGCAACAAGCAGGCCACAACATAGCAATACTTCCTTTGAAAGACTGTGCCCTGCTTGCTGGCCTGCGGTGGCCCAGTGGATAGATCAAAGACCTGAAACTCTGAGGTTCCCAGTTTGAAACCCTGGGCTTGCTGGGTCAAGGCACATACGACAAGCAGTCAATGAACAACTAAAGTGAAACAACTATGAGTTGATACTTCTTGTTCCCCACCCCTCCTCTCTGTGTAAGTCAATTAAAAAAAAGTGTCGTACTTTATTTCATTTGACAATTGTGGATAGACAACAGCAGGGGGAAATATTCTCATTTTCTGAGTCCCACAGCCAACAAAGGTGTTCTTATTCTGGTCTTGCTGGGCCAATCTCAGAGGCTCTGGGCTGAGCAGGATTCTGGTCCAGTCAAGTGGGGCCGATCCTGCTGTTTCCTGCTACCCAGGGCCCTGGCAGCATGTGGGCTGGCGGCCTTGGGAAGGTGAGACACCCTGAGAAGAAGCTCCTCTGAGTTCTGGAAGTTTAGCCACAGGGAGTTAGTGGTGCTGGCATGAGACTACAGAGGGGGCTAGGGGCTGCAGAGGGTGGGGACAGACTCCCTCCCCACCTGCACCCCACCCTGCCGCTTTTACTGGCCCAGCCCAGGTTTGATGGCCACGAGGGGCAGCCTTAGGCCTGCTGCTTGCTACTCTGCTCAGATTCCTGTGTCCTCCTCCCAGCTGCCCCACGGCAGGCCTCCTCCCCCAGCCCAGCCTGGGCCATGAATTATCCTCACAAGATTGAGGACCTCATGGAGGCAATCAGCACCTGGGGGAGCCACTCCCTCCAGGCTCCAGAAGGGGGCATAGCAGTGCTAGTTGGCTACTTTGTCCATCCTGAGATTGGGTGCAGTTGAGAGGGTCCCTGGAATTGAGGAGGGGCTCCCAGCCCCCTTCTGGGAGAGCTCTGGATAACTTCAGTCCAACATGGCAACAATCCCTCTCCCCTCCACGTAGGACACCCTCACATCTGGGCTCCCTGTGGGGAGACCACAGCACCTACCAGCTCTCTTGGACTTCTGGCTTGCTTTGGGAGGTCACGCTCCCACTCCCACCCGCTTGCCTGACTGCCAGCTGTCCAGCCTTGGAGCCAGCCCTCCACTGCCCATTGTTCCTCAGCTCTCCTCCCACGGCGGCAGGGGAGGACCACAGGGCTGCCCCTCCCCTCCCTGGGGCTTCAAAGGCCCAGGCCCAGAGGTACTAACCCTTGGCCACTGTGGGGCCTCCCCTCTGGGAGTGGTCAGGGGGACAGCTGTCCTCAGAGCAGCATTCAACAGCTCCCTGGGATTAGAACAGGCCAAGAGGTGATCCTGGGCATGTAGGAGGTCACATGAGGGGAGGTGCCGAGGCAGAAGGCCTGGGAAAAGCCTGAGGATCGGTGAGAGGCAGCAAAGGTGATACAATAATGAAAACAATACTGCAACTACCGAAAGCAGACAATTCTCATTGAACACACACAGGGGACCAGGACTGTCTTTTCCACGCATCATGTCACCTCATCCTCACGGGAGCTGGTTACACTAGATTCCCACGGCACAGTTGGAGAACATCAGGCTCAGAGAGGTTAAGTAACTTACCCTGACTCACACAGGGAGGACCTGAACAGGATTTGGACCCATATCATGTGACCCTGGAACCTTGCCCCTATCCACAGTGCTGGGCCACTGGAGTACAGGGTGGGAGGGAAAACAGAACGGGTCGTGGGTACTCACCCCAAAACACTCACCCGACTTCAGACCCATCAGCAAAATATGTGTTTCTTGCCAAAGGGCATTCAGGGATCCAAGAGGCTTTTTTTTTTTCTTTCACTGAGCCCACATAGAGAGGGATTCCCTCCACTTCTTTCTAGCCCTTCCTCCCCTTTTAAGATTCTTCCTTCCTTTTCTTCCCAGGCTAACAGTCTCTCCTCCCACCATCTGCTCCCAAGATGGCCGACACTGCCCACCTTGCTTCCTTGGGGACGGATGGGTCCAGGACGCATCCCTCCCCCAGGTGCTGTAATTTAAGGGGCTGCCCAGCTGGAATAGACCCAGGGCCTCCCAGGCTGCCCTCCCGACACTGTGAGCTGGCTGGCCTCTGCCCTCTGCCCTCTTCTGCCATTAACCCTGTCACCTGCCGGACATCAGCCCCCGGGCCCAGTCTGTCATCCGTGGCCAAAGATGGATGGGGGGCGACTGGGAAGCATAAGCGGTGACCCCTTAATGAGATCTGGCGGGGGAGGGCTGGGCTCTATCAGACAGCAGCAGGGCCAGGTTGGCGATGACGGCCCTTGTGTGTGTAGCCTGACCCATTTTCCCCCTGTGGAGGGGAAGATGGAGTGAGAAGGTGCAGGACAGGCTGGGGGTGGGGGTGGGGGGGGTCACAAGATTCTGTTGCCACCTCCCCCCACCCACCCTCCCCTTCACCGGAAAACCAGACAGGAGGGAGGGAGAGATGGGCAGACTGGGGAAAATGACCCCCCCTTCATTCTTCTTGGCACCATGACCCCATCTCCTTGGGAAGAAACACAGACACAAAGAAATCACTAGGACACAGGAGACCAGCCGCCGGCCTGGGGCAGCCCCAAGGCCATCCTGGAGACTTCCCGTCTCCTAGCCCCGTGCAGAGGGGCCAGAAGAAGGGAGCCTTTGCAGGGTGTCGTCTATGGAGTGGGGAGCACCTGCAGAGAAAGAGAGTGGGGTGCAGGAAGTGGGGGGAAAGAAACGTTATTGGGTGGCTTCTGACACATTTCCCCCTTAGAGATTCATGGAATTAAGAGAGAGAGAGAGAGAGAGAGAGAGAGAGAGAGAGGCTGGAAAGCATCAATTCTATCTTTTCATTGTACAGATAAGGAAACTGATGCCTTAGAAGGGGGAAGAGACCACCCAAATTAGCAGCAGAGCCAGAGCTAGAATCCAGGATTCTATAATA
Source organism: Saccopteryx bilineata (assembly GCF_036850765.1). Taxonomy (NCBI): domain Eukaryota; kingdom Metazoa; phylum Chordata; class Mammalia; order Chiroptera; family Emballonuridae; genus Saccopteryx; species Saccopteryx bilineata. The sequence continues at coordinate 376,712,864 of NC_089491.1, forward strand.
GAAGATCATCTTCCTTTATTTGTGTCCACCACAATCCTGCCTTGCTTCTTACCCAGGAGAAAATATTGTATAATGGTTGCTAAAATAATCACTCCTGGACTTGTCTGAAAGAATTTTTTTCTTTCTCAACAACATACTGCGTACAGTACTGCCCCAGGCGTTCAGCAGGCATGGGAGACAGAATACGCGTGGAGATGGCGGCGGAGAGTGCTTCCTATGTCATCCTGGTGGGGATGGGGACTGTCATTCCCTGAGGATGGGAAGGAGGCTGGTTGGACATAGGGCTTTTTGAGTTTGATGCTTAAAAAAAATATTTTATTTATTGATTTTTAGAGAGAGGAGAAAGAGAGAGGGAAAGGGGAGGGAGGAGCGGGTAGTAGTTGCTTCTCATATGTGCATTGACCTGGCAAGCCCAGGGTTTCGAACTGGCGACCTCAGCATTCCAGGTTGATGCTTTATCCACTGTTCTATCACAGGTGAGGCAAGTTTGAGGCTTATTAATTGTTGGATGATGATGATGATGATTATTTTGGCCTCCATGGAGAGTAAGAAGAAGCAAAGGAAATATAGTAAATACTATTTTAAGAACTATACATAAACTTAAAATACTATTTTAAGTTTAATGCCAGCTGGGTAACTAAACTTATTGAGGGGCCTGACCAGGTGGATGGAGTGTCGGACTGGGATGTGAAGGACCCAGGTTCGAGACCCCGAGGTCGCCAGCTTGAGCGCAGGCTCATCTGGCTTGAGCAAAGCTCACCAGCTTGGACTCAAGGTCGCTGGTTCGAGCAAGGGGTTAGTTGGTCTGCTGAAGGCCCCCAGTCAAGGCACATATGAGGAAGCAATCAATGAACAACTAAGGTGTTGCAACGAAAAACTGATGATTGATGCTTCTCATCTCTCTCCACTCCTGTCTGTCTGTCCCTATCTATCCCTCTCTCTGACTCTCTCTCTGTCTCTGTAAAAAAACAACAACAACAATTTATTGAGGGATTACTTCATAAATTATAAATTATATAAATGTCTAACCACTGTACTGTACACCTGAAGCGAATATAAAATAATATTGAATGTCAGCTGTAATTGAAAAATAAATGTTTTTCAAGTCAAGTAGAAGTTTGAAATCAGAAAGAAAAATAAAAGAGTAAGGAGAAGCTCCAAATGGGTGCCTAGCAAAGGCTGGCTGCAAGATGGTTTGCTGCTTTCTGTGACATTGTTGCTGCTGGTCCTCCCCAGACCCACTGCGATGGTTTCTGGTTTCCCTCCCAGCTTCCTGGCGCAGGCTGAGCAGGATTTGTAGTGCGTCTTGGGAGGTTTGGCAGAGGGGGTGGGAGGGGTGTCAGGAGGCTTGGCTTCTGCTCCTGGCTAGCTGTGGGAGCCTCAGCAACTCTTAATCTTTCTGGGCCTCAATGGCGTCATCTTGAAGGAGTGATGCTAGACCACAGTCTTCACATTTATAAATAGAAGGACCAGAACTAGGGCTGGGGCTTGCTGACTTGAACTGGCCCCCCAAGAGCTCCCAAGAACCTGTTATATGGATTTCCCACCTTCGCATTGGGTCACTTCCAATTGGTAGCTTGGAATGGGTTCTGGTAGGAGGATTTACACCACAGAAAGTGGCAAATGTTACAGATGGGGACTTTGTACTACCACCCCAGTGAGAAGTGAGAATCGACTGCTAAACTTTTACCAGCACACCACTGCACCACTGACCAGACTCTTAACATGTTACATAAAAACACAGAAAAGCAGATCTGCTTTGGCTGAAGCTGGAGTGTCCCCCAACTCCCCTTCCCTCGAAGCTTTAGCCAAATCCGGGACTTGACTGTCACACCAGAAGAAGCCTGAGATTTGTTCCAGCTGTAAATTCTGAGAGTCTTAAGTAACAGACCAGGAGGCGACACAGGAGGGAGAATGGGGAATAATAGAGAGGCTTGGGTTTTACAACTGTATTTGGCTAATCAAGACTTGGCTGTGTGGGCAAGTCGGCTTTGAGGAGACAGGGAGAAATTCTGGGAGTGGTTTAAACCTGAGGTCCCAAGGTTTTGTCGTGGTCTCCGAGAGCAGGGGCCTCAGGAGAGGTCTGGCACCAGGAGGCCTCTCCCTGGGTGGCAGGAGGGCATGTCATCCATCTCCCTCTTTTGGCCTCCCCTCCCCCAAACTGCCCCCTGACCTCCTGGGTTCAGGGGAGGGCTGTGCCACTTGGGTCCATTCAGGTACAGAGAGAGCTGAAGCCATCTGGGGGAAGCCCAGTGGGATTTGTCAATATGTGATTGGGGAAATGCCAACCAGGAGAGGTAGAGACCAGAAATAAAATGCAGGGTTTGATCTTAGATCCTGCAGTCCCTGACCTTGACGGTTTTTGTATTTCAGTACCATTTTGTGGGATGGGGGCTGCTAAACTAGGGTTAAAATCATATTCATTTTAAACTTGGTCTTTTCAATGGGGAAGGTACAGGGTGGTCAACCTCACTCAGCTGGTGGTGAAAGGGCCCTCTCGGTGAGCAAGTTTCACTCCTACATTTATTTACCTAGTTTCTGGGAAGGAAGTCAATATTCCCAAAGCTTGCTTGCTTTCAGGCCTATTAGAATCAGCCAGGCTGATTCATTCTTGTGGGGGTGGAGGTGGGGGTGGGCGTGGGGGTGCAGCAAGCAAAAAAAAAAAAAAAGAAAAACTACATTTGTAGCTGAAAGAATCCTGGCATTTAATGTAGTACTTTCTAACTCTGCCAACCACCAGAATTACCTGGGAAGATTTTTAAAATAATACAATTTCTTGCCCCTGCCCCTAACCCATACTGATTTAAAAGTTTCCAATGCAGGAGGTTGTGCTGTTTGGGAACCATTGAGGTTCACTCTCCTAGCTGCCCACAGTGGAGACAGAGCTACCATCGGAGCTGGCCATCAGTTAGTTTGTCCTCTTTCTGTTTCTAAAAGAGATTTCCTCATTCTCCCTTAGCAAATACAGACAGCTTCTGGAAGCTCTTCCCTACTGCTAACCTACATCTCTGCTGCAATTCTAGCCCTCTCATTGGCATAACTTTATGGATGGCTTTTGGAGTTTGTCTGCATGCTGAATGTTCTGAGTTGTTTTTTATTTCACAAAAATTCCTTCAGCGCCTACTAGTAGCGGGGTCCTATGTTAGGGGGAGACAGCAGTGGACAAAATGAACATGACCCTTGGCCTTTGAGCTGACAGCCTGGGAGGGAGTCAGAATGAAACTAGCGATGGAGGGAATGTTGGGACCCGAGATGCTGGGCTGGGGGGAGGAGGGAGGGAGAGAGTTCTGAAGAAATGATGGAGAGGCTGTGGCCTTAGAAGAGTCCAGAAAGGGGGATGGGAGGGTAGGGAGCACAGTTCCTGGCAGCAAGAACAGCATGTGTGGGACTGAAGGTAAGACAGCAAAGCCAGCCTCAACCAAATGAGTGGAAACCCACACAGCCAGGCATTGTGCCTCCCGAACCTTCCTGTCATTTCTATGCCCCTTCCCAGAAACCCCTCTAAGCTCCTCCATAACTCTCTGGGCTCCAGGGAGCCCGGAGCGAGACAAAGAACTTTTGTCTGATCAGCTGAGCTATAATGAGCGAGTGACCCCCACGTTCCTTATTTATGCAGCCGGCTCGGAGCTTGCTTTTGTCTGTGGGCCTATGTTACTCACTCACGGTTCACCATGCCGTTTACAAGAATTCCACAATGTCTGCCTTCGCATTTTATTTCTGCTGAACTTCCTGTTCGGCTCTCTTTTAAAAAGGCTTGCCTCTTTGCTCTCTTTTTACTTATCTCTTCCTTTGAAGTGGAACGTGTCGAGAAGATGTGGGTTTCGGGGAAATCTGCCCTCCCAAGGGTCTTCTCCAACGAAATGCAGGTCAAACTGAGATTTGGAGTTGAAAGCTGATTAGTCTAAATGCCCACATTTTAGAGAGTCGAACCAATCTGCCCATCAAGGCTGCTGATCCCATCCTGTCTTATTTGCTGCAGTGGGGGTGGGGGTGGGAGGCGAGGACGGGGCAGAGTCAGCACAGACAGTGATGTGCGGGCAAAACAGCAGCTCTGCACAGTGGCTCCTGGAAGGGAGGGCGGTGGGCAGGGGCAGATGCTGAGAGGCTCACTGGGAGCCATGCCAACAGATGGGTCCGCCTGAGTCCCTGACTAAATCAACTAACCCTTCCCAAGGCGATCAGCGTGGAGGGGCCAGAGCCCCTTGTTCTTCCCTGGGATCCCAAGTGAAGCCGTAGGGGCCACGAAGGAATTCACTGGTCAGGGCTAGTTTGGGGGTGGGAGCGGGGAGGTCAGGAAGGGGCAGGCACAGGGGTGGGTCTGCCTGGATCGGCCCATGGGAGCTGAGCCAGCGCGGGCAGGGAAGAGGGGCTGCTTTGGCATTCTCCTGCAGTTACCAGGCCTCCCGTCTGCCAGACTGCTGGTGTGCAGAGCCCAGCCCCCTCCCCAAAGAGCCCCTGAGAGGGGCCGGGAGTGGGGGGAAGGCCACCCGTGGCCTTGTGCGGCTGAAGCACAAGCTCCTTCCTCAGCTGCCAGGGAAGAATTTAATTACCAATTAAAGCCCCCTCCATCTGTTTCGGGCCTGCCAGAGAGCTCTCTCTACCCTTTAATTACATCTCTGACAACAATTTAACTCAATTAGCTGGTAAACACAGCAGAATGCAGGCAACCCAGGGCACCCTCTTGTCCCTGCCATCTGTCTGTCTGTCTCATGCTTTCCCCGCTCGCTCCCAGTCTGTCTGTCCTGCCCCTGCTTCCCCTTCTTGTTTTGACCTCCCCCTCAGTTTTTTCCTTTCCCTCTATCTCTCGTCTGTCCCACACCAGCTGGCCCCCCTGCCCCCCCACCCCACCCCCGCCCCCGATCTTTGTCATTTCATCTTCTGTCTGTCCGTCCTCTGCTGTCTGTTCATCTCTTCTCCCCTCTCGGTCGTGTTCCGTCCATTCCCGCTTTCTCTCCTCCGCTGGCCAGTCTGCGGTGGGCCCTTCTTGTCCTTTCCTTCCTCAGTTTTCTGCCTCCTTCTCTGCATCCCTCCTCCACTGAAGCAACTCCATCCCTTTCAGCGTTTCGTCTTTGAGTTTTCTTCCTAGTTTGTTTCCCTAACCTTGACTATCACCTTTTATTTTGTCCCCTTAGCACGGGCAGATGTCAACCTGAGGAGTAATAGTTGCTGTATTTTGAGCACTTAAACTGCCCACCCCTGGCTAAGAGCTTTATATACATTATTTTGTTAAATCCTCACAAAAATTCTTGAAGTAGGTATAATTAATCCCATTTCACAAATGGAATCATTGGATCTCGGAGAGATTTTGCCAGGTGCCCAAGGTCACACAGCTTACAACAGACAGAACTAGGATTCAAACCCGGGTCTGTTTCCTCCAATGGTGAGGAAGAGAAATGGCCCTTGTTGAAGGGAGCAGTTCTGTCCATACCAGAGAAGGCCTGAGTTTTCGGGGAAGGTTCTGTGTTGCTGAAACAATGGGCAAAGCAACAAACAGGGTTAGGTTCCCAGTTAGCACCTGGATGAAAATTAGCGATGATTTCTGAGAATCTAACCTCACGGTTTCTGCTGCAGAGCCCCTTCCGGGTGCTAGTTTGCCAGGTTTCTCAGTCCCCTGCAAAAGTACAACATTTCTAGGACCCCAAGGAGTAGGAGAGGAGAGAGAGAAACAAGGAGACTATAATTATCCTAGCAACCCTCTCCCGGAATGAGGCGGGGGGGGGGGGCTGAGGAGGGGGGGCTGAGAAGGGCAGTCTGATCCGTCTTGTGGACAGGCAGGGACATGACGGAGACCACAGGTCAGCCAGGTAGTCACATGGCTGTGGCTTCGGCAGACCCCAGCCAGATAAAACTCATCTGCTTTCTTCCCCTGTCCTTCCTCGGCTGACTAATCATTCTTCTTGTGATTAAAACAGGAAAGAATTGAAGAGTGGGGGGAAGAGGCTGCGACTACAGCAGAGAAGAGAGGCCTATTTCTTATCTCTGTTTTCTACTTTTTTTGTGTGTTTTAAGATTTGCAGTCCATCTTCAGAGGTTCGTTTCACTTGGGGTTTAGAACTCACATGTGGGTGTGGGGGGAGAACTCACATATACCACTGACACTCCCCTCCCCCCACCTTCTGCCGCTTTTACCAAAGTGCTGGGGTCCCAACTAAATCCTCAAGTGCAGGAATTGTCCTCTGAAAGCAAATGCTAACTATGGGTTTGAGTCAGCTGGTACATCACCTAGAATTCTCAACGTTACAGATCTCTCCAGGGAAGTCCCATTCTGTAGGCAGATAAGGGAAGTTCTCAGCAGAGCAGCCACGGGGCAGATGGGAGACTAGAAAGCCAGGGCCAGAGAGCAGGGAGAGCTGAGAACAAGCAGGTTCCTTGTTCAGTCTTCCCAAGCCTTATACTGGCCCTGGGTTTGTGGGCAGTTCTATCAACACGATATAATAAAGACCACTGAGTAAGGAGGTTGGTGCGTTTGTTTTTTCTTTCTAAGCACACCCATGATTACCTCGAATTTCAGAGTTCAAGGGACCAGGAGGTCTATCTAACCCAGAGTCCTTGCTGCTGCAAGAATTCTTATTACAGTGGCCCTGGTAATATCTTCTTTGAATAATTCCAGTGACAGGGAACTTACTGCCTCACTAGGTGACCTCTTTCCATTTACAGACTGTTTAGAAAATTTTGTCTCATATTAAATCCCCTATAATTCCCATCTTCTGTCTTATTTTCACCTTGGGAAGCAATGGAGAATGGTTAAATCTTCCTTCCCAGGTCGAATACCAGTCCAGTGTCTGTAGAAGGCAAACCAACAGGAACCCTTGCAAATTTACACATTCCTTAGTTTCTTCAGCTATTCAAGTGCTCTTATTTCAAAATTTCTCTCTTCTCCTCTGTATCCCTTTTCATTAGCAATGATTTTCTTTATAAATGCTGCCCCAGGCCTAAATTGAATGCTCTAGATCAGTGATGGGCAATCTTTTGAGCTTGGTGTATCAAAATTTGCCAAAAAAACGAGCATAACTCAGGTGGTGTGTCACTTATAGTTTAAATAACAGAAATGTATAATTGTAATATATAACTGTATTTAATAAACCAAAAACTAATTATTTAACCTACCTGCTTAGTGACTTCTTTGTTTATCTGTCAGTTTTTGTTTGTTTGTTTATTTTACAGAGAGAGAGTCAGAGAGAGGGATAGATATGGACAGACAGACAGGAACGGAGAGAGATGAGACGCATCAATCCTTAGTTTTTCACTGCAACACCTTAGTTGTTCATTGATTGCTTTCTCATATGTGTCTTGACCGCGGGCCTTCAGCAGACAGAGTAACCCCTTGCTTGAGCCAGCGACCTTGGGTCCAAGCTAGTGAGCTTTTGCTCAAATCAGATGAGCCCTGCTCAAGCTGGCGACCTTGAAGTCTTGAACCTGGGTCTTCCACATCCCAGTCCGACACTATCCATTGCGCCACTGCCTGGTCAGGCTGTCAGTTGTTTTCTTTTGTTGGTCTTGATATTATTTAACTTCTGTGGGGTTCTGTGAACTAAGATAAGTGAGGGGGAGGGGGAATTCTTTAACTAACCTGCTTATTAGTGACTTTTTTGTTGCTGAATTTCATTGGCTAAATCTTCAATCGAAGGTTGGTATTTTGTACACTTCAAGTCCAAGCAAGCGCTACTAACTTCATCTGTCAATCTGTTTCTTTGGTTGGTTTTGATATTATTTAATGCTAAGAATAAGGTCTCACAAAAGTATATAGAGGGAAAAACTGGGAGTAAAGCCATTGCTATATTTTTCAGGATGCTAAAAGTGTCTGGTAATCGGTTCCAGGCACTCCAAATTTCCTGTTCATAGTGGCACTCCTCTTGATTCTCCAAGCGGCACCTTTCCAGATTCTCAAAGTCTGACCTCAAGTCCACAAACACCTGAGCCCAGATACTGTCTTGAAATTCTGCAAGTTGCACTTATGTAAATTAAGATGGCTGCCGCTATTTCTAATGGTGGGAAACAGCACCCATAGCACAGGCCCTAGCCTCTCCCAGCCTCCCCCTCACTTATCTCAGTAATGATGGTCAACTAGAAACACCCCAGCACAGTAGATTGGATGATGGTTGCTGTGGTTATGTGGATGCTGGTAATGGCAATCACAGGGCCCCCAGAGATGCATCCCCTGCAGCATTCCAGCATTCACGCTGCTTCTAGCTCCGCTGGCCAGAGTGAGGACAAGGATCCCCTAACGGCCTAACTGGAAGTCCCAGAACTAGACGCTTTGTGCCGGAGTTCTGTTGTTTTGGCCTACAGACCTCTGGCACAGAGTGTCTACACTACAGCAAATGTTTTATACTCGGCTACTGCACCTGGCTGTTCAGGAGCTGAGAATGAAATGTCCTTCTCGGCATGCGGCCCCATACTTCTCTGGTATGCAGCTGCATGCGGCTGCGTGTCATCAAAAATGGCTACGCGTGTCAGTGCTGACACACGTGTCATAGGTTCGCCATCATGGCTCTAGATTAAGTCCAATGGGCACAGGGCAGAGAAACAATATTACCTCCCTTGTTCTGGAGAATGTATTTTTATTAATGCAGCTCAGAATCTATAATGTTTTAACAGCAGTCATAGGTCATAAGTGTTTTTATATCATTAGCATACTGAGGTTGCAGTCAACTAAACTTATTGTTTTAGTTCTATGACCCCATAGGCCATTCTTCCTCAACCCTACTAAGTTAACACTTTTGGCCATAAGTATAACAAATATCACTTCACCTTTTTAAATTTCTTTCTACGCCTGACCTGTGGTGGCACAGTGGATAAAGCGTCGACCTGGAATGCTGAGGTTGCCGGTTCAAAACTCTGGCCTTGCCCAGTCAGGGCACATATGGGAGTTGAAGCTTCCTGCTCCTCCCCCCTTCCCCCCCCCCTCCCCTCTAAAATGAATAAATAAATAAAATTAAATTTCTTTCTACTGCCCTGGCTGGATAGCTCGGTTGGTTAGAGCATCATCTTGAAGCACAAAGATTGCTGGTTTGATCACTGGTCAGGGCACATATAGGAACAGCTCATTGTTCCTGTTTCTCTCTCTCTCCCTTCCTCTCTCACTGAAATCAATAAATAAAAATTAAAAACAAGATCATCTTACTCAAATCAAATAACCATATGGAGCATTATCATGTTTCACTGCATTTGATTTGAGCCAATGTTCCCATCCTGCTGAGGTCTTAGATCCTATTACCCATAATATTAACCAGCTCTGTCTCATCCACAGATGTGATTAGCTTGTTTCCCACGTCTTCATCCAATCCCCAATAGTATTGAAGAGTATTGTACCTCCTTAGTGGACTATTTTGAAAGAATCAATGCCAAGATGAGTCTCCTTCCATTAGAGACTACAGTTGGTTTCTGTTTGGTATTTATTTTGATAAATTTCAAACTTACATAAGAATACCAAAAATAGTACCAAGAATTCCCATATGCCCTTTACCCAGATTTATCCACTGTTTACCCTTCCCTCTATTTGCTTTATCCTTCTCTATCCACATGTTTACATAGGCATATTTTTTCTGAATTCTCTGAGATTAAGTTAGAGACATCATGTCCCTTTACCCCTAAATACTTTTAGTATGTATTTCCTAAGAACAAAGGCATTCTCTTACACAAACAACCTCAGTATAATTATCAAAATCCAGAAGTCTAACATTGCTACAAGACTACTATGTAATTCATAGTCCATCATCAAAGTTCATCAGCTTCCCCAGGAATGTCCTTTATAGCTACCCCACCTCCATCTCCCGCTACCCCCAGTTGAGGAGCCGGTCCAGGGTCATGCATGGCATTCAGTTGTCATACTCTCTGGTGGGAGCCCATGTTTTCAGTTCAGCACTTCGCTAAAAGCAGTTTGGAAACTTTTTTGAAAAGTGCCAACCTAAGAAACAGTCACACCATCACACCTTCCAAGGGTGAAGAGCTGGTACCTCTGAGGACAGCAAAATAAATGTGCCGCAGACCCTGAGGGCAATTCCCATGAAGACCTCACCAATGTTTTTTTCTGTTTTTTTTTTTTGTATTTTTCTGAAGTTGGAAATGGGGAGGCAGTCAAACAGACTCCCGCATGCGCCCGACCGGGATCCGACCAGGATCCACCCGGCATGCCCACCAGGGGGCGATGCTCTGCCCATCTGGGGCGTCGCTCTGTTGCAACCAGAGCCATTCTAGCGCCTGAGGCAGAGGCCACAGAGCCATCCTCAGCGCCTGGGCCAACTTTGCTCCAATGGAGCCTTGGCGGCAGGAGGGGAAGAGAGAGACAGAGAGGAAGAAGAGGGGGAGGGGTGGAGAAGAAGATGGGCACTTCTCCTGTGTGCCCTGGCGGGGAATCGAACCTGGGACTCCTGCACGCCAAGCCGACGCTCTACCACTGAGCCAACCGGCCAGGGCCACCTCACCAATGTTTTAAGCAATTTGGAAGCATCTGGAAGAAGTGCAGCCAGCCTACTGGTGAAATGAATTTGGAGGGAAACTCCTCAAAAAGAGGAATGACTCCTAGGGCATTTGCTTTCAAGTTTGCCTCATTACTTGATAGTCAAACTGCACACAATCTTAGGATTTCAGGTCCCAGAGAGTGGGGCCTATGTGATAGGTGCATTCTCAGCTTATTTGTTGAGTATTGGGCTGCTGGAGCTGAACCCTAGGTTTAGCCTCCCCCTGAAAGGGCTAGTTATACCTGCCATAGCATGGACCCTTAACCTCTAAGATCAGTTTTGGAGGATGTAGGTGGGCAAACAAAGATGTACTGGGTAATCAATTCCCAACAACTCAGAACACGTGTCAGATTGATGGAGAATGGATAACGTTGACTTCCCACAATACGCACTCTATAATGGACGCCCGGTAAATGTGAAAGGACACTAACAAGCATGTGGCAGCAGCCTGCACAGTCACCTGCTAAAACTAAGGTAACTTAGGCTCTAGCTGGAACTCAAGCTAATGATGACCAAACAATGTTTCTGTAGATTTCCTCCTCAGCACTCAGATTCAGTGCCTTAGAGCTTAATGTTTAATCGTTCTTTTCCTCCCTTTTTCTAATATCCCATCAAGTCACCAAACTTTTTTACACTTCTCACATTTATTTTTTTCTCTTCATTCTGGTCCAAGTCCTACTTTACTGGTTCCCTGGGCTCTCTCCAGTCTTTCTCCTATTAATGCATTCTACATAACACCACTAGATTAATCTTTCATATATATATCCATATATATATGGATATTATATGGGTCTATATATGGATATATAGATATACATATCTATCTCCATGTGTCTGTGTTCAATACTCACCTCAAGTTTCTATTCTAGATCCAGCTAAACTCCTCCATCCACGAGCAAGACATCTTCTTTTTTTTTTTTCTTTCATTTTTCTGAAGCTGGAAACAGGGAGAGACAGTCAGACAGACTCCCGCATGCGCCCGACCGGGATCCACCCGGCACGCCCACCAGGGGGCGACGCTCTGCCCACCAGGGGGTGATGCTCTGCCCATCCTGGGCGTCGCCATGTTGCGACCAGAGCCACTCTAGCGCCTGAGGCAGAGGCCACAGAGCCATCCCCAGCGCCCGGGCCATCTTTGCTCCAATGGAGCCTTGGCTGCGGGAGGGGAGGAGAGAGACAGAGAGGAAAGCGCGGCAGAGGGGTGGAGAAGCAAATGGGCGCTTCTCCTGTGTGCCCTGGCCGGGAATCGAACCCGGGTCCTCCGCACACTAGGCCGATGCTCTACCGCTGAGCCAACCGGCCAGGGCAAGACATCTTCTTAGTCTTTGCTCTTGGCATCCACTCCCCTTCCACTGCACTACACTCCATCCCTCATGTCCTTAGAAACCTGTCTCTTCACCTCCGTGGCTCTGACTCCTGCAACCCTCACCTCTAAGCTGAGTGTTTGTGTTCGGCACCTGTACCACTTATTTGGCTCTTGGCACATGATTCTTTAGATGATTTGTAATTTTAGTGCATCTACTCTTTCTCCTATGAAAGATTATAAGTCCTTCAAGAGCAGACATTATGTTTTTACCTCTTCCCACTTACGTTTATTTATTTATTTTTAACTTACTGATTTGAGAGAAAGAGAGAGAGAGCGAGAGAGAGAGAGAGAGAAAGATCGATTTGTTGTTACACTTATTTATGCATTTATTGGTTGATTCTTTTTTTAAATTTTTTTTAATTTTTATTTTTTTTACAGAGACAGAGAGTCAGAGGGAGGGATAGACAGGGACAGACAGACAGGAACAGAGAGATGAGAAGCATCAATCATTAATTTTTCATTGCACGTTGTGACACCTTAGTTGTTCATTGCTTGCTTTCTCATATGTGCCTTGACCGTGAGGCTAGAGCTGACCGAGTAACCCCTTGCTTGAGCCAGCGACCTTGGGTCCAAGCTTGTGAGCTTTGCTCAAACCAGATGAGCTCGCGCTCAAGGTGGCGACCTCGGGGTCTCGAACCTGGGTCTTCTGCGTCCCAGTCCAATGCTCTATCCACTGCACCACTGCCTGGTCAGGCTCTTTTTTTTTTTTAAGGAAGTTTTTTTTTTAAATGTTCTAGAATTATTTTATTTATTCATTTTTAGAGAGGAGAGAGAGAGGAAGAGAGAGAGAAAGAGAGAGAGGAGGAGCAGGAAGCATCAACTCCCATATGTGCCTTGATCAGGCAAGCTCAGGGTTTCAAACCAGCGACCTCAGCATTTCCAGGTTGACACTTTATCCACTGCGCCACCACAGGTCAGGCATTTATTGGTTGATTCTTATATGTGCCCTGACTGGGGATTGAACCCACAGCTTTGGCGTATCTGGATGATGCTCTAACCAACTGAGCTACCTGGCCAGAGCCTCTTACCATCTTATATTTAATGTAATGCCATTTATATAGTTGGAACACAATGAATCTTCAGTGCTGGTGATCATGGAATTTGTTTGGAAATGGTCTATAGCTAAGTAATAATAATAGCCAACATGTGTTGCGCATGTAATAACCATCAGACACAGTGCGATACATTTCATGTGAATTATCTCATATATCCCTTCCACAGCCCAGTGATCTAGGGACAAGTATAATCCCCATATTACTGATGAGGGAACTGAGGCTCAGAGAAGCTAACTAATTTGCCCATGGTCATCCAGCTAGTAAGCAGAAAAACCAGAATTCAACCCAGATGGTCAGATTGCACAGTCCTAGCTCTTAATTACCACAAAGAAGATAATCCCCACCCCAAGACTTCAAATAATAACTGTGATGCTGATGATAATAAATAAAAACCTTCCAAAGAAAGCAAGGCTTTAATGTGTTCCAACAGCTTTTAGTGTTTAATAACTTCACCCTTGCAAAGCTCTTCAGAAGTATACATTCAACCCTTTCTTGTACAAGATAAAATGAGCTGCAAAGTCACATTAGAATTTGACCTGGGCTTTACAGTAAAGGGCTCCACTCTCCTTTTTCTGTTTTGTTTTGGCAAGGGATAGGAAAGAGGAAGCCTCTAACCTCAGATCAGTCTAAGTTTACAGACCCTCTCTCCTGGGTTTCTGAATCCCAGTCCACAGGAAATCTGTAACTTGCAGCTTCTGCCCTGCATTCCTAGTTTTCTGGGCTGAGGAGCATTTGGTGAGGAGGGCAGAAAAGGAGTAGGGCTGTGTCCTCCCATAATTCAGGTCAAGTTTGGGGTTCCAGAAAAGAAGAGACAGAAAATGAGAAGCATTAGATACGTTCAGACTGTGTCCACAGCAGACATCGCAGCAAGGCAGACCTTATCACAGCAGTTGATGCCACCAAGAGAGGAGAGTAAGATGCAGGAAAGAAACAATGGGAGAAGAGACAAAGAGAAAGGAGGGAAGATGAAGTCAAAAGTGAAGATGGGAAATATGGCGGGGGGGGGGGGGGAGAAAAATAAAGAAAACAGTGAAGGAAAGAAAGAAGGAGAATTCGAAGCCACAGTCTTCTGTCCACCTTCCCTCTCGAACCCCTAACCCCACGGGTGAAAGCGTCTCTGCTCTTTGTAACTCAGAAAGGACATTCACTCCCATTCTCTGCGCTCCCGTGCTTGTCTCAGGGGCCCAGAGGTTGCAAATCGGGGAGAAATGCAAACAGTTTGTGCAATTTTCCTTCGGTTTCCCCGGGAGTTGCCAGTTTCCTGGGGCCATTCCTTTGCTAGCAGCTCTCGGGAGTACCCTCCCCACAGACCCCAGCCAGGCTCCAGCGGCCCCCCTCTCCTCCATTCCCCCAGCCCTCCGGAGGGGCTCGCGTCTCCCTGATGCGCTCCGGTCTCTGTCTGAGCCATCCATCAAGGGTGGCAGGCTGAGGGAAACATGAAAAAGAGCCTATTTGGCTATTAACATCCCCTCCCGCTTTGTTGTCTCTCTCCTCCCCACTCCCCTTCCAGCCCCCCACCCCACCCGTCCCTTCCCCCTTTTGCGGGAGACAAAACCAGACTGACAAGCTGAAGACTCAAACATTAATCAAACTGCGCTCCGGAACAACCTTTCCCTCGCATTAATAAATACATTTGCGGCCCCTCATTGGACAGTTGGCCTAATTTGTTTCTTTTTCGCGGGGTGGGGGGAACAGGCGCGCCCGTGCCCCCCGGCTCTCAGCAGCCCGGTGCAAAGCAGATGTTCCGCCGCGGACGCGGAGCTTCGCGGAGCCGCGCGCCCCGGAGGCCGTGGTTGCCATGGCGACGGCCGGGCCGCCTGCTGTCGCGGAGCACGCTGTCTCGCCCGCTCAGTGATTACCTCCATCTCCACAGCGTTCGCCATACGGCCCGGATTCTAATCAGATCCCCTCCCCTCCCCCTTCCCTGAGGCCCGTGGAGCCCACTCTCCTCTGCCCAGCCCACTACCCTCCGGCTCCCACATCCCTGGGACTCATTAAGAACTGCTGGTGCATCCCTGATGGTGCTGAGGCAAGAGGAGGGATAGAGATGCCCCGCACTCCCGTGTTTAGGAATGACTGACCCCTGTTGTGCACCTGAGGCCATCTTTAGTCGCACTATAACGCGGGGGGTCCTGCTCCCAGGACTCTCTCCTGGGGACTACCTCTCCTCCCCTTGGCTTTGTTGAGGTCGGTCACCTGAGGTCTCTGAGAGGTAAGGCAAGTAATCCTAGCTGCCCCTCTGCTTGGGCAGGGCTCTTCTTCCATTATGATTCTGAAAGTGCTAGGAATTAATTCTTCTGCAGAGATGGAGGCGAGGAAGGTTTCTGGAGCGATCAGAGCACCAGTCCAAACGATGCCCCTAGTGCTAAACCCAGTCCTTTTCAGACTGAAGGAGGAAAGGAGAGGCACAGGTCTGGTACTGAAATGATGCCGGCCTGATGAGTTAGGTCCGTGGTTACTTGGACCCTCCCCATCACACACTCAGTAGGCTCTCCATGCCCCCAGGCTGCGGACGAGGGCAGCTTGCTTATTGGTGGTCTCAGATGCACTACAACAGGAAGCCTCAAAACTGATACACAGTGTCCCTTCTCCAGGTTTGGTAGGAGGCAAAGGTGGTAGTGAGATATTTCTGTTAGGGGAAGAAGGGTCCTTTCCCTGAAGACTTTTAACCTTCATTGCAAGATCCCAAACATAGCCCCCTTTCCAACCATCCCTGGCCGGAAGAAAAACAGGGTAATAACAGGCCACAGGCAAAAGAGGACAAGGGGCTGGGCGTGAAGCCAGCATGGAAACAATGCAAAACATGAGGGACAGGGAGGTGAGACTCCTGCAGATTCCACATTCCAGGCAAAATGACAAGACAGGAAGTTCAGGGTGGTTGAAACAAAAAGTAATTTTGTTTACAAGGAGGGACCCTTCCTGGGTGATGAGAAGTGGAGTTCTCATCAGCGCCAGAGAAAGCTTACTTAAACACTCCCACAAGATCCCCAATGCAGGCTTCCTCCCCATGTTTGCCTGCAAAGTCCTGAGCAGATCAGCGAATGAGAAGAAATGCTACTCAGGGATCTCTCTCCTGAGTCTACTAAGAATCTTCCTGTTAGAGCAGCAAGGACCTTTCGAGATCTAAACCAAGCTTTCATTTAACGGATGAAGAAACAGATCCCGGAAGGGACCAGAACTGGCCCAAGATCCACAGAATAATGGAACCAGGCTTTGCTTTCTGCTATGGTGACCAGTGGTGCCCTTCCCTGCCCTCTCTCAGAGGCCATAACTGACGGGGAAACTGGTTTCCAAGAGGCACAGGCAGAATCCCAAAAATCTCAGGCTTTTCCAAGCCCGTTGTCACCATCTCCTGAAGGCCTGTCACCTGCAGGCAGCTCCACTGGAGTGACAGCTCCCGTTGGCCCTGGCCAGCCCAGGGCCTCTCTGGGGGTGGTGGGTGGGGAGACAGCTTTTGTGGGGCCTCCTTCAGTCGATTGTCTGCAGCTCTGTCTTTGTCTGTCTGTCACTCAGAAGTGAACCTCTGCCAGAGGGGTCAGGCTGGTTGGTGGAAAGGAAGAAAGGCTGTCCCTGTCAGTGAGGGGTGGGGAAGAAGGCAGGGAGGAAGGTAGTGTGGGGGGGAGCTAGGGGCTCTTCATCCCCCCCAACTCCTTAGCTCCCCAAGGGAATTCTGGGCTTTGCTCACTTTGGAACCAGGGCAGCAACTGCCCACAAAGACCCTTCGCTTCTTGCCAAGTGAAATCTTGGGTCCCCATTGGCGATCTACTACTCCCTTACCCTGCCCTGTCCGGGAGGAGGGGCTGCAAAGGAGTCTAACCCAAACCTACTGGTAAAGGGGTTCCATGGTGCCCCAGTCCACACAGCCCCCTCTTGACTTCACGCCTGTGCTCGCTCGCCTGTCTCCCTGCCCCCTCCTGCCTCATTGGATTCCCCAGGCTCCCCTGTGCCCCCACCGTAATGGACACAGATCCGTCCCCAGAGACCTCCTGCTTTCAGGCTGCCCAGCCTCTGCTGTACACTGTCGCCTCTCCCCAGATTGTGCGGTTTCCAGTCCCCCCTTGCTCCCTCTGCACACGAATCTACCTCCCCAGCTTCAGCTGTTTTCAGGCTTCTCGTTCTTCCTGCCCCCCACCCCGCCTGTACATGAACTGTCTCCCCAGTTCCTGCTGTTTCCAGGTTCCCCTATGTTTCCCTGGTACACAAATTGGCCTCCCTGGGTTCGACAGTTTCCAGAACCCCCTTGTTCTCTCACTAGGCAGTTCCATCTCCCCAGATTCAGCTGTTTTCAGGCTCCCCTCATTTGCTCGGTACACGGATGCCTCTCCCAGGTTCTGCTGTTTCCAGGCTCCTCTACTTCCCTTGTACATGGATCAGCCTCTAGCTTATGTTGATCCCAGCTGCCTAAGGGATTCAGTGGGTTTAGGGAGAGTAGAAGGAAGATGTGAGTCAGAAAGAGGAGGAGGAGGAGAAAGAATGTCACCAGGGAAGCTTCTTACTTCTCTTGCCTCCCAGAGCCCTAAGCAGCTTGCACACTGCAGTCCATGAGCCTCTGACTCAACAAATAGGTCCCTTGAGCCTTCCTACCCTGAGACAGTCCAATTCCCCCTCCTTGATGCTGCCCAGAGTCTGAGCTCTAAGCTAATCCTCTCGAAAGCTCCATCTTGGAGGGGATGCTTGTGCACATGCACTGGGGGGGGGGGTAAGTAAGAGCCTTCCCAGGCCCTGGGCAGCCTCTCAGCCCGCCTCCCTCTCTCCCTGCTACGCCCTCCTACCTTCCTAGCCCCTCTTTGTCTCCTTCCCACCTGCTGCATCTTAGCCCCTCTCAATTTATCCAGACGGAAATTAAAGAGACCCCAAATGCACCCCCTAGAACAAAGAGGGTACAGAAATAGAGACTCCACCCATTTTCAGTTTTTCAGGGTGAAGCAGTATTAATCTCAGGTCCTGGAAATGAGGTGTTCCTGGACTAGCATCCTGGCAGGGTCCCCAGCCTTTGTAAACGCTCGTTTCATCCTGGCTGCATCAAAGCAGCCTCCCTGCATCCCAATCCTCCCTGGGGGAAGGGTCCGGAGAGGGGGTGCAGTGTTCTGCCATGTTTTCCAGGATTCTTACCTTCTCCGATTCATTTCAATATTGTCCCTTACGTTTCTACTGGAATCTGCTTCTCCAGCTCCTTCCTCCACTCACCCACCCATTAGCCCAATCCCAGCCATTTTGTCAGTCATGATTTGCCATCTTGCCAGCTCCAGAAAACATTCCGGGTTCACAGCAAACAAATAGAAGGGCAGGCCCACTGGGTCCGGGAGAGTGTTCTCACAAAGGAGACACCTTTTGTTTCAAAGTGAAACCAACTCCCGGGTCAGGCCTCACAGACTGGCTCACTGCTTTAGTTTTCTCACCTGTCAAGTGGGGATGACAATACCTGCCTACGTCGCAGCAGGAGGGAGTGCAAATACAATTACCTGTGTGGAGGAAGAGAATTCTTTTATAGAACTTGACAAATGTGAGTTATTTGCATGAATCTTATTTAAAAAAACTGTGCAAGACTCTGTTCTGTATTTTATATATAATTTCTTCTTCCTTTGTTTGAAAATAAATGCAGTTGATAGCACTCATTTATTAATTTCATTATTTTTTAAATTATTTTAAGTGAGAGGAGGGGAGCTAGTGAGACAGACTCCCACATGTGCCCTGACCGGGGCCAATGCTTAAATCAACCAAGCCATTTTTAGTGCCTGAGGCTAATGCTCATACCAATGAGCTCTCCTCATCTGGAACCTGGGATGTCTGCATGCTGGGTCAATTCTCCATTCACTGAGCAAACCAGCCAGGGTCTAATTTCATTATTTAAGAACATTATTGGAGTTGGTATACCTAGAAACTATACCACATATCTGTATGAAGTTGTTAATACTCATGAAATATAGACTTAAAATGGATCTATTTTAATGTATGTAAATTATACCTCAATCAATCTTTTCACATGGAAAGAAAAATGTGATTTGGCATTCAAGTCAAGAACCCTGCTATTTTTTTTAATTGCCCAGAAATGCCTCTCCTTGTCACAGGAATTCTGTTTATAAATGTTAGGTTCTGATGCTCTGTGGGAAGCAGAGGGCTGTAGGACACATGGAGATGAGCAGGCTTTCAGGAAACCCTCGTCTTGTCTCAGTTGTCACTTATTAGCTGTATGACATCGAGTAAGTCATCCTTTGAGCATTACTTTCCTCATCTGAATTTCTCCGGCTTGTTCTCCCAGAACCAATCAACTTCCTTGTATCTACCTGAGAGTATAAGCCTCGTTCTGTGCCCAAGCCCCTCAGATCCCTCTCCAACCAGCAACGCTGGGGAGTGGGGTCAGATGTTGAGTGTTGAAAGGCATGTCTGGCTTCCTGACAGTGTTTTCACCAGGAATCCTGTTTTCTCAGCACAACTCTCCCCAGTTCCTAGAGTCTGTTGCCCCCTTTTTCCCACCAAGGTGTTCACACCTTTCACATGGGATCCCCACCCAAGGTTCTGCCCTGTGGTCTAGAGGATCTCTAGGGATGGACTCCAATGCTCAGTACTATCGGATAACTGCCTCCACATAGGTAGTAGATTGAGATGCCCTTTAGATCTGGTTCCTGCAGGCCTTTCCACCACCCCATCCTGGTAACTGCTAGGCAAGGAAGTATGGAAGAGGTGCTTGTCTTACAGCGCCATCTTCTGGACTCATCTGCTTCCCCATAACCAAGTTCTGAATTCTGGATTTTCCTAGCCATCTCTTAGGAGAGAATGTTCTAAGCCCTCCAACTTTCCAGAGTGGTAGGGATGGTCCCCAACCCACTGAAATCCAGAAGCAGCTGAGGCCGGTCTCTTCCAATCATTCTATCAGTGAACCCCTGTCTGCACTTATCTACCCCACGTGCCCCTAACATACCCACCCCAGGAATCCCTGTCAGTCACTAAGAAGCTGTTGCCTGGAGGCAGAGCCACGTCTCCAGGGCTCTCAGAGTTTTATCCTCAAGTTTTCCTGGATGCAGGTTCATTGATAACTGTGAGAATAAGATACATGCATTCAGTGTCTTAAAAATCAGATGTCTGGATACGTAAAGACACATGCAGCCCCATGTTTATTGCAGCATTGTTCACAGTGGCCAGGACATGGAAACAACCAAAAAGCCCATCAATAGATGACTGGATAAAGAAGATGTGGCACATATACACTATGGAATACTACTCAGCCATAAGAAATGATGACATTGGAACATTTACAGCAAAATGGTGGGATCTTGATAACATGATACGAACGAAATAAGTAAATCAGAAAAAACCAGGAACTGTATTATTCCATACGTAGGTGGGACGTAATAGTGAAACTAAGAGACATTGATAAGAGTGTGGTGGTTACGGGGGAGAGGGGGGAATGGGAGAGGGAAAGGGGGTGGGGAGGGGCACAAAGAAAACAAGATAGAAGGTGACAGAGGACAATCTGACTTTGGGTGGTGGGTATGCAACATAATTGAACGACAAGATAACCTGGACTTGTTATCTTTGAATATATGTATCCTGATTTATTGATGTCACCCCATTAAAAAAATAAAATTATAAAAAAAAAATCAGATGTCTGGATAAAAAGAAATGGTGATTCTGGTCAATGGAATCAGATCACTTTTGCGATTTCTTTTTCTTTCATTTGATCTCGTGTGTGTGTGTGTGTGTGTGTGTGTGTGTGAGAGAGAGAGAGAGAGAGAGAGTCTATTTTCAGGGTGAGTGTAGGTGAGGGTGATAAGAGGGCACCAAACATATAAACTATAAAATAGATTTATTTATTTTGAACATACTTTTTATTACCTAAATGTCCAAATTATTGTCCCTAGCAAAGTGGTCCCTTTAGAACCCCTCTCGTAATTATCTAAATTAATTCAAACTCTAGGTGGACCTGAGTTTTGCAAGTGGTTTGGTGACAAGATCAGCAATCAAGCTGCATGGCACTGTTTTATATAAAGGATGAGAAGTGAGTGTAATAGAAACAATTACCTTCTGTGGATCATACACTGACACTAAATTCTTTATTTTTATTTTTATTTATTGACTTTAGAGAGAGGAAGGAAGACAGAGAGAGAGAGAGAAACAGTCATTTGTTCTGCTTAGTTGTACATTCATTAGTTGCTTCTTGTATGTGTCCTGACCAGGGCTCAAACCCACAACTTTAGCATATTAGGATGATGCTCCAACTAACTGAGCTACTCGGCCAGGGCCCAACCCTAAGTTCTTATTCCCCTTTTTCAGTCCACCTTCTATGGCACTGGCAAAGTTCCTTGTTCAAATTACAGAGTTGATATCACTTAACTGCTTGAAAATCTTCAGTGGCTCCCCATTACCTTCAGAATACAAGGCCAGCTCCTTAGCTCTGTGGTTGAGACAAAAAGCTATGGGCAGTGGAGTCAGACCAGCACGGGTTTAAATCTCACCTCTGTGCCCTGGGGCAAATTATCCAAACTCTCTTGCTCTCAGTTGTAAAAAACAGGGCTAACAACACCTACTTTGTTAGGTTGTTTTGAGGACAATAGTATTTCTAAGGTGTACACAGTAGTAAACTCAGTAAGTGGCAGTTATTCCTCTGCATGTCATTCAACACTTGCCTTGATCTAGTTGGACCTGTCTAGGGAGAAGCCTCACATCTCTACACACCCCAGCTTTGCCCCGAAGACACACATCCTCCATCCAGCTACATCTGCCTACCTGCAATTTTCTAGACAGATTCTCTGCTTTGCTTTGCTTGCAACAGCTCCCTTTTTAGTGTCTATTTCCCTGATTTCTCTCTGTCTAATACTATGTAACACACCATCTCCTCAGTCAATGTTTATAATTTCTGCATATGTGACTTTGTCCCAATCAAGTCGTAAGCCCTGGCCGGTTGGCTCAGTGGTAGAGCGTCGGCCTGGCGTGCAGAAGTCCCGGGTTTGATTCCCGGCCAGGGCACACAGGAGAAGCACCCATCTGCTTCTTCACCCCTCCCCCTCTCCTTCCTCTCTGTCTCTCTCTTCCCTCCCGCAGCCAAGGCTCCATTGGAGCAAAGATGGCCGGGGCGCTGGGGATGGCTCCTTGGCCTCTGCCTCAGGCGCTAGAGTGGCTCTGGTTGCAACAGAGCGACGCCCCGGAGGGGCAGAGCATCACCCCCTGGTGGGCAGAGCATCGCCCCTGGTGGGCGTGACGGGTGGATCCCGGTCGGGCGCATGCAGGAGTCTGTCTGACTGTCTCTCCCCATTTCCAGCTTCAGAAAAATACAAAAGAAAAAAAAAACCCCAAAAAAACAAACAAAAAAACAAGTTGTAAGCTTCTTGGGTCAGAAGCTGTCTTTCATTTCAGCTTAGAAGCTCCCGCCAAGCCCCAGCGAGGTGCCTGGTTCAGAACAGCCAGTTAGTAAATATCTGTTTAAAAAACTTCATTCAGGCCCTAGCCGGTCTGCTCAGTAGATAGAGCATCAGCTGGGCATGCAGATGTCCCAGGTTTGACCCCTGGTCAGGGCACACATGAGAAGCAACCATCTGCTTCTCTTCCTCTCTCGCCCCTTCCCCTCTCTCAGCCAGTGGCTCAATTGGTTTGAGGGTTGGCCCAGGCTTTGAGGATAGCTCAGTTGATAAGAGCATCAGCCCCAGACGGGCGGGGGGAGGGGGGGGGAGGATCCCTGTTGGAGTGCATGCAGAAATCTATCTCCCCTCCTCTCACTTAAAAAATTTTCATTCCAAAAGAAACTTTAGTTTACTAGTACTGCTATTATTTTGTTAGCCAAAACTGCTTTTCTTACCAGAGAGTCTCTCTGAGGGATGGCACTTGTCTACATGTACAGTGAAAATCCACATGTGTTCCATAACCACTCTTATTTCTTTGGATCCTCACCTAAAATATTTTCCAGTTTTAGTTGGTAGAGCTGAGGAAGAAAGTAGGAAACAGATGAGGACTATACAAATGTTGATGATAGAGTACATTTTGACAATCATTTGATTACATTTATCTTTTTTTATTGATTGATTTTAGAGATAGAGGAAGGGGAAGAAGGAAAGAGATAGAGGGGGGAAACATAGACTGTATGTTCCCTGACTGGGGATTGAACCAGCAACCTCTGTGCTTTGGGAGGATGCTCTAACCAACTGAGCTATTCAGCAAGGGCTAATTTTTGTTTTTCTTTTTAAATGAAGTGTGACTTACCTACATGAAAGAACACACATCTTAGAAGTGCTGAATTTTTACCACCGCCCAGATTAAGATATAGAACACCATTTGATTTTAAAAGGTAATTCTACTTTGAAATATCTCTCAAATCTCTTCTCTCCTTCCAACCCTCCATTCCCACCCCACTGCCACGTCTGGGCCCAATCACTTGCTAATCAGTCTCTCTCCCCCCTCCACCACCCCCACCCTGCCCCCTAGTTCCTGGCTAATGGCAAACACTCAAATATTTGAATAAGTGAATAAATGAGTGAACGAACGGAACTCACCAATATTGTTAAATGAATGAGACTCAGTTTGGAAGGAAAGGGAGGTCTGTAGGATTGTGCCCAAACTGCTTTGGGTGAATTATTCTATTTAGCCTGCACCAGGTTCCGGAGTTAAAAGGATATCTACTGGGAATTTAAAGGTAAGATTTTTTTTCTTTTCTTTTGTAGAGTTTCAAACAGAGATTGAGGGCACAGAGAGTTTGTGCCGTAGGTGGGTCTCCAGTTCACTCCCCACCCCACTCCCAAGCCTGGCGGGCCCCGCCTTCGCCAAATTGTGCAGCAAGGCAAAGCCACCTTCCCCGCTGCGGTCCAGTCCGTAGGGGCCCATTTGTCACTGTCCGGATGCTAGCCAATCAGACCAGCTCTGCCTTCTTGCCAGCCAATGACCAGAAAGCAGGGGGCGCGCGGAGCCTGAGACGGGGGTCGGTGGCCGGCTCAGAGTGGTATAAAGGGGGTCCGAGAGCTTGGCGGTACTACCTCGGTGTCCCTAACCCGGTGTAGGTGTGGCTAGCGCCCCTCCTCCATACTAGAGCCCCGGGACCAGTGCTTCCTGTGCGCCCTCTGGCCGGACCCGGGCCCACTGGGTCTCTGTTTCTGACGTTACAGAAAGAAAGGGACTTCTCGGAAGCCCCTCTCATTACACACTCTCGAGACCCTCTGGATCGCCCACGGGGGCAAGGGGGAGAGGGATGCAGAAAGACGGGGAGGGGTCCTGGGTGAGAGCAGCCGGGAATACAGGCCCCGGCGGCCACTCGCGCGGGGAACCGCCGGCTGTTCTTCTCGAAACCCGGTTCTGGGCAGACAGCACTGTGCTCCCCTCCGCGCCCGTCCGCTCGCGCCTGCGGCAGCGTTAATGAGGCCGTTTGAGAAGAGCCGGTGCCAGTGGTCAGAGCTCTGGGCAGACGACCAGGCCCGCCGTCCTGTTGGCTCCGCGGGACAGCGGGCGCCGAGAGGGGGCCGGGGGGGGGGGGGGACGGACGGACGGGGCTTCCCGCAGTGGTTACTGGTTCGATCCCCGGTCAGGACACATACAGGAACGGATCGATGTTCCTGTTTCTCTCTTCCTCTCTGGCTAAAATTCAATATACAAAAATTTTAAAAAGAAAAAATGGGGCTTCCCTGTCTGCCCCCAGAGGGCCGTACCTGCAAACTTGGGCTCCCTGGGTAGGAGCAGTGTCCCCTCCTTGCCGGCCCTCCCTGGTTCTTACTCCCGCGGTTCCGAGCAGCCCTGAGCTTGGGTCGACTGCTTTACTGCAAACCCCTCCCCTAGTTCTTTAGCCAGAGCGGGCGAGGATGCCTTTCTGGTCGCCTCTGTGTATTCCATGCCCCCTCGGCTCAGTCCTCTTAACCCAGAACAGTTCCTCTGTAGTCCAGGCGGCCCTAGGGCGAGAGGTGTGAGAAAGCCACCTCTCTCCAGCAGTTTCCGTCCGGAGCCTCGCTCTACGGAAACTGCTGCAAATACTTTAACCTTCAGAGCCTCGGCGTGCCCTTCGGTGAAATAGGGGTAGCATCGCATCGCATTGAATTTACAGGATTCAATGAGCCAGTTTGTGGAAACCCTGGGCTTTCACATTCCTGTTCCTGCACAATTGAAATTGCAGAGCCCGGGAGGGTGCGACCGGGTTGCTAGGAAGCGATTTTGCCCCTCCGGTCCTTGCGGTCTTTTAGAGGCGGTGGATGGAGCCGGGTACCGGATGAGGCCGCATATTTGCCAAAGTATTTCTGGAGAATTTCTCATTTCCCGTCGTCACACTGGCTCCTGAACTCTACAGCATTTAATTGCATACTCTTTGTTTCTTTTTTTTTTTTTTTTTTTTAATTTTTTTTAAATTTTATTTTTTATTTATTCATTTTAGAGAGGAGAGGGAGAATGAGAGAGAGAGGAGAGAGACAGAGAGAGAGAAAGGGGAGGAGCTGGAAGCATCAACTCCCATATGTGCCTTGACCAGGCAAGCCCAGGGTTCGAACCGGTGACCTCAGCATTTCCAGGTCGACGCTTTATCCCACTGCGCCACCACAGGTCAGGCCTCTTTGTTTCTTTTTAGAGTTGCCTTTTTGCATTACTTACTAGAATGGGTTGTGCAGTGTTTACAATATATATGTTTACATAACTATACCTTTGTCGTTTTCTCTAATTACAGAAGTAGTCATGCCCATTATAAATAACCAATCTTAAGAGAGTTTTATAATGGAGGACGTTAAACCCGCAGGGACAACCTCAATTAACGCCCAGGGCTCACCGCTTTCTAACTGTAACGGCCGGCGGAAATTCCTGTGCCCGCGCTGGCGCGGAACTCGTGGGACGGATCGGATCAAGCATGCTGGTTGCTAGTGCAACGCTGTCACGGTGACAGTCACCTGCAAAGGAGCCCCACCGTGATCTTGCAGAGAGGCCCAGGTCGGTCCGGTCCTGCGGAGCGGAGTTCATCAGAAGAGCTGGATCCAGAGGGAGCGCGTTTCCCACCTGTCCCTCCAGGTGGCGCTACAGGATCGCGAATGCGCTTATGGGGCGGAGATCCCCCTCATCCCACTCGCCAGCGAGGGGTGGGGGCGGGGCCGGAGCGAAGCGTAAACTGGCGGTTTCAGTTAGCAAGAGATCCAGGGAAACAAGTTCTCAGGGGACTGAGCATTAGGCACTCTCAAGGACTTAAGTACATGGACTCAAGAAGTGTACACGTCAGAGAAAACGGGAGAAACGAGGGGTGCTGGGATGGGGAGAGAAAAGAGGAGTTGCGTAGCCCAGAAAGTCGCTCCATCCTTCCCGTTTGCCCATGGGGTCCCTCCTCGTCCTTCTATCCCAACGGACCTGCAATTATCCACACCCTCTGGAGTGCACTGGGTGCTCTGGACACATATGCTCGTGGGCTGGGGAGGGGGTGTTAGCTGATGCTTCCTAGCCTCCAGCATCTAGGTCCAGCCATGGCCAGCTTGCAGAGCTCCAGTGCCCAGGGTCTATGCCAGTATAGGAATTCCGCAGTCCCAGGCATGCCAAGAAAAACAGGCGTGCTGTTCCTCAGTTTGTCCAGAGGAAGCCTTACGCCCTTCCCTTCTGGAGGCTGGTAATAGAAAAGTGACTCAAAAGAATTCCTAGCGGGTCCACCACGTGGGTATCATCTTTTGTCTCCTTCTTCCAAATATGCTTCGTTCCTCCCGTTATTACTTTTACCGTGTCACACGATCATACAACCACATATGGGCCCTCGTCGTATTCATGTCACCCTTCTCGCTATGCTAAATTGTCCCCTTTCCCATGACCCTCCTCTCCCCAGTCACACAACCACTGGGATACGCCTGATAATGGACATCCTAAAGACGAGGCACAAAGGGTGCAGGAGCGCTTAACAGAACACACACACACTTCCCAGGAAAAGGAGACCGTTGGCAGGAGACCAAAGCAGGTTTATTAGGGCGCTGGGATCAGAGATGCCTAAGGTCTGAGTTAATGCAGTTCAGCTGGTTCTCACCGCCCAAGGGGCAGGCCAGGGCAATGAGAAGGGGTGACTCAGTGCTAAAGCCAAATATTTTCATTTCGGAGTCCCTAGCTAGAGAACGAGGTGTCGGTTCTGTGAGGTCCTGGGGATACAGAGGGGTCTGTCCTGTCCCTTGGGGTCAGTCTTTGAGTTTTTGCTAGAATTAGGGAAATTGTCTGGGGGCAGGGAGCCTCGAATGCACAACCTTCATTTCAGTAACGACCATTTAATTTGTTCCTTGGCAGACTGAAGAACCTGGGGGTGGGGAGGAAGGTTGAGAGAAAGGATTAGGGAGCATGTCAAATGCTTTTTGATATTGCAGCGAGAGGGAGGTCTACAGCCCACCCTTTCTAAGTGTCCTTGCATCTTGTGGTCACTAGGTGGCAGCAACTCATCTCTGTCTGACTTAAGCGGGGACAGGCCATCCTGTCCAAAGAGCAGTCCAAACTGGCTGCAGCCAGCTCCCAGCCCAGGCCCCAAGCCTGCCCAATCCTCTGGCTTCTGCATCTGAGGTGGTGGGTGTGGCCGTGGGCTCCACTTTCCCATACCATGTCATGCTAGCTCCCGCCCACAGTGCCACGTCCAGGCAGAAACTGGGCTCAGGCCTGACACTTCCTAAGCCCAGATACCTCAGCAAAACTCTAGGTCTGGCCTTGGGCAGTGTGTCCTCCGGCATCCCACCCCAACCCACTGCTGATGTGGCACAGCTGGCAAACTGTGGCTGGCCAGACACTGCCACAGGACACCTGCACTCAGATTGGTCACTATCACACGCAGCTGAGGAAACAATCCACACGAATGTACACACACAATGCCAGCGTGGTGGCAACTCCAGCCACCAAGCATTAGTCCCTTCTGAAGGTTTGTCCCAAACTCTTCGTCCCTTCTTCCTGCATGGTCTCCCTTCCTCTCTCAGGGACAGCCTGGCCCTGGAGGTTGTCCTGCTTCTCCTAACCAGAATCTAACTTTCTCCTCATTTCATCTCCCAAGCACTACCTGCAACTTTTACTCCAGAATTCCATGAAAAATGCTGCCTTCATTCTTTCCCCCACTGGAAAAACAGGAGTCGTGCAAAGAGTTTTCCATACATTAGCTCATCTAATTCTAATAATAACTCGATGAGGAGTGTGCTGTGTTGATACAAGTCCCCAAAAGGTTGAGTAACTTGCCCTAGGTCACTCGATTCCAGGTAGTAAAGTGGAGCATGTGTACCGGGAGGAGCCACAGCCACCCTGTGTTCTGATCTGCTCTGCTCATTGCTCCCTCACCTCCCTGGCCCTGAAAGCAGGCAGGCGGCTGCATTCCTCCCAGCAAGGGACGGGGAGGCCTGGAGAACCAGGTGGGGGGGGGGGGGGGGCTGGGTGAGCTCCAAGGTGAGGCACTGGGGCAAGTGACACAAGGTGTCACTGGGGCAGTGACACGAATGTGGACACCGCACCTGGGGCTCCACACGGAATGTCACACCCCCATCCCGGCCTGGGCCATCGCAGCAGGAGGTAGTTAGTGCCAAGGCAGGAAGCTCCACACAATCAGGATTAGTCTGTGCAGAGAGACCTGCAGGCAGACAGAACAGAGGTCAAGCAGGCAGCCTGATAAGCAGGAAGTTTGCGAAGCTGGGAAACCAGTCGAGCCACAGATCCAGGGACCTCCCCCTTCCCCCGCATGCACTCCCAGCTAGGACCAGGCAGGGGGCTGGCGGAGTGGACTTTTCCACAGTCAGGCCATTCAGGGGCTGGGTGGCAAGTGAGGATTGGAGAAAGTTAGATCCGACCATGGGCTGAAGGGTCCCTTAACAACTCCAGCTTGTACCTTAACATTGAGGGGTGAGGGTTTGGAGGAAGATTATTTGTTGTCCTTTCCAGGCTAGGGGAAGCATCAGAGGTCTGAGTCCCCAGATTGCTTTGGGGGGACAAGTGACCCAGCCATCTCCAGGGTGGGCAATTTACCCCAGGGTTTCAATCTAACAATATCAAGCCAAGAGATGAGGTGGGCTGCCAGAAAGGCTTGCATCAATTATTAATGCCCAGCTCACACCACCTTGGAGACTTCTAGAAGCCTCCTGTGACTCTGTCCAACAGATGGCTTGTCACTGCCTCATGCCTCCCACATGCTGGTAGCCCCCACTGCGTCCCCCTGGGAAGCTCTGCTGTTTTTCCTCTAGCCCGAGGCAGCTGTTGGGGGCCTACCTGGGCCACACTCTGTTCAGTCAAGCCTCCGTCATCTGCCTGCAAGGAAGCAGTGTCAGAGGGTCGTCAGGCCGGGATGAAGGCGTCGGGGTTAGCAAGGGAGGTGAAGGGGCGTGGGCGGTAGTGAGAGAGGCAGTGGGTAGGGGACCCAGAACTGCCCTGTATCGCCAGTTAGTGGAAGCACTGCACCCTGTCATTGGAAGCCAGGACCCCCAGGGCCCTGTCTCTGGGGTGCAGGGAGAATAAGGGAACGAAGGGAATAAAGATGGGAGAAAAGGTTTCAATTCATACAGGAGAGCCAAACTAGGCAGGGCGGTGCCATCTGGACCCCCATTCCCCAGCCTCAAGGCCAAGGCAGCCACTTGGTATCTCTAGAGTTTATTTCCCCACCAGGAAGGATAGTGACAGGAGATCTCTGTTACTGACACCCCCACACAAGTGCATGGCTCCAGTAGCTGTTTCTGCTAGAGGAACTTGGGTTCCTACGGCTGGGCCCTGGCAGCCCCCCACACGGGGAGGACAGGGGGCGGGGAGGACAGGAGGGCAGCCCAGAGGAGACGGGGGGCATACAGAAAGACTCTTACCCTAAAATTCACTTTCTGGATCACTTGCTGGGGGTCACTCTCCAGAATCACGCTACAAGGTGAGAGAGAAACCGGGAAGAAGATCAGTGACACAATCGTCCCCTCTGCCGCCTCCCCTGCCAAGCCTCTTCTCTCCTCACCATGTCCTGCAACACTCCCTTCTGGGGGACGTTCCCACCAATACTGCTCAACTCCAAACTCCCTGACTGTGGAGAGCTCTCAGCTCTGATTCGCACACTTCAAACTTGGTGCCCACACACTTGGTTGTCATCGGGCAAGAACTGTGAAACAGTGCGTCCAGTCCAGAACAATCAGGGTTTCAAAAGCAGGGGTGAAGAAGCATTTCTCAAGAGCGTTTTCCGGGCACCCTCGGAGCCAGGCTCCCTCAAGCAGAGGCTTTTCCCCCATAAAGACAGAAGGATCCCAGGCCAGTGCTCTGGTTGAGGCAGTGACTCTGCTGACAGTTCCCTGATTTCCCTGGAGGGGGACTGTGAGCTACTCAAGGGGCAGACGCTGGGCCTGCTGGGGGCACGGACCCAGAAGATTATAAAGTTTACGTCCTCCCTTGTATGGGCTCATCATAGGCCCTGCGCCTCACTTTGTAATTGTGTGTGAGTGTGTCTGTGGGTGTGTGCTTTTCTTAAAGAAGGTCCACCAAATTGTATATACTTCTGGTTCCACAAAACCTGGTCTTATTCCACTCCCTTTTGGGCCCCACTAATTAGCAACAAGGCCGTGCAGTAGCTAGCAGGCAGTCAGTTGGGAGGGAAGGGGGAGGCATTCCCCAGTACCCCATCTCCCAGGGCTCCCTGCTCCCCAGGAATGTGGCACAGTGCCACAGAAAGACTGCAATCTTGAACCATGCCCATGGTTTTAGATCTTGGCCCTGCCATGTGACCTTGGGCAAGTCACTTGAATCTCTGAGCCTCTGTTTTCTTTACCTCTAAAATGGGTATAATGGTAGAGACATGTGGCTGTCTCTAAGATGATCAGTTTCCATTATCGTTTGCCCCAAAGCCAGAACTTCTTTTTGTCTTCAATTATTGGCCCCCATGGGAATTCACTGACCAATCTTTCTCATAAGAGCACCCACCTTCCTAAGATTTTAATAGCATCCCAATTGCAGGTGACATCTATTGAAGGAGAACATAAGCTTCACCAGCATCAGCTTTTTTCAGCTTTTTTTTTTCTTTTTTTGCATTTCTCTGAAGCTGGAAACAGGGAGGCAGTCAGACTCCCACATGTGCCCGACCGGGATCCACCCGGCACGCCCACCAGGGGGCGATGCTCTGCCCATCTGGGGCATCGCTCTGTCGCGACCAGAGCCACTCTAGCACCTGGGGCAGAGGCCAAGGAGCCATCCCCAGCACCCGGGCCATCTTTTGCTCCAATGGAACCTTGGCTGCGGGAGGGGAAGAGAGAGACAGAGAGGAAGGAGAGGGGGAGGGGTGGAGAAGCAGATGGGCACCTCTCCTGTGTGCCCTGGCCGAGAATCGAACCTGGGATTTCCTCACGCCAGGCCGACGCTCTACCACTGAGCCAACCGGCCAGGGCTGCATCAGCTTATTTAATCCCTATATCTTGTGAGGTAATTCCTTTATCGTGCCCATTTGAAAGATGAATAAAGTGAGGCTTAGGGAGAATAAGTAAGTGGCCCAGGTCACATATCTAGCCAAGGCCGGAAGGAAGCTCCAAGAGTGGGCGGTGTGGAGGCAGCAGGGCTCTGCTGGAATGAAGTCCTTCGAGGGAGGGCCAAGTGTCTGCCACCTGCTTTGCCTGGGCCCTGGAGAGCAAACCATTGCTCCCAAACCCTGCCTAGTCAACAGTCAGCCATAGCTGGACATCAGCTTCCTTTCTTATTTGCTTGGCTTTGGCTAACACTGACATCAACCTCCATCCTCATGAGTGGGGTGGGGGGATGAGATCACTGGGAATGTGTTGGGGGAAGGGAGGGAGAAGTTGGCCAAAGAGAGCCAACAGTGTGCTGGGTGCAAATTAGAGCTGATGACTTCAGAGGCACGTCCCCCTGGGAGTGTCCTGACCTCCCCTGCTCACCCGCCATCCACAATCTCGTCCAGCACCAAGAAGGCTCCATCCATGTTCTCCAGCAGCCAGCGCCTCTCCACGTTCTTCCTGCAGGAGACACAGCGCCTGAGCCACTCCAGGCCAGCGGGCCAGGTGCCCACCCAGGTGCACAGACTCCCCTCTCCACCCACACATACCCCCACACCCCCGGCCAGCACTGGGAAAGGCAAGGTCGAGGGTGGTGAGGGCGCCTCCTATGCCAGGGAGTCCTGAGCAGAGGACAGGCCTACTTCCTTAAGCCCTCCTTGCCCAACCTCCCTGACTTGGGGCATAGACACCATGGCCACCATGGCACCCCTAGTGCATTTCATAGCTAGTTGGGATGCTATAGCTCTAGCAGAGTTCATTATGTTGACTGGGGAATTTCTTTATTTTGGGGCTATCCTAGTTTGGTTTCCCCAGGTCACGCTTACTGGAATAGACACCAGATAACTGAATAAGGGTCCAGTGAAAACTACCCAGAGCCTCAAGTCAGAAAACCTGATTGAGTCTCTGTTTGGATAGAAACAGGTTGTAACCTCAGGCAAGTCATTGAGCTTCTCTAAACCTCATGTTCTGGCCATACCTTCATGTGGCTCTGCTCCGGGTGAGACCACGGTGGTTGGGTAAAGGGCATTGGAAAGGGGGTGCTCTGGCTCCATTCTTAGTCTCGCAGGGACATCAGGACAAAAGCAGTGAGGGAGGGCCCTCCCTCTGTGATGTGACAAGGCCTGGGGGGTGGGGGCCCTGAAGGGCAGAGGACCTCACTCACCTTAGCACGTGGTTCAGGGCCTCAAACAGGCAGGTGAGAACAGACATGAGCATCAGCTGGGGGTGGGCGGATGTGGGAGGAGGAAAATGAGAGAGCTTGAAATTGAGAAGGCCGAAAGGAAACCTGAGTCTACCTGCGTGAGCAATTGTCCCCTTCCAGAGACAACAAGGCTGGAGACTGACTGCAGCTTGACCTTGGAGGGCACCTCCTGTGTACAGGTTGGGAAGCACTGGGGTGCCCTGCTGTGGGACACTGAGTGTATCCTGCTCCAGTGATGTTTAAACAACAACAACAAAGGCTCCTGCAGAGAACTCATTTCTGGTTCCTAAGGAACCTTAGGGGCATAATGGGTATGTCTTTTCCCAGAGCCATTCTGGCTGCTCTGACCTCAAGTCTAGACAGAGGGGTACCAATGGTAAGCCTGTAGAACCCAGCTTCCACCCCAGATTCCAAGCCGTTCCCCCACGGCCAGACCCTCCTTGTACCCCAACCTCTTGAATTCACCTCATTCTCATGGGATGCGCCCACCACATACAGGAAGAGGTCAATGCTGCTCTTGTAGACGATGGTCATGCCCCCGAAAAATGCAATCTCACCTAGAAGTGGAGGGGACTTTCAGTTCTGGCCTCCTCTGCCTGGCCCTCTTCCCTGCCTCCAGCTCTGCGCCTCTCCCCCTATTTCCTTCTTCCCTTCCCAGGGAACCCTGGGGAAGACTAGCAGACTAGCACTGGGGACACTCCAGGTAGGCTGCTCATGTCCTTCCCCCTCTATTTCTAGTGATGCCTCATTCTGAGGAGTTAACAAACCCAGTGCAAGGTCGACCTCCCACCCCCTCACACCATGTGCAATGCCTTGGACTGGTCTCAGGCTGGTAGGGGACCCACAACTCTTCCCCTGAGAGAGAGGTCTGGGTGCGGGAGGCTTGAGAGGGGTGGCGGTGCAGGTTCCCCAGAGGTAGAGATAACAGCCGGGAAGGAGAGGAAAAAGACTCTCCGAAGAAAAGGAAATGCCCTGCAGGTGTGCAAGGCCGACAGGGACAGATGTGCCCAGATGGAGAAGCCAATAGCGCGCATCTGAACTCTAGGCGAGGAAGAGGAGCATACTCACTGTCAGTCCGGCTTGTCTTATTGAAGACATTTTTCTCGAAAGCCATCTGCTCCTTCGTGGAGGGAAATGTGTCATCATAATACTATGAGAAAGGGAAGGAGAAGGGATGACAGCCATTCCAGAGCCTGGCTCCTCCATGGAGGGGTGGCAGGGAACAGTTGGTGCTGACCAAGTGCCCCAGCTCTTTATTGCCCTCCAGGCCTGACTGCTCACTGTTTACTTAGAAACACAAATTCTAAGCAAAGAAAACAATACAAAGTAGAGAAATTTTGGGGCCTGTTTTTGGAATCTTCTCCTGGAGGCTTTTGTACATTGAGCAGGTGTGCGGCGTGCTGAGGATTGGTGCGGCCACCGAGTCACACTGCTGCTACAAGAACTCGAGTCTACAGGAAAGAAGGCAGAGCCTGGGGTCCTTCATCACAACAAGAACAATCCTAACAGCTACTTTGTTATCATTATTGTACTGATGGGGAAACTGAGGCGTGAAGAAGTCAGGTAACTTCCCTGTCATCTCACAGTTATAATAGGGGCAGAACTGGGACTCAATGCCACGGATGGTTTGACTTTAGGTAGAGTTATGAAGATCAAGTATCTAAGGAAAACTTTCCGGCATACATTGCACAATTAAATCAATACTATCTTGCTGGGTAGCCTACAGGGTTTGGTGAGCCCCTCTCTGACGCAGTTTCTTAACCTGAACATGGATGTGTCCTGCTGGAAGGAGGTCCTAAAACCTTTGGCGCTGCTGAGCCACCTCTGACCATCTGCTGGGGCAAGGTTCAGGGAGCTCCGCTTTCAATTTTCTGGATGTGGGATTATGCCATTTAGCACCCCAACAACTGTAGACAGATTAGTAGTCTCCCTCCTGGCCACTGAAGGCATGAAGACACAATGTTTCAGCCTTAAACAAACAAAAAAATTTATAATGTATTTCATAGCTAGTTCAGATGCTATATCTCTACTGTCGTCAATTGTGTTGATGGTAGACATTTATTTTCGGATTACCCTAGCTTGGTTTCCCCAGGCCATGTTCACTGGGATGGATATCAGATAACTGAATAGTCTGTGCAGTCAAAGGCACCCTCCTGAGCTCTAAGTCAAAACACCTGAGTTCAGATCCCTGTTTTGATACTAACACTTGTGACTTCAGGCAACTCACAAGCTTCTCTAGACTGCATTTTCTTTTGTGAGAGTTGGATTACATGGTCTCCAAAATCCTGATTCTAAATTCTTCGATTCAGACTAAATCCTTAGTGTTTACTAAGCTGTAGAAGAAAAGTGGAGGTCGCTTGTTTAGAATTTGGGGACTAGAACTTCTGGGCTCCAGGCTCAACAGTCCATTGACCGGATGTCCCTTCCATGCCCAGAGTCCAGCTGGCT
Organism: Saccopteryx bilineata; assembly: GCF_036850765.1. Lineage (NCBI taxonomy): Eukaryota > Metazoa > Chordata > Mammalia > Chiroptera > Emballonuridae > Saccopteryx > Saccopteryx bilineata. The sequence goes on from NC_089491.1 coordinate 376,747,789, forward strand.
AATGGAAAGGACTATGAAAACAGTTCAGGGGACATGATTAGAAACAGGGAAGACACACTCGCCCTTCAGGGGCCAGCAGTCTGACAAGGCAGGAGGACGGACAGAATGGCCTTTGGAGGGTCTAAGCTGAGTCGTTCTGAGTCACAGAGCTCACAGTGCGGTCTCTTTCCTGAGACTGGAGAGTCATTGGGTAGGAACTTTTCTGTTCCTGGGGCAGTAGCGCCGTCTTCAGGAGCCCTCCTCAGGATCCCGCTGGTGAGAGCGGAAGATTACCTTGGCCAGCAGGCGGTGTCCGTCATGATCTAGGATGAAAACAGCCTTGATGGTGTAGAGGGATGGTTCCTGCAACTGACATGGGGTAAAAGGGTTTCTCCGTTGACCCCTGACTCGAGGCAGATGCCCCTGTCATTGGCTTCATGGGGTCTGCTGGCCCCAGGAGTCCATGCTCAGGCTCCAGTGACCCCAACCCCAAGGTCCATAGCTGGTTCTGGCCCAACCCTGTGCCACATGGGCCAACTCTGGTCCCGTTCCACTCCCAGGCAGATGTTCCACTGCAGGCCCCCGGTGGCGCTCTGCACATTGGGTGCGGAAGGTCCGCCCGGGCCCAAGTTCTGTCATGCACTGACTGCTCCAGAGCCCGAGTCGGAGTGTATCACAGAACCTGGGCCGGGGGGACAGCGGTGCGCCTTCTCCTTCCAGCTGACCTCGGCTCTCAGGCTGGACCCACTCTCTGAGCGAGCCCTCGGCCCCCAGACGCGGTGGGCTCCAGAGCACGATCCTCCGCCCACCGGTCCTGGGAGCTCGAGTTGGGGGCGGGGGCGGCCCCGCTACTCCTTTCCCCTCCCTGCCCAATCTCAACCGCCCCAACCCCCAAGCTGTCCCCATCGCTGCTCCAAAGTGATCCACAACTTCAGCCCCCAAGGACTCAGGACAGGCCTCCTGGAAAGTCAGCGCCCGCAGGAACTTTTCTCGCTGACCCCGGTCCGGCCCCCTCCCTGGGGCACTCAGCGGTGGCACCAAGTTCCCGGCGCCAGGCGTGCCAGTTGTGAGTTGGCTACCCCCCCAACCCCACCCCAGTCCTGATTCCTGCCGCCTCGGCCCCCGACGCCCGCCCGCCTGCTCCGTACCCGCGACCCCGCGGGCTCTCCGGCTCGGGCGGAGGGTGCTGGGCTCCCGCACTGGGCGGCCGCGGCCCCCTCCCCCGGGTGCAGACGTGGCCAGGCCTCCGGCCGCTGCATTCCGCTCGCCGCCTCGCGCTGACAGCGCCTCCCGCCGCCCCGCCTCCCCAACCCCCCCACCCGCCACGGGAGGCCACCGCCCTCCCCTCTTCCCTGCCTTTCCTTTTCCCTGTGGCACTCTCCTCCTTATCGCCCTCCCTCTTTCCCTTCCCGCCCCCTCCTCCCTGCGCCCCACACCCCAGCTCTCCTTCCCCCACCTCTCGTTTCTCTCTCGTTCACGGTTCCTTTCCCTTCCTTAAAGTCCAGAGCCCCTCCTCAGTTTGTCCCAGGACCAGCCCCCTGGCCGTCCCCTCCTGTCTCCTCTCTGGCCTGTGGGTTTGGTTCGCCCTGGCGTCTGCCAGCTATCCTGGAGCCAGCAGAAAGCACTGGCCACGTCCAGTTTTGTCTCTTAACTACTGGTAGGTACCATAGGGACAAATATAATTAGGTCTCAGGGACAAGTGATAGCAGAGCAGATAAGGACAGTTCTGGAGAGACCCTCTGTGCAGAACAGGTTCTCTCCTTCTACTTCCCTCCCAGTAAGCCGTGGCCCCTGGGGACCCTCTGGTCTCCCAAGATGTAGGCAGGACACAGTCTGAAGCTAGACAGACGCCAAGCAGCACAAGTGCTCCACCAGGGGTGTCAGGCTTTGCCTGCTTTGGTTTCTTTGGTCTAAGTGTACCAGAGGACAGGCTTTCCCTTCAGGTTGCTCAAGGCCAGTGGGAAATTCACACTCCAACACTACAGTGTTCGCAGCACTTATCCATTTACCTGTAAAGCTATCATGCATGTCCACATTCATACATTACCTAATATAACCCACACCTGTGAGGTTGGTATTATCACCTGCATTTTTTTTTTAAATGTCAGTTATTTTTATTTTTTTTTATTTATTTTTATTTATTCATTTTAGAGAGGAGAGGGAGAGAGAGAGGAGAGACAGAGAGAGAGAAGGGGGGAGGAGCTGGAAGCATCAACTCCCATATGTGCCTTGACCAGGCAACCCCAGGGTTTTGAACCGGCGACCTCAGCATTTCCAGGTCGACGCTTTATCCACTGTGCCACCACAGGTCAGTCACCTGCATTTTAAGGAAAGGGAGCCAGACCTTTCCAAGATCATATAGCTAATAAATAGCTGAATGGAGATAGGATCAAAATTTCAGACTCAACATTTCTTCCTCATTCTTCTCTTCAAGGCCTCTTATGTTGGGCACCAAGCGCACTTCTCCCAGATGACTGCCAAAGGGGGGTTTCCTCAGCTGAAGAGTATCAAGTCTTCTTGACTTCCGTGTCATCCCCAAAAGGCCCTCTCTGACATCCATCAAGAGGTCTCACCTGTCACAATCTCTAACTCAGTGCCCTACTTATTTCTTACATTATCATTTTCTCAATCTCTAAATATTATTTTATTCATTTGTTTACAAATGTGTAGGACCCTTCTCTCCACCAGACTTTGAGTCCTATGAGAACAGAAATAATGTATCTGTATTGCTCACTGTGGAATACTGTACCCCTCTCCAAAGGTCCTGACACAAGAGCTCCTGAATAAGCGTTTTTTTTTTGTTTGTTTTGAGCAAGTGAATGAATAAATGAATTCAGGATGAAGAAGTTGTTTAAATATTCACAGACTACCTATTTTAAACAAATAATTAAAATGTACTTATCAATGAAAACATTATTTCGTTTTATTTAATTTTTTTAGCACGAGACAGACTGAAAGGGAGAGAGATGAGAAGCATCAACTCGCAGTTGCTTCACTTTAGTTGTTCATTGATTGCTTTCTTTTACGTGCCTTGACTGGGGGGCTCTAGCTGATCCAATGACCCCTTGCTCAAGCCTGTGACTCTGGGCTCAAGCCAGTGACCGTGGGTTTCAAGCCAGCAACCATGGGGTCATGTCTATGATCCCACGCTCAAGCCAATGACCCTGTGCTCATGCTATTGAGCTTGCAATTAAGTCGAATGAGTCTACTCAGGCCAGCGACCTTGGGGTTTCAAATCTGGGTCCTCAGCATTCCAGGCCATGCTCCATACACTGTGCCACCACCTGGCCAGGCAATAAAACTATATTTTACGTGCTGTACAAATATTTATTGAGTGCTTACTATGTACCAGGTACTTTTTGAGTCACTGGGCTTCAAGAGTAGACAAAATAAAATCTTTGCTCTCCTGGAGCTTATATTCAAATGTGTGTGTGCATGCATTTCTGTACAAGACAGATAATAAACGAAGTAGATATTATGTAAGTTGCTGATTGGTGCTGTGAAGACTAATAAGGCAGGAATGGGGATCGGGAACATGAGGGGTTAGGGGAGCAGGGCAGAATGCCATTTTCTCTAGTGACCCTGGGGAAAGCCTTCATGAAAGTGACAATTGAAGAAAGAGCTGAAAGAGGTGAAACAGTAAGCCCTGCAAACATCTGATGAAAACATCCACTGAACCCCTATGATGATTTAGGAGGCACACCCAAATCTCCCTTGCAGGCTGTCAGAGTTATAATAGTGAACATTATCTAACACTTTTTGGTACAATGGAGGGAAAAGAGGTAGTGTTTTATTTGGTTTCCAGGTCATTGGAAGTTATGTCAATGGTCATGCCAGCTTGGTGTGTTATAAAAAATAGTGGTTTGGCCTGACCAGGCAGTTGTGCAGTGGATAAAGCATCAGACTGGGATGTGGAGGACCCAGGTTCGAAACCCCAATGTTGCCAGCTTGAGCAAGGGCTCATCTGGCTTGTGTGCAGTCTCACCCGCTTGAGTGTGGGATTACAGACATGACCCTATGGCCTTTGGATTGAGCCCAAAGGTCGCTGGCTTGAAACCCAAGGTTGCTGGCTTGAGCAAGGGGTCACTCGCTCTGCTGTAGCCCCCTGGACAAGGCACATATGAGCAAGCAATCAATGAACTAAGGAACTACAGCAAAGAACTGATGCTTCTCATCTCCCTTCCTGTCTGTCCTTATCTGTCCCTCTCTCTGTCACACACACACAAAAAAAGATAAATACTGGTTTATTTTGACCCCTTAATATTTCTGTGAACTAGTCCATTTTTGGTTTTTACTTACAGGAAAGCCTCCAGAGGTGTTTCCTAGCTTTTGTGCGGTACATGGTACCCACATTGGGAGGGTTAGTTTGCAGAAGAAAGGAGAGAGGGAGAAGACCTAGGAAGCTAGGGGACTTTGGGGCTGGTGTGGCTCCTGGGGAGAGGTGGGAGAGGAGCTAGTTACAGGAGAGTGGGCTAGAAGGCACGGGAGAGGGACACAGGGGAGGGCATAAAAAGATCAAGGAAGGAAGCTTAAGGGCCACAAAAATATCCTTATCATTTTCTTGGCTGCTCTTGTTTTTTATGGTATTTTTGTTTTTGTTGTTGTTTTTAGTGAGAGACAGACAGACAGACAGGAAGGGAGAGAGATGAGAAGCATCAACTCATAGTTGCGGCACCTTAGTTGCTCACTGTAATGCCAGTGGCTAAGGCCAGGCAGGTCCACATTGGATTTGGACAGACAGTAGAGAAAGTGCGGAGCCAAAAAGCATTGGCCATTCCCATTTAATAGATTCTCCCAATGGCGGACGAGCAAACAGTCAGGGGGAAACTGCTTCTCAGGCAAACAAACAGCAAAAAATGGCCCTTCACAGTGGCTGGCTAGTGGGCTGGTGGGCAGGTGGGCAAGTAGGTGGGCAGGTAGGTGGGCAGGCAATCCGCAATCTCCCGTGAGTGCAACCACCCATAGCCTTACATAGACTATCCACACGTGGCACTGCCACGTGCTCATGCACTAATCAAGCAAAATGCTTACAGCTTGTAAACCAAGGAGCAAGCCTAATGCAGCTGTTTTCCCCTCTCATTGAGTGCTTCCTCATACATGCCTTGACTGGGGGACTCCAGCCAAGCCACTGAGCCCTTGCTCAAGACAGTGACCTTGGGCTTAAGCCAGCAACCATGGTGTCAACATTCAAGCCAGAAGAGCCTGTGCTCAAGCCAGCGACCTCGGCGTTTTGAACCTGGGTCCTCAGCTTCCGAGTCCAATGCTCTATTCACTGCGCCACCACCTGGTCAGGCCCTGGCTGCTCTAGTTTTAATCACCGGGATCTCTTTACATCTTAAATGCTGGGGTGAATATGTAAATTCAGAGACCTCAAGTTAAAGTTCCCAAGGAAGAAATTCTCATTGACAGCTCCACCCCAAATTTCCTCAACAGAGACCTCAGGACTCCTTTCCTTTTCTCAGGGTCCCCAGCCTAGGGTGCCCATTTAATCAGATTCTATGTAAAAATATAAGCTCAGTGCCCTGTCTGGATAGCTTGGCTGGTTAGAGCATCATCCTGAAGTGCAGAGGTTGCTGCTTTGATCTCCGGTCAGGGCACATACAGAAATAGATGGATATTCCTGTCTCTCTCTCTCTCTCTCTCTCTCTCTCAAATTAATAAATAAAAATTTTAGGCTCTGGATGGTTAGCTCACTGGGTTAGAGCATTGTCTTGAAACAACAAAGTTATGGGTTCAATTCCCCGATCAGGGCACACACGGAAACCAATGAATGCACAACTAAGTGGAAGAACAAATGATTGCTTCCCTTCCTCCTCCCCTTTCTCTCCCTTCCTCTGTCTTTCTAAAAATCATTCAATAAGTAAAAAAATTAAGTCCTGACTGGATAACTAGGTTGGTTGGAGCATCGTCTCAGAGTGTGGAGGTTGCTGGTTCGATCCCTGATCAGGGCACAGACAGGAGCAGATCGATGTTCTGTCTTTCTCTGCCTCTAACAACAACAACAACAACACCAATTAATTAATTAATTAATTAATTTTTTACAGAGACAGAGTCAGAGAGAGGGATAGACAGGGACAGACAGGAACAAAGAGAGATGAGAAGCATCAATCATCAGTTTTTCATTGCGACACCTTAGTTGTTCATTGATTGCTTTCTCATATGTGCCTTGACCGCGGGCCTTCAGCAGACCAAGTGACCCCTTGCTCAAGCTGGCGACCTCAGGGTCTCGAACCTAGGTCCTCCGCATCCCAGTCCGACACTCTATCCACTGCGCCACCGCCTGGTCAGGCCAATTTTTTTTTAAATTAAAAATATATAAGCTAAGTGCGCACAGTGCTGGGACAGGGTCTGTCACAGAGCATCACCTTAAGAGAGGACTTCGCAGTGTAAGCCTGGCAGCACCTGAGAAACATTCAAGTACAGCAGAAGGGAAGCAGCTGAGAGCCCCCCCCCCCAGGACGAGGAAGCCAGAGGTGGGTTCAGAAAGAACACAGCCTGCATGTTTCCTTGCACTCTGCATCCTTCAGGGTGGGCGTGGTCCTGGGAACACACACACACACACTCACACACTCCCACTCCACCCTACTTGCCCTTTGGAGTCTCCAGGCAAGTGATTCCAACTGGTTCCCCTCTGGACTTTGGTATATCTTGGAGGTGAGACCATTTTGTTTCCTCTGACTCACTCTCCTGCTGCCACATTTCTGTGCTGTCTGTCCTAGGATTTCAGCATCTGTTCTTATGTGACAAGAAGAAACAGCTCCCTTGGGTAACAGTCTCTATCCCTCCTGCTATAATGTCAGGAGGGGGAGGTGTGTGTGGAATGTGAGGCATGGATGTGTGTGCTCGTGGTATCCTCCAGAAGGAAAGTGAGATCGGCCGTGCTCTGTCTGCCGGGGGTTAACAGCTGACCATCGTAAGGGCAGCTCTCACATCGTCACATATTTGGCTTTCTCTGGGAAAATAAGGTTGGAAGGTGGGCGGAGAGAGTCAGTCAAGAACGGGACCTCACGCTCAGCTCTATGCATGAGTGGCTTTGTATATAGGATCTCATTTTTATTTTTATTTTGTTTATTTTAGAGAAAGAGAGAGAGAGAGAAAGAGAGAGAGAAACATCAACCTGTTCTTGTATGTGCCCTGACTGGGGATCGAACCTGGCAACCTCTGCATATCAGGATGACGCTCTAACCAATTGAGCTACCCAGCCGGGTTAAGATCTGATTTTTAAACTTTTGAGGCTGCATTTTGTTATTTTTACTTAGTTCAGGAGGCCCCAACTAGTAAGTGGCAGAAACAGATTTTTGAATCCAGCTCTGAGTCCAAAGCACCCACCCTTACCGCCTCACAATAGCTCCTCCCTGATTGCGATCTGCCACACTGAGAGCTATACAAAGAAAATTACCCAACATTGTTTGGGACAGTGTGGTGAGGACATACAGGACAGCTGAACTCAGCTTCATAAAATATTATACCAAGACAAATGAACAATGAAGGGTTTTCATTGGCTAAGTCAAGGAAGACAGCATTTTAGGATTGAGAAATAGTATGTCCTTTTTCAGGTGGTGATTCTAGTGTGTGCTCATGCATTACCGCTGTTGTCTTTTTTTTATCCAACTGGGACTGTTGTTCCAAGCTGGTGATTCTCTGGCTGCACAAAAGAATCATCAGTGGAGCTTTTACAAACTCCTGATGCCCAGGGCTGCTCTGGGAGACTTTGACTTAACTGGTTTGGAGTGGGACCTGGGCATTGATATTGTTTACCAGCCCCTCAGGTTCTAATGTGTGGCCAGGGCTGAGGAGCAGTCTTCTAAGACAGGTATGGTAGGGGTACACAGGGAGAGAGCCTGGCTTGCAGATAAACTTTACCTATTTTGATGGTTAAATGGTAACAGGCTTGCTAATGATTTGTACTATGTAAGAAAGGTACCAGATGTCTGGATTAGCTGGAAAATGAATTGATTTCCTTGCAAGACATGCTGACATTTAGTATTGACAGAATGTAATCCTAGAATCTCAGAAGGGTGTTAAGGAAATCTCAGGCTGGCATCTAATCCAGTTCTCTGGACTAGGTGGAAATTGGAAATTGAGAAATATTTCTATAGATTAGAAACATTTAAAAACATTTTTAAAGAGCCTAGCCTGTGGTGGCACAGTGGACAGTGTTGACCTGAAACCCTTGGGCTTGCCTGGTCAAGGCACATACGACAAGCAATCAATGATCAACTAAAGTGAAGCAACTACGAGTTGATACTTCTTATCCCCCTCACTGCCCTCCTTCCATAAAGTCAATAAATAAAATCTTAAAAAAGAAAAACATTTTTAAAGAAAGAAAAATAATGGGCAACCAGAATAGCAGAAAGACTGCGTTTCCCCCTTGGGAGAAAAGCAATTCCTGCTATTCCAGAACATATCCAAGCCCTGCCACGCCTTCCCACATCCCCTTCTCTGAGGGTTTCCTGGCAAGTGTCATCCTTGCAGGATGACTGAAGGATGGATGTGCCTGCTGGTGGCAGCAACAGCTTTTCCTACAGAGGAAGCTGGGTCAACAGATATAACCAGGACGAGTGGGGATTTCAGTTAGCCGTCTCTTTTTATGGCCCCAAATCCCTGTGCATTAGAACTAACACCCCTCCTCACTTCCCGCAGCCTTCTTTTCTCTCTTGAGCAGCCTGGAGTGGCAGAGGCAAGGCCTAGTTTTACTAAAGGCTCTCAGCCTCTCCCTTAGGGAGAAAGAGATGTGTTCACTTTTTCCAGTGTGCTTTTTGGTCTGATTTAATGGATATACCAGGACTGATGACACATCAGCATAGGATCTTTTTTTTGCTTCTTGGGTAAATGTCCTATTAACAGCAGTCTCAGGCAAAGGGGGTGGGACTGTCAGGGGAAGGGATGAGGGTAGCTTCCTGGGCGAAGGACACACCCTGGATTTTACAAGGGTAATCAGTGGGTTCTGGGAAGAAGGTTTGCACCTGCTCAGACTTGATCTGGAACTTTAGACAGAGTGGAAGACAGTCTTCCGATCTCCACTCCCTGCCACAGAGTATTAAATATCCTGGGGGCCCACAGCCTGCCAAGCCCAACGGCCTGCTGATTGACATTGTCTCTATGTCCATATAGTCTTCTCCTCAGCCGTTGCAACGGGCCGGCAATTCTTTGTCCTTGCCTTTTTCTTTCCACCTTAGTGTAACTACTAAGCAGTAAACTTTTTCTAACTACCAATAATAGTCCTGTTAACTTAGTAATAACAGTTCCTAATCTGTCTCTTCCCTGTACATTCAAATAGCTACAATACACCTTTACACACAGTACTTGAAGTTGGGAGGCAAAAGAACAGGAAGAGATAGTGGGCAAAAACAAAAGACCTCTCCACCCCTCCTCTAAGAATTAATGTAGAGCCCCTCCTGTTCTCTCAGTGCCTGCCACTCCCTCCACACCCAGGACCCCAGGAAACAGAAAGGAGAGGAGAGGTAGGGTAAGAGTGCTACTTAAGAAACTGAGTCATCAAAAAGTGACCAAATGAATTTAGGTTTACAAAGTTGTGACAGCACGTTATCTCCCCAGTGTGACCTTCCCTATAGCTGTGTAAGGCTGGTGGGTAAGGCCAGGAAGGTTCACATTGGATTGGGTAAAGGAACTACGAAGCCGGAAAGCATCGGGCCACACCCACTTATTGGAGGCTTGCAGAAACAGGCGAGTGAATAAACAAAGGGAAGTTTGCTTTTTACAGTGGAGGGCAAGGGATCAGGGCAAGGGATCAGGACACCGCCCCCCCTCCCCCATCATGGTGGAGGCTGAGGAATCTGGGTCCGGAACCGCTCCTTGCAGTGGCAGTGTTGGGAGAGCGACCTGGGAGAATCGCCTCAGGGGGAAAGCACCCATAGCTTTTTATAGACACACACGTGGCTCTCTGTCACGTGCTCACGCACTAATTGTGCAAAGTGCTTGCAGCAGGGGAAACCAGCGAGCAAGCCTAACACAGATGTTTTCCCCACAGGCTGCCATTTTATTTCAGCGAATGTTTATCTTATTTGGTTTCATGTTAGTCACATACCCACTATATCAGTAGTCCCCAACCCCCCCCCCCCCCCCGGCCGTGGACAAGTACCGGTCCGTGGGCCATTTGGTACCAGTCTGCAGAGAAAGAATAAATAACTTACATTATTTCCGTTTTATTTATATTTAAGTCTGAACAATGTTTGTTTGTTTTCTCCTCTCCTTCATGTGGCCTTTCTCTGCTCTCCTCTGATGTTTTATTTTTAAAAAATGACCAGATTCCCTCTGTTACATCCATCTAAGACTCACTCTTGACGCTTGTCTCGGTCACGTGATACATTTATCTGTCCCACCCTAAAGGCTGGTCTGTGAAAATACAGTATTTTCTGACATTAAACCGGTCCGTGGCCCCAAAAAAGGTTGGGGACCACTGCACTATATGACTATTTCTTGTCCTAGGCACTTGGAACCTTTGTATACAGTTCAAATAAACTTGGAAAATACAAACTGGACTTTTCCAAAATTCAAGTTTGTTTGTTCCTGACTCTGCATAAAGGGCTGCCCCACTTTTGTTTTTTGTTTTTTTAAACATTTTATTGATTTTACAGAGAGGAGGGGGAGGAGCAACTCATAGTTGCTTCACTTACTTCTCATATGTGCCTTGACCAGGCAAGTCCAGGGTTTTGAACTGGTGACCGCAGCATTCCAGGTGAACACCTTATCCACTGTGCCACCACAGGTCAGGCCCCACTTCTTCTTCTTTTTTTTTTTTTTAACTGTATAAGGGTTTAAAATTTTTCTGTATTTGCCATGTCAAATGACCACACTTAGTATGCAAACTTTCCTCTACCTTTTCACATAGTCATGTATTTAAGCACTGTATAACTTTAGTCTAGCCTTGACAGCTTTCAGTTCTATGGCTTTTATTTTTAAATTTTTATTTATTGAGACAGAGAATGAGATACTGATTTGTTGTTTCACTTTTATTTATGTACTCATTGGTTGATTCTTGTATGTGCCCTGCCTGGGAATGGAACCCACAGTCTTGGTGTATTGGGATGACTGAGCTACCCAGCTAGTAAGGGTACGGTTTTAAATACATCTTTCTCAGTTCCCCTTAGTATGTCCTCAGAGTTGATGATCACACCTTATTTCTCCACTGGCATTTACCTTCATGGTTTATTAATTCAGGGGCTGAATTGTCTCTCATTTCCTTAGCAACATGCCATATGTTCAAAACCCATCTCCTTCAAGTATTAGTTTCTGCTTTAAATAGAATCTTCTAATCACAGGCCTACCTGAGTAGCTCTCCTTCAATTATTCAGTAAGTATTTATTGAGTGTCTGATAAGTTCCAAGCATTGTTCTAGGTGTTTTTTTTTTAATCTTTTTTTTTTTAATTTTTTATTTATTCATTTTAGAGAGGAGGAGGAGGAGGAGGAGAGAGAGAGAGAGAGAGAGAGAGAGAGAGAGGAGAGACAGAGAGAGAGAAGGGGGGAGGAGCTGGAAGCATCAACTCCCATATGTGCCTTGACCAGGCAAGCCCAGGGTTTCGAACTGGCGACCTCAGCATTTCCAGGTCGACACTTTGTTCTAGGTTTTGAAGCCTTAATAGTTTAATGTATAAAATCCTAGTTCTCATGGCACTTATATTCCAGCATTTATCATTGACAAGGATTAACTAAAATAGGTGTGCTGTTTGAATCAGTGTTAGAAAAGGATAATCAGCCAAGTAGTTTTCTGAGGACTCAATTAATGGTTGCTGGTGTATATTTTTCTATGCGGGGAAGTGTTTTATGATCTGTGAAACACCCCAAATTAAGCCTCCCAACTCTCCAAACACGTGATGCTCTCATACTCTTTAAAAAAAATTTTTAAATCTATTTATTGATTTTAGAGAGAAGGGAGAGACAGAAACATTGATCTGTTCCTGTATGTGCCCTGACCCGTGATGGAACCCACATATGGGGATGATGCTATAACCAATGGAGCTATCCCGCCAGGGCAGGGCAGATGCTCTTATAAAATTATCGGTTGTCCTCCTCCTTAGTTGTACATGGACCAATAGATTACTAAGATCTTCCTGAGTCATTAATTTAAGTTGAAGCTTTTTTGTCCCAAAGCTGGGAGCAACGCACTACAAACTCGAAGTCAGTGATTGCCTAAATGTGGTCTTTTGAACCAGCTGCACTAAAATTATCCAAGCCGTTTAATTAAGCAGGAAGGCTGTCAGGCCGCCACCCCAGCGTAAGTGAATTAGAATCTCTAGACTGGGGCCTCAGAATCTGCAGGTTTAACAAGCTCCCTAAGTGATGCTGGGGATAAACAAATGTTTGAAAATCACAAAGATGTTGGCTAGATTAGATTGAAGACTAGATACTGAGGAAGCTTCCTGAAAGGCAAGACTAAGCTCCCTGGGAAGCTAGCGGGGCAGACCAGAAAGATAAGGGAGCTCTTCGGGGCTGTTTTTATCATAACAAAAATCGCTGATTACAGCACAACCCTCGCAACAGCCACGTCCCACCACCGTCGTGACAACCAGGGTTGTTCCCGCGGCGTGACTCTTGCCTGGGACAGGGGTGCAACTATCCCAGACTGGCGAGGGGCGTTCCGCCAGGGTCACACAAAGCGGAAGCTGGCAAAGCGGTTTCCGCTGCCAGCACACAAGATGGCGACACGAGCGTCGCTACCACGCGAAACACATGCTCTGTACCCCGCCTCGACCCCCTCGGGTCTCACTGGACTTTTGCAAGTCACCGTGGGAACACTCAAACGGGGGTCCAGCGCTCGGGCGGCTACAGTGCCTCCCATCCCCAGTCCCGGCCCCTAAGCCCCTAGCCGAAGAAGGCCCTGGAAGCGTTCAGCCTGCACACTTTGCTCCGCACCCAGCTCGTAATTCCTCGGGCAGTCAACGCATGGCGGAGGAGGCCAGGATGTCGGGGTCGATAGGGCCTTCGTCCTACTTATTGGTGGGCCCAGGCCGTGGGGCAGGCCTACACGTCCATTGGGCCGTGGACCATGCCCGTCTTGGGAAATCGGAAAAAGGAGAAGGAGGCACACTCAGCCATTGGGCTCTGCATGCTGTCAATCAAAGTGACATCCGGCGATGGCCACGACCTCAGCTCGTTGATTGGAGGAACGTGTTGGCCGTGGAGGGCGGGCTTCCGAGTGCGGTGGGAGGAGGGGGCGGGGAGGGAAGCGGAGGCTGAGCTCTAGGCCCGCCGGGGGTGGCGGCGGCAAGGCCGGGACTCGGGTTGAGGACCTGCTGTGGCCGCAGCGGCGGACGCCGAGCTCAGCCGCGGGTATCCGGCATATTCCTTTTTCTGACGGGAGACGCGCAGCGTCGCGGGGCCGAGACTTAGGGGCTGAAGGGCGGCGGGGTGGAGCTGAGGGGCAGGAGGCGGGAGCGGGCAGCCGAGCGGGGTTCGCGTCGGGGCCGGGCCCTGGGCCTGGCAGGGAGGGGCCGCGAGTCCGTGGAGAAAGCCGGCTCCCGAGTGGGTTGGACTGGGGAGGGCTGAGGGCACGAGAAGGCGTGGTGTTAGGCCCGGGCTGGGGCGCGGGGTGGGGCCATAGCGGAGGGCGGGATGGGATTTGGCGGTAAGGGTGGGTCAAGGCCAGGAAAGTAGCACTTGTTCACTGCTGCCCCAGAAGGCTAGAAGCCGAGGAGCCGAGAGCGGGCATGGCGACTTGGTGTCAGCCGGACTCGGGTATCCGGGGAGGGGTGGGACCGGGCTCAGACCAGAGGCCTCAGGCCTTGCTCAATCTTTAAGAGACCTTACCCGATTTCTTGAACTGGGCTTGTCAGAGATTTTAGTAATCAATTGCGTGAAAACGGGAGGGCAGTGTAAGCTGAAACTCTGGGTCGCAATTGTGGTTACTCTAAGGGGCGTGGGTGTATGTGTAGATGTTGATCCCTTTTTCCCTTAGGATGAAGTTGGTAGGTGGGTCACAGCAGTGAAGAGGGATATGTCTTGGTTTCAAAGGTTAATAGAAGCCCAAAACTAGAGACCAGAAACTGAAAGGCAGACTTACTTCCTGCCCACTTGGCTATCTGGGTTGAGAACTTTGCCATATCCTTCTGTTTTGGCTCAGAAGGTCATGTGAATGAAAATAAAATCTGCCTATGCAAATTCTGGGCCGAATAATCCTGCCCGAGCCCCTCCCATATCCTTCTTAGCCCCCCAAACCCCCTCCCCCCGGCCCCCGCGCTATTTTAATGAGAGTGATGGAAAAGAGAAGTCAGATTTCAAAGTTGAGAAAACAAAAAGCATTATCCTTTCTGTGAAGTGGTGGCCTAAACGGGTTCCACATGTCCGCTTACACTCCTGTCCATTAATAATCTCTACCTCCACTCTAGAACTGAGATGGGACAAGGATTGTAGGCAATTTTTTTCCTGAGAGATGGGCAACTTTCCTTTAAAATAGAAAATGGACTTCTCATGCTAAATATAGAAGCAGGGTTTTGTGTGTATGGGATGGGGGGAGGGTTGGTAAATCAGACAACATGTAAAATATTTTGAATGCCCCGGGCATTCATTGTCTGCTTATCCACAGCAAGCTCTGTTTTAGGGTATTGCGCATTTAATCTACAGAAACAGGCATCCTTTGATCCTTTGTAAGCCATACTTCCTTTCATAGTTGTTCTGCCTATAAAAAGGTTTTTGATTTTCAGGGAGGATAATAATTGACTTATTTTCTCTCCCATAAAAGTGGCCTTTTAATGTGTTTCCTACCTTTTGCCTTGATCATGGTGTGAAAATTATGGAATCTTATCCTGTTGCTCTTGTGATTTCCATTTCAGGTTTCTCTGGAAACCCCCCTGGTAAGTGTGGAGGAGGCGGGACACTCTGACCCAAGACAAAAGGCCTGTAGCTCCAGCCAAAGAAAATAAACCTTAGGAAAGAGAAGGGGGGAAAAAGAGCCCATCAGCTGTTCCTGAGAATAGCCTGCATTGGAATCTACTGAGGACAACTAATGTGAGTGAGGAAGTGACTGTATGTGGACTGTGGAGACAGTAAGTCACGTGGGCCCTGAGGGCCTGACTGGGTCAAGAACAGTTGAACTTTCCGAGGTGAGGTGTTGAGAAGGGAAAAGTGAATGTGGTCTGGAGTGTGGCCTTGGCTCCACGCGCTGTGCTTTCCTCCAAGGCCATCGGGGAGCTCAGCCCCTGTGTTCTGCCAGGGTGGGATACAGGGTTTGGCACTGAGAGGGGTACCTTGCTGGCTGGAGCAACAGAGCAGTGGCCTTGATTTGTCTTTTGGAAGATTTAAAAACCAAAAAGCATAAACATTGTGGTCCTTCAGCAATGCTTTCTCTGAAGAAATACTTAACGGAAGGACTCCTCCAGTTCACCATTCTGCTGAGTTTGATTGGGGTGCGGGTGGACGTGGATACTTACCTGACCTCACAGCTCCCCCCGCTCCGGGAGATCATCCTGGGGCCCAGTTCTGCCTATACTCAGACCCAGTTCCACAACCTGAGGAATACCTTGGATGGCTATGGTATCCACCCCAAGAGCATAGACCTGGACAATTACTTCACTGCCCGGCGGCTCCTCAATCAGGTGAGGGCCCTGGACAGGTTCCAGGTGCCAACCACTGAGGTCAACGCCTGGCTGGTACACCGGGATCCGGAGGGGTCTGTCTCTGGCAGCCAGCCCAGCTCCGGCCTTGCCCTCGAGAGTTCCAGTGGCCTCCAAGATGTGACGGGCCCAGACAACGGGGTACGAGAAAGCGAGACGGAGCAGGGATTCAGTGAAGATTTGGAGGATTTGGGGGCTGTAGCCCCTCCAGTCAGTGGAGACTTAACCAAAGAGGTTAGTGGACACATGGAGGGATGAGTGGGATGGGTTGGGTTGGGGTGTGGGGTGTCTGGTCCTGGAGGACTGTGCTTGTAGTACTAACCCCTGTAAAGAACCAGAGAGGTTCCAGAGGGGGTCTCAAGTGTTGTTCTTGGCTAGGAATGAGCTGAACTATCTGACTAGGATTGGGGGCTGGGAGCATTTCCTGTGTTGAACCATTGACCTACCTCTAAATGTACTGTCAGGGCAGTGGGAGGTTCCTAGAACATGCCAGTATGTTTACTGCTTGGATTTCAACATGACTCCTGGAGGCCCCGGAGTGGGGGAGGGAGTCATGTTGTGATGGGCTTTGATGCGGTGTATATCTGTTGCTAAGACACAAATACTTTGCGGACTTTTGCCTGGTACCTCCCCCCAAATCAGAACACATACACATCCTAAACTTCTTGTGGGCAGTCCGGTGGTTGTTTTAAGGCCCTGATAAGTCTGCTGTCCTTGGCCTGAGCCACGGGATAGATTTAGATAATTATTGTCGGTCCAGTGAGGACCAAGGCTTCCATCTGTGCAAAGGCCCACTGCAGGGAGTAGGAAGGTGAGGCCTGCGAGCTAGAAGAGGAACTGCATTCTGCTGCCTGTCAGCTTGCTTTGTGCTGTCAGAGACCTTGAACTGACGTGTGGCTGACATACTTTCTGTTTGGGGTAGAAGGTGATGTAGTTGCCTTTAATGATGTGAATGGCTACTGTTGTCCCTATTCCACCAGCGTGATAAAATGGCTTTGAGCTGTTTGGCCCTGGCTTGCGCCTCAGCCCCAAGGAGCTTGGATAAAGGCCCACTGCAGTCTCCTCACCATTAGGAGAATAGGAGACTGAGTTGCACTGGGCTGAGTTTTCCAGAGCTGAGTCTTGGGGATTGGGGAGAGGGAAATGTAAAAAGCATTGCAGATGCTGAACTTGCCTTTTTCTGCCCACCAGTCAGACCAGGTTTTGCCTCCTGTGCTATACTTGAGCCTGTTCCTGAGCTCAGTTCTCTGAATGTTAGTGTTTGTCAAAGCATGTGGCTTCCTCTGGGCCAGAGGCCCCAAACTGGGAGAGATTTTGCCCTCCAGGAGACATGTGGCAATGTCTGGAGACTGTTTTGTTTGTCCTAACTAGAGGAAGAGATATTTGGCATCTAGTGGGGAGAGGCCAGGGATGCTGCTAAACTTCCTAAAAAGCACAGGACAGTCCTCAAATGACAGACTGATGTAGCCCCAAATGTTAGTAGTACTAGGGTTGCTCTACTGCTCAGCTAGTTCATATTGGATCTGCTTGGAGAGAGACTAGAATTATTTGAGCATGAGAGCCATGAGCATTCCTCGCCTCCAGTGCCACTGGGAACTTTAATTTCTCTTCTTCCTCTGTCTTTTCCATTCAAATGGATTTCGGTCTTGGCTCAGTGGTCTGAAGAAGTATGCCTCCCAACCTTCTCTTTCGTCCTCTTGCTCAGTATCTTCCCAAAGGGTGGGTGTAACTGGGCTTGCTCTTGGGAACCCTGTGGGGGAGGGGGGTAGTTCCATTCCTATTCCTGCTGGGAACTTGCCTGAGATGAGCTGTTTTGGATATAATATGGATCGGCTGGGGTGGTATGGGGTGGGGTGAAATTTTGACCCTGCTTTCCTCCATTTCTTGGCCTTCATGAAGGTTATTTTTTTTCCATGACACCAGGCCTTCACTTCTCCCTTTGGGGCTGGTGGTGGGTCAGCATTAGGGGCCCAGGCTGGGTATGGGGGATGGGAGGATTATTATGTGTCTAGAACAACATTTCCTCGGCAACTCAGGGATAAAAATACCCAGGTCTAGAGCATGTGACAGGCATTGCTGGAGCTGGTATTATCCCTGGGGTGGCAGCTCTCCCCTGCCAGGCCTATTCGATGGACAGCCATAGCCCAGGCCCTTGTCAGGGATAGGATTCCCCTCGAGGTTGGCACTCTGCCCAGAGCGAGGGTGGCCTGTGTACAGCTAGCTCTTTCCAAGCAAGGAGCAGTCTGTTGACCAAGGAGAACATTCTGTCCCTGACCTGACCTTAGGCTCAAGGGGAGTAGCAGTGGGGATCAGAGAGCTGGGATCCTGGTTCTGTCAGGGACTTCGTTCCAGCTTTAGAGATGTGGGCCAGGGGTCAGGCAAAGAGTCCTGAACAAAGCTAGGGTAAAGGCGACGGGGGACACGCCACACCTGTCTCCTTCAGCGCTGGCCTTTAGGCTCATGTCTCCCTCTTGCCTGGGAGTAGGCCTGGCCAGCATTTGACACTGCTGCACATGTGCAAATGGCATTTTCCCTTCCTCTTGTCTGGCCTGTTGTAGGGTGACAAAGCCCCTGGCTCACAGTGAGGTCTGGGTGCACTGGGTTCCTGCCCAGCCTGGCTTGTGATCCTTGGGCTTGAGGACAACTGGCCACAGCCCTCCTGAGGAACGGGAAAACTCCCATCACTTCCAGGGAAAAACTTATATTCCCGCAGAAGCTTCAGGAGGAGTGTCTGCCCAGTCCTCAGTGGGTGGGTAAGCAGGATGCGACTGGAGGAAGAGTGGCACCCCTTCCCCCAGGGCTCTCTCACTGCGCCACCCCCGCTGGCTGACTGGGCAGGGTGGGGCTGCCCGCCCCTGGGTGCGTCTCCTTGAGGAGACGGAGGCGGCCCAGGGATGGGCTGGTTCCTTGCGGCAGCTTCTCCAGCTGCCCTGGTGCAGAGATTGGCTCCGGGCTGCAGCTAGGTAACAGGCGGTGGGAGGGGATTGGCTCTTTCCGCATCTCCAGCGGAGACTTGGGGGAGGAGATTGGCTCTCGTCGCAGCCTAGGTAACGACAGTGGGAGGGGATTGGCTCTTTCCGCAGCCCAGCTGCTGACCTGGGGGAGGGGATTGGCTCTCTGCAGCCTCAGCAGTGACCTGCGGGGTGGGGGGGGGGAGGGGATTGGCTCCTTGCTGCAGCCTAGGTAACAAGTTTGGGGGGCGTGGGAAGGGGGAGAGGGAGGAGTGGGAGGATAGGCCCAGGAGGGAGCTTGCTTTCCTCTGCAGCTCGAGCACCGAGCATGGGGTGGGAGTCCCGTCTCACTGCAGCCTCTGCGGTGAGCTCAGGGTGGGGGCTGCCGGGCGCCTGAGTGGAACCGGGGTTGTGAGGTGGGAGGGGGCTGCTCAAGGATGGAGGAAGAGGGCTGGGCTGGGCCGCCCAGGCAGCAGTACGGGCGGGGCCGCTCCTCAGGCCCCTCGGAGCTAGCTCGGGGCCACCCTTCCAGCCTGGTGTGCTCCCTGCAAGCCAGGAGCTCCTTGCAGCCCCCTGTCCGGCTGCCCGGCACCGGCTGTCCTGGGGCTCATCTCGCAGACCATGACCCGCCTGGCCCGCAGCTCTCACCGCGGTGGGGGCCCTGCCAAAGGGAGCAGGCCCCTTAACTCTTTGCTGGCTGGTCAGCGGGTGGCTCAGCCCCCCTCTGCTCCTGGGTCCAGGGCTTCTGTTCAGGTTGGTGTATGTGGGGAGACCAAAGGGAGAGGTACACCTGGTGGGAGGCCCTAGGCTCAGGGAGGGTTATGGTGGGGAAAGGATACCTGGTCAGGGCTAGGGAGGTGGGTCTACTTTAAGGACATTGCTTTCTGAAAAGTGCCAGCTTTTTAACCTCTGAATAGAAGGCAACACTGTAGGGTTTCTTTAGCCATTGGGGGCGGCATGTGTAGAAAAGCCCGAATAGCTCTTATTTATTGGTATTCTCTGCTGGTGGCAGTGGGGGTGGCAGTTGGTGCAGGAACTGATCAGAAGAGCAGGAGGGAGACATTTTTGGTACCTGAGGCAGCAGTTGTGACCAAGTGGTGTTGGGGGCTATGTCCTTGAGTGAGTTGACTGATAGGGTGTCAGTGAGCCCTGGGTGTGGTAAGGAAGGGAGTGACAGCTCTGGTGTGAGGGGCACCATGGGGCTGGCCTTGTCAGGGTGGGGTGCCCAGTGAGGATCAGCTGACTGCTTGAGGCTCTCCTGGGACCGCAGTTTACTAGGATCACTGAGAGTGGGGATTCTGGCAGGGATGGATCTTGAGGTGAGCCTGGGCTTTAAGAATTGTGGGTGTTCAGTCTTACTCCTGTCTCTGCCAGGGAAGGGGGAACGACTTTAGGAAGGGCTGGTGACAGCCTGTCCTTGTCATTGGTTGCATCAGGTGGTTGTAAATGCAGGGATTTTCCTCTCCAGCCCACCCCACCCCTTTATGCAAATGATGGCACCATGGGCTGATGCAAGCCCCGCCACCTCTAAGCAATTCTGCATGACAATTTTGCTCCTGCTTGCTGTGGCCAGCTTCCTACAAATCATGTTTTAAGGGATTCCCATTCCTCAGATGAGAAATGCCCCTTATCTTCTCCCTTCTTACACAGCAATGAGGTGGCCCTGCCTTTTGGCCGGGTTGTGTTTCTGGGCCAGATCCTAAGTCCCACCGGCCTGTATGATGATGGTCATGCTAGTAGTTTTTGCTAGCTCCTGGTTTTTTTGGAGGCTGGTATCTGGAGATGGATGAATGGTACAGATGGTAGGGGTAGAGGTTGGCAGGTGAAGGGCTGTGAAGGAATAGTTGGAGTGATGCTAGGAAGGACCTCTTGAGAGTCAGGACAGGGACGGAGGGGCCCCTGGACCCGAGAGCTAAAGTCATGGTGATCTGTCTTTCAGGACATAGATCTGATTGACATCCTTTGGCGACAGGATATTGACCTGGGGGCTGGGCGTGAAATTTTTGACTATAGTCATCGCCAGAAAGAGCAGGATGTGGATAAGGAACTGCAAGATGGAGCGGAGCAGGAGGACACCTGGCCAGGCGAGGGCGCAGAAGTTCTGGCACGAAACCTGCTAGTGGATGGAGAAACTGGGGAGAGCTTCCCTGCCCAGGTACTCCCACCTCTGTTCATGCCCAGAAACATTTTAGAGAAGGCAGTTGTGTCTGGGATGGAGCTGAAGGTATATTTGGGGTTGGGTTTTTTAAGTCACAACTTAAAGTGGGTGGGCTGAGAAAGGAGGAGTGGATGAGCAAAACAGAAACAGAGGGGCCAGGCCTTGCTAACAAACTGCACCGAGGATGCAAAGCACCTAGCAGATTCCTTCTTGTGTGTCAGGACTCTTCCACCCTCCCTCTGTTCTCCTCCAGAGTTAGGGACCTAGGATCAGTCATTAGCCTGGGAACAGAGGGCGAGTGTGGGCTTGCATCTCTGCAGGTCCTCCTTCAGCATCCCCTTGGGAAAGCTGGGGAAGAGGCTTCAAGCCTGCAGGCAGTCGAAGCCCGGGTCAGTCAGACTTACAGTTGCTGTTGCCACAGGTGCCTGGTGGGGAGGACCAGACAGCCCTGTCCCTGGAAGAGTGCCTTAGGCTGCTGGAGGCTACCTGCCCCTTTGGGGAGAATGCTGAGGTGAGCAGGACTCCAGGGAGAGCCCACCAAGCCAGCAGGGCAGCGTGCACGTTTCTTTGCGGCTGCCTGAGGGGCAACTCTTAGTGCTGGCATTGTCCTGGCTGCTGGGGGTGAAATCAGGAAGGAAGAAACAGAACCTCAGGTGGTAGTCTCTGGGAGGAAAGCAGAAGGCTGGTTTTTCCTTCTTTCTGTGTTAAAGCTTCTGTGTTTTGCCCTAGTTTCCAGCAGACATTTCCAGCTTAACAGAAGCAGTGCCTAGTGAGAGTGAGCCCCCAGGCCTCCAAAACAACCTCTTGTCTCCTCTCCTCACGGGGACAGAATCACCATTTGATTTGGAACAGCAGTGGCAAGATCTCATGTCCATCATGGAAATGCAGGTAGGACTATCAGAACAGGACACAAACCTATCGGACTTTATGTGGGTGTCTTACCACTTAGCTGCTTTTTCCCCTCTGGGAAAAGAAAGCGGAACATCTCTATCTGATGGAAAGGGGAACACTGAGCAGTAACTGCCTAGGTGTCTCCTTGGGGCAGTAGAGGTAGAGTCAGGAATAGGGTTTGGGTTAAAAACCCCAGGGCCTGAAGCTTGTAGAGTGGACCTGTCTCCTAGGTATGCTTTTCTTTCCTTCAAGCAATTAAGTACTTGGCTGGGTACTTCAAGGTTTAGCATTTAAAAAGGCTGACATTCATGCAATGCCTTATAGCCATTTTCATCTAACTTGGCCATCGCAGTCATCTGCATTAGCCCTTTATTACTTTAAGGGTGAGGAAATGAAGCTCAGAGAGGTTCAGGGTCACGGCTAGGTTTTCTCACTCCAAGCTTTGGTCTTCTTTTTACTGTACCGATTTTGCAATGAGGAGGTAGTCAATGTTAGGTGTTTTCTTACTCTCCACGGTGGGGGAGTCTGGCCAAACATGAGCTGGTCAGTCCTGCATTGGGGTGGAGTCCATAGGGAGGAAACCCATCTCTGCCAGGCCTGGTGGACCAGCCAGGACCAAGAATTGATGCTGTGGGTTCTCATTTCCAGGCTCTTGTCTTTATACCCATGCAGTTGTGCCTGTGTTGGGTGGCTGCTAGTGTAAGCCCCCAACCTCACAGGGGGAGGGAATCTGCTCTGAGTGAAAGGTGACACTCTTCTTCCCTCCCAGGCCATGGAAGCAAACACATCAACCAGTGAGATCCTATACAATGCCCCTCCTGGAGACCCACTGAGCACCAACTACAGCCTTGCCCCCAACACTCCCATCAACCAGAATGTCAGCCTGCATCAGGCGTCCCTTGGGGGCTGCAGCCAGGACTTCTCACTTTTTAGCCCGGAGGTGGAAAGCCTGCCTGTGGCTAGCAGCTCCACACTGCTTCCTCTGGTCCCCAGCAATTCCACCAGCCTCAACTCCACCTTTGGCTCAACCAACCTGGGGGGCCTCTTTTTTCCGCCACAGCTCAATGGCACAGCCAATGACACAGCAGGCCCTGAGCTGCCTGACCCACTTGGGGGTCTGTTAGATGAAGCCATGCTGGATGAGATCAGCCTGATGGACCTGGCCATTGAAGAAGGATTTAACTCCATGCAGGCTTCCCAGCTCGAAGAGGAATTTGACTCTGACTCAGGCCTCTCCTTAGACTCCAGCCATAGCCCTTCCTCCCTGAGCAGCTCTGAAGGCAGCTCTTCTTCTTCCTCCTCCTCCTCTTCCTCCTCTGCTTCTTCCTCAGCCTCTTCCTCCTTTTCTGAGGAAGGTGCTGTTGGCTACAGTTCTGACTCCGAAACCGTGGATCTAGAAGAGGCGGAGGGCGCTGTGGGCTACCAACCTGAGTATTCCAAGTTCTGCCGCATGAGCTACCAGGATCCGTCTCAGCTCTCCTGCCTGCCCTACTTGGAGCATGTGGGCCACAACCACACATACAATATGGCGCCCAGTGCCCTTGACTCGGCTGAGCTGCC
This sequence comes from Saccopteryx bilineata, assembly GCF_036850765.1. Lineage (NCBI taxonomy): Eukaryota > Metazoa > Chordata > Mammalia > Chiroptera > Emballonuridae > Saccopteryx > Saccopteryx bilineata. The sequence continues at coordinate 376,770,898 of NC_089491.1, forward strand.
ACCACCCAGCACCCTCAAGAAAGGCAGCAAAGAGAAGCAGGCTGACTTCTTAGACAAGCAGATGAGCCGGGATGAGCATCGAGCCCGAGCCATGAAGATCCCCTTCACCAATGACAAAATCATTAACCTGCCTGTGGAGGAATTCAATGAGCTGCTGTCCAAATACCAGCTCAGTGAAGCCCAGTTGAGCCTCATCCGGGACATCCGGCGCAGGGGCAAGAACAAGATGGCAGCGCAGAACTGCCGCAAGCGCAAGTTGGACACCATCCTGAACCTGGAACGGGATGTAGAGGACCTGCAGCGTGATAAAGCCCGACTGCTGCGGGAGAAGGTGGAGTTCCTCCGCTCCCTGCGGCAGATGAAGCAGAAGGTCCAGAGTCTGTACCAGGAGGTGTTTGGGCGGCTGCGAGACGAGAATGGGCGACCCTATTCGCCCAGTCAGTATGCTCTCCAGTACGCTGGGGATGGCAGTGTACTCCTCATTCCCCGCACCCTAGCTGACCAGCAGGCCAGGCGGCAGGAGAGGAAGCCAAAGGACCGGAGAAAGTGAGCCTGGGGAGGAATGGGGGTTGACGCTCACCAAGATTGAAACTGTAGAAGGGCTGGGCCTGGACCTGGACCTACAGCGGGGACTTGAATGCCTTCTTATCCAATAGATCTTCTCCGATGGGATGACTGCGGGTCAGTGGACAGGAAGAGGCGGGCACAGGCGCTGTCTGGCTCAGCTTTCCCACTGGGGAGGGTGGAAATAGCCACTGTTTGGGTGGACAGGGTTCTCACCCAACCCCCTTTCCTTCGAGGGAAGGGGTGGGGAGGTGATGGCATTGATGGAGGCTTGACAAAGGGGAAGGAAGGGACTTGTGAGAGGAAAGGAAAGGAGTAGAAAGTCTCATTCCGGAAAGGAAGGAAGGAAAGAAACCAAAAAAAATCAAAGCTGAAAGAAAAAAGTGCAGGTTAAGATTGAATCTGGCCAGGATTCCAGGCAGCAGGTTTTAGGTGGGACTAGGTCATTGGTGTGAGTAAACCCCACTTCACCCCAGGGCAGGGATGGAGCACCACAGAGTGGGTTCTGGGAGGGGCTTTGTGAACTCTTTCTGCTCCTGCACTTTGGCATCCCTGAAGGGGAGCTCTTAGATTATCTCCTTGAATGTTTCACCACAGGGGAGCCACTGGGACCCAACACTAGTTTGGAAGGTTAGGGTTAAAGGGTAGAGTGGACAGGAAAGGGTCACAAGGCCCCTTGTCGCAGCAGCCCCAACACCAAGCATGTCACTCACTCTCCTGCCACTCCATTTCCCTTGTGCCCAGTCACCACTGAGCTGAGGCTTCCCTGACTCCATCAGACTCCATCAGAGCCTGCATGTGAATGCTGTTTTCTCCTCGCCCCTCACTGGCTGCCCAGAGCTCTTCTGCAGCCTCCTGGGGCTGTTCTGAGACAGGGAGATCATGTGGAGAAACCAGGCAGTATTCAGCACAATGCTGGGGAGTGACCACTCAGGCCTCCCACCAACTGGGCTTGTCACTGGAAAAGACAAAAAACTATAAAACCCAGCAACAACAAAAAAACTAGTCTTAGAGTTTCTTGCGCTTTGGTTTTTTTTTTTTTTTTTTTTAGGGTTTGAGCCCTGTTTCACTGATAGGGTCTAGAATGCTTGTGTTGAGTAAAAAGGAGGTACCCCAATATTCAAAGCTGCTAAATGTTCTCTTTGCCATAAAGACTCCGTGTAACTGTGTGAACATTTGGGATTTTTCTCCTCCGTCCAGAGGTCTCTGTCTGCTTTCTTTTTTGGGTTTCTTCCTAGGAGAATGAGAAGTGCATGTAATGGGGGTTGAGAGCACCTTCCCCCGCACCAGGCTCTTGGCCACAGGAAGCTTCTCCATATCTCCAGCTTAGCAAGGGCTCCTGGAGGACTGTCAGGCAGAGGCAGAGAGGGGAGTGCCAAGGTGGCCATATGGTTCCAGGAGCAGTGTCTTTATTTTTAACTATTTGCTACTGCTGTCCCCCAGCCCAGTCTGGCTCTGGAGTACTGTCTGGACTAGAGGTGTGAGTTAAGTGGGGGAGTGCCGATTCCCTGACTTGAGTAGGGGAAAGTGGACAACACACTAAATGAGAGCAGTAGTGATAGAAGACAGGAACCTGGGAAGTGCTTTTATAAATTATTTTCCTTGTAGATTTTATTTTTAATTTATCTGTGACCTGCCAGGGAGGGGAAAAGAGAGAGAGGTTGTGAGCACATGACAAAATAAAATAAAATGGATGATTCATTCTCAAGTGCAATTTTTCCCTACCTTGAATTTAAACAATAAATAGGCCTCGTGAGGGCTTGCCATTGTGTGGCTAAGGCAGAGCTCATAGGGGAACGTGGGTGGAGTTTGACAATGAGTAATTTAAAAAGACAAAAGAATAGTCAAATACTGTATTAAACCTTCGAAGCAGGTGTTAATCAAGGACTCTTCACGTTTCCCAGCTAACTCCTCAGGATTCAGAATTCTGGCCTTTCCTCATAGGGCTAGGCTAGGAGGAGGTGGCCTGCCTACATGCCAAAGGGTTGTAGAGCGTTGGAGGGTTGTCACAGTATTGACTATGAAGGTGAAAACCTGAGAAATTGACAGGCCCAACATGTGCCAAGTGCTTCAGTGCAACAGCAGAGCCAGACTAGAGAAGCAGGGAGCTAGATGCCAGCTTTTAAGGCATCGGAAAGCTCCAGCTGAGGTGACAAGAATCTGTTCTTGCTCGACACCCCCCCCCCCAATAACCTTGTCTTAATACCAGTGCAGAATATTTCAAGGTACTGGGGGCTTGTTGGCACTGCCACATGCCCATCTTGAGTTGGGCAGCAAATAAATGCTCAAGTAATCAATGTTCACTGGCAGTCTGGTATTACTGGACAAGGTTTACAACCAGAAACCATGATTCTTATAACGGAATCTATGATCTTGAGTTTCCCCGTATCACTGTGTAACTTGGCTCATCCCAGTCTTTCAACTATGTTGCTAGAGTTTATCCTAAGGAGGAATAGAATTCAGGAAATAACATTGATTTCTTAAATTTGTTCCAATTTACAGTGGCTTTCCCCCATCTCTGGTTGGAAAGGGTTGGTCATCTAAATAAGAGCTCTTCCTTAACTCGGGAGTTAAGTAATATTTGTCAGCCAGATTAAACCAAGAATCTTCACTAAAAATTAAGGTTGAAAAATTCATGCTGATAAAAATTACATATAGAAGAGTAAACTGATGGTAAAATTCAGAGTAATGTTTTTATATCCCTTCTAGAAATGTACGTGTATTTTGGTTTGTTTAGTACATTATTGGGCTATCACTTTTATCTTGGTTTTACAACTCTTTAGCTTAAGAGATGTCAAGTTTTTCAAGCAAAAAATTACTCTCGCTCCCTCTGCTAGTGTTGACTTGAGTATTTTTGTCTCCCCTCTCCCATGTCCCCTTGTGGAGAGATGTGCAGTTGTGTCTGGGATCACGCTGATTAGCTGGGGCTTTGGGCCAAGTTGGTCAGCACTGCTGTGGGGCTGACCTCTTTTGCTGCTGGCAGGTGGAGTGGGTGTTACTGCTTCAAGGTTTTTTCTGGCAGGAAGATAGGACTCAAGGCCTGTGAAAGAGCTGCTACACCTAAGACAGTAAGTGGGAAGAAATTCTAGGGTTGGGAAGGAGATGTGCAGGCCTCAATCCTTAACCAAGGTCCAAACTTCAGTGTGACCTGCTTGGGTAGGGGTAGAAGGCTTGCTTTTTCTTGATTTCAGCAGCCCTAGGCTTCACTCAAGCCAATTTCCCATACATCCTAATTCATTTGAGGAGATGGCACTAGACCCATTGTTTCAACATCTGCCTTACATAGATCTCAGCAATGAAGTGGGGGGGGGGGCAGGAGAGCACTATTTCAGTATCAATAAATATTAAAAAAAAAAGAACAGAGAAGGTAACCTAGTGATCTAGAGACCATGTCTGCAAACCTGGCCTCCATGGCTGACTCCCCACCCTTACTTGGGAAAGCTAACAGCATAGTCAGAGCTGGTGATTAGGAAGGTACTTTCCAAAGAACCCTGTCTTCCTCAGGCTGCCCTAGTCTCTGCTTTAACAGCCCCAGGTTAGCCAGGCCTTGCTGCTCTTCAGGCCTGTTCGGCAAATACCTGGAAAAACAAGTGCCTTGCATGAAAAATAACCCCACCATCTGCAAGTCTCCTACCACACCCAGTAGGCATTGACCTAGAGCAACAATTGGAAAGTCAGACAATCAGTTTTAGGGTACCTTCAGCCAGATGTTCATTTCCTTATTGATGCTATCCATATACAAATACAGGTAACTAGATTGGTGTCTGCCTCTCTGGAAGTTGTTTTCACACAGCCAAGTGCAGAAATGTTCTAGCAAAACCCATGTGCCTGATTATCTGAAGTGATTAAGCCTTGTTTTCCAATCACTGATTCATCTGGGAAGTAAATAGGGACAGACCTTTGACTTGTCTTTTTGTCAGTGTACCAAGAATGGTAACCCTCCTTCACCTTGACTTTCTTCTCACAGAGGTCAGTCAGCCTCCTTGCCTCTGGTTCTGTCTTCATCTTGGCGCAGCCAGGGACTCTGGGGAGTGCATGTGAAACCTCACACCTGATTGAGTTCTAGTCCTTTTTCTGTCCAGGTATTCATTGAAAGCGAATTAGTTGAGAAACAACCTAGTGTGCATGCTATCTCCTAAGGAGAGTATGGGATCTTGCTAGAGGTGTGTTTTCAAAAATCAGTTGGATAGAAAATTCCTTTTTGAGTATTCAAAAATACAATAGTCTTAAATTTGGTTCTTTGTTTCAATCTAACTTTTAACTGCAGACTGAAGACAAGTTGCACAGTATTTGTTACTTCATTCCAGATGCTATTTCAACCAAGAAAGCAAAACCTAGTTCAGTTTACATGGGGAGAGGTGGAAAGACCAAAGAGTTGGTGCTCTGCCCTGTCCCAGAGCCAGGCCCCAAAGCTGCCCAGGCTGACCCCAGACTATGCAAACAGTAAACAGGCCAGGATTGGTCAAAGTCGAGTAGGATTTAAAAATCCATGTGGAGCAAACACTGAAGCTTTGGTACCATCACCACCATGCAAATCAACAAGGTCACAGTGCAGACCCAGACCTGCTGTTGAATATTTTAACACAAAGTATTTAATATAAGCAAAAACTATAGAACTGAATTGTCAGCACATATTGTAAACTTAAATGTTTCAACCTTACCTTGGAGTTCTGCCACTTAAAATGACCTAATGAAAAAACGCCTTAGAAATAGACTACAGTTGACCCTTGAACAATGTGTTTGAATTGCACAGATCCACATATATGTGAATTTTTTTCAATAAATACTGTAAATATATTTTATGGGTAACATTTTCTTTTCTCTTTATTGTAAGAATACACATAAAATATAAAATATGTGTTAACTGTTATTGGTAAGATTTCTGGTAAACAGTACAGTAGGCTATTACGTTTTTGGGGAGTCAGGTTATATGCGAATTTTCAACTGCATGGGGGAGGGGTGTTGGTGCCCCAACCCCTGTGTTGTTCAAGGGTCAACTACTGCTTTACTTGCCCCCACAAAGCAGGGCCTACTATGCTTTTCACCCCAGCACAATGGTTTTATTTCTGATTTTATTTGCTTTCAATATTCAGCACTTTATTCAGCAGGAAGCTCTCAAGGCCAAGGTCAATTAAAAGTCATTCATATAAGAACAAGATTAGCAACTTGAACACATTGGCTGGGAAAAAGCAGTAACTTTTGAAGAAAACCTCAATGCTAGACAGGCAAACCAAGGGTGACGGAGAATCTTAAGCTTCTCTATCAAACTTCCTTAACGACACACCAGAATGCCAGGATGCCTCTACTTGGCTGCTTCCTACTGCTACAAGGCAAGGTGAAGATTCCTTTCTTTACTAAGCTGAATGTGGGTCTGCAAGTGATACTGGTATTTCAAATGCTAGAGGAGGGAAAACACTGAGCCTGGACTTAGTTCAGTCCTATTAGCTCGAAATTTTTAAATGGAATACCCTCATGAAAAGATTCAACTTGCAGATCAGATTAATCCCCATACCAATCAGATAACCTAATCAGATCGATTCAATCTCAAACAGATTCCAGGCTCCATACATAGTTCAGGATCTGGAGCCATTTCAGAATTACAGTTCCACCAAAATTATTTTGGAGTAGCAATTTCCTCTATCATTTTCTCTTTCTGCAGGACGGAAGTCATTTTAACAGATTCCCAATGCCACAGGCCATAGACTGTAATGATATGCAAAGCATGCGTAGCCAAGCACCAAATGGCCATGGGCTAAAACCAAATTGAGCTGAGTGTGAATGAGTTCTGGTATATTAGATTACATTTGAAAATAAGTACTTAAAAACTCAGCTACTAAAAATTTATAGTCAGAACTTCCAAATGACACTGAAAAGCAGAAATAATTGTTCCTGAGCACTGTCCATTGATAGAGTGCTTCACACTGGTCATGTACTAGACTAACTTTGGAAGACTGGAAGAGCAAGGTTTTCTTTTTTCAACTGGCTCTGCCAGTGTTGAATACCTCCAATAATGATGCTGTCATTACATTAGTAAGCTTTCCTTCCTTTTTAATAGTAACTAAGGTAATAACTTGTCTCCTCTTCAACTCCTAGGCAAGAGGTCCACGGTGATGCAAAAGCCATCCAACAAACACGTTTTGCACTGCCTGAAGAAAAGCTCTCCGAATCCTTTCTGACTTAATATTTGTTGTGCCTATGTTATTTCTTACATTTCTGCATGCACTTGTGCCTTCAATAATCACTTGAGAAATTTTTACTTTTGTGAGAGGGAGGGAAGGACAGAGCATCAACTCATAGTTCCATCACTAGTTGTTCAATTGCTTCTCATCGTGCTTTGACTGGGGGACTCAAGCTGAGCCAGTGACCCCTTCCTTGCTCAAGCCAGCATCCTTGGGCTCAAGCCAGTGACCTTGGGATTATGTTGTTGATCCCACACTCAAGCTGGCGACTCTGCACTCAAGCCAGGGACCCTATGCTCAATCCAGCAACCTTGGGGTTTCAAACCTGGGATCTCAGTGTCCCAAGCTGACGCTCTATCCATTGTGCCATCACTGGTAGGATGAGAACATTTTTTTCTTAAACCTTGAAATGTGATAGTTGGCTTTTAAAGATAACGAAATTGTGTATGTGTATTTCCAATTCAATTTTCATTGTATGTATTATCAATTTCATTGTCGTCCCTGGAGAGAATGATATGGTTTTACAAAAGTTCAGGAATCCAGAAATGACAATGAAGTAGGTTCCAGAGGTTAAGGTACAAAGCTGAATAGCAGCCCATTCTGGACACACACCAAAGGTGAAGGCTAATTTCAGTGCATTTTATGAGGCAGAGCAGAACCCCAACTCACCCCAACCTTTTTTTCTTTTGAGAGGTGGGGGGGAATGAGAGAGATGAGGAGCATCAAGTCTCACAGTTGTGTCACTTTAGTTGTTCTTTGATTGCTTTTCATACGTGTCTTGATGGGGAGCGGGCACTCAAGTTGAGCCAGTGACCCCTTGTTCAAGCCAGTGACATTGGGCTTTAAGCCAGCAACCTTTGGACTCAAACCAGCAACCATGGTATCATTTTCAATGACCCCATGCTCAAGCCGACAACCTTAGGGTTTTAAACCTGGGACCTCAGTGTCACTGGTCAATGCTCTACCCACTGGGCCACCACCTGTAAGGCTCACCCCAACTCTTATATAGGTACTGACTGCTCTGCTGCTACTATGACCTCTGCACAGAAAAGGCCTCCCAGCTCCATCTTATGTCCCCCCAAACTCACAGGAAGCGTTATGAAAAAGTATTCAAATAATCAGTTTATCTGAAACAAATGCTTTGTATTAAAGAGTAGAGCTGAACTGTTACACCACTGATTTGATCTCACTGGAAATCCTATAAATAACAAAAGTCTACTCCCATTTTGGCTCTAGAATTATAGGCAAAAAATAATGTTAAGAAAATAGATGATATTTTAATTCGGTGATCAAATCCAAGGCCAATTACTGAAAATTCTGGTAACTTTTTTTTTTTTTTTTTTTTTTTTAGATTTTATTTATTCATTATAGAGAGGGGAGAGAGAGAGAGAGAAGGGGGGAGGAGCAGGAAGCATCAACTCCCATATGTGCCTTGACCAGGCAAGCCCAGGGTTTTGAACCAGCAACCTCAGCGTTTCCAGGTTGATGCTTTATCCACTGCGCCACCACAGGTCGGGCTTTTTTTTTTTTTTTTTTCTGGTAAGTTAACTTTAGCTAAGGTCATACAAATCTATGAAATACACGAGCCAGGATCTAAATCTAACTCAAGACTCCGTGTTTCCAAACATACCAGAGTCTGGAAGTGCTATCAGGTCAGAGTGCTAAACAACCTTTGAGCAATATGCAGACAGAATGATGTGACAATATGTATAATCTCTGAAGCAATTATAAATGCTCAAAAAACATTTACTCCATTCACATGGTGAGACCTCTCAAAAATTCAGGCTACGCACCAGATTCTCAAGCCTACATAGAGTGTTCAAGAGATTAAAAACCATAAAAGTGTGCAAGTTGTTTCCAACAGGCTGAACCTGTAAGGTAAGAAAAGGCAAGGTGGGTTTCTAGCAAGACTTAAGACAAATCAAGGATTATAAATCTATATAGTTTTATTAAGACAAAAACTGACAGTGTAGTATGAAGTTTACATTTAAACAAAGTTCTCACAGAAACCTAACACATGCCTAAAAAGATTTTACAATGGAGTTCTAGATGCAGGTCTGGATGATATCAATAACTGATGGATCTCATGAGTCAAGACAGCATTTAAGGTATTAATTCTTAGGATTAAAAAAACTTTTCGTTTTGTGTTTTAAACTGAACCACTGCCCCAGCATGAAAATTTAATCTCCTGAGACCAGGGCTTTTGAAATAATCCAACTCTTGAGTGATTCAATGTACTTGTGCTGTCAGTGGCTGAACCCCGCCACCAATGGTTTCAGAGTTCTAAGTCCAAAAAACAGAGGCTCCAAGAGTTTTCCATCCTAAGAGGATGGGTCCTTCTCTTTACTCTCACACTTTGCTACCCTCTTCCCCTCCCCAAATAACTCAGCCAGTAGCTTGGATGGACAAGCTAGTATTTATAGCTTCACAACTAGAAAAGAAAGGGTCTTCTTGTCAATTTCAAGAATTAGCACCTCTAAGACAGAATGATCTGCCTATGTATATGCTTCAATAAAGACTTCCCTTCCCAACCAGTTTCCATCCCCAAAATGGCAGCTTTGGTAACTTATCAACTGGCTTAGTCCTTTGTTGGGAATAGCATTAAGCTCAGGCAGGGAACACCTTGGTTTTTAAGTTTCAGGCAGTCACAGCTTTTATAGTCTCTCACAGTTCTCAGATTGCCAATGACATTTTTTGAAAAGATAAAATATTCTGGACACAGAACCAAATCATTAATTGTTTGTTCATTCCATTGTTTCATCACTCACCCAACCAGGCCCTAAATTTTAACAAAACAATCCTACCGATCTCCCTTTATTCCCACCCCACCCCTCCCACCCCCAAATAATACACCAGTAATAGCCAAAAACTACAGACATGCTACGCTGTAAAAATGCAGTTAACACTATTGGGAAGAAGGCTGTGGGTTGTGGAGATGCTCTTTGAAGATCTACAGTATCTTTTTGCTCTCCCACACACCTATTCTGCAAGTTCTATCCTTCATAGAAGGCTCTTTGCTTTTCTCAGCAAAGTGCAGAATGGGATGCCTTGAAACACTTATCCTTCTTCCCTTCCATTTGGATGGGTGTGCAAACTATACAGCATGAAACGGCTTTAAAGCACTTGGGCTGCTGTAGGGCACCGAAACTATACTGGCTCTTCAAAGGACATCTCAAGCCACCTCTATGGTATCAAGACAAGTAGAACTCCTTCCCCTTCCCACTTGAAACCCACAGTCATGTGACAGGGGCTGGTACTCAGGAGCATTAATTCTTGTCATCTTTTTTGTCATCATCCTCCGAGGGGTAGGAATGCCACGTCAGCCTTTCCTCATAGAAGGATATGACAACCTGGGGGCACTTGACATTGGCTTCCTTGGCTGGGACCAGGTCAGCCTCATCAGAGTTTTTCCTGCAGAACAAAGCACAGAGAGACTTTGAGACCTGGTGCTAGTGGTCTCCCAACTTGGATCACCCAAAGGACAGGACTTTAAAAATATTAATTCCAGAAGCGTAAGCTAGGGAAGGGTGCTAACATGGCCCAGGCAGCATTTACTGGCAGCTTTTAGTCAAGAGACATCCTTGTCCAACTATAGTTGAAAATCCCCTCTGGGTATCTGTCAAAAGCTAGGTGACATAATATCACGAACGAACCTCTGGGAAAGGTAAAAAACAGCGTAACTCTCGATTCTCTGAAGGAAGAAGAGAGGCTATCGTATTCTTCCAAAAGCCATGTGCCAACTGCTAAGAGCCCATGGAGAGATCTTGGCTTTCTAATAGTATTTCATACTATGTTGGATAACACTGAATACCAACCTGACATTGGCCAGAGACACTTGGATGGACACTGACTCCTAATCATACTTTTTAAGATTACCAAATGCCATGCTCACACAGATATACTACAACTCCCAGATGCTTTAAAATGGTTCTAAAACACTGGGAGGTAGAAAATGAACGAACTATTTTATAATGCTCTATTTTCTTCTGAATATTAAAATGTTCTCAAAATTTGAAAATCACATCCATATTACATAGGACAAAGGAGTAAGCTCTATCTTCAGGTCATTGAGAAGGTTCTAGATGGAAGTAGTAGTATAGGGCAGGTAGCAGATAGATGATAGGATCTCTGATGAAACAACACTCAAAAGTTCCAGAAACCGAGCAACAGGTAAACCAAAGCCACACAGTGCCATGGGACCAAAGAGTAAGCTCGTAAGGTATGTTTCTGAACAACGAACTCTTTCACTGCATAGGAATATTAGCTATTTTTGGAAATGGACAAGTATCTCCACTCCCCAGGAAAGTAACTTCAAAATGAACTTGGTTTTATAATCAACATCAATCTTAACCTGTTGAGTTCTATTCAGCTATAATCTTTACGCACAGCAGTGAGTCACCTGAAGGAGCGCACATCTTAGGCAACATGGCGATACTACTATAACTCAGACTGGTCAAATGCAGACCGAGAAAGTGTATTCTAGTTGGCTTGAATAACTCCTGGAATCAATTCTTTCCCTCCAAATGCAGTACCTTAAAAATGAACTTAAAAAAAAAAAACCCCACAACAACTAAAAAAAACCCCAACCAACCCTTTTCTTCTATGGGCTAACAACAAATCAGCTAAAGGGTTAGATTCAGTCAACACCTAGCGAATGCACAGGAAAACAGGTTTAGGTAGCTGTGACATAGGCTTTCTGTGGTGGTAAAGTCAGGCCTCTCTGGCCACCTTCTAAAGGGGAATTAGTAAAGATGTGAGTTTCACAGAAGGTTCTAGACTGACAAAAGGACAAAGTACCCAGAATGATGCCTTCACAGGCAAAGGCTTCGAACTGTTCACTTCTAATTTATATTTTAAAAACAATGGCTAAGAGCCTGACCAGGTAGTGGTGCAGTGAATAGAGCGTCGGACTGGGATACGGAAGGACCCAGGTTCGAGACCCCGAGGTTGCCAGCTTGAGCGCAGGCTCATCTGGCTTGAGCCAAAAAAAGCTCACCAGCTTGGACCCAAGGTTGCTGGCTCAAGCAAGGGGTTACTCAGTCTGCTGAAGGCCCAAGGTCAAGGCACATATGAGAAAGCAATCAATGAACAACTAAGGAGTCCCAACGAAAAACTGATGATAGATGCTTCCCATCTCTCTCCGTTCCTATCTGTCTGTCCCTATCTATCCCTCTCTCTGTTCCTGTAAATAAATAAATAAATAAATAAAAATTAAAAAAAAAAAAAACACACAGAAAATAATGACTAAGATGCACTGGGGCAGGGGGAGAAAAATAAGTATTTTCAATTAACCAAAAAAGGGGGGGTGCATGTGGGAGCGGGAAGCAGGATTCCTTTTGGACAGAGAAAGGAGAAGTATGGAAAATTTTGGGTTAATTACAGTGCTTAACATTCTCCTGACAATTACTTCCACTAGGCTGTTTCATGGAGTATTACTATCACTGGTGTTTATACTTAATGGAGAAAAAAATAGGCTTGCTCTATGTTTAGTATATAGAAAAGGGGCCTTGCTGACCCCTGCTGGATGATCCTGGAATTGTAGAATATGTACAAATTGGGAAGACTCAAAACAATTAAGGACAAAGGAAAAGCTACAGAAATTCCTTCCTAACTCAGAGGAGGTAACAGAATTTCTGAGCCTGGGGCCAGCCCAATTTTTATTAAGGAGGTGGTAGAAGAGAAGGGTGGTTCAATCACATTTCATATTTTTTCCTTTCACTTAGAAAAGTGAAATGTGATTCCTCCCCATACCCTCTCCACTCTAGATTTTCTCCCACCTCCTAAAAAATGGCCAAACATCTGAAAATCCTAAAGGCCCCTACCTGTAAATCATGAGTCCAGGCTGGCAGTCAGGCCGAGGGTCACTATCGAAGGACTATGCCATCTTAAAGATTTCACACCTGGGTGACTGGAATTTCGAAGGTCCAGCTCTTTCCTCTGGCATGGAACAAATGGGAGAAGAAAAACACAACCATACAAAGCCACTGGCAGACTCACCATTTCATCAGGAACATGAGCTCGCCACTGGAGTCTGTAGCTCCAATAATCCGCTCCGGCTCCAAACCCCGGGCAAAGCCTCGTGGCTTTTCTGACTGCAAAAACCAGAGGGATTGAACCGTTTTAACGATGTGGGACTGCTATCCAGACTAGAGCTACTCCTGTTTCTCTGATTCACATATCCAAACTCTTGTATTTCACCAATACTACAGTTTCAACTCACAGGCCTTTTAGAATGGTTCTGAGTGATACCCCACCAAGGTGTGAAATGCTTGACATTTCCCCACGTGTAAAAAGGGACACATATCTCAAGCAAAATAAATGTTCACAAAGGTTTCTTCACATTCAAAAGATGACTTACTTCGAGGTACTAAGAATAAATAGCTACCTCAAGCCTGTAACGATTAAAACATTGAATGCTATCTACTTACGAAAATGAATTGTTCTTGAACCTTCAGATAAAATAATTATGTGGCTTTGTGAAAGAGAAGTGAGCCAGGCCCCAAAGATTTTGTAAGCATTAGCCTAAGATTCCGGAAGAAGTGAGGGATGGCTGCTGATATTCAAGAAGCAGCAAAACAAAATGCTAAAATGATCTGGCTTTCAGCTTCTTTGACAGCAGTAAGAATTCTGACTAGTGACCGTCCTTAGGGGGTGGTAAAGGAGGGTATGGAGTGATAAATGGTGATGGACAAAGACTGGATTTGGCGGTGGTGAACATACAATATAGTATACAGAGCTGTGCTATAGAACTGGGCACCTGAAAACCGTATCATTGTTAACTAGCATTATCCCAATAAATTCAATTAAAAAACTAAAAAACAAACCATCCTTACTCCTGTTCCTACCTCTTCTTTCTTCTTCTTTGGTTTGCTCTCCTCTCCCTTATCTTCAGAATCAGAGTCAGCTTTGCGCTTGCCTCCTTCTGATTTATCTGTCTCATGTGCTGTTTTCTGTGACTGTAGAAACTCAGCAATGAGGTCGGGGCAATCCAGATTCTCTTCTGGCTCCCACGTGTTGTCCTCACTGAAATCAGAAGGCACAGTGAGTCACTTTCCACTCAAAGTTAGCTTGCTCATACAAAGGAGAAGCACAGCAAGACAAGAGCTGGTGTCCTTGGAAAAGAGGAGTTAAGAATGAGTGACTAGATTTTGCCTAACACCAAGAATTCGGCAAAGTTAAAATCTCTTGGGCATGAGGAGGGGCTTTTAAGTACAAATTGAAAGTTAGAAACTTGCCTCTTTCAAAGGAAAATTACTTTCTCTTTGCAAATTTGGACCAGTCTAAAGCCACACACAAAACTGCTCCTCAGAAATCACTGTCTTGTATTATATAGCACTTTGTACATAGAGCTCATTTTCCTAGTTAGACTCGTAAGCCATGAAAAGCCAGGTCTAAATCACACTGTACACCCCAGGCCCTGCACATTATTAGATTCTTGAGAAAGAGTTGGTTACTAAATGAATGGATTTACCCAGCTCAGTAAAACTTACTCTGAGAAACCCTTCCACTTGAGGAGGTACTCCACTTTGCCCTTTACAACTCGACGGTCGAGAACTTTTTCCACCACATATTCCTCTTCCTCCTCTTCTAGCACTTCCTCCACTTTCTTCTTGTTTTGCTTTTTCCCCATAGTGCCCGCCAGCTTTCTGGTATAAAGGGTGACGCTGCTAAAATGATGAAGAAAACAAAAAGGACGTTAAGGGCACATTCTTCTTGGTTAAGTGAATATATGGATGTTAAGAAAAGCAGGAACAGCACAGATGACTTTAATAGTGTGTGCTGCTTATTTAAGTACCATGCCTATTCATCTTCATACACAATGAAGTTTCCTGATACACTCAGCTATTAGAAAGTTAGCCCTAATTTCACAGCAAAACTTTTTTATTCTTACATATACTTAAAACTTTTATACATATTCTTCCTAAGTTAAAAACTTTCCATATAAAGCATGAGATCAAAATATATTAAAAGAAAAGCAAGCCTGACTGGGCAGTGGCGCAGTGGATAGAACATCGGACTGGGATACGGAGGACCCAGGTTCGAGACCCCAAGGTTGCCAGCTTGAGTGCGGGCTCATCTGGTTTGAGCAAAGCTCACCAGCTTGAGCCCAAGGTCACTGGCTCAACCAAGGGGTCACTCAGTCTGCTGTAGCCACCCCCCAGACCCCCACCCCCAGGGTCAAGGCACATAAGAGAAAGCAATCAACGAACAACTAAGGTGCCGCAACAAAGAATTGATGCTTCTCATCTCTCTCCCTTCCTGTCTGTCCCTCTATTTGACTCTGTCACTGTGACTAAATAAATAAATAAATAAATAAAATTTTAAAAAAGGAAAAAGAAAAGCAATCCTTCTAAACAAAAAGGACATTAAGGGCACATTCTTCTTGGTTAAGTGAATATATGGATGGTAAGAAAAGCAGGAACAGCATAGATGACTTTAATAGTATTTCCTCATGTATAAGGCGCACCTTAATTTTAGGACCCGAAATTTGAAGGAAAAAATAAAGGAAAAATTTACATAAAGTTATTAAACTCAAGTTTTATAAAATTCATACAACTCATCACTGTCAAAACTTCCATCCATTAGCTTGTCCTCATCTATGTCTGATGGTGAATCACTGTCTTCAACAATGAGCGCAAAACAGCAGGAAATGCAAGTAAAAAGAATCTACAACCACTGTATAAGATGCACCCAGGTTTTAGACCCCAAATTTCTCAGGAAAAGGTGTGCCTTATACATGGGGAAATACGGTATACACATCAAACATATACCTCCAATCCATACTTTCTCCTAGTCTGTTTTCCATTTCATTATAATACCAAACTTGTACTGTGGGAAATAGCTTGTCCTATTTATTAAACATCTAGTTTTATTTCCCATTTTGTATATGCAATGTTAAATCACCTTCTCTTTTAAGTTCCTTTAAGGATCTTTATGCAGTCTTTTCTCAATGCCACCATTAATTCACAAGTTTCTTGTTATTTAAATTCTCATTCTACTTAGTTTATTTCTAAGGCTGAGAAATGCCAGCATGACCATGAAAATCTCTGAAGTGGAGAACTGCAATAATTTGGAAAATGAGTCTGTATATGTGTGTGCGTGGGGAGTAATAATTATCATAGATAATAGAACCCGATTGAATTCTTTTTATTTTTTTTTTTAAAGACTTTATTTGTTAATTTTACAGAGAGAGGAAAGGGGCAGAGCAAGAAGTACCAACTCACAGCTGCTTCACTTGAGTTGTTCATTGCTGGCTTGTTGCTTGTCAGATGGGCCTTAACTAGGCAAGCCCAGGCTTTCAAACCAGCAACCTCAGCGTTCCAGGTCGCTGCTCTATCCACTGTGCAACTAAGGCCAGACTGATTTTATTCTTAAAATATATCATCAGGGTAGGTAACCTCTAAGGGCTTTTCCAGTGCTAAAATTCTATTTTCTTTTTTGTCTTTCATACAACTGACTGCTGGTAGGCTTAAAGCCTATGTGTACCAATTTGTGTCAGTAGGTGGCATCATAAGCTACCGACACAATAAAACGGATCTAGGAAACTGGCCAAAATCTACAAATTGATGGATCAGTTGCCCAGAATGAGATACAAAGAATCAAGAGTAGAGTAGATGATCCAAACAAGAAAGACATTACCACCATGTTGGAATTTAAGATAATTTGGGGTTAAACTGGTTGTTCCTAGCTTCCTTGGAAAAAGGAATCTAAGTTGAAACTCTTCAAAATACTTTAAAACTGGCTTGAATATAGATGGAATGTATTTTACACAGAAATAGTCCACATATAGACCATATGAAATTTAAAAAACTTTTCATAAAAGTCAGGATCATCATTATAAATTAGTTCTATTATCACACAAAACTAAATGTACCTTTTTAACACTCTCCCTCTCCGTTTTACATAACGAAGAGGCTTTCCTAGTGTTCCAAACCCTCTTTTAGAGAAAATGCCAGGAGCCTTCCTTTCCTCCTTTCAGGAACAGACTAATCACTGGACTGAATGTAATCTTTGGCTAATTCCTAGCTAGCTTTCACTGTGCCTCTGATTCAGAGACTATGCTTCCCAAGGAAGGTGCTTTCAGTTTCTAGAATTCTGACTGGCATATGACAAGTGTTATTTTATGAGTAAAGAAAACTCTACCTTTCCTTTTGGATAAATGCAGTAGTGTTTTGTGGGTTTTTTTAAAAAGTGCTACTCCTTGCTTGCTTCTTTTCACCTATGGTTGAAGGGGTAGAGCAAGATTCACCTTCATCATCAGTGTTTGGTAAAAAGTGCAGAGAAGCCTAACCAGGCGGTGCCATAGTGTATAGAGCATCAGACTGGGACACAGAGGACCCAGGTTCGAAACTCTGAGGTCGCTGGCTTCAGCACGGGCTCATCAGCTTGAGCATGGGGTCACTGGCTCGGCTGTAACCCTCTGGTCAAAGCACAGCACGTATGAGAAAGCAATCAATGAACTAAGGTCCTACAACAAAGAATTGATGCTTCTCATCTCTCTCTCTCCTATCTGTCTCTCTCTCGCTTAAAAAAAAAAAAAGTGCAGAGAAAAATAAAATGACAATCACCTTTAGATAATAAAAGGCTACACAAATTCCTAACATTAATTTGACTTGAAAATTGGAAGACATTCCCTTTCTTAATAGAAGAAAAACAATGAGTTACAGATGATCCAAACAGTAAATGTCTGCTAATAACCCTTCTAAGTAATTAAATTTAAGAACGGAAAGGCCGTGGGTTCCATTCCCAGTCAGGGCACAGACAAGAAGCAACCAATGAGTGGGTGTACAACTAAACGGAACTAAGGGGAACAAGTTGATGTGTGTGTGTCTCTCTCTCACCCCTTCCTTCTCTCCCTCTTAAATCAATGAAAAAAATTAAAAAACAAAAACAAACACTTGTACACTGAAAATTGTTATTAACCAATGTTACCTCAATAAACTTAACTTTAACAAATAACAAAATAATATCTATCCTAAAAGAAGAAAAAGAAAAAGAAATAGCATTGAATACTGTCCGTCTGACCCTACTACTATGTCCCAAGAGGGCCATGACAGCTTCTGGCTCATTTCTAGCTACTGTAGGCCTCCCCTCCCTTTATCATTAGCATGGCCCCAAGGAGTAGGACTCATAGAATAGAATAATAATAAAATCCCTTAGATTGGGTAAAGAATCCCCTCCCCCCCCATGGGGAAATCTAAACTAACACCTTTTGATTTTCATCTTTCCTCACTTTAAGGCATTGTCCTAAGAACTCAAATAAGTAAAGAAAGCAGAAAACAGATTCCCACTTTTATCTGAGCTTTCTGAACTGGTTCATCCCAGCATCTACCTCCAAAGACTGGATTATTAGAGATTCCAGCTAGGCTTCTCAATGTGAGTTTTCCCTCTTATTTATATTTCCTAAATAAGCTGTTTTCAAAATCAGCAGAGAAGTAGACTAACTACAAAACACACTCTTCCTATAGAATCTCGTACTTTCAAAAGAACCAAGAACTCCCTTAAGTATTATGACAGGCAAATTATTCTCATACAATTTCCAAGTGGATTATTTCAAGAGAAACCTCTCCCTGAACATGGCAGTCTCTAAACACTAGCAGAGATATCTAGAAGGAGAGCTCTCAATTGGAAATGCTTAGCAAGGAAATTTCAAAGTAACTCAGATCAGTGTAATAGCATCATGGAAAAATGCCTTTAGCCAACACTATATATGCCACTCCCCCTCACCATCCTGGCAACCAAATGATATCAAAAGTGCCATAATCATTGAACAAAGGGCCAAAATATATGAAAAGATATCACAAGAGGCATACACATGGGCAAATAACTCTAGATGAACTCAGAAATCTTAATTTTTGGACAAGTCTTCTCAAAGCTTATCATGAGGTTGCAGACAAAAAATAAAAATGTAGTTAATTAAGATGCTATAACTTTTACCTACATATTTACAGTCAGCAACATTTTAAGATGCCTAGAAAAAGAATACATTTGTATTGCGCTTCATAGTTGCTACCTCATTATCTCAGCTGGAACAGAAACCATTCTGTGAAACCAGCCATTCAGATGTTACTGGCAACTCACAGATAACAGAACAGATCTACATGAAATAAATCACCTAAGGTCACGTAATTAACCAAAGAGCATATAGCACTTGAGTAAGGACATCTCCTACCAAGGCTGGGCTAACTCACCCTGATGCACAAACAGAACTTGGAGGGAGAATTCCCTCCGGTTGTCCAAGGAAAGAACCAAGAGGTCTTTTAAGATGGATCCTCCCTGCAATTTGTCATCAGAATAAGGAAATGACTGACAATAATTTTCTTTCAAAATAGACCTTGGAAGGTGTCCCTGTTTAAAAAAAAAAAGAAAAAGAAAAGATTTTTTGATTGGTAACTCGAATATGAAGGTATTCCCTGTTCATTAGACGAGCAAGCAATGACAAAGCGTTTATTTTTAGTGCCCCAGCAGTCTTCTGAGTCTTTTAAGTAGACAACTGCTAGACAGTACTGAATTTTTGAAGTTAAACACCTAGCAAGTTGTCTGGAGAGACAACTACTGAGAAAAATGCCAATTTTAAGAAACAATAAAACGCCTAGTGTCCCAATGAATCCAAGAATGGTGTGTAAGTCTGAAGCAAGCATCTTTTTTTTTTTTTTTTTCATTTTTCTGAAGCTGGAAACAGGGAGAGACAGTCAGACAGACTCCCGCATGCGCCCGACCGGGATCCACCCGGCACGCCCACCAGGGGCGACGCTCTGCCCATCCTGGGCGTCGCCATGTTGCGACCAGAGCCACTCTAACGCCTGGGGCAGAGGCCACAGAGCCATCCCCAGCGCCCGGGCCATCTTTGCTCCAATGGAGCCTTGGCTGCGGGAGGGGACGAGAGAGACAGAGAGGAAAGCGCGGCGGAGGGGTGGAGAAGCAAATGGGCGCTTCTCCTGTGTGCCCTGGCCGGGAATCGAACCCGGGTCCTCCGCACGCTAGGCCGACGCTCTACCGCTGAGCCAACCGGCCAGGGCTGAAGCAAGCATCTTGAACTCATAGCTCTTTTAAGAAAAAAGAAAAAAAAAAAGCACTCGCAATTCTCCTCACACACCCTCTACTCCTGTATTTAGGAAACAGAAAATGGAAAGGAGAAACAGTGCCACTTGAAGTTCAGCAGAAGGAAGGAATGTGATACAATATTAGACATTTAAGTAGTTGGTCCTGTGAAAGAGTATGAGGAGGATCTGAGAGGACAATGTGTACAGGGCTCCTGATCTGTCAGACAGGAATTATAAAGGAATTACCCTGGGAATGTTCACACTGATTTCTTGCCAGCTTGAAGGACCAAATTCCAGATGTTGGGACAAGGTAACATTAACATCTACAGATCTCTGAAACCAAACCAGCAGGGCTTTTAGCTAAGCAATAAAGTGAAGCATTTATAATGTTGGTCTGGTGAGGTGACCATCTTTACTAAGAAAAATTCAAAGGAAAGCAGACCTTTAGTAAATAACTTTCACCTATATTAGCATAAGAATCACCTATAGAATTTATAAATACAGATCCAATGAATCAGAAAGTAGGGTGCATTTACTTTTTAATTTTGTTCTTTAAATTCTAATGTAACACATGTAATTCACATTCAATCACTACAAAAATATAATACTTAATGTAAGAAATCAAAGTTCCCTGGATCAAAATCTGTCAAAGCCTGTTTTTGTTTTTCTGTATATAAACTAACACAGATATACATATGTGAAAAGATATTATAATTCTACAACTTGGCCCTGGCCGGTTGGCTCAGTGGTAGAACGTCAGCCTGGTGTGCAGGAGTCCCGGGTTTGATTCCTGGCCAGGGCACACAGGAGAAGCGTCCATCTGCTTCTCCACTCCTCCCCCTCTCCTCTCTCTCTCTTCCCCTCCTGCAGCCAGGGCTCCATTGGAGCAAAGATGGCCCGGGCGCCGAGGGTGGCTCTGTGGCCTCTGCCTCAGGCGCTAGAATGGCTCTGCTTGCAACAGAGCAACTCCCCAGATGGGCGGAGCATCGCCCCCTGGTGGGCATGCCGGGTGGATCCCGGTTGGGCGCATGCAGGAGTCTGACTGCCTCCCTGTTTCCAACTTTAGAAAAATACAAAAAATAAAATAAAATAATAATAATAATAATAATTCTACAACTTGCCTTGTTATATATTTTTTTACATTGTTCCATAAAAGATTTCCCTTCTTCACACCTGCACAGAATTCCATACTGCAGTGGTCCCCAACCCTGGGCCGCGGACCAGTACCGGTCAGCAGAGAAAGAATAAATAACTTACATTATTTCTATTTTATTTATATTTAAGTCTGAACGATGTTTTATTTTTAAATATTGACCAGATTCCCTGTTACATCCGTCTAAGACTCATTCTTGACGCTTGTCTCGGTCACGTGATACATTTATCCGTCCCACCCTAAAGGCCGGTCCGTGAAAATATTTTCTGACATTAAACCGGTCCGTGGCCCAGAAAAGGTTGGGGACCACTGCACTAAGCCACTGGCCATGGCCAACCAACGTTCCTGAAGACAAAACCTCTTATCACATTCAACATCATTCAGTCTAGACATTTTTAACATTCACAATGAAACTGTATTGCTTGGAAGATCCTCACAGTTTCTTTTGCAAGAAAACTAGTATGAGCACCAGAAGCGTATCTTTCCCCTTTCTGACCCCTCAAGACAACTTTATGTCTACAGGCAATTAAATATGTATATACTGTATATAACTCAGTTTCTTCATCTATAAAATAGGTGTAACAATCCTCACAGGATTCATTTGAAGGGAGCTGTTATGACCTTCTGGCATTAGTTTTCTATTTGTATGTTTGCATATAAGTTCTAGTTCATTAGATTGTTTACTGTTTTAAGCTTAGGGATATATCCCTAAAACCCAGCGCATTAAGAACTCAATGAGAAAACATCTTTTTCTCCCCTTATGTATCTGACAGAAATTCATGGCTAGCTTTTTCTTTTCTTTCTTTTTTTTGTGTGACAGAGACAGAGAGGCAGAGACAGAGACAGAGAGAGAGACAGATAGACAGGAAGAGAGATGAGAAGCATCAATTCTTTGTTGCTGCACCTTAGTTGTTCATTGATCGGCTTTCTCATATGTCCCTTGACCAGGGGGCTACAGCAAGGGGACCCCTTGCTCAAGTCAGTGACCTTTGGGCTCAAGCCAGAGACCATGGGGTCATGTCTATGCTCCACACTCAAGCCGGTGAGCCCATGCTCAAGCTGGTGAGCCCACACTCAAGCCAGTGACCTCGGGGTTTCGAACCTGGGTCCTTAGCATCGCAGTCCAACGCTCTTATCCACTGCGCCACCGGCTAGTCAGGCATGGTTAGCTTTTTCTAACAGCAGAGCAGCTCCAAAACAAAGTCATCAAGGACTCAGGTCTGGCTGGTATGAATGAACCAGTAATTATAAAACAGAGAAAACAAGATCTCATTTTGAGTTGCCAGAAACTAAGTAATTACATCTCATATATCTAAAGGGCAGGAATTCTTGTGCTCTTCCATTTATATGACCCAGACAGGAAAATAAATTAACAAAAAAGGTCTTACAGTAAATTGCAAAAGGATACAGAGCTTCTTATGAAGATAAATAAGATAGGCGAGGAAAAGGAAGCAAACTTCGGGTACAAACAATGGAAACTTTCAACAAAATAATTTATTTGCAAAAAGAATTTTAAGATTTCTGAAGACCTAGACTGATCTGTAGTTTGCACAGTGGGTAGAGCATCAATCTGGAATACTGAAGTCGCTGGTTCAAAACTCTAGGCTTGCCCAGTCAAGGTACATATGGAAAGCAACTATTATGAGTTGATGCTTCCCGCTCTTCCCCTCTTTCTCTCTCCTCTCTCTAAAATCAATAAACAAAATCTAGAGGGGTTAAAAAAAGATTTCTGAAGACCTGTATCATACCCAAAATCAGTTCTGATGATCCATATGGTAAAGTTCTCTAACAAACTTCAAAGCCTTGATCGACTTCAGGCTCAGATTTTATGTATATACCTTTAAAAAAGAGCCAATAACCCAATTAAATGAACAGTGGTCTTTTAAAGAATTCATATAGCTTTTACTGAGTTCAAGACAAAGAAAAAAAAAGACATCTATCCTTGATTTTCCTCCACTCACTCACTCTCCATGATTCAGTCTTTTACTAAATCCTATTGATTTTGTATCTTAACTATCTTTCAATTCAAACATTTTTCTAGTTCCACTACTACCTATTCTAAGCCACCATTGCCTCTTGCCTGGATAACTCCTAGTCCAATTCATTCTCAACACTAGACACTGATTTAAAAATGCAGATCTCTTCATAGCATTATTTGTGAGTATTTGAGCTGAAAACCATTGCACCTGCCCTATTAATCACAATTATCTGACCAGTTTACTTGGCCAATTCCCTTAGCTGAAATGTCACTGTCAGAAGCTTCCCTGAAACCCCAGACTAGGCTTAGGTTAGTTCTTCCTATGAACATGCTCCTAAAGTATTCATCCAACAATTATCTATTGTGCACCTACTGTGTGACGGGCTAGAAAATAGGGTGAACATGAGAGACAAAATCCCTGGTCACTTAGAACTTATTTTCTAATGTGGACAAGTGAATTAGCATGAGGGAGAGTATGCCTATATGCATGTGCAGAGCAGGACACAAAGAGCAAGAACAAATTAGTGTGAATTTATATATATATATATATATATATATATATATATATATATATATATGATTTTATTTATTCACTTTTAGAAAGAGAGAGAGAAGAGGGAGGAGCAGGAAGCATCAACTCCCATACGTGCCTTGACCAGGCGACGACCTCAGTATTCCAGGTTGATGCTTTATCCACTGCGCCATCACAGATCAGGCTAGTGTGAAATGCTATAAAGAAAATATCTTTAAGTAACATTAAACAGAGAACTGAATGACAAGACAACTCAGCAAAAATCAGAAAAAACGCACCAAGTTTAGGGGACAGTTGGCTCAAAGTCCCAAAGTGAGAAGAACTTGCTTTATGAGAAATACAAACATGGCCGGTTAGGAGGCAGACTAAGGAGAGTGGTTGGCAAGGACCAGATGATAATTATTGTGCATATCACTTTCCATTTCATTCTTTCTTTCATCTAGCCTCTTTTCCCATTCTTTGTTTCCTTGCTGGTTTAGCATCTAGCTCAGATTTAAGACCTAGTTGATTAATAGCTATTAAAGTTACCGTATTTTTCACTCCATAAGACACATTTCCCCCCCCCCAAAGCGGAGGGGGAATGCCCATGTGTCTTATGGAGCGGAAAATACGGTATTTTATTAAGTATTTTAACACACCATTTGGTTCAGAATATTTTTTTTCTTATTTTCCTCCTTAAAACCCTAGGTGTGTCTCATGGTTAGGTGCATCTTATGGAGCGAAAAATACAGTAATAACTACAACTGTACTAGCTTTTAATACTATTTAAAAAACCAGCCTGACCAGGAGGTGGCGCAGTGGATAGAGCGTCGGACTGGGATGCAGAGGACCTGGGTTCGAGACCCCGAGGTCGCCAGCTTGCGCGTGGGCTCATCTAGTTTGAGCAAAAAGCCCACCAGCTTGAACTCAAGATCGCTAGCTCCAGCAAGGAGTTACTCGGTCTGCTGTAGGCCCGTGGTCAAGGCACATATGAGAAAGCAATCAGTGAACAACTAAGGTGTTGCAACGCGCAATGAAAAACTAATAATTGATGCTTCTCATCTCTCTCCGTTCCTGTCTGTCTATCCCTCTCTCTGACTCACTCTCTGTCTCTGTAAAAAATAAATAAATTAAAAATAAATAAATAAATAAATAAACCAAATCGGTATGACTAGCAAGTGGCGCAGTAGACAGAGCGTCGACCTGGGATGCTGAGGATTCAGGTTCAAAACCACGAAATCATCAGCTTGAACATGGCTCACTGGCTTGAGTGTGGGATCACAGACATGACTCCAAGGTCACACCGGCTCAGCTGCAGCTTCCCTGACAAGGCATGTATGAGAAAGCAATCAATGAACTAAAGTGCCACAACTATGAGCTGATGCTTCTCATCTCTCTCTCTTCCTGTCTGTCTGTTCGTCTGTTCCCATTTCTCTCTTTCGCTAAACAATTAATCAATAAGCATGTACTAAGAGCCCAGGTGGACTATAGGGTGACTAAGTCACCCTGGCTGAAATTCTACATCATAAGAAGCCCCTCAGACACAGGCAAATGGAGCTGTTTGGTCACAAAGTACAAGCTTTTAAGAATCTTGTAAGTGTAACAATAACTAACATTTATTAAGTACTTAACACTTACTGATTATATGCAATAATATTCAATCCTCATAACAACTCTTTTAAGTCCATTTCACAAATGAGGAAACTAAGGCTTACTGAAGCAAAGAAAATTTCCCAAAGTTCCCGAACAGTGAGACACAGAGACAGGATTGAAAGATGACATATAAAAAGGTAAAAAAGTTGGAAGTTCATTTCAATCAAAGAAATGACAAGAGTATGTAATAATTAACAAAAGAAATATAAGCAATAATAAGTAGCCACAGAAATACTACAAGGCTTGGAGGAATAACTGGCTAAGGTGATTAGGAAAGGTTTTGAAAGTTGGGATTGCAGCAAAACTTGAACAGCATTTGAAAAGGTGGATTGGGAAGAAGGCAGTTTGACTCAAGGAACTGTTGTGAACAGAAGCAATGAGGCATGTCTGAGATAGATGGTGTGTAAACCAGTTTGGGCAGGAGTAGACTGAATAGGAAAGTGGCAGGTAACTGCTAAACATTTTTCTACAAGGCCTCTTCCTTCTTAAACTCAACAGTGCTTAATATCTAACACCCTTGGGTTCCTACCATTCTATACTCCTACTTCTCTCAAAAAGCCTACACTGCCGTCAGAACAGAAAACTAAAACCTGAAAATATCTTGCATGTCACTCCACGCATGGCCTTGCTAATTGTTGAAGTGTGCTCCTGTCCTAGACCAGCAGTCAAAATCCTACCCATCCTTCAAGACCCAGCTTAAAGCTACTTCTCCCATAAAGCCTACCCAAGCTTGCCAAATATTATTTCTCCTTTCCTTGCAGTTCCAAAGCATTGTTTCTATTTTCACTCAGACACTCAAAGATAGGGCAGTCCTATGTCAGGTGTTGAGCCCTACATGGGCGATAAGGATGACTGTCTCAGACTTAGGTAATTAGGGAATAGAAGTTCAAAGCTGTCAGCTTTTTAGGGAATGATCCGTAAGAAAAACCCGAGCTATAAACTCCAAATGGAAAAAAAGAAGTACCTATGACAAGCTTTAGCAACTATGCACCAGTCATAAAAAGGCAGGTGAAGGCATGTGTAGCATTTGTTTGTAGTCCTCCTGATTCATGTTTCTAAGCAACTTTAAGTCTTGTAGCTGTAGCTGTTTATGAGGCAAATGCTTTCCAGATGGGAAACTTTACCAAGCAGAAAACAAGAACTTTGCCACACACCCAGTAAACAGGGGTTTCATTTTGAAGAAATCTCTGCCTTTGAATTCCAGGATCTAGAACTAAAATACTGGTGTGTGAATAATTAGATTATATGAGATGTATCCAGAAACTTTGCTAACCTCTTTCCAGTCTGTTGATGTGGATGAAACTACAGTTTTGGGTTGAGAGGCCACAGGGAACTACAAATATTAGTAGGAAACAGTTAATGTAGTGTGTCCGTAAAGTCATGGTGCACTTTTGACCAGTCACAGGAAAGCAAAAAAAGATGATAGAAATGTGAAATCTGCACCAAATAAAAGGAAAACTCTCCCAGTTTCATACCTATTCAGTGCAGTTTGATGTGGGCTCACGCACAGATTTTTTTTTTAGGGCTCCTTAGGTAGCTATCCCGTATAGCCTCTACAGACTCGTCACTGACTGATGGCCTACCAGAACAGGGTTTCTCCACCAAACTGCTGGTTTCCTTCAACTGCTTATCCCACCGAGTAATGTTATTCCTATGTAGTGGCGCTTCATTATAAACGTGCCGATATTCACATTGCACTTTGGTCACGGATTCGAATTTAGCGAGCCACAGAACACACCGAACTTTCCTCTGTACCGTCCACATCTCGACTGGCATGGCCATGGGCTGCTTCGCTGTATACACAGTGTTACGTCGTCATCTGCGCATGTGCACATGCTGCCACATCATCCTACAGAAACTGGGAGGGTTCTCCTTTTATTTGGTGCA
The DNA here is from genome assembly GCF_036850765.1 of Saccopteryx bilineata. Classification (NCBI taxonomy): domain Eukaryota; kingdom Metazoa; phylum Chordata; class Mammalia; order Chiroptera; family Emballonuridae; genus Saccopteryx; species Saccopteryx bilineata. Next base: position 376,797,866 of record NC_089491.1, read on the forward strand.
GATTTCACATTTTTATCGTCTTTTGTTGTTTTCCTGTGACCAGTCAAAAGTGCACCATGACTTTACGGACACACTGTATAATATATGAAGCAAATCTTTTAGTTTAAGATAAAATAAAAATTATTAGAAAGCTACAACAGGGCCCTGGCCAGTTGACTCAAGGGTAGAGCGTTGGCCTGGCGGTGGATGTCCTGGGTTCAATTCTAGGTCAGGGTGCACAGGAGAGGTGCCCATCTGCTTCTCCACCCCTCCTCCTCTTGCGCCTCTCTCTTTCTCTTCCCCTCCTTCAGCCATGGCTTGAATGAAGCAAGCTGGCCCTGGGCACTGAGGATGGCTTCATGGCCTCTGCCTCAGGCGCTAAGAAGAGCTCCTTGCTGAGAACTGGAGCAACACCCCAGATGGGCAGAGCATCGCCCCCTAGTGAGCTTGCCTGGTGGATCGCGGGGCTGGGGGGGGGGGGCAGGCGTCTGTCTTTGCCTCCCCTTCTCTCACTAAATTAAAAAAAAAAAGGAAAAAAAAGATAAGAAAGCTATACCAGAATTATAACTTTGTTAGAATTAAAAGCAGTGATGAAAATGGGAGTTGATGCTTCCTGCTCCTCCCCCTTCCTCTCTTTCTCTCTCTTCCCCTCTCTCTAAAATTAGTCTCAAAAGAAGCACCTACATACAGGTAACACAACAAAACAAGATTTACTGACACTAACCTAACCTATCACATTACCATAATTCTGTTAGCCTTCGATGGGTTTGTTAGCTATTATGAAAGAAAAAGGCATAATTTCACATACAAATTAGGTTGCAGCTTGGTCAACAAATCATAAAAACTAAAAATAGGAAAGATTTAACACAAGTTATTCAAGTCAAATATAGACAGGACCAGAATTTTGTCCATACCTAAACTTCTTCCATTAACCTTGGAAAAGATATTCAACTTTCCAATAGATTTCACTATTGGGAAATATTTAACTATACAAAGGACACAAGAGATTTTTCAAGATACTTTTTTTTTTCTTCCCAAGATACTTTTAAAACAGAAAATATTCAAACTATATACTTTGCTGTTGAAACCCAGAATCTGGGGCTTCTCCTAGCCCTTGACTAAGGTACTTAAAAATTGTTTCCTGCACAATCTGCAAACCTTTTCTGTATTTTAAAGCCAGGGTGAGTATATTAAAAGTGAGACTAAAACAGGCAACAGTTTTCCTCTGCCATAGGTCATAGATCAAAGACAGGCAAACTGATTGCATAATTGCACATTAATTCATTCTGCTAACACATGAAATTCTCAGAAAGGATCTCAAGGCCTTAGCCATTCATTCAACAATCTGAACTGCTTACTATGGGCCACACACGTGGGCGAAAAGAGGCATGGCCCATCTTATGCGAGCTCATAAACTAGGCCATCAGCATTTTATCCCAAAACCTTTTCAGAGAAATAACCTATTACATGAAAATTCTATGAAGTCTAATGCAAAATCTGTTATACCACCAGAGAAAGACTATGAATAAAAACGGGAAAATTTTGAAGGATAAACTACTAGGAAATGACAAAAATGCATCATTCACTTTTTAAATGATGTGAACTCAAAAAGAAACATTTCCCGCCTGACCAGGTGGTGGCACAGTGGATGGAGCGTCGGACTGGGATGCGGAGGACCTGGGTTCGAGACCCCGAGGTTGCCAGCTTGAGCGTGGGCTCATCTGGTTTGAGCAAAGCTCACCAGCTTGGACCCAAGGTCGCAGGATCGAGCAAGGGGTTACTCGGTCTGCTGAAGGCCCGCAGTTAAGGCATATATGAGAAAGCAATCAATGAACAACTAAGGTGTCACAACAAAAAACTGATGATTGATGCTTCTCATCTCTCTCCGTTCCTGTCTGTCCCTATCTATCCCTCTGACTCTCTCTCTGTACCTGTAAAAAAAAAAAGAAAAAAAAAAAAGAAAAACTGATGATTGATGCTTCTCATCTCTCTCCGTTCCTGTCTGTCCCTATCTGTCCCTCTCTCTGACTCTCTCCCTGTCTCTGTAAAAAATAAAAAGAATAAAAAAACAAAAGAAACATTTTCCTCGACACTAACATGCATACCAGGAGATATAATGGTTGCTTCTTTTCTTTCCATGTATGGTTAGAAAATTATTAGTATCCTGTATTCAAAAATACAGAAGATTAGAATATCCTTGCTTGGCCTTCTTTAATCAAGAAGCTAGAAGCACCAGGTTACGCATTATTTACATTTTTAGTAAAAAACAATTTAGGCTATAGCATTCATTGAAAAAAATAGAACCACAGGGAAAAGCAGAAATGCCTCAAGATCCTGATCTGCCCCTTGATTAAGAGGCAATCAATTCCAACAAGGTGCCCATCAATCATACCACTTTTTACATAAATGTCTGTAAACACCTAGGAAAGAACACAAGTACTACTTTACCAAATGAATTCATGCATTTATTCCAAAACAATGGGACTTTTAAAACTATTCCAAATTGCTGACATGATTCTGAACATAATTGAGAAAATTATCCACTCTGGGCCAGAGATTCTAGTGTAACTGATCTTTCAGTAAACTACAGTTCAATTGAGTTAAACCAATATGTGTCTGAATATAATACAAATTCATAAAAACTTTCACCTTAAGCTTTGAAAAACGGTAATAACATATTGCTCACTTTGTATTCAAATTTTCCAACACGGAAAGGCTGGCTGAAACAAAACGAAACAAAACACGAAAGAGGGGGAAAAAAAGTCAGACTAAAAAACTTTTCCTTTGTATCCCAATTTCCCACATCCCGCAAACTCTAACTTAACTCCTTAAATATTAACTCATCTATACATTTCTGCAATTTCACTGCCCTTTTTGACCTGTAACAATCCTACATAAAAACATATGAAACCGTATAATTCTGATTCAAAGCCAAGAGCCGCATTTGGACTTTCTAGCTTCCTAAAGGAATCATGGCGTGAAGGTAGCAGAAAACCTGGAAAGGGGAAGAGTGTTTCATCCTTTCCTCACACATTTCCACAGCGTCCCCACTGTGTAAGGACCCATCAGGAAGGATCCCCACTGTGTAAGGACCCATCAGGAAGGATCCCCACTGTGGAAAGATCCATCAGGAAGGAAGGGTGGCCAGTTTTCCTGAAAATACTCTCGAAACATCTGCTGTCTAACCTAACAGGTCGCTCATTCCGCCTCTAGAGCCCAGCCAGGCAGAAGACCGTTCCTCCCCCCCCCCCCCGCCCCATTTTGCCGAACAGGTCTTACCTCCCCGGGAGCACGCCGTGGGCTGCCCAGCACCCTCTTACAACTTGTTCGAAGTTACTTCTCCCCAGCCTTGCAAGCGAAATTTCTCCGGGAGCCCCGGCCAGACCCCCACTTCTCAGGTTACGTTTCTAAACCTCGGTCTTGCAGTTGTGAGCCCTCCCACACATGTCCAAGCATCAAGGCTGCCAGCCTGGCCCCTTCCGGATCTGCTATCAAGTCTTTCCTCTCCCGCCCAACCCCGCAGCCGCCCACCCAACCCACGTAGCATTGTCTGGGTCTACCGAGCCGCCAAGAGCGATCCACAAGCGCTAGGCCCAACCGAACCGCTCTAACGTCCGCCTCGGGATTCGCCGCCCCGCCCTCTCCATCCTTCTGGCGTCCAGCGTCCAGCGTCCGACCCCCTGCGCGCAGCGGAAAGCCCGTCGCAGGCTGGGCGCGGGACCCGCTCCCAACCTCCGCCGCCAGCACGCGGCCCCTCGCCCAAGGCTCCCGCTGCCGCCGCCACCGCCGCGCGTTCCCCCTGCCCCCCACACCCGCCGCCTCCTCGCCTTTAGCGGACTCCGCACCTCGGAGCAGCGCCCAAAAGCAAGGGAGGAATCGGTGCCGCGCTACTGGCGCGTCTTGTCAGGCGGGCCGGAGGAGTGGCGCCCAGAAAAGCAACAGGCCGGATGGCCTCGGTCGAACCCCCGCTGAAGCGGCGTACCGCAGGCCCCACCAACTGCCCTCCCCTCCGCGGAACAAAAGAGCCTCGCACTCTCCACTGCCCGCCGCCGGCACTGCGCTGGCGCGACGACCTGCCGCGGGGCTCTATGGGACTCGGAGTCCATCGGAAACTACAAGATCCGATGTGCTGCGCGCGTCTTACGTCGCTACGCACTGTTTATGAGGATTTCAGGGAGTTTTAGTTTTTAAACTGCCAAGTGTTGAGGGAATGTAGTTTAGAACGTTGTTACCTAGAAAATTAGAATATGTGTTTTTATAAGCGAGTCCCTTAATGCTTGTTCTGAAAACTCTACCACTTCTGGACAGTAATTAACATTCTCGAAATTTTTGAATCTTAACAGGTTTCTCACCGGAATTTGACAAAAATCTCAAGTAATCTCCGAAATCCTTAATTTCCTGCTCCTCAAATCTGTGTAAGGCTTCTATTACTCAGCGTTTAGATTACTTCCTGTTGAGGCCTTCCCTGACCCCTTAGACTAGGCTAGGTCCCCTTGGTAGGTGTGTCACCATGACATGTATGATATTATTAAGGTGCCAACTTTTTTACGATGAGAAGGAGGACAAAAATAAATTGTAGAAAACAATATTGTAAATAAAAGAAATATTTTATTCATTGCAACAATAATGCATTGTAATATGATAAATGCATAATAAAACATTTGTAATATTTTATATTGTAATTATGCTTACATGCCCATTAATTTTTAATAATTGTAAGGAAAAGTACTCATTTAGATACAAATACATCACATCACACGCAAGGGATTGACTCTGTATTGATATAATACAGACATTTACAGGTCAGTTTTCCAATATCAAAAAGGAGGACATGTAAGAGGATACTTTTTGAGGGAGGACAGAACTTACAAAAGAAGGACTGTCCTCCCTAAAGGAGGACGATCGGTCACCTTACTATTATTATTATTTTTTATTCAGTGAGTAGAGAGGAGGTAGAGAGATTGACTACCGCTTGCACCCAGGCAAGCCCATTAGGGGGCGATGCTCTGCCCTACTGGGGCATCATTCTGTTGCTCAGCAGTCAATCTCTTCTTTAGCTCTTGAAGCAGAAGCCATGGAGCCATCCTCTGTGCCTGGGGCCAGTTAGCTCCAATCTAGCCATGGCTGTGGGAGGGGAAGAGAGAGAGAGAGAGAGAGAAGTAAGAGGGGAAGGGTGGAGAAGCAGGTGGTTGCTTCTCCTGTGTGCCCTGACCGGAATGGAACGTGGGACATCCACTCGCCCCGGACACTCTACCACTGAGCCAACCCACCAGGGTCATCAGGGCATCTTGAACTCACCCTTTTTCATTGGCTGTGTCAATGAAGAGCTTTAGTGCAGAATCCCCTTATCTCCATGAGCAGTCCTCACCCAGTAATCCCAAAGAAACAGAAATAGCAAAACACATTCTTGTTTCAAAAGATCAGAAATAGCCAAAGTAGCCCCGGTCAGGTGACTCAGTGAATAAAAAGTGTTCACCCTGCACACCAGAGGTCACTGTCTGACCCCCAGTCAAGGCACTTACCAGAAGCAATAAGTACACTACTAAGTGAAACAAATTGATGCTTTCTCTCTCTTTCTCTCAATCAAGAGAAAATTAAAAAGAAAAAAAGAAATAGCCAAAGTAAAACCAATGAATCACTAGTAATTATTAAAAATTTATTGTGTACACACCCAAAAGAGAGTTTGTCAACTGGGAGTACTCAAAACAAAACACGGATGCCTGGCCTATGGTGGCGCAGAATGCTCAGTGGAACGCTGAGTTCGACGGTTCGAAACCCTGGGCTTGCCTGGTCAAGGCACATGGGAGTGGATACTTCTACTCCTCCCTCCCTTCTCTCTCTCTTTCTCTCCTCTCTAAAATGAATAAAATCTTTTAAAAAATGGAATGAGGCTTAGAGGTATAGTGTAAAGCATTATACAATGAGAAACCAGTGACTCTTCATTCTTCACAATTACAATATGAGAATTTTCTTAGATGATAGGGAATTGGTCTGTGATTATCTCTTATCAACCTTGGAAACAGTTCAAATTTTGCTTATGACTTCCAAAGGCATAAACAAGAAAGACTCAGGTCACGTTAATCTTACAAAATAAGCTAAATTAAACTTTGCTCAATGATTAAACTGGTTTTGTCTGCTCAGTTGGTGTCCATTTGTTTTTTATTTATTTAAATTGTGAGGGCTTTTTAAAAGATTTTATTTATTGATTTTAGAGAAAGGAGGAGAGAGAGAAAGTCAGCTGGCAGGAGCAGTAAGCATAAACTCATAGTTGCTTCTCATATGTACCTTGATTAGGCAAGCCCGGGGCTTTGAATCAGCCAACCTCAGTGTTTCAGGTTGATGTCCTATCCACTGCGCCACCACAGGTCAGGCTATTTAAATTTTTTATTGATTTATTTTAGAGAGACAGAGGAAGGGGGAGAGAGAGAGAGAGAGAGAGAGAGAGAGAGAGAGAGATTCATTTGTTGTTCTGCTTAGCTGTGCATTCATTGGTCACTTTCTGTATCTGCCCTGTCCAGGGATCGAACCTACAACCTTGGTGTTTTGGAACCACATTCTAACCAACTGAGCAAACCCCCAGGCCTCCACTTGTTTTTAATTTTTTTTTTTAGATTTTATTTATTCATTTTAGAGAGAGAAGACAGAAAGAAAGGGAAAGAGAGAGAAGGGAGAGAGGAGCAGGAAGCATCAACTCCCATATGTGCCTTTACTAAGCAAGCCCAGGGTTTTGAACTGGCGACCTCAGCATTTAGGTTGACGTTTACCCACTGCGCCACCACAGGTCAGGCGGCCTCCACTTGTTTTTTATTTTAACAATTTCCCCTTTAGTTCATTCTCTCAGAAATCTGAAAGTGTGACCAACCATTATAGCATTATTCTGTTACCACCTTTGAAGTAGTCAGGCCAAAGAATCACACATTTGCTATTTCTACTAGTGACTCATCCGGCCAGAGGGCCATGTAGTCACTGTCTTCATCATTTATGTGGTTATTGTAAGGTATTTTTCCCCCCGAGGAAGAAGGAAGGGGCTAGAACCACGAAGTATGGAATAATAAAAGGCTTTATTGAGTACAGAGCGCATTCCGCCCAACGAGGTTCCCTGGTTCCGGGGACAGAGGCCAGGGAAGTCGCATAGGGTGACCCACATGGGGGATATTTAAAGGATCTCTAGGGTGGTCGAGCTAATATGATGTGGTGAAATTTCACTGGCTGATGGACAGTCACTTTTTTCCAAAGGGCTCCTGGTAAGTTTCTTTTGGCGTGCTTGGTTGTGGGTGGTTTTAGCCAAAGTTCCCAGGTCTGGGTTCCTCACATAACTGTCCCCCATTGCTGACCACCCCACATTTCAATCTTTTGTGTTAATTAGGGGCGCTGCTTATTAGTCTGGCTACTTCCTGCTGATTAGGGGCATCGTGGGAGGGGGAGATTGGCAGGTGGTGGCTTTGAGGGGTGTCAGGAGGAACATCTGTCAGACCATGACTGGAGAAACTTTGCAGATGTGGTCCTGTAAGGATTTAAAAAAAAGAGGAGTAATAGGGGGATCTGCAGGGTCCAGCCTTCTGGTGAGCCGGAGATGGGTAGGGGCCAGCAAATTTGAGGCAAAACTGTATACCAAGAGTGGAGTAAGAAGGGGAAAAACTGCATGTCAGGAGTGGTGTAAAAAGGGGAAAGGAAGGGGTCCCATTCACTCTCATAACCGAGACCTGTGAGGGAACTAGAGGTCCAGAGTGTGATGGTAAAACAGAGAAGATAGCTCCCGTGTCCACAAGAAAGGAGATGGACTTTCCCGTTATCTGCAGCATTACCCTGGGTTTAGTGAAGATGATGGGGGACCTCCGAGTCCAGGCCGTATCAGCCATCCATGATGTCTAAGGATGGGCCCATCTGGCTAGCTTGGCCTCCTATCTGAGTGGCTTGTCCTCCACGTAAAGACGCTGAGGAAAAGCCTGTTGCCCAAAGGGGAAAAAGCTCCGCCAGTGACTGGGCTGCTTGCAGTTAGGGCAGGGCTCAGTAGGCAGCTGTGGGCAGGAGCCCTGCTGGGACCAGTGACCCTGCTTGCCACATTTAAAGCAAGCTGCTGGTGGGATTCCTCTTTGCGGCCCAGACTTGGGTTGGGCACCTCCTGTGCCTTGCCTCTGTTGCTCTGCCGGCCTCAGGGCTGCCACAAGAGTCTGGGTTTGGAGCATTACCTTCTGTTGCATGTGGGCCTGATGAACAGCCTTGCCCTTTTTCTACTAGCTACAACCATTAAAAACTTTAAATGCTGTGTTCACAGGTCCCAGATAGGGATTTGGGGGTTGAGAATAAGAGGAGGGGGGTTCCTGGGGAGCCGGGCACCCAGATCTGGCCAGAAACACCAGAGCCAGGGGCAGGACAGGGCCAATGGCTGGTGGAGGGTGACTTGATGGACGAGGGGCTTAAGAACACAGTGGAGAAGGGAGGGGCCCCTGGCTGGCAGGGGAGGAGAAAGAGAGAATGGTATTTGCAGGTGAATGAGAAATAGGATCCAGCAAATGGAGGAGAGGGGGCTCTTGGAGGGAAGAGACCCCAGCGAAAGAGGTCCACAGAGGGACCAGAGAGGGGTCCCAAGAGAGGGGTGCTTCTGGGGGTCAGGAAGGAAGGGGAGAGAGTTGGGAGTTGGCGAAGGAGGAAAGATCAGGAGTGGAGGTTTTAGGTGAGGTTTCTCTGGCCAGAAAAAGGGCCTGTGTGGTGAAACAGGTGGCACAGAGATAAGGACCGGAGCACAAATAACTAGAAGCCCTGAATGTATGAGATCTCCAACCAGTTTCCAGCTTTTTTTGGCAATAGTTAAATCGGTGAGAGTGTTAAAATCGAAAGTCCCTTCAGGAGGCTACCTGGTTCGATTATCCAGTGGGTTCTGTGGCCTGACCACAGTGGAGAGGAACATTTTCTTCTTCTTTAGGGAGGGAGAGATTTCAGATAAGGCAACCCCAGGAGTGTTTTTGGATTAGGTTTAGATTCCTGTGCCCCGGCCTGACCTGTGGTGGCGCAGTGGATAAAGTGTCAACCTGGTAATGCTGAGGTTGCCGGTTCGAAACCCTGGGCTTGCCTGGTCAAGGCACATATGGAGTTGATGCTTCCTGCTCCTCCCCCCTTCTCTCTCTCTGTCTCTCTCTCTCTCTCTCCTTTCTAAAATTAATAAATAAAAATAAAAAAAATATTAAAAAAAAACCCCGATTTATAAAAAAAAAAAAAAAAAAAAAAAAAAGATTCCTGTGCCCCCACAGCCACCCTCAGTCCTTGAGTGGCATCCCGCAACTCAAGCTCTGGCCACCGGATGGATAAGGTAAAGTGGATGTGCTTGGGACATCTCCACGGGCACACACGCACTCGGAACAGAAAGAGGTCCCTGACTCAGCTGCGGTTTCGGACAGGGAATCTCGGCGGAAAGAACTGAGGGGAGGCTAGAGGCAGGGGACTTACCTCACTATGTGCCGAAGTGGGTGGAAGGTCAGAGGTCCTGGTTCTTTCTCGGAAGGGAAGGGAAGAGGAGCAGTCCTTGCAGACTTCAACTCCTCCCGGGTTTTCAGCACCAAATGTAAGGTATTTTTCCCCGCTTAGGAAGAAGAACGTAGCCACCAAGTGTGGATAAGCAAAAGCTTTATTGAGTACAGAGCACATCCCACCCGACTAGGTTCCCTAGTCCCGGGACAGAGGCTAGGGAAGTCGCATAGGGTGACCCACATGGGGGATATTTAAAGGGTCTTTAGGGTGGTTGAACTAATATGATGTGGCGAAATCTCACTAGCTGATGGACAGTTGCTTTTTTCGAAAGGGCTCCTGGGAAGTTTCTTTTGGCACGCTTGGATGTGGGAGGCTTTAGCCAAAGTTTCCGGGTCTGGGTTCCTCACGTGACCGTCCCCCATTGCTGACCACCCCACAGTTATCGTTGATTTAATCCAGTTGTCTGGATCCTGATGGATACCATTGGCATGTGAGTGGTTGCCAACAGGCATTTAAAAACCTCAAGTGTATACACGCACTAAAGAGGTTGATATGAAAACTAAAAGGAGCACTATAGCTAAGAATTGAAAAATTCCCCAGAGCAGAAATTCCCAGAAGCCAAAATTTAACCAGTTAAATAAATCAAATGGGTTTCAATTTTTTATGTTATTTACACAGGCCGACATGAAGTATTAGCAAACACATAGCCTCATGATTACTTAGAACAGGATAAACCTGGGGATGTTTCCTTTCAGGAGATGGTGTTGCAGAGTTTTCACCCAAATTAGGTCTCTCTAAGCTGTGAGTAATTGGTAATTTAATGAAAGGACTTTCTATGGAAACAAAAGAAAATAAAGGTTAATAGTTTAAGCAAATTACATATTTAGTATCTGAGTTTGAAGAGTGGCCAATTGAGAGATTTCTAGAAGTCAAGTTCTAAGCATCTCGTTTGCAGTTTGAATGTCTCTGATGACCTTTCCGATCGGCTACATAACAACAGGCACAAAGATGGTCTATACATGAGCTGTTGTGGTGATTTATCTGAAGTTTATATCAAGTAGTCCAGCTTTAGCTTGTATGGCTTTGGGAAAGAGGCAGTTTAATTTCGTAGTGGTTTCAAATCAAACGCGTGGTAGAAAATTGGAAATGTTAGTTTGGAGAGTTCTAGCCAAATACTGGAGGAAACTAGAAAAATTCAGGATACAGTCCGATATCCAGCTAGAAAACAAAACCTCAAAGACAATGAACAGAACTAGAATTTGACATCCACAAAGTTGTACTACTGAAATATAATTGTTCTTTTTATAATCATCCCCAAGTCTATCAAAGATGACCATATTAAGACTAATTTACCTGACTGGTGGTGGTGCAGTGGATAGAGTGTCGACCCAGGATGCTGAGGACCCAGGTTTGAAACCCTGAGGTGGCTGGCTTGAGAGCAGGTTCATCTGGCTTGAGAGCAGATTCATCTGGCTTGAGCGCAGGATCATAGACATGAACCCAAGGTCACTGGCTAGAGCCCAAGGTCGCTGGCTTGAGCAAGAGGTCACTGGCTCGGCTGGAGGAACCCCCCACCCCCCGTCAAGGCACATATAAGAAAGCAATCAATGAACAAATAAAGTGCCACAACAAAGAATTAATGCTTCTTATCTCTCTCCCTTCTTGTCTGTCCCTATCTGTCCCCACCTCTTCTCTTACAAAAAAATTAGAGTTGCATCTTACTGGTCACATTGTATGTGATAAGGTTGTGTGTTGGTTAATTCTTGGTACTAGAAATCCTTATATATAAGTATAGGCACCTGATTTAAACATTTTTTTTTAATTTATTGATTTGAGAGAGAGAATAGGAGAGAGAGAAACAAAACAAAACACTGATTTGTTGTTCCACTTATTTATGCATCCACTGCTTGATTCTGATATGTGCTCTCATCGGGGATCAAACCCGCAACTTTGGTATATCAGGACAATGCTCTAACCAACTTAGCTACCCAGCCAGGGCAGCACCCGACTTTTTAAAAAGTCACTTTGGATAAAAAAGGGTAGGGAATTACTCTTTTTTTGTTTTTATAAGTCAATCAAAATTATACCTTTTTTTGTCAGATTGGCAAAAAGCATATTTTGGTGTGCTGCAGAATATTAGTAATTAGTCTATGTGTACCATGAGATGACAAACGTTGAAAACTGCTGCCCTCACCCTGGCTTGGTAGCTCAGTTGTAGTATTGTCCCAATGCCTCACGGCTTTGGGCTTGGTCCCTGGTTGGGGAATATAGGGGAATCAGCCAATGAATGCATAGATTGGTGGAACAACAAGTTGATGTTTCTCTCTCTCTCCCCCTTCCTGTCTCTCTCTCTAAAAATCAATTAAAAATTTTAAAGAAAAGAAAAATGCTGCCCTATCTAATCATGAACTAAACAGTACTACCAAAAAAAAAAAAAAGACTTTTCCCTCATTACTTTGCATATTCAAATATCCTCCTAATCAGAGGAAAAAGACAAAGGCAGCTAGTCTTTCTCTGGGGACTATTGTACCCCAGAATGCAGGAGTTGACATTTATATAAGTTTTACTGAGCCAGGCACTGTGCAGGGCTCTGGAGAATGGCCATGTAAGAAACCCAGCCCAGCAATATCATAATAGTGTTATCTGTATTGGGTTTTTTGGTTTCCCCAAGGTAGAAATGAAGAGGAAACTCCAGAGATATTTCCAGACAGATTTCATTAAGCTTATGCTCCAGCACAAGGGAGGCAGAACAGAGGAATGGAAGGTCCCCTGACCTGGTTCCAGGGCTGGCTCTGTGTGGCTGCTTTTATAAGCTGGGGACAAAGCAGGGCTTGCTCGAAAAGGTGGGCTTTTTGAAAAGGCAGGCTTATGAAGGGTTCAGGAGTGGAATTTTCTACGTCAGGGTGGGGTTACTTTCTTCTGTTGGGTTGCTTGACAACTAACTCATACCTGTGCTGTGGGGGCAAGATGGTGATGCTGCTCATTACTGCTACTCTAGGAAGGTCGACCAAACCTTGGTCAACTGCACATGCAGAACAGTGGTTTCAACATCTTCTGGCCACCTGGTCTTAAGTTGGCTTTCTGGCCACTTACTTTTTTTTTTTTTTTAAGTAAGAGGAAGGGCGATAGACAGACTCCCACATGCGCCCCGACTGGGATCCCCCTGGCAAGCTGATGCTTGAATCAGCCAAGCTATCTCAGTGCCTGGGTGCGAGGCTCAGACCAACCGAGTCACTGGCTGTGAGAGGGGAAGAGAGAGAAGGAGGAGGGGAGGGGGAGGAGAAGGAAAAGAAGGGGGAGGGGAGGGGGAAGTGAAGAGAAGTAAAAGGTTGCGTCTTACGTGTGCCATGACCAGGAATCGAACCCAGGATATTCGCATGCCAGGCTGATGCTCTATTCACTGAGCAAACCGGCCAGGGTGCTATTTTTCTATTCCCAGACCCAGGTCCCTAAAATGTCTCAATAGAGTTTTGCTAAAAGGGCTGTGAGAGCACAGAGTAGAGGGCAATTCTTCCTGAGATATTTGGGTTGGTTGTCCATAAAGAGGCAAAAATTTAGCTACTCACTCTCCTGTGAGGTGTCCTATTTTGTTTTTAATAACTTTAATTATAAGGAAATTAGTTGAGCCTGACTGATGGTGATACAGTGGATAGAGCATCAACCTGAGATGCTGAGGTCCCAGGTTCAAAACTCCAAGGTCTCCAGCTTTAGCGCAGGCACATCTGGCTTTTTAGCACAGGCTCACCAGCCTGAGCATGGGGTTGCCGGCTTGAGAACAGGATCGGGGACATGATCCCATGGTTGCTGGTTTGATCCCAAGGTTGCTGGCTTGAGCAAGGGGTCACTGGCTTGGCTTGAGCTCCCTCATCAAGGCACATGTGAGAAGCAATCAATGAACAACTAAAGTAATGCAACTATGAGTTGATGCTTCTCATCTCTTTCCCTCTTGTCTCTCAAAAATAAAAATAAAAAGGAAAATTAGTTGTAATAATATTAACTACTGTTACTGAATGCTTACCCCAGTGCTAGAAACTTTGTTAAGTCTTTGCTTAATGTTATTTAATATTCACAACACCCCAGAGGGAATTACAATTTCCATTTTGCATCCAGCAAAAAAGTGGTGATGCAGTGCATAGAGTGTTGGCCTGAGATGCTGAGGACGCAGGTTTGAAACCCTGAGGTCACTGGCTTGAGTGTGGGCTCACCAGCTTGAGTGTGGGGTGCTGGCTTGAGTGTGGGATCATAGACATGACCTCACGATCACTGGCTTGAACCCAAAGGTTGCTGGCTTGAAGCTCAAGGTTCCTGGCTTGTGCAAGGAGTCACTGGCTCAGCTGGAGCCCCCAGTCAAGGCACATATGAGAAAACAATCAATGAACAACTAAAGTGACTTAACTACAAGTTGATGCTTCCCATCTCTCTCCCTTCCTGTCTGTCTGTCCTTGTCTGTCCCTTTCTCTGTCTCTCTCTTTCTAGCTAGAAAAAAAAAGAAAAAGATTTGATGGGCCCTGGCTGGGTAGCTCAGTTGGTTAGAGGATTGTCCTATTACACACACTAAGGTTGTGGGTTTGATCCCTAGTCACGGCACATACAAAACTCAACCAATGAATGCATAAGTAAGTAGAACAACAAATCAATTTTCCTCTCTCGATCTCTCTTTCTCTCTCAAATCAATGATAATAAAAAAAGATTTGATGTTATTTTTAACTCCCAAACCATATTTCTGTCTGCATAAAATGCTGCCATCCCCAGTTCCTCATATGGAGCTGATTCTGCTTCCCTATACACATGGCATCTATTTCCTCTACTTCTGACTTCTGTAGTTGCATACAGTTCAGTTCTGTAAACCTAATTTCTCATTCTTATTGTCCTTTTACTATTCAAACTCAGCCTTTATGTCCTTTAAAGGTTCACATTTCTAGGCACAAAATTGTACATCACAGGACAACAGTTTTACATCTAGCACAAATAGTTCATTAGTAAATTCTCACTCCTATGTGCGTATTTCAAAGTAGAGGGAGCCATTGCCAGCCCGGTGCTCTACACCACTCTTGAATTAAGGGAGTCAAAGGTCGCCTTCTCTTTTTTTAGGTAGCAGAGCACCACTGGTTTATGCTCATTTGCAATCAATTTAGAGCTCTCTTATTAATAATCTATTCTAAAATTCTACCAGGTAGGGGTGTCAAACTCTTAAGTTTGAAGTCTCTGCATTAACAAGGTCTTTTTTTGAAAGCCTTTTGGAATTAAATGGGTTTATACTTTTTTCTTCCTAGGAGAGTGGCGACATTTTAAATTATCCAGAATCTCAGAGTTTCTTTTCTTTCTAAGGGTAATGGCAACTCAGTCATAATAATCTTGCTTAAGATAACATTTGAAGTGACACTACTCAGGCCCACAGGAAATGTGCCTGTCACATGCAGTTTCTAAAATCACAAGTGATGTGGGGAAGGGAGGATGTGTGATGTTGCAAAACAAAAGAAAAAAATACCCCCCCAAAACCAAAAACCAAAAAACAAGAACTTGGAATCAGGCTTAACTGGATTCAACTGTGTCTCTACTATTTGCTTTCTGTGTTACCTTGGACAAGCTGCTTAATTTCTCTGAGCCTCGAACTCCATGAAAATCTAAAACATGAACATATTATTCCAGACCGACTTTGCAGCACTTCTATAAGATTAACAGTTATGTGTAAAGGAATGGTACATAGCTGACACTCCTTAAAAAGTAGCTGTTTTAGGAATACTAGAGAGCTGCTTTAAAAATTTTTTTTATTGATTTTAATTTATTGTATTTACATAGATTCAAGTGTCCCATCGAATATAACTCCCTCCCCCCATCCCCATGTTCCCCTTGAAACCCCCTTTGCCCCCTCCCCCCAATGGCTTCCCCCTTCTCTCCAGGATTTGCTGTCCTGTTCTCTTTATCTCTGTTATGTATATATAATGTCACTAATCCCTTTCCCTTCTCTGATCCCATCCTCTCATCCCCTTTCCCTCTCGTCCCTGTGATCCCGCCTCTGCCTCTATTCTGTTCCTCTGTTCACATTGTTCATTAGATTCCTCATATGAGTGAGGTCATATGATATTTTCCTTTCTCTGCCTGGCTTATTTAATTTTTTTTTTATTCATTTTAGAAAGGGGGGGGGGAGAGAGAGAGAGAGACAGACAGACAGACAGACAGAGAAGGGGGGAGGAGCTGGAAGCATCAACTCCCATATGTGCCTTGACCAAGCAGGCCCAGGGTTTCGAACCGGCGACCTCAGCATTTCCAGGTCGACGCTTTATCCACTGCGCCACCACAGGTCAGGCCTCTGCCTGGCTTATTTAACTTAGCATAATAGTCTCCAGGTCCATCCATGCTGTCACAAAAGGTAAGATTTCCTTCTTTTTCATGGCCTTATAGTATTTCATTGTATATATGTACCACTGCTTTTTAATCCACTCATCCATTGATGGACACTGGGCTGTTTCCAGATCTTGGTTATTGTAAACAATGCTGCAATAAACATGGGGGTGCATATCTTCTTTTGAGTCAGTGATTTGGTATTCTTAGGCTATATTCCTAAATGGGATAACTGGGTCAAATAGCAGTTCCATTCTTCTTTTTTTTTTTACAGAGACAGAGAGTGAGTCAGAGAGAGGGATAGACAGGGACAGAGAGAGATGAGAAGCATCAATCATCAGTTTTTCCTTGCGTGTTGCAACACCTTAGTTGTTCATTGACTGCTCTCTCATATGTGCCTTGACCCCAGGCCTTCAGCAGACCGAGTAACCCCTTGCTGGAGCCAGCGACCTTGGGTTCAAGCTGGTGGGCTTTTTTTTCCTCAAACCAGATGAGCTCGCGCTCAAGCTGGCGACCTCAGGGTCTCGAACCTGGGTCCTCTGCATCCCAGTCCAACGCTCTATCCACTGTGCCACTGCCTGGTCAGGCCCATTCTTAATTTTTTGAGGAATCTCCATACTGTTTTCCATAGTGGCTGCACCAGTCTGCATTCCCACCAGCAGTGCAGGAGGGTTCCCTTTTCTCCACATCCTCGCCAGCACTTATTATGTGTTGTTTGTTAATGAGCACCATTCTGACAGGTGTGAGGTGGTATCTCATTGTGATTTTAATGTGCATTTCTCTAATGATTAGTGATGTTGAACATTTTTTCATCTGTCTATTGGCCATCTGTATGTCCTCTTTGGAGAAGTGTCTATTCAGTTCTTTTGCCCATTTTTGATTGGATTGTTTACCTTCCTGGTGTTAAATTTTACAAGTTCTTTATAAATTTTGGTTATTAACCCTTTATCAGACGTATTGTAGAATATGTTCTCCCATTGTGTGGTTTGTCTTTTTATTTTGTTCATAGTGTCTTTGTGCAAAAGCTTTTTAGTTTGATATAGTCCCATTTGTTCATCCTATCCTTTATTTTCCTTGCCTGTGGAGATAATCAGCAAATATATTGCTGTGAGAGATGTCGAAGAGCTTACTGCCTATGTTTTCTTGCAAGATGTTTATGGTTTCATGACTTACATTTAAGTATTTTATCCATTTTGAGTTTATTTTTGTGAATGATGTAAGTTGGTGGTTTAGTTTCATTTTTTTGCAGGTATCTGTTCAATTTTCCGAACATCATTTGTTAAAGAGACTGTCTTTACTCCATTGTATGCTCTTACCTCCTCTGTCAAATATCAATTAACCATAAAGGCGTGGATTTATCTCTGGGTTCTCTGTTCTGTTCCATTGAGCTGTATGCCTGTTCTTATGCCAGTACCACGCTGTTTGAGTACAGTGGCTTTGTAGTATAACTTGATATCAGGGAGTGTGATACCCCCCATTTTATTCTTCTTTTTCAAGATTGATTGCTGAGGCTATTCATATTCTTTTTTGGTTTCATATAAATTTTTGAAATATTTATTCTATATCTTTGAAGTATGCCATTGGTATTTTAATAGGAATCGCATTGAATTTATAGATTGCTTTGGGTAATATAGACATTTTTTTTTGTATTTTTCCAAAGTGAGAAGTGGGGGGGGGGCAGTCAGACAGACTCCTGCATGCGCCCAACTGGGATTCACCCAGCATGCCCACCAGATGGCAATGCTCGGCCCCTCTGGAGCGTTGTTCCACTGCAATCAGAGCCATTCTAGAGCCTGAGGCGGAGGCCATGGATCCATCCTCAGTGCCCAGGCCAACTTTGCTCCAATGGAGCCTTGGCTGCAGGAGGGGAAGAGAAAGATAAAGAGAAAAAAGTGGGGAAAAGGTGAAGATGCAGATGGGCGCTTCTCCTGTGTGCCCTGGCCAGGAATCAAACCTGGGAGTTCAACACACCGGGCCAATGCTCTACCGCTGAGCCAACCAGCCAGGGCTAATATAGAGATTTTAATGATGTTTATTCTTCCTATCCATGAACATGGTATATATGCTTTCACTTGTTTGTATCTTTCTTGATTTCTTTTATTGATGTTTTATAATATTCCGAGTACAAGTCTTTAACCTCCTTGGTTAAATTTACTCTTAGGTACTTTTTTTTGTTGTTGTTGCACTAGTGAAGGGAATTGTTTCCTTAATTTCTCTTTCAGAAAGTTCATTGTTGGTATATAAAAATGCCACTGATTTCTGCATATTGATTTTATATCCTACCACCTTGCTGAATTTACTTATCAGGTCTAGTAGTTTTTTGACTGAGACTTTAGGGTTTTCTATGTACAGTATCATGTCACCAGCAAATAATGATAGTTTTACTTCTTTTCCAATTTGAATGCCTTTTATTTCTTCTTCTTGTCTGATTGCCGTGGCTAGGACTTCCAGAACTATGTTGAATAAGATTAGTGAAAGGAGGCATCCCTGCCTTGACCCTGATCTTAAGAAGATTGTTTTTAATTTTTGCCTATTGAGTAAGATGTTGGCTGTGGGTTTGTCATAGATGGTCTTTATCATGTTGAGGTATGTTCCCTGTATTCCCACTTTGCTGAGAGTTTTGATCATAAATGGGTGCTGGATTTTTATTTATTTATTTTTATTTATTATTATTATTATTATTTTACAGAGACAGAGAGAAAGTCAGAGAGAGGGATAGACAGGGACAGGCAGACAGAAACAGAGAGATGAGAAGCATCAATCATTAGTTTTTCGTTGTGCGTTGCGACTTCTTAGTTGTTCATTGATTGCTTTCTCACTCGTGGTCTCTCTCTCTTGACCACGAGCCTTCAGCAGACCGAGCAACCCCTTGCTGGAGCCAGTGACCTTGGGCTCAAGCTGGTGAGCTTTTTTCTCAAACCAGATGAGCCCTTGCTCAAGCTGGTAACCTCGGGGTCTCGAACCTGGGTCTCCCACATCCCAGTCTGACGCTCTATCCACTGCACCACCACCTGGTCAGGCTGGGTGCTGGATTTTATCAAATGCTTTTTCTGCATCTATTGATATTATCATGTGGTTTTTATCCTTCCTTTTGTGTATGTGAGGAATAACATTGATTGATTTGTGAATATTGTACCAGCCTTGCCTCCCCAGAATAAATCACACTTGATCATGTTGTATGATTTTTTTCATGTATTGCTGGATCCGGTTTGCTAATATTTTGTTGAGAATTTTAGCATCTAAGTTCATCAGGGATATAGGCCTATAGTTTTCTTTCTTTGTAGTGTCTTTGCCTGGTTTTGGAATGAGGATTATGCTCGCCTCATAAAAGGAGCTTGGAAGTTGTCCCTCCTCTTGAATTTTTTGAAATAGCTTGAGAAGGATAGGATTAGTTCTTTGAATGTTTGGTAAAATTTGCCTGTGAAGTCATCTGGCCCAGGACTTTTGTTTGTTGGGAGTTTTTTGATAACTGTTTCTATCTCATTTGTGGTAATCGGTCTGTTTAGGTTTTTTGATTCTTCCAGACTGATTTTTGAAAGATTATGTTTCAAGGAATTTGTCCATTTCATTTGGTTGTCCATGTTTTTGGCATACTTCATAGTATTTTCTTACAATCTTTTGTATTTCTGCTGTGTCGGTTATTACTTTCCCACTCTCATTTCTAATTTTATTTATTTGAGTCCTCTCTCTTTTTTTCTTGATGAGTCTGGTTAAAGGTTCATCAATCTTGTTTACCTTTTCAAAGAACCAGCTCTTAGTTTCATTGATCTTTTGTATTGTTTTTTGAGTCTCTATGTCATTTATTTACACTCTGATCTTTATTATTTCCTTCCTTCTACTTCCTCTGGGCTTTACTTGCTGTTCCTTTTCTAGTTCTTTTAGATGCAGCATTAAGTTGCTTATTTGAGCTTTTTCTTGCTTCTTAAGGTATGCCTGTAACACTATGAACTTTTCTCTCAGGACTGCTTTTGCTGTGTCCCATAAAGTTTGAGTTGTTGTATGTTCATTTTCATTTGTTTCAAGGAAGTTTTTTATTTCTTTCTTGATCTCATTGTTAACCCATTCATGATTTAATAACATGTTATTTAGTCTCCAAGTGTTTACATGTTTTTTTTCAGTTTTTCTATTGTAATTTATTTCTAGTTTCATGCCATTGTGATCAGAAAAGATGCTTGATATGATTTCAATCTTTTTTTAATTAAGGTATATACATTATTTAAAAAAAAATTTATATTGCCTGACCTGTGGTGGCGCAGTGGATAAAGCGTCGACCTGGAAATGCTGAGGTCGCCGGTTCAAAACCCTGGGCTTGCCTGGTCAAGGCACATTATGGGAGTTGATGCTTCCTGCTCCTCCCCCTTCTCTCTCTCTGTCTCTCTCTTCTCTCCCTCTCTCTCTCCTTTCTAAAATGAATAAATAAATAAAATAAATAAATAAATAAAATTAAAAAAAATTTATTTATTCATTTTAGAGAGGGGAGAGAGAGAGAGAGAGAAAGGGGGAAGGAGCAGGAAGTATCAACTCCCATATGTGCCTTGACCAGACAAGTGCAGGGTTTCAAACTTGAGACCTCAGCATTCCAGGTCGACGCTTTATCCACTGCACCACCACAGGGTAGACTGATTTCAATCTTCTTAAATTTAATGAGACTCATTTTGTGTCCTAACATGCAGTCTATCCTAGAGAATGTACCATGAGCACTTGAAAAGAATGTATATTCTACTGCTTTAGGGTGAAAGTTCTGAAGATATCTATTAAATCCAGTTGATCTACTGTGTTCTTTAAGGCTGCTGTTCCTTTGTTAATTTTTTTTCTGTCTTGAGGATCTATCCATTGATGTTAGTGGGGTATTAAAATCCCCTGCTATTATAGTATTGCTGTTGATCTTGCCCTTTATGTCCATCCAAATCTGGTTTATATATTTAGGTGCTCCTATATTAGGCATATAGATATTTATAATGGTTATATCTTCCTGTTGGATTGCTCCCCTTATCATTATGTAGTGACCTTATTTATCCCTTACTATAGCCTTTGTTTTTGTTTTTACCAGAGTAACAGGCTTTTATTGAAAGGAAGAAAGGAACCCTGCTGGGCACTTCTCCAGGGAGAAGGGCACTGGTTACAGACTATGAATCAAATTTTATAGGGCTTGGGAGAGCCTGAGGGGGTACTGAGTCAAAAGTTCTGGTATGTTCCTTTTTATGGTTTTAGGATTTCAGCTTTCTGGAATGCTCCTCCTTGGGCGGTTGATCAGCTTTCTGGAACTTTTCTGCCTCAGGGGCGATTATCCAGTAAGTAAGGGTGAGGTCAGGCAGCCAGGTGGGACAACCAAAGGGCAGTTGGAATTTCTGGTAAATTCATATATCTATCACCAATAGGCATAGCCACCATCACAGCCACCTGGCCCATGCAGGTTCACATTAGAATCGGACAGATGGTAATGAAACAACGAAGCCACAAACTGGTGGATCATTACCTTTAATCCTAGCTTGCACCTGGCGGGCCAGTAAAACACACACTGGTCTCCAAGACCCACTCATTCAGTGCTCACAAAGCTACTGACTTATCCGAGTTTTCTAGAATCAAAGGTTTCTAGCTCATTAGCCTTATTCACCTCTGTTCTCCATCTCCTTCTCTCTGCACAAACTCTGCACAAACTGGCTTATCACTCAGCAATCCACCATCTTGGCTGCTTCTGGCCTCCTCCACGTGGCCTTTCCCTGTTCTCCTCTCTAATGCTAATCTCAGGAACCGAGAGAGCACAAGCTCCCGGTCTGCCCCACTTTATAATGTAGAAATCAAAACTTTAATCCAATATACAAACAAGGAAGTCTTTGATACACTTATCTGAGGCATGATGGGATTCCTCATGAGAGTGCACCACCCTACATCAAAAAGGGTGGGAAAGGCTTAGTCTTAAAACGAAGCCCCAGGCTACAAGGATCCTACCTGCCCATAGCCTGCCCCCAACACACATTAATACAATCATGCCAATCCCAAGCAATCACCTAGCCTACGCGCTTCCATGTGAGCAGTGCCATCTTTAACAGGGTGAGCATAATATATTTTATCTGTCCAATATATACATTGCTGTGATTTGAAACAGATTTTGAGAGGATTTCTTCTTTGTCCTCTTCAGGTGGGGTGACTTGTGTTGGTCAATTTCAATGACTTTTTCTTGTTATGTTGTTCATTTCTGCAATCTTCAGATGCAGGTCTTTTACCCGAAGAGTTCATGTTATTCTGTTTTGATTTTAGGGCTCCTGCTCCATTGTTTCCCAGTTTTTTCTTCTGGAATTCCAGTCATCCATATGCTCTTCCTTACTCTCTGTAACTTTTACTGAATGCATCTCACTTAAGCCATTCTGACTCAAATTTTTTTGCTGGGCAGCCAACCTTTTAGCAGAAATTGATATACAGTGTAGACAGGCATTGTCACGACCACTTCAGCAATGTGGAGTGTAAGACAAGTCGGCATTCCCAGCAGGGGCATCTTATCTCCGTGTGCCTGCGGGAGCTGCCTGCCGGGGACAGCTATCAATAAGCCCTGTTCTTTTCTGCTTGCCTTCAGTCCCCGAACACAATATGTCTTCGTCTGATACCCTTTCTGGTGCTGCCTGAAACATCACTGACAGGCTATGCGCCATCCAGGAGGAACCTCATTGTTCAGAGGACTTTCTGCCTGGTCTCTCTCATTCACAAATTCTTCCAAATGCTCCTGGTCTAGGACACAAAAGGAAACCCATTTTGAAGCACTCAATACCATTCCCAAGAAATGTCTTGGCCATACAGCTCAGACCCATTCTGTCTGAATTTTGCTCATTAGCAAAATTTTTTACCAAGATTGCCTCAATGTAATTTTTCCTAAACTGCTTTATCAGCAGGAAGAGTTAGTGTCTTCCTCTCATGTCACCATAACTTTATACATTTGGGGAAAGTCTTTAGCATGTGGGTAGAATCTTTTATTCTATTACTCCATCAAACAAGTTTTCTCCCTATATAGTCATATATTATTTTATTATATTTTATAAATATATATTTTTTGGGGGGTGTTACAATCAAGGTTTTGAACCTGGCATTATGTAGGTAACTATGCTCAAATGATTAACTCTTTCTTTTTTTTAAATTAATTTTGGCCCTGGCCGGTTGGCTCAGCGGTAGAGCGTCGGCCTAGCGTGCGGAGGACCCGGGTTCGATTCCCGGCCAGGGCACACAGGAGAAGCGCCCATTTGCTTCTCCACCCCTCCGCCGCGCTTTCTTCTCTGTCTCTCTCTTCCCCTCCCGCAGCCAAGGCTCCATTGGAGCAAAGATGGCCCGGGCGCTGGGGATGGCTCTGTGGCCTCTGCCCCAGGCGCTAGAGTGGCTCTGGTCGCAACATGGCGACGCCCAGGATGGGCAGATTATCGCCCCCTGGTGGGCAGAGCGTCGCCCCTGGTGGGCGTGCCGGGTGGATCCCGGTCGGGCGCATTCGGGAGTCTGTCTGACTGTCTCTCCCCATTTCCAGCTTCAGAAAAAGAAAAAAAAAAGAAAAAAAAAGAAAAAAAAAAATGAAAAAAAAAAATTAATTTTAATGGGGTGACATTGATAAATCAGGGTACATATGCTCAGAGAAAACATCTCTAGGTTATTTTGACATTTGATTATGCTGCATTATAGCCTTTGTTTTAAAGTCTATTTTGTCAGATATAAGTATTGCTACCCCAGCTTTTTTTTCCTTTCCATTTGAGTGAAATACTTTTTTCCATCCCTTCACTCTCAGTCTATGTGTATCTTTTGTTCTGAGGTGAGTCTCTTGTAGGCAGCATATGAATGGGTCCTATTTTCTTATTCATTCAGCTACTCTATGTCTTTTGCTTGGAGCATTTAATTTATTTACATTTAAGGTTATTATTGACATATAGTTGTTTATTGCCATTTTATTCTTTTAATCTACAATCCTCTTTTTCTAGATATTTTTTTTCCTTTGCTCTGTTTACAGCAGGTCCCTTAGCAGTATTGTTTTAGTTGTAATGAATTCCTTTAGCTTTTTTTTTTTTTTTTTTGTCTGGGAAGCTTTTTATTTCTCCTTCAATTTTAAAGGATAGCCTTGCTGGATAAAGAAGTCTTGGTTGTAGGCTCTTGTTTCTCATTACTTTGAATATTTCTTACCATTGCCTTCTGGCCTCAAGTGTTTCTGTTGAAAAGTCAGATGTCGTGCCTGATCTGTGGTGGCGCAGTGGATAAAGCATCGACCTGGAAATGCTGAGGTCACCAGTTCGAAACCCTGGGCTTGCCTGGTCAAGGCACATATGGGAGTTGATGCTTCCAGCTCCTCCCCCCTTCTCTCTCTCTGTCTCCTCTCTAAAAATGAATAAAAAAAAAAAGAAAGAAAGAAAAGTCAGATGTCATCCTTATAGGGGCTCCTCTGTAGGTAACTGACTGCTTTTCTCTTGTAGCTTTTAGTATTCTTTTTTTATCTCTTAACTTTGGTATTTTAATTATGATGTTTCTTGGTGTAGGCCTCTTTGGGTTCCTCTTTAATGAGACTCTCTGTGCTTCTTGAATTTGTGTGACTTTTTCCTTCATCAATTTAGGGAAGTTTTTAGCTATGATTTCTTCAGTCAGGTTCTCTATTCCTGGTTCTTTCTCTTCTCCTTCAGGAACCCTTATGATGCAGATGTTGTTTCTCTTCATATTGTCACAGAGCTCTCTTAGAGTTTCCTCAGACTTTTTGAGCTTCTTTTCTTTTTGCTGCTCTGCTTCTGTGCTTTTATTTATCTTGTCCTCTAAATTGCTGATTTGATCCTCTGCTTCATCTAGCCTGCTGTTAATTTCTTCTAGTGTAGTCTTCATTTCTGATATTGTATTTATCGTTTCTGACTAATTCTTTTTTATGATTTCAATGTTTTTTTTTATGCTTCCTATCCCTTTATTAAGGTGCTCATTATATCCATCCATTGTTGCTCTAAGATCCTTGAGCATCCTAACAATCATTATTTTAAACTCTGCATCTGGTAATTTGGTTACTTCCATATCATTCAGTTCGTTTTCTAGGGATTTCCCTTGTTGAATCATTTGGATTGCATTTCTCTGTCTTCCCACTTGTTCTGTGTATAGACTTCTCCTTTGGGTGTGTTGTTTGAATAGCTAGCTGAGTCTAGGGTTTAAGCTGTCTGTTTCCAGCTATCAGTTGTGTTGGTTCTAGATCTTCTTGGGTTGGCATCGTCTGTTGTTTGTAATTCATTGTGGGCTACTTATCAGCAGCTACTGCTCTTTTTGCTGTTTGTGTCAGTGGTTTCTGTGCCTGGGTAATGTGTGTGTGGGGTGCAACCTGTCTATAAGGATCAGCTTCCTCCTGCTTAGAGCTGTCAGTAGCTCCATACAAGCTGCAGAAAGATTTGCCTCCACTTTTCAGCTCTTCCACCTCCTCTTGTAGCTGCCTCATCTTTCCAGAGTCTTCTGTTGAAAGACTGTGGAGTGGGCCTGATTGGTCTCACCTAACCAACCCCTGTACAGATTGCAAACTTGTTGGATTAGGGCAACTGAGGTTGGGAATACAATGTTATTGGGGCCCCCTACTTCAGGGTTCTATTGGACAGTAGTAGCTCAGTACAGGGATTGTACCTCTACCCCAGGGCCTAATCCCTCAGCCTCTGCTAGTTACTCAAATTTTATTTCTCCCCAACAAGGTGAGCCACAGAAAAGTATGAATTTACCTGAGTTTCTTTTTCTGCTGCCTCCGACTGTTTGCTTGGCCCAGCAGGGAAATCCGGGAATTAGGACAGGTAGTGGGCGTGGTTAGCTTCTTGGCCCCAGTTGTCACTCTATCCAGACTTTTTTTTTACAAATCTCAGTAGGGTGTTGCCACAGGAGTGCGTTGGGTGTGCCCTCTGAGATCCAGAGGTGTGGTCTGCCCCCACCTGGGGGGGGCACTGCGTGTTCTCAGCAGTGGAGTGGGGGGTGTAGCTCGGGTCTCACCGGAAACCGCTGACCTGCTGCCTGCTTCCTCGCCTTTTGGAACCACTCTTTGCCCTGGCTGCTTCTGGAGAGATTTCCAGGAGTGGGCAGCTGCCTTTTCCCAGGTGGGTGCAGGACAAGGGATTGCTTCTCCCATGAAAATGGCTACTTTTGCACTGGAGAATGACTCAGCACAGGTGTCCTGGTCACTGTCACCGTGTCTTTCCCTGTGCCTCAAACTTTACACTCTCCTCACACAACTCCAGTCCTCTCAACTCCAGTCCTCTCAGCTCTTCCGCCCCCGGAGCCCCAGGTATGTGGCTGTGAGCAAGATTTTCTGCACGGGCCCTTTAAGAAAGAATCTGCATCTCTGAAAGCTGACTCTTTCTCACAGACAGAAACCCTGTTCTTTTCACCACTCAATGCTGTCTGGTTGCCTCTTCTAGTCATTGGGGCTCGAGGCTGGGGCTCCAGACCTGGGACTGAGGATCCCTACCTCTCAGGATCCCTCTCCCTACAGTGAGAGTTCCTCTGGACACTCTGCCTCCCCTCACTCCTGGGAGCGGGGCAGCCTCCACCATGTCTCCACACTTTCTACCAGACTTGGTGTGGCTTCTTCTGTGAACTTTGGTTATAGAGTCCTCTTCATGTAGTCTGAAGTTGGTTTTACATGATGATTGTTCTTTAAGTTGTAATACAATTTGGTCCTGGGAAGTGGCAGTTGGAATGTCTGCCTACTCTGTTGCCATCTTGGAATCTCTAGATTGCTGCTTCTGAGATGTGATTTAAAGAGTGGAAGAAGTATAAAACTTTTCAAATATTTTCCTCTGCATTGTCTGAAATTCTTTGTTCCATTTTCTTCCCCAATTTTGAATGTTTTGGTAAATATATAAACCTATATTTTATGCATACAGCCTGGTGAAATTAAATGCATCCTTTTTGTGTGTGTGTGACAGAGACAGAGAGAGACACAGAGAGAGGGACAGATAGGGACAGACAGGCAGGAAGGGAGAGAGATGAGAAGCATCAATTCTTCATTACAGCTCCTTGGTCTCTGTTGGTTAAATAAGAATTTAAATATGACATATATTTGCTCGCTTTGGGTATGGGGGACAGGCTGTAAGCTGGCAAAGTTATTATAGCCTGAGGCTTAGTTTTAAAACTAAGCTTTTGCCCACACACTTCCTTGACTACTGCTTGATAGGGGGTAGTGCACTCTTATGAGGAATCTCTTTTATGCCTCAGATAAGTGACTTTGTATCAAAGACTTCCTTATTTGTATATTGGATTAAAGGTTTTGATTTCTACACTATAAAATGGGGACAGACCAGGGACTCGCGCTCTTGGTTCCTGCTATCACATTGCAGGGGCCTCCCTGATCCCTTGCCCTCCATTGGAAAAGCAGGTTTTCTGAGACACCAATAAACAGAATGGCCCACCATCCTCCGACTTTGCCATTTCTTTACCATCTGCCCGAATCCGATGGGAACTTGCATGTGAATGGCTACGATGGTGGCTCTGGCCATACAGTCTCCTTAGTTGTTCATTGATTGGTTTCTCATATGTACCTTGACCGGGGGCTGCAGCAGAGCGAGTGACCCCTTGCTCAAGTTAGCGAGCTTGGGCTTCAAACCAGCGACCTTTAGGCTCAAGCTAGTGACCATGGGGTCATGGTTATGTCTATAATCCCATGCTCAAGCCAGCGACCCTTCACTCACCCCGCACGCAAGCTGGTGAGCCCATGCTCAAGCTGGATGAGCCCATGTTCAAGCCTGCAATCTAGGGATTTCGAACTTGGGTCCTCCACGTCCCAGTCCAACACTTTATCCACTGTGCCACTGCCTGGTCAGGCTTAAATACATGCTTAATGTTGTGCAAACATCACCACCACTCATCTCTATAACTAAGGTGACCAATTTTTTTACAATGAAAAGGAGGACAAAAATAAATTGAAGTAAACAATATCATAAATAAAAGAAACATTTTATTCATCGCAACAATAATATACTATAATATGATAAATATATAATAAAACATTTGTAATATTTTATATTATAATTATGCTTACATGCCTATTAATTTTTAATAACAATTGTAATGGAAAAGTACTCATTTAGATAATATTATCTAAATAATATTATTCATTTACTACTCATCTAAAAGTACTCATTTAGATAATATTATCTAAATGAGTACTTTTTCATTGAATGAATATTTTTTGTCAATGTATCATCTTGTAACAATATATTGAAAATATCTGAACAAGAAATATTCTTCATAATGAATTTTATGGCAAGTGCTGCAGCTAGAGTATCAACATTCAATCTCAATTTCTCACTTGTCCAAAAATCATTAGCAATTGAAAAAACTCTTTCAACTGCTGCATTAGTTCCAGGGAAGCACAATGTAAATTGAACAAGAATAAATAAATTTGCACATGGAATATGTTCATTTTTGAAATGGCAGAATATTTCCACCCATCTTTTATCAATTTTGACATGTTCATTTTCCCATTGTATTAATTTTTCAGAATTTAAATATACATTGTCTTTTAATTTCTTCAAAGAGACAATTGTTGTCTATTTTGATGTCTGGCATTTCTTTAAATAAAAACTCAAGACAAGATTTCATATCTGTCCAATGTACTTGTGATGAAGTTAAAAAACAACATTGAAAACTATTATTTTCCATGATGTTTGTTTCAGACCATTCTTTGATATATTGAAAACCTGTCTGGTAGATATTATGCACTTCTTTGATAAAGTTTTCTGTTATGCTCAGATTTAATTTCTGTAAGTCTGACAATTTTTTTTTGATAATTAAAAAAAGAAATTTTTCTTCAAAATGAGATTTATATTGAAGAATAAAGTCATTCAAAATAAGATAATTTCCATTGCTGAAATGTGTTCACCTTCAATCTTTTGAATTGTTTTGTGAAAAATAGATGCTTGATTATGTACATTAATATAATGCTTTTTATGTACATTAATAAAATACATTAATATCTTGGATATTTTATTATTAAAAAATGATTCCAGGATTTTAAGACATTTGTCTAAACTTAAAAAATATGAACAGAGAGGCTCAGATAATTGTAGAACACGCTCTATGGCAGGTGTTAGAGCACGCCATCTAACTTTTTTTTTTTTTTGGTGGGCCATCATGTTTAATCCTAGTTTGCACCCAGCAGGCAAGTAAAAACACACACTGGGCTCCAAACCCCACTCATTCAGCACTCACAAAGCTACTGACTTATCCGAGTTTCCTAGAATCAAAGGTTTCTTACCTCACCAGTCTTATTCACCTCTGTTCCCCATCTCCTTCCTTCTCCCTGCACAAACTGGCTTCTCACTCAGCACTCCACCATCTTGGCTGCTTAACCTGGACTCCTCCACGTGGCCTCTCTCTGCTCTCTTCTCTGCTCTCTCTTCTAATGCTAATCTCAGAGAGAGCAAGCTCCCGGTCTGCCCCACTTTATAGTGTAAAAATCCAGACCTTTAATCCGATATACAAACAAGGAAGTCTCTGATACAAAGTCACTTATCTGAGGCATAATGGGATTCATCATGAGAGTGCACCACCCCACATCAAAAAGGGTGGGAAAGGCTTAGTCCCAAAACCGAGCCCCAGGCTACAAGGATCCTGCCTGCCCACAGCCCGCCCCCAACACACATTAATATAATCACGCCCATCCCAAGCAGGAAGGGCAACTAATATCACTTGGGCAATGGGCTTCCACGTGGGCAGCACCATCTTTAACAAAGTGAGCATAATATATTTTATCTGCCCAACATTCCTTCAGGCAAAACACTGAGGTCACAGGCTGGAGTGTAAAATCCCAGACATTGAAGGCCCCAATCTCCTTTGCATTCTTCTGGTTTCTCCTTCAATCCAGCTTGAGTCTTTTAGCAAGTTTGATGGTTGTCCATATTCACTATACTGTACATTAGATCTCCAAGGCCGAGTCTGGGATAACAGTTGAACTGGTGCACGCGGAGATGGTAGTGCTGCCGGAAGCTGTTCTGCACTGTCGTATGTCCAGCTGGGCAACGCTTGTGCTGCCAGATGCAGAGTAGTCGTGGCTAGCTATTGTGGTCGTAAAGTCGAATGGTCATAAGTTGCACAGGTCGTAAATCGATCACTATTTGTATGCTGAAGCTTCTGGGGCTCCAGTGCGGTAGGGCTGAGAGGACTAGAGTTGCATGGGGAAAGTGTAAAGTTGGTGGCCCAGGGAGAGACACTGTGGGAGACAGCCACCGAAACCCCTGTGCTGAGTCATTCACCAATACCACAGTTGCCATCTTTCTTGGGTGAAGCAGTCCCTTCTGAGAGGCATCAGACTGGGAAAATGCAACTGCCCCAACCACATGAGTCTCTCCTGGCCCACCCATGGAGATGAGGCCATTCTGAGAAGCCAAGAAGCAGGGGGCTCATCAGATGAGATCGGGCGCGTTCAGGGTGGTATGGCCGTAGACAGGGGGGCTCATCAGTAACTCAATTTTCTGGATTTGAGGCTAGAGCTTCCCCCACCTCCCTTTCCCATGCTCCCGAGTCTATCCCATCTAACTTTGGAATATCCTAAAAGTCTTTTGTATTCAACATTTGCTTCTTCACAAAATTGTTTTAAAGTAGCAACACAAATGGTAAAACAACTAAAATATAAACAAATTGTAGTTATTATTACTTCTACATCAATTGGCATGGCACATGACGCTGTGTTGATTGCATTTGACAAAATATGTGCATTACAACCTAGTCCTAGTATTTTCTTTTGGAGTAACTCTCGTAATTTTATACACACATTATTCACCCCTTTGCATTTTCACCCACCAAAATTTCTATTTGTATTATCAGCTGTTAATGTAACAACTTTGGATTTTAAATTGTTTTCATTTATTACTCTGTAGATGGTTTGACAAAATTTCAGAAATTTCGCCCTCAATGGATTCTAAATTTAAAATTTTTACATGGTATGCTCTTGGTAACATTAAAATATCTTACTATTTTGGATACAATTTAATTATGATTTGATGCATCAGAAAAAATTGTTACAAATGCTGCAGTTTCCAAGTCCTCTGTAAGTTTTTTGTCACAGTAATTTGTAAATATTGATTTCAAAATAGCCTCATGGCCCTGGCTGGGTGGCTCAGTGGTAGAGCGTCGGCCTGGCATGCAGGAGTCCCGGGTTCAATTCCTGGCCAGGGCACACAGGAGAAGCACCCATCTGCTTCTCCAACCCCCCCCCCCTTTCCTCTCTGTCTCTCTCTTTCCCTCTCGCAACCAAGGATCCATTGGAGCAAAGTTGGCCCAGGTGCTGAGGATGGCTTTATGGCCTCTGCCTCAGGCGCTAGAATGGCTCTGGTTGCAATAGAGCAACGCCCCAGATGGGCAGAGCATCGGCCCCTGGTGGGCATGCAGGGTGGATCCCAGTCAGGCGCATGTAGGATTTTGTCTGACTGCCTCCCCATTTCCAACTTCAGAAAAAAAAAATAGCCTTATGTTTTACCCTGGCACATGAAAATTTTGCATTATGAAACTTTTTCAATAATTTAGTTGTACAATCCATACTATGAAAACTTTAATTGTGAATTATGGTATGAAATGCAAATGTTCCCTCCATTGCAGCCAACTATTTTTCGTCTTCAGAATAATTTGAAGTTTTAAAAAAACCTGTTACTTCACAACTGGAAGCTGATGTATCTAATGATTGCTTATGTTTTGTTGGTGGTCAAGTGTTTCATTATCACTGCTCTGCCCTCAACTGCAATACAAAATTCTCTGCTGCAAATATTGCAGAAAACAATGGTATCTTTCTTTAATATAAGAAATGGAAATTTCTTTTTCAATTTATCGTTGAATTGGCATTTTCTCTTTTTTGATTTTTTCATCCCTTAAATAAACTTTAAAATTAAAAATAACATACGTGAACGATGCAAGCACATTAGAAACTAAAAACATTACATCATGGTAAGCCAATTTTCTGGAAGCTAAATTAACAAAACTAAATATCAAACAAAACCACTAATTTGGAGTGTTATTTGGTTGTATTTATCATTTTCTAATTAAGAAACATCTGTTTTATGCAACTATTTAATCAAAATGCGTTATTAATAGATATGGTTTAAGGTTAGATATGGTTTCCACTTTAAAACTCGAATTTTGGGAAAATACTTGTAAATAAAATTATACATTGTAAATCCAGTAGCCATAGCCACCATCACAGCCACCTGGCCCATGCAGGATCGCATTCGATTTGGGCAGATGGTAATGAAACAATCGAGCCAAGAACTGGTGGGCCATTACCTTTAATCCTAGCTTGCACCCAGCGGGCAAGAAATACACACAGTGGGAAAACACTTCCCTTTCCATTCAGGGCTCCCAAAACCGCTGACTTATCTGAGTTTCCTAGAATTAAAGGTATCTACCTCACCAGCCTTATTCATCTCTGTCCCCATCTTCTTCTCTCTGCACAAACTCTGCACAAATTGGCCTCTCCTTCAGCACTTCGCCATTTTAGCTGCTTCTCTTCTCCTCCACATGGCCTTTCTCTGCTCTCCTCTCTAATGCCAATGTTAGGAACCAAGAGAGAGCAAGCTCCCAGTCTGCCCCCTATTATAGTGTAGAAATCAAAACCTTTAATCCAATATACAAACAAGGAAGTCTCTGATACAAAGTCACTTAGGGTGGGAAAGGCTTACTCTTAAAACTAAGCCTTAGGGCAGGGGTCTCAAACTCGCAGCCCGTGGGCCGCATGCGGCCCACCGAACAATTTTGTGTGGCCCGCAGACTAATCCACGAAGTTCAAAATATTTTGGATAAAATTAAGTAAGCCTAGGGGCCTACTTGTATTTTTCATTTCTCTAGCATCCTAGCTAGATATTAGCTTAGTTAACAGCAGTTGTGATGTGAACTACAGTTTCTGGTCGTTTTGTGACACTGAGTAAACTGCATGTACGATTGTGCTTGTTGTACTGATTTTTTTTTGTTTTCAACTGCAGTGAGAAAAGTGTTGCGTAACAGTTGCCTTTTGTAGACCTAGTGCGGCCCACCAAACGGCTGTGATCTTGCTCTGCATTCCACATCCTGAGTTGAGTTTGAGACCCCTGCCTTAGGGTATAACAACCCTGCCTACTTACAGCCTGTCCCCCACACCCAATGCAAAGTATAAGCGAGCAAACCTATATATCATATTTGCAAACTTATTTGACCAACATATATATTTGGAAATTATTAAATAGATAATGAATTAATAAAACGTGAATTGTGGCCTGACCTGTGGTAGCACAGTGGATAAAGCATTGACCTGGAAATGCTGAGGTCGCTGGTTTGAAACCCTGGGCTTGCCTGGTCAAGGCACATATGGGAGTTGATGCTTCCAGCTCCTCTCTCTCTGTCTCTCTCTGTCCCTCTCTGTCTCCTCTCTAAAATGAATAAATAAAATAAAAAATTTAAAAAAAAAACAAAAAAAACACGTGAATTGTGCTTACCTGTCTATAATGGAATATTCACTGAGAAAGAAATAATTGTGAGTCTTCAATGTCGTATGTGCCGTATTGTGTTTCAGTAAGCAGTACACAAAGGCATTTGTGTGCTCGGTGTATCACATGTTCTTTCAAGGTCTCCCATGCGGAGTCCATGCGTCTCATAATCACGTTTCACCGTACTGTACAGACCCTTGATGAATCATCTTGTCAAATACAAATGAGTCACATCACACTCAATGGATGGACTCAGCATAGATCGAATACGGACATTTACAGATTAGTCTTCCAAAATCAAAAAGGAGGACATGTAGGAGGACACTTTTCCAAGGAGGACAAAGCTTATAAAAGAAAGACTGTCGCCTGACCTGTGGTGGCGCAGTGGATAAAGCGTCGACCTGGAAATGCTGAGGTCGCCGGTTCGAAACCCTGGGCTTGCCTGGTCAAGGCACATATGGGAGTTGATGCTTCCAGCTCCTCCCCCTTCTCTCTGTCTCTCTCTCTCTCTCCCTCTCTCTCTCTCTCCTCTCTAAAAATGAATAAATAAATAAATAAAATAAAAAAAATACAAAAAAAATTATTAAAAAAAAAAAAAAAAAGAAAGACTGTCTTCCCTAAAGGAGGACGATTAGTCGCTGTAAAGCCTGTAGCCACGGCCACCATCACAGCCGCCTGGCCAATGCAGGTTCGCATTAGATTCGAATAGACGGTAATGAAACAATGGAGCCAAGAACTGGTGGGCCATTAGCTGTAATCCTAGCTTGCACCCGGCAGACAAGTAAAAACACACACTGGGCTCCAAAATCCACTCATTCAGTGCTCACAAAGCTACTGACTTATCCGAGTTTCCTAGAATCAAAGCTCACTAGCCTTATTTACCTCTGTTCCCCATCTCCTTCTCTCTGCAAAAGTTGGCTTCTCCTTCAACATTCTGCCATCTTGGCTGTTTCTCCTGACCTCTTCCACGTGGCCTTTCTGTGCTCTCCTTTCTCTGCTCTCTCCTTTAATACTAATGTTAATCCAAATTTGGAGGAACCCGAAATATGGAAGACAGGAGCAAGGTCCGTCGTTTACACATTAAAGCTTTATTGTCTAGCTTGGCCAAGCGGCGGGAACTCCGACAGAAACTGACGGAGAGCGCGCCGGCCCTTTGTACTACTAAGTTTTTATAGTTTTCTAAGTGGGAAGTACAGAATTAAAAATTGCAATTAGGAGCCCCTTACCGCTATTGGTTATAGTCATATGTCCTTTAACATGATAGGACCACGTTCAATTTGCAAACCATACATTATTTTGGAGAAAACAAAATTTACAAGTCAACACAATGGTAGAAAGATATCTCTTTACATATTAAAAGGCCTTCCTATATTTTCTACTGTTCATCTGCCATCTCTCTGTCCAGAGTCAGACATATTAACCACATGCATTTACATAAGAGAGGTAGTTTCCGTGGGGACAAATGCCCACAAATGGCTCATAGTTATAAGAAAAGGTTTATTTTGGCTTTTCCCTTCCTGCACCTGGCTAGCCATTCACTCCTTTCCCCACAGGTGTGGTGGAATGTCAGGGAATCTATGCTTTCCTTCCCTTTGCATTTACAATACAATGGCAAGAGCCATCCTGGTTATGCCAATCACACAGTACAGAGACTATTCTCACAATTTCTCTGCACACCTTAACCCAAATTAATAAAATGTTTTCCAAGCCTCCTAAAATATTAATATTAATTCTGTAACCTTTTGGTACTTTACAACATCTGTAGGTGAAATGGCTCAGTGGCTCCTCACTAATCTCAGGAACTGAGAGAGAGCAAGCTCCCAGTCTGTCCCATTTTATAGTGTAGAAATCCAAACCTTTAATACAATATACAAACAAGAAAATCTCTGATACAAAGTCACTTATCTGAGGCATAATGGGATTCTTCATGAGAGTGCACCATCCCACATCAGGCAATCAGTCAAGGGTGTGGGAAAAAGCTTAGTCTTCAAACTAAGCCCTAGGCTATAATGACCTGGCCTGCTTACAGCCTGTCCCCCACACCCAATGCAAACTGTAAGCGAGCAAACATATACATCATATTTACAAACTTATTTGACTGACACTGGGGAAGGGAGGAATGGGGAGTTGTTGATTAATGGGTATCAGGTTTCAGTTTTACAAGATGAAGGTGACTGTTGGTCAAATAAGTTTGTAAATATGATGTATATGTTTGCTCCCTTACATTTTGCATTGGGGGCAGGGCAATGCCAGATACAGTGGTCTGTAAGGTTGCAGGTTGCCTTCCTGATTGGGAGGGGCCATTGTCTTGCTAATGTTTACTGTAAGGGAGTTACTACCACCACCACCACCCAGAGGTGCAAGAGAATTTCTTTTTTCTCTCCTCGCTGATCCCTTGCCCTCCAAGGGAAAAGCAGGTTTCCTGCTTCTCTTTTCGCTTTCCTTGTGGCTTGCCTGTTTTGTTGAGACACCAATAAACAGAATGGCCCACCATCTTCCGACTCAGGTGTTTCTTTACCGTCTCCCCAAATTCAATGAAAACGTGTGCATGTGAATGGCCACGATTTCGGCGGTGGCTCCTGGCCTTACAAATAAATATATCACATTCTGCTTATTTTTTCATCCACTGTTGGACAACTGGGTTGCTTCCAAATTTTAGCTATTGTGAATAATGTTGCTGTGAATATGAGTATACAAATATTTCTTTGAGAGACCTCCGTTTTCTACACTTTTGGTTATATACCTGGAAGTGGAATTGCTGGATCACATGGTAGTTCTACTTTTGATTTTTTGAGAAACTGCCATAATGTTTTCCACAGTGGCTGCACCGTTTTACATTTCCACCAACAATGCACAAGGATTTCACTTTTACTCAGTTTGCTATTTTTTTTATAGTAGTCATCCTAATAATGGGTGTGAGAGTTTTTGTTTCATTTTGATCACTACTTGGAATTCTATTGTTAAAGATTTATTCATATGGGGTTAAGAAACACTCTTTTAAGAGGCAAATATACTTAAGAGCTATCTGTTTTTCTCACTTCCCCTGGTGAGTCTGATTCTCATGTGACTTCCAGGTAGTAACGGACAGTAATTAAAACCTACACTTTTCAAGCCATGTACTCATAGCTTTGACATTGATTAGTTTTCTCAAGTGAAGGAAATCACAGCTTGGAAAGGTATTTAAATCATTTGCTAGCATTACAGGTAGGATAAGAATTGGCTCCATTATCAAGTGTTAGAAATTGTTGACAAAGTAAACTTGAGATAGGTCACCACCAATTTGTGAAATGAGTATTATATTCAAATTATCTAATAAATTTATTTTACATCATTGAGTAATATTCCAGGTGGATGATGCTAAGCTCTTATAGTTAAAAATAAATTATTGATTGATTCGAGAGACAGAGAGAAAGAGAAACCAATCTGTTGTTCCACTTATTTTATGCATTCATTGGTTGATTCTTATATGTAGCCCGACCAGGATTGAACCTTCAACCTTGATACATCAGGATACTGCTCTACCAACTGAACTACCTGGCCAGGGCTTAAACCCCATATTCTTTAAAATATAAGCTCCAGCAGTTCAGGATATTTTTCCGTTTGCCTCACTGCTTTATTGTTAATGTCTAAAACAGTGCCCAGCCCATGAAAGGGCTTAATAAATATTTAATGAATGGCCCTGGCCGGTTGGCTCAGTGGTAGAGCGTCGGCGTGGCATGCAGAAGTCCTGGGTTCGATTTCTGGCCAGGGCACATGGGAGAAGCGCCCATCTGCTTCTCCACCCCTCCCCCTCTCCTTCCTCTCCGTCTCTCTCTTCCCCTCCCACAGCGAGGCTCCATTGGAGCAAAGATGGCCTGGGCGCTGGGGATGGGTCTTTGGCCTCTGCCCCAGGCGCTAGAGTGGCTCTGGTCGCAACAGAGCTACGCCCTGGAGGGGCAGAGCATTGCCCCCTGGTGGGCAGATCCCTGGTGGGTGTGCCGGGTGGATCCCGGTCGGGTGCATGCTGGAGTCTGTCTGACTGTCTCTCCCCGTTCCCAGCTTCAGAAAAATACAAAAAAAAAAAAAAAAATTAATGAATGAATGAATACATCTTGCAGATTGTTGGTTGTTGGGCAGATAAAATATATTATGCTCACTTTGTTAAAGATGGCGCTGCCCACGTGGAGGCCGTTGCCCAGGTGATATTAATGTGTGTTGGCGGCAGGCAGGATCCTTGTATCGTGGGGCTTGGTTTTAGAATTAAGCCTTTCCCACCCTTTTTGATGTGGGGTGGTGCAATCCCATCATGCCTCAGAGAAGTGACTTTGCGTTAGAGACTTCCCTATTTTGTATATTGGATTAAAGGTTTTGATTTCTACACTATAAAATGGGAGCAGAACAGGAGCTTGCTCTCTCGGTTCCTGAGATTAATATTAGAGAAGAGAGCAGAAAGCAGAGCAGAGAGAGGCCATGTGGAGGAGGCCAGGAGAAGCAGCCAAGATGGCGGAGTGTTGAGTGAGAGGCCAGTTTGTGCAGAGTTTGTGCAGGGAAAAGGAAGGAGATAGGGAACAGAGGTGAATAAGTCTGGTGAGGTAGAAACCTTTGATTCTAGGAAACTCAGATAAGTCAGTAGCTTTGTGAGCACTGAATATGAGTGGGTTTTGGAGCCCAGTGTGTGTTTTTACTTGCCCACTGGGTGCAAGCTAAGATTAAAGATGATGGCCCACCAGTTTTTGGCTCCGTTGTTTCTTTACCAACTGTCTGAATCCAGTGCGAACCTGCATTGGCCAAGCGGCTGTGATGGTGGTCCTGGCCACTGGCTTTACATTGGTCAAATAAGTTTGTAAGTATGATATATGTGATAGAGATATAAATTTACCAGAACTCCAACTGCCCTTTTGAGTCGCATTTGGCTGCCTGACCTCACCCTTAATTACCGGATAATCGCCCCTGGGACAGAGGGGTTCCAGGAAGCTGGTCAGTTGCCCCAAGGAGGAGTATTCAGAAAGGTGAACATACCAGCACACCCTTGCTCAAGGCTATCCCCAACCCTATGGAATTTTGCCTCAGTCTGTTTTTGGGGCCCTTTTTTCAAAGAAGTTTTGAAGGAAAGACCCCGGCAGGTCTTTCTCCTCTAATAAAGCCTGTACACCTGGAGTTCAAGTGCTGTCTCATTCTTCCATTTGGTGCCGAAACCAGGGCGAGGTACCACTGCCTGGATGATTCCCTTGCAGGTCGAACTTACAACTGTTGGAATCCATGGGAGTCTGAAAAGACCAAAGTAACAAGCTTTTATTGAAAGGACGAAAGGAACCCTGCCGGGCACTTCTCCGGGGAGAAAGGCACCGGTTACAGTCTATGAGGTGAATTTTATAGGGCTTGGGACAGCCTGAGGGAGTACTGAGTCAAAAGTTCTGGTATGTTCCCTTTTACAGTTTTAGGATTTCAGCTTCCGGGAATGCTCCTTCTTGGGGCAGGTTGATCAGCTTTCTGGTACTCTTCTGCCTCAGAGGCGATTATCCAGTAAGTAAGGGTGAGGTCAGGCAGCCAGGTGGAACAACAAAAGGGCAGTTGGAATTTTATATATCTATCATTTCTCAACTCTGTGGTATGATAAAAAAGGAAAAGAGGTGGGGGAAAGGAAAGGGCATAGGGTTCAGGAACGAGGTTTGTCTTGGACCGGCCATCTTCTGAGCTACTTCCTGCTGTTATCCCTATTGGGCGTCTCCTTCGTGACCCCCGCTCTCTGTGGGGTTGTTGGAGTAGGGGTTGTAAAAACATTTTTTTTTTTTTTTAGAGACAAAGAGAGAGAGAGTCGAAGAGAGGGATAGACAGACAGGAACGGAGAGATGAGAAGCATCAATCATCAGTTTTTCATTGCGCGCTGCAATACCTTAGTTGTTCATTGATTGCTCTCCCACATGTGCCCTGATTGCGGGCCTACAGCAGACCGAGTAACCCCTTGCTTGAGCCAGCGAACTTGGGCTCAAGCTGGTGAGCTTTTTTTTTTTTTTTTTTTTCTGAAGCTGGAAACAGGAAGAGACAGTCAGACAGACTCCCGCATGCGCCCGACTGGGATCCACCCGGCACGCCCACCAGGGGCGACGCTCTGCCCACCAGGGGGCAGATGCTCTGCCCATCCTGGGCGTCGCCATGTTGCGACCAGAGCCACTCTAGCGCCTGAGGCAGAGGCCACAGAGCCATCCCCAGCGCCCGGGCCATCTTTGCTCCAATGGAGCCTTGGCTGCGAGAGGGGAAGAGAGAGACAGAGAGGAAAGCACGGCAGAGGGGTGGAGAAGCAAATGGGCGCTTCTCCTGTGTGCCCTGGCTGGGAATCGAACCCGGGTCCTCCGCACGCTAGGCCGACGCTCTACCGCTGAGCCAACCGGCCAGGGCCTGGTGAGCTTTTGCTCAAACCAGATGAGCCCACGCTTAAGCTGGCGACCTCAGGGTCTCGAACCTGGGTCTTCCGCATCCCAGTCCAACGCTCTATCGACTGTGCCACCGCCTGGTCAGGCTGTAAAAGCATTTGATTTTAGGTAATCCTGGAGATTTCTCTTATTTGAGCCTGCAGGAACTTTATAGCTCATTTGGTCCTTAGATTAATGGGTAGTGTACTAGGAACTGGAAGAGGTTCTAGGGGTAGAATTAGGTTGATATTTGGGGTGAGATAGATTAGGGTACAGGTTTTTGTC
The DNA here is from genome assembly GCF_036850765.1 of Saccopteryx bilineata. NCBI lineage: Eukaryota > Metazoa > Chordata > Mammalia > Chiroptera > Emballonuridae > Saccopteryx > Saccopteryx bilineata. The sequence goes on from NC_089491.1 coordinate 376,837,740, forward strand.
CAATTAGTCAGAAGATACATATAGGTGTTATGCCGTTTTTCTACTTTAGCAGCAGTGCGAATTGTCAGGATCACGGTGTGTGGACCTGTCCAAGTGAAAGTCAGACTTTGGGTGATGTACTGCTGAAAGTGCTTCTTGGACAGTCTTTGAACAGTTTGCTGAGTAACCTGTAAATCCTGTAAGTACTTAGGGAAAGAGTGGTTACATTTCTATACAGTTAGAGTTAAATCGTAGTGACCACTGCTTCTAGCTGGAATTATCAGCAGGTCCCAGCTTATAATAGGCATGGGGCATTGAGACAAGAAGAATAAAGGAGATATTATACATTAATTGAAGTAAAAAAATCAGACTGTCAATACCTATAGTAGAGATCTTTGAGGGATAAATAAAACTCGGAAAGCATAGTAGATGGCCCTTGTGTTCACAAGAAATTAGATCAGTTTATCTGCTACTTGGAAGAAATACCTTAGGCTCATGAATGTTGTCCTTGGGCCTTCAGTGGCAATTCCCAGCATTCTGGGCAAGCTCAGGTCACAGGTAGCTGGAGCAGGGCTAGAAGAGACTGAACCCTCCCTCCATGGAGCAAGGGGGCAGCTTACCTTCTCGTGTCTCTCTTTCCACAGCAAAGACATGTAAACCGGTGGGGCCGGGAAGCCTGGCAGGCTTCAGTTCAATGACCTTTCTTTCCACTGTGGAGTAGGGGCCCTGATGGAATCCTATGAAGCCCTTGAGGATGCTGGATCCTTTAAGAGCGTATGCCAAAAGCTGGTATTTCCTGACTTCTTTTGGGCCTTATTTGCCTTTTCTGTTACTTTCTTGGCCATTATAGACCTTAAAAGCCATGCTCAGAAGATCTCAGTGAGGGGCTTCACTAAGAGCAAAATTGGGAATCCAGTGTCTAAAGAAGCCTATTAGACTAAGGAAAGAAAGGATTTGGTCTGCAGTGGTAGGTGGTTGGAGACTGCGGAGGGTGTGAATTTGATCTAGGGTGAGACCTCAGGTGGTGAGGGTTAAGGCAATGCTCAGATAGACTACGGACTGAGAGTGAAGTTGAGCCTTATCAGAGAAGAAATGATATCCCTTCACAGCTAGGAAGTTAAGAAGGGTGGAGGTGTGTCTCCTTGAGGCAGGCAGGGAGGGGCTGCAGAGGAGTAGGTTATTTACATATTGTAAGAGAGTACTAGTTTTGAGATTGCATGATGCTAAATCCTGAGCTATTGCCTGCCCAAACAGGTGTGGGCTGTTTTTGATCCCCTGGGGTAAGACAGTCCATGTAAGTTGCTGGGCTGCATTAGTGTCCGGGTAAAGGCAAACAGAAAGTAAGAGTCAGGGTGTAGAGCAGGAGTCTCAAACTCGCGGCCCACGGGCCGCATGCAGCCCGCCGAACAATTTTGTGTGGCCCGCAGACTAATCCATGATGTTCAAAATATTTTGGATAAAATTAAGTAAGCCTAGGGGCCTACTTGTATTTTCATTTCTCTAGCATCCTAGCTAGATATTAGCTTAGTTAACAGCAGTTGTGATGCAAACTACAGTTTCTGGTCGTTTTGTGACACTGAGTAAACTGCATGTACGATTGTGCTTGTTGTACTGATTTTTTTTTGTTTTCAACTGCAGTGAGAAAAGTGTTGCATAACAGTTGCCTTTTGTAGACCTAGTGCGGCCCGCCGAACGGCTGTGATCTTGCTCTGCGGCCCACATGCTGAGTTGAGTTTGAGACCCCTGGTGTAGAGGAATAGTAAAGAAGGCATTTTTTTTTTAATTTTTTAATTTTTTTATTAATTTTTAGATTTTATTTATTAATTTTAGAGAGAGGAGACAGAGAGAGAGAGAGAGAGAGAGAGAAGGAAGGGAGGGAGGAGCAGAAAGCATCAACTCCCATATGTACCTTGACCAGGGAAGCCTGGGGGTTTTTTTTGTTTTTTTTTTTGTTTTTTTTAAATTTTTTTTTTTTAGATTTTATTTATTCATTTTAGAGAGAAGGTACACAGGGAGAGAGAGAGGCAGAGAGAGAGAAGGGGGGAGGAGCAGAAAGCATCAACTCCCACATGTGCCTTGACCAGGCAAGCCAGGGGTTTCGAACCAGTGACCTCAGCATTCCAGGTCGATGCTTTACCCACTGTGCCACCACAGGTCAGGCAACCTGGGGTTTTTTTTAACCGGTGACCTCAGTGTTCCAAGTTGATGCTTTTAGCCACTGAGCCACCGCATGTCAGGCAAGAAGGCATTCTTGAATAAGGGGTTTAAGAACACAGTGGAGAAGGGAGGGGCCCTGTCCAGCAGGGAAGGAGAAAGAGAGAATGGTATTTGCAAATGAATAAAAAAGAGGATTCAGCGAAGAGAGGAGAGGGGGCTTTCTGGAGGGAAAAGACTCGAGTGGAAGAGATTTCCAGAGGGACCAGAGAGGGATCTCGAGAGAGGGGGCAGCCGGGGGTCAGGCAGGAGGTGGAGAGAATTGGGAGTCCATGGAGAAGGAAAGATTAGGAGCAGAGGTTTTAGGTGAGGTTTTTCTGGCCAATAATGACCTGCATGTTGAACAAGCTGCACAGAAATTAAGGGCAGGGGCGAAGGTAGAAGGAAGCCTGCACGTAAGGAATTTCTGTTGCCTTTCCCGTCCAGTGGCAAAAATTGTGAAGATCTCTTAGGATATTGTAATCAAGGGTTCCATTCTCTGGCCAGTTGGAGTCATTGTCTAATTCATATTGAGGCCAGGCTGTATTACTGAGGAAGATGGTTATTTTGGATTGAAATCAGACAGGCCAAATTTGGCAAGATTTTTGAGGACACAGTCAAGGGGAGTCCAGCCAGATGGTTTGGACTGAGAGGAGCCCACAGTAGAGGAGACTGGTGAGAGACGGTTGTGACCCCGCCTTCAGTCACAGTCCCGAGAGGAGAAAATCTCTGTAGAAAGAGAGTCTCAGACAGGAGGTTGTCACCCCAAGGCTGAGATCCCGTGATGTAGAAGAGGGGCCTGGCTAGGCATGCCTAGACTTTTGTAGAAGTCCATAAAGGAGTAGAGGCAGACCACTTGTAGATATGGGGTCCAAAGTCAAAACCATCCGACCAGGAAAGGGTGTTCTGGAGAGAAATTTGGAGGCCAACCAGGGAAGGGGAGGGAGAAACTCCTTACTCCTGATCTGGCAGGTTTTTGGGACAGGGACAAACTGCCGGTTGCTCAACTGCGGTCACACTGCCAAACAGAATCAGGAAGTTAGCCTGGATGAGCTGCCGCAGTCCACTGCTTCCCTGGTTGTTGATAGATATATGCAATTCCAACTGCCCTTTTGTTGTTCCACCTGGCTGCCTCACCACACCCTTACTTAATGGATAATCGCTCCTCAGGCAGAAGAGTACCAGAAAGCTGATCAACCTGCCCCAAGAAGGAGCATTCCCGAAAGCTGAAATCCTAAAACTGTAAAAGGGAACATACCAGAACTTTTGACTCAGTACTTCCTCTGGCTCTCCCAAGCCCTATAAATTTCACCTCATAGACTGTAACTGGTGCTCTTCTCCCTGGAGAAGTGCCCAGCAGGGTTCCTTTCTTCCTTTCAATAAAAGCCTGTTACTCTGGTCTTTTTGGACTCCCATGGATTCCAACATTTGGTGCTGAAACCCGGGACAGGGTACTAACTGCCTGGACAATCCCTCTTTGCCGTCCAAACTAACAATAAGGGAAGCCATGGGCAGCGGCAGCTCGTCCCAGGCTTACTCCCTGATTCTGTTTGGATGTGTAATTGTAGGTTGATTGGCCAGCAGTCTAACCCTGTCCTGAACCCCTGCTGGACCAGAAAGGTAAAGAGTTTCTCCCTTCCCCTTCCCCGGTCGGCTTCTCTTTTCCACAAAATTTTCACTGTTTGGATGGTTTTCTCTGACACGCTTCACGTTTTGAGGGGTTTGACTTTCAGTCTCAGTAGACTGCATGGAAGACTAGGCGCCTAGCCAGACCTCTTCACTCTCTCTCTCGGAGCTCCTTGACAGGTGGTGACGACCTCTATCAGGGATGACTCCCCCGCATGGATATTTTCTCCTATTGGGACAGTGACAAAAGGCGGGACTCCCCTTCTTGCTCACCTGTCTGCATGGCTCTTCAGAGTCTAAGCCTTCCGACCAGACCCCTCTAGGATGTCTCATATAAAAACCTCACAAAGTTGGGTCTCTCTGACCTTAAGCCAGAAAAACTCATTTTCTTCTGTAACATGGCATGGCCCCAATAAAATTAGACAATGAATCCCATTGGCCTGAAAATAGGACATTTGATTACAATATTCTGAGGACCTAGATAATTTTTGCCACCAGACCGGGAAGGTCTCAGAGATTCCTTATGTGCAGGCTTTCTTCTCCCTTCTCTCCTGTCCTTAATTTCTATGCCACTTATTCTACACGCAGGGCGTTTTTGGCCAAAAAGAACCTGACCTAAACCTCTGCTCCTAGCCAGACCAGGCAGTGGCGCAGTGGATAGAGCATCAGACTGGGATGCAGAGGACCCAGGTTCGAGACCCCGAGGTCACCAGCTTGAGCGCGGGCTCATCTGGTTTGAGCAAAAGCTTACCAGCTTGGACCCAAGGTTGCTGGCTTGAGCAAGGGGTTACTCGATCTCGTGAAGGCCCACAATCAAGGCACATATGAGAAAGCAATCAATGAACAACTAAGGTGTTGCAACAAAAAACTGATGATTGATGCTTCTCATCTTTCTCCGTTCCTGTCTGTCTGTTCCTGTCTATCCCTCTCTCTGACTCTCTCTCTGTCCGTTAAAAAAAATATATATATAAATATATATTTATATATATAAATTATATATATAAATAAAAATAAAATAAACCTCTGCGCCTAATCTTTCCTTCTCCGCGGACTCCCAACTCTCTCCCTCTCCTTCCTGACTTCCTCTCTTCGGAACCCTTTCTGGTTTCTCTGAAAATCTCTAACACTTGAGTCTCTTTTCCCAGAAAGTCCCCTCTCTTCGCAAAATCCTGTTTCTCATTCACTTACAAATACCAGTCTCTCTTCCTCCTCCCCTGCTGGCCAGGGGCCCCTCCCTTCTCGCCTGTGTTCTTAAATTCTTCCTCCCTCCTTACAGATTGGCAGCTCTTATTTTTCTTCTTTGACCTATCCTTCTCCCTCCTCAGAGACTGACTGTGCCTTCCACTACTCCTTCTACTCTCCCCTCTCCTCAGAGCTCCAAATCCTTTTAGCTCTTCTGACCACATGGCACACCTCAACCTCCTCCTCCTCCTCCTCCTCCTACAGATTCTGATCCACCTTCTTTCTTTCCAGCTGCTCACACTGTCCACCCATCTGCTTTCTCTCTTCCTCCCTCTGTGCTGTCAACTCCCTGCCATCTCGAAAAGCTTAAAAAAGCAAAGTTGTCTATTGAGCCGTGTGAGTGAGTAATCTGTTTTTTCTCTTTGTCAAAAAATATATCTAGTATAATTTTCATTGAAACAAGTAAAGCGTGCTCATTTAAATTTCTCAGTTGGCCGGACCTGTGGTGGCGCAGTGGATAAAGCATCGACCTGGAGATGCTGAGGTCGCCGGTTCGAAACCCTGGGCTTACCTGGTCAGGGCACATGTGGGAGTTGATGCTTCCAGCTCCTCTCTCTCTCTCTCTCTCCCTCTCCTCTCTAAAATGAATAAATAAATAAAAAAAAATAATAAAAAAAATAAAAATAAATTTCTCAGTTTATAATTTATATGTAAAGTCTTTGTTTAATGTATAACTGTGTCTGTTTTTAAGGCCTTAAACCAATAATTGCCCACCTCTTAAATCAGGCTTACTCATTCCCATGGACTCTCCCTGCAATATTTCCATCCTTCCTGTTCAAAAACCTTCAGGGGCTTTCATCTCGTACAAGATTTACACCTAATCAATGAGGCAGTAGTTCCCCTCCATCCAGTAGTCCCTAATCTCTACAAGTTACTGTCACACATTCCCTCAAACATCACTCATTTCATGATCCTAGACCTCAAAGATGCCTTCTTTACCATTCCTCTACACCCTGACTCTTACTTTCTGTTTGCCTTTACCCGGACACTAATGCAGCCCAGCAACTTACATGGACTGTCTTACCCCAGGGGATCAAAAACAGCCCACACCTGTTTGGGCAGGCAATAGCTCAGGATTTAGCATCATGCAATCTCAAAACTAGTACTCTCTTACAATATGTAAATAACCTACTCCTCTGCAGCCCCTCCCTGCCTGCCTCAAGGAGACACACCTCCACCCTTCTTAACTTCCTAGTTGTGCAAGGATATCATGTCTTCTCTGATAAGGCTCAACTTTACTCTCAGTCCGTAGTCTATCTGAGCATTGCCTTAACCCTCACCACCTGAGGTCTCACCCTAGATCAAATTCACACCCTCCGCAGTCTCCAACCACCTACCACTGCAGATCAAATCCTTTCTTTCCTTGGTCTAATAGGCTTCTTTAGACACTGGATTTCCAATTTTTCTCTCTTAGTGAAGCCGCTCACTGAAATCTTCTGAGCATGGCTTTTAAGGTCTATAATGGCCAAGAAAGTAACAGAAAAGGCAAATAAGGCCCAAAAGAAGTCAGGAAATACCAGCTTTTGGCATACGCTCTTAAAGGATCTAGCATCCTCAAGGGCTTCATAGGATTCCATCAGGGCCCCTACTCCACAGTGGAAAGAAAGGTCATTGAACTGAAGCCTGCCAGGCTTCTTGGCCCCACCAGTTTACACGTCTTTGCTGTGGAAAGAGGGACATGAGAAGGTAAGCTGCCCCTTGCTCCATGGAGGGAGGGTTCAGTCTCTTCTAGCCCTGCTCCAGCTACCTGTGACCTGAGCATGCCAGCATGCTGGGAATTGCCACTGAAGGCCCAAGGACAATGTTCATGAGCCTAAGGTATTTCTTCCAAGTAGCAGATAAACTGATCTAATTTCTTGTGAACACAAGGGCCATCTACTATGCTTTCCTGAATAGTTGATTTTTATTTATCCCTCAAAGATCTCTACTATAGGTATTGACAGTCTGATTTTGTTACTTTATTTAATGTATAATATCTCCTTTATTCCTCTTGTCTCAATGCCCCATGCCTATTATAAGCTGGGACCTGCTGATAATTCCAGCTAGAAGCAGTGGTCACTAGAATTTAACTCTAACTGCGAAGTATAGAAATGTAACCACTCTTTCCCTAAGTACTTACAGGATTTACAGGTTACTCAGCAAACTGTTCAAAGACTATCCAAGAAGCACTTTCAGCAGTACATCACCCACGGACTGACTTTCACGTGGACAGGTCCACACTCCGTGATTTTGACAACTCCCACTGCTGCTAAAGTAGAAAAACGGTATAACAGCTATATGTATCTTCCTACTAATTGGACAGAAACCTGTACCTAATCTATATCACCCCAAATATCAACCTAATTCCACCCCATGAACCTCTTCCATTTCCTAGTACACTACCCGTCAATCTAAGGACCAAACGAGCTATAAAGTTCTGGCAGGCTCAAATGAGAGAAATCTCCACGATTACCTACAATCAAATGCTTTTACAACCCCTACTCTAACTACCCCATGAGGGTGGGAGTTCATGAAGGAGGCCCCAATAGGGATAACAGCAGGAAGTAGCTCCAGAAGATGGCCGGTCCAAGACAAACCTCCTTCCTGAACCGTATACCCTTTCCTTCCCCCACCTCTTTTTCTTTTTTATCATACCACAGAGTTGAGAAATGATAGATATATGAAATTTCAACTTCCCTTTTGTTGTTCCACCTGGCTGCCTGACCTCACCCTTACTTACTGAATAATCACCCCTGAGGCAGAAGAGTACCAGAAAGCTGATCAACCTGCCCCAAGAAGGAGCATTCCTGAAAGCTGAAATCCTAAAACTGTAAAAGGGAACATACCAGAACTTTTGACTCAGTACTCCCTAAGGCTGTCCCAAGCCCTATAAAACTCACCTCATAATCTGTAACCGGTACCCGTCTCACGGAAAAGTGCCCGGCACGGTTCCTTTCTTCCTTTCAATAAAAGCTTGTTACTGCCTGACCTGTGGTGGTGCAGTGGATAAAGCGTCGACCTGGAAATGCTGAAGTTGCCGGTTCGAACCCTGGGCTTGCCTGGTCAAGGCACATATGGGAGTTGATGCTTCCAGCTCCTCCCCCCTTCTCTCTCTCTGTCTCTCCTCTCTCTCTGTCTCTCCCTCTCCTGTCTAAAATGAATAAATAAAAAAAAAAGAAAAAAAAAAAAAGCTTGTTACTCTGGACTTTTTGGACTCCCATGGATTCCAACAGTTGTAAGTTCGACCAGCAAGGGAATCATCCAGAGAGCTGGTACCCCGTTCTGGGTTTCGTCACCAGATGAAAGAATGAGACAGCACTCGAACTCCAGGTGTGCAGGCTTCATTAGAGGAGAAAGACCTGCCGGGGTCTTTCCTTAAAAACTTCTTTGAGCCTGACCTGTGGTGGCGCAGTGGATAAAGCATCAACCTGGAAATGCTGAGGTCGCCGGTTCGAAACCCTGGGCTTGCCCAGGGTCAAGGCACATATGGGAGTTGATGCTTCCAGCTCCTCCCCCCTTCTCTCTGTCTCTCCTCTCTCTCTCTCTCTTCCTCTCCTCTCTAAAAAAATGAATAAATAAATAAATAATTTAAAAAAAAAAAAAAACTTCTTTGAAAGAAGCGCCCCCAAAACAGACTGAGGCAAAATTTTATAGGGTTGGGGATAGCCTTGAGCAAGGGTGTGCTGGTATGTTCACCTTTCTGAATACTCCTCCTTGGGGCAACTGACCAGCTTCCTGGAACCCCTCAGTCCCAGGGGCGATTGTCCGGTAATTAAGGCTTAGGTCAGGCAGCCAAGTGGAACTCAAAAGGGCAGTTGGAGTTCTGGTAAATTCATATATCTATCACATATATCATACTTACAAACTTATTTGACCAACATTCTGCAAGATGTATTCATTCATTCAATAAATATTTATTGAGCCCTTTTCATGGGCTGGGCATTGTTTTAGACATTAACAATAAAGCAGTGAGCCAAACGGAAAAATGTCCTGAACTCTTGGAGTTTATATTTTAAAGAATATAGGGCTTAAGCCCTGGCCAGGTAGTTCAGTTGGTAGAGCACTGTCCTGATGTATCAAGGTTGAAGGTTCAATCTCGGTCGGGCCACATACAAGAATCAACCAATGTATGCATAAAATAAGTGGAACAACAGATTGGTTTCTCTTTCTCTCTGTCTCTCAAATCAATCAATAATTTATTTTTAACTATAAGAGCTTAGCATCATCCACCTGGAATATTACTCAATGATTTAAAATAAAATTTATTAGATAATTCAAATATAATACACATTTCACAAACAGGTGGTGACCTATCTCAAGGTTACTTTGTCAACAATTTCTAACACTTGATAATGGAGCCAATTCTTATCCTACCAGAAATGCTAGCAAATGATTTAAGTACCTCTCCAAGCTGTGATTTCCTTCACTTGAGAAAACTAATCAATGTCAAAGCTATGGGTACATGGCTTGAAAAGTGTAGGTTTTAATTACGGTCCATTACTACCTGGAAGTCACATGAGAATCAGACTCACCAGGGGAAGTGAGAAAAACAGATAGCTCTTAAGTATATTTGCTTTGTAAAGCCAGTAGCCAGGGCCACCATCACAGCAGCTTGGCCCATGCAGGTTCGCACTGGATTCGGATAGTTGGGAAAGAAACAACGGAGCCAAAAACTGATGGGCCATCATCTTTAATCCTAGCTTGCACCCGGCGGGCAAGTAAAAACACACACTGGGCTCCAAAACCCACTCACATTCAGTGCTCACAAAGCTACTGACTTATCTGAGTTTCCTAGAATCAAAGGTTTCTAGCTCACCAGACTTATTCACCTCTGTTCCCTATCCCCTTCCTTCTCCCTGCACAAACTCTGCACAAACTGGCTTCTCACTCAACACTCCGCCATCTTGGCTGCTTCTCCTGGCCTCGTCCACGTGGTCTTTCTCTGCTCTCTAATGCTCATCTCAGGAACCAAGAGAGCAAGCTCTCATTCTGCCCCCATTATATAGTGTAGAAATAAAAACTTTTAATCCAATATACAAAAATAGGAAAGTCTCTAATACAAAGTCACTTATCTGGGACATGATGGGATTGTACCACCCCACATCAAAAAGGGTGGGAAAGGCTTAGTCCCAAAACCTAGCCCCAGGCTACAAGGATCCTGCCTGCCCACAGCCTGCCCCCAACACACATTAACATCACCTGGGTGACAGGCCTCCATGTGGGCAGCACTATTTTTAACAAAGTGTGCATAATATATTTTATCTGCCCAACATGCCTCTTAAAGGAGTGTTTGTTAACCGCATATGAATAAATCTTTAACAATAGAATTCCAAGTAGTAATCAAAATGAAACAAAAACTCTCACACCCATTATTAGGATGACTAATATAAAAAAAATAGCAAACTGAATAAAGTGAAACCGTTGTGCAGTTGGTGGAAATGTAAAACAGTGCAGCCACTGTGGAAAACATTATGGCAGTTTCTCAAAAAATCAAAAGTAGAACTATCATGTGATCCAGCAATTCCACTTCGTGTATATAAGCAAAAGTATAGAAAACGGAGGTCTCTCAAAGAAATAGTTGTATACTCATATTCACAGCAACATTATTCACAATAGCTGAAATTTGGAAGCAACCCAGTTGTCCAATACTGGATGAATAAATAAGCAGAATGTGATATATTTATTTGTAAGGCCAGGGGCCACCGCCGAAATCGTGGCCATTCACATGCACATTTTCATTGAACTTGGGCAGACGGTAAAAAAACAGTAGGTCGGAAGATGGTGGGCCATTCTGTTTATTGGTGTCTCAACAAAACAGGCAAGCCACAGGAAAAGCGAAAAGAGAAGCAGAAAACCTGCTTTTCCCATGGAGGGCAAGGGATCAGCGAGGAGAGAAAAAAGAAATTCTCTTGCCCCTCTGGGTGGTGGCGGCATAATCGCCCTTCCAGGGAACATTAGCAAGACAATGGCCCCTCCCAATCAGGAAGGCAACCTGCAACCTTACAGACCACTGTATCTGGCATTGCCCAGCTCCCAATGCAAACTGTAAGGGAGAAACATATACATATATTTACAAACTTATTTGACCAACAGTCACCTTACTATAACTCTTTATCTTGTAAAACTGAAACCTGATACCCATTAATCAACAACTCCCCATTCCTCCCTTCCCCAGTGTCAGTCAAATAAGTTTGTAAATATGATGTATATGTTTGCTCGCTTACAGTTTGCATTGGGTGTGGGGGACAGGCTGTAAGCAGGCCAGGTCATTATAGCCTAGGGCTTAGTTTGAAGACTAAGCTTTTTCCCACACCCTTGACTGATTGCCTGATGTGGGATGGTGCACTCTCATGAAGAATCCCATTATGCCTCAGATAAGTGACTTTGTATCAGAGATTTTCTTGTTTGTATATTGTATTAAAGGTTTGGATTTCTACACTATAAAATGGGGCAGACTGGGAGCTTGCTCTCTCTCAGTTCCTGAGATAAGAATTAGAGGAGAGAGCAGAGAAAGGAGAGCACAGAAAGGCCACGTGGAAGAGGCCAGAAGCAGCCAAGATGGTGGAATGCTGAAGGAGAAGCCAGTTTGTGCAGAGAGAAGGAGATGGGTAACAGATGTGAATAAGGCTAGTGAACTAGAAACCTTTGATTCTAGGAAACTCGAATAAGTCAGTAGCTTTGTGAGCACTGAATGAGTGGATTTTGGAGTCCAGTGTGTGTTTTTACTTGTCTGCCAAGTGCAAGCTAGGATTATAGCTAATGGCCCACCAGTTCTTGGCTCCATTGTTTCATTTCCCTCTGTTCGAATGTAATGTGAACCTGCATTGGCCAGGCGGCTGTGATGGTGACCGTGGCTACAGGCTTTACAGTGACCAATCATCCTCCTTTAGGGAAGACAGTCCTTCTTTTGTAAGTTTTGTTCTCCCTGGAAAAGTGTCCTCCTACATGTCCTCGTTTTTGATTTTGGAAGACTAATCTGTAAATGTCCGTATTCGATCTATGCTGAGTCCATCCATTGAGTGTGATGTGACGTATTTGTATTTGACAAGATGATTCATCAAGGGTCTGTACAGTGCGGTGAAACGTGATTATGAGACGCATGGACTCCGCATGGGAGACCTTGAGAGAACATGCGATACACCGAGCACATAAATGGCTTTGTGTACTGCTTACTGAAACACGACACGGCACATATGACATTGAAGACTCACAATTATTTCCTTCCCAGTGAATATTCCATTATGGACAGATAAGCACAATTCACGTTTTATTTATTCATTATCTATTTAATAATTTACAAATATATATGTTGGTCAAATAAGTTTACAAATATGATATATAGGTTTGCTCGCTTATAGTTTGCATTAGATGTGGGGGACAGGTTGTAAGTAGGCAGGGTTGTTATACGCTAAGGCTTAGTTTTAAGACTAAGCCTTTCCCACCTTAAGTGACTTTGTATCAGAGACTTCCTTGTTTGTATATTGGGTTAAAGGTTTTGATTTCTACACTATAATATGGGCAGACTGGGAGCTTGCTCTCTCTTGGTTCCTAACATTGGCATTAGAGAGGAGAGCAGAGAAAGGCCATGTGAAGGAGAAGAGAAGCAGCCAAGATGGCAGAGTGCTGAAGGAGAGGCCAGTTTGTGCAGAGAGAACGAGATGGGGACAGAGGTGAATAAGGCTGGTGAGGTAGATACCTTTAATTCTAGGAAACTCAGATAAGTTAGTGGCTTTGGGAGCCCTGAATGGAAAGGGAAGTGTTTTCCCACTGCGTGTATTTTTTGCCCGCCGGGTGCAAGCTAGGATGAAAGGTAATGGCCCACCTGTTCTTGGCTCTGTTGTTTCATTACCATTTGTCCGAATCAAATGCAAACCTGCACGGGCCAGGTGGCTGTGATGATGGCCATGGCTACTGGATTTACAATATATAATTTTATTTACAAGTATTTCATCAAAATTTGAGTTTTAAAGTGGAAACCATATCTAACCTCAAACCATATCTATTAATAATGCATTTTGATTAAATAGTTGCCTAAAACAGATGTTTCTTAATTAGAAAATGATAAATACACCCAAATATATCTCTAATTAGTGGTTTTGTTTGATATTTAGTTTTGTTAATTTAGCTTCCAGAAAATTTGCCTACCATGATGTCAGAATACTGGTTTTCAAAGAATGTTTAATTAGTCACCCTAGCTAACAATCCTCTACTCTCCCCAGTTATTGGGGCGACTCTTTCCTCCACCCTGACCATCTGGAGCTCAGAAACAGAGAAACAAAACTGAGCCCTTGTCCATCAATTCTCTATTCACCTCTCAGCCTGCCTCCCTCAGTCAGGGGCTTTCTACTCGTGTGGGACCAACACCTATATGTATCTCCTACTAATAGGATAAAACCTGTACCCTAATCTATCTCACCCCAAATATCAACCTAATCCCACCCCATGAGCCTCTTCCAATTCCTAATACACTACCTGTCATTCTAAAGACCAAACGAACTATACAGGAAATCCCTCTTCTTGTTGCTTTAAGAATTTCTATAAAAATAGGTCTAGGGGCAGGGGGACTGGCCACTGCCCTGTCTTATTCCCACTCTCTCTCTCTCTCTCTCTCTCTCTCTCTGAAGCTCAGAGATTTTGTAAACATGGAAGCAGTGGTTTCATACAAACTGGGTGTCTTGACTATTTTCTTTCGTTAGTCTACTCACTCTATTTGTTTTTCTAACTTTTGAACCCTGCCTCTTATGTTTGTTCACTAGTTTCTTACAGAACTGCATGCAGACCTTTGCCAATCAGAAAATTGGAAAAATTTACCTAACCCTACATACCAACCTGACACCTGCCCTCGCGAAACAAAAAAAACCTGGAACCCTATAAATACACCCCTACTCCGAACAATGGTGGAAATACTCCTTGTTCTTAATACTAGCACCAATTATTGCAGGGGTCTCAAACTCGCGGCCCGCGGGCCGCATGTGGCCCGCCCACCAATTTTGTGCGGCCGCAGACTGGCCCACAGACTAATCCACGAAGTTTGATTAGTCTGCGGGCCGCGAGTTTCAGACCCCTGAATTATTGGACCAATCCTAATTTTATGCCTAATGTTTTTTTAAATTTATTTTTATTTTTGTATTTTTTTTTTCTGAAGTTGGAAACGGGGAGGCAGTCAGACAGACTCCTGCATGCGCCCAACCGGGATCCACCTGGCATGCCCACCAGAGGGCGATGCTCTGCCCATCTGGGGCGTTGCTCTGTTGCAACCAGAGCCATTCTAGCGCCTGAGGCAGAGGCTACAGAGCCATCCTCATTCCCCGGGCCAGCTTTGCTCCAATGGAGCCTTGGTTGTGGGAGGGGAAGAGAGACACAGAGAGGAAGGGGAGGGAGAGGGGTAGAGAAGCAGATGGGCGCTTTTCCTGTGTGCCCTGGCTGAGAATCGAACCCGGGACTCCTGCACGCCAGGCCGATGCTCTACCACTTAGCCAACTGGCCAGGGCTGTGCCTAATATTAATGCTTACCCCTTTCTTTATCAAGTTCCTGCAGGTTCAAATGAGAGAAATCTCCAGGATTACCTACAATCAAATGCTTTTACAACCCCTACTCCAACTACCCCAAGGGGGGGGGGTCACAAAGGAGGTCACATAACAGCAGGAAGTAGCTCCAGAAAATGGCTGGTCTGATACAAACCTCCTTCCTGAACCCCATACTCTTTCCTTCCCCCACCTCTTTTCCTTTTTATTATACCACAGAGTTGAGAAATGATAAGATATATGAATTTACCAGAACTCCAAGTGCCCTTTTGTTGTCCCACTTGGCAGCCTGACCTCACCCTTACTTAAGGGACAATCGCCCCTGGGACAGAGGGGTTCCAGGAAGCTGGTCAATCGCCCCAAGGAGGAGTATTCAGAAAGGTGAACATACCAGCACACCTTTGCTCAAGGCTATCCCCAACCCTATACAGTTTTGCCTCAGTCTGTTTTTGGGGCCCTTCTTTCGGAGAAGTGCCCCAGCAGGTCTTTCTCTTCTTTTTATTTTATTTTATTTTATTTATTCATTTTAGAGAGGAGAGAGAGAGAGAGAGACAGACAGACAGACAGACAGACAGGGAGGAGCTGGAAGCATCAACTCCCATATGTGCCTTGACCAGGCAAGCCCAGGGTTTCGAACCGGCGACCTCAGCATTTCCAGGTCGACGCTTTACCCACTGCGCCACCACAGGTCAGGCAGGTCTTTCTCTTCTAATAAAGCCTGCACACCTGTAGTTCAAGTGCTGTCTCATTCTTACAATGTTTGCTCACTTATAGTTTGCATTCGCTGTGGGGGACAGGCTAAAACAGGCTCGGTGGTTATAGCCTAAGGCTTAGTTTTAAAACTAAGCTTTTCCCCACACCCTTGACTGTTGCATGATGTCGGGTGGTGAACCCTCATGAGGAATCCCATTATGCCTCAGATAACTGACTTTGTATCAGGCTTCCTTGTTTGTATTTTGGATTAAAGGTTTGGATTTCTACACTATAAAATGGGGCAGAGGAGCCCATGCTGTAGGAGAGCAGAGAAAGGCCATGTGGTGGAGAGGAGAAGCAGCCAAGATGGTGGAGTGCTGAAGGAGAAGCTAGTTTGTGCAGAGAGAAGGAGATGGGGAACAAAGGTGAATAAGGCTGGTGAGGTAGAAACCTTTGATTCTAGGAATCTCGGATAAGTCAGTGGCTTTGGGAGCCCTGAATGGAAAGGAATTGTTTTCCCACTGTGTGTATTTCTTGCCCGCTGGGTGCAAGCTAGGATTAAAGCTAATGGCCCACCAGTTCTTGGCTCTGTTGTTTCATTACCATCTGTCTGAATCATATGTGAACCTGTTGTAGAGTACTGCACCCCAGATTCTGAAAAGTACCATACCTCACTTCATCGAGTCCACGTAGAGACACTCAGTCCAGATAAATTTTGAAGAGTTTTATTAAAGGAGGAAAAAAAAATTTTTTAAAGGAGGAAATTTTAATATGCTGGCCGCATATGGCTGACATGGGGCATCTGCAGGCCCAAATTGTGCAGCCCCCAAAATAGATCAGGGCTGTTTATATACCCTCAATCACACATGGGTGGGGGAAAGCATGACATTATGGCACAATCATTAATAAGATTATAACATTTGTCTAGGGGATACACAGAAACATTAAGACTTTCAATGTAACACAATCAAAGATATTTACAAGTCTTTCAGGGTTCCTCTTCCCTCACTAGCCTAGAGGAATTTTACTGTCAAGATTCCAGGAAAGGGAGGAACTACAATCAATGCAAGGTGGTATGTAAATTCTGCCTGGTATTGAAAGGGAAGAAGTTTCTCAGTTAACCTTAATCCTTTCAGAGAACTTAAAACCAATTACCCTAGTCATCCTTGTAAGTCAGGAGGCTTCTACATTCCTTTTCCTCCATTTTCCAAGGAAAGGACAGGAAAGCCTGACCCTTTCTTCCTGGAATATCAATATTAATTTGCAGCGTTTTGGTACCTTACAACAAACCTGCATTGGCCAGGCAGCTGTGATGGTGGCTATGGCTACTGGCTGACATTTGGCGTAGTTGGCAGGATTCGATACAGCTGAGTATGGAGCCACCACTAGAGGACTGGCTGCTGTTATGGTTCCCCATGGCTGTCTTTTGGGAACCCTAGGCTGGCAGACTTTTACAGCCATGCGTGAGGAAACCGAGAGCTCTGTAGAAGAGGCTTCCTGGGACCTGCAAACCGAGCAGTGGAAGGAGCTGGAGCATATGTGGGAGAAATGGATCCCGACCCTGGAGCTGGAGCAAGCACCGGAGAAGGAGGCCGGCCAGGTTCGTGAGATTCGCTTGGAAATGGAGCAGCCGCTGGAGAAGGATTCATAGGTTCATGAGTTGCAGATTGCCCTGGACATTGTGGAGAGCCAGCTGGCAGGAGGCTGGGGCTGAGGTCAGAGCTGGGGCTGCAAGGCCTGCAGAGCAGAAGGCATCAGCAGCCCGGGGCTCGAGCCGGCAGCAGGAGCTGATGTTTTCAGTTCCTCTTTGGAGGATGAGGAGAATCGGGCTGGAGTTGCGATCCACAGTCTCCAGAAGATGAGAGCCCAGCAGCAAGGAGCACTTACTACATTCCTGGTAGGTCTGCAATTTTGGGACATAGGGGTGGATGCCATTATGCTCTCCAGAGCAGAGATGGAAATGCTGACCACTATTGCCACGTGTTCCTCTTTGGGACAGTGAAAGACCTGCCAGGGCCACAGGGATGAGGGGGGTGGCTGAGGCCCCATGTGTGTGGATTGATTCCTGGACTATGACTGGAATGAGCACTGGCTCCTTTGTGGGATGGACTTATGAATTTTGTACAATGTGAAATACCCTGATGGGGGCAGGGGACAGCTTGCTTGAGGTTCTCCCCTGCCCCAGGAAGCTTTTCAAATGGCTGGAAAGGCTAAGGACATTTTATTTTATTATTATTATTACTTTTTACAGAGACAGAGAGAGAGAGAGTCAGAGAGAGGGATAGACAGGGACAGACAGACAGGAACAAAGAGATGAGAAACATCAATCATTAGTTTTTCATTGCGCATTGCGACACCTTAGTTGTTCATTGATTGCTTTCTCATATGTGCCTTGACCGTGAGCCTTCAACAGAATGAGTAACCCCTTGCTCGAGCCAGCGACCTTGGGTCCAAGTGGTCCAAGCTGGTGAGCTTTTGCTCAAACCAGATGAGCCCATGCTCAAGCTGGTGACCTCGGGGTCTCGAACCTGGGTCCTCAGCATCCCAGTCTGACGCTTTATCCACTGCACCACTGCCCGGTCAGGCTGGGCTGAGGACATTTTATACTTTTGTCAAAGTGCTCAGAGACTGGTGAAGTCTATCTGTATAATTGTTGAAATTGTATGATTTGTCATGTTTTAATTTGTGTAATGTGCAAATAAGTTTGTAAATAGGATATATATGTTTGCTCGCTTATAGTTTGCATTGGGTGTGGGGGACAGGCTGTAAGCAGGCAGAGTTGTTATAGCCTAAGGCTTAGTTTTTAGACTAAGCTTTTCCCCACTCCCTTGACTGTTGCATGATGTGGGGAGGTGCACTCTCATGAGGAATCCCATTATGCCTCAGATAACTGACTTTGTATCAGGCTTCCCTGTTTGTATTTTGGATTAAAGGTTTGGATTTCTACACTATAAAATGGGGCAGAGAAGCCCATGCTGTAGGAGAGCAGAGAAAGCCCACATGGAGGAGAGGAGAAGCAGCCAAGATGGTGGAGTGGTGGAGGAGAAGCCAGTTTGTGCAGAGTTTGTGCAGGGAGAAGGAGATGGGGAACAAAGGTGAATAAGGCTGGTGAGGTAGAAACCTTTGATTCTAGGAAACTCGGATAAGTCAGTGGCTTTGGGAGCCCTGAGTGGAAAGGGAAGTGTTTTCCCACTGTGTATATCCCTTGCCCTCTGGGTGCAAGCTAGGATTAAAGCTAATGGCCCACCAGTTCTTGGCTCCATTGTTTCATTACCGTCTGTCCGAATCAAATGGGAACCTGCAATGGCCAGGCGGCTGTGATGGTGGCCGCGGCTACTGGCTTGTCACAGATACACTCTGCTTCTCCAAGTGTAGTTCATACAGGCTGAATGTGCCTGAGCCAGTTTCAGGGGGTCTGCATGGTCAAAACTATTTTCTTAATAATATTAAGACATTACTTGATCTTTCCCATTGTGTTGACGTTTCCTCCAATGGTACCAAAATAACAGTGGGTGAAACTGCTGGCTCCTTAGCATGAATTAAGGCAGCGTGGCATCAATTTATAGTAGAGTCATTGTGGCATTCTTCACTGCCAAATCTATGCAGAAAAAGAATTAAAAGACCATTTTCACTTAAGATTATCCTTGATAGTACAAGTTGTGAACTTTATGAAATCTCTTTCCTAGAGTACATGTTTTTTTAATGTTCTTTGTGATGAAATGGAAGATGTATATTTACTTCTGTTTTCTGAAGTACGTCACTGTGCAATTGTTTTAGATGTGTGAGTTAAACTAGCTGCTCTTTTTCATAAAACACCATTTTTATTTGAAAGAATGACTGACTGGAAAACTAAAGTTGTTCAGACTTGGATATTTGAATGAAATGAATCTGCCACTTAAAGGAAGGTGACTGAAAGTATTGCTATTTCAGTATTTGAACTTTCAAGCCAAAATGATAACTTTGGAAAATATGATATTCACCAAAGTGAGATTAACAACTTCACAAGACTGATGACATCAGTGATGATTATAATAAATGTGATTTCTTTACATTTGATCTTAACCAAAAGGCTGAGAAATGATACAGGTAATTTTTAAAATATTGAATAATGAAATGTATCAATATTTGGAAGATCTGCATAACTCGATAGTAAACCAGTATTTTCCAAATGGTTTCAGATACCCCACTGCAACTAACATTTAAGAAATTACCATTTGTTATCTGGCCAGGTGGTGGCGCAGTGGATAGAGTGTTGACCTGGGATGCTGAGGTCCCAGGTTTGAAACCCCACTGTTGCCAACTTGAATGTGGGATCATAGACATGACCCCATGGTTGCCAGCTTGAGCCCAAGGTCGCTGGCTTGAGCAAGGAATCACTGGCTCAGCTGGAGCCTCCTGGTTGACACATATGAGAAAGCAATCAATGAACAACTAATATGCTGCCAAATATTAGTTGATGCTTCTCATCTCTCTTCCTTCCTGTCTCTCTTTCTCCCTCTCTCTAAAAGAAACTACCATTTGACCATTTGTTGAGTTTTGTATCAAAGAAGAGTATCCACAAAAGAAGAAGAAGAAAGAGGGGGAGGAGGAGGAGGGTATTAAGTGGAGAAGGGAAAAATCTATGTAAGACATGATTTCCTTCACTTCTGAGACCAAAATAACATAGTACAACAGAGAATGGGGAAGCAAAGAGGAGAATTCAGCTGACTTCTACTAAGCCAGACATGAAAGAAATTTGCAAAATTATAATACAATGCCCCTCAATAATTCTTTTTAAGTGAGAGGAGTGGAAACAGTGAGACAGACTCCTACATGCACCCCGACAGTGATCCTCCGGCAACCTCCATCTGTGCCTGATGATCGAATCAACTGAGTTATCTTCAGTGCCTGAAGCCGACACTCAGACCAACCAAGCTATTCTGTAATGCCTGGGGTAGATGCTGGAACCAATCAAGCCACTGGCTGCAGGAAGGGAAGAGGAAGAGAAGGGAGGAGAGGCAGGGTGAGAGAAGCAGGTGGTCACTTCTCTTGTGTGCCCTGGATGGAATCAAACCCAGGATGTCCATATACCAGGCCGGCACTCTACCCACTGAGCCAACCACCCAGGGCCTTTTAAATTTATTTATTGATTTTAGTGAGAGAGGAAGGAAGAGAGAGACAGAAACATTGATCTGTTCCTATATATGCCCTGACTAGGGTTTGAACCAGCAACCTCTGTGCTTTGAGATGATGCTCTAACCAACCAGACTATCCAGCCAGGGAGGGCTTCAATAATTTTTGTTTTAAGAAGTGTAGTTATAGTTAATAAAATATATTATCTCAACATGTAATGGTTAATATTATTGTTTTAAGTGAATTAATAAATGAAAAAACTTTTTATTGAATTTACTGGGATGACACTGGTTAAACTTATATAGGTTTTAGGCATACAATTCTATAATCTGTATATTGTGTGTTCACCACCCCAAATAAATGTTTTTTAATTTATCAATTAAAAAGAAAAGATTTTAGGCCCTGGCCCGTTGGCTCAGTGGTAGAGCGTTGGCCTGGCGTGCAGGAGTCCCGGGTTCGATTCCCGGCCATGGCACACAGGGGAAGCACCCATCTGCTTCTCCACCCCTCCCCCTCTCCTTCCTCTCTGTCTCTCTCTTCATCTCCGGCAGCCAAGGCTCCATTGGAGCAAAGTTGCCCCGGGCTCTGAGGATGGCTCTGTGGCCTTTGCCTCAGGCGCTAGAATGGCTCTGGTTGCAACAGAGCTACGCCCCAGATGGGCAGAGCATTGCCCCCTGGTGGGCATGCCAGGTGGATCCCTGTCGGGCGCATGTGGGAGTCTGTCTGACCGCCTCCCTGTTTCCAACTTCAGAAAAAAATACAAAAAAATAAATAAATAAATAAAAAATAAAAAAAGATTTTATTTATTGATTTTTAAAGAGAGGAGAGAGAGAAAGGGGAGAGGAGGAGCAAGAAGCATCAACTCCTAGTAGTTGTTTCTTATATGTGCCTTGACCAGGCAAGCCCTAGTTTTTGAACCCGTGACCTCAGCTTTATCCACTGTGCCACCAAAGGTCAGGCTTAATTTTTAATTTGGTGAATATCCCACATAAACAAAAGTTCCTTGGGGTTCTTAATCCTTTTAAAAAATGTAAAGTGAGCCCTGGCCAGTTGGCTCAGTGGTAGAGCGTCGGCCTGGCGTGCGGAATTCCCGGGTTCGATTCCCGGCCAGGGCACACAGGAGAGGCGCCCATCTGCTTCTCCACCCATCCCCCTCTCCTTCCTCTCTGTCTCTGTCTTCCCTTCCCGCAGCGGAGGCTCCATTGGAGCAAAAGATGGCCCGGGCGCTGGGGATGGCTCCTTGGCCTCTGCCTCAGGCGCTATAGTGGCTCTGGTCGCGACAGAGCGATGCCCCGATGGGCAGAGCTTCGCCCCCTGGTGGGCGTGCCGGATGGATCCTGGTCGGGCGCATGCGGGAATCTGTCTGCCTCCCCGTTTCCAGCTTCAGAAAAAAAAAAAAATGTAAAGTGATCCTGAAACTAACAAGTTCGAGAAAACCTGCTTTGAAGTGTGTGCAATAATCTCCACTTTATAGATGAAGAAATTAAGATTTACAGAGATTCAGAACCAGTTTAGGGCCACAAGGTCAGGGCTCAGTACCTAGCACTGAGCTCCAGAGCTTGTATTTGTAAGCATAACTTTTCCTTTGATGTTATCTTTGCTAACATTATATTTAAATTGGCAGTTAAAATACATTTCAACAACACAAAAAAGTCATCATATTCAACGAATTGTTCTTGTTCACTATGTAGCAGCACCATCCTTCTTTGGGCTCCTTTTGGCGAGTGAAACTTGAGTTGCTGAACCATCCCAGTCCCGGTTTTCGTTCTGACCAGCTATGGTTTTATGAATCTGAGCGGGAGTTCTCTTGATAACTTCGCGGGGGAACTGCAACCTGCGGGGTTTAACTGGAATTCTTGGGACTTTGCGAGGCTCCAGAAACTGGGGCGCTTTCTTCCCCGACCCACCCACACTCAAGACCTCGCTTTGCAGAACAGAAAGACCCGTGACCACCTCCTCTCATCCTCTCGGTTCCCGGGCCCCTCTTTCAGACCTTTAATAAGACTCCCTGGCCGCTGATTGGCTGGCCTGGCAACGCGAGCGGGACGCGGCCCCGGATTGGACGTCAGAGCCCCTTGCTCGCCCCTCACCGGCGGCCACCCTCCAGCACCCGAAGCGAGTGGTGGGACAGCCCCACCAGGGTCTGGGTGGGGCCCCGCGCGCCTCGGGGGAAACAGGATCGCCACTAAAAGTCGGAGGCTGCAGGGGCGGGGAGCCCTGGGCAACCGGGATTGGAGTGTCGGGAGCTGTCTCCCGTCGTGCACTGGGACGCCGGCCACTCACCCGGAAGGAGAAGCTGAGACTGGCTATATGGTGGGGCTCCGGCGGTGTCGCTGTGGTCAGTGGGTGCAGCTCGCAGGTGAGGGGGCGCGGGCGGGCCCGCGGGGAGTGGGTAGTGCTCTGAGGTGAAAGCGCCCCTATTGGCGCTTGCGGTGGGGACCCTGCTTGACATCCTGGGGGCTGGCTCACGTTTCGGAATAAAGGCGGGTACTTGCTTGGGATCCAGGGAAAGAAACCCGGCTTTTCCATTTATTTGAGTATAGGAGTGTGAAGCATCTTTCTTTCCCACTCCCCCAGCTTAGTAGGCAAAGGAGAAGAAGGACCAGGTGGCGCTTTGCTCCTAGTTCGTTAAGAATGGAGGGGGAGTGGCCGGAGTTAAAGAGTTTGTAGACATTTACCCAAACGGCATAATGGCAAGTATTTTACAGGGACATAGGAGGCTCTTGCGCTAGACTGTGGTCGCCTTTGTGACTAACCTTGCAAATGGAAGGAATGGCAAATGACAGACGGATCAAAGAACGGAGCAGAGCTGGTTCGCTGAGAACACAAGGAGGTTGGTCAGACAGGGGAAGCTTCCTCCCCCACCTGTGGGTGTTTCGGAAGGGGAGCTTTTTGAGCTGCGCTGGCTCAAGAATGAGTAAGAAGAGAAGGAAGTTTCGGTGGCTCAATATACTTTTATTGCCTGATTGGTTTTTTTAACCTGTCTCTTGAAGTAGTTTAAATGGGAGCGAAAATGGTGGGGCTAAAAGCCTTGAATTGTTATGACATTGGAAAGCTTTACGGGGAATCTACTTTGTAAATAGCAAACAGCTGGGTTCTCCCTGGAGTTATTGGTGCTGGTACACGTGGAGAAAGTAAAGGAAACTTCAGATGTGATCGCAAGGGCCCAGGAAATGGAGGTGGCGCTGAGCTGCATAAGTAGCTGAGAGGATCATTGACTCGATCCTTATTTGGATGACATTTGGATCCATCTCCCAGATCATAGAGCTAGAGTTAAGAAGTTCCTTCTTCCCCTTCAGACAACGGAGCTTCATTTCCTTCTAAGGAGTGGCATCTATCACTAGTGCAGAATAGTAGTTCCTAGAAATTATTACTTGAGGTCTAGGGTTTTGTATTCGTTACAGTGTTTTTAAGGAAAGTTACAGCTGAAACTTTCTTAGTGCCCTTCAAATTTAGACTTAAGTACACAGCATCTTGGGGGTTCTATTTTTTTTTTTTCTTTAGCGAGAGAGAGAGAAACAGGAAGGGAGAGAGATGAGAAGCATCAACTCGTAATTGCATCAGTTGTTCATTGATTGCTTTTCATACATGCTTTGACTGGGGAGCTCCTGCTGAGCTAGCGACCCCTTGCTTGAGCCAGTGACCATAGGATCATGCCTGTGATCCCATGCTCAAACTGGCGACATCGTGCTCAAGCTGGCAACCTTGGGGTTTTGAACCTGGGACCTCAGTGTCCCAGATCAATGCTCTGTTCACTGCGCCACCACTGGTCAGGCAGTCCTAGTTTTTTTTAAGCCAATTTATAGTTACTGGTTTCTAAGTGATATTAGCCCCAAAGGAAAGGGGAGGAACCTTGGACGTGGAGGTGGTGCAGATCCCCATGCAAATTCTTCTTGAGTCCAAGAGAGTGATGACCATTTTAGTTACTAAATTGCAGTCTGAATTTGGGAAACCTTTCAAGGCACAGGGATGCATGATTTCCACTGAGCTTCTGGATGACTGATTTCCTTGGCATCATCTTTCCTGTCATTACTTTTGTGAAAAGACACTTCAGAGTCTTTTAACTCTGCTCCTGTGTAGGCAACTTACCAAATGCCTGTAAAGAAAAGAGAGAAAAAAACTTTTAAATCTGAGGTTAATTGTTCACAGTGAGTCGTCCTGTTCTTTTTGGTCACAGCTGTTTGACTACTTACATCGGGAGTTTGTACATCGGCTGTGAGGGCAATGGAATTGCTTCCCTTTCAGTGCAGGACCCCTTTGCAATGGTGACAGCATCAGATGAAAAATCAGATTGTCAGCAAGAATATTGTTTAAGATGGTGTTGCAATTCTAAAAGCTTCAGTTTGCTCGACTGTATAGCCCTATTTTGTCATATGCCATGCAGCTTTGTCCCTGAGTGTGGTATCTGTGTGGAGAGAGACCTTCTGGCATACCAGAAAGAATTGGAAAATCTGTCTGCTCTGCTAATTTTGTGGTGTAAATGAGTTCCCCTTCTCTTGAAACATTTGCCTTGTGTTAGCAAAACATAAGATAGAAGGAAACTCATTACACACCCTTCTAATGGTAAGGCAGAACTAATAAGGGAATGTGTTCAAAATTAATTGTGGGACTGTAAAAATGAGTGGGTGTGAATGGGCATGGGGGGAGGAGAGGGAGGTCTTAGACAGTCGTGTATTCCCAGGAGCCAGCCGGATCATTTGTTGGCAGTGCATATTGGCTGAAGTCAGTTTTCATTTCAAGGTAAATTGAAAAGGGAAATTAAATCTTATTGTTCCGCTCTTAAGAGAGGAGAAGGGGGTGCAGGTGGCAGCCAGGGTGGATGCTATTGGAGTGGTTCTAGGAGTAATAAGATTAGTGCTGTATTTTAACAGAAGGTGACATCATGGGCCCCTTTGGACTTGACTAGCCCTGTGCTGCAACCTTCATGGTCCCCTTGTCAGAGTGGGCTATGTCGCTGCACATGTAAACTGCCACACTGGGGGAAATCAGCAGCTTAAGCTTTAATGAATCTTTACAAAGGAGTGGAAAACATCCGAATAGACCTGTGCAGCTGTGGGCTGTTTGGGCAGAGGTACCAACCGAATGGCACGTCCAGTAAGGAAATAATTAGAACCATTGGCTTGGGTTTTGGAGGACAGATTAGATAATGGAAGGAGAATGGAGAAGGGAAGGTCAAAACTGGGCAACCCATTCAGTGCTCCCGGTACTCTCTAGCTCTGATTTGCCTCTGGGAAAGTGACTGTGGTCAGCAAGACAAAGAGAAGCATTGGTGTTTTGAGGGGCTCGATTGCCTCTGAACAGCCAGGAGGGGGCGATGTTAGGCTCACTTGCAAAGCTGTGCTGTGTGTGCCCACAAGATTGCTTTGCTTGCAGTCTTCTGGCAGAAGAACCACCCTGTTCTGGCTGCTTGAAGCCAACACTGCACAGACCCACACATGCTTTACCTAGAGGTGGCCTGGTTAAGGGTCTTGGCCGTGGTCTGAAAAGGGAGGAAAATCCCCCAGGGCCTGTAGCTGTCATTGAGCTAATGTGGGAGAATTTTTTTTTTCTCTTCCTCTTCAGTTTTTACACAAGAACAACAACAAAAAAGGTGCCTGGGTCTCCCCAGGAGGGTTGATTAGAGTTTTTCAGGGTTTTGCCCTGGTAGAGAGCGGTAAGAATAGAAGCACACTAAACCTGATTGTTCCCTTGTCGTTTCCCCCCCAGCAGATGTTTCCTTCCAATGGGCTTTTGGTGTAGGATGTTGGCGAACCAAGAGCAGGAGGTAAGCACGTGGTCTCCACAGAACAGGCGGGCGAAAGTTTGAGGGAATTTGGGAGAAGATGCACGTTATTGCTCGGTGCTGTTCTTCTGACAATAGTACTCCTGATGAGCTCAAAGTAAATCCAGAAGAAGGAAATCAGTAGTAAGGGCATTTCTGGGAAATGAGGTTCCATTTGGACTAACTTTTCTCTTTCTTAGAATGTACCAGAATGTAAGCTTTATGAGGGCAAGGGTTTTTATCTCTTGTTTTAGAACAGTGCTGGACACATATGGGTCAAAATAAATGTTGAATTTAATGAATAAGTGAACAAAGGAATGAAAGTTGCTGCTGTCTGTTTGGGAGAGTCTGGTACCCTGTGTTGTCAAAGCTGCCTTACTGTGTGGCTGAGCTGAAGCAGCATTTCTTTCCTCCAGGAGGTGATCACCGTGCGTGTTCAGGACCCCCGTGTGCAGAATGAAGGCTCCTGGAATTCTTATGTGGATTATAAGATCTTCCTCCATGTAAGTGCATCATACTTCTGCACTGGCATCAGCATTCTCCAGGGCTGAGGGTTAGTGCTGAAGCAGGACCTGTTTGTGAACTTTTTTTTTTTTTTTTGTATTTTTCTGAAGCTGGAAACGGGGAGAGACAGTCAGACTCCCGCATGCGCCCGACCGGGATCCACCCGGCACGCCTACCAGGGGCGAAGCTCTGCCCACCAGGGAGCGATGCTCTGCCCCTCCAGGGCGTCGCTCTGCCGTGACCAGAACCACTCTAGCGCCTGGGGCAGAGGCCAAGGAGCCATCCCCAGCGCCCGGGCCATCTTTGCTCCAATGGAGCCTCGGCTGTGGGAGGGGAAGAGAGAGACAGAGAGGAAGGGGGGGGTGGAGAAGCAAATGGGCGCTTCTCCTATGTACCCTGGCCGGGAATCGAACCCGGGTCCCCCGCACGCCAGGCTGACGCTCTACCGCTGAGCCAACTGGCCAGGGCCAGAACATTTTTTTAAAATTGATTGATTTTAGAGAGACAGAGAAAGGGAAGGAGAAAGAGGAAGAGAGAGAGGCACATTCACTTGTTGTTCTACTTAGTTACATATTCACTGGTCACTTCCCATATGTGCCTTGACCGGTGATCGAACCTGAAACCTTGGCGTTTTGGGATGACGCTCTGTCTGACTGAGCTAACTGGCCAGGGCCCGTGGATATTTTTGACAGGCCCGAAACAGTAGAAAAGAGGTAGGAGAGGAGCAAGGACTTGGGTATGCCTTAGAGTTGCTTGCAGGCTGGCCTGGTGGCACCTTGCTCTAGGTGGAGCCCCTGGTCAGGACTGGGGCCTAGTGGCGTAGACCCTCAGTGAGAGGGGTGTTGGGAGTTCCTGTGATTTTGGCCTTTTTCCACTAAACCCTTTTCACATATTTTCTCTTGTAGACCAACAGCAAGGCCTTCACTGCCAAGACATCCTGTGTGCGTCGCCGCTACCGTGAGTTCGTGTGGCTGAGGAAGCAGCTACAGAGAAATGCTGGTTTAGTGTGAGTCTGCTCTTGCTTTCGTGTTGGGTCTGAAACTGGCTTTTTAAGTTCTTACTTGGGAATTAGAGTTCACAACGAGGACAACTTGGCAACATTGCAGGCACTAATGCACTTGAGAAATGTATGCTTAAATTACGTTTTCAGACCCCAGCTGGTTGGCTCAGTGGATAGAGTGTCGGCCTGGTATGGATATTCCAGGTTCAATTCCTGGTCAGGGCACACAAAGGAAAGCAACCATCTGCTTCTCTCCCCCTTCCTCCTTCTCTCCCTTTCCCCACAGCAAGTGGCTCAGTTGGTTTGAGTGTCAGCCCCAGGCACTGAGGATAGCTCAGTTAGTCTCAGAGAGTAAAATTGGGTGCTAAAAATAGCTTGATTGGGCCCTGGCTGGTTGGCTCAGCGGTAGAGCGTCGGCCTGGCGTGCGGGGGACCCGGGTTCGATTCCCGGCCAGGGCATATAGGAGAAGCGACCATTTGCTTCTCCACCCTCCACCCCCTCCTTCCTCTCTGTCTCTCTCTTCCCCTCCCGCAGCCAAGGCTCCATTGGAGCAAAGATGGCTCGGGCGCTGGGGATGGCTCCTTGGCCTCTGCCCCAGGCGCTAGAGTGGCTCTGGTCGCTGCAAAGCGATGCCCGGAGGGGCAGAGCATCGCCCCCTGGTGGGCAGAGCGTCACCCCTGGTGGGCGTGCCGGGTGGATCCTGGTCGGGCGCATGCGGGAGTCTGTCTGACTGTCTCTCCCTGTTTCCAGCTTCAGAAAAATACAAAAAAAAAAAAAAAAATAGCTTGATTGATCCAAGCATTGGCCTCAGATGGGGGTTGCTGGGTGGATCCTGGTCGGGTGCATGCGGGCTGGAATCTGTTTCACTATTTCCCTTGTTCTCACTTAAAAAACAAAGTTATGTTGCCTGACCAGGCGGTGGCGCAGTGGATAGAGCATTGGACTGGGATGCGGAGGACCCAGGTTTGAGACCCTGAGGTCATTGGCTTGAGTGCGGGCTCATCTGGTTTGAGCAAAGCTCACCAGCTTGGACCCAAGGTCGCTGGCTCAAGCAAGGGGTTACTCAGTCTGCTGTAGCCCCATGGTCAGGGCACATGTGAGAGAGCAATCAATGAACAACTAAGGTGTTGCAACGAAAAACTAATGATTGATGCTTCTCATCTCTCTCTGTTCCTGTCTGTCTGTCCCTGTCTATCCCTCTCTCTGACTCTCTCTCTGTCTCTGTAAAAACAAAAACAAAAAACCCGACAAAGTTATGTTTTCAAATCAGTGAAAAAAATAAAGACAGAATTCTTATTTTTACTATTTTGACCTAAGTGTGTTATAGACATATCAAAAGTATTTTTTTGTATGCATATTAGTCTAGGGCTAAACAAATGTACTGTTAGCATTTTAAATATGCTATCACTGGTTATCAGAAACTTTTGTTTTTAGTTTAGAAATTAAATTTAATGGGGTGCCATTGGTCCATAGGAGGACATAGGGTTCAGGTGTACATTTCCATAGCATGTGAAGTATTCATTACAGTGTGTGCCCGTCACCCAGAGTCAGACCACTTCTTGTCACCGTATATTTGACCTCCTTGACTTCCCACCCTTCCCTCTGGTAAACACTTGAATCTCAGTTTTATGTCCCACCTACGTGTGAAATCATATAGTTTTTGGCTTTTTCAGAAACTGTTTAGTACCTGGACTTGGCAGGTGGTGAGCCTGTCCGTTTAATATGTAAAAATTGTGATTTTTATTTTTATTTTTTTTGTGTGTGTAAAGACCTTTTCCTAGAGACACAACAGACTAAAAGTCATAGGAAAGAGTGTGCAGACAATTTAGAGCAGTGATTCCCCACAGATAGGTCACCGAATGCTCTGGCGAAGGATGGCCTGTTGAAGATCTAGGCGGTTAGCTACCATGCGGAACTGATAGGCCATTGTCATGGCTCAGGCTCTCATAAGCCAGTTGGAACTTCCCAAGGCGAATTGTACATTTCTAGCCTTGCTGTTGTTTTTTTAAAAGTTATATGCTAAGGCACTTGCCAGTTAGCTCAGTTGGTTAGAGCGTTGTACTGATACACCAAGGTTGAGGGTTCAATTCTTGGTCAGGGCAGATACAAGAATGATCAGCAAATTAATGTTTCTCTCTCTTTCTCCCTCCCCCCCTCCCCCTCTTCTTCCTTCTTTCTCTTCTTCCCTCCCCTTCCCTCCATCCCTTTCCTTCTCTGTCTCTCTTCCTTCTTCTTACTCTAAAATCAATAGTAAATTTAAAAAATTAAGTTATGTGGCCCTGGCCGGCTGGCTCAGTGGTAGAGTGTCAGCCTGGCATGTGGAAGTCCCGGGTTCTATTCCCGGCCAGGGCACACAGGAGCCTATCCGCTTCTCCACCCCTCCCCCTCTCCTTCCTCTCTGTCTCTCTCCCCCTCCCGCAGCCAAGACTCCAATGGAGCAGAGTTGGCCCAAGCACTGAGGATGGCTCCATGGCCTCTGCCTCAGGCGCTAGAATGGCTCCAATTGCAGCGGAGCAATGCCCCAGATGGGCAGAGCATCACCCCCTGGTGGGCTTGCTGGGTGGATCCTGGTCGGGTACACGTGAGAGTCTGTCTCTGCTTCCCTGTTTCTCACGTCAGAAAAATACAAACAAACAAACAAAATTAAGTTATGTCGTAAGCTTCACAAGAGAGACTAAAGAGGTTTAGAGAGTGTATGTTCAACAACTCAGCTACTTTTAGAAAATTCCAAATGTGTAACTTTTTGGGACTGGCATAGGTAGTCTTACTATATACACAAGACCCAGCATTCTCTATGTCTCTCTGTGTTTCTCCCTTTCAAAAATAATAGTTGAGAGTGGGAGTGGGTTTTGTAAACAATGTAGTACAGTAGCATGGAGTTTTGAAGTCATAGACTTGGTTCAAATACCAGCTCTGCTGCTTACTAGCTGTGTGGCACTGGGAAATTTTCTCAACTTCTCTGATTCTATTTCCTTGCTAGTAAAATGGGAACACTGATACCTTTCTCATGGGGCTTTGGGAGGTTTAATGAAGTAAGGTTCGTAAAACATTTAGTGTAGTGCCTGACACATGGCATGCAGACATTCATTGTTAGCTTTCCACATCTGCCACCTTATTAAAAGCTATTTAGATTGATTTGTGACTCTTTATAGGGGATTTTCTTGATCGGGCTGAAATGACTGTTTTGGATGTCACACTTATCTTGGGTGTTACATTATGTGACTCCACAGGCCTGTCCCTGAACTTCCTGGGAAGTCAACCTTCTTTGGCAGCTCCGATGAGTTCATTGAGAAGCGACGACAAGGTCTGCAGCACTTCCTCGAAAAGTGAGTGGACCTGGCAGGCCGGGTCTAGCCTCCTGAGGTGGGGGCCGGGGGGGGGGAAGGCGACAGGCAGGATCGCCTATTGAACACACAGGTGCATTGGGGTAGACCCCTTCCTTGTACCCTCATGCCCACTTGAGCCAGCGCCCTCCAGAGGATGGGGTTGGAGAGAGCAAATCCTCAGGGGGATGTGTGTATTGTCTACCTGTGTTTGCCCCAGGGTCCTGCAGAGTGTTGTCCTCCTGTCAGACAGCCAGTTACACCTCTTCCTGCAAAGCCAGCTCTCAGTGCCTGAGATAGAAGCCTGTGTCCAGGGTCAAAGCCACGTGACCGTTTCTGATGCCATTCTCCGCTATGCGATGTCAAACTGCGGCTGGGTCCAGGAGGAGAGGCCGGGCTCTTCTCACTTGGCTAAAGGAGACCAGCCTAAGAGGTGACTAAAGCTCTCTTTTCTGAGACACTAGGATCCAGGATTACTATAACCTGGGCCAGTGAGGTGTCTCATTTGATAGAGAAAGTAAAGTCCAGTGTTGGTGGCCTTTCCAAAGAGGCCTCGTTCTCTTCGTGTGTGGTTGTCTCGTTCCACGCACGAAGGTCTGTGTGAACCCGTCCCTGGGTAGCAGGCTCTCCAGTAGAAGCCTGGGGAGAAGGAAGAGAAGGCTTTCTTATTTATTCCGGACTTTATCCCGCCTCCCTTCTAAATAACCTTATCGAGATACAATTCACACTCCATAAAATTCATCCTTTTAGTGTACAATTCAGTAATTTCTAGTTTAGAACATTTTCACCACCACAGAAGAAAACTTGTACCCATTTGCGTGGCTCTCCATTTCCCCAACCCCAAGTCCCTGGCAACCACTAACCTACTTTCTGTGTCTGAGATTTACCTATCCTGCACATTTCATACAAACGGAGTTGTAAGATACGTGGTCTTTTCTGACTGGCTTCTTATACTTAGCGTGTTTTCATCCATGTCGTAGTGTGCATCAGCACTTACATCCTTCTCATGGCTGATAAAGAATCCATTTGTATGGAAATACCACTTTCTGTTTGTCTTCACTCGTGCTTATTCATTCCTGTTGTTCATCTGTTCCTCCTCTTCCTTTCCCACCATTCTAGTTGCTGCTTTTTCCCAAGATCGGGTCAGAGGAGTTCTCCGTCGCCGCCTCCTGAGGAAGAAAAGGGTCATTTTGAGGTGTGGGCTCCTGTGGTTGACTCGGAGGCTCCTTCCTCGGAAAACCTCCCTCTCCCACCTGCTACCTCGCCGCCATGCTGTGATTCTGCAAGATCTGATGAGGGACCTTCTGCTCCCGAGCCCGTGAGGAGGTCCTGGGGAGGGGACCATGCTGTGCCTTTGGATCCTAGTCAGTTAGAAACCGATTTGGAAAAGTGAGCTCTGGGTTCTGCTCTGAGGCAGACGGAGAAGATGCAGGCGAGGAGATGCAGGCGGCTGGGTGGCACTGGGTACAGCACAGGTGTGGGAGGTTGGGCTGCTTCGAGTTTTACAGTTGCCTCTGCTCAGGTTGATTGCAGAGGTTGGTCACGACTACTCCTCAAGCTTCCTTCATAGGAATGAACACTGCAGATGTTTGTAAGTTAAGCATAAGGTCCAGGGGCTGTTGGTTTTGAACAGAATCCCATGTTTACTCTCTTGAGAGCTGAGTTTCTTTAGATGTTTGTTAATGGGCCCAGGAACACTGTCTTAGGTGACTGGTTTTGGGGACCCCTAAGTGGCAGATTTTAAGCTGCCATATTGAATATTATCCCAACCGAAATGCTTGTGTATTGTATTCCCACTGGCTCCGTTTTGCTGCAGGCCCTGGAGCACTTGTTTATGGGAGCTGGCCTCTTGCCTCCCTCCTCGCGTGGACAGGGTGGCCGGTGTTTATTTCCCCACCTCCTGGCGTCTCCTCTGCTAATCCCTCTGAACGAATGGTGCTGTGGCTCCTGTCGCTGGGGCTTCCTGCATATCCCCAGACCTCAGCATGGCTGTGTGGGGCCTGAGACCCACAGAACAGGGCCTGGCCGCCCATGAAAGAGCAACGGTTGTTCACAGCCCGAGGAAAGGCAGACAGCTCCGGGGCCTTTGTTTTGGACGAGGCTGTCCTGGACCGTCACTGTCTCTTTTGCTTATAAAGCAGAGATGGGACCATCTTTTCTGCAGGGGTGGAATGGGCTCCTTTCTTTTTTGAATGCTTTTCTTCTCCCTTAGTAACAAACAGCTCCCTGCCCCTGGGGCTTCAGCCACTACAGTGTCCCTCTGCTGTGGTGCAGGGAGCCGTATGTTCAGTCCAGTGGGGCACAAGGGCTTTGTTTCTTTTTGGAGAGAGCTCTGTAGGGATGGAGATGAGGAACAACACGCCTTCAGACAATGAGGCGTTCTGCCCCCCTGCTGCCATAATTCCTCTCCACCGAGAGCAAGAGAGCGGGGCTGGTAGGAGACGGAGCCGCCGGTGTCTGCATTGCTCGGCACCTAGGCTCGGGTGCGGCTCTGCGCGTCCACCTGTCCCTCCTCTGGCCATCCCGCCCTGTGTGTGGGCTCTTCTATGACCAGTCTGTGCTGTGGGACTGTCATGGCATTTAGTTCAGAGTTCAGGGGCTTTGGCCTGAAATAAAATTCAACTATTTAAGACTGTTGTCGCAATTTGTGTCTAACAAGCTGTAGCAGAGAAGGAGGGAATGCAGGCTGGCAGTAGTTACTTTCATAAATCATGAATTTATCAGTGTGGAAATAATGGCTCAGAGCTGCGCACTGCAGCTCCCCGCGCAGCTCTCCGGCACTACGTTTGCAGTTCAAGTTCACCACTGGAGAGGAAGCACTGTCTTCCAAAGAGCCAGGATCCAGCTCTTCTCACAGTCACGGGCATGAACCTTGTTAGGTATAATTTACCTGATGCTGCTTCCACCTTGCAGCCTGTCTGACGTGCCAGGTGCTAAAAGAGAAATAAAGTTTGTCAACAGGCAGATGCAAAGCCCTGGCCGGGACGCATCCCTCTTTCCTGCCTGCCTCCCCTGAGTCTCTCCTTCATATGCTGCAGCAAGGCGAGGATAGAGAACCTACAGAGGCAAATCCAAAATGTCAAAAGAAGTTCATTTAAAAGGAGAAAAAAAAACTCCATACACAACCCTCACAAAAACCCGACAGATGCTAAGCTAATGGCATCCGCTCTGCTGATTGGTGGGGATGACTCATGAATATTAATGACTCCAATGTTCCAAATGGTGCAGCTGTGAACCCAGCTGTGCCTGAAGCTCTCTGATCTCGAAACTTCCAGACAGGAGCCGGAGGTGGTCTGTGTCAATTCCCTACTCAGCCAAAAAACAGCAAGCTGGGTCGGCCTTCTTCTGTTCGCTCCTTTTCTTCCTGGAGTTGGTGCTCAGCCGCTAGTTCTGCCAGCAGGGTAGGCTGCTGGGACAGCAGGAGCCATTCAAAGACATGAGTGCAATTTTTCTGACTCCCGGCTTTTTTAATGATCCATTAACAGCAGTGCATATAACAGCACCTCGGTTACTCCAAGGCCAGGCCCCACCCCCTCGCTGTCTTGTGCAGAGCCGAGTGTAGGCCATAATGTCCAAAGACAGGAAGAATTTTTCTAATAACACAGGCCTGGCAGGTCCACTCGCCTCCCATGTGCTCTGTCCCTGTGCACTAAGGGCCGATGACCTCTGTGAGTGCCTGCTGAACTGTTTTGTAGCATGAAAGTATTTCTTTTGTTAGACTTGAGGATTGAGGTAGGCTCGGTGCCTGATGTAGTCACCTTGTAGCAGTGACTTCCATGGCCTAATCATCTGTTACTCAGGATAAGGGATCCCAGGCTCATGGGTTTGGTTTTGTTTGGTAGAAGGAAATGCATGTGTTTGTGAGTGGATGGGGAGGTGGGTTTTCTTGTATGCAGTGTTTCACATACATCATTTTTGACCTTGGTGCCCAATGAGGAAGGCAAAGCAAATATCACATGCATTTCCTAGCCAAGGAGACTTGAGTGTGATTTTTATATAGATGATGGTAGAATACATTCATGTGAGAGGTCCTTTCCCAGCTCTGGGAGATAAAGTTAGGCCCTGCAAAAAAAAACAAACAACACAAAACTTAAAAAAGCTAAAACCACCACTAAAGGAGAAAAAATCCCTCTGCTTTTCAGTTCTCAGAAACCAGAACTCCGCTGTAGTTCTGTTTTCTGAGTGCTAAGGCCTTCTATCCACACCACCACGTCCTAGGCACCTAGCCCCCCTTCTCTGGCAGCGTTGCTTGAGAGGCGATTGTGACTTTAACAGTCTGATTGGATATTAAGTTAGCTCCATGTTCGTGAATTTGTTTACATGCCTTGACTTGCTGAATATTCTTAACATCTAGGGGTGAGGACAGTGGGCCAGGAGGGTGCAAGGTGGGACTGGAGGTAGAAGGGGAAACAGACCAGCTCCCGGCCTGCCTCACGGAGGCCGAAGGAGCATTCAGTCGGCTGGAGTGGCATCTGTGGATTCATCTGTGAGCAGCCAGCTGAGACGCGGCTAAAGCCAGGGAGATAACCACTGTAGTGCGAGATAGTGACCTCCTCAGTCAAGCCTGGGCACTGATCCTAAGCCACCCCTCTTGGGTGGCCCTCTGCCATCAGGAGCTCAGCTCTGTAGAAGGCACGTTGCCTAGCTCAAGGTAACCTTTCTTTGAACTGTGTGTCCCTGTTCCTGTTCTTAACACTGTACCTGAGGGTTTCCTTAATCGATTTGGAAGCCCCCCACCCACCTCTAATCTCATCCTCTCCTCGCCTCGGCTCTTTTCTCTAAGGAGCACTTTCAGGGACTCGACAAAGACCAAGCGCACCTGGCTTCAATGGGGCAGCAGGAGCCAGTCCTGGCTTCTGGTTAGAGAAATGCATACTGGGGTGAAGTCGGCTGCACCTTCGTAATGGCTGGATTTGGAGCTGGAAAGCTGGAACCTCAACGCTCAAAATGCAATCAATATGGACCGTTCCTACTCAGATCGATAACAAGAGCCACACTTTTTAGGAGACAGTGCTCCTGACTCAATGACAGAGGGAATGATTCTACTTCTCTTTAAGTGGAGACCCGGTCCACTTCTGCCAGCAAAGGAGGAGTAAAACAAGGGCAGCTTACATAGCAGGGAAGGAGCCTGAATCATCAGCAGGGAGAGATGGTAAGCTAGCGTGTGCGAACCAAGAGACCACCTGAGAGTCCTTACGGGTTACTCTGCCCCTGGAAGGGCAGGGACAGGAGATGCTTCTGTAGCCTTTGGGCTGGGAAGCCACCAGCCGCAATCATAATCTGTGGCTGTCAAGTCCCTCCTTCCTGTCCTGCCCCCAAGCACCTTTTCCCTCGTCCCACCCACTTGCAACGTGGTGTTAGTTTAGATTCTTCTCTGGGTGCTCTAGCCCTGTGTGCGTCCCTTCCCTGGTGGCCATGTTGATGTGCGAAGCCAGGCCCACCAGCGGCCCGACCTGAATCTCTCCAGCAGAAGGTTCAGAATAGTGAGAGCCCGAGGCAGTTTGTTGGAGGCAGTGCAACCTGCCCGTACGAGACTTAGATATATTCTGCCAATTAGGGCACATCTGTTCCAAATGCTGAAAGGCGGGCACTGTCTCTTTAAGAGCCATCCCACTCCTATCCTTGAGTGATGAGGGCTGGGAGCACAAGGGAGTCGGATGCTGATTAAACAGTCCTACTGCCGAGCTCTGTTAGAAAATTACTGTAATTATGATCTACTCCCAGCAGAGGGATGAGTTCCAATCCTGCTAATAACCCTTCCAGGTGCCTCAGATTCAGGGCCCATGGGAGGCAGCATCGACAGGGCTCTGGCTGGCACCAGGGCCAGCAACAGCCCTCCCGTCTGGCCTGTGTAGGTAAAGACAACAGAGGCGCTGGACCCGTCATCCTGTCTTGGCCTCCTGAGAAGGCAGTGGGTTTTGGTTGTGTTGTGGGGTTTTGTGGGGTTTTTTTGTTTGTTTGTTTGTTTTTTGGTTCTTGACAGCCCCTGGGAGTCATTTTGTAGGAGAAAACTTTCTTCTACACTAACGTGACGGACCAGGAAAATCACAGCCATGAGATGCCGATCTGTCCTGATCTCGTCACTTCTGCCTGGGGACCGCAGTGAGCGCTGCACCAGCCGACTGCAGAGCAGAGGGAAGCCAGGCCGTTGCCTTTGGCTGCAGCTGTCTTCTGCGCTGGCCTCTCTGAACCTGTGTTTCTGGCTCTGAAGCTGTACACAGCATTTCACTTGGTCCTGACCAGGAGTTTGGGGATTTCTGCCACTGAAAAGGGAAACAGGGACAGTAAACAGCTGTAGAGAGAGAGTCGCTGTAATGTAGCTCTCTAAAGCAGCAAGTATGGGCTTATTTATTTGGAAACATCATTTTTGTAGTGCAGACCCACAGTGGGGCAGGCCAGCAAATCTCAAAGGAGCATGTGGAGCATGGGGGCTTGCTTGCTGGTTCTTAAACCCTGAGGAATCCATGGCATTCATAGTCTGTGTCTTCCCAGCCTAGCCTTCAGCTGTTCCCTATCACTAAAGCACAAACCTATAAAAGGCCGGGCAGTTTCTCTGTGCTTGGTCCTAAACACACCCAAATGCCCTGAGACCAAGATTCTCAACCAGGGCTGATTTTGTTCCCAGGGGACATCTGGAGACCTTTTCGGTTGTCAGAACCGGGCAGAGGGGTGAGTGCTACTGGTATCTAGTGTCTCGAGACCAGAGAAGCTGCTGAACACCCTACAGTGCCCCCAACAACAGAAAAGTATCTGGCCCTAAATGTCGGTCGTGCCGGGGAGAGAAGCCCTGCACGAACAGAGTGAAGTCACAAGCCCCAAGTTCAGCCGCCCCCGTCCTTCCTTCCGCTGCACCGCCTTGGAGATGCTGAAGGAATGATCACCAGCCTCCGGATGCCAGGCGCCTTCCCAGAGGTGGAATGTGTTAGTGACAGGCCCAGCAGGGTGCCTACCCTGGGAGGCCTGCAGTGAATGTGGGCGGTGAGCAAGTGCCCCTTGGTGATTCAAGGCAGAACAATGCGGGACGGAGTGTCTGGCCGTGGGGAGAAGGGAAGAGTTGGTAGTGTGTTCTCTGTCCCAGGATCACGTGTGGGAGGACACAAGGTGGCCAGCTGCTCACCATTAGGTTGAGAGTGTCTGCAGTGGAACCAGATGCCTTTTCTGAGGACCAGCACTCAAAGCCTCCTGGAACTTCCTCCCATCACAGGAGGCAGGGAAGCGACACACCATTGCCCAGTGCCACAAACATGCTTCCCTCAGTGGCGCTGTGCCAGGTGCAGGGGTGGGGGGCTGTGATGCGGCCCCCTGGGGGAATGGAATGACACAGCTGCTGACAGCCGGCCAGCCCCACAAGCAGCACGGGCTCGCCCAGGCCTCTCAGAACTTCCAGGGCATCAAAAAAAAAAAAAAAAAAAAAAGCCTAGCTGGCAGGGTTTGTCTAGAAACCAGGCCTGTGGGGGAAAGGATCTCATTAGAAGGGGCATCAGACCAGAATAGCCAGGTAATCTCTCTCTCTATTGCCCCTCCCCTGGTGACTGGGAAACTCATTTTGCCTTATTTTTAGGGTGACCATTCATTGCGGCGTACGCCTGCGATCTTGGAGTCATTAATATCTCCCCCTTTCAGTCTCAAAAGTATCTCCATTTGGGAAATAAATTGTATGGTCATCCTATTAATTATACCTCAGTTTCCTCTAATATAGGGTTTGATTTTTTGGAGGGGACCTTATATATATTTATACAAGATTCGTGCACAAAATGGGCTACAGCTTAAAATGTGTTATTAATTGAATCCCAAAAGGCTGCAAAAGAACGGTCATTGATTTAGACTAACAATGACAACAACCAGAAAACCCAGCAGGTTTTCTGAACAGTTAGTTTTTGATGGGGAAATGGGGAGGATAATTCAAATCCCTGGAAGAAGAAAAATCTCTTTTTAGTTGTAAGTTTCAAACTCCCTACCCAATCTCTGTACATTCTAATGGGAAATGAAACGGCTGGACAGGAGGGGAGGGGAGGAGCAAGGGACTATGGTAATCCACAAACTAGAAAATTAGTTTGAGTCACTGGGCTGCGTAGCAGGGATAGTCCTCTGTGTAGACGGCGGCTTTTTCTCAAGTCAGCTCCACTGATTTTGCTGGTGCTCTGGGAGTTAGCAAATCAGCGCCACTCAAGATTTACCCTTTCCGAGCCAGTCCTGGTGGGGAGACCTGTGGGGAGAGCTTCTTTTTTGGGCAAAGATGAAAACATCCCTGTCCTTGGCATCTGAGAATTTTGTTTTTAAGATGCAAGGGGGAAAAAAATAGAGAGAGGACATGCTTTGGTTTCTGTTTCTTGCTTGCTTTGCTTCAACTCCCATTTTCTTCAGATTGATTTTTAAAGGCAGGAGTATGCCCCTCCCCCATCCCTGCCCCTTATCTGGCTCTTTGCATTGATATCACTGCCTTATTGTGCTGCTAGTGACTGGCATGGAAAGTGGACTCTGAAAATGTCTTTGGCGGTATCTCGCTGCTATAGAATGTGAGCGATTCAATAAGCAAAGCAGATTGGGAATCTGGAGTCGTTCATTTCGTTTCCTCTTCCACAGCAGAGTTTGTGGGATTTTTGTCTTAAGTCACCACCTTTCAGATCCTCAGTTTTGCCACTTGGCAAAACTAACTGGTTACAAATAAGTTGGTTCAACTGACCAAGCTAAGTGTTAAAAAAAAAAAAGAGTCAACAGTAACTTGAAATCTAGGCTATTCCTTACATATTATGTTTAGATAAGATATTTATCTGAAGCAGGAGGGAAAACATTTAGCTGGCCCCACCTTTTGGCAATGCTCTCACGTTAAATGGAGTCCAATTGTCTGGGTTCGGAAATGAGACTTAGCAGGCATTCTCCTTCCCACTTTCATTCACCAGAGGGAAAGATACAGTTGGTTTTGAATGAAATTCAGATTTCTAAGAGATAAAACAGGCTATTGTATGGGAAAATTTAATATTGAGGTAACTGCAAAACAGTGTCTATGCTATTTTGCTCTATGGATGACAGAGAAAACACACTAGAAAAAAAATGTAATTTTAATGAAATGTAGCTGAAAGATTGCTTTCAGGGCATTTAGTAGTCTCAGATATTATTTTGGACAATACAGGCCAAACTAAACCAGCCCCAGGTTAGATTATCCAATGGATGTCAGTAAATTCTGTGTAAATTATTTATCTGTA
Organism: Saccopteryx bilineata; assembly: GCF_036850765.1. Lineage (NCBI taxonomy): Eukaryota > Metazoa > Chordata > Mammalia > Chiroptera > Emballonuridae > Saccopteryx > Saccopteryx bilineata. The sequence continues at coordinate 376,877,881 of NC_089491.1, forward strand.
AAAGGCAGATACACATTTGCTTCTTAAATGTAGGATCTGAGCTTTCCTATTTTCCCTCCTTTACATAAAATCAAGGAGGAAAAAAAGGTCTCCCACCTCTAACCCTTCTATTTCACATGCCAGGGCAATCAGTGGCTATTCAGAATCCGTTCTACATTTAATGTGGTTAGTGATGTGGTCCACTATCCCGTTGTCCAGTCAACCACAGGCAGTAAGGTGGGGGTCTGGTTAGCGCAGTCAAACAGAGCAGTGGCAATCTGATTAACCAGTTGCTTTCTGCAGCTGTTGGTTAAGATGGTGGCTGATGAACTGAGCGTGGAGCAGTTTTTTTTTTTTTTTCTGAAGCCGGAAACGGGAAGAGACAGACAGACTCCGGCATGCGCCCGACCGGGATCCTCCCGGCACGCCCACCAGGGGGCAACGCTCTGCCCACCAGGGGGCGATGCTCTGCCCCTCTGGGGCGTCGTTCTGTTGCGACCAGAGCCACTCTAGCGCCTGGGGCAGAGGCCGAGGAGCCATCCCCAGCGCCCGGGCCATCTTTGCTCCAGTGGAGCCTTGGCTGCGGGAGGGGAAGAGAGAGACAGAGAGGAAGGAGAGGGGGAGGGGTGGAGAAGCAGATGGGCCCTTCTCCTGTGTGCCCTGGCCAGGAATCGAACCCGGGACTTCTGCACGCCAGGCCGACGCTCTACCACTGAGCAAACCGGCCAGGGCCAGCGTGGAGCAGTTTTGCTAGGTGAGGTCGATCTCCAGGAAGACTAGAAATCTGCTGCTTCCCAAAGGTGCCCTGTAGAACTTTCCCCTAACAGAATGCCCTTGCGTCCTTTAGATAGGCTCACCAACACCAAGAACTTGCTCTCTTTTCCTGCATGTAGCAGTGTTTGTCAGAGATAGTCTGATGGCTGTGGACTAGATTTCCAATCAGTCCATTTGTTGGTATCTTTTAGGGCCACTCTAATAGCCTTTTCCACTTTTTACAGCTAGAAGGGTCAGAGATCTAGGCGTGGTGCCTACCCTGCCCGCTGACAGAGGTGCCAAAGACCTTTGCGGTTTGGTAAATGGTTGTTTACTTAGGTCAACATGTACAGAAGGGACTATTGCACTAGGGGATTTTAAGTGCTGGAAGCCAATAGCCATGCTATTGAGGGGGCTTTGAACTGGGCAGAGAGTGGAGTAACCTTGACCTTGCCTCTTTTTCATCCCCCTTCTGCCTCGTCCCAGATACCTGCTCTTCTGGTGTGTTTCTCAGTCAGAGCAATGGCACAATGGTGTTCTCTCCTGTCCTCTTGGCCTCCCAGACTTCCAGACTTGAGTCCCTGGGAATTTCCCAGGGTGGGAACAATCAGGGGCATAGAGAGGTTCCTGTTTTGTCCCTCTGTTAAGTGCTTTAGAACAATGCCCATTGTCCTTTACCTGTAGGTTGGGATTGGTGCGAAGGTTCTGAAAGCAGGAGGCCATTGGTTCTTTTTGGTTCATCTGCTCATATGCTGCCACCTAGTGGTCCCTTCTCCTTTAGCACCCTGTGCAAAATGGAGGGGATGTTAAGGACAGTTCTGTATTGCCTTTTATCTCTTCTCTGTTTTTCTGCCAGATGGAAGTCCTCCCCTTTTCTTACCTCTTTATCCAGCACATACACAGAAAGCTTCATTGTTTTTTACTTCCGGGTTAGAAAATCTGGAAGTGAAGAGCTGGCATAGGATCTTTTGAGAGACTTGGAATCCGCTGTCAACAACCCTGTTCGCTCCCCGGTTTCCCTCTCCCTCTCTCTCCCCCCTCTTCCCCCCTCTGCTTCTCTCTCTCCCCTCTCTCTCTCTCTCCTTCTCTCTCTCTCCTCTCTCTCCTTCTCTCTCTCTCCCCTCTCTCCCTCTCTCCCCTCCCCCTCTCTCCCTCTCTCTCTCCCTCTCTCTCCCTCTCTTTCTCTCCCTCTCTCTCCCCCCCTCTCCCTCTCTCTCCCCCCCTCTCCCTCTCTCCCCTCCCCCTCTCTCCCTCTCTCTCTCCCTCTCTCTCCCTCTCTTTCTCTCCCTCTCTCTCCCCCCCTCTCCCTCTCTCTCCCTCCCTCTCTCTCCCCCTCCCCCTCTCTCCCTCTCTCTCTCCCTCTCTCTCTCCCTCTCTCTTCCCCCTCCCCCTCTCTTCCCCTCTCTCTCCCTCTCTCTCTCCCTCTCTCTCTCCCTCTCTCTCTCCCCCCTCTCTCTCTCCCTCTCTCTCTCTCTCTCTCGCTCGGTGTTGGGAAGTGACCATCTTACTGCAGGGCAGTGACATGGTCGTTACAGAGCTGAGGAAGGCCGCTACCAATCCAGGCCTCTCTGAATCAGCAGTTTCAGAGAGGAAATTTCTTTCTTTTTCTTTTTGTTGCTTTTATTCATTTTTATTTTTTCAATTGCAGTTTACATTGATTATTATTCTGTATATTAGTTTCAGATGTACAGCATAGTGAGTAGATAATCATGCACTTTACAACGTGGCCCCACCCCTTGATATTTCAAGTACCCACCTGGTCCCATATATAGCTATTATGATATTATTGACTAGATTCCCTATGCTGTAATTTACATGAGAGAAAATTTCTATAGCTGCTCAGTTGCCCATTTTTCAAAATTTCTCATGTAGAGTCAGGCAATAATAATAGCTAATCCTTACTGAGCAGTTACTATGTGCCTGGCATAGTTCTAAGTGCCTGGCATGTTACACGTGTTTTTCCGTTCATTTTCCTAATGACCTGGTGAGATGGAGTAAACCTCTTCTAAGCTGAGGAAACTGAAGCATAAAAGGACAAGTAACTTGTTCTAGAGAACATATGTAGTGAAAGGGGAAACAGCCTGCTTCCAGAGTTTTGTTTTTGTTTTATTTCGATGTTTATTTTATTGATTATAGAGAGAGGAAGGGATAGAGTGAGAGAGATAGAGGAGCATCAATCTGTTTCTGTATGTGCCCTGGCTGGGGATCGAGCCAGCAACCTCTGTGCTTTAGGGCGATGTTCTAACCAATCGAGCCAGGGCCAGAGTTTATGGTTTTTAACCACTGTGTTTTGCTGCCTCTTCAGAATACAGAGAACTTGAGTGCTCGGTACAGGCGACAGGAAAAGGATCAGCGCATGTATACAGAAGCGCTCTTCTCAAAGCACTTGCTTGGCCCCTATCTAGGACTTGCTGCCACACGGGACCTAGTGGGTGGTTAACTGAGCCGGAAAGGGAATGCTCCAATGTGTGGACTCCAAGGACGTTCTTCCGGTCCTCTTTCTTTTTTTTTTTTTTTTTTTTTCATTTTTCTGAAGCTGGAAACGGGGAGAGACAGTCAGACAGACTCCCGCATGCGCCCGACCGGGATCCACCCGGCACGCCCACCAGGGGCGAAGCTCTGCCCACCAGGGGGGGATGCTCTGCCCATCCTGGGCGTCGCCATATTGCGACCAGAGCCACTCTAGCGCCTGAGGCAGAGGCCACAGAGCCATCCCCAGCGCCTGGGCCATCTCTGCTCCAATGGAGCCTTGGCTGCGGGAGGGGAAGAGAGAGACAGAGAGGAAAGCGCGGCGGAGGGGTGGAGAAGCAAATGGGCGCTTCTCCTGTGTGCCCTGGCCGGGAATCGAACCCGGGTCCTCCGCACGCTAGGCCGACGCTCTACCGCTGAGCCAACCGGCCAGGGCTCCGGTCCTCTTTCATTCAGAGAGATTCAGCACACAAGGAAAAACGGCCGAGGAGGCAGCCAAAGGAAGTCGGAGTGGCCAAGCCGAGACCAGGCAGGCCTAGGTTTTGGAGATGATCCTGCCCGAAGGACAGTTGCAAGTGCCCTTCTCTATCTGGGCTTTCATTTCCTCTCTGGTTATCCCTTTCTCCTTCGTTTGGAGTTGGCAAGAATACTCAACAGCAACATGTACAAGAAGAAACTCAACACCATCACACATGGCAAAGAACCAAATCTGAAATTTATTTGCGCTTTTCAAATCAGTCAGAACAACCAGCGGCTTCCTTCTCCAAAGGTCTCCTTCTCGCTCACCTTCTCTGTGACGAGCCTGTGGAAAGGGCAGAAGTTGCTGTGTGAACGTGTTTAGAGATGGAATGAGCTAGGACAAGGCAGGCTTAGTAACAGGTCTGCCGAATATGCCTCTCCCCACGTGTCTTTTTTTTTTTTTTTTTAAGATTTAAAAAAGATTTTTAAAAAATTCATTTTAGAGAGGAGAGAGGGAGAGAGAGAGACAGAGAGAGAGAAGGTGAGGAGGAGCTGGAAGCATCAACTCCCATATGTGCCTTGACCAGGCAAGCCCAGGGTTTCGAACCGGCAACCTCAGCATTTCCAGGTTGATGCTTTATCCACTGTGCCACCACAGGTCAGCCTCCCCACATGTCTTATTGGTGGTTTACAGTTACTACAAGGTGTCAGAAATGTGGGTTTCTCCAGTAAGGAGGAGTCCGTAGTGTTGGTGGGATGGCAGGGGTAGGGACTGGGATCTCTTGATGATAAGTTTCTTCATAAACGCAGGATAGAGAGAAGGATGTGTGTACTAAAGGAGGAAAATGTGTCCATTTGTTTTTATGATTCAAAATACAGAAGGTATCAAACTGTACTGAGTAAAAAAGTGTCTCCCAGGCATGCAGCTTCTCTGGCCTTGGAGGTAACCAGTGTTAGCATTTTGTTTCTCCTTCCAGAAGCATCTCACACATGTATAAACATCTGAAACTCCCTTTTTACATAAATGGAGTAAATTAGGCCTAACCTTTTTTGATGCTTTTTTTTTTTACTTACCAACATATCTCAAAATGTATTCTGTATTAGTGTAGAGAGCTTCTGTTTCTTTTTACTGTTGCATAGTATTCAATTCTTTTTTAAAAATTATTTATTTATTTTAGTATTCAATTCTTTTTTTTTTTTTAATTCATTTTATAGAGGGGAGAGAATGGGAGAGAGAAAGAGAGTGGGCAAGGGAGAGAAGTGGAGGGAGGAGCAGGAAGCATCAACTCCCACATGTGCCTTGACCAGGCAAGCCCAGGGTTTCAAACCAGCAACCTCAGTGTTCCGGGTTGGTGCTTTATCCACTGCGCCACCACAGGTCAGGCTCAATTCTATGAATGTACTACAGTTATTTGGCTAGGTCTCTATTGAACATTTAGGTTATTTCTGGTGGTTTGCTATTACAAAGAAATAACCTGTGTGGATATAATTTTGCATGTATGCAACTGTAGTTGTAGGATAAACTCCTGGATGTAGAATTGTTGGGTCGAAGAGAATGAGGAGATAAACAAATTTGTCATTAAATAAATAACAAAGTGAAGTAGGGTGAATCTGTTTAGATTTGACAGAAAAATTTCAACCCTTCTACATTCATGGCCAGGAAATAGAGCCCTCATTGGGAAAGTCATAAAGTCAAACCTGTATGACAGGCCTGAGCTGGTGCTTATGCCTGCACAAGGGGATCAGAAAGATCTAGCCTTGTGTATTTTCCTAAATGAGTCCACTCAGCTGCTGCTACACACTAGAACCAGCCCTGGTCTGGGAGGTTCCAAGGAGAGTTTATATCACTGTCACACATCATCTTTCACTCCCAGCAAGAAAGCCTGCTCCCATTTCAGGCTGGAAGATGGAGCTAGTGACACGAAGCTAGCTTGGGGTGCCTTCTATCACCATCCTAACTCTAAACAAAACCCATTCTGTGACAAAGCAATTGCAAAGTTACCCCACCCAAAGCAAGAACTCACTCCACTGTTTTAAAATATGATGTGGTTCTTGCTCATAAAATTCAAGCCATTTTCTTTGTTACCTAAAAGTTAATTTTTGTTCCCTAGGAATCTTCATACTGGGTTCCTGATCTTGACTGACCACATTGTGTAACACATGGCATGTGTAAGAAACGGTGCCCTGCCTGGATTTGAGAGCTGGGGATGCAGAAACCCAGGCCCATGCTTGTGGCAAAAAATTCCTAGTTGTCTCCAGTATCCACTCTCCCCTTTTTTATTTTGTTAATGAAGCTCTCCTCCACTTTTAAGCTAGGTATAGGTACTACCTAGAGTAAAACTTTCTTTGCAGCTTTGTGTGTCTGTTAGTATGTCCAAGTTCTGGCCAAAGGAATATAATTATGCAGAAATGATGTGTGCAACATCTGTAAAGTATCCTTAAAAGAAGAGGATGTGCCCTTCTTTTCTTTTATCTTTCCTGCTGGACAGGATACAGACATGATAGCTGGAGCTGGAGCGTCCATCTTGGGCCATGAGGTAACCTTAGGAATGTTAGCTCTACATGAAGTAGAGCAAAAGAGAAGGGACCTGGGATCTACATATCACCTCCAGATTTTTATAGTAGAGAAAAATAAATTTCTGTGTTAACTAAATCAGTTATTTTGAGTTTTCTATCACATGTAGTTAAACCTAATCATAACTGACACAATCCCCTAATTTAGGAAAAACAATTCCAGAATCATCTTCTTTCAGTGGTGAATTATTTGTATCACTTTTGGAAATGAAGAAAAGCTACCTACTTCACTGGCAACTCTCATCCTTCACAGAGAAACAGAGGCACAGCCAACAAACTCATTGGCAGTTGTTCTAATACCTGGGCTTCACCTTTCTTCCAGTTCGAAGGCAGTGGTGAGGTACTCCTTCGGAACAATCCCAATGAGGCTGTTCAGTTCTCCTACCCACCAGCCATACATGCTGTACTCCTGAAAAATGAAAAGAAGATATAGTTTCAGTTGGAATTTGGTCATGCTTCTGTTAATCTCTTATAGTGATTGCATGGGAGATTCTGGTGGGTAATTTCTTTTTTTTTAATTGAATTTATTAGGGTGACATTGTTTAACACAATCATAGAGGTTTCAGGTGTTGGGCGGTTTCTTTGTTGACACTCTCAGTATGATTTGTTAACACCCTTGATGGGATTATTAAATTTTAAAAAGTCATCTAGAGGAGGAAAGCAAATTATTTTCATTTTGCCTCTTCCTGTCTACATTGTAAACTTAGCACATTTGATGCCATTCTTGAACTTAAAGAGCATTTTTTAAAATTCAACGAGAGGAAGGGAAGCAGAGACAGACTCCCGTATGCACCTTGAACAGGACCCACCCAGCAAGCCCACTAGGGGGTGATGCTCTGCCCATCTGGGGCATTGCTGTGTTGCTCAGCAACCAAGCTCTTATTAGAATCTGAGGCAGAGGCCATAAAGCCATCCTCAATTCCTGGGGCCAACTTGCTCCAATCGAGCCATGGCTGCAGGAGGGGAAGAGAGAGAGAGAGAGAGAGAGAGAAGTGATAGGAGGAGGGGTAGAGAAGCAGATGGGTGCTTTTCCTGTGTGCCCTGACCGGGAGTCAAACCTGGGACATCCAGATGTTGGGCCAATGCTCATCATTGAACCAACCGGACAGGGCCAAAAGAGCATTTTCTTTCTTTCTTTCGTGTGTGTGTGTGTGTGTGTGTGTGTGTGTATGTGTTTTAACAAAACAGAGTTGAATGCCTTCTTCAGAGAAAATGAGTACACCCTAAAATGCCAGAACACTAAAAATATTCAGGGAGTCAGGTCATAGTCCAAATCAATATTTACCAAGCATCTTCTATGTACAAAATGCTGTTTGAGTTCCCATGAGACGTATAATGATGAATCAGAATACTGCTTGCTCCCTGGAAACTTACAGCAGAGAGTAATGGGCTTTAGAGTCAGACAGACTGGGATTTAATCCCCATTTGGTCATTTAGTAGCCACGTGACCTTAAGTTCTCCTAGTTTTAACTTCCTTTTTTATAAGGGTAGGGATGCCACAGAAGTGATGGCATCAGAAGTGAAAACAAGTGTCTGATACATAGAAGGTGGTCTAAACATTAAAGGTGGGAGATTGGTACACCTCCCACAAGGTACATTAATAATGACAGGCAGAACATGAAGGCCACAGGGAGGGGCAAACAAGAAAGGGAATGAGAGTGTTTAAAAGAAAGGGCAGTCACAGGGTTGAGAATGGGGCTCCCTAAATACAGAAGAGCTTCTCAAAAGCACAGCACATGTTGAACATTAGAGGAGTATTCCTGGAAGCACCAGACAATGTTTTCTTTCTTTAGAAGTAGGTCAAATTTAGAAATACATGGGCAATATCATGTATTCCAGTTCAACTGGATTTGGGGTACCACGGAGCTGTTTGCCTTTGTCCACCTAGCTGCTGAGTTCTACTAAGGAAAAAAAGGAAAAGAAAAAAATAAAACCAAGTTGGTGACAATAAAATCCTGGGTCAAGTGGTTATCTTTCTGTTTCTTTTTGATAGTGTATTTCCCCTCCTGCACCTCTGCCTCCCCACCTCCCTCTCAGCAGACGGACCTCTTTTCCACCTTAAAAGTGAAAAGAGAAGCCATCAGATTTGTCAACGGTCAGCCACCAAAACAGAAATGAACCTATACTGACAGCCACCCTTCTGTCCTATTAAAGTGGAGGAGGTTTCCTCCCCAGTGTAAGACCATCCCTCAAAACATGGACTTGTAGTCTTGCCGCTTTCTTTCTTAGAAATGAGATTCTAGGGAGTCTGACCTCTGCCTCTAATGTAAATGGTTTCTTCCATCAGCCCTGAAATGTGTTCAAGTTTCTTTCATCTTTGGAAACAATTATTAAATAGTCCTCACAACATGTCTACTTCCTATTTCTACTAATTTGTGCCAAGTGCTAATTCACAGTCAAACTTACCGCCCCAACTTCTTGCTTTCTATTCACTCTCTGAGTCAGTTTAATCAGGCTCTTGCTTCCATCACTCCACTTACGCTTTCTCTCCATGGTCTCTTATAACCTCATTGCTCAAGTTCTATGGATACGTCTCAGTCCTTAACTTACTCGATCACTCAGCAGTGCTGGCACTATAGACCCTTAATGGGGCATTTTCTTCTCTGTTTCTATGGTAATTATACTCTATTTTCTCTCCTAGTTTTTAGATACTTCTTAGTCTCCCGTTTATTTCCCTCTATCCCTCCATTTTTAAAAAATTTTTCCGCAGTGAGAAGCCTGGTGGTGGTGGTGGGGGTGATGGGTGGAGAGGAGGCAGGGAGACAGACTCCAGCATGAGCCTGACCGGGATCCACCCGGCATGTCCACCATTCTAGCCATGGAGCCATCTTCAGTGCCTGAGCCAAGCCAACTTTGCTCCAATGAGGCCTTGGCTGCGGGAGGGGAAGAGAGAGAGAGAAAGGAGAGGGGGAGGGGTGGAGAAGCAGATGGGCGATTCTCCTGTGTGTCCTGGTTGGGAATCGAACCCAGAACTTACACACGCCAGGATGACGCTCTATACCGCTGTGCCAACCGGCCAGGGCTCTATCCCTCCTTTTAATGTGGTGTTTTCCAAGGTTATGTCCTAGCCTTCTGACTTGATACACTTGCCTTGAGCAATCTTATACCCCTCTGTGGTTTAGCCACCACGTTTGTGGAAATGACAGAGAATCATAGCTCCAGACCAGATCTAAGTGATAGATTCCCAATGCCCACGGGCATGTCTGTCAAGCTGCTCAAACTCAGTATATTCTAAATTTAACCTGCTACTCTACTTCTATTTCCATTCCCACTTCCCAACTTTCTTTGCCTCCTGTGTTCTCTATCTCAGTGAATGGTACCATTATGAACTCAGTTACTCAAGCCAGAAACCTGAGAGTTGTTCCCAATGTCATTTTCGTTTTCCAATCAGTCCCTGAGTTCTGTCCATTCTCCTTCCAAAATATTACTGGAACCCACCCACTTCTCTCCCACTGACAATACTCTAGAGCAGGGGTCCCCAAACTTTTTACACAGGGGCCAGCTCACTGTCCCTCAGACCGATGGAGGGCCGGACTATAAAAATAACTATGAACAAATCCCTGTGCACACTGCACATATCTTATTTTAAAGTAAAAAAACCCAAAACGGGAACAAACACAATATTTAAAATAAAGAACAAGTAAATTTAAATCAACAAACTGACCCGTATTTCAATAAGAACTATGCTCCTCTCACTGACCACCAATGAAAGAGGTGCCCCTTCCGGAAGTGCGGCGGGGGCCGGATAAATGGCCTCAGGGGGCCGCATGCGGCCCGCGGGTCGTAGTTTGGGGACCCCTGCTCTAGAGTCATGTCACCGTCACCTCTCATGAGGACTACAGAAACAACCTCCAAATTGGTTTCTGTGTCTCCATTCTTCTCAATCTAGGCTTCACTTTGCAGCCAGAATTTTTCTAAACTGCTCTGCTCGAAACCTTTGAGTGGGTTCCCACTGCCTACTGTCAACTTCTTAATAAGGTAGGAAAGGCCCTGGGTGACCTGGTCCTGCCCACTGTCCAGCACTTTTACTCACCCCTGAATCTAATCACTGACCGGCACCTGTTAGTGTACCAGCGGTTGAAAACCACTGATCTAGTGGACCCTTCGTAGAAAAGAACTTGTTTCAGGGTTGAGTTGGCGCCCTCACCCTGGGAAGGAACTGACGCTCTATCCACTGTGCCACCGGCCAGGGCCCTTCCTCCCTTTCATGGGCTCATTCCTAAGCAGTCTCCAGATCTCAGTTCCTGAGTCTAGATTCTCTCGCATCCTCTGCTTGCCACTTTCTGACTGCGTGGGTTCACAGTGCAGTGCCTTTTGCTTCCCTGGAAACGAGCTCATCATGCTGTCTTGTACTGGTCTGCTTTGACTCAGTGCCCGTCACTAGGTGGATAGTTCTGTGAGAGCTGGGACCTTGTTGGGTGTGTTTGCTGTTGTATTCCCAGCACTTAGCATGGTACTCAGCACAAACCAGGGCTGAAACTGCTTGTGAAAGGGGGTCATGTAGAAATGAAGGGAGCAATGGGGGTTTGTACTCTCACTTGAGCAGCTTTTGTTACAACTAACTCCAAAATATTCCCCTGGTGATTGAACTGGTTGAGGCAGGAGGAGAGCAACTGCCTTGGAGGGAGTTTCCCCACCTGGCCCCGAAATACCACAGGGACAGCCTCAAAGGGCATGCAAAGTGGGATTCTCGAGTTGATCCTAAAAGGAACAAGGGATTACTTTTTTTTTTTTTTTTTCATTTTTCTGAAGCTGGAAACAGGGAAAGACAGTCAGACAGACTCCCGCATGCGCCCGGGATCCACCCGGCACGCCCACCATGGGGCGACGCTCTGCCCATCAGGGGGCGATGCTCTGCCCATCCTGGGCGTCGCCATGTTGCGACCAGAGCCACTCTAGTGCCTGAGGCAGAGGCCACAGAGCCATCCGCAGCGCCCGGGCCATCTTTGCTCCAGTGGAGCCTTGGCTGCGGGAGGGGAAGAGAGAGACAGAGAGGAAGGCGCGGCGGAGGGGTGGAGAAGCAAATGGGCGCTTTCTCCTGTGTGCCCTGGCCGCGAATCGAACCCGGGTCCTCCGCACGCTAGGCCGACGCTCTACCGCTGAGCCAACCGGCCAGGGCCGGGATTACTTTTAAAAGTCAGTCTGAAAGAAATGAGTGTGTCCACCACCTCTTCCCCACTGTCCCCACCACATCCCCCCGCCCCCAGGCAGACTCCCATACAGTCCGCACTGCCTTACCAGAAACCACCCAGAGTTCGCCAGCCTATGCTTTGAGCACATTTTAGATCTCCTATCGGTACAAGTATTGTTCCCGTCCATCTCCCAACACTGAAGTTGGGGCAGCTTCTGCCATAGTTTCCTTGCAGTGTTGCTTTGCGTTAGCCTGTCACTGCAACGGCCATGTCTACAGAGCCTGGCTGTGGAGGGGAAACACATCCCCTGTCTTCCTCTCATTGTAACTCACAAAAACCCTAGCTTTAGCTCTCCTGTTATCTCACAGGTAGGGTGGGGGGCACAATGTTGTCTGACAGTCTTTTTTTTTTTTTTAACTTTTTTTATTTAGAGAGAGAGAGAGAGAGAGAAGGGGGGAGAAGCAGGAAGCATCAACTCCCATATGTGCCCTGACCAGACAAGTGCAGGGTTTTGAACCAGTGACCTCAGCGTTCCAGGCAGACGCTGTATCCACTGCCCCCCCCCCCACAGGCCAGCCATCTGATCGTCTTTTGGTCACAGCTTGCTTGAACATGTGTGGAGAGTGGTCTTCTACCTACCAGCCTCTGCATCCCGTCACCTGAGGGCTCTGTGAGGACAGCCTCTCTCTAGGGCCCAGTCAAGACTCCTGCCTGACTCACCCTTGGCAGCATCCCCCCTTTCGCAGTCATGCCAGGAGCAGGAACCGAGTCTTGGGAAAGTGCTCTATGCCAAACTGAGGAGGGTGCAAACAGGAAGCAGATGAGGCACGGCTGGACACCTGCAAAGGCCGGGCTCCCAGTCAGTTTGCTCTTGCTCGAGGGGAACTCTGACCCTGCCGACTACAGATGTGGCAGCCTCACCACCGTGGTGAGAACGGAAACGAGTGAAATCAACTCTCTGCCCTTCAAAACAAAAGAGCCGGCAGAAGTGGGAGGAGAAGGCACAGTCTCAGAGACCGTATGTGCCCTGCTGTGGCAGCCTAGGAGCTTAATCAAAGCACCTACAGGTCTCGGGGTCCGACTGTCTTTTCCAGATTTCATCCCTTGGCTGGAGACTGAAAAGGGCTGCAGGGCTGAGATGTTTAAAGCATGAATGGAACATTTCTAGCCTTCTCTTCCACTGCCACCCCCCATGCATTGCTCCAGCCCAGTCTGAACACCACGAGGTATTTTAAAATAATTTCTACTTTGATGAATTGCTGGGGAGTCCACAATTGCTCATAATCAAAGGGAGAAAAATGCAAATGAGATCCGGCCGAGAACTATCACCACCAAACGTTTATTTCACTGCGCAGTGCCAAAAAGAATTAAAACAACATTAAACTCACAGCAATCATGTTTAAGCCCTCGTTTCCAAGTGCCAAATTGCACCACTCTGGATCATACAGATGTTCGTTAATTATGCTAATTTTTATTAAACTATTAAAATGGAGAGAGGACTGGCTCAGCCAGGCAGACCCCAGCTCTGAATGAACTCTGCTCTTGTCTACAGGTACTAATTTACTGCATTTTTATTAAGTTGCTGATCCTTGGATTTTAGTTTTGGGATGGCAGAGAGAACTGAATTCCTAGGATCAACATTTTCAATGAAGTTTGACTTCTTTTTGCCCAGATGTTTAGAAAGACAGGAAAAATGCCGTGACAATCCCAGGAGACGTGAAATCCTCAACGTGGGGATACATACTTCTAAGTGACAATGTTAGGGAATCAGAAATATAGAGGCTCCCTGCACTGTAATTCTATATACACTGTGTATGGTAGAGCTAAGATGATAATTGTACAAAATTGTTCACTGAAGATGCTTTAAATAAGAATATATTTAAGACTATTTAAATAAAAAAAACCTCACATTAGTACTTGCTTCTTGTCACAAAGTCTTTTAAGAAGTCTTCACTTGAAAACAGTACGATGTATGGTTTGTTCTCATCATAAATATTTCTAGGCTTGAATAAACATTTATTTCCTTCAACATCAATCCTGCCCCACCTCACTGAACCCTCCAAATGAAGGAGTCTTAAAAATGAGGGCTGGCTACTTGGATTCCATTATCTGATTGGAGAAGCTATGGGCCCGGATGAGGTGAGCACTGAGTGAACCTGAAATAGACACGGCACTCACCGTCAGCAACAATCAGAAGTGTTTATGGGGGATTGCACACTGCCATAAAAGGATTTATGCTGCTAATCTCCATCAACAAGGAGAAACAAAACAAAACACAACAAAAACCCTACCAAACCTGCCATAAAAAGAACAGCAAATTCTATAAACAAAAAGCAGTATGGCCACCAACCACAGGCATGTCGCACAGCTTGACTCTGCCTCCAGTGGTTTCCTATTGCTGTTTATGGTTTCAAGACTATCATGGACCTCCTCAGCGCTCCTCCTGTCACAGGGCCCTGAGTCCCTGTGTGGGGTTGCAAATACCCTGTCAGTAGGTGTCAGGGGATATCGGGGGGAAAATCAGCAGGCGCCTATCATAAGCCTTAAAAGAGATTAAATACCCCTACTCCATGATTGCTACATTTTAATTTCTCTCCTCCCTGCTGGCTCCTATTTGTATAAGCTCTTCCATGGCTCCCCTGGAGTAGCACAGACATGACCTGGAATGACCATCCTGTCTTGGGATGAGAATTCAATTTCTAGGCTCAGTGACTCCTAGGCTGTTCCAACAATAGGAAACCACCATCCTCTAGGACACAGATTCTTAAACTGGAGTCTATGAACCCCTGGCCTGTGGATGGCTGTGATGAGACCTTTAAACTCCTTGAAATTGCTATAAAATTTTGGGTGCACGTATACATGTGTCTTGTCCTTGGGGTGAGGCCCAGATCTTTCATCAGATTCTCAAAGGATTTATGAACCCTCTACAGTCTACAGTTTACGAATCAGTGCTCTTGGGGAAAATGCAATGATCTCTACGGCCTGGCTCTGGACTTTGGCTCAGGGTAGCCATATTTACCTCTCTCCCCCCTTTTAAAAAATATGATGAGAGGAAATCAAGAATCCTTGCTCCTGCCATGCTGGGTTTTGTAGGCCTCAGCCTACAAATTCTTCTTCAAATGCTGACCAAGAGGCCTTATCCCTTCTAAGGCACCATCTCTTTCATTATGACTTTATGGTGTCTTCCCAGAGCTTCCGTTCACACTCACAGGATGGCTTTTGGAACACTGTTAATTCCCCTGAATGAACTCTGCTCGTAATCAGAGAAATAAGCAATAATAAACGAGTAATTCTGTGATTGATTGGCTTTTCACTTATTAACATTGTCACTTGACTCTTATTAACATTGTCACTTATAGCCCTGGCCGGTTGGCTCAGCGGTAGAGCGTCGGCCTAGCGTGCGGAGGACCTGGGTTCAATTCCCGGCCAGGGCACACAGGAGAAGCGCCCATTTGCTTCTCCACCCCTCCGCCGCGCCTTCCTCTCTGTCTCTCTCTTCCCCTCCCGCAGCCAAGGCTCCATTGGAGCAAAGATGGCCCGGGCGCTGGGGATGGCTCTGTGGCCTCTGCCTCAGGCGCTAGAGTGGCTCTGGTCGTAACATGGCGACGCCCAGGATGGGCAGAGCATCGCCCCCTGGTGGGCAGAGCGTCGCCCCATGGTGGGCGTGCTGGGTGGATCCCAGTCGGGCGCATGCGGGAGTCTGTCTGACTGTCTCTCCCTGTTTCCAGCTTCAGAAAAATGCAAAACAACAACAACAACAACAAAAAAAACATTGTCACTTATAGGTATGTATCCCCATGTTGAGGATTTCAGGTCTCCTGGGATTGTCACGGCATTTTTCCTGTCTTTCTAAACATCTGGGCAAAAGGAAGTCAAACTTTATTGAAAATGTTGATCCTAGGAATTCAGTTGAAGAGAATGTTCCTAATAGAAATGGTCTCTTTTCACACTGACTTGGGCTTTGATAAGCCTCTGTAGGACAAGTTTCCCAGAAAAATGTCTCATACTCTTGTTCTCTTAACTATCAGAGTTCACTATATCAGTGCTTGTAAACAAGAGAATTCCTCTTCAAGAGAACAATCAATCAGCCCCTCACATGAAAGATCAATAAATGTTTGATATATGTATGGGAAAAGCCAATCAATCACAGAATTACTCGTTTATGATTGCTTATTTCTCTTATTAGTGCTTGTGTGTCATACATTATCATTAGATGGGAAATTTGAATTCCTAGGTGGAGTAGATTGTAATATTCCAGGGTCAGCCAAAATCATCGTATTTTCAATCTGGATTGACCCACAATTTCTCTATTCTTAAAACCTAGCTTTGGAAATTTAATGCTTTCTATGGCTATCATAAAGTATTAAATAAACTGAGGACTAACTCAGCACCCTTCCAACTGCTGAGAAAAACACGACCGAGGACAGGAATTGTTCACCAAAGTCAAACGGGTGCCTGTTTACCAGCACAAGTGGTTTTACGCACAGATTGTGCAGAAGGAGAAAGAAAGTGGTCAGCGGGGTGGATGGTGGGTTAGTGGTGTTGGAACCTGGGAGAGGACTGGACCTCCGTGCTTTGGCTGAACCCTCGGGGAGCTTGGCGGCCTTTCCAGGCTGTTGCACATCATGTTTTAAGTTGTTGGCAATCATTTTCTCTTTTTTCCCATTATTCAGAGTTTGGTCTATGAATCCTAACAATGAATTGTGAAATTTGCCTCAGTTGAACCAGCGCATTGTTATATTTCAGGGAATTTGTTCATCTGGAGGTTGATGGGCCTAGATTCATGGTAGTGGGGGGAAGGAAGTGAGTATAAGAAAGGGGACAGGAAAAGCTGGGTGGTCAGTGGAAGCAGTTGGGGCACATGGTGACATTGTACAAAGCTCACTCCGCCAGCTAAGAGTTGAGGGTTCTGAGGATAAGAGGGATGTGTCTGCTAGATCAGTGGTCCCCAACCCCTGGTCCGTGGGCCATTTGGTACCGATCCGCAGAGAAAGAATAAATAACTTACATTATTTCTGTTTTATTTATATTTAAGTCTGAACAATGTTTTATTTTAAAAAAATGAACAGATTCCCTCTGTTACATCCATCTAAGACTCACTCTTGACGCTTGTCTCGGTCACATGATACATTTATCCGTCCCACCCTAAAGGCCGGTCTGTGAAAATATTTTCTGACATTAAACCGGTCCGTGGCCCAAAAAAGGTTGGGGACCACTGTGCTAGATAGAAGGTCTAAGCATTCCAGCGCAAGGGAACATTCAGCCTCAAGGCTGAAGCTGATGTCCTGTAGTGGGTAGGAGTGGATAAAGATCGAGTCAAGGCCAGGGAGGCATGTAGGACCTATGCACAAGCTGGATGTTGTTGGTGATGGAAGTGCGTGCTAAACTCAGAGTGTGCGTCACAGAAAAATCATAAGCTATGAAGAAAAGAGGGGTGGTGGAACAGGGCTGTCAGGAAAGAGAAACAAGAAACACACAACTTGAACTTTGCCTAAAGGACAGAGAAAGGATAAAGGGAAGGTAAACACTTTGCAGTCGAGGGAAAACAAGGTGCCAAGTGCAGAATTCAGGAACAATAGAGACAGCACCATTTTGGAGCTGATAGAATTGTGATACCATGTGAGACCGGCATATTAATATGTATTCCATAAACTGTGCAGCTCGCAGCTCTGCACCGCTCTGTTTTGCTCTGACCGCAGTACCAGCCTCAGGCACCACAACACAATTTGGAAACAATGTGACGGAAATGTTTAATCTGCTCTGCCCATCTGTGCTGCGTATTTCTCCAGATCTCCCTGAGAGAGGTGCCTTGAATCTCCACATTGCCTTTAATATTCTCCTAAATCACCTCCCCACTGCACTTCAAGGGCCATTGCTACAATATCACAGGTTCATCTAAAGTGCAATGGAGAGGGGGGTGGGGAGGAGGCGCAGGCCAGGATATTTTTTATTTTAAAATAATTTCCAGAGATGGTCTTTTCTGCTTCCTTTTTAAAAAGAAGAAAAGTTATTCTACTGTTGCCGTAAGGTTATTGAGGTTATTTGGTGCAAAACAGGGTAGGCTAGAGTGGAATCATTCTCCAAAGAATTATTTTTATTAATCTCGATTCCCTCAATTGGACATGGGAGGGGGTGAGCAGATGCTTGTTTTCTCTTATCTCTTTTTCTTGCACCTTGCTAGGGGGATGTGTTCATTTGGGGCTAGTACCTCTCTGCTTTATGCTGTCTGCACTGGGTACAGTCTTGACTCTGCCCTGCTGTAAACAAAGCCATTTTGTTCAGGACAGGTAAACATTTAGTCTCTGGCCAACATGCCCTCACCAGAAAGGGACACTGTCTGTGTGTGTGTGTGTGTATATATATATATTTTGTGTTATTTATTTTAGCTTAGAATCTTAGATTTTTCTCTCTTTAAGTACAGATGTTGAGTATCAGATTTCTGCTGTCTTTCCCCCACTTGGTTTTGCCAGATTGCAAGGTTTGGAGCTAGATTACAGGAAGCTGGGATGGGTTTCACAGAATGAGGGGGATGACAAGTCACCATGTTCCAGACCTTAGACAAATGGAAGAGAGTTGCACATCACTAAGAAAATTAGGATTCCTTTTGCTTTGTGAATTAAAGAAATGAATAATTTAATCCTCAAGATTGTTCCAGTGAGAGAAAGGCAACGTCCCAGTTGCGGAGCCCTACAGCCTGTCGGTGTGTTACATCATCTGCACACACAGGCGTTTCCATGACAACCGCTTATAGCTTCATTTCCTGGATCCCTCTAGGGGGTGTCACAGCCAGATCCACCTGCTTTTCACCCTACCCTCGGTGGGGTCATGGTAAGGTCGCCAGAATAAATGAACGCGGGTACTAATGATCTGTTTACTGCTGTTTATGCTCTGTGTGTGTCAGGGGCACGCACATTTAGAGAGCTCATTATGGTTGCAATTAGAATGCACCATCGCTAGATATTTAACTCCTTTTTCTTTTAAATTAGCATTTTAATAACATTCTTTGAGCAGAGAAACAAAATGACCATTTTTCACGGACAAACTTCTAGCTGTAGGTGCAACTTTAATGGCAAAGTTGTGAAGGGGAAAGAAGGGAGAAAAAAGGCCATTTTTACTACTTTCACCCTCCTCTTTACCAAAAGGATATTTTTATTTGCTTTCTAACACACTCAATTTCCTAAATTTGTTTTGAATCCAATTATTTTGGGTGGTTTAAAGAACCGTGCTCTTGTTGGACGGAAATTAGCAGCGATTGAAATTAACTTTCTATGTGACCTGTGAAAGGGGCTAAAATAATTACAAGTGTGTTTAAAGAACCTTTTCTCCAAAAGACAGTAGCTGCAGGATCGGGCTATGATGCAATACCATTATTGGAATATCTTATTTTTCGGGGGGGGGGCATAACTTTATATAGCAATTGTAGGAGCTATATTCTTTAAAAAAAGGTGATTGCAATTATTGTTTCTGTTTTATAATTCTTCGGATTATCTTATAGAGGATCAATGATGACAAAAATTGATCATTACAGATAGTATAAATAAGCAGAAAGAATGAAAATAACACCGCATCATTTGCCATTTAAAAATGGCACAATCTGAGTAGCAAAAAACAAGAGAGACAGAACAGGAAAGATACAGTGTCGAGACCCACTGGGTTAGAATATTCCATAAGGCATTGCTTTTTAGGAATCAGCCATCACCTTTGCTAGGTATTTATAGATGCTCTGTTGCGGAAAACACAGTGAAAAATAACAATTTGAATGTTTCGATTATCTTTCCAATCCATTCCATTTTCATTATTTATTTCCTATAAATCAGGATCTTGCGGAACATAACTCTGCAGACAAGGAGGTGGATGGGACAGCCAGTGTGAACGAGGAGATAGATGGGGGGTGCGTGTAAGATAGATGCTACGCGTTTATGAAAAGGAGCAGTATGTCTGCATGTGAACATCCACAAAGTAGAGCAAGCAAGCGTGTAAGCTGTAGCTGGTATTTATAGGTGGAAAAAAAAAGCGTAAGGAAGATTGTATGGGAACAAGGCTGCCGAGCCTGAAAAGGGTTTGCTTTTTTCCTATCCTCTTGGAATCCATGTCCAAGTTCCGCTAAGATATCCTGCGCTTATTGTGGCTCCTGGGATAGCGCACAAGCCTTTTCATGACAACAGAGAGGGGATTCACAGCCAGAAGACTCAGGAGGTCAATAGTTAAAAAAGCAAGAGTCAGGAAGAGTAATATTTATTGACATCAAAACAATCCCACTTAGACTCTAAGGGGGAAAGGGGTTGGAAAAAAAAAAAAAAAAAAAAAAAAAACAATCCCACTTAAAAAAAAACAACCTGATAGAAGGAGGAAAAAAAAAATTAAAGACGCAGCAGGGGGGAAAAAGACTTTCTAAAAATGCAGGTTTAAAATGTTTACGTTTTTGTATTAGCCTACTTGCACCTTAGAATCTGTCATTTCATAAATAAAATACGGGTGGCATAGACTATAATTTGGTGATAGCTACCCCAGGACATATCTAGATGCACTTCTGTTATTTTAATTAAATACTGCATTATGGCTTGTGACAACTACAATAGCGACAGTGTAAATGAATTTGGAATTAAAGTGTTACTTAGGCATCCAGTAATTTTGGTTTCATTCCTCAGTTTTACAAAGTAAATAGCTATAAAATCAAGATGTTGGTTCATTTACAGATGGAGCAGGATTGTTGTTGCTGTTTTTTTCTCCTTAATCCTCATGCACAAAAAGAAGACAGAGCTGAGTCTGGCTCCCAACACTCATAGCTTATGAGCCACATCACAAAGAAAAACACAGCCTCTTGACTATAATGTGAAATGCTGAATATTAATTGCTGGTATTATGCTTATCTTTCTAGCCGGGTCTGTGTTTTTACAATTATTCTGATGGGCTGCAGTCTTGCACTGCCAGGAGATTTTTCTCCTTTGTTTAACAATTAGAAGCCTATTTTATTTTATTTAAAAAAATCTTAAAGTTCACAATGCTTCTTGGAAGTTTTTAGTATCTGGAGCTTTTCCCAAATACAGGATATTAGTGGGAATGAAGAAGCTGCTGAAGCTCTTTTCTAAAATGATGATGCACATTTCTGCATCTAGAAGAAAATATATTTTTCATTCTAGCAATATTAATGTTTTCTTAATGAAACTGGAGAGGGCATTACAATTTGATATAATCAGCAGGTTAGTTTAAATGTCACTTCACTAGCAAATCATAGGAAAGGTTCAGAATACTCCTTCCTACAGGGCACAGATTTTCACCCAAAATTAATATGATAGAGTAAATGGATTTTGGTTCAAATCTGAGCATTTAATTATATCTCTAATGTGTCACATGTCAAGATGAAAGTTTTTAAAGAGCAGGTTTTTTTGAAACCATCGTCTTATTTCTAGTTTGATAATCAACATAATCTTTTCATTAGCCTTCAATACTGTCTAGCAATGCCTGCTAATTCCAACTTGTGTGCGTTTTCACCAATTACCCCAAGCCCCTCA
This sequence comes from Saccopteryx bilineata, assembly GCF_036850765.1. Classification (NCBI taxonomy): domain Eukaryota; kingdom Metazoa; phylum Chordata; class Mammalia; order Chiroptera; family Emballonuridae; genus Saccopteryx; species Saccopteryx bilineata. The sequence continues at coordinate 376,898,759 of NC_089491.1, forward strand.
CTGCTAATCCTCTAACCTCATTTGCAGTGAGGTTATCATTTGCTCCAATATTTTGCTAGTTTGGTCGGAGAGCTGGATGTGTACACTACCAAGAAACACTGGCAGACAGAGGTTTGGGGAGGCTGAGCTCCGTCTGAGAAAATAATTACGCAGAAACAAAGCTTTTGTGACTCCTTTTAAATAGAGCGTCTCACCGAAATGTCATGCAGCCTCCTTGGCAGATTAGTGAGGAGTTTATTACTAAATCTCTGTCTAATAAACGTGCAGTTGACGCTGGAGGAGCTGCTTGTTACAATACTGGCAGTGGGGAATGGAGGGAACGTCACAGTTAAAGACACAAATTTCCCCCATAATATATTCGAATGGAAACCTCTGAATCCAATACTACATGGGCATATCTAATAAATTCACAATATTTCAGTCTCAACAGCCTTCACCGGTTAGTTTTAAAGATTTATGTGGTAAAAAATTACTCAGTGATGAATATGGTTTATTCTGTGCAGTATTGGAGGTATAAGGAATTAAACTACTGTCTTTAACAGTGAATTTATTATTACCTCTGTCAAAAGACGAAGACTTGAACAGCACTTGTTATAAATTCACTGGGAAATAAATGGCTGGAATTTTTTACACTGGAGTTTGTAAAGCATCAGGCGATTCTGAGCATTACCCTAAACCTGCCGGGGCTTATATGGTTCTAGGTAAACATTTCTGTTTGGGCCTCATAGTTAATTATCTGATCTGGGACTTAACACCTGACTGAAAGGCGTGTGTAGAAAGTGAAAGGTCCCATCCAGGATGACAGTTTAGGAGTAAGGAGATTAAAGTGGAAAATGCCAATTTTCTTCTTTTTTTTTTAAAAAAAAGGGTTTTCTGATAAATGGCCAGGGTTTGGAGGATACTATTGATATGCATTTTGGCCTCGTTAGCAGGTTTATATGCATGCATACGCATACGCACCCCCCAACACCCTCTCCCTTTTGTCCTCTCTTGGAATGGGTGCCCCTCATTTATAAAAATTACCTGGAAGGAATGAGGCTGCCAGGGTTTGTTCTAGACGATTGGTTCCTGTCTGGGGGAAAGGAATGGCCTCTACTGAATTTGACCGGTGTATGACCGTTGCCTTCCAGCTGACCCCAAATCCCATTCCCATCCTCCTAACTCTATAGCCTCCCATAGGGGTTATTAATGAGAGAAAACACCATCATCATCATCATCTTCGTCATCACAGCACAGTGTTGACCTGCTTGTTAACATGAAATGGGGTGGTGGGGACAGCTTCTGCGTCTCTTTCATATCATCATAAATAAAAGATATTTTCCGATGGTAGTCCCCTTACCCACCCCCTTTGGTTAGGTCAGAGGTGAATAATAGCTCTTTGACAGGCATTGATCAGTTTCATCACACTGTTTGGGCAGCCAGTGCCCCAGGCCTATATTCTCCCTACTTACTACCCCTGAATTACCTCCCAAATAACCCCACCCATCCCCCACTCAGCCAAGCAGAGGGTAATGGTGCCTGAGGAAGTCATAAATGGACACTAGATGTCACCAAACACCTCCTTTCCCTCAGAGCCCTGAAATTAAAAAGAACAACAAAAAAAACCCCTTCATTTAAAGCAATTGAAGGAATTAACTTATCTGTTTTTATGAGGGTTCTTGTCACATTCAACTAAGCATACTTAAAAGAGGAAGTATTGCTGCATTTAGATAATTTTTACAACATACATATCTCTTTTGGAAGGGATGGGGGTTAGGGCAGGGGAAAGGTCTACATTCTTTAAGTAGCCCTTGGAGGGAGCAGGCGGAGAACACGGAGCTTTCAACATCTCATTCTAACAGACTTGGGTTTTGTTAACATAGACCAGGTATGCTGGGAACAGGCCTGCTGCCTTCAGTAACGGAGCTGGGTTTGGAGCTAGGATCCAGCCTGAGTTTAAGTAGCTTTAACCCAATGCTGGAGGCTAACGGTCACTCAGGGTGACAAAATCAGCCCCCCCCCAATCTATATAAAGCCCATGGCCATCTCACAGCATCATGTGTTAGGTGTTAAACTTGGCCTTGCACATAAGGCTCCCTGTTTCCGTATCAACGGCATCGGCAGAGAAGCCGACCAACGCCTGATGCATTTGGGCCACAGGAATATCTTCCCACCCCCACTAAGCTCCCATGTCCGTCTAAACCTTATGTGGTGCCCAGCTTGTTGCTCCAAGGCTGATTTCCATGGGAATAAGCAGCTGGACAGACCTCGGAGGAGCTTAAAGGCCAATTCATGAGACACATAACGTAAGCCCAAGAGATGTAGCCTACTGACTCAGTTTACCTTAAATGCAAGACCTCATTCAGGGACCTCCTGTCCTTTCTAGTCAATTAAGAAACTGTTTCTCTCTCTTTTTCTCCTCAGTTCACCCTTATCTGCTGGACAGCTCATGTTACCACTATATACAACTTCCGGTAAAGAAGGCTTAATTTTTAAGTGGGCATTTACGTTATCTTGCACAGTAGAACAAGCACTTTTATTATTTAGAAAGAAGGTTCCCTGGAGAGAGCTCTTGGAGCCAGGAAGACAGAATCACTTCTCTGAAAGCTGGGACCTGTGACTTGTCTTATCCAAACAGAGGCTTCCTACCTCCCTTTCTCCCACTTACAATAAATGCCCATAGCAGTGCTGGTCTGCAGCAGGGCCTTACGATACCCACGAAAAAGAAACGAAGCCAGGGTGCGGCATTACTGCATGGAGGGTGATTCAGCACCTGCCCTGTCATGCCTGGTGCCCAGGCTGAATGGATTTTTGGAGTACACCTGTTGTTGAACCCCTGCCAAGTACTGATGGCCACTAACCCCCAAATCACTTTTCCCCGCTGTTGATGTTTGGAATGTCAGACAGGACTGAGCAGCAGCCGGCATGTATTTCAAACACAGCAGATGGATTTTTATATTAGCTCCTATTTCATGTTCAGGCAGAGCGACCGCCACACTAAAAACCGCAGCCTCAATGCTGCCGAGTTGCTTCTGTGAGATTAATTCTGTGAAATTAATTGGGACAAGATTGAAAAGGAAATTAAAATGCAGCTGAGTGAACAGGCCTTTCAAACACCTTTTCCCTGCTCTATTCAAACTTGAATTCTGCCATGGTCGCAGGCATCGTGGGAAGTAATTTACGAGAGGCAGGCCCTTAGGAGCCATCGGTTACGTATGAGGGGACCTGCACAAGCGCCACAATCTGGAGGCACTGAGGAGCGCTAGGCACCCCGCTGTGGCCTGAGTCCCTGTGTCAGAAAGAGCAGAATTGTCTGGGCCCAAAAGGGATGCAGGAACATCAACAGCCGCTGGGTGCACAGATCTGCTTCATTATTAAAAATCTTCCTTTAATATATTTTCAGACCCAATTGGAACTCAGTGAATTAAGTGGGCATGAAACTGCAGGGGGCCGAGGAATGTATGGATATGTTGGGGCGGGTCAGCAGGAGTCCTGTGGACTATGCCACTGGTCACTGTTTCAGAGCTTGGATACATGGCTCTGGCCCCTCCTCAATAGAGAAGTTTGAGCAATTGATCAGTTTGGCCAGTGAGGAAATCTCAGACCAGAAAAGGCACAGTGGATTTTCATGTAGGCCTCTTCACTACTTTCTATTTCTAAGTGAGAATCTTTTGTGCTTTTGAACATCTTCATGAAGAGGTCTAGGCAGGACAGACTACCTTTTTTTCTCTCTCAATACACTAATAATTTATTGAGTTGCTAGTATGTGCACAACATTGACCCAAAAAGTGTGTTGTTAATGGAAAAGGGGGTTGATAGTTACCATTTCCTAGATGCCGTGCACTTCTTTTTTTTTTTTTTTCTGAAGCTGGAAACGGGGAGAGACAATCAGACAGACTCCCGCCAGGGGCGACGCTCTGCCCACCAGGGGGCAATGCTCTGCCCCTCCGGGGCATCGCTCTGCCACGACCAGAGCCACTCTAGCGCCTGGGGCAGAGGCCAAGGAGCCATCCCCAGCGCCCGGGGCCATCTTTGCTCCAATGGAGCCTTGGCTGCGGGAGGGGAAGAGAGAGACAGAGAGGAAGGAGGGGTTGGGGGTGGAGAAGCAAATGGGCGCTTCTCCTGTGTGTCCTGGCTGGGAATTGAACCCGGGTCCCCCACACGCCAGGCCGATGCTCTACCAGTGAGCCAACCGGCCAGGGCCTGCCATGCACTTCTTTACACAAATTTTCTAATGTAAGCATCACAACACCCTATGAATAGAATTTAGCCCAATTTTTGCAGATGAGGAGACTGAAGATTAGCCAGATTAAGTGACTTTGCTCAAGGTCAAAGTAACCCATCTGTTACTGACTTACTTCCTTAAGAACAGGAAAGACAATGGGCATTTGGTTATCTATGGGGTGTATCTTTCCTGCCCAGCCAATCATCCTCTCTGGAAAAATAATTTTTTTTTTAAAGAGGGTAAATAACTCTCTGAGATCCTTCTTGCTCAAAGGCCTTAGGCCCTAACAGATGCCCCTGGCCCTGGGATTCTAGGATTCAAGGTGGCTCATACTTGGGCAACTATAAAGAAACAGCAGGAGGCAGCATGACCTCAAGAATAAAGCTGTTACCCCTCCAGCCCCTCCCCCCACACTCCCATCCCACTTCCTCATCCTGAGGCCATTTCTGTTATCCACCAACTCCCTTCAAAATATTTAGTTCAGCCTGACCTGTGGTGGCGCAGTGGATAAAGCATCAACCTGGAAATGCTGAGGTTGCCGGTTCAAAACCCTGGGCTTGTCTGGTCAAGGCACATATGGGAGTTGATGCTTCCTGCCCCTCCCCCCCCTATAATGAATAAATAAAATCTTTAAAAAAATATTTAGTTCATTATACAATGAGAGGTGTGTGTGTAGGAGACCAGATACATTTATGAGAACCAAAAACAAAACAGCTCATAATTGGAATTATTTGTTTGTGTAATCTGAATAAACACTAAAAACTAAAACACTCTTGTGTGGAATTTCTTTAGCAGTTCTGCAGTGTCAGGCAGTGACTGAGGTGGAAGGAACCTTAGAGGCCATCCAGTACAACCTCCTCATTTTACAGGTAAGGGAACTAACTGGGCCGGGTGAGCTAAGCGGCACCCAGTTGCCTCCGGTCTTGCGTTTTTCAGGGAAAGAGACCTCTTCAGCAGGCCCTTCTTGCCTGAACACTGGCTCTCCTAGCCAGAGAGAAAAGTAAAATGGAGATTTCTAGAACTATTTTTCTGGACTAACCTCCACTTGAGTCAGTTTTGTTCTTCTAGGTGTGGGGCACAGGCTGCAGAGTATAACTGACTCCAAGAAAGGGAGCCATCGGGGGCTCACCTGGAGTGAGTTTAGGAACCATTGGGAGAAAATTCCAGAGATTAGGAATTACCCAACATCTGAATAGACAGACAGCTGAGAATGGCAGTGAAATCTCCTTTTCTAACTGAATCAAAATTGGTTTATTTGGGTTTCTTAGAGGCAAGGGAATGGGTTGGGTGGCCTTTTAAGGTCCCTTCCTCTTCAAGGACTCTTACTGAGTTAGGTAATACCGTCAAGGCAAATCCAGTCCGAAAGGCTCCCCAAGCCAGCATTAACTGGAATGAAGCTTTACGAGAGAGACTTCAGTTTGAGCTTCTCGTTTCTCATTTCCTCCTCTGCTGTGCAGGAATTAGCAACATGAAGAAGGGAGGCAAATGGTGTGGCTTTGGAAGGAAGGAATGTGCTACCACAGTGGTAAGAGATGAAATGGACTCGTGACCTTCCACAGATGGAGAAAGAGGCCCGAAAGGACCAGGGCAGCACGGTACCCTCACTGACTTAAATTCTGATAAACTCGTAGCCTTTAGGAACGGAGGAAGGGAAAGGGGATTGGTTAAAAAAGCAGGTGGGGGAAGTTCCCCATGTTCTTTGATATCTCTTAAAAATACAACAGCCATGGAGCCATGGTAACTACAGACAGCTCCTTACTGCCAGGCAAGTCAACACACAGCCCCTTCTAAATGGAGGCAAGGGACTCCCAGTGAGAAGCCATTAACAAAGGCAAAAAGACATGCAAAACAAACAAAATAATCATGAAGGAGAGAGAAGGCCAGCAGACAATCTGGCTCTGTTCTCCCACCTCCTGCTGCAGGCCCCTCAGACAATGTAAACAGTTAATTTGTTCACCTGCAGGCTCTGGGCAAACAGAGGCCTGGTCACACCTGAGTGGATAACTTGATTACCCTTATAATGCCAGTGTGGTAATGTACACAAATTCTATTACACGGCAAACCTTGCTTTCGGCCATTTGAAATACCAATCAGGCCAATGTCCACTCTCTTCCCTTCTTTGCTTCCAATTTATTCTTGGTGTATTAGAGCTGCGCCAGAATGGCACTAGGGTGGTGCTGAATTAGGACTCTGGAAGAAATCACTAGAAGATTGTGATCGCACTCAGCAAGGCTCTCGTAGGCCTCCTACTCTCTTGAAAAGGGTAAGGTCTGAATTCAGCCCTGGTTTGGAGGGGACTCATTGGAACCACTGAAAGGTACCTGGGATTGGCCCTGATCTGTTTCTTAAGGAGCTTATAGTATATTTCAAATTGAGACAAACCCTTAGCCAAGGTGGTAACATTCACAGAATAAAGTTAAATGGCGAATGATGGGTTATTGATATACAGTAGTGGGTTTTCAATATTCCTTTACAGAATCCACATATTCATCATTAAAGAGCAAATGGTGCCTGTTTCAAAATGTGTTTGTAGATCTTTTTTTAAAATGATATACCAAAAAGTAGTTTATTATTTCATGCATTTAATAACTAAAGATTACTTATTTATTTATTCATTATAAGAGAAAGAGAGAGAGAGAAACAGAAAGAGAGACAGAGAGAAAGGGGGAAGGAGCAGGAAGCACCAACTCCTGTATGTGCCTTGACCAGGCAAGCCTGGGGTTTCAAAATGGCGACTTTAGGATTCCAGGCCAATACTTTATCCACTGCACCACCATAGGCCAGGCCTGTAAATACTGATTAACCTCAAAGAGAGAGAATTTTTAATAAGTTTTCTTTTTTTTCAGGGACCTATTTCCTTTGTCCACCTATATAGAATATGTGTAGTCTTTCATTACAAAGGTGATGGTACTGACTCCTCAGTAGCCCATACGTTCTGAATCTTCTTCACATTGATGATGGATCATAATAATTTGTCCTTATTCCCCCCCCCCAATTCTTTTTTTTCTTTTTCTTTTTTTGTATTTTTCTGAAGCTGGAATAGGGGAGAGACAGTCAGACAGACTCCCGCATGCGCCGGACCGGGATCCACCCGGCACGCCCACCAGGGGCGATGCTCTGCCCACCAGGGGCGATGCTCTGCCCACCAGGGGGCGATGCTCTGGCCCTCCGGGGCGTCGCTCTGCCGCGACCAGAGCCACTCTAGCGCCTGGGGCAGAGGCCAAGGAGCCATCCCCAGTGCCCGGGCCATCTTTGCTCCAATGGAGCCTTGGCTGCGGGAGGGGAAGAGAGAGACAGAGAGGAAGGAGGGAGGGGGGTGGAGAAGCAAATGGGCGCTTCTCCTATGTGCCCTGGCCAGGAATCGAACCCGGGTCCCCCGCACGCCAGGCCGACGCTCTACCACTGAGCCAACTGGCCAGGCCCCCCCCCCCCTAATTCTTTTATGATCAGCAACACTATTTGTGAGATGATTAGCTGGGGTTAGGGGTTAACTTTGTGACTGAGGAAGAGAATAAAGTTTGCTGGCCCTTGTGGGGTTTGATTTACTATCTTGGCCTTATCAGCACTTGCTCAAACCAATTGAGCTAGCTAGCTCTGACTCCTCCCCCATACATAATTATATTATAGTCTTGTTTATCTATAAATGAAATAAGAAGGCAGCTGACCTAGCCAGAATGTTTTTAAGAGTATGATATGGTAATAAATTATGTACATAGTGATGACCTTTTAAGCATTACAAGTCACTAAAAAGATCAAATTTTGATTGGCATAGTTTTAGTATTATCTCTACCTTATTTAATTTAATTTATTTTTTTGACAGAGTCAGAAAGAGGGACAGAAAGAGGGACAGACAGACAGGAAGGGAGAGAGATGAGAAGCATCGGTTCTTCGTTGTAGCACCCTATTGTTCACTGATTACTTTCTCACATGTGCCTTGACCAGAGGGCTCCAGTAGAGCAAGTGACCCCTTGCTCAAGCCAGTGATCTTTGGGCTCAAGCCAGTAACCTTGGGCTTCAAGCCAGCAACTATGGGGTCATGTCTATGATCCCATGCTCAAGCCAGCAATCCTGTGTTCAAGTTGGTGAGTCTGTGCTCAAGCCCGATGAGCCCACGCTGAAGCCGGGCGACCTTGGGGTTTTGAACCTGGGTCCTCCGCATCCCAGTCCAATGCTCCATCCACTGCGCCACCTCCTGGTCAGGCTACCTTATTGTATTTTTAAATTTTAAAATTGGTTCCTGGATCTGAATTTTCAATTAAATTTTTCCCTAAGAATTGTAAATCAGTGGGAATTGATGTGTGAGGACGTTATGTAATACACACAAGAGAAGTGTATGATGTGGAATAATTCTGGTTAAGTTGATTATACCATCAAATGTGAAAAAATAAACTTTTGATTCAAGCCCCACACTCTATGTACTTACCTTGCTCAGAATGCGGATGAGGTCACCCCGTTGGAAGGACAGTTCGTCTGGCTGGTCACCATGGCAATCCCATAGGCCCTGGTAATAACTGGTGTAGTCCACTGATCAAAGAGAGGAGAAAGCAAAATTAAAAAGACTGTGTTTTTCTAGGGAGCCCACATTTCTGCTGCAAATGGAAACCAGGGTTCTGATATTGCCCCTAGGAAACCCAAGATTCAGGGGGGCCAGGATGAGATACAGCTAAACACTCAGCATGAGCAAAGGACTGTGGGAGAAGGAGATCATTAACTAACATTAAATATTTACAGATCACCCTGAGTTGGATACTATTCAATAATATGATAAATATATTCATTTATTAATGAAAGAAAATCAGGCAGGTAATTTTTCACTTGGTGTGTAAGTAAGCAGCACAAAGAGAGTTCCTGCTAGACTTTTTTGATTCAGGGCGTCTAAACCATCAGTGCTCCTCTTCATTATGCATTTGAAAAAATGGGGTGAGTCTCTGACTTCCTATTTACAAGAGAGGCTGAGTCAGCCAGCATGCATCCGTATCACAGCCTCACATGTTGGCCTCCTCTGTTACAGAGGAACTTCATCCTAGGCACTTCCCACCCAGGTACCATATGAGGTAATCACCAATAAATACAGAAACAAATAGCTCCGTCTTTAAGTGGAACCAAGGGGGTGTCTCATCCGTTACAACTAAATTCTGGGTGGGCTGGCTCTTTTCCAGCATCTCATTTGTAGACCCTGAACATGTCTGCCAAGATTTATCTGCAAGCCCCCAGGGGAACAGAAACCAAAGTGATCTGCATTAAAAATGAAAGCAACTCAAGACGACAAACCAAGCTTTAGAAGCAGCTGGAGAGATTTACTGAGCTTCTCAGCAAGACTAGATGGCAGTGATGCCACAGGACAGCCATCGATTCTTAACAATGAAGAATTTGTATTGATCTTCTTCTACCCGGAAAGGTTAAACACTAGAGTACAAAGTGGGAGAGGATCTGGGGATTTGAATGGCAGGAGAGCTAATGCCCAGTAGACCAGGGATAATGTGGCAGTGCTCCCTGTTCCTTAGGATGCTATGTACGAGAGCTACAGGCAAACCCATCTTCCAAAGGTGAAAATCCTATTGTTAGGAGTCAGGAGTCCTGGGTTCTAACTAAAATTTCAGTGACTTTTGGGGACCCTATTTTACCAGTTTCCACCTTACCCTTCATTTGTCTTGACCGTCTCGTTAGGAGTGATAGTGCTAGTCGCTGAGGATGGGAATAGATGGTGTGTGTGTGTGTGTGTGTGTGTGTGTGGTGTGGAGGGTGAGCAGTGGGAGCACAGAGGCCCCGGTTATATTTCCTTTTTTCTACTTGTTCCTGTCTTATGAGCAATTCACATAATGAAGGCACAGGGAAACAAAATCCCTATATATGTCTCTGGAAAAGATAGTAGGTATCTTAAAGCGCACAAAAACAGAGGAGGGACAGAGCTATTTGGTTTAGACTCAGATATTGCAACCAGAAGTAAAAATGTTAACCATAAAGAAACTCCAGCATGTTTTCTTTACACAGAAAACCATTTGTATATGCAGCAGACAACAGAGGGCAGCAAACAAGACGACTGTGCGGGAAACATTCTGCCATAGAGCTAAGAATATTTTTGGAAGAAACAACACATTAGGAAAAAAATGCTACCTATTGAAAGGACAAGGCATATATTTCTCAGATATCAGTGCATGAAGAACAGAGGAGTATCAGTCCCAGGAAAGTGAAAGTAGCATTCCCAGAGGATATATGAATGCATTTTCAGTTGTAATGGAGTTGATTAATCACCCCAAGAGTTTGACTAAATTTAGGGAGGAAATGTATATTGATATCAATATTATATGGTAGAGAAAAAATAATTTTATAAAAATAGATTTTTAAAACATAACTTGATATATCCAAACGGTTAGACTGACAATGTTATCTTTGCCTCTTCTGCCTAGCAGGTGGCTGTGGTGGAGTGCTGCCCCTCACGTGCCTGGATGTGGGGTAGCGCTAAGATTATGAATGCCTTTCGGATGTACGTTTTAAAAAATAATGTGCTATTGAGGATATAAGGCATCTGGGGAGAACATCTGGAAAAAGACCTATTCTAAAAGCACAATAGATCACAGAGAAAGCAAGAAGCTAGGAGGAAAAGAAAAACTTTCCAAGAAAAAATAGATAGAAAATGCCTTCAGTTCTTTATAAGCTGAAGTCCAAAAGAAGATAGAGCTCAGGAATCCAGGGATAGGTCAGTCGAGCCCAAGAACTGGAATTGTCAGAACCGTAACCAAAAATACTCCGAAAAATAAGCAGAATGTAGGGCTAGAAATGGGGACAAGGCTAGACTTGCTATATAGACCGAGGTATTCTGGTATTAAGGTAGGAGGAACACCTTAACCGGACAACATTAGACTCTATTGCAAACTCCCTGTTTAACATATGTGTGGTTTGCATTAATGTGTAAGTGTGTACACAGGTTCATTGCATGCATTCCTCAGCACTCAGCAAGCGCCTACTTGGTCCTAGGGACTAGGCTAGATGCTGGGAATTCTGCATTGTCCACACATGGTTCTTGACCTCAGGGCTGCCATCCAGTGGGGGCAGCACCGTAAAACAGTCACACAAACGTTTATTTATAATTGCAATATAGCTGCAGAGGAGAAGTTGAGGGTGCTGTGTATGATAGGGAGTCTCACCTAATTGGAAGGGCGAGGAAAGGCTTCCCGAAACTTTAGTTAGGTAATAGAAGCCTGATTGAGAGTGTTATTTACGGACCTCGAGGAAGGGAAGAGGTAAGGGCTTTATTCCTGAAGTTGAGCCCCAGGAAGAGCTTGAAGGCCAGAAGTCTGCAGGGCCAGTTCAGCTTCTCCCTAAACTCGCTCCGCTCATGCTGCAACAAGTGAACGCGTGAGGAGATTCTGATGTCTTTCCATCAGTGAGGAGCTGGGAGCCCGAGAGAGAGGACTGCCTCTGGGGGCTGGACGGAGGTTCCTTGAGGTTTACACTACTCTGGCTGCAGTCTGAGATTAGAAATGGTGCAACATTCTGACCATTTAATTAATTCAAAACATCCTTATTCTCATTTTGAGGACATTATTCCATGTAATTATTTTTTTTTCCAGTCTGTCCATTTGGAATGAAAAACAAAGGAATAAAGCTTAATGCCAGTATTTCTCAATGTCTCTCTAAAAAAAACAAAAACAAAAACAAAACAAAACCTAACTCTCCACTAAAATAAAGTCTGGTAGTTCAAAAGCAAAGCACTAATATATTCAGCATAAAACAGACAGAAGACCGAGAGCAATAATGACACCACTAATAACTAAAACAGTTATAACAATTAACAACAGCTACAACGCTAGAGAAGCTAATGGGTGTGATCTCGGCATTTAAATTGCTAGCAGAGATGAGAAGTAGTTTTACTATAGAAAAAGGGGGGGCAGTAGCTTAATTTCTTTATTTCACATAAGAGAAGCAAAGCTCCAAGCAAACAAAATGGCAGAGAATAAACAGCAACAGCTCACATTAAAAATATACTGTTTTTCTCTCTTTTCTAGGTATTTACTACAAAGCGTTTGTCATTCCACACCAAGTTCTTTATAACCCGTGATAGTAGGTTCTCCTGTAACTGAGGCCAAGTTGGTGCTGTTGACAGAGTTAATATCGAAAATGAGCCATGATGCTGTGGAGAGTTCTCAGGTGGAAGGACCTGGAGACTTCTCTGCCTCAGTCCTTCCTTAGGGACAACAGAACCTGCTGGGCTCCTTCCAGAGTCCGTATATTACTTTGGGCTTTTCTCTGGGGAAACATTGGGTAGTTCCAGAATTCAAGCTGTGACCAAGAAAAAGAGGCCAAAGGCAGGTCAGCGTGTGTTTACATTTTCTCGATGAGTGAGCAAAAGGCCTGTGCCAACAAGGACTGGCATTGGGTATAACTACTTAACAAATGATGGGAAAGAGAAACCGTAAGAAGACAGATGAAACCAGTCCTGGCTGCAGCCTGGGTTGGCAAGACTTGGACAAGGAGGGTCAAAGCAGTGGCTCATTGGAAGGGACTGAAAAAGGCTACCATATTCAGTCCGTTAAAGCAGTCTCCGTCTGATACCATATTAACTAATTCAGGGGGAAAACATGAAAAAGTTGCCAAGCTCATTCATTGACTATGACATAGGAACAGGAAGAGCAACTGAATAATACCATGTGCTTGTATTCATAGCTCTTTAATCTTGAGTTTTGAACTTATCATGTTCCCTAACGTTGTAACTATGATCTTGAAGTGGGAACACTCACAGACTCAGATTCTCATCTCCTGTGCTCCTTTAATTGGGCCAAAATTGTAGCTGGCTGATGGTAAACTCAGCCGTTTGGTTTTGGGAAATAAGCTGCAAAAGGTAAGAGCTGCAAATACCTCTGCGGCTTCCCTCTGTTTCCTTCATGTAACAATTCACTCCGGTGGCAGCACCAAAGTGGAAAGAAGGCCTCGGAGACGGAACGCTCATCAGCGACCATTTTTCTACCTCGCAGAAACTCCTGAACATGGGCTCCCTTTTGGCCGAGTTCGCCCACTATTTTAGAGTGAAAATAAATTGTCTGAAGACCTTCCTTGGTCAGAGAGTTGATGTACCTAAGGATGATTTGTGTCTCCAGCTCTGCTTTTTGTTTGACAGGGCAAATGCAAGCAAGTGGCCAGCAATTTTCATATAAACAACACAGAATGTGCTTTACTCTTTGGTTACATGGACATTGCCTTCCCATGGAGGGAAGGGAGATAAACTCTCATCACTTAAGACACTTAATGTTAGACTGTTAGGCTGATGGGTTGGAAATTAGTGAAAATCTGAGGTGTTGAAGAGTCACTCATTAAAATAACCCTGTTACTAACAGTCATGCTGTAAACCAAGCTCTTTATAGATTGAACAATCAATACTACAAGGCTATGATAGATTTTCTAGGTAACAGAATAAAATAAAAGAAATTACATTTTACAGGGTCATTAACACCCAATAAGGATAAACTGAAACTGGATTCCTTTTTTTTCCCCCTCTTCTGATACGATCTAGTTGGGCTTTAAAATGTTAGCAATTCCATCAAGGAAAATCACAGCATATTGGGATCAGGATTCCTGGAGTAGTAAAGAAAATGGACGTTAAAGGTAACCCTGCTAACCATAGTATCTTTTAGGAGAAAAGATTATTTTCCCCTATCAAAAGGCAGGTATCACTTGAGAAAAACTAAGTGAACCGAACTTGTGCGGCTTGTCAATTATGTAAGAATTCACACTGTCTTAGAGCTCCCTGCCTTTTATACGCCTTCACTGGGTCCTTCCAACCTCTGTCTTTTACTGTTATAACACTAAGTGATGACATTTGGATTTTACGTGTTTGTTGCTGTTTATGGCTCCTTTGGAGAAAAGGCACTATATAAATTGAATAAATAAATAAGTAAACACAAAAAATAAAAATTCCTGCCTCAGATTCTGCCAAGAGAGAAAAGTCCTTCTCTGTTTTTTAATTGCTAAGTTATCAATCATTATAACTGGTGGGGAGTATAAACCATAAACCATATTTAGAGCTCACTACACGTTAGCAACACCTAGTTTGGAGGCAAGACACACAAGGAGCAAAAGGTTTTTTTATATTAAAAAAAAATCTACTTGAGGCCCTGGCCGGTTGGCTCAGTGGTAGAGCGTCGGCCTGGCGTGCAGAAGTCCCAGGTTCGATTCCCAGCCAGGGCACACAGGAGAAGCGCCCATCTGCTTCTCCACCCCTCCCCCTCTCCTTCCTCTCTGTCTCTCTCTTCCCCTCCCACAGCCGAGGCTCCATTGGAGCAAAGATGGTCCGGGCGCTGGGGATGGCTCTTTGGCCTCTGCCCCAGGCGCTAGAGTGGCTCTGGTCACAACAGAGCGACGCCCCAGAGGGGCAGAGCATCGCCCCCTGGTGGGCAGAGCGTCGCCCCCTGGTGGGCGTGCCGGGTGGATCCCGGTGGGGCGCATGCGGGAGTCTGTCTGTCTCTCCCCGTTTCCAGCTTCAGAAAAATACAAAAAAAAAACAAACTTGAATTATATGCTGTAACAGTTAAGAAATAAATCTCCCTCACCACCCAGATAGAACCTTAGTGAGGCGGAGGAGGAAGTGAGATGAGGGAGGAGTCTGAAATTGAATTTTAGACTTTTGCCAGAAGACTAAAGCTTCCTGAATGAAGTTTACTCTAAAGTTAGCCACAGGAAGCTTCCAGTTATTCCACCTTAGCTGTCCACATGAAGTGTTTCCTTCCTGCACCAGTGATGGAGATTAGTGGAGAAAAGACATACGTGGGACATGGGTTGGTCAGGAAACAGATTTTCTGTTAGAAGTCTATACAGCAAGTAGAAAACAGTAGTGGGGAACAGGTTTCAGAATGGGCCAAGTCACATGTTTTAATAGTCAGAGGGTACTTATTTGAAGCTACAGTAACACTCCTGTATCATACCCGCCTCGGCTCTTTCTTTCTCTCCTGCTTTGGCACGTGACCCTTTGCTGTCTTTTATTCCCCCCGCTGGGAGAAGTTGGGCACTTGTGATGTTGGGTCCTTCACTAAACCTGTTACATATTTGCTTCTTGAATGAACCAAGGACATGGGCTTTGCAACATGAAAAAAGTGGAGAAGGAAAGGAAGAGTGAAGAGAAAGGAGAAAGGGGGAGAAATAGAAACAGAGAGAAGGAAAGGGAGCCGGGAGAGGACAAAGAAAAGAAGCTCTAGGCTTAAGACTTTCATAGAATTTCTAAGAAAAATCAGCCAGTATCTAAATCAGCCACCATTTAGGCTTCTGCTGATGGGATGAATGTCTTTGAGGTGGCCTTTGCAATGCGCGTTTCTTTACTGACAATGACAGAATAGGTCCTTGGTCCACTTAAGGAGGCTTTAGAGGGGCACCTGACCTTAGAAAGGATGGGCTCACTAACAGCTTGAAGCATAGTTAACAGTCTGGGATGAATAAGATGTAAATTTGTATTCAAGAAACCTGTTACATATTCATTTCCCAATGTGCCTGGAATCAAACGGGGCCATCAGAAGTCAGCATCACCAAGCAATCCTATCCTTCACCGCCCGTTCACTTCTCAGATCTGACACATTTCCATTCCCCTCTGAACTTGCAATCTCCGGGCCTCTCAGAGAGAAGACATTTCCATTCTTTCCATTCTCAATCCTCCGATCTCTTAGAGATGAGGCAATTCTATTTCCCCTGTACTGATTTCAGAAATACTGATAGGAAAAAATAAATATCTGGTTTGGCTTACACCCTCTCTAAGATAAATCTCGGCGGTTCTGGAAACATTAATTAATGTGAATAGGTGGCTGCCTTTAGAGTTAAGATAGTTCCATAACCAGTCATCTTATTTGGGGCTGTGGAGGCTGACACATCCAGTACCTTCTTAATTCGGGGGCCCCATAATAAAAGGGAGGTGCTTTCTTCAGTCGGAAGCCCCAGTGTCCAGCCTGGTGCCGGTACATGTAGGAAGCTCTCATACCTTCTTTTTGTCCAGTGCCACTCTCGCCCTCGTCCAGACCATGCTCTTCATCTGCAGGGACAAAATAAACATCACCAGCATTAGCTGGTAGTGGTTGATAGTCTTGTGTTCCTGATACCTCTGAGCTCATCACACTCTTTGAGGAAATAATTACCATGTTCTCTTAAAAAAAAATTACCTCTCACCTTCCAACTGGCCCTCTCCTTCTTCCCTCCCTGTTCATTCATTCACGACCGTTTTAAAGGCTCCGCACCAGAAACTGGACAGACTGGCAGGGTCTCCGTCCTTGTGGCACTTCCAACCCACTGGATTATTTAGGTGCCTATCACTAAATCCTAGTCCTTGTCTCCAAGCCCTATTTTCTTCTCCCTTCTGGGATCCTCTTCAAAATGTATGAACACCATGGAAATGTCCAGACTTAGGGAGTGTGTGTGTGTGCGCATGTGTGCATGCATGCGTGCGCACAACTGAACACGTTTAAAACCTTCACGATTAATTCACCCTTAATGTATCATGCTTTGTTCAGCTGTAACAGAAGCGGGCCGTGTACATAAGTTTAAGTTTCTAGTACTTGGGGCTTGAAGTTATTTTACTGGTGTTCTGCAGCCCGCCTTGTTCATCAGAGTGTGAGCTCCTGAGGGCAGGTGGAATGGTCTTTCAGTTCATTGCTACAGGTACACAATGGGTTCTAAGTCAGTGCTATTGTCTAACTCTAGTCAAGTGTCTCTGTGGTCAAAGTCACAACATGATTGGCCTGTGTTTCTTATCCTCATTAATCTGTTTTATCTCAGACTTCATACCACCTGGTAACATTAGGCCTTTATAAAGAAAGCATGAGTACATGTATATACATATACACACACAGCACACAGAGTGAAGGGGGCATAATAAGTAACATTTTGAGGGCTAAGTGCTTAGTTTCTTCTGGCCACATTTCCTTTCCTTCCTCTTTCTGGGTCTTAGGACACTGGCCTGTCTCGCTTCCCCATAGCAAAGCCACTGAACAGAACATTTTGAGGAGATGGCTTGGGGATAGTTCCCCCATTTTTAAAAAATGTAACGCTTATAGGGCAATATAAACTCTGATATGCCAGATTGGGGAAAATAAACTCTAATCTCATAAGTAAGAAGAAACAGCATAAAGTATTTTAGACCATTAAAGAAATAATTGATTTCACATAAAAAAATGATACAGTTCCCCTGAAAAAAATAAAAACTAAGGGATTGATACTCTAAGGAAATAAGTCACCAGTTATCAAGGTAAAAAAATATTACATATGTTTACCCTACAAGATACTTGGGCTCAATTCTTCTTATCTCCACGTATGACCAAGCAGCAGAATTTCCTGCTTGCCACTTGTAGTACTCCCCCCACACACCATTAGGAATAAAGATATGAGGTACTGGAGGAGTGAAATCAAATATCTGAAATAGATCATGATAAAATAAATCATGTTAAACATTCTTTGCACATCGTTTTCCTATTACTTGCCCACTTCCTTCCTCTGCCAGGATGCTTTTCCTTTTTGACATGGGACTCATTTTCACGGGATTGGAAACTAACCCTTAAGAGTAGAGTTGGTACGTCCTCCGTGTTAGAGATACCCGATAATTTGGACAGAGAGCAGCTCTTTGCTGATATCGGCCACCCAGTCACACGGCCCAGCAATCTGCTGTGCTCAGGCACTTCTGCAGAGAGCGCCTCTTCCACCTCTGCTGTCTGCGCGCAGATGTCTCTTCCTCCCAATTCTAATCAATGTAAATTGGGTCAGATCTCCGCTGTGAATTACAAATTGGATCCGAAGTTGGAGGGTCACCGTGCCTGCTACTCCACCTCCTTCCCACCACCATTAGATGGGAAGCTACACCGAAGATCTTTTCTAAATAAATCAGACTTTATTGTAAAACTCGGCCACTGACGAGACATAACCTCATTAGCATTGATTTTAAAATAAATTATTGAAAGTGGCTTGCCTGCTCTTTGCATTTGTAAAATAGGGGGATGTAAATGTATTTGCAATGATAAAAATGAAAACTAAAACTTGATTCCTTTATCCTTTCAGGCAACAGCACTTAATCTAGTCATGGAACAAAAATGGAAAAAATAAAACTCTGTTCTACGCCATTCCATTCCAGACCAAATACTCTGATTTCCATTGCGCCTGTGGAGTCACCCAGACAGAAAGCAGAATGCTAGCCATAGATCTTATATATATCATTCACCACCACTGCCAAGCTCTATGGTGACGGATGTGAACAGAGAAGCTCCCATCCCCACATCTGTTCTATCTAAACTTGTCCTTCCCAGGTGGCTGGAAGGGGGCTCCAGTCAAGATGCCTAGCTGCAGATGTGAGAGGCTGGGTGCTGCTCCTCTGTGGCCTTTGAAAGAGTGAGTATGGGGTCCCAGCCCATCGTGAAGGGAAGTGCGCCCCACTGCTGGGTGCAGGGCACACCTCTTAGCACCTTCCCAGTGTTAGAAGGCACAATAGAAACTGAGAGGCACACAATTCATCTTGCATACTTCAATGAAATCAGATCGGTACGTTTCAAACTCCAAATCCAAGGAAGCTAGTTATATGGTAACAGAAAAAAAAGTCTCCTTATTTACAAAGAGGGGAGGTTAACGCCAAATTTCTCATTTTTATTCATCTGTAAGGGGAGGCTTTAATTTTAAAGACATTATTTTGAAAAAGAAATTTTTTAGGCTAAAGAGCTTATTGTACTTCTTTAGAAGAATATTATTAGACATCTTAGCATTACATCTACTGAAATACATCTTCATTTAAGAGAGAATAAAAATTTATGTGCTAGCTCAACTTTAAACAGTAATAGATTATAATGGTCCTTGATCCTAACAGGGCATATGGGACCCCAATCTTACAGAGGTTTTAAACAAATTAACCTCCAAAGATTATTGTCCACTTATTACATTAAATGCTCTACTTGATTCCCAAATATCTCATCTCAATTGGGAAAACAGTTGAGGAAGATTCTGTTAACTGTGCGAACGTGTAAGAGAACCATGGGGCATCGCAAATGAGCACCGGTATCCAGAGAGTTGATTTCAATCAACACTCTTGGCACAATGTCAGGGACGCTAATGAGAGGCTGAAAGGAACAGGACACTGACTCCACTTCAGAGGCACAGAGAGGAGCCAGCTTCCCACGACACCTGGCTCCTCTCTGAAGTGCTGCTCTGACATTGGCTAAGCCAACACAGAGAAGATAACAGTCACAAAATGACTGAATCCGAAAGAGGGAGATCATTTTCCCCAAACAAAGCAAAGTGACAGAAGATTAAAAAATGCCAAGTGTATCAATGTGCAACCAGATGTCAAGGTGCTCTAGTGACAGATGCAACAGACACACAGACAGACTCGAAGTGCAAAGGGAACAGCAGAGAAGTGGAAATAGAAACCACTCCACAGCATGCACATCTATGTTATAAATCTGTGCACGCTACAGCACCTCTTTAGACAACATGGAAAATACTGAGCAAGATGCTAGTAACACTTTTAATTCCCTGGTGTGTATTTGGTAATCTCAACTGTTACCTTAAAATATTTGCATCCTATCTCTGTGGTATGGTCTTGATGTACAAGATATTAAACTCAATTTCTGCTAACTGCAATACTTGAATGCACTGAACTTAATTTCACAAATAATAATTGAGCACCTACTAACTGGGGGGAGAAAGACCTGAATACAAATCCTTGCAGTAAGGGGCTAAAACCGAACTCAACTCCAGCTGAGTCACTGAGGAGACACATTTGAGCACAATGTGCAGGGTTTCACTGGCTGAGAGCAGGGGGAATATTCCGGCCGGAAGAAAACCGCATGATTCTGGTTATGGTGCTGCCAAACAGCATCATGAGGCTGGGACCCAGGATGCTTGGGGGTGACAGAGAAAAGGCCGGGGGAGGGCTCAGAGAGAGCTTGATGGTGGCGCTGACTCTTCTTTGATGTTTCCCCCATGCAGTGTTGCTTTTTTATGAAATTGGAATTCACTTTCTTCATAATCTTTGTATTTTTGGTGGCTGCTTTTCCCCCTCCTTAGACCTCCTGTGATCACTGTTTCCCCTTCCTGTGAGTCTGGACAACTGCATGGAGGGAAAAATAATTCCACAGAATGCTTGTTTCCATTAGAGTCAAATTTAAAAAACGAAACCCAGTAATATGCGTTCCTCTAAAGCAATCTGGTTTCCGGGTCTATAATAACCCTCCTGGGCCGTGTGGGCAGCACTGGCACGTGCACAGAAATTCCCAGGGAGGGCTCTTGGTCTCTCCTTCTGTTTGCCCCCCTGAAATCTCTCTGGAGAACAGAGCGGATATGGTTGCCACTGCAGCTGCGGCAGGGCCCTGGGTACGGCTCCTCAATGGTCTCAGGCGCCTTGCTGGATTCTGGCCTTGAGGCCCCAAAGTGAAACCTGATGAAAGTCGTCCTTTTATGGAATCCTGAATGGTGAAACTGGGCCTGTGCTAGCCTGTAAAATAATTTTGGGGAGGGATGAGACAGGGCTCAGAAAAAGCCTGCCATTTTCCACTTATTGCTTTAGCATTTCTTTGTGGTAGTTCCCTGCAGTTTAATCCACTGCAAATGAGATCTTGAAAATCAAGGGCTCCCATATGCTCGACACGGATGTTTGGAAATCCCACTGGACACCAACCTTGAAACCGTATGATCCAGGATGAACATTTTTGTGGTCTTGGCTGAAAACCTCGAGTGTTCTAGTTTTCTCTCATGGGAAAGAAAATGCTTGCCATGTAGCAAATGCTAATTATCCTATGATTAATGGGATGTAGTGCATTTAATTTGATGACCCATACATTATTTTGATTAGGAGTAAACATTTTTGTATTGACTTGGTATGTGTTACAGGTACTTTTCTCTCTACCAGGAAGCCCACTGAGGGAGATCTCACTTACAAGACCTGCAACCCAGGGACCACGAGGCATGTGCAAACCCCATCCCAAAGAGTAAGGAGATAGACCGCCAATGCTAATTAGTCTCCATAAAGCACAGTGGCCTATCATAATGAAACAAATGTTAGAGATCCAAGTCATTTGACTACTGATGGGTATGCAGTGTTAACACCACCCCTGTCCTTCCACCCAGCACCTGTCCTCGCAATAAAAATGGGCCTGAGCAGAGGCTGAGTTCTGCATTCCACTTCTCAGGATTTTCAATTTCACCTGCTTCGTACCTACAGCTGAAAATGTCCAAGTGGACTATCTCAGGTCTGGTTGGTGGAAGCAGGGAACTAGCCATCCCCCAACTCTTCAAGAAAGTAACACTTCCTATTTAAACACCTCCAAATTAATACTAGCCAGCATTTACTGAGTGATCACTGAGTGACAGGGTTCTGCTCTAAGTGCTTTACACACACTGGTTCTAGATTTCTCACAGCATCTCTCTATGACTATTGCTATCCGCATGTTACAGGTGGGAAAGTCACACAGGAAAGGCAAAGAAGTTGCTGAAGGCCTCACGGCTAACGCTGGTGGGGCAGTCCACCCTGACTTTGAGTCGATACTTTATCCCGCGATGCCATGCTGCCTCTCATAGGCTGGTGCTCAGCAGGTGCGGCGGTGGCCGAGGAGAGTCAATGCTCGCTCCCTCCCCTTCTTTCTCAGTTCCTCCCAGGACTGAAAGTGAGGCACATGCAAAACTAATAGCAGCTGCAGAAGCCACGATCTGAGTGGAGTGGATGGGAAGCTGTGTGATGGAGACTTCCGGCTGAAATATTCCTATCATAATTAAATGCCAATATTCCCGCCTCCAGTGCTATCTCTAAAAACTGTGATGGACAGAAAGAGGCTTCTGGGCGAGAACCTGTTAACTGGGTCCAGCACTACCTTTTGGAAACTTGTATAGACAAGTCGGCTGCCATTTCCCTCACCCGCAGAGAGACCCTGGCTCTCCTACAGCGCGACCTTCCTCATTTCCGAGGCACAGTTGTGAATGTAGGGCGAGTGGCTTTCCTTGAGAAAGCGGACCAGTTTCCATGACCTTTGAGTCCATTCCGACATCCAGCCTGGTGTGACTTTGGGGGGAAGGCCCTGGTGCCCTGGGCAGTGCCCCAATGGCCAAGGGTCAGTGTTCTGAAGGCAGGGAAAGGAAGGTGGGTAAGGAGTCAACCATAGATTCATTGACCCACGGTGGGTAAGGTGATGCTACAAAACATCTTATTTTCCGAGACTTCGGTCCCTTCACTCTTTCTTTGCTTCCTGTCTCTGAGCATCAGCCCCCTCCCCCAGGGCTCCTTTGACAACTAAACATGGGGTGTGAAAGCCTCCCCTTTGCTCCCCGGAAGGCTGAATGGTTCGGAGAGGTTTTCCCAGCACACTCTTCCACAGCTGTAACCGAAGGAAGGCAGAGTGTCACCCGGATGCTTCCCCAAGCCTGGGCAGGAGGAGCGAGCGGGCTGCGGGCTCGCTGGGAAGATTCTGGCCAAGTCGGGGAGTACGTCTCCTTTCAGGGAACGTTGTGAATTAGATCCATTTCTGCACCCTGCTGTTGCGATGGAGCAAACTGTGAAAGGGAAGATTCTCAGAGGAGCTGTGTTTTAATGTAGCAATTTGATTCAATTTTCCACTCTATAAAATTACCCATCACTGCTCGTTGCTTTCTAACAGACACCTTCACTCTTAATTTAACAATCCTATCGAATTCTGCCAGGGAAATTGGAAAAATTTATCACCTGTGAAATTTTATTTTCCTTTGGTTGTATCTGTTTTTGTAAAACTTCATTAACGACGATGACTTGCTGAGGAAATTATCATTTTTTTTTTTTTTTAACTTCAGACACAAGAAATGCCTCGACCTCAACCAAGATATCATTTGCATAATAAAACACAACAGAAAGGCTGGGGAAGTTGGGACTGGCAGAAGCTGGAAGTGCTTGGAGACTCTGCTTGGTGGCTAGTGGGTGGTGGGGGGTGGGGGAGGTCCCAGCAATAGAACATGTGTGGCTACATCCCTGATCCTTGATTCAGGAAGCAGTGTTGTGATTTTCCCTCCAGGGAGGAGACAGATACACTGTCGACAGGGCTGGACCCTCTTCTGAGGAAGCCCTGAGACACAAGGTACTTTCTCAGGGTGCTTTTCAGCAACCAGCCCTGTCTTCAGGGGCCTGAGCGTTAGATTCACCTTAGTTCCTAAGTTTATCTGGGACTGAAGTTTAAATTGCTATAAATTTGGGCTTAACTTGAATTTCTCAGCAGAGCACTGAACTCCTGGCAAATTTCCACAGGAGCCATCTTTCTGAATGGACTTGAAGCTTCAGCGTTCCTGCGGTCTTAACTACCTCACAATTAAAAGGCTCAGACTCGGTTTTCTACAGTCTGACCCCCACTGTGCTCTGCAGTGTTCAACAGCTGCTGTTATCCCCACAAGAAGTGGTTCTGCGGAAGCAGGGATGACTACACGTTTTTTGAGATGCTAGCTATCATGCCTTTGGATGAGCAGAAATATGTACAGTAGACCTGCTGCAATGGTAGAGGAAGCACGTTAGGGTTATCTGGAAGAGGCGCGACTTGATTCGTGGTATATCTGAACTAGGTAAGAATGAGTTGTGCTCCATCAGTGTTTTACTGGATTACACAGAAGGGTTGTCAGCATTTATCTATATTTCTTCAGGCTTTTAATATTCATCATTTTGAGGCAACTTTCCATTATTCTCACAATTACACAGAAAAGAAGTTGAAACTAAAGAGTTTTGATGATTCACAGAAAACCAATATGTGTTCTTTACTCTTTCTCCTTGTTAACATAAGCAGTGAATTCCTTCCCCTGGCACACATGAAGGAGCCTTCCTGATCGTCGTCACGCTCCCAGAGGAAGAGAGCGCTCCTGACCCTGGAGGCTCCACGGAAGCTTCCCTTTTCTCTTTTAGAGATCTGGCTTCCTTTGGAGTTTTCAGAGTTCCATTCTTCTACCAGGTCAAGAGTTTCTGAAACTTGAGGAACATAATTAGGAGATGAAGTTTCTCACCTGGTAAGACTTCATAAATATCTTCTTCTTCTTCTTTCTCCTCTGACGATTGTTTTAGCCCCATACTCCCAGGCAAGATCATGTGTCTGCGTTGGGAACCAGAATTTTGGGAGTCAAGACCATCGATATCATCATACATCTCTTCCTCATCTCCCTCCTCTTCATCGTCTTCATATGGAATGGTTAAGGAACTCAGATCTGCCAAGGTAGAAATGAGAATGAATCAAGATAGGGAGAAACAGAAAAGAATAAGGCAGGGAAGGAACGAGGGAGAAGGAGGAGAAGGGATGAGAATAAAACATGTCAAGAGAAAATGAACCACTAGATTAAGTGCTATTATTTCTAATGTGGGCCTTGGCGGCAGGAAATCTACAGAAAAGGCTAGACTAGCACTGAATCAGGTTTAAACCACCGACATAAATCCTTCTTCACAATACAACTTGATCAGGATGAAGCAGCCCTGGAAAGTATGGGTGTGCGAATGAGCGCACTAGGCGAGGGTAAGAAAATAGGCCAGAAGAGGAAATGCCAGCGTGCCACTCACTGCTTGTCAGCTAGAGAACTGGAAGGGTGGGTGATGGCCTGTGGCTCTCCAGGGAGCACAGAGCTGTGGGAACTATGGTGGCTTCTGTAGGGTATCTGAGCTGTCAGAAGCTCACCGTCCCCATGATCTCACTGCCGAATTTCAGACAAGTTTGTTTGTAAATAGAAAAAAAAAAGGGCAAAAGTGGAAGTGGAAGAGGAAGAGAAAGTGGGACATGGAAAAAATATAACAGCAATAGAAGACCAAATGGAATGGCTTAGCGATGTGGTTACCATGTCCTTTTGCAACTGTACGGTCTGGCTGACCTTAAAGTGGGTCACCGCATAGAGGATGTTGAGCCATTACAGCACTGGGGAGCCCAGGGCAGGAGAGAGAGATTGGTTTTTTATTTTAATGGGGAACTGGGAAGGTTCATTCTCTGATGTGTAGTACAGAGTGCTCTCCAAAACCCTGCGGAGGGACCTCTGTGGGACGGGCGAGTGCAGTCAGGGTACTCTAGGGAAGGGAAGGATGGAGAGACATCCGACGTTCATTTCAAAACACAATAAAACTGTTTGGCTTGATTAGGCTACTAATAAAGATTTTGCAACAATTTTCATCTGAATTCTGGTGCCACCTCATATGAGGAAGGGATCAAAGACACATTTGTGGCTTAAACCATATGTTATTATTTTGTTTGTTTTAAAATAAAATGGAATGAATAATTTCTTCAATGTGGAATTCTGAAAGTACCACAGGGTACAGCTCAATAAAGCTGCTTTGAGTTTTATTGAGGTTTGCACACTTAGGGGTATATTACACGCATAAATCTAAGGCACCTAGATGAGAGTGTACCCTGTAGTCTCGCCATCAATGTTCATGTTTGCCTAGTTCCAGTCTATTATACGTGATGCTCTTGGTAGAGGCAATAGCTTGTTTTTGTGATAGCAAAGGCATAAACTGAGTAAAACAGGCAATTCTTGTAATTAAAGCTCTGGTGCTTCCTTCTTTTTATCCACAATAAAATCTTATAGCTGAATAAAAAACAGAGATGCAAAGGCTTGGTGTTTTTAGGTTGACGTGCTTCTTCCTAGGTTGTGGGCCATGAACAAGTTGGTGTTCTGCCTTTCTGGAGAGGCAGGGTCCTACCATGATGTGTACCATCAGGACGGTCATCTGATGCCATCCGACAGGCCCAAGGTTGGCGAAGTCTACCTGCCAGGCCACTCCCAGACAAGGCTTCCTGGGCCAGTGTCCCTGCTGTGCCTACGGGCTGGCCAGCAGAGGGTACTCTAAGAGCAGTCATTTAACATCTTCAGGCAGGACTCTTCCCATCCTAAAGCAAGAAGCATTTTATTGTGGGTTGGAAATAGCAATTTGTTTTTAATGTTCAATGTTGTTGAAGGTCTCCTAGGTGAGTTTAGACTTCTACTACTGACTAAGACCAAAACAAGATTTTGGACCTCAATTACATCTAGATAACTTAAGTTTGATATCCTGAATTTCCTTTCCAGAATATAAGTTCTTAAGAGACACTAAATTGAGCTGAGCTGGTTTCCAGAATCTCCTTTTCTAGTGATTATGAATATTATAGACTTGCCCATAGGTAGGTGAATGAGCTAGAATGATATCAACAGTTACCTCCAGGGTGGTGGTTTCCTTACCTTCTGATTTATACATGGCACTATTTGTTGTTATAATCTATATGATGTGGGACGGAGAAGAGAAGGGAGAACAGACAGAAAAAGCCAAATGGAAGCCTGTGGATTATATTTATGTCATATTACTTCAACTGCAAATCCGTTCAAGTATTGTTTCTATAATAATGACACTTACCCTTTAACAAGAAACTTATTTGATCCACCCAGTCTCTGGCTTCAGCTGGATTAGTAGCTGTAAACTAGAGAAAAATCAGTGAATTAATTTATCACTTCACTAACATTTTCAGGAATCCTATTGGGGGGATCAGGGGAGGGAACTCGTGAGTCAAATTTCAGAGTCATGTTGAAAGCTCAGGATTATTTGTCTGCTTAATGTTTTGAAAAAAGACCAAAATACTTAAGAGTGATTTTTCTTTCAGCAACTCTGAATACCCAATGTTGACAGCTATTTGAGTCCAGAATTCATGTCCATGTGCATCCATTCGATTATCCATTCATTCATCAGACATTTATTTGATAAAAGTTTATAGAAAAAACAAATCAAAATTCTTGACTTCAAAGAATAATGCATCAGTTATGGAGATAAGCTACATGCTCGAAATGGGATCACTCTAAAACAGGTGCATTTGGTAACAGTTGAATGTTAAGTGAAGGTAGGGAGAACTTATTGTTGCCTAGAGTAAGCAGGGGGGCTTGTTGAAGTAGTACTGTTCTGGTTGGATTTTTTAAAAAGTCGTTGGAGCCTGACCAGGTGGTGGCGCAGTGGCTAGAGCGTCGGACTGGGATGCGGAAGGACCCAGGTTCGAGACCCCGAGGTCGCCAGCTTGAGCGCGGGCTCATCTGGCTTGAGCAAAAGAGCTCACCAGCTTGGACCCAAGGTCGCTGGCTCCAGCAGGGGGTTACTCGGTCTGCTGAAGGCCCACGGTCAAGGCACATATGAGAAAGCAATCAATGAACAACTAAGAAGTCGCAACGCGCACAACGAGAAACTGATGATTGATGCTTCTCATCTCTCTCCGTTCCTGTCTGTCTGTCCCTGTCTATCTCTGCCTCTGTAAAAAAAAAAAAAAAAAAAAAAAAAAAAAGTCGTTGGAAACAGGTGGAGGGAGTTGGACAATTTAGGTAAGGAGAACCGTGTGCAAAAGATTAGGAATGAGAGCATCGTGTAAGGTGAAGGTAGGCAGATAAGCTTAACTGCAGAACAATAACTGGTGAAGCTAGAGGGTTGAAGGTTAAAGAAGAGCTGATGAAACTAGGAGTTCAGACAGGCAATGCAGGTGATAGGAAGCCACTGTAAGTTCCAGCAGAAGAAATGTGAGATTCAATAGTCGATTCTAGGGACTGGAATAGGGAGAGATGGGAGACAGAAGACCAACTAGAAGGCTATTGAATCCTCTGGGTGAAGTGATAAGGACTTAACTATTGTGATGGCTGTGGGAATAAATAAGAAGGGAAAGATCCAAAGGATACCGTAGAAGAAGAATCACCGACCATGGAAATGACTTGGATTTAATGGGCCAAAGAAAAGAAGAAGTAAACAAACTTTATATTCTGATTTACAAAACAGGCCAGGCAGGCATCAATCCTTATGTAATTTTTTATTTTAAAGGGATCAACTTGAAATGGCTGTTCCCGAAAAACAGGAATAAATAAAATTTTTATTATCTGGCTGTGAGGGCAAGATAAAGATATGTGCTGTATAAGAAACCTATATTCCTGCTTAATACTTATTAATAGGCATTGTCATTCTTGATTTCTTAAAAACACATTTGTATAAATAATGTCTAGGGAAATGGATTTAGACTCATCATATAAATTTTTATCTGGATGAGGCACCATAACTGAATAATAAAAATAACTTAGAAACATACCTAGTGCATACATCTGTATTAAATATATATCTATAAATCATCCTATAGAAAAATTTAAATTAAAAAAATTTTGAAGTTACATAATGAAGACATAGGAAATTTAACAAAATAAGGGTTAAGATACTATAGAAACAGAAAAGGCTGAATATTGAGAAAAACTTGGAGTCAGAGGGTTACTTAAGTAGTGAACATTAACCTTAGTATGATTTTTTTCCTTCTCACAAGTTAGCTAAAGGTTTTCTAAATTGTCTTAGTAAAACTATGATAAGGTAAAAATTACCAACAAGCAGGAAACAATATATAAATATACATATACGCAAATATATTTTTGTTGAAAATACTATAGTCTCATAATCAAAAATTTTTATTGCTTTAATTAATTTTGTAATAGGTAATAAATGCATTACATATTCTATTTTATGTTACATCAAAATATATTAAAAAAGAATACAGCGAAGAATAACTTTCTTACTCCCACCCAAATCTACTTCCTGAGTTATCACTGTTACTATTCAGTAATCATTGTCAGCACTATCTTAGAAATATTTCCAGAGATATGCAGTGCATCTATACACAGGAAGATTATTTTTGGATAGCAAGATGAATATGGGAAAATAAATTAGTTTTCACTCAACAGTCAGACAGTCAGATTTTTCTTTTTCTGGATTTCATGGGAAGAAGTAAAGATAATCAATTGAAAAATAGAGAGAATGGGAATTAAAGTCATGAAATTAGAGGCTATGAATGAGGAATTAGGTTGTGTGCTACAATAGACAAAACTGTCCCCTATGGAGTGAGACCAAGAGAAAAGGGGATGAGGAGACAGAAGCCAAGCTGAGGCAGTAGCTAGGATGAGAGTGGCAACAGACAGGAGAAGGCAGGGCATGACATGGCAAAGGTGAGAACATGTCAAGAAAGAAGGTCTTAAAAAAAAAAGAAAAGAAAAGAAAGAAGGTCTTGGCAGAAAACAAGCAGGTAACAGAGAGAGGAAGGAGCCCAGCACAACCACCATGGCTCCCGTGCAACATGGAAGGAAACCTCAACGGTAATGAGGACCACCAGCCATCTCCTCGGCTCGTCCTACCTCATAGCTGCGCCTATCCTGGGCGGTCAGTTCAAAGCAGCATTCTTTCTTGGAATCTTTTCGCAGGTAGGGGGCCATCCGTATACTGTAGCCCTTAATGAGGAAGGTCCCTTTGGGCTGCTTGCCTGCAAGACAGTAAAGCTTCCTGTATCCCCAGAGAGACACAACTGCCAAGGGAAGGCATCTTCTCTGGTATGTGAAATAAAAGCACAGAAACAGCTGTTACATCCCCGAGGAACCACAATAGTCAAGGAAAGGTTATTAGGGAAGCTTAAGAAGAGGCTACTGCGACAGCGAGGCAGATATCACTGCCAAGCCAGGAAAATGCTACACGAAAGGTTATTTTGCCAAAAGAGTACAACAGAGACAGAGAATTTATTAGAATGTTAAGAGATCTATAATAACAGAAAGAAGGAATTATTGCAGCAGGGAGAGCATAGCTGTAAACGTGAGGCTCTTGAAGGCTGTTATAGAAATGAAACATTATTATCAGGTCCAGCAGAGCTCACATTTGACAGCAGGGAGAGTAGCACGGGAGGCATTGTAAGTTCCCAGGATCTCCTCCTATGCCCTATGCAGCATCTGGGCTAGACCGTTCCTCCTGCAGGTCAGGTGGGAATTTATGCTACAGGGAGAATAATTAAAACTCAGTGTCTTATCCTCCTTCCAAGAGGTCAAATTGGGAAGTAGCAGAGTACTGCTGAGTATCACCGGATGATGAGGACGGAGCTGAAAGGGACAGGATGCTAACTCAGAAAGGAGACAGTACTCTGCCTGTCACTCCCTTAAAAACAATTAGAAACAGGAAAAGAAGAGGTGGTTCCCAAGGATTCTGTGTCCTCCTTTTGTGTGGTTCAGGCAGGATGCATAGAGGACAGGCACCGCAGTGCCTGGGTGATGCTTTGTGTCCCACATCCTTGGAAGGAACTGCTTAGTAAGTGCATTTGGATGATGATGGTGATAAGGATGGCAGTGGGCTGACAATAATTAAAAGAAAAGAAAAGAAAAAAAGATTCTGTCCTTACCTGGTTGAGCTAAAAGAAATACACAAACACTCTATACTTACTAAGGAAATGTCTTGGGCACAATAAGGAGTAACTGGCGAGAAGGGAGCCATGCAACAGTGCTTTCTGACACCAGAATCTTTTTTGTTAAAGTATCTCTCCTCGTTCTAACTGGCCACTAAAATGTTTTGTTGTTTCTTTGGTCACCAGATTTTATTTCACCCTGACAGCAAAATGGTCAATAAAAGTCTCCGAGTCTCTCGCTCTTGTTCTCTCTCTCACCTTGAGTGAAGGATTCTGAATAAGCAAACATGACCCCTGGATTTCTACCCAGATATGCCAACCACTTATTTAAATGCAAGGGAAATGGCAAACATTTTTACAAAGACATAAATGTTATATTAGTTTGAAGGTTTAAAATAAGAAATTCACACCTGCCTGGCTTGTATGCTCAGAATTCAAGGGAGAAATTGTGGTTGCTGGATTTGAGAGTGGGCTGGGGTTGGGTAGGGGACTTTGTTACCCAGTTAGTTTTTGAGCTATGCTGCTATCATTTCCAAGTAGGGCTTCACACTTTACCCCCAGGAGGGAAAGACTCTGAGGAATCCAAGATGGTGAACCCAAGAGGAATTTCAGTGATACCTGCTGTAGGCAGAGAGGCAGGGTGAGGCAAACGCCTCAGAACCCAAGGAGAAATCTTAAGGATTCCAAGTCATTTAGCAAAGCTGCAGTCCTTCCTGCTACCTTAGTGCCAAAGGTATAGACAGTCCAAAGGCCATGGAGTAAACATCTGATTATTTCTTAGACTGGATATCCAGGCATTGGGAGAGGAATAAGTCTGGGAAAGAAGGGCGATGGGAGAAACAGAAAATGATCAGAAGGAAAAGAAAGATTATTCCCCCCACAAGAATTGATGTTTAAGAAATTTTTTTCTTAAACGAATAGTGGGGAGGCAGAGATACAGATTCCTGTATGCGCCCCAACCAGGATTCACCCAGCAAGCCCCAATGGGGTGATGCTCTGCTCATCTGGGGCCACTACTCCGTTGCTTGGCAACTGAGCTATTTTAGCACCTGAGGTGCAGGCATGGAGCCATCCTCAGAGCCCGGGGACTTGCTTCAATTGAGCCATGGCTACGGGAGGGGAAGAGAGAGATAGAGAGAGAGAAAGGAGAAGAGGAGGTGTGGAGAAGCAGATGATGGCTTCTCCTGTTTGCCCTGATGGGGAATCGAATCTGGGACATCCACGTGCCTGGCTCTACTGCTGAGCCAGCCAGCCAGCCAGGGCACCAAGAACTGATGTTTTACTTTACTTAATCCCCCTCTTGCTTTGTACAATTACTCCTAGGGCAGTCTGACTTTGTAAAAGGATATACTATTTAAAAGTTTGCATTCACCTATAATGATAATTTTTAGCTTGTATAGATTTGTAGCTGCCTCTAGTTTGTGCTTCATCTTCTATTCCTTTTCACAAATTAAGCTACTGTGTTAAGCATAGATGGGAGGGATAAGCATGGATAAGCAGGCATAGCTCATGAGTGTTGTGCTTGACTGAGTCAGTGGGGGCTGAGTAAGAAGCTGCTTCTGGCCTGAGTCAACACTTTGCTGTGGCTGCCATCTGGCTGAAGGGTGTCTCTTGGGCACAGCAACTACATATTTGGGCCTCAACAAATATATAGCTCTATGGATATACACTGGACTACTTCCCAAGATTCAGTAGAGTGAAGTTTGGAGCATGGTCTTAGGGAGTTTGGACTTAAAGGTTCTATTTCTGGGCCTTTGGTAAAGTTTTTAAAATCTTACTAAGAGTTAATTTATTTTCAATTTTTTATTATATTATTAAGAGTTTGAGGTGTTTTTTTTTTTTAGTGCCAAAATGTTCAACTTTGTTATTAGTCATAATAAAAGATAAGCCTTAGATATGCTGATCACACTATCCTAGTGTTTAAGGAGAGATAAATTCTAAATTGGCATCTGAGTGTTTGGTGATAGACAAGGTATCATTTACTCAAGTCTATTTCTTTCCCAAGCAGGTCCCTTTCTGGGTGTTAGTTAAAGATCGCTATCTTGAGATCTAAGTGCTTGAGAATTTACGAAGTGTTTGCATCCAGGAGTGAGGTGCTGCTGTGCAAATGAAGAACACTTACTTTTCTCATTAGCATAGTAGTAGAAGAGGCCTCTGCTGACAACACACCATCTCTTCTGCCACTCCGATCCAAAGAAACTATGATCTAAATGGAACAGCAGTAAGGGACATAAATTCAGGTAACTACAATCACTGAAGAGTCCGTAAAATCCAACAACACACAGTCCAGTGTGTTATTGTTTTATTTCCTGGGTTAATGGACCGTAAAACCCTCCCTTTCACTCCCACAGGTTATCCCATATTGACTCGGGGTCCAGAAGACTCTCTCAGTTAAAGGTCCAAGTTCTCAACAGGGGTTGCTTGCTCTAACCCCTCACAGCTGTCTCTCTTCCATTATTTCAGCTTCAAATCTCATCCTGTACTTTTCAAATTCTCCCTATTTTTTTTTAATTTTTTTTTTTTTTTGTATTTTCCCAAAGCCAGAAATGCCACCTGGCATGCCCACCAGGGGGCGATGCTCTGCCCATCTTGGGGCTTCGCTCTGCCGCAATCAGAGCCATTCTAGCGCCTGAGGCAGAGGCCACGGAGCCATCCTCAGTGCCCAGGCAAGCTTTGCTCCAGTGGAGCTTTGGCTGCGGGAGGGGAAGAGACAGACAGAGAGGAAGGGGAGGGGGAGGGGTGGAGAAGCAGATGGGCGCCTCTCCTGTGTGCCCTGGCTGGGAATCAAACCCGGGACTCCTGCACGCCAGGCTGACGCTCTACCACTGAGCCAACCGGCCAGGGCCTGTTTTGCCTTTTAAGAAACCAAAATGATGCTCTCAGCCATGGGCACAAGAAAGGCTTTCTTTGTATTAGGCCAATTTGCCTGTTCAGTGTTAAACCTGAGACTTGGGCTCCAGCAATGCCTATTCTAATCAAATGAGTGATAGGCTAAAATTTAGGCCCTTCTGAAACTTGAAAGTGGCTGCCTCATAGAAGATATAAAAATCATCTCTTGGCCTGACCTGTGGTGGTGCAGTGGAGGGGTGTTGACCTGGAATGCTAAGGTTGCTGGTCTGAAACCCTGGGCTTGCCCTCTCAAGGTGCATATGAGAAGCAACTACTATGAGTTGATGCTTCCCACTCCTCCTCCATCCCTCTCTCTAAAATCAATGAATAAAATCTTTAAAAAATAATTATAGGGCCCTGGCCGGTTGGCTCAGTGGTAGAGTGTCGGCCTGGCGTGCGGGAGTCCCCGGTTCGATTCCCGGCCAGGGCACACAGGAGAAGCGCCCATCTGCTTCTCCACCCCTCCCCTCTCCTTCCTCTCTGTCTCTCTCTTCCCCTCCCGCAGCCGAGGCTCCATTGGAGCAAGGATGGCCCGGGCGCTGGGGATGGCTCCTTGGCCTCTGCCCCAGGAGCTAGAGTGGCTCTGGTCGCGACAGAGCAACGCCCCGGCGGGGCAGAGCATCGCCCTCTGGTGGGCAGAGCATCGCCCCCTTGTGGGCGTGCCGGGTAGATCCCGGTCGGGCGCATGCGGGAGTCTGACTGTCTCTCCCCGCTTCCAGCTTCAGAAAAATACAAAAAGAAAAAAAAAAAAATAATAATAATTATACTCTTAGCAACATAGTTTCACTCTTCATGGGAGCACACTGAGAGATGGGAACAAGATTATTATTCATTCATTCATTCATTCATTCATTCATTCATTCATTCAGCAAGTAAAGCATCTGCTCTATACTAGGCGAGCAAGGTAGAAGCAGTCCCGATCCTGATGAAGCTCACAGTCTGTTGAAGGCTCTGGGCCATTCCTCTTGAGCCTACACAGCGGGCTCGTTTCCTTCCTTTCCCTTAGTCTTCCAGCTACCCAGTATTGAGCCTAGAGGGGGCGCTTGCTACATCAGCCCTCTTTCTCCTCATTTCCCTTTCCTTCCTGGAATGTTCTGAGACCTATGGGTCTGGTCTGTACCTTTACTTTTCTTCTCCAAGTATCCTTGCTTGATGATGTTATCAAGCTCTTGAGCTCCTCTTGTGATGTCTTCCATTCCTAAAAGGAACAACAGCAAATGGTATGTTGAAACCTGACAGAATTTTCATTTATTTAGGCTACTTTCGACAATCTACATTAATGAAGGGGTACCAGAGGACAATTGCTTAAACACAGCATAAAGTAAGATAACTTCTGATGATTGGGGGAAAAAAATAAATTTTCTTTCTTCCAAATTATATCTAATGCTAAAATTGCTTAACATACATTAGTTTGTGCAATAGGAGGCAGTGCAAATATATATTGATTGGCAAGAAAAGGACTCCAGAGAATTAAGAATGTGCAGGGGATATAAGCTCCAAATGGCATAATGCACATTGAGATAATCAAAAGTCAAATGAGTAGCTGGCAGTGCAGACAAGCTTTAACGAGCGATAGAGTTTGCCACGAACACAGTCACCTCAGGAGCAATAAACACACACTCATTTTTTTTAATAACAAACAGCCACCTTAGTGAACATAAATTTTATTAAGTCCACACAAAGAAGGGCTATGCAAGCTGAAGTTGGCAATAACTGCCAAATACTGGTATTGTCCGAGTATTGGAAAGAGTGTAAAAAGGGTAGAAGCCTTTAGAAAGAGAAGATCCTGGGGCTGATACCAGCCGTTAAGTTGCACACTGATAACATTCCTGGCTTTTCAATTAGCCGCATTAGGTACAAATTTATTGAGAAGCCAAGGTCCTAATTCATCTTCCACCACTGGAGTTTATATTTATTTTATAGAAGGGAGGGGCAGAGGACAGAGACAAAGAGGAAGAAATTCACTCCTCAAAAAATAAAATGAAAAACAAGAAAAACCCAGAAACTCTTTAAAAAATATAATTCTACATTTCTTTTGAAGAAATTAAAAACATTTTCATTAATTTAAGAGAGCAAAGAAAGGGGGGGAGAGAGAGAGAAGCATTAATTTATTGTTCCACTTATCTATGCATTCACTGGCTGATTCTTGTATGTGCCCTGACTGGGGATCAAACCCGCACCTTGGTGAATGGGGACAATGCTCTAAGTAACTGAGCTATCTGGCCGGGGTAGTTCTATATTTCTTAATTAGGAGAGATGAAGGGAGTGGGTTAGTATAAATCCTAATATTTATTCTTTTTAGTCTGCCAAACCAAAGCTCTTTTGGTTTACCTTAAAAAATTTGAAAAGCAAACAAAATAGAAACCAATTTAAGGCACAACCTATATAATATCTTGAGATTTTCGGGTGAAATATTTTTTAATTACACAATATAAAAAAATCTACTGTAATAACTAACTTTTATTCAGTGATGGATACCTTGCTCAGTGCTTTACAGGTTTTTTGCTTAAAAATAACATTTTAAGACAATGTAAATGTAACTAAAATTACCTCTTGCTTCTAAGGAGTTCCAAGCTTAGTTTTAAACAGGTGAATCAGAAGAGCTTCTCTGTTTCTTTTTCAGTGTATCTAAGTGCCTGATTTTGTGTGTGTGTGTGTGTGACAGAGAGAGAGAGAGAGAGAGAGAGAGAGAGAGATAGGGACAGACAGGCAGGAAGGGAGAGAGATGAGAAGCATCAATTCTTTGTTGCCGCACCTTAGTTGTTCATTGATTGATTTCTCATATGTGCCTTGACCGGAGGGCTACAGCAGAACAAGTGACCCCTTGCTCAAGCCAGTGACCTTTGGCTCAAGCTGGTGAGCCTTGCTCAAACCAGATGAGCCCGTGCTCAAGCTGGCGACTTCAGGGTTTCGAACCTGAGTCCCCTGCGTCAGAGTCCGTCGCTCTATCCACTGCGGCACTGCCTGGGCAGGCTAAGTGCCTGATTCTTTATCCATCCTATTTGTCCTTATTGTCAACTTACTTGTTCATGGACTATTTTCGTCTGTGTGTTTTACAGTTAGCCAACTCTGTGGCTGCTATAAATCCTCCCAGACGAGTTTCTGGGTGCACACATGAGATCAACAGCAGCAAAAGAAAGTTTGCTTGGCCCTGGCCAGGTAGCTCAGTTGGTTAGAGCATCATCCTCATATGCCAGGGTTGCGGGTTTGATCCCTGGTCGGAGCACATACAAGAATCAACCAATAAATGCATAAATAACTGAAACAACAAATTGGTGTTTTTCTCTCTCTCTGAAATCAATAACAAAATTTAAAAAGGATAATAAGTTTATTTGCCTAGGATGTTTTTATTTCTTCAACCCTTCTGAAAATTCTAATATCTCTTTGAAAATGTTCTCCAAGAAAACAGAAATAGATTACTGAGGGTGGGGTGAGGACCCAGCATGGTTGAGAAGGCCCTTTGAAGTATAGAGCCTATCTTCTCTGCGGCGCTATCAAAAAATGCTCCTAGAGGCCTAAAAATTAAATGAAAAAACACAGGCAATAAGAAAAATAGGATTCCTTAAGCTTGAAGTTTCCCACCTCTTCTTCCCATGTTTTCTTTTTCTTTTTTTAAGGTCTTGTTAAACTTAGAAGCACAGCTACCTGTTAAAGATGCTGAGAGTCTGAATCATAAAAGACATGTTAAACATTCTATTAGAATTCAGACCTCCTTTTTTTTAATGCAAATCTAAATGCCATTTTATGGAACATCTATAATTATGAAAATGGGAAGACATTGCCTCGTGTGCGGGAGAATCTGTGAGTATGAATATTACATTAATGTGCCCACACCAGCTCACTGATCCTGCTGGCAGGAGCATAAAAAATGCTTGAGTGAAACTTTTATTTAGATGTTAAGACTCCAGGCCCCAGCGGGGTGACAGAGACAGTCCCTGTGAGTTGCCATCAGAGAGGGAGCTTGAATTGAATTACCCAGGGGGAAAGGAAGTAGTGATGAGCACTGCTTCGCTTATTTAATTTCATTTACTTTCAGTACATTATCAGCATGAGGCTTTTCTCTCCCCACCAACTGAAACCCAAGAATGCCACCACCAAGAAAACAAAGTCATACTGCTGCAGACAAGCTTGAACTTCAAATCACTAATTCTTGGAGATGAGGGACAGCACCATCATCACTCTCTCTTCCCCACGTCACACCTGGTGTTCTAAAATTGGGCACCGAATGAGTTGCTGAATTTCCTTTCTTGGTCATTTACCAACAAGATTCTGTGGAGTAACAGAGTTGGAAAATGCAGTATTTTACGTAGGTGGTGTTTTTGTAAGATGTGTCATGTTGCTTTCTTATGAGAGGGCATCTGTATTGATGAACTCTTGCCTAGTTTCTCTTGTGCGCAGTGGGGAAAATGGGATTATAGGTAATGTTTGGAATGACTATGGAAAAGTATTAGGAAATCAAATAAAATCAATCTCTATTCTGGTTTTCTACATGCAAGGCACTGTACAACAACAGAATTGTTCTCAACGTGAAGTTGACTCTGAGCTCAATCTCATCAGCTCCATGACCTATCAGATGAATCTAAACAGCCAAGATAGGAAGCCACTGTGGCAATCCAGCTATCTCCTCTTTCAGTGTCAGTTCAGGGTCCTGCTGATCAAGAACTGGCTATCCTGAGGATGCACATGCTCGCCACAGGCCTGGGATGATGAGACGAGAGGAGTCCTGTATGCCTGAATTGACACTCACTGGCAAATGAACAGATCTGCAGAGCCACTTAATGCACAATAAAAGCATGTAAATGATTTGCAGGAAGATAATAAAAAAAGGAAGAAGCCACAAACAATGGCTATTTTAAGGCATAAAATTTATATTTAAGTATACAATTTTTTAAAAATTGAGTTTCTTTTTCATTACCTGAAAAAAGATACCACCACCTTAATGAAAAAATAGAAATGATTTAGGTTTATTGGGAATAAATGGCCCTCTTTGATAAACCTAAGGGTGTATCACATTATATCAGCACAAAAGAGAATTACATTAGTGTCATAATCTCTCTCGACCACTACACTTAACTAAAACTGTCAGAATAGCCTCTATAAAGAAAAGATTCACTTAACTGAAGGATGTGGGGCCATAAAGATAAGATCAACAGAGGAGTGTGTTACCCAGGAGTGATGACCACCCAACTTTCGTGGCAGATAAAGATAAAAGAAATTCTCAGACATCCTGCTCTCTTCATCCAGGTTCCTTTAAACCCTGTATTCCACCCATCCCCAACTCTGCTATAAAAACAACAACAGAGTAGGATCCCATCTACCAGTGCTGAACATGACTCCTCCGTCAGCTCTGCACGGCAACAACAATGGGGACGCTTTGGAGTGTGATACATTTCCATAAAGCAGACAATAAAAAAGACACGGGAGCTTATGTGAGTCACGGCCTATTTAATCAGCTGCGTTCTAGTCCACTGAGAAAAGAGAATTGAAGAAATCAGTTGGCAAAACCACAGCACAAGGCTAATAGCACAAGAGTCCACACAATTTCCACTGTGAAAAGGCCACAGCTCTTGCAGAACAAACCAGGTGCCCGCGAACTTTCATTATAGGCAGCTAGTTTGGTCTCTTACTAACTCAAACTGAAACAAAAATCAGTAATTAAAAAAAAAAATCTGTGTTCAAGTTCCCACCTTAAATTATGGACTTCTCCCATCCTCCCCTTTCATTTTAATTCAAATTCTTTTTAATTGTTTGAAAAAGGGACCAAACCAACTCCATCCAGCCCAGAGACTGATAGCTACCAGGGGTGAATTTCAGGTAGGGTAAAGTTTACCAGGTTCCTTCATTAGAGTATCTGCGATAAAGGACCCAGGGAGTTGGGTGGATGAGATTGGAGAAAATCTGATAATTGCAGGCCGGGGATGGTCAAGTTCCATTTGCAATTCCAGGCACTTGCAGATCACTGGTGTGTGCGCACTGCAGACAAACACACGGGCACAATGCTTCAAAGGAACAGAAAGGGGACTAGGCTGTTGCAGGTGGGCTCGGTGGGTAGTAGTCCCCTCTCTGGGGGTTGTGGATCCCAAATCTGTTCATTAAACCCTCTCCTTTGTGTTTGTTTTCTGTGGCCTTCTTTAATAAGTTCATTACTGTTTTCCCTCAGCTTCTTGCATTTCTGGGTTAGTTTTTTTTTTTTTCCCCCCTCAATTTTCAGGAACCAGACAATAAATGACAGTTTGAGGTGTCTGGCAAGTAGTGTTCATCTGAACACAATGTTAACAGGGAAGTTGAGTTCAAGGACCCTTCAGTTAGTTCTTTAACTTCCGTGTTTCCATTTGATATCCACCTGAGTTTACACTTATTCCATACATTTTTCTGTCATTTTGCTTCACTTATTAAGGAATTTCAATCAATACGTGTAAGGTGAAAAACTAAATCATTAATAACAGACTTAGGATCTAAAATTTCAAAGATACAGAAACCAATCAGACAGCTTTAATTTCATGGAGAAATATATTGAATAGCAGATGAAAGAATGTACTTAAGCAGGTTAAGTTTTAGCTATCTAGACTCGAACAGCTTCTGCTTTAAAACTATTAAAGTGTTGTTTCTTAACAATATAAAAGGAAGAACTTGCTAAAGTTTAAAACAAGGAATATTTCACCTTTTAAGTAATTAATTCTTATATGGATTCATTGCCACAACACTTTGGTAATGATTCTTGTGACAAAAGGTGGTTAAGGCCCTGGCCGGTTGGCTCAGTGGTAGAGCGTCGGCCTGGCGTGCAGAAGTCCCGGGTTCGATTCCCGGCCAGGGCACACAGGAGAAGCGCCCATCTGCTTCTCCACCCCTCCCCCTCTCCTTCCTCTCTGTCTTTCTCTTCCCCTCCTGCAGCCAAGGCTCCATTGGAGCAAAGATGGCCCGGGTGCTGGGGATGGCTCCGTGGCCTCTGCCTCAGGCACTAGAATGGCTCTGGTTGTGACAGAGAGACGCCCTGGATGGGCAGAGCGTCGCTCCCTGGTGGGCATGCCCGGTGGATCCCGGTTGGGCGCGTGCGGGTGTCTGTCTGACTGTCTCCCCGTTTCCAGCTTCAGAAAAGTACAAAAAACCCCAAAAAAACCCCAAAACAAACAAACAAACAAGGTGGTTAAGCAACATCATTGTGAAAGCTTATACACCATAGTCTTTTTTTTTTTTTTTTCCATTTTTTTGAAGCTGGAAACAGGGAGAGACAGACAGACTCCCGCATGCGCCCGACCGGGGATCCACCCGGCACGCCCACCAGGGGCGACGCTCTGCCCACCAGAGGGCGATGCCCTGCCCATCCTGGGCGTCGCCATGTTGCGACCAGAGCCACTCTAGCGCCTGAGGCAGAGGCCACAGAGCCATCCCCAGTGCCCGGGCCGTCTTTGCTCCAATGGAGCCTCAGCTGCGGGAGGGGAAGAGAGAGACAGAGAGGAAAGCGCGGCGGAGGGGTGGAGAAGCAAATGGGCGCTTCTCCTGTGTGCCCTGGCCGGGAATCGAACCCGGGTCCTCCGCACGCTAGGCCGATGCTCTACCGCTGAGCTAACCGGCCAGGGCTACCATAGTCTTTTTAACAGAAGGTAAATCAGTTTCCTCTGAGGTTCATTATTAACAATGTACATTTTTTTCTTTAGAAGTTAAATTTAATGAGGTGACATTGGTCCATAAGAACACAGAGGTTTCAGGTAAACATCTTTGAAGTATTTGAACTGTTGATTGCATCGTGTGTCCATTACCCAAAGTCGTATCATTTTCTGTCACCGTATATTTGTCCCTCTTTACTCCCCTGCCACCAACTCCCCTCCCTCTGGTAACCACTTCACTTTTGTCTATTTCCATATATCTCAGTTTTAAATCCTACCTATGTGTGAAATCATACAGTTCTTAGCTTTTTCTGATTTATTTATTTCACTTAGCATAATATTCTCAAGCTCCATCTGTGCTTTCATAAATGGCAGTATATCATCAATTCTTATGCCTGAGTAGTATTCCATTGTATATATATACCAGTCATTTTTATCCAATCCTCTATCGAGGGACACTGGTTGTTGCAACATTTTGGCCACTGTGAATAATGCTGTGATGAGCATGGGGGTGCATGTGTCATTGTATACCAATGATTTTGAGTTTTTTGGGTAGATACCCAGTAGAGGTATTGTTGGGTCAAACGGTAGTTCTATTCTTAATATTTTTTGAGGAACCACCATACTGTCTTTATAAAGTTTAATTTCATGATTGTAATGAAATGCATTTGAATATTGCAATAAAATATGATGGGATGAATTGTAAGAAGCTATAGAAAAAGAAATGTAAACTTGGTTAAAATTTTTTTTCATTCTTTATATATTTTTAAAGGTTATTTAAGATGATTTTATTTATTTATTTAGCATGTGCATGCAAGAGAGAGAGAGAGAGAAATAGGAAGGGAGAGAGATGAAAAGCATCAACTTGTAGTTGCATCACTTTAGTTGTTCATTGATTGCTTCTCATATGTGCCTTGACTGGGGGGCTCTAGCCCAATCAGTGATCCTTTGCTCAAGCCGAAGACCTTGGGCTTCAAGCCAGCGACCATGGGATCATGTCAATGATCCTGTGCTTAAGCTGGTGAGTCTGTGCTCAAGCCAGGAACCTTGGGGTTTTGGTAGACACTCTCTATCCATTGTGCCACCACTAGTCAGGCTAAAATAATTTATTTTTTAATGTAAACTCATTAAATTCAGAGAGAGAGAAAGAGAGAAGAATTCCCATAGTGCTTTATTTCCTTGAAAAAAACTGTGTTTCTTCAAAACTGTGGATGCTTCATGGATGTGAGTTAGGCTAAGCATATGAATACCAGTGGACATGTATTAAGGTGGGGAAAAGGCTGAGAATTCATGTAATCTACACACAAATTGTTTCAATCCAGGAAACCTCTGTGTCTTCTGATTTTATCAGTTCACCTCTCTGTAACCCAGCATCCTCAGCTCTACTTTTAACCTGGAAATCCATCCTTAATATAGAACCTCAAACACCTAAACTGCATAAAGTCTCTTTAGCAGCCAAACCACAGCAAGTGGCAACAGTAAAAGTGAGAATTCTGGTACAAATCCAGGCAGCAAAGAATGCTGCAAATGGCCTCATGATTCTAAAAAGGAGGAGGAGAGGACTTAAATGCTAAATTGTCTTTTCACACACTTTGAAGGGTCACAGTATCCCTCCCTCGTCTTGAGGCAGATCACCACAATCCATGTGTCACTTGAGAGCATATCTTTAAAAGTAAATGATGAAATGTCATTTTCAAAGCTATTTATTACACCACTGGACTGTGGTAAGAACACAGAGAAAAGGAAAGAAAAAGAAAAGAGCCTTGCCAGGGTTTGAAATCACCTTCTAACTGGTTTACCTTCAACCTATCCACCGTACTGTGGCCAGAGATCATCTTTCTGAAACGTAGATGTGGTCATGCCACATTCCTGTTTAAAGCCTTTCGTGGCTCTCCATTACTTCTAGGATGAAACCCAAACTCTAGCGCACAAAAACTTTTATATTTGGT
Source organism: Saccopteryx bilineata (assembly GCF_036850765.1). Lineage (NCBI taxonomy): Eukaryota > Metazoa > Chordata > Mammalia > Chiroptera > Emballonuridae > Saccopteryx > Saccopteryx bilineata. The sequence continues at coordinate 376,941,522 of NC_089491.1, forward strand.
TTCCTCCTTCCTCCCAGTTTCATTTTCTCCCAACCCTCATAGCTCCCTACACTCCAGCAACAATAGGTAACAGACTTCGCCTTCTGGAACATGCCGTGTGCTTCCACACCGCAGGCCTTTGCTCATCTGTTTCCCTGGTTTAAGAGTTTCTCTTTCTCCATCTCCATTTCCTGAGCACGCAGTGCTCCTTCAAGCCTCAATTCAAATGTCACATTCTCTCTGAAAATGTCTCTGCTTTCCCCATGCAAAATTATATTCTCTCTCTTCAGTGCTCCAGTATTGCTTTCTATAAGGCAATATAATAGCACCGTCTTGGCTCCCAGGGAACCTAAACCCTTTCCCCAATACTCTCCATTCTTGCCTCTTTGCTTAGGTTTACGTAAGACCTTAGATGCTATGTAAGGATGCAAGAAGACTTGAACGAAGAAATAGAAAATTGTTATTCCTGGGAAAAGAAATGTGGCTGTGGGTCTGGATATAAGGAAGCAAGGGGCATAGCCTAGAAATGGGAGGGAAGATAATACTAGTTTCTTGCATTTATAAGAAGAAACATGGCACTATGGACAAAAGAGAACAAAACCTCATAGGGAAGAATCCAATACAGCTGTGCTTCGAGGGAGACGGCCAGTGTTTGCACCATAACTGTCTAGGTAAGGAGAGTAAGAAACAGATTTAGGAGGACTGGATGGAACATGTGAACAGCTGAGACTCACTGAAGTAGTGTTGAATTTTAAATAATTACTGTATTGATGTTGGAATAAGAAGAATTCTTCCCTAAAATATACACAGTAAACTTTAAGGAGTTTAGTGCTAATTATTTTAGTTTCTTGAAGCCTAAAGAAAAGCTGCAGTTGGGAAATCTGGCCCCTTTCAGAGAGGGCAGTGCAATTCATTATTTGTATACCTGTTTCTCTTTGTATCCCCAAAGGCATTATACACATAGTAGGTGCCTGATAAATGTTTGTTAAACTGAGCCGAAACCACTTCTAGCCTACTGGGATTTGTGATCTGAGAAGGCAATATGGGAGTGAATATTTGTTAGATAAATCATTTTCACCCGAGCCACAAACAATAAATTTTGTTCTGCTGTCTATTCACTATTTTAATCTCGAGACTGGTAATGTGAAATAAGAAATTTTAAAGAGGGCAAGAAAGGAAAAAAGCTTTAGCCCAGAGAGCAAGGACAATGGGGAGTACAGAAATCAGGATGAATAACAGTACTGAGAATGATAGGAAGATGGCAAAGAAGATTTTGGGGGGAAATTTAGGAAAAAAGCACTAGGAGACCCAATTGGATAGAACTAAATTTCATTGCACAGCCTTAATGAGACACTAGTTCTATTCACCTCAGACCTGATCCATCCTCAGGAAAGAATCAAAGGATGGGGTTCAGAGGAAGCCATAAATGAACAAAGGACTGAGCCAAACTCTGACAACCTAAACGAATAACTAAATACTCTTCAGAAAATAGCTGTCAATAGCAATTTCTGAGCTCTAGAGTCTAGACCTTGAGCGGCTGAGAACTTGGCCTCTTCTTACAGTGTCTCCCCAGTCTCATTCTTTTATTTCCCCGAAATGGGCTATTATTCTTTCTGAACTTCCACACGTACACTTTGCTATCTTATACCCCAACGTCCAGTGCATGTGTGAGCACTCAGTAGTGTTGACAGTGGAGACTACATGGGGGTTAGTATGCTAGAACCCTAGGGCCTCTTTTGGTTACTCTCCAAATCAAAAGGTTTAAAGGAGGAAGAGAATGATAATAATTTTGTCTTCTTCCTGTCTCTCTAGTTAATGATATTCAGATATCATCAGAGTACTGCATCAAAAAAGAAAACATAAAAAAACAAAAACCCCCACAACAACAAAAAACACCCAAAACAAAACAAAAAAAGTTTTAAAGCAAACAAAGCAGAAAATAAATAGACTGGGAACTAACAATGGTGATTCTCTGGGGGTATTTCAGGATCTAATGAGAACTCTCACACCCCATCAGGAAGAACCTGAAGGGAATGCAGTGATCTTAGCAATGTGGCTTTGAACTGGTATGTGTCATCTACTGCAGTGGTCCCCAACCCCCGGGCCACGAACCGGTAGTGGTCCGTGGGCCATTTGGTATCGGTCCGCAGAGAAAGAACAAATAACTTACATTATTTCCGTTTTATTTATATTTAAGTCTGAACGATGTTTTATTTTTTAAAAATGATCAGATTCCCTCTGTTACATCTGTTTAAGACTCACTCTTGACGCTTGTCTAGTAAGTTTGACAATTATATTTAAAAATACCACAGTTTTTACCCGGTCGCATAATTTTATTTTGTGCATTTATCCGTCCCACCATAAAGGCCGGTCCGTGAAAATATTTTCTGACATTAAACCGGTCCTTGGCCCAAAAAAGGTTGGGGACCACTGCTCTACTGGACAAAGTGCCACTCCCACAGTGGACCTCACCCCCAGCCAGCCCCCTGGGTGTCACTGTCCTGCAGTACGGAATCGGAGACAGGAGAATGAAGGCTATGACATGGAACCTCAGGGCAAAAATCACCTTCTTTTAAGTTACACATTGGAGATTTAAAATCCTCATTCTTCCATTTCATCCAACAAAACTCAAGCAAGTTAGAAGTAAGTTGAACTTTGCAAGGAAAGAAATTAGAGAGGGGGAAAATGAGGGTGATGCTTCTAGACCCAAAAGTTTCCAACCAAATCGAGTCTGTAATTGCAAAATAAAAACACTAAATCTCAATATCTATTTGCACAGCTCATTAACCAAGGGCTCTCACTCAGCAAACGAAAAAAAAAGAAAAAGGAAAAAACTTCAGTACCAAATACACTTGCAAAGTTACTATGGAGACCATCCTTCCCTAAGATCCGAATTAGGCCCTGTCATATTCTGCTAGGCTACTGTCAGATGCATCTATCTGTCTGTCCTTATTGCTTATTTAGAAAGTAGCAAATCAGAGGAGGCAAAATGTCTACTGTCAGATGGTGCTGGAGAGGGAGAGAGAACGGTCTTTTCCCCACTGAGCATTATGAACATTATGGCAGGCACTCGACCTGCTCTGCTACTGGGACAACATGATTTACAATGTGAAAAGGGAAAACCTAAATCACCAAGTAATGAAAACATTAAAGTTAATGCATCACAAGTGAGGAATTTATTACCATTAACTCCAATAAACAGTTATAAAACACTCGTCCTTTCCTGTCCGTGCACAGGGACACAGACACTGGACTTCATTAAGCTCAACTTTCTTTTCTTCTTCACTAGACCAGTCATGTGTGTTTGAACCAACCACCATTTATTGTTAAGTGGACTGGTTCATTTTCCAGGGCTGTAGAAAGCTGAAGGCACATTCATTCTGCTTCATGGTGCTTGGTACAGACAGATGAAATAGCAAAGTTTAGAAGACATGCAGCTCTGTATTTCTATATAAGTTTGTTTAAAAGTCCCTAAAATGTATGTCTGATAAAAGCAGAGTAGCTCTTCCGAGCAGCCCTTCTCAGTGGCAGGTATATAAGTAATAATGCCTGGTGAGGACGGTGGCATATTGGATGCCAATGCACGTCAGGTATGTTTAGCTGAATAATTTTTCCCTTGTTATTGTTTGGTATAGCACCTTTGAAGCCTGAGATGGAAATCCATTTCCTTCCAACGTATTTCTCTGTCACCAGGGCAGACCAGTTTATTACCCTAAGGTTGTTCATGAACAAAAGAGGCTGCGCATATTGGATGGCTAAGGTAGATTGGTTCCGGATTCATTTGTTTTAGAGGAAAAAAAATGAATGAAAGTCTTTCTGGAAAGCCAACTCATTGTGGAATTGGCTGGGTGTTACAAAGCAGAGAGGAGAGGCAGCATGAAATTCAGGCTTCCCTGACCAAATAGAATAGTAACAATGATAATAGTAATACTTTACATTGGATAGCACTTTAGTAAGAGTTTGTAAAATGCTTTCCTATATAGTGCCTCTGTGATGCTGGTACAGACAGAAAGGCCTCAACAGTCTAGCCCAGGAGTCGGGAACCTTTTTGGCTGAGAGAGCCATGAACACCACATATTTTAAAATGTAATTCCGTGAAAGCCATACGACCTGTGTACATTACGCATTATCCAATAAAAATTTGGTGTTGTCCTGGAGGACAGCTGTGATTGGCTCCAGCCACCCGCAACCATGAACATGAGTGGTAGGAAATGAATGGATTGTAATACATGAAGATGTTTTATATTTTTAACGTTATTATTATTTTTTTAATTAAAGATCTGTCTGCGAGCCAGATGCAGCCATCAAAAGAGCCACATCTGGCTCATGAGCCATAGGTTCCCGACCCCTGGTCTAGCCTTTGGAAGTTGAAACTGAGGCTCAGCAAGGGTAAGGGACTTTCCCATACAGCTGGAAAAAAAGAAGCAGACATAAACTCAGTTATGTTTAAAAGCTTCATACCCAGTCCTTTTTTGGCTAAACGATGTTATACAAACATTTTCTATAATGAATAATGTTATAGTCGTAACCATAATGTAAAGTCAAGGTAAAAAAATGTTTTTCTCCCCCTCTAGATTTCTTTGCCCAAACTTCATGGATCTTAGTACCAGTACTGACAGATGGAGCCTGGGAGTTGTCTAGGAAGTCAGCCCTGAGTGGGATCTGATCTTTGGCATTGCCAGAGAGGAGGCAGGCACCTGGGTGATCCTCCTGTCTGAGGTTCACAGGAATGTTTAGCCCCATCTGCTGGGTGGAATTGCTGGGCCCCTCCTGGGCAAGACTGGGCAGGACATGTCAAAGGAGGGATGGAGGGAGGCTCGGCTGCAGAGTCTGAACTGCATATCCTACCTTGCCGAAGCTAAGATTTCCATATGTATGAGCAACTGCTAAAATGGAGCATAATTTAAGAAGGTAGTAATACTTGTCAAGGACATTCTTCTAAATATTATTTTATCCCTTATTTTAGCATCTCCATAAGGTGCCTTAATAAAGTACTCTTAGATGAGAGCTTTCAGGACTCTCCAGCAGTGATGAAGCAAGACCCAGCTGCTCATTTTGCAGTTGGGGAAACTAAAGCCCAACCAGCTAGAATATGTGACTCACCCAATGATGCATTATGTGACTCACTCAATGATGTCATTATGTAACATCACCCAAGGTAATGTGACTAATTTGTTGCAGAGTTGAGAAGAGAAATAGAGTCTTCTGTCTCTAGGTCAGCATAATATTACTTCCCCCCATAGTTAGATAACAATCTTTCTCTAGCCCTGGCACAGGGGAGTTTAATTTATGTAGGGAAACTGAACTAGGGAGGTCTCAAACCTTCAGACACATAGCCAAGTGCAGAGTGAGAAGACTCCTGAAACGGGTGAACTAAATAACAGTCTATGTCCTGAACATTGAGGACCCTAGCCTCCTTTTATGCTCAGTTATAAGGACCCCAGTAGTCGTGTATAATGACACCACCAGGAGATTCATGGATCCTTCTTTGGAAAAAATGAATGGCCTCAGAGAAAAGACTTACCGATACTAATCCTTTTTTTTTTTTTTTTTAATTAAGTGAGAGGCAGGGAGGCAGACAGATAGGTTCCAGCATGTGCCCTGACTGGATCCACCTGGCAAGCCCCCTACCGGGCCATGCCCTGCCCATCTGGGGCCACTGCTCCATTGCTTGGCAACTGAGCTATTTTAGTGCCTGAGGCAAGGCCATGGAGCCATCCTCAGAGCCCCGGCTCAACTTGCTCGAATCATTTGAGCCATGGCTATAGGAGGACAAGTGAGGGGGAGGGTGCAGAAGCAGATGGTCACTTCTCCTGTGTGCCCTGACCAGGAATCGAACCTAGAACTTCCACATGCTGGGCTGATGCTCTAGCGCTGAGCCAACTGGCCAGCCCCCCCGCTCCACCATCATTCTTAACTTTAGGCTTTCTAAAGTGAAGCCCGGGAGTTGATGTGCTCCACCTTGGCACACAAAAGTTTCAATCTAGGTATATTTTAGTGCCTTACTTTTAAATATAAGCAGGGCCTAGAGACTACCAGACATCTGCAGAAAAGCTTCCAACATGAAAGACAAAGACCAAAACATACAACAGACAAAAGTAGTCAAGGGAAATGGAATTTAGGGAGCAGAAAGAAAATTAAAAACCAAACCAAACAAACAAACAAGCCATCATTAGAATCCCCAGAGAAATGAGAAAACACTATATCCACAAAATAAGATGCTTATAAAGGAACAGTCAGAGGACAAGAAAAGACAGTTGGAAATTAAATATATGATAGCTAAAACTAAAACCAAAATCAATAGGTGAGTTGGAAGATATAATTGAGGCAATTTTAAAGAACCAGGGCAAAAAGATCAAGAAAAAGAAAACACAAAGCAGAAGAGATAAAAATATTGACATACAGAAAATAAAGGGAAGGAAATGCTGAAAGAAACAATACAATTTCTCAAAATGAGGGATATAAGTCTTCTGATTGAAAAGGCCCTCTATATACCCAGCACATGAATGAACAGTGACTCACACCTTTGTAATCACTGTGAAATTTCAGAACCCAATAGATAATGAGAAGCTCAAAAAGCTTCTGAATCAGGGGAAAAAATGGGTCATACACAAAGAATCAAGAAGCTGGAAGCCAATGAAGCAGAACTTTCCAAATTCTAAGGGAAAATGATTTCCATTAGCATTTTTACACTCAAACTATCAATCAAGTGGGAAGGTAGCAGAAAGAGTTTTCAGACATGCAGTCTTGAGAAATTTACCTCCTCATCAGCCTTTCTCAGGAGGCCATCAGAGGACGTGTGCCACCAAAACCAGGGAGTCCACCCAGAAAGAGGGCGGTGGATCCAGGTGCGACTCGGACAAAGGAAAGAGATACAGGGAAGTCCAGGGTGTCAGCTGGCCTCCAGAGCAGCGTGCCCAGAATGGGCAGGAGGACATAGATCTCCAGGAGAGCTGCTCCAAGGACAAAATGGAACTGCTAGATCATTTACTATGTTTGACCACATGGAAAATAATAGTCTAAGAGAGAACTGTTATAATGCTGCTGCAAAGTTTGGGAAGAATTAGAGATGGTGACTTAGAAAACTAATCAAATGAAAAAGCCACGGCATTTGTCAACTTGAGAAAAAAAAAACACACCAGGAAATAAAAATTTGATTATAGAAGTTTATAAGGGTTGGCAGTAAATACAGTTTACATAGTTAAAATCATGTAAGCCCTAACATGAAACTAACTAAAAATTATGATATAATCATGTTGAGGAGAAATGAGGATTGGGATGAGATAAGAGTATTAAATCCTCCTCTGCCATTATATGAAATCAATAGATAATGTCTGAAATTGATAAATTAAGAAAATCTGTATAATAGTATTATTTAGAAATAGGAAGTACACACCAGAATTGCTGAAAGAATTGAAAGGGGTTGCCCCTGGAGGGCAGTACTCTGGTACTGGGAAGTGATGCTGCTTGTAGTACTATTTGACTTTTAAAAACTATATATATTATTTTGACAAAAACAAAGTATTAGAAAGTGGAAAAAGTATAGTTTTACAACCATTTTACAACAAAGCCACATGTCTCCATATTACAGAATGATGCCCATTCTGAGTGACTGAATATACAAAATTTCTAAGCTTGACGTGAAGGGTAGCAAAGGAATCCAGAAAAGGAGAAACCAGTGTAGAAAAAAGAGAAACATTTTAATTAAGAAAACTGACACAAAGTCATATTTGAATTAGGTGTTGTTTTAAGAATAATTTAATAATCTATAGTCGTTGTGCAATTTTAAGACTCATGTGCAATGTTGTACTTTGTTTTAGCAAAGGTTTAACTCTTCCTACATCGACAAGAAGAGGAGGACTCTTTCCACTGGAGATGTTTTACTTCACAAGTAACAAAGGGTACGCAATAAGCTCATTATGAAATTTGGGGTTGGAAGACCAGGTTAAACTTGGGTTGCAATTTACAATACAGTATTGTACCACTGAGCATGAACAGAATTGGATAAAGTACCTGAAGATTAAACCATATCGGAAAAAAATTTATTTGGAATCTACCGTGTAGGAGGTATTGTGCCAGACAGCACAGAATTCCTAGGATGTCTGAGAAAGACAACTTCAGACCAGTGCGAAGACACAGAAAGCACAGACATGATTTTAATTTATAGGGTTGGAAAGGTACTAGGCCATAAAACAAGACACCTGTTGTTCTGCATTTATGTTAAAGGTTTTGCCTTTTACAAAAATAATCAGAAACATATAATCATTATTTTTGACATAAATTACACTTTAGTTTGGGGGTGGAAATCGTGTTTTAAGAATAGGAAGGGAAGGGAAAGTAAAACCAACTGCATGTAATTTTTCAAGTGGAAGCCAGGGCAATATGAAGATATATGGGTGTCAGACCCACTGGTAGAAGAAGGAGGCTGTGCTCTCTTACCTCTTATGGTGTCACTCCTGTGACCTCTACCATTTGAAATGCTTTGATTCCACCTTGCCCAAGGGACCTGTGAGTACTGGGATAAGGAATGAAGGATGCCTATGCCTGACCCCACCTTTACATTGTCTAATGACTGAATGTATAAATCAGCTTTTCCCCCTTGGAGACCCTCTGGTCGGAAGCTCATGTGAAATGCTGGAAATATTAAATGATGTCCCTGAGGGTTTTGCTGTTACTCAGTTTTCTCCTGTAACTGGGAGAGCTGTTCACATGAAGGATATTCTCCCCCAGGACCTCAATTTGTATATAAAATGAAGTATGAAACTCCAACAACTTCTTGTCACTTTGGAAAGAAAATAAACAATTAGAGGAGGTGGCACTTAGCCTACTGTCATGTTAATATTTCAATGATTTCTCGGCCTGTTTCCAGAGAATAGTAAAGGCCAACAAAGGTGGGAGAACAACTCCATTACAAATCCTATTTCCAGGGTAATAAATCTGCAGTGGTTAAAAAAATCTCCATAGACAATTTAAGGTGTTTCTGTAATGGGGAAAAACAGACACTCTTTCTTTTATCCTACTCAGCAGAGGAAGTGTGCTCATCATCGGAACTGAGGATGACGTGCCTAGGTGCCAGGGTTCCATTTCCAGTTCATCACCGTGATTTTGGGTCGAATCCAAGCCTTCCTTCCAGATTCTCTCTACAGGAATTTTTATATCTATGAACTCCTTTGTCTGACCAGGTGGTGAATAGAGCAATGGCCTGGGACACTGAGGAACCCCATGGTCGATGGCTTGAGCAAGAAATCACTGGCTCAACTGGAACTCCCCACCACCCCCACCCCGTCAAGGTACATATGAGAAAGTAATCAATGAAAAGCTAAGGAGCCACAACGAAGAATTGATACTTCTCATCTCTCTCCCTTCCTGTCTGTCCCTGTCTGCCCCCCCTCAAAAAAATCTATGGACTCTTAAATCTTCTAATACACTTTGATTCATTAATCCTGAGCACCACCTCTATAATAAGAATAATTATCTGCAGTAAGAAAATGATCATTTTTCTCTTGATGGAGAATTAAAATGCCCTGCTCAAGTCTCTCAGTTAAGTGGACAAGGCAGGAGCCAAACTAAGGAGTTAGCTTTAATCTCTTGGGATCTCTCAATCTTTCCCCCTCCTCTCTCCATCAAAGATTTGAAGTACTGCTATACAAAGAATATATTCCCCATTATAGAAATATTACTAGACATTTATATAGAGCTTTGAAAATTTTAGAGCATTTTTCAAACCTCTTATTTAGTTCGATTTTTAAAATAGCACTATGAAATAGGTTTTACAGAATCTGGAATGAGAGGATAAAAATAAGAAGAAACAGTTTAAACACTTGAGAAGAAAAGCCAGTGAAATATTAAGGATTACCTAAGACAATGTAGAATCTTAATTATACGCCAGGTTTGTAAAAGATGACTAGATGTATGAAGATATTGATTAGGCCGCTTATTTCTGTGCTATAATAGAGGACTGATCTCTAAATGACCCTCTGCTCTGTGTCCTAAGATCATATTCCAGGCAGGAAAGGGTATTTAGAAGAGTGTAATGTGCTCTGTTAACACAAGCTCTCTTGCTTTCTAACTATGGCAGAATCAGGGATGAATGACATCGCTTTTCCAGGGGGAAAAGAGAAAGTATGGACTGAAGGATATCCCAATAGCACATGAGAAAAAATGAAGGCATAAGTTTGTCTCCCCTCACCCCCAGAAGCCTAATCTTCTAAAACCAGGTAGATTTGGTGCTGCTTAAATAGTATGTGGAAACTGGAAAGGGTCCCTCTTCCAAAATATCATCTCAACTGATTTCCTTTATTCCTGAAATTCTACCAGTAGGAGGAGTCCATTCCCTTAAATCAAAGCATTTTTTCCTGTTGAAGTACAAATGCCTTTGGGGGAGTCTGTACATCAAAGTGAGGCATTCTCATCCACAGTGTGGTGACAGACAGGCGCATCACAGATTGTTGGGAGAGGGGGTCACAACATTCAAGCTGTCTCAGGGACAGGGCACAGCCATTTGTAACGATGCAGTAGGCCACTGAGTGAAGACAACTGATAGAAGTATGTCCAACGGTGACTTTTCACCATGAGGTGTGTGTGGTTGAAGATACCTCACTGAGCCATCACCAGTCACTACTAGCACATTAGAGCAGTGGCTCTAACCGTGGCTGCACATTAGAGTCACCTGCCAACCTTTCAAAAAGTGTAGATACCTGGGCTGCGCCCTAGATAGGCTGAATCAGGATCCTGTGGGAGGAGAGCTAAGTTTATTTCTTACAAAGCTCTATGATGCTCTGATGCTCAGCCAGGACTGAAAATCACAACACTTCAGAGTGAATTTGCATATTAGGTCCTTGTCAAACAGATGACTTGCTGGTGAGCTTTGGTGAGGTGAATCCCCAGGTAGAGGGGTGCCTGGATACTGAGTACCAGACCAGGTAGTAAGAGGCAAGCAATTGCCATGGCAAAAAGTAACCAAAGGTGACCTGGAAAAGAACCAAGACCACTTGTCTACATCACAGTTTTGACAAACTACCCAGAGCATTATTACCAAGATTTGGAGAAACAACATCAATCTATGAAAGTTAGAACTTTTACATAACATCATTTAAGAAATGCCAGGGGAATTATTATCTATGCTCATATAACTTAGGTTTATTTCATCATTTCAAATGTAGTCTTTTCATTATTGTAGACCAGGCGTCAGGAACCTTTTTGGCTGAGAGAGCCATGAACGCCACATATTTTAAAATGTAATTTTGTGAGAGCCATACAACAACCCGTGTACATTAAGCATTATCCAATAAAAATTTGGTGTTATCCCAGAGGACAGCTGTGATTGGCTCCAGCCACCCGCAACCATGAACATGAGCGGTAGGAAATGAATGGATTATAATACACGAGAATGTTTTATATTTTTAACGTTATTATTATTTTTTTATTAAAGATTTGTCTGCGAGCCAGATGCAGCCATCAAAAGAGCCACATCTGGCTCGTGAGCCATAGGTTTCTAACCCGTTGTAGACTGTTTTCCTATCCCATTCTTTTTAGTCGCCTTGCTAAGACTTCACCCTGCTCGGCTTGTCCTTGGTTTTCCTTCTAAGGACATGCTTATCAGGTAAGTCAGGATTAGTTCAGCCGGTCTGAGAGGAAACCCCAAATAATAGAGGCCTTAACAAAACAGAAGATATTTTCTCTCTCATGTATAAGAAAGAGGGAGGGAGGCAGTATGGGGATGGGAGGACACTCCATGAGCTCAGGCTCTTTCTTGCCTCCACCATCTTTAGCATGTGGTTTCTTCCTCAGGGTCCAAGCTGGCTCCAGCTCCAGTCAGCAGGATGGAGGAAAGGGGCAAGGAAGACAGTATCACCCTCCTTCCATCAGCTTAAGGACACTTGTATGTGACCCTAGAAGTTGACACCTCCCTTTTACATTCCACTGGCCAGAACTTGAATCACATGGCTAAATCTATTTGTCAGGGAGGTAAAGAGGCAGAGAGTTGTTCTGGGCAGCCATGAGCCCATCTCAAAATACAGAAGGGAAGAGTGCATACTGGGGGCTAGCTAGCTGTCTCAGCCACGCCAGGGATTGTGAACACAGCTACATAAGCACTGGCGGTCACCTTATGAACCTAAAATCCCCCCGGAAAGAAAGCAAATGAGTGTGGTAAGAGAAGACTGCTTAATTCCAGGTGTTGGGTAATTCGTGGTGATTAGAGGAACGTGTTTTCCACTAATGAAGAGTGAGAATCTGCTAAAAGTAGTTATCTGAGGCCCAGGAGTCATAACAGAGGCCTCAAATAAATGAAGTGCTTGATTTGTCTCTTGAAAGCTTGTTTCCTCTTGAAATTATGTGATTCAGAAGTCCACCTCTTGCCTTAATAAAGGTCTGGAATGTGAGCCTTCTTGCCTGAGCCCCCAGAGTCAACTTCGGACCCGTCAGGAGCAGAACAGCCCACCAGGCCATGGATTTCCATACGAGCTGCTAGTCCTCACCAGCCTACGTAGGAGAAATGCTAATACTTATTTCACACAAATAAGTAGATGTTTAGCTGTGCTTAGAAAAAGATTCTGATCAATGAAAAAGTATACTTTCTCCTGACTCCAAGGGCATAACTCTAGGGTCACAGATGTGTCAGTAATAATGAGACCAATGTCATAGGTTTTATCCATAGACAGACCGATTGGTATGCAGGGTAAAGTTTTGTTCCATGTCTAGGTAATTTCTTCTCTATCTCTGGCTAGCTGTTCAGAAAGAATGTATGCTTCTGGCCTTGGCTTGGTGCTTCAGTGGATAAAGCATCGTACTGGAGCACTGAGGTTGCAGGTTCAATCCCTGGTCAGGACATGTACCAGAAGCACTCAATGAGTACATAACTAAATAGAACTAAGTTGAACAAACAGTTGATGCTTCTTTCTCTCTGTCTCTTCCCCCTAACCCTTCAATCAATGGGGGAAAAAAAGAATGCATGTTTCTCAGAAGGGGACCAACTAGGAAAGAGTAGGTGTCTGTACTGCTGGAAAACCCCTGAAAAGGCCCGTAGGCAGAATTGATGGACCGGGAGTATCTCTATACAAAGAGGAACACAAAGTAATTTGGATATGAAGCGGTCCCTCCAACAATCAGCCATCTTCCTTTCAGGAGACTATGACCCAGAAGTATGGACATTGAACTGTGACATCGGGAATGGAAAAAGAGAGCTACAGTGGCAAGAACAGTTGTCATATTCATTGGCGGGGGTTCAGAGCGTTTCATTTCCTGCTTTGTGCTTGATCCGGGACGTCACATTCTGCCTCCTGTTTTCAACCTGCCTCGGTGTTCTCCACCCCCTGGTGAGCTGTCGTCATGTTGTAGAAGAAAATCGCCTCCAAAGCGGGAATAAAATTTGCTACTGCTTTTCCTTGTTCTAGATAGAAATGTCATTTCTCACCACAGAAGGACAGCCCCCGCCCCTGCCCTCAATCAAAAATCTGTCAGTCTGTCCACACAAGCTGGAGAACAAATGTGTGTTTTTATCCTTCTGTGAACAAACGAGCTCAGCACCTGCGCAGCGCTCAAGGGTGGCCAGCCCTCGTTCTGCCTCTGAGCCGGCTGCTGCTCTCGAGGAGAGAAAGTAAAAATGATTGATTCAACATCTTAATTAAGATAAACAAACATAGAGGAACATCAAATAATGGACCTGACAGTTTGAAACAAACTGAAAGTACAGCTTAGCATTTCATAAAAGAAAAAGCGTTTGATGTGAGGATGGCAGTTTAATAATTTGTAAATATCACTGGCTTGGTATTATAGCTAATCCAAATATTTTTATTTCTCATCATAAGTTACCCTCTGCTGATGGCTTGTCCTCTTCAACTTATAGCTTTCACCCTGGAGCCTTCAACAGGGGTGGAGAGGAGAGGAAGAGAAAGGGTCACAGGTTCTCTGTGGAATGTGAATTACGTTGTCGACTTCCTTTCTACTTTCTGACTCAGATATTCCCTGGAAAATACCACTAACCAGCCCAAAGGGTCTACTGCCCTTTTCTTCCCTTCTCCAAAAAAGTATCAGAATTTAACGACCATAGTTTTCCATTAGCTTCTGACTGTTTTACTAATTAAGAAAGTGTGAGCTTCACCCTCTTCCTAAAATGTAAAGAAACGGGAAAATGGAACACGCACACTGCCCCCACGACGCTGCTTTTATATCACAATGAGGTAGTCGGCTATAGAGCTCTACCAAAAATGTGTTTTAATGCTCTGATTCCCTACAAAGAAGGGTGGCTAGAGGTGGCTGGGTAGGTGGGTAAGAGCATCCTTGTTAATGACTGTCTCCCTTCGGTGAGGATAAGCAGGAAGTTGTGATGACTATCATAAAAAGATGAATGTGGGAACCTCTATGTTGGCCAGAGCACTATGATTTAGTTCTTGTGGAAAAAAAAAATCAGGGAAAATTTAGGCAATTTTTACCAATTTATTTGGCGTTTCCAAGGGTGCAAGTCGGAACATAGGTCTGTGAAAGCAGATGCAGAGCACCACCATGCAGGCGGAGGGGGGGGCTTCTGTAAAAGTGTGTAAAGGGGAAGGGGGAGCAGCCGGCCTGCAGCCGGATACACCTCTGGATTCGGGACGTGGCCACTCCCTCATGGCTTTCCCATTCTTTTTGCTGAGGTTCTTAACGGCAGCAGAAATATATATATATTTTTTCACTTTTCTTGGATGATACCAAGCCCAAGCCAGAGACCACACTGGGTGGTGTGAGAGGCAGGGGCCCACAGAGGGCAGCTGCAGTTCTGAGACTTCTCCACAGGGAAGCAGTATGAGATCAGGGTTTAGATAAAGGTGGCCCCAGCCCCACCAGCTCTCCCTGATTCTGATTGGAGACGGCTCTTTCCTTCACTGTGGACAGGATGCATATCAACTGGGCCAGCTCACCTTTCAGGGGAGTCCCTGAGCCTCACTACAGCCCTCCACATAGCCCTTCCCCCCCAGGCCTGTTTGTCCGACTTGAACAGTGGGCTCCCAGAATTGTCCATTCCATCCCCGGCCTGGGCCGTGTCTGAGGGGTGCCGTAAGGGCTCAGGACGCCCTCTTTTCTGAAGTGATCTTCTTTTAAGTTGCTGGGTTCACATCACGGCCACAGAGAGAAACCTGCTGAGGGGACCTTAGCGACACATCAGGCATACGTTTTCCCTGGCAGTCCGAGTTCTGGCAACCTCTCGATGGTTGGATAACTCTTAACATTTCTCAAAAAGGAATCAGTTCCGCCTTTGGCACTCTGAAGAAAATGGTGCCAGCAACAACTTGATTTTGTCTGAGTTATAGGATGCAATACAACCTTATGGGGAAGACTCCTAAGTGGAGGGTTTATAAGTTCAGCTTTACCTTAACAATGTCCCACTGATATATAGTGGGGTAACAGTCAAGTCACTCCTTATCTTCCTGGCATATGAAGTGGAAATAACAACTAACACATTTCTTTTTCTTTTTTTTTTTTTTTGTATTTTTCTGAAGTTGGAAACAGGGAGGCAGTCAGACAGACTCCTGCATGCGCCTGACCGGGATCCACCCGGCATGCCCACCAGGAGGCGATGCTCTGCCCATCTGGGGCATCACTCTGTTGCAACCAGAGCCATTCTAGTGCCTGAGGCAGAGGCCATAGAGCCATCCTCAGCGCCCGGGCCAACTTTGCTCCAATGGAGCCTCGGCTGTGGGAGGGGAAGAGAGAAACAGAGAGGAAGAAGAGGGGGAAGGGTGGAGAAGCAGATGGGCGCTTCTCCTGTGTGCCCTGGCCGGGAATTGAACCTGGGACTCCTGCATGCCAGGCCGACTACCACTGAGCCAACCGGCCAGGGCCACTAACACATTTCTGATAAGCCTTAAGAACTATATGTCTATGTGGACTTTAAACAAAGTACTCAATATTGCAAATATCTTTAAGATAGAATTTTAAAAAAGATTTTATTTATTCATTTTAGAAAGAAGTGAGAAAGAGAGAGAGAGAAGGGGGAGGAGCAGGAAGCATCAACTCCCATATGTGCCTTGACCAGGCAAGCCCAGGGTTTCGAACCAACAATCTCAGCGTTCCAGGTCAGTGCTCTATCCCCTGCACCACCACAGGTCAGGCCAAGATAGAAAATTTTGACCTTTCTTTTTTTTCTTTCATATATTAACTTTAGTTGGCAATAAATACTGCAAGTATCAGATTTAAAACTTTCTAAGAAATTTAAGTCTTGAAGAATTTTCCAATACAATAAGCAGAAATTCCATTTTCAGCACTTTATGTGGCTGGCGTGGAAAGTAGGGGGCATATAAAAAAAACGTGTGGCCTGGTTTCCTAAAATATATCTCAGTAGCTTACCTTTTATCACAGATTTTATTTCTTGTTTTTTTTGTTTTTTGTTTTTTTTTACAGGGACAGAGAGAGAGTCAGATAGAGGGATAGATAGGGACAGACAGACAGGAATGGAGAGAGATGAGAAGCATCAATCATCAGTTTTTTGTTGCGACACCTTAGTTGTTCATTGATTGCTTTCTCATATGTGCCTTGACCGTGGGCCTTCAGCAGACCGAGTAACCCCCTGCTCGAGCCAGTGACCTTGGGTCCAAGCTGGTGAGCTTTTTGCTCAAGCTGGCACCCCAGGGTCTCGAACCTGGGTCCTTCCGCATCCCAGTTCGATGCTCTATCCACTGCACCACGGCCTGGTCAGGCAGATTTTATTTCTTTACCCGAAATACTCCAGAACTTAAATGTTCTACCAAGTTTGAGAAGGGTGGGTGACAATGAGTTTTTCACACGGATCTGATGTTTTCCCCTTTCTACTCTATCCAACCCATTTCCAGAACCCCTAAATCAGTTACGTTTCTCTGAGGGACAATCAGTCGGAAACAAGCAGGAAGGAGAAAGAAGAGCCCCATCCTCTCAGGGGTCTCCCAGTGACTTCTCCCAGACAGGTTGGTGTGAGCATGAGCAGAAGGGGTTTCCGAATGGATCTCGGGCAGAGTGCTCTCTGAGGGCGAACACTGTGGCAGTACTAGGTCAAAGCTGCAGCTGGCCAGCCTCACGCCTCTGGGACATAAACTGGGCCAGAGAGGTAAAGAGTACGACACATATAAAGAAAATGGAGTACACAAATAAACTATTGATTCTCTTTCCTGCATTTAATTTCCAAAAGATAAGTAAACCAACTAGCAGTGGGAAGAATGCTGTTCTCATAATACCAGGCTATTTAAATTTTTTCATAAAATACAATAGTGTGCAGTGATCAGTATAGACACCATGCTCTCTCTTCTGACCTAATGAGAACAGGATTTTTTTTTTTTTAGAAGGTTTAGGTGATACTATGTCCAAGTGAGTTTTAATATCAAGGTTAGAAGTTGCTGCTAGGGTCTGTCACCCATGATTTTGTGTCTATCCAGAAAAGGTTAGGCAAAGGTAAAAGCAATATGAAGCTCATTGTAACATCTCTTATCAAAGGAAACTTGTTAAAGAAAGATTTTAACAGCTCAAACTACCTTGGAGGCCAATAAAAGCACCAAAACTGATTATTAGAACATGATCTGAGGTTAGAAAAAGGACTCCGGTGCTGACTGATCGGAAAGCTATTAGAAATAAATAGAAAGGCTACATTATGTGAAACGGAGGGTCACAGCATGGGAGCATCTGAAAAGCCATAGGTGCACTGATTACATTTATCAGGACATTAGTGAATGCTTTGTGTGTGGCTTGTGTTTGCAGTTCTTTTGTATGAGATGGTTTTAGATAAACTGATTTCACAGAAGAGGGGGAAGGTAATAAGTGTCACATTGTGTTAATACACAAGCTGTCCACCTTTGGGATCAAATTTGGTGCAGGGCACAAGTGAAATGAGTTTGGTGGCCTCAAGCAAGGCTAACACCGATAGTTATCCTTAAACAAAATCACAAATCATTTGCTGGCAGCTGGAATCAGAGACCTGGAGCTGAGACAGCAGGAGTGTTACAGGTCAGGAGGAAGACTCCAGCAGGAAATCCACTATTACGTCTGGGTCTCCAGCCTGGCTTCAGCTCATGTCACCAACCAATCCTTCTCATCCATAAACACTAACATTCACAGTGATTTTACGACCTCTCTTTGCCTGCCAAACCCAACATCAATATTCCCAACATTTCATGAAGACTCCCCTGTTATCTAAGTCCTTATCACTCAGTCAATTCTAATAATAGTCATTTCATAGTCACTATGAAAAGGATTGGTATTTTTAGAAAGCTACTTGCCCTTAGCAAAATAATGAAACTTGTTTGTTACAGTGAATTCTAAATTGAAACATTGTTTACTCTCTCCCTCCACTCAGGGCTTCTGTGCTACTCTGTTGAACCACAGAATTAAAAAACAATGACTGTATGAATGACAGTTACAGATATCTCATACTGGAAAGGGCGCATTTTCTTGTGACTCTGTGTCAAAAGTGTAGTTTCATCAGAGGACAGGAGGCTAAAGAAAAGGCAATCAATACTTGGGCCTCTGGTATCTGAACTGAGAAAGAAAATCATTATCCTGTTACTTTTATTGTGGCATGATGCTTGAAATACTGCACCTTGTTTCCATAATAATCCAATATTTTGGGGGTTACAGATTGAAAAACCTCTCAGAAGGGGGTTGCCATGTGAAATCAGAGCAGAAAGCAGAAAGGAGTGTACATGCATACATCTCACAGTGGGAAGTTGGGGAAAAGCAGATTCAGAAAAAGTTAACCTTTTGAAAAAATATAATAACTCAATTTCCGATTTGTATTTATCTAACAGCATATGTCTAATTTCTTTTTAAAAATCTTGTATTGGTTGATTTTAGAGAGAGAGGAAGGGAGAGAGAGAGAAACATCAATCTGTTGTTCTACTCCATTTCTGAATTCATTAGTTGATTCCTGCATGTGCCCTGACCCAGGATCAAACCTGCACCCTTGGCGCTGCAGGATGACATGCCAGCCAATGAGATACCTGCCCAGGGCCATTTAATTTCTGAGTTTCCAGAATTACCAGTAAAGGGCTCCTGTTTCTAATTTTTGGGCACGACACCCATATTCCCAGTAGGTAAGAATCCCCTCAATATTAATGAAGTTATTTGGACAGCCTTTGCATCTCTGTATTTATTGAAAATTTTGTTCATTAAGAAACTAAATAAAGCCAAGGTAGGAAGTATGTGGAATATGACATTTGATTTTAAACTGAACTGTACTATTCACTTCTCACTGCCAAGAAACTGGTCACTGAATCTGAATTTCTTGCTGACAAAAGGAGAGGAATTACCATTCACAAACACTAAAAAAACAAAACAAAACTGTTATTTGTCCAGCTTTAAGTACTGCACCAATTCTGCCTAACTGCTTCTAATATGATTGTCTTTTGGTTAGTATTTTCAAAACAGTTCAAGACAATTAACCCCGACCTCTCTAGATTTCAGCATCCAATTTAAAACGGAATATATATTATGGAGAAAGGGATCACATCAGTCATATGTAGGTTGCAAAAGCAGTTATAGTTGTTTTCAACCCAACTTTTATGGATTGGTATCATAACCCAGTTATTTAAATTCTGTTTTTTTTTCCTCTGAATTATTATCGATGAGATTAACATTATACAGTCGAGTCATGACCTGCTTTTCTAGGCTGTCTGAGGCTGTCTGCTGCAGCCCCATGAAGAGCTAAGTGGGGCCTTAATAAACAAGAAAAGGTTATCGTGGCTGCACACGGTGTCTCCCTGTCTGCTCTGGCTAGAATCTCCAGCAGCCACAGATAACAGTTCAAAGTCATGCAAATGAGGGCTACAGCTACAACTTTGCTCCTCACTGTGTGTGGATGTTCCTCTGATTCACTGGCAAAAGCACAACAACAGGAGGAAAAAAGAATGTTCTCAGAGACCTAATCCATCTGGGCAGCTGGTTTATTTCAAGTTAACAAACTACTACAGCTACCCACAAGAACCACTAAAATTAAGAAAAACTGACAATAGCTAGTGTTGGTGAGGTGGGGAGCAACCGAAATTTTCACATATGGTTGGTGGGAGTGTAAACTGGTACAAACCCTTTGAAAAACTATTTGGTGGAATCTACTAAAGCTGAATCCTTGACCCAACAATTCCTCTCCTAGGTTTATACCCAACAGAAACGTCAACATAATGTTCACCAAAGGACAAGTATAGAAATGTTTATAGCAGCATTATTCATACTATCGCCAAAGTAGAAACAAACTAAATGTCTGCCTACAATAGAATGAGATAAGATGAATAAGTGAAATATGATACAGTAACGAAGGAACTACTGCTACATGTAAAAACCATGGCTGGTTCTTACTAATATCATGCTGAATGAAAGAATCCAGACACACAAGACCTTGTTCATATACAGTACCAATACAAGCAAACTTAATCTGGTGATAGACATCAGAGTAGTAGCTACTTTTGGGAAGATAATAATTGGGAAGGGGCACAGAGAGAAATTTCTGAGGTGCTGTTCATGTTCTATATCTTGATTTGGGTCGAGATTACATGAGTGTGTTCACTTTGTTTAAAAAAATCACTGAGCTCTATGCTTATGACTTGTACATTTTTCTGTATATTTGGTATATTGCCATGAGAAAGTTAAAGATATCAGTGTTATTTATTTAATGCCTTTGCCAACTTTTAAAATACTAAGAAATGGCCCTGGCTGGTTGGCTCAGTGGTAGAGCGTTGGCCTGGTGTGCAGGAGTCCCGGGTTCGATTCCCGGCCAGGGCACACAGGAGAGGCGCCCATCTGCTTCTCCACCCCTCCCCCTCTCCTTCCTCTCTGTCTCTCTCTTCCCCTCCCGCAGCCAAGGCTCCACTGGAGCAAAGTTTGCCCAGGCGCTGAGGATGGCTCTGTGGCCTCTGCCTCAGGCGCTAGAATGGCTCTGGTTGCGGCAGAGTGACGCCCCAGATGGGCAGAGCATCGCCCCCTGGTGGGCGTGCCGGGTGGATCCCGGTCGGGCCCATGCGGGAGTCTGTCTGACTGCCTCCCCTTTCCAGCTTCGGAAAATACAAAAAAAACCCCACAAAAAAACTAAGAAACAAAGTAAGAATGACTAAGGCATTTTCTTCTTGAGTGAAATTAACTACACAGTTATAAAAATATTTTCAGAGAAATTATGTAGGCATGGCTAAAAAACAAAAAGAAGTTGTGTTTTTTGGCCTGGGCTCTTAGGGCTAAGTGGTGATTACATTTATACCTTCAAGTATTGTACAGTGAGTGTTATTTTTATTGACTTATTGATTTCAGAGAGAGAGGCAGGAAGTACAAGAGAGAAACACCAATTTATTTTTCCACTTATTTATGCATTTATTGGTTGATTCTTGCATGTGCCCTGGCTGGGTATTGAACCTGCAACCTTGGCATATTAGGAGGATGCTCTAACCAACTTAGCAATCAGGCCATGGTTAATGCACGTTTTATAAGGAGGGTGGTAACCAGTTATTTTGTTTGTGCAGCAAGAAGAAACTGGCTTAAGTTAAAACAGGAACAATTTTAGCTGGATAACAGAAGAATTTCTGGACCAAGGAGTTAAATAATTATGGAATCAGAATTGCTAGATATCTTTAAGCAAAGCAAAGAAAATCATCTGGTGGGTGAGCTGATCACAAGATCCCTTGAGATGTTTTTTGAGCAATATTCTTCAGTTTAACAGTGGAATGGTAGAATAGTTTAAAAAGCTACTTTTCAAAGAACTTAGTGCAATGCTTGGTAAGAGCAGGTGTTCAAAAATATTAGCTCCACTATATTATTATTAATAATACCTCCAGAGAGCACTGAAAGTTTTAGGGTTCTAGCTCTAAGCCCACTTGTTGATAATGAAGCATTCATAACTCAGTTTCTCTCACTGTAAATCTCTGTTGCCTTCTCCTCCTGATGGTAAAGAAGGGAGAAAGCCCACTTGGTTAACATCTATAAATCGTAGTGACTTTCTGATAAAATATGGTATGTAAATATAAAGAATTATTATAATAAACCCAATCAACTGCAACATTGACAGTGCCAGAAATGTCAGCTTAAATGGTAACTTGGAACTGTTAACACTGGTTTAGGAATTAAGTTGCTACAGGTACACACGGGTGCTGGGGGGGGGGTAGAGGGACTCTCCAAAGGGCCTGTGGGGATTGAAGCTGAGGTAAAAGGAGACCGGGCTAGAGGAAACCCTCAGCAAATGTCATAAAAGGGTTTTCCTAAGCAGATGCAAGTCAATAATAGTTTTACCTATCATTTAGAGTTTTCTAGAAGTTTTCTTCCCATTGATTATCTTCCTTCATATTCCTACACTTTTTCTACCGCTAAGAAAAACCATATTCCAGAGGAGTAATTAAAGTGCTTTTTTTTTGGGGGGGGGCAGGGCTGATATATATATATATTTATACTTAGCTAAAATAGGAGATGTATGTAGAAGAATATTTTTAGTGCTTCCTCTTGTAAGGTGCATGGTTTGAAGTCACGCTCTTCAGTGTTAAAGCACTACTAGGTTTTTAGCTCAGTTCCTCCCAGGTTTGGGAGATATTGACATTCTATTCTGAAGTGTAGGCCAAATGTCCTGTGTGCTTATATATCTATATAAGCCGCACAACAGCTAAATCAGTCTAAAAAAGAAATTTCTGAAAATTTGCATAAATCAAGGCTTTAAGGACTATCACACATATTTGTCCTATGAGTACAAGTACTGTGCTAAAGACAGAGAAGGAGGGCAGGTGGCCTCTAGGAGCTGGCCATCGTGTGATGAGCTGAATATCTGAAATTGTGTATAATGACACAAGAAAGGTATGATTAGGTACCACAATAAACATTTTAAGTTCAGAGAAGGTGGTGCTCACAGAATGTGAAGAAGGGTGCCTTGAGCTGCACTGCGGGAGACAGAGACGGGAGTTGGATGAGCTTTCTAGAAAAGAAACAGCATGAGCAAAGGCTTGGAAACCCATGCTGAGTATGGCATGTCTTTAGCCAACAGAAAATTGACTGAAGCCTAGAACTTCTGTTCTAGGAGAGATGAGAAACATAAATTCTTTGTTGCTGCACCTTAGTTGTTCATTGATTGCTTTCCCATATGTGCCTTGACGGAGGGGCTACAGCAGAGTAAGTGACCCCTTGCTCAAGCCAGTGACCTTGGGCTCAAGCCTACGATCTCGGGGTTTCGAACCTTGGTCCTCTGCATCCCAGTCCAATACTCTATCCACTGTGCCACCATCTGGTCAGGCTATACATACATTTAATGAGGATTTGCCAAGTCTACTAAAACACATTTGAGAATTACTGCTTTTCTGTATTCATATTTTAATCTATTCAATTTCAATAGTTTTGAAACAAATTATAGGAAACATTGTCTTTACCACTCAGGAATTTATAATTTAAATGGGAGCCTGCCCAGTGGTGGAGCAGGGGATAGAGCACTGACCTGGGACACTGAGATCCCAGGTTCGAAAACTGAGATCCCAGGTCACAGGCTTGAGTGTGGGCTCATTCACATGATCCCATGGCCACTGGCTTGAGCCCAAGGTTTCCGGCTTGAGAAAGGGGTCACTGCTTGGCTTGAGCCCCTCGGTCAAGGCTTGTATGAGAAGCAATCAATGAACAGCTAAAGTGACACAACTATGAGTTGATGCTTGTCATCTCTCTTACTTCCTGTCTCTCTCAACAAACAAACAAACAAACAAACAAACAAACAAACAAGAAAGGCAGACTACTGTAGCCTCTGGCTGAAATATGGTAAGCTGTAATAGTACTTGCATGTAAATTCTCTAAAGTGAAATAGTATATTTCCATATACTTCCCCCTCACTAACAGTTACTTAAGAGTTAAATGAGATTGAATGAGTTAAGAGCTCTTCCACAGAGGCCCCCTGTATTCTCAGCTGCTGACACACACAGTAGGTGCTTAATAAACATCTTATAAACCAACAAATTAAAGGATTTAATATAGCAGGGAGTCAGAGATTTTAGGTCCTGTTACTGATTTTGTCACACATTTATTTATCAAATAGATTTGGGTATTAGCCCCTTTGTACTTATTTTTTTCCTCTTTTACATAAATATGGTGATGCTCGAGATACTGTGTGCAAAATGGTTTGTACTCCTGGGAAGAAAGGGATCTTATAAATAGAAGGCATTGTTCAGGTTACCCACACCATTCAAATTTAATTTGTACCACATGGAATATGTGGAAGGTCCATGACCTCGGTAATGAAAGCTGCTGAGCCCTTGATGCCCACGGTAAGAGGCTTTTGCTCCTTGTTTTTCTGGCTGCAAGAGAGTGACTGCTGTTTCCCCTGCCTGCCTGTGATGCACTTATTTCTTCAATCTCATCCCAGTTTCTCATTATGAATACTAACACAGGCAGGTCCTTTAAATTGGAGAGGGTAGAAGGTGCATACATCTGAAAGAGCAGTAATAAGGGCCCTTAACTTAAGAATGAAGAGTTGAGAGAGATGGTTAAAGAACACTGACTAGGATGTACGAGAAAAGACAGATCAATCCCAGCGATTCATCATGCCAGGAGCTGTCCAAATAATCAAAGGTATCAGCCAGTGTGATGTATAGTTGATGTCATTTGGCGAGACCCTTAACAAGGCGGCTAGTACAACAGCTGCTGCTGGTCAGTGAGTATCACAGCACATGCCAGGCCAGGGCAGGGGAACACAGACCATCCATCATTGACCCAACCTAATGGCCAGGCTTATTAGTAAACATTCTCTGTGGCTGACAGCTTGTAATGGTACAGGATGTTACCCTACTGTCCCCCAAATAAACCGACCCACCTGACAGATGTGTGAAATCTGTGGTCCCTCTTCAGATTCTCTGGGTAAGTATAATTTATTCCATTTTATTTATAGAGGCAAGAATGAGTTCTTAGGAAGAATAAGAGAAGGGGGATGTGTATAAAGCCGCCATTTAGCAAATGCATTCATAATCTATTCTTTCTTCAGGATGGCTTTTCTCTTCTTAACCGTAAATCAGAAAAGTGACAGTGTATGTTGACATACATGCATTATTCCATAGGCACTAGTGTAGGTAAGTTTCATCTATATCTCTTTCTACTATGGATCAGAAATTCCCAAAGTGGAAATAAAATCCTCTCTCTGTACTAAAGCTACCTAAGTCTACTTTAACTACATTATGTTCTTGGAGGGGATATCTTAATGGACTAAGTACGAGGCTTGAAATTTCTAGACTTCCTGGAACCACAGGTTCAATTCCCAGCTGAAATGGCTCAGTCCCACAGTCTTCACTGGCAGATAAATTAAGATACTGAGAAGCTTACTGTGCACAGATCTTTTAGATGAGGTGTTGTAACCCATAATCTCATCTATTTTTTTTAAGTGGATGTTAAACTTGATTCTGGTGTTTTTGACCTTGTTGAAGAATTCCATATAAAATGCATGGTGAATGTGATGCTTATCATTCAAAAGGGATGTACCATTTAGGAATGCATCATCTCCCAAGTTTGATATGCTTCTTAAGAATCTGGGTTTTGAGCCTAACCGGGCGGTGGCACAGTGGATAGAGCACTGGACTGGGATGTGGAGGACTCAGGTTCGGAACCCCGAGGTTGCCAGTTTGAGTGCGGGCTCATCTGGTTTGAGCAAAGCTCACCAGCTTGGACCCAAGGTCGCTGGCTCGAGCAAGGGGTCACTCAGTCTGCTGAAGGCCCGAGGTCAAGGTACATATGAGAAAGCAATCAATGAACAACTAAGGTGTGCAATGAAAAACTGATGATTGATGCTTCTCATCTCTCTCCATTCCTGTCTGTCTGTCTCTATCTATCCCTCTCTGTGACTCTCTGTCTCTGTTAAAAAAAAAAAGAGTTAGGAAGAAGTAATTGGAATCGCAATAACCTGCCTATTTCAAAACGCAGATTCTTTTTTTTTTTTTTTTTTTTTTTACAGAGACAGAGAGAGAGAGTCAGAGAGAGGGTGACCGCGGGCCTTCAGCAGACCGAGTAACTCCTTGCTCAAGCCAGCGACCCTGGGTCCAAGCTGGTGAGCTTTGCTCAAGCCAGATGAGCCCGCACTCAAGCTGGCGACCTTGGGGTCTCGAACCTGGGCCCTCCGCATCTCAGTCCGACGTTCTACCCACTGAGCCACCGCCTGGTCAGGCTCTTTCCTAACTCTTCACCTTTTATTTGCCTAGACTTGAACTACCTGTCTGACCTTACCCTTCAATGCATCTTACTCTTGGCCTGGTTTTGGCTTGCCTCTCTAGTTTTGGCCATTGACCCTTTGAACTCTGGCAGAGGGTAATTCTTCAAACCCTACTTAACAACTCAGATCTGGATTTCCCCTACTCTGACTCTGAGATTGGTGTGATTCCTCAAGTCTTACTTCAGTGTCTGTACATGGAGAAGGAACATGGTATAACCAAAAGAGCGCTGGCTTGGGAGAAATTGAGACAGTTTCCTCAAATGGTTCCTTAGGATTGTTCCTCTACTGCCTCTATTCATTCCTTGTCCCGTGCTCTAGTACCAGTATCGCTACTAAGTGGTTCCATAATGATGGGCGACTCACTTGAACTATCTACATTTTGATCTGTAGAATGAGTGGGCTGGGCTACATAAATTCATGGCTCTTTCTCAGCTCTAAGATTCTCAGATCCTCCTTTGTTTCTACCTAGGGCTCCTGTTACCTGGGCTGAATTCAGCTCAATAGAGAAAGAAACTAGAAAACCTTTTAAAATCTAAATTTTATGTATCATCATCATCATCACTAATAAATGCCATTTGAACATTAATACTCTGTGTTAAAAATTTCATATAATACAGGGAATATTGGCACTTTGGAAATTTATATGAAGTGAGAGGAGACTAAACAACATAGCCTCAAAGAGAAATGTATTTTTTGTTTGTTTGTTTGTTTATTCTGAGGAGTGAAAGAAGTGCAGTTTGCTGGTCAGTAGTGGTGGTAAAGAGCATGGACTCTGGAACCAAACGGTCTGCTCTGAATCCAGATTCCATTACTTCCTAGCAAACTGCTTTCTATGCCTCAGTTTTCTCATCTGTAAGATAGGATATACCTTATAAGGTTGTCATGAGGATAAAATGAGTTGCTGTTTGAAAAGTGCTTAGAACGGTGCCTGATACATAGTAAGCACTATGCAGATGTTGCTTAAATAAAGAAAAATACTGGAGCTAAATTCTGTAAGTCATTTCAAAGTATGTTTCTATGTATGTCCTAGCATTAATAAGTAGCAGAGATATTATGACCCATCTTTAATATCTAGAAGTAAGTTGTAGGATATGTATCATGAAACATTGATATGAATCAAGATCAATAAGAGTGGTAGAACCATAATCATATATGTAGTGTATGTGTGGCGGGGGTGGAGGGGTGGAGAAGGGAAAGAAACAGAATGGAAAAGACAAGGGAAGGAAAGAGAAGGGCGAAATCTTCCTAACCCACCAAGGAAAAGTCTGTTTATAAATCCCTTTACATTTTTTTCTCTTGTGTGTATTTTGCCTAGCTCAAGGACAGGCTATATTATAGAACATTTGTGTTGTTAATAAACCTCCCATAGAGAACATCGACACTTCAACAATCCTAAATGTTTTTTGACATCTGGCCAGAGCTAGTAACAGATGCTTCTTTCTATAGGTTGGCTTCGGCTTTTGGAGCACCACTCAGCTAGTGCTGCAGGACTGTGTTAAATTCTCAAACGGTATCCAACATGTAGACAAAGGTAGGCATAATTTAAGCCTTGAATGAGGTACTGTGCTAGAACTGGGGAAGTGGTCTGGATGACATCTAGCAGACTCCACTTATGTGCTAGCAGTTGTTCTAAGTGATTTACATGTATCAACTCATTCAGTTCTTTTAACAATCGTATGAGGTAGACACTCTCCCATTTGACAGATGAAGGAACTGAAGCATAGAGAGATTAAGTAACTTCTCTAGGTTACACAGTTTGTGAATGTCAGAGCTCGTAGTCAAGGCTTTTAGCTTACTGGTTGGTGTTTAAAGCCAGATTTCAGAGATTTTAGGAAGTTGAAGGGAGAACTAGGCACCACAGATCTGGACTAAAGAGGCTGGTGTGGTGGGATTCTTAATAGCACAAAGAAGTTTATTTTTGTCAGGGATGTTGTAGGTTATCAACAAGTATGTGGAAAGTATGACTATTCTTTTCAGCTTAGGGAGTGTTGAAGTTTTAATATAAAAAACTTATTTTATTTTGGTTTTAATTATATAAGTTTGGCAATGAAGAGAAAGATGAGCATCAGTTGTCTGGAAGGATCAACTCAGTTGGCAAAAATATACCTTTTATTTTGGTTGTCATAAAATATTTAGTTTTTTTTTACTCACAGGTTCAATACATCACCACAACCTTCCACTCCCGCCCTTAATCTTGAGTATATATTTTGCATGTTGCTGAACACCAACATTACCCTCCTCAATTAAAACACCAGAAAGACATTTTAACCTAAACACTATTCTTCAGATTAATGAAATCCAATAGCAACTCTTTCACCTCTGGGCTATTCCAAACCAAACGCTAATGACCAAAGACCATTCCTCATCTTGTGCTTGGATAGGGAACTTTGAGAAATGAGTCTTGGGCTCTGTCCAGCTTGTAGTGGAAAATGAGCATGTCGCAAAACTTCGTTTCAAAATTCACCTCCTTGTTGCCAGTCTCCATGGGAAGGGCAGAGCCTCCAGACTCAGACCCTAAACTGAAAAATCCTTCTCACTTTTCAACAATGCCCCTTTGGGTTGGAAAGCAGGTCAGGCACACTTGTCCAGCCATGGCCACTCCTGGGCTGTCTACTCTAGGGCTAAAAAGGATGCTGATTTCCTGGAATATCTGCCCTGCAATTTTTACAGGAACAGCTTCATTAAATTAAAAATAATAAACCAGGCAATTTTCTTGTTGAAACTTGCTTCTTAGAACTTGCCGTCCACAGGGAGCCTTCCAGGATGTCTCCTCATGTCCATTTCAGGTCAGGGCATCAACCAAGTTTTGTTTGTATTAAATTGGAAGGCTTCTTCCTTCCTTCCTTCCTTTCTTTATTCCTTCCTTTCTCTCTCCCTCCCCCCTCTCTTCTTTCTCCTTCTTTCTTTCTTCTTTCTTTCTCTTTTTTTCTCCCTCCCTCCCTCCCTCCCTTCCTTTCTTCCTTCCTTTCTCCCTTTCTCTCTCTCTTTCTTTCTTTTTTGAAAGGTGTCATTTTTCTTTTTTTTTTTCCCCATGGAAAGTCTCTTTTTACAGATTCTTCCAGAACTGCTGGATGGGGGCAGACAAGATCACACCCAGCAAAAGAATAATTTGCTGACTGACTACGTGAAATAAACACACACACACATATAAAGAAACAAAATCATCTCTTAAATTTGTTCTGTGAATGAATAAACATATAGGACATTAACATATATCAAAGTGGAATAGAATAGAGGCATAATAAAATATTCACTGGACTGCTCTTCATATAAAAATACACTTACTAAGACACTGTGTAGTCCTTGATGATAACCAAGTGTCTTAAAATGTTATCTCATGTAATCCTCATGATGTAGGATATAGATGTGATGTAGATGATGAGGAAAAATGGCACCAGCATTTAAAGAACAAAAAAGGTCTCATACCAGTTAAGGGATAGAAGCAGGTAGGATTTAGGTTTCTCCGTCCCAGGTTCTTTAAAGTTAAACCATTAAGGGTTCGCAAGTTAGTGGGCACAGAGGTTTCCAGAGCAGGTGAATTTGCCACACCTGGCACCTTACAGATAAACTTTCAGAGCCTCGCCTCTGTTCCTTTGGATCTCTGTATGCATTTCTGGTTGAGATAACTAGAAATTTACATTTTTAAACAAACTTCTCTAAATAATTCTATCATTCAGCCATGTTTGAGAGGTATCTTGGACACCAATGTTCTCTCAGACTAATACTTATAACATTATTTCAGAAACAACTAATAATGCAGTGGGGCTTATTGCACTAACTGTTGTAAAAGCATGCATTACAAGAAAACCACACACACACACACACACACACACACACACACACACACACACGATACCATTTCACACACAACAACAAAACAGCATGTTGTAGAAAGAGGGCTGAGTGAAAAACAAGAATACCCAGATGCCAAAAGAAAAAGTGAACTAATAACCAGCATAACTGAGGATGGGTACTACACAAATGCTTTGCATAGATGAGAGAATTTCAGAAAATGAATTACTTGAGGCATAGTTAAGGAAAGCAAAGAATTTAACCGGAGACATGATAACTGTCCCCAAATATTTGAAGGGCTGTCCCAATACAATGGGTAGTAGCGGGAGTACTGGAATCTGTGAGCAGAAGCTAATAAAATGGAGGGCTAGGCTCAGCATCAGGAAGATCCTTACGCCTTGGAGCACTGCTGCTATCTTTAGCCCTGGGGAGCAATGGTGGCCACGAGGTAGGAAGCCCCACCTCACTGACCTCACTGTAAGGGTTAAGCAGTGACTGTATGACCTCATTTTTTTTTTTTTTTTAACAGAGACAGAGAGAGAGTCAGAGAGAGGGATAGATAGGGACAGACAGACAGGAATGGAGAGAGATGAGAAGCATCAATCATCAATTTTTCGTTGCGGCACTTTAGTTGTTCACTGATTGCTTTCTCATATGTGCCTTGACCGAGGGACTATAGCAGACCGAGCGACCCCTTGCTCAAGCCAGTGACCTTGGGTCCAAAGCTGGTGAGCTTTTTGGCTCAAGCTGGCGACCTCAAGGTTTCGAACCTGGGTCCTCCTCATCCCAGTCCGATGCTCCATCCACCGCGCCACCGCCTGGTCAGGCTGTATGACCTCATGTTAACAGAATCTTATACTGATTGGGAAGTTGGCTTTATCCTCTGTAATTCCTTCGTTTCTCTATACTCTCCATTCTCAAAATATCCATGTAGAATAAATAAAGCTTTACATTATTGATATGGATTTTATAGCCAGACAGACTTTTATTTACTGAATATATTAGGGTGACATTGGTTAATAAAATTATATAGGTTTCAGGTATATGATTCTATAATGCATCATCTGTATATTGTGTTGTGCTTACCACCCCAAGTCAATTCTCCTTCTAGCCAGAGAAACTGAATCAAGATGCCGAGGTGAGCTGCCAAAACCGATGCTCTTGTTAGCAAAGCTGAGAATGCATCTGTCCTTCCTGGCCTTCTTCCCTCTTGTCCCTCCTTGCTCTAACCTACAAACCACTTAGGTGCTCTTAGGAAACACTAAAGCCCAATGGGATATAGCCTGAATGCTGCTATTTTTAGGTCAGTCACTTTGGAACTTAAAATGTAGATGCCTGGGCATCCTCCAGATTAACTGAATTAAAACCATGGGAACAGGACGCAGGAATCTGTATGCACAGCCAGGTTGGGGTACCACCATTTCAGACTCCCTTCAATCTGAAATAGGGGACAGGAAATCTGATAATCGTGTGTTGTGCATACTATTCTTTGTAACTGCTGATAGATTTTTATGAGTCCATAACATCACCAGGTGAGGACCTTTCCAGATAAATGTTTCATCATCCTCGCTTTATATGTACACAGGCCCAAATATTTATAAAACTATCATACATTTATGTATTTACAGAAGTAGCAGTTGGCTGCAAAGGTGATGTGAACGTATTTGAGTCATTAGTAAGGGTCCCCTGTATATTTTACAGGCCTGGGTAAATGTCAAATTTTACCCAAATTAAAGCAGCATAGAGTGTATGGATATGAGAATAGTACAGAGTTAGAAAAAAAATTCCCTGCCTTTCCCATAGGCTCTGAGTAAGTATCCCATTGGATTAACTGGAGTCCACTTGATTGCTACAGTTTCAATAGCTTGTTCAGACATCGATCGGTGTCATGTCACTAGGAGAAAAGGATTAATAATAGGGTGCTCAGGTTGGCTCAATACTGCTGATAGTGCCTGACAAAAGACCGTTAGTAGGACTCCCTGGGGACACTGCCTGCACAGAAAAGCTACAAGCAACATCATTCAGCATTCTGCAGAATAATGATTAATTCTAGAACTTTAGCTTACAAAACCTAACTAACAGTTTTTGTTAATTCCAAATATATTCACTCCCTGATTTTCCTTTTCTTACGTTTCACAGGTGACCCAGAGCAGATTTCCTAACGGGTACCTGCAACTGTGATTGTGTCCTTGTGGATGTCACTGTGCCTTATTTTCAAGAGATGCATTTTTGCCGTTCCCTATCATGGGAAACGGTAAGAGAAAAGAGCAGCTTGGCCCTGGCCGGTTGGCTCAGCGGTAGAGCGTCGGCCTGGCGTGCGGGGGACCCGGGTTCGATTTCCGGCCAGGGCACATAGGAGAAGCGCCCATTTGCTTCTCCACCCCCTCCTCCTTCCTCTCTGTCTCTCTCTTCCCCTCCCACAGCCAAGGCTCCATTGGAGCAAAGATGGCCCGGGCGCTGGGGATGGCTCCTTGGCCTCTGCCCCAGGCGCTGGAGTGGCTCTGGTCGCGGCAGAGCGATGCCCCGGAGGGGCAGAGCATCGCCCCCTGGTGGGCGTGCCGGGTGGATCCCGGTCGGGCGCATGCGGGAGTCTGTTTGTCTCTCCCCGTTTCCAGCTTCAGAAAAAAAAAATACAAAAAAAAAAAAAATAAATAAAAAAAAGAAAGAAAAGAGCAGCTTAGTTTGGTGAGTGCTTTCTGAGTGTATTTTACAGAAGAAATGCTCCACTTCCACTGGGAACTCTGTAGCAATTATGGCCAGTAGGTGTCACAATCTGGGGAGGCGACAGGTTCTAGACAGTCCATTTAAAAGAAGCCCCATTTCAACTACAGAAAATTAAATGGGCTATATCACAATGAGGTTCAATGTTCGATTGGAATTAAGATGGAAGAAGATGCTAAGAGGAAACAGTGATGACTGCATATAAAATACTAGGGTGTGCGGTCCTGCTGGTCTATCTTCCTTGTTCAGCCAGAGTCTGGCCAAAGGGACTAGAAAGAAGGGGACTTTTAGTAAAAACAAAAACAGTTTGTAATTTCAACAGATCAAATATAACACTATAAAACTTAAGCCCACCAACTTTTCTCCCTGGCACCCTCCACCATCCCCATGTGACAAGAGTTCCAAGTTATTGGGTTGTTTGTTTTGGGCAGTGCAAGGTGTTAAGGGCATTTATCTCCATTGCTAGCAATTTAATAACTATATGACTTCTAACTCAAGTGCCTTTAGATAATTCTCTGAGTTTTCATAATGGCTTTATTTATTTATGCTTTAATGTCTTTCTCCTTAAGAGCTTGCAAGATGCTGGTTATTTAACATTATACATCCAGATATGAGCATTAAAAAGGCATTGGGTACCATACTGCTGTCTCCAATGGTATCTCCTCTAAAAATAACACAATTAACTTGATGTCAGCACCCAGCTTGTTCTTATATATAGGTTTCTTAAAAATAGCCAGACTACTTTAATTAGAGCTACAGACTATTTTAATTATTCCTAAAAGACTGAGTATATACTCCACTGACTACAGTAAATATATGAGATAGAAGGCAGTTCTCTAGGAAACTATATATGCTAATGACTATGTTTTTTAGTCACATTCATGGAAAGATGTTCAGGATAAAGTTGGTACAGGGCTCTAGATGGACAATTGCTAAGATAACTGAGGCTACATGTCACCTGGTGTGGGGGAAATGGCATCCAGAGTCCAAAACATCAACATTTTGAGATTTAAGCTAAATACATTGCTCAAGTCAACTCAATTGTACTGTGATCCAGCACAATCCTGTAAACCTTTATTTAGCATCTGTAATGTGTCAGGTAATGTTCTAAGAGCCCCAGGAGTACCAAGATAAAGAAGAAATAAATTTAACTTTCAAGGAGTTATTTTTCTGGTAGGAAAGATAGTTGAATAAAATAATAGACATGAGAAATAAAAAACAAAATTATAGACATGCATTAATACAAAACAGATAAAGGACATGAGTAGTGGTGTAATATGGTAGAATATGTATCAAATTTGAAATCATGTGGTCTTTGGTTTAAATTCTAGGTGTTTCAATTGCTTGCATAAAGCTTTGGGGAAAATACTGTAACTGTTTTTAGCCTTGGTTTTGTGAGGGTTTTTTTGTTTGTTTTTAAATGTGTTTTGACGCTTTTATTTTATTTTATTTAAAAATTTTTTTATTTGTTCATTTTAGAGAGGAGAGGGAGAGAGAGAGAGAGAGAGAGAGAGAGAGAGAGAGAAGGGGGGAGGAGCTAGAAGCATCAACTCCCATATGTGCCTTGACCAGGCAAGCCCAGGGTTTCGAACCGGCAACCTCAGCACTTCCAGGTCGACGCT
Organism: Saccopteryx bilineata; assembly: GCF_036850765.1. Classification (NCBI taxonomy): domain Eukaryota; kingdom Metazoa; phylum Chordata; class Mammalia; order Chiroptera; family Emballonuridae; genus Saccopteryx; species Saccopteryx bilineata. Next base: position 376,975,764 of record NC_089491.1, read on the forward strand.
TTATCCACTGCGCCACCACAGGTCAGGCTGTTTTTGAGAATGGGGATAATGCCTACTTGGAAATGCTTTGTGAGGCTTAAGCAAGGCAAGACTTGTAAAGATATCAAACATGGTTCCTGGCATGTTTCCTAACAAGAGCTCAAGAAATGTTTCCTCTCTCTATCTCTCTCTGTCCCTCCCCCTACCCCCTGTGTGTGTGAAGGCATCACAGAGGAGACAAAGACAGAGTTGGGTTTAGAAGGATGAATAGAAGTTCTCTAAGAATAAAGGAACACATATGGGAAAAAGGAGATGTAAAAAGTGGGAAATATCTGGTGTTGTTTATACAGTGGTACCTTGAGATACAAATTTAATTCATTCTGTAATCGAGCTCGTAAGTCAGTCAACTTGTGTATCAAACTGCTGATACTGGACCCCAGCGCCAACTCACCAACTAGCGGCAGCTTCCCGAATCACAACTCATATCTCAGAATTTTGCTCGGATCTCGAACAAAAATACGGACCGAGTTGCAGGTCATATCTTAAAAATTCATATGTTGGTCTGTTCATATCTCAAGGTACCGCTGTATATAAAAGAGGCAATGAGCAGCAAAGGGAGATGAAGCTAATGAGAGGGCACTAATCTACAATGAAACTGAAAGACTATACTTTCAGGGACCATTTCTATAGTTTCTTACAATGAAACTGAAAAATTAACACGAATATATATACTTGAGGACTGTCAGAGAATGTGTGTTCATGGAGTATTAGGCATCATGACAGTTGTATGTCTATAGAGTAGCAGACGGTCCTAACTTGTCATGTAACTATGAAGTTTGAACAGAGTCTCAAAAGTTACCTTTCATTATTCTAGTGAGTTCATCAGTATTTCTCATAGGCTTCATTCAGTAGCAAACTTCAGGGAAAAATCAACTACAACTAAACTCTGGAATGCATCTAAATACCCAAGATGCTGCTGGACAATGTATTAAATTGGGATAAGCATGATCAGAAAGATATTTAATTGTCCGTAAATCACAGCTTTTAGTAGTGCAGCAAAACCAAGGGTGGCTGGGAATGTCGGTGTTCACCTTCCAAATCTGAGAACACACAGTATTTGTAAATGTAAGATGGTATTCCACTCCCAAAATAACATCACCCAGAGGCAAGTCTCATATATACTTGGGCCAGAAATCATAGCTTTTGCCCTTGTTTTATTCATTATAATCCTATAGTCAAAACACACCAGACATATAGGAAGATCTGACTTTATTATAACAGTCTGTATGTAGCTCAAGGGACCACACATTTTTTTTTTCCAAATGGCTTAGGATGATTCATTGATTTAAGACAGAAACCACCCTAAGGTTTTGGCTGGAACTGCAGATACAATTTGAAGGATAAAATTCATGTGGACCTACAAGAAAACTGTTTAGCCTTTAAAAAATAGTTACAGTGGCATGGCATGATGGTGTTCCTTCAAGTCAGGGACAATACAACCAACCACAGAGTTAGCAAAGTTCAATCAAGCTCATTAAAGTTGAGAATGCTGGTATTCTTTTGTTTATTCAATAAATGTACACTGAGTACCTTCAGAGTTTTAGGTTCTAGAGAGACAAAAAGGAGATAATTGCCCTCAATTCTTCCAGAGAAGAAGGACACAGAATGTAGCTAAATAATTTTAATACAAATTATCTTCTATCAGATTCCATAGAATCACAGAGGAGAGGAACAAACTCTTCTCAAACCTTGGATATTGCATTATTGTTATTGGAATACACCATATGCAAAGGTTTATGCACTACAGTGGTTCTCAATAAATATTCATTGAATCAATGAATAAAAAGCAGCAATAAAGCCCAAATATAAATTTCTTATAATATTAAGTTACTGAATCACTTATTGAGATTAAAGATATATAACAGGCCTGACCTCTGGTGGCACAGTGGACAGAGCATTGGCCTGGAATGCTGAGTTCACTGGTTTGAAACTCAGGGCTTGCCTGTTCAAGGCACATACAAATGCTTCTCACTCCCTCTCTCTCTCAACCCTCCCCTTTAAAATCAATCAATAAAATATAAAAAAAAAAGAAATATAACAAGCATTTAGTGTAATTTAGGCAATTTATGGGACCATGGAAGATGTTTGCCAATGAAGGAGGGACAGATAGGGATGCAGAGATTAAAGTTTGAGTTGAATCTTAAAGGAAGAGTAGGACTTCACCAGACAGAAAGAAGAGTGGGAGGAAAGAGACAGATAATGAGTTCAGTTCAGACATAATTGGGTTTTAAGGACAATCAGATGAACAAAGCTGATTTTAAAATATTGACTATCTCACCAAACTTCTGAGAAAGAAAAGATATTCTGTAATATATAATCATGAAACTTGACATAGGCTTAACATGCAAGGCCTAAAAAATAGATTTTGCTACTGAAGTAAAAATTTTAATAAATGCATAAAGTTAACCTTAGGCATGGGGGTTTGGGGCTTCATCACATGACTACTATTATATTATGAACACTATCACGTGCCATTGTTAAGATGAATCAGAGAAATGTTAGCGAATTGGCAAAAGGTTTGGAAGGCTAGTAGGTTATTCTGGATGTATCGAAAAGACCAAAATAAAGATTAGGAAATGTTTTAAGATCCTTAAACAAAAGATGTCCAGAAGAAGACAGTATTAATATCAACTCTAAAAACATAGAGAGAGGTATCTTTAGTTACCCAGAAAAGCCTGTAGATAAGAGACATTAACTTAGTGACTGAAAAATAAAAATACCTGATATTATTTCTGAATTTCTGAGAGTAAATAGCAACAAATCAAACATACCCTTTAAAAATATGAATCCTTGGGGTGACAGCAACTTCCTAAAGACAGAAATGAATTTAACACAATATCCATCTCTGGACAATGAAATTCACATTCCTTCCTCATGCCACCCCAATTAAAGGGAAAGACTCTCAGCCTGACAACCTGCCCTTCAGTATTGCAGACCCAGGCTGAGGGCAGATCCAGTGACCTCCTCCTGAATAAAAAGGGGAAGGGGATTGGGCAGTAAATTCTGTCCTGGCGAACACGAGCTCGGCAGTAAATCGGAATCCTCTCCGTGCCCTCTTTATTATCACATTCACAGCATGAAGTTATGAGCTTCCTCACAGCTCCTGCTATAAAAATGTGATGGATGGTAGGGAAACCTCAGGGAGTTAATCTATTCTTCCATTAAATTTTACTTTAATTGGTCTGTGAGTCAATCAGAAACTCACTAGACAGTGAATTAAGAAAGAAAAGAATGAAATAGAAAAAGAGCTTTCTTTTGCAGTTACTATATTATAATGCAGGATTAGTCTTCCATTGAAAGAAAAGAATGACCATTGGTCCATACAAATAATCCCTGGCCCTGAAAAGAAAATGAGAGAAAAACAGGCAACCATGAATCCTACTCACTGGTGACATTAATACATATGACATTTATACATACTCACACACCCCCCACCTGGAAAAAGAAAAAGCAGGCTTCTTAGACCTCCTCTACCTGCAACTCCACCTCCACTACCAGTAATTAGTAAGGGGGAGAGAGAGAGGAAGAGGGAGAGGGGGAGAGAGGGAGAAGTAAGAGGGAGAAGGAAAGGAGAGTGAGAGTGAGGGGGAGGGGGAGGGGGAGGGGGAGGGGGAGAGGGAGAGGGAGAGGGAGAGGGAGAGGGAGAGGGAGAGGGAGAGGGAGAGGGAGAGGGAGAGGGAGAGGGAGAGGGAGAGGGAGAGGGAGAGAGAGGGAGAGAGAGGGGAGGGAGAGAGAGAGAGAGAGAAAGAGAGAGAGAGAATCGCTGCCCCTAGGAAAATTAGCACAAAGAACAATAAGCTGGTAAGACTATTATCAGGAACATCACTCTGTAGGTACAAAGAAGGTAGATGCTAAAGACCAAGGATGGATCAGCTGAAATTTTCATGGGTTCAGTTGGTAAAATGTTTGTGCAGTATTTAAGGCCATAATGGGCTCTGATAAAGATTCTCAGAATCTAATAATGGCCTCTCTGGACTTCTTGTCTAATTAGTGGAATAAGGAGTGAGCCAGCTTGGAACTGAGCATTGCTGGAGATGAGGAAGAGGGGAAAAAAACCCTAAGCTCAAAGAAAAATAAACCAGAGTGAAGCAGAAGAAAAACAAGAGCAGCCAGGGCTTTGAAAACTGTGCTCCTGAGCTGACAACTGAAGTTTATGCCTTGAAATATATGATAATAAGGTTTTATGGGAGTGAGCCCCAGGGACCCAAATGTCTCTCTGTAAACAACAGACTTCAGGGAAAAGCCCAAGTTTGAGTAATATACTCAGTCTCCACTCATGATAAAAAAAAAAAAAGCGAAAAGCTGTGAAGACAGGAAATAACTCCCTTTATTCTAACTGTAGAACCATGAGTTGCAGCAAATGCCCTCTGAGGGCAAGGACAATTGACAACCAGTGTAGAAATACAGTTGTCCCATGTTAAGAAAAAGAATTAAGCCTCAGCTGCCTCAAAACCTGAGGTTGTACGAGAAGAACCTAGTAAAGTGCTGCTGGTCTACCCTTAACACATAGGCAATATATGTCCAGAAACCAAATGGTTTATTGTGCATGTCACTCCAGTGGAATTATTGGAGCAGCATCAGAATGACCGAATCCTTGAAGCGTGTACTATTCATCCCCAGTGTTGCAAAGGGTTAAACCTGAAAGAGTTGCCTGTTCCCACTGATCCACATCTCAGGCCAGGTTACCTAGAGGGATATTACCAGCTGAACTTCGTACATAGCATGAGGATTTCCTTTGGAGACTAGGGTCAGGTAAAGCTCAAAGGCAGCCTTAAGCAAGTACTAAATGATGAAAGTCCCCAGTGTGCTCTGCAACTAAATCAGGTTGCCTTTAAAATTCTTCATCCTCAATGACAATAGCGCTATCTTCTTTATACACATGTAAAGCCATGAGACAGTAAAGTGCTATTTCTATAGGCATTAGTTCCACTTTATATATTAAAAAGGTATTTGTTGTGCCCTAATCACTCCAGGTCCAGGATCATAAGGGACCTTGTTTCTTGGTGGGAGGCTATAGTGTGAAAGGTTACTTAGTTATCACTAGCCTCTAGCTATGCTGGAACACCACACATGGGGCTCCTCAAACAGGAAGTCAAAGTCAGGCCTGACCCCTGGATGAACTCGGTGGGTTTTCAGGCAAGGAGCCTGATGAATCTCCAGGGACAGTGCTGCTCTGTGCCTCTGTGCCCGTATGTAAGTGTTTACTCCTCTGTGTGCATGTGTGGAAGTGGGTGGTAGCAAAGGGAAGGAGGGTGTGAAAGTTCTGGATAATTATGAAAATTAGATCTTTTACAGCAGGCTTCAAGCTCAATTTGGGCTGACAGCTCATGAACAGATCATCTGAAGTCTTAATAGGCCAATACTGGTTCAATAGTTGTACGGTTAAATCATGCACATTTGTGCCACAGCTGACACAGAAAGCAGACCCATATGCCTCAGAGGGATCATGCGGATGAGTCTATATTTAACACTCTTCCTCTCTGGGGAAGGCTAAACAAAGCAAAACAAAACACATCTAAAATCATGTGATGACTTTTGCCAGCCAAAGAAATATTCCACCGTTCTTTTCACTATAAAACATCTACTAGTACAAATGATATATGATTAATAAAGCCATTCTAAAGATATTTAATATTGATGCCTTCTTGAAATATTTCTGAATTCAGCAGTAACAGATATTATCTTCCAAATTGCCTACATTCAAAACCAACTGGCTGGATCGCGGTGGGAAATTTTTTTTTTCCTACTTTCTAGTTACCTGTCCCCAAAGCACTGACTTTTCTCCTTTCCATTCTCTGATGTTAGTTTTGTAAAATGATGTCAAAATATCCAGGCCCCTGACACATCCTGAATGCTGAAAGAATGTGTTTCCTGAATATTCCTGATAATGGGCTTAGTACTACAGGGGTTAATGAGGTTGGGCAAGGCAGCATTTCCTGTCTGCAGGAGAACTGAATCCAAGAACATTAGAATCATTTTTGTATTTTTCTCTGTGTTTGCAGCAACGGCTTCTCCTTGCAGCTTCACATGGGGGAAAGGATAAAGCAGTATTGCTAACCTGCCTGGCATCTGGCTTCCAGCCGGGAGAGAGGCTCATCCACCTCACCCCTCAGGCTTCTTTAACTGAATTAGCCGTATTAAGTGCCTTGGTAGCCCAGGGAATGAATGTCGTCGATCAGTGCCTGAGAAGGCATGTTTGGAGGGTATAATTCTGCCGGAGGAGAATGGACTCCCCGGCACATGGGCCTAAACTGCGGAGTAACAGAGCCCTAAATCTCCAGTTGCAGATTTACAGCCTCCATTCTCCTTCTTTACTGCAAATACAATCCGGCAGTAATGGTCTAACACAGCAACACCATCACCAACTGGCTGATGGCTCGCATAAAAGCAATGTCAACCAAAAACTATGAGTTTATAAAAGGGAACAAACCCTCAACAGTGACAAGAACATGAAACCCATTAACAATTTAAACACTCTCCATTTTTTATTTCCTACCTTGAAGCTATTATTGCTGATAGAAAGCATCTCAGTGGAATTAACTATTGCAAGGGAGGGTTAGGAAGCTAGTTTAACTCTTAAGACAGGAGATTATGTGGTTTGAACCATTTGATGGTGTGGTTTGAACCTTTGTTAATAAGAATGCCACCTGGTAACCTGTAACTCAAAAGAAGATCTCAGAAAATTGCAGGTGTGATAGGATCTTCCCTAGCAGGCCTATCAAATTATTCTCAGGGATCATACTGAATAAATGTGATTGGGATTAGACTTGCTGGTCTATTGAACATGCCAAGACTTAGACCTATATTGAAGAAGAAATGATAGAATATTTTTTGGAGGAACTCGTATAAAAACCAAGGAGTAAATCTTGGCATTAGGATATTCAGTGTTCATATGGTTTTTATCTCAGTGATAGCTCTAATCCCTTATAGGGACACAGTCACCAGAATATTTCCACTTTGCAGATTGGCTATACCTGGGCTATGATGTAAAATGTAACATGTCATACAGTATTACCTTCCAGTCTTTAGAGAATCAGTTACAAAGAGTATAACTAATTTGCCCAACTTAACTACAGGACTCTCCCATTTAAAAAAAGATTACTATGGAATTCTTTGGGGGAAAATGTTTGGGTAAACCATCTTCTTCCCCACCCTTCACTGCCAGAGAAAATGCAGATAGGACCTTATGGAGATATATGAGATCATCATTGGATAATTTACCCCCAACAAAAATTCTTCCCTCTGTTCTTTAAATCAGACAAACCAAATGGCAACAACAAAGTCGTTCCTTTTGTAATTTTGAGCTTTATGTATATGTAAATTTGGTAAACAGTTCATCTTTTAGAAATAGGGTCTTAACACTGAAAAGAAAAGAAACCTTGTTTTTGCTATGTTGAATATGGTCACATATATCTACATAAGCAGTGCCAATGAAGTTAAAGCTCCTGATTTACATATATTGTGCTAATTATTTGAGCAATTTAATATAAAATTTAATCTGTACTAATGGGCCTGAGGGAAGTACAAATAAAACTGAGGAGTAAATACTTATTTTGCAGTGAAATGAATACCATCAATATATATATATAAAACACCGGTTTCAGTGAGACATGAGATATTGCATTGTAAGCATATTCCCACATATTTGGCAATTTAAAAATGTGTTGCCTCACAAAGGAATATCAACAAATCTGCAGATTCTCTTAACATGGGCTAGTTTTAAGAAAGGGGTCATTTCATGATGCTTTTGTTACATGTACATAAATTTTGAACTGAGCAGACATTGCACCTGTTGGTTATAAGTGTCTCCTCCTCCAAGAAATGGAAAGAAAAACACTGAGAATAAGAAATAAGAGAAGTTAAACAAAAGACAAGAAACAAAGAACAAAATAAAAGTCATTTTTTTCCCCTACTGGGCAAGGAAATCAAGCTACAGTAATTCTTGTTATAATAGTGTTAGAAAATGGTGAGCCTTAATGCCTGATAATGACCAAAGCTAATATGGTTCTGCTTTCAGTGTGTATAACATTTAAGGAAGCAGCAGAATGCAGGGCAGCTTTTTGGACCTATACAATCAACTCCAGTGAAGCCTTTTCTCTAGCTTGAGTCATAACCATAAATACTACCCATCCCCACATTCCAGTAACAAAGTCCTTCCTTCCTCCTGTGCCCCTATACAAAGGGGACAACACTGTGTTCGGTGGGAACATCTTGAAATAAGATATCGTTCCCCAAATGGAAGGAAGTCACAGGGGAGATTGACGCCATAAAGGCAGTTCTATCCCATTGAAACGCCAGCAGATGGGGTCATAAACATTTCCTTCTCCCCTTGCTAACAGCGACGGAGTCAGCTTCATCTTTATCTTTATCTTTATCTTTATCTTCCTGTCAGGTCATAAATACCTCTCACTCAAGCCTCACACACAGCTGGGCCATGCCAGGCAAGTTTACTTCCTGTTAAGGGTGCATTTCAGCAAACATTCAGAAGTAAGCGAGGGGAAGAAAACAGAAAACTTTGCTGATGGTACACAGCTATAGTGCAGTTAAGGAAGCTTAGAACCTCAAAAAAGGGGTTTGGTCAGATTACGAGCTGACCAAACCACCTAGCAAAAAACATAAAGATCCACTTAGAAGATGCTTTCACAGGGAAAATGGCTCCAGTAATTAGTTAAAAATTATACTTGTTACAAACAAACAAACAAACAGCTGAATAGCGTCCATGGCTTTTGTGCTTTCTTTTAGAACCTCCAGAATGCTACATGTATTCTTTCCATTTGCTCACGGGTCTGGAAAAGGAACCATAATTACAGATGATGGGCAGAGATTTCCAGGTGCAGTAACTCAATACAAAGTCCTTGATTAGCCAGAGGCTGGCGAAAGAACGTGCATCCCTTTAGTTACAGAATTTGGGCACATGACGAAGGAGTGACATTCTGACTCTTTCTTCCAGGGTAGCAGTTTGATACTTGGGAAACCATCTGCCTGAGGGACTCTTGGCAGCTCCAAAGTTGTGGAATCTAAAATGGCAGGATCCTGGGAGATAGAGGGTATCTTCCTTCTCGATTTGGCTACAGCAACTGTTTCCCGTGAATTTCCGGGATATCTGTGCTTTTCAAAAAACGATTGTAGCCTGACCAGGTGGTGGTGCAGTAGATAGAGCGTCAGACTGGGATGCGGAAGGACCCAGGTTCGAGACCCCGAGGTCGCCAGCTTGAGCGCGGGCTCATCTGGCTTGAGCAAAGAGCTCACCAGCTTGGACCCAAGGTCGCTGGCTCCAGCAGGGGGTTACTCTATCTGCTGAAGGCCCACGGTCAAGGCACATGTGAGAAAGCAATCAATGAACAACTAAGAAGTCGCAACGCGCAACGAGAAACTGATGATTGATGATTCTCATCTCTCTCGTTCCTGTCTGTCTGTCCCTGTCTATCTCTGCCTCTGTAAAAAAAAAAAAAAAATGATTGTAGTCTAGCCCTGGCAAGATAGCTCAGTTAGTTACAGCACTGTCCTGATATGCAGAGGTTGCCAGTTCAATCCTTGGTCAGGGCACACACAGGAACAGATTGATGCTCGTGTTTCTTTCTGCCTCTCCCCTCCTCTCTCTCTAAAATCAATTTAAAAATGACTGTAGTCTATATAAAACACAACCCACACTCTGATTTTTTAAAGCCAGCATTTTTATGAACACATTCTGATAATAATGATAGCGACAGGCTGCTGTTTGTTATAAGCTGTTTCTTACTCAGACTGGAGTTGGGTAAAAGTGTATTCATTATGTTTTGAGAATGGATGCTCTGTGCTGGTTTATATTATTCAATCTTTTAATTTTTACATGTGCTTTTAGATACTGTGTAACTTAAAGAGAGAAAAATAAAGATGGTAATACTACATTATCTATAGTAGATACAACAAATGGGTTTGACTCCCAGCCCTGACACTTTACTTGCTGTGTAACCTTGGGAAAGTTACATAACCTCTCTGTGTCTCAGTTTTCTCATCTACAAAATTGATACAATAACTCCCCCCTTTTTTATTGTTGCTTTATTTTCACTAAAATCTATTTTAAAGTCATTTTATGTGCATTTCATTTCTTAACCATAGGATTTCATAACTTTCCTATTCTATTCCATTTCAGTATATCTTTTCTCTTCTTCCTACATTGTGTTCAAATTACTTTCCTTCACATTCTTTTTCCAGTTGGGTATTATGAAGATAAAAGAAATTAACCTATATAAATCACTTAGAATAGAGCCTGAAACAGTACAAGGGCTATGTCTGTGTTAACATGCATATAAAATAAAAGATTTAGATAATGTAGTCATCCAGATGGCATCTAAAGTAAAGGATATTGACATTCTTAAAAAGCTTCAACTAAGCTGAGTATTATGCCTGAGACTGGTGTTCAAAGTTTTTTGTAAGTTAGACTGATGTCCCTCTACAGTTCTCTCTTGTCATCCGTCTACACTTAAGTAACCCTTGTTAGACTGGACTACTTGGTGTTTTCTGAGCAAAACCTACTTTCTCACCTTTGTAGATATAGATAGCCCCTTCACTGTGGAGTCTACAATTCCCACTTTTATACCCTGAAAGCCCTCACCTTTACCTGTTGAAATCATAGCATTGCAGAGATTCTCTCATTCAAATAATAAGGCTTTATTTGATTTCTATATCCAGCCTTCAAAGCCTGATTCAAATGTAGCTACTTCATGAATCATGGAGATTTGGAGTTGGAAGAACTTTAGAGATCTAAAGGTCTATTTACTTATTCATGTGTTCATTATTTTATTTTATTTTTTAAATTTTTTAAATTTTTTATTTTTTTTTACTAAGGCTGGGAGAGTTTAAGTGATTTGCCCAAAGACAACAAGCTTACCTCAGACTATGACTTGAGCCTCTTAATTGCGCAGAGATCTCTGAGAGCACATTGCTGAACCTCCTGGTCTTCCTCATCACTCTAATCTGAACCTGACCAGTCTTCTTGGAGTTGTTACAGTACCCACAGCACTTATCACATAGCACCCTGCATTGCGATTATTTGGGCGAATGTCTTACCTCCCGGCCATGCCTCATTCACCTTTGACCCCTCCATCTCTATCCTCAGAGGACTTAGAACAGAGCCTACAATCAGGAGGCATTTAGTGCATATTTGATAAATATATAAGTGAATGTTAAAAAGGAAGAAGTTAAAGAACTTTCCCATTCCATTGATTCATTCTCTCAAAGTTCTTTCTAAACCAACCCTCTGAACTAAATTATCAATTCTAGGACACCATAAATAACTACTTCTATGTTTGCAGAAAAGTTAGTGGAAAATAAGTATCATTATACTTTATACCTATGCACTAATTCACTTGCTTCACAAAAGTTTCTGAGCACTGGTGTGCATTTCAATTATAAGTGAACATAGGAAATCTTGGACCAATACTTTACCAAAGGAGTAGGAGACGAAACCCTGCCTTCCAATTGGTCACAATCTAACAGGAAAAACTAGGCAGTTTACAACCAGAGAGCTATTAACTATGCACCATGAAAGCACGTCTGTGACAATGAAGGCAAATGGCACACACACAAAAAGAGGCACAGGGAGGCTAAGGGTGTAATAGTTACCAGAGGGAACTACTGTTGTCACGTAGCATGCTTCATGTAGTCTCTTTCATGCACCCTCAATTTGAAAGCTAATCCCAATACTGCTGATTTGTTTACCTCTGTCTCTCATTTTCTTTCTTTCTTCCCTTCCCTTTCCCTCCCTCCCTCCCAACCTCCCTCCCTTCTTTCCTCCCTTTCTTCCTTTCTTTTTTCTTTCTTTCAGATTCTCTTTATTGATTTTGGAAAGGCCGGAGGGGGGAAGGGATGGGAAGCATCAGCTCATAGTTGCTTCTTGTATGTGCCTTGACCTGCAAACCTGGGGTCTTGAACTGGCGACCTCAGCTTTCCAGTTTGCTGCCTTATCCACTGCGCCACCACAGGTCAGGCTGTCACTCATTTTCTTTACTGAATTATTTATGGTAACCTTTGCTTTCCTTATTCAAGTTTTAGTTGCTGACCAAAGTTGGATTAAAAATCGTAACATATGCACTTTTTCAGCTGGGACAGTAATAACCACAATACATGAACAATTTTTAATTTTTCAAAGTCCTTTTATAGATCTCTTTCCACCCTCCCCCCCCAACAAACAGGAGAGAAATGTCAAGTGCAAACCAGATACCATAGATATATAAGTGATATATAACAGCTATCCACCAATTTTGCAACGTTGTTCTACTTTATTTCTAGAATCTTTCTTCATGAACTTTCCCAAAGGAGTAAAGACATATCGCTATTTCAATACTCCACTTCTTCTCTTTATCACACTAATTGCAATCTGTAATTATTTTATTTATTGGTTTACTTATTTATTGCTGTTTCCCAATAGGAGGTGAAACCCTGTTAGGGCAGGAACCTTGTCTACCTTGTTCTTTTATTTTAGGCTCTCAGTAAGAAATTGCTGAATAAATAAATGAACGAATGGTCAACAATACTACCTGTAATAAGGCAAACAGGGAAATGAACAGTCTTCCTAATGTAGGACTGATTAGTTGTATTTTTACTCATTTATTTTTCCAAGAAGAATGGTCTACAAGGAGCAAGTGGTCCTCTAAATTTTTAGTTTGGCCAATCCTTCACCAAAATATTAGTGAGTGTGTTATTTGTATAGGGTACTGCATCAAGAACTGAGGTGTTACGAAGCTTCAGATATAATTCTTGTCCCCAAGGGCCTCGTGTGGTAATATATGGCAACAGAGACAAACTTAGAGTAAGTGATGCAGTCAACATGTGTTCTCAGTCAGAGAAGGGAGAGAAACTGCCCTTAATTGGTGTGATCAGGAAGGGCTACCTGGAGGTGATAAGGTTTTAAATTGAAAAGTTGAATTTCTATCAATGAAAAGGGCTCACTAGAGGGTCTTTAAAAAAGGTCCTGTAACTTCATTATGCCTCAACATACCCCACATTTAGGTAGCTTTAATTAAAGAAGAGAAATACTCAGACCTCCAATAAATAGACTGTAGCCATCAGTGCAAAATAATTCTATTAGACTGTAGGGTGGGCCCCCATAGCAGATATTTGATGGCTTTATGTATGTATAATTGCACTCACTTGGCCTGGCTCTCTCAGCTTCGGTCCCATTAGAATTTAAAAGGTTAAGTTTCAAAAGCCTAAAAAGGTGATTTAGAATAGAAATGCCAACTTAACTTTAATCATAGCTAAACTAATGCTGTAACAGTATTGAAAATTGTATCTCATATAAAATGTATCAGTGAAACAAGAATATTAAAACTTTATAATTTTTTCCCGAGGTTATATTTAAAAACCCAGGATTTTAGTAAAATTTAGAATCACAATTTGAATTTTACTAAAAATTATGGCTCACTAATAACTGTTGACATATATTGCTTAGCTGGGAGAGCACAGAGGCTCCCTAAGCGCGTGAGAAAGGAGACTAGGTAGGCCTAACGACATGGAAAGGGAGCAATCCTTTGAGAATGACGTAGATTTGCTACAGCTCTGAAGGGGAAGAGAGGACCTTAGGAGCGTTTTCTACAGCTTGCTGGTTGGAGCGGTGGCTTTTTTTTACCTGGAGCATCCTACCCACAACCTCTCTCTTTTACTGATGCTGTCGTTTAAATATCTCCTATCTTTTCTCACGTAGGCATTTCTTGACTACAGTTGTATAATACATTTTATACTAAAATAACTTCAAAGTGTTATAATCTATTACTATTTTAAGGATGATATCTTTTTTCTTTCTGCCTTAGATGGTTCTTTTAAAACTGCCCCTTAACACTAATATGTAAGCCAGAAATTAGCCTAAATATGCAAGTCTTTTCTTTTTTTAAAGAAGTTCCTTGGTATTATTTAAAAATCACCATCCTTTATTTTTATAATCATCTCTGTTATATAACTCCATCTAGCAGGAATTATAATTCCACTTCTGATATTTTCACACCTGCAGATATATAGAGGATTAAAAAGTGGATTAAGAAATGTCACCATAAAGCAAAGCGAAGTCCTGAGGGAAATGGCTTGGGAGACAAGTAAGTTAGCATAAACGGAAGGTGCCAAATGGTAATAAAACCAAAATGGGAAATCATGAAAATAAAATAGCTGTGCATTAAAAATATATTTGGACCAGCTCCTCTGTGCTGGTGTTTTGTAATATTAACTGTTTAAACCTGCTTGAAATGAGAGCCTTGAGTTCTCAAAATCCTTTAATTCTGTTAAACATCCGCTATCCTGAAAGGGCTCCACAGAATCCCATAAAACATTATTTATCTGTGTGCGTTAACTGCACGATACTGTAATTTCCAGAATAAATGCTGGGTGTAAATTGTTGTTTATGTTGGATCCTGACTGTCTTTACGAGAAACAAAGTGAAAACGGAATCTTCACAGCTTTATTTCTTCCGTTAAAGTCTATTCTGCAGCAGGAAACATGCCTAGTGGAGTTTCTTAATGAACACTTATAAAGCCTGTTGGTTAAAACCAAGTATATAGAATCACCTCCAAATGTACACCCTCTTTTATTCCGTATTCTTTTCATGTAAATCAAGTTAAATTAAAGTGAAAGTAGCACCATTTACATTGTTATAGTTAAGGGTCTGTCAGCATTTTTATGCAAAGCCTTGCTGTCACAAATTTATAACTTGGAAGGGACAAGAAGAAAATTAGAGAGAGAGAGAGAGAGAGAGAGAGAGAGAGAGATTGAGAGAGAACCTTAATACAGAGCAGTTTGACCTGGAAATGAATTTTAAAAAACTTATTTTTAATGACTTGTAAAAGTTCATTTTGGGGCAAAAGGTATGGACATCCTAGTGATTCGAGATACTTATTTGGTTTGGACTTTTTTGGTGTTCCAAAAACAACAACAACAAACCCAGAACAGCTTTCAAAGTCATTTTAGCTATAAAATTCTTTTGATAAGAATCCTTTTAATTCTTTCCCTTGAACACTTGGTAATTTTTTTCCCAAAATACCATTGCTAAATTTTAAATAAGATTAAAGAGTCTTTCACTACATGCATAAAGCATTTATTTAACATTTCTTCTGGAAAAAAAATTAACTGCACAGATTTTAAATCCAAGAATTTACTGTGGCTGTGTGTCAGCTGCCCTTACCTGATAAAATTGTGAAGATTCTTTCTGAACCATTATGACTTATCAGGTCAGTGACCAACAAACTATAAAATAGATTTTAACAGCCCCCAAAGGGTTGGTGCAGACCCTTGAGTAAATAATATATGTAAGAAAGGATGGATGAAAGAGAAAGAGAAACAGAAAGAGAGAAATAAAAAGGGCGCACACTCATGAATGATGTAGTTAGTTTAGTTGACATAGGGCAGGGAGACAGGATCTTTTGATTTTTAAAAATATTTTTTCCATTGATTTGAGAAAGAGACAGAGAGAAGCATCGACTTGTTTGTTCCATCTACTGGTGCACTCATTGGCTGATGCTCATATGTGCCCGGACCCAGATTCAACCCACAACCTCCGTAGGCTGCATGACCCTTCATTTACTGAGCCACTCGGCCAGGGCCAGGATCTTCAGTTTAGATTCTGGTTTTCTCATTCAGCAGCACTTCTTGAGACCAAAAATCAGAAAAGGAGACAGTACTGAGTGCTGTTTTAGCAAGAGCAGAGATCCCATGACCGACCTATAGGATTTTCTGGTATACGCTATTTTGCCTTGGATTTGATATAAGCCATGGACTAGTTGTTACTTTGCCTGTATTTATATGTGTGTCTGAAAAATAGCCCCTGACTCCTGGGAAAATTTACCAATCCTTATAATGAACTCCAAGGGAAGGAATACAAGGATGGAGCATTACCATTTAGTGTAGTGTTCTACTTAAGACCTCAATGAATAGTGCTGCTATTCAAATGAGTTTACATTGGATTTAAAGGAATTCAAGGAAACCTTAACAATAAAATTAGGGTATCATAATAAAAATTGCCAAAGCTCAGGACAGTATGTGTGTGGGGGTGTGCATCTATGCATATACAGACACAGCTGCTTACAACCACAGCCAATACAAGAGAAACTTTGATCTATACACTGTACTTAAGTCAAGTTTTCCTAATTGCACCAGCTTCCCTGGAGGTCTCTGCTGCTTTACTGCTGGAGTAGATGCTATAGGCCTTCTCTCCAGTTTAATGGCATAGTATGAGTTGTATTTGCTTTTCAGATCTTGAAAACTGAATACAAATTGTTGCTTAGGTTTTAAGACCACAGATTGAGTGGCATCATTCCGGTCCCCAGTGGGAACATATCACTGTGGTCCTCTGGTCACTCCTCACTTGAAGAACTGCAACATGAAGTAAGCAAGGTAAGTTTCAGGTTGTAAGCCATCTGAACTAAGTGGAAGCCTCTGAATCTCTACCTCTCTGAAGATTTGCAAGGTCAGAGTAGAAAGAGAGAGGCCTGAGGCTGAGACATGAGTGAAATGGTTCCTATAAGTCTCATTGAGCTCACGTCCAATGAAACTCTTCCGAATGCAAGTCTGAAACTTTAAAGACTGAACTATTGCTTCTGGGTCAGAACTTGGGTCTTCGAGCTGCGTCAAGGCCAAGAATGCAATAGCAAGGGGAAGGAGAAGGAGGAAAGAAAGATAAATGTAAGGACTGAGATGGTTTTCCAGAGATGGATGTGGGATGTTTGCCAAAAACCAACAGTATGCTTGACTCAAGACAGTGCTAGCAGTTTTATGAGCAATGGCTTCATTTCCCTCTAAAATTACACAAGTGACATTTCTTGGTGTGATTTTATAGAGATTATATTATGGTTGTTGTTTTTTCCAAAGGGACCCAAATTAGGGATGGGTTAGGAAGGCTACAGGAGACTTTTTTTGAGGCATAGGTGCTGGACTCATCTTCTTTCTACATCTCAGAGACTCTGCTGTGTCCTGTAATGGATCTCCTTCTAAGTGATGTGAGAGGGACCAGGGCCAGGGCTGCCTCACCCCTTCCCCATCTCTCCTGAGAGATCAAGAAAGGCGTTGGCTGCCACCAAGGGGAGGCAAAGGAGCAGAGTTCAGACAAATTTTTGATAAAGTGCCATAGCAAAGCCCTCATCAGAAGGTAGGAAAGGTCACACAGTGAAAAAAAAAAGAAGAAGAAGAAGAAGAAAATATAACTGCTTTCTTATGAGGAAAATATTATGAGTTCTTCCCCTTTTTCAGCTTTTATGGAAGGAGATTCTGCCAGTTCCTTCAGAAAAAAATAAGAAAAAGTAGTTTTAAAATGAGATTATGCACCTTCAGGGTGCCATTAGGAAGTTTTACTGTACTGAGATGACATGAAAGCTCTGGAATTAATATCCCTGAGATGCTTCAAACCTGCAATAGCAATTATTGTACTACGTGTCCCTGGATAAATAATAGGGCCATTCAACTAATTAGCTTCAATGATTTCAGCTCCCTGTAAATTCTCTCTCACTCGGCTATAAAAATAACACTAGGAAAACTTTTGGTAAGAGAAACTTCTTTCAGGAAATGTTTTCTTTTCTTTTTTCCCCCTTTGGTTCATGAGTCACAATGCATAAAGTAATTTCCATTTTTAATCACAGGCTAGAATGGAATATATGAAATTTCCATATTATTAATTGCCATTTGCTACTACTGAACACATTCATTTAACTGTCTGATTCACGCCTTCCACATACCATATAAACATTTTAAGAAATAAAGTAGTTTTTTGATCCACAGTTTATAGGAACAGAGTATAAACCCCACATGTACATGCACAGATATGTAAGATTAAAGACAAAAGCAAGAATGACTTGTGTTCACACTTCATTACATTATCATCATGCTATTGAAGGGAATTTTGACAACAGACTAGCTATTACATGGTGCTCATGGAACATTAATTCATTCTTTTATATTTACTGAGTGCCTACTAAATGCAAGACATGAAGTTTCTTCTATACGTTTTCTTGGAAGAAAAGTAGATTTACTTAAACTTGGTAATATATCTCTTTAAAGTGACAAGAATTTCCCTATACTTCTAAAAAATACCATTAAATTCTAAAAATCCAAAGCAATGAGAATGAACTTCAATAACACAAGCAAATAAAATTCTAACATCATTAGAAAGTCTGAAAATCTATGGTCCGACCCCAAGGGACCTGGATTTTTCTAAAGTTTCAGGTTTTGTTTTGTTTTGTTTTTCTTTTTCCTTTGGGTAAGCTGTTGAGATTTCCTCTTTCCTTTCATGGATTTTCTCTACACATTGATATGAAACAGAAGCTCCTCCCTGGGATGGGCTGGTACGCCCCCTTCAAATGCTGAACGTCATCACAGCAGCGGGACCTAGTGAGAGGCAGATGGCAATAAGCTTCCTCCTTGGTGAAGAAATGAAGAGGAAAAGAGTCTGAAACCTCTTCTTGAGCTTATCGTGGTTTTAATTAACAGAATATAATTAAAATGAAAGCCAGACAAAATGACTGGATCTTAAATCAGAATTATGTCTAACAGTGGAGACTGTAGTCATCTGTTTGCGCTCATTAGAGGTGACCTGCACTACTTTCTGGGTCTCCCATTTTGCTCCACTACTTATAGGCAAGCTCTATTTTACTTTCTTAGGTACATAAAAAAGATTCTTCTTCTTTTTTTTTTTTTTTTTACCAATACTTATTAAATATATATTTAAAGACAGATATATTCTGCACATTAGAATAAAGAATACAGTAATAAAAAATCATGCCTTTCCTTTGAAGCATTATCTAATTATTAAATTCAAAACAATTCCCCTAAAATTGATAATTATGTAATGTTAAAATTTTCCCTAACTTAAGCAAAATGTGGCCAGAGATTATAGTTTTTGTTATACGACTGTTCCATGTTATTCAAACATTCTAGTCCCCCCCCCCCACCTCAAAATCTATACCTTAAGAGCTACCTAGGAGGTTTGTAACATCAGCCCTCATAATTTTCCTTCGAAGAGATCTGCAGCCTCAGCTTATGAGAAATGCAGTCGGTTCACCCTAGGAGAATATAAGTCATAACGTTTGTTTTGGAAATCTATTTTATCCAATATTTCTCAATGAAATAAATTGTGTAAATGAAATAAAACTGACACCGCAATATTTACTAAATCACTACCGTCTGCTCTCTGCTTAACACCATGGCTATCATTGGTTTCTCCTTCTTTTCAGTTTAGCAGGCAAAAGAGCAAAGGAAAAAGGCTTCTGCAAGCAATGCATTTTTAAATCAATATAAATAAGGTTATACAATAGCCAGGCTTAGCACGGTTTTCTCCGTACTTGGTACCCCTATGCATCTGTCACTTTCTTCATACCCATGTGTCTTCTTCAGTTTACCAAAACTTGTGTGTGTGAGTGTGTATGTGTGTTTGTTAGGAGTTCACACATGGAATTAAGTCAAGAAAGTCCAGAGATTAGAGAACGAGAGAAAAATTGAAGAAAATTTATTTCTTATAAACAATATTAATGGTCTGATATTACATGATGAAAATGAAAAAAACTGTAATGTTAACATTCACAGTTGAAAATGATTATCAACGAGAATTGAATAAAGATGAAAACACTTAGCAAAAAAAAATTTTAATATCAGTGTGTGCATAAAAGGAAATAAAAATATTTCCAGGGTTCCATAACAGTGTGGATGTTTCTTTCAGTCTGTGGCATTATACAATCATACTTGTGCACTGATGATGAAGGAAACCAGATCTCCACCAGCATCCCAGTCCTCCTGCCTTCAGGATAGTGAGGAGGCAGTGTTCTCAAAGCCCCATGAGGAGAAATTCTCCTGCACTCTTTGGAGGCACTATGAATCGTGGAGCAGCAGGACTGATCTATTCCTCAGTGCTCAGAAAGTCTTCTAAAGGACAATGTCGAGGATAGCAGGGAGGGAGGGGAGAAATGGGGCAGGAGACTCTGAGGGCTTCGTTGGCAACTGGAGGTGGGGAAGGAAGGAGCCAAGCTATAAATAAAAAATACTTCTAGAAATGGTATGTGGTTGATGCATTATTAATGATTGTGAAATATATCTCAATATGGAGGGGAGAATAGCCACATCTCAAGATGGAATAGAGCCAGTATCACAAGATACTTGGTCCAAATACTGCTGGCACTCTTGTGATTTTAGAAGAATTAAAAATATCCTCTAAAGTAAAAACGGTTTTATTAAGTGTTTATAAGCCTACTTGATTAAGCACAGGGGATGATATAAAGAATTGATATGCAATAAAGGGATGAAAAACCCCCACAATGTTATTTTGACAATCTCAATTTTTAAAGCTACCAATAGTAACTATAAAAACCTAGCACATTGTAGTTGTAAAAGTATGTTGTTGTATTTTAAAATCTCTATCTTAAAACATTTTAAAACAAGTCTCATTGCCTACTGAGTCTGGAAACTGTACCTTGCTGCAGGTCATGGAACTCAAGGATTCCTGACTTAAGGTTCCTTGTTTCAACCACTAGTTGTATTATATTCTTGTCAGTACATTCCAGGCTCAAAAATGTTTGCCTTTTCATATTCATCTGCAGTCACAAATATGTATCCAAAGAGTATTTAGCCATTTTATTTCAAACAAATCCTACATGTGGAACTGTGTAAGAAATTATCATAATTATATCAGCAATGCAAATTATGGCTAAAGATAAAACAGGTGACAGATGGTCACAAACTTAAGATTTATAACTTCAACATGTAATTTCACTTAGAGGGATATATCTGTGGTACATGCATGGACATTGATAAAACTGGCTAGGAAGTCATGAGGGAGGGAGAGAACTAGCAGGTTAATATCCTTTTTCCTTTGCTCTTCCATTTTTTTGCTATCTAGATGGGAGATTTAGTCCTGCTGCCTGAATCTGAGGGTCTCTTACACTGCTCATCTGAACAATCAATTTTTACTGCTATAGAAGATAATAATGGTAATAACACTATAGAAAAAAACTACCATGACCCATAACTGTAAGTTATTACCGTCTTTTAAAAAATAACTGTAGTATATGGAGCTTCTTCATTTCTTGAAGCAGAAAAGAAGCTGACAGTTGGAGCCTCTGAGGCCGTCTATATATCTCTTGAACACATGCAAGAGGCTGATCTGCTCACAAAGGGAGCTGCTTTGGGTATGGGCCACATGCATGAGAAAAGGGACCCAACACTGGAAATCTGCTGAGGACAGTTACCTTCTGGCCTGCCTGTCTTCTCACATCAAGTGCCAGCAAATAGCTCTGTCAGTATGACATGCTAGTGCTTCTTCATCCTACACCAAGAGAGTCATGACTGCTGGACAGTGGCAGGGATGCTCTTATGGAATCAATCGCCAGTATTCCCACCAGGATGTCCTCTGACTGTGCTTTTCATACTGAAATTCCAAAGCTCTCTGTTCAACCAAAGAACAGCCATAAAAAAAAATCACCCATAAAGCTTAATATGTTGTTTTATTGCATTTATCAGAGAGGGAACATAAAATATAAAGCTTTGTTTTATCCTACTGCACAGATTTCCATGTGTTTAACAAGAACTTACCTGGTTTCTATATTATGTGAAAGGATTGCCCTTAGAAGACAAATTATATTTCAGACACTTTCAAATGAAGTGGACTCACCAAGCACATCATTTATCTTCAGATCTGGAAGCCTTCCTTAAAGCATGACTTTGCAACAAAGGAGCTTTAATGCCACTCCATTCTGTAATGTGCTGCATACTAACAAAATTTATATTTATTCCTGGTGCCGTTAAGGAAACGTGAATGACTTGCAGTTTCTTTAGATGATATTTAAAAATAAATCTTAAAAAGGGTGTGCAGCATACAAATGAAATCAGATTACATTAGAAGTTGTTTAGAAGTACAAGCCTAACAGTGCCTGCACCCCAGCCAGGGAACACACAGCCCAGCTTTGTTTTACTTCTCTCCGACAACCATTCTATAGTCACCGAACATAAACAACCATAAAGTTACAGCTGCTTTTAAAATGTCACTTAGGGACAAACTGTATAGATGGGAAATTAGATAGTACTGAATGGTTTCAGAAAAGGACCAGCCCTGTACTCTGAATTACCAGCTTTGCATTCATGAGGGACAATAAAATATTTCTTGTCAAAAATCATATATGTTCTCATATGTAAATGAATACATATACAATATGACCCAAAATGATTTCTCAGATTAAGAATGATTAATGCTTTCCAAAATATCCTTAAATATTGAGTCTAGTTATCTAGTATGAAAACTGAGAAAAATGAGGTAGGGAAGTTTGGGATATAATTAAAATTTTAGGCAGATGCTTAGATGGCCATAATTTTTTTTAAATGGGAGACTCTACAGAGCATGCTGCAAAATGACTCAGGCTGGGATTTCCAGTTAAACACGCAGAGACAGGGCAATATACTTTTAGTAGGCTGAATAAAATGTAGAATAACCTGTATTTAAAAAGCGCATAACAATGTCAAATCTTTAAGCCGCCATCCAGAGGATTTGCAATAAAATGAAATTATTAGGTAAAGAGTGGTCACTGCTATGATGAGAAGAAAAAATAACTCAAAATTCTCATGTTTAACAAGAACTTACCTGGTTTCTATATTATGTGAAAGGATTGCCCTTAGAAGACAAATTATATTTCAGACACTTTCAAATGAAGTGGACTCACCAAGCACATCATTTATCTTCAGATCTGGAAGCCTTCCTTAAAGCATGACTTTGCAACAAAGGAGCTTTAATGCCACTCCATTCTGTAATGTGCTGCATACTAACAAAATTTATATTTATTCCTGGTGCCGTTAAGGAAACGTGAATGACCTATTATTATATTAGAATAGTTCACTTTCTTCTCTACATAATAACATTGTGCATTAAAGAGCCATTTATGCATATCTTATTATTATTTATGAAATTACAAGTATACATGGTGTCTGATAACTAATCTCTCTATATTAAATAGGAACATACATTGTTTTTTAAAATGTCTGTCTTTTACAATGTGCTAGGTAACAGCTTCCACGGTATAATCATGAATGCATTACATAATGTGCTTTATAAGAAGTTATTAAGGATTATGACTACCACAACGTAAACCTAATATAAATATGAATAAAGCATTTAGGAATGGTATTTTCACTTAGACTGTTACCTATATAATTTGTAGCAATACAATTATCTTAGAAGACATACCACATTTACAGAAAAAGCCATTTTCACGAATGTTAGTAAAAATCCTATAACGTGGGTATTTTTCTAGCAATTTCACAGAACCTATGCCTTTAAAAGCATGAGAAGAATCCACAATGCCACCTACAGTATTCTCAACAGTAATCTTGTCTTGCAGGAAAAAAAAATACCAGCTTTATTTGAAAAGCCAGGTGCATGTAAATTTCCAAACTGCAAGTAGGTGGCAGTGGAGACTTTTCCGGACGATTTCTCTCAGTTGGAAATGTAAAAGAAAAAAACCTCCTTAAAAACAAGTTACAAACATACTAAAATAATGTCCTGAAATGTAACCTTCCATAGCAGATCACCATTAAGAGCTAATAAAATATTTGTCTTTAGGGACCAAAATCCTACCATACCCTTAATGAAGACATCCATAGCGTGGAGAGTAAGCAGCATGGATGACAAAATTAGAAAGAAATGGAAAGAGAGAAGGGTTGGACAATTATTTCCCACAATGCTCAGAGTAAGAACTAGGAATTTTTTTTTTTTTGTATTTTTCTGAAGCTAGAAACGGGGGAGAGACAGTCAGACAGACTCCCGCATGCGCCCGACCGTGATCCACTCGGCACACCCACCAGGGGGCAACGTTCTGCCCACCAGGGGGCGATGCTCTGCCCCTCCGGGGCGTCGCTCTGTCGCGACCAGAGCCACTCTAGCGCCTGGGGCAGAGGCCAAGGAGCCATCCCCAGCGCTCGGGCCATCTTTGCTCCAATGGAGCCTCGGGTGCGGGGAAGAGAGAGACAGAGAGGAAGGAGAGGGGAGGGGTGGAGAAGCAGATGGGCGCTTCTCCTGTGTGCCCTGGCCGGGAATCGAACCCGGGACTTCTGCACGCCAGGCTGACGCTCTACCACTGAGCCAACCGGCCAGGGCAGAACTAGAAATTTGATGCAGATGAGAAACTGAGTTTGCCAGCATGAAATACATAAATTAAAAACCGGTCAGTTAGCATTTTAAGAAGCTATTAAGAAATCTCCTGTTTGAATGTAACTCAAGAGGAAGGCAAATGAGTTCATTATGATCTGATCTTTAATGAAGATATCAATTGAGCCCATCAAAAACTGCGTACAACAAGAGGCTATTAAACAATGTAGACATATTTAAAGTGTGCTCAACTCTAAACAAACACTAGAAACATTAGAATAAAACCCCCTGAATTGTCTTTCAAGGTTAATGAGTTGGCAGTTAGATTCATTTTGTGCTCAAGTTTACCTGCAAAGACAAGGAGGGTCATTAAGTTGTATTATCAATTCAACTTAATTGATTTGACTTACGGAAATCATATTAGAAACTGGAAAGAATAAACTCTGAAGATGAATGTGTGTGTGTGTGAATATAGATGGAAAGAAACAGGTAAATAAATTGTAAGAGGAAAAAAAAGTTAATGATATTATCCATATCAGAATAATCACCATGTGAAAAGAAAGGAAAGCCAGTGTCCAGATCAAAGCTTTTTCACACATGGTTATCTCAAATCAGCTTTCTCTTTGCTTTAATTTGTTAACCACACAGTTAATGACAAACGCAACCAATAAGTCAAGGGAAACCAAAAAACCTGATGAAAGCGAATGTCACGTTCTCAATGCTACTGTTCCTCTTGCCTGGAACCTTCTTCTTCTATTAAACTTGTGAGATTCAGTTCAAATCCCAACTACTCCAAAATGCCTTTCCGAATTGCCCCCCACCCCCAATGTGGAATTAATCTCTCCCTCTCCTGCAGTATTAAAAAAAACCAACCCTTCTATTATAGTGCTTACCACATTCTAGTATTAGAATTATTATATCTGTGTTTGGGTTTGGGTGACCCCAAGTTTGCAAGTCCCGGGGGTCATTCCTTGATGATTTTTAGTTGAAAGGAATATGACCTGTTTTAAAGCTTTGGATAGTGAGAATTCTGTGTTGTAGTGATCAAGAGAAGGGTAGCTTGCTTTGAACAGACCCTGATAAAACTGTAAGAAGAAATGTGGCATCAAACTAAAACCTCTTTTTATACCTATACAGACAGACAGGGTAGTTCTACAGGAACAATCATTAGTGCACTGGCATCATAAGAACAGTAGGGGGCGCTTTACAGCTGAGGATCCTGGTGGAGGTTGTGCTCACAGACTATGTTGGGTGGAGCCTGCAGAAAACTTTGTGTCATTAATTTGGTGACCTTTTAAATGTAAGCAGCAGGGGGCATAAGTTAGATCTTGCAGCAGTCCTCAGAAGCCTGGGGTTGAGGAAAATGTAAAAAGTCTAAAGCAAAGACCAGCCTGAACTCAGAATTCTCAGATTGAGGGAGAAGTTCTTAAGGTGAATAAATTGGGTTTGTTACTTAGATTTTCCATTATCAAAAGAGATTTGGAGTGGTCCTTCCCTACCCTTTCTGTTCCTCCATCCCTGTGACATTAGGGGTTACTTTTGTTTTATGGTGGGGAAATAATCTCATACACAATGAAAGAATATTGAAAAAGTCCTGTAAAAGCTCCCCTGAGAGGAAAATCTCTGGAAGGCATTCTTTCTCTCTCTCGGAAAGGTGTTGGATCAATTTCATTTTTCTCCGGATAGCGCATAAAGCTCAGAGACAGACTATGTAAGTTCAATGAAGTTTCCGTAAGACTTCAGTCCTTGCTGCCAAAGACCTGCAACTTCTAATTAACTGAAATACTGAACATACTGAGACATGAATGTCCCAAACAACTAACAACATTAGGAGTGTGGCTGCCTACGCAGGTGGAGGGCCTAGCACAGGGGGCGGAGCCTCTCACCCTGGAAGATCGCAGAGAACCATCTGCTTTCAGGATAGCCCTCGATCAGGTGGTTAGAAAAACAAACTTAAGAAAAAGAATCTTCACCTGAGTTGGCTCCAAACCAGTACATTTCAAGTAGTCTTACTAGATACAAAGAGATAATAAAGTGACATTGCCAAAGGCATATATTAAAATTGGACCAGGATGCATAGTTAAGAATGGCAGTAAACTCTAGGTGCACTGTTTCAGAATAAAAACAGCACCCTTCTCTTGTTTTTGTTGGAATATTGTAGTTTTGGGTTGCGTTAATCCATAAATTTTTTTACTCATTGTATTGGGCAATAGTGACATTGCATTTTAGTTTACTTTATTAAAAGTATTATAGTATATTTCTGTTTGACAAGCAAACATTTGAACAATTTAAAGAAATAAGTATATCATAATATTATTGCAAAAAGATTTGATTTTTCTATTCTATTGCACATGAAAAATTTTTTAGACTGTTTAAAAAAGAAACCCAAAACAGATTTTGTGAACATATGTTTTAAGAGTGGTAAATCCCTCAATCACAGACATAGTCTTTAGAATACGGTACTTAATTATTTAGCTTGTGGATTTTCTGTGCTTTCCTGCTCTTCCTCCTTTTCCATATTTGGATATTTCACTGCACACAAACACTTCTTTAGAAAGTGGGAAGACAAAAGAAGTGGAAGAAATAAAACTTAAACTTGATGATTTGACTTCTCACATCACTTTGGGCAAGGAAAAAGAAGTTGAAAATATAAACAAGAATTGGTATTAAGCAAAAATAATTAAAGAATAGTTTTCATTTCAAAACAATATTCCATATGCAATCTTTTCCTAATGCCTTTTAAAAAGTTTTGGTAAATTAATTGTGGCTAGGATATTGCAAACTAACACAGTAAATGGATTTTCATTTCAAAAACTTCTCTACTTAAAAATTTTAAATTTTATTTAATACTGACTTTCAGATTGATCTTTCAACAAAATAAGATCTTGTCATTAACTACCAGCAGGTGGTGGTATTCACAAATAGGGTACAAGAAATATGGAAAGGGCTCTGAGTATAACCAATATCTGGTTCAAATTTATGGACTATGGATTTTAAAACATTTTTAATGGAGTTGTCAGCATTCTGAAGCCACTTCCACTTCCATCTGGTTTCAGATGAAAGTGGAAACTTGGAAGTTACCTTAAGTACATACATGCCTGTAGGAAGTTTCAGAATATCATCAGGTCTCTCTATAAAAGAGAAAATATGTTTTATTTTTAAATATTTAAAAATTTTACATAACAATGCACTTTCAACAAGCACAAATATTCAGACTCTTCCAATATATTGGGGAGTGTCTACGTTTAGATTCTGGTCTATTGTCTATTCAGGGCAGGCATGTATCAAGGAGCACTGACTGTATACTTCAGCCAAGTTAACCTGAGCCAATGCTGAATGGCAGGCACTGTGTACACACAGTTGCTAGGGAGAAAATATGTCCGTTCTTGTCTCCAAAAATAAAACTCCCAGGTTTCAGGGGATACAGAAGCAACAAGAGGCAGTGAACTCCAGTCATCAAGTCAACAGCTCCAGGGGCTTTAGGAACAGGCTGAAATTATTTGGTTTTGACCGCCAGATGACCTCCATTGCTGCCCAGTCTGATGGACAGTCGGACCATTAGTTCTTTTAACACACATTCTTCTCCTGAAACACAGACACCACTCTGCGTTCGCACAGAGCAAGAGAGGAGAGCAAACGAAAGCGTCTGAAAGGAAGAGACAGAGATGTACACCCATAGAGAACCTTCTAAACAGCTGCGACCTTTCTATTGGTCTAAGGCCTGGGGCTAGAGGAATTCATCCCAAGAAAAGAGACATCAGATTATTTTTCCAAAAATCCAACTTAAAAATATGATTCTAGACTATAATTAGGGAAAGTTACAGCTCACATAAGTCTGTAACAAAAACATGGGAATGCTTAAAACTGATATTTTTTTGTATTTTCTAAAGCAATTTGATTTCTAGCTTGAAAATCATCAATACTATAAATATTTTTAAAAATATACAGATCAGAAATGAAAAAGTCTTATGTCCCTCCTAATGTTAGTTCAGGCTTAATGCAATACTGTTTTTCACTATATATTTTCCAGTTTTTTGTAATCCACTTAACGAGTGTAATTGCCAGGCCACACCACTCTGGTATTGAGATTCAAAATACCTTTTTGGATACTTTTTCTTTTTTCTTGGTATGCGTGTATTTTGAGATGTGTGAATAAGAAATAACTTTGGGTCTTACTATTTTTGAAAAATAAATCAAGAGCTAAGCTTTGCTCTTAAACAACCTATTAATCCAAAGCAAGACTGAAAAGCACCAAGACTGTACTCTAAGAAGATTCATCAGAAATACTGAACTTTGTCAGGAAGGGGGAAAGAAAAGAGAGTAAAAAAGGAAATTTAGGTGGAGGGTAAATTTTTCCATAGATGAATTTTTTCTATCTTTAGATAAAGCAAAGTTTGAATGTAAATTTAATCAGATTTAGAGCATGCACAACACACACACTCCCTCTCTCTCTATCCATTTTCCTGTGGTTTGGCTGACAGGATTGCGCTTGTCCCCAGCCTCTTCTGATTTTCCTCTTGGGATAAGTGATGAGCTATGCTGCAGTAAACGAGGAAACATCTGTTTGACTTTCCGAAGCTGGCATGGGGAGCTGAAGTCTGAATCACAAATGCCACTTTCACAAACAGGTCTCCCACAGGAACCTCGCTAAAAACATGACTCTGTTGGGGTGAATCGCAGCTCCAGTGAGTGATGGGTAAAGCGACTCTCCTCTCCAGTAATTTGAAACAATACACACTTAAAAAAAAAAAAGAGGTTTTGTGTGTGGTGGGATTTAATGGATTCCAATCTGTTAAAGAGAAAAGGTACCTGGATCCAGTTTTAATTTGGAAAGTTAGTTCATATTCAAGTCCCAAAGATTCAAATGACGTTTGCTTCTGACAAATTGGAAGTCTTTTATTAGCAATAAACCTATGAAACTGTGGTGTATAGTTACTCTATATTTAGAAAAGGCACACAAGATCTCAGATTATTTTTTGAGCATATTGACATGGTAGTTAAAAAAATCACACATTGTTTTCACATTTTATTATAGTGTTGTTGCCGTCAGCAACAGTGTGAATAACTTAGGGATATCACTTTGGCTAGATGTGCATCTAACTCATCTGGGATGTAGAGTATTAACTTCTTTTTTTCTTTCTCAAATGTGGGAGTTGCATCTGCCCATAGGCCCACTCCGGTGGCAGGTGGGACATCCTGCTGGCCATACTCCCAAATGCCTCTTCCATTAGAATCTTCCCATCTGTACATCTTTTTAGATTGTCCAAGTTTTCAGTTAAGCTTATTTTTTTAAACCTCTTTTCTTTAGTTTAGTGATTCTACTCTTTATGAAAAATGACTGCTTGCTGTTTGATTCCCCTCTTGGGATATTTACTCATTTCTCTCTTGAACAGGGCTCCCATTTCCTTGTCAGCACTTGATTTGCCTGACATCATCGTGTGATTATGAACCTGTGAGTGAGCTGGAAATGTTTGAGGGGCAGTCTAAAACAAAACCAAAACTAAAACCCAACTCCGTGTATTCCAATGACGTATTTACCAAAATAATAAATTTTGTAAGATATAATCCGATAAGTCGAAATGTAATAGACCGATGCAAACATCATGCTGCATCTTTTTATTTAACTTTCAAAGGCTGAGAGTATTTGTGTGAGAACTGAGTTTCTTTATTATTAAAGGTTGTTTCCACCTATCAAAATAGATGGGTGGCTGTTGCCTGTAAGATACTAATTATGCTATGGACATCAATGAATATAGTTTTGAAACTGTTACTGCAAGAATGGGTCTGTAGCTGAAAATTAACCATTTTAAAATTTTGTTTTCCTCATTCCTTTTCTTTTTTTTTTTAACTCAAAATATTTCTACCTTATAATTACTAGTGAGAATTCTTAGGTGGAAAAAGTGGAAATGTTCAAATATACGTGAATTTGTTTTCTTTTTGTGAATATGACTAAGACTAAACATATAATACTTTCACTGCTCTAAGGAAAGCCCTTATAGAACATAGCAAATGATAGACTTAGCATACTAAATATTCTTTTACCATGAAAAAATGTGATGGAGAGCCAATCAAAAAGTTATTTTTTTTTCAAATTTGTTTTTCATATCCCTCCCTATACTTAGGGCTCTGAATGTTCCCACAATATCTAGGTTTTTCTTTAGACAAAATTTCAACTTCTGAATTATGAACAGTAATAAGCCTTTCTTAGGATAAAATAAAATTAAGACATGAAATAGATGTATAAGTTATTAGGCCTTAGAGAGAAAAAACAAAATTAGGTACTTCTCAACATACACGATTTAACCTAAACAATACCTCAATTTTACTTCGTTTTCACAAGCAGAAAATAACGTTGAGCATAGGAACAGTAGCTGGAGAATTCTTCCAAAATCAATTTTAATTAAACACACACACACTTTAATGTTTAACATGCCCATTTAATCAACGATTTTGGCTCGAAGGTGACATGATCAGCATTTACACTCAGAATTACCACTTGGTACTAATAGACGCTCTGTATATAAGTCCTTAAGGTCGACACCAAATTATTGTCCTATATTAATCATTAATAACTTAGAAGATGATAATTTTCCAAACCTTGCTCATTTTTCTAATGGAGGGCTATGAACAAAGACTTAGATTCATTTGCTGTTATTAAAATGATTTGTGATTAATTTAATATCAATTAATTAATTCTAGATTGCTTACAAAATTATGTGCTCTTTTTCTTTCTTTTCCCATTTGGTCTTAAGTACCAAGCCATGGGAAAAGTTCAGGAATTCCCTCAGGAAGGGTGATTATGAAACCAAAGGTAAGGAGGACTGACCAAATAGATGTCAAGAGATAAATGGAGGGAAGGGAGAGATGGTAAGGTACACCGTTTCTTGAGGGATTACATAGAAGCTGTTTATAAGTACCTTTACATTAATACCTCATGTATGTATTATTATGCCTGTTTGATAGATGAGAAAGCTTAAATTGAGAGAATATGAATGATTTCCCTGAGATCATACAGATAGTTAATGGAATAATCATTCCAGGTTTGGAATGGTTTACAAAATGAATCTCACAAAATCCTTGAAAGACAGACATTACTCTCCAGAATTTCAAAAAAAAAGACTTGAAGAGGTCTCCAACCTAAAATAATAATCCAATTATAAAAATGGGAACAGGACGAAAAGTTTATCAGAGCTGGATTAGCTAACAATTAGTAGCGAACACTCAGAAGGGAGACTGAAATAATAAGATGACAAAGAACCACTTAAAAAACAACAACAAAACATGAATCACACATTGAGCTTAATAGTGATGGCCCTAACTGACAGTTTTCTAATTTATGAACTTTACATGAACACAGACAAGCCCTGACTCACCACATGTAAAGTATCTCTCTTGCTGCCACTGCCAAAGGAAGCTTCTGTGGAAAGTTCTTAGGAGGCTGAAAATAATTTGTTGGTACCAAGTAAAGAGATTCAAGGCAAGTTTTAAGTTTCATGCTCTACTGACTAAACCCATAATAATAGTTTAAAGGCACCTGATAAAAACAATTCTAAAATTTATGGAAAAATCAAAATGGAAAAATAGCATTTTGAAATATTGAAAAAAGGACAGTAATGACTGACAGTGACAATTTTAAAACATTATAGAGCTACAATAAGTCCTCGTACTGGTGTAAAAATGGTTAGATCAATGTAAAAGAATAAAGAGCTCCTTTTATTCTAAATTTTATTTATTTATTTATTTATTTATTTATTTATTGAGAAAGAGGGACAGGCAGGGACAGTCACGAAGGGAGAGAGATGAGAAGCATCAGTTCTTCGTCGTGGCACCTTAGTTGTTCATTGATTGCTTTCTCATATTTGCCTTGACTGGGGGCTACAGCAGACTGAGTGACCCCTTGCTCAAGCCAGCAACCTTTGGGTTCAAGCAGTGACTATGGAGTCACATATATGACCCTGTGCTCAAATTGGTGATCTCAAGGGTTTGAACTAGGGACCTCAATATCCCAGGCTGAAGCTCCATCCACTGCGCCACCATCTGGTCAAGCAAGAGCCCCTTTTGGATATAACAAATTAATATATGATAAATAAGTCACACAAGCAAAAAAGGGTGATTCAATAAATGTTTTTGAGAAAAGTAGCAATTTGGAATGAAGTCAATTTAGATTCTCATCTCACACTAGAAATCAAAATAAACTTTACCTAAATTAAATATAAATATATAGAAGTCAAGCCGTGGAGAACTAGAAGAGAATGGAATGTTTAAGAAATCTCAAGAGACAAAAGGATATTCTAAGTTACAAGTGATGAGGTAAGTAAATAAATGTGACCAGGTTAACAATCAAAACTAACTTCTGTGTGTCAAAAGTATCAATCAATAACAGGACTAGAGAATGTTGCACAAATAGGAAGAGCTTCAAGAAGACGGCCCTTAGGGATAGACATTCTAAGGCAGAATTGATCTGCTATGGGGTCAAATTCTTGTCCAAAATTATCTTAACCCACACTGTCCAAATTATTGTGCTTCCTTGTTCCTCCACCTTGAATGCCATCCTTTAGACCAGAGGTCTCAAACTCGCGGCCCGCGGGCCACATGCGGCCCACCGAACAATTTTGTGCGGCCCGCAGACTAATTCACGAACTACAGTTTCTGGTCGTTTTGTGACACTGAAAAGTGTTGCGTAACAGTTGCTTTTTGTAGACCTAGTGCGGCCCTCCAAACGGCTGTGATCTTGCTCTGCGGCCCACATGCTGAGTTGAGTTTGAGACCCCTGCTTTAGACATTCATTTATGTTTTCAGAAAGTAACTAAGTTTTGGAGGCTAATGGTACAAATTGGCACAAATTAATTTAATCAGCTCAGCCCCTCCCTCTAGCTGAGATAAGCAACACTGAGAGTAGGGAGGGCAAGTAAGTGAGTTGGGAGTTTTGAACACTTTGTATTACTAAAAAAATTAACTTTATTGTATTTTCTGAGTCCTAAAATAGTAGAAACATGTAGTAAAAATTTAAACAATACAGAAAATATAAAAATTTAAAATCTCAATATGTGAATTTTTTCAGATATTTCCTTTGCATATACATGCATGTGCTCACACATATACATGCAATTTTAGCAAAAGTGAATTGGTCTTTACACAATGTATTAAAGCATTTGTTCCCATCTTCTAAAATGTCATGACTACTTTTTCAAAGTAAGCAAAGTATTTTTGTGTTTAATGATTACATTCTATTCATGGTGTGGATACATCGAATTTATTTAACAAATCTCCAACTGATAGATACTTTGGGTGTTTCCAATTTTTCACTATCATGATCAATGCAGCAAGGATAAAGTAGAGCAGGTTTGGTCAGTTTGGATTGTTACCCATTATCAAAGAGCAGCTTGGATTTTGGTGGTACCAATCCCATTCCTTCAATTCAGCCAACTACTTGGAACGGAGCTTCTCTGTGTTTCCACCTCACTTTACAACCATTTCACTTTCCTGCCTACTCAGCCTGGACTCCAGGGTCAACCGCCCTCAATCCTTTGTCTTCTTGGGATCTACCACACTCATTGTGCCATTTCTAACCTCTTGGATCAATCTGAACATTTGCTTTTCCACTCCTGGGCTACTGAGCACATCAAAAAGTAACAGAATGCTTAGGTAACTGACATCTTTAAATTTACATATTATTTCAACCTCAGTTCTCAGCGTTTTTCAGGAATCCTTTCATTTATTTTTGCTGGGTTCTATTTCTGGTTTGCCACAATGGCTGTACCAAACTTTTAACACTCTTTAGCTCCACCACCATCTCCACTTCTATATTATCTTTATTAGTAATTCTTAAATTTGGTGCATTACTGTCACCTTAGCTTGTTATAATGCACACTAGGGGCCCTGCCCTCTAATATTCTGATTCACTAAGTTTAGGGTAGGCCTAAGGAATCTCTATGCTTAATGAGAACCAAGGTGATTTTAATCTTCATCTTTCTTCTTCCAATCTGGTCTTCAAAAAGGAAGAGGCATTACCCCTTCTAAGTCCAACTATTCCACCTTGCTACAATTTCCACCGCCTTTTTTTTTTTTTTGGCTCATGCGACAGAGACAAAGAGAGACAGATAGGAATACAGACAGGAAAGGAGAGGGATGAGAAGAATCAGTTCTTTGTGTGGCTCCTTAGTTGTTCAGTGATTGCTTTCTCTTATGGGCCTTGACCAGGGGGCTATAGCCAATCTAGTGACCTTTTGCTTAAGTCAGTGACTATGGGCTTCAAGCCAGTGGCCTTTGGGATCAAGCCAGCGACCATGGGGTCATGTCTATAATCCTATGCTCAAGCCAGCGATCCTGTGCTCAAGCTGGTGAGTCTGTGTTCAAGCCAGTGGTGTAGGGGTTTGAACCTGGATCCTCTGCATCCTAGGCAGACACTCTTTCCACTGCACCACCACCTGGTCTGGCCATTATCTCCTTTCCATTCCAAGATAATGCTCCGTCATCTATCCATCCGTTATCTAACATTTTCTATCTCTCCTCCTCCACCAGCTCTTCTGCTTGAAAACCATCCATTTTCCTTTAGTGAAAAAGCCTTCTCTTAACCTGAAATCCCCTTGCTGCTGCTTCATCCCTTATCACTTCACTACTCTGCTGCTTCCACCTGTCACCTTCCATTATTTCCTTAACCATGGGATTGTGGCTCCCATTTGCAAGGCTACTCTAAATCTGTTTTTTCAAAGTACCCAATGACTCACTAATTGCCAAAGCCCCGAGACTTCTCAGTACTACTTATTCTGCTTGATCTCTCTGCAGTATGTGACACATTTTCCCCTGGTTCTTCTACCTCTCTGATACTGCTTTAGGACATCCTTGCTAGCTTCTCTGTCTGCTTCTTCATATGTTGGCACCTCCCGGGGTATTATTCTGGTCCTCTTATTTTCTTCCTCTATGTTCTCTCCCTGTGTGATCTGCCTCCTGGGCTTTAATTTTCAGTTTTAATACAAGGGGTCTTTACCATCTACAAAAATTCTTTCATAGGACAGTCTGAACTATAGTTCTAAATTTGAAGTGGGTTAACTCCTTGAACTTGAATTGTTTTTGAACATTATTTGGTCAGTGTTCTTAGCTTCACGGCAGAAATTGTCTCAAGGCTGGAGTCAGGGAAACTCCTGAGGGCCCTGGGACAGGAACCACAACAAAACCCTGTAATGCACACACTGTAAATGCTGTTGCTGCTATAAATATAGCCGCCAGATGTTCTCACATCTTTGTATCACTTGATTAAGATTCAAAGTCTACAAAGATGGAGTGTCCAAATCCTGTGGTTGGACCCCGGCACCACTGGATTTGGTTGAAGAAGCATCTGGTAGTAAGAGGGTACCACCACCTTTTACTAATACCACATATAATAGAAGATAACAAAAAAAGAACAGAGAGTTTATAAGAATAGTAAGAAGTTGATCTCCAAATAATAAAGAACACCTACAACAAAATAGTAAAGTTGATTGGTCCCCAATGTCTTACAAAACAAAGTCTAAACTATCAACAGGAGGTACTGGGAGTGGATCAACAAAGGAGGAATACTCATATATTTCACAACAAACCCTAACCTACCTACCCAGTCATTCTCTCTATTTAGTCTCCAACACACTAAGTATTTTTCATATGACTTACCTTTGTTTTCCTGATATTTTCTCTTTCTAAGGTTTCTCTACTTTCCTTCTTTATTTGGTTAAAGCTTACTCATCCTTCAAGAGTCAACTAAATGTCACCTCCTCTATGAAGTCTACCCTGATTCCCTTGGGCAGAATTAATTTGTTTTGTTCTCCCACCACTTAGGACTTTTGTGAAAACACAATAAATCTCAATGATTAGGGTTAGCTGTACACATCTGTTTTCTATTGGATTATTAGTTCCTTGAAGGCAGGGACTGGGTCTTATTCATCTTTATATCTTTAGAGTCTACATCAGTAAGCACATTTTAAGGAAGAATTAGGAAGCAGAAAAGGTGATGCTGCTATAATGATGAGGTCTTTTAACTTATGGTTTACATTTTTCAGCTTAATTTCTTTTGTTCCATACACTGTACTTTCCTAATCATTTCAAATAAAACAGTCTATAGAGTTCTAGGTCAACTTCATTCTGGGTCAGGTAACTTTTCTTATTCTTTATTCTTTAGCCAAAGGAAGGGGAGAGTAATGTTCCCATTGCTCTTCACAACTAAGGTGTCATCAGTACTTTCAGAGGTCTTACAAGCAATTCAGTTTTGCTTAATTGATAAATGTTTCTTTCAGAAGCACAGATTGATCTAGTTGCATGCATTTCTCTGTATCTTAGACATTGGATTTAAAACTAAGAACACTAAACTATCTTATGCAATAAATATGTTGAGATCTTTATGTCACAGACTTTAGACAAAAGATATTATCTCTAACAATGGAAATAGTGTCTGTGGTTATGAATCAGTTTCCTTATGGTAAAACTGCTTCTAAGAAATGTCTGCAAAATAGTATGGTCAATAAACATCTTAGGTATAAAAGGAAATTTAAGTTTCTTTTCTAAGAACATTTCTCTCACATAATGGGAATTATCTCAATTGCATAATAAATTTTTCAAAATTTAATTAAGAAAATGATTTTGATTATCCAAAAGTTTGGAAAATAAAATACAATCAGAGGCTGAATTTTAAAGGAAACTGTTATTGAGTTAAATTTATCAAATGGACATTCTGTAGCAGCTGAGTATTAGTGTTGCATTTCTAGAAAACTAGATATTTCATACCCAATGTGTGTGTTAGGCAGGCCACAAACCTTAAAGTGATAGACCTTCTGTCATTTGTGAACAGTCTAATTGCTCTGTACTGAAATTAAATATTAAAGAAGGTCTGATTTACATGATGAGTATATGAAGCATTTAGTTAAGAAGCCAGTTTAAAAGACTCAAAGTCTGAAGATGTTGAATTGATTTCCTTTTGCTTGATTTTGACCATATTCTACAATCAACAGCTTTTTCGATTTTCCAGTTCTGGGATATGTCAAGAAAACAAAAATTTGGGAATTTAGACTGGCCATTCAAAACAAGTGGACATATTTTAACAAAGGTGACAGGAAAGTACTCTTCATGAAAAAAAAAGTGATGTTTCATCAGCTTTGTTTGTTTTTAAAGATAGTT
Organism: Saccopteryx bilineata; assembly: GCF_036850765.1. Taxonomy (NCBI): domain Eukaryota; kingdom Metazoa; phylum Chordata; class Mammalia; order Chiroptera; family Emballonuridae; genus Saccopteryx; species Saccopteryx bilineata. The sequence continues at coordinate 377,013,019 of NC_089491.1, forward strand.
CTTTTTTAAGATTTTATTTATTCATTTTTAGAGAGACAGGAGAGAAAGAGAGAGTGAGAGTGAGGGCGGGGAGGAGCACGAAGCCTCAACTCCCATATGTACCTTGACCAGGCAAGCCTCGGGTTTCGAATCAGCGACCTCAGCATTCCAGGTCGATGATTTATTCACTGCACCACCACAGATCAGGCTCATCAGCTTTATTTGTTTTAAGAGAAATTATCAATAGCTAGTAGTATTTATATATGTAATCTCTATGGTGCAGGAAACTATTAAGCACCCTCTACCCACTCTAAAGGAAAATTATGCTTTGGGTTTGTATTATATTCCTAAAATACTTTTTAGCATGAAGAATCTAACTTAACAGTTAGATTCTACACACACACACACACACACACACACACACTTTCTCTCTTTTATTTATCCTTCCAGACGTAATATAGTCACTGTCATTATATAGCTTTCTCTGACATGGCAAACACAATTCTAATCACTCATCTCTGCTCTACTACAATACATTTTACCTTTTTAAATCATTTTTTTGTGTCTCTGTCCTCCATTAGGCATTGAATTCATCCTAGGAACCAGATTTCTTCATTTTGTGTTCTCAGCTCTTACACTGTGCCTGACAAACAGTAGATGCTAATAAATATTAGTTGAAAGAGTGCATAAATAAAAACATAAATTTTCTGTATAAATCCTACTACAACAGTAGCCAAGAGGAGTGACATGAGGGTATATGAAAGCATGCAAAGTTTTCTGGATATATTAGTGACATTGACTCAGCTTCTAAAGATAAAAGAAATGATGGAATAATGACAGCATGGTGACTGCATTAAAAGAAGCTAAGAGTGAATTTGGGGAATGCAGTTGGATGATCAGTAGTTCAGATAATAAATGGTAGTGGCTTGGGCTTGGGCACAGCTGGTAGGGATGAAGAATAATGGATGCATCAAGAAAAACATTTAACAAGCAGAGCTGATAGGATTTGGTGAGTGCTGGATGTTGAGGTGAGGTGAGCGAGAGAGTTGGCCGAAGAAGATCGCACCATTTAGCAAGACAAAGTAGAAGAGGGACAGTTTGGGGGCAGGGGAGAAAAGTTGAATCTGAGGTTCTGGTGAGACATTCATGTGTTACTCTGAGGGAGGAGCTATTTCTACTTTCCCCACAACAAACAAGGCAACTGAAGCTGAGGCTGTTTACACAACTGCCGCCTGGCAGAACCAGGAGTCAGCCCCACACCTGCCTAAGTGTATCTCAACTGAGGCAACGGTGCTGGAGAGCAAGGCCACTTAGCTTCCAAAGCAAGGCTGTTGTCTTCTTAAAGCCTCCTTCCTGTTCACACACACCGTTGCCTAAACAGATGGTAGCAAAGCCACAGGGCACTGGAGAAAGACATGGAGCAGGAAAAAAAATGGAGGATCCTCAGGGCATTGGTAGAAGTGCAAAGGTCTTGTTCAGGTGAAAGAAAATGTGTAATAAAATTCACCGGTTCAGTTGAACAGGTAATTACAGAGTTAATAAAACAAGAATTCCTGACACAATAGATTCTAACACTGCCATGGGTGTCATAGTCACTAAGTGACTTTTTAGTTTGCTGATCATTGATCCACTAGACACTAACAGCTCCAATCGGATCAATGCAAGATAACATATGAGGAGGACTTTTGCATGTTAAAAATCTACTGGAAATTTTACATGAATGAGTTCATTATCTGGGTAATGTGACCTGTGTCCAAATGATACATGTGGCCCATTTGTCAGGTTTTTTAATGGCAAAAGAATGAATTTTTTTCTAAAAGCTTAATTATGTGAGAAATTCCACTGCCGAGAAATTGAAGCCACTTGGGTGTCATGAATGTGTAAACATGTTAATTTGGGAGCTGTGATACCTAACGAGGTACGTTTCATTTACTCTCTCAGCTCCCCTTTCCCCAGCAGGGCCATCCACCCCTCCTCCTCTGCTAGGGCCAGGCAACACTCTGCACTGGGCTCCTCCCTTCTTTGCAGCTTTGGTCAGCTCCGCTTTTCCTGAATCCTTCTCTCCTGTGCTTACAGCTCCTTCTAGAAGCTTGTTTCCTAGGGCCACTATGTAACCAGGATCCCTTTTGCTATCTTTATCTGCCTGGGACGCTGTTGTTATATGGTTTTACCAAAAGGGAGTAGATAGATAAGAGAATATACAGGGGCGAGCAAAAGTTGGTTTATAGTTATTTATCTGGAAAATAATACAATTAATACAAAATAATACAAGAATAACCTGTTTCACATACTCACAACTGTAAACCTACTTTTGCCTACCTCTGTGTACATCCAGCTGTCAAAGTTCATCAAAGTTACAAAGAATTTTATTTTATGTAAATCATATCTCAAAAAATATTCAAAATCAAATACATAAAAGACATTTTCTAGAATCGTTTTGGATTTCCCAGCTTCCATGAACAAGCCTATTGTATTACTCTAGGTCATATGTCCTTCTAGAACCAAGGAATATATGAGTTCTTTGCCACATATATGCACAAAGTGGGGCAAAAAAGTTGTTAGTATGTGATTTGCAGAGTTTATTCTTGTATTATTATTGCTTAATTATTGTATTATTTTCCATATGAATGACTGACTATAAACCTACTTTTGCCCCATGCTGTATATTTGACAAATATATGCATAACAACTATATATTTATTTATTTATTTTGTATTTTTCTGAAGTTGGAAACGGGGAGGCAGTCAGACAGACTCCCGCTTGCACCCAACTGGGATCCACCCGGCATGCCCACCAGGGGGCGATGCTCTGCCCATCTGGGGTGTTGCTCTGTTGCGACCAGAGCCACTCTAGTGCCTGGGGCAGAGGCCATGGAGCCATCCTCAGCGCCTGGGCCAACTTTGCTCCAATGGAGCCTTGACTGAGGGAGGGGAAGAGAGAGACAGAGAGGAAGGAGAGGGGGAGGGGTGGAGAAGCAGATGAGTGCTTCTCCTGTGTGCCCTGGCCGGGAATTGAACCCAGGACTCCTGCACACCAGGCCAATGCTCCACCACTGAGCCAACTGGCCAGGCCCCAACTATATATTTATAATTGTATAATTATTACCAAATCAAGATATAGAATATTTCCATCTTTCCAAAAAGGTCTCATGTGCCCCTTTGCGGTCAATCCACTCCTGCCCACATCTGGCCACCATTGATATATTTTTCTGTGTACAGTTTTTATTTTTTAACAATGTTCTATAAATGAAATAATACAGTATCTAATCTTTTATGTCTGGCTTCCTTTGATTAGCATAAACACATGAGATTCACCCATGTTGTTAAATGTATCAACAGTTTATCACTTTTTTTTTTTTTTTAGGTTTTTTTTTTTTTTAATTTTTTATTTATTCATTTTAGAGAGGAAAGGGAAAGACAGAGAGAGAGAGAGAGAAGGGGGGAGGAGCTGGAAGCATCAACTCCCATATGTGCCTTGACCAGGCAAGCCCAGGGTTTCGAACCGGCAACCTCAGCATTTCCAGGTCGACGCTTTATCCACTGCGCCACCACAGATCAGGCAGTTTATCACTTTTTATTGCTAAATAGTGTTCCATTATGTGGATATACCAGATTTTTTTAGCCACTTACCAGTTGATTTTGGTTGTTTTCAACTTTGGTTGTTTTCAGTTTGGGACTGTTGTGGATAAAGCTGCTATCAAGCTCAAGAAAGAATCTGTGTTCAGTTCAGACATAGGCAGTCTAGAACTACACTTCACATTTTTTAAGTATTCTACTCCACTGGTGCCCAATGAACCTCGAACTCTTGCCATCATCATGGCACCCTTTTATTTGTTTTCTTCTGATTTCTGGTGCCTGTAATGCTCTCCAAGTGGAGAATGCCTGATCCCACATCAAGCACCATACATTTAGGCTGATGAGCAGGAACAGCATGCCTTCAAATTATGTTTTAAAGAAACCTCGTTCAAACAAATTAAGGAAATTTATAAGGAAATCCTTTAATTCAGATATCTTTAAAGGGAGGACTTAGAAAGTAAGAAATCAATATTCTGGCCACCATCTAGTGGTCAATGGCTTACGTTCTAACATGGTGCTTAAAACTTCTCTTACCCCTAAGTGTTGATCCAATATAATTTATTATCTTTGGAACAGTATAAATTTATTATAAAAATGGGAAAATATCTGTCAATGGTGTGACTTCACATTCATATTGCTTAGAAAAACAAAAACAAAACATAAAATAAATATTACCATCTACTACTAGCCTATGCATAGGTAAGACAACTTAAATTTTTTTTTGTTTATCTTAGGTGTATATTTTTAGCACTGTAATAATAAAAAAGAAACCTTGAAGAATAGTAGCCAAATATAACTAATATATATTCTAGAATTTATAAAAATTACAGAAGTACATACTTTATTCTTTTTGCACTAAAGGCTAAGAATGACAAACAAATAGACAAAACCCTGAAATCCAAAGATAATACAAGTTTGTTTCAGTTAACAATATTATTTAGAAAATTACTATGTTTGCCCAAAGTCAAACTGTGCATAATGCTTCTTCTTATGTCTTGTTTTAGATTGAAAATTATTTAAAAATTTCAAACATTCACAAGTGTAGAGAAAATAGTAAACTTCCTATGCTTATTATCCAACTTCAATAATTATCAACTCATGGCCAATCCTGTTTCTTCTATCTCCCATTCACTCCTCACCTCCACTCAAATTATGTCTTTCTTTTTTAAAAAAAAAACTTTCCTAACTTTGAAATAATTTTTGATTTTCAGAAGTTGCTAAAATATTACCGAGTTCCTATAAATACTTCACCAGCTCTCCCCAAAGCTAACATATTACAAAACCACAGTGTAACCAGGCATACTAATAAACTACTTTTATTCTTCTGTGAAAAAAAAAACTGCTCAATTTTTGTGCTCCTCTGCTGAATGCAAATCCACTCATTTGAGGGAACAATAACTATAAAACACCATCCACTCTTAGCAATTTTTAAATTTCTGGTAATTATTTTTTTAATTTGGCTAAAAAAGAACAAGTACTTTAAGATCTCTGAAATAGCCATCAACTAATGAAATTTTTAGTTAACAAGATGTTTGGGAGAATCAAGCTCCTATTTTAGAGACAGAATATGATCTAATAATTATCCAAACACAGAAATACCAATAAAATTCTGGCCCAGACACACTGGCTGTTTCTAAAACATAGATAATTATAATGTCAAGAGACTCCTGATCTGAGTTTCCCATAGGATGTTGAAGAGCAAGTGAGTTTTCCTTGCTACACAGAATTCCACTGTTAATTATGAAATATAATAAGTTATCCAAGCCATCAAATATGTGGGATTCTCGGTCTCAGGACCATGCAAGCATAAGCTTTCCTTGACTATCAAGAGCCAGCAGGGTTGGCTGCTTCTCCTCTTTGTAGTTCCAGTAAATAAGTGAACTAGGTCAGGAAATACAGCCGAGGCCATTTTGGAGCTCATGATTTTGTTAAGGTCATCAAAATAATTACATGTCTTAAGCAACTTGAGAAGAACTCCAGAAAGCATTAAGAACAGTGAAAAAAATTAAGAGTTTAGAGTCTGTAGACAAAAACACATAACCTATGAGAGAATACAGAGAAAAGTTGTGATTAGGGTGTAGTACTGTAGAGAACTGGAGAAGGTTCCTAAAGAAAGAGATGTTTTAAGTGCAGGTGACTAAGACAGCATAACATAGTGGTTAAAGCCAGATTAACCCTGGAGTCCGACTGCTTGGGTTCAATCCACAGTTCAATTCCCTCTTGCTCTGTGACCTGGGATAAGTTATTTAACCCTTTTAAACTCAGCTTGACTAAAGTTCTATAACTTCTGCCATCTACAGATACAGCAGGCTTGGGCCAGTAAGAACCACATAGGAAAGATCAAATGTTTGTTGACTTGGCTGACTGATGACATTTCACCCTAGCTGAAATGTGAGGGCAGGCAGGAGCAGAGTCTCATTGGTTTTTGAGCATTCATCCACAGTTGCCCTGAGGGCTGGTACAAGCTGCTGCTCCCTATCATTTCCCTCAGGATAGGGAAGTAATTTAGGCATCAGGAGAACAATGTGTTCTCAGTTTGCCTAATTGGCCCTTCTATCTGGGTTCCTTGTCCCTAGTTAGTTGCCCATGGGCTTGACTCCAGCCAGCCTCCTTCTCAAAGACTAGACTCCACTTCCCTCCTCTCCCCCATGGAACTCCCTGATGAATGTCTAGACTCTCAACTGTCATTCTTTTATGAGTAAACCATAATTACTCAGTCTATTTTGATGCCATTCTCTGCCTAGTCCTCCTAGGTTGAATGCCTTGGACCTAACTTTGAAATTGTTTGCCCCTAGCTTAAACTCGATTCCCTGGAAAACCGGCTGCCCCCTCCATCTCACATCCCTAAATCTGCCTTTACTTCTCCCTCTGGCTCCTGCTTCTCCTTAGCTGCTAAATCCCACAAGTGATTCTTCTCCTAGTGGGCCAAACAACACCATTTATGGGCCAAAAGAACACCACTTATGGCAAACATTTGTAGTTGTTATGATTTTAATGAGATCCTTTATAATATTTTTAAAAAGTGGGTTATAAATAGAACTGCTAATAAAGATAAGTAATAATTTGTAGAGGTCAGTTTCTCTCAAGACATTCTGTATCAAGTAGAAACTTTATGATGACTTTGAGACAGTGAAACAGACCACTCATGCATAGCTTTCAGAACATGCAGAAAAAACTGTCCGCCATCTTAGCTAGGTTATTTACAAAACAACATTCCTTTCCGTGTGCTCAGAAGCAGGTGGGCCCATGCTGGGCTTTGCCAGTTCTGAAGGTGGCGATCTGTGAAGGAGGCTTAGATGTGAGTACATAGGTGACTTCTACGTTCAGATGTGCTCAGAAATAGCTTAGAAAAAGCACAACTGGCACCTTGTGGAAAAAAATAAATTTAGATTTGATTTATCCCTTTTCTATCAATAACTGAGGGATTCAGATATTCTATGGTAATTTCACTCTCACCTTGAACTAGAAAACATAATATCTATGTTAATCAGTATATATTTTATTTTAGCAGTCCTTGGAGTTTAGAAATCTTACAGCAAATTGGACTTTAGCCAAGCCTTGGAAACCTGGCTTTCATGGGCTGCTAAAGAATCTGGGATAGACGTACACGATAAGACTGAAAGTATTTGGGTTTTGTTCACAGTTTAACAGAATTTTCCCACAGTAGTCAGAGGTTACCAGATCTGAAGTTTTCAGCATCAGATGCCAGGCAGCACACACTGAAATTCTTAGCTGCTTGAGATTTATGGAAGTCATATTGAAAGACATAGAGGTATAGATCAGCCTACAAAGCAATTAGATAAAGAGTTCTCTCACAGTGAGCCTGAGGCCTCTTCTGACGCAGAGAGAAAGCCATTTTTTAATGCTTGTGCTATAGTTACTCTCTAAGCTCTCCAAATCTCACAGTCATCTCTAAGTATTCTTTTGGGGTATTTTCTCAATGGTCAGGATGTTTTTATGGATGGGGAAAGAAACATTAAGCAAAATATTTGAGCTATTTCTGAATCAACAGTGAATAAGATGGGAGAGGTGATTTTAGGCGAGGATTAGAGGCTTATTTCTACAACTGTCCTTTTTTCTTTTAGATTTATTGAGATACAGTTGACATACAACATTATGTAAATTTAAGGTATATAAGTTGTTGATATGATACACATATACTACAAAATGATTACCACCATAGCTTTTGCTAATACCTCCATCATGTCACATAATTGCCATTTATTTTACTGTAAAAACATCAGGTCTACTTTCTTAGCAACTTTGAAGTACATAATACAGTATCACTAACTGTAATCACAATGCTGTGAATTAGATTCCCAGAACTTAGTCATCTTCTAACTGGAAGTTTGTACCCTTTGACCAACGTCTCCCCATTTCCCCGACCCCTAGCCTCTGGTAACCTCTATTCTACTGTTTCTATCAGTTTGATATTTGAGTGTATATAAGTTATTATAAAGAAGTATTTGTCTTTGTCTGATGTATTTCATTAAGCATAAAGCCCTCAAGTTTCACACATGTTGTCTCAAATGGCAGGCTTTCCTTCTTTTCTCATGGCTGAATAATATTCTTGTATGTGTGTGGGGAGGGTGTAAAATCTATCCATTTATCTGTTATGGACACTTAGGTTGTTTCTATATCTTCACTATTATGAATAAATGCTGTAATAAACATGGAAGTGCAGATATATCTCCAAGATAAGTTTTTATTTCCTTTGGAGATATATATCCAAAAGTGGGATTGCTGAATCATATAGTAGTTCTATTTTTAATTCTTTGAGGAACCTCTACTGTTTTCTATTGTGCCTGTACCAATATATATTCCCAGGAACAGTATATTAGGGTTCCCTTTTCTCTACATCCTTGCCAACACTTGTTATCACTTGTCTCTTTGATGACAGCCATTCTAACAAGTGTGAAGTGATGTCTCATCGTGGTTTTGATTTGTACTTCCTGATGATTAGTGTTTTTGTGCATTTTTTGGTGAACCTGTTGGCCATTTATATGTCTTCCTTGGAAAATTGTCTATTCAGTTCCATTTCCCATTTTTAACCTTTTTTTTTTTTTTTTTTTTTTTTTTTTTTTTTTACAGAGACAGAGAGTCAGAGGGATAGACAGGAACAGACAGACAGGAATGGAGACAGATGAGAAGCATCAATCATTAGTTTTTCGTTGCGACTTCTTAGTTGTTCATTGATTGCTTTCTCATATGTGCCTTGACCGTGGGCCTTCAGCAGACTGAGTAACCCTTTGCTGGAGCCAGCAACCCTGGGTCCAAGCTGGTGAGCTTTTTTTTGCTCAAGCCAGATGAGCCCGTGCTCAAGCTGGTGACCTCGGGGTCTCGAACCTGGGTCCTTCCACATCCCAGTCCAACGCTCTATCTACTGCGCCACCGTCTGGTCAGGCCATTTCCCATTTTTAAATTGTATTGTTTGTTATTGTTGTTGAGTAGTATGAGTTCTTTATATACTTGAATATCTGAAATCTCTATTAGATATATGGTTTTCAGATTAACTCTAAATGAAATGAAGATTTAAACATAAAACCTGAAACTATAAAACTCCTAGAAGAAAACAAGGGAAAATCTCCTGGATATCAGCTTTGGCAACAATTGTTTTGGGAATGACACTAAGAGCACAAGCAACAAAAGCAAAAATAAAAAAGTGGAGCTAGGCCCTGGCCGGTTGGCTCAGCGGTAGAGCATTGGCCTAGCATGCGGAGGACCCGGGTTCGATTCCCGGCCAGGGCACAGAGGGGAGGTGCCCATTTGCTTCTCCACTCCCTCCTCCTTCCTCTCTGTCTCTCTCTTCCCCTCCCGCAGCCAAGGCTCCATTGGAGCAAAGATAGCCCGGGCACTGGGGATGGCTCCTTGGCCTCTGCCCCAGGTGCTAGAGTGGCTCTGGTCGTGGCAGAGCGACGCCCCGGAGGGGCAGAGCATCGCCCCTGGTGGGCGTGCCGGGTGGATCCCGGTCGGGCGCATGCGGGAGTCTGTCTGACTGTCTCTCCCGGTTTCTAGCTTCAGAAAAATACAAAAAAAAAAAAAAAAAAAAGTGGAGCTATATCAATTGCTTACACAATTGCTTACACTTCTTTACAGAATACCAACTCCTTTTGCTGGTTATGCTGGGTCTAGAGAGAAAGAGGGAGCCCAATACTCCATTATTTCCCATGAGCCCTTTTGAATCCTTTGGCCCTAAACAAAGGATGTAATTTTATTATTCATCTTTTTCTTCACCAGAAATCATGAAAGCCATCAAGTGCAATTGTATGGTGAGAATAGGGCACAGGAATTCTGGATGTTTTTCCTTACTCTGTTCCTTATTTTCCCAGACATCTACTTTTGGAATCATATGTCAGTTAACATTCCTGCTTTGACATAGTTGAGTATTATAGTCTTGGGTACTGAACCTTTCTGAGTCTTAGTTTTCTTGTCTTTAAAATAGAGATAGTATTTAGCCTACAGAATTACTATGAAAGTTAAAATGATATATTATATATATTACACGAAAAGCAGAGAGTACAATGCCTAACACAGCACTCTCAGCAAGTCGTTGCAATTTTAATTTTTGATAGTAGTTACTTAGCTTGGATAAAAGTCTTTTAAAAGGTAGGGGAGGATACTTCAAATACTTGGTGAAGTAGAGAAATATGTAAACAAACAGTTAATTAACTAGACAGACAAAGAAGGCATCATTCATCTTACAGAGAGAATTTGATGCATGATGCTAAATTTTAGGTATTTCTGAGTGTAGGGTTATTGTTAAACCATAGTAGAAAAGGTGTTTCAATTATAAAGGGAGGCATATAAGAAATATAAAGCCTGGAGGACAGCACAAGACTTATTTTCATAACCTTCAATAAAAGGTGTTATGCAAGTATAAATTATACATTTTCACTTTTGTAATTATAGCTAAGCTACCTACTCCCAGAAGATTTCATTATGTAATTCTTCAGACTTAACTTTGTTTCCTTTATAAAGCAATATGCCATAAAAACATTCTGTAAAAGAAATCATTACTAATCATGTATTTTCTATACAAAGAGAAAATGCCCCCCTAAATATTCATATTTATATAGCCATATTAGCTACTCTAAAATTGTTACTGGACACAACTAATCATGTACTCAACGCAGGTAAAATATAAACACAATTCAAATTACCTACATTCAGAGACTTCATAAAATCTTTTTCAAATAAATTTCCTTCTAAAATTCAGAAATATATACTGCTCACAAGAATTAAGGGATATTTGAAAATGAACATGAAGTGATAAATTATCTCCTAATTTTTGTGAGCAGTATATTAATAGCCATTGAATTGTTGTACACATTATGGTTCATTTGCTTTCAATTCTGGCTCAGAATCGGGATTATGCAAACAATTTTTATTCCCAAATTATCTCCATGTACTGCTAAATTTTTACAAGAAAGTTCTCTGCAATATTGCCACTACAATGGCATAAGTGCGACTTTTCAAATGGCACATGTAGGATCTCTAAATATTTGAACTAGAAAAGCAAAGACAAAGTCTTTGAATTCAGCCCAGAGGCAAACAGCCAACTAGGAATTACTGAGTGGATCTAAGTTACATAAGCACATAATAGTTACAGCCAACATCTACAACATCTCCATAATAAACACGCACTTCTTCCTCGAGAGCAAGAGTTCTTTTAGCTTGAAATCACTTAAATAATTGCCCTCCCCCTTTATTATAATTTCTCTTCATATTGTTCATCTTAGTTTGCTAGGTAATTTAAATCATTTCATCAAAGTCACTTGGCAAGTCATACCAGTGCCACACCACAACACAGGAGTGGCTCTGACCACCTGGTACCACAGCAACATCCCCCAAACCCACAAATTTCACAATAACAGAAAGTGAAAAATATATATTCAGTAAACAACTTACACTTTAGGAGAACAACAGGGTAATTACATTTATTGTGTAAAAACAAAAGTACAAGTATAATATATATATAATAATTTGTTCTAAGATTCTAACCAAAAGAATGTTCAAAAAATATTAAACGTGAAGGTGTGAAAGGAAGTGATATATGATTACTACTAATAATATGTAATAATGGTATAATTGAAAGCAGAGACAGTTCCTATGAACTACAGAAATTTTTGGTACAAGAAGAATAAAGGGAGCATTTTATGAAAAACAAAAATACCAATATACCGCATACTTTTATAGAAATGTCTCAGTACTCATTTTTCTGTAGCTCTGCCTATAAACTACTAAAGCAGAGCTAAATTGATTAGTCTATTTGTTATCAGTTATCACTTGGTTAAATGTGACTCAGATTATAGGGATCATTAACTTATCAATCAAACACCAGCCAGCTGCATATATGGTCTGAGACAAGAGACCAGCTTATATATCAACACATATATACACAAACTCAAGTGCAAAAGAAGTCTATTTTAAAATGCATATTCTGAACTGTCCACAATAAATATTTGATACAATGAACCAAAATGTTTTAACATACTCCACACATTAATAGCAGCAAGATGAAAGCATATAATAGAACAATTCAAAGTAGAGAAAAGTTAAAGCTAAGCCATAAACTTAGATTTAAAAAATGTAAGAAGTAAAAACATGAACTGATTTAGAGAACTTGGTATATCTTTAATTACTGTGTATTTAGTAACAGTGGTATTTAATTTGACAAATATTCAATTCTCTTACAGATTATTTGCTAGTCTGTCTGATTTCTTGAATTCCTGGGAGAGTTTAAGCCAAGTGGTAACATTTAATGAAGACATGTTTTGATTGATTGTCTCTCAGTGATCTGTACAGCATACAATGAGTTATGAAAGTCGTCAATAATTTCCTCTTATTTTAAAATAGCAGTAATTCTATTTAAAAGGTTGGTTTAATGGGTTTATCAAACTATAACTCTTATCAAAAGCAATGAAACGCTCTCTAAGATTGTATCAAAATTACGGCTGACTAGTAGATTGAAAATAAATATGTTAGTACTTGAGGCAGATTGCTAAAGTATCTTAGCCAACTTGTTGTAACTATGTCTACCTAAAGGCAAGCAACAGGAATGCTGGGAAATAGCATAAAACAATGATTTTAAGAAAATGCAAAAAATGATATATACATATAAAATAAAAGTATATAAACTTGTGCAGTGTATGGTAATATAGCTACTTGTAATATAACGTGAATAGTGTGGCTTTAGGCAATTGAATAGAGAAGTGAAGCTGAACGCAGCTATACCAACCAAATGGCAAATGTGACACCTGATAATGTAAAACAGAGTCATCCCCAGGGTGCCATGTAAAATTATTATAAAGCGGTGAAATAACAATATAAAGTTAATTTTATTAAAATTAACAATACTTCCCATCAGCACAAGACAATCTACATTCAAAATTAAAACAGTAGGAATGTTTATCCATTCAAGCAGTCTGATAGGCTAAATATTGTTGACTGTTAAAAGAAGTAAAGTTTCCAGGCCTTTTTTCTTATATATTCATAAATACTCATCCTTAGGAACAATATCACATTCAAAGGCCTGAAATTAAAAACATGTTTCTTTATAAAATTTGGTATATCTACCATGTTGCTATAGAAATATCCCAGTCTACTATTTAAAAATAAAATCCTGGCATCTTGGAAATAAAAGAAAAGATAAATTGATAAAATTGTGCACGGTGTTTTTCAAGTACAACGAATAGAGATAGGTTAGATTACTAATTTCATGGTATTATCTAAATCTTGATGCTAGCTAATTCCTACAACTTTCTATCTGCAGACTGATCTGCACACACTTGCCAGCTGTGAGGTTCTGTGTTAGGGAAAAATATCAATTTTTAGACTACTTTAGCTCAAAATACAATATTGAGAGTTTTCTTCATTACAAAAAGAATGCTAGTTCATTGTCAGAAAAAATTAAAATAAAGTGCAAAGAAAGAGTAAATACTATTCCTAGTGTTGTATTATAACCTGTAGCCATGAACACTTTGGAACACATCCTTTCAATATTTTTTAAATGCAGCAATACACATATGTTTTTTGAGTCTTAATATTTAGTAAAAAAATAAACCTAAATGAATGCTATGGTGTATTATGAAATGAATTTCACCTTTTCACCTAAACTAAAGGACTATTTCACAGCATGTACTATGTCTCATCTGAAGAGTAGCTGCAGTTATATGATAAACTACTTCCAGCGAAGAACTGAACATAGTGTAAAACCCCGGAGTTAATTAGTCAATAGCACCATGGCGTGGGGTGAGAAATATAGTCTCTGGAATGAGGTGAAGTTTTGTTGTTGGGGGACAGAAGCGCTATTTTATGAGATCCCGAAATTTTGAGGAGCTTCCTATATTTTAGACATTTGGAAAATCCGTTTTATGTTTTGAAATCTAAATCCACAAATATGCTATGATAAAGATCCCTATATGAGGCCAGTTTTATGTCCTTGTTAATTATAAAACAGAAAACCTGAATTATATAAGGTAGAGCAAGGGACAATTTAAGAGTTAGTTATAATTAAAGATAATATGTTTTTTAATGCCATTATCAAAGGAAAGAAACCAAACCATAAAAAAATTTATGTGGCCCTGGCCGGTTGGCTCAGCGGTAGAGCGTCGGCCTGGCGTGCGGAGGACCCGGGTTCGATTCCCGGCCAGGGCACACAGGAGAAGCACCCATTTGCTTCTCCACCCCTCCGCCACGCTTTCCTCTCTGTCTCTCTCTTCCCCTCCCGCAGCCAAGGCTCCATTGGAGCAAAGATGGCCCGGGCGCTGGGGATGGCTCCTTGGCCGCTGCCTCGGGTGCTAGAGTGGCTCTGGTCCCGACATGGCGACGCCCAGGATGGGCAGAGCATCGCCCCCTGGTGGGCAGAGCGTCGCCCCATGGTGGGCGTGCCGGGTGGATCCCGGTCGGGCGCATGCGGGAGTCTGTCTGACTGTCTCTCCCTGTTTCCAGCTTCAGAAAAATGAAAAAAAAAAAAAAAATTTATGTAACACTATTAAATTTAATTTAAGCCAAGAAAATTTAAGCTTTACACTGAACTCATTCCAACTCTTTAATGCTGGCCAGGTTGAGGCTACTATAGCAGGTACCTTATCAGCCAGCTCACTAGAAATTTCACAAGATTGAAGAAGTTGATAAACAGAACTTTCCCTAGCCTCTTGTATATTCTATCTTAGCACTCTTTCTCTCATATTTTCTAATATCATACATCATATCATGGCATGTGTTGCCCCCTCCCCAGGAATGTAAACTCCATGAGGGCAGGGTTGGTACCTTGATGTATTTCCAGTGCCTAGAGCAGTACTTGGCACATAGTAGGTGCTCAGTAAATACCTATTGAATAAATTGATGAGTTTTCTTTAACTGAATAATTAGGGTTAGCAGAAATCCATTTAAATCTTCAAAACAAAGAAAGACATTTTACAAGAAATATACTTCTCAGAACTCAGGTTTCTCTTACTTTGGAAACACACATGTTTATAACTTTTGGTTTCCTTTATAGGGTTATTTTGATCACAGTAAACACTAGAGCTTCCTTCACTGAAAATTTGTAAATTCATTTTTTTAAATTTCTGAAAACACTATTTTTTTATTTTTTGCCACTGGTGCTAGAGAAAAAAAATGACTCCCCTGTCTCATTCTTGTAAAAAATACAGTACTACCCACACAAATACAGGTAGCTGCCTCATCTATTCTCATTTATTCTACCTCGTCTATTCTTCTTCTAAGGACAGACTATATTGTACACTCCTATTGAACAATAGGGCCACTCTGAAAAATTTGCGTACTAGCAATCAAACCATTTTGCAGTTTGCAAACAGTAACGCAGATTCCAATGATAAGATGAGCGAGCAGGATGCAAGAACACCTTAAAGATCACCTGCTGCACTTGTGTTTGAGGTGCTCCATGGCTGTTTACACCTAGTGCCATCTGGCTCTATAGATATAATAACAATTATTCCATCGAGGTGTGTAGCTCCCTAAATCATACTAATATACAATGATTCCACTAGTCTTATAGGAGTTGATGTCTTTGTGTGCTCCCATTTAACCTGGGTAATGTGCTAAAACAAGTCTGCCTCATCATTAAGAATTGATTTTTTATTTATGTGAATGTCACTGGCAATCCCATGATATCCCTTTGTAATTCAGTTGAACAGGACTACATGCTACCGTTAATCTATTTTTATGGCGTATCTTTAAAAATTTGCAACATCTTGCTACATTTGGATATTTATATAGAGATTTGTGTTCCCGCAGAAAACTGTTGTTAGCTTTGGAGATCCATTTCATGCAGCAATAGGGCAAGTATTTAATATACTTCATTAGCTATCTTATATCAGATAAGAGTTTATTTTCTTAAATTATTTAACCTTGGTAGAACCTACTAAGATCACATAAATTACAAATACACTAATGAAAATCATTAGTTAGCCTATTTTTAAAAAACCCATTAACAACCAACAGAAAAAAATAAAAACACTTAAAAATCAGCCCTTTAGAATCATGTTATGAAAATAACTTGGTGAATTTACCATGATCACACATTTCTTAATGTTGTCAATAGGCATTTATTTAGACACTGACATCAACAACTGTTCAGATATGCTATATTTGTAAAAGGAAAAAGTCACATAGCTTTTTTCCTTGGTTAACGCAAAATCTGATTTCAAAAGCCATATAGTTATAATTATTTATAAATATACCTTAATGATTTTTGCTAATTTAAAAAATATTATAATAAAGACAATTAGTAATAAAAAGAAGAAAATAAATACTTCAAAATACTAGGAACAAACAGTATGCTGTAAAAATTACACTTTAAACCTAGTTTTCCTGAAAGCACTTCCTGTATCTTTAAATAATCACCTTATGAAGAAGTTCTGTCAGAAGACCTTTCATATTTGGATGAGTATTATAGACTTAGAATTTCTTTAGAAAGCAATAGTGAGCTCCTTCTAAAATTTACAGAATTTGGGGTGTGGGGTGATTATGGTCTCTTATACATAAGGTTCTTGCCCATTATTATACTGCTGTTTTAAAGATAGAATTGCTCTTATGCTAGTGAGAGTTTTTAATATATAATTAGTGATACAGCAACTCATAACAAAGTTGAACAAGTTTTCAGGATTTCTGAAGAAATGAGGCAATACTTCTTCAAATCTAGAAGATTTTGCAGAAGACCATCATTACAAACTATTAACTACTTTAAGATTCTTGGCTTAGAAGAGTCTCTTGTGCTTTGCATGGATAATTTAGACAATTGAAAAAAGAATGCTGGGGCAAATTCATTATTCTAACTTAAAAAGATATATCCTAAAACTTAAGGGCTCAAACTTAAGAAATACACATTCATAAAACTACATTTGAGTTAGAAGTATGAAATCAATGTAGTTTTCAGTGTAATCCATTAATACCTATACTCCTTAAACTGTAATTTTTACAAATATTTTTCCTAAGAGCTATGTAAATTATATTCTTTATGTACTGTAATATTATAAATAACAAAGAAGCAACTATGTGCTTTTGTATTCAATAAACACTTAATGCTCAGATAGTTTCATTAAAGACAGGTTCACAGAGAAGCTAGGGACATGTTTCTGTGCTCTTTAGAACTATGTGTGGTGAGCAATTATCAGAAATAATATATGTGTCAGTTTTTGAGTACAGTATTGCTTCTAAACATTATTAAAAAACCACTCCACAAAAATGATAAAAGAATTAATTTAGATTAATCACCTAAATGCCTATAAATTGAGATTTAAGGTCAGAGATATTCCCTTCACTCACCCTGTTGTCACACACATGGTTGGTTGGTCACATATCATGTCCTGGTGCGTACAAGGTACGCACTGTGGTTCAGAGTTAATGTTGGGGATTTGGTTTACAGGGCTCACAATTCCAAGTTTAAAACATAACAATGATAGTGTCTGCATACCATTTTAATGACTCTAATGCTTTATTTTCATTAAAATAATTCTTTATTTCAGGAATGAGCCAAGTAAGAGGGAACATGGAGCCAGTCTGAAATGTACTTCAGGGCTCACCTCAATTGAGTGAACCGTGAACGCTGTGACAATGACATTCACAATAGCATTGCTGCTGGGCACTGCTATAATTTGCTCTTTATGATTGTTCCTTTAAACAAAAAGCTCTGCACTCAGCATGCAAAGAAGTTAGAAGTGGGGAAAGGAGGGGCATCCTCACATATAAGAGGAGAGAGAGGAAAAAACTGCAGATCAATCATTTATAATTAACAAAAATCCGATTGGTGCTTTAAATAGAGATCAATGTGTTCCAGGCTGCCTGGATTGTGGGGATGTATTCACCTTCTCGTAACTCTCCAAGCAAGCTGTCACACCTACAGAATCACCATTTGTTTTCTTAACAAAGCTTCAGGGGGCGCCAGGCTCTCATTGAAATTTCATTAATCTAATGGAGTAAAGTCCTATAGAAAAAAATCAAATTCTCGTTGGACGAGATGCTACCTGGGAAAGATAACCTCTGTTTGAACTCTCAGACTCGGATTGCTCTGCTATTAGTCTGAGGAAACAGACAGCAACAACGCTGATTACAGCCACCGGCCTCAACAATTTTTTTTTCTAACTAGCAATTTCGAGTGCAAGTGCCACAGTGTCAGCTAAAGAAACACAACTGCGGGTTTTCTGCAGAGCGAAATGGTTCTGAAATGTCACTGAATGGCTCACAAAGGACGCCAATCTACGACAACAGAGATATAAGCATATAGGAGAAAGGGCCCACACGTCCTCCTTTCAAAGGTATGTTATTTACATGCATGTAATTTGTGAAACCCACAGCTATTCAATCCAGGGTTTTCACAGAAGTCTAAACCAAAATCTTCAGAAAGCAAGAGCAAAATTTTTCCAAAAGCCATAGGATTTTGGGTGTGGGGAGATTGTGATATGGTATACACATAAGTAGATGTCCAACATAGTAGATGACAGTCTTCAAGTTTTCAAGACAACAATTATAATTGTTACTTAGTGATCGAATTTCAGCATCACCTCCATGTAATAATATTTTACAAGTTTGCAAATGTGGCCCAAATGTGTACATGTCAATGGGTAGTAGCAACAGGACCTCTGAGAGGAAAATATGAACATTGATTCCTCAAAATTCCTTCTCGGAATGTCCCCATGGCTCACCTGACACTCACATAGCAAGAGTATAAGATGGCAGACATGTGCATGATAAAAGGGCCACTGTGAGTTAGACTGCGTCTATACCAAACTAAAATTGCTTTCCATGCTACTTAGTTTTCCCTCTTTGAATATCTATTTTTAAAATGTTAAAGTGACTAACAGACCTATAGCTTGAGGTACCCTATACAGGAGGCCAAAGAGAAAATGAAACAACCTGTAGAAAGCCCTCTGCTAGGCTCTTATGTGAATACTACACCTCACAAGAAGAGAGTGGGCAAAGGGAAGTAGACTTCAGTCAGGTGAAATCACAGTCAAGTTCAGCACAGCTTTCTGATTTCACATACTTCTAAATGTAGATGTGATTGTGCAAACCTTACTTGTGTTAAAGGAGAAAAGCAAGTCTTATTTTAAAGTAAAAAACCAAACTAGTAATTTTGATAAAAACTATAACTTGTGCATTCACTTAAAAAAACAACAGGGATCTAAAAACTGTAGCACGTAGTAAAGAGAAAAAAGCAATACTATGAAAAAACAAAAGGAAATTCATGACATCCTAGGTAAGTGATTGAGATCATTAGAAAATAGTATTTTGAGTTCATCTTTAAGATAGTATTTTTACTTTACAAATAAACGCGCTGTTTTTCACCTAGCTCACAGAGAGCTTACTTCAGGTCAGGAAATGTCTTCAGTCTCCAAAGCACCTCACAGTACTGAGTCACTTCCTACTATTTATTTTTTTCCCATTTCTCTGTTTATGGGTAGATATTTTTCTACTTGGGATAGATTTAATATTTTTTCTTCTGGTCTAAATTTATCCATAAAGATGTAGCTTATGTTCGTACATAATTTCTTTAATTTCCTGTCTGAGATCCACCTGTAGAATTACACTTCCTGCTCTCCATCTACATCCTGTTTAAAGATGTCACTGAAAGTGTATCAATATTTTATTTTAAGCTCCAGGAAAATGGGTAAATAACACATTCATGTGTCTATGTGTATGCACTGTTTATATAAACACATATTATTATGCAAATCTATACACACAAAAAAAGTTAGTTTACTCAAGTTAAGATTATGAAAATTGATCCTGGGAACAAAATAATACACCTTTTCTAGGCATTCATCCCTACTATAGAGATGGAGAAAGAAAGATTGTGAGAGGGAGACACACACATTCAGATGAGCCTTCAGGGAATTGTATGAACTTTTGAACCAGAGGCGGAGAGCCAGAGCCCAGCCTGTTCCCACTTTAATAAACATTTTTTTTCTTCAATTAATTAAGGTTTGGGAAGAAAAAAATCCACAGAAGAGAAGTAATTTAGCATGCAACGCATACTTTACAGATGGATCCTACCTTCGGATGCTTATTAAATCTATGCATGATTGCGCTGGAGAAAATTAATTGCATTGTTTCTCACTATTCAAGAGGGGGTTGCAAACAGCTTAAAAATAAAAAGGAAAATAAAGCAAGATTGTTGTTGTTGTTGTTTTAAAAAACAGCTACAGTTATAAAAGGAATACTTCAAAGTCCTAAAACAAGTAATACCCACAATTGGCATAAGAGCACAAAAGACTCCTTTAAATATTTTTGGTATTTTAAAATACTGTGTATGTTGCCAGAGACATGTATCTACTTTAAGTTTACAAATATTCTGGTCTAACTAAAATTTCCTACTCATGGCGTTTGAACTATTCAATTAAGTGGTAAGGTTCTGTTCAAACCCTGCTGTGAAGAGAGATTTACATGAACAGTCGGGAGTCCACACTGGCACGTCTTGGTGAGCTGGTATTCTCTCCACTCCAGCCTTTGGAAGAGGTGATAAATTATTAAAAGTTTTGGAGAAAAATGTAAAATATTATTATAAAATATTCAGAAGATAGGCAATCATTTGCATTTTTATCAGCTTTAATTTTTTAAAATAGCAGAGAAGCTTCAGAAACTCAAGCCATTTTTTTTTTTTGCCTTTTCTCATGTCCTGCTAGTGGAAGTTGAACTGTAACCTCTCTCTTAGATTGTCCTGAAAATGACCTTCATCAAACTTGAAAGGATCACTCTCTGTCGAAGGAGTTAGAAGAGCCATTAATTTTCTTAACTCACTCATTTCCAGATTTAAAAATAATCCTTTTGTTACTTCATTACAGATGCTCCTTTTGATGTGACCCACCCTGTTGTTGACTAAAAACATTTCACTTAAGAACTTATGAATTTATTTGATTCCCTGACCCAAATAAATGGAGGTTTTATTTTATTCTTCTTCTCACTCCAAGTCTATAAATCAGTTGCTCTAATCCTGGTTAGTGTATGTAACTGTTTTAAAGTATTTATCACGACACAAATTTTGCTAAGAGTAACAAACTAAGGGCATATCATAAATGAATTTGTCCTATATACAACAGAGTTTGTAATATATGGGTAAAAACATAGACATATTAACACTGGGATTAATTTATATAGTGCCTTTCACCAGCAGCTCTCAAAGAATATAAATGACCTCATACATAATTACAGATATTATCATCCTAGTTAGGAAAATAAGATCATATAGTGAGACAGGTAGAGAAAAACTTCTAAGACAAGTATTTGACTTTTATTCCCTTGCTCTAACTTTTAAAATCAGATGCACCCTCCTACTAGAACATCAACTAATAAAAGGTTGGTTCTCATCAACAATCAAAAACATACCTGCTTTAATCTGGGCACTGCTCAAAAGAGAAAAAACATTCCACCATGAGAAACTCAGGTCAAAACTGAGCCCAGGCCTTGTGATGCTCGAGTTTTTCTAAATGGGACATAAAAATGTGTAGTACCTATTTTATTGCTTCTTAAAGTGAACAAACAGGAATATATGGATTGGAGCTAAAGATCTTTACCACGACAAAAGACAATTTAATTAAGGTATTAAAACGGGACCAGCTGTAGAAATTTTGGCAGTCTAACTTCAGCAAAACCACACTGATAGGTATAGGTAGGGAAAAGTCCAAGAAGGAAGATGTCTTAAGAGTTCAAGGCATCTGAATTCCTTTCCTTGCCCCAGAAAGATCTCTTCTTCTGTGTGCTGCACTGCAACCTTGTGCAGCCACCCCCACAGGGCTGACTGCAGCCAAATATACATTTGACCAGTCTTTTTACTCTCATTCTCTCAGATGTTCCCATTTACCTTTTAGGTTTCCCCTGCAATTGATGCAATCTTCCTCACTCAAATACAGAGTCTTTGTAATTGAAAGTCCTATATGTCAGTCATCTCTAGCTATTGGTCACCTAAAGTTCTGGGACATCTTCTATAAAGAACCTGTCACATTTGGCTACTCTATTCTCTTTCTGCTAAAGTTCCAGAATGAGCACTGACTGACAAGCAACTAGTCAGAGCTGCTGGCAAAGCAGTTTTGGTAGCCTGAACAACTCAGGTTCTGCTTGGACCAGTTCTCATTGAATTTGTGGAAAGGGTTATCAAAACCCAGATACCAAAAGCACAAAATAATTCTGGGAAAGTAGATGGTTAGATTCACGTACCACAGTCTAAGAGTTTAGAAGAAGTTACAGATTTTAAGATACTTATTGTATAAGTAAGAATAAGTTAAAAAATTAAAACCCTTAATTGACTTAGTCTTTATTTTATATTTCTTACACACCTTAAAACAGTACACTATTCCCTTGAAGTAAGGAGCTCTCTGATGACTGGGAATTAGATTCAAGACACTATATTTTGATTTGGAAAACCCCTATATTCATTTATTACATGGGATCCTGTTTTCCTGAAAGAGTTAAAGTTCCTCTATAAGGTAAAGAGCTTAATCACTCTCGGATGAGATATTTTTTCTATTTTCCAATGCAATTACTCTTTGTCTTAAATCTAATTGAATTCACTTTCCATGTTAGTGGGGGAAGGGGAGTGGGTAGGAGAGATGCAGCAAATGTTAGAAGACAAATAGTGTAAATTGTAGACTTTTCAATATAAAGGATTTTTTAAAGGCAAAAGAATGTGATCTGATAAAAATGTTTAAATATTCAGTGGTACAGTGGGGATGGGGGAGATTTGGGCTGTCAAGAACTACATTTTGTGCATGGAGAACATCAGGGACATTCCATAAGGAACATTTATATTTATAATTTATAAATTACCTTGGGATTCTCTGGATGAAAAGTACCATATACACAGAGCATTTTAATTTCATGTGGGTGATCACAGATTGTTGACATCTGAGCATAAACATATTTCAGTAGTCAAAGGGAAATGAACTCTTATGTGGTTGGTTTTTCTGCCATTTACTCTTCCCTGAGTTGTATCATACACAATGGAGCATGTCCTTGTTGACTGCTTCTGTTCCCTTTTCTAAAGTTCCTGTCTCTGTCATTTATCTTTGCAGTGTCAGTGTACTGTCCAGCATTTGCCTTTTTACTCATAAGCTATATTGAAGGAAGTAAACACTTATCTTGGATCTATCTAGCATACTGGTTTCCACCCTTAGTATTTCTGGTGTCTAAAGGAGGAAAACCTCCAGATATCAGGGAAGGGGGGGAAGCAGGGGAGGTGGTCACTCTGTGACACATTAAGAAACACTGTAGAACAAGAGACTGCTATTATCTCAAGGTTCTCTGAGATAATATATAGGATATGACAAATATATAGATGCATAACTTGAAAGACTGGAGCACATTTTGGGGGCTTCAATTTCACAAACACTTACTGAATATCTACTATGTGCTAAAAGCTGTAAGAAATATAAAAGTACACTGCTCACAAAAATTAGAAGATATTTTATAGCTTCATATTCATTTTGGAATATCCCCTAATGTTGTGAGTAGTCTCATTAAGACACAACCCGCACCCTCTGGGAGATCACAGTCTGTTAGAGAAGCCAGCACATGTAAGTAATAGAAAGCAAGGCAAGTGGTGGTAATAGCTATAATAGAGTTATTGATCACGTAAAATGTTAAGACAGGGAGATGTTGAATCTAACTTGGGACAACTAGGAAGCCACATTGAGAAGAGTTTGGATAGAGCCTTGAAGTAAAATGTGGGGGGCTGGAAAGGGTGGGAAAGGCATTCCAGGTGGAAGGCACAGGGCCGCGTCTGAGGAATGACAAATAATCCTATGAGGCTGAAGTTTAGGGCAGAGTTTCAAATGTAGGAGGTAAGAGGAAAGGCAGGTCCAGAACTATGACTCATATTTGAGATCATTGCCTCAAGATAAGGCGAGACCATGCAGCTGCACTGTCAGCAGACAATGGCTCTCAACGATGAGTGTTCCTAGCCTATTATTACCCCTAAGGTGCTCAAGAGGTTCTGATTTAACTGGTTCAGTTCCTTTCTAGGTCTGCCCTTATTCAAGGAGGGCTTTGCCATCCTCAGACAAGTGTCTTGGCTTTTTGTGATACAGTTTGGGAAGAATAAGGAGAATAAGAAGGGAGTTCAAAGGGCAGTGGCCACTCGGATCCATAGTAGAGGACAGCAAAGAAGCACTCTCCACTCTGTACTGTTGAGTATCAGGGCAGAATGGCATGTTTGAGAGAGTTCTGGGCTAGGACAGCGAAGGCTCCAGAGGACTGTCGGGATTTTGAGGAGGGAAAAGTTGCCTTATAAATTATACTTCAGATATTTTGGGGGACCGAAATGCTTACTCTTTATGTGTTTCTGTGAATGTGACACCTCTTTAGGACTGGGTTCTGGTATCAATAGGGATCATAGGTAAGCCAAGATTCAGGGCAGCTCAACAAGAAATCATATGTGACTTTCCATGGACTAAAGCAGTGGTAGTCAACTTGGTCTCTACAGCCCACTAGTGGGCGTTCCAGCTTTCATGGTGGGCGGTAGCAGAGCAACCAAAGTATAAATAAAAAGATAGATTTAACTATAGTAAGTTGTTTTATAAAGATTTATTCTGCCAAACTTAGAGAGAATCTGACATAAAGTACCTGGTAAGTAATTATTATTATATGCTTTAACTTGCTGTAACTCTGCTTTATAAATTTTATAAAGTAAAGTTACTTCCCTACTTTATAAATCACCACTACTGTGGAACCGGTGGGCGGTTAGAAAATTTTACTACTAATAGAGATACAAAAGTGGGCAGTAGGTATAAAAAGGTTGACTACCCCTGGACTAAAGGCTATGGCTCACATTATACCAAGAGAGAGCAATAAGAGCTGAGCCTGAAAATAAAGCTGAATTAGGAACTTTTTACCATTTTATTCCTCTATGAATTCTCCATTTAATGTTTACTGAATAGATCGAGATGGTTCACACTGTATATTAGTAACTGTTTAGCACTAATTCTTCTTTTCTTGATCCTATTCTATTTCCTTAGTGCTTCCCTAAACTTCCAACCTCTATTTTCCCTAATCCTTGGTGTAATCCCTTACTCCACACTCTTTTTACCTTTAGCAAATGGCTTTGCATTCTCCTCCCTTATATATCTGCATCTTTACCTCCTTCTATCCTTTAACTCTTTAAAGAGTGAGGGTGTCTTTCCTTTGTGCTAAGACTGATTTTTGAATAGTATTATCTAACCCACTTCTACATTTTTCAGGACTTGAGTCTATCTATTATCTTCTCTTTTTAGATGGATTCTTTCTCATCTGCTGGAAAATCAGCTGACTTGCTTTCTCCTAAAACAAACAAAACAAGCAAAAAAGTTCTTCTTCCCTACTACCACTTATCCCTCCCCTTCTTTTCATCAATCAACTTTTTAAAAGTAACATATACCCACAGCCTCTAGACTCTCACTTCTCACTCACCCCTGAATCCCTAAAATCAGGTTTCTGCTTCCCCGTAGTTGGCAAACTCATTAGTTAACAGAGCCAAATATCAACAGTACAATGATTGAAATTTCTTTTAAGAGCCAAATTTTTTAAACTTAAACTATATAGGTAGGTACATTCCTTATGGAGGTAGTGCCTGCATGTGGTATTTTGTGGAAGAGCCACACTCAAGGGGCCAAAGAGCCGCATGTGGCTCACGAGTTGCAGTTTGCTGACCAGGGCACTAGTCTATTGAACTGCTTCTCAAAAGATCAGCAAAACACTTCTTATTTTATTTCCATGCATTCCCATCATCCTTGCCCCCAACCTCTATATCTAAGTACTTATAAACACAAGGGGGAGGAGAGACTGTCAATTATTCACTTCTATAATCTTTCAACATCTAGTATTATTCTTTGTATATGGTAGAGGTTCCATGAGTATTTGAATTGAATCTGAATTTTTTCAACCTTCCTCATGATCCCCATGAAGCCTGACCTTGTTCCACCATGTTAGGAACCTAGCTATGGTCTCAGATGCTATAGTTGGTATCAGGGTTTTCTCTAATGGGTTTGGAGAGGCAGAAAATATCGCATTATTCAAAAACTTTTAAATTTTTACTTGCCAAAAAGTATGGTGAAATTATCTTATTTTGTTGCTAAAATATATAAAACCAACAAAAGCTACTCAACATGAAATGTATATCATGATGATCAATGGTAATGATCAACAACTGAAAATGGAAGACACACTGACTTGCCAAGTTAAGTGGCACCTGTAGACCCAAACATAACCTACTAACAATGTAATAATATCTTATATTATTCTATAAGCTATATTTCCTGAGCATTTTCCCAGAAAGTTCTATAGGTGGTCAAGACATAATCCACTAAAATATAACCAGGAATTGAGCCAGTCACTACTAAAATATTGATAAGACATCTTTAATAAATAAGCTTCTTTTCTGCGGAAGGTTAAGAACACATATTTTTACTTCAGATCCAGATGCATAAGAATAATCAATGGGATGCAGAAACTTTTTTTACTTCTATATTTCCCTTGGGTGTCACACACATGTGCATATATGGAATTTCACTAACAAAAAGTGGAGGTCCCTTCTCCTATCTCTCACAAACTCATTTCACCGAGAAACTTTAGGAGTGGTGAGGAACAGCTCAAGGGTCATGCAACTTCTTTTACACATGTGTATACTGAGGTTACACTGCCACCTCCCTGCCCTACACTGCTGTCCAGCTTACTGCAAGCAATGTGAAATGCCTATGAAATTGGCAACATTGACTTGTTACCATTGTTTACTAGCAGCATTCCTTTAGAATGCGCCAACCCATCAGAAATAGAAAGAAACCATGAGTTTCTCCATGGCATTCTAATGCTCAGTCAAAATCCACCCTCTTTGTCACTATTTGGTTCAACAGTTCAGATCAACAAACACTCTGGGAGTGGCATTGTGCTAGGCCTTCAAGGAGCCAGAGTCCAGGGGGGACAGGGATTTGTAAATACAGAATTCCAATATAATAATGTTGGCAGTGATTTAAAGATGTCAAATCACAGGGATTAAAAAAAAGAGAGAACTATGTTTTGGGCAATTCTATATTTCTAATTTAAAATATAGAATAGCCCAAATTTAAAACTTAAAATTTATTAGAAGTTTTTTTAAAGATCATTTAAATGCTAATGAAATAAATAAACAAATACAAACTAAAGGGAAAAAATTGACTAGTCTACTCACTAAACAGATCCTTTTCAAAATAAAGTTCTTTAAAGGCAATAAACATTTTTACGCAGCAAACTAAAGTATGGGTAAAGAAATATGAGAGAGTCTCACAATAGCTAGTCACTTTAAACTTGTCTTGTGGTTATGCTAAGAAGTTACCAGGTGGTGGGTGATCTGGTGCCACTGTCCTGTGACACTGCTTTAGAGGAGGGCATCTCTTTGTTTTACTACTGTTTTCCCCTTTTAAGGCTCTTTTCTCTAGATATTTTCCTAGATAAAATCATATTTTTTCTCAACCCCTTCAAATAACCTGTAAATAGCCTTTACATTAATGCTGATGTAATTTGTCAAGTAATACTCTAGAGTCTTAGAAATATAAATAGATGAGCATTTTACTCTAAAAGAGCTCTTTATCCATCTGGTCTCACTCCAGCTCTGTGAGCAAAGTTGTTGAGTGAGAACTCCAAGATCATCTGGAGCACGCATAAAGGAAGCAGACGGCTTTCCTTCGTGTTCCTCTAACTGTGTGGCTACAGAACTATTTTGTATTAATAATATCAGTGTTCTAAGACTAGTTTTCTGGGAAAAAATGACACAGGTTAGGGAAAAGACTTTGAAAATTGGAATTCAGTGGTGATTTCAGAGAATAAAATACAGCCCTCTAAATTAATCATAACCAGGACATACAGAAGGTTATTCAATAATGAGGGATAGATTTTTGCTATGAACTAAACTGTGAATGTCTGGGAAGCTAAGCGTACAGCTCTGTAGACTATTTAGGAGTTTGAATGCTAAGATTGAAACTTAGGATAATATACACGATATGATGTATGAGAGATTTTATATTTGTTTTTATCATATCACCTCAACAGATACGAAGGAAACAGAAGTAAACTCTGGAATGGCTGTGAGTTTTAAAGCTAAAAGAAGAAGTAAAAGTTTTAAATTCACAATCAGCTATGTTACTTGGTTTTAAAGGCAGAGATGATTTCCTACATGTATCATAATTCCAAAGTGCCATACAACTAAAGCAGTTATGAGTTAAGCATAATGACCCCCTGCAAAAACATTTATTTTAGGTAATAATGACATTTGTAGAATTTATGTATGTGAAAGTTTAGAAAAATCTAACTTTTAAATACAGAAAAAAAGGTCTCTAACCTGTCCAGTTCCTGATTCTATCATATAAGACATTTTGGAAAGGATTCCTTTGAATATTACAATAAGAGCTAGGACAATAAAGAACAATTTACATAAGTAAAGAATAAATCGCCTAGGAAAATAATGGGAAGTTCTTACCTTCAGCTACAGCAGGTGATGTGGACATTGTAGAAGGTAGTGTAGAATTGTGGACAGGACAAACTTATCATTATATCTAAAAAGTGGAGCAAGTAGGCTTCCACTGCATCAAAAGGGACTCAAGTTAGATATCAGGACTATAATCCTGATAGGAACAGCCATTAACAAAAATTATGGCCTTGGCCGGTTGGCTCAGTGGTTGAGCATCTGCCTGGCGTGTGGATATCCTGGGTTCCATTCCCAGTCAGGGCACACGGGAGAAAGGCCCATCGGCTTCTCCTTCCCTCCCCCTCTCACTTCTCTCTTTCTCTTTTCCTCCTACAGGCATGGCTCAATTAGAGAGAGTTGGTCCTGGGCACTGAGGATGGCTCTGTGGCCTTTGCCTCAGGTGCTAAAAACTCAGTTGCTGAACAACTGAGCAACACTCTAGATGGGTAGAGCATCAGTCCACAGGGGGCTTGCCGGGTGGATCTCAGTAGGTTGGAGGACTAGTGGGAGTCTGTCTCTGCCTCCTCTCCTCTCACTTAATAATAATAATAATAAAATTATTTCTCAAAATATCAATTAAACAAAGATAATTCTTCATTCTTCTGAGATAGTTTAAATACAGTCTTTTCCAAAGAAAATGAATGAGCAGGCTTTATTTTCCAAGGCAACTTTTAATTCTTTAATTACATAGTATTGAATTCAAAATGGTTATTCTACTATCTAGAAAGTCATTGAATAGTTTTTGAATAGTGGTAATTTTAAAGACCATCTAGTTTAACCCCTTATTCTGCAATCTGAGAGGCAGTCTAGTTAGTGCAGTATAAAGGCTGGCAACTATGTCCCATAGGCCACATCCAATCCACCATGTTTTTGCAGGGCCTGCAGGATTAGATTATTTTTTTTACATTTTAAAATGACTGGTGGGTAAAATCAAAATAATACTTCATGACATTAAAATTATATGCAATTCAAATTTTAGTGACTATAAAAAATTTTAGTGGAATACAGTGACACTCATATATCATATTATCTATGCTGCTTTTTGCACTATACTGACTGGCACAGTTGTAACCTAGAGAATATGAGATCCAAAAAGACTTACCATATTATCCAGTCCTTTTCAGAAAAAGTTTGCTGACCCCTGGTGCAGTGGATGAAGCACATAAGATCTAAAGCTAGACTACTTGTGGAGGATCCTGTAAAAGATAGTAAGATAGTGTGTCTCTGTTTCCTGATCTATAAACTGAGGACAATAATGGTACTGACTGACCTCATAAGATTGTTGTGAAAATTAAGTGAAAGTGCTTGGAATACTAGGCCTGGTATAAAGCAATAATTCATTATCTGTTAGATATTATTATTACTGTACATAAGAAAACTGTAGCCCACCGAGATAATGTGACTTCACAGGGTCACAGGATTTGTTAGAGGCATACTGGGAGAACAGCCTGATTCTCCTTGCCTACACTTTATTGTCTTTTTTGTTTTTTATATTGCCTGACAAAGGAAAACATTCTTGTGATATTTTGGTTGCTGTTTTTAAACTAACTCAAGGCTTCTCTAAATGAGAACTTGAGTTTCATCAGTTTGCTCTCCTATCCATCCTGTTACCTGGAGTGGCCCAAAGGCAATCTGTGAAACATTTGCTTTTTTCAGGTCTCACCTCAAACTTCTAGAAACTATTATTTTCTTTATACTTTCTAAAAAGGACAATAAAAGTCCCTTACAAATCAAAACTGATATATATATATATATATATATATATATATATATATATATTTACTGTACAACTTCAGAAACAAATAACTGAGGCATGCATATGGACCCCAGGATCTGAAGGATAGCAGATTAATCCATGAGCATTCAAGGACATTTGTTATTCCTGGTATATTAGAGCCCATTTTTACTGGTTACTTTTCTCCCTTACCAACCCTTGCACAATACCAACACCATCCTAGGTTTTGCTTATTCTATGAAACTGCTTAAACCCAACAGAATGTTTGTTCACTAACCCTGGACAACCACCTTTCCTGATATTTTCTTCATAGGAGGATTTTCTTCATTAAATCCATTCCAAAATGGTCACTCCA
This sequence comes from Saccopteryx bilineata, assembly GCF_036850765.1. NCBI lineage: Eukaryota > Metazoa > Chordata > Mammalia > Chiroptera > Emballonuridae > Saccopteryx > Saccopteryx bilineata. The sequence goes on from NC_089491.1 coordinate 377,043,585, forward strand.
TTATGCTGTTTTTTGGGTGTTTTTTTTTTGTCAGCTGGCATATAAATTTAAAACAGCTATACATTTGTTATCACTGTCTAATTGTTCTCCAGGTTTTCTCTTTCTATGTAATACCTCCTATCTTGCAACAAAGCTAGAATTCCTTAAGACCAGGTACACACTTTTTTTTTTTACTCCACAGTACTGAGCTGAAGTTAATGACATGGTAGCCATTCAACAAATGTTTCTTTTTTTTTTTATTCATTTTTTTGGAGAGGAGAGAGAGAGAGAGAGAGGAGAGACAGAGAGAGAGAAGGGGGGAGGAGCTGGAAGCATCAACTCCCATATGTGCCTTGACCAGGCAAGCCCAGGGTTTCAAACCGGCGACCTCAGCATTTCCAGGTCGACACTTTATCCACTGCGCCACCACAGGTCAGGCAACAAATGTTTCTTGCATTAACAAATGAATGGCTACAGAACCAGAATTTTAACTTTAGAGATGAATAAATAACATCTTTAAACTACCATTAAGATAGCAAAATAAGAACTTGCTAGGACATGGACTTAAATATCATCCAAATTAAAACAAATCAGAAACATAAAAGTACTTTAATTAAAATGAAGACTACAGCCCACAATAGAGAGATTAATTTACTCTTTTCAGATACATTAGCTCTATGACACTGGAAAATGTTAGATCTAATGTGGATACTGTGGACATTGGTAAAACCTCATTTAAGTATTTTTTAAAATCCACCTAAAAAGGATTATGTGCAATCCAACACAAGTATAATTTTTATCTGCATGTGTAACATACCTATAGCAATATTACTTAATATATGAGTATGTGAAGTATATTTTATTATGATCGTAGACAAGCAGAGTGAATGTGTCTCAGGGTCTTTTCCATTAATTTTATAAAGGCTTTCATTTCAAACTTTCATTAACATCTGACAAGCAAGCTGAAAAAGCTTTGCTTAGAGCTTGGGTTGGGGCAAAATGCATTTTGGCAAAACTATTTCAAGATTACACTGACTGGCTGTGCGAGAATATACTAATTTGTTTTGTTTTGTTTTGTTTTGTTTGGAGTGTGGAAAAAAGAGAGAGAAAGGGAGAGAAAAGTCATGGACCCTACTTTATGGTTGCCATGGAGGCAAGGTCAGCCTTCGACACTTGGATCTACCAGCAGAGTTCAGACAGGTCAACGTGTGACCGGCTCAGGCCCTGGGGTTAAAAGTTCAAGCAGCGATGGAAAAACCAATATGTCCACGCAGAGTATGCTGTACAATTTATTTCAATTTACATCAAGCCATGCATATAAAATTTAGATAAATTCCATTCAAATCTGATGTTGCCTGACACACAATGTATGCAAACAGATGTCTGTGGGGCTTTTTCTGTGCTTTAGAAAACAACATTAAATTTAAAAATATGTCTCTGGGACTTCTTTATTGAATTACAAAATGAACATAATTTTAACTTAAATGTTTTCATTCTTTTTTCCAATTTTTTTTGTGGGGATCTTAATAATTTCTCAGTTCTCAATCTACTCTATGTCATATTAAAGAGGATAATGTATATTTACAACTACAGCTTCAGTGTTATTGTAGTTATACATTCTATTTATATCCCTTACCACTTTCTACAAATATTTAGTGATTGATACTTCTGATTTATCTCTGGCTTCTATGCTCATCTTTCCTTTCTACTCAAAACAGAGCCAGGGTCCTAGAGGCTGCTGGGTCGTCTTCCAGCCACAAGGTGGCTCTCCCCACCCCTTCTCACCAGCCAACAGGGTGTACACCTTTGCAGAGTGCTGCGGGCAGACTAGAATTCAGAAGCTAATGATGACCCATAAATACTGTATTTTCATAGTGAAGTAAGTGGATCACAACCCAGACCCTGGTACAATAAGATAAAATGCAAATTGGTCTTTAGAAAGAAGAGAAAGAAAACAATCTTCATGTCCTAATTTCTTTTCACCATCTTCCAAGGGTATAACTGACTAACCTTAGAACAAAATGAGGAAAATAATGCAACACTCTACAGGAATCTACTTTTGCTGCCAAAGGACACAGTCACAGACTAGACAAGGCCAAATTTTAAGAAAAGTATACAATGTATTCTCACTCAAACTGGAGCCCACATGTGGAGTAAGAAAGGGGTTTGGGTTTTCTGGTTCTGATAACTCTCCCACATGAAAGTTTTCATGAGGACTTTGAAGCATTTTCTTAGAAGTCCCACACCATGTCATAGATGAAGAACAGTGATCTCAACTACTGCAAAGCTTTAAAAGGACTACAAATATTACATATTTACTTCTTGTTGCTTAGGAAACAGGACCCATATTTCATAAATGTGATTTTTACAGAAAATACCATAATTTTCTACAGATGAAAGAGGCATGGAGAGACAAATCATTCATCTGATTACATGGAAGGTCCTTCCAACAGTCTGAGTCTTAATTTCTCACATTTTCCATTTTCTGTTCCAGGGAGAAGATATTTAGGCAAGTTACATTTTCCTCATCTATAAAATGGAGGTAAAAATAGGACCTATTTCTCATGGAATTTTTTACAGGATTAAATGAGTTAATGTATGTAAAGTACTTACAAGAGGCCTTGGTACATAATAAGAGCCATATGAATGTTTGCTGTTATTATTATCATTTATTTGAGCTCAGTACCTCCTTGTTTGCAAGTACTTTGTGACACAAACATTTGAAAAAAAAACTTTCATGGATTTTGTAAAGACACGAAGGGTATCATTTTCTAGATATATAAATGTTCTGATAGAGGTAACTGATGGTGACTGGGCTTTTTCCTCCTCAAAAACTTTTAAAAAGTGTGTGTGTGTGTGTGTGTATGTGTGTGTGTGTGTGTGTGTGTGTATATATATATATATATATATATATATATAAACACATTTCTTCCCAATTCATAATACTTCAAAAATAAACTGTTGATTTGCAAATCTCAAGCTTGTTTTAGATAATACTTCAGTAAATGTACCATTTTACTAAAACAGCCATAAGTGGTGGATCTAATAACTTGATTACAATATTACTGTAAACATTTTAATTTTCATTTTTTATTATGTTAAAAAAGTCTTCAGGATCTAATTCATGCCAGAATATAACTTTGTTAAGCCACTTGTTAAACTTAGAACATATGAGTGGCTTGCTTCTAAAGTAAATAAACATTTTTTAATTCCCTGGTAAGCACTGCCTTGACAATTCTCAAACAAATTTTCTAAGGGTATAAATGATATCCTTGACTTAAGGTGACCTACAATAATTCAACCATGAGCAAAAGTTTATGTGGACATAAAACCCTGCATTCACATAAATCTTAATTTGTATAAGGAAGGATTTGTATACATAGATGTAAATACATATGTATGTGTCAGTATGTATATATACATATATATCCACATATACCTTCTACATATATTTCAAATAGGTAGAAATACATATTTAGAGAGCAGGTGAGATAAGCAAATCAATTTCAGTAGCCAAGGAAAGGAGTACAACATTTAAAAATAACTACAATACTCTTGTGCAACCCTTGTAGTCTTTATTATCTCTGTCAGCTATTACTAGGTGCCTAGTGGACAAATGCTAGTCCTAATTCTGACAGTTTAGTTCTATTTGGAATTATTTCAAACCTAATTCTTTAGAACTGATTGAAAATGCTGTCCTGATATGTTGGCCTTGCACCCTTGAGTGAGGGTTGGTATAAGGGGTGGTGGAAAAGAACCTTTATGCAGACAATTTGGCACCTTTTTTTTTTTTTTTTTGAGGGAAACTTGCCTTGGTTTTCCTAAACTTGCATAAATACAACTACAAAAGACCCCTTTTCCATTCTGAGCAATATATAGTATATGTGTTACCAGAAGTGGTGTCTTCTGTTGCCAGAAGCAGTGTTTGCTGCCTGCATCAACTTTCACTATATTCTTAGCCACTCTTCCTTTTATGCCAGTTTCAGACTTCAGTTAACAGAACCCCTTAAAGAACAGATGTACTGAAGAAATGCATCAATTTGTTATTTGTTACAGTTTGGGGGTGTCTGTCCTATGGGTTTTCTAGCCAAAGGCTCAGATGTTTCCCAAGAGAAATTTACTTTCATGAGAGAAGAAAATTGAGGCAAATCACTGCTGTTAGATCCCTGAAGTCAGAGACACTGGTTTGTTTGTCCTTCTGTACATGTAAAGAAAAATCCCCGTTACAGAAATAGCCGTGTTTCCACCCATCTCTCATTCTTTCCCGGTGTGAAAAATTACAAACGAAACCAAATTTTTCTCTGTCAATAGAATGTGCATGATTACAGCTGTTCATATTTTCACTCTAATGAAGGGCTGCACATTTAATTGTAAGATTTATTAGGTACTGTACACTGCTGTGTACATGCAAAACAGTTAATTGGCATCTAAAATGCTGGTTGTTTATTCTGACATTAATGATCATATTTCTTAATTTGAAACAAAAAGGATTTGGGGAAAATGTGTTTTGTTCCCCTCCAAATATGAAATTAATGAATTCAATGTAAAAAATAAAAAGGGTTGGAGAAAAAAAATGTTGATTTATAATTCTGAGGCTGGGGGAAAAAATAAAGATGCTTTAAAAAAAATCCATAATCTCCCATTCTGCTGGAAACAAGAGAGTTGATTGCCAGCTTTGTTTGATTTCACAGAGATCTCATACGAGGCTGGGTTCATAAACAGGTGAAATGATGGAGTTTATTGCAACGCACATCAACACTGAAACTAAATAACTGTGTTGCCATCTCAGTCCCGCTGAAAGACGGATGGTAAACTTGACCTGCCGCTGGTACTATCCGATTGCCATTTTTTATTCCCCCTTCGCCGCCCCCCCAGGCTGAGCCAGTTGAGTAAATGCATGTGCACGGTCAGGTCAGGCCCCGGGATCGGGTGAAACTCGGTTCACATTTGCATACAGGCGGAGCCTCACAATGAAAGCCCATCTGTTCCCGTCTCGGAGTACAAATCGAATGTCACCCAACTCACTGCAAACGACAGCAGCATGGCCATTAGATGGAGGAACACTCAGCTCAAGTTACGGATATGGAACTGCTGATTTGGGTTTAAATACCTGATAACTGAAGACTTTTCATTATTTCTGAACAAAGAATGAACTTTGAACTGCTCAGGAGATACCCTCTCCCCACATTGGGCACCCCTAGTTCTGTCCATTATTAATACTTAACTGCTATATTTCCCACTGTTTCTATTTTTGTATAAAAATTAGCCAGGCTGAATGTCACAATGTCCTAAATAATTGCTTTTTTTTTTTTTTTTGGAAGGGGGAAGGGTAAGAGGTGGAGCAGCAAGAGATGAGTTAAATAGAAAATGAACTCTGAACTCTATATGCCCTCAAAGGTCATTAATATCATGGCAATGTTGTTCCTTGAACTTCTACATTTTACCAGGGTGGAAATTTTAGTTGCTAGAGTTTAACCAAAGTGTGACTTGCCCCAGCCCTTTATCCTTCCCTCCCAAACCCACTTGTCAAGTGAGGCACCTGTCTCTTCTTCACTCACAGGCCTGTTCATTCCAAAATAGTTTATCCCAAAATAGTTTATCAATCACGATCTGTGTCAGAGTTTTGTTGTTGTTGTTGTTAAAATTTGGCAATTATTTTAGAGTTTGCAGGCAGAAATCCCATGCATTCTGACCCAGAAAGACAGAGTTGTTCAAGAAGTAACCTCCTCATGATAATAAGCCCATCCAAGCACTGAACATGATAAATACAAAGAAATCTATTAGCAAAAATATGGGTAGGCTTTCATCAAATGCCTTCTTGTCCCACTGTATGGCAAGAATCTGCTTCTGTGAAAATTTCTCTAAGAAGGGTACAAACATCTGGAGTTTGGTTACTTGTGTTTATATTTGAAATACTTCTGTCTCTGTTACCTGAATCACATTTAATATTAAAATACTATTTCAATCGCTAGCCTTATTTGTTTGAGGTCCATGTGTGCTTGCAGGCCCGCACACACAGCTCCACTGTAGAGGACAGAAAACAGACTGGCTAGTTTTTCTTTGACCAATTATGCTTCTTGGATTCCAGTCAGTAATAGTGTCACTTTATAAATTGCAAATATAATACCTGATTGGATGAAAAAAATATGCCTGCAAAGATTTTCTTGATTTGTTCTAAGCAATTATATACTTTTTCCTTGCATATATTTCTTTTTCTTAAAATACTCATTGAAACAATCTCATAGAAAGCAACGTACTGAGGTTACAAATGGAATCCAGAATGTTTAAAGACCATTGGGTTTTAAAGGCCTGGTCTCTTCAGCCAGAGTTTCTTTACCACTATGTGAAACTATGTTCTTATTGTTTGCCCTTTAAAAATAATACCAGGGTAAAGAAAAGATTTGGGGGCTTTTTCTTTTTTCATCCCATGGAAGAGTTTATACGGTCAACCTTAATGGAAGTTCTACATGCATTAAAAGAGAGAATAGACTCTTTGTTTCAGAAGAATGACCAAGACAAGGGTGAATTTTGGTTCCACTTTGTCAAGTTTAAGGGGAAACTTAATTCAGGAAAAGAGAAAGATAGAGAGAAAGAAAGAGAGCAAGAGAGCCCCAAACAACTTACCCATCTCCTCATTGCCTCTAATCTTAAAATACTTTATTTTTATCTTGTAAAAAAGTCAAGAATTTGTACAATGGGACATGTGGTCAGGTATTCTCTTGGAGATGGGCTGTTTATTTGCATCCCTTGCAGCTGGTGTCTTGTATGTAATCAGCAACAAAGCAGAAGAAACCAACAAGCAAGAAATATACAAGAGGTATTCTTTCTGTCCATATCAGGAGAAAATACCCCATTAAAGAGGTGTAACTTCTTTAATTCTATATCCCTGAAAGGGTATGAATGGGAAATATTCTGCTTATTTCAAAAATAAATAAAACAACTTGTTTATAGAAATGTTGGTAGCTTGGTTTCTTGTTCTGCAGTATTGGTGGTGGTAGTGGGGGGGGGTGGTGAACAGGAACCGAACCTTGAACTTAATTTCCCCTTTGAACTAGTGACCTTTGACAAGATTCCCCATGCGTTCCCCTTCAGACAAATTTCATCACAATTACAGTCCCTTCCACTTGAGTTAAAGATATATAATCATTGATTTGACCTAATTACCTGATACATCCCTTTCTTTGCAAGGTGAAAGCTAAATGTGTGAACAGAAGCTGACCCGTGAAGTCCTGATATCCAATTTTTATTCTAATTATCATAAAACACTTTCAGTCTTACTCTATTTTTCTCAAGTTTTCTTTTGGCCCCTTCCCTGAACCCACTATTCCTTCAAAGTCAACAATGCCCCCTAGGTTTCAAGCTGCTTGGCAACAGACCTTCAAATGCATTATGCACTACATGTTCAAAGTGTCATTTTTAAACAAAAAAACTAAAGACTAACTCTGCATTAGAAAGTCGTCACTAATCCCTGTCTTTCATGAAAAAGTCTTCTGAGGAGATAAAAGAGTGGAAACCAGAAAGTTCCCACAAGGTTCTAAAATTATCTGACTTCTTAGCATCAATCTATTATGATTCAGACTCTCCTAATAATTTACAAACTTCAGGTTATAGAGCAGACACAGGCAATGTCAATAGAGTTAGTATAATCAGTTTAAACTATGGAGGCATTGTCTTTTTAAAAGAAATCATGTGTATGTATGCAGGAGGGAAGGTGTCTGCTAAGTTTACTGCTACAACTCTCAAAGACTTTAATTAAAAAGCTTAAATTATGAAATACATTCTTAAAAATTAAATGTGTGCTTTAAAAGCAAAACTAGAGTTGATAGAAACTATATAAATTTAAAACAAATTTGTATTTTTCTCTACCACAAGTTACATTTTTAAAAGGAATAAACTGAAAGCGTAGAGTTTTCGGTATCTTGTCTGAGTCAATTAAAAAAATAAAGTTGAATTGTAAAAAGTTAAACAGCAAAGAATAAACAAAGAACAGAATGTTTTCACTTCTTTGTGATATAGTTTATATTCAGGGTCATGTTCACTCAGAAATGAAATGATAGTCAATTTTCCTTTATGTCATGTTTGCGTCATATCACTCCAAACATTAACAGGCATTACAGGTGGAAGAGGACAAAGGCTTGGAAAGAATACACCTATGAAGTCAAATCACCTGTTCTTTTTTGTGGTGCTACTTGTGTCCTCTCTCACAAAATTAAACAATACAAAAGTAATCCTTCATTTGATCATCATGGTGGACCAGCATCCTGAGTTTTATTCTCAGCAATTAGTTTTAATTATACTTTGAAACCAAAGGTCTAAGCAAACAGGAAAAGGGGGGAAAAAAAAGTATGCGAGCAAACTTTCTATGTAGGAAATTATTACAGTGTGCACTGAGGCAAATCTTTAAAAGATTAACATTTTATGATGTCAAGTGTAGATAGGGTTGAACAGACATTGCAAAATAGGCTGGGGGGTTCCCATGATACTGGGCCATTAGGTATTTTCTAAAGGAGGCAGGTCAAATCTGCTACCATCCTTCACTTATAAAAGTACAAATTATAAAGAACTCAGAAGAATTCGTGAAAAATGCCCGACTTCTACTCCCACTTCTGTCCAAGGGCCTGAGGCATAACCAAGGAAATACAGATGAGTGTCACAAAACTTCCCTGGTGAAAGCAACATATAGCCAGATGGCTGGGATCCATGTGAAAATCACACTATTTCTTTATAAAAAACATTGCTTCTAATTTTTGTTTCGCTATCATAAGAACCTTTACCAATATGTATTAATATTGGTATACGAGGCAACACGCCAGGAAACAGAGAAAAATAGGATGCCTATTCTTTGACAGAAATCATGGGCTTGGCATTCTGAACCTGAAGAGAGTTCAGCGTCAAAAGACAGCAAAATATAACTAAAAGGAACTGTGCTCATTTGCAGGTCAGAATTCTAAGCTTGAAAAGTAAGTTAAAAAATCTGCACTCATTATATAATAACTTTAGGACTGACACAAACAGGGATAGAAATGCTAGAGCACAGTGTTGAGCGAAAAGGACAAATGGGGTGGGGGGTACTGTGAAGTGATCCTCTCCAGTCGAGATTCTTAATGTGGTGTCTGTAAACACCTGAAATTATATGCAAATGTGCATGTGTGCTTGCCTGTGCATGCTCATTTTTATGGCAAGAAGAGCCACTGCTACACAGTGATAAGAAAAGGAATAAAAGCACATAAAAAATGATTATTACAACTTCCAAAGGAAAGATGTTGGAAGCCAACTAACAGCCACCATCATCTCTCACTTAAAACAGTGGTTTTTAAACTTTTAAAAATTGATTGTTCCAGTTGTAACTTTTTATTAGACACAAAATATATGTATATTAATTTATAAATTATATACATATATTCCACTAAACCATTAATATTAGAAAAGCTTAAATTTACACACATACACACACTCACACACATTCTAATATTTTCTTCCCATCTGTTGCGGATCATTTAGTATACCTCACTCCGATGTCTTCCCTCTTTCACACTTATGTTCCTTATAATCAATTCTCCAAGGAGTAATTAGAAAAATCTTTTAGAAATATAAATTATATCACGCCAACCTCTTGTTAAAATGTCTAGTTGCCATCATATGCAAATAAAATCCAAATATCATACTTTCCTCTGGCTCACAGGCCCTCCAGGATTTAGTCCTTTCTGCCCCTTAAACCTCATTTCCCCACTCCGTCTTTCTCAGTTAGCTCTAGCCACACAGGTTTCTTAACTATCCCTTGAGCTCTCTGAGATGGTTTCTACCTCCATGCCTTGCATCTGCTGTTCCTTCGGCCTGGAATGCTCCTACTTCAGATCACTGAAAGTTTGAGCTCTCACTTCATTCAGGTCTTTGCTCAGAGGCCTCCTCTGGTGACCTGTCTCAAACAGTCCCACTGCCACCCGTGTTTAGCCATTTTCTATCTCTGTGTCCTCCAGACTTCTGTCTTGTTTAAGAGTATATACCATGGCCTGGCATTGTACTATATATCTCCCCCAGTAAAACATAAGCTCCATCTGGCTAGGGATTTTGTCAGTTTCATCTGTGTGCTCAACATCCGAGTCTAAGGTCTATCACACAGTAGGTACTCAATAATGAATGAATGAAAAATTGTCAAAGCAAACAAACATTCCACTGCCATTCATTTGAAAATGAATCCCAGAAGAGTGTTCACATAACAGAAACCACCAAACTTTGATGAATTCTCAGCTAAACTCTCAACTAAAAATCAGTTCTCTCTTTTCTCAATTTCCCTAATGTTAAAATGTATTTCTTATTGTACGTATTACTGTTTATTTTGTACCATGCTTATTTGCATACAGGTCCTCTCTCACTAGTAGCTTTTGCAGAAAAAATCCCAATCTAATCATTTTTTTTTACCCCTCACCACATTCAACATGTAGCAGGTGCTCAGCCCTGGATTATGGGTGGAGCTGACAGTCACATCCTGTCATGACAAACTGAGGTTCAGCTGTTCATGCAGGAGTGAAGGGTGCCAGCCCCTTCGAACCACCCTGAACGATGATCCTTGACTCTATACTCAGATGGATGTTCATGGGCGTTCATCTGTTGACAGGGCTGAATGAAGAAGAAAGACTCTCACTGGAAATGAATCTTTGAAAAATCACCAATTCCTTATATGATAATAGAGGAAAACACTATCTCAATGTTAATAAAATAATGATGAACACAAATAGAAACTAAACTTAAGGTACTAGATGACCTTCATTTCATTTTTCAGAGGTCAATTCCCAAACAGAAGTTGAAATATCACAAATATGACACTTAAAATAAGAATGCTTAATAGATATATTATATTGAATTAAATTAAGAATTCAAGTTATGGCCCTGGCCGGATGGCTCAGCGGTAGAGCATTGACCTGGCGTGCGGGGGACCCGGGTTCGATTCCCTGCCAGGGCACATAGGAGAAGTGCCCATTTGCTTCTCCACCCCCCCCCCTTTCCTCTCTGTCTCTCTCTTCCCCTCCCGCAGCCAAGGCTCCATTGGAGCAAAGATGGCCCGGGCGCTGGGGATGGCTCCTTGGCCTCTGCCCCAGGCGCTAGAGTGGCTCTGGTCGTGGCAGAGTGACGCCCCAGAGGGGCAGAGCATCGCCCCCTGGTGGGCAGAGCGTCGCGCCTGGTGGGCGTGCCGGGTGGATCCCGGTCGGGCGCATGCGGGAGTCCATCTGACCGTCTCTCCCCGTTTCCAGCTTCAGAAAAATACAAAAAAAAAAAAAAAAAAAAAAAAAAAAAAAAAAAAGAATTCAAGTTATAATTATAAAATCATATAGGAATGATTTTAAGGATGATAAAATGAAACTGCTTAAATGTTTGGACTAAGCAAAGTATAATTTTATCCTTAGACCAACAGATGGACATATGAAATGTCCATATAATCTCCTTTTAAGTGAAACTCAAATATACTTGGACATGAATAATTTTCATGTACTAAAAATTAGATTAAAACTTGAAAACAAATAGTAATAAACAAGTGACTTAATGCTTCTGCATATTAGTATCATTATTTGTAAATTAAAGGGACTGAAATAAATGACTTCTTTAGGTTTATTTTTATTTTATAGCTATTATGATTATATATAGAGAATATATAATTATATATATACCTTCCTATGGATTAAAAGGCTCTCCTTTTAAGTCATATAATAACTATAACAATTCAAAAAAGAATCTAGTTGACTTTCTCAGGATGCTTGTTTGTTTTATGCTTATTAATGACCAAGACCAGGACAAATATTAAGCTCTCATGAGACATGCACTTAGAAGGTTTCATAGAAGTCTGCAAAAACAGAAGAAATTAAAGGGTAGAGTAGAAATAGAATCTAAATTACTTCAAGGATAAAACAAAATGGAATTCAAGCAAGAAAAAAATTGTAATCAACAGGTCTGGGAGAAAAATAATCTAAAATACAGTTGTCAATAAAAAGGAAAGGTTTAAAAAGCATGGTACTATAAAAATCTCATGGCAACAGAGAAGGGAAAAAGCGCTTGCAGTATGACACACTAGCAAAAACAATGATTTTCAGGTTTCATATACAGCACCATAATTCATAATGGCCTAGGAAGGCATTTGTGTTTCCATATTCTTATGTAGAAATTGCCATATTGAAACAGACCACTGGTCCATCCCTTTTGCCATGCTGCCCTGACAGTGAACAGATGTTTCAGAGGAGAGCTCTACTCTCACCAGCCCAAATCCAATAATACACCTAATGGTGCAATTCTATATCAAGAACATCATTTCTTTTTTACCTCAGATGGCAATTATCTTCTACCCAAAGCAGGAGGCTGGCTCACTTTGATTTCATGCTGGGTGGCCCACTGAAGAAGTCCCACTTAAAATTACATCAAGGCTACTATCTTCATTCACTTGACTTTTCTGACACACTAAACTACTTTCACAATTTGCTGTCACCATTATCAGTATTAGACTCCCAGCGGTTTGGAATTATGTAGGTATAACACAAATGGTTGTATTGGTACTAGCAACTGATGTTTTAAAAATCTTTGCTTTCTTAAAAATGAAGGTTTTTCTATTATTAGCTTCAAGGTTTTCAAAGACTTGAGTATTCTCTATTTAATATAAATGCTCATCTTGAGGTAGAAATAAAAAGAAGAAACAAACCTTTAATGTTTGAAGGAGATGATAAATAACAGAATGATAAAAATAACCATTTTTTTGTGACAGAGACAGAGAGAGACAGAGAGAGGGACAGACAGGGACAAACAGACAGGAAGGGAGAGAGATGAGAAGCATCAATTCTTTGTTGTGGCTCCTTAGCTGTTCATTGATTGATTTCTCACATGTGCCTTGACCAGGGGGCAACAGCAGACCGAGTGACCCCTTGCTCAAGCCAGCAACCTTGGGCTCAAGCTGGTGAGCCTTGCTCAAACCAGATGAGCCCATACTCAAGCTGGCGACCTAGGAGTTTCGAACCTGGGTCCTCCGCATCCCAGTCCCACGCTCTATCCACTGCACCACTGCCTGGTTAGGCAAAAATAACCTTTTGATAGAAGTTCTCTTGGACTTTGTTACTGATGGTTTTCCGACAGAGTGAAAAAAAAAAAAAATAGACTGGAATGGCAAAAGGCAGGCAGGCGATCAGGAGTGTGAAACCAGAGCTGTTTCTCAGGAGTTTCCAGTCCCCTGCAGGTTCAAATGTCCGTTACAGAAGCACCTCAGCCATAAAGCCCAAGGTCCTCTCCCCTCCAGAGGAATCCTTTTTGGGAAAGATCATCATTGGCCACACCTTTTCCATGGGCCTGGAATAGCCAATTTAAGAATGAGAGCTAGAATGATATATTTTTTAAGGTTTTATTTATTCATTTTAGAGAAGGGGTGAGGGGAAGGAGGAGCAGGAAGCATCAACTCCCATATGTGCCTTGACCAGGCAAGCCCAGGGTTTCGAACCGGCGACCTCAGCGTTCCAGGTCGACGCTTTATTCACTTTGCCACCACAGGTCAGGCTAGAATGATATTTAAGTTAATATGAAAGAATAGGTGACACTTTTTCCCAACTGGTTAAATAATGACAAACTTGGAGAAGCCAATAATTTCCGTCATCAGTGCACTCTGGACATTAGAAACTTCAACAGATCATGGTGGTCAATGATAATATGCCGCAACTTGAATAGAACAGTTATATTAAAAATATGAATATTGTTCTTGAGATGGTTCTTCTCTTTTAATAAAAATTTAAAGATTTGAAGCTTTGATGGCTAAGCTTATGACTAAGTGTCTAAAATGTCCCCTATATAAAAACCATCTACCAGATGGACAAATACTCCCAGGTTTTCCAGTAATCAACAGGTGAAAAAACTGGGGAGAAAAATTACTGGATGTTTCAAGAGATAAAAGATCCAAAAGTATACAAGATAACCTAGGAACAAAAAATCAAGCCAAAAGGAAAGAAGAGTTTCCTGTCAATGATGTAAATTATAGTAGAACATAGTCTTTCACAAACCGCAAATAATAATTTAAGTCCATGTAATAATTTAAGAACAAGTAATAATTTAAGAACATGTCATCAGAAAAAAAGTTGGCCTTTAGTATGAATTAAATAATCCTATTGGCTCTCTGTATACCTTAAAAAGCCTCTAAATCAATTCTAAGATCTAAATAACTCAATAATATTTCCTTAAACTTACACTGATATTTCTAGACAAGGATATCCTTCAAAAGTAAAATTTTCTTTTACTATTCATGGAATATGAGATTGCTATAAAAACCTAGAACATAATAGAAACTCATAGTTCCTAGCATACTTCTAAATGTTAAATAAAAATAAATTATTGGGGCTGAACTTTGTAACTCTTAAAAATAGAAATAGTTACTGTAGTATAAAAAGAAAACAAGTTTCTCTTTTTGTGTGACAGAGACAGAGAGAAGAACAGGGAGAGAGATGTGAAACACCAAGTCTTTGTTGCGGCACCTTAGCTATTCATTGATTGCTTTCTCATATGTGCCTTGACTGGGGACTACAGCAGAGCAAGTGACCCCTTGGTCAAACCAATGACCTTTGGGCTCAAGTCAGCAACCACAGGGTCATGTCTATAATCCCATGCTCAAGCCAGCGACCCCATACTCAAGCTGGTGAGCCTGCGCTCAAGCTGGATGAGCCCGCACTCAAGCCGGGCAACCTTGAGGTTTCAAACCTGGGCCTGCATCCCAGCCCAACACTCTGTCCACTGCTCCACCCCCTGGCCAGGCAATAAGCTTCTCTTTTAAATCTTATTAAGCAAAAGAAACACAGAAACAAAAAATCATGCAAACTTTATCAAAAGAAAAAGCATTTCTTCTTATCAGTAATAATGGGAGTTAAAAGAGCAATAATAAAACATGGTATTGTATACATGAGAGTTGCTAAGAGTGGGCCTTCGGCATTCTCATCTCTCTCACACACACGAGGGGCGGGGAGGGAGAGTGAATAGAGAGTTAAGTGAGATAATGAACGTGTGTTAATTATCTTGATTTTTGGTAAATGTTCCACAATGTTTATGTATATGGAATCATCACACTGTACACTTTAAAACATATACAATTATATTTGTCAATTATTCCTCAATAAAATTGGGGGGAAAGAGCAATAATAAATACAATTCATAGATACTTAAAAACTCATTCAACTGTTATCATGCTGACCAGGGAGGAGTAGAAGGCAGTAATTACTGAACTCATTACACATCTAATGTTTTCTATTTCTAGTGGAAATCTGTGTATTTAAGCTTAGGCCACCCAATCCAGTGGCAGGAATCCAGACAACGAGAACCTTGGCATGTGAGGTCTCAGAATTTCTTCAGTATTTTCTTGAGAATGTCATACCAATCATAAAAATAATTAGCTGTCTAGACAGACTGAAGAGGAAAAAAACCAAGGGACTTAAATAATCAACAATTCAACTAGACTGTAGAGGGAGCTACCCACTGGTACATGTTTTCTATTTAACCAAAAGCAGAGAATGGTCCCTCAAGAAATCATTTGGGCCAAATTCCTTACATTCCTAGATATAAATATGTAACTCATTCCAGACAGATGATTAGCCACCCAAATTTAAAAAAATTTTCAAGGAATAATATTCCACAATAACCTTTGGTTTGCAATTCATCTTTCTGTTTCATCAAAGGAGAAATGCTCTCTCCAGTCCATCACCTGCTTTCCTCTTCTGCTAGTGACATGAAAAGGTCCTCACTACAGCTCACCAACACCATGGCAAGAGCCTCCTAACTCTGATTCCAAAGTTTCCTTCCTCCCAACATAGATCTGACCACGTCAATTCATCATTAAACGTTTTTCCATAGCTGTCTACTTCCTTACAAAACAAAGTTTAAACAGTCTTCACAATCCACACCCAAACCATTTCCAGCTTTGTCGCCTTCTGTTCCTATCTGAGCAGCATGTGCTCCAGCCAGACCCAACTACCAAACTCTACCCAAGAAAGTCTCTTTTCATTTCCTCACTCATGTTTCATTATCTGCCTGGAATTACCTTTTCTTCATTTTTTAACTGTTGACTGTACTTTCAAGGCCCACTACCTTCTTGAAAGTTTCTGTAGAATTTCCCACTCAAGAAGAACCTTATACTCCTTTGTTTCCTTAGCACATTACATCATTAACATATTTATGTGCACATAAATCCATTTGTAAGCTTCTCAAGGGCAGGTATAGTCTTGCTCTCTCCTTTATTTCTTGGCATAAAGCTTGAATAGGAAGGCACTCGTATGTTTGCTGAATTACCATATTTGTATATACATATTTATTTAGACTCCTTTCATTTGAAATGTGGCTCATTAAGGGAGCACAAAACAGTCTATAATAAAGGAAAGTTCAGGCCCTGGCTGGTTGGCTTAGCGGTAGAGCATTGGCCTGGCGTGCAGGGGACCCGGGTTCGATTCCCAGCCAGGGCACATAGGAGAAGTGCCCATTTGCTTCTCCACCCCCCCTCCTTCCTCTCTGTCTCTCTCTTCCCCTCCCGCAACCGAGGCTCCATTAGAGCAAAGATGGCCCGGGCGCTGGGGATGGCTCCTTGGCCTCTGCCCCAGGCACTAGAGTGGCTCTGGTCTCAGCAGAGCGATGCCCCGGAGGGGCAGAGCATCGCCCCCTGGTGGGCAGAGCATCACCCGTGGTGGGCGTGCCGGGTGGATCCTGGTCGGGCGCATGCGGGAGTCTGTCTGACTGTCTCTCCCCATTTCCAGCTTCAGAAAAATACAAAAAATAATAATAATAAAATAAAAAATAAAGGAAAGTTCACTAATAACTTCACTCAAGGTATAACAGAAGAATGGCCTGAATATTTATATTCTTCTACCTTTGCTACTCATTGGTTGTAGCTGGGTCAGGTCACAATATTTCTAAAGCAAATGGCTGCCATCCCCCAGGCAACAAGTCTGTAATCCAGGCAGGAAGAAGGTCAAGGGGCAGAATGAAAGGTGAAGATAATAGAGGTCAAGTGCTTTCTCAACTTTTTTTATTTTGGAAGGGACATTTTCTCTAGTGACTTCACCTTACACCTTGATGGCCAGAACTATGTTTTGTGGCCAACCTGCTGTAGATTCATCTAAGAAGGCAAGTGTTTTCAGCTGGGCACAGGGCCACTGAACAAAGTCAGGGTTCTGGAAGTAAGAAATAAAGTGAAATGGATGCTGATATAACATGAGGGGAGACTGTAACCACTTAGAAGAGGGAAAATAGTGAAATCGCTGTTTTCAGACACCAGTAAAACAAAGCTAAAGAAAAAAAAAAGTCAAGTTAATGTGAACAAATTGCAGGAAAGCTTCACAAGAGTGCATCAATCACTGGGTGGAGAAATGGCAGACCAGCTCCAAGAGTAGCTAAGTGGTAGCTAATGTTTTGTTTAGTACAGGGAAAATATACAAGAAATGTTACTCACAGAATCCAAATTATACTTAATGGATTATGGACATTTAACAATTAAAAACCAAAGAGAAGTTTCTCACTTAGATCATTAGAAAGTGATCCTTGAAGACATTCATCTAATGAGCTACTCTGGGCAAACAGAGCACAAAATTGGAAACATTATAACAGAAAGCATTGTAACCTTTATTTTTAAATGTATTTATTTTTAAAACATAGTTTAACAAGCATTTATTGAGCATTCTTATCTTAAAAGCCCTATGCCAGGTGCTGGAGGCTGGAAGAGGAAGAACAACAGGAAGTCGAATGAGGCATTATCATACTTTCGCAAAAGAATGCGGTGAAGAGGGAGAGACATATGCAGGCCCTCACCAAAAAGAGGGTTAAGAGGCACACTGCTGAGTGAGGGTAGATTCCAAATGGGACCACTGGTGTTGGGATGTTTGCTGCTCTAATTTTGCCCCAGGAACGGGATGGAGGAGTCTTCCCAGGTCTGACTGGCATATTTTATAGGACCTCCAGCCCTTTACAAACACATGCTGTGTGTGTTGTTTGCTCCTTATATGTACTCATGTCGCTGTGGGTTCTCCTGTCTCGATCTATCCTCAGCAGTTAGTTGACACCTATTTAATGTCACAGCTAAGAGCACACTCATGGAAAAAATGACTTTTCATTTTAAAAAGGAACATGCTTGACAGCTGTCAGAGAATATGGGGGCTGGAGGGCCAGGTGAAAAAGGTGAAGGGGTTAAGCAAAGAAGAAAAGGACTTATAGAGACAGACAACAGCATGGAAGGGGGTGGGGGAAGGGGAGGAGGGTCAAGAGGGATAGATGGTGATGGAGGGAGACTTGACTTGGGGTGGTGAACACACACTGCAATACACAGATGATATGTAGTAGAACTGTGCACCTGAAAATTATATAATTTTATTAACCAATGTCACTCCAATAAAAATTACACTAATATGCTCTTCAAAAAAACCCCCCCATAATCCCATAACCTAGAAAAACCCACTATTAACATTTTTATATGCCCTTTCCATACTGTTTTGTATCTTGCCTTTTTCCCTTTAACATATCATGAACATTTTCTTATGACAATAATGACTCCACTAGTGACAACATGATTTTTAATGGTTGTGCTGCAGTTCATCATATGGTATACCGTAATTTATTAAATCATGTAATTAGACATTTAGGGTGTTTCCATTGACTTAATGTTCTAAGAGCTATATTGGCTTATTTCCTTAGAATAAATTCCCCGCAGTGAAACTTCTGGGCTTACAGGCTCTGCACATTTTCAAGGTTTTTGAAAAGTAACTTTTACTGTTTCTTTTTATTATAAAAACAATACATGTTCACGACATAAAAGTCAGAAATAAAAGCCTGTCAAAATATTTTGAAGAACATTATAATCTTCCTACGTACACATACAAATATATTTCAAAGAATGAGAGCTTAACATATTTGCTTATATTTTCATGTAATAAAGTATAAACATCTTTCCATAATCATGAAATATTTTTGTACCAACATCACTTTTAATGGTTGTTGCATATATCCATTGTGTGGTAGTAGTTAGATATTTAGGTTGTTTCCAATTTTGTGCTTTTATAAGCAAGTCTACAATAGACATCCTTAAACATCACTATGTAAATTTATTTTCTTAAAGTACATTTACAGTTGATTGCTAGTCAAAGGGCATTTATTATTAAGGTTTTTGTTACATTTTCCTCCAACTTATCTCTGGAAAAACTGTACCTAGCAATATATCCACTTGCAGTTGTGGCCACTTTCTACTCTTTGGTCTAACACTGAGTATTTTTACTTATTGCTGCCCAGCATTTAAAAGATCCCTACTGATCTTTTAAGACATAACTAAAATATCACCTTTTCCGAAAGCCTTCCTTGATTTCCAGTTTCCTTTCCAGGTGTAGTTATTATTCCCTCCACTCTGCTTTCATAACATAATTCATGTTCCTCCTTTTTAGTTCTTACTACACAGCAGTCAAATTGTTCATTCAAACGTTGTCTTTCCAACTAGTCTATATGCTTCTTAGAGACAAGGGTCATATTATTCACTGTTACAGTCCCAGTGCCTGTCTGTGTCTCATACACTCTAAGCACCAACCAATATTTGCCAGGTAAATGTATGATTACTGTCAGAACTTCCTGTGTTTTCCTACAGAAAATGCTGTAGCTTATTTTCAGACTTCAGTGTTTGATATAATGTGCTATACAAGAATTCACAGGTGTTAAACAAAAACAGGAAGTGTCCAGGATTTTAAAAGTTTAACTTAGAGAGAAAAAAAAAAGTTTAATCTAATGAGAAGTGTTCATTAGAGTAATCTTTATGGAAGGGAAAACAAGGAATATATTTCCAAATTGAGATCTTTTATTTCAGAATCCTTTATGAAAAATGCTCTACCAAATATTCATAAGCAAAAAAGTCTTAATATTATAAATAGCTTTTATTTTTAAGTGGAAAATGCTCATTAATGCACACAGACACACTTTGCATTATCAAAAATATATATACATACCCCATCTTTTTATGCAAACAACCTAGATCTACAAGTTCCAACCAAGTAGAATAGAAGGAAACTTAAAAAGTTATGTTATATGAATGTTGTTAACACTTCAAAAACCTTCCAAGGCTCTAACCCATCAATAATTTCACCTTTATTATAAACAACCAAAAAGATCACCATCTTTGTACATATATCTTGCTTTTGCTGGAACTCTCCCGATAATGGAGGGAAATGCATTTGTTTATTTTAGCATGAGCCAGACTAATTAGGATGCCTGTCAAAATCTTCCTGTCCCATACTATTCTTTGATAAATTCATTTGTTTCAAAGCTCAGAAAACAGGATTTTCAAAAAAGGAACTATCATAGCCTATGGGAAACTCTACAGGTCAAATGGTTCAGGCTCTTCAATCTTCTGGAGCTTTGGAATTGATTGGAAATAGCATCTGTAAGGTTGCCATCTCTCATTGCAATATATTTTTTTCCTGCGAACTCAGCACCTCTGTGAGTGAAGAACTGATTTTGTTTTAAATGGTTTATTTAGACCAAATTCAAACACTTGAACAATATAGCTCACGGTATACGTGCATTCATTTTATGTTCAAAATCTTTTCTTTTTTTAATGTTTGTTTTCGTTCATATATTGACTGTAGATTAGAGTTCAGAGCAGCACAACAAAGATATATCCAATCATTTCTCTTCCCTTTTTCCCCTAGATTTATCCTTGTACTAATAACCATAAACTTGAGCATTATGAGAGATTTACAAAATACTAGGAACTTATTATAAAGCTCTTCAATCCAAAATACTTTGTTCCAAAGAACTATTTTAAGTGATGACCACAAGATGTGTGATAAGAAAACTGAATGGGCAAAGGGTTTATGGCCGTTTAGAATGGATCAACACACAAAAGAGCAACTACTGCTTATCTATTTTTCAAACTGTTTCAGTATGTATCTTCCAAAGTGACTGCTAATGAAACACTCTTTCAACATAAGTCAAGAAATGAAGTGACTGACCAAAAAATAAGTCATGGTTTTCAGATTTGGGTTCTAATATATCTGTACCTTAATTTTTTATTTTCTTTTTAAAAATTTTGCCCATATAAAATTTTATTATGGCTTGTAAATCTTTTTAAATCTACATGTCCTTTATCTCTTGTTTTTCCTTATGATTTATCTTTTGAAAAGCCTGGGCTGTTCAACTGGTAGTTTCCCACTGACCTCATGTTGGTAATTGCATGCTCACAGGACAGTGGGATATGTTCTTTTGTCCAGTTTTTTTCTGCAAATTTGAAGTTGGACCCAATGGCTTGATGACTCATGTTTGATTTTTTTTTGTGCTTCAGTTTCTTAATTTGAAAAATAGAAATCCACACATGAAGGTATTACATACAGCTCACCGGGATATCTGTACTTCCTATTACAGAGGGAGCTGAAGGCTGAAAAACCGTGGTGAGAGAACTCAGACCCTGTAATGGCCTAGCTTCTGCCTGGGTTCTGGCTCTTCTATATGTGAGATGCAAGATCCCAGACAAATCCCAGGCTCAGTTTCCTCACCTCTCAGACAAGAATACCTACCACTCTCACCTCACCAGATTGCTGTGAAGGTCAAATGGGGTGATGCATTCAAACAAGGTTTTTAAACTGTAAAGTGCTATGAATGTGAACAAATTAGTGAGAGCATTAATTATTAGCAGGGGCTTAAATACTTTTACAATGAAAAAAATTTTAATGGTTTGGAGAATTAGTTTCTTGAAAAAGGTAAAATATGGCACTGACTTGAAACAAGAAGATGATCTACAAGAGAATCCTTGTAAAGGAATCAAGGACAGTCTCCCAGCCCCACCCTGGAAACTTACAGCCCTATGACTCAGGAGCTCTGTGAATTCTGTGGGATGACAGCCTTGTAAGCTTCCACCATACACAAACATCACAGTACCATTTAAACAACTCACACTAAAGCCACTCATCAAAATGTCAAGAAATGATTTAAAGCAGGTGAATACTGAAAAAAAAAAGCTGATTTTTATTTACCTTTCAATCTGTATAAATCCATTAACTATGGATTCTAGTGCTTTCTTCAAAGCACTTCCCTTCTTCCACTCCACATCCTGTTTTCTCCGGGCTTTTCACATAAATTTACTAGAGGGCCCTCTGCCTATTCACCTACCCACACCTCTGACCTTTTCCACAGCCACAGTCTATGCAAGAGCCTTTCTTTCTTGTCTCCCTTGCCCACCCAACTTCTATCCTATCCATCTTTCAAGAAGTTTTTGAAACATTATTTCCAGGTTGTCTTGATTATATAGTTAAGAAGTTGCTATTATTCTCGAGTTGCACTCTCCAAAATGGTAGCCATTAGTTACATGTGGCTATGTACATGTATATTTAAATTAAATTTTTTTAATTAAAAAAATTAGTTTATCATTTTCGCTAGCCACATTTTTAAGTGCTTGGTAGCTCTAAGTGGTAGAGGCTATTCTATTGGGCAGTGTAATCATTACAGAACATTTTCAGACAGCGCTGAGTTAGAGCCCCTTTCTTCTCCCTCTTCTCTACCATCTATGAAGACAATGGGCTGTGGTGGAAGAGATATGAGCTTTGAAATTAGACATCCTCTAGCTTTTGAATATTAGACTTAAGAGGTGACAACATGAAATTGTGTAAGTGCCTGACGCAATGGTTGCCAGAGGGTAGGTGCTCAATTAATGGTGGCAGTTATTAATACACTACTGTTTTCCCAAGTAACTCTAGAGTCTAGTTTTTTCCTTTTAGCAGCTTATACAAGTATCTGGAGGAGAAGCAACAAATGTTACTTCCTTTTCTGGCAGGCAGTGTGCAATTTTGGAAAGAATGGGCTTTAGATGCATAGAAACTTGTTCAAACCTTCCTCTGTCTCTTTATTAGCTGAAGACCTTGGGAAAATGAACCTCTCTGATGTTCAGTTTCTTCCTCTACAATATGATAATAATAATACCTACACTGCACAGTAGTGATAATTATGGATAATGTATATAAAAACACTATGTCTGGCATATGGTAGGTATTCCATAAATTTATTATAGAAAGCAGATACTATTAAGTAACCTTATAGAGTGCCATGTATTCAGCATAGTTAGATGCTAAGTGATTGCTGCTGTTGGTAATGAAGGACAGGCTAATAAATATTTTGTAGGATAGTGTTATGCATTGTTTAAACACTTCTCCCTAAATAGGGCTTCCTCTGGTATTCCTGGAATGCAGCTAAATTAAAGTTTTTCTCTATGGTATTATCAATTCCACTCATAATAGTTCTCTTAAGTTTACATGATGTAGGGGGGAAACTGAGTATTCACAATTCATCAGATGGGCTTTAATTTTCCGTTACTCGGTAGTTTTTACCGTTATAGAAGCAGTTATAGAGTGGCATGCGGGATTGGAACTGCAAAGATTGAAATACAGAACTGTCATCATCACTGTCACCAACCAAGGCTGCAGCTTAAAATTTTGTCCTTACAGCAAGTCTGAAATTTCTGCCTTCAAAGCATAATCCAAAAACATTTTTTTCTAAAAAACATTTAAAAACAGATAAAATGCATGTATGAGAACCTGGAGGGCTGGGGGAAGGTGAAGGGAAGTATTTTGCATCCTCAGACACTCTTACACATTCATGTGGATAGGAGAAGGGCAAAGAAGAACTGAGACTCCCTTGCTTCTAGTAGTTGGTACACCCTAAGTGACGACACGTTTCAAGTTGTTCTATTTGCCTGAATTGTCTTGTTCCTTCATCTACTAGAATGCTTGTTGGTCTTTCTAAAATACCCTTGAGGCAGGAAGTGGAGAGGGGTAAATCACCAATTTAGTATCCAGACATTCCCCAAGAGAGAGAGATTGAGAGAGAGAGAGAGAGAGAGAGAGAGAGAGAGAGAAAGAGAGAAGAGTGACTATGTAACCAAATAAAGAGAGCTATGGGTTCAATAACCAGGATTATCCCATGGCAAGGATTCTGTTGTTGTGGAGCATGATTCCTTTATCTCTCAGAGACAATCAACCTTTAGCCAGAGGAGTGTAACCTTAAAACCTCATAACTCAATTTAACATAGTGTTAAAGTTTGGGGGGACATTTGTCAGTGCTGGGGCTGATATAATCAGTCTGAGGGACCCTAGAACAAAGAGCAGTGGGTGAAGAGCATGTCACCTCAGTGCACATTTGTTTCCTTGATGAACAAGGAGCTATTAGCTGCAGAGGAAGCATTATCTAGGTGAAGAATGATGCTGACTGTTTTAGCCGCTTCTCCTGAAATTGTGAGGTAGAACATAGGGTCCCAGTGAGTTAAGGACCCGTTTTGTTACTGTGGTATTGAGGATTTTTTTAAATTAAGTTTAATTTGGGAGGGTCTATAGACACATAGCTCTTCTTCAACAGCACCCAGAAATCAATTTGAGACATAGATCTCTCTTTTCCTCTACTCGTACCTCCCTAAATCAAAAAGTTTTAAAATAATCATATAAGACTGTTAAAAAGTCTAGTTAGGTTAAATGCTAGGTTTTATGTAAAATACAAGGACTAATTAGTAAAACATCTAAGAAAGGAGATATATTTATTGAGCATGTGGCTTTTCAAACGATAGGCATTATCTTCAAAATTTAATTTTCAATAAATTATAAACTTTAATTGTGAACTTCTATGTAAAGTATTATTTCTAAGTTCACTCCCCAATAAGATTGTTTAGCACTTAGAGTCCCTTCATATTGTTTTAAATTAATCAGTTCTTTTACTATAAGAACTGATTAATATATGCAATCTGTAAGGCATAATTTTAGTTTGGTTTTTTTTTAAAACTAAAACATTTTAAAATTACATTTGTTATTTAAAAATATTTTTATTTAATTATACCATTCAGAAGTTTACTATATAATAATTTTATAACTTTAAATAACTCAGTAAATTCTTATTTTTGCTGAATAGGCTTATTTTTAGCACTTCTTTTTCATGTTCTCTGGATATGTGCCGATAAATTTAAGTTAGCATCTTAGAAATCCAGAAACTTTTCTTTAACAAACTCATTAAAATATATTTCAGAATCTGACTCAGACTGCAACATAAAATACCCACTTTTAGCATTAAAAAATGACCAACATATCTCATTTTAAAAGGATAGTAAAAGTTCCTTAATCAAAAACTTCTCAGGGGTTTTCTACCTCATGGATTTACTGCAAACCTGCTGTATCTGCCAAGCCAGTAAACTTGCCTGCCCACTTCAGTCAATATCTCCCATTGAGATGCTATGTTTTAAAACTCTTCCTGATCGGGTAAATGGTATAGGATACATTCTTTTCTGACCCCGCAGATACAGCTTTCATGGTGACATTTATGAAAGCTGAAAGGATTGAGGGAAAAATAAAATCCATACTGCTTTTTAAGGTTTTTAAATTTTTCTTTATTGGAATTTCAATAATTCATTTAGCAGTGTGTGCAAAAAATTTCATAGAAATCTTTTCTTAATTTTATACCTTTGCTATGTATTGAAAATCATGCCCAGCATGCTCTTATATCACTTGGACTGAAAAACAGAGTATGTTCGAATTACTGTGAGTGATAACTTGCGTAAGAGATTAAAGAACATTATAACGAAATCAGATAGGACTCAATTTTTGTCTACTCTCTACAGGAAAAGTAAACTTAAGAGTGGTGAAACTTTTTACCTAGGTCTGGCTTCTGCAGTGCTGGACAAGAATCTGTGCAAGTTCTGTGCAGTGATTCATATTGTAACAGTCATAACTACTACTATACGTAGTATATCACACTGTAACAATCATAAGTGAACTGTAAAATGTGCCCTAATTACTAACTCAACTTCTAGAATTTATCAAATTACCACTCACACCATTCCAGGGATTTCTCCTTAATTAAATTCTTAAAACAAACAGATAAACAAAAAATATAAGAAACAACAAAAATGCTGAAGGAAGGCCAAAAGCAGATATAAAAAGTAAACATCTTAAAGCTTTATAAATTTCTGTACCTTCACAAGTAGTCCCTATTTATTTTTGCTAGATTTATTTAATGGAGTAACCTAGCTTCCCTAACTGAACTGGAATTAATATCAACTTTTCCAACATTTGTTCTAAATTATTTTGCACCAAATATGCAAAGTCATTCATGTATGTACTTTCTCAATTAGATAAAGCTGTGACTTCTTATATAGCTGAAAAATGAGTTTCCATTGGTAAGGCATGCTCTATATGTATTGTCTCTTAACACTAAATAAAATATATTTTTTTCAAAAGTTAATATATTTAGAGTTTATATTACAATTTGATAATTTAATCCATGGAACAAATATAAAAACAGTAAGTAGCTGCTCTATTGAAAAGCAGGCTTTGAACAAGTAAACAGACTATAAAAAGTTTTTCTTGTTTGGCTCTTTTTTTTAATGTTTTATCCTAAATAAAAAGAGAATTTTAATAGATTCCAAATTAAGGGAAAACACTGAAAAAATAACACTATCAAATTTAAATAACTATGTTATTTTTGAAGAGGCAAACATGCAAAATATTCCACATGAAGAGCTCCCTGGATTGTCTGGGGGTTCCTCTGGAAAATTCAGAAAGATGCTTGCTTTACAGCTGAGGGCATTTGCACATACAGGGTGAGAAAGCAAGGAAGAAAGACATAATCTACCTTACTTTCAGCTTCAGTGATATGGTAAAGAAAATAATATTTATAAGACACTTAACAAAAACGCAGAACAAGAACTTAGACTAAGAACTCAGATGGAGGAAAATCTCTTCTATCCTATACTTCGACGACAACCATGACACTCTAACAGTCCCTCTGACACCTCCCTATAACTACAAAAGTCAAATGTTGCAAACAATTTCTATGATAATGATTATTAACTGTATTCATCCCCCAAATTGGTAATTATTTATATAATTTCCCCAAATGTAATGCTAAAATAAAGAATACAAAACTCTTAAACTGATTAATAAATTTGGGTTAATAAATAATTATTCTAAAACATCTTTTTCCAATAGCCACATAAAGATATATCTCTAAGTAAGAAATCTATATTTCAGAGACTTTTGTGCAAATACATATACCTAATTTAAAATCAATAGTCAAAGAATGTGTATCCAAGAGCAGTTGCAATTTTTTACTGATCAAACTGACTGAAATATACATTGTAGTAAACAGCACAGGTATAATAACTAAGGGTTATTTTCTGTTCTTGACTCATATAAGAATGTCCCAAATTTTTATTTCTTATGAAAAGTGCAGCCTTTGCATGAAACAAATCCGATCCAGCATTTTTCTGAGAAACCTAACACAGACCAGGAAATAGAGGTGTATAAGACCACCTAAATTGATAAACCTCAAAAACATTGTCAAATTATTGTTTTTTAAAAAGTGTAAAAATTAGGGTATTCCTATAAAGAACCATAAATGCTTTGTTATTAAGAGATTTCACCTTTAGATTTGTTCATTTTTGTCTTCATATGTTCAGAGGAATGTCAATACTAAAAATTGATAAATGGCTGAAATTAAAACTTTATTTACACATCTCAAGGGAAAAGCACATAAAGTGAATTAATTTCCCTATTAAAAATAACAATTATCATCTCTTCAAGGTGGGGGAGAAAAAGAGTCAGTCAAAATTACCAGTTTTCTACCCAATACTTAAATCATTACAACACTCTCACTCTTGTCACCTGGGCCAACCCTTTTCATTTTGTTCTGCTATGTCTATGCCACTCTTCTCTTGTAATTCTACAGTTAGTGCAATTTTCAATATTCATTTTTGGAAAAAATTAATAACTATGTATGGTATCAGGTTATTGGAAATATCGGGGGGAACACTTTGTAAAGTATGATTGTCTAACCACCATGCTGTACAACTGAAACTAAATACAAAATAATATTGAATATAAACTGTAAAAAAGTAAAATAAGTAATAAAATGGTCTCAAGTTTCTTTCTTGAGTTCTCACAATTGTTAAAAAGGACCCCATATTTTCATTAGAATATGACTTAAGCATATAGGTAATATCCCTTAACCATTATTTAAGTTTCTTTTTAAAGTGCTTTAAAAAAAATAACTACTTAGAGACAGTGCCTAATTGTAATCTCTTCCTGGATTGTCATGTAAGATATATTAATAGCAACTCTTTATTGGTTCTTTTCTCTAGACCAACTATTCTAATACAAAAGTGTTACTTTTAGTGGTCTCTTAGAAAAGCAAACATTATACTGTGCCACCCATAGAATTTTTTCCATAGGCAGTACTCATTAACTCATTTGCATGCCAGTTCAGTCTTCCCTTCAGCTGTTTGCTACTCAGTAGACCTTTATGAATATCTGAAATGCATCCACCATAGAAGGAATGCTACAATAATGCATTATAAAATTGTAAAAGTACTATGCTATAGGAGATATAGAATATCTGTTTAAATCTGTTAGAAATGCTAATATATCAATTTATAATGGCAAAAAAGTACCTGTAAATTTTATTTCAAATTCATATCCAAGACTCTCTTATTTATCTACTTTGGAATATAAAGCCCTCAACATTATGGTTTCATTTTATTTTTCCTCTTTCTGATTTATATAATAAGAATTTGCTGAAGTGAAAATTGTAAGAAAGTTATATCTTTTTGGTTGTAGAGCATTTAATAACATAAAAGTACAGGAAGTCCTCTACATGAGGGTTTGTGCATTTGAAAATATATACACATAATTTTAAAATTCTTGGATTCATTTCCTATGCTCACATGTTGAGAACTTGTGTATCTTTTTTATTTTTATTTTATTTCATTTAAAAAATTTTATTTAGTAAATTAAATTTAAATGGGTGAGCTTAACCTTCTTCAACTAAAACAAAACCTAGAAAAGTCCAAGAGTAGTATTTTCTTTTACCACAAGAGGGGGCTAGAGAATTCTGATCTCTTTTAAGGTCTATAAAACCCTCTTAACTGCTACTTTATAGACATTCAATTACAACAGGCCATAATACATTAAGGCTTTAAAATACACATATATCCCAACATATGCCAAAGCAAGCACTACACTGGTGTGCCCACCAGATGATCACCAACATCATATAAATGCTTAGGCACCTTCCAGTGGTTTATATGAGATTTTATGCTTTCACACTTCACTCCCCAAAAGGCAGCTCTCCCTTGGAATGGAAAAGATCAAGGAGTGTTATAAAATACCCAAGAATTGGACAGTATGACAGGGGCATAGTGAAGTAGAGATTAAGAGAACTGAAATTTATGTAGTTTGGAAAAATGAAGACTCTGGGGATAAATGTTCACAGTCTTTAAATACCTTCTAAAGGTAACAATATAAATGAATTAGGGGAATTATTCAGTCTCAGAAGATGGTATAGAAAAGAGCAATGACCTGAAACTAAGGAAGGAAAAGTTTAGGTTAGACATGAAGAATAAATTAGTAAAATAGCTGGGCGGGAATGATGTCCTGCAAAGGAAGGATACAAAGCACAGTTGCTATATTTGATAATTAATTAAGTGAGATATTAGTAAGAATGATGGAAATTCATTAGAAAAGCTAGATTAGATAACTCAAATGATTCCCCCCCCCCCAAGCTGTGACAATTTCTAGGCCCAACTATGTTCTTGGATATTCATAAATGTCTTTCAATGATGATAATAATCATTTACTGAGAGGAGAGCTCATGAGCCCAGTTAACCCTATGTTTGTTGATTAAAACAAAATCAAAAGTATTATTATGAAATAAAATTATTATAAAATTAACCATGACACCAGTGATGTTTATCTTTGGGGGCATTCCATTAAAATATATTAAACCATATAAGCTATATCTTAACAGTTTATAGAAATACATCTACAAATGGATAAGTCTCCTATAAGTGAAAACTTTCCATAAAGAAAAAACTCCCCTAAAAATCCCAGTTTTACAAGTCAGAATACCACTCTGTATAATCTTTATTTCCCACTGAACTCTGGTTCTGGGCTAAAGCTATTTAGGGCCCAGCATAAAAAAAGGTTGTCACTCAAAACCAGAAAGCCAGTCTAGAGCATAAGTGTAATATAGTTTGTAAATTCAAAAATGTTTCCCTAGGAGACTTTAATATTCTAGATTGGCAGGTGTTTCAGCATTGTTTAAAACACTACGATTAATATTTGTATTTTTTGAAAAGTCAGAGTTTCATGATAGGCCAAAATTTATGGCTAGTAAAAAAATAAAAATAAAGATCACCAAAGCATAAAGAGTTTGAAAAAATACATACATTAAGTGCAAATATGTATTTACATTTATATTAATTAAGTATATGTATCTATACATTTAACCTGAATATTCTTGAACAAAATTATTTCCCATTTAAGTGAATATTAAAGTTTGAGATAAAAATGGTCCATAGCTTAGGAGCTTGAGAAAGAATGGTCTGGTGGTTAGAATTACAACTAGGAAGCCCGAATCTAGAACGTTAGACACAATTGCCCCAGGTAAGGTTGCTAATCCTCTGCTAATTCAGTGTTCATCCATTAGGCAGGTGCTGTGTTTAATTACAATGCATTTATAGATTCTAAGAATCAGGTAATTAAACACAGTATATAAGATTTTTCCCAATAAACAAATATATATAACCCCACCACACCTCTGATTTATTTATATGTGATTCAGATAAATACATTACATTAACAACCAAAGCACTACATATCACTTTACCACCACTGTAATGACCACACTAACATGTCCAATCATCATATACTAGAACGTTCACATTACCATGAAACTTGTTTAGTATAGAATTTGGAGAGAAACAGAGAATACTTGAGGCAGTATGAAAAAGTTTAATCTCATCTGCCAAGTCACTCACTTAAAAACCAGCTATTTGCACTTAAAAACGGCCACTGTTATTTCACAACTAAGTGTAGGAGAAGCTCAATAAATGTTTGACCTTTCAAAGAATGGACTTTTTGCTCCTACTCCCAGTCTGGAAAAGACTTCTAAAAACAGTCTGGTCATATTTTATTGGCACAGGCAAAATATTATCTTGACTTTCTTCCAAACTATTGCAAGTCCAACCAATTGTTTTCTTCCTGAAAACTGTTCCTAATAATCAGTACTTGATTATGTACCATGTACTTTGTTACGGACGTGTCTAATCTTCACGCTAAGATTATTATTTACTCACTAGAGTATTTACTGACTAAGGAAAGGAATCTCGCCTTATTTCCCTTTATATCCTTGAAACAACCTCTTAACTCATGATTGATTAAGGGTATTCAATATAGGTATTCAGTAACTAACACTTCATTGGCAGTATATTAAAACCAGTAACAGACAAAAAGGCCAAAAACGATCATTAGTTCTATGTCAAATAGATTCAGGGGCTTATTTTATGTTATTCATAATTATAATTGTTAGCATTTTGGAGCTTTGAAATTCTTTATAAAATGTACTGCTCCCAAATTATTCTGGGAAGAGGATCAGAACATACATAGGCCAGAGAGACACACATGTTTAAAGAACTTAACTAAAACTTTCAAGAACTAGATTAAGAGCCATTATTAAGCCTCCTGCAAAGTTGTTTGGATCTGCATTGAAAAGCATTCTGAGATCTTGCCGGTGAAGAAAGGTACACAGCATGGGCTGTGGGAGGCCACTCCTGGGGAGGTGGTCTTGGTTTCGGTACTAGCTGTGTCTTGCTAGCAATAGGACTTAGGCACTTAGCCTCTAAAACAGTGATCGTCAATCTGGTCCCTACTGCCCACTAGTGGGCATTCCAGCTTTCATGGTGGGCGGTAGCGGAGCAACCAAAGTATAAATAAAAAGATAGATTTAACTATAGTAAGTTGTTTTATAAAGATTTATTCTGCCAAACTTAGCAAAAATCTGACATAAAGTACTTAGTAAATAATTATTATTATATGCTTTAACTTGCTGTAACTCTGCTTTATAAATTTTATAAAGTAAAGTTACTTCCCTACTTTATAAATCACCACTACTGTGGAACCGGTGGGCGGTTAGAAAATTTTACTACTAACAGAGATACAAAAGTGGGCGGTAGGTGTAAAAAGGTTGACTACCCTTGCTCTAAAATTTAGTTTCCTTTTTTATAAAACATCAGATTAGGAGATTACCAAGTCTCTTCCAGCTCTAAAATGCCACGAGTCTACATACAAACGGGTTAAATTTGCAAAGAATTTGTCCTAGTGAAAGAAGCATTATGGAAGCTATTCAGCCATCAACACATGTGAGAGTACTTTACTGGGCACGAGATGGAAGGTTAAAGTTTAAACATGAACCAACAGCCCAACATGCTAGGCTAAAGAATGAAAAATGGGTAGTTCACAGACAGATAATTGTTATTGTTTTTTTATTCTTCACAAAACATGTATAATCCTTGGTAATCATTTGTTTAAGTTATATAAATTACTGTTAACTTTGAAACCCAGTTTGTCATCTTCATCTGTGATTTATACCAGGCTATATAAACGACATGATGTCTTCGATCTAATAAGACATTTATCTTCATGAAGGAGGCCACTGCAATCCTGAGTGACAGCTTACTTACCCTTATCACAGTTAACTCAACATCGAGTCCTTAATTTCTCACACTGATATGCTATCTAATGGCCTCACCTGAAGCCAACAGAAACTTGGGTCAGAAATCCACCATGCTCAAGAAAGTATGTGTTTTACAACAGAATTCATTCTTTGCCCTCAAAACAAGTTTTGTGTTTTTTTCACATTGTGCACTCTAAACACATACACATAACTTCCATTAGGGTTGACAGGAGTCATGGGCTTTTATTAAAGAAAAATATACCTGTGAGCAACAAAGATGAAAGCAAATGTCTAAAGAATAAAAAAATAAATGTTTATTGAATACATGTGTGTATGCACATATGTTTATTTACATATTTATATATGGAGAGAGACTATCTTGAGTCACTTTCATTATCTTCATATCATAGAACAAACAGGGACTAAAAATTACATATGTTCACATAGTTTATGTCATTAAAACAAATACACATGAAGAAAGTAATGAACTTGACTCCACCAGTGAGAGGGAAGCAAATGGCTTGTTGCTTTTAGGCCATTAACTCTTTTAAACTACTAGGGTGCCAATGACTGAGCCTGCAATCGGTACCTTTAGCATTCCAAGTAAAATAGCCCTAAAATACACACATGCTCCTCCAAGGTTATCAGGGGGATTCGGCCTGAGATTTACCTGATCAGTGCCATCACTTACCGCTAATCACAACATCATTAATTCACACACCTCAGCAAACACTGTAAGCAATACAGTTTATTTATTCTGTGAAACAATATAATTTATGCACTAAAAGCAGGCCTGTACATGACTCACAGCAATAGGTATCTCAAATTGGCTTGTAAACAAACATCTTTTATACTCATTGAATATAAAATCTGTTAGGAGGTACTATGAATAGACTTAGATGGCTAAACTAGCTTTATAAGTAGAAACTCTAGGTATAGGATTCCAGCTCAGTAAGAGGAAACCTTTTAAAACAATTAGAGCTCTTTATGAGTATCTAATAACATGACCTTAAAAATGTGAAACAAAACATGGAAAAATGGATAAATCTGCCACTGTAATTGGAGATTTTAACATAATCCTTTCAGCAGATAAAAAGAAAGCTAGGATATAAAAGATCTGAAGAATACTATTTACAAGTCTAAAAATAATGAATGTATTCAATACATACTGCGGGAGCAGACATAGATGATAAGCATAAACTGATCATTACTATGCCACTAAAGAAGTCTCAATAAACTCCAAAGAATCTAAATAATATAGACTATGGTCTTAGATTATAATATAATAAAATTAGAAGTCAAAATTAAAAAGCTGGTTTAAAAAAATTTCTAAAAACTAAAACAAACAAAATACACACATGTAAAAAATGCTTCAAAATAGTACATAGGTTAAAAAGGATATCATAAAAGAAATGACAAAATACTTAGAATAGAATTATGATTATAACAAAAGTAGTATATATCAAAATTTGTAAGATGCAGTTAGAAGTAGTATTTAAAGGCTAATTTTTAGCTTTGAATATATTTATTTTTTAAGTGAACATTATAGTCAATGGAATAAAAGTAATAAAGAGAATAAGGTGTAAAGCCCATAAAAAGTGAGTGCTTCAGAGGACAAACATCCAGCTAACCAGAGCTCTTCAAAAAGCAACGGAATTTATTGGAATTCAACCCCCACCTTCCGTGGGTTAGATATATCATCCTTGACCAAATCACTGAATTTCTTTAAATCTTAATTTCTTTATCTGTAAAACGGGAATAACAGTAGCTTCCTCTCTGAGATGGCTTGAAAATTAAATGAGTTAATTCACAAAAAGCACTTCGTACAAAATAGTAAGTTCTCAATAAATGGTTCCTGTTACTATATGACTATCGTTCCTTTCAACACACAGATTTCAGGATTCTAACTTTGGTACAAGGAAATTTAAGACAAACATGAATTCCAGCCACAAAAATCTAACCAATAAATTAAACCTTCATTTTTATTTTACAATATTAAAATTGTTTTGTTAAAATATATTCTTCCTCCCATTATGATATTAAAATAATATCTTCTTCCTATTACTATTATAAGAATAAAACACACAACTATCAACAAAAGCTAATCTGTTGTTATTCATAATATTAATTCCAAAACCAACTTCTATTTCAGAACCAAATGAAAGCAGAGAAATGTAAAAAACAAGAGGGGAGGGCAAAAATAAAGCTGTAATAAAACTATTTTCTTTATTTTCAAAATATTCTATATGCTTTTTAACGTACCTTTCAGAAAAGGCATGGCGTAGAAAATGGCTACTATTGGTACTTGAACAGGTCTACAATTTCTTTTAAATCAAGTAGTATATAATGAATTGATCCACACCAGGTTCTTCACTTATTCATTATTACTTTTCTCCAAAGATGGTTACAGGTTTTTTCATTTTGCTGGAGAATAAGAAGCTTCTCTAAACCTTCGACTTTCTAATGGAAAAATAAACTCTAAAAACGTTCTTTTCCAGTTCTTCCCAGATATGTCTGTCCATTAGTAATTCATTCCCTTTTCCTTAATTGGAATGTAATAATCCATAGAACATAATAAATACTACATTATTATGGATTTTAGGTTTTATCTCTTACAAAATATTTTTTTCTTTTCTTTCTTTTCTTGTTTATAGAATGGTCACTTTCCCCATCTCATCTTTTTAAAAATGTATGTACATAGGAGTTATTCATTATACTAATAAAATAAGTTTATAGACACACTAAAATCCACTGTATATTTTGGAGCACAAAAGCAATCAGATCTTAGGCTTCATAGTTGGCTGACTCTTGTAAAAGTTATTGTATTTGGCATTTCATACTAATTTTTTTCAATATGGTAGAAAGTGTGCCTCCCTAGGTTTACAAATCTAAATGTTATTACTTGTTAGCAAGTCTTCATTCCCGATGGTTGGGCTATGTGCTTGTTTGTGTCTTTCCTGCCCTTCTCAGATTGAGGGCATTTACAAGGAGAAAAGAGAAGGAATTAGGACTAGGTAGCAACAAGCTCCCATTTTTATGCATGGGTTAGCCTGTAACCTTCCTTTTCAGTTTTTGCTGTGCACCTGGCCAGGTTTCTATATTCTTCTAGATCTCTTTGTAGTTCTCACAAAAGTATGTCCCAGACACGACACGCACCATGGTTATTGCTTCTCATCACGGAAGTTATGGGTGGATGGGCCAGACCATGTGTCCTTTTATAATTGTACCTTTAGGACACTGCTCTGTTTGGAGGTGGAAGGCAACAAAGCTGAAGTATTTTAACCGTGACCTTTCATTATCTAATAAAGATAAAATTCCAAAATCTTTTTTCTGTAAAGGATGGCCTGAGCTATCTCGCCAGCAAGAAAACGCATTGACTGTATATATGATATGTTTGTCTATTTGTTAATAGTGTGTTTTCCCAATGAGGTGGTAAGTTCCATGAGGCAAGGAACTGTGTCTTTTTTCTGCATATTTCACCTACAGCTTAGCACAGTGCCTTGCTATTACCTTATAATCTCTAAATAAGTACATATTAAAAATAAAAAAAAAGTAGTATATCAAGCATTACTGTTTTCTATAATGGTAAAATCTAGCTAAGCAGGATATAAAGTTTACTTAAAATTTAACATCGCTCTAGCCTTATCTTTAATTTCACAATAAAAGTATGCATCTTTATTTTTAGGGGAATGAGACAAGCATTTATTGTGCTCATTATGCATCTAGCACTCAGACATGTGCTAGATACAATGCTTTGCAGAAGCTCATATTTAAACATTATCTCATCATCCTACAATTAAATTTTTAACACATAAACAAATCTATTTTTCCCTCTACCATTGACTGTGTCTCTTTGGGAATTCTTTTAATTTTTATGTACCAAACTTAATAAATGAAAATTTATTAAGTAAGAATGTAATACAGTTAACTCTTCTGTTATAGGGAACCATTATAGAACAAAATTCCCCATTTTGGAGTTTTCCAGATAATAGAAAAATTTCAACACATTTTAAAAAAAGTTTTAACTATTTTTTAATGAAACTATTTTAAAATATGCCGTGTGTATCTGTACATTCTTTAACCAAAATGTCTGGAAAATGAACCTATCTTTTTGAACAACTCAGATAAGAATAATGTAAGGATACCAGAGTGGTTAAGAGCACAGGTTCTAGAACCAAACTGTGAAAGTATAAATCCCGGTACTACTGCTTACTAGCTGCGTAATCTTAGGTAAATTAACTTCCCTTGGTATCAGTTTCCTTATCTGTAAAATGGATATAATCCTAATATCTACCTCTTAGGGCTGTTTTGAGGATTAAATAATGATATGTGCATGGATAAAAGGCACATAGTCAGTGCTCAACAAATGCTAGCTAAAAAGTCTTACTTTAAGGTACTGAGCTCTTAGGGGAGAGTTGGAGCTATTTCTCTCTACAATATAATATGGCCCCAGACAGCTATGTTTTTGTTTTCTTAGTTTCTATATAATTTTTTTTAATTATAAATTTTGTTTTCTATATAAATTTTTAATTGTTTTCCTGTTTCTTACCTCAGTGTTACTTGATTATACCTCAATTGATACCTTTACAGGACCCTTACTTCTAATTTGATGCTTCACTCTATTGTGGGCTGAGAAATCAAAACACTGCCAACGGTTAGAAATTTCTAAGATGAGGAATCCCCCATGAAAGCCTCAGGGGCTCACTCAAGAATAAGGTGCATAAGTGTTAACACAGGACTCAGGAGCATCTATTTCTACTTAGAGGTATTTCTGGCTTACTTATTATGTTTCAGCTGTGTTTGGGAAATTTGGAAATACCAAATAAGTGACTTACGGTTTAATGAGGTACTATTGTTCTAATTCTGTCAAGCATTAGATTAATCAAAAACAAATGAAAGGTTGGGTTTTTTTTTGTTTTGCACTGTTAATTTTCTATAATTATTAATCAGCTACCAATGTAATTATTAAGCTCCCAATCCAAACAATGTTTTTAATGTAATACCTGAATGAATGTACAGATCTCACATTACAAGGCCCAATTTCTGTAACTTGTATATAACCAGTTGTGCTAGTTTAAAAAGTTCAAGCAAAATAAAATGTTTGTGTGTGATTGCACGCATAGTTCTGATATGGGGGTTATCAATTCAATGAAAGGAAAAAAATATGAATCACCAAAAGGGCTAAATGAATTAAGACCCCCTGGGTAAATTAAAAAGAGAACTCTTAAAAAATGCCAGTCATAGGGAAATGTAGAAGAAAAATAAATGGAAAGATTACAGACTAATAAAGAGAAATAAGGACTAATTTACCAACTTTATTCCCAATCCCTCAGTGAATAATAAGCTGGCAATTTAATATTTAGTTTAGTAGCATTTCTACCTTTTCCCTGATTGTAAAGGCACAAGAGAGACTTCGATAAGATAACCGTGTGCATCACTGATGATCAAACCTTCTGTTCAAGTGGCTAGGTGCCAGAAGAGGCACAGTGAACCTTCACCCTCGGGATGTCTGAGTCTGAGCTAGAAACTGGCAGCGACCAAGCCAAACTTTTTATATTCATGTATCTTAAAAATTCATATATTTTGCATCCCATCCTATTACATAACAATGTGTTTTAATATAAAAATAATATTTATAACAGTTAAATTATTTAAATCTTCTCACTCCTAAATCTTCAAGTAAAATTGATGCTCTAGAAAAATTCGCCTTGTGGTTCTTGTGGCTTCCCCTTGAACAACATCAACACAGTCAAAGGTATGTGAGAAGTATGGGTAAAAATGATATCTTATTATAATATAATGAACTTAAAAATTTCAAATAATTCACAATAAATCAATAATTCAATAACCATTAAATGAAAGCTCTCATTCTCATGCAACTCAGTGAAGCTAAAAAATCTGAAAGAATGGTAAATTGGGCCCTGCAATCTTAAAATGCCCCCTTAGCTTCTGAGCTACAGTTCTTATAAAGAGATCAATAAGGATGTCTTCCTGCTCCAATATGGAATTAGTGTTTTCCTAAATACATTAACTTCAGAAGTATTGAATTACCCAGGAGGACCAGCACCACAATGAAACAAATAGTTGTTCTTTGCAAACTAGTGATTACCGATACAGAGAACCCACCGAAGGCTGCCTGAGTCAAATGACAAAGGGCAAAGGCATCAGGACAAAAAGTAACAAAGTATGATGACCCAAAATCCAGAAAAATAGCACTCACCCTCCTCCTGATAATCTGACAAAAAAGGTGCATCTGCTGTGAAAGAAGGGCCATGAGTTCCACTGTGATTATCATCAGAACTGTCCTGTCCAAGGTAATTTTCAGCTTGCTCTCCTCCTGAGGGACAAAAACGATAAAAGGAAAGGTCATACATTAGGCATCTTTATAAAGGTATTTGTATATTTCTTCTGGTATTCACACAGAAAGGTACAGGTTTTACTTGATGGACATGGCCCCTACTCATTAACACATGAGAAACAGATAAATAAGTAAAAACAAACAAACAAACAAAAAACCCACTTACCTGGATGGGAAGTTTTCCATTCAATTACTGTTTAGCTAGAATTTAGAAACTAGTAGCTTAGAGGCAGGAGACCTCTTGCCACCAGAAAAAAAAAAACAAAAAAACTTGATCACACTTAAAATAAAAATATAGTTAAATATATATGTATTCATATGTACTATGTCTCCATTAATTATGATCTTTACCCTGAATGCCTTTTTCTCTTTATATTTTTTAATGAAATAGAATAAATTACACAAAGGGCTAACCTTCCACGCATAATATAATGTAGCAAGGTCAATATGCTTTCCTATTCTGAAAAAAAAGAGAAGTAAAAATACAGAGAACCTGGACTTTGCTGAATTCTATTGCAATTTCAATCACGACTTGTTTTGCAATGTTAAGAAAGTTCTCTCTTTATAATTCTAGTTTACAGCCTATGCAACCAACCTCTTAGGAATTCTAAAAGCCCTAAGAAGGTAATATTTGTTCTGTAAAATGGCTTTGATAAAAGGTAATGTATATACAATACTGAATTATGCAATTAAAACAATGCTAATCTCTTTTGGGTGTTTTCAACATACATTGGATTATATTTTGTAAAAGTGGCCCATGCTATTATGATACTTTAAAAGGTTCAGACGGAAGATGCTAGCTCATTCAGGAACCGGAAGAAAAGGCTCTGCATTGCAAATGGCTTTCCTTAAAGTCCCCTAAACAGAGGTACAGTCTGCTGATAAAAGGACACCAACAGCTGCTCAGTTCATTTCACAAACACGAAAAGGGGATTTTCAACTGAATTTAATATTATCTTAAATACTAATTTCCAAAGAAATCACCAAACGCTAATCTCAGTAAACACTGTAGAGTTTTGGCCCTAGATTTCAACTAGGGAGCTATGAAACTGAACAACCTACATAGAATCTGTATTGCCTCACTTTAAAGGTTTATTTTCTACAATTAAACTAGAAAGATATGAAGGATATAAAATGATAAAAAGAGAATGGCTGAGCACATGATGCAGTATGCAGATGATGTTCTACTGAGCTGTACAACTGAAACCTGTATGGTTTTATTAACCAATGTCACCCCAATAAATTCAATAAGGAAGGAGAAGGCCTGTCTCCTCCTTCCACAAGTTAGATGACCATATCTAGATTCCTCTATGATCAGTGGACGGTAGATGTCCATAACTGAGTATAACACCTGCAGATATAGGACTTTAGAAACAAACTGTGGAGTTTATCATGAAGAAAAGTAAAATTAAAGCAACAACAATCACAACATTTCATACAACAGTCACTGGGCAGAGCCACAAGAAATACTCTCCTTTTTTAGGTTACTGATCAGAATATAAAACTTGTGGTAATGCTTAAAGTATCACTATGAAATGTAAATTATAAATACTCAAACTTTGCATCACTGTAAATCCACTAAAATTATATTATCAACACAATCTAAATAGACTGCCTGGCAGGTAACCTGAGACATGAAGAATGGTAAATTGGACCTGCAATCTTAAAATGCCCTTCTAACTTACCTGAGCTGTGAAGTTAAAGCAATTTAAACATTTTGAGCCAAACCAAATTCCATTAAAAAAAAAAAGTAGCTGGGTTGTCATGCAACATTTAACATTTGTAGGATATACTGAACATTATTTATCAACTATCATTCTAGACTCATCGTTTTCTGCTTGCTTCAGAAATTTGACAAATCTACTCTTACACATTCTAGCATCCCAGGACCTTTATTTATTTATTTTTTTAATAAGCAAATCAGGTCGAGCTTTGCTTTGCTATTTTTTAGTAAGCTTTTTTATTCTGGAATGATTTTAGATTTGTTATAAAAATTTCAAATGTAGTACAGAGAATTCCTGTACACCCTTCATCCAGTTTCTCCCAATGTCAACTTTGTACTACCTAGGGTATGTCTGTCAAAGGCAAGAAATTAACACTGGTATTTCCTTGTTTATTAAACTACAGACTTCATTTGGATTTCTCCAGTTTTTCCATTAATGTCTTTTTTTATGTTCCAGAATCTACTCCAATTGCATTTAGAGCTTCCATTTTTAAAGTCTCACCTAAAATATATGCCTAGATTTGGCATTTGATTTACTAACTTCAGAAGGAAAAGTCACTTCCACGTAAGTCTTATGGTTTCTGAATATAGTTACTCAAGGTGGGCTTTTAACAGCCAAACACAACATCATGCCTCCATAAAGCATATAACAACAAAGGTACACAGTTCAACACAGCAAAAACAGAGCCAAGGTCAGTATTAAAAATGGTTGTGGTGAGGGAAACACTTGAAAATATGTTTTACATCCAAGCATAATTAGTTCCTGATGATGGAAATGTTGCTATACGTGTTTTTAGTGTTTTATCAAGTGGCCCAACTCCCTTGGGCACACACCGAAAAAAAAGCCTTTAACACCATATAAACAGATACTCCCAAGTAATTAAAATGTTTACAACTACTCAAGATACATGGGTGAAAAGTTTTGTAGAAGAATCAGCAATTACTGTGGTCATTTTGGATTTGTTTAAGTTTATAACATTATTTTTTTTGGTTAAAACATAATCACAACTGATCTCTGAATTCATCTACAGCTCTGATAGTCATCGTTCCAAGTGGCCACTACCATCGCCCAGTGGGATCAGACATAAATGATCACAAACTATAGTGACAGACATTTCCACTCAGCAGCTCTCCAATTAGGGCTCAGAACTCCATCTGCTTAGAGTGGCTTTCTCACAAACAAGAACCCTTGCCACTAGAGACACACTTTCCCATTGCAACTCACTCAGAATCAATATCTTTCTATACAGACATATATATTCTAACACACAATATCTCCATTCATCACATCCACTACCTCCAGTCCCTTCTCTCTGTATTTCTAAACATGATCTGGGGAGACTGTATCAAGGGTTCACCTGCTATTAGCTGGTAATTTGCTCCTCTATCCTAAGTGTCATAAGAATTGGGTGCTAGATACACTCCTTAGTATATTCAATGTCAGGTTCTCCACTGAGTATTGTGCTGAGGGGCCTATAAAGGGGATATTTCTCTATTGTCCTTTCCTGAGAGTCAAACTCAATTTCATTCATGTTTCACAGAGTGATAAGTTGGGAATTTCTTAGGATTGGAGCAGAAAGATAAAGCAGCTTTGTGTCAGGTGTAAGGTAATTATTTGCTAGGGTTGCTGTGCTATTTGTTTTTATTCCCTGTGTTTTCATTATCAGTTAATGAGTTTCCCCCCTTAATTCTAAAACAATAGCTTGGCCACTAAAAGTTGGATTTTTCTGCCATGGATTCAACCAGCTGTTGCTGCTCCATAAACTTTATGGAGAAGTGAATTAAACTGCTAAAAACTTTCATTTCCTAATTCAATTCCAAATAAAACGGGGGAAAAAAATGAACCATGCTGATGTTCCCCTTGTAACTATTTTGACTCACAGCAAACCTATCTGATTCTAAACTTGCAGGTACTGTTTAGGGACAAAAACAGGCCATACTGACAATTTTACCATACAAATGAGAAGGAAGTGAAAAAAGACAGAAAGCAGTTTAAGCATAAACAATAACATGAGAATAACAGATAAAACTTAAATGTATGTTTGCTTATTCAATATGTAAAGGCTCAATGATTTTCTTCATGTTAGTATTAAGTCATCGTCTTTTACTTCTCT
The DNA here is from genome assembly GCF_036850765.1 of Saccopteryx bilineata. NCBI lineage: Eukaryota > Metazoa > Chordata > Mammalia > Chiroptera > Emballonuridae > Saccopteryx > Saccopteryx bilineata. The sequence continues at coordinate 377,086,258 of NC_089491.1, forward strand.
TCTAATTAACTGTGAGCTACATTTTAAGGTTTATTCACATCTACAACCAACTGTTTATATGGTATGGTTCAAAACTGTATGGGGTTTCCAGCTTCATCAGGCATCTTGGATAATATAAGGAAACTGAAATGAATGTAAAAGTGTCTGCAATTTTTTGGATTTTGTTTCTATTGTAGCTGTTGGAAGGGAACACATGACTTCTGACTCTATTTAATATTTAAGGACCCATGAAACATACAGCTCCCCCTTTAAACTAATAAGTCCTAAATAAAATGTTATAAATAAAAGTCCCTGATCCAAATCCAGTTAGTTTTCATGCTTGATAGCGTTAATATCGCCAGATTTTCATGGACCAATTTAATAGTAATGCAGTTCCCAAAGCTGAACTATGGAAGATTAGTAAAACTGCAGCTTATTATTCCCTAGTCCAACCATTCACCAAAGTTATTAGCTATAACACCAACTGAAGAAATAGGTTGGTTACATATGTGTCTATATATGTGAAATTTTACATGTAAATATATTATGGAGCACATTTGCAACACCAAAGCTAAAGTTCTGTCAACACTTCCATTATAAATTACATACCCTTTTTGCACATACTTATGCATTAGAAAAGATATGGTATTCCCTTAGAGGCTTCACTGGTTTCTAAATACCCATTTGGATTTGCATGGTTAGTTCTTGTGATTAATCCGTATGTAGTGAAGGTCTCAAATTCTTCTCTGTTCTATACAGTCTGACTTGCTGCCCATTTCTCTTTTTTCTCTCCTACATCTAGCCATAACTCAATGTAGAAATGTTCTTTTTTCCCCCAAGGCCCTAGCAGTGAGTGTAATAGTACTGGATGACATTATATCTACAGAACAAATGATGGGCCAGGTAAAGAAAGTTTCCATTTATCATTCTTTTTTACTTTACAAAATTTTTTTTTTCTTTTTCTGAAGCTGGAAATGGGGAGAGACAGTCAGACAGACTCCCACATGCACCCGACCGGGATCCACCCGGCACGCCCACCAGGGGCGACAATCTGCCCCTCCGGGGGTGTCGCTCTGCCACGACCAGAGCCACTCTAGCACCTGGGGCAGAGGCCAAGGAGCCATCCCCAGCGCCCGGGCCATCTTTGCTCCAATGGAGCCTTGGCTGCGGGAGGGGAAGAGAGAGACAGAGAGGAAGGAGGGAGTGGGGATGGAGAAGCAAATGGGCGCTTCTCCTATGTGCCCTGGCTGGGAATCGAACCCTGGTCCCCCGCATGCCAGGCTGATGCTCTATCGCTGAGCCAATTATCATTCTTTTTTAAAAGTTGCTCCAACTAGATCTTGAATGCAAGAAATATTTTGAGTCTAAAGCTAAGTTTTTTTTAAACTTAAAATGCTGCATATAATCATGCTAAGAACAATAAACTTAAGAACCTTTAAGGATGCCATTTGCAGAAAGAAGTACAGTCTACACGATCAGAAATGGAATTAAATTGAGTAGACAGTTATAGCACAATCACTACAACACCAGTGAATCCAATAACCAAAAGGGCAGCATAGCTTAATAGTATCTCCAAAAAGAGCTACATCTGTCAGTGGTGGGTTGGACAGAAGGTGGCTGTGGGAGCCAATTGAGTTCTTTTTTTCCTTTCTCTTTCAAAAAAGTGGTCTTTATGATGCAGTTTTTCATTTTGACCAGTAGGGTGGGCTGCAGTGTGTAGCATCATCCTAGTTCTTAAAAAGAAAACAGGAAAAAAAAAAGGTAGTCACTATGCAACCCTTCTCCTCCTTCCCCTCTGCCCCCCATGTTGAGATTTTTAACCCTTCTTAGGTTTCACATAAAGGCATAACTCCTGGACATTAACAAACTGGAGAGCTGGCAGTAACAAATATAAACCAGATAATTGTATATGTGACAACACACACTTCATAAAGCAAATTACAGCCTGTCAGCAATCATTCTGGCTTTACACTAACACATTCCATCTACCACTGTTATTGTTCAACTGCTACTAAAATGGAACCTGCTGAGTTAGTATATTTTCAATAATAATGGCATTTGACAGAATTCAAAACATGTAAACCTAGGTATTTGGTTGTATGTGAATGAAATACTGTAAAATGAATGCATTTATCATATGACAACAAGGCAATCATAACCTGGAATTATTGGTTCATAGTTCTGTTTTCCTTAGACCACTATAATCTGAGTGTTTTATTTTTTCTATGAAGCCATTCAACTGAATTCTCAACATGTTTTGATTTATAGGGGAAAGTCAGCTATCTAACAATAAAAATATAATAGCTTATTGAACTCCTACTGGGTACAGGCTCTGGGTTAAGACTCTTTGTGTATTATCTCATTTAATCCTTCAGAATAATATTGTGATATATTACCATCTCAAAGCTGCAGATAAAAAAAATGAGACAAAGAGATTAAATAACTTACCCGAAGTCACATAAGTGACTCATAAGTGGCAGAGCCAGGCTTTGACCCTACCTTGTCTGATTACTAAGCTCTTGTTCTAATCCATTGAGTTGTACAGTTTCCAAATCTGCATGCTTTATAAATTACAATCATTAGTCAAAGGCAAAGCATACTGAATGACTTGAATTTATGGCATGCGCTATATATTATTTTTTTACTTCAGTAAAGTAAATCTATAATCAAAAGTATAAATTATTTTAAGTATTAGTAATACTAATAGTCACATTAGTGTAGAACCAATAGACAAAGCTAAACATGGTCAATGATTTGTTCAAGAGGGAACTGGTTCTATTCAAAGGTTCAAATTTACTGTAGTAGTATTATTGCAGTAATTTTTTTTTTTTTTGTATTTTTCTGAAGTGATAAGTGGGGAAGCAGAGTGACAGACTCCCGCATGCGCCCAACAGGGATCCACCTGGCAAGCCCACTAGGGGGTGATGCTCTGCCCATCTGGGGCATTGCTCCGTTGCAATCGGAGCCATTCTCGTGCCTGAGGTGGAGGCCATGAAGCTTGGGCCAACTTTTGCTCCAATGGAGCCTCGGCTGCAGGAGGGAAAGAGAGAGATGGAGAGAATAGAGAAGGGGAAGGATGGAGAAGCAGATGGGTGCTTCTCCTGTGTGCCCTGGCCGGGAATTGAACCCAGGACTTCCACAGGCCAGGCCAACACTCTACCACTGAGCCAACCAGCCAGGACATGATTTTTCTTTTTTAAATACCACTTTTATGCATGAATTTCAGATTTTAGGCATGCTCATCAGATCAGTATACTAAATATTTTCCTGCATCTCCTGTTTTGGATTTATTTGATTCTGGGTATGTTGACCCTGCTTTACAGAAATTGAACCAATATGTTCCGCACCTAAACACAGCTTTGCCCTGGCATAGTTAGAGAATGTACTTCTTTTCTGGCACTATCATGCTGTAAGTCTCACGGTAGGACAATGCTTTGAAAAATATACAATATCACATAAATGTAGTGATTTTATTACTATTGGTTCATCTTGCTCTCTCTTCCCATCTTCTCCTTTCCCTTCTTCCAAATGACAAGTTGTAGTAAGACCTTAGCACCTACTTCTAGCCTGATGCAGTCTAGGATCTTTTGTACCCCAATTAGTTTACCAACATTACTTCTTTTTGAGAGAAACTATGAGGCCAGTTGGATTCCAATATCCTCTGTCAAAGAAGAGTGGGACTACATGATCTATGGGCCATGAGTAGATAGAAGAAAAGTTTTACAAACACCCCAAAAATAAAAATAAAGCAACATATTATAAAGAATGATTATAGGTATTATTAGCAGGTCTAAAAATGTAAAACATCTTGTAACATACTGATGAAAAGGTGAGTTTTGTGAGTAATATAGACCACAAGATCACTAAAGCTGTAACAGCAAATGGCGACAAGATTCAGCCTCTCTGTGGAGAAAAAGGAACCCTCATACACTGTTGGTGGGAATGTAAAGTAGTACAACCATTATGGAGGAAAGTATGGTGGTTCCTCAAAAAACTGCAAATAGAACTACCTTATGACCCAGCAATCCCTCTACTGGGTATATACCCCAAAACTTCAGAATCACTGATACGTAAAGACACATGTAGCCCCATGTTCATTGCAGCACTGTTCACAGTGGCCAAGACATGGAAACAACCAAAAAGCCCTTCAATAGAAGACTGGATAAAGAAGATGTGGCACATATACACTATGGAATACTACTCAGCCATAAGAAATGATGACATCAGATCATTTACAGCAAAATGGTGGGATCTTGATAACATTATACGGAGTGAAATAAGTAAATCAGAAAAAAACAAGAACTACATGATTCCATACATTGGTGGAACATAAAAACGAGACTAAGAGACATGGACAAGAGAGTGGTGGTTACCAGGGGTGGGGGGAGGGAGGACACAGGAGGGAGGGAGGGAGAGAGTTAGGGGGAGGGGGGAGGGGCACAGAGAAAACTAGACAGAGGGTGACGGAGGACAATCTGACTCTGGGTGAAGGGTATGCAACATAATTTAATGACAAGATAACCTAGACATGTTTTCTTTGAATATATGTACCCTGAATTATTAATGTCATTCCATCAACATTAATAAAAATTTATAAAAAAAAAAAAAAAAAAAAAGATTCAGCCTCTCGCCCTGGCTGGTGGCTCAGTGGATAAAGCATTGGCTTGGTGTATGGACGTCCCAGGTTTGATTCCCAGTCAAGGCACAAAGAAGAGGTGATCATCTGCTTCTCCCCTGCCTCTCTTCCCTCTTCTCTCCCCCTTCTCCTCCCACAGCCAGTGGTTCCATTGGTTTGAGCGTGGCCCTGGGCACTGAGGATAGTTCAGGTGGTCTGAGCACATCAGCCTCAGGTACTAAAAATAGCTTGTTACTCCAGCATTGGCACCAGGCCCTAGGCCCCAAATGGAGGTCGCTAGGTGGATCCTGATGAGGGCACATGCGGGAATCTGCCTCAATATCTCCCCTCCTCACACCTAAAAAAAAAAAAAATATATATATATATATATATATATATATATTTGGCCTCTCCATACCCCAATACTACCCCAGCAGGGACTCCTGTTCCTTTATGAAAATAACGTGTGTAAGAGCATGTGGATAACAACATCAACAACCAAAACCTGTCACTATCTACAGTTCTGTTCAATGTTTGGTCCCTTTTGGAACAAAAGAGTATCTCCTTGTTTCTAAAATTTAGTTTACCTTTTTATTTTATTTTATTTTTTTTATTATTAATTTTAATGCAGTGACATTGATAAATCAGGGTACATATGTTCAGAGAAAACATCTACAGATTATTTTGACATCTGATTATGTTGCATACCCCTCACCCAAAGTCAAATTGTCTTCTGTCACCTTCTATCTGGTTTTCTTTGTGCCCCTCCCCTCCCCCTACCACCTCTCTCTCCCTCCTCGCCCCCTCCTCACCCCCCCCCCGTTACCATCACATTCTTGTCCATGTCTCTGAGTCTCATTTTTATGTCCCATCTATGTTTGTATTCATATAGTTCTTAGTTGTTTTTTTATTTACTTATTTCACTCCATATAATGTTATCAAGGTCCATTCATGTTATTGTAAATGATCTGATGTCATCATTTCTTATGGCTGAGTAGTATTCCATTGTATATATGTACCAAAGCTTTTAATTCATTCGTCCACTGATGGACACTTGGGCTGTTTCCAGATCTTCCCTATTGTGAACAATAGTTTACCTTTTTTATGAGGATTCACTATCACAAGTGCACAGACTTCAGGGTAGGTGGTATCACTTTTGAAGTTTGGGAAAATATCTTTTAGAGATGAACTGTGATCAAGAACTTTTCAGGTTGGCAAGTGTATGTTAAATATATGTCAGCTGTCAAGGACAGATAGATTCAAAGTTTGCGCAATTTGCCTCACAAGAGTCAGGGGTAACTAACCAGAAGCTTTATTTTCCACATAATATAAATCTTCTTTTCCATAACTAAGTAGTTCCTTTCCTGCTTTAGTGATCCTTCAGCCATTCTGGTAAACAAGGACTACAGTGTGTCCGTAAAATCATGGTGCACTTTTGACCGGTCACAAGAAAGCAACAAAAGACGACAGAAATGTGAAATCTGCACATTTCCTTTTATTTGGGAATAAAAGGAAAACTCTCCCAGTTTCATACCTATTCAGTGCAGTTTGATGTGGGCTCACGCACAGATTTTTTAGGGCTCCTTAGGTAGCTATCCCGTATAGCCTCTACAGATTCGTCACCAACTGATGGCCTACCAGAACGGGGTTTCTCCACCAAACTGCCGGTTTCCTTCAACTGCTTAATCCACCAAGTAATGTTATTCCTCTGTGGTGGCGCTTTGTTATAAATGCGCCAATATTCACGTTGCATTTTGGTCACGGATTCGAATTTAGCGAGCCACAGAACACACTGAACTTTCCTCTGTACCGTCCACATCTTGACTGGCATGGCCATGGGCTACCCCGCTGTATACACAGTGTTATGTCATCATCTGCGCATACGCACATGCTGCCACATCATCCTATAGAAACTGGGAGTTTTCCTTTTATTTGGTAAAGATTTCACATTTAAATCATCTTTTTTTTTTTTTTTTGTATTTTTCTGAAGTTGGAAATGGGGAGGCAGTCAGACTCCCGCATGCGCCCAATGGGGATCCACCCCGCACGCCCACCAGGGGGCGATGCTCTGCCCATCTAGGGCGTTGCTCTGTTGCAACCAGAACCATTCTAGTGCCTGAGGCAGAGGCCATGGAACCATCCTCAGCGCCCGCCATCTTTGCTCCAATGGAGCCTTGGCTGCAGGAGGGGAAGAGAGAGACAGAGAGGAAGGCGAGGGGGAGGGGTGGAGAAGCAGATGGGCGCTTCTCCTGTGTGCCCTGGCTGGGAATCAAACCTGGGACTCCTGCATGCCAGGCCGACGCTCTACCACTGAGCCAACCGGCCAGGGCCAATATATCGTTTTTTGTTGCTTTCCTGTGACCGGTCAAAAGTGCACCATGACTTTATGGACACACTGTATTAAACAAGTTTCTGAGAGAAGTATGTGGTGATGGGCAGCATAGTGAAAAATCAATGCATTATAGTAGAATTAGGCTTAACTATCACATTATTTAGCCTCCAAATATCAAACAAATTCACTGGGCTTCAAGTCCAAGGACTTACCCTACTTACAAAAACATTTTAAGCAGAAAACAAACAAAAAGAAATGTATTCAAATTAGCCATATAATTTTCTCAATATTTTATGTCCAGAACATGAGAATTCATTAGAGGCAGAATTCCTGAGGTAGATTAATTTTTATGTCAAAATTCTATGTTCAGAAACTGTACTCCTTACCTGATTATCTGTGTTGCCCTAGGGATAACACTATATAAGAGAAATAGTTCATTATTTTTTTCCTCAACAAAATTCCCCAGGCTTATCAAATAAACTTAAAGTGGTCAATAACTTATTTTCTTTGCCATCTACATCAAGACAAGAATTAGAAGTTCTATAAATTTTTAGTTACCACATATGGAAAAAATATTTTTTTTCTTTTTTTTTTCTTTTTTTTTTCTGAAGCTGGAAACAGGGAGAAACAGTCAGACAGACTCCCGCATGCGCCCGACCGGGATCCACCCGGCACGCCCACCATGGGGCGACGCTCTGCCCACCAGGGGGCGATGCCCTGCCCATCCTGGGCGTCGCCATGTTGCGACCAGAGCCACTCTAGCGTCTGAGGCAGAGGCCACAGAGCCATCCCCAGCGCCCGGGCCATCTTTGCTCCAATGGAGCCTTGGCTGCGGGAGGGGAAGAGAGAGACAGAGAGGAAAGTGCGGCGGAGGGGTGGAGAAGCAAATGGGCGCTTCTCCTGTGTGCCCTGGCCGGGAATCGAACCTGGGTCCTCCGCACGCTAGGCCGACGCTCTACTGCTGAGCCAACCGGCCAGGGCTAAAAATATTGAGAGTATTCTTTATTGGTATTATATGATATTATTTTAGTATGTATTTTAAAATTCACTTTTATGTGCCTGACCAGGCAGTGGCGCAGTGGCTAGAGCATCAGACTGGGACACAGAGAACCCAGGTCACCAGCTTAAGCATAGACTCATCCGGCTTGTGCGTAGGCTCACCAGCTTTAGCACGGTGTCACTGGCTTTAGCGTAGGATCATAAACATGATCCCATGGTCGCTGGTTTGAGCCCAAAGGTTGCTGGCTTGAAGCCCAAGGTTGTAGACTTGAGCCCAAGGTTGCTGGCTTGAGCAAGGGGTCACTCAGTCTGCTGTAGCCCCCAGTCAAGGCACATATGAGAGAGCAATTAATGAACAACTAAGGAGAATAAGGAGCCACAATGAAGAATTAATGCTTCTCATCTCTCTCCCTTCTTGTCTGTCTTTCCCTATCTGTCCCTCTCTCTGTCTCTGTCACACACACAAAAAAATCACTTTTATATTATATGTCAACACAACACACCCATACACTGCTGGTTCTGAAAGACTAAGCAATAGAAATTGCTGCTAGTTTATACTATCATCAGGGTCTTGTACATAAACTCATATATAAAAATTAATAAACAAACATAGGAGGAAAAACCTTGAATGGATATGAGAAACTATTAAACCATGAGTCTACTGAAAAAATGCTCACTGCTATGTCCAATCAAGTTTTTTTGTAAGCTTCATTATTACATAAAAAAAAGTTAAGGCCCTGGCCGGTTGGCTCAGCAGTAGAAGGTCGGCCTGGCGTCCTCGGTTCAATTTCCGGCCAGAGCACACAGGAGGAGTGCCCATCTGCTTCTCCACCCTTCCCCTTCTCCTTCATCTCTGTCTCTCTCTTCCCCTCCCGCAGCCAAGGCTCCATTGGAGCAGAGTTGACCCAGGTGCTGGGGTGGCTCCTGCCATGGTGGAGCAATGCCCCAGATGGGCAGAGCATCGCCCCCTGGTGGGCATGCCAGGTGGACACCAGTCGGGTGCATGCAAGAGTCTGACTGCCTTCCCATTTCTAACTTTTTTTTTTCTTTGAAGCTGGAAACGGGGAGACAGTCAGACAGACTCCCGCATGCGCCCGACCGGGATCCACCCGGCACGCCCACCAGGGGCGATGCTCTGCCCACCAGGGGGCGATGCTCCGCCCCTCCGGGGCGTTGCTCTGCTGCGACCAGAGCCACTCTAGCACCTGGGGCAGAGGCCAAGGAGCCATCCCCAGTGCCCCGGCCATCTTTGATCCAGTGGAGCCTTGGCTGCGGGAGGGGAAGAGAGAGACAGAAAGGAAGGAGGGGGGATGTGTGGAGAAACAAATGGGCGCTTCTCCTATGTGCCCTGGCCGGGAATCGAACCCCAGTCCTCCGCATGCCAGGCCGATGCTCTACCGCTGAGCCAACTGGCCAGGGCCCCGTTTCTAACTTTGGGAAAATACAAAAAAAAAAAAAAAGTTAAGCATGTCCAGAGTAAAATTTCAAATATTATAAGAAGACATATAATAAAAGCTCATCTTCCCTTCCTTCTCTTGGTTCATCTTCCCAGAGGCAACCATTGTGAGGCTTCTTGGGCATTCTATGAATTTTCTATCTAAATATAACGTGTCTGTGTGGTATGTCTTTTAAAGAAATGGTAGTACTTGATCTGTTCTGTAGCCTGTTTTTTCTCCTAATTATTTATCTTTGAGATTGCTTCATATCAGCACATATAGATTTATTTCATTTTGCATCTTAACTAATTTTAGTTAAAAAATAATATATGCATATGGTAAAAATTCAAATAATACCAGAAGATATAAATAATGAAGATTCTCTCTTCCATTCAGACCGACATCCCCCTCAACAGAGGTTACCACTGTTAATAGATTCATGTGTGCCCTTTCAAAGAATATCCCATCTACAAATATATATAAGCAAGCTCACACAGATAAACTGTACAATGTTTGCCCAAACTGCTCTTTTTACTTAGCAACATGCCTTGGAGAGAGTTTTTTATTTTTATTTTTTATTAATTTGAATTTACTGTTAACATGAATTCAAGTGTCCCACTCAATAAACTCCCTCACCCCAACCCCTTGCCCCCCCATTGCCCCCCATCCCTCCTTCCTCTTCGAATTTGCTGTCCTGTTATCTGTATCAGTGTGTTATGTATATATCATTTCACTAATCCTTTCACCTTCTCTGATCCCATCCCCTCATCCCTCTTCCCTCTGACAGCTGTCCCTCTGCTCCCTGTGACCCCACCTCTGCCTCTATTCCATTCCTCAATTCACTTAGTTCATTAGATTCCACATATAAGTGAGATCATGTGATATTTGTTTTTCTCTGCCTGGTTTATTTTACTTAGCATAATAATCTCCAAGTCCATCAATGCCATTGCAAAAGGTAAGATTTCCCTCTTTTTCATGGCCACATAGTATTCCATTGTGTATATGTACCACAGCTTTTTAATTCACTCATTCACTGATGGACACTTAGGCTGTTTCCAGATCTTGGCTATTGTAAACAATGCTGCCATAAACATGGGAATGCATATCTTCTATGTTACAAATATATATGTCTTACCATATTTCTCCACGTATAAGATGCTCCCATGTATAAGATGCACCTTAATTTTGGGGCCCAAAATTTGAAAAAAAGACAAGCGCAAAAAAGCAGGAAATGCAAGTAAAAAAAATCTACAACAATGAGCGTAAAAACAAGCATGAAAAAGTAGGAAATGCAAGTAAAAAGTCTATAATCATTTTATAAGACGCACCCAGTTTTTAGACCCCAAATTTTTCTGAAAAAGGTGCATCTTGTACATGGAGAAATACGGTATGTTCTTTTAAACTCTATGAAGCATTTCATTAATGGATATAATGTAATTTATTTAACTGGTCTTCTACTGCTGGACATTTAGGCAGTTGGAAGTCTTTGCTATTACCAACAATGTATAATAAACATCCTGGTACATAACATATTGTGGAGGAAATACCGAAGGCCGCAACATCTGATTCCAATGATTTCTTCTTTTGCCCTCATGAAAGTCAGTTCTTTTTCTTATTTCTCAATATCATCTACGTCAAATAGGACATTTACAAAGGACATTTAAAATCATAGACAATTTTAATGTTAAAAAGAAAAAAAATGTGAGTCTTTTGATTAGGAAAAAAAACCCTGTCTTTGGCAGTAGTTGTAAAACAGTGTATTAATTTAAATATGCCTTAATCCACTCTTTTAAGGAAAAAAACAACCAGTAGATGTACAGGAAGTAAAATATTTGAAAAGGTATCAAAGTCAGTAATTAACTTCAAAAACAATTTGTGTGTATGTTCACTTTACAGATTAATTTGTATAAAATGAAGAAAATAAGGAAAGGGGGAAAGGCCTAAAGGAAGTCAAGTCACAAAAGCAGCTGTCAAGATTGTTGATGCTAAAAGGTTGGGCTAAAGCCAAAGGCAGGAGTATTTGTCCTATGTACATTTCCCTCTATTAAATCCCCAAAAGACATGGAAAGCATTCTGGAAGATTTCTTTTTTAAAAGTAGTATAGGTTAGGATATTCTAGGTTCATAACTAACACTTGTGTTTATAAAATATTAGCATTCCAGAAATAGTGATAGAAGGATACTTAACAATAAATTACAAATATTGTAAATTCAGACTTTTTCTTACATTTGCAAACACATCATAAATTTGAGCTGTGTTTCTTTGTATAAATCCTACTTACAACTGTGCTAAAACCTTTTGGCATGAATGCAAAGAGTATTTTCATAAATAAACTTAGTAAAATCACTGTACACTCCATTAATTCAAAAACACTTCTCTTCAACTTCAAAGGGAAACCCTTCTCTCTCTTTTTTAGTGCAAAGATGGTGTTTCTTTGCTGCTTTAATGGTTTGCTTCTTGTAGTTGTCATAACTACATGCTCCAAGTATGTGATAGTAAGAGACGAGAAGTTAAGTGACATCCATGCTTCAATTCAACATGTCTCAGACATTACAGAGCACAACAAGCTCATAAATCTAAACTCTGAAGGGCCTACTAATAAAAATTCTGCACACACATCGTTTAAATGCAAACCTCACAAATATATACATGGTGAACTACATGGCCCTACATCAGGGTTCAGTTGTAATGACTGAATTTTATAAAAAGATAGTGAACTCTATATTGTCTAAGTTCCATACATGGAGTTACTTACATCGCTCTACTTTGAAACATAAAAATAATACTTGCTACCACTTTAGTAGGTGCTAACCAAGTGGCAAGTACTCCTCATAAGCTCATCTTATTAGGCCCTGGTCTGTTAACTCAGCAGTAGAGCATCGGTCCGGTGTGTAGAAGTCCCAGACTCGATTCCTCAGGTGAGGACACACAGGAGAAGTGACTATCTGCTTCTCCACCCCTCCCCTCCCCCTCTCCCTCCCTGTCACTCTCTCTCTCCTCCCCTCCTGCAGCCATGGCTCGAATGGTTCAAGCATGTTGGCCCATGGCACTAAGGATGGCTCCATAGCCTCGCCTCAGGTATTGAAATAGCTTGGTTGCTGAGCAACAGAGCAGTGGCCCCAGATGGACAGAGCATCACCCTGTAGAGAGCTTCCTGGATGGATCCCAGTTGAAGTGCATTTGGGAGTCTGTCTCTCTGCCTCCCCACCTCTTACTTAATAATAAAAAAAAATTTTTTTAAGTTCATCTTATTAGAACTCATTACAACTCATAATAACTGAAGTGGATATTATTAGCAAGATTTTGTAGATGAGAAGGTTATGTCACTTGCCGTAGCTCACACAACTTAAGTAGAGGAGCTGGGATTTGAACTCAGGACTGACTTCAAAGCTCATGGTCACCTGACCAGGCAGTGGCACAGTGAATAGAGGATTGGCCTGGGACACTGAGGTCCCAGATTTGAAACCCCATGTTCACTGGCTTGAATGCAGGGTTGCCAGCTTGTGTGTGTGATCATCAACATGACCCCATGGTCACTGGCTTGAGACCAAAGGTCGTTGGCTTGAGCCCAAGGTCACTGGTTTGAGCAAGGAGTCATTGGCTCACATTGGCTCAGCTGAAGCCCCCTGGCCAAGCCATGTATGAGAAAACAAAGAACAACTAAAAAATGTCACAACTATGAGTTGATGCTTTTCATCTCTCTCCCTTCCTGTCTATCCCTATCTGTTCCCCTCTTTTGCTAAAAAAAAAAAAAAAAAAAAAAAAAAAATTAAAAAATTTAAAAAAAGAGCTCATGCTCTTTCAACCCAAAACATTAAAACTTGAAACAATATTTTTTTTTCTTTTTTTGCAAGAGAGAGAGAGAAAGAAAGAGAGAAAGAGACAGGAAGGGAGAGAGATGAGAAGCATCAACTCATAGTTGTGGCACTTTAGTTGTTCCTTAATTGTTTTCTCATATGTGCCTTGACTGGGGGGTTCCAGTTGAGCCAGTGACCCCTTGCTCAAGCCACTGACCTTCGGCTCAAGCCAGCAATCATGGGGTCATGTCTATGATCCCACACTCAAGTCAGCGACCCCGCGCTCAAGCAGGTAAGCCCGCACTCAAGCCAGCAACCTTGGGATTTCAAACTTGGGTCCTCAGTGTCCCAGGCCATTGTTTTATCCACTGTACCACCACCTGGTCAGGCAACAGTTGTTTCTTAATAACATAAAATATCCAGTCAGAGTTCAATTTTTTTTTTATCATGTGACACAGAGAGAGAGAGACAGAGACAGGGACAGACAGACAGGAAGAGAGAGAGATGAGAAGCATCAATTCTTCGTTGAAGCTCCTTAGTCTCCTTAGGTGTTCATTGATTGCTTTCTCATATGTGCCTTGACTGGAGGCTACAGCAGAATGAGTGACCCCTTGCTCAAGCTAGCGACCTTGGGCTCAAGCCAGCCACCATGAGGTCCTGTCTATGATCCCACGCTCAAGCCAGCGACCCTGCACTCAAGCTGGCGACCTCTGGGTTTTGAACCTGGGTCCTCTGCATCCCAGTCCACCGCTCTATCCACTGCGCCACTGCCTGGTCAGGCAGTGTTCAAATTTCTACTTCTCTCATAGATATCACTTTTTTATTTCTTGTAGGAGAGACAGAGAGAGTCAGAGAGAGGGACAGATAGGGACAGGCAGACAGGAAGGGAGAGAGATGAGAAACATCAATTCTTTGTTGCGGTTCCTTAGTTGTTCATTGTTTGATTTCTCGTATGTGCTTTGACTGGGGGGCTACAGCAGACCTAGTGACCCCTTGCTCAAACCAGTGACTTTGGTCTCAAGCTGGTGAGCTTTGCTCAAACCAGATGAGCTCGCGCTCAAGCTGGTGACCTCGGGGTCTTGAACCTGGGTCCTCCACATCCCAGTCCGATGCTCTATCCACTGAGCCACCGCCTGGTCAGGCATAGATATCACTTTTTATAGTTTGACCCATTAAGCAAATAAGATCCACACATTAGTTGATATTTCTTTTAAATCTTTTCATCTATAGTTAATATGGCTTTATAACAACATTTTTCTTATTTACTTTGCATTATTTGCTTTTGATAAGCTATATTTTTAGGGATAAATTTACTTTGACAAGGGATATAGGCTTGCCATTTGAAAATAAGATTTTTAATACTTACAAAGTGAAAATTTTTCACATTGAAATATACCCTGAGAATATATTCTGAGAATAATATATTGAAATATATTCTGAGAATAATTTTCTCAGAAACCTTCTATGCCATCCATGCAGAATCTTCAAGTTGGCAAAAAATTTCACTGGCCCATGCCTGACCTGTGGTGGCCCAGTGGATAAAGCGTCAACCTGGAAATGCTGAGGTCGCCGGTTTGAAACCCTGGGCTTGCCTGGTCAAGGCACATATGGGAGTTGATGCTTCCAGCTCCTGTCTCTCCTCTCCCTCTCTCCTCTCTCTCTCTCTCCCTCTCCTCTCTAAAAAAAAAAAAGATTGAATAAATAAAAAATAAATAAAAATTTAAAAAAAAAAAAATTTCACTGGCCCATATTTACCACTATCACAAATGTGATATGTGTGATCATTGGACCAAAAAAATCTTCCAGGTTTTTGTTATTTATATTTACAATATTTTCACAGTCTTTTTAAAATTTTTATTTAAATCTTGTGTCATTTGTTTTAGACTCTGGGTTCATGATGGAAATTTTTGTAATATTGATGAGGATAGTTTTATTGCAATAAAATTTAAATTTATAATTTAAATTGTTGATTAAACTATAGCTGTCAATAATTAACTTGTTTTACAAAAGGGGGAACTAAATAAAGTAAATCAATTTTCTCAATGTCATGAAATGGGATTGTCATCATATCTAAAGGGCAAAACTAATATTATTTAGACATCTGATCCATCATCTTTTAGATGTCTGATTACTGAAATGGTAAATGTTCCATGGCAAAGATTCCAGTGAGTTTTCTTTGCAACTTTAAGTGAAAAATTAAGTAGACAAAAAGTTCTTAAAGTAAGCCTGACTTGAAATATCAAAGGGATCTATGTCTTTTTAAAAATAAAAATAAGACTTTCCTCTGTTCTCCAATCATATTTGAGCCCCTTAAAAGAGCTCTTTCATTTATGTCTCTTCTACATTAAAGTAATAAATATTTGGATTATGTTCTATCTTCCCTATGTTTCATTCTTTTTTAATGAACATAATTCATGAAGTTGACAGTGGGCCAATAAGAAAATTTGGGTGGAAATGTGAGGTGAAAAGAATTACCATTAACACTGTCATAAATTTAAACTGCATTTTCTCACTGTTTACTATGTCTAGGTCGGTGTTTCCCAATGTGGGGCCCACGCCCACAGGGGGGCAATTCGATAGTTAAGGGGGACAATTTGAAAATGGACTCGACATGACTTTAACTCTTTCGCCCTGGGCCATTTAAATGCAATGCTAGATATCGGTGCCAAATTTAACAAAAAATGCAATTCGTAAATAATTATTAAGTATAATTTTGTTTGATGAGACCAAAATATCAACTGGGTGATTGGCGTCGTCAAGTAAACTTCGTCCTGGGTTCACCGCGGAGCGTGCTGTCTGGCGCGGGGAACCCCGGACATTTTAAAAACTTGCTAAACGCAGTTATTCTCACCTAATTGGCCCATCGCAACTTCTGTAGTGTTTCACATCATTCAGTTGGTGTTAATTTGAAATAAGTGTCAGTCAAAACTGTTGTAAAAGCTCGTTGATTTAATAAATATACATATATATATTGTATAGATATAATTGGTAAGTATTTGATTTTATTTTTATCAATATTAAACTCTTTATTAAGTACTTCTTGCATCAGGGCTAGAAAGCACTAATATTTTATAAATATTATTGGGGCTATAATAGTGCATGCACGACAGTTTTAATTTTAGAAGCATAACTTTCCAGAAAATTTTGTCAAGTGGAAAAAATATAGATACCTTTTGATTTGCGGTAATAGTGTAGTAAATGTGTTATATACATTTAAATAAATATGAATTTTTAGTATACGTTTACTCTATGCCACATTGAATATATTTTAACACATATTTTAATATTAGTTTTTAATTGATCTTATTTTTATTTCTTATAGCCCATAGTAAAATGAGTGGTGCAAGCAAGAAAAAAACTCGTCAATATTCGGAGGAATATTTAAAATTTGGGTTCATACCCGCTGTTCACGATGAGCGGATTCCTTTTTGTCTTTTATGCCAGCAATGCTTGACCAATGAATCAATGAAACGAGGTCATCTTGAGGCGCATTTGAAGGCGAAACATAGTGCTCATATTAATTCAGATTTGAGCTACTTTAAAACTTTAAAGAAAAATTTTGAAAAAAGAACATTAAAGTCTCTATTTACTGCTCATACTTCAACTAATAATCGTGTTCTTGAGGCTAGTTATCAAATTTCTTTATTCATCACTAAAACTGGAGAAAATCACACTATAGGAGAGAATTTAATAAAACCGTCAATATCAGCATTTCTTAAAACGGTTCTTGAAAAAGATGACAAAGATGTAAAAGCTATGCCACTCAGTGACAATACTATTAACAGAAGAATAGATAAAATGAGTGAGGATATTGAAAAACAACTTATTGAAAAGCTGAAAACAAGAAAAGTCTCCTTGCAAATGGATGAATCAACTTTGAGAGACAGTGAGGCAGTATTGATAACTTACGTAAGATATATTGATAAAGGACATTTTGCTGAAGAAATGTTGTTCTGTAAAAGATTAGAAAGCACCACTACCTCCAAAGATATATATATAATAAGCTAAAAAACTACTTAGATGTCAATGATATACCAATGAAAAATATAACATCTTGTGCTGCAGATGGTGCTCCCAATATGATGGGCAAGAAAAATGGCTGCTTAAAATTGATGAAAGATGCGAATCCAGAAATGATTCTTGTGCATTGTGTTATTCATAGGGAAAACTTGGTAGCTAAAAACATTTCGCCTGTTCTGAATGAAGTATTACATACAGTAATAAAGTGTGTTAATGCTATTAAAGCTAGTGCCAAATGTGAGCGTCTTTTCAAGCTATTTTGTGAAGAACAAAATGAAGACCATGTGAGACTTTTACTTCATACTGAAGTAAGATGGCTATCTAAAGGAAACTGTTTGAAAAGATTTATGGAACTGTTTGATACTCTTAGTGATTTTTTTAAGCGACAAACCTGAAATGAAGTATCTGTTAACAATAGATGGTAAAGCATTTGTGAGTTATTTAGCCGATATCTTTGAAAAACTAAATATATTAAATAAGCAACTTCAAGGAACAAATAAAACTCTTGTCGATGCAAAAGCAAAGATATTTGGTTTCATTACCAATTTTGAGTTATGTCAGAAACATATTAACAACAAAAACTTTAAACAGTTTCATTGGCTCCAAAAATGTGAAGTAACTGATACTGCTTTACTTGTTATTGTCAATCATTTGAATATTCTATCGGCTGATTTAAAAGAAAGATTTTCTGATTTAAAACAAATTGATTTCCCAACATGGATGATGCAGCCAATGTTAGTGGATTTGTCTGATATATCAAATATGCAGTATCAAGAAGAACTCGCAGAATTGCAAAATGATGAGTCAGTTAAAGCTTTATTTAATATCAAAGGAGCGATGGCATGGCTTTGTGAGGAAACAGAAATCAAATACCCAAATTCAACCAAATGTGCAAGAAAACTATTGCTACCGTTTCCATCTTCATTTTTAGCTGAATGTGGATTTAGTGCTGTAAATGATTTACTGGTAAAAAAAAGAAATTGGCTGGATATAACACAATGTGGAGACTTGAGACTAAAGCTAACCAAATTGGAACCTAATATAAAATCTCTGTGCAGCAAGCATCAAGCGCAAGGATCACACTAAATTAAAATAATAAATTAATATAGAAAAATCTGTATTAAAATTATTTGGAATTTAAATTTGTTTTTCATTATATGTTTTGAAATTTTACTTACTGTGTTTTGTTAACAATTTCATAGTGATTTCTTCCTAGAACCTATCATTTATGTTTATTAAGTGAACAAATCAATTTTTTAATGTTAAAAATTATGTATGTTAGCCCTGGCCGGTTGGCTCAGCGGTAGAGCGTCGGCCTAGCGTGCGGAGGACCCGGGTTCGATTCCCGGCCAGGGCACACAGGAGAAGCGCCCATTTGCTTCTCCACCCCTCCGCCGTGCTTTCCTCTCTGTCTCTCTCTTCCCCTCCCGCAGCCAAGGCTCCATTGGAGCAGAGATGGCCCGGGCGCTGGGGATGGCTCTGTGGCCTCTGCCTCAGGCGCTAGAGTGGCTCTGGTCGCAATATGGCGACGCCCAGGATGGGCAGAGCATCGCCCCCTGGTGGGCAGAGCGTCGCCCCTGGTGGGCGTGCCGGGTGGATCCCAGTCGGGTGCATGCGGGAGTCTGTCTGACTGTCTCTCCCCGTTTCCAGCTTCAGAAAAATGAAAAAATGAAAAGAAAAAAAAAAATTATGTATGTTACATAGGGGGGGACATAAAAATTTTAGGTTAAGGTGGGGCATGGCACAAAAAAGGTTGGGAAACACTGGTCTAGGTACTATGTTAGGGCTTACACATATTACTATGAGTCCTCATAACAATGCTGCATTGAAACAATAAGATACAGTCATGAAGAGTATGGGCTCCGGATCTACTGAGTACAGGGTTTCTTATAGGGTGATAACCATGTTCTGAAATTAATAGTGGTGAGGTTATACAACTCTGTGACTATATTAAAAACCACTGATACGTACTTTAAAAGGGTGCATTTTATGGTATATGAATTACATCTCAATATATATATATATGCTTTAGAATTAGACTGAGCAAGTCAGAATCCTTGAGAGGCACAACCATGAATAAGTCTCTTAACCTCTCTGTGCCTTAGTATCCAAATCTGTGGATAGAAATATTAACAGCACCTATTTCATGGGGAGTGTTCTGAGGGTTCAAAAAGATAAAGCATGTAAAGGACAGCACAGTGTCTGGTGCGTCCCTGTTTTATACATAAGAAAGCTGAGGATCAGGGAAATTAAACAATGTGCTAAGATCAAATGACTTTTAGCTAAACAGTATACATAGGTTCTGAGCCTGGGTCTGTCAAGCCTCAACATCCTTGCTCTTTCTACCATGCTTGTTTCTTCTCCAGAACAGGGGTAAGACTCTCCCTAGTACTACTCAATATCACTCCTTCAGCACATTAAACCTGGAATTGAATGGAAAATCTGGGATTGATAAGGAAAACTTTGCCTGCAATCCTTCATGTCTGGGCAAGCATCTTTCTTTAAAGGTTACTCTTTCAGCATATTGTACTGAACCATCACCATAAACAGATGTATGCTACTAAAAGGGCTTTATAAATAAGGGATTTAAAAAAATAATTAAGGACCATTTTCTTTCTAGGCACCAGACTCTGGTTTAGTTTAAATATTCTGAAGAATACAAGTGTGTATTTAGTGTGCAGAGTTAATAAAATTCATCCCATCATATTCCCACACGGAGAATCCTGCCATAGATAAAAATGCTAGGAAAGTTTGGGACCATTACTTCTCTCTTTCTCACTCCCTCCCCAATACTAACTAGTCGTCCAGGGCTTTTAAAATTCTTCTGTCATCAGGCTTCTTACTTACATATTCCTATTCTTTTCATAATCCTAAATTGTCCTATAGAAACTTATATAAACCTGTTACTCCTCCCACCTACTCTACCAGTTTCTGAAGCACACAGTGAAATAAGACCTGATATAAAGGCAAGGTCGAAGACTCTCCCTCTGCCCACTACCCAAAAGAATGTTTTAGGAGGAGAAGGAAGGTTGTGGCCAAGACACACAGCTTTGGGTTTTTCTACTTGATCTTTCCTCACATTTACTTCCAAATAAGCAAGGACTTTGCTACACATATTCAACCATTGTCAAGAAGCCAATAGTTTTCTGTTCTAAATAAACTCCTGTCCATTGTTTTTCTGGCTGCTCAACCTCTGCCCGCTTTCTGAGAAGAAGGCTATGTAGAAGTTGCTCTATGCTGGAAGATGACTGCAATGCTGCTATTATAAGAATCTGGTAAGATGTGCTCTTTGTGTTTTTAGCCCCAGATAGTCTCTTGTGTTAAGCTCCAAATTTATCTTCTCTTCTCAACATATTATTACACCACATCTCTGACAAGAATTCTTTATTTCTCCTTTAAGTAATTAATTCTACCCTCACAGTTCCATGTGTTTCTGCCAGTTCACATTCATGTCTGCCCCTGTGGGTTTTGGTTAATGTCTGTTAAAACCTGTACTGTAGGGCCATTCCCTGAATAGCATATTTAACACTTTACAAAATAAACTGCTACTTTATTACATATAATTCTCTATTTTCAATCTATGTTTCAGCCATAAGTGCTATAGGTCAGTGAGATATACAGTAACAACACATCACGCTATTTAAAATACTATAAATAGCATGACTTTAACTTATAAGAATAAGAAGCTTTAAAAATATAATGTTTTTATTTGTTAAAATTGGCTTTTTAAAAATACTTGAAACACATAAAAACAACGTATGAGCTAAGAAAATTAAAATTTTAGTAAAACTAGTATCATCATCCAGTTTAAATTTCTTTTAAGGCATTACTGCTCCATGAAATGGGATATAGTGACAGTATTAAGAGTAAAAAAATAAAATTAAAAGTATAGGAAAAGTTTACAATTGGTTAAAAAGTTATAGAACAAAATAGTTCATAAAGTAGTTGTAAATTCAAACTAATACTCTCTGTGATTATCTGAGAAAATGAAAATCTTCATTTCTAATGCTAATTAACCTTCAAAATGATGTTTCTGACATTCTCCACATGAGTACTGAAAAGAAAGAATGCATATGCTTTAAAGATACCCTCTCAAACTGTTTGAATTCAGAAAAAAATTCTAATTTTGAACCTTTTAAAAATGTGTTCTAATCCTGTCCTTAATCTTGCACACAGCTGTCTGTTGTACTTTTTAGAATCATGCCAGATGCTGGGTTCATCAAGCAAAAGCAGGAAAACAATGGTTTGAAAGTAATTAGAAGCACTGAGGCTGCAGTGAGGCTCATATTAAAATGTGATAACACTGTTCTAGTGGGAATTTCAACACTGCTCCATTTCTGACATTTCTCTTCTGCCAGACAGGCAGGCTGTGTGGAAGAGCACTATGATCGAGGGGGTAACATACTAAAATTTATTTCTGGAGCAAATGAAGGATTAGCTGAGTTGGAGTCATCCCAAGGTTTTTATTATGGACTTGGCCACCATTTTATATGAATGCTAGTAGATTCTGTTGACATCTAACAAAGCTCAAGGAATAAAAGCATATTATAGTTTCAGTTCTATAAAATAATCTAGCACCAACCCACTGAGAAAGATGAAGCATCAGAGCCTCTTGTTGCTAAAAAGCAGGGCAGGAGGTGCCCAGCAGGAGGAAGGTTAATTAAACACCCACTAACTTTCCTCAGAAATGGCTAATGCCACTCTATGGAAAAGCTTGTTTAGAAGAGACAAAAGCTAACAATACCATCTCCACATTCTTAGTGTGAAACCATAAATGGTCACAGTACTCACCTTGGGGCTGAAAATCCCAATTGTATCTGAAATACAAGGAAAAGAATGAAGATAAATCAAACCTCTATTTCTCAGTATGGGTTGGCATATGGTCGCTACAGCACCCAATCTAAAAAGCTTGCTAAATAGTCAATAACTAGCCAAAGCCACCACCCACTTTGATAAAAACCAACGGGTTGTCCCTCAGATTTGAAAGATTCTCAAAGGCTTAAAAGTGGCATTTAATTCACTGTAACTCCTTAGATAACTTTGACCATGTTGCTGCAAGTGTTCTAAGAGGTTTGCTAACTATGGTCCAGGGTTTCTCAGGAGCTCTACAGGCTTTGAGCAGGACAATTCTTTGTTGTGACAACCTGTCTTGTATATTACAGGACAATCACCGTAACTGGCCCTGGGCATCAAATGCCAGTGGCACCTTCAGTTTTTATAACAACCAAAACATTGTCCCCAACACAGCCTTAAACACTTCTAGGCTTAACTTTATTATCATTATTATTATTATTATTATTACTATTTTGAAAGAGAGGGAAAGGTGATCTTAGGGAGACAGAAAGAGAAGCACCAACTCGTTCCACTTAGTTGTGCACCAGTTGATTGCTTCTCATATGTGCCCTGACCGGGGCTCAAACTGGTGACCTCAGGGATAGAGCTGGCACGCTCAGGTTCAAGCTGGTGACTTGGGCACTCTGGGACAATGCTCTATCCACTGTGCCACTGGCCAGGACTAGGCATAAATTCTTAACTGTACAGGTAAAGCATGAACAACTGACTCAAGGTCATCTAACATTTTAGCATCTGAGCCAAGCTTGGGGCTCTTTAACTCTGTCATCTCCTTTTTTATTTTGGGAAATGACTGGCAAAACTGACAACCCTTAAAGTCTTAAAACTAATGAAATGGCAGTTGTGGGAAGAATCATTTGTAAGTCGCTTATTTGGAATCTAAATTGCAACCCTTCCCTCCCACCCTCCCCAACAGAAACAATGTTATATATGGCGACTACCCGCAAAAGTCCATTGTATTTCGGATTCCATTTCCGCCTGCCTTCACAGGAACCTTACATTATTTCTATATTGATTTTCTCCTGTATATATTCAACCTCTTCCTCTCAACTTGGCCCCTTCCATCAGCATTTATGCTAATATAAAAATTAGGCAAACCCTCCCCCACCTGCTTCGTACCCCTCCATCTGCTGTCCTCTTTCCCTTTCCTTTTGCATCACAGCAAAAGTTTCAAATGTGTTGTCTATAGTTTCTCTCTTTATTTCTTCACATTTTACTCACTCCTCAACATATTCCAGTCTTGCTGACAATCACCAGGCGTTAATTCTTGCTGTGGATGTAGCGACCCCTGTGCCACTAAATAGAATGAATAATTTTCTATCCTCATCTTGACCTCTCAGGAGTGTATATGTGCACATGGGCATTATTTCGCTGGCTAGAGTCACAGCTCTTATCACATTCCTAAAAGAATCCATAACCCAGAAAAAGATGAACAAAAGGGCAATATATAGGTAAGAATGGTGTATCTTCTAGTTACATACATGACTAAAATAATATGTGGCTACTTTAGGGAGAAATATCAGCCTAGTGCAGAGGTCGGGAACCTTTTTGGTGGAGAGAGCTATGAACGCCACATATTTTAAAATGTAATTCCGTGAGAGCCATACAACGACCCATGCACATTACGCATTATCCAATAATAATTTGGTGTTGTACCGGAGGACAGCTGTGATTGGCTCCACTCACCCGCAACCATGAACATGAGCAATAGGAAATGAATGGATTGTAATACATGAGAATGTTTTATATTTTTAACGTTATTTTTTTTTATTAAAGATTTATCTGCGAGCCAGATGCAGCCATCAAAAAAGCCACATCTGGCTCGCAAGCCATAGGTTTCCGACCCCTGACCTAGTGAATATCTAGATTATTTCTTAACAAGATAAAAATGCAGAAAACAGAGAGGAAGGAGATAAATGGGGAGGATGTTGCCATAATCCAAAAATGAATCTGTGGGGAAATTATCAGAGATGAGGAAGAGAAGGTGAACAAGAAACCTCACAATTGGCTTTTCTTTTTCCTTTCCTCTCTCAGAACAGTTCTGGACATCGAGCAGGTGAAGGGAAGTGTAAGATACTTGGGTTAGATTGCAGGGAAACTCAGGAAAGCCTTGACATCTGCAGTGGGAAAGGGGAGAGAACAGGAGGAGGAAGGGGTGGAAAATGTGAGGATACAACAGCTGGGAAGGCGCATGTGAACGTAGAGACATGCAAACGGGAACTGGCTGTAACTTAAGTTGTATGTATTTGTATGATGGCATGTTGGGTAGGTCTCCACGCAGCAGACAATGCAGCTCCACACTGTACTTGGCCACTGTAAAGAGTTTTCCATAAAACTCCTTTTTGTAAAATATAGCAAATCAAGCTAATCATCAAAGGGCTGAGCAATTGGACATCTCTTACTATTTTCTATCTTGTTTGAGGCACTGCCCTACCCCTGATTCCAATCATTACCTAATCTCTAATTCAATATAAATAGAAAGTCAGGTGGGAGCACATGCAGTGTGTGTATGTGTGTGTGCACTCCTTTACAAAAATCTTAATGATGGCAACAGCAGGAACTTTGCTAACCAACATTGTTCTCATGTATTACCCAGGAAAAAAACCTAGCCATGCAGCAGCAGTTAAAAGGCCAACTCTTGGCACATTGTTAAGTAGGTAAAATATGTAATGATTTCCGCCTCTTCTTTTGTCCTCTCTCCCCCACAAGCCCCACTCAAACTCACACACACTTTTTCAGTTCCCTTCGCTACCTACTATAATGTGCCCCTGGTCTTCTGGTTTCTCTGTTTAAAAAGTTGTTAGAAGTTCACATATATTAAGAGTATTGCTTCTGCCAATAGTAGCTGTGTCTTAAGAAAGCTGATTATGAAGAAAGATTAGATTTAACAGTATTAAATAAAGTAGCAGGTCTATCTTGCTGTTAAATAGCAGAATCTGCTTTATTCTCAGTGATACTGTAAATAAATATTTCTGTCATCAAAAATTGTTTGTAGAACCTACATGAGATGACATGAAGTAGAATGTTAGTTACCTTCTTTTTCAGAAGGTATACCACTATCTTGATACCCTACCTTTCTCCCCCCTCTTCTTACTTTAAGTATTAATTAGTAACAATCTTAAAGAAAGACTATATACACACACATACACACACACACACACACACACACACACACACACACACACACACACCTCTTTATCCCATAGCTCACAGAGGATACTTCTAAAAGGCAAGGCCAAAAGGTGAGAAACCTCAGCCCTCACTGGAGAGCGCCATGGATTATTCTCTTCTGGACACACTTAAGGTCTTGATCTTGTCTTGTTAAACATATCCTATGGGTGGCCTTCATCACATGCTCTGGAAAGATGATTCCACACTAGAGAATTACACACTCTTTAGGAGGCATTTAATCAAACCCTGACATCATCTTCTAATCCTTATCCTTCACTTTAAAAACAATTATCAAAAAAAATAAAAAATAAAAAAATAAACAATTATCCCTTAGCCAGAGACTCCAACAAGTCTATAACCAGAAAGTTTGAACCAAAATGCAAAGTACATAATGGAAATATATGAAAGGAAACACACACACATACAGTTGTGTTTATCCTTAAAGCCTCTGAGAATTTCATATCAGGCCTGTGCAGATAGATTACAAACACTTCTTTAATCTTCTCTTTGAAGCTTCAGCTTTAATATGCAAGGCGAAGCTATCACTCCTCTGCAATATCCATACTCAGCATCATCAGGTCCATGCAAATGAGACTTGAAACTGGAAAAAGGTGAGTACAGAATGAGCAGTGAGAACTGCTGAAACCATATTAATGATGATTATTTTCACATTCGGTCATAATAAACACATCTTTTCTTGTAATTCCAAAAATGAAAATGGAAGAAGAAAAGTTCACAACATTAAGTCTGCTCCACAAAATAGTCTTGAAAATTTAGGGTTACATTACATGCAAGGCAAAGTTTGCAATATATGTTTTTAAATTAAAGAGGTTTTGATTGAATTTTATTTAATTAATTTATTTGTATTATTAAGGTATAGTTGACATTACAGTATTATATTAGTTTCAGGTGTACAACACAGTGTCTTGACATTTACATACGTATTTTAAGAAGTGACTACCATGATAAGTAGAGTAGCCGTTTGTCACCTTACAAAGTTATTACAATATTCTCGACTCTATTCCCTGGGCTCTTCATTATATCCTCATGGCATATTTTATAGCTGGAAGATTGTACTTTTCAAGCCCCTTCAACTTTTTCACCCTTCCCCATATACCTTTAATTGAACTTTAGTTTAAGGAAAGGTACACAAATAAATGGAACCCACTGTATTGAGGGAATCTTGATGAACAGCAGCTACTGTGATAGTAGTAATAATAATGATAGTAACAATGTTAAGATATTTTGAACATATTGTTGGACACTGTTCTAAGCACTCCTATTAACTCACTTCCCCCCAACTCTAACTCTATTATTATGCCCATTTTATGAATGAGGAAACCAAGGCATCAAGAGGTGAGATAACTTGCCTATGATTAAAGAGCTAGTAAATGAGGCAGACAAGTTTCCAATCCTAGCCACTAGCTCCAGAACAGGCACTTTAATAAGTTAAGGAATAGGTGGTGGCGCAGTGGATAGAGCGTCAGACTGGGATGCAGAGGACCCAGGTTCGAGACCCTGAAGTCGCCAGCTTGAGCGCGGGCTCATCTGGTTTGAGCAAAAATTCACCAGCTTGGACCCAAGGTCGCTGGCTCAAGCAAGGGGTTACTCGGTCTTGCTGAAGGCCCGCAGTCAAGGCACATATGAGAAACCAATCAATGAACAACTAAGGTGTCACAATGCGCAAGGAAAAACTAATGATTGATGCTTCTCATCTCTCCGTTTCTGTCTGTCTGTCCCTGTCTATTCCTCACTCTGACTCTGTCTCTGTAAAAAAATAAAATTAAATAAAAATTTTAAAAAAGAGGAAAAAAAAGGAATACCTGTAATACTATCCTCATATTATTGGAAGTGTCTAGAAAAGAAAAGTAATTCCATTTCCTAACTATAGTAGAACAATTATCACATTAAGTACTCAATGTAGGCATTGTGCAACGCATATATTTTATATGTATTATTTTATTTTATTTTCATCACAGCCATATGATGTCAGTACTATTATTATCCCCATTTTATAGATGAGAAAACTGAGACTCAGGATGGTCAAACAAATTGACTAACATCATTTGGCTATTAAGTGGCAGAACCAAGATTTGCACCCAGGTTTGCTTGCTTCCAGAGCACAAGTTCTAAATTCCATATTAACTGCTTTTCAATTGGCTGTAATATAATATTAAGTGAAAGTATAATTGCTTTGTCAGACAGCCTACTATCAGAGAGTCGATAGATAAGAGGTCTTTAACTTGGAGTTAGTTCATAGCTGAGCTTTGGGAGGTAAATCAACTCCCTAAAATTGTAAATGAAAAGTAATACATTTCCTTTCCCCTTGAAAAAGAGTTCAAACACTTCATTAGGTTTCCAAAAAATATCATTAACTCTCTCCCTCCAAAATGAGAAAACCTTCTGGGTTAGATGAATAAGGTTATAACAACCTTATAAAACCAGCTATCCAGAAAGGCTGACATCTGTAATGTTATAAATCTAGAACATCTAGATGAAAATGTTTTTGCAACTAAGATATTAAAAGAGTTATTTTACCTGTGACTTATGGAAATTTAAAGCTGATCATATATTCCCTGAAACCTGGTAAACAAAATGAAATTTCTCCTTGCTGACTTAAGAATGTCTAAGTTTAAGGTTCAGTTTTTATATCTAAAGAGTGGTACCTTCTAAGTGGATAGGCTGTCTGTGATACTCAATGTCCAGGAACATCTTCTTTTTCCCTCTTGACCATCTCTGTTCTCTGCTAATGGCTGTTTCCACCAGACTGAAAAGACTAACATGAAGAATTATTCTGGCATTAGAAATGGAATCTTAGAATTCAAATGGATATCTGGTTGAGCAGTGCTTCAATGGCAAATTGATAAGGCTAGGAAAGCCCTTGCATTTGACCATAAGCAGTGAGCCACATCATATAGACTGATTTATGCCCAAGGAAGTGGGCTTTCTGAACAATGCTAATAGTCTGCACACTATAGATATTTCCTATAACCTTTTTTCTCACTTGATTTCAAATTCTCTTTCTACCAATATTCCATCCAGTACCTTGCAGAAGGACTGGGCAATTGGCAAAGGGTATGGTCAATGATACCCAGGAACAGAAATGTGAAAAGAGCACCATCTGCTGGAAGTCTCTGTGGAGGCAGCAGAGGCCTGGGACCCAAGAGTTGGGGTGCCAGCCTTCGAAACAGTCGGGCAGGAATAGGAAGGTCCCTGGAGGGGAGCTGGTGCGCTCTAGCCCCAGTTCCTTCAACCCATTAAAAGTATAAGATCTAGTGCCTGCCTACAAGAAGCTTACAATCTAGTCTAAATTATGTGATACTTACACATGAAGAGATGCCAATCTAAGAAAATAAAATTTAAAAATAAAAACAATACCACTACCCACTAGACTTGTCTATAACACTATCACTACATATCACTACCCTGCTATGGTCAATCAAATGTCCACTCTGGATACTAACAGTAAGAAATGTGGGAGCACTTCTTGCCTAGCCAGGGATTATGCTCTTTCACTGAACTCTGGCAACCTCCATTCTCACGTTCCAGCCTCAGGACTACAAATTGCAGTTGTATGTCTACATACTCCTTATACTCTCTGCACGGAATAGGCAGCCAAATATAAAACTCAATGAACTATTTTTTAAAATGCTAGCCAGGTTCATTGTGGCACAATAAAAGAGCCTGAATGTCAGGTCAGAGTTTACATTTTTTTTTCTTTCTATAGATAAAAGGGAGCAACTAAAGGAATGATGGGTTTCTTTGCTTGTTTTTAAGGATAGGGAATGATCTCTCCTATGATAAATCCAGCAGAAATGTGCAGCCTAGCTGGGAGGGAGAAAAGCCGGGAGGTAGTTTAGGGAGCTACTGAAGAGCAAGAGAAGAAACAAGAGATTTGATAAGAGACTTGGAGGCAGGCCAGGAAAGAGCATCAAGACATAAGTCAGAGGCCCTGGCTGGTTGGCTCAGTGGTAGAGTGTCAGCCTGGCGTGCAGGAGTCCCGGGTTCGATTCCCGGCCAGGGCACACAGGAGAAGCGCCCATCTGCTTCTCTACCCTTCCCCCTCTCCTTCCTCTCTGTCTCTCTCTTCCCCTCCCACAGCCAAGGCTCCATTGGAGCAAAGTTGGCCCAGGCACTGAGGATGGCTCTGTGGCCTCTGCCTCAGGCACTAGAGTGGCTCTGGTTGCAACAGAGCGACGCCCCAGATGGGCGGAGCATCGCCCCCTGGTGGGCATGCCAGCTGGATCCCGGTCGGGCGCATGCGGGAGTCTGTCTGACTGCCTCCTCGTTTCCAGCTTCGGAAAAAAAAAAAAAAAAAAAAAAAAAAAAAAAAAAAAAGACATAAGTCAGAGATACCCTTTGGTTCCAAACCTGTATATTGAAGAAAATAAGCCTGCACTCACATACAGAGAACTCCAGCTGATACCATATTTT
Source organism: Saccopteryx bilineata (assembly GCF_036850765.1). NCBI lineage: Eukaryota > Metazoa > Chordata > Mammalia > Chiroptera > Emballonuridae > Saccopteryx > Saccopteryx bilineata. Next base: position 377,115,892 of record NC_089491.1, read on the forward strand.
AAGCTGAATTATCTTTGGCTTTTGCCCTGCCATTTTTGTCACTGTTGATTCTTGGAACCTAATCTTGTTTTTGTTTGTTTGTTTGTTGCTTGTTTCAGGTGAATAGCTACTATTGGATCACAGAGATTCCTAATTATATGATTAGGAAATAACAGATAACTGTATGACTCTGTGAGTGTGGGCTGCATGCTCATTGAATTTTACATCTGGAAGGACATTGAAGGTCATTTCATCCATCTCCTCACTTTACAGGTGAGAATAATAAAGCATAGAGAGATTATGTGAATGCACCATAGAAGTTTAAAAGTCCGCACTGTGGAGGTGCCACAGTGTATCTTGTGCAGAATCAGGGGCAGGTTTGAAAACGTGATATTCATTTTAAAATTCTTTTAATAGTTTACTTGTTATGAACATGGTCACATTATTCACCTGAGATCAAAAGCTACAGACAAAAAAAAAATTTTAAGCTGGCCTGGTTCTTAGAGCTCCTCTAGGCAAGGTGGATTTCTCAACATTAACACGCCCACATACCCTCTATATGTCAAGTTATGAAGACTGCATCCATTCTCTCAAACACTGATAAATCTTCATTCTTTGCCAGCTACTCTATGAGAGACTGAAAGTACAGAAAGCACAGTGAGCCAGTTCGGCTGGAATGGTCAAATTGTGCAGTGATGTGATTAGCCCAAAACACACACAAAGTAAAATTTGAGGCCCGGAGAACTGACGTCTGGCTAACGCCAGAACCTGTCTTACTGCCTGCAGATAAGGGTTACTAAGGGAGGACCTGGGATCAGCTAGAAGAAGATGCCTGGCAGGGATGGGGGTGGGGGTCACAGAGAGGCCAGGCTCAGGATGTAGAAGGAGGCCATGCCCATCAGAGCAGGTGGCAGAAGCCCAAAGCAGACATGTTTGAGGAGGCGGCAGGGCTGGATTCCCAGTGGGTTCCAATCTGAAAGCTCTCTTTCATCTTGTGAGGTAAGCTATGCTGTCATGCAAGAATAAAAGATGCTATAATAAAGACTATTATGGGTTTTTTGAAAAAGAAACACTGAGGAAAATTAGAAAGTTTGATCATATGGGGCATATAACTTCTAGGCATTATTTTTAAGGGTTCAGCTGGTTCTAGCCAGTTGGCTCAGTGGGTAGAGGATCAGCCTGGCATGTGGACGTCCTGGGCCCCAGTCAGGGCACACATGAGAAGCAACTATCTGCTTCTCTTCCCCTCTCCCTCCTACTTCTCTCTCTCTCCCCCCTCACAGCCAGTGACTTGATTGGTTTGAATGCTGACCCAGGTATTGAGGATAATTCAGTTGGTTGGAGTGTTAGCTTCAGGCACTAAGGATAGCCCGGTTGATTCAAGCATCGGCCCCAGATGGGGGTTGCCAGATGGGTCTTGGTTGGGGCACATGCGGGAGTCTATTGCTTCTCCTCTCACTTAAAAAAGGGGGGGGGGCTTCAACTGAGGTTGGAGACCAAGATTTACTGTGGTGGCAATCTAATTGTGTAATTTTGGTCCAACACTGATTAGCTGCCCAGGTATAAGAGCATAAAAGGTGGACAGTTGAATCGATCCAAGGTTAGGATTTTTCTAGGCTTGTGGAATGAAAAGACAAGAGAATAAGAGAAGACTAGAGGATCATGTCATGGATCTCAGTCTGGCCAGAAAAGAAACAAATTGCCAAAGACTTGACCATAATGTCTGCACATATTAAATACTTTCAACAATAAATTAAAGCATTCAAAAAACAGGAGATATCATTATTCTGCTCTTCTCTCTCAAGACTGTCCTTTATCCCACAAACCACAAACCTCCTACCCTCATGTTCCTGTTTCAATGGTTGTCATTCCATATACCCAATTGAAACTTAGATATTATCCCTTTACTTCTTTCTCTATTTCTTTGCATATCCAATCAATCAGCAAGATCCTTAGATCCTACTCCCTTAAAGTTGTTTTAACTTATCTCCTCCCATCTATAGGCACTGAACTCATTCACACCCTCAGAATGCCTCAGCTAGATCAATGTGATACATCCTATTGGTCCGTCTGCCATTTTGCTCCTCTCTGACCCATTCTCCTTAGTGATGATGGAGAAGGAAGTGCAGTGACCATGAGGAGCAAAGTCATTGCAGACAGGTCTGGGTGAGAGATCCAGATTCTCTATCTTCTGTCTGTGAGATGTTAACTACAGCTTAATTTCTTCATCTTTGAAATAGAAATAACAATCATACCTGCCTCCTATGGTTCTTGGGAGGGTTAACAAAATAATGCACGCAAGAACTGAGCACTAGTTCTGGCACCTGGCAGGGCTTCAATAAATATCAGCTGTTGTGTCATGAACACCATCATTATTCTTATGAGCTAAGATGCAAACCCAGTCTTATCATTCCCCTGCCAGAACCCCAGCCTTTAGGTCCTCCTCTGCTCTGCTGACACTCCTGCTGTTAAATGTCACTGCTCTCTCTGCCAGCACAGCTTTCCCTTTGTGCTCCGTCTTCTCCTAGGGAACCCTGATGGTCCTCTGAGACTCAGCTCAGTGTCCGGTGTGAGGTGCTCCCACAGCACATCTGTACACACCTCTCAGCAACACCTGTAACGTGGCACTACAATGTTCTTGTCTCTCTGTGTCACTGAGCCCTCAAGGGGCACTGGCACAAAGCTTATGCTCAATATAAATGTTTACTAAATAAGTAAATGAAGGGCTGTCTGAGTTCAGCATGAATGGAACACAGAGTGTATTTCAGGAGGGACAGATAGGAGACAAAGCTGGAGAGGCGGGCAAAAGGCAAGGCTCACCCAGCAATGCAGTGGGGTGTGGATTTTATCCCAAATAATATGGGGAGAAATACCTTCATTTTCCTCTAAATTACTCACACAAAGGCAAAATGGAAAAAAAGAAAGAAAATAAAAGAAAGGGAACAAAAGCAAGAAGAGAAAGATAAAAATAAGAAAGCTTTGTTAAATTAAAACCTTCATCCCAGTGAAGAATCTCCCTCCCCCCACCCCCAAAGAAAGGCTTCAAAGACTAGCCACAAGATGATCGGCAAAAATAGACTTCAAAAGACACGACTGAATACACATCACAGTGGCAAGAATCCAATATATAAATATAATCAATTTGTTTCCTCATTAAAAGCTTTCATGAAGAAAATGATTTAATACAAATGCAAAAGCTACTGACATAGATTAATTGAAAAATAACAACAGAATCCTAATTAAAGACATAATATTATTTCACTCATTCATACTACACCAAAATTTGAATAGATATATAAAAACAGAATCCAGAAAGCAGGCTTCTACAGGTAACTGTTCTAAGAGCTACAATGAATTATTGAATTTTCCAAAAAAAGTCCTACCTGTATATGCATTCTTTCCTCTAGTTAAGAATTGAGATGTATATAAAATCAGAAATCATTTAAAAATTATTTACAGTTTAGCCCTCAACTTGACTCCTTACCATACAAGAGTCTATACTAAAATATCATTCTTTCCCATTTATTTCATTGTACAATATCTATAGTAGTCATAGTTAAATTCTTACATGGAGGGACCCAATTATTCAAATCATAAAGAATGGAATGGACTTTCATCTAAAGGCCAATAACTATGTGACCAGTTCTATGGCTGTATCAATACAGGTTGGGGGTCACCAGCAGTTCAATTTCAATCAACAGGTCAATTCTAGAACTTACCTGACCCCTTGTGGGCCAAGGCTTTGGCTTCCGTCCCACCTCAAGGAGTTTCCTAGCATTAGAAATGTCTCCATATGTTGCCAGGCCAAAGGGAAGTACAAAAACATCAGGTCAAGGGAAGGACCAAGACCATATTCCCATCCTTCACTCTAGAAGCTAATTGGTTGAAATGTTGTTAGCTACTTGCCAGTAAAATGTTTCCTGTCAATTATCCCCAATTATATTGGGGGGCTCTCCTCACCATCCAAAACAGCAGCCTCTACTTACATTTCCCAGTGAAATCCTTCTTCCTTCCTCCCCTTTACTGTTAAAAATTTAGTTGGAAATCAAAGTAGCCTCTTACCTAAAAAAGGGGGATGTGGGAGGGTCTTCTGATAAAGATTTTTACATATATTGTCTTTTTTAACAATCACCTGGAGCCATTATTAAAACATGAATTCTGGCCCTGGCCGGTTGGCTCAGCAGTAGAGCGTCGGCCTGGCGTGCGGGGGACCCGGGTTCGATTCCCCGCCAGGGCACATAGGAGAAGCACACATTTGCTTCTCCACACCCCCCCCCCTCCTTCCTCTCTGTCTCTCTCTTCCCCTCCTGCAGCCAAGGCTCCATTGGAGCAAAGATGGCCCGGACGCTGGGGATGGCTCCTTGGCCTCTGCCCCAGGTGCTAGAGTGGCTCTGGTCGCGGCAGAGCGACACCCCCGGAGGGGCAGAGCATCGCCCCCTGGTGGGCAGAGCGTTGCCCCTGGTGGGCGTGCCGGGTGGATCCCAGTCGGGCGCATGCGGGAGTCTGTCTGACTGTCTCTCCCTGTTTCCAGCTTCAGAAAAATACAAAAAAAAAACCAAACAAAAAAAACACACATGAATTCTCAGGGTCCACCTAGACCTAGTAATTAGCATCTCCAGGATAGGGAGATACAGCCCCTGACACTGGCCCTGGCACATGGTCTATGTGTGATGAATGTTAGCTGTGACTGTTATTCTTAAGTTGCAGAGATAAGGCCTTTACTCTGCCTAAGGAAAAGGGTCCTATATTACTTTTATAACCCTCAATGTAGCAGCACTATGCATTGCTGATAATTGAGGTTCAACAAACTTATTTGGGTATTGAATTTCCTCAGCACATGTCAAAGACTAGCTGAACCAAAAAGTAGAAGGAAACCATTGAATAGAGTCAATGTATAAGACTGTACAATCAAGTCTCTTAAGCATCCAGGTAAATCTGTATTTTGAAAGATGATCCCAAATAAATCTCTAAATGGTGAAACTTCAGGTACATACAAATTGAAATCAAACATTTAAGACCTTCTAGAGAAGAAATCTGTGGGTAATGGGTTCCATGCTGGCTCTGAGTATCCATGAATCTGGCCACTCACTCAAAAAACAAGGATATGCCTGATGTGTCCTAAATGTCTTGATCATCTGGCATCATGCCCAACATGGAGTAAACAAATAACCAATGCATTTGTTAAGCAAATTAATGCTTCCAGTTTGTAGTCCTCACCCTACTCTTAGTTGATTCAATTTCTCTTTATGGCCAACATAAAAATCAATCATGGTGACTGATGTTTTGAGAAGGAGGAAATGAATGGTTTTCTCAAACACCATCACTTTGGAAAACCTAGTACCACAAATACAAATGTTTTACTAACATTATCTACACACAGAGTGTAGATAATCCTTTTCTAATAAAAGATTCATTCCGTGTCAGTTCAGGGTGGCTCAAAGGGATAATATCTAAGAAATGAAAGTTGTTTCCAGTCAGTGACACCTCATCTAATGAAGACCTTGAGAATAAACTTCCTTTATTTAAAAAAAAACAAAACATATTTTAAAACAATCATCATAAATTATTCAGAGGACTGCTGTATTTCATATGGCTCAAAACTAATTTTATTTGTGTGTGTGTTTAGTAAAACATCTCCAAATATATTTAGCTGTTCTTTGCACAGAAGTAACCCAAGGCTACCCCACAGAACTAAAACCTAAATCTTCTTTCCACATCTCTCCCCCTCAGTACCAACTCCTTCCCCACCTAGAAGCCGAGTCCTCTCCGGCTCTTACATCCTGCCCCTTTCTAAAACAGGAAAGGCTCTCTTATCAGTGACTTACGATTAAGTACATCTTCACTGTAGAGCATTAGAAAATGCAAGTAAACCAAGAGGAGAAATTAAAAATCACTCAAACAACTATCAAACTACTATTTGCTAGAGACTATTATCATTAACATTTTGGTGCTTTTTTCCAGGTGTTTTTCTCTGTAAGATTTTATATACAGATTTAATCTTCTTTTTTTTTTACACTTATAGTAAATCTTACTGCTCTACATCAATAAATCTTCTACACCTACAGCATGTATGATTAAACTATCTTTTTAAAGAAAGTTGACCCTTTCAACAGAATGGAGGAGCATTATAAACTGAAACAAGAAGAAACTTGAGGCAGAGAACCAGAAAAGGGAATTTTACAATGCTCTGCAAAAGACTTTATGAAGGCTAAAGTTTAGCCAGTGACAAAGGGAACAGAAAGGAGAAGACAGACTTAGGATGAAGGATCAATGTTGATGGTTGGGGAGTGAAGAGGGGTGTCAGGAATGACTGCTAGGATTCTGCCTTGGGAGACTGGGCACAGGGAAAGCATAATTAGACATAAGGGGAGAACATGATATAAACAATGAGTTCAATTCTGGAGACTCAATAAGTTAAGATTCTTCTGGCTATAAGGAACAGAAAACCTGAGTGACAGGAGCTTAAACAAGTAGAAGTTTATTTTTTCTTTAAAAGATGATTCCACAATTGATGCTGGGCCCAAAAATGGCATGAAGTACCTAAGTTCTTCCTATATTTCTGCTCTTACACCTTAAGACAGGGTACTGTCCTAAGATGTCTACTGCATTTCAACATATTTCTGTCTCCCAAGCATCATAAGACTGTGAGAGGCTATCGGAAGTCATCTCCTTATATCTTTGGCCAAAATTGCATCTTAAATAACCCCTAGCCCAACCACTGGCAAAGCACAATGGCTTTCAGATCACAATTCATCCCTAAGCTGATGGGGTTCTGTTGTCAAGAAAGAGTGGAGAGTGGCAGCAGGGTCTGCCCCAGCTTTGTGAAGTCTGAGGTATCTGTAGGACACCCAGAAGGAGCTACCCATTATGCTGTCTGGTGCCTTAGGAGAGAGAACTACAGTTGAGCAGTAGAACTGGGAGTCATCCATGTACAGAGGAAGTTGTGGAGTTGTGGACATGCATGCATTTGCCTATGAAGAATGTAGTGAGGAAAGAGGCAAGTCTGAGGGACAACAGTGTAGAAGGCAGTCAAGAAAAATGAGCTTAAGCAAGAGCCTTAGAAAAAAGAGTATAAACTCAAGGAAGAGTGAAATCAAGAGAGATTATCATCATGGGGATTAACAGAAGGAGAGTTTTCTTAACTTTTTGAGGATGAAGCCTGGACATTGTAATCTGGATGTGGCAAAGAGAGAAATACTTGATAGAAACAGAGCCTAGTTTATATGGGACTGAAGAGTAACCACAGAAGAGGAAACCAGAAATGCCTAGTCTATGCTTCTATTTCAAGGAGTTTGTCAAAAGAATTATAAATCAAACAAACAAAAAAACAGACCAAGCTCCTCCTTCATCATAATTAGACATGTCATCTGCAATCACTCTACTGAAGTCTACAAGAAGACTCCAAGTATCTTTTGGCATTGATGGTTTATAATGTTTCAATAAAAATTTATTCCATAAGTCTAAAAAGTTAAATCTTCCATTAAGGACTAAATTCCAAAATAGGCAATTTCTAGATCTAATCCTTTTTGTCCTGGATTCTTTGCAACAGTAAAAGTAAACTGGTAAAAATCCTTAAAAGAGAAAGACACATGGCAGTAGCTAGAGGGAATCACTGTGTAGGATATAATGTTTTTATTAATATTAGAAGAAATTTGAGTATATTTATGTGATGAATGGTGAGATGTAATAGAAAGGGGAAAAGTAAGTGTAAGGAAGAGAGGATGTCTGGGGGCGGTGCTGATAGCGGAATGATGGCAAGTGCGAGTCAGTGCTTCAGTCCTCAGATGGTGTGAGGAGAGACTCTGCACTCAACAGATGACACAGCAACAGAGAACTGTAAAGCCACATAGACAAATCTCAACAAGAGAGAGGTTTGGGACAAGACTAAACAGTAAAAGTCTAAAAGTAGCAGCAAGGTACTTGAAGAATGCCAATAGCACATCTGGAAAATGAGCAAAATCTATTTAAGATGACTTCAAGCAAAACAGTGTCCTGCAGAAGAGCCACATTTTACTTCGGCAGAGATGGAGAAAAGAGGTTGAGGGTATAGTGGAGTTTGATTATAGTAGGACATGGATTCTAGGAAACACTGGGGAACGGATAAGGAGAGAGGTCATCAGGAGAGATGAGAGTGTGGAGACAAGGAAGTGCAAAGCTGAGTAGGAAGGATGATGAGCAAAGACAGGGCTGATGATGGAGAACAAAAACGGCTGGAATGGTGGGTATCCATGTTCTAACAGAATTCCAACGCCTCGTATCACACAATATTAGGGGAATGTTATCATAAAAGACATTTGAAGAAACGGACATCATCTTTACAAATGTCTTTGCCCTCTCTAACATTCAGTAAAAAGAAAGCTTACTATTTCTGGAACACAATGTGTGGGACTGGCTACTAAATATAAATCTCCTATTAAAGAGGGTCTCTTGTCTCAAGTTTTAGCCTAGGACCTAAAAACACATTTATAACAGTTTTCAACCATTCATTCAACTCACATTTTTGAGCTCATACCACATGCCAGCATCATGCTAGACGTTTTTTTTTTTAATGAACATAAGACCATCCATGCCTTTGAGGGGTTTATAATCTCCAGAAATATGTATTCAGTTCCAAGAAACTGAATTTAAAATGAACTTAGAAGTATATGTTAGAACAGTCTTCTCAAATGTTAATGTGCATACACATAATGTTGGGATATTATCCAAATGCAGATTCTGATTCAGCAGGTCTGATTCAATGGAGACTGAGAGTCTGAATTTCTAACAAGTTTCCAGGTGATGCTGGTATTGCTGGTCCATGGCAACACTCGGAGCTAAAGACTCTAGCAAAAAAAGATTCATTGCTTTACCTTTTCTATTATACTGATCTGTAAAGTCCTGAGAATCCTTCCTCTTTTCCTTGCTAACTCTCCTATCCATCCATTTTTCTTTTTTCTTTTTTTTTTCTTTTCCCCTCTCTTTTTGTATTTTTCTGAAGCTGGAAACAGGGCGAGACAGTCAGACAGACTCCCGCATGCGCCCGACCGGGATCCACCCAGCACACCCACCAGGGGTGACGCTCTGCCCCTCTGGGGCGTCGCTCTGCCGTGACCAGAGCCACTCTAGCGCCTGGGGGAGAAGCCAAGGAGCCATCCCCAGCGCCCAGGCCATCTTTGCTCCAATGGAGCCTTGGCTGCGGGAGGGGAAGAGAGAGACAGAGAGGAAGGAGGGGGTGGGGGTGGAGAAGCAAATGGGCGCTTCTCCTATGTGCCCTGGCCGGGAATCGAACCCGGGTCCCCCGCATGCCAGGCCGACGCTCTACCGCTGAGCCAACCAGCCAGGGCCCATCCATTTTTCTAATTAAAAAAAGGGAGGAGAAAGTAGAAAACCTCAAAAAAGGAGCTTTTTCTTCTAAGCAACTATTAACTACACACACTGCTTTCATGAACATGTTAAACATCTATCTCATATGATTAAATATTTCTGTGGGACCTCTAATATTTCAAACAGAGCACCTAGCTATTCAGTAAAAGAATAAGAGACTGGGAACAGCAATTAATTCTAGTTATGCCATATGGCAGTATAGAACACTGGCTGGAACCAGAAAACTCAATTTCACAAGAGTCTTACTTATTCTGAATTTTAACCATTATAGGATCAGCAAACATATGTCTACCAATCTGCTCCATTTACTTAAACTTATAAAGAATAATCAGACTACATACTCAAAAATGATTGGTTTTTCCCAAATGGACTTAAAATTTCTCTTCTACCAGATTCTCAAAATAAAGTAGCTGCTGACAGCTCCAGTTTAATTTCCCTGTTAAAGAAAATATTCAAACAGTTCTTTTAATGAACAGTATTGCTTGCTTTCTTGCCACTATCACTGTCAGCTCACAATTCTGCACAAGTCTGATTTTCTCTGGTCCTGGACACCTGAGCCCTGAGGCTGGCTCAGGTGCCAGCCCGCCTGTCCCTGTGAACTTCTCCATTCCACCATATTCTCTCCATTCCACCTCTCTCCAGAATGGAGACATTATCATTTGCAACATACACTCCATCCCTGTCTTCTTAGAGCTAAGATACTTTCATCTGCTGGACATCTAATAACTTCAAGATAAGGATAGAAAAATCAGTTCCTGTTCTGTGAACTTTTGTCTCTGGTGCTTGAGAGACTATCCTAATATCCCCTGAACATGTTTTAGTGATAACGTTTACTGCACTGGGGCTAAAATGATTTTCTGCCACTTTCAATTCTAGTTCAATAAAAGAATAAGAGCTTTGTTTCTAACCTCTGTCATTTTTAATACCATAAAATGATTTAAAAAATGTAAAATTGAGTTCCATTTCCTACTGGACTACCAATCTCATATTAGCTTTCCTTTTATCAAATTTATGAGAAAAGTCAGAAATTGCCTTTCCTTTAAAAAAATCAAAATTTCAGGATCTCCTGGGCAGAATGTTTGAATTGAATTTCAGCTCTCAATAATTGCTGGCTTGGAAGTTTTAAAGAAGTATAAAAGTTAGCTACTTAAAGTTAGTTATGTCAGAAATAACAAACTAGAAGATTATTCCTTAGTCCATACTCATCCAAAAATAATGTTATTTCTAGAAAATTATTGTCATAAAAAAGTCACAACTATGTTTACTATATTTTCCAAATTGAGGAAGTCTATGGTTTTCTGAAACCACAGTGGATGAAGTCTAAGGTTTCTGAACTACAAAGTGAAACAAATAATGTTTTTGTGACCTTATAGTATTACAAAAAATTTCAAATATGCATAAAAAGTGAAAGAACACCCATATATGTCCATAACCTAGAATCTATAATTCACATTTTGTTATATTTGCTTTGTTACACATTTATACATCCATCTTATTTTTTGACACATTTCACCATAAATTGCAGACATCAGTACACTCCATCCCTAAACATTCCAGCATGCATATATAGTTAACTAAACTTCAATATTTATCTACAGTTCTTTTAAACCAATAATCCTTTGAAAGATGCCAATTCACTTTTTTAGCAGTGGCTTGGTTAAGCAAACTAAGCAACCAATTAGAACTTCTACATTCTAAATCCTAATCTTTTATTAATTCTGTGACTTAGAGTAATTATTTATATCTCAAGGCACTTGGTAGACGTAGTAGGAGGTCTCAGTTACCAAACTGTAGAGTGGGCTCTGTGGTTATGGCAGAATTCACAAATGAGATGCTCACTAATATAAGTTCGAGAAAGAGCTAATTGGAAATTATGTGGGTATAAAGTTTTTTGTAAATTATGAGAACATCAAAAAGGCTCACAAAATCAAGGGAGCTTGAGTTTGGACATTTAATTATAATACATCTTACATAAGCCACAATGTGTCTATGATAAAACAATTTGAAGCTGAACTATTGAAAACTGAGTCCCTCCAAGTGAGAATTTCATGATAAAGCACTAGCATCAAACTGAAATTTTCTTGGCTTTACAAAGCCATGTATTCCTGGTTCGTAAACTCCGTATTAATCGAGTACAGTAAGAGCTGCCACGGGAAGAGCTGCCCTTTCCTTTACCAGCTGTTTGTTCCCTTATACTAATTTTTTTTTCCTTCAGAAGATTGGCCCTGGAAGGGACATCCTTTGAAGCCTAAAGAATCAAAACTACGGCAAAGCACTGCTGAGAGCTTTGAAAGAAATATGAAGAAGCTATACTGGACCTGGGGCGATAGGCTGAGATCTTCCCAAATGGGTCAGCAGTTGGTCCATAAAATATTCCCAGTGCCGAGGAGGCGGTGACATGTTGTGTAAATCAAAAACTAAAACCCTACGATATCTCATTTCCATGTTAAATGCATGGGGGTTAAATATGGATATGTAGCCCGGGAGAAGTTCCTGTGGGATTGATTTTTTCCCGTCTTCTCGGCTCTTTGCTGAGTGTGATAAGTAGGACCGCATTTCATTACCAGCCCTGCTAGCACCGCACTTCAGGGAGACTAGACGAGGCTACACAGTGGGAGAGAAGGTCCGGCTTCCAAAGAAGAAATGATTCATAAAGTGTGATTATAAAAACCCACTTTACACTCAACCCATTTTCAACAGAATCATGAAATAAAATAAAATCCCAAGGAAGTAAAATTTCCTGCATCATTTTCCAAATTAAAAAAAAAAAATCATAGTGATACCATAAAAGAAGTCAAATAGAGGTTTTGAAGTTTGATTGGTCATGTTTGCATTTCTGTAACATTTGGGGGGAAAAATAGTTCCAAACAACATTTTGGGGGGGCATCAACTTTAAAAGAAGATAGAGGATCATCATTAAGAAAATCTTTGACTGAATCAGCCAGTGTTACAGAAATAACGTCAGAACAAAGAGTTGGGCTCCTGGCAGCTCACTCAGCTCTTGCATTTCTCTCCCCGTTGCTCCATCTCACTGTAACACAGAAAGTGGACACAGGGTGGGTCTGCATCAGAAATAAGAGAAACAAGCAAATTAGAGAAAATCACAGTCAGAAGGCCCCGTCCCACAAAGCTCCTGGAGATCTACAGATAGATGAACACAAAAAGGCATTTTTTTCCACTGGCTTTTTATAAGTAGAGAAAATAGTACCACACAGAACAAAAGAGTAGCTCCAGATCGAACGACACTGCAAATCAAGGCCAGAGCTAATGCTGGTAAAAATGAAGACCGTCATTTTATACAAATGCTCTTTTCACACAATGTACAAATTAAGAGCTTCCATTTACAGATGAATCAAAAAGCTTCAGGTGTTAAAAAAAATTGACACTAAGAATTTTCTGAGACCTTCCAGAACAAATTCATATTGGGTAGATAATAGGAATGTGCTCAGGTGATAATGATATCTATAATTCTATCAGGAATAAAGTAAATTTCAGCAACCTAACTATATTGCTGAAGAGTAGTGTTCAACTTATTATTTTAACAGGTTCCAACCCGAAGGGTGCAAGCTCAGTTACCTGCCTAAAAGAATTTCAAAATTCCTTTCACTCTTAATAGAGTATGCTCTGTTTAAACAGCTCAGCACTGAAAATTTTTAATACAAAATTTTGAAAGGAACAAATTTATTCACACAAACTATTATTTTTGAGTGCACATGTACATGCACAAGAGAGAGAAAGAGACAGAGAGACAGAAAACGAGAGAGATGAGAAGCATCAACTCATAGTTGTATCACATTAGTTGTTCATTGATTGCTTCTCCTACATGCCTTGACTGGGTGGGGGTGGGGTTCAAGCCAAGCCAGTGACCCCTGCTCAAGCCAGTGACCCTGGGCTCAAGCTGGTAAGCCTGTACTCAAGCAAGTGATCTTGGAGATTTGAACTGGGGAGCTCACCATTCCAGGTCAACACTCTATCCATTGAGCCACCACTGGTCAGGTCATCCAAACTATTTTTTTCAACCCACCTATCACTTAGTATAAAAAAATACTGAAATATTATTATATGCAGAGTTACATATATAAAATATTTATGTTTTGAGATACACAAAGGGAGAAGCTTTTGCCAATAATACCACCATAACAGCCCAGTGTAAAAGGAAAATAAATGGGTCCACTTAATCTGGGAGCTGGTACCAAATCCAAGAGACCCACACAATTGAAAGAATAAACAAGATAATCAACATCATAAAATTAAAAGAAGAGTTATACATTTCCAGACTGTTTTAAAGGGACAGGAGACTTGCTATGAAAGAACACAGTAACATGATCTTCTTTTCCAGGTTAGGCTGAGAGACCAACGGCAGCTAATATTATTATCAGTCTCACTTGTAGAGTACTTCAGACTAAAAAAGAATATAACCCCCACTCCCAGATAAGTATATCTCTGAAAATCTTTTTTTTTCCAGTCAGAATAGGGGAGAGAAAGAAAGAGACAGACTTCCACATATGCCCTGACCAGAATCAACCCGGCAACCCCCATCTGGAGCCCATGCTCTGCCCATCTTGGTCCACTAGCAACTGAGCAACTTTTAGCACCTGAGGCAGAGACTCCAGGGAGCCATCCTCAGTGCCCAGGCCAAAGTGTTTGAATCAATTGAGCCATGGCTGAGGGAGGGGGGAGGGGGTGGGGAGAAGCAGAAGGTCATTTCTCCTGTGTGCCCTGACTGGAATTGAACCTGGGCTTTCCACACACTGGGTCGATGCTCTACTGCTGAGCCAACCAGCCAGAGGCAAAAAAGTCTTTAACACAATAGCAAATCTCAATATACACATACTGAAAAACAGAAAACTACTATGGGGATTTACATAAAATTTATCACTTCAGATCCCTGAAGTGGTTGCAAATTTTTGTTTTCTTTCTTGGTTTAAAGATGAGAAGAAGGAACAGGATTGAAAAAGAAAAAAATGAATTTTTAAACTTCAAGATGTGGTCAAATTATTGTGGTGACTTTTAAGCCTTTTCAAAGCTCTTTAAACTTGGATGGATTGTACAAGTACCTCCCACTTTTTTTTCCTGTGTTAGCTCTGAAACTCCAGTAGTAAGTAGTGAAATGAACAGCAGAAAGAGTTACTATGACCAAATATCTAAACTTGCAAGTAACACACTGTATGAACAGCACATTACATATTAGTTCTCTTAATATGCACACTCCATTTGAATGTGTTTTGTTTTGGGGTTTTTAAGATCAATAGCCAGCACTTAGGAAAAGTAAAACTCTGTATACAATTAATGGTAATGATATTTTACAGAACTTATACTACTTTGAAACTCTTGTTCCCAAGAGTTGTATCAAACTAACTCCTTGTCTTTCTCCCTATAATACAAAGACATCTGAGTTATATATTCTTAAACTAAAGCTAAATCCATGTTAAGCTGAAAAGAAAAATTTGGAGTTCCCAAAGAAAACTGGAATTACCTTTATAATATTTGTACTAATGTATCATGTTTCACGCAGAGCTATTAACCACCCACAATGAGACATGCTCAAGATACTCTTCAAGTCTGTACTTTAAATGTCTTGGGTTTTGTGGGTTTTATGCCATAACCCTGTTACATAAAGTTATTTCTTTATTTCTTTCCATTCCAATATGCTATCATCAATCTACCTGTCTCTCTTTGGAACTCCTTTAAGTTTCACAAAAGGAAACAATACTCCAAGTTTGTTTCCATTGGCTCTAGCCTTCACTTCCAACAGTGAACATAAAGGACCATTTGTTCCAAAATGGGCCATTGAGAGAGAATTTATCCCTACCTTTAGTAATAAAAATATTCTGTTCTCTTCACCCCTTCCCCCACTCTGAATGTAATCTTGCTGTCAGATGGCCTCCCCTGAATCAAGGAAATTCTTGACTGTTTCCCCAAATGCATAAGAACACCATCTACCATCTGAGTGTAGATCATGTCTGCTTCATTCCAGGTGTCTCACATCTGGTGCTGATCCTGCAGTGACCACTGCAATAAAACAGGAGGAGCCTCTGCCTGGCTTTCATCCTAATCATTCTCTAAAGAGCTCAATGAAAACTTGGACTAGGAATATGAAAGCAGTTAGTTTTTAGGGAGAAGGTTGAAATGAGGAGGCAGTTTGAAGGAGCGCAATAAACATCACAGCTCAGGACATCAAATACCACAACAGGGCTTCATTTCCTTGGAATCACAGATTGCCATCCGTTTTTTATTTTGTCTTACATGGAAAACATTATCCTTCATTGGTAACACCTTTAAGCCAAAAAACTCGTATGTAGGTAGAGATACAGATATGATTTTATTTTTTGTGTTTAAGTCTGGGAGGGGAGAGAATAGCTAAGCTACTTGTACTGAAAAACAGATGAGCACTTGGAAGATACCCAAACCCTAAAATACTATTGCTTTAATATGACTAAAGATAAAACTTTTTAAATGACTTTCAAGAATTTTTTTCATGTTAGTCAGCATTTGACTCTCAAGTTTGATGACTTCCAAATTTCTTTTCACACCCAGCTTTTGGGGGAGTTACAACTGTCGCACAGCAAAGCTAAATGTGGCTGGCATTGTATAAGCTTTCAGGGCTTTCAAACCAACTGGCATCAATACATATAAATGCAAGACATTGACCAGCCATAAATAGGACTATAGAAGCAATATGGCTGAAAAAGAGGATTCAGTAAAACAAGGGTTCCATTAACAGGATAATGATTGAATGAGTGGATATAAGGCAACTTCAAACAGCTTGCCAAAGGGAAGCCTCATTTTTCCACTTTCTTGTACAGTATCTAATTTCTAGCTCCTCATTTCCTCTGTGAGCTGATAATTATGAAATTGTAAATAAAGTGTCATCTTTCTTGCAACAAATCAATGAACAGAAAGCTCCTATCAACAATGCAGATGTTTCCTAAAGCTCCTGCTGATTATTTCCTGAATGTCTATCCCACAAACCACGCAGCAAGTTCTTTGAGAACAAGGAATCCTCTCTACCCCATAACAAATACAGCTTCTATGTGTGTGTGTACGTGTTTAAAAAAAGGACTAAGAAATAATATGCAACTGATAACAATGAATCACCACAAAAATCCCCATCTGTTACCAATTTCAAATAGAAATTTAGTCCTTTCCAAATGCTGTGGTACAAATACTAGAAAAGAGAATTCCTACTAATTGTATATTTGTTCCTACAGATGCAGTAAAATTGTTTTTGCATTCCTTATTACAGAGTATATACCAATAGCACTCCCATATACACAATTATATGTGGGGCATCCCTCTCCATATAATATCAATACAATTTAAAATAATTTCACCCCAATAGAAACAGGAAAATTAATTTTAAGAAGAAAATAAATAATTCCACCTTTATTTCTCCTGCTATCCTTATAATACAACATCAGCTTTGTATTATTAAAAAATAAAAAATTCTATGGGTGACTAACTAGGCCTTCAGGTTCACTACTAAAGCCTGAGCTTGTCTACTAATAAAGGAACATTATGGGGAAGTTTGTTTTAAACAGTCTTCCAGCCTAACAATTATTATAGATATTTTCACTTTTGTAAAAAGCTCCCACCTTCTGCATCCTGTTTGTTTCAATTATTCAGGGCAACCCAGGCTGATAATTACACAGTACCCAGTTGCTGAGTAAAAGTGATGGTTAATTAGCCAGCAGGAAAGATCGATTAAGATCCAGCAGGGCATCTTGTGAGGTTCTCACATTCCTGGAGGGAATAGATTCTGGCTGTGCCCTTTGAAAGGATAAAACTCACTGCTTCTATGGAGTTTCAATGAGGTTTCTAAAGTAGATGCTAAGATCGGTCAGCCACACAAATTAAGTCCCAGTTATAAACCTGCAGATGCTCTTCCTTTTCTAAGAACACTCAGATCAAACCTTCTGAATCACATTGGCACCAAATTGGAAAAGGCTTAAAGTAATGCTCACTTATCCCCAACTCTCTTTCAGTTACTACATTTAAAGTAAGAGATGGTCAAGAAGTATACTGTAAAGGAAAGTTTTTATTTCTTCCTCCCTACACAGGTGTATGCATCTGCCAGATGCTCACATTCTAAAAGGCACAAATTAGGTTAGGGTCTCTTATTTAAAAAAATAATAATAATAATAACATAACAAGCATCATCTCAACCCAGTCTAAAACAATCCAATATGGTCAAAGAATTAACTGGATAAATCTGATTTACATTTTTTTTATTAGGAAAAGAGATGTGGAAGTAAAATTGGGACCAAAAATCATAATGAAAATTAATTATCTCATACTGCCTAATATCTCCCCTTTAGTAACTTGAACAAGCATAAATGTTTAGCTTTTCACACATTTTGCAAAAGTGTTCAATAAGACCAGCATCATCCAAAGCTAAAAGCAGAACTATTATCTTAAGACACATAATTATCAAAATGTTCTAGTTTGGTAAACTATACTAACTATATCTTCCTACCTCCAATTCAGTTTAGTAAATATTTATTAAGCCTAATGGCCATGGCTAACTTATCTTTCATTTAAATAAATAAGTAAACATATATACATACAAAAAATATTCATTAAGCCTCTACAAAGTATAAAGAACTATGATAGGTATGTCTCACCTTGTTAATTTATGAACTACTAAAGTAGGTTTTACTGGTTATAAACTATTTTAAAACTTATGAAGAAGAATAATGGGACCATTTATACAAACCTAGTCTTGATCTGCTGAAAGCCCCGAAGAATATGGTCTCTGTGGTCCCTTGCAACAGCACCGAGGTTCTCATTCCTCAAACCTTCTGCTAGAAACTCCTCGGCATCTAAAAGGAAGGGAAGTTGATCAACATAAAACAAGTACTAAGGGCGAAAGAGGAAAAACCTGAAGAATTAAGAAATAGATATTATTTTCTCTTTAAAAACTTTAATATTGCCAAATAATGTGAATGTGATTAATACCACAGACTTGTATAGTCAATAAGGGTTAAAAGGGTAAATTTTATGTTGTGCATATTTAACCAGAAGAAAAAATAAAACTGTATATGTGCCTATAAGTGACACCTTTTGATATATTAACAATAAGAGAAAAATTATTTTCTGAACTATTTTAAAGAAATATTTAAGTAGTAATTATCACTGATGGCAGAGGATGGACTGTCATTTCCATAAGCATGTAAATAGCACAAACAATTCATGGAAGGTCACAGGCCAATAGAAGCTACAAATAGAAATACCAACAGAGGTGCAATAAAAAACAGAGCTGAACTGCAAAATCAAGAACAAAAAGTGCAGGCATTCGATGAGGAAAAATTAATTAGCAGATGCATCATCAATGAAAATGACAATGCAACCAAGTGAAGTAGCACATATGGAAAAGAAAAATGTGTCCAAGGGAAGGAAACTGCAATTAATGTAAGCATACATCATAAACTACAGACATGTAAATATATAGTGTGAAACAAATCATGTTATGTTGAAAGAAATTGGGAGGCACCTACAAATTTTCAAAGACAAAATATATTGATAATGATTACAATAGCTAGAAATACTAGCTACACACTTATTATGCATAAAAGGGTTATCATTCCTTAAAAAGCAAATAAATAATATAGTTAAATTTTTTCACTTCCAAAAATAGTGCCTGTAATATAAAACTGTATCATATATACTATCAAAATAATGTTAGAATTTATACAGTTGGGTCACATAAGCACACCTAAAAATCAACATCACCAAACAAAAATATCCCAGGTAGCCATCACCAACATTTTTGACATAGAGACCACCATCGACTTCTAAGCTCTGCATCACATCTATTCTATGTGTCATTTAATAGGTTCCTCAAGGTCCTATGAAGGCTAAAGAATGAAGAAATGGGAAGTTGAACTAGGAGATAAAAATAATTGGTATCCAAAAGTCAATCAATGCAACATCGTATTAGTAGAATAAAGAACAAAGACCACACAATCATCTCAACAGACACAGAAGAAGGAAAAAAAACCATTTGACAAAATTCAGTATCTCTTCATGATAAAAATCACTCAACAAACTAGGAATAGAAGAAAATTTTCTCAGCCCAATAAAGAGCATCTGCAAAACCCCGCCGGTAGCATCATGCTTAGTAGTGAAAGACTGAATGCTTTCTCCTGTCGCTAATGTCAGGGACAAGACAAGAATGTCTGCTCTCACCATTTATACTCAACTTTGTACTGGTGCTAGCCAGGGCAATTATGCAAGAAAAGAAAATTAAGAGAGTCCAGATTATAAAAGAAGAAGTAAAATTATCTCTACTTTTAGATATGATCTTGTATATAGAAAGCCCTATGGAATCCACTAAAAAATTATTAGAACTAATAAAAAAGTTCACCAAGTTTGCAGGCTACAATATACAAAAATCAACTGAATTTCTATATAGTAGCAGTGAACTAAAAATGAAATTAGAAAAATTCCATTTAAGATAGCATAAAAGAGAATTAAATATATAGAAATAAATTTAACAAAAGAAGCACAAAACTTAAACTCTGAAAACTATAAAATGTTGTTGAAAGACATTAAAGACCTAAATGGAAAGACATCTCATGTTCATAGATGAGATTTACTATTGTTAAGATGGTAATACTTCTCAAGTTGATCTAAAGCAAAGAATTATAAAAAAAACTTCAATAAATTCTTAGAAACTGAAAATTAGAAAGACCTTATTTTATGACCACAATGATATATAACCAGAACTTAATATTAAAAAGAGTAAACAGACCCCTCCATACTCAGAAGTTAAAAACACACTCTTACCTACATTGTGGGTTAAATAGGAAACAAAACTATAGTTACCACCTATTGAGAAAATAGCCTGTATAAAATATTATAGAGCAGCATTGTACAGAGTGACAATTTACGGACTTAAATTTTTCCAGTGTTAAATAAGAAAAAATTAAAATAAATTAAATGAGCATCAAACTCAAGTAATCCAAAAAGAGCAATAAAACAAGCCTATGGAATACAGGAGAAAGGAAACAATCGAGATAAAAGCAGAATTAATAAATCAGAACATTGGTTGTCTAACTGTGCTCTCTGGAGTCATAAGTTTCTGCTAAGGAAGAAAAGGAGTGCGGGGAGGTCAACTGAGTGGGACTCTGAGAAACTCCCTCCCTTCTCCTCACTTTCCTTTGATTTAATCACAAGACTTGAAAAATAAAAATTTCTAAAACTGAATTGAGAAGTAGAAAAATGGAATCCTGAATAGGCTAATAATGATTTAGGGAAAAGAGGAAAAAGTTGTCAAACTGTTAAAAATTTCAGATTCAGCCTGATCAGTGATGGTGCAGTGGTTAGAGCATTGATCTGGGATGCTGAGGTCCCAGGTTCGAAACCCCAACGTCACTGGCTTGAGCGCAGGATGACCAGCTTAAGCACAGGGTCACCAGCTTGAGCGTGGGATCATTGATATAATCCCATGGTCTCTGGCTTGAGACCAATAATTGCTGGCTTGAAGTCCAAGGTACTGGCTTGAACAAGGGGTCACTGGCTTGGCTTGAGCACCCTGGTCAAGGCATGTATAAGAAGCAATCAGCCTGACCAGCTGGTGGCGCAGTGATGGAGCGTTGGACTGAGATGTGGAGAACCCAGGTTCGAGACCCCGAGGTCACCAGCTTGAGCGCGGGCTCATCTGGTTTGAGCAAGGCTTACAGCTTGACCCCAAAATCGCTGGCTTGAGCAAGGGGTCACTCAGTCTGCTGTAGCACCCCAGTCAAGGCACATATGAGAAAGCAATCAATGAACAACTAAGGTGCCACAAGGAAGAAATGCTTCTCACCTCTCTCCCTTCCTGTCTGTCTGTCCCTATCTGTCCCTCTCTCTGACTCTCTCTGTCTCTGTCACAAAAAAAGAAGCAATCAATGAACTAAAGTAAAGCAACTATGACTTCCTGCTTCTTATCTCTCTCCTCCCTCTCTCTCTTCCTTCCTGTCTCTCTCTCAAAAAGAAAAAGTTCTGTAAGATTTCTTTAAGAGTGCTCAGAATATCTCTTCTGAGAGTTCTATAAAGATCATGGCCTGTTACATCAGGATGCCTTGGGCTCCTGCAACTGCAAAACCCACTGTGAAAACCATCACTAACTGTGTAAGAACACTCTTGGGGCACCTCTAACATCACAGCACTCACTATATAGAATACCTGATGACCTTCAACTGGTGAGTGAGCAACACCACATGATGTAAATGTATTCACACCAAAGACAAAATCAAAAACATACCATCAATATCTCACAGTTTTTTCTAAATGCCTTTATTCCTCAACAAATATTTATTGAGGAATTATATTCTAATTACTGAAAAACTGAACAAGATAAATCTTAACTTTATCTTAAAAGTTTAGAGTCTAGCAAAAAAATACAGACTTAAACGATTAGAATGAATTGTGATAGAAATTGTAATAAGAAAAGTGGGGGAGCACAGGCCCACAGTAAGTACCTAGTCTATAGAGGAAGGTAAGTCAGAGAAGACCTCTCAGAGAAGAGGTCTTATATCTGAAGTTTTTTATCTTTTATCTGAAACCCCCAAATTAACAGGCCAAGTATGTATGTCGTGGGTGGAAGGGAGATGGGAAGTTGGTGGAATGAGGGAAAGAATGGCACATGCATAGGAACATCATGTGCAAAGGTCCTGAAATGACAGATCTCAGTGAGAGAGACTGAAAGAATTTCAACTTGGTGAGCAGAACATAAAGTTAAGGGCAAGAGGAACAGTAAAGAAAGATTATTCTAGAAAGCAGGCTTGTACTTTTAGTACAGTATTTTGCACTAAAAGTAATATACAATGATTTAAAATCCTATATATATATATATATACATATACCTTTTTTGTATTTTTCCAAAGTTAGAAGCAGGGAGGCAGTCAGACAGACTCTCGCATGCCCACCAGGGGGCAATGCTCTGCCTAGCTGGGGCATTGCTCCGTTGTGGCTGGAGCCATTCTAGCACCTGAGGCAGAGGCCATGGAGCCGTCCTCGTTGCCCAGACCAACTTTGCTCCCATGGAGCCTTGGCTGTGGGAGGGGAAGAGAGACATAGAGAGGAAGGAGAGGGGGAAGGGTGGAGAAGCAGATGGGCGTTTCTCCTGTGTGCCCTGGTCTATGCCCTGACTGGGAATAGACCAGGAATTGAACCTGGGACTTCCACACACCAGGCCGACGCTCTACCGCTAAGCCAACTGGCCAGGGCCAATTTAAAGTCCCATATTTAAAAGATAAGCACAGCTTGGACAAAAATGCATCTTCCTATTATAATTAACAGCTGCCCTAAAACATAGATTCCTCAGCTTCCAGGCAGCCTATATATTCCAGCAAGTAAGAGTAGAGTAAGAAAATAGGCAAGAAAGACAGAGGACAAGGGAATATGGTAGGTATGATATGATCATCATACCCCTGGGAAATACCACTGCGGGATCCGAGGCTAGCTGGGAAGATTCGGAGTTAGCAGGATGCACCCAAAATCACTAGGTTTTGCAGACTGGTCAAAGTTTCTGACATTCCCCCAAATCTTTAACTCTGTCCATTTACAAAGCTACTCTTTTGTTATTTGGAGGAGAATAATGTCTTATAGGTCACATTTCAAACAACTAAAAGATAAAGGTTGCCTCCATCTGTTCTCTAAGTAATAATCCTAACATACTGAGAGAAAAAAAATATTTAGGTTGGTGTTCCCCAACAGTCACAAACATTTTGTGTTGATATATATTTCTACAACTCAAAAGTTTGCTTCAATCAACTTTGTACATAGAAGCAGCATGAATGACCAATGCTGCTGAAAACAATTCCATCAACCAAAAACCAGTCAAAGTGTTCCTGGAGGAGATATTTTGTGAAAGTATCTGAACCACTAAAGCAGAACTCACACTTGTAAAAGGAGGATAGCATACGTCTCTTCCTATGCTGGCATTACACATTTGAGATTTTTGTTTGTATGCAAAAGGGTGAGCACAGGCTAAAATGACTCACCAAATTAATTTTACGAAGTTTAATTCTGGACTGTATTTCATGTCCTTTCTCTGATAAAAAGAAGTCCCCACATATTTGCAAATATTCTTTAAACGTGAATGGTTGTCCTGGTAGACATGAGCAGAGAAATATTCATGCTTTCGTTGTTGATGATTTTATTGTCATTTTGCTTCAACAGCTTTTTGTTGGCTTCTGCCATTATTCCTCATCCCATCTCTTTGGCCCCCTCCTCATAGCACAGCACTTCCAAGCGTGTTGGCAGCCCTACTTTCAATGGGAGATGTGGCTGAAGGTGAGGAGGCAGGAGAGGAAGAGAAGGAGAGGAGGAGAGAACATTTTATCCTTCCGCTATGGGTCCTTCCACGGCTTCTCAACTCCCACCTCAGTAAGGCCCTTTTCTGCTCTCATTCTGGCCCTTTAAAATGTTTCTTCCCTGGCCTGATCTGTGGTGGCACAGTGGACAGAGCATCAACCTGGAACGTGGAGGTTGCCAGTTTGAACCCTGGGTTTGCCTGGTCTAGACACATAAGAGAAATAATCAATGAACAACTAAAGTAAAGCACCTATGAGTTGATGCTTCTCGCCCCCCTATCCCTCTCTCTTTTTATAAAAATAAATAAAATCTTTTTTAAAATAAAAATGTCCTTAATCCTTATGACCTCAACTTGGCTCTCATCCAGCTCCTCACTCCTTCCCCAGCCCTACCCATTGGAGTCACTCCCCAGTCACAAAGACCATCAGAGCTTGAAGTTAGGGAACAGGTAGAGAAAGAGTGGGCTCTCACAGTGACCCAGGCTTCAGGACAGAAGGATTTCTAAAGTCCCAAGTTGGACGATTGTACCCCCATCAAAATATTGTTTATAGTTTTCTCCTTTAGGTGTAATACTCACAAGGTGTTTGTTTGTTGTTTTCTAAAATGGGCTGGCTTAGGAACCAGCTTGAAAACTACGATTCTTTTTCCTGTAAAAGCATCGTTCTATAAGAAAACACCTAAGTAAAAATTGGAAAACTGTATTTTTTTCCACCAATGTAAAAAAAAAAAAAAAAAGAAATTGTAGGAACAGGATGCGACTTCAGCCTCACCTGTGCTTAAATTTTCAATAATACCTAATGTCTTTTTCTAATAAAAGACATTTATGGTCTTTGTTTAGAAACTGGTAAGTAGGATGTGAGATATACATATCTGGATGAATGCCATGCAGCAGTGAGAAGTAGTACACTGGATGACTTCAGAGCAGCATGGACAAAAAATAAAGTGTTCATCAAAAAACAAGATACAAAATGAAATGTAAAGTGCCAGGCCCAAAAAAGAAGTTTATCTTGTAGATACTTCATTCTAAACACTTTGGAAGAGTGAAAGCCTTAAAGGCCAGAACTTTTCCCTTCCAGGTTGGAGATGGGACCCTGTATGGGCTCAGGGCAGGGTTTGGAGATAGAAAAGCATTCTTGGTATTACAGAGAAGAAGAGAGGGAGGCAGGACTCCTAGCGGACCTCTGTTTGGATTGATGATGACAGGCAGGGAGTAAAGGTCTGTTGGCATCCTCCTCAGGACCTCCATGAGTGAACCTCTAACAGGAAAGCCTCCTTACAGTGAGCCTACCCACCTTGCCATACACAGCAAACCACACCTGCTAAAACACAACCGTCTCACTCTGAAAATACTAATAGATAACCACATTTTATTTTAGATATCTGGGTATTCTGAACATTAAATTAAACATCACAAGTATCCCTTTAAGTTACATTTTACTGTTTTGCAGAAGAAATCTGCATGGTGGTTAATCCAACTTCTACCAAGTCTCATGGACGGATTTGGTAGAAACAACTATTTCTGATTCCTGTCACTTGAACACTGAGATATAAGACCATTAGAACTTCTGCAGTCACTCTTAAATATCTCATTAAATCAAACCTCTAAAATGTCAGTGTTTCATCTTCCTACCCTAATAATGGAAGGCTTCCTAAAACTCTTTGTCTTCTTTCATACCAATTAAATAAAAGTATCATAATGGAGGGGGGATAACTTTCAGTTTGTTCAGCACTTGTTTTAAATCTTGCATTAAATTGTTTGTCTGGTAACTAACTGTAATCCTTATATATTTTTTTGCTTTTTGTTAAGGGATAAACTAGTTTGCAAGGCTAAAATCATAGCCACCAGCTTTGTTTTGGCAAACAGGAAGTTGTCAGCATACAACAGAGAAGTTTTCAGCATGCTCTGGTTATGGTTTGCTTTAATCTACTAATTGTTTCTGCCCTATGACCCAAGAACTGTGTGGTGTTTATGTTCTTAATTCTCAGACTTTCTCTATGGGAAAAAATTACAATACCTACATACTCACAGCACAGAGAAAAAAAATAAACCCAGACACTAAAACACAGAGAGTACGTTAGATTAAGTTTCCACTAGTTGCCAGACTAAAAATCTAGGATTAACATGTCTGCAGTCTTCATTTGGGAGTCTAAGAATCTATCCTATAGAAATATTTGCATATGTACACAAAAATGCACCTACAGATATGTTTCCTAGAGCATTATATAAATATAAAAAATTTGGGCCCTGGCCGGTTGGCTCAGCAGTAGGGCGTCGGCCTAGTGTGCGGAGGACCCAGGTTCGATTCCTGGCCAGGGCACACAGGAGAAGCGCCCATTTGCTTCTCCACCCCTCCGCCGTGCTTTCCTCTCTGTCTCTCTCTACCCCTCCCGCAGCCAAGGCTCCATTGGAGCAAAGATGGCCCGGGCGCTGGGGATGGCTCTGTGGCCTCTGCCTCAGGCGCTAGAGTGGCTCTGGTCGCAACATGGCGACGCCCAGGATGGGCAGAGCATCGCCCCCTGGTGGGCAGAGCGTCGCCCCTGGTGGGCGTGCCGGGTGGATCCCGGTCGGGCGGATCCCGGTCGGGCGCATGCGGGAGTCTGTCTGACCATCTCTCCCTGTTTCCAGTTTCAGAAAAATGAAAAAAAAAAAAATGAAAAAAAAAATTGGAAACAACTTCAACATCCACCAATAGGAGAATGGTTAAATAAATTTTTGAATACTGTTCAGCAGTCTAAATATATGTGTGTAAATAGATTAATTCACATGAAAAAAATATCCAACACTGTTATGTTAAAAAATCAAGCTATCCATATATTTCTATGTTGTGTAATTATCCTACAATATAAATATATTCATGAGTTATTTTTGTAATTACAAATAAACTACATGGACCATAATGTCAACCAGAATGTCTGAAAATAAAAAGACTGCAATACCAAATGTTGGCAAGGGTATGGAGCAATGGGAACTCTCATACACTGCTAGTCGGAGCATAATAGAAGTATAATCACTTTGGAAAATAGTTTGGGGTTTCTAGTAAAATTAAACATATACCTATTCTATGACCCGGTAATTCTCCTAGATATTTACACAAGGGAAGTGAGTGCTCATGTTCACGAAGTATGTTATGCAAAAATGCTCCTAATAGCTGCATTCATGATAACCCCAGAGTAAAATACTCCATGTGCCCTGGCCAGCTGGCTCAGTAGTAGAGCATAAGCCCAGTGTGTAGAAGTCCCAGGTTCGATTTCCAGTCAGGACACACAAGAGAAGCAACCATCTGCTTCTTCTCCACTCCTCTCCCTCCCCTTCTCTCTCTGTCTCTTCATCTCCTGCAGCCATGGCTCTAATGGTTCAAGCAAGTTGGCCCCGGGTGCCATGGCCTCACCCCAGGCACTGAAATAGCTTGGTTGCTGAGCAATGAAGTAGCTGTCCCAGATGGGCAGAGCATCACCCTGTAAGGGGCTTGCCAAGAGGATCCTAGTCGGGGCACATGCAGGAGCCTGTCTCTCTCTGTCTCCCTGCCTCTCTGCTTCTCACTTAATAAAAAAGAAAAAAATTAAAAACAAAACCTCAATGTCTATTACCAGAAAAATAGATAAACGTACTGTGAGATATTCACACAATGAAATATTACTTAGCAAAAAGGATAAGATAAAAATGGTACACAGAACAACATGGATAACTCTAAAAAACAGTACATTGAGAACAGACCGAAAAGTGATATTGATCGTATGAAGTTCCAGAACTGGAAAGGAAAGTTTCTAGGATGATGGTAATGTTTATGTCTTAATCTGAGCAGTAGTCACACAGGTATATACATATATTAAAATAATCCTATTATAACATTTAAGATGTGTGCATTTTATGTATATAAATTATACCTTAATCAAAATACTAGGAAAGAAGGGAGTTAGGGAGGTAGAGCAGGAGGGAGGGAAGAAGAAAGGAAGGAAGGAAAGGATAAAGAGGCTCACAGAAAAAGTTATCAGAAGGGAAAACTGTTTAAAAGGGAGTGTGATTTTTAAGGAGGTTTATTATAATGCAGTTAACAGATATTTTCTGTAGCTAAGTACCCCAGCATACTTCTCAGACTGGCTTATGAGTATCTTAATTTTAATTCAGTTACAGTATTGGTTCAAGTAAGTATAAATATGTGGCACTGAGTACATTTTAGTAAAACTCTTATTATATGAATAAAAATTTTTATTTCCCTATAACATACTAGTACTAGAATGTCATCAATGTTAGTAGGAGACCCTAGACGAAAATTTAAGGAATTCATAAACAACTTTATCAAAGCCATTAGCCTTCAGGAAAGCTTGCTCTCTGGATGCTAAGACCACTATGTTCCTGAGCCCATATCTGTCCTATCTTCCATGAAAATCTGAATAGTAAAATTAAACAGTGGAACTCAAAGACTCCAAATCTGAAAAGCCATCTGTTATAATCACCTAACCTATAATGCAGCACTGACAAACCAGAGAAGCAAGCAATGAACTTGGAAACACAGGGGAAATAAATATGAATAAATGTAGCAGAAATTATAGGATTTCTGTAGGGTGTAATGGTTTATAACGTAAAAAAAATTAGATCTATGATAGTTATGCCAATATGTTAAAATTCTCAGATGACAGTAAAGCTTGAAACTTAACCTTATTTTTCCCATATTTAAAATGATTAAAAATTAGTTAAGTATTACACTTATGTAATGAGGTAAAAATATTATTAACTTAATAACTGGCATTAGAATTCCTCTTAGAGAGCGAACTGTCATTTTTTGGAAGGGTAAGTTGTTTCTCTGTGTGTGGGTGTCGGTGGAAACCTAAACAATTAAACATGTAGATAAACTGTCTTTTCATATGGCAAGGGGAAAAATATGTTTAAAATTTTGCTCCAGATAGAATAGAGAGGAAGTGCCAGTGAGAAGGCATAAGGCTGGGAACCACATTAGGCGAAGGGCCAGAGGGTATACTCTCTGAGGACTGGGGTGGCAAAAGGGCATTTAGGAATAAGAATGTCCGCCTGACCAGGTGGTGGCGCAGTGGATAGAGCGTCGGACTGGGATGCAGAAGGAATAAGAATGTCCAATATTCAAATTGAAATCCTTTGCATTACTGCAATGCAAACCCCTCCTCCCTCACCCAGCACCCCCTGAATCTGCAGTGATGTCTTCTACACTCTCAGGGGATTCATGTGGGTCAGGTTTTGTGGAATTCGAGGACAAGGATATGTCTAGGCCAGGGGTCTCAAACTCGCGGCCCGCGGGCCGCATGCGGCCCGCCGAACAATTTTGTGCGGCCCACAGACTAATCCACGAAGTTCAAAATATTTTGGATAAAATTAAGTAAGCCTAGGGGCCTACTTGTATTTTTCATTTCTCTAGCATCCTAGCTAGATATTAGCTTAGTTAACAGCAGTTGTGATGCAAACTACAGTTTCTGGTCGTTTTGTGACACTGAGTAAACTGCATGTACGATTGTGCTTATTGTACTGATCTTTTTTTGTTTTCAACTGCAGTGAGAAAAGTGTTGCGTAACAGTTGCCTTTTGTAGACCTAGTGCGGCCCGCCGAACGGCTGTGATCTTGCTCTGCGGCCCACATGCTGAGTTGAGTTTGAGACCCCTGGTCTAGGCCATGGTTTTTCAACCACAGCGCTAATGACATTTTGGACTGGATAATTCTTTGATGTGGGGACTGACTGTCCTATAGGAGTTCAGCAGCATCCCTGGCCTCTGCCCATCAGATGCCAGCAGCACTCTCCTCAGTTGTGACAATGAAAAATGTCTCCATGTGCTGTCAAAAGTCTCCTGAGAAACAAAATCAGCCCAGTTGGGACCCACTAATTTAGGTCTACACAACCCAGCACGGAGGGAGCATGTAGGAAAGCAGGGGAGCCTGGGAAATAAGGTGACCTTGAGAATGCTCCCTGGGAATTACCCAGATCTTGAGATGGTTAGGCTTCTACAGAGAGTAGATCTTCCCTCGGGATCAAAAAGCCTGGGCAGTCCACCTAACATGTAGGCTATACCCACAATGATGCTCAAATATTTTTTCCACTTTTTTTAAATTAGCAAACAAAGAAGGGAGGAGTAAAGAAGTAAACCTTGCAGTTTCTTTAACTGAGAGTTTTACAAAAACACAAATTTTACACACACACATACACATAAAAGCATTCTATAACAAGATAAGAAACACATATCTTTATAAGTTAGTCATCAAGCTAACTTCTCTCCTTGCTCCATAAAGTTTTTCCTAAAAATAATTACTGAACTCTAATCTAAGGAAAGAAGGAAGGAAATAGAGGAGACCCTGAAAGAACCCCTACAAACCTCCCCTAATTAAGAGGGTGTCCTCTTCCTACGTTAGAGAAGCTAGGATGAACCACCAACAACACAAAAGGCCACATCTGGAATTTCTCCTCAATGAAAAAAACTTTTTAAATTTAATTTACCAAACACTTAATGATGTTTAATACATTCCAGATACTATTCTAAGTCATTTTAAAATATTTATTCCTTTATTCTTTGTATAATTCTAGAAATAGGTACTATTATTATCTCCATTTTAGAGATGAGGAAACTAAGACCCAAAGTCACAGGTAGTAAAAAAGTAACACAATCAACGTTTGAATCTATTTAACACAGAGAAAATATGCAGGACCTTTGAGAAAACACTGAAGTTCAAAAAGAAAAGACCGTCTTGAAGAACTAGACAAAATGCCTCCCTCTCTCTCAAGTAGATTTATTATTAAAGAAAGTTTAGAAACTTTCTAATCATATTCTCAACAACATTCAAAAAGTTATTAAATCTATAAGCCAGAACTTTATAGATATAATAAAAGAGAAACAATGATTGATGAGGAAAGACTACATGGACATTTAAAAAAATAAATAAATGTTGACTTTAATAATGAAGCCAGTGACGGATGACACAATAAAAGAGATGAAACAGAGAGAGTAGATCAGGGATCCAATTTATGTTTTATATAAACCCCAGTATGGCAGAATAATACAGATGGAATAGAAGCCATGATAATAGAAGAAAACATTTCCAAGTTAAAGAAAGACCCAAGTCTATAGATTAAAAGGGTTCACTACATACCAGGCAAAATTATTAAAAATTCTAACACCTTGACAATATCTAGAAACATTTTTGAGGCCAAAGAAAAATATCCTATATACATCCGGGCAGGAAGTGAGAGGAATGTGTTATAAAAAATATGTGTATTGCCTGACCGGTGGTGGCGCAGTGGATAAAGCGTCAACCTGGAACGCTGAGGTCACTGGTTTGAAACCCTGGCCTTGTCCAGTCAAGGTACTTATGGGAGTTGATGCTTCCTGCTCCTCCCCCCCTTCTCTCTCTGTCTCTTTCTCCTCTCTAAAATGAATAAGTAAAATCTTTTTAAAAAATGCATATCAGGCTGGCATCAGATTTTTCCTTCACAAAATTGAAGATCAGAAGATAATGGGAGAACTTCTGGAGATCGAGTTGGAAGGAAAGGGAAAGAAGTGGGAGAGTATGACCCTAGAACCTCATGCCCAAAGCTAAGTTTATATGAACCTAGATAGGCACATACTCAAACCTTCAGGAGCCCAGTAAGTGCAGTATCAAAGTGTGCTTCCTGAGAAATTCACCCAGTATTATATTCTAGATTGTCATTTACTAGGGCTTTATGTGTGGTCCAAAACAGTGGTCATATATACAATGGAATACTATTCAGCCATAAAAAAGAAGAAATACTGCCATGTGTGACAACATGGATGAACCTTGAGAACATGATGCTAGGCAAAATAAGTCAGACAGGAAAAAGTTTAAAACTACATGGTTTCACTCACAGGTGGGATATAACGCTGAAAGCAACAAATGAACAAAGAAAAACAAACAAAAACTCGTAGACAACAGTATGGTGGTTACCAGAGGAAAGGAGGAAGTGGAGGGTAAAGAGGGTCAAATACACGGTGACAGATTTGACTTTGGGTGGTAGACACACAATGCAATATGAAGATCACGTATGATGGAAATGTACAGTTGAAACCTATATAATCTTATAAATTAATGTTGCCCCAATAAATTTAATTAAAAGAAAAAGATGAAACAGTAGCCACTGTGGCTACTGAGCAGCTGAAATGTAGCTAGTGCAATAGGGAACTGAATTTTTTGTTTTATTTAATTTTAATTAATTAGACTGTAAATACCCACATGTGGCTGGTGGCTACTATATTTGCATAGTCTAAATACCTAAGAGATTCAATAAAGGGTTCAAGAATGAAAAAGCCATGGTACAAAAAGTAAGCAATGAACAAGTTAAACAGGACAAAAATAGTAGTATGACAATGGTCTTAATGTTACAAAAATGAGAATATCACTTGTGATCTTCCCTATCCAGAAATTACAAGGACAATTCTTGGCTATATACACTGCTCACAAAAATTAGAGTATATTTTATTGCTTCACATTCATTTTGAAATATCCCCTAATTTTTGTGAGCAGTGTAGTTCAGACTAGCTAAGTCGACACATTGCAAAACCATCATAAAAGCCAAGTTGGAATGTAGTTTAAAGTGGGAACCCAAGTGGCCCTGGCCGGTTGGCTCAGCGGTAGAGCGTTGGCCTGGCGTGAGAGGGACCCGGGTTCGATTCCCAGCCAGGGCACACAGGAGAAGCGCCCATTTGCTTCTCCACCCCCACCCCCTCCTTCCTCTCTGTCTCTCTCTTCCCCTCCTGCAGCCAAGGCTCCATTGGAGCAAAGATGGCCCGGGCGCTGGGGATGGCTCCTTGGCCTCTGCCCCAGGCGCTACAGTGGCTCTGGTCGCAGCAGAGCGACGCCCGGGAGGGGCAGAGCATCGCCCCTGGTGGGCGTGCCGGGTGGATCCCGGTCGGGCGCATGCGGGAGTCAGTCTGTCTGTCTCTCCCCGTATCCAGCTTCAGGAAAAAAAAAAAAAAAAGTGGGAACCCAAGTGCTACCTGCTCACCGAACCCCTGATTCAGGTACACTTGCTCACCCAGCCCTGAGGAGGGAAGAATTGCCTGCATAGTTTACATGGTTTTCTCTCTGCCTATAACAGGACTGAGCCTTCAGAAGCTAAAAACATCTATGATGCTTGATAAGACTCCACTGTTTTCTAGAATGACTTAATGCAAACCATAATAAAGTAGTGTGTGACTGTAAAAAGAAATATTATGAAAATGTCAATAAATAATTCTTGTAATATAATATACATAATAAAAACAATAATTCTGAATCTAAAGTCTCAGATTATATGAGCAATCTCACATTCCACACTGGAGAAGTCAAAAGGTACTGTTTCATTCCTTATTTTTTCTTTTAAGCAAGACAGAGAGACAGAGTGATGAGAAACGTCAACAAGTAGTTGTGTCACTTTAGTTGTTCGCTGATTGCTTCTTATATGTGCTTTGACCTGAGGCCTCCAGCCAAGCCAGTGACCCCTTGCTCAAGCCAGCAACCTCTGGGCTCAAGCCAGCGACCATGGGATTAGTCAATGAATGATACCACACACAAGCCAGCAACCCTGTGCTCAAGCTGGCAAGCCTGCACTCAAGCCGGGGACCTAAGGGTTTCAAACCTGGGACCTCAAGCATCAAAGGTGGACACTATCCACTGCACCACAACCAGTCAGGCTCAGTCTTAAAAAATTTTTTTTATTTATTAATTTTTTTAAGAGAGATTGATAGAATCATCAATCTGTTCCTATATGTACCCTGACTGGGGTTCAAACCTGCAACCTTTGCCTATCAGGACAATACTCTCACCAACCAAGCTATCCAGCCAGGGCTCATTCTTAATATTGCTAATCAGAGGGACTGTTTCTTTTGTTTGGTTTGGTTTTTGTTTTTTAAGCCATAAGGGTAAATCTACCAGTGGAATAAAACCAGATTATTCAAAAGAAAATAAAAAATTACGATCTAATAAAATACTCAATAGATTCTTGCAAGTGAAAAACTGTAAGTAGAAACATCACTATACAAAATTATATACACAATATGTTCCAAGTTTTAAAGTATGAACATAAAATAAAAACTGAAATACATAAAAATTTAACAGTTGTTGACTATGAGTGACTGTACATCATCGTGTGTTTTCTAAATATTCTACAATGAGCATTATTATTTTTATAATTTAAAAAAAATCTAACAAAAAAGTATGGTCACAGCTTACCTTTCAGAATTCAACTGACCAGTAACCGCACCTATCTACAAGACAACCCAGTATCAAAAATCAAGCAAAAAATACTCTAAGCAACCAAAATACAAGTCACAAAGGCCACACCTAAAGGTTTGGATACTCCATTCATCACGACAGTCTTTCATACCTGCTTTTACACATATCTTAATTCCAATAAACTTGATTATCTAATGCTCCAGTAATACTGGGAATACAGATACACTGAGAGCAGTGAGCAGTGACAAACCTGGCCTAACAGTAGGAAGTGACAAAAATAAGAATACTAAGCAGATATAGGTATTCACAAAGCGATCCAGGTGAAATTATGGCAGCAACATTCCTGGATAACAGAATATAGTTCCAAGACTATGATAATAGATATTTATTCACTATCACAATTCTAAGTTAAAAGTATTCTGAACATAGACTAGTGGGTTGAGGAAGTGAGAAAAATTCCCAATGTATTTTACAGAAAAAAAAATCACAAATGTTTATAATAAATAAGATAAGAGAGCTTAAAGAGAATATCCTCAGTTATCCAGAGCAAGTCATGCCTGTGAGTTCCACAGAGCTGGAGTTTTACTATGTTAATAGAATTTTATGGTTGGCTGCATTGACCAATACAAATCTGGAGAACAATCTGGAAGGAAATGATTAATGACTGCCTCTTTCCAAGGAAGTTTAAAAATAAGTAACCATAGGCATATCAGAATCAGCATTAACATAGCAATTGCTACTAAATGCAGCCCGGTTGTGGATGTTATTTTGGCTTTAATCCATATTCCAAGCAGGATTTAGGTACTTTGTAGGTAGTTGGGCCCTGTTACCTATTAGGGTAAAATCAGTAATTTCCATTCCATCACATAAAATACACTGTGAACCAAAGAAATATTTATCCTCCCTCCTTCATACTTGCCTCTGTGCTTCTGACTTCAGAAGCCAGGCTAGAAAGACAAGGAAGAAACTGATTATGTTTCTATCTGTGGAACAAAGATTATGCAAACAGCCAGTACTCCATTGTTTTTGTTTTCAGCATGGTTATCACATAACAAAAACATAAAGATAACCTCTATATCTGAAGCCTGATTATTTAAAAACAGACCTGAATATTTCCTCCTTTTTCAAGAATGCAGTAAGCAGCCTTCATTTCACTTATCTATAAGGTACTTATGTGCTGATAGGGACTAGTTACTATTTCTATATGAGAGCTTGATAGAGTCTATCTAAGAAAGCTGTTTCCTGAATTACACTAGAAGCCTCCCCCTACTTTAACATTTGCCAAAAATCCAAGAAAGCATTAAGGAAAAAAAATCCCACACCCCCACAGAGCTAAGTGAAAAATATAATCACAGTCCTGATTAATGGTCCCTTAGCACCCTGATCTTCCCAAGCGCCTATTTGTCTTTTATTTGTTCCTTTTTCTTAAAACAACAACAAAACATTATTGGTTGTTTTCTTCTGATTACAAAAGAAATATATGGTCATTGTCACAGTTCAAACAACTCAAAAATGTATGAAATATAATTAATAATCTCTCTCTCTCCCACTCTCACTCCTCTCCCAAGGAAACCAATGCTAACAGCTTGGTAAACGTTCTTCCTTAATCCTTCTTTGGTTTGCACAAACATATATAACATAAAGGTTTCTTGGGGGGATAGCTCTTTTGTTTTCTGTCAAAATGGGATATTATATATATTATTGTGCACCTTGCTTTTTAGTTTTAAAAATCTGTTAATGGATACTTTCCAACTACACACACACACACACACACACACACACATACATATACACCCATCTCATACTTTTTAATGGCTGCAAAAGATTCCATAAGATGAATAATTCATTCCTATAATTGCCCCACTTTCCCCAACTCACGAACATTTAGAATATATTCTTATATAGACTTCATGTCCTTTCATTTCAGTAACACAGATTCCTAGAAGTGGAGTTTCTGGGTTAAATGAAACATTTTCAAATGTTTCAAATCTTATCCTTAAAGAAAATTAATTGTATACCTCCAGAATTTCTGCTCCCTTCTTCATTATGCAAAATTTTTGCATTAACCTTTCACAATGTTTTGCATATTTTATTTTTTAAAGCATACACATTATGTCAAAAACACCCCTGTCATTTATGCCTGTATAGTTATAAATAAATAAATGCTTAAGTTATTGCTGTGATGGCCAGCATTAAATCACTGTGCAAATGCTTATGCCTTGGTTTATGAAAGTAGTAATTCATTGTGGAAACTCCACCCCCACAGCCATGTGGCAGTACTAAAGGGGCAGCCTTCTCACCCTGTGTCTCCCTCCACTGAGTAACAGTATAGAGATCAGAAGATCAGGACCTAATTGTCAACAGTCAACCTTAAAAAGCGTGGTGGGAAAGGAGGGAACAAGTAAACAGTAACGTGTACTAAATTGATAGCCATTATGGGCTCCTAATATCCACAAATAATTTGGAGTACAATGAATAATTCTGCTGGTCTACACCAGATACAGTGTTCCATAAAAAAGAAAACCTATAACCAATATGTTGCTGTGATTACATGAACCTCTCAAGAACACATTCTTCAAACATTTTTCAATAGAATTATTGGTTAAGTCCCATCTTTACATTTTTTCCTCTACTACTTCAGATTCAGACTCTAATTACAATTAATCTCCATTCATATCCTGCTCTACTTGTCAGCAAACAAAGGTTCTGCTTTAGAAGGAGATCTGAAGACTTCAATTAAAAACAGTCAGCTAACAAGAAAATAATCTAAGCTGAAGGAAGGTGGCAGGTGCAGAAATGAGTTGTTTACCAAAGTGTCAGTTTTGAACAATAAAGAACTGCACATAAAAAATGGTGAAGGAGTGGATCTCATTGCAAGGCTCTAAAAATAAAAAGGAATTTTCTACTAAGGCTGAAGACAAAATGGAAATATGGTTTAAGGCACTTAGGAAATAGGTTCTGGCTGCTTGGCTCAGTGGTAGAGCATCGGCATGTGGAAGTTCTGGGTTCAATTCCCAGTCAGGGTACACAGGAGAAGCTACCATCTGCTTCTTTACCCCTCCCCCTCCTCTTTTCTCTCTCTTCCTCTCCTGCAGCCATAGCTCAACTGGTTCTAGCAAGCTGGCCCCAGGCGCTGAGGGTGGCTCCAAGGCCTCATCTCAGGTGCTAAAGTGGCTTTGTTGCCAAGCAATGGAGCAGCAGCCTCAGATGGGCAGAGCATCCCCCTGCAGTGGGCTTGCCGGGTGGATCCCAACTGGGGCTCAAGCAGGAGTCTGTCTCTCTGTCTCCCTGCCCCTCACTTAAAAATAATAATAAGAAGAAGAAGAAGAAGCAGCTTGTAAAATAGGTTTCATCTCATCGAATACCAATAAAAAGAGGGTTCTTGGTATCTTTAAATTTAAATGCCAAGGTGGGATTGAACATTTTGCCACAGTCCCTTTTCTCCTGTAAATTAGACATTTGCCGCCTTTCCTTTCATATCAGAGAGTAAACCATAGTAATGCAAAGGCCGAGGGAAGACTGGAGGGCTTCCTCTTCAACACCCAGATGATGTTCTTCTACCCTGCAAACACTATCTTACTCTGAAATTTTACATTTATTCAGGTCATCGACTTTGGAAACTACACCTCAAAAGAAATACCTAGTTGACAGCTTTACACAGAAACAATCCAGAATGGAAACAGTGCTACAAACAGAGACCAAAAGGACTTGCCAAATATTTGATTAGGAGGCATTTATACCAAGATAACATGTAATGGAGATATAAAACCAATTAAATCTAGAGAAACTGGAAGAAGAAGAAAAAAAAGTACCGCTTGCCAAATGTATGACCTGCCCAAAGCAGGCCATCTGTTAAAATATGTGTCAAAAATGTCACTGAGATGCCAAAAGGCTTACTTCTGAGCAGTTTCCTCCTGGGGCCCTGATGCTAGCACAGATTCCTGGCCTCTGTCTTTTCGGGAAGGTCAGTTACCGGAAGGCAAGTTCCTTTCACCAGCAGAAGTGTGAACTGAGCAGACGATATTGCCCATTAGCAAAAAGTCTCTCTGGAGTGTTTGGAGGATGTGTTGAGTGTTAGCGAGCATGGCCTCAGCTCTTAAAAGGACTGCTTAGTCACTGGACTTTGCAGGTGAACACGCCACAGCGGGGCACTTCTAGAACAGGAAGAAATGTAATACTGAGGGTCGGCCTGCCCTGCGTGGATAGAGACCCCAGAATCTGCGGGCTGGTGACAAAAACTCACATCTCCCCATAGGCCTTGGCCAGAGGGTCCTACGGCCCCTTTGAGAGCCTAGGGGAGCTCTAAGCTGGAGGGCAAGGGCCTTCTGTGACAGAGAGTCACTGGGATGGGGACGGAGGGAGGGAGGAGGCGCAAACCTACAGACCTGAGTCTTGAGGAGAAAGGGGCAGATTGAAGATCAGGCCAGGTGGCCTGGGAGGGGGTGGTGTAAAAGGCTGGCCTGAAGTTGGCAAAAGCCTGGGAGGCGAAGTGGGGGCAGCGGCGCCCTGAGCAAAAGGACTGTGGAAGTGAGGGAGCGCAGGGGCCGCCGAGGCGAGCGCTTGACGCTGCCTTTGCAGGGCCGAGGACACCAGAAGCCTCGAGGTTCCAGAAGGTGACGGGCGACGGAGCGGGACGCAAGCCCAGCCTCGGGGGGCGCTGGCGGCTCCTGTGCTGCCCGCTGCTCGGCGCTGGAGGGACCTCCCGGAGGGCCGGGGCGTTACCTGCCAGGAGCCAACAGATCTCCTCGGGGAGGGCGGCGGCGGCCTGCATGTGGCGGGGCGGCGGGAGGCCGGGTGTGAGGCGGGAGAGGGCCGTGAAGGCCTGACGCCGAGGCTGGCGCGCGGGCAGGCGGCGGGCGGCGCGGCGGAGGCACCTGGACCTCAGTTGCCCGCGCCGCTGTCGCCGCGGGGCCGAGCCGCAGGGCGGGGCCGCGCTCAGGAAGTGGCGCGCGCAGCGGCCGGGGCGCGGGGGCGCGAGGGGGACACCTGTGCGCGGAGCACGCGGCGCGCCCGCGCGCGCCCTGAGAGGGGGGACGCGGAGCCTTGCCTGCGGGGCCCAAACTGTACTCCCTCAGACCCCCCACCAAAACAAAAGACTAAGCGCGACTCCACGGAACCACGCCTCTTGGAAACCTCGCATCCTAAGCACTGGACAGTTGACCTCAAGGGGCAGGTGTAAAAGCCACATTGTTGCCCAGAATGGGACACGAGGTGGTGCAGGACGCAGAATCTGAGGAAGAGACTGGAACCCGCCAAGCCTAGCAGCAGTCAGTTCCCAATCCAGTACCCACATCCACGCCCAGAAACGAGCGCACAACGTTCCCTCTGCCAGACAAACCAGAATGTTTAAGGATAATACAGAGCCATCAACATTTGGGAGAATCAAAGAGATGGACACTAGGAGCTAGAGCAGGGATCCCCAAACTTTTTATACAGGGGGCCAGTTCACTGTCCCTCAGACTGTTGGAGGGCCGTACTATAAAAAAAAACTATGAACAAATCCCTATGCACACTGCACATATCTTATTTTAAAGTAAAAAAACAAATACAATATTTAAAATAAAGAACAAGTAAATTTAAATCAACAAACTGACCAGTATTTCAGTGGGAACTATGCTCCTCTCACTGACCACCAATGAAAGAGGTGCCCCTTCCGGAAGTGCAGTGGGGCCGGATAAATGGCCTCAGGGGGCCGCATGCGGCCCGCGGGCAGTAGTTTGGGGACCCCTGAGCTAGAGTGTCGCTTTCTCCCTAAAGCTGAAAGGGTGTGAGAAAAGGAAGGGGTGACCCAGGGAGGAAAGGAAGGGGTGACTGAGAGGGGAACCCAGGCTTTCCCCTCTAAGAGCTGTCAAAGGGAGGAAAGTGAAAGACAAGATCACAGATACTTGGTTTTTTCTCTCGCTCACAGCACAATAGGTGTCAATGTCCTGGTGTGATGCACACTGTAATATTGCAAGATGTTACCACTGGAGGAAGGAAACTGACAGGATCACTCGGTATCATTTCTCATAACTTGTGTGAATATGCAGTATCTCAAAATAAAGGTACCAAATGCCATGAAGAAAGTATCAAGTGCCATGG
This sequence comes from Saccopteryx bilineata, assembly GCF_036850765.1. Classification (NCBI taxonomy): domain Eukaryota; kingdom Metazoa; phylum Chordata; class Mammalia; order Chiroptera; family Emballonuridae; genus Saccopteryx; species Saccopteryx bilineata. The sequence continues at coordinate 377,155,799 of NC_089491.1, forward strand.
GTGTAAAAAGGAGGGAGATGAATAAAGGAAAAGGAGGGAAGTGCCACGTATGTGTGTTTAACTGTTCACGTGGCATTTGAGATGGGCTCTGAACACCTAGATTTTGAAGAGGCAGGATGGCTTTCCAGGTGGAAGAGCCAGAGTAAGCAAAAATGGAAAAGCCTCCTTCCTGAGGAACAGTTAATAACCCTCTTTTGCTGGGTGGTATAGGGAAATGATGGTCGTCAAGAAAAATGGACACTGTATTGTAAAGGGTCTTAAAAGTCAGAATGAGGGACTTTACCCTTTAAGTCCCACTCAGTTGGGACTCAACTGAGTGGGGTCTGGGGAGCCACTGACAAATTTGGAGCGGGAGGTTGACCTAACCTGAGCTCCTGTGTAGTGTGTGATCTCGCACATCTCGCTCCCCTCTACCCTTTTCCTTCTTTATGAAAAATGGAGTTTCTGTTCTCAGACTCTGCCCGCAGAATATGTGGGCAGGATTGGGAGTGGTAGAGAGGACACAGGGGAAAGATGGGTCTATCGTTTTTTACAGCAGCCTCAGAGGAAATAATGATGGATGAAATCATGGACATGGGGACAGGAGCAGCAAGGGGAAATTGTCCAGAAGGATGCATAGTAGCATGCCTGCCTCCTGGCATAGTTTCCCCTCCAGAGGTACAGTCTCAAGTGTTGGGGGCTTAATCCTTTATGGGATGCTGTAGCTTTGAGCATCTTTACTAATCTATTCCCTGCTATCCAAAGAGAATTGGTGCGGTGGTTTCAGGATCACATGACCCATCCAGAAGTTGCTGCAAATTAAAGTAGGGGTGGGAAACAGAGGCTGGCAGGAGTCTCTGGGGTATCTGGCTCCTACTATTCCTCCTTTTTGCCCTGGGAAAGTTCATCACAGGCATGCTGCCTCCTCCAGGCTTCAGAAGGAATACCACTTCCCTGCTGGGGCATTCTCACCACACTCACTGCTCCTTCTCTAAAATTGTAGCTGCTCTGGAATCATTTTTGAGTACTTCCGACATGTGTTAAAAGGCAAGGGAGGATATATGGGAACTTTCTTTACTATGGTTGCAATTTTTTCTCTCAATCTAAAACTGTTCAAAAAAAAAAAAAAAAAAACTACAGAGGAAACAAAATCCCTCCTATATGTAACCCTAGAACTTAACCTTGCGTCCCCTCTCAGCAATGGGAGGAAATTTGACAACTACCCCTTCTTCTTCAGAGGTATTTGTCAGATGCTAATATAGGTTACAAGCTAATGAGTTGTTTGATGAGGAGCAGTAAACGCAGGTAATTGCAGGTCCTCTCGGCCTCACTACCTGTCATAGCTTCCTTATACTGAGGGCTGCAGCAGGAACTTGTGGAGCCGGGATTCTGCATCCATTCTAGGTTTCAGAGAGACAAGGGTAGCGGGAGGCGCAGGGCTTGGTGGTGCGCAGTGGGTGACTGGCAGATTCCAATAGGGCATTGTCATGTTGCATCAAGGTTCCTCGTTGCAGACAGAAACCTGCCTCCACACATGAGCGCAGCCCCTCCTTAATCATCTGAGGACCCTGGTTCAGCAGTCAGCCTCACTCCTAATGACATTCTGTTAAATGGACAAATTCCTTTGAAGCCTTGTCCTTCTTTGAAATCCAATTTCGCAGGAAGCCAAATCTGATTGGGGGTAGCCATGGAAACGACACCGAGAAGTCTTAGAGGAGGTGGAGAGAAGCAAGGCAAAATGTGATAGTCAAGAGTCCTTTACTGCTCTGTCGGAAATATCAAAAGGATCTGGAGAGGTTGGCAGCAGACGAGTCCCTGCCCGGGTCCTGTTCTGTGTGGCTGGGTACCATGTGGCTGTCATGAGAGTAAGCAGCCAGCTGTCCCCACACACAGACGGGGAGAGGGGGGTGGAGCAGAATACACAAATCCCAGGTCTGTCTGCCTTCCTTTTCTTCCCCTCCCCCAGCCCCAATTCCAGCAAGATCTTAGCATCCCCCTCTTAGCTGTCTGGCCTTTAAAGACAAACAACAAAAGAATGACAAGGTTAAAATACAAGGCCCTCACAGATAAGAGGTCCTTTGGAGCAGAGGCCACAAAATTAATCTGAAATTCCTTGTAATTAGATAAGATAAGAGTATCTAAAGAGATGCAGACCAGGCAGGAATGGAGTCCGGCAGCACAACAGGCAGAAAATACACGGCCTGGTCCACCAGGGCCCCTCACACGCTGTCAGCATACAGAAGACACAGAAAACAGGGCCCATGCCAGCCTCCGGGCTGCTCAGAGATGCCATCTACATGTTCTCATGCCAGGTGGGCACTCACTAAATTTGCATCCATGGGGTGTTCAGAGCGCTTAATCAGGAAGAAACAAGAGCATCTGGCACCCAGAATGGCGTGGGGTGGGAACAACTGCAAGCAAAGCAGGGGCTGGCTGGCATTGTTCTGCCCGGCTGAGATGGGTCTGGAGAGGAGACTTCAGAGGTCAGGTTCTTAGGCTTTATTCTGAGCTGGCCATTGATCCCTGGCTGCTGGGTCATGACACACAGCAAAGCTGACGTCTGCCCTGTGGATCTGTGACCACTGCATCTCAGACCTTCAGTCCCAACCCCATCATCCGGGTTTATTGACTCTTTTATTGACGGTGCTAGGGCCTAATGAGGACAGAGCTGCACACTTCATTAAGAACTGTGGAAGGAGAGATGATGCGTCCTGCCAGTGCCAAGAACCAAGCTCACTGCTTGTTTTGCAAGGCCCCAGAAACCAAGCCTCATGCCACCCCAAGGCAGAGGAAACAGACACAAGATGCTCACTTGGGTGCATTGCTTTGATGGCCTAAAATGCAGGGTTCCCCCAGCTTGCCAGAAGCCTTGCTGTTACTAATTCATTAGCCTTTCAACTTAGAAGCGTCCTATTATACATACACTAGCACAAATGCACTTCCATGGTCTCCCCTTTCGGCTCACACTCCAAGATCCTTTGCACTAGTACAACCAAACCAGCAGGTTCACTTATCATATCAGGAAATATTCCCAAAGCAGATTCTCAGTGAGGCACAGGATCCGAGTAGAACAAAGAACTATTAAAGGATTTTTTTTTTAAATTTAGAAATTAAATTTAATGGGGTGCTCAAAGAAATCTTCAAGGTGGTCAAATTCAAGATGAGGAACAGACCCAGTGCTCGGTCCAGGGCCACTCAACTCACCAGGCGCACCGGCATTAGAATCCTGGTTATCAACACGGGTCCAAAGCTCTTATAGAAGTGAACATCAGAGATGGATCATTACAGCCCAGGAATCACTGAGCAGCTCCATGAAGCAACCATTGCCAGATCCTCTCCATCTAAATAGTAACATTTCTTTGTTCTTTATCTTATCTTTCTATCAATATCCTTCCTATTTTCCCTATATTCTTCTATCGTATTTTTTTTGCATCTTTTTTGCCTGTCCTTATACCACATTAGACATCCTCCACAGGCTCTGCTGAGCCCAGCAGAAGCCCTAAAGACCATAGAGGTTGCTGATTCTGACATTCTCTATCTTTGATTGGTTCTCTTGGGTATCTGAAGTGGGGTGGAGGGAGGGTGGCGTGCCAAATGTGTCAGCTGTAACCAGATGAGGCTGTGTACTCTGAGTGAGATGTGCAGGCAGTCCATGAAGTCAATCTGCACTAGAGGCAGGTGGGGCCAAGGTAAATTTTATAGGCTAGATATTTGCAGATGTGACAACTTTGGAAAACTATATAGAAAGAATAATCATTTCTTTTGGGGTGATTAAGAAGATTAAAGTAAATAATAGAGAACAATTTTATAAGGTTGGACTGGCTTTCATTGGTTTCTTTTCATGTGTTATTTCAAAAAGTAAAAGTTTAAGCTCCCTAAACCCCTTCTTTTATTCCCGTGCTTTCTTATCCCTTGGTTACTACAGGTCTTAGAATTCAAGGCTAGGGCAAGAGTATTCAAGGTGAAAGAAGAGGCACTTATTTAGAATCTAGTAAAAAGCTCTGGTCTGCATCACACACACACACACACACACACACATGTTTTAGAGGGATATTCACACTAAGAGCAGCTGTTGTTACCTGACCAGAATCCCAACGTTCACAAATACCAACAGAAGCACTGCCTGGATTCAGAGATAACACCAGCAATGGCTGATTATTTCAATGTAAGAAAGTTAGTAAAAGTATCTTTCCCTAATGGACATCTATATGAAATCAGTTTTAGGTCTTCAAAATATGTTCTTTCCTTGTCTTCAGAATTGTGTTCATGTCCATTTTGCCTTTTCCTTTTCTAAATGTCTGTTCCCAAACATCTTTGGGCTTTACTTCCAACTGTACTTTCTATCAACATGAACCATGCTCTTTCATGTACAAGACAGCACTTAGTCTTTGTGTTGCTTTCAGGCCTTACTTTTCCTTCTCTTCTAAAGGAGACATAGCCCTTCCTCTCATTTTTCCACTAGAATTCATGATCCCACACTCTCCCACAACCCTTTGGATCTTCAATCTCGCCTTCTTTCTCAATTCTAGTCTTTCCCTTTGTTTGCTAATATTGTTGGTCTCCTCTGTCTGAACAATTCCACATACAAACAAAAACCTTCCTTCAAGCCTATTACCTTCTCCAAATCTCATCTTTTCTTCTTCCTTTTTCTCATTATGCCTCATGTCCTTTCTTAGTTCCTTCTCTTTGCTTGCCTATCTTTGCACCATTGAAGTGACTCTCTCCCAAGACATCAACATCCTCCTTCTTTCTCAGCTTTTCAGTGTTTCCCAACCTCCTGCAGCATTAAGTGCCATTGACCACTTGCTCTTGCTTCAAGCACCCAACTTCCTTGGTGCATCCTTATCCAGGTCTTTTGTCCTCTGAACTCTTATTCCTCTGCCTCCTTTGGTTCTCTTCATTTCATCTTCTAGTCTCAGGCACTCACAAGAGTTTTACATTTGCCTTTCTCCTCCCCACTCCTTTCCCATCCCTTTTCTCTCCTTGTTCTCTGGGTCATCAGTGGTTTCATTCTCTCACCATTCCAACTTTCCCCTTTCTGAAGTTTATGTTTCTAATTTATACCTCACATTTCTACCTGGGTATCTCTTGTTTTTTTATTCATTTTAGAGAGGAGAGGAAGAGAGAGAGAGGAGGGGGGAGGAGCTGGAAGCATCAACTCCCATATGTGCCTTGACCAGGCAAGCCCAGGGTTTCGAACCTGCGACCTCAGCATTTTCAGGTCGACGCTTTATCCACTGCGCCACCACATCTACCTGGGTATCTGAACAATTTCACCAGCTTGTTATTCCCTCTCCCCCTAATCCTTGTAATAGAAACATAGCTCAGTGAAAAGGGCATGAGTTATGCATCAAAAAAATGTGGATCTCAATTCTGCCTCAGTCACCTATAAGCTCTAAGACTCTGGACAGAGTTCCATGAGCCTTAGTTTTCTCATTTATAAATTGGAGATCATAATCCTTACCTTACAGGGTAATTGTGAGGCTTAAATAATATCTTATTTAATATATATATATATGGTATGTGTTCAATAAATTGTAAGAGTTATAAAGAAATTGCTGTTCTCTAGAAATACAAACTGAAAATATAAGACTCATCTTGGACCCTTCCTCATCCTCATTCCAAATACCCACCATGTCCACACAGTGGCTTTTAAATTCTTGGCCCTGGCCGGTTGGCTCAGCGGTAGAGCGTCGGCCTGGTGTGCGGGGGACCCGGGTTCGATTCCCGGCCAGGGAACACAGGAGAAGTGCCCATCTGCTTCTCCACCCCCTACTCCTTCCTCTCTGTCTCTCTCTTCCCCTCCCGCAGCCAAGGCTCCATTGGAGCAAAGATGGCCCCGGGCACAGGGGATGGCTCCTTGGCCTCTGCCCCAGGAGCTAGAGTGGCTCTGGTCACAGCAGAGTGACACCCCGGAGGGGCAGAGCATCGCCCCCTGGTGGGCAGAGCGTCGCCACTGGTGGGCGTGCCGGGTGGATCCTGGTCGAGCGCATGCGGGAGTCTGTCTGACTGTCTCACCCCGTTTCCAGCTTCAGAAAAATACAAAAAAAAAAAATTCTTACCCTCCTTTGCATCTGAGTGTCACCACTTTTGCATGGTATCTCATTATCTCTGTTGGAAAATGACATTGAGATGGTTTCTAATCCAGTCTCCAGCATCCCTTCTCCCAACTTCCAGAATTCACATCCTAAATCATGGTCCTAACCTCACAAAGAAGAGATAGTGTATAGTGGCCCTAAAATCAGACAGCCCCATGATCAAATCTGTCACTTGCTTGCTCTGAGCTTGAGTGAGCCACTGTTGTCTCTGTGCCTCAATTTCCTCACGTGTAAAATAGTGGTGCTAATAGTGTTTTCAATGTTGTGAAAATTCAAAGAGCTAATATATATCATGTTTATAATTGCCTGCAGCATGGTAAGTGCTTCATAACTGTTAGCTATTATTACTACCTCTGTACTTCCTGTGACAGCTAGCATTTGGGAGGTGCTCAATAACTATATATACTGACTCACCCATAATCTCTCCCTTCATCCTCCTTGCTCACTAAAGATGTATCTGAAGAGGGACTGGCCAAGATACAAGTGTCATTGGTCTCCAAGGACTGGGGGTTTTTCCCCTTTAGGAAGGTGGCTTGCCTTAAAGAGGTGCAAAGAGTGGCCTTGGCTTCCTTTCTGTCAGGCTCTAACAAACTGGGAGAATCAGCCAGCGGATCCTCCCTATCCACCTCCCAAGACTTCCTCCCTGCCCTAGCTACTCTGGAATATTTGCAGTGTTCTCCAAACCACATGGGGAAAACACTCATTTGGAAGACGTGAGATATTAACTCCTCTTTTCACTCATTGTGGCAGAAACCAAGTTTCTACTATAAACACAGACTCTAGAAAGAACCAATCAAAAGGCAGATTATATCCCAGGAGTCAGTAGCCTCTGTAGTCTGGAGGGCTGTCAGCGGGGCTAAACTCTACAGAAAGCAGTCGGGGGAGGGGGGAGGGGGGAGGGGGGAGGGGGAGGGGAGAAGTGATGGCCTAGGGATAAGGCAAGAGAAAAAAAAGGAAAATAAAAAAGTGAAGGAAGAGATATAAAACATAAAGAGAAAATAAAGAGGTTTCCATAGTTTGGAGGATTAGAAACTAAATCAGACAGATCCACTCCATTTCCCAGTTGTAATTTCAGGATATACCGTGTTCCACTCCCAAGGACATGGAGAAGCTTCAGGGAGTGGCTGTAAATTTTTAAGGAAGAGTGCTTTGCAGAGATTCAAGCCATTATTATCTTCTGCTGTTCTTTTTAGCATATGCACTATCAACACAATGACACGTCTTATTGAGTAATATGCGCTATTCTGCATCGCAGGACTATTGATGCAGAATTTTCCTTTTCAGAGCTCAATATTCCAATCAAAGTCCTGTTGCTTCACATCATTGAGGCCATCCACTTAATGACAAGTTGTAAGATGCATATTGCAGCATATTCATGTTCATTTTATGCTCACAGTGCTTAAAATCTCCTCTAAACAGCCCCTGCTTCCAGCCTATTAAGGTGCCTGTGTTATCTACACTCCATTCAATGGTGTGGAAATAATTGTCTTGAGACTAAAGAAAAAATTGATGGTCATAAGCTGAGTAAGCACTTGTGTTCTTTTCTTACTCTGTTGAATCAGGTGTTATTTACCTCTTTCAACACCTGGAACTCCTGATAAGTCACTCCCCTGGTAGCTTTTTCCAGGACAGTGCTGTGGGGTCTCCGGAAGAAGCAAGGACCCTTCATAAACCATATTGTTATCAGTACAATTCACACAGCTACCAGATGTGCAAGGTCCAAACCACCACAGGCACTCAGGCTGAGGGGGCTTCTCCAGCCCCATCTGACTGCTCTGAAGTGTGCTCACAAGTTGGAGAAGGTATCAGAGAAAGAAGGGGCTTCACTCAACACCAGGTTCATATACTTGTAAGAAGGTACTTGTATTTTGACAAAATTGGGGTGCTTTTTGGTTCCCCCAGATCTGCTATCCCAGCACCTCCATTGCAGAGCCCTTCTCCCTGCAAACCTGGCTTTACTGAGAAAGGCCTGCCTGTGAGAGACAGGTGGGCCCTTTTCTCCATCTCTTCCTTTCCTCTTATCTCTGGGATGAAGCACCAGGAGGCAGGCTGGTGAGAGAGAGCGATTGCCCCTGGCAGCTGATAGTTCGGCAACAGGGCCTGTGACTTTGCCTTTAAATATCAACCACACACACAGACAACACCCTGGCAGCATGAGAGGTTTCCATGGTGACAGAATTCAGGCCATGACCTCTGTAAATGTAATCAGAGCACTGGGATTGGTATGTGAGACAGGTTTAATTTCTCCTTCGGTGGAAGCTCTGTGGTCCAGGCCATACATAGGCTTCATACGTTGACAGACAACCTGTTATCTTCACCAGGACAGCTCTGCATATGGCAACCCCCTCTGCCCCAGAGCTGCTTCCTCCACTATCTGAGCTGGCTGCAGGACATAAAAGGTCACTGGGGACTGGAACGTCAGTCATATCAATACCTGGCATTCCTGCCCAGCGTCCTCAGGAGGTACAGCTGTCCCTTATACGAGGAACCACATGACATGGTCCAATGAGAGAGAGACGAAGCACTCAGAAGATGGGCTGAGAGTTCAACCCTGCTCTGCCACCAATAGTGTGACCTTGGGCAAGTCATTTAACCTCTAAGTTTCAACATCTTTCATCAAAGAAAAAAATGCCCGGTGCAGAGAAGGCTGAATGAAGGCTTCCAAAATCCCCAGGAGAAGATGGTACCCAATGATTCTTTTTTTTTTTTTTTTTACAGGGATAGAGAGGGAGTCAGAGAGGGATAGATAGGGACAGACAGACAGGAATGGAGAGAGATGAGAAGCATCAATCATCAGCTTTTTGTTGCGACACCTTAGTTGTTCATTGATTGCTTTCTCATATGTGACTTGACCACAAACCTTCAGCAGACCGAGTAACCCCTTGCTCAAGCCAGCGACCTTGGGTCCAAGCTGGTGACCTTGGGTCAAACCAGATGAACCCACGCTCAAGCTGGCGACCTCAGGGCCTTGAACCTGAGTCCTCCATATCCCAGTCCGACGCTCTATCCACTGCGCCACCGCCTGGTCAGGCGATACCCAAGTATTCTTAATGAGGGTAGATTCTGCACACACACACCCCCAGTGGAATCCTGTCCCACGAAGTGAGTTTTCGAGCTCTCCTGTGCTAGCCACTAGGGCAACTAACCTTAATTCCATGATTGTCGACAGAGTGTGGAGGGATTGCCACTGAGGGCCTCAGCAAGACTTCCCACCTCGCTCCTGATTTAGAAACAAAACCAGAATGTAATTTTTTTCAGAGTTGGCCCAGAGTAGGAGACCAGAGTTTTGCACTAAACTAATGGGAAACAGAGGCTGAGAGAGAAATGTAGCCATGTCCCTGAGGTTATTTTTATAACTGCCAATTTGTACTTCTTAAACCCTTTATTTTTTTCATCTATCCCCTCAAAATCCCTCCCATCTGGCAACCAACAGTTTGCTCTCTGAATCTATGAGTGTGTTTCTGTTTTATTTCTTCATTTATCTTGATTTTTAGATTCCACATACAAATGAAATAATTGGGTGTTTGTCTTTCTCTGTCTGAGCTATTTCACTCAGCATAACACCCTTTAGGTCCATCCGTGTTTTCACAAATGGCAAGATTTCATTCTTTTTTATGGCTGAGTGATATTCCATTGTACATATGCACCACATCTGAATAGTCAATAAAACTGTAATAACTATGTATGATGTCAGAGGGGTACTAGCTTACCTGGGTGATCACTCTGTATTATTGTAAGATACATGTCTAATGATTATGTTGCATACCTGACACTAATATAATATTGTATGTGTTATATAACTGTAATTGAATATTTTTTAAAGATTAAAAAAGAGAAAAAGAAATGTAAAAGGAGGAGCCCAGAGCCTCTTTCCTTGAACTCCACTCAGCCTCAGCAAAAAGCAGCTCTGGCCATTTCAAAGCTGGCATCCTGTGATTCAGTTTGCCATTCATATGAGATGCTGGCAGACCTCAGTTACCAAGACACTGCTCTGGAAAAAATAGCAAGGTTTGGGCTAAGAAGAGGTTCATAGGGCTGTATGGCAATTTTTCCTTCTGAAGGGAGCTGGTTCATAAAATCCACATTCCAGAATCCCAACAAAGAATTTCAAAATTGCAGAACAGAAAGAGGCTTTAGAAACCCCATAACTTACAGGAAGAAACTGAGGCCCAGACTGGAGAAGTGATGTATGTGCCTGAGTTACAGAAAATGAACCGCAGAACCACAAGGGTGTCAGGGCCCCGCTCTGCTCAGCTGAGGACTAATTTACCTCCTGGGTGCTTTTGAACTTCAAACTGAATCAGAGAGGAAGTGGGGGAGGATTCAAAAATAGTTGTTGAACATTAGAATCAGGAAATGGTGATTTGGCTGAATCCACAGATACTAGCGTTACCACTTCCTGTGTTAGCTGATGCTGAAGGATGAAAGACGGAGGAAAATTCCAGAGAAGACTGTAAGTTAAGTGACAAGACTGTGGTTTGCCACGCAATTGTCCCCACCCAGTCCACGCTGTTTCTCTCAGGCCACTGAGAGGAGCACAAATTTGATTGTTCTGGGGGATTATTGGTTGGTGTCAACCAGTGGTGGGATTCAAATAATTTAACAACCTGTTCTCTGCCCTAATAACCATTTTAAGTGTAAAAAAAATTATATACATAAAGGTAGCTTATTATTTCATGACTTTTATACTTAAATAAGAAAAATAAAAGAGGTACACAAAACTAAGTTATGTTATAAGAGCTTTAAAATATTAATAAAAAATATTAAATAATACCTGACAAAAAACAATAAAGCTGTTATTTTAAGATATTTCCATATTGCTTCTTGATTGGCGTCCTCACTTGCAATTTTTTTCACCTATGGACAGAATTAACATTACTATGGGCGCTTAGAATATGCTGTTGCACAGATGAACATTAAAAAAGAGTAAGGAATGTGAATTTGTGATTTCCACATTGGGCAGTCGCCCAGGTGCCCACCTTAGAGAGAACCCTGAATACAAATGCCATTTTAACAACTAGTTCACCGAACTCAACAAAAAATTAGATATATTGGTTCCGCCAAATTTTGCGAACCGGCTGAATCCCACCACTGATGTCAACCCAGAATCATGAAATCAAAGGATAATGGAGTTTATAGGAATGCCAAGAAGACAGCTAGTTTGGCATCATGTCTTCTGGTAACTAAACCATCTAGATAGGTAATTTGATTGTCTTTCCTTTTTATTGAAGGAAATGAGGAAATAAGGTCATTCTAGTTCTAACATCCAGAATTCCATGATCGCTAAATGTGAAGACTTCCCAGCCTTTTCCCAGCATCTTTGTACAGTGTTTGGTTACATAAGTGGTAATTTTCTTTTGCCCCAAGCTTAGGTCATCAGTGTGGCAAACACCACGGATATGTTCAACTCCTAGGGGTTACTGTGGATTTCAGACTAGAATTGGCTGGCACATGCAGCAAAACTCCTAGCGTTTTAAGAAGGAAGAGGGGGAAACCTGTTATGTTTTACTCTTGATGGTTTACGTTGTAATATTCCAGTTAATAAGATAACTCAAGGCAAGGCAGTCATGTTGTTTGGAATCAAGGTTACAGGTTTAATCCTCAGTGGACCCATCAGCTTCGCAAGAAAAGGAAAAAGAAAACAAAACAAACCAGTTCTGTTCCTTGGAACTTCTGTTAACCTTAACTGCAAAATGGCCTTGGGTATTCCTTTAGTCACAAAGGGAACCAGGAATGCCAGTGTGGGGTCCTTCTTTCATCTATTTACTCAATATTTATTAAATTCCTACTGTGTTCATAACACTAAAACACAAACATATAAAAAACAATAGAGCTGCCCTCAAGAAACATATGATCTGGTATTTGTTGACTATTCCCAGCCTCATGATTGTACCCCGACACATGACCGACAATGTTGTATTAATATCATCTTGGTGCCATATGACAATGTGGTGTTCTTTAGAGACCAAATCATGTTCCTGTTTAGTGCTTCAGTATTAACTGAATGCCTAAAGATGCTTAGTGCCAAAACAGAGGCTCCCAGACAAATTCTCAATTAATGTTTCATATGGACTATGAGATGTAGGCGAAGGTCCGCCCTGTATAGAGCCAGGATGGGCAGTAGAGCTCACGGTGTGGTTTGAGGAATGTTATAAGGCCATCTGCTCCCAAATATCTTTCTCATTCTGATGTGCTACAGTGCTTAAAATTTTTGCCATAAGGGCCTTCACTTTGGATACGGTATTACCTCTACCAGTCTGAGTGAATAGATCATGCTCAATCAATTTCATCTCAGCAGACGTAAACTGAATACCTGGTATGTGCCAGGAACAGTGTCAGGTAGTAAAAATGCATAAATAAACAGGACACGAATTACCTGGCAGGGCTAACATATTGCTACATTCGCACTCTTTATCCCATTAATACACGTCAGTTTATCAGATTAGTAGCTGTCCTGAGGGGCTGATGTAGGACACAGGCAGGTAAATTTTGATCGGACATGAAAGCAGGAAATGTCTAGGACACTGAGCATTACCCAGGAGAATTCAGGCCTGGGTGAATATTAACACCAACTTGAATGACTGGGTACCAGTGAAATATGGAGAGCGAAAAGGATCTGAAGACAAAAACTTTTATTTTACAATTTCCCCCCCAGGAACTCTGATCATTAATCTCTGTAATCTTTCCATCTTTGGCCAACCTTACTAAATTCTAGCTCAGATTTGGGTTTCTTCAGTAACTTTTCTTTGTGCTAATAAAAGTTTTAGTGTGGCCAGATCAGGCGGTGGCACAATAGATAGAGCATTGGACTGGGATGCCGAGGACCCAGGTTCGAGACTCCGAGGTTGCCAATTTGAGCGCGGGCTCATCTGGCTTGAGCAAAATAAAAAATGCTCACCAGCTTAGACCCAAGATCGCTGGCTCAAGCAAGGGGTTGCTCAGTCTGCTGAAGGCCCGTGGTCAAGGCACATATGAGAAAGCAATCAATGAACAACTAAGGTGTCGCAATAAAAAACTGATGATTGATGCTTCTCATCTTTCTTCGTTCCTGTCTGTCTGTCCCTAACTATCCCTCTCTCTGACTCTCTCTCTCTGTCCTTGTAAAGAAAAAAAAATTAAAAAAAAAAAAACTTACTTAGAAAAAAAAAAGTTTTAGTGTGATCTTCAAGGTATTACTAAGTGAGATTAATTTAACAGTTTGTCTCAGAAAGTCCATTGGATCAATAGTCTCCATTTCTCAAATGTAATTATCATTTGAGACTAATTAAGAATTATAATATATTGGCCCTGGCCAGTTGGCTCAGTGGTAGAGCATCAGCCTGGCGTGCAGGAGTCCTGGGTTTGATTCCTGGCCAGGGCACACAGGAGAAGCGCCCATCTGCTTCTCCACCCCTCCCCCTCTCTTTCCTCTCTGTCTCTCTCTTCCCCTCCCGTAGCCAAGGCTCCATTGGAGCAAAGTTGGCCCGGGCACTGGGGATGGCTCTATGGCCTCTACCTCAGGCGCTAGAATGGCTCTGGTTGCAACAGAACAATGCCCCAGATGGGCAGAGCATCGCCCCCTGGTGGGCATGCCGGGTGGATCCCGGTCGGGGCACATGCGGGAGTCTGTCTGACTGCCTCCCCATTTCCAACTTCAGAAAAATACTAAAAAAAAAAAAAAAAAAAAAAAAAAAGAATTATAATATATTATCTTACTGATATAAAAGAATTATTTTCTTTCTCTTCTTGTGTCTTTCTGATTCATCTTTCTGATATTTCCAGGGTTATTTTACAGATTTGCATGACTTCTGCCTCTGCCAACCCATTTGACTCTTTATTTATTTATTTATTTATTTTGTTCTCTTGGCTCATTTTGAAAGCAGCTACATCTGCTGGATGCACATGAGATGTGGCATCTCTTACCCTTTATCTGACAGAGACATCAGTGCCCCAGGGTCTGGGCCAGGAGTGCTTAAGAACAACCACTTGCTGCCCTCCACTCGAACTTTGCCACTAAGGCTGGCACATCTGTAGACTTTATTTTTACTTTTGTAATTTTCTTTCTATCTATAATCTCATTATTTGAACAACCTGGATTATTTAAGGGCCCCTTGTATTAATCAACATTCTTTGACTATAAAAGACAGAAACCCAAATCAAATAGCCTTGGAAGAAAGTGGAAATTGTCACCTAGGTTCCAAGGAAGGGTTGAATAATTGAACATAGAAGGGCAGGAATATAACTAGGTCTTAAGTGCAAATGGTCTTTGAGTCCTGAATTCCATTGTTTTTAGGCCATAAGGCAGGTTCTCATTGGCCCAGCTGGGTCAGTTGTGGACATGGGGGAGTGTCTCATAGGAACACAGCGGCTCCTGCAGAAACCAAATGGCTGGCAGTGGAGGAGAGAAGATGGTCCCAGACACCATGCATTGCTGTTTCTAGAAGTGGATAGGATTGCTGAACAGAAAAAGAAATCTTTCCACCATACTTCTTATTCTTTAGACCTGCCTGTATATACCTGAATCAGTAAATGAAAGGTTCAAATTCTCACAGGACTTGTGGGCCCTCGAAAACCAGGAATGCAGTTGGATCAGGAATTTAGCCCCTTACCCCAATCACTGGAGACTTACTTCTAGCCTGACGGGGCCTCTGCAGCATTAGGTGTTATATTTCTGGTTGTGAAATGCGCAAGGCGGACCCAGATTCCAGAGCTAACAACTTGCCCCCTCCTTGGCCACACTCCCCTCCCTTTTCCTCAGTCAGTAAATCGCACTGTGGATAATTCAAAAGCCCAGTCTGGAAAGCTGGGGCTCATCCTTCATTTCTCTTACTTCCTCTGCCAACTCTACCTGATAAATATCTTTGAAACCACCTGCTTCTTTCCAGCCTGTTGCCACCATCCTTTTCCCAGCCACCGCCACCTCCCACCTATAGCACCTTAGTCATACACCTCACCAACCCGTTTTCTACTTTATATCCAGTGATCTCTTTTTCAAAAAATCTGTTCATGTCCCTCCCCTTATTAAAACTTGAGTAGTTTCCTAATATTGTGTTTCTAACCCCTCAATATAACTAATGAGCCCCTCCCCATCAGTACCATTACTAAGTAATGTTATCTCCTGCTTATTTCCCTGGCCCCAACTCTCACATGGTCCCCGGATAGGGTCTCCCTCATCTGACTTTTTGATTTCCATGGTTTCAGTTTCTCGCTGTCAACTAAGGTCCAAAAATGTTAAGTGAGAAATTCCAAAAATAAACAATTTACGAGTTTTAAATTGTGCACAGTTCCGAGTAGTGTGATGAAATCTCGCACCATCCCACCCAGCACACGAACCATCCCTTAGTCCAGCATATCCACGCTACATGGTTAGCTACTACTGTACATTAGTCACTTAGTAGCCATCTAGGTTATCAGATCAACTGTCAAGATATCGCAGTGCTTGTGTTCAAGTAACCCTTATTTTACTTAATAATGACCCCAAAGGGCAAGAGTAGCGATGCTCGGCAATTTGGATATGCAAAGAGGAGCGGTAAAGTGCTTCCCTTAAGTGAAAAGGTGAAAGTTCTTGACTTAATGAGGAAAGAAAAAACATCATCCTATGCTGAGGTTGCTAAGATTCGTAGTAAGAACAAATCTTCTGTCCATGAAATGGCGAAGAAGGAAAAAGAGATTCATGCTAGTTTGCCGAAAGAGAAAGAGAGAGACCACATTTATATAACTTTAATTACAGTATAGTTACAATTGTTCTACTTTATTATTAGTTACTGTGGTTCATTTCTTTCTGTGCTCTGATTTATAATTTAAACTATCATAGGTTTGTATGGGGGAAAAAACATAGCACCTGTAGGGCATGGTGCAATCTACCATTCCAGGCATCCATTGGGGGTCTTGGAACATATTCCCCGCAGATGGGGGGGGTGCTACACTCTCTGTCATCTTCAGTCTCAGACTTCTTTCAGTTTCTCAAATGAGCCACACCCTTTCCCACTTGCATGTTTCACGCGGCGCTGTTCTCTCTCTCTGCAACACTCTTCCCCCTCCCCTTCCTTCAGCTAACCCCTACTCAGGCTTCAAGCCTCAGTTTAAGCATCATTTCTCTGGTAACCATCTCTGGCTCCCTAGGCTGGTTTGTCCCCTTCTCATACATTCCTACAGCATTTAGGACCTGCCATTTAAAACTCACGTTCCATCTATACTTACTTATCTACCACCTGTGTTTCCTCCTAATCGCAAGCTCCCTGAGGGTTCAGACCTTTCCTCTCTTGTTCACGGCTATATCCCTCCCCAGCACCTACTATGCTTGGTGCGTAGTAGGTCCTCAACAAATGTTTATTGAGAAAGTGCTGACAGGTAAGTTTATTGAGGTTTTAAAAATATTTTTTATTTTGAAATCATTGCAAACTTACAGAAAAGTTACCAGAGTATCTAGTGCTCTTGTATACCATTTACCTAGATTCATCTATTGTTAACTTTTTTTTTATTAATTAATTAATTTATTTATTTTTTATTTTTCTGAAGCTGGAAACTGGGAGGCAGTCAAACTCCCGCATGCGCCTGACAGGGATCCACCCGGCACGCCCACCAGGGGGCGATGCTCTGCCCCTCTGGGGCGTCGCTCTGTTGCATCCAGAGCCATTCTAGCACCTGAGGCAGAGGCCTCAGAGCCATCCTCAGCGCCCGGGCAATCTTTGCTCCAATGGAGCCTCGGCTGCGGGAGGGGAAGAGAGAGACAGAGAGGAAGGAGAGGGGGAGGGGTGGAGAAGCAGATGGGCAGTTCTCCTGTGTGCCCTGGCCGGGAATCAAACCTGGGACTCCTGCATGCCAGGCCGACACTCTATCGCTGAGCCAACCGGCTAGGGCCTATTGTTAACTTCTACCATTTGCTTTTTTATTTTCTATTTATATAAATTAACAAATACTTTTTCCCAAATTATTTAAGAGTAAGTTGCAGACATAATGATCATTTTCCCCTAAATACTTCAGTAGTATTTCTTAAAAATATGGACATTTCCTAAAATAACATCCTATATAGTTATTAAAATGAGGAAAGTTAACAAAGATACATGAGTGCTATTTTTTTTTTTTTAAGAGAAGTAGAAAACACTGGGGAAGGGTGACAGTTCAGGATTAAGTGCCCGCATTCTTAGGGTCACCTCCCTTTCTCCTTTCTCTCTTTCTCTGCCCTTGAGGGGAGAGAAACCTGAGGCTGGAAGGCAGTGCCTTGCTGGCTGTGTGGGCCTAACCCTTTGTGCCCCCATCTGCTTCAACAACTTCTCTGCCCCCATGTCCACGGTTCGTCTCACCCACAGTCCTATGTCAGGAGTCTGGGGGCCTCCCGAGCCCGATGGCTTTGTTCCACAAGGTCCCACAAGGAGGAGGAAGCCCAGTCCACCAGATATGGAAGTTGGAAGGAAAAAGAAGGCACAGAAGGGGTAAGATGGCTCCGGGACTCACGATCACACACGGGCATTGCAGAGTCTCAGAGAAGGGAAGACGACAAGCTGTGGGGGGAGAGGAAGATTTGCACACCTTGGGTCCTAGGACCATCCTGCCCAGCTGAGTGGAATACCAAACGAGGGTGCCTCCGAGCTGCGCTTCACCTCAGCCAGGCAATCGACAGGGGAAGCAGCGAGCGAGACCGACAGACTGTCACTGGCAAAATGAACTGTCACCTCCCATTTTTCAGAGGCGCGGCGGGATGAATTGCAGCCTTGAACCGTGCGGCCCGCTGCTGATTGAGTTCCGCTGTCTTAGAACCCCTTGAACAAGGCGAGTTCATTTCAGACTGACGTCCCACCGCTGATCAATTTAGGAGCCAGTAAAATTAACCGCTTCGGAGCTGATTTGTTCCCTCCCCCTGCTTGGATTCCGCATCCAGAAAGGTCACCAAATAAATCTCTCTGGGGTCTGCTAGCATAATTCGCAGCCTGGACACGGGGTCTCAAAAGAAGAGACTAAGCGGAACATAGCCCGGGCAGGAAAGTTTCCCGAGGGCCCCTCCCAGCCAGGGGCCCATGGCAGCCGTGGGGCACTCCAGATCTTTGCTAGCACTGCGTCCACCCAAGAGAGGCTGTGGTCCAGTAGGACTGGAGAGCTGAGGATGGAGTTACTACAGAAGACCCTCCTGGTCTTTTGTCAGAGACCTCTGTGTACTGTATAGCTTCACTGAATGTTTGTGTCCCCCTAAAATACATACGTTGAAACCCTAATCCCCAAAGTGATTGCATTTGGAGGAAGGGTGTTTGGGCTGTAATTGGAGTCAGATTAGGTCATGAGGGTGAGACTCTCACCATGAGATTAATGCCCTTATAAAAGAGGAAGTGATGCGAGATCTTTCGGTTGCGTGAGAGTGCAGCAAGGAGACACAGGCAGCCGTCTGGAAACCAGGGAGAGGACTGTCACCAGGAACCAGACCGTGCTGGCACCCTGATCTCAAACTTCCAGCCTCCAGAACCGTGAGCGTCAAGTTTTACGGCACCCAGTCTATAGCATTCTGTTATAGCTCGAACTAAGACAGCAAGCATCCTCAGGGCCTTACACATGGTAGGTGCCCAATAAATGTCTATTAAACCAAATAAGACTTGATATCTGCTTGAGGATCAATGATTTATTTGCAAAGTTTGAACAAAAAACATGGACAGGGCCTTGGTAGGAGGGAAGGAAAAAGGGATATTTGTACAGGGATATTTTTACCATCACAGCCACTCAATGGACCCCAGTCCAGGCTAGAAACCCTCTGGCAAGTTGAAATGCAGCTCTTTGGAGGACAGCAGCATCCTCTGTCCCTAGAAGGAAAAGTGACTTTTGTCTCCATCCTCCCCCCTCCCACAGCCCCCACATACACGGCCTTCCTGCTCACAAAGGCCTATCCAGTGAGTCTAATTAGCAGCTCTCAGGGCTTCTCCTGTCTTCTCAATCTAGGGCACAAATGATTTCCTCAACACTCTTTTGAACCCGTTCTCCCCCCAACACACTGTGGCCGTGTTTGTTCCTGGAGATACAACTGAACATTCTCAGGATGGTTTTAAGGTTTGCACTCCCAGTTACTCCCTACCTCTACTTGGATGCATCTACTTCCATCAAAGGCGTCCCATCTTAGACAGGAGACATCTGGTTCCTTTGGGAAAATATGCAGGAAAGAAAGACTTGTGAAGATGGCTTCAGACAGGGAAGCTGGCACTCTCTTTGGCAAGGCATCAGGGTGAAGGCCAAATGATATCTATGTTCCAGCTCTTATCCACCCACTGACCAAATTTCTCTTCAGGCCAAATTCTCTGCGGACATTTCTGTTCTCATCCTCATGGTTTATTTATGTGTTTTCATTGGGAACTTTTGAACCTACACCTGAAGTAAGAAGACCTTGTTCTCAAATCTGGCTCTATCTTCCCTAGCTATATGACTTGAGTCCATTACTTAACTTATCTAAACCTCATTTTCCCCAACTATAAACCCACTCAGTTGTTAAAAGATTCCAATAACTTTATCTATGTGAAAGCCTTAGGAAACTATAAAGTTTATTATGAATGCTGAGATTTTTTTCATATTAGTCTCAGCAACAACAACAACAAAAAATATGAAAGTAAATGCCAAGCAGAATCTCAAAATTTGATCCAGCAAATCTACTTCTAGGACTCTATGCCCCCAAAATGCTCACATTTGTGCAAAAGGATATATGTGTGAAGAATTTCACTGCAGCTTGTTGAAAAAATGAATATAAATTACAGATGTCAGTAGAGGATTGGATAAACAAATTATCATACATGTATAATATACAATACTACACAGCAGTAAAAACAATAAAATAAAACAAATAAAACTTTTATGGTTGTTATAGTCATGCATCTGTGTCAACTTATATAAGTTAACATGTGGGCTTATCATTAGTTACTTGAGTGTTCATTAGATACTTGAGTCAAGAGAATCATAGAAAAATATATCCAGCTAAACCATAAGGAAATAACCTAAGCTTTAAACAAAGAGAACATCTCACATAAAGTAGTTGCATTTTCATTTATTATATCTTGTACATTTCTTTAGGTCAATACCTTTTTACTTTTATGATTTAAAAAAAAAAGGCATAATGAAAAAGGCTATGGATTGTAAAGATAGTTCCCTGGGGTAACTATTGTGAAAACTGAGATTTGTAGGTAACTTAAGTATGTTTTCAGGAATACAAATCTATAACAACCTAGCAGAGTAAGAGCAGTCTCTTGTTATAAATGGGAACAGTCTTAACCCAAGAATCAGACTTCCAGCACTCTTGTCCCAGATCTACTGTTAACTTAGAACATGATATCAACCAAATCACTTATGGGGGGCCCAGCTTCAACATCTGGAAAATGAAAGTGTGAAAGTACATGTTCTCTAAGGCCCCTTCGAGCTGAAGATTTGATGGTTCTATGAAGTCACTTTTCAAGGATTCAATCAAGTATATTTATATATAATAATAGTCTGATCATTTCTGGCACTAACAGAAAGACTTTAAACAGGTCTTAAATACTCAACTTACATGCAGAGCGGCACACTAAGAATTTTTAAAATCTAAATAGAAAGATTCTTGCCTTCAAGAAAACTGTAATTTTAAAAAGAAATAAGACTGTTGAATTAATAGAAATATAGGAGTACCAAGTTTTGCAAAAGGAATATTCCAAGTGGGATTGTTCAGACAGATCAGCAGAACTCAAAGCTCTGTTCCCAGAAGACCTGAGTTCCTCAGAGGGGCTCCAAAACTGCTTCTGGAACAGGCCAAGAAGGTGTGGCGGTGATTGCTGCCCCCTCTCCATCCCTGGCTTAATCAGAGTAGCTCTGTCCCCCTCTATCATGTAAATAAGAAAGACTTCTAAAGAAATAGGGCTGCAACAATAAAAATTTTAAAATCACTGGCTTAGATGATTTCTAAGGCCTGTTCCACCTTTAAGTTTTCACAATCCCCTGATCTAAGGTGTATGTAAAATCAGTTTTATATTCTGCATTCAGTTTTTCATGTACATGGGAAATTAACTTCGTCAAGGTTAATGCTCCTGTAAAACAAATAATTATTTTGTAATATGAATAATGAACTCTAGATGTGTCTGTTTAACAGACTCAGATTTTCCTGCCCTGAGTTTTCTGAATATGAGGCACACAATTACAAAAGAACTGAATGGGAACACGAGGCAGGCAAAGGGTTATAAAAAAGATTGGCAAGATCCCTGGGACACCTGGAGAAGCTGCTGGTTTCTCAGTGAGACAGAAGATACGAAACTAGAGCCGGGATTCCCGGGCTCCACCAGTGAGTTAGGTCATTTCTGTTTCATAGAACACTTCCCAGGAAATACATGGAAATTCCCACAACTGCTGACTGCTTTCCATTCATTACTTCGTTTAATCCTCCCAACTCCGTGAGATGGGTATTATTTTATCCCCATTTTTAAAAAAGAAAACTGGAACCAGGGATAGTGAGTACTTTGCTTCCGATCACAGAGCAAGGGTTCAACCCAGGGAGTGTGACAGTGAAGCCCACGTTCTCTGCCACCGCAAGCTCTGCTCCATGTTGCTATTGGTGACTTGCAGAAGCTGGGCAGGCAGCTTGCCCTCCAACCACCAAAAAAGTCAAATGGAACTCTGCCTCCAATTCTTCTATAAACTTATTTTGCTTCATTGTCCAATCACAAAGAGGGGTTTCCACTTCCCTTATCAAGTCTGGCCCGAGTCTGGCCGAGATGAAAATCGAGGTCGCAGCAGTTTGTTCCCACACCCCCTCCTTCCTGTCTTAGCAGCTCCTCTTTACACCAGGAAGAAAAGTGTACTCGTCCAGACCTGCTCTCTGCCTTCCCAACTGATAACTAGTTAGCAAACCTCGTGTGTAATAAGAGCTAATGAGGTTAGCTGGGGTTAATAGATTAATGTATGACTTCTTTTAGTAATGTGTTTTCACTTAACCAGGAAAAATTCCTTGACCTAATATTAGGAGCCATTTCTAATGGTGACTGCACTATGCTGGCACTCAGGGATGGTGGGATTTGGGAAAGAGTGGGCAGTAGGGTTTTAAGAACGCCTATTTAAGAACTCCTAAAACCGTATCACCCACCCTCCTTATGTAGAAGTGTCAGAATAAAAATGGTAAAGCACATAGATACTAACAATGAGAGTGCATGTGGTCTTTACCCGGCCAAATGAGTTGACCTAAGACACTTTGATCTGCTTCAAAAGTTTGGAGTTCTCCCACTGACCCTCAAGCCAGACTGGGGACACCCGCATGACAGACTCTCTCAAGGAGAAAGGAGCCAGCACTGTGTTGGATTGGGATGAGGCTAGGCTGTCAGCAATGGCTAGAAGTCGTCTAATACATCCCTTTTGCTTTACAGATGAGAAAACTGTGACCCAGAGAGATAGGTACCTGTTTGAGACCATGAAGCCAGAGCGAGAAATGGAACTAAACACTTTATTTCCATTGAGTTAATATAGATTTCCTTGTGTTTACATTTATTTAAAGCGCCGTACACATGTTAGTTGTTGTTAAGCCTATTTGCCACAGGGGCCAATAATCTAAAGAATTGAACCAAACGCATTGTGGCTCAGCATCTGAGCATCATCCAAACCTCAGAAAAATGCAGATAATTAGCGGAACCTAATTCATACCCAGAGACCTAGCTGGAAAGTATTTGGCCTCCCAGTCTTTGCAGTACAAAAAGCAAACAAACAATCCCCACCAAAACCTGTAGGAAGAGACACCAAGTGCTAATTGATCTTATACAGTACAGTAGGTGTAGTTTTTAGGACCTTCTTAAACCTTTATCAAGTTGATAGAATTGGTGTCTTAATTTATATTTATTTCATTATTAGTAAAGACGAAGTTTTGAAAATGCATCTGGCCTTGGCTGGGTAGCTCAGCTGGTTGGAGCAACGTCCTGATATGCCAAAGTTGCAGGTTCAATCCCCAGTCAGGGCACCTATCGGAAGCAACCAATGAATGCACAACTAAGCAAAACCACAAATGGATAAATGGATGCTTCTCTCTCTCTCTCTATTCCTCTGTCTCTAAAGTCAATTTTAAAAAATAAATAAAGATATTCCGACCTGTGGTGGCACAGTGGGTAAAGCATTCGACCTGGAATGCTGAGGTCGCTGATTGGAAACCCTGGGCTTGCCGGGTCAAGACACATACGAGAACCAGCTGCGAGTGGATGCTTCCCATGCCTCTCCCCCCCCCCCACACCCTCCCTTTTTCTTTCTCTCTCCTCTCTAAAATCAATAAATAAAATCTTAAATAAGTAAATCAATCAATAAAAATGCATCTTTTGGCCTTTCATTTTACTTCTTTTATAATTACCAGTTCTACTCCTTACCTGTCTTTCTTTGGGGGATCTGTCCTTATTTTTTTTCTTAGAAATTTGTAATAATTCTTTAAATACTAAGCGTATTTTATTGGTCATTAGAGAAGTGCAAAAAAAAAATTAATCCATTAACCAAACACCATTTTCAAAATGTCTGATTTTGCCAGGAGCTGGCCCTGCACTGACCTACCCAGCTGATGGTCCCTTAGTTGGACATCCCCTCGATATCATATGTTTGGTTTGTTCTACAGATATCAGTTTTATTCAGTGTGTGCGCTGCCTTTTTCTTTTTCCACACTCTTGGCGGCAGAATCAAGTTTGTTTTTCAGGAAAGTAGGACCACTACAGAGCTCTACAGATATTAAGGACAGACAAACACCAATGGTTTGGGATCTGGAGGTGAAGACACAGAAGCCAAAAAGTGGGTGGTTTCCTTTGTTCAAGAGTGTGATGAAGGTCTAAGTGCTGTGCGGTCGGTTATCAAGATAGGGAGGAGGAATCAGATCCTGGATGACAGGACACTACTGTTCAGGAAGACATTGTCTTCACTAGTTAACAAAACACACCTAAATGCCCTTGATCTTTTATACTTCCTGCCTAGGTAGGAGGATGTGGTCGCAGGAGCTAGCATTGCAGATATGAATAAAATGGCTTTAGCTGGTTAAGGAAGTAGTACATAGAGTTGCAGTTGCATTTAAGTCCTTAACTTGTTGTAGATATTTTATTGTGTTCTATGTCTCATCAAATATACTACAGTTGGGCAGATTCTTTAAATAGCTTACCCGATACTGACACTTGATTCTTTTTTGACAGAGCTACTTCTCATGATAGAGCCTGGAAATACCATTTTCTTTCTTTTTCTTTTTTAATTTATTTATTCATTTTATAGAGGAGAGGGAGAGACAGAGAGAGAGAAGGGGGGGAGGAGCTGGAAGCATCAACTCCCATATGTGCCTTGACCAGGCAAGCCCAGGGTTTCGAACCGGCGACCTCAGCATTTCCAGGTCGACTCTTTATCCACTGCACCACCACAGGTCGGAAATACCATTTTCTTGCTCGCCCAGGTTCCCTCGCAGCTAAAGATGGCCACACGACCCAATTCTGGCCCTGAGAGTTAAGAGGAAGATTATACTGAGAGATGTCTGGGGACATTTTCCTTCTAGTTAAAAGCATGAGTATACATGAGGTCCCTGCCCTTTCCTCTGTGTCTGTGAACACAGTTACGTGAAGACATGGTTCCTTCCACCACAGTGACCACCCAGCAACAAGCTGAAAGACAAGAGCCAACACTGAGGGTAAAGAAACAAAAAGATAAAAGGAGCTTGGTCAGTTGTAGTATTTTTCAGCTGATGAACCAAAATAGGACCTCTTCACTTGTTATTTTGTTAGACAGTAAAAACTGCTATTGAGGTTTTTGTTAAATATTCTTGTTACCTGCTTCTGAAAGCATTTTGATCTTTCAAAGTGCAAAATAATACTGGAACTGTAAGTATATAAAATATGCCAGTGTGTGGATAGGGACCAGATGTTGTAATAACTAATACCAGGATATGCTATTAGAGAGGTGTTGGGGAAAGGGGGAAGCAGGTCTCACTCTTGGACATTCTGATTTAATTGGACTGAGAACAACTCAACCATTGGTATTTTTAAGCACCTCCCCCCTCGGGTAGTTCTAATATGTACAAATTTGAGAATCTCTGATCCAGCCCAACTCCTTACTTTACAGTTGGGGAAACTGAGGAGCAAGCAGTGTGACTGGTAGAGATCACATTATGCAAAGTTTAAGCCAAGAGAGAATTGTGCAAAAATCTCTTCAGGGTTACTTCTTCCCCTTGACTCAGCCTCTCAGTGTTCCTCCCATTAAATAGCCAGTGTCTTTTTTCAAACCCCTATCTGCACTGAGCCCCCAAATATTTCAGCCTTAAGGTGAGGCCCTGTATTTTTTTCTAGGTCCCTATCCTGGTCAAAACTCTCATTTCCTCATGGATCTGCTGGACAACTAGCAATCTAATCTTAAATGAATTCTAGCCAAGGTATTAATGACATATTAATGGTTTAATGCATACTCCTTCCAGATAACATTTCCATTTTAATAGAAGACTTTAAATGCCTTAATCCAAAGAAAACAGCCTGAAAAGTGCAGAGACAGCAAACATCTGGCACCTTTGCCTCCTCTGTCCCTAGAAGACATCACCAAATTGTTACCCTTCACCAATTGAGCCCTTCCCTGCTAATCCTGGACACAACCTAAAAAATCCTCAGGGCTCTAGGCAAACCCTACCAACCAGTGGTGGGAGTTACCAACCACGTAAGATGAAGTCTATTTGCCAAACCTCTCATTGAACAAATATTTGTCTAGGACTAAAGAGACTTAAGTCCTACTCTGGGGCTTTGACATTATCTGGATATTTGTCCTAAAACAAACTATTAAACATTTTCGGGTTTTAGTTTCCTAAGCCATAAAATGAGAGAATAGACATCAGAACTGGCCATCTCTGATAAATAGTTCACGATCTGCCAGAGACTCTCAAAGCTTGACCTGATAACTCTTCAAGCTGGTTGCTGCTACCACCTACCTCTTCCTATTTTTATTTATTTATTTTACAGGGACAGAGAGAGAGTCAGAAAGAGGGATAGATAGGGACAGACAGACAGGAACAGAGAGAGATGAAAAGCATCAATCATTAGTTTTTTGTTGCGACACCTTAGTTGTTCATTGATTGCTTTCTCATATGTGCCTTGACTGCGAACCTTCAGCAGACCGAGTAACCCCTTGCTTGAGCCAGCGACCTTGGGTCCAAGCTGGTGAGCTTTTTGCTCAAACCAGATGAGCCCGCGCTCAAGCTGGCGACCTCGGAGTCTCAAACCTGGGTCCTCCTGCATCCCAGTCCGACGCTCTATCCACTGCGCCACCGCCTGGTCAGGCTGCCTCTTCTCATTTTTGCATTGCTTCCCACCAGGGAAGAAAATTCACTCCAAAAAGGCACACCACCTTTCTAACTCTATTGGGGGATTTTCATGTCCCTAAAAGGTCCTGGGGAAATCATGTAAACCAGTATTTAGGGCAACTGCTATGTCTTGTAATACTTGGAACCTAATCATATCATTCAAGCAACCCAAGAGCGCCCAGTGGAGAGGGTTCTACCATTGGCCAAAGGGGCAGAGCCTTCACACAAAATGTATCAGGAATGGGTGTGACCATCCAGAAGACTTATCAAGTGGGGGAAAATCAGGTGTGCAGATAACGTTTTGTAAATGCCTATCTAATTCTCAATGCTCCAAGAAGGAATCTCAGAGATTAAATTAAGCTGTTAACCCTCTAGGCGCTCCTGTCGTTTATTGTTAAGGAATTAATAGGAATGCGGGAATGCAGATGGCCTGGCTGTCAGCTCGCGGAGGCGATTTTTCTGATCTCCACGGACGTTTCCAGCATCTTTCATTAAGCGCTCATGTACCAATTTGTCATTTTAACCGAGCAGGAAAGAAACTCCCACTGAACTCCCTAGCTCAGGTGCTGGGAGTTAAATCCTCCCACGACATGGCCTGTAAAATTGCATGCATCCTCAAGGGAGGCGCGGGTCGCAGCGGTGGTGAGCTGCTTCCGATGGGGGTGCGCTGGGGTGGGGTGGGTCAGAGCCATTCCAGGAAGGGAGTCGGGATCCCCAAACCCAGCTGTCCTGAGCATGTGTTTCTGGAGACTGTGGGACAGCCCGCTCTAGCAATCGTGAACTCAGTGGAGATGTAAAGAAACAGTTCTTTACAACTTCCTCAAGCGCTCCGGGACGCAGACAGCGTGCTCAACGAGGGAAGGCGCCACCTACAGGAAAGAGGAAGACCTGCAACCTGGTCTCAAGAATTCAAAGGCTCGGTGGCAGGGACTGACAAGGCACCGCTCCTCCTCAGTTTTCACACCCCCGGACATTTATCGAATGCTTTTCTTGTACCACACACTGTCTTAAGTGCTTGATATGTACGAACTCTTTTGAAATTCACAACAACCCTGCGAGGTAGGTGTTATTGTCATCTCCATTGTATAGAACAGAAAACTACAGCTCCACGAGAGTAACTTGCCCAAAGTCTCACAGTTGAGAAGTGGGAGGCCAGGATCCCAACCCCGAGAGTCTGGCTCAGAGCCTGGATGCTCAACAACATTATACTTAGAAGGATGTGGTGGAATGGTTAGAGTCAGTACCAACTCCACTCATGATTCACAATGTAACTCTGGGCCAAGTATTTAACTCAATGGACCCTCAATTCTGCATGTTGGGGTTCCCATATTTTTGAGACTCTCTTATTCACTTGGAAAGAAAACTGTTGCTAAGGTAATTGTAATCTTGTTCAGTAAAAATTAGGAGGGAACAAGGGAGACATAGTGAGACTGTGTAGCTCTCATCTTCAATGTATAGATAAGAATCAGAGAGGTAAGGGATGCAACTGTGGTTATATTCGGTGAGAGGACAAGAATTAAAACCCAGGTTTCCTAACTCCCAGTCCTGTGCTTCGCCCTCATACTACACTCCCTCTGTATCATCCGTAGCCAAGACCAACTCTATACATGGAAGAAAGTTAATCACACACAGCATGGCTTCAGAGACCAGGTCCACCCTCTTACCAAAACATACTTTGTTTGTTTGTTTTAACCTGGTGGCTCTTATCTGAAATCCCACCATTAATGACTCTTTTCTTTCACTAAGACTTTGATCTTATCCACTCATGACCTGGCAGGCTTTTGCAGTGGACCATCATTTCCTTCATGTGTACGTGATTGAGTTCTATAGCAGTGCTCCTCGAGGTGTGGTCCACAGACGGCAGCATCAGTGTTCTCTGCACATTGTTAGAATCGCAGGTTGTGGTTTCCACCACAGACCTACTCTGCGAGCTTTTGGTTCTCAGAGTTAGGGGATGTGTTTAATTTGTCTTAAATGCAATTTCATGAGACAACTTCTTCCCACCCCATCACCAGAGGTTCTGATTCAGCAAGGCTGGGGAAGGGGCACAGTAATTTGCATTTCTAACAAGTTCTCAGGTGCTGCAGCTGCTGTTGCCCTGGAGACTATATACTCTGAGTAGCACCTACAAAGTTCCTGATCACATATGAGAGGGGCACAGAAGAAAAAAAGCACCATGGGGTAAAAAGAGAGAGAGGTTATTATCAAGGGTAAAATGGGTAGAGAAAGTGGAACCTTCTCATCAGAACTGCTGAGGGTGTGGCTTCTTAATGGTGCCTGTGTCTTTACATTTGAATAAGTTCAAATATTAAAAGCAGTAATACAATTTATAAATGTTTTAAGCTGAATTTATCTAGCCGTGCTAAAATCTGTTCTTGCGTCCTCTTTGCTGAGCCCTGCCTGTCTCAGTTACAAATGGAAATCTTCCCCGTCCCCTCTGACCATCAGTTAGCTCTCCAATTTCATTCCAGACTTAAGTGCACTGCGGCGGCAGACAAAGCTGGCCCAACGGCAGGAATACTGTTCCCCAATGGTATCAGAAGCTCTTCTGTATTTGTTTGCTGTGTGACTGTCGCTTGTATACAATCACATAGAGATTCTGATACTAAGACTTGGGCTGCAAATCACCCCCATGGTACGGCTCTGGTGGAAAAGAAAAAGGGGCTTCAGTGGCAACCAGATATCAAACACGAATTATATTGCCCTTGTACTAAAATAGGTATCTTTAAGAAACCATGTCTTCTGGTCCTCCTTTGCTATAGTTCAGGCAATAAAGTTCACAGAGGAACCCAGGGAGTAACAATCTCTTCTATTTGTAAGGGTCATTTGTGAAGGAAACTCCATAGCCTGCCTGCGGTGGTATGTATTATTGTTCAGCAAATATTCAGTCTCCTCTATGCCCCTCTGTGGAGGGAGAAAACTTCCCCACTCCACTGAGGATGGGTTTAGCCATGTGACTTGCTTTGGCCTGTGGAAGGCAAGCAGAAGTTTTTGTTTGTTTGTTTGTTTTTACATTATTTATTTATTTATTCATTTTAGAGAGAAGAGAAGGGGAGAGAGAGAGAGAAGGGGGAGGAGCAGGAAGCATCAACTCCCATATGTGCCTTGACCAGGCAAGTCAGGGTTTTGAACCGGCAACCTCAGTATTTCCAGGTTGACGCTTTATCCACTGTGCCACCACAGGTCAGGCGGCAAGCAGAGGTTTTAACTCTACTTGCTTAGTTTGGCTTGGCTTCTTTCGTTTCTACCTTTGGCCATGGGAAGATCATCCCCCATCACTTTGGCCTGGGTCCCAGAATAAAAAGATACCCAGACTAAACCTGAACAACATCCACAATCTGAAACAAAGGCACTACAGCCAACCTGCAAATCTGGGAGCAGGAAATAAATGTTGTAACCTCTGAGATGTCAGGTTATTTGTTATACAGCACTGTTGTTGTAAAGTTGACTGATACACTCCCTCAGGCACCTGTTTCACTGAAGTTTTGGCAGGAACTTCTTTACTGTGTCTAACCTGAATTCCTCATACATTAAAGTAATGATCCATTCCCTCTGCAGTCCAAGCAAGGGGTCTTGAGATTCCATCCTTGATACTAAATGTCCAAGAAATATAGCTTGATTTGTTTACTATATAATTAGCTAATAAAATACATATGTGCTCAGCAAATTATTTGTTTTACAAAGTATTATGTATGCTTGTCCTTATTGGAACTATTAGAGAGTGTGTCCCCCAAAAGTAGCTGTATCCTTCAGTAATCAGAGCAGGAGAGATGAGAGTTTGGAGAGCTGGTTAAAATATTGTAGAACTCCCCTTATTCTCTCTCAGCTCTTTCTTAGCAGTTACTGCAGTTTGCAGTTGTTTTATTCATTTTCCTGTTTTCTTTTTATATTTATTTGTCTCCCACACTAAAAAGTGTCTCCATATGGTCAGAATCAGTGCTTACCATGTGTACTGCTGTCCTCCAATACTCAGTGGACTCTGGCTTGGAGCAGTAGCTCAAAAACTATTTGTTGAATAAATAAATAAGTTCTAATAAGGCATGTTACTAGACCACATAAGGGGGAAACAGTAAAAAAAGACATGAGATTTAGAATCTAAAATTCTGGCTGTGAGATTACATCATCTTAGACAGTTCAATTGTTACCTAATTAGGGGAATTTTTGAATAATAAGTCAATGGGGAGTCACTGAGGAATTTTGATCTGGGGAAGGACATGATCCGGACAGCATCTTGGAATGATGTATCTAATTGCCATGTTCAGAGGTGGTTTAGTAGAGAGAGACCAGTTAGGAGGCCATTTCAATGGGAAGTGATAAGGCCTGAAGTGTGGGATGATAGGGAAAGTTAAAAGGAATGAGAGTGGGATGGAAGATTCAATAATCCTATCAGCTGATAGCGACAGGGGGCAGCACAGATGGAGTGTCTAAGTAGCACCATGATTTTACACCTGGATAGCTAAAAGAATACAAGACATGGAAATTTGGAGAAGAGACCAACTTAGCAGAGACATGGAAATTTGGAGAAGAGACCAACTGTGTTTGGGTGAGATGATAAGTTGATTTAGACAAATAGAATTTCAGACAATGACAGGCTATCAAGTGCAAACACCCAGCCCCAGTTAGAAATTCAGGACTGCATCTTGAGAGAGAGGTCAGCGCTGGAAAACCACACGTAGATATTACACTCATGATGGGGACGTGTATAGGAAGAGAAAAACCGAAGACTGAAGCCAGCCTTGCAGCCAGGCTCGTTAGAAAGGGCAAGAGTGACTGGTGAGAGGGACAGAGCCAACAAGATCACAAAGGATCTCAGAAGCCAAAAAAAGAGGAAGAGGGGATTTTGATGTCCAGCCCTGTCTCTTGTCAGAACAGTGTCGGCTGTCAGACTTTGTGAAGCCTCCTTTAGGAGCAGAGGGGAACATCCTTTAACCTGACTCCCTTGTCTCTAACCACCTGGGTGGCTGGGGGCCCCAAGGCTTTGTGAGCCTTTGAAGAAAAATCCAGGGAAGGGAAAATGGAGAAATGTAATCAATAACAACAAGCTTTGTTTTTTTCCACTTCATATGCAGGAAGCGATTCAGCGCTGTAGCTGGTGCTATGATGGGTGTATTCTGGATGTTCAAAAGGTCATCTGGCATGAAGACAGGCTAAATTATGGCTGGAGTATATGAATCTGAGGAGGTTCTCCATTAACATTTATTAGGAATTGTCATCGCTTCAACCCGAATGGGCCCCAGATGTGGAAACTCCGGCTGCCCCAGACTTCTCTTCCGGGCTGCAATCTCTCCTCTGATTTATTGTTATTAAACATGACCAGATTTTGTAGAGGGGAAAATTGAAGAAAGCAACACACACATGGGGAACTGTTGGGTGGAGGCTGCCAAGAGAAACAAACCATTTTATTACTTCTGGTGGCAGGGGGAACACATGGAGATGCAAAGAATTGTTATGAGGCTCCACATTGCCTCTTTCCGAAATCAAAAAGATGCAGGGCTGGACTTCGGCACAGTCTGTTTAAAGGGCGAACGTCTTAACCTTGAGGGGGAAAGAGAGGCAGTTGAAGGTAATGAGAAATGCGGAGAATTTGAGTCAGTGCTTAGAATTCTAGAAGTCATGACAAGGACCCTTTTCCTCAAAAGATCTTACCTTCTGGGGTGGATGGCGTCCTGGGAGTCAGTCACACCTACTGGATATTAGGTCATTTTTCTTATTAATATTATTTACTCTCCCACTGTGTAACTGTTGTGAGGGATCCCAAGAGGTCAAGGTCAGAGCCATCCTCTGGGGCTCTACAAGCTTGTCATCTATTCCCTTTATGCACTCATTCAACACAATTTTATTAAGCATGTACGCTGTATCAGGCATTGTTGAAGGTAGTGAAGAAATATTAGTGAAGAAGAGAGACAAAGTCCATGCTGTCAGGGTACTTACATATATTATTAGTAAGGGGACAATTTCAGAAAATACCAAAAACTTAGCTACTAGACAAAGAAGGGCGTGAAAAGGAAGGCAGTACAAGTAAAGGATGCTGTGTTCAGAGTCAGCAATCTTGAATTCCAGTCCTGGCTCCGTTAGCCAAGAGGCTTGTGGCCTCGGGTAAATTATTTAACTTCCAAACTCAGCTCCTGTTTGTAGACTGGTAATAAACCTGCCTCACCTTATGTCATAAATTAAATGAGGTAATGTTTTTGAATAGTTCCTTATAAATTGTAAATTGCTCTATGATGTCCGATGTTTTCATGAAAGGGCCAGGTAAACGGTACCGTGAGCATTATGGGACAGTGCGTTCAGTCGTTGCGCACCTGGGGAGGCCTCCTCTTGGAAAAAGAAGGAAGCTGGACTATCTCCACGCTGCTGGGCGCATGTTCCTCCAGGAGTGTCTGGGTATTTGTGGCTGCTCTTACTAACAGGGCATCCCTGAGAGAGCCTCCCTCACCTGACTCTGCTTTTTTCCTAGACCCGTGCATGGAAATGATCCTACGCGGGAATTGTAGGGAGTATAGGTAATGAGGAACGTCTTGAAAGCCGGTAGGTCTAATTACCTTTTTGTTGTCAATTGTACCTCTTTCAGAAGGTTATCCAAATTCTGAGGAGAAGGAATTGTATTAAGCCATCTAACCCATCCTCCAGCTTTAGGTTCCTTGCTCACCCCAATGCACTTATATAATATTATAATATGTTTATGCCCTATAGCACATACATCTGCATTATGTCTGGAATTAATGGAGATATGCCTAGAGCCAACCTTTCTTGTACAGGAAATTGGACCAAGTGTCCAGGGGCTTAGGCCGCAGCTGCTTCCTCCTGCTGTCGGGGTGAGGACAGGAGAGAAAGAAATAGACAGGGGAGGTTGTGGGGGATTAGGAATATTCCCTAATGGTTTCCTCCAGGGGAGAGGTCTGCCTTCAAGTGCTGGGGGTCTGCAACCCCGCCTCTTTCTGCATGGCCTTAGGAGAGGAGGAGAGAAAACATAATTCTCCGATGTTGTGAGATAGTTAGGTTGTACCAGAAGAGTATTTTGAGAGAAGGAAAGAAAGGGGAGGTAAGAAGTGAGAAGAGAAGGAATAGGAGGTTTATATAGCTCTGATTTTCCCGTAAATAGACAAGCTTGGGGGGTGGGGTGGATAGGGCCTAAGACCCTCTTACTGAGAGGGTGGTCCACAAGTCATCACCTGGGATCTTAGGCTTCAACTCAGATAACCGAATCAGAAATTGCATTATAATCCCTTGATGATTAGTATGCCCATTAGTTGTAGAAGAATTAGCCTAGAATGACAGGATGGGAATGCCTTCTTGCAATGAGCCACTGAGCCACCTGTGCTGGATGATCTATCTCTTTGCCCTTCCAAATCCATTCTTCATCCTTCGCCTCCCCTGTTCTTGATGCAGGTGCTGGGAAGTGACCTTTATGAATTGCTTCCACAGGCTTCCTTGTCCTCTGACTTCTGGTTGGGTTCAGTCAATGGTCAATGCTCAAGAAACAGTGACTTTACGCAAAGGTTTTAAAGGGGAACAGGAAGACATGTTTATATCGCGCAGCAAGTCACCGGAGAAGACTGAAGGTAGGGAGAATGTGGGATGGGGTCTTTATTCCTCTGGCACCCTTGCCATCTGGGCCTCAGGTTGACAGTGGCTATGTTCTTCACCTAAAGGCCACACAGCTCCTGTGGGTCACCCTCTCCAACAGCTCTCTCTAGATTCTGGGGGCTATTCCTTACCTAACCCTTCTGCCCTAGAGTGCTAATGATTCCCCACCATGGCTAAATTCACCATCCCTTGTGCATTTCTCTGAACCCTTCCCATATGCTTTTAGTAAAGTCTTCTCAAACAAACCTTGTTCTAGTGTGCCATCTTTTCCCCACCAGAACCCCAGTCGATATGGGGTCCTGGAGAAGAGACTCAAAAGGAGTTCTTGCTCATGGTTAGGAAGTGGAACTAGATGAGCACTTAAATTTAAAATCTTTGAGATTGACATAACCATTGTCAATCCAACATGCTATTGTAAGATTCTTTTTTTTTTTTTTTTTTCTGTATTTTTCTGAAGCCGGAAATGGGGAGAGACAGTCAGACAGACTCCAGCATGCACCCTACCGGGATCCACCCAGCATGCCCACCAGGGGGTGACGCTCTGCCCACCAGGGGGCATCGCTCTGTTGTGACCAGAGCCACTCTAGCGCCTGGGGCAGAGGCCAAGGAGCCATCCCCAGCACCCGGGCCATCTTTGCTCCAATGGAACCTCGGCTGCGGGAGGGGAAGAGAGAGACAGAGAGGAAGGAGGGGGGGAGGGGTGGAGAAGCAGATGGGCGCTTCTCCTGTGTGCCCTGGCTGGGAATCGAACCCGGGACTTCTGCACGCCAGGCCGACGCTCTACCACTGAGCCAACCAGCCAGGGCCCTATTGTAAGATTCTTGATTCTGGAATAGAAAAATATGTCATAGAAGCCCTTGGAACTTCCTCCAGTGTGGCTTGGGTTCTGGGCTACAGACTATCTGTCTTCCTGTGCACGTTTGGGTCACAAAGGGCTGAAATGGAACTGCATTGTTCTGTCTTTTGAGCACTGATTTTTAAATTTTCAAGAATTTTACAAAACAGTTGTTTTTAAAAAAACTAGAATTATATAAAGTTATAATTAAACTATATTCTCAAATGAAAATAATAAATACTAAAAATACATCCCTTCTTAATTGCTTTAATAAATCTTACCATAATCTCACCTTTTGGGGCTCCTTTATGTCTGTTGGTGAAAATACTATATAATGGTTTACGCTGCACATGGCTTCCCAATTCTGCATAAAATTATAATGATAGTTTAGAATCAGGCATGGTGTGAATATTTACACCAAGAAAACTGGCAAATGCTACGTATCAGAATAGGAATTTTTTTCTGGAGAGCTGTTTGTTAAACAGCACAGGGTTAGTATGGCTGGAGAGATGAATGGGAGGAAGGGGATCTTTTGCGATGGTTGTGATATTTGGACTTGGATAGTTTTAGGGGAGATCCATATGCCTGGTTTCTGTGGAGGGAAAGCAAAATAGAACAAACTTGCATATGACTAGAAATTAACAGAGTTGTCTTTGGCTCCTTTGGTCAAGATGAATTAAGCATGTGAGTTGTGGGATTAATAACAGCTTCCTTTTATAATAAGGTTGTTTGTTGAAAAGATCTAGAATTACCTCTATTACCTCTTTCATCTGTCAAGTATTTGTGTGACCAAAGAGAGAAACAATAGAGATACTCCATCTTAAAGATAGAAAAATGGGAGGGGGGGGGCTCAGAGAGGTTAAGTGATTTGTCCTAACCTCAGAAATCTGAGGCCCAGTGGGGCAACATGATACAGTACCCAGAGCTAGACACTGATGTAAACTCCTTCTCTACCACTGACCACTTATGGGACCTAGAGCAAGTTGTACAAGTTTTCTGAACTTCACTTTTCTTCATCTGTGAGAAGTTATAAAAAAATAAATGAGGCCCTGGCCGGTTGGCTCAGTGGTAGAGCGTCGGCCTGGCGTGCGGGGGACCTGGGTTTGATTCCCAGCCAGGGCACATAGGAGAGGCGCCCATTTGCTTCTCCACCCCCCCCCCTCCTTTCTCTCTGTCTCTCTCTTCCCCTCCCGCAGCCAAGGCTCCATTGGAGCAAAGATGGCCCGGGCGCTGGGGATGGCTCTGTGGCCTCTGCCTCAGGCGCTGGAGTGGCTCTGGTCGTGGCAGAGCGACGCCCTGGAGGGGCAGAGCATCGCCCCCTGGTGGGCAGAGCGTCGCCCCTGGTGGGCGTGCTGGGTGGATCCCGTTCGGGCGCATGCGGGAGTCTGTCTGACTGTCTCTCCCCGTTTCCAGCTTCAGAAAAAAAAAAAATAATAAATAAATAAATAAATAAATAAATAAATAAATGAAAGAATGTGTGAAAATCACTAGATATATGTGGTTGGTGCTTCAAAAATAGTTTAATAGATAAATCCAAAGGTTTTGTAAGGGCATAGGAGAAAGAGCTTATATTATACCACACAACATAACACACTTTAATGGGCACAATAGGCATCATGTTTTAAAAACACCTACTGATTAACAAATTTTCTGTTTCAGGCGCCATTGCTAGGAATCTTACATTGATTACTTCACATAGTCTTCATGACAGCTCTGTGAGATATCATTACAGTAATTTTAAAGATGTAGACACTTGGGCTCAAAGAGCTTAAAAAACTTGCTCAAGTTCATCTAGGTGCTAAGTGATGGAGAATCTCTCTTGACTCTAAACTCCTCTTCATTTCCCAGACCATGCTGTCCCTGTGAGCCCCGGTTTTCTGAGGTGAGTCCAGGCACCTCTCTAAATCCCAGTTCACACTTCCATCTTCATCTGGCAGGGGCCTTGGGGCTGGGAAACCTTCACACCGTTATCAATCTTCTCCCCAGTTCAGAGGTCAGGGGTTAGGGGTTCTGATTACTCCAGTCCCCGCCCCCCAGGATGCTGCGGCTGCATTTCCTCTGGGGTCAGCAGTCACACTCTCTTCTACAACATTTTCCAGAATGTGGGCTCCCCACCCATTACTCACACCTAGCCTGGGGCAGACTGTTCATTAAGGGGCAGCCAGGGAGGAGGCAAACCCAGATAGCACGAAGATCCATCAGGGCGCTGCCCTGACAGGTGCACACACCTGCTTCTAGCCAGAGGAAGTAGTAGCGAGTCGGAATTTGCTTCACTGTGGAGGACTTTATCTGGAAAGGGAAGGGTGGATGGGAAAAAAGATAGAGATCGAATCACTCTAATTATACAGCTCTAAATCACTGAGAAGAACCTTGGCTCAAACATCCAAGTGGTGGAGGATGGATTTTTACCTTGACTCCTGCTAATTTTCATTGATTTATGTGGCTTGAAAGCATTTATTTTCTGCTTAACAGGGACCCTGCTCCTGTTAGGGAGGCTCAGGACTCCTCTAAATGCTCTCACTGTGGAGAGGCAGGAGGCACAGGTGGCTTTCTGGGCAAGAACTAAATTTCCTGCTTGGTTTCAGTGGCCGCCTGAGAGCCATAGGGCCTAATGGGAGCTGCTGGCCTCCCTCAACCATCTTCCCACTCCTGTCTCCAGAGCCCACCTGCTTCTGGTCACGGCTTCTTGCGTTTAACACGACTGGCAGCTTAGCACTCCAGTGTTTATGTGCGAAGCCGTAATATTTGGTGAGCTGTGAGATGAGGTGGGAGCATTTGCAACTGGCATTCCCTCCTGACCCTGCCCGTGATTCAAGCCAGTGGTGTGACAAAGTGAGGCCAGCCATCCTCCCCACTCTGGCTCCCACCTGTGGCTGCTTGGCATGAAGTTCTTCCTTCATTTTCTCCTCTTCCCTGTAATCCTGGGTCTGCTAGACTCACATAGTTCTTGGCCTTTGAAAGAGGGTATTCGGTCCTCACATTCCAAACCATCGGCTTAGTTAAACATTGTAAAGAGCAGTTCTCCGTCTGCCCAGGACCACATTCCAAAAGGGGAGGAGTGGATGTCAGGAGGGAAGCTTTCTAAATGTCATAGGCTTTGTAAAAATCTTGACTGATGATGACAAACTAATGAGGAAGCCAACAGATTGACCAATGAGGGTCAAGTCTTCTTGGGAATTAAAAGCATAAGAAAGCAGTGTGCAGACTTTGAAAACTCCAGTTCCTTGACGAGAGGTTTCTGACGAGTCATCTGGGCACTTCTAGTCCGTTTCTCCAGGTCTGTGCTCACTGAGCCCTCCCCGCTCTTCCGCCTGGGCCAAGGTCAGAGTTCAGAGTCCTGTGGGTCCCTCCAGGCATCCTCCACCTACAGTTGTCTTATTTTCTGCTCTATTTTCTCTCTCTTTGGCCTTCTAGTTGCAGCTGCTTTCCGAGAAGAGAGTAGGTTTGTTTTCTTTGGTTTGTTTTGTTTTTATGATAAGATAGTACAAGAAAATGGAACTGGTTAAATTTAAGGGGGTAGTTTTGCGTACATATAGATGGTGAGCTTCTTAATAAAATTATTACCAGAAGATGACTCTAAATTAGAGGCAGACCCAGAATACAACAGTAGCAGTGGAATCTCATAATGTGTCTTTAAAAATGGTGAATATTCTACACATTTGCTGCTGTTGTGATGAAATATTAAATTCTTATAATAAACATCTTCAAATGCAATGGCCCAACAAGATAGAAGTTTATTTTTCTCTGGCAGAACAGCCTGAGTCCAGGTTGACAGGAGGTCCTCCCCCATCCTGTCATACAGGGACCCAGGTTCCTTTTGTCTTGCTTTTCCACTCTCCCCAATGGTGGCCTTTGTCTGCCTGATTCAAGCTGGATTGAGAGTACATTCAAGTTCTGGATGCCAGGAAGAACAAAAAGTGTAGAAGAGTCACAACCATTTCTTAAGGCCCCAGTGCATTAAGTGGCCCATATCACTTCTGCTTACATTCCATTACCGAGAACTTAGTCATATGATCATGCTAACTGCCAGGGTAGCTGGGAAATATATATATGCGAGCAGTTCAATTATTACAAAAGAAAGGAAGAATGGATTTTAGGATAGTACCACTACATCAACCTTCATGTGGCCCAAACACCACCAAAGAGAGGAACTTCACTTATTATAAGAAATTAGGTCAGAGTTTTTGGTAAAGCTACAAACAAAAAAAGTGCAATTTCATAGAAAACATAAAGACAAAGTGTCCTTTCAAGCAATGGAGCATGTCCCAGGGGCTTAAAAAGCTCCTATTTCACTTGCTCTTCCAGAGAACTCCAGAGTGATCAGCAACAGGCAAGAGTGACTGATGCTCAGAACACTGCCTATAAAATGTTAACATTTGAGTAACAATTTATATTTTTCAAAGATCATTTATACAGATTATCTGATTGGATGCTGAAAACATTCCATTCAGGAAGGCAAGGATCAGGAAGGCAAAGAATTTTTTTTTCCTGAAGCTGGAAACGGGGAGGCAGTCAGACAGACTCCCGCATGCGCCCCACTGGGATCCACCTGGCACGCCCACCAGGGGGCGATGCTCTGCCCATCCGGGGCGTCGCTCTGTTGCAACCAGAGCCACTCTAGCGCCTGAGGCAGAGGCCATGGAGCCATCCCCAGCGCCCGGGGCCAACTTTGCTCCAATGGAGCCTTGGCTGCAGGAGGGGAAGAGAGAGACAGAGAGGAAAGAGAGGGGGAGGGGTGGAGAAGCAGATGGGCGCTTCTCCTGTGTGCCCTGGCCGGGAATCAAACCCGGGACCTCCACACACCAGGCCGACGCTCCACCACTGAGCAAACCGGCCAGGGCCTGGAAGGTAAAAAATATTGCACAAAATCATGCAATTCATAAGTTGCAAAGGCGGGATCAGAACCTAAGTCTTCCAAGTTCAAGTCCAATGCTTTTTACACACGCACGCAGGTGCGTGCGCGCGCGCGCGCGCGCGCGCACACACGTTGCCTATTTGTTTTATCTCCTGTAGAGAATTGGAGCTTTACATTTTTTTTTACTGGCCTTTACTTCTGCAGCCTCCATGTGATTTAGATGCCATTATTAAGACATCAAGTTTCATCTGCATGATAGTAATACCAATTATTACCTGGTGACCACCTACTGTGTGCCAGGTTCTGAGCTGAACGTGTTTGTTACACAGTGTGTCCGTAAAGTCATGGTGCACTTTTGACCTGTCACAGGAAAGCAACAAAAGACGATAGAAATGTGAAATCTTCACCAAATAAAAGGAAAACCCTCCCAGTTTCTGTAGGATGATGTGGCAGCATGTGCACATGCGCAGATGATGATGTAACACCGTGTATACAGCGGAGCAGCCCTCGGCCATGCCAGTCGAGATGTGGACGGTACAGAGGAAAGTTCAGTGTGTTCTGTGGCTTGCTAAATTCAAATCTGTGACCAAAGTGCAACGTGAATATTGGTACATTTATAACGAAGTGCCACCACATAGGAATAACATTACTCGGTGGGTTAAGCAGTTGAAGGAAACCAGCAGTTTGGTGGAGAAACCCCGTTCTGGTAGGCCATCAGTCAGTGACGAGTCTGTAGAGGCTATACGGGATAGCTACCTAAGGAGCCCTAAAAAATCTGTGCGTGAGCCCACATCGAACTGCACTGAATAGGTATGAAACTGGGAGAGTTTTCCTTTTATTTGGTGCAGATTTCACATTTCTATTGTCTTTTGTTGGCTTTCCTGTGACTGGTCAAAAGTGCACCATGACTTTACGGACACACTGTATATACATATATCTTACCTTATCTACTCCTCGTAATGGCCCAGCAAGATGGACGTTATTATCCCTGTCTTATAGAGGAAGAAACTGAAGAAGTTAGGTAACTTTTCCCAAACAAACAATTAATAGCTGGTAGAGCCAAGATGGGAACTCAGGCTGATCTATATCTTTTCTCTTTGGTATCTTGAAAGAAAGATTTTTGCTTCTTAGGCATAAGGAAAGGACACAGGCACTGTTTACTAGTCTCAGGCCTGAAGCAGACCAAATTGTTTCAGCTTATCCTAAACTCCTGACCTCTCATTAACATCATAGAAATTAAACCTGTAGTCAGATCTTCACTGGCCACGATCTCCAAATGTCCTTGGCCATTGGGCTCAGAGATATTTACAGTGTCTGAACTGAAAGTAGTCAAAGTTCCTCTGGTCCAATACGTTCCTTTTACAGATGATAAAACTGAGACCTAGATGGAAAAATAACTTGCTAATAACAATAAATAGAAAATACATAATAACAATAAATAATAAAATAACAATTTATTCCTGACAAAACCAGCACATTCACTTGAATATCCAGGCTCTGGACCCATAATGCTCTCCTGGGCTAGGGACTGGCCTTTCCTGCCGCCTGTCAAACCTTCTTCAAGAGGGGAAGAATGCACCTGACTCCATGCTGCCACAGCTAGAGCTGTCCCCTCTCCCCACTCCATTCCCATCCAGCCGGGCGAGCTTACAGTACTTCCAAAGCCGGGCCAGCCTGTCCTGAGCTGCAAGATGTATTAATCAATTTGATGAGGATGTTAAAGCTTTCTCTTCGCAACTAATTATGGCCTGATTTATAGGCCTGGCCTTCGTTTGATAGAGCTCTCCTCGTGACAGGGATGAATGCGGTACTGGCATGGACCCCTTCGTCTCTTCCATTTCTCTCTCTTCCTCTCTCCTCCCTCCACCCTCCCTCCCACATCTCCTGCCTCCTGACTCTGTTCTTGGCTCCCACAGGAACACCCTAATGACACGTTGACAAGCTGGTGAAGCATAGTTCCCACTCTGGTGCGTCTGCCTCTGGCACCAGCATTCCCCTGTATTCTCTGACATGGGCAGACGGAGGCCCTGGCAGGCTCCAGCCACCACGCAGGTTCTGAGATAGAAGCTCTGTACACTACCCCCCTTTCTTAGGCCTCAGGAAAGGACACACAAGCACTGCCGTTTCTTCCTCAAAGAGAATAATAAAAACATTTTGGGTTGACACAGCAACTTCCTTTCTAAACACTTCAAAAACTTGTTAAAACTTTATCTGTGATTCAGTTGGCAATGGATGGAGGGTTTCAGGTAAGTTTCATTCCGGTTATTTTACAGATGGGAAAACTAAGGCAAGGAGATGAACTTGCCTGCAGTTCCACACACAGTAGAACAATAAATGTGCAACATGGATTGGTGGCCTGACTTCCTGCTCTAAGATCTTCCCATTGCTGGGATCCTTGAGTCATCATGCTGTATGTTCCTAGGAACTCCTGCCTCCAGCTTGGCTTCCTTGTAATTGCAATGATTTGACAGAAGGGGAGCCCTCAGTATGCGCTGGTTTCCTAGCCTTCGGCATGAGGGCCTCTGTAACCACAGTACGCAAATAAGATATGCAGCATAATATAAATAATTACTTGACACAAACAATATGTATGCCAGTGCATGTGTACACACAGACCAGTTTCCTGTAGTCTTAATGTCACACAGAGAGATAAGGAGCAACCTCAAATAATTACCTCATTAGACTTGAAGGCCATAATAAAGTCATTCTCCGCAGACTCAGCAGGTTTCTTTGGGAAACTCCCCAATGTGAAGATATTTCCTTGCATTCTGTGCCCTAAGTACCACAACCACTTCCAAATAGTGCTAATGGAGCGACACAAACTCATTATATAATGTCTATAATACTTTTGTTTCTACAAGGTGTTAACCTAAACATAACCAGTATATATACTTTAAACCTAATCCAATCCTGAACCTAAATCTAGATAACTTCCCATCCCTAACTCTAACCCTAATCTAAACTAAAACCTAACTCAAAATCTGAACATAACCTGATCCCAGGCCCAAATCCTAACCCTAACACAATCCTAACATTAACCTACTTCTTACCTTAACTCAGTGGTTCTCAACCGAGAGAGATCTACGCCTCCCCACCCCCACCCCCACCCCCACTTCATTCCAGGCATCATTTAACAATGATTGGCTCCTACAATGAAGATGGGAACAGATACTATTAGAATGTAGAATGACCTGTGGTGACTCAGTGTATAAAGCCTCAGCCTAGAATCCTGAGGTCGCTAGTTCTAAACCCCAGGCTTGCCTGGTCAAGGCATATAGGACAAGCAACTATGAGTTGATGATTCCTGCTCCTCCCCCCTTTCTCTCTCTCTCTCTATAAATCAATAAATAAAATCTTAAAGAAAAAAATAATCTAATGGGCTTGTGTGTTGCTGCTAAATATCCTAAAAAGCACAGGACAGCCCCATAACAGAAATATCCAGGTTCAAATGTCAACAGTGCCAGGATTAAGAAACAATGACCTAACCTTAACCAAACCCTAATTCTAAATTAAATTAATACCAACCCTAACTTTAAATCTATACTTAAATGTAATTTCCCAACTCAAACTCTAAACTAAACCTGAATCTAAACTCAAATGTAAACCTAACTGAAACTCCAACCCTAACCCTGATCCAAACCTAGATCCTAATTATAAATCATACCCAATCTGAACCCAACCCTAACAACATCCAGATGAGTGAGGTTTGTTAGGATAGACGAGTGAACTCAGAACCTTGTTCTACCACTATTCCCCTTGTTTTTCCTTCACAATCAACATGAAATTGTTCAGACCCTTCTGGATTATATAGGTCCTCCATTACAGCTCCTGGCCACCTCTCCCCAGGAGAGGAGATATTAAAGGAAATGAAATTTAGACTCGGCTTAGCAGTTAGCTATTTACCAGTATATCTCAGAGGACACTGG
The DNA here is from genome assembly GCF_036850765.1 of Saccopteryx bilineata. Taxonomy (NCBI): domain Eukaryota; kingdom Metazoa; phylum Chordata; class Mammalia; order Chiroptera; family Emballonuridae; genus Saccopteryx; species Saccopteryx bilineata. Next base: position 377,199,321 of record NC_089491.1, read on the forward strand.
TGAAGGAGGACGATTTTTAAAATACATATTTTATATATATATATAAAATGAGATTTTTGAGGGAAAATCTTTAAAGAGATGTTTAATTACAATAGTCTTTGTTTTTCACTATTTTTTTTTTTTTTTTTTTGTATTTTTCTGAAGTTGGAAACAGGGAGGCAGTCAGACTCCTGCATGCGCCTGACCGGGATCCACCCAGCACGCCCACCAGGGGGCGATGCTCTGCCCATCTGGGGTGTCGCTCTGCCATAATCAGAGCCATTCTAGCGCCTGAAGCAGAGGCCATAGAGCCATCCTCAGCACCCGGGCCATCTTTGCTTCAATAGAGCCTCAGCTGCGGGAGGGGAAGAGAGAGACAGAGAGGAAGGAGAGGGGGAGGGGTGGAGAAGCAAATGGGCGCTTCTCCTGTGTGCCCTGGCCGGGAATCGAGCCCGGGACTCCCACATGCCAGGCTGATGCTCTACCACTGAGCCAACCAGCCAGGGCCATTCACTATTCTTTTAAATTAAGAAAAAGTTTAAATCTGCTCTCCATATTGTAAAAGTCAGTGAGTCAGGCAGTATTTTTTTCACTTGATAAATAAGACACAAACGAACAGAGATATTAAAGGATTTACCCAAAACCACACAACAAAGCAGCAGAAAAGTCCAGTCAGATGGCTTGATTCATAGTCTATTTTCTATTTCTTTACCCTGCCTTGATCCTAATTACTTTTATCTCCCATTTCCCCTGATTTAGTGCCAATATCCAAGAATCCACAGCATTATTTTAGAATTTGGAATGACATTAGGAGTATGTTCAGGGCTTAAGAAGAGAAAGCAGAGCCCATTACACACGTGGAATGAGGAGAATGAATTCAAATGCCCAAGTGCTCAATGGCAAACACTTCTAAAAGCTCCCATCCTTGAATGGGGTGGGGTGGGAGGTGGAGAGAAGGTAACTAAGTAGTCAATGTAGAACGCCCTGGAGGATGGGACTTGGTGTCAGATTGACGCGCTGACAGTGGACCATGGGAGGAACCGGTTCAGAGCTTCAGGAAGAATGAAATCAAGTCCTGATTTTCCTACATCTTTCCTTACAGAAGGCCAATGCCCCCTTTTTAGGCAAAAACATTTCCAGGACTCCCTTATTCATATGGAACCTGGAGCGATACATCCACGGCTCCATGAGCATTGCAGAGGCTTATGACAGAGCTGAGATGGGCATTAAAAAAGAAAGCAATGAACAAGTGAGGGCTGAGTGGGAACCCAGCACAAAAAGGGTGCGCACGAGGAGGAGCAGGACGAGAAGTCACAGAGTTAATGAATCGTGGAGGCATAGAACGTGGGCAAACCAGACTTCTAGAGATCAAATGTAGAGGAAAGAGCACTGGGCTGGGGCCAGAAGACCTATATTTGGATCTCATCTTTAATGCAGACTTTAGACAAGTCACTTCTCACAATTTCTCCATCTGGAAAACAAGAGGGTTGGACCAGAACTTAAAGTCCCTCTCAACTTTGATATTCTAGAATTCCTGACTTCCCCAATCAAAACCACTCTGTGCACATCTTTTTCTAATTCTGTCTCCCCGCTGCACTACTGAACCAGCCTGGCCCTCCCCATGGGGCACTTATTCATGTGTTACATTGGCTTTGTTTTCCGGTGGGTAGAAGTCCCTGGTTTCTTCCATTAAACGTGAGCTCCTGAAAGATAAAGACTGTCTGGAACTCCTAAGACTCCATGAGTTCCCCAGATAGGGATGCCTGTCCTGTCATATGGCTTCCTCTGTGTTCCCCCAAGTTGCCCCTGCCCAAGCACCACCTGGCCAGGAGCAGAGGATTCTGTGAGCCCTCCACAACTGTACATTAATCCTGCTGGAATTGGAGGCCCCTCCACCCCAAGGAGCTCATGTTTCTTGATGAGGCGCCTGGCTGCACTGAGCACTTGAAAAGCTGCCTTCGCAGTGGAGTGAATTCCCTCAGACCCAAAGCAGCTGCTCCTCAAAGTCTCCAAACACAAAACTCCTCATGAATAAATATTAGGGAAGAAGGGTTCTGAAGAACAAAAGCAGACTTGAGGAAGTTATTGAAAGAAGTTGGGATCTTTCATCTCACAAAATATGTCACTTATGTGTCCCCCCAGACTCTCCCTGCCAACCCCCCTCCCACTCCACTGATCTGAAGCCACATCCTGCTTCTCCCTCACATGGAAACAGGCAGCACCTAGGAGATCATCTGCTCAGACTTTCCTTCAGAGGAAAAGAGAAACCACAGACAGCTGCCCTGTGAGCCTCGTTGCCAAATTCCAGCCCAGACAGGGGTCTTGATGACCTCATCGGTATCCGAGCTGGAATGTGCTTCTCCAGAGACGGAGGGGCTGTCAGCATCCCTGCAGAGCCCCTGGAAAAGGAAGAGGCTGCATGGTGGGTTCCTGACTGTGCCGCACGTGGAGAGGTGTGCCAAGATCTCCCCCCGAGGGATGAGCCCCTTGCCGGTTGTCGGCTTGGGGTACGACCCACCCTACCAACCCCACCTCCAGCTTTCCCCTTCAAAAAAACCCCCACTCATTCAATTAAGAGATTCCCTAAGTTAGATCCTCACTCCCTCTCATCTGGATTCCAACAGCAATGTAAATACCCTTGGGAGAGAGGGGCTTCTGTGTGAATGCATTGATCAGAACCTGTCCAGAGCAGTTTTGCTGAAACAGAAGGCGTGAGAGAGCAGGAGGACTCTGGTGAGGCACTGGAGTGAAGGGGTCAAAGGGTTCAAAGCTCCGATAGGGTCAGTGTGGGAAGCAGAGCCTTCAACATCACTTAGAAAAAAACCTTCGCGTTTCAGTTGAGGAAACCAAGGCTGAGAGAAGAAAGGCATCTTCCCCAGTGTCACACAGCAAGTTAGCAACAAAAGCTAGGACTCGGGTCTCCTGACCCAGCCCTGTGCCAGCTTCAGAAAAAGAAAATCCAGACCTGGAAAGCAAACTTTGCTGCTTCACAAGTTTGCCAGAGGCTGGCCTTCTGTATCTCTGCCCTTGTAATACTTGGTTCCACCGGGTGTGATCTCTGTTCTTGGCTGCGAGCAGCTGCCAAGCCGTCTGAATCTTCTATTGCATCCACCTCTGTAAACCATGTTAGATTCTGGGTTGGAGTGGAGCTACTGGTTATTACCTCTTTCTGGCCCCAGTTACCCAAAGAAAAATATTAATGTTTCATCTTTGGATACAAAGGATGATGCATTCGTAATTTATTCCTTGTCTGGAATTCATCTAATGACACATTCTTTTCTGCCTTGTCTTACAGTTGTTTTTGCAGTGGATAAAAAATGCGACCTTAGAATTAGACTTAGGTTATGTGGCTTAAACTCTTTAAAAATGTTTTAATTGTGGTGAAATATGTATCACAAAAGTTACCATCTTAACCATTTTTAAGTGCACAATTCACTAATGTTAAGTACATTCACACTGTTGTGCAACCAATCCTTAGAACTCTTTTCATCGTGAAGAACTGAAACTCTATACCCATTAGACAACCATTTTCCATCCCCCACTCCCTGAGCCCTTGGAACCACCATTCTACTTCCTGTTTATGAATTGGACTGAGTAATCATGCAGTATTTGCCTTTGGGTGACTGGTTTATTTCACTTAGCATGTGTTCTCAAGGTTCATCCATGTTGTACATGGGAAATGTGGAATTTCTTTTTTAAGGCGGAAAAATTCTCTACTGCATGTATATATCACATTTTGTTTATTCATTTATCTATCAATGGACACTTGGGTAGCTTCTACCTTTTGGCAGTTGTGAACAATGCTGTTATAAACGAGGTATACAAATATCTCCTTGAGGCCTGCCTTCAATTCTTTTGGGTATTTACTCAGAAGTAGAATTACTGGATCATATGGTAATTCTGTTTTTAATTTTTTGAGGAAGTGCCATATGATTGGCTTAAACTTTTTTGAGCCTTTACTTTCCTCAACTATAAATTAGGCACAAGGTTATTATGAGTAGTGTAAAGATCGTGTACATAAAACTCTTGGCTTGAGTTTGGTACGTGATAAGAATTTATCAAATGGTAATTCGCTGTGGACTCTTAAAGAGAGGGTCTGTGTTTCATTTCTATATCCCAAGCTAGTAGGTGTTTGATATATGACTGTTAGTGAAAGAATGAACCATAAATAAATACATCCTTATAATTCCTGTAGTACTTACAACAATTCCTATACATTGTAAGTGCTCAACACATGTTAGCTGAATGAATGCATATAATATTTCCTACACAGAGCTGATTTCTTCTATATCCCTCTCTAGGAGAAAAGAAATTTGCTCGCATCTCTAAAGCTCCTGACAGGACAATTCAGAATCAAATGTTTGGACTACTGCCACTCATACCAATGCTGACAAAAACTCCCACTTTCTGGGTCCCTCCTTTTCCTTCATCCGTGGCAAGTGAATTTCCTTGCACAAGGGGTGTGTAAAGGAGGAGAGTCTCCACGTGAAAGTAACCAGACTACTTTGAGTCTGCACTGGGCTTGCTAGGTTGCTTTCTTTCTACCATGTTCATGGAATATTTCACTGTGACCTCCAAGGCATATTGCAACGAATCCTGCCAGTCCACACAACTCAGAGGCTTTCAGTGACCTGGCCCGCGTCTGACAGCAGTCACCGGGTCTCTTGCCTCTCAGCAGCATTTTTACTCTGTGGCTGCCCTGGGAGGCTTCTCTGCTCTTACAGTGGAAGCCTGATCTTATTTTCTCTCCACAAGTTTGGCTTCTATTTTTTTAAGCACTAACCACAATACACCCAACATAACCATTCAACTTCCTAGAACCTCTTTTATACTGCCCTTTTTTTTTTTTTTTTGGTCTGAAATTTCCTTCCCACTTGCAAGGAAAACTTGCCCAAAGTGACAACTGGAAACAGGACCAAAAGCAAGGGAAAATCCTAGGTACATGGATAGGGAACTCATTTAGGTCATCCCTAACACCTTCCATAGGACCTGCTGTACAGTAGGAGGTCAATCAACACATGAGGAATGGCTGAGTGTTGGTTTGATACATCACATTTCTGTACAATTTTTTTTTTAAACTCCCAAAGCATGGAGTGAAAAACTATGTTTCTCCTCTCAGACAGGATGACTTTTAAGCTAGAAGCATTATTTCCTGATTCTACGGGAGCCTTCTGAGGACAAATCCTTACCACCTCCATGTTCTGTGAGCCTCAAAAGACTTCACCAAAAGCCTCGCTTCATGATGACTTAGACCAGGGTTTCTCAATGTTTATATTCTGAGACAGATAATTATTTGATGCAGGGGTCTGTCCAGTGTGTTGTAGGATATTGGGCAGCATTCTTGGCCTCTAGATGCCAGTAGCAACCCCCTCCCAGTTGTGACACTGAAAATGTCTCCAAACAACACCAAAGTTCTCCTGTGTTGAGCAGGAGTGGCGTGGGGGGGCGGGTAGGAGAAAGCTCTCCCGTTTGAGAATTACTGACTTAGACTGAGGCAAAAAAAGAAGCAATTTCTCTATTTTTTTTATTGCCTTGTGGGAATGAAAAATATTTTTCTAGTACAGGAAAAGTTGCATATTTATTAGATTAAGAATTGATGAGTAGGCCTGACCTGTGGTGGCGCAGTGGATAAAGCATTGACCTGGAAATGCTGAGGTTGCCGGTTCAAAACCCTGGGCTTGCCTGGTCAAGGCACATATGGGAGTTGATGTTTCCAGCTCCTCCTCCCCTTCTCTCTCTCTGTCTCCCCCCCTCTCTCGCTCCCTCTGTCTCTCCCTCTCCTCTCTAAAATAAATAAATAAATAAATAAATAATTAAAAAAAAAAAAAAGAGTTGATGAGTAATATACTTCCAATCCCCAGGGTTTTTCAGAATTGAAACTGAGAACACTCCAGGTGAGATAATCCCTGCCTGGGACAAAATGTCCCTGTCAGGTCACTGGGGGACAGACTGAGTGGCAGGAGAAGGAAGTGGGAAATTGTAAGGGCAAGCCCCATCAGAAGTGACTGGAAATGGCAATTACTCTCCACTCCTCAGAAAGGACCTGCCAGTGCCCCCAACCTGAGAGCAAATACATAAAGGCCCCCTCTACTTGGATCTTACCTGCCTACAGAAACTGGAGACCAGAGAGACTGAGTGACTTTTCTGATGTTGCACAGCACAGCAGACAAAAACACAGGACTTGAACTCCCTTTGAAATTAAGTATATGAAAGGCATGGGGATATGGCATACCCTCAGCTGCCCAGGGCCTTTTCTTCTGTCTGCCCTAATCTGACTACAGAAGCACAGATTACGTTAGGAAGAGAGGAGAGAAGTATCTGTGGAATCTCTGAGTAGGGGAGGGCTAAGCAAGGGGGGTGGGGTAGAGTGGGGGGGCTGGGGCGGGGGGGGCAGGACTGTTCACAACAGCAGGCTGTTTCCCAGGATGCTCTGGGTTGTTGGCATCCGAGCCCACTATCTCACTTTCTCCTTGCTGCGTGGAGATAAGCTATCAGCTTCTGCAGAGGATCAACTGAGGAAGTGGGGAGGGAGGGGAGGCCTTGGCGGCCGGCAGGAAAGGGCTGGCAGCGAAGAAAGCAAAGCATCCTGGGGACAAAACTGCTGACTGGACGGTTAAGAAGGAGGGGAGAAAGGGGAGAACTGAGGCAAGGGGAGAAAATGGGAGAGGGAAAAGCGAAGAAAGACGGAGAGACCCAGAAGGACAAAGGAACTCAGCACAACGAAACATCAGGAGAGAGTTTTTCCCCTCTTTCTAGCAAAATGTAGTTTTTCAACCTGTAGGCATGCCACTTTTTTTTTTTTTTTTTTTGCTAAATTTTATTTAATGACTTTAGAGAGAGGAGAGAGAAAAAGGTGGGTGGGGGGACGAAGGGGGAGGAGCGGGTAGCATCAACTCGGTTGCTTCTGGTATGTGCCCTGTCTGCCCAGCAACCTCAGCACCCAGGACAGTGTTACCCACTGCTCCACCACAGGCCAGGTAGTATGCCACTTTCAAATATGCACTTTTTTTGTTTTGTCTTGGCCTTCAAAGAGTTAATGCAAACCAAATATTCTTCAAACTTATTGTGGTCCCGTAAAGAATCAAGTCTTCAAGAATGTCATTCAATTGTTCTGAGGCTTTATGCCCCCCTCTTATTAAAAAAAAAAAAAAAAAAAAAGAATGCAGAGATTACTCCAGCCTGCTATATGGAGAGGCCTCATTGTCTAACTCACTCAAGTGCTAAAGAGCTGTTCTTTCATCTGGAACTACCTAGAGAGAGATTTTCTTATCATGAGCTTTTACATCCTCATTCATTTGAATTGGCGCTCTGGGAGCCAGGCACGGAACAGGTATTTTTATCTTACTTTAATGGATAAGCAGTGGTATAACTAGTAAACAAACAAACAAACAAACAAAACAGTATCTCTCTTTTGTTACAGTCTTCTGCATATTATGGAAAAGGCCCTTCCTTTCTCCTTTGAGCAGTATTCTGAGACTTGGCTGAGCAGACTACATTGTGGGGAGGGGGGCCCTCCTGCTCTTTAGAAAGGGGAGGGACCCAAAATTGGCAGAGAGACTTCTGGTGACATCGGAAAACTTGAATCAAGAGCCCCTCTCCTGAATGCAGCTGCTGAAGCCCCTCGAAGTCCTGTGGGCTCATGGTATTGGCTGCACTGGCTTGGTTTCAACACTGGAAACCAAACTAAAGCAGGGGAGACCGCATCCCACAACCATCTGACAGAACAAGCCAGGGGGGAGTTAGCACATTCAGGATTAAAAATTTCTAGGCCTGTGCTCTTAGAGAGCAAGAAGAGTTAGTTCCTCTTCTTGTTCTGTCTTCCAAGCTCCGAGCTCCTCTATTCTCAAGGTCTCCTCTCTACTCCCAGGGAACTGGTAAAAAGCAGTCCTTTACTTGTACGCTTTTCCAAAGCCCCCATCCTCCATGGGGCTCATGGTCCTCCAGGGGGCCTACTCAGGTTACACCTGCCCTTGAAGAATTCTCCCTTTACTTTGTTATCAGATCCCCAAATTTCTGTACAAGAACAGGACCCTGCACACACAGAAAGACAGCAGTAAATTAGGGGTGAGTTATAAGTTTAGTGTAATGTATATGCTAGTGCATAAGTTAACACCATGTGGATGACATCCAGACTGCCCCTTGGGCTTTCAAATTCTCATTTTTAGGAAACCAGTTTCAGCCAAGTTGAAGGGACTATGATTCCATCAGTCCTGGGGCTGATCCCCCTTGGTTATTACGCTTATGCTATGCCTGACCCTAAGGCCCACGTCCCCAGGACAAAGACCAAGTTGTACAGCATAGATGGACCTTGATAACATTATACTGAGTGAAATAAGTAAATCAGAAAAACTAAGAACTATATGATTCCATACATAGGTGGGACATAAAAATGAGACTCAGAGACATGGACAAGAGTGTGGTGGTTACTGGGAGGGGGAGGCGGGGGGAGGGGAGGGGCACAAAGAAAACCAGTTAGAAAGTGACGGAAGACAATTGGACTTTGGGTGATGGGAATGCAGCATAATCAAATGTCAAAATAACCTGGAGATGTTTTCTCTGAACATATGTATCCTGATTTATCAATGTCACCCCATTAAAATTAATAATAAAAAAAGTGCTTTAAAAAAAATAGACCAAGTTGTAGAGGGTGCCCCAATGGTGGTTCATCCAGAACCACATTGTGAAGAGTGGTCCTGGTTGCTGCAAAAGCACTTCCTCTCTGCTGTGACATCCAGGACAGAGTCTCCAAAGGCAGGAGGCCTCCCACATGCCAGAGAGGAAGAAGGTTCCAAGTTCAAGTCCGGGAATGTGAATAGGAAGAGAAGGATTATAAAGCAGGGGAAGGCTGTCCCTCCTCCTAGGGGGGACACAAAATCACCAAGGAAGGAAAAGAATGTTCTCCTTTCTCTCCCGAGGACCCTCCCGTGTCTCTCCCTTTCCTGAGCTGGTCAACCACACAGAGTTCCCTTAACCTTGCAGGAATCCCCTAGGCCAGGCTAGACCAAATGACCACAACCCAAGGAAGTTCCCAGGACAGGGAACGAGCGGGACCATCCAGGCTAACACAGTCCTCTCCAGCCACTGCTGCAGCCGGACGACCCAGCAGGTGCAGCTTCCTGGCAGAATGGAGACCGGCCTCTGCTTTCGGCAAATTCTTTTCAGGGATGCGCAGTCGTGGGTTCATGAATGAGCCTGAGGAAGAGAGAAACGGGAGGGAGGGGCGGGGTGGGGGTGTCGGAGGAGAGGCGGCCGGCGGCCCTGCTGGCAGTCGGGAGCGTTGGGCAGAGGCAGCCGCTAGGGTGCAGCTGTGGCCCGACGGCGCGGGCCGAGCAGGGCAGGAGCTGGGCTGGCAGCGATGGCGAAGCGGTTTGGGTGTTGTGTTTCCACTGTAACTATAATTAGGCGGATTCTGTTTATTTAGGCTGAGAGCTGTAAGATAAATGACAGCTTCGAAGATGCTTTTCAGCACTTCATAAATCACCCACCGACCGGGCAGTTTGCTGCCGCCACGTCTCGTTCTTCCTCGCGTCCTCCCCACTCCCCACTCCCGGGACGAGCCGGAGGCGCTCCCCGCAAAGGGCAGAAGAGAAAAGGCGGAGCGGTGGTGTCTGCCCTTCCCAAAGCTCCGGGGCCTCAGATGGGGCACCAGGCAGGCCAGGGAAAGCGGTCAGGGGACGCCTCCTCCTGCGGTGGTCCCTGCGGGCTCGGTTGACGGGCAGGCTTGCCCTCCTCTGGGAGAACATGGTCTCTAATCGGCTCTAATTCAAGCTCTCTTCTTTGTGCCTTAATGACACATCTGGAGATTTACAGAAGACGTTTGAGAAGTATTTATAGCACAGGAGACTTTTCTTCCCCCTTCCTATGAGGGCACCGCTCTTGGGGCTCCGGCTCCTGGTGGAAGGTTCCATATCTTTTCCCATCGGAGAGCACATTTTTTTTTGGAAAGGGGCTGTGGACAGCAGTCGGTCTCCTAACGGCAGCTTGGAACTCCCTGGACATTAGGAAGTGCGAAGACCGGGATGGCATCCCACGCTGCCTAGCCCGGGTCAGGTCGGCTCCCTTGGCAGGAAGAGGGAGCAGGATGTGAAGCATGGAACGCTGAGCCTATCCAGCATTGGCTAGATGCATGCAGAGCTGGTGAATTCAACAGGGAAGTGGGCATGGTCCGGACCAGGCACCTTTCCTGCAGAGGTTTCAAGTCAGAACAGGCCCTGCTAGGTCTCAAGTCAGACATCAGGACCAGTAGCATGGACCTTTCTTGCAGTTTAGAATATGGATTTGGGGAAATTGGCCTTGTGTGAAAATAGCAGGTTAGCCTTTAGTAGGCAATAATCCTCAATAATCTTGAGGCCCAGGCTGCCAAACCTTTGTCATTCCTGGCTTGGGGAGGCCCAGCCAATCCCTGGAGGAGAGGAAGGAATCCCTCGCTCCCCACATCAAAGTACTGCTGAAGCGTGGGGGGGTTCCCAGCACTGCCCTGTTCCCCCCTGCATAGCTTTCCCCAAGGGGTCTGTGGCACAGAAGAGAACAAAACCGTCTTCCTGTGCGGAACACTACCTACTGATATGTCAAACACTATGGCCCCTGGTTCTGTAGCTACCATCTTCCCAGCCAGTGTCCTGCGTAGACTGACGGAATGAACCCAGCAAAGGAATAAGTGGGCCAGATGCTAGGCTTTCGAGATTGCAAGATTATCTACTGAAATTTCTGTTTTGAAGGGCATGTTCTTTCTCCCAGAAGGAAACCAAGCAAAAAGAACAGATGTCATAGCCCCACCTCAGGGGCTCTGAGTGGTTCTACAATCCTGTGAGCTCCATCAGAGCTGCATTCATCTATTCCCTAACCAGGCACCCTCTCTGTGCCAGGCACTGTGCTAGATGTTTGGAATAATAAAAAAGGATACAACCCCTTCGCCTTCTACTCTAGTGGAAGAGATGGGCATAAAAACAAGTCATTGCACCTGACCAGGCGGTGGAGCAGTGGATAGAGCGTTGGACTGGGATGCAGAGGACCCAGGTTCAAGACCCCGAGGCCACCAGTTTGAGCACGGGCTCATCTGGTTTGAGCAAAAGCTCACCAGCATGGGCCCAAGGTCACTGTCTCAAGCAAGGGGTTACTCGGTCTGCTGAAGGCCCACGGTCAAGGCACATATGAAAAAGCAATCAATGAACAATTAAGGTGTCGCAACGAAAAACTGATCATTGATGCTTCTCATCTCTCTCTGTTCCTGTCTGTCTATCCCTATCTATCCCTCTCTCTGACTCTGTCTCTGTAAAAACAAACAACCCCCCCCAAAAAAAAAACCAAGTCATTGCAAAGAGCCATAGTGAAAATGTGTACAGAATAGGGTGGAAACTGGTACCTACTTAAGAAGAATGATTCTTTTTTCAGCAAAAAAGTTCAATTCTCCATTGTGGGTATTACTTAAATCCGAGTAAAGTTATGGGAAAAAAAACTACAGACCAATGATTAAGAACTTAGACTCTACAGTAAGACATGTTGAGTTTGAATTCCAGCTAGGTAGGTTGTTTAACTTCCTTCTGCCTCTTCTATAAAATGGGGAGAATAATTATTGTTGTTGTTAGGCTTACCTCATAGGGTTATAGTGAAAATTAAGTGACAGAATGCATACCAAAGTGCCTAGAACATAGTAAATGCTCAATAAACATTAGCAATGGGAAGAGAAGAAGGGAGAGACAGAAAGAATGAGAGAGAGACAGAGGGAGAGGACAAGATGCTGTGTATGTTTCAGCAAGAAGAAAATAGGAGAAAATGCTCATGTCCCCTGGTAAGAGAGAAGCAACTCTTCCACAGCCACTGTCGCCTTCTCCATAGTTTCTAAGCATTTTATTTTGGGTTGGAAGGCTTTGGTTCTAATCCCAGCCCTTCCATTAGCTGGTGATATGTTCTTGCTCAGTCTCTGAGATTCCATTCCTCATTTGTAAAAAGAAGGGGGGTGAACTTCCTCCTACAACCTTTTCACCTTTGACATTTTATGGTTCTGTTACAAAGGCACAAAAAAAATTAACACTAATATGTGTATCGATAATTTTACAAATCAATTAACAGAATGTATTGTTGCAACAGTTTCAGAGCAATGCTCTATTACTAATAAATGCTCTTTATGGCATTCACAATGACAATATACAGCAGCTGTCCTCAGTCCTGACAGATATCTTCATGACACTATCAACAGCACAGCGACCACACTGAGGCTGTAGCAATGTTAAGGTTGAAGAGGTCACATTTCCAAACCCAGAATCATTTTGGAAGTTCACCCCAGGCCCAGGCTATTCAGAAAAATTGAGATCTGCTGTTTCTCTTTCTGAGACCTGGATCTCACTGGTAGATTCATTTTTATCCTTTCAACCCTCCTTGTTCATTCAATTTGATCAACTATAATGAATATTTGCCATTTGCCAGACACCCTGGCTAAATGCTTAGCATAAAAACAAATAGTCCTTCCCTCAAGATGTTCATTGTCTTTTTTTTTTTTTTTTAGAGAGGAGAGAGACAGAGACAGAGAGAGAGAAGGGGCGGGGGGGAGGAGCTGGAAGCATCAACTCCCATATGTGCCTTGACCAGGCAAGCCCAGGGTTTCAAACCGGCGACCTCAGCATTTCCAGGTCGACGCTTTATCCACTGCGCCACCACAGGTCAGGCCTGTTCATTGTCTTTTAAGTGGAGATACATGAAAACATATCAAATAAATGCAATCAAATGCTTTCACTGCTGTGGCAGAAGTTTGATTACGGGACACTGGGTGAGTGACAAAGAGGAAGCCGTTGACAGGAAGGGAAAGAAATCTACTTACCCCCACAGTGCTAGGAGACAAGCAGACCAATTAAATTAAAGGAAGTAAGAATGGAAATATATCTACCCTTGAAGTTGGAGATAGAGCTACCCTAAAGCTGGTAGTCTCTCTTTCTGATGTAGCTCTTAGAAAATCCCCAGACTGCAGATTTCCTGGCCAAAACAGGTCGAGCAGGGTAGAGAGGGGCAAAGGGAGGGCTTTCTTCCAATCCCTGCCTACACAGATTGTAATATGGAAGCAAAATAGTCACTGTGGTGGCTACTAAAGAAATTGGACGAGGGTGAACCAAGCCTCCCTAATCTTCAGACGATCAAAGGCCACGTTGCATCTGTTGTATCTGGGACTCACTTGCTCTGTAGCTTAGGATATGACACACACAAAGGATGACAGACTTATAGGTTTGTCTGTCTTGTGGCTTATAGATTTTACCAGACACCAAGAGGGCTGGATGAGAACATATGAGTAAAGCAGAACAACAGTCCTACTCAGGTAGAAGGCCCCCAAATCTGGACCCAGCTCAAGGTTAGTAAGGGTTGACATCTTCCTTGTAAAAGTGTATTTCTCTGCTTGTATTTTGGTATGAGATGCTAAAAATGCTGTCAAATTCATCTTCACAGCCCAGTTCTTCAGAAACTTCTCACAGAATAATAATTCAGCCCTTCTCAGAGATTTGCTTCATCTCTGCTCTCTTGGGGAAGCAAGCAAAGAAATCTGGGTGTTTCCTCCTCAGCTCTGTGTCTGTTTAGATGCACTGAAATTCCCTGCCTGATTAAGTTGAGGTTTTTCCCAATGTCAACAATCTCAGAGAAAGCCTCAAGTTCTAGCCAACGCTTACAGGCAGATCCCAGTACTGTCACCCAGTAATCTCCTTCTGCTGACCCCTGGCTTCAAAACTGGCTTAGTCGACGCTCTTGATTTTTCCCACACTCCATGCTTCCAGTCAAAGAAAGTGCAGCAGAGCCTGTTTTCCAGTGTGAGCATGTAAATTCCACTCTCATCAACTCCAGGCAGCTTCTGGCCTGGGTCCTACTAGGGAGACAGACACAGCTGGTGGAATTTGTTTTTAAAATATGCCTTTTAGGCTGAGAAGATGGTGTCCCTAATTCTTGTCAGGAGGACCTGTAATTTGAATGTTTCTCTCCGAGAAAGGAGTCACAATGACCCAGAACTCTCCTTCATCAACGCACCTTGGTAATCAACAGCTGAGAGCTCACGCTGATGCTAGGTAATTCTATTTGGCTCAACAAACGTTTGTTGAGGGCCTACTAAACCTGTCACGCACTGTGACAGGTGCTGGCAGTTATTGCTAACAGCCTGTACTTGTGAAGCAATTGGCCAGGGTTAGTGATGCTGTTAGGTGGCTGGGGAGAAAAGGACTGCAGGAGGAACTGAAGTCATCATCATCATCATCACACTCCCATTCAGAGAGCATCTTAAACATGAGAAAAACAGTCAGAAACACAAATGGATCGGGTCTCTGGGTAACTCATTGCATTGAGTTAGCTGTTTGTTTCTCCTTTTTCTGAATCATGGCATAATAGACAGAGCTTGAAATTGGAGTCAAAAGATTTGGGGTTCACCTGACCTGTGGTGGTGCAGTGGATAGACCACCGACCAGTTCAAAACCCAGGGCTCGCCTGGTCAAGGTACATATGGGAGTTGATGCTTCCTGCTCCTCCCCCTCTTCTCTCTTTCTCTCTCTCTCCTCTCTAAAATAAATAAATAAATAAATAAATAAAACATTTTTAAAAAAAGATTTGAGTTCAAATTCCAATTCCTCCACTTATCTGTGTGAGCATGGGCAGGTCACTTGACCTCTGAGTCTCAGTTTCCAATGGATATAAAGTGGCAGTACTTGCTCTGCCTACCTCTTAGGTAGAAGAGAAAATGAAATGAGATAATATAATATAGACCAGTGCCTCTCAAATTTTAATGTGTATATAAATCACCTGGAGATCTTGTTAAAGTGAAGACCCTGAGTTAATAGATGTGGGTGGGCCCGAGATCCTGCACTTCTAACAAGCTCCTAAGTGATGTTGCTGAGGCGGGCCTGTGGACCGCACTTTGAGTGGAAGGCTATGGCCTGTTTACTGGTCAAATAGAAAGGATGATGATACCAATGAGCATTGCCAGCTAAGTAAACATCCAAAACCCATTCAGAATTCAATAGAGCCCTACTAAGCGATCAGAGCTGTGTTAGGCAGCCATTGTGTGGGCAACAGAAGAAATGTATGGCATGTTCTCACCTACTTAAGTGAAACCATTAGAGAATAAAACCAATTAATCCAAACTCAGCAGTTAGGTCAGAAAGAAAATAATTGCAATTTTCCTATCGCCCTTAGTTAAAAATATTTAACCTGGATATAAAACAGTGAGATAAAAATTAGAAGGTCTTTGATTTTGCTAGATCATATCCTGCACATTAGAACTATCTTCTGCCAAATCCCCATGGAATCTTAAAACTGTTGGAATAGATATGCTTGAGGTTAGGAACTTCCTAGTATCCCAAGCCCTGGGCTTGGCCCTTATCCCAGTATTTGAAAACCCTTTTGAAGTCATCTCAACCTGTTTCTGGGCACTGACTTTGCCCTAATGAGAAACATATCTCTCTTTCAAATGCTTTCATTTTCCTAATAAGAATGACCACTTGCTCACACCCTTAAGATTATTAATATTTAGTTAACATTTGTGTAACTCATATGAGCTCATGGGGTTATCCTAGCGGTGTGCAACCTAGGAGAAATGAGCTTGTCCCAATTGCCTACAAAGAGATGATCCATTTCTTAAAACCTGCATGGGCAGGTCTCCAAGGGCCAAAACAAAGCATAAAGTTGAGGTAATTATTGAGATAAATAGGAGAGGAAATATTATAATGAAATATTCCTGGTGGGAGGCAATACTCCCAGGTTTTAGTCTTATCTTTGCCACTGCTCTGCTGATCTGGATGGGGCTTTTAACATCTCTAAACAGAATTTACTGGCTTGTAATGTACATACTTCTTTTGTGGTAAGAAGACTGGTAAAATGCAAGAAAGCAAACACATTGTTTTTTGTTTACTTAAACAACAGGACTTTTTTTCTAACAATTATGGAGGTTAGAAGTCCAAGCTAAAGGTATTGGCAGGGTTGGTTTCTTCAAAGACCTCTCTTCTTAGCTTTATAGATAGATGGCTTTTATCTCCTGTGACTTCACATGGTCTTCCCTCGGTGTATGTCTGTGTCCTAATACCCTCTTCATATAAGGACATTGGCCATATTGAATTAGAGCCCACCCTCACAGCCTCATTTTACCTTAATTGCCTCTAAGGTAACTATCTGCAAATACAGCCACACTCTGAGGTACCAGGGAACGTGGTTTTTAAGTTAACATTTCTCCCAGTGGTTTTTATCTGTATTTTTCTTTAAGTTGCTAGTTTCCTGCTTCTATTTGGGGTTAGAGAGTTGGATTCAGCTGGAGCAGAGGGAAATCAAATAAGGTTCTATCAGAGTTCCTAAGAGTCTCTGCTCCCTCCAGAACTTTCCCGGAGAGCAATACTCAACTGGGGCCCAGCGTCTGCTCCAAGTCTGATGCTGCTGCAAAGCAGAGAGCCTTTCCTAGAGAAGGGAAGGCCAGGAGGAGTAAGTGGCGACAGTTTATCTAAAGCTGGCGCTGGGTTCATTAAGAGGCCTGGTGCAGTTTATCTGCTTCTTGTCCACAAGACTCAGCTACTCTGAATACTGAGTTCAGGGCCTGTCACCATCCCAGTCCTGGCGGCGTCAGATTGGAAGAGTGTGAAACACAGTGTCTCCTCCCTCCCCCACCTCAATCTCCTCTTGTCTCCAACTGTCTGTCCTCAAGGGGTCAGATAGGAGCTGCAATTGTAGGAATGAAGCATGCAGGTCTTCTGTCAATGCTTTCTGCCCCCAGAAGTGAGGTCCTGAGAGCTGATTTGGCTACTCCAATAGAGAAGCAGCCCGGACCTCAGCTCAAGGAGGCAGAGGGAGAGCAGAGACATGGACCTGCCTTTATTAAAGCCGCCTTGCCTTGAATGTAGGTGATGCTTGTTTTAAGTGGTTCTATTTGTCTTTGTCCTTGTCGTATTCTAACGTCAGGGAATTGGACAAACTTCCTTTTTCCAGAAGAGGAGGTATAGGGGTTGTTAACCGTCTTTCTTAATGTCCACAGCAACTCAGTGGTAAAATAAAAAATGGAACACAGAGCTCCTGGGGCCCAGACCAGCCAGCCTGGGACTAAAGCCTGAGAGATAAGGGCCCCAGTCCTTCTCCACTCAGCTGCCAACATTACAACCAGCTTTGAAAGTAAAAATGCTCCATACCCTTCAACAGCATTGTCTGATAGCCAGGGACTTATTGTAACTGCACCATCCACACTGTCTGGCCTGGTTCTCCACAGGTGTGTCTGCTGAGGCTTCCTGTCTATGGTCAAGTCCAATGTCCTCCAATGCAGAAGAGGGTGGTGACTTGTCCAAACCACTCAAAACAACTGTTCCAGGAGGACGAACACACCTCCCTAGAAGGTCAGTGCATTATCCAATTATTTGGAGTAGACTCCAAAAACTGAGATAATATATTAACTTCCTAATCCACTCAGAAAGTACTACTGCTATACCTACTATTACAAATTATTTCCGAAGTATTACTGACTTTTCCCAGGACGGTGGAAGGCAGCAAGTGGATTTATTCAAGTCAAACAGAAGCAGTTGTTTTAATGGAAATCTGCCTCTTTAAAAGCCCCAAAGCTGTTAGGGGCCTGTGGTCTCCTGCCCCTCCCCACATTCAGCTTCTCAGAGAGGCGGGTTCACACCTACTCTTTGCTATCTGCTTTCCCTAACTCACCACCTACACTTGCTTCCTCACTCCAGGTTCAAGTACCAGGCTGTCACCAAGTAAAACCAGACACCAATGTTCCTAAACACACATCAGTGGCCACATAACTCTATAGCTTCAGACCTGGCCACCCACAGTGTGTCTCTGGGCTTGGGGCCCTGGAGCAAAGCTATCCTGTGTTTAAATCTCAACTCTTCTTTGTACTGGCTGTATACTTAATCTCTCTAAGCTTCTATTTCCTCATATATTAAATGGATGTAATAGGAGTATTTACGTTTTGGGATTAAATGAGATCAAGTGCTTAGCACAGGGTTTGGGCACATGGTAAGTACCCCATAAATGTTAGTTACTATCATGAACATCTCTTTATCTTTAGGGGCTTTTAGGGAGGGTGTTTCCACACTCTCCACACCCACTCCATCCTTCTAGAAGGCTGTGTCTGTCTCACTGGGCCTTTCTTACACTGTTTTCATTCTTCATAAAACAAGGTTGTTCTTGATGCTGTTTGCCCAGCAGGTGCCCCTTCTCTCTTACTCTCCAGGAGGCAAAAAGGGCAGATAGGTTACTTGGCTACTTATTTCCAAAATCTGTAAACAGAGAAAGAACAAAATGACCTGCCCACCAGACAGCTGAAATCAAAGCCTACTTGACCTTCTATATAAACCCTCCGCAGCCCCGCCCCATTTCAGTCCTGCTTCCCCACCCCACCCCAGCCCAAAACTGAGGTGGGGGACTTCAGAGAGGTATGTAGGCCTGTAAGCGGCTCTCCCCAGCTCTTCAGAAAGCTGCTTATCAGGGAATGAAACACCAACCCAAGCCTGCCGTGACAGCGGGAGCTGCCGGAGAAGAGAAGCGGAGATAAATGAAGGATCCCTCATCCCCGTCAGCATGGGCCAGACAGAAACCAGGTGCAAGGCAGTGAGCCTTCATCTTTGGTAAACAATCTTCCATCGCCCACTGCAGCGGCTTGAGCCTGAGATGCGGATTAGAAGAATAGCTTCTGCAGGCCTGGGGCCTCTCAGCTGGACGGTGAGTTAAAGGGCACGCAAGATAACTCGCTGCTGGGAAAGATGCTTGAGGAAACACAGCCATTCGTCAACCGCGGGTTCGCTTGACCTGGCAGGAGAGAATCTGATATCTAAACAGTCCCCTATGTCCCTGAAGCGCTTGGAAAGTTCTCCAGCTAAATATTTGATACCATACCAGATAATAGCCCAAGGGTCTTCCACGAGTGCGAGAAGGCTGCCGCTAGAGAAGAAAGAGGACTAGCCAAAGCTGGATTTGGCTGAAATCAGGCAGGGTTTGCGGTGGAGCCATCCAAGCTATGCTGGGGGTGTCTTTTTTTTGGGGGGGGGTCTTTTAACCTTGGCCAGCCCAATTAAGGGGAAGACCTTGCCTGCCAAAGGTTGGTCCTCTGTGAATCCATGAAGAGACATAGATCCTAAAGCTCCTTTGAAGGCAGTTGCCCCTTCCCCACTTCATTCTACCTGCTTCCCCACCTCTTGGATAGAAGTTTTATTAGCAGGAACCTGGGAGGGGGGGGGGCGGTAGAAAAACCATGAACCTTGTACTTAGATGGTAATGGATGCCAGTTTCAAGCACCTGAGATTACAAAACAAAGTTAAGTGCTTGAATCCCCTAAGGGGGTGTGACCAAATAAATGAAAGAGCTTTTCTGTTTACAAGTCCTAGTTTTCCTGCAATGGCCTGACCTGTGGTGGCGCAGTCGATAAAGCGCCGACCTGGAAATGCTGAGGTCCCCCCCTTCTCTCTCTCTCTCTGTCTCTCCCTCTCCTTTCTAAAATGAATAAAAAAAAAAAAGTGCCTCCAATTCCACGTTCAGAGTTTCTTATAAGCTGGTGAGAATAAAAACACATTTCAAAAAGTATTTCCTCCAAGAAAAGGATGTTCCTCCTCTGGTTGTAAGGTAGGAAGTAGAAATTAAAGCTAAGGCTCTCAGGCTGGACGGACCTGAGTTTTAGTCTCAGCTCTGATATTTACTCAAGGTCTCATCTTGGGCATGTTATGTCATCTCCCTAAACTTCAGTTTCCTAATCTGAACAAGTATAGTAGTACCTAGTCATAGGGTGGTGGTGAGGATTAAATAATGAGACGTAAAGAAAGCACTTACCAGAGTACCTGCCCCACACAACAAACACTCAATAAATGGTAGCCACTATCAGTAATGAGATCTTGCCGTTAAGAGAAGAGGAGACAGCCTGACCAGGCGGTGGCGCAGTGGATAAAGCGTTGGACTGGGATGCAAAAGGACCCAGGTTGGAGACCCTGAGGTCACCAGCTTGAGCATTGCTGGCTTGAACAAGGGGTTACTCGGTCTGCTGAAGGCCCACGGTCAAGGCACATATAAGAAAGCAATCAATGAACAACTAAGGTGTTGCAAAGAAAAACTGATGATTGATGCTTCTCATCTCTCTCCGTTCCTGTCTATCTCTCTCTCTCTCTGTCCTTGTAAGAAAAAAGAAAAAAGAGGAGACAGAAAAATGAGGTTTATCTAAGAAGAGCTTCAAGGGGGCAGGATTTGAGCAGAGAACACAGGTTTATTCTTTTTTAAAAAATTTTTATTGATTTTTAGAGAAGACAGAAGGAGAGAGACAGAGAAACATTGACTTGCTGTTTCACTTATTCATGCCATCACTGGTTGACTCTTCTATGTGCCCCAATGGGGGATTGAACCGGCAACCTCGGCATCTCAGGACAATACTCCAACCAAGCTACCTGACCAGTGCCAGCTTATTCTTTTTATATTTCAATTATTGTAGAAATTTTCAAACATATGCATAAATAAAAGAATAAAATAGGCCCTGGCCAGTTGACTCAGCGGTAGAGCGTTGGCCCAGAGTGTGGAAGTCCAGGGTTCGATTCCCGGCCAGGGCACACAGAAGCACCCATTTGCTTCTCCACCCTTTCCCCTCTCCTTCCTCTCTATCTCTCTCTTCTCCTCCTGCAGCCAAGTCTCCCCTGGAGCAAAGTTGGCCCTGGTGCTGAGGATGGCTCTGTGGCCTCTGCCTCAGGTGCTAGAATGGCCCTGGTTGCAACAGAGCAATGCCCCAGATGGGCAGAGCATTGCCCCCTGGTGGGCATGCCAGGTGGATCTTGGTCGGGCACATGCGGGAGTCTGTCTGACTGCCTCCCTGCTTCTCACTTCAGAAAAGTACAAAAAAAAAAAATGTAGTAGACTCTCATATATCCAGCTGCAACAATGATCATAAAGGCCAATCTTACATCGTCCATACCCACCGACAAGGAATAGTCTGTTTTAAGCAGCTATTTTGGCCACAAGTGTAGATTATTTTCTTACAGAACATGGGAGTTGCAGTCTGAAAATGTGTCCCACCTTTGATTAGCTGTATGACCTTAGGCAGGTCACTTAATTAATTTGATTCTCAGTCTCCTCATCTGTAAAATGAACTTGAAAATAATAGTAACTTGCACACATATTTCACAGAGCTCTTGGGTAGAGGAAAGGTGTCCATGAAAAGGCCTTCTGAAAGGAAGTGCTGTGTAAACATTGACTGTGACTGCCCCACCTCTCCCTGTGTGTGGCACCAAGGATGCGCTCAACAAACATTTATCCATGTTGTTGTTAAGTACAAGGTGATGACTAAGAAAAATATGCCCTTCAATCTTAGGTTGTACCCCTGAGCCTAGCGGGTCACATTACAAATGCTGTCACTCAAGCACCTAAGCCAGAGAGAATGTGTGACTCAGTGCGTCTCAGCCCCACTTTCCTTTTCTTTTAAGTGAGTGGAGGAGAGATAGAGAGACAGATTCCCGCATGTGCCTGCCTGGGGTGGCAACCCCTGTCTGGGGCCGATGTTCATGCTCCATGCTCAAATCAACCCAGCTACCCTAAGTGCCTGAGGGCGCCACTTGTTCCAGTCAAGCCACCACCAGGAGGAGGGAGAGAAGGGGGAGAGGGAGGGGGATAGGAAGAGGAAGAGAAAAGGGGAAGGCTTCTCATGTGTGCCTGGACCAGGGATCAAACCCAGGACGTCCATATGCTGGGCCAATGCTCTATCTACTGAACAAACCAGCCAGGGTCTCAGCCCCACTTTCAAAGAAGCTCCCCAGTACATCCTGTTGGACTAAGAGAGTTACTTGTCATAACTTGTGTCCCTGTTCAATGTCAAAGACTGGAAAATGTCAAATCATGTCAAAAGTCTCCAATGCTATATCTCTGTTAAGGTTCCGAGTAAGAATTACAGAGTCAGTGAGCAAGACCTCAAAATTATATTTTGAAAAAGAAGCTGTCAAGAGTATAACCCAGCCTGACCAGGCGGTGGCGCAGTGGATAGAGCGTTAGACTGGGATGCGGAGGACCCAGGTTTGAGGCCCTGAGGTTGCCAGCTTGAGCGCAGGCTCATCTGGTTTGAGCAAAAAACCCACTAGCTTGAACCCAAGGTCGCTGGCTCCAGCAAGGGGTTACTCGGTCTGCTGAAGGCCCACGGTCAAGGCACATATGAGAGGGCAATCAATGAACAACTAAGGTGTTGCAACGCGCAATGAAAAACTAATGATTGATGCTTTTCATCTCTCTCCGTTCCTGTCTGTCTGTCCCTGTCTATCCCTCTCTCTGACTCACTCTCTGTCTCTGTAAAAAAATTAATTAATTAAATTAAAAAATAAAAAGAGTATAACCCAAATCACCCTTTCAAAAATTATTTGCAGATAGGTCTTAGATCCAAAATTTAAAGCTGCGAGGGGAAACCACAGGGTATACCTGACCCAAAACTGGCCCTAACACGACTTTAACTAGAGCTGGAGAGGTGCTATTTCTCTTGATTTTTCTTCTCTTAAAAGAGAATTTCATCTTTCCCCAACCTCTGCCTCCTTGTGGTCCGTGAAACCAGTATTTTCCTGCTCAGCAGGGCAAAACCTCTTCTTTCCAGCTGTCCTTTTCCCCTCTCCTAGCTCCACACTGAAATCCTTGCCATAGACAGATTTTCCTAGCAAGTTTTATTCTCACCCCAAGCCCCGGATGTTTTGCATCCCTAGAGCATATCAGGGCCAGAGCAGAAATGAAAGGACAGAGGCAGTGTCGGCTACACTGGGGCCCAGGTCACCAGTGATCAGATTCTTTTAATGAACATGGAGGCCAGGGACTTGAAAGGAAGGTCGGGGTTCACAGAAGGGTGAGCACAATATGTGTCTGGATTATTAAATCCTGAATGTGCAGGCATCGATGTTCTTCCAATACTGTTCCTCCCAGGAGCTCAGTGCTGCACTGAGCAGTCAGAACTTCTATCTCCTGGAAGCCTTTGACAGAGGAGTCTGAAAGACATTTGACAATTGGGTTATATCCCAACAATTTCCCACCCTGATGCTCAAGGCTCCTGACCTTTCCTATTTCCCAGAAATAATACAAGGCCAAGATTTCAAAGTGCTTCCGGGAGAAGGACATGGCCTATAGATGGAAAGTCTTGCTCAGTAGTCCCCTCTGCCTTGTCCCTAATGCAACTGTTCCATTTATTTTTGTTTGGTCACATCTTCGAGTTTTGGAGATCTTGATTTCCTGGTTTCAATTGGAATAAGAGCTTTTTAGTATTAGTATCATTGGAAGGAATGTACTTCTTAGTGGAAACCAGTCTTTATTTCCCATACTTCAGAGTTGTTTTCTTTACCTGCTGCTAGGAACAAGACATAATCCACTTCTCCACAAAGTGGTAATGCCCATCTTTGGCGGTGGTTGTTGTTAAGCTACTCATGCCGCTTATGGACAGATGTTTATGTATCGATGCTTTAACACCTTGAGTGATAGGGGAGCAGGTTAGAAAGCCCAGTTAAATTTTAGACAGCACTTATTGTTTAAAAGTTCTTACTATTCTTTTCCTAATTTTACTCATAGAAGGAAAATAAGATGAATGGAAGCCTTTTCAAGAACTCCATGTAACATTCCTTCAGATCTTCAAAAATATTTCTAATCTAAGTCTTTTCTTCTCCAAGTTCAGCATTTCCAGTTACTTTCTCATTATTTTATCCAGGAAAAGAACAATGAACTGGGATTGAAAAGATTTGGGTTCAAGTCTAGGCTCCACCAATTACCAGCTGTATAACCTTAGGAAAGTCATTTAACCTCTCTGAGGTTCACTTTTTTTGTCTTTAAAATGGAGATTAAACATATAAATGCTTTACCTACTGTTGATAGGATTAAGTGAGATAATACAAAAACACAGAAATACAAAGGATCACATGAGATTGTTATTAATAATTATAAGCCAACAAATTTAATAAGCTAGAAGAAATACATAAATTCCTAGAAACATACAACCTATCAAGACTAATCTTGAAGAAATACAAAATCTAAACAGATGAATAACAAGTAAAGGAATTAAATCAGTAATCTAAAATTTCCCAACAAAGCCTGACCAGTGGTGATGCAGTGGAGAGAAGACTGAGTGTGAACACTAAGATCCAAAGTTCGAAACCCCAAGGCCGCCAGCTTGAGTGCAGGGTTGCTGGCTTGAGTGTGATATCATCAACATGATCCCAAGATCACTGGCTTCAGCTCAATGTTGCTGGTTTGAGCAAGAGATCACTGACTCAGCTTGAGCTCCCCAGTCAAACGGCTTCACTGGTAAACATTTAAAGAATTAATGCCAATCCTTCTCAAACTCTTCCAAAAACTTGAAGAGGGGGAAACATTTCCAAACTTTTTTTATGAGGCCAAAATCACCCTGAAATCAAAGCCACATAAGGACACTACAAGGAAAAAAATTATAGGCCAATATCTGTGATGAACATACAATAGCTGTAAAAATCCTCAATAACATATCATCAAACTGAATTCAATAGCACATTAAAAAGTTCATGCACCATGATCTAGTAGGATTTATCCCTGGGATGCAAGGATGATTTAACATATGCAAATTAATAAACTTGATACACCACGTTAATAAAATAAAGGTTAGAATTTATGTGATGATTTCAATAGATGCAGTAGAAGCATCTGACAAAATTAAAATTCTTTCATGATTAAAATCTCTCAATAAATTAGGTATGAAAGGAATGTACCTCGACACAGTAAAGACCATATATGACAAGTCCACAGCTAACATCAAACTCAATGGTAAAAAGCTAAAATCTTTTCTAAGATCAGGAACAAGACAAGGATGCTACTCTCACCACTTCTATTTAACTTTATACTGGAAGACCTAGCCAGAACAATTGGGCAACAAAAAAGCAATAAAAGACATCCCAATCAGAAAGAAAGAAGTTAAATAGTCTCTATTTCCAGATGACAGGATCTTATATATAGAAAACCCTAAAGACTCCACCAAAAGACTGTTAGTACTAATAAATGAATTCAGTCATTTGCAGGATACAAAAATCAACATACAAAAATCAATTACATCTCTTTTTAAAAAATTTTTTTCATTGATTGATTTTAGAGAGAGAAAAAAAGGGAGAGAGGGAGAAACATCAATTTGTTATTACACTTATCCATGCATTCAGTGATTGATTTTCATGTGTGCCTTGACCAGGAATCATACCTGCAATCTTAGCATGTCAGGACAATGCTCTAGCCAACTGGACTACCTGGCCAGGGCATCAGTTGCATTTATATACATTAACAATGAATTGTCTGAATAAGAATTAACAAAACAATTCCATTTACAATAGCATCAAAAGATTAAAATACTTAGGAATACATTTAACCAAGGAAGTGAAAAATCTGTACACTGAAAACATTAAGACATTAATGAAAGAAATTGAAGAAGATACAAATAAATGTGAAGATATCTTGTGTTGATGAATTAGAAGAATGAATACTGTTAAAAATGTCCATATTACTCAAAGTGATATACAGATTCAATGGAATTCCTTTCAAAATTTTAATGACATTTTTTACAGAAATAGAAAAAATAATCCTAATATTCATATTGAACCAGAAAAGACCCTGAATAGCCAAAGCAATCTTGAGAAAGAAGAAAAAAGTTGGAGGTATAACATTCTTTTCAAACTATACTACAAAGCTACAGTTATCAAAACAGTATGGTGCTGTCACAAAAATAGACACATAGACCAAAGGAAAGGAATAGAAAGCCAAAAATAAATCCATGCATATATGGTCAACTAATTCTTTTTTTTATTTTAATTTTTTTTCTGGAAATGTCAAGGGGATCACATTGCTTTAATGACTTGTCTCAAGTACCATTAATATCCCTGTCCTTAAAAGA
The DNA here is from genome assembly GCF_036850765.1 of Saccopteryx bilineata. Lineage (NCBI taxonomy): Eukaryota > Metazoa > Chordata > Mammalia > Chiroptera > Emballonuridae > Saccopteryx > Saccopteryx bilineata. The sequence continues at coordinate 377,225,137 of NC_089491.1, forward strand.
TTGATTTTATTATTGACAGAAATACTTAATGGGTTTAAAATCAACACTCTCAGTTATATGTAGCTAGAATTAAAATAAAATAAAAAATACTGTGAGAATAACTCTGAAATGACCAGTTACCTGAGAGCATGCCCCCAAATAACCTCAGTGTGTTCTTATAGTGGATATTTGGTGACCTGGAGGGAGCTGTCTTCTGATAGCTGGAAAAATAAAATCAAAGGGTAAAAGTTTCAGTAAAACAAATCTCATCGTAAATAAGGGAAAGCTGTCAATGTGGTTTGAAGAGAAAACTGACCATCTCAGGAAGTTGTAAGCTCCCTTTCTCTGATAATGGTTGGGTTTCAATCAAAGGCTGGACAACTACTTGATGAAAACATTGGTTTTCATGAAAAGGAGATTAAGTTAGATCATCTCTGTCGTCCCTTGCAATGTAAAGTCTAAGATGCTCTTAAAATATAGCACCTGAAAGTGAATGCAATGCTATCAATTGAATTAACAAGACAAATACCTTTGTTAATATAGTAATGTTATTTAAATCTTTTTTTAGAGAGAGAGACAGACAGACAGGAAGGGAGAGAGATGAGAAACATCAACTTGTAGTTGCTGCACTTTAGTTGTTCACTGATTGCTTCTCATATGTGCTTTGACCAGGGGGGCTCCAGCTGAGCCAGTGACCCCTTGCTCAAGCCAGCAAACTTTGGCTCAAGTCAGCGACCTTGGGCTTCAAACCAGTGACCACTGGGCTCAAGCCAGCAACCATGGGGTCATGTCTGTGATCCCACACTCAAGCAGGTGACTCTGTTCCAGAACTGGTAAGCCTGGACTCAAATTGGATGAGCCTGTGCTCAAGTTGGCTACCTTGGGGTTCAAAACTGGGTCCTCAGTGTCCCAGGTTGACACTCTATCCACTGCGCCACCATCTAGTCAGGCCAGGTTATGTTATTTAAATCTTAAAAATCTTTCTGGCCCTGGCTGGTTGGCTCAGTGGATAGAGCATCAGTCCAGCATGCAAATGTCCCAGGTTCCATCCCAGTCAGGGCACACAAAAGAAGCAACCATTTGCTTCTCTTCCCCTCCCGCACCCCCTTCTCTTCCCCACTGTATTGGTGATTGATTGGTAATTGGTCATCAGGGGTTGCTGAGTGGATCCCAGATGGGGTACATGCAGGAGTCTGTCTCAATATCTCCCCTCCTCTCACATAAAAAAAATAATAATCTTTCTATAATATGAGAGAGAAGACCAAAATCTTGCTATACGTGTCAGCTGTTAATATTATACCACCTATACAGTGCTGGATCTCTCTCAACTTTACTCTTACATTCATTCATTTATCCTTTCTATGTATCATATATATTTACAAGATATATTTTTTCCTCGTACTAAGGATACAAAATGAGTAGACATATAAACAAGTGATAATACTGTGGCAAGTGTCCAGCACTAGGATATTAATCAGTCAAGGGCAGAGCAATCAAGGACAGAGATTCACTGTGTCAAGGGATGGTGGAAAAAATTCCTTGAGAAAGTGACAGTTGAGCTGCAGCTTGGAAAATAAATAAGGATTTTTCCAGACATATAATGGGTTTTTTAAAAAAGGCAAATAGAAGAGCTTATTACATGTCAAGATAGAAGAGTGCCATGTTTGGAGGGATAAGTAAACAGGTAAGACTGAATCTCAAGGAAATATGAAAAGCCAACAATGTCAGAAGTATGTGTCACAATTCTAAGAGGAAAGAGAGGGAGAAAGAGAGAGAGACTTAAGCATTCAGCCTCTTTTTTCTCTTCTTCCACTTTTAGAGCTCACTTCTTTTTTTAATTTGTATTTATTGATTTTAAAAGGAGAGAGAAAGGAACATCCAATTTGTTGTTCCACTTATTTATGCATTCATTGGTTGATTCTTGTATGTGCCCTGACTGGGGATCGAACCAACAACCTTTATATATTGAGGTGATGCTTTAACCAACTCGGCTACCTGGCCAGGGCTGCAGCTGCCTTCTTAAAACCCAATATCTTTTTCTTTAAGCTGGTGACATCATTTACATTGTAAGTTGTTTTTTGGGTTTTTTTTGTTTTGTTTTGTTTTTTTGTATTTTTCTGAAGCTGGAAATGGGGAGAGATAGTCAGACAGACTCCCGCATGCGCCCGACCGGGATCCACCTGGCACGCCCACCAGGGGCGAAGCTCTGCCCACCAGGGGGCGATGCTCTGCCCCTCCGGGGCGTCGCTCTGCTGTGACCAGAGCCACTCTAGCGCCTGGGGCAGAGGCCAAGGAGCCATCCCCAGCGCCCGGGCCATCTTTGCTCCAATGGAGCCTTGGCTGTGGGAGGGGAAGAGAGAGACAGAGAGGAAGGAGGGGGGGTGGAGAAGCAAATGGGCACTTCTCCTATGTGCCCTGGCCGGGAATCGAACCTGGGTCCCCCGCACGCCAGGCCGATGCTCTACTGCTGAGCCAACTGGCCAGGGCCTACATTGTAAGTTTTTAGTGAATTAGTTTTTAGTGTTTTCTCTCCTCCCAGTTATGCTTATATTTTAAGAGGATTTGCAGATATAGCAATGAGGAAGTGGTCTCTTTCTGGTTGTACATTTCATATATTTGATCCCTCAAAATACACCCCACCTACTCATTCTACCTTTTGATGGGCTTGTCTTGGCTCTCCCATCAGGACACTGTGCAAGCATGCCATGTGTGGGCACTCTCAGTTCTTCCAACGTTGCCTCCAATTAATTGAAATTCTTTTGTCCTCCATTTCTTTTTTTTTTCTTTTTTCTTTTTTTTTGTTTGTTTGTTTTTTAATTTTTTTATAGGGACAGAGAGAAAGTCAGATAGAGGGATAGACAGGGACAGACAGACAGGAATGGAGAGAGATGAGAAGCATCAATCATCAGTTTTTCGTTGCGACACCATAGTTGTTCATTGATTGCTTTCTCATATGTGCCATGACCGTGGGCCTTCAGCAGACTGAGTAACCCCCCGCTTGAGCCAGTGACCTTGGGTCCAAGCTGGTGAGCTTTTTGCTCAAACCAGATAAGCCCACGCTCAAGCTGGCAACCTCGGGGTCTCGAACCTGGGTCCTTTCGCATCCCAGTCCGACGCTCTATCCACTGCGCCGCCACCTGGTCAGGCTTTTTTTTGTGTGTGTATTTTTCTGAAGCTGGAAACGGGGTGAGACAGTCAGACAGACTCCCGCATGCGCCCGACCGGTATCCACCCAGCACGCCCACCAGGGGCAATGCTCTGCCCACCAGGGGGCGATGCTCTGCCCCTCCGGGGCGTCGCTCTGCTGTGACCAGAGCCACTCTAGCGCCTGGGGCAGAGGCCAAGGAGCCATCCCCAGCGCCCGGGCCATCTTTGCTCCAATGGAGCCTTGGCTGCGGGAGGGGAAGAGAGAGACAGAGAGGAAGGAGGGGGGTGGAGAAGCAAATGGGCACTTCTCCTATGTGCCCTGGCCGGGAATCGAACCCAGGTCCCCCGCACGCCAGGCCGACGCTCTACTGCTGAGCCAACCGGCCAGGGCCTGTCCTCCATTTCTTTAGCTAACAAGTAAGACTGATGATGGGAGGGATGAAAGGGAGAGTGGAAGAGACTCATGAAGGCTTCACTTAACCTTATACAAAGAAACTTTAACACTCCCCCCAACACACACACACACACACACACACACACACACTCACTACTATTTAATGATTTTTACTGATTCTCAGCAAAAAGTTGATATTCCCTTTGGTCAGAGAGCTGAGTGACTATCTGCAGAGTAAGTAAAATATGGCATGCTTGGAGACCCTTAGCTTGTAAAATTACCAAGACCCATTATTTCAGCATGTTTGCTCCAACACATGGAAAGAGGACTGGGAAGATGCCTGGGTCCTGCCTTCCCAGAAACTATGTAATTTGTTTGACACTTCTTACTGGTAAAAGCTCAGGTAAAGGGATGCTGAAGTTGGATGAGGGCTAGGATCTCTAAATATGTTGAAAATGTTATCTGTTCTTTCTCAAATATGTCTCTCCCATTCAGGTATTTGCTCTGTGATAGCCTTTTGCCTTGGCAGCTGCTGCTGAGGCTCTGGGCCTTGTATTCCAGGACCGATAAGGAGAGGTGAGATTCTCCCCACATTGCTTACTCGTGCTTACTCGTGACTTGGGCTGCATGGCCTCACAACCAGTGCCCACCCACCTCCCCCTTGCAGTACATGCCTTGCTCATCTAGAGAACAGAAGGTAAGGGAAAGGAGAAAATAAATCGGCTTTCTCTGAGGGACCCATACATGCACTCTCTCTAGTGATTTCCTTATCTGCAGACTTGGCAAATTCTTAACAACATCTGATCAAGGAAGAGCTTTTTTTTTCTTCTTCTTTTAATGCTTTTAATGTTTCTGCAGGTTCTCGATTTACTGCCCTGCTGCTAGAAACAGCAAGACAGTCCCAGAATGTGGCTTCTTTGGGGCTAAAGCAACATGTGCAGAAAGAAGGAGAGTAGATGCCAGACCCAGATGATCCGCTGCCCGTAATCTGGCTCTGTGTCCCTCCCCTTCCCTCTTTCTGTCTCCCATCATGTTAATTACACTGTCAGGACTGCTCTGTAGGCCTCCAGAACGGGCTGAGTTAAGGGATGGAGAGCTGCTTGTGGCCTCCAGGTTTCTGCCTTCCATCTGCCTCGTGCCTGGCTCTGTGGGACAGAGCTGGGAAGCTCACAGGTGGAAGAGATTTGAGATTTGGACTTTTGATCTGCTTAGTCCGCAAAGTCTTTAAAGCACAGACCTATACATCTACCACGACTAGACTCTCCAACAAGGGTTGAGAGAATATGGAGGGAGGATGCTGATTCATACGAGAGCAGGCACCTGGACAATGCAGAAAGCCTTCACTTTTCTCCCTTCCTGTTTCACAAATCCCATCAGAATAATTAGGAAATACTTTTCCTCAAAGAGAACCTTTCCCAAATTCACTTTAATAGCCCCTTCTCATTTCTCCAGGCTTGCTGTTATACACCAAACCAAACATGAAACCTTCAAATTCAAGATCAGTCACGGTCAAAGTGTCTACATCTTTCCAAACTTAGAGAAGACCACCAGAAGTGGAAGATCCCTAAAGCAAAACTTCCCATCATGTCCAAAACCCTGGATTATTAGTTTTGCACAGAATTGCAAGTCAACCCATGTATGACTTGGACTCTATTTGCAGAAAATCTCAATCTTTAAGGGTTATACAGAGAGGGATATTCCCTAAATGAACCTGATGATCTTAAATATTTGGGTAGTTTGCTTGATTTTTCTCCTCCCAAAAGAAAAAGACAGTGACCTAAGACCCTGAACAATTGCTGGTGGTCTGACCGCTAGGGTGATGTTGGAAACAGGATGAGGTAGAAGAGAGGCCATCATCCAAAATGCATTGCATATTTCAAATATGTAGACTTATATATAAATTCTTGAGGTCCAGAGGCAGAAAAGGGGAATGATATGTGGCTTTTCAGATACGTGATCTTGGAAGCATTACTTATTTTCCCTGAGCCTCAGGCTCCTCATATAATGAATAATGATCATACTAACCTTCCAGAAACGTGATGAAAAGTAAGGGCTGATAGCAAAGTGCTATATAAATGTCAACAACAACAGTGGTAACAAAAATAATAACAGCTGCCATTAGGAAGGAAGGTTAGGGTGGAACGTTGTGAGAGAAGTAGTCACCTGGGCAGCAATGATAAGGAGATGTAGAACCAGAGTAGCCGCCTGAGACAAGGTCATCTGGGCTTCTTTGCCTTGAGCTGACAAGCCTTTCCGTTGCACTTGTCCACATGGTGTCTCTACTCTAATTCTCCTGTCCCTCCCCACAAATTGCACAAACTGCTCAGCCAATGCTTGTTCCCCATAAATGCCAATAGCTCTCTCCCTGAGCCTGGAGAGTTGTGTGGATTATGGTATCAGTGACTTATGCAACCCTAGAGGTCAAGTAGATGGACACAACTTGCAAGAGATAAAAGATTCCTCCCCGCCCTGGCCGGTTAGCTCAGTGGCAGAGCGTCGGCCTGGCATGCAGGAGTCCTGAGTTCAATTCCCGGCCAGGGCACACAGGAGAAGCGCCTATCTGCTTCTCCACCCTTCCCCCCTCCTTCCTCTCTGTCTCTCTCTTCCCCTCCCACAGCCATGGCTCTATTGGAGCAAAGTTTCCCCGGGCACTGAGGATGGCTCTGTGGCCTCTGCCTCAGGCGCTAGAATGGCTCTGATTGCGGCTGAGCGACGCCCCAGATGGGCAGAGCATCACCCCCTGGTGGGCGTACCGGGTGGATCCCAGTCGGGCACATGTGGGAGTCTGTCTGACTGCCTCCCCGTTTCCAACTTCAGAAAAATACAAAAAAGAAAAAGATTCCTCCCCTTTCTCACCAGATTTCAGCCTGCTCCCTGTCCTTCCTTACTTAAATTATCCTGCCTGTATCAATAAAACTATAGTGCCCAGATCAAGGTTATTCCCACTCTACTTTGAACTGATCCAATCACACTTTATCTTTTCTGTTCAGCTCTAGACACTTCATATTATGAAAAATATTAACTGCGGAAGGAAGACAGAATGGGAGAAGATCTGGAATAGGTTTAAGAGAAACAAATTAAGGAACTGGAATGTATATTACTCTAGAAAAGGGAAGACAAAGGGACACATAGGACAGCTGTCTTCAAATATTTTCAGGGGTATTTTCTATCATTTAGAGAAGTCCAACATTGGAGGAATCTTTGTAATAGTGATCGCCTATTGCTAGAGCTGTCTGAGCCCAGGATGTCATAGTAAAGATTGAGTGAGATTATAAAGGACAAGATCTTTACATTCTCTCCATCTCCAAGCTCTTACTTGTTCATTTGCTTTGATTTGCCCTATCCTCATCCTCTAAGTCCATTTCAGGTGGGCACTTAGTGAGGTTGAGAAAAGTGAAAGATTTCCAGCAGTAGTCAGCGTCAACACTGGTATGTCTTGGGAAATTACTTACTGGAAGGAGAACTGAAAGGTTTCGGGGCTATGTTCAGGGTGTGTATGAGGAAAGGAAGATAGGAACAGAAGATGCAGAGTTCAGCAATGCAGAGTCCTAAGCTATCTCTATTATCTAGGAAGCAGCTAGATGGTCATCAATATATCCAAAGGCAAAAGCAAAGTTGATCTGAAAGCTGGGTTAATATCTGATTATTGGGCAAGACTTTCTCTCCACATCTGCCAAAGACCAGTAGAAAAACACCTCTCCTTGTTGCTAGAAGCAGAGTAACTTACTACTCCTCTGTTTCCATTCCCTTAGCAACGTTGCTTTAAGCTTGCAAGGTTGTAGAGTGTGTGTGTGTGTGTGTGTGTGTGTGTGTGTGTGTGTGTGTGTGTGTGTGTGTTGGGAGGAGGGGAGAGTCCTTTCTCTCTAGGCACACTACTATAAAAAGATCCACTATTCAGACCTTTCAATAATGTGTGCTTTTCTCTCCCCTCTCCCAATCAAAGTCTTCAGATGCCCCTGGAAAGTAGATACTGTGACTTAGAAAACCGCTCCCAGAACCTGGCTGAAGCAGGAAGGGGCTCTTGGGGTGCTGAGTGAGACCCTCTGTGATTGCAGGAAAACTGTCTGCATCTTGATCCTTAACTCAGTTGAAAGCAGAGGATGGACGAGTGCTCCTCCAGGCTTCCTCTGACCCGAGAGAAGAATCTGAGCTATGTCTCAGCAACTAAGCAAACATTTACACTTGTCAGCAACAATAAAATTGAAAACTAAACTTAAAAGATCTGGAAGGGGGGGGAAAGAGGGAATCTGGTCTTTTCTTGTTTTCCAAGGGAGGAATCTGACATTGGGAGCATCTCAGCACCTGGCTAATGCAGACAACATTAGAGCCAGCGGTTTATGTATTGTTTAGATTAAATTCAATCTTAGGATCCTGCTTCTCCCCCACCCAAAGATTTATGTGCAAGAGAACTGGAAGTAGAGAAAGAGTAAAGCAAAACTTGCTTTGAATTTTTTCTAGTCTCTTTTATCTCTTTCACTTAGAAAGAGTAAGAGACAGAAGAAAGACCTATACCTGTTGCCGATAAACCCTCTTTTAACTCACAAAGAGGAATTTTGAAAAACAGATTCTTCTCTGGTGAAATAAAGGGAATTTTTCAGAAAGGGAGGATTTGGGAAGACACTCAGATTATTTGGTAGATTTATATAGCGCACATTTGAATTTTTTTTTTCAAAATAAATTAGGATGTTGAAGAACCCAAAGTTAGCATTGGTGTTAGATGTCAATTGGATGCTATTTTTCTTCAATCTTTGTATTTGTCTGGTTGTTCTTCATTAATAAACCCTAAGAATAAATACAAGCTCTTTCCCTTTTTCCTACTCAAGGTACAAAGATTCAGGTAAAACCTACTAAACTCTGAATGCAAACAGCCAAATGAAGACCAGGAAAATTAGCTTTTCAGACCTATAGTATTCTGTGAAGAAAATGTAAATTAGTTATGTTTTGGAATTTTTTGTCTGTTTTGATTTGTCTTAATTTTTGCTTCCCATGTGAGTGCTCCGCCACATGCCGCTGAATGTGATTAGCTTACTAATGTCTCAACTCCTTTCATTCTCATTCTTGTTCTGGGAATTCTGTACAGATAGATTAGAGTGAGAGATTTTTAAGCAAAAGATCCTCTTATTTTTTACGTCTATGCCGAGAACTCTTCTGTTTTCCATTCATACTTTGCAAAAGTTTTGTTTAGCTCCACTAATGGCCAAAATATAAACTCCCAAGAGTGGACGATGAAGAGAAGCTTTCCACTCAAGTAACAATATCTGTATCCAAGCTTGCCTTCTCTAGCTGTTGTGGACATGTCTGCAAAGCTGTGTTTCTGGTCAGGGGTACAAGTAACAATGCTTGTTTTTATAAAGGTATGTAATTGTGTGAGGGAGGCCAGCACATCTGCGGGAATGTGTCATGGTGTGGGTTTCAATGGGTTTTGAAATGTTTGCTCTGTAGATGGGAGCCTGCAGGCACCCAGAGCCTTTCAAAGACATCTTTGCAATTGCCCATTCCCAACGCACCCAAATTACTGAATTTGAATTGCTGAATAGAGACCACATGGTGGATTCCAGACTTGCCCCACCCCACCCCACCCAGCCTCCAGGAAAGACGTTGGCTTCCTGCCTTCCTCTGACTCTTCCTTGCTTCAGCTCCTTGGGCAGGGTCTCTTCTCCTGAGCCTCAAAGGTGGGAATTAATCATTGAGTTCCAGAAAATGACTGAGTTTCAATAGGGCTGACATTGGAGGAAAGGGAGGGGTGGGGGGTGGGGAAGTTCAGGGCTGGAGGACAATGAGGGGTAGCTCTTCCGGCAAGCTGCCAACCTGTGTTTCCTTACATCCACCCCAAAGGCTTTTCCCTGAACAGCTCATGGTCCAGAGTTCACCTCTCCGGACTCCCCTAACAGGGATTGCAAGCTGGATAGGGATGGGGAATCAAAATTGTTAGAACCATGCCCAGGACCCTTGAGGCTTTGCTTTCCTTCGGGTCGCTGATGAGGAATTTTCTCCCCCAACTCTGTTCTTCCTGGTAGGGGAACGGAGCTTGGTCTAGAACTTTTACTCCAAGATGAAGTGTAGGGGAGGCAGAACAGGTAGGTGACTTTCCCTTTTCCTTGACCCTTTTCCGTTCCTCTTCCTGCCTTAAGTTAGGTTCCTGTTCCTGTGATTAAGATCCATGTGTAGCTCGATGGTAGTAGGAGTAAGCAAGAGGGTGTCATTGATTCCCAACAATTTCCACTGATGGTAACTGGCCAGGTCTTCCTCGGGGTCCTGAAACTTCCAGCAGGTGGTCTTCCTTGCCCTTGAGTTCCATTAACATTGAAAGTAATGCTTCTCACTGTCCGCTTTTAGACCCAAACAAACCCCTTTGTGGATTTTCTTTATTGGCCATAGAAGGGGCAATCATCCCAAACATTTTTTTTACTATTTCTTTTAGATTTTATTTACTCATTTTAGAGAAGAGAGGTGAGAAAGAGAGAGAGAGAAAGGGGGGAGAAGCAGGAAGCATCAATTCGCATACGTGCCTTGTCCAGACAAGCCCAGGGTTTTGAACCAGCGACCTCAGCATTCCAGGTTGATGCTTTATCCACTGCGCCTCCACAGGTCAGGTCCAAAACATTTTTTTTTAAAGTTCAAAGGAAACCTTGGTCCATTCATATATAAAAGACAATTTGACTCTGCGGGGGATGGAGAAGAGAAAGGAAGGCTTCTCTGTGATGGGAGCACCTTGCTTGGACCACCCTGCAGAAGACTGGCTTCTCTGTCCCATTTCTACCAGCATTGCTACCAATCGAAACACTCAACTGAGCCTTCAAATCATTACATTTCCAAAGTTGAGTCTTTTTTTGAATTTACACTTGCTAAAGGAAGCCCAAACAAAACAAATAAACAAAATCTGTAGGCAACTTGCCTGACCTGTGGTGGCGCAGTGGATAAAGCATTGACCTGGAACACTGAGGTCGCGGGTTCAAAACCCTGGGCTTGTCTGGTCAAGGCACATATGGGATTGATGCTTCCTGCTCCTCCCCCTTCTCTCTCTCCATTCTCTCTCCTCTCTCTCTGAAAAATGAATAAATAAAATCTTTTTAAAAATCTGTAGGCAATTCTAGGAGCACACTCGACCTGAAGCTATAAAGTGGACTCTCTGCCTGAGATAGACACTTTTAACAAAAGGTAGGAGGGGAAAGAATGCTTCCCAAACCCCCTCCTCTCCCTAACTCTACTTCCATTATCTTCATATTAATACACTGACTATGATAATACTGTTGGACTAATGAAACATCTGAAATCATCATCATTTCAGAACACCATTTTTAGGGTGCTTGCTTTCTAAATGGGAGAATTTTGCTCCAGTATTCACTTATCCAACAAATGTTTACTAAGCATCTACTATGTGCCACACATTGATCAAGGCATTAGAAATGGAGAAATGGAAATGAGCAAAACAAAATCTCAACCTTCATGGACCTTCCATTCCAAAATGTTAGGGAGGCAAGAAATCATTTTCAAATAGGGTTGATGGAAACATGCATGTCACTCCTTTGTTGTATTAACTCTTTTGGTATCATTGGAAAGAAGCCAAACTATTACAAGTTTATCCATTTTCTCTACCATTAAACATATTCTGTAATACTAATAACATGCAGATAATATGTGGCCCTTTGCAGTTTTGGATCATCTTCCCAACTCAACAGCACCATTTTGCCAATCTCCACACACCCCTTCCCCAAAAAGACAATTATTTTCTGAGTCTTCTCTGGGAGGCCCAGGCTGCTGGTCTGGCAAGAGTGGAGAGACCAGGGCATGACCCCACGACCAGGACAGTTCCCCCGCCCCTCTGGCCTCAGCAATCCTCTGGACAGGCTGCTAGCCAGGGCTGGGGGGTGGAGGGCTTGCAGTTCAGCCATTGCAGGGCTGAACTCTCCATGAACCAGGAAGGGAAGGAGGTGGGGGCAAGAGAGCAGAAGCAGCAGGAACAGGCTGGGGAGGAGGCAAGGCTTCTGGGCAAACCTCTCTGGCTGAGTAAATATTGAGCTGCCTCATCTCTGAGATGGGGGTTGAAATGTAGCTGTCAGGCCAGAGTAAACTGAAAGGAGCTTCAGGCTTCAGAGGACCAGAGGGCACATGCTTCGGGGGACTCCCTCCCTCCTACGTTCCCCTCTAGGCAGAAGGAACTGCAGGGCTCAGTTTTCTGAACCCAGGCCAGTGATCTTGAGAGCTTGAAGGAAATGGACTGGGGATGGGGTTGGTGTGAGGATGAGAGTGATTTTAATAAGCTTTAATTAGCTAGTAGACTGTATCCAACAGGATGCTTACACACACACACACACACACACACACACACACCACTATCCTATAGCAGACCAAGTTTAATATTCCTTCTTACCTATCCTCAGAGTAAAGGATGAGTCCAGCTGCAGTGGTATAATTCAACTTGTATTAAAGACTAGGAAAGCAGGCCCAGAAAAAACACACAAGAAGCTGTTGGTAGAGAAAAAAACTGTAATGTTCCAACCTCCTTTAAAGTTCTTTCTTCTCTGAGGTATCTTCATTCATTTCCTGATGAAGAGAATGAAAGTGGACAAGGACCAGGATGTCTATCTTTGAGCTGAAGTCTACAGCTGCTCGAGCCTCTCTGTACTCCCAGAAATGGACATTAAATATTTTGCAGCTCCGACTCCTATCCTACCCAGGAATAACTCTGATTGTATAAAGCAAAAGCTTCATGAAGCATCTGGAATACTGTGGTTGAGTCATGCAAAGGAGGTCATGCAAGGAAGTCCTTAGAGCCGGGACTTATCATCAGTCAGGAAAAAAATCCGGCACAATTGCAGGGGGTGCCAATCTCATGGGCTACGTGAGAATGTGCTCCCAGAATTATGCAGTGAAGCCATTCTGCCAAGATCATGTCTCATTATGATACTCTACTTACTATGATACTCTACTTACTATGATACTCTATTTACTATGATACTCTACTTACTGTGAACCAGCATCCTGTGACACTACCCTGAATCCTTCTGTTATAATTATTTTATTCCCTGGCAGCAAATTTCATGGTTATGATACCAGGTGGGTCTGTGGGTGCAGCACGGGAGGACCAGAGCTGAAGGATGTCTGCTTCCATCATGCCAAGAACAACTCAGTATGAAAAAGTCGTAGAAAAAAATGTCTTGTGTAAATATATAAAACAAAATCTCTCTACTGAACACTGCCAGACAGTATTCTAAGTGTTTCTCATATATCTCATTTATTTTTCAACATCCTCCATTTTACATCTGAAGAAATGGAAGCAAAGGGAAATTGAACAACTAGCATAAGCTCACCAAGCTAATAAGAGGGAAACCACATTGATAACTCAATTGCACTTCAGAACCCTTGCTCTCCACCACTTTAAATAAGGACCTCAAAGTGTCTGCCTTCAAGACTTCTTGCCTGACCTGTGGTGGCACAGTGAATAGAGAATCAACCAGGGATGCTGAGGTCCCAGGTTCAAAACTTCGAGGTTGTCGGCTTGAGTGTGGGCTTGTCTGGCTTTAGCACGGGCTCACCAACTTGAGCACGGGGTTCGCTGGTTTGAGTGTGGGATTATGAACATGATCCCATGGTCTCTGGCTTGAGTCCAGGGTCACTGGCTCGGCTTGAGTGCCCCTAGTCAAGGCACATATGAGAAGTAATCAGTGAACAACTAAAGTGATGCAACTACAAGTTGATGCTTCTCTTCTCTTTCTCTCCCCCCCCCCTCCTAGCCATCCTCCCAATGGAAAAGGGAGGGAAAGAGTGTGGGAAGCCCCAGGAAATTCTCTTCTTCTATTAATAACTAGGCTGAGACCTGAAGAAAGGAAAGGAAGTGATCTCAACTAGAACAACTCGAGGTGTTTTCAGCTGCTAAGAAGGAATCCTTTCTACCTGTCCTTAGTCCCATAACCTGTCTCTAGTCTCATACACCTTTTGAGGTGAAACAAGATATGAGTGTGAGAAGTGAGAGTGTGTGTACATCTCAAAGGACTGAGATGTGCTCTGGAATAGATTAGGGACTATAGAAAGGAGAGAGCGCATGCCCCTTTTAGTAATGATAATGATTATTATAGCTCACATTTACTTATTAGGGACTGCTCCAAGCATTTTACACATATTAAACTATTTAATCCCAACATCAACCTTATGAAATAGGTACCGTTATGATCTCCATGTTGTGGGTAATGAAACCGGGCACAGGGAATTAGGCAATCTGTCTGGGGACATAAGGCTGTGAGAGGCAGGGCTGGAAGTATTTGAACCCAGATGTCCTGGACATCTCCTCAACTCCTCAGCCTTCCTCTGAGGCTCATCTAAATGCCCCTCAACTCAGTCACCTGGAGGTGCCCCAGCCTTTCCCTCTGCACCCTCTTCCACTCCCCATCCCATCAACTCCATTCCAGCAGCCCCGTGGTATTGGTGCAAAGAATGTTCATAACAAAGAAACCCACATTGAAAGTAAGGAGAACTTTGGGGGTTTTAAAGTGATTTTTTTCTTATTTATTTATTCATTTTAGAGAGGATGGGGGAGAGGGGGAGAGAGAGAAAGAGAGAGAGAGAGAGAGAGAGAGAGAGAAGGGGGAGGAGCAGGAAGCATCAACTCCCATATGTGCCTTGACCAGGCAAGCCAGGGTTTTGAACCCGCAACCTCAGTGTTTCCAGGTTGACGCTTTATCCACTGCGCCACCACAGGTCAGGCCAACTTTGGGGGTTTTAAATTCTCTTTTTCTTCTCTCTCTTGTCCAGAAGATCAAAGGGCCTCACATTGGGAGAACAAACGCTGAAGAAAAAGGCAAATGAAAGAGGAAAAGTTCACACTTGGGGCTGAGAAACAGATGGTGCAGAGGGTTGGGTGGAGTGGAGCCTTAACTGCCTCCCCCCACCCAGACCTGGAGGGAGGGGCAGGAGATGCCCCTCAGAAACCTTGACAAACTTTCAACCAGCCCTAAGGATTCTCCCTCCCGCGAAGAACCAAGAAAAAAGAGATCTCTGCAGGTGATTTTCACCCTGGCCAGACACCTCAGTTGGTTAGAGTGTCCTCCAGAATCGCAGAGGTTGCGGTTGGATCCCTGGATTCCTGGTCAGGGCACATACAGGAACAGATTGATGTTCCTCTCTCTCTCTCTCTCTTGCCCTTCCTCTCTCTCTAAAATCAATCAATCAATAAATCTATCAATAAATAAAATGTACAATTCAATGTCCTTAAAATATTTTTTACTTTCAAAACAGGAGATTTTTTTTTAACCTAGTGAATAATGGTGTGGGAGTGGAGGGAGAGCCTTCAAACTTTGCAGAAAATGCACTTTCAGATCCCCTAGGATATATAATGCCCCTCATCACCTCAAGGGCTGTGAAAAACCCACAACTCTGAGTGGCATAGAGGAGTCTAAGACTGGAAAGTATAACAAATCCCATCAACTTAATTCAGCTGCAGCAAAATATGTTTATATTTTATTTGTTTGTTTGTTTGACTATCTTTTGTTATTAATGATTGGGAAATACACGGTGATCTTTTTCCATATAAATGCCTACTGTGTAGACCAGTCTGGGGCTTCAGACTTGAAGCGGGATTTTAGGAGACAGCAAAGTGGGAAAAGGGTCAATAAATAGCTTGGCATCTCAGGAGGTGGGAGGCTCATATTTATTGTGAATTATTTTAAGCCAGTCCCTCCATTAACAGAGAACCGATTTGCCCCTCACGCTTCCCTGGGGGAATCTGATGGTTCCTTCTGCTATGACCAAAAATCAAATGAGCAACCTTCTCCTTTCCTCCTGTCTCTTCCATCACCCCACCCTCCCCCAGGACCTGTCAGCCCCAGTCTGAGGCCCAGCTCCACCATCCTTGTGGCCCTGTTCTAAGCACTGCTCATCTCTGCTTTCCTGCCCATCGACCCAAAGTTGTGAGATCCACAATTATCCCAACCAGCAGGCTCTACTGATGTATACTGAATGGCTCCAAGCAAGGGGAGTTTTGTTTCCACAAACACTTAACTTGTTCTGTCCCCTTTGTCAAGGTAACCCCTTTGGGAACACCAACCTTGATGGCAATTTCAATTAAATACAGAAAAGCAGTTAATAGATTTTTTTTTTTTTTAAGACGGAAGGCAAGACAGCAGCCTCTGGGAAAGCTAGGCTTCCTCTTGCAACCCACTTACTTCCCTTCTTCAGCTGGGCTGTGCAATTATTGATAACATTGCCCAGCCTATAATGGCACCAATTTCATTAGGAAGCAAATGCTCAGCGTTTCTTACACACTCTTAGTTTTCTTTGCCTCTTCTCTTCCTTTGAAAGGTCAAAAATAAAATAGATGGGGTAAGTGTTCTCTTGGTCCAACTGCCCCACCAACACCACCAACTGTCCTGGCTCAGGGGCATTTGGGCTCCCAGGGTAACCGGAATCAATAAAGCGGGGTTTGAAGCCAGCGGGGCCTGGAGCCAGGAGCCCTCAGGCCGGTGTCATCTTGATGGCACTGAGGGGCCAGTGAGCGATGGGAGTTTGGAGGTTTGGTGGCTGTCGCGGAGCTTCTTGAGCCCCGCCTCCTTAACCCCCACCCCACCCCCTGCATCCCTGCTGACCAAAGGTTTGTCGGTGGGACAAGCCAGGAGACAATAGCTACCCCCGCGGGTGCTCTGTTGGCTTGTTTGGAAAGCTCAGAGGCGCTTCGAGGTAAAAAGGTCAGCTCCGGATCCACATTACCGCCTCCTCCTCAGCCCAGCCCAGACTCCTGGTCCTCCAACTTGCCCCACTTGGACCCACCTTCCCCTTCTCCCGCACCCACCTCAACCCCCACTCGCCACAGCCTCCTTCTTGTGGTCCAGCACCAGAGACCAGGGTGTTCATCTTGAGCCCTGGAAGGGTGGCACTGAGCTGGGTGGATGGTACTCTGGAGGCGGGCTGGCTGCGGCAGAGAGTCCTAGCCACTCAGGCTTCCGACATCCCTGCTGGGTGGAAGGGATCTGGGTTGGGGGTGACCCATCCCCTGACTTCCTTTCATCAAGAATTAGTGGGGAGTGGGTCATTACACAGTTCCCCAGCCCACTGCTTTCCTTCAGCAAATACTGGGCACCTACTCTATGCCAGGCTTGCGCTGGGTGTGTGTGGGAGGAGGGGGTGGCCCCTTCCCTTCCAGACTTCCTATTCTTTTTACACTCCTTTTTACACTCTTTTCTGTTTTCTCCAAACAGATCTGTTTCTCTCCTTTCCTTCCTTCCTCTCAGCACGTTCTCCCAACTGTTTCCTCCCACCGCTTTTCCCCTTCATCTCTGTCTTGCTTCCTCCCATGACCTAAGAAGGTCAGACCTGGAGGCCTGGGGCTCTGTGCTGCTTCAGACCCCCCCCCCCCCCCCCGCCAGGTCTTTCCTGCACAGCCAGCCTTGGCCAACTCTGTCCTCACCTCTCTCCAGGGTTCTTGGAGTATAAAGCATCTTCTACCCTGAGGTGGAGGAGCAGAAGCAGGCGGCAAGAAGGGAGAAAACAGACTTTATTGAAATGAGGTAGTTGGAGGTACAGAGAGAACCCAGCTTGCTTGGGGCTCAGGTTTCCAGAAACTCAGGGTGCCTCCACTGTCTCCAAAGTGCAGAGAAATGCTTGCTGCTGCTAAGAGTTCTCACTGCACCTGGGCCTCCCTGCTCTCTCCCCCCAGAGCAGAGGTGGAGATGGGGAGGAGGGTCCTGGGTCTTCCTGGAGGCAATAAATAGGGGAGGAACTAGTGGGGGCGTGCCAGCGCCTTCCTGGTAGAGGCTTGCTGAGGGCAGGCCTCACACAGCATTCTGGAAGTCTCTGCAGTACCAAGTACCAAAACACTTTGGTGGTTTAGAGATGAGGTCACTGGTGTAAGGAGTCAGGTCTCAGAAAACAACCTCAGGAGGCTGTGTTAGTGCAATACAAATGTGCGGGAGGGTTTTAATAAGGTTAGATGGGGGAGGGCTTTTTTGGTCTGTCGCAAGGCAGCCGGTGCTATTGTAAGGTCTGTGGTGATTGGAGAGATTAAGCATTTGTGATATGCCTGCACCCAAACACCTCCCACAGGAGCGATTTCAAGGCCTTTCCTCTGTCCCAGGCCTAGACGGGGGAGTTAGGGTAGGAGTGAGTGCACGAGGACGTCCTCACAGCTCAAAGGCACTGAACTGGACAAATCGAAGTTGTAAGGGCAAGCAGAATTCAGGAGTGCTGATCCCTACCCGTGGCTGATCCCCAGGGCAAAGGCAAAAGGAAGCCCTTCCACAGTTGACAGGTTCCCCGTCTCCCCCGCCTCTGGTCCGATAGGGTCCCCAGCCATCAGCACCCCGCCCAGAACGGAGAAAAGTGTTTCCTCATTGCCCCAAACGGCAGCTCCAAACTGGCGCCCCCGGACGTGGTGAAAGGTCTGCCATCAGTAAAGCCCAGGCCGGGGTGAGGGAGAGCGGAGAGGGCGAGACGGCGGCGCTGGGGGGCCCCGTCGGTGGGGAGGTCGCGTTCAGGAGGTGACGGAGCTGGGCGAGGCCTCCGGGGAGGTGCATGTCGACTGATCCGAGGCGTCTCCAGCCGCCTCCTTGGGACAGCCTGGAGGGGCTGGGGGCACCCGGCCGCCCTCCCGCTCGCGCTTCTTCTGCTTCATGCGCCGGTTCTGGAACCAGATCTTGACCTGCGTCTCGTTGAGCTCCAGGGTGGCAGCGATCTCCACCCTCCGGGCCCGGCTCAGGTACTTGTTGAAATGGAACTCCTTCTCCAGCTCGGTCAGCTGCCGCGTGGTGAAGTTGGTGCGGAGGCCGCCGGGCGCGCCCAGGCCCAGCTCCGACACCTTGGCTAGGGGCGGGGCGGAGAAGGGCACGTCAGTTCTTCCTCCTGTCTCCTTCCCCTCCCCCCCTCCCGGGCCAGCTCCGCACCCCATGCACCATTCATCCCAAATTCCGCTCTCAGACTTCTCTAGTATCACCAGGCACACCCACCCCCAAGGTGTTCTCCCAGTCTGGAGCAGCCTCTCCCATCCTCTCCCTCCCTCACTGGGACACCGGGTCCAGGGCCTGCGCTGGGCACACAGAGCAGGAAGTGGAGGGTGGAATGGAGTCGTACACTTACGGGTAAACCAGCACTCGCTGGCTGGGGAGACCCTACCTGGCCTGAGACAGGGCCGAGTGCTCTTACCTGCCTCTACCAGAGAGCCTGCGGGAAAGGAACCCAGCTTGGGCCCAGGACGCCTCAGGGCAGGAGGACCAGAGCCTCTTTGGGTCCCTGGCGAGAGGGTGGCCACGCCTGAGCCCTACCTGTCTTGGGTGGGTTCCTCTTAACCTTCATCCAGTCGAAGGTCCGGGCTGTGGGGGTGCTGGGTTCTGATGGGCAGGGTGATTCCTTGTTCTCCGAGAGGAGATCAGCATAAGCCGGTGCAAAGCTCGCGGTCTGCTCGTTCCCGAAGGGGGCCTGAGGCGGAGGGTACGGCCCAGGGCCAACTCCACCAGTCCCATAGCCTTCGGACAAACCCCCTAGCTGGGCCCCATAGCTCGAAGGATGAAAATAGCCTCCATCTCCTTCCGGCTGACCCATAGGGTAGTACTGAGAAGGCCCATAGCTGGGGTTGCAAGTTGTCGGGCCGTACCCGGAGGCCACGGAGCTGGGGAAGGGCACCCCCAGGGCCGAAGGCGGCTGCTGGACGGGATAGCCTGAGTTCTGCTGAAGCCCGGGGCTGGGTAGCCCCCCACCATAGCGGGTCTCGCTTGCGTAGCTGTCAACAGCAGGAGCCGAGCTGGGGGGGAATGAAGTAGGGGCGCTGTGGGCGCTGTAGGCGCTGGGTCCCCGGTTACAGAGTGGGTACTCTAAGAAGGAGTTCATCCTATTATAGTCCATGCGTGGAGGCCGCAGGAGGGTAGGCCCGTTTGGGGGAGACACCCTCTTGCCCTACAACCTTTCGGCAGTATGTCACAGCGTTGAAGCTCGCATCCATGGCCTGGGCCAGCTCGCCTGGACCAGCGCTCCCCCAGGAAGGGGGTAGGGAGTGGGGGTGGAGGGGCGCATGTGATCTCTCCCAGGCCAATGGGCGCAGTGGGCCAGAGTTTGGCAGCCCCAGCGCCCATCCATCACCCCCCAATCATTAGCATGACAAAGACACTTCAATCACCCGCAGCCCATCCATCTGAGAGCGACGTGGAAGCGTCAAAAACATCTTTCTTCAAAGACTTTTGGAAAGAAGGGACCAGAGGGAGAGGGGGGAAAGTTAGAGGAATATTCAAGACTTTCCTCCCCTCCCAGCCCCCAAGGCCTTCAATAGGCTCCTAGGTTATTAGATTTGGACAAATTCAACCCAGCTGCCCCTCATTCTTCCCACCCCCCAAAGGAGCCTTCCCCCTAAGGCCGTAGACGGGGAGGTAGGGAATCCAGCCTCCTCACTTTGCCCAGAACTCCCATCCCCAATTTTTTCCTCCCAATTTGTCTTAGGGTGGTGGGGTAGAACAGCTGGGTGAGGTATGTTATCTTGGGCCAAATGGATGACTGAAGGAAAAGGGTGCAAAAACACCTAAGGGTGTGAGGGGGCGTCTAGAATCTAGAGGACGAATTCATTAAGTGAGGGGTGGGAAACTGGCATTTCAGGGAGAAAGACAGGACAGAAATGTGGAGGGAGGATGAGAAATGCCCCATTTCTCTCTCTATCTCTCTGCATAAATGCTCTCTCCTCAACACACATCCATTTCTCTCCCTCAGCCTCTCTTTATATTCCCTCTGTCTCAATCCATCTCTCCGTTCGTCCATCTCTCTCCATATTTATATTCATTCCCTACCTATCCATCAACTCATCTCTCTAGATGTATTTATCCTCTCTCTAGCCATCCATAGCTGTAGCTGGCTCACTCACTCAGACTCAAATAACTCCCTGTATCTCTCCAGAGAGCCATAATGAGCACCGAGCTAGGTGATGTTTACAGGTGAAAAGGAGGGAGTTTTTATTTTTTTCTGAAGTGTTTAAAACTAGTATGGATCCTGCATTCTTTAGTTCCTTCCCACCCTTGTCTCCTTCACCACTCTCATCACTTCCTTCCATCCCCCCCAAAGAATCCCAAGACTCAAATCCATGAGCTCAATGCCAATTACATCTTTAAAATTGCTCAAAAATCTAGCACATTTTTAAGAAGGGATCGAAGGAGTTTGTTCAGAGAATGGGAGATTCAGTGTGGAGGTCCTGAGGCTCAGAAGTAAACTCTTCCCCTTTCTGCTCTTGTGTGTCTGTTGGGTCAGGGATGGAGGGAGGAGAGAACAGGAAGTGCCTCCTTCGCTCTCTTCAGACTGGACTGGGGCTGGAAGAGAAGCTCTTAGGTAGAGCCCATTGATTCTCCTCCTCCAGACTCTGAGGACAAGAGCTTGGTGCAATCCAACACCCACGCTCATTTGTAACCTGTCAGGGTGTCTGCCCCGCCGGAGGCCTGGGGCCGAAGCTAGGGCAAGTCCAGGAGGGCAAGAGTTCAGGCAGGGATCTTTGTAAACAATTGAACTCAGAAGAGGAAGAGAGGCAGGTGGGACAGGTTCAGAAAGAAACCTCAAACCTTCTCAGGTTTCCCCACGCCCCTAAAAGGCAGGGCGGGTACTCATCCCTCTGCATGGAACCCCAAAGTTGTCTGTCAGTCTCTGTGTCTCTCCATCTTTCTGTTTCCCATCCCCCCCATTTGGTCTGTCCTCTACAGCTGCCCCTCCCGCTTCCTATCTTTATCCCCCAAATCACACTACCTTTCTCTTTCCTTAATAACTGTGAGCCTCGCTTTGCCCCCAGCCAAGAAAAAGCTCAGAGCATTTCACTGGACCCCTGCCCCTGTCCCTCCTCGCATGTTACTTCAGACTCTGGTTTAGCACCAGGACAAGTTGGGGGAAGGGGGAGCAGCTGGTAACTTCTTTAAGAGAGACACAGTGGGGGAGGATGCGAGAATGTTCACTGCCAAAGGGATGCGGGTAGACAAAGGGAAGGAGAACCGAGATGGGAGGCAGGAGTGACCCAGGAGGGCTTGAAGAGAAAGGGGTGTGGAGGTGAGCGCAAGCTGGTTTCTTTCTATTTCCTCCTTGGGGCTTTGTAGATGCTCCCAGCTCTTTCCTCTCCCATGTTCTCCACAGCGACCTTTGGAGAAGAAGTGACAGGGAACCAGGGTTTCTCTCCTAACCCCGACGCTGAGCTAGGCCTTTTTCCGAGCTCGGCCTGGCTGCCCCGCTTCTGAAACACCTGAGACTCCTTTGCTTTCCACCTTTCCCTCAACTCAGAGAGAACCTTCTCACCTCATTCCTTGCCCTCTTAATGATGGGAACAATCTGAAGTCTCAAGGAGGAAGTCAATTCCAAATCAGTTTAATAAAACAGCAGAAAGCTGTGTGGGAGTTAAGGAAGTGCAGCCTCCTGAGTAACAGTTGAAGTCACCAGTACTCCATTATTAATGACAAGCAGAAAGGGGGGTGGGGCAAAAGTGTCTCAAGTTATACTGTCAGCGATTGCTTTAGCCTCAGCTCTCCGAAGTCGCTGTAATCTCCACTTCATTCCCAAGTCTTGCTGCCTTCCCTTTTATAGCAGAAAGATTTAAACATTTTCCAAAATTCCAGCTGGCTCTCCCAGCCCCAGAGGAAAGGACAGGGAGGAAAAGCCACTCAGCTCCCTAGATTCCCAACTTGTCCTTGAAAGAAGCTTCACCAGCCTCTGGCCTGAGGAGAAAGTCTATGGAGCCTGGATTTCTTGCTAAACCCACAGCTGAGTGCAAAACAAAACAAACAATGGCAAGTAGTCCACATCTGGAGTATCCTCTGGCTATCGGAGTTTCTGGTTGACCAAATGAACTTCATCAGAGAAGGTCTGAGTGATCCCAACACCACAGTGAAATAAAGTTGATTTCCTCATTGATATAAGCTACTTAGACATGACATATAGGAGAGCAAGGAGAATATAGGAATGTTTAGAACTAAAGTTATGTCTGAGAGGTGCTAGTTCTTATCACCCTAAGAATGCAGGCAGGGGAACCATTCTAATCAGAAGGGGGATGTGTTAGAAGTTTACACCTGATTCTGGCCTTCTCTGTAGAGGAAGCTGCTTTAGCTGAGGGTTGACTGGAGCAATCTGAAGAGTTCTCTCCTTAGTGTCTCTTTGCCTGCTCTCCCCAGCCCAGATCTTGGGGGGCATGCCCAAGATCAAAGGTCGGAACTTAAGAATTAAAAGGATATTCAGAGTTATAATTTTTATTTTCTAAGAGATGACTTCTTGTTGCTGTTTGCGGGCAGGATGAAATTTTAACTCAATGATGTTTCTCTTAATGCAGACTAGTTTAATTGTCACAATTGGTTGAGAACCAGAGACTATGGGTGGTGCATGTTATAATGGGAATACTAGTAGTTTGGTGCCAGAATACTTGGGTTCAAATCCTTGCTTGACCTGTTCTTAACATTATGACACTGGACAAGTTTCCTGGTTTCTCTGAGTCTGAGCCTCAGAGAAGAAGAATGGGTTTAATATTACTTATTTCACTGCACTGTTAGTAAGATTAAAGTAAACAAGAAAATGGAAACCATAGAGAATTCTATAAACATATGATATTACCATTACCTGCACATTGTAAAATAATGAGTCAGTCTTGTTTTTAATATAACTAGCATATTAAAATATGGAAATATGTGATAGGAAAGTGGCATATGTGCTGTATATTCATGTACCATATCATCATATATTACATAATATGTACTTGATCATATGCAAATTTCACTGAGAATTGAGAAGGTTGGCCTATTAAGGCAAGGGATTTTTTTCTAAGCTGAAGAGTTTTTTGAAAACTAAAACCTAATATTATATTATCTGTAAAGAACCCAAATAATTAACATTACTGCAGAAAGACTTGAGGTTGGATATTAGTAAGAACTTCCTGATCTTCCAAATATTTGGGGAAAATTTTCTAGGAAAGACATTGTCTCTCTTCCCTTGAAGGGTTTAGCTTAGAAACTGCCCTTTCTGGGGGTTTGGACCTCACTTCTATAATCTAGTTAGATCAGCAGGATGTAAGCTTTCATCTGGAGTGAAAGGTAAATCAGAGAGTTGGGATGTTTCTAAAAGGAAAGATTAGAGTGACATGAAGAATTGAAATAATTTCCTACTGAATTGGGTTTATCCAAGTGTGGTAGATGTGACCAAAATATGGAAACCTTTGGAAACCTTATCAAGTAGAGATAGCACTGAATTTGAATCTATAATTTTTCTGTGGTGGTTAGAGAAGGTTTGAAGAGGATTCTTCACTGTTGACTCTCTCCTAAGGAGGGAGCCGTTTGTTAGATGTCCTTTAGGCACTAAGCATCTCACCACTGAGAGTGGAGAGAGGATGGGTGGTGAGGATAGCAAAGCAGAGGTGGGTTGGAGAGATCTGTGGAGGATCAGGGCCATACTAACCACAGCAGGTAAAGGCGATGATATGGAGCCCCACTTTCTGCAAACCGAGGAAATGTGTTTGACTAGAGCACCTTTCAGGAAGGTAAACCATGGGGCCATTGAGTGCTTATCAGAGATTTGGGGGCAAGGTAGGCAAGGCCATTCAGCAGGACTATTTAAGGAGATGCAGAATTTGTACCAATGGTATCTATCAATGCTCTGATGCTCCAGCAACCAGATGAAACTTGACTACAGGGGACTTTTAAAGTCTAATATACCAGCCCTGTCCAGATAGCTCAGTTGGTTAGAGCATTGTCCTGATATATAAAGGTTGTGAGTTTGATCCCTGGTCAAGGCACATACAGGCACAGATGAATGTTTTCCTCTACCTCTCTTTCTCCCTTCCTCTCTCTCTAAAGTCAATAAATTTTTTAAAATTAAACCTTATAGGTGCTAGCAATCTTTTCCAATTAAAAAATAAACACAAAAATAAATAAAGTCTAGTACATCACATCAAAGAAGAGGTTTGTATAAAATATCCTACTCTTTTTCAAATAAGGGTAAACACAACCAAATGTTGGGGAAGGTGGCAGAGGATGAAAGTCAGAGGAAAACATGGCTGAGACACTTCTTAACATTCATATTTATTGAATACCTGGCATCTGGCACACAGCATTGCATCCAATTACATGCTTGTTGAAAAGATCTCTCTCCCCACTCATTTAAATAATGACTATGGGCACAATTTTGGTGTAAAGAGTCGAATTAAAATTTGTTAAAATGACTCTACCAGATACTTGGGAGGTGGGCAATTGTCACTGCTTCCATTTAAAAACACACAGCACCAGCCACAATAAATATTTAATACATTGTTTATGAAGACTAAGAAATATATTACTTTTTGTACATATCAATGTATAAGGCATTGGAGGCATTTAGTTCTTCCATTTATTTTGCAGATAGAGAAACTGAGGTCTGGAAAGGGGAAGAGACATGACCAGGCATAAGTTACTTTTCTTTTTTTAATGACTCAGGGTTATCATTATTGCAACTAATTTCTCAATCTAATGGTCCTTTGCTTTCACTGTAATATTAATGAGCCATTCTTCTTAAAAGAATGACTCACCCAAAGCAGGACAGGCTGACCAGCAGCAGCTTTCAGGACCGCACTGAAACCTTCCCACTCCACCCACAGTGAATTTATATCCAGGCTGTGCTACAGACAGTTCACATTTGGTCCTGACCTAATCAGGATGAGATAAGTTAGTTTAGTCGCTTGGCACTGCCCTCTAGCCTGCCAGCTCTGGGGCGGGGGGGGGGGGGGGGGGTCTGCTGCCTTATCTGGGATCTCTCTTCCTTTTCTCCTTCCATTTCCATAGTCAGCCAGGAAAGCTCAGGCTAAAGAAGATGACCCTAGAGAGGAGACAAGAAAAAAGAGCTCATTTGGAGCACAGGCATCCTGAATCCCAATCCTACAAATCTCAAATTGGCAGGCATTTCTTCTGAATTTGAAATTGGGCGGGGAGATTGAAAGCAGGAGTCATTTCTTTCTGGAAATGCATTGCTTGCCTCTTTGTTCTGCTGTGATGGCTTCAGAAATGGTGAGTTGTGTGAGTATAAAAAAGGCAAGAAAGAGAAGGACTTGTGTGTTGCCTGTAAAAAGAATTCCAACTCCTCTCTAATAATCAACCAAGGAAAACGCTGAAACTCCTGATTCCCTTGGATCGGTTGCTTCTCACCTCTCGGGATTCACAAGGTTCCTAGAACTAGATGGGTAGATTGAGCCTTTCGCTGGACCCTCCTGGCTCCCATTCACTTTGGCAGCAGAAATCAGGGCTGATGTCGCTTCAGGCAGAAGCTGAAACTCCCTGCCCTTTGGGCCAGGTTGGGGAGGCTTGAAAGGCAATAGCCTGGTAAAGTGGGTCAAAAATTCTTAAGTATAGGAGGAATGCAAGGAGCAAGGTAGCACTATGATCTAGCAGTGCTTCTTAAACTTTAATGTGCATATAAATTCCTTGGGGATCTGCTAAACTGAGATTTTGATTCAGTTTGGTGTGAGGCCTAAGATTCTGCATTTCTAACTAGCTCACTCACAGGTAGTGCTGGTGCTGCTAGGCCATAGAGCAGTAAGGCTCTTAAAGAACCAGAGACTCAGAGGCCCCTGAGTATTGCAAACCAAGCCATGATCCCAAGATGTGAATTGTCTCCAGCAGAGCAGGTCCTGATTTATGGCATTGATGAAGGGTGCTCTCTTTTTGACCAAAGAAAACTGGAAGGTGGGCAATTAGCAAGATCCTTCTGGTATTCTTGATCTTTGTAACAACCTGTTATAGCTGAAAGAGCATTTTTAATTAGACCAAATTATCCAGTTTGGCTATCCATAGAAATCAAAGCCCTAGCTGAAATGTCTGTTTCATTTTGTTAGTGTGGAAATGGCTATGTGCTGTGATTTTTAAGATGTTGAACACTGCCTATGGGCATATTTTATGGAGAAATAAACACATAGCCCAATGAGATGTATAGTGTGGTTTTAATATATTGTATATTCACTTATTTATGAGGAAAATAAACACACAAGCCAATAAGCTGTGTATTATTACTTTAATATATTGAATTTATTTTATACCTATATATTTTATGAGGAAAAATAAACTAATAAGATACACAGTATTATTATAATACATTTAATTGTTCTATATTAATTTATTTATGAAAGAAGTAAGTGCAATTTAACATGACATAAGATTACTTAATGCAGGAGATGAATTCTATATTAAGACAGTTTAAGGGATTAAATTTCAGCTGAATAAGAAATGTATACTTCCCACACCGAGGGACCAGTTTAAAAAAAAATAAGCGAGGGCCTGTCTAGTCCTATATGTCACAACCTAGGTTGGCTCCTGGCTTTTCTTGACAGTTCTTGGCTCTCGGTGCCTGGTACTCCAAGTCTTGGTCCTACTGGTCCAGGGGAAAGTCTGGGAGGCCTAGAAAATGAACTGATTTTAGAGACCGGCAGCATCTGCTAGGGAGGGAACTCTGCGGTGTCTATTTCTGAGCCCCAGAAATATTAAATAAACCTAAGGAGGATGGATTGCTTTCCAGGGCCCTTTAAATCTCCACGTTCCCTGGAAGAAACCAGAAAGCAGACGGGGATGATCGATCCTTGCTTCCCCTTTACGGGGTTTGCAAGTTGCTGGGCCGGTGCGGTGGGGGATAGGAGATAGTGTTGAGATGGCAAATGAAGTTGTTGGCAAAGACAGGTAGGTCTGCATTTGGAGAAAGTTCTGGCAAGGCTTCAAATCCCAGAGCGAGGGATCAAAAGCCTGAGTCGCTGAGGCCGACTGGGCCTGCAGACCCGCCGCGCCTCCTCCCCTTCCCACCCCCACGCGGACTCCCCGTCCATCTCGCGTCCTCAGCATCTGTTGGGCTCATTTTTTAAAAAAAATAAAACAAAAACTAAAAGGAGGCTTCCTGGCTCCCTTTCTGGACGCTCCAGAGAGAGAAAGAGGGCGCGGGGACGGGCCCCCTGGGCCGGACGCCGCGCCTCCCGAAGCGGCTGTCATGGCGGCCACCAGCTCTCCCCTCGCCCTCCCTGCCGCCCGGCCCAGCGCCATTTTGAGCATCCTCCTTGCTTCCCCGTCTCCCTCTCGCACGCCTCGCTCCTCCTTCCCTCCCTGCAGGCCAAGCGCCTGCCCCTGCGGCCCGGGCTCCCTGGGCGGGTGACCCCACGGCCCCTCCGGCGCGCTCCCAACCCTGGAAGCGGAGGAGCGACCGCGAGGAGGGCGGAGGAGCGCCGGCGCGGCCCCCGCACTGCTCACCCGCCTCCTTCCGTGCGCACGTGGAGGCCCATGGCCCTCCCGGCACCCGGCCCTGCTTCCCGAGGAAGGCCCGAGCCCTCTCCGTGCCTCGGCCCCGCCATGCCTCCGGGCCTCGAGCCGCAGGCTGCCTGCGCGGGGGGAGAAGCCCCTCCGCCCGGTTCGGGGAATCGGAGCGAGACCCTCCCGAGTCAGCTCGACCTCCGCCCCCGCCCCCGCCGGCCGCGACTCCTGAGCCGGCGGCTCGGCCTCCTCTCCTCGCACCCCCTTCGGCGAGCAGCACACCCTCTCCCTGCACCCGCCCACCTTTCTGTCTCAGCGGAGGCCCGGGAACACCCGCGCAGGGCCAAAGGCCATCTTTTAGAGGGTGGCCAGGTGACCCAGCCTCCAGGAAACCTCCGGTCTTCTCGGCGCTGCGGGAGGAGAAGCGACGGGCAAGTGGGGCCGTTTTTGTACCACCCGGACTTCGCCTGCCCAGGGCCAGACCCACCCCGGGCGGGAACCGAGGGAGTCAGGCCGGCCTGGGGGCTTCAGGGGGACAGGGACTATGTCCCGACACAAGCACTCATTTTCGTATGATAAAGACATTTATTTAATCTATGAAAATAATGTACAATAAATACTTTCCCCTTTTCCTATTATTAAACAGTTTTAATAAATAATCTACAGTCTAAAACTTAAAAAAAACAAACAAAGAGGCAAATAGGTTCCTCTGGTTCTTTTTAAAGAAAGCCCCCCCCCCTAGAGTTTAATTATTCCTGAGATTTCGTTGAAAGGAGTCTACCAAACGGAATTTTTCTGTGATTTCAAAAAGACGCCCGAGTGCCCAACATTTTAGAGAAAAAATAAAGGAAGTGGGTTAAACGCTAATTAAATAATACCTGAATTTTAGCAAAACACGTAAGTCTAAACCACTGGAGGGTGGGGGGTCCCGCGGGGGGGTGTCCTCGGGGCGCAAAGGCCCGGAGGAGGAGACGCTAGGGGAACTGCAGGTCGATGGCACAGAGGGTGCTGGTGAAGAAGTCCAGCTCCTCCTCGGAAAAGGGAACGGGACTGTCCAGCGAGCCCTGCAGGCTGGGCGAGAGGCCTCCGGACAGCTGGAGACAGGAGTCGGCCGCGAACAAGTTGAGGTCGGGCAGAAAAGGCGAATCCTGCCGCTCAGGGAAGGCGTCTTCGGGCAACGGCTCCGGCTCCAGACCGCCGGCCCCGTTCAGGGCGCAGCTGGGGCTCAGAGACCTCACGCCTTCCCCGCGAGAGGCCAACGGCGGGGCGCCCAGGGGACCCGGCGCGCCCTCGGGCGGGTGCGAGCAGGCTTCCCGCGCCGCCCGCCGGGCGGAGGGGCGGCCGGGGCTGGCCACGGGCTCTGGGGCGGGCTCGCCGGCGTCCTCCAGGGCGCCCGCGCAGGCTGGCTCCCCGTCGGGCGGCTCTCGGTGCTGCGTCTGCCGCTTGTGCTTCATGCGCCGATTCTGGAACCAGACTTTGACCTGTCTCTCGGTGAGGTCCAGCAAGGCCGCGATCTCGACGCGGCGCGGCCGGCACAGGTACTTGTTAAAGTGGAATTCCTTCTCCAGCTCCAGCAGCTGCGTGTTGGTGTAAGCCGTGCGCAGCCTGCGCGCCCCGCCGCCGGCCGCCTCCGCCAGCCCCGGGCCATCTGCTGGGAAAGCGGACCGGGCGTCAGAGCGGGCCGCGTCCTTCTCCCAGCTTCAGTTCAGCTGAAAGAAAGACCACTCCATCCGCCAAAAAACAGTATCAGCAGTCCCCCTTCCCTCCCGCCCACCAACGCGGCTCGCTCCCACTGCTTTTCCCTTCTTTCCCGTCCCTCCTGCCCGCATAGCCGGCCCAGGTCAGGGCAGAGCATTCAGAGAGCCGCCCACGGGCCACAAAGGGGTTAGGAAGCCGCTCCCATTTGCTGAGACCCCCTCCCACCCTGTCCTCCGAGTGGACCCCTTAACTCGTACTCCACCCGGGGAGATGGAGTATAAAGAAAGATCGTTCCTCACCTCCTTCATCCCTAGCTCGCAGACTCCCCCTTCTTGTATAAGAGCCGGGGAAACGGGACCGAATCTTTTCCTGCCCCCCCCCCCCCCCAGTCAACCCCAGCACCAACACATTCATTCCTCCACACAGATAAAGGTCAATCGAATTCTTTTCTCCTACCAGAGAAAAAGCTCTTCCCCACCCAGCTTCCGAAATGTGCTGCAGGGGAGGGAAAAATCTGGCAGCGGCCAGGCCTGCACCCCAGCGGTCTATCCTGCTTCCTCATCCCTGGAATCCACGGGGCAAGAAACCCCTACAGGCTCGCCACCTTGTCTTCCTCCTCCGTCGCCCTTTCTCCCCCTCTCTCCTAGCAGCCCCTCACCCCATCCCTATCCCGTTTACCGACCTGTGGGCGAGCGGACCCCGGAGGCCAGGACGGAGGAGGCGGCCGGAGGAGACGTGGCAGATTGGCTGGGTTTCTTGGCGGATTTCTTCTCTTTCATCCAGGGGAACTCAGGGGCCTGGGGGGCGGCAGGGAGCGGCGGCGGCGGCGGCAGAGCGGGCCCATCTTCGGCTCGCTTTTGGCTCCCGGGTCTCTGAAGGGTGGAGGTGCCGGGCTGGAGGCTGGGGAAGATTTGCTCGAAAGGAGGAGGAGGAGGAATTAATGTCGACTCCTTGATTGATGAAGTTTGAAATGTCTCCAAGACAGCGGGGAAGGAAGTCAGACACTCGGCGAGCGATGGCTGGCTGTTTATAAACCCAATCTCCCTCTCAAATTCAAAATTCATGGCTTTCAATGGTGGGGGAGGGGGCCTGCTGGGGGGGGCGTCAGGAGGGAGGATCGGAAGGGACCCCCCCTCCTGCCCCCCCCAGGTTTATGTGATGGAGCGATTTTGGGAGGGGGGATTTCGCTCTTTTGGGGGGGGCTTTATAATTGTATATTGCTGATAAATACAAGCGTATGGGGACTCTCTCTATTAAACCCAGGACTCCGGTGAAATTGCAGGGAATTCGTAGTCACGGGACCAGCCTCGGCCAATCGCTCGTCTGGGCCTGGTGGAAAACAGAGCATTATTTCCTTTAATTGATTCAAAAACTCTAGAGGACCCCGACCTGGACACCATGAGCCCCCCTCCACCAGTCCTTCACTCCTTCTCCCCAATGCTTCCCTTTCTCCAAAAACACTAGAGAACCTTTCCTTGATCTCCTTCAGGGATGAGAGGTTGTGGGAGCCTGGAAAACAAGGGAATCTAAGGGAGAGAGAATCCTCTTAATATTTTAATAGAGTAAGTTAATGCTTTCTGTACATGGCCAGCAACACCTCCCCCCCCCCCCTCAAAAAAAGGAAAGTTGAATGAGGATCTCAAAGTGGCAAGAAAAAGTAGTAGAAAGAGACTTTCCCCTTTGGGGAGAAATCAATGTTAAGGTGCAATAAGGAAGAAAAGAGATTTACAATCATCAGCACTGCTATTCCCATCCCACCCTCCAAAAGCAACAGATAAATCTCAGGAAATCGACAGGTACTCCCAGGCTGACACAGAGTAGTGAGATAGATGGTGAGGGGCCCTTTTGAGCCTCTGGCCTCCAAAGCTGTGTGGTCTCAGTTCCCTTCTCTGCCCGGTGTTTGAAGAACTGTCCCTGCCCCTGTGTCCTCCTGCCTTCCTCACCTGGAGGCATCTGCATTCCTCTGTGACACCCCCTCTAACAGTCAGGGTAAAAAGTGCATTGCACCTACTCAAGCCTCAAGCCTGTATGGGTATCTGTATCCAAGAACATGAACAAGAACCAAGGTAGCCACCAATTTATTTAACTTAGGGCACTTTCAAAGCTGGGGTCCATACATGGGGATGGGGGGGGTTGCTTCCCCTAGGACAAAGAGATGCCCCCTCCTATTTTTGTTATTGTGCTAGGAAAAACAAACAAACAAACAACAAAAAAACAAAAAACACTGTCAAGAAAGAATTCCCTGAACATGGAGGGGGTGAAAATAATGACCACTGAGATGATATTTCTTTTCTGGCCCCTGAGGGATTTAAAAAATTTTTATTTTAAAGGGATCCAGATAGTCTGAACTTTAGGGAGTGCTGTAATTTACTACAGGGAGGTGGCACAAAATTTAGGGTCCTAAACAATTGGTGAGAAACCAGATCTCAAAGCAGAAAATGAAAAGTCGATCTGGGGGAAGATTTTTAAATAAGTGGGTCAGAGGGACGGAGAGGAGATGAGGCGATCAATCTTAGCCCCCTGACAGCTCCCTCCGATGGCATCAAAGAATTTGGCTCTTTGGGAAAGCAGAAGGAACAGCCGAAATTCCACATCCCTTTAAAAGGCCTGGGGGTGGGGGGTGTTAGCACAAGAGAAAGGTGATTCTGGGAGATCGGGGAAACAGATGGGAAATGGGGACAGAGTTGGGTGGAAAGTTTGTCTGGAGAACTCCCACGGCTCTGGCCTCCCCTCCCCCTCCTGGCTCTCAGCTGCCCAGCAAGGAGGAGAAGGCTGGTTAGCAGAGAAATGGCAACTCAGCCGGGAGCTGGAACTAGAAACTTTCTGTCAATGTAACAGCCGCGTGGGTGGTGGTGAGTATTCATCCGCGTGGGTGGTGGTGAGTATTCATCCGCGTGGGTGGTGGTGAGTATTCATCCGCGTGGGTGGTGGTGAGTATTAAAAAAGAAAAGGACAGAGATGTCTGAATCTCGGGGTGGGGCTGGAGGAGAGCCAGTTGGAGGTGGGAGCTGAAGGGACAGGGAATGGCAGCCTCTGGCAGGCTCTGTAGGGCTCAGAGAGAACTGCTATGAACTGGGCAAACTGGTCAGAGACAATTATATCCAACGCAGCTCCAAGGAAAGCAAATTTTACAATCTGGGGGTGTGGGTGCGAGGGCGGGGGGCAGAGGAATCTGAGTAGTGGTTGTGTGGAGGTGGTACAGTGGGGCCTGAGAGCGGGTTCTCCGGGGGCCACCCCCTTGAGAAGCCCTGGATGTTTTTTCACGGGTTCTGGAGCTGGCTGCAGGGTCGAGCGCTTCTCTCAGCAACAGCCGGCCAAGACTGTCCCTGCAGGAAATACGGCTCTCCCTAACCTTGCTGACAGATTTTACTGCCAGATTAGAGAACAGCAGAAAACTTGGGTGTTAAAAGGGGCCAAGAGAACCCTCTTTCCCAGACACTGCTTCCCCGCCCCCTGTTGTGCTGTGAATCTTATAGCGCAGATATTTTCCCCATGACTTTGGCTGCTGAGCTAGCACTGGAATCTCGCAGAAAAAAGGGTGGAGGACACCAAGCCAAGCCAGCCCTTATTTTTTTTTGTCATTCCAGCTTTAAGCCAAAGCTCTGTTTTTCAAACTCGAACTGAATTCTCTCTTGGCCTACCTCTTTCCTGCTAAATTATCAATCCTCTGCATCCCCCAGAGCCAAGCATGGCCCTTCATCTAGTTACATCATTCAGAAAATGTTATTCAGGGAAGAGGAAGAGCGAGAGAAAGAAAGAAAAACCCTTGAGCGTTATTTGATCCCAATCAAACTTTGCACGCTCTTATGCCTTTAAATTATAGCCTGACCCAATGCTAAATTGCTTGCTGCTTGGATGAGCTGAGTCCAGTTAAAATCATACTGGGGGGGGGGGGGCGTGTAGAACTCAGGTTGCTTTTTATTGTTATTTATTGTTGCATAAAGATGTAATTACTAACCTTGGACTGCCAGGATGCAACATAAAAATGAAAATCAGCCCTCGCTTTAAGGCTGAGGGGCTTGCAACGATTCTCACCGACACCCCCCCATCACTTTCACCAAATATATGCTCCTAATTAAGCAATGCGGGCGCATCGCTTACAATTAGAATTATGCAACTCTTCAGCAAGCAGCCATCGCTTCCCTTTCAACGAATTAGGTCCATATTTCAGCCGCCCTGTCTCCTTGCTCTTATCGACTCCAGCGACGCAGCGGTGACATTTCATCTTTGACAGACCCTCTCTATCCTCGCTGCAATGTGATAAAACTTTTATGGAACCACGACTAAGAAATGAAGTTTTCCCCAAGATCGTGGAAACGGCCGCACATTAACCTGGGGACCATTTTATTTACGCTTGGATCTAACAGCTTCTCCTACCCTCCTCCTCTCCCCTTTCCTGGCAGGGGAAATCAAAGGCGCCTCCTTTCCCTCCGCCCCCAGTTTTATTTAGTGGTTTAATTTCACTTTAGTTTTAAGGTTTGACCTCAGAAGTCCAGGCCTCAGATTTTTTTTTTTTAGATTAATCATTTTCCTTTGTTTTCATTTTAGACCCAATGGTAGTTGGGCTTCGGGTCACGTGACTACTGCTTTGTAGCTCCGGAAGAGAACTGTGAAGTTTAGGTTGCGTGGAAGGAGCAGTATTCGGCTGGTTTTTGTTGTTGTTGTTGTTGTTGTTGGGGTAAGGGCTGGGTGAGGAAGTTGTGGCCAAAGGGAGAAGACAAAAGGTCAATGAATGAGAAAAACGGAGAGGCAAAGAAGCCAAATAGAAAGACTAGGGAGAGCGCCCATGAGTCCTCCTTTTTCTGTTACTTAAATCTTAGCTAAAGGAGTTGGCAGGATGTTCCAGGCTCCTGTGAGGAAAGTTATATAAACGTGAGACACAGCAAGGGGAGGTAGGCACCCGAACAATGGGCAGAAGTGGCCAGGATAGGGTCTTCAGTGTCCTAATATTCCCTTGGAGGAAATTAAGCAGTCAGCAGCCTCGCTCTACTTACTGTCTAAATTGGACCACCAGGACAAGATAAAATTGATAACAGAAAGTTTATTAAAGAATTGTTTGACAGACAACCCTTTTAAGTAAGGAAAAAAGTAACTACCGAAGAACAAAGAAAGTTCCAAGAGGGAATTAACTCTAATTCTACAAATTCAGGACTATACAGTGACAATTAGGAGCTGAGTTCATGCCTTTTAGAACTAATTACAATTGCTCATAAGTACGACTTTAACATAAATCTACAGCTCTTTTCTAGAGTACAATAACTAAAATAGCTGGTTTTACATGACAGGAAACACGTCCTTTATAACAAGTAAATACTAAAAAAGTACAGTTTTTTCCTTTTTTCCCTCATATAAATACATAATGTAAGGGGATAAATAATACAAAAAAGAAAATATTTTAACAGGCTATGACCAATAAATATATATGAAAATGTTCACTAGAACACACACTTTTTGAGCGGTGCTGGACTCCTGCAGGCCCAGGCATCTCTCACAGTTGTTTTTATATCCATTAAAATGTAAACTCTAAGTGCAACAAAAGTGTCCTGTCAGGGGATTGAGCAAGGCGCATGGGCCCAGCTGCAGTCCCTGCCTGGGACAGACAGTTTGTTAAAATATACCCTGTTTTCACGTTAAGTCAAGAGAGCAACAGAAGAAAAGAAAAGTGTAGAAGAACCTCGTGTCTCCGATTACTTTCTGTGGAAAGAGGGGGATGGACCTGGAGCTGAGATGGGTGGGAGGCAGCAGCATGGGCAAACCTTCAGTCCTGACAATTTGCCTGCCCTCACCTCCCTGCTTTTCCATAAAAGAAAAAATATATATATATATTTATAATAGACAGCTCTGACTTTCAAGATCTCTCACCATCCCTGAGCCCTCTGAAAACTGTAGTTTGTGAGGTTGGAGTATAGATATTAATGTCCTAGAGCAGAAAAAATGTGGGGCTAGAAAGGGAGTGCCCAATTAACCTCAAATAGATAGGAGGAAGTTTGAGGCTTCAGGGAAGTGGGAGGGGAGCGTGCTTGGTGCCCCTGGTTTTGAAATGTTTCTAATTCTTTTTAAAGGAGAATTGCAAGGGGGGAAAAAAAATCAAGATTTGGGGGAATTATCCACAGAGATGGAAGGTAAGTTGGTTGGTGATGGCCTAGCCATCTAGTCTGTTTTGTTTGTTTTTTTCTTTAATGTGCTTCTATGCCTAGTTTTCCTATTTCCTCCTTCCTCTGCCCCACTCCCAAGCATGGAATTACAACTGGGTATTGCTAGAAGCCTAGGATTGACGGGGTCATCTCCAATCTGCTGTGGATTCCTTCCCAGTGGATTGGCAGGCTAGAGGACTTGAAAAAGCAACCTTAGACCAGAAGGGGAAGCAGCTCCAGGCCTATTCTTCCTAAGAAGCCTGGCTACCACCTCCCTTTCTCTTCCTTCAGATCTTCAGGCTGCCGCTCTAGGCACTCCTCACCCCTTGACCTCATCCCTCTGCCCTCCCTCTCCCATCACAGGTGTGTTAACTTGGGCGCTTCTTGGATTCTACCCTGAGGAGGAGGCGCATGGTGAGAGGAGAGGTCTGTGTAGGTGGGGTGGGGGTCGCAGGGTCCGTGGTGCTGGCTGGGAGCCATAGGGGGTGCCCCGTTGTAGTCCAGGTTCCCCGAGGGGTGGTGGGAAATGTGGTTGAGGCCGTAGAGGGAGGGGCCGGCAGGGGGCGGCAGCGGATCCGCGTAACCGCCCCCGCCCACGTACACCGGGCTGCCCTGCATGGTGGGCGTCCCGTAGGCGCCCCCGTTGGCTTGGAGGACGTGGGGCTCATAATCGGGCGCCGGTGTCGGGGGGTACTTCTGTGGGGCGCCGCAGCCTTTGAGAGGGGGCTGGTAGTTGGAGGACATGGCGTAGGCATTCTGGTGGGCTTTGCCGAAGGTGGGCGGGGACGGACTCTCGTAGCTGGGGGTCATGGAGTGTAAGGCGTTCATGAAGCCAGCCGTGGACTGCATTGGCTGCGGGGGGCTGCCGGCGGGAGAGGGGCCCCCGGACGACGAGGCCAGGCCCTTGGCCTTCTGGTCCTTCTTGTACTTCATGCGACGGTTCTGGAACCAAATCTTGATCTGCCGCTCGCTGAGGTTCAGCAAGTTGGCCATCTCCACGCGGCGCGGGCGGCACAGGTAGCGGTTGAAGTGGAACTCCTTTTCCAGCTCCACCAGCTGCGCGCTCGTGTATGCCGTCCGCGCCCGCTTGGACGCCGCCGACCCCGGGGGGCTCTTGTCCCCTCCTCCGCCGCTGCTGGCCCCGCCGGCCCCGCTGCCTCCGCCTCCGCCTCCGCCTCCTCCGCCTCCTCCTCCTCCTCCTCCTCCTCCTCCGCTGCCGCCACCGCAGCCCTCCGCTGGATCCGAGGGGGAGGGGGGGAAGGGGAGAAAATGAAATAAAAGATAATTACTGAACACGCCGAAATTGAATGCATCGTTTCTTAATAAATCCAGGCCTGGACTCGGAGTCCCCGCCGCCTCCCCTTTCCGTCCCCGCCTCCTCCTCTCTGCCCATCCCCCCAACGCCCGTCGCATTAGCGGACACTCTATAATAGTGGCATTTATTAAGAGACCTGTTCTCCTCTCGCTGCCCCAGCTTATGAAAATTTGATCATGTCACGCAGACAGAGCCACATGGCCATTTATTTAGGGCTGGATTTTCTTGCGCATGCTTTCTCCCTCATCCCCAGTTCCAGGTCTGGGAAGACAACCCCCCTTCCTGCCCCGTCCTGTGGACAGAGTGGGTGACCAGGGAAGACCCTTGAGGGGAGCTAGACATCCGTGGGCAGGGAGTGGGAGTGTGGTGCGAAGGGGCTGCAGCGCCTGGAGGCCGGGACCCCGGGCCGCCCGAGCGATTGTGATTAATACCCACAGTAATCATACTTAATAATAATCAATCGTTGACGACTCTGCGTGTACTGGCAGCGTCTCGTGGCTCGGCGGCCTTGGAAGGGCTGCAACCGAGCGCCTGGCCTTCTGCAGATCTCGGGAGCTCGGGTGGAGGGTGGCTGGAGGGAGAGGGTGTTGGCGGGGTCAGGGGTCATCAGGTGGTGGGAGGTGAGGGAACTGCGCCGCTGCCGCCGCCACCTGATATTGTTCCCCAGCCGCCGCCTGGGCGCCGAGGGGCTGGGTGCTAGAATAACAGTGACATTCCTGGCCCGGACAAAAGCGTATGGTGAGGAAGGCAGAGAGCTGGTACCTGTGCCGGGGGAGCTGTTTTTCAGCTTGGACGTTTGCCTCGACTCTTTCATCCAGGGAAATATCTGTTTGGTGAGGGTGGAGTTGGAGCCGGGAACGCATTTGGGGGGGCCGTTTTTGCCGGACCCGCCCCCACTGCTGCTGTTGCTAGTGGTACTGGTAGGTGCGGCGCTGGGCGGGGGCGAGCCAGGCGGGGCAGGCAGGGGCTCGGGGACCAGGCCCGACCTCATGCAGCTGCCGTTGAGCTCCTTGCTCTTAGCATGCGGGGCGGCGTTGCCCAGGGACTGCAGCGAGCACGCTGAGCGCTGGTAGTCGCCCTCCAGGTGCGTGGCGGCCTGGAAGGGGGGTTGGGGGGCACCGTCGTAGCCGAAGCCATTACTGCCAGAGTATGAGGAATAGCCTCCGAAGAGTGCAGCCGCAGCGTTGTCGTAGTAGGTGGCTTTCTGCATCTCTGGGCGAAACCCGGGCAGTGGGTGGCAAGTTGCAAGGGCCTGATACCCTCACGACCGGACATTGGCACCCCTGGGGGTCACGTGAGGCGCCGGACCCCCCCTCCCCTTTCTGCCCCCCTCCTCCCGGGGTCTGTTCGGAGCCGCTGACCTGCGGGGTGAGAGAAGAGACACAAGGGGGAGAAGAGGACTGGGGCTCGAATCCATCTTAGCAACTGAAAAGGGAGCTGACATCAATAGGGATTTTTCTTCTCCCCAACCCCAACATCTTCACAGCAGATGCTGAGGCCACTTCCTGGCCTGAAATGGATTTTTCTTATTTTAACGCTTTAATTTTAAAGTCAAACTCCACCAGTTTTCATTTCCACTTAAAAATAAGGACTGTACTCCTTTAGGGACTAAGTACAGAATATTACTACTTACTGCAAGAATTGTTGCTTTCTCTCCTGCCTGCACACTAGCCCCTGACCTCTCCTCCTCCCTCTCCCTATCTCCCCCGCCCCAAGTCTAGGTTAGGGTGGCTCAAGAGGGGGGGGGGGGAGGGAGACTGGGACACTACAAAATAAAAGCGTCACCAATCCCCTACTCTGAGCCGTGAGTCCTGCCTCTGCCTCCCCCCACGTCCACCTAGGTCTCTCTCACCCAAGCAGGGTCTCCCCTGGAGGAAAAACCAGATCTCCAAAAGAGACAGAAAGGAGAAGCAAGCTGAGCAGAGAACCTTTTTATGCAAGGGATCCTTTCCTTTCCCTCCCACCTCACAAAGACAATGGCCTGACCTAGAAACTTCCTGAAGACTTTTCCTCGCCAGAGCCAGAGCCACTGACCCTCTCCCGCGTCCCTGCTGCAGGCACCACCTCCAATCTGAGTCTTCTGCTCAGCCAAGTCTGGGGCGCAGCAGCCAGCGGCCCCCATGGGGCCCCCAAATGGACCAGGATTGTTTCTATTTCCCTGGCTGGGCTTGTTGGTGCTGTGACCATTTGGCACTGATCTCCCCCCTCCTCCATTTTTTTCTCACGAGATCTAATTTTTTCCCACCCTTTTCTTGACAGTTTGTTTCCTTTGATTTCTTCAAAAGAAGAAAAGAATAAAGAAACTGGGTAACTTTACCAAGAGATGGGAAAAGGCTTTCTAAAAAGAGAAAAAAATCCATAGGTAAAAGGAAAATCAAAACAATCTGAACAATAATATTCTCTGGGTTGGAACAGGGAACCCCTGTGTACTGAAGTTTTCTGAGGCAAAAAATAATTTTTTTAATCATTATTTTCATGCAGCCTTTTAAAAGTGTGCTGGAAAAATAAAGGTTCGAGCTGTCATAGGATTTTGTAATTTCTTCTGAAACTTCTGACTTCGTCTCCTCCCCCATTTGTCTTCCCCGATGCCTCACTATCACTTTTTCATAAAACCTCCGGACCGACCCTCCCTTCTGACACGTGAGTTGGGAATACTTATATCTTGTTCAGCCCAGCTGGCAAACTCCGAAGAAAACTAAATATAGGAAAATAAAAGAAAAGGAGTGTAGGCGAAGGAAGTTCCTCCTACATAGAAATCCCCTTCTAAAAAGAAAGCCAGGTTGGCCCTGAGTTCCCACTGGTTTCCGGGAAGAATTTGTTTCTGGAAAATACACAAGGGTCTGCAACGCAGCAGGTCCTTTCAGGGAGAACTGGAGTTCAATTGACCAGGCTGACCCACCCCCTTTATTATTATTACCATTAGCCTCTGATGGTTTAACCAAAATTAGCTTCGGAGCAGCCCTGGCTGAAAGGGGAATTAATTAACAAGCATCAGTTGAGTTTGTTATTAATAGATAGAAGAATAAAATAAAAACGTTGGAGGGGGTTGGTTGGCTGGCTGGGCCCTGGCTTTATTTAGTCTAAATGATTGTTACAGCAGTAATGATGATAATGATGATGATGATGATAATAAAACAATAATTTGACTAGACGCCTGAGGCCGAAATTTCTGTCGCTCTCCCTGCAATAAACCCGCAAACCATCGCAGGACCGAGGCCAGGAGAGTGTGGGAAGCGGAAGAGCCAAAGGCGTGATAGGAAAAGAATGGAGACTCCGCCGCCCGCCGGGGAGAAAGGACCGGGAAGGTTCGCGGACCGGCTTAGCCGCTGGCTGCCGCCGCGCTGCCGCGCTGTCTCGGCTGCGGCTGCCGCGGTGGCTGGGGACTAGCTACGCTGGCCCAAGGCAGCGAAGAGAAGGCGTTCAGGACGCCGAGAAACAGTTAGCAGTGGCAGGTTCCAAGCGCACCGGGCTGAGGGTCCAGCCCTAAGGGCGGCAGCAAGTTTGGGCGCTGGAGGTAACCGAATTAAAAGGCGCTTTAGCAACTCCACTCCGGGACTTTGCCAGGCCGGGCTGGGGGGCGCTGAGGCCTGGCTGACGGGGCAGTGAGAAGAGGGGAAGGTGCCGAGGGGACCCGAGATCTGGGGATCAAGGAGAAGTGGGGGTGGGGAGCAGCGCT
Source organism: Saccopteryx bilineata (assembly GCF_036850765.1). Taxonomy (NCBI): domain Eukaryota; kingdom Metazoa; phylum Chordata; class Mammalia; order Chiroptera; family Emballonuridae; genus Saccopteryx; species Saccopteryx bilineata. Next base: position 377,265,644 of record NC_089491.1, read on the forward strand.
ACCAAGCCAAACATGTCTATTTCCCTTGCCTCCATGTTGGAAAAATTCAGGCTCCATATGGCTTCTCAGGAGGGAGACGGTGGCTCCTGTCGTTCCCCCAGGGTCTCGCTGGAGTGAGCCACCCCAAGAACCCCCGGAAGAGCCCGGGAGAGTAACAATAGCTAGGGAAGCCCCGGGAGAAGGGATAGGCCACCTTCCAAGATTTAAAAATATATATTAATGGAAAGGAAGAAAAATAAAACAGGGAAGGAAGAGAAAGGTTAGGCTCTTCTTAGCAGCGGGAGAAAAATTCAGCCCTGGATCTGGCTGCTGAAAGAAAAGAAGAGAAAAGGAGAGAAGCAGGAAGAGAGGGAGAGAGGGAGGGAGAGAGAGGGAGGGAGAGAGAGAGAGGGAGGGAGGGAGAGAGGGAGAGAGAGAGAGAGAGAGAGTCAGTCGCTGCGTGGAAGGAAGCTTAAAGCTTGTGAACTCTTCTTGAACCGAGATTGGAGTCATATGGGCCATAAATCATTGAGACATACTCTCCGCCATTCACAAACTGATAGCCTATTTTAGTCCAGCTTACCTTAGCCACCGACGAGGGGAGAACAGGCAGACATAATATATATTCACATCGAGCCCCAGCGCGAGCGGCAGGCGAGAAATCTCCCCTCCTTGAAGGCAAAGGAAAAAAAGACCACTGTTTAAAGCTGCGTCGCCCCCCCTCCCCAATAGCTACCCCGGCTGGGGAGCCCGAGGGGCAGACCGGCCGGAGGTGCCGCGCGGCGTCCGCTTCAATTCACTCGGCTTAGGAGCGGGGGTGCGCAGGAGGGAGGGGGTGGGGGAGCGGGGGAAAAAAATAGAAGAAGACCGAAAGGTGCTCGGGCTGCGAGGCTCGCCGAGAATCCAGCTCCGGGCTCCACCACGGCCAAGTCGCCACAGTGTGGTTGCCCTATAAGACTGGTACGCCCTACTCTCCGTAACAATGGCCTCTGCTTTTGCACAGGGAGAAAAACCACACAGACACACACACACTCACACACATACACACACACACAAGCCCACACACACCCCCACCTCCTCTCCCCCTTTAGCAAGCTCAGATGCCCGATAAGGATGGAAGATGATGGTGGTATTGGGGGAGAGCGGATTTGTATGCCCCCCCCCAAAAAAAGAAAGGTGAGTAAGGAACGAAGGTAGTTTTTGTTTTGTTTTGTTCTTTTAAGGACAGGTAAAATTTTAAATTGAGATTTTTGTCAGGGGAGGAGGGGGGAGCAAAGGCAAGGCAAAGCCAGTTGGAGTCACAGCCCCCCCCCACCCCAGTAGTAAACCATTATGCAAATTGAGTAGTAGCTGTTTGGAGGCCTAGTCAAAGGCACAGTCTTCCCTGGGGTGGGGATGCCTGGTGCCCCTCCGCATTCAGTCGCAGTGGAACACTAAGACTTTTTTTTTTTAAGTAGTTTCACTCCTCCGGGAGTGGTGGCTGGGTCTTCCGCCCTCTCGTTCTGGCTCCTTGCATCTGAGTCTCCCAGTTTGTTTCTTCTCTTCCCCACACCCATTCTGTTCTTCCTCTCTCCCTACAAATTTCCAGGCCCAGTTTCCAACCGGTTGGGAGGGGCAGATTTTTTTTAAACAGCCCCCCCCTTTTTGAGAACAGACAACAACGGTGAGTGATTATTTTAAAAATCCAGACCATCTTGCAGGGGGAGAGGGGTTGAGGAGAGGGTGACAAAAGGAGGACCCTGTGTTTAGATGAGCTCAAGACCGGCTGGCTATAGAAAGTCTGTAAAACTTCACGGAGAAGTTTCTGTTACAATTCTCACCTCTGGATAGGCAGAAGGGGCTAAGAGGTGATAAGAATATTTGTACTTCTAAGAAGATGAGAAGAACTAGCAAAATGGCTTAATTTTAAATGCACCGGCAGAAGAGACAGAGGATAGTTGTTATTATCATCATCATCATTGTTATTCAGAACAAACCTGTTTGTCCTCTTAGTTCTGCAAGATTATGATTCTTGGCAGAAGTGAGGAAGATGCCAAAAGTTAAACTTTTCTTAGGGTGTGTTTGAGAAGGGCAGGAAAAGGGGAGGAGGCCTGTAGGAGGAAGGCAGGGGCCAAGAATGTAGGTGTCTGCAGATTTGGGTCGGGGGTGGGGAAGAGTCATTCCCAGTGGAGGAAAAGACAAAAAGAGCCACAGGACATTTCCCAAAGCAGGCGTGCTTGCAGCTCTGCCTAACTGCTGACTCGGAGTTTCGGGGATAAAATAGAAGACAGTTCTTTTTTCCACAAAGGCAGCTTGGAAAACTTGTTCTCTTAAGTTTTCTTAGATAGAACAGGCCACTACCCTGTGACCTGGTTAGAACATTTGGCTTCTACCTTCTCCCACCTGAATTCATCAGGAGAGATGGGACTGGGAGAACAAAGGTGAGAGATGATTTCCAGCTATTGTCTCCCTTCCAGGAGAGGGTGGTGTGCCTGGCAAAGCTTCCCTCATACCCTATCTTTCCTCACTCACTTTGGGCTGAGAAAGGTTCCATTCTCATACGAAGTGGTCTCTGGGCTCCTCTGGCCCTTCTTCCAGGTCCCCTAAATCAGGCTTCCTAGGCTGGACCAGCAGGTTTCTTGGGGTCCTCCTGAATTAAAAAATGGGGTGCCCATGGCCTCCCTCCTGTCCAGCAACAGGAAGTGCATGCAGAGCTTCCCACTAGGATGTCCCCAAGGGTCCTACTGCCTGCCTAGAGGGTTGGTGGCTGAGAGAAGGGTCTGGGGGGAGATGAGGCTGGAGGGTGGGAGCTATTTTTTTCAGTGTTAATTAGAAGTATCAGGCAAAGAAAATGCCCATTCTGGACCCAGTGGTGGGGCTCAAGCAGGACCCTCAAAGAGAGTGGTTAGAGCTGCCTGAATATGTGGCTATAAGGAGTCTGTCCTGAGACTTATAGTTCCTGGTTAGAGACCTACAGAGTTGGACTGTATGTAGCTTTGGGTCTGATGGGTCAGGGACTCAGCCCAGGGAAGTTTCCAGAAGCTTAAGGGAACCAGTACCATTGGGTATTTTCTCTCCCTTTCTAAAATTAAAAAGTCAAGAATGTACCTCAGACCCTCCAGCTCTCCTAGCTGTTGCTAGAGAAGGTCATCATCGTGAAATTGAGAGGAGAGGAGAACTGGTTGCTTGTGGGGCTACAAAGCTTGTGTGAGGAATAAAAAGCGAGTCTGGGGGCACCCAGCGGGCATAGGCCTACAAGCCCAGGCTGCAGGGGGGTTCAGCCCGGCGGGGTTGAGCTGAGGACCCCTCAGCTCACTGTGGTCCCCTTTTGGCTACACAAGAAAGTGGGGTACAGTGGGTGGAAGCAAAAAGAAGAACAGGAACAAAAAAACTAACCTGGAGAGAAATTTCAGAGGACATGCATCCCCAAGTGCATTAGGAGATGGAATGGGACGTCTTTATTAACTCTGAGGAGCAGAGCCCATTTCAAATGTTTGGGAGGCAATTAGACCCCATTTTAGGTTTGTTTCTTGACTTTTTTCTTCTTTTCTCGGAAATTTCTGGCTGGCTGGCTGCCCCCTGATTGGGGCTGGGAGGGTAGAGGACTTGGACGGTAGAACAGGGAACTCCGAGGACTCCCTTCGTTGGAGGTGCTGCAGCAGGGTAGGGACCTTTCAAACTTCAGGGGACAAAGGCAGGGCAGTGAGGAGCTTGGGTGGGGAACTCGGGGCAGGGAAAACTAGAGGGATCTGAGGGAAGACTTTGGGGGCTGGAAAAGAGGAGGGAAAACGGCTCCATCCCTGCCAATGAAGTCGTGATTCAGGGGCATACTAGAGAGGAGAGGGCACAATTTCTCCCTGGATTTAAGGCAGGAAACTTAGTAACGTGTATGTGTGTGTGTGTGTGTGTGTGTGTGAGAGAGAGAGAGAGAGAGAGAGAGAGAGATTGAACAAAATGGAATGTAAATCTAATAGTAAAGGCAAAAATTTATAATAAAGATAAAAATTGGAGAAAATATCTCCCTTCCTAGACATTGTTTTCTCTCTGGCTCAGTTTCCGGAAAGCCAGAGCACTCTCTCTGCACTGGTACTCCCTGCCCCAACTCCTACTCTGTACCCGGTACCAGGGGACAGGGACACTTTAAACCCACTTGAGAAACCACTGGCCACCCAGCCTTCCAGGCCTTTGGGGGATCGTGTCTATTTCCCTCTCCCCCCAAAAAAATGTCGATTGAAGAGCAAACAGAAATTCTCCTCTCAAGAACAACAAATTGGCTGGCTTCTTTAAAATCGATTTCTGCATATCAGCCTTGGAGTGACCAAAGATGCTGTTCCCAGCTCAGTCTGTCCCAAACCATCCCAGAGAAGCTGAGACCTGGGAGCCGAATGAAGCGTCTACTGATCTATTTCCTTCTGGTCCTGTCTGGGTTCCCAGACCCACAGTCTTCTGGCTTCACTGGCAACTTTGTGGCGGTGTCAGAGTCATACAAAGTTCACACACACACCCGAATCTCCATCTCTTCCTAAATAATAATAAAGATTTTAGAGCTGGGGGTCGTAAAAGGGGAATTGCTACTGAAGACCGCTTCTTGGTATTTGGATCCCAAACCTGACCCGCCCCCCACCCACCCCAGAGAGGGAGCGGGAAGGAACAAAGGGCCAGCAGCACCGAGAAGACGGTGCACACCCGGTTCAGCAGAAGCGAGGGTCGGGGATTTAAAGAACAAAAAAGGCCACTCGGGTTGATGAAGAAAAATTCTAGCTGTATTCTCCACCACTCACCCCCACCTGAAGAGATAAGGTGAAAGGGAGACAGGAAAAAAACTGGGCAGCCACAAGGATTTGCAAAGGCTCCTCGGTGACCACGGCGGGCCGCCTGAACGTGCTGCTGAGCGGATGGAGCTGCTGCGGGCCAAGTTGGGAGTTATGGGCAGACCAGTGCCTTGCTGGTATATGAGCCCGTCCGGAATCAGGGCTCCTGCCTCATCTAGAAGCTCAGTCCTGGCCTAGTAAACACCACTCCGGCTGATGTTGAGACAAAAGTGTGCAGAGTACAGACGGCAAGAGCCAGAGGAGCAAATCTAGAACAGCTGGGTGGAGGGTGCTGGGGAAGGGCCGAGGGGGTGGGGTGGGGTGGGGGAAGCAGGCAAGAGAGGAACAGGGGCCCAGCCGCTGCGAGCGACTGCGCAGGTCTCTCCTGATAGATTAGATGTTTCTCTCCCAGCGACCTCTGTTTAGCAGACAATAACTCACCAGATTAATGACCAATCAGTGGAAGGCCTTCTGAACTGCCTCCAAATACAAAGCTCCAAAGTCGAATGGGATAGGACCAGAGTATGGACCTGCCAGCCTCCCCCTTTCTTTCTCTTTCTTTCAAAGTAAGATTTAGGGTAAGGCTTTAGGAAGTGGATTATGTGGCCAGGGACTCTGATTTCCAGAACCAAGATGAAGTTGTTTCCCATTCCTTCTTCCCACTTCCTCCAGCACAACTCCTATCCCTGACCACACTTCCCAAGGCAGTCTGGAAACCGCCCCTCTTCTGCCTGGACTCCTTATATCCCTGACCCTACAAGAAATGCCCCTTCTCATAATGATTCAACTTCTAAGAAACTCCCACCCCTTTTGAATTTTCTCCCAGTGGGCAAAGAGATGGAAAATAAGAGCAAGAACTGATGGGATGGGGTCCCGCACCTTGCAGGCCTCCTATCCTGGCTGAGCTGAGAGCAGAGCTGCGAGGCGCTGCGGCCCCGTGTTTGCCTTCTCCCAGGAAAAGAGGGCCCGAAGGCCCCGGGCTCAGGGTGAAGCGGGGGTGGGTGGGCAGCCTGCCATCATGGAATCTAAATTCCGAAAGCACAGTTCAGTCCCTGGTTGGGGTAGAAGGGACTTCAAGAACCCCGTTCTGAACATCTCCAGCCTCAGCCAGGTGCCTGGCAGGAAGTGTGCCTTGCCCTGTGAGGTTGAGCCCTCCTTCCTCAGCCCCCTTCCAAATGCAAATTGCAGCCCAATCCAGCTAGCAAGCTTCTTTCCACTGCCTTCTATTTTCATTGCTCTCAGAGGCCTGGGCTGCCCCTCCAACCTTCAGGAGGAGGAACGGTCCAGATTCCAGTGCATCTCATAGAGCCAGTCTGAGTCACCTGCTCTGCATGGGTACAAACACCCCATATATTGCAAATAAGCATGCATTAACTTCTGTGTGCAAGGGGGCTGCTCCCGAGCACTAGAGAGTTGCTCAAGGTCAGAACTGGGAAAACTCAGGGATTATCCTGTCCACTCCTGCCATTGTTACAGATAGAAAAACTGAGGCCCAGAGCAAAGTGACTTGTCTTAAATCATCCTTGGGATAGGTTTGGGAGTCAGCAGACTTAGATTCTAGGCAGTCCAGACTGGCTGTGAGCTGAAGCAGAGAACTCCTCTGACCTCAGTGTACCCTTTTGTAAAGCCAGGACATGAGTGTGAAAGGGAGGGGTTGGTGTAAATCATCTTCTGAGGTCCCTTTTTGGACTGAGGGTTTGTGGTCCTCTGTGTGCTAATGTAAAAGCGAGCAACATTAAGCAGTGATAATAAACCGAATTGAGAAAATAGTGGTCACCGACTCTATCAAAAGCAGCATATTTCTTTTTGGGATGTAAATGCTTACACTGCCACCGCTGAACACCACCCCCATCCTGGTCCTTTCGCCCCCACCAAAGCTCATGCACTGGCTTTTACTGCTCTTCTGTTTGTGTGTGTGTGTGGGGGGGGGTTGTTCTCTACCTTCATCACCAAGTCAAAAGTGCTGTTTTGAGGCACAGGAACCTGATCAGTAAATAATTGATTTGTATAATTAGAGGAGGAAGGCTTCAAACTGGCAATTTTTAACCAGGAGTCAATGCACCCATTGTACCAGCCTGGCCTTCTCACCCGACCCCCAACTCTGCCCACACACCTACCAGCTTCCTGACTGCCTCCCCCCCAGTTGGAGACCCGCATTCTCAAGATGGCCATTGGGGTTCACAGAGTCAGACTCTGCTCCCTCCCCGCAAAGCTCCTTCCCTGCCTGCCCCGCTCAGTAAGTCCGCCTGCAGCTGCCCTCGCAGCTCGCTTTCCCACTCCCGGAAGCTGTGCTGGGCTCCAGGTCCAGGCCCCTGCTCTTGGGATACATGTAATCTACCTCCTCAGCTCGAGATGCCCCAACAATACAGCGAGTTTGCATTTCAAGAAACTCCCATTAATATCAATTTACTTCACTGAAACCTCGGGTTCTTCATCAAGTTGATGATTTATGATAAAATCAATTAAATTACGGCCACTTAGGGCCCAGCCGCTTCCTCTCAGATTTCATTGGTGCGGGGCCCAAGTGTCTGGTGGAAAAATGCAAGTTTAGCTGGAGGCGAGGAAAGATAATTCTGCGGCTGAGAAAATTTAATGCAAAACAATTTCCAGGCAAAGCTGGGCGTCTGGACAGAAATGCAAGAGCCACCAGTTGGCCTGCGGAAATAACTATCTGGGTGGGGGTCAAAATATTTTCTCCCCACCCCCACCACCCTGCTCTGTTCCCCTTTGTGCTCCCTTGTCCCCCTCCCCCAAGCAGGGACTTGAGGGGAATTTGAGCAGTAATGGTGGAAGGCCCAGCCTCAAACCATGGATTTTCCCTATTACTCCAGACCTTTTCCTTCTCTCTTTCTCCCCTTCTTATGTAGCTATGCTCACTAACTCCTTAGTCTCTCATGGCAAAGTGAAAGGTTCAAAGTGAACATCAGGTGGTGCGTGGGCAGATGCCACAGAGGAGCCAGGGGCCAGGCCAAGTGGACTCTGCTGAATGTGGCCATGGGAGGAAAGGAAACCCAGGCAGAACCAGGCAGGACTGCATGGTGAGGGCACGAAGCAGCAGAGTGTGTCCTGAGCTGCCCCACCGCAGGGCACCAGGACCAGAGAACACGCTGTCTTCCTCCCAGCTCCCTGTGTGCCCACTCACAAGCCATGCTACACCCAACAATCCCCAGCCCGAGCGCTGACACATACACAAACACCTACACACGTGCGTGCTTGCACACTATCCTTACACCTCACAGAGACCCACCACATTCTGCACCTGCAAAGGGACAGTTCCCATCCTGTCCCCACATCTGAGAAAATAAATCCCAGAGAATCAACCTGGCATTGCCTCGCACTCCAAGGATAGGGGCTTCTCCCACCTCTGCTCTGTTTGGTTTTTGGTTTCCAAAGCAGGCAGGGAGTAAACATAGCTGCTCTGAAGCCATAAATCACCCCTTCTCCTACCTTCTCAGTTTAACACCCGGCCTCAGCACAACCCCTTGTAGTTTCAGCTTCAAATACCCCCGCGACGTGCTAAAGGCTTGACCACGGTGGCAGCTGGGCTGAGGGAGCAGGGCCCGCCGCGCTCGCCCCTCCCCAGCAGATGCGCCCACAATCCGGGGAAGCTCTCCACAGCCCCCAACACTCTTCCTGGGTCCCGGAACCCCTTTCCTGTCCCCACGCCACACGCGCACCCACATTCCTCCACATTGCCCTGAACCTGGGACCCCTTGACCCCCTCAGCCCCACCCGCCTATTAAGTTGCCTTCATCTTTGTCTTCCACGGTTTGGTCCAGCTTCTTCGCCGACCCGGGCGAGTGGCCGGCACCGGGTCTCGGCCACCCTGCTCTCCAGCCCGCGCCCGGCCGGGGAGTGCTGGCTCGGCACCCACGCTTACCTGTGCGGCTCCCGCTAGGACGCAGGCCGCGGCCGGCAGCCGGGAGGCCGGCGCGCGCCGGTGCCCAAGGCCAGGCCCGGGTCCCTCAGCCCCGGCTGGGGCCCGGCCGGCCGCATCCCGCTCCTCCAGCGCGGGGAGAGGCCCGGAAGAGCGGCCCGCACCCGGCCTCCGCCCCCGGCCTCCGCCCCCGGCTTTGTTCGGCCTTCGAGGCTGCGGGGGGCCGGGCGCGGGGCTGCGCGCGGGGCGCCCCTGTCGGGGAGGCGGGGGCTCCCCCGGGGGGCCGGCCGGGCGCCGTCCTGGGGCCGGGACTCCGGGAGCCGGTCAAGTTGCCGGGGAGGGGAGCGGCGACTGACCGGGGGCACGGCGAGGCGCGGGAGCGCCGGGGGCGCCATGGCGGAAGGGAAGGCGGGCGCACGGGCGGCTCTTCAATGTCACCAGCGAAATGGGTTCCATATGTCCGGCCCGGCGCAGGAGGGAGGGGAAGGGAGAGAGTTCTGGGCAGGACGGGACGGGAGGATGGGGGTGGGGGTGCTCAGTGCAGGGAGCAGAGCAGCGGCGGAGGGAGAGGGACTGGAGAGGCGAGAAAGGTTTGCATTTTTCCAATTTTCTCGGAGTTTTTAAAAGCTGCTTAGGCTCGCAGTAACTTTCTTTCCCTTTCTCCTTTTCTTTCCTGAAAAACGGGGGAGGAAGGAGATCAGTGAAGGTAGCATCCGTTTGTTCAGGCTGGAGATTCCCGGGAAGGGATGTGGGTTGGAGGTGAAAGGGAAAGTTCTTAGGCTGCTGGAAGATCAACTTCTCCCCGTCCCTAAAGAGGAAAGGACGAGACCAAACCCAAGAAGGGGAAAGAGAAGCCAAAGAAAGATTCTAGGGTCCAAGTGTGAGAGACTGACCCCAACAATTCTACCCATGGTGAAATTCTGCTTTGGGTCAGTCCAACCATTAAGTTACTCATCATGGTGGTAGAAGAAGAGATTGAAGCGCTCAAGACATCTTGGCCATTTCCTGACACTTCAGTTCCAGCCCCAGCTGCCTCACACCTGATTTAGCACCCCCGAGGGCCTACTCTGGAGGCGGGTGCTTCTGGGACAGTCTAGGCTTTGGGCAGCTGCCTGTAAAGGCATCGAGTCTGGAAGAGGATCCAGACCCCAAACCCTCTCCTCTGTGCCTGCCCCCTAGAGGTTTGGGCAACCTTTCTCCATGTCTCTCTCTCTCTCCTCTCAACCCCCCCCCCCCCCAGGTTTCTAACCACCTCTGTTGTCTCTGTCCCTTTCTCACAGCCCCTTTGTCTTCTCACACTCTGCCTCTCTCTGTGTCTTAAGTGAATTTGAATTGAACCTTGCAAAGGACTTCGGAGTGTCTCCAGAAATCACTTCTGGGCTCCTATGAGGCTGCCTTGTCCTTGTGGCAGTGTGGAGCCCTTGGCCTCAGGGCCCTCTCCTCTACAGGGCCCGCTCTTCCACCCTTTTGTTGTGGAGACATTCTCTTCTACAGAGAAGGAGCAACTGTGAGTGGTTTCTTTCCTACGCCCCTTCTTCTCACTTAGCTCTGAAGAGAGTATGGATTCATCCAAGTTGTGGGCCGCTTCCTTCCAGGACAGCCTCCTGCCTCTCTGGCTGGCCTTTGTCTCCACTCTCCCTGTCACCCTCTCCTTGTGTTCTGCCTTGACTTCCCACCTCAGAAAGAGATTCTCCTGCCTCTCTCTCTAGGACCCTCTCTTTTTCCTTCAGCCTCTCTCTCCATATCTTTCTATCCAACTTCTCTTGTCATTAAGGCAGTGGCAGCCCAGCTTCTCAAAGGCACAGGGAAAACATAATACTATCCAGAGAAGGGGACACCAGTAGAGTCTGGGGAGAAGACAGCTTTTCTAAAATCCCTTCCATCGAATACATTCTACCCTTTCCCCTAAACAGCAAGCACAAAAGCAAATGGAGTATGTGTGTGCATAGAATTGGTAAGAGGCAGAGTGCTTCATGGTTAAATGAACCAAATGTATCTATTTAAAACAACAAAGTCTTTTCAAACTTGATGATTTGGAGGGGGCAGGTCTATATGCCTAGATGGAGGACATGATGTCTCATATTAGAGACATTTAACTAGGGGGCCAGCTACTAAAAGATAATGGTGGAAAGGAATGGTCTCCCTGCTTTGTCTCCTGGGGAAGGGTCTGTGTGTGAGTTGGGGAAAGGGAGGGGGGATCTCCAGGGCCAGAAGAGACAAAGACCTAAAGGGGCCTGAGAGAATGAAGAGGAAAGGAGAGGGGATCAGACCTCCGCATCACAGGCACAGCAAAGGCAGCAGTGAGGGAGACAAGCAGGAGGGGAGAAGTTGACCACACAGAGGCAGAGGTCTGTGGGACTGGCTCCTACCTCTCCCCACTGGCTCCCACCTGTCCCAAAGAGCAACTCCTTCAGCCTCCACCCTTTGGTTCCCATTCCTCCACAACAAGCTGAGTTCAGAAGCCAATAAACACAAACAGGATTCTACCCTCTTCCACCTCCGTCATGTCCCTCCTCCTCTCCAAAGAAGAGGTAATCCTTCTTCATTCTCTCAGGGGTTCCAAGACTTTGGCCTAAATTCTGGAGTACTAGTTTGGGGGTGAACTTACCTTCTCCATACTTACACCCCCCTTGTCAGGTGAGAGAGAGAAGGAAATACTCGCCTCCCGCACTGTCTGTGTGTGTATGGGGGGGTGTATTCTCCAACATTGAAGGGTGGAGGCCTGGAGGGCTTGGAGTCCGTCCCTCAGGTCTCCTCGCTGCTGCCCTCAGCCCTTCACCCCTCCCCATGATCTCCAGCCCTCTCAAAGCTGCCTTGAGTCCAGACCCCACCCCCTTTTATCCAGGCCAGGTAGTGCCTCCACCCATCCCAGCCTAGGGTCGTGTTCCTCTCCTCATCTTCCCTAAACACTTTCCAATCCAGACTTCCAAATTGGGAGGCTTCACCCACCAGCCACCCACAAACCTGCCTGTTAACAAGGAGAGGGCTCAGCACCCGCTTGGAGCAGAGTGTGGGAGTGAGCTCCTGGGTGCTCCACCACTGAGGCCTAAGCCACCACTCCTTATGGCTGATCCCATAGGAATTAGCACCTGGACACAGGGCCGCTCTAATTTTCCTATACAGAGGAGAGTTAAATATCACAGATAATAGTGACAGCTATAAAAGTCAGCTGGCCCAGCTCCAGCCAGGGAAGAAAAAGCCAGCAGCCTGGATCAGACTTGGCAAAGGTTCTGGCTCTCTGCCCCTCATTGATCACAACTTTAGGGTGCAGCATAACATGTCCCCTGAAACCACCTCTACCTTTGCTCTTGACCAGCAAACTGTTTGCTGATGGGAAGGAATTGCGACCCCCATATGAAAACCTAGGAGAGGTTTCTCCCCCTCCCAATCTATACTGTTTTCTTCCTCTTGGAATGGGGGCTTATGGAGAGGATCACACTTCAACTTTCTGGCACCACCTGATTCCTGGAACATTTCTTTAAAAAAAAAAAAAAAACCCAAAAAACAAACAAACAAAAACAACTTGGAGAACTTCTCCCTGCTTCAGCCCCAAACACATAGTCCCTTACTGCTGAGGAAACTTTCTTTGTTTCAGGAGGTCGAAGGAAGGCTACTGGGGTGTGAATTCATTTCCTTGTTTTGTTAGCCAGGAGGGTGGGGAGCCAAAGCTTTCAGCTTCTCTCCCTGCCCTTCACCCTCTGCCTTCATTGTCTCCCCCAGTTTGGGCAGTTCCTTCTCCACCCTAAACGCCCTGCCACACACATCAGTCCTTTAAAACAGGTTAAGCTTTAAAACGATAGCTGAGTCTCTGCAGCCCCTACCAATTGCACAGGACTTGGATTTGGTCCCCATCGATTCCAAAAGCCTTTGCCTTCCACTCCAGTCGTTTCTTCCCCTGCCTCCACCTCTCCTGCCCCGGGCTCTGTCTGCCTGCAGAGTGGGGTCTTCCCCCTGGCAGGACCGGCGCCCCAACTCTGGAGGAGAACCGCTGACAGCGGACGCCCGGTCTGCTGCTGGGGGAATGTGGGCTGTACCAGGCTCACAAATATCATTTTTATATTAGGTCATGGTCTTTGAATGGGTTTATATGCCAATGAGGCATTTCTGGTTTACCAAATTTATACAAATCTCGCTTTAATTGATAATCACGGATGCTGTAATTTAAGACCTCCAGCTATACAGCTTTCATATTAACTGCTGATATATTACTGTAAATTGTCTGAAATAACCAACTCCTGGGAGCGGAGCAGAGAGGGAGGAAGTGCCTCGGAGAGCGACTCTCTCCCGGCTGCAGAAATAGCCCAGCTTCCACATCATTTTCCTTCCATGAGAAATGATTTATCGAAGACACGGCCATAAACAACACAACTCGCTCACAAACACACGCAGACGCACACACACGCGCACACACACACACACAATGGCTGGCATGCTGGCCGAGAAGCTGACACCCATATTGCTATAAATCAAGAAAAAGGTTGGAGGAGAGGGAGAGGGAGAGAGAGAGAGAGGAGAGGAATATTCCTAAAATCTCTATGCAATGCCTCAATGGGTATAAACACACAGAGCACCGTGTGAAGAGAAATGGCAGGAAATGAAGATGGCTATTTGTCACAGTTTACGACAATAACATTAATAACAAACAATAAATTTACATGGACATATAAGACGCGGTAGGTAGTGAGAAATCCCTTCTACTTACAATACCCCAGCCCGCGGTGTGGCTCCGGCTGCGGGGCTGTTTTATTGCTGCCTCCCTCTCTTTTTCTCTCTCTCCCTCTCTCTCCCCCTCTCTCTTTTTTTTTCTCAGGGTACAGGCTTGTTTTTCAAAGGACAGTTGAATTGCACGTCAGAAACAGGGAGACCGAGCCTGCGATTTTCCTGACGAATACATATCTATTCTGCAACCTCGGCATTAATTATTTAATGAATCACGTGACCAGGAGGGGGAAGGGGGTCTTTCGATTTCAGGCTCAAAGGACCACTATGACCTTCCCCTTCAGGAGGAGAAATTTTCCTGCAAAATTGGTCCCCCCCCAACCCACCAATGGAATAGTAGCAAGTTCTCTGTCTCTCTCAGATTCCCATCTCCTACTCTATCTACAGCTCCCTAACCACCCCCACCCGACACACTTACCTACAGCCCACCTCTCCTCTCTCTCTTCTCCTCCTGCTTCTGCTTAGTTTGTGGAGGTGCAGAAATAGTCTGCAGGGGCGTCTGGGGTGGGGGTGGGGTGGGCGCGAGCCCTTCTCCAAGCCCCTGGATTTCTCAGCTTCCAGCTCTTCCCTCTGCATCCTTTAAGATTTAGATTCCTCCCAACCCCATTCTCTCCCTTACTCCTAGGATACTGACTTTAGTGGGACCCACTCCCTCTCGTCCTAAATAATCAACAAAATTTCTAAAGGGGCCAGCTTCAAAAGAAACACTTCATAAGTCCACATTATATATGTATAAAGAATGGGACTTCTGGTTTTAATTCTCTTTTTAATCTTTTGTGGTACCTTTTGAAGGGGCAGAAAAGGGACAGGATGAACAGGCGACCCTGGGACTTCCAGAGTTGAGAATAACCACAATAAGGACTATTTTCGTTTGTGGTTACTCTTATAGGGAACCAAATTCTACTCACTGACTGAGAATATGTCTAGAGACAAAGACCCGGACTAAGGTTTCTTCTACACAAAAGAAGTGGCCTCTCAGCCTCTCTCTACCTATGTCACACCCTGTCTCAGTGCCCTCATCCCCAACTTCAGTGCAGACAGCTGGAGATTTAAACTGGAGGGGGGCGGTAGCAAAAAGGAAGAAAGAGGTTTTGAAGTCGGTCTGGCAGCCCCAGCCCCTATTTTTCAGATGTTAGTACCCCAAGCTTCCAATCGACAGACAATGGAGACTAGTCAGTGGGGAAAAGAAGGGAGAGATGTTGCATATGAAAGAATTGAACACTGGGGATGACAGGAGAAATCTACTCCCTAGGCCTAGAGGGAGAAACGTACCCGGACGCCTTCATCTCAGATACAAACAAAACAAAACATCCCCAAATCTTCGCATACAGCTCAACCCCAGAATGAGCAGAGCAGTTCCAACCAGAAGTGGAGCTCTTGGCTGCGGTGTGGGGTGGAGGCGCAATGGGGAGCGGAAAAGACATTCCTGAAGAATCCCCTCGCTGCACATTCCCAGCCTTATCTTCAGCAGCTCTGGGGGCAGCCAGGCCACAGCCGCCTGGGGCAGGCGGACAGGGGAGGAACAAATGCAGTTTAGGGTAGGGAAGCTTGGGGCTTCCCCTTTTGATTTGTTTGGAGGAGTCTGAACCAAAAGCAGCTCGGTGGGGAGAAGGCTGAGGACTCCAATGGTTTAGCAACCCCCAAAGAAACAGCCACCCCGGTGTGGGTCTCCGTAGGGTTCAGTTGTGGCGGTATCGCGGCCCCTGCAGAAGGCACTGGGCCGGCCTGACCTCCTTGGAATCCCGCTCCCGAGGCTCGGGTGGGGCGCCGACAGGGCTCAGACTCTGTAGGGGAGCGATCGGCTTTGATTGTCCAGATACAAAACACAGACTGGTATTGAATTCAGCCTGCTCCTGACGACGTGGGCCCTGAGCCCGGCTCCAGCAACTCCCTGAGAGGTCCTGACCACAAAGCCATTAAAATGCCCCCCCAAAGAAAACTCCCCACTAAAGTCTAAAAGAAAAATACGAGCGAGCCAGAGAGAAGATATAATGTGTTAGAGCATGGAAAGGCAGCAACCTCTGAAACAGAAATTATTTTTAAGAACAAGAACTGCAAACTAACACGAAGGCATGCCGGGCAGGTTCTGTTAAAATGCCCACACTTTTCGGATCCTGGGAATGTCCGTGTTCAAATAAACAAGCGCCAAGCGCGAGCTGAGCGCTTTCTTGCTGCAGATAAAGCGAACGTTTATACTGTGAGAAAGGCGAGATTGATTTACGAATCTGAACGCGCCGGTTTTATGGCTGATCACAAATCCGTCAGCGCTCAACTCACGCTGGGAAACTTCCCCACTCCGTTTTCCAACCAGACTTCCTCCCAGGCTGCTTCCCAGAGAGACCCACCACGGGGTGCTGTGGCTGTCCCAGTCTGCCCAGGCCGGTAGAAGTGGGAGGAAGATGGGGAGGACCAGGGACTTGGAGGGTAGGAGAGGTAAAAGATCAGGAGGACTAGGGATAGCCGCTAGCATCGTCAAACGGAAGCCCAATGGGCTAGGGAGCCCTAGGCAGTGCTCAGCTCGGCAAAAGTTGTGGCCCTAGAAGTTAGAAAGAAAGACTTCCAAGTTCCCAACCCTCCTTTTCC
This sequence comes from Saccopteryx bilineata, assembly GCF_036850765.1. Taxonomy (NCBI): domain Eukaryota; kingdom Metazoa; phylum Chordata; class Mammalia; order Chiroptera; family Emballonuridae; genus Saccopteryx; species Saccopteryx bilineata. The sequence continues at coordinate 377,281,592 of NC_089491.1, forward strand.
ATTGTTTTACTCCTCCTTCCCATTGGTGAACCCCTAGTTCACATTGCCAGAGAGTAGCTTGTAAAGTCCCAGGTGACTAACTCTATTTCCTTGGCCTATAGAGCTCCCATAATTGGCTATCTGGCCTTATGAGTAATGGGTGCACATCTCCCTCGAGCCCGAATATTTTCAGTCCAAGAGCAGCCCAGCTCACCTTTCTGCTCACTCCCTTTTCTTCCTGAGGCCTCCACTCCCTGCACTTATGTCATCAGGGACAAAGAGAAGGATACCAACTAACTCTAGTTATTTCTTGCCTGCGACCCGAGTCTCTAAGTTACAACAGACAATTTACAAAACGCAAACCAACACCAAACATCCCAGCAAGGTCTGTCTCTCCTAGTCTTTAACCCAAAGGAAGCATTTCTTCTTCCCAGCTGGAGTCTTCATATCTTTCTTTCTCTCTCTCTCTCTCTCTCTCTCTCTCTATTTCCTGGGAGGAAGGCTGTTGTGGATTTTAAAGATACAGATTTGGAAAAGCTCTGTGCTCAGAGTTCACATCTTAGAAAATCTCCACTCATCCTGAAAACAAAAAGTTGCTAGGAACTTTGGTTAACATGGCAGAGCTGTCCCTGGCAGTGGTCAGAAAAGTCTGCACTGACCCCCCTTCCGTCTCTCCTGCTCCTTTGGTGGGGAGGTGCTCCATGGGCTCCCTGACTCACTGGGGTGGGATTGGGAATAAGGGAAAGAGGGGGAAAGTAATGATAGAAATAGCTCCCCAAACAAAGGAACTACAGAAAAATGGGTTGAGAGGTTGTGGATTTGGATCGCTGCAGACTTTGAGACACAGTATCCCCCAAGGAACTATTCAAGTGGGGAGCCTTCTCTCTCCTTGGGACCCAGGGGCCTGTTCCCCCAGCCCAGCCCTCTGAAGCCTTGTGGACCTCTCCTACCACTTCCCTTTGTCTGTCTTCCCTCCGCTCCCTCCACGGGGGAGGGGGGCTAGAGCCTGGCTGAGGGAAGGACTCTGTGCAGAGCCAGACCGGCACCCTCTCTCCTCCCTGGCTAACAACCTTATCCCCTTCCTCCCCAATAAACAGTAATAGAAAACAATCCAGAAATTCCAAAATAGCAAAGAAGAGGTTGAGGGGTTGGAGGAGACTGAACAGGGACCCACAACAGTCCAAGGACCACTCCCAGCGGAGGTGTGACTTTCCCTCCTGGGCAGGATGCAAGAGCCAGCACAATGTCCAGTCTCAGAGAGGTCAAGGGGCTTCCGAGGTCATTTTGTGGTTCTAATACTGAGCTAATCGCCTAGAAAACGTGGCCTTTCCATGAACTCTCTCTGCTGCCAGTCTCCTGCCTCCAAACTCTCAGTGAGCCGCAGGGAGAAAGGGCCAGCACTTTCAGGTCCGGGGAAGAACCCACTGGCTTGCTCGCCCTCAGAAGCAGGCCCCCCCTCGGTCAGGGGGAGGCAGGCCCCCCCACAGCAAGGAAGCAAAAGCAAGTCAAACCAGACATGAGCCTCCAGGAATAAGGGAGGAGGACTGAATTGAAGAGAAGATTCCTGCTTCAAGGAATCTTGCCTGTGAATGGAGCAGTTTTCTGCTCCAGAGAATTGTGAATATTTGTCTAAAACCTCAACCTAGATACACACAAAAAGAAAGACATCCACCTATATCCTGCTCCAAGTCTGGGGCATTCCATTCAAGAAATACATTGCATTTTTCCAGGAGGTGCAAGTGACAACATCTCACCGGTAAACAGACATCTATGACACGAGGAGCCCCCAATGTAGACAAGCGAAGTCATGGAACACACAGGCCACATGTGCACATCGCTATGCACACACACATGCACACAGGCTAGGGCTCCACAGGCCCACTTGCATTTTTCCAAAACCAGGAAAGCACTTCTGAGTTGCCTCACAAACAACCTTCTCGGGGCTCTTCAGGGGTTCTGACACCTCAGTGCCCAGTTCAAACACTCTCCAGGTGTCAGGCCTCTCTCTCTCTGACCCAAGCATCCGTCATCATAAAAAGCCCCAAACCTGACCAAGCGTTCACCATAAAAACCCTGCCAAGATAGGGGTTTCTTCTTTCCCTTGTTTAAAAAAAAAAAAACTCAAACAATTTTTTAAAAAATGCCAGCCCAGGAAGCGGCTTTGTTACCTTTGCGCCTCTCGCCTCCTCTTGCCTGAACTCCTCGCATCCCGCTCATGACGAAGGGCTTCTTCCAAACTGAGAGAAAAAAGTTTTCAACTTTACGGTTCCAAAATTTTTCCCCCTCGCAGATCTGGGAGAGATGGCTAACACTTTTTTCCCCCAACAGCCGGTCTGCAGAGATTTGCTGTTGAATAATAACAAAGGAGAGAGGATACGTATTTAAAGAAAAGAAGTGATTAATGGTTTTCTGTATAATTCTCACATTTTTCTTAGCTCTTGTCTACACAGAATGGCTGTGAACTTTAAGCTCCATAGAAATCTTTTTTATTCTATTCATACCTTCCAAGGAGCAGCTTTGATTTGGTTCTATAGAGGCATTCCTGGGGGGGGGCACATATGCTTTTTAAGAACTATTTTCCCCCTCTGCTAAGGGCGGGCTCATCCTCTGGCAGCTAAACGTCTAAACATCACACCGCGATTGACCAAAACAAAGCCGGCTGCTCTCATCTTCCAGGTCTGGGTGATTTTTTTATTTTTTTTTATGAATCTCCATGCAGCATTTAAACAGGCAGGTCAACCTCAGTGCTAGGGACATTGGCCCCCCATCTGTACCTTGGTCCTATCCAACCTCAAACTCACAGGTGCTGCAAACTAGGGAATACAATAAAGAAATAACAATAGAATGTGTGAGTGAAATCAGCTATTTTTATTTTCTGAAGGGAGATGGGACCAAAAAAAACCCCCAAAACAAAACACTTTTAATTGCATATGCTCTCCCAAGCCTGGAGCTTTCTGGAGGCAGGTGGCTGTACCCTGAGCCACTACAGGACCAGAGGCCCCAGGCTGGAGGCCCCAGACCTTAGAGCTTCTCTTGGGTACTGCACAAAAGCTGCCCAGGCTTACCAGAGTTTCTGAGGGTAACCTGCACCCCTTCCCCTTCCCCCACTTCATTCTAGGGGTGACTGGGACCTCGGAGACAGAAAGCTATTTGGTCCCCAGTCGTACTTTCGATACTTTCTATAAGAAAGAAAATGAAAATTAATACAGGAGCAGGGCTTCACAAAAGAGGCCATTTGTCTTCTTGATTATCTATTTGCTTGTCAGAGTTTGAGCTATGGCACCGGCTAGATCCTTTGTAATATAAAAATACTCTGAAAACCTGCAAACACCCAGAAACATCTGTGCAAAAAATTAGACTCATTAAAGCCTTAAACACCTCAGAGGAAAACGATACCTTCTTATGCGGGAGGAAAGAGGCCGGCCTCACGGAATCCTCTCTCGAACTTTAATAAGCAAAGAGCCGTCTGTCTAGAAGGAGACAGCTTAACCGCATTTTATTTGCTTATGACAAATAAATCATGATATGAAAGGCTTTGCCGTACTTAAGCCTCTTGTGTCCTACAATGAAACATTTTCCCCCCATTAGGGATTGGAGTCAGTCCTCCCAGTCCTCTCCATCCATTTTTTTTGGACAGAAAAAATTTAAAGCCCCAAATAACACACCCACCCCAAAAGGAAAACAAACCAGCTACCACAATTTGGAGTCCTCAGAGATAGAAATTCCCATCGGACCCTTTGAAAAAAAAAATCCTCTACCCTTTACAATGTGAGTCTGAATGGACTGGGGTACTTAAAATAGAGGCTAGGTGGCATATGTCTGTATCTTTAGATCAAGGCTTCAACAAAAACACGCTGTGCTGGTCACAAGAAACCACACATTTATTTCTATTGTCACTCTGTACAGGACACAAATTTTCACTCCAACGAAGGGTTCTAGACTCAGGCAGCCCCAGGACTAGGAAGGGGGCCTGGTTTGGAATGTCAGGAAGAGGATAGGAGAGAGGACACACACAACATAAAATAATAATTAATAATAATAATAATCAATGCAACAATGATAAACTATGGGAGAGGTCTCTGTAACATCATCTCCCAGACTGGGAGGGGTGCAACGTTTTATTTCCTAGTTTCACATTCAATTTCAGTCTAGGAGAGCGAGCCTCCTCTGTACAACTCGAGATTGGCGAGAAAGGTTGTGCCCAGCTCTCAGAACTCAACTGGCCCCTCACCCTGCCAGGAACGACTTGACCTTCCAGAGGAAGGCTCTCCTGGGTCTCTGGGTTTCTTTTTTTTTTTTTTTTTTTTTTCTTGGACTCAATTGCCCTGTCCGCTCCTGCGTTTCCAAGGCCGCCAAGCCTCCTCTTGTCCCCTTCCTGCTGCCCCCATCTGGGCCCCCGCAGTGGAAGCGGGTGAGCAGTCAGTGTCCCCGCGAAAGGGCACGGAGGGAGAGGAGGTTTTATGTGTGTGTTTGTTACCGTGGCCCAAACACTGCGCTATCTGGCGATCAGAGGGTGCTTTCGCTGGGTGTCAGGAATGGGGGACAAAGAAAGAAAATCCAGGCTGTTTTCCAGCAGAGGCAGCAGCAGAGGCGGCGGCGGCCCGGCCGGGCCTCATTTGTTAGCCGGGTGTCGAGGTAATGGTCGCCACCGAGGCCCGTCTTCTCCTCAGCAGAGTAAACAAGACAGATGGGCCTGGGCCTGGCGTGATTAAAGATGAAACGTGGATCCATCTTCGCCAAAGCTGAAAACAAGGAGTGCAACCTCCTCCTATTTCTGTTTCCGTTTTTTTCTTCCTTCCTTCTTCTTGTTTTTTAAGGAAGAAAGCAAGAGACTTGAGCTTTGCTTCTGGGGGGCCTCGCCAGGCTCCCTATTGTCGTTTCTATAAATAAAGCTTCCCCTCCCCCTTCTCTGCATTTATTCGTGTAAATAGATAAAGTGGGGGTGGCAGGAAGGCCTTTCCGGGCCCAGGCCCCAGGCCCCCCTCCCGCCTCTCGCCCCCACCCGGTACGTTCCCGGCGCTCGCCACCCTCCCACGCCCCAGGTTCACGGCTCCCGCGCTGGGACCACTAGAGCGCGGGGGGCCCTCCGTTGGGCCGGCCCGGGGGCCCTCCGGCTGCACCAGCGGTGCCACCGGAGCGGATCTTGGTGTTGGGCAACTTGTGGTCTTTTTTCCACTTCATACGCCGGTTCTGGAACCAGATCTTGATCTGGCGCTCGGAGAGGCAGAGCGAGTGGGCGATCTCTACCCTCCGGCGCCGCGTCAGGTAGCGGTTGTAGTGAAATTCCTTCTCCAGCTCCAGGACCTGCTGGCGAGTGTAGGCGGTCCGAGAGCGCTTGGGCTCCCCGCCGGCGTAATTGGGGTTTACTGGACACACACAGAGAGAAGGAGAAAGAGAAAGTTTTATTGCTCCGAAGGGGAGGAGGGAGAGCCCTTTCTTCCAGCTATCACAGTATCTCCTCCCTCCCTCCCTCCTCCGCCACCTCTTCTTCCTGGAGAAGGGGTGAGGTGGAGAAAAGGAAAGAAAGCGGGGCCCCAGTAAGAAAGAGAACTCAGAGTTTTGGGGGGTGTTATCTCAATGTTGTTTGGGTGTGTATGGGGGGGTGGAGTGAGAGATCTTCACAAGGTTTTAATCGTCCCTCTCCCGCCTTGGCCTGAGGCCCGGGGTGGGCGAATAAGGGGTGAAAGGGGAGGGGGCTTCCCCAAACCTTTCTTCTGTTAGTCCCCACCCTCTTTGCTCAGATTCCAAACAGTGCCTGCCCCAGGAAAAACTTTTGCCTACTTCTTGAGCCAAGGAGCCAGACTAGAGGAAAGAAAGGGAAAAAAATAAATAGTGGGAGTTGACCCAACTCTCTGCTTAAATACAGATGACCTCCCCCTCCTTCTCCCCAACCTCCCACCCCCCTCCCCAACTTCCAACTTCACTGAGACTGCAAGTCCCTGGCGAAAAAGTCGCTGGTGAGAATGGCAAAGAGGATGGGGAACCGACTTCAAAGGCGCAGGGCCCACCAGGCCATAAAAATTTATGGGGGATGTAATTATGTAGCTCTGAAAACAGGCGACCGTAAATCTCCGCAATGGCGAGTTTATAGCGGGGACAATTGGCTTCCCCTAGCTTTCCCCTGCCTCCCCCCACACCTCTGAGGTCCCTTTGGTGTAAAGCGCCTGGGGTGGGAGGGGGAAGGGGTGCCCACGCACTCACCCGTGCTCACGTGAACTTTGCGCATCCAGGGGTAGACGACGGGCTCTTTGCACGCGGAGTGGGACGGGCTGGGGTGCAGGGGGTTCTGGGCGCAGGGAGGCGGCGGGGGGCTGCTGCTGACCGCCTCGCAGCGCTGGCCGGACTCCGGGAGGAGGGCCCCGGAGGGTGGCGGCACGGGAGCCCGAGGGGACAGCCCGGGCGGGGGCGGGGGCGGCGGGGGCGGCGGCGGCGGCGGCGGGGGCCCGGGGTCCCGGCAGGCCGCGTAGCGCTGCACGGTGCACGCCGCGCGCCGCCCGAAGCCCGCCTCCGGCTGGAAGCTGCTCTCTCGCCTCTGGCCGCCGGCGTAGTACCCCGGCGAGTGGTCGCTGGGCAGGTAATCGCTCTGTGAATATTCCTCGCACGGAGGGAACTTGGGGTCGACATAGTTTGAGTTGATCAAAAAAGAACTCATAGCCATTAATTTCTGAGAATTGCCCACAAAATATACTAAAATTTATTCCGACCCCTGACTCGTTTTCCTGTTTCCGAAAGCCCTCCTACTTACTGTCAAGTGAACAAAGTTAGGACCCCACGTGATCCTGGGAGCCAATGGCCGCCCCGCCTGCGATTCCCGGATAAGGAAATCTGCTCACCCGGACCCTACTCCAGCCAAAGAGGTTTATTTCCCCTTCTCCTCTCCCCCCTCCTCACCCACCCACCTACCCAACCAACACCAGCATTCACAGAGGCTCCTGCGGGGCGCCCGCCTCCACGCCTGGCTCTCTGCGCGATCGGAGGGAGAGAGCAGGTTGCCAACGGAGGGCCTGGTGGGTCCCCGGGCGGAGCAGAATCCCCGGATCCCCGCAGAAGTTGGGGCTCTCGGGGTAGCCCCTGCTGTCCTGCCTCACCTCCGCCCCGCACGCTCTGCCTTCCGTAGGCCTCCAGCCCTTCCTTCCGAGGGGAGGGAGTCCACGCACCCTGCCTCTGCGCGGGGAGTGAAGTGAGAAGCGGACCGGGGGCTTCGCCTAGAGAGGGGAACCCACTTCGGGGCGAGAGGCACTGAGCGTGGGGCTTTTCTCCGCAGCCGTATGGGGAGGGGCAGGGAGTGAGAGAGGAGGCGTCGGGGGCAAGCAGGCGGGGGCATGGAAGGACTTGTCAGAGATGAATGGAACCGCGAGCGGATCGATAGGAAATTCATGCACTAATTCGGGGAGACCTCGCCTTCCAAATCGCATTTAGCTGCGCTATTAGTTTGGCTTTGTCAGTCCGTCCGTCTGTTTTCCTCTCCTATCCACTCCTCTCCCTACTCCACACGGCCCAACTGGGAGAAACGACTTGGTTGCCCACACTGAACACGACACTGGAATAAAAAACCTACAACTTTTGAGAACACGTTGAATAGCTATTTGCTAATTCCAGAACCATCGGAGCAATCCTAACCAAGGGGTGGAGACGTTCTAATTGCCACTAATGCCACCGCCTCCACAGTGAACAGAAATCTCACATCCTTGTGATTCTAGGGATTGGAACCCAGGAGGTGACCCCCGCACACAATAACACCCCTTGGCAATCGCGTATTTCCAGTGCATTTTGTTTCTGAACCCAAACGGAAAGGCGACCTCAGCATCCGTTTGAAAAGCTAATTTCCTTTGCCTTTGCACACTGAAAACCACAGTCATTTTTTCCGGATTTTCAGTAAAGCCTCCTTGAACCCAGAATAGAGAATAGGTGGGTTTGAGGAAGAAGATAAAATAAAAACACCACCAACATTAACCTATTAAGAGAAGTGAAAAGGGGCCCAGGCTCCCAGGGGCAGACGGGGGGATATTTCAGGTAGATGATTCCTCCCTGTCTCTAACCAGTTAGGGGAGGAAAAGAAAGAAGAAGAAGGAAGGAGTCTTCGCGTGTTCAGTCACCGCTTGGTCCTCATTTAGAAAAAAAAATTTTTTTCTTCAGGAGGGGAAATGAGCGGAGTGTTTATGTCAACTACATATTCCCCTAGATACGAATTTGTGACCACAAAATTTCTTACACAAATTCGGATCTACAGGGTATATACAGAAGACAGACAGATCTTCTTGGCCCAGACATTTTCCAGTTCTCCTACTTTCCGCGTGTTCTTCGTTTGGGGTGTGGTTTGAGTGCTTTGATTTTATTTCGTTTTGTTCTGATTTTGAGTTCTGGGAACAGGAAAAGGCACTGCGGGTCCATCCTCAGGATTACAAGGTTTTCAATTCTTTCTCTTCTACTAGAAAGAACTAGAAGGAGCTGGTCCCGGAAAGAGACGCGAACCTCGCAGCCGCTGCGCAACTCTCGGCGGTGGCGCATGAATTATGAGATGTAAACATTAGCTAAACACAAAAGGAGGAAGGGTCATCCTGAGGCTGCGGCAAGTCAGAATCAGACCCTTCTGGGTGCCCTCGCGCCCCTCCCATCCCCCCAGGACTTTTTTAAAAAGAAAAACAAAACCCCAATGGGCTCCTCCAGTGACCCTTGCAGCCTTTAGTTTGCGATCAAACGAATAAATAGATATTTTTCAAGGCGCCTCTTAGCAAAAGGAGGGGGGAAAGGCGGCTGGGTGTGAAGGGGGTGTCATAAAAGTCCTTTTGGAAAAATTCAATGGTAAAACGAGGGAGAAACAGCTGTAAAGAAAAATGCTGGGAGACCAAGCAGATGGGGCCCCGGATATTTAATGACGGGCAATTCCGTTTACAACCTGAGAAAAAGATCAAAGGCGTTTCATTTCCGAATGAAGGGCAATGAGGAACCATAAAAGATGCAGCCAGATGATATTCCGGTCCCTCTCAACCTCCCAAACCTCCTGGGGCCAGAACCGGAGGATAATCCCTGACGTGTGAGGAGGAACCCTGTCCCCCCCCAACCCCAGGCAGGCTCACTCTCTAAACTTGCTCACTCAGCCACCTGCTAGGATTGCTGGCAGTGGGACCCAAATGGGGATCTGGAAAAGCTGAAGGATCTGGGGTTTCCAAATGAATTTCCTGAGTCTTCCAGTAACCTCCAAATTCACTGGGCTGGGAGACTGGGGGCTGAGCTGGAGGGAACTGAGCCCTAGACTGTGAATGTTGATGGTGTTCCCAGGGTAAGGGTAAATGCACACAGGAACAACCTCCTTTCCACCCAGACTCCCTACCTGTCTTCCTAGGTCAGAAAAATACTTGTATCCCTAGTGAACAAGTCAGGGTAATATCAATTTCAGTAATAAATACAGCAACAACACAAAAACCAGCCCTCTAACACCATATACTCGAGAAGCGTCAGCCTATCTCAGTCCTGAGCCCTGTGCAGGTGGGTAGAAGGAGGGCTTCCACCTGCCAGAAGCTAGGTTCAGAGACCCTCTTTTCTATCCCAAATTCAGACCGCCAATGTTGGCCTCTAGGCCTGATTTCTAATACCAACACTCTCCCAGCCAGGCTGGATTCACATATATTTGAAAAATCACACACACAATTATATCGTAACCTTCATCTCAGACCCCCATCTGGGCACCCGGAAAGACTGAAGTCTAGTCCTGGGCTCACTGACAAAATGTGTAAGTAGGACACCTATCAGGCCCCCAGCGTCAAGCAAGGACCTTTCCAAGTCTTGTCGAAGGCCACTTAGGAGCTCCAAGACCTATTCCAACTGTTCAGACCCCTCCCCCACCCCACACCTTCCTCTCAACTCTCTAGTTCTCTGAAATCTTTCCAAATCGTCGGCTTTTCAAAATTTTGGGAGGGCCGCTGAGCTGGCCACCCGGCTTTTCTGCTACTCTACACTTCACAGGAATGTGGCCCAGGTACCCAGAACACCCCAGGAGAAAGAGAAACGGGAGGCAGAGCCACTGAGAGGCTGATCCTATGGACAGAGCACGGCGGTTTTTCTCCTCTGCGCGGTGGGAGCAGCCACCTGCCGTGGTCACCCATCCCACTGAAGTACCGCAACCCCCACCCCAGCCGAGGTCAGCCGCAATGGGTGGAGGACAAGGTTATCAGCGATGCCCAAGGTGGGTTTCATCAGAGTAGAAGGCTGCCTCTCTCCTCCATTCCCAGAAGGAGTATAACACCAATACGCATAATAATAAAAATAAAAAACGGCCAGCGCTCAGCACGCGTTACAGCCACCTCCCTTGCGCTCCCGGGGTGGCTCGCTGGGTCGCTGGCCGCCTTCTCCCGACAGCCACAGGTTGCTAGAATGACCTCTCGCTGCTCAGCGCCCCTCCGCCGGCGTCCCAGTAGCGCGGAATCATCTAACTTTTGTCGGCAGGGTGGGAGGAACAGAGCCAGGGAGGGAAATCAAAGGGCCAGGAGGCGAGCCCACGCGCACCGCACAGGCAGCCGCGCCGAGGAGAGGAAGGCCCGGAGCGGGAGTACTCACAGTGCGGCTCCCCGCGCCTGCTGGCCACCGACCTGCCCGAGACCCGCTCGGCAACAGCTGAGCTCGCTCTTGTCCACTATTGTGTGTCCGGAAAACCGAACCGCGGCTGCGGGCAGAGGAGCTCTGGGTCTCCTCGGAGGCCGGAACAAGACTTTTTTTTTTTTTTTTTTTTTTGGTGTTTTTGTTTTTGAAGGGCAAGTTTTCGTATTAATCTCATACTTTGGCAGTCTTTGTTAAACAGCTAAGCGCGTCACGAGGCTCTCAAACATTTTAATAATTTTTAGACGCCGTGACCTGTGGTTCACCCCTCTCTAGGCCTCCCCAACGATGAGGCAGTTACTATAATACGGTCGCGCAGTTCTCTCGGTCATATTGAATTTTGCGCAAGTCATTATTTAGGCGAAAAATGACAGAGCAGGATTTGGGTTCAGCCCATTCTCTCCAGCTCACTTTTTGCCAGAACCTTCCCTTCCTTCCAACCCAACTTCCACCCCCAAAAGAGTCCTATTCCCTATTCGGAAAGGACTCAGCCTGCCGGTCTCCGCTTTGATATTTTATTATCCCTATATTTTGTCAGCCCTGGTTCCCGGCAAAGAGGAAAAGGGCAGGATTCTGTGAGGGTACCCTTTGTGGTCTGTGAAGAAGGCTGACACCTGGAGAAGTGAAAATGTGGCTGTGGGCATCTGTGTCCCAGAGAGCAGGCCTGAGACAGCCCCTTTCCTCCTGCCTCGCCTATAAATGGCTGCATTTGGCAGGGCCTATATCCCAATGCATACTCCATCTGCTCAATTTTATCCCCCAATGTTAGAAATACTCCCCTACTTCTCCCAAAACTATGGAGGCTCTAAAGCCCCAGGAATGAGCCCTTCACCTGGGAGTAGTGAGTGACATTTGGTCCACAGGCCAGTAAATTTGGGAAAGACAGAGAGAAATGCAATGGTCCAAGCTGGGGATTTAGCTTTCAGAGGCTCTAGTTCTCCCTTGAAAACAAAACCATATCCTTACCATCTGCAATTTTTGTTTAAAACCGCTTCTCATCTATACAGTAACTCCTTTGCCTACCTCCATCATCACCACCACAAGGAGGTTCAGGGGCAAATCAAGGAGGCATCAAAAATGTTCAGAGATTTTCTTTGGTTTGTCCCTACAGGATTAGAATTGGGTAGACTGCCAAAAATACATTTCCCCTTTCTAGAGCCTCCAAGGGACCCACAAAGGCAAGTCAGGTGACTCCGACCCAGTTTAAGTCTAGGGGGAGTGTTTGCAGGGTGGTATCCCCCCAGCACAGGGAGGTTAGGGGGGAGAGGCACAAGGCACTCAGCTTGGCCTGCGATGGCAGAGGCCTTTCCTTCCCTGTCTTGAGGCCCTCTCCAGCCCAGGGCCTTGGGCTGCTCCAGTCTACCCTACAGGACCATAAATTTGTTAACATATCCTGGAAAGGAGAAGGACACTAAAAAGGAACAGAAGGAGACAAATTCTCCAGTTCAGACATTTACCTCTACCTTCTGTGGACCCCAAGAACTCCCCAGAGAAACTTGCCTGAAGGTTGAGTAGAAATAGGGACCCATACCCAGTTGGTTTAGTCAAAAACCTGGGGGTCAAATCGATTTGAAATTTGACATTAAACCATTGTCTCTTCTGGCTATATTTCAAAACGTGTCTTTATGAAAACTCTCAGGTTATCTCTATTCTGGCAGAACAAACACCCACAATGCACCTCCTGTATTAAATACTTAGAAGAGAGTATGATGACATCTCATAAAGCAACAAACAGTCATTTAAAGACCCAAAATAGGCATATGCCCTGGTGTTATAATTACAAAGTCTCCAAGCATTTTACTTTTGAGCTAAGCTTAATGCATGGATTCAAGGTTCATTCCAGGTCGCCTGTTTCAACTCCAGTTAAAAAGCTCTCTGTGAGACCAGTATTTTTCCTTCTCATTCCCCCTCCCTTCTCCAAATAGAAAGAGAGGGATTCTGGATAATCATACAAGTGGAGGTTTGGGAGTCAGAAAATTAACAAGCTAAAGTTTCAATATCCAAGTTCTTAAGCCCAAGCAATTTGGAAAGGGGTGAAAGTTTAGAAATCTTCCAGTCTTGGCCCAATAGCCATAGATTCCAACTGCCTGAACTCAGCCTGAGGATCAAACCCTGCCTGAAAAACAGGCCTGCCCGGAGTGAAAGGGGCTTTGGGGAACCCGCTGTTTGGCCCCTTCAGGGTAAGCAGGGTGGGACTGACCTTGGTGGGACTCCGGCCTTCACCTTGGAAGCCTCCCTTGGCCCCACCAAACCTCCTGCAGAGACATGTGGGTAATTGGATTTTAAAAATGTGTGCTTCTGGGTAGGTTTTAATTAAATTTTATATGGTGACTCAAAGATTATCTCTGGGAGAGAAAATTGCGCGGAGGATTCGCTAAACCTGAAGCGCTCTCTTTTGTACAGCTTCCCACCCCACTAGCGAGTTTTTTGGAGAAGCATTTCTTCCTCCCTCAGTTTCTCCTCCCCCAGACATCTGCCTCTCCTCCGCTCCTCCAGACCCCACCCCCCCAGCCCACAGCCTTCCTTACCTCCAGCATCCCTTGCTTGCTCTCTTCTCTCTTCACACACACACACCCACGTAGCCTCCTCCCCTCTCCCTCCCCGCCCCCGCCGCTAGACTCCGCCGCCTTCTGCTCACGCATGCAGTAAACTTTTGACCCTCCAACTTTGCGACCCCTCTGGCAATAACACTGGCCTCACCGCCCAGGGTCTCCTTCTGCTGCTCTGGCTGCAGAAACCTCCGTGCAGAAGGCCTTCCCTGCCCCTCCGCTATACCCTTACCCCATGCCACACACACTAGGGGCCTCAGACCTGAGGAAGAGGAGTCTTTTGAATATTAAACAATGCCTTGGGATGTCAGCCCCACTTCCTTCACTGATCCCACTTTCTCGCATTTTCCCCGGTCCCTTATGTTAGGGGGCCTGGAAGAGTTTTTGATGACCCACTCCTCTCCATTCCTGTCCCCCAGAGTGGGTCCAGCTGCTGGCTAGGAGACATACGGGGACCAATACAAGGGTCTGACCTGAAGAAAGGTATTTCTAGGGTGAAAAGTGGAGAGAGCTTGGAGCAAGTGTGCTTGGAGCAAGGGCTCCTTGGGAGCGGAGGGGGCGACAGTCCCCACAGGGCTAGAGAGAGAGTTGAGTATGCAGGCCTTGCGAGGCCCAGCGGGCTCGGGGCCACCTTGCACGGCCGCGCGCTGGCTCCTCGGAGGCCCCAGCCTGGCTGTGAACTTGGTCTAAGGCGGACTCTACTGGCAGCTCAGGGACGTTACAGCCTCTGCCGCTCGGCCAGCGCAGCGGCCGCGCCGGCGACCTGCGCTCTTTTGGTTTTCCTTGCGCCCAAATATTGCGTCCCAGGCTCCCCACCTCTGACAAGGAAGGATTTCGTTCCTCTTTTCCTAGGGGCCCTTGGGAATTAGAAAACAGAAGAGAGAGCTAGTTAGAGAGACAAACTAAGAGAGAAAGAGAGAAATGGAACAAGCCTGCGGAAACTGGGAGATACGAATTAACCTCCCTCCTGCCTCCAAGGCGCGGAAATGAGACGCTCCCACTCGCTGGACTTTCCCTCCACTTCTCTCCTAAGTGCTGATTTTCAGGCCGAATCCCCTCCTTTCCACCTGACCCGGATCATCGCTTAGCTAGGCAAGCCAGACTGGGCAGGACACCTTTGCTCCCTGGATGCATTCATCCGTAGCCCACAAAGCTCCAAGGTTCAAGGGAACCCTGCCACCAAAGAAGGGCTCCGTGCTCGAGGCAGCAGCCAAGGCCACAGCCTTGGGGCTCCGCTGAATCCGCTCGGAAAGCAAGGCCACAGCCCGGCCTGGCAGCCCCGAGCGCGTCCAGGCGGGAAGCTAGAAGATGCTGCAGAGAGCACGCTTCCCTCTCCAAGGAGAAAGTTAGAGAGACAAGAGACAGGACAGAGGATACCTAGAACAGAAAAGGAGGAAAAATAAGGGGGAGAGAGAGATGAAAACTTTGGAAGATGGTGATATTCAGAGTCAGACAGGTCCAAAATTGCCTTAAGTCCAATCCTCTCCAGCCTCCTAAATCCCCCGTTTCCTTTTGCAGCCTGAAATCTGGATATCAGTAAATTCGCCAAAATGAAAGAACACTAAGTCGTCCTAAACCTATGGCCATGCCCCTGCCCCAGCCTGAGCACAGAGGTGGCAATGCGACCCGTGGCGAGTAATGTATGCGGGAGCGGCTGGCAACCCCAAGTAGGCCGGCGCTCCGGCCGTCTGCTGACCTCTGCGTGATCCCGGACTCTATGAATTATTGATGAGATATGAGCGTTGATTTCCCCTTTCAGGATGCAAACTCCATTATATTGTTAAAATGGCGATTTAATCGTTGAGAATAGCTTTGGTGTGGGTTTTTCCCCCAACTCATTTGCGCCTCCTTCCTTTTCATTTAACTCTTTTAATTAAATCCCTTAACAGATTTTAATCACTTTTCAAGGGAGGGGTAAGAGGAAGTGATAGGCCATCATACCACCACCAACAAACACTTAAAACTAGCTCCAAACCAGAAAAGCTTCTACCTCGGGGAAGTTGACAGGAAGGTGGTTAGAGGCATTAACCCCTCTGGAGAGGTGGAGCTGGGAACATTTACCAGAAGATCCATCCATCGAGTACTGGGGCGCTCTAACTCTGACTAGGAAAAGTCAGTCGGGCCTGGGGGGTTGTTTAATGACACCCCTTCCCCAGGAGATTTGGTGTGGGGTTCGACTGTGGAGAGTAAGTCACTTACCCCTGCCGAGAAGGACAGGGACTGAGCTTGGGGAAGGCCATATGATTCTTGTGGGAAATGACTCTACAATCTGGGCCCCAGGAGCGCTTGAAAAGATAACGTCCCTACTCCTTAAGGGGCCCCTTTTCCTCCCCTCCCCCTCCTGGGTTTCCAGGCGGTGTCTGTGTTAATTAATATGAATGTGTAACTGCTGCAGCAATCGATAAATCCTGCCGTGGGCAGATCCCAGACTGAAATCCGATTACTCCTAGAGTCTCCCAAAATGGAGAGAGTGACCAGTGGGGTCTCCCCAAACAGAAGGCAGGGGCTCTTGCCAGTCTTGCCCTCCTCGGTTGGCCCCGGTAGTCCCCAGGCTGGGAAACACATGAGCCTTCTCCTATCTGTCCCTGAAGGGCTTGAGTTTGGGGGATTGTGCGAGCTGGCTCTCTTTTCCCTTGCTCCCAATCCTTGGCTTTCCATCCAGGCATCCAGACCCCAGAGATAAAGGCATCAGGCAGAGAAAGGCGCTTCCAACTTGGATCCCTTCCCCACACCCTGCCCCACCTGCCCCCAGTGAATGGGTTCTCACAGCCAGGGAAGGGTTAAGTGTCCTCGCTGCAGTTATAGAGAGGAAGCCGATGAAATATGGGCCCTCAGAACTCCAGGCCCGGCTGGCTTTCCTGTTTACACTTCTTTATACTTCCTCCCACCCCGTGGCCACAGAGAAACAACACAACACAACACAAAAACCAACCAAATAAAACAATCAGATTGTCTGCTGAGCGGTGGTCAGGCTGGCTTCTGAGAGGAAAGGGGCTCTGCGGGGCCCTGAGGCCGGCTGCCGCCTCCTTGGCCCCTCAGCCAGGTGGAGGGTGCGCGTTAGCTGGGCGGCTGGGCGCAAGAATCTGGCTAGATGGTACCAGCCTGCAGCTCTGAAGGTTGAGGCCTGAACTGAGGGAAAGCGGGTGGAAGAGGAGGAAGAGAAAGGCCAGAGAGAGAGAGAGAGAGAGAGAGAGAGAGAGAAGCAGCTATTCCAGAGAATGTCTCAAGGACAGCAGGAGGAATGGGGGAATGGGTCGGGGCAGAGAAGAGAGTTTCTTTGCACCAGAGACCCCTTCTCACCTCTCATCTCCTCCCCCACATGTCCTTGTTGGGGTTGGAGGAAGACTGTTGCCCAGAAAGCCTGAAGTGGAGAAGAGGAAGGCCAGCTAGGGCTCTTCTCTAGGACCCGCTCGGCCTTCGCAGCGGAAATGGGCACCCCCACCCCACCCCTTGTGGCTGCTCTTTGCCATTCCGGAAAAATCTGTCTAGATATGCCTAGCAGATGTCCCTGGGCTGCCCGTCCCACACACTTTTTTTATCAGAATTTGCAGAACTGACATGGGAGGGGGCAAAAAAAAATCTTCCGGGACAGGCCTGGTGACCTGGGGTTTCCAAGGAAGAGAAGCCAGGGGCACAAAACAATGGGGCTCCCCAGGAGCTCCCAGGTCGGGTTCTCCTGCTGCAGCTTCCACGACCCCTCAGACAACTCAGTTACCTTGTCCAGAGCGGAAGCCTGGGGAAGCTGTGCCCGGAACATTTATTAGTATCGTGTGTGGTGCTGAGAATCTTTTGAGAGAAGAGCCTCCATTCCAAGGTACACAAATGCCCCATCATTCTTAGGGAGATATGTCTTCAAATCAGGGCAAGGACCCCAAGCTCTCCATCCTTTCGGCTCTGAAAGCCTGTGAAGGGCCTCCTATAAGTCAGGCCTGGGCAGGGGCTGAAGAAATCAGGGAACAGAGAGAGGCTGCAAAAAACAGGGGACAGAGGGACAGAGTGGGAATGTCCTTTAATTGGAAGTGGAGGGAATCTTGTGACCCTCTCCTTGTCCCAAAGACCTTAAGGTGCCACATGCCCAATTTCAGGTACTATCCACAGGAGTTCGTAAGCTGAAGCAAGAGCTGGTGGGCTGGCAAAGGAGAAGTGACAGGGTGGTTGACTTCCTAGGTCTCAAAATTGGAGGGTCTGTTTGGTGGAGAAGAGGCCTCTGGTTTTAGAAGAGTGACTTATCCTTAGAAAATAGTAGGGCACGTAGGGTCAAATAGTGAAATCCCTCTGGTTTTCAGTGCCACAAAACAAAAGGAGTTTTAAGATTATGGTGGAGAGAGAAGGGGAAAGGAGAGAACAGGAAAGACAGCACCTTTACATTTTTTTTCTCCAAGCTCTTGCATTCCTTTTTTCCCTCCCGGCAGTTGGGGTCTATTTTCTTGAGCAAATTTTATTTATGGAGGGATTTCCAGGGACCAACTTAAGCACCTAACTCCTCAAGGCAAGGGGAGAAGCTCTCCCCTTCCACCCACTGATGGCCAGGAATTAGGTTTTGGATTTGAGAGAATTGTCCCCTCTGTCTCCTCCCTACTCTGACCACAGGACCCTCCTTAGAGCCAAGAAAAAGGGATGGCTTGGGATCAACAGACTCAAGTGGGTTGCAAAAGCACCATGCTCCCCATCCTGGATAACCCCTAAGAGGCGATGGGGAATCAGAGGCACCCCTTTCATGGGGTTCAAAGATCTGAAAGCCAGAGTGCTCCAGTGCAAGGCAGCCCACAGCAACTGCATTAGCCTTCCCGGTGCTTTTTTTCAGCTCAGATGTGTCCAGATAAAAGTGCCCAGCAGCGCGCCCCCACACACCCCTGACAAATGAATGTCATAAACTTTCTTTCCTGGGGGTGGGAATGTCTGCATGAAGATATCCAGCAGGGAAGTGGCCCCCACAAAGAGCCCTTCCTTCAGCTGTACACACCCCACCTTCTTACCCCCTAAATTTCCAAGGGCACTGAAGGAACCCACACAAGTCCTTCTCCCACAAAGAGTCAGACACCATTGCAAATAAAAACCAGGCGCCCCAAGCACTGAGGCCTTATCGAACTGAATGCCCCCACCCACTCCATACACCCACCTTGTCAGATCTTGGCGCAAAAAGCAGACTAAATTTCCCCCACTTATCCGATAGCCCTGCGGGAAGCAAGATTTCTTTGCCCAGTTCCAAGCACCAACATTTGCAAGGGGAAAAAGCGAAAGCTGGAAGCCACTTACTGCGGGAGCGCTGGGCCTCGGCTGCCGCCACTGCCTTCTGGGCTGGGAGAGCCCTCACCTACCTCTGCCCCCTTCCCCACCACAGCGAGCAGTTAAAGTGTCACTTAACATTCTGGAGAATGTGAAATATACCGCGCGGTGTCAACTCCCCAAAACCATAAAACTAACTTTATGGACCTCACGTGACTTTCTCGAGCCAGTGAGGGGTATCTGTCTGACTTCTCAGCGATTTTTACGATCTAACTTCAAGATAAAACCCCTATCCATTTGACATCTAAATGTCATAGCGACTTTTGGGATAGTTTGCTATGGACAAAGGGGGACAAAGTCAAGGGGTGAGGGGGAAGGAGGGCCCAGTAGAGCCTCCACGATCCTCGGCTGCCTCCTCACCATCTTCCCCTCCCCTCCCCCAAGTCCTGTAAGAAGTTGGGCCAAGCTGGAAGGGATGAACGGTAAGTGTCCAGACTTCACTCTTGTGCTCAGGGTAGAGGCTGACTTGGAAGGAAGAGTCCTGGGCTCTGGCCCTGGGCCACTCTGCCTGGAGGGAGAAGCAGGGGTCTTCCAGGAGAGACCCCAACTCCTCATCAGGAGAGGTCATGTAGGCCCCTGGATGGAGGGAGCCCTTGATGAGTGCAGAGAAGACTGAGGATGAGAAGAAACCTTTAAAATCCAGTTGATTTATTTATTTATTTTTTGGCCTTAGTGGGTGGCAGAGCTGAATTGAGATTTGGAGTAGGGGATGGACAGTGGGCTGGGTAGGCCTGTACCACTCCCAACTGGCCAGAAGCCTCCTGCTCAAGACTTAGGCCCAAATTACTTTCCCTGAAGGGGTTTCCAGAGGCTTTTCTGACCAGTTGGTGGAAGGCCAGGGTGAAGTCCAGCTCAGCGTTTCCTTGCCCTAACCCCACATGAGATTTCTGGACTTTTCAGCCCTCCAGACATACAGGCTTGTCCTCTGGCCCAAGCACCACTGATGAAACCAGAGACTTAGGTGGCTGAAAGGGGCTGCTGGTGAGCATTCTATTTTCCCTTCCCTACACCCCAGGTCTATCAAGAATGGTCTGGGGCATGCCCAGTGATGGGAGAGGCAGGCTCCCAGAGAAAAGACAAGTGGAAGGGCAATGGAGTAGGGGAGACATTTATTTGACTTCAAGGAAAGCTACAAACAAATACCAAAAGCGAATCACTGAGACAGGCCCGGCAAAGACAGATTTCACACGTAGCACAGCATCCACTCGCCTCACTACAAATGGTCTTGGAAGCGAATTGGGTAGGGGGGAAGGAGATGGGTCTGACCCAGACTATCCCCATATTTACAAGTTTTGGGCCCACTACACCAGACCCGTGGATTCACAGAGAAATACACAAGACATTTTACACTGAGGATTATTCTGTTTCCGTACACTCCCAGATCAGGCCTTGTGGGGCCTACCCAGGCGGCAGGACCTTAAATCTCACTATATACCTTCTCTCTTCTCAACATCACCCCTTTGGTCTCCCTGGCCCCTTCTCACCCCAGGCCCAAGTCATTAAGAGACTTGGGCCTGGGGAGTAGAGAGGGAGGAGGAAGAGGAGGATGGAAAGAGACACAGTCATGGACTCCATCCCCGAGTCCAGCTCAGCTGGGCCCCAGCACTGCGGTACCACCCCACCTCAACTGCTGCCCCTTAGAGAAGTTTCAAGCTGAAACTCAAAATACAGTGATCATCCTTTTATAAATAAGTTAGAAGAACAAGATGGGGAGGGGAAAGTTCACATTAAACATGCGAGTTTCTTTTCTTCCTGGGGGAAGGAGTGCAACCACAGACACGAACATTCAAAAACACTGGTGGATTTGGGGTGAGCGGAGGGGAGCAAAGAGCATGGAAGGAAAATAATAATTATCATTATTATTAACAATAATAACAAGATTAAACAGTCCAGGAGAGAGGGAGCCACAGGAAGAGCTAAGACCAAACGAAAAATCGTAACACAAGGCCGGGGCGAGGCAGGCTCGTGGGAACCAGTCCCCAGCGGGCGGCGGCAGCGCGGGGAGGCTCGGAGGGGCCGGGGCTGGGGGCGGCAAGGGCTCTTGGGCCGCCCAGGGCTCCTCCCGGAGGGCTCAGGGCTGGAAGGCGCTGCCGGCTGTAGCCAGGCTCATACTTTTCAGTTTGTTATCTTTCTTCCACTTCATGCGCCGGTTCTGGAACCAGATCTTGATCTGGCGCTCGGACAGACAGAGCGCGTGGGCGATCTCGATGCGCCGCCGCCTTGTCAGGTAGCGGTTGAAGTGGAACTCCTTCTCCAGCTCCAGGGTCTGGTAGCGCGTGTAGGCGGTCCGGGCCCTTTTCCCGTCTGGCCCGGTCATATCTGGAGCAGACAGAGGATAGCCGCGAGGCAATGTTATTCCGGTTAAGGGAGGGGACCCTGGGTGGGAGGGGGGCGTGGAGCAGGACCCAGGCGTCCCCGGCCCCCAGCTCGCCGCAGCTCCAACCCTCCCCACTCCAGACGTCCCGCATCTAAGCTCGCTTTCTGCACCCCATTCTCCCGCAGCCCCCACTTCTGCCGGCAGCTAAGCGCCCGGCTTTGTCTCCGGCTCCCTCCCTGTGCCTCACCCTTCGCTGGGCTCAGGCGGCCGCTGGCCCCGGGAGGGAGGAGAGCGGCTGCACTTTTGCCCTGGGAAGCTCCTTTGACTGCTCGCCCCTCATTTGCTAGTGGCAGTCTCAAAATTTCAGGGGTAAGCAGGACCCTTCCCCACCTTACATAAACCCCATCCTTCATTCGAAAGCTAGTACAGCTGGGAGAATAAAACCTAAGCCGAGCCTGGGAACAAATTATTAAAAATACCCCTCCCCAACCCCCAGCTAAAGACCTCCTTTGGCTCTGTCCCCCGAGCTGTATGGACTCTCTTAGAGACTTCCCCCCTCTGGAAAAAATAAATAAATCTATATTCGAGGAAAAGCCAAGCTCTCCTCGCCCTCCGCCTCCCACCCCCCAACGCAGGGAAGGAATGCCGAGAAGACAAAAAAAAAGGGAGTGAGCAAGAATTACCATGGCTGATGTGAAGCTTCCTCATCCAGGGGAATATCTGCGGAGTCTGCCCCTCGGGCGCGGCTGTGGAGGTGGCCATGGGCTCTGGCTGCGCCCGAGCTAGGCTCGGGCTGTTTAGCTGGCTCGCCGCTTCCTCAGGCTCCGAGGACGCGCTGGCCTCGTCTATTTCGGTGAAACTGGCGCTGGCCGGGGTCGCCTGGTCGGAGGGGGACGAGGCAGAGGGCTTGGCGCCGTGGCTGTCGCCGTTGGTGCAGGGCAGGGACTCAGGCGAGGACAGGGAGCAGCTCGACGCCGCTGGCCTGAAGCGGGGCTCCTGGCTGGGCGCGGGGAAGGCGCGCGAGCTCTCGCCCACCGCCCCAAAGTGGCTGGAGGAGGCCGCGGAGCGGTTGACGCTGAGGTCCATCCCATTGTAATTGTAGCCGTAAGAGCCGGTGTGCATGGCAGCGGGATCCCTGTAAGAGCCGCTCAGAGAGCTGCCACTGCCATAATTTAGCAACTGATAGTCCGGGCCATTTGGATAACGCCCCGAGAAGGAGTTTACAAAGTACGAGCTCATTTGGGTGATTTTGGAGGGCTTGATTTGTGGATCGTGGTCGTTATAACCCTGTGCTTCACGATTTATGATGTATTAATGAATTATAGCGATGCACTGTACTTCGTTTTGCTATGTATGCGGCCAAATATGGGGGGGGGGGTTGGAAGGAGGGTGGGGGGGCGTTAGGGAATCACGTGCTTTTGTTGACCAGTCGTAAATTCTCACTGATGACCTCAAGAGGTAATTCATGCTCTATGGTTACAAATAATGACGATCCGAGAATCGTTAGGGCCGATTCAATGTGAGTCTCCGAGAGGGGGAAAAAAGGAGAAGGGGGAGAAACAGGGAGAAGGTTGGCGGCGGCCTCTGAGCTGAGCGCGCCACCTCCCGGCGATCGGCGGGAGCGCGGGCCGCTGGCCGCCATGGCGGCGAAGGCTGCCTCCCTGCTGGCTCTCGGCAACCGCCGGGCGAGAAGGAAAGCCGGCCTAGAGTCACCCGCGGGGTCGAGGCTTTTAGAAGAGGGACGCGGTCGAAACCTTACTTTCTTGAGAATGTGGTTACTTCTCTCTATTTGTGTTCTCCCTGTCGTCATTATTTTAACTCTAGATGAGATGATCAAACATTGAGTTGCTTTTCCCTTACTAGGGGATTTGGGGACAGAAATGGGGGAAAGGGTTGGAAGATACGTGTGAAAAACCATTATTGTCACAGAGTTGCCCCCTCCCCACCGCAGCTCGGCCTGGCCTGCTGTCTAAGGGGCTGCAGTGTCCCATCCCCAGCGCCCAGGCCGGGCTGGCAGGGCTGGGCCGAAGATCTGAAGGAAAAACTTCCACTTCTCCAGTGTCTCTTAGAAGTTTGGAGTCTCCTTCCTGACCTGCTTCCAGCCTGAGCCGGGCCTGGGGAATGGGAGAGCAGGACAGGGACCCCGGAGGAGGGGCGTGACTGGCGCGGAGCGGCCTAGTTGTGGGAAAAACTGTGGCAGCGACCACGTCGGCGTCTGGGGTGTGGGTGGAAAACGTGGTGTCGAGGGTTCGGGGTCCACGCAGGAGCCTCTGGCCTCCTCGCCAGACGCCCACGAGCGCACCGGGCGGCCCGCTCTCAGGCCCCTCGATGGCGTCTGGGTGGTTTCTGGCTGTGCCCGGCGGCCCACGCCTTCCTGGGGAAGTGGCTCTGAGGCCCGGCGGCACCTTGCTGAGCGCGCTGGGCAGCCAGAGACCGCCCAGCTGGGCCCCTTCTGCCGAGCGGTTATTTTCTTTAAAAATATAAAAGGGAGAGAGAGGGAGGGGGGCGGAAGAAAAACAGCGTCCGCAGCTTGCTGCCTGGATGAGGGTTGGAGTCGGGATAAATGGGTCATTTCTCGATAAAGAGAATGAGGCCAAACTGCCCCCCATAACCTGGCCTCCTGCCTTCAGGTCCCCCAGGAGGAGAAAGTCGTGCCTGCCGACGGCTTCGCATTCTCTAACTTGAGGCAGAAAAACGCGCCTGGAGTTTTCAGCTGCGGGCGGAGAAATATCCCGCGCCCTTGATGTGGTCACTCGAGGCACAGGCCAGGAGCGGAGGGCCAAGGCCATAGAGACCAGGCCGCGTGGGCAGCCACACGCCAGGGCCTGGGCGAGCGGGAGGACCGAGCAGCGGCGTAGGCGCGAGACCCCCCTGGCTCGGTCTCCGCACGGGCTCAGGCTGGGGTGCTCGGGGTGTGCCTCGTGTTACAGACAAACGAGACAAAGCTAGAGAATATAAGGGAAATGGCCCTTTTCTACCCCCCAAATTTGCACCTAGAGAGACCATTGAGAGCCTGGCACAGGCGAGGCGCAGCGATGGAGACTGAGAGGGACGCTCCAGCCTCTATCTCAACTGTAACTTCCGAGTCAAGCCAGGCCCGCGGGGCCCACCGGCCTCCAGCCTTTGCTCGGAGTTTCCGGCACGGGGACCACGGGGTGGCAGTGGGGGGGGGGGTGGCAGGGAGGAGCAGAGGTCGTGACCGAGGGGCGAGTTTTAAGTCTTTATTATTATCATCATCATCATTAATAATATTAATATTATTACCGAAGTATTTCACGTCCAGAGCTAAGACAAGACTACAAACACAACACATAGAAAATTAATAAAATAGAACTTTGTTTTCTTCTCAGGCTCCTCTTCTCACTTCTAGGTAGTGTGTGCTCCTTCCAGTGGCTGTAGAGAGGGGGTGGAGGAGAGGTCTGGGGTCGGGGAGGCTTCGAGGCCCCCGCTGGGGGGGCTGCGAAGTTACCATTGAACCGTGCACGGGGGACAAGGACGAAATGAGATGCGACACGGACAAGAGTGTTTTGCTCTGCTTCCAGGAAACATCAAGTGAGTCCAGTCCTCAGTTCTCGCGGGGGGGAGGCTGGTCTGACTGAGGCGGTTCCGCGGGGCGGAGGGGGCGTGAGGAGCGCCGAGCGGGCTCAGGCGGCGCGGCCCTCCGGCGCCCAGCGGGGGCTCTGCGGGCGAGGGCGGCCGGGACGAGGCGGGCCCTGCCCGCCGGGCGCTGGGGCGCAGGTCCCGGGCGCCCCCGCCCGCAGAGCTACCCCGAGCGCCCCGACGCCCTCGGCTCCCCGCGGCCTCTCTCTCCGAGTCCCCCCCCCCTTCCAGCGCCTTCACTCCGCTGGTTTTTCTTCCTCCTCCTCTGCACTGAGCTGAGAAGCGCTGAGCAGTTTGCTCTCCTTTTTCCACTTCATGCGCCGGTTCTGGAACCAGATCTTGATCTGGCGCTCGGTCAGGCACAGGGCGTGCGCGATCTCGATGCGCCGCCGCCGCGTCAGGTAGCGGTTGTAGTGGAACTCCTTCTCCAGCTCCAGGGTCTGGTAGCGCGTGTAGGTCTGGCGGCCGCGCCGGCCGCTGGGCCCAAAGGAGGAACCTGTTACGCAGAGAGGAGATGCTGAGGCCTGGGGTCACCAGGGCCAAAGCCCCCCTTCCCCACTCGACCCTCAGCCATGGGCTCCGGCCTGTCCTGAAATGCCCTCCACTCTCCGGTTCCCTGCAGCGCCCCCTCAAGACTCCCTCTGGGCTTCCTGGCCTGCGCTCCTGGTCTAGACTCAGGGTGGGGGATGGGAGGCGCAGCTTAAAGTCCCACCTGAGCCCAAGGGGAGGGGCTGGGGAGATGCCGGCCAGGTGAGTCTCTCCCTCGCTGCACCTTCTCTTTCCCTGCGCCTAGCTCCCCCGCCGCCTTGGGACAGATTCCAGCCCTTAGTCCGTAATGACGTAGATCGATCCACAGTCGGAATTAACGGCTCCTCACTTTCGTGTCCCGCTAATGGACATCAATTTGGGACTTAAGGCCGACAAATAATCCAACCTGAGACCCAGGAGCCTGCTTCTTCCGCTCCCCTCCTCCGCCCGCGCCCCCTCTCCTTCCTCCACTTCTCCTCCCTCCCTCCTCTGACCACCGCCCCCTTCCTGGCGCCTCGTCTTTCCCCAGCCCCCCACCCCCGGGAAACAGTCCCGGACGGACTCCGCTCTCCCTGGCCGCGTCACACCGCCCCCCTTCCCGTGACGCACTCGGTTGGTAATGGAACAGACTGGGGTGGGGTGGGGGCCCGACCAGGGCTGGGGACGCGAGAGAAAGCCGAGCCCCTGGCGGCGACCCCTGACCCGCAACCCCGGGGCTGGCCTGGAGCTCCGGAGAGCCCACTCCCTTCCCTGGCTCCGAGTGCGGCTGGGACTTTGCAAACTTTGTAACTCCTAAGAGCGAGGGGACAGAGGAGGAGGCCCGGTGCGGGCGCCCACCTTCCCTTCGACCCCAGCTGAGACGCCTAGTCCGCACCCTGGGAGAGGCCGGGGCTCAGCCCGCACCCTGGGAGAGGCCGGGGCTCACTGGTCCTGTCTCCCCGGTGGGCGCCCGCAGGGCTCGCGGCGACTCAGAGGCTCACTCACTGTTGCACGAATTCATCCGCTGCATCCAGGGGTAGACGGGCGTGGAGCACTTCTGCTCCTCGGGCTCGCCGAACACGCTCTTGTCCTGCGCGCAGTCGGACTTGCGCGGTTCCGGGTGGAACGGGGGCGGCTCGTCGGCGCCCGAGAGCGCGCAGGCCGACTCCTTCTCGCGGTAGAAGGCCGGCGCCGGGCCGTAGTCGCAGGGCGCAGCTCGGCCGTAGCCGCCGCCCGCCGGCGGGTAATAGGAGGAGGCAGCAAAGCCCTTGTCCTGGCCCGGCCCGGGGCCGTAGGGCGCGGGGTAGTGCCGCAGCGGGTCCGCATAGCCGGAGGAGTAGAGCGGGAGCTGGCCCAGGAAGGACTCCTGCCCGCTGGCCAGAGTGACGGGGAAGGTGGAGTTCACGAAATAGGAACTCATTGGGAGGGAGGCGCGCACGGCCGCTGCTGCTCCGCCGGGTTTATGATTTGTTGTGTTTTATAGTCCGAGCGCCGCGCCTTTTAGTAGTATATCTGAGATTGGGTTTTAGCTGAGGGGGGATGGCGAGGTGCCAGTGAGGGCCAGAAGGAAATACAACCATCTGATCCAACACTGACCAATGGCAGAGGCAGGAATTGTCAAATAGCACCCAGGAGGAGCGCAGCCCGCACGAGGGACCCGCGCACAAACCTATCAACCTTTTTTTTCCCTCCTTCTTCTCCTTCTCCTTTCTCTCTCTCTCCCCAACAACACGACGCGTCCTGTTCCACCTACGTAGGATCTGCGAAAAAGGCGTCTGCGCCTTTGAGGGAGGAGGGAGCTTTGGATTGAGACCACCCCATCCCCCAGTGATTAAATAAATATATCCCTCCCTCCCCACGCAGGATAGGAAAAAGTTAATTGTGTTTTCAGAAAAGTTAACCCCTGCGTTGCTTGAGCCCCATTTCCTCAAGGGAAGGGTGGGTAACCATCCCTGAATCTCAAATCTCAATGTGGCTAGGAGAGAACCAGAGAAGATGCTTTATTTCTAGGGTTTTGTGTTGGTCGAAGGGGAGAAGAGTTCTCTGCTAACTAGCATCGTTTTCAGAAAGAGAAAGGCAAAGAAGAAACCATCTTCTCAGGGTTTGAAATCCGTTGTTTTTGGTTTTCGGTTTTGTTTGGTTTTGTTGGGTTTTTTTCATTTCTCAGACCTACTCTGTATCCTCCAAGGCTGGGGCTATTATTTCTGCTTCTCCACAACTCTCACGGTCTAAGATGCAGGCCAGAGCCTGCTGCCCAGAGAAACCCGAAGGCCAGAAAAATGGGAGGAGGGTCTGAGTCCAAGCTTCTCCCTCTGCTCTACGGCTGTGCTAGGCTAGAAGCTCCTTGGCCCGCTATGGCTTCTGCTGCTGAAGACAGCTCACCTAATGCTAGTATGCACCGCTTCCTCTTGGCACAGGAAGGGGCACTGGAGGACTAGCCTCCTTTTCACTCGGGGACAGGAGAGGGGGTTTGAGGGGCACCTCCCAGCCTAGGTCTGTCTGATCCCCGGACTGTCTGCAACCTTCAGTGCCACTTCCTGCCCACTAAAGCGTAAGAATACTCTGGGCTACAGATTCTTGGGGATCAAGATGATCCCAGAAAATTGGTAGAGAAAAGAAATGGGTCCTACTCCAATCTGGGGTCCTCAAACCCTCCTGATATTTGAGGAGATCAGAGACTACCAGGAAGAGAGGGGCCCTCATACCTCTTCCCTGTCTCTCCAGAAGCTGACAGTTCTTTTTAAAATTAATTGTTTCCCAAGTCTTGATTTTTATTTAATTTTTATAAGGAGTCCTCCTATGGACTCAGCAGGCAACTTACAACTATCAGCTTCCATCCCTCTCCAGACCTCCAGATGCTCGCCACCCTCTGTCTCTCTCATCATCTCTACAATTCCTCCCACCACATCTCATTTTCGTGTCACCAGCTTTGCTGCCATACCAGCTTGAATGAGAGAGAGTGTGTACGTTTCTGGTTCTCTCACCTAAAGAAAATGAACATTGAAGCCAGACTGGAAGACTGGGCCACAATGTGTTTAAAACATTCTAATATGCACGTGGAGGCCAGGCAGTAAAGGGTGATCACTTTAGGACATGGAGCTGGAAATGGGCCAGGGTGGGGGACAAAATCTGATGAACAGGCCAGGCTGAGCCTCTTCTCTACCTTGACCTTTGGGCTTCTTCTTGTGGGCCGGCTCTGCCCACTAATGATGGTACGAGACAGTAGGGACAGTAGTAGAGAGCCCAGGTTGGTGACTAAGAGAACTTAGTTTGCTGCAAGTGGCCTACAAGGCTTCCTGAACTGACGACAATTTCCAGACTACACCTTCCTGGCCAAGTGGTGATCCCTTCCTCACCTGATTTTACAGTCATTTTATCAAGGCTTAAGAAAAATAAACTCAAGCCCTCTAATGATGGAGAAACATAAATACTCCAGTCTAACTGTAATTGGGCCCACCCCTCAGAGGCATGAGGAACAATTA
This sequence comes from Saccopteryx bilineata, assembly GCF_036850765.1. Lineage (NCBI taxonomy): Eukaryota > Metazoa > Chordata > Mammalia > Chiroptera > Emballonuridae > Saccopteryx > Saccopteryx bilineata. Next base: position 377,309,905 of record NC_089491.1, read on the forward strand.
GGCAAGGTGAGCAAGGTGGGAGAGTGCCCATAGGAACTCCCCCCTTGCTGCCATTGAGGCTAGGCCTTGTGCTTTAACTCTCCCTGACCCCTCCCTGGGCACAATGTTCCCATCCTAGAGCTGGGCTGTGCAGGCTTGCCTGCGGAGTCTGGACAAAGTAAGATCCTCCTGTGATAGAAGCAAAAAAGCAATTGCCTTGTCCTTAGAGTCACAGCCCCAAATTAACCTCACCTCTGCAGGTTGCCTGTCATAAGATGGAGCCGCAGAGGCAGGGCCTGGGCGCCTGTAGTCCAGCATGAAAGGAAATAGCGCCTCATCGCTCTTATCTAAGCCCAGAGGTATTTATGAGCGTTTATTCCTCTGATCCGTTTGTTTGGGAGAAAGAGCAGGCAGGCAGAGCTGGGCCAGAAACTGCCTGGTTTCTGGAGCCAGATCTCTACGAATCTGTCTGTGGTTCCGTCCACTGCCGCGTCTTCCAGTCTCCAAGGGGGAATTTGTAAATACACAGTGGGCACAGTCGTTTATCCGTCTGGGGTGTCTCTCCCAACCTCAACGAGGAAGCATTTGTATGGAGAGGTGGATGGATTTGTGTACCAAGTCTTGAGTATACAACAGAAGGATTGCACAGAAATCCCACAGGCAGGATTTGTAATTGTAGTTTTCTGTACTGTGAATCTGCCGCACTGTGGACACACACATTCCAGCTCCCAGGGAAATGTTTCGGTTGTGCTCAGCTCAGGAAGAACATTCTCCTGTACCGGCAACCTCAGGGAGGGGCATTTGCCTGGATATGTGTGTGTGGGGGGGGTTGAGACATTGTCCAGGCTTCCCTTTTCCTCTCAGCTACAAGCGCCCCCACCCCCCAGGTGTTTGGGCTGTGGACCCCTTTCCCCACTCTGGCTGGAGCATGGCAGATTAAAACATCTCTATCCCATTCTGTGATTCTCTGAGTTTGGGAAACAGAAATGTTCCTAGAGGCAGCAATGTGGTGGCTCCCAACCTTTGGGAGCTGTTTAGATGGGACAGGGCCTTGAAATGGGCTAGTCCAGAGCTCAGTACAAAGACTTCATTTCCATTATGCAAATGAACAACCTCGTCTCCGATCCGGGGGTGGAGAGGGCTTAGGTGCTCAGCTCCGTGTTTCAGTTCCCGCCCCCCAGGTCCCCAGCTCCCTAGAAAGTGCTTCAACCCTCTGTGCCAGCCGCCTTCCCGTCCTTTGGGTTGCTCGCAAGGAAAATCTTTGAGGGGCCCAATACTTTCGGGGCACACTCCCTCGGAGCTGGGCCCGGCTCCTTGCGCACTGGGCCCGGCCTTCCAGCCGCAGGAGAGGCCCTCTCGCTGCGGAAAAGCTGAAAGGGCCGCCCCTGCGGCTCAGACTCCCGAGGCGCCGAGGACGCGGGGGCTGCAGCCTGGACGTTTGCCCTCAGCGCCGCCCGGCCCCTCGACCCCGGCAGCTCCTCTGCCTCAGGCCAGACCCCAGTAACACCTCGGCCTGCCTGGCACCACAGGCAATTTCCTGGAGCCCCCGCCCAGGAACCAGGGCCAAAGCACCTTGAAAGGAATGGCCAGAGGTTCCTCCTGCGGCTTGAAAGCCCGAGCTAATCAGTAACCCGCGAGACAGGGGCCAATATTCAAACGCGGCAGCAGAGGCGCGGCCCCCGCCCTCGCCACCCCTTCTGGGAAAGTGGTCAGGACGAGCGGGTGTGAGGGGTCCGGCAGGAACGGAAATTACAATGGTTTGGTTCCTTAATGATTGATCTTTTACTCTCACTCCCAATTTTTCCCAAAGCATATTTGTCGAATTCACTTGAAACGATCGGGAATGAGGGAGGGGGTCCACACTCACTTGCAGACACCAGCAATTTTCAGAAAATTAAGCTCAATTCCTTCATCACGGATTCACCAGCCAAGCAAATTGGCAAGACCCACCAGCCAACCGGGAGAACACAGACCCAGTTGTCTTTTGACAACCGAGTGGAACTGCCGGGCCGCCGGCGCCTCCTCTGTGGGCCCCTCCCTTGGCCGAAAAGAAAACCAAATAAACCTTGAACAGCCTTGGCCTCGGATCTCCCCAGCGGCCCGATGCTCCACTCTTGCGCCCGCGAGGGGGGGGGTCTCGCCCGTTCAGAGCCCCCTGCCCGCGGGATGCAGTATTAGTCCTCTTTAAGTGTGCCCTGGACAAAACCACTTCCCCAGCCGGCCACCAAGTTTGGAACCTGGTTGGGGTGGGCGAGGGGGAGGGGACATTTGTTCTCTATTCCGCACAAGGGCAGGCGGGAACCAAGATCCAGTAGAAAGCGACAATCTGGGTCAGAAGTCCCCCGAATCCCGCCAAACCTGAGCCACCAGGCTCCAGGCATCCGGCACGATTCAGGCAGCATCGCGGGGCTTATGGCGCCGAAGCCGCATGTCTCCGAACGGACAGTAGATGGCAGCAAACCGCATAATTTGGGTCACAGCAAACTGTCTAAAGGATGATTTATACCCCGCCGAGACTACAGGAGAAAAAGACCTTTAGTCTGGGTGGGTTTGGGAAAATTTCCCTTTGAGAAGAGGCTCCAAGTGCCGTGGGTGCTGACCGAGAACTTCTCTGGCTACGCGCAGCGAGGGGTCTCGCCAGGAACGCAGTCCCGGCCCGGCCTGCGAGAGGGCATCTATCCACCTGGGTCTCCCGGGCCCCCTCCCGCGCCACAAGTGGCTGAGTCCCTCTCTTTCCAGCCCAGCACTGAGAGGGCCAATATTCCAGTTTACACAGCTCTCAGACTCCGCAATCCCTGGGCAACCAGAAGACTGAGGCTAAGTGCTCTGCGTCTGGTGTTTAAGAAGAGAAAAGCAATAGTCTAATTTTGCCAACCATGCTATATTGGTCCCTCCTACCCTCCGCGCCCAAAGTCGCTTATCTCTTGGTTTGCAGCTTCCTCAGAAGCCCTCTCACTCTATTTTTAGGTTCTCACCTACAGGCTTGCCCCTTCTCCCACCGCACCCGCCCCTTTAGGAATCTCGGGCTCCAGCGCAGAGGCCCCCACCCCCAGCCCTAGGAGGCCTGGCTGGGGATGAAAGCGGGCGCCGGCGGGACAGGACTAGCGGTCCGAGCTCAGCGCCAGGCAGCTTTCTAGTGTGGACACCAGTAGGTCTCCTAATTAGGTTTTCTTTTTATTTTCTTCTCTCTTTCTCTCTTTTGTTTCTGTTTACAAGCCTAAAACAACACACTAAACAGCTTCTTCATGAACACCAGAATTAAATCCAGTAAAGTTTGGAATGTTTCAACATCAGACACATACATGGCAATTTTCTCCTCCACCGAAATCCACACAGCCCATACCAATAAAACAGCAGTAATAGGATCAGGATGCCACGGAAACTACCACGCTGTGACCTACCGCGTGCAAACCACAGAACTGTCTCCCTGCAGAGCGAGGCCCCCTCCTGCGGCAGGGGTGGGAGACCTGGGCATTCTCAGGCAGCTTCGGGGGGGGGGGGCTCGATTTGGGTGCCTCCACTCCCAGCCCTTTAATTTCAGAAATGTCTCCGAAGGGAGATAATGAAAATTTATCTGTAAATTGTTCTTTCCGTCTCTTTCTAGACGCCTCCTTGCCCTCCTTGGCCTCTGCGGAGACTCCAGGCCCTGCGGAGACCAGGACGCCCCTCAGCGCCACCGCCCCTCGTGCCAACGCTGCCGAGACACTGCTGAGACCCGTGCCGGGCAGGAGAACAGCCGGGGTCAGCCGGGGCGGCCAGCGAGAGGGAGGGGGGGAGGGGGCGCAAACCGCAGAGGCCGGCTCACGACTTCTGCAGGTGCCCAGAGCCCACACACCCCGTTCCCTTTCGCAGTCCCCTCGCTTGAGCCTCTCCTCCCAGCTTAAAAAAGGCGATTTCGAACTGCCTCCGGGTCCCTTCGGTTCCTCCTCCCATCCTCCCGGCCTTGGCTCCCCCTCCAGGAAGCAGCCACCCTCTCTCTGCCGCCGAGTGTCCTGGGGAGCCTCTCCCTGCAGCACCCAGAGGTGGGGTTCAGCCCCATCTTGGACAGGGAGGGGGAAGACCAACCCAGGCCCCACCTACAAAATCGAGGCAAAAGAGCAAGAAAGAAAACTGTAGAATCTCCCTTACCTTTGCAGACCTTGAGGTTTCTTCCCGCCGATTGAAAGGGGTGGGGAGGTAGGAGGGGGGAAAAAGAGCGTTCGGTTTCTTCTTCATCTTCCGGATAATATTGTCCCAACCTGAGAGCCGTTGCTTCCCCTTCTCCGACTTGGGAGAGAGAGGGTGTTTCGCTTTTCTGATATTTGCATAGAAAATGGAGTAAGTTCTGGTTTTGAAAAATGGTCTCAGACTGCAGTCCTAGGCAGATTGTCCATTTACCCTCCATGGTGACTAAAATCCTAGCTCAGCAAGGAAATGAACTTAGGAATTAATTAAAATTATTTTTTGGTTCTGTCTTTTGTGTAATTCCCACCCCTTCTTTCCCCTCTCTCTCTTCTTCCCTCTCCCCCTCTCTCTTCCTCTCTCTTTTGCTTTATCGAACTGATACCGAAGTGTAAAAATATCAAGAGGCTGGAGCCCTGAAGGACGACAGTGCTCCGACCTAGGTGTGGTGTCCAAAAGAATGCTGCATTATAACCACCAGGGAAATGATAAAAAGTTCATGTTCACGATCGCCCGGCCACATGACCGGCGCCGGCCAATCGCTGGATCCAACCACTCATAAACTTCTATCACAAAGTTGTAAATTTTCATAAAACAACAAGGAATTTATTGCATTTCTTCATGGCTGCTCCACCAGCAACCCTTTTCTCAGTCGCCATCTTCTTTTCTTCTCCTTCTCGCTTTTTGGGGAAACCCCAATCTGAGAAGGGGTGAGATTTGGGGCGCAGGCAATCAGGTCGAGGATGCCCAAGGGTCCAGCTGGGAAAGGGGGTTCTTTTTGGAATCTCCCTTTTCTTTCAGAAGCTCTGCTCCCCCTTTTAGTACATTTTCATCCCAAATACTCCATACAGGGAATGGTCTGCAGCGATTTTAGGGTGAGTCGGGAGCAGCTGGTGTTCAGTTGCCGCTTGCATCCGGGCAAAATGAAAGCGTCCGAGATCTCTCTGCACGCCCCCCTCACCCCCAGCCCTGTCGACGGCGGGACCCCCACCTGTGAGGTTTGCAGCATTGCGGGTGTGGGGGCCCTGGGGCCTAGTTTGAGCCCAGAGAGGAAAGGCGGCCCTGATGGGGTCCCAGGCGGACAGGGTAGCAGTTGAACCTCGCCTCTGCACCCCAGAAACTGGCGGAGTCTGAGGCGGGGTTCCTGCTCCTCCCGCCCAAACGCCTGCCGCCCGGGTTCCCCCAGACCAGTCCATGTGCTCTCCGGGGGGCTGTGCGGTCGTTAGTGGGGGGGACTGCAGGGTTGGGGGACTTTTACCCACATATTCAAATTAAACAGATTCTAACACAGGCTTCCCTCCCACTCCTCTCCCTCCAGTCTGTCTGAACGCTGTTCTTTACATTTAAATAATCCAGGGCTATAATCGAATAAATACTAAAACCCAGCTCCGGAGGCCGAGCTGCGTAGATGCCAAGCTCCGGGGTTTGTCCCTCAATTAGGGAGTATTTTTGGAGCAAAAGGAACCTTTAGAACAACAAAATTCGCCTCTTGTTCCCCAGCACCCCTGAAATACTACGGTATTTTGAATTAAGCTACTAGCGCCCAAATTCAGAAAACGAAATAACCACCCCCCAAATGTTTTCCTTTTCTCTCTCTTTCTCTGTGCTCCGGGGATGAGTCCAGGCTGCTGGCAGCGCGGAGAAGCGGCCGCGAGGCGCGGAGGAAGCCGGCGGAGCCGGGCTCAGAGAGCCAGGACGCGGCCAGCTAGCTGGTAAACTCGCGCTGCCCAGGCTCTTGTTCTCTCGGCTTGGTGTCCCCCCCCCCCCACTTAAAAGTTTTATTTGGGTCACTGTGTTCATTTAGAATATATAAATTAAAATAAATGAAAGTTAAAATAAATGGAAACAAAATAAGCGAATAACTTTTGCGGGAAGTATTTTCCAAGCGAGCGGGCGCCAGGAGCACGCTGGCGCTGGAGGCCTCCCGGTCTCTCTGTGGCCGTCCTGGCCTCGGCCCAACGCGTCCCGGATCCGAGGGATTGGGTGGGCATCCTCCCTTTCCTCCCGCTCTTCCTCCGTCTGGGGCCCAGCACTTTGCATTCCAGCTGTTTGTGCCCGGCAGGCACCCAGCCTGGCTCCAAGGCCTAGTTGAGGGAGTTTGTGGAACGAGGGATTTAGTTTTGTTTTGTGAATGTGGGTGATTGAGCATGTGGGCTCATGGATGTGTTTACTTAGGGGGGCAAACGTGAATCTGTGTGTTTATAAGCCAATATGTGAGTGTACACTGGGAAACATAAATGAGTCTGTGAGTGAGTGTGAGTGTGTGCTGACTTGTGAGTGTGTGTGAACACGCACGCGTCTGGGTGTGGAGCTGGAACGTGCGAACGCCTTGTACATGTCCTTGTGAATATGTAAATCTGAGTGTTTCTTTGTGACTGTAGGTGACAATGTATTTATGTGTGATGTTAGCCTACCTATAAATATGTGATTGTGTGCATTTGTGTATGTCACTGTGTAAAAACAAAAAGTAAAGGGAATGTGTGTGATTTTGGTTTCACCAGTTGGCAGCCCCCAGAGCAGGCCCAGCACGGAAAGAAATGGACAAGCAGCAGAGGTTACAGCAGAGGGAGGCAAGGCTAACCTGACCCCACCCAGCCTGAGGGAGACAACAAAATAGAGCATCCGCTTGTTTTTTAATTGTGTTTTATTTCTCTATTCTGCAGATACACAGAGAATGTAAAGGGGCAGCAGGCAGGGCAGGTGCACAGAGAGGACAATGGAGCTAGTCAGTGGGTCCTCGAGGCTCCCAAAGGCCCCTTCAGTGCTGCTACTGGGAAGGCAGGGGGCTCGCGAAGGAGGGGGAACAACACACGTTAGTCCAGAACCCCAGACCATAAAACACAGCGTCAAAGAAGGGGGCTTACAAAACAGCAAAATTTTACAAAGACCTTACAATAGCGACATAGAAAAGGGGAAGCAAATTCCAGAAAGCTATAGAACAGGTAGATGGTGTTCGTCCCACATTGTACAAAACAAACCCGAGGACTTTTCTATAGGTAGTATTTTTTTTCAGTGTTAAGAAACCAAAATTTCACCTTCTCTCCCTAAAAACTTTAACTGCTTTCCATTTAAATAGGGGGTTTCCACCTATTTGATTCTAGTTTCCTGGTTCAGTTCTCAGAATGGGCGTCTCTCTTTCTGCCTTTCTCGTCTCTCTTCCTCTATACCCTTTCTCTATCCCTCACTCTTCCTCATCTTCCTCTGCCTCAGCCTTGTCCTGCTCAGAGGCCCCAGGGCTTGCGGTCTTGTTCTCCTTTTTCCACTTCATGCGGCGGTTCTGGAACCAGATCTTGATCTGTCTTTCGGTGAGGCAGAGCGCGTGCGCGATCTCGATGCGCCGCCGCCGTGTCAGGTAACGATTGTAGTGAAACTCCTTCTCCAGCTCCAGGGTCTGGTAGCGGGTGTAGGTCTGGCGACCTCGCTTGCGGTCGCTCCCTGCGTACAGTATTTAGAGAAAAACCAATGTTTAAGGGAAGAAGCCACGAGAGTACCCGTCTCCCTCTGAGACCCTGTGTATGATTTGTAGACAATGGTTGGAAGAGCCCATTTTACCACCAAACCAAATTTTCACTTTCGATAACCCAGACTATGCCTGCCCTCTTCCTCAGAGTGCAGACCTTTTTACAGGTCTCCCGAAGTAAATATCCTCATTTTCCAGACAAGGGGTCTTCCAGCCTAGGTCTTCTGAACCCAGCATCTAAACTGCTGGCTTTTAAAGGCCCAGTGCCCAAGGAAGGGCTGTGTGTGGGTTAAAGGAGCCTTAATCCTTCCATCACCCTCAGGAGCAGAGACCCCAAGCCTCCCCTGGAGGATGCTGGCTCTGATGGCCTTTGGGGTAGGGGCGATGGAAACCATAGAAATAACCCTGAATCAGGTTCTAGGCCTGGCCTGAGTGCTTTTCCCAAAAAGAAACAAAGGACCCTCACAGGCCCAGTGTCCCCCCTTCCCTCACCCCAGCCTGCTGTGGAATGAGAAGTTGGTGAGAATTTGCAGGTTTCCTTGGAGCATGGAGCTGGTCTGAGAGCAGCTACCTTCTGATTATTGTCTGGTGAGTGCCTGAGGCTTTGACAGGGCCAGGTTGTCCTGCCTGCCCACCTGCCAAGACAACCCAGCTCTCAGAAGCGATCTTTGGGCCTTCAGGATGGCCCAGGGGGAGAGTGCAGACAGCAGCCTGGGTCAGGGTGGAAGAAGTATCTGGGTGGTGGGGCTGAGGGCAGAGGACAGCTTCCCAGGTTAGGCCCCAGCCCTGAACAGGCTTGGGGGAGTTCGTACTGGAGGAGGTGCTGGTGCCAGCCCTCCTGGGAAGAAGGCAGTGGGAGGCAGAATTAGGGGCCTTAATTTCAAGTCAGATAAAAGCCAAACTGAAATGTTTACGAGCAGAAAAATTGGGGCTTTGATAAATCAACTGGAAAGGCAGTTGAATTATGGAGTAGGTAATGGGGACCGTGACCACCAATACTGATGGTGTACGAGCTGGGCTTCTCCTGGCCCTCAACCTTGGCTGGATTGGGAGCCTCTGACCACAAGTCTTGGGCCTTCTGGACGTTGAGGTTGGCCCCTGAGTCCAGGGCAGCATTAAGAAGGATGGGGAAAGGCTTGTCAGGAAACTCCATGGAGCACCTGGTCTCTGTGGTGCCTACAGCATCTGGTTCAGTAGCCTGTACTTCTGTTGATTTGGCTCCATGAAGTCCCAGTGCCTCCCCCAAGAGAACAGTCACCCTTCTGGAATAATACTTGTTGGCTAGTCCTTCAGGGATGAGTAAGGGCCCTAGGAAGGCACCTGAGGAAGCCAGTTGTAGTCCCATGAGGCTTCTGCCCCTTTCTCTAGTTCTTCTGCCACCGCCTTCCCAAGTTCATTGGGGGGTCAGGAGCCTCATCCCTCTTGGCCTCAGCCCGCCCCCTCTCCACCTGCTTCTCTGCTCTGTGTCCCAGGCTGGATCCTACTCTCTCATCCCCCGCCTCCCACCAGGCCTCTAGAGCCCACCTCTAATTGTCCAGAAGGGAATAATGGGGAGCAGGGTTAGCTGGGAAGAAAGGGGGAGGGGAGAGCTGCTCAGTGCTGCAGCCCTCTCCCCCAGACCTTCTCAGAGCTGGGACTAGGGGGACACACCCAGGGCTGAGATCCCCAGCGGGGGAGGGGAAGGGGAGGGGAAGGACCTTAATGGCTATTCTCTGCAAACCCCAGCCTTCCTCCGCAAGACAAACGGCCTCGTCTCCAGCCCGTGCCGGCGCGGCTGATAAATATTTAAAGCTAAAAGGCCGGGAGGAAGGGTTGGGGGCGAGCTGGGGGTTCGGAGAGCCGCGGCGTCGGCGGAGAGAGATCCGCGGGGAAGCAGAGCGAGTCTGAGAACACCCAGGAAACATGGGGGTGGAGGTGGCGCCCGGGTCTCGGCCGAGGGGGCGCCGCGTCCCCAGGGCCCAGCTCCTGCCGGGAGCGCGGTGGTGCTGAAAGGGGCACTTGGCCGGGAAGGGGGCGCCTTCCGGGGAACGTGCCCCGGCCCCTGTGGCTCAGGGCGGCTCGGTGCGCGGCGTTACCTGAGCTTCGCATCCAGGGGTAGATCCGGAAGGTACTCTCGGCCGCCAGGTCCGAGTCCCTCTGCTCCTTGGCGCCCGGCGCCTTGGCGGGGTCGCCGGGACACACCCCGGACAGGCTCTGCTCAAAGGGCGCGCAGTGCATGTTGAAGGAGCCCGGCTCGAGCCCGTAGCCGGCCGCGTAGACGCCGGCGGCGCCCTGCCCCGCCATGGCCCCCCCGCCGGGGAACAAGCCCTGCACGGGGCCGGCGAACGCGGCGCCCGGCCCCGCTCCATAGCCGGGGCGCTGGGGGCTGGAAGCGAACGCACAAGAAGTTTGTTCAGGGAAGGCTCCGGTGGCGAAAACCGAACTTGCGGCTGGATATTTAGAAAATAAAGCATTCGCATAATACAATGAACTCATAATTTGGCCGGATGATTTGTAGGCAGGGACGTTTTAGTGTCGGTTTTACGAGATTCCTTGATATATTACAGAATTAGAGTCCAGATTTACACCAAAAAGGACCCCCTTTTTCCTCTCTGGACCACGTGACCCCGCCCACGTGACGTCCCCTCGGCCAATGGCCGGGCAGCCTCCCCACGGCTCCCGGTAATGTGGAAAAAATTGTGTGGTGTTGGATTTATAAAATATGATCAATAATGAATGGGGAAGCCAAGCCCTGTGGATTGAGGCTGGGGGCTCAAGACCCGCTGTTGACCCCCGTGATCTGGAGGCAGCTTGCAGGCGAGATTTGGAGAGGAAGGGATTGAGTGGAAGGAAAAATAAATAGCCTCAGAGCGACCCGTGTTGTCGCTCCCTCCCACCCCTCCTTCCCAGCCCGTTACTCAGCGAGAAACAAACGCAGGGACTGCACGCAACGGGGCGGGTGGGTGCGGGCAGATCAGGTCCTTATTAATCCGGACCAGTCCAGCCTGGCTGAGCCTTTGGGGGAACTCCGCCCAGTTCTCCCGAGGTGAGGAACGAGGTGAGCCTGGCGTCAGGCTCTCTCTCGGAGCCCCAGACACAGAGCAGGGAAGGAGCCAGGCTTCGTGGGTGTTCCTAAAGGCGCGGATCCAGCCCACGGCCTTTGGATGCTGCAGTTTCTGGTGGCTTGAAAAAAGGCTTTAATTTTTTCTTTAAAAGGAAGGGGGTGGGGTGGGTGGGAAGGGAAAGGAAGGGAGGAGGGCGGCCTGTACGCTGCTCTTCTGGTTCCGGGAGGCGGATGCCTCTGTCGAGCGGCTGCCGGAGAAGCAGAGGGAGCCAAGGAAGGAAGGCGGCGAGCCACGACCTCGGAGCTGGGCCTAGCGGCCAAGTCCCAGAGAGGCTGAGGCAGGGAAGCGCATCTCACCTCTCCTCCTGCTCCCCCCACCAGAGTCCGGGAAAAATAAAAATATATAAGCTTGTTCAGCAGCCCTGCACTCCACTTCCCCCGCCTCCCCTCCCCGCCACACACACACACAGGAGAGGGCACAGAGACAAAGGGGAAGGTGGTGAGGTCTAGCCACCAGCCCGGGCGCATCTCTCCAGCTTGGCCACGGCTCGGGGTCTCCAGGGCCACGCAGCCTCAGAACGCTAAGGGTGGGGGCTTCTCTTGGCTCCCCTCCCTCATTCCTCTCTCCTCCAATCACAGGCAGCCGCCTCCCTCACCCCCTGCGCCCCTAGGCCTAGGGACTCGCACCACCTGCCTCCAGCCCCCGCCCCCTCCTCCGCAATGCCGGGGCGGGCGGGCGCAGGAGCCCGATGACCAGCTCCCCCCAGCTCTGCAAGGCGCCGGGAGCAAATGAGGAGCGCGGGCCCGGCCAATCTCGGATTCTCGCTTGTAAACTTTATTGTAACTCTTCCGCCCTTTTCAGGCGCAGACAACAGAACAAAGTATAGAGGAACAACAAAATATATAATTAGCCCTCCCTCCCCCCCAATAAAGCAATTCACGGATACAGGATACATTCTCTTCACAGTAAACCTAAGAACACTTTTAACAATTGCCCACAGCGCGCATGCTAACTAAAGTAACCTCTTTTGAGAAACACTTAAGACGAAATTGTCAAACCAAAGGGGGGTGGTGAGGAAAAGAGAGAAGCAAGAGAGAAAGCTAGCGAGCTAGGGAGGGCAGCGAGGACAGAGGGGTGAGAGGAGGAAATGAGGAAGGAGGAGAACGAGAGAGAACGAGAGAGAGAGAGAGAGAGAGAGAGAGAGAGAGAGAGAAGGTGAGGGAGACAGAAAGAATTACGGTGTGAATAGGCAGTTTCATGTTGTTGGGAGAACTTAGCAGAAATCTGTACCTCGGTCATTACAAAGAAGCACGTTCAAAGGAAAAGAGACCATTGCACAAGGAGGCTTTTTACACGGGGCGGGGGCGTGGGGAGGGAGTCTCAGCCAAGCCGCAGCCGCTCACCCTCGCTGGGCGAGGGAGTCCTTGCTCACAGTCCTTGTCTTTCTCCCCCGGACCCCAAGAGAAGGGAAGGAAATCCACGGTAGCTCACACACAGAAGCTATTACGAGATACTACCACTAGCGGGGACTGGCGCGGTGGGGACGCTGCGGCGGGAGGCCAAGCTTCGGGCCCGCTCGCGGGACCAGAGCTCTCTCGGGCGGGGACGGACGGCGGCGGAGCGGTCGGGAGACCAGCGGACGAAGGCGGCCGCGGCCCTGGCGGTCCCAGTCACAGCCTACTTCTTGTCGCCCTTCTGCGCGTCGCCCTCGTCCACCGCCTCCGGGGCCCGCTCCAGCTTCTGTTTCTCCAGCTCCTCCTGCTCACATTTGCTGCTGGGGAACTTGTCTTTGTTGTTTTCTTTTTTCCACTTCATCCTCCGGTTCTGGAACCAGATTTTGACCTGTCTCTCTGTCAGTCCCAGCGCATGCGATACCTCGATCCGCCGCTTGCGAGTCAGATAGGGATTAAATAGGAACTCCTTCTCCAGCTCCAGGGTCTGGTAGCGGCTGTAGGTCTGTCGGCCTCGCCTGCGTCCGGCGGCTGCTGGGAATGGGGGAAAGGGCGAGACGGAGGGGAGGAGAGGGTGGGGGAGGGGACAGAGAGGGAGAAGGTTGGGAGATTGGTGAACCAGCCTTGGAGACCAGTACAGTGAGGGCAGGGGACCTTCTATCCCGCGCAGGGGAGGTGGCGCTAGGAGGCCGCGGTCAGCGGCGGCGGGGGGGGGGGGGGGCGGGGGGGATCAGACAGCACTGAATTTAAGGGAACCAGAAAGGGGGAACCCCCTCCCCTGGTAACAAGCACCAGAGAGTGGGGTGGGGTAGTTCAAATCTATTAAAAGTGCCATAAACTTTAGAGGGAAGGATGTGAAGGAGGGGGAATAAGAATAAAAAAGCCGGAATGGGACGAATGGACCCACCTTGAAAAGCCCCCAGAGCTCTGCCCCAGAAGAAAAGTTTCTTCAGGGTAATTAAACTATAAAGCAATTGAGAAGTGCAAAAGTTGAGCGCCCCCACTCCCACCACCCTCTCTCCACTGCCCCCATAAAACAGTAAAAGGGGGGAAGGAGGGGGAGAAAAAGAAAAGTCAGGCGGGGTGAGGGGTTTATGGGTTCAGGAAATGTCTCTTAGCGACCCTCCTTCAGGGGAAAGAAAAAAAGAGAGAAAGAAAGAGAGAGAGAAAGAGAGAAAGAGAAAGGAAAGAAGTGGAGGCCCTCTGAGCGGAGCAGTCCCGGCGTCCAGGAGCCGGAGGGAGCGCGCCGGCCCGCCCAGCCCCCCGCCCAGCCCCCCGCCCGGCCCCGGCCCGGCCGCGAGCTCACCTTGCGGGCGCATCCAGGGGAAGAGCTGCGTGGGCGACGGGCTCTGCTCCGAGCCCTCGGCCTCCTCGGCCAGGCCGCCGGCGGCCGCGAGCTTGCAGTCGGCGTACTGCACCAGGTCCGGGTCCTGCGCGCCGAACAGGCTCTGGCGCTGCAGAGGGTCGTAGCCGTAGAAGTTGCCGGGGTCCCCGTGGCACGCCACGGCGCACGGGTTCTGCTGGTAGGGCGCCGTGGACAGCGACGACGGCCCGTGGTAGAAGTCCTGGATCTGCGACGGGTGCTGGAAGCCGCCGCCGCCGCCGGGACCGTACACCACGGTGGGTCGGCCGCCCAGCTCCTGGGCGAAGCCGCAGTCATAGTAATTGGGGCGCAGGGACTCCCCGGTTTTGTATTTGGAGAACAGTGAGTTGACGAAATAAGAGCTCATTTTATTGAATTTTGAGGCGGCGGCGGCGGCGGCGGCTGTAGTTGGGGGCTGCGGGGAGGGGGCGGGGAGGGGGAGAGGGAGGGAGAGAGAGAAAAAACCGCGGATTCGCCGGCGCCTGGTCACCTCGCCAGGAAAGGAGAGGGAAGGGAGGAGGAAAAAAAAAAGAAAAAAAGGCGAAGAAGATCGCGAAGCCACCACACTTTTTGTGATTTCCAGGAATAGAAAAGGACGGCGTAGCCTCCCAAAGTCTAGGCTCGCATGGCCGCCGGCGCGCTCGCCCTCCCCCCACCCCCCACCCCCCGAACCAAAATCTACCGCCACTTAAAGAGGTCCTCGCTTTACATTTCGAAGAAAGGATGCCAGTTCATAAACAGTTTTCGGTGATTTACTTCCCTGCAAATGAGTTGTTTCATATTTTGCACTGTCTTTTCATGATCATTTGCATCCATTAGAGACCCCGCATCCTATTGGCTTCCCGGTACTCCTCCCGGACAGAACGCAGAGCGAGGGCGAGAGCGAGAGAGGAGCGAGCGAGAGCTAGAGCGAGGGAGCACCAGGGAGTGAGCAGAGAGCGAGGGGGGAAAAAAGGAGGGGAAGGAAAAAACACCCAGGGAGGGGGGAGGGAGAGGGGGAGAGGGAGAGGGGGGAGAGAATGGATGCGGATTAAATCTGTTTAACTACCTACATTAATGAGATATCTCTCGCCTCACAACAAATCAAATACCTTCGCAGACCACCCCCAAAGACTGATGCGGGGGAGTCACGGAAAAAAACCACGCGCGCACACAGACACAACGCACCAGGCGAAGCTCCGCTGTTAATTTCGTGATTTTAACGAGGCAGTTGGAGTCTTTTTAAATGTCAGGGTCGCTTCGGAAAAATGTAAAAGAACGCGGCTTAATTGAGCCGAGTTTTAAAAGGTCCTATAAATGTAATTGGTATTTTAATACAAGTTATCAAATCATACAGCTTCCTCTCCTAAACATATTTTCAAACAAACGAGGTAGTCATATTTAAAGCTTTAATGATCAATTTCCTTATTATTGATAAAGGTTTAACTATCATGTGGAGAGAATTGGCTGGGTAACCGGCCCCCCGAAAAATGGCTGTAAACTCTTTAACAAACTATAAAACGCAATAAAGCCGGAGTCTGTTGTTGTTTATGCCGCAGCGCATAAAAGCTGTTAGCATTTTACGAGTTCTTTCCTCCACAGCTATAAAACTGCAGCTTCGATCGCCCCCGCCGCCGACTGCAGCACGGTGGGGGTGACGAAGCTGAAATGAAAATGATTATGGGTTTTTTCGGTGCAAACGGTGACTTTTCTGAGATTTTTGCCTCCTTCAGCTGCAGCGAGCACCTGTCCCCACCTCCTCTCTGGAGCCCCCGAGTCACCCCCTCTCTGCCCCACCCAGATCACTCACCAACTTTCCACTATTAAACAAACGAGCAAAGATTTTCTCTGGAGAAGGGGTCTGGGAAGGCGTGAGGAGGGACCAGGACGGGGTGAAGAAATGTCCTGGTTAACGGGCAGGGGGGGAGCACCGGGCAAGATTCCTCCTGCCACTGAGGAGTCTGCAGTTTTGCACAACCTTCTGGGGGGCTGCTAGGATGGGGAGAGGCCTCTAGAAGGCACTGAAGTCCAGCCAGCACTTTGAGAGATCAACTTTGTGTGATGGGAAAGGGGCCTGGTGCACCAGCAGGGTGACATCCAGTTGGGCTGCCCCACTCTTGCACCCGGGCCTTGGGACCCAGTAACGAAGCCCCACTGGCCCCCAACCTTCTCAGGCCAGTCTTCAGTTTCCTTGGGCAAGAGGGCACCCCAAGCCTATCAGCACATCAAGAGGAGGGAAGGCAGTGGGAACCGAGGCCCTGGCACCTGGCCTGGCTGCCCACTGTCCTGTCCCCTCCTCTGCCGTGGGCAGTGGCTGCAGAGGGTCAGTATGCAGGGAGCGCCTTTAACTTTCAGCGTCCTTTGAGCCACTGTCACTGCCTAAACTGACCTTGGGCAGAGAAGATTTGGATTCAGCAAGGCCAGTGAGTTCCCATTTTCTCTCCTCCCCTTGGTGAGCTTCTAGTTAAGCTCGGCTCTCCTGCCAGACCTGAGGACCTGGGGCCTAAAACAGGCTGCAGTTCCATACCGACTTGGTGCCACACTCTCCTGCTGGTGGCTTTCCCGACCTACCAGAGCCAGGCTTTAGAAGGCCCTGGCTAGTGACGATGGTGGCCAGGCTTTAGAAGGCCCTGGTCTGAGGGTTCGAACCAATGGTCTCTTGAAGGGGCTCACTGGCCAAAGAAGGAAAGAAAGAAGGGAAAGAAAGAAGAGAAATTTTCTAGCAACAAAGGTGGAGGCTTTACAAATACATTCAATTCATTATTTACTTAGAAGAGTGGTTTGCTATGTATTCAGAGGGGTGCTTTGGGTGGGGCCAATTCACCCCAACCTTTGTAAAAATGAAACTATCACTTTTCCATAGAAAAGTTGCCATGGGGCAACTTGGTCATTCAAAAGTGAATCTGGAGAATGGGAGAGGAGCTGACAGGGAGAGAGAAAGAGAAAGGGAAGGGAAATGTCCTGAATCTTCAGCCCAAGAGTAAGAGGGCGGCGAGGCAGTGGAAGGGAGTGTTAAGTTGTTGCCGAAGCAAACATTTTTATCAAGTGCGGGGGATTTTTATGGTCATGATTTGAGGTCTCACCGGTGAGGTAGAAATTCAATGGTTTGTTCTAAATCATCCCTCCACCGTGCCAGAAATTCCTGATGGAAGGAAAATGTTTCTATTATAAGAAAAAAAAAAAAAACAAGAAAGAGCGAGGAGATAATTTATAAACACCCAACGGAGCGCAGATTTATTAGAAAAACTCAAGTTGAAAAAACTCCGCTCCTGGGGGAAGAGGAGAGGCTGTGGAGGGCTGATTCTAAGGAGGGGAGATCTATTTCTCGCGCAGGTTTGTCATAATGAGGGGCACGGGTCGGGCTGGGCCAGGAAGGAATAGGAGATATGGAATTGAAGGGGCTATGGACAGACAGTGCACGGGTCTCAGAACGAAAAACGCCCAGAGTCCAGGCCTCCAGCCGCTAAACTGCCAAACGACCGGTGCCCCGAACGTTTGCACACGGAACCAGAGCTCGCACCTGAACACCACGGACCGCGTGGAAACCCGAGCGGTTGCCTGCCGCCACCGTACGGGCCGGGCCTCGACACGCTTCCGCTGAACGCTCATGTTTTCGCGGTCCGAGTTGGGACAGGAAGAACAACCCGAGGAAATATCGGAGCCTTCCCGCACCTCGCCGCTCTGGGGAACCCCTGCCCCGCGCCTGGGTCGCCCTGGCGCGCGCCCAGCCTCAACCCGACACTTACAAAGGCTCCTGGAGCCTCGGTCCGTGCGGAGCCCTCCTGGCGGGTTGTAGGCACCTCCAGTCCCCGCCAGAGCCGCGGATCCATTTCCCCTAAAACTGTCCCCACGCCGCACTCTGGGCTGGCGCCCGGTTCCCTCTGCTGCGATCCCAGCAGCAGACTTCCCGCAGCTTCCTCTGCATCCGACCTGCAGCCGGTTGGCTCCTCACCTGACCTGCTCACCCGCATCTGCAGACATTCCTGTTGCTCCCTTTCCCGGAAAACTCTCCTTTTCCCGAACCAGTTCTCCTTTTTTATTTAGAACCATTATCTCTATTATTATTATTATTATTATTATTATCTCTATCACTATCACATCACTATCACTATCACTATCACATCACTATCACTATCACATCACTATCACTATCACATCACTATCACTATTACTATTACTATTACTATCACTATCACTATCACTATTACTATTCCCCGTTCGCATGCATTTGTTGCCCCATCGAACACAGAAACTGGGTGGGTGAGAAGCGCTGAGCCCTCCTCCTGGGGGAAATTCAGAAAATTGACCATTTGAGGAGGCGGGGTGAAAACACCAGTACAACTGAAATCTATAAAATGGGGGAAACAGCTATAATGAACCCTATATTTTTATTATGCGCAAATTATTCATGACTTTTGGTAGTGCTCAGTTCGTAGATTCAGGGCCAAACTAAGGTGCGACGTGCAGCCACCAGCGCCCGCAGCTGCCGCACCGGGGATTTTCACATGGAGCAAGGCTGCCATCTAGCGGCCACCCTGAGAAAGGGCGCTGTTGCCAACGACTCGGCCAGTTTCTTCGAGAGCCAGCCATCCAGGCGACAAGCTCGGAGAAACTTTCATTATTGGCAGAAAAGGGGAACGGAAACGAGAGCCGGCGAAAGAAAAAACATGAGGAATCGGGGAACGATTCATGAAATTGTACAGATAAGCTAAAAAAAAAATCAAGGTGCAAAATGAAAAAGAAGCCATAAGCGTTTTTCTCTCCTACTGACACCCGCCCCCCATTTCAAGACCGAAGTTCTGGCGGAGATCTCCAAGCAGTGCATCGATTATGGCCCATAAAGAGAAAAGCCAAGCACTTTTCAAACCCAACACGATTGTTTCAAATTCTGAGGAGAAACAATTGGGCTTTTTGTGGGGGAAAAGGAGGCCTAAAAGAGTGAAATGGGACTGTAAAAGGATCAAGAGCTGCCCGCGCCCAGACGTCTGGCCCCGCCGGACGTGTGTGTGTGCGCGCGCGTGTGCGTGTGTGTGTGCGTGTGTGTGTGTGCGCGCGCGCAGGGCTTCTTTATGACGTCCCATTCTGGAGGGGGTGTGAAGAACAAAGACAAGAGTCTCGATTGCGTTCTCAAAAGCATTTGTGACAACAAAGTGTTTTTCTCTCCCCTTCCCTCTTTTCCCCTCTTTGCCCCCTGGGGCCCCCGGAAACCCCAAGCAGGGCACTGAGCGGTGAAGGTGGGGGCGCGGAGCCCGGGCCACCCATTCCCCCTCAGGCCCAGAGCTCAGGCCCAGCTGCGGCTCTCTCAGCTCCGGAAAGTTATTCCTCACTGTTTGCTTTGCTGCTGTTTAGTTTCTTAACCTTCAGAAATTTATACGCTATAAACTTTTATAGCGGTCATATTCTTTTATTGCTGCGCACACGGCATTGAATTCCTCTCCCGACTTCTCTCTCTTGCACTCTCTCGGTTTCCTTCTCTGAATCTCTCGCTCTGTTCTGACAACAGATTTCCCCATCCCCGGCTTCCCAGCCTCCGCATTTTTGCCTTTGTTTGTCTTTAAAGAAGCCACCTAGGCCGAGGACCCAGACGCCACTGGAGGCTTCTCCCGGCGCCCTCGCTCCCCTGCCCCGCAGCGCGGGGTTTGGTCCCAGCCTCGCTTTCTGCGTTTCTTCTGGGCGGAACCTGGCCTTCTCGGCTCCCTCTCAGCCCCTACTGGCTCCAGGGAACCCAGGGTGAGGAGGGAGCCTGGTCTACCCAAGCTCTAAAGCCAGGTTCACTTTCCATCCCGAATGGAACCCTTGGAGGCTGCGGTGCCAGGCCCTGCCCCCTCGGGAGCTGCGCTTTCTCCTGCCTCCTGCTGCCTCTCTGATTAGTGCACCCTTTTGTTCGCTGGAGAGGGGTAGGCCTGGCCTCTCACTTCCAGGGTCCTTTCACTCAGGTTAGGCTTTGTTCCCACCTCTGCTCGAACCCTCAGGGTTCTTGCAGGCTGCGCGCTGGGGCGGCGGGATGGGAGGCCCCGGCGGGAGGTGGGCGCCCGAACGCCAGCCCAGCAGAAGCCGAGTCCCAGCGCCTGGGCAGGAAGGGCAGAGCTGAGAACAGCGGTCTTCCGAGGGGCTCTGGCAGGGACAACCACAATCTGAGGGACAGAATTTAGTTTTGAGATCCCATTGGAAAGGGATTTTTTTTCCTGCTGAGACAGTTCTGTTCCACATTTAATCCTGTCCCAGCCTTTGGGAGCTGCCTTCCCAGGCCTGCACCCTCACCAGCCTCGACCCACTGTACACCCCGGCAGCTGCCTCTGGCTCACTGGAGCCTCAAATTCCAGGTGGGGACCAAAAACCCTGAGGGGTTCGCTCTTTTTGAGCCAAAGAAAGGAGAGCTCACCCTTCCGGAGGCCTCTGCCTAGCCAGTCGCCCTGCGGTGGGGAATAGCAGACGAAAGTTACTGCCTTTCTTACTTGTATATTTTAACGTGGCCAAAGTCTCAACCGGCAGAGAGAGAAACTGCTTCCAAGGGCGGCAAGGGCGGCCTTGTCTTCCCTCTGACTCTGGAGTTCGTGGGGTGGTCCCCAGGGCAACTTTGGAGGAAGCAAAACCAGACCCCTCTCCACACTGCTCATCTCCCCTTCCCTCCCCTCCGGCCTCCCAGCGCTCCCGTGGGGAGGCTCTTGTTCACTTTAAGCAGTAGACCTTGGGCCCAAGTCCAGCTCAGCTCCGCCAGGAAGCCTGGTCTGCAAGGTCTGTGGTGGAACTTTTTGGGGTACAGGGGTTTCTCCCTTTTTTCCAACCTACCCTCTTGGAACTAGGGTCTCCACCGCTGGCCAGGTGAGGACCAACACAGAACAAGACACAAAGAGAGACTTATTTTCTAGAGTGATATATATTTTTGTTCTTTTTCCTTTTTTTTTTTCTTCCAAAACAGTCAAGAGCTCTAGGCCCCTTACCCTCCCCGCTCCCACCCACCACCCTCCCATATAAGCGACAACTGAAAACAGGCGAGACAATCACCCCCAAAGAAATCACAAAACACAGCACAATTTCACGACAGCCACCGACAAAGCATTAAAGTTCTACTGGAATGTCCTTTTGCAGGATCAGGAAACGCAGAAACAAGAGTCCATGGAATTGCAAGGGGTTGCGAGGCGGGGTGCAGGGGCGGGCGGAAGCGGAGAGGAAGCTTGGCCCGATGCTCGGGTGCGACTCGGCCTCTCTGCGCAGCACGCGGGACTGCTCCTCGGACTCGTGCGCGCAGCCGCCGCGCAGGTCGCCCTCCGGGCTCCTGTCCCGGGAAGCAGAGACCGGCGCTGGGCTGGGTCTCGTTCTGCACGGGGACCTGCAGCCGCCGAGCCCTGGGCTCCTCCGCGAAGGTCCAGACGCGAGCAGGATGGGGAGGAACGCGCCCGGCGCCGCGGGCTGGAGCCTTCGCTCCTCCCTGTCCGCCACAACTTACCCCGGGAGGGAGCTCCCGAATCGATTCGCAATAAATTCTCCATGGGACTCCTGCCCCGGCTTTCCTGCCTGTGGCGGGGTTGGCCTAGCAGGGGATGGAGGGTGGAGGGTTTTCTACGAGGGGCGGCTGGGCTCGCTGGTGCAAGGTGGCTTTGGCCCGAGTTGCTTTCAGAGCTAGCTAGGAGGGTGCGGGAGAATGCAGGGCCGGCGGAGAGCAAAGAAACCAGTTTCAGTCAAGCGGGGCACAGAGGGACAGACGGACTACATTGTCAAGGCTCACGACCCACGATCTGACCTCCTTTTGTTGGAAGGAGAGGAAAACAACATGCAGAATCAAACATTTCCTGCAACAAAATGTGTGTGTGGAATACTTTCATAAAACCTCAGCTACCTTCGTAAAATCACCAGTCTTTCCTTGCCTGTCAGCACACCAGTTTGGGCGCTGAGTTTGTCCCCTTTGCCCTTGTGTCAGGCGGGGTAGATTTGGGGGTTTCATGGGGGTGGTATTGGGATATTCAGCTCTTTGGGCTGCAGTGCCTCGGTCAGCAGTGTGTCTTTAGAATCTTGCTGTGTATTTGCATCAGGGATAGAATCATGCCTGATGGTCTATGGCTGTTCTAACAGATTTGAGGCGTGATGATCTGCATTTGGGAGATCACTTCATTTGAATGTGGGCTGCGAGCTTTCCGTGATTACTGTGAGCTCCAGGCTTTACGTACGCAGGTGTCTGTGGGACGGTGTGCAGTTGGAGTGCCCCTGAGTGGCTTTAGGATAGATCTAGGTGGGAACTGGCAGGCTGGAAGCCAGGAGCTGGGGCTTCCCAGAAAAACTAGGGTGGGCTGCTAGGGGCTCGACTAGGGTCTCTCTTTCCTTATGGCCCATCCCCTTTTTAGGAACCAACTACATCTACCTTCTAAATTAACAAAACTTTCTCTTGAGATCCAGGAAGAAGAGGGCTGGGAAGGGCAAAGAAACAGAGGGGGAGGCTCTAGATTGCAGGAAAGGACTTTGAAGAGAAAAACTCCCTTCCCCACTCACTTGAATACACCCCGGACAGCACTAGCTTTGCAGCCATCACTCATAAATAAGTGTGAGATGGGAAAGGGGAAGGGGAACCTTTACTCTTTGCCCTGTTCCTTGTTCATTTTCTTCATTTTCATCCGCCGGTTCTGAAACCAGATTTTGACTTGTCTCTCACTTAGATTGAGGAGTCTGGCCACTTCGTGCCTACGGTCCCTGGTGAGGTACATATTGAACAGAAACTCCTTCTCTAGCTCCAGCGTCTGGTATTTGGTGTAGGGACAGCGCTTTTTCCGGGAAGAGCGGGCGTGCAGCCAGTTGGCCGAAGGGTTGGCTGAAAGAGAAGCAGCAAGAGAATCAAAGAAAGGAAGGGAGGACAAAGGGCCCTCCTAGATTCCTTCCAAGAGGGCACACTCCTGGGGTTTCCACTCCCCAGCTTGCATTTGGAGAAAGGGGTACCTGGGCCTTCAAAGTTCCCAGAAAGTGAAAGTGGCCCAGAAAGTGGCCCAGCAACGGGCCAGGAGCTGCTCTGGATATCTCCAGGTGAGAGGCTATTTGGACAGGAGGAAACCAACCATGTGCCAGGCTGCTCAGCACTTCCAAACCTTTGCCTGCCTCAAGTCCTCTTTCAGTCTTTTTCTACCCTTGGGTCCAAACTGGTTAAGACTCAGGTCAGAGCCCAGCATGGTGACCTCCCCTCCCCAGCACCACTGATCTAACTGGGGGTAGCTGACCTGAAGGGTCTGGCTCTAGATCTGGGACGTAAGAGAAAGACTGGACTGGAGGAGAGCAGCTCTGTTCAGCCACTGCCAAGAGCCCTCTTGGCGCTCCTGTCCAGTCTCAGTACCCCAGTGCCTTGGTCACAAGCTTGAGTCTCTTGGCCACATGGCAACAGGCATGTGTGTGTGTAGATATCCTGCCCCCCCCCAACACACACACACCACAAATATGGGTCCGGACTTAGAGACGCAAACATCCAGCACACTCCAATTCACAAGCAACCCAATTGCAACCATTTATCAACTCCAGTCTGTAGACAAGGGAGCGCCAGGGGTTCACAGATAACTTATGGTTGCAATAGTCTCTCCTTTTCCGCTCCTGCTCAGCTCGCAGTTTGGTTACAGCAAGTTCAGGGAAATTGAGAAGCAAGATTGCTCCAGTCCCAAGGTGGGGAGCCACGCGTAACATGGGGGTAACAGAAAGCTCTACACAGCACACCTAACTCCAACTGGCTCCACGTGTGAAGGGGAACAGAAAAAAGTGTTACTGAGTGGAAGGTGGTGAGGGGAAGAAGAAATAAAAATATGCATAGGCTTCTCTTCTTACTGTCTCTCTCCCTATTCTGGAACTCAGAAAAGTTGTCACATAAAACAGAACTATTAAAAATAAGTCACCTTCTGCTAACTTCCTCCCCCCCAAAAAAAAACCCCCACTGAATATATACATATATATATATCTATATATCTATAGATATATATATATCTGGTTCATCCTACACTAAGTACCATGTATTACCAATTTGCAGCGCCATTTCCTTAATGTGATTGCCTGTGATGGGACCCACATTCGCATTAAATATGAAAGAGGGAAAAAAAACTGTTAATAATTGATCCTAACCAAACTGCTGCCTTGCAATAATGGGCTTTCCAGTCAGAGTTTGGGGGCTTGGGTGAGGAGGGGTCTGTTTGGGTGTGAGCAGGGAGGGTTTGGGAAGAGTTGGTGTTACTCAAATGCCAGCTCTTGTGATTCGACCTGGCAGGTGGGACCTCACAGGGACCTCAGGGGAGTGGGGCAGTAGGGATGCACGAAAGGGCCTGTGAGCCACTCTGTTGGTGGGAAATCTGGCAAGGCAAGCAGAGAGTAAAAAATCTGATCCCCACTCTCCAAAAAGAATAAGGAGTGAGGACTTGTCCCCACCAGCCTGAGGGTTATTGGTTGGAACTAAGAGCCCCCAACAAATTTGCTCTTCTCAACCTTAAAAACAAAAAAACAACAGTCTTCACCACCACCACCACACCACCCTCCTCAGCCCGCAGCCCCTCCGGGAAACGAGCTCGCCCTGGGTTCCTGGCAGGGTGCTTATGGAGGAGGAGTGGGAGGTGAGGAGAAACTGCCTTCCGAGGGTGAAGTTCTCCACCTCTCCGCAAGCCTCTTTCCCCCACCCTTCCTCTCCCCAGGGCCCCTTCGGTATCTCCCTCTCTCCGCTCTGGCTGTCGGCCCCGAAGTTCGGAAGTGATTCCGGACTCCCTGTGAGGCGGACAGCGGCGGCTGGGCTGGGAGCCCCGCGGAGAGCGGCGGGCGGGGGCGGGGGCGCAGGAAAGGAAGCCGAGACTAGGAGAGGACGCACGGAGGGGAGGCGGAGGCCGGGAGCGGGCTCCCGGGGAGGGGCCGGCGCGCCCGGAGGGGGCTCAGTCCCCGGGCCAGGGCTTCCCCGCCCCTTCCAGTGCAGCCCGCGGACCCCGAGCCGCTGCTGCGCGCGGTCTGCTCGGCTCAGTCCTCCTCCAAGCTGTTGCATCGCAAATAAAATCCTAATGAGCTCCCTCCCACTTCCCCTTGGCCGGCTCGTACCGCCTGCGCGTGGCGCGGGGAGCCGTGCCAGCCGCGCGCGCGTCCCCGCCGGTGCCTGCCCGGCGCTCCGCCTCGCTGGCCGCTGCCCGGCCCCGCCAGCCCCTCTCCGAGCCCACCATCCCCGTCCTCTCCTCGAGCTTGCAGCCGGGTCTCCGGGAAAGTTGGGGAATGGAGGCCGAGAGCCAGCGAGTTGGTCCCTGAGCCCCGTCTCCCCCCCGGACCTGAGCCGCAGTGGGCGCGTCGCTGCTCCCGGGGGCCTCGGGCTCCCCTTCGGAGCACCCAGCTCGCTTCCTTCCTTCCTTCCTTCCTTCCGCCCTCCTCCCTCCGCCCCGCTGGCTCGCCGGCCGCCGCCGCGGTTTCCCTTCACATTGTGCGCAGTTTATTGCCTCTCCTCTCCCCTCCCCCTCGCCTGGCCTTCGGCCTGGGTATTTCCTCACTTTTTATAACTTACTTTGATCCGGCCTCTCTTTGTCCTCGCTTCCTTCGCAAATTTTATTGTCCCCGTAGCCGGGTCTTTGATTAGACAGGACGGCCTCCCTGCCTGCCGAAGTTTCCAAACTGTACTCGGGCGTGCCCTGTTTGAGCAGCTCCCCCGGCGCGCCCAGCAGCGGCTCCGCCTTCACCGCCGCCGGGCCCTGCCCCGGGGCCGCCTCGCCGCGCGGCGCCGGCTCCAGCCAGGTGCGGAGGTACCTGCTCTCGGCCGGCGGGACGCCCTGGGGCTGGATGTAGGGGTGGTAGACGGACGGCAGGCTCCCGGACGCGTGCGGGCTCAGCGGCGCCCAGGAGGCGCCGAACACCGGCGCTTTGGGCTGGAAGCTGCACGAGGGGAACTCCAGGTGCTCCGCGTGGCCCGGCTGCCGGGGGCTCGCGTACTGGCCGGAAGGAAACTTGGCTGGAGGCGCGTCCTCGCTCTCGTGACTTATGATCGAGTCGACATAATAGCTGCTAAGCGTCCCAGAAATGGACATTCTCAGACATTATCCGGGCGCTCGCAGGGGGAAGGGAAGCGCTCGCGCGGCGGCGCCCAAGCAGGGAGAGGTGGCACCCAGACCGGTGTGAGGGCTTTCGGACGCGACCCCCCCAGCCCCCCACCCTCCCACCCCCACCCCCTGCTCAACTTCTCAGCCAACAAAGTACAGTGGAGCAGCCCGGCTCGGCGCTCCTTGCAAAATGATTGGTCAAAGTTTTTCCGACTGCCTGATAAAGCGTCAGCTCGGACATAAATCAATCCGGCGAGGGGGCTGCGCTCTCTCTGTCATCCGTCCGCACCGCATTCCATATCGAGGATGGATTGTTTTATGCTGATGCAATGTGCTATCACGTCAGGGCTCCGGCGGCCACGTAACCTCAGCCGGAGCAGCCGGCCGCCCGGGCCCCCCGCCTCCCGCGGAAAGGGAGGGGGGAGCTCACCACGGGGCGGCGGGGGCGGAGAGGAGGCGGAGGGAGCGGCGGGCCGCCAGGGAGGGACGCGGGCGCGGGAGCCCTCTCCCCGGGCGGCTCCGGGAGGGACGCAGCCCCAGCCTGGGAGCAGCCAGGGAGGCCCACAGCATAGCCAAAGAGGAAGTGGGCCTGTCCCCCGCCCCCCACCTCCACTTCACCCCACAGGCCCTCGCTTCCTCTTCTCTGTCCCCCGGACACTAGGTGTTTATTAAAACAACTGCGCAGCAGCAATCCACTGGAGATGACGGAGAGTAGTTGATGTTTCAGACGTTATCCTCTTTGGAGGGGGCTCTCGGTGACTATGTGAGGAGGGTGACGGGCCTGGGAGCTTCTCCTGACCCTTCAGTAGCTGAGAGAGGAGAGAGGATATAAGGGGGTGAGTGTTTAAAAATCCTGTCCTAAAATAGAACCTGCATGAGGTTAAAAGATTCATCGGGCCCTGGAAAGTTGAGCCTCTGAAAGAGTTTAATACAACTAGCCAAAGCTCCTTTAAATTTCCTGGGCCTCTCTCTGGCCCTGGCCATAGGGAAGCATGGAAGGGGGGGACATAGCCACTTCTCCTTTCCTCCACCCGAATAACAGGGCAGGCCCTTAGAACTGCCCAGATGGGGGAGCTGAACGTGACCAGGGTTCAGGGAACTTCCCTAAGGTGTCAGCAGAGCCGAGGTGTGGGAAGGGGTCCAGAGCCCTCTCCCCCCACCTGGTGAGGATGGAGCCTTTCACCTTTCCTGTTCTCCTCCCCTCACCGTCACTGCGCCTCTGAAAGGTTTCCAAATACCAGGGTTGAGAGCCAGCAGAGAGAGCTGTGGGGTCAGTCTCCCACCCACCCGTCGCCTTCCGTCCTGAGTCTTTCTCGCTGGAGCTTTCAACCCCCCTGTTCTGTTGGTATCAGTTCTGTGAGCTCTGAGCTGGGGTTTTCCTGGGGACCGCGGCAGTCTTTCGGGCTCATCTCCCAGCCCTTGCTCTTCCAGCTTCTGCCCCGGTGCACTGGCTTCTTGTGGCGTGGGCACTCAGGGAGGCGGCCCCTTGGACAGACCCAAATCTTCTTGGGTTGGGTTTAGGGGCAGGCTGGGGCCAATTGTTTCAACATTCTCTGACCCTGGGCCTTAATAAAATAGGCTGCTCCCAACCCCATTATTTTAACAAAAGCGGGGCCCATTCTAATCTGAGGTTTTGTCTTTTTGGCCATGTACCCCTCTGCCGTGCAGAAGGCTGCAGATTACCTCCACACACGCACTCCTCCGCCTGCTTTTCTTTCCAAATGAAGCCATCTCGTGTCATTACGAGTGAAATACGAGGGCGAAGCGCCATATTTCTTCACATTATGGCGATTTCAAAATGATTTTTTAAAGATCAATGCAGGCGCCCAGCGGCCCCCCTCCTTTTTTACCCCAGCTTTCCGAGGGCGACAGCCTGGCAGATCGGGAACCGAACAGAGGAAAGATCTGCTTTTTCCATGGGACCCAAGTGCGGAGACAAAAAAACCAATGCAAATTCTTCTAAGTAGCGGTTGGACGCTTGGGAAAGTCGAGGGAGCTGCCCGGACTCGCTAGGAGAAAGCTGGGCGCAGAATGAATGCATCACAGTTACGGCAAAGCACCTGTTTTTGATTTGCCAGACGTATGGAGTCTGCTGTTGCCTTTACCTGTAATAATATATTCTTCAGCAAGAAAAAAAAAGAAAAAAAAAAAGAAGAAACCTCTCCTGCCATAAATAAAGGTGTTATGAAGCATGGCAGGCTGAGTATATGGCTTTCTGTAGTATATAAATTAGGGTCCAAAAGGACATGCGGACTGTGGGCAGAGACTTTTATTATTATTATTATTATTTATGGAAAAGTCACAGCACCAGGTCTTGTTCTTAAGACCCAGGCTGTGCAGGCAATAAACTCTGACTGCAGCCCCTCTGATTGCCATTCTCTACCCTGGATTTGTCGTCACCTTTCTTTGCAACAAGAGAGGAGTGAAGAGGCCACTTAGTTTAAGGAAGAAGTTAGAGGAGGAGCCCTTGGGCCCATGCCTTCTGCCCTACAAGGGTGGAGGGTCCCAGAGGTTTGGTTCAGGTGGTAGGTTGCTGTCTGTCTGGGGAGCTGCCCTTCCACCTGGGTGGCTCAGGGCTGCTGAATAAGGAGGGGGCCCAGACCTCTTTTCTGAGGCCAGAACTTAGTTTTAGCTCACAAAGAAGCTGGAGGATGGGAACAATTTCAAAATGACAGGCTTTGAAGGTCTCAGTCTTCTCAGGAGAGGTGACTCTGAAAGAAAAGGAATGAATAGCCCCAAGACCTGGAGTCTTGCACCTCAGCTAACCTCCCTCCAGGTGGGGACTCAGATGCACCAAGCAGTGAGCCAGCCCCACCCAGATCGGCTTTCCAGAAAACACTGTTGCTCCAAACCAGCTCAATTCCAGTTCAGGCAAATGATTAAAGGGCTGGCTGAGAGGGAACTCCTTGTTTGGGTCTTCTCAGAGCCTGTGACACCCTCCCCCCCAAAAAAAAACCCTTGTTTTCTCTCCCAGACAATAGTACCTACCACAACCAAGGGAGGGGAACAAGATTGCGGCCCCTGGAGCTCAGTTTGTAAAGATGCTTAATGGAGGGGGGTGCTTGAGTGGGGGTCACTTTGTCTTGAGAGCAAACTGCTCCCCATCCCACACACAATCTTAAAGAGAAAGAAGGAAAACCCTGCCTTCTTTCAAAATCTCTTGTCATTCCCTGCACAGGAGCCGCGACTGAACACAGCTGGGGCCAATATCTGGTAGCTCCAGCTCCGGCAAGAGCAGAGCGAGGCTGCAGCCCCTGGCCACACTGGGGCCTCAGAGCAAGACTGTGCAGCCCCTGGCCACACTGGGGCCCCGAGGACCGAGGAGGCCGAGCTGGGGAACAGAGGCCAACCCTGGCCAGGCCAGGACCAGCGGTGAGTGCCTCGCTTCAGGGGGCGGCTTTTCGAAGGGTCCTTTTCAGTAGGAAGAGAGAGAAAATTTAGACAAAGGGAAAAACAAAAAGAAGGTGCAAACAAAAACAGTAAATGGGAAAAGGGAAAATGTTTGTTTCTGATTGATAAGCTCAGCTGAAATGTATGCATGCTGTGTTTGAATAGATGTGTATATCAAACCAATATCGAACCCAATGTGCAAATGTGCTGAGTGTAGAACATGCAATAAGTAAATCTGCCCAACCACAATGCTAGGTGTGTTTACGTATATAAAATCTAGGGATGTGTATGTGGATATGTGAATAACCCTTGTGAGTTATGTACTTTTACAATTCTACTCATTTAATAAAATCCACGCTCCGAAAGCTTGTATGGATATATATTTTATAACCCTCACATCCCTATGAAAAGGGCAAAAACTTGAGTATTTGTGTACTTGGATTGCAACTATAAAACATTGCGTATCTGTGTACTTGAATTGTGGCTGATTCAAAAGCTTCGCTTGAAAATTTGTCTGTTGACTTAATATTCAAGCAAAATATATACCATATTCTCAAACAAATGCATGTGACTTAAATCTAGATTCTTTTACAACTTCCTTCTAAAGTATTTCTCTGGAAGATGAAGGAAATGCCTCAAACTGGTTCAGGGGAGGTCATGAAATTTTGTGACTTTTTTGTCCGACCATGAAATCCTTTACTGCGTATCTTACCCGAAGCTGCAGGGGCAGCGTGCATCATGTGATCCCTATTTCATGGTAGTGATGGGCACCAGATGAAGGCACCATTACTTGTACATAAGTGTACCACACAAAGTGTAAATCTGACCAGTAGACAGAGATGAGTTGAACGTGAAAGCTCTCAGTCTAACAGTGGAGGTCACACAAAAGCATTGCTGTGTACAACGAAATTTTACAAGTTCCTGAGTCTATGTCCCCAAGCACCCTGAGATATTTTTTTCTGACCCAGGATCAGAGTCCAGACCCACTCTGGGGAAGAAGATGTGAAGACACTTGCTGGGGGGGAGGAGAAATCAAAGTCCCCAGGCCTTCACCCTTTACCCAAAACGGCCTCCGAAAACGAATCACATCGAATCTGCACAAGAGTTCATACCTCAGTGCTCCCACACACACTGCAAGTGGGGATTTTAACTCTAAAGTAACGAAATCTTCTGCTGAACCTCACTCCCAAGATGTCAAAGGTGAAAGGAAGGACTGAGAGGTCAGTGGCCCAGGCCGATCTCTGGACTCTCCTCTTACCAACTCTCAGCCATCAGGGATCTGGAAGGCGGTGGGGGTGGCTGACCCCTTGGGAGGGAGCGTCCAGGAGGCCAAACGGGGTGGGCGGCAGGCGGGGCGGAAAGGAGTGAGCAGGTAGAAGGTTATTACGGAATTGCTTCCATAAAACCTGTGGCTGTTGTAAAACTCTCTGCTTTCCAAAGACTTTATTTCCTCCTTTTTCTCTAACATCCCCCTTTTTTCTTTTTACAGCACTTTTCCTGGGAGGGGTGGCCACGAGACGCCAGGGGTGGAAGACAGGGCGGCTCTGAGTGCTGGGCAGGTTTGTGGAAGGCCCAGGGAGAAGCAAGGTAAGGCAGCGGGGCCTCCACGGCTGTCCTCGCCCAGACCAGAGGACAGGACATGCTGTGGGCCTTTGCCCCCAGGACAGTGGCTTGAAGGTCGCATTCCCCCTGGGCTGCGTCTCCCGAGGGCCCCTCTGTCCTTGCAGAGCCCCCTTGTTAAGATACCCCCCTTCCTTGTCCTCCAAGTCAGCCTGGCGCCAGAACCCCATCCGGTTGGGCCCCTTTCCCCATTTCCTCTGCCTCAAGCAGGGGAGAAAAGTTTGGGAACAAAAGTTAGCTTATGCTTTGGACCGTCCCACGCCTTCCGCCAGCACTTCTAGTTATTCCTCTCCTGGGCAGAGAGCCAGCAGCCTGGGAGGGGCTGGGGTCAAAGAGGGTAGCACGGCTTTGCCCCTGCCCCACCCTCTGCCCCTCTCCAAAGAGGGTAGCACGGCTTTGCCCCTGCCCCACCCTCTGCCCCTCTCCCGTCACTCCATCAGTCTGCACGAGCTTCCGACAGCCTGGGATCCCCACTACCCTACAAGTCAGCTCCCTCTCCCAGGGGTTGGCCCTCAAGACTTCTGTAAACCTGCAGCCCAGACCAAGAGTCTATGGGGAAGCCTTGGCCTCCCGGTGGGAAGGCGTCAACTGTGGGATTGGGAAAAGGACTTTTTTTAAACCCACCTCTGTCCCACTGAGGAGCCCTAGGAAGGACTCTGGAGGCCTAGAAGCTGAAACTACATGGGATCCTGATGTTTCCCTTTCATAATGGGCCATACTGAGCCCTCTTCAAACACCTAAAGCTTCCTGTTGAGGTAAAGCCCTGACCTCCAAAGGGTTACAAAGACCTCAAGGACTCCCTGTGTCTCTAGAAATCAAACATTTGCAAAGTTGGGGAGACTTTCTTTAGAAAGTCTGAATGCAGACAGGAGGTCCTTAACCCAAGGAAGGGAGCTGGAAGCCCTCATACCATCCTGGGCTCTGCAGAACAGCCCAGCAAGGTGCCCCTTGAAGAGGGGAGTGCTCCCCAATCCTCCCTTTGCTCCCAACACACTAAAAAATGCAGAAGTAGGGAGGCACCCTAGAATTCAGACCTCTTCTCAGGGGACCGTCCTGGCTGCTCCTGGTTGAGGGACCCCAGACCTCCTCACCATTTTGCATAGTCTTGATTCTGCTTCACCCCCACACCCCCACTCCTCCAGCTAAGCGAGGAGCAGTAACTGCCATGAGTCGGGTGGTTTAATGTCGTTGTGTTCAGAAATCCAGGCCCAACAACATGAAACTACCTAATTCACTCAGCAGTTCCAGTTCACACTCGGGGTCAAGGGCTCACTTGGGGGCAGGCCCCTGCAGCCATTTTGTGGGCCAAAACGGCTGGCCAGCTCACTTTATTTATTTTCCTCTAGTTCTTCCCTAACAGAACCCAGCTGCTAGTAAACAACACATCCGAAGAACTGGGGGCAGGGTGCCAGGCAAAACCACCCTGGAGCTGCTCCTGGCAGTTCAGATTCCAGAAACTTTGACTCTCTTCTAGGAGTTGGTCCGAGGGCCCTGGGGTAGGGCCTCGGGGGTGGGTACACCTGCCTGGACAGCACCTCCGTCTCGTCTCTTTTAATGCAGCTGGAAGTCTCCACAGATACAAAGCTTTCTCAGTTTCAAACTGTTAGCAAGGCGCGGCGACATTCACCGCCTTGCTAGTGCTCACTATATTCCAGGGCGGCTCCCACAGGCCCCACACCAACCCCAGCTCCAAGGCTGGGTACAGACAGAAGAGGGGAGAGAAGGAGCGCTGGCAGACAGAATGACCGAGGGGGAGAGGACAGAAAACAGGGTAAGAAAGTGTCAGAGAGGCTGGGGAGCAAAGAGGAGAGCACATCTGGAAAGGAAAGCGGGCTGGCCTGACGGTCGCTGTGAAGTCACCCTGCCCGATCTGTGCGAGGGCCCCAGGCCAGAGAAGCGGAGCTGTCCCAGGTAAGACACTCTATTCCGAATTTACAGATGAAACCTGGAGGCCGAGGGCTCAGGTTGAAACCAGAGAACAAATTCGATTCTTTCTTCCTGACCTTCAGCGCGGGCCCTTCGCTCCCAGGCGCCCGCTGATGCGCCCTAGTGCTGGATCTACCCTCCAGACGCCCGCACCCTCCCAGGTGCGCACGCACACACACCGCACAGGTCGACGGCTGTGCGGCCGGAGGCGGAGGACTTACCCGGGCGGCCGCCGCGGCGCTCGGCGGGAGCGGCCGTCGGAAGGGAAGGAAGGTGCGAGCGCTCGCGTCCAGCTCGCGTCCGGCTCCCGTCCGGTCCGGCCCTGCTCTCCCCGCCCTTGCCCCCGAGGCGAGGGTCCGAGCAGCCACGTGTCCGGCGGGAAGTCCTAGGGCGCAGAGAAGTCCGCCCGGCCGCCGCCCCCCTCCCGGGTGTAAATCTTGGGGACCGGAAATACAATAAAACTTCACCGTGTTGATGAACTTCAAACGGTTTCCATCCCCTCACGCCCTGAAAAGAAAGACGGCGGGGGCGGGTTGAAAGGCAAGGGAAACAAATTTACGAGCCGCAGAAGCCCCCGCCCGGCCCCCGCCCATCACTTTGATTTTTCTTGCACTCTGTCTGCGGGGAGAGGGGCAGGCAGCCCCCCGGCTGGGCCTGTCCCCGCGCCCGGCGCGCCCCTCTCCCCGCGGACCCGGCGCGGGGGCCGGGCAGCCGGCGGCCGGGACCAGACGCCACCGCTTAGACACCCGGCCCGCGCACTGCGCCGGCTCGGCTCTCCGGCCGGGGAGACACCCGGCCCCGAAGTAGCGAGGCGCCTTCCAGGCTGAAGCCTGGGCTCCCAGCCACGCCCTGGACCTCACTGTCCGTCCGCTGAAAGCGGGTTGGTTTTCCCTTCCGGTCCGCAGCGGCCAAACCTCTGCCCTGCCCGCCATTTACTGCCAGGTACTTGCGAGAAGGGGCGAGAGGGTAGGAGGCCTGAGCGAGCGGCAGGGGCTCCTGCAGGGGAAACCGCGCGGCTGGTTCCCGCGGAAGTGGGAGCGCGGCCCGAGCGTAGCAGGATCCAAACCAGCCTCTGCCGAGCTCTGCCGCGTCTCCTCTCCGGCTCTGAAAAAGCCTCAAGATCAAACAAAAACACCGCTACCTGGACCTCCACAACCTTCTCCATAGTTCTTTCCTGCTCTGGACCGTTTGGTTTTTACAAACCTTTGTGGAAACTGCACTTGGAACCGTTATTAGGCCATCGTGAACCAAAACTAGGAAAAACTCCTTTGCGTCTTGGGTTGCAGATAACTGGGAGCGAAGTTACCGATTTCCTGCTCACTTTGTCTGCTGGAGGGGCCTGGTTAAGTGCGCTTCTGGGTGGGAGAGCAAATGAATTCGATTATACCTCAGTCATTCACCAATAAAACACCAAAGGGTCAGGTAGGCACGGAGGGCTAAGATGAACTCAGGTTCAGGTTGGTCTTGGGTTCAAGATTGGGGCCCAGCTGCAGTCAGGTGGGGGGTTTGGTGTCCTGAGGGCAACTTCTGCCCAGACACACACAGGTGCAGCCCTCCATGCCCCCTCCTTCCAAGAAACGGTGCCAAAGCACAGCTAGGGGATTCTTTTTAAATGGATGGGGAAAGTACTAGGCCATAGTCCACAGTTCCTAAATTTTCTGCAAAGCTAACTGTGATGCAGGCAGCCCCACTGCCACAGGTGGTGGGGGTGGGGGTGCCTACTGGCCCCTTCCTTGCATCAGGAAGGAGGAAGAGAGAAACATTAACAGATGGAGGACAAGAAGTAGCTTATTTCCATCCCAACATATTCATATTCCAAGATATGTTTGGGGAGGTCCCTCCAGCTCCCCTTCTCATTTTTGCCCAAACTCCCTCATTTTGCACTTTATCATGCTATATTTTTATTAAAAATACTGTGTTGGCAGCCATTGGCAGTCACCCCTACCATCAGGATTTTTACCGTGGGAGCTGTTAGTGAAGGGAGGGGGGCAGGACCAAGGGGCCAGCAGTCTCCACACCATTCAAGGCTGTTACTGCCCAGACTCTGCCCCACCCCAGGGGCCTGCCGCGGGGGCAGGGCAGTGTGCTGGCTCCTTGAACTGGGACCCTGTGGCTCTCTGAACCAAAGAAAGGAGATTGAACTCTTAGTCTTAGACTATACAAAATTCAAAAAGGCCAAGCCTTAGAATGACATACATCCCTGTGCACACACGAGTTTTGCATACACTTTTCAGGGGCTTTGCGGCTTCCCCTTACCCGCATTCCCAGAACCCAGGCCATAGATACCAGTTTTAAAAAGGCAACTCTCTGCATGAGGCTGAAAAACACCTCAAACCCATTCCCATAGACCTCATTCTGGGTCGCCTAGCCCCAGAGAAGTCAACTTTCAAATGGTCAGCACAGACTCCCACCAACAGGGGCGCTAGTGCCAACAAGCACCCTCCCGAATGTCACTCTTAAACTAGTTGAGCTAATGGCCACTCGGTGAGTAAAGGCCACTTAGGCAATGTTTCTTTTCACCCTCAAAAGTTTTCTGAATACTTTTTCAAAAGCACATCGATCTCCAAATTATTCAGAGAATTAAAAATGTAGATAACTGCGCTGTAAGATTTGGAGGAACTTTTTCCTACTCCCTTTCTCTCCTTGAAGGTAAAGCAGAGTTCTAGCATAACCGGAGGGGGCTGGACAGTTTGAATGGTGAAAGGAGGCAGTCTAGACAGGTTGCAGAACACAGGATCTTCAAAGAAACTGAAATGAACACTCCCTTCCATTTAGTGAGAATAACAAGAATATTTCTGGACCTTCCTGGTCTCTTCTTAGGGTTCATTGGTGGGAGCCGGAGGGCTCAGAAGTCAGAGGTGCCAAGTGGCCGCATCCCTGAGACCCAAGCTGGATTTTTTCCCCCCAATTTCTGACCGCAGCTGGGGTTGCAGCTCTGTGGTGTTTGGTGGGTGAAGCTGAGGCCGCGGCTGACCTCTAGGCGGCGCCCTGGCGTTGAGTATGAACTGAACAAGAAAGATCTTTGCGCAGCTTCGTGTCCCACGCCGGGAGAAGAGGCCGGCTCCTGCAGACGCACTGGGTTTGGCCTGGAGCTAGCCGCCGGCGTGGCGCCTTTGGCGCCCTCTGCCAAGCGAAAGAGACACGATTAAATGAGTAAGGGCTGGGAAAGGATTCGACAGCTACTCATGGCTCCATCTGCTCCCCACCCCCTACTCCCATTCCGACTATAGGGAGCCTTCCACAACCCAAATCTCTTTTGATCTCCACAGTACCCCGCTCAATGACAGCACCAGAATCTTCAACCCCCCACCCCCGAAGAGGGCCCTGAGGCCCAAAGAAATGAAATGATTAGCCAAGATCAGAGCAGCTATTACAAGTGGTGAAGCAGGCCTAGAGGACGTGTCCTCTACTCTAAGGGAATATTCTTACCCCCAAATTATGATGACCTCAGCAACAATGTCTTTTTTTTTTTTAAATTTTTTTTATTATTATTCATTTTTAGAGAGGAGAGGGAGAGACAGAGGGAGAGAGAGAGAGGAGAGACAGAGAGAGAGAAAGGGGGAGGAGCTGGAAGCATCAACTCCCATATGTGCCTTGACCAGGCAAGCCCAGGGTTTCGAACCGGCGACCTCAGCATTTCCAGGTCGACGCTTTATCCACTGCGCCACCACAGGTCAGGCAGCAACAATGTCTTTTATTATTATTATTATTATTATTATTCACTGATTTGAGAGAGACATCAACCCCTTTGCTTCACCCATTCATATACCAATTGGTTGATTCTTGCATGTACCCCCATCCTGGGGATTGAACCGTCAACCTTGGAGCATTGGGAGGTCTTTCCAACCAACTGAGCAACCCAGCCAGGGCAACACTGTCTTTCTTATAAGCAAAATTCATTTCCAGAAAGGCAGTCTTTGTGGTTGCCTACATTGGAAGTTTAGGGGTTTCTAGATCTAAGATTTGGGGGAGCACATAAGGGAACTGAAGGCTGATATAGGAACAACTCAGCTAGGATTGGGAGCCCAGACAAGTCTGGCCCCCTCCCTTCCAGGAAACAGCTTATAACCTCCCTGGTTGTGTGTGATTATGGGCAAGTGCCTTAGGCTCTCAAAGGCCCAGATGAAAGACCATAAGCCAGGATGTTGTGAGGTTTGAACACTTTAGAAAATAGGCTTTGATGGCAAAGAGAAGGTGTTGAATACACGACTGTCCCATAAACCAAAAAAAAGAAAGTCTTTTAGGGCAGGCGGTGGGGCCACTCCCCTGGCTCCGACGGAGCCTACGAGTTCCAGGGTGGGGGGAGGAAAAGGAAGCCTCGATCTGCGCCCAGCTCCTCTGAGTCTGAGCTCAGAGACATCCAGAATCTGAGAAGTGTGGGGTAGGAGAAGCAGGGGTCACTCTTTCCCATCCCCAAACTAAGGCAGAGATGCCTTTATATACTTCTCAACCTTCTAAAGTTATTCTCAGGACAGTGGTCCAGGACAATGCCCTGTGGGGAAGGAAGGGAAGAAAAGCAGCTAGAGGGTCCCTGGGCTGGGGCAGCAAAGGGCACTCGCCCACCGCGGTAGACTAGGGCACAATGCCTACCCAGGTCTGGTGCCTAGCCAGGTCTGGAGCCCGGGAGAGGCACCTTTCCCAGCAGGCAGGGCTCTCCTGGCAGCCTGATTATCATACTGAGTGCCTATCTGGAGCAGCTGCACCCTCCTGGGCTTTGGGTGTGTTATTCTGCACAACCCCTACTTTCATTCCAGGGACGAGTCGTTAAAGACTCTGGAGGCAGGACAAAGTCAGGTCTGCGTGTGTCAGCATTCCTGCGTGTGTGAGTGTGTGCATCTGTGCGCTTCACTGTGGTGGTCCAATCGATTTCCAAAAACTGAGGGGGAGGATGGAGCAACATCAGGCAAATTCAACTGCGAACATACTGTCAGCCTCATTATCCGCCCATTTCAAGGGAAAGCATTTGGGACTCGGAATTAGCCAGTTAATTGCATCACTTCTTTGTTCACTTTAGGGCAAGAGGAACTATCTGTAAAAGATTCCATATTTCAAAAAAATTTAAGAGCTTTTATTGTCAAAGTTATTTCTATCCCTTTTATACCTTTTTATACTGAGCATTCAGATCTGCCAGTATCACATCAACCTCATCATCTCACACACACTCAGGCTTCATGGCTTCTGCATCTGCAAAATCTGGATATCAATTTTTAGTATCCTTGTAAGGATTAATGAATGTACAATGTGTCTAGGGCTTAGCACAATGCCAGGTGAACAGGGAGCACTTAGTAAATAGTAACTATTAATAACAAGGAGGAGAAAGAGGAGGGGGAAAGGAGGCAAAGAGGGAGGAGGAAGATTGTGCTTTGTTCTCAGAGAACCAGGTTGGAGGGTGTGCCTCTCAGCCTGTGTATGTATAATGAATTCTTTTGACTAGAGCAATGTCCATAAAAGTGAGGCCACTTGAACCCCTTGGCCTGTAACTCTGTCTTCAATAAGAACAGAATTGGGGCAATTATCTGGCTTGTTTCAGGTTCAAACTCCCTTCAGCCTGAAACATATGGATCCGGTGGGAGAAAGATCTGGGGAGCGGTGGCATATTCTGATCACATTTCTCAGTGAGCCTTGCCCTTCGCCAGAGCAGCAAGATCCTGCCTTAGAGAGTGAGTAGCAAAGGAATAAGAGCTAGAATTAAAACATCTGAGCTCTTGTTCGTTTCCTGAGCACTCAGGCGGCCTTGGAGCTCTCTGCACATCAGCCTTGGAGACTCTCCTAAATAGTTTTCTACCTTTGCCTAGGGGGGCTTTCATTTCACAGTCAACAAACACTTTTCTGAGTGCCTCCTGTGTGCCCAGCAGGGGGCTAAGCTCCAGGGCTCCCACAGGAGCTGCACCCCACCAATTCTCAGAGTGCTAACTTACAGCCAGTGAAAGGTCTCTGTACCCAGAGCGGAGTCCAGGGACCTGGAAAGGGTGACCCTGCTGGACAAGAACTTCTGGCCAATGGCAGCATTGCCCTTTCAGGGCCAAAGTCCTGGTGCAGAGGCGGAGCCAGAGGGCCTGAGGGAACCCCTCCCTTCCATTGTCTGTCCGAAAGAGGCCAATTCCACGGTGGGAATGGCCTTGTGGGGGAGGGGCAAAGACTTGACTAGATGTTTTTAACCCTCTGTCAGAAGTTTCTGAGAACACTAAGTAGTTTTAATTAGAAAGACAGGGGACAAATAGGCATCTATTTCTTCTGCTCTGATGAAAAGCATTTAGGTCAGTTATTCACAGCCAGAATTATTCAGTTTAAGTTGTCCCAAGCAGAAAATTATTTTTTCTTTTTCTTCTCCAATGGGGTTCTGAGTACTATTAGCCAGCCGTGGGCTTCTTGTTACAGCCCAGAATCACTGGTCTGGGAGGTGGTGGTCATGCCAGCTTGGGGTCTTTCCTGCCCAAAGGGGGCCTGAAATGTGTAGGCAGCTGAGGACCAGACAGAGGTTCGGAATGTGTCTGTGTGTAAGGGGATAGTGCAATAAGCCATACAATTCCCACTTCCCTAACTTTTCTGAATATAGTTCTAAAAGAAGGAAGTTTTTTCATGTCACAGACCCAAAGAAACCTGACCTTTCTTCAGGAAGGTCTAGCTTGGTCCATTCACAGGACTGTGAGGAGAAGGCCAGGAAGCTTTTACTGGCTGGGGAGGAAGAGCTACATCTCAATAAGCCACAACAAATAAGGCTGGGTGAAAGGAGGAAGTTCCTAGCCCCCCACTCACACTACCTCTCCCCTATCTTCACCTTAGCTCATCCGGAGCCACCTGTTGTTCGGCTGCTACAAACTAGTTACAAAACTGTTTAGGAACAAATCCTTCCCCTTTCAGCCCAGAGTTTTATGTCTTCCAGCCTCCCTCTAACCTTGGCTAAGCACTTAGCACAATAAAAATTCAGAGTCTCTAAGGAAATTCAATAGGTAAATTAATAAGAGATACAAAAAAAAAAAAAAAACAGAAAAAACCCCACAACACATTCTATTGCCTAGTCCGCACTAGTTTGGAGTTATCGCTGGATAGCCTTTCCTTCCCAGGACTTCCGATATGTTTTTTATTCCCTGGGAAGCTGCTTCCAGCAGCCATTCCTATCCATGGCCAGTCCAAAATCCGCTTTCTCCAGCAAATCTCTTCTCACTTGTTTGAGCCCCCTGGTTCGGGGGAGGGAGGAAAGACTGACCCCCACTGGGAAACCAGGCCCCACTAGTGGTGGTAGAAAGAGGAATCCTGCTGCGTGGGTGGGTGGATACAAAGGTGAAGGCTGACCTGGCAAACTCTGAGCTACCAAGCATGGGGGTGAGGAGCGGATGGAGACCCACATTAACTGGCTGCATTCGGTCCCTGCCTTTTCCAGACACCAGCTTCGTGGAACAATCCAAATAGGAATTCTTACCCTGGAATTCGGTGAGTACTACATAAGTGCACTTTTTTTCCCTTGGGAGGTAGAAATCAATAGCTTTCATCGCATGTAAAGTATCTGTGTGTGACCCCCAAAATGTTAAGAGCCTTTCATCCACCATTCACAATACAGATCTCACAAATGTGATAGGGGGGGAGGATGAAATAGACTTGCGTAACTCACAAGGTAAATAAAAAGAGAGGACTAACAATTGCGGGTATCACAAAGTTGGGTGGATACTGTCACCTGGCCTCCCCAGGAACAATGTGCACCTGCTCCCTGGCGCTGAGGACTCCAGAACCGGGCCGGGGCGGTCCAGAACGGCTCCCTCCGCATCCCTGTCCACAGAGAAGGAGTGGACACGGTCTCTGTTCCTAATCACAGCGACACGCAGCTTTTCTTCACTGGGGGCTGGATCACTCCTGCCCCTTGCCACCTTGTCCTGAGCTGGCCCGCACCGAAAAAGAACCACGTTTCAGCGTCCGTTTTCCGCCGTGAATGCCCTTGCTCTTGGGGGCGGGGGTGAGCATGGAATTCGGCGGAGCTCTGGGCCCTGGGCTCCAGCCACACCTGCGGGCCGCGTCTGAGCCCCGGAGCCCGGCCGCCAGACGAGGCCTCTCGCCCTGACCTTCAAGTCTTCTTGGTCCGTGTTAGGTACGAAAAAGGGTGGCCTGACCTGTGGTGGCGCAGTGGATAAAGCGTCGACCTGGAAATGCTGAGGTCGCCGGTTCGAAACCCTGGGCTTGCCTGGTCAAGGCACATATGGGAGTTGATGCTTCCAGCTCCTCCCCCCTTCTCTCTCTCTCCCTCTCTGTCTCTCTCTCTCTTTCTCTCTCCTCTCTAAAATGAATTAAAAAAAAGAAAAAAGGGCGCAAGAGACAGCTGGACAGGTAGACAAAGCAGACAAAATGAAAGGAGTCCTGGAAAGTGGCCAGGGAGCAGGAGGATGACGAAGAGCGAAGAGAAGCAGGAGGCGGGGCCGGAGCCCAGCGGCGGGCGGAGCGGCCCGGACCCGCGTGGGGAGAAGGGCTGGCAGGGGCCCGACGGCAGCCACCTCCGTCCCCAGCTTCCCCCGGAGGCTACCGGCCTGGTCAGCGCCGCCCTCGTTCTGAACCTCCCACTCACGGCTCCTCGGTCCCCTAGTCTCTGATCCATCAGCCGCTGTGGGAGCAGAGAGCCGCCCTCCGCCGGCACCGGACTGCGTGTCGCTACGTCGTTCGTTGCGGTGACGAGCCGCGCGTCCCGGGGAACTCAGAGCCGGGGAGACGGGGTCCAGCGGGCCGGCGCCGGCGCCGGCCCGGCGGGAGCGCTGAGGCCCGGGCCTGGGCCACTCTCCGTCGGAGCCGGACGGCTGGAGAAGCTGCTCCCTCGAGGCGTCGCCCAGCCTCTTGGGTCGCCGCGCGCCGCTGAGCGCTGGGTCAGCTGCTCCCCACCCGGTGGCAGGACGGAGCCCCCTGCCCCCGCCCCGGAGCTTCCTACTGGCCCTGGCGTCGCGGCGGCGTCGAGGGGACACGTGTTAACGACGACCTCCCTTCTCCCCTAGTCTCCGCTCCCGGACGCTCCGGCCGGGTTTGAAAACCTCCGTTCTAAGCCCGCTGCCGGCTCCGCTCCGGAGCGGCCGGGTCCCACCCTGCGGCCGGGCTGGAGGCGCGCGGGGTCCTGAGGGCCCTACCCCTCCTTGGAGAGCCAACCCCGGGGCGCCAGCTCCGCTTCCCCGCCCGGAGACCTCCCTGTCCCCCTGCAGCCGCCGGAAGGCAGTGGCGGAGCCGGCCAGCGGCTGGCAGAAGGGTCTCCGCTCTGCGGCCAGCCCAGCACTTCGGCCGCGCGCCCCAGAGACCTGCCGCGCCGACCCGGCGCAGGGAACCCCGGCCGGGACTCGGGGACGCTCTGCGCGGAGCTAAGCGTCGGCGGAGCTGGGAGCCTGCGGACGCAGCGGCCTCAAACCCTCCCCACGACTTCCCCGACCATCCCAGTCCCCACGCTGCCCGGGCCACGGCCTGTCGGTCTCTCCCCGGAGCCACGGAGGAGCCGCAAAGTAGAGACATCTCAGCCCCCAAGAGTAGCTTCGTCCCCTCCAGCCCAAACAGCCCAGGAGAGGCGGTCCTCCGGAGAGGTAAGAAGGTTACCAAGTAGAAATTTGGACTCTCTCTTTCACTGTTAAAGGATGAGGTCCTGGGTGTTGACCCCTCTCTATATAAACGCTGGGGGCATTACGATCAGTCCTTGCACTCTGGACCGTGGCACCGGCCTCCGCCACAGTTTAAGGAGGAACTTCTCTGTATAGTGGAGGCTCAGGAGTTTATGACTATTTTTCTAATTATTATTACTTAATATCCAGTTTCTTCCGCAGTAAGACCTTGCCTCCACTCCAGCTGAGATTCAGCTTTGAACACGAGCCACAGAGTCCTTCAAAAGTGAGGGCTCAGAAGGAGGTGACACAGCCAACCCAAGATGGGTGATGGGATGAGGGTGGGGCGCTTTGCCTTAGTGATCCCTGCAAGGTGAAGGCTTCTGTCATTCCCGTAGCTGGAGCCAAGGAGGGCCAGGAAGGGGTTGGGCTGAGGATGGGGAGTGGGCGCTGCGTGCACCCTGGCATCAGCTAAAGAGAAAGAACTGGACATGTGCATGAACATATCTGGTCTGAGCGTTTTCCAGAAGCCAGCTCCTCTGGTCAATTCAAATAGAAGTTCTTAATCTGATGTTCATGGGGTCTGGTATCTTCTGAAATCGTGGGATTTCATGGCTCTAGCAGAAGCCCTAGCACCTTCTGAGAATCTCTAGAAGGGGAGGACACAAGGGGAGCCATGGGGAAAGGAGGTAAGAGGCCCCAAACCCTACGATCTAGCTCCCTAGACACTGCACTCTGGACCCCAAGATCTGATCCTCAAGCCAACCTCACACACTGCCAAGTAGGAGAGTGGAAAGCTGCAGTCGAAAAGCAGATTTTCACCACTGCTTTCAGCATAGCTCTGGGTATCTATGCAAATTACAAATCTGGATGTTTTCATGATTATTTTCTTTCAGCTATTACTGGGGGGTTTTTTTGGCCCAGAATAGGCTCTGGAGTCCGTGGGGCATCTAGGCAGGAGAGGGACCTGGACCTCCAGTCACCGGATCTCACCTCCTCCTGGAGAACAGCGCAGGGTCCCCTGTGGAGCCCTGGTCCGGCCAAGCCTGCCCTCTCCCAAGGCTCAGTAGGCAGGACCTGCCCCAAGCTGTCAGCCCTGAAGATTTCGTTTCTCTGTGAGCCCAGGCCTGCTGGCCAAACTGCAGACTCCCTCTACATCTAGCCACCTAAATAAGCACAGGACATTTTTCTTTCTATTTTTGAAATGGATCTTGGGGTGAAGAGAGATTGTGGAATATAGTGACCTCTCAGCCTTGGAAGGCAGAGTCTACTGTGATGACTTGGTGCTTCCAACCACAGTTCTGGGCCAAATACTCCTTCCTTTCTCTATCCCTTCCCTCCAAGCCCAGAGAAATCAGGCTTTTCTTTCTTTTCTTTCTGTCTGGGAGAAAAACACGACAAACGCCACAAGTAAGAGAGCAACCAAGGAAGAGAAAACAAGGGAGACCGTTCTAATAGATCAGAGTAATCAAATGGTCTTTCTAACCCAGCCGCACTGGAAGCCTGATTTTTTTTACATAATTATTTTTTTAAAAGATTTTATTTATTCATCTGATGTTTGTTTTAATCAGGCTAGGAAGAGAAGTCAAAGGCACGGTGAGCTAGAGACTAAGTTCCCAGCCTAACAGTGCTCCTATCATAGGATCAGTGCCTTCTAAGGTAGTGAGAAGGCAGCACTGCCAACCACCTGCTGGGGGGTGGGGGTGGGGGTCTGGGCCTCCCAATTTGCAGTGTGGAAGAATGAGAGACTCTTCTCCTCTGAGGTCTCCTACAGTGCTTTGCTGGGGACCAGGAAAGCCTCTCCTTGCATTTCCAATAGGGTAGTGTGCATATGGATGTATGTGTTGGGGTGGTGGTCCTAAGCCCTGCAGGGGACAGGCAACTTGACTCCTGGGGAGCCCAGAGCAACAGGGTTGGGAGTGGAAGAATGCTTCTCCTCCC
This sequence comes from Saccopteryx bilineata, assembly GCF_036850765.1. Lineage (NCBI taxonomy): Eukaryota > Metazoa > Chordata > Mammalia > Chiroptera > Emballonuridae > Saccopteryx > Saccopteryx bilineata. Next base: position 377,353,787 of record NC_089491.1, read on the forward strand.
CTGAGCTGGGAGGAGAGGAGGCCTCTCTGGCTCCAAGAGAAGAAAGAACTGCAGCTCTACAGGGAGATTTGGAGGAAAGATCACATCAGAAAAAGCCCAGACTCTCTCCCTCCGGGGTCTCACAGGGAAGCACACTGAGAAATCCAAACGTCTGCTCAAGTAGCACCTCCTTTCCCTTACATATCTTTATGCTTCTATTGATTCTAGAAAGTTCAATTCTGTGTGTATGTTTCCACATTTAACATATGTGGAATGTGGGAAATGTACTGGGCACTGTTCTACCTTGAAAGGGGGGGTGTACAAGGGAAAACATGAATTTCCCACTTGCTGCCTTTATTATGGAGCACAGTTGGGAATGTATAATTTCATGAACCCTTTACATGTTTGTACAAACCCTCAATCTTTACACGGTGCTTAATATTGTGTAATACTAAGCTGTCCTGATACAGGACTCCTCACTTACTCCTGAGTATTACTAATTCCTAAGAGAACTCGCAATACCCATCACGAAGTCCCATTATGCCTGTTTCTCTATAAATGCCTTTTCAAAGGTGATCCATTTTGGTACTGACCCAGTCCCTACAGACCGAGATTCCTTCTCTGCCTTCTGCCCCCTCCCAAATAAAAGCACATGCACGATTTTTGTGAGTGTGAGTTTCAGGCAAGATGGCGGTGCCTGGCATCCCTTCCGATTCAGACACTGCTCTCCCAGGCACGAGGCCGTCTGTGCCCCAGCACAGCCCGGACGGCAAAGAGGCCGAGGTCCCCTGACCTCCGTGAAAGGTGGTCTATAGCAAAGCTCTCCCAAACATTCACCTACATCCCTTCCAGGGGGTGCTGCAGAGAGACGGCTGATTCTTCAACTTGGGGACCAGGGGCTCCAGTCTGGATCCAGAGTTCCAGACCAGTTTCTAATTTCCATGGAGAAAGAATACTGTTAACCTTTTCTCAGAGACCCCCACTTACGAGGCCGCGCAGGGCAGGCCACCCCCGTCCCTCCCGCTCCATTCGCGGAGACGGCGCTGAGGGCCTGAGGCTGCGCAGAGCACTCAGCACCCGGCTCCGCCGAGCCCACATTATGGGGGAAGGATGGGAGGCGACCCTCTGCCTCCTTACACACCCCTGCCCGGGGAGGGAGGGAGGGTCGGGGAGGGGAGCTAGAGAGGCGGCCATGGCATTGCAGGGGCGCCCCGGGCCCCACCGGGAGACCGGGCGGTCAGAGCTCAAGGTTAACTGGTGGTCCCGGGTGGCTGACGCCCGCCACGGCTCTCAATCCTCCGTGCGCGGCCAGGGATGCCCACTCTCGGAGGGGTCTTTCACGCCGGCGTTCTGATCTGCGTGGTCGCGGTCCCCAGCGGCGAGAGAAGGGCGGGGAGTGTCTTACCTACCTCTCCGAACCGCGCGGTCCTCCGCGCGTCTCCATAGGCTGCAGAAACTCGGGCTTTAAGCGCGACAGAGCCTGGGGACCCAGTTGATGACGCTGGGGGGCTAGGATCGAAGTGGCTCCAGGTCGTCGACCCCAGTCCCCACCCCGTGAGGCCTCTGGGCTCAGCGTCTAGGTCTGGGGCAGCGGCGCCAACGGCGCTGGGGGCGCGAAGGGACTCCTGCGTCCTCTGTCCCACTGGCGCCAGCGAACAAGAGGTGTGTGGGGGGGGGGGAGGGGGCGAGGACAGGGCCCCGGCGGCTGATTGGCGCGGGCGCAACCTTCCTCCGCGTCCCGGGCGGGGCCCCGGACGACCTCACCTGCCCCCTCCCCCGGGCGCCGACGGATCGCCGTGTGGCCGTTCCAGGAACGGACCTTGCGCGCTTTTGAAAGGTCAGCGCCATGGAGGAAAGGCAACCGGATGGCCGACAGGGAGGGCGTGTATGTGAGTGTATATGAGAGAGAGAGAGAGAGAGAGAGAGAGTGTGTGTGTGTGTGTGTGTGTGTGTGTGAGAGAGAGAGAGAGAGAGAGAGAGAGAGAACAAACAAAAAAGAAGCCAGTCTCAGAAACGCTTCCCAGAGAAACAGACAAATGCAGATATAAACAAAAGAGGTAGGAGAGAAAGCAGAGTCTGGGGAACAGAAAGAAGCCCAGCTCCTGAAGCGACAAGTTGTCCTTGAGAGTTGGAAATGTGAGAGGGCGGGGCGAGACCCGAGGAGTCTGAGGACGGGAGGGGGCGCATGAACCGTAGCTGGAAGCAACTGATCCTTCCTTGTAGAGAAGGAAGAACCAAGAGGAGGAGAGCGCTGCCCTCTCCTTCGCCCACGTGCTCCCCACCCCGCCCCCCAGTTCCTTGCCCCGTGGCAGCCCGGCTCCTGTGTGATGCGGCGACCGCGAGACTTGACGCGCTCCCTTCCTGTTGCCCCGCCTGTCTGGGGCTAAATCCTGCCTGGGGGACAGCACTAGGCTGACGCTTGCCCTCCAAATTGTTCCTATCTTCTATTCGCTGGGCCTTAAATGGGATTATCCCCCACTGAATAAACAGAGGAGTGGGTTCAGAGAGAACAACCTTGGCCAAGGTCAAGGGAAGAGCTTGGAAGTTTCACTTTCCAACCCAGCCGTTAGGTCTCCTTTGCGGGGGCGGGGGGGGGGGGGGGTTGCTGGGGTGCGGAGCTTGGGTTTCCTTGAATGTCATCTTGAAACCGCAGGCTTGTTTATTTCTTTCTAAGACCCAAATAAAGGTTTCAGCTTACTTAAAATCAGTAAAACTGCCACAGATAGTTGGAGGTCCAGCCTTCCTGATTCTACACTGGCTGGTTTCCAAGAGCTGCCCTGCCTGCCTGTCCGGAGACCTGACACCTCCCTCCTGCACCAGCCGGGGCCTGGCGGCCCACTCATATCCAACCCTTTTCTGCGAATAGTTGTCCAGGAGTACGATGGGTGTGCCTGCGTTCTGAGTTCTAGGCCAGACTCTGCCACTGACTCGCTGTGGAACTTCAGCTGCACCTTCTCCATCCACCTAGTTGGGTTTCAGTTTATTTCCTCTGTGTAATGGAGACGCAGGCTGGGTGGCCTATATTTTGTCTTTGCATGCTGCTCTGGTTTGCAGGTTCTGGGGAGATTGTCCTGCCAGAAAAAAAAAAAAAAGCATCCAAATGGTGATTTTATTTTACAGCCACTTAAATCTGAAAATAGAAATTAAGTTTTGCTTCCATGAATGAGTCTGTTTTCCTTTTTTTGTACCTTTTATTGATGTATAGTATAAATCCAGCAAAGGAAGCTAATATTAAGCATATGGCTCAATGTATTTTTGCATATGCACAGGTGTGTAATCACTAGATCCAGGTATTTTCAGCCATACTTCCAGCCTACCAGATGACTCCCTTATAACTCCTTCTAATCAATAACCTTCTACTCAATACACTCCCCCAAAGTAACCATAATTCTGTCTTCTATCACAATAGATTAGTTTTGTCTGTTCTTGAACTTCATATCAATGAAGCCACAGTCTATATTCTTTTGTGTTTGGTTTCATTTGTTTGATATCATGCATATGGAACTCATCCACGTTGCTGTCTGTAGTAGTAGTGCATTCTATTTTATAACCATATTCCATTTAGTGTCATCTTCCATTGTGTGACTATATCCCAATACATTCATCCTTTCTTCTCTTAGTGGAGATTTGGTTTTTTTCCAGTTTGTGGCTATTATGAAAAAGCTGCTATGAGCATTTCTGTCTGTGTCTTTTGATGGACACCTGCACTTAGAGACTCGGGAGTGAACATGCTGGGTCACAGGAAGGGATGCGTTTATCCTTGCTAGATACTGGCACTTTTCCAATGTCGCTGCCTAACTTATACTCCCACAAGCAATGTATGAGATCCACTTGCTCCTCAGCCTTTCCAATACCTGGTATTGTCTATCTTGTTCATTTTAGTAATTCTAGTGTGTTTATAGTGCTATTGCAATGCGTGTGACCATGCATTTAAAACTATGCTAAAAACACATAATATAAAACTTACCATCTTAACCATTTTAAGTGTACAGTTCATTACTTTTGCACATCTGTGCAACAGATCTAGAATTTTTTCGGCTTGCAAAACTGAAATTTTATAGCCATTGAGCAACAACTCCCCATTCCTCTTTTGCCCCAGCCCTTGGCCATCAGTATTTTATTTTCTTTTTTTTGGTTTTTTTAATTCATTCATTCATTCATTCATTTTTAGAGAGAGAAAAAGAGAGAGTGAAAGAGGGGAGAGGAGCAGGAAGCATCAACTCCCATATGTGCCTTGACCAGGCAAGCCCAGGGCTTTGAACCGGCGACCTCAGCATTCCAGGTCATTGCTCTATCCACTGCGCACCACAGGTCAGGCTCTATTTTCTGTTTTAATGAGTTTGAATACTTTAGCTGTCTCATATTAGTGGGATCATACAGTACTTGTCTTTCTGTAACTACCTTATTTCACATATTATAATGTCCTCAAATTTCATCTGTGTTGTGGCATCTGACAGGATTTCCTTATCTATTTATTTTTTTGAGAGTACATTTATTAATGCTGGGGACAATGAAAGAAGGGAGGGGCTTGGGGTAGAAGAAGCAATAGGAAAGAACCTAGGTGATGCATTGCTTGGCTTTTTAGAAACTTTGTAGGAAAAAGTGAGCCATATTGGAGCTTCTGTTAGCTCAGAGAAGTCAGAGAAAGGGGCTGTGGAGACAGGTAAGCCTGGGCTGAGCTGCCACTTCCCATTGCGTCCCCGGTTGCCATCTCATGGTGACCCTTAGACTTCCGGGAAGAAACAATGCACTCCTGAGAGGGAAGAAAGGCATGGGCCTGCTCCAGAGAGAGCCCCTGGACGTCCTCATTTTTTAAGGCTGAATAATACCCCATTGTAAATATATACCATATTTTCTTTATTCTAACTTATGTGGATGGACATTTGGGTGGCTTCCACCTCTGAGATACTGTGAATAATGCTGCAGTGAATATGGGTGTGCATACACCTCCTCACTTTGCATATGTGCCCAGAAATGGGATTGCTGGATCATAGGTATAAGATGATATTTCATTGTGACTTAAATAGGCATTTCTTTGAGAATTAGTGAAGTTGAGCACCTTTTCATAGGCTTCCTGGCCTTATGGATATCCTCCTCTCTGAAAGTCTTTTTAAAATATACATATATATATGTGTATATATGTAAGTGTATATATATATATATGTTTTATTTATTGATTTTGGAGAGAAAGGAGGTAGAGATAAAAGGGGGCAGAAGTGGAGCATCAACTCATAGTAGTTGCTTCTCACATGTCCCTTGACTGGGCAAGCCCGGGGTTTCAAACTGGCGACTTCAGCACTCCAGGTCGACACCTTATCTACTGTGCCACCACAGGTCAGGCTGAAAGTCTTTTTTTCATTAAAGAATTAATTCATTCAGAAACCATTAACTACTTGACATTGGGAGGTATAGTAGTGAGGAAGATTTAGGCAGTTCCTGCCATCAGAGTTCACATTCTAGAAGGGAAGTCAGAGAGGAAGCCAGTAGCCATTTTGGAAAGTATCAGGAAACAGTCCAGAGATCCTGGGAGGATGTTTGCCTTAGTGGGCACAGGAGGTTTTAGAGGTCATCCGCATTTCTTGCCTCATTCCTTCTGTTACTGGAACTGTCGGCTCTCAGTTCTTGAGTTCAGCAAAGAAAGAATTCAGATTCAAGATCTCTAGTGCAAAGGGAAGTTCATTTAGCATGCAAAGTGAAAGTACACTCACATAGAAGATTCGAGAAGATTGCTCAGAGAGCTTCCATAGACTTTTAGAAAGTCACAGCAGTGGGTAGAGCATTGGACTAGGATGCAGAGGACCCAGGTTTGAAACCCCGAGGTCATCAACTTGAGCACGGGGTCGCTGACTTGAGTGTGGGATTATAGACATGACCCCATGGTCATTAGCTTGAGCCCATCGGTTGCTGCCTTGAAGCCCAAGGTCGCTGGCTTGAGCAAGGGGTCACTTGCTCTGCTGCAGCCCCCCAGTCAAGGCACATATGAGAAAGCAATCAATGAACAACTAAGGTGCCACAACAAAGAATTGATGCTTGGCCCTGGCCGGTTGGCTCAGCGGTAGAGCATCGGCCTGGCGTGCAGGGGACCCGGGTTCGATTCCCGGCCAGGGCACATTTGCTTCTCCACCCCTCCCCTCCTTCCTCTCTGTCTCTCTCTTCCCCTCCCGCAGCTGAGGCTCCATTGGAGCAAAGATGGCCCGGGCGCTGGGGATGGTTCCTTGGTCTCTGCCCCAGGCGCTAGAGTGGCTCTGGTCTCGGCAGAGTGACGCCCCAGAGGGGCAGAGTATCGCCCCCTGGTGGGCAGAGCGTCGCCCCCTGGTGGGCGTGCCGGGTGAATCCCGGTCGGGCACATGCGGGAGTCTGTCTGACTGTCTCTCCCCGTTTCCAGCTTCAGAAAAATACAAAAAAAAATTTTTAATTAATTAATTAAAGAATTGATGCTTCTCATCTCTCTCCTTTCCTGTCTGTCCCTATCGGTCCCTCTCTCTGTCTCTCTCTCTGTCTCTGTCACATACACACACACACAAAAGTCACAGAGGCAGAAGAAGTGAGCCAGCTGGGCTGCACTGACTCAGGAAACAAGTTACAGAGGCCCATGGAGAGAGGTTCCAGGGATTAGCCTGGGACAAACTGCTGCTGCCCTTAGAGCTTAAGAGAAAGAAAGCAAAGACTCACATGCCTGAAGAAAGAAAGCATGGGCATGCTAGAGAGAGAGTGCACACCGGGTTCTTTGCCTTAAGGGTTTTTGTCTGTTTTCTAAAGACAGGAATTTTAGGGAAGTTTCAGGGGAGAATCCCAATAGAATATTTATTAACTTTCCAGGTGTGTCTTTAATACGCTGATTCATCAAAATGAGCATATAGGGTCAGGATCATGGTCTCTACTGATTGGTTGGCACTAGGATAGGGGTCTTTGGTCGTTGCATCTGGTCCTGATGCCAACCGTACTGTCACTTCCTCTGGTTTTGCTGCTTTTCTGAGTCTGGAGCTGAAACACAACTGAAACCTAGATGTCATCTCTAGTTTGACCAAAAACTCTGTCTCCGTGGTCAAACTCTTAAGCTTTATTCTCAAGATTGTTTGATGCTGATCAGAACCTCATTGTCCTGAGGGCTTAATGCTTAAGGCTGTGGTTGTGCAGAGGAGGAAGCTGGTGAGTCAGGGTGCTGGGTGAGGCCAGTTTGAATCAACTATCTCAGTTTCCCCGTTCCACTTGCCAAGGAATTTTCCTGGCTTCTTGTTATCCTGCCTCATTTCCTCCCCTTCAAAGCCATCAGTGGCCATTTAAGTCCCTCTCATGCTTCAAATTTCCTTTCCTTCTTCTTGGTCTCATCTCTCTGATTCAGCCAGGAAAGGTTCTCCAATTTTATTTTATTTTTATTTTATTTTATTTTATTTTTTTCATTTTTCTGAAGCTGGAAACGGGGAGAGACAGTCAGACAGACTCCCGCAGGCGCCCGACCAGGATCCACCCGGCACGCCCACCAGGGGGCGATGCTCTGCCCACCAGGGGGCGATGCTCTGCCCATCCTGGGCGTCGCCATATTGCGACCAGAGCCACTCTAGCGCCTGAGGCAGAGACCACAGAGCCATCCCCAGCGCCCTGGCCATCCCTGCTCCAATGGAGCCTTGGCTGCGGGAGGGGAAGAGAGAGACAGAGAGGAAAGCGCGGTGGAGGGGTGGAGAAGCAAATGGGCGCTTCTCCTGTGTGCCCTGGCCGGGAATCGAACCCAGGTCCTCCGCACGCTAGGCCGACGAGGTTCTCCAACTTTAAAGACTTGTGTGATTAGATTGGTCGCACCTGAATAATTCAAAATGCTGTGCCCATTTCAACATCCTTAATCATATCTGCAAAGGCTTTTTTGCCTTGTAAGGTTTTGTTAATTTTTTAAAAGTATTTGTTGCCCTGATTGGGTACTCAGTGGTTAGAGCAGGGGTCCCCAAACTACGGCCCGCGGGCCGCATGCGGCCCCCTGAGGCCATTTATCCGGCCCCCGGCGCACACCCGGAAGGGGCACCTCTTTCATTGGTGGTCAGTGAGAGGAGCATAGTTCCCATTGAAATACTGGTCAGTTTGTTGATTTAAATTTACTTGTTCTCTATTTTAAATATTGTATTCATTCCCATTTTGTTTTTTTACTTTAAAATAAGATATGTGTAGTGTGCATAGGGATTTGTTCATAGTTTTTTTATAGTCCGGCCCTCCAATGGTCTGAGGGACAGTGAACTGGCTCCCTGTGTAAAAAGTTTGGGGACCCCTGGGTTAGAGTGTCATCCTGATATACCAAGGCTTTAGGTTCAATCCCCAGTTATGGCACATACAAGAACCAACCAATGAATGCACAAGTAAGTGGAACAACACATCAATCTATCTCTCTCTACAATCAATAGATTAAATTTAAAAGTGTTTGTTTCATTGATCTTTTCCTATTGTTTATAATTTTCTATTTTATTTATTTCAACTTTAAATTTTTTAATTGATTTTAGAGAGAGAGGGAAAGCAGAGAGAGAGAGAGAGAAACATTGATTTGTTATTCCACCCATCCATGCATTCATTTGGTTAATTCTTGTATATTTCTTGTATATACCCTGATCCAGGATTGGGAAGATGCTCTAACCAATGGAGCTACCTGGCCAGGGTGATTTCAACTCTTATCTCTATTATTCCCTTCCTTTTGCTTACTCTGGGTGTAATTAGCTTTCTTTTTTCTTTCTAATTTCTTAAGATAAAAGTTCAGAACATTGCTGTTAAACCTTTCTTCTTTTCTAGTATAAATATTTAATGCTTTAGTTTTCCCTTAACATGCTGACTTAGCTACATCCACACATTGTGATATATTGTGTTATTCAGTTTCATTCGGTTCAAAATATCTTCTCATTTCCTTTGTAATTTTTATATGATCTGTGGGTTATTTAGAAGTGTGTTAATTTTCACAAGTTTTGATGATTTGTCAGATCTGTTTTATTGATTTTTACTTAATTGTTTCAGTAATAAAACATACTTTTTATATCAATCAAACATTAATTAATTAGTTAATTTAGAGAGAGGAGAGAGAGAAACGGGGAGGAACAGGAAGCATCAACTCATAGTAGTTGCCTCCCGTATGTGCCATAACCAGGCGAGCCCAGGGTTTCAAACCAACGAACTCAGCACTCCAGGCGAACGCTTTATCCACTGCACCACCAAAAGTCAGAAAAACTATTTCTTTTGCTCCCATGCTGGATTTTTAAAAAGATTTTATTTACTGAGTTTTAGAAAGAGAGAAGGGGAGGGTGGAGCAGGAACCATCAATTTATAGTAGTTGCTTCTCGTATGTGCCTTGAACAGGAAGGCCCAGCATTTCAAACCGGCGACCTCAGCAGACCAGGTTGATGCTTTACCCACTGCACCACCATAAGTCAAGTTAAATTTATTGAGAATTAATTTATTGCCTAGATTATGAGCCCATAATCATATTAAGAGATGATCAAGCCCATTAACAAACTTAGACTCTATTATAATTACCCCTGATGTTTGACTGATAACTAAAATGTACCATTTCATTCAATCAAATTTGAATGCATAGCCTGACCTGTGGTGGCGCAGTGGATAAAGCATTGATCTGGAATGCTGAGGTCGCCGGTTCAAAACCCTGCACTTGTCTGGTCAAGGCACATATGGGAGTTGATGCTTCCTGCTCCTCCCCCCTTTCTCTCTCTCTCTCTCTCTCCTCTCTAAAATGAAAAATAAATAAACAAATAAAAATTAAATAAAAAAAAATGTTCTCTTAAAAAAAATTTTTTATGGCCCTGGCCAGTTGGCTCAGTGGTAAAGCATCGGCCTGGCGTGCAGGAGTCCCAGGTTCGATTCCCGGCCGGGGCACACAGGAGAAGCGCCCATTTGCTTCTCCACCCCTCCCCCTCTCCTTCCTCTCTGTCTCTCTCTCTTCCCCTCCCGCAGCCAAGGCTCCATTGGAGCAAAGTTTGCCTGGGCGCAGAGGATGGCTCTGTGGCCTCTGCCTCAGGCGCTAGGATGGTTCTGGATGCAACAGAGCGACGCCCCGGATGGGCAGAGCATCGCACCCTGGTGGGCATGCCGGGTGGATCCTGGTCGGGCGCATGCGGGAGTCTGTCTGACTGCCTCCCCATTTCCAGCTTCGGAAAAATGCAAAAAAAAAAAAAAAAATTTTTTTTTTTTTTTATAATTTTTTTCAAAGTTCATTTATTTATTTATTTATTTTTATTAATTTTAGAGAGAAGAGGGAGAGACAGAGAGAGAGAGAGAGAGAGGAGAGACAGAGAGAGAGAAGGGGGGAGGAGCTGGAAGCATCAACTCCCATATGTGCCTTGACCAGGCAAGCCCAGGGTTTCGAACCAGCGACCTCAGCGTTTCCAGGTCAACGCTTTATCCACTGCGCCACCACAGGTCAGGCAAAAAAAAAAAAAATTTTTAAAGTTTGAACGTATTTAAGTAAGCCATTATGATGCTTTATGAGACCTACAGCCTGAAACCAGTAATGGAGGTGAAAGTTCTATTGAATGCCTTCTTCAAGAGTCCAGTGTTATGTATTTTTAGAAATAAATGTGTTGGTCACCCTCAATAATGTTTGGAACTCTGAAGAGGACAAAGAGTGTCTTGGTGAGGCCCTGTACTGAGGCTTTAGTATGTGCAGAGATATGTCTGACCTTGATTTATATTTTGGGTATCTGTGAAACAAGAACATTTCAACAGTTATTTATGCCAAAGGGGTGACTTTGAATAAGAGGTTGTTGTCGTTGGTTGGGCCAGACAGCTAGATCAATGACAAGGGCCTGAAAGTCTGAAAAAATGTGCAGCTAATGCCACTTTGTTGGTCAGGACATCCTTTATTGCTAAGGTGACTTTTGATATTTGGAAAATTGTGTGGACCCTTGGGACTTGTTCTTTATCAGAGATGTCTGTAAGGGTTGGAAGGCACAGAGAGAAAGCAAGGCTCAGCCCTGGTTGGTTGGCTCAGTAGATAGAGCACCGGCCCAGCTTGCAGAAGTCCTGGGTTTGATCCCCTGTTAGGGCACACATGAGAAACAACCATCTGTTTCTCTCCCCTTCTCTCTCCCTCTTCCCCTCTCCCAGCCAGTGGTTCGGTTGGTTCCAGCATCAGCCCGAGCACTTAGAACAGCTGGGTTGATTTGGCCCTAGGCAGGGGTTGCCAGGTGCATCCCAGTGAGGAGGCGTGAGGGAGTCTATCTCCCCTCCTCTCACTTAAAAAGAGAAGGAAGGAAGGAAGGAAGGAAGGAAGGAAGGAAGGAAGGAAGGAAGGAAGGAAGGAAGGAAGGAAGGAAGGAGAAGGGAAGGAGGGAGGGAAGGAAGGAAAGAGGGAGGGAGGGAGGGAGGGAGGGAGGGAGGGAGGGACGGAGGGAAGGAAGGAGGGAGGGACGGAGGGAGGGACGGAGGGAAGGAAGGAGGGAGGGAGGGAAGGAAGGAAGGAAGGAAGGAGGGAGGGAAAGAGGGAGGGAGGGAGGGAAGGAAGGAGGGTGGGAGGAGAAGAAAAGAAAGGCTCCTCGGGTATGACAGTTCTGCTGTCATCCTTAAAGTATATGAATTTCCTTAGCAAAGGACTCAGTTGATTCCAAGGGACTCCCCAAGTAGCCAAGGGATCTGGGAGAGAAACGACCTCCTCTAGTACTGCGGTATTAGGCCAGGAACTGAAGACAGGAGAGGCTACCCTCTCCTTCAGGTGGGGTATGCTATGGGACCAGGTTTTGCTCTTTCCTGTACATATCATTTTTATTTTAGCAAGGAGGTATCTATGGCCACACTAGTCTTGTGGGTGAGTTGTTATGGAGCAATAGAAAACTGGAATAAATAATAGTCAATATTTATTGAGTACTAACCACCATAGCACTTCTATTTTTTTATGGCTATGAGTGTGTGTGTGTGTGTGTGTGTGTGTTTAGCACTCACGCAAGTGAGAGCAAGAGTGAGAGAGCAAGAGCGGGGGTGGGGGAGACAGGGAGAGAGCTGAGAAACAATCAACTTGTAGATATTGTTTACTTGTTCATTGATTACTTCTCATACATGCTTTGATCAGGGGCTCTTGCTGAGCCACTGACCCCTTGCTCAAGCCAGCAACCATGGGTCATGTCTATGATCCCATGCTCAGGCTGGTAAGCCTGCACTTAAGCCAGCGACTTCAGGGTTTCAAACCTGGGACCTCAGCGTCCCAGGTCAATGCTTTGCTCACTGTGCCACCACTGGTCAGGCTGAGTTTTGTGGGGGTGTTTTGTATTTTTCCGAATTTAGAAGCGGGGAGACAGTCAGACTCCCGCATGCGCCCGGCCAGGATCTACCCGGCATGCCCACCAGGGGGCGATGCTCTGCCCATCTGGGGTGTTGGTCCGATGGCCGGAGCCATTCTAGCGCCTGAGGCAGAGGCCATAGAGCCATCCTCAGCACCCGGGCAAACTTTGCTCCAATGGAGCCTTGGCTGCGGGAGGGAAAGAGAGAGATAGAGAGAGAGGAGAGAGGGAAGGGTGGAGAAGCATATGGTTGCTTCTCCTGTGTGCCCTGACCGGGAATCAATCCCGGGACTTCCACACACCAGGCTGATGCTTTACCACTGAGACACCTGGCCAGGGCCTGAGTTTTGTTTTCTATGTTTAAATTTACTTTGTTTCTGGAAAAAACCTGATATTCTCTGGTCAGGTCTGAGAGTGGTGAAGAGAAGGTCTTTAGAGACAGGTAGAAAGAATTGGACTCATGGCTCTGCACTCACTGCTTAACCTCAGTCTTAGTCACCAGCTCTGAGCCCCAGTTTCCTTTTCTTTAAAACCCAGATAACAGGCCCTGGCTGTGTAGCTGAGTTGGCTGGAGCTTCATCTGGATATGCCAAGGTTGCTGTTCAGTCCCCGTTCAGGGCACATACAAGAATCAACCAATGACGGCATGGATGGGTGGAGCAGCGATCGTGTTTCTTTCTCTCTTTCTCCCCCCCTACCCTTCCTCCCTCTCTGAAAATCAATTTTTTAAAAAAACCTCAGATAATAATCCCTTGAGACAATTACATGAGATAATATATGGAAATAGCTTATCATAATGTCTGTCATGTGGTAAGCCTTCAACAACTGTTAGCTATACTTTTCTACCTGATCTGCATCTCAGTTATTTACTCTCTGTGGGCCAAACTGAACCTCAGTTTCTTCCTCCGTTATATGAGGAAAAGAATAATAAGCATCTCAGAGTTGTTCTGAAACCTCTCCCAGTGTTTCACACAGCAGTACTTAGACCCTCAGAGCAGGGCACAAACACCAAGGACCACCCAAGTCACCATCACGGGGCCTCCAACACTCTGGAAAAACATCTCTATAGTGTAGCAGCTCCTATAGTACAATTCAACATACACTCTTGCTCTACCCAGTTCATCGTCATCCCAGACATGGTGTCTGAGTACTCTCAGCCTGGGCTCTTTTGCATAACATAGTGATTAAAAGTTTGCTGTCCTGGAGTCAGACTGTCCTGTGTTTTTTGTTTGTTTGTTTGGTTGGTTTTTGTCCTGTGTTTTAATCCTAGGTCTTCCTCTTATTAGCTATGTCAACTGGGACAAATTACTTATCCCCTCTAAAATGTAAATTCACACTGGGACTTCCAATGTACCCTCACAGAGAAGGCTAACTCCAACCCTTGAAGTTGAGAGAATAAAAAAGTTACTGGATAACCAAATTAGATTTTAAAAATAAACTTACTATTTTTAGCCACATGTTCTGTCACAAAAAGAAGAAGAAATCTCACATTTCCATTTCCAAATGGGGTGGAGCTATATCATGGAGAATTTAATTTAGACCCAAGATGACATATTTAGCAGCTGGGGTCACTCAAAGAAAACTAATAACTAAGAGGCCGTATTATTGGGGCCTCCAAATGCGAAAGGCAGCTTCACCTGGACGAAATGGCTTGACGATATAGTCGTGGGTAGACAGGAAGATAGCTGGATCAGTGGTTTTCAAATGTTTTTGATCAATACCACATTTATTCATATTTATATATGAGGAGAGAATATGTACTGGGTCATCATAGTACATTCTAGTGTCTTGCTGATCTATTGTATATCAAGTTTTAAAGTGCTGGTCACAATTCACTAAATTCTTTACATAGCTCATCAGTGAGTCACAACTGCAGTTTGAAAATTCCACTCTAGATTATTTCTTTCTATCCCTTTCAGTATAAACTCAAGAAAGGCTAATTCTTATTCTGTCTTTGCTATTTCAACCTAAATCTCCCAGAGTTACAAAAATTACAATTCTCCCAAATAACCAGGGGAAATTTGACTAGAATTGTCTTGATATTGCCTATGGCTATTGCTTCTCCTTGACAGTAAACCATAATAATAATAATGGCATGGTTATGGAGACTGGCCACTTGGATTGAATTCTGGATCTACCTCTAGTGGACTATCTCACCTGCCTGGGTTCCTTCATTTATATACTGGCAATAATAATAATAATAATAATAAATAAAAATTTGCCTCTTGGGTAAGCAAAGTAAGGCCTGAGATATAGTAAGTGCTCAGAAATGTTAGAAACTACGTTATTTATTACTTTTTAAGCTGTCAGTATTGTTTTTTGCAGCAGAGACCTGAAAGTAACTTAGCCATAAGCAGCATTAAACTAAGGAAAAAACTAGGCATCTTCCTAGTTTCTCGTTTGACCTGCCTTACCGTGGACAGGCACTAGAGGGTACTCCACGCCCAGAAAGCCACATGTTTGCAGGCCGGTTAACTGCCAGGGAACACTTAAGATTACTCCTCCTGAAACTCTTCCTTGAGTTTGGTGATTTAAAGTGAAGTCGCTGCTGCATTGGTTCCGAAAGGGAAGACTCTAGGAGAATTGAGAGGGGACAGCAAGTAGCTGTATCGAGCAGAAATCTGGCTTCTTCAAACTTTCACTAATTGACTTTCAGCTGGGCTGTGACCTTCTGGGAAACTAGGGTAGTGCCTTGCTCATCCATGAGCTGGGGTCTAACACACACAGTGTCTGGCACACTGTAAGCACTTCGTAAGTATTTATGGAATGGGACCATCCAATGGGAGCATCTGAGACCTAAATAGTTCTAACTATAAATTTACAGATGCTGGTATGTTATGGGGGCATTATGGGAGGCCTCAGAGGGTTTGAGATTGGGGAGGGTTGGTGAGAATTGCTTCCTGAATTTAAGAACAAAGAAATATCTTTTCTTCTACATCAAGCTTCTTGTTTCATTTCCTTCATGTCCTCCAAATGGAATGATTTCCAGGTTTTTGCCAAGTTGTTCACTCCCTACAGAATCATAGGAAGGTGAATAATAGTTTAGTACCTACTGGGTTCAACCATCTCTTATTATCTCTAGCATATCATTTAATTATGTCTTTATCTCATTTAATTCTCACAAAAAACCCTGTGAGACTAAGGTTATTATCTACATTTTACAGATTAAGTTATGGTCAAGTTTCATAGCTGGTCCAATGTCACACCACGAGGGGATAGCCAGGCCAACACTTGAACCATAATAATCTAGCTTCAAAAGATGCTTCTTAAAAATTTTCCTTAAAAAAAGAATAACAATAGCCTGACCTGTGGTGGCGCAGTGGATAAAGCGTCGACTTGGAAATGGAAATGCTGAGGTCGCCGGTTCAAAACCCTGGGCTTGCCTGGTCAAGGCACATATGGGAGTTGATGCTTCCAGCTCCTCCCCCCTGTCTCTCTCTTCTCTCTCTCTCTCTCCCTCTCGCTCTCCTCTCTAAAATGAATAAATAAAATAAAAATTAAAAAAAAAAAACAACTAACAGAATAGAGCAGGGGTAGTCAACCTTTTTATACCTACCGTCCACTTTTGTATCTCTGTTAGTAGTAAAATTTTCCAACCGCCCACCAGTTCCACAGTAATGATGATTTATAAAGTAGGGAAGTAACTTTACTTTATAAAATTTATAAAGCAGAGTTACAGCAAGTTAAAGCATATAATAATAATTACTTACCAGGTACTCTATGTCGGATTTTCGCTAAGTTTGGCAGAATAAATCTTTATTAAACAACTTACTATAGTTAAATCTATCTTTTTATTTATACTTTGGTTGCTCTGCTACCGCCCACCATGAAAGCTGGAACGCCCACTAGTGGGCGGTAGGGACCAGGTTGACTACCACTGGAATAGAGGGTCCTAGATACTCTACTAAATGTTTTACAATTTTTAACTGAATTTAAGTCATTTTTAAATTTTTTTATTTTTATTTATTGATTTTAGTAAGAGAGAAACAGGAACATCGAGCTGTTTCTGTATGTGTCCTGACCGGGGATCGAACCAGCAACCTCTGTGCTTCAGGACCATGCCCCAACTGAGCTATCCAGCCAGGGCTCATTTAAGTCATTTAATGATCACACACACCTATCTGTCAAACCACAAAATGGGAAAAAATGTTTACAAATCATAGCTCCAATAAGAGTCTTATATTCAGAATATATGAAGAGCTCTTATAATTCAAAAATAAAAAGACAAATAACCTAATTTAAAATTGAGAAAATGATTGGAATAGACATTTATCCATAGAAGATATACAAATAGCGAATAAGTACATGGAAAGATAGTCAACATCATTAGTTATTAAGAAAATGTAAATCAAAACCACAATCACACACCACTTCACACCCACTAACACAGCTAATCAGAAAGACAATAGCCTGACCGATGGTGGCACAGTGGATAGACCATTGACCCGGAACACTGAAGTCCAGAGTCACCCGCTTGAGTGCAGGGTCCCTGGCTTGAGTGTGGCACCATCAACATGAGCTCAAAGGTCACTGGCTTGAGCAATGGGTCACTGGCTTGGCTTGAGCCCCCCAGTCAAGACACATATGAGAAGCAATCAATGAACAACTAAAATGTAGAACTGTGAGTTGATGCTTCTGATCTCTTCCCTCACTCTCTCTCTCTCTCAAATCAATTTTAAAAAAAATAAAAAATAACAATGTCACCAAGGACGTAGAGAAATTGGAACCCTCATCTCTTCCTGGTGGGAATATGAAATGGTGCAGCCACTATGAATAACAATTGGGCAGGTCCTCAAAAAGTTAAATATAGAGTTACCATAAGACCCAGAAATTCCACTCTTGAGTAGATGCCCAAGAAAATTGAAAACATATTTATATAAAACTTTACATAATGTTCTTAGCAGCATTTTTCATTATAGCCATAACAATTCAAATGTCTATCAGCAGATCAATGGATAAACAGAGTGTGGTATATTCATGCAATGGAATATTATTCTACCATAAAAAGTAATGGAGGCGCTGGCTGGTTGGCTCAGCAGTAGAGCTTCAGCCCGGTAGAGTGGAAGTCCTGGGTTTGATTTCCGGACAGGGCACACAGGACAAGCGCCCATCTGCTTCTCCACCCTTCCCCCTCTCCTTTCTCTCTGTCTCTCTCTTCCCCTCTTGCAGCCAAGACTCCATTGGAGCAAAGTTGGCCGGGGCGCTGAGGATGGCTCCATGGCCTCCGGCTCAGGTGCTAGAATGGCTCCAGCCTCAGTGGAGCAATGCCCCAGATGGGCAAAGCATCCGCCCCCGGGTGGGCATACTGGGTGGATCCTGGCCAGGTGCATGCCGGAGTCTATCTGACTGCTTCTCCGCTTCTAACTTCGGAAAAATACAAAAAAAAAAAGTAATGGAGTACATGCCTGACCTGTGGTGGTGCAGTGGATAAAGTGTTGACCTGGAACGCTGAGGTCACCAGTTCGGAGCCCCAGGCTTGCCTTATCAAGGCACATGCAAGAAGCCTTCCCACTCCTCCCCCCTCCCATCTTTGCTCTTCCTCTTCTCTCTCTAAAAATCAATAAATAAAATCTAAAGAAAAGAAAAAGAAAATTCTGAAAAAAAAGTAGTGGAGTACAAATACATGCTACTACATGGATAAACCTTGAATGAAGGGAAAGAATTGTAAGTGAAAGAGGCCAGGCACCAAAGGCCCCATATGGTGTGATCCATTTGTATTCAATGACCAGCTAGGCAAATCCATTGAGATTTGTACTTTTCAGGGGCTAGGGAAAGGGGCGGTAGGAAGTGACTGCTAATAGGTTCAGATTTCTTTTGGAATGACCAAAATGTTTTGAAATTAGTGCCGATGGCTACACAACTTTGTGACTATACTACAAACCACCAAACTGTACACTTTAAAATGGCGAATTTTATGGTAGGTAAATTATATCTCAATAAGAGTGTTCATAAATTATGTGCCAGTGACTATGCTGTACATGTAAAACAAATATATTATTAAATGTAAACTATAATTGAAAAACTATTTTAAAAGTTAAAAAGGAAAGAACAAAGCAAAAAAGAAGTTGATAGTCTCCTCATCTGTAGCTCAGTGGTTCTCAGATATTTTAGTCTCACCCCCCCCCCCCCGCCCCCGCATACACTTACAAATTACTGACATCACAAAAGAGCTTCTGTTTGTGTTTTGTCTTTGTTTTTACGTTTATGTTAACAACCCATTGACACTCACCATGTTTACACAGAAATTTAAACTGAGAATTTTTAAAGCATTTATTTAATGCATTTAAAATAACATTAACAAGTTATATATATGTTAACATCAGTAACAGTTTATGAAAAATAACTATATTCCCCTCCCCCCAAATAGAAGAACAGCATTGTTTTTGCACTTTTGCGGGCAGATTCTCATAGCTGCTTCTGCATTCAGACCATTGTGCTATGTTGTTTTGGTTTAAATATACGCAAAAGAATCTGACTCACACAGGTAGGCAGTTGGGAAAGGGAGGAGCGTTTTATAGCCTTTTTAAGTAATTGCAGACATTTTTCTTAAATACCATACCCAACCTGGACAACCAGTAGCTTCTTTTTTGGAATTATCATTCTTTTAATTTTTTTAAATTTTATTTTGGTAGGTTTTTTATTGATTAATTTTAGAGAGAGAGGAAAGGAAAGAGAGAAACATCAATTTGTTGTTCCACTTATTTATGCATTCGTTGGTTGGTTCTTGTATGTGCCCTGATGGGATTGAACCCAGCAACCATGGGGTATTGGGGCCATGCTCCAAATAACTGAGCTACCTGGCAGGGCTTATTTTAGTAGTTTCTTAAAGTTTGTTGCAATGTGGAATCTAAAATCTATCAATGAACTTCTCATTCTGTTACATTCCATTCCATTGGTCTATAATATACCTTTGAATAGACACTTTGGTTGTTTCCATGTCTTGGCTGTTGTGAATAATGCTGCAATGCACATAGGGGTACATATATTTTTACAAATAAGTTGTTTCAAATTTTTCAGGTAGATATATTCAGAACAGGATTTGCTGGGTCATATAATAACTCTATTCTTAATTTGTTTTAGGAAACTTCATACTGTTTTCCATAGTTATTGCACCAATTTACATTTCCACCAGCAACCTATGAGGCTTCCCTTTTCTCCACAGCCTAACACTTCTTGTCTTGTTGATAATAGTCATTCTAACAGGTGTGAGGTGATATCCCATTGAGGGTTTGATTTGTATTTCTCTTACAGATAGTGAAGTTGAGCATTTTTGCATATATCTCTGGCCATCTGTATGTTTTTGTGTTTTGGGGGGTGGGGGTATCTGTTCAGGTCCTCTGTCCATTTTTAAATTGAATTGTTTGGTTTTTTGTTGTTGTTGAGTTATAGGAATTCTTATATGTTTTAAACATTAGCTCCTTATTGGAGTTATCATTTGCAAAACTGTATCTTCTCCCATTTGGTTGGTTGCCTTTCTGTTTTGTTGATGGTTTCTTTTGCTGTGCAGAAGCTTTTTAGTTTGATGTAGTCCTGTTCATTTATTTTTGCTTTTACTTCCCTTGCCTTTGAAGGCAAGTTCACAAAAAACCCTCTGAGACCAAGCTCCATAAGTTGAGTACCTATGTTTCCTTTTATGTATTTTATTGTTTAAATTATCACAGATTTTTTTAAAAAAACATTTTTTCAAGGAAAAATGGTTTTCCATAAAAAAGTGGTTAGTTTAGCTCACAACTCAAACAAGTGGTTTTCCTAAGGAGAACCACTGTGCTTTGGTGTTCAATAGAAATACTTTATGTCTACTTCTTATTTCATGTGCACAAGAGTTTTGAGGTGTAATAAAACTCTCGATCTGTATTGCTTTTTCAAGGACACTCTGAACGAGAACTGGCTTTTGTCTTGTCTTCCTGCCAGTGCATGATGGTGAAGAATGCAATGACTTTTATTCGGTGCCACAGCAAATTTTATCCCTCATTGCTCTTCCACCATCATTGTAAATGGTGTCAATGTCAATGCAGTGAAAAAGACAAATAAGTACTTATTGTTTGATTTCACAGTCCTCCTGGAAGAGTCTAGAGCCCCCAAGGGGTCTGTGGACCAGACTTTAAGAACCACTGCTCTAGGTGGCTCACCCAGTCAAACATTTTAATGGAGCACATGGTGTATGTTGCATCTTATTCTAGGCCATGGGGACACAGGGAAAAAAGGCAGTGCCTTGCATTCTCAACAGGAAACAGACAATAAACATGTACACACAAAGAAACCAGAAAGTTTCAGATAGGGATGCCACAAAAGTGAAAGAATATTATTGGGAATGGGGACAATACTAGACAGGTCAGGGAAGACCTCTCTGAGGTGACATTTGAATGGGGATCTAGTTGATAATGAAAAGAAGATAGTCTGATGGGATCCTTGTTACAGTGCAGAGCTCAAGAACGCAGGGTATGACGTGCTTCCCCTCCAGGCTGCAGGTCACACTGACTCAGAAGGCATCAATGCACAGGGTTGGAAAGAATCCAAAACCTGTGTTCTCATTCCTCTTTCTATCAAGGTAATCTCCTTACTTCTCTGAGCTTCAAGTTCCAAGTTCCTTATCAAAAATGAGGATGGTAAGAGCTGCCTGGCTCACCCCACCGTCAGAGTGGAGTTCCAAGGACCTAAGGATGCACTGGGAAGTTCTTTACATTGTATATCTGAGTGTTGCCTACTCAGCCATGCTCGGCCACCTTCGTGTGCAGACAGCAGGGCTGCAGGCTCTCTCAGCCCAGTGCAAGGTCAGCTCAGCCAGCTTTCTCCCCAGCCTCCTTCCCTTTCACAGGAATCTTGGCTGAGTCAGAGCTCTTCCCTTTCAAATGGGAACTGAGGAGAATAAGAAAACGGACCTGACATCCGTCCTTATTTGTGAAAACATTTCATTGCTTTCTAAAGGTAATCCGAGCTCATTGAAATCTTTTAAAATACGGTCTCCTAAATCAATACATTTAAATTGCTAACAAGCCTGTCTTCTTTGTTTTTTTGTTTGGTTGGTTTTGTGTGTTGTTGTTTTTTTGTGACAGAGACAGAGATAGAGAGAGGAACAGATAGGGACAGAGAGAAAGGAAGGGAGAGAGATGAGAAGCATCAATTCTTCATTGTGGCTCCTTAGTTGTTCACTGATTGATTTCTCATATGTGCCTTGATTGAGGGGGGGGGGGCTACAGCAGACTGAATAACCCTTTGCTCAAGCCAGCAACCCCGGGCTCTAGCTGGTGAGCCTTGTTCAAACTAGATGAGCCCGCGCTCAAACTGGAGACCTCAGGGCCTCGAACCTGGGTCCTCCACATCCCAGTCCCACGCTCTATCCACTACGCCATCGCCTGGTCAGGCTGCCTTCTTTGTTCTTATCCAAGGCATAGAATAAAATGCCAATGTCTGCACAGGAGACTAAAGAACCCCTCTTCACTCCACCCTATCCCATACCTCCCTCCAGACTGCTCCTGGGCTCGTCCTGTTGTTTCACCAACTTCGAATTATTGTGTGAGACATTATGTCACATCTGCAGCTTGCTCCTGGGGTGCATCCGATGTTTGGCTGAATCGCAAAAAAGGTCTCCTGTACATTGCTCCCCATAGCGGTTCTCTTATGTGAAGAAATGTACACGGTTATGTTAAGATACGCTGTTCACTTTGGTTCTCAGCGTGTTTAACTCACTTTATTTAGCAGAGAGTGAATGGAGGTGCAAAGCCACATAGGAACTAAGTGCTGAAATACTGATTTTTAACTCAGTTTCTTTTGCCATTCTGGCCATAAAACGTGGACAGCAGGTAGGAAGGGGATGAGACGCCCGGGAGAAGCCCAACCTCGCACCTGGCGCCTAGAGGCCGGCCGGCCGGAAGGGCCAGAGTGCGCGAGCGGAATTAACCCCTCTAGGCCCGGATCCGGCGCGCAGTGGATGCCAGGGGGAGGTACAAGAGCAGCTGCATTTGGTGGCGGCTACCACAAAGTGCCCCCCCATACACACCGCCAGAGAACTAGTGGCATTTGGTCTAGAATTAGTTAAGATGTCCCACGCGGGGCTCAGGTTCAGCTCTAAGGACGTCCCGAGCCTGCCCCAGGTGGCCAGCATCCTAAGCGAGGCGAGGCTGGAGGTCCTCAGGTCCCCAAACACGTTGGGAGACTGCGCGACAAGGGGAGGCCCGGGAGATGCCCAGGGAAGGGGAACACAGCAGACAAAGTCCTCAGTTCTGGCTCCTTCTGATCAAACGCTGAGTGAGAGGAGCGATGTGGCCTCACCCTAGGTGGCCCAGGTGGGCACAGAGATCTCGAGGTGCCGCCGCTTCTCCTGCCCTCTCTGCCTTGCTCGGAGGGCCAGCGGGGCGGTTCCAGCCTTGGGCAGGCCGCGGGCCCCGGGAGCTGCGCGGGTGCCTCCGCTGCTCCGGCGGCCGCCAGGGGGCAGTGTTTGGCCGCAGGTGAGCAGGGGAGCAGACAGTTGCTGAATCTGGTTCCTCCGGTTGGCCTTTGTCCCCCTACCAATCTGTCTGGATTTGTTCACCCGCCATTATCTGTGTTCTTGCTTAGCGAGACCTCCACAGCTTTCCAGGTCCCCCAGCCTGCCCCTCCTAAGTAAAGATACCTGCACCCCTGCTAAGCATACATCACTCCTCCTATGGATAATTACTTCCTGGCTTCATGCTCCACAGTAGTGCCAAATTAGGAAGAGAGTGCGGCTTGGAGCCAAGCTTGGGTTCAGGTTCCTGCTCTATCAATTACCAGCTGTGTGACTTTGGGCAAATCATTTTGCTTCTCTGTGTCAATTTCTCATCTTCAAAAATGAGCTGATGACGATAATAGCTGTTATCCCACAAGCCAAAGATTTACATGCCATATGCTTTATATATTATCGTCTCGGGCTTCAGATGAGAAAACTGTGTCTCTGAGAGACGACTGGCTGTAGAAAGTAGCACAGCTGGCATCTAAACCCAGGACCTCCCTTTCCACCATGCTACCCTGTAGTGAGAATTAAAATATAAAAATTTTAGTCCTGGCAAGATAGTATGGTTCATTAGAGCATTGTCCCAATGTGCAGAGGTTGTGGGTTCAATCCCCAGTCAGGGCATATACAGGAACAGATTGATGTTCCTGTTTCTCTCCCTTCCTCTCTCTAAAAAGTCAATCAATAATTTCCTTTTTTTTTTTTTTTTTTTTTTAAGAGAGTGGAGAGAAAGAAAGATGGGGGGAGGGGGACAGGAAGCATCAATTCGTAGATGCTTCTCATATGCGCCTTGACCAGGCAAGCCCAGGGTTTCGAACCAGCGACCTCAGCATTCCAGGTTGACACTTTATCCACAGGGCAGGCAATAGTTTTTTTTAAATGTGTAAGTACTATTCTTACAGTAGTCTCTTCTGACACTTTGGCCTGGATCTTGGTGGGTGCTTGCTCCTACAAAGAAGAAAAGGAGGGGAAGACGTTTCTCAATTGTTAGAAATGCCGTGGATAAAGCGTGGACCTGGAAATGCTGAGGTCGCTGGTTCGAAATCCTGGGCTTGCCTGGTCAAGGCACATATGGGAGTTGAAGCTTCCAGCTCCTCCCCCCTTCTCTCTCTCTCAGTCTCTTCTCTCTCTCTCTCTCCCCCCCCCTCTTTCCCCCCTCTAAAAATGAATAAATAAAATGAAGAAAAAAAACAAAAACAAATGCCCTGTGTGTGGGCTTTGAAACCAGCTCGCTAGAATACAAGCTCCCGAAGGGTAGGGATCTCATCTGTCTTGCTCACTGCTCTAAGCCTGCTGTTCAACATGGCCCTTGATGCATTATAGATGCACAATATATACAGAGGAGTGTATAGATTTATATACCTCTTAAAGTCATTTCAAGACAGACCCTAGCACAGAGCCATTTTTCATATCAACCATTCAATTACCAGCAAAGTGACACTAATTACTAGCTCTAATGACCATTGTCTAATTTAATTAAAAGGGTTATTGGATCTCTTGAAATTCCTACCACCCTTCCATCACCTAAGTCATGGGGATTTGATAAGTCTTTTTATTAGTATGTTCACAAGATAAATTAAGTAAGCCAGTTTAATGACTCCTTTTTGTGACCAATGACATTGGGAATAAGGTGTGGGGAAATGACAAATGTGATAAAACTCAAGTCCCTGAGAAAATGCTATGGACACGTGTCCCAGAATGCTCTCCCATGAGGCCCCAGGGCTTCCGTAACCCTGAGCCTGCCTCACCTCCATCCTCACCCTGCCTCCATGGTCCGTTTGTTTCTGTCCACAGCATTTTGAAGACCTTGATGCTTGTGGGGCTGATCATGAACTAGACCTGAAATACCAAATCCTAGACAGACATGTAAATGTTGACCAACAGGAGGGCAGAGGAAAAGCAGCTATCAGTTCAAAGTCAGTCATAGGCTCAAGAAAGAAATTGGAAAATAAAATAGGTTATTTATACTGACTCTCCCTAAAAATCCATTTTTAAAAGACAACAACACAGAATAATAAAAATGCATAGGATTTTCCCCCAGTGGGGTAGTGGAAAGAACAAAGAGCTGGATTTGAGTTTTGAATCAGCCAACTTCTTGGCTCACCCTCTCAGCTCACTGTTTTCAGCTCTAAATGGGGGCAGTCCTCGCTCTGGGGTTTCTTCCTAATTCTCAGAACATCATTTTTATTTCAGTTGTGAAGTCTTCTGTTGCTCTCTCTTTAACCTTTGATAGATTTGATTTTTCTCCCCCCAAACCTTTTTGTTGGGAAGAGTCATTAGAAAGTCTCACCCATTTAGGGATCTAACAGCTACCTATATTCCCAAATTCATCACCAGTCCTGTCTTCAATGTTCAAAAAACTTAAAAAGAAGATATAGAACTTGGATCAGAGATCCTTCTTTGACCAGTCAACTGTAGTGAGGAGGTATAGTCTGTATGAACAGCTGGTCTCTCTATGGCTCAGCTTGCTCTCCCTAATCCACTCTCCTCCCTGATGGTCTTTATTTTCCTGAATGAAATAGATTTGTTTCGATTATATTAAAAATGCATGAATATTTAAAACATCAATCAATACAGAAAAAGAATGAGAAAGAATGTAAGCACTGCCTGAAATTTTACCACTATGAAATAACTATGCAATCATTTTGGTGACCATTTCTTTCTTTGCATTTCTTTATTCCTGTTTAAGCATATTATATGTACTTGATTTATGAGACATTTATATTTTATTTATGACACATGTATAGCATAGGCCATATCCTGCCTTGAACACTATGCTCTGTAATAAGGAGTTGCTTAGAGCTTCCTTGCACATACCATCTTTTTCTTCTTTCTTCTTTTTTTAAACAAACAGGGAGTCAGGGGGTGAACATGAATTGCAATTTAAATTTTTTCATTTTTGATTTTTTTTTTTTTTCGTTTTTTTTTTCTGAAGCTGGAAACGGGGAGAGACAGTCAGACAGACTCCCGCATGCGCCCGACCGGGATCCACCCGGCATGCCCACCAGGGGAGACACTCTGCCCACCAGGGGGCGATGCTCTGCCCCTCCGGGGCACCGCTCTGCCGAGACCAGAGCCACTCTAGCGCCTGGGGCAGAGGCCAAGGAGCCATCCCCAGCGCCCGGGCCATCCTTGCTCCAACGGAGCCTCGGCTGCAGGAGGGGAAGAGAGAGACAGAGAGGAAGGAGGGGGTGGGGGTGGAGAAGCAAATGTGTGCTTCTCCTATGTTCCCTGGCGGGGAATCGAACCCGGGTCCCCCGCACGCCAGGCCGATGCTCTACCGCTGAGCCAACCGGCCAGGGCCCATTTTTGATTTTTTTAAGAGAGAAAGAAGGAGATCGGTTTCAGTATGTGCCATGATCAGGAATTGAACCCACAACCGTTGCATCCCAGGGTGATGCTCCAACCAAACGAGCTAGCTGGATAGGGGCCAAACCATCGTATTTCCAAGGAAGTTTCCCCTGAAGCCCCTAAGCGGGTCTGTGTTCTTCCGTAGCAGCTGTATCAGCATAGCACATTTTATTTTTATTATTTTTATTATTATTATTTTTTTTTTTTGTATTTTTCTGAAGCTGGAAACGGGGAGAGACAGTCAGACAGACTCCCGCATGCGCCTGACCGGGATCCACCCGGCATGCCCATCAGGGGCGACGCTCTGCCCACCAGGGGGCGATGCTCTGCCCCTCCGGGGCGTTGCTCTGCCGCGACCAGAGCCACTCTAGCGCCTGGGGCAGAGGCCAAGGAGCCATCCCCAGCGCCCGGGCCATCTTTGCTCCAATGGAACCTTGGGGAAGAGAGAGACAGAGAGGAAGGGGGGGGTGGAGAAGCAAATGGGCGCTTCTCCTATGTGCCCTGGCCGGGAATCGAACCCGGGTCCCCCGCACGCCAGGCCGACGCTCTACCACTGAGCCAACCGGCCAGGGCCAGCATAGCACATTTTATAGTAACTATCTGTGTATGAATAATTTCCCTTACTTAAACTAGAACCCCTTGGAGGGGAGGGACTATATCTTCCCTCTTTCATATACCCAACACTTGTCTCTTATATTAATTGGTTCAAGGCTAAGTGGTCTGGAGACTCAAGAATACAGGGACTTAAAGAAGAATAGAAGTTTATTTCTCTCCTGCACGGCAGTCTGAGTTGAGCAGCCCAGGTTAGTGAGGATTCTGCCCTCACACCATCATCTGAGAACTCTGGTTCCCTCCATATTGTTGCTTCACCAATTTGAGAACTTCTCCTTCACCTTGATGAAAGCCAGATAGCAGGCCCATTCCAACTTGTAGGAAGGAAGAAAAGACTTGAAAAGCACAAGCCAATGTCTTCAAATTTAGACCCAAAATGGCCCCCCTCCTTCAGCCCACATCCTATTGCTGAGAACTTAGTCATGCATGGCCTCGCTTAATAGAAAAGGAGTCTAGAAATGTGCTTTCAATTGGGCAGCCATGAATTACTCTACAATTCTATTACAGTCACCAACCCCTTATCTGCAGGTTATTTTCTAAAAGTTTTCTGTCTGGTTGGGCTGTCCCTTTCTGGTCCTTTGGCTACTTATTTATTGAGCCTGACCAGGTGGTGGCGCAGTTGATAGAGCGTCGGACTAGAATGCGGAGGACCCAGGTCCGAGACCCCGAGCTCACCAGCTTGAGTGCGAGCTTATCTGGCTTGAGCAAAAAAAAAAGCTCACCAGCCTGAACCCAAGGTCGCTGGCTCCAGCAAGGGGTTACTCGGTCTGCTGAAGGCCCGAGGTCAAGGCACGTATGAGAAAGCAATCAATGAACAACTAAGGTGTCGCAACGAAATACTGATGATTGATGCTTCTCATCTCTCCATTCCTGTCTGTCTGTCCCTATCTATCCCTCTCTCTGACTCTATCTCTGTCCCTGTATTAAAAAAATTTTTTAAACTTATTTATTGATTTTTAGAGAGAGAGAGAGAAACATTGATCTATTCCTATAGGTGCCCTGACTGAGGATCAAACCTGCAACCTCTGCACATTGGGCCAATGCTCTAACCAACCAAGCTATCCAGCCAGGGTAAGAGCAACTTTATAGGTGGACCTTTTTCCTCCCTCCCTCCCTCCCTCCCTCTTGGTCTACACTCGTTGGCATTTCTGGGTCGCTGTTCCAAGTCTTGGACATATGAAACAAAAAGAAAACTGAGAGAACTCACCACCGTATCACCACTGAGGTTGATAGCCAGCCTGTCTTCTCTCCACCTTTTTTTTTTTTTTTTTTATGAAGCTGGAAACGGGGAGAGACAGTCAGACAGACTCCCGCATGCGCCCGACCGGGATCCACCCGGCACACCCACCAGGGGGCGACGCTCTGCCCACCAGGGGGCGATGCTCTGCCCCTCCGGGGCTTGCTCTGTTGCGACCAGAGCTACTCTAGCGCCTGGGGCAGAGGCCAAGGAGCCATCCCCAGCGCCCGGGCCATCTTTGCTCCAATGAAGCCTCAGCTGCGGGAGAGGAAGAGAGAGACAGAGAGGAAGGAGAGGGGGAGGGGTGGAGAAGCAGATGGGCGCTTCTCCTGTGTGCCCTGGCCGGGAATCGAACCCGGGACTTCTGCACACCAGGCCGACGCTCTACCACTGAGCCAACTGGCCAGGGCCTTCTCTCCACCTTTTAAAGTCTTCTTACTGTTGTCTTACAGATAATGTCTAGGGTTCTAGTTACACCTAGAGAGAGAAAGGGGGAAAGTGCGTCCCCTCCATCTTCTCAGGACTGAATTCTGTGCTTTCTTGTTTTAAACCAGCCAAACTCTCTCAGGAACAAGCAGAGTGCAAGTGTATTCTTTCTCATGACTGTCGTTCAGTCTGATCTGGGTCTCGTTTTTCTTGTGGATGAAATCTCAGGCAGACCTGTAGCTGTTTCAGTCACTTTCAGTTATAAACGTGTGTGTGTGTGTGTGTGTGTGTGTGTGTGTGTGTGTGTGTGTGTGTTCAGATTGACATTAATACTCTGAACTCTTGTCCAATACAACTTTTGCCTCCTAAAGCCTGGGCCTACTACTGCAGGGCCTGTTTATGGTAGGAAAGGGGTCTCAGCTTTTTTACTGTTATTTCCCCACTTTGTTCTTAAACTCCTCCCTCATTCTCTATGTGGCAACCTCCTCCACCAGTTTTGGAGTGAGAAAAGGCAAGGAAAGATAGGGGCAAGAGAGATCTTATGAGACTGGTATAGTTTGAATCAACTGTTGGAGCTCTCTGGGAATGGGCAGTGTCCAAAAGTCAACTCTTTCTAATGGGGCATTTTGTAGGTGTTTTAGAGCCTTTCTACGTTGGGCTATTATTTAAAACCAGACCACCAATAATTAGGCAACTCTTTTTCTTGAGCCGTGAACCACCCAAGCCCAATTCTGCATTTCCTTCCTCATGCTGGTTACTGCCTACAATGTCTTCTCCTTCTCCTTCTACTATATTCTGCCCTTCCTTCAAGGCTCACATAGCTCTTCCTTCTGGAAGCCTGCCATGACTACTCCCACTACTCTTTTTGCAAGCTCCTCTCACCTTTCACTGTCAATTCTTGCTTCATTGGGGTGGGTCTTGTCTCTCCTGTGGGTACTGTGTACCTTGGGTCAGAGTGGAGAGCACAGGGCTTTGAGTCACACAGTCTGTGTTCAGACCCCTGCTCTTACTAGATAGCCACATGACTTTGGGCAGGTTAGGTCACTTCTCCAAGCCTCAGTCTTCTCATCTGAAAAGTGAGGGAATTACAATGTCACTGGTCATTCTAAGGATTCTGAGAGAGATGGAATAGGAGAGAGAAGCGAGTAGTCTCAGGCATGCTGTCACCTCGTTAAGGCCATCCACCTCTTTAACGCCATCCGGCTGGCATGTAGGAAGATGTATATTGCCCATCAGAATAGGACCTTCTCAGCATCTTTTTGCCAGGCTCAAATCTCCCAGGGCCATTTGGACAGGGTCATCCCTCTGCCAGCCTGGCCCCTCCCAGAGAGGGAGACAAGTCATGCTGATGTGGCAGAAGTGGAGATTTTGGTAAAAAGAGTTCACAGTTGTGTTCTGCTCCAGCTCAGACCTGTGTGGGGAAGCTATTCCAAAGCCAAGACAAGCAGTTTCCTGGAAAAAGAAGGCCTTGTTTCCCGACTGGCTCCTCAGCTGGCCACTGAATGACCAATAAAGCAGAGCTTATAAAAATCGACAAGCTTGGCCTTGTCACTGCCGTGGCATCCAAACACCGGTCAGTCTGGGATTTCATTTGCTGGTGGACAAAGGAGGATATGCTTCAACACATGTCCCGAGCGGCGGGGGCAGGGCGAGAGGATGGGGACAACACGTCCAGCCACACGTCTGTGTTCTCTGATGTAAACAGAGCTCATTTCTACACAGCGCCCCAACCACACTCACTTATCTGAATCTCTTAGACTCTCTGTATTTTCCCTTTGTCCTTTGACAAGCCTTGAAAAATGTGAGTTATCTAGACAATGATGATGTGTACACAGAGATCTCCTTTCTATTGATTTGAGAGACAGAGAGAAACATTGATTTGTTGGTCCACTTATTTATTCATTCAGTGGTCGGTTCTCATGTGTAACCTGACTGGGGATCGAACCCGCAACCCTGGCGTATCTGGACAATGCCCCAACCAACGGAGCAACCTGGCCTGGGCTCACAGAGACCTCTTAAAGAGGTGCAAGGGTTAAAGATGTGCTTGTTTAAGGTCTTATGGCAATCATATATGACCATACGTTCCAAGATTTGAAAGGAAACTAAAATTATAGTTCCCAAACCAGATCTTTCCCAGTGTCCAGATGTTTTGGGCATGCAAACCAAACATCTGGATTATGAGCTAGGGTTTCTTTTATTTTCCTTTCTCAGTTTATCTCCAGATGTTGGGCCTAACTGGTCAAAGGCGCAGAGAAAAGATAGAAACTTCACCCAGAGAATCTGTCCCCCAGCTTCTCCGGCTCCTCATTCCTTCTTCCTCGTCACTGCCCCCACACCCTCCCCCAACTCCCCTTCACGCGGCACCGCAGCGAGTTAAGTTCACATCCAGAAACAAGGCTGACCTTGGCAATTGAGTCTACACCGGCAGATTGGATATCTCTAAGGAAAAACTATGTTGATTGCGCAGAACCATTCCTTGCTCAGAGCAGAGACTGGAGCACCACCCTAGCAGACATCACAGGAGAGCAAGTCAGGCCAGGAACTGCAGCGGGGGGTCTCAGGGGCTGCAGGAAATCGGGGCCAGGAAGTGGGGAAGGATATCGGAGGACATGTGTGCATCCCATCGGCATCCCAGAGGTCTAGAATGAAGATGATCTCAGAAGTTAGGATCTCACCACAGGCAAGAGCAGAGACAGAGTACAACTGAAGCCTGGAGATGGGACTTTAAATGGGAGAAATATGTTAAAGAGAGGGATCAAAATCCAGCTCAGGAGGAGGAAGAGGCGACTCACCCAGGTGGTGAGTAACAGAATAAAACGTCCTCACTCCCCTGGTTTTGATTAGGGAAGACATGCTGGGAAAAGGTCAGAATGTAACTCTCCCTCCCTCCTTTAACAAAATGCTGTTGAACTCCTCTCTCTTGTAGCTATCCTACCAATGAAATGGAAGCAGGCCAGAGTGGGGAAGAGAGAGCCTCATTCTGGCTGGAACTGGACATCATTCCCTCCTCTCTGGCTGAGTTCATGGGGACACAGGTGGAAGAACTCAAGGTCAAAGTTCTTCCACCAGCAACTCTAATTGCTCCCCACCTAGGAAGGGGGGATCGGGAGCCAAGTCTATACCAGACACGCCTCTCCAGTTGTTAAGGAACCTGAAGTTAGAGGCTGGAATGTCCCCTGGCAACTGTGCCCACTACCAAGAGCAGGACAGATGTGTTCCCACTGACGACACTGTCCCCAGAGGCTGCACAGCTCAGGCGGTCGGGGTTACCTGCCCTGGAAATGCAGAGGTGGTATGGGGCGGGGGCTGCATGCACCTGAGGGCCGCTGGGGCCAAACCTCTGATGAGACTCTGCTCCAGGAACACGGAGCCTCCACATCTCAGCATCTAACCGGCCCCTGACAGCGTGGGCCAGTCTCCAGTGTGTGAGCCCTTTGGCAACCTGGTTTGGGAGTTGCCCTGAGCGCCTTCAGGCATGCACTCTCTGTGCTTCTATCTTTCCCGTTCTCACGCTCATTTCCTCTGTCTCTTTTTCTTTTTTCTTTTTTTATTTTTCTGAAGTTGGACACAGGGAGGCAGTCAGACAGACTCCCGCATGCACCCGACTGGGATCCACCCGGCACACTCACCAGGGGGCGATGCTTTGCTCATCTGGGGCATTGCTCTGTTGCAACCAGAGCCATTCTAGCACCTGAGGCAGAGGCCATGGAGCCATCCTCAGCACCCGGGCCAACTTTGCTCCAGTGGAGCCTTGGCTGCGGGAGAGGAAGAGAGATACAGAGAGGAAGGAGAGGGGGAGGGGTGGAGAAGCAGATGGGCGCTTCCTGTGTGCCCTGGCCGGGAATCGAACCCGGGACTTCTGCACGCCAGGCCGACGCTCTACCACTGAGCCAACCGGCCAGGGCTGTCTCCTTTTCTTTTTTAACTTTTAAAGTCTAATTTTCCTTTTTCTTTCTTTCTTTTTTTTCTTCTTCCTTTTTTTTTTTTTTTTTTTTTTTTTTTTTTGCAGCAGAGACAGAGAGAGTCAGAGAGAAGGACAGATAGGGACAGACAGATAGGAAGGGAGAGAGATGAGAAACATCAGTTCTTCAACCTTAGTTGTTCATTGATTGCTTTCTCATATGTGCCTTGACCGGGGGGCTACAGCAGACCGAGTGACCCCTTGCTCGAGCCAGTGACCTTGGGCTCAAACCAGATGAGCCTGCGCTCAAGTTGGCGACCTCAGAGTCTCGAACCTGGGTCCTCCGCATCCCAGTCTGAAGCTCTATCCACTGCACCACCACCTGGTCAGGCCCTTTTTCTTTCTTGCCACCTCCATCATTTTCCCTGTCTTCCTTCCTTTACCTCTCCCCATATTTCATTCTCTTCTCCCCCCTCCTTCCTTTTTATTTTTATTTTTTAAATAAATATTATCTTTATTTATTTATTTATTTTCATTTTTTAGAGAGGAGAGAGAGTAAGAGAGAGAGAGAGAGAGAAAAAAGGGGGAGGAGCAGGAAGCATCAACTCCCATATGTGCCTTGACCAGACAAGTGCAGGGTTTTGAACCAGCGACCTCAGCATTCCAGGTCGAAGCTTTATCAGCTGCGCCACCACAGGTCAGGCCTCCTTCCTTTTTATATGAACTCCAAAACTGTTTCTTCTTAGGGCTAATTCTCCAAGAAAAGAGCTGTTGGTTCTGAAATCTGTATTGCTAGTGTCTAGTTACATTTTTCTTGCTAAATTGTGTATATTTTTCAAGTTTTCATTTTTAAAAACTATCTATTATTGCCTGACCTGTGATGGTGCAGTGGATAGAGCGTCGACCTGGAACACTGAGGTCACGGTTTTGAAACCCTGGGCTTGCCTGGTCGAGGCACATATGAGAAGCAACTATTACGAGTTGATGCTTCCCATTCCTCTCTCCCTTTCTCTGTTTTCTTTCTCTCCCCCCCACCCCCTCTCTAAAAAATCAAGAAATAAATCTTTTTTAAAATAAAAACTATATATTATATATAATACAAACCAAAATAGCAGCCATTTATTTGATTTAAAAGAAAACAGAAAAATCCTTTTTTGCTATCCCCTTTTCTTTCCCTCCCTTCTCTTCTCTCCCCTCCCCCTCCCTCTCTCCCTCCCTCCCTCCCCAGCCCCTGGCCTTCCATATATCAAGTGGAGTTTTATCACCATCTGCAGGGGCAGCCCCGCAACCTGCCACAGAGTTGGTAGGTTGATGATAGTTTGTGGGTGCTGTCACCTCACAAGTTCAAGGACAGCATTAGGAATAATCCCTGGTAGCTAAACCACTTCAGAACCTTTTAAATTTTTTTTAATTTTTAAGAGAAATTCATTCACATGGGTCCATACATATATACATATAAAGTGAGAAACCTCCCTCCCTCACTGCCTCCATCTCTCCCATTCTCACCGTCGCCCCATCTCCTTAAAGGAAACCCTCATGATTAACCTCTTATCTGTCCTCCCAGATTGTCTTTCTGCCAATGAAAATTACTGTGATAATGTATTCTTTTTTTTTTAGATCTTTATTCATATTAGAGAGGGGAAAAAAGAGAGAGAGAGAGAAGGGGGGAGAACAGAAAGCATCAACTTCCATATATGCTTTGACCAAGCAAGCCTGGGGTTTCAAACCAGCAACCTCAGCATTCCAGGTTAATGCTGTATACACTGAGCCACCACAGGTCAGGCCAATATATTCTTCTTTCCCCCCTTTATTGGACAAAATGTAGACTACTACAATTCTAGTTTATATGTTTTTTTCACTTAATAATAAAACCATAATTTTATTCATAGATATTTGTTGTGTAATTGCCAGATGCCAGACATTGTGGGACAGGCGAATGAGACGCAGTCCCCATATTCAAGGCTCTTCCAGTCTAGTGAGAGAGCCTGACAGGCTCACCCACAAATAACCACGCTGTGTTTTCAATAACTGTGTTTTAAAATCACACTGTAAGTAAATCAGGAGCGGTGACGGCACAGATGGGGGAGGAGACGAACCACATCCTGATGACTCAGGGTCGGAGGGGGAATCTGAGCTGAACTTTGAAAAATCGGTAAGAGTCAGACACAGAGTTGGGAAGAGGGGCTTCCTTGTGCTCAAATATCTAGAGGTGGGAAAGTCCCGCACACAGAAAAGAGTAAAAGGTTGACCGGTGGGAGAGGATATGGGAACAAAAGTCATGTGTGCGTGGGAAGTATAGAGAAGGTAGGGTCTACAACCTGGTTTCAAGTTTTGGCTCTACTCCTTATTAGCTAGTAAATTCTTCATCTGTTAAATGGGGATTAAAATTACTACCTCCAGCATTGTGAAAAGGATCACATGAGGCAGCATTAGTGAAAACTGTAAACTATTAAGAACTGTACGGTGTGAACTGTTAAGGCTGAAGACACGAATAGAAATTTGACTTTCTATGGTCTTTGGGGGGACATAGTACATAATTTAGGCTTTATTATTTTTTAATGTTTATTTTATTGATTTTAGAGAGAGAGAAATGGAAAGAGAGAGAGAGTGAGAGAGAGAGAGAGAGAGAGGGAGAGAAACAGGAACATCAACTTGTTTCTGTGTGTGCCCTGACCAGGGATTGAACCGGCAACCTCTGCACTTCCGGACGATGCTGACCTATCTGGCCAGGGCTAGGCTTTATTCTGAAGGACTTAAAGAAACGAATGCTGAAGAGTTTGGAATAAAGAAGTGACTTAAAGGACTGAGAAAAGAAAGAGAGTGTAGTGGTATAATAGGCATTTCATTAAGTGCTGTAAGATAGTATTAAAATCTTATCCCTGTTACCCATGAAAGGCAATCACATGCCAAATAAACTTTTACTTTATTATAAAAATGGCTGCTAGTCTTACTTTCAAAAGTGCTTTTAGTTATATATGATATGTAACTGTACGATGATGGCTTTGGAATACGCATAGTGATTTGTTCACTTGTTTGTTTACCCATTCAACCATTTATGCAGCACCAACAAAGAATTAGGACACGTGACCCTGAAGCCAAGTTATCAAGCTATGCCACCAGGGCTGAGTGAAGAGTTCCACACCACTCAATTTATCCCAGAATCTCTCTGGGACATCATGGCGGAGAAAACAAAACTAGAGCTTGAGAGAACTGTCCTCCTGCTTATATCTCAGGGTCAACCGGGGCCATATCTTTGTCCAATTTCTAGCTCCCTGCAGTTGGAAGGAGTCAGCCAGGGCAGTGCTGAGGACCACACAAGAGGCAGACGGGGAGGGGAAAATGATGATATCAATAGCGTAGACCTTAAGATTAGCCTAGAAAAGCTCAGGGCAGGAAATTCTCTTGCAGGTAATTGGCTTTTGGGTGGTTTATTGTTAGCTGATTCAGTTCTCTGATAGAGGTTCAAAACTAGGAGGTGGAAAAACCTCATTATCACCTGGCTTTCTCCCCAGATTCTCCTGCAGCTTTGCAGTTTCCTACTTTTTTTTTTCATTTATTCATTTTTAGAGAGGAGAGAGAGAGAGGAGAGAAAGACAGAGAGAGAGAGAGAAGGGGGTAGGAGCCGGAAGCATCAACTCCCATATGTGCCTTGACCAGGCAAGCCCAGGGTTTCGAACCAGCGACCTCAGCATTTCCAGGTCGATGCTTTATCCACTGCGCCACCACAGGTCAGGCGCAGTTTCCTACTTTTTATGGAAGATATGGACTGAGGTGTGGTATAAGCTGCCAGGAAATCCTCAGCAGCCTCCTTACTGAGCCAAGGTGGCTGAGATGGCCCGCCTCAGCCCAGCCAATAGAAAACCCCTTGGCAACTTGGAGGCAGACTTCTCAGCCCAGAGTCACACTTCGCCCAAGAGCTATACCAAAAATATTCAGAGTAAAAATATATAGTATATGGAGCATGTTGAGATGCTTCCAAGGAAACCTTCTCGAAGACAAGTAAAATGTGATTATTGGGTAAGGACGTTCATCAATCATCCAAATCATCTCTGAAACGAAACAACAACCAGATCAGTCTCCAGTTACTCACACCTGGGTTGAAGGAGCTGCTCCTGTGGGGAACCCCTTGTTGCTTTACATGTGAACGGGGAATCCTTCATGTTAGAGCCACAGCTACGCTGTTCAGGAAAGCAGCTGATTCTCGGGGCCAAGGCCCAGGAAATAGGTCTTTCTACAAGGCCAAAAAAGCTCCATCTTGGGACATACTGGACAGGAAGCCACTCTGGTTTTATTTGTCACTTACATACCCACTCCGTGAAGGTCCCTGACACCAAGTTTTCACATCTCCCATGCCTCAGACCACGTGGTACCAAACATCTGGATGAAAAATTTGAGTAGGCACAACATCATTTTCCCACAGGCCACTCCAATGTTAAAAACAACTGGAAATTTAGATGAGTTCATTTTGTTTATCTGAACATTTTAATCAAGGGCAGAGTAGACTGAAGAAAATAATCTTGAGTCTTCAGGTGGAGTGTCAGGGACTTAACGTGTGCCACCCCCCAAATTCTTGGAGGGACAAAACTTTCTAGGGCAATTTTTTTTTCAATTTTTTTAAGTGACATAAATCACAAAAGTAGATGAAATCAGCCACATGTTCTATGAAATATCTGATATTCCATGTTCATCTGATAACTATGTAAAAATACATATTGTTTAAGACCAAAATCTAAACTCAGAAAACATCTAAACAATGAATATATTTTGCTGTGATCAGCTGAATTTTGCTGTGATCAGCTGAAGATGACTCTTCAACCTCTCTTCTTGTGGCGATCCCTGCCACCATCATGCCTGAGTAACTAGTTACCCAACCCCCATCCCCCATGCCCCAATTCCAAGCATTTTGGATGAGATAGCTCCTGACAGGCTGGACTGTAAAGTACTTATACCTGGTTTAATCAGGTAGCTAATTTTTTTTTTTTTCTGAAGCTGAAAACGGGGAGAGACAGTCAGACAGACTCCCGCATGCGCCCGACCGGGATCCACCTGGCACGCCCACCAGGGGGCGATGCTCTGCCCACCAGGGGGCGATGCTCTGCCCCTCCGAGGCATCGCTCTTTTGCGACCAGAGCCACTCTAGCACCTGGGGCAGAGGCCAAGGAGCCATCCCCAGCACCCGGGCCATCTTTGCTCCAATGGAGCCTCGCTGTGGGAAGGGAAGAGAGAGAAGCATCAATTCTTCCTTGCGGCACCTTAGTTGTTCATTGATTGCTTTCTCATATATGCCCTAACCGGGGGGCTACAGAAGAGTGAGTGACCCCTTGCTCAAGCCAGCAACCTTGGGCTCAAGCTGGTGAGCCTTGCTCAAACCAAATGAGCCCATGCTCAAGCTGGTGACCTCGGGGTTTTGAACCTGGATCCTCCGCATCCCAGTCTGATGCTCTATCCACTGTGCCACTGCCTGGTCAGGCTATGTGACTAATTCTTGACCTGACCATTTAGACCATTTCCTGAGATCTTCCTTATATTTGGCCTAGACACAGCCATGCCTGCATAACACAGAAAGTTCATGGATAATTCAGTCAGGAAGAGCACCTGGAGGGCTGGATGGGGGCAGAGAAGCTCTGTGAGGGCATAAAACAGGCTCAACCCTGAGAGAGTTTCATAAACTATCTCCCACTCCCCCATCCAAATAGACCTACACCCAAAGCTGCACTGGAAGGAGTTAGAGACCAAAGCCAATGCAAAGAGGCTCTTCTCATCTCCAAAAACAACTGGGTGCTGCCTGCAGGGTATTCATTTACTTTCCGTAAAATGGGCGAAATTTTCTTGCTCTCTGTGCCTCACTGAACCACATGAGATAAAAGATGTAAATGTGCACAGGTACTTGGAAAAATAAAAAGCACCATCCAAACAATATTCGTGCCACAGCTAGGACTTGACTCCCAC
Source organism: Saccopteryx bilineata (assembly GCF_036850765.1). NCBI lineage: Eukaryota > Metazoa > Chordata > Mammalia > Chiroptera > Emballonuridae > Saccopteryx > Saccopteryx bilineata. The sequence goes on from NC_089491.1 coordinate 377,391,964, forward strand.
CCACTGACTCGAAGTCCAGTGCTCATTCTACTCCAGCACAGCTGCGGAGCAGCAGGTAAGCTCTGTCTCACCTGGATCCAGGCCAGAGCCAGCCTGCGGCAGCAGGTGAGAGCCTGTGAGCTGTGTCAGCCTGCCGGGATGGGGAGTGTGACTTGGGAAACAGAGGCAGATCCTAGTGCTCCCTGGGCTCAGGGTGTAGCTACAGAAACAGCACCGAGTTTCCTTCCCCTTGAATATTAAGTGCCTCATAATGCTCTCTCCACATCCCAGATTATGACACGAAGCTGGGAATTAGCATTCTGTTCCAACACACTGTAGCACCTTCACTTCGGAGGTTGAAATAATGGTTTTTAATAAGCTGGCTCCAGGCACCTGTCAGCAATAATGGAAATTCTGTCTGGGAAGATAGATCACATCTTGTTAAAACACCACAGTGCAATAAATCTTCCGAGTCATAACTCAGCTTCCAAATCAGGACTCAGGAGGATCGCTTCCATCCTCCAGCACTGATCCCAGGGCCGTTGGGTCCTGCTAATCCTGACCATCGACTTCGGTCAGAGTTCTTCTTTGCCCTGACTCACTGCTTTTGCATTTGGGGGAGCTGGGGGAGGTCCACATAGAAATAACTTGCAGATGCAACTGTTCCAAAACTGGATCAGTAGAGGGAAGCAACAGGGAGAATCAGATCCATGAGTTTTAATGATCTGCTAGCAGCAAACTCAAATTTCGGCTGTCGCAAGGATTCTAAGACTTCAAATTAAGCTCATTATAGAAATTCAAGCAAATTTGACTGTATCCATTAATGTCAGAGTCTTCTTTCTCTTAAATCCGACCATTTACACCAAATCCAGGGAATTGAGATCGGTGCGTGGATAACTTGATTTTTAAAGAGACACATAATAACATTAAACATATGCCTGCCCTATAATCCAGAAATTCTACAAGAAATGAGTCCATGTGTCTACCAAAATGACCTGTTCAAGAATATTCATAATAGCTTTATTCATAAAAGCCAAAAATAGAAATAACTCAAATGTCAAGAGGTGAAGAGATACACTAATTGTGGTATGTCTATACACTGGCATAGCATAGAGCAACTTAAAAGAATAAACTACTGATACACAAAACCACATAGACAAGTCGCAAACATTTTGTTGATTGGCATAGACCAGACCCAAAAGAGTATACACTGTATGACTTTAATCATATGAAGTTCAAGAACAGACAAAACTAATCCATAGCCATAGAAATCAGATGTGGGACTACATCAAACTAAAAAGCTTCTGCACAGCAAAGGAAACCATTATGAAAAGGCAGCCTACTGAATGGGAGAAAATGTCTGCAAATCATATACCGAATAAGGGGCTAATGTCCAAAATATATAAAGAACTTACACAACAATAGCAACAAACAAACAAACAATCCAATTTAAAAAATGTGCAGAGGATCAGAGTAGACATTTTTCCAAAGAAGATATACAGATGGGCAACAAGTACAAGAAAAGATGTTCTACATCATTAATCATCAGGGAAATACAAATCAAAACAGCAGTGGGCTGTCACCTCACATCTGTTAGAATGGCTATTATCAAAAAGGCAAGAAATAAGTGTTGGCAAGAATGTGGAGAAAAGGAAACCCTTATTCGTTGTTGGTGAAAACGTAAATTGGCATAGCCACTATGAAAAGCAGTGTGAAGATTCCTCAAAAGGCTAAACATGGCCCTGGCAGGTTGGCTCAGCGGTAGAGCGTCGGCCTAGTGTGCGGAGGACCCGGGTTCAATTCCCGGCCAGGGCACACAGGAGAAGCGCCCATTTGCTTCTCCACCCCTCCGCCGCGCTTTCCTCTCTGTCTCTCTCTTACCCTCCCGCAGCCAAGGCTCCATTGGAGCAAAGATGGCCCGGGCGCTGGGGATGGCTCTGTGGCCTCTGCCTCAGGCGCTAGAGTGGCTCTGGTCGCAACATGGCGAAGCCCCAGAGGGGCAGAACATCGCCCCCTGGTGGGCAGAGCGTCGCCCCTGGTGGGCGTGCCGGGTGGATCCCGGTCGGGCGCATGTGGGAGTCTGTCTGACTGTCTCTCCCTGTTTCCAGCTTCAGAAAAATGAAAAAAAAAAAAAAAAAAGGGCTAAACATGGTATTGCCATATGACCCAGCAATTCCACTTATGGGTAATTAACCCATAGAAAATGAAAACACTAACTTGAAAAGATGTTAATTGCAGCATTATTTACCATAGCTAAGATATGGAAGTAACCTAAGTGTCCATTGATAGCTAAAAGGATAAAGAAACCACAATTATATGAATATTACATATGGATATTATTCAGCCACAGAAAGAATGAAATCTTGCCATTTGTTACAACATGGATGGATCCAGAGGACATTATGCTAACTGAAATAAGTCAGAGAAAGACAATGATCTTATGATGTCTCTTATATGTGGAATCTAAGAAAAAATGAATTTTTTAAAAATCAAGCTCATAAAGAGATACAGGGAACAGATTGGTGGTTCCAGAGAGGAATGAGGGTGGAAGAAATGAGTAAACTGTTTTTGTTTTTAGTTTAAATACGTTGAATTTTAAAGCTTCAGAATGGCAATTATCCGAATATTATTCTGGAAAGGGGCAGGAGGGAACCTTCAGGGGTGCAGGAAATGTTCGTATCTTGTTCTGAATGGTGGTCATGGGTAAATAGTCCTCAAGCCACACACTTGAGGTTACAATGCACTGTGCTGAATTACGTTTTACCTAAAAAACAGGAAGCTTTTTCATAAAACACCCACAGTATATTTTTCTAACTTACAAAGATGTCTTTCTTTATCAGATATTGAAAATTCAACTTTATCTTGATCTTAATTAAAAAAAAGTGAAATGACAATCAAAAGTTTTTAAATCACAGCTGAATATTGTGCAGTGGTTGTAGCAGTCTTCTAGCTGAAGCACAACAGGAGGTTACTATGGTGACAAACAGTTGGAAAGGGTTTTTTTTTCCTCTCCTTCAGCATTGCAGGGATTAAGCGTATGTTCTGGCCAACACACAGCGCCACACAAGAGGGTGCCAATAAAACTAGGCTCAGATACCAGGCCCCGCTCCACACTCTTGCCGGTCCTCCTCTTTCTCCTCATCTGGGAGAGCATCTGTCCCTGCAGCCTCCAGGTCCTGTCTGCTACCTTCTAAAGTGAAAAAGTAAATTACAAAATAAATCTTTTTCTGAAATTAAAAAAATTGCTTTATATATTTTTAAAAACCCACTTATTTCACATGAACTGTTTGATAAATCAGCTATTAATATGTTAATTTTAACTCTTTGTAAGCCTATTCTACCCTATTTTTATCCTTGTTCTACTCACTAGGAAAATTCAAAGCCAACTGAGTGCAACTACAATAAAAAAAAAACCTTTGCCAGGGTCAGTACGGTGGTGGAGAGAGAAGGGACAGGCTCTCTCTCTCTTTCTTTCTTTTTTTTAAAAATTTCATTACTAGCTGTCAAATATTTACTTTTGGTCTCTATGAACCAAAGAAAATATCCTAGCAAGGAGTGAACCAATCCAGTTTGGGCTGGTCTCCACCCCTTCCTCACATGCTCAACGTTTTTTCTGTATGGTTCTTTTTCTATGTAAACAAATATAGGCTTTGTGGGCAGTGTTAAAATTTGAATAATAAAGTGCACAAATCTTAAATGCTCAACTTAAAATTTTTTTCACATATATATATATCAAAACATAGAACGTTCTAAGCACTCTCAAAGTCCCCTTTTGTTCCCTCCCAGTATATACCTGGAAGGGGAAGTGTTTAACTTTAAAAAACTGAAGCACTCTATTTTAGGGAAATCCATCTCTCGTCTTCCTATCAAACACACTTAGAGGCATAACAATGTTCTCTTCCTCACTTATTAACTTTTTTTTTTTTTAAAATAAGCATGGAAATAGTTGAAATACTAGAGCAATGCTTTTCCAAATGATGGCATGCCTGGAAGACTAGATACTATGCGATCATGACAATCATGCTTTGGAAGACAATATTTAATGACACCGAGAAATGTTCATAATCTCATATAAAAGTAAAAGGCCAAAGACAAAAATGTTCACGCAGAATCTCAGTTTCAAAATTATCTACTGCAATGAAAAACTGACGAAATACAGTCTGAGATAAGCTTTGGTCAGTTTGCATGGAAGGATATAGGGTAGCTTTTTTTTTCTTCCCTCTTTACAGTATTTTAAAATATTTTTGAAATTCTTGACTATGAGAAAAAAAGTTTTCTTTTTAAATATGGGAACAAGCTAAGTGACCAGCATTTAGGGAGGTGGTTTTTTAAATTACAGCTCGTTTTGTTGCATATTACGCATTTTTAAACAGCGATTAGAAGACTGCAATAATTTGGGGAATTGCTTATGACATAGTAAATGTACACCGTGTTTTAAAACCAGAATGAAATGCCTATAACGAAGTCGGAGAGGGGAGAGACAATAACTCGTAACAGTGGCTGCAAACTGTAAAACGGGAGCATTGGAATAAAGAGTGAAAAAAATTTAAAGAGCATTGTTTATTAAAAGTTTTTAAAATATGTGTGTTTAAAGCCTCGTATTCTATTTTCTGTGATCTGGATAATTTTTGAGGGTGTTTTTCTGAGGACAGAAATGTCGGGGGTAATTATTTCGATGTGTTTAGTCTGAAGCTTTTGGCTTAGCAGAGTAGGTGTGGCCTCTGAATCAGATTCCACGCGGTTGGGACAAATACCGGAAACCCTCAGCTTTCTCAAAGGCCAGAACCGAACTGACGCAAACTACTCAAGTGCCGGAGACCTAAGACCAGTTCTGGGAACCTCGCCTCATGAAACCTTCGCACGTATTTTTCCAAATAAACGGCTTCGTTTCGGATGGAATTATTTCTCCTCTCCAGAGCTGAGTGTAGGGGAGGGTCAGGATGTAACAAAGGACCGGCGGCTAAAATCGAAAAGCCTTCCTTACAGCTTCCGTCCACCCCCACCCCGCCTCGCAACACACGCGCGCACAAAGTCCCTATTGCTCAGGATCCTCCGTGTCGGATGACAAGGCCGCGGTTGCCCTAAAAGAGGAGGGCCGGGCCCGTGACCTTGACCCAGCAGCCCCCACCTCTTTCCCCCAGAGGCTGGGTTCCTTCCAGGGTCCGGAGAGCCTGCGGGGCAAGGTTGGGCAGGAGGCTACAACAACACACCCCTTTGGTTCAAATCCTGCGGCAGGTCACCGCAGCCCGGGACAGGTCACCGCAGCCCGGGACGGGTCACCGCAGCCCGGGGCGGGTCACCGCAGCCCGGGGCAGGTCACCGCAGCCCGGGACAGGTCACCGCAGCCCGGGGCAGGTCACCGCAGCCCGGGACGGGTCACCGCAGCCCGGGGCGGGTCACCGCAGCCCGAGACGGGTCACCGCAGCCCGGGGCGGGTCACCGCAGCCCGGGGCAGGTCACCGCAGCCCGGGACAGGTCACCGCAGCCCGCGACAGGTCACAGCAGCCCATGGCAGGTCACCGCAGCCAAAGGCAGGTCACCGCAGCCCAGAGCAGGTCACCGCAGCCCGCGGCGGGTCACCGCAGCCCGGGGCAGGTCGCAGCAGCCCGGGGCGGGTCACCGCAGCCCGGGGCAGGTCGCAGCAGCCGAACCGGGGCGGGCGGGTTGGGTAGGACCTGGAGAGCGTTGTCCCGATAGCGCCCTCAGCCTTCTCTGCGGCTTTGCCCGTGGGGACCTGCCCCTGGGCATTTTTTTCTTGCCTCAAATAAGGAGGCCGGAGCTTGTCGTCGGCTCGCCGGGGTTTGGTGTCTTAGCCGGTCGCCGGGCCGCCCGCGGGGTCCTCGCTGGACAGAGCATAGTCCCGGCGTCTCCCCAGCTGCCCTGCGCGACCAGTGTCCCTTAGACGGGACTTTGTTGGGCCCGGAGACCCCGGATCAAGCCTTTGATCCTCCCTGGCTCCGGGATCCTGAATTCTTAGAAGAAGAGAAAACGGAAACACTAACACAGTCTCACGGGCCTCTGCGCAGCCTCGCTGGCGGCGGGCAGACGGGGCGGCCGGGGGCGCGGGCGCGGCCCCTCCCCCAGGCCAGCATTTCGCGGCCCGGACGGCTCGGGCCGGGAGGGGATCCATCGGCCAGGGTTACGTTTCCGGATCCCGAGGAGTCCGAGGGGTCCGCAGGGCTCGTCCGTCGCCCTCTGGGGTCGCCCCGCCGAGAGAGAGGTGCTTTTACAATAGAGGCGACGGCCTCGGGGTGACCTGGTCGAGTCTTCTAATAACCCACCTGCTTTAGCGATTACTCGTTTGCTATTCCTGCATTTCGTTACCCTGGTTATTTAAAAAAAAAAGGAATTGTACTACTTTAAAATAAGATGCATTTACGAATGAATAAAAAGAAACATTATGTTGATCCTTACTAAAACATTGCTCTGCCGTGCCTTATCTGGCCTCAATAATCGGGTTTTTAAAGGCAGACCTGGAGCTTTTCCGCCGGAGGCAAGGGCCAGGAACCCGCTGATGGCAGGGCAAGCTCTGGTGAGAGGCCGTGCCTCCCGCGTTCCGGGTCCTCCCGCCCCTGCGCGTCCCCGTCCGGTTCCCCGAGAGGCGAGGGAATGTTTACGGCCCGACTCAAGTTCAATGACAAAACCCCGTCTGAAGGGGAGGGGCGGCGACCGAAACTGACCAGCCAGACAAAGACCCGGCTCCGGTCTGAGGCGGTGGGGGCGGGAGACAGGCTGGGCCCCCGAGGATCGGGGCGCCGAGGTGTCCCTGCAGGCGCCGCGGCTGTCCCGAGCTGCGCCATCAGAGCTGTCCCCTGTCCCCAGCCCGGCTCCTGCGGTGTGCGGCGGGGGACGCCGGCACCGACATTCGCTGCGTGGCCGCCTGAACGGGCGTGCGGGGTCGCAGTCTGAACGGCAAGAGAATGTCAGATCAGACAGCAGCTTCCCCAGGAGTTCCGGCCTCAGCGAGAACGCCTCTGCCCTCTCCCTGCCTCAACCAGACGTTCTCCTCTGCGACCTGCGTTTTCCTGCTTCTCCCCCGAGATTTGCCCACATCTTCTCTCCCGGATTTGATATTCTAAGCATCTAAGTCTTTCTCCAACACAGCCTCTTCTGAGAAGCCTTTCCAGATGCTATGGGTCGAGGGGAGGGCGATATTTCTCATTCCTTCTTCCCGTTTTTATCCACCTCACAATATCAGGGGTCATGGAATATAGTCCTCCAGCCCCAGGTCACGCTGAGGAGGATGCAGACCCAAGAGCTCGGTGGGAAGGGAGATAGTATTTCCACCGTTTGTCCTCCAGGTTCCTGTCCACAAAGGAAGGTTTCGCATGTGGATTGAACTAAATTTCCACTTGTTAATCCCCTGTGTTGGCACTTCTGTAAATCTGCCCAGGGCACCCAGGAGGAGCTGGGTCTAGGGAGTCTGAGTGCCCCCGTGTGACATCAGGGGCTGGCTCCAGATGGAAACGGGTGCTTGCCAGTGTCTAGAGCAGGGGTCCCCAAACTACGGCCCGCTGGCCGCATGCGGCCCCCTGAGGCCATTTATCCGGCCCCCGCCGCACTTCCGGAAGGGGCACCTCTTTCATTGGTGGTCAGTGAGAGGAGCATAGTCCCCATTGAAATGCTGGTCAGTTTGTTGATTTAAATTTACCTGTTCTTTATTTTAAATATTGTATTTGTTCCCGTTTTGTTTGTTTTTTTACTTTAAAATAAGATATGTGCAATGTGCATAGGGATTTGTTCATAGTTGTTTTTTTTTATAGTCCGGCCCTCCAATGGTCTGAGTGACAGTGAACTGGCCCCCTGTGTAAAAAGTTTGGGGACCCCTGGTCTAGAGGGACCTTGTGAGGAGGGGTGTACTGGGGTAGGAAGAGGCGGTAGCTCCTATTCTCTCCCTTTGGTGTAGACCCAAGAGCTAAGATGTTAAGAGTGCCTGCTTTGGGGGCCAGCTCTGCCACTGTCCCCTCTTTTTTGTTTGCTTAATTTTATAACATGCTCATTCAGTTGCAGGTTTTGCCAATATGGGGCAGTAATTCCAAGGGGGTATGAGCAGGAGCTGGTTGGCAGAAAGGGTTAGGTGAGCCCTAAGTGTGTCTGTAGAATACCTTGTCACCCCAAGGCCAACGAATCGGCAGTGGCAATGGCTAAGGACGTGGGCACGTGGCCCCACACTACTTCTGTGCCAGGCTCTGAACCCCTGTGTACATGTGCTAGGGGTAGGCAACCCTCCCCCAGTTGCTTCTCAGATTCTGACCCTCACCAAGCTTCTGAAGAGGGCACAGGAATGGGGGAAGAATGTAGAGGTTCTGAGATTAAGGGGCATTAATTAATTTTTTAAAGGGCCAGAGCATTTTGCTTAACGGTAAATCATCATTACCATTATAGTTAATATTTGCCGTTTTCAAAGCGTGTGAGGTGTTAAGTATTGTTATATTTTTAAATAAGAATAATAGCAATAGCAATTTTAAGTTTGTCTGTGCCAGGACTCCATCCAGCCAGAGACAAAGATAAGGTCATATGGGGGCCTTGCGCTGGCGCTCGCTCCCCTCGCGCCCAGCCTCTCCCCCACCGAGGCCGCCCAACCCGCGTGCTGCGAAGCACTTTCTTTGTCCCTTTCTGCCCTGGCAGCTGCCTCTTCTCTCCAGAAACCAATGAGGGGCGGTCTCTATGAGGGCCTGTCCACCACCTTTCACTGCCCTTTTAGAATGCAGAGGCCCCCACATTCCTAGGAGGACCCTCTTAGAGCCCCCTGAGGTGGGTACGAGACTGGGAGAGCAGTAATGCCCTGGGCCTGCAGATCAGGGCGTTTACCTTCTTAGGTGGAAAAGGCTTCTCGGAGGTAGTGGAATGAGCCGACTCCGGTCAGAGAGAGAGCATAGCACTCTCGTTCTCTCTGCAAAGGCCAGGATCGGAATTCAGTTTGCCTCAGGGCCCTGAGCTGAGCAGGGCTGGCCTGGGGGGTTCAGCCTCCGAGCGGGTGGCGCAGGGCTTTGTTCCCTGTCCCGCACCTTAAGCTGGAGGAGGAAGGACAGTAACGCAGCACTGGGTGCCCCTGTCCCAGCAGAGTCTGAGGCGGGGCTCAGCGAGAGGGCGCCACAGTCCGAGGCTCCCACCTCGGGGCTGCGAGTCCGGCTGGGCCTGTACCGCCTTCCCAGGGCAGACGGAAGCCTCCCGCCTCCCCGCCAGCCTTGGCGTCTCCGGCCCCGTCCCTCGGTCCCTCGGTCCCTTTCCTGGCCTCCTCCTTCCTTCCCAAGGCCGGAGATGCACCCCCCCCTCTGCCCTCCCCTTCCACCCTCTCCCCATAAAGTTTTTAGGAGAGTGGGGAGGAGGCGGCGGAGGGCAGCAGCCTGAAACTTCAAGTTCAGTGACAATGTCCTCGATCCTCCCCTTCCTCTGGGCGCTGGCGAGACAGACACTGCTTTTCCCTTTCCATCATTCGGGGGGCGACTGAACTCTTGCTGCTCCCAGCCCTCTCTCATTTGGGGGACAACTTGGGGGGGGCAATGGTGGAACTCGTTTTTTCTCCGTCTGCTCCAAGCACCCCCACTCTCTCTGTACACAGAAGTAACTAGAAGCTGGGAGAGGAAGAAATGTTGGCATCCCCCTTGGATGTTTTTAAATCTCCAGGCCTGGCCTGGTGGCAGCAGGGGTGGGGGTCCCAGTCGGGTGTGAGGCCAAGGGCCGCTCCAGTGCTTCTCCCCCACCCCCTTTCCCTGAGAGAAACTATTCAGGTGGGTGGAAAAATGATACACATTTCTTTGAAAAACAACGGAACTTCCTTCTTTGCCCCTCTCTGCAGTAGTTGCCTCCGAGCCTTATTTCAAGTTGACGGGAACGGGTTCGTTCATTTAGTTCAGGATTGTAGCTCTTGGGACGAGGGCACAGGGAGTCCCTCCTCCCCCCAGGAAAACCTGAAGTGCAGCACGTAGGACCTTGAATAAAACTTCAATGAAGGGGAAGAGAAGGCAGTTTGATTCGCGTTGGAGGAGGGAAGCCGGCGCCTCCTGGAAAACTGGGGGGTTTGATCTGGGCTTTTCCTTCCGCAGGGACAGCTTCCGGCCCTGGAACGACCGAGAGTCCGGGGACCAGGAGAGCGGGGCGGGGGCGCCGGCGCAGACGCACGGCCGCCTGGACTGGCGCGTCCCCGCGCGGCCGCAGCGTTGGGCAGCCGGAGTGACGGGCGCTGGGGCCGCGGGGGCGCCCTCCGCCGGGCCGCTGCGGGACCTCGACTCGAAAGCGCTCCCGGAGGGCGCGTTGCTTACTCCCCACTACTTCCCTCTCCTCCGGCCTCTGGAGCCCCAATAAAAATCGCCTGGGTTCGAGTCGGAAGTGATTTCGCCCCTGGAGCCCGTGTGGACGCGCCCCTCGGTCCTGCTCGCACGTTCGCTGAGACTCAGCCGGCCGGAGGGCCCGCAGCGCAGCCCGAGTAACGCACGCCTCGCTGGTGCAGAGACGCCGGGGGATTCCGGGGGGTTTGCGCGCCTCTGCGTGTGTTTGTCCCGGAGAAAATTGTCTGAATTTACCTGTTTGTGAACGTTGCGTTCACAGGTTTCAGTCCATATAATTAGAACAAAACCCTCTCTCCTGTAGCTTAAAAGGGCCCTATTTAAAAGTAAATGAATGTAGATGTGTGAGTTTTGTTGTAATTTAGATACAAGTTAGCAGATGTTTAAAGATCGGTCTCAGTGGGGGTTGCGGAGGTGGGAGGCATAATTTACTTCGGGAGTAAAATTGGTGTTTGGAGAGTCCAAAAAAGGGGGTTTAATACAAAACAAAACTTTTAATTTTTTTTTTCTCAGGTTCCATACGAGTAAGTCACTCAGAAAAAAGGCGGAGGGGGTCCGCGGAGAATTGTCCTGGCGAGGAAGGTAAATATAGTCCCGCAGAGGAACGAAGACCTGGAGCGGGGCGGACGGCGCGGCGGCCTTGCTACGGCAGCCCTGACCGCCCGGCTCCTTCTCCGCTCGAGCTCGCCCGGGCTGCCCTCCTGTCCTCCCTCCTGGGTCTCTTGGGGTCTGCCGACACCCTGGCCGGATTCCGAACGACTCCGGTTTCTCGCGCTCTGCGGTACGCGCAGCCCTGCACTCGCCAACCCCCGAGGCTCCAGACGCCGCGAAGCCGGGGAGACTCGGTTACTGCGGAGCGGAGCCGCAGGTTTCCCTGAAGTGACTAGCTTCTGCCGGAAGGGGGAGCCCTTGTCTTTTTAATACATACTCCAAACTCTCATTGGTAGCGAAATAAATCTGTAAAATCCCAAATCTTTTGTTTGTCCTGAAATTATTGCGAGCGAATAATAAAGGAACCCCGAAAATTTAAGTCCTTGATACTGGAGTGGAGGAAGTCCAGAGTCTCGAGGCCCTGACTCCTTCAGGCCTCTATCTAGGTCCATCCGGTTTAGTCCAAGTGTCAACCCCTCCTGTAGCCTTTTCCCTCCGCATGTGGAGACACATCTACAGCTTGCTGTGAGCAGCATGGCGCTCCTCATCATTTGTCCCACACCTTACCCACACGCCTGTCTGCAGTGAAGCCTCGCCATTTCTGAAGCAGGGAGGAGAGGGTTGTACGCACTACCCTTGAGAAACTGATATTAAAAGCTATTTGCACTCTGGCAAGATAGCTTCATTGGTTGGAGCACCGTTCTGATAAGTAAAGTTGCGAGTTCAATCCCCAGCCAAGGCACATACAGAAACTGATCGATGTTTCCCTCTCTCTCTCTCTCTCTCTCTCTCTCTCTCCCCCTCCCTCCTCTCTCTCTGAAATCAATAAATTAAAAAAAAAATTTTTTTAAGCTCCTTGCTTGGGACTTCACCTGGAGGGGACCGTGGGATGCAGAAAGTAACCTCCTGTGAGCCGGGAGCGTTATGGAGAAGCTTAAATTGAACCACGGTGCTTGGACGGAATTTTTTAAACTGACACACCGCCTCCCAATACACATTCTCTGAGAGACCCAGGGAGAAGGGTGACTGTCCGCCTAGAGGCCTTTCCCTCAGCCCCAGCTCCTTTCCAGTCAACAGTCTGAGTCGCTTCCCAACTCTTTCCGGGGAGAAGAGTCAAGGCAGCAATCCCAGCCCACCGCAGGCTGGAAACCCGGATCTCTCGGCTGCAGCAGCCGTTCTGGGGTTTCCCGGAGAACTACGAACTGGCTCCAAGAGGGAGCTACCATCGAAATCGTGGCCGTGGCCACCCACCCGCTGCTGCTAGCCGCCCGCCCATCGGTTGCTGGGTGGCTCGGATCTGGGTCCGACGGGTCCTCTCTCCACTTCGTACCTGTGCACTCCGTCACGGGAAGCTATCTAGACGTCCCCAGGCCCAGGCTGCAGGAAGATCCAGCGCAAACCCTCTGGCTTTGCCGCCGGCCAAGATAGTAAGTCCCACTAGGACAACAGGGAGATCTGCTCTCCCGCTGGGAGAACAGCCGGTCTGCCCTAGGCTTCTAGAATTCTGTATTATTGGCCTCTGTCTACATGACCCGGGAAAACAGAGTTGGCGCCAACCCAACCTCCACCCACCTGGGATTCAAGATACCTGGATGGAACCAGAGCAAAGTGAAGGGAAAAGCGAAAAACAAAAACGAAGTCTGTGGCCACTGTCGCCTAGGCCACATGGTGTTCCTCACCATGAGTTTCCATCATTGGGTTTCCGCCATCCTTGGAAAACCAAAAGGGTCTGCTGTATCCTCCAGTCCTGAGACCCTCACTTTAGGGGAAGACTTGGAAAGTTTGGGGGCAGAAGTGGGAAATGGTGAATTATCCAGGCACTTTCTCAAACTCCATGTCTCCGGAAGGAAGGACGAGAGATTCGGGAGGGCAGCCCACGGGTTTCTTTTTCACATAAGGATGAAATCTAAGAGTTGGGGTTGGGAACTTCTAAGACCAGTGGTGACACTATGGGGTGGGCAGGGAGGGAGGGAGAGGCACCCTCAGCACTGTCCATCCTGCCTAGTTGTCATGTTAGAAAAATGCTAAATGGGCAACATAGTCACAAGGGTGATTCTGCCTTATCTCCTTCCCCTGCCAGCACTGGGATGGGGGGTGGGCTTTGGGCACAGAAGGGGATCCAGAGGAAGCTTCCCTATCACCGCCTCCTTCCAAGTTTATTCATATTAGCTCATTCCGTGACAGTAATTTCTATAGTGCTCCCCAGAGCTCTGGATAGAAAATATGAGATTATCATGGCAATCAGTACTGGTTACGGTGAGAACTGTCACCGCCAGCATGAATGATTATGACTGGGACAGGTTCTTTCGGTAGTGTCACTCTGGCAGATTAGGCTGTAACTCGTAGCCTCACTGGCTCTCTGGGACACACGAAATATTCAGGCTGTCCCCGAGAAACAACACAGAAGCTGTGGCCTAAAATTAGTGTCACCTCTGGGGGGCCCCTCGGCAGTCAGGGGCCCCTCAGCAGAGTCCCGGGCCCCAAACTGTCCCTGTCAGGTTCCTGACCTCCCCAGGATCCCCCTTGCTGCCCTTCCTCCCAGCCAGAGGCTCCCTCACGGAGTAGTGCTGGTCTTGACCTTGGCAAGGACCTTCTTCTCCTTGACCCTGCGATTCTGAAACCAGATGGTAATCTGGCGCTCTGAGAGACTGGTGGCCGCCGAGATCTTGCGTCTCTTGTCCTTGGTGATGAACTTGTTAGCTGAATACTCTCGCTCCAGCTCACGCAACTGCCCCTTGCTGTAGGGAATGCGCTTCTTGCGGCCTCGGTGGAAGGTGCAGCTATCCGGGGGGTGCTGAGTGCTTGAGTCTGCCAGGCAGGAGAGTAAGAAAGAGAAAGACATGCTCAGAGTCCCTGCTCGGGCACAGGCCCAGGCCCCACAAACCAAGCATCCTGCAGAAGCACCCAGGGTCACCCTACAGGCTCAGGTGCGCTCCCGCTCCCCTAGAGCACCTGAGCTTCTGGCCGGTTCTCTGATTGCCTCCTATCCTTGGAAAGAGAAGGCTCCTGTGGGCCACCCTCACCCATCACTGCCCACACATCCGCTGGTCTGCAAACACATCCATCACACACAGCCAGACCTTTGCCCACGGTCATGTACGTCTATCGTCCACACTCACACTCGTTTTCAGATTCTTGGTCACTTTTTTTTTTTTTTTTGCCACTCTTATAGATTCTACAGGCACATTCTCTGCAGAAGGGAACACGTTTCTGGCCCACTATACACACACACACACACACACACACACACATTAATGCACATATCTAAGCTATGGCTGCAGGGAATCTAAATTTTCCTTTGGAAACTGAAAAACTCGTTAAAAAGAAAGTGAGGGGTTGTATTCTTTACAGAACTTCCAATATCTCTGTTCCCACCCCTCCCCACCCCACCCCCACATTCACTGGATTGAGTGAGGTTTTTTTTTGTGAAATTAAACTGGGATCTGTTGGGTAGGGACACTCTCAGCCTGATCCAACAGCAAAGAGAGGCAAACACTCAAACATATTGAAAGATTTGTCAAAGAGTCTCTGAGGGGTGTGAAGGGGCCTGGTGGACTTCTGGTTGCAGAGGGTACTCAGCTCAGGCCCCTCACCTTCACCCTCACCGTGGGGGGCCTTCAACCAGGCTCTCCAACTACTTGGACTCTCCTCAGAGTCTTAATAGCCAAAAAAGGAGCAGCAAGCTCCTCCTCACCGGCCGCAAGTCTCCCTCCACCTCCTCCCAGGCAAGAGCCAGCCAGGTCTGCAACCCCATGCTTGGCGCCAACGGGACCGGGAGTAGTGGCCGGGTTACCTGCAAATGCCGCCTTCCAGAAGGAACCCGGTGGGTTCTGTTCTCCCTGGCAAAACATCTGGCTGTTCCAGCCACCGGTGAGGGTCCAAGGCTGGTAACTGTCCACAGGCAGCAGGGCGTCGTGGCGAGGCTCCCCGGGGGTGCCCAGAGTCTGCACTACCGACACGTCTAAGTAACTGGCCATAGGCTGGTAGGGCCCCGGGTACCCCGGATAGAAGGCAAATTCGGTGTGGCGGCTGGGGTACTCCTCTCCGGGCGCGGGAGTCTCTGCGGGGTAGGTGGCCAGGGTGGGTGCCTGGGCACAGGGTTTCAGAGCGCTCCGGGACACTCGGCAGGAGTAGTACCCGCCTCCAAAGTAGCCATAAGGCACCGGGGCTGGGGACGCCCCCTGGGGCACCCCGGCACATGGGTGGCACTGCTTTGGCGGTTCTGCAGAGCCTGGCAGATCCAGGGGGGCATAGTTGACAGCTGGCATCAGCGTAGAGGTCACCGCCGGGTGGCCGGTCAGTGGGGAGTGGGAGACTAGATTCCGACTCCCTCCCACTCCCAGCAAGCTTTCGATATCCTTGGTCCCGTCCAAGGTGGCATAACTGCCGGGCTCCATGGGGCCGAGTGTAGGCTCATGGAGTGCTGAGAGCGGGGGAAGCAGAGGGCACCCGGCGCGCTCTCCCCACCCAGGCCCCGGGAGTCCAAAGCGTTTTAAGTCGCTCCCAGCTCGAAGGGCGCCAGCGTTCGCCCGGCCTGGCGGTCCTGACGCAGGGGACGCAGGTGCCCGGGCACCCGCGCTGATTGGCTGCGGCCTGGGGCAGAGAGGCTAATAAAACCTTCATGGCCGAAATTGCAAAAATACTTTACCCCCTCGCTGCGCTCTCCCTCCCTCCTTCCTTCCCTCCCTCCTTTTCTTCCTCCCTCTCTCCCTTCCACCCTCTCTCTCCCTTCCTCCTTCTACCTCCCTCCCTCCCTCTCTTTCTTCCTCCCTCTCTCTCAGTCTCCTCCCCTCCCCGCCCCCTGGAAAACGTGAGAGAGAAGATAGGAGGTGTCCTCTCGCTGCTGCTTTCCGTCGTGGGGGAGGGGAGAAGTGGGAGGCGGAGGAAAGGGGACAAGGACCCCGCCCCCACCTCCGTGGCCTCCTTTCCCTCCCTGGCTCAGTCTCCAGTGCTTTGACAGGTTTAACGAGAGACTGAAGCTCTCCCTATAAAGTGTCCCTCTCGGGGGGGGGGGGGGGGGGGAGGGGAGGAGTCGGGAATGGGGCCGGGGGGCCGGGAGGCCGGGAGGCCGGAAAGGGGAACCTGGCAGTGCGCCTGAGCCAGCAAGGCAAGGAAACGGAATTAAAGGTTATTTCTGGGAGCCCGCGCCTTTGGGTCCTGGGTGCTAGCATCCCAGTTTACCAAAGATGGCCCTCTCCTCGTGGATGCACTGTCATAAGTTGCTCCTGGTCCAAGGAAGTGCCCCTTCCCCAGGATCCCCAGCTACCCCCAGATGGCTCCCTGGTTGGGTTGGGGCAGAAGAAGAGGGAGGAGGACAGCGCTGCAAAGAAGGAGATGTGAGATTTGGAGTCGGGGACACGTTTAGACCTGAAGGGGAAATGAGACTTCTAGACCTGGCCTGTGAGATGGGGTCTGGATTTCCGTCAAGGGTGGGGAAAGAGGTCCAGAGGGAAGACTTACACGACATATATTCACAGAGAGAGGCAGAGTCAGAGACAGGAGGGGACCCAGCAATGGCAGCACAAAGAGAGGAAGAGACAAGTTGAAAGAGAGGGTGGAAAAGGATCTCATAAAATCCTGAAGCACCAGTGAGAAGATAATTCCTTCCCCCTTTTCTGAGATCTAAAGAATTTCCAGGAAATCAGGCCTGGCTAACTGGCCATGAACTAGTTGTGGGGGTTCTGGGCCCCAAGAACACAAAAGCCTAGCCTGTGCGAAGATGCCTCTCTGCCCTGCCGTCCTCCTCCTATGGTCCAAGAAGCCCAGGAAACTGACCCAGGCGCTGGCACACTTCCACCTTCCACTCCAGCTGAATGTCCAGAAAGCCCAGGACCCAGCCCTGGCCAGTTAGCTCAGTCAGAATGTCATCCCAATAAATGCACAGCTAAGTGGAACAACAAATGAATGCCTCTCTGTTTCTCTCTCTTCCTCTCCCTGTCTCCAAAGTCAATCAATAAATAATACTAGAAAAAAAGAAAGAGAGAGAGAAAGAGAGCAATAAAAAAGAAGAAAAAGGAAAGGAGAGAAAGAGAAAAGGAGGGAGGGAGGAGAAGGAAGGAAGGAAGGAAGGAAGGAAGGAAGGAAAGAAGGAAGGAAGGAAGGAAGGAAAGAAAAGATCACCCAGGACCTTATCTAATTCTTCCAGGCTCTAAATTTTCTTAGGAGGAAAAGGAATGAGAGAAGGAGCCCCAACCACAGGAAAAATTGTTTGAGGGCCCTCTGTTGGAGCCTGTGTGTGGTGTAATTCAGAAGACTCAAACTGCTTTGTTTTACAAATCTGAGGTTTTTTGCTTCCTTCACTATCCTTTCCAAATCAAATCCTTCTGAGTCCACTTTTTCTAGACTCCCCCCCCCCAGTTTTTCTGGAGAAGACAGTAACTATTTCATTCTACACAGGGGTCATAGCAATGATGTAGAATAAACCACCCTGAGCTCTAGATGAGTTAAGCCATGCCCACTCAGCAACTTGAACCTGAACTTGAGCCATCTATTGGGACTGGGCCCATGCAACCCAGAGTTGCAGGACTGTAGTGGACATTATAGATCACCTGTAACAAGCATTGCTAATAATTGAAGACACCGAACACAAAATCCTCACTAGATCTTATTGTATTTGAAAACAACATGCTAAAAAAGGGGGATGTCTCTTTGACAGTGTTGGACTGGGATGTGGAAGAGCCAGGTTCAAAACCTCGAGGTCACTGGCTTGAGCAAGGGGTCACTCGCTCTGCTGTAGCCCCCCAGACAAGGCACATATAAGAAAGCGATCAATGAACAACTAAGGTGCCCGCAACTATGAGTTGATGCTTCTCATCTCTCTCCCTTCCTGTCTGTCTGTCCCTATCTGTCCCTCTCTCTGTCTCTGTCACACACACAAAAAAGATAAAATCATGAAGAATAAAAGAAGAATGTTTAAAAAAGACATAACCAAATTAAAAGTATGTCATTGTGAAATAGAAAATATTTGAATACCTTTAAAATATGTGTGGAGTCATGGTAATCCTATGCAAATAACTGACTTTATTTTGTGGATTGTGCCCAAGCATTTGTCTTATTATGTGGGAAATGTGGGTTTTAATTCTGTGCCTTCAAGGACAGCCCATGGCCTATGTTTCTCCTTCCAATATGCAGGCATACCTTGGAGGTATTTTGGACTTGGTTCCAAACCACCAAAATAAAGTAAATATCACAACAAAGCGAGTTACATGAATTTTTTTCAGCTTCCCAGTGCATATACTATACTGTGTTTACACTACACTGTAGTCCAGAAAGTGTGCAACAGCATTACGTCTAAAAAAAGTATATACTTTAATTTAAAAATTCTGTATCCTTAAAAAATACTAAGCACCATCTGAGCCTTCAGTGAGTTGTAATCTTTTTGCTGGTGGAGGGTCTTACCTTTAGTTTTAAAAAAAACACAGTATCTGTGAAGTGCAATAAAGCAAAGTGCAATAAAATGAGAGATGCCTGTAGGGTGTTTCAAAATAAGACACCAACTCTTGGGGCAAATGATCTTCCTCTGGAAGATCACCGACATATCTACTCGTTGTCACTGTATAGACCATTATGAGGGCTAGCTAAGATTTATGTATAATATAAAAATGGCTGTAACTGAGAACTTCATCAATGTAGAAATAAAATCAAACTAACAACTAGCTTAAAGGCAGTTGATTGGTTTGTCAATGGAGAAATGAAACAAAAAATAAAAGTAAAACTGTCAACCAGTTATTTTATCTTTTTACAGCAAAACTGCCTTATGGCCAACTAATTAGTTATGTGGTGAAAATGTTTATGGCAAAAATGCTTTTGGCAAAGATGCCTAAGAAAAATGTGGTTGTGGTGACAATACTGGCTGGACACACTCTTTGATACTTCCCAGTTTCTTTTTCAGAACTTCTCCTTTTTTTATGTTTAAGTTGATTTTAGAGAGAGAAAGAGATAGAAATATCAGTCTGTTTCTGTATGTGCTCTGACCAGGAATCAAAATCAAACCCACAACCTTTGTGTATCAGCACAATGCTCTTACCAATCAAGCTATCTAGCCAAGGCAATGCTTCCCAGTTTCTTATCATAGCTATAAAAGAAAGAAATATCAGGATTTTTACCTAAAGACTTAATTTTTTTTCACTGATTTTTACTTAGTAGATGACAGTACAGGCATGAATAAATCCCTAAATTTAAAAATAAATAACTTAAAAATTAAAAATAAATAACCATGGTCATAACCTATAACCCAGCAATTCCACTCCTGGACAAATACAGAACAGAAAATGTTTATGTCCACCAAAAATCCTGTACTAGAAAATCCAAAGCAGCTTTATTCTTTATAGCTCAAAAAATAGAAACAACCTGAATGTCCATCTAGATAATGGGTAAACAAATTGTGCTATAATTAAAAATTGGAGTACTACACAACAATAAAAAAACTACTGCTGCACATATTTATGAATTACACAGATATGTAAGTGAAAAAAGAGATACAAAAGCATAACTTTTGTATGATTTTATTTCTATGCAGTTCAAGAATAGACAACTAGTATCATCCTAATAAATATAATTTTTAAAAATAAATTAGCTTTTTAAAAAGAACAAGCAAAATTAGATTAGAAGAGATGACCCTGGAGAGGGCTCCCAACTGGGAGGTACCATAAGATGCCATAAGGGCACTGGAATTATTCTCAATTTCAATCTGCAAGCTAGTTACATGGGTGTGTCCATTTTGTGAAAATTCAAGCTGTACACTTGATATTTCTGCACTTCACTGTACACAGTTTTATCTCTGTTTTTAGGAGGAAAAATAATTAAGTACAAAAATGTAAAGATTCATAGCAACATTGCCTGCCACTGTGCTTTTTGGACACGTGGTGTTCTCATCCAAGTCCGTGGAAATTAGCAGATGAGTGCACAGAACTCTGTATTGTTTTGGAATGCCCAGATGTCCAACTCAAAATACAAGGTTTGCTGGGTTTGTTTTTATTTTACTCTACAATTTATTTAGCATCTACCAGATCCCAGGGAGCAGTTCTGAATGTCATATTTATGAACCTATGAGCATGTGCTTCTGTTTCTGTACATGCTTATGTATGGGCATCCATGTGTGGCCTGTCATACACCTCAACTGGAGTCTGATAAAGTAGGATTAAGCCTCCGTATCTGTAAAAATTATGTCTCCTTATAGGCACAATACTTCTTATTTCATAGTAATGATGTGAAGATTAAATTGAGATCTTGTATATGAATAAATGAGTTCTATTTGTGTTTCTGTATGTGTATCTGTTTCTAATAAATTATAAGACACCTGTTTTTATTTTAAAAGAAAAGGGCAGTTGCCCTAAAGAATACCAGTCAGTTCTTGCCTCTCTCAGCCCTGAATAAGCCTGAGGTTCCCACACAAAGAAACTGAGGCTCCGACTTCCCTGCTCCTCCCCTTTCAACCTTTCTGGGTCTCTCCTTGAGTTCAAGGCTGAGGTCCCAGGACAACCCAGGCACCTGAACACCCAGCCTGCCTGGGCTGAGTCAACCCCTCCCCCAGCCTCATAGACTCCTTTGTGTCCTGCTGGGAGCCTCCAGGCAGACCCTTTGGGACCCCTGAACCTACCCCTACCCCAAGCCCCCAGTTACTGACCCAGACAAACGCGCTGAAAGCCTCAGCTGCTCCTTTACATACCGGCCAGACACCTCCAGGAAGGTCAAGGCCAAGTTGAAAGTTAAGGGTGTTTACCACCAGGAGCCCATTCAGTGCGGCCCCTCAGACCGCCTGTGACCTTTACTGCCGGGCCTTTGAGCGCTGCCGCCGCGTCCCCGGGGGTTCTGGCCTCGGGGACTTGGCACCTCGGTGTCAGCTCCCGCCCCAGCCTGGGCTCAAGTCGGTCGAAGAGGGGGAGGGGGCGAGAGGCGCCCACCCGCGCCACTTGCGGCCTTTGTAAAGTTACGTTCTACTTTTCTGCAAAGCAAAGTGAGCGCCCGGTGACTTCATTCTCCCCACTGCAGCAGTGTGTCGTGGTCACGACGACCGAGGCCGTCAGGTTGGTAGCGATAAATAATGAAAACTTATCTGCAGTAGCGACCCTTCTTTTTCTAGAAAGGTCGGGACTCCGCGGGCCTGGCTAAACTGCTTGGGGCCGCTTCCTTCTCTCGGTTTTATGAAAATGGCCTAATAGGGGTGCGCTCTTGCCCTTCTTTCGTCTTCTACCCTTTCTTTCTGTCTGTGTGTTCTCTCATCTGTCTTCAGTCTCTTGGGATCGTTCTTTTATTTTTTATATTTGTGTTTTTCTCCCTGCCTCTCTTTCTTTCAGTTGTGGTTATCTTGCTTTGGGCTGGTTCCTTCTGTTTCTTTCTGTCTTTATTGCTTACTTTAAAAGTGTCGCCCCTTCCCCTCCCCCCTCCCCCCCCTTTGGTTCCTTTCTCCCTTTCTTTCACTTAGACTATTTTTTCTTTGTTTCCTTTTTCATCTTCTTATTTTTCTGTCTTTCATTTTCACTTTTCCCCTTCTTTCCTCCTTTTTCTCTTTTTCCCTCCTTGAATTTATTTCTACTTATTTCTTCTTTGTCTCCGTTTTACTTGTTCCACTCCCTTTTCCTGAATGCCTACATTCGGTTTTCCCTTCCAGCCCTCTTTATTTCCCATTGTTCTGGGAAGTTGGTAAAGGCCTTGTCGGCAGCGCAGCTGTCTGCAGGGCTGGAGCCGGCCCTTGGCAGGGGGCGGCCCCGCAGGAGGGCTTAAATCCTCGTTGTCCACCCTCGGAGCCCTGCCAGCCACTGGAACTGCAGAGGCTGGGATGGTGAGAGGCACCAGGTCCCTTCTCCCTGAAATGAAGTCAGCCAGGGCTTCTGGCTCTTCAGGGAGATCTTTTGGACAAAGAGAAGGTGGGGGTCTGAGAGCTACAGAACCAGAGAGTGGGGGCCTGGATGGTCAGGAGGGGGCCACTGTCCCCTTCAGGCTGTCCCCATCCGGGCAGCCCTGCGACACCTTTGGGATTAGGACTCTCTCGGGACACACCCCAGTGCTTCAGAGGCTGAGACTTGAGGGAGCCAGCTATCAAGTTAGAGCTGGTCTGCCGCAGACTCCATCACGGAACAAGTGGATCTATGAAGCGATGACAAGATGCTCTGCCAAGAGGAGAGGCTACCTCCAACCGCACTGCACTCCCAGCCTCAGCCAGGAGGTTTAGCCAAGCCCACCAACAGTAAGTGGGGTCCTGGCCAGAGGGAGGAAGGGAGTGGGGAAGGGTAAACAAAATTGAGGGTTGCTGAACAGAGACCAAAGGGCCCTTGGCTTCTGGTCTTACAGCTCTGGGTGGGCAAGTGGGCTACTCCTTGCATGCCACGTGTGTGGCTGGCAGAGTTAGACACTGGCCCCAGAATCCCCAGCCTCCTCTTCTGACCCTGGGCTTTGCCTGGGAGGCTTCAATTGTGCCAACTCAGCTTCCTTTGTTCCAGCCTTTGAGATCTTAAATGACACTCAGGAATGAGGAATATATGGGAAAACTTCCCTACTACTTCAAGAAAGCAATTAGAGTTGCTTATAACTACCCATCCCATCCCATCCGTACCTTGCCCCCCCCACCCCAGGGAATATGGAGGTAGGTGATAATTATCACAGACCCTGCTAGAGACAAAAACTGAGTTTTCACTCTTTAAATCAAGAGGAATGTCAGCACCAAGGCCCTTAAGTCCCAAACCCACCTATTTGGCCTGAAGCAGAGCTGTTGGTTTGAGACTTGGAGGAAAGTACAGTTTAAGATCTTTGATCTCTTGTTCTGATACCTGCATTTCCCTTGCTGAGAGGCCTGAGACCATTCCAACGACCCAGAACTTGACCATCTTGTCTCCCTTCTCTGTCTCTTCTCTATCCCCATAGCAAAAGGTTTTCCCTTCTCTCCCTAATGAATTCTCTGTTCCAAGAAACAAAATTGGGAGAGGATAAAGGCAGACATCTCTCTCTCTCTCTCTCTCTCTCTCTCTCTCTCTCTCACACACACACACACACACACACACACATGATAGAACAACAACAACAAAAAGGCCCATAATTCATTTCCACTAAGTAAAACCTGTCCTGTCTATGGTGATCATGAGTTCCTATCTTTGAAATAGCATAACCAAGATGGGAGGGAAAGGTGCTACAAGGAATTAACCTCCTTAGAATTTAATAAAGGTTTGAAAATAACCCTTCTGCTTCCACGAGTGTTTGACTGTGTATGCATATGCACGTACACACCCACACACACCATCTGCCTTTCTGAATTTCAGCTCTGGCCTGAAACAAACCAGGTTGTTCCTGGTTACTACCTGAGGACTCTGACCTGGAAGAAAGTCCATCTTAGCACGAGGCTCCCAAGGTTCTGAATCAGCCATTTACCCCCAGAGTTCAGCACCTTATGAGTCTGGAGGAGTCTAGCTTATCATCCACAGCCTGTCTACACTACCCTAAATGTCTAGAGTTGACATTGGGCCATACACATGGAACCCTTTCATCAAAGTGAGATTTAGAATTAGAGCAGAGATCTGAGATCATAATCTGTCTAGGCTCTTGATTGCTTGGGTTTAAACTATTACTTCCCTTCTTTCAGAAGTTTTCTAAGAATGCCCTTCACTTTAAATTAGAAAATCACTCATCAAAAAATAATAATAATTTTTTAAAATACTTAGACTCTGTACAGTCTATAGCTTTATCCACGATTGGAAGGGACTGTAGCTGCTATTGGCCCTGGATGCCAGAACTCTTTCCCCAGAGACGTTATGACCTTTGCTCTTCCCTTGTGTGGCTTATATAGCTGGGATGGGAAAATTGGAAGGAGAGTCCCCTCTTGCAGGCTACTAACAACAGGAGCTAAGAATCTAGAAGCTTAGAAGAATAGAAAAGATTTCTCCTCTGAAATAATTAATTAAGGCTGTTTCTGATTAAGAGCTTACATGGGGCTCCCCCTTCCTCCCTTCATTTGAAGAATAGGAAGCCCCAAATTCTCCAGTTACCCAAACAAGTCAACTGATGTTTGACATTGAAGGATCTGTATGGATCATCCAGTTCCAGCCAGCTAGGTGCTCCAGTGGCTTGGTGGCAAATACCCAGGGAAATAAGCTGCTTGCCCGAGTCAGAATGAATTGACACGAGGAAACCAGTGGTCAGTTCTGTGGTCCCAGGCCGCGACAAACTGCCGCAGTGGGAGCAGGAAGAGGGGTGAATAACGCAAAGGTAGACAGCTTTGGCAGCTGATGCAATGTTGGAACTTCCCATGATGATCTGACTGCCCCTTTCCATGCTTTCCCAGGGGAGTCCCAAAAGTCAGGCCGACCAGGGACGTGAGTGTGTGGAAGTTCCACAAGTTCAGCTCCATGTCTCCTGGCTCTAACAAGGCCGAAGCTTGGTCACAAGAGCACCCCCTCCCAGGCACTGCTGGCCTGGCTCTTCTAGTTCCCCAGACAAGGCCAGGCCTCCCGGTTTCTTACCCCTAAGGTCAGCCTGGAAACTTTCCCGTAGCAATGAGGCTCAGCCCCAGGGCCCCAGATGGAGGCCTGGGGAAGAGCCGTGGGAAGCAGACCCCGTCTCCCTATCCATGGGAAGCAGACCCCATCTCCCTAGCCATGAGAAGCAGACCCCATCTCCCTATCTGGCGCAGGCCCAGCCCAGATCTCCAGCTGTGTGTGTGTGTGTGTGTGTGTGTGTGTGTGTGTAGACAATCCAGATGGAAGTTGGGAGTGCTCTCTGACTTGGAATCCTCCACACGGGCCTACTTTCGGGTTCTGCCTCATTTGTTCTCTGCGTGGCCCATCTGCATGGTTTTTTCTAGTTTCAGGAACCATCTGTCCCCAGGGCGCAGGTCAAGCCTTGGACCAGCCCCTCTTCCCAGGGCCCTTAGTGGCCCGAGATCAGTGCATGTTAAGCCGGCTAGGCGGGCCCTCTCCAGATAGGAATTCATAGGGACCAAAGGGACCCCACACAACTCTCCATCAAAACAAGAGGAAGCTTAAGGGCCTCCCCCTTTCGTCCAAAAACCTTCCTTCCCTTCCTTGCTCGTGTATAAACACCCGGTCGGGCAGAGTTTTGAGTAATGCGACCGAAGACACCGCACCCGGCGAGGTTTACCACCGCTCTTGGACGGCAAAGCGGCGCCCAGGGCGCGGGTGAGTCTCTAAACCTCAGACGGAGCAGCTGGGGAGCGCGGAGCTTCCTCCCGGACCTTTCTGCCACGCACTTCCTTCCTCCTTTGGGCCAGCGGCCGCACCCTGCCCTCCGGGGATCCCCCACCCTGAGGCGGAGGTTCTCCCCAAGGCGGATGTTCCCGCCGGATGAAAACCCGTTTGGTGCGTCTGCGGGCGGCGCTGTCCCTCCTGCCCACCCGGTTAACAGGCGGCGCCCGCCGTGGGCTCTAACGTCGCCGGGCTTCTTGGGATGGCCCGTTCAGAGTCCTCATCATCTTAACCGATGTGCCAGAGACTGTAAGCGCCCTGTAGGTTTAGGCCTTTCATTTAATCCTCAAAATAGAACGGAGGAGAGGACAATCGTCACTCCCACCACTCTGTTTCACTTGGGAGCTGTGTCCCTGTGAGCAATGAGGGAGCTGTGCCTGGACGTTTTCGCCTGTAGCTGAATCAGCCGAAGCCCTAAGCCCTGGGGCTCTGAAGGCCCCGTTGCGCACACCTACAGCACTGCAGAGAGGGAAAACATGGTGGGGTTCATCTGAAACCAAAACATCTTTCAATTCTGACCCCTCCCTAGGGAAAAAAAAGTTGGTGAGCCATAAGACTCTGAAGTTAAATCCATTGGGGATTCCTAAAGACTTACCCCCAGAAATTGATAGTGAAGGTTGGTGTGTGCATGGTTTTTTGAGATACGGATCCACAGTTTATTGATTTCTTTTCTGCTATCAGATTTCACATATACAGAAAAGTACACAGTAGGAAAAATGTAAAATTCCCACATACAAAAGAATATAATAATCCCTTAGTCCTATTATTAGCCTCAACAATGATCAACTTATTACCAATGTTATTTCAATTTTTTCTGAAGTGTTTTAAACAAATCCCAGACATCATTTTACTGAAAAATACTTACTTAGATTTGAATTTTAAACAGATAAAGACTTCTTTCTTTTTCTTTTCTTCCTTTTGTTCTTAACAGAACTTCCATGTGATTATCTCACACAACAAAATTAACAATAATCTTTAATTTTATCTATGTTTTAATTTCCTCAGTTCTCTCAAAATGATCCTTTTACAACTAGTTTGTTTTAATCATAATCTAAACTAACTATACCATAACATTTGGTTGATATATCTCTTAACTTTTTTACAACCAAAACAGTTGCCTCCTCTCCTGTTTTTCATGCCACTGATCTATTTAAAAACCTAGGTCAACCCAATTCTCAAAGGTATTGGTAATCCTCAGAAAAGATTACTGCTCGCCTGACCAGGTGGTGGCGGAGTGGATCAGGCTCATCTGGTTTGAGCAAAGCTCACCAGCGTGGACCCAAGGTCTCTGGCTTGAGCAAGGGGTTACTCAGTCTGCTGTAGCCCCACGGTCAAGGAACATATGAGAAAGCAATCAATGAACAACTAAAGTGTTGCAACGAAAAACTAATAATTGATGCTTCTCATCTTTCCATTCATGTCTGTCTGTCCCATATCTGACTCTCTCTGTCTGTTTCTAGTACATAATTGACAGGAGGAGCTTGAACTTCTGTCTCTACTCTGGCCCACTGAGCCAGGTGTTTGAATTTGGGATCTCTGACTCTCAGTCTTCTTATCTGTAAAATGGGAGTGATCATCTCTGCCCCAACCTTGCACAGATGGCAGTTCTTGGAGACAAAAAAAGATGAGGGAAGTGAAGACTCTGTAAAGAGTACAACACATAGTAACGAGCAGGTTGTTTCTCTCATTGTTGGTAGTGTTCAAGGAGAAGGTGAGGATTTCTGCTGGGGGAAGAGGAGCTAGCCTACCACCTGTTCTAGTCTTCTGTGTGGAGAGACACCACCCTCTCCGCATAATCCCACCCGAATTAAGAAGAAATTTGAGCTTGGTAGTGCCCAGGCAGAGAAGCTGTGACCTCCTGGCATGGAGAAGAGTGCCAGGATGCCCACTCAGCCAGGGTCTTTATCTCATCCCTAAACCCCACCCCACTCCTTTCACCCCTTTGCTCTTTGCACAGCGCCCAGCTTTGGTGCATCAACCATCCCAAAGCCCTAACTTGTCTCCAACCACCCTCAGGCCTTTGTTCTCTTGGGATCCAGTGTGAAGGAGTCTCTGTGAGCCAGCGCAGAATGCAGAGCAGATATCATTGGAGTCCTCACATTGTCCATTTCCCAACTATACCCAGCTCATAAAAAGCCAGCGAATGTAATAAATGTTCCCTGCAGAACATGGTTTTAATTCATTATTGGGTTATTCAAGGTGACTCTTGTGTGAAACGCAATTTGACTTTATATACTGAGTTGCATGGAATGCATCCTGAGTAATGGGCTGCCTGTGATCTCCAGTGACTTGCACAAAACTTCTGTTTAAGTGTGATTTTAGCTTAGAGAGAGCTCACCTAGTTGGCTGGGGTATAGAGATTAAGTCTTATTTTCTCAACTGATGATTTCTTTCTTAGAAAAGCTGGCGTTTTATACACAAACACATCTACATATTTTAGTCACTTGTTTTACAATATCTGCAAAGAACATATGAAGCCATCTCGTTGCAGAACAGAAATTTATGCTGAATTTTGCTTTAGGTGACCTGGCAGCTCTCTCTCCTTCTACTGTGGGGGCCTCTGAAATTCGGTCGTATCATCCAAGACTCCTGTTCAGTTCACATCACGCGGTCTCTGCTATGCAGCCTGGAATTGCTCTTGTCTGGGCTTTTCATTCCTTTCCATCTGACCAAAAAGCCCCTTACTCCAGGCCCCACGTCTACAAAACAGGCTCCTTCCTGGATTGAGCGCAGGATCCCTGCATTAGCCCTGCACGCCTAGTCCACCGCATCAGGGAGTCTACATCTTTGAAATCTTTTTGTGATCATGGGGCTGGAGACCTGAAGCTGTTCTGTTAAAGAGAATTTGGAGATGCAGTGGGTTCTGGGGTGGAAACAGGCTGGCTACTCTGGGCAGTGACACCTGTTTGCCAAGCTCCTTCCTGAGACTAAGGCAGTTCAGAGTGGAGGGAAATGAGAGGAGGTAGAGGGGGAGGGAACCAAGGCCAACTTTGAACCCCCATCCAGGGTTTAACCAGAGTAGGGGTGGAGACTCAGCATTGTGTCTAATTTCCTGTCCCAGAGGAGAGGGTGGGTCCTTTGGAGGAAGAAAGGAAGGGGAGACCTAAGGAAGAACAGCAGGGTGGTTTGTCTTGTCTCAGCCTTTTGTCTGGTCTCTGGGCTTGATGTCAAAGATTCTAACAGGGGACACTGTACTGAACCAGTTCCAGGCTGAGAAAGGCCTGCTCCAGCTTTTTTTCTTCCCAATTTTCTTTCCCCATTGAATTCCTTTAATATCTTACCTTGATTTGGATGCCAAAATTTATTTACTTATTTTTTAGTAAAAGGGAAGCTGATCCCCAGCACTCGGTAGCTCCCTCTGGACCCCAGAACTCTACTCTGGCTAGTCCCCAAAGTCCCCTAGGACCTATCAAATAGCAGATAAAGCCTGTCTCAGCTTGAGTGGTGGCCTGGAATTTTTTCTTCACTCATGGCCAGGCCAAGGAGACTGCAAATGGAAACAAAATTAAATCTTCTCTTTCCTCTCTGGCATACTTGAATTTTCAGTTTCAAGAAGAAAAAACATTTTGATGTTGTTTCCGAGTGTGTGGGAATTTAATAAACACCAGTAGTAGCATGTCACTCTCACCACGAAGACAAATTTATCTATTCCATGAGGCATCAAAAACACTTCCCACAAACACCGCCTGCAAGAAGACAGCTGACAGAACCACAGAGAATAACTGTGGCCTCACGCACAGATGCTCTGACCAGCAGCGGGTGAGCCAGTTAACCAGACTGGTTCATTCCTTCACCAGACCTTGAGGGACTGAATCCGGAAGAACCCTACCCCCAGAGAAATGAATGCCATCTGTGACAGACAGACAGAAGGAGAGGTCGAAGCATATAGAGAGAAAAGAAGAGAAATGAAATTAGAGGATTCGGTGCACACAGAGCAGAAGGGGAGTCCTAGCCAGCTGGACAGGAGGGCCACAGGGGCTGGAATTGTCCAGAACCCGTGTTGACACAGATATAGATCGCCCAGCTCAGCACCCGCCCGGTTGGCTTTCTGAGATGCCAAAATAACCAGCCAGCTCGGCCAATTCCAGGAGAAATCAGCCAGAGCCACTGTTTGGCTTTTCTTTGACCAAACAACAGTTGGTTGGCTGGAATCTTCACTTTCCCTGACTTGTTAACTCCCGGGGAGTTACTCAGGCCCCCTCTGCCCTTTTCTAGGAATACACTCCCCCATTCTCCACCCCTCACCCCTACCGATAGAATATTGGAGAGAAAGTGTTCTGATTTGCTGCTTATAAAAAAAACAACTTAGAGTGATCTTTCAGGTTTTTGTAGGGGTTTTTTTGTTTGTTTGTTTGGATTTTTTATTTTATTTTTGTTTTTAAGAGAGAGAGGAAAGGGGAGAGACAGAAACATTGATCTGTTCCTGTATGAGCCCTGACCAGGGATCAAACCCAAAACCTTTGCATACGAGGACAATGCTCTAATCAACCAAACCAGGGGCTGGGGTGATCCTGGAGTTTTATCAACTCTAATCTTATCTCCCTGATTAGGCTGGAGGCCACGTAAGACCCATCCCCAATTCTAAAGTGCTGAAATGCCAACACGGTTTTATTTTCATTTTTATTATTAGGCTTCTTTTTGGTCATCGCTTCTTGCCTGGTGTGACAGCCACAACCACATTTACACAAAGAAAGCTAGAAGCTTTGGGGCAAATACTCAGATTCCAAGTCCCCCTCCCCCCATTTTAAGCACACAAGTCAAGTGGAACCAAACTGGAGGAGGAGTGACAGAGGAGGAAGGCTCCAAGGGCCCTGCTGGGCTGCGGGGACCTTTTCATCATTTACCAGTTTCTTCCCAGGGGACAGACAACGGAAGGAGAAAGGAGGAAAGGGGGGAAATAGCTGGTTTGGGGATAAATGCGGTCAGTTTATCATTCCTGTGAGGTTTGAACCTCTTCAGCCACAGAGGGGCTGCTCTTTGAGGAGGCAGCAGCAGCAGCCGGGATGGTGGGCGTGCGCCTCTCAAGTTAGAGACCTCCACCCCAAGGCTCTTTGTGGGGCTCCTGAAAGGCGAGTCTCCCCGTCCTGCAGCCCCTCTCCTAACTCGGATATTCCCCAACCCCAGTTTGAGCCCCTTTAGCCACTGGTTTTCCGTGGCTAAAGATTGCCAAGGGTCCTTCTGACAA
Source organism: Saccopteryx bilineata (assembly GCF_036850765.1). NCBI lineage: Eukaryota > Metazoa > Chordata > Mammalia > Chiroptera > Emballonuridae > Saccopteryx > Saccopteryx bilineata. Next base: position 377,422,254 of record NC_089491.1, read on the forward strand.
AGCTCCTTTTAACCCAATTCCAGCACATCTCTTTGATCTTTCTTGTCTCGGTTTCCCTACATCTTTAGCGAGGCAGACTCGGAAAATAGCCAAGACTGGTGGAGGCAGGAAAAGGAGGATTTGGCAAAGCAGTGGGGAAGGGATTTGTCCCCAGACCCATGTTTCTTCTGCACGAGTTGGAGTCGACTGCTGGTCGCTCCAGGGACACCCGCAGCAAGCGCCCAGAGTCGTCACCCTAACCAAATCGGGTGAGAGCAGCCGACCCACAGAGAGCAGCTGGCTGCTTTCGCGCCACGGTTTCCCCGGGGCGCTGCCCAGTGCAGTGCAGGGAGCGTGAGACCCTCAGGCCAGTGGTCTGAGCGTTTTGTGAATACTGCGCGGGGCGCCTGCCAGCCGGGTGAGATCTCCCGAGCAGGCCCCAGAAGTCGGTGTGAGTCAGTGAGCAAAGGGCTCCCGCATCGGGGCCCTCAATTCTCGCCTCGGCACCGGGAGGCTGCAGAGGGAGGCATTTCTCTCGAGGAGCATTTATTCCCATCAGGTACTGTGCGTGCTGCTTCTTGTCCGGGCTCCATCTCCAGGTGCCCTTAGATTGCTCCCGAGGCGCCATCCGGGGCAGCCCCAGCTAGCGTCTGCGACCTTGCCCAAGTGGCAGCCCAACAGCATCTCCTAGACCAGACTCCACCCGACCGGATGAGAAAGTCCAAGATCCAGGGAACCAGGCCGACCGGGCAAACTCAACCCCAGAAGCCCGGCAACAGTACATATATGTATTTCAACTTGAAAACGGGCGATTAGAGGTTGACTTACTTTTTGGTCTGAACAGTGCAAGTAATTTCCCTTTCTACTCTTCAGTCAGAGATCTAGTTGTGTAGACCTGGTCTGGGAGCGAAAAGAATTAGTTCTATTCTCCCCCTCCCCCCGAATAAAACTTTTACCCAGACTACCAATTTCGTTCTGGTCGAGTTAAACTTTGCAAGTTTGCTTTAAAAAATTACTTTGTATTAATTTTTTAAAAACGAGTTAAGCCAACGATCTGATTTTTATTACTTCTAATTATTTGAGGAAAGTTTACGTTTCAGTTGTTATGAAGATTGTGTAGATCCGACCCGAATAAGCAGAACTATAGTTTAAATTTTTTCTGTTTTCAAATTTTTCCATAGTGCCTGACCTGTGGTGGCGCAGTGGGATAAAGAGTCGACCTGGAACACTGAGGTTGCCGGTTCGAAACCTTGGGCTTGCCTGGTCAAGGCACATATGGGAGTTGATGCTTCCTGCTCCTCCCCTTTCTCTCTCTCTCTTTCCCCCCTCTCTAAAAATCAATAAATAAATTAAAAAATAAAAATTAAAAAATTAAAAAAAATTCTATAGTAAGTTTTTGACTGTATAATTCAAATAAACACTGTTAGAATAATAATTTCCAGATTTTAATCCCTTTGAAAAAGATGTAATGTATACCCAAAGGAGAAATTCAAAGAACATGCATCGTTCTCCGAGAAGTCATCACTGTGCACAGATTTCTCTGCAGCCTTACAAATATCGCCTTTAACACAATGGTAGCAAACCATACACATAGTTGTATGTTTTGCTTCTTTTTAAAAAAACACATGTTGATAGTTTAATATTATTATTAATGCTTTCTTCTTTTCAACAACTATTTTATTGAATTGCTGAACCATAATTTACTTAACTAGGCAACTATTGATAGATATTTAGATTGTTTCCAAATTTCCCTTTTTAAAAATCTGCTATTGCATATACACTACTCCATGTTCAGATGCGATTGTATGTGTCTGATATAGTTTTAGAAATGGTGCATTTTTAATAGTCATGGAGGCTGAACCTATTTTCATAATGTTGAGAGCAATTTGTATGTCCTTTTTTGGAGAACTGTTTATGCCCTTCCGTTTTTTTATTGTTTTTTGCTGATCTAGTTTCTCATGAGTGTATTTTAATATTTTATAAAACGTGAGATTGTGGTTTTGTTTGGTCGGGAGGGTTGTACCTATGAGAGAGGCTTTCACTACCCCTCTGTGTGTATCGGAGTTTCCCAGACAGCTTTTCCTGGAGGAGGAGGGCAGGATGGAGGGTGGAGTATAGATTTCAGACTATCGCCCTTTTGGATTTTCTCCTGCAGAATTCTGCCTTTACTGGGAAAGGGGGACAGATTTGTTTTTCTCCTAGCCATTGCCTCATCTTCCCTGACTCCCCTTTTAGATGAGAAGACATGGGAAAGCCCCACGCTGGACTGCGAGGGAACCGGCTTGAGCTGAGCTGCAGAACTGAGACCTCTGCCCGGCTCCCCGGCCCCCCGGAGGCTGCTTTGCTCTAAGCCTCTGGGGTGGGCGACCCCGACCCCCCGCCTGGAAAACCCCACGCGGTCGGCAGGCTCTCACCCAAGAGCTTGAGCTTACAAAACACTAGAAACGTGGGGTGGGGTTAAGCCAGGCCCCTCAGGCACCGGGCGATGGGCTTTAGGAGACGCTGCCGTCTGTCCTCCCGGCCTCCAGTTCCCTGCCTGTGCCCCTGGGCGCGGCCAGAACCTAGTGCTGGTCCTGGGTCTATGCGTCCTCAGACGACGAGGGTACACAGAGTCGGACAGCGGGGGATGGGCCCTGGGGCTGGAGCTGGGAGGCGAAGGAGGCAAGGATGTCGGAGGGACCGAGTGACCACAGCAGCTGCCTCTCACTCTCTCCGGAGGTGGCCTGCAGCCGCAGGGTCCCCAGGCGGGTGGGCTGCCCGCACCGCCATCCTGCTGCCCAGAACTCCAGCGTGGGGGTGCTCGCGGCCCGGGCTTGTTCACAAGCGCAGCCCCTTCCCGCCGCGCCGGACGCTCCACTCCGCGGGCCGGGCGTTCGCCAGGAGCCGTCGGAATTTTTGGGTGGTTTGCATCCATATACGGTACTGAGAGACCAGTGAAGAAACTGGGCAGAAACTAGCAGACTTCCAGAGGGAAGGTCAAGAGGGAGTTCTGGCCCTGCTGGGTCCCATCATTAGAATCTGGGTTCATCCACCCAAGCCGGGAGATGACCCCGCTGACGTTTACTGAGCACTTACTTCGTGCAGGGAACTTGCTACAACTTCAGAGGGGACCTCAATCTCATCAAGTGCGTCAGGGCAATGTTTAAGGTTTGAAAACGAGATACCCGTTATTCCCTTTGTTATTTTTTAAAAGACTTTATTTATTCAATTTTCAGGGGGGGGGTGGGGAAGAGGGGGAGAGAGAGAGAGAGAGAGAGAGAGAGAGAGAGAGAGAGAGAGAAAGGGGAGGAGCTGGAAGCATCAACTCCCATATGTCCCTTGACCAGGCGAGCCCAGGGTTTTGAACCTGCGACCTCAGTGTTCCAGGTCGACTCTTTATCCCACTGCACCACCACAGGTCAGGCCTCTTTTATTATTTTTATTCCGTTCAGAACTGTTGGAAGTGTGGTCTGGATTTGGTTAATCAAAGTTTAGTGGGTTTTTTTTAAATTTTTTAGATAACTTACCTATTTCTTTTTCTGTCAAAAGACCTCTCTCTCAGGAGAGATCCAGCAGTCTGTCTTACCTGACTTCTGACCAAACGATATTTAACTTTTTGGTACAATTATTGTTATTTCAGGTGAGAAAATGTTTCCATTTATCTTTTAAAATTGTTGAATTATCCTGACTTGTGGTGGCACAGTGGGTAAAGTGCCGACCTGGAACGCTGAGGTCGCTGGTTTAAAACCCCAGGCAAGGCACATTTGGGAATTAATGCTTCCTGCTCTTCCCCCTTCTCTCTCTTTTTTTCTCTCTCTCTCTCTCCTCTCTATAAAAATGAATAAAAATCTTTTTAAAAATTGTTGACTATAAACCACACACTTGGGCTTAAGACCTCAGTTCCTGTCTGGAAAGGCTGGTGATCCCGACCCATGTCTACCACAGGGGCCCTCCCGACCTCCCCTGTGGATGTCACTCCCACACCTTCTCCCTCGGGCAAAGCCCATCTTCCAGGCGACTTTTCTAGGAACCTTCTCTTTCTTGGAAAAAGGGGCGGGGAAAAGAGCCCTAGGGAGGGATTTGAAGGTAGAACCAGTGTTGCTGGGAGCAGTGGGGGTCCCTGAAGCAAGCAGCTGCAATGAGACTACCAGCTAATGACAGTGGCTCTGTCCACCCTCCATGACACCAAGGGGGACCACGATCATCCTGCCCTTTCCCAGCAGCTGGGTGTTTGAGGGTACACAGTCTCCTATCAGTCTGATTCCTTTTTTATGTGTGTGAGCAAAATTTTAAAAAGTAATGGGAAATAAGAAACTGAGAACATTATTTGGTTGTGCAGTCCCAATGGACAATCCAACCCTTCTTTCTCCCTCCCTATTCAAAGTTGAGCTAAGAAGAATCTTAAGCTTCAATTTTGAAATTGTTGGCATTCTCTGACACTGACTTCTCAGTTTTCTCTCTCAATTTTTTACTGTTTCTTGGAACTCTCCTAAGGCAGTCTGCGTGAATGAAGTTAGTTGTGACAGGGTAGAGGATACATAACACTATTTTTAAGCCAACTGAGTGTCACAGAAAGTTGGCTCCCCATCTGGAGCCCAGCACCTGGGAGAAGTGCAGACACACACCTGGGCAACCCCTGAGCCTGGGGTCAGGGAAAGGACAGGGAGAGAAATTTAGAAAGGCAAAGAAGTTAACGATGTTTGGCTGTCTGGGGGCTTATCAGTGTGTCTGGGTCAGGCAGGGGCCGAGGGGACTGGTTGGGGCAGATGTATCGGGATGGGGCTGCCCAGGTGAGAAGGGACAGGCCGGGGCCCAGCCTGCCCCACTGACAACCTGAGACTATGTGTAGGCTGGGCTTCCAGGACGTGCCTTTTGGGAGCCTCCGGGTGGAGGAAGTAGATAGCTGGTGAAATATTAATCCCTTCTGGGTTCTGAAGAGGAGAATTTGGTGGGTGGATGATGTGGAGGAAAAGAGGGGAGAGGCTGCTGCCCCTTCTCTGTAACCGTATCCTGGGAGACACTTTCAAAGCCTTTGAATGCCTAACCCCTGGCTGCTGGGAAGGTTCCAGTTCTGGGGTTTCCTCTGCTTCCTAGCTCCTCATCTCCAAGAGTGAAAAGAAGTCCCCCAGCCAGGTAAGGGGATGGAAGGTGATGAGTAGAAATCCTTACCTATTTGAGGGGGATGTTGTTTTAGGTAGGTCAGGAAAGTCAAAGTGAATTGGGGGCGAAGAGGAGTAGATTATGGGGTCCCTTCTCCACAGCCTTTACCCTCAACCTGACAAGGAAGGGATACCTTTAAGAGGAAGGGCCAGGTCTCAAGAAGAATGCCAAGGAAGCTGGGCAGTCCTGGAGGCAGCTACTGGCCATGCTTGGGGCTGTGGGGTGGGGGTCAGGCTCGGTCGCCTCCCTGCAGTGATTCAGGCTTTTGACCTCAGAGGCATCCTGATCTCACTCCAGTCTCACTCCGAGGGTAAACATCCTTTGCCCTTTGGAAACTGGTGGGACAAGAAAGGCAAGGAAGGGGCTGCTGTGGAGATGGGGGAAGGAAGAGAGGGAGGCGGAGGGGAGGAGAGGTTCTGAAATCCCCTTTCTCCCCCCTGGAACCCAGCGATGGCCTTCCTGGGGCGCAGCTGTGCAGCATACTCAGTTGCATTGCTTCTCTCCTGCTGGAAAAAGAATCTTATCCATCAAGCCTTGGAAAAGGGATTTTGGAAATGGTGCCAGCCTTGGGGGAGGAGGAGGGAGAAAGGCTGGGAGGTACCAGCCAGATTCTCATTCCCTCAGAAGCACCTGGAGGCCATCCCTGTGAAGGAAAGACAGGGCCTAGGCACATGCAAGACAAGAGTGAAAACCCTTGCTCCTTAGGGAGAGACTTGGTCACTAAACTTTAAGAGCATGATTCCTATGGTTATCATTTTTTTTTTTTTCTGAAGTGAGAAGCAGGGAGGCAAGGAGACAGACTCCCGCATGCGCCCAACCAAGATCCACCAGGGGGCAATGTTTTGCCCTTCTGGGCCGCAGCTCCTTTGCAAATGGAGCGATTCTAGCACCTTGCCTGAGGCAGAGGCCATGGAGCCATCCTCAGTGCCCAGGGCCAACTTTGCTCTAATGGAGCCTTGGCTGTGGGAGGGGAAGAGAGAGATAGAGAGAAAAGAGAGGGGGAAGGGTGGAGAAGCAGATGGGCGCTTCTCCTGTGTGCCCTGGCCAGAAATTGAACCCCAGACTTCCACACGCTGAGCCAATGCTCTACCACTGAGCCAATTGGCCAGGACCTATGGTTATCAATTTTAATGCTGAAGGTGGAGTGGAGAGAGCCTGTTTGTCTCCCAGTTCACAGCCATTCTTGGGCCTAGAGTCAAAGAGAGACGCAGTGAGGTCAAACAGATGAAGCATTGGTACAACCCCTCTGCCCACCAGCTTCAGGCCCCAGCAAGTGTCTTCATCTCCCTGAGCTTAGTCTCCCCGTTGGAAAAGGGGGAGTGACACTAATAGTTACAGAGGTGATGCTGGAGTACAGTCCCATGTCCTAGGTCCCAGAGAAATCCGTGGTTACTTCCTCTGCCCCATCCCAGCCAAGGGAATAGAGTGACTAAGAAGTGAATCAGCCTGACCTGTGGTGGCGCCGTGGATAAAGCGTCGACCTGGAATGCTAGGTCGCCGGTTCAAAACCCTGGGCCTGCCTGGTCAAGGCACATATGGGAGTTGATGCTTCCTGCTCCTCCCCCCTTCTCCCTCTCTCCCTCTCTCACTCTCTCTCTCTCTCTCCTCCTTCTCTCCTCTCTAAAATGAATAAATAAAGTCTTTAAAAAAAAAAAAGAAGTGAATCATAGGAAAAGTCACACACAACTTCACTCTTCTCCGCAGCCCCCTGAGTGGGTGGAAGGAAAGGAGGGAGGGAGGGAGAGAGGGAGGGAGGGAGGGAGGGAGAGGAGAGAGAGCTCAGTTCCCCTTCCTCGGGGTCCAGGCAGTCGCCCTCCCACACTGGTCGCCCACCCACGCTAAAAGTTCCAATGTCTCTAAGAAGAGGTAGTTACTGGTAAATCATAGCTACTGTGGGCAAAGACGCTCATTCTAGCCTGCATTTTCTATACCCACTTACTTTGAAAATGAAAATATTTCAGGTGAGGGGCTTGGCTGAGCGCTCTTCCCCTGTTGAGGACATCGGAAGACCTTCCTCAGAGCTGGTGTTCAGACTAAGACCTGGACATTGCTGGGCCTCAGTTTTTCACTACCACGGGAGTGATGGCCATTCTCACCCTGACTGCCCCTGGAGTACCCCGGCCTCCAATGACAGAGTGGAAGTGGCCACACTGGACCGCCCAGATTTGGTCCCTGCGCGGCCTGACACTGATCTCCACACTGAAAACAAATTCAGAGCACTCAGTCCAAACGCCAACGAGGCTGGTCCCGGGAAGAGCCTCAGAGGGCCCTCTGGCCTTGGAGTCCTGGCCGTGTTTCATCTTGCCTCGGACACGTGTTAGTTCACTCTGCCTCTCGGGCCCAGTTTTCTCATCTGTAAATGGGGGTGGCACACCCCTCTTCGGACGGTTTGGGGAATAAGAAAGCACATAAAGCGCTTTGTCCCAGTGCCTGGCACAGTGTGCGCTGAATAAACCGCAGTGACTCGTGTTCCTAAGTCCGTACAGAAGGAAGCCGATTTCATGCGCTCTGAGGGACCACCTTGACCTCCGCGACCATAGGTTGTCCAAGCTGGGAAGCGCGGAGCGAGGGGGAAACGCCTGATAACTGGCCACCGGCCCCGTCTGAGTTTTTCTACTGGGAGCCCGGGCGCAGCTCTCCAGGCTCTGTCCTACTTCTTCCAGTCCCGAGCTATTTGGCCCCGCGGCCCCGGTGCCGGGTCCAGTTCCGTCTCCAAACCCGGATGAGCTCGGGCTGGACAGCGCGCGCGAAGCGCGGTGTTGGAGGAGCACGCAGGGAGTTTCGGTCGACCCGGGATTTTTCTCGGCTTAAGTGCCCGGAGTCTGGAGTCAGCCCTACTCTTCGGGTCGCCTGGGACAGCAGCACAGGCCCTGGTGGTGAGGAGCGAGGTTTTCTTCTCCGTGCGTCCCATCGCCGATTCTGGGCACACTCGCCGCCCTGATGCGCCTTTCCCTGGTGCACCTTCTCCAACAGAACCTCCAAACCAGTCCTGCACCGGCCGCTCCAGCCCGCCCTCTAAGTGCCCTCTCCAGAGACGGGGAAATGGAGGAAGAGCTCCAATCGCGGCCTCCGCCTCCACCTCCACTTTCCCGGGCCCCTTCTGATGGATGGCATTTCCCTGCAGGGTCCCCAGAAGCAGAGCAAATGAGAATGCTAGGTGAAAGGTACTAGATACAAGGTCCACTACATTCAGTGACAGGTTCTTCTTTTCCTCTCCTGTCCTCTTCCCTCAAACAGGGACGTTGAGAAATAATCAGGAAATCTCAGATAATCGGAAAATCTGCTGAGGAATGGGGACCTAGAGTACAGCCAACCTATCGGCCATGAATAGAGCTACTGTGCATCTCTCCATGAAATACAAATTTCCCAACCAGGTGGCAAGGGATGTGAATTTTTGTGGGTACATTGGACCCTAGAGACACCAAGAGGCAGCGGGTCATAACAGGCTCTATTCAGGCTATGCCCAAATACAACCAAATTATAACAGGAAGAAAAACAGAGATTTCGATTCAGATCTTTCATGTTTAAATAAAGGGTGTGTGTGAATTGTTGAAATATGCAAATATTGATTAATGTCACCCTGTTTAATTTTTCTAAACAGAATTTAAAATTTTTTAATTAAAAAAGAAAATATGCCAAATAATGGAAAATATTTGTAATCATATTCATTTTACTGGACCTCTGTGTTGGTGGATACGGCAGACAGAGAATCAGGGTTGTCAACCAGCTGATCTAAACACAAAAATAATCCCCACCCTCCTTTGAGCCTCTTCTTCTCAGCTATGAAATGAAAAGAACCCAAGACCCATTTAGACTATGGGAGCCCTGCCCACAAAGGGGCTGTAGGAATTAATGTGGGCGAGTTTGGAGAGGTGGAAAGGTGGAGGGAATGGGAAATGCAGCAGACACTGAGCCAGAGGCCCCCTCGCCAACTCTTGGCTCTGTCCTTAATGTCCCTCCACTAGCCTCAGTTTTCTCATCTGTAAGATGGGGATAATACTGATCACACAGAACTGCTGGGAAGAATAAACAAAGTAATACACGTGAAATGCTTTATCATTATCAGACTTTCCTTTTTTTCTTTTTTCTTTTTTGTATTTTTCTGAAGCTGGAAACAGGGAGAGACAGTCAGACAGGCTCCCGCATGCGCCCGACCGGGATCCACCCGGCACACCCACCAGGGGAGACGCTCTGCCCACCAGGGGGCGATGCTCTGCCCCTCTAAGACATCGCTCTGCCGCGACAAGAGCCACTCTAGCGCCTGGGACAGAGGCCAAGGAGCCATCCCCAGTGCCCGGGCCATCTTTGCTCCAGTGGAGCCTTGGCTGCGGGAGGGGAAGAGAGAGACAGAGAGGAAGGAGGGCAGGGTGGAGAAGCAGATGGGCGCTTCTCTATGTGCCCTGGCCGGGAATCGAACCCGGGTCCCCCGCACGCCAGGCCGACGCTCTACCGCTGAGCCAACCGGCCAGGGCCGACTTTCCTTGACCTGTGCCAAATTGAAAGGGGACCACGGCAAAGAGAGCAAGAAGAGCAGCCCAGGAATGGGTATGAACACCCCCATGGCTACCTGATGTCCTGATAGGTGGGTTCAGCTAGCTCATTCCCACCCTCTGCCAGACCCAAGTGGAAATGAGAGTCCATTGCAGCAGGCCTGCCTTGGCCCCTGTTTGCTTTGGCCATGGTGTGATGGCCTTGCTGGTTTTGCCAACAGGATTTTAATGTTTGCTGTCCTGCCTGGCATAGTTGCTGAGGCAGCTGGCATTCTGCTTCCAATGCTCATGCCCACCAATGTTGTTCACAGCAGGAGGGATCAGTCTCAGCACGGCCTGCTCCAGCTTCCTGCTGCTTTGCTTCTTTCTCAGATGGATGGGGTCCTTTTATATTATCCTTCTTAAGACTGGTAGGCATCAGAAAGCAGGGTGGTGGAGGCTGCAGACCACATTAGTCAGTGGAGGTGGGGTGAGGGGACCTGGATTTAGAAAGCTCCTTTAGAGGGTTCTGATGCATAGCCTTGTTTCTCACTTATCTGGCTCACCCTACACTGGACAGCTCCTAGCCCACCTCAGCAGGCAGCATAACTCTTCTGAGTTACCTTTAAAATGGTAATATCTTTCCCTTTAAAATGGCTGCCCTAAACATACATTCTTGAGGGTTAAGAGGAACCAGGAAATAAGCCAGGAGAAGAAATCAGAGAGCCAGGGAAATCAGGTACCAACCCTAGATTTTTAAAGTACTATTTTTGTTTCCTCACACTTCTTTCCTTGTGCTTTCTGCAGAGAGTTGATGTTCCAGAGTCAAGAGGAAGGGGGTCCCTTGCTAAAGGTCACCCCAGATCAGTCAGAGCCCATGGTTTGGGAGTGCCATGGTGGAAGCATGATTAGCAGGTGCGTGATGGGAAAAACACATACTCAGAACAATCACAACACCTCCCGCCCCAAGGCAGCTCCGGGAACCTCCAGCCACCTCCCCGGCACACACTGTGCACTCAGGAGGCATGAAGTTCCCTCCACATGATACACTGCCTGTTTGGCTTTCCCAGGCCGCTGGGAGAGTCATGGCTGGAGAATGCAAAATAATTGAAAGCAATACTTAGTAAATTGCAGTTCCAAGGTCTTCATTGCCTTGCTATCAATTTGCAAAACCCATTTTATTGCTTTTTTAGATTCCTCAAATTGAAACGCCACAGTGTGCTATAATTAAGCTAAGTGACATGCCAGCTGTAAAGACAAGGGTTGTGAATGATTATATTCAGCTCCTGTAATCACCCAGTGTGGGTGGGGTGGGACGCTTGGAACAGCTGCCAATCTGCCCGACTTACACTCCCTGCCAGGGCGGAAGCCAACCGGAATCAAATCACCCTTTTTTCACACTCCCGAGAGTTACCCTGCCCAGTTGAGGTGGGCTAGGGGCTGTCCGGTGTGGGCTGAGCCAGGATCAGTGATTCCCAAACATGGATTTTCATCAGAACCCTCTGAGTGAGCTTTCTAGGTCCGGGTCACCCCCACCCCACCCCCACTGACTAATTTGTTCTGGGGCGAGGTGGGGGCACACACGTCTTTAAGCTGCCCAGATAGTTCTGAGCCGGGAGAACTTGCCCAGGGGGCTATTTTTAAAAACTTCGTCTTTAGGAAAATTATTATTATTATTATTATTATTTTTCATTTTTCTGAAGCTGGAAACAGGGAGAGACAGTCAGACAGACTCCTGCATGCGCCCGACCGGGATCCACCCGGCACGCCCACCAGGGGCAACGCTCTGCCCACCAGGGGGCGATGCTCTGCCCATCCTGGGCGTCGCCATGTTGCGACCAGAGCCACTCTAGCGCCTGAGGCAGAGGCCACAGAGCCATCCCCAGCGCCCGGGCCATCTCTGCTCCAATGGAGCCTTGGCTGCGGGAGGGGAAGAGAGAGACAGAGAGGAAAGCGCGGCGGAGGGGTGGAGAAGCAAATGGGCGCTTCTCCTGTGTGCCCTGGCCGGGAATCGAACCCGGGTCCTCCGCACGCTAGGCCGACGCTCTACCGCTGAGCCAACCGGCCAGGGCAGGAAAATTATTTTTATATTTAGAAACTTTTCATTTAGCGCTGCTCTCTTAAATCCATCCGGGAAGGGGAACTCATTCAACATGCTTTAAGAAACAGATACTCTGATCTCATTTCCCCAAAAGCTTCTTTTCCCAGAGTTCCTATTTTCTTTCAGGGACTCAGTTCTTTGGAAGCCCCCCTTTTGTTCACTCCTCCTTGTCCCCTACATTTGTTTAGCTGCTATGTCTTGGCTCTCCAATATTTTTCTGACCTACCTTCTCTTCTTTCCCGCAGTCAGCCATTCTGATAGGGGCTGAAAGGGCTCAACATCTGGGCCACCATGCGAGCCTCCCAACTGCTCTCCTACCTCGGGCTCTCTCCTTGCCAATCATCGGTCCTACCATCTGCCACCAGATTCATCTTTCTCACCCGAAATAAAATCTCTCTTCCCTTCGAAAACCTCCCAGGATTTTCCACAGCCCACTGAGTTTTAAGGTAAACACTCCCCAGAATAATATTTTAGACCCTCCACAATATTAAATAATTCAGCAAGTGTTTACTAAATTCCTACTATGACCCAGGCACCAGGCCAAAAGCAGGGGATATAAAGATATAAGGTACTGGTACAGTACAGTGGAGAGACAGCCGCGCAAACAAGTTCGCGGTCATGAGGAGTGCAATAATGATGATATAAACAAAGGGCACGTGGGCCTCCAATGTGCTGCTTCCGCCACCTTTCCACCATGGTCTCGCAATTCTCCATTCTAATCCAGCCAAGTGGACTAGACCTTACTTCTTGATCATGTTTTTTTTTCTTCCAGGTCTCTATACCTCAATCCCACACCTCATTTTCACTTTTTAAAATCCTGGTTTTTTTCCTGCCCCCTCTCAAATAAGCCCTCCAGGGAAGCTGACTTGATCCTCCAGGCTGGGTGTGTGGGCATTTCCTTCTGTTGGCATTCTTTTCTTTTCTTTTCTTTTCTTTTTTTTTTTTTTTGACAGAGACAGAAAGTCAGAGAGAGGGATAGGGACAGACAGACAGGGAAGGAGAAAGATGAGAAGCATCAGTTCTTCATTGCAGCAATTTAGTTGTTAATTGATTGCTTTTTTTTTTCCAGCTAGGGGGCTACAGCAGAGCGAGTGACCTCTTGTCTAAGCCAGCAACCTTGGGCTCAAGCCAGCAACCTTGGGCTTTAAGCCAGCGACTTTTGGGCTCAAGCCAACGACCCAGCACTCAAATGAGCCTGCACTCAAGCCAGCGACCTCGGGGTTTTGAACCTGTCCCCTCTGTGTCCCAGTCTAACACTCTATCCACTGCGCCACCACCTGGTCAGGCAGCATTCTTTTCTTTAGTGCAGTGATCCCCAACCCCCAGGGCCACGGACCAGTACCAGTCCGTGGGCCACTTGGTACCAGTTCACAGAGAAAGGATAAATAACTTACATTATTTCCGCTTTATTTCTATTTAAGTCTGAACGATGTTTTATTTTTAAAAAATGACCAGATTCCCTCTGTTACATCCATCTAAGACTCACTCTTGATGCTTGTCTCAGTCACGTGGTACATTTATCTGTCCCACCCTAACGGCTGGTCCGTGAAAATATTTTCTGACATTAAACCGGTCTGTGGCCCAAAAAAGGTTGGGGACCACTGCTTTAGTGGACAGTTATCTGACCTGTGGTGGCTCAGTGGATAAAGCATCAACCTGTAACAGTGGACAGTTACCTGTGGACTTGTCTTACTCCACTGCACACTCCACAAAGCAAGGACAGGTACAGCATGTTGTGTCCCTCACAAGCATTCAGCAGACAGTTGCCCTGCAGAACCCCAGGGGTTAACACAGGAGGTGGGTGGGGCTAGGAAGGCGCTCACCATTTTGCCTTCTCATTGGATAACCAAAGCTATTAAAGTCTCTAGTTAGAACTGGCTACATAATTTGGCGAGCCCAATGCAAAATTCTTCAGCATTTCCAGTGACCATGGAGCATTAAACCTAGTGTGGGGCCCGTCTAAGTGTGGAGCCTGTGTCCCTGCACACAATGCATGCCCATAAGCTGACCCTGTCTTTAGGATGAAAGGTGCTGACACCAAATTGTCCCTTAGAAAAACAAAAACACTTCTGACTTCACCTTATTAAGGGACTTCCTTTTTTCAGCTCAGGAACCTTGGCTGGGTAAGACTGGAGACTCGGGAGAAAAAGGAAGAAGTGTCAAGATTGTAGAAAGCCCCATTTTAGCAAGTCTTACACCTTTGGCTTGGGCCTAGCTATGATCTATGACAACCTGATTCTGACAATGGGAAAACTGGCCTCAGGTCAGTCTGTTTTCAGCTTTCTAAATGGCCCTGGGAAAGCGCTGGTGAAGTGGGGTTTGGGGGGTTCAAGGTAATGGTTGAGCTTTTACTAGTCTGCCCAGTGGTAACCAGGGCATCTTTCTTCTGCCACTGAGGTGGGCTCTAACTTGTTTATTTTTTAAAAACTCCAAAATAAAAAAACAAAACCCTATGCCAGGAGTCATTGAAAACCAGGCCTAGGTGGTGATGAAGGTATTATATACGTGTGTGTGTGTGTGTGTGTGTGTGTGTGTGTGTTTTAGATTTTATTCATTTTTAGAGAGAGAGAAGTGGGGAGGAGCAGGAAGCATCACCTCCCATATGTGCCTTGACCGGGCAAGCCCAGGGTTTCCAACCAGCGACCTCAGTGTTCCAGGTCGGTGCTTTATCCACTGCGCCACCACAGGTCAGGCCTACATGTGTCTGTTTTACAGCTAGACACAAATGGCTTGAGTCTACCTTTTCTGTTTAATATTTTAGATAATTAATGTCTTTTGCTTGAGGGATACTATTGGTTTCAGGTTTTCCAGAATCCCCTGGAATCTTTGAGGCCAGAAATTCATTCCACTGAGAATCCATAAGGTAGAGTGAGTCAACAATTGTGAAGCCTGACTTCAGACCTCGGCTCCCTCCCACCTCCCCACCTCTGCCCTCCAAGCTCTCTCCAGGGATCTAACTCAGGAAGTACAAGTGAGGTAAAAACCTTGAATTACATCCCTGGAGAGGGTAAAAAGTAAACTGGTCGGCAAAGTAAGATGTTAGGCCTGGAGCAGAGCCAGGCCCAATGCTGAGCAGAGTCGTGGCAGCCACAGTGCCCCCCCCCCCCCCACACACACACAAAGGACCACCTCAAACTCTGGGCTCCCAGCTAGGTAGGCAGGGCTCATTGTAGAACATTCGTCCAAAGAAATTCTTCAAAGGTCCCTGACACATATTCAGGGGATATAAGGCTTTTTTCATTTTTATTTTTTATTTGTTGATTTTTAGAGAGAGAAGAAGAGAGAGAAACCTTGACTTGTTGTGCCACTTATTTGTGCATCCTTTAGTTGATTCTTGCGTGTGCCCTGACCAGCGAGCGACTCCACAACCTTGGAGTATTGGGGCAACATTCTAACCAACTTAGCTGCCCAGTCAGGGCAAGTTAGAGCTTTCTTTTTTTCTTTTTCTTTTTTTAAATTTTATTTATTTATTTTTACAGAGACAGAGAGTGAGTCAGAGACAGGGATAGACAGGGACAGACAGACAGGAACGAAGAGAGATGAGAAGCATCAATCATTAGTTTTTCATTGCGCGTTGCAACACCTTAGCTATTCATTGATTGCTTTCTCATACGTGCCTTGACCGCAGGCCTTCAGCAGACTGAGTAACCCCTTGCTGGAGCCAGCGACCTTGGTTCAAGCTGATGGGCTTTTTGCTCAAACCAGGTGAGCCCGCGCTCAAGCTGGCGACCTCGGGGTCTCGAACCTGGGTCCTCTGCATCCCAGTCCGATGCTCTATCCTGGTCAGGCAAGTTAGAGCTTTTTTAATGAGGGAGAATTATCTTTCCCACCTCCCCTTCCCATTCTGACTCTAAATCAGGCTCCTTGTCTTGGCATTGAGCATGGCAATTTATTTGATTAACATATACATGACGAGAATGTGCATAATTTCTGTAGGTCGATGGAAAAAACATCTGTAGGCTGGATACTGTTGCCTCGCCTCTGTCTTCACTGGTGAGACTGAGTTGGGCTGGTAAGAGTGACAGCAGGAAGATGTCTGAGCACCGAGGTGGCTGGGATGGGAGGAGGTATGATCTGTACCTGGTGGTTACAACTGTCCCAATTCCCGTACTCGTACTGGGGGCTCTGAGTTCTCCATCACACCAGCCCTTTTATTCTGAGTCCTTCTCTGAAACACTCCTCTCCTCACATCGCTCTATCTGGGGCAGTGTTCTCAATGATGGTACCATGTGGGGGACCCATAGACATGACATTGGTAGGAGCAACTGGGGAAAGTCCTGGGACAGTACCAATAACCCCCAGAAGTTGCGGTCCTACAGCTGTAGGCTAACTGGGAGGGCACAAAAGGCATGGTGGGTGGCGTCAGTAATGCTAATAATTAGTGGGAGGCAGTTATAAGACCAGGATATCTAGATGAGGAAATAAACCTTTCAGTTGATCCTCTGGTCATTGTAGACACTGTAAGAAGAGACAAATTATTTCCTGGGAGTAGAAAGGGGAAAGAATGGCAGAGATCCAGTCTAATTCTGGAGAAAAAAAAAAGATTTTTCTTAGATTTTCCTTTAAAGTGGTAAAATGGCCTCTAGAATATTCAAATCACTTAATGCATCGTCACTATTCTTATCTAGTGGGTCAGGAGGCGTTCAGGTGATTCACATGAAGGTCACCAGAGATTCATTTTACTTATACAACATTCATCGTCCTATATCTCTATAGCCCCAAACATTTGATATAGATCCTTAAGAGCAGTCAAGATGGCTGGCCAGAGATAACAAGTGGTAGCGATTAAGAGCACAAGCTTAGGGGCTTTCAGTATCTGTGTGTTCTTGGGCAAGTTTCTTAACCTCTCTAAACATTAGTTTCCTCGCTTGAAAAAAAATGAATAACAATGGTGCTCACCACATAGAGTTTCTTTGAGGATTGAGATAGTATAGGCAAAGCTTTTGGTACACCAAAAACAAGTGTGTCTTGGTCTAGTCCATGCTGAGCTTATTACCATCAGCACAATGTCACTGTCCTCACCATCACCATCATTATCATCGTCATCATCATAGTCATGGCAACGACCATTTATTCAATAAGGCATCCCACTTTAGCAAGCTTTACTCATCCTTAAAATCCTACAAAATAGGTTATTTATCCCCTAAAACTCAACTGTTGACCCTGGGCTCATTGACCCATTCTGAAAGTGGATCCAGGGGAAGGATGATGAGTTTATAGTTATTTTAGCAGAAAAATGGAGACATTTGTCAGAGCTCCATTCCTCACATGGGTCAGGCAAGCCCTGTGCTCATGGCAGGGGGGTAAAGAGAAAGAAACATTAGACTATTTGTTCAGAGCCCATCACTTGTATGAGATTGGGAAAGTTATTTAATGTTCCCAAACCTTGATTCTCTTTATCTGCAAGTTGAGAATATGGTAATAATGTCAGCCTTGCCAACCTCACAGCACTGATTACATGAGATATAGTATGTGAACTTGATGTGTGGAAATGATTATTATTACACCTACCAAGAAGGTCCCTGCTCCATAATTTGAACCTCTGCTCTTCTCCTTTATTCCTTCATTCTACCACTATTTATTATGCAGAAGCCCTATTATCACACCACATCTGCTCCATTTGAAAATCAATGCATTGATAGACATTCTGTTATAAATAATTAGATCTTTGCAGGGTTGCCTTGTACGTGACTGTCCTTTGCAGTCTGATTAGTTGTAAATTATAGAAATCATTATTTGATCTAAAAGCAGGGGGCCAGTTCTGAGATCTGCTGGCCCTAATAGTATTCTGTGAGGTCCTGCTTGCTTTTGGTCACCTCTGCTATCTACAGAAATGCCTTCACTGAAGGGCCATTTATTATGCCCCAGTCCTAACAGAAGACTAATATTCAACATGCCATTCAAGAGAAAAATAGTAGGAGTTTAAGAGCTCAGGGCTTGAGAATCAGAAGCATTTGACTCAAATTCTTGTTCTGCCACAAAAAGCTATGGGACCTCCTGAATGTTAAACCTTATGCTCTTTGAGCCTCAGTTTTCAGGTTTTTTTCTTTTGTAAAATGCAAACCTGTGATTGGAATTAAGTTAAATATATATTTAGAAGAGTATAGGCACTCTTCTATATAACAAGCTACAAAAAAAGGGTCACTATTACCCTCATTAATATTTATAAAAACCATGCCAGTGTCTTCAGCCATTGTCCACTATGGGAGTAAAAGTCTATAATAGATAAATGACCACATGACAAAGTACTCTTAACAATTAAAGCCAGCCTGACCTGTGGTGGCGCAGTGGATAAAACATTGGCCTAGAATGCTGAGGTCGCTGGTTTGAAACCTTGGGCTTCCCTGGTCAAGGCACATATAGGAGTTGATGCTTCCTGCTCCTCCCCCCTTCTCTCTCTCTCCCTCCCTCTCTAAAATGAATAAATAAATCTTTAAAAAAATAAAAAAATAAATAAAAATAATTAGAGCCAGAGAAAGAAGTCTGTCTTAGAGAACTATCTATTTACTACATGAGTAAACCTATCTTTAGTCATTTAGGAGAAAACACAAAACCTTCTCTGCCTAGCCTGACCAGGTGGTGGCTCAGTGGATAGAGCATCGGACTGATTTGTGGAAGACCCAGGTTCGAGACCCCGAGGTCACCAGCCTGAGCGCGGGCTCATCTGGTTTGAGCAAAGCTCATCAGCTTGGACCCAAGGTCGCTGGCTCGAGCAAGGGGTTACTTGGTCTGCTGTAGCCCCACGGTCAAGGCACATATGAGAAAGCAATCAATGAACAATGTGTTGCAACAAAAAACTAATGATTGATGCTTCTCATCTCTCTCTGTTCCTGTCTGTCTGTCCCTATCTATCCCTCTCTCTGACTCTCTCTCTGTCTCTGTAAAAACAAACAAAAAAATAAAACAAAAAAAAAACACCTTCTCTGCCTACAAAATTCCAGAGCTTCTTGGGGACTGTCTGGTCACAGTCTGCTTCAGGTGGCAGGGTGACGGGGGTGACTAAAATGTATCATTTCTTCTATAAGCAGCCAAGCAGCACAAACCCCTCTGGGTAAGGCAAAAGTAGTTTTACAGTTGTGAGTATGCGAAACAGAGTTTATTCTTGTATTATTATTTATTAATTGTTGTACAATTTTCTATAAAAACAACTGGAAACCTACTTTGCCCCACCCTGTATGCAATGCTCTGTTGTAGAGTCTAATTCCTAAGTTCTGACATACCTTCCTTCAGAAGCACTAAAGTTCTGACAGAGAGCTCCTTGCTCTCTTTGGTGCCTTCACACAATAGGGTCAAAGCTTAAAGATCTTTGTTTCCAAATCTCAGGATCCACTATCCGGTTGTTCAGTCTTCTCCTTACATTCCATTACAGGGGCCGCTTTGGGGGCAAGTGGCCTGGACCTAGGCCAGGTTGGCACAGCATGAAATGTGTGGAAATCAACCCCTCATGGTTAAAATGGTTCTATTTCTGGTATAGATGTTAATGACAGTCTCAATTTTATCCATAAGTGGAAGACAAGGCAAAGTGCACTTGCAACAGTGAGGACGGCTCAGTCATAGCAGAAACATACATTATGGGGGGCGGGGTCACACTTTGACTACAGTTAGTCTTGATTGGCTACTTGCCTATATGTCTTTATCAATCCATCCATCCACCTGCCGACCCAACATTCCATATATATATATGCATATGCTTGCCAGTGCCCTAGGCCAATTAAGGGGATATGGATGGGCTTACCTAGTTCTTCTCACATCCTCTTTGGCCAGAGACCAAGCAGTGACCGTATGCTTCCTGATCCTGCACACAGGGGTCCCTCATAGCACCTGTGTGGTTTCTGCCAGGCTTCAGGTCCAGTCGAGCCGAAGTGGCAACCACAAGTAGATTCTCCAGAGAAACATCACGGCTGCGAGAACCCTTCAAGAGGACAAGGGAGGACATATCCAGTGGCCTCTTCTCACCAGAGCTTTGGTTGCGGAAGTAGCACTCCTGGGGCAGAGAGGAGTTTTCTGGAAAGGTAAAGTCACTGGCATTATCATTCTGTGCTGCTGGACTCAGCACAGATTCCTGGCAAAGGCCACCTCCCCTTAGGGTCTCTCCCGGCTTAAATCTGACCCTGAATCTGAATCATCCATTGCTCCTATTCTCCAACTAGTTTTTCTTCCCTGATTTTTCATACTTAATACCTCCAACTGGTACAAGCTTAGCTGAATGGGCCTCAACTGAATGAGAGTCAGGGAATGTTGAAGAGGGTACTTTGACATAGCATTCCATTTTTATCTTTCTTGTCTTCCAATAAGACTAGACACTCCCTACGGACATAAACCATGTCTCCACCATCAGATTGGGGTCTTCTTAAGGACAGGGGACACACTCTCCTTTAGGCTGGGTGCTTCCCAAAGATTAGGACTGATTCTCTTGATGATTCCATCCCCTAAACTTCTGGCACGTCCTTGTACAGGTTGGCACTCACGTGACTGGTCACTTGACACCAGCTTTGAGTTGTGGGGAGCTGGAAGCAATAATTTCTCCCTCAGTTGGACCTGGCTGAGTAGCTCTGCCATCATATGCTTCTTCCTCCTGCTATTCTTAAGCAAAGTCCCGCTTGGGTTCAGAGTCCCCAGGAAGCGCTGGGATCTTGTCGGCAGAGAAATATTTGATGTTTTCTCCTGGAGGAGGTACTGAGGTATCTGCTGCTGCTCACAGTTAAAGGAGACCACCTTGTCCATCTCTGGGCTGCTGCATTCAGAGCTGGTTGTCAAGGTCGTGCTCAGCAGGCATTCAGGTGAGTCCGAGGGCTGGGTGGTGGATTCTGAGCTTTCCACTGAAGTTAAGGGCTGGAAAAGAAAACAACCCCAAATGTGATTGTGGAAAGCAAAGGGCTCTTTTCGATGCCAATCTTTGTTTCTACTTCCTTCTTTCCTTCTTTTTTTATTAAGTGAGAGGTAGGGAGTGGAGAGGCAGAGAGACAGACTCCTGCATGCGCCCTGATCGGATCCACCAGGCAAGCCCCCTACAGGGCGATGCTCTGCCCATCTGGGGCCACTGCTCTGTTGCTTGGCAACTGAGCTATTTCTGGGCCTGAGGTGAGCCCATGGAGCCATCCTCAGAGCCTGGGGCCAACTTGTTTGAACCATTCAATCATTGGAGCTATGGCTGCAGAAGGGGAAGAGAAAGAGAGAGAGAGAAAAGGCAAGGTAGAGGGGTGGAGAAGTAGATGGTCACTTCTCCTCTGTGCCCTGACTAGGAATCAAACCTGGCACTTCCACAAGCCAGAATGATTCTCTACCACCGATCCAACTGGCCAGGGCTCTATTTCTTTTAATTTAGCTTTTAATTGATTTTAGAGAAAAAGGAGAGGATGGAGAGAGGGATAGAAACATTGATCCATTTCTGTATGTGACCTGACCAGGGGTTGAATCAGCAACCTTTGCATATCAAGATGACGCTCTAACCAGGCCCTGGCCGGTTGGCTCAGCGGTAGAGCGTCGGCCTAGCGTGCGGAGGACCTGAGTTCGATTCCTGGCCAGGGCACACAGGAGAAGCGCCCATTTGCTTCTCCACCCCTCCGCCGCGCTTTCCTCTCTGTCTCTCTCTTCCCCTCCCGCAGCCAAGGCTCCATTGGAGCAAAGATGGCCCGGGCGCTGGGGATGGCTCTGTGGCCTCTGCCTCAGGCGCTAGAGTGGCTCTGGTCGCAACATGGTGACGCCCAGGATGGGCAGAGCATCGCCCCCTGGTGGGCGTGCCGGGTGGATCCCGGTCGGGCGCATGCGGGAGTCTGTCTGACTGTCTCTCCCTGTTTCCAGCTTCAGAAAGAAAAAAAAAAAAAAAAAAAAAGATGACGCTCTAACCAGCTGAGCTGATTTCATCAGCAAGAAGAAAGATTAAGTCAGAATAGTTTTCTAACCAGGAATTGGTTAAATACTAGGGAAGAAGATGGTAGGAGATGTCCACAAAGCTTCCCCTGGAGACCTTTAAATATGACAGATTTTAAATACTGAAGACTGGTCAGAGAAATAGATATTATTTCACAGTTATTAGGCTGGCAAGGATTAGAAAGCGGGTAATAGGATGCGGGATACAGGGACTCTCACGCGCTGCTGATGAAAATGTAGTCATTCTGGAGAACCACCTAGAAATACTTGGTAAAATAAGATTACAAATACCCCGTGACCAGCAATTCTATTCCTAGGTATACATTCAAAATAAGTTATCAGATAGCTCCTTTAAAAAATACTATGTACAGGCCCTGGCTGCTTGGCTCAGTGGATACAGCGTTAGCCCAGCATGCAGACGTCCCAAGTTCGATCCCTGGTCAGGGCACACATGAGAAGCAACCATCTGCTTCTCTTTTCCTCCCTCTCCCCCTTCTCTCCTCTTTCCCTCTCTCAGCCAGTGGCTTAGTCGTTCCAAGTGTAGGCCCCAGACAAGGGTTGCTGGGTGGATCCCGGTCTGGTCACATACGGGAGTCTGTCTCACTATCTCCCCTCCTCTCACCTTAAAAAAAACAACAACAACAACAAAAAGACCTCCATACATTAGTGGCATTTGAAAAACACTGTTCAGGTGGTGTACTGGGTTTGACAGTGCCCTCTGCCCCAAATTCATGTACACCACAACCTCAGAATGTGACCTCATTTGGGAAAAAAGTATTTGCAGGTATAACTAGACAGTTAAAATAAGGTCATACTTGATTAGGGTGAGCCCTAGATCTAATAACTGGTATCCTCATAAGAAGGTCATGTGAAGAGATACAGAGGAGAAACAACGGGAAAAGTCCATGTGATGAAGCCGAGATTGGAGTTATGCTGCCACTAGCCAAGGGATGCCAAGGGCTGCCGGCAACCTCCAGTGTCTAGCAAGAAGCACGGCAAGGGCTTCTTGGGCGCCTGCAGACGGGGCATGGCCCTGCAGACACCTGTTCTCAGACTTCTAGCCTCCAGAATTTAAGAAATTTGTGCTTTAAGTCACCAGATTTGTGTTAACTTATTACAGCAGCCCTAGGAGGTAACCTAGGCTGCTCTCTGTCCCATTTTTCTTTGCATCTCTGACATTCAAGAGCATGTCAGGTGCGCAGGACACTAATGCCTAAGAAGAGGAGATGCACAGGACGGCCTTCCTAAAGCCCTAAACATATAGGTTTCTACTCCTATAGCAGCTATGTCGTTCCACAGCTTGGGCTTCACAAGTGGGGAAGCCAGGGCCCAGCAAGGTTAAGTGGCTTACTCAAAGGGCCAATAGGAAGCCAGGGGCAGGGAAGGGACCAGAAAGCAAGACTCCCACCACCACCTCCCGAGCTCAACCCTCTGGGAGGTGGACCACGCCACTTACCACGGTGCCAGTGAACGTGTTCCTCGCAGAGGCAGACTTGGTCTCCCGGATTCTGGAGATGAGTTGACCGAGCTCCAACCCAGAGCAGCTGAGAGAGCTTGAATTCCTCAGGTCAGGTACAGAGCGGTAGCATCTTGCAGACGTAGGCTGAGGGGGAGCAGAGCCACCCTCCTTGGAAGCCTTCTGGTGGAGGCTGCTCTCTGTCTCATTTTTCTTTGCATCTATGACATTCAAGAGCATGTCAGGTGCGCAGGGCACTAATGCCAACGGCTGGAAAGGAGGAACCAAACACACAGCTTGTGGGAACCCAGCTCGGTCCACTTCCAGACTCATCTGCCCCCAAGAGCGGGTGCCAAGGAGACGAGGCGGAGGAGGAAAGCAACTGGTATCGAAGTCTCTCTAACTGGGGCTCTTGGCCTGGGGTCCAGGGACTCCTAGAGAGCTCATGGTTTCGTGGGGTCTTTGAACCACTTAAAACTTCAGTTTTAAAACTGTATATGTGTATATTTTATGGTAAGAGATTCCACAGCTTTCATGAGATATTCAAAGGGTCTATGACCCCAACAAAGTTACAAGAATAAAAGCACCCTGCTCTAATCCTGTCCCTTCAGGTGAGTCTTGGGGAAAAAGGAGCTGGCCTGAAAAGTCCACTGAATCTCTCCCCGGAGCCAGAAGAGAGAGCTGGGCAGAGAAGGGGGATTCCGGAGATTCGGATCACGGCACAACTGGGGGCCACACTTGGGGCGGAGAACAGGCTGGCAGGACCCAGCTGTGGTCCATCACCCCATAGGATGTTCTGAGGGTCCCGCCTCCCCGAATCTCTTCCCTGTGGCCTCCTCTCTCAGCTGTGCCCCTGGCCTCTGGAAGGCAGTGTTACAATCCAAGCTGGAATTGAGGAC
The DNA here is from genome assembly GCF_036850765.1 of Saccopteryx bilineata. Taxonomy (NCBI): domain Eukaryota; kingdom Metazoa; phylum Chordata; class Mammalia; order Chiroptera; family Emballonuridae; genus Saccopteryx; species Saccopteryx bilineata. The sequence goes on from NC_089491.1 coordinate 377,446,167, forward strand.
AACGATGTCAGGCCGTCCTGGCGCCTGATCCGTACGTGGGGATTGTGCTCAGGCTCCTAGCTGCTAAATCTACTGGAGGAGGCGAGAAGGGCCCACCAGTGAGCGTCCTCTCTGCCTGGAAGGGGGGATCCTCTGCCTGAACGGCGGGATCCTCTGAAGGACGCTGGCTCCTTGTGACTTCCGGGCTCCCCTCCTGCGGCCCAGCCATCCGTGCAGCCCCATTCCGTCAGTGTGTGTGGGCTCTGGGCAGCGGTCTCCCCGGTACCCGCCCCCGGAGCGGCCCCAGCCGGGGAAGGGTGGTGGGCCCCGGCGCTCCCCTCCCATCTGGGTTTACTTGTCTGGAGGCATGGGGAGCTACGGCCTCCTGTTTCTTCCGTCCTATCTGTTGCCAGCTTTTAGCGCCCTTGCTCCTCGCTTGCTCGCCTGCAGACTCCCCCTGCATCTCCACCTTCTTCTCTTTCAATGGGAAGAAATTCCTCTGCTGCTTTAGTTTCAGCTCCTGGATCATTCGCCTGCCCATTGAGGAACAGTGTCATGCAGGTTAGGGATGGGCTTTGGATGAGGGCATTCTCCTGGAGGGGCGGACAAGACTGGGCAAAGAGCGGGGAGCAGCCCATCTCCTTCCCCAGAACCTCCCCCAGCAGACCAAGCACCCTCCCCCCAACACCCGCCCACCTCGGAGGTGCCTTCCTACCGGGCATACAGCTCCCGGGCCCTGGAGGCCACGGTATTCTGGAAGAGGGAGTTGTTGTCCTGGAAAAACTTCTCATACTTCTCCGAATGCAGACTGGGATAAATCAGACGGAACCCTCCACAGTTTTCCTTCTCATACTTTTCCGTTTTCTCTAAACGCAAGGCCTGGAAACCCTTGACTTCCTCGATCCTGTTGGCAAGCAGGACACAGGGCTGCGTGGGGACATGGCCCAGTGCTTGGAAGGAACGTAGCCAAGCTGGACGTCATCTAGGGCCAGCCAGAGGCCTTGCACACAACAGTGGTCAATTGGTATTTCCCAACTGCTTCCCCGAGAGGGTTCTAGCCCTCCCGGGACAGCCAGTGTCACAACGCACTACAGAGTTGTTAGAACAGTCTTTCCAGCAGTTCACTGAATTCTCTCCCATTACAGGTAAAACTCACTTCCCTCTTGGCTTAGTTCTAACCTGGCAGAAGATCACCACCTTCCCCATCACAGCCCCTACTACCCTGTCATTCTCTGAGAATGACAACTTGTGTTTTGCTAAATTTGAGGGCTTCTTGGATGAGCTGGATGAGCTTGATAAGTTGTGATGATCTCACTCTTCCTCACAGCCCCCTGGGGAGGTGGAGGTCAGAGGGAGAGGAATAAGCCCCCTTTCCAGCAGGAAAACCAAGAGCCATCTGAGCTATCCCAGGCCAAGACATAGCACAGAGAGTGATTCAGGAGAGGGCCCTACCTGCTCCTTAATGCCGCCTCCTCGGCAAGTTTAGAGGAAGCTGGCACAGTGGACAGCAGCCTGGACTCCCAGGCCGCACAGTCCTGGGGCTCTGGGTCCAGACCCGCCACTTACCAGCGAGGTGACCTAAGACAAGTCAGTTAGTTCCCCTTCCAGGGTCTTTGCCTCCTTAGCTCCACAAACAGGACCATACAACATCCCGCCTGCTTACCACCACCCTCCTTACAGGGAAGACAGAACACGTGAACGTGCTCTGAGTAACACGGCGCCTTCCACAGATGCTCCTGCCCTGGTTCCAGAAGTCTAATCTCAAAGGACCTGGCTGACCCCACACAGGAAGAGGGCAGCGGCCATGATGGGGTCTGAAGATCAGCACAGGCGTCTCCTTGCCCGGGCTCAGAGTCTGCTGACATTAGAATCACTCTGTAGATGGAGGCCTCTGTAAGGCAAGTGGTTCCCAGCAGGAAACAGGGCACCTTAGCTCCTGCCAACACAGTCATGTGGGGTGGGGCAGACAAATCTCTCTTTTTGTAAAAATAAACGAATGGTTTTGCTTTTTTTATTGGTAATCCCTGAATCTTCATATGATATTAATACGCTTATATCCATTATATACAGTTATGTGTATAACTTAAATCTCCTAAAATGGGAACAAATGAATATTCATAGTAAAACTATTCAAACTGCCACATTCCACAAATATCAACTAATTTCCCAGTCGGCATAATCATTTGTAAGAGCTGATCCCCTCCCTCCTCAGCAACTCCAGGCAAGATTCTTAATAGTCTCGAAGACAAATTATAGTGCCAGGCATTATGATAAATCTTGTTATACATTATCTCATTTAATCCTCCCAACACTTCATGTAGCATTAGCTTCGTCTCCTTTCCTGAAAGAACACTGAGGCTCAGAGAAGTGACATAAAGGCCACATAACCAGTAAGCTGTTGGATCATAACTTGGACCAGGACAGGCCAGTCTTATTGGGAACAGGGAACTCATTAAAAATGAGGTCCTCAGGGGGCGAGAGGTGCTACTATACCTGGTCTCTCGAGAACGACACTGTTGTAGGTATCGCCCCCGTTGCCTCTCCTCCTCCAAGACTTTCTTTTTGTCACAGCTTCCCAGGTTGACCAGGACCATGGTATCATACAGCAGACTGTCCTTCACCTCTTTATCCAAGCAGGAGTCTGTGGAGAAGCTCGGGGAGTGGTTGACCTGTGAGGGCAAGACAGCAGCTGGAAACTGGGCTGTCCAGAGTGAAAGCAGAGAGTGAGGCCCAGATGCCACCTCCAGGGAGCCACCTAAGCCTGCCTTGGGATCCTGGCTACCAAGAAGAGAGGAAGGGAGAGGGAGAGAAGGTCTGGACTAGAGCCATAGTGAGGAAAGTGGGACCTCCTCTGGTTTCCTTAGCTTTTATTTTAGTCTTTTCTTCTTCTTCTTCTTCTTCTTCTTCTTCTTCTTCTTCTTCTTCTTCTTCTTTTTACAGAGACAGAGAGAGAGTCAGAGAGAGGGATAGCTAGGGACAGACAGACAGGAACAGAGAGCGATGAGAAGCATCAATCATCAGTTTTTCGTTGCAACACCTTAGTTGTTCATTGATTGCTTTCTCATATGTGCCTTGACCATGGGCCTTCAGCAGACCGTGTAACCCCTTGCTCGAGCCAGCGACCTTGGGTCCAACCTGGTGAGCTTGCTCAAACCAGATGAGCCCACACTCAAGCTGGCGACCTCAGGGTCTCGAACTTGGGTCCTCCACATCCCAGTCCGACGCTCTATCCACTGCGCCACCACCGGTCAGGCTAGTCCTTTCTTCTTGAGAAGCATCAAGGAAGGCCCTGTCTTGGCTTCCCCCATCTGGTATGTGGCATCCTGCCACACACACTGTGCCTCCATAGAGCAGGTGGAAGGGCCAGTACAAAGGGTCAGGCAGGCAGGCAGGTAGGGAGTAGTGACGCATTCAGGACCCTGAGCAGGGTTGTGGGGGAGACAGCTGGGAGGAGGGAGAGGACTCTTTCTTGCTCACAGAAAAGCCCGTATTGTTCAGAGGTGCTATGTAATGTTTGAAGATTTCTAGCGGTTCCTGTAGGCTTGCTTCTGGTAGCTCATTCTGCTTTTAAGGGAAGAGCTCCAAACAGTTATATTTTCCTTCCCACCCATACCTGGGAACAAGGACTGGGTGTAGAGGAAAGACAAGGCCCCAGGGATCTGCCCTATCATTCTGGACCCTCTGCTCTGACGGCTGACTCTGTCACTGGCAGCTGGCATGAGGCCTCTGACTTGCACCACCCACCCCTGCACGCCTTCTCCCAGTGTGCAGACTGAATAACGCTTGAGAGGGCTGCTGAGCATGAGTCCAATCTGGAAAAGAGACAGCTACCCAGAAGTAGCTTCCTACTCTTTCCACCACCCGTGTGATCTAGGGAGGCTCCGCACCCACTCCTGTGGCCATAGACACCAGCCCATTCTCTGTCGGTGCTTGGAACTGAGTGGTCCCTGAGGGCCAGGCCTGACAGCTCCCGTCTAATCTCCATCATCATCAGCCGAGCTGTGCTGAAGAACGCCCTCTTTCTGGGAGAACACTGTGACAGAAGGTAGAGCTGTCTTTAGAATCACTCTGTGCTGAGATCAGAGTTCCCAAGTCTGGGTGGACCTCAGAAAGGCACCAAGAATTCTCCAATTCCCGGCCGTCTACCCCCCTCTGGTGGCCACTTCCCAGCTAAGGGAGAAGCCCCAGGCAGCGAGCGCTGTGGGAGACACTGGCAGGATTCAAATGACGAAGTGGCTCCGGCTGAGCTGGGAGGGCGGGGAGATGAGCCTAAAGCTGGCCGACCCAGCTCCACACAGGGGCCAGTTCTCACCCCTCGCCCCAGCCTCCCTACCTCTAGCAGCCAGGGCTTGAGTTTGCGGTCCAACAAAATGTCGAAGCCCAGGATTTCAAAACAGGCGCTGCTGAGCGTGTGGTTGGGGAAGCAGGTGTGGTAGTTGTGCTTGATGATGGGGAAGGCCGAGATGACCGTCTTGATGATGACGTCCTCGATGTCGCTCCATATCTGCGCCACGTTGTAGCCATGGCTCTCCATGTACGTGTTGAAGGTGGACAGCTTCCTGCAGGGGGACCACAGGCCGTGAGGCAGGGCAGCCCACCTCTGGTCATCCAAGGCCATGGCATGCCGGGAGCCAGAAACTTCTGGAGAAAATAGAGTGCCACAGCCAATAGGGATGAACATCCAGGAGCTACGGGGACACCAAAACTGTGTCAGCTCAGGAAGGGCCACACTCCTCAAGCCTGCATAGCCCTGGAGTGGGCACAGATATAACAACACGTAAAGCCACCTGGGCACTTTCACTGCGGCCCAGAACATGCCCGTGGGCTTGGGCAGAGACTGAGTGTCCTGGGTGGAAAGCTTAATGGATGAATAAACAAAACCAGTACCATACATAATGCTTTTGCTTTGGTGGGAATTTCTTTGGCGTTCATTAGAAGTACTCAGGGAGCCTTTTAAGAACACCACTACCTGCATTCCACCTCAGTCATCGGGAAGGACTTTGGTGACACTAAAGACACAGAAATTTTGTGTTAGGATTGCCCATGTGGAAAGAGCGCCCGGGGCATCTCCACAGAGAGAGTTACCAACTGCTCCAAGCAAACCAGGACAGTGCCAACTTTAGAGCTGAAAGTCCCACATCCCAGGAACCCCTCACTCACAGGGCAACTGAGAGGGCTGGCCGCCCTATTACCGAGACCAGAGGCTATCTACCCCGTGCGGGGAGGTTTGTGAGGAAACATCTGAGGGGTTGCGCAGTCAGCTCCACACTGGACAATTCAGAGAAAGGGCGAATCCAACAGGTGCAGGAGGCAGTGATGAAAACTGATACCCATCCCTTCCCACACACACACATGTGCACAGACAGTCGAAGTGGGGAATGGAAAAATGGGACGAGGAGATGCAGGGGAGTGATGATCAAAGAGGAGAATGAGAAAACAAGAGACAGGGCTCAACCAGGCAGTTCAAAGAGCACAACTGGAACCCAGCCAATGGAGTCAGAAAGGAGGCTACGGGGTTGGCCAGCCAGCGCGCGTTTGCTGAGGGCCTGCTCTGCATGCAGGGCTCATGGGGGGGGGGGCAGGAAACTGCCACCTCTGTCATGAGAAGCCTGAGGACCATTTGGGGAGGCAACACACATGAAACAACCAAGGATGCATTTATATAAAGACAGATAAGCAAAAACTACTCGATATAGAGGCCCACACCCTCTACCTGCCATTGTCAGGGAATGAACTGTTACACAGAAACAAATTTTCTGGATAGCTGGAAGCCAATCCTTTTAAGTGCAGAAAATGTATTTAATTTGCCAAACTAGCAAATAAATTTTCCCAAAATAGATGATATACTTCCTTGCCTTCTTGTAACAGACGTTACAAATCATCACATAACCTCTTCTAGATGACTCACATCACAGTGAATATATACCATGTAATTTCATAAGGCCCAGTGGTTAATCCACTTCAACGTAACACACCAGCTGTGTGCCAGGCACCCTGGAAAATGATGAGGACCCAGTCTCTGGCCCAGATGCCTACCGGTTTCCCCCTTTGTCTGACTCCTTCACTGCTCCTACTGAGTGTGCAGCTTATCGAGGGACTGCCTAGGGTAAAGTTGTCCTCAAGCTGGGGAGGGTATAACTGGGGGTATGAAAAGCATATTGTCTCAAAAGATGGGAAAAAGGAAGAAGAATGGTGAAAGGAAAAAGAAGGGAGCCTGACCTGTGGTGGCGCAGTGGATAAAGCGTAGACCTGGAAATGCTGAGGTTGCTGGTTCGAAACCCCGGCCTTGCCCTATCAAGGCACACATGGGAAGCAACTACAAGTTGATGCTTCTTGCTCCTCCCCCACCCTCTCTATAAAATGAATAAATAAAATACTTTTTAAAAAGGGAGGAGGAGAGGAAAAAAAGGACTCTGCCCAGCAGCATGGGAAGCACCCAGAGGCCAGGGCACCATTCTTACTCTCAAAGCTCAAGTACAACTGGGGACACAAGACAAACATGTGTAGAGAGGCCGAGCCAAGCGAGGACAGGGTGGGGACCAGGGCAGCAGGTGACTGCTCCAGCAGAGAAGGTGGACGGAGAAGAGCAGAGAGGTGAGGCCAGACCTGGAGTGACAGAGGTGAGGACAGGAAGAGGCAAGATGGAGGAGGAATGCAGGGTGGCAGAACAACACCCCACACTATCACCGTAGTCCTGGCACTCCATAACGCCCCCCATCACAGCCTAAGGACCCCAAGCTGGCTGTTGGAGTGTCAGTTCTCATAAGAGAGAAATGAGGGCCCTTCGATTATATACCCTTAGACTAAGAAAAAATGCCATTAACCACAAGCACTGTCCGTGTTGCTATCATAGGTCGTTTGAGTTTCAGTGTCCCCATGAGGTGGGCAGGGCATGAAATATCAGGAACGGGTATTTTTGAGACCAAAGAATGGAGGCTCGGAGAAATGAAGGCACTTGCCCAGGGAGATTGAGCTGGCGAGAGTCAGAGCGGGACTGGGAGCCGGGCATCACGGGGCACCGGAGCTCCACGCCCAACAACACAGGAGGCTTGGCTGGTGTCCGCCGTCCAGGTGGGGAGATGAGGCAGGAGGGCTTCGGGCCAGACAGGTGGCTGGCCCTCCTAAAAAAGGGAGGTCACCTCCACCCAGCCGACACGTCCCCTGCAAGCACATTTAACCTAGTGATTTTCCATTTGCTGTTTGGAACTCTGCCACCGAGGGTGTCGTGAAACTTCCCCGTGCACCGTGCCTCCTGCGGGCTCTGCAGCCAACCAGACCGCCTGTTCATCAGTCCTCGGAAGCTGGTGTGGGAGGAGCATGTGCCATGGACTCGGACAGACCTACCTTCTCCTCCCGCAGTGGCATTTAGAGCTGTGTGACCGTGGGCAACTTACTTAATCTCTCAGAGGCTTGGTTTCCTCGTGTGTAAAATGGAGAAGGCACCTAACTCCTAGTTCTCCACCTACAAAGGGAAGATTATAATGCCTCTGCCATAGTGTAAAAACTTCATGAAAAGAAAAATGCACACAAAGCACCAGCTCAGGCCCCAACACAGGAGGCGCCCCTAATACTTTATTGCTCTTTCCCCTTTGTCTGGTCATGCTCACATTCTTCCGTCCCCCCTTTTCTTAAAACTCAAAGGAGGCAGGATCAGGCGACAGCGTGCGTGCAAACACTGCTCGGGAAGACACACGTGCATTCCTCTCATTTTTTCCCCTTCTTCCGGAGAATCTTAAAGCCAGCTAGACACACATCATGTCACACCAGGCATCATGACACATCATTTGAGAATCTCTGTTGGAGCAACACCACAGGGAACCACAAGCTTAGGAACAACTGCCTCGCACGTCCCTATCCCACGGCAGACCAGCGATCAGTAAATATCTGTTGGTTTGGAAATGTCAGAAGGGCCAACTGTAACATGAGTATGTTTCAGTGTGTGTGTGTGTGTGTACACGTGTGTGCGCGCACGCGTGCGTGTACGTGTGTGTACACGTGCGCGCGCACACGTGTGTGTGCATGTGCATACGTGTGTGTGTGCGTGCGTGTGTGTGTGTGTGTGTGCGCCCTGCTGGGAAAATAGTTCATGTTTATCTCTCCTCCCATCCTCCTAAGGTTTACGATGTTGCCTTCTTTTAATAATTAACAGCCAGAGGGCAGAGACTCCAGAGTCTGTTCTGGGTTTAAAGGCAAAGAAATGTTTTCTGAGAGCATGTGATCCAAGGTGGAAACACTGACGGGGACCAATAGGGTGTGGGTAGAAGCCCAGAGAGCAGCTCGGAGACTGGCGGGGAAAGCAAAAGTGAGGCCGCTCGCTTACCTCTTGCTGCCAGAGTGAGCATCTTGAATGAAATTGGAACTGTGCTTATTAATGGAATAATTAGTCAGGTGCATGCAGATATCATCCTGGGGGAAGAGATACAAGTCTGTGGGGGTCAAAGGAAGATCAGGCTTCCCACTTCCTGTCCGTGCCCTCCCATGGCCCTTGGGGCTTAACGAGATGGAGAAGAAAGGAGAAGTCTTAGGGTTTACTTAAACTGGCAAACAGAGGAAGTAAGGGGTGTGCCGTAGCCTGGAGTATAAGAAACCCCACATCCTGAGAGACTGGATGGTGTGCTGCCTGAGGAGCACTTCAGGGCTGTCCAACACGACACTGGCTTCGCAGCCAGGAGGACCTGGCCTTGAGTCCCGGCCTGACCCCTTCCTAGTTCTGGGACCTTGGACAAGTCCTCATACAGTCTGCGTTTTCATTTCCTCTCAGTAAAGGGAGGTGATAATCCCTCTTTCTGAGGGCCCCTGGGAGGGCAAAAGGAAGGAATGCATGCAACCAGCACATGGTAAGTGTTCGGCAAATGGCAACCAAACCCCCAATGTTTACGAATGTGGATTTAAGTAGGCTTTTGTTTTAATCACACTAAGGGAGGAGGGCAAGGTGGCATGTCCCCTGAGCTCACCAGGTTGTCTGTGCAAGGATGGGAGTAGGTGGTCGTGGCAAAGCGGACCAGTCCTTCATTATACGTAAAAATCCTGAGAGGGTCACAGGACGTTATGAGCACATAAATCCGTAGGTCAAACTTGAACCCATCAATGATAAAGGGCTGGGAGAAGAGAAGAGAAGTTACACAAGCATTGAAAGAGAAATTCAGACGTGAAGGTCATTAGCACCTCGTCTAGTTTTCATGGTGTCAGCTCCAACATTGCCACTCATTACAGAGTGCAGACTTGGCCAGGGCTGGTGACAAGGAGAAGGGGATTTAGGCTTTGTGTGACCTTGTGAAAGTCACTAAACCATACTGTGCCTCAGTTTCCTATTATGTCAAACAAGTAACCACCTCTAAGAGAATGCCTTTCAACTAAACAAAATAACATTAAAAAGTTTTGTAATGCCCTGGCCAGTTGGCTCAGTGGTAGAGCATCAGCCCAGTGCGTGGATGTCCCAAGTTCAATTCCCGGTCAGAGCACACAGGAGAAAAGAAGAAGCGCCCATCTGCTTCTCCACCCCCTCTCTCGTTTCTCTCTATTTCTCTCTCTCTATTTCTCTCTCTCTCTATTTCTTTCTCTCTCTCTCTCTCTCTCCTCCCCCACCCCTTTTGCAGCCATGGTTCGTTTGGAGCAAATTGGCCCCGGGCACTGAGGATGGCTCCATGGCCTACCTCTCAGGCACTAAGAAGAGCTCGGTTGCTGAGCAACAATGCTCCAGATGGGCAAAGCATCACCCCCTAGTGGGCTTGCTGGGTGGGTCTGCCTCCCCTCTTCTCACTGAATAAAAAATAAATAAAAAGTCTTGTAATGAAGAACATGTCACCATCCGGGGCTGTGTTATTATTGCAGTTCTGTAAGAGTTCTCCCTGCAGTGCTGACCTGCAATACTGGCTAATGTTTCCCCTCCATGCACTCTGCAGAGGGCTCCCTTCCTGCAGTAGGCTATACCACTGTGACCTTGATCTCCAGTCATGGAGCAAAGCTGGTTACCATTATCTCCACAGGACTATTCTCCTCTCCTCAATGAACTGGGCCTCCACAGACCAAAGGTGCCCTCCTAGCTGTCATCTGTTAGACACACGGGACTAGTGTGGTAGGGCCATACCAATGGACAGGGGTGCAAGGGTGAGGGACACTCAGGCCCAGGCACACGTCACATCCCTGGTCAGAAGGCTTGGTCTGACAAAGCCCAAGGCAGAAGACAGGACTCCGCTTTACCCCCAGCCCCCTCCCTTCCCTCATTTCACATTCAGTCCAGCGGAGCTACAGCCTGAGGTTGCTGCGGGATAAATAAATAATCACAGTGAAGAAGTACCTTTGAAATATAGAGCTGACAGATCATGTCCTCCCCTGGTTTGATTTCTTTCACTGTCCGGGTGATGAATATCCCTCTCCCTTGGCAGCCGGAATCCGGCTTACAGATGTATGTCTTATTTTTTCTTGACCTGCTATAGTTCTGCAAATCTCCCCAGCTACCAAAACAGGGGGGGAATGAGATACTCTTTTTAGCTGGGGGGGCAGTGAAAAGGAAGGCTAGCTCTTTATTTAAAAAACAAACAACAAACACCTATCTAATGTGTCAAAAGCCTGGGAGCTGACAGACAGACGCCCAGGGGACTGTCTGGTAACAGGAGAGAGAGTCAAGCACAGCGGAGAGAAGATCGGCTTTGAAGGGAATTCAGGCCTGGATTTAATCCCAGGCTGCACCACTCACCAGTGTAACCCTCGGCGAGGCCTTGACCTCTGTAAGCCTCCCTTCCATCATCTACACAGCAGGGATAAGGACACCCGTCTTGTACACAACATAATGAAGGCAGGGAGCTGATACGGTCTGCCCACCCCATAAAGGTGGCCATGACCAAGGAGTTCAGTTTCCTGGTTGTGCAGATCGTGGAGATTTGGAGTCCTGACTCCAGCTGAAGCCCAGGGATGTGACCTGGGACCGGCGGTCTCTTGGCCCACTCTGGGCTCAGCTTCCCTCTGGAACACGTTCGCTCCAGCCAGAGGCTGAGAGAGCAAATACTGTCTTTGAACACACTCTGAAGAAAGTCTACTCAGAAGAAAGACACTTAATGGACTATACATCTTAATCTTACTATATTTCTTATTTTGCATTTTAGCTCAAAGGAGCCTTGTGACCACCGGAGAAGTCACTTAACCGCAATGGTCCTCACGGTCTCTGAACTCTGGAGGCGCCTGCTGACCTGCTGGCAGACACAGTTCCTTCTAGATTGCTGCTAAGCCCTGAAAGTTGTTCCAGACAAGCGAGGAAAAGTCTGGGAACCCTGGAGCTCTTGGTTTCGGACACTGCTGAGTAAGGAAAGGAGAGCAGTAGGATTTCTCTTGGGCCCCTGCCCTGTGAGTATAATTCCGATGGCAACACTCTCTGCCTCCTCCACCTCATCTCAAACTCCAGCTTGTATCCAGGTCATGTTCACGTCCCCTCACATTTCTCCTGTTTCTTGGTGGTATGGTTCAGAGTATTTTATGTACCAGGGATGGAGGTACATACCAGGGATGACTGCCATCCATGGCACTAACCTGGGTATTACTGCTACCTTACTGCCTGCAGAAGTGCTCATGGTCCTTAAAAATTCTTAAACTGCACGGTTAAAACATTGGAACAAGTTCAAAATCAACAACTTTCAAGGTCAGAACAAATGCTCACCCCAATTGCAGGCACAGGCTCCAAGGCAACCAGCCCCTAAATGTCATCTAGTTTTATAAGCAGAGTTTGGTGTTTTCTCAACCATGGCCACACCCTATGTCCCTTCTCTTCCTGAATTGGCAAGAGAGAGACGGGAGATCCTACGGGAAATGCAGTTGGGGTGGAGAAAGGTGCACAGGTAGGCACTCACTCAGCCGGAAGGCACCAGGTCCGAGGGAAAAAGTGGAATTCGTTAGGGAATAACTTTAACATGCGGCTCATATTTCTGGCCAACAAATCCTTGCGACAGATTTCACTCATCCCTGGGAAGTGATTGATTTTCTGCAAAGGAAGCCAGAATTCATAAACAATAGGGGGCATGGAAATACCCATGATATCCCCTTGGGGGATTATGGGGTAGATGTCACACTTATGCTGAGGACCAGCTCCGACCCATATACCTGGTAACTTTTCATTTCCATCACCCGTTCCAGCGACACCGAGTAGTCAGTCCAGTAGAGAGTCCAGTCGTCATTTTCCCTTCCCTCTCGAAGGCCATATTGTCGGGCAGCCCTACGCACTGTCATGGGGTTGGAAAAAGACGGCCTATTAAGCCCGGAAGCAAGGGAAGGGCATGAAGTGGGGAGGTTACATTTCTAGCTACTCCCCGATCAAGCACTGAGGTAAGTAAGACACCTCGGTTCCTGGGCACTGAAAGCCATCTTGCCCTGCCTGGACACATCATTGCTGAGAAGGGAACACAAAGAGTTGAAGGCTATTTTAGAAAACAGTTTATGGCCTGACCAGGCGGTGGCGCAGTGGATAGAGTGTCAGACTGGGATGCGGAGGACCCAGGTTCGAGACCCCGAGGTCACCAGCTTCAGCGTGGGCTCATCTGGCTTGAGCAAAGCTCACCAGCTTGAACCCAAGGTCCCTGGCTCCAGCAAGGGGTTACTCAGTCTGCTGTAGCCCCACGGTCAAGGCACATATGAGAAAGCAATCAATGAGCAACTAAGGTGTCACAATGAAAATCTGATGATTGATGCTTCTCATCTCTCTTCGTTCCTGTCTGTCCCTCTCTCTGACTCTTTCTCTCTGTCCTTGTAAAAAAAAAAAAAAAAAAAAAAAAAAAAAAAGAAAACAGTTTATGTCCCGTAATTCCCACAGAAGGCTTTCTGGGATCAATGTTTCATCCACCCTGACTTCTGCTTGCCAGGCAGTAGGCCTCTGGCTTTTCCCCAAACACCAAGTACTGAATGTTCAGGGAATATAAACCTAACTAAATCCTTAACATCAGCCAGAGCAAAGCATAATTAGTAAGGTAAATTGACAGAAAAAATGACACAATGTATTTCAAAACCACATATATGGCCCTGGCCAGTTGGCTCAGTGGTAGAGCATCGGCCTGGTGTGCAGGAGTCTCAGGTTTGATTCCCAGCCAGGGCACACAGAAGTGCCCATCTGCTTCTCCACCCCTCCCCCTCTCCTTCCTCTCTGTCTCTCTCTTCCCCTCCCGTAGCCAAGGCTACATTGCAGCAAAGTTGGCCTAGGTGCTGAGGATGGCTCCATGGCCTCTGCCTCAAGCACTAGAATGGCTCTGGTTGCAACAAAGTGACGCCCCTGATGGGCAGAGCATCGCCCTCTGGTGGGTGTGCCGGGTAGATACCGGTTGGGCGCATGCAGGAGTCTGTCTGACTGCCTCCCTGTTTCCAACTTTGGAAAAATACAAAAAAACAACAACAAAACCACACATATATGGCCTGACCTGCAGTGGCACAGTGGGTAAAAGTGTCAACCTGGAATGCTGAGTTCGCTGGTTCAAAACCCCAGGCTTGCCCTGGCCGGTTGGCTCAGCGGTAGAGCGTCGGCCTAGCGTGCGGAGGACCCGGGTTCGATTCCCGGCCAGGGCACACAGGAGAAGCGCCCATTTGCTTCTCCACCCCTCCGCCGCGCTTTCCTCTCTGTCTCTCTCTTCCCCTCCCGCAGCCGGGGCTCCATTGGAGCAGAGATGGCCCGGGCGCTGGGCATGGCTCTGTGGCCTCTGCCTCAGGCGCTAGAGTGGCTCTGGTTGCAATATGGCGACGCCCAGGATGGGCAGAGCATCGCCCCCTGGGGGGCAGAGCACCGCCCCTGGTGGGCGTGCCGGGTGGATCCCGGTCGGGCGCATGCGGGAGTCTGTCTGACTGTCTCTCCCTGTTTCCAGCTTCAGAAAAATGAAAAAATAAAATAAAAATAAATAAAAAAAATAAAAAAAAACCCAGGCTTGCCTGGTCAAGGCACATATGGGAGTTGATGCTTTCTGCTCCTCCCCCCTTCTTTCTCTCTGTCTCCTCTCTCTAAAAAATGAATACACAAAATCTAAAAAGAAAAAACAACACATATATGCTTTCATATCTTTCTTCACCTGTCCTTGCTATATTTTAAATATATTTTTTTTTCCGAAGTGAGAAGTGGGGGGAGTGGCTAGGGGGGGAAGGGGCGGGGGCGGGAGCAGAGGGGGCAGACAGACAGACTCCTGCATGCACCCATCTGGGATCCACCTGACATGCCCACCAGGGGGTGATGCTCGGCCCCTCTGGGCCATTGCTCCACTGCAATTGGAGCCATTCTAGCGCCTGAGGCAGAGGCCATAGAGCCATCCTCAGTGCCCGAGCCAACTTTGCTCCAATGGAGCCTTGGCTGCCAGAGAGGAAGAGAGAGACAGAGAGAAAAGAGAGGGGGAAGAGTGGAGAAGCAGATGGGCACCTCTCCTGTGTGCCTTGGTCTGGAATCAAACCTGGGACTTCCACACGTCGGGCCGACGCTCCACTGCTGAGCCAACTGGCCAGGTAAAATATTTTAAAATTGATTTTTAGAGGGGGGGGAGAGAAACATCGATTTGTTGATCCACTTATTTATGCATTCATTGGTTGATTCCTTTTCTTTTTTTTTTTAAGAGAGAGAGAGACAAGCAGGAAGGGAGAGAGAAGCATCAACTCATAGTTGCGGGACTTTAGTTGTTCATTGATTGCTTTCTCTTATGTGCTTTGATTGGGGGGCTCCAGCTGAACCAATGACCCTTTGCTCAAGCCGGTAACCTTAGGCTTCAAACCAGCGACCTTTGGGCTCAAGCCAGCCACCATAGGGCCACGGCTATGATCCCACACTTAAGCCAGAAACCCCATGATCAAGCTGGTGAACCCATGCCCCAGCTGGATGAGCCCACACTCAAGCTGGTGTGACCTCCGGGTTTTGAACCTGGGGCCTCAGCATCCTAGGCCAATGCTCTATCCACTGTGCCCCCACTGGCCAGGCTCATTGGTTGATTCTTATAAATGCCCTGACCGGGGATCAAACCTGCAACGTCAGCATGTTGGGACAATGCTCCACCAACTGAACTATCCAGCCAGGGTCTGGCCCTGTTAATATGATAACTGGGAGCTAATTCCAACACAAACTCAAATGCTTTCAAGGGCCTGGAAAGGAAGACGGGCCTGCAGCGACCAGGAGAGTCAGGAGCGGCCTAAAGCAGCCACATTTGAAACTAAAATAACAGCACTTTGCTCTGTAGTACAAAGTAGATCTGTAGGTCATTTTCAGCTCATGGACTGCCAGTTTGGAACTAGTGTTCTAAAAAAGAGCCATTGAGCCTGACCTGTGGTGGCGCAGTGGATAAAACGTCAACTTGGGACACTGAGGTTGCTGGTTCAACCTCAGGTTGCCGGGCTTGCCTGGTCAAAGCACACACGGGAGTTGATGGTTCCTGCTCCTCCCCCCGCCCCTCTCTTTCCCCTTTCTAACATGAATAAATAAAAACCTTTAAAAACAAAGAAGATAATAAAATAATAAAAAAGAGCCATTGATTGTAGCAACAGCTGCCTTCTCTACAACCAGACCCCCTAATAACCACATACAAGAACTATAGATAACTGAAGCACATGTCATTGTGGTCAAACCCACATTTTCTTGGAATGAGCTTCCCAACTTCCTCAAATAATTAAATGAGCTGAGAAAAGTAAAGAACAAGATTTGGAGACACCCCCTTTCTTCCTCAAAAATGCACAAAAGTGACCCTTCTCAATCCTTTGGGGGAGTCCCCATTGAGGATTCCTTGAATACAGATGCTCACCGCTCTCATATCGGCAGCTGGTTAGATTGATCACCAATCATCTGGAAAAGAGAAAGAGAAAAGCAGCAAGACAGAGACAGACACACTTGCCAGCCCAAGAGACTGCACACAGAAACATCCCGCCCCAGGTGGGGCTGCATCAAACCTAACCCGCCACATACAACTTTTTAAAAATAAAAGACAGTCTAGCCCTGGCTGGATAGCCCTATTGGTAAGAGCATCAGCCTGAAGTGCTGAGGTTGCCGGTTCGATCCCCAGTCAGGACACATACAGAAACAGATTGATGTTCCTGTCTCTCTCTCCCTTCCTCTATGGCCAAAATCAATAAATTAAAAAGAACAAAAATTTTTAAAAAAATAAATAAAAAGGCCCTGGCCGGTTGGCTCAGCGGTAGAGCGTCGGCCTGGCGTGCGGGGGACCCGGGTTCGATTCCCGGCCAGGGCACATAGGAGAAGTGCCCATCTGCTTCTTCACCCCTCCCCCCTCCTTCCTCTCTGTCTCTCTCTTCCCCTCCCTCAGCCAAGGCTCCATTGGAGCAAAGATGGCCCAGGCGCTGGGGATGGCTCCTTGGCCTTTGCCCCAGGCGCTAGAGTGGCTCTGGTCACGGCAGAGCGACGCCCCGGAGGGACAGAGCATGGCCCCTGGTGGGCGTGCCGGGTGGATCCTGGTCGGGCACATGCAGGATTCTGTCTGACTGTCTCTCCCCGTTTCCAGCTTCAGAAAAATACAATAAATAAATAAATAAATAAATAAATAAAAGACAGTACAAACACAAATGCAAGGGAGATCAGGGCAAGGTGTGATTTTAAATTACATGCATCAATATTTTGTTCTATAAAACTGAGATGATCAAATTGGGTTCTTTTGACATGAATCAAAAGTGGTGTGATTTGACAGTCTCATCATTCAGTTTCTCTTTTCCCCATGCCTGAGCTGCCGAGACACCCCCTCTTCCTCCCTGGTCCCTCCAGCTCTGACCAAACATGGACCCCCATTCCCCATCTTTCAATCCTAACCTCTTTTTCTTCTTCTTCTTCTTGCCTTGCTGCTGGGCATTCTGAAGGCCCTTTTGTGTCCCAGTGTTCTCTCTCACAAAAGTCAGGGTGACGGTATTTTCCAGATCTGTTACGGAAGTGTCCTCCCTCTCCTCTGACGCTGCCCCTTCCTTGTCTTGCAAAGGCTGAGGCTGGAGCATCTCCTGGGACTGGGCGGAGACCCTGGGGAAATACTGGCCCACCTGGAAAGAGGGCCGAGAAAGCGACAATTACTTGGATCCACCTGCAGGGGGACCCCCTCCCTTGCTCATGGGGGTGGTCCACCAGTGCTCTGAGACCAGGCAACAGGCAGTTTATAAAATGCCACACCTCCACGGTTGGTGCAAGACTCCAGGAGAAAGCTGATTCCACCTTTTGCCACTATGACCTCAGGGACTCACTCAACCAGCCCTGGTCTTGGTTTTTCCCTCCTGGGCTTTTCAGGAGCAGGATGAGATGCTATGCGTGGCACCACCTGGTAAACAATCTTATTATTAAAGTGAGTGTCTGGAGACAACCTCAGAACCAAGCCCTAAGCCTTCCTTGCTGAGGGAGTCAGTCCCAGCGGGTGCAGACGAGGTGCTTTGAGGAGGTCTGTTAACTGTTTCAGCACTTCACCAAACCTCCCGCCCACAACCGCAACCCGCTGGCCTGGGACTAAAAGCGACCGGCGCTCGTGCTCCTGGCGTGCAGTGCGGGCTGACCTGCCGCCGATTGAACCAGAGTCAAGCCCAGCGCCCAGTGCGGACCTTCAGAGAACCCAGCCACAGTTGAACGAGATGGTTATAATAGGGTCTCCCTGGCCATCCCATTCAAAATAAAACAAGACCAATTGTAAAATACCTATAAGAAAGTCCAGCAAAATTCTCCTTCCTCCACCCCCATGATGACTTCTTTGATGTTTGCTTGACTTTCAAATATCAAGTTGTTTTTAAAATGGTTTTTAATATGCCTGCTTTACTAATCCTTAGGAATGTGTTTATCTTGCCTCTGGGTAACCCAGCGCTGCCCAGGCCCAATTAACTGACTGATGTTCCTTTCACATCCAAGCCGTCTGTGACCATCAAACCTATTTCCCTCCTCTCCTCACATCGGAAACCCTGCTACCTCCTCATCATCTCAGTCCCTCTCCTTTAATGCCTGCAGTCCTCTGGCTACTTACTGCCTGCTCTTTCCCCAAAAACTCTTCGGCTTTTTGAAAAGAGAGTAATAATATTTTTATTATATCCATAATTTATTCTAATTAATTATTATTCTTGAAATACTATATTAAAGAAAGTTCAGGGCCCTGGTCAATTAGCCCAGTGTGTGGATGTCCCAGGTTCAATTCCCAGTTAGGGCACACAGGAGAAGTGCCCATCTGCTTCTCCACCCCTCCCCTCTTACTTCTCTCTCTCTCTGTCCCTCTCTTTCCCTCCTGCAGCCATGGCTCGATTGGAGTGAGTTGGCCTTGCGCGCTGAGGATGGCTCCCTGGCCTCTACCTCAGGCACTAAGAAGAGCTCAGGCCCTGGCCGGTTGGCTCAGCGGTAGAGCGTCGGCCTAGCGTGCGGAGGACCCCGGTTCGATTCCCGGCCAGGGCACACAGGAGAAGCGCCCATTTGCTTCTCCACCCCTCCGCTGCGCTTTCCTCTCTGTCTCTCTCTACCCCTCCCGCAGCCAAGGCTCCATTGGAGCAAAGATGGCCCGGGCGCTGGGGATGGCTCTGTGGCCTCTGCCCCAGGCGCTGGAGTGGCTCTGGTCGCAACATGGCGACGCCCAGGATGGGCAGAGCATCGCCCCCTGGTGGGCAGAGCTTCGCCCCTGGTGGGCGTGCCGGGTGGATCCTGGTCGGGCGCATGCGGGAGTCTGTCTGACTGTCTCTCCCTGTCTCCAGCTTCAGAAAAATGAAAAAAAAGAAAAAAAAAAAAAAAAGAAGAGCTCAGTTGCTGAGCAATGGAGCAATGCCCCAGATGGGCAGGGCATCACCCCTGAGTGGGCTTGCCAGGTGGATCCATTTAGGGGTGCATGAGGGAGTCTGTGTCTGACTTCCCACCTCTGACTGAAAAAAGAAAGAAGAAAGAAAGAAAGAAAGAAAGAAAGAAAGAAAGAAAGAAAGAAAGAAAGAAAGAAAGAAGGAGAAAGAGGGAAATGGAAGGGGAAGGGAAAGGAAGGGAAGGGAAAGGAAGGGAAGGGAAGGGAAGGGAAGGGAAGGGAAGGGAAGGGAAGGGAAGGGAAGGGAAGGAAGGAAGGAAGAAAGTTCAGGAAAGGGTAGGGAGAGAAATCTCCTTTAGCTTTTTACCTTACCATGGCAGCATTGACTTTGTTATATATTCTCTTTCATTCTTAATTTCTAAGCATAATTATTCTTATATAGCTGTAACTATAACATATAAAGAATTTAGTGTCTATGCCTGACCTGTGGTGGTGCAGTGGATAAAGCGTCGACCTGGAAACACTGAGGTCGCCGGTTCAAAACCCTGGGCTTGCCTGGTCAAGGCACATATGGGAGTTGATGCTTCCTGCTCCTCCCTCCCCCTTCTCTCTCTCACTCTCTCTCCTCTCTAGAAATTAAAAAAAAAAAAAAAAAAAGTTCTTCCACAAGAATTTAGTGTCTGCTTTCTGCCCATTTACTAGCATATCATAAACATCTTTTCAATTGTGGCCAAGTTTACATATTTCTGGTTTTTAATGGTTGTGTTAATACCCCATTGAAGGAATGTGTCTGAATTTAACCAACTGTTGCCCTATTGTTAACAATGTAAGTTGCTTCCAATTTTATTGTTATATAAATAGCTCTAAAATGTACATTTTCATGTATAGAAGGCCTTTTACTTCTCTAAGATTATTGTCTTCAGATATCTATCCTGTACTAGGATCGCTAGGTTAATGAACATGAATACTTTGCAGCTTGTGTATGTTATGTATTTACTTCTTTATATCACCATGCTGTTTCCCAGAAGGATGCCAACAGTTTGGACAACAACCAGCAACATGCAATTACAGCAGGTACACCAGAGTCATGCAATCTCTTGGGAATCATCTCTCCTCTAAACCCAAACTTACTAATTATAAACATTTTTTTATATTTTATGGCCATTTTATAAACATTACTATACCCTTCCACTTTTCTCTGCTTCTTTCCCAAACCAAGATTGGGAGGAGAGGCTCTAACCTGTGAATAATTTAATAATAAACCCTTATGTGGGCTTTTCAAGGAATTGTCACATATACCACCTCACTGAATGCTCACAGCCACTGACAAGAGGGAGGCAGAATTATCAAGTCACCAAGGATAGCCACTTGTTGCTCTCCTTTGCTGAAGAGGGCTGCCAGGCACAGCCAAGTCCCCTTCTGGTGACACCCGAGCAGGGGAGAAAGAGCTGTGCTCAGTGCAACTAACCAATGAAAGTCGGGCCTTGAGAGTCAGTTTTTCCTGGTGAACAGGCACATTCTTGGCGAAGTTCAAGAGGGCTAAGATACATGAAATCCTGACCTTGGGCTGCTCCCTTCCTTCCAGGTAAACAGCCAGCTCCACTCCCCTAGCCTTCCACAACGGTTCCTGTTTACCAAGCCCTTGAGGAGGAGTGGCCCCGTTTACCTAAAGGTTAATGTTAACTCGAGGAGAGAAAACTGACCCTGAATTTGGCCTCTGGAGTTGAGAGTTGCCTTTGCTCTTTTTCACTCCCTTTCCCAAGTGGTAAGAACAAGTCATGGCTGCTTATAGTTGTCTGCCTCAAAGAAAAGAACAACAAAAAGGTCAAATTCTATTTACTCTTGCAAGAGAGAGAGCCTCAGGCACATATAGCAAGAAACTGACCATGCACTTTAAAAGGAGCGCGGTCACTAGTAGCTCTTGCCTGTCTTCCCCTGAGCCACTCCGATGGCACCTGTGACAGGTTCAAGAAGGCAGACTACAGTCATTGCCACCTGTGACTATGTATGCTTTGTCTTTGATCCCCTGACTTTCTCCTCCCCAAGTCTCTCCTTCCTACTTCATCCCAGAGGCTAAATCCTGCCGGCATCTCTCCAAAGTCTCCCAAAAGAGAGATTCTTGCTCAAAGGTTGCTTACTAGGGCTTGCATCCTAAATCCAGCCTGCAGAGACATTTACTTGGACCATAATAGTGTGTCATTGTTGTTACAGTAGTTAAATAGTAGTTACCAGTAACTAGAAAATGTAGATTTTTTCCCATAAAAATTCACATTTCCATTCCTTTCTAAACAACAGGTCTTCATTGTTTCATGTCAGCAATTAACCAGAGCAGAGGGATGGCTTCCTCTTTAGGTATCTTCTGAGTCTGACCCAAAAAACACCACTTACATTTTGAGCAAAAACGTACTAAAAGCCACAGTGAAGTGGCTAAGAACTCAGACTGTGGGGTCTGTCTGCTTGGCTTTAAATCCCAGCTCTGCCACTTAGTTGTGTGGCGTCAGGCAATTTATTTAACTTCCCTCTGCCTTAGTGGCGTCATCTGTCAAATGGTTGTCCCGGTTATGGGAATTAAATGAGTTGATTCATTTGAGTCAATACAATGTACTTAGAACAGTGCCTGGCATACAGTAGGTGCTCACTACATACTCTCTATCATTATCAGCTGCGAGTCCATGTCTGAATTCTCAGCTCCTACCAGTGTCTGGCACATAGCAGAGGTTCATATGCTTCTTGAATGAATGAACTGAAAGAATACATAAATGCATGGACTAATTTTGCCTTTCTAAGATTCATTTTTCTCATCTATGTAATAGAGGTGCTTCTGTCAGTATTAAATAAATAATGTTTTTTAAATTATGGACCTTGGATCCTTCATATAGCAGGCACTTAAAACAGTTTCATTCATTTGTAACAGTAGCTACTATGTACAACCTACTTACCAAGTAATAGGCATTATAAGAAAGCAGTTTATATGCATACTGTCTCATCCTCATAACATCATATCATAGATATTATTTTCAATCTATTACAGAGAGAAGACTAAAGTATGGAGAGAGTAAGGTAAGAGGCAGAGCTGGGATTAGAAGCCAGGTCTGTCAGACCCCACAACCTGCTTTTCCTCCGCGCTCCACCTACTGCTTTTCCCTCTCTGCTGATCGCCTATAAATGATACAACCATAAAGTCAAACAAATGATCTCCTAGCTCCCAGAAGCAGTCTTGGTGACTTTGGTCTCTTAATCAGTTGGTCTCACATCCTTTTCCTTAAAGCCAACTGCTTCTAAACTCTCACCTCCAACAATGACTTGGATTTCCCAAATTTGCCATAACCTGGCAACAGCTCAATTGTTTCTACTTTGTATTTATTTTCACTCTGTTTATTTCCCTTCTTTGTACCAACATCAACATTATACCAGGGCTCTTATTTGGGATGGAATTAGAGCATTTTCTAAGCTCTTACAGTACCCCTGAATATTACAGCTAGGAGGGACCTTAGCGAGTGTCTAGTTCAATCTGTTTGCTTTTTCGAGGAGGTTTTGACTTGCATAAAGCCAGAGAACCAGGATGAAGCCCGGGCTTCCTACCTCTCTACATATCTTTCCATTATGCCTGGTTAGTGGGTGCCTGGTTAGTGGGCAGGCAATGTGGACCAAATACTTTGGGAAGTTTAAAAAAAAAAAAAGACTACTTTGAGCTACCAATGTAGCAAACATGGTAAATACTATCTTCAGTTTTTCTTTTTTTCTTTTTTTGGCAGAGACAGAGAGATTCAGAGAGAGGGACAGATGGGGACAGACAGACAAGAAGGGAGAAAGACGAGAAAAATCAATTCTTTGTTGCAGCTCCTTATAGTTGTTCATTGATTGATTTCTCATATGTGCCTTGACCAGGGAGGGAGGAGGGGGCGGCTACAGCAGATTGAGTGACCCCTTGCTCGAGCCAGCAACCTTGGGCTCAAGCTGGTGAGCCCTGCTCAAACCAGATAAGCCCGCGCTCAAGCTGGTGACCTCGGGGTCTCGAACCTGGGTCCTCTGCATCCCAGTCCGACGCTCTATCCACTGCGCCACTGCCTGGTCAGGCTTCAGTTTTTCTTAATGACACAAGATACATTCAATACAGCTTTCCAAATAGGACAGTTAAAACAATGAAAAACTCCAGATGTTTTCTTCCATTTTAGAATGGGGTTCGATCTTGGGATCTTCCAAGTCAGAGGCTGCCAACCAAAACCTGGTTAGACTGCATGAAAATGACCTTCATTGGCCACCAGGGGGAGAATGTGAGCACTGGATGGCTCTATGCAAACACTGCTAGCTTTTTTTGGACTGCACTTGTGGACTACTACTCTTCTTGCCCCCAGAAGTGGAGCAAAAGGGTAGAAAATATTTAGTGCTTTCTTTTGCAAGGCTGAATTAATAGAGTGTCCTGTAAATGGGAGGAAGAAATAATTTGATTAAGAACAATAGGGAACATGTTTCAAGTTTTAGCCAAGTCTTCATCCTGACCTTCATAGCTTAGACTTTTCTTTCAGTCTGCAGAAATACATATAGCACTAAAGAGTTCTCCTACTGTGTCTGCCTGTGACCTTCCTTTTCTTCCCCAGAATGTTAAGTTTCTCTTTACTCCCTTCCCTTTTCTTCTTTTAGTCCTCATTCCCCCATTAGAAAAGCCTTCTGCAGGCTTCCGGTGATTAGCTTTTAGAAAAGGTTGAAGTGGCTTGGGATGGGGGAAAGATGTGGAGGTAAGAGGTCTGCTTATAGACTTGTTTTCAGATTTGCCTCTTTGACACAGTATATCCTAAGCCAAGTGCACAGGTCCCACATTATTCATGGTTTTGCTTTCTGCACTCAACCGATATATAAAAATCGACATAATTTGCTCCTGACACCCAACCATCAACACCATCATTGCTCAATGATCTTCTTTCTGAGGTATCGTCAAAAGGCCAATAATAGCCTAATGCTACATCACAACACCTACATCATTCACCTGACTTCATCTCATCACGTGTTTTATCATCTGACCTCATCACAAGGGTGAGTAGAGTAAAATATTTGAGAGAGACCACATTCATATAAGTTTTATTACTTATTTTGTTATAATTATTGTTATACTTATTTTATTTACTATTACTTATTGTTGTTTATCTCTTTCTGTGCCTAATTTATAAATTAAGCTTTATTATAGGTATGCATGTAGAGGAAAAAACAGAGTAAGTAGAGGGTTTGGTACTGTCTGCGGTTTCAAGCATCCACTGGAGGACCTTGGAACTCATATCCCCCGTAGAGAAGAGGAGACTACAATAATTATCTCCTCCTTTATTCCCTATCTTCTCTGTGATTACAGGATCACCAAGATTAAAAACATCATATCTATCAAAGGGCTTTGAGCTTTGGGGCAGGCAGGATCAAAAAAGATGCCTTTTATGGCTTTTTGGCTTTTCATTCTAGCCATCCTTTGAATTTCAGCAGGGCTTAAAGGTGCCAGTAGCAAAACATGGGATACCAAGGGAGGGATGGAGGCACCCAACTGCTCAAAGGCTTTGCCAATAAGAAACGCTGACATAGGGTAAGAAATATAATCAATAATATCATTATAACTTTGTGTGATAGTGAATGGATACTAGACTTAGCATTGTGATCATTTCGTAAGGTATATAAATGTAGAACTACTATGTTGTACACCTGAAACTAATATAATAGCATATGTCAACTATAATTTTAAATTGAATGAATTAGCCTGACCAGGCGGTGGCACAGTGGGTAGAGCATCAGACTGGGATGTGGAGGACCCAGGTTCGAGACCCCAAGGTCACCAGCTTGAGCACAGGCTCATTGGTTTGAGCAAGGCTCACCAGCTTGAGTCCAAGGTCACTGGCATGAGCAAGGGGTCATTCGGTCTGCTGTAGCCACCCAGTCAAGGCACATATGAGAAAGCAATCAATGAACAACTAAGGAGCTGCAGCGGAGGGTTGATGTTTCTCATCTCTCTCCCTTCTTATCTGTCCCTGTCTGTCCCTTTCTCTGACTCTCTCTGTCTCTGCCACAAAAATAAATAAATAAATAAAACGAATGAATTAATTTTAAAGCAGGGGTCGGGAACCTTTTTGGCTGAGAGAGCCATGAATGCCACATATTTTAAAATGTAATTCTGTGAAAGCCATACAATATGTTTAACACTAAATACAAGTAAATATGTGCATTTTATGTAAGACCAACACTTTTAAAGTACAATAAGTCTCTGAATTCTTTTTAATAACGTTGTTATGCTGTTGCTAACCAATGATGAATAAAGTACTTCTTATCATTAATGCGACTTCTGGTGCTGCATGGTTTTGCTGATGGCTTTGTAGTCTGGTTGATAAGTGGTAGGTTAAGCTTCATGCAGGCGTTGAGACTTCCATCCGTTAAATGTGATCATAGGTTGGTCTTAACATTCTTTAGATGTGAGAAAGACTGCTCACATGCATACGTAGAGCCAAACATTATCAGAAAAGCAATATTCACACGCTGCAGTGTGTAGTATGTGACGGAAGCATGTTCCAAGTTTTGACAATCAGCTGGTCTGCGGGTTGAAGTTTTTTCATTTCTCCCCACTTGTGTTTGCTCACCAACTCTGCTTGCTGTCATGCAAGTCTTTCCAAATCTTCATTCAGTGACTTGAACTTATTCACCCACATGTCTGAGGCCTTCAGGTCAGCAACTTGTAGCTCAAAATCTCTGACAGAGACACCGGGGATGTAACTCAGGTCGGCGCTGTCCACTGCACACTCGTGTGGATGGGTGATGAACTTAAAAAGATGAGTGCGCTCACGAAATTCTCCAAAGCACACTTTGAATGACTGCAGGAGATTAGATGTGAAGCCCGCTAGCTGCTGGAGATCAAGATGTTGAGCAGGGTCACTTGCTGTGCATGCATCTTTAAACTCTTCCAGTTTTTCAAAGTGTAGTAAATGACCTGTTTCAATGTCAGCAATGAGGAGTTCCAGCTTGTTTTCAAATGCAAACATTGCTTGTTGAAGGGATAAGACTGTATTTCCAACGCCTTGCATTTTCACATTGAGCTGGTTCAGATGTTCAGTCATGTCCGTGAGATAGTAGAACTTCAGGAGCCACTCCGTGTTAGCTAACTCAGGATGCTCTATATTTTTCATTTCAAGAAAAGTCCGGATTTCATTCAGGCAAGCCGCGAAACGACTGAGCACCTTCCCTCTTGACAACCAACGCACATTGCTGTGCAGAAGCAGACCAGGATAATTATCCCAACTTCATCCAGCAGTGTTTTAAACTGGTGATCATTTAAAGCTCGGGCAACAATAAAGTTGACCACCCGAATGACCAGCGACATCACCTCACCAAGCTGCTCACCACACATCTGAGCACAAAGCACCTCCTGATGTAGGATGCAGTGAAAACTTAGGATGAGTCTCTTTACATGTTCATGAAGAAGCGCTACGAATCCTGTTTTTCCCCACCATGCACGGAGCACCATCAGTACACACCGAAATAAGTTTATCCATCAGTAGATTTTCTTTAGCGAACTCAGTGAAAGACTTGAATAAATCCTCCCATCTTGTTGTCTCTTTCATGGACAAAACAGCAAGACTTTCCTCACATAGTGTGTCACCGACAGCATACCTTACAATCACGCTGAACTGGAATAAATGGCTTACGTCTGTTGACTCATCCAAAGCGAGAGAAAAGTATGGTGCTGCATTTATGTCCTTCACTTGTGTTGCCTCAATTTGACTTGCCATCATGATGGTACAATCGTGAAAGTTCTTGCCAACAGAGGCATGTCTTTTATTCATTTGATTATCTTGTCTTTATCCGAAAAGTCGCCAAAAAGTTCATTGGCAACATCAAGCATGAATGTTTTGGCATACTCCCCATCTGTGAATGGCTTTTCGTTTCTCACAATTGCTAAAGCACCAGCAAAGCTAGCTGAATTCCAGTCACTTTGCTGGGTCCAAACACGGAGTTGCTGCTGACTAGCTTGCACTCTGCACAGTAGCTCTTGACATGCTTTATTCCTGCTGTCCCCTGCTGGATATTTCGATGCAAATGTAGTACGGTGTGTGTTGAAGTGCTGCTTTATATTTGACCGTTTCATCGATGCGATTTTATCATTGCATATTAGACACACTGCAGAACCTGCTCTCTCCACAAAGGCGAATTCCTCTGTCCATTTCTGCTGAAAAGTACGATACTCCTCATCTTTTTTTTCTTTTAGCCATCTTCTTCGTCAAAAGGGTTTCTGCAATTAGCTAGCTGACTACTTGATTAAAAGGAGGGACGTTTACTTCCTGACCTCACAACCACCCATGTACGTTAGGCATTATCCAATAAAAATTTGGTGTTGTCTCTGAGGACAGCTGTGATTGGCTACAGCCACCCGCAACCATGAACATGAACAGTAGGAAATGAATGGTTTGTAATACATGAGAATGTTTTATATTTTTAAATTATTATTTTTTTATTAAAGATTTGTCTGCGAGCCAGAAGCAGCCATCAAAAGACCACATCTGGCTTGCGAGCCATAGTTCCCCACCCCTGTTTTAAAGAATAAGTGGTGGCACAGTGGATAGAACATCAGACTGGGATGCAGAGGACGCAGGTTCGAGACCCCGAGGTCGCCAGCTTGAGCGCAGGCTCATCTGGTTTGAGCAAAGCTCACCAGCTTGGACCCAAGGTCACTGGCTTGAGCAAGGGGTTACTTGGTCTGCTGAAGGCCCCCAGTCAAGGCACATATGAGAAAGCAATCAATGAACAACTAAGGTGTCGCAATGAAAAACTGATGATTGATGCATCTCATCTCTCTCTGTTCCTGTCTGTCTGTCCCTATCTATCCCTCTCTCTGACTCTCTCTCTCTGTCTCTGTAAAAAAAAAAAAAGAGTAAGTGCTGGCTTTGGCAGCCCATGTACTAACATTGGAATGGTACAGAGGTTAGCATGGTCCCTCTGCAAGGATGCCATGCAAATTCATGAAGCATTCTATATTTTTCATGCATGGACCTGGAGATTATTATGCTAAGTAAAATAAGCCAGGCAGAGAAAGACAAATATCATATATCTCATTTATATGTGGAATCTAATGAACTGAGGAATGGAATAGAGGCAGAGGCGAGGTCACAGGAAGCAGAGGGACAGCTGTCAGAGGGAACGGGGATGAGGGGACAGGATCAGAAAAGATGAAGGGATTAGTAAAATTATATATACATAACACATAGATACAGATAACAGGACGGCAAATCCCAGAGAGAAGAGGGGAAGGGAGTTAGGGGGAGGGGGACAAAGGAGGCGTGATGGAGGGCACGTTGTTCAAGGGTGAGGGTGTTATACTGAGTGGGACACTTGAATACACGTTAACACAATAAATTTAAAAATTTAATAATAATAAAAAAGAATAAAAGAAGTGCTGAAAACGACCAGCCACATTCACTGGGAACAGTAAGAATTTTGCTGATTCATTTGCTATCTTTTATTCTGCTGGAAATCCCACAATATTGGAAGATGCACTTTTCAGAGCTAGCTCATGCCCTGACATTTTCTCCACAATACTCAGTGGGTTACTAGCCAAGACAAATGGATCTGGATCCAATTTAGCCCTCTTACTAGAAGGGTGACTGTGGATAAAGAACTGAGACTCTTGTACCTCAGTTTCCCATATGTAAAATAAGAATAATACTCACTGTATGGGATCATTTTAAAGATTAAATAAGTTAAAATTTTCTTAAAGCAGTGCTTGGTTCAAAATAAGGACTATATTGTAAAATGAAAAATACAATGATACGACTAGGATGCATGTTAAATAACTTACTGAAGTGCCTGTCATGTACCAGTGCTTAGTAAATATTAGCTCCCTTCCCACTCATCCCCATGTATGTTACACTTTTCCTAGGATTCAAGTCCCAAGAGAACTTTCCTTAAACCTAAAAGAATTTTCCTTCAGGAAGGTGAGAAATAGCACTGGAAATGAGAGAAAAGAGGGCAAAGGGGTTGGGGACATTTGCAGAGGGCTATGCTAGCCATGAAAAACACAAGTGTCTTTCTGGAAGATGTCTCCAGTGAAAGGAAGAAAGGTGATCAAGAGAAGGATGTAAAGAGGAGACGGGGAGAAAGTGCTGCGATTCCCAAGGATCTCTGGTATCCAAGGGACAGCTCCCTGAGGCACTAGGTTTGGGAAATCGAGCGGGGCAGGAAGTGAGGGTGTCCCCGGCGATCTGTGTGGACAGGAGGGCGTGTGGAGCTGGGGTAGGAAGGGTCGGTGTATGGGCAAGGTCCTGGCATCGGGATCTTGAGGATGAGAAAAGGGGGTTGGGAGTATCTTAGCGGTAGCTCGACTACAGGGAGGGGGAGAGGGCGAGCGTTACTGGGACCGGCTGAGGGGGAGCAGGGGCCGTAAGGGTGTGTGGCTTTGGCAGTAGAACGCTACCAGCTACCAGGGAGGGCAGAGGAATAGCCCTGGGGAACTGAGCTCAGTGGGGGCCATCGGGGGGCGTGTAGAACCAGGTTTTCAGTGGGGAAGCACTAGGAGGCCGCGCCCTGGAGCCAGTACCTGGCTTTGGGGAGCTCTTACCCAGGACTCCTACTCCCCAGTCTCGCCCCGGCTCTTCGGGCCCCAGTTGCTCGTAAGCACACTTGTGGATCCCCTCCTCGAAGGGTTTGGACACGCTCCCATTGGCTGCCGCACAACCCCTAACCCCAGCCCGCGCTCTTGCTACCTCGCAGTTCGCCCGGCCCTCGTATTTGCATATAGGGCTTTCTAGGCTTTCGATTGGTCCCTGAGTTGGGCTGCTGTGACACCCCCCCCCCCCTTGTTCCGGGTTAACCGCCCCTGGGCTCTGAGAAGGAAGCGCTGGAGGTTGTCGCGGGAGACGCCAAGGACGCTGGGCCGCTCTCCGAGAGCGCGGGGCTGGACTACCGCTCGCCCTCCGCGGGTCCTCACGCTCCCCTTCGGTCCACGCCGACCCGCGCCGTCTGGGCGCTGTGCGCAAGCGCGAATCTGAACCATCTGGCTCCTGAGCTCCAACTCCGCGGGGCTGTGCTGATGATGGAGGGGCACCTTGTACTTAGGCCCTATAGGGAACACGGTCGCTATGCAGAGAGCATTGGATTGGGACCCAAGTCAAGATCTCAGGGATATTATATATTTTCTGTTTAGCCTCTGGCAGTTCACATGACTTCTCTAAGGCTTAGCTTCTTTACCTTTAAAACTGGTATTGCTAACCTATAATGAATCGCTCAGCCTTTTCTAATCATGGCAACACCCAAGACTGTGGAAGGTCGTGGCTCCTCCACTGAACTGACCAAAAAGAGGGCTGCCCAAGGCTGGAGTTGGGGGGGGGGGGAGGGGGGCGGGGGGGTACGGGGGGGGGGGGCTTTCTCACAGCTATATGTTGACTCTCTTTGCACAGGTTGGGAATCAAAATAGTGACTGCATTCAAATAATTGTGGTTTCCTTCCCTTTCTACTGTGTCAACTTAAAAAACAAAGGTCCAAACCTGTAGAGAATCTTTACAGTTTACTTGAGCCAAACTGACAATTGCAGGAAAGCAAAATCTCAATGGACTGAGAAAATGCTCTAGGAAATGGCAGTTTTAACACTTATTTTCTACATCAGAATCAAAGGAAAGACCACAAAAGGGTTACATGAAGTCCATTGGTGATAGATTAGGGAGAAAGCAAAGCGGAAAATTGTCTGCGATTGAATAAAAAGTAAAATGAATTAGACACATACTTCTTTGACATAGGTGGGTATAGAATAGTTAAAAGTTAACAACATGATAACAATAACAATGAGGGGTTTTGTGGTCTATGCTCTGGTGCAATTTATGCTCTGAGGGGTCAATTAAAGGACATTACCCTGACATTCCAAAGGTATGTTATAGTAGATGGCAAAAAGGTAATAGACTGGTTCAGTTAAGGTCAAGTTTGACCTTTGTCAGAGAAGATATCTGATTTGGGCATAACTAAACACCACAACTCACTTTCACTTAGAAAAAATTTTTTTAACATTTTTTAAATTTTTTATTTTATTTTATTTTTTTTACAGAGACAGAGAGTGAATCAGAGAGAGGGATAGATAGGGACAGACAGACAGGAACAGAGAGAGATGAGAAGCATCAGTCATCAGTTTTTTTCGTTACAACACCTTAGTTGTTCATTGATTGCTTTCTCATATGTGTCTTGACCGCAGGCCTTCAGCAGACTGAGTAACCCCTTGCTGGAGCCAGTGACCGTGGGTTCAAGCTGGTGGGCTTTTCCTCAAACCAGATGAGCCTGCACTCAACCTCGCAACCTTGGGGTCTCAAACTTGGGTCCTCTGCATCCCAGTCCAACGCTCTATCCACTGTGCCACCGCCTGGTCATTTTAATTTCAAACCATCCCATGTGGTTACTTTTAGTCTCTGAGACTGTAAGGCCACCATACAGGCCTCCCCTGAGCTTCTCAGGTTTAGCATGTGGCCCTTTTTCCGCCCACACCTAGCTAAGTCCAGACTCCTACCTGCAAAGGACTGGCAGCCAGTAGAGCTGTTTCTGCCTAGGTTGATTCAGGATCGTGAAAGATCAAACATGATAGATATGTATATTCCAAACTGCCCTCTTGCTGTTCCGCTTATCTGTCAGACCTCACCCTTACTGGACTATTGCCCCTGAGACAGAGGAAATTCCAAAAAGCTGACAAGCCGCCCCAAGGAGGGGCTCCGGACATACCAGGACTTTTGATTCAACCCCCACATGCTTGAAACAAGGAGGATGTAAGGCCAGGAGCCGCCATCGTGACCATTCACATGCAGGTTCCCATTTGATTCGGGCAGACGATAAAGAAATGGCGGAGTCAGAGGATGGGGAGCCATCCTATTTATTGGTGTCTCACCAAGACAGGCAAACCACAAAAGAAGACAAGGGAAAAGCAGAAAACCAGCTCTTCCCATGAAGGGCAAGGGATCAGGGGAGCCCCTGCAATTGTGATAGCAGGAACTGTGTGTCCGAGCTCCTGGTCTGTCCCACTTTATAGTGTAGAAAACCAAAATCCCTTAATCCAATATACAAACAAGGAAGTCTCCGATACAAAGTCACTTATCCAAGGCATAATTGGATTCCTCATGAGAGTGCACCACCCAGATCATACAATCAGTCAAGGGTGTGGGGAAAAGCTTAGTCCCAAAACCAAACCTCAGGCTACAACAACCTGGCCTGCTTATAGCCTGTCCCCCACACCCATTATAAGTCACAAGCGAGCAAACATATATATCATGTTCACAAACTTATTTGACCAACAGAGGAGCATTCCGGACATACCAGGACTTTTGCCTCAGTATCCCCTCAGGCTCTCCCAAACACTATATAACTTGCCCCTAGTCTGTAACCTGCACTCTTCTCCTGGAGGAGTGCCCCGGCAGGTCTTTCTCCTCTAATAAAGCCTGCACATCTGGTGATGGAGTGCCATCTCATTCTTACAAAACACTTAAGGACTGAGGCAAGGATTCTTGTTGCCTGTATTCATCCCTCTTCGTTTTTGAGAATTTTCTGGATGCTTGGTTTGATGCCACTGAAATGTAGCTGCTCCTGTGAAAAAGGATTATTTAGTCCCAAGGAGTAAGACTTATGTAGACAATGGATCATCACACACACACACACACACACACACAGAGAGAGAGAGAGAGAGAGAGAGAGAAAGAGAGAGAGAGAGAAACAGGAAGAGAGAGATGAGAAGCATTAACTCATAGTGTTGTAAAGTCCCATACCTTACTTCCGTGGGTTTTCGTAGAGACACCAAGTCCAAATGAATTTTTGAGTTTTACTGATTAAGCTGGCTGCATATGACTAACATGGGGTATAGCTGACCCAAATCATGCAGTGTCAAATATAACTCTGAGGCTGGTTAAATACCCTTGACTACATACAGGTGGGGGGGGGCATGACAGCATGACACAATCATTAACAAGCTTATAACATTTGTCTAGAGCAGGGGGTCTCCAAACTTTTTACACAGGGGGCCAGTTCACTGTCCCTCAGACCATTGGAGGGCTGCCAAATACAGTGGTCCTCTCACTGACCACCAATGAAAGAGGTGCCCCTTCCAGAAGTGCAGTGGGGGCTGGATAAATGGTCTCAGGGGGCCGCATTATGTCCCGTGGGCCGTAGTTTGGGGATGCCTGGTCTAGAGGACCTATAAAAAATGTTAAAACTTTCAAGATAACACAATAGTGATGTCGTTTTAATGTCAAAGACATTCACAAATCTTTTAGTGTCTATCTCCCCTCCTTTGCCCAGACATATATGTTACTCTCAAGATTCCAGGAAGGGAGGGAGAGTTAAAATCAGTGTAGGGTATGTAAATTTTGTCTTTATTGAAAAGGAAAGGAAGTTCTTCAGATAACCTTTATCCTTTCAGAGAACTAAAACTAAAAGATCCAGTCATCCTTGTAAGTCAGGAAACTTCTGCATTCTTCTCCCTCCATTTTTTACAGAAAGGATGGGACAAGAAGCCTGACTTTCTCTCCTAAAATACTAATATTAATTTTTGCAATTCTTCGGTACCTTACCATAATAGGTGTGGCACTTCAGTTGTTTATTGATTGCTTCTTGTATGTGCCTTGACTGGGGGACTCCAGCCAAGCCAATGACCCCTCAAGCCAGCAATATTGAGCTCAGGCCAGCAACCATGGGATCATGTCAATGACCCCACACTTAAGCTGGTGACCCTGTGCTCAAGCCAGATGAGCCCACACTCAAGCCGGTGACCTTGGGGTTTCGAACCTAAGACCTCAGCATCCCAGGTCAACCTTCTATCCACTGCACCACCACCTGTCAGGCTCATTACTCTCTTCTGAGGGTAGAAATCTTTTCTGGCAGTTGAGGGTTGATACCTAAGGCCCTTCTCGGAAAACTGATAGATAAAATGGCTACTTAGCCATCATCTTTCTTTTTTTTGTTGTTGTTGTTGTTGTTTTTTTTGTTTTGTTTTGTTTTGTTTTATTTATTTATTTTTTTTTTTAAAAGATTTTATTTATTCATTATGAGGGGGGAGAGAGAGAGAGAGAGAGAGAGAAGGGGGGAGGAGCAGGAAGCATCAACTCCCATATGTGCCTTGACCAGGCAAGCCCAGGGTTTTGAACCGGCAACCTCAGCGTTTCCAGGTTGATGCTTTATCCACTGCGCCACCACAGGTCAGGCCGCCATCATCTTTCTTAAGAACAAGGCAGGCCTGAAGGAGGAAGAAGGATTTGCCTACTCAGTAATCTACTCAAACATCCCTTATAGCTGAATGCTGATAGGGACAATTGGATCAGGATGCAGACAATTTTGAGGAACTGTGGCACTATTCCCCACCACAAACAGAAGTTATCTTGCAGCTGCCTTTGCCCAAGGCCCTTTGATGAATCCATATAACCCCTGCCCCATCTCTCCCTTGGGGTTGACAGCCTTTGCTGGTCTCAGAAGTTTTTAAAATAAACCTTCCCTTTGGAACACACTAGCCTCGTGTTTTTGGTTCCACCCGTGGTTTCTGCCTTTCAAAAACCTCTCGTCAAAAGGACTCATGGCCTGACCAGGTGGTGGCACAGTGGATAGAGCATCAGACTGGAACGTGGAGGACCCAGGTTCAAAACCCCAAGGTCAAGCGCGGGCTCATCCAGCTTGAACGCGAGGTTGCTGGCTTGAACGTGGGATTATAGACATGACCCCATGGTTACTGGCTTGAGTTCAAAGGTTGCTGGCTTGAAGCCCAAGGTTGCTGGCTTGAGCAAAGGGTCACTCACTCTGCTGTAGCCCTTTGGTCAAGGCATAAGAGAAAGCAATCAATGAACTACTAAAGAGCTGCAACAAAGAGCCACAATAAAGAATCGATGCAATGTAAAGCCAGTAGCCACGGCCACCATCACAGCCGCCTGGCCCATGCAGGTTCGCATAGGATTCAGAACGGAGCCAATAACTGGTGGGCTATTACCTTTAATCCTAGCTTGCACCCAGCGGGCAAGTAAAAACATACAGTGGGAAAACACTTCCCTTTCCGTTCAGGGCTCCCAAAGCCACTGACTTATCCAACTTTCCTAGAATCAAAGGTTTCTAGCTCACTCACCTTATTCACCTCTGTTCCTCATCACCTTCTCTCTGCACAAACTCTGCACAAACTGGCTTCTCCTTCAGCATTCCGCCATCTTGGCTGCTTCTCCTGGCCTCCTCCACGTGGCCTTTCTCTGCTCTCCTACAGCATGGGCTCCTCCTAGAACAGAGGTTGGGAATCTATGGCTCACGAGCCAGATGTGGCTCTTTTGATGGCTGCATCTGGCTCACAGACAAATCTTTAATAAAAAATAATAATAACATTAAAAATATAAAACATTCTCATGTATTACAATCCATTCATTTCCTACCACTCAGGTTCATGGTTACAGGTGACTGGAGCCAATCACAGCTGTCCTCCGGGACAACAACACATTTTTATTGGATAATGCATAACATACACGAGTCGTTGTATGGCTCTCATGGAATTACATTTTAAAATATGTGGCATTCATGGCTCTCTCAGCCAAAAAAGTTTCCCAACCCCTGCCCTAGAATGTAATCACTCTTCTCCCGGAACAACGTGATCTCTCTTCCTTTTAAAACCTTTTTTGCACGAAAGCCCTCCCCTAACACATATTAACAGAATCACGCCCATCCCAAGCAATCACCTGGGCGACAGGCTTCCACGTGGGCAACGCCATCTTTAACAAAGTGAGCATAATATATTTTATCTGCCCAACAGATGCCTTTCATCTCTCTCCCTTCCTGTCTGTCTATCCCTATCTGTCCTCTGCGCCTCTCTCTGTCACAAAAAAAAGGAGGGACTCATAGAAGAGGCAAGATCCACATCTTTGATGGAGTTGGTACAGGAAAGTTCCCTAGAA
Organism: Saccopteryx bilineata; assembly: GCF_036850765.1. Classification (NCBI taxonomy): domain Eukaryota; kingdom Metazoa; phylum Chordata; class Mammalia; order Chiroptera; family Emballonuridae; genus Saccopteryx; species Saccopteryx bilineata. The sequence goes on from NC_089491.1 coordinate 377,481,721, forward strand.
TATAAGCTTTTACAACATTCATTGGAAACATTGTGTCCCATGAGTGTACCCAGGATGTTGGGCTGTGCTGTGATAGAATGTTGGAGAAATGGCAGGTAAAAGAACTAAAGAAACCCTCCAGGACAGTTTTCATTTTAAAGTGAAAACATTTGAGCCCTGGCCATGTAGCTTGGTTAGATTATCATCCCAAAGTACAGATTGCCGGTTCGATCCACGGTCAAGGCACATACTGAAACAGATTGAAGTTCCTGTCTCTCTCCTGTCCTCTCTCTAAAATCAATAAAATAAATATTTAAAAAACAACAACAAACATTTGAGCTACAGGAGATGCAGAAAGAAATCTTATCTGAACTTCTCTCCTTTGAATGAAACGGAGCTTTATAGAGTCAACTGCCACAACCCCCAATCTCAGGGGGAAATCTCCTGTCAGGGAGGCTCAACACATGGACATTCCAAAAAAATTGTGTAAATAGGTCTCATTAGAGCCTTATGTCCTTTGAAGCCCAACAATCCCCCCTTATTAAGCTGATAGATAAACCTTTATCCCTAGCTACATGGGGAGTTAGTTACTAAATACTCTCATATGCATGTGAATAAACTTTGTTATAACAGTGGTACCTTGAGATACTAATTTAATTTGTTCTGTAACCAAGCTGGTAAGTCAGTCAACTCGTGTATCAAACTATAGATACTTGACCCGTGCACCAGCACGCCAACTAGCAGCAGGTTCCCGAATCACGACTTGTATCTCGGAATTTCGCTCGGATCTCGAACAAAAATACTGACTGAGTCGCAGCTCGTATCTTTAAAAAATAAAAATTAAAAAAAAATTTTTGTATATTGGTCTGTTCGTATCTCAAGGTACCACTATATTTTGGACCTAAGTTGGTAGAGAAAAAATTTTCCTCCAAACACAGGACTTGGCCCCTTTACTGCTGATTTGCCCAGGCAGGAGGCTAGAGACAAAGGTGTAGCTTAGTCCCAAGCAGACACTGAAAGCCTGCTATGTGGTGTTCAAATTTATCCTGGAGGGCAGGAGGTGGAAACAGTAACCCATCTGCTGCCCTTCCAGAAACTTCTACTATCTTGTCCTCTTCTCTCTCCAGGTGGCCCTGGGATCCCTTGCCCCTCCTCCTCTTCATGGCCCTGAAGGCTCAGGTGTCCATCTTCAACTGGCCACCCAACAGATGCTTCCCTAAGACCAACTGTCCCAGCTCTGTTCCCCTCCCCCATCCCGCCTTTTTCTTTCCCTAGTGTCCTACCAATCTGCTCTGCTAAGCTCTGGCTTTGGCCCAGTCCCTCTGGAGTGATATTGTGATGGAAATGAGGGAGAGGATGCGGGAGGGAGCGGCAAAGATTTACGATTTCCAGAGGGTTTTCATTAAAATCATTGACAACCAGTTATTTATGAAACCACTGGCTGCAGTCTGAGCCTGGCACCACTGTCCTTCCAGGGTGATGACAGGAACAAACACAGGGTGAAGAGTAGAGCTGCCCCCACTGTAAAGCAAAGCAGGCTTGAACCCCATCAGGCTTCCACTCCAGGGCCAGAGAGGGACAGACAGGAAGTCAGAGAGAATTCATGATTTGTGCCAGGCAAACCAGAAAAAGAAAACTCCACGTGGCAATCACAGAGCTTTTGGGAACCCAAATGTGAAATGTTGAAGCAGTGCAGTGGAGGGTTTTTGATCATCAAAAATTGGGACTGTGTCCCCTCCTCTGAGTTCCAACTCAGAGGCAAGAGTGCGTGGGGAAAAAACAAGTCTGAAACTTTGTTTTCACTGTCTGTTTGTTCCTTACCCACCCACCTGACTAAATAAATAAACAGACAGAAAAACAATTTAAAAATCCTCAGAAGGTTGTTGACACACAGATTGTTCCTCAGTTTGGGACTTTAAGTAGTACATGAGAAAGAGAGAGAGAGAGAGCCCCACTTCTGTTCCCCTGAAGCAAGTTCCCTTCTGGAAGCCCTATCTTCCTGTTCGTCCAAAGCCCTGGTATATGTACCAGGGATGGGGTAGGGAGGGAAAGTGAGGCAAAGAACTTAGGAGATTTTTTTTTCCTTTAAGTCTGCAAGGAGGGAATGTCACAGAAGTGTATCTAATTACAGAATCATGAGCCTTCTTAAATCAGAAGACTAGAAGACCCCCTGGTATTTCTCTTATTTTCCGATGAGGCAAGTGAGGCTCAGAAAAATATGGTGGCTTTACCAAAGCGTTGAAGTGGATACAGAGAACCCACTTTCCCACACTCTTATACTGTTACTGGTGAAATACAAACAGAAGCTGCTGCCTTGAGTTCTCCATTTGGATACATATCTGATGGGTCCAAGAGAGTGCCTGGGGATGGGGCAGCTCGGCCACAAACAATGGAGCTTCCAGGCCTCTGTTTTTATCTTGTCCTTTTTCATCTCCCCTCCACTCTGGGGAAAACAGCTTTCCCTGGAAGGAGCTATACACAGCTGTTTGTAGCGCTTTTTTTGAGGGTAGATGGCTCTTAGAAACAAGTTCCGTAGAAAGAGCCCTGATTGTACGTGAAATAACAGGCAGGTTATTTGAGCACTTTCTCTATGCAAAGCAGTTTGCTGAGTGCCATGGGAGACACACAGACATATACACGAATACATTTACTACATGTAGCAAAAGGATTCTCTGCTGTCAAAGTTGTCTTTTTATTTTTCTTTGAAGTCCCTAGAATATTTACTAGGTGGTTTGGTTTGCTGGCACATTTTAGAAGTGTGATTAGCGTGAGGCACACCTGGCTCCTGTTTCTCCTGAAGTACTGTGTAACCATACCTGACCTGAATACAGGGACACGGCCAGTGGTATCTCAAGCTAATTAGTGGTCTCCATCCCATTAATTGTTCAATCCTTCTCTTTCTCCGACCTGGGTGGAGAAACCATCTGGATTTTGTAAGTTATAAAATTGCAGAGTCCACGATGGTTATAAAGACAGCAAGTTTCAAGGATAAAATTTCTCTCACCTGTTTCATTAGAGTTGAGAGTCCAAAGGTCAGAGTCACTGCTGCTGCTGCTGGGCAGCACTGGGCAGCACTGGGCAGCACTGGAGCTCAGGATAAAGGTACAGATAGCTGCTGCTCAGGCACCTGCTTCTCCTTCTCCGCAGAGTTCATACCCCTGTTACCCAGATGCTGTAAGTCTGCACCAGCCAGGACAGCACTCACATATGGCTATTTCAATCACATGATGTCAACATCCAGTTCCCAGTTACAACAGCCACATTTGCACATGTTAGTGGTTACTGGATCAGCTAGCGCAGGTATCAACATGTCCATCCTCGCAGAGAATTCTACCTGACAGCCCTAACAGGGATGAGCACTCCCTCCCTCCAAATTTCTCTCCCATCCTTTTTTCTGCTTGTCAAGCTTGTTATTCATATAAATCAAATGTCACTTCTGACAATAACTCTCTCCTTAGCCGAACTTCAGTCAGGCTCCTCTGAGCCCTTTTCTTGTCCAGGGCTCAACATTGAGCTTCTGTGTCTGTCTTTGCTAAGTCCAATTTTACTAAAAATCCGAAGTTAGGGCCCTGGCCGGTTGGCTCAGTGGTAGAGCGTCGGCCTGGCGTGCAGGAGTCCCGGGTTCGATTCCCAGCCAGGGCACACAGGAGAGGCGCCCATCTGCTTCTCCACCCCTCCCCCTCTCCTTCCTCTCTGTCTCTCTCTTCCCCTCCTGCAGCCAAGGGTCCATTGGAGCAAAAGATGGCCCGGGCGCTGGGGATGGCTCCTTGGCCTCTGCCCCGGGCGCTAGAGTGGCTCTGGTCGCAACAGAGTGACGCCCCGGATGGGCAGAGCATCGCCCCCTGGTGGGCATGCCGGGTGGATCCCGGTTGGGCGCATGCGGGAGTCTGTCTGACTGCCTCCCCGTTTCCAGCTTCAGAAAAATAAAAAAAATAAAATAAAAAAGATATTTAGGCCCTGGCCGGTTGGCTTAGCGGTAGAGCGTCGGCCTAGCGTGCAGAGGACCGGGGTTCGATTCCCGGCCAGGGCACATAGGAGAAGCACCCATTTACTTCTCCACCCCTCCGCCGCGCCTTCCTCTCTGTCTCTCTCTTCCCCTCCCGCAGCCAAGGCTCCATTGGAGCAAGAATGGCCTGGGCGCTGGGGATGGCTCTGTGGCCTCTGCCTCAGGCGCTGGAGTGGCTCTGGTCGCAACATGGCGACGCCCAGGATGGGCAGAGCGTCGCCCCCTGGTGGGCGTGCTGGGTGGATCCCGGTCGGGCAGATCCCGGTCGGGCGCATGCGGGAGTCTGTCTGACTGTCTCTCCCTGTTTCCAGCTTCTGAAAAATGCAAAAAAATTAAAATATATATATTTTTAAAAAAATCCGAAGTTAGAGAGAATCCTCCACCCTTGATATCTGATCAATTCCTCGCCTGCCTTCAACAAGAATCCTATTAACTCAGTTTAGCAAGAATCTCCCTCACCCTCTTCCTAATTTTGTATCCATTGACCCCCTTACTCGGGTTGATGGCTACAAATCCCAACTTGCCCTTATTGTATTTACAGGTGAGCATAGTCTCTCTCCTTTATTGTAATGTTCCTATTGCAATCGTCCCAAATAAAGTTTTTCTTTTCATTTTAACAAGCTTCAGAATAACTTTTTCTTTAACATCTCTTTTGTAAAATCTTTCTTTTTGCCCACAGGAAAAATTAATCCTGTGCTATCTTAACACTGTGTGAATTCCTCTTCTAAAGCCAATATCAAGTGACATTATATTCATTTACACGTTTGCCTCTCCTTATAGGTTACTGAACTCTCATGAAAACTATAGCGAGTGCAGTGATTAAAAGTACATTCACTTGAGTGCGAATACTGGGTTGAAAGCCTTCTGATGGTGCTTACTAGCTGTGTGGGCTGGAACAAGTAACTTTATGTCTCTAAACCTCAATTCTCTCATCTGTCAAATAGGGATAATAAAAGTGCTTTCCTTATAAGTATTAAATGAAATAATCCATTATGTCAGGACCAGAGTAACTATCCCCACCCCCAGTCTTTGTTTGCCTCCATATCTAGCAGTTGAAGATAGGAGTGGGACATTTTCTCTCTAGTTCTGAATATCAAGTCTCATTCCCTCAATATCCAATTATAAAAGGGTTGTACTTGCAGCCTTCCTTTGACATTTCTATTGGAAATAAATCAAACTAATTCATCTCTTTTTTTAATTCTATGCTGTCTTTTTTTTTTTTTTTTTTTTTTTTTTTAATTCAGTGAGAGGATAGGAGGCAGAAAGACTGACTCCAGCATGCACCCGGACTGGGATCCACCCAGCAAGCCCACTAGGGGGTGATGCTCTGCCCATCCCAGGTGTTGCTCCATTGCTCAGCAACCAAACTCTTCCTAGCACCTGAGGGGGAGGCCAAGAAGCCATCCTGACCAGAGCCAACTCACTCCAATAAAGCCATGGCTGAAGGAGGGGAAGAGAGAGAGAGAGAGAGAGAGAGAAGTGAAAGGGTGAGGAGTAGAGAAACAGATGGGCACTTCTCCTATGTGCTCTGACCAGAAGTTGAACCTGGGACATCCACACACTGGGCCAATGCTCTACCACTGAGCAAACTGGCCAGGGCCTATTCTATGCTATCAAATTTAGCTCCTCAAAATATCAACAAAGCAATTTCTTGATAAGACAATATTGAGTTTCTTCTTACCGTAGTAAGGAAAAACTACCTCAGCAGAGATGTAGTAGTGGCTCAGAGGCAGCAGGACAAAATTGTGGTATTGATTGAGACTGAAGTTTAGTTTGGGGAGGACAGGAGTTGATTAGGATTGGATAAGGTCATAATATAATAGTTTAGGATTGGTGGACACAGCAAAGCAAGGATTTTGAGACCAGCAGTTCTAAGAGTCTTGGAGGGTGTAGAACTGTTATGTGATGCTTTCTATTGAAGAGTTGATGGCTCTCTTAAAAAGTTTCTAAAATAGTAAATTTATCTGTATTTTAACTTCCAGGCATGAGTGTCACAAAATAGCTGTTATGTTAATGTAGACAATAAGCTGTGTGAGCGTAGGAGGTGTTAGTTCTCAGTGCTTTTTAAAAAGTTAATAAGTGCCTGACCTGTGGTGGCGTAGTGGATAAAGCGTCGACCTGGAAATGCTGAGGTCGCCGGTTCGAAACCCTGGGCTTGCCTAGTCAAGGCACATATGGGAGTTGATGCTTCCAGATCCTCCCCCCCCCCATCTCTTTCTGTCTCTCCTCTCTTTCTCTCTGTCTCTCCCTCTCCTCTCTAAAATGAATAAATAAAAATTAAAATTAAAAATTAAAAAAAAAAGTTAATAAGTAAAATTAAAGGAAATGTATCCAGGATAATGACAGCACATATTCTTGTAGACAGAATTTAAAATAGAAGAGTACAGTATATTGTCTTAGCCTGGTGGCTCAGTTGGTTGGAGCGTCATCCCAATACGCCAGGGTTGTGGGTTACATCACCAGTCAGGGCACATATAAGTGTCAACCAATGAATTGTATAAATACTTGGAACAACAAGTCAATGTTTCTCTTTCTCCCTTCCTCTCTCTAAAACCAATAAATAAATTAAAAAATAAAAGACTTTAGCCTGACCTTTGGTGGCGCAGTGGATAAAGCGTCGAACTGGAAATGCTGAGGTTGCCGGTTCGAAACCCTGGGCTTGCCTGGTCAAGGCACATATGGGAGTTGATGCTTCCAGCTCCTCCCCCCTGTCTCTCTCTTCTCTCTCTCTCTCTCTCTCCTTCTCTCTATTCTCTCTAAAATGAATAAATAAAAAAATAAAAATTAAAAATAAAATAAAATAAAAGACTATTATTTTGGTAACTCAGAAGATGATCTGAAACTTTCAACTGAAGCCCCACTCCCTGGTTTATTCATTTCCCACCATTCACCTCAGTTAAATGCCACTAGTCTTGTGAGAAGGCAGAATTAGGATGCTCAGTCTCCTGTCTGAAACCCAAAGTGGCTTTAGGGCATAACTTCTCTGGTTAGATAGCAGAAAGTTTCCTTCCAGATTTAGACAGATGCTACTTCTTGGAGGAGAGGCACTTTTTACTTTAACCTTTCATAGATAGCATGTGCAGTGTTAAAGAAATAACTATTCTGACACTTGTTAAAATGGTAAGCAAGACTTTATCCAGGACTATTGCAATAAGGACATTACAACAAGGGAGAAAGATTGTATTCAACTCCAAATACAATAAGGACAAGTGAATGGAAAACTACTAACAGGAGACACCAAGGGTAGGGGGGATTCTTGCTAAACCAGCTTAGGAGTCTTGCTAACGTCGGCAGGGGATTGTTCAGCTATCGAAGTTGGGGAATTTTCTCAGAAGTGACTTAGCAGGATTTTGCTGAGTTGACGCTTACACAGTTGGGAAGAGTACTACCTTGGCAGGCAGAGTTCATGCTAAAGAATAATTTCTTTATAGAAAGGGAATGATGAAACACAGAATCTGGAGTACCAAGGAAAACTGATGGGACCCCTTTAGGGGCAAGTGCAAGGCGTGATTAAATGCCAAAGGGAGTCTCATCTATAAGACTGTTAGTGAAATGATATGTGGAGACAGGAGAAAAACAAAGATGACCTCTCAACGGCCCTTCAAAGGTATGGAGTTTTCTTATTCAAAACTGAAAAAGCTTAAGTTTGACTTCTTTAAGGTAAGTAAACTGCTTGTTTTAGTGGAATAGGCTCCGCGGAGTGAGATCGCTGGGAAAAACCGTAGAGGGTAGCAAGCTGTGGGCCGCTGGAACCCAGTCACCTGAATACTATAAGTCCCACCAAGCACCGCGGTGAGGGCGGGGCTTGCTGACCACTGTGACGTGTAGGCGGGGTCAGAAGGGATCAGCGCTCCCTTGGGGTTTTGGCTCCGCCCCTGTCCTCTGCCCTGTCCTGTTGCTGTTGCGCCGCGGCCAGCTGCTGCCCCGGGTGAGTCCGTAAAGTGAAGGAGGGTAATTAGTGGCAGTTGGGCCCTCAGGTTCCCCAAAATCAGACTTCCAGACCTGAGAAAGTACCATGAGCGGTAAAGGTGCTACCGGTTTCGGTTTTCACCTCCTTCCATCTTTCTAGGGAGACAGTAAGTGGGAGTGGCGTCATGAGCCTCTGGAGCTCTTTGCGCGGCCTTGAAGAGTTGAAAGGCAGTTTTCTCCCTAGCAGGGGAGGGCTTGTGGCCGGGTGGGACACTCCTTGGGCAGAAGGTACCGCTCTGACTGGAGTGAGGGTCTTGACGTCACTGCATCACGCCCCCTCCCGCGGACGGAGGTCCTAGTGGTTCCTTAATCCTTGTCCGTAACATCATCGTTGTTTGCTTGGAGGCGGAGGCGAGGCCCTGCCCAGTCACCTCGGCCAGTTACTTTCTCATTGGGGCTCATTTTCCCTGTCTGTGAGTAGGCTCGATCCCTGAAGCCCCTTTCCTTCAGATGAGGCCGCTGTAATTGGAGGAGGTGTTCTAGGCATCCGAGAAGGAGAGACAGCTGGGGTATAGTGACCTGCTTCTTTCCAGCCGGTCTCCCATAGCCCCTCCCACTGCCACCTTCAGGCCAGTTTAGTTTGGGAGCTAACGTTCCTGCTCACACCGTAAATTCAACCTCTCCCGCGCATGTTAACATTTTATCCCTTGGATATTTAGCTCTTGATGCAAGCCAACAAATGCCCTTGGTTGGAGCTGAGTAGAATAATATACATGCTATACAGTAAATCCTCACTTAGCGTTTTCATAGGTTCTGCGACTTTAAGCCAAACGTTTTAGCAAGCCAGTTTTACCAGAGGCTAATTGATATAAACAAGAGTTAAGGTCTGCCTGACCAGGCGGTGGCGCAGTGGATAGAGCGTTGGACTGGGATGCGGAGGACCCAGGTTTGAGACCCTGAGGTCGCTTGAGTGCGGGCTCATGTGGTTTGAGCAAAAGCTCACCAGCTTGGACCCAAGGTCGCTAGCTCCAGCAAGGGGTTACTCAGTGAGTCTGCTGAAGGACCGCCGTCAAGGCACATATGAGAAAGCAATCAATGAACAACCAAGGTCTCGCAACGAAAAACTGATGATTGATGCTTCTCATCTCTCTCTGTGCCTGTCTATCCCTCTCTCTGACTCTCTCTCTGTCCCTGTAAAAAAAAAAAAAAAAGTTCCTACAGCATCTTACCAACATTAGAACTAAACGGCTTTGCCCTGTGGTGGTGAGGTGGATAAAGCGTCACTGGTTAGAAACGTCCAGGCACATGCAGAAAGCAACTACTACGAGTTGATGCTTACAGCTTCTTTCCCCTCTTTCTCACTCCTCTCTCTAAAAATCAATCAATAAAAAAATTTAAAGAGAACTAAATGATGTTACATATAATTTTTCTCCACTACTGCAAAAACCATTTAAAGCAAAAGACTTTTTAGGCAATAGGTCTCTGTAGATAATGTAGAGCACATGATTAAGGAAGACACGGGTGACTCACTTCAGAAGGCCTCTATCTGAAACTACCCTTTAGCAGATATGACAGCTGTGGAGTGGAAAGGACCTTGAGAAAGATGGTCAGTGAGAGTTTCATAGCACTAACCAGTCATATAGTCGCATTATCTTTCAAGTCAGATAGTATAAGGCTCTTTAAAAGGATTTGACAGTGCTTATTGATAGACTGCCATGGCCCTGCTTCTTCTTCTTCTTCTATTCTTTTTTAGAGAGACAGAAAGGTGAAGGGGGGAGAGATAAGCATCAACTCTCAGTTGTTTTATTTTAGTTTATTGTTTGCTTGTCATATCTGCCTTCACCCCAAGGGCTCAAGCCAAACCGGTGATCCCTTGCTCAAGCCAGCGGCCTTGGGCTTCAAGCCAGCAACATGATACCATGCTCAAGCTGGCGACCTCAAGGTTTCAAACCGGGCCCTCAGTGTCCCAGGTCAACGCTCTCTCTACTGCACCACCACCTGTCAGGCCCTTATTTTCTTAGATGGAGAGGCAGTTAAAATAATTCTTTTTTCTTTCACTCAGAATCATCATTATAGCTGGAAAGTTTTACAGGTTTTTTACCCTGATCTGTGCATTTTACTGATGAGGAAACTGAGGTCTAAAAGGAAGATAGTGCCACTTCACCAAGATCTCAGAGCTTGTTGGTGGCAGAACTAAGACAGGAACCCAGGTGCCCCGGCTCCTAGCCTCGTCCCATTTCCACAGCACTGCGAACACTATCACTATGCTTTTCACTTCAGAGGTTAGCATGGTCACCCCATTCAGAGAAAAAGTATAAAATCTCAGTAAAGTAAAACGGAGATTTAATACACAACTTTGAGCTTCGCACACTTTCTTCTGGTTGCCTGCATCTTATGTACCAGAACAATTTTTCTGTTCCTCTCAAGTACTGCTGGCAATGGTGGTGTGGGGTGTGGGATGAGAGCCTGTTTAGAACAAGCTGGGCAGCCAACCCAAACAGTTGTTACTGAGCATATGTAAAGCCTGGGGGCGGGGGGTATACAATTTTTCTAAGGCACTCTGAAAGATTTTAGGTAAGGAACTATAATAAACTTGGAAAATTTGAGTTACAGCAAGTGGCTCAATAATTTGAGGACAAGTGACTATGTGTCTTTTGCTCCCTGTCTCAGGCCATCTACAAACCCACTGTATCTGTTGTCGTTTGTTCTCTAAGGGTATTTCTGTGGCAGCATCTATCTGTTCCTGGGCCACGGAGGAGTAGGCCTCAAGTCAGTTCATCTACTTGCTAACTGCTAATTGTTTAGAAAGTTAAGTAAGCAGAAGGAGGAAGAAATTAGACTAATGTGGGTTTGGTTTTTATTTATCTTTGTTTTACTTTTCCCAAATAAGGAATTACATTTCTTTCTTGGCTATAGAAGCGTTTGGTTTTCTTCTGTAACCTAATCTAGAGAAACTACCTATAACCTTCATTTCTCTTGAAACATGTGCCCACTTCTATAAAAGGCTAATGTAAAAAGTTAGGTATTCTTTCAGGTAGAAAACTATTTTGGTTTTTTGGGGTTTTTTTGTATTTTTCTGAAGTTGGAACCGGGAAGGCAGTCAGACAGACTCCCGCATGCGCCCGACCAGGATCCACCCAGCACGCCCACCAGGAGGCGATGCTCTGCCCATCTGGGGCGTTGCTCTGTTGCGACCAGAGCCATTCTAGCGCCTGAGGCAGAGGCCACAGAGCCATCCTCAGCGCCCGGGCCAACTTTGCTCCAATGGAGCCTTGGCTGCAGGAGAGGAAGAGAGAGACAGAGGAAGGAGAGGGGGGAGGGGTGGAGAAGCAGATGGGCGCTTCTCCTGTGTGCCCTGGTCGGGAATCGAACCTGGGACTCCTGCACGCCAGGCCAATGCTCTACCACTGAGCCAACCGGCCAGGGCCCTATTTTGATTTTATATTTATTTATTTGAGAGAGAGAGAGAAACAGCATGTCATTGTTCCACTTATTTATACATTCATTGATTTTTTTTCATTGATTTTTTTTTTTTGCAAGAGAGAGACACACAAAGACAGAAAAGGAGATGAGAAGCATCAACATGTAGTTATGTCATTGATTGCTTCTCATACGTGCCTGCCGAGTCAGTGACCCTTACTCAAGCCAGCAACCATGGTATCGTTTTTTTGTGTGTTTGTTTGTTTGTTTGTTTAATTTTTCCGAAGTTAGAAGTGGGGAGGCAGTCAGACAGACTCCTGCATGGGCCTGACCAGGATCCACCCATGCCCATAGGGGCGATGCTCTGCCCATCTGGGGCGTTGCTCAGTTGTGGCAGGAGCCATTCTAGCGCCTGACACAGAGGCCATGGACCCGTCCTCAGCACCCCAGCCAACTTTGCTCCAGTGGAGCCTTGGCTGCGGGAGGGAAAGAGAGAGACAGAGAGGAAGGAGAGGGAGGGGTAGAGAAGCAGATGGGCGCTTCTGTGTGCCCTGACCAGGAATCAAACCAGGGACTTTCCACACACCAAGCCAACGCTCCACCGCTGAGCCAACCAGCCAGGACTGTGACCATATCATTTTGATGATCCCACCTGGGGAGTCTGGCTCAAGCCAGATGAGTCTGCACTCAAGCCAGCGACCTTTGGGTTTCAAACTTGGGACCACAGTGTCCCAGGTCGATGCTCGCTCTATTCACTGTGCCGCCACCAGTCAGGCTCCATTGGCTGATCCTTGTATGTGCCCTGACTGGGGATCAAACTGCAATTTTGGTGATTCTGGATAACACTTTAACCAACTGAGCTACCTGGCCAGGATGAAGTCTAATTTGGTTTTTTTGTTGTTTTGGGTTTTTTTTGTATTTTTCTGAAGCTAGAAACGGGGAGAGACAGACTCCCGCATGCGCCAGACCGGGATCCACCCGGCACGCCCACCAGGGGGTGGCGCTCTGCCCACCAGGGGGCGATGCTCTGCTCCTCCCGGGCAGCGCTCTGTTGCGACCAGAGCCACTCTAGCGCCTGGGGCAGAGGCCGAGGAGCCATCCCCAGCGCCCGGGCCATCTTTGCTCCAATGGAGCCTCGACTGCAGGAGGGGAAGAGAGAGACAGAGAGGAAGGAGAGGGGGAGGGGTGGAGAAGCAGATGGGCGCTTCTCCTGTGTGCCCTGGCCGGGAATCGAACCCCGGGACTTCTGCATGCCAGGCCGACACTCTACCACTGAGTCAACCGGCCAGGGCCTAGTTATTTTTTTTGTTGTTGTTTTGTTTTGTTTTGTTTTTAGAAAGGAGAGAAAGAGAGAACGGGGGAGGAGCAGGAAGCATCAACTCCCATATGTGCCTTGACCAGGCAAGCCCAGGGTTTCGAACCAGCGACCTCAGCATTTCCAGGTCAACGCTTTATCCACTGCGCCACCACAGGTCAGGCCAGGGCCTAGTTATTTTTAATAAAGTTATTTATTCTTTGTGGTCCAGGATACATGAGGAACATCTTTAGAAAAATTGGTGTGTTGATTTAGTTGAATATTTGCAGTTAGAATTTGAACCAGGAAGCTTTACAACATTGAAAATTTTTCTACTAAAAATCCTGTGAGTGTAGTTTATAGGCATACTCAGAATGAGCAGACGTCAAACTGGTTGTTATTCCTTTTTTTCAGAAGACGTAAGAGACTCTCTGCCCTCATGGAACAGCCCTGGGAGTAGTATATAAGGCTGGAAGTGCCCATTAGATGAACATGAGAAATAAGCATCTAATTCTTTTCCACTACTTCTCCCTTTCTCTCTCTCTTCCATTGTCGCAGCCAGTGGCTCGATGGATGTCAAATTTTCTTAGAAGCCAGGAGCTAGTTCAGGGGACTTATTTTAAAATACATTGCCTATTATTTCCACCTCCTCAGAGGACCTAATCCTTTTGGCAACTGAACAACAACAACAACAAAGTAACAACAATGCCAGAGTCCAGATAAAATGCCTGTGACAATTTATGGAATCTGCATTGTTCTCCCAGGCTTGCTGGTTTGTTTTTTAAAACCTCTATTTGTTTTCCCTGGTCACTCCTCATGTGGCCATCTATGACTAGAGGGTACGGTTAAGGAATTAGTGGAATACCTTTCCACAATTTCCAGGGGGCCTAATTCATCCCAGAGCTTTTTTGTGACTCAGTTGCTCCTGGGCTTCTAAAGTTATGGTAACTTCTGCTCATGTATTTTTTCTCCCTTCCTCGCCTCTGTGGATATTACCAGAATTAGAAGTGTATGGTGGACAGGTACGAGTGGGAAGAGTGGGTAAAGGAGGGGGAAATTAATGCTTAAATCATTCTAATTTTTTTTACACATCTTTCTTGCCCCCCCTCCACAAAAAGTCATATTTAGACTGCTTTGTCAGAAAAGTAAATTCCCATTTCTCCCAAGGAATTTTATCACCAGAAGGGACAAAAGACTTTAAGAATTCCTGACCTTCACTGGCTTAAGCCCAGAGGTTGCTGATTTGAAGCCCAAGGTCACTGGTTTACGCCCAAGGTCATTGGCTTGAACAAGGAGTCACTGGCTCAGTTTGAGTGCCCCTGGCCAAGGCACCTATGAGAAGCAATCAATGAGAAACTAAAGTGAAGCAACTACGATGCTTGTCATCACTCTCCCTTTCTCCCTCTCTCTCTTTCTCAAATCAATTAAGAAAAAAAAAAAAAGGATCACTGACCTTAAAAATGAGTAGATCCCTTCCTTCCAGGAAAAGCTGAATGAGGTATTTTTAGATTGGCATGGTTGTGCTCTAGATTTGCCCAGGGCCTTCTCTGTCCTCAGCTTTGGTAAGAGGTAGACAGGAAGCCACTGCTCTGTTCTGCTCTCTTCTGCTCTGTGTGCCTCCTCAGCCCCTTTCCCAGTCTTGGCAGAGGAGAGTTTTTCTTTCAAGAATGGTTGAGTTTCGCCTAACCAGGCAGTGGCGCAGTGGATAGAGAGTCAGATTGGGACGCGGAGGACCCAGATTCGAAACCCCGAGGTCGCCAGCTTGAGCACAGGCTCATCTGGTTTGAGCAAGGCTCACCAGCTTGAACCCAAGGCCGCTGACTTGAGCAAGGGGTCACTCAGTCTGCTGTAGTCCCCGGGTCAAGGCACATATGAGAAAACAATCAATGATCAACTAAGGTGCCACAACAAAGAATTGATGCTTCTCATCTCTCTCCTTCCTGTCTGTCCCTCTCTGTCTCTCTCTATCTCTGTCACACACACACAAAAAAGAATGGTTGAGTTTCAAATATCCAGAGTGCCATTGGTTGCCCTTTGAATCTTGAGAAAGTGATGAGATCACTGAAATAAGGAACTTCATGAAGTCTCTTACATGTTTGATGAGCAAGGAACCAAACTTTTGACTTTTCTAGACAGATGAGTAGGTCCTCAGATGAAAGAAAAAAGATAAAGTGTCCATTGAATCTACACCCAAGCTTTGACATGAGCTCTTCCATATTGTTTCGAACATATACGCTGACCTTCCATCAGTGTTCTTCTGTTCATGAGCTAACATATAGATTGTTCTTTACAAGGAAAGAGAAACTATATCAAGGCCCCATACCCTTCCTGGTCTTGTCTTTCACGGTAGCATCCATTTGCCAGGAAGCTTGCTAGAGTTTGAGTGTGTGGAAGGTAGGTAATGGAGTGTGGATTTTATGGGTTCTTAAGGAAATCAAATCTGTGCCTCTTGTTTCTTTGGCACCATGCCACCCGAACTCGCTCTGCTTGCTGAACCAGCTGTCCAAGAATTGACCTGGCGCTTGGAGATTCTCATCTCCTTCCCCTAGAAAAGAGAAAGCTGAGAAACAGCAGCTGCTCCAAGGGTAGCCCACAAATAAGAGCAAGACTAATAAAAAAGAATTAGTCCTTTTATACCACCTTTTATACCATTGTTTATGTACAGAGCCCCTTCCTTTTATTTTTTGGTGAATTATATACATATCTTATTCACTCATTTATTCAGTGAATACTCAAGCAGCAAATACTATGGGCTAGGCATTATGTCATGTATACAGTGGTGATAATGTTATGACGGAAAAGAACAGAAAGTATGGCACGTAGATTAAATGAGACATTTTCTGAAGTCACTCTTACCGGAGTGTTCTTTAGATCTATAGTCAAAAGACAGTTTAAGTCATTTTACGTGCTCAGATAAATGGCGCTCCAGGCTCAGGACAGAGTGGATATGCTGTCCTCAGTATGACTGGAGAGCACTGGGGAAGTTAGGGGTCTGAACCTGAGAAACCTTCCCCCCTCCCTCCCAAAACATCTGTAAGAGCTCACCAAGCAGCAGCTTATCATGAGGAACAAGTCCTGACAGACTGCAATGTGATCTCTCTCTTCCTCAGAAAAACTGATCTGAGGTTTGAGGTTGAGGATGTGGTTAAACTGTGTCACAAACCAGAAAGCCAATACATTTTTTTAGCTACTAAACTCAATCCCAAGAATAAATAGTTCAGTACCTCCAAGTCCCTTTGCCTTCTCTGTGAAAAACAAAACTGGTTTCTGGCGAGACTTGGAAGAAGAGGCCTGGTTGCTTAGAGTTCAAAATAAAACCAGAAAGTAAGTAGGGTGGGGCAGGCCTAGAAGAGCTACTTTCTTATTTTAAGTTGTGTGTGTGCCTGCATACAATCTTCCAACATGTTCCAACAGCTGGATTGGTAGGCGTCATATAGTGCTTGCATGTGCACAGATCTTTCTACATCTGCCTTGGAAAGCTGTAATACTGTGTTTATCTCCCAGTAAAATTCTGGTTAAGAATCATGGACTCACTACATGTTAGAACCGGATGCATTTACAAGACAAGGCATGTAACCTTTGAGGGGGTTGGAGGGGAGTATTGGCTCGACAACTGAAAAGACTTTGTTTCTTTTATGTATTGTTTTTACCTCCCAATTGTTTCCCATCCTTGCTTGCATTTTATCTGTACTGTGACCTAGAAATGATCCTCTCCATTTTATAGATAGGGATCCAGACCTGCTTGCTGTCCTCCAAACAGGGGCTGCACTTTTCTGTTTCTTTGCTGTTATGCATTCCTGGAATGTCCTCCCCCCAAACCTATTTGTCAAAATCCTGATCTTCCTTGAGGGGTTTATCTGGAAGAGTGCGCACTCCCCGAAGCTTTTCTCCATTTTCCTAACCAGTCGTATCTCTCCCTCTTTTGAACCTAAGAAATTTTGTTCTTGTACCATCCATTTAGCTGTCACTTGTTTCCTCATCTAACTTCCATATTGGATTGGGACCCATTTTGAGGGCAAGCATTGTACCAGAAGGAAAAAACAAAAACAACACACACACACACACACTAGCAATAATCACTAACGTGTTAAATCCTTTCTTTGTGCAGACTCTGTACTAAGCACTTTATTCTGTCATTTAGCCTGTCCCTACTCTGTGTGCAGTGCCTTCCCTATGGCAATCTGATTTAAGGACTGGACACTTTACAGTATTTCAATTCAGACTCACAGAAAAACGAGTGCAGTAGATGTGATGAGCCCCATTTTACAGATGAGAAAACCAGAGCCCAGTTGATTAAGTAAATTGCCCAAGGTCATGCATTTAATTGGTGGTGAAGCTGGAATTTGAACTCCGCTCTTCTGATTTCAGAATCCATGCTTGTCACCTCTGCATGTCACATAGTCACCTCTCATCCTTGTCTTTGTTCCTGCACCATCCCCAACTCCTAACAGAGTGCCTTAATACATGGAAGGCCCTATAGGATGGGTGGAATTGAATGGAAAAGTTGGAATCTAGAGAAAATGGTATTCTGAAAGTCGCAGGGCTTATTGGGATGAAAATCTAGAACCTATATCTTACAATTCCCGGCTCAAACTACTTTCCTCTAGGGAGGCTGGCTTAATTATTTAAAGCATTTAGAAGAAGGTGAACAACAGTAGTTATGAGCAGAGAATTGAGGTTCTGTGGGGGGTGGTGTCTGTGGTGAAGAGGTCAAAGATATTCTCAGAAAATTCGTATAGAAAGTTATAAATGCAAAAATGGCTCAAAGTGAAACTGAAAGTGAGTTGGATGATCTCAGTTCCAGTCAGGCTTTTTTTTTGCTTTTCCCAACTTGTCTGGAACGAATGTTCCCTGGATAAGAGCCTAGAAGTCAGTCTCCACCACTTCCAGCCACCCTGTCTGAGCCTCATTCTGTCCCCTCTCTCCTAACAGGACCCCACCATGGAACAGACAGTAGAAGACCCCCCCACATCAGCTGTCTTGCTGGATCATTGTGACTTCTCCCAGGTCATCTTTACCAGTGTGGAGAAGTTCTATGTTCCTGGAGGGGATGTCACATGCTACTACACCCTCACTCAGCGTTTCATTCCCCGGCGAAAGGATTGGATTGGAATCTTTAGGGTAAGCAGTTAATTGAGTACCAAGCGACTGGGAACTAGAGGCGAATCTTCATGGCCGTGTATGAGAAGCATTTTGCTTCTTACACCTGGCCAATTTTCAAGTCCTGAACGCAGCTCCCTAGCACTTTGCCCTTCACGCACCAACATATGCTCTGGGACTTGAGTGAAAATATGGTGGCAAATCATACAGTCCCCAAGTCTTATGATGCTTTCAGAGACCAAATGTAAATTTTTAAAAATTTATTGATTGATTATAGAGAGAGGGAGAGAGAGAGACAGAAACATTGATCTGTTTCCATATGTCCATGACCAGGGATCGAACCTGCAACCTTCATGTTTCAGGACAAGCTCTAACCAACCGAGCTATCCAGCCAGGGCAGACCAAATGTAAATTTTAAAAATTACCCTATTTTAAAATATTCATCTGTGACTTTACTGGTGTGATTGTCCCCTTATATAATTTCTGTGGCTTTAAGCTTTCTTTTCTTTCTTAGTAGAGTGTTTATTTTTATTTTTTTTACAGGGACAGAGAGAGAGGGATAGATAGGGACAGACAGACAGGAACGGAGAGATGAGAAGCATCAATCATCAGTTTTTCATTGCGACACCTTAGTTGTTCATTGATTCTTTCTCATATGTGCCTTGACCGCGGGCCTTCAGCTGACCGAGTAACCCCTTACTGGAGCCAGCGACCTTGGGTCCAAGCTGGTGAGCTTTGCTCAAACCAGATGAGCCCGCGCTCAAGCTGGCGACCTTGGGGTCTCGAACCTGGGTCCTCCGCATCCCAGTTCGACGCTCTATCCACTGCGCCACCGCCTGGTCAGGCAAGTGTTTATTTTTATATGACTATTACAGATCAGGAAAGAATGTTGAGAAGTTACCTGGTTTGACATCCTACATCCAAGAAGTTTGTTCCTGAATAAGTGTCTTACTTCTTTGTAAAGATTTCCAAGGAAATCCTTATGAGCTCCCTCAGTGACTTCTAGTTTCTAATTACTCTGTCAGTTCAAGTACAGAAATGATACTTTTAAATTATAATCAGCTTACTCTCTATCTCAGCTTCTCCCCTCATCTGTGTCTCTGTCACACACACACACACCATAATGACAAATCTTCCTATTTCCAGAGACAGGAAATAAAGGTCAAATAGTAATTGATACTTCGGAGTGCCAGTGTCTGTGACCTTTGCTTTGACACTTTGGCATGTCATGTGCTTGTTTACCGATCCTGTTCATCCTGAGGTCAGACGTTACTCCTGCCTGCACTGTGAAGCACCGGTGCTTATGTACACCCCTCATTAAGTTCCTTTTCCTTAATTGTTTGAAACTCCAAGCTAATTGTTGGAGCCATGGCAGCTGGGGTTTAGAGACAGGGATAGACAGCCAGAGGGACATCAGCAGGTACCATGACAGTTCCCGAGACTACAGGAAACATTAGACTAAAAGATATTCTAACACAGAAAATTGACACACCAGTGTTTCTTATTTTGTAAAGAAGATGATAGTTTATTTCTTCCCCACAGGTAGCAAAGCTATCTAATAGAACTTACTACAATGGACCTACACCTTCGGTGCCCAGTACAATAGCCTCTACCCACACTGATCACTTAAAATGTGGCTAGTACGACTAACTGGATTGTTCAGTGGGTAGAGCATCATCCTGGCATGCTGAGGTTGCTGGTTCAATCCCCGGTCAGGGCACATACAAGCAACCAGTGAGCACACAAGTAAATGGAACAGCTAAGTGGAACAACAAGTTGATGCTTCTCTCTTTCTTTCTCCCATATCAAAATAAATAAATGTTTAATTTTAATTAATTTAAAATTAAATAACATCATGTGGCTATTGGACAGTGCAGATATAGATAATAAAAAAAGAGGAAGATTCAGAAATACTTATTAGAGTTTGTAGTATAATCTGTAACTTTTGTTGTTTCTGTTTAACCTAGACGGGTTGTATTCTCCAAGCACTTTGCAACTTCCAGTGAAGACTTTCCCATAAAACAAATGAAAATCAAGCTTTTTAAAAACAAATGTTTAAAAACATTTTAAAAATGCATTTACATTTGGGCCTGACCAGGCAGTGGCGCAGTGGATAGAGCATCAGACTGGGATACGGAAGACCCAGGTTTGAGACCCCGAGGTCGCCAGTTTGAGCGCGGGCTCATCTGGCTTGAGCAAAAAGCTTGCCAGCTTGGACCCAAGGTCGCTGGCTCGAGCAAGGGGTTATTCAGTCTGCTGAAGGCCCACGGTCAAGGCACATATGAGAAAGCAATCAATGAGCCCTGGCCAGTTGGCTCAGCGGTAGAGCGTCGGCCTAGCGTGCGGAGGACCCGGGTTCGATTCCCGGCCAGGGTACATAGGAGAAGCGCCCATTTGCTTCTCCACCCCTCCGCCGCGCTTTCCTCTCTGTCTCTCTCTTCCCTTCCCGCAGCCGAGGCTCCATTGGAGCAAAGATGGCCTGGGCGCTGGGCATGGCTCTGTGGCCTCTGCCTCAGGTGCTAGAGTGGCTCTGGTCGCAATATGGCGACGCCCAGGATGGGCAGAGCATCGCCCCCTGGGGGGCAGAGCACCGCCCCTGGTGGGCGTGCCGGGTGGATCCCGGTCGGGCGCATGCGGGAGTCTGTCTGTCTCTCCCTGTTTCCAGCTTCAGAAAAATGAAAAAAAAAAAAAAAAGAAAGCAATCAATGAACAACTAAGGTGTCACAATGCACAACGAAAAACTAATGATTGATGCTTCTCATCTCTCCGTTCCTGTCTGTCTGTCCCTGTCTATCCCTCACTCTGACTCTCTTTCTGTCTCTGTAAAAAAAAAAAAAGCATTTACATTTGGAATGCTTCACTCATTTCAGAGGTATTGCCATATCTCAGTGACTAAATAGTTAACCAGAGAATGGCCTCTAATGTTCATTGTCCATAAAGCTATTGATTTGAACACCTACCCTGAATCCTGAAAGAAAGGTTTAAGACTAATAGAAAAAGAACACAAACTCTCTGAGAATACAGGATGTGCCAGGTCTTGGATGAGGTTGTGTTTGTGTGTGTGTGTGCTAATTTAATCCTCACAGCACAGCAGCCCCTGGAGGTAAGCAGTATTAGCTCTTGTGCACAGATGAATACAATGAATACACTTAGATGGTGACTTTCCCAGATCTCCCAGTGAGTAATGGGTAAAGCAAGCTTGTTTGGCATCTACACCTCTGCTTCTTCTCCTCTATTCTGATGAAGTCCTTTGAACAACAGATGGTAAAATAGAGAATTAAAAGTTGACTATAAAGTTTTGTCTTTCAGTGTGTTCTTAGAGAGGAAGGGAGAGAAAGAGATAGAAACATTGATCTGTTCCTGTTTGTGCCCTGATCAGGGATCAAACTGGCAGCCTTTGCATATTGGGATGATGCTCTAACCAACTGAGCCATCCAGCCAGGGCTTTTTCAGTGTGTTCTTAATCCTATTCCTCAATTCCACATTACCTCTAACACTGGTACTTCCTGGCAGCAAGTAGGCACTCATGAAATGTTTTTGAATGTGCAGCATGCTTCATAGAGCAAAAGCTACCACCAATGATCCAGTCTAAAGTGGGTGGGAGAGCGCTTTCCTTCCCTCAGTGTAGGGTCCCGTGTCCGTACTCTCCCTTCCCCGGGCAGGGAAATGTTTCCAGGCTTTAAGAGGGGAGTACCCTGCCACGAGGGGCCGGCTGGGACTCAGGCTACTCAGGTGGGGGGCCAAGGACAGAAATGCAGGTAGCTAAAAGTTGTTTCCTTGTTCCAGGGCGACAATAATTCTTAGGCCCTTCCAAAGGATATTTTGGTCCCAGAGCATTAAGAAACTCCAGGATGTGAATGAAGGCTCCATAAAATCCTGCTTCCTGCACCACCGCGTGTTGCAGTGGCTCTGAGATGCTTTCAGCAATGGGGTGTGGATTAATGAGACACTAAAACATGCCCTAGTATGTTTTGATGAGCTTTCAGTGTAGCCTTTTCAACCAAACTCCAATTCCTTAATATATAAAAATGGAATTTATTTTTAGTTCTTTTTCTTCCCACTGGGCTCAGGCAGGGTCAAATACTGCAATAAATGTAATTTTGTTTCTCATTTGCTGAGTGTTCTCGGTTGAAGACACAATGGTTCCCTTTCTATTCTCTGGTGTGCTCTTACCTTCCAGATAGGATTTGAGCCATCTTTTACTCCTGTTCACATTTAGTGAGAATATTTTCCACTTAGCCAGCAGTCTGCTCGAAGGCATATGTTACAGTATCCTTATGTCTTATGACTTACTGCATTCAATACCTAGAAGAGACCTTTATGACTGCCAGATTGTTATTCTTTTTAGGACCAAAAAGCCTTTATTAAGCATGCATTATGAAAAATACTGAAGAAAAAACTATATAGACTGGACTCAGTTATCTGATAGCTCATAATAATCTAAGAAGCCTCTAGCCCTTCCATCCCCAACATGCACATTTTTCAAAAAATATATGTATTTAGCCCTGACCGGTTGGCACAGTGGTAGAGCGTTGGCCTGGCGTGCAGGAGTCCCGGGTTTGACTCCCAGCCAGGGCACACAGGAGAAGCACCCATCTGCTTCTCTACCCCTCCCCCTCTCCTTCCTCTCTGTCTCTCTCTTCCCCTCCTGCAGCCAAGGCTCCATTGGAGCAAAGTTGGCCCAGGCGCTGAGGATGGCTCTGTGGCCTCTGGCCTCAGGAGCTAGAATGGCTCTGGTTGCAACAGAACAACGCCCCAGATGGGCAGAGCATTGCCCCCTGGTGGGCATGCTGGGTTGATCCCGGTCGGGCGCATGTGGGAGTCTGTCTGACTGCCTCCCCATTTCCAACTTCAAAAAAATACAAAAAGGGAAAAAATAAAAAAAAATAAAAAATATATATATATGTATTTAAAGAATGCAGTAGTGCCCTGGCCAGATAGCTCAGCTGGTTAAAGTGTCAACGTAATACACAGAGGTTGCAGGTTGGATCCCCAGTCAGAGCACAGACAGGAACAGACCGATGTTTCAGTCTGTCTCTCCCTCTCTAAAATGAATTTTTTAAAAAATTTTTAATGAAGTTAGTATAACCAAGTTGATATAGGTGACAAGACTAAATTGGACATAGAAGAGAACAAATCAATGGAGAAGGCAGGTCAAAAGTGCTTTCTAATTAAGAAGTTCCAAGGCCTGACCAGGCAGTGGCACAGTGAATATAGAGCGTTGGACTGGGATGCGGAGGACCCAGGTTCGAGACCCCGAGGTCGCCAGCTTGAGCGCGGGCTCATCTGGTTTGAGCAAAGCTCACCAGCTTGGACCCAAGGTCGCTGGCTCCAGCAAGGGGTCACTTGGTCTGCTGAAGGCCCGTGGTCAAGGCACATATGAGAAAGCAATCAATGAACAACTAAGGTGTCGCAATGAAAAACTGATGATTGATGCTTCTCATCTCTCTCCGTTCCTGTCTGTCTGTCCCTATCTATCCCTCTTTCTGACTCTCTCTCTGTCTCTGTCTCTGTAAAAAAAAAAAAAAAAAAAAAAAAAGAAGTTCCAAGAACACGATTGTAAGAAGATAGTGGGACAAGGTTCACTGTCCTGGAACTTTTCCCCCCAGAAACTCTCAGTTCTGAGTCTGACTTGGAGATAGAATTTTTGGAACTCCTGTCATGGATGTTGAGTGGCTGGAGTTTTTGTTTCCTTCCAAGGCAGGTATTCTGGACTCTGTGTGTGCCGATCTTTAGTTGTACCAGACATTTTACCATATAATGTTGTCATAAGTCAGAAAAACAAGATTTGCTGCACGGTTAGTGGATCTTGTCATAATGAACTCATTCTATTGTCTTTTCAACATAAATAAAAAGTAAGCACATTTTGAGAAAACAGCCCAAATAAGGACTTTCCTCTGAGCACTTTCAGAAGCTGAACCAGAGCCCCTTGTCATTACAGGTGGGATGGAAGACAACCCGTGAGTATTACACCTTCATGTGGGTTACTTTGCCCGCTGACCCAAACAGCAAATCAACCAAGCAGCAGGAAGTCCAATTCAAAGGTGAGAAAAATATTGGATGAAAGGTGTTGGAGACAGCAGCCAAGACTAAATTATTTCCTTGAGCTTGGGCTTTCTGGAGCAGATAAAAGACTTCCAGATTTTTAGTTTTCTTTTTTTTTTCTTTTGTGACAGAGACAGAAACAGAGAGAGGGACAGACAGAAAGGGAGAGAGATGAGAAGCATCAATTCTTTGTTGCAGCACCTTCGTTGTTCATTGATTGCTTTCTTATATGTGCCTTGACCGTGGGGCTACAGCAGACTGAGTAACCCCTTGCTCGATCCAGCGACCTTGGGCTCAGGCTGGTGAGCTTTGCTCAAACCAGATGAGCCCGCACTCAAGCTGGCAACCTCGAGGTTTCAAACCTGGATCCTCCACGTCCCAGTCCGACACTTTATCCACTGTGCCACTGCCTGGTCAGGTCAGGTCAGATTTTTAGTTTTCTGAATAGACCTTTTTTTTTTTTTAAATCAATTTTAGAGAAAGAAGAAGGGAGAGAGGAAGACAAGAACATTGATCTGATTCTGTATGTGCCCTGACCAGGGATTGAACTCAAAACCTTTGCTTATCAGGATGATGTTCTAACAAACCGAGCTAACTGGCCAGGGTATATAGACTTAATTTTGGATTACAAATCATATTGTGTTTTCAGCTTATTACCTGCCCAAAGATGATGAGTATTACCAGTTCTGCTATGTGGATCAGGATGGTGTGGTCCGGGGAGCAAGCATCCCTTTCCAGTTCCGTCCAGAAAGTGAGGAGGACATCTTGGTTGTTACCACTCAGGTCTGTAAACATCTCGCCTCCATCTCTTCTTGCCAGTTAAGAGTAACAATTCCAGGATAGGGTGAAATTTGAGTCAAAAAGCCTGAATTGAATGCCTAACAGATATTGAGAAGAATTTACATAATACTCAAACTTGCTCCAGAATGACAAGAACATTAACAAGAATCATAACAAGTGATTTCTCCTTTCTCTAAAACTACTTTAACTCAGTAGACATTCAGTCATTTCCTTAACTTTTTCAGTTACTTAAATTTTGTCATCTCCACATGTTATCACCACAGTAAATTGATAAGCTCCGTTAAGGAGAGATGCACCAGATATTGTTCTTTGTATCTCTCAGTTCTGACACAGAGCCTGCCATTCATTTACTTACTCAGTTACATAGCAAGGTACCTACTCTCCATCCTGCACAATGATAGGCACTAGGGATGCAATGAAGAATAAATTAAACCACTGTCCCTGGCCTCAGGAGCTAAGTCCAGAAGAGAAACAAAGAATACTAAGTGCTCGCAAGAAGACTACATTCTTCTGTCCCTCGCCTTTTTTACTTTTTATGGCCTGACTTGTTTATCTTTCCTCTTGGTAATAGCAGGCCAGTGCCGCAGTTTATATAGACATACCTCCATTACTGTCTTTCTTACGCACTAAGGGGTGCCCCTATCTGTATATGTGCTGCCGGAGCGAGCACAGGGGTGCTCCTATCTGGATGTCACTACAGTGAGTGGGCCTCTGCCAGACCCTCGCTATCCCAGGCTGTGGGGATTTTCTGCAAGTGGGATTTGAATATTGAGCTTTAAAGGGTCAAATAAGAGTTTACAGAATGCTCTTTCGTAGAGTGAGGTGGAAGAGATTGAGCAGCAAAACCATGAGCTTTGCAGAGAAAACCAGGAGCTGAGGGACAGCTGTGTCAGCCTCCAGAAGCAGAACGCAGACATGCAGGCTGCGCTCCAGAAGACGCAGGCGCAGTGTCGCTGCTGGGTAAGTGAATTTGGAGCGTGGAGCTCGGAATGGGATGGTGCCTCTTAGCACCATGTTGTTTTGCTTGAAATCTCACTCCCTTTACTAATCTCTCTGGATAGGCACAGTGTTAAAAGTTTATGTGGATTAGTTTATTTAAACTTCATGGCAAGCCTTTGGAATGTGTACTATTATTACCCCAATTTTACAGATGAGTTACCTGAGGCTTAGGGGGTTAAGTAATCTCTTAAACAGCTAATCAGCGATGGAGCCAGGATTCAGATCCAGGCAGTCTGAATTCTTCCTACTGCCTGTGTTTTAATATGAAATAATTTGCTTTGATTAGCTAGAACTGGACATCAAGAGAGGAGACAGTAATAAAGTAAGGTTGCGTGTTATCCAAACTCTTTACAACGTCTCTTCAAATAAGCAGGTGATGAATGAGCGTCGGTAATGCTAGAAACTGAATTGGAGAATTTTCTCTAAAGACTGAGATCAGAGCTCAGAAAGTTTTTTAAACATACAGACCTCGACAATCACCACCTCTAAAGCCCCTAAACTACAGGCGAGGAAACCGAGGCCCAGAGGAGAGGGGAAGTTTAGCGATTATGCTGGACTAAGACTCACTTTTATTGACTCCCAGACTGTGCTCTGAACTTAACAGGTTGTTGTCACACAAGTGCCTGGGATGTCCTCAGCCCCGGGCTGATGTTAGAAGTGTAGATGGCAGGTCCAGGCTACAACCTGGCCTGTCCCAAGCAGTGAGATAACAAACAAAGGTGGTACAGGTATAACTCACAAAACTCGGATGTCACGAACCAGCATTCACCCAGTAGCCTTTCAGCCTACATGCCGAATTCTAGCCAAGGAATCAGAGGGTCTGGGTTCTTGGGTTAGGTCTCCTACATACTTGCTACCAGTTATTATATATAACAGCATCAGTATTTATTTAGCACCTACTATGTGACAGGCACTATAATAAGCACATTGCTTTACTTTATTATTATTATTATTATTGAGAGAGAGCAGATAAGAAGGGAGAGAGAAGATGAGGAGTATCAATCCGTAGTTGCTTTCACTTTAGATACATGCCTTGACCAGACTGTTCCACTGTCTCCTTGTTCAAGCCTGTGACCCTTGGCTTCTCACGCCAGCAACCTTTGGTCTCAAGCTGGCAAGCTTTTGGATCGTGTCTTTGGAGTCACATAGGCTGCTTCTCCCAGTTATTGTTTGATGAGCCAGAAGAAATTTCTTTAAATCTCTGATGAGCTTCATTTCCCTCCCTGTAAAAAGAGGATTGATAATACCTGTTTTTTCAAAGAGATTCTAATACCCATGTTCATAACAGCATTTTTTTTTTTCTTTATTTTTTTCTGAAGCTGGAAACGGGGAGAGACAGTCAGACAGACTCCCGCATGCGCCCGGCCAGAATCCACCCGGCACGCCCACCAGGGGCGAAGCTCTGCCCACCAGGGGGCGATGCTCTGCCCCTCCGGGGCGTCGCTCTGCCGCGACCAGAGCCACTCTAGTGCCTGGGGCAGAGGCCAAGGAGCCATCCCCAGCGCCCGGGCCATCTTTGCTCCAATGGAGCCTCGGCTGCAGGAGGGGAAGAGAGAGACAGAGAGGAAGGAGGGGGTGGGGGTGGAGAAGCAAATGGGCGCTTCTATGTGCCCTGGCCGGGAATCGAACCCGGGTCCCCCTGCACGCCAGGCCGACGCTCTACCGCTGAGCCAACCGGCCAGGGCCCATAACAGCATTTTTTGCAGTGGCCAAAGGGTGGAGACAGCCCAGATATCCAGTGATGGACAGATGGGTAGGCGTGGCAAGTACACAATTGAATATTATTTAGCCTTAAAAGGGGAGGGCATTCTGACACGTGCTACAGTGCAACATGGATGAACCTTGAGGACATTATGCTGGGTAAAGTGGGTCAGACACAGAGACAGATGCCATTTGGCTCCACCTACATGAGGTACCTAGAGTAGTCAGCTTCATGGAGACAGGAAGTAGAATGGCGGCTGCCAGGAGCTGGGAGGAGGGGAAAATCGGGAGTTAGTGTGTAATGGGTCCAGAGCTTCAGTCCTACAGGATGAAGAGTTGTGGGTGAACGTAGACACAGCCGCACAACAATGTGACTGAACTTCATGCCAGTGAACTGTACATCCAGAATGGTTAAGATAGTAAATTTTATGTCATGTTTATTTTATTACAATTTTTTAAAACAAAAATGATTTTTTAGAAGTCTGCCAAGCCTGACCAGGTGGTGGCGCAGTGGATAGAGCTTTGGACTGGGACGCTGAGGACCCAGGTTCAAAACCCCAAAGTCTGAGGCTTGAGCGCGGGCTCATCTGGTTTGAGCAAGGCTCTCCAGCTTGAGCCCAAGGTCACTGGCTTGAGCAAGGCATCACTGACTTGGCTGGAGCCCCCTGGTCAAGGCACATATGAGAAAGTAATCAATGAACAACTAAGGTGCCACAACGAAGAACTGATACTTCTCATCTCTCTCTGTTCCTGTCTGTCTGTCCCTATCTGTCCCTCTCTCTGTCTGTCTCTATCATAAATAAATAATAAATAGAAACCAAAATAGGAAACAGATTAAAAAAAAAAAAGTCTATCAAGCCTCTAGCTGGTTCGGTCCACAGTAGAGCATCAGCCTGGCATATGGATGTCCCAGGTTCGATTCCCAGTCCCGACACACAGGAGAAATGACCATCTGCTTCTCCACCCCTCCCCCCCTTCCTTCTTCTCTGTCTCTCACATGTAATACGTGCTCAATAAATATATATTTGTCAGCTGCCTGAGATACTAAAACTGTCTTAGAAATGGTCTGTCTCTGCCATTTGAATCTATAGGAGGAGCTAGAAACCTTAAAGAGCATCAACCAGAAGCTGGAACAGGAAGTGAAAGCGCAGAAGGACAGCTGGGAGACAGAGCTGCTTCAGTGAGTGTGACCTTTGGGTTGGAGGAGCTTCTGTGTTACAGGCACCCGTAGGTGGGGTCAGAGTACATTTGTAGAATTTATTAGACTACAGAGTTTCTATTATGACATTGATAGGCATGATTCTCTGCTTTGAGTCATGAGTTCTTTGAGTCTAGTTAGAGAATTAGTGTCAGAATGGTAAGGAGAAATGATCTGAATTCAAGTGTTAACGTTCAGTATGGAATTCTTGCACTTTGAGGTCAGGAAGCCAACCCAGGATTGAAGAAGAGACTAGTGGATTTCAAAATAAATCTGTAGGCTTAGGGCCGAGGCAGCCTTAAATCATTTAAGGCCTGGCGGAGCCAGCTGGCATCAGCATGTAGTTGACAGAGACCTCTCCACCCTGCAGACTGAAAGAGCAAAACCACAAGCTGTCCTCAGAGAACGAGAAGCTGGGAGTCAGAGTGGATCAGCTTCAGGTAGGTGATGGCGAACCTTTGCCCACGTGTATTTTCTTCATCTTGCCGTCACTTCTCTGCAGTGGCCCCAGAAGGTGCAGTTCATTGCAGTGAGAGCTTAATGGTGTACCTTTCAAAGCATCAGGCTCAAGTTCCAGAGGATGTTTCCTGTTCTTGACCCCATACACACACACCCTTTTTTAAAGAGACCCAGTCCACAGGAACTGAAAAATTTTGTTTAGTTTATATTTATCCTGCACTCCTAAGATGGATGACTATTGTCTATACCAATATTTGTCAAACATTTTTCTTTTTAGCTACAAAATCTTTTCAAGCAAAGTATTACTCAGAAGCCTGGGACGTGAAGCAGATAGAACTCCTCTCTTTTTAGGAAGCTGTTCCTTAAAGAAAGGTTTGTCAAATTTCACTTGGCTGAGTCTTAGATTCTCAGGGTACAAGGTAGAGCTCAAAAGTAAAGAAGTCCTTGGCAGTGGAGGTTGTTACAGAACACACATTTCTTTATGTTAAGGCACATTAAAAAGCGTTGTTCCTGGTTGGTTTTCCTTTTACATCTTGGTTGTATTTGCTATTTTTGCTTTAGGCCCAGTTGTCAACTCAAGAGAAAGAAATGGAAAAGCTTGTTCAGGGAGATCAAGATAAGACAGAGCAGCTGGAGCATCTGAAAAAAGAAAATAACCAGCTCTTTCTCAGTTTAACTGAACAGGTAGAAATGAAAGAAAACATTTATTCAGCATTTTGGAGAAAATGTATGCATTGTTCTTTCTCTGTTATATACCTGGGTACCCTTGGCTCTAGGAGAGGTCTCCAAGGAAGCCATCTGCAGTGAGGTATCTCATGGCTATTCTCAGAAACTGATAAGAGAAGACTTGCTTCTCTCTCTGCACCCTGCTTGCTCATTAGCTGGGCAGGCCCCTAGACCCCCGTGTGCGGGCATGCGTGTCTAACACTGGTACCAAAATCTGTTTTTGTACAGAGGGAGCAGCAGAACAAGCTCGAGCAGACAGTGATGGAGCTGAGGCTGAAGGAAGTTGCTGCGGCGAAGGAGGAGCAGGAGTTAATGGCATGTCTGTCTTCGGATGGCTCTGTGGGAGGGAAGGGAAGGGGAGGGTCTGTGCACAGGTGACGCACAGGATAAGTAAGACAGGTGGGAATAGCACTCACTCTGGATGTTTTACATTCTTCCCAGAAGGATAGAGAATTTGCTAGGAACAAATGTTTAGGAAAGGTGGATATTTCTAATGTGTGATGAGCGATTAAAGAATACTAGCAGTTAAACTTCATGACAGGTTACAATATATAGAGCCTTAGGGTAGGAATGCCACCCTTTTTTAAATTCTATCAGTTTTTGTTTTTCTATTTTTATTTTTATTTTTACTATTTATTAAAGCTTTTGGAAGCTACAGGTTTCAATAAAACATCATCTGTACACTGCTTCATGCACCCATAACCCTAGGAAAGTCCCTATCTGTCCCCATTTTCCCTGCCTTTGCCCATGTCCACCTACCCTCATCCCCCTTTCCCTCTGGCTGTCGCCACACTCTAGTCTGTGTCCGTGTGTTTCTTATATTAGGAATCCTCTTCTTAAGGAGTTATTGTGCAGGCAGACAAATGATTATGAAGTTGAGCTCTATTATTGGACAAGATTACAGCACTCAAACAAATTTTGTTACAATTAATATAATATTAGCAATTATCATTATCATCACTATAAATTATTCTGAGCAATAGTAAAATGTTAATGGTAGCCTAATTGACTACTAATAATTTTCTATAATTATTGTTGGAAAAGAGGCCTCATGGAGATGACAGGTGCCTAGAAGCCCCATTTTCTGAATTGATGTAAGAGCATTAGAAATACTGCTGTCTGGGGGCTGTCTAACTATTGGGACCATAACTCATATCTGCATCATTCATTCATTGTTCAATCAATTATTGAATACCTACTGTGTATGACACTGTATATTTTATCCTGATAGAATAAAGAGTAGAACAAAGTTTGAAAACCACCAGCTCACAGGTTAAGTTTAGACCACAGAAATATTTTATTTGGCCCAGAAGGTGCTTTTTTAAAAAATTGAATTAATACCAATACTTAAAAGTAGGAATATTTCCCAATAAAAATTGTAATCTTCAACCAGTTCAGCCCATATTCTAACCAGGTGGTGGCACAGTAGATAGAGCATTGGACTGGGACACGGAGGACCCAGGTTTGAAACCCCGAGGTTGCCGGCTTGAGCAAGGGCTTATCTGGTTTTAGCAAGGCTCACCTGCTTGAGCCCAGGGTCACACTGGCTTGAGCAAGGGGTCACTCGGTCTGCTGTAGCCCCCCGATCAAGGCACATATGAGAAAACAATCAATGAACAACTAAGGTGGTGCAATGAAGAATTGATGCTTCGCATCTCTCTCCCTTCCTGTCTGTCTCTCCCTATCTGTCCCTCTCTCTGTCTCTGTCACACACACACACACAAAAATTTGTATTCCAGCTTCTATTGAATAATTAGAGGATCTGCAAGCATTGCCCCTTTAGATGGGTCCTATGTTCTTCATTCAGCTGCCAACGTCAGTTTCATAGCATTCAGTGCCTTCATTCTATTACATTACTTGCCTGGCCCCTCCCAATAGACATATTTGAATTTGTGACCTCTAATGTAGCAAAGAAATGAACTGTCCTAAATAATCTGGAACCATTCAAAGGTTTGAACCTTCTTGTGGCAAGTATGGGTTTCCTTGGTTTCATGGAGTATTTTGCAAGACCCAGGGGTTCCTCAACTGATAGCAGTTCTTTACTCCTTATGCATCTAAAAGGCCCCTAACTATGAGGACTGTGTATCTTAATACTTCAGGAGCCTAGAAACAAGAAAACAGGTGGTGAAGCAGTTAGTACAAGAGGTGGAACGCCTAAAGGCAAAGGTAGAGGCAGGGACGCCTGTTTCTTAGAGAAGTACAGAGTGTCAGCGACTCCACAAACAGATCAGGCAGCTCGGGGCTGCTGCACTAGTAGGTGACAGAGATGAGGGGCCCAGGAAGCAAGGCGTGTGAAGGTTTGTGGTCCTTAGACAAGCCCAGAGGATTGTACACCCTGTGGACCCTTGTTTGTTTGTTTTTTAATCTTCAACCAGTTCAGCTCATATTCTTTAATGATTTTCTATTCCTTCCTTGTTACTGGATTTATTGGGGTGACACTGGTTAACAAAGTTACACAGGTTTCAGGTGCCCAGTTCCACAACACATCATCTGTATAACGAATTGTGTGTTCACCACCCCAAGTCGAGTCTCCTTCCATCACCATTTATCCCCCTGTACCCTCCTCCACCTCCCTCCCCACCTCCCTGTACACCCTTGTTGAGGAGAGAAGTTTATCTTTCTGCTAAAAAGAGGAGGGATGGAATGTGTAGCCAGAAACCAGCCTGGGAATCCCAGGAAGTATAGGCCCAAGTTCAGCCGTGGGGCTCAGGGAAAATTTCTGTAACCATTGAGCAGGTATCCGTGCGGATTCAGAGAGCCCTTTCTTATTTCTGCCTTTTGAGGAAGTGGAGCAGGACAGGAGAGCCAGCAGGAGCCAGTGGGGGTGGGCAGCCCGGAGCCTGCGGTCAGCCTGGCTCCCGTCATCCTCTCGCATCACTGCCTCAGGGTGAGCTAGAAGCACCCAGCACTTTGGACAGGCATTCAAATAAAAGGTCTTGAGGGAAAAAAACCACAATTAGTAGGATTAGCTAAAGTGTATTTGTGAGGTGTGAGAATGTAGATGTATGTAGGGAGGAGATGGGAGGCTCTGAAACATGCCTAGGAGTTTGGGGTTCATAAAATTAGTCGGGTCGACCCCTCATACTGAGAAGCCCAGGATCCCAGTCTGGGTCCCTGGTTGCCATGGATAAATGCCTTCCCGGGTTCCTTCTTCCTCAGCGTAACCTGAGTCTAGATGCCTGTCCTCATACTGGGAGGGAGTCATGCCAACCTAACCCCTAAGTGCTTTAGACTTCATTGACCCAGGTGATTATTTAAGACAACAACGATCGTTTCCATGGTTGGGTGGGATTAAACAAGGCTCCATTATCCCTCCCTCTGATAAATCAGTCTCGAGGTTTTCACTCAGCTTACTTTTTCTCTCTTTGGTCACTTATACTCCAGCTGAACCAGGAGGAACCAGCTGTGGACACCAGCCCAGGCCTTCGGGCATTCTGTGAAGTCACTTTTCTCTTAGCGTCCCCCTCATCCCACTGCCCACTAGCCCAGCTCCCTTCCTCCGGGCCTCAGTCCCAGCACCTGGGAGGGCTAGAGCGTCTGGGATCTCATTTTATCCCCACCTCGGATGCAGATTACCCTGGATCCTAATCCTAATTTTTTTAAATTATTGACAGGACCAGAACTTGGACCTGTCAAAAAGACTGAGTGAGAACAAGATTACATATAATGTTCTGCAGAGAGAGAAAGAGAGAATGGAGAGAGAAAATGATGTAAGTATGTAAATGAGGGTAGAAAACCCCAAGATTTTAAGGGGAAGGAGCAGAGTGACCCAGAGGTGTGGTGATAGAATGAAAAATTAAATAAAAGAGCCCCTCTGGGACAGTGGGAGAGGAAGCCGCTCCTAAACAAAGTAAATTTACTCTGGTTTCCAAGTCGACCACAACCCTCTCTCTATTCTATAACAAACTTGTTTGGCACGGCTCTAGTCAGCCTGACAGGAGCAGCTCTGATGAAGATCTCCCTTCCAAGTACTAAGCAGGCCGACCCTGCTCAGCGGCCCAGATCAGACAGGATCGGGCGCGTTCAGGGGGCTGTGGCCGTAGACGATGAAGATCTAACTATTTTTGGTTTTATCTTTGTTGCTATTGTAAGCATTGTCTTTGGAGGGTAATATCCTACGTCACTTTTCTGCTAGCTGAGGAAACCTTTTCCTTCAGCACAACTTTTTCTTTTTTCTTTGCTGCCAAACCAGGAGCAGAAATGGTAGTCTCTACCAGTGCTGGACACATGGTAGGCTCCTAATAAATGTTGTGCATCCATCTATTCATTCATTCATTCATTCATTCATTCATTCATTCATCAATTGATTCATTCAACCAATATTTTCTGCTGTGTGTTAAACACAAGTTATGACTGACTGATTGAGGGTAATGACAGCAAATGCAGTGGTTGCACTTGAAGTCATTCTCATGCCTCTAACCTAGCATCAAAGAGTCGGTGTCCATTCATTCTGGCTACTTCTAGATCTATGCCTCCAGCAGTTCCCCATCTCTGCCCTGTCTGTAACCCTCTGGGCTATGTCTCCCAGTGAGCCTTTCTACTTTTGATCTTACGATTTATGCCAATGTGTTTCAGTATTTTGGAGTATTGTAGAAGGCATTTGGGGTCTATTTCTGGCCCTGTCGTTCTCAGCCTCTTGATTTAAATAAGTATACCGTGGCTTTGAAATCCCTATATTCCTGCCTGAACTGCGGTGGCGCAGTGGATAAAGTGTCGACCTGGAAATGCTGAGGTCGCCGGTTTGAAACCCTGGGCTTGCCTGGTCAAGGCACATATGGGAGTTGATGCTTCCAGCTCCTCCCCCCTTCTCTTTCTCTGTCTCTCTCTCCTCTCTCTTTCCTCTTTAAAAATGAATAAATAAAAAAAAAAAGAAAAGAAATCCCTATATTCCTAGGATAGTCTGATGGGGCCAGGGGGCAGAGGGCGGGAGAGAGTGTGCACACAACTTACCACAAGAAGAAAAAGATCTGATATTTGGAAGCTTTGTTAGGAACTGTAGAAAAGCCCTCTTACGATGTTAGGGGCAGTAGACTAATTCTCATTTTCTAAAGAACTTTCAGTGCTGTCTGTCCCCCTTGTAGCTTACTCTCTCGTTCTTTCTCTCTTCACCTCCCTTCCTCCCTCCCTTTCTCCCTCTCACTCTCTCTGTTGCTCTACCCATCAGTAAAATAAAACATAAAGAAGGGAAAATTATATCATATGAATATTCACATTGTGTAAGAAAATGGTTCTAGGAAGGAGACTAAAAAGAAGCATTTTGCTTTCAATAATGTACAACAGTTTCAATCTTAATGCAGCCTCATATATCCATACAACTTTTGTACCTCCTTCAGCTGCTATGTATTTAGAGATTTTAAATTCTTTTTAACATTACTTTAAACAAAATTTGTTATATATTTAAATTCAGATATTAAGAACTCAGCCCTGGTGGCTGACCTGTGGTGGCGCAGTAGATAAAGCGTCAACCTGGAATGCTGAGGTCGCTGGTTCAAAACCCTGCACTTGTCTGGTCAAGGCACATATGGGAGTTGATGCTTCCTTGATTTTGGTCTTCCTCTTGATTTGGTCTTTTTTTATTTCTTTTTTTTGTGGCAGAGACAGAAACAGTCAGAGAGAGAGACAGATAGGGACAGATAAACAGGAAGGAAGAGAGATGAGAAACATCAATTTTTTGTTGCGGCTCCTTAGTTGTTCATTGATTGATTTCTCATATGTGCCTTGACTGGGGGGGCTACAGCAGACTAAGTGACCCCTTGCTCGAGCCAGCGACCTTGGGCTCAAGCTGGTGGGCTTTTGCTCAAACCAGATGAGTCTGCACTCAAGCTGGCGACCTCGGGGTCTCGAACCTGGGTCCTTCACATCCCAGTCCAATGCTCTATCCATTGTGACACTGCCTGGTCAGGCTTGATTTGGTTTTAAAATCTCCTCCCCCCTTTCTCTCATTCTCTCACTCTCTCTCCTCTCTAAAAAAAATGAATTTTAAAAAAGAACTCAGCCCTGGCTGGTTTGCTCAGTGGTAGAGTGTCAGCCTGGCATGTGGATGTCCCAGATTCGATTCCCGGTCAGGGCACACAGGAGAAGTGTCCATCTGCTTCTCCACCCCTCCCCCTCTTACTTCTTGCTTCTCTCTCTCTCTTTCTCTTTCTCTCTCTCTCTCTCTCTCTCTCTCTTCCCCCCCTGCAGCCATGGCTTGATTGGAGTGAGTTGGCCCCAGGCGCTGAGGATGGTTCCGTGGCCTCCGCTTCAGGCGCTGAGAAGAGCTCAATTACTGAGCAATGGAGCAACGCCCCAGATGGGCAGACCATCACCCCCTAGTGGACTTGCCGGCTAGATCACGGTCAGGGCATATGCAGGAGCCTGTCTCTCTGGCTCCCCCCTCTCACTGAATAAAAAAATAAAAATGAACTCAGATCTTCAGAGCATGGAGACTGCTGCTTCCCCTTTTGGAGAATGATAGTTTATCATTTCCTGGGCTCCTCCATATTACATTGTTAACTAAGAACTACCTGTAATGGGCACCCTTTTGCCAGTTCACTGGGGCATTCTTTGTTGTTGACATGGCACTATAAATCTTCTATCCTTAGCTTTTGAAGAGAGAGAACAGCAAATTGATGAGTTACATGGGTTTGGATTTTGACTCTTTGACGTGTCAAGCGTCTACTTCAGATCAAGGAGCCACAGGACAAAACCCAAGACTTGTCTATGGAAACCCCTATGCTGGTAAGACAACTTTGCCATTCACGCTGAAAGACCCCTGCCTACATCCCTTTCCTCTCGCACTCAATTTTTTTGTGTCTGAGATGCTAATTAAGACCAGTCTCACTGTTAAGACTTGCTGGGCAGAAACTGAGGACATGGTAAAAAGATTGCCAGGCGAGGAGTGTTAATTGAGAAATAAATCTGAATCTGGAAGACGCAAATCAGATCATTCGCCTGGAGGCAGCAGACACAAATTGAGTCCCGTGGCTATGTTCCAAATATATAAATCAGAGAAATGTGTCTGCGGAGAAGATATACACGTACAGAGCTGAGGAAGCTAATTACGGCTTGGAAATGGAAGCACAGGAGGCGGGTGATGCACTCAGGATCGGGCAGCTTGGGCAGCCACACGATGGCCTGACCAGGGGTAGCAAGCATGTGCTCCACGGAGATGCCTGGGTGGTTTGGAGGACAGGGAATGGGGGTGACAACCACTCTTGTCACTCAATGACCAAGGGTCAGATGTCCTTGCCAAACAGGAAGCTTTCCTTTTCTGTCTTCAAACGTGATATGAGCCTGACCTGTGATGGTGCAGTGGACAAAGTGTTGACCTGGATGGAATGCTGGGGTCGCCTGTTCGAAACCCTGGGCTTGCCTGGTCAAGCCACGTATAAGAAGTAGCTGTTACGAGTTCAGTGCTTCCTGCTCCTCACCCCCTTCTCTCTTTTCCTCTCTCTAAAATCAATAAATAAAATCTTAAAAGAAAAACAACTATGTTGATTTGGTCTTAAAATCTATTCTCAGACTCCCCAACCAGTAAGTAGCGCAGTGGATAGAGATCGACCCAGGATGCTGAGGTCCCAGGTTCGAAACCCAGAGGTGTCTGGCTAGAGTGCAGGGTTGCTGGTTTGAATGCAGCTGCCTTGAGTGCAGGATCATCTACATGATCTCAAGGTTGGTGGCTTGAAACTCAGGGTTGCTGGATTGAACCCAAAGTTCTTGGCTTCAGCAAGGGTCACTGAACCCCCAGTCAAGGCACATATGAGAAGCAATCAATAAACAATGAAGGTGAAGCAACTATGAGTTGATGCTTCTCATCTCTCTCCTCCCCTGCCTTTCCTGTCTCTCTCTCTTAAAAAAAAAAAAAAATCTATTGGCCTGACCTGTGGTGGCACAATGGATAAAGCATCAACCTGGAACGCTGAGGTCACCAGTTCGAGGCGCAGGGCTTGCCCAGTTAAGGCACATATGAGAAGGAACTAGGAGTTGCTTCTCACTTCTCTGCCCCCTTCTCCCTGTTTCTATCTCCTCTCTCTAAAAATCAATAAATAAAATCTTTAAAAAAATTTTTTTAATCTATTCTCAGACTGTTTCTGTGTTAAACTGTTACTGTGTTAATTAAAATCTCATTATCGGCCCTGGCTGGTTGGCTCAGTGGTAGAGCGTCGGCCTGGCGTGCAAGAGGTCCCAGGTTCGATTCCCAGCCAGGGCACACAGGAGAAGCGCCCATCTGCTTCTCCACCCCTCCCCTTCTCCTTCCTCTCTGTCTCTCTCTTCCCCTCCCGCAGCCAAGGCTCCATTGGAGCAAAGATGGCCTGGGCGCTGGGGATGGCTCCTTGGCCTCTGCCCCAGGCGCTAGAGTGGCTCTGGTCGCAACAGAGCGACTCCCCGGAGGGGCAGAGCATCACCCCCTGGTGGGCATGCCGGGTGGATCCCGGTCGGGCGCATGCGGGAGTCTGACTGTCTCTCCCCGTTTCCAGCTTCAGAAAAATACAAAAAAAAAAAAAAAATCATTATCCACCCACTGGAAATAGGATTATTGGTTTTTTTCTGATTATGTAACACATACGTGGCTATTGAAAATGGCCTCCTTTTTTTTTTTTTCCTTTTTTTTTTTTTTTTTTTTTTCTTTATTCATTTTTAAAGAGGAGAGAGAGAGGGAGAGAGAGAGAGAGAAGGCAGGAGGAGCTGGAAGCATCAACTCCCATATGTGCCTTGACCAGGCAAGCCCAGGGTTTTGAACCGGCGACCTCAGCATTTCCAGGTCGATGCGTTATCCACTGCGCCACCACAGGTCAGGCCTTTTTTTTTTTTTAAGAGAGAGAGAGAAGGGGACAAACAGGAAGGGCGAGAGATGAGAAGCATCAATCTTTGTTGTGGCACCTTAGTTGTTCATTGATTGCTTTCTCATATGTGCCTTGACTGGGAGGCTACAGCAGACCGAGTGACCCCTTGCTCAAGCCAGTGACCTTGGGTCCAAGCTGGTGAGCTTTTTGCTCAAACCAGATGAGCCCACACTCAAGCTGGCAACCTCGGGGTCTCTAACCTGGGTCCTCCACATCCCAATCCAATGCTCTATCCACTGCGCCACCGCCTGGTCAGGCCATTATTTTTCCCCTTATATTGACCTAGATCCCTTCTCTGAGAAGTGAATGATTTCTCTAAGAGAAGTATCAGGAGCAGTGGGGGGAGGGGCAACAATGGAGGTTACGGAAAACAACTGCTAGAACACATTTGGAGAGCTAGG
This sequence comes from Saccopteryx bilineata, assembly GCF_036850765.1. Taxonomy (NCBI): domain Eukaryota; kingdom Metazoa; phylum Chordata; class Mammalia; order Chiroptera; family Emballonuridae; genus Saccopteryx; species Saccopteryx bilineata. Next base: position 377,520,584 of record NC_089491.1, read on the forward strand.
GATGGTATGTTTTCACTGAATGCAATCTTTTTATTATTATTATCCTCAGGCATCCAAGAAAGTTCTTCCCCCAGCCTGGTAAGTATTTTGAATCATGAGATTGACCACATCAAATTCTTGAGAAGATTGTCCTTCCTGCTCCAGTTCATGGGAGAACCTTGGGAAACGGGTTTGTTTTTGATAACTCCAGAAGCCAATTTGTTCAGTGCCTGAAGCTGAACAAGCCTGTTGCGGTGGGAAAAGAAAGCACAGTTTACCCATCAACATTCTGCTCAAGGTCTTCACTGTGAGTTGAGTTAGTAGCAGGATCAGGAAACTAGGCAGCTAGCCGGGACAAGCTATGTCCAGTGCCCCTTCCAGGCTGGAAGCTACTTGACTCATTCGGCAAGATGAGGCCCTTTCAATCCTGGGGTTAGAGAAAGCCCGAGTGAAGCTTTCCAAATGGGAGTTAGTTTGTTCATCCTCTATATCTTGAGCTTCTACCATATACCCAGCTCCTCCCATATGCTAGATGCTGAGGATATAGTGGAAAGGAATATCGACATGATCTCGACTACATACTGCTTACATTTTTACTGACTTCTTTTTTCTTCCTTCCAGCCCTCCATCAAGAAATGCCCCAAAACAGACTTTGCTGATGACATAATTGATCACACCACGAAGGAGCAGCCCACTCAGAGCCTTTATTTGAATTGTCCAATTTGTGACAAGAGCTTCCCAGCAAAAGGAAAGCAAATCTTTGAAGACCATGTGTTCTGCCACAGTCTCTAAGTGGCCCAGCCTCTTGTATCTACACTGTACATAGATTTTGTAGAGGAGAATCTATAGCTTGTACAACAAATCATGACCCAAGATCCTGCCTAACTGAAACTATTAGGGATTTACTCAGTCCTGCTTCCTAAAGGTAGAATCATGTCGATAATCTAAAGGTTAGTGTTAAGGGCTGTTACTTCCATCCGTGTGAGCTACCACCTTTTAAATCACATAACGCTAGCTGTGTCAGCCCCTCATCTATGGTGCATGCTCTTCCATGGGTCTCCAATACAAGGGCCCTGGGATGGAAGGGACCTGGCCATTCACAACAGGCCTGGCTCAAATACTGAGTGATTGGTTTTCCAAATTGTCCCACAGCTATTCAAGGTCAGGCCTTGAATATAGTTGTATTCAGTCCTCAGTCCTACCCTTGGGGCTGGAGATTAACCAGAAGTTGAAAATTTCTTCCTCCTCTTCTTCAGGCCTCTTTATCCAACTGATTGCATTAGACTGGCCAAAAATGGCATGGCAGAGAACTCAGGCATCCAGTTTGGATACCAAAGTTTTCTTATCTTGACTTCTCAGCTCCTAATAGATGCCTCTTATTCCTGAATCATGACATGAAATATTTCAATCACAGAAAGCCTTCTTTCTCTCTGGATACCTCTGATTGGTATTTTCTACTCATTAATCTGTACTATGCACATAACTTTTATTGCTGTAAGTCCTTTCTTCACAGTTAGTAGGAGTTGTGAGGAACTGGATGTGTTTGCAACTTTATAAGCCATTGAGCTTCAATATGGATGAGTCAGAATAATGAAAACTAATATTAATCTCTTGAATCCTAAAAATAAACTAGTCCTCTTTTTCAGGGACTTTGGTAGTTTAAAATAAACCTTGAGTTTATGGTCTTTTATTTTTAAGCTTATGGGAAATGTATAATCAAAAGGATTGTGGGAATCATGGAGCCCACTAATGATCTCTCTTCACCTGTCTTAATGCATCAACAGAAGTTTCATGGCGATTACTTTGAGCTGGAAGGGAGGTGATGAAGCGTTAGTCCCGACATCTAGAACCCTGACTTCTTGCTCTAAATTTTCATGCATTTTTTGAAAGGGGATGGTGTGGAATTTGGCACTTTTGTGAACTAGGTTTGATTCCCTCCTTCTGGACTAGTTGAACCATGAGAAAGTGTAGTTCCATTTTCTCACCCTATAGGAACTGAACAAATATAAATGACTCCTAGACAGTCAACCAGCAGGTCACTATAGAAACTTCTACAACAAGTTTTGGATGATGTGAAGCATGTTGTTGTGGATAGGGTTGAGGCAACAATGGCTACATTCCTTCCAGAGTTTTCTCTGATGTGATTGGAGTTATGCCTTACGAACTATTTGTCCCAGTCACAGCTCTTTGCCTTTATTTCTCCCTTGATAAAGTGAAAATGAAACTATATTACCACTTCTTTTGTATCATCGGTTCAATAAGATGTTTTTTTGACCCAGGCCTTTTGCCCCTTAAGAAATCAGATGTGGGCCCTGGCCGGTTGGCTCAGCGGTAGAGCGTCAGCCTGGCATGCGGAAGTCCTGGGTTCAATTCCCGGCCAGGGCACACAGGAGAGGCGCCCATCTGCTTCTCCACCCCTCCCCCTCTCCTTCCTCTCTGTCTCTCTCTTCCCCTCCTGCAGCCAAGGCTCCATTGGAGCAAAAGATGGCCCGGGCACTGGGGATGGCTCCTTGGCCTCTGCCCCAGGCGCTAGAATGGCTCTGGTCGCGACAGAGCCATGCCCCGGATGGGCAGAGCATCGCCCCCTGGTGGGCATGCTGGGTGGATCCCAGTTGGGCGCATGAGGGAGTCTGTCTGACTGCCTCCCCATTTCCAACTTCAGAAAAATACAAAAAAAAAAAAAATCAGATGTGACATTAAGACTAAGTCTAGGCCCTCACCAGGAAACTCAGTTGGTTAGACCAGTGGTCCCCAACCTTTTTTGGGCCACGGACCAGTTTAATGTCAGAAAATATTTTCATGGACCGGCCTTTAGGGTGGGACAGATAAATACACAAAATAAAAATATGCGACCAGCGTAAAAACTGTGGTATTTTTAAATATAATTGTCGAACTTACAAGACAAGCGTCAAGAGTGAGTCTTAGACGGATGTAACAGAGGGAATCTGGTCATTTTAAAAAAATAAAACATCATTCAGACTTAAATAGAAATAAAACGGAAATAATGTAAGTTACAATATTTATTCTTTCTCTGCGGACCGGTACCAAATGGCCCACAGACCGGTACTGGTCCGCGGCCCAGGGGTTGGGGACCACTGGGTTAGACCGTCAACTCAATATGCCAAGTTTGAGGGTTCAATCCCCAGTCAGGGCGTGTACAGAGGTCAACCATTGAATGCATAAGTGGGTGGGACAATGGGTTAGTGTTTATCTTTCTCTCTGCCCCCTTCCTCTCTCTAAATCAAGAAAAAAGAAAAAGACTAACTCTAGAACAGAAATGTAATGGGGTGATGATAATGTAGTTATACCCTCCCTCCCTACAAAATTTCTGTTGCTCCCCAGATAGTTCCGGTGAAGCATTGCAGCTTTATTTATTTTGCATTATCAGCTCTTAATTAAGCATGGAACAGAGAGGAGCAGTAGTGCACAGAATCCAAATCAGTGAATACCATTTTCTGGTGAATTACCCACCCCTTAGCCCCTGCCACCACCCTGAGAGTTACCGTGATTGTCACCAGTAGCAGGAGCCCCTCCGCAGGCTTGGTTTAAAAAAAAAATAGATAGGTTAATGATCCCTTTTGCTGGAGGTAAAACCTCATCTTGAATGACTGGTCGTTATCCCCAGCTGCTCTTACCCAGGCTTTGAAGGGGAGACTGGTCCAGGCAGCCACGTGCGGTAAAGGAAACAATCCTTACATCAGGCACTCCTCACCCCAGCCTCTCCCCTCTACACCTCTGGCACCACACGATTTATAGCTGTAAAATGCCTGCAAGAAAATGAGGAAGTTATGGAAGCAAAATATGTAGTATTTATATCTAAATTAGATATTAGCATCTTTGTACTTCTATAGAGGACAATTTCTATCGCAACACGTTTTCCTTCCTAATTTATTTTCTCTTAGTCTAATATTAAAATACTTTGGTATTCCCTTACCACACTTACGTGATGGGCAGTGGGAAGAGTCACCCTGGCACATGTGAGACTGAGTGGAAGGAGAGCTTACCTAAAACCAGGGAAGGGAGAGTTGGCAAAACATTCAGTAAACCAGGCCCCAAGAACACCTGTAGCTTCAGTTCTTTATCCTGTTCTTGCTGAAAATTTGGATGAAATTAAACTACCTTAAGGTTTAAATACTATTCTCCTGTGCGAGTGATTTTCTACAGTGGCAGTGGGTTACACTGAGCTAAGCGTACTCTGACCTGGTCTCCTAGCAACAAGTATTAATGAGATGATAGGCCGGGGCCATGATATAGTCCATTACCTAGGAAATAAACAAAATTTATTTAACAGAGATCAAACCTAAAGAGATACTCAGCTAATTCCCCTGAGTTAACCACACACTCAGGGAAGTCACAGAGGCCCCAGTGTTCTCTTAGTCATCTCATATAAATATGAAAATAATGTCTTTACATGCACGTTATGCTCTATGGTTTAGAATGTATTTCATATTTTTATAGATGAATAAGGATAAACAAATAACTTGCTAAAAGTGGAAACAACTTAAATGTCTGTCAGTTGCTGAGTGGGTAAATTAAAATGGTGTATCCATACAATGGCACGTTAATTGGCAACATAAAGGGGTAAAGTACTGATATGTCACAACATGGATGAACCTTGAAAATGTACTAAGTGAAAGAAGTGAGTCACAAAAAAACCCACACACACATATTGTATTTTCCATTTATATGAAATGCCCAGAATAGGCAAATAGTCTATAGAAACAAAATAGATTAGTGTTTTCCTAAGGCTGAGGGTTAGAGGAAATGGAGCGTGACTGCTAATGGGTACGGATTTTCTCTGAGAGACAAATGTATTTTGGAGATGGTTGCACAACTCTGTGAATGTATTTAAACCATTGCATTTACACTTAAAATGGAAGAATTGTATGCTATGTGAATTATATCTCAAGTTGTTACTTTAAAAAGGTTTTAGGGCCTGGTCGCTGGCTCAGTGAATAGAACATCAACCTGGTATATGGATGTCCTAGGTTCGATTCCTGGTCAGGGCACACAAGAGAAGCAACCGCCTGTTTCTCTTCCTCTTCCTTGCCCCCTTCTCTCCCTCTTCCTCTCTGGCAGCCAGTGAGCCACTGGGCACTGGGCACTGAGGATAGCTCAGTTGGTCTGAATGCATCAGCCTCAAGCACTAAAAATAGCTTGGTTGATTCAAGCTCTGGCCCCAGATGGGGGTTGCCATGTGGATCCTGTTTGCAGTTCATGCAGAAATCTGTCTCACTGTCTCTTCTCCTCTCACTTAAAAAAACAAAACAAAACAAAACTTGTTACAGCCTGACCTGTGGTGGCGCAGCGAATAAAACATCAACCTCTGGAACTCTGAAGTTGCCATTTTGAAACCCTGGGCTTGGCCCTGGCCGGTTGGCTCAGCGGTAGAGCGTCAGCCTGGCGTGCGGGGAACCCGGGTTCGATTCCCAGCCAGGGCACATAGGAGAAGCGCCCATTTGCTTCTCCACCCCGCCCCCCTCCTTCCTCTCTGTCTCTCTCTTTCCCTCCGGCAGCCAAGGCTCCATTGGAGCAAAGATGGCCCGGGCGCTGGGGATGGTTCCTTGGCCTCTGCCCCAGGCGCTAGAGTGGCTCTGGTCTCGACAGAGCGACCCCACGGAGGGGCAGAGCATTGCCCCCTGGTGGGCAGAGCGTTGCCCCTGGTGGGCGTGCCGGGTGGATCCCGATCGGGCGCATGCGGGAGTCTGTCTGACTGTCTCTCCCCGTTTCTAGCTTCAGAAAAATACAAAAAGAAAAAAGAAAAGAAAAGAAAAAAAGAAACCCTGGGCTTGCCTGGTCAAGGCATATATGGGAGTTGATGTTTCCTGCTCCTCCCCTCCTTCTGTCTCTGTCTCTCTCTCTCTCTCTCTCTCCCTTCTCTAAAATGAATAAAATCTTTAAAAAAAAAAAAACAAAACTTGTTACAGTCTTCCATTGACTCATGATAGAATATCTTAAATATAGACACTGTACAGAGCAAGTTCAACACTTTTGAACTTGGTTAGAGTACTTTTCTCAGTAGAACCCAGAGCCACAACAGTGTTGGGTTCTCCCCCTATTGTGGGCTAGAGACAGCAGCTTCCATTGTGATTAACAGGGCCAGGGCAATTAGTGGCCAGCAGTGTTAGTGGTCTCTGGGAATATCTATCCTGTGGAGATGAATGTACCCAATAAAGCTGAAGGAAAGTCACCAGCCCACAAATCCCAGGTAATCATATTAAGGATACAGCCAGCTCTGTCTAATGTTATTACTTTCTCGCTGTGGAAAGAAAGAATATGACACCCCGGGGAATTAAGTCTATTGTTTACTCAGTCAATCAACATTTATTGAGTACCCATAGTGTGCAGAAGGAGTAGAAGGTCAGGATTACAAAAATAGAAGACAAGTTTTTCTTTTGAGAGATCTACAAGATGAATGAAGACGTTCTCTCTGCCCTCAGGAAACTCCCAAATTGCTGGGGGAGAGAGCCTCTGTTTTCAGGGATCTAATCCGATGAGGAGATAGCCACCCACAAAAGCAATTTAAGGACACAAAGATGAGGGAAGTCTTGCAAACTGAGGACACAGAGCCATGGGACCTAACGATTAATTAAGTTGTAATCAAAGCCCAAGTTAATGATCTTTTTTTTAGAGAGAAAGAGAAGAGACAGGAAGGAAGGGGGGAAGGAGGAGAGAGATGAGAAGCAGCAACTTGTAGTTGCTTCACTTCAGTTGTTCATTGATTGCTTCTTATATATGCCATGACGGAGGTGAGTGGGGCTTAAGCCAAGCCATTGACCCCCTGCTCAAGCCAGGGAGCCTAGGCTTCAGGCCAATGACATTTGGGCTCAAGCCAGTGACCTCAGGATCATGTTGATAATCCCATGCTCAAGCCAGCAAGCCCACACTCTAGCGGGCAACCTCAGGGTTTCGAACCAAGGTCCTCAATGTCCCTGGTGTACACTCTATCCACTGTGCTGCCATTGGTCAGGCAATCACATCTTATAATAGTGTGCTTTGCAAGAGGTTGAGGGGCAGAAATGGCAGTCAAAAGTGAGGAGGGGAGCCCTGGCCGGTTGGCTCAGTGGTAGAGCGTCGGCCTGGCATGCAGGAGTCCCGGGTTCGATTCCCGGCCAGAGCACACAGGAGAAGCACCCATCTGCTTCTCCACCCCTTCCCCTCTCCTTCCTCTCTGTCTCTCTCTTCCCCTCCCGCAGCTAAGGCTCCATTGGAGCAAAGTTGGCCCCGGGCACTGAGGATGGCTCTGTGGCCTCTGCCTCAGGCACTAGAATGGCTCTGGTTGCAACAGAACAACGCCCCAGATGGGCAGAGCATCGCCCCCTGGTGGACGTGCCGGGTGGATCCTGGTCAGGCACATGCGGGAGTCTGTCTGACTGCCTCCCCATTTCCAACTTCAGAAAAATACAAAAAAAAAAAAAAAAGTGGAGAGGGGCCTGACCAGGCAGTGGCGCAGTGGATAGAGCGTTGGACTGGGATGCGGAGGACCCAGGTTCAAGACCCTGAGGTCACCAGCTTGAGCACGGGTTCATCTGGTTTGAGCAAAGCTCACCAGCTTGGACCCAAGGTAGCTGGCTTGAGCAAGGGGTTACTCAGTCTGCTGTAGCCCCATGGTCAAGGCACATATGAGAAAGCAATCAATGAACAACTAAGGCAGTGGTAGTCAACCTGGTCCCCACTGCCCACTAATGGGCGTTCTAGCTTTCATGGTGGGCGGTAGTGGAGCAACCAGAGTATAAATAATAAGATAGATTTAACTTTAGTAAGTTGTTTTATAAAGATTTATTCTGGTGCGGAGGACCCGGGTTCGATTCCCGGCCAGGGCACACAGGAGAAGCGCCCATTTGCTTCTCCACCCCTCCGCCACGCTTTCCTCTCTGTCTCTCTCTTCCCCTCCCTCAGCCAAGGCTCCATTGGAGCAAAGATGGCCCCGGCGCTGGGGATGGCTCTGTGGCCTCTGCCTCAGGCGCTAGAGTGGCTCTGGTCACAACATGGCGACGCCCAGGATGGGCAGAGCATCGCCCCCTGGTGGGCAGAGCGTCGCCCCTGGTGGGCGTGCCGGGTGGATCCCGGTCGGGCGCATGCGGGAGTCTGTCTGACTGTCTCTCCCTATTTCCAGCTTCAGAAAAATGAAAGAAAAAAAAAAAAAAAAGATTTATTCTGCCAAACTTAGCAAAAATCCGACATAAAGTACTTGGTAAGTAATTATTATTATATGCTTTAACTTGCTGTAACTCTGCTTTATAAATTTTATAAAGTAAAGTTACTTCCCTACTTTATAAATCACCATTACTGTGGAACCGGTGGGCAGTTAGAAAATTTTACTACTAACGGCCTGACCTGTGGTGGCGCAGTGGGATAAAGCGTCGACCTGGAACACTGAGGTCGCCAGTTCGAAACCTTGGGCTTGCCTCGTCAAGGCACATATGAGAGTTGATGCTTCCTGCTCCCCCCCCTTCTCTCTCTCTCTGTCTCTCTCTCTTACACTCCTCTCTCTCTAAAAAATCAATAAATAAAATATTTTTTAAAAAAATTTTTACTACTAACAGGGATACAAAAGTGGGCAGTAGGTATAAAACAGTTGACTACCCCTGAACTAAGGTGTCGCAACGAAAAACTAATGATTGATGCTTCTCATCTCTCTCTGTTACTGTCTGTCTGTCCTCATCTATCCCTCTCTCTGACTCTCTCTCTGTCTCTGTAAAAAAAAAAAAAAAAAGTGGGGAGGGTATTTTAAGGGTTTGTATAAAGGGGGAGGAAGAAGTGAAGGCAGAGAAGCTGGCCCAGAATGCAAAGGACTTCTAAGCAAAACTACTGACATAGGTGCGCTCTCCTTCCCAGGAACATACCTAACCCTTTCCCTTCCTCTCCTCTTCCCCTTCCCTCTCTTCCCCCCCTCCCACAGGCGCATATCTCCTAAACTCTAAGGGTCCCCAAAAGATTCGCAACCAGGGTAGCAATGGGCAGCAGCAGCTCCCAGCTTATCCTGCACTAACCTCCTTACCAGAGGCGGATTAAGGTCACTTGAGGCCCCGGGCACAGAAGAAAATATTAGGCCCCTTAAAAAAGAAGAGAGAGACAGGGAAAATAAAAATACATGTTAATATATTTTTAAATAAATAAATATTATGAACTATTTTTTTATAAAGATTTTATTTATTCATTTTAGAGATAGGAGAGAGAGAAGAGGGGAGGAGCTGGAAATATCAACTCCCATATGTGCCTTGAGGAGCAGGCAAGCCCAGGGTTTTGAACTGGCATCCTCAGCATTTCCAGGTTGACGCTTTATCCACTGCGCCACCACTGGTCAGGCTAAAAAACAGTATGTACTATTAATGTTAAAATTGCACATATGAAACCAAACTTGGTGTCATTAGAAAAAAAGTATAAAGTTGGGGTTTTGCGGGGCCCTTCAGAAGTTGGGGCCCAGGGCGCGAGCCTGGTGCTCCTGCCATTAAATCCGCCTCTGCCCCTGACCCTGTCTCCAAGGCCCCCTTTTCTCTGACTTCCCAGCGAACCAAAGCAGCCTGCCTAGGCTCTTGAGCTGTTACTTTTTCTGCCCTAAATCCTTCCTTGTTTCACTGTCCCCAGCTTTAATAAACATACTCTTAAGCCTGACCTGTGGTGGCGCAGTGGATAAAGCGTCAGCCTGGAATACTGAGGTTGCCGCTTCAAAACCCTGCACTTGTCAAGGCACATATGGGAGTTGATGCTTCCCGCTCGCCCCCCCTTTTCTCTCTCACTCTCTCCTCTCTAAAATGAATTTAAAAAAGAAAAGAAATGGTCCACCATTTTTAAATAAATATATAAATAAATAAACGTACTATTAAAATAAAAAATGTATAGCACCTGCATAAAAAGAAACTAATTTTTTTTCTTTCTTTTTTTTTTTTTTCTTTTTTTTTTTCATTTTTCTGAAGCTGGAAACAGGGAGAGACAGTCAGACAGACTCCCGCATGCGCCCGACCGGGATCCACCCGGCACGCCCACCAGGGGCGGTGCTCTGCCCCCCAGGGGGCGATGCTCTGCCCATCCTGGGCTTCGCCATATGCATATTGCGACCAGAGCCACTCTAGCGCCCGAGGCAGAGGCCACAGAGCCATGCCCAGCGCCCGGGCCATCTTTGCTCCAATGGAGCCTTGGCTGAGGGAGGGGAAGAGAGAGACAGAGAGGAAAGCGCGGCGGAGGGGTGGAGAAGCAAATGGGCGCTTCTCCTATGTGCCCTGGCCGGGAATCGAACCCGGGTCCTCCGCACGCTAGGCCGACGCTCTACCGCTGAGCCAACCGGCCAGGGCCTAATTTTTTTTCTTTTTTCTTTTTTTTTTACAGGGACAGAGAGAGAGTCAGAGAGAGGGACAGACAGGAACAGAGAGAGATGAGAAGCATCAATCATCAGTTTTTGTTGTGACACCTTAGTTGTTCATTGATTGCTTTCTCATATGTGCCTTGACCGCAGGCCTTCAGCAGACCGAGTAACCCCTTTCTGGAGCCAGCAACCTTGGGTCCAAGCTGGTAAGCTTTTGCTCAAACCAGATGAGCCCGCGCTCAAGCTGGGACCTCAGGGTCTCAAATCTGGGTCCTCTGCATCCCAGTCCGATGCTCTATCCACTGTGCCACCGTCTGGTCAGGCAAAAAAAGAAACTAATTTTGTCCTGAAAGACACTACAATCAAGTTTTTAGTCACATCTAACAAGCCCTTTTGTGCTCACAGGGGACAGGAGTGAGGGTGGGGGAGGGTGACGCTGATAAGGATATAGGACTGTTTCCAGGTCCCAGGCTTCCAGACTCCCAGCACAGGAGGCTGGAGCTGCAGGTAACCTTTTCCCTCGGCATCTCTCATCCTGCTTCTCAGCCTGAGTCATTGCTTCTCTTCCACTCTGGGCTGACTCTGCCTCCTGGACCACATGATGTAAAATGGTTTATTCCTGTAGCTCTGGGTGTTTAAGCTACTCTGCTACCACACACACATTTTGAAACAATGGGAATCTCTTAGTCCAATTCCCTGAGAGACGCATAGGCTGTGTTGGGGTGAACCAGTGCTCACTCTTTAATCAGCTGTGGCCAGAAGGTCTGGTCCCCTGCACCAGCATGGCTGCTGTAACCCGTGGTGGCAACAAGAGGGTCTGATATGGGGAGAGGAGGATACCAGAGAGGAATAGGTGTGAGCTGAGCACACAACAAATCATTGCAATAATATAGGAAGGTGGGATTTGAATCGGATATTAAAAGATGAGTGGCCCTTGGGTGGAAAAAAATTGGGGAAGACACAATACAAAGGCACAGGATGGAATACTAAGCAATAAAAAAAGGAACAGGCCCTGGCCGGTTGGCTTAGCGGTAGAGCGTCGGCCTGGCGTGCGGTGGGACCCGGGTTCGATTCCCGTCCAGGGCACATAGGAGAAGCGCCCATTTGCTTCTCCACCCCCCCTCCTTCCTCTCTGTCTCTCTCTTCCCCTCCCGCAGCCAAGGCTCCATTGGAGCAAAGATGGCCCGGGCGCTGGGGATGGCTCCTTGGCCTCTGCCCCAGGCGCTGGAGTGGCTCTGGTCGCAACAGAGCGACGCCCCGGAGGGGCAGAGCATCGCCCCCTGGTGGGCAGAGCCTCGCCCCTGGTGGGCTTGCCGGGTGGATCCCAGTCGGGCACATGCGGGAGTCTGTCTGACTGTCTCTCCCCGTTTCCAGCTTCAGAAAAAAATACAAAAACAAACAAACAAACAAACAAAACAAAACAAAAAAGGAACAAACCTGCCTGACCTGTGGTAGCACAGTGGATAAAGCGTCAATCTGGAATGGTGAGGTCGCTGGTGTGAAACCCTGGGCTTGCCTGGTCAAGGCACGTACAGGAAGCAACTACTATGAGTTGATGCTTCCCGCTTCTCCCCCGTCGTCTTTCTCTCTCTCCCAATCTCTCCCTAAAAGTCAATAAATTTTTTAAAAATCTAAAAAAAAATAAAAAAATAAAAATTGAAAAGCATTTTAAATGGCATACTATAAATTGTGTTCATTTAGCACTCTTGTAATTTTACAATTATAGAAATGGAGACTAATGATCGCTCAGGGTAAGGTCAAGGCCAGGGAAGGGAGAAAAAAGGTGGGTGTGGTATAAGAGCGACACAAGGGGTCTTTGTGATAGGACTGGACCTTGACTACACTGGTGGATACACACACCTACACGTGGTAAACCCCACAGAAGTAAGTCAATACACAGATGAGAACTAGGAAAGCGGGAGATGTGAATCAGATTGGTGGATCGGACCAATGTCGGCACCTAGTTGTGATACTGTACTAAAGTTTTGCGAGATATTTGGGGAAATGGCCTAAAGGTACATGAGATCTCTGTATTTCTTACAACTGTGTGTGACTCTACAATTACCGCAGAATTAAAAGTTTTTTTAAAAAAAGAACAGGAACTTCGAAAGCACGTCAAGCTGAGGGAATTGGCAGCGTCCGTGGGACATGGGACGAGAACACAGTGTTCCCAGGAGGGAGTGTGAGGGAGGCTGGGGAGCCAGTGAGCGCCAGCTGGGAAAAACCCCGTGTAATGTTCTGAGGAGTAATCTGGACTTAGCCGTATTGTAGGCAATAAAGAGCTTTTGAGATTTTTTTGACATGGGAGCGAAGGAATCAGGTTTGTATTCTAGAATGGTCATATGGTTTTAGGTTGTAGAAACACTATGGGGATTGATTTGGGTGCCTTGTGTCGAATTTGATTATTCTTATCTAGCCTTCAAGCAGCACAATCTAGTTCCTGCCGGTCCCCTCTGTGTTGTTGTAATTAGATGGTCAATTCCCTGGTACCCGCCAGTGGGCCTGGAACATGGTGGACCAAATGTCCCGCTTGCCACCCTGTGCTTCCTGATTACTGCTTCCTGTTGTTAGCCTATGGGAGCCCTGGGACACACCTTCATTTGAAAAGCATCTCAAACTAGATGAGGAACAGAAAACCATTGCAAAAATGTGATAAAATAGGCCCTGGCTGGTTGGTTCAGCAGTGAGCTTCGGCCCAGCATGTGGAAGTCCAGATTCGATTCCCAGCCAGGGCACACAAGAGAAGCGCCCATCTGCTTCTCCACCCCTCCCCCTCTCCTTCCTCTCTCTCTCTCTCTCTCTCTCTCTTCCCCTCCCACAGCCAAGGCTCCATTGGAGCAAAGTTGGCCCGAGCACTAAAGATAGCTCCATGGCCTCCACCTCAGGCGCTAGAATGGCCCAGGTTGCAGCAGAGCAACGCCCCACAGGAGCAAAGCATCACCCCCTGGTGGGCATGCAGGGAGGGGGTGGATCCCGGTGGGGCGCATGCAGGAGTCTGACTGCCCTCCCCCAACCCCTCCCACCCCACCTCTCACTTGGGGAGGAGGGAAAAAAAGTGATAAAATATACTGCCACCTGACCAGGTGGTGGCGCAGAGCGTTGGACTGGGATGCTTGGACTGGGATGCGTAAGACCCAGGTTCTTGACCCCGAGGTCGCCAGCTTGAGTGTGGGCTCATTTGGCTTGAACAAAAACCTCATCAGCTTGGACCCAAGGTCGCTGGCTCAAGCAAGGGGTCACTCGGTCTGCTGAAGGCCCGAGGTCAAGGCACATATGAGAAAGCAATAAATGAACAACTAAGGTGTCACAACGAAAAACTGATGGTTGATGCTTCTCATCTCTCTCCATTCCTGTCTGTCTGTCCCTATCTATCCCTCTTTCTGACTCTCTCTCTCTCTGTCCCTTTAAAAAAAAATACTGCCAAGAGGAACTAGAAATTGTTTCCAATATCTGTGCTTTTGCTCCCTGCCATTGGCTGGAAAAGGCATTTTCTAATTGCATTTCCTCTGATTTACACCTGTCTTGTTTCTCTAATCAGCTCCCAGGAACAGGGACAGACTTTGTTCTCCATTCCTTCCCTTCTTTACAAATCTCTGACCCCGGGAGCCATCGCATATTATTTAAATCCAACAGACACTGCGTGTTTACTATAAGTACTATAGGCATCCCCCTCTTTAAAAATTAAACTTATTGGGGTGACATTGGTTAATAAAAATTACTTAGGTTTCAAGTGTATCATCTTTTATAGAGGAGGGAGCCAAGCCTTAGTGAGAATGAGGATCGGTTCGCGGTTTTTCTTTTATAAAGCTTTTATTTATTGATTTTACAGAGATAAGGGGTGGCGGAGTGAGAAATATCACTCATAGTTTCTCCACTTGAGTTGTTCATTGGTTGCTGGTAGTATGTGCCTTGACCCGACAAGCCCAGGGTTTTGAACCCGCAACCTCAGCATTCCCGGTTTAAACTTGAACGGTTCGCAGTTTGTAACACTGTAGTTACTGCAGGGGAAACAGCAAATCCCGCTGTGTAGCAACGGCAACGGGAGGGGCGGATGTAGAGCCTGAGGCAAACTTCCTCTCTCCCAGCCTTTCTGTCCTCTCGGCAATAAAGTTCATAGTCCAGGAAATGCTCTGAAAGTGACAATGACTCTGAAACTTTCCCTGAAGATAAGACCTGTTTGGCGGGGGCCTCCCTCACCCGTTGCCATCCGTTCAGCTGACTCTCAGTAACTCTCTTTGGCAGCAGCCAGGCTTTCCTGCTTAACCTTAAGTCAGGATAAATCCCCCTAAAGAAGCCTGGTGATGCACAGGCTCAGATCGGGGCCCACCCCACCCCCATGCGGGGGCAGCCCTGCTCCCCGCTCCCCACCCTCGCGCCGTCTATCCCTTCCTTCCTTTCTTCCGGGAGTTTTTGCAGCTCAGCTCCCTCTCAGCCAAAGAGAAGCGACTGGTAACTTGAAGCGCTAGGGAGGTTTAGGTGGGGCCCAGCAGGCACTTTTAAACAGAAATTGACTCAGATCCAGGCAACAGCTAGTTACGAACGGGCACCTTGGCAGCCCAGGTGCTCCATATCCTGCTTGTAAACCGCAGGCAGTGCCAAACAGAACATGTTTTTATCAACTGGAATGGATTCAGGAAGCCAAACAGACCCGCGCACCACCAGGGCATCTCCTCCGGGCCTGGCCTCCAGAAATGACCACCCCTGAGATGAAAACGCTCTGGGGAGGAAACTGAGGAGCTAATACAATTGGCTCAGACTTCACACCCTTTCACTGTTCGGAAATGCTTCCTGCAGCCAACTTCATTCAGTCCCTGTTAATACAGGCTCAACAACAGGGTGGTTTTTTTTTGTTGTTCCTTATCTGCTCTCTTTTTCTTTTTCTAAGATTTTATTTATTGATTTAGTGAGAGGGTGGGGAGAGAGAAAGGAGTAAGGGAGAAGCAGGGGAGGGGGAAGGAGCAAGAGGCATCAACTCATAGTTACTTCTGTATGGCTTTCAAACTGTTGAGCTCAGCGTTTTATAGATGAGATACGAAGACTTAGAGAGGTTGAATAAGTTACCCAAGGTCAAACAGCAGCAGTCGGGATTTGAATTCAGACACTACACATTCAGAGCTGGTGTGCTTAATTATTGATGCTCTCTATCTTCCTACAGTGTTCCTTTCTCCAAATGGGATCATTCCACCTCCGTAATCTGTCCTTCTATTTCCCTTTGAGTGAGGAAAACTGGAACTGGCCCCAAAGGCCCTGTGTAGATTTATATGAAAGACCAGAGCCACGGAGGGTTTCCCTTCCGTGACTCAGTTCAGTCTTTGACCACATGCACATCAGTACTCTCCCTGTAAAGCCCTGTCTTGTTCATATCCTTCTCAACAAAGTGGTTCCTCCTGTTGGAAGACTGCTAGCCACTCAGGGATGCTCCATTCAGCAGACCAGGGGCCCTGGTTGTGAGGTCGGTTGGCAATGGGGGAAGGTCACGTGAGGAACCAGGTAAGGAAACTTTGGCTGGAACCGCCCATACCCATGAGTGCCAAAAGAAACTTCCCAGAAGCCCTTTGAAAAAGAAGGACTGTCAGCCAATGAAATTTCGCCAAGTCATATCAACTCACCTTCACTCTACCAACCCTATAAATTACCCCCAAACAGAAGAATCCACACGACTTCTCTGGCCCCTTTTACAGACCAGAGAACCTCGTCTGGGATGTGCTCTACTAAATAAAGCTTTTGCTATTCCACACTTGATAAATACACCCTTCTTTCTTCCTCAGCGGGGAAAATACCTTACATTGGTTACAGGGAAAAAGGAACCCTATTCACAAAGCAGCTATATCTACTAATTAAAAACCACTTCAACAAAACCCCTTTTTACAGAAAAGCTATTGGGGGGAAGGTATTATGCTCTTAGTTGTTTTGTGTTGTGTTTTTTTTTAAGTTTTTATTTATTTATTCACTTTAGAGAGGAGAGAGAGTGAGAGAGAGAAGGGGGAGGAGCAGGAAGCATCAACTCCCATATGCACCTTGACTGGGCAAGTGCAGGTTTTCGAACCAGTGACCTCAGCGTTCCAGGTCGATGCTTTATCCCACTGCGCCACCACAGGTCAGGCTCTTAATTGTTTTTATAGGAACTCAGTATTGAATTCCTACAGGTGAAATAGCAAAAGAGAAAAAAATAGCTGTGTCACCTGATGTTGGGTTCTCCCTCCTATCCCATCTCCCTCACATACCTCACATACCGCTGTGCGCCTCCTTCCCGTTTCCTGGGCCACTGGGCCTGTCGCTGGTCCTGGCAATCTAGTAGAACATCATGGCAAAGAGGAGCCCAGACTTGGAACCGGACAGCCTGGCAGCAACCTTAGGCAAGTTACTCGGCCTCTCCTAGCCTTGGTTTCCCTGTTTGTAAATGGCAGTGATAATTACAGTCCCGATTTCAGCTAGGTGAGTTATGGTGTCTGGCCTGACCAAGCGGTGGCGCAGTGGATAAAGCATCAGCCTGGGACACTGAGGACTAAGGTTCAAAACCCCAAGGTCGCCAGCTTGAACGTGGGATCATAGATATGACCCCATGGTCGCTGGCTGAAGCCCAAGGTCTCTGACTTGAGCCCAAGGTCGCTGGCTTGAGCAAGGGGTCACTGGCTCGGCTGGAGCCCCACCCCCACCCCTGGTCAAGGCACATATGAGAAAGCAATCAATGAACAGCTAAAGTGCTGCAACTCTGAGTTGAGGCTTCTCATCTCTCTCCCTTTCTGTCTGTCTTTCTCGCAAAAAAAAAACAAAAAACAAAAAAAACCCCACAATGTCTGACACATTGATTATAAGCACTCAATAAATGTTCTATTCTGCCACTTAATTCAGAGCCCTGTTACATCAGGCAGGCACTTGGAAAGAGTATGAAGTCAGACAGCCTTGCCCTTGAATCCTGACTTTCAAAAACTTGCTTAATCTCTCTGACCTTAATAAGAGGTCTATCTTTAAAACCTAATAACATCTACCTTCTGTTAGGGTTATTGAGATGATTAAATGAGACAATATATGTAAAGGGCTCAGCACAGGGTCTGGCTGGAAGTAAACACTCAATACCTCAATAGTGGCCCTTGTTACTATTATAATTAAGTCCCTGAACTTCAGTCCCTTCATGTGCAAGTCAGGAACAATAACACCTCAGGAGTTCTGGAAGGCCTGGGGCACATGCCATCTGGTTTCCTTTTACCTCTCTCCTGCCCTTTAAAATGCTCCACCTACTGCTTGTGCAACTGCTGACTCACTTGTCAAAGCCCACTCAAAATGCTGCCTCTTCCCAGAAGCCTTCCTGAATCCCCACTCAGTGCTTTAAAGCCCCTGACTGGTTCTGACTTGAAGTCACAGTTACTCAGTTCTCTTCTTGTCTCCTGTCCCTTCTACCCATGAGCCAGTGCCGGGGGGGGGGGGGGGGGGGGGGGACTTTTCCTTTCCAAGAACTTAAGTAAATGCAAGTTATCTTGAGATCAAGAGTGTTGGCGGTTGAAGATAGTCTTTGTTACTGACCATTATTTATTATCTTCATGAGCTTGGCTCCAAAGCCTTCAGCAGGAAGAGAAGGGATGCAGCCTGTGACCTGGCAGGCAGTGCCCTGAGCCCTCTGGCAGACAGTCTGGGCTTCCACCCAACACTCCATTCTGTCCTCCCTCCAAAGGCCTTTTCAAGGGAATCAAGGGCCCTTGATACTTTAATACTCCCCACATCATGTCAAAAATAGTAAGATACAGTCACATCCCAAGTGAAATGTAACTCATACATAAACTACAAGTGGAGTTGCAGTTGATTGGTTGCCATTTTGTTTTAAACCATTTATTTAAATATTTGTAAATCTCCATTTTGGAATTTCCTGTTTTCAGTTTGAAGCCAATAACTTTTTTCCATGTTTCAGCCATAGTTCTTAGCTCCTATGTCTATGTCTTAAGGGTTGGGTTCGCAGTGCCTAAATCAGGGTGGTTAGATTCCCAGGTCCCAGAGCCCATCTGGACCACGCCCACCCTATCTATCTATATCTATCTACACACCTATCTATATCTATAAATATGTCTATATATCAATCTATTATTTATCTATCTATCTATCTATCTATCTATCCATCCATCATCTATCTAAGCTGCCTAGGGTAGAAAAACAACTAAGCAGAGGCCAAAAAAAAGTGGGCATGGTGTGAGACCGCCCTCTAGAGGTTGCTCCCAGAAGGTGCAGGTGAGGAGCCCCCTCTTCTATCAGGCTGAGATCAACCCCACAACTCACTGCCATTTACTGAGTGCCTGCCTATATCAGGCATCATGCTTGTGCTCTGGAAACAAAGGGTAATACGAAGAGAATAAAGCTCATCCCTGTCTCTGGGAAGTCACCACTTTGTAGCAGCGACTACAAACATATCAACACACAATTACAATTCAGTGCAATGACTACTATAATAGACATGTGTACCAAGTTCTATGAGAGCACAGCGGGAATGGGAATAGGTCTGAGGCAGTAAGAGAAGGCATCACAGGGCAAGTGACATTTACATTGGCCCTAGAAGGATGAGTAAGAGTTTGCTAGGCAGCACTGGAGAGTAAAGACATTCTAGGCAGAGGGAACCGCGGGAACAAAGGCCAGACACTGTAGAAGTGCAGGCTTGTTGGAGGGCCAGTCAGAGATGTGGTGTATCTGCAGCAGGCACAGTATGGAACAGTGCAAGACCCACCTAGAGAGGCAGGTGGGGCCATGCGGAGAGGAAAATACCATTGGGGAAAAAAGGACGTGACACCTGGCCAGTTTCCTATACCAAACAAGAGGGAGGAACCTCTCTCCATTTCCACTGCCCTGGCTAGCTTAAGATCTTGCATTGATTGACTTCCCTGTTTCTCCTCCCTCCCACCTCCTACTTGTCCTGCAGGTTACTAGGAAGGATGCTTCTAAATCATGAGTCTGCTTCTGACTTCTTCATCAACCTGGGCAAGATGAAAGCAGGCCCCCAGCCTCACATACAAGGGAGTGAGTTTTGGGTTCTTATAAGTAACAAGGACCCGAGCCGCACTGCAGTAATGTATGTATGTAATGGGGGCTTATTAAGAGGCCATACGGGGAAGACAGGAAAACAGGCATCCCAGCCACCAAACAGCCAGGCCATGTAGTGATGGGAAGGTGAATGAATGGTCCACAAGGCTACCGTGCAGCTGTGGGGAAGGCAGTGCTGTACTGGCAAACGTGACACGTTCTTACAAAAGTGTACACACATGATGTCTGAAAGCTGAACAATCGATGCATGTGTTGAGGAAAGTTCTGGCCCCAGAGAGCAAAAAATATCTCAAGATACTTAAGGGTGGCTCAGAAGCAGAATGAAATAGTGACTAAGAGTAGTGGTTCTAAGATCAGATGATCCTGGCTCCATTGCTTACTGCCTTTGAGATTCTGGGCAAAATTAATTGATTGTTCTCTGCCCCAATTTCCCTTCCATAATAATAACAAAGAACCTATCTCAGATATAATTATGCAGATTAAATGCTTCACATGTGCCAGTGTTAGGAACAGGGTGTCTATATAATAAACCATTCACTAAACGTCCTTTACTCTGATTCATGCAGACATTGGGACCAAGAGTTCTAATTACCCCCTGAAGTGCCCAACTCTCCCTTTCCTCCTGTTAGACACAGAAGCCCTGCTCTTAAGCTTTAGTAAGATAAGTGGTAGTCCAGCCAGAGATGAGATTTCATAACTCCCCTGGCTGCTACGTGTGGCCTTGTGACTAAGTTCTGGCCAATGGGAGGTGAGCAGTAGTGAGGTGCACAACTTCGGATTGCATCTAAAGAAGGGGAAGAGATGCTTGTTCTCTTCACATTCTTTTATCCTGCTGACTGAAAAATGGCCAAGACACAGAGAAGGAAGCCACATTTTGAGGGTGGCAGAGAAACCCTAAAAGCCCTGAGCTGCTATTTGCCCTAACTGAGGATCCAACCCACAATGTTGGCATATGGGGTGACGCTCTAACCCTTGGGCACCCAGTCAGGGCTTTAATAAAAAATTTTTTTAATTACAGAGACAGACAGAGAGTTAGAGAGAGGGATAGACAGGGACAGACAGACAGGAAGGGAGAGATGAGAAGCATCAGTCATTAGTTTTTCATTGCATATTGCAATACCTTAATTGTTCATTGATTGCCTTCCCATACGTGCCTTGACCACGGGCCTTCAGCAGACCGAGTAATCCCTTGCTCAAGCCAGTGACCTTGGGTTCAAGATGGTGAGCTTTTTTCAAACCAGATGAGCCTGCGCTCAAGCTGGCGACCTCGGAGTCTCGAACCTGGGTCTTCCGCATCCCAGTCTGACACTCTATCCACTGCGCCACCACCCGGTCAGGCCAGGCTATTAAATTTTTTAAAAAGTAATTCTTCCGAGGCCCTGGCTGGTTGGCTCAGTGGTAGAGTGTCGGCCTGGCGTGCGGGAGTCCCGGGTTCGATTCCTGGCCAGGGCACAAAGGAGAAGCACCCATCTGCTTCTCCACCCCACCCCCTCTCCTTCCTTTCTGTCTCTCTCTTCCCCTCCCGCAGCCAAGGCTCCACTGGAGCAAAGTTGGCCCGGGCGCTGAGGATGGCTCTGTGGCCTCTGCCTCAGGCGCTGGAATGGCTCTAATTGCAACAGAGCGGCGGAGCATCGCCCCCTGGTGGGCATGCCAGGTGGATCCCAGTCGGGCGCATGCAGGAGTCTGTCTGACTGCCTCCCCATTTCCAGCTTCAGAAAAATACACACACACACACACACACACACACACACTCAATAATTCTTCCCTTAAAGTGTTGGCCTTGAACACTGAGGTTACTGGTTTGAAACCCTTGGCTTGTCTGGTCACATATGGGAGTTGATGCTTCCTGCTCCTCCCCCTTTCTCTCTCTGTCTCTCTCCCCACTCTCTAAAATGAAGAAAGAAAAAGTAATTCTTCCCTGTTAGAAAAGTGGCAAAAAGCATGAGGTGGTAGTTTCCTCACACACACACCAAAAAGATCTATAATGACCTTTAGTGGCCATGAATTTAAATAGCCTTTAAATATATAAAAATATTCTCAACTTCACCATAAAGAAGAGAAATGTGAATTAAAACGCCATTGTAGCCTGACCAGGTGGTGGCACAGTGGATAGAGCGTCAGACTGGGATGCGGAGGATCCAGGTTCGAGACCCTGAAGTCACCAGCTTGAGTGCGGGCTCATCTGGTTTGAGCAAAGGTCACCAGCTTGAATGCAGGGTCGCTGGCTCGAGCAGGGGGTTACTCAGTCTGCTGTAGCCCCATGGTCAAGGCACATATGAGAAAGCAATCAATGAACAACTAAGCTCTCACAGGAAAAACTGATGATTGATGCTGCTTATCTCTCTCTGTTCCTGTCTGTCTGTCCCTATCTATCCCTCTCTCTAACTCTCTCTCTGTAAAAACAAAACAAAACAAAAAACTCCATTGTAATCCCAGTTCTCATTTATCAGCTTGGCAGAAATTCGAAAGTTTGACCACATAATCGTACTTGGCTTGTGTGACATAATAAGAAATATTAAACCAGGGTCTCTGTCCCTGGTTCCTGACATAGTGCTCTTAAAACCCTGGTAGTTTCCTAAGTACAGGAATGAGAGGAGCATCTTTTATAATCCGTGATAAATCCCTTTGAACTCCTCCTGAGTTTATGCTAGTGAGGTGAGCCCCAGATGGGGGCTGGTTGCCAGAGGAACCAACCACATGATCAAAGGGTTGGGACTTTCAGCCCCACAACCCCACCTCCCACTCTCAAGGTCTGTGGGGAGAGGCGTCTTTGAGGATTACGTTAATCACCAATGGCCAAGGATTAAATCACTCATACCTACTCAATGGAACCTCCATAAAAACCCTAACTGAAGGGGTTCCCAGAGCTTCTGGGTTGATGAACAGAACACATGGAGATGCGGGTTAGGCGGAGCGCGTGGAGAAGCCAGGGAAGCGCCACGCCCCTCCGCACATCCCCCTGCCTGTGTGTCTCTTCCTTTTGGCTGTTCTAAGTTGTATCCTTTATAATAAGCCAGAAGTAGTAAGTAAAGTGTTCCCTGAGTTCTGTGGGCCATTCTTGGAAATTGTTAAATCTGTGGACCAGGTCATGGGAACCCCTGGTTTGTCAAAAGTGTGGGAGGCCTGGGCTTGTGACTGGTGTCTGAAGAAGGGGGCAGTTTTGCAGGACTGAGTCCTTAAACTTGGAGGTCTGCATTAACTCTGGGTAATGAGTGTCGAAATTGAATTGAATTGTGGGCCACCCATTTGGCATCTGGAGAGCTGGGGCATGGGCCAGTGTGGGGAATAAAGAGAACCCTGTATATTTGGCATTAAAAGTGTTGCTGTGACTAGAGGAATCAGATTTTCCCTTTAGCTGGTAGGAGTGCAGCATGGTGACCCCTGTGGAGGAGGATTTGGCAACATCTAACAAACAAGATAGGCATTTAACCTTTAACCAGCGATCTCACATCTAGACTTTTCTCTGGATATAAGCCTCCAACAATATGAAAAAAAATACACACAAGGTTTTTCAGCATTGATTTTAATTATTTTTATTTATTTATTCATTTGAGAGAAGAGAGACAGAGAGAGAGAGAGAAAGAGAAGGGGGGAGGAGCAGGAAGCATCAACTCCCATATATGCCTTGACCAGGCAAGCACAGAGTTTTGAACCAGCAACCTCAGCATTCCAGGTCGATGCTTGATCCACTGCGCCATCACAGGTCAGGCTCAGCATTGATTTTAATAAGAAAGTATTAGAGCCTGACCTGGGGTGGCACAGTGGATAGAGCATTGACCTGGAATGCTGAGGTCACCAGTTTGAAACCCTGGGCTTACCAGATCAAGGCACATACGGGAATTGATGCTTCCTCCTCTCCTCCCCTCCTCCCCTCCCCTCCCCTCCCCTCCCCTCCCCTCCCCTCCCCTCCTCTCTCTCCACTCTAAAATAAATATTTTTTTTTAAAAAGTATTAGAAACAACTTAAATGCCCAAACATAAGAGATTGGCTAAAGAAATTATAGTACACCCACACAATGGAGTACTATGCAGCTATAAAGAAGAACAAGAACGTTTACTCTGAACTGACACAAAGTCATGGTCAGGTTATATTGTTAAGTAAACACACACACACACACACACACACAAAACAAGGTACAAAATAGTATATACTATGTATAGAATGTTACTTTTTGTGTAAGAGAAATCATCTCAGCCACAAATTGGACTAAGGAAAACAGGGCATTCAACACAGGAGAGTGACAAAGGAGAATGTAAGGTGACAGCCGAACCGAACTGCAGGCTTGGAGAGCAGCCATCCCAGATGGAGAGGGAGATGAAGAGCTCTGGAAGAACAGGCCCAACCTTGTGGGGAAACATATTGAAGAGCTGTTGGAAGGGGAGGGAAGAATTAGAATAGTAGCTACAAAGAAAACCAAATAAATATTTAAAAAAGGCAATTAATTCCAAGCAAACCAAAAAATTGCATGACAAAGGGAATGTAATTGTAGTATACTATATGGCTCAGCTGGGAGTCATAGTTATTTAGTCATAAAATTAAAACATTAAATTAACCAAAATGTTTGCTATGCAGAGTTTGGAGGTGTGTAAGAGGAAGTAGTGGGTGGAACTGAATAGAGCTCTATGCTCGCCTACCATAATAATAAGTAAAATGAATAATACGTAATGCTGAGAAATTAGGATTCAACAAGATAACCATATTATTTAAAAATATGAAAAAAATGGCCTGACCAGGCGGTGGCGCAGTGGATAGAGCGTCGGACTGGGATGCGGAAGTACCCAGGTTCGAGACTCCGAGGTCGCGCGCGGGCTCATCTGGCTTGAGCAAAGAGCTCGCCAGCTTGGACCCAAGGTCGCTGGCTCCAGCAAGGGGTTGCTCGGTCTGCTGAAGGCCCACGGTCAAGGCACATGTGAGAAAGCAATCAATGAACAACTAGGAAGTCGCAATGCGCAACGAGAAACTGATGATTGATGCTTCTCATCTCTCTCTGTTCCTGTCTGTCCCTGTCTATCTCTGCCTCTGTAAAAAAAAAAAAAAAAAAAAAAAAAAAAAAAAAAAAAGGAAAAAAATGAAAGAAATACAGTGGTAATACCAGAGAAAACTGCTAAAACTAGATAGATAACAGCAGTTGCCTCTTAGGAGTGGGACTGGGAAGTAGGGAGGGATCAGGCAGGGAAATGGTATTTTCCATTATAAGCCTTTTAGTATCACTTGCTTTTTAATTATTTATACATAATACTTTGACTTGAAAAAAAATGTTTTGCACTTTTAAAAAGATACATTAAAAACAGACGACTCCAAAAGTAAAGCAGCAGTAAAAGTTACTAGAGTGGGGAGTTGGAGAATCCACCCTTGTCCTCACTCACTCTGTCAAACCACATTCATCCCCCTGATTTCAGCAGACTGCACAGATGAGTCTGACCAGCAAGGACCTGACCAGATCCTGAGATGCTGGAGTATTTGTTCATCTGATTTGTTTTTGAATGACATGCTTGAGACAGAGCAAATGATCTAACTTGGGCTCCCCCAGAAGCAGCCCCTGAGTCAGTATTTGACTGACACATAGTGTTGACAATCCCGGGAGGCATGGGCAGAGAGGGGAGTGGGGAAGTGAGGAAAGGAAGCCGACACCGGATGTGTTCCTGAGCAGATGACTGCTATAGGCAGCTGGGGTTCAGCCCTGTGTAGAGCCCGCCGCAGAGGTGCCTGAATCAAGAGTGAGAAAACTGGGGTATTCATCCACCAACTCCTCCCCACCAGGTTGAGGGCTACCCCCAGAGCGGTTAACTACCAACATCTACCCCATTCCTGGCCTGCCCCAAGTAGGCCAGTCACCTTTCAACAGCACGGCATGCCTCGGGGTGAAAGTTGCAGTGCTCCACATAGAAAACTACCTGTGTGTAAGGAAGGTACGTAAGGAAACAGTGGACGCGGAGGGGTCAGGGAGGGGCACTAATGTGGTCTGCCGCGGGACTGAAAGGAACCGCACCTCCTTTGCTTTAGGTGGGGGGGGGGGGGGAGTTTCTCAAGAAAGGGCTAAGATGCCCTGTGTGGAGAGTCCTGTAAGAGGGGAAGGTGGGGCAGGTTGAGGGACAGACACAGCTGGCGAGAGGCAGAGTCCACATTAAACAACTCCTTTCTGCTTGACTTGTGGTGGCTCAGTGGATAAAGCATTGACCTGGAACAATGAGGTCACCAGTTCGAAACCCTGGGCTTGCCTGGTCAAGGCACATATGGGAGTTGATGCTTCCTGCTCTTCCCCCTGCCCTTCTCTTTCTCTCCCTCCCCCATCACCTCTCTAAAATGAATAAATAAAAAAATAATAAAGTTTAAAAAAACAACAACAACCTCCTTTCTAAAGCCTAGGATGGGAAGCCCCTCCCTTTGTACGGTACAATGGAACATGGAAAATAAAAAGACTGTCTCTTTTTATCACACTCTACTGCTCCTTTGAGCTCCTTCATTCATTGTTGCCTAGTGTGTGTTTGGGGAGGGTTTTCTGTTCAGATGGCCTAGAAAGCATCAGTTCACCCCCCTCTGCCCAGATTTCCAGGTGGGGTAACTGCTGGCCACCCCTTCATGGTGTCAGCTCTGCCACAGACTCTCTTCTATCATGGCCACCGGCAACTGCAGCAGTTCCAAGCGTAACTCTACACAAAAGCCAGAGTGAGAGAAAGAATTATTTATCCTTGTTGTGTCTTTTTTTAGAAACCAAATGGCAGACTTCCCCCCATATATCCTTGACCAAACTTGGGCTCTAGGTAGCGGACCAATCATCTCAGTTGGCCTGGGACTGAGGGGTTTTCTGGGATGTGGGACTTTCATCCAGAGCACCCCATGGGCTCAGATGAAGCCGAACTCCAAGTGAGACCATATCTTCCCATCCCTTTCCCCTGCTTCCCTCATTTTCTGAGGACAGCCTGTCCACCATCACTTACACAAACATCCCTGTCTCAGGAGGTAGATTCTGTGACTGTAGGCTGAATTACATATAACCAAACTAATTTTACCATAGGCTGATTGATATAAACAAGAGTTCATTCCTACACATCTCATCAGCATTATAAGGGAAGGACATTATTCCAGGACTTGCCGTATCTTGTATCTTAAAAGGATCTCTCTGGCTGCCGCTGGGTGGGTAAGGATAGAAGCAAGTCAACGCCAGGCAAGTGTTAGGTCTGTGCGGTAATCCAGGGCTCCCGCTAGAGCTGTAGCACAGCAGGTGTGGACAAGTGGTCAGATCCTGGACCGAACTGGAAGGCAGAACCAGAATGGTTTCCTGGGATTGAAGGTAGGGTGAACAGAGAAGCCAGTTCGTTTAAATAGCAAACCAAAAAAAAACAACAAAAAACCTTCAGGTCTCTCCACGGTATCATTCATTGAGCGCCCTCTGTCGGAAAAATGTGGAACTGCCTACCGTTTTAAAAGAACTTGTAGATGTATTAACTTTCCAAGGCCGATTAGAAGAGAAAGGCACCCATCAGACCCCTCACTCCCATTGTTCACCATCCATACCCTGAGGCTAAGGCTCTTCATTAAAAAGAAATTGATGCACTGTCCGGATAGCTCCGTTAGAGCATTGTCCAGAGAGCAGAAGTTACCCGTTCCCTACCTGGCCAGGGCACATATAAAAACAGATTGATGTTTCTCTCTCTCTCTCTCTCTCTCTCTCCCCTTCCTCTCTCTCTCAAATAAATAAAACAAACCAAAAAAGATTGGTATTAATAAGCAGAGCCCCTAGGCTTGCCTAGCTCTGACTTCACCAGGCCTGGAAAATTATCAGAGACAAGATTCTTAGTCTGAGATCCTTATCAGAGACCTCCCAAACACTGCCGAGGGTTTTATGGGAATTGTAGCACCAGAAACAATATATATAATGCTGGCAAACAGAGGCCTGGGACTTTCTTAATCCAACGTTACAAGAAGACTCAGTCCCAAACTTTCATTTAAAAAGAAAAAATAAAAATAAATAAATAAATAAATAAATAAAAGCCTGACCAGGCGGCGGCAGAGTGGATAGAGCATCGGACTGGGATGTGGAAGGACCCAGGTTCGAGACCCAAGGGCACATATAAGAACAGATTGATGTTCCTGTCTTGATGAGCCAGCTTGAGCGCGGGCTCATCTGGTTTGAGCAAAGTTCACCAGCTTGGACCCAAGGTCGCTGGCTCAAGCAAGGGGTTACTCAATCTGCTGAAGGCCCCCAGTCAAGGCTTATATGAGAAAGCAATCACTGAACAACTAAGTTGTCACAATGCACAATGCAAAACTAATGATTGATGCTTCTCATCTCTCCGTTCCTGTCTGTCTGTCCCTGTCTATCCCTCTCTCTGACTCTCTCTCTGTCTCTGTAAAAAAAGAAAGAGAAAAAGAAAAAGAATACCAGCAGTAGTAGAAAGCAAATGGCTTAAGCTGCATGGCTCCCTACGGGAAACCCTATCCATTGACCTTGGGAGCAGACCTGAAAGATGCTGGCTATACAGGAAAGGCATCTCAGCCGGTAAGTCATTAGGACCAAGGAACTCACTCCATTGCCCAGGAAATGAGCTTATCTACTATAGACTTGACCAAGAGTGCTTAGAGTAGCTATTGGGATTGCCTTTTTCTTTCCCATTATTTTTTTTAAATATTTTTTTATTTATTCATTATAGCAAGGGGAGAGAGAGTGAGAGAGAGAAGGGGGGAGGAGCAGGAAGCATCAACTCCCATATGTGCCTTGACCAGGCAAGCCCAGGGTTTCGAACCGGCAACCTCAGCGTTTCCAGGTTGACGCTTTATCCACTGCGCCACCACAGGTCAGGCCTCTTTCCCATTATTGTATATAAGTACTGACTACTAGTAGTTATTGCTAATCAAAACTAAAACTGGGCCTGACCAGGCGGTGGCGCAGTGGATAGAGCGTCGAACTGGGATGCATAGGACCCAGGTTCGAGGCCCCGAGGTTGCCAGCTTGAGTGTGGGCTCATCTGGCTTGAGCAAAGAGCTCACCAGCTTGGACCCAAGGTTGCTGGCTCGAGCAAGGGGTCAATCGGTCTGCTGAAGGCCCGCGGTCAAGGCACATATGAGAAAGCAATCAATGAACAACTAAGGTGTCGCAATGAAAAACTAATGATTGATGCTTCTCATCTCTCTCCGTTCCTGTCTGTCCCTATCTATCCCTCTCTCTGACTCTCTCTCTGTCTCCGTAAAAAAATTATAAATAAATAAATAAAACTAAAACTGGGATTTTGTTATGGTCAGTAATATATTTATATAAGGAACTGTATCTTATCATTGATGCTAATGTAAATGTGTGTGTTTAGAAACATTTTGGGGTTGGAGAAATTTTTAAAAACTCTATTAACATGTTTAGTAAGCAAAATACTGGGAGTTGCAAAGTTGATTTTAAAATATATATAATAGCCCTGTCCGGAAAGCTTGATTGGTTAGAACATCTTCCTGAAACACAGAGGTTGTCAGTTCGATCCCCGGTCAGGGCACATACAGGAACAGATCGATGTTCCTGTCTTTCTCCCTCTTTCTCTAAAATCAATAGAATAAACAATTTTTAAAAAGATTAAAAAATATATATTATATACCATTTGATACTTTTTTAAAAAATTTATTGATTGATTTTAGAGAGAGAAAGAGAAACATCAATTTGTTGTTCCACTTACTGATGCATTCATTGGTTGATTCTTGCATGTGTCTTGACTGGGGATCAAACCCACAACCTTGGTGTATTGGGACACTTTCTTAAATCATAAGAGAGAGAGGGAGGAATTGAGCTAAACTCGAAAGAACTTTGTGCAAAGATAATGACTGAGATCCTTAGACTAAAGGTCCAATGAGCCTGCGTACTCAGAAAGGTCTTGGCACTGCACCTACATAAGTGAACCAAGTGTCCATGAGTCTGTCTGGTCCTTGCACTGTCTGAGACTTGTGTTGCACGGAAAGAAGTTCCAAGTGAGCACAAGGTGGGGCATGTGGCAGGCATATCTATTGCTTAATCTATAAATGACAGGATGATATGGACCCACACCAAGTTAAGATTGAGCCTGAACTAGAAGACCATACATCTCTAGATTATAATTGGCGACTAGCTGCCTCACAGTGTTGCCTCTGGAGACTAGCTGGACATGGGTGATTTAACTTTGAGAAGAAGATGAGTTATGGTTGTCCTTGAGGTGGTTGGGTCATGCTTGGTGGGGGTCATCTTAGGCCATATTGGGCAAAGGTGTGTATCTGTGTGTGCGTACATGTATAGAATGTAGTGGAGACCTCTTGGGTTATTGGCCTGGTTATGAGTCTTCACTTTCCCTTTTCTAGATACTGCTCCTTAATTTCTTTTTTTTTTTTTTAACTTTTTTTTTTCCAGGGACAGAGACTCAGAGAGAGGGATAGATAGGGACAGACAGACAGGAACGGAGAGAGATGAGAAGCATCAATTATCAGTTTTTTGTTGCGACACCTTAGTTGCTCATTCACTGCTTTCTCATATGTGCCTTGTCAGCGGACCTTCAGCAGACCGAGTAACCCCTTGCTCGAGCCAGCGACCTTGGGTCCAAGCTAGTGAGCTTTTTGCTAAAGCCAGATGAGCCTGCGCTCAAGCTGACGACCTCGGGGTCTCGAACCTGGGTTCTCTGCATCCCAGTCCGACACTCTATCTACTGCGCCACCTCCTGGTCAGGATAATTTCTTTTTAAAAATTTTTTTATTGATTTATTTTAGAGAGACAGAGAGAGGAAATGAGAGGAAGAATTAAACTGTTGTTCCACTTGGTTGTGGAACATCGGTTGTTTCCCATGTGTTCCCTGACTAAGGAACAAACCCTTAATCTTGGTGTTTGGGGACAATGCTCTAACCGGCCAAGGCAAACCCTTTGTTTATTTATTTGTTTATTTATTTATTTATTTATTTATTTATTGTGACAGAGAGAGACAGATAGGGACAGACAGACAGGAAGGGAGAGAGATGAGAAGCATCAATTCTTCGTTGTAGCACCTTAGTTGTTCATTGATTGCTTTCTCATATGTGCCTTGACGGGGGGAGGGGGGGCTACAGCAGACCGAGTGACCCCTTGCTCAAGCCAGTGACCTTGAGCTCAAGCCAGTGACCTTGGGCTTCAAACTAGTGACCTTTGGGCTCAAGCCAGTGACCACAGGGTCATATCAATGATCTCACATTCAAGCCAGTGACCCCACTGTCAAGCTAGTGAGCCTGCACTCAAGCCAGCAACCTCGGATTCCAAACCTGGGTCCTCTGTGTCTCAGTTTGACACTTTATCCACTGTACCACTGCCTGGTCAGGCAGACCCGTAATTCTTGAGATGGACTCCAACAATCACAATTGAAAGTTTTTTGGTGTTTTTGCTTTTTTTGTCTAAAAGCATGGTTTTTAATGTTTTGATTTCTTATTTAATTTCATTGTGGTCAGAGAATGTGGTCTGTGTGATATTGATCCTTTGGTATTTATTGAATCTTGTCTTGTGGCTTAGTAAGTGGTCAATTTTTATAAGTGTTCTGTGTGTGCTTGGAAAGAATGTGTACTCTCTAATTGCTGAGGGCAGAGTTCTATATAAGTTCAATAAATAAAGGTAGTTAATTGTGTTAGTCAAGTCTTCTACATCCTAGTTGATTATTGGTCATTAGACCTGTCAATTACTGACAGAATGTGTTAAATCTCCCACTTTGAAGGTGAAATTTCTGTCAATTTTCATTTACATGCATGTGATTAGGTGCATACTGTTTATAATTATAGTCTCTTCATGAATTGAACCTTATGTTAATGTATATATGAGACTCTTTTCTGTAGCAGTGATTTTTACTGTAAAGGATTTTGTGCCTGATAGTAATATAGTTATAACGCCAACTACTCTTCCCTACTTAAAAGCATTGCTTCAGAAGTCCTCCTTTTTCTCTACTTAAAAAGAAATTTTTTTTTGTTTAGGTGAGAGGAAAGGAGATAGTGACACAGACTCTCATATGTGCCCCAACTGGGATCTACCTGGCAACCCCCATCTGGGGCCGATGCTTGCAACCAAGCTATCCTCAGCACCTGGGGCAACGTTTTGACCAATCGAGCTACTGGCTGTGGGAGGGGGAAAGGAAAAAAGGGGGAGAGGGATAGATATAGATATAGATATAATCATATATATATATATATATATATCACCAAATTGCTTTCAGGAAAGGTTTTCTATTTCATACTCTTACTAGCAGTATAAGAGATTACCTGGTTCACATTAATAAAAGGAATTATACTTTTTTTCTTTTTCTTACCGCTGATCCAACTGCCCAGGTCCTCTTTTTGTTTTTAATTCATTTTAGCTACAGCCTGACCTGTGGTGGCGCAGTGGATAAAGCATCGACCTGGAACACTGAGGTCGCCAGTTCGAAACCCTGCACTTGCCTCGTCAAGGCACATATGGGAGTTGATGCTTCTTGCTCCTCCCCCCTTTCTCTCTCTCTCTCTCTCTTCCCTCTCTAAAATGAATAAAACAAAAGAGAAATAATTCATTTTAGCTACAGAGGAAGAGAGATAGGAACATCAAGCTGCCCCTGCATGTGCCGGGACTGGGGATCAAACCAGCAACCTCTGCACTTTAGGAGGATGCTCCAACCAACCAAGCTATCCAGCCAGGGCAGAACTCTACTCTCGATAAGAGAGAAATGTTTCAGTTAAACTTATATTTCTTTGTTTAGTGAAGTTAAATGTTCTTTCTTTCAAATTTATAATACTTTAGTGAATTGCTTATTCCTATCCTTTGATCTGTTTTTTTTTACAAGTATTTTTTTTTATTTTATTTATTCATTTTTAGAGAGGAGAGAGAGAGAGGGAGAGAGAGAGAGAGATTGAGAAAGAGAGAGACAGAGAGAAAGAAGGGGGGAGGAGCTGGAAGCATCAACTCCCATATGTGCCTTGACCAGGCAAGCCCAGGGTTTTGAACTGGCGACCTCAGCATTTCCAGGTCGACGCTTTATCCACTGCGCCACCACAGGTCAGACCTGGTTGTTGTTTTTTTAAAGACAGGCACAGAGAGAGATAAGAAGCATCAACTCGTAGTTGCAGCACTTTATTCATAGATTGCTTCTCATACGTGCCTTGACGGGGAGGTGGGGTGGCTCCAGCTGAGCCAGTGATCCCCTTGCTCAAACCAGAGACCTTGGGCTCAAGCCAGATGAGTGGGTGCTGAAGCGGGCGACCTCAGGGCTTGAACCTGAGTCCTCAGCGTCCCAGGTCTACTCTTTATCCACTGTGCCTCACCAGTTCTTTGCCTGTTTTTCTACCGGGGTACTGTCTTATCCTTAGAATGTTGTTGTTACAATACAAAAAGAAAAAAACCACCCGCCTGGCTTGAGGTGACGCAGTAGATAAAGCCTCCACCTGGAATGCTGAGGTCGCTCTTCAAAACCCTGGGCTTGCCCGGTCAAGACACATAAGACAATCAATCAGCAAACAACTAAAGTGAAGCAACCATGAGTTGATACTTCTCTCTCCTCTCTCTGTAAAATCAATAAATAAAATCTTTTTTAAAACCATCTGTCTGACCAATAGTGGCGCCTGTCGTCAACCTGGAATGCTGAGGTCATTGGAAACCCTGGGCTTGCCCGGTCAAGGCACACACGAGAAGCAACTACTAAGAATTGATGCTTCCTGCTCCTACCCTCAACCCCTTTCTCTCTCTCTCTCTCTCTTCTCTCTAAAATCAATATACTGTACAAAAAATTTTTTTGTTAAACATCTGGTTGCGAGTGCATGACTGTGGAACACCAGCAGAAGGCCACAAAGGCGCGCTTGGCTGCCAGTGAACTTTCAAGGCCAGCGGGCGGCTTTTATTCCCCATAGCGGAAACAAGGTTTCCACAAACCCACACGGGAATTGCTGCAAAGGCGTTGCCTCTGCCAGCACCAGGCTTCCTCAAAAATGTCTCGCGGGATTTCAGCTGTCCTTGGGGCCCGACCCAA
This sequence comes from Saccopteryx bilineata, assembly GCF_036850765.1. Lineage (NCBI taxonomy): Eukaryota > Metazoa > Chordata > Mammalia > Chiroptera > Emballonuridae > Saccopteryx > Saccopteryx bilineata. The sequence continues at coordinate 377,553,833 of NC_089491.1, forward strand.
CTACAAATCCCAACATGCAACGCGCCTCAAGGCCTGAGCGCCCGAATGAAGTCTCGGGTCCAAGGTCATGTGTCTGTCTGCGTAAGGCGTCCGGTCATCTCTCTCACGCCTTTTTCTGCGGCTTCCACCTTAGTCGCCATTTTGTGAGGGAGGTTATGGAACCTCTGATTCCCGCCGACTCTATGGTCGAGCACTTCAGAGATCAACCAGTCCGAAGCCAGAATTCGGAGGAAAACCCCGCCTTTACGCTCAGGGAGGCGGGAAATGCCACGAAGCTCCCGTAGAGAGGGAAGAAGAAGCTGCAGAAAACCAATAAAAAAAGAGAAGGTAAAAACATCAACCAATGGGAACGCGGGAGGATTGTGGCCAATGAAAGTGTGGGGACCCCGGGACACGTGGGTGGGGAAGCTGACTCCTGAAACCTAGAGCTAAAGCTGGGAGGTGATTCAGTCACCTTGAGCCGGGCGAGAGCCGTGGTCTGATCAGAGGCAGCAGGGCAGTTGGGAGTGCAGGTGACTTGAGGCCGGGAGCTAGCGATCGGCAGGGGTGTGGGCTGGACTGAGTGGAGGGCCGGGAGAGACGATTGGCATGTATAACCTTAACACTTAATGTTAATTACCAACGGTAATAAGCGACGGTAATAAACTGTCCCGACTGAGGCGGGCGGAGCACAGCTCTGTAAAATGAACAGGACCATACATGGCAGCTGCCCTGTGTCGGCCTCCAGTTTTCCCGGGAGACCATCCTCTTTCGCTACATTTCCCTCCTGGGGCTCGGGCTTCCTTCCTCTACTTCCGATTTCCGTGACCTTCCTTTGCAGACACACCGCGCTGAAAGCGGTGGACCCGGGAGTTCGCGATGTCCCTCTGACCTCTAATGTTGGGCACGGTGCTAGGAAGAGTGTGGTCCAGGGAGGACGGGCGAGGGTGACTGGGACGACCGAAGGTCGCCACTCTAAGAAAATAACCAAACTGTGGAATTTTTTGCTTTCCTCTGCAGACTGAAAAAATGCAGACCACCGGAGCACTACTCATTCCTCCAGCTCTGGTAAGTTGCAGCTCAGGGTGCTGTGTAAGTGCCAGCTGTGGGAGCCATCAATACTTAATGAATGAACTGAGAGGAGCTTGGCATCCTGATGATGTGGGCGTTTGGGGGAGGTTGTAAAATGTGGTGCAGTTAACTCGAGTTTATTTGGACCTGTAAACCAAACTATCTTAGCTTGGGAATGTGGTCAGAGTCTGGCTCTAACCTTTACCCCCAGTCTGGCTTGGCCATATGGTAAGACAGCCCGCTGACAGTGATTCTTCTACCTTGGCTGCACATGAAAATCAACTGGGGAGTCTTAAAAACTACTGATGCCCAGGCTGCACAGACTCTGGGAATGAGAGTGGAACCCATGCATCTGTATTTTTTAGAACTGCCCAGGTGATTCCAATGTTCAGCCAAGTTTGAGAACCACTGCACTAAAAAATATTTCAAGAAAGCCATGTTACAAAGGGTTCTGCTTAGATGGCTGTTTCAGGAGCCTCCCCAGGCTTACTGGTCCACTCCATTCAGGGTATGTAACAGTGAGTACCGTTTTAGCAAAGTAAGATTTACCCCTTCTGCTTTCTTTGATGATCTGGGTACAAACCCTTCCTGTACCTGGTTTGATATTGGTGTGGATTTTTGTCTTATTCTGGGATACCGAATAGGACTGTGCCCATAAAAGTGAACTCTCATACCCAGTTTTAAATGGGAAGATTGCTACCGCTGACAACACCAGGGTCTTAGGTATTGACCTTGAAATTCACTGGATTTTTTCTTTCATTTTAGTAATGTGTTAAATTGATTTTAGAGAGAGAATAAAGAAAGAGAAGCATTGATTTGTTGTTCTACTTACTTATACATTCATTGGTTGATTCTTATATGTCCCTTTACCAGAGATTGAGCCCACAACCTTGGCATATCAGGACAACACTCTAACCAACTGATCTACCCAGCCAGGGCTCATTGGACTTTTTCTCCCCCGCCTCCCCATTGGACTTTTTCTGTTTCTAACATTTGTAGTCCTTGACAGAAGCTCAGAGCTTGAGGGTTTGGTTTTTGTTTTGTTTTGTTTTTTTCTTCCTTGCCTGAGATGGGGGTTGTGTCTTTCTGGTTTTACAGATCCGCTGTTGTACCAGGGGCCTAATCAGGCCTGCATCTGCCTCCTTCCTGAGTAGGCCGGAGATCCCACCTGAACAGGTAAAGGAGTATGGGCCCTCTTACAAATTTCTCCAGACAGGTTCTCCCAGTTAGTTGCATTGCCTTTAGGTCAGTCACAGTGGGCAGGGAGAGTATCTGAGCTGCTTTAATAGTTCTGAGTACTCCCAAGGTGAGCGCTATAGGTGAGAAACTTGTGAAAGTGAGGTTTCCCTAACCCATGACATTTCCCGAGCGCTCTCTGAAAGTGGACCCTAAGAGTAATTCCCAGTGCGCTCTGTAGCCTGAGCATTCTGCACTTGCTGGGCAGTTTGCCAGCAGTTTCAGAGCTGAGGGGGGAGGGGGGTAGAGTCAGCCACCTGTCTTTGTGCCTAACTCCTTTATCTCTTTTCTCCCCTTCTGTATTTCCCTCTTTCTTGGTTCATCTAGCCTTCCTATAGCGGCTCCCCACTCCAGGTGGCCAGACGGGAGTTCCAGACCAGTGCTGTATCCCGGGACATTGACACAGCAGCCAAGTTTATTGGTGCTGGGGCTGCCACAGTGGGTGTGGCTGGTTCAGGGGCCGGAATAGGAACAGTGTTTGGCAGTTTGATCATTGGCTATGCCAGGTGAGTTTGGGGGTGGCCTACAGCATCTATCACCATTCAACCCTATTTGGGGGAAGCCTCAGCAAGATCCCTCTAGTTTCTGGTTTATTCCATCTACCTCCTGTTTTCTCCAGGAGGAGACAAGAAACCTCTCTGATGCATCCAACCTGGCTCACTTAAACTTACCATGTTGGTACTCCGCTTGTCTGGCCAAATCCCAGGATTGTGCATATGCAGGCTAGGTCCTCTCCTAGTTTTAGCACTCCCCATTCACCTACCCTGCCTGAGCCCTCCACTACCAGCCATGCCCTCACCCTTTCCATCACTCTCTGTCCCTGGCAGGAATCCGTCTCTCAAGCAGCAGCTCTTCTCCTATGCCATTCTGGGCTTTGCCCTGTCTGAGGCCATGGGGCTCTTCTGTTTGATGGTCGCCTTCCTTATCCTCTTCGCCATGTGAGGCTCCGTGGGGGTCGCCTACCCATCCCTGCTGCTTCGACTCCAAGCCATGCCCGGGGCTGGAACGTGCTAAGCTTGACCATTAAACACATTTCTCTAAACCCATATGCCTGCGCCTCTGTCCTTTGCCCTCGGGGAAGGTCTTGGTGGAAGTTGGGACAAGGGAAGAGGGATTGGGTCAGCTGTTGGTGATTACGAACTGCTCAGGTTGAGAAATATCCATGCCATGACTGAGAACGTGGAGGGTTCTTTTTATCTTCCGGGGGAGTGTGAGCTTGTCTGAGTAATGACTGGTGCTTTTCCTTTCAAATTTAGTATAGCAATATGTACCAAGTGTTTTATGTTTTTACCTCAACGACCCTATGAATTCTAAGTACAGTGATTAGAACTGTTTTGTAAATGAGGGAACTGAGGTTTAGGGAAGCAAAATAACCTGTCTTCTGTCACAGAGCTGGTAAGTGGCAGAATTGGGGATTTGTCCACAGGCCTGTCTAAACTTTTAGCTGTGCTGTCCCATCCAGTTTACTCTTGGTCACACAATATAGGTGGCGCAAACAGGGAAACAGTCCCAAAGAAGTAAAGCGCATTAGAGGTGGAGGTAGGACTCCACCCACCTGCATTCAGCTCCACTTGGAAATTTCATTATCTATTCGTTTGGTTTGTTTGTTTTTTAGAGAGAGGAGAGACAGAAAGAGATGGGGCAGGGAGGGGGGGTAGGAGCAGGAAGCATAAACTCCCGTATGTGCCTTGACCAGGCAAGTGCAGGGTTTCGAACTGGCGACCTCAGCATTCGAAGTTGACACTTGATCCACTGCGCCACCACAGGTCAAGTGGAAATTTCATTATCAATTCATCTTTTTGAGTGCCTGGGTGTTCTTTTAGTATTTTTTATTTTTTCCATTGATTTGAGAGAGAGAGAGATGCATGGACTCACTGTTCTACTTAGCTGTTCCATTTAGGTGTGTGCTCATCGGTGGCGTCCTGTGTATGCCCTGACTGGGATTGGACCCGTGACCTTGGTGCACTAGAATGATGTTCTATTCACCTTGCCATGGCCTTTGAAATTCTTTTTTTGAATTTTTTTATATTTTTGACCTTTTTATTTTTTATTATTTATTGACTGATTTTAGAGAAACAGGAAGGGAGAGAGAGAGAGGGGAGCATTCATTTGTTATTCCACTTAGTTGTGCATTCATTGGTCACTTCCCTTCATAGGTGCCCTGACCAGGGATTGAACCTGCAATATGTTTTGGGATGACTAACCAACTGAGCTAACCAGCCAGGGCATGGTGTTCTTGAATAAAGCAGAAGACAGTCTCTGTTTCTGGAGAATTTACAATCTTAGCTTTGCTAGGGATAAAAAGGGTGTTTAGGGGGAAGGAAGGGAGGAACAAACTAATGAATTGTTTAGAGAACTTTGCAAAGCATTTTCCTGGTGGTCTCAAAGTCTACACTCTGCAGGCTCTCCCACTTGCCTAGAATGGGACTGATAACCCAGGTACAAGAAAGCTAAACTGGTAAGACCACAGCTGCTGCTTCTCTGAGCCCCAGCAAGAGCAAAAGGAGCAGAATGAACATAGAGGTTCTGATAGACATTGTCTCAAATTTGAAGGTTTCAAAAGAAAGTAATAACTTAAAAGTGGAACCCGCCTGACCTGTGGTGGTGCAGTGGATAAAGCATCGACCTGGAAATGCTGAGGTTGCCGGTTCGAAACCCTGGGCTTGCCTGGTCAAGGCACATATGGGAGTTGATGCGAGTCAAGAATGGATTTGGCCTGACCAGGCGGTAGCGCAGTGGATAGAGCGTTGGACTGGGTTGTGGAGGACCCAGGTTTGAGACCCCGAGGTCGCCAGCTTGAGCACAGGCTCATCTGGTTTGAGCAAAGCTCACCAGCTTGGACCTAAGGTCGCTGGTTTGAGCAAGGCGTTACTCGGTCTGCTATAGCCCCACGGTCAAGGCACATATGAGAAAGCAATCAATGAACAACTAAGGTGTCGCAACAAAAAAAAACTAATGATTGATGCTTCTCTCTCTCTGTTCCTGTCTGTCTGTCCCTATCTATCCCTTTCTGTCTTTCTCTGTCTCTGGAAAAAAAAAAATGGATTTGACCTTGGCTGGGTTGCTAAGTGGATAGAACATCGTCCCAGTACATAGGTTGTCGGTTTGATCCCCAGTCAGGGCACAAACGAGAAGCAACTGCTGAGTGTACCACTACAGTAAATGGAACAATGAGTTGATACCTCTCAAATTAATGGGAAAAATTTTTTTGAAGAGAATGGATTCCATTTATATGCAATTTAAAGACAGTCATGCAGGTATTTAGGTGCTAAGCATCCTAAGAGTCTTGGGGAAAGCAAAAAAAAAAATCTAAGGTCCTTGCTCTGAAGGAGTTTGGGGCATCAGCAGAGTGGAAATAACAGTGAACAGTGCTATACATTATGGAGTATGTGGGTACAAAGCTATGTGCTGTAGAAGAGAAAAGGCAGAGGCTAGTAGTAGTTGTAATACTGTCAGCTAACATTCGAGCACTTTTATGTCAGGCATATTGCTAAGCTCTTTGTGAATAACTTCCAACTTCCCTGTGAAGTCATTTTATAGGTAAGGAAACAGGGAGGCTCAGAGAGCTGAGGCAGCCTGTGGAAGTCACACTGCTGTTAGTAAAGCTGGGATTCAAACTCCAGAACCTGTGTTCTTATCACTGCAAACAGCTAAGGTTTGTACAAGCTTAGTGACATGCGCAAGATCTTATGGCAGACCACTGATTCTAATCTAAATCCATCTAACATTCATTCAACAATCATGGCCTTCCAGCACAAGATTTCTCAACCTTGGCACTTTTGGGGCCATGTAATTCATTGCTGTGGGGCTGTCCTACTCCTTGTTTGATGTTTAGAAGCATCCTTGGCCTCTTATCCAGTAACAACTTCCCTTTCTCCAGGAGAAACAACCAATTGCCAAGTAGATATTGACAAATATCTCCTGGCTAGAGGCAAAAATCACTCCCAGTTGAGAACTACTGACTACTGGTCTACCCTAATCTGCTGCCTGCCCTTTTAGCCTCTCCACCGTAAGTAACTTAAGGTTACTTAAGTAAGCCAGTGATAGAACCTGAAGCAGAGCCCAAGAATCTCAGGGCCAAAGAGGAGGAATGGGACTGAGGTTGAACTGGCAGCTGAGTTATTACCAACAGAGCATTGGATTGACTGTTAATATTATTATGCAAACAGAATGCAGTAAACCTTGGGGATATCGAGCTGGCATCCTTGCCAGGTCACTACCCTCTGGTAGTAATCAAGTAGCAGCCCCCAGGGAAGAAGGTTGCCTTTCCTTCTTGTGAAGCTCCAAGAACCTAGTTTTTACCAAGAGGCAAGTAAGAATTTACCTTCAAGTGGGCTCCAAACAGCCTTGGAATTACTTGGCAATCCAAATCAGCAAGGTTGGGGATGTGGCTGGTAGCCCATAGGGCACTAAAGGGTCAGGAGAGAATGCACCCCTTCCCCCAACCGGGCTACTCATCAGTCCATTACCATTAAGGTTTTTTATCTAGGGTCATGGTCCATGAGTGGAACAATTTTGCTTAGTGCAAATTATTTGTAAGTGGATAGAGATGTGCATTGTTCTTGGGAGAGGGTCCATTGTTTTCATTGTATTCTCAGGGGTAATAACCAAAGAAACAATTAGTAATTACTACCTTAGGAGTTCAGTGTGGTAGCAAGAACGTGAGCTTGAAAGTCAAAGGAGTGTGCAAATCCCAGCCCTGCCATTTCCTAACTGGGATGTTAATTATCTCCTCTGAGCCTTGATTTTCTTTTCTTTTTTTTTTGTATTTTTCTGAAGCTGGAAACGGGGAGGCAGACAGACTCCCGCATGCGCCCAACTGGGATCCACCCGGCACGCCCACCAGGGGGCGATGCTCTGCCCATCCGGGGCGTCGCTCTGTCGCGACCAGAGCCACTCTAGTGCCTGGGGTAGAGGCCAAGGAGCCATCCCAGCGCCCGGGCCATCTTTTGCTCCAATGGAGCCTCGGCTGCGGGAGGGGAAGAGAGAGACAGAGAGGAAGGAGAGGGGGAGGGGTGGAGAAGCAGATGGGCGCCTCTCCTGTGTGCCCTGGCCGGGAATCGAACCCGGGACTTCCGCACGCCAGGCCGACGCTCTACCACTGAGCCAACCAGCCAGGGCCAAGCCTTGATTTTCTCATCTCTAAAATGGGGATCAGAACAATTCATGGTGGTTGTGACAACAAAATGAGATAATATGGGTAAATATATGTAAACTAGAAAGCCCAGCGGTCATACAAAATGACCGCTGTTCTAGATATTATAAATTGTAATTAAAATGATTTGTGCAAAGGTGTCTGCTAATTCAAACTGAATTACCCAGGGCAGGCGGCGAGGACGCCCCTTTGCTTACTGCCCCACGGGGTTTCTCCCTTCTACTTGCTTAATTGCTTAAAGTAGAGTGCAATGAAGGAAACCACTGGTGGTACATTTCTTAAGAGCCACCGCTAGCTCAATAAATAAAGGTGATTTAAATAATGAAATGTTAATTCACATGTCAAAGATCTCTTTGTACATATTTCTTATGTAGATCTTTCCATCATTTTTAAGCTCGCCTTGCAGAGGACCATCAATTATTTTTAATTTTACGTCCGTTCTTTCACGAACTCTTGAACAGGCAACATAAAGTTGACCGTGTCCAAATGCAGGCTCAGGTAAAAATGCCAACACGCTTAAGCATTTGGCCCTGCGACTTATTGATGGTCATAGCAAAGGCAAGTTTTACAGGAAATTGTCTACGTCTCAATTGAAACGGCAACCCTGTTTGAGATGGAGCCAAATCAATTCTTGAAATGACATGTATTTCACCTTTAGAAGAGCCAGTCAAAGACTTAGCTATTATGACATTATTTTTCAATTGGAGAACCTCTAGTCTTGTACCATTGCAAAGACCCCTTCTGGTGTTAAGATTTCTTAACAGCATAATAATTGCTCCAATCTTTAACCTCAATTTGTGAGGTGGCATGCCAGAAGGCGGGACTATTTGAATGCCGTGGCAACTTCACCCCATTGGCTAGTACAGTTACGCAAGCAACCAATAAGCTATCAGCGACAAACAGACACTTAAGCCGCATATAATAAAGATAATGCATGTAATAGATACATGTACAGTATTGATTAGAAATGTAAGAAATACTATGATGTACTGAGATATGTAATGCTTTAACAATGTAGGTATTATTAAAATTTTTAATATAGCTATTATTATAATCAGAAGCCTCAAAACACCCAGTCCAAGTTCTAATTTTTCCTTTTGGTCCAGAATTTATGACCCGGAGGGGAACTCTTTATCTATCCCTGACATTGGGCCCAAGACAAAAAAGGTTGGGTCCTGGGGTAGAAGGTCTGCTCCAGAGGGCAGTCAGTGGAACACGGGATTTTGGGAAAGAAGAGAAGGATCGTAACAATATATCTTTTTAAAGAGGGTTCAAACACGGCAGTGACCTGGGCTCTGGGACACTTGCTGGCCTCTGTCCCTGGGGGAGGGCACTACCACACTTTGTTGCATAAAGAGATAGCTCAGTGCAGGGCAGTCCAGTGCTGGGGAGGCGTGAGGCTTAAATCCAAGTTCCTGTAGAAAGACCGTTTGGCTGTGCCACGCATTCCCAGAGGGCATGAGACTGGCTGCCCTCTGGCCACGCTGCCAGTGAAAAGCAGCCAGGTGCTGCCTTGAAAAAATCAACGCAGGAAAAAGTAAGCAAAGCCCGTTTAAAAAGCAAAGCCAGTTTAAAACATTCTTCCAGCCTCTCCCTGGTCATCCTCTTCCCCAGCTGAGCTCCCGTTAAGCAGCTGCTGCCTTCTGTAGCCCTTCAGGCCTTGATCTGCAGATTCCTTGTGACATGTTCAGCTCTGCCCTTTGGAAAGAAAATAGACATATCTGAGGAGGAAGAGGTGAAATCCTAAATTTCCTCGGCCAGGGGAAGGGCAACTAGCTACCCCGTCCTCATTTCCAATTTGTTCTCACCATTTCTGCGGTACTGCCTGAATTTCAGGTCCTAGAGATACAAGATAGGCAGGCACTCCATGATTCTGCCCTAGATGATGTCCTTTGTAGTAGCTAGACAGATGAGTAACCAAACCACTAAAATAAAAAGTAGTATATGCTATAATAAAGGTATGAATTACTCCAAAGGATGGGGAAATTAAAAATGACTAATAATATTAATAATATGCCTGGAGGTATTAGGGTTGGCCGAGAAAGTAATATTACTGCCAGCCTTGAAGATGAGTAAAAATAGTAAGAGTTAATTATTGAACATTTACTCTGGCTGCGTATTGTGCACATTCATTATCCCATTATCACTTTTTTTATAGCTACTATTATTTTACCAATATTACTGATGAGGAAAAGAGGCTCAGCAAGTTCAAATAAGTAGAATTTCCTCTGGTAGAAAGAATATTCCAGGTAGAGAAAATAGGAAGAAAGAAGGTATCTGGGCAAGTAAGGTGCCAATTACAAACCACTTCTGGAAATGTCACACTTAATAATAAAAATAAAGACCAGGCGGTGGCGCAGTGGATAGAGCGTCAGACTGGGATGCAGAAGGACCCAGGTTTGAGACCCCAAGGTCACCAGCTTGACCGCAGGCTCATCTGGCTTGAGCAAAGCTCACCAGCTTGGACCCAAGGTCGCTGGCTCGAGTAAGGGGTTATTCGGTCTGCTGAAGGCCCACGGTCAAGGCACAAGGCACATATGAGAAAGCAATCAATGAACAACTAAGGTGTCACAACGAAAAACTGATGATTGATGCTTCTCATCTCTCTCCGTTCCTGTCTGTCTGTCCCTCTCTCTGACTCTCTCTCTGTCCCTGTAAAAAATAATAATAAATAATAATAAAAAAAATAAAAAACCCTGAGAGGTAGGAAATATCACCATTCTATGGATGCAAAAACTGGCTAAAATTGGATATTTGCTGAATGGTGCAAATCAAAAGCTTGAACTTTTCTTCTGGCTCTAAGGTAAGTGCTCTCTGTTCATTGCCCCATTGCTAATGGACCTTGGACTTGAAAACTGGTCCAGTAGCAAGGAGGGGACAAACTGCGAAGCACTCTCACCCCATGGGCCATCTTTGAGCCTCTGCGGCCAGTAGCCATGGAGGAGTTTTTGGAGTAGTGTTTTAGTTTGTGTGAGGTTACCCAGTGAATTAATTGATTTTTTTACTATCTTTCTAAATAAATACCCATATAAAATTCTGGAATACTTTAAAAATGAATAAAATATATAGTTTGAATAGTTAATAGATGCACAGTACAATATTTAAAAAGTACCAAAAAAAAAGTCCTGCCTGACCAGGCGGTGGCGCAGTGGATAGAGCGTCGGACTGGAGTGCCGAGGACTCAGGTTCGAGACCCCGAGGTCACCAGCTTGAGCGCGGGCTCATCTGGTTTGAGCAAAGCTCACCAGCTTGGACCCAAGGTCGCTGGCTCAAGCAAGGGGTTACTTGGTCTGCTGAAGGCCTGCGGTCAAGGCACATATGAGAAAGCAATCAATGAACAACTAAGGTGTCGCAATGCGCAACAAAAAACTAATGTTTGATGCTTCTTCTCTCTCCATTCCTGTCTGTCTGTCCCTGTCTATCCCTCTCTCTGACTCTCTCTCTGTCTCAGTAAAAAAAAAAAAAGTCCTGGCAGGATAGCTTGGTTGGTTACAGCATTGTCTCAAAGTGCAGAGGTTGCTGGTTCTATTCCTGGTCAGGGCACATACAGGAACAGATTGTTTCCCCCCCCTTCCTCTCTCTGAAATCAATAAAATAAACATTTAAAAAAAGATACTAAAAAAATATATATGTACATATTCCTTTGGCTTACCTTAGCCAAAATGATCCAGGGGAACCACTGTTTACATTTCTTGTGTGCCCTTTCAGAAATATTCTGGCACCTTTATTATAGAATGATAAAACACTTTATCAACAAAATATGAAACCTATAAAAAATATTCTTTGATTCATCTTGCTTCATGTTAGTACCTAAGCTGTGTCAGGCCCTGTGCTGGATTCAAATATATAGATGGTCTGGAGTCCCAAGTGTGGTGTGTGTATGTTGGGGGATAGGGAGTAGTAAAAGCAACAGTTACCAAAGAATAACTGGTACAAGGTGAAATGCAGTAAGTGTGGGAGAGTCCATAGCTTCGAGATTCAAAGAGGGGTTTGAACTTTTCTCTGGAGTCAGATTTGGCCTATAGCCCTAAATCTGCAACTTGCTCTCAGTGTGACCTGTGTAAATGACTGAACCTATTCTGTAAGCCTGTCTTTCCATTGGTCAGACGGACTAGTAACAGTACTTACTTCATAGGGTAGTTGAAAGTAGTAAATAAGACAAAGTAGCCTGACCTGTGGTGGCACAGTGGGTAAAGCATCAACCTGGAATGCTGAGGTTGCTGGTTCGATACCCTGGGCTTGCCTGGTCAAGGCACATATGGAGAGTCTGTCCCTGTCTATCCCTCTCTCTGACTCCTGCTCCTTCCCCGTCCTTCTCTCACTCTCTCTCTTCTCTAAAATGTTTAAGTAAATTTTAAAAATATTTTTAAAAAAAGACAAAGTATACAAGGAGCTTGGCATCATATCAAGCACTCAATGAATGTGAGCTAAAAAAAACAAATTTTTAACTACCGATAAATGCTGATAAATCATTCAAGACCACGGTTCCTTACCGGAAAATTCACAAAGCTGTGGAAAAAAATTTTTTTTCATAAAATAAATTAGCTGCAAAATATAATCCAAAGTGAAGTTGACTATTTGGTAAGTTTAATATGAATATTCATGATGGCACCCAAATTAATATAAATATTCATATACTTTGCTGTAGAAGTACTGTATCAATATTTAGTTACTTGGTACTGCCCCAGGCCCTGCCACCAGTGTTACTCTCAATTCTGAAACATATCTGGCCCCAAGTCTTTCCGAATTAGATAGTGAGCTGGTATCTTGCTAGGGAGAAAAGGGAAGGCTCCTGTTTTTCTAAGTCCATAGTATTTTTCACTTTATGTATCTCAGGAAAGTCCTAAGGAATCCTTCTAGGATTTAAATTCACAGCCCCTTGCTTGATTCCTCAACGAAATATACTCGAGTTGTGGGAGGAAACAGTACTGAGCTTGGAGTCAGCAGACCTGATTTTTTTACCCTTCACAAAGTTTCTCTAGGTCTGTTTCATTATCCCTATGGCAACGCCTAGCAACAGTGCCTGGCATTTACTGGACTCTTCATAAATATATATTGAATAAACACTAAAACGAGGTAGTTTTTCACTCGCAGGTTCTGATTACTTCCTTCCTATTTTTTGGTCCTGTTGCGGGCCGGGGACAATGGCAGCCTGCCCTCTGTGAGTGAGGGCGCAAAGAGGAAAGATAAATCACAGCCTTTTGGACAGCAAGTGACCTAAGCGAGTTACCCCAATGTATTCAACAACTCCCTACAAAGAGGCTGGAGCGCCAATCCTACCCCATGAGTCTCTCCTTAAGAGGGGATATGGTTCTTCCCTCCTCCCCTTTCAACATTTGAAAACAAAATATTCATTGGAATTGGGCTGTCAACTGCACCGAGGAGTCCGGGTACACGACTCAAAACCTCCTCCCGCAAAGTGCGGTGCCAACACAGGCGCAGAACGCAGGTTCCTCTGGCTAGTTCCTCTCCCGCCCGCCCTGGAGGACCGTGGGTGGACGCTCTTGCAGAGCGCCTCTCGCTGGTAGGGGCAGGGTGGGCGGAGCCAGTACCGCCAGGCTGTGGCTACGGAGGGTGGGGACACTCTGGCCCGGCTCTCGGTGGTGCGGGAGCGGGTGGGCGCAGCGGCCGCTCTGGTCGGCGGACGTGCTGCCGAGCAGTCCCGGAAGCGAAGCAGCGATGGCGGAGAGTCCGACTGAAGAGGCGGCGACAGCTACTGCGGGCGCCGGGGCAGCAGGCCCCGGAGCGAGCGGCGTTGCTGGTGTTGTTGGCGTTAGCGGCAGCGGCAGCGGCGGCGGGTTCGGGCCGCCTTTCCTGCCGGATGTGTGGGCGGCGGCGGCGGCAGCGGGCGGGGCCGGGGGACCCGGGAGCGGCCTGGCTCCGCTGCCCGGGCTCCCTCCCTCGGCCGCTGCCCACGGGGCCGCGCTGCTTAGCCACTGGGACCCCACACTCAGCTCTGACTGGGACGGAGAGCGAACCGCGCCGCAGTGCCTACTCCGGATCAAGCGGTGAGCCGGGTTTTTCCTCCCCCAGCCCCGAGCTCTGGGGCTCGACCTTCCCTGCCCCCATCCCTTCCCACCACGGCCCCCACAACCGCTTCGTCTCCGCGCTCCGCTTGCGGCCACCCAGCTGCCAGGCCCACTTGTGACCAGCACGGAGAGTCGGGACAAGCCCCCACTTACCCCGCCCCCAGCCCCACACTCACCAAACCCCTCCTCGAGTGCCCAGGTCCGACCCCGCCCCTCGACAGCCTCCCGTGAGCGCTCAGTCTCCATTCCGGACACCCTCCCCCATACCTCTCGCCCGAAACCCGACCCTTCCGCGCTTCAGTGACACCCCCTCCCGCCCACCGCTCCGCCCCTCTCCCCTCTTCCCACCCTAGCCCTGGTGGATGCTGCTTGGAGTCCCCACCCATCAGGGTCCCTCTCTTCTTGGGCCCCGTTTGTAACACTCACGCAAGCTTGCTTTCCGGCTTCAGACTCTAGACCAGCCTCTCTTTTTATTTCCCGTTTCTTCAAACCTCCTCCATATAGTCCCTTCGGAAGTCTAGATCACTTCCCTCATACACCCACAATCTTCCCTTCAAGCACGTTTCCAGAACCCCAAAGCTGTCCACTGACACACCTGTTCCAGGAACTCAGGCTTCCTCCCCCAGGTCTCACTCTGGCTTGTAATGCCCCACTCGATATTTCTTCCTGTATTTCTAACTTGGGATCATATGGTTTACTTTTCTAAAGTAGATATACCCAATGCAAATATAGGAACAATGTCCTGAGTTCTTTCTGAGCTTGTTTCTTGGGTGTCTGATATTAGATCGTATCATTTAATAGATAATATTTTGCAAATATTCTTAGCACAGTACCTATCGCATAGGAGAATAGTAATGCTTTTTAGCTGCTATTAAACTTGTTTCCTGATGGCCAGACTCGTTCTCCACATGCTGCTCCCAGCACACTCCTCATCTAGGTATTCTTTCCCCCCACTTTCCAAATCCCTTCAGGTGTATCTCTGCCTGCCTTTAAAGATTGTAATGAAAATTAAAAAGCATATTGTGTGTATAAAGTACCTGGCCCAGTGCTTGACTTTAGCCTTTTCCCACCTAGAATGCCCTTTTTTAGACCCTTGCTCACAACGAATCCATTCTAGTTTGTGAGGTATGACCTAGCAATCCTCTCACTTCTGTAGTAGCCACTACATGTCATCTTCCAGATGTGAAGTTCTCAGCGATTTCAGAAGGTCCCCTTCCCGACCTTCAGAGATTTCTGCCCTATTAGTAGTCTCCTGGGTAAGAAGATCATTGCTCCCTGCAATTCTTGTAATTCCCTTGGCAACAAAGGTCCACGGTGGTTTATGGAATTCTTTTTTCAGTGGGGTTGATGGTTCCTCTCTAGTTACTGAAACAATCTTCCTTTAACGTTCAGCTGTAGTACCTGGGGATCCCCAGGCTGGGGAGTGAATGAACTGCCATGTGGGAGGAAGTGAGCGTAAAGGGGATGTGGCTATCCCAGGGTGACATCTGATGCCATTGGGACCTCTGATTTTTCTTTCTCCTCTCCTTCCCCTCCCCCTGAGGAAACAATGCCCCTTTTATAATAATTTGCTTTCTGCCTGCCTGACAGTACTCAGCTGAGATTTCTCAGCCAGCAAGACAGTACAAACATTTGTGGTACCAAGCACCACTTTCTCGAACCCTGGCCTCAATGAGGTGATAACAGCTGTCCTGTTCAAGGGATTCCCCTTTTTTCTCCTCTCCCTCACTCCCTCCCCCGCTCCTCTTGGTGTTATACAGGGATATCATGTCCATTTATAAGGAGCCTCCTCCAGGAATGTTCGTTGTACCTGATACTGTTGACATGACTAAGGTACGTAACTTGCTGGGGTTCGGGATTTGTTGGGAAATTGGGCCCATAACGTTGGAAGAGCCTAAAAGAGATTGTCCAGCTCCCATCTCGGATGGTTACATAGAGAAGAAATCAAGCCCCCAAGAGAGTAAGTGGCTGGCCCAGAGTTACACAGTTAGGTGGAGCAAAGACTTGAACAGGTGTCTTATTAGAGTGCCAGTAGGTCCTGGTTGGCTTGGAAAATTCCAGTTTACACCAATTGTTCCAGCTTAACTATTAATAGGGCACTCTTTCATTCTTAAAAGTGCTCCAGTTTGGATGATAAATTATGTGGTCACCCTGTCCATTGTACTACCCAACTCTTCCCCCATCCTGCCACTCTTGACCTTTAAGTAAGCTGCTATAAATCAGGTGGAGAGAAAGCTGGGGGTAGGGCATGCTTGAGTGAACAGTGTTTGTAGTTAAAGGGTATTGTTTAGGTTCCTAAACTGATGTTGGGGAGGAAAATCAGGTTTCCTAAATCTAGTGTTGACATGAAAACTTATAGTGTCAAATTTCTTAACTGTAGAAATTCAGATTTTGTATTGTTGGTATCTATTTTGTTATGAATAGGTTTCGCTTTCAATTGATTTTTCTTTTTCTTTTTATGTGGTTGGAAATGTTTTTCCTGTGACATTTTGTCCACAGTCAAGTATCTGTTAATATGCTAGTCCCTGGGTTCCTCGGATCAATGCCATGTTGGTACCAGTTAAGCTTGCTATTCCAATGACTTGAGGGCTAAAAGAAAGTCTGGATGTCACTAGGGCATGGTAGGGACTATACACTGACGCATTGGATTGCAGGTCCTCTTTTCGCTTGCTGTTCAAATTCTGAGCAGACTTACGTGCCTAGGAGCCTTTGTAGAGGAAGACTCATAGCTGAGTTCAGGTTAGGGAAATCTCATTCAATATCATGGCTTTAGGAAGAGAGTTGAGTGTTATTTTAAGTGCCATTGCATTTTTTTTTCTTTTTTTTTTTTTCTTTTTCTTTTTTTTGAGTTAACCTACAGTGTTGAGGAAAGTTCTAGGGATGGTCTAATGGCTCCAGTGGACCATGTGTTTTCCCCATTTTTCTTTGTGCCTTTGACATAGCTGGATGCTGCTTGAGTCACATCCTACACAGTAGGTTTGATCCTCTGCAGAGGAAGCAGACAGCGTCGGCCTCCATCACAGCTGTTACTGCCCTGCCATCTGTACCGTTACTGGCCCTGGTGCTGTGGCTTCCCGTCCTTGTCCTCTTTCCCATTCGTCTTACCCCCTCTTTGTGCCACATAAATGGAGGGTGGAGTTGCATCACATGTGTGTTAAAGCTAGGCAAACCCAAACATACATACTCAGAAAAAAGACAGTTCTCATAATTAAACATGCTAGGATAATACTTTATAGATTTGTGTTATATTTTGCCCGTCGATGTTCTACCCATTTGTTATACATACTGATCAGAGAAGTTTGGGCAAAAATCATGCTTTAAGGGAGTTTTAAGAATACTTAAGGATGATTTTGACTAGATTGAATTTTCACCTTGGGCTCTACCTTTAGAATGTAACCATTGACTATAATAGGATTTCTTAAAATTCCAGAAATACTAGTATGAGTGAGTATAGGCTGTTCATTCTGCTGCACAGATAGATATAGGATATGGAATACAGATACTAGATGAAGGTCCTGCTTCTGGCGTGGGTAGCAAGTGGAAGCCAGGAGGGGTTGGGATGGGACATCACCTCACAATTTTGAGATGGGGTTTTATTTTGCAGATTCATGCATTGATCACAGGCCCATTTGACACTCCTTATGAAGGGGGTTTCTTCCTGTTCGTGTTTCGGTGTCCGCCCGACTATCCCATCCACCCACCTCGGGTCAAACTGATGACAACGGGCAATAACACAGTGAGGTTTAACCCCAACTTCTACCGCAATGGGAAAGTCTGCTTGAGTATTCTAGGGTAAGAGGAGACTTCTAAGTGGCCAAGTTGGTTGTTAGCAAATAATTACTCTAGGCCAGCCTTTATCAACCGGGGTTTCTCATCTGAACTAGAGCACGGAAGATAACTGGAGTGTATATTTCCTTGATTCTCCCCAGGATGGTTCATGACTAGTCCCATTCCAGGTATAGAAGAGAAGTGAATCCCTTACATGCAGTGGATGCCTTAGTGAAACGGTTCTCCCTGAGCAGGTAGCACCTAGGAACTTGTAACCATGCCAGTTCTGGGGCCCTACCCTAGACTTCCTGTATCAGAAGCTCTAGGACCGTGGTCTAACAATCTATGTCATAAAAGCCCTTCAGATCATTCTGGCGTGCCCTCCAGTTTGAGAACCACTCCCTTAGGGCATCAGGGCTTAATTCTTTTCCGATCAGGTTGAGAAAGGCTGCAGATCTGTGCCATTCAAGATTGTGGGTGTCTTATTTCTGAAGTCAGTGAGTGGCTTTGGAGGTGGCGGTGGTGATGATGATGATGATGATTATGATATTTTAACAACTGAATGGAAAATGTCTGAGGTTGAAAATCACATCACATACAAAGCACAGAAGTTTTTAAGTACATTTTGTTTCTGTGTGCTCCCGAGATTTTCCTTCATATAGTTCTCATCCATTCCTTTTCATTGCCTCAGGGGGTTAACATTTCAGAATGAAATGTCTTGTAGTATAGCTTGGATTGGTCTTTTTAGTGTGGTCTGAATTGCCCTGGGCAGAGAGCAAGTGTAGGTTACACGTGAGAAAGTTGCCCAAACTGATGATTGTTTTCTTTCTTCCTGTGCAACAGTTTCTGGGTTTGTGTCAGGATAAGACAGCTGACACAGACTGAAACATCATTTTTTTTTTAATCTCTGACCTAGGGATATGTTCTGTGATTGTGGCAGTGAGGAAGTTTGTCCTTCATCTCACTAGGGTGTATAAATTGTTTGTGCTGGTAGGATGGTGGTCTGTGTAACCCACAGTGGTAAGGAAATTTAGTTGTCTTCTGTATGAGGTTTGTTTGGGAAAGTGTTTTGCATTAGGTTCTCCTTCATTAGGCCAATATAAAACTGTCTTGATCAAACACACCAGCGCACAGTAGAAATAGGGGAAGTCAGATGGTAGGGTAAAGTGGCAGAAGTAGGTTGGGTGGAAAAGGAGAAGCTACCCTGAAATTCAAAATTTGCCACAAATAATCAGAGTGGAAAACTCCCATGCATTTTTTGGTGACTATATTCACGTTATCAGCCTCATTTCTTTCCACTCAACCTAGAAAAAAATATTGGGCTGACTTTCCGACAAAAGAAATTTAGTGGAAGTTTACCTACCATGTTGACTTGAATTCACAAATATCTGAAGCCTTAGTCCAAAGTTGACCATTTGAGGGGAAGCAAAGCTGAGAACAGGTTGAGAGGCACCCAAGAGCAAGAGCTGATGAAGTCACTGATCTGCATCGCTTACTGGGGCTTTCTCAAGTCCAGGGGGAAGGGAGTTGGCGGTTAACCTGAAGAAGCAGTCCTGGCTCAGGCTGTGTTCCGCTTCCAGTTCGGTGCCATCTCGTCATCTAAAAGGAAATGTCATTAATGTCCAGCTTGCCCGCTTCCTCTGAATACTCGATCAGATTTATGAAAGAGACGAGCAGTTTTGGTGTTTCTCTCTTAGTCAAGTTGTTTTTCATGTTTCCAGACCCTCCACAATCTAGAACAGGGGTCTCAAACTCGCGGCCCGCCGAACAATTTTGTGCGGCCCGCAGACTAATCCACGGGCTTACTTAATTTTATCCAAAATATTTTGAACTTCGTGGATTAGTCTGCAGGCCGCACAAAGCCGAGAGTTTGAGACCCCTGATCTAGAAGTACCTTCATGTCTTGAGGCAGAGTTTTGTAGTCTTCAGAGAATTTGACACTCCTTGGGGGCTTGATGAAGGACTAAATCCCTGATCATCAGCCCCACCACATGGCCTCTAACCAGATGGCTTCAGTCTCTGTGCCTCTATGCTCAGCTTCTCTCTCCGCACTAATTCCATCACATCCATAAAATAAATAAGCTCTTTGAGATCACAGAGGGTAACATTTTGACTCCCTTTGGATCTGTTTTCTTACCTTATATTTTTTCATTCTGATGAATAGAACCTTCCCTGGCTATTGTACTATTTCTTTTCTAGCCCAAAGAAAATCTCTTTAAAGTTACCTTGCTTGCTTTACTCTTTTCTTTTGCCCCACTTGATAAGAGGATTAGGCATTTAACTCATTTCTGGTGAATGAGGGTGAGACAGAGGCTGGGAAATTCCAGAGTGTTAATAGTGAAAAAGAAACGTTGAGTCACTTAACGCTGTGCTTGCTAGGCGTCAGCGTCCTTAGACGCTGGTCTTTCTGTGGCAGCCTTTCCCGTCTCTCTCTGCCTCATCCCTCTTCCATTCCCTCTGATGTGTTTTGCAGTACGTGGACTGGCCCTGCCTGGAGCCCAGCCCAGAGCATCTCTTCTGTGCTTATCTCCATCCAGTCCCTGATGACTGAGAACCCCTATCACAATGAGCCTGGCTTTGAGCAGGTAAGGCTGGGTGGGCCCAGCTCTGGGTTGTGGATTATTGGGTTTTAAGAGATCTGAGAAGTCTGCTTGAGGGTTTTTGTTTTGTTTTAAACTTGGCTTAATCCCATGTATTAAACTTGTCACTATGAGAAAAAAGAGCTGGCGTGTATGCTCCTCATTAATGAATTTTTTCCCTTGTAAATTACAGTAACACTGTCTAGTTATTTCCATTTGACTTGAATTAATTTACCATGTAGAAGTCAGAGGAGTCATTTGGAAATTGATTCTGAGGCTGCTTTGGGGGCTCTTGTATCCAGAGTTCTTTATGCCTCCATTCTCCAGTGTCCCTTTGAGGTGATCTCTAGTGACTACTGCCCAGCCAGACATTCTTTTGTAGTGACTCAATACAAGTTGACTGTTGAGCAATGTGCATTTGAAAATTTGCATGTAATTTTGACCATAGTGAGTTCTTTTTTTTTTCATAGTGGGTTCTTTGCATTTACCAGTTCAATCAACTATGAATGAAAACAATATTTTTGATCCATGGTTGGGAATGCAAAGATACTGGGGTTTTTTAGTGAGAGAGAAAGGAAGGGAGAGAGATGAGAAGCATTAACTCATAGTCGGTACCTTAGTTGTTCATTGATTGCTTTCTCATATGTGCCTTGATGGAGGGGTGCTCCAGTCGAGCCAGTGGCCCCTTGCTCAAGCCAGCAACCTTGGGGTCATGTTTGTGGTCCCGTGCTCAAGCCAGTGACTTTGAGTTTTCAAACCTGGGTCTTCAGTGCCCCAGGCCTGCGCTCTATCCACTCTGCCACCACCTAGTCAGGCAGCAGAGATATTGTTTTTGATCTGTTGTTGATTGAATCCACAGCTGCAAAACCTGAAGATGAAAAGGGCCAACTGGTTTACTGAAAATAAGTCCATGGAGAAGTAGACCCCATACAGTTCAACCCTGTTCTGTCCAAGGTCAACTGTACCATTCATTAGCTAGGGTAAGAATATTTAGTCAGCGTCACCAAGGAGAAAGTAGAAGAAATTCATATTTTTCTAGAATATGTTATATGACAGACACTGCCAAGTTTTTATGTATAATATCTCATTTAATCTTCATACCTGCTCTGTGATGTAAGTATTGTTACCCTCATTTTCAAGTAAGGTAATAGTGGCTTAGTGGGGCTAATGAACTTTCTCAAGGACACACCAGATCAGGAGGTCAGGATAGGACCCAGGATTTGCCCTGGAGCCCAGAGTTTCTCCATTGTGCCAAAGTACCGGCCAGGATTAATCATGAAGTAGGAAAATAGTTCCAGTGATATTCTACCAAAATGATAACTCAGTCTAGCCAATTAAAACAGCTTTAAATTTGAAATTATTTGAGATAACACTAACATTGATGATTCTTCTATAGACCAGAACAAAGGGAAAGATGAACCAAAATTATTCCCTAAGTCAGTAGTTTTCAACCACTGATCTATGGACCAGCACAAAATTTCTGGCAGACCAGCATTGGCCCATGGACTGGTAGTTAAAAAATACTGCCCTAAGCCTGCGGAGGACCCGGGTTCGATTCCCGGCCAGGGCACACAGGAGAAGCACCCATTTGCTTCTCCACCCCTCCACCGCACTTTCCTCTCTGTCTCTCTCTTCCCCTCCCGCAGCCGAGGCTCCATTGGAGCAAAGATGGCCCGGGCGCTGGGGATGGCTCCTTGGCCTCTGCCCCAGGCGCTAGAGTGGCTCTGGTCGCAATATGGCGACGCCCAGGATGGGCAGAGCATCGCCCCCTGGTGGGCAGAGCGTCGCCCCTGGTGGGCGTACCGGGTGGATCCCGGTCGGGCGCATGCGGGAGTCTGTCTGACTGTCTCTCCCTGTTTCCAGCTTCAGAAAAATGAAAAAAAAAAAAAAAAAAAAATACTGCCCTACACTGAGGTACATCACCCTCAGGCACTAAAAATAGCTCAGTACTTGAATATCAGTCCCAGGCAAGGTTGCTGGTGGATCCTGACTGGGTGCATGTGGCAGTATCCCCATCCCTCTCACTTGAAAAAAAAGAAAAGGAAAGGAAAATGCTGCCCTAAACTATCCTGTATTTGATTAAAGGAGTTGGTAGAAATGAAAATAGACCTCATTGGCTAACCAGGAAGCTGATTTTTACATCTTGTTTGGAAATTCAAAAGCTGTGACTTATATTTTTAATACTTTCAAATGTTCTTGTTTCATAGCACCGTCTTGCCTGGTAGTTTTTTTCAGTTCTCTAGGCAGAAAGAAATGCCAGACTGTTCTGTTCGTTAAACAGTTAGGTCCAAATAACTTATTTCCTTTTTAAATGGCTATGATGGTCTGACCTGTGGTAGGTAGCACAGTGGATAAAGCATTGACCTGGAATGCTGCGGTCGCCAGTTTGAAACTTTGATCTTGCCTGGTCAAGGCACATATGGGAGTTGATGATTGATGCTCCTCCTTGCTTCTCTCTCTCTTCCCCCCCCCCTTTCTTTCTCCTTCCCTCTCCCCTTCCCCCTCTCTCTCTCCCTCACTCTCTTTCCCTTCCTTCCTCCTTCCCTCCCTCTCTCTCTCTCCTCCCTCTCTAAAATGAATAAATTTTAAAAAATTAAATAGCTATAATGACGTAATTATATGATGTATACACCTGTTGGGTACCATACAACTTTTAAAGTCTTGGAACCAGATAGAATCCACCACCCTCATTTCAGTTCCCCACTGTTTTCATATCTACCTGCTGTTTTATCACTCTAGTGACTGAAAATCCAGCCTCTCAAAGATAATATGTCATTGAAAGGAATATAGTGCTGTTAAAACTGAATTACCTACCTCAAGCTAGTAGTTTGCATGCTGTTTGACTGGTGTTGAAGACTGGTTTTCCTCAAAAATTTACAAGGTCTCACAGCGCCCCCTTGCTTTTGTTGCCATGCATTTCAGGAACAGTAATAGTAGGCTGAAGGTGTATATCTCTTTCCTATTCATGTTTTTATCAGAGGCCAAGACTCCTAATTGACCAGAGTTAGTTGGTAGGAGGAGCTTTGGAGAGCAAAAGAAGAGTTAGGGTAGGGGAGGCGGGACTCCCTTCTGTTCACACCCAACACATTCATCTCAGCTTTCAAGATCAAAAGTTGGAGTTTTCTTCTGAAAATTTCAAGTGCTCCTTCTGATAGATTCAAAATAGTTGAATCAGTGATGGTAGAATCCTATAGCTGTGTAAAGAAGTTAAGCAGGAAGCATCCTGATATATATGGGCTTTCTAGACTCAGACTCCTAACATTATTTATGTATAATTGGTTATTTCCTACTTAATCCTTCCCGTGAAAATTTCAGGCTTCGGAAAATTTGATGGATCTAGTTTGCTGTTTCTAAGTCAAATGACCCAACAGAGGATGGGTATTAGGTATGCCTGGAGGGAGGTAAACTGTCTCAGAACTGAAGACCTAGTTGCTTTTTAGTGGGTCTGCCATACAATGGGAAAAGTGTCCTCTTAGTTCATTTGTTTGGGTCACATGCCCCATACTAATCCTGAAGTCTCTTCATATTGGCTTTTCTCTTTGCCTGAACTTTGTACTTCGATGCTATGGTGTCTGTCGCATTACAGGAGAGACATCCAGGAGACAGCAAAAATTATAATGAATGTATTCGGCATGAGACCATCAGAGTGGCGGTCTGTGACATGATGGAAGGAAAGTGTCCCTGCCCTGAACCCTTACGGTATGTGTCCAGAGAACCCACTGGGTAATTGTATTCCTTTTGGAGATTGAGCTGGTTCAAACCTTTGAGAACTTCTGGGGCAAAGTCCAGTGTTGGGCACCAGAGGGAGACAGAGAAGAAGCAAGTGATTTAAAAGCATGTGCTTTTCACACTTTTAAAGAGAACATGGCTGCCCCTGGCTGGGTAGGTCAGTTGCTTAGAGCATCATCCAAATACACCCAAGTTGTGGGTTTGAAACCTCATCAGGGCACATACAAGAATCAACCAGTGAATTTACAAGTGAAGCAACAAATCAGTATTTCTTTCTCTCTACCTCTCTACCTCTCTGCCTCCACCTCCTACCCTCCCTCCCTTCCTTCTGTCTAAAATCAACAAGTAAAAAGCAAGTGGCTAAGGGTTCCCCAAGAGGAAATTCAGAGAGCGCGTCTGTGTTCTTGGAGAGTGTCCGGCCTCACAGGAAAGATGTAGTCCGTGCCCTCAGGGCGCCCCAGTCCTCAAGGATGTGGACATGTCAGAACTACAGCTGTTCTACAGCCAGATGAGGTGTAACACACTCTTTTTTCCGGGATAGTTTGGTTTTTTGTTTAGATTTTATTTATTGATTTTAAAGCAAGGGGAGAGAGAGAGGCAGGGTGGAGGAGTGGGAAGCATCAACTTGTAGTTGCTTTTCGTGTGCGCCTTGACCAGGCAAGGCCGGGGTTTCCAGCTGTGACCTCAGCATTCCAGGTCAACTCTATCCAGTGTGCCACCACAGGCCAGGCACAAACCCATTTTTTAAATTTAGAAAATTAAACTTAACAGGGTGACATTGATCAATAAGAGTACATAGGTTTCAGGTAAATGTTTCTATTGCATTTGAACTATTGATTATATTGTATACCCATCACCCAAAGTCAAATCATTTTCTGTCACTATATATTTGTCCCTCTACTCCCTCCTACCCCCTCCCCCAAAGCCCCTTGCCCCTGGTAACCACTTCACTTTTATCTTATGTCCATGAGTCTCAGTTTTGTATCTCATCTTTGTGTAAAATCATGCAGTTCTTAGCTTTTCTGGTTAATTTATTTCATTCAGTATAATGTTCTCCAGGTCCATCTATGTTGTTGTAAATGGCAATATGTCGTCATTTCTTATGGCTGAGTACTATTCTATTGTATATGTGTACCACATCTTTTTTATCCAGTACTCTATCGAAGGACACTTTGGTTGTTTACATGTCTTAGCCACTGTGAATAATGATGTGACAAACCCATTTTTTAGTGTTCAAGTTTATTTCTAAGTGTTAAAACTAGAACAAAATCAGGAGTTAATGAAACAAACTTCCTTGGAGAATTTCAAGTATGGATTGGAATTAGTGGTGGCCTCTGGAAAACAAATGAGATTGAGCAAGACATGAGTTGAAGTTGGGGTCGAATGACTGGTATTAACAGTCACTCTCATTTTATAATTTCTAAGTTATAAGGGAAATCGACCATTGGCTTGGGATCTCTAGCTGTTTAATTTGATGTTTTGATGTTAAGCTTAGACGGTAAAATGGTAACCCCCCGCCCCCTTGTTCCTAACTGAAGCTTCTCTGCTGGTTTTCCAGAGGGGTGATGGAGAAGTCCTTCCTGGAGTATTATGACTTCTATGAGGTGGCCTGCAAAGATCGCCTGCACCTTCAAGGCCAGACTATGCAGGTAATGTAGCCCCTGCTCTTGACTCCAAAGACCTTCCAGCAGACCGTGTGAAGGCCCCTCCCCCCAAGGGTGACATCCTCATCTCTCCTAGAACTCAGAGCCAAAAGGAAGCTGGTTCAGCTGAGTAGCTGAGGCCCAGAGAGTAGACTGACTTGCATAAAGCCATATGGAGTTTGTTCTAAGTCCCTGGCGTAAAGTAGGTACTCATGAGTAGAATCTGAATCATCCTTTCTGGCCTGGAACTCTTCCCTTCTTGGTCCATAGTCTTCAAACCAAGAACATTCAGCTCTCTCAGAATCTTAAGGATTATAACAGTCATCTCTTGAAATTCCATCCCTAGCTCTGAGGGGAACTAAGAGATAGAAGGCTTAGAGAAGTTTTGTATATGTAGTGTTATATGTTAAAAGATTTCTCTTATAGGATGGTAACCAGTTTATTCATTCTCTGCCTCTACTGGGGAAATGTGCTTCTGCTTCCAATAAGAATGCAGAACTTCAGTCTTGTGTTTTTTTGTGGGTTTTTTTAAATTTTTATTTATTTGTTTATTCATTTTAGAGAGGAGAGGGAGAGGAGAGACAGAGAGAGGAGAGAGAAGGGGGGGAGGAGCTGGAAGCACCAACTCCCATATGTGCCTTGACCAGGCAAGCCCAGGGTTTCGAACCGGCAACCTCAGCATTTCCAGGTCGACGCTTTATCCACTGCGCCACCACAGGTCAGGCCATCAGTCTTGTTTTAAAGAGAGGTTCTTATTAAACCAAATTTCAAATAGGTTCCTATATAAAAAACCTCACTGGCAAGAAGGTGAGAACCCTTAGACTTGAAGAACACGTTATTGTGTCTTTTTATTTTTTAATTAATTAATGGTGGTCTTGCTTAGAAATATGGTGAGTTGGGTAAGTGACTAAGACCTCTTAAGGTGCTCTCCAGCTCTTCTTGGGTTCTTCCTGCCCCTCCCCCCAGCACCATCAGGAATAGGAGTTGCTTAGAAATGTTAGTTTCCCTATCCCTCCTTCAAGGAATTCCCACCCACCTGCCACATTTAAATTCAAAAGGCAAGGCCAGCTCAGAGTGTATCAAAGATGAAGCAGGCAGTGGTTTGTTCCCCATCAGGGATTCTCATTGCTGGTATCCTGCGGCATTTCCAATGTTCAGTCTATTAAGGAAAAACAACTCGTGGTAAGGGAAGGAAAGGGAGGAGCAGCATCTGGGGAGGAGAGCAGGGAAAATGGAGCCAATGATGAAAGAAGGAAGACTTGGAAAATTTGTAGCTCCAGGGTAAGTGGAAATGTAAACCTCGTAAGTGAAAAATGTGTGCTATAGTCACAGTGACTGTGTAACTTGCGTCCACTGGTCCCCAATCTTTTTTTTTTTTTTTTGTATTTTTCTGAAGCTGGAAATGGGGAGAGACAGTCAGACAGACTCCCGCATGTGCCCGACCGGGATCTACCCGGCACACTCACCAGGGGCGACGCTCTGCCCACCAGGGGGCGATGCTCTGCCCCTCCGGGGCGTCGCTCTGCCACGACCAGAGCCACTGTAGCGCCTGGGGCACAGGCCAAGGTGCCATCCCCAGCGCCCGGGCCATCTTTGCTCCAATGGAGCCTTGGCTGCGGGAGGGGAAGAGAGAGACAGAGAGGAAGGGGGGGTGGTGGAGAAGCAAATGGGCGCTTCTCCTATGTGCCCTGGCCGGGAATTGAACCCGGGTCCCTCGCACGCCAGGCCGACGCTCTACCACTGAGCCAACCGGCCAGGGCTGGTCCCCAATCTTGAAGGTAATATGTAGGCAGTTGTGTAGGAGTTTATGTGGGAGCAGACAGATTGTGAGAATGAAAAATCATATGCCTTTTTGTGACTGCCAGTGAAAGGTCTCCACGTGTTTGAACCCTGGCCATACTACTTGGCTGCTGTATTCCCTAAGTAATATTTTATTTTATTTTATTATTTTTACAGAGACACAAAGAGAGGGATAGATAGGGACAGACAGACAGAAACGAAGAGAGGTGAGAAGCATCAATCATCAGTTTTTCAATGCGACACCTTAGTTGTTCATTGATTGCTTTCTCATATGTGCCTCGACCGTGGGGCTACAGCAGACCGATTAACCCCTTGTTCAAGCCAGCGACCATAGGTCCAAGCTGGTGAGCTTTGCTCAAACCAGATGAGCCCGCACTCAAGCTGGTGACCTCAGGGTCTCGAACCTGAGTCTTCCACATCCCAGTCCATCGCTTTATCCACTGCACTACTGCCTGGTCAGGCCCTAAGTAACATTTTAAATTCCTTTTTTTATATCTCTACCCCAAGCATAGTTATTTTTGGACTTTAAGGACAGTGTGTAATGTT
The DNA here is from genome assembly GCF_036850765.1 of Saccopteryx bilineata. NCBI lineage: Eukaryota > Metazoa > Chordata > Mammalia > Chiroptera > Emballonuridae > Saccopteryx > Saccopteryx bilineata. Next base: position 377,581,368 of record NC_089491.1, read on the forward strand.
TGGAGGGTTTTTTTTAAGATTTTATTTATTGATTTTACAGAATAAGGAGATGGGGAGCAAGAAGTGTCTATTCATAGTTGCTTCACTTTAGTTGTTCATGATTGCTTGTTGTATGTGTCTTAACCAGGCAAGCCCAGGGTTTCGAACCAGCAACCTTAGCGTTCCAGGTCAATGCTTTAACCCTGCGCCACCACAGGGCAAACATGTTTGGAGACCTTTGATCTAGAATGACGAGGACTAGGATCAAGGGTAGGTGGTCATGGCATGATACCCAGAAACCTGGACAGGAATAGGGTGATTGGTCCCTAGGGAAAAAAAGTACAGGTGCTTATCAAGAAGTCAGAACTGCCTGACCGGGCGGTGGCACAGTGGATAGAGCGTCAGACTGAAATGCGGAGGACCCAGGTTCGAGACTGCGAGGTCGCCAGCTTGAGTGCAGGCTCATCTGGTTTGAGCAAAGCTCACCAACTTGGACCCAAGGTCGCTGGCTTGAGCAAGGGGTTACTCGGTCTGCTGAAGGCCCGCGGTCAAGGCACATATGAGAAAGCAATCAATGAACAACTAAGGTGTCACAAGGAAAAACTGATGATTGATGCTTCTCATCTCTCTCCGTCCCTGTCTATCCCACTCTCTCTCTGTAAAAAAAAAAAAAAAGCCTGACCAGGCCGTGGCGCAGTGGAAAGAGCGTCGAACTGGGATGCAGAGGACCCAGGTTTGAGACCTCGAGGTCGCCAGCTTGAGCGTGGGCTCATCTGGTTTGAGCAAAAGCCCACCAGCTTGGACCCAAGGTCGCTGGCTCCAACAAGGGGTTACTCGGTCTGCTGAAAGCCCGCAGTCAAGGCATATGTGAGAAAGCAATCAATGAACAACTAAGGTCTCACAAGGAAAAACTGATGATTGATGCTTCTCATCTCTCTTCGTTCCTGTCTGCTGTCTGTCTCTGTCTATCCCTCTCTCTGACTCTCTCTCTGTCCCTGTAAAAAAACAAATTACCTGGCCCTGGCAGGACAGTTCAGTTGGATAGGAGCATTGCCCTGATACACCAAGGTTGTGGGTTTGATTCCCGGTCAGGGCACATACAAGAATCAACCAATGAATGCATAAATATCCCTCTACCCCTCTCCCTTCCTCTCTAAAATTAATTTTTTTTTTAAATGCCTTTTTTTTTTGCCTGGCCTGTGGTGGTACAGTGGAGCATGAGTGTCAGCATGGAGCACTGAGGACTCCAGTTCACAACTCTGGGCTTTCCTAATCAAGGCACATATGGGAGTTGATGCTGCCTGTTCCTCCCCATTCTCTCTTTCTCTCCTCTCTAAAAAATGAATTAAAAAAAATGGTCTAGGCCTGACCTGTGGTGGCACAGTGGATAAAGCGTCGACCTGGAAATGCTGAGGTCGCCGGTTAAAAACCCTGGGCTTGCCTGGTTAAGGCACATATGGGAGTTGATGCTTCTAGCTCCTCCCCCCTTCTCTCTCTCTGTCTTTCTCTCCTCTCTCTCCCTCTCTGTCTCTCGCCCTCTCTCTCTCTCCTCTCTAAAAATGAATAAATAAATAAAAACATTAAAAAAAAAAAAATGGTCTACCGGAAAGTTCTGTCCGTTTTTGGAATAAAACGAAATACAAATTTTTCTTACTGTCAATAAACTTTATTAAATAATATAATTGCCATTATTATTAATGATTTCTTGCCAGCGTGAGGGCAATTTGTATATCCCATTTTTGAAAAATGTTTTATCTTTTGATGCCAAAAATTGAACCAGTACTTGTTTGATATCTTCTTCATTTTTGAATTTTTTGCCCTTCAAAAAATTTTGTGCCTGACCTGTGGTGGCGCAGTGGATAAAGCATCGATCTGGAATGCTGAGGTCGCTGATTCGAAACCCTGGGCTTACCTGGTCAAGGCACATATGGGAGTTGATGCTTCCTGCTCCTCCCCTCTTCCCTCCCTCTCTCTCTCTCTCTCTCTCTCTCCTCCTTCTCTCCTCTCTAAAATGAATAAAATCTTAAAAAAATAATAAATAAACAAAAAATTTTGTAAGGACAAAAACAAGTGATAGAGGGTGCTAAGTCTGGGGAATATGGTGGATGTGACAGACATGCTTCTGTAGCATTTCTTCCTTGTTGAAATTTGTAAAAATTACAGTGGCGTAAATGAACTTTATCAGTAGCCATGGGTACACTATCACTTCACACATAAGACTAACGTGGCCTGACCAGGTGGTGGCGCAGTGGATAGAGCATCGGATTGGGATGTGAAGGACCCAGGTTCGAGACCCTGAGGTCGCCCACTTGAGCACCGGTTCATCTGGTTTGAACAAAGCTCACCAGCTTGGACCTGAGGTTGCTGGCTCAAGCAAGGGGTTACTTGGTCTGCTGAAGGCCCTCCGGTCAAGGCACATATGAGAAAGCAATCAATGAACAACTAAGGTATCACAACAAAAAAACTGATGATTGATGCTTCTCATCTCTCTCCATTCCTGTCTGTCCCTCTCTCTTACTCTGTCTCTGTAAATAAATAAATAAATATCTTAAAAAGAAAGACTAACGTGAATCAACTTTGTTTTAGTTAATTTGCTACATCAGTATGTATACATTAAGTGATAAAAATAGAGAGGCACACATGTGCCAAATAAACGTGCTTACGTGTCGAAACTTGTGATAGAAACAGACAGAACTTTCCGGTAGACCTACAAAAAATATATATATATATTTTTTTGGTGATAGAAGACAGGAAAGGAGAGAGATGAGAAGCATCAGTTCTTCATTGTGGCACCTTAGTTGTTCATTGATTGCTTTCTCATATGTGCCTTGACCAGGGGTCTACAGCAGAGCGAGTGACCCCTTGCTCAAGCCAGTGACCTTGAGCTTCATGCCAGCAAACTTTGGGCTCAAGCCAGCGACCATAGGTCATGTCTATGATCCCATGCTCAAGCCAGCAACCCCACACTCAAGCTGGTGAGCCCACACTCAAGCTGGCAACCTTGGAATTTTGAACCTGGGTCTTCCGCATCTCAATCCAACACTCTTATCTACTGCGCCACCGCCTGGTCAGGCAAAATAAAATCTAAAAAAAGGGGGGGAAAATGCCCTTTTTGACTCTGGCCAGTATCTCAGTGGATCGAACGTTGGCCTGGCGTATGGATGTCCCAGGTTCAGTTCTTGGTCAGGACATGCAGGAGAAGCAACCACCTGCCCCTCCCCCTCGTTTCCCTCCCACAGCCAGTGGCTCGATTGTTCACCAGTGACTCCATTGTTCAAGCATGGCCCTGGGTACTGAGGTTAGCTCCATCTGAGCGTAACAGCTTCAGGTGCTAAAAATGGCTCAATACTCAATCATTGTCCCCAGATGGGGTTGCCAGGTGGATCCCAGTCAGGGTGCATGTGGGAGTCTGCCTCACTATCTCCCTTTCTCTTAACTACAAAAAAAAAACAAAAAACCTTTTTGAGTACAGTTAGGTCCTCACTTAATGTTGAGTTCTTGAAACTGCTACAAAACAACCTACTGTATAACAAAACCAAGTTTACCATAGGCTAATGGATAAAAACAGGAGTTAAGTTCCTAGGCATCTCATCATTGTTATAACAAAGACATTAAACCAAAGCATTGTCACTCAAGGACCTGCTATATAGAGAATGAAGGATAATTTTCCCCTCCTATGATTTTGAGGTTAAATGAAAACAGGCACAGTTATTACAGCTCTGATCTTGAATTTCTCTTCCCCTTTTATCTTGCCTTTAGTGTTCTACCTTCTGTATATTGGCTTGTTTTTGAGGAATGCAAACACATTTGAATGTTGGCCTAAGCCAGACCGTTTGGGGCAGTAAATGTGCCATAATATTCCTGAACACAGATAATGTAGTCAGCTGCTCAGAGCTGTCTATGCTGTGTCCTTCTCTGTTCCTATTGACTCAAAAGTTGAGCATGGGTTTCGTATGGGCCCAAAGCTGCTATCTCTAGGGTGAGCCATCCAGACTTGCATGTTCCATCCTCCTGTCTCCTTTCGCCCACAGGACCCTTTTGGAGAGAAGCGGGGCCACTTTGACTACCAGTCCCTCTTGATGCGCCTGGGACTGATTCGTCAGAAAGTGCTGGAGAGGCTCCATAATGAGAACGCCGAAATGGACTCTGACAGCAGCTCTTCTGGGACAGAGACAGACCTGCACGGGAGCCTGAGGGTTTAGACCCTGCTCCCCTGTCCCTTCCCCCCACTCGAGAGTCCCAGCAGAGTTCCTTTCCCTACCCCAGGGATGGAGAGGCACTGTGTATCTCCCTCCAACGTGACGTCATCCTGCAAGATGGCAGGAACCAAGCAAGCTTGGATCCCAGGGTGTGGGAGTGGGGAAGCTGTTCCCAATCTGACCTCCTTGGTTCTCGAGCATCTGGGGCTCTGTTCATCCTATATCAGGGGCCAAGGTACCTATGCAGGAGCACCTAGGGCGAGGGCCTCTGGCAAAAACAAAACAACCAACACACCTCTCCACAGGGCCAGCTCCTTACGGATAGGTGGGAGACAGAACTTGCAGTTCCAAGAGGGAGTATGCCCAAGTGATTTACGGGGTATCTGGAAGGGAGCTTGGGGTGGAGGGCTGTCTGTGACACTTGAGCAGTCTGGGTGGTTGTCTGTCTTGTCTGTCTTCAGTCTTGAAGCAGGGCTTCCCAATGCCCTTTTCCTCCTTGCCTCTGCCTCCACTATTTCCCATGGGCCAGCGTAATTTTGTTTTCCCTATTTATAGTCACTGTTCTAGACAGACCAAAGAGAAGGAACAGTGGTGGGATCTAGGCTGCTGATAAGTTAGCTTTATCTAGCACCTGAGCACCTTTCTCTCCTGTCGCCCATTCCCTCAGCCCTTTCTAGATTTCAGACAGAAGGTAAATGTAATGGGGCTGAACTGAGGTCTTGGCAAAGCCTGCACAGATACCACAGAAAGCTGAAAATGCGGGGTTCCCCCCCAAATAATTGATTTGAAGTCCCCAGCTCAGGCAGCTGCTGGGTTTATGGGATTAGAGCCACTGCATAAAATAGTCTGTTACAGATTTTCATAAATACTATTCAGAATGAGGGGTATTTCTCTTGGGTGGGGTGAGGGGGGAGGCTGATGCTAGTCCTATTGTATTTTGTTTGGCTGTCCTTGTGTATTTCACCCCAGCTTGTAGTCCCCCTTCCTCACTTCAAGGTGCAGGGACTAGTGGGAAGCAAGGGTAGCCAATGATAGGAGATTGGGGCTGGAGCTATGGAGGTTCCTTCCCTTCTCTCCCCTTGCCCTTCCCCCTCCCATGTGCTCTGTCACTGGCTCTGATGGGTGTCCGCCTGGCTGTGTTGCTTATCTGTATTTAGCTGCAGTGATCCTTTAGCTGGTTGGCTCAGAAAAATATGCTTTAGGTGCCCTGTGATACTGGGCATCGAGGGAATCCATCCTCCCCCTTTTTGATGTGTTCTCCCTGTGTTACCCAGATTCTTATGGCTCCCAGTAGGGTCTTGGTGATCTGTGTGACAGCCCCTGCCCCCCCCTCCCTGTCAGTATCCAGCCACATGCAAGGGAGAGGATAACTTGTATCTGCTCTGCCAGCTGCTATGGAGGCCTCTGCCATGTGGATCATGGGACTTCCTCGGGAGAGTTGGGAAGGGGGTAGGACACAAAGGATAATGTCCTGCTTGGGAGGGCAGGAAGCAAAGAAACTGGACAGGAAGTGGGTCTGGGGAATGGAAGTTTATCTTGGCTATCTAAAGGCTGAGTCTTCACAGGGAGACAAAAAGGCACCTTGCTTCCAATTTCCCTCTTCCATTCTGGGAGCTAGTACAGGGCTTAGAATGCCCTTGGTCTGTTGGTCCAGTGTTCTGTCATCCATTTAAGTGTTCCCACTTCAAGTGACAATCCTCTCCTTGGCCCTGCCATGGGCAGAGCATGTCTGGCATACTGGCCTGACTTTTACGCCCTAATCTTGAGTTGAGGAAATATATGCACAGGAGTCAAAGAGATGTCTTTATATCTGATTGTACATAAACGAAGTTTTTTTTTTCCTTTTTGGTGCAATAGTTTGTTTGGCAGGAGGAGGCGCCTATGGGTGTGGGAGGGCTTGTGCAAAGGAAGAATGGGATATTGATGACGACACATCTTGCCTAGGCCAGAAACTGACAGAAAGTAAGTGCTCAGTGTATTGTCTGAAGCTAAAAGCCAGTTACATGTGGGTAGGGACAGGACTACTGGTAACAAGTTTCCCACCAACCAGAAAGAGGGTCTTTTATTGAGGCGGTAGCTCTGGCAGTCAAGGAGAGGAATGCCATCCTAGTCACAGTTGCTTCCAAAGAAATACCTGTTCAGAAGCTGGAAAGGGAGCATGGCCTACATGAACAGAGGTAAAGATGTGCTTAGGCTCTATCCTCTGCTAAGGGAAGTATGTCTTAGTATGGATAACCCATTGGGCTTTGTTTTCTGTACTAGACCAGCCCTTAGGAATTTAGCATTCAGATTGAAAACTGCTTTAAGCCTTCCTGCTGAATAGCCACCTTTCCTACTGCTATTGAAGGCCCTTGCTTTCTGGCACAGAGGCTTTTACTCTTGACCTTATGTGCAGGAAGGACACATCCTGCCAACCTGTGCCGCGCAAGGTGTGCACTCGGGTTAGTGGATCTAGGATCTAAACTTAGGCTCTGCTTCCGAGTGCTGGCAAATTAAGATTCCTTACCTGCAAAGTTAAGGATACCTACTTTTTTGTAAGGTGGTTGTGAGGATTAAGAGGTATATATAGAAATGGTCACAGGGTAGGTGTTAATTGATTTACCTTCCCATCACTAAGGCTGGAAGGACCTAGTGATCAATTCAGGAAGAAAGCTAGTAGGGAATTTGAGCAACAATATTCACGATTGGTGAGTTCCTTTAAATTCCATTGTTTTCTTCCTCTAACCATTTAACATTAACCTCTATTTCTTTCACACTCATAGCTGAGTCTGTCATAACCTGGGACCTCTACAAGAGGAAGCTGGAAGAGTGAATATAATTTACTAGCCCATTAGGATCTGCTCATTTGAAATACACGTTTTATAAGGAAGAGGTTTGAATTAACAGAGGCTATAATTTATGTCTCAGGGCTACAAAGAGACCAGACTGTCCAGCCAGAGACAGACGGCCTTTGTTCTAGGCCAAGCTCTACCGTGGACTTGTAGATGACCTGTGCAAGTCATTTTACGTGCTCGCTGTTACCTGTGTTACTCAGGTTATCCTTACTGGATAAATGAGGTTTTCTCCAATAAAGATGCAATGTGAAGGCACTTTAAAAAAATAAAATGAGTGAAGAATATTGGGGGAAGAAAAAAAACTTGGAACCTTTTTTTTGTGTTTTTTTTTTTTAAACAAAATTGTCCAGATTTTATTCACCAACAGGTCCTCCCTCTTCTCCCTGCCTGTTGCGGTGCCTCCTTCCACACGCCCAGAGTCAGGGGAGGGCTTCCCTGGCCTCCTCAGCTGTAATTTCCTGGGAGTAGAGGTCAGTGAAGAGAGCGGGCAGCCAGTAGTGGGCCTCCCCTGGGGCCTGCAGGTCGAGCCAGGCCAGCCCTTCCTTCAGCAGATGTTCCTGGAGGGGAAAGGAAGAGTCACTGGAGAAGGGGAGTTTGCACAAACACAGTAGATAACCCCAGTGCTCTTCTGGCTTCTGTGAGGTGTTCAGATTAAAACTACATGAGTGCCTTCACACATTTACACAACCACACTGCAATGATCTGTTTGGCCTTGACCTTTGCTTGAGATGTGATTAATGCCACCAAGTCACTTAACCTGTGCTGCTGGGAAAGGGTAAAGACAGAGTGGGATGTAGGACTACAGAAGCATTTGCTATGTGTCCTTGAAGCTAATCACTGACTTCTAATCCCTGAAGCAAAATGGAGATCACCATCTTTCAGTTAACTTTCTGGGTAACAGATGTGGGTCAACCTTTTTGGAGAAGTTAATGCAAGGAAAAAGGTATTAAAAACCTACATTTCCATGCTACTTACTCCTTCACAACATCAACCTTTCATTAGCACCATGAACTTTGTATATATACAACTATAACTATATGCAATAGTATATAATTATAGCTATATATGCAATAGGTTATAATTTAGATATGTAATTATCGTAAGTTAATTTCCTTCACCCTGAACTGTTACTTCCAGTATAAACTACATTAACCATCTGACCAAGTTCTAAAAGGTCAGGAGAGAGCAGGTGCCACTGATCCCTCAGTCACGGCAGCAGCCTGGGTTTCCACACATGTCCAGGTTACAAGCCTGCCTTTGTGCCGCCTTCAGAGAAATGCTGGGGTTACCTCTAGTGTGAAAGCAGTGGCCTTTAAGGCAAGAGACCAGCAGAACAAAGGCTGCAACTCCTGTCTGTGTAGTTCCTGACTCCCCACCTCCTCCCACCTGAGCTCATCTTTTTGGGGCCATTCCAAAAGTCACATACCAGCACTTGCCGAGCTCGCTCTGTCTCCCATTTAAGACTGGCTTTGATATCACTGACAGTCACGTAGCCATTTTTCTGAAGGAAGGAGGAATGGGGATGAGTCAGTTAAGAGTGTGCTTTCTCTTAGAAACCAGGACTTGCCCAGGGACAGTGATTTATCCAGACTAGAGAAAACTGGGCAAAGAAAGCCTAAGTATAGAAAAAGAATGTTTAGAGGTCCCAACAGAAGAGAGGGAGGGAGGGGTGACTTCAGGCGACAGGTTGACTGGTTCAGTCTTCTTTTTTTCTTAATGTTTATTTTATTGATTTTAGAGGGAGGAGGGAGTGAGAGGGAGACGAACATTGATCCATTCCCGTATGTGCCGGACTGGGGACTGAACCAGCAGCCACTGCTCCAGGACGATGCTCTCACTGAGCCATCCGGCCAGGGCTTGACTGGTTCAGTCTTAAAGAGTCCCTGGCACTAAAATATTAATTTTTACTTTCTCAGAGAATTCTGGAGTGTGACAAGGGAAGATCCATAATGATTAATCAATAGGAAAAAATAGTGATAATCATTAACTTCATAATCTAAAATATTCCCCAATGAAGAAAAACCTGTCTCTTACTTAGTTTTGTGCTACATTACAGAATTAAGAAAACTGAACATGTCTTCCCTAAACACATGGTAAGGGTGTGGGGGGTGGCACATACTGAAGGCATGCTGAGGATCGGGGGACAGCAAACAAGATTAAATGTTTTCAAGAATCCATAAAGTAGTTTTAAGACATCCCAGAATCTGTCTACCAAGGAAATACAGTTAGTTGTCTGCATGTCTGTCTACTCCACTAGACTGTAAGCTCCTTGAGAGCAGGAACTACGTGGTACCCATCTTTATATGGCCCACAGCCTAGGCCAGTGCTTTGCACTGTTACTGCTCAATAAATTTCTGCTAAATAAGCACAGGTCTGAGTAGTGCATCCATTAGACAGTTTCAGCAGAGACGAGTGACCGAGAGATGACCAGAGGTGCTCCAGAACCCTTCCCAGGCCGTCCCTACCATGCGCACATGTGTGCACACACACTCAGAAGGCACACCAGTACCTCTGCCAACTGCAGCACCACAGTGTGATCCATGTTGAGCTCAGCTGGAACAGACTGAATGAGGTAAGTGCCGCCGACAGGGATGATGCCGAAGCCAGTGCCAAGTGCCTTTAGTTTCTTGATGGCCCTGATCAGGTCGTCTCTGAGGTGAGGGACAGCTGTTCAAATACCCTTGGCAGGGCAGAGCTAGCAACAATGCAGCTTCCGCTGTGCCCTGAGTAGAAGACCCTGCAAGAAGACTCAAAAGGCTGTACAACAGTTAACTAGGTCAGTAAAAGGAGGGTTAAAGGGCACCAATCGTGCTGGGATATTCAAGGGAGATGGTCAGGCTCTCCACGCAGCAAACCATTTCAACACTGGACAGAGGTAAAACCATACCTGCAGGAATCCATCGGGAAAAGTGAATGAATAAGCTGACCATGAGACAACAGAGAGTACACTGAACTATGGAAAAATAGAGAATGCTTATCCATTTTAAGGGGGACAACCCAAAGCGGATTATTGCCATTTGAAAATTCAGGCCCAGTATTAACAGGTTTTCTGATATCTTAGTTGACAACTAACTCAAATTAGGAAAAAAGAAAACCTACAAAACAAGGTGTAACCACACATACAGCCCACCTACTGACAGCCTTTTTACCTCGTCTCAAATTGGAGGCACACATAGGGGCTGCGAACCAGGTCAATTTAACCACACCCCGTCTTCCGACCCTAACCCCCTTCCCTAGCCCCTCTCTCTGCCTGCTCTATGCTCCTTAATCTCAAGAGTATATGGAGACCAAAACTACATACATTTGTATGAAAAAAATACTTAGAAGAATTATGCCAAACTGTTTAACAGTTGTAATCTCTCAGTTGAGAAATAATGGGTGGTTTTTGTTTTTTATCTCTGTATTTTGAGTTTTCTAAAATAAAAACTTTTTTATGATCATAATGAGGAATAAAAATGATTCTTAAACTATCTTAACATATGAGCAGTAAAGAGAAAAGATATCCATCTGACTTTTAAAGACCTTTCTCTACTCCACGGTGTTGGAAGTTAAGACCTACTGGCTGACATCCTGGGCGAATTTGCCCCTTCCTTTTAACACCTGTTGATGTAGTTCCTCCAGAGTTATCAGACCTATTGGAGAAGGGGGACAGAAAGCAGATAAAGGGTTACCTTTATGGCTAAAAAAACAAAGTCAGCATCACCTTTGAAAAATTATCAATACTCTCTTGACATCAGTGCCATGTCTATTTATAATCAATGGTTTTAGGTTTTTCCTTTCTTCAAAACAAACCATTTAATGTGCTTCTTAAGATGACACTACCGGAGCAAAGTGGCCCGGGCGCTCGGGATGGCTCCTTGGCCTCTGCCCCAGGCGCTAGAATGGCTCTGGACACAACAGAGTGACGCCCCAGAGGGTCAAAGCATCGCCCCCTGGTGGGCATGCCGGGTGGATCCCGGTAGGGCGCATGCAGGAGTCTGTCTGACTGCCTCCCCATTTCCAGCTTCGGAAAAATGAAAAAAAAAAAAAAAAAAAAAAAAAGATGACACTACTGGATGACCATATTTAAGGCCACGTTTTGGAGAGCACACAGACACTAGCTGGTATCACCATACCCTATTTCCTACCTCCCTATTATTTTCTGCAACAGCTAGGGACTAGACCAGAGGTAGTCAACCTTTTTATACCTACCGCCCACTTCTGTATCTGTTAGTAGTAAAATTTTCTAACCGCCCACCGGTTCCACAATAGTGGTGATTTATAAAGTAGGGAAGTAATTTTACTTTATAAAATTTATAAAGCAGAGTTAAAACATATAATAATAATTACTTACCAAGTATTTTATGTCAGATTTTCACTAAGTTTGGTAGAATAAATCTTTATAAAACAACTTACTATAGTTAAATCTTATTTACACTTTGGCTGCTCCACTACCGCCCACCATGAAAGCTGGGATGCCCACTAGTGGGCAGTAGGGACCAGGTTGACTACCATTGGACTAGACCTTCCTAACCAAAGGTCTTTGGAGAGAAGAGACAATCAATCATACAGGTAATTCCATTTCCCCTCAGCCATGGAGACCTACCGTGGATTCAACTACATGAAGCAACTAAGATGCTTCTCAAGACCTAACAGCTCTCAAGACCTTACTGGCCTTGAGAAGCAGCCTGCAAGATGGGAAAGGTTATCTCTCAAGGTTTTCTTCCTCTTAGAGAAGTCCAAAGTCCGGTCCACAGAACCTAGCCACCCTCACCTCCATTCCGGTGCTTCAGAGCCAGGCACACTTCGATGATCTGGACACCCAGCTCATAATAGAAGTCTCCCACACCTAGCATCTCAGACCAAAACCCTTTTCCAGCTAAAAGACAGAAAAACAAAAGCTAGGTTATTCATTAGTTACAGTTTTTCTTTCAAAACTAGATTAAAGCCCTGGCCGGTTGGCTCAGTGGTAGAGCATCGGCCTGGCGTGCAGGAGTCCCGGGTTCGATTCCTGGCCAGGGCACACAGGAGAGGCACCCATCTGCTTCTCCACCCCTCCCCCTCTCCTTCCTCTCTGTCTCTCTCTTCCCCTCCCGCAGCCGAGGCTCCACTGGAGCAAAGATGGCCTGGGCGCTGGGGATGGCTCCTTGGCCTCTGCCCCAGGCGCTAGCGGCAAAGTGACGCCCCAGAGGGGCAGAACATCGCCCCCTGGTGGGCAGAGCATCACCCCCTGGTGGGTGTGCCGGGTGGATCCCGGTCGGGCGCATGCGGGAGTCTGTCTGACTGTCTCTCCCCGTTTCTATAGCTTCAGAAAAATACAAAAAAAAAAGTGAAAAAAAAAAAAAAAACTAGATTAAAACATCTTTTCTTTGGGAAGTCTTCCCTGCCTGGCCTTAAGTCCTTATGCTCCATTTACTACCAAGGATCAACAATCCGACTCTTGGTAATTCCTGCTAAAGAACAGATTCAGCTCTAAAAAGCAGGCAATCTAAAAAGCATTTCAAGCCTGACCAGGCGGTGGCGCAGTGGATAGAGCGTTGGACTGGGACGCAGAGGACCCAAGTTTGAGACCCCGAGGTCGCCAGCTTGAGTGCAGGTTCATCTGGCTTGAGCAAAAAGCTCAGCAGCTTGGACCCAAGGTCGCTGGCTCTAGCAAGGAGTCACTCGGTCTGCTGTAGCCCCCCATCAAGGCACATATGAGAAAGCAATCAATGAACAACTAAGGTGCCTCAACAAAGAACTGATGCTTCTCATCTCTCTCCCTTCCTGTCTGTCTGTCTGTCTCTATCTATCCCTCTCTCCGTCTCTGTCACACACAAAAAACCAAAACGCAAATAAAAAGCATTTCGATTTGGCTGCTCATTCTGGCTCAGGATACTATAAAAATGTAGGACTTTCCTAAAGTGCACAGTGAAACATAATGGGACATATGCTCTAGGCAAAGCTAAGAGAAATGCACAGACCTAGCATTCAAAAATCTATTGAAAATATTTTATCGAGTGGAAAATGCAGCCCATAAATTGTAATTATAGCATTAATCACATATATTAAAAAAGCTTATAAATATGCTAGTGCCTAGAAAGATACACCTTAAACTGTTTTTTTTTTTTTTTTTTTTTCCATTTTTCTGAAGCTAGAAACAGGGAGAGACAGTCAGACAGACTCCCGCATGCGCCCGACCAGGATCCACCCGGCACGCCCACCAGGGGCGACGCTCTGTCCACCAGGGGGCGATGCTCTGCCCATCCTGGGCGTCGCCATGTTGCGACCCTACTGGGTGTCGCCATGTTGCGACCAGAGCCACTCTAGCGCCTGGGGCAGAGGCCACAGAGCCATCCCCAGCGCCCGGGCCATCTTTGCTCCAATGGAGCCCTGGCTGCGGGAGGGGAAGAGAGAGACAGAGAGGAAGGCGCGGCGGAGGGGTGGAGAAGCAAATGGGCGCTTCTCCTATGTGCCCTGGCCGGGAATCGAACCCGGGTCCTCCGCACACTATTAAACTGTTAACAGTACTCTATCACTGCAATTATAGGACAGAGACAGAAGACTTCTACTTTCTCCTTTTCTCCTTCCCTTGTTGACTGCATGATCACATACTACTTTCATTTTGTGTTTTTTGTTTGTTTCTTTCTTTTAGAAAGGAGAGAGAGAGGGAGAGACAGAGAGAGAGAGGAGAGAAAGACCGAGAGAGAGAGAAGGGGGGAGGAGCAGGAAGCATCAACCCCCATATGTGCCTTGACCAGGCAAGCCCAGGGTTTCGAACCGGCGACCTCAGCATTTCCAGGTCGACGCTTTATCCACTGCGCCACCACAGGTCAGGCGATCACATACTACTTTCATTAAAAGAAAATTTTAAGCCCTGGCCAGTTGGCTCAGCGGTAGAGCGTCGGCCTAGCGTGCGGAGGACCCGGGTTCGATTCCCGGCCAGGGCACACAGGAGAAGTGCCCATTTGCTTCTCCACCCCTCCGCCGCGCTTTCCCTCTCTGTCTCTCTCTTCCCCTCCCGCAGCCAAGGCTCCATTGGAGCAAAGATGGCCCGGGCGCTGGGGATGGCTCTGTGGCCTCTGCCCCAGGCACTAGAGTGGCTCTGGTCGCAACATGGCGACGCCCAGGGTGGGCAGAGCATCGCCCCTGGTGGGCGTGCCGGGTGGATCCCGGTTGGGCGCATGTGGGAGTCTGTCTGACTGTCTCTCCCTGTTTCCAGCTTCAGAAAAATGAAAAAAAAAAAAAAAGAAAATTTTATTTACTTTTTTTTTTTTGGTGACAAGAGACAGAGAGACAGAGAGAGGGACAGATAAGGATAGACAGGAAGGGAGAGAGATGAGAAGCATCAATTCTTCGTTATGGCACCTTAGTTGTTCATTGATTGCTTTCTCATATGTGCCTGATGGAGGGGCTACAGCAGACTGAGTGACCCCTTGCTCAAGCCAGTGACCTTGGGCTTAAGCTGGTGAGCCTTGCTCAAACCAGATGAGCCCGCGCTCAAGCCGGCAGCCTCGGGGTTTTGAAACTGGGTCCTCCATGTCCCAGTCCAATACTCTATCCATTATGCCACTGCCTGGTCAGGCTAAAACAAAATATATATTTTTTAATAAAAGGGGAAAATAGCCATAAAAAATTCCCTTGTAGCCTGACCTGTGGTGGCGCAGTGGATAAAGTGTCAACCTGGAAACGCTGAGGTTGCCGGTTCAAAATCCTGGGCTTGCCTGGTCAAGACACATATGGGAGTTGATGCTTCCTGCTCCTCCCCCCTTCTCTCTCTCTCTCTCTCTCTCTCCTCTCTATAATGAATAAAAAAAAAAAATCCCTTGTACATCACTCAAGGGAAGATCATGTACAATGGCTCCTGAGTCTGCACTCCAGCTCTCCATCTTCCCCATTAAACTGGGCACTCACCATCCTGCTTGGCACTCCCTAATGATAACACTTTCTGTATCTCCCTGAGGCCCTTCTAGAAGATGCACCTGTGACAGCAGTGATAACAACTAGGTAGCTTCTTGGGAATCCTAGGAGAACACTAGGCCTCTACAGACAACTCCTTACAGGCAAGAGGATCCACCCCAATGGTGGCACACATGTCCTGGAACTGCACCCGGAACTCAGGATTCTTTCGGATCTCTTGCTTGTGCTTGCTGGCAAATTCCTCCAGGTTGGTTCTGAACATGTCCAACTGCTTTGACATCTGTAAGATGGACACGGGGAGGTTAGGGGAAGCACACCTAGGTGATAATCAGTTACCAAAAATAGGTCCTGGCCCAGTGGTAGGGCAAAGGCTGACATAACCTATGTCCTCAGGCCTACCATTAAGATGTTTTCTGTTCCCTTTTCTTTTTATTCCTGCCTCTCCTTCAGAGTTCTGTTGTCAGCAGAAATGAGATGCTGTACTGTTTCCTGAATTCTAAAATACACATTTACCCCCCCCCCCCCACATTTCACCATTATAAAGCCAGGATGCATCTAACAATCAATGTGCACACCCAACGTGGTACTTCTTTCTCCCAAGAAAACCATTAAATTGAAGATGAACCTAATAATCCATTATATCTTAAAAGTGAGAGAATGCAGCACAGTGGATAGGGCATTGACCTGGAATGCTGAGGCCATCGGTTCAAAACCCTAGGTCTGCCTGGTCAAGGCACATATGAGAAGCAACTACAAGTTGATGCTTCCCGCTCCTCTACCCCATCTCTCTTCTTCTCTCTCTCCTCTCTCTAAAATGAATAAATAAAAACCTTAAAAAAATAAACATAAAATATTTTTTAAATGAAGAGAGAATGTAGCAACACATGCAGTGGGAAATCTTTAGCCACAACAGAAAGCCTGCACAGAAGAAAAAAGGAAGCCTGGCATGAATTAAGTGTGCAGTGACTGTTTAATCTGAGTCACGGACCTCCTTGAGGATCAACTCCAGATAAAGAATCCTGAGGAAGGGCTGTGGGTCTACCAGATTACATTCCAACCATAAACACAAATGTCTGGGGGATTCTCTGACATCCTATTTGTATTACTCCTCACAAAGCCTGCCTTCTATGCTACCAAAAGTAACCACTTGTGGCCCAGCATCTCATTTGCTACATATTAGAAACTGACACACTGGTACAGTCATCATTTCCAGTTGTTTCCTGCATGTCATCTCCCCAGGAGTGGGGCTTTTGAACAGCATAGCCTGTGTCTACTATCTTTCCTCAGTTCAAGGACCCATTTCCCTGCTTAACTGCCTTCTCTTCTTCACCAGTTACAATAACTGAGTAAACTCAGGGTAAGCACAGAAAGGGAAGTGTTAGAAAAGGAAACTGTGCAGGAGCCAAACCACCATCACTCACACAGACTTCTGGTATGCACTCTGATGTGATGGTGGTGGTGAGGAGTGTTGCAGGTTAGGCAACATGTTCATGTTATTCTTAGGCATTTCAAGTAAAGTCAAAAGACCTAAATCAAACAGCTCTGCCACTTACTAACCATGTAACCTTGGATAAATTACTTGATACCCCAGGCTCCTCAATTTTAAACTAGGAAAAAGTGATCCTTCCTGATAGGACTTTCAGGAAGAATGAAGATAGTCAATGGAAAGAAAATGGGCACATGTCTGGAAGGCTATGAGCATATGATTCAAAGATGTTAACTATCATTATTATTAGCAAGTCACTTAGAAGAGCTGAGGAGCCCAGACATCAGGATTTACCAAATACTCTATTTTTAGTTCAACCCAAACAAGCTAGTGTATATCAAAGGTGTCCTGTTCAGCCTTGTGGAGTCTCCCTTCCTGCCTGGAGCCTGCCAACCGACTCACCTGGGCCAGCTGGTCCTCAGCCAAGACAGTCCCCCGCTCCTTATACTTGGCCTGTCAGACAAAGAGACCAGCATGAGTTGAGAGTGGGCGCTGGGGGCTCCCACTTGTACTGCCTCAGCTGAAAAGAGGAGGCTCTCTCTTAAATGGTTTTCTTAGGGAGAGGGATGAGGAAGCGGGATGAACGACTCTCTGTAGTCAAATTTGGGGAAATGGGGGAAAGGGCTGGTGGATCTGGGGATGCTGACATTCCAATCTACCGGAAGCTGGAGAAACTCTGATCCCGGGGACCCAGAAGCCCGTGTCAGACTGTTGGGAGGCAATTTGAGGATACAGAGCTCTCTGTTCCAGAGATTTCATCTCTCTGCGGGTCAGGGATGGCTGTGGGTCCGCCTTCTTCCCCTCACCTCCGCAAGCTTCTTCTTGGCGATGGCGCCAGCTCCCACCCCGCGGCGGTGCATCGCCGCTGTGGGCCCACGGGCCGCCCCACTGCCGGGACCCCGGGTCTTCGCTTCCCGGGATCCGCCGCCGGCTCCCCAACGCGAAAGCGCGTACCTTACGTCATCTCCGCGCGCCGGAAGCTACGCTCCGACTTCCTGCGGCAGGGCGGCAGGTTTCCCACAGCTGGGAACCAGGGCCCCGCCTTTCGCTGGTGGCCAAGCTACGGGAAAGCGTGTGGCGGAGAGGTTGCAGGGTATGGACCCCTAGCCCCAGCCGTCTTGGTGCGGCTCTGCGTTCCCCACCAATGTGGACCTTCTCCTCTTCCTGTGACTGCATTTCCACTGCCATCCCAGCTACCCATGGTCATTGGCCGCCTACTCAGTTCTTGGGTACTGAGGGTATAGAGCAGTGTTTCCCAACCTTTTTTGTGCTATGCCCCACCTTAACCTTTCTAAAATTTTTATGTCCCCCCTATGTAACATACATAATTTTTAACATTAAAAAATTTATTTGTTCACTTAATAAACATAAATTTTAGGTTCTAGGAAGAAATCACTGAAATTTTTAACAAAACACAGTAAGTGAAATTTCAAAACATATAATGAAAAACAGAAATTTAAATTCCAAATAATCTTAATACAGATTTTTCTATATTAATTTATTATTTTAATTTAGTGTGATCCTTGCACTTGATGCTTGCTGCACAGAGATTTTATATTAGGTTCCAATTTGGTTAGCTTTAGTCTCAAGTCTCCACGTTGTGTTATATCCAGCTGATTTCTTTTTTTTAACCAGTAAATCATTTACAGCACTAAATCCACATACAGCTAAAAATGAAGATGGAAACGGTAGCAATGGTTTTCTTGCACATTTGGTTGAATTTGGGTATTTGATTTCTGTTTCCTCACAAAGCCATGCCATCGCTCCTTCGATATTAAAGCTTTAACTGACTCATCATTTTGCAATTCTGCGAGTTCTTCTTGATACTGCATATTTGATATATCAGACAAATCCACTAACATTGGCTGCATCATCCATGTTGGGAAATCAATTTGTTTTAAATCAGAAAATCTTTCTTTTAAATCAGCCGATAGAATATTCAAATGATTGACAATAACAAGTAAAGCGGTATCAGTTACTTCACATTTTTGGAGCCAATGAAACTGTTTAAAGTTTTTGTTGTTAATATGTTTCTGACATAACTCAATATTGGTAATGAAACCAAATATCTTTGCTTTTGCATTGACAAGAGTTTTATTTGTTCCTTGAAGTTGCTTATTTAATATATTTAGTTTTTCAAAGATATCGGCTAAATAACTCACACATGCTTTACCATCTATTGTTAACAGATACTTCATTTCAGGTTTGTCACTTAAAAAATCACTAAGAGTATCAAAGAGTTCCATAAATCTTTTCAAACAGTTTCCTTTAGATAGCCATCTTACTTCAGTATGAAGTAAAAGTCTCACATGGTCTTCATTTTGTTCTTCACAAAATAGCTTGAAAAGACGCTCACATTTGGCACTAGCTTTAATAGCATTAACACACTTTATTACTGTATGTAATACTTCATTCAGAACAGGCGAGATGTTTTTAGCTACCAAGTTTTCCCTATGAATAACACAATGCACAAGAATCATTTCTGGATTTGCATCTTTCATCAATTTTAAGCAGCCATTTTTCTTGCCCATCATATTGGGAGCACCATCTGCAGCACAAGATGTTAGATGTTATATTTTTCATGGGTATATCATTGACATCTAAGTAGTTTTTTAGCTTATGATATATATCTTTGGAGGTAGTGGTGCTTTCTAATCTTTTACAGAACAACATTTCTTCAGCAAAATGTCCTTTATCAATATATCTTACGTAAGTTATCAATACTGCCTCACTGTCTCTCAAAGTTGATTCATGCATTTGCAAGGAGAATTTTCTTGTTTTCAGCTTTTCAATAAGTTGTTTTTCAATATCCTCACTCATTTTGTCTATTCTTCTGCTAACAGAATTGTTACTGAGTGGCATAGCTTTTACATCTTTGTCATCTTTTTCAAGAACTGTTTTAAGAAATGCTGATATTGACGGTTTTATTAAATTCTCTCCTATAGTGTGATTTTCTCCAGTTTTAGCGATGAATAAAGAAATTTGATAACTAGCCTCAAGAACACGATTATTAGTTGAAGTATGAGCAGTAAATAGAGACTTTAATGTTCTTTTTTCAAAATTTTTCTTTAAAGTTTTAAAGTAACTCAAATCTGAATTAATATGAGCACTATGTTTCGCCTTCAAATGCGCCTCAAGACGACCTCGTTTCATTGATTTGTTGGTCAAGCATTGCTGGCATAAAAAACAAAAAGGAATCTGCTTATCGTGAACAGCGGGTATGAACCCAAATTTTAAATATTCCTCCGAATATTGATGAGTTTTTTTCTTGCTTGCATCACTCATTTTACTATGGGCTATAAGAAATAAAAATAAGATCAATTAAAAACTAATATTAAAATATGTGTTAAAATATATTCAATGTGACATAGAGTAAATGTATACTAAAAATTCACATTTATTTAAATGTATATAACACATTTACTACACTACCACCGCAAATCAAAAGGTATCTATATTTTTTCCACTTGACAAATTTTTCTGAAAAGTTATGCTTCTAAAATTAAAATTGTCGTACATGCACTATTATAGCCCCAATAATATTTATAAAATATTATTGCTTTCTAGCCCCGATGCAAGAAGTACTTAATAAAGAGTTTAATATTGATAAAAATAAAATCAAATACTTACCAATTATATCTATACAATATATATATATATGTATTATTTATTAAATCAACGAGCTTTTACAACAGTTTTGACTGACACTTATTTCAAATTAACACCAACTGAATGATGTGAAACACTACAGAAGTTGCGATGGGCCAATTAGGTGAGAATAACTGCGTTGTTTAGTGAGTTTTTAAAACGTCCGGGGTTCCCCGCGGCAGACGGCAAGCTCCGCGGTGAACCCAGGACGAAGTTTACTTGACGACGCCAATCACCCAGTTGATATTTTGGTCTCGTCAAACGAAATTATACTTAATAATTATTTACCACAATTATTTAAGAATTGCATTTTTTGTTAAATTTGGCACCGATATCTAGCATTGCATTTAAATGGCCCGGGGCGAAAGAGTTAAAGTGTCGAGTCCATTTTCAAATTGCCCCCCTTAACTATCGAATTGCCCCCCTGTGGGGCATGGGCCCCACGTTGGGAAACACCGGTATAGAGCATAAACCAGAATCCGTTCTACACTAATGGAGCTTACTAGTGAGAGTCACACCCAGAGATTCTGACTGGCGAAGGCCTTCGAGTTAAGAACTTGGACTCTGGAATTAGATTGCCTGGTTCCATAGCTTACTTCCACTATATATGGTCCAGTAACTTAAGGCAAATGCCTTTATCTCTCGTATTGGCAGTTTCTATGGCTGTGAAAAAGTAATACCTACTCATAAAGTTGTGAGGATTAAGTTAGAAAGTATATAACAAGCTTGACCTGTGGTGGCGCAGTGGATAAAGCATCAACCTGGAAATGCTGAGGTCGCCGGTTCAAAACCCTGGGCTTGCCTGGTCAAGGCACATATGGGAGTTGATGCTTCCAGCTCCTCCCCACTTCTCTCTCTCTGTCTCTCTCTCTCTCCCTCTCTCTCTCCTCTCTAAAAATGAATAAATAAATAAATAAATTTAAAAAATAAAAAAAAAGAAAGTATATAACAAAGCATTTAGCACAAAGCCTAGCACATCAGTAAATATCAGTTATGATTGTTACTCATCAGGTCTAAGGTGGTATTAGTCACCCACGTGTTTAGGAATCTCCATAGGTGATTTCTCCCTCCCCCCCCCCCTTAGGTAATTTCAATGACGTTATTGAGTCTAACAAAGGAGTGAATAATGGAAGATTCTTAAGTTAGTGAGTAATAAGATTAAATTTTTGTTCCCTGGCGGGATAACTCAGTTGATGAGAGCGTCCTGATGCACAGAGGTTAGGGTACGTAAAGAAACAGATTGATGTTTCTGTCTCTCTCCTGTCCTAAAATCAGTTAAAAATAAATATGCTTTTACTTACTGATTGTAGAGAAGAGAGAGAAAAAGAATTGGGGAGGGGAGCAGGAAGCATCAAGCCTGGGGTTTTGAATGAGTGACTTCAGCATTTCAGGTTGACTCGATCCACTGCGCCAGGGCAGGTCAGGCTAAATTTTTGTTTTAGAAAAATTAGTGGTGGCCTGACCTGTGGTGGCGCAGTGGATAAAGCGTCAACCTGGAAACGCTGAGGTTGCCGGTTCAAAATCCTGGGCTTGCCTGGTCAAGGCACATATGGGAGTTAATGCTTCCTGCTCCTCCCCCCTTCTCTCTCTCTCTCTCTCTCCCCTCTCTATAATGAATAAATAAAATCTAAAAAAAAAAAAAAAGTTAAAAAAGAAAAATTAGTGGCTGCCCTGGCTGGTGGCTCAGTGGATAGAGTATCAGCCTGCCTGTGGACATCCCTGGTTCGATCCCCAGTCAGGGCACAGAAGAGAAGCTCCTCCCCTTCTCCCTTTCCCCCTTCTCTCCCTCTTCCCTTCCTGTGCCAGTGGCTCATTGGTTAGGGTGGCCAGGGGCACTGAGGATAGATCCATCTGAGCAGAACAGCCTCAGGTGCTAAAGATAGCTCAGTTGATTGAGCATTGGTCCAAGATGGGGTGGAAGAGGGTGAGAGGTGGAGGGGGATCCTCATAGATCCCCTCATAGAGGGCCCATGCAGGAGTCTGCCTCACTATCTCTCCTCCTCTCACCTAAAAAAAAATAATAATTGCCCTGGCTGGTTGGCTCAGCGATAGAGCGTCTGCCTGGCGTGCAGGTGACCAGGGTTTGATTCCGGGCCAGGGCACATAGGAGAAGCGCCCATTTGCTTCTCCACCCCCCCCCCTTCCTCTCTGTCTCTCTCTTCCCCTCCCGCAGCCAAGGCTCCATTGGAGCAAAGATGGCCCGGGCGCTGGGGATGGCTCCTTGGCCTCTGCCCCAGGCGCTAGAGTGGCTCTGGTCGCGTCAGAGGACGCCCCGGAGGGGCAGAGCATCGCCCCCTGGTGGGCAGAGCGTCGCCCCTGGTGGGCGTGCCGGGTGGATCCCGGTCGGGCGCATGTGGGAGTCTGTCTGACTGTCTCTCCCCGTTTCCAGCTTCAGAAGAAAAAAAAAATACAAAAAATAATAATAATAAAAAAGCCTGACCAGGCGGTGGCACAGTGGATAGACCGCCAGACTGGGATGCAGAAGGACCCAGGTTCAAGACCCTGAGGTGGCCAGCTTGAGCGCGGGCTCATCTGGCTTGAGCAAAAAGCTCACCAGCTTGGACCCAAGGTCGCTGGCTTGAGCAAGGGGTTACTCAGTCTGCTGTAGCCCCACTGTCAAGGCACATATGAGAGGGCAATCAATGAGCAACTAAGGTGTCACAATGAAAATCTGATGATTGATGCTTCTCATCTCTCTCCGTTCCTGTCTGTCTATCCTTCTCTCTGACTCTCTGTGCCTGTAAAATAAATAAATAAATAAAATTTAAAAAAAGAAAGAAGGTGAAATGATAAAAACTGACATGATAGAGCAGAGTTGGTGGGAAAAGTCAGCACGATGCTAACTTTTCTGGCTTGGGCACCAAGGATGGTGCCATTGGGGAAGAGGGAGACATGAAGTTCAGGAAATAATTGAGTAGCTTTGAACATATGGAAATTGAGGTCTGCAGGCCATCACAGGAGAGATGGACAATTGTCATTTGGATGTACTAGTATGAAGTTCTGCAGAGAGGGCTGGGCTGGGATACAGATCCAGGTCAAACCAAAGTGAGTAATGTTGTCAGAGAGGTTTCTGTAAAAGGATAAGAGAATGCCTGCAGAGATTCGTGGCTGGATGTTTAGTTGCCATTTTGGGCCTTAAGAGATCATGGTGCTGTGAGTCCTAAGCCCTATGAGCCTGCATGCCTGATGATTTCATGGAACAGAGTTGTTACACCAGCCCTGGACTACCTGCCTTTGGACGTTTACAAGAAAGAGAAGTAACATTCTATCTTGCTAAAGCCACTGTTATTTTGCGTTTTTCTGTTTTTTGAAGCAGAATATAATGTTAATGGTTGCAAGGGCCAAGGCTAGAAGAATCATTCACCCTTTCATAATCATCCTTTAGATTCATGCTCACACATACCCCCACACCCTGAGCTCAGATAGCATAAGCCCCTTGGGCACAAACTTTCTCAGACACAGATTTGTTCTGAAGGTCAACAGATACTAGCCTTTTTGGACCCCCTGCTCCATACATACTGACCTCCTCCAATATACCTACTCACTCTTTCTCTGACAAACATACCAGTACCACACTGACACACTAACCTCATAGCTTCATTTTCCTACTACTCCACTCCCTAACACCAACATTTGGTCCTTTAGGTACCCACTGGCACCATCTAGACACACCTGCTTCATTTGTCACCTTCTGACTCCCACTGTATGACACCTGAAGGTGCACACACTGATCCTTCAGCCCCCCACCAATGACCTTAGATTTAACCATGCACACAGACATACTCACTCGCTTAGGTACACACATTGGCCCTCGACAAACCTCGTTGCCACCCTCAAGCAGACATGCTCATTCCCTTATTCGGACACCTTTGTCACCTTTATAATTTTAGAGAAATTAGGCTGACCAGTAATGTGCTAGTAAATGTTTAACAACCACCTCTCCAGATGGGAAGGGAGGAGCTCTGATTTATAGCGTTTGCCAATTTCTATGGTGTAAATACTCTAACCATGGCCAATTTCAAGCTATCAATGGTTTTACAACCTGCTCTCAAAATTGCTGACAATTTAACAATGGATCTCAGAAGCACTCTGCTACAGTACATCATGAATACTGGTTCTCAAAGAGGCCCTCATTTGCGTTAAGTGACAGACTGGCCTTGTGGCAAGGTGGCTAAGAGCATACATAGGCTTTTGATTCTCTGCCTCATGGAGGCAGTGTAGTGCATGGTTAACAGATATTATGGTATCATTATCTGAAAGGGTTGTGATGAGGCTTTCAATGAGATCACCATGACTCTTTTACATTTGATCTTAGCCAAAAGGCCAAGAAGCAATCACCATGACCTTTTTAATATTTAAAATTTTTTTCCATTGATTTGAGAGAGAGAGAGAGAGGAATGGGAGGAGGAGGGGAAAGGAGGGAGAAGCATCAACTCATTGCTTCACTTACTTGTTCCATTTAGTTGTATACTCATTGATTATTTCTTATACATGCCATGTCTGGGGGTCAAACCCGCAACCTCTGGAGTTCCAGGTCAATGTTTTCTCCACTGAGCCATATAAATTTTAACAACAGAAAACAAAAAAATAAAAAAATATCAAAAAGTTGAATAAATGTTTATGAAAGACTGAGCACAACGTCTTTCATAGCAAGAACCTTATACAGAATATTTTTTTAATTTTTTTTTATTATTTAGTTTTTACATTTTATTTATTCATTTTTTTATTTTTTTTATTGTTATTTATTCATTTTAGAGAGGAGAGGGAGAGACAGAGAGAGAGAGAGAGAGAGAGAGAAGAGACAGAGAGAAGGGGGGGAGGAGCTGGAAGCATCAACTCCCATATGTGCCTTGACCAGGCAAGCCCAGGGTTTTGAACTGGCGACCTTGGCATTTCCAGGTCAATGCTTTATCCACTGCGCCACCACAGGTCAGGCTATTCATTTTTTTAGAGAGAGGAGACACACAGAGAGAAAGAGACAGAGAGAGGAAAGAGATAGAAAGAACAGAGGAAGGAGCAGGAAGCATCAACTCCCATATGTGCCTTGACCAGGCAAGCCTGGGGTTTCGAACCAGTGACCTCAGCGTTCCAGGTCAACGCTTTTACCCACTGCGCCACCACAGGTCAGGCTGTACAGAATATTTTTAAATAACCCTTTATGACTTACTGACACCCCCCCCAGAGATACCCAAGACTCCAGAAATATAGATTTAAACTTCTCAAGACAATCAGTTCTATCATGGAGAATCACTAAAATACATCCTCTGAACAGTCAGTCACACTCTAAATTGTGTGGTACACACTCTTAGGGACTCAAGGAGTTTAAAGTATAGGAAACTGAATATATGTCAGAGCTGGAAGAGATGGCAAACTGGCAGCCCTCAGGCAAATTCAGCTCTCAAAAGAGTTTTGTTTGGCACCATAATGCTTTTGGGCAAGCAGTCTCTTCCATTTTCACAGTCCCCGTCCTTCCCATTGTCTTACACCCTCCCCACTTTGCTCATTTATGTTTCTGGCCCAGACCTTCAGCCATTCAGCCTGCCATTCTCTGATTTTAAACTAATATACCCTTGTGTTTTTATACTGAGGTTTAGGTATGTGAGTAATAATAACAAAAGTTAACTTTTATTAACCACTTACTTTGTGCCAAGCATTATCTTTTTTTTTTTTTTGTATTTTTCCGAAGCTGGAAACGGGGATAGACAGTCAGACAGACTCCCGCATGCGCCCGACCGGGATCCACCTGGCACGCCCACCAGGGGGCGATGCTCTGCCCCTCCGGTGCGTCGCTCTGTCACGACCAGAGCCACTCCAGCGCCTGGGGCCGAGGCCAAGGAGCCATCCCCAGCGCCTGGCCATCTTTGCTCCAATGGAGCCTCGCTGCGGGAGGGGAAGAGAGAGACTGAGAGGAAGGAGAGGGGGAGGGGTGGAGAAGCAGATGGGTGCCTCTCCTGTGTGCCCTGGCCGGGAATCGAACCCAGGACTTCTGCACGCCAGGCCGACGCTCTACCACTGAGCCAACCGGCCAGGGCCCAAGCATTATCTTAATACTTACTTTAACCCTATGAGGTGGGTACTTTTTAATCTTCTTTTCACAAACAGGAAACTGAGCATAAGAGAGAGAAACTAACTTGCTAAGTCACAGATATACTAAGTCATTTGAACCTAGGTGTGTTTGACTCTAGTCTACTAAAATATGACTAGATCAAGGAGAGGGGGGAGGACATTCCAGGAAAAGATGACCCAAGCTAGGGGAGAAGGTGCTACTCAGGGCATTGGGAGAAGGCAGCAGACTGAAGTGGGGAAGATTGAGCGCGGGAGATAAAAGTACTGACTTTTGGAGAAAAAGATTGAGCGCGGGAGATAAAAGTACTGACTTTTGGAGAGAGTGTGCCCGCTTTCCTTCACCGCCACTACCATTGCCTTTGTGAACCTCGAATCCCGCAAGAGCCTCTTTACTGGACTTCCTTTTCCGCTTTCATCCCTATTCATCTCAGTATAATTCTTACTCTTCTGGGTGTGATTGTTTTTGGAATGCAAATAGATCCTCTTTTTATAGTGAGAGAGAGAGAGAAAGAAAGAGACAGACAGGAAGACAGAGAGAGGGATGAGAAGCACCAGCTCTTTGTGGTGGCACATTAGTTGTTCATTGATTGCTTTCTCATATGTGCTTTGATGGGGAGAGAGGCTCCAGCCAAGCCAGTGACCCCTTGCTCAAGCCAATGACCTTGTGCTCAAACCAGCGACCTTGGGCTTCAAGCCAGTGATCTTTAGGCTTAAACTAAAGACCATAGGGTCATGTCTACGATCCTGCACTCATTGGTTACTTTTTATATGTTCCCTTACTGGGGATAGAACCCGTGACCTTGGTACACAGGGACAATGCTCTGTCCAGTGAACCACCTGGCCAGGGTTTAGCCATATATATATATTTTTTTGACAGAGACAGAAAGGGACAGAGGGGCAGATAGAGACAGACAGACAGGAAGGGAAAGAGATGAGAAGCATCAATTCTTTGTTGTGGCACCTTAGTTGTACATTGATTGCTTTCTCATATGTGCCTTGACCAGGGTGCTACAGCAGACTGAGTGACCCCTTGCTCGAGCCAGAGACCTTGGTCTCAAGCCAGTGACCTTGGGCTTCAAGCCAGCGACTACGGGATCGTGTTTATGAGTCCACGCTCATGCTCAAGCCAGCAACCCCTGCTGCGTGCAAGCCAGATGAGCCCGTACTCAAGCCAACGACCTTGGGGTTTTGAACCTGGGTCTTCCGTGTCCAGCCTGTTCAGGCTGTCTGGCCATTTTAATCCTTCAAATCTTATTCAACTTAAATGTCATTATCTCCAAGAGGCCCTCCTGAGTCCCCACTCCACCTAGATAAGGTTTCACTGTCCACTCTCATAACAACCTCATCTTTCTTGGCATACTTTGGCATGTCATGTGATTATTGTGTTTGCATGTTTAAAGATTAAGGTCTGTCTTCATCACAGACTGTAAACCCTTCACAGGGACAATGATTGTATCTGTTTCCTAATTGCTGTATACACAGTGTTTAGCACAGTCCCTGTTTATGTTGTTTCCAATAAGTGTTTGTAGAATAAATAGATGAATTAACAGATGGATAAGAGCCATATCTTCTGTTCCTTGAGTGGTACACACACAGAAACATATGCTGTTAGTGCTCAGTAGACGCTTGAATACATTTTGACAATGGGCACAAAGATTTATTTCAGCTTTAACTTTATTGGTTTGGCTTCTCTAGGGTACCCAGGAGTGGGGCTGAGGCAGGAGCTAAAAAAGTGAAGGGCAGAGTCCAGTCCTGAGCTGGGTTCAGTCAGAGTCACTGAGATCTATGGAGAGTAGAGAGAGGAGGGTCATTATCAGCTCGGAGTCAGCAAAGTAAATTTATCCTGGCACCTAGCCAGGGTTCAACTGCCCTACCTTCACCTACCTTCAAATGGCCTTTTTAATTATAAATAAAATGATTCAGAAAAGCACAGAGACTGTTATTCACCTTCCTATGGAGATTTTCTTTTTCTTTTCTTTTTTTTTTTTAATTCAGTGAGAGGAAGGGAGGCAGAGACAGACTCCCACATGCGCCCCGACCAGGATCCACCCAGCAAGCCCACTAGGGAGCGACACTTTGCCCATCTGGGCCGTTGCTCTGTTGCTCAGCAACCAGGCTCTTCTTAGCACCAGAGGTGGAGGCCAAGGAGCCATCCTCAGCACCCAGAGCCAACTCACTCCAATTGAGCCATGGCTGCAGGAAGGGAAGACAGAGAGAGAGAGAAGCAAGCGAGGGAGGAGTGGAGAAGCGGATGGATGCTTCCTTATGGAGATTTTCTCATACTCTCTTCTCTATTGTTCTGGTCACATTCTTCTCTCCCTTCTTATCCTCCTACAGGAGGTTTTCCCATATTTGTTCCCTCAATCCTTTCTTAGCTTCCCAGCATTGAAGTCAATGTATTTTGGTTTCTGTGCCTCGGTGTCCGCATTCTGAATGAGTGTCCTGTCTCACCCTTTAGGTGAGTGGGTCTCTCCATGGTATTTAGCTGTCCCGTTCTTCTAGGACCTAACAGATTGAAGGACTTCTTAGCTGGTAAAGTGGATTCAAGGACCGCTGAGACCAGCAGCTGCTACAGAAAAGGGCAACATGCCTCCATCTATAGGGGCCCCATCGATGAGAAGGTGCCATGGCACAAGGGTACATAGGGAAAGCTGAGAACAGGATGGGCAGGTTGGCTCAGGTGGGCAGGGGAGGTGAGAACAGCATCTCACTTGGAGGAAGTTGAGAAAGAAGTATAAGCAGTGGTACTAGCTGCCAACATTACTGAACTCTTATTACTCTACAGGTGTTGCTGTCAGCTTTTTCCTTGCATTATCTTATTTAATATCCACCTCAGTTCCACGAAGTGGTTTAAATAGCCCCGATTTTCATGAAAACACCGAGGTTCGGAGAGTCTAAGAATTTGCCAGCATGTGTTGGGGTAAAGGTCTGGACCTGTATCTGACCCCAGTGTTCAAGCTCAGAACCACTGTGCACGATCCCCGGAGCCCCCCAACTCTGCCACCTGAGCCCGCAGAGCTCCATCTGATCCTCCATCCAGGCCAGCAGCTCTTGAATCACTAAGTCCTTGAGCAAATCTTCGTCACTGGGCGTCTTGGGTAGGGAGCTGCAAAGCAGAGAGCCTCAGGCAGGCCGCCTTGGTGAGGCTGGGCCCCACCCAGAGAGAGTAAACACAGGGCCTGGGACTCCAAGGGGGCTGGGGGTGGGGGAAGGAGTCAACACAGCTGCCTCTCGGTTACCTCAGCTTTTAAAACTCCAACCCGTTCTGTCTGCCAGGGTACAGTCTCTTCAGTACAGGCAAAGCCAAACCGAAATCTGGTGGGAGACATCCCACCACCCCTCCACCTCTACAAGTATCCCAGAATGCATTCCAAACCCCCAAAGGATTATTTTGGGAAAATTCTCTCTCCATAATGATCTGTACCATAGATTCCTCAGTGCCTCAGAAAGGAGGCAACTGATTTTCGGGGACTGGCCGTAGGACGGGATGATCCCTGTTCCACAAATACCCTTCCCCGTGTGCGGCAGGGAGAAGTGGGGAAGCCAGTTCCTGAGGTCTCTTTTGCTGCCCCCCTCCTAAGTACTAAGTCATCAATCTTAGAAACCCCAGCCCCCAAACCCTCCCAAGCACCCCGCCCCCATTTCTCCCAGGCTTCTTCCTTAAGCTGAGGCTGACCTCCAAGAGTTCAGTGCAGACCCCTCTTTGAACTCCAGAGTGGAAGGGGCTGCTTATCTGGGGCCTGGCCCTGCTCTGGAGCCTGGGAGAGGGAACAATGAGGGGGGGGGGTCAGGAGGCCCCACACCCCTCCTTCCCCTGTGGGCTGACTCACCCCTGCTGCTCCCTGGCCTCCTTCTTCCTGTTAGATTGATGGGCCAGCTCTAGGGCCTGGGCCTCCCTCTGAGTGATGTTGTGTTTCCAGCTGGTAAGATAAAGATTAGGGAGTGGGTGGGGGAACAGAGGGTACCTCTTTCTTCACTCAACCTCCTCACTGCTTGTCTTCAGCTGCCAGTGACACAGCTTACTAGAACCTACCATGCGTTCCAAACAGCGAGGGCAGGCAGAGATTTGGCAAAGAGAATGAAGGAGGACAGGACAGTTTATTCTATTTCCGAAGTCTGCAGCGGCCACCCCCCAAAAGCCCTTGGCCACAGCTCAGTTTCCCCTGCCTGCATCCCCAGCCTCCTGCAACTCCTTGGTGAGCCCCCACATCCTCACTGACCCTTCCCCTGAGAAGAAAAGGACTGGAAAGTTGCCCTAGTCCTGCCCCCAGACTGGTCTGCTGGCAAGTCAGGGCCGCCATGTTGTCCAGCTCCCTATCGTCGCCTCAGTGAAAGGCACCATCTGGAGTTGTGCCTCACGTGGCCGTGGGGCCACGTGTGGCATCTGGTCTGAACGTAGGAAGGCAGAGCGAGGCACGGGGAACAGAAAGGGCTTGTACAAGGACTCACTCATTCTTCTTCCCCCTCTGTGCCAGCAGCCAGTTCACAAAGTCTTGTTGGCGAATCTTGTCCATGGCAATACTGTAGTCACTGATGAAAGTCCCCTCGGCGTACCTGCGGCTGCGAGGTCTGGAGCCTCTGGCCTTAGTGAGGAATCTGAGGGGCAAGGAGACGGGAGAGGTAGGAACCAGGACACCATGAAGGGGCAGGATGTGTGGGGAATCCAGCTGCCAGCCTCAGTGACTGTTCTGACAGGAGGCCAGCATCTGAGAACAAACCAGCCCATTTCTCAGGAGTCAGTTTTTATGGAGACACCACCTTGTCCATGGATTAAGCCCCTTGGACTTTATTTTCAGCAGAAGGGCCCACTTCCTGCATCCTCAGTGTGTGCGGCTCTGACTTCTGGGCAAAGAGGGACCCGAGGGCCCCCTTATCTCAAAGGACTGAGTCACAGCTCCCTCCTTTACTCCTCTTGCCCTGGCCACACCTGATTTAGATCTCTGGTTCCCAGTCAGTACTGACAAAAGTGAGCTCTTATACATGAGTCAGGGCCTCTAACAGCCCCTTAATACATACATTCATTTAATCCTCAAAACACCCTTAAGAGGTAGACACTATTTATAGCCCCCCCTTTTTTTGTATTTTTCTGAAGTTGGAAACGGGGAGGCAGTCAGACAGACTCCCGCATGTACCCAACCGGGATCCAACTGGCACCCCCACCAGGGGGCGTTGCTCTGTTGTAACCAGAGCCATTCTAGCGCCCGAGGCAGAGGCCATGGAGCCATCCTCAGCACCTGGGGCCAACTTTGCTCCAATGGAGCCTCGGCTGCAGGAGGGGAAGAGAGAGACAGAGAGGAAGAAGAGGGGGAGGGGTGGAGAAGCAGATGGGCGCTTCTCCTGTGTGCCCTGGCTGGGAATCGAACCCGGGACTCCTGCACGCCAGGCCGACGCTCTACCGCTGAGCCAACTGGCCAGGGCCTATAGCCCCTTTTTGTGAATGAGGAAACCAGGGTGCAGAGAGATTAATTTAGCACACGTCATAGGGGGCAGATCCAGGATTTACCCCCAGGTGGTCTGGAACCAGGTCCATGTTCTTAGCTTCAACATGATACTGTCTTTCCTCGCACATGTTTCTGACAGCCATATCTCAAATTCGCATCACTGAATTTACACAAGCTAATAGCTTGCCCTTGCATCCAAGAAGGCCTAACTCTTTACTTGGAGAGGTCTCTCTTGGTCCCCAAAACCCAGAGCTCCCTGCTATATTCATTCCTAATACTCTCTGCTTTTCCTCACAGTACCCATGACGGTTTGCGGCTCGCCCAGGTGGTTCCGGGTCTGTTTTCTCCTTGGGCCTACACACCCCATGGAGGCAGGAAGCCTTTGTTGACCACTCCTCACATGTGGCCCCTGTACCTGGTACACAGGAGGTCCTCTATAAAATTTGATCAGCCCTGGCCGGATAGTTCAGTTGGTTAGAGCATTGTCCTGATATGCAAAGGTTATGAGTTCGATCCCTGGTCATAGCACATATAGGAAAAGATTGTTGTTTTTGGTATTCTCTCTCTCTCTCCCTTCCTCTCTCTCACAAATCAATCAGTAAATTAAAAATAAAACAAAATTTGATCAAATTCTTAAATGAGTGCTTTAGTGAGATGCTGTCATCTACTTCAGACACTTAGCCACTGAGAAGTCCTTCCAGAGATCTACCCGCAGTCTCTACTGCTGCAGCAGTAGCTGATGATAAATACTCTCTGGCTCTGTCTTCACGTTGCACTCAGACTGCTGGCAGATTTTTCCTGGGAGCTTCATTCCTCTTGGCCTGGAATTCCTTTCTTTCACCCGTCCCCCTTGAAAACCAGAACCCAGTCATCTCCCAGCCCCCTCCCCTGCAGCTGGCCCCACCTTCCTCACCCCTACCTCGAATCACCCTCCTCCTTATCTCCTAGCACCACTGCCAAGAGCAGGGACACCAGCAGCAGAGAGATCTTCATGGCCACCATCTTCCAAGGGTGATTTTCTGACCTAAGAGAGAACAGGACCAGGATGAGGGGAGCACTGTGTTGATGGAGCAGCCAGTGTGGCAATGCACTAGTGCCACCTCGGAGCTTGTGGGGTCCTGAAAGCCAGGGGACACTGAGCCTTGGGGTTTGGGGCTTTTCTAGGAGGCTGGAGCAGGATCTTAGGGAGGGTGGCGGTGCTGAGCGTTACAGTTAGTGAGTAGAAGGAACAAGGAGTCTGGCCAAGAGTTGAGCCTTCTTTTTGTTTTGTATTTAAATGGAGTCTGGGTGGGGTGGGAGGAGGGAGTGGGGGAGGGATCCAGGAAGAAGAAAGCAGCACAGACCCGTGTGCCTGGACAGCCCCCCTTCCGGGCTTCAGTGGCGAGACATCGCAGGCATGTGGTCTGGCAAGATTCTCCCCTCACAGCCCTCCAGAGTTCACACCAGCCAGCCTCCCAGCCCCCACACTGGTTGTCACCTAAATCATCACAGCCCTCTTGCCCTAAGAGAAAGCCACACTTACAGTCTCCCTTCCCAGACTTTACTATCTAGACTCAGGGAAACTCTTTCTGAAGTTGGACCCCTCCTCCAAGGTCCTGCCCCCTTCCTCCCAGGGTTTTTAGTAGAGGTGAAGAACAGTAACCTTCCTCCCAAGCCCTTCCTGCCTTGGTCACCTGAGTGGTAAAGGAGCCATTAGAGCCACCTTCCTAGTTCTGACATCCAGAAAAAGATAGCTAGATGCAAGAGTGCTGAGCTCCTCGGGGTGCCCAGACCCACCTCTCTCCAGTGTCCCCTGTCCCCGCGGCTCTCTTACCAGACGTCTTTTCCAACTCTTCCAGAAGAAGGGCGGGGTGGGTCTCCTCTAAGCTGCTGGCCCTTCGGAGCCTGCCTCCAGGAAGTCTGCCCGACCCCTTTATATCCAGGCATCACAGACCCTCTGATTAGCCTAAAAGCATCTTATCTCAAGAAATTAAGCCCACAGCTCCTGCCACATTAAGTCCATTTTACACGTAATAAAGTTTCTCTTTCCACCTGAGTTGTACTAATTGGTGATTAACATTTGGGTATTTCCAGCTGCCGACTGGCGCCTGCCCCTGAGCAGGGCACCCTAAGTACCCCCTTTCTACTTCCTCCCTCCTCCCTTTTGGGCACAGGGTCCAGTATTCCTCTATCCCCCCTTATTTTACTGGTGTCCTCAGTTAGAAAGGATGTCGTTGGTGAGAGCAGACTTGGGAAGAGGGGCACTAGCCGGGAAGGAGGAGACTCCTCCAGGCAATAAGCTCCTTCTGGGTGGGAGAGGCTGGGGCTGCAGCCATTTGCACCCCAGCTCTGGATAGTGGCCTTTAGCTTGGGCAATGTGGCAATGTCCCCATTGCGATACCTAGCTGAAGACTCACTGGGGTGCTCCCTTTGCTATCCTCCAAGTACTCGGTGCGGGGAGTGGCGCCATCCACAGGGACTCTCTGTCTAGGAGGCACAGCGCACAGACTGCATTCTAGGAGGACCTCCAAGGCCTTCTTCCCCGTGTCTCCCTTCTCCACTTGCTTTGAGTATTAGAAGCCATAAACAACCAAGCCTATTAGCTCCAGGGCCTAATAAAAGCCACCTTCTTTCCAGGTGAACTCCCCAGCCTGAATTTCAGCTTCAGCATGAAATTAAGTGCTTGTGTGGGATGAGATCTCGGCAACTGGACCAGGAGGACAAGTCAGCTCTGCTTCCTAGAAACCTTGCCTGCCCACAACCCATTTTCACCATCTAGAAAACCTTCACTCTGGGCAAGCTCTCCAAACTCCATCTCCCAGCTATCGATGGGCAGATTAGACATCCATTCAGATGTGGCCTCCAAAGGGGGCGTGGGGGCTGCTTGTGATCTTGCTCCCTGTTGAACAACACAGTTACTGGGCTCAGAAGGATTTGTGTCAAAACCCTGGCGGCAGAGGATATCCGAGAAGGACAGACATCACCCTCTGCTGGGTCCTGGCAGCCCTGAGGCCTGCCCAGTTCTCTGGGGGTTTGTTTTGGGGGGTAGGCTGCTTAAAAGGCCAGTTGTGCTTTATACCCCTACCTAGCCTCTTTTGGAGGAGACCTCTCTGCAGCCCCTTTGCTGTGTCCCTTTGATCTCTGGTTCTCATGCTTTGCTGTGCAGTAGACAGACCCGGGAGAATGTGGCCTGGGCCCTGGGGGAGGGAGGGGGGAGGTGGGGGGGGGGCCAGTGGAGGAGATCACAGAAAATGCCAAGCTCCCAGAGGAGCTCAGAGGCCCCCTTCCCCACAAGGCATATTGGGAAGCCAGGGAATGGCAAATATGGCCTTGAGAAGTTTCTGGGGATAAAAAAAAAAGTTTCTGGGGAGAAGTTTCTGGACTGGATCAAAATTGTTCAATAAATCCCACTGCTAACTTGGCCAGCCCATTCATACCAGGATGAGAGACATACCCTGCCTGGTATGTAGAATCCGGGCAGTGTAGGGAAGGGGTAAGGGGGGAAAGCTTGGGAGGAGGCAGAGCCCCAGTCTCCTGGAGAGGATTTCTAGAATGTGGGGGTCAGATAGGACACAGGGGGCAGGAAGGTAAAAGGATCCCTCCAACTAGCCCAGAGCCCAGATAAAAAGGCTGATGATGGCCCAGACAGTTCGAGCTGGGGTTGTGGTGTGATGTCTGAGGAGTCCTGGAAGTCAAGGAATGTGTGCAGGGAAGGGGTGATGGCAGGACTGTTGCAAAAGAACCCAGGGTCCTGCTTCCCATGCACTCCTGGAAGCCCCAGGAATGCGGACTGGGACAGCAGGGGAGCCTTTGGGGTTTGTTGGCTCTTTCAGCTCAAGATGGTGAGTCACCACCCCCTCGCCGCACCCCCCAGCCTGTGGCCTGCAGACCACCGCAGACAGCCAGGCATGGGTGGCTCAGGCACTGCCGCAGCCTCCCTGCATGGACTCTGCTTTTGAAGCTCAGTGGGTCTTCAAGCTCACTGACTGGCTCTGGAGGCTGACATCCTTCTCTGATCTCTCTTAAAACAGGTGGCAGATTAATTCTCCTCCTTCAGAGGTGACAAGAAGTGACAAGGTGACATGAACACTCACACATTTTGTCGAGTCACCTGGTCTACCCTGATTCTTAGAAGGATTACCGGCAGCTTTCCTCGGTAGTCATGTCACAAACTCATCATGGTCCCAAACATTTTTGCCCACACCAGCCCCCATACCTCTCAGGTAAAGAGAGATACTTTCCAGAAGGATCTTTATGAAAGAATATACCACCTGCAGCTTTCCTTGGCCATCCGCTACAGGGGATCAGTTTGGAAGTCCCCTCTCAGTTCTAACTCCAATCCCTTTTGCTGTTTTCAAAGACTATTTTGTTTGCTTTTGTTTGTGAAGGAAAGAGCTCAGCTCTTAGTAGTTGCAGCCTAATCCCTGGGAGGAGAAACCCAGTGAAGAGTTAGAACTGGGAGGGGTGGCCAAAAAGTTCTTACTTCCAGGAAGGGAAAGAGTTGGTAATGCATTTAGGATAAAAGGCCAAACGGCATTTCTAAGCCCCTCCTCCTCCCAGGTGTGAGCACATTCTGCAGAAAGAGAGTGTGGTGAAACGGAGGACTTGGCCTTCCTTTTTCCTTCTTGGGGATATGAAAGATGGAGTGGTTTCCAGGGTCCCTAATGAATGCCACCTTTCTACGCAAATGCACAGAGGGATTCCTGCAACGGGCATGGAGAGGACCTTCTGCGATTTCAGCAAACATACCCATCATTAATTAGGTTAGGGCGTGGCCTGGTTGGGTGGAGAGAAGGGAGTAGCAATCAAGCCTCAGGACCATCTTCCCACTACTCCTGAGTTTATGTTCAACTTTGGGCAAAGTCCTTACTCACTCTGAGCCTTAGCTTGCCTAACTTGAAATTGGGGGTGAGAACACAAAATCTGCCCTGCCTACGTCCTAGTTAAGAGTAAAGTTAGTTGTCTTGTTAACTTGAAGGCATTGTGCGAGTGTTGGCTGGTGGGTTTTGATAGATACATGAATTCCAAACTGCCCTCTTGCTGTTCCGCTTATCTGTCAGACCTCACCCTTACTGGACTATCGCCCCTGAGACAAAGGAATTCCAAAAAGCTGACAACCCGCCCCAAGGAGGGGCTCCGGACATACCAGGACTTTTGATTCAACCCCCACATGCTTAAAGCCCCCCAAGGAGGAGCATTCCGGACATACCAGGACTTTTGCCTCAGTATCCCCTCAGGCTCTCCCAAACACTACATAACTCGCCCCTAGTCTGTAACCGGTGCTCTTCTCCCCCAGGAGAAGTGCCTGGCAGGGTTCCTTTCTTCCTTTCAATAAAGCCTGTTACTCTGGTCTTTCGGACTCCCATGGATTCTAACAGTTTTCTCTGGAATGGTCTCCTCCGCCTTAATCTATTCTAAGGTGAGAATCAAATAAAATGAAACAATAAAGCCAGGCTGGTTCAGCTCAGTACCTGGCACATAGAAGGCTGGCACCTAGTAGGAGCAAAGGCTTTGGAGACAGACCCACCTAGGCTTGCTAGTAGGGTGCTCAGAGCAATTATTCTTCCTGTGCTTCAGTTTACTCTCCTGTAACATGGGGAAGGTAATAGTTCCTACCTCAAATCATTGATTGGGGGAACATGGATACTTAGAGGATACAATGTGTTACAGTATATCTTGATACATTAGTTACCTTTTGTTGCATAAAAATGACTCCAAACCTTAGCAGCTTAAAACAAGGAACATTTAGCCTGACGTGTGGTGGTGCATTGGATCAAGTGTCCACCTGGAATGCTGAGGCTGCCAGTTTGAAACCCTGGGCTTGTCTGTCTGGTTGAAGCACATATGGGAGAAGCAACTACTACAAGTGGATGCTTCCCGCTCCTCCCCCTTCTCTCTCTAAAATCAATAAATTAAATCTTTTTTTTTTTTTTTTTTACAGGGACAAAGAGAGAGTCAGAGAGAGGGATAAATAGGGACAGACAGACAGGAACGAAGAAAGATGAGAAGCATCAATCATCAGTTTTTTGTTGCGACACCTTAGCTGTTCATTGATTGCCTTCTTTTTTTTTAATTCATTTTAGAGAGGAGAGGGAGAGACAGAGGAGAGACAGAAGGGGGGGAGGAGCTGGAAGCATCAACTCCCATATGTGCCTTGACCAGGCAAGCCCAGGGTTTCGAACTGGCGACCTCAGCATTTCCAGGTCAACGCTTTATCCACTGCGCCACCACAGGTCAGGCTGATTGCCTTCTTATATGTGCCTTGACCGCGGGCCTTCAGCAAACCGACTAACATCTTACTCGAGCCAGCGACCTTGGGTCCAAGCTGGTGAGCTTTTTGATCAAACCAGATGAGCCCACGCTCAAGCTGGCGACCTCGGAGTCTCAAACCTGAATCCTTCCGCATCCCAGTCTGACACTCTGTCCACTGCATCACCACCTGGTCAGGCAATAAATAAAATCTTAAAACAATAACAAAGAACATTTATTATCTCACACAGTTTCTGAGGCTCAGGAATCTGGGAGTGGCTTAACTGGGTCCTTCTGGTTCAGGATCTCTCATGAAGTCACAGATCACCTTCTTTTTTTTTTATTTTATTTTATTTTTTTATTTTTTTTATTTTTTTATTTATTTTTTTTACAGATCACCTTCTGAGCTCACTCCTGAGACTGTGGACTTCCCCACAGGGCTGCTCACCTCCGGGCTTCTTCCCCGAGAGCAAGGGCATGCACCTAAGAGGAAAGCCTAAATGCCTTTTAAAACCTAAATCGGTGCCCAACCTGTGGTGGCGCAGTGGATAAAGCGTCGACCTGGAACATTGAGGTCGCTGGTTCGAAACCCTGGGACTACCCGGTCAAGGCACATATGGGAGTTGTTGCTTCTTGTTTCTCTTCCCTTCTCTCCTTTCTGAAATGAATAAATAAAGTCTAAAAAACAAACAAACAAACAAACAAAAAACCTAAATCCAAAAGTGACATGCCATTACTTCCACTGTATGTTATTGGTCACACAGACCAATTCTGGTACAATGTGGGAGGGACTGCACAAGAAGCAGAAGTCCTTGGGGGTCACCTTAGAGATTGGCTACTGTATATGCATATAGTCAGTCATAAAAAGTGTTAACCATTGTTGTCATTATTATAGAAGATGCTAGATTCATTAAACGATTCTTCTCATTGTCATAAACTCTGGCCACTTCAAATCTATTATCTTAATCTCTTTCTCTCTGCAACAGTGGGACTGAGATGATGACAGATACCAAAGACCGATAAAGCCAGTAATTTCTCTGATATTCCACAAAGACCAGCCGAGTACAGGCGTCAGTCTGTCACATTCTGAGAGGGGACTTGATGGTTCGGCAGCGGGTACATACTGTATGGGACATACTTATTATAAAAAAAGCTTTAAAGGTCTTGTTTATCTGGTCTTGGCTGGGTAGCTCAGTTGGTTGGGGCGTCATCCCAATGCTCCAGAGTTGCAGATTCAGCCCCTGGTCGGGGCACATACAGGAATCAGCAAATGAATGCATAAATAAGTAGAACAGTGAACTGATGTTTCTCTCTCCCCCTTCCTCTCTCTCCCTCTCTAAAATCAATTTGAAAAACAAAAAATTTTAAATTATTGTTTATCTGAAATTTAAATGTAAACATCTGTATCATTATTTGTCAAATCTGGTAACCCTACATGAAAAGTTCTTTTTAAAAAATTTATTGATTGATTTTTAGAGAGAGAAGAATGGAAAGAGAGAGAGAGAGGTCAATTTGTTGTTCTATTTATTTATGCATTCATTGGTTGATTTTTGTATGTGCCCTGATGTGGTATTGAACCTACAACATTGGCATATCAGGACGACGCATTGACCAGCAGAGGAACCTGGCCAGGGCTCATGGAAAGCTTTCTAAAACTCCAATGCTACAGTGTTATTACCAGAGTCATAATTAGCCTGGAGGTTTTTAAAACCTTTCATTTTGAAATAATTTGAAACTTACAGGGAAGGTGTAAAAATAATACAGAGAATTCCAATATACCCACAGATTCAATAATTTTTTTAACACTTTGCCACTTAAATTGTATCACTCTGTTATCTGTCTTCTCAATGTTTGAGGATAGATTGCATATATCATGTTTCTTTACTATTTAATATTTTTATGTATACTTCCTCAGAAAAAAAAGATATTCATTTATATAACCACAATAAAAATGCAATTATAAAATTCAAGAAATGTAACATTGCTACAAAGCCTCTGATCCACATTGCAATTATTTTTGTTCTAATAATGTCCTTTTGGGTATTTTCCCTCCATTATTAGATCCAGTCCAGGATTATGTATTGCAATTAATTGACATGTCTCCTTTACTCAGATTCTTAGCCTTTGTTTGTCTTTCATGATACTGACATTTTATTTTTATTTTTATTTTTTATTTATTCATTTTAGAGAGGAGAGAGAGAGAGAGAGAAAGGCGGGAGGAGCAGGAAGCATCAAATCCCATATGTGCCTTGACCAGACAAGTGCAGGTTTCAAACCGGCGACCTCAGCATTCCAGGTCGACGCTTTATCCACTGTGCCACCACAGGTCAGGCCGATACTGACATTTTTGAGAGTACAGACCAGTTAAGTTATAGAATGTTTCTCAATTTGGGTTTGTCTGATGTTTCTTCCAAATTAAATTCAGGTTATGTATCCTGGCCAGCATACTAGAAAAATGAAGGTGTGTCCTTTTCAGGGTATCCCACCTGGGGGAACAAGATGTCTACTTGCCCATGATTGATGATCATTTTGATCACCCAGTGAAAGTTTTGTTGAATTTTCCCACTGTATACCGTACTTTTTGCTCCATAAGATGCACCTGACCATAAGACACACCTAGGGTTTTAAGGAGGAAAATAAGAAAAAAATATTCTCAACCAAATATTTAATAAAATATTTAAAAATATTTAATAAAATTTTAATAAAATATTATTTACCACAATAATATTTCAACAATGTAAACCCAACAGCAGTATTAACAACCATTAGCACTGTTATTAACAAATGGGAAGAGACTTTAACATTCAAATACTCTTCTAGTTGTCCGGTAACCCGCAGCAGCTAAAAAAAATGAACATTCGTTTCGTAAGACGCACGGGTGTTTTACCCTCCACTTTTGGGGGAAAAATTGTGTCTTATGGAGCAAAAAATACGGTAGTTACTCTTTTTCTCCTTATAACTAATAAGCCACGTACAGGGAGACACTTTTATTATTTATTTCTTTAAATCTATTCTTTATTTTTAAGAAGGAAGAGAGAGAGAAAAAGTAAGATACACACACACACACACACACACACATTGATCAGTTGTTCCACTTATTTATGCATTTATTGGTTGATTCTTGTATGTGCCCTGACTGGGGATTGAACCCACGACTTTGGTGTATTAGGACAATGCTCTATCCAATGAAGCCACCAACTCACTAGGGTAGGGAGATACTTTTCAACAATGCAAATACCTTTTTCCCCACCCTCAGATATATTTAACGACCGTTGAATATTCTTGCCTGAACCCATCTTTACTATGATGATGGAAACTTATTATTTTCCAGTTCACTACTTTCTTCAAAGAATTGGGATTTTATAGAACAGCATTTTGAGGTATAACTGACATAAAACTACCTACATACATTTAATTTAAAGTGTACAATTTGATGTTTTGACCTATGTTCTTGTTCAAGAAACCATTACTACAGTTAAGGTAGTGAACATATCTACCATCCTGAAAAGTTTCCTAGAGCCCCTCTCTCCTACCAGACTCCTCTTTCAACCATTGATCTGCTTTCTGTCATTGTACATTTGTTTGCATTTTCTAGAATTTTTATATAAATGGAATTATACAGTATGTACTCTTTTTTGGGGGAAGAGGTCTAGCTCTTTTTCATTCAATATACTTATTTTGAGATCCAGTTGTATTCGTAGGATGATCAATAGTCCATTCATTTGTTGTTGAGTAATATTCTTCTATCATCTGGATACATTACAGTTTGTTTATTTATTCACCTGCTGATGGATTTAGGTAGCTTCCAGTTTGGGGCTATTACAAATTAAGCTTCTATGAACATTTGTGGACACTTTTTGTGTGTGTATGTGTGTGTGTGTATGTGTGTGTTGGTTTTTTTTTAGTGTATGTTTATTAAAGCTGGAGACAGTGAAACAAGGAAGGGTTTAGGATAGGAGTAGCAATGGAGAGCCCAGGTGGGGCTGCTTTGGCTCACCGGGAAGTCAGAGAAAAGGGGGCCTTGGTGTCTTGTATTGTCGGGGCAGGGGGTTAGCTGGGGAGGAGCAGTCACTGCCCACTGCTCCCCTGGTTGCACTTGAGTGTGGTCCCTTAGAGTTTCAGAGATGCATGCCTGTGGGTAAAGAAGTGGGGGAAGAAGGGGGAAAAGAAAAGGGTGTAGACTTGTACCCGGGAGGGAAAGCCCACACCTATGGCATGTCTTTATATGGACAGATGCTTTCTTGTTTCTTGGGTAAATACCTAGGATTGGAGTATGTTTAACTTTTTAAAAAACTGCCAAAGTATTTTTGCGAAGTGATTGTAATATTTTACATTCTTGCCAAAAGTGGGTATGGTCAGTGTTTTTCAATTTCAGCCATTCTAATAGGGATGTAGTGGTATCTCATTGTGATTGTAATTTGCATGTCTCTGATGACTAATGATATCAAGTATTGTTTCATGGTCTTATTTACCATCTTTATATTCTTTTGATGAAATATCTGTTTAAATGTTTTAAATGTTTTGTCTTTTTTTTGCCTGACCAGGTGATGACACAGTGGATAGAGTATTGGCCTGGGATGCTGAGGACTCAGGTTTGAAACCTTGAGGTTGCCAGCTTGAGTGCAGGCTCATCAGCTTGAGCATGGGGTTGCCAGCTTGAGCATAGGATCATAAACATGACCCCATGGTCACTGGCTTAAGCCCAAAAGTCTCTGGCTTGAAGCCCAAGGGTGCTGGCTTGAGCAAGGAGTCACTGGCATGGCGCGAGTCCCCCAGTCAAGGCACATATGAGAAAACAATCAGTGAACAACTAAGGTGCCACAACTACAAACTGATGCTTTTCAGCTTTCTCTCTTCCTGCTCTCAAAAAAAAAAAAAAAAAAAGTTTTGCCTTTTTTTTTTGGGGGGGAGGGTCATTATTGGTTTTAGTGTTACCGAGTTCTGAAACTTTGGATTCATCCTCCATCAGAGGCATGAATTACAAAGATTTTCTCCCAGTCTATGACTTGTATTTTTATTCTCTTAACTTATATTTTGAGGAACAAAAGATTTTAAAATTTTGATGAAGTTCAATTTATGAATTTGACTTTTTCTGAGGGTTGTGTGTGTGTGTGATCTAAGATATCTGAGCCTAAACCAAGGTCACAAAGATTTTATCTTAGAAGTCTCATAGGTTTTTGTTTTACAATTAGTTATAGAAACTATATGGTTACATATAGGTATATGATTGAGTTAATTTTGCTATATAAAATGGAGTATGGAAGGATATATATTTTTTGTGTATGAATATCCAATTGTTCATCACCATTTGTTAAAAAGAGTATCTTCCCTGCACTGAGTTGTCTTTACACTGTTGTATAAATTGTGATATATGTATGGGTTAATTTTTCAAATGCTCCGTTGGTATCAAGGCAGGAGCATGGACTCCAGGGTGTTTTCACAATTTACGAAATTCTCTCTCTGTCTCTTCTGCTCTCCTTCCAGGCAATGTGCTAGAACTAGGAAAGCTGTCTATTTATTTATTTATTTATTTATGCCCTGGCCAGATGGCTCCATTGGTTAGAGCAGCATCCAGAAGCGCAAATTACCGGTTCAACCCTGGTCAGGATATCAACAGGAACTGATTGATGTTCCCGTCTCTTTCTCTCTCACTCTCTTAAAAACCAATACATTAAAATAAAAAAAGTTTTAATGTATTGATGTTTCTCTCTCGCTCTCTTATTGTTTTTTTTTTTTTTTGTCTCTTATTGGGT
Source organism: Saccopteryx bilineata (assembly GCF_036850765.1). NCBI lineage: Eukaryota > Metazoa > Chordata > Mammalia > Chiroptera > Emballonuridae > Saccopteryx > Saccopteryx bilineata. The sequence goes on from NC_089491.1 coordinate 377,624,880, forward strand.
TTTTTTTTGTTTTTTTTTTAAGAGGTTTTTTTGTTTGTTTGTTTGTTTTACAGAGACAGAGAGTCAGAGAGAGGGATAGACAGGGACAGACAGGAATGGAGAGATGAGAAGCATCAATCATTAGTTTTCTGTTGCCTGTTGCAACACCTTAGTTGTTCATTGATTGCTTTCTCATATGTGCCTTGACCGCGGGCCTTCAGCAGACCGAGTAACCCCTTGCTTGAGCCAGTGACCTTGGGCTCAAGCTGGTGAGCCTTTGCTCAAACCAGATGAGCCCGCACTCAAGCTGGCGACCTCGGGGTCTCGAACCTGGGTCTTCCGCATCCCAGTCCACCGCTCTATCCATTGTGCCACTGCCTGGTCAGGCTTTTATTGGTTTTTTAAGAGAGTGAATGAGAGAGAGACATTGATTTGATGTTCTATTTATTTATGCATTCATCGGTTGATTCTTGTATGTGCCCTGACCGGGGATCAAACCCACAGCCTTGGCATATTGGAACGACACTCTAACCAACTGAAGTTATCTGGCCAAGAAATCAAGCTGGCCTTTATTTTTTTTAACTTTTAAAAAATTTATTACTGTCCGGATGATGTGGAGATGTCTGCCCCAAATCTATGTACTCTTATTGACCAATGTCACCCTGTTAAATTTAACTTTCTAAAAGAAAAAAGATATGAACATAAAAAATAAGTAAAAAATTATTGATTTTAGAGAGAGAGGAAGGGAGAGAGAGAGAGAAACAGGAACATCAATCTCTTCCTGTATGTGCCCTGACTGGGGATCGAACCCACAACCTCTGTGCTTCAGGTTGATGCTCTAACCAATGAAGCTAACAGCCAGGGTGAAAGCTTGTCTAAAGTAATGTTTTCCTTCTCTTTTTTTTGAGATAAAAAAAAAAGTGTTTTTCCAAGCCATGGTTGGATGCTCAGTTGGTTAGAGTGGTATTTTTCAACCACCAGTCTGCCAGAAATTTCATCCTGGCCTGTGAAAAAGTTAACCACCCTGGTGTTGTATTCATACTGGCAGTTGAAAACCACTGAGTTAGAACATCAACCAGCCTGGCCTGTGGTGGCACAGTGGATAGAGCATCAACATGGAATTGCTGAGGCCACCGGTTCAAAACCCTGGGCTACCTGGTCAAGGCACATACGACAATGAACAACTAAAATGAAGCAACCGTGAGTTGATAATTCTCGCCTTCCATCCCTCTCTCTCAGTAAAATCATTAAATAAAATCTTAAAAAAAAAGAAAGAGGCCTGACCTGTGGTGGCGCAGTGGGATAAAGCGTCAACCTGGAACACTGAGGTTGCCGATTCGAAACCTTGGGCTTGCCTGGTCAAGGCACATATGGGAGTTGATGCTTCCTGCTCCTCCCCCTTCTCTCTCTCTCTAAAAAATCAATAAATAAAAGAATGCAAAAAAAAAAAAAAAAAAAAAAAGAAAGAAAAGAACATCAACCAGATATGCCAAGGTTGCCGGTTTGATCCCTGGTCAGGGCACCTACAGGAAACAACACAAATGCATAAATGAGTGGAACAAAAAATCAATGCTTCTCTCTTTCTCCTTAAAATAAGTTTTGTTTTTTTTTGTTTTGTTTTTAAATAAGTTTTTTAAAAATTTAAATTACACCTGACCTGTGGTGGTGCAGGGAATAAAATGTGTCAACCTGGAGCCTGACCTGTGGTGGCGCAGTGGGTGGAGCTTCAACCTAGAATGTTGAGGTCACCGGTTTGAAACCCCAGGTTTGCCAGGTCAAGGCACATACGGTAGTTTATGCTTCCTGCTCCTCCTCCTTTCTCTCTCTCTCTCTCTCTCCCTCTCTAAAGAAATTAATAAATAAAACATTTAAAAAAGAAAAAAATCGTTTAAAAAAAAAAGTGTCAACCTGGAACACTGAGGTTGCCGGTTCGAAACCCTGGGCTTGCCTGGTCAAGGCACATATGGGAGTTGATGCTTCCTGCTCCTCCTCTCTTCTCTTTCTCTCCTAAAATGAATAAAGTCTTAAAAAAAACCTGGAAAAAAATTTTTAATTATACTTTATATTAAATACACTGTTTTATTAGTCTCAAGTGTATAACATAGTGGTCAGACAATTACATATTGTTACAAAGTGTTTACCCTGCTATTCCCAGTACCCAGCTGGCACCATAAACAGTTATCACAGTATTATTGACTATTTTTTTATGTTTTTTTTCTTAAATTTTATTTTATTTTATTTATTCATTTTAGAGAGGAGAGAGAGAGAGAGAGAGAGAGTAGAGAGAGATGGGGGAGGAGCTGGAAGCATCAACTCCCATATGTGCCTTGACCAGGCAAGCCCAGGGCTTCGAACTGGCGACCTCAGCATTTCCAGATCAACACTTTATCCACTGCGCCACCACAGATCAGGCATTTTTATTATTTTAATTTGTGTTTACATAGATTCAAGTGTCCCACCAAATATATCTCCCCCCATCCTCTTATTCCCTTCAACCCCCTTTATGCCCCCTCCCCCCAATGTCTTCTCCCCTTTTTGACTGTATTTCTCATGCTGTACTTTACATTCTCCCAAATATGGAATGTTTCATGAATTAGCATGTCATCCTTATGCAGGGGCCAGGCTAATCTTCTCTGTATCGGTCCAATTCTAGTATAGTCTACGGCCATCCCACCCTGAATGCACCTGAGGTCCTCCAATTTTAGTGTACATACTGATGAAATGAACACCTGAGCAATGTTGTTCAAACCCTTAGAACCCCAGGGCTGTACAAGGGAAGGAAAGAAGGTATAATGGGTGCCATGGTATCCATGAGCTATTTTCAGCCAGTTAGAGTATCTAACACAAATCAGACATTTGCTCTAGGCAAGGCTGTGTGGGCAAATTCCTATTCCAAGTCCTTTTGCTTTTGGTGGGAACAGTATAACCTCCTGCCACTTGTGCAGAGCAGGAGCTCTGCTTAGCCACTCAATATGAGAACACTTTGTTATGATTTGACAATGGAATTTTTTGATAGACAACATTTCTCAAAACATTGGCCTCATGGAGAAATAATAAAGGAGATCTTAGATAGTGAAAATAATGGAAACCACTCACTTAGAGAAAGAAAATAACATGGATCCTACCCTGTGTTTTCCAATGTGTTGAGAGACATGATTCCACAGCAAAGAGACTGCTGAAGAAGTGGGTTTCACCCTTAAAGGGTACCAGTGAATGCAAAAGGAAATGTAAAGGACTCCAACGTAGGAGTTCAAAGAAGGAATATGTGGGCAAGATCCAGGACAAACTGGGAAGGTGTGAATCTAAATGTTTGCTTCCTGTTGTTTACCATGCTGGACCTAAGTTTCAGCACACGCCATCTCAGTTTATTAGGAATACATGTATAATTAATCAGTCCTTTAGCTAAAGTCAAGCCACATCCGTGATTGATCAGGGTGAGTTGCAGTTAACCCTCAACCCTGGTTGCTAATGGAAGGAGATTCTGGCTGCATCAAATCTTGGAATAGTGGATGATCCAGAACTATTCCCTGTTTGACTTGTAATGGTCTTCTGGGATGATCAGTTTGTTATAAAAACATACTAGACAATCTAGAAATCTTGAAAAAGATAGCAGAGTCAAGAGAGAGAGAAATAGACAGGAGAGAGAGAAGTAGAGAGGGAGAGAAACAAGAGAGAAATATATCCATATTCTCAAAACCAAACAGTTCACAGTGTCCAGACTTTTTATTTCAATTAATTGTATTATAAAATATTTATACCTAACAAAGATAATTAAGTTGTATGTGTAAAGTTTCAAGAGTAATACAACAAATACTGTGTATTCACCATTCAGATTTTTGAAAGAGTCCAATATCTTTAAATTGCTCTGTGAGCCTCTTGACAGTCATCCCTGTGCTACTTCCTGGAATTAACCACATACTGAAATTTTATTCATCATTCATTCTCTTTCTTTTCTTTAAAATTTAACCTCTTCTGGATGCATCCTTAAACAATTTCATTTTTTTAAAAATTATTCATTGATTTTAGAGAGAGAAAGGGAAAGACAGAGAGAAACATTGATTTGTTGTTCCACTTATTTTTATGCATTCATTGGGTTTTTCTTTTTTTTGCATTTGCTCTGACTGGGCATTGAACCCACAACCTTGGCATATTGGGACAATGCTCTAACCAGTTAAGCTACTCGGCTAGGGCAACAATATAGTGTTTAATTTTGCATATTTTGAACTTAAATAAATGGAACCGTAATGTGTATATTCAGTCTGTCTTGTTGTTTGTTTTTATCAGCATTGTGAAATTCACCCATGTTGGTACAGGTTGCTGTAGTGAGTGTAGTCCATTCATTGTCACTGCTCTTTAATATTCCACTGCATAGCTCTAAGTGGCTTTACTTATCCATTTTCCTGCCAGTGGCCATTTATAAGGTTTCAAAGTTTTGTTATTATAAACATTGCTGCTGTGAGTATTTCCGTATGCCTCCCTGGGTATTCATGTACAAGAGTATTTATAAAGTAATATCTAGTCTTTTATGTACATGCAGTTATTTTTTAAAAGATGTTCCAATTATCTGAACTATAGTATATATGCACAAATATTCAATTTTGCGAGGTGAACTTTTTGTAAACTTCCCCAAGTTTTTCTAAACCCTTTTTAAATGCATTTTTAATGGCTACATGATATTTTACCAATTGCCTGTTAAAATTTACTGGAAGATTCCCTTATTTTTAAGCATTTATATGGTTAAGGATTTTTTTCATGATAGCAATAATATGTGTTTATTACATTTTTTGAGATTTTGAAAGTTTTTTACCTTTTTAAAAATCACAGTAAAATATACATAAAATTTACAATTTTAACAATTTTTAAGTGTAAAATTCAGTGACCATAAGTGCATTTACACTGTTGTGAAACCATCACATGATCCATCTTAAGAACTTTCTCATCTTGCCAAGTTGAAGCTCTGTACCCATTAAACAATAACTCCCTCCTGCTAACCCCTGCTAACCTATTCTACTATCTGTCTTTATGAATTGGACTGTTTTAGGTAGCTCCTATAAGTGAAACCATGTATTTGTCCTCTTGTGTGTGGCTTATTTTACTTAGCATGTTTTCAGGATTCATCTATGTTGTAGCAGGTATCAGAATTTAATTCCTTTTTAAGGCTAACTAAAATGTCTTATATACTGGATCTTTGGTAGAAAAGTTAACTCAGAAGTGTAATTTCTAAGTCAAATAGTAATAATTTTAAAATATTTTTGTTGCCTTGGATGGTGGCTCAGTTGGTTAGAGCACTGACCCAATCCACCAAGATTTTGGGGTTGATCCCCGATTAGAGCACATACAAGAATCAACCAATGAGTGCATAACTAAGTGGAACAACAAATCAGTGTTTCTTTCTTTCTCTCTCTCTCTCTCTCTCTCTCTCTTTCTCTTCTTCTCTCTCTTTGAAATCAATGAATAAACTTTTTTAAAATTTATTTATTCATTTTTTAGAGAGGAGAGGGAGAGAGAGAGAGGAGAGACAGAGAGAGAGAAGGGGGGGGGGGAGCTGGAAGCATCAACTCCCATATGTGCCTTGACCAGGCAAGCCCAGGGTTTCGAATTGGCGACCTCAGCATTTCCAGGTCGACTCTTTATCCACTGCACCACCACAGGTCAGACAGAATAAAAACTTAAAAAAAAAGATTTTTGTTGCCTGAAAATTATTTTCCCACATAACCATATTAAATGTTTTATTTCACTATATTCTTGCTAGTAAGGAGTATTATAAGTTAAAAAAAAAAACAAAAACCATTTTGCTATTTTATGACCTGCTTAATTTTTGTTTTAATTTAGCCTGCTATAAAGATTGTTTTCTCTTTTCCTTGAGTGTTTATAACTATATTGAGACCTAGAATAGTCAACAAACATCTGCTATGGGTGGGTGGCTTTACCAGGCATCTTGGGAATTACCAAGATGGAAGGCTGTCTTGGGGTTTGACACTTTTGCTTTGAATGACATACAAAATAAATCTTTACATGGTAATGGGGTGCTAGCTACACCCCAGAAAGAAGACCCTAACAGAGCTCTTGGCAGGAGGGGCATGTAGGCTGTCCTTTCAGTTTGTCGTCCTGGTTGTGTGGCATCAAGGGGGAGCAGGATGGGAAAGGGCTGTGCCAACCCGCTCTGATGGTTGCCATTGACTGCTTGAAACCCTAGTTGAGAAGAATTCCAAGGCTATCTGACCAGACAGCAGGGAAAGAGAATGCTCATGGTTGTGAGCACAAGACTAGGAAAGGACAAGCCCAAAGACAACCCTTGGTTGCTATTCATTTTGTTTTTTAATTAAAATAGTTAACATGCAACCGTGTTTTTTCTTTTTCTCTTTCTTTCTTTCTTTCTTTCTTTCTTTCTTTCTTTCTTTCTTTCTTTCTTTCTTTTTTTTTTAAATTTATTGCTTTTAGCTAGAGAGGAAGGGAGAGACATACAGGGACATAGATGTGTTCCTGTATATGCCCCGACTGGGGATCGAACCAGCAACCTCTGCACTTCGGGACAAAGCAAGCTATCCTGCCAGGGCACAACAGTGTTTTTCAACTGCTGGTTGGCAGGCTGGTGCTGGTCTGCCAGAAATTTTCTGCTGATCCACGAAAGAGTTAACCACCTTGATGTTGTATGATGATTATAAACCCAATGACCTTGCTTGAGTTCATTTATGCTCCTGGTGATTGCCACTCATCAGCCTATATCATTGATGAAAATACTATTGAGGTTGCCTTAGATATCTTTGGAACTTTTAGGCTCGTTTGAACAACCTTTTGCACTGTGCAAAGCATTTACAAATCGTGCACAATAGACAAAAAGCATTTGGACAAACTTATGTAGTATTCAATGCTTTGTATGTGTGGAGTTCTGAAATCAAGTACCAGCTTGTACCACGTTTCACTGTTACGTGTGGTAAGATAAAACTTTATTCATTGTGTGTTTCTGTTTCTGATCAGCTAGGTCACTGGTCCCTAAATGTAAAGAGGTTGAAAACCACTGACATACAATATAATGTGAGTTTTGGGGGTACAACATAGTTATTCAACATTTATATACTTAGTAAAGTGATTATTTTTAGACTAGTAAACATTTGTCACATACAAAGTTATAACCCTATTATTGACCATATTCCTATGTTGTACATTATATCCCTGTGATTTATTTTACAACTGGAAATTTGTACCAGTTGCATTCCACCTCACCTTCTTTGCCCTTCCCCCCTACTCCTTCTCCCTGGAAATCATTAGTTTGTTCTCTGTATCTATGAGTCTGTTTTGTCTTGCTTGTTTTTTAGATTCTACATGTAAATGCAATTATACAGTATTTGGCCTTCCGTCTCTGACTCATTTCACTTACCATAATACCTCATAGGTCTATACGTACTGTCATAAATGGCAAGATTTTATTCTTTTTTATTGCTAGTAATCCTCCACTGTGTATATGTAAAACATCTTTAGCCTGACCTGTGGTGGCGCAGTGGATAAAGCGTCAACCTGGAAACACTGAGGTTGCCGGTTCAAAACCCTGGGCTTGCCTGGTCAAGGCACATATGGGAGTTGATGCTTCCTGCTCCTCCCCCTTCTCTCAATCTCTCTCTCTCTCTCTATCTATCTCCCCCCTCCTCTCTAAAATGAATAAATAAATAAAAATTTAAAAACAAAAAAACCCCCCAAAAAACCCCATCTTTATCCAATCATCTATTGATGGACACTTAGGTTACTTTAATATCTTGGCTACTGTAAATAATACTGCAATGAACATAGGACTGCATATATCTTTTCAAATTAGTGTTTTTGTTTTCTTTAGATGGATACCCACAAGTGGAATTGCTGGGTCACGTAGTTCTATTTTTAATTCTTTGAGGAATCTCCATACTGTTTTCCACAGTGGCTGCACCAATTTGCAACCCCACAATAAGTGCACAGGGTTCCTTTTTCTCCAAACCCTCGCTAACACTTGTTTGTTGGTTGTTATTCTTGATGTAGACTAATCAAACTTTTGAATGGCTAAATTTACCTGCATTTTGTCTGATGATTGTGGATATTATATTTAAAAAAAAAGAAAGAAAAGAAGAAAGGAAGAAAAGGAAAAGTACTTAATAGGTTAAAGACAACATTTTATCTGATCACAAAGATCATGTTTTCTCAGATTCTACCAAAAGATACTTATTAAATATATATATTTTTGGACACCTGTAAGCACTGTGCTGGACTTCCCCAGTGATTTTTAGTTTTTGCCCTTAAGGATTTGATATATAAAATGCTGATAACAAAATTACTTGTAAGCAACAATATGATACAGAAAAATAATACACAGAAATAAAAGTGTGCAGCGAATGTTCAGACAATAAACAGATTCAAGGTGGTGGAGCTCTGGAGTCTGAATCACCCTGGGGTTCTCAAAAAATGCAACAAATTTCCCAATTTGCTGTATAAAACAATTCATACATCTCTGAATCCTTCCACTTCACCAGAAATAAGTCTGAATGATAACAAGTAGTAATAGTGGGAGAGGTAGAAAGAAAAGGGAAAGAGGGAAGAAAAAAATAGAAAAATTGAAAAAGTAGATTGATTAAAAAGAGGGAAGAGAGTTGAGGGGCAGAGGAGCTCAAGAATAATAAAAGGGGGAAGAGAAGTGACAAATTAAAAAGAAAAATCGAAAAGAGGGTAAAGGTAAAGGGGGGGAGGACAGGAATTGACAGTGTCGGGAGTAGGAAGAAAAATGGAGGAACAAAAGGAGGGGGGAGGGAGAGAAAAGGGAGGGGCGGGGGGAGGGGCAGGGAGGAAGAGGAAGATAGGGAAAGAGATCATGAACCTCATTTCAAAGCAATTTAGAAATAACTCTAATATTTGCTTCCTACACACTTTATAAACACATTTTAAAAATGAACAGAAAACTATAAAAACTTACTGACTGATTTATCATGTGACTGCTGACCAAATACTTTCAGGTTATGTTTAAGCATTTTAGTTGTGTCAGTAATAATTTTTAAAAATTTAAAGGTGTTTATGGGAGAGGTGAGTGGACCAAAACTTTCTCAATTATTAACCTATGAAAGTCAGAAATCACTTTTAGAATTGTATCTCAGTTTAGTCAAACAACCATTGAAAAAAATATACTATTAAGATGGGTCTCTTTTTCTTTACATAACTGGTTTTACAGAAACAGAGTAAAGTATTTCTAATTAATGTTTTGGTGATGAAATATCAGTAAAATAGTATATGTATTAATGTTTTAAACTAAAAACCCATAGAAACATCCCCTCTTAAGCACTTTGAAATATCTGAGGCAGCTTCTGAAAAAAAAAAAAAATCCTAACTAGAAACAGGAGTAAAACCAATTAATTATAGTCAGGAGTAAAACTTTAAACATGCAAACAAAAATAATTTGCTTTCCAGCTAGAAAAATTCTTTTACTCTTATAAACCATAGATATTATGTAGCAAAAATCAAATTACCTCTATGCAGTTTATAATTACCTTCATGTTGTAATACATTCATTTTGAATTAAATTCATTTAAATACTTTGAAGTTATGTAGAGTTGAAGAGCAAAATTGTATTATTTTCACTTTAAGTACTATTTAGGTGTGGATGCTATCTTTTGTTGCTTTTTACAATGTTTTATTTTGGAAAATAACATTTATTTCCTTGTCTTTTCTTGAATTGTACAATCTATCCCCTCCCCAGTGAACCAGGGATCTATTTTGCATTTTGTACAAAATTGGGATTAAGTTATTCAATCTTTTTAAAAAAATGAATTTATTTGAGGCAAACATAAGACATATGCTGGGTAGCAAGATTCCAAATGTTTCAGTTGTTCATTATCTTTTAACTAAATAATTCTGGAGTGGGAAAAAAAAATTCAAAAGGCAGTAATAGTGTAGTGTGAAGAATGTTACTGACCATTTATTTCACATGTGTCAATAGAGGCTAGTGTGCTGCAGTTTAATCTACTAACAAATTGAATTTGGAAATAACCATTTTTTCCAAAGTTAATAAACTACTCTTATGCTTGTCTAAAAGTTTCTAATTGCAAACCTAAGCCAAAACAAAAAATTGAGCAATTTTATCACATACACTGTGTGACCCATAGAAAAAACAAATGATTATTCTTAAAATTCTTTTATCTCCTTGAGTCTATTTCTGGAATAAACACACTTCTTTTTAAGATTTTAAACACTGACCACTTGAATGATACTTTGAAGCAGGAAATCTTCCTTTTCTGCTTATAATTTTCTTACATTTTATGAGTTGTCTTAAGCACATAATTATCCTTATTTATTTGACAGGAGAAAATGCTACATGTGCTTTTAACTGGGACTATTTTACAGTTTTTCAAAGTTTATAGTCATTTATAAGAACCACACTAAAACTTCAAGTTGCAGGGTGAAACAAAATTTCCCAAGGCAGTAAAGATGAAAAAAACAAGCAAACAACAACAAAATAAATAAAAAAACAAGCAATAAAAACCAAATTCCTCCATAAACTTTTAAGTTAAAGCAGCCATGTCAGGATATCTGAATTTTCCTTTTTCTGTATTTTATAGAAACCATAATTTCATTTCAAAATTACTTATGGTTCATTAGAAAAAAATAGAAAAAATTCTACTTTAACGTATTTCCCTTTCGCTTTCCAACTTTTTGTCTTTTCTTTTGTAATACAGGCTAAACTTTAAAAACAGAAAGTCATTGATAAATGTTAGATTTGAAATGCAATAGATATTTTGTTGATTTATCTAAAGGAACTAAATAAAAGAAAAAGTTATATTCCCTCAAAACCTATTTAGCACTAGCTGCAAAAGTAAAAAAAAATTTTTGATGTTAACTTTATATTTCTAAAAATAACAATTAATGATTACCTTTCATCTATTGTACTAACTGCTATATATTCACTAAAAATAATAGGTGTGAAAATTTCAAGGCAGCATGGGAAAATCCTTATGGTACAATAGCAAGTGAAAAACTTAAATATAAAAATAAGATGACAAAATACTAAACTATTACAAATGAACAAATGCAGGAAAGAAACATTTTAGAAACAAAATAAATTTTGAATAACAGTGGTGGAATTATTTTTTTCACTTTATATTTCCAATTTTTAAAGTTCTCTTATTCTCTTAAATTTTCTCTGCATGTATATTTATGTTCACATGGCAGAAAAATGGATCAGAATCCCATCTTTAAAATGGAGTCAAATTTCAGTGTTCTGAATTCAGAGGAAAATTGAATTCTATAACTCGACCAACCATTTCTCCAGGAAAAATGAAAGGGAACAAGAAGTATAATAATAATTTAAAAATAATAATGTTATTATTTAATTGTATAAATTATCATTACTCAATAATTTCTCCTACGGCTATATTTTTAACTCTCACAAACTAAATTAATTCTGCACTGACTATTGATCTTACCAAAGAAACTGTGTAGAAAATAAATTGAAAATACTTTTATTAGCTGTCTTTAATATTAAAAAAACAAAAAACAAAGAAAAAGAGGATGACAAATAATGGAGTTCTAAGTCTGCCCATTTTTATCCCTAACCTAGGGAATGTGAGTTTGACAAGAAATAACCCTTCTCTCAGGTTAATTTTAGGCTCACTCAGGGGAAGAGATGAAGCACCAATCAACATCACTCATTGCCCCCAACCCCAGCCTAAAATAGCCAAGTCACTGAGGCAAAACTGATTTGGGGGCTGAAAAGGTCTGCATCTAACCCCAGCTGTCTCCTCTCTCTTCTCTTGTGTTCTTGCAGCCTCTGACTATACACAGAAGACCTTGGTGAGGGGGGTGGAGGTGGGAGGATTAGAATTCAGTGAAACAGCTTTTTTTTTTTTTTTAAATAATCAGTTTCAATTTAGCAATGGTGGATAAACTTTTAATTTAAAATTTTATACTTCTTACTCTGTCATTTAAAAAACTAATTTCAGCTAACATTTAGACTTCTAAAATATTTTTTAAATGAAAAAAAAAGTAAACTGATTTAAAAAAAATTTGTTTCCCTTTGAATCTAGGATAGGAAAAGGTGGGCTGCATTTTACAGGCGTTTAGAGGTCTGGAGGGAGATTTTTGTGGGGTGTAACTTGCTTTGGTTTTAGAAATAAAGAGGTAGAGTAGTGGCTATGTCCCCCAGGGAGGAAACCTGAGAGGTGCTTCTAATAATTCCTTAAGATTTCAGTTAAATGAAGGAAAGCAGCACTTTCTGGGAAGTGCCTTCCTACTACCTTCTTTCTTGTTCCCTAATAAACTAGAAAAGATTGAGGAAGAGTGGAGCTCCTATTTAGAAAAAAGCCAAGGAACACAACAGCCTTTCTGAGACTATCTTTTAGCCCATTCAAAAGTACACACACACACACACACACACACACCACACACACACACTCACACACACCAAGAAAAGTCCCCAGGCAACAGATCCACACATTCTGGCCAAGATAATTTTTTTTCTCCTGGACTCTTATCCTCTGAATTCTCTTTGCTCTGCAGTTTGTATTAGCTTGTTTTTCATTAAGAATGTTTATTGACTGCCTACTATGTGGTAGGCACCGATTCCAGCTCGTTAGGTTTTAAAATTAAGTTTATGATCAAGAGTTACGAAACAGGGGGGAGGGTCGGAGGAAGGGTGGGGGTGGGCTACACATGTTGCCCACCTTCTTGGAATTAAGTCTTTTTCCACTTAGCAACTAATAGCTTACAGTGTTTCATTTTGTTGCCTCATGTTAAGAAAAAAATTGCGAAAACAAAAACGCGACAAGCACGTGGCTGGCTAGAACAAAACGCAAATTTGGAGAGTCGGTTTTGAAGGTGGTGGAGACCAAGAAAGCGAGTTAGAAGCCCTCCCCCGCCCCCACACCAAGTCCCATTTCTTCCCAGCGCGCGAGGAAAACTGGGAGGGGGACAAAGGTGCGGCTTGTCTTCTTTAACTCCCGACTTTTAAACGGTATAAAATCATCTGGCAGAAGAGCGGTGCGCAGAAGTCGGAATCAGCTCACTGACTCTGCAAACAAAAAATAATAAGAAAAAAACCTCAAGGCATTCATATCGGTGCAGCCAACACGTGTTGCGAAGTCGGCCCGGGCCGCAGGCGACTGAGACAATGGGGTCGGGGACCGGGAAGGGGAGACTGACCCCCTTCCTCACCTGCCCTCGCAGCACGCGTGCCCCAGACAAAATGATTTGTCCCTCCCGCAAAACCCGAGCTTCCGCTCAGTTCAAGGAGCTTCTGGCATTACTGGGGGTCCACTGTCCACTTTCCTGGCCAAGGGGGCTCCAAGGTCCCCGGGCTGCTTTCTCCGCCACCCCCTGGCGCCGTCTCAGCCCCGGCCGCTGGAAACTCGTCGGTTTGCTGGCCCCTGGCCTGGGATCCTGGTGGCGCGTGAACCGAGCGTCCCGCTCTCCACCGCGTATCCGAGACTACGAGACGCTCGGCGAATTGCTCCCTCCCCCAACGCCGAGACGGGGGTGCGACCGCCCACGTGTCGCCCCTTGCCCAGTCGGGTCGGTCCACGGGTTCTCCCGGCTGGAGGATCCGGAACGAGTTGATCTAAGGCGAGGAAAGGGACCAGGGCGGATCCGCTTCCCCCTCCCCAGAAACGGGCGGGGGACGGGCCACCGCCCCCTCCTCTAAGCTCCCGCCCCTTGCTTCCCTAGCGCGGAGCGGAAATTACCCCCTCCCCCCGCGGGTCTGACCTGGGGACGGGGGCGGGGCTTCGCGCACGGCCCCTCTCCCGCCTTCCCGCCTGTATCCTAATCTTGCACCCCAAACAAAGTTCCGAGACCCCAGCAAGCGCGGGGAAAGCGGCGGTAGCTGTCCTGGGTGGAGCGGGTGGAGGGGACTCCACCTGTCTGTCCCCGCGTCAGGGTGGGAGAAGGGGGACGATTCGAATCCGCAATCGGTCACTCCCTCCCTGAGACCTCCCCCTTCGGTTCGCCCGTGTCTGCTCACGCTACCACTCCCTGTCCTTCCCTTCACCCCTTCCTCTCTCGTGGGGTCATCTTGGGCCGGAGCCGCGCGATCTCCCAGGACCCCGAGACCTTGTTGTTCAACAGCCGAACCCTATGTGTGAGCCACCCTTTCTTCCGTGGGAATCCTGAAACCTGATTTCCTGCGATCCCTCCTTCCCAACCGCGGTCCCCCGTTCCCAGTCGCCCGGTCCCGCGCTCGCAGGGCCCCTAGGTCCTGGATTCCCGGAGGCGAGGGAGTCTCCCAGAGCTGGGGCTGGGAAGGCGGAGACCCGCCCCCACCTTAAAAATCCCGGGAAAAGGCGCCTTTTTTTCTAAATCACCGGCTCGCACGACCCTCTCCTGAAGACCCCAGAGTCCTCGGCTTCTCTTTGTCTATCTCTGCCGTCCCCCTCCTGTCAGTCGGTAGCAGTTACCCGGGTAGGGTGGGCAAACACCCCCCCACCCACCACACGAATAAAACAGAATTGTACATTTTACATAAAAAGAGGTGGGAGATTCTGGGCCGACCACCCTCCCCCAGCTAGGGCCCGGGTAGGGGGATGGGTGGGGGCGGGGCGCCTCCCTAGGGGCCAGATTCTTGTAAAGGAGGAGGGGGCAAGTAGAGCTTCGGGAACGCAGCCCCACCCGCCAGTTGACTCTGGGGTGAGTTGAGCCCCCCACCCCCACATCCACCCAGGCGGTAGATTGGTGGACTAGACCCGGCTGGAGAGGCTGGAGGGGCCGGAGGCGTCGGGGGTCTTCCCCGGCAGGGTGGGTGGGGGATTTCACCACGTGGCTTCGCCTCCCCACCCCCCCACCCCCGCTCCATTTTTTTTTTTTTTTTTTTTTCCAAGTCGATTTTATTTAGAGGCGGCGCCAAGGCGGCCGCGGAGAAACGTGACACACCAGCCCGCTCGGAGGGGTTTCGGACAGAAGGGAAGGAGCAGCGCCGTGTCGTCCGCCTCCCAGCGCGCCGCGGGCACTTCTCTCGGGCCTCCCCGAACTCCCCCGCGACCTCTGCGCGTCCTCTGGCCGCCCTCCGCGTCCCGGGCTCCGGACAACTTAAGGGGTGGGGTGTAAAGAAAGTTTGCGGCTGCTGCCGCCCGCCGCCCGCCTGCCCGCCTCTCGGCCTAGGAGGTTCGCCGCCTGCGCCCGCCCTCCCTTGCTCGGCCTTGCTAGGGACCGCGTCCCACCCGGAGCCCGCCACCATGAACAAGCTTTACATCGGCAATCTCAACGAGAGCGTGACCCCCGCCGACTTGGAGAAAGTGTTTGCAGAGCACAAGATCTCCTACAGCGGCCAGTTTTTGGTCAAATCAGGCTATGCCTTCGTGGACTGCCCCGACGAGCACTGGGCGATGAAGGCCATCGAAACTTTCTCCGGTAAGAGTGCGCCCATCTCCCCTAGAAAGCACGACAAGATCCCCGAACAACGGAGACCTGCGCCTCTCTTTTCTTGCCCGCCAACTCTGCTCTCCCCGCGGCCTGCGCATTTGGCCTGAAGACCCACCCTCCACCCAGCTCCTTCGACGCCCCTCCACCCCAATCCCCTCATCCACACCCTCGCACGGAAATATTCGGGGTCTCCTCACCCCTTCCAGCCCCTGTAGGCTTTGGTAAGGCGGTCCCCATACACCCCACCGACGGGGCGGGAGCCCCCATTGGTTGTAGTGGGGGGCGCTACTGAGGCCACCCCGTCTGGGCGTTATTTCTACGTCGGCCCCTCCCTATCCGCGGCTGGCGCGCTCCCCCCATAGCACCCTTTCCTCCGCCCTAGGCCTTTGCAGCTGGAGAAGGGGCGCCCACGTCGTTTTTGACCTCCCAGGTTTCCTTGGGGACTGAGCCTTCGTGCAGGACCTGAGAACCGGGATCCCGCCTCCCGCTCAGGGCCTGGGGCTTGAGCCATTTTGATTTGAAAGTGGGGCGTGAGCGGGTGGCGCGGCGGCAGCGGCGGGTCGCCATGCTGCTTCCCGAGACGCGAGGCTGGGCCGGGAAGCGCGCGCCACGGCCACCAGGGACCCTCCCTGTGGGCCCCGTTCCGCTCCCCAGGGCCTCTCCTCCCGACAGGCTCGACAGGTGACCTCTCCGCTGCCAGAAGCCCTCTTCCTTGGTTCGACGGAGAAATAAAGTTTCATTCTGCATCCCCCTCCCCAAAACACACTTAGGGAGGAGCGGGCGTCCTTTCTTGGCCCCTTTGCCCCGGGTCTGGGAGCCGTGGAGGCAGCCCGCCCACACAGACGCCCTTGCACTCCCAAACCGAGCCCTGAGAGCGCTCTACGACTCAATTTGCCTCGGTGAGATAACAACAAAACAAAAATTAAGAAAACAATAATGAATTTACGGGCGCCACCATTCTCGGAGCGACCTTTCGCATCCGGCTGCGGAACCCACTGCCTGAATTCCTAGGAAAGTCTCAAATCCCAATAACTCCTGAATTACCCTAATGTCTTTCTTCTTCCATTTCCTGCCCCCGACCCTGTTCAAGCTCTCAACATATTTTTTATTTTCTTAATCTTCAGGGAAAGTAGAACTGCAAGGAAAACGCCTAGAGATTGAACACTCGGTCCCCAAAAAACAAAGGTAGGAAAGAGCTCTTTTCTGGGGGGGGGGTGCAGCCTCGGGGCGCTGAGAGGCTGTGTTCAGGGGTCCATAGTGTCTCCAGTGGAAGAAACCCTTACTGGCCTTTCCACCCTCAACTCCGGATGTTGGGGGCAGGGAGGGAAGATTGGCTAAGATCTTGTAATGGGTGGTTTACAGCTTGTAAAAAAAAGATAAGCTGGGGCTAGGTGGGCTAAGAGATGTTTTCTTGAAGAAGTAAAAGGGAAAAATATCAATAGGGAGAAACCTTGTGGAGTTTATTCAAGGTGTGTAGGGCCATTTTTTTGTGGGACAGCTAAAAACCTCTTGAGTTTACACTCATGGACCTTTTTTGAACTTCCTAGCAAGCCTCATTTCTGTTTCTTTTTTTCGCCCCCACCCCTCAACATAATTCTTAAGTGGTTTGGGAAGGGGGTTCCAGGGGAAGTGGAAGGAGTTCCTGCCCCCGAAAGAATTCTCTATAGGCTGTGCTATATTTATTTTTCTGCAACAGGCAAGGATATTCGTTTTTTTCACAGACCCCCCCAACCCTAGCATCACACGTTCTTCCCTCCCAACTGGATTTTGCCAAGAATTTGCTTTGGCTGTACTATCCTTTCCGAGCCCCCCACCACACCCCCCCTTCAGCCCATTGTTACAAGGGGACCATCTGGGGTGAGAGCTTTGTGTTCAGGCTGTGAGGCTGTGAGCTGGGGCTCTTTGGAGGGTCTAGAACTCCCTGGATGAATGAGTATGTGTATGTGACTGTGTGACTGTTCCAATACCATTCTCTCTTCAATTCAGAAAGTGGGTTACCTCTGTCGTGTTATCCCCAAATCTAATTCATGGTGGATTTAAAATCTTTCATTGAACTCTGGCTGGGAGGTATAGGGGCCAAGTCTTTTCTGCTTTCTGAAATCTGACTTCAAACATGTTGACAGTGCACTTTTCTCTAATGTTGCAACCCCCAGTAAATCTGTGGTTCTTTCACATTCCCCTACCCCCTCATTTCAGCTAGAAACTATTTAAGAATGTAGTCTCCGGCTTTTTCTAGGTGGGAAGGTAGAGATGGGTGGCTGTGCTTTTTTGGAGGCAGTTAAGAGGATCTAGAAAGTTTAACACCAGAAACAATCTGTTCAGTGGTTTTAGTTTGAGATATTTAAATAACTTGGAACCACTGTATCTGTAGAGGATCAATATGGCTTGTAACTATGTTTACAGAGTTAGTGATTTAACCTCCAGTGCTTCAAATGTCGCTGTTATTGGAAAGGCAATTAGAGTTAGGATAAAAAGGTAATCAAATCAGAAGGAAAGAAACCCCTCTTAGTTATTATTTTGAAACATTTCCTTGAGATTGGAATAATAGGAAAAACTGTACAGTGATACCAGTAGATTTATGAGATTTGTGGACATTTGAACTGAAAGCTGAATGTTTGAAACACGTTAATGAAAAATATCCAGAATAACTGGAATTCTAAAATATTTGGGAATTTTATTTCTTTTGCTTTTCAGCATGGTTTAAATTTTAAAGGGAATGAATTGAAAAGCAAGAGAAATAGCAAAATGTGATGAAATGGAACCCAAAACATTTATATTTTAATTTTCATGGTGCTCTATATTTATGGATCTTTTCCCCTAAGCCATCTGCTTGCTTTCAAGCCATTTTTAGGCTCCTTGTTCCCTCCAAAATGCATTACTGAGGGCTCTTTTGAGTTGGGAAGGGGTGGGGTTTGTGAGAAGAGTGGGTACAAAATCTGCCATTCCACACCCATATTAAATTCGATCTTTTGTGTGTTCTCTCTTGAAATAATTTGTGAGCACAAACATTGAGTCTGTTGTGTTTTTTTTTTTTTTTTTTTTTTTTTTTTTTTTTTTTTTTTGGTGGTGGTGGTGAAAAGGCACTTCATTTTTCTAGAATGAATCAATTTTTGAAGTTTTAGGATTTAAAAAAGGAAAGTTTGTTTTCATGAAGTCTGCTCTGTCATTTTGTGTTCTTTGGGAAGCATGTTGTGGTATGTGTTTTTAGTCTGTCTGAAAAGTACTTTTTCAGTTGGTTACTGGCTTTTTTCAATCTAATGGATGTATAAAACAGGAACTACTTAATTAAGTAGGACTAATATTTTCAGCAGAATGAACAACTGCATATATATATGTGTGTTTTTACTGTAGTGTTTTCACTGTTTAAAACAAGAGAATTCCTGATGCACTCAGTTCCAAATGAATTAGGACTTTAAGCATTTCTAGGACATTCATAGAAACCTAACAAGCTAAATGGTTCTGGTTTTTGTTGATTTTTAGAGGGGGTAAATCAAACAAAAGATATTACAGCAGTTAACCTCAGAGCAACACTGATTTTGAAGTATTAATATATTTTATTCTAACTATTTATTTGATATATAATTTGTATCTTCTTAAGAACCTTAGAGTCTGAATGAACATTATACATTTAAATTGAAAACATTAATTTGAATTTTTAAAACGGGTGAGATCACCTTCTTAAACCCCCCTTAGTGTTGGAATTTTGATCAACACTTTTGGCTTTTTGTTGAGAATCTGTATATATTCACTCTCAAATATTAGGACAAAGGAGTAGAACCAAAAACATTTTAAAAACAGCTGTGGAGTTTGTATATTGTTTTATTTTGAGAGCTAAGAGTAGTTAAAAGAGGTACTGTAATAGTGAGTCTTGTTTATTTGGGGAAAGGGCTTGCTTTTTAAAGGAATTAAACTTTTGTTTCATTTGCCCCTGTGTGTGCCTTTTTCTAGAGGAATGTGACCTAAAAATAGCGTACCTGTTGTCAACTGGTGTCATCTAAGTAAAAGGTGTTGTTAAAAAAAAAGCGTGTATTTTTCTCAGTGAAGTGTGTTCAAGTGTAAGACTTGATTTCCTTAGGCAGTTTAATAGTGGTTCTTGAAGTTGTCTTAAAATGAGGTGGGCTAACACTTTCTCTTAAATTTCCAATTATTTAAAAAAACAAAACAAAACCAGGAATTAGTTTCAGCCTTTTAAGTGTGAGAACTCTCAGAAGAAAAAGTGTTCCAACTTAATTCTGATTTCACAGTTTAATTTTCTAAAGTGAACAAACAGCTTTAAAAATCCCTCTGCGAAGGGATGTCTTATAAATGGCCAAAATATTATTTTTAATTTTAAGTGATTTGTGGAGGTTCTGAAGAAATAGTTGGGTCATTAAATGTTTTCAAAACAAGCAAAAATTTTTGCCTTCTGAAATGGGTATACCATTAGAGAAAATTATCCTTAGGGGTTAAAATGAATTATAAAGGGGGGTTAAGAAACAAGAGAGTCTTTAAAATAAAAGGGGGGAGGGTAAAATACTAGAGTGGGAGGATTTTCAGGCACTTTGGCTTTAGTGGTTGTAGTCAGATGTATCTTTCAACAAGTATGTATTCAACAAGTATGTTTAAAGTAGAAGCAGTTTATAGCAGTTTCAGTAAAGAGGCTTTATTATTAATATTAGGTTAGTTTTTTGGGCTTTAAAGAAGTTAAAGCATAGTTGATTCTTAAAATTTTCTACACTATTAGGAGAAAAGGTGGAAATTTATTCACTCTCCTCGTTTTAATTGCCACCTGGAAAGTAAACTTAACAAATTCATAACTTAAGTTTTCTTCACTGCTAGAGAAATCCTTGACCTGTTATTCAGTGCTCAGCCTTTAAAAATGACTTTCCTAAGGACAGTGGTATTATTTGACGATCCTTTGAAAGAGTTGTACATGTCCAGAACCCTTTATTTTCTGACTCAAAGGAGAAAGATGAAATTTTACTCCAGTGGTTTCCCAGATGAAGAACTTTTGAGTAAAGAAGGGGAAGAATTGTAATTCCCATCACTGTTTTATTCAAAGTATGGTTAACTCTTAGAAATGTAAAGTTTTTTAAACAGCTTTTGGTAGAAAAAGAGCAAAACATTCTCATAACTGTGTTTTAGAGATAAAAATATATGACATTAGCCATTGGAAGAATTTTGATTCAAAGCTTCTGAGTCTGTAATCTTTTAAAATTACCTTAATGTATGTCATTTGAATTTGTTTTGTGTGTTTGGGTACTTTGAAGACTTATTTTTGAATTTATTTATTCTAGACTTGAATGTGTAACAGCCAGTTGACCAGGATAGTTTAGAGAATATACAATTTTAAAACGTTAAAAAAAATTTTTTCAGCTGTTTACTTGAGTGAAGAGGTACCAGCAAGTGCTATTTGTTGAAGTTTAGGGATCTGTGTTGAAGAGATATATGTGTTGAATATACTGCTGTTGATTTTGTGTAGGGTGGTGACATTGTCATTAGAATAAATGTATGAACCAAAGGCGTTTGCAAAAACAGACATTTTGTCAGCTTTTAGAATTTCAACTGTCTTGTTCTCTCTTCATCCTCTTAAAAGATTCTTAAAATGTGGCTAATGTCTTCCAGAGAGTGCAGCTTAGATTTGGGGATGGGAGTATTATAGAGAGACAAGGGGAGGGGAAAAAAAGCAGCAGGGGAGACTGGAGAAATCAGACGAGTTAGTCCTGGGTTGGAAATTCCAGACGGGAGAAAAAAAAAGAGAGAGATGGGGGTTGGGGTGGATTTCCCGCTTCCCTTTTAAAGAGAAGCGGCTGGAAGCGCCCAGCGACCCACGGGAGAAGGGGGTCGCCGACAGCAGGTTTAGAAGTCCCGCGGTCGATTCCGCCCAGGGCAGGGCTATTTTTGCTTTCGGACTTGCCTGGGTTCCCTTCCCCTTTTCAAAAAGCAGAGAAAGTCTCAGCGGCGGCTCTTCCTGGAGAGCCCGTGCCGCCTCGGCCGCCTACCCCTTCGCTCCCAGCCCCAGCCTCGCAATCTCGGCCCGCTCAGCCTGGGGCCGCCGCCTTCCTCCTTTGAACAAGCCCCTGCCTGGGAACATCCGCAGGCCTGGGTCTTCCAGGAGGGCTTCCTTTCCCAGGGTCCCCGAGACCCCAGCCTGCGGCGCGCCTGCAAACAGCTTCCGCCTTGGTCCTTGGAGCCCCCACATCCCACCTCGCCCACGTGGACTGTGCCCTGTCTGTCCCTGTCCGCAGGGCGCATTCCTTTCCCGGCAGCTGTCTTAGGACCTTTCCACTCTAGGGCGAAATAGCAGAGGCCAGTAGTTAAATGAAATGAAGAGGCAGAAGAGAGAGGAAGAGAGTGTGGGTTAGGAGAAAATATGAGGATGAGAGAGGTGGAGAGAAAATGGAGGTACCTTGGCCATGGGGCAGTATAACCTTGAGGAGTTACCAGTGTCAAAGCCGTAATCTTTAGTAAATGCACTGTTTTTATGTACCAAAGGCTGACTGAAACAATAACAAAAGGAGTAAGAGTAATCTGAGGTTGATGGGGGATTTTACATATTAATGTAAAAGATAGACAAGACCTTTTTGGCCTCTGGCTAGGGTTTGACTATCTCTCTCTCAGGGTCTCAGCTAGTGACTGGCTCCATGTTAATATAAAAATTTGCACACCATTTCTACCTGGGTTGAGCACATTTCCTATCCCTACTCACACCTTTCAATAAAATACTTGTCAAAACAAAGTAAAAAAAGGTTTCTCTTGAAAAGTCATGAACTCAAGAAAGTGCTTACTTGGTTACTGATAAAAGTTTACTGTGGCCCTGGTCTGATGGCTGGGTTGGTTAGAGCATTGTCCCCATACTCAACGGCTGCAGGTTGGATCCCTGGTCAGGGCACATAAACAGATCTCTCTCGTTCTCTCTTCCTCTATCTCTCTCAAATCAATAAATAAATTTTTTAAAAAAGTTTGATTTGGCTAGAAAATGGTCATAGAGGAGAGTGCTTGCGATAAACCACACCATTGTAAGGAGGCATTACCAACAGGTCTAGTCCTTAGTATGTATAGTAACTCCATTCTAGTGGAAGAACGTGGATGTTTCCTCAAATTTTGTTCAAAGGAAACTACTTTTTAGTAGGTGGAAGGGGTCATCCTAATGTAAAAACAGAGCCAGCCAGCTGTTTGTAAGACCTGCTTCTTACCTTTGTAGAACAGTAGGTTTGCAGTGAATAGTGAGGGCTGAAGGAACAGGCGTAAACAAGCTGTCACTAAACACAGGGTGCTAAAATAAAATTGTGTGGATTATGGATAAATCACAGGAGAAAGTAGATTTGGACCTCAACGCTGTAATATAGCTGTAGAACTATATGTTTTGTGTGATTGTAAAACACTGAAATGTAACTATGCAGAACAAACACCATCAAGTAAGAAAACAATCACTGGCCATGGCTGGGATGTTCAGTGGTTAGAGTGTTATCCTGGTGTCTGGAGATTGTGGGTTGGATCCCCTGTCAGGGCACAAACAAGAAGCAACCAATGAGTGCACAGCTAAATGGAACAACTAAGTGGAATGAGTTGATGCCTCTCCCCCTCCCCCTCCCTCATTCCCTTCTCCCTTTCTCTATCTCCCTCTACCCCCTCCTTTCAAATCAATGGAAAGGGGCGGAACAAACACCATCAGAAAAGCAGTCCTGTTGCAGAAGTTGTGTGACAGAGAGTAAAGCATGGCTAACCATCAGTAAACTGCTCTTGAATGGAACAGCAAACAGCTGGGTGATGGAAAGAATTTTTGATTGGATTGTCCAGAAATTTTCAAGACCCTTCTGGACAAGTCTGATTATTAGACAAGTGGTAATTTGGTGGCTAAAGGCATATGAGAGACCTGTCAGGATGGGTGGTAGTTTTTTTTTTTTAATTATTTTTATTTTATTTATTCATTTCAGAGAAAAGAGAGAGAGAGAGAGAGAGAGAGAGAGAGAGAGAAGGTGGGGAGGAGCAGGAAGCATCAACTCCCATATGTGCCTTGACCAGGCAAGCCCAGGGTTTTGAACTGGCAACCTCAGCATTCCAGGTTAAGGCTTTATCCACTGCGCCACCACAGGTCAGGCAGGATGGGTGATAGTTTTGCTCATAGTTTAGGGGATGGGTGTGGAGGATCTCTCTTCATTTTCTCTTTTCCTCTCCCATGTTTGTTCTGTGGATTCTAGTCAGTCCTCTCACCATTTCCTTAGGAAAAAGAGGGTTAAGGAAAACTTCAATTTTTACTTAGTTAGTTTCAGTTAAAATTAGTCCATTATTCAGATGTTTTGACCATCTGAATGAAATGGAAAATGTTAACCCTAAGTGAAATTTGATTGGCTAATTTAGCTTAGTTGATTGGATATAGATAGAATCTTTAAGAAGAGAAATCAGAATTCAGAAATTTTAAAAAATGTTATGTGTAAAGATTGTGGGGTCTGCTGAGTTATTCTGGCAACAGGAGCAGGGAACGGCTCATTGAGAATTCTTTTTTTTTTTTGTATTTTTCTGAAGCTGGAAACGGGGAGAGACAGACAGACTCCCGCATGCGCCCGACCGGGATCCACCCGGCACGCCCACCAGGGGCGAAGCTCTGCCCACCAGGGGGCGATGCTCCGCCCCTCCGGGCCTCGCTCTGCCGCGACCAGAGCCACTCTAGTGCCTGGGGCAGAGGCCAAGGAGCCATCCCCAGCGCCTGGGCCATCTTTGCTCCAATGGAGCCTTGGCTGCAGGAGGGGAAGAAAGAGACAGAGAGGAAGGAGGGGGAGGTGGAGAAGCAAATGGGCGCCTCTCCTGTGTGCCCTGGCCAGGAATCGAACCCGGGTCCCCCGCACGCCAGGCCGACGCTCTACCGCTTAGCCAACCGGCCAGGGCCTCATTGAGAATTCTTGAGGCTCAAGATGGGAGGTAGCTGTACTAGGTCAGAGTCTCGTAACCAACCCTGGGTCTCCCCGGAGAGTTCGGTGTTTGAGAACAAGAGCTTTGGAGTCGGGCAATGATTGGGAAATTGGAAAAGTTACTTAACCTTCTTTAGCCCCAATTTCTGTACTGTAAACTGACTATTACACATTAGCTATTATTATTTGTTTTAGATACGGACCTCTGCCTCCCGGCTTTGGACTGTGTATTGCAGCTTGGGGCAAATATCTAGGGGCGTGGGTAGGCTGTTTAAGTATGCTTATGTGTATTTGGCATGTATTTTGTATGGAACAATGATGGTTAGGCAGAGTAAAGGGGACTTGTGTGGAGGGTGCTTTGATAACTAACTGCATGCTAAGTCTCCTACCCATTCTCTCAGACAAAAAGATCTGAGAGAGGCTGGGCAAGCATGGTAGGAATGCTACTGACTGTTCCTTAAGGAAATGGGCCATATATTCTACTGCGGTGCCCAGAATCTGGGCCAAGTTCCTAGCTGAAATTTCAGTTTGGGACTACTGTCAGAGGTGCATGTAGGATAGCGGCTCTGGTGACAGGAGAACCACCCTAATTCTGCAGATGAGGTAGATGTTGTAAGGCTTCAGGATGGAAGGGGGACTGTGTGAAGCCTTTTGGGTTTGAGGGAGGAAGAAGTGAGAGCAGTTTCCTCACTTGGTGGGAGATAGGCATGTTTGTCTTAATGTTCTGCACTTGGTAAGCTATCAAAGTAGGCATTCAGGAGTTTGGGGGACCCTGGATGCTCAGGAAGTGACTGCATACATTATTCCCTATTCCCTTGTGTGTAGGGTGGGGGCAAAGCCGCTGTGTCCTCATATCTTTCCCCTGGTCCCCTGGACTGGAAACAGTCCCCAACCGTGTGTGCCCAGAGCTCACCTTCATGTCCACTTCCTCTCTTCAGCCCTCCCTTCTCAAAGGGTACACACACATATGCACATACCACAGTCCTTTTCGACATCTCAGTCCAGGGAAGGAGGATCGAACCTTCTCTTAGTAGGGTGGGTAGGGGAAGGGCTCTGTAATCAGATGTGGTTTTTGGCCATTTTAACAGGCTTGTGAACTCTGAAAGGTTTTACAATTAGTTCATGTAGAATGATGTGTGTTTTTCTGGAGTGGCATTTGGGATTGCTTGGGGCTCGTCAACTTTCCAGTAGGTTCTCTGGGTGGAGGAAAGGAGGGGAGACAGGACTGAGGTGGGGACTGGTGGGTAGAGTAAACGAGTTGAGAATGTCTGTTCAGCGTTAGAAATATTCTACTTCCTCCTCCAGGTCTCTTGAGTTGCTTGGGAGGAGAAGTCCAACTGTAATAGAGAGCAGTTGCTTTGGTGGGATTTGGAGAGAGAACCCTAAATTAGAGGGCAAAGATGATCCTTCACAGGCATGGCTCTGGGTGGCCGCAGTTAGTGTGTTCTGAGCAAGGACTAGAAAGGATGTTGGCAGCAGCGTTCAGAATATTTTCTTCACTCCTGGTGAAGAATGTCCACTCCAGCAACTTTTTATTTCATGTAAAACAAGGGAAAATCTAACCAACTGAAGTGATTTTAGCTAGAGGGTATTCCTCCCTGTGTTTATTACCATTTGGTTCAAAGCTGCTGGCTTTCTGTAGAATTGGGTGGATGGAGCACACCTGTCCTGAAGAAGCTGGGGTAGGCAGGAGGGTGGAATAAAATGATCTTTCCAAAGCTCACTGTCCCTGTGACATAATCGCGTTCACTTTCTTACCCTTGCTCCTCATTGACCATCTGGATGGGTGGTTTCCTTTCAGCTTCTTACCAGAAGAGGAATGATGTGCTTGTCTACACCCAGGCCCCTGTACTCTCTTCAAAACATCCTTCGGTCAGCAGCTGTAGCCTGGGAGGGAGGGCGTGTGTGTGTCTTTGCTAGTCAGTCACTAGCCAATTTTGGGGTGTGTGTGTATGTGTGATTTTTATATTTACAACTAAATTCCATGTCAGAAAATATTTAACAAGATCGTGTAGACCTCTGTGCTAGCTTGCATCTTGTTGCAGACTGGTACTTCTGATTGTGTGTTCTTTCCTGCGTGCGTTCATCTACTTTTATACTCAGAGCCTCCTATTGTGTGACACGTCCTCTGCTGGGTACTAGATGTGCAATGAGGAACAAGACCTTGGTATTAAGGTGGAGATAAAAGGAAATAAAGCCTTCTCCAGAGACTTAAAAATTTTTCACTTTATCCTTGGTATTTAAAAAAATAACTTTTAATGTGTAAAATTTTACTGTGATAATCATTTTTTTTTTTTGTTTGTTTTTTTTTTTTTTTTTTTTTTCATTTTTTTTCTGAAGCTGGAAACAGGGAGAGACAGTCAGACAGACTCCCGCATGCGCCCGACCGGGATCCACCCGGCCCGCCCACCAGGGGCGGTGCTCTGCCCCCCAGGGGGCGATGCTCTGCCCATCCTGGGCGTCGCCATATTGCGACCAGAGCCATTCTAGCGCCTGAGGCTGCGGCCACAGAGCCATGCCCAGCGCCCGGGCCATCTCTGCTCCAATGGAGCCTTGGCTGCGGGAGGGGAAGAGAGAGACAGAGAGGAAAGCGCGGCGGAGGGGTGGAGAAGCAAATGGGCGCTTCTCCTGTGTGCCCTGGCCGGGAATCGAACCCGGGTCCTCCGCACGCTAGGCCGACGCTCTACCGCTGAGCCAACCGGCCAGGGCCTGTGATAATCATTTTAAGTGTGCAGTTCAGTGGTATTAAGAGCATTCACATTGTACGCACCCATCACCTCCATTCATCTCCAGAACTTACCTTGCAAGGCTGGATGTAACTCCACCCGTTAATCCCTCCCCGTCGGCCCTTCCCCAGCTACATTTAGACCGCTGCAGTTTTGCTTTTTCCTACACAGTCATCACCTCTTCATCCTGTGTAAAATGGGAGTCTTGGCTGATCCCTCTTCTGTATTACTGGGTTTTTATGTAGCGTTATTGGGTCTTTCAGGGTGGAGAAGGGAGGCTCGGGGTTCAGAGAGGGAGTACAAAAGAGGTAAAAGATCAAATCCCTGTCTTCCAGCATCTTTAGATCCAGGAAAAGCTGTGGCACAGCAGAGGCCATGAGACTAGACAGTAAAATGAGAGACACGCAGCCTCAGAGACTGAAGTAGAGGAGAGACGCTTTGAGCTAAGCTGTGTTTTGGAGGATAAGGAGAGAGCGTTGTGAACTGACAGGTATTGTGGGAAGAGCACTCCTCCAGAAGAGAGGCTGGCATGCCAGTGGACAGAGAGAGGCGCTCGGGAGGGTAGGGCCGATGTCCCTGCTTATTTCCCTTATTGAGCATCTTCTTTGCTCCTGGGCCCTGTGTCCCAGGTGATGCGAGCCAAAAGAGTTCTTCTACATTTAGTTACTGTTATTTCAGAGAATTCTCCTAAGACGTTATCTTAGTTCTATAAAAGGAGGAACTTAACTTCGTTCTGAGTGGTTAAAGTAACTTAGCTAACCAAGGTGATACCTTGAATAATTAGTAGTGTTAGGATTTAAAATGACTTAAATTGATTTTATAGAGAGAGGAAGGGGGAGAGAGAGAGACAGACAGACAGACAGGAACATCAATCTGTTCCTGTATGTGCCCTGACGGGGGATTGAACAAGCAACCTCTGCACTTTGGGACAACACTCTAACCAACCAAGCTATCCGGCCAGGGCTAGTGTTAGGATTTAAACCCAGGCCTTCCTAACTTACAAGGTGGGAACAAGATGATCTTCTAATACTGAGTTCAGTCTTATCTGGAACTTTTTTGTGGGGAGAGCATGAGGTTGGCACGTAAAACACATTCAACATTAGTTTCTCCCTGCTTTGAATCTCCTTACTCCCATGTGCTTATACCTGTTTTGCATTGTATTTTTCTCCCACTATGGGGATTTTCAGGCAATCTTGAGTGATTGAAGAAAACTGGATAATTCTTCCTTTGGGTAGGAAATATTCCTATTGTCTGCCCATTTGATGGGTAATGGGACAGTTTTGTGCTTGGTAGGAAATAATCCACGGAGAAGGACTGGAGTGGGGTCAGAATTCAGGATCAATCTCAGCCTTCCTTTCTCCTCATGTGCAAACTGTGGGTGGGGTCTGTAGTCAGTATCTTTTCCTGGGTCTTGTTTCCTCATCTCAGTTCTCCAGAAACCCCATACAATAATCTGGCGAAGTATTTTGAGTTGAATGAGGCTCCATCTTTTTAGCACTTCTGGTAGGCACCAGGCTGAAGCCTTTGGCTGATCCCCCCCTCTTTTGGGGTTCAACCCTGGGAAAATGGGAGGGTAGGGGATGAGGCGCTTCTCCTCCCATTCGCCCTCCTCCTAGCTGGAAGGGACAAAGCGTTGACCTTTGTCACATTCCTGCAGAGTCATAATTCATAATGCATACATGTTTTTGAGGAGTAAGAACCCATTTACCTTTTTTCTTGACAAGCAGGAGAAGTCTTCATGGTGTAGTGACACTTGCTGACTAGTGTCACCTTGGGCTAGTCACTTAACCTCACTGAGCTTGTTTTTTTTTAACTGCAGAATGGAAATAAAAATACTCTCAATCTTCTGTGGGTCTTTGAGCAGTGATTTTCCAATCTTTTTCATTTCATGGCACACATAAACTAATTACTAAAATTCTGCGGCACACCAAAAATGTATTTTTGCCAATCTGGTGAAAAAAAAAGGTATAATTTTTGACTGATTCACACCGGATGGCTATTGTGTTGGCTGTTGTAATCTTTTTAAGGCAGTGATAGTCAACCTGGTCCCTACCGCCCACTAGTGTGCGTTCCAGCTTTCATGGTGGGCGGTAACGGAGCAACCAAAGTATAAATAAAAAGATATATTTAACTATAATAAGTTGTTTTATAAAGATTTATTCTGCCAAACTTAGCGAAAATCCGACATAAAGTACTTGGTAATAATTATTATATGCTTTAACTTGCTGTAACTCTGCTTTATAAATCCTATAAAGTAAAGTTACTTCCCTACTTTATAAATCACCATTACTGTGGAACCGGTGGGCAGTTAGAAAATTTTACTATTAACAGAGATACAAAAGTGGCTGGTAGGTACAAAAAGGTTGACTACCTCTGGTCTAAGGGAAGAGAGGTCCCTGCCCCTGACGAAACAGGTATCGCATGTTATAAAAATTGCTGCCCGCCACTTGAAAATAGCTGGTTTAGATGCTCAGATCTACCTCTTGTAGTTCTAGGTTGGTTCATAGGACAGTGTGGTGTAAAGAAGTATATACTTTGCAAACTCTAAAGTACTGTACAAATGTGAGTTATTAATAAGATTATCACTAGTTGATGACACCCAAAAGGGCAGACAAAGAAAGTGATTCTCACCCTCAGGGTGAATATGCTGTAGAGGTTCCCAGAACACTCTGGGAGGGTGGGTCTTTTCTCTCGAGGCCCGGATGGCCCCTTGTTCCGGTCCCCAGCCCAGCCCACTCTACTCCCAGGCCTAAGTTCCAGCCTTCTCAGTGGGAGGCCTCCAGGCCGTTCCTGCCTCCACCCGCAGCCCAGCCGAGGTCTCTAAGGAATGCTGCCTCCCGGGCCATTTTCCCCTCCAAGCTTCTGCGGCCCAGCTTCCAGCCCCCTACCCCCAGCCGGTTCCCACTTAAGTGCTTGCAGGCCTGTTTGCAGCGGGAAGCCCCCTCCCCCACAGGACCACCTCAGTCAAAGCCCTGACCACAGGGAGGTCGGGTCTGGATTTACTAAAGGACCCCGGAGGGGGAGCCTGCCTCCTTGCTGGCTGCCTGGCTCGCTGATGGGGTCGGGTTTCGGATGGTGGCTCTGGAGAGAGAGACAAAGGGCAAAGTCCTGGTCCCCACCCCCACCCGACAGCCCCCGGCGGGTGTCCCCTCCCCCTCCCGGCCCTGTGCGGGTAGCTCAGGGCCCCCAGGGCCCGGTGGGACCGGCTCAGAGCAAGTCAGGGGTACCCAGGGGATTCTGGTGGCAGAACATTCTAGACTGGTGGGGCCTCGCAGCAGAGGGGGGGCCCTGGGGGCATTCTCTTGTCTCCCTGAACTCTACGGACTGGGCCCACCCAGCGGCCGGGTGGGAGGGTGAGCTCTCAGTTTTCCCCGGGTTAGGTGAGAGAGGGACTGGGGGAAGGGGCCGCCCACGTGGGCACAGGCCTGCCGACGCCAGCCCAGCCGCTCAGCTGCTCAGACCTTCTCAATTGCCCGTTCATGAGGACTCCCCTCCTCCCCCCCAGCTGCCGCAGCCCTCCCCCACCCTCAGCTGCTGCAGCCCTTCCCTGGCACCTCTCTTTCTCCTCAGTTGCCCTGCCTGCTCCCACTTTCCACAGTGAAAGCTGTGCTCATGGCCTTTGGTTCCCTTGGCTGCTGGGACCTGTCCCCTGCTCCTGGCCAAGGATGGCTGACAACCATCTTGAAAGGTGCCATTAGTCCTCCTGGACTAGGGAGGGAGAGACCTCTACAGAAGAGGGCATTATGCTCGTGCTCCTGTCCAAAGCCAGGGCAGAAGGAGGGACGAGTATTCCTGTCCGAGGAGAGTGTTCTGATGAAGAACTCCCTCACTAGGAAGAACCAAGTATCAGCTTGCTGAAATTTCTGACCACCAACAGGTCTTTGGCAGCTGAAATGGAGATGGTGGATCTCTTGAAGTTGTTAATCTCATGTTGCAGGAACATGACTAGGGTGCCTTTCAACTAATAGGATATATTATTATTTTTATTTGTATACTGGGATACAGTCTCATCTTTTCTTGGGTAACATTAGATTCTAGGAATGAAGGTAAATCCCAGTGTTCCCCGTGTTTTTCTCAGTGCAGAGCTGTGCATTGCAGAAGACGTGGTCTAGAGAGGCTGATCTAATTTCCTTTTCCTGCTCCTGGGAGCTTCACGTTGGAATCCTTGCCTTCAGCTGGGCTCTCCAACCTTGCCATTCCCTCCTAGGAGACACTTGACCTTTTCCATTTTCCAGGCGTGCCCCATGCCGCTTAGCACTGGCTGTCACTTCATCCTTAGCCAGGTCCCTGGGCCTCAGAGTGCCAGGCCTTTTGGTTCTTAAGCTTTCTGGAGAGACGTCGACATCTCCACGAAGCAGGGATGAGAGCTAAACCAACATGTCTTGTGAGGCTAGGGCAGGAAGTGACCTTCCCAGCCCCTCTCACCTTTCCCTCAGTGGGAGCCTGTTAACCCCCCTCAGCTCCAGAGAAGATCCCAGAAACACTGGGCACCGCCATGCTCCCCCCTACCCTGGCCTGATTTAGTCAGGAAGGCTGCACTGCTCACATTTGGTCACCTCTTTCCCATTTGTTAGGTTTAGTCTGTGGTTTTTGCTGCATGCCTCCCACTCTCCACATTCCCGTTCCCCCCACCTCCCAGCGGAGGGCTCGCATGGCCGGCCCCCGCTCAGGTGAGAGGAAGACTCTGGGCAGAGAGAGCACAGTGGAGGGGAGGGAGTGACAGTTGGCCCAGGCAGACTTGGAATCTGTCTGGAAAGAGCTCCACTGACTCAGAGCTTCTGTTTTGGCTTCCTCTGGCACTGCCCAGATGGGCAAGAAAAAAAAAAAAAGAGTTTTTTTGTCAAACCACGTATTTCCGAGATGAGAGAATTGAGCCAAGTATCCATCCTTGGGGTTTGCTTGCTCTCTAACACCAGTTAGCGCCTTCCCACTCTGTGTCACACCGTTTCCTTGCCTGCCCCCAACCTACATGAAATTTTGTAAGATTGAAAATTACTCTTTTACCCTGCTAACAAATCTGACAGTCATCCAGCCGTATTATGGTGTAGTTAACTCTTCTGCAAGTTAAATCCTGTGCCCAAATTAGAGCCGCATGCAGTAAAAGCCAGTTGGCACGCACTTAGCCATACAGAATATGGGCATCTTTCCTGCTGCTGACATCGGGGCTCTACAGACTCTGCTGTGTTAACACTTCTTGTCAGAGAGAAAGTAGCAACGTTGGAGATGAGTATAAAACACTAGTCTAGGAGGAGAGCTCAATTCTAGTCCTCCCCAAAAGTTGCCAAGTCTCTTCCTTTTCTTGAGACTCAGTTTTTCCATCTGTAAAATGAGAGGGATTGCTTAGGACCCTTTCAGACTTGGGGCTTACAACTCTCCTGCCTCATTTGTATGAATCTGATTTCTTTCAGCTGGAACCTAGTTGCCAGGTTACTGTGTGTGTGTGTGTGTGTGTCTGTCTGTCTCCTTGGTCATGTGAGAATCCCAGTGGTATCTCCCCTTTCCTGACTCCAGGTAGACCAGGAGCATATCATTATTATTATTATTATTATTTAAACCGTTTATTTTTTAGTTTATTTGTTTTATAGATAGGAGAGAGAGAGAAGGAGGGGAGGAGCAGGAAGCATCAACTCCCGTATGTGCCTTGAACAGGCAAGCCCTGGGTTTCGAACTGGCGACCACAGCATTCCAGGTCAATGCTTTATCCACTGCGTCACCACAGGTCAGGCCCAGGAGCATATTAAATATGTAACAAGACCCTTCTAACTGGGAGGAAATAGGGTTCAGCCTGTAGTAGTTTTCTGTGGACTTACTTTTCCTTCCTGTGGGTCCCCAGCATTAGTGCAGGAGTTGGTGCACACGTGGGACAGTGCGTGTGTCACACATACAGGATTACAGATACATTCCAGTAGTGTCCCTGCCTTCAAGTCCCCTCCTACACTCTGGCGTTCTCCTTGTATCCGCTCTGCCGGGTTCCGCAACTTCCAGTTGGTCAGTGCTTTCTTTGCCCAGCCCTTACCATGTCCGTCAACTCACCGGGCGATCAACCTGCCTGCCTGTCTGGCTGCCCTGCCTCTGGATCAGCCTGGCACGGAGCCCTGGGCACCAGGCCAGCTCCTCCTCCCCTCCCCAACTCCACCTCCTTTCTCAGCTATTGCCACTCCTGGAGCGTGCCAGGTCCGCCCCCTTCAGCGGCTTTCCTGGACAATTATTTCTTCTCCACCTCTTCCCACTGTAGGGAGAAGGAGGCAGTCTGGGGTGTAAGGACTAGGTCAGTGGTGATCTTATGGAAATAGCAGAAGTTGGCACGTTAGGGCATCTTTTTTGTGTGACTTCCAGCTGGGCAAAACAACTGGGAAGGGAGCCAGCTTTGGGAGCGTGCTTCTAACCTCCTGTCAGCCTGTCAGCCGCGTGGGACTCCCTTCTCGAGGAGTCAGTGGGATCACCCACTTCTGAAGGGTTCTAGTGGACAGCCCACCTTCATGCCTCAGTTAACTTTGTCCATCCCCTTCTCCCATCCCAAACCAAACTGGGGTTCCCTGCTGGACCGCCAACTCCAGGAGAGCAGGTGGAGACACGCCTGTCTTCGTCACTCTAGGCCAGGGGTCCCCAAACTTTTTACACAAGGGAGCAGTTCACTGTCCCTCAGACCGTTGGAGGGCCGGACTATTAAAAAAACTGAACAAATCCCTATGCACACTGCACATATCTTATTTTAAAGTTAAAAAACAAAATGGGAACAAATACAATATTTAAAATAAAGAACAACTAAATTTAAATCAACAAGCTGACCAGTATTTCAATGGGAACTATGGGCCTGCTTTTGGCTAATGAGATGGTCAATGTCCGGTTCCATATTTGTCACTGCTAGCTTTAACAAGTGATTGACATCCGAAGCCCTGACACTTACGTCCGGTGTCACCGGAAGTAGTACTGTACGTGAGCTGCGCCACACATCTGCATCCTGTGCTCCTCTCACTGACCGCCAATGAAAGAGGTGCCCCCTTCTGGAAGTGCGGCTGGGGTGGATAAACGGCCTCAGGGGGCCGCATGTGGCCTGTGAGCCGTAGTTTGGGGACCCCTGCTCTAGGCTCTGCACTGTAACACAATCCAAGAGAAATCACTGGGAAATATATGTTAAGTGTAACTTACAATAACCACATTAAAAAAATTAATGTAAAATATTCAAAAATTAATTAAAAATTAAGTCAGGCCCTGGCCAGTTGGCTCAGCGGTAGAGCGTCGGCCTGGCGTGCGGGGGACCCAGGTTCGATTCCCGGCCAGGGCACATAGGAGAAGCGCCCATTTGCTTCTCCACCCCCACCCCCTCCTTCCTCTCTGTCTCTCTCTTCCCCTCCCGCAGCCAAGGCTCCATTGGAGCAAAGATGGCCCGGGTGCTGGGGATGGCTCCTTGGCCTTTGCCCCAGGCGCTAGAGTGACTCTGGTCGCGGCAGAGTGACGCCCCCTGGTGGGCAGAGCATTGCCCCTGGTGGGCGTGCCAGGTGGATCCTGGTTGGGCGCATGCGGGAGTCTGTCTGACTGTCTCTCCCTGTTTCCAGCTTCAGAAAAATACAAAAAAAAAAAAAAAGTCAAAAGATTTGTTCAACATATAATCACTACACAATGAGAGATATTAGCCTGATCTGTGGTGGTGCAGTGGATAGACTGTTGACCTGGAACACTTAGGTCACTGGTTTAAAACTCTAGGCTTGCCTGACCAGGTGGTGGCACAGTGGATAGAGCCTCCGACTGGGATGCGGAGGACCCAGGTTCGAGACCCCAAGGTCGCCAGCTGAGTACGGGCTCATCTGGTTTGAGAGGGGGGGGAAGCTCACCAGCTTGGACCCAAGGTCGCTGGCTTGAGCAAGGGGTTACTCGGTCTGCTGGAGCCTCACGGTCAAGGCACATATGAGAAAGCAATCATTGAACAACTAAGGTTTCACAACGAAAAAATTGATGATTTATGCTTCTCATCTCTTTCTGTTCCTGTCTGTCTGTCCCTATCTCTCTCTCTCTCTCTCTCTCTCTCTAATTCTCTCTGTGTCTCTGTAAAAAACAACAACCCTGGGCTTGCCTGGTCAAGGTACATATGGACGTTGATGCTTCCTGCTCCTTCTCTCCCCTCTCTAAAAGGAACAAATAAAATCTTAAAAAAAAGAGAGACAATAACAGTTAAAATGAAATAAAGTTAGAATTCAGTTCCTCCGTTGTAGTGTGGACATCACACAGGCCTAGTGCTTAGTAGGTGTCAAGAAAGTCTGGAATGAAGGACTCTAGCAGCTGGGCTCCAGAAACCCTGAGACAAGTCATGGTGTGCAGCTTTTTGATCAATGATTAGATTAAATGAGCATGGTATGTTTCTGCAGGTTTGAAATGTCTTACTTAGTTGTTTAATCATTTCCAATATCCAAGCCGTAACCCCCACCCCCAATGAAGCTTCAGTTTCTAATTGCCTTGGGCTAATTTATTCTCTCCAGGCCTGTAGGTTTGAGTGAAGATTGGATATCATTGGGGACAAAGTTAAATGTGTAGATCTGTGGGAGGGTGTCAACTTTATTATGGATGAATTCCAAAGTCTTCATTAACTCCTGAAATTTTGATATTATGTGGAGAGTGAACATGTTTTCTAATGGGAACCAAGTCTCAAAAGAAAGATTTTTTAAAATTTTATTTTATTTTTTAATTTTTTTTTGGCAGAGATAGAGTCAGAGAGAGGGACAGTCAGAGATAGACAGGAAGGGAGAGAGATGAGAAACATGAATTCTTCATTGCGGCTCCTTAGTTGTTCATTGATTGATTTCTCATATGTGCCTTGACCGTGAGGCTATAGCACACCGAGTGACCCCTTGCTCGAGCCAGTGACCTTGGGCTCAAGCTGGTGAGCTTTGCTCAAACCAGATGAGCCCGCGCTCAAGCTGGTGACCTCGGGGTCTTGAACCTGGGTCCTCCACATTCCAGTCCGACACTCTGTCCACTGCGCCACCGCCTGGTCAGGCTCAAAAGAAAGGTTTTAAACCACGCACTGAGACAGACCACCAGGGCACGGAAAATCCCTCTAATTAAGGATGTAGGTGGACAGGAATCAGCGGCACGCAGGATCCTGTAAAATGGACTAACCCTTATCCTTATTTCCCAGATGTAAGAAACTGAAGTCCAGGGAGTTGAAGGTTCACTTGCCGAAGGCCGCACAGCCTGCAAAGCAGAGAGAATCACTCTGGGGGAGGGGGGTGGTGAGGGACCTAATCTGGAGGTCCCAGTTTAATCCCAGCCCTCTGTGGAGATGAAAGTCCAGGTTTGACTCACAGTAGGGGCCTCTGGGGATTGGGGCCTCAAATTTAACAAGATTTCCAAAACCTCCTACTGCCTCTGGACTGGCTTGCTCCCTCCTGGTTTAAAGGAACTCCTTCTAGGGAGGGGTGAGGCCGTCTTCAGAATTGAACATGGCACCGTCCCCTCTGGGAATGGGGGTGGAAAGAGGATGACGCAGGTTTGCAAAGGATTGGGGGAGAAAACCGTCCCCGGGGCAGTTTTCAGCCCTCCTCACTTCCCGGAGACCTCCTTCACTGTCCTAGTCAGTGTGCCTTGTGAGAAGGGTCCCCACTGGACCGCTGGCCCCGTACTTTGCCTGCCCTGAGCAAGCACCTATAAAACAGCAGTAGGAAAACCTCATTAGGCCTGACCTGTGGTGGCACAGTGGATAAAGCGTCGACCTGGAAATGCTGAGGTTGCCGGTTCGAAACCCTGGGCTTGCCTGGTCAAGGCACATATGGGAGTTGATACTTCCAGCTCCTCCCCCCTTCTCTCTCTCTCTCTCTCTCTCTCCTCTCTAAAATGAATAAATAAAATAAAATAAAAATTAAAAAAAAAAAAAAAAAAAGGAAAACCTCATTAGCTTAGACCCAGAAATTTGGAACTTTTAATGACTTCAGAACCAGGTGAGCTAGAAGAATCTTTTTACCAAAAACCCTTTTA
Source organism: Saccopteryx bilineata (assembly GCF_036850765.1). Lineage (NCBI taxonomy): Eukaryota > Metazoa > Chordata > Mammalia > Chiroptera > Emballonuridae > Saccopteryx > Saccopteryx bilineata. The sequence goes on from NC_089491.1 coordinate 377,661,799, forward strand.
CTATGCAAAAAGAGTAAGCATTAAAAAAGTGGAGAGGAGCCTGACCAGGTGGTGGCGCAGTGGATAGAGCGTCGGACTGGGATGCGGAAGGACCCAGGTTCGAGACCCCGAGGTCGCCAGCTTGAGCGCGGGCTCATCTGGTTTGAGCAAAGAGCTCACCAGCTTGGACCCAAGGTCGCTGGCTCCAGCAGGGGGTTACTCGGTCTGCTGAAGGCCCACGGTCAAGGCACATGTGAGAAAGCAATCAATGAACAACTAAGAAGTCGCAACGCACAACGAGAAACTGATGATTGATGCTTCTCATCTCTCTCTCCGTTCCTGTCTGTCTGTCCCTGTCTATCTCTGCCTCTGTAAAAAAAAAAAAAAAAAAAAAAAAAAGTGGAGAGGATAATGTAATGAATCCCATGTACCTGTCACCTAGCTTTAAAAATTACTAGTATATATTTAATATGCTTTCATTTATCCTGTCCCCCTGAAATCCTAGACATGCCATTTCATCTGCAACTACTGTATTTCAGTGTGTTTCTAAAATGGAGGAACTTTATTGGGGTGGCGAACACACAATACAACATTCAATATGATGTATTATATGGAATTGTGCACCTGAAACCCGTCTAATTTTATTAACCAATGTTATCCCAATGTATTCAGTTAAAAAATAAAGTGTGAGAACTTTGAAGATCACTCAGTTTTTAAGTTTAATTTTAACAGAGCATTTGAGGTCTTGTTCTTGGCATATGTCACCATTTGTCTCAGATAAACTGATAAAGGTTAAAACACATAGCAATATTGTCAAATACCCTGTCAACGTTCAATATGCCATTGAGTCACCTTTCAACTGGAAATGTGCTGGGAATGAATTTACTAGAATCTAGATTAAGGTGGGATGTTCTGAGCAGCACTCACTGGGCCCACTGTTCACTTTGTTGTATGAACTCTGAATCTTTTAAATTTGTTCTCAAGCCAAGCATGACTATATTTTGGCAAAGGCCTTCTGTGTCCTTTATGCCATCAAAAAGGCAGCAGAGGGGACCCAAAGAACCTAAAATGAGACAGGCTTTGGGTTCAGATCCTGGTTCTGACTCTGGCTCTGGCTGGCTCTTCGTGGTTGTGTGCTTGGCAGGTACTCAGCTTCCCAGTGTCAGGGTCCTGGTCTGTAAGGTGGAGCTGGAGTAAGTCTAACGAGAGGCTTAGATAAGGTGCCGAGTGTCTGAGTCTGGCATCTGGTCAGCGAGAACTCCCCGCCATGCTTCCGGGTGCCCAGCTCCTGCACTTCCTGAATCTCATTTTCCTACTTAGTAGCTCCTGCCTGTGCGGTCGCGTGGATGCTGTCCTCCTCTGGTCTCGCTTGGAACCTGCCCTGGGCTTGAGAAGAAGGGTGTCTTGGTCCCTGTGGCCTTCAGGCCCCATGCTTGTCCCCTGTGTTAGTGGGTCCGCTGTGTTAGTGGGTCCCCTGTGCTTGCTCTGTCTCTGGGGAGCAGCCCCAGGGCCCAGGAACTGCCCTGCAGGTCAGGGCAGGCAAAGAGGTCAGAAGAAGATACAGGGTGTTGGCACCCAGGGAAATAATTATGCTGTGCAATCCTTTGCTTTGCCTGAGGCTAGTGGCTTCATTCTTTCACTCAACAGGTTTATCAGCTGGGGGGTGTGTGGCTAGGTGGGGGTAGTTCCCAAACTCCAGGACTTCTCTTGCTTTTTCTGAACAATGGATATTGGGGTTCAGACTGGGCTCAGTATAGTGCCGCATTTATCACGTGTAGAGCAAAGGTATCGCTCAACTCCAGTGGAAGCTGATCCCACAGGGGTGCTGGAGCAGGTCCATTTATTTATTTATTGATTTAGTGACAGAGGGACAGTTAGGGACAGACAGGAAGGGGGGAGAGAGGGGAAAAGCATCAATTCCTTGTGTGGCACCTGATTTGTTCATTGATTGCTTTCTCATATGTGCCTTGGCGGGGGCTACAGCTGAGTGAGTGATCCCTTGCTCAAGCCAGCGACCATGGGGTCATGTCTGCGGTCCCACTCTCAAGCCAGTGACCTCAGTGTTTTGAACCTGGGTCCTCTGTGTTTCAGTCCGACGTTCTGTCCACTGCGCCACCGCCTGGTCAGATGGGGAGGGTCCCATTAGTTGTCAGTGAGAGATGGTTGGGGAGTGGGGATGGGACTCGAGGCTGTGGTATTTCCTACTATTTCTCCACCAGCACAAAAGACTTCACTATTTTACTATCACTGCAAACTGCTTATTGTCAGCAGTGCCTTCCTGCCTCTCCAGGCTTGTCTGGACCCCTGCAGGCTCCTGAGGCCTGGGACAGGGAATGCGCACCCTGCCATGGTAGGCATCCTCCTTTAAGTCCTTAAAAAGCCCCGCCTGTCAGTTTCCACAGGAGGAAATAGGTACTGGGCAGAGACCTAAGCAGGGCCTGAGCCTCCACCTCGTCTCCGCAGCCCTCAGCACACTGCCTTGCCCAGCTGCAACCATAAGTGTTTGTCATTTGAATGGGTTACCCAGAGGTCTGGGGAAGAGAGTGGCGTGCCCATATAGTTCCCTACATCACCCCATGTGCTTTGGGCCTGAAAAACTCTTCATGTCTGCCTTCTCTTTTTGTCAGGGTTGGGGGCTTTGTTGAAAGGGGCTTTGGAGGCCCAAAAGGGCCCAGGGTGGGCTCCCAGGGCCGGTGCGTGCCCGGAGGGCTGGTGGAGGGAGGGCTACAGGATGGTTTTTCCTTCATTGGTTGGGTGGCCTTGCCTTCCGCCCCTCCTTCTCCTGGAACATTCCACACATTCCAGACTGCCATTGCTTTCAGGATATGGATTAACATCCTGAGCAGATATTTGATTTCACCACCCATCCCCTCTCCACCCTGAAAAGAAAGCCCCTAAAACCTAAGAGTTTGAAGTAGGAGGAGGGTATTTTTGACCTTTGACCCGAGATTATACTAAGGCGCTATTCAAACTGAACCACTGCACTGGGATTGCTTTAGTCAGACAGCCCAGGCCTCCCTCTGCTTTATCCAGAAGTTTCTCTGAGGGAGGTCCTGGGCTTGGGTGACCCTTGGCATAGGCGTTAAGCTGGACCAGTGTTCTCGGTCTTCCAGCGGTATAATCATTTCGTCCTCAGTTCTCCCACAGTTTGACTTGCATTGTAAGGGGTCCTGCGTTTTCTCTGTCTGTCTGGTCCCCAGATGAGTCTTACGGGCAGTCTCTCAGAAAGGAGGATGCTGTGCTCTCCCGCTTGGCCAGTGAGTTGTCACAAGAAGGTGGCCTGCTCAGACCAGCCCCCAATCGGGGCAGTGTGAGGGCTAGAACTGGACTTTCTTGCTTCCTAGTCCAGTTTTTCCTCATACCACTAGAATTTCATTGGATTGTGTCCCTGAACTAAGATTTTGTCATCGGGGATAGGCAAAGACTAATGACAATTGACTGATAGAGACAAGTTAATTAAAATGGTCTAAGCCCAGGGATTAAGGCATCGATTTGGATGGCAACCAACTTCCCTGGGAGTCAACCTTGAACCTCAGGGAAAATTTCCTCAGGGAGATTGATCTTTTTAAGAGGCACTTGGAAGACGGGAAGGAGAAAACGTAGTTGAGTGGGAGTTGGGAAGGAAGGTGGTGGTCAGAATGCTAGGTTGTGTGTGTGTTCACACTCCCACCTTAGTATTCACACATGCGCCTGTTATTACACTCGAAGTACTTACTCTAAGCCCTTTGCTAAGCTGTTTATAATATTATCTAACATTACCTTATATACCACCCCTTGAATAGGTATTATCCCTGTTTTATAAAGGCGGAAACAAAGCTTCAAAGGAGTTAAGTAATCTTTTGAAAGATCAGTGCTAACAAGTGGAGCCCAGCTTTAAATTCATACCTGCACAAAGCGCTTCACCTGCCCCGCTATTATCCGGCTGCTGTTTGTTTGCATACACGGCTCCCCTAATAAACCAGGCACCTTGAGGCCAGGCGCTTCACCTGCTTTGTTTGTGGCTGCGTCCCCAGCATCTAGAACAAAAGTCCAGCATGAAGTAGGCACTAATTAAATAGGTATCAGGTTAATGAGTGTCTTATATAGCTTTGTGTTTCTAGTGCCTGAAACACAGTGGACGGTAATAGATGGTTACTGAATAAAAGTTTCTCTAGTGGGAAACCCGAGTAGAGAGACCAACAAAGCAGATGTGATTTTTTAGGGGATAATGTTACCGCAGTGCTTAGGGCATCTGATTTGTGTTTTCCTATCTGGTATCACTGATAAAAATTTTGCTCTCTAAAAGTGAGGCGCACCCCCCTATGCCAAATCCCTGTTCCCAAAGTTTATCATTTTTAGACTTTTAAAACTTTGATGTTGAGTAGAAGGTCAGGAGATAGACTGGGACGAGGATTCAAAACTGCAAAGTAACAGTCCTCTAAAGCATTCAGAGCCGTCACTAACCCTGCCATGTTTCCTCTAATTTCAGGAGTCGGAAAATTCAGATCCGAAATATTCCGCCCCAGCTTCGATGGGAAGTAAGTGATTGGGGTAACTCTCAGTGGCGTGGGGTAGTGGAGATTGGGTTGGACGTCTGGGTCAGCCGGAGTTTGGCAGAGATGACTGGGGAGGTTTTTGGTGTTCGGTTGGGGCTAGGCCAGGAGTGCTGAAGGGAAGTTGGTTGGGTCTCACCCTTAACCTAAGACTACCAGTGTTGGTTAGTCTTTTGAACTTTTGTCCTTCTAGTGAAGACAGTGGAAGGGTGTCCCCGTGAACCTTAAACTTAGTGATGGCAGAAGCTGATTTAGGGTCCCTGGTCTGCTGCTTAAAAAGGCCCTTAAATCCCTCTTTGAGTGCAAGTACATTTCTACAAAGACCCCCCCCCCCCCCCCCCCCCCCCCGTCACCACCAGCGTTAGTACCCCAGAAGGAGAAACTGAGCAGGTAATGATGCTCAGTCCCCACGCAGTCTCTGCCTGTGCCCCAGTGCTTTAGGATGAGGGCTCTCCAGTGGCCAACCTCGTGCTAGTGCCTGGGATGCTCAGAGCAGCCTTCCTCCTTTCCCATGCTCCTAGGTCCTGGACAGCCTGCTCGCTCAGTACGGAACAGTAGAAAACTGTGAACAAGGTAAGAGTGTGTAGAACGGGGGATGGAGGACTTTGGGGATCAGCGCTCTCTCATTTTCCATGAACAAATCTACCTGACTTACCAAAAGAAGACAGACAGACTGTGGTGTAGAGGGAGACACAGTGGACTAGGGGCCTGGATGTGTGGTCTCAACTTGGTTGTTCTGCTCTTCTGCTTATCTGGGAGCAGGTTTCTCTCTTCAGTGAGAGACATGAACAGAATCACTCATTGACGTAGGGTCCCCAGGCTGCTTAGGGGTCAGCCAATGTAGAAATCTTAAAACTTTTATTTTTTATTATTATTATTATTATTATTATTTGTATTTTACCGAAGTTAGAACTGGGGAGGCAGACTCCTGCATGCGCCCGACCGGGATCCACTTGCATGCCCACCAGGGGGCGATGCTCTGCCCATCTGGGGTGTTGCTCTGTTGTGACCCGAGCCATTCTGGCACCTGAGGCAGAGACCATGGAGCCATCCTCAGAGCCCGGGCCAACTCTGCTCCAATGGAGCTTTGGCTGTGGGATGGGAAGAGAGAGATAAAGAAGGGGAAAGAGTGGAGAAGCTGATGGGCACTAATCCTGTGTACCCTGGCCGGAAATTGAACCCGGGACTTCCATAGGCCATGCTGACGTTCTACCACTGAGCCAACCAGCGAGGGCAAAATTTTTACTTATTAAAATTTTTTATTGATTAGTTTTTAGAGAGAGAGAGAAAAAAACATTGATTTGTATTTGTTCCATTTATTTATGCATTCATTGGTTGATTTTTTTTCTTATAATACACATTTAAAAAAATATTTATTTATTTTTTACAGAGACAGAGTGAGTCAGAGAGAGGGATAGACAGGGACAGACAGGAACAGAGAGAGATGAGAAGGATCAATCATTAGTTTTTCATTGCGCGTTGCAACACCTTAGTTGTTCATTGATTGCTTTCTCATATGTGCCTTGACCACTGGCCTTCAGCAGACTGAATAACCCCTTGCTGGAGCCAGCGACCTTGGGTTCAAGTTGGTGGGCTTTTTGCTCAAACCAGATGAGCCCACGCTCAAGCTGGCGACCTCGGGGTTCTCAAACCTGGGTCCTCTGCATCCCAGTCCGACGCTCTATCCATTGCACCACCGCCTGGTCAGGCCATTGGTTGATTCTTGTGTGTGCCTTGACCCAGGATTGAACTCACAACCTTGGTGTATCAGAAAGACACTCAAAACAACTGAACTACCAGGCCAGGGATCTTAAGATTTTAGAAATAGTTTTAAGAATAAAAATTGTGCATTAATCCTGGGTAAGTCTGCAACCCTTTTACTTTAAAAGCATTCAATTCTTTGTGTTTGGCTGGGATAATCAACTGGTTGTCTCGTTTTTTGTTTGTTTGTTTTTTGTTTTTGTATTTTTCTGGAGTGCCCTACCGGGATCCACCCGGCATGCCCACCAGGCGGCGATGCTCTGCCCATCTGGGCGTCCCTCTGTTGCAACCAGAGCCATTCTAGCGCCTGAGGCAAAGGCCACAGAGCCATCCTCAGCGCCCGGGCCAACCTTGCTCCAGTGGAGCCTTGGCTGTGGGAGGGGAAGAGAGAGACAGAGGAAGGAGAGGGGGAGGGGCGGAGAGGCAGATAGATGGGCGCCTCTCCTGTGTGCCCTGGCCGGGAATCGAACCCGGGACTCCTGCACGCCAGGCCGACTCTCTACCACTGAGCCAACCGGCCAGGGGCTGTCTGTCTCATTTTTTATGTCAGCTACATGTCTGGTCAATGGGAAAAAAAGCAGAGGATTTATTATTTCATTACATGTTGATTGCAGGCAAAATCAAGAGTGGGCCTACGGCAGGAGAAATAAAGAATTCTAAATCATAAAAAATTTGCTATGATTTTTAAGGTCTCTTCGTTGCTTAAGATTACAAATATTGCCTGACCTGTGGTGATGCAGTGGATAAAGTGTTGACCTGGAACTCTGAGGTCGCTGGTTCGAAATCCCGGGCTTCCCTGGTCAAGGCACATTATGGGAGTTGATCTATCTTTCTTTCTCTCTCTCTTTCTCTCTTTCTTTCTCTTTCTTTCTTTCTTTCTTTCTTTCTTTCTTTCTTTCTTTCTTTCTTTCTTTCTTTCTTTCTTTCTTTCTTTCCTTCCTTCCTTCCTTCCTTCCTTCCTTCCTTCCTTCCTTCCTTCCTTCCTTCCTTCCTTCTCTCTCTCTTTCTCTCTCTCTTTCCCTCCCTCCCTCCCTCCCTCCTCTTCCTTTCTTTCTCTTTCTCTCTCTCTTCTTCTCTCCCCCTCTCCTCTCTAAAATGAATAAATGAAGTTTTTTAAAAAAAGATTTCTTCTTTTTTTTTTTGTATTTTTTTGAAGCTGGAAATGGGGAGAGACAGTGAGACAGACTCCCGCATGTGCCCGACCGGGATCCACCTGGCACGCCCACCAGGGGTGACGCTCTGCCCACCAGGGGGCGATGCTCTGCCCCTCCGGGGCGTTGCTCTGCCGCGACCAGAGCCACTCTAGCGCCTGGGGCAGAGGCCAAGGAGCCATCCCCAGTGCCCGGGCCATCTTTGCTCCAATGGAGCCTTGGCTGCGGGAGGGGAAGAGAGAGACAGAGAGGAAAGGAGGGGGGGGGTGGAGAAGCAAATGGGCGCTTCTCCTGTGTGCCCTGGCTGGGAATCGAACCCGGGTCCCCCGCACGCCAGGCCAACGCTCTACCGCTGAGCCAACCGGCCAGGGCCAAAAAAAGATTTCTTATAAAGAGATTACAAATTATTTTCATAGAAAATGTACTAAAATCAAATAGAGTAGTTTAGGTTGGATATAAGGTAGAGAGCTTGATCATTAGGTAGACATGATACAGTTTGAGTTTGTAGATCCTGTGAGAAACCTAGATAATCACACAGTCAAGATTTAAATATTCATCTCTAAATTTTTCATGGAAAGGGCAGGCTATAAATCATAAATGATTAAAATATGTGCCTACTTGAAGGTACAGTGCTGAATCATTCAAACAGGTTCTCCTGCTCCAATCCTACAGCTTGCCTTTTATCGTCATAAATGCCAGGACACAGTTGACGCACTGATAACCATTGCCCAGTACTGTTCACAGCTTAGACTGATGACTGAGTTGCTGTTGAACAAGCAGTAAGATTGAGCAGTGGCTTAGGAACGTATGCTGAGTCTCGTTGGGAGGCCTAGCAGGAGTCAGCACTGGTGTTACGTCTCTCCAGGACCTATCAGGGAGCTCCAGCGTCGTGTCTGGAGGGATACCTGTTACCTGGAGAGAGCAGAATGAGAAACATTTTTTAATTGATTGGCTTTAAGGGAGAGGAAAGGAGAGACAAGGATTGAGAGAGAAACATTTCATTTGGAGCTCCACCTAGCTGTGCATTCATTGGTCACTTTCCATATGTGCCCTGACCAGGGCTCAAACCCCCAATCTTGGTGTTTCTGGTCAGTGCTCTAAACTGACTGAGCTAACCTGCCAGGGCCCATAATGGGAAACTCTTCAAGTTGTTGAACAAGAGAGTCCCAAGGTCTGTTCAAATGTCACTTTTTAAGCTAAGTTTCTTTAGAATTGGTTTATTTTTTTATTTTTTATTTATTTTTCAGAGATAGTCAGAGAGGGATAGATAGTCACAGACCGACAGGAACGGAAAGAGATGAGAAGCATCAATCATTAGTTTTCGTTGCGACACCTTAGTTCATTGATTGCTTTCTCATATGTGCCTTGACCTCGGCCTTTAGCAGACTGAGTAACCCCTTGCTCAAGCCAGCGACCTTGGGTCCAAGCTGGTGAGCTTTGCTCAAACCAGGTGAGCCCGTGCTCAAGTGGGCGACCTCGGGGGTCTTGAACCTGGGTCCTCTGCATCTCAGTCCAATGCTCCATCCACTGCACCATTGCCTGGTCAGGCTAGAATTGATTTATTTTTGTCTCCCTGCTAGAATGTAAGTTTCATGCAGTCAGTGGTTTCTTTCAGTGCTGAATTTTCATCAACTAGAAAATTATTCCTGCAGAATCTTCCTCAGCACTGAGGTGGGAGAGCTCTAGTGATGAAGGCCAAAAGGGTTGAGTGGTCTGCTTCAGGTTTTGTGGCCAGAACTGCCTTTTCTCGGTGTTTTAGGGGCAGAGGCTTGACTTCTGTCTGTGTCTTCCACCCCAGGGTTGATCAAGCTCAGGGGAACCCAGAATCAGAGGACAGTGGTGCATATGACAGAGGTTAATTTTATTAATTTAAAATGAGAAATATCTACCCAGATTGGCTAAAATTCTAACGTCCAACCCATTGTTCCTCCCTGTAGGAAATATATGGTAATCAAATGAAAGTCAAAGGGCTGCTTATGACAGTGTGATGGGATTAGTGGGAGGTGTCCTGAGTTTATGGTGCCCTGTCTGCAGGCATTTCCACCATCAGGATACTTGGGAGTGCTCAGGAAATCCTTTCCCCTGGAAAAGATGCAGACATTTTCATCCCCTCTCTAGACACTGCGGCAGCCACTCCCGTCAACCTATTTAGCTGGGTCGCGATACACGTACATTTGATCTGTGTATTCCTGGGGATGGTTAGGTCTCTAAAATGGATTTGGGTATTCCCCAGATTGCCGCAACCATATCTGTACAGACCAGTTCTTGGGATGTTTACTTCTATAAATTGTTAATCTCAGCTTGTGTTGATTTTTAACTAGTTTAACTTTCCAAGGGTAAATGTATCTCTCTGGCTGGGTGTGGGCGTGTGCACACTCCTGGGCTTCTGACCTGCTGCCTCATTGCTGATATATTGACTGCATCCTTTTGTATACTCAGCTCTCTTGGAGGCTGGGAAGGGAAATCAAAGGAAGACATAGAAAAGACAGTGCAAGAAAGTGAATTTAAATTTTCTAGGCCTGAAGGGGGACTGTTTTGCCTTGTTATACAAGTATTTCATAAGCTGCAAGTGATCTGTTACATGCCTGTACCTCACAGTATGTAAGAACGGGCTTTTAGCAGGCAGGATTCCTTGGTGTCATCTCCAGATTTCATTGTTCTAACCCTGGCCTCTGTTTTGCTCCCTCAGTGAACACGGAGAGTGAGACGGCAGTGGTGAATGTCACCTATTCCAACCGGGAACAGACCAGGCAGTGAGTGGGCTGGAAGGGGTTTTGTGGGAGTGTTGCTGGGTTATTGGTTCAGGAATCTGAAAGGTTCAGTAACTTATGAAGATTGACAGTAAATAGTTTGAAAGGGAGGGACCCAAAGGGAGGGAAGGTGAGAACTTCAGGGCTTTGCTGTGTTGATAGCGCCATCTAGTGATAGTGAGGAGGAACTGCAACTGCTATATGCATTTATTTTGAAAAGATGCATTAACCTTAGGATGTGGTGGAGCAGACATTTTATTGCAGTGAATGCCATGAGCCCAGTTTATGCTGCTAGAGGCCTTTCAGCCCTTTTATACCCACATTGTAGAGCTCATTATCCCTTTGGTTAAGCAGTTAACACTTCTCACTCACTGGTACTGATGGAATGTAGATGTTACACATTTACCCTAATGCCTGTATCAACTATGTTACATACAGGCCTTTTGCTATGTTTACTGTTGATGGCTTTTCTGCGTCATCATGCTGACTCTATCCTTTGTATTTCCTCCAACTTAGGCCACACTGTAAGGTCCTGTGGCTTCCTCAGATCCCATTTTACTTTAAATGTCTTGTGGGCTCAGAGTTTTCTGGAAGCTCTTACTGCCCCTTGTGGCCAATCTGTGGTGTTTAGCTTAGCTTTAAAGATCATGTCAACACTTGCTCTCTTCCCCGGTTGTGGCCTTGTTTACATTTCTAGCTAGTGACAGGTTTGGGGGTGGTTGGGACTTGGCCCTTCCTTTGGTGTTACTCAGCCGTTGTGTGGCCACCCCAGATAGACTCAAACTCCCACTTCCATGTGGTAAGCAAGCCACTCAGTCTCCAGCTCTTAGCTATTTTCTATGTAATTTCTTTAAACATAGAAGGTGCCAGACTCAATAGATATAAAAAGGAGTTCCTTATGAATGATACGCAATCTTCATGTGACTCACATAGTAGGTGTTTTTGGTGAAATTGACAAGTTAATCCCAAAATTAAGTGGGAATAACTAATTTATGTTTCTTTTCCTACCCTCCCTTTTTTTTTTTTTAACTTGAGAGGAGGTGAGATACTGAGACAGATTCCCACATGTGCCCTGATTGGGATCCCCCCGGCAACCCCTATCTGGGGTCAATGCTCAAATCAGCTGAGCTCTCCTCAGCGCCCCAGGCTGATGCTCGAACTAGTCAAGCCACTGATTGCGAGAGGGGAAGAGAGAGACAGGAGGAGGAGAAGGAGGGAGAAGAGAAGCATGTGGTTGCTTCTCCTGTGTGCACTGACTGGGGCTCGAACCCAGGATCTCTGTACACCGGGCTGATGCTCTATCCATTGAGCAAACTGGCCAGGGCCATGTTTCCTTTTGATGTTTTATGCCATTTAGATTGTGGAAGGTTCTTTAAGGTGGAGGTGGGAGTTGTGGGCAGGTGGTCAGACTCTTTCTTAAGTGTGTTCTGTGCTGTGATCCAGTAGAGTGCTTTCCCCTTGGAGGGCATTTTGTTTTGTTGGCACGGGTTGGAGTGACCAGTAGATTCTCTCTGTCCCCAGAGCCATCATGAAGCTGAATGGCCACCAGCTGGAGAACCATGCCTTGAAGGTGTCCTATATTCCCGATGACCAGATAGCACAGGGTCCTGAGAACGGGCGCCGAGGCGGCTTTGGTTCTCGGGGTCAGCCTCGACAGGGCTCACCTGTGGCAGCGGGAGCCCCGGCCAAGCAGCAGCAAGTCGATATCCCCCTGCGCCTTCTGGTGCCCACCCAGTATGTGGGCGCCATCATTGGCAAGGAGGGTGCCACCATCCGCAATATCACAAAACAGACCCAGTCCAAGTGAGTCTTGGCTGTTGGGGGCTGAGATGGGTACCAGGAAATAGGGGTTGGTACCTGGAGGGGGGTGCCCCCTGGAAGCACACTGAGGGGTGTCAGTAGGAAACGTTGCCTGGAATATGTTCCTTCTTTTCCGTTCAGGAGTCCCTGCTTTTAATCCCAGCCTCCTAGGTATGCAGGGGCAGGTGGGGAGGTGGAATGGGCGTGGAGTTCATCATGTCGGGGCAGTTGCTGGGCCTTGCACTGTTGTTAATAAGAAAGGCTCTAAGTTTTCAGAGAAAGTCTCGGCAAGCAAACTAGTCTTGGTGAGTCAGCCATTTTTCAATGTTCTGTAATCTCAGCACCACTCATTGGTGTCAGTAAGGGCTGATCAGGCTGGCCAAAGTGTGGGCTCTCGGTGAGAGGTCAAAAGTCTGTTCCATCTCCCATTCCACCACAATCACCTCCTCTTCTATATTCTTTACAGCTGATCAGTGTACTCTGGGAAAGAACAGGTCACATTATGTCCTTATTCATAATACATTCTTTATTGTTGACTATACTTTTAATGTGGGGCAGTAGGTGTCCCCTTTATAGTTGTTTCAGGGGGGAAGTCTAGAATCCACAGAGTTGTGTGATTAAGACAGGATCCAGGGCAACAGGCTGGTCCTGTGTCCCTGGCCCTTTTCTCTGCGCCGCCCACTTCTGCCTTTCATTGGCCACACTCCAAGAAGAGCAGCTCCTGCCTTTGGTTGAGGAGAGGTTGGGGAAGTCCCAGAAAGACCTGGTTCCCCCAGGGACAAGTAACTCACCCTCCTTGTCCTTGTGGCCCCCAGGATAGACGTGCACAGGAAGGAGAACGCTGGCGCTGCGGAGAAGGCCATCAGTGTCCACTCGACCCCGGAGGGCTGCTCCTCCGCCTGCAAGATGATCTTGGAGATCATGCATAAGGAGGCGAAGGACACCAAAACGTAAGGCTGCAGCTTCCCTGAGGGTGGAAACTGCCCCCTTCCTGAATCCAGCACGCGCTTTTTACTAACAAGAATGCAGACATAGCCTAGCCTGTGGTAGCGCGGTGGATAAAGCGTCGACCTGGAAGGCTGAGGTCACTGGTTCAAATCCCTAGACACGCCTAGTCAAAGCATACAGGGGAAGCAACTTGAGTTGATGTTTCCGCTCCTCCCCTCCTTTCTCTCTCCCCTTTCTAAAATCAATAAATAAAATCTTTTTTTAAAAAAAAAGATGCAGGGATAGGAGACACAACCAGAATTGTACAAAAGGTTATAAACTGAGACGTGAAATCCTCTTGTCTACAAGTAACCCCTCGTGTACCATCTTAGACTGTATACGCGTCTAGAAATTCTTTGCCCTCAGAAGCATATGTATGCATGTGCACACATGTATGTAAATGTGTGTGTCTTAGCATAAACAGGGTCATAATGAACATTCTTTTATAGTATACATTTTCATTTTCATGCATCAGTATTTACTGACTCAACTTTTTTTTATATATAGCTGCAGAGAATTCTAATGTGGCTATTTTAAAGTGTCCAGTTGGATGATTATTTTAATATGCGTGTACCTGTAAAACTATCACCACAAACTAGATAGTGAACATACCCATCACCTGCATAATTTTTGTGCCCTTGGGCAACTATCCTTACCACCTTATGTCCGTGTCTCTAAGCAGCCTCTGACCTGCTGGTTTTAGTATTCTTCTATAAAGTGTAATTTTGTCCAGTGGTCTGTCCTGACAACCTCCCTGGGGTGGCATGGTAGCTGGGCCTCCACGACCCACCATTTCAGGAGCGCTGACCCTCACTTCTTCCCCTGTCTTCCTCAGGGCCGACGAGGTCCCCCTGAAGATCCTGGCCCACAATAACTTCGTGGGGCGTCTCATTGGCAAGGAGGGGCGCAACCTGAAGAAGGTGGAGCAGGACACGGAGACGAAAATCACCATCTCCTCGTAAGGCTCTCGGGCTCTCTCCTTTCCTTCTTCATGAGTAAGGGCCGGGGGTCCAGGGTTGGCCAGATTTCGCTATTGATCCTTAAGATACTGCGCACAAAAATGAGGGGATATTTCAAAATGAATATGAAGCTATAAAATATCCCCTAAGTTTTGTGAGCGGTGTACTTGCCCCTTGAGGTAGACGCAGTTTCTGCCTCGCGAAGATGAATCAGAGGTGGGAGGAGCATCTATTTCTGTAAGGGCTGGAGCTCTCCCGTCCCCACTACTGTGCGGGCTGGGGGCTGTGGTGCGGGTGCTGCCGCCTCAGTCCTCTGCTCGCTCTGTCGCTCCTCCTGTGCTCTGACCTGTGCTCTGACGTCGCGAGGGAAGAGGCGCAGCTGGGAGCCAGGACTTTGGGGCTTCATGCCCGGCCGTCAGGCTGTGAGAGGGGGACAGATCTAGGATTTTCTGAGGACAGTGTAGGCAGTAGCCTGCCTCTCCGTGAAGAACTGGAGTGAAGGGGGTGGGTCGGCTCCTCCGTGAGCACCGTGTGTCCTCATTTGATCAGAGATGCGCAGGTGGGCAAAGTTCTGCTCTGCTCCAGAAGGCACAGGAAACGGATGGCCTTGAACCACCGGGGATGCCCTTGCTGTGGACTTCTCACTGCTCTTCATTGACTTCCTTTAATTTGTAAAAGAGTAAAAAAAGCTGTAAGAAGAAAAAAGTTTTGGTTTCCTGGTGATGACTGGCTGTGATTGGATTCCTCACAAGCAGAGGGGTTTTGGTTGGGTAGCTCATCTCCCTGTGCCTCACTCTGCCCTCATTACAGAGCGAAGGCCGGGGACAGAGCTAGTTAAAAGTTGAATAGCCTGGAGAAATGGAGCTGAGCCTTGTCTCTGGCCAGGGCCCAGGGCGTGTCCTGTGAGGACGCTGTCTTGCTCTCCCCCAGGCTGCAGGACCTCACCCTCTATAACCCCGAGAGGACCATCACCGTGAAGGGGGCCATCGAGAACTGCTGCAGGGCTGAGCAGGAGATCATGAAGAAAGTTCGAGAGGCCTATGAGAATGATGTGGCTGCCATGAGTGTGAGTGCCTGATGCCTCTGCCTGCCCTTCTCCAAGCCTGAAGGTCTTCCTAGTGGGCGGGCGTGCCAGTGCTGTGTGGCCTTGGAGCATTTGCTTTGCTTGTGGACCTCAATTTATCAGCAAAAGGCTTTTAATTAATTAATTAGCTTATTTTTATTTTTTTTGTATTTTTCTGAAGGGAGAAGCGGGGAGGCAGAGAGACATACACCCGCATGTGCCTGACCCAGTTCCATCACACACGACCACTAGGGGGTGATGCTCTGTCCATCTGGGGTGTTGCTCCATTGCAACCAGAGCCATTCTAGCACCTGAGGCAGAGGCCATGGAGTCATCCTCAGTGCCCGGGCCAACTTTGCCTCAGTGGAGCCTTGACTGCAGGAGGGGAAGAGATAGAGAGGAAGGAGAGGGGGAAGAGTGGAGAAGCAGGCAGGCGCTTCTCCTGTGTACCCTGCCTGGGATCAAACCTGGTTCATTCACATGCCAGGCTGATGCTCTACCACTGAGCCAACCGGCCAGGGCCTATTTTTACTTTTCCTTAAGTGAGAAGGAAGGAGGCAGAGAGACAGACTCCTGCATGCTCCCTGACTGGGATCCGCCCGGTAAGCCCTCTATGGGGTGATGCTCTGCCCATCTGTGGCCGTTGCTTGGCAACTGAGCTATTTTAGTGCCTAAGGCGAGGCCATGGAGCCATCCTCAGTGCCTAGGGACAACTTGCTCCATTTGAGCCATGGCTGCCGGTGGGGAAGAGAGAGACAGAGAGAAAAAAGGGAGAGGGGAAGGGGTGGAGAAGCCAGATGGTTACTTCTTCTGCATACCCTGACCAGGAATGGAACCTGGGACATACACACGCCTGGCTGATGCTGTACTGCTGAGCCAACTGGCCAGGGCCAGGAAAAGGCTTTTAAAGTTAATTAATTAATAGAGGTTCTTTATTTGATTCCTAGGGTGGGAGTTTTAATCTTGGGCATTGAGGTCGGTGATCCTTCTATAATTATGTGTAAAATTTCTGTTTGTGTATACCCCAGTGGGTAGAGGGTCCATCCTTTTCATCTGGTTTTCAGAGGAGAGCGAGGATTAGGGTAGGTGACCAGAAAAGTGACGCCCAGAAGTGAAACGGACATCTGTCCCTGCCTCTCCTCACGTAGGCATGTTACAGTACAGGGCTGAGTTTGTCGTCCATCTCAGAGTGGAGTGGGCCAGAGAGGGTGGACTTCTGACGGAATAAAACTGAGTAGAGTCGCTGGTCCTCAGTCCAGTGAGAGTACCTTCTCACTCACAACTCCCCACCCTTAGTATATGTGAGTGTGTGTGAAAGCCAAGAGGGCAGGCAGGTGTTCGTGTGAAAGCATGTAGTTCTTGTTCTTGGTCTGTTGCCTCGGGGGGGGGGGTACTTGCCCTCCTGTTCAGCCAGAGCCACACACAAGGGACTGGCAGGCCCTCTCAGTGTGAGCTGACCTCACCTTCCCTCCACAGCTGCAGTCTCATCTCATTCCTGGCCTGAACTTGGCCGCTGTAGGCCTTTTCCCAGCCTCGTCCAGCGCAGTCCCGCCACCTCCCAGCAGTGTCACCGGAGCTGCTCCTTACAGCTCCTTTATGGTAGGTGCAAAGTCTTCTTATGGGGAGCCCCTGGGGCCCGTCTGTGGCCTCCCTTAAAGGGTCCAACTCGCTGTGGGAGCCCGATGCTTGGGGATTTGTAGGGAGAGAGAGGGAGATCTGAGGCTGCTCTTCCTACATGATTCCCAGCCTCTGACAGCTGCGAACCTTGAGTCCATGGAGGGCAATCTCAGACGCTGCCCAGGGTGCTGGCAGCACTCTTCCCTCTCCCCTCCTCTTTCTCTTACCCAGCTTCTCCTCTTTATCCGTGCTGGGCATAAGAAGAGCTAGAAGCTGTAGCCCAGGTTGGCCGCTGGGTGCCTTAAACCCCTTTCTCCTTGAGGATTATAATGGGATGTGGAGGGGCTTCTGGGTGGTGGCCCTCGGCCTGTGGTTACGACATGCCCTGTCTTGGCAGCAGGCTCCGGAGCAGGAGATGGTGCAGGTGTTCATTCCCGCCCAGGCGGTGGGTGCCATCATCGGCAAGAAGGGGCAGCACATCAAACAGCTCTCCCGTTTCGCCAGTGCCTCCATCAAGGTGATCCGCTCTGTCTTTTCCCTGGTCCCCAGTGTGCGAGGGCTCTGCTTCCGTCACCAGGTGCCCTGTCTGGCTGGTGTTGGGGCCTTGTCCCTGTGACGTCACAGTCCCCTTAGCTTTTGACTTTGCTGGGCTCTCCCCAGAAATCCTTCCAGTTTGCAGGCGAGGAGGGAGGCGGTCCTGCCACAGACTGATGTGGGGTCAAGTCCTTATTCCCAGGCTGTGTGACCCGAGTTTTGGTTTCATCTTCAGTGGAGTAGTCCTCATAGCGCTAGTGCCGCTGAAGCCCCTGGCTGGGTCCGGGCCTGGTGGCCAGGGGCTGCTCAGTAAATGTTGGCGGACTTTTTCCCTTCCCTGGCCAGGGTGGCGAAGGGGGAGACTGTCACAGTAAAACAAAGGCGTTAAATTTCATTAGTCTAAATGCATTTGTCACAGTGATCTTAAAAGTTTGGGTGAAGAGCAGTGATTGTGCTCCCCGAGAACTGCAGCCCCAGCCCTCCCCTCATTGGCCATCTCATCTGTGCCCCGCCCCTTGGCTCGACTCCACTGTAACCTCCCAGTAGATTGGGTGGGAGGAGGGACGTGGTAAACCCACTCGTGCCATTAAAACAATTTTGATGCAGGGGCAACGATCTTGGGGTTCGGGCTTTTCTTCTTTGCCATGTCCTTAGGAGGTGACGGGCGCCTCTCTGACCATCTGTTTGCTTTGCAGATTGCTCCTCCTGAAACTCCTGACTCCAAAGTTCGTATGGTCATCATCACTGGACCCCCAGAGGCCCAATTCAAGGTTCTGATCTTTATTGTTTTCCTAGGTTGGACACACTGGAATGGACCCGGGTGGGGTTTTTGTGCAAATCCATGTTACATTTTCAAGCTTCCCTTCTGGATATATAGGATATTGGCAGAGGCTGCTTTCAAACTGGCATCAAACTTCCATTTCTATTGATTTGTACTTCCCTCGTTACTCTTGAACATCAACCACCGGCACATGAGAAGGCAAGAAGGAAGTCTGGGGGCTTCTTACATTCTGCCTTAGTTACTACGGAAGGCCTTTGAAGTCAAATTCTTTTCTCTCCTTTATGTCTCTGTGACGTCCTTGGGGTTTTCAAACCTTTGGCCAGACAGCCAAGGAGCTGGTTGTTAATTTAGCCTGACAGGGATGGGAGACGGGGACAGTCTTCCAGGCTGTGTGGGGTGTCTGATAGCCTGTCCTCTGAGTGACTCGGTCAGCTGCCACTCGGACCTGAATTGCCAGCCATTGTCTTGTTCAAATAAAGACATCCCAGACCTCCACGGGTCTAGTTTTTAGTCTGTCTTTCCAAACTGGACATGTTCCTGTAGGACAGTGGTTTTTTCAGCTGGTGTGACTTAAGAATTTTTAAAACATGCAATACCTGACTATTCAGTCAGAAGTGCTGATCTCTTTTTCCTTAGAATGTCAACTAATAAAATGACGCCAGGACAGCAACAACTGTCCGGTGTGAATGAGTAAAAATTATACCTTTTTGGGGGGAGAATCAGCAAAAAAATACATTTTTTGGTGTGCCGTGGAATTTTAGTAATTAGTTTCTGTGTTCTGCGAGATGAAAAGTGTTGAAAGTAGCTGCCCTAGGAAGTTTGTATGCAGCTACTCTACCCTGGTTCTCCAGCGGCGATAAGCAGAAGGGACACTGACCTGTTGGTGCTGTGGACCTTTCTCCTATTACCTGGCCTGATGGTTAAGCCAGCCTGGGTGGGGTGGAGCTTCGGGCTGCGCTTTGTGTTTGGTCATGTAAGTATGGCCCAAGACTAACAATGACCTCCTTTTCTCAGGCTCAGGGAAGAATTTATGGAAAACTCAAGGAGGAGAATTTCTTTGGTCCCAAGGAGGAAGTAAAGCTGGAAACACATATTCGAGTGCCAGCGTCGGCAGCCGGCCGGGTGATTGGCAAAGGTGGCAAAACGGTGAGTTATGAGGGCCACTTTGAAAGTTATGGAGACCTTGGCCGGTTGGCACAGTGGTAGAGCATCGGCCTGGCATGTGGAAGTCCTGGCCAGGGCACACAGGAGAAGCAACCATCTGCTTCTCCACCCCCCCTCCCCCCGTCTCTCTCTCTTCTCCCGCAACCATGGCACGAATGGTTCTAGCAAGTTGGCCCCAGGCACTGAGGATGGCCTTGCCTCAGGTGCTGAAATAGCTTGGTTGCCAATCAACAGAGCACTGGCCCCAGATTGGCAGAGCATGACCCTGTAGGGGGCTTGCCAGGTAGATCCTGGTCAGGGCATCTGTTTCTATGCCTCCCCGCCTCTCACTTAAAAAATAAATAAATAGATAGATAGAAAGTTTTGGACCTCAGTCCATAAACCCAGCAGCTTTGCTGTGACCCCTGCTCTTCTGCCCTGCTCAACCTTCAGACTCCCAGTCTGCCCATTTCCTTGATTTTGCTCCCTAAACTCCAGCTTCTGACTCCCAGTTTCCATGTGCTAGTCCCCAGCCTCTTGCCCTCCAAGTCTGCCCACGCTTTCTTGATAGCAGCTTGAGCTTCTCTCTGCCTCCACACCCCCAGGTGAACGAGTTACAGAATTTGACAGCAGCTGAAGTGGTGGTGCCAAGGGATCAGACACCTGATGAGAACGACCAGGTCATCGTTAAGATCATCGGGCATTTCTATGCCAGCCAGGTATATGTGGTGCCCCTCCACCACAGGGTGGTGTCAGGAGCCCAGGAAGCAGGACTCCAGAGGTTGCCCAGCGTGACCTGACAAGTCCCGCGGGCTCTGCCTGCCTCTGGGCTGGCTCGTTCTTCCCGCCCAGGAAGCAGGACTCCAGAGGTTGCCCAGCGTGACCTGACAAGTCCCGCGGGCTCTGCCTGCCTCTGGGCTGACTCGTTCTTCCTGTCAGGGGCGGCAGTAGGATGTGGATGGGCTTGATTCCTGCGGAGAGAGTCCCTAGGAAAAGCAGTTGGACAACTTTGAAATGTCTCAAATGAGTATATGTTATATAACTTTATATATTACACATTATGTGTTAATGATCTTTCCTGTTTTTAACTTGAGTCCTTTTCTCACCGCTTTTTGTATTGGATTAGGAAAGAAGTTATTTTTTCACTCACTCCTGTTCATGGAGAGGAGACAATCTGGGACGTTTCTGTCAAGTGAATGTCATTCTGCAGTTGTTTTTCTTTATAAAACTTTGTTTTTAGGGAAGAAACGTCTTAAGAAAGAAAGTTAAAATACCGATGCTCTGGTATTTTAACCATTGTCACAGTGGTTATTCCACTGCTTTTTAGTTGATCCATCTCCGGGCATTTCACCCCTTTCCTGGGGGTGTTCACATGTGTGGTGGAGCTGTGGTTTGTGACAAGGCCACAAGTTGATGATCCTTTGACCAACACATACTCTGGAAACTGGAGGAGTTCCACTTTGGGTTCAGAAATGTGACAACTTCGTTAAGTCTTAGATTGTGAATAAGTTTATATTATTCCTTCCCCCCTCTGATCACTGTCCACCCCTGACTCTGTTATCCAGTGGGTGCTCAGGGGCCACTCCGGGGCAGAGAAGCTTGGGTCACGTCAATCCTCAATCTTCCTCTTTTAAGTCCTGTGGGTCTTGTTTGTTGTTGGTGCCTAGTGCCTGTGACCTCCCTCCCTGTGTAAGGTTGTCCCCTTCCTTGCCATTGGAGGTCCTCACTCCTTCCTTCTCGCCTGGTCATTTTTCAGATGGCTCAGAGGAAGATCCGAGACATCCTGGCTCAAGTTAAACAGCTGCACCAAAAGGGACAGAGTAACCAGGCCCAGGCACGGAGGAAGTGACCAGCCCCTTCTCCTCACATCGACTCGAGGACGACGGGCTGAGACCGAGAGCGCGTTCTCCCCAGCAGACCTGAGAATGAGTGGGAATCAGGGGCTCTTGGGCCGGGATATCGATCAGGTTTGCCCACTTGTTTGAGAAAGATGTTCCAGTGAGGAACCCTGATCTCTCTGCCCCAAACGCCCAACCAATTGGCCCAACTGTGCCCACCCCTCAGGGCGTCACCATGGAAATTCTAGCTCAGGGTGCTTTTAAACGTGGATTGTTTTTAAGTTCTTCAGGTGGGCGAGATCCCAGTGGGAAGAGAAATAAAATTTCCTTCAGGTTTTTAAAACATGCAGAGGGGTGTTTTAATCAGCCTCAAAGGACGGTTTGCTTCTTGACCCTAAAATCCTTCCAGTCTTCTCCTGCTTGGTTTATTGGTTAAGATCCCTCCATTCTCACTCCTGGACACAGCCTCTTCCTATAGTCATTGTTTTATCTTGACTATAAAGGGGGAACCAGTGCATCGCTTAGCTTGCATTGTTGACTCTTCAGCATCCGTCATTTCGTTCCAGTCCCTCCCTGACCAATCAACAGGAGCAGCCAGGAGTAAAGAATGGGGGAGAGGGGGAGAAAGATGATTGAAATCTAGTAATCCACGTTTAAAAGGAGTGCCCTCGTGGCTGACCTATTCCAGATCACCATCTTGGAAAAATTGGCACAATTAAAAGTTCCCCCACTCTGCTGGGGCTTCCCCACCACGATTGCCTGCCCCGTTCACGTCCCTGTCACCATCCAGGCCGCACACCGTGCTAGGTGCCCGTGGGTGGTGCTGAATGCTCAGCGGGATAGGGGCTGACCACTGTACCGTCCCTGATTCCCATCATTCTCAGGCAGATTTTATATTTTTTTAAAGTCTATTTTAATGATTGGATATGAGCACTGGGAAGGGGACACTACTCCCCTTGATAAAGTCTCAGTTCCATGGAGGACTTGAGTGGCCCCAAAGGCTGCCACTGTGCCCTCACCCGGCCCCCGTGCCCCCGTGCGGGCTGGTTCCCAGAGGCAGGGGCTGCGGGCGCTCCCCCCCACGGCACTGTTCTTTTGGTGGCGGCGGATGCGGAACCCAACCCCGATCTCCCAGTGACGCTGAAGCTCGTCACCTGGCCTGTGTAATGACTAGTCAGTAAGTCGGAGACGATCTGCCTTCCGTCTGTATCTTAGAGGAGTCCTCGGCTGATGGCGTCTGCCTCCGGGAGTCGTTGGCATGGTGCAAGGCGTGCCCCAAAAAAACGATTCAAACTGCCAGCAGCAGAGTATGCACAAAGGGGTACACAAACTTAATTTATTAATTTACCGGCCTCGGTAAGATCCCGTTTGAAGGTCAGCCCTTACGGAAGACAGACGGCAGCCATCAGCGAGCCGGGGTTAGGCCTCTTCTCTTCTCCTGATACACTTACTGTCAACGCAGAGTAGCCAGGTGGCGCGCTTCAGCTGCCGTGGACAGTGCTATCGAGTGTGCTGGGAGGGAGGACGCCTCTGCACGCGGGTGGAGTCCCCTCCTTCCGACATTGCAACGACAACGGTAACAACCAGACAACCATGACATGTGGGCGGAGTCAGTCAGGTAATGCTGTGCGCAAGTGAACTACCTCAAGGTATGAAGTTACCTCAGCAATTACTTTCCTTTTTGTTCCCCCCACCTTTTTTTTTTAAATCTTTAAAAAAAAATTTTTTTTTTTTTTTTTGCGGCTTGCTGATATTTTATATAAAAAAGAAAAGCAAAAAGAGAAGCTGATAGTCTTGAATATTTTATTTTTTTAATGAAAAGGAAAAAAAATGAGAAAGTTATGTTTCGTAATTTCTTAATTTCTTACAACATGAGCCAGTGCAACCCTTTAGGAACTCTCTGGAGAACAGGCCCCGGAGGAGAGGCGGCCGGGCGGCAGGGAAGGCCCGAGCTGGGGGACCCAGCCTGAGGCGCTGGTCTGCGACTTCAGCCTGGCCAGGCTGTGGGCCGCCCATGGCCAAACCACTCTCCCCGGGGCCCCCTCTCTCCCCCTTTGGTTAAAGGGCATCCCGGCCTGTCTTTCCCACCAGTGGTGCTGTTGAGATATTTTTAAAAATATTGCCTCCGTTTTATCGAGGAGAGAAATAAAACTTTTAAAAAGATATACCCTTTAAAAATTTATATTTCTCTGTCTAAACTAGGGAGCCAAGATTCTGTTGGTGGAAGAGAAAGCTACCCGCTAACCCTCCGAGAGGTCCACCTGGTCTGCCATTGCGATGCTTGTCATTTTTGTTGTTGTCTCATTTCAGTCCACTCTCGTGTCTGCTGCAACAGACCAGGAGGCGAGCAGATTCTCGGAGAACTGCTCCTCTCCGGCCCCCTTTCTTTAGATTGATCTGATGGATCCAATCTTAGGAAATTCTTTACTTAGGGTGTGAGTGGCAAGGAGGGGCAGGGGATATGGGAACGTGTTTGGGGTCAGGTGGTGACCTCATTCACGTCTTAACCACTTTCTCACTGTGACATTCCTTTAGAGCCCCCAGAACTGTCTACTCCAAAGAGAGGAAGAAGTAGGAAAGCATTTAGGGATACTATCAGGCCATTAGTAATTAAGCTTCCCACCTGTCCTAACCACAATAAAGGGTCTCCCAACTTCCATCTCTGGCTCTATATACTTTATCCCAAAATGAAGCAGATGACATTCAGACATCGGCCATTTAGTGATGTAAGGTGAATTTCCAGCCGCAAGCATGCTTTGATATCTGGTTCAAACAACCATCGGGGAAAAAAAAAAATCCCGCAGTACCTGAAATGTGATTGTTGCAATGTTCAGTTTCCTTGGAATCCTGCTCCCTTTGCACCGGAAGCCCGGTCCGTTTTCCTTTGGCTGAGTCAGCTCCCAGGAGAGACCAGGAAGTGTACAAGGGACTGTCAAATCTTTCTAGGATTAGGCACAGCTCACTCATGGCTGATACTTGCCTAGCAGGAAAATTATGAAAGTTACTCGATCAGAAAGCAAAAGGAATGTGGTGAAGGTTTAGCGGGATAAAGGACTTGTCTCGGCGGGTCCGCCTTGGACCCCGAGTTTGGGTCTTGGGGCAGTCCCTTGTCCTCCTGCCGTCACCCTCACTTCCCCATCCTTGGTGAGATGACACGCTAGCGTGAAAAAGCACTTGGGAGATTTGTATGATCTGAGAGAAAGCAACTTCTGTGCTCAAAGATATATATGTGTGTGTGTGTGCTGCATATATATTTTTAAGAAAGGACCATCTCTTTAGGATATATTTTTTAATTCTGTGGAACACATAAGAAACCAGAATGGTTTGATTCGCTGACTTTGAAGCTGCATCTGACAGTTACACCCCAGTGGCTTTAATCCCCACGAGGCCCTGGTTGCCTTCTGCAGTTTGGGTTGTGGACTCGGCTCCGGTGAGAGGCCTGGGTGGTAGAGAGCCATGTTTAAGGACAGGGAGTCTTATCACCTGCCCTTTCCTCCCCTCCTCCCAGTCCCTCCTTCTCAGTCCTTCCTTCCCCTGAGCGCCCCACTTCTGGAGGCGCTGGGAGCTCCTCTCTCGGTTATGCCTCACTGTTGGCAGAAAGACCCCAGGTAAAACTCAGAGAACACTGGATGGGACACTCCAGTTGATTCTTTGTGTCCATTTTCCTCTGTGCCAAAGACGGACGAGGCTGAGAGAGGCCGGTTCTGAATCAAAGCAATAGCCATCTTTCGACATAGACCTGGCTGGCTGGAAAAGAGAGGGCTCCTGGTTTAGTGTGAGCTAAAGCCAGGACCCACCCTTTCCGGGGCTCCTGGGGGGTGTGGCAGCCATATGTGCCAAGGGGTAGGGAGCTGAGAAAGGGGTCTGATGGCTCCTGGTTGCACTTTGGGGATGGAGGGGAAGTTTGGGGCTCCTCCACGTGGGATTGCTCTTTGTCCCCTGCCCCCACTGCAGAGATAGCACGTGAATTCCCTTCAGGCCTGGCAGACTGGCAGTGAGGAGGGGCCTCAGTTAGCTCTCAAGGGTGCCTTCCCCTCCTCCCACTCCAGACATACCTTCTGCCAAACTGGGAACCAGCAGTGCTATGTAACTACCTCACAGAGCCCCTGAGTGACTGCCTAGTCACCCCCTTGCCACCCCTTCCCTCCCACCTCTCCTCCAGAGGTGGGGATCTCCCCTTGCCACGTGTTTGCGGGGAGATCCTAGTGGCTGTGACACTCATACCATGCAACTGTTTAGCCTGTTTGTTGAAAACTGGTAGGAGAACAGCACAGCGTGACGGTAATGGCAGGAAGACGGAAGAGAAATCCTCAGTGCCAGGGGACATAAAGCCATTTCCCTTCCAGACGCACGATTTAGATGCAGAACATTTATTTCTCTTGTATTCAGACTTAGAGCAACATCGGCTGAAAACTTCAGTTTCTTTCCTTTGGACGCATAAGGCTTCTCTGTGGGGTGTAGGACAGAGAGGAGGCCTGGTGACCGAAGGTGGATTTGGAGGGTGAGGGCCAGAGTCCCAACCCTGACCCTTGGCCCTCCTTGAGGGGGGCACAGTCTGATGGCACCATCACTGGTGCCTTAGTAAGGTTGAATCCGGACTGACAAGACAAAAGAAGAGGATTTTTATTTTCTGAACTGAAATAGCAGGAAGCGCCTTGGGAGCGTGTGTTCTGAGTAACCACAGGTGATGGATGCTACGAGTATAATGGATGAACTACCTCAATCCGCACAGTAAGGTGGAGGCAGCGAGGCAGGGCTCGTGCGCAGGTAGGAACCCCAGCCAGGAGGAGTGAGTGCGGTTGCCGCCACAGGAGCCCTGTCCTTGAACAGGCAGCCTGCCAGCGTCCCCCCACTCGTTATCAGTTGTGTAGGGGGGCTGGCCATCGGGCCCCCCTTCCTGCCTTCTTTGCCCTCGGTTCTCCTGGTGCACCCCTTTCCCTCTGGCTCGTCCCTCACCTGCTATGTCTTTGTTGGACCAGAGGAAGGGAGAGCAGAGGCACTGCCACCTCTTCCACGGGAGGGGGGGTCTGGGGGGCTCTCGGGCGAGGCCTGGAGCGCACTACCCAGCCCCCAAGCCAGGAAGCCTGGGGAGGCCAGAGCTAGGACCTCTTCCACAGGGTTTCTTTGAGATGCGCCCCCTCCACTGCATCCCCTTCTCAGTCTCCACGGAGACAGCTGGCTGTCGAAGGAAAAAGAGGTCGACCAGGATCTTCTGTCCTGAGAGGCCGAGGGCCAGACTGGCCGCTCGGGTGTCTTTGTAGTCTGGGGAGCCCCGCTGGGCCCTCCCAGCCCCTCCCCACCCTCTAATGGACCTCCTCATAGAAGCCCCATTTCACTTTTGTTTTATCTACCTCTTAGCAAGACAATAGAGAGAAATTAGGTAGTGGCAACTCCACTTGCTTAGGTTAGGAGGGGGAAGATTTCTTTTTCCAAAGGAAAAAAAAATTACCTTAAAAATACTTTCCAAAAAATTTTAAAAACCAAAAAAAAAAAAAAATTAAAAATAACAAAACAGAGGGAGACATTGTCCAGTGACTACTGGATTATTTTAATTTCCCAAACTTTGTCTTTTCCCCCCATCAATAAATTTCACTCTTTGGTGATTTTCTCCACTCCTTTAAGATGATGTGCTACTCTTAACAAGTACAGCTTTCACAGTTGGCCCCTGGCTTGTTCCTGTACCCACACCCCATTCCTACCCTTGAGTCCTGCCTGTGATCTCACCTGTCCCCATCCCCCTCCTCCCGCCAGGTTTTGTGTATATTGGGGTGCTTAGGTCCTGATTCACCTATTTCCCCCTGCAGGGGTTAAGGGGACCACTTGTTAACTTCTTTGTAAATGTTATGTAACCCACTGCAATGGAAAGGTAAAATGAGTTTCAGCAGATAATGAGTTAGCACCACCGATAAACATTACCACCTTTTGGATTCTCCATTTCCAGCATCTTGATCCTGGTCCCAGAAACCAGAATAAGTCAAAAGAGCCCTCGCCCCTGAGGCAAAATAAATGGGTACACAGGAAGTCTCTCACTCAGGACAGTGAAAAATGTTATGGATGCAAGTCATGGTGGTGGGCTGGAAGGGGACTCGAGTTCGTGATTGTGCTGTCCTGTTCTGTAAATGTGGCTACTTTGAAAATTGTACTTTGCTGGAAATTTGCCATCCATCACCACCCAGATTTTGATTGTACCCTTTCTCCCACCCTTTTAATCTGGTCTTGACTTTGTGCGGGGGAGGTGGGGCAGCTGGCTCAGACTTGAGAGTTTGTTCTTTTGCTGGATGAGCACCGCTTCATTCCACTGTTTCAATTTCAAAATAAAAGAGACTCATTGAAGGCTGAGTGTGTCTGTGTCTCAGACGAAGGTTTCCTGGGTTGGGGAGCTGAGCTGCTTATTAGACCTTCAGGGAAACAACTTCAGGGTGAGAGCCCCGATTTCCAGGGACCAGAGTTACTCAAGTGCAAAGTAAGTGTTGCTGACATTTACAACACAGCATCAGAGGAGTGGCTTTTAAATGGTGCCTTGCTCTTAATTTCCTTTGATATTGGAATGAAGCCTCCATTAAATAAGATGTTGAGGCTCTGACAGGTAGCTCAGTCAGTTAGAACATCAACACAAAACACCAAGGTTTGAAGGTTCAAACCCTGGTCAAGGCACATAAGGGAAGTGACCAATGGACACACAACTAAGAACCAGAAATCAATGCTTGCTTCCCTCTTGTCTCTAAAATCAACAACCAGAAAAGATGTTGGGTGGAAATCACGGTTGCTCTAGAAATGATAAAGGTGTTGCTCTTCCTGAAACTGACCTAAGAAAAATCACAAACAATTTCTGTTTTTCTTTTCTGGAAAGGGAACAAGATCACCATTTGTTGTGACCCCCCCCCCCCCCCCTTCTGTGTTTTTTCCTTTTTGAATGCTGGATTGGTGGAGACACAGCCTGATGTGACATGACTGGATGCCAACTTTGCTCTCCTGAATTTTGGTCCAACCCTTTTCACTTTATCATCTTGTTTTTAAAAAGTGACAGGACGGGACTGGCTAATGCCATGCTTAAAGGGGTATGTTCAGGTTCTATTGAGGGACTAGATGTGCCTGTTACCAGTTGTGGCATTCTGAATCTGGTATACAGGGAACACACAAAGAATTGCCTCTCCCTCTCACTTAGGTTTTATGGCTGAATCTGGAAGGGTTATGGGCATTAGGCTAGATTTAGTGTTGCTATTAAGTGCGCCTTACTGAACAATTGGGTAAAAATCGGGACATGATTTTTAAGTCCTGGTGGAAGCTTTTTTATAAGATGAATATTTTTTCCTATCCTGGAAATAATTAAGTGGTTTAAACATGGCAATGAAACCCTGTAGAAACTTTGCTGATAATGGCCAATATTTGTTGAGATAAAACATTGTGCTTCGTGCCCATCTTGAATAAGGCATTAAAGACTTTACATGATGGGTTATTTAGCCCTCACAACACTAAATATAACTCCCATTTTATAGATGAAGACACTGAAGATCACAGAGGTTAAAGTCACAGATGTTTGATTCTAGGACTTGTACCTTTAACAAGTACAGCTAACCAATATCTCTGGAAGAGAAATTTTCATTGCTACATGTGAGAGAAGATGGAAACTTCCTTCACCTATAGGCTTGGTAGAACACATTCTTTTTATTATCTATGTAACTAATAAACTAAGTCCTAAAGTGGCTCTTTGAGTCTTTACTAGTCAAATCAGTCAGACCTCAGCCTTGATGTTGCCTTGTCATGTTTGCATGAGCTTAACAAATTTGGTGCCCAACCTTGGGTCCCATAAAATTACAGTGGGACCTAAGATTGGAGGCCACATGGGCCAGTTCAGGGGATTATATGCATATCCCAGGATGGGTCGGGAACCTATGGCTCGAGAGCCAGATGTGGCTCTGTCAGATTTTGAGCTACAAGCTGCTGACCTGAAGGCTTCAGACTTGTGGGTGAATAAGTTCAAGTCACTGAATGAAGATTTGGAAAGACTTGCATGACAGCAAGCATAGTTGGCGAGCAAACACAAGTGAGGAGAAATGAAAAAACTTCAACCCGCGGACCAGCTGATTGTCAAAACTTGGAATGCCTTCCCATCACATACCACACACTGCACCGTGTGAGTATTGCTGCACTGATAATGTTTGGTTCTGCGTATGCATGTGAGCAGTCTCTCACATCTAAAGAATGTTAAGACCAACCTACGATCACATTTAACGGATGGAATTCTCAACGTCTGCATGAAGCTTAACCTCACCACCTATGACTACAAAGCCATCAGCAAAAGCATGCAGCACCAGAAGTCGCATTAATGGTAAGAAGTACTTTATTCATCATTGGTTAGCAATAGCATAACAACATTATTAAAAAGAATTCAGAGACTTACTGTACTTTAAAAGTGTTGGTCTTACATAAAATGCACACTTTTACTTGTATTTAGTGTTAAACATATTGTATGGCTCTCATGGAATTATATTTTAAAATATGTGGCGTTCATGGCTCTCGGCCGAAAAGGTTCCCAGGACCTGGCAGCACAGCCCTCAGCTAAGTGGCAGGTGAGAAGCGAGGTGTTCTATGCATGGGCTATAGGGATTGAGGTCAGGTTAGGGGATAGACTTGCTGGGATCTGATAGCTAAAGCAATAGTTGGTAAACATTTGGTGGTCAAATGGCTAGCGGTGGGATTGGTGCCTTCAGGTGTTAAAATGAGTGAGGTTAAGAGTGGCTTAAAACCTAAAGTTGGCCCTGGCCAGTTGGTTCAGCGGTAGAGCGTTGGCCTGGCGTGCAGGAGTCCTGGGTTCGAATCCCGGCCAGGGCACACAGGAGAGGTGCCCATCTGCTTCTCCACCCCTCCCCCTCACCTTCCTCTCTGTCTCTCTCTTCCCCTCCCGCAGCCAAGGCTCCATTGGAGCAAAGATGGCCCGGGTGCTGGGGATGACTTTGTGGCCTCTGCCTCAGGTGCTAGAATGGCTCTGGATGCAACAGAGCAACGCCCCAGAGGGGCAGAACATCGCCCCCTGGTGGGCATGCCGGGTGGATCCCGGTCGGGCGCATGTGGGAGTCTGACTGCCTCCCCGTTTCCAGCTTCGGAAAAATGAAACAAACAAAGCCTAAAGTCAGTGCAAAGCTGGGTTTACTAGTGCAAGTCGCTCCCTCAGCTTTTTTTTTTTTCTGAAGTGAGAAGCGGGGAGGCAGACAGACAGAATCCCGCATGTGCCTTACAAGGATCCACTTGGCATGCCCACCAGGGGGCGATGCTCTGTTGCAACTGGAGCCATTCAAGCGCCTGAGGTGGAGGCCATGGAGCCATCCTCAGTGCCTGGGCCAACTTTGCTCCAGTGGAGCCTTGGCTGCAGGAGGGGAAGAGAGAGAGAGAAAGGGGGGGGGAGTGTGGAGAAGCAGGTGGGCACCTCTCCTGTGTGCCCTGATCGGGAATCAAACCCGTGACTTCCACATGCGGGGCCAATGCTCTACTGCTGAGCCAACTGGCCAGGGCTGCTCCCTCAGCTTTTAGCTACTGCATAACTCCTGCAGTGCCTGTGTTAAAAAGTCCTGGGGGGAGCCTGACCTGTGGTGGCACAGTGGATAAAGCGTCGACCTGGAAATGCTGAGGTCTCTGGTTCGAAACCCTGGGCTTCCCTGGTCAAGGCACATATGGGAGTTGATGCTTCCTGCGCTTCCCCCTTCTCTCTCTCTGTCTCTCCTCTCTCTCTCTCTCTCTCTCTCTCTCTCTCTCTCTCTCTCTGTCTCTCCCTCTCCTCTCTAAAATGAATAAAAAAATAAAATAAAATAAATAAATAATTAAAAAAAAAAAGTCCGGGGGGGGGGGGGGAAAGTCCTTGGTCTGTGTTTCTGTGAAAAAGCCCCTAATAGAGTTTGAGCAAGAAACTTGCAGTGAAGAGAAGGGGAAACGGAGGGGGAGAGGAGGAAGAGGGGCATAGTTAAAAGAATAAAGTGGCAATAAATATGTACCTACCAATGATCACTTTAAATGTAAATGGTTTAAATGGTCCAATCAAAAGACAGGGTAGCTAAATGGATAAGAAAGCAAGACCTACATATATGCTGTCTATAAAGGACCCACCTTGATGAAAAATACAGACTAAAAATAAAGGAATAGGAAAGATATTTTGTGGAAGTGGAAATGAAAAACCTGAGCCTGACCAGGTGGTGGCTAAGTGAGTGGATAGAGCATTGAACTGGGATGTGGAGGACCCAGGTTCGAGACCCCGAGGTTGCCAACTTCAGCGTGGGCTCAGCTGGTGTGAGCAAAGCTCACCAGCTTGGACCCAAGGTCACTGGCTTGAGCAAGGGGTTACTCAGTCTGCTGAAGGCCCACGGTCAAGGCACATATGAGAAAGCAATCAATGAACAACTAAAGTGTCACAGCAAAAAACTGATGATTGATGCTTCTCATCTCTCTTCGTTCCTGTCTGTCCCTCTCTCTGACTCTCTCTCTGTCTCTATAAAAAAAAAAAAAAGGAAAAAGAAAAATCTGAGTTAGCAAACTTAGATCTGACAAAATAAACCTTATGAGAAGCAATGAACAACTAAAGCAGCTATGAGTTGATGCTTTTCTCCTCTAAAAATAAAAAAAAGATACAAAAAATAGACTTTAAAACAAAGGCTATAGTAAGAGATAAAGAAGGACACTACATAACGATAAAGGGAGCAATTCAAAAACAGTGTATAGTCCTTGTAAACATTTACGCACCCAATGTAGGAGAACCTAAATATGAAAAGCAAATCTTGACGGACATAAACTGAGAGATGGACAACAATACAGTCATAATAGGGGATTTCAACACCCCATTGACATCAATGGATAGATCTTCCAGAAAGAAAACAGGAAACGGTGGCCTTAAGTTACACGATAGACCAGCTGGATTTATTTATTTTTATTTAAGATTTTTTGTATTTATTAGTTTTAAAGAGATTTTTAGAGAGAGGGGAGAGAAAGTGGGGGAGGAGCAGAAAGCATTGACTCAGTAGCTGCTTCTCATATGTGCCTTGACTGAGCAAGCCTGGGAATTTGAACCGGTGACCTCAGCATTCCAGGTCGAGGCTTTATCCACTGTGCCACCATAGGGCGGGGAACTGGATTTAATATCTTTAGAGCATTTCACCCCAAGATAGGAGCATATACATTCTTTTTAAGTGCACATGGGACATGTTAGGACAGGAAACAAACCTCAATAAATTTTAAGAAGATTGGAATCATATAAAACATCTTCTCTGACCATAACGGGATAAAACTAAAAATCACAATGAGAAGCAATCATTGAACAACTAAAGTGACACAACTACAAGTTGATGCTTCTCATCTCTCTCCCTTTTTTAAATTTTTTATTTTTTACAGAGACAGAGTGAGTCAGAGAGAGGGATAGACAGGGACAGACAGACAGGAACGGAGAGAGATGAGAAGCATCAATCATTAGTTTTTCATTGTGTGTTGCAACACCTTAGTTGTTCATTGATTGCTCTCTCATATGTGCCTTGACTGCGGGCCTTCAGCAGACCAAGTAACCCCTTGCTGGAGCCAGCGACCTTGGGTTCAAGCTGGTGGGCTTTTGCTCAAACCAGATGATCCCGTGCTCAAGCTGGCAACCTCGGAGTCTTGAACCTGGGTCTTCTACATACCAGTCCGACGCTCTATCCGCTGCGCCACTGCCTGGTCAGGCTCTCTCCCTATCTTAAAAAAAAAATCACAAGAATAGAAAAAGCACACAAAAACATGTTACTAAACAATGAACGGGTTAAGAATGAGATAAAATAAATTAAAAAAAAGATACCTTGAAACATTTTGAATATGAGAACACAACAACCCAAAATTTATGGGACACAGCAAAAACAGTCCTAAGAGAAATTTATAGCATTACAGGCATACTTCAAGAAACAAGAAAAATCTTAAATAAACAATCTAAACTTACACGAAAAGGAACTTGAAAAATAACAAGAAATAAAGCCCAAAGTGAGAATAAGGAAGGAAATAGTAAAAATAACAGCAAAAATAAATGAAATATAGACTAAAAAAAGAAAAGATCAATGAAACCAAGAGCTGGTTCTTTGAAAAAATAAACAAGATTGACAAACTTTTAACCAGACTAATCAAGAAAAAAAGGGAGGGGACCCAAATAAATAAAATCAGAGATGAAAGAGAAGTAACAAGAGATACCAATGGGCCCTGGCCGGTTGGCTCAGTGGTAGAGCATCGGCCTGGCGTGCAGAAGTCCTGGGTTCGATTCCCGGCCAGGGCACACAGGAGAGGCGCCCATTTGCTTCTCCACCCCTCCCCCTCTCCTTCCTCTCTGTCTCTCTCTTCCCCTCCTGCAGCCGAGGCTCCATTGGAGCAAAGATGGCCCAGGCACTGGGGATGGCTCCTTGGCCTCTGCCCCAGGCGCTAGAGTGGCTCTGGTCGCGGCAGAGCGACGCCCCCTGGTGGGCGTGCCGGTTTGATCCCGGTTGAGCGCACGCGGGAGTCTGTCTGTCTCTCCCCGTTTCTAGCTTCGGAAAAATAAAAAAAAAAAAAAAAAAAAAAGAAAAACAAAAGATACCAATGAAACAAAAAACCTTGTACGAAAATATTACAAACAATTATGTCAAAAAATTGGTCAATCTGGATGAAATGGATAAATTTCTAGAAATATACAACCTTCCAAACTGGATCAGGAAGAATCAGAGAATCTGAGTAGACAGAGTACAGTCGGTCAATTGAAGCAGTAATCCATAAACTCCCAACAAACAAAAGTCCTGGACCAGGTGGCTTCACAGCTGAATTTTACCAAACAGTCAAAGAACTAACACTTGTTTTTCCTCAAACTATTACAAAAAATTCAAGAGGAGAGAAGAGTCTTAAGCTAATTTAAAAATGAAACTGCCTTATTCCCAGAGATCCCACTTCTGGGAATATATCCTAAAAATCCCAAAGCACTAATTCAAAAGAATATATGCAACCTATGCTCATTGTAGCATTATTTGCAATAGTCAAGTTCTGGAAACTGTCCAAGTGCCCTTCAGTAGATGAATGGATAAAAAAGCTGTGGTAAATTTACACAATGGAATACTATGCAGCCATAAAAAAGAAGGAAATCTTTTGCGACAGCATGGATGTTATCTGTACATCATTATGTTAAGTGAAATAAACCAGTAGAGAAAGACAAGTACATTTGATTTCACACATATGTAGAGAAAGACAAGTACATTTGATCTCACACATATGTGGAATCTAATGAACAAAAAGAACTTACAAACAAATTAGAAACACACTCATACTTAGAGAGCAGACTAATAGCTGTTGGGGGTGGGTATTGGTTAAGGGAAGTGGAGGGATAGAGCAAAGAAAAAGACAAAAAAAAGAAATAGAGCCTGACCTGTGGTGGTGCAGTGAGATAAAGCGTCGACCTGAGACGCTGAGGTTGCCTGTTCGATATCCTGGGCTTGCCTGCTCAAGGCACATAGGGGGGTTGATGCTTCCTGCTCCTCCCCTTTCTCTTTCTCTCTCTCTCTCTCTCTCTCTCTCTCTCTCTCTCTTTCTCTCTCTCTCTCTCTCCTCTCTCTGAAAATTGAATAAAATCTTAAAAAAAAGAAATAGAGAAAGAACTCATGGACACGGACACCAGTGTGATGACTGCCAGTGGAGGTGGGGAGGTGGAGGAAGTCACAGTGGGGCGGTGGACGGAGACTTGGGGTAGAGGTGAACACAATGCAGTGTCCAGAGGTGTGTTGTATAATTGGGAAACTGAAACCTGTTTAATTATGTTAACCAGTGTTACCTCAATAGAATTCTTTTTTCCTTTTTTTGTGGCAGAGACAGAGAGAGAAAGAGGGATAGATAGGGACAGACAGACAGGAAGGGAGGGAGATGAGAAACATTTCTTCATTGTGGTTCCTTAGTTGTTCATTGATTGATTTCTCATGTGTGCCTTGACGGGGGGGGGGGGTGTGGGCTACAGCAGACCAAGTGACCCCTTGCTTGAGCCAGCGACCTTGGGCTCAAGCTGGTGAGCCTTGCTCAAACCAGATGAGCCCGCACTCAAGCTGGCGACCTCGGGGTCTCGAACCTGGGTCTTCCACATCCCAGTCCAATGCACTACTGCCTGGTCAGGCTCAATAGAATTCAATTAAAATAAAGTTAAAATAATTTTGCAAATGAAAGGTCCAGCCCATTCTTTGTATGAACTTTTTTAAAAGGTGCAATTGGTAGAGAAATGCATCGCATGTTTCAATTGTGAATGTTCATGAAGTGTTAGAAAATTCCTCTAGTGTCCAAAAATTTTCACTGTATAATGATGTCTTCTTGTTTTTAATCCCCCTTCTCTTGGAGGTTGATAAGATCACAGTGCCCCTGGAAAAAGGTGAGACCTTGCAGGTCAGCTATGGATTAGGATGCTTGGATGGTAGCAACCCTGGTTGCTGAAACATTTGGTGACAAGGGGGACAGATGATGCTTGACTTTTGCCTTAAGGCCCCTAATGACTTGGATTGGTGGTTAGAGTTAGAAATAAAGGGGAGAAGACCCCATAAAGCTAAGGAAATATCACAGGGTGGTTCACCCTTCTGCACCACTGGAAAAACAAAACTGCTTTCCTCTGACCCATAAAGGTGACCAGGGATAAAACTCCTGGTGGTCAAGGGAAGTCAGTTAGGCAGAGCTGTACTAAGGTGGTCTCTTACAATGAGTGGGAAAGAAGAGCATTAAAGATGGTTTGGGGCAGGCCCTGGCCGGTTGGCTTAGTGGTAGAGCATCAGCCTTGCTCATGAAAGTACTGGGTTCGATTTCCGGTCAGGGCACACAGGAGAAGTACCCATCTGCTTTATCCCTTTCCCCTCTCATTTCTCACTTTTCTTTCTCACTCTCTTTTCTCTTCCCCTCCTGCAGCCATGGCTTGATTAGAGTGAGTTGGCCCCGGGCACTGAGGATCGCTCCTTAGTGGGCTTGCCGGGTGGATCCCAGTCAGGGTGCATGTGGGAGTCTGTCTCTGCCTTTCCTCCTCTCAACTAAAAAAACCAACCAAACAAAAAGATGGTTTTGGGCCCAATGTCTTAGTCCACTTGGGCTGCTATAACAGAATACATAGATTGAATGATTTATAAATCTTAAACCACAGACATTTTTTTCCCCTCATAGTTTTTTTTTTTTTTTTTTTTTTTTTTTACAGAGATAGAATCAGAGAGAGGGATAGATAGAGACAGACAGACAGGAACTGAGAGAGATGAGAAGCATCAATCATCAGTTTTTCGTTGCAACACCTTAGTTGTTCATTGATTGCTTTCTCATATGTGCCTTGACTGTGAGGCTACAGCAGACTGAGTAATCCCTTGCTCGAGCCACTGACCTTGGGTCCAAGCTGGTGAGCTTTTTGCTCAAACCAGATGAGCCTGCTCTCAAGCTGGCGACCTCGGAGTCTCAAACCTGGGTCCTCTGCATCCCAGTTCGACGCTCTATCCACTGCGCCACTGCCTGGTCAGGCTCCCCTCACAGTTCTTGAGGCTGGGAAGTCCAAGATCAAGTCACCCACCGATTTGGTGTCTGGTGACACCCTGCTTCCTGGTTCATAGACAGTCGGCCATCTTCCAGCTGTGTCTTTGCATGGCGGAAGAGGTGAAGGAAGTCTCGGGGGTTGCGCTTATAAGGACACTAACCCTGTTTATGATGGCTCTGCCCTCATGACCTAATGACCTCCCAAAGGCCCCACCTTCCAATACTGTCACATTGTGGATTAGGTTTCAGCATGAATTTTGGACGGACACAAACACTCAGTCTGTAGCACCCAACAAGACCAGAGGGGGCGCCTGACCAGGCGGTGGCACAGTGGATAGAGTGTTGGACTGGGATGCGGAGAACCCAGGTTCGAGACCCCGAGGTTGCCAGCTTGAGCACGGGCTCATCTGGCTTGAGCAAAAAACAAACAAAAACAAAAAACTAAAAAAACCTCACCAGCTTGGACCCAAGGTCAAGCAAGGGGTTACTCAGTCTGCTGCAGCCCCACAGCCAAGGCACATATGAGAAAGCAATCAATGAACAACTAAGGTGTCGCAACAAAAAACTGATGATCGATGCTTCTCATCTCTCTCCGTTCCTGTCTGTCTGTCCCTATCTATCCCTCTCTCTGATTCTATCTCTATAAAAAATAAAAATAAAAATCAGAGGGGTTGGCACCTTGGCTGCAGTAAAGTCACACACACACAAGTCAGTCACACGAGTTGTGCTGGGAAAGTGAAAAACACTCGGTTGCCAATGACTGACCCCGTGCTTTAACAGGGCTGGCCACGTCTGCCTTGCTGATGACATGAACACAGAGGGAGAACATGTGAAGATTGCTCAGGGCTTACCTGACCAGGCAGTGGCGCAGTGGATAGAGTGTCGGACTGGAATGCGGAGGACCCAGCTTCTGTCCCTGTAAAAAAAAAAACCCAAAACAAAAACGAGATGGCTCAGGGCTTGTTGCAGTCAGTGGGTCTTTACCTCCACAATGAAACAATGGCCCACCTAAGAGGACTTCTTGTCTGATAAGCACCCATGGGTGACTTTAGGGGGAAGGTATAATTTCCCTTAGGGTCACTGTAATTTATACTAGAAAATGTGAGTGCCCAGCTGACGAGATAGTCAGGGTCAGGTTGATTGGTTTGTTCAATTGGCATTACTTGTCAAAGATAATTAAATCTAGAACACTATACAGCTATGGGGCAACCAATTCCCCAAAACAGAAACTTGATCACAGGTCAAGGTAAATGCGTTTCAAGCTAAAGAGGAGAAAAAGAAACTGAAGGTCCAGGCTGTAGCACAACATGAACTTGACATTTATGCCAGGGAGCCCTCAAAGAGGAATGGTTTGCCCCATGAGGGATATTCCCACTTTCAGGCCAGGAGAAGGTCACAGAATTTAAAGATCTGGGCTATAGCAGCTGAAGATGCCCAGCCAGCTTTGGCACTTATTGTGGACAAACAGGAAGACCAGGAGGGCTTAGAACCCCTGCTGAAGTCTGTGCTATTCAGACTGGTGTCGGTTTGATGTCTTCATGCCACTTCTCTACCCAGACATCACCCCTTTCAAGAACAAATAGAACTAGGGCAGAACCTTGGTCCCTTCCTTAAGGAGTGCTGGAAGCTGTGGGCATTTGTCAACATATATGGGAAATTTGATGGCAACCAAGGTCCTTTTCAGTCTTTTTGAATGAGTCACTGTGGAGGGCCCCCCTGCCTCCCTCTTTCACATACAAGAATCCCTGTGATTAATCCAGATAATCTAGGATAATCTCCCGTGTCAAAGCCAGCTGATTAGCAGCCTTAGTTCTAGCTGCAAATTTTTATTTTTATTTTTTGTTTATTTTTCTGAAGTTGGAAACGGGGAGTCAGACAGACTCCCGCATGCGCCTGACAGGGATCCACCTGGCATGCCCACCAGGGGGCGATGCTCTGCCCATCTGGGGCGGCACTCTGTTGCAACCAGAGCCATTCTAGCGCCTGAGGCAGAGGCCACAGAGCCATACTCGGCACCCAAGCCACTTTGCTCCAATTAGAGCCTTGGCTGCGGGAGGGGAAGAGAGACAGAGAGGAAGGAAAGGGGGAGGGGTGGAGAAGCAGATGGGCGCTTCTCCTGTGTGCCCTGGCCAGGAATCGAACCCGGGACTCCTGCACACCAGGCTGACGCTCTACCACTGAGCCAGCCGGCCAGGGCTCTATCTGCAAATTTAATTCCCCTGGCCAGATAGCATAGTATAGTCACAGGTTCGAAGGATTAGAATATGGATGTGTTTGGGGTTCCATGTCTTTTCAGGATAGAATTACCATCTCTTGGCTCCATGGGAGGTGGGTGCCATACTGCTCAATGACCCTTAGGAGAATTGTGTCATCTTTTTGAATTCCCTGAACACATCCAGTCAGATGATAACATTGCCTTTGTAGCACCTGGGACATTGCTGGAACTCTCATGCCCCGTTTCCTCCCCAGGCCGCAGGTGCCACTGACATATGATACAGAAAAGGAAAAAAAAAAAAAAAAAAAGAAAGAAAAAATAACTAACTAGACAACCAAGGGTCAGCTTTCATCAGAACACACGTAAAACTTGCAGTTTGTCTGCGAATGACAATTCCCTCGAAGGTGCCTCTCATTTAAACAAATTGCTTTATTTGCGATGTTGTGGGGAAGGGAAAGGTGCCCAGAATGGCTGGAAGAGTCCCTACCACATAATTAACTCTTCTCACTCCAATTTTTCCGCTCCCACATGTAACCCTGGGAGCCTGGGCTACTGGAATTTGTAAGTAACGAAGAAGATCCGGGGGAGAGGAAGTCGGCAGTTCTGACCTGGCGCCTCTTTGGCGCGCCACCTGGACTATGCTTGCTGGATTTGGACAATTATGGACATCAATGGTCAGGATCGCGTGTACAAGGTCATAACTCTTTAGGTGGTCCTGGCATAACTCATACAGGGGATGGGCGATGATACTAGGAGGGTGCAGGTTGTATAAAAAAGAAATTGCGGAGCCACCTAGGGTATGTGGCGTAGACAAGACCCGTGGAGGATTGGAGAAAGAGTGTGATCTCTGCAGAGACTGGTCATACAGTCACGTGGCCATAGAAGGAGGGAAAAACCCTGGCTGGTGGGGAGAGAAAATCGTAGCCCTCGGGAGGGTAGCTCATGAGGCTAAGTCAGGCAGCGATAGTAGTGATGCAAACCTGTGGGCGGCGTAGGACTCCGTTATTTCTAACCCCACCACGTGTGTTTCTGTTGTAACCTGATGGGGTTGCAGAGCGGCTTCCCTCGGGTTCTCCATGGCGAGCCTGCCTGTCCCAGGGTCCAGCTGCTGCTCTCTTGGCAAGGAGAAGAGAAGTCCCCAGGCATTGCTGATTGTTATCACCACCTTTCCACCTGGTAGTCTCACCCATGCAGGTGCGTGATATGAAAACGGGTGCTGCGTTTTTTGTTCCGATTGGCTGAACTCTGCCTGTCTTTTCCTGGCCCAGGCAGAGAGAGCCCACCTCTGCCCCACTCCGAAGGGAATGCAGAACAAGGAGGACGTGGCAGGGCCCTGGCAGGTCAGCAAGGCAGGGGCGGGTCCTCCGCGGGAGGGCAGGGAGAACCAGGATGTGGCAACGTTCCCAGCAGCAACAGATTTCAGGCAGAGATAAATCTCTCCCTGTCACTGAGGGCACAACTGAGACCAAGGAAGGGAAAACAAGGTGACACAGCACATTTGGGAGGAGCGGTGAGTGGAGGACAAGACTGAACAGGACAACTGGTCAAGGCTGGAAACCTAATCCAGAGAAGGCAGGAAAGAGCAGGCACTCAGGATGGTTTACATATTACTGTTGCTGGCCTGGAACCCACTTGCTCAGAGGGGTTTTGTTTTCTAGACCTCAGCTGGGGTGAATCCATACATACAGATACAAGCACCTAACTCAGCTGCCTTCTCACCTCCTTGTCTGATGGCTTGTGGGGCTGGTTGTTATCTGAAGTCAAAATTCTAACAAAAATTCTAACCTGCCCTGGCCGGTTGGCTCAGTGGTAGAGCATCGGCCTGGCGTGCAGGAGTCCCAGGTTCGATTCTCTGCCAGGGCACACAGGAGAAGCACCCATCTGCTTCTCCACCCCCCCCCCCTTTCCTCTCTGTCTCTCTCTTCCCCTCCCACAGCCAAGGCTCCATTGGAGCAAAGTTGGCCCCTGGCACTGAGGATGGATGGCTTCATGGCCTCTGCCTCAGGCACTAGAATGGCTCTGGTTGCAACAGAGCAACGCCCCAGATGGGCAGAGCATCGCCCCTGGTGGGCATGCCAGGTGGATCCCGGTCGGGAGCATGCGGGAGTCTGTCTGCCTCCCTGTTTCCAACTACAGAAAAAAAAATACAAAAAAAAC
The DNA here is from genome assembly GCF_036850765.1 of Saccopteryx bilineata. NCBI lineage: Eukaryota > Metazoa > Chordata > Mammalia > Chiroptera > Emballonuridae > Saccopteryx > Saccopteryx bilineata. The sequence continues at coordinate 377,702,561 of NC_089491.1, forward strand.
CAATTCTAACCTACTCTTAATCCATTGCTTGAAAAGAGAGTCCAGACACTGTCCAAAGAGCTGCTTGCTTGTTCTCTGAATAACAATTTGGTTTCCAAGCATTCTCCAAAGTAAAGGTTTTTTAGAAAGCATCTTTAGGCCGTAGCTAAATAGCTTGGTTGGTTAGAGTGTCATCCTGAAGTACAAAGATTGAAGGTTTGATCTTCAGGGCACATTCAGGGACAAACCAATGTTTCTGTCTGTCTGTCTCTCTCTAAAATAAAGACATATTTAAAGAATATCTTTAGGTACTGATGAATGTTACTATAACTAATGTGTTTTAACACACTGCTGTTGCTTTTTGTGCTGCTTGGTCCAGTGAGGAGACAGAGCCATTTATTTAACATAAATTTAATTTGATATAAAAAGTATTATTAAGAATTGTTCAGCCTGACCGGGCGGTGGAGCAGTGGATAGAGCATTGGACTGGGATGCGGAGGACCCAGGTTCAAGACCCCGAGGCCGCCAGCTTGAGCGCGGGCTCATCTGGCTTGAGCAAAGCTCACCAGCTTGGACCCAAGGTCGCTGGCTCGAGCACGGGTTGAGCTGAAGGCTGCTGAAGGCCTTGTCATATATGAGAAAGCAATCAATGAACAACTAAGGTGTTGCAATGAAAAACTGATGATTGATGCTTCTCATCTCTCTCTGTTCCTGTCTGTCTATCCTTATCTGTCCCTCTCTCTGACTCTCTCTCTGTCACTGTAAAAAAAAAAGAAAAAAGAAAAAAAAGAATTGTTCACCCGATTAGGCAGTGGCACAGTGGATAGAGTATCAACCTGGGATGCTGGTTGAAACCCCAAGGTCACTGGCTTGAGCTCTTGTTTTCTAATATTTAAATTTACAAATATTGTCATATTTTAAGTTTAGGTTTTATTTTTTATTTATTTAAAAATGTTTATTTTGTTGACTTAAGAGAGAGAAAGAGAAAGAGACAGGAGCATCATTCTGCTCCTGTATGTGCCTTGAGCAGGGATGGAACTGGTATCCTCTGCTTTTTTGGACAGTGCTCTGACCAACTGAGCTATCTGGCCAGGGCTTAAGTTTAGGTTTCTAGATACAAACAAATGAGCCATTATTTATAATCAATATACACACACCAGTTTGTTTTATTGATTTCTAATCTTACTATTTTTCATTTCATTCTACTAACTTCTTCCTGAGTGTATTTTTCTTCACTTAAGTATATCCTTTAGTAGATATTTTTGATGGGACTTGGGAGTTGAAAAACCCCCCTTATTCTTTGTTAAGTCTGAAAATGTCTATTTCACCTCAGTCTTAAAGTTGAGAACAAGATTGTAAATTGACAGTTATTTTCTTTAGCATTTCTTGGGTCTCCTGTGGTGTTCACGACGCAGTATCTTCTGCTATCTATCGTGGCTGATAAACGGTGCTGTCAGTCTGAATATCATCTCCTTGTTAGAAATCTATGTGTCTCCTTTTCTGGTAGTTTTAAGTCTTCAATTTAAGTCTTTGATATTCTGCAGTTTCACCAATATATGTTGATGTGTTTTTCTTTTGTCTTGCTCAGAACTGGGTGCTCGTCAAGCTGAGTAGGCATGCTCCTTTCTTCAATTCTGTGAAACTTTACCCATTAACTCTTTGAATATTGTGACTCTTTTTTTCTGATTGAACTCTCATTAGATGTCTTTTGGACCTCCTCACTTAACTTTTATGTCTCTTAACCTATTTTTCATTTTTCTTCAAGCCCTTTAACTTTCTTTGCAACATCCTGGAGAATATCTTCAGCTCTATCTTCTAGTTTAAGGAATCTCTTTTCAGCTAAGTCTAAATTACTTTTATGAGGCAGAGGCCACAGAGCCATCCTCAGCTGTCGGGCCATCTTTGCTCCAATGGAGCCTTGGCTGCGGGAGGGGAAGAGAGAGACAGAGAGGAAGGAGAGGGGGAGGGGTGGAAAAGCAGATGGGTGCTTCTCCTGTGTGCCCTGGCTGGGAATCGAACCCGGGACTCCTGCATGCCAGGCCGATGCTCTACCACTGAGCTAACCGGCCAGGGCCTCAATTTAATGCTTTTTTAAATTTATAAATCTTTTATTTGAATGTTTTCAAATATGCTTGTTGCTTTTTCCCATAATATTCTGGCTTTGATTCAATGTCTTCTTTATTCCCTTTGAAAACTACAAACACAGTTATTTTTTTAAAAATTAATTTTAATGGGGTGACATTGATAAATCAGGGTACATATGTTCAGAGAAAACATCTCTAGGTTATTTTGACATTTGATTATGCTGCATTCTCATCACCCAAAGTTCAATTGTCTTCCGTCACCTTCTAACTGGTTTTCTTTGTGCCCCTCCCCTCCCCCAACCCCTTCCCTTTCCTCCCCCCCTCCCCGTAACCCCCACACTCTTGTCCATGTCTCTGAGTCTCATTTTTATGTCCCACCTATGTATGGAATCATATAGTTCTTAGTTTTTTCTGATTTACTTATTTCGCTCAGTATAATATTATCAAGGTCCATCCATGTTGTTGTAAATAATCCAATGTCATCATTTCTTATGGCTGAGTAGTATTCCATAGTATATATGTACCAAAGCTTTTTAATCCACTTGTCCACTGATGGACACTTGGGCTACAAACACAGTTATTTTAAAGTGTATTTCAAATTGTCATATTATTTCTAGTTCACAATTTGCTGTATTTGCTAACTATTTCTTTCTACTGATGTTGGGTTTTCTTACACACTTTATAGTTTTTAGTTATTACTTAATTTTTGGAAGAGTGTTTCTTCCTGTGGGATAGTCATTATTATCCTGGGTTAAAATATGTCCTACTATGTTACCTTTTTAAAATTTTAATAAATTTTTTAATTTATTGATTTTATAGAGAGAGGGAGACAGAAACATCGATCTGTTCCTGTATCTGCCCTGACTGAACATCAAACCAGCAACCTCTGTGTTTTGGGATGAAATTCTAACCAGCTGAGCTATCTGGCTAGGGCTATGATAATTTCATGGTTCCCTCTTTTGAAGTCATACAAGATTGACTTGTTATGAATCAGGGTTTTTTTTGTTTTTTTTTACAGAGACAGAGAGAGTCAGAGAGAGGGATAGATAGGGACAGACAGGAACGGAGAGAGATGAGAAGCATCAATCATCAGTTTTTCGTTGCAACACCTTAGTTGTTCATTGATTGCTTTCTCATATGTTTCTTGACCATGGGCCTTCAGCAGACTGAGTGACCCCTTGCTTGAGCCAGCGACCTTGGGTCCAAGCTGGTGAGTTTTGCTCAAACCAAATGAGCCCGCACTCAAGCTGGCAACCTTGGGGTCTCGAACCTGGGTCCTCCACATCTTAGTCCGACGCTCTATCCACTGTGTCACTGCCTGGTCAGGTATGAATCAGTTTTTACATTAGTTTTTCAGCTGGGAGTTTCCACAATGCAAACTCACCTGTGACATGGATAGAGAAAGGGTTAAGTTAACAAGGTCTCAGAGTCAAGCCCATTAGGGAAATTAGCACCTGTTCTTCCTGTTAGGTATTACATATGTCCCAGTTCAAGGGTTCAAGTCCTTCCTGCGTGTGACAGGGACTGTGCAGGCCTTCCAATTTTCATTCTCTCTTTTTCTCTTTCTTTTTCTTTAGTGAGAGAGACAGAGACAGAGAAAGAGACAGAGAGAGGGACAGATAGGACCAGATAGACTGGAAGGGAGAGAGATGAGAAGCATCAATTCTTTGTTGCGGCACCTTAATTGTTCATTGATTGCTTTCTCATATGTGCCTTGACTGGGGGGCTACAGCCTAGCCAGTGACCCCTTGCTCAAGCCAGCAACCTTGGGCTTTAAGCCAGAGTGACCTTTGGGCTCAAACCAGTGATCATGGAGTCATATCTATGATCCTATGCTCAAGCCAGTGACCCTATGCTCAAACTGGTGAGTCCGCGCTCAAGCCAGATGAGCCCACGCTCAAGCCAGCAACCTTGGGGTTTTAAACCTGGGTCCTCCGCATCCCAGGCCAATGCTCTATCCATTGTGTCACCGCTTGGTCAGGCCATTCTCTCTTTCTTCATGGCAGAATCTCAGTTTTATTCAGACTGTTGATCAGTTCAGCCAACAAACAAACAAAAACAAAACAAAATAACCCACCACATTTCCAGTTTATCTTTTTATTTATTTATTTATTTATTTTTTAATTTATTCATTTTAGAGAGGAGAGGGAGAGACAGAGAGAGAGAGGGGGGGGGAGGAGCTGGAAGCATCAACTCCCATATGTGCCTTGACCAGGCAAGCCCAGGGTTTCGAACCGGCGACCTCAGCATTTCCAGGTTGACGCTTTATCCACTGCGCCACCACAGGTCAGGCCTCCAGTTTATCTTAATGCTAGGGTGGTCTTGTGACACGATCTGATCAGTGAGATGTCAGTGGAAGTCACTGGCTTATTAAAGAGGAACAGATTCAACTGGGAGACTCAGCTCTTTGTACCTGGTCCTTCCTCCCTCCCTCCAGGAATGTGGAGTTACTGTCTCCAACCTTAGCAGTCACCGTGCAAGCATGAGGACAAAGCCTCACCCTAGGAATAGAGAGGGGAGCTGGAAGAACCTGGGTCCCTGGTGTTGTAAAGTCACCATCCCAACTCTAGATTACCTTCCTCCGGATTTCTTGTGATAAAAGATAAATAAAACTTCTAATTTTTTCAAGTCACATTTTCGAGAGTCTATTTCTTGCAGTCGGTCTCAATTTCCTAACAAATATTCAATATATCTCCTTCTTGCTGTTTGGTATGTGGACAGCTTGTCTGGGGCTCCAGCAGTAAGTGTCTGACTGCTAGAAGGGGCTCAGGGTCCTGAGAATATGTGTACAAGCCAAGACCAGGTACTGTATATGAAACCCTGAATAATGGGACAACTGACCCTTGGTTTGATTATATATCAGAAGCTCCCAGCGCTTTTCCCAAACTGCAAGCCAAAGACCACAGCAAAGCTCCACTCCAGTTCATCACCTCTGTTTGGCCCCTTTGCTACTCCCAGGCCTGGGGCCTCACCACATTGTCAACAGGTACCCAGTCACACTCTGTGGTGTCAGGTACCCTAAGGCTTATGCAGTGCCACCTGGTTGAATAAAGCACTTTTGTAAAGTGCTCACAATGAACTTCAGACAAGCTTTATGCACCAATCAGCTGTCTATCTGGGTCTCCTGGAGCTTCTGAATGAACTACAAGACCAATGCAAATGGGTGGTATTCTCAGAGGAGTCAGATTATAAGCAAACAATGGCACTAGGTGTACTTTGGAGCGTGAGTCATTCTGTTTCTTGGCACAGCAGCTCCAGAGAAGTTGGGAGCTGAGAAGGGGGTGCACTGTGTAATGAATGGTTCCTAGCACAAACTGCCTCCTATGCAGCTTTGATGGTATTTGTGACTGGTTCAATGAGTGCCATGTTTCCTATATTTGCTCTAGAAAGGGAATACCAGGTCCAAATGATAAAGAACTGTACTCAAACATTTCTGCCCTTGCTTTCTGTCTGGGACTGTGCCACAGGGCAGAACAGAGCCACTTAAGTGAGTCTTAGATCTGAGAAACTAAGAGATTTTCTTAACTGGTGTGGGGAACATGAGTAGAACTTGGAGTTAGTGGCATATGGAGAGTTGAGGATATATGAATGGGTGGGTATTTAATAGGTTTTCCAAATCTAGGCAGTGGGACTGAAATTCACAAGCATGATGGATGGCATCAGGACCATGTGGTCTCACAACACAGACCTACAGACAGGTGAAGAAGCTGCAGGCATTGGTTAGGGCATTATGAATGTTACAACGTGTAACCACCTCACAAAATTTGTGTGGCTTCTTACTAAAATGGAAGCTAGGGGGCCTGAGATGTGGTGGTGCAGTGGATAAAGCCTAGACCTGGATTGCTGAGGTTGTTGGTTCAAAACCCCTTGTCTGGTCAAGACACATAATATAAAGGCCCTGGCCGGTTGGCTCAGCGGTAGAGCGTCGGCCTAGCGTGCGGAGGACCCGGGTTCGATTCCCGGCCAGGGCACACAGGAGAAGCACCCATTTGCTTCTCCACTCCTCCGCCGCGCCTTCCTCTCTGTCTCTCTCTTCCCCTCCCGCAGCCAAGGCTCCATTGGAGCAAAGATGGCCCGGGCGCTGGGGATGGCTCTGTGGCCTCTGCCTCAGGCGCTAGAGTGGCTCTGGTCGCAACATGGCGACGCCCAGGATGGGCAGAGCATCGCCCCCTGGTGGGCAGAGCGTCGCCCCTGGTGGGCGTGCCGGGTGGATCCCGGTCGGGCGCATGCGGGAGTCTGTCTGACTGTCTCTCCCTGTTTCCAGCTTCAGAAAAAAAAAAAAAAAAAAAAAAAAAAAAAAAAAAAGACACATAATATAAGAAGCAACTACTATGATTTAATGCTTCATGTTCCTCCCCACTCCCATTTATCTCTTGCCTCTCTCTAAACATCGAGATATATATATATATATTGTGTTTTTCTTAAGTTGGAGACAGGGAGGTAGTCAGACTCCTGCATGTGCCCGACTAGGATCCAACAGGCATGCCCACCAGGGGGCGATGCTCTGCCCATCTGGGGCGTTGCTCTGTTGCAATCAGAGCCATTCTAGCGCCTGAGGCGGAGGCCACAGAGCCATCCTCAGCGTCCGGGCCAACTTTGCTCCAATGGAGCCTTGGCTGCAGGAAGGGAAGAGAGAGACAAGAGAGGAAGGAGAGGGGGAGGGGTGAAGAAGCAGATGGGCGCTTCTCCTGTGTGCCCTGGCCGGGAATCGAACCCGGGACTCCTGCATGCCAGGCCGACGCTCTACCACTGAGCCAACCAGCCAGGGCCTAAACATCAATATTAAAAAAAAAAAATTAAAAAGAAAAAAAATGGAGGCGGAGGAATATTACATAGCTTTAACATTGGTATCCAATACAAATTTCAGTTATTTTAAGTGTCAGCTGATACTTCCTGCACCAAAAGGCTATGATAATATTTGAATATACCTCCATGAGGTCCAAACCCACATATCTTAAATTCTGATATGGATATGAGGGATAGTCACAAAATTCCAAGAGTTGGCATGCCTTCTTGCAAGAACTTCCCATTATTTTTCTACTTGCTGAGATATAGGAAGAGGAGAAATGGAGAGTCTTTAACCAGCCATTTATAAACAGCTTCAAAACTCATTTTGGCCTGACCAGGCGGTGGCGCAGTGGATGGAGCATCAGACTGGGATGTGGATGACCCAGGTTCGAGACCCTGAGATCACCAGCTTGAGCACAGGCTCATCTGGTTTGAGCAAAAGCTCACCAGCTTGGACCCAAGGTCGCTGGCTCGAGCAAGGGGTTACTCAGTCTGCTGAAGGCCCGTGGTCAAGGCATATATGAGAAAGCAATCACTGAACAACTAAGGTGTTGCAACGCGCAACAAAAAACTAATGATTGATGCTTCTCATTTCTCTGTTTCAGTCTGTCTGTCCCTGTCTCTGACTCTCTCTCTCTGTCTCTGTTAAAATAAAATAAAATAAAAAATTTTAAAAATTAAAAAATAAAAACTGATTTTGAAGCCTGTGACTATTTTATGGGGAAGGCATGGTGTATCAGGCTACTATTGCTACATCAGTGCTGTGTAACAAACAGTTCCAAACTCAGTGGCATACAACAGTAAGCATTAGTTTTTACATTCATGCTAATGGGTCAGTGGGTCAACAGGAGCAGCTGTGCTCCTGTGTTTCTAATTCTTCTAGAACCAGGACATAGTTTTCCATGTCAAGGGGCACATCAAAGTGATTAGAAATATACAATGCCTCTGAAGTCCTGAGTTCATTTTGGTATGCTGTCACTCCTTCCACTATCCCACTGACCAAAGCAAGTCACATGGCCAATCCGAGTGGTAGTGGAGCGGGGAAGGATAGTCTACAAAGTTCCTTCTGTGGGAGGAACTGCAAAGGCACATTTCGAGGGGCACTGATACAAGGCAGGGGTAAAAAATCGAGAACAATCATGCAATCTACTATATGTGGTATGTTCATCAACAGTTGGGCATAAGAAGGTATATAAAACCCAATTCTCCAGACCGAGGGTTGTGAGGACACTACTGCTCAGTGGTTGAGGAAGGGGAACACTGAAAGCAGGCATTATACTTAGCAACATGAAGACCTTTGGTGACTTAGGCAAAAGGAATTTCTGTGACACTGAGGTGTGGGATCCATAATGGAGAGATGGAGGAGTATGTGGCATGTAGGGGAATGGTGACAAGGAGTACAGACAACTCTTCAGAGTCATCTGGCTGTGCAGGGAGGAAGGAGAATAGTAGCTGAGGAAACTATCGGAGAAGGATTTTTATTTTTATTTTACTATTTTTTAGAGAGAGAGAAAAGCATTCATTTGTTGTTCCACTTAGTTGTATTTTCATTAGTTGTGTTGTGATGGAGGATCGAACCTACAATCTTGGTGTTTCAGGGCGACACTCTAACCAAACTGAGCTACCTGGCCAGGGCCAGATTTTTATTTTTTAAAATATTTTATTTATTGCCTGACCTGTGGTGGCGCAGTGGATAAAGTGTTGACCTGGAATGCTGAGGTTGCCGGTTCAAAACCCTGGGCTTGCCCGGTCAAGGCACATATGGGAGTTGAAGCTTCCTGCTCCTCCCCACTTCTCTCTCTCAATCTCTCTCTCTCTCCTCTAAAATGAATAAATAAATAAAAATAATTTAAAATATTTTATTTATTGATTTTACAGAGACAGGAGAGAGAGGAGAGCATGGAGTGAGAAGAAGTATCAACACAGTGATTTTCAACCTTTGTTTCTCACGCACTCATAAACTAATTACTAAAGAAAAAGGGGCCCTGACCTCTTCTTTAGTAACTAATTTATTTGTGCCTTGAGATGAAAATGGTTGTATTTAGTCAGGGGCACTCACCTTAGTAATTAGTGTGTGTTTGTGCCATGAAAAAAAAAGATTGAAAATCATTGAACTAATAGTTGCTTCATGTTAGTTGTTCATTGCTTGCTTGTTGTACGTGCCTTGACCAGGCAAGCTCAGGGTTTCGAACTGGTGATCTTGGCATTCCAGGTCTACAGTTTATCCACTGCGCCACCACAGACCAGGCAGGTATTTATTTATTTATTTATATTTTTCTGAAGTGACTCCTGCATGCACCTGACCGGGATCCACCCAGCATGCCCACCAGGAGTTGATGCTTGATCCATGGGCATTGCTCTGCTGCAATCGGAGCCATTCTAGCACCTGAGTCAGAGGCCATGGAGCCATCCTCAGCGCCCTGGCCAACTTTACTCCAATGGAGCCTTGGCTGTGGAGGGGAAGAGAAAGATAGAAAGGAAGGAGAGGGGGAAGGGTGGAGAAGCAGATGGGCGCTTCTCCTGTGTGCCCTGGCTGGGAATCGAACCCGGGACTTCCACATGCCGGGCCAATGCTCTACCGCTGAGCCAACAGACCAGGGCCATGTTTTAATTTTTTTAATGAGAGAAGTGTGGGCATGTGTAAATATTGCCTGTGCAGGTCCAGTAGAGAGGGAGAGGTTGAAGATATAGGAGAAAGAAGTGATTGACAGGACGAGGTCCTGAGAAGGGGCAGGGAGAGACTCGGACCAGGTGAGATGTGTACTATAAGTAGCAGAAAGGACCCCAGCAGTTCCTACTCTTGATTCATAATGCCGTAGAGACAACACCAACTCCCCCATCTTTTTCACAGCTGGTGAGTTTGTGCTGAGTCCTTTTTCCTGTAATGGGACATCAGTGTTTCGGACCTGAGCACCCCTCTGGACATTTATCCCTGCCAGTTTCATCAGAATTAGCTCAGTCATTACTAGATAGAGCAGTTTCCTTTGTCTTGTATCTGTAAGGTGACCAACTATTTTACAATGAAAAGGAGGACAAAAATAAATTGAAGAAAACAGTATCTTAAATAAAAGAAACATTTCATTCATTGCAACAATAATATACTATAATATGATAAACACATAATAAAAACATTTGTACTATTTTATATTATAATTATGCTTACATGACTATTAATTTTTAATAATAATTATAAGAAAAAAGTACTCATTTAGATACAAATACGTCATATCATGTGCAATGGATTGACTCTGCATCGATCGAATACAGACATTTACAGATTAGTTTTCCAATATTAAAAAGGAGGACATGTAGGAGGACACTTTTTGAGGGAAGACAGAACTTACAAAAGAAGGACTGTCCTCCCTAAAGGAAGATGATTGGTCACCTTAGTATCGGTCATCTAATACATTAGCTACACTTCTATTTTTATTTTATTTTTTTTCTTTTACAGCGACAGAGAGAGAGAGAGAGTCAGAGAGAGGGATAGACAGGCAGGAACGGAGAGATGAGAAGCATCAATCATTAGTTTTTCATTGCACGTTGCAACACCTTAGTTGTTCATTGATTGCTTTCTCATATGTGCCTTGACCGCGGGCCTTCAGCAGACCAAGTAACCCCTTGCTTGAGCCAGCAACCTTGGGCTCAAGCTGGTGAGCTTTTTGCTCAAACCAGATGAGCCCGCGCTCAAGCCAGCGACCTCGGGGTCTCGAACCTGGGTCTTCCGCATCCCAGTCCGACGCTTTACCCACTGCGCCACCGCCTGGTCAGGCTTAGCTACACTTCTCATCTTCAAATTACCTGCAAAATGTCATAATTATGTAAATTAATATTTATTTTTCTAATCCTAAATTTGGGTGTTGGTAGGAGGAGAAGGCAGAGACTTGAAGAGTTTCTACATATTATGGGGGAGAAATTGAGGCAAGGAGAGAGTGGAAGTTGAAAGCCAGAGAAGTGAAGTGATCTTTTCAGGGACACACCGAGAAGGGGACAGCTAGAACTTCAGTCAGGGTCATGTCTCTGGCATCTTGACTCAGGGTTCTATCATTCCCACTCTGCTGATGCTGATACCTCCTCTGGTGACTGCAGTCTCATAACCGCCTTTTGGTCCTGAACTCCTTGTCTAGTGTATCACCTATAGATGTGAATCTAAGAGCTGGGCAAACTCCAGGATCACACCAGAGTAAGATTTTCTTCTTCTTTTTATTTTAGTGCACATGTGAGAGAGAGAGAGAGAGACAGACAGACAGACACAGACCGACAGAAAGGGAGAGAGATGAGAAGCATCAACTCATAGTTGTGGCTCTTTAATTTTTTTGGTTTTTGTTCTTAGTGAGAGCAGGGGAGATAGAAAGACTCCCGCATGCGCCCTGACCAGGATCCACCCAGCAACACCTGTCTAGGGCAGATGCTGGAACCAACTGAGGCACTGGCTGTGAGAGGGGAAGAGAGAGAAAGAAGGGGGGGAGGGAGGAGAAGAGAAACAGATGGTCACTTCTCATGTGTACCCTGACTGGGGATTGAACTCGAGATGTCAGCATTCCTGGCCGACACTCCATCCACTGAGCCAACTGTCCAGGGCCACTTTAGTTGTTCAAAAATTGCTTCTCACATGTACCTTGATTGGGGGTCGGGGCCTCAAGCTGAGCCAGTGACCCTTGCTTACGTCAGTAACCGTAGGATCATGTTGTTGATCCCACACTCAAGCTGGCCGTCTTGCACTCATGCTGGATGAGCTTGCACTCAAGCCTGGGGCCTGGGGGTTTTGAATCTGGGACCACAGCGTCCCAAGTTGACACTCCATTCATTGCGCCACCCCTGGTCAGGCAAGAGTAAGATTTTTATTTCCAGCTGCAATGAACATCTGACTAAAATAACTTACGCAGCAGAACCATTGGCCACTGCTTTGCCGAAAGCCAGGGGAGTCTGTTCCTCGGAGGTTTCAGTGACTCACAAGTGTCACTGAGGACTCAAACTAATGCAGTTTTTCCCTTTCACTGTCTTTGCTAGTGTTTCTTTCATGATGGAAAGACTAAAACAGAAACTCCTCTAATGGGGAGAGTGAGGTAGGGGCTCTTCCTCTATGTGTCTCTTACCTGAGGCCCCCAGCAGACTTCCCTAAAGCCCATCCCCGCCCCATGTAGAGCCATGCAACAGAGTCTGGTACAGAGAGAAGTGCCATTCGAATCCTGGAGTTTCAAATTCCTTTCCTAAAAGTGGATGTCCCAAGCTAGGATTCTGTATCAGTCAGGATTCTCCAGAGAAACAGAACCCAAAACCCAATATTATATCTATCTATCTACCAACAGATTTCTTTATTATAAGGAATTGAGTCACTTGTTTATGGAGGCTGAGAAGTCCCAAGTATGCAGTTGGCAAGCTGGAGACGCAGGGAAGCTGATGGGATAGTTCAGTCCAAGTTTGAAGACCTAAGAACCAGAAGAGCAGATGGTGTAAAGCCCCATCTGAGTATGAAGGCAGCAGACCACTGCCCCAGCTCGAAGACAGAGAGAAATTCTCTCAATGAGCCTTTTAGTTCTTTTCAGATTGAATGAGGTCCATGCCCACTGGGAAGAGTGATCTGCTTTTCTCAGTCTACTGATTCAAATATTAATCTCATCGAGAACTCCCCTCACAGACACAAGCAGAATAATGCTTAACAGTATACTGGAGTAGCCCATGGGCCAGTCAAGTTGACAAATAAAATCAACCAGCACTGATTCCAAAGAATTCCAGGTGTTCTGGTCCAAGGATAGAACTGATAATGTTTGCAATCAGAGGAAAAATGACATTGTGGGAAGCCTGGAAGCCATCTCCCACCTTAGTCATATATATTTTTTTCTTTAAGATTTTATTTATTGCCTGACCTGTGGTGGCGCAGTGGGTAAACCGTTGACCTGGAATGCTGAGGTCGCCGGTTTGAAACCCTGGGCTTGCCTGGTCAAGGCACATATGGGAGTTGATGCTTCCTGCTCCTTTGCCTGTTCTCTATATCTCTTTCCTTTTTCTCTCACTCTCTCTCTCTCTCTCTAAAAATGAATAAATAAAATCTAAAAAAAAAAAAAAAAGAGTGTCATCCTGAAACAACATGGCTGTGGGTTCAATAACAGGAAGCGAGCAATGAATGTACGACTGAGTGGAACAACAAATGAATGCTTCCCTTTAAAAAAAAAAAGATTTTATTTATTGCCTGACCAGGCGGTGGCGCAGTGGATAGAGCATCGGACTGGGATGCCGAGGACCAAGGTTCGAGACCCCGAGGTTGCCAGCTTGAGCGTGAGCTCATCTGGTTTGAGCAAGGCTCACCAGCTTGGACCCAAGGTTGCTGGCTCGAGCAAGGGGTTACTCGGTCTTCTGTAGCCCCACGGTCAAGGCACATATGAGAAAGCAATTAATGAACAACTAAAATGTCACAACGATAAACTAATGATTGATGCTTCTCATCTCTCTTCATTCCTGTCTGTCTGTCCCTATCTATCCCTCTCTCTGACTCTCTCTCTCTGTCTCTGTAAAAAATAAATAAATAAAAAAGATTTTATTTATTGATTTTACTGGGGTAGGAGAGGGGATGAGAAGTGGTTGCTTCACTCTAGCTCAGGGGTCAGGAACCTATGGCTCACGAGCCAGATATGACTCTTTTGATGGCTGCATCTGGCTCGCAGACAAATCTTTAATAAAAAAATAATAATGTTAAAAATATAAAACATTTTCATGTATTACAATCCATTCATTTCCTACCGCTCACGTTCGTGGTTGCGGGTGGCTGGAGCCAATCACAGCTGTCCTCCGCGACAACACCAAATTTTTATTGGATAATGCCTAACGTACACGGGTTGTTGTGAGGTCAGGAAGTAAACGTCTCTCCTTTTAATCAGGTAGTCAGCTAGCTAATTGCAGAAACTCTTTTGACGAAGAAGATGGCTAAAAGAAAAAAAGATGAGAAGTATCGTACTTTTCAGCTGGAATGGACAGAGGAATTTGCCTTTGTGGAGAGAGCAGGTTCTGCAGTGTGTCTAAAATGCAATGATAAAATCGCATCGATGAAACGGTCAAATATAAAGCAGCACTTCAACACATGCCATGCTACCTTTGCATTGAAATATCCAGCAGGGGACAGCAGGAAGAAAGCATCTCAAGAGCTACTGTGCAGCCTGACCAGGTAGTGGCACAGTGGATAGAGCGTCGGACTGGGATGCGGAAGGACCCAGGTTTGAGACCCCGAGGTTGCCAGCTTGAGCGCGGGCTCATCTGGTTTGAGCAAAAGCTCACTAGCTTGGACTCAAGGTCACTGGCTCAAGCAAGGGGTTACTTGGTCTGCTGAAGGCCCGTGGTCAAGGCACATATGAGAAGGCAATCAATGAACAACTAAGGTGTCTCAACAAAAGACTGATGATTGATGCTTCTCATCTCTCTCCATTCCTGTCTGTCTGTCCCTATCTATCCCTCTCTCTGACTCTCTCTCTGTCCCTGTAAAAAAATAAAAATAAAAAAAGAGCTACTGTGCAGAGTGCAAGCTAGTCAGCAGCAACTCTGTGTTTGGACCCAACAAGGTGACTGGAATTCGGCTAGCTTTGCTGGTGCTTTAGCAATTGTGAGAAACAGAAAGCCATTCACAGATGGGGAGTATGCCAAAACATTCATGCTTGATGTTGCCAAATTTTGATGACTTTTCGGATAAAGACAAGATAATCAAGTGAATAAAAGACATGCTTCTGTCAGCAAGAACTGTTCACAATGGTACTGTTATGATGGCAAATCAAATTGAGGCAACACAAGTGAAGGACATAAATGCAGCATTATTCTTTTCTCTCGCTTTGGATGAGTCAACAGACATAAGCCATTTATCCCAGTTCAGCGTGATTGCAAGGTACGCTGTCGGTGACACACTCCGTGAGGAAAGTCTTGCTGTTTTGCCTATGAAAGAGACAACAAGAGGGGAGGATTTATTCAAGTCTTTCACTGAGTTCGCTAAAGAAAAAAATCTACCGATGGATAAACTTATTTCATTGTGTACTGATGGTGCTCCGTGCATGGTGGGGAAAAACAGAGGATTCGTAGGGCTTCTTCATGAATGTGAAAAGAGACTCATCCTAAGTTTTCACTGCATCCTACATCAGGAGGTGCTTTGTGCTCAGATGTGTGGTGAGCAGCTTGGTGAGGTGATGTCGCTGGTCATTCGTGTGGTCAACTTTATTGTTTCTCAAGCTTTAAGTGATCGCCAGTTTAAACCACTGCTGGATGAAGTTGGGAATAATTATCCTGGTCTGCTTCTGCACAGCAATATACATTGGTTGTCAAGAGGGAAGGTGCTCAGCCATTTTGTGGCTTGTCTGAGTGAAATACAGACTTTTCGTGAAATGAAAAACGTCGAACATTTTGAGTTAGCTCACACTGAGTGGCTCCTGAAGTTCTACTATCTTGTGGACATGGCTGAACAATTGAACCAGCTCAATATGAAAATGCAGGCATTGGAAAGACAGTCTTATCACTTCAACAAGCAATACTTGCATTTGAAAACAAGCTGGAACTCTTCATTGACAACATTGAAACAGGTCGTTTACTACACTTTGAAAAATTGGGAGGGTTTAAAGATGCATGCATAGCAAGTGACCCTGCTCAACATCTTGATCTCCAGCAGCTAGCAGGCTTCACATCTAATCTCCTGCAGTAATTCAAAGCATGCTTTGGAGAATTTCATGAGCGCACTCGTCTTTTTAAGTTCATCTCCCATCCACACGAGTGTGCAGTGGACAGTGCCGGCCTGAGTTACATCCCCAGTGTCTCCATCAGAGATTTTGAGCTAAAAGCTGCTGACCTGAAGGCCTCAGACACGTGGGTGAATAAGTTCAAGTCACTGAATGAAGATTTGGAAAGACTTGCACAACAGCAAGCAGAGCTGACGAGGAAACACAAGTGGGGAGAAATGAAGAAACTTCAACCCATGGACCAGCTGATTGTCAAAACTTGGAACGCGCTTCCCATCACATACCACACACTGCAGCATGTGCGTATTGCTGTACTGACAATGTTTGGCTTTACGTATGCATGTGAGCTGTCTTTCTCACATCTATCGAAAGAACGTTAAGCCTGACCTGTGGTGGCGCAGTGGATAAAGCGTTGTCCTGGAAATGCTGAGGTCACTGGTTCAAAACCCTGAACTTGCCTGGTCAAGGCACATATGGGAGTTGATGCTTCCAGCTCCTCCCCCCTTCTCTCTCTCTGTCTCTCTCTCTCCCTCTCTCTCTCCTCTCTAAAAATGAATAAATAAAATTAAAAAAAAAATAAAGAACGTTAAGACCAACCTACGATCACATTTAACGGATGGAAGTCTCAACGTCTGCATGAAGCTTAACCTCACTATGTCTCAACCAGACTACAAAGCTATCAGCAAAACCACGCAGCACCAGAAGTCGCATTAATGGTAAGAAGTACTTTATTTTTTTTTCTTTATTTTTTTTTATTTATTTATTCATTTTAGAGAGGAGAGAGAGAGAGAGAGAGAGAGAGGGGAGACAGAGAGAGAGAAGGGGGAGGAGCTGGAAGCATCAACTCCCATATGTGCCTTGACCAGGTAAGCCCAGGGTTTCGAACCGGTGACCTCAGCATTTCCAGGTCAATGCTTTATCCACTGCGCCACCACAGGTCAGGCAGAAGTACTTTATTCATCATTGGTTAGCAACAGCATAACAACGTTATTAAAAAGAATTTAGAGCCTGACCAGGCAGTGGTGCAGTGGATAGAGCATCGGACTGGGATGCGGAGGACCCAGGTTCGAGATCCCGAGGTCACCAGCTTGAGTGCAGGTTCATCTGGCTTGAGCAAAAAGCTCACCAGCTTGAGCCCAAGGTCGCTGGCTCAAGCAGGGGGTTACTCGGTCTGCTGAAGGCCCGCAGTCAAGGCACATATGAGAGGGCAATCAATAAGCAACTGAGGTGTTGCAATGAAAAACTGATGATTGATGCTTCTCATCTCTCTCCGTTCCTGTCTGTCTGTCCCTGTCTATCCCTCTCTCCGACTCTGTCCCTGTAAAAAAATAAAAAAAAATTAAAAAGAATTCAGAGACTTATTGTACTTCAAAAGTGTTGGTCTTACATAAAATGCACATATTTACTTGTATTTATTGTTAAACATATTGTATGGCTCTCACGGAATTACATTTTAAAATATGTGGCGTTCATGGCTCTCTCAGCCAAAAAGGTTCCCGACCCCTAGTCTAGCTGTTCATTGGTTGCTTGTTATTAAGTATCTTGACCGGACAAGCTCAGGGTTTTGAACAGCGACCTCAGTGTCACAGGTTGGCACTCTGTGCACTGCGCCACCATAGACCAAGCTCCACCTTAAGCTTTCTTTGTCTCTGAGGAAAATCTCATTCCTTATTTATTCTAGAAAAAATATTAGTGTATTAATAGGAAAGTCCAGGATGATGTAATTGAGTTCAGGGCCACTAAGCCATTTGTTTTGTCTCACCCAAGTGAAATGTGTGTGTGTGTGTGTGTGTGTGTATTGTGTATTGTGTAATACCAAACAAAGCATTTATGCTGAGAGAGAAGAGGCGAATGTGCTCAGAATACAAAATGTAAAGACATGATGATGGAATTACATAAAGATGTTAAAGAGTGAATAAAATAGCATTAAAGAGACTTCAGCCGTTGCTGGATATCTCAGTTGGTTTGCGCATTGCCTGATGCACAGAGGTTCCTGGTTCGATTCCAGTCAGAGAAGATACAGGAGCAGATTAATGTTCCTGTTTGTCTCTCTCTCTCCCTTCCTCTCTCTGTAAAGTTAATAAATTAAAAAGGAGGCTTCAAAGTTTTTGAAATGTTAGTAAATAAGTATATATAAGTACATAGTATTTACTCATGTGTTCTTTGTGCTTTGCTTGTTTTAACTATTTTAATATATATATATTTTTGACAGAGACAGAGAGAGAATCAGAGAGAGGGATAGATAAGGATAGACAGACAGGAAGGGAGAGAGATGAGAAGCATCAGTTTTTCATTGTGGCACTTTAGTTGTTTATTGATTGCTTTCTCATATGTGCCTTGACTGGGGGGCTACAGCAGACTGAGTAATCCCTTGCTCAAGCCAGCGATCTTCGGTCCAAGCTAGTGAGCTTTGCTCAAACCAAATGAACCTGTGCTCAAGCTGGCGACCTCGGGGTCTCGAACCTGGGTCCTCCACATCCCAGTCCAACACTCCATCCACTGTGCCACTGCCTGGTCAGGCAACTCTTTTAATATTCTTAACAGCCTGTGAATTAGGTCTTATTATCATCATCATGTTATAGATGAAACAATTTGGCTTCAGAGCCTATGCTCTTATCTCCTTTGCAACTTACAAAAAAAACAAGTATGAAAGAAATGCAAAATCCATCCAAGCAGTGAGGAAATTAGATGCAATCTTGATAAGGGTAAAGACTTCAGTGTATTCAAATTTAATGAAAGAATTAGATAATAGTGCAACATGTATTCAAAACAATAAGTCCATGAGAATTCCCCAATTATAAGATGTAGATTTGCAAGTCCCAGCCAACCAAGCATTTATTTAAATCCAGGTGAACAAGTTTTGCAAAAAAAAAAAAAAAAAAAAAAAAAAAAAAAAAAAAAAAAAATTCCAGCTGGCAAACAGCTCAGCCTGAATTGGTACACGTAGTTCTTGCTGGGTAGAGTGAAATTGTTTTCTTAGTACTGTAATGAAGTTTCTTTTAACTCCTGGGGAATTCAGAGTTAAATATAGGGATGATAAAATAAATGAAACCCATTGCATTAGTATATTTTGTTGTATTCAGGAATGATTTGTATGTTAGAAAGCAATTGGGAAATTGATTCTAGACTTGTGATTTTTCAGAGCAATGTATAAGACTCTGTTAAGTTTATAAATAGTGATGAAATATTTTAAGAGAATTTGAGATTGACAATGTTTTATCAGTTTAATTGATGAGGTCTTCCTGCGTGGTTAAAGTACTTAGAGAAGTTTTGTCAGTTTGGACAACTGAAGTACTTAAAAAAGAGGAAAAAAAAATCAATATGAATATATTACTACTGAGAATGCAACTAGAAATGTTTTAAGGAACTTAAGTTATAGTGGGAAAGAAGGCTATCTGACCACCAAAAAAAGCTGGGCTCCCCATGCCCAGTGGGAAGTTCACTGTTGCTTGTAGGTAAGATTGTCACCAAGATCTGGCTGCCCAACATGAGACTACATTCCTCAGGCCCCGCTGTGGTTAGCTGGTCTCAATGACCATGGTTATTAGTGGAAGGGAGTAGAAGTAACGTATCCCCTCTGGATCAAGGAGATTAGGTATCTGGCTCGTTTTTCCCATGAACTTTTTTCTGTTTAATGGTGACCATAGAGGTTATATGTTGATTTTAGAGACTTTACAAGATGGAAAAAGCCTTAGACCCTGAATCACCTTTTGAAGGAGAGTCACCACCCACCCAAGAACATCCATAATGGTCTTCACATGAGCAAGAAATAAACTTTTACTATGTTAAGACACTAAGATTTGGGGGTTGTTTCTTAACAGCTATTATCATATGTTGACTGATCCAGTTGAGAAAGAGACTGTTTCTCTACACCAGTGGTTCACAAACTTTTTGAAGTCGGGGCGCATTTAAAATCCTACAAATAATTGTAGGTGAACTATATACAAATTTCTGAGAAATATGTTATAATAATTAAGTCAAATATTAAAGAAAAAAAATAAAGTCCAAGCGTGCGCTTGACCAGGTGGTGGCACAGTGGATAGAGCATCGGACTGGGATGCAGAAGACCCAGGTTCAAGACCCCGAGGTCACCAGCTTGAGCACGGGCTCATCTGGTTTGAGCAAAGCTCACCAGCTTGGACCCAAGGTCGCTGGCTCAAGTAAGGGGTTACTCAGTCTGCTGAAGGCTCGCGGTCAAGGCACATATGAGAAAGCAATCAATGAACAACTAAGGTGTTACAATGTGCAACGAAAAACTAATGATTGATGCTTCTCATCTCTCCATTTCTGTCTGTGTGTCCCTGTCTATCCCTCTCTCTGACTCTCTCTCTGTCTCTGTAAAAAAAAAAAAGTAGAACATTTTTAAGAAGCCCTAATAATACAAAAAGAAATGAAGAAAATATATAGAATAAAAATAGATATTTTAAAAAAAGTCCAGGCCCTGGCTGGTTGGCTCAGCGGTAGAGCATCGGCCTGGTGTGTGGGGGACCCAGGTTCGATTCCCAGCCAGGGCACATAGGAGAAGCACCCATTTGCTTCTCCACCCCCCTCTCCTCCTTCCTCTCTGTCTCTCTCTTCCCCTCCCGCAGCCAAGGCTCCTTTGGAGCAAAGATGGCCCGGGCACTGGGGATGGCTCCTTGGCCTCTGCCCCAGGCGCTAGAGTGGCTCTGGTTGCGGCAGAGTGACACCCCGGAGGGGCAGAGCATCACCCCCTGGTGGGCAAAGCATCGCCCCTGGTGGGCATGCCGGGTGGATCCCAGTCGGGCGCATGCGGGAGTCTGTCTGACTGTCTCTCCCCGTTTCCAGCTTCAGAAAAATACAAAAAAAAAAACATTTTTATGTTACATTTTTTGAGTTATGCTTTTTAGAATTCGTAAAAAAGAGGGGTTAAAAAATAAAAAAAGGCCCTGGCTGGTTGGCTCAGAGGTAGAGCGTCGGCCTGGCATGCGGGGGACCCGGGTTCAATTCCTGGCCAGGGCACATAGGAGACGCTCCCATTTGCTTCTCCCCCCCTCCCCCCCTCCTTCCTCTCTGTCTCTCTCTTCCCCTCCCGCAGCCAAGGCTCCATTGGAGCAAAGATGGCCCGGGCGCTGGGGATGGCTCCTTGGCCTCTGCCCCAGGCGCTAGAGTGGCTCTGGTCGTGGCAGAGCGACGCCCCGGAGGGGCAGAGCATTGCCCCCTGGTGGGCACAGCATCGCCCCTGGTGGGCGTGCCGGGTGGATCCCGATCGGGCGCATGCGGGAGTCTGTCTGACTGTCTCTCCCCGTTTCCAGCTTCAGAAAAATAAAAAATAAATAAATAAATAAATAAATAAATAAATAAATAAAATGACAAAAAAGTTATCTATATATATATATTCATTCTTAGTAAGATTTGGTAAATTCAGCAGGTTCTGGCATGAATTTGTTAAGTTTTGCATTCCTTTCTTTTTTTTTTTGTATTTTTCTGAAGTTGGAAATGGGGAGACAGACAGACTCCTGCATGGGCCCGACCGGGATCCACCCGGCAGGCCCACTAGGGGCGATGCTCTGCCTATCTGGGGTATTGCTCTGTTGCAACCAGAGCCATTCTAGCACCTGAGGCAGAGGCCATGGAGCCATCCTCTGCGCCCGGGCCGACTGTGCTCCAATGGAGCTTTGGCTGCGGGAGGGGAAGAGAGAGACAGAGAGGAAGGAGAAGGGAAGGGGTAAAGAAGCAGATGGGCGCTTCTCCTGTGTGCCCTGGCCGGGAATCGAACCCGGGACTTCCGCACGCCAGTCTGACGCTCTACCACTGAGCCAACTGGCCAGTGCCTGGAGTTCATCTTTTAACAAGTATACTATACTGTAGGGGTCCCCAAACTTTTTACACAGGGGGCCAGTTCACTGTCCTTCAGACCATTGGAGGGCCAGACTATAAAAAAAACTATGAACAAATCCCTATGCACACTGCACATATCTTATTTTAAAGTAAAAAAACAAAACGGGAACAAATACAATATTTAAAATAAAGAACAAGTAAATTTAAATTTATTTGTTTATTTATTTATTTACAGGGACAGAGAGAGAGTCAGATAGAGGGATAGATAGGGACAGACAGACAGGAACGGAGAGAGATGAGAAGCATCAATCATCAGTTTTTCGTTGCGACACTTTAGTTGTTCATTGATTGCTTTCTCATATGTGCCATGACCGTGGGCCTTCAGCAGACTGAGCAGCCCCCTGCTTGAGCCAGTGACCTTGGGTCCATGCTAGTGAGCTTTATGCTCAAGCCAGATGAGCCTGTGCTCAAGCTGGCAACCCCGGGGGTCTCGAACCTGGGTCCTTCCGCATCCCAGTCTGACGCTCTATCCACTGCGCCACCGCCTGGTCAGGCAGAACAAGTAAATTTAAATCAACAAACTGACCAGTATTTCAATGGGAACTATGCTCCTCTCACTGACCACCAATGAAAGAGGTGCCCCTTCCAGAAGTGCGGTGGGGGCCGGATAAATGGCCTCAGGGGGCTGCATGCGGCCCACGGGCCGTAGTTTGGGGACCCCTGCTATACTGCTTCTTGAAGGCATCCAGACAATTTAGAAGACAATTGAGAAGAAATTTGTGACCTCTCAAAGTCTGTGCTCCTTTTGCCTTGGTCTATAGCAATGACGCACTTCTTGACTGCCAGGGTGCACACCCTGGGTAACACCTTTGACTTTCGTCCTTCATTGTTCCAGACTTGACCCTTGTTCTTCCTGATTTTCTGTCTCTTCTGCGTCTCTTTCATACTCACTGTTGGTCAAATAAGTTTTTAAATATGATATATGTTTGCTTGCTTATAGTTTAGGTGTGGGGGACAGGCCGTAAGCAGGCAGAGTGAGTATAGCCTAAGGCTTAGTTTGAAGACTAAGCTTTTCCCCACACCCTTGACTGATTGCATGATGTGGGGTGGTGCACTCTCATGAGGAATCCCGTTATGCCTCAGATAAGTGACTTTGTGTCAGAGACTTCCCTGTCTGTATATTGGATCAAAGGTTTTGATTTCTACACTATAAAATTGGGCAGACCTGGAGCTTGCTGGCTCTTGGTTCCTGAGATTTGCATTAGAGGGAGAGCAGAGAAAGGAGAGCAGAGAAAGGCTACGTGGAGGAGAGGAGAATCAGCCGAGATGGTGGCATGCTGAAGGAGAAGCCAGTTGTGCAGAGAGAAAGAAATGGGGAACAGAGGTGAATAAGGCTGGTGAGGTAGAAAACTTTGATTCTAGGAAACTCGGATAAGTCAGTGGCTTTGGGAGCCCTGAATGGAAAGGGAAGTGTTTTCCCACTGTGTGTATTTCTTGCCCGCTGGCTTTACACTCTGTAAAGGCAGTAGCCGTGGCCACCATCACAGCTGCCTGGCCCACGCAGGTTCACATTAGATTTGGACAGATGGTAATGAAACAACGGAGCCAAGAACTGGTGGGCCATCATCTTTATCCTAGTTTGCACTGGGCGGGCAAGTAAAAACACACACTGGACTCCAAAACCCACTCATTCAGTGCTCACAAAGCTACTGACTTATCTGAGTTTCTTAGAACCAAAGTTTTCTAGCTCACTAGCCTTATTCACCTCTGTTCCCCATCTCCTTCTCCCTGCACAAACTGCACAAACTGGCTTCTCCTTCAGCACTCCGCCATCTTGGCTGCTTCTCATTCCTTCCACGTGGACTTTCTCTGCTCTTCTTTCTCTGCTCTCTCCTCTAATGCTAATCTCAGGAACCGAGAGAGAGCAAGCTCCTGGTCTGCCCCACTTTATAGTGTAAAAACCAAAACCTTTAATTCAATATACAAACAAGGAAGTCTCTGATACAAAGTCACTTATCTGAGGCATAATGGGATTCCTCATGAGAGTGCACCACCCCACATCAAAAAGGATGGGAGTGCTCGCTTCAGCAGCACATATACTAAAATTGGAACGATACAGAGAAGATTAGCATGGCCCCTGTGCAAGGATGACACACAAATTCGTGAAGCGTTCCATATTAAAAAAAAAAAGAAAAAAAAAAAAGAATGGGAAAGACTTAGTTCCAAAACCAAGCTGCAGGCTACAAGGATTCTGTAAGGCCAGAAGCCGCCATCGTGGCCATTCACATGCAGGTCCACATTGGATTCGGACAGTCGGTAAAGAAACAACGGAGCCACAAACTGATGGGCCATAGTCTTTAATTCTAGCTTGCACCCGGCGGGCAAGTAAAAACACACACTGGGCTCCAAAACCCAATCACATTCAGTGCTCACAAAGCCACTGACTTATCCGAGTTTCCTAGAATCAAAGGTTTCTAGCTCACCAGCCTTATTCTCCTCAGTTCCCCATCTCCTTCCTTATCCCAGATACAAACTCTGCCCAAACTGGCTTCTCTCTCAGCACTCTGCCATCTTGGCTGCTTCTCCTGGCCTACTCCACGTGGCCTCTGCTCTCCTCTGCTCTCTCATGCTAATCATCTCAGGAACCAAGAGCGCAAGCTCCCGTTCTACCCCTATTTTATAGTGTAGAAATCCAAACTCTTAATCCAATATACAAAATAGGGAAGTCTCTAATACAAAGTCACTTCTCTGAGGCATGATTGGATTGTACCGCCCTACATCAAAAAGGGGTAGGACAGGCTTAATCCCAAAACCAAGCCCCAGGCTACAAGGATTCTGCCTGCCTTTAGCCCACCCCAACACACATTAATATCACCTGGGCGACGGCCTCCTCGTGGGCAGCGTAATATTTAACAAAGTGAGCATAATACATTTTATCTGCCCAACAGATTCTGCCTGCCCACAGCCCACCCCCAACACACATTAATATAATCACACCCATCCCAAGCAAGAAGGGCAACCAATACCATCACCTGGGCAACAGGCTTCCACATGGGCAGTGCCATCTTTAACAAAGTGAGCATAATATATTTTATCTGCCCAACACACTCACTAACCAGGATGGTCACTACACGCAGGCAGCATATGTTGGGCAGATAAAATGTATTATGCTCACTTTGTTAAAGATGGCGCTGCCCACGTGGAGGCTGTCGCCCAGGTGATATTAATGTGTGTTGGGGGCAGGCTGTGGGCAGGCAGAATCCTTGTAGCCTGGGGCTTGGTTTTAGGATTAAGCCTTTCCCACCCTTTTTGATGTGGGGTGGTACAATCCCATTATGCCTCATATAAGTGACTTTGTATTAGAGACTTCCCTATTTTGTATATTGGATTAAAGGTTTGGATTTCTACACTATAAAATAGGGGCAGAACAGGAGCTTGCTCTCTTGGTTCCTGAGATTATCATTAGAGGAGAGAGCAGAGAGGAGAGCATAAAGAGGCCATGTGGCCAGGAGAAACAGTCAAGATGGCAGAGTGTTGAGTGAGAAGCCAGTTTGTGCAGAGTTTGTGCAGGGAGAAGGAAGGAGATGGGGAACAGAGGTGAATAAGTCTGGTGAGCTAGAAACCTTTGATTCTAGGAATCTCGGATAAGTCAGTAGCTTTGTGAGCACTGAATGTGAGTGGGTTTTGGAGCCCAGTGTGTGTTTTTTACTTGCCTGCCGGGTGCAAGCTAGGATTAAAGACGACAGCCCATCAGTTTGTGGCTCCGTTGTTTCTTTACCGACTGTCCGAATCCAATGCGAACCTGCATGGGCCAGGCTGCTGTGATGGCAGCCCTGGCCACTGGCTTTACAGTATACTATACTGCCTGATACAGAGCAGGTGTGAGGCTTTAGATCCAACAGACCTGGCGCCAATCCCTCTGTGTCCTCTCACAGGTATCTTGGGTTTCACTTTCCTTCAGTGGAAATGAGACGAGTGCAAGACCGAAGGCTCGAGATTGTTCTGAGCATTATTGCAGGAATCAAAGGAGGACAAAAATGCCCAGACAACTTGATGAAGGAAATAGGATTTATTCAGCAGGTGGAGCAGCATGTCCCCAACAGAAGCAACCAAAACATATGTCAGCTGCATATGACATACACGGGGTGTAGCTGACCCAAATCGTGCAGTGTGGAATATAACCCTGAGGCTGGTTATATACCCTTGACCACATACAGGTTGGGGGAGCATGACAAAATCATTAACAAGCTTATAACATTTGTCTAGAGCAGGGGTAGTCAACCTTTTTATACCTACCGCCCACTTTTGTATCTCTGTTAGTAGTAAAATTTTCTAACCGCCCATTGGTTCCACAGTCATGGTGATTTATAAAGTAGGGAAGTAACTTTACTTTATAAAATTTATAAAGCAGAGGTACAGCAAGTTAAAGCATATAATAATTATTACTTACCAAGTGCTTTATGTTAAATTTTCGCTAAGTTTTCAGAATAAATCTTTATTAAACAACTTACTGTAGTTAAATCTATCTTTTTATTTATACTTTGGTTGCTCCGCTACCACCTCCATGAAAGCTGGAACGCCCACTACTGGGCGTAGGGACCAGGTTGACTACCACTGGTCTAGAGGATCTATAAAAGACATTAAAACTTTCAAGGTAACACAATAGTGATGTCATTTTACATATCAAAGACTTTCACAAATCTTTTAGTGTCTATCTCCCCTCCTTTGCTTAGAGGTATATGTTACTCTCAGGATTCCAGGAAGGGAGGAAGAGTTAAAATCAGTGTAGGGTATGGAAATTTTGTCTCTTATTGAAAGGGAAAGGAAATTCTTCAGATAACCTTTATCCTTTCAGAGAACTATAGTTAAACCAAGTCATCCTTGTAAGTTATGAAACTCCCATATCTTTCTCCCTTCGTTCTCTAAAGATGCCCTGGCCGGTTGGCTCAGCGGTAGAGCATCAGCCTGGCGTGCGGGGGACCCGGGTTGGATTCCTGGCCAGGGCACACAGGAGAGGCGCCCATCTGCTTCTCCACCCCTCCCCCTCTCCTTCCTCTCTGTCTCTCTCTTCCCCTCCCGCAGCCAAGGCTCCATTGGAGCAAAGATGGCCCGGGTGCTGGGGATGGTTCCTTGGCCTCTGCCCCAGGCGCTAGAGTGGCTCTGGTCTCCACAGAGCGACGCCCCGGAGGGGCAGAACATTGCCCCCTGGTGGGCAGAGCATAGCCCCTGGTGGGCGTGCCGGGTGGAAGGATGGGGCAAGAAGCCTGACTTTTCCTCCTAAAATACTAATATTAATTTTTGCAATTCTTTGGTACCCTACCACAGTTTCTCCTCCTTCAGCATCAAATAGTATAATAAAATTCATTCTTTCTTTCTCTAGCAAATAGTTTTTGAATATCAACTATGAGCCAGACCTTATGCTAGGGATATGGTGGAGAGTAAAACAGAAGTGGTATCGCTTTTCAGGGAATGTGGAAAACAAGAAGTAAACAAACATATGCACACATTAATATACAATTATAAACTCTGACCAGGACCATATCCAGAAAGTGCTGGGACAACAGAAAAAAGGAATCTGACCTGATTTAAAAGAGGCCACTTTGAGGAAGTGACATTTAATCAGAGAAGGAAAAGCCACCCAAAAGTGGCCCTAGCCAGTTAGTTCAGTCAGGTAAGAGCGTCCTCCCAAAATGACAAGGTTGTGTTTGTGGGTTCAATCTGCGGTCAGGACACACCCAGATTCACAACTGAGTGAAACAAGTGAATGCTTCCCTTTTCCTCCTCTCCCCACTCTGTCTCTCTGAAACACTAAACATATATTCCTGCCTCGCTTTCTCTCAAAAAAAAAAAAAAAATAGCCACACAAAAACAACATAGAGCTGTGGAAGAGTCTTTCTTGAAGAGGATATAACATGTAAGAACTTGAACAATCTTCATGGCTCTTTGAGATCCTAACATAATCTGCTTAAGACCTTCCTTCCTTGAAAGCCCATCCCAGCACAGCCATAGTTTAATTATTTTTTTAATTATTATTATTATTATTATTTTTGTATTTTTCTGAAGCTGGAAACAGGGAGAGACACTCAGACAGACTCCCGCATGCGCCCAACTGGGATCCACCCGGCACGCCCACCAGGGGCTACGCTCTGCCCACCAGGGGGCAATGCTCTGCCCCTCCAGGGCATCGCTCTGCCGCGACCAGAGCCACTCTAGCGCCTGGGGCAGAGGCCAAGGAGCCATCCCCAGCGCCCGGGCCATCTTTGCTCCAATGGAGCCTTGGCTGCGGGAGGGGAAGAGAGAGACAGAGAGGAAGGGGGGGGTGGAGAAGCAAATGGGCGCTTCTCCTATGTGCCCTGGCCGGGAATCGAACCCGGGTCCCCCCGCACTCTACCGCTGAGCCAACTGGCCAGGGCTAATTTTTTTAAAATTTTTTTACAGAGACAGTCAGAGAGAGGGATAGACAGGGACAGACAGACAGGAATGGAGAGATGAGTGAGGAGCCACTGAGCCATTTCACCCGCAGGTGTTGTAAAGTACCAAAGGCTATAGAATTAATATTAATATTTTAGGAGGCTTGGAGAACATTTTATTAATTTGGATTAAGGTGTGCAGAGAAATTGTGAGAATAGTCTCTGTACTGTGTGATTGGCATAACCAGGATGGCCCTTGGCATTGTATTGTTAATGCAAGGGGAGGAAAACATGGATTCCCAGACATTCCACCACACCTGTGGGGAAAGGGGTGAATGGCTAGCCAGGTGCAGGAAGAGAAAAGCCAAAATAAACCTTTTCTTATAGCAATGAGTCCTATGTAAATGCGTGTGTGACTCTGGACAGAGAGATAGCAGATAAACACTAGATAATATAGGAATGCCTTTAATATGTAAAGAGACATCTTTCTACCATTGTGTTGGCTTGTAAATTTTGTTTTCTCCAAAATGATGTATGGTTTGCAAATTGAACGTGGTCGTATCATGTTAAAGGACATATGACTATAACCAATAGCTGTAAGGGGCTCCTAATTGCAATTTTTGCTCTGTACTTCCCACTTACAAAACTATAAAAACTAAGTAGAACAAAGGGCCGGCGCGCTCTCCATCAGATTTCTGTCAGAGTTCCCCGCAGTTTGGCCAAGCTAGACAATAAAGCTTTGATGTGTAAACGACAGACCTCGCTCCTGTCTTCCATATTTCGGGTCCCTCCGAATTTGGATTAACAATGAGAAGCATCAATCATTAGTTTTTCTTTGCACGTTGCAACAACTTAGTTGTTCATTGATTGCTTTCTAATATGTGCCTTGACCACGGGCCTTCAGCAGACCAAGTAACCCCTTGCTCGAGCCAGCGACCTTGTGCTCAAGCTGGTGAGCTTTTGCTCAAACCAGATGAGCCCGCACTCAAGCTGGCGACCTTGGGGTCTCGAACCTGGGTCTTCGGCATCCCAGTCCGACGCTCTATCCTCTGCGCTACCACCTGGTCAGGCTAAAATTTTTTAAATTTATTCATTTTAGAGAGGAGAGAGAGAGAGAGAGAGAGAGAGAGAGAGAGAGAGAGAGAAAGGGGAGAGGAGCAGGAAGCATCAACTCTAATACATATGTGCTTTGAATGGACAAGTGCAGGGCTCCAAACCGGTGACCTCAGTGTTTCAGGTCAACGCTCTATCCACTGTGCCACCACAAGTCAGGCCATAGTTTAATTCTTATTCTTAAGCAAATGACACCACTAACTTTTCCCTTGAGTTTATGGCAAGCCAGGTGTGGAGTGAGGTAATCAGAGGATAGCTTGTTGAATCTCAAGTTGAACCTGGGCCCCTCGCTGGTAGATACGTGACTTACAAACTACCCTTTTGATGTTCTGCTTATCTGCCAGACCTCACCCTTGTTTGCTGAACTATCATCCCTGAGATAAAGGAGTTCCGAGAAGCTAGTAAGACCATCCCAAGGAGGAGCATTCCGGATATACCAGGACTTTTGACTCAACACCCACCTGCTCGAGACCCTCCTTTTAACCCTATAAATTAGTTCCACTAGTTTGTACTGGTGCCCTTCTTTCGGAGAAGCGCCCCAGCAGGTCTTTCTCCTCTAATAAAGCTTGCACACCTAGTGTTCGAATGCTGTCTCATTCTTACACTCACATGTCCTGTTCGTGGAATATATCTTCTAGCCTGCCATTCTCAAATTGGTAGCCATTCCAAAGACACAGCATTAAAGGAAGGTGTTGTTGAGACCATCTGGACAGTATACATTGCTGACCCCAGTTAAAACCTTCATACAAACTTTAAGATTCTGTTTGGTGGGTGCCTGACCAGGCGGTGGCGCAGTGGATAGAGCGTCAGACTGGAATGCAGAGGACCCAGGTTCGAGACCCTGACGTCGCCAGCTTGAGCGTGGGCTCATCTGATTTGAGCAAAATCTCACCAGCTTGAGCCCAAGGTCACTGGCTCCAGCAAGGAGTTACTCGGTCTGCTGAAGGCCCACGGTCAAGGCACATATGAGAAAGCAATCAATGAACAACTAAGGCAGGGGTCCCCAAACTTTTTACACAGGGGGCCAGTTCACTGTCCCTCAGACAGTTGGAGGGCCGGACTATAAAAAAAAAACTATGAACAAATCCCTATGCACACTGCACATATCTTATTTTAAAGTAAAAAAACAAAACGGGAACAAATACAATATTTAAAATAAAGAACAAGTAAATTTAAGTCAATAAACTGACCAGTACTTCAATGGGAACTATGGGCCTGCTTTTGGCTAATGAGATGGTCAATGTGCTCCTCTCACTGACCACCAATGAAAGAGGTGCCCCTTCCGGAAGTGCGGCAGGGGCCGAATAAATGGCCTCAGGGGGCCGCATGTGGCCCGCGGGCCGTAGTTTGGGGACCCCTGAACTAAGATGTTGCAACGTGCAATGAAAAACTAATGATTGATGCTTCTCATCTCTCTTCGTTCCTGTCTGTCTGTCCCTGTCTATCCCTCTCTCTGACTCACTCTCTGTCTCTGTAAAAAATAAATTAATTAAAAAAAAAAAAAAGAGGCCTGACCTGTGGTGGCGCAGTGGATAAAGCGTTGACCTGGAAATGCTGAGGTCGCCGGTTCGAAACCTTGGGCTTGCCTGGTCAAGGCACATATGGGAGTTGATGCTTCCTGCTCCTCCCCCCTTCTCTCTCTCTCCCTCTCTCTCTCCTTTCTAAAATGAATAAAAAATAAAAAAGAACAAAAAACAAAAAAAGAAAAGATTCTGTTTGGTGGATGTGAAGATCTACTCATTTTGCTGTTGCCCAAGGCAAGCCTCTTATGTAAGTTCCCTTGTTGATCAAACCTGTCACCTGGCAAGCAGAGTGAAAAAACCAGTTAGTTACCTACAAGAAGAACCCATAAAACAGTCAGCTGCTTTCTCAACAGAAACTTTGCAGGCCAGAAGAGATTGACACAAAATATTTATAGTGATGAAAAGCAATCATTCTATTCTGTAAAGCTATCATTCAGAATCAAAGGACAGATAAAGGGCTTCTCAGACAAGAAAAAGCTAAAAGTTTATCACCATCAAACTGGTATTAAAAGAAATGTTAAAAAAAAAAAATTTTAGCCTGACCAGGCGGTGGCACAGTGGATAGAGCGTCGGACTGGGATGTGGAAGGACCCAGGTTCAAGACCCCTGGGTTGCCAGCTTGAGCGCGGGCTCATCTGGCTTGAGCAAAAAGCTCACTAGCATGGACCCAAGGTCACTGGCTCGAGTGGGGAGTTACTCAGTCTGCTGAAGGCCCATGGTCATGGCACATATGAGAAAGCAATCAATGAACAACTACGGTGTCCCAACGAAAAACTGATGATTGATGTTTCTCATCTCTCTCCGTTCCTGTCTGTCTGTCCCTATCTATCCCTCTCTCTGACTCTCTCTCTATTCCTGTAAAAAAATAATAAAAAAAGAAATATTAAAGGGTCTTCTTGAAGAAGAAGAAAAAAATATAATAAAACAGTAATAAATACATATCTATCAACAATTACTTTAAATGCAAATGGATTATATGCTCTATTCAAAGGACATATAGTGGCTGAATGGATAACAAAACAAAACCCTTACATATGCTGTCTACAAGAGACTCACTTCGGATGGAAAGATGCACACAGACTGGAGCGAACTGAAGGAGGAAGCTGTTTTATGAAAATGGAAACAACAATAAAGGCTAGGGTAGTACTACTTATACCAGACAAAATAGAATTGAAGGTTATAACAAGAGACATAAAAAGGACCTTGCAACTCTACTTCTGGTATTTATCTGAAACCCAAAACACTGTAAATTGAAAAGACATATGCATCCATATGTTCACTGCAGTATTATTTGTAATAATAAGGTAACCAATCGTCCTCCTTTAGGGAGGACAGTCCTTCTTTTGTAAATTCTGTCTTCCCTCAAAAAAGTGTTCTCTTGCCTGACCTGTGGTGGCGCAGTGGATAGAGTGTGGACCTGGAACGCTGAGGTTGCAGGTTCAAAACCCCGGGCTTGCCTGGTCAAGGCATATATGGGAGTTGATGCTTCTTGCTTCTCCCCCCTTTCTTTTTCTTTCTCTCTCCCCCCCTCTAAAATGAATAAATAAATAAAAAGTTTTAAAAAGTGTCCTCTTGCCTGACCAGGCGGTGGCGCAGTGGATAGAGCACCAAACTGGGATACAGAAGGACCCAGATTAGAGGCCCTGAGGTCGCCAGCTTGAGCGCGGGCTCATCTGGTTTGAGCAAAAAGCTCACCAGCTTGGACCCAAGGTCACTGGCTCCAGCAAGGGGTCACTCGGTCTGCTGAAGGCCCACAGTCAAGGCACATATGAGAAAACAATCAATGAACAACTAAGGTGTCGCCATGAAAAATTGATGATTGATGTTTCTCATCTCTCTCCGTTCCTGTCTGTCCCTATCTATCCCTCTCTCTCTGACTCTTTCTCTGTCCCTGTAAAAAAAAAAAAAAAAAAAGGTGTCCTCTATGTGTCCTCCTTTTTGATATTGGAAGACTATTCTGTAAATGTCCATATTCAATTGATGCCGAGTTGATGTATTGAGTGTGATGTGACGTGTTTGTATTTGACATGATTATTCGTCAAGGATCAGTACAGTGTGGCCAGATGTGATTATGAGACACATGCGCTCCACACGGGTGACCTTGAGAAAGCGCTCAATATGCCGAGCGCACAAATGGCTTTGTGTACTTCTTATTGAAACATGACATGGCACATACAACATTGTAGACTCACAATTATTTCTTTCTCAGTGAATATTCAATCATAGACAGGTAAGCACAATTCACATTTTTTCAATTCACATTAATTCATTATCTATTTAATAATGTCCAAATATGTATATATAATTTTATTTACAGGTATTTTCACAAAATTCGAGTTTTAAAGTGGAAATCTAACCTCAAATCATATCTATTAATAATGCATTTTGATTAAATAGTTGCATAAGCCTGACCTGTGGTGGCGCAGTGGGATAAAGTGTCAATCTGGAACACTGAGGTTGCCGGTTCGAAACCCTGGACTTGCCTGGTCAAGGCATATATGGGAAGTTCATTCTTCCTGTTCCTCCTCCTTCTCTCTCTCTCTCTCTCCTCTCTGAAAATTGAATAAATAAAATCTTTAAATAGTTGCATAAAACAGATGTTTTTTTATTAGAAAATGGTAAATACACCTGAATATCACACCAAATTAGTGGTTTTGTTTGATATTTAGTTTTGTTAATTTTGCTTCGGAAAATTCACCTACCATGATGTAATGTTTTCAGTTCCTAATGTGCTTGCATCGTTTTTGTACCTCTATATTTTATTTTTAATTTTAAAGTTCATTTAAAGGATGGAAGAATCAAAAAAGAGAAAATGCTATTTCAACGATAAATTGAAAAAGGAATTTCCATTTCTCATATCAAAGAAAGATAGCATTGTTTTCTGCAATATTTGCAGCGGAGAATTTTGTATTGCAGTTGGGGGCAGAGCAGCGATAACAAAATACTTGACCACCAACAAACATAAGCAATCATTAGATGCATTAGCTTCCAGTTGTAAAGTAACAAGTTTTTTTAAAACTTCAAGTTATCCTGAAGATGAAAAATAGTTGGTTGCAATGGAGAGAACTTTTGCATTTCATACCGTAATTCACAAAGTTTTCGTAGTATGGATTGTACAACTAAATTATTGAAAAAGTTTCATAATGCAAAATTTTCATGTGCCAGGACAAAAAGCGAGGCTATTTTGAAATCAGTATTTAAAAATTACTGTGACAAAATACTTACAGAGGACTTGGAAACTGCAGCATTTGTAATGATTTTATCTGATGCATTAAATCATAATGAAATTAATTGTATCCAATAATAGTAAGATATTTTAATGTTACCAAGGGCATTCAAGTAAAAAAATTTTTTTTTTTTTTTTTACAGAGACAGAGAGAGAGAGAGTCAGAGAGAGGGATAGATAGGGACAGACAGATAGGAACGAAGGGAAATGAGAAGCATCAATCATCAGTTTTTTTCGTTGCGACACCTTAGTTGTTCATTGATTGCTTTCTCATATGTGCCTCGACCGTGGGGCTACAGTAGACCGAGTAATCCCTTGCTTAAGCCAGATGAGCCTGCGCTCAAGCTGACGACCTCGGGGTCTCGAACCTGGGTCCTTCATATCCCAGTCTGACGCTCTACCCACTGCACCACCGCCTGGTCAGGCTCAAGTAAAAAATTTAAATTTAGAATCCATTAAGGGAGAAACTTCTGAAATTTTGTCAAACCATCTATACAGAGTAATGAATGAAAACAATTTGAAATCCAAAGTTGTTGCACTAACGGCTGATAATACAAATACAAATTTTGGTGGGTGAAGCCGCAAAGGGGTGAATAATGTGTATGTAAAATTACAACAGTTACTCCAAAAGAAAATACTAGAAATAGGTTGTAATGCACATATTTTGTCAAATGCAATCAACACAGCATCATGTGCCATGCCCATTGATGTACAAGTAATAATAACTACAATTTATTTGCATTTTAGTTGTTTTACCGTTCGTGTTGCTACTTGAAAACAACTTTGTAAAGAAGCAAATGTTGAATACAAAAGACTTTTATGATATTCAAAAGTTAGATGGCTTGCTCTAACACCTGCTATGGAGCGTGTTCTACAATTATTTGAGCCTCTCCATTCATATTTTTTTGTGTGACATTTTTTGTGACTGAGACAGAGAGAGACTGAGAGAGAGACAGATAGGGACAGACAGACAGGAAGGGAGAGAGATGAGAAGCATCAATCATCAGTTCTTTGTTGCGACACCTTGGTTGTTCATTTACTGCTTTCTCATATGTGCCCTGTCCGTGGGGCTACAGCAGACCGAGTAACCCCTTGCTCACGCCAGTGACCTTGGGTCCAAGCTGATGATCTTTGCTCAAACCAGATGAGCCCACGCTCAAGCTGGCGACCTCAGGGTCTCGAACCTGGGTCCTCCGCCTCCCAGTCCAACGCTCTATCCACTGCACCACCGCCTGGTCAGATCATTTTTTTTTTAAGTTTAGACAAATGTCCTAAATTCCTGGGATCGTTTTTCAATAATAAAATATCTGAGATATTAATGTATTTTGTACATAATCAAGCATCTATTTTTCACAAAATGATTCAAAAGATTGAAGGTAGCCTGACCAAACTTCAGTATATTTAAATTCTGAAAAATTAATACAGTGGGAAAATGAACACATCAAAATTGATAAAAGATGAGTGGAAATATTCAGTCATTTCAAAAATGAACATATTCCATGTAAAAATTTATTTATTCTTGTTCAATTTACATCGTGCTGCCCTGGAACTAATGCAGCAGTTGAAAGAGATTTTTCAATTGCTAATGATTTTTGGACAAGTGAGAAATTGAGATCGAATGTTGATATTCTACCTGCAGCACTTGCCATAAAATTCATTATGAAGGATATTTCTTGTTCAGATATTTCCAATATATTGTTACAAGATGATACATTGACAAAAAATATTCATTCAATTCATTCAATAATATTATCTAAATGAGTACTTTTCCCTTACAATTATTATTAGAAATTAATAGGCGTCTGACCAGATGGTGGCGCAGTAGATAGAGCGTTGAACTGGGATGCGGGGGACCCAATTTCGAGTCCCTGAGCTCATCAGCTTGAGCGCGGGCTCATCTGGCTTGAGGAAAAAAAAAAAAGCTCACCAGCTTGAGCCCAAGGTTGCTGGCTTGAGCAAGGGGTTACTCGGTCTACTGAAAGCCCGTGGTCAAGGCACATATGAGAAAGCAATCAATGAACAACTAAGGTGTCACAATGAAAAGCTGATGATTGGTGCTTCTCATCTCTCTTCGTTCCTGTCTGTCTGTCCCTGTCTATCCCTCTCTCTGACTCTCTCTTGGTCCCTGTAAAAAAAAAAAGAAAGAAATTAATAGGCATGTAAGCATAATTACAATATAAAATATTATGTTTTTATTATGCATTTATCATTATAGTGTATTATTGTTTCAATGAATAAAATGTTTTTTTTGTTTTGTTTTGTTTTTGTTTTTAATTACAGGAACAGAGAGAGAGTCAGAGAGAGGGATAGATAGAGACAGACAGACAGGAACGGAGAGAGATGAGAAGCATCAATCATTAGTTTTTCGTTGTGACACCTTGGTTGTTCATTGATTGCTGTAAAGCCAGCAGCCAGGGCCACTATCAGAGCAGCCTGGCCCATGCAGGTTCGCATTGGATTCGGACAGTCGGTAAAGAAACAACGGAGCCACAAACTGGTGGGCCATAGTCTTTAATCCTAGCTTGCACCAGGCGGGCAAGTAAAAACATACACTGGGCTCTAAAACCCACTCACATTCAGTGCTCACAAAGCCACTGACTTATCCGAGTTTCCTAGAATCAAAGGTTTCTAGCTCACTAGCCTTATTCTCCTCAGTTCCCCATCTCCTTCCTTCTCCAGCGTCAAACTGCACAAACTGGCCTCTCACTCAATACTCTGCCATCTTGGCTGCTTCTCCTGGCCTCATGGCCTCTTTCTGCTTTCTGCTCTGCTCCCTCTGCTCTCTCATGCTAATCTCAGGAACCAAGAGCACAAGCTCCCGCTCTATCCCCATTTTATAGTGTAGAAATCCAAACCCTTAATCCAATATACAAAACAGGAAGTCTCTAATACAAAGTCACTTCTCCGAGGCATGATTGGATTGTACCACCCCACATCAAAACGGGTGGGAAAGGCTTAATCCCAAAACCAAGCCCCAGGCTACAAGGATTCTGCCTGCCCACAGAGACACACATTAATATCACCTGGGCAATGGCCTCCACGTGGGCAGCGCCACTTTAACAAAGTGAGCATAATACATTTTATCTGCCCAACAATTGCTTTCTCATATGTGCCTTGACTGTGGGCCTTCAGCAGACCAAGTAACCCCTTGCTTGAGCCAGTGACCTTGGGTCCAAGCTGGTGAGCTTTTGCTCAAACCAGATGAGCGCGCACTCAAGCTGGCAACCTTGGGGTCTCGAACCTGGGTCCTCGGCATCCCAGTTTGATGCTCTATCCACTGCGCCACCGCCTGGTCAGGCAATAAAATGTTTTTTTTATTTATGATATTGTTTACTTCAATTTATTTTTGTCTTTTTTAATGGTATAAAAGTTGGTCACCTTAATAATAACCAAGATATGAAAGCAACCTAAGTGTCCATAAATAGATAAATGGATAAAGAAGTGGCACACGGCCTGACCAGGTGGTGGCGCAGTGAATAGAGTGTCGGACTGGGATGCAGAAGGACCCAGGTTCGAGACCCAAGGTTGCCAGCTTGAGCGCGGGCTCATTTGGCTTGAGCCAAATAAAGCTCACCAGCTTGGACCCTAGGTCGCTGGCTTGAGCAAGGGGTTACTTGGTCTGCTGAAGGCCCGCGGTCAAGGCACATATGAGAAAGCAATCAATGAACAACTAAGGAGTCCAAATGAAAAACTGATGATTGATGCTTCTCATCTCTCTCCGTTCCTGTCTGTCTGTCCCTGTCTATCCCTCTCTCTGACTCTCTCTCTGTCCCTGTAAAAAAAAAAAAAAAAAAAAAGAAGTGGCACATGTATATAACGGAATATGACTTAGCCACAAAAAAGAATGAAATCTTGCTTGACCAGGTGATGGCACAGTGGATAGAGTGTTGGCCTGAGATGCTGAGGACCTAGGTGCAAAATCCTGAAGTTGCTGGCTTAAGCGTAGGATCATAGACATGACCCCATTGTCACTGGCTTGAAGCCCAAGGTTGCTGGCTTGAGCAAGGGGTCACTCGCTCTGTTGGAGCCCCCTTGGTCAAGGCACATATGAGAAAGCAATCAATGACCAACTAAGGTGCCATAATGAAGAATTGATACTCTTGCTAAAAAAAAAAGAAAAAAAAAAAGAAGAATGAAATCTTGCCCTCCAAACAACATGGATAAATGTAGAAGGTATTGTGCCAGTAAAATAAGTCAAACAGGGAAAAACAAATACATATGATTTCACTTCTATGTGAAATTTAAAAACAAAACAAAAAAATGAACAAGCAAAAACAGACTCATAAATACAGAGAACTTTTTTTTTTTTACAGAGACAGAGAGAGAGTCAGAGGGATAGACAGGGACAGACAGGATCGAAGAGATAAGAAGCATCAATCATTAGTTTTTCTTTGCACGTTGCAACAACTTAGTTGTTCATTGATTGCTTTCTCATATGTGCCTTGACCGTGAGCCTTCAGCAGACTGAGTAACCCCTTGCTTGAGCCAACGACCTTGGGTCCAAGCTGGTGAGTTTTTGCTCAAACCAGATGAGCCCGCGCTCAAGCTGGCGACCTCGGGGTCTCGAACCTGGGTCCTCGGCATCCCAGTCCAATGCTCTATACACTGCGCCACCGCCTGGTCAGGTTATACAGAGAACATTTTGATGGTTGCCAGATGGAAGGGAGTTGGGGGGATGAGTGAAAAAAGTAAGGGATTAAGAACAAATTGGTAGTTACAGAACAGTCATGGGAATGTGAAGTACAGCATAGGGAATATAGTCAATAATATTATAATAAAACTATGCATGGTGTCAGATCACTAATAGATTTATCAGGGTGGTCACTTCATGCTAAATAAATGTCTAGTCACTCACTATGTTTGTTGTACACCTGAAACTAATATAATATTGTATATCAAGTGTAACTAAAATATAAAAAATAAATTTTGTAATTATCTTATATATAGCATAATTAGATTGCTAGATATTGTCATCTGTGATAGAACTGTAAGGTATTTTTCCCCTCTGAGAAAGAAGGAAGGGGCCTGAGCCACGAAGTGTGGAATAATAAAAGGCTTTATTGAGTACAGAGTGCTTCTCGTCTGAGGAGGTTCTCTGGTCCTGGGGGGCAAGGGGTGACCCGCGTGGGAGATATTTAAAGGGTCCCTAGGGTGGTTGAGCTATTATGACGTGGTGAAATCTCACTGGCTGATGGAGGTGTTGCTCTTTTCCAAAAGGCTCTTGGGAAGATTCTTTTGGCGCACTTGGTTGTGGGCGGTCCTTGCCAAAGTTTTTGGGAGGGCCTGAGTTCCCCACATGACCATCCCCCATTATCCACTGACCTTACAAGAACATTAAGACAAAGTTAACTAAAACAAAACCAAACCAAACCAAACCCCGCCTGACCAGGCGGTGGTGCAGTGGATAGAGCGTTGGACTGGGATGCGGAAGACCCAGGTTCAAGACCCTGAGGTCACCGGCTTGAGCACAGGCTCATCTGGTTTGAGTAAGGCTCACCAGCTTGGACCCAAGGTCGCTGGCTTGAGCAAGGGGTTACTCGGTCTGCTGTAGCCCCACAGTCAAGGCACATATGAGAAAGCAATCAATGAACAACTAAGGTGTTGCAATGAGAAACTAATAATTGATGTTTCTCATCTCTCTTCGTTCCCGTCTGTCTGTCCCTATCTATCCCTCTCTCTGACTCTCTCTCTGTCTCTGTAAAACAAACAAAAACCCCAAAGCGCCTGACTAGGCGGAGGTGCAGTGGATAGAGCATTGGACTGGGATGCGTAGGACCCAAGTTTGAGACCCCGAGGTCGCCAGCTTGAGCATGGACTCATCTGGTTTGAGCAAGGCTCACCAGCTTGAGCTCAAGGTCGTTGGCTTGAGCAAGGGGTCGCTCCGTCTGCTGTAGCCCCCCCACCAAGGCACATATGAGAAAGCAATCAATGAACAACTAAGGTGCTGCAACGAAGAATTGATGCTTCTCATCTCTCTCCCTTTCTGTCTGTCTGTCCCTATCTATCCATCTCTTTGACCCTCTCTGTCTCTGTCACACAAAAAAAAAAACCACACCCAAAAAACAAAACAAAAAAATCCCCCCAAAGCCTGCCACCTGCCTGTCTGGAGTGTTGTGGGTCAAATAAATTTGCAAATATGATGTATATGTTTGCTCACTTATAGTTTACATTGGGTGTGGGAGACAGCTTAAGGCAGTGGTCGGCAAACTTACTAGTCAACAG
This sequence comes from Saccopteryx bilineata, assembly GCF_036850765.1. Classification (NCBI taxonomy): domain Eukaryota; kingdom Metazoa; phylum Chordata; class Mammalia; order Chiroptera; family Emballonuridae; genus Saccopteryx; species Saccopteryx bilineata. The sequence continues at coordinate 377,742,407 of NC_089491.1, forward strand.
AGCCAAATATTAACAGTATAATGATTGAAATTTAACCCCCAAAGCCTGCCGCCTGCCAGTCTGGAATGGTGTGGGTCAAATAAGTTTGCAAATATGATGTATATGTTTGCTCACTTATAGTTTACATTGGGTGTGGGAGACAGCTTAAGGCAGTGGTCGGCAAACTTACTAGTCAACAGAGCCAAATATTAACAGTATAATGATTGAAATTTAACCCCCAAAGCCTGCCGCCTGCCAGTCTGGAATGGTGTGGGTCAAATAAGTTTGCAAATATGATGTATATGTTTGCTCACTTATAGTTTGCATTGGGTGTGGAAGACAGGCTATAAGCAGGCAAGGTCCTTATAGCCTACGGCTTAGTTTTAAGACTTTCCTACCCTTTTAATATTTATACTAAGATCTTCTCAACACTAAACTTTTCCCCACACCCTTGACTGTTGCATGATGTGGGGTGGTGCACTCTTCTGAGGAATCCCATTTATGTCTCAGATAAGTGACTTTGTATCATAGACTTCCTTATTTGTATATTGGCTTAAAGGTTTTTATTTCTACACTATAAAATGGGGCAGACTGGAGGCTTGCTCTCTTGGTTCCTGAAATTAGCATTGCAAGGAGAGGCAGCCAAGATGGTGGAGTGCTGAAGGAGAACCCAGTTTGTGCAGAGTTTGTGCAGAGAGAAAGAGATTGTTGTAAAGTACCATACCCCAAAATGTTGTAAAGTACCGTACCTTACCTCACTTCTGCGAGTTTATGTAGAGACACCAAGTCCAAATGAATTTGAAGGTTTTTTTTTTTTTTTTTTTCTGAAGCTGGAAACGGGGAGAGACAGTCAGACAGACTCCCGCATGTGCCCGACTGGGATCCACCCGGCACGCCCACCAAGGGCAACGCTCTGCCCACCAGGGGGCGATGCTCTGCCCCTCCAGGGCATCGCTCTGCAGAGACCGCCATTCCCAGTGCCCGGGCCATCTCTGCTCCAATGGAGCCTCAGCTGTGGGAGGGGAAGAGAGAGACAGAGAGGAAGGAGGGGGGGGTGGTGGAGAAGCAAATGGGCGCTTCTCCTATGTGCCCTGGCTGGGAATCGAACCTGGCTCCTCCGCACGCCAGGCCGACGCTCTACCGCTGAGCCAACCAGCCAGGGCTGAATTTAAAGGGTTTTATTAAAAGGAGGAGATTTATTAATATGTTGGCCACATATGACTAGCACAGGGCATAGCAGACCCAAATTGTGCAGCCCCAAGTAGATTTCAGAGGCTGGTTATATACCCTTTGACTACATACAGGTTGGGGGGAGCATGACATCATGATATAATTATTAACAAGATTAACATTTGTCTAGGGGATTTACAAAGAACGTTAAAACTTTCAAGGTAATACAATCAAAGACATTCACAAATCTTTTGGTATCTATCTCTCCTCCTTTGCCTAGAGCAGGGGTCGGGTTGCAGGGGTGGGGGTGGGAGAGGCTGGAGCCAATCACAGCTGTCCTCTGGGACAACACCAAATTTTTATTGGATAATGCATAATGTACATGGGCCGTTGTGAGGTCAGGAAGTAAATTTCCCTCCTTTTAATCAAGTAGTCAGCTAGCTAATTGCAGAAACACTTTTGACGAAGAAGATGGCTAAAAGAAAAAAAAGACGGATGGCTAAAAGAAAAAAAAGATGAGGAGTATCATACTTTTCAGCAGGAATGGACAGAGGAATTCACCTTCGTGGAGAGAGCAGATTCTGCAGTGTGTCTAATATGCAATGATAAAATTGCATCGATGAAACAGTCAAATATAAAGCAGCACTTCGACACACGCCATACTACATTTGCATCGAAATGTCCAGCAGGGGACAGCAGGAAGAAAGCATGTCAAGAGCTACTGTGCAGAGTGCAAGCTAGTCAGCAGCAACTCCGTGTTTGGACCCAACAAGGTGCCTGGAATTCGGCTAGCTTTGCTGGTGCTTTAGCAATTGTGAGAAACGGAAAGCCATTCACAGATGGGGAGTATCCAAAACATTCATGCTTGATGTTGCCAATGAACATTTTGATGACTTTTCGGATAAAGACAAGATAATCAAACGAATAAAAGACATGCCTCTGTCGGCAAGAACTGTTCACGATTGTACCATCATGATGGCAAATCAAATTGAGGCAACACAAGTGAAGGACATAAATGCAGCACCATTCTTTTCTCTCGCTTTGGATGAGTCAACAGACGTAAGCCATTTATCCCAGTTCAGCATGATTGCAAGGTATGCTGTCGGTAACACACTCCATGAGGAAAGTCTTGCTGTTTTGCCTATGAAAGAGACAACAAGAGGGGAGGATTTATTCAAGTCTTTCACTGAGTTCGCTAAAGAAAATCTACTGATGGATAAACTTATCTTGGTGTGTACTGATGGTGCTCCGTGCATGGTGGGGAAAAACAGAGGATTCGTAGTGCTTCTTTGTGAACATGAAAAGAGACCCATCCTAAGTTTTCACTGCATCCTACATCAGGAGGTGCTTTGTGCTCAGATGTGTGGCGAGCAGCTTGGTGAGGTGATGTTGCTGGTCATTCGGGTGGTCAACTTTATTGTTTCTTAAGCTTTAAATGATCACCAGTTTAAACCACTGCTGGAAGAAGTTGGGAATAATTATCTTGGTCTGCTTCTGCACAGCAATGTGCGTTGGTTGTCAAGAGGGAAGGTGCTCAGCCATTTCGCGGCTAGTCTTAGCGAAATCTGGACTTTTTTTGAAATGAAAAATGTCGAGCATCCTGAGTTAGCTAACACTGAGTGGCTCCTGAATATCTCGTGGACATGACTGAACATCTGAACCAGCTCAATGTGAAAATGCAAGGCGTTGGAAATTCTTATCTCTTCAACAAGCAGTGTTTGCATTTGAAAACAAGCTGGAACTCTTCATCCTCGACATTGAAACAGGTCGTTTACTACACTTTGAAAAACTGACAGAGTTTAAAGATGCATGCACAGAAAGTGTCCCTGCTCAACATCTTGATCTCCAGCAGCTAGCAGGCTTCACATCTAATCTCCTGCAGTAATTCAAAGTGCGCTTTGGAGAATTTCGTGAGTGCACTCGTCTTTTTAAGTTCATCACCCATCCACACGAGTGTGCAGTGGACAGTGCCGGCCTGAGTTACATCCCCAGTGTCTCCATCAGAGATTTTGAGCTATAAGCTGCTGACCTGAAGGCCTCAGACATGTGGGTGAATAAATTCAAGTCACTGAATGAAGATTTAGAAAGACTTGCATGACAGCAAGCAGAATTGGTGAGCAAACACAAGTGGGGAGAAATGAAGAAACTTCAACCCATGGACCAGCTGATTGTCAAAACTTGGAATGCGCTTCCCATCACATACCACACACTGCACCGTGTGAGTATTGCTGTACTGACAATGTTTGGCTCTACTTATGCATGTGAGCAGTCTTTCTCACATCTAAAGAACGTTAAGAGTAACCTACGATCACATTTAACGGATGGAAGTCTCAACGTCTGCATGAAGCTTAACCTCACCATGTTTCAACCAGACTACAAAGCCATCAGCAAAACCATGCAGCACCAGAAGTCTCATTAATGGTAAGAAGTACTTTATTCATCATTGGTTAGCAACAGCATAACAACATTATTAAAAAGAATTCAGAGCCCTGGCCGGTTGGCTCAGCGGTAGAGCATTGGCCTAGCGTGCGGAGGACCCGGGTTCGATTCCCAGCCAGGGCACACAGGAGAAGCGCCCATTTGTTTCTCCACCCCTCCGCCGCGCTTTCCTCTCTGTCTCTCTCTTCCCCTCCCGCAGCCAAGGCTCCATTGGAGCAAAGATGGCCCGGGCACTGGGGATGGCTCTGTGGCCTCTGCCTCAGGCGCTAGAGTGGCTCTGGTCACAACATGGCAACGCCCAGGATGGGCAGAGCATTGCCCCCTGGTGGGCAGAGCATTGTCCGCCCCATGGTGGGCGTGCCGGGTGGATCCCGGTCGGGCGCATGCGGGAGTCTGTCTGACTGTCTCTCCCTGTTTCCAGCTTCAGAAAAATGAAAAAAATAAAAAAAATAAAAAAAAAATAATTCAGAGACTTACTGTACTTTAAAAGTGTTGGTCTTACATAAAATGAACACATTTATTTGTATTTAGTGTTAAACATATTGTATGGCTTTCATGGAATTACATTTTAAAATATGTGGTGTTCACGGCTCTCTCAGCCAAAAAAGTTCCTGACCCCTGGCCTAGAGGTACACGTTAATCTCAGGATTCCAGGAAGGGAGGGAGAGCCAAAATCAGTGTAGGGTGGTGTAAAGCCAGGAGCTACGGCCAGGGGCACCATCAGAGCAGCCTGGTCCATGCAGGTTCGCATTGGATTCGGACAGTCGGCAAAGAAACAGTGGAGCCAAAAACTGGTGGGCCATAGTCCTCAACCCTAGCTTTGCACCCGGCGGGCAAGCAAAAACACACACTGGGCTCCAAAACCCAGTCACATTCAGTGCTCACAAAGCCACTGACTCATCCGAGTTTCCTAGAATCAAAGGTTTCTAGCTCACCAGACTTATTCACCTCTGCTCCCCATCTCCTTTCCTTATCCCAGATACAAACTCTACACAAACTGGCATCTCACTCAGCACTCCGCCATCTTGGCTGCTTCTCCTGGCCTCCTCCACGTGGCCTTACTCTGCTCTCCTCTGCTCTCTCTTCTAATCTCAGGAACCAAGAGCCCAAGCTCCCACTTCGTCCCCATTTTATAGTGTAGCAATCCAAACTCTTAATCCAATATACAAAACAGGGAAGTCTCTAATACAAAGTCACTTCTCTGAGGCATGATTGGATTGTACCGCCCTACATCAAAAAGGGTAGGAAAGGCTCAATCCCAAAACCAAGCCTCAGGCTACAACAATTCTCAGCACACATTAATATCACCTGGGCAACGGCCTCTTTAACAAAGTGAGCATAATACATTTTATCTGCCCAACAGGTGGTATGTAAATTCTGTCTCTTTTTGAAAGGGAAAGGAAGTTCTTCAGATACCCTTAATCCTTTCAGAGAACTAAACCTAAATGACCCAGTTGTCCTTGTAAGTCAGGAGACTTCTATATCCTTCTCCCTCCATTTTCCAAAGAAAGTACAGGACAGAGAGCCTGACTTTTCCTCTTTAAAATGGTGCTGCCAATACTAAGTTTTACAGTTCTTTGGCATCTTACCACAAGGTGAGGAGCAAAGGTGAATAAGGCTGGTAGAGTCTTTGATTTTAGGAATACTAGAATGAGTCAGTAGCTTTGTGAGCGCTGAATGAGTGGTTTTGGAGCCTAGTGTGTGTATTTTCTCACCTGCCAGGTGCAAGCTAGGATTAAAGGTAATGGCCCAGCAGTTCTTGGCTCCGTTGTTTCATTACCATCTGTTCGAGTTCAATGAGAACCTGCATGTGAATGGCCACAGTGGCAGCCCCTGGCCATACAGTGGTCTGCTTCTTTCTTTGGCCTTTCCTTGCCCTCCCAGCACCAGTGTTTTTGATCCTTACGTCAGTCCTCTGAGCAGTTGACCCCCATCTCCTTTTTTATTTCAACATACATTATTGAACACCAGTAAGGACTGGATTTGGAGAGGAGGCAGGTCTAGTGACTATGTGGGTGAGAAAATCTTACCATTCAATGCAATCGTTCATTCAATCAATGATTAGTGCCTATTCTGAGCAGTCCTGCACAAAGCTCTGGGAAAAGAAAAATGAATAGACATAGACGCATTCTTTTTGAGCCTGGAAGTGGCTATCAGGCACTAATACTTTGGTAGAGTATCAGAAATCATTTGACTTCTTTCTTCTCTGAGTGCCTGTTGGTCAAATAAGTTTGTAAATATGATATATATGTTTGCTCGCTTGTGATTTATATTGGGTGTGGGGGACAGGCTATAAGCAGGCCAGGTCGTTGTAGCCTAAGGTTTGGTTTTAGGACTAAGCTTTTCCCCACACCCTTGACTGATTGTATGATCTGGGTGGTGCACTCTCATGAGGAATCCAATTATGCCTCAGATAAGTGACTTTGTATCAGAGATTTCCTTGTTTGTATATTGGATTAAGGGTCTTGGGTTTTCTACTCTATAAAGTGGGACAGACCAGGAGCTTGCTCACTCAGTTCCTGCTATCAGGATTGCAGGGGCTTCCCTGATCCCTTATCCTTCATGGGAAAAGCTGGTTTTCTGCTTTTCCCTTGTCTTCTTTTGTGGTTTGCCTGTCTTGGTGAGACACCAATAAATAGGATGGCCCACCATCCTCCGACTCCGCTGTTTCTTTACCATCTGCCCGAACCCAATGGTAACCTGCATGGGCCAGGCGGCTGCTTTGATAGTGACAGCCATGGCTCCTGGCCTTACAGTACCCCTCCTTTTGGCTGAGGGCATTATTTTAATTGGACCAGGATATAAAACTGGCTTAATCTGTCTTTCAGGACCACCTTCCAGAAAGCTCAGATATGTTCCAGGTCATGCAGCTGAGTTCCCTGTGGCCCACTTGAAACTTCTCCCACAATGGACAAGTAAAGAAGAGCCCAATTGTTAAGGATAAAGAATTTGGCTTTTGGCTCAACGACACCAGTCCCAGCTGGGAATGACTGGGGTGATCAAGCACAGAAGAGATTCAATTACATAAGAACTGACCAACTTGTCAAAGTGACAGCCAGAAATGGGTCAGCAACCCATTCACCCCAGGGAGAAGTAGAGGTCTTGGCATGGTGACAACCCTAGGCATAGCAGCCAACCCTAGTGAAAAAGTCTGAGTCATCCACTGGGAGAGGCTACCCTCCAGCTGACTCCAGACAGTGCCTGGAGTGTGACGGGCTCAGACCTGGCCACCCTCAGGGCTCCAGGTTGTCTTGAAGGGCCATTTCTTTTCTATTTCTCAGGGCAGCAGGGAACAGTCTGCTTAGCTCTGCATTTTTTAAAAAAGAATTTATTTATTCATTTTAGACAGAGGGGGGGAGAGAGAGAGAAGGGAGAGGGAAGCGGGGAGGAGCAGGAAGCATCAACTCCCATATGTGCCTTGACCAGGCAAGCCCAGGGTATCGAACCAGCAACCTCAGCATTCCAGGTTGATGCTTTATCCACTGTGCCACTGTAAAGCCAGTAGCCAGGGCATATGTGCCTTGACCAGGCAAGCCCAGGGTATCGAACCAGCAACCTCAGCATTCCAGGTTGATGCTTTATCCACTGCGCCACTGTAAAGCCAGTAGCCAGGGCCACTACTATAGCCGCCTGGCCCATGCAGGTTCGCATTAGATTCAGACAGTCGGTAAAGAAACAATGGAGCCCCAAACTGGTGAGCCATCATCTTTAATCCTAGCTTGCACCCAGCGGGCAAGTAAAAACACACACTGGGCTCCAAAACCCACTCACATTCAGTGCTCACAAAGCTACTGACTTATCCAAGTTTCCTAGAATCAAAGGTTTCTAGCTCACCAGACTTATTCACCTCTGTTCCCCATCTCCTTCCTTCTCCCTGCACAAACTCTGCACAAACTGGCTTCTCACCCGACACTATGCCATCTTGGCTGCTTCTCCTGGCCTCCTCCACGTGGCCTTTCTCTGCTCTCCTTTCTGCTCTCTCCTCTAATGATAATCTCAGGAACCGAGAGAACAAGCTCCCGTTCTGCCCCCATTTTATAGTGTAGAAATCAAAACCTTTAATCCAATATACAAAATAGGGAAGTCTCTAATACAAAGTCACTTATCTGGGACATGATGGGATTGTACCACCCCACATTAAAAAGGGTGGGAAAGGTTTAATCCCAAAACCAAGCCCCAGGCTACAAGGATCCTGCCTGCCCACAGCCCACCCCCAACACACAATATCACCTGGGCGACAGCCTCCATGTGGGCAGCGCCATCTTTAACAAAGTGAGCATAATATATTTTATCTGCCCAACAACCACCACAGGTCAGGCTAGCTCTGCATCTTGACACCCGAAGACTACAGCGTGTGGCTGCCATGGGGAGCTGGTGTTAGCAAATCCTTACTTAGCTAACTTTCCTTTTCTGCCAATGACCCTCAGACCAGGCAGAGGCACTCACAATCACAGAAATTCATCTTGAAACTGAAATCACAATTCATAACACTTCCATAAGGCAGATGATAAGGTTGAATTAACCTTATCTCCACTTCAGAGCCTCAAGAGTTTCCCATTAGATAAAGCTGGTGAGGCAGGGTGCACAGTGGAGCCAGCACTGACGAGGCTTAATGACACAACTCCTGGGTGCAAGTCCTCGCTCTATTGCTGGCCATGAAAGTTTAAACAAGTTGTGAATCCCTCCCTCCCTCCCTCCCTTCCTTCCTTTCTTTCTCTCTCTCTCTGTTGGGCAGATAAAATGTATTATGCTCACTTTGTTAAAGTGGCGCTGCCCACGTGGGGGCCATTGCCCAGGTGATATTAATGTGTGTTGAGAATCGTTGTAGCCTGAGGCTTGGTTTTGGGATTAAGCCTTTCCCACCCTTTTTGCTGTGGGGTAGTACAATCCAATCATACCTCAGAGAAATGACTTTGTATTAGGGACTTCCCTACTTTGTATATTGGATTAGAGGTTGTGAAGCTACAATATAAAGTGGGGGCGGAACGGGAGTTGGTGCTCTTGGTTCCTGAGATTATCATTAGAAGAGAGAGCAGAGGAGAGCAGAGAAAGGCCACGTGGAGGAGGCCAGGAGAAGCAGCTAAGATGGTGGAGTGCTGAGTGAGATGCCAGTTTTGTGTAGAGTTTGTATCTGGGATAAGGAAGGAGATGGGGAACTGAGGAGAATAAGGCTGGTGAGCTAGAAACCTTTGATTCTAGGAAACTCGGATAAGTCAGTGGCTTTGTGAGCACTGAATGCGACTGGGTTTTGGAGCCCAGTGTGTATTTTTACTTGCCCGCTGGGTGCAACTAGAATTAAAGACTATGGTCCATCAGTTTTTGGCTCCGCTGTTTCTTTACCGACTGTCCGAATCCAATGCGAACCTGCATAGGCCAGAAGGCTGCTGTGATGGTGGTGGCCCTGGCTCTGGCTCCTGGCTTTACACTCTCTCTCTCTCTCTCTTTCTGTTACTTCTTTCTTTCTATCTCTCTCTTTCTTTCTTTCTTTCTTTCTTTCTTTCTTTCTTTCTTTCTTTCTTTCTTTCTTTCTTTCTTTCTTTCTTTCTTTTTTTTTGTATTTTTCTGAAGTTGGAAACGGGGAGAGACAGTCAGACAGACTCCCGCATGCGCCCGACCGGGATCCACCCGGCACGCCCACCATGGGGCAACGCTCTGCCCACCAGGGGGCGACGCTCTGCCCCTCCAGGGCGTCGCTGGTCGCGACCAGAGCCACTCCAGCGCCTGGGGCAGAGGCCAAGGAGCCATCCCCAGCGCTTGGGCCATCTTTGCTCCAATGGAGCCTTGGCTGCGGGAGTGGAAGAGGAAGGAGGGAGGGGGTGGAGAAGCAAATGGGCTCTTCTCCTATGTACCCTGGCCGGGAATCGAACCCAGGTCCCCCACACTCTAGGCCCACGCTCTACCGCTGAGCCAACCAGCCAGGGCTCTTTCTTTCTTTCTTTCTTTCTTTCTTTCTTTCTTTCTTTCTTTCTTTCTTTCTTTCTTTCTTTCTTTCTTTCTTTCTTTCTTTCTCTCTTTCTCTCTTTCTCTCTTTCTCTCTTTCTCTCTTTCTCTCTTTCTTTCTTTCTTTCTTTCTTTCTTTCTTTCTTTCTTTCTGTTGGGCGGATAAAGTGTATTATGCTCACTTTGTTAAAGATAACACAAGGAGGCCGTCACCCAGGTGATATTAATGTGTGTTGGGGTGGGCTAAAGGCAGGCAGAATCCTTTAGCCTGGGGCTTGGTTTTGGGATTAAGCCTTTCCTACCCTTTTTGATGTAGGGCGGTACAATCCTATCATGCCTCAGAGAAGTGACTTTGTATTAGAGACTTCCCTATATTGTATATTGGATTAAGGGTTTGGATTTCTACACTATAAAATGGGAACGGAGCGGGAGTTTGCGCTCTTGGTTCCTGAGATAATCATTAGAAGAGAGAGCAGAGGAGAGCAGAGAAAGGCCACGTGGAGGAGGCCAGGAGAAGCAGCCAAGATGGCGGAATGTTGAGTGAGAAGCCAATTTGGGCAGAGTTTGTATCTGGGATAAGGAAAGGATATGGGGAACAGAGGTGAATAAGTCTGGTGAGCTAGAAACATTTGATTCTAGGAAACTCGGATAAGTCAGTAGCTTTGTGAGCACTGAATGTGAGTGGGTTTTGGAGCCCAGTGTGTATTTTTACTTGCCCGCCGGGTGCAAAGCTAGAATTAAAGACTATGGCCCATCAGTTTTTGGCTCCGCTGTTTCTTTACCGACTGTCCGAATCCAATGCGAACCTGCATAGGCCTGGCTGCTCGGATGGTGGCCTTGGCCTTGCCTGCTGGCTCTACACTTTCTTTCTTTCTTTCTTTCTTTCTTTCTTTCTTTCTTTCTTTCTTTCTTTCTTTCTTTCTTTCTTTCTTTCTTTCTTTTCTTTCTTCTTCCTTTCTTTTTTCTTCTTTTCCTAGTGAGAGGAGGGGAGATAGAAAGACAGACTCCTGCATGCACCCAACTGGGATCCCCTATCTGGGCAGATGCTTTGGCCATTTGGGGCCATCCTAACAACTAGGCTATTTTTAGCACCTGATGTGGAGCCTGGAGCTATCCTCTACAGCCAGAGGCAATGTGCTAGACCAATCCAGCCATGGCTGCAGGAGGGGAAGTAAGAGAAAGAGAAAAGGGAGAGGGGAAGGGATGGAGAAGCAGATGGTCACTTCTCCTGCGTGCCCTGACTGGGAATCAAACCTGAAACATCCACACTCTAGACAGTGGAGCCAACCAACCAGGGTGAATCTTTTATCTCTTTAAAAAATTTTCTTTTAAAGATTTTATGATATTTATTGATTTTAGAGAAAAGAGGTGGGGAAGGGCAGGACATTTTGTTGCTTCCCATATGTGCCTTGACTAGGCAAGCCCAGGGTTTCAAACTGGGGACCTCAGTGTTTCAGGTCGCCATTTTATCCACTGTGCCACCACAGGTCAGGCAAAATATTTCATAAGTTGGATCTTCACACTTGTGAAGTGTTATTAGGATGGTTGAATTAAGAAGGAAAACCCTTTGTGAGCACTGAGGTCATTTTACTACATGGACATGGTAAGTACAATGCTTTGCTGAGTAGTGTTGTCCAGGAAAGCATAACATCCTTCTTAGGACTATTACTAGAAAAGAATCATCTGCAGTTGCTACTTCAGAGCTCCCCTGAGCAGGATTTCTCTTTTCTGCTGGCTGCCGAGGGGCTGAGCTGTATCTGGGGCTCACTGCACCGAGGCTGCAGGTCCCTCTGGCATTTCTTTCTACTACTTCCCTGACTTAACAGGTTCCGTTGATGTTTCTCATTATTTACACTGCCTTGTATTTTATGCATCTCTGTCTTAAATTCTTTTAGGAAAAAAAAATTCTTTTAGGGACAAAGCAAGATATAATTAATTACACACATAGAAATACTGGCTATTTTGCATGCCATTGCTTTGTCTACTTTAAAAAAATGTCAAGTTTGCGACTTAGACTGGGTCATAGTAAATATATAGCAAAATACATTTATTGAGATGTGTACTTGAGATGAACTACAGGAAAGTGTTCAACACCGTGCGGGGCTGGTGAAAAGGGTCCTACAAATGCTAATTTCATCAGAAATTCACCAGACTTTTCCAGGCACAAAGGCATTACAGGCAGCACAGATCTGTTAAAAGGATTCAACCCACTCCAGCTTTCCTCACATTTTTGCCCAAACAGTTTTGGTAAATGTAAAGCCAGTAGCCACACCACCATCACAGCCGCCTGGCCCATGCAGGTTCACATTAGATTTGGACAGACAGTAATGAAACAACGGAGCCAAGAACTGGTGGGCCATTAGCTTTAATCCTAGCTTGCACCTGGCGGGCAAGTAAAAACACACACTGGGCTCCAAAACCCACTCATTCAGTGTTCACAAAGCCACTGACTCATCCGAGTTTTCTAGAATCAAAGGGTCCTAGCTCACCAGACTTAATCACCTCTGTTCCCCATCTCCTTCTCCTTGCACAAACTCTGCACAAACTGGCTTCTTTCTCCTTTAGCATTCTGCCATCTTGGCTGCTTCTCCTCTCCTCCATGTAGCCTTTATCTGCTCTCCTTTCTCTGCTCTCTCCTCTAATGCTAATCTCAGGAACCCAGAGAGCAAGCTCCCGCTCTGCCCCACTTTATAGTGTAGAAACCAAAACCTTTAATCCAATATACAAATAAGAAAGTCTCTGATACAAAGTCACTTATCTGAGGCATAATGGGATTCCTCATGAGAGTGCACCTCCCCACATCAAAAAGGGTGGGCTGACCTGTGGTGGCGCAGTGGATAAAGCGTTAACCTGGAAATGCTGAGGTCGCCGGTTCAAAACCCTGGGCTTGCCTGGTCAAGGCACATATGGGAGTTGGTGCTTCCAGCTCCTCCCCCCTTCTCTCTCTCTGTCTCTTCTCTCTCTGTCTCTCCCTCTTCTCTGTAAGATGAATAAATTAAAAAAAAGAAAGGGTGGGAAAGGCTTAGTCCCCAAACCAAGCCCCAGAATACAAGGATCCTGCCTGCCCACAGCCCGCCCCCAACACACATTAATATAATCATGCCCATCCCAAGCAAGAAGGGCAACCAATACCATCACCTGGGCGACAGGCTTTCACGTGGGCAGCGCCATCTTTAACAAAGTGAGCATAATATATTTCATCTGCCCAACAGTAAAGTAGGGGGTGAAATAAAGTGTGGAGGTGGGGCAAAGTCTGAATTTGGTGAACCTAAGTGTGAGGGGCATGGGGACTGGAGGAAGGACGAGGATCTGAGGCTCGTGCACAGCAGACACAGTGGTGAAGGAAAGTGAGGGTACAGGAAGCAACCACTATGAGTTGATGCTTTATGCTTCTCCTCCTCTTTCTCTCTCTCCCTCTCTCCTCGCTCTAAAATCAGTAAATAAAATCTAAAATAATAATAATAATAATAATAAAGCCTGACCTGTGGTTGCGCCTTGGATAAAGTGTGGACCTAGAACACTGAGGTTGTGGGTTCGAAACCCTGGTCCTTTTGGGTCAAGGCACATACAGGAAGTAACTACTATGAGTTGATGCTTCCAGCTTCTTCCTCCTCATTCTCTCTCTCCCTCTTTCTCACTCTCTCTAAAAATCAATAAATGAAATCTAAAAAAAAAAAAAAAAAAGTAAGAAGGAAAGGAAGGGATCGTGATGGTGGAAAACTATTAGAGGTGGGCACAGGGATTTTGTTGTTGTTTTCAGGGATTACCCACCGAGGAGAAGAGGTCCCAGCTAGAGGTTAGGAGTTCTGGCGAGCAGCGCAGGAGCCGGCAGGCAGGGGTCCAGCAGGGTGCGCACCGGGTTCAAAGCGCGGTGCGCGGACCGGCTCTGGCAGCTTGGAGAGGGAGAAGGCAGAAGGAAAGCGGGAGTGTCGCCGGGCGCTCCTGGTCGGTGAGGGAGCACGGGCCACGCTCCTTTCCAGCCTCTCCTTGCCCTTGACCATTCAGAGGTGGGTAAACCTCTGAATCCACACCGCCCTCGCAGAGAGGCCCCCTTCTATTAACTCGGACCTCCAAGGCGGTAGAGCCTGGCGGGCTTGGGGCCTCCCGACCATGGCGCAGAAAACGCGGGACTAGCCGTAGGCTGCCGAATCACCCACAGGCGGGTGAAATGGCAGCTCTGGCACTTAGTAGCTAGCTGATCACTCCAGATTGCCTTGTTATAAAATACTGCAATCCGCGGGTTACATAGAGACACCACGTCCAAATGAATTTTTGAGGAGTTTATTAATTAGACGACTACCTACCCAGGGTTCAATCCCAAATTATGTAGAAAGTCCCTACCATTCTGTGGCTGATTTTATAGATCAAATCACGTACCGGTTGGGGAGGGGCTCGTAATCCCTTTGTCTCTAGAGGTATAGTTACTCTCATGACTTTAGGGTGAGTCTGAATATAGGACTTCTTGATTAAGGTACATAAACTTTTTTTCTAAAGGCTTTTAAGAAAAAAAGTGAAAGGATTCTCAGATAAGATCTGTCTTCCTTCCTGTGTAGTTAAATTGATTTATCTGACACAGTTGCCCTTTGCCAAGAGGAGAGAGAGACAGAGAGAGAGAAGGGGGGAGGAGCTGGAAGCATCAACTCCCATATGTGCCTTGACCAGGCAAGCCCAGGGTTTCAAACCGGCGACCTCAGCATTTCCAGGTCGACGCTTTATCCACTGCGCTACCACAGGTCAGGCTTTTCTTCTTCTTCTTCTTCTTCTTCTTCTTCTTCTTCTTCTTCTTCTTCTTCTTCTTCTTCTTCTTCTTCTTCTTCTTCAACAGAGAGAGAGAGAGAGTCAGAGAGAGGGATAGACAGGAACAGACAGACAGGAACGGAGAGATGAGAAGCATCAATCATTTTTTCGTTGCGCGTTGCAACACTTTAGTTGTTCATTGATTGCTTTCTCATATGTGCCTTGACCGTGGGCCTTCAGCAGACCGAGTAACCCCTTGCTTGAGCTAGCGACCTTGGACTCAAGCTGGTGAGCTTTTGCTCAAACCAGATGAGGCCGCGCTCAAACTGGCGACCTCGGGGTCTCGCACCTGGGTCTTCGGCATCCCAATTCGACGTTCTAACCACTGCGCCACTGCCTGGTCAGTCCTGACTTTTCTTCTTTAATATAATGTTGCTGCCTGACCTGTGGTGGCGCAGTGGATAAAACGTCGACCTGGAAATGCTGAGGTTGCCGGTTTGAAACCCTGGGCTTGCCGGGTCAAGGCACATATGGGAGTTGATGCTTCCAGCTCCTTCTCTCCTCTCTCTCTCTCTATCTCTCCCTCTCCTCTCTAAAATGAATGAATAAATAAATTTAAAATGATGTTGCTAATGCTAAGTTTTACAGTCCCTTGGCACCTTATCACAGTCTCATTTTCCCTTTCCTAAAAGGTCGGTCTAATAAGGGCACTCCACTTCTTAGGGCTGGTTGGACGAATAAATGGCACAATGTAAAGAAAGCGTTTAGCGGCAAGTTCGTACTTATATAGTATCATAAACAGGGACTGTGGTCATTATTATCACCATTCCCAGCTCTCCAGGACGTGGGCCAGTTCGCTGGTTGTTCGCCGTGAGGTTTGGTCGTCTCCTAACGACTGTACGATGTTTGGATAGACTGGCGCGGAGCTGCGCTCGCCAAAGACCCAGGAGGTGGGCGGGGGTTGATTGTGACGTAAGGCTTGGGGACCGACCCAAGCTCTCAAAGTCTCCTCCATCGGCCTCACGCCCAGAGAATTTGCTGGCAATGGTGCCAGGGCCGTGCGGTCCGCGAGGTGGCTGCTCGTTTTGGCTCTACCAGCTCGGCCCATCCAAGGCGGCGTGGTTCGCAATGGACGTGTGCGGGTGAGTGTCACCGGAGCGGACAAAAGTGGGAGATCAAATTTGGACAGACCCTTGCACGGTCCGAGAGCTGCCAGGTGCGGGGACCGCGAACACCAGGGCCGGGGGCGGCGAGGGTTGGTCTCTAAATTCAGTCCAATCCCCCCCTCCCCACACGTAGGTGGGCAGCGGGAAGGGGACCGCCTGTCTATGCTGTCGCTGCTCCCCAGGAAACACTGCTTTTCCAGTTGGAAATTTCGACCTGGAGGTTGTTTCTCGTGACCGGGAATGTGGAATGCAGCTTTCGGAGCGCAGGGTTTGTGTCTGTGGGCTTGGAACCGGAGGCTTTCTGACCCAGGGGCCGATCGCCGAGAGGACGTGGGTCCCACTTACCCCGCCTGGGGAGGGGGTGCGACTCTGGACCGTGGAGGAGCTGAGGCTGCGTCCCTTCCGCGGCTTCAGAAAACACCCGAACAGGAAGGGATTTTGGAAAGTCGATTTTCCGCTCGCGCAGAAAGAGCATTTGTTTTTTGTCCCCTAAAGTAGCAGTCTCCAACCTTTTTTGGGCCATGGACCGGTTTAATGTCAGAAAATATTTTCAGCCAGCCTTTAGGGTGGGACGGATAAATGTATCACGTGACCGAGATAACCGTCAAGAGTGAGTGTTAGACCAGGGGTCCCCAAACTTTTTACACAGGGGGCCAGTTTACTGTCCCTCAGACCGTTGGAGGGCCGGACTATAAAAAAAACTATGAACAAATCCCTATGCACACTGCACATATCTTATTTTAAAGTAAAAAAACAAAACGGGAACAAATACAATATTTAAAATAAAGAACAAGTAAATTTAAATCAACAAACTGACCAGTATTTCAATGGGAACTATGCTCCTCTCACTGACCACCAATGAAAGAGGTGCCCCTTCTGGAAGTGCGGCGGGGGCCGGATAAATGGCCTCAGGGGGCCGCATGCGGCTCGCAGGCCATAGTTTGGGGACCCCTGTGTTAGACGGATGTTAACAGAGGGCATCTGGTCATTTTTAAAAAAATAAAACATTGTTCAGACTTAAATATAAATAAAACGGAAATAATGTAAGTTATTTATTCTTTCTCTGTGGACCAGTACCAAGTGGCCCACGGACTGGTACCGGTCCGCGGTGGGGGGGTTGGGGACCACTGCCCTAAGTAGTAGCATAACAATTAATGGGGGAAAGGAGACTTGGAGGTCTACCTTAATGTTTAAAAACTTAGAAGGATCAGAAATATAGTGTGTTCCTTTTTATCCGAAAGTTTCTTTTCTTTGTATTTTTCAAAACTGTAGCAATCATTTAGCACCGACAAAAAAGTCATTGCATGAAAACACGTCTGTGGGATGATGTTTTAGGAGCATCATCTCATAAAATGAAGTATAGTTTGTTCAGAGGGTGAGAGAGAGGAAAAAGGAAGCGGCCCGTGTACCCATCATATGTCCCTGGCTAAGACTTTCTTTCAGCGGTTTCCTTCCCCAACGTTGCCCCACCCCACATTCCTTACCTCGTGACCAGGGAGACCTGGCACCGTGATAGAAAGGGGTGCCAATAAATTCAAAGCCTGCAAGTGCTTGGCAAACTTGACTTTCCGTGCACAATTGGACAGCAGGAATGAATGGTGCACAGAAGGTCTGGGTTTTACCTGATGTTTGCTAACCAGATATGTCTAGCATGTTAAGGCTGCTGGCTGTTGTGACCTTGAGGGAAACTAAAGTTCCGCCTTCCCAAGAAACTTTAAAAAAACTTGCTTTTCCTTCTAAGTTTTCTTTTTCATTAAAAAAAAAAAAAAGTCTGATTTTGAAATGGGTACTTCTGATTTGGTTCTTCCAAGATAATGAGTTGAAGACTGGGGCTGATGGATACACTTCCTAGTCCACTCATGTGCTTATTGGCTTCAGGCTTCGTTCTCCATGTGAATCAACATGGGCATCTCACAACAGGCAGCTGGCTTCCCCAGAGCCAACTATCTGAGAAAGAATGTGCCACCAAGACGAAATGTGACTTTTTCTGTTTGCATATTGGTCACTCAGACCAATGTGTGGGAGGGCTTCTTCTGCTCTCTGCTATTGGCCACATAGGCCAGTGTGGGAAGGAAAAGGTTACACACAAAGATGTGACTACCTTGGAGGCTACGTTGGAGGCTGACTACCACAGGACGTTCGTATCTAGTTTTATGAGTGAGTTGGGCTGTGGTTTTTCTTTCTTATCATATCCTTGTTAGGTTTTGGTAATATGTTTATGCTGTTTCACGAAATAAGTTGGGAGGTGTTCCCTCTTTTCCTATCCTTTGGAAGAATAGGAAGTAAAATGAAAATTAAAAATTGGCATTGTAAGATTATTTAGAACTTTCTATTTTTGCTTGTGCTAGTTTTTGTGAGTTGTATTTGTCTCTAAGAACTTGCTTATTTTCTTTACATTTTCAAGTTTATTTTTTAAAAGATTTTATTTATTGATTTTATTATTATTCATTTTTATTAGAGAGGAAAGAGAGAGAGAACAGAAGGAAGAGCAGGAAGAATCAACTCCCATATGTGCCTTGACCAGGCAAGCCTGGGATTTTGAAATGGCAACCTCAGCATTCCAGGTCGATGCTTTAATTACTGCACCACCACAGGTCAGGCTATTTACTGATTTTAGAGAAAGGAAAGAGAGAGAGAGAAAGGGGGGGAAGGAGCAAGAAGCATCAGCTCATAGTAGTTGTTTCTTGAAGGTGCCTTGACTAGACAAGCCCAGGGTTTCAAGCTGACAACCTCTGCATTCCAGGTCGACACTTTATCCACTGTGCCACCACAGGTCAGGCGCATTTTCTTTCTTTTTAAAACATTTTATAAATATATTCATTTTAGAGAGGAGAGAGAGAGAAAGGAGGGAGGAGTAGGAAGTATCAACTCCCATATGTGCCTTGAGCAGGCAAGCCCAGCATTTTGAACCAGCAACCTCAGTGTTCCAGGTCAATGCTTTAACCACTGCACCACCACAGGTCAGGCCATCAGACACATTTTCAAGTTTATTGGCACAAAACTATTCATTTATATTTTTCTATGACTTCTTTAATGGCTGTAAGGGTCAAGTGATGCCCTCAATGTTCCTGACATTGGTGATCTGTACCTACTCTTATTTTTTCTTGATCCCTCCAATAAACTCATTTAGTTTAAAAAAATTAGACAGCTTTGGATTTCAATGATCCTTTATAATGTGTATTTCCTATCTCATTAATTTCTGCTCTCATTTTTATTATATTCTTTCTACTTCGAGCCCCATTTGTCAATCTTTTTCTAATTTCTGAGATAGATGTTTAGCTTCCTGTCTCTTGGATTTTCTTCTTTTCTAATATAAGCATTCAAAGCCATAAATTTCTCTCTCTCTTTTTTCCCTTTCTGCTTCCCAGATATATTCAGTACAAACTTACACAAACAGGATCCTATCACATACACCATTCTGCAACCTATATACTGTGTTTTTCTTTAAGACGTATTTAATGTCTCATTGGGGGAAGCTGGATGAAGGGTAAATGGGACTTACTGAACTATTTTTTGATACTATAAAAGTTATTTATTCACTATACACAAAATATGTCCCCTATACAAAATGTACATGTAAGTCACTAAGAAGTATTACTTGGTGAACATATTCTCAATTACAGAACATACTAACTAGTAGGAATAATAGCTCTCTGTCTGCCTCAAAATAATCTAATTCTAGCACCCAGAGTCTCTTTTGTATCTCATGTAAAGTTATATACTTCTGGGGAAATTATTTCTCAATACATGTTTGAGGAGGCAGAGCTAACAATTTAATATAACTCTAGTATAATACAGTTGCAGTTCAATAAATCAGTTTATCACAAATCAAAACATCATTTCTCATTATTGGTAATGATGGGATGCAAACAGAAATACCAAAATCTTTTAAATGGTAGGTAACTACAAAATTACTTATCTTTGATAATACTATCAGAGTCTCTTGGGCTTTATAATTACATTCGTCTATAAATGGTGTACAAGTTTGTCACAAAAAATACACCTCAGACAAAACAATGAAGTCATACTGTAATGTTATTCACACGATTGTGCTCAGTAAACATTTACAGAATCAATGAATTTTATATATTTTCTCCCCAATTTCTGCGTAATTTTTGCTCATAGCAAGGGCTCAGTAATTGTTGCTAAATATACTGACTAGAAAAGAGGTGAGAAGAAATGGAACCTCTTAATCGGATGTCCAGTATTATAATTAGATTTAACCTGGGAATGAGTATTTAAAGATGTAAATGACGCATGACAGGCGGATAAATGATCTCAGATGTCAACAAAGCAAACCATTAAGCAGAAAACACTGGCGCTGAGTAAAGGCAAGATTTGTCAACAGCAAATAAAGAACTTATTTTAAGAGATAACCAAGAAGCCTGACCAGGTGGCGCAGTGGATAGAGCGTTGGACTGGGATGCTGAGGACCCAGGTTCGAGACCCCGAGGTCACCAGCTTGAGTGTGGGCTCATCTGGTTTGAGCAAAAGCTCACCAGCTTGGACCCAAGGTCCCTGGCTCGAGCAAGGAGTTACTCAGTCTGCTGAAGGCCCGTGGTCAAGACACATATGAGAAAGCAATCAATGAACAACCAAGGTGTTGCAATGCGCAACGAAAAACTAATAATTGATGCTTCTCATCTCTCCATTCCTGTCTGCCTGTCCCTGTCTATCCCTCTCTCTGACTCTCTCTCTGTCTCCGTAAAAAAAAAAAAAAAAAAAGAGATAACCAAGACAAAATTTAGATGGGACCATACCTTCTCACCTCATTCAGTGTGAGACAGACCAGTAGAGGCACTGCAAGAGACTATGGCTGTCTTCCTTGATATTCAGACATCTTCGTTTCCAGCCATTTATTATGGACCTGTTACCCATGAATCTGTATAAACCTATTCAGATTTAGGGATTCGTTTCCACAAGTACAAAGTTGAATTTCCTTTTATTTGTCCTTAAATGCTTACTTTCAAAACTTGAGGAGACTTCAATTATTCCATGTAGTTTCAATAACATTCTTCTATCTTTTCAGACAAGAGTTGAAGTGTTTGTACCGTATTCACACTGCAGCATTTTCCAGCCCCCCTTTGGTCACTTGAACTGCCCTTCTTTGGTTCTTTTTCCACTTCCTCAGAGCTTTCTTTAAGTGTAGTAAGTAGAACTGTACTGGCTATTCCAGCTGCAGGTTGCTTTCCTCCCCATTGATTTGTGCTCTGACCTTGGCATATTGGGATGCTGCTCTAACCCAGCGTTTTTTTTTGTTTTTGTTTTTGTTTTTTAAAGAGAGAGAGAGAGAGAGAGAGAGAGTCAGAGACAGACAGACAGGAATGGATAGATGAGAAGCATCAATCATTAGTTTTACATTGCGCGCTGCAACACCTTAGTTGTTCATTGATTGCTTTCTCATATGTGCCTTGACCGCAGGCCTTCAGCAGACCGAGTAACCCCTTGCTTGAGCCAGTAACCTTGGGCTCAAGCTGGTGAGCTTTTTGCTCAAATCAGATGAGCCCATGTTCAAGCTGGTGACCTCAGGGTCTTGAACCTGGGTCTTCCGCATCCCAGTCCAACGCTCTATCCACTGCGCCACCGCCTGGTCAGGCTAACCCATTGTTTTTGTTTGTTTGTTTGTTTGTTTGTTTTGTATTTTTCCGAAGAAGTTGGAAACAGGGAGGCAGTCAGACAGACTCCCGCATGCGCCCGACCGGGATCCACCTGGCATGCCCACCAGGGGGCGATGCTCTGCCCATCTGGAGTGTTGCTCTGCTGCAACCAGAGCCATTCTAGCGCCTGAGGCAGAGGCCACAGAGCCATCCTCAGTGCCCAGGCCAACTTTTTGCTCCGATGGAGCCTTGGCTGCAGGAGGGAAAGAGAGAGACAGAGAGGAAAGAGAGGGGGAGGGGTGGAGAAGCAGATGGGCGCTTCTCCTGTGTGCCCTGGCTGGGAATTGAACTTGGGACTCCTGCACGCCAGGCTGACGCTCTACCACTGAGCCAACTGGCCGGGGTTAACCCAGTGTTTGTTTTTTTTTAATTAATTATTATTTTTTTATAACCCAGTGTTTTTTAACCACTGGTCCATGGACTGGTCCACCAGAAATATCGTGTTGATCTGTGAAAGAGTTAACCACCCTGATGCCATATGAAGATTACAGACTCAATGATCCGTTTGCTTATATGCTCAGGGTGAATTCTGCCTTAGCAGTCCCCAAAATAATTCTCTTATTTTCACTGGGCAGCAAGTATAAAAATGTTGAAAAACACTGCTCAAAACCACTGGTCTTGCCTGACCAGGCAGTGGCACAGTGGATAGAGCGTCGGACTGGGATGTGGAAGACCCAGGTTCAAAACCCTGAGGTTTCCAGCTTGAGCGCGGACTCATCTGGTTTGAGCAAAGCTCACCAGCTTGCACCCAAGGTCGCTGGCTCGAGCAAGGGGTCACTCGGTCTGCTGAAGGCCCGCGGTCAAGGCACACATGAGAAAGCAATCAATGAACAACTAAGGTATCACAACAAAAAACTGATGATTGATGCTTCTCATCTCTCTCCATTCCTATCTGTCTGTTCCTATCTATCCCTCTCTCTGACTCTCTCTGTCTCTGTAAAAACAAACAAACAAAAAACCCAAAAAAACCCCACTGGTCTTCCCTGGCAGGTTGGCTCAGTGGTAGAGCATCAGCTCAGTGGGTGTACATCTGGGGTTTGGTTTTCTGTCTGGGCCCACAGGAGAAGTGACTATATGCTTCTCCACCCCTCCACTTTCCTCTTCTCTCTCTCTTGCTCTTCCCCTCCCACAGCAAGGGCTCTATCGATTTGAGCATATTGGCCCCAGGCACTGAGGATGGCTCTGTGGAGCCTTCATCTCAGGTGCTAAAAATAGCTTGGTTTGAGAGCGTGGTCTCAGAGGGACAAAGCATCAGCCCCAGATGGGAGCAGAGGGTGCCTGGTGGATCCTGGTCGGGGAGCATGCATGCGGGTGTCCGACTATCTCCCCTCCTCTCACTTGGAAAAGAAAAAAAAATTAAATTAACCCCCCCCCCCCCCACTGGTCTAACCAACTGAGCTACCTTGTTAGGCTCTTAAGTACTTATTTTTGCATCACTGTGAAGCTGTGTTATAAACCAGGCTAAAATGCTTACTTGTGAAACACAGATTTGGGACTTTGTTGAAGAGGGGTGTATATAGGTCTTCAACAACTTTCTTGTTTGTTTGTTTTTTTTCACTTCAGAGGTCTATTTATTTATTTTTCAAGATTTTATTTATTGATCTTACAGAGAGAGGAAGGTTGGGTAGGAATGAGAAGTATCTACTTACAGTTTCTTCACCTGTTACTCACTGACTGCTTGTATGTGCCTTGGCCCAGGCCCACTGGCGGCCTCAGCACTCCAGGTGAGTGCCCCACCCACTGTGCCACCCTACAGGCCAGGCTAGAGGTCTATTTAGATCATCTTGTTTTTCTAGAAAGTTATCTCTGACCTAAGTGTTCAAAATCTAGACTTCTCTAGTGTTTCAGCTTCT
Organism: Saccopteryx bilineata; assembly: GCF_036850765.1. Taxonomy (NCBI): domain Eukaryota; kingdom Metazoa; phylum Chordata; class Mammalia; order Chiroptera; family Emballonuridae; genus Saccopteryx; species Saccopteryx bilineata. The sequence continues at coordinate 377,765,348 of NC_089491.1, forward strand.
TCTATTTGCTCTCTTTTTCTCCCCTTTCTTCTCAGTTCATAAACCACTCAATACCTCTGGTTCTCAAGTCCTGGGGAAAAATTCTGGTAGATTGGCCTAGTTCTTCATCCTTAGTCCAGTCAACCATAACCAGGGGAGTACAATGGAATACAAACTAGGCTCGTAGGTTGTAATCTCTGTGGCTCAGGAGAAAAGTCTTAGAGAAGGGAGGTTATAAAATACCAGCTATCCCCAAGTTGTCTACTCAGTGCTTAGATTTAGTAATTATTCAATCTTAGGGTTTTTTTTTTTCTACTTTACCACTTTCTACTTGCATTGTAACTAAGTTCTTGTTTCTACTTTTTTTTTTTTTTTTTTTTGAGGAATAGGGGGAGGTAGAGAGAGAGAAACATCTGTTTGTTGTTCCACTTATTTATGCATTCATCAGTTGATTCTTGTATGTGCCCTGACCAGGGATTTAACTCACAACCTTGGTGTATCGGGACAGTGCTCCAACCAGCTGAGCTACCAGACCAGGGCTTGTTTCTAATACTTTTCTTAGATTTATTTTGTTTTTCTTTTTCAAACTTTTTACTTGATTGGTCAATTTATATTTTTGTCTTGTGATTAGATATTTGTATTTCAAACTTCAAAGCTTCTTCTTCTTATAGTTTTAGCGTATTCCACAGTGTTGGTGTGTAGCATCTTTACTATTTTTATGTGTTTGTTCTGCTGTTGTCCTTGATTCAAGATTTGCTTTGGAAAGTTTATTTTGTTTGTTGTTCTTTTAACATTATTGTGGGTGGGAGTTTCTTAGTAGGTTACTGATCCTGCTGTCAGAGTATATGATCCGAATGGTTTCTACTTTGTGTCCAAATGTGTGATGTGTGGCCGGTTTTTTGTTTTTTGTTTTAATTAATTAATTATTATTTTTTTTACAGAGACAGAGAGTGAGTCAGAGAGAGGGATAGACAGGGATAGAGAGAGATGAGAGGCATCAATCATTAGTTCTTCATTGCGCATTGCAACACCTCAGTTGTTCATTGACTGCCCTCCCATATGTGCCTTGACCATTGGCCTTCAGCAGACCGAGTAACCCCCTGCTGGAGCCAGCGACCTTGGGTTCAAGCTGGTCGGCTTTTTGCTCAAACCAGATGAGCCCACGCTCAAGCTGGCGACCTTGGGGCCTCGAACCTGGGTCCTCTGCATCCCAGCCTGATGCTCTATCCACTGCGCCATCGCCTGGTCAGGCTGTGGCCGGTTTTTATATATGTTCTAAGAACTCTTTCACAGAATATAAATTCTATCATTTATTTGCTCTACTGTTTTTATATAATAATTAATTTTTAAGAGACAGAGAGAGGAAAGGGGAGAGAGAGGAGAGAAGATACATTTGTTGTTCCCCTTAATTGTGCATGCATTAGTTGCTTCCTGTTTGTGCCCTGACTGAGGATTGAACCTGCAACTTTGTTGCTTTGGGACAACTGACTGAGCTACCCAGCCAGGGCTATATATATATTAGAGAGAGAGAGGGACAGACAGGAAGGGAGAGAAATGAGAAGCATCAATTCTTCATTGCAGCACCTTAGTTGTTTATTGATTGCTTTCTCATATGTGCCTTGACCGGGGGCTCCAGCCTCTTGAGTGACCCTTTGCTCAAACCAGTGACCTTGGACTCAAGAGAGCAACCTTGGGCTTCAAGCCAGCAATCTTGGGGTTCAAGCCAGTGACCATAGGGTCACATCTGTGATCCCATGCTCAAGCCCATGATCTCGGGGTTTCGAATCTGGGTCCTCAGCATCCCAGGCCGACACTCTATCTACTGTGCCACCACCTGGTCAGGCAGGTCTTATATATTTTTTAGACTTCATCTGTTAGGGATTAAGATGTTAGAATGTTAGATATTAGATGTGAGAATTTTAGAATTTATGACTTTTTTTGTATTGGACTCCTGTTCTTATATCCTGCAATTCTTTGCTTTGTGCATTTTAGTGATATTATTTAGTGCAGTGGCCCCCAACCTTTTTTGGGCCATGGACTGGTTTAATGTCAGAAAATATTTTCACGGACCGGCCTTTAGGGTGGGACGGGAAAATGTATCACGTGACCGAGACAAGATGGATGTAACAGAGGGAATCTGGTCATTTTTTAAAAATAAAACATCGTTCAGACTTAAATATAAATAAAACGGAAATAATGTAAGTTATTTATTCTTTCTCTGTGGACCGGTACCAAATGGCCCACGAACCGGTACTGGTCCGTGGCCTGGAGGTTGGGGACCACTGATTTAGTGGATAAAGTTCATGACCCCTATGTCTATTTTGTAGGTCATGCATTCGATAATTATAAGTGATCCTTCTTGTCTTATTTAATACCTTTTTTTTTTTTTTACCTTGAATTAAACTATGTTAACATTAATATTACAAACTTTATTTACTCTTTTCTTCCCCTTTGGAATATTTTTGTTCATTCTTTTATTTGTGATTTTTCTGAGTCTCTTTGTTGCAACTTGATTTTTTTCAACTTATCAGAAATAAATTTTGGTAAATGGTATAAACTATAAATTTAACTTACATTTTTTCCTCAAGTCACATTTGCATATAGATTACACTATCAAGTTATTTAATTCCTAATCAAGAAAATAAATTTTAACAGCGTTTGCTATTTTGTGCCCCAGTAGATCTAGATTTCTGTGGCTCCTCAAGATGTCCATCTTCATCGGAGGAGTTGGCATGGTTTTATTTCTGTTCACCAGTGTGTACATTCATGGCAATTTCAGCCTCCAGCCACAACAGCCTCGTCCTGCTCAGGCCGTCCTGGTCCCGAAGCTTCTACCTGAGGAACGTCTCAGGAGCCTCTTTACCTACGACGGAATCTGGTGAGATATCACGTGTTCTCTCGCTTCCACCTTGGTCTGATGTCTCCCTTGCTCCTCCTACGGTTTGCTCTGTCCTAGTGTTTTATACAGGTGGTTCCCTACCTTCCTGAACTTGTGTTGGTGGCTAAAGTCATTCCTATCTGTGGGACCAGGAAAGGGCTTGGTCTCCAAGGCACAGTCTCTGTTCTCTGCAACACTCAGCAAAGTCCCTTAAAACCTTGGAGGACCAGCCTGACCAGGCGGTGGCACAGTGGAGAGAGCGTTGAACTGGAATGCGGAGGACCCAGGTTCGAGACCCTGAGGTCGCCAGCTTGAGCGCGGGCTCATCTGGTTTGAGCAAAAGCTCACCAGCTTGGACCCAAGGTCACTGGCTCAAGCAAGGGTCACTCAGTCTGCTGAAGGCCCGTGGTCAAGGCACGTGTGAGAAAGCAATCAATGAACAACTAAGGTGTCGCAATGAGACTGTCTCTGTTCCTGTCTGTCCCTATCTATCCCTCTCTCTCTCTGTACCTGTAAAACAAACAAACAAACAAAAAAACCCCCCAAAGCCTTGGAAGGCCCATTTAACTGCTGCCTTTTTGTCCCTCTAGCCCCCTCTTCTGGTGGGACTGAGATGCCACTGGCATTCATCTCCACTACCTGGTTGTGCTCTTTACTGCTTATTTTTGCATCACTGTGAAGCTGTTTTGTAAACCAGGCTGAAACTATTTACTTGTGGAACAGATTTGGGACTTTGTTGAAGGGGGGACTACATAGGTTTTCAACTTCCTTACTTTTCTTTCACTTTAGAGCAGTGATGTGATTCAAATAATTTAACAACTGGTTCTCTGCCCTAAAAGACCCTTTTTTTTTTTTTTACAGAGAGAGAGTCAGAGAGAGGGATAGACAGAGACAGACAGACAGGAAAGGAGAGATGAGAAGCATCAATCATTAGTTTTTCATTGCGCATTGCAACACCTTAGTTGTTCATTGATTGCTTTCTCATATGTGCCTTGACCGCGGGCCTTCAGCAGACCGAGTAACCCCTTGCTCGAGCCAGGGACCTTGGGTCCAAGCTGGTGAGCTTTTTGCTCAAGCCAGATGAGCCTGCAAGCTCAAGCTGGTGACCTCGGGGTCTCGAAGCTGGGTCCTCCGCATCCCAGTCCGATGCTCTATCCACTGCGCCACCGCCTGGTCAGGTCATATTGCTTCTAGATTGGCGTCCTCACTTGCAATTTTTTTCACATATGGACAGAATGAGCATTACTACGGGCGTTTAGAATACACTGTTGCACAGATGAACATTAAAAAAGAGTAAGGAATGTAAACTTGTGATTTCCACATTGGGCAGCTGCCCAGGCGTCCACCTTGGAGAGAACCCTCAACCCTCATTACAAGTGCCATTTTAACAACCGGTTTGCCGAACTCAACAAAAAATCAGGTATCAGTTCTGCCAAACCGATGCGAACTGGCTGAATCCCACCACTGGTTTAGAGGTCTATCTGGATCATCTGTGTTTAGATCATCACAGAAGTTTGGTGCAGGAGATAATTCAAGACAGAGGGGTCTTCTTCCTGTCCCCCTTTCCCCCCTTCCCCGTGTCTCTTTCAGGAGCCACTGCTGAGATTTCAGGGTCTCAGCCCAACTAGGACAGCAGGTCTGGGAAGGAGAGTTTCAGAACAACACATTGGATGAGGCCTCAGGTCCCCCTCACCTACCACCCACCCACGCAGTAATATTCACACTCCGCTTGCTTGTTTTAGGCTGTTCCCGAAAAATCAGTGCCGATGTGAAACCAAACATCAGGGCTACAACTTTCAGGATGCCTATGGCCAGACAGACCTCCCTGCAGTGAGGGCGAGGAGACAGGCTGAATTTGAACACTTTCAGAGGAGGTAATACAGACCGTCTGTGAGGGCTCTTGGGTTCTGCAGAAGAGTGAAAGCTCTCTCTCCTTTGTCCTGAGGGTGTGGGTTCGAAGAGGGCAGGAGGAAACTTCTTCTCTTCAAGGTCCCTGGGAGGAACAATTAGAAATAAATCAAGGAAAGACAACTGAAAAAAATAGCTGTTAAATGAAGACTTATAAGCTTTGCATGTATAAAAACATTTCACAATTAAAAAGGAGCTAAGGAATGAAGATGGTTTGAAATGTCACTGTGGTGTTGTGGCACACCCTCCATGCACCCAGGATGTTATTGACTTTGTAGTCTCACCAAGTTGCACTATCTTATTCATGTATATTGAGAACATACTGTCCCCTGCTATGTGCAAGGCCCAGCGTTAAAACACTTGGGTATATTGACCAGAATTACTGATTGAAGAGAGCTGACGTTGATTCTGGCTGGCTTATGTCAAAGAGATTTGTGGGAAGGATTTGGGACCTCATCCACAGGTGGTAGGATGGCCAGGCTGAGAAATTAAGATACAATGGAGCACACAAGGGTTGGGCAAGCCCTTCCATCCTTTTTGTGTGTGTGTGTGACTTTTTTTTAAATGAGAAAGAGAGTGAGAGACAGACCGAAAGGGAGAGAGATGAGAAGCATCAACTCATAGTTGTGGCACTTTAGTTGTTCATTGATTGCTTCTCATATGTACCTTTACCAGGGAGCTCCAGCGGAGCCATTGACCCCTTGCTCAAGCCAGCAAACTTGGGTTTCAAGTCAGTGACCATGGGGTCATGCCTATGATTCCATGCTTAAGCCAGTGACCCTGTGCTCAAGCTGTTGAGCCTCTACCCAAACCAAATGAATCTGTACTCAAGCTGGTGACCTCGGGGATTTGAATGTGAGACCTCAGCATCTCAGGTTGATGCTCTATCCCCTGTGCCCCTATGCTTATTTCTACTTTTGATATATACTGCCAAACTGCCCTCAAGAGAGCCTATATTAATTCACACTTTTATGAAGAGTAGGTAAGCATAGAACCTTGCATTCAGACCTCTTATCTAACCAATACTTGCTATCCTCAGAATTAACTTTAATGAAAAGGTAGTTATTTTTTTAAAGTTGTATTTCTCTGATTGATATGAAGCTGAGCATGTTTCATATATTTATTTTCCATTTGTATTTTCTTTCTGTTAATTGATATTTGTGTCCTTTTCCATTTTAAAATTTTGTCTTTTTTGTATTCCTACAAATACTCACTATGGTAGTCTAATTTCTCTTCCCAGTAATCTGAATGGTATTTTTGCTTAAACTGGACCCCTGAAGGCTACATTTCAACCTTGTTACCTTCTCTCAAAGAACAAATCTCACTAGATTGTGTTATGCTTTTGCCTTTGACTGAAGGTTGTTGTAACAACAACAAAACCATCTGAAAATTGTCACTATGTTTGCTCTGAAAATGCAGAGATAACAATCACTCCTGTGATATATTTTATTTTTAGTTCAGAACCAGGAAAAGTTACTTACTTTCAGGAGTCTGATCTCCTTTCTCTCAGAGAATCATTTTATACCCTGGCTACTAAGCAGTATACGTGTGGCTTCGGCATTCAACTATTGCAGCTGCATTGGCCAGTGTGATCTGATTGTTTTGGTTCTTCTTTTTTCTGGTCATGATTTCTATTTATAAATTTTTTAGAGAGATCGAAAGAGAGAGAGAGTGAGAGAGAGAAGGAGAGAGAGAGAGAGAGAGAGAGAGAGAGCGCGCAATGGGAACATCAAGCTGCTCCTGGATGTGCCCTGACCAGGGAATCAACCTGGCGCCCTCTGCGCTGGGAAGACCCCCAACCGACTCCAACTGAACTATCTGGCCAGGGTTTGATTGATTGATTGATTGATTGATATTTAGAGAGACAGAGAGAAAGAGAGAGAGAGGAGAGGGGGAGGGGAAACATTCATTTGTTGTTCCCTTCAGTCATGCCTTCATTGGTTGCTTCCGGTGTGAGCCCTGACTGGGGAAGGAACCGGCAACCTTGGTTGTTTCCAGATGACGCTCTTAATGACTGAGCTAATTGGCCAAGGCCATGAGTTTTATTTTTTACGTGCATTGTTGTAAACAGCCTCAATCCTTTGTGGAATTAGAGGCTGGGAATAAGGGGAGGGGTGGAGATGGAGGGGAGATGGGGACGATCTACTTTCCATCTCTCTCCATTGGCAGCACAAGGTTTTGGGCACAGACCCACTTTAAGAACTAACTAGAGCTCTGCCAGGCCAGATAGCTCTGTTAGTTAGAGCATCCTCCTGAAGCACAGAGGTTGCCAGTTCGATTCCCGGGTAGGGCACATACAGGACCGGCTCCAGCTCGATGTTCCTGTCTCTTCTCTCTTTGTCATTCTCTGTCTCTCTGTCTCTCCCCCTCCTTCCTCTCTCACTAAAATGAATAAATAAAAATTAAAAGAAAAGAACTGGGAGGGGCATCATGGCAGATGCTAACTGTTCTGTTTCCCTGCAGAGAAGGGCTGCCCCGCCCACCGCCCCTGCTGGCTCCGCCCAACCTCCCCTTTGGGTACCCTGTCCATGGTGTGGAGGTGATGCCCCTGCATACAATTCCCATCCCAGGTAGGTGCATCCCCATCCTGAGAGGGCTGGGCAACTTTCCTATTCCTTCCTTAGCAAAAGGAAGGAACAGAAGGGAACAGTCATTCATTGAGTGCCTGCTCTGTACCCAGCACAAGGCAGGAAGTTTGACATGATTTCATTTGATGTTAGTGTCACGGTTTCCACCACTGGAGATCACCCTGAGTAGCTGTGACTCCCCTGGGGCTATGAGATAACACAGAAGAGGACAGGTATCTGTGTGTCTCCCTGAGGAATCTTAGGATATAATTGACTTCTTGGTGTCCTACAGCATCACGGGAGCAGCCAAAGCATGAGCCCATCTCCAGGGAGTGGAATGTTCATGTTGATTAAACTCTTAGGCATGAGGGCCTGGGCTGATCCATGGTGAATAAATACTTGGCTCCCCTTTGGGGCTGGGTCTGCACTGGTGCCCCCAGTCCTCCCTGACACAGGGGGAGTTAGGGTATGCAGGGGGCCCCCATCAGACCCGAGGAAGGAAGTATCCATGCTGGTCCTGGCTCTCTGAGTACCCACAGGGCTTCCTACGTCCCCATTCTGGAGAAAGAGCTGATCATGAGGGTGCTCTGGCTGAGACACAAGCGACACTGTTTTCTAGAAATGAAACATTTATTTCATTTTTAAACAATTAAGAAGCCTGTGCTGAGCATGCCCTTGCTCAGAAACAAACAAACAAAAAAACAAAGAATAAAACCTCCTTTCCATAAGGGATTTTTACACACTCTTCTATTTTATTTATTCATTAGAGAGGGGGGGGGGAGGAGCAAGAAGCATCAACTCCCATATGTGCCTTGACCAGGCAAGCCCAGGGTTTTGAACCAGCAACCTCAGCATTTCCAGGTTGACACTTTATCCACTGTGCCACCACAGGTCAGGCCACACTCTTCTAGTTTAACATCACAGCCCTGTGAGATAAATATTATTATGACAATTTCACAGATGAATTTAGTAAGTTATCTAGGGCTACATACGGAGGATATGCTTAAACTAGAACTTGAGTTAGTCATATTATAAGAGCAGAGATAAATGCTAAAGTAATACATTTGGAGTTAATTGTTAGCGGCTTTGAATAGTCATTTAAAAATGAGAGCCCTGACCGGGTGGCTCAGTAAATAGAGTGTTGTCCTAGTGCTACAAGGTTCCAGGTTCAATCCCAGGTCAGGGCATATCTGAGAAGCAGCCAATGAGCACACAAATAAATGGAACAACTAAGTGGAATAAGTTAATGCTTCTTCCTCTCTCTCTCCCTTCTTTCTGTCTGTCTCTCTCCTTCCTTCCTTCCTTCCTCTCAAATCAATGGGGAGAATCTGGATGATTCATTTTTTATTGTAGTAAAGTGTACGTAACAAAATTGACTTTTTAACTATATTTAGTGTATAGGTCTATTGCATTAAGTACATTCACATCGTTCTGCAACCATCACCACCATCTGTCTCTAGGACCTTTTCATCTTCCCAGCTGGAACTCTGTGCCTATTTAACATTACCTCCCCTCCTCTGCCTCTGGCAACCACTATTCTACTTCCTGTCTTGCTGAATCGGACTGCTCCAGGTGCTTCATATAAGGATGATTCTTTATGTCCCCATTGCTTCTTTCCCTGCAGTAAAAGAGCTACCTGGAAGGGACTGGGTTAATTCATAGCACCCATTCAAAGCCAAGGGTAATCACCAGAGGTTTTAGAACCACTGGTAGGACCACGGAAAGCAGAACCCTGGAGAGAGGGGAGTGTGTCAGCAAACCCTGGATAGGAGGGGACACTTGAAGGGACTCTGGAAGGATATGGAGTCAGTTAGGAAGGTGTGGGCCTTAGAGAGCCCTTGGAATCCTCTCAGATGGTGTTTTTTTGTTTGTTTGTTTTTTGTCCTTTTCCCTGTGTCCTCCAGGTCTCCAGTTTGATGGACCCAATGCCCCCATCTATGAGGTAAGAGTCCCCTTCCCAGTCCTTTTGTATTATACATGGCATCCTATCCTTGGCTCACTGCTCATCCTCTTCTCTCTAGTGGTGGCTAGTCTCAGATTTTTTTATTTTTTTTTGATGAAGACAGAGAGAGAGTCAGCAAGAGGGATAGACAGACAGGAAGGGAGAGAGATGAGAAGCATCAATTTTTCGTTGTGGCACTTTAGTTGTTCATTGATTGCTTTCTCATATGTTCCTTGACCATGGGGCTACAGCAGACTGAGTAACCCCTTGCTCAAGCCAGCGACCTTGGGTCCAAGCTGGTGAGCTTTGCTCAAACCAGATGAGCCCGTGCTCAAGCTGGCGACCTTGGGGTCTCAAACTTGTGTCCTCCACATCCCAGTTCAACGCTCCGTCCACTGCGCCACCGCCTGGTCTGGCTGGTCTCAGATTTTGATGGAGATTAAATTCAGATAAAATATCAGACAAGAGTGTGAGGTGGGGGGAATGGGGAAGGGTGCCTATGGGAGGGACAATTTTTCTGGCCACAGGCATGGCTGGAGTTCCAGGGGGGACTTCCAAGACCATGCCAAAGCGCTGAGCCACCATGGTGGCTGCTTCTGCTGCCACAGCCTTCGCTCCTCGTGCAGGGACGCCCTGTGCCTGCCCTGCCTTCTCTACCCAACAGAGCTCCAATCAAGGTCTTCTGCCAGTATATCTAACTGGTGGGACATAAATCACATCAAGAACCCTAACTTAAAGGAGCCTGGGAAATCGAGTTTTAGTTTTCTCACCTGTGCATACTAAACCGAGGTTGAAATGGGTGATAAGTGAGCAAAGCTGCTCTACCCTCCCGAGACCTCCTCTGCTCCCAGCCCCAGCAAAGCCACCCACTTGGGTCACTTTCTCAGTATTCTGCTGTCCTCTTCACAGCACTTCCATGTGCCTGAATGACCTATGTGCACTATCATATTGCCTCTCTTATTCACAACTCTTTTTCCAGTGACAGTAATGTAGAGCTCAGAAAATGCCCATTGACTAAAGTGTTTTCAACAAGAGTGACATAATCTAATCCACTTTTCATGAAGATAACTGGCCAGTGCAGAAGACATGGAGGCCAGAGAAGAGGGGAGCATTAGGGAGTAACAACGGGGATGCAGAGCAGTGGACCAATTCCAGCTCCATTTTGGAAGTAGAACTGACAGGACTCAGTAGATTGGCTTGTGGTGTGAGGGAAAGGGCGGAACAGCAAGGACTTCCACATGGGGACAGGAGCAGTTGAGAGGATGAAGGTGCCATTCAGGAGGCAGGGAGAACTAGGGAGAGTCTGCAAAACAGGCTTATAGAGAAATAGCAGCCTGATCAGGTAGTGGTACGGTGGACAGAGCATTGGCCTGGGATGCTGAGGACCCAGGTTCCAAACCCCGAGGTTGCCGGCTTGAGCATGGGCTCATCTGGCTTGGGCGTGGGCTCACCAGCTTGAGTACGGGGTCACTGGCTTGAGCAAGGGCTCACTGGCTTTGCTGTAGCCCCCCCCCCCCATCAAGGCACAAATGAGAAAGTAATCAGTGAACAACTAAGGTGCTCCAACTACGTGTTGATGCTTCTCATCTCTCTCCCTTTCTGTCTGTGGGTCCCTCTTTCTCTCTCACTAAAAAAGAAAAGAAAAACAGAAAAAAGAAACAGCAATAGTTTGATTTTGAAGATATCTGTTTGATTTGCTTGTGAGACTTCCTAGCAGGGCAACCCACCAGGTGGCTGGATCTCAGAAAGAGATAAGCTGCAGGCAAAGATTCTCATACCATCAGCACGTAGATAGTTAAAGCCCTGGTAACAGATGAAATCTTTTAGCAAGAAGATATTAGAAGGCCCTGGCCAGTTGGCTCAGTGGTAGAGCATTGGCCTGGCGTGCAGGAGTCCCGGGTTCGATTCCCGGCCAGGGCACACAGGAGAAGCGCCCATCTGCTTCTCCCCCCCTCCTCCTCTCCTTCCTCTCTGTCTCTCTCTTCCCTTCCTGCAGCCAAGGCTCCATTGGAGCAAAGATGGCCCGGGTGCTGAGGATGGCTCTGTGGCCTCTGCCTCAGGCACTAGAAATGGCTCTGGATGCAACAGAGTGACGCCCCAGATGGGCAGAGCATCGCCCCCTGGTGGGCATGCCGGGTGGATCCCAGTTGGGCGCATGTGGGAGTCTATCTGACTGCCTCCCCATTTCCAACTTCAGAAAATACAAAAATTTTTTTAAAATTTAAAAAAAAAAAAGAAAAGAAGATATTAGAATAAGAAAGCCCTGAAAAACTCCATTTGGAGGTCTGTAGAGGAGGAGGAGTTGGCAAACTAAAGTCAAAAGGAGTAGCCAGTGGAAGTAAGAAGAAATCCTGCAAGCCAAGTGATAAGAAGGGGAAAGAAACTGCCCTTGAACGCACCAGGCCTCAGGTTTCTCTTTGCTGTGACTAGAGCGGAGACCCCTTGCAGACTCTAGCCACCAGAGCACCCATGACGCTCCTTTTCTCACCCTAATATGCTCTGCCCTCTGCTGGCCGTATTGGGTATGATGTGCCTTTTCTTGGATTTAGTCTCTTTGGATTGCACCCACCCTAGGTCACTCTGATGGCTTCTCTGGGGACACTTAACACCCTTGCTGATGTCCCAGACAGTGTGGTGAAGGGCAGAGGCCAGAAGCAGCTGACCATTTCAACCAGAGACCGGAAGCTTTTGAATTTCATCCTCCAGCACGTGACCTACACCAGTACGGTGTACCAGCACCACAGAGTGGATGTGGGTGAGAACCTGTCCCTGGATGGCAAAATGCCTAGGGAGACGGAAAACACTACTGGGCACCTCAAAGTCTTCCTCCTCCAAGAATCCTGCCTGCATTTGAGATGCTTGCCTTGCTTCTGTTTCTAACCCTAGACGATTCACTTCCAAATTACTGTACCCAGTACTATCTGCACATTGCCATTGACCCTACAGAAATGACTCGAGGGAAGGACAGGTGAAATATCTGCTCTTCTCTCTGTGAGCACAGATTATTCGTGCTGTGCACCTGGAAACCTTGTAGTTCTGTTCCCTATTCCCTGTAGTTCTCAAAGCTGAAGACTTCAGCTGCAGTAGAGATGAGAGCCAGTCTACGCATCCATTTATTGTCCTGGGTATTAGCAGGGAAGGAGGATGTGGCGAACTCCCAGTCCAAAGGACAGTGGCTTTGACTCTGCCTTCCCAGTTGACCCCCCTGACCCCCACCCTAATAATTCCATGAGAACAATTCCGGACATCCTCAGGGCAGCCCAGTTTCTTTCCAGATGAATTCAAGTCAATCTTTCTCTTTTGACAAGCTACACAGAATGCATTCGCAGGCACCAACAATAAGAAATGAAACATGGGACACATGTCCCATGAGCACATATTAAAGAGCGAGTTTTCTCCACCTTCAGGTTTTCAGACATCTCCTTTCACAAAATGACCTGGTGAGATAAAAGAGGGCAAGCACTGCTATCCCGGTTTTGTAGGTGGAGGAGACTGAGGCATTTCAGATAATAAGTGGCAAAGTCAAATGTAATCCAGACCCTCTGACTCCACACCCTCTCCACCTGACCAGAGTCTCTCAAGGGCAAGAAATGTGAGTTGAGGAGGCACTCAACAGGTTGCCCCAGGGACACACAGTAAGCCAGGAGCCAGAATGCCGTAAGCTCCATTAGTTCCTTCATCTCATCCAGGCCAGGACATAGTCCGTCAAACCTTCACTTCCGCATTGCATGGGTCTCCCTGGGGTGGCGTGGAGAGGGACCCAGACACGGTGCTGCCCACCCCTGTCTTATTTCTCCCCCCAGTGACTCTGAAGTCTGACTCCTCAGTAGCCAAGTTTCCAGTGACCATCCGCCATCCTGTCATACCCAAGTTATATGACCCTGGACCAGGTAAGGCCCTTGCCCCTGGGGCTGCATGTTGGTGTCCTGTAGAGCTTTGGTGAGACTCAGATCCCTGAGGTGGAGGTTGAGAGCGATAAACAGCTCTGATGTGTTCCTGACAGCAAGCTTTGTTTGAAGGAAAACAATTCTAGGATGCACTGCCCTGATATCACTTAATTATATTTAATCTATTATATGGTTGTGCTTATTTTGAAAAAGACCCAATGAATGGAAACATTTTAATAAGTAATAGTAATAAAAAAACAGAATGGTATTGGAGCATGAATAGATTAATCAATGGAATCAAATTGGAATTTTAGATAGACACTTGGGATTTTACCTTGTGACAAAGGTAACTTTTCAAATTAAAGGGGGGAAAGATGGATTACTCAAGAAATCACATGGGTCTGACCAGGCGGTGGCACAGTTGATAGAGTGTCGGACTGAGATGCAGAGGACCTGGGTTCAAGACCCCGAGGTCACCAGCTTGAGCGCGGGCTCATCTGGTTTGAGCAAAGCTCACCAGCTTGGACCCAAGGTCGCTGGCTTGAGCAAGGGGTCATTCAGCCTGTTGTAGCCCCACAGTCAAGGCGCATATGAGAAAGCAGTCAATGAACAACTAAGGTGCCACAACGAAAAACTGATGCTTTTCATCTCTCTCCCTTCCTGTCTGTCTGTCCCTCTTTCTGACTCTCTGTCTCTGTCAAAAAAAAAAAAAAAAGAGAGAGAGAGAGAACAAGTTGGGGAAAAATATCTTCAACCATATTAAAGTCAAAGGTCTAAGTTTACTTAGAGCTCTAAGTTTACTTAGAGCACCTGTGAGTCAGTAAGTAAAGAACACCTAATAAGCCAGTGGAAAATGCACAAATCACAAAAAATTAAATTTGGCAAGACTTTTAGTCATTAAAATATATGCTCAGGATCACATTAAGAAAAGTGCAAGTGAACACTACATTTATATCAAAAAGTACTTGACAAGGAGTGGGGAAGTCCTGGCTGGTTGACTCAGTGGTAGAGCATTGGACCAGTGTGTGGATGTCCTGGGTTTGATTTCTGGTCAGGGAACACAGATGGCTGCTTCTCCACTCCTCCCTCTTTCCCTTTTCTCTATCTTTTCCCCTTCTGCAGTCATGGCTCAGTTGGAGCAAGTTGGCTCCTGCTGCTGAGGATGGCTCCATGGCCTCAGCCTCAGATGCTAGAATGGCTCAAGTTGCAGCAGAGCAATGGCTCAGAGGGGCAGAGCATCGCCCCCTGGTGGGCATGCCGGGTGGATCCCAGGCGGGTGCATGTGGGAGTCTGTCTCTCTGCCTCCCTGCTTCTCACTTAAGGGAAAAAAAAAAGGAGTGGGAAAACAGACATTCTGTTTTAAAATTATTTAGAATTAATTTAATGGGGTGATATTGGCCTATAGGAATACACAGGTTTCAGGTATACCTCTCTATAGCATTTGAACTATTCATTATGTTGTGTGCCCATCACTCAAAGTTAAATCATTTTTCATCACCATATATCTGGCTCTCTTTAGTCCCTTCCCTTCCACCCTCTCCCTCTGGGAATCACTTCACTTTTGTTTATGTCCATGGGTCTCAGTTTCATATTCCACCTATGTGTGAAATCATATAGTTGTTAGCTTTTCCTGATTTACTTATTATGCTTATCATAATGTTCTCCAGGTCCATCCGTGTTGTCACAAATGACAATATTTCATGATTTCTTATGGCTAAGTAGTATTCCATTGTATATATGTACCACAATTTCTTTATACAGTCCTCTATCGAGGGACACTTTGTCTCCATGTCTTGGCCACTGTGAATAATGCTGTGATGGACATGGGGGTGCATGTGTCTTTGCATACAGATGTTTTCAAGTTGTCCAGGTAGATACCCAGTAGAGGGATTGCTGGGTCAATTTTTAATTTTTCAAGGAACCGCCATACCGTCTTCCATAATGGCTGTACCAGTTTACATTCCCACCAGCAGTGAGTGAGGGTTCCTTTTCCTCCACAACCTCTCCAACACTTGGAAAACAGCCATTTTTGTTTGTTTGTTTGTTTGTTTGTTTTACAGTGAGTCAGAGAGACAGGAACGGAGAGAGATGAGAAGCATCAACCATTAGTTGTTTTGTTTTGTTTTTTTTTTTCATTTTTCCGAAGCTGGAAATGGGGAGGTAGTCAGACAGACTCCCGCATGCGCCCAACCGGGATCCACCCGGCATGCCCACCAGGGGGCGATGCTCTGCCCCTCTGGGGCGTCGCTCTGTTGCATCCAGAGCCAGTCTAGCGCCTGAGGCAGAGGCCACAGAGCCATCCCCAGCGCCCGGGCCATCTTTGCTCCAATGGAGCCTCGCTGCGGGAGGGGAAGAGAGAGACAGAGAGGAAGGAGAGGGGGAGGGGTGGAGAAGCAAGTGGGCGCCTCTCCTGTGTGCCCTGGCCAGGAATCGAACCTGGGACTTCTGCACGCCAGGCCGACGCTCTACCGCTGAGCCAACCAGCCAGGGCCAACCATTAGTTTTTCATTGCGCGTTGCAATACCTTAGTTGTTCATTGATTGCTTTCTCATATGTGCCTTGACCGCGGGCCTTCAGCAGACCAAGTAGCCCCTTGCTGGAGCCAGCAACCTTGGGTTCATGCTGGTGGGCTTTTGGTCAAACCAGATGAGCCTACACTCAAGCTGGCGACCTCGGGGTCTCGAACCTGGGTCCTTTGCATCCCAGTCCGATGCTCCATCCACTGCACCACCGCCTGGTCAGGCGAAGACAGCTATTCTTATAAACTGCTGGTGGGAATGTAAGCGGGCACATTTCTGGAGGCAACTGGCAATATCTGTCAACATTTTAAAGGTGTATACTGTTTGGGCCAGAAATTCTATGTCTAAAAATGATCCTACATACATCACAATATTACATCCTTGTGAAATAATATTGGTTTGAGATTATTTATTTATTTATTTTAAAAATTTTTTTAAATTCATTTTAGAGAAGAGAGAGAAAGGGAGAGAGAGAAGAGAGAGAGAAGAGAGAGAGACAGAGATAGAAGGTGGGGAGGAGCTGAAAGCATCAACTGCCATATGTGCCTTGACCAGGCAAGCCCAGGGGTTCGAACCGGCGACCTCAGCATTTCCAGGTTGACACTTTATCCACTGCGCCACCACAGGTCATGTTGAGATTATTTATTAAAACATTGTTTGCAATGACAAAAACCTTAAAACAGGGATGCACTGGTTAACACAAGAGTGGTCCAGCTGTATAGTGAATTGCCTGATAGTGGCATTCAGAAGAAAGGAAGAGGGAAGCAGGAGGGTTAGGGTTTTGTTTGTTTGTTTGTTTATAAGTGAGAGGAGGGGAGATAGTGAGACAGACTACCACAGGCACCCCCACCATGATTCACCCAGCAACCCCCATTAGGAGCCAATGCTCAAAACACTCGAGCTATCCTCAGTGCCTGAGGTTGATGCACTGGAACAACTGAGCTACCCTCAGTGCCTAGGGCTGACTCTTGAACCAATCAAGCTACTGGCTACAGAAGGGGCAGAGAGAGAGAGAGAGAAGGGGGAGAGGAAGGGTGCAAAAAGCAGATGGTTGCTTCTCCTGTGTGCCCTGGCCGGGAATTGAACCCAAGATGTCCATATGCTGGCTCTATCCACTGAGCCAACCATCCAGGGCTAGAAGAGTTAGGGTTTTTTAAATTATACCAAATGCTTTCCAACAGGTAATCAAGGTACAGAAGAGAGTGATGAGTAAGCTATCACTTATGTAAAAGAAAAAAAAGGAGGGGGAGAATATACTTCCATAATTGCTTATTATAGAAAAATAAACAAGAAATTTGTAATAATATTGGTTGCTTCCTGGCAGGAAACCAAGTAGTTGGGACAGGAGTGGGAAAAAGTATTGTCATGGTGTTACTTTCTATATATTTAGAATTTTGAACCACTTGGCATTTAAAAATATATATATATTACCACATGACCGGGTAGCTCAGTTGGTTAGAGAATTGTCCCAAAGCACAGAGGTTGCTGGTTTGATCCTCATCGGGACACATGCAGAAGCAGCTTGCTATTCCTGCCTTTCTTTCTCACTTCCTCTCTCACTGAAATCAATATATTACCTGCATATTCAAAATATAATCTATTCTATCCAAATAATTCTATTCAAAATCTAAATTAAATTATTTAAAATAGCAATAAATATCATAGACAACAATTTAAATACTTGTTTAACATAGCTATCTATCTCAAAAATAAATGAAATAAGCACAAGAAAATTCATAAAAAAATAATTTGGGTATTTTGTTTAAAGGTAAAGTGTTACAGTCCCGATGGAAATCTCCACAATCATTTCCCCTCCCTGCCTTCAGCAACCACAGTCACATGTATCTTTCTTTTCCCTGCTTTTGTACGTTTAATGTGCAGGTTCCCATTCTTATACACAAACACACACACACACACAATGCATACAGTGTGGCTCTATGCATTTTTTTTATTTTTAATTTAATTTTTTTTTTTTTTTGTATTTTGGCTCTATGCATTTTTGAACTTTTCATAAAAGTTATCACACTGTATTGTATGAAGTTCTAGATCCTGACCTTTCATCAGCCCATGACTTGTCTTTCGATTTTGCTTCTGGGATCTTTTGTTATATGAAAGTTTTATCTTTTAGTATAGTAAAATTAATTCATTGTTTTCTTTCTAGTTTTTACTTTTTGTGCATTGTTTAAAAAAACTCTTCTCGCCTGATCAGGCGGTTGTGCAGTGGAAGAGCGTCAGACTGGGATGCGGAAGACCCAGGTTCGAGACCACAAGGTCGCCAGCTTAAGTGCGGGCTCATCTGGTTTGAGCAAAAGCTCACTGGCTTGAGCCCAAGGTCACTGGCTCGAGCAAGGGGTTACTCGGTCTGCTGAAGGCCCGCAGTAAAGGCACATATGGGAAAGCAATCAATGAACAACTAAGTGTTGTGAGTCGGGGGCGCAGAGAGAGATATCAGCAGACGAAATGATCAAGGACTAGCAAAGGACCACCGCTCGCTCAGGCAAATGGCCCCAAGTTCGCACTGTGTCCTAATTTTATTCACAAGACTTCAAAAAGCTTGTTTACTGAGAAATTGGCATAAGTAACTTTTACTTAAAGTGTAACTTTTACGTAAAGATACATGGAGTGCACCTGCAAGATAGCTTAGTAACAACATAATATTGAAGGCATTAATTGCTATTGCTTCTATGGATCCCATAACATTCCTCTCCTTATCTTAAGGGATGATAACCTTGGAAAGTACAGAAATCTTTTTTTTTTAATCTTATTTTTATTAATTTTAATGCAGTGACATTGATAAATCAGGGTACATATGTTCCGAGAAAACATCTCCAGATTATTTTGACCTTTGATTATGCTGCATACCCCTCACTCAAAGTCAAATCGTCCTCTGTCACCTTCTATCTGGTTTTCTTTATGCCCCTACCCTCCTCTCACCCCCTCCCTCTCCTTCCTCACCCCTAGTACAGAAATCTTATGAGAATGTTTTACTGAGAAAAGCCCAGCAACTGCCTTCAGTCACATAGACCTGTTTCAGTGACCCGCCTTCAAGTCACAAAACAATTCTCTTGGCAAAACGTTCTTTTCTTGTTGGCTGTGTTCCCATCCAAGGTCATGCAATGGATTATTCCACTACATTTCCCCCTTTTTGTTTATGCTGAATGTTATGAAGTACCACAGAAAACACAGCCTTCTGTCATTCATCCCTTATTTCTCTTGCTTTGATTTGTTGACAGACTACATATAAAATAATTAATATTATTATAAGAAGTCTTACAGTGGATCCCCAAAATTCTTTAATATATTCAATAGGATTTAACTGCGATAAATTATCCATTAATCCCTTCAATATAGGTTGACATGTTAGAATTTCTAATTTTCTTTGAAAAGCTTCATGAATATGTCTTTGTAATTTAATAATTTTTTTAGTTACATTAACATGATTTAACAAATGCTTTCTAACATTTTCCTAATGGAAATAAGTACGATTTTAAGAAATAAGGGTAACACAAAAAGTAGTTACATTCTAATCACATCTTAGCTTAATTTGTCTTTGCAGGCTAACAATTTGATCTCAACACAATCATAGTCTGTTCTAAATCATTAACTTTAGTATTAATGCTACTATTTATACGTTATTGAGAAGTCCACAGTTGTTCAGAATCTTCATGCCATTTTTGCACAAAGTCCACAGTCTGAATACTTTGATGTAATCCAACTCCAGATATAGCAGCCACGGTGGTTACAGCTATTAGTCCTATAATGATGGTGATAATTAGTCCAACCAGTCTCTTGGTTTGCTCCAAGGACTTAATAAGATGTTGTAACAGCATCATGGAAGGGGAACCCTGCCACATCCGATGCATCTGTACTGGAATCTAGACTCCTGTTCAGGTTCTTAAAATGTAAAGACTTTGACTATTTTATTAAAAAGAATAGAAGAGTTAATACATGTATAAAAAGCACACTTATTGCAAGTTATTGAATAATTTTCAGCTGTCTATTTGGTTTCACCTATAACAAATATATAAAGCAATCTAACATAAGCAGATATGAAATGTGTTTCATTCTTCTTAAAGATTAACATAATATGATTAGAAGGATAATTTTTCTAGATTTTTCCTTTCTACAGTGACATATGTTTAAGTGCCATGGCTACTTTCCACAAATGATATTGTATAGGACCAAATTTTATATGAGGAGCTTGAGGTGACATCCTTCTCTATGCTATATGATAGTATGATTACTTTGATCACCAGCTGTAATTAAACCATTGTTCTTATGCTACCTTAAATCAGCACCCTGCCCTTTAACTTGGGCAGAGCTATGAGGGTTTTAATTTATGATGTTTTATGTACAGATGTATTACTTTTAAATCTGTATTCTTGTAACAAACATTTTTTTCCTTCTCCTTTACTGTTATTTTTGACAATAGAGAGCCAAGCTTGAGCTTTTATTTTTAAACAATGTGGCTCATGTCTTATACATATAGGTAATTCCTCAACTCCTGTTGTATGATTTTCTAAGTTTATGCCTTCTTTCGAAGGTGCTAAGGGACCTCTATCATTAAAAGGTCCTAGAAGCCAATTAGAGTCATTAACAAAAATAGGAAATGCACTATTTTCCTAATGAATAGCTCTACTTAATGGAGGATTAGGAACATATGCCTAATAACTAAAATTTTCAGCTCTACTTACCGGAATTGTTATCAAGGCAATCATTGCTAAAAACAGGTTAGTAGCATTTTTTTTCTAGTAGCTTGTAGCATATTTTTACCATTAAAGATCAGCTTTTTAGCCCTGGCCGGTTGGCTCAGCAGTAGAGTGTCGGCCTAGCGTGCGGAGGACCCGGGTTCAATTCCCAGCCAGGGCACACAGGAGAAGCACCTATTTGCTTCTCCACCCCTCCGCAGCGCTTTCCTCTCTGTCTCTCTCTTCCCCTCCTGCAGCCAAGGCTCCATTGGAGCAAAGATGGCCCGGGCGCTGGGGATGGCTCTGTGGCCTCTGCCTCAGGCGCTAGAGTGGCTCTGGTCGCAACATAGCGACGCCCAGGATGGGCAGAGCATCGCCCCATGGTGGGTGTGCCGGGTGGATCCCAGTCGGGCGCATGCGGGAGTCTGTCTGACTGTCTCTCCCCGTTTCCAGCTTCAGAAAAATACAAAAAAAAAAAAAAAAAAAAAAAAAGATCAGCTTTTTAAGTTGAACCCAACTTGGTATTTTAGTCTTTTCAATACCAAGCAGTAGCACCTTTAAGATTCTTCTTTTGAAATTCAGTTCTTCCATCTCAGCAATGGGTGAATATGGAAAGAATCTATTGTTCTTATTCATGTTGTTAGTTTAATTCTGCGAGCAGGACACCAAAGGACTTCACCGGATTCTGCAATGACACAAGCAAACCCTCTTCCCCAATGTTGCACTACACTAGGCACCTATTGATTCAACTCACTTTTGTTTTGTTTTGTTTTTTGTATTTTTCTGAAGCTGGAAATGGGGAGAGACAGTCAGACAGACTCCTGCATGCGCCCGACCGGGATCCACCTGGCACGCCCACCAGGGGCGACGCTCTGCCACGACCAGAGCCACTCTAGCGCCTGGGGCAGAGGCCAAGGAGCCATCCCCAGCGCCCGGGCCATCCTTGCTCCAGTGGAGCCTTGGCTGCGGGAGAGGAAGAGAGAGACAGAGAGGAAGGAGGGGGTGGGGGTGGAGAAGCAAATGGGTGCTTCTCCTATGTGCCCTGGCCGGGAATCGAACCCGGGTCCCCCGCATGCCAGGCCGACACTCTACCACTGAGCCAACCGGCCAGGGCTTGATTCAACTCACTTTTATAATGTATAGGTTGATTAATCTTAGAACTGTTACTTTTCGTCTAATGTCTGCAGCAGTCAAATTATCTTCTCCTGTATTTAAGAAATTTAAAGTAAATAAAGCTTTGTGTAACATAATTCTAGGGAATAATCTTTTTTCTTCTCCCCCCTTTTGTTTAAGTATCATATTTTTCAGAATGCAATTACTGCATTCAATAATTGCTTGTTCTTGCGGATTATATGGAATTCTAGTAGTATGTTTAATATTCTGAAATGCTAAGAATTGTTGAAATTTAGTAGATGTATAGGCAGGACTATTGTCAGTTTTAATTCCTTTAGGAATGCCTATAACATTAAAAGTTTCAATAAGATGTTGAATGACACAATTAGCCTTTTCTCTAGGCAAAGGTGTGGCCTATCGAAAGGAAGAATAAATATTAATAAAACCGTACATAAGATAGTTTTTTTTAAAGAAGAAATATGAGCAATATCTATTTGCTACAGGTTATTACTGTGTTGCCCTCTAGGATTCATGCCTCTCGGTAATGGAGGAGCATTTATAATACTATACTGAGGACAGTTTCTAACAATATTCCAAGCTTCTCACCAGGTTATTTTAATTTTTTGCATTAAATCTTTTTTATTTGTATGAGTCTTTGTATAAAACTTAGTAGCTATTTTTATTGATCTAATGAGTAATTTTTTTTTTTTTGTATTTTTCTGAAGCTGGAAACGGGGAGAGACAGTCAGACAGACTCCCTCATGCGCCCGACCGGGATCCACCCGGCACGCCCACCAGGGGCGATGCTCTGCCCACCAGGGGGCGATGCTCTGCCCCTCCGGGGCGTCGCTCTGCCACAACCAGAGCCACTCTAGCGCCTGGGGCAGAGGCCAAGGAGCCATCCCCAGTGCCTGGGCCATCTTTGCTCCAATGGAGCCTTGGCTGCGGGAGGGGAAGAGAGAGACAGAGAGGAAGGAGGGGGGGGCGGGGGGTGGAGAAACAAATGGGCGCTTCTCCTATGTGCCCTGTCCAGGAATTGAACCCGGGTCCCCCGCACGCCAGGCCGACGCTCTACCGCTGAGCCAACCAGCCAGGGCCTCTAATGAGTAATTGATCAACTTCATTATCTGTAGTAGACATAGGTTCTGGTAAAGCTGTATGAGAACAAATGTGAGTTATATAGATAGGCAAATTTCATTCCTACAATAAAAGTTGTAACTCTTGAAACAATTTGTCCAGGCAAGGCCAGGGTTTTGAACCGGCGACCTCAGCATTCCAGGTTGACGCTTTATCCACTGCGCCACCACAGGTCTTCTTGAAACAATTTGTGCAATCTAAAACTATTATTTGAAATATAAACAGTTTCTATAAGTTTAATTGTATGTTCTACATATTGTGAATCAGTAACAATGTTAATAGGACAGAATGTTTGAATTTTGTCTTTAACTACAATCAAACTACACTGATTTAAGGTTTCAGAAGCATTTTTTTTTCTTTTTTTTTTTTTTTATTAAATAATTTTATTTTTTTAATGGGGTGACATCAATAAATCAGGATACATATATTCAAAGATAACAAGACCAGGGTATCTTGTCGTTCAATTATGATGCATACCCGTCACCCAAAGTCAGATTGTCCTCTGTCACCTTCTATCTTGTTTTCTTTGTGCCCCTCCCCCTACCCCTTTCCCTCTCCCATTCCCCCCTCCCCCCCGTAACCACCACACTCTTATCAATGTCTCTTAGTTTCACTTTTATGTCCCACCTACGTATGGAATAATGCAGTTCCTGGTTTTTTCTGATTTACTTATTTCGCTTCGTATCATGTTATCTAGATCCCACCATTTTGCTGTAAATGTTCCGATGTCATCATTTCTTATGACTGAGTAGTATTCCATAGTGTATATGTGCCACATCTTCTTTATCCAGTCATCTATTGACGGGCTTTTTCGTTGTTTCCATGTCCTGGCCACTGTGAACAATGCTGCAATAAACATGGGGCTGCATGTGTCTTTACGTATCAATGTTTCTGAGTTTTTGGGGTATATACCCAGTAGAGGGATTGCTGGGTCATAAGGTAGTTCTATTTTCAGTTTTTTGAGGAACCACCATACTTTCTTCCATAATGGTTGTACTACTTTACATTCCCACCAACAGTGTATGAGGGTTCCTTTTTCTCCACAGCCTCTCCAACATTTGCTATTACCTGTCTTGCTAATAATAGCTAATCGAACAGGTGTGAGGTGGTATCTCATTGCTGTTTTGATTTGCATTTCTCTAATAGCTAAAGAAGATGAGCATCTTTTCATATATCTGTTGGCCATTTGTATTTCTTCCTGGGAGAAGTGTCTGTTCATATCCTCTTCCCATTTTTTTATGGGATTGTTTGTTTGTTTGTTGTTGAGTTTTATGAGTTCTTTGTATATTTTGGATATTAGGCCCTTATCTGAGCTGTTGTTTGAAAATATCATTTCCCATTTAGTTGGCTTTCTGTTTATTTTGTTATCAGTTTCTCTTGCTGAGCAAAAACTTCTTAGTCTGATGTAGTCCCATTCATTAATTTTTGCCTTCACTTCTCTTGCCATTGGAGTCAAATTCATAAAATGCTCTTTAAAACCCAGGTCCATGAGTTGAGTACCTATGTCTTCTTCTATGTACTTAATTGTTTCAGGTCTTATGTTTAGATCTTTGATCCATTTTGAGTTAATTTTAGTACAGGGGGACAAACTGTAGTCCAGTTTCATTCTTTTGCATGTGGCTTTCCAGTTTTCCCAGCACCATTTATTGAAGAGGCTTTCTTTTCTCCACTGTGTGTTGTTGGCCCCTTTATCAAAAATTATTTGACTATATATATGTGGTTTTATTTCTGGACTTTCTATTCTGTTCCATTGGTCCGAGTGTCTATTTTTCTGCCAATACCATGCTGTTTTGATTGTCGTGGCCCTATAATAGAGTTTGAAGTCAGGTATTGTAATGCCCCCAGCTTCATTCTTTTTCTTTAGGATTGCTTTGGCTATTCGGGGTTTTTTATAGTTCCATATAAATCTGATGATTTTTTGCTCTATTTCTTTAAAAAACGTCATTGGAAGTTTGATGGGAATTGCATTGAATTTGTATATGGCTTTGGGTAATATAGCCATCTTGATTATATTTATTCTTCCTAGCCAAGAACAAGGTATATTCTTCCATCTCATTATATCTTTTTCAATTTCCCTTAACAATGGTTTATAGTTTTCATTATATAAGTCCTTTACATTCTTTGTTATGTTTATTCCTAAGTATTTTATTTTTTTTGTTGCAATTGTGAAGGGGATTATTCTTTTGAGTTCCTTCTCAGTTGTTTCATTGTTGGCATATAGAAAGGCTATTGACTTCTGAATGTTAATTTTGTATCCTGCGACCTTACTGTATTGGCTTATTGTTTCTAGTAGTCTTTTTGTGGATTCTTTGGGGTTTTCGATGTATAGGATCATATCATCTGCAAAAAGTGATACCTTTACTTCTTCTTTTCCGATATGGATGCCTTTTATTTCTTTGTCTTGTCTGATTGCTGTGGCGAGAACCTCTAGTACCACATTAAATAAGAGTGGAGAGAGTGGACAACCCTGTCTTGTTCCTGATTTAAGGGGGAAAGCCTTCAGTTTAGTGCCATTTAATATGATGTTAGCTGATGGTTTATCATATATGGCCTTTATCATGTTGAGATATTTTCCTTCTATACCCATTTTGTTGAGAGTCTTAAACATAAAATTGTGTTGTATTTTATCGAAAGCCTTTTCTGCATCTATTGATAAGATCATGTGGTTTTTGTTCTTTGTTTTGTTGATATGGTGTATTATGTTAACCGTTTTACGTATGTTGAACCATCCTTGAGATTCTGGGATGAATCCCACTTGATCATGATGTATTATTTTTTTAATATGTTGTTGTATTCGATTTGCTAGTATTTTGTTTAATATTTTAGCATCTGTATTCATTAGAGATATTGGTCTGTAGTTTTCTTTTTTTGTGCCATCCTTGCCTGGTTTTGGTATGAGGGTTATGTTGGCCTCATAAAATGTGTTTGGAAGTATTGCTTCAGAAGCATTTTTAAGGATGACTGAAAGTTCAGCATTATTTTTATAAGCTATTAATATGTCATTTATATAATGGATTATTAAAGATTGAAGATATTTTTAACGAATTTTTTCTAAAGGTTGATTTACATAATGTTGATACAGTGTCTGACTATTCAATATTGCTTATTGCTTATTTAAGTAATATAAACTTAGTAAGAATAGTTAGTTATGCTTATTGTTATAGACACAACAGCTAGCATTGCTAGAAACAGAGTCAAAGATGTTTTTTGAAGTCTTAATCTTAATTAAAAAAAATTTTGCCTCCTAGGTAAGTTTATTTAATTGTCAAATTTCCCTTTTTTCTATTTCCAACTTATGCCGAGGCTTCAATTTTCTGGAAGGTATCTACTAGTCCCATATCTGTGGAAATAAGAGCAAATCCTCACCCCTACATTTTGTCTACATTGCTGTTGTAAATTAGAAAACTGTCCATTTAAAAAGTTCATCTTGTGTAAAGGTTAGTATTTATTTATTTATTTATTTATTTTACAGAGACAGAGAGTGAGTCAGAGAGAAGGATAGGGACAGACAGACAGGAACGGAGAGAGATGAGAAGCATCAATCATTAATTTTTCATTGCGCGTTGCAACACCTTAGTTGTTCATTGATTGCTTTCTCATATGTGCCTTGACCGTGGGCCTTCAGCAGACCGAGTAACCCCTTGCTGGAGCCAGCGACCTTGGGTTCAAGCTGGTGGGCTTTTGCTCAAACCAGATGAGTTCGTGCTCAAGCTGGCGACCTCGGGGTCTCGAACCTGGGTCCTTCGCATCCCAGTCCGACGCTCTATCCACTGCGCCACTGCCTGGTTGGGCAGCATTAGCATTTTGATTAGCTGGAATACAAGCTTGATTTTCCTAAGTTATAAATTGTAACTCTTTCGCTTTTGAAAGAACAGTCCAAGCTAACATTTCTAAATTTTTTGAAATAAAACATTCAGAGTCCATAAGGAGAATAGCAGTTCTTGCATATAAAGACAGTTAGTTTTATACTGGGAGCAAGCCGTTTTTAACTCTTTAAGAGCTTTGACAGAAATTTGGTCATAGTGAATATAAAAAACTCCTTGTCAGAAAGTTTAGACTGTAATTTAAAAAGTTGCTGTTTTAATTATTTATAAGATAAATGTTTTTCTTTATCAGAGGCCAAATGACCCTTGTTATTTTCCTATTGTAAAAGAAATTTTAGAGCTTTGTTAGGACTTCTCCTAAGCCATGCAGCTTAGTGACTACTGCCTAAATGGGCTAAAAAGAAAACTAATGTTGCTTAGTAATAAGAGATGCATCAGCTTCTATATCTAAAAGTCTTTTGTATTGTTCAGTCTATTATAGGGCATTAGAGGAACTAAACTCCCGCTTTCCTCAGTGCCTCCTTTTTCAGGATGTTGCCTTACAAGCAGCCAACTGTCTGAAGCAGCTTGAGATAAATTCTTTTTTTTTTTTTTTTTTTTTCATTTTTTCATTTTTCTGAAGCTGGAAACGGGGAGAGACAGTCAGACAGACTCCCGCATGCGCCCGACCGGGATCCACCCAACACGCCCACCAGGGGCGACGCTCTGCCCACCAGGGGGCGATGCTCTGCCCATCCTGGGCGTCACCATGTTGCGACCAGAGCCACTCTAGCGCCTGAGGCAGAGGCCACAGAGCCATCCCCAGCGCCCGGGCCATCTCTGCTCCAATGGAGCCTTGGCTGCGGGAGGGGAAGAGAGAGACAGAGAGGAAAGCACGGCGGAGGGGTGGAGAAGCAAATGGGCGCTTCTCCTGTGTGCCCTGGCCGGGAATCGAACCCGGGTCCTCCGCACGCTAGGCCGACGCTCTACCGCTGAGCCAACTTGAGATAAATTCTTAAAATGACTTAATTTTATTTAATTCCTTAGTTTTACAAATTTGAGCATATTTTACACATAAACAAGACAATTTTTCAATACAGAAACACAAGTATAACATATAACTTTAATTAATCCTAATACTTGAATTCTTATTTGATTTCAAACTTTGAATATACCTTACAATGTATTAACCAAATTAGCAAGTCTTAAGGATCCATATTCTATTCAATTTAAATTTAAATGAGTGCTCCTTATAATTTCTCATTTTAAAGCAAAAAATATATGGATGAAACTATTTTTTCAATATAAAAGTCGGCATTTTTAATCTTTGTATGTAAACACAATTCAGGCCTTAAAAATCACATTTTAGACAACGTCAAACAAAAACTAAACAGAAATTAGAATCAGACAAACCAGACCAGACAAACCAAAGAGAAACCCGGGATTTCAGAGCACAGTCAGACTAGAAAGATGCCTGCGTGATTTTAATCAGGGCATTTTCTGACAGAGGGACTGACGATGGATGAGACTGAACAAAATTTCCCCAAGAAAATTCTTTTGGCAGCTGCTGGGATATTTTCTATAGTCAGATCCAACACATGTCCCCTGCCTCAGTTTCTAGGCAAAGATTAAGAAAGAAACAAAGTGATAGCTCAGAGGATTGTAGCTAAAACATCAAAGAAAATTAGTATTTATTTATTTTATTATTACAAAGACTAGAGGATTTTAAAGACTTTATGATTCTTCTATATGTCCTAATTCTAATTGAGTTTGTATCAACTGATGTAAAGCTGCAAGCTTTTCTTCCTTGTCTTCATCTCCAGTGATTTGCATCTAGGCTTTAAGACAAGCGATCTAATCTGAGCTATAACAGCATCAGTATAACCAGTTTGTTGTCCCACAGTTGCATAAGCACCAATGAGCTTTGCCGATTTTTGCAATGCTGATGAGCATTTCAAAAGTAACTCCGGGGGGATTATTTCTGGCGTTCATGAGAGATATTCGAAAAGCCTCCTCTCTCCACCAAGATTTTAATTGTAAATATTGTCCTGGTTCCAAAACCGTACTAGCAAATAAATCCCAATCCAAAGGAATGATTAAATGATTATTACAATAGGAAGAGATCAGACCTTGAACATATGAGGACTGAGGTCCATACGTAGCAACAGATTGTTTTTTTTTGTTTGTTTTTTTTTAATAAATTTTTATTAATGGTAATGGGATGACATTAATAAATCAGGGTACATATATTCAAAGAAAACATGTCTAGGTTATTTTGTCATCAAATTATGTTGCAAACCCCTCGCCCAAAGTCAGATTGTCCTCCGTCACCCTCTATCTAGTTCTCTGTGCCCCTCCCCCTCCCCCTAACTCTCTCCCTCCCTCCCTCCCATGTCCTCCCTCCCCCCCCACCCTTGGTAACCACCACACTCTTGTCCATGTCTCTTAGTCTCATTTTTATGTTCCACCAATGTATGGAATCATGTAGTTCTTGTTTTTTTCTGATTTGCTTATTTCACTCCTTATAATGTTATCAAGATCCCACCATTTTGCTGTAAATGATCTGATGTCATCATTTCTTATGGCTGAGTAGTATTCCATAGTGTATATGTGCCACATCTTCTTTATCCAGTCTTCTATTGAAGGGCTTTTTGGTTGTTTCCATGTCTTGGCCACTGTGAACAGTGCTGCAATGAACATGGGGCTACATGTGTCTTCACGTATCAATGTTTCTGAGGTTTTGGGGTATATACCCAGTAGAGGGATTGCTGGGTCATAAGGTAGTTCTATTTTCAGTTTTTTGAGGAACCACCATACTTTCCTCCATAATGGTTGTACTACTTTACAGTCCCACCAACAGTGAATGAGGGTTCCTTTTTCTCCACAGCCTCTCCAACATTTGCTATTACCCGTCTTGTTGATAATAGCTAATCTAACAGGGGTGAGGTGGTATCTCATTGTAGTTTTGATTTGCATTTCTCTAATAACTAATGAAGCTGAGCATCTTTTCATATATCTGTTGGCCATTTGTATCTCTTCCTGGGAGAAGTGTCTGTTCATGTCCTCTTCCCATTTTTTTATTGGATTGCTTGTTTGTTTGTTGTTGAGTTTTATGAGTTCTTTGTAAATTTTGGATATTAGGCCCTTATCTGAGCTGTCGTTTGAAAATATCAGTTCCCATATAGTTGGCTGTCTGTTTATTTTGATATCAGTTTCTCTTGCTGAGCAAAAACTTTTAATTCTGATGTAGTCCCATTCATTTATCTTTGCCTTCACTTCTCTTGCCATTGGAGTCAAGTTCATAAAATGTTCTTTAAAACCCAGGTCCATGATTTTAGTACCTATGTCTTCTTCTATGTACTTTATTGTTTCAGGTCTTATATTTAGGTCTTTGATCCATTTTGAATTAATTTTAGTACACGGGGACAGGCTGTAGTCGAGTTTCATTCTTTTGCATGTGGCTTTCCAGTTTTCCCAACACCATTTGTTGAAGAGGCTTTCTTTTCTCCATTGTGTGTTGTTGGCCCCTTTATCAAAGATTATTTGACCATATATATGTGGTTTTATTTCTGGGCTTTCTATTCTGTTCCATTGGTCTGAGTGTCTATTTTTCTGCCAATACCATGCTGTTTTGATTATCGTGGCCCTATAATATAGTTTAAAGTCAGGTATTGTAATGCCCCCAGCTTCATTCTTTTTCCTTAGGATTGTTTTGGCTATTCGGGGTTTTTTATAGTTCCATATAAATCTGATGATTTTTTGTTCCATTTCTTTAAAAAATCTCATAGGGATTTTGATGGGAATTGCATTAAATTTGTATATTGCTTTGGGTAATATGGCCATTTTGATAATATTTATTCTTCCTATCCAAGAACAAGGAATATTTTTCCATCTCATTGTATCTTTTTCGATTTCCCTTAACAATGCTTTGTAATTTTCATTATATAGGTCCTTTACGTTCTTTGTTATGTTTATTCCTAGGTATTTTATTTTTTTTGTTGCAATCGTGAAGGGGATTATTTTTTTGAGTTCGTTTTCTAATATTTCATTGTTGGCATATAGAAAGGCTATGGACTTTTGTATGTTAATTTTGTATCCTGCGACCTTACTGTATTGGTTTATTGTTTCTAATAATCTTTTTGTGGAGTCCTTCGGGTTTTCGATGTATAGGATCATATCGTCAGCAAAAAGTGATAGCTTTACTTCTTCTTTTCCGATATGGATGCCTTTTATTTCTTTGTCTTGTCTGATTGCTCTGGCCAGAACTTCTAGCACCACGTTGAATAAGAGTGGAGAGAGTAGACAACCCTGTCTTGTTCCTGATTTAAGGTAGAAAGTCCTCAGTTTTATGCCGTTTAATAGGATGTTGGCTGATGGTTTATCATATATGGCCTTTATCATGTTGAGATATTTTCCTTCTATACCCATTTTGTTGAGAGTCTTAAACATAAAATTGTGTTGTATTTTATCAAAAGCCTTTTCTGCATCTATTGATAAGATCATGTGGTTTTTGTTCTTTGTTTTGTTGATATGGTGTATTACATTAACCGTTTTGCGTATGTTGAACCATCCTTGAGATTCTGGGATGAATCCCACTTGATCATGATGTATTATTTTTTTAATATGTTGTTGTATTCGGTTTGCCAGTATTTTGTTTAGTATTTTAGCATCTGTATTCATTAGAGATATTGGTCTGTAGTTTTCTTTCTTTGTGCCATCCTTGCCAGGTTTTGGTATGAGGGTTATGTTGGCCTCATAAAATGTGTTTGGAAGTATTGCTTCTTCTTCAATTTTTTGGAAGACTTTGAGTAGAATAGGAACCAAGTCTTCTTTGAATGTTTGATAGAATTCACTAGTATAACCGTCTGGGCCTGGACTTTTATTTTTGGGGAGATTTTTAATAGTTTTTTCTATTTCCTCCCTGCTGATTGGTCTGTTTAGGCTTTCTGCTTCTTCATGACTCAGTCTAGGAAGGTTGTATTGTTCTAGGAATTTATCCATTTCTTCTAGGTTGTTGTATTTGGTGGCATATAATTTTTCATAGTATTCTACAATAATTCTTTGTATTTCTATGATGTCTGTGGTGATCTCTCCTCTTTCATTTTGGATTTTATTTATTTGAGTCCTGTGTCTTTTTTCCTTGGTGAGTCTTGCCAAGGGTTTGTCAATTTTGTTGATCTTTTCAAAGAACCAGCTCCTTGTTTTATTGATTTTTTCTATAGTTTTTCTGTTCTCTATTTCATTTATTTCTGCTCTGATTTTTATTATCTCCTTTTTTCGGCTGGTTTTGGGTTGTCTTTGTTCTTCTTTTTCTAGTTCCTTAAGGTGTGAAGTTAAGTGGTTTACTTCGGCTCTCTCTTGTTTGTTCATATAGGCCTGAAGTGATATGAACTTTCCTCTTATTACTGCTTTTGCTGCATCCCAGAGATTCTGATATGTCGTATTTTCATTTTCATTTGTCTGTATATATCTTTTGATTTCTGCACTTATTTCTTCTTTGACCCATTCATTTTTTAGAAGTATGTTGTTTAGTTTCCACATTTTTGTGGGTTTTTTCCCCTCTTTTTTGCAGTTGAATTCTAGTTTCAAGGCTTTATGATCAGAAAATATGCTTGGTACAATTTCAATTTTTCTAAATTTGCTGATATTGTCTTTGTGGCCCAACATATGGTCAATTCTTGAGAATGTTCCATGTACACTAGAGA
This sequence comes from Saccopteryx bilineata, assembly GCF_036850765.1. Classification (NCBI taxonomy): domain Eukaryota; kingdom Metazoa; phylum Chordata; class Mammalia; order Chiroptera; family Emballonuridae; genus Saccopteryx; species Saccopteryx bilineata. The sequence continues at coordinate 377,797,474 of NC_089491.1, forward strand.
AAAATGTATACTCTGTCGCTTTGGGATGAAGTGTCCTGTAGATGTCTATCATATCCAGGTGTTCTAGTATTTCGTTTAAGGCCACTATATCTTTATTGATTCTTTGTTTGGATGACCGATCTAGAGCCGTCAGCGGTGTATTGAGGTCTCCAAGTATGATTGTATTTTTGTTAGTTTTTGTTTTAAGGTCAATAAGTAGCTGTCTTATATATTTTGGTGCTCCTTGGTTTGGTGCATATATATTAAGGATTGTTATGTCTTCTTGATTCAACTTCCCCTTAATCATTATGAAATGACCATTTTTGTCTCTGAGTACTTTTTCTGTCTTGTAGTCAGCATTATTAGATATGAGTATTGCTACACCTGCTTTTTTTTGGGTGTTGTTTGCTTGGAGTATTGTTTTCCAGCCTTTCACTTTGAATTTGTTTTTATCCTTGTTGCTTAGATGTGTTTCTTGTAGGCAGCATATAGTTGGATTTTCTTTTTTAATCCATTCTGCTACTCTGTGTCTTTTTATTGGTAAGTTTAATCCATTTACATTTAGTGTAATTATTGACACTTGTGGGTTCCCTACTGCCATTTTATAAATTGCTTTCTGTTAGTTTTGTATCTAGTTTGATTCTTCTCTTTTGTTTTTCTATCATTTGTTTTTGTTTGTTTGTGTTCCATACTTCTTTCCTCTGTTGCTACCTTTTTTAAGTCAAGTGTTTTTGTGGTGGTTTTTTTAAGGGTGGTTACCATTAAGTAATGAAAAGGGTACCTACCATATTCATTGTAGTACCCTATCTTATAAGTATTTCTGCACTTCATCATCCTTTGCTACTGTTAATCTCCATCCTCTCCCCCCTTTTTTTCCTTTGTTGTCACAGTTTAAGTTTGGTTTTATTGTGTTCTTGGTGGAGCTGTTACTTGTGGTGTTGTTTTCTTTTGTTCTTTGAATCTGGTTGGAAAACCCCCTTTAGTATTTCCTGGAGTAGGGGCTTTCTGTTGATAAATTCTCTCATCTTTTCTGTATTTGTGAATGTTTTTATATCTCCTTCATACTTGAAGGATAGCTTTGATGGGTATAGTATTCTTGGCTGAAAGTTCCTCTCTTTCAGGGCTTTAAATATTGGGGTCCACTCTCTTCTAGCTTGTAGAGTTTCTGCTGAGAAATCTGATGATAATCTAATAGGCCTTCCTTTATATGTTGTACTCTTCTTTTCCCTGGCTGCCTTGAGAATTTTTTCTTTGTCATTGGTTTGTGTCATCTTTATTATGATGTGCCTTGGAGTGGGTTTGTTGGGGTTAAGAAAACTTGGTGTTCTGTTTGCTTCTTGAATTTGAGGCTTTAGTTCCTTCCACAGGCTTGGGAAGTTCTCGTCTATTATTTGTTTGAGTATATTCTCCATTCCATTTTCTTTCTCTTCTCCCTCTGATATACCTATTATTCTTATGTTATTCTTTCTGATGGAGTCAGACAATTCCTGTAGGGCTTTCTTATTTTTTATTATTCTTGAGTCTCTTTCTTCTTCTCTCTGTTGTGCCTCAAGTTGTTTATCTTCTATTTCACTAATCCTATCTTCAATCTGGGCTGTTCTGTTAGCTAAGCTTGTTACCTCGTTTTTCAGCTCGTGAATTGAGTTTTTCATTTCTGTTTGATTTGTTTTTATAGTTTCAATTTCCTTGGTAATATATTCTTTGTGTTCATTGAGTTGTTTTCTGTTCTCCCTATATTGCCTTTCTGTGTTTTCTTGTATATCTCTGAGTATTTTTAAGATTTCTATTTTAAATTCTCTGTCATTTAGCTCCAAGGCTTCCAATATGTTAAGTCTTTTCTCCATAGATTTTTCCACATCTATTTGTGTTACCTCTCTTTCTTTTGTATCCATAATATTCGATTTCCTCTTTCTTATCGGCATCTGAGGGTGGTCTTATTGATAGCACTAATTAGAATTAATAAAGAGTAAAAAAAAAAAAAAAAAAAAAAAAGGGTAAAACACCCCACAAAAAAAAAACAGTAATAATTTATTATTTCCCCCTTTTTTCTCTCTTCTCTTTCCCTCCTCTCCCCTCCTCAGGGAAATATCGTGCCTATAATGGAGGGCCTAATTTGGGGTGAAGAGTTCAAGGGGCAAAAAAAGGGAGTAGGGACCTACTAAATGCAAAAAAAAAAAAAAAAAAAAAAAAAAAAAAAAAGAAGAAAATCTTAGACAAGCATAAGATGATTTGCTTGTAAGTGATGGTCAACTAAGAGATATAATGAGAGGGATAAGAGGGAATCAGAAAAAAGGACCAAAAAAGAATAATAAAGAAGAAAAAATAAAAATAATAAGTAAAAATCTGTTGTATTAAGTGGAGCGAAGACTAAATACAATGGAGACCTTGGGTTGGGAGGACCCAAAATGCCACAAAAATAAACAAACAAGAGAAAAAAAAAATAAAAACAAAAGCAAAAAAGAGAAATAAAACCAAAAAAAAGCCTTGAGTCCCAAATTAACTAATTTGTTCATGATTGAGGATTATATGGGAGGAAAGTAAAATGAGAAAAGAAAAAACGAGTAGAAAGGAAAAAATAAGAAAAAGAGAAAAACGAAGGAAGAAATAAAATAGGAGGAGAAAAAAACAAAATAAAGCAAGACAAAAAAAAAAACAAAAGAGGAGAGAGTGAGAGTTAAGTGTTTTGGAGTATAACCTTAAAGGAGGGTGAGGATGAAGAAGAAAAATAAAATGCAACACTCATGGGTAGTGTAGTTCAAGAAAGGGGAAGCATAAGATGGGCAGAGAATAGAAGGACCGAGGTGGAGGAAATAAAGGCAAAAAGATAGAAGAAACAAGCAACAACAACAACAACAACAACAAAAAATTAGTGGATCAAGTTGTAAAGTCTGTGGGTTTTTCTTGATTTTGAGAGGTTAACTTCTTCCTTTTTCTTTTCTCTCCCTCTTCCTAGTCGGTGACTCTGTACCCCAGGCTCTGCCCCTGTGTCACTCTTAGGTAGGGATTTGCAGTTGATGGGATTCTATGGCAATGTCATATAATTGGCTTTAGTCTTGCTGGAAGTAAAGGATTGTTGGCGTTTGCCGGGTCCAACGATGAGAGAGTTTGCTTTCCTGGATTCTCTCTCCTAGTCCCCCCTTTCTGAATTAGCAGCCTGGTGATCCAGCTATAAGGCTGCAACTGCTTCTGCCTGGGGAGTAAGAGGCTCAAAGAGCTGGGAAATCCCCACTCTATCCCCACTCAGTGCAAGGCTTTGGGAAAGGCTCTGAGAGTCAGGGCCTCCAGTGTAATCAGGCGGGGGTGGGAGTCAATTGTTGTCAAGGTGACTGTTCAGCACCTATCATTTAGTTGGACCTCTCAACCCAGGCTTTCCACACTTTGTAGCCTGTTTTTGCAGGGAAGAAGAGGCACTAGTCTCTGCTTACGACTAGTGTAGTATAGACCTTATTATCTGCCAAGTCCTTCTTGTTAGCGTTTATCCCTGAATATGGAGGCTCTATCAATCAGAAGTTGCCCCCGCCCCTTTACGGAGAGGCACTAAAAAATATCACGCCTCTTGTCTTGGATCGCTGAACTGAGAGAGATCTTATCAATTAGGACCGAGGGTGCGCAGATTTTATGGGTTAAGCTAATTTCAGTGATTGGGTCGCAGCTGTGTTTCCGAAGGTATTTTAGGCTGCCTGCGCGCACCCCTCCCCCAACGCTTGATTGTTAGCTTGAATGGCTGGGTGAGGTGCCCCGCCCACGGAGAGAATCTCCCAAGCCTCTCCCAATCGCCCCGCCGCTGGCGGCTGGACCGCACCAGGCGCAGGATAATGGAGCCCCCTGGGTGTGCGGGCCAGTAGGGCGCCCTGGGCGCGTGGAATGCCCAAGGCACGCGCGCAAATGGGGCGCTCCGGGCACCGGTGGCCGGCGACCCCCACTCGCAGTGTGCGGGCCGCTGGGAACGTCAGCAGTGCTCAACCGGACCGGGCGCGCGCGCGGCGGCTCGTGGCGGCCGCTCGCGGTGGCGGTTCGCGGGGGCTCGCGGCAGCTCGCGGGCTCGCGGCGGCTCGCGGTTGGCCGCTCGCGGCGGCTTGCGGTTCCCAAGTATATGGGCTGAGTCACCGCGGGCGCACTCCCTGGCGGCTTGAATGAGCGTCGCTGCGGTAGCTTCCTCCACATCCTCGTCTCTCAGATTCAAGTGATAACAGTCCTTTTGCTTTCAGTTTGTGTGGAACTCCGGAATGCTCCGAGGATAAATTTTTCTGTTTCTAGTTGATAAATTTGTTGTGATTTAGGGGAGAGCTGTCGGACGCGCTTCTCACGGCGCCATTTCCGTGACGTCACCCAACAGATTGTTTGACTAGCTTTAAGAAAGTAAATTCAGTTTGGTCAAATTGGATGTTATGCCCTCCCCCAGGATCTGGAGCATTAAGAGGAAAAGGCTGTTGAATAATTGAAAAAAATAGATGCAGAAAAGTTACTAGAATTAGATTCTAAATCATCATGACGCACAAGTACCTGTTGCATTTCAGAGATTTCAGGGAATTGAAAAATCCTTCCCCTGCCAGTACCAATTAATTTTTTACCTTGAATTGGAGGAGCCATAGGCTCACATATATCTTGCTTTTGAACAGGATAAGCAGTATACTGATTTCCATTCTCCTGTTGTTCCAGTGTAAATTGTAGTTTACTTAATAAATGTTTTAGACAGGCAACATCATCCATAGGGGCTCCCTCATTTTTTAAGAAAGAGGGATGAAAGCCTGTGGATGGCTGAATTTTATTAACATCAGTAACTTCAGAAGCAGAGACAGTATTGTCCAAGTCATTATTCTGTTCATTCTGTGCTGAATCAAATTCTTCAGGCTCATTAAAAATAAGCTCACTCAAGTCTTTAACAGAATCTCCATCTGATTGCAAAGGTCCAAGGGCTGTAGCAATAAGATTATAAGCAGCCCACATTTTAGCATCAAGTGGATCTCTGTGCTGATGAACACAGCTTAAAGATTTTCCTACTTGTTGCCAAACATTCAAATTCAATTGATTACAGTGTTCAGGAGTATAACAACAATCTTTCTGAACAGCATTTAAAAGACGTAACAACACCTTGTCTTTTATCTGAATCCCAGACCCTTTTAAAAGGGGTTTTAAAACTTGTACATAATTGTCCCGTAATGAATGGGAATTTCCCATGACTTTGCTAGTTACCCGAAAGTTTCACATACACAGCGCGTCCAACTTATCCTTTTGGGGTTCCATCTGTTCCCAATCTCTTCTTAAGGCCCACGGTAGGCACCAAATGTTGTTGTGAGTCGGGGGCGCAGAGAGAGAGATCAGCAGACGAAATGATCAAGGACTAGCAAAGGACCACCGCTCGCTCAGGCAAATAAATGGCCCCGAGTTTGCGCTGTGTCCTAATTTTATTCACAAGACTTCAAAAAGCTTGTTTACTGAGAAATTGGCATAACATCAAGTGTAACTTTTACTTAAAGATACAGGGAGTGCACCTGCAAGATAGCTTAGTAACAATATAATATCAGAAGGTATTAATTGCTATTGCTTCTATGGATCCCACAACATTCCTCTCCTTATCTTAAGGGATGATAACCTTGGAAAGTACAGAAATCTTATGAGAATGTTTTACTGAGAAAAGGCCAGCAACTGCCTTCAGTCACATAGACCTGTTTCAGTGACCCGCCTTCAAGTCACAAAACAATTCTCTTGGCAAAACATTCTTTTCTTGTTGGCTGTGTTCCCATCCAAGGTCATGCAATGGATTATTCCACTACAACTAAGGTGTTGCAACGCGCAACGAAAAACTAATGATTGATGCTTCTCATCTCTCCATTCCTGTCTGTCTGTCCCTATCCCTCTCTCTGACTCTCTCTCTCTGTCTCTAAAAATAAAAAAAATCAATTCTTATTTATACTAAAGCCAGAAAAATATTCTGTACTTTTTGCCAAGATGTACATATTTGTTTTCATTCACACTTAGATATCTGACCTTCCTGGCTGAGTGGCTCAGAGGTTAGAATGTTGGCCCAATATGCCAAGATTGCAGGTTCCATCCCCAGTCAAGGCACATACAAGAGTCAACCAATGAATGCATAAGTAAGTGGAACAACACATTGATGTTTCTCTCTCTCCCTCCCTTCTTCTCTCTCTCTAAAATCAATCAATAAAAAAATGAGATATCTGATCTACCTAGAAGTTATTTTTATGTGTGTCATATAATGAGGATCTAATTTTTTGGTGTATGAACAGCAAATTTTGCCCTAACACCATATGAGCCCATCCTCTTCCCTGGATCATATTAGAGTCACTCTGTCATACACCAAGGTTGCTATGTGCAGGAGTCAGAACCTGGGCTTTGTCAGGTTGCTCTGATCTGTATCATTGGGCTAATATCATAATGTTTTAATATGCTTTATAATAAGTTTTCTATCTAGTGCGGATAAATCCTGTACTTTGGGAGGAATGTACTTCATTTACAAAATTTTCTTATATAAAGCTTTTCTTGGTCTTTTACTCTTCCCATTAGAATTTTAGGATCAGCTCATTAAGATCCTTTAAAATCCCTTGAGATTTTGATTAGAATTTGTAGGAGACGACCCTGCACCAATATAAATGGCAGTTAACTGCAGAGCAAGGGTTAATTGGAGACAAGAGATCTTGGAGTATATTGGCCATAAAGAGACATTGGCCAGGGTTACTTGAATGCGTGTACGCAGGATTCTTGGAGGAATGCCTCCAAGAACCAGATGTCCTTTGTGATTGATAAGCTCTGGGACTCTGACTCTTCTTGTGTCCTTGTTCATGAAACGAAACAGTAGACGTGCAGGGTAGGGGATGAAATGGATGAGAAAAAAAGGCTTGTGTAACTTTCTAGTTTTATCTGCTGAGCTGTGGCTTTTGGAACTCAATAAATATGCAGTGGCGCTGTTTCTCGGGGCTGGTTCCGCCTAAGAGTTTCAGCCCTCTGCCCAGTTATTTGAATCTGGTGTGTCTTTTGCCTCGTGAGCCCAAATCATAAAGAAATTCGTAACAAGAATTTCATAGAATTTATATATTAATTAAAGATGAACTCATAACTTTATGAAGTTGAATACTTCTAACAATGAGTTAGGTATACTTCTCCATATTATAGTCTCCATAAGTTCTTCAGCAATTTATTTTGTAACTTTATTTGTAAAGGAATTACATATATTTTATTGGATGTAGCCTTAGGTACCATATATATATAGTATTTTTCTGAAGTTGGAAACGGGGAGGCAGTCAGACAGACTCCTGCATGCACTGACCAGGATCCACCCGGCATGCCCACCAGGGGGCGATGCTCTGCCCATCTGGGACGTTGCTCTGTTGTAACCAGGGCCATTCTAGCACCTGAGGCAGAGGCCATAGAGCCATCCTCAGTGCCCGGGCCAATTTTGCTCCAATGGCGCTTTGGCTGTGGGAGGGGAAGAGAGAGACAGAGAGAAGGGAGAGGGGGAGGGGTGGAGAAGCAGATGGGCGCTCCTCCTGTGTGCCCTGGCCGGGAATCGAACCTGGGATTCCTGCATGCCAGGCCAACGCTCTACTACTGAGCCAACCAGCCAGGGCAGGTACCTTATATTTTAATTGTTATTGTGAATTGTATATTTTTCTTCTACACTTTAATTGGTCGTTGCTAGTATAAAGGTTACTAGTAATTTTTGAATGTTGAACTAATAAACAACAGCTTTGTTGCACTCTTATTGGTAACTTATTTTTTACATATAAAGTCTCTTAGAAAAATAATTTTTGTCTTTTCCAATCCTTATAAGTCTTTTCTTTTTCTTGTCTTATTGCATTCGGCTAAACTCTCCAGGACAGTGTTGAATAGTAGCAGTGGTAGCAGGCAATTTTGCTTGTTCCTGACTGAGAAGAATATTCTAATGTTACACCACTAATGGTTGCTGTGTAGGAGTGTGGTAGATCTATCAGGGTAAGAAAGTTTCCTTCTTTCCTTCTATTTCTATTGCTAAGTATTTTTCTGTTTCTACTTCTGTTTTCCATTTCATTGTTAAGAGTTTTTATTATGGATGGGTATTGAATTTTATCAGGTAATTTATTTGTATCTTGAAATAATTTTTCCCCCTTCAATTGGCTTCATGTAGTGATTTATATTGATTAATCTGCTACTGCTAAAACATCCATGCATTACTGGAATAAGTCCATCTTGATTGCAATGCATTATTTGATTAAATGCTGAATTAAATTTACTACTACTTTATTTAGGATTTTTGCATCTGTTTTCCAAACTATTACTATCTTTTCCTGTAATGTCCTTGCTTAATTTGTTATCAACATTATGCAAGTCTCATAAAATGACTTGGGAAACTTTTTTTATTTTCTAAAATGAATTGTAATAAAGTAAAAATTATATATCTCTGGAACTTTTTTTTTTTTTTTTTTTTTTTTTTTTTTTTTTTTTTCATTTTTCTGAAGCTGGAAACAGGGAGAGACAGTCAGACAGACTCCCGCATGCGCCCGACCGGGATCCACCCGGCACGCCCACCAGGGGCGATGCTCTGCCCACCAGGGGGCGATGCTCTGCCCATCCTGGGCGTCGTCATGTTGCGACCAGAGCCACTCTAGCGCCTGAGGCAGAGGCCACAGAGCCATCCCCAGCGCCCGGGCCATCTTTGCTCCAATGGAGCCTTGGCTGCGGGAGGGGAAGAGAGAGACAGAGAGGAAAGCGCGGCGGAGGGGTGGAGAAGCAAATGGGCGCTTCTCCTGTGTGCCCTGGCCGGGAATCGAACCCGGGTCCTCCGCACGCTAGGCCGACGCTCTACCGCTGAGCCAACCGGCCAGGGCTGGAACTTTTTTTTTTGACAGAGAACTTTTTTTTGAAAGAGACAGAGGGAGTCAGATAGGGACAGACAGACAAGAAGGAAGAGAGATGAGAAGCATCAATTCTTTGTTTCAGCTCATTACTTGTTCATTGATTGCTTACTCATATGTGCCTTGATGGTGGGCAGGGGGCTACAGCAGAGCGAGTGACCCCTTGCTCAAGTCAGTGACGTTGGGCTCAAGCCAGCGACCTTGGGCTTGGGCCAGTGACCTTTGGGCTCAGGCCAGCGACCATGGGGTCATGTCTATGATCCCACTCTCAAGCCAGAGATCCTGCACTCAAGCCAGTGAGCCCATGCTTAAGCCAATGAGCCTGTGCTCAAGTCAGCAACCTCGGGGTTTCGAACCTTGGTCCTAGTGTCCCAGTCTGATGCTCTATCCACTGCACTACTGCCTGGTCAGGCATATCTCTTGAACTTTTGTTAAAACTTATCTGGTCCTTGAGTCTGAGTTGCAAGGTAGGTGTCAGGGATTAGGAGTGGGAATGTAAATGGGAAGGAGTGAGAGGAAGGGGAGAATTTTTAAAATAAAATTCTGTGTCTTTAATGGTTATTGATCCGTATATACATTGAGTCAATTTTTAAAATAAAATTCTGTGTCTTTAATGGTTATTGATCCATATATATATACATTGAGTCCATTTTTAAATGTTTCTATAGAAGTATCCATTTGACATAAAATTGCCAGTTTTCTGTCATAAGATTGTTCATAGCATTCTTTTATGCTTTTTATAACATTTAAGGGTTGTTTTTGTTTGTTTGTTTTTTTTACAGTGACAGAGAGAGAGTCAGAGAGAGGGATAGATAGGGACAGACAGAAATGAAGAGAGATGGGAAGTATCAATCATTAGTTTTTCGTTGTGACACCTTAGTTGTTCATTGACTGCCTTCTCATATGTGCCTTGACTGCGGGCCTTCAGCAGACCGAGTGACCCCTTGCTTGAACCAGTGACCTTGGGTTCAAGCTGGTGAACCTTGCTCAAACCCGAAGAGCCCGTGCTCAAGCTGGCGACCTCGGGGTCTCGAACCTGGGCCCTCCACGCCCCAGTCCGACGCTCTATCCACTGCGCCACCGCCCGGTCAGGTGCTTTTTATAACATTTAAATACATCTGAAGTCATGGCCCCCTTCTGGTTCTTAACATTGATCTTTAATAATTTTAAGCCTGACCAGGCGGTGGCTGAAATAAATTTTATAACTAGTTTCTATTTCTCCAGTGGTGAATCCTTCACAACTTGGGTTCCTTATCAGGAGGGAGAGCCAAGAAGTGGTTGTATGGAACTTGGGTAAGCGTGTTACCCTAGAATTCAGAGGCACTCTCCTTCTAAAGGTGCCACAGACTTGTTAATGCTCGGGATGGAAATAGGGCACAATTACTAATCAAAGACCTATCTTTTTTTTTTTTTTTTACAGAAACAGAGAGAGAGTCAGAGAGAGGGACAGACAGGGACAGACAGACAGGAACGGAGAGATGAGAAGCATCAATCATTAGTTTTTCATTGCGCATTGCAACACCTTAGTTGTTCATTGATTGCTTTCTTATATGTGCCTTGACCGTGGGGCTACAGCAGACCGAGTAACCCCTTGCTCAAGAATGACCTTGGGTCCAAGTTGGTGAGCTTTTGCTCAAACCAGATGAGCCCGCGCTCAAGCTGGCGACCTCGGGGTCTCGAACGTGGGTCCTCGGCATCCCAGTCCGATGCTCCACCCACTGTGCCACTGCCTGGTCAGGCCAAAGACCTATCTTTTGAAAAATATCCTTCTTTCAGGGTTTAATAGACCAAGTCAGATGGGTAAGATATTAATCAAAATTGTCTCTTCTGAAGAAGGCTGATAAACTGACTTGCCGGCCCCCACGGATATCCAGGCAATTAAAACTCATTGATTTAGTTTTCACTTCAATTAATGTTGCATTTTGGTTGGTGAATACACACTTTTTCTGCCTGTACACATCCCTTGCATTTGTGTTTCATTTCTTGATTAAAGCTGAGTGAAATAGGAGGGGTGTTGAAGGGAAAAGCCCTTTGTTTCCCTTGCTTTCTTTTAATAAACAGTATATTCTTTCTTTGCTTGTGAAAAAAAAAGAAAATGTCTAAAATCTTTAAAGCAATAAGTAACAGAATCATGCATATAAAAAAGAAAATATGAAACAAAGAAAGGTATAAAGTGAGAATATTTTTTTGAATGATGTATTTATTTATTTATTTATTTATTTATTTATTTATTTATTTATTTACAGGAACAGCGAGAGAGTCAGAGAGAGGGACAGACAGACAGGAACGGAGAGATGAGAAGCATCAATCATCAGTTTTTCATTGCGACACCTTAGTTGTTCATTGATTCCTTTCTCATATGTGCCTTGACTGCGGGCCTTCAGCAGACTGAGGAACCCCTTACTGGAGCCAGCGACCTTGGGTCCAAGCTGGTGAGGTTTTGCTCAAGCTAGATGAGCCCGCGCTCAAGCTGGCACGACCTCGGGGTCTCGAACCTGGGTCCTTTCTCATCCCAGTCGACGCTCTATCCACTGCGCCACTGCCTGTTCAGGCTAAAGTGAGAATATTTAAATATGAAAACTGCTTAAAATTATTATTATTTTTTGTGTGTGTCTGATGGCACAGTGGACAGAGCATCATCCCGGAGTGCCAAGGTTGCCGGTTTGATCCGAAGGGTATCGTCTTGACCCCCAGGTAGCCAGTTCCAGCTCAGGTCAGGGCGCCGAAGAGAAGCAATTAAGGGGTGCACAGCTGAGTGGAACGAGTTGATGCTTCTTTCTCTTTGTCTCCCTCCTTCCCTCATTTCCCTTCCTCTTTCTCAAAATCAATATGAAAAAAATTACTAATATTTCACTGTCTGCAGATTTAGGGTCCATTACCTATGACATAATTCTTGTACAAAGATAACAAAATCTTTTTTATTTTTATTTTAAAACTGATAATTTATTATTTATTTATTTATTTATTTATTTTTACAGAGACAGAGAGAGAGTCAGAGAGAGGGATAGACAGGGACAGACAGACAGGAACGGAGAGAGATGAGAAGCATCAATCATCAGTTTTTCGTTGCGACACCTTAGTTGTTCATTGATTGCTTTCTCATATGTGCCTTGACCGTGGGGCTACAGCAGACCGAGTGACTCCTTGCTCAAGCCAGTGACCTTGGGTCCAAGCTGATGACCTTTGCTCAAACCAGATAAGCCCGCGCTCGAGCTGGCGACCTCGGGATCTCGAACCTGGGTCCTCCGCACCCCAGTCCAACGCTCTATCCACTGTGCCACTGCGTAGTCAGGCAGATAATGAAATCTTAACCAAACTGACAAAAGCCTGAAGAGAGAGAGAATGACTGGTACTACACTACTGGCCAGCTGATCTCTGAGGTCTGACAGTTTACACCACAGCCCTCTGAGCACATTCTCCTTTGCCTACCAATGGGCTTCAAGATATACATAGAGGAAATTGCTTAGTCTACCATAAAGAGGCTCTAGGCACTGTGTAGCTAATGTGAAATTGTTATACAGGAAGTGAGAAGAAATCAATTTTACTTCAGCTCTTTATCTTCAAACTTCTGCCTAGTGAGCACTGATCTTCTCACATTGCTATGTTTCTCCTGATATTCGTGATCTGTCTTCTGCTATATGCTCTGTAGTCCATGGGCTTCACGTCCATCACAATGGTCTTAATTTGAGACTCATCATTGTAGGTCTTCAGGTTGACCCTGATTTGAATACAAAAGATCAAAAGGTAGCATTCTGGAAAATTTTCTCAAATGCCTGCTCCTTCTGATTATTTATTTATATATTTATTTCTCTTCTTTTCCAAGTGAAGAAGAGGGGAGATAGAGAGACAGACTCTTGCATGCATCTTGACTGGGATCCACCTGGCAACGCCCGTCCTGGGCTGATGCTCTGCCCATCTGGGGCTATGCTCTGCCACCAGGGGCCATGCTCGCAACTGAGCTAATTTTAGCACCTGAGACAAAGCTCCAGGGAGCCATCCTCAGCTCCTGGGGCCAGTGCACTCAAACAAATCAGGCTATGGCTGTAGGAGGAGAAGAGAGAGAGAAAGAGGAGAGGGGGGAGGGGTGGAGAAGCAGATGGTCGCTTCTGTGTGCTCTGAGAATTGAACCAGGACATACATACACCCGGTTGATGCTCTACCACTGAGCCAACCAGTCAGGGCCTCATTCTGATCTTTAAAATTTTCAAGATAAGCAGGGATTTGTCAGAGGATGGCCTCCACAGATTTCTGGAAACAGGTGACCCACTGATACTCTTGAAAATCGGCAATATTTCCAACAGGATCATGTAGTACTTGAAATGAGAAAATTCAGTCACACTTCTCATGGTGATATAATCTATTCTGTTGATCAATCACTTTCTTTCTTTTCTTTCTTTTTTTTTTTTTTTTTTGTATTTTTCTGAAGTGAGAAGCAAGGAGGCAGAGAGACAGACTCCTGCATACGCCCTACCAGGATCCACCCGGCATGTCCACCAGGGGGTGATGCTTGGCCCTTCTGGGGCGTTGCTCCACTGCAACCAGAGCTATTCTAGTGCCTGAAGTGGAGACCATGGAGCTGTCCTCAGCGCCTGGGTTAACTTTGCTCCAATGGAGCCTTGGCTGAGGGAGGGGAAGAGAGAGACAGAGAGAAAGGAGAGGGAGAAGGGTGGAGAAGCAGATGGGCAGTTCTCCTGTGTGCCCTGGCTGGGAATCAAACTTGGGACTTCCACACACCAGTCCAAGGCTCTACCACTGAGCCAGCTGGCCAGGGCTGATCAGTCACTTTCTTATTACAGTTCTGAGTTGAGCAGGCCTGATACATGGCGTTCTCTGCAGAGATACACCACTGTTGCCGCAGAGCTGAGTTAGTCTGCCTTGTCACCTTGGCCAGGTTCTCCGCTTTACATCATACACAGTTTTCCTGTTGGTGTGGCTTCCTGCTATTCCTCCATGCTTTAGATCTAAGATGGAAACACCATCTAAGGCTTGTTCTTCTGAATCAAACCATCCACAAAGCTTATAGGGTTCCCTCTGGTAACCATTGTACTGTTGTCTGCATCTATGAGTTTTTGTTTATTTGTCTTGTTCGTTCATTCGTTGCTTTCGGTTTTATATCCCACATATGAATGATATCATATGGTTCTTGACTTTTTTCATCTGACTTATTTCGCTTAGCATGATACTCTCAAGACCCACCTATGTTGTCGGAAATGGCAGTATTTCCTTTTTTCTTATGGCTGAGTAGTATTCCATTGTATGTATGTACCATCTCTCTATCCATCTGTCTATCAAGGAAGGACACCTCGGTTGTTTCCTTGTCTTGGCTGCTGTGAATAATGCTGCAAGGAATATAGGCATATATAAATATATTTATTTTCTAACCCAACAAACAAACCCTTATTAAACACCTAGTGAAGCATGAAGTCCACAAACACTGAGAGGTTGTGCTCTAAAGAAATCACCAGAGCTTGACCAGGAGGTGGCGCAGTGTATAGAGTGTCGGACTGGGATGCTGAGGACCCAGGTACGAGATCTTGAGGTTGCCAGCTCGAGTGCGGGCTCATCTGGTTTGAGCAAGGCTCACCAGCTTGGACCCAAGGTCGCTGACTTGAGCAAGGGGTTACTTGGTCTGCTGTAGCCCCATGGTCAAGGCACATATGAGAAAGCAAGCAATGAATAACTAAGGTGTCACAACAAAAAACTAATGATTGATGCTTCTCATCTCTCTCCATTCCTGTCTGTCTGTCCCTATCTATCCCTCTCTCTGATTCTCACTCTGTCTCTGTAAAAAAAAAAAAGAAAGAAAGAAAGAAACCACCAGAACAATACAAGATAAGACAGTGAGTCTTCCCAAAAGACAGTACTCTGACATCCACCCTTTCTTGACCAGAGAGGAAACTCAGAGACCTTGTGACCATTGCCACCAAAACTTTCCTTCGCCCCCACAAGCTTATGACAATGCTCCGGAGTGTTCGTGAGTATTATCCAGACTTGACTGTGATCGTGGCTGACGACAGCAAGGAGCCTTTGAAAATTAATGACAGCCATGTGGAGTACTACATCATGCCCTTTGGGAAGGTATGTCCCTCCCAGATGGGAGACACTTGGGTCCTGGGACAAGAGGGCTCAAAGTCAGATTCTGTCCTGGATGAGGCTGCTTCAGTGACCTTCCCAAGGAAGCAGGGTCCTGGAGTGGAAAGGGGCAAGACTCCTCTGAGTCCCCTCGCTGACACCAAATTCAGCCTTTCTTCACACTCTGTGTGGAAGTTGACTGAGGTCCTTTTCAGTGACGAGGTGTCTCACATCCCAAGGGTTCCTGACACGTGAATCCAACAGCAGAGGAACTTCTCACCCCTTCGACTCCACCCAGGCTGGACTGGCTCTCTCTGTCCGTCTCCTCACGAGGACACATAGAAGGAAATGAATACTATATGTACCAAAGTGTCCCACTTTCTAACATCTTCCAGGCAACATAATGGGAAATGGAAGGAGAGTGACAGAGACTCTAGGAAAAGGACTTCAACCCATCCATAGTGGCCTCAGGGCCAAGGAAGGGCTCTCTAGTCTTTCAGTCTTTGATCCAGGAAGTTGCTGTTGCCTTGGCCGGATAGCTCGGTTGGTTAGAGCATCGTCCCGAAATGCAGAAAGTTGCTGTCCTTCTTCCAGTGTCTCTGAGACATGGACTCCCTTTAACTCAGAGGTTCTCAATCTCAGTGTATTGGATTCACTCCCACGAGTTCTGACTTGATTTGTCTGGGGTACTGCCTGGCTATTGGGACTTGAGAAAGCTCCCCAGGTGATTATTCTAACGGTAACCACTGACCCAACCCCATTCCGTTGACAGGGTTGGTTTGCTGGTAGGAACCTGGCCATATCTCAGGTCACCACCAAATATGTTCTCTGGGTGGACGACGACTTTCTCTTCAACGACAAGACAAAGATTGAGATGCTGGTGGATGTCCTGGAGAAGACTGAACTGGACGTGGTAAGGGAGAGCTGCCAGCTTTATCCGCAGTTGCCACCGGTAGAAACAACCTAAAGAGGGAAGGAAAGGAGAAGAGAGGAGAGGAAAGCATGTGAGCAAAGAGGAGAAAAAAGAGAGAAAAGGAGAGGGAAGGAAGGTGAGGGAGGGACAATGCAGATGAGTAGCCGGCACAGCTCTGGGTTTGAGAGCATCACACCAGGACTCAGGAGATATGCGAGTTCTGCTTCTGCCTCCATACTTACTTTACTTTGGGAAAATCATAGCCCCGCCTCAATCTACCACTGTGGCTTCCTTAAAATGGTGTGTTTATGCATCACTTCTAACCTACTCTGGAGAATGGCGGCAGAAAGAGCGTAGTGCTTTGGTTTTGTCAGACACCATTTGAAAAAAATGTAAATGGCACAAAGCTTTAAAAGCACATATGTATATTCCTAATGACATTTTAAAAAGAAGAAAGTATGGCCTGACCAAGTGGTGGCACAGTAGATAGAATGTCAGACTGGGACACAGAGGACCCAGGTTCGAAACCCCAAGGTAGCTGGCTTGAGTGTGGGCTCACCAGCTTGAGCACGGGTTTACTGGCTTAAGTGTGGGATCACAGACAAGACCACATGGTCGCTGGCTTGAAGCCCAAGGTCACTGACTTGAGCAAGGGATCACTTGGTCTTCTGTAACGCCCCAGTCAAGGCACATATGAGAAAGCAATCAATGAACAACTAAGGTGCTGCAACGAAGAATTGATGCTTCTCATCTCTCTCCTTCCTGTCTGTACCTATCTGTCCTTCTCTCTGTCTCTCACTCTCTGTCACACAAAAAAAGAAGAAAATATGAAAAAAATAAAGGACTGGCCAAGTATCTCAGTTGGTTAAAATGTGGTCTCTGGCCTTGGCCGGTTGGCTCAGTGGTAGAGTGTTGGCTTAGCGTGCAGGAGTCCCGGGTTCGATTCCCGGCCAGGGCACACAGGAGAAGCGCCCATTTGCTTCTCCACCCCTCCCCCTCTCCTTCCTCTCTCTCTCTTCCCCTCCTGCAGCCAAGGCTCCATTGGAGCAAAGTTGGCCCGGGCGCTGAGGATGGCTCTGTGGCCTCTGCCTCAGGCGCTAGAATGGCTCTGACTGCGGCAGAGCGACGCCCCAAGATGGGCAGAGCAATGCCCCAAGATGGGCAGAGCATCGCCCCCTGGTGGGCATGCCGGGTGGATCCTGGTCGGGCTCATGCAGGAGTCTGTCTGACTGCCTCCCCGTTTCCAACTTCAGGAAAAAAAAAATGTGGTCTCTATATGCCAAAGTTGCAGGTTTGATCCCCAGTCAGGGCACATATAAGAATCAACCAATAAATTTATAAAGAAGTGGAACAACAAATTGATGTTTCTCTCTCTTCATCTCTCTAAAACTCAGCAAATAAAAATTTTAAAAATCAATCAATAAATAAAGTCTGACTGACCTGTGGTGGCACAGCGGATAAAGCATCAATCTGCAATGCTGAGGTCACCAGTTCGAAACCCTGGGCTTGTCTGGTCAAGGCACATATGGGAGTTGATGCTTCCTGCTTCTCCCCCCTTCTCTCTCTCTAAAAATAAATAAAATCTAAAACAAAATCAATAAATAGAAATTAAAAAAAGAAAGTAATAAAAACATCAAGTCAATTCAAATATAGAAAGAAGAAAAAGGTGCTGATAATTAATGACACTTGAAATTTGGGAAGAGGATAGCTCTTAAATTTTTCACCACATACAATAGTACTTATGTTAAAGTGACAGATATACAGTGTGTCCGTAAAGTCATGGTGCACTTTTGACCAGTCACAGGAAAGCAACAAAAGACGATAGAAATGTGAAATCTACACCAAATAAAAGGAGAACCCTCCCAGTTTCTGTAGGATGATGTGGCAGCATGTGCGCATACACAGATGATGACGTAACACCGTGTATACAGCGGAGCAACCCACGGCCATGCCAGTCGAGATGTGGACAGTACAGAGGAAAGTTCAGTGTGTTCTGTGGCTTGCTAAATTCGAATCCATGACCAAAATGCAATGTGAATATCGGTGCATTTAAACGAAGCGCCACCACAGAGGAATAACATTACTCGGTGGGATAAGCAGTTGAAGGAAACTGGCAGTTTGGTGGAGAAACCCTGTTCTGGTAGGCCATCAGTCAGTGACGAGTCTGTAGAGGCTATACGGGATAGCTACCTAAGGAGCCCTAAAAATCTGTGCATGAGCCCACATCAAACTGCACTGAATAGGTATGAAACTGAGAGAGTTTTCCTTTTATTTGGTGCAGTTTTCACATTTCTATCGTCTTTTGTTGCTTTCCTGTGACCGGTCAAAAGTGCACCATGACTTTACGGACACACTGTATTAATTAGCTTGATTGTGGTGATCTTTTCACAATGTATACATATATCAAAATATCAGGCTCTATACATTAAATACATACAATATATCAAAGATATCTCAACAAAGCTGTTTAAAAAAAAAGAAAATAGATAAATGGCACTGTGATCACAGTTAACTCTTACTCCAGGTGGACAGTCCCCAAAGCATCCGAGTGACTAAGAGATCTCTTGATACTCTTATAGAGACCAAATCACAATAGCGTAAATGAGACAGAAGATGTAGTTCCTGCACATGTCAAAATCCAAGCTGGCACTTGACTGCTTCCCACGTCATCCTGGACCAGCTTTCTTCCCTTGTTGCTCGTCATCCTCGTGTTCTCTGCTGCAAGGCCAGAAGAAAAGGGAACAAGGAAGTGGAGGACCATTGTCCCTTGAATGTGACCTAGAAGCTGCATCTACCTAAATCATAGCCCTTCAGTCAGGACTTACTTAGTCACATAGTCAGACTTTGCAAAGGAAATGGAGATATTTCTTCTTAGGTGGATAGTGAACTGTATCTTAATTTAATCCACCCAAAACCCAGAGGGTTCATTTACTAAAAGGAAAAAGGATAGAACAGGCGATGGGAGATATTAGTAGGCTTTACCATGCCACCTGGGGTGATTGTGATGGTTCAGGAATAGATGTACATGCTTGTCTTTTTTGGCTTGGCCTCAGACATATTAATGCACGTGTCTCCCATGAGTGCACGGACAGCTGCTCAGAGAGGCGAGTGGGAAGCAGGGAATGGGAGGATGACAGCTTGACACAAACTGCAAGAAGCTCGACAGGGGAGACCCCACATGCAGACCATTAAGCACACAGGGTGTCTGTTGCCTGCACCCAAATACTGCTCTTCCTAATGAAAGGGAGTGAGTTATCTTTTTCTGGGAAGGATGAGCTCACTGCAGTGTAAGCAGAGCAGAGAACATGCCTGCCCTTTTGGCCTAATGTGCTTTCTGCTCTCACCAAGATTTTCTGGAGTGAGTAGAAATGAAGGATCAAAGGACCCAGCAGGATATGCTGAAGGCCTTGGCCTCAATAGCAAGAAGAGAGTAACCGTGGGGCAGTTGGAAGGGTAGATAGAGAAAGGATGTGATTCTTGTTGTAACTGAGGTTTCAGTCCAGTAAGGCTTCCTGGCAGAGGCAACCTAGCTATCGAGTCTGTGTTCTCTAACATGTATTTCTCTGCCCACGGGCTAGGTAGGCGGCAGTGTGCTTGGAAACACGTTCCAGTTCAAGCTGTTGCTGGAGCAGAGTGAGAGCGGGGACTGTCTTCACAGGAGGCCAGGATCTTTCCAGCCCCTGCATGGCTTCCCTAACTGTGTGGTGACCAGTGGCGTTGTCAATTTCTTCCTGGCCCACACAGAACGACTACTACGAGTTGGCTTCGACCCCCTCCTGCAACGAGTGGCTCATTCAGGTGGGGAGGCTGGAAGAGTGAGGACGGGAGCTGGGTTATGAACTGACCTTGGAAGTGTGTCCTTTCAAGGGCTGCTCCACTGGTCACGGTCGCTTGCCTGGCATCAGTGGGCTTGCTTTCCCTTTCACCCCAAACTAAGGAGCTCATGGTCTCTCCGGCCTCCCTCTTCACCCTCTGGCTTCGTGACTCCTGCAGGCTATTCATGCTTCTCTGAGACGCCCTTTCCCTCCCTTTCCCCACAGCCCTGTCCCCTCCCTCTTTCCCCAGCCTACTTCCTATTCGTATTTTCCCAGAAATCCTTTCCTATTTAACTACAACTGGTTAAATGCTCTCTCTTCCCCCTCTTATTCCCTCCATCCTGGAGTCCACAGCTCTCTCCAGCTGAAAAGCTAATCTGTATTTCTCTGCCCTTTTACTCTTTTTTTTTTTTTTTGTATTTTTCTGAAGCTGGAAACGGGGAGAGACAGCCAGACAGACTCCTGCATACGCCCGACCGGGATCCACTCAGCACGCCCACCAGGGGCGACGTTCTGCCCACCAGGGGGCGATGCTCTGCCCCTCCCGGGCGTCGCTCTGTTGCAACCAGAGCCACTCTAGCACCTGGGGCAGAGGCCAAGGAGCCATCCCCAGCGCCCGGGCCATCTCTGCTCCAATGGAGCCTCGGCTGCGGGAGAGGAAGAGAGAGACAGAGAGGAAGGAGGGGGGGAGGGGGGGAGAAGCAGATGGGTGCTTCTCCTGTGTGCCCTGGCCGGGAATCGAACCCGGGACCTTTGCATGCCAGGCCAACGCTCTACCACTGAGCCAACTGTCCAGGGCCTCTGCCCTTTTACTCTTATCTCTGTCTGAGAAACGAGCTTGTTTATTTCCTTCCAAATCAGCTTCGGCAGGTGGTTTTGCATGGGCTGAGCCTCCTCAGGGGTACAAACTGTGTCTCTTCCCCCTGATTCTCCTCCCGGACCTGGAATATGGCCCTGGGCCTTGGACTGAAGCTCATATTTCCTTCTTGTGCTCTCCCTCTCTTGGCAGAGTTCTTCATTGACGGGCTCGGGAGTCTGCACGTGGGGTCCTGCCCAAACGTGGTTATAGGTCACCAGGCCCATTCTCCAGATGTGGACCTGGAGCTGGCTGCCCTGGAGAAGACCTATAGGACATTCCGGGCCAACACCAGGGCCCAGATCCAGTTCAAGCTGGCTCTTCACTACTTCAAGAACCATCTCCAGTGCTCCACGTAAAGGTGCCTGGGTATTGAGAAAGCACTAGATTGACTGGTCATGGGTATCTGGCATAGCAGAACCATCTGGCTACCAAAACGTGGACTCCTGAAAACACGGACATTGTAATAAACTATCTAGTGTAGGGCAAATGGAACAGGTTCAGTTACTGGGAAGACCAATCAAAGGCTAAGGGTTAGCCTGACCTGTGGTGGTGCAGTGGATAAAGCGTCGACCTGGAAATGCTGAGGTTGCCGGTTTGAAACCCTGGGCTTGCCTGGTCAAGGCACGTATGGGAGGTGATGCTTCCAGCTCCTCCCCCCTGTCTCTCTCTGTCTCTCTCTCTCCCTCTCTCTCTCCTCTCTAAAATGAATAAATAATAATTTAAAAAAAGAATTAAAAAAAAAAAGGCTAAGGGTTATTAGAAATGGGCCAATCACTGATCAGGGCAATGGAGACCATATTAAAAATGATTATTATTTGTATGATGCCTTACTGTGTTTATGAAGCACTTACGCATACAGTATCTCACATAGTTTCCTCAGATCTCACAGGAAAGAGAACTGACATCCTCAGTCAAAAGAATGACTGGATAGAAGATGATTTGACTTTGGGTGATGGGCACACAACGCAATTTACAGTTCATGTATCCAGAGGCAGATTAAGGTCAGTTGAGGCCCCGGGCGCAGAAGAAAATATTGAGCCCCTTTAAAAAAAGAGACAGAGAGGGAAAATAAAAATACATGTTAACCATATTTTTAAATAAATAGAAAATATTATGTACTATTAATGTTAAAATTGCACATATGAAACCAAACTTGGTGTCATTAGAAAAGAGTGTAAAGCTGGGGTTTTGCGGGGCCCTTCAGAAGTCGGGGCCCAGGGCGCGAGCCTGGTGCTTCTGCCATTCAATCCGCCTCTGCATGCACCTATGTAACTATATAGAGATGTATATCTGAGACCTATATGATCCTATTAACCAAAGTCACCCCATTAAATGTAATAAAAATAAGGCCCTGGCCAGTTGGCTCATGGGTAGAGTGACTACCCGGTGTGTGTAAGTCCTGGGTTCAATTCCCAGTCAGGGCACACAGGAGAAGCGCCCATCAGCTTCTCCCCCCCCCCCGCCCCCCTTCTTTCTCTCTCCCCTCTCCTCCTGCAGCCATGGTTCCAATGGTTTGAGCAATTTGGCCCCCAGCACTGAGGATGGCTCCATGTCCTCATCTCAGGCCCTGAAATGGCTCCATTCCCAAAGCAGTGGCCTCAGATAGGCAGAGAGCATCGCCCCCTAGTGGGCTGGCCAGGTGGATCCCAGTCAGGGCACATGCAGAAGTCTGTCTCTCTGCCTCCTTGCCTCCCCACTTCTCAGTTAAAAAGAAAAAATTTTTAATAAAAGTACATAAATCTTGCCTGACCTGTGGTGGCACAGTGGATAAAACGTCGACCTGGAAATGCTGAGGTCGCCAGTTCGAAACCCTGGGCTTGCCTGGTCAAGGCACATATGGGAGTTGATGCTTCCAGCTCCTCCCCCGTCTCCCTCTCCTCTCTCTCTTTCCCTCTCTCTCTCTCCCTCTCTCTCCTCTCTGAAATGAATAAATAAAATAAAAATTAAAAAAAAAAAGAGACTTCACTAGAAAAGACTGTTCCTCCTAAGTTTCTTCAGTTTCCCAGTTCAATCTTTTTTTAAAAAAAAAAAAAAAAAGATTTTTAAAAAAAAATTTTAAGAAAAGTACATAAATCTTAAATTATTTTATTTATTGGTTTTAGAAAAAGAGACAGACAGAAACAATGATCTGTTCCTGTTTGTGCCCTGATCAGGGGTTGGACCAGCAACCTCAGTACTTTGGGTTGATGCTCTAACCAACTGAGCTATCCAGCCAGGGCAAAATAAATAAATCATTAAAGAAAAAGGATGGCCCTGGCCGGTTGGCTCAGCGGTAGAGCGTCGGCCTAGCGTGCGGAGGACCCGGGTTCGATTCCGGCCAGGGCACACAGGAGAAGCGCCCATTTGCTTCTCCACCCCTCCGCCGCGCTTTCCTCTCTGTCTCTCTCCTCCCCTCCCGCAGCCGAGGCTCCATTGGAGCAAAGATGGCCCGGGCGCTGGGGATGGCTCTGTGGCCTCTGCCTCAGGCGCTAGAGTGGCTCTGGTCGCAACATGGCGACGCCCAGGATGGGCAGAGCATCGCCCCCTGGTGGGCAGAGCGTCGCCCCTGGTGGGCGTGCCGGGTGGATCCCGGTCGGGCGCATGCGGGAGTCTGTCTGACTGTCTCTCCCTGTTTCCAGCTTCAGAAAAATGAAAAAAAAAAAAAAAAAAAAGGATGACTGGCTGCTGGGTCCTTGATAGTTTTTTTTTTTTTTTTGGTATTTTTCTGAAGCTGGAAACGGAGAGAGACAGTCAGACTCCCGCATGCGCCCGACCGGGATCCACCCGGGACGCCCACCAGGGGGTGACGCTCTGCCCACCAGGGGGCGACGCTCTGCCCATGAGGGGGTGATGCTCTGCCCCTCCAGGGCATCACTCTGTTGCGACCAGAGCCACTCTTAGCGCCTGGGGCAGAGGCCAAGCAGCCATCCCCAGTGCCTGGGCCATCTTTGCTCCAATGGAGCCTTGGCTGCAGGAGGGGAAGAGAGAGACAGAGAGGAAGGAGAGGGGAGGGGTGGAGAAGCAGATGGGCGCTTCTCCTGTGTGCCCTGGCCGGGAATCGAACCCTGGACTTCTGCACGCCAGGCCGACGCTCTACCACTGAGCCAACCGGCCAGGGCCCTTGATAATTATTTGGTGGCAATTATTTCACAGTCAGAAGCATCATCTCCAGCATCACTCATCCACAGATTTTTATCTGGTCCTACCCTGTAGACTCAGATAGTGTGAGTAATCCACAGTCCTTGTCTTGAGACCAGACTTGCAGCACGGTCCACTGCAGTCCACTAGTATCATTGGGCAGCCAGGGTCAGAGGATCAGAGGAGGGAGACATCACCAGGCAACTGAGGAAGTGGAGTGAGCTTACCTGGAGCCTGGAAGATGGATGGGATTCGAACAGTTGGAGGGAGGGAGGAAGGCATTGGGTCGGCCACTGTCTGCCAGAACCAAGGCTTTCCTGGTTGCTACCACAAAGACACATTCCAGAATGCCAAGGACTGAACTTGGACCCCATGCTAGGGCATCATTATAAACAGTGCTAGTGTGGTGGCAAGGCACTGAATTCCGAGGACTTGCAACCAGTTGCTGATTGCTCAAACCCCTGTCATCTACAGAATGGAGTCATCACATGTTGGTGGGGAAGGCTCTCTGTTATCTTTGGAGTCAGCAGATTCTACTTTCTTATGAAGATGGCTGAGGGAAATTCAGGATCTCTGAAGATGTGTCTGAGATATTAATAAAAGTTAATGAAAACTCAAATAATTGTCAAAAAATTGCAATTACATTAGCATAATTAAGACTGAGAAGTTCTGTAATAAAGAAACCAGTTTAATTTTAGTTCAGCATTTCTCAGATATGGATATAGACTGGCAATCACTTTTTATCCTCCCAAATTGGAATTGAACACACATACTTCATTTCATTGTTGTCTTAAAGATTCCATTGCAGGCTGACTGGTGGTGGAGCAGTGGATAGAGCAAGCCCTGAGGTCACCAGCTTGAGTGTGAGATCATCAACATGATCCCAAGTTTGCTGGCTTGAACCCAAATGTCACTGGCTTGAAGCCCAAAGTTGCTGGCTTGAGCAAGGGGTCACTGGCTCAACTTAAGCCCCCCCCCACCATCAAGTCATGTATGAGAAGCAATCAATGAACAACTAAAGTGACGTAACTATGAGTTAGTGCTTCTCATCTCTCTCCTTCTCCCTCTCTCTCTCTCTCAAAAACAACACACTGCCTTAGCCCAAAACTTGTCTCTCTTATAGGACCATCTTGAAGACGGAATGAAGTCACTAACACACACCAACCTCTTCATTTGTTCCTAATATTTCCCATTGATATTCTACAGTCTTGAGAGGCACACAGTCTGTGTTCCAGATATCAGCAATAGTTTTCAAGATCACCAGCTTCCCGGAAGGTCACTGTTCTCTATCCCATCTCTTCGGCCTGACCCTACATCTATTGACCTTCACAGAGGATTCCTATCTGTATACAGTTCTTTTTCTTAAACTTTTGCTTGGATGCTCTAGCTGCCTTTGTACCCTTCAGTCTTCCTCTTCGGCTTCAAACAAGTCTCCGATATAAAGTCTACATCTCTTACCCCCCTTTAAGCTTTATATTATCAAGGTTCTCATGATGTAATTGAGTAATCTGTGTAACAGCACATGTACAGCTCCTATCCCGTGTGCTTGGAAAAAGATCCCAGCTCTCTGCATGCAAGAACCCAGTAGGCATTACAAAAGGAAAAGAAAAGGTTACATTTGACGTAAGCAAAATTAAAACCTTTTGCTAATCAAAAGACACTGTTATGAAAGTGAAAAGATAAGCCACAGACTAGAAGGAAACATAATACAAATATTTGGCCAAGGATGCATATCACCAATATGTAAAGAATTTCTATAAATCAATAGGATGAGAATTTTTTAAATGGACAAAATACTTTAAGAAAGGCTTAGAAAAGAAGGCATCCAAATGGCTAATGAGCATGTTAAAAAAAAAAAAGTAAAAGATGTTCAACCTCATTAACCATCAGGGAACTTCAAATTATAGCCACAAGGAGGTATCATTATACACCCACTAGAATGACTAAATTTAAAAGACTAACAGCACCACCGTTAGCTAAGATGTGAAGCGACTGAAACTCGCATACACTACTGGTGGGAGTATGAAATTGCATAGCCACTTTGGCAAGCTCTTTAGCAGTTCCTAGTAAACTTCAATGTACACTTAGCCTATGACCCAGCAATTCCACGCCTAAGTATATACGCCAAACCAAAAAAAAAAAAAAAAAATGTTTGCACAAGAACGGTCCATAGTAGCTTTATTTATATTAGTTCCAAGGTGGAAACAAGTCACACGCCTATCAACTGGAGAATGGACCAAGAAATTGTGGTATAGTTATACAACCAGCAATATGTGGTATAGTTATACTGCTCAGCAATGGACCAAGAAATTGTGGTGTAGTTATACAACCGACTACGACTCGGCAATAAAAAACATGCCGTTGATGTACAAAGTGACATGGCTGAATCTCGAAAACACTGTTACTGCAAAACAGTATCATTTGTCTGGCTCCTTTATATACATACACTTTAAAATAAGAAAAACTATTTTTTTGGTGATAGAAACCAGAGTAGCGATTTCCGGGGAGTGGAGTAGATAACGACCAAACAAAGGACACCAGGGAATTTTCTGCGGTGATGAAAATATCTTTAAGTGATGAAAATATCTTTAATATCTTTAAGAATTTTGTTTTTTTTATTACAGTTTACATTTAATATTATTTTGTATTAGTTTCAGGTGTTCAGCAGAGTG
Organism: Saccopteryx bilineata; assembly: GCF_036850765.1. Classification (NCBI taxonomy): domain Eukaryota; kingdom Metazoa; phylum Chordata; class Mammalia; order Chiroptera; family Emballonuridae; genus Saccopteryx; species Saccopteryx bilineata. The sequence goes on from NC_089491.1 coordinate 377,823,750, forward strand.
GTCAGGTACTCATGTACTTTACAAAGTGTCCCCCTGATATCTCCAGTGTCCACCTGGCACCATACACAGTTATTATAAGAAAATGTTTTATATCTTAATCTGGGTGATAGTCACAGAGGTGTATATATTTGTAAAACTGATTTTAGTTCAGATTTGTGCATTTTATTTATGTAAATAACATCTCAATAAATACCATGTAAATAGAATGAGATATGTTTTACATGGACTGTTATGGATCAATCCTCAAGATATGGTGCTCAATAAATAAAGCAAGGTACAGAACAGTGTTTTGATTTTTTTAAAGGAAAGGAATATACATACATATATATATATATATTTCAAACTATAAGCAAAAGTTTATTTAGAAAGTTACAAAGGCAAAAGAAGGGCCCTTGAAACTCAAGAGAGAAGGGTAAAGGTAACATGCCTGGGTGGGGGCGGGAGTGTTGCAGGGAGGGGGAGCGCCCACGTGTGTTTCTTTTAAATTTTTAATTTATTGATGTGAGAGAGAGAGAAAGAGAAAGAGGGAGAGATGGATTTGTTGTTCCACTTGTTTATGCATTATTGGTTGATTCTTTTTTTTTCTTTTTTCTTTTTTTTTTTTTTTTTTCTGAAGCTGGAAACAGGGAGAGACAGTCAGACAGACTCCCGCATGTGCCCGACCGGGATCCACCCGGCATGCCCACCATGGGGCGACGCTCTGCCCACCAGGGGGCGATGCTCTGCCCATCCTGGGTGTCGCCATGTTGCGACCAGAGCCACTCTAGCGCCTGAGGCAGAGGCCACAGAGCCATCCCCAGCGCCCGGGCCATCTTTGCTCCAATGGAGCCTTGGCTGCGGGAGGGGTAGAGAGAGACAGAGAGGAAAGCGTGGCGGAGGGGTGGAGAAGCAAATGGGCGCTTCTCCTGTGTGCCCTGGCCAGGAATCGAACCTGGGTCCTCCGCACGCTAGGCCGACGCTCTACCGCTGAGCCAACCGGCCAGGGCTATTGGTTGATTCTTGTATGTGCCCTGACCAGAGAATCAACCCGTAACCTTGGCATATAAAGACGATGTTCTAACCAACTGAACTACCTGGCCAGGGTTACACATGTATATACATACTTTTACATGTATATTTTTATAAGATAAAATATGTCCAGAAAGAAAGTATCAGAAGTTGCCTCTAAGTAAAACAGAAAATTAGCCTGACCAGTAGTGGCACGGTGGATAAACCATCGACTTGGGACGTCCTAGATTCAAAACCCTAAGGATGCAGAATTGAGTGTGAGATAATCTACATTACCTCAGAGTTGCTGGCTTGAGCCCAAGGTCACTGGTTTGAGCCCAGCCCAAGGTCGCTGGCTTGAGCAAGGGGTCACTGGCTCTGCTTGAGATCCTCAGTCAAGGCACATATGAGAAAGCAATCAATGAACAACTAAGGTGATGCAATTACAAGTTGATGTTTCTCATCTCTCTCCTTTCCTGTCTCTTTCTCTCTCTTGCTCACTAACAAAACAAAAAAAAAAGGGAAAAAATTATAGTCAGAAAGTTTTATTTATCTATGTATTTTCTTTCATATCTTTTGAATTTTGTATCATGCTCATGTATTATGCTCTTGAATATTTTTTAAAATTTTAAGGAAGCTTTGCCTGGCCTGTGGTGGTGCAGTGGATAAAGCGTCGACCTGGAAATGCTGAGGTCGCCGGTTCGAAACCCTGGGCTTGCCTGGTCAGGGCACATATGGGAGTTGATTCTTCCAGCTCCTCCCCCCTGTCTCTCTCTCCTCTCTTTCTCTCTCTCTCTCTGTCTCTCTTTCTCCTCTCTAAAATGAATAAATAAATAAAAAAATAAAAAAATAAAAAAAATAAAATTTTAAGGAAGCCTGACCTGTGGTGGCACCATGGATAAAGCATCCACCTGGAACGCTGAGGTCACCAGTTCGAATTCCTGGGCTTGCCTGGTCAAGGCACATATAGGAGTTGATACTTCCTACGCCTACCCTACTTCTCTCTCTCATTCTCTCTCTCTCTCTCTCTCTCTTCTCTATCTCAAAATGAATGAATAAATAAAATTAATAAAAAAATTTTAAGGAAAGAAAAAGCAAGAAGGTTTTTCTTTTTTTTTAACTGTTTTTTTTTAATACTTTATTCAATTTTCAGAGAGGAGAGAGAGAGAGAGGGAAAGAGGGAGAGAGAGAAGGAGGGAGGAGCAGGAAGCATCAACTCCCATATATGCCTTGACCAGGTAAGTCCAGGTTTTGAACCGGCGACCTCAGTGTTTCAGGTCGACGCTTTATCCACTGCACCACCGCAGGTCAGGCAAGAAGGTTTTTCAGTAACATGTTGTATTACAATAAGAGCCAAAGCAAAATATAAAATTATATGTACAGTGAGATTATGTAAAAATGCATTAAAAAAAGGAAATGAAACTCACCAAATGTTAAAAGTTGTTGGGACTGTGGTTATTTTTATATTTCCTTTCCACTTTACTACATTTTCTACAGTTTCCATCATAAATGTTTTACCCTTATAATCTGAAAGATAAAATAATTCTTTTAAAAAGACAAAGTGAAAGAAATATAAAGTGGATGCTGCTTCGTTCAAGATGAGTGGCCAGATTTCCCCATCAGATTTTCCTGCAGAATGCCAAGCCCAGGCCCTGGCCAGTTGGCTCAGTGGTAGAGCATTGGCCTGGTGTGTGGATGTCCCGGGTTCGATTTCTGGTCAGGGCACACAGAAGAAATGGACATCTGCTTCTCCACCCCTTCTCCTCTCCCTTCTCTCTTTGTCTTTCTCTTCCCCTCCTGCAGCCATGGCTCACTTGGAGTGAGTTGGCCTTGGGCACTGAGGATGGCTCATGGCCTCTCCTCAGGCACTAAAATAGTTCAGTTGCTGAGCAACAGAGCAAGGCCCAAGATGGGCAGAGCATCTCCTCATAGGGGGCTTGCCAGGTGGATCCTGGTCGGGGTGCATGCAGGAGTCTGTCTCTCTGCCTTCCTGCTTCTCACTTAAGAAAAAAGATCATAGCCTGACCAGGCGGTGGCACAGTGGATAGAGCATCGAACTGGGATGCAGAAGACCCAGGTTCGAGATCCCGAGGTTGCCAGCTTGAGTGTGGGCTCATTTGGCTTGAGCAAAAAGCTCACCAGCTTGGACCCAAGGTTGCTGGCTCGAGCAAGGGGTTACTCGGTCTGCTGTAGCCCCACGGTCGAGGCACATATGAGAAAGCAATCAATGAACAACTAAGGTGTCGCAATGAAAAACTGATGATTGATGCTTCTTATCTCTCTTCGTTCCTGTCTGTCCCTATCTATCCCTCTCTCTAACTCTGTCTCAGTAAAAAAACAAAAAAACAAAAAAAACCTCTTTAAAAAAAAATAATAAACTCCAGGCCCAGAGCAGGAGGCTGGGTGTAGGGGTTGGGTAGGGCAAGCTGGGAGACTCAGAGTATCATCTAGTACCCTGATCAAGGAGAGTCTGATGGCTTGCCTGGTATAGCCAGAACTCCAAGGCAAAGTGGAGGATTTATGGCAGATATCACCTAACCTGGGTGGTGAGGACACAGCGCAAGGCAGATTCTATCCCAGCTCACTGTGAGTGGCCTCAGCATGGATAAAGGAAATTGATTAACCTAGCCTTGATAGTGAGTAGGAATACTTTTCATGTTAACTACTCAAAACATCATTGTACCTATTGTTCCACTCATTATCCATTTATACAAGTTCACAAGAAGCTTGGGAGAATATCTTAAAAGTCCCTTCTCCTGGACTTTAGCCATCTTTTCTGAACCTTTGGCCTCATTATACTTTCCGGGGTATACTTTGCAGAAGTTCAGTAGTCTGACTGAACCTCACTTGAGATTGACCTCACCTGGGGCAGAGCCCCAACACCCCAAGATTCGGGGGCCACCTTGTGGAGGTTTAGTCTGTTCTCAAAGACATCTTCAAGATGCTTTCCATTGTGGATTTATGGTAAAAGAACTAGTTACACTGGGGCAGAGAGATTACATATTATCTCTGTTTTCTCTTATCTCTGAACACAAAACTAGAAAGTTGTTTATTTTATTTCCTTTTTTTTTTTTTTTTTTTTTTTTTTTTTTTTGTATTTTTCTGAAGTGAGAAGCCTGGAGGCAGTCAGACAGACTCCCGCATTTGCCCGACTGCCCAACCGGGATCTACCCGGCCTGGCCACTAGAGGGCAATGCTCTGCCCCTCTGGGGTGTTTCTCTGTTGCAACTGGAACCATTCTAGCACCTGAGGCAGAGGGCATGGAGCCATCTTCAGCGCCCGGGCCAACTTTGCTCCTATGGAGCCTTGGCTGTGGGAGGAGAAGAGAGAGACAGAGAGAAAGGAGAAGGGGTAGGGTGGAGAAGAGGATAGGCACTTCTCCTGTGTGCCCTGGCTGGGAATCGAACCCTGGGACTTCCATATGCTGGGCTAAGGCTCTACTGCTGAGCCAGCTGGCCAGGGGAAATTGTTTCTTCCTCCTAAGTTCTCCTGGGCCTTCTGAAGGGGTTCAGTGAAGTGTTTGGTAAGGTACTAGGCACATTCAAAGATCAGTAAGTCCTGGGCCCTGTCTCCAAGGGAGTCTCCAAGGGAACTCACAGCCTAGCCAAGGAGAGGAGGGAGGAAAGATGGGAGAGATTGAACCACAGAGGAAAATTACCTGTAATTCCAGCAAGTAATGACAAAAACTGTAAGGGAGATGATCCTTTTATGTCACTTAAGGAATGCATGCCTAGAGGGGTTTCAGCCAGGGTCTCATTTGGGCTGGTAAGATTTTTCTGAAGCTGAAAAAGAAGGAGGTGGGATGTGCAGAAGGACTTGGGATTAGGAGTAAAGAGAAGGGGGAGGGGGAAATCTCCCCTCACCCCGGTACTGGACAGCACTTCCAGGTCAATGCTTTATCCCACTGCACCACCACAGGTCAGGCCCCGGTACTGGACAGGAGGAATGATCTTCAGCACACTTTCAAAGGCTACAGTCATCACCCTTTAGGATTTCTCCATAAGCTCTGGAAATATTGATTGCAATACACTTTCACAGAGCCCTTGTAAGAAGGGAACAGATGGGAAAGCTGAGGCCCAGAGATGCTAAAATCATTTGACATTGAATCAATTCTATATTAAGTCACTTCAGTCTTAATAGGGGGACACCTTTGTTAGGTCGCCAAAAGAGGGATGTACAAGACCTGATGAGTTGTTTTTTTTTTTTCTTTGTGGCAGAGATAGAGAGTCAGAGAGAGGGACAGACAGACAGACAGGAATGGAGAGATGAGAAACACCAATTCTTCATTGCAGTTCCTTAGTTGTTCATTGGTTGATTTCTCTTGACCGGGTAGGGGGGGGGAGGGCTACAGCAGACTGAGTGACCCTTTGCTCGAGCCAGCGACCTTGGGTCCAAGCTGGTGAGCTTTTGCTCAAACCAGATGAGCCCGTGCTCAAGCTGGCGACCTCGGGGTCTCAAACCTGGGTCCTCGGCATCCCAGTCCCACTGCGCCACCGCCTGGTCAGGCCAAGGCCTGATGAGTTTTATGAGAACTTTATGCATCTGTGAACAGAGGGGCTGAGACCCTAGTGGCGTCAGCAGCAAGGGGATGAAAGCCTCTTCCTACAGGACTGAGTTAGGCTGTATTTCTCGCTGCAGGGGGAAAACTTGTTACCTGTGGCAGCTAAAGGATAGAAAGGTTAAACAAAGGAGGAGGTGGTGATTAATGACCAAGCAATAGAATGTTCAGTAAGTGAAGTGGGGAGGGGGGGTAACTACCTGGCAGAATGTTCAAGGGTCAGGTGGAGGTAAGACATCAACCAGCACTGCTCAACTGGAGAGCTACACGAGTTGCCTTGGCCCTGGGTCACCTAACGATCAACCTGGCTAGTTGAGACTGTAGGTAAGGGGCCCTCAACCCAAACTTTTGTTGTTTAAGGAAAAGGGGTGGAGGTTTCTTCTTCTGTAGCTACTTCCTGCCCCTTAGGGTCATTGACATATTTAGAGGGAGGGGATAAGTGAGAGTCAGCTGGTTGTCGATACTGGTCTCCTGAGGTTCAGGCCAGGGCCTGGGATGGCATAGTGGTCCTGAATGAACTTGGAGAGAAGTCTAAAAATACAGGGTCCAAAGAGGAGAAATACTGTTAGTATAGTTACAGGAAAGAGTAAGGGTGGTAGGAGTGAAGTTAACCATGAAGAAAGGCCTGGAGAATTTTTTATTTTGGAAGCCAATTCTAAAACACTCTGAATGTTTTCCTGAACCTGTCCCAACTTATTAACATAGAAGCAGCATTGTTCCCGTAGCTAAAGACAAGTCCCCCCCTTGCCCTGCCGTTAGGAAGTCAAGAGCTCTGCCGTTCGTAGGGCTACTCCTGCCAGTGAGCCTAGTTGTTCCTGGGATAACTTTCAGGTTTCTCCCATCTTGGTGAGGCCCCTGCTGTCTTTTAGGACAGTGGTCCCCGACCTTTTTTGGGCCATGGACCGGTTTAATGTCAGAAAATATTTTCACAGACCGGCCTTTAGGGTGGGACGGATAAATGTATCACGTGACCGAGACAAGCGTCAAGAGTGAGTCTTAGACGAAGGTAACAGAGGGAATCTGGTTATTTTTTAAAAGTAAAACATCGTTCAGACTTAAATATAAATAAAACGGAAATAATGTCAGTTATTTATTCTTTCTCTGTGGACCGGTACCGGTCCGCGGCCCGGGGGTTGGGGACCACTGTTTTAGGATATTTTGCCTTGGAGGCTGAGTGACACTTCTCCTGTGGCAGTTCCTGCTGCAGCTAGAGAGCCGACAATAGAAATGAGGGGAAGTAGAGGCCCTCTCATTTTTGAAGCTTACTTCTGAGCACAGAGGAAGGGGCAGGGTAGCACTGTCTGGGGTGATGGCAGTATCTGGTAGGACATGGAACCTACCAGAACTACATGGAACCTAAAGAACCCAATAGGCTTCATTGCCACAGACCAGTAGACACCACGGGGTGGTCTGTGATGTGGAGAAAGAGAGGCGCTCTGAAATCAGGAGCGTCCAGACATGAATGGATGGCAGTGACCCATCCAGCTAAGCCAGTGACCCCTTGCTCAAGCCAGCGACCCTGGACTTCAACCCAGTGACCTTTGGGCTCAAGCCAGCAACCATGGGGTCATGTCTATGCTCCCACGCTCAAGCCTGAGAGCTAGGGGTTTTGAACCTGGATTCTCATTCAGTGCTCTATCCACTGCGCCATGACCTCATCAGGCTGATTAATATAAAGTCTACCGGAAAGTTCTGTCTGTTTCTATCACAAGTTTCGACACATAAGCACATGTTTATTTGGCACATGTGTGCCTCTCTATTTTTATCACTTAATGTATACATACTGATGTAGCAAATTAACTAAAACAAAGTTGATTTATGTTAGTCTTATGTGTGAAGCGATAGTGTACCCATGGCTACTGATAAAGTTCATTTACGCCACTGTAATTTTTACGAATTTCAACAAGGAAGAAATGCTACAGAAGCATGTCTGTCGCATCCACCATATTCCCCGGACTTAGCACCCTCCGACTATCACTTGTTTTTGTCCTTACAAAATTTTTTGAAGGGCAAAAAATTAAAAAATGAAGAAGATATCAAACAAGCACTGGTTCAATTTTTCGCATCAAAAGATAAAACATTTTTCAAAAATGGGATATACAAATTGCCCTCATGCTGGCAAGAAATCATTAATAATAATGGCAATTATATTATTTAATAAAGTTTATTGACGGTAATAAAAATTTGTATTTTGTTTTATTCCAAAAACGAACAGAACTTTCTGGTAGACCTTATAATTCTTAGGTCCTGGCCCTAGAGGTTGGCTCAGTGGTAGAGCATCGGCTCAGCATGTGAAAGTCCCAGGTTCGATTCCCGGCCAGGGCACACAGGAGAAGCACCCACACCCATCTTCTTCTCCACCCTTCCTTCTCTCCTTCCTCTCTATCTCTCTCTTCCCCTCCCGCAGCCAAGGTTCCGCTGGAGCAAAGTTGACCTGGGGGCTGAGGATGGCTCCATCGCCTCCACCTCAGGTGCTAGAATGGCTCCAGTTGCAGTGGAGGAATGCCCCTTGGTGGGCATGCTGGGTGGATCCCGGTCGAGCGCATGCGAGAGTCTGTCTGTCTGCTGTCCCCGCTTCTCACTTCGGAAAAAAAAAGAAAAATAATAATAATTCTTAGGTCCTGAACTAGGTGATAGGAACCATCTGGTTTTTTGACTGGTAAATGGGAGTATTATATGGTGAATTGTAGGCTTTTGGAGGTTTTGTGAAAGAAGATGAGTGATGATGGGTTGTAGGCCCTTGTGGCTCTCTAGGGAAAAAGGGTATTGTGGCTGACAGGCATATGAAGTCATTAATTGAACTTGTAGGCCTGACCTGCGGTGGCACAGTGGGATAAAGCGTCGACCTGGAACACTGAGGTTGCCAGTTTGAAACATTGGGCTTGCCTGGTCAAGGCACTTACGGGTGTTGATGCTTTCTGCTCCTCCCCATTCCCTCTCTCTATCCCCTCTCTCTAAAAGTCAATAAATAAAATATTTTAAAAAAATAATTGAATTTGTATTGGGGCATGGTGGCGGGCTCCCGAAGGGGTGGATGTGTCCCAAACTAGTGGAATCACCTGGGAAGAAGCAGTGGGAACTGTTAGGGTTCAGGGGTAGTGAGGAGGAGGAGAAGGGAGGGAGCTGAATTAAGAGTTGAGGTGTTAGCCTGACCAGGCAGTGGCGCAGTGGATGGAGCACTGGACTGGGACCCAGGTTCGAGACCCCGAGGTCGCCAGCTTGACTGCGGGCTCATCTGGTTTAAGCAAGGCTCACCAGCTTGAGCCCAAGGTCACTGGTTCAAGCAAGGGCTCACTCGGTCTGCTGTAGCTCCCCCCCCCCCCCCGTCAAGGCACATATGAGAAATCAATCAATGAACAACTAAGGAGCCATAATGAAGAATTGATGTTTCTCATCTCTTTCCCTTCCTGTCTGTCTGTCCCTGTCTGTCCCTTTCTGACTCTCTCTGTCTCTGCCACAAAAAAAAAAAAAAAAAAAAAAAAAAGAAAGAAAGCCTGACCAGGCGGTTTGTGCAGTGGATAGAGCGTCGGACTGGGATGCAGAGGGCCCAGGTTCGAGACCCTGAGGTCGCCAGCTTGAGTGCAAGCTCATCTGGTCTGAGCAAAAGCTCACCAGCTTGGGGCCTGACCTGTGGTGGCACAGTGGATTAAGCGTCGACCTGGAAATGCTGAGGTCGCCGGTTCGAAACCCTGGGCTTGCCTGTTCAAGGCACATATGGGAGTTGATGCTTCCAGCTCCTCCCCCCTTCTCTCTCTGTCTCTCTCTTCCTTTCTCTCTCCTCTCTAAAATGAATAAATAAAATAAAATTAAATTTAAAAAAAAAAAAAAAAAAGCTCACCAGCTTGGACCCAAGGTTGCTGGCTTGAGCAAGGGGTTACTCGGTCTGCTGAAGGCCCACGGTCATGGCACATATGAGAAAGCAATCAATGAACAACTAAGGTGTCGCAACGAAGAATTGATGCATCTCATCTCTCTCTCTGGCTTTCTCTGTCTCTGTCAAAAACAAAAAAGTTGAGGTGTTAACGTAAGGGAGACTCTGAATTTTGACAAATTGGACAGCTGGCGATAATGAGGAAGGAGTATGTAAAAGGGAGGGGGGTAATCAGTGGGTTGGAGGAAATTCTGTGGACCCCAATAATCAAGATGAAGAAAGAAGAGAGTGGCCCTGAAAATTTGGGGAGTGTCCAATTAGTGGTCCTGTATTTAACAGGAAAGGAATGGCCTTACTGGTGACCTGTAGAGTTACCCAAGGCTCCAGTATTCAGATGGTGGATGTGGAGGCCTGTGGTGAGGCCAGACCCCTCCTGTCTTCTTCTTTCCCCCAGGATGTCAAGAAGTGCTACTGCTTGCAGGCAGGTGCTGGGAAGAGGCAGGGGCTGGGAAGGGACAGCCCCCACACCTTGGGCTCATAGGCAGTCTGACTTCCAAGGGCCCACATGACCACAAAGAGAGCAGGGTCTGGTTGGTGGCCTGGGATTGGGACAGAAGCAGCTACAGTATACCTCCTGTCTGCACTTAAAGCAAGCCCCTGGGAGAGAGCCAGAAAATCCTTGATGGGATTTTTGGGGGGGCCTCTGGGCCTTTTTGTGCATATACAGCCTGTGAGACCACCTCACAAATACCTGTAAAGCCTGGGTTTCAATTAGTCTCTGTTCATCCTCCTGATCATTGAAGACCTTAAAGGTCAGGTTTGAAATTCTCCTTCTAATACCCTTTTCCCTGTAATATGTATGTCCTTTTTTCACCTTTGTTTATTTTCTCAGCTCCTTCTCTTTTCGCTTCTTCCCTCTGCACAAACCTAACAACCTTTATCTCATCAGAGGAGTTCAAGGGGAGTTTGGTTCTATTCTCAACAAGAGAAAATTATTAAGTTTCTTTTGATAATATACAAGAGTTACAATTTTTTTCAAGCAATGCAGAAAAATTTACTCCCTGGAGAAAACTGTCATCAACAGACCTTTTCCAATTTGGACTAAGAAGGTTCTTGACTATATGAAACAGAAACGGACTCTGAGCAGAAAAGGGACTTATTAGGAGGTCAGATAGCTCACATCATCGGAGAGAAAGCAAAGTCAGGACCATGGGCAAGAATGAAGGGAAACTAGGCAACCAGGAAGCCAACCAAAGTCAGGATCCTAGACTGTCTGGTTAGGAACACTGACCAGCCACTTCTGCTGCCAGTGGACATGGCGTGGCTATCACCGCTCCTGTGACTCTGGGTATCACAGCCACCACCAGTGGCAGAATAAGTACATCCCTGCTTCTGGATTCTAAGTCCAACTGGCCAAGCTAAGGACACACACTTTCACTCTGGCTGCCAGAAGCATGGAGAATATGTCTGTCTTGGGGACAACCCTGTTGTCACAACCCAAACAGTGTTGGATCTCTTAAGAAAGGGAGCCAGTCAGATTTCACAGAGCAAATAAATGCCAACTGTTTATTACTTAGGTACACGGCTTTTCATGTTGTTTGTATACGTGGGATTTTATTATATACAGTAATTGGTAAGTAGATTTTTGTTTTTGTTTGTTTTATGTAGGCCTGTATCTCTTTTCATGTTAATACAATAAATTATCCCTTAAATTCCTGCGCAGCATTTATTGTATAGTAAATATTTATTTAATCAAGTTTCACTTAATGGACATTTAGCTTCTGTTCTTTACTGTTATAAACAACACAGCTGAGATCATCCTGAACGCTTGGCACTTGCCCCAGGAGTTCCTTGGATGAAGTTCCAAAAGTGAAATGGCTGAATCAAATGGTATATAAAATTTTATCTGCCGCCTGATTGATCTTAAGGAACATTATCCATTTTGTACTCTTACTAAAACGTACAAGAAAGTCCAAAAGGGCCTGTCTCTTTCACTGATCTGATTGTAACCCACATGTTAAAAGGAACCACCTAGCAAGTAGCTTTAAAAGCTGAACACGAAACTGGAAGTGAAAGCTTCTGTGCAGAACTCGGCTGCTTCCAACCACGAAACTCTGGGAATCAGCTGGGGTCCACTCTCTAGCCGCAAATTTGTTCATGGTGCGCTTGGGCCTTGAACCGCGGCTCCCTCACGTGCTAGTCCGCTTCCCTCTCCGTTTGCCAAAACATCTTCTTCAAAACATTCGTATGTAAATAAATAAATAAACAAGTACGAAGCCCAGGATGCGGGCGCCGAGCTTCCCGCCTAGGGAGCTGGGAACTGCAGCCGCCTTCTCGGCCTCCAGCCCGGCCCGGTATCAAGGGCCCACCCATGCCCCCGAGAGCGTCCCCGCCAGCTCGCCGCGCTCTCGGCTCCCCGGGACGCGGGACCAGGACCTCGGGAGGACAGCAGGAAGAGTGACCGCAAGAGATGATACCCCGGGACCGGGAACGTCGGGGACGCCGAAGCCCTCGCTGCTTCGCCTCCGCCCGCCCGAGCGGCCTCGGGCTGGCGCCCAGGCCAGGTGAACCCGGCATTGACCATGGCTCCGGAAAGACAATTTGGCCCTGTCGCTATATGGTTTGAGAACACTCCCGGCCGCTTAGAGAAGCCAGCAGGTCCCATGGTGTAATGGTTAGCACTCTGGACTTTGAATCCAGCGATCCGAGTTCAAATCTCGGTGGGACCTCAGTAGTCTTTTTGGTTCTACAATTTTTGTTTTGGGGACTGCTGGCTGCAGAGGCCACCTTGGGCTGTGCTGTTTCCCCTGTGACCTGCAGGACCGCAGTTTAGGGTCCCTCCCCTTCTCTCAAGATGCTTTCATTTCAGCGCCGACCTAATGGGTCTCACTGCGCATGCGTAGGAGTCGGGGCCGAAAATCAATGTATCAGTTCCTGGTAAATAGACGGTGACTTTAATCTGGATGGGGCAGCGGAGGAACCTGAAGGATCCCAGGATCCTGCTTCCAGAAGGCAACAGTCGCAGTCTTCGGGACTGGGAGTCCCGCCCCCGCCGAAGGCTGCCGGGAATCCTTCTTCCTATTGGCCAGCGCGCAGAGAGCGATACATTTCTGTTGTATAAGTCGGGAGGAACTGGCCCCACCGAACCAAGGGGCGCGGGAAGGAAAGGCAGGCTGGGGAGGAAGGTGTGGTTTGGGTGTCAGTCCGGCTGTAGGGCGGTCAGATACTGAAGTTTGTGTGTTTGTTTTAGTTGTCCGGTACTCAAGCAGTAGGCGGTGAGTTTTCTTCCTCCCTTCCTCCTTTCCTTTTCTCTCTCTCTCGTTAGGTTATCTGTTCTTCAGTCTGTCTTAATGGGTCAGGGCCGCTCTGCCTTCGGTTTCTCCTCATATAGATGCACTATCTCTCCTCAGCGGAGCGTAGGGTTCACCAGCAGGGTTGAGCGAATTTCTCTATTGGCGAATATGCTCTGTATCCGTATTTAGGGTGCTGACCAGGCTCACGTGATTTGAAGGAAAGGGTGTACCTCTGGGATGGCAGGAAAGACATACATCGAGTACTGTCTTCTTTGGATTGATATCTGGGTTTTGAGGGCTGTCTGTCGCTTGGGGTAAGTGAGGAGAGAGCCAGCTGACGCATTTGTGATCTCCCTACAGGGCGATTGGCACTGCGGTTATATGTTCCCGCCACTTGGGAAGATGTCATGGTAACAAAGAGGATCCTGCACTGCTCGGATTCTCTCTCCTGAGCCCGCCTCCACCCCACCTCATCCCACCCCGCCCCATACAGTCCTTAAAGGTTTGAATGGATTTGTATGTATGAGCAGTTTCAGCCTCAAAAGTACCTAGTTAGGAGAGGTGGGAGGACTTACTCTACCAGATAGTAAAACTTACTATCAACTATAAACTGTAGGAATTAAGATAGCGTGATACTGGTGCAAACATACTAATGGAACAGAATAGTCCCAGATGCAGATAGCACAACAGGGCAGTGGGGAAAAATACCTACTTTCCATAAATTATTCTGGGATGATGGGTGTCATATGGAAAAATATGAAATCAAATTCACAAATATGAAATCAAATTCACCCAATTTACAGTAAGCAGGGCAATAAATTTCATGTAAACTGTAGACATTTGAAAGGGAAAAGCAATACAGCTTTAGAAAGAAAAAATAGAGTATTTTCATGACCTCACCTCAGAGTATAGAAAGCCTTAAATAAGACAAGTTTCTAAAAGTTTGATATATGTCATCATATTAATATAATATTCTATGTCTTTCTTAACAACAACCCCAATAAGAAAGTGAAAAGGTATTTGGAATGCATACTTGACCAAAGAAACTTGTATCTAGATTATATAAAGAACTCCTAAAATTCAACAAGAGACAAACATCCTAATGGGAAAATAGCAAAAGACTTGAAATGGCACTTTACAAATAAAGAAAATTCAAAATAACTGATATACATATTAAAAGCTCCAAAACACCATTAGTCATCAGAAAAATGCGAATTAAAAAGCTCAACTACCTCTGCACACTCACCAAAATGATAATGCTGAATGTTGTCCACAGAGAGGGACTCAGGGTAAAAATCTTTTAATCTGAGTCAGCCTAAGGAATTTGGAGGATGGGGTTCCGTTCCAGGCACCACACGGACATTGATAAATTTCATCTGGCTACTAACTGGCTGGGTGCATTTGGGTAAGCAATTTAAATGTTCAGAAATCGCAACATTTTAAATGTGGCTAACTAAACTTGTGTGGTAACCATTTTTGCAATATATATCAACTTGTGTTGTACACCTTGAATTTATACAATGTAAAAAAAATTTATACAATGTTTTATGTCAATTATATCTCCGTAAGTCTGGAAAAAATTAAAAGTAAATTAAAACTCTGAGCGTTGTCTGTAAAAGGACAATAATGGTGGGGTTTTTTTTGCATAGCAGTAGTGCAAGAATTAGTAAAGTAGCAATTGAAAAATCCTTTTCCCTGCATCTGATCCACAGTAGGCTCAATAATATTAACTGCTAGAAAGACAACCAGAATAGTGAAGACTAAGGAAGCCCAGATTCTTGAGAAAAGAGCACATGTTTATATGAGGAAGAAAGCAAATTTAGAACGTTGCAACAGAGACAGAGAAGTAGAACTCGTGGGTGGATTTTAGAGGCAAATAGAAAGAACTTTCTAACAATCTAAGCTGTCCATTAGCAGGACAGGCTTGAGAAATTCTGAGCTTCTGATGTCTGGAAGTCTCTTGGGGGGGACCTCCAAAGTCTTTGTCATTGGGGTGCAGGGAGATTTCTGCACTGAAATGGAAATTGGGCTTCACAAAATTGGCCTTGCCTTCTGGCCTACGGTTTGATTCTGCTGTGAATCTCACGCCCACCCAGGATTTTATTCACACCCACTTGGGACCTTTCTCATCATTTCTCCAGTGGCTTTCACCATTTTTTGTTTGTTCAGTTCTACCAAGATCCTCAGTAAGATATGTTTTACACCACAAACTGATACATATATATGCAAAACTTAAAAGTTTTTGTTGTTGTTTTTTTAAAGAGGAAGGGAGAGAGATGAGAAGCATGAATTCGAAGTGGCATCACTTTAGTTGTTCATTGATTGCTTTTCAAATGTGCCTTGATGGTAGGGGAGGGGCTCAAGCCCAAGCCAGTGACCTCTTTCTAAAGCCAGAGACAACAAGTGACCCTGTGCTCAGACTGGTGAGCCTGTGCTCAAGCCAGCAAACTTAGAATTTCAAACCTGGGACCTCAGTGTCCCAGGTCAATGCTCTCTCCACTGCACCATCACCAATCAGGCCACAGGTCCTTCTCTTTCCATTCCCTGTAGCTCAGAACCTCTCTTT
Source organism: Saccopteryx bilineata (assembly GCF_036850765.1). Classification (NCBI taxonomy): domain Eukaryota; kingdom Metazoa; phylum Chordata; class Mammalia; order Chiroptera; family Emballonuridae; genus Saccopteryx; species Saccopteryx bilineata. The sequence continues at coordinate 377,839,025 of NC_089491.1, forward strand.
CTTTCTCACCAACAATCTGAGGAGACCTTTCCAATGGTTTTATTCCCTTGAAGCAGGGGTTCCCAAACTACGGCCCGCAGGTCGCATGCGGTCCCCTGAGGCCATTTATCCAGCCCCGTTGCACTTCCGGAAGGGGCACCTCTTTCATTGGTGGTCAGTGAGAAGAGCACTGTATGTGGCAGCGCTGCAAAGCGCAGCGTCGCTCACATACAGTACTTCTTCCGGTGATGCCAGAAGCACGCATCATGGCTCCGGAAGCATATCATATCACTTGTTACGACTAGCAGTGACAAATATGGAACCGGACATTGACCATCTCATTAGCCAAAAGCAGGCCCATAGTTCCCATTGAAATACTGGTCAGTTTGTTGATTTAAATTTACTTGTTCTTTGTTTTAAATATTGTATTTGTTCCCATTTTGTTTTTTTACTTTAAAATAAGATATGTGCAGTGTGCATAGGGATTTGTTCATAGTTTTTTTTATAGTCCGGCCCTCCAACGGAACCTAGTGAACTGGCCCCCTGTGTAAAAAGTTTGGGGACCCCTGCCTTGAAGCATCCCCCAAGGACAGCATTTTCTAGAAGACGAACCTACAGTATGCTGTCCCTGACAAGAGTCACCAGCAGAGGGCAGAACACCAGGATCACAGGGGAAGCCAGGTCTGTGTCAAGGCTGGCCTTTCCCTTATGCTAGATTCCCAGGGTTGTCTGTTCATTATCTTCTTTGTACATCAGATAATGTATATGTAACACTTATCACAGGGCCTCCCATATAGTAGGCCTAGAAATGATAGAGCAGGCACAGTCATTTAACACCTATTTGTTGAGTACCTACCACGTTCTAGGAGCTGGAAATAAAGATATAAAAGATTTGACCCCGCCCACAAAGTGTTTGAACTCTTGACTCATAAATCAAAGAGTAAAGTAGAGTGTAAAATGAAAAGCAATATGCTTAGCCCTGGCCAGAGATGGTTGGTTAGAGCATCATCCCAAAGCGCAGAGGTTGCTGGTTCAATCCCCAGTCAGGGCACATACAGGAACAGATCGATGTTCCTGTCTCTCTCTCTCTCCCTCTCATGGCACCGGGGCTGATGCATTCAGACCAATTGAGCCATGGCTGTGGGAGGAGAAGTGAGAGGAAGAGGGGGGAGAGGGGCAAGGGAGAAGTTGAGAAGCAGATGGTTGCTTCTGTGTGCACCATAAAATGAACCCAGGACATCCACATGCTGGGCTGACACTCTTATCACTGAGCCAACTTGCCAGGCCCTTAAACCCAGAAGTCTTGACTTGGTCTTACAGGGGATGGAAAGTCAAGAAATGTTTTGAGTAAGGGAACCATAAAGAATACACTAGCAGCCAAGTGGCGTGTGGGGTGAAGGGGGGCCAGGGAGGAGGGGAGTTTCACAGGAAGCTGTTGAACCATAGGGTAAGAGGCCATGAGTCTACCTAGTGGCTTGGCAGAGGGAGCCTAGGGCCAAGCAGGTGAATCTGTGAGAGATGTTAGAAAATAGAATCTCAGGTACTTGGCCCTGATTAGATAGGATGGGGGGAGTGGGCAGGGAGAGGCAAGTCCACTGTCTCTCTGCCTCTCCTCCCTCCCCTGGTTTCTGTTTTCTCAGCTCTGATGCCATAGGTGATGACTCATCCACTCCACCCATTTCTGCAGTCTGCTAGAGAACAGGAAAATCAGAGGGGACAAGGGGACCCCAGAGTCACCTTCCCTACCCCAGCTTTAGAAATGGCGGAGGAGGGCAAGGAGTAGGATGGTTTGGGTGCTTTTTGAACCCCATCTTAAACTCTGCTCCTGGTTAAGTGTCCCACCTCTTCCACTAAGCCCTGGCATCTGTCTCCCAAGACAGGTCCAGCTACAGAAAAGATGAGCCTGGCCTGTGGTGGCACAGCAGAGAGAGCATCAACCTGGAACGCTGAGGTCATTGGTTCGAAACCCTGGGCTTGCCCGGTCAAGGCACATACAATAAGCCACCAATGAACAACTAAGGTGAAGCAACTATGAGTTGATACTTCTCACTCTGTTCCCCTCTCCTCTCTCATAAAATCAATAAATAAAATCGTTTAAAAAGAAAAGGTGAGGCCCAGGACAAAAGGAAAATGTGGGGCCCCTGTCCAAAAATTATTAAGAATGTCACGATGCTTACAGCAGCGTGTTAAAGCAAGCAAAGGGCGCTTCTAAGCAGGGTCCCTGGGTCCCAGGTACGTGACAAAACAGGTGGAATGCACCCCTAAATCTGGTCCTGACCCCAGGCCTCAAGCTCACAGGGAATGGAATAGAGTGGGGCAGAGGGCTCTGATGACTTTACCTAGAGGCCCTGAGGTCAGAGTTGGGTAATCAAACTCTGCCTAAGGCGCCAAGATGCCTAGCAGACAAGACTGGGCTGCAGGGATGAGATCCTAGAGCACCACGCGTGGGAAGGGCTGGGCTGCCTGATTCACTCGGGAGGATTGCCAGCTTCAGCCAGCTTCAGAAGCTGAGCCCTGAATTAACCAGTCAGCTGTTCCCCTCCTGTCCTGGGGGAATCCTGTCCTGGGGGGTGTCTTTCCGGAATGTGGAGTGTGGAAGAAAAGTGATACAGAATTTGAACCTTGAGAATTATTCAAATTGATGTAGATTGATCAGGAAATCAGGAGCACTGCCCCTCTCTTCCTCCCTCTTCCTGACTTGGTCATTTCACTGCTCAGGATCACCAGAATTTTAACCGTCCAGGCTCTGCTTGGTGGCCTCGCACCCCTGGCCCGCCCTTCTGGGCCCCAGCCTGAGTTGCTGATGTTCTCCAAGTTCCATTTTTAGCATCTAATTTTGATCCATGCAGCCATCTGGAGCAGTGTCACCTACTTTTGTAGTATCAGCAGCCACCTCTCAGTGATTCTCAACAGGGCTCAAGGGAAGGATGGGGGGAAGCCTAGGGGAATCATCTAGAGTCACCGGTGGAAAGGACTTTCTAATTGGTGACACCACCATTTAATTGGTGACACCGCCATTCACTCAGTCATCTCAGAAAGAAACTTGAAGTCTCCAACATTCAATCTATCTCTAAACCCTGAAAAATTTACTTCCTAATTATCTCTCTAATTTCTCACCTTGTCTGTTCTTCCTTTTTTCTTTCCTTTTCCACAGAGACAGAGAGAGAGAGAGAGTCAGAGAGAGGGATAGATAGGAACAGACAGACAGAAACGGAGAGAGATGAGAAGCACCAATCATCAGTTTCTCGTTGCGACATTGATTGCTTTCTCACATGTGCCTTGACCATGCTTGAGCCAGCAACCTTGGGTCCAAACTGGTGAACTTTGCTCAAACCAGATGAGCCCGCGCTCAAGCTGGCGACCTCGGGATTTCTAACCTGGGTCCTCCGCATCCGCTTTATCCACTGCACCACCGCCTGGTCAGGCTCACCTTGACCATTTTTAACCCACTGTTTTTTTGTTTTTTAATCTGAAGTTGGAAACGGGGAGGCAGTCAGACAGACTCCTTCCACCAACCGGGATCCACTCAGCACACCCACCAGGGGGCGATGCTCTGCCCATCTGGGGCATTGCTCTGTTGCAACCAGAGCCATTCTAGTGCCTGAGGCAGAGGCCATGAAGCCATCCTCAGTGCCTGGGCCAACTTTGCTCCAGTGGAGCCTTGGCTGCGAGAGGGGAAGAGAGAGATAGAGAGGAAGGAGAGGGGGAGGGGTGGAGAAACAGATGGGCGCTTCTCCTGTGTGCCCTGGCCAAGAATCGAACCTGGGACTACTGCATGCCAGGCCGATGCTCTACCACTGAGCCAACTGGCCAGGGCCCTTAACCCACTGTTTTGATTCAGTTCCTAATCCCCTCTGAGTGCCAGAACGCCAGTGGTTCCACTGTCCCTGGGAAGTAGCCTTCTCAGGGGTGGCACTGAGGGTTAGCAGGGAAAGGAATTCCTTCCTCTCTGATTCCTGGGAAGCAGGTAAGGTTCTGGCCAGGTGATCAGGTCTTAGAGGACTGAAGACAAAGGTATTTGGAGAGAGCTATGTGGCTGGCCCCCTAGGGTGAGCTCAGAGACTGAAAACATTCAAGTGTCATAAGTAAGTTTCCCAGAAACCTTTCTGCACAAGAGGCTCTTTATAATCTCACTGGGCTGAGTGGAGCTCATGAAACAAAGCGGCCAGAATAGAGTTTAGGCACGAGGGGACAAGCGTGGGCTGTGCTGCATCAAGGCCAGTGCAACTCCACCCATGAGCCAGCAACTGTGACAACCCGAAGCCGCTCATATAACACCAGACCTCAAGACAGCCAGCCAGTTCTCTGGTGGCAGGTTGGTGGAAGGGACAGACAGTTGTCACTGGACCAGGCACGTACTCAGGAATTGGATTTGTGTTTCTTTCTTGTCGTGTCCCTGCCAACAATGCCATCTAGGGACCTATGGCATGTGAGGGCCACAGTATCCTAGACCATCCTGTCAGAAGCTCTTCCCAGCAAAAATACATAAGAAACGAATAAGTGTAATGTGGACCCTGAAACAGAAAGATGATAGGAGTGGAAAAGCTTGGGAAATTCAAATAAAATGTCTGGACCTTAGTTCGTAGTGCTGTATCAATGTTAATTCCTTAGTTTTCATAAAAGTATCATGGTCGTGTAAGATAGTAACATTAGGGGAAGCTGGGTGAAAGACATATGAGAACTCTGCACTAGATATGCAACCCTATGTAAATCTAAAATTATTTCAAAATAAAACTGCTGAATTTTTAAAAAGAAGTGAGGCAAGGGGCTAATGTCGACAGGACTTGCTGATCTAGCCATGTGCCCATCATCTGGAAGCTGGTGGCCTTACAGAACGATGGACTGGCCTGGGAAAGCCCCGGTCTGGTGTCAGCTAGGAGACACTACTTTGCAAAGCTGAGGTGCGGTCAGAAGGCTGCTGGATGTGCTCTGCACTAGACCAGTAACAGCATACAGTGCTTTTATCTCGGGGCTGAAACCTCAAGGATGAGATGGCGGTGGGGATGGCTGGCTTAGATTACATCAGGGACCCGCTCTGACGGCAATCATTCTCATCCTCTCAACTTGCTAATGTGGCGGTCTGAGCAGGCAAGGAAGAAACACTGTTAAGTTTGTTTTCAGATATGTACTGGCTTTCAATCTTATCTAGTAATCTCCCAAGCCAGAAACTTGGACTTCGTCCATGACAACTCCCTCTCCCTCACCCTTCGCTCATCAGATGACTAGACCTGAAAACCTTATTTCCCAAAGCACTCTTCACCCCATCTCCCTTTCGCGATTTATGGCCTCCGCCCTAATTCACTGTTCCCCTGATCTAACAATCATTTCCACGTCCCTCTGCCTCTGCTTTCCCCTTTCAATCTGATTAAAAGCCAATTTCCTTCTAAGTGCAACCATCAACACTCACCTCTAGCAGTTAAGGCTGTTTAGTACAGCAAACAAGACCCCTCGGGGGGGGGGGGGATAAAATAAAACAAAAATAAAAAATAGCCTTGGCCGGTTGACTCAGTGGTAGTGTCGGCCTGGCGTGCAGAAGTCCCGGGTTCGATTCCCGGCCAGGGCACACAGGAGAGGCGCCCATCTGCCTCTCCACCCCTACCCCCCTCCTTCCTCTCTGTCTCTCTCTTCCCCTCCTGCAGCAAGGCTCCATTGGAGCAAAGATGGCCCGGGCACTGGGGATGGCTCCTTGGCCTCTGCCCCAGGCACTAGAGTGGCTCTGGTCTCGGCAGAGCGATGCCCCGGAGGGGCAGAGCATCGCCCCCTGGTGGGCGTGCCGGGTGGATCCCAGTCGGGCGCATGCGGGAGTCTGTCTGACTGTCTCTCCCCATTTCCAGCTTCAGAAAAATACAAAAGAAAAAAAAAAAAAGACCCCTCGGGTCACCCCAGCCCCCTTCCTTAGCAACAAATTCTAGGCCCATCTCTTTTTTTTTTTAACAAAGAGTCAGAGAGAGGGATAGATAGGGACAGACAGACCAGAACGAAGAGAGATGAGAAGCATCAATCATTAGTTTTTCGTTGCAACACCTTAGTTGTTCATTGATTGCTTTCTCATATGTGTCTTGACCATGGGGCTACAACAGACCAAGTAACCCCTTGCTCGAGCCAGCGACCTTGGGCCCAAGCTGGTGAGCTTTGCTCAAACCAGATGAGCCTGCGCTCAAGCTGGCGGCCTCGGGGTCTCGAACCCGGGTCTTCTGCATCCCAGTCCAACACTCTATCCACTGTGCCACCACCTGGTCAAGTTAGGCCTATCTCTTGACATTCCAACAACTCCAATCTGATAGATGTTTGGATTCAAACCCTTTTTCAATCCCTTCAGATTAAAAGCCTCTGTTTATAATGCACCTTCTATCAGATTTGCCATCTATCTGCCCACCTACAACTTAACTCTTTAAAACTCAGCTCAGGACATCGTGTCCTTCTAGGGGCCTTTGCTCCAGCCCCCCCAGGATGCGGCACACCTATGCAGCCGGATTAGGTAGCCCCCTATGGGTCCCCGTCAGACCCCACACAGACCTCTTTGACGTTGCACCGAATGCAGTTATGAGTGTATGTCTGTGGCTCCTTTGGATGATAATCGCTCTGCTAAAAAGGCCCAGAAATCAGTCTCTCCCTCATTATAACCTCCAGCCCCTAGTGAGATCCATCCTCCCTCCTACTTATCAAAACCTCTCTCTCCACTATGCAAATACCTTCCTGGGCTTTGCATTGACGTGAGGGTGAAGAAGAAAGTTCTTACCTGACCTTCAAGCAAAGTCCTTAAACACGTGACCCTGTCTCCCTCTCCAGCCTCATGTTTACCCTCTTCCTGCTCTGCCCTTGTCCCCACTGCCCTGCCACAGCTCGGGTTATCTTTTCATTGCCCTGAGTGTCTGTCTGCGGGCTGTGTGTGTCCAACCCGCCTCGAGCGTCCTTTCCCCAGAGTAACACTCACTGGTTTAACTGTAGACTCTTTGTTCCATGCCTTCTCTGCTAAAACTCCATGAAAATAGGAGACACGTTAGTCTTGCTCACTCTTCTATCTCCGACGCCCAAAGCACAGTAGACCCTCGGCCATATTAAATGAATCATGAAATCACGACTTTACAAACTCTTTTTGTTATCAGGACATCTGGAGTGATCTAAATGACTAGAAGGAAGACCACAGGAGCGGACATGAGATGGGGAAGGAGGACCTCCCCACTCCCGCCCTCAACCCACACCATCCTGATGGAAATGCTGGTTCCTAAGAAGAGAGTGGAGGGGAAAATGGAAGAGGTTCTAAGGCGGGGTAAATGTCTCCTAAGGCCTGCCCGCCAGGGTCTCAAGGTATTGCAGGCGCTTCAGACCCCAGAACTCATGGGGCCAACTGCTAAACTAAGGAAGAGCAGACTGTTTCCAAGTGGGGTCAACAGGGACCCAACAGGGGGAGGAGGTAATGGCAGAAAAGAGTCAAAAGTAGGGTTGGGAAATGGATTCTCAATGCATACAGCCGACATCCTTACTCATTCTGTGACCAAGAGGAGGCGGAAATTCACTGATTCCCTGGGAGTCCCCGGGGAAGCTGGTTCTGGGTAAGGAGTGGGGCTGAGGGGGAACAGACGGACAGGGTGGCGCTCTGGGGCCATCAGCTTATCACACAAGTGCCCTTCTCTTTGAAGGGGTTCTTGTCCTCGGGGATGCCCCTGAGAAGAGGGTCGCTTCCTGCTTGCGCCTCCACGTAGTCCTTGATTTCCTTTCCTGTCTTGGAGATCTGCGAGAAAGCAGAGCAAGGGTCCAACCCTGGTTTGTTGCTCGGGATCCATGACTTGGTCAGTCCCAAGGAAACAGACTTCCGGACAGGGTGGAGACAGTGGCCAGAGAGGAGACAGGTGAAAGAGACAGGCCAGCGTGAGAGGGGTGTGAGCTCCTTGGCCAAAACCTCTAAGCCTGACTTACCTGTAAGGGGTGTTGGGCCAGGTGCAGCCAGAGACCGGGCTGGGCAGCTCAGAGGTTCTCTGTGCGCCTCCATGGGGTCAAAGCCCAGCTCCGTCCACGCGTTACCCCATCCCAGCACCTCCTGCTCCTACTGCCCTGGAGAGGTCCCACTGCCCCATGGTCCATCCCTTCCTCCTTTCAGTCCCAGCTCCACGAGGAATAGAAAGGGATGGAGAAGAGGGATCGAGGAGGGGAGAGGAGGCTCACCAGAGCTCTTGGGCTCTTCACTTCCTTCTTCAGCTGTTCCACCTCCATCCTCAACAGCTCCTTCTCGCTGAGTTCCTGGGCCATCCTGCCCTGGAGAGACCTGGTCCTAGAAAGGATTTTGGGGCCAGAGTTGCAAATCCCCTGGGATCCCCCAGCTCCCTCCTCTGCACTCTCTACGCCTCAGCTCCTACCTTCTTCCCTGCCACGTTCCTCAGCTCAGGCCCCTCTTTGCTCCCCAGATGTTCGCTGCATCCTCCCCACCCCACCTCCATCATGAGTCTAGGCTCAGGAGAAGAGGATGCTCCCAATCTGATGGGGGAGGCACAGTCTCTGCCCTCAGATAAGGACCTGTCTATGGGGGAAACAGGAATCAGAGCATGGGGAAGGGAGAGAAAAAGTTGCCTTCAGTGAGGGAAATTTGGGAAGCAAAGTTATTGTTGCACAAACTACACAGGTAGAAGTTTTAAGGAAACGCCAGGTCCTGTCAGGGGAGAAGGAACCCTCATGGTTAAGAGAAGGGCTCTGGAGCCTGTCATACTCCAGCTGTGATCCCTGTGGCTTTCAAACTGTGTGGCCTTAGGCAAGTCATTCAACCTCCCTGAGTCTTAGTTTCCCCATCTGCAAAATGGGTATAATAATAGTACCCATTTTATACGAGTATTGTAAGTACTAGAAAAAATGCATATAAAAAGTACATATAAAATATTTCAATACACTGCCTGGCATGTAACGAACACAATGCATTTATTATATTACTATTATTATCATCATCAATATTATCATTGCACAGTTATCAGGAAGACCTGTCTGGTGTCTAACCTCAACAATTCTAAGACGAGATCCCAGCCCAGGACAACCTCAGCCCCTCTCACCTGCCAAGAAAGAGCGTGCACTTCGAGCCACTTGTGCCCAACCCGGACAAGATGGTGTTTGAGCCTCCCAGCTCCTCCTCAGCTGAAAGTCTTTGGATAAAGCAGATGGTTTGGAAGCCCAAATCTCTGAAGCCTAAGCTGATCATAGGCTCAAGGTTCTAAGCCCACCCATCGGCTTGAGCTTACATGCTCTCACTGCCACCAGAGCAGGTACCCTGTCTCCTGTGTGAGTCCCACTCCTTTGGTGACCCCTGTGCCTTACAGCCTATTTCCCCAGTTCTCACTCTCCAGCCCTACGTGTTCCCCTCCTCCGGCCTTCTCTCCCAAGCCCTCTCCTCCCCCACCTCTGAGTCTGCCTTAAGGCGATTCTTCCCAACGAGGCCAGTCCCAGACCAGGTCCTAACTTCCCACTCAAGAAGCCTTTGTGTCCCTGCCTTGGAGCCTCCCAATTTCACTTTGTAAGGTTCTCCCAGCTCACTCTCCATTCACTCGTTCGATAAAAGTGTCCTCGCCTAGGATGCTGTGTCAGTTAGCATTGGAGCCATGGTCACCTCTAAGAGCCATGCCCACGCTTCCTTGCCTCCTTCTGAGCCCCGGGGGTGGGTCCCCTCGCAGTCTCCCTTTGGGAACACCTCCTGAACTTCCTGTTGGTCTCCTCCCAGGACCACCCAAGAGGACAGACACTGAGCTGTACTCAGGCTGATGCCTGTCCAATGACAAGGGGACCCTCTCAAGGTACAGATGTTAAGGGACCAACATGGTTAGTAAGCAATCCTCTTTTCCTCCTGCCTCTAGGATGACAGACTGGGTGCTGGGAGGGGCAGGAAGAAGACCCGGGATCCATTCTAACTTCCCCTGCTCCAGGATCTCTGAGAATTTGAGATCAGGACGAGACCCTGGACGCCATCTAGCCTTCTCTGTTAATGTAGGAAACAGAGTACGGTCCCTACCTCCTGAGACTGGCTCGGTGCTCGGTCCACCGCTGCTTCCTGAACCCGACCAGTTCTTCTGAGACTTGAACCTGGTGCGTCTCAAAGCCAAGTCCTTCCTGTTGTCTGATCGGAGTCCGTCACACTACACTTGGTCCACTTCCCCTCCTCCTGCCTCCATCGGGCACAGAGCATGTACACCAGACCTCACCGCCTGTAACCCCACAGAGGCCTGACAACACCTCTCAGCGGACCTCTGGCTGTATCTTCCCAGCCTGGTTCCTCTTGCAGCTGCATTGTCTGTTTTCCATTGTTGCTGCTTCGCCACCCTCCACGCCCCAGCATGATTGGTCTCCATATCCTCTCCACCCTCCACTCTCCTGTCTCTTAGTGACTCATCCTTGGGCTTCCCAAGGAAGCCCCCACCCTCTGCCCTTTCCTCCTTTCCATGAGTGGAAAATCCACCCCCCTCCCCCAGAGCAGGCCAGTCCCCCTTCCTCCACAACCCCCCGCCCCAGCGGTTTCCTCTCCGGGCCTAGGGAGCAATCACAGACGCCCCGACCCTGGCTTCCTCTGCTGAGCGGGATTGGGGGACTGGGCCCCCGCAGGGGCCATTGGCTTCCCCCTCCGTCTGTCCGGACAGGGGACAGAAGAGCGCAGGCCCAGGGAGCAGGGACGGACTTCCTCTTGTCCTGGAATGAGCATGCCTGCCCTTTGCAAGCAGGTTCGGGTCTCTCATGAAGAGGAAACCAAAAGCAGTGAGAGGGAGGGAAGGCAGAGCGACCAATCAAGGGCAGGGTGAGGCACGAAACCAGCGGCTCCCTGGGGAGCCCTTCAGAGACTGGGGGCCATGGCGGAGCTGCAGCAGCTGCAGGAGTTTGAGATCCCCACGGGCCGGGAGGCTCTGCGGGGCAACCACAGTGCCCTGTTGCGAGTTGCCGATTACTGCGAAAACAACTACGTGCAGGTAGGCAGAGTGGGCACAGGCCCCCACACCCCAGCCCCAAGAGGGACCCTGGGCACAGCCATCCCAGGGCAAGGCCATGAGGCCATCCTGACAGATGCTTGTCTTGGGCTTTGGCTGAGAAAGCCTCTCACTCTAGGCCTCAGCTTCAACCCAGACCCCCAGTTTAACCGGGACTCCATGCTATCCAAGCCCCCACTGTGTCCCTTCTCTCCCAAAGCTCTGATGTCCTGGCAGCATTATCCCATCCCGTGAGCAGGCCTTATTCTGGATCCATCTCCTCCCAGCCTCCTTCTCAAACCCACAGGCCCAAAAACTTGTCCACACACAGAGGTTGGTGCCATCATTCCATTTACAGGCTGGCTCTAGGTGAGACTTCTAAAGGACTTCCCAAACATTGTAGTGAACTTGAGATGGACCAGGGAGGGAGAGAGAGCAGAGAGACAGAGAGACGGCAGCCAAGGCTATGTCAAAGAGAGGGGCTCAGACACAGAGGCCAGGGGATGAACAACATGACTATAGGAAGCAGGCTACCAGCCAAAGATGAGGTTATCGTGGCTTTCATAGCAGTTTGCTAAATTGTGTGGTTGTCCCAGGACTTAGCACGTGGATTCCTGGATCAAGGGAGGAGGGATGAGAAAAACTTAATAATGACTGAACACCTCTGTTATTGCATCAATCCTGATGTCCACCTTGTGAGACAATACTCTTATTCCTATTTCATATGTGAGGACACAGCAGCGCAGGGGGATGAGGTGACCCGCTTAAGGCCGCACGGCTTAGAGACAGTAGAGCCGGGCATCAGCCCAGGCCAGCCGACTTCTGAACCTGAGCGCTCCACCTTCTCGCCTCCCTGACGCGCCGTGTGACTTTAAGATAATTTATTTGCACTCTGTCTGCAGTTTCCTCAGCTCCCTTAAGAGCTACAGGCTAGCCCTATTATCCCTTGGGCAAAATTTCATTTGTCTAACCTGTCTGAACCAAACTGTGAGATGGGGCACAGGGACCTCCCAGATTTACAAGAGTGTTGAGAAATAATAATAATTAAACGAGCCAGTGTTTATGGAAAAATGGCAGGCAATTTGGGAGGGGGGGTTGTCATCTCTCTTTGAAAATGGCAGATTAAAGAGAGTCAATGGTACAAACAGTTAGAAGGCCCTGCCCCCTTTCTTTGGGCAGGTGGGTTGCCTCCGCCAGTCCCCACCCCAGTCCTGTGAGGAGAGAACCACTTCCTCTTACAGCCGCAAGGCGAAGGTTCAGAAAGTTTAACTTACTTTCCCAAGCTTGGCCAGCTGGTGGCAGAACCTGGATTCAAGCCCATAACTCTGACTCCTTTAGTTGGAAACATTACCCAGGGCCCTGGCCCTGGTTAGCTCAGTTGGTTAGAGCATCCTCCCAACATACCAAGGTTGGAGGTTTGGTCCCTGGTCAGGGCAAACACAGGAATCAACCAATGAATGCATAAATAAGTGGAACAACAAATCGGTGTTTCTCTCTCTCTCTCTCTCTAAAATTGATCAGTAATATATATATATATATATATATATATATATATATATATATATATATATATATTTTAATTTAAAAAAGAAAAGAAAAGAAAACACAAAAACACAACTCAGGTCATCTGGCTGGGTAGCCGCTGAATGGCTTGTAAGCCAGCTGCATTCTCACAGCACCGGCAGGCACGCTTCTCCTGCTGACAAGGATGGAAGTTGTGTCCCCATTCTTCCTTCAATAACTTCTGCACATCTCAACGCACTTTCAGTGGCTTCTCATCTGCACATAGTGTACACAGGATTTGGGGGCACAAAGACCTGAGTCCGATTTCCAACTCTGCCAGCTACCAACTATTGGACCTGTGGCAAGTTTCTCTCTGACACTTCACATGGGTTAAATGTGATACTGTGTTGAAGCATTTAGCCCAGTGCCTGCCCCTTAGTAAGAGGGCCAGGATAAATGGCAGCTATTTCTATCATCATCATCATTCATCAGCAGGATGAGACACATGTAGGTAAGTCAGTTCTATCTAGCAAGGTGGAGCAGCCCTTGCAGAACGTCCAGGGCACAGGAACGCCCAGGGCACAGGAACGCCCAGGGCACAGGAACGTCCAGGGCACAGGAACGCTCAGGGCACGGGAACGCCCAGAGCATAGGAACGCCCAGAGCATAGGAACGCCCAGGGCACAGGAACGCCCAGAGCATAGGAACGTCCAGGGTATAGGAACGTCCAGGGCACAGGAACGCCCAGGGCACGGGAACACCCAGGGCACAGGAAGCTCTGGTCCAAGTCGACATCCCTGCACTCCTGCTTCCTTCATGCAGAATGCTAACTATGAGACCAAAAGACCTACTACCTTTTCTGGCCTCTCTGAGGATTTTTGTCAGAAAAACCAATGCCTGGGAAGGGTTTGGATGACTTCTCAGAACTGATCTTCAACAAGGTCTGGTTCCCAGGTCCTGGGTCTGCCCCCAACCCTCTTCCTCCACCCAAACAGCTGGCAGGAAACCCATGGGCGGAAGGGGAGGGCAGGCTAGAGTCAGCTGCAGAGTTCTCCGTCAGGGTCCATGGAGTTTACAGACAGGGTCATTTGCATGATAAATAAGCAGTCAGTCATGAAAATAGATCCCAAACCCTTGACCTCCAGGCTTAACTTTGGTCTAAGACCAAAGCCAGGGGTTCATAGGCATCCAGGCTCCAGCCTTCCCGAGCTGGGCCTGAGCAGACATTTTTCCTATTTACTTAGGCTGATGAGAGAAATCCAGTGATGAATTCCTCATGCCAGTCCAGGGAGGGTATAGTACAGGAAAACTGAGTGAGGGTACAGTAAGAAATCTGGGTGGAGCCCTGGCTGGCTAGCTCCATTCGTTGGGGCATCATCCTGACACACAAAGGTTGTGGGTTTGATCCCCTGTCAGGGCACATACAGGGAAAGGATGATGTTTCTGTCTCTCTGTCTCCCTCCCATCCTCTGTCTCTCTAAAATTAATAAATTAATTTAAAAAAGGATAAGAAATCTGGGTGGAGACCAAAGGAGTACTCTCTGCTCCATCTGGGCCTTCACCTCCTCACCTATTAAAAGAAGATCTTGGGCCTGGCCGGTTAGCTCAGTGGTAGAGCGTCAGCCTGGCGTGCGGGAGTCCCAGGTTCGATTCCCGGCCAGGGCACACAGGAGAAGCGCCCATCTGCTTCTCCACCCCTCCCCCTCTCCTTCCTCTCTGTCTCTCTCTTCCCCTCCCGCAACCAAGGCTCCATTGGAGCAAAGTTGGCCCGGGCGCTGAGGATGGCTCTGTGGCCTCTGCCTCAGGTGCTAGAATAGCTCTGGTTGCAACAGAGTGATGCCCCAGATGGGCAGAGCATTGCCCCCTGGTGGGCAGAGCATCGCCCCCTGGTGGGCGTGCCTGGTGGATCCCGGTCGGGCGCATGCGGGAGTCTGTCTGACTGCCTCCCCGTTTCCAACTTCAGAAAAATACAAAAAGAAAAAGAAAAAAAAAGATCTTGAACTAGAACAAGACCTGTTATCCTTTACATCCTGGGTTGATGGCTTTGCCTTTCTTATTTTTTAAGATACTTGATCACATATGCAGATGAAGTTTAGGTTGCATGAACTTGAGCAGGGAGGATTCCTGAGAGGAATAACACAAGAGGAGCGGCTCAGAGGTTCTGGGTCTGCCCTTCAACTCCAGCCTGACTCAAGCTGCAGTGGAGGCACCCAGATCTCTCTCAGCACCCCGCCCTGACAGGCTCCAGGTCTGTTCTCCACGGAGCAGCCTTGAGGGGCGCCTGAGTGCTGAGACCCCACGGTGCGGCTGTGCCTGTCCCGGACTTACCTCCCCACCGCCCCGACAAAGGCACGGGCTAGAGGGCGGTAACTCCGCAACCGCGACCAGACCAGGGAGGAGGAAGCTGCCTGGGGAGCCAATGACCAGAAGGTTTGCCCAGCCCCCACAGTCTGATCTGGGATTGAAAAGACTCCCTCTTCTGTCTTAAGCCTCTTCCTGCCCACCCCCTGGCACAGTGCCTGGCATACAGTGGGAAGATGCCCAGCAAGTATTTTGGTTTACATTAAACCCATTAATTAACTCAAAAGTGCATATTTATTATGGTCTGTGTGGGGGACCCTATACCAGGATGGGACAGAGAATAAAACAGACAAGCACCCTGCCCTCACTGCACTTACATTTTAGCGTGTGTGTGTGTGTGTGTGTGTGTGTGGAAGGAGTAGCTAATAGAGTGAATAAACAATTGCTGATAGTGCTAACTGCTTTAAAGAGAATATATTAGTGTAAATATATTAGAGAGTCAATACAGAAGTGGGCTGGGAAAAACAAAGGGTGGTGAGGGAAGGTATCTCTGAGGAGCTGAAACTTAATAATTGGAAGGATTCTGCCTGATTGGGCAGTGGTGCAGTGGATAAAGTGTCAAACTGGGATGCGGAGGACCCAGGTTCGAGGCCCCGAGGTTGCCAGCTTGAACGCGGGCTCATCTGGTTTGAGCAAAGCTCACCAGCTTGGACCCAAGGTCACTGGCTCCAGCAAGGGGTTACTCGGTCTGCTGCAGCCCCACGGTCAAGGCACATATGAGGGAGCAATTGAACAACTAAGGAGTCGCAACAAAAAGCTAATGATTGATGTTTCTCATCTCTCTCCGTTCCTGTCTGTCTGTCCCTGTCTATCCCTCTCTCTGACTCTCTCTCTGTCCCTGTAAAAGAAAAAAAAAATTAGAAGGATTCTAGAGAGAAGTACAAGTGCAAAGCCCCTGAGGCAGAGACAATCTTAGCTCGATCAGGAACAGCGTGGCTGAAAGGGAATAAGGGAGGGGGAGTGATAGGCGATGGGGATGAAGAGAAATCAGGACCCAGCCATGTGGGGTCCTATAAAGGCCATGGTTAGAAGTTTGGATTTCATTCCCTAACTATTGGAGGGAATGAATGAATGAATGAATGAATGAATGAGGTTACTGTCTTTGGACCTCAGTTCCCTTATCCCTAAACCCCAAACCTGCAGACTGGAGCTAAACAAAGAGCACAAGAGTCACCTGGGGAGTTTTTAAAAATACAGACTCACGGCCCTGGCCGGTTGGCTCAGCGGTAGAGCGTCAGCCTGGAGTGCGGGGGACCCGGGTTCGATTCCCGGCCAGGGCACATAGGAGAAGCGCCCATTTGCTTCTCCACCACCCCCTCCTTCCTCTCTGTCTCTCTCTTCCTCTCCCTCAGCCAAGGCTCCATTGGAGCAAAGATGGCCTGGGCGCTGGGGATGGCTCCTTGGTCTCTGCCCCAGGCGCTAGAGTGGCTCTGGTCGCTGCAGAGCGACGCCCCGGAGGGGCAGAGCATCGCCTTGCCCCCTGGTGGGCGTGCTGGGTGGATCCTGGCGGGCGCATGCGGGAGTCTGTCTGACTGTCTCTCCCTGTTTCCAGCTTCAGAAAAATACAAAAAAAAAAAAAAAAAAAAAATACAGACTCACTCATCTACCTCACTCTCAGGGGATTCTAATTAGAAGGTCTGGGATGAGGGTCTGACATTGTTTGGTTGGTTTTAAGTTTGAGATCTCCTCCAGGCAGTATTGCCTTCTTTCCTCCTTTCTACTATTCACCCTTTACCCGCCAAGAGGTCCTCAAGAAGGTAGGGGGGGGTTAATCCTCAGCTTGACTGTTTGAGAAGGGGTATCTTCCCCTTCCCTTGCCCCCATTCCCTAGGGCTATAGATTTGCTTTTCTGATGGCCCTTGAGTCCCTTTTACTATAACATTCTTATGGAAACCACGTCAAACTTCTAAGGGTTGTTCCTCTTCCCAGGGCAAGCCCCACCTGTCCTGTACCCTCTCCCGTCCCACCTGCCCACCAAGGAACAGGGGCCGGTGCTGGCCTCCGACCAGGGCTGTGTGTGTTTCAGGCCACAGACAAGCGGAAGGCGCTGGAGGAGACCATGGCCTTTACCACCCAGGCCCTGGCTAGCGTGGCCTATCAGGTGGGTAACCTGGCTGGACACACTTTGCGCATGTTCGACCTGCAGGCAAGCGCGTTGCGACAGGTGGAAGCCCGTGTGAGCACGCTGGGCCAGGTAAGGAGTCGGGGGAGGCCCCTCGCATCAGCCCCCAACTCTTCAGCCCCGCGTGGGCATTTTCTCCAGTAAAACTTCTTTCCTGACTTTTTCCACATCTAAATGCCTGACTCCACCACAGAAACTTGGCAATTCCCAAGCGATGTGAACCTCCTTATCTTTGCACCTCTGTCTCCGTGTGGGCTTGGCTTCCCCAAGAGACTAGGTACTCCCCGAAGGTACTTTCTTTCTCTGAATTCTGTCCTGCATGGTAGAAAGCAGGCCCTACCAATCACAGCGGCTGCACAGTCCAGGAAAGAGGCAAAATGGACCCTGGTTCCATCTAAACACAGGCAATGATTTAATAAATGTCCTAGACCCAGAGTGCTTGCTTGGCAAGATTGTCTTTAGCCTTGGAAACACGGCCACCACCATACAGTGTCCTCCACCCGTCTCTCACACACACCCTCCGCTTTCCTTCCTGGATCCTTGGCTGAGGACTTAATTGCCCCATTAACTGAATGCACAGGTCTAGTTACACATCAGCCGGCCTGTGTGGCACCCCCGTGTTCAGTGCGGGGGTGTCTTTTCCTCTCATCCCAGCAGACAGTTCCTACCCGCTCAGTGCTGCATGTCTCTCCACAGAGCACCCTAAGAGGAAGTTCGTTCACTTATTTGTCCCTCAGAAGGGAGAGCTGATCCTGCCACAATTCCCAGCCGCCTCCGCCGTCCCCCTGGCGCCCCCAAGCTTCAGTCTCTTCTCCACATCCCCAGGGAGGCTGTTTTCTCTTTTACTCTGGTTCCTGCTCAGCTAATAATAACCCCCATTCTCTTCCACCAGGAAGTTGCTCCAAAGTGGCTCCATCCTCCCCTGGCGACTCTCTTCCCAAATGCTGTGTGGCCTTGGGGACAAAACTCACCCTGGACTTCAGTGCCTCCCACAGTCCCCACCCCCACCCCCAAAGTCTCTAGTGTCTTCCTCCCTCAAGGGGAACAGCTCTGTATAGAGGCTCTCCCCACTGACTGTCACCTCGAATCCCATCACGCAGATGGTGAACATGCATATGGAGAAGGTGGCCCGGAGGGAGATAGGCACCTTAGCCACTGTCCAGCAGCTGCCCCCTGGCCAGAAAATTATCGCCCCTGAAAGCCTACCTCTCCTTACGCCCTATGTCAGGAGACCGCTCAACTTCGCATGCCTGGATGACATTGGCCATGGGATCAAGGTACAGACAGGGCCCCCCTTCTCCACAGCCCCCTCCTCCTCTGCCTTGTGGCTCCCGTCTTTCCAGGCCCCCAGTTCTCTTCCATACCCATGTCTTTGTCCCAACCTGCGTCCCCCTTTCCGCCCCTCACTCCTGGAAGCCATCGCCCTAAGGAGGAGCCGCCTCCTTTAAAATTTTCCATGCCCCTCTCCAGAGCTGGCCTTTACCCTGCACTCAGACGATCTGCTGAGAGTGACATTTGGGCTGTGGGAGCTGGGCGTGGATGTGAAGGGCAAGGGAGGAAGGGCGGTTGTCGGGGTGTGCATGAGAATCGCTCCGGGCCACATGAGAACAGCAACTTCCTCTGTCTGGAGGTTTGAGGTCACACACTGAGAAGTCACCCGGCGCTGCTGTTGGGCAAGAAGGGGGGGGGGTGCGGACGCTCCAAGGGGACATGGCAAAGACAGGGAGCATGGGCCTTCTCTGCCCATCTCTTCTGGGAGGTGAAAGGACACATACCAGTATCCCATTTGATCGAGTCCTGTCCCTACACTCCAACATTCCAGGTTAGATTAATTCTCATCTGTAGCTAAATGACTCCTCCCCCCATATCCTTGACATACCTTCTCACAGAGAAGGGGAAACCAAATTCCCTCTTTCTGTCACCAGGCCTCCCCACCCGCGAGTTCTTCGCGCTGTCCAACTTAAATGCTTTGTGATTCAGCCCAAGTCCCTTGGTGTGGTCCCTAGTGCAGTAGAGCAGGGGGCGTCATTCCCTGCGTTCCCACTCGTGGGGAAATCGTAATGGAGCTTTTCTCCTGCACGTGGGTCTGCACCTTGTCGTTGGTATGCTCTGCTCTAAATGTTCTGCTCCTCTCTGTCCGGGGCTCCCAAAGCCAGCTTTGCAGGCCTGCCGTGGTGGGACATCTCTAAGTGTCACGGTCCTCTCCTTTCCCCACGTCCCCCTCAGCCCAGGCTGGGGTTGGGTCTGTCAGAGATAGGGACCACCACGCTGTCCGCCCAGATGCTTTGGGAGAGGGGGCGAAGATGGGCGCTCTCAGGCGCCGAGGCCATGCAGAGGAAGTGGCCTTCAGACTGTGTCTGTGCTCTTGAGGTTTCCGCGGGGCCCGCGGCAGACTTGGGGCCCAGGCCACGAGCACGAGGGGCGGGTGGGGGAGGGGCTGGGAAGTGGAAGCGGGAACTTGCTGCGCCTGCCGAGCTCTCCCTCCCCTTCTTTCCCGCCCCTCCCCCTTTCCTGTGGGATGAGGGGGTTACAGGGGAGCCCCCGGCGATGTCAGCCCAGCCCCCTGCTCCCCCGCAGGACCTGAGTACGCAGCTGTCGCGGACCGGGACCCTGTCTCGAAAGAGCATCAAGGCGCCTGCCACACCCACCTCTGCGGCTCTGGGGTGAGGCTGCGCCAAGGCCCAACAGCCCCATACGACCCTGAAACTATCCCCCACCCTCGCCTCCGCGCCCACACTCCCTCCTCCCCGGCTGCTCCCTCCTGCCCAGATGGACCCCTGCTCGCAGCCTTCCTCCCCTTTGACAACACCGACCCCATCCCTGCCCCAGGAGGCCGCCCCGGATCCCCGAGCCAGTGCAGCCCCCGGCGGTACCGGACGGCAAACTCTCCGCTGCCTCTTCTGCCTCTTCCCTGACCTCCGCCGGGTGAGTCCCACAAACCCAAGTGGGAGTGACCGTGGGCAGGAGAAGGGGGCGTTGAGAGGCCTCCCGCCAGGTGTCACGGTGACCACTGGGATCACAGAAGCCAGGTTTATGGTTGAGGGGCGGTGCCAGTTGGGGAAGGTGTCCTCCAAACTAGCTGAGCCTTGCTTTCTCTGATCTCCAGCAGCGCCGAAGGTGTTGGTGGGGTCTCCACGACTAAGGGGCAGGCAGCACCCCTATTCCCCCCTCCTCCCGGCTCCATGGCCCCACTTCCTCCACCAGCTCCGGACATCTGCCTGCTGCCCCCTCCGCTGGAAGAACTGTCCCTACCCCCACCCGGTGAGGAGCTCCGCCTTCCCCTAGCTCACGTGGGGTCTCTCTCCTCCCCAAACTCCTCCCTGCCCCTCTTGGCTCTAATCTGGCCCACCTCAGTGAACACTTTGTCCAAGGCAGGGCTAACCAAGGAAGTGGGCTAACATAACTTAGCTCCTGCTTTATACCAGGCCTTGGATTCAAAGCTTCTCATCCATTTCCTCACTTAAACTTAACCCTAAGATCTTCACACTCCCATTTAACAGATGAAGCTGAAGACGAGGTTAAGTGACTTGCCCAGTGGCAGAGCCTGACTACCCTACCTTGTCCAAAGGTTCAGTGTTTACTGAGCACCTGCTCTGCCCTGGAGGCATTGTGGGACGACCGGGATGGGCAAGAGCAGGGGAAGATGACACCAAGTGGGGAATCCTGGCGCCCTGCTCCTGAACAGCAGTTTTCTAGGGTGGGTGAAGAGGCTTTCCTGTGCCCACCTTGCAGCCTTTCTGCTTTCCCTCCCAGCCCCAGAGCTGCCTCTGCTCCTGGACCTGCCCCCTCCTCCAACCCTGGATCTAGATGAACTGGAAATGCCACCTCCGCCTCCACCAGGCTTTGGGCCCGAAGAGCCCAGCTGGGTCCCTGCTTCATACTTGGAGAAAGGTACTTGACTCCGGAACTGAAGGACACCAGATCCCCCACCAGGGCCCCCACCACTCTTCTACCCCAGAGGCATTCTGGGTCTGTCCTCTTCCCCCATCCATTTTCTGAACTGAGCAAAATGTTCACCCAGTTGTCCAGGACCAGGCTAGGAAGACAGCTTGCCTCTTCCCAGTATTAACCAAGCTGGGGCAGGGCCCGGGGCCTGGAAGAAGGCACCCCCTGCCCCACTGCTTGCAGCCTTCTCCCTAGAATCCAGTGTGTGAGCCCCTGTACCCATGGCTGGGCAGGATACTCATCTCACAGCACCCTCTCCTCCTGTCCTGCAGTGGTGACACTGTACCCATACACTGGCCAGAAGGACAACGAGCTCTCCTTCTCTGAGGGCACCGTCATCTGCATCACCCGCCGCTACTCCGATGGCTGGTGTGAAGGTGTCAGCTCGGAAGGGACTGGACTATTCCCGGGTAACTATGTGGAGCCCTGCTGCTGACACAGCCTGGGGCTCTCTGGGCTGCTGACCACAGGCTCTGAGTGAACAGTGAGCCCCAGGCCAAAGCCAGCTCCAAGGTCAAGCAAAGATGGATTAGACCTGCCCATCTCTTGGGCTGTGAGCTGTGTCTGAACCTTCCCCTATTGTGGTGCGAAGGGGGCCTAGGGTGAGAGAGGATGTTCCCAGAGGCCTGCTGCACACAGGAAAGAACTGGAAGCCAAGGAGTCTGGTGATCTTGTCCACAGGACCCCTATTGCACAGAGGGTGGGGTCTCCAGCTGCAAGTGCCAACTTTTGAATAAAGCTCTGATGAACTCCTGATGACTGCCCTGCAGGCCTGGGGTGGGGGCAGAGATAGGAGGGACCGAAAGGCACTTCAACCTGTGGTGGCGCAGTGGATAAAGCGCCGACCTGGAAATGCTGAGGTCGCCGGTTCGAAACCCTGGGCTTGCCTGGTCAAGGCACATATGGGAGTTGATGCTTCCAGCTCCTCCCCCCTTCTCTCTCTCTGTCTCTCCCTCTCCTCTCTAAAAATGAGTAAATAAAAAAAAAAATCCATTAAAAAAAAAAAGGCACTTCAGTTCTAAGGCTCCTGCTAATTGAGCTCCCCTCTGCGTACCCCTAGCAGCATTCTCTCCCATCTGCTGGGGCCTCGCACGTGCCCTCTCTACTGAGCCCTCGATGCCCGCTGCGCCCATGGGCTGCTCCCCGTTCTTTTGCCTGTAGTCGGTGTTCAGTCTCATTCCTCAAGCTGGGCACTCCCGCCCAGAAGTGGAACTCCCTTTTAGCAGAGACCACCTCACCCTCACCCCTCAGATTGCGGCGCCAGAGACCTAAGCCTCCCCTTCTCCCTTCACCTTCTTTATAGCTCTAAAACACCAAAGACTGAGGAGGGGCTTGGGTTGCGCTGGCTCTGCTTTAAAACATCATGGCTTTCTGTTCCATATGGGAGGAGGGGGGCGCAGAGGGCCCAACCCACGGGGGTGACTTTGGTTAAGTCCCTGGTCTTGCTGCACAGACGAGGCTGGGGTGCGAGGAGACACCGCGGCACGCTGCGAGGTCCTTAGCTGGCCCGACTCTAGCGGACAGTGTGTTACCTCGTTCCACCACCAGGAGGCGACTGTTCACTCTGGCTTTTTTGTTTTAGGGATGCTGGCCGGGTGAGCACGGGGAAGGGAGGCAAGAAAAGGGATATAGTGTGGGGTCGCGGTAGGTAAAGCAAAATCTAGGCCTGAAGCTGTCGGCGGAGAGTGCCATCTCTCTCCTCCGGGAATCCGATGCGAGGGGATTTCAGGACCTGCATGTATCTCCTTGACCAAAGACTGGGGGAGGGGAGGTTACGCGGCCCAAGGCAGCAGGGGAACCCCTTCTTCCCAGTTGGGAGCACGAGGTTTTTGGAAACGCTGCTGCCTTCCCAGGCGTGCGCACCACTCGGGTTAGGCCAGACTCCAGAATTAACTGTCTGCCGTGGATCTGAGGGAGGCAGCCAAGCTGGTTTAACTGCATAGATAGGGACGGCTTGGAACTCCCTCCTTCAGTCCCTGAATGGGCAAACCTGGAATTCTAGAGATTCCCAGAGGGCCAGACCGAAGGGAAGGGGAAAGGGGAGTTATAAAACTAGGCTGTCTTTCTCGATACCCTCCCGCTTCCCCGTCCGGGCGCCCCCTGCAGGCGGCCGTTTCAGCACGTCTTCAGCACCTGCTGCAGATGGAGCTGCACGTCGGCGGCGGTCTCCCAGGGCACCACGTTGGCGCGGAAGGAGCTGGACTCGGCCTTCTGCGCCTCCTGGATAAGGCGGTGCATGGGGTAGCCGCGGCGCGGGAAGGCCACGTCGCCGCTGGCCAGCAGCCCCATGGGGCAGAAGTCGTTGGCGCCGTCGCCCACATAGAAGAGGCGCTCGAAGTGCACGCCGTCCTGGGCCCGCTCGCGCAGGTAGTCGCTGAGCACCTTGTGCTTGCACATGTTGGCCGGGCAGCGCGGGCAGCTGTGCGTGTGGAAGGGCCGCAGCGTCAGCAGCCCCCGAGCATCGGGCCCCGACGGGTTGCTGAGGATGCGGCGGAACAGGCCGAGGTGGCCGGCCGCGCGCAGCGCGCTCTCCACGCCGAACGTGTTGGCATCCGAGATGAGAATCACTTCGAAGCAGGCGCCCTGCTTGGCCACAAACTGCAGCAGGTCGCCCATGCCGGGCGACAGGGGGATGGCCTCGTAGACGGTGCGCAGGTCCCGCGGCCGCACGCCCTGCTCGCCCAGGTACTTGAAGACCCGCTGCATGTACTCGTTGTAGAAGCCCTCGCGGTAGGTGGCCCGCAGGCTCTCCGGCAGCCGCTGGCCCGGCGCGGCGCGCACGATCGAGTCGTCGCTGTTTTCGTCCACGATAGTCTCGTCAAAGTCGAAGGTCAGGAGGAAGCGCGGCGCGCCCTGCACGGCCATCCCGCCGTCCTGGGAACGGGGGAGAGAAGAGCAGGAGGAGGAGGAGGGAGCAAACGAGAGCGGGCGCGGCGGGCGCCGACCCGGGAGAGGCTGGTTAGCGGGCCTCGGCCAGAGGCGCTGGCACATCCAAGACCTGAGGAGGACCCAAGGCTGGTTAAGCTGGGAGAGCACCCCACGCCGCGGGCCCCACCCCCAGCTCCCTGCCCGCCCCCCTGGCACCACTAAGTTCACTGCGCTGGGGTCTACCTTCAGAGGACCATCCTCCTCTTGAGCCAGGAAGGCCTTCCTTGGCACCTGTTTCTGCTACTCTCATCCAGAGCCATTGGGACTTAACATGGGTCCGCTCAAAGGAGGGGAAGAGCATCCTTTGGGGAGGTTTCTGGACGAGACCTTCCAGAGACTTCCACTGACCCGCTGTTGGTATAGATGGGGAGGGGGCTCTCCACTCCCTTCTTCCCTAACAAACACCGTCAGGGAAACCACCAGTTCACTCAGTGGGAACAGCCCACAATCTCCCTCTGCACCATGGGCCTATGGCTGTGGGCTGGGTGAAGACTCAGGAGCCCGGCTACGGGAAGATTTGTTGGCACCATCCAAAGCCTGTGGACAATGAGTGCCAGACTTCAGGCATGGAGAACAGGCGCAGGGCCTCTGCACTGGCCAAAGAACTGGTCTTTAACTCAGAATAACCAGAGAGGTAGGTTGACTGCACAAGACCCAGGAAGGTTTCTCTGGGAGTTGTTTCCAGATGGCTCTGGGCAGGGGTCCAGGCATGGGACTCAGCTTTTCTGGGGAGTTTTATGGCCCTGTGCTGACAGCTCATCACTAGTCACTTGCCGCCAATTCCCTGGGAGGACCGTGTCAGCGGGTGGGGTTCCTGCCAGTATCCGAAGCAAGCGGGCAGCAGAAGCAGTGGGGCTTGGGAAGGTAGGAGCTGCCCACACCAGGCCACGACATACCTGGGAGACAGGGAGGGGAGAGGAAAGAGAGCAACACGGCCGAAAAGGTGGAGGAGAAGGTAGCGGGGACACGGGGGCCGCATGAGGCAGCAGTGGGGAAGGGTGGGGCTGGGAGGAAGTTATGATGGCGGAGCATGGAGACAGACTGGATGGGACAGAGTGGGAGTGAGGAGCTCCAGGAAGTGGAGATCTTGGGCCACAGTCATATTGACAAGAGACATGGGAGAGAATGGAGACAACAGGGCAAGCGTGAGGGCACAAAGAAAGGCAAGCAATTAGCGACAGAGGCCCTCAGCAGCTTGTCCCTGCCCCCTCTGCCTGCCAGTAGCTGTATGCAGAGGCAGAGTGAGCAGATCATACACAGCTTCAGAATATCCACTATAGTGCCTCCCCCTGCCCCCCACCCACTCCAGCCTCCCACCCCAATTAGTCCAGACACAATCACTTCTCTTTCTGGTGTCTTCCTAGTTCCCTAATATTGCTGTGATGTTTATGGCTTGACACACCTTGTGAAACAGAAGTCTAGGCTACTAATTTCAGAGCTGGGATTTGAAGCTGGCTGTCTGCCTCCTTAACAGAACTGTCCTTTTGACCTTATCCTAGAGTCATCCAATGGTATCAACAATATCCACTTGGGACTCTCGGTGGCCCAGGGTCTCTGGAGTTGAGGATGCAAAGCATCAGGACTGATAAACTGGGATGGAAGCTTCTAGGGCTTAGTGGAAGCCCAGTAGAGATGCGGGCTAGCCTGCAAGGGCTAGACAGGGTTCCTCCCACCCCAGGATAGGAATATGGAGGTCCAAGCCTCATCCTAAGGGACCCCCTAGGGACCCACTTACCCTAGATAGGCATCGGAGGCCAGCAACTGGAAAACACCCGTTCATTGTTGGTATATCACTCTGAGCACCACCTGTCAGGATTCTGTTGGTCTCTAGCCGTCATCCAGAGCTCCTGACAACCACGCAAGGTCCATTTGAGGGTGCTTAGTAGCTGCCTTTGTTTCCACCACTAATGCTACCAGACCTTGTCCCCTCTGCTGAGTCCCAGGAACTACTCCCAGACCTTATCCCCTCTGCTGAGTCCCAGGAACTACTCCCAGACCTTATCCCCTCTGCTGAGTCCCAGGAACTACTCCCAGACCTTATCCCCTCTGCTGAGTCCCAGGAACTACTCCCAGACCTTATCCCCTCTGCTGAGTCCCAGGAACTACTCCCAGGAGCTCAATAAAAACAAACTCTCAGATGGGAAGAGTGCTTACAGACCACAAGGCCCTTGCTAGGCATCCTCTTAGTGATCCACTACAATGCTAGAGAGGTTATAGATAATTTGGAGACCCAGACAGGTTAACTGACTTGCTCAAAGGTCACCCACTGTAAATGGCAGACACTGCTTTTTCTCTAGTATGACCACTGTCCCTTTTTTGTGTATGGTACAACATAGTTTACAAATCGCCTTCACTCATGTTCTCTCACTGCTCATCAGTTCCATGAATTCAGCAGATGAGAAAACTGAGAGAAGTTAAATAACTTGTCTGTGGCCATGCTGTTTCCATGGGGCCGAGCCTGAATTGTGAGCATCTGGCCACAGCCTTGCCTGCCCTCTATCTGCAGGCCCCTGGGCACCACAAGTGATCTGGGATTGACTTCTATGGTGCCTTCAAGGGTCTGGTAGTCAGACTGGAGAGTCAGATTGAAATTTCTGCTGGACTTTGCTATGTGACTTTGGGGACAGGGTTTGTTTTGTGGGGCCTTCACCACTGCAGCTACAAAGGACACCACTACAGCTCCCAGTACCCCCCCCCCCCCCTTCAACCGCTGGGGTTGAATAAGAGACCAAAGGCAGCTGGGACAGATCTGGAAAGACATTGAGGGCCAGGAGTCTAGACAAGGAAAAAAACAAAGGTCTGGCTAGCTGCTGCCCTCTGGTGGTGACAATGGGTGACACTGAAAACAGTTCTGACTTTGTCAAGGTGACTCTCGCCAGATCATCCCAGGATAGCAGGGAGAAGAAGCTATTGCCCCCAAGACAGAGATTGGGACATCCCAGGAGCAGAGCACAGGTCAGAAGGAGGAGCCCTATCACTTTCCATCTTGAATTACCACATCCCTCCACACTTCAACCACTCAAGCAGTAAGCCTTTTTGGTCAGGTTGGAATGTGGGTCTCAGTCTTTTCTCTAAGAACTTTTAACCTAGGAATTGGGAGAGGTGGTCAAAGCTAAATGGGGGAGTGGGCAAAAGAGGAAGGGGGTCGAGAGGGGAATCAAGGTCAAGGAGATGGTGGGAGAGAAGAGGAGGGAGGAACGGGAACGAGGGAGTGGCATGTTTTTGAGAGTGGGAGGGCTGTCCTTAGGCCTTATCTGGAGGGAATTTTAGCCTTCCAAGATCCTAGCTGATAACACATGTCCCTCCTGGGGCCAGGAGAAAGGTTAGGGAATGCCACTACCATTGTAAAAGCAAACAGAGACAGACACGTGCTGGAACATGCCACACACATGGAGAAGTGAGGGGTTAGATACAAAAAGAGCCTCTAGAAGCCACCCAGAGGCCAACTTTTATCCCATGGAAAAGGGTCTTCTTACTCGCCTTTCTCTTTCTTTTTCTAATTTGGGGGAATATTTTACTGATTTTTTTTTTTTTTCTGTGACAAGAGACAGAGAAAGAGAGAGGGACAGATAAGGACAGACAGACAGGAAGGGAGAGATGAGAAGCATCAGTTCTTTGTTGTGGCACCTTAGTTGTTCATTGATTGCTTTCTCATATGTGCCTTGACTAGGGGGCCATAGCAGACCAAGTGACTCCTTGCTCAAGCCAGCGACCTTGGGTCCAAGCTGATGAGCCTTGCTCAAACCAGATGAGCCCACGCTCAAGCTGGTGACCTTGGCGTTTCGAACCTGGGTCCTCTGCATCCCAGTATGATGCTCTATCCACTGAGCCACCACCTGGTCAGGCTTTACTGATTTTTTTTTTTTTTTCTGAAGCTGGAAACAGGGAGAGACAGACAGACTCCCGCATGCGCCCCACTGGGATCCACCCGGCACGCCCACCAGGGGCGATGCTCTGCCCCTCCGGGCGTCTCTCTGTTGCGACCAGAGCCACTCTAGTGCCTGGGGCAGAGGCCAAGGAGCCATCCCCAGCGCCTGGGCCATCTTTGCTCCAATGGAGCCTGGGCTGTGGGAAGGGAAGAGAGAGACAGAGAGGAAGGAGAGGGGGAGGGGTGGAGAAGCAGATGGGTGCCTCTCCTGTGTGCCCTGGCCAAAAATCAAACCCGGGACTCCTACATGCCAGGCCGATGCTCTACCACTGAGCCAACCGGCCAGGGCCTTCACTGATTTTTAATCATCCTCAAAACTTCTCATTCCTCATAGCAAAAGACATACTTACATTTTTCCTATGATTTAAATTATTTTTATATATTTTTTTTACTTTGAAACTTTTTTTTTCATATACTAATAATAGTATTTAGGGAAATCAGTTAAAAATTTATTATTTGGTAAGTTGTCATTGTTTCTTTTAGCCCCCATAGCAGAAATCCAGGCATCCTGGGTTTCTCCTCCTGGAAATGGAGAAAACCAAGCTGTGACCCCCCTACCCTAGCCCAGTCCCACAGCAGCACCCCGAGCTCCACTGGAATCTGGCTCCAAAGATGTTCAAAGAAGTTACTCACCTCTAGCAGTTTTGTCCTGAATGATCAAATCATCTTGTGTCATCCAAAGGAGCTCCTCAGATAAGAGGAGGACAGGATCTCTGAGTTTCTCCAGCGGACTAGAGCGGAGAGAAGAGACAAGGGTTTCTTTGGGGTGACACAGAGTCCCGGCTAAAAATGTGCCTGCCTCCCTGATTCCACACAAGATCACCAGATTCCTTTCCAGTTTGCCTACTGTTTACACAAATGTGGGAATGGGTGGGGGCCCCCTGGGGATGGGGAAGGAAACAGGCTCCTTTTGGGCATAGCCCTTAAGTTTGAAATTCCCCTCTTAATGGATGGATGGAGCCCACAGAACTGTTTGGGGACAGTATGTCACAGGAAATGTGCAGGATGGGTATGGGTAGGGTGAGGAGCCCAGAGACACCACAGTAACAAGACCAGGTCTCCTTGTATCAATCACTAGAAATCAGATTCAGCCACTAAGTTGGAATTCTTTTCCTCTCCCAGACAGCACTCCCAACCTACCAACGCTAGCAGCAAATAGGAAAAACAGAGGCCAAAAGAGGTCAGGCTAACATCCTGGGGCCACACAGTATCAGAATCAGGACTAGAACTCAGGGGTCTCTGGTGCCTATTGGGAAAATTGCATCCAAAGCTTCCCTTACTGCCCTGGAGACCCCCGTGGGCTATAAGCTTCCTGTCTAACTGGAGGTGGTGACCTGCAGTCCTGGTGCCAACGAGGAAGCTGGGACCTGGAGTCACCTCTGGGCTTGCCCTGCTGGGAGGGGATCCTCATTGGGCAGGGAGGTGGCAGCTGCTGGGTGGAATGGGGGGGGGGGATAGATATTTTTAGAGGTGGCTGGAAGGCAAGCACTCTGGCATACCCCCAGCTGGCGGGTGCTTCTCTCCAATGCGGGGCAGGGGGTGCGCAGCTCCAGGAGCCGAGGGGAGTTAGTGGGTGGCAGGGAGCAAGAAGGTACCGATTCTTTCGCTTTGATCAAGTTGGAGACGAAGGATACACCCGGGCTCCACGTTCTTGGGGCAGGAGAAAGGGGGACTCATTCCTCTGCTCCAGGGATTCCCCCACTGACACACGCGTGGAGTGCCCTCAAACTCCACACAGCCCCCACTCCACACTCGGACCACACAGCCCGCCCCTACGTAGGGGAGCCCAGGACTCACGTTGGGAGCGGCGGCGGCAGAAGTCTGTCCCGGCTGAGTTTGGAGTGTCAAGAGTGGGGAGAGGGGCTGGCAGAGGTATTTAGGCGCAGGATGGAGTCAGGGGTGCTTACGGGAATTGGAGGGGACGCGGTGTCTTACCCACCCCCGGATTTCTGGGCTCCGGCTCACGAGTCCCTCCGGTCCCGAGGGGCTATGGAAGATGTGCGTCTGGGCCGTCCCCTCCACCTGCCCTCCATTCCCCCCCACCCCCGGGCCGCCGCCGCGTCCCCTTTAAATGCCGGCGAGCCGGAGCCGGAGCCGGAGCCGCGGCTGGCGCTGCGGCTGCCGCAGCACCCTGGCCCACCGCAGTCCCCGCACGTCACAAGCGACTGTCCAATCACAGAGGCGCCGGCGCATATCAAAGGGTAGGGCCACGCCTCCCGGCTGCCCTGGAGGCTCTTGGAGCGCCAGCGTAGGTGGGATTGGGTGCCGCGGGAAAGAGTAGGAGGTGGAAAGGGAGCTTAGCCCTTTGGAGGGACGTGGGTGGGGGCACCCTCATTGGAGTGAATGCAGGGGTTCTCCGAAGTCTCCGCCTACGTACTCTGCACTGCCAGGGCTGTGGACTTCCAACTGCCGCTTCCAGGGCTCTGATCCCTGAGATGTGCAGAAATGCACCCCACACCTCCAGCTCTCATTCGGTTCTTCGGCCCTCATCCAGGTGACAGGCACCGGTTGACACAGCTCAGGGAAAACAGTTTCTCAGTTCCTCTCCCACGTGCGCATAGGTAGGAACCCTCTACCCTGCAGGAGGAGTCGCAGCGCTCCATCCCGGCCTTTGGGACTCTTCCCCCGGTTACAAGTTAGAGGGGATGGCCAGGAAAGACTCTCCCACTCCCCTATCCTGTAAACACCAAGTTGGAGACCAACAGTTTGCCCGTTTGTGGTGGTATTGTAATTCAAATACCCACCTTCTCTGCTACCTAAGAGTCTGTTCCCAGCTACACCGCCCCACCCCCTTCTGTCCTCCCAGCACGGTGGTGAGAAAGAGAGAAGATTCTATTTAGAGAGGAAAAAGGGGAAGCTTGTATTTACTGAGACCATACTATGAACAGGGCACTGTACCTGGTCGCTGCACTCATGGTTGAATGTTCATAGCACTCAGAAGAAATGTTTGCCTGAGTTCAAGCCCAGGCACACCTGACTCATAAGATCACAAAGGGGCTGTGTGGGTAGGGAGAATGTAGGTGCCCCCAGGCCTGCTTCTACCTTCAATCCTCCCCAAGTCACCCCTGCTCCACTCCTTGAAGGCTGCGGGGCAAATTGAAAGGCCCTGAGTGAGTTTAAAGCCGGTAGGGCTGGAAAGCCAGGAAGTGAGGGTCAGCAAGGAATTACCCTAATCTCTGTGCCAGGGACTGGGGTGAGGGTACAGTAAGGAACAGGACACACGTGTGTCATGTTTCCACATATACAAAGGGAAACAAATGCTTTAATGCTGCCAACCTGATCCTTAAAACCCTTAACAGTAATTCCCAGTGTCCCAGCTCCTGAAACTGGCTGGCTGTTCTTCTTCCTCTCAGTCCTGTCTCCTCACTCTCCTAGGTCACTGGCTCAGCCTGCCCTTTTCTTGAGACCTCCCTCCTCACAGCAGGTACTCCCCGTTTGCTGGTCTAACCCAGCCTCAACATCATCTTTTGGCTTGTTCCACAGCACACAGCTCCTTTTAGTCCACTGATCATGTTGCCAGAGCTGTAAATATTTTACCCTATATCAAAAAATAGGAAGTGCTATAACTATTTCCCCCTGTATCGATTCATGTAATCCTCACCACCCTATGGCCCTGGGTGTCTGGCTCATTGACTGTTGGGAAATCAAGGCACAGAGAGTTGAGCTGGCCCAGGGCCACCAAGCTGGGGAATGGTCGAGCTGGGCTTGCAACCTGGTTGCCTTAGTTGTTGGCTACAATATCCCTCGCAGTGTCTGACAGCCCTACTCTCCTGTAAGCAATGTGAGGGCAGAGATCATGTTTGCTTTATTTGTTAATGTCCCCCTAGTCCCTAGTATATAGAGCCCGGCACACAGTAGGCCTTGGATGTTTGTTGTTGAATGAAAAATCCACTGCTGCATTCCATCTGTGTTCCTTCATTTCATCTTCACACTAATGAAGCACTCCAGTACGTATTATCCTGTTTTACAATAGGGACTTGAGACTCAGAGAGTTCAACTGACTCGCCCAGGGTCACAAGACGACCCTGGCACTAGATTCAAATGCTGGTTCTTCGATGCAATCAACAGTCCTTTTCAGCCCTGTTTCCAAATTCACTGATGGGGCTGGGGGAGGAAGGGGTGGGCTGATGACTTTGTATTGCCGCCCATAATGAGTCCTTACTGCCCAACTCTGCTTTCCAGTGATGGGAATACTGAAGTTCTCAGAAGCTGTGGGTAAAGAGCCTTTGTGGGAGAAATGTAGAAGCTCCTAGTTCTTTCTACACTAAACTTTCCAGGACACAATCCCATCTCTCTTTAAAAATTTCCCTCTCGCCTGACCTGTGGTGACACAATGGATCAAGCATCAACCTAGAACACTGAGTTTGCCGGTTCAAAACCCTGGGATTGGCCCTGGCCGGTTGGCTCAGCGGTAGAGCGTCAGCCTGGCGTGCGGGGGACCGGGGTTCGATTCCCGGCCAGGGCACACAGGAGAAGCGCCCATTTGCTTCTCCACCCCCCTCCTCCTTCCTCTCTGTCTCTCTTTTCCCCTCCCGCAGCCAAGGCTCCATTGGAGCAAAGATGGCCCGGGCGCTGGGAATGGCTCCTTGGCCTCTGCCCCAGGCGCTAGAGTGGCTCTGGTCGCTGCAGAGCGATGCCCCGGAGGGGCAGAGCATCGCTCCCTGGTGGGCAGAGCGTAGCCCCTGGTGGGCGTGCCAGGTGGATCCTGGTCGGGCGCATGCGGGAGTCTGTCTGACTGTCTCTCCCTGTTTCCAGCTTCAGAAAAATACAAAAAAAAAAAAAAAAAAAAAACAACACCACACACACACAAAAAACAACAACAAAAAAAAACCCCTGGGCTTGCCCAGTCAAGGCACATATGGGAGTTGATGCTTCCTGCTCCCCCCCCTTCTCTCTCTCTCTCTCTCTCTCTCTCTCTCTTCTCTAAAATGAATAAATAAAAATAATTTTTAAAAAATGTTAAAAAAGGCCTGACCTGTGGTGGCGCAGTGGATAAAGCGTCGGCCTGGAAATGCTGAGGTCACCAGTTCGAAACCCTGGGCTTGCCTGGTCAAGGCACATATGGGAGTTGATGCTTCCAGCTTCTGTCTCTCCTCTCTCTCTCTCTCTGTCTCTCCCTCTCCTCTCTAAAATGAATAAAAAAAAAAAAATGTTAAAAAAGTTCCCTCTCGTTGTGCCGTGGATGATCAGCCGTGTGCCTAAAGTGGGGACCGACATGGAATGGGGTGCTGCTCCCACCCCCAGCCCAGCCCCCAGCGGGTTGAGGCCTCTGCCCAGCTCTGAGGCTGCAGAGCTTCCTCTCCTGTAGAGTTCACTTGAGGACTCAGGGCAGTCATTCTGGCAGAGAGCTTGTGGAGACAGGAGTCACTTTGAGGTGTCAGGGACAGAAGTCCCTGGTGAACCCTGACTCAGGCCGCCAGGGATGGAGCTCTCCAGCTGGTCTTCATAGAAGGTTTGACTCTTGTCCAGGGTTTGGATATTAGAGCCAGGGAGGCCAGGAATGCAGCCCCCTGCTCTCCAATCAGCCTGACGGGTGGGGTGGGGGGGGAGTCAAGGGGGAAGTGGGGGCAGATCTGCCCACATCTGTTCACCTGAGGAAGGATCAGCGGGTGCCAGGCACATAATTCCCACCACAACCTGAGCAGATGGCTTTAGAACTCCTCTTTTCACAATGAGAAAGCAGAAGCTTGGGAACATTAAGAAAGCACATTGCCCAAGGATGCTGTGTAGCAAGTGGTGGTCAGTGCAGATGTTGAAGTCTGCAGTTCTCTATCTGAAGGGGACAAAGGGCCTGCGGTGCTCTGGTGGCTGATGTGGGTCAGCTCAGTGGAAAAGGCCACTGGGAGTGTCCCCGTTCAGGCTGTTCTGCAGGGTCTGCTGTAGGGCTCTCTGTGTCTAAGGCGCTGTGCTGGGGGTAAGGGACTGAGGCCGAACAAATCCCTTTCTAGGTCTCTCATCTCTTTCCTGGACAACAATTATTAACACTGATGGAGCACCTCCTGGGTGCCAGCAGTGTTCTAACAGGCTTATCTCTTCATTCTCACATTAACACTGTGATCAATTAGTTCCCCCATTTTACAGATGAGAATAATGAGGCACAAAGTGGTAATGTGATTTGTTCAAGACCACAGAGCTAAGAAGTTGCAGAAGCAGGACTTGAAGCCAAGCAGTCAGCTGCAGAGCGATGTTTTTAACCAGAACATCGCATGGCCTCCCTTTGAAGAGTCTGGGTTTGGTTTGGATTTGTATCCAAAACGTGTTTATTGGAATGGTCCCCCACTCATCTTGATTTAGGGTGGTCTTAGTGCTGCTGCCCTCTGAAGGAGCCCCCTTCTGTCAGCCTTGCTTTCCCCCTCTAGGCTGACAGAGGGCAGTGGAGCCGCCAACATGCAGAACCACCATTTGTGCATGGCTGACGACGGTGGAGACTTTATAGCACCCGGGGCGTTTCACATCCATGAAGAAGGAACTGGGCTCTGTACCAGGCGCTTCTTCCTGTGTTTCCTCTTCTATTCTGAGAGAGATGAAGGAGGTCCTTAGCCAGAAGCACTGCTGGGAAGGTGAAGTGTCTGGGTTTTGAGTTGCCATTCGGTGTTGTCCCACCCATTCTTCCTGGGCCCTTGAAAGAATCTGAGGACAAATAGCTCAAGGCTCAGATCCTCAGAGCGGAGTCCCACCAGTAGCTGTAGGCAGTCTCCTGCCCTCTAAGTCATCTCTGCAATGCAGTGTTTGTTTGTTTATGCTTTCATTTATTCAACAAGTATTAACTGCTTCGGGCACTGGGAGATAGGATCTTGAACAGGACACAGACCCTGCCCTCAAGGAGTTTACAGTCTGGAGAGGGGGCTTAGACAAGCAAACAGGCCTTCCCAAAAGTGTCCGGCAGGAGCAACTGGCAAATCTGTCCCGCTGGTGACCACCAGGGCAATTCTGTCTCGTCCTCCTGCAGGTGTGACAGCTGGGACCTGAGGCACCTCCATCATTAAGAGGATGGTTCCTTGTCACCTGGAGAGACACCCCCCACCCCTACCACGTCCTGAGTGCTTTCCTTCCTGTCCCACCCCAACTCCTGTTCCTGCCCCAGCTGGCTGTCCCCTCCCCTTTCCTCTCTCCCTGTCTCTCCTATGCAGCCAGGAGACAACCCTTACCTGCTTCTTTCCCTCCCTGTGTCCAGGCCCGTTCCCTACAACAGACTCACTTGGTCCTAAGCTGGTAAAGAGAAAACTACAGGCCCAAAATGACCTCATACCTGCCCTAATTTCAGCTTCAACCTTTCCCAGAAATGTAATCTTAATCAACCAGCGTGGAATTTTCTGGTCAAGCACCAGTAAGGTAATCTGTCACGTGAGCCCCCAGCCCCAATAGAAGGAAGAGGCAATCTGCATGATTAAAAAAAAAAAAACCTGGCCCTGGCCGGTTGGCTCAGTGGTAGAACGTTTCCGCCTGGCGTGCGGAAACCCCAGGTTCGATTCCTGGCCAGGGCACACAGGAGAGGCGCCCATCTGCTTCTCCACCCCTCCCCCTCTCCTTCCTCTCTGTCTCTCTCTTCCCCTCCCGCAGCCAAGGCTACATTGGAGCAAAAGATGGCCTGGGCGGTGGGGATGGCTCCTTGGCCTCTGCCCCAGGCACTAGAGTGGCTCTGGTCGTGACAGAGCGACGCCCCGAATGGGCAGAGCATCGCCCCCTGGTGGGCGTGCCGGGTGGATCCTGGTCGGGTGCATGTGGGAGTCTGTCTGACTGCCTCCCCGTTTCCAGCTTCAGAAAGATACAAAACAAACAAACAAACAAAACCCTTTCCTTTCTCCTCCCAACACACAAAAAAGATGTCCCAGCCTGACCTGTGGTGGCGCAGTGGGATAAAGCGTCAATCTGGAACACTGAGGTCGCCTGTTCAAAACCCTGGACTTGCCCGGTCAAGGCATATATGGGAAGTTGATGCTTCCTGTTCCTCCTCCTTCTCTCTCTCTCTCTCTCCTCTTTGAAAAATGAATAAATAAAGTCTTTAAAAAAAAAAAAAAAGATATCCCAATCCCAAAATAATCCCTTTCCCCCCCTTTTGTTAAAAGCTCTCTTGCCCCACCCTGCTTATAAACCTCCCGTTTTTATAGCTCCTGGGAGTGCCCTTCTAGTTGCTCCCTGTGTAGCTGGCTGATTGATGAATCACTTCATAAAGCCAATTACATGTTCAAATTCACTTGGGTGAAGTTTGTTTTTTTAACAGAGCTGCCCACTGTGCTCCCTCAATAGCAGTGGGCATGAGGGTAATACAGTAGAGTAACCAGACAGAGAAGATGTTGGGCAGATAAAATATATTATGCTCACTTTGTTAAAGATGGCATTGCCCACATGGAAGCCCGTGCCCAGCTGATTGTTTGGAATGGGTGTGATTATATTAATGTGTGTTGGGGGTGGGCTGTGGGCAGGCAGGATCCTTGTAGCCTGGGGCTTGGTTTTAGGACTAAGCCTTTCCCACCCTTTTTGATGTGGGGTGGTGCAATCTCATCATGCCTCAGATAAGTGACTTTGTTTTAGAGACTTCCCTATTTTGTATATTGGATTAAAGGTTTTGATTTCTGTGCTATAAGGGGGGGGGGCAGACCAGGAGCTTGCTCTCTCTTGGTTCCTGAGATTAGCATTAGAGAGAGCAGGTTGGAGAGCAGAGTAAGGGCATGTGGAGGAGAGGAGAGGCAGCCAAGATGGTGGAGTGCTGAAAGAGAAGCCAGTTAGTGCAGAGTTTGTGTAGAGAGAAGGAGATGGGGAACAAAGGAGAATGAGGCTAGTGTAAAGCCAGTTGCTAGGGTCACCATCACAACCACCCAGTCTGTACAGGTTTGCATTAGATTCGGACAGACAGTAATGAAACAATGGAGCCACGAACTAGGCCATTATCTTTAATCCTAGCTTGCACCCAGCGGGCAAGTAAAAACACACACTGGGCTCCAAAACCCACTCATTCAGCGCTCACAAAGCTACTGACTTATCTGAGTTTCCTAAAATCAAAGGTTTCTACCTCACCAGCCTTATTCACCTCTGTTCCCCATCTCCTTCTCTCTGCACAAACTCTGCACAAACTGGCTTCTCCAACACTTTACCATCTTGGCTATTTCTCCTGGCCTCCTCCACATGGCCTCTCTCTGCTCTCTCCTCTAATGCTAATCTCAGGAACGAGAGAGCAAGCCCCAGTCTGCCCCACTTTACAGTGCAGAAAGCAAAACCTTTAATCCAATATACAAAATAGGGAAGTCTCTAATACAAAGTCACTTATCTGAGGCATGATGGGATTGCATCACCCCACATCAAAAAGGGTGGGAAAGGCTTAGTCCTAAAACCAAGCCCCAGGCTACAGGATCCTTCTTGTCCACAACCTGCCCCCAACACACATTTTTTTTTTTTTTTTTTGCATTTTTTTTTCTGAAGCTGGAAACAGGGAGAGACAGTCAGACAGACTCCCGCATGCGCCCGACCGGGATCCACCCGGCACGCCCACCATGGGGCGATGCTCTGCCCACCAGGGGACGATGCTCTGCCCATCCTGGGCGTCACCATGTTGCGACCAGAGCCACTCTAGTGCCTGAGGCAGAGGCCACAGAGCCATCCCCAGCGCCCGGGCCATCTTTGCTCCAATGGAGCCTTGGCTGCGGGAGGGGAAGAGAGAGACAGAGAGGAAAGCGCGGCGGAGGGGTGGAGAAGCAAATGGGTGCTTCTCCTGTGTGCTCTGGTCGGGAATCGAACCCGGGTCCTCCGCACGCTAGGCCGACGCTCTACCGCTGAGCCAACTGGCCAGGGCCCCCCAACACACATTAATATCACCTGGGCGATGGGCATTCACGTGAGCAGCGCCATCTTTAACAAAGTGAGCATAATATATTTTATCTGCCCAACAGCTAGTGAGCTAGAAACCTTTGATTCTAGGAAACTCGGATAAGTCAGTAGCTTTGTGAGCACTGGATGAGTCGGTTTTGGAGCCCAGTGTGTGTTTTTACTTGCCCGCCAGGTGCAAGCTAGGATTAAAGATAATGGGCCACCAGTTCATGGCTCTGTTGTTTCATTACCGTCTGTCCGAATCTAATGCGAACCTGCATGGGCCAGGCGGCTGTGATGGTGGCCGTGGATTCTGGTTTTACAGAAGAGAATGTGCAAACAAACGAACCCTTTTTCTGCAAACACAACAATTAAAGTAGAGAAGGCAAGCCCCAGCCTCCCTCTGGGCCAGGAAGTCCTTTTTTTTCTTTTTCTTTTTTAAAAATTTTAATTTAAATTATAATTTATTATTATTATTATTGTTATTATTATTATTATTAGAGAGAGGCAGGGAGAGAGAGACAGGAACACTGAACTGCTCCTGTATGTGCCCTGACTGGGAAATTGAATAGGCAACCTCTGCGCTCTGGGACGAAGCTCCAACCAACTGAGCTAGGCCAGGACTTAATCTTTATTGATTTTTAAAGAGACAGAGAAAGGGTGGGAGAGAGGGGAAGGGGAAGGGAAGCATTTGTTGTTCCACTCAGTTGTGCATTCTTTGGATGCTTTCCATGTGTGTCCTGACCAGGGATCGACCCTGCAACTTTGTTGTTTTGTGTTAACTCTCTAAACTGACTATGTTAACTGGCCAGGGCCCAGGATGTCTTTTCTATTGAACTCAGCTCCCTCTTGCTGGGGTATTTTCTCTCATTTGGCTTCTGAGTGCTGAAACTCTGAGTTCTTACAGTTAAAAGCACATTGTTAAGAAGAATCAGTCATACCGGACCAAGCGGTGGCGCAGTGGATAGAGCGTCGGAATGGGATGTGGAGGACCCAGGTTTGAGACCCCAAGGTCACCAGGTTGAGCGCGAGCTCATTTGGTTTGAGCAAGGCTCACCAGCTTGAGTACAAGGTCACTGGCTTGAGCAAGGGGTCACTCGCTCTGCTGTAGCCTCCCGGGTCAAGGCACATATGAGAAATCAATCAATGAACAACTAAGGAATTGATGCTTGAAGAATTGATGCTTCTCATCTCTCTCCTTTCCTGTCTGTCTGTCCCTATCTGACTTTCTCTGCCTCTGCCACAATAAATAAATAAAAAGATATTTTTTTTAAAAAAAAGAAGAATCAGTCCTGCACTCTTAGCCGCTAGATTGGTCTCAATGGTAATCCTAGGTGACTGGTTGTCTGGATACCTGATCATTCCCTCCTTAGTCCTTTGTGAGGGTAACCAGAGGGTTATCTGGAGATGTGATGTAAACCTAGGCATTGACACAAGACTGAAAAGTTAAAATTTTTAAATTTCCAGTTAAAGCAAGAATAGAATCATTTCCTCATGCCTCAATCTACTTGATTTTAGTAATTTAGCAGCTTGACTATAGCAACTTCATTTTATTTCTTCACTTTGTTCCTCATGAGGCACCCTCCTTCTGTGTAACAGCTATTCAGAGACTTGAAATCTGCCACTCCAGTTCCTTAGTCTTTGCAAATGTCACATGAAAGAGAACAAGGCGATTTAGTCTCTGCCTGCCATGTATCCCTGGTTACTTTTCTAATTGCATCTCACATCCTTCTCCTCCTCATTCTGCTTCGTGTGCTCTAACCACACCAGGCTTCTTTCAGATTTTCAAATGTGCTACCACAGGCCCTTTGCACTTGCTATGTGTCAGACACTTTGAAACACACTGCCTGTGGTACTTCCCACGCTGTTCATGACCTCTCATTAAGTTCAGGGTTCAACTCATATGTCACTTCTAGAAGGAAATTTGCCCTGCCCCCCATCCCCGAGATCAGAATCTCCTATTTTACATCTGCAGAACACCCTGTATTTTTGGGTGACTGATAATATCTGCTTCCCATTAGATTGTCAGCTCCAAGAGGACAGGGCCCATAATGGGTTTACTCCCATGGTATCCCCGGCACCTAGCAGCAGCTTTGAACGTAGAGTAGCTGATCAATATATATATGTGTTGCCTGAATGATCACAGAATTCTCAATTTAGTCTACCTGTGTAGGATGTGGCCTTAGGCCTAGAATGAGTCCAGAACTCATTCCCAGACTTAGTTGTGTGGAAACTTGGCCAACTGACTAGATGTGCTGACTAAGGACAGCCCTGGCAGCTCAGCATGTTTTTATCTTCCTCTGAGTGAACTGCCCCACTTAGGAATCTTCCTAGTCTTGGGCAGGCCTGTGCTGATGGAGGGCCTTGAGGGCCAGTGGATAGGAAAAGTCCACCCCTTATGCCAATCCAGATGTGCCCGCCAAAATAAGAGTCCAACCAAAATAAGAGTTTTTCATGTTTTTCGTAAATTGTGTAATTTTCAAGACACTCTTTGTAATTGACCTTAATTTCCCAATGAGGCGTATTAGGCTGAGAGAGTTTGAGTGACAAGTTCAAGGTCATATAGTTAGTAAGGTGACTAAGGGGAAACTGGAATGTAGGTCTTTTGAAGCCAGCCAGTTTTCTGGAGGCAATTAGACAAGTAGAGGAGATTCTGGCCTGGCCTTTTGGGCAGTTATTGGATTCTTTCATTTTTTTAAATTAATTCCTTCATACATGCATTTATTCATTTTTTCAGGAGACACGAGGTTCAGTCATTGCCTCTAAGGGGGCCACAGTCCAGGGCTAGTATTCGGAAGCTATGGTCCATAGTGAATGTTCTGCCTTATTTATATACTGTTTTGGTGTTTATGTACACATTTGCCTTTTTCATGTAAACTTTCAAAAGGTTCCATGACTTCAGTTCCCCTTCCCTCCCGGCCCTGCAAAAATGTAAGAATCTCAGTGTGACACATACTGCTTAGTGTACAAGGACAGCAGCCAGGGCTCATCAGTCTCTCCTGCATGTTTGGGTGACTAAGGCCCCAACACGTGACCATCTCTGGCCCAAGTGATAAACCTGGTGTCTGGACCACATGACCAACCTTGGACAGCTCCTCTCAGCCACTGCTCCCAGAAAATCAGACAGAAACACTCACATACACACATTCACACCCACACCCACACAGGACTGCCCATGCTGCTATGCTTTGGAGGGCATGTGTGTGTCAGACACTGTGATACTTACACCCTCATTTCTTTAATTCCTACAACAGGCCTGTGAACTTGGGAATGCGCCCAAGTTCACACAGCTGGAAAGAGGTGGAGCTGAATTATAAGAGGGCATCGTGGGGGCAGGGTAGGGGGTTGGGCAAAGCTGAATTTGTGTGTGTGTGTACGTGTGTGTATGTTTTAAAATTGGTTTTCCTGAGGTCGCCGGTTTGAAACCCTGGGCTTGCCTGGTCAAGGCACATATGGGAGTTGATGCTTCCAGCTCCTCCCCCCCTTCTCTCCCTCTGTCTCTCCTCTCTCTCTCTCTCTCTCTCTCTCTCTGTCTCTCCCTCTCCTCTCTAAAATGAATAAATAAATAAATAATTAAAAATAAAATAAAATAAATTTGGTTTTCAGAAAGACAGAGGAAGGGAGAGACAGAGAAAGAGAGACATCAATTTGTTGTTCCACTTATTTGTGTATTCGCTGGTTGATTCTTGTATGTGTCTTGACCGGGGATTGTACCTGCAACTTTGGTGCATTGGGATGATGCTCTAACTAACTGAGCTAGCTACCTGTCTAGGGCCAGGACTAAGGTGAATATGTTTAAGATCCTTCAGGGATGAGGCAGTGGTCAGGGCTATTAGGCTCCCCATGAGAACTGAAGCCCACACTAAGCATTTTCCTGAAATTATTCCTTTTTTTCTCTTAGCTAATTTTTGAGCATCTTCTATATGCCAGGTATGTGTTAGAGATTGTGGTAGCCAGCTTCCAAGATGGCCTCAACATCTGTGCCTGGTGTCTTCACCTCCGTGCAGTCCCTTCCCCCAGTGTGGGGCTGGGTGAAGGTGGCATTGTGCAGAAGCCAAGGTCCGTCTCTTCCAATACAGGTTAGAAAAGGCAGTGGCTTCTGTCTTGGGTGCTCTCTCGCTCTCCTCTTGCCCTCTGCTTTGGATCACTTGCTCTTAAGGGAAGCTGCCATGTCGCAGACAGTCCTCTAAGGAGGCCCACAGGGCATGGAACTGAAGCCCCCAGTCAGCTGCCTGCAGATCCAAGGCCTGCCCCCAACCAATGAGTGAGCGTCAAGGCAGACCCTCCAGCCTGGTTCAGCCTTAAGATGACTGCAACTTCATGAGGATTCCTGACTGTGGAGATAATACATATTTTTTTAAAAATGTTTATTTATTGATTTGAGAGAGAGAGACAGACAGACAGACAGACAAACAGACAGAAACACCGATCTGTTCCTGTATGTGCCCTGACCAGGGATTGAACCTGCAACTTTTGTGTGTGGAGATGACACTCTCACCAACTGAGCTATTCAGCAGGGCACATCCAGTTTCCAGTCCCTGCCACAGGCAGAGGTAACAGCAGGTGCAAAGGCCTTGAGATAAGAGTATGTCTGGATCATGTGACCCGCCCAGAGAGTGCACTTTGTATATTTTGCCACTAGATTGATTGTCCTCACTATCCCTGGCTTTGGTCACCTCCTGATGTGACCTCCAGAGGCAGGGAGATGAGTTGCTGAGCCACCCTTGCTCTCTTGTTCCCTCCCTGGAAGGCCTGGCCCCAGACCTTGGCTCCATGGCTGTGCTCCTGGAGTGAGTCGCATGTTCTCAGGAGGTGGAGACAGATGCAGTGACCATATTTTCCCAGCCTCCAGGTGATCTGGGACAAAGTCACGTGAAACTACAGGTTGAGAGAAATGATCAAGGAAAAGCAATTTGGATGCAGAAAGACTCAAATTCCAGAGGTCCTGCAATATTTATAGGGATAGCAGGTAGTATAACCTAACGCCAGCTTCGTTGCTGTCGTTGTAGGTTAGTCTGCAGTTTCCTCTTTGGAGCAAGCAAAATACATAGTGTATCTCTGTACGCGACAGAAATTGCCAAACTAGCCTGACTTTCCCATTGGGCATGCGCATCTGCCTTGCCTCCTGGTAACCGATTTGTTGCTTTTAAGTGACTCATGGACATGAGGACTCCCTCATTCTGTGTCTTCCTCACTCTCAACCCAAAGAAGCCGTTCTCTCTTACAGTGCATCCTCAGAGCTTCTTGAGGCTCCCACCAACAAGCAAGCTTATGGCCATGGCAATCATATTTTCCAGATCAGATAAATAGACAGTGCAGCAAACTTGAAGTTGCCTGACTAGGCGGTGGCGCAGTGGATAGAGCGTCGGACTGGGATGCGGAGAACCCAGGTTCGAGACCCCAAGGTCTCCAGCTTGAGCGCGGGCTCATCTGGCTTGAGCAAAAACAGCTCACCAGCTTGGACTTAAGGCCGCTGGCTCGAGCAAGGGGTTACTCGGTCTGCTGAAGGCCCGCGGTCAAGGCACATATGGGAAAGCAATCAATGAACAAATAAGGTGTCAAAACAAAAAACTGATGATTGATGCATCTCATCTCTCTCCGTTCCTGTCTGTCTGTCCCTATCTATCCCTCTCTCTGACTCTCTGACCCTGTATAAAAACAAAACAAAACAAAAAAAACCTTGAAGTTATGTACAGAGGAAAAAGCAACAGAACACTGAAGTCAAGGCTTCTAGGAAAACGAAGGGCACAAAGTAGCAACCCCCCCCCCCCCCCCGAGAGACCCACTCATCCTGAAGGGGTAGAGCAATCACTCATTTATTCATTCATGTGTTCTTTCAACACATTTTCCTTGAACACGTTTTGTATGGCAGGACTGGGCTAGATGCTGGAAAAACAATATGAGCAGAAAGATTCCCTGCCCTGGGAGCATTTACAGTCAGCTAGGGAGACAGACAAGTGCATTGGTGAGGGCCTGGTGCTTCTGGTGAACATGGGCAGGACACTCATCCCAGTGCAAGGGGAGGACCCGGGAGACTGTGTATGTGTGGTGATGTCAGCTCTGTGACAATTGACTTCTAAGCCAAGACCTGCAGGGTGAGTAGGAATTAGACGAAGAGGAGAACTGTATCTAGGCACAAGGAAAGCCTATGCAAAGGTCCTGAGGTGAGAGAAATGGTACAAAGGGCAGAGGAGAAGGGTCTTATGAGCTTCACCCCTAAGGGCCACGAGGAACCACTGAAGGTTTGGAGCTAGAAGGTGACACAATCACATTTGCATTTTAGCAATACCACTTTCATTGCTGTTATTGAACCTTCACCCCACCCTTGTCGTGGCCTAAAGCTGAGCATGCCTAGATGAGGCAGGGGCCTTGGGGAGACTATGGCCCAGGCTGACCCAGTCCCCAGGGTGTTGGAGGGGTTATGACAGGCTCTCTTCTTTTCTGCACCCCACCCCACCCCACCCCACCCCACGCCAGCAGACTGCAGGGTCAGGCTGCTATATTGAGCTCTCGTGGGTGAAGGTTTCATCCCGTCTCTGCCCACATTGGCCGGCTTCCCCCAGGATTGAAGAGTCATTTGTATCTCCAGGGTGGCAGGGCCTCCTCCCGAGAGCCACAGCGCCCAAGATAACAGGGCAGCCTGGGAGCTGTTTATGAAAAGGCAGTCTAGCGGGGTGGGGGTGGGGGGGTGGGCAGGGCCCTCGGAACGGTGACTGCTGCCACAGATAGCAATTGGGGCGGGGAAGGCTGTCTAAATTACAGCTCCCAGAATAGAGGGCCAGAGGGAGTGGAGGGAGTGGCGGGGCATCCTACCAAGGAGGCCCTGGCAGCCTGCCAGGCACGGCCGGGCTCCAGTCCCTGCCGCAGGCAGAGGCTGGTGACCGCACGCCAGTGGGGCCATGGGTGATGCCGTTCATCCTTGGCCAAGACAGCTGGCAGCTACAAGGTGGGTTCCGGCCCTGGCAGGGAGGCCCCTGGGGTTTGGGAAAGAACTAGCCCAAGGTGACCTCCTGGAAGCCCGAAGTGAGGGT
Source organism: Saccopteryx bilineata (assembly GCF_036850765.1). Taxonomy (NCBI): domain Eukaryota; kingdom Metazoa; phylum Chordata; class Mammalia; order Chiroptera; family Emballonuridae; genus Saccopteryx; species Saccopteryx bilineata. The sequence goes on from NC_089491.1 coordinate 377,883,551, forward strand.
AGAAAAAGGCTGAGATGAGGGAGGGGGGAGATCTTGCTTGCCCCCAGAGGAGATGCTTGCTCACGTCTCTGTGGATATCTCACATAAGGAGTGTGAGATACTGTAAGAAAACAAGAATGACAGGCATAATAATAGCAGCTATGTGTCAGGCATTGCTCTAAGCAATAACATACATCACTCCATCCCCACAGCTCACCAGTATTATCCTCATTTTACAGATGAGGAGACTGAGCCCCATGGAGGTCCAGCGCGTGCCAAGCGGCTTGTGAGTGGCGGACCTCGGACGAGAGCCCAGGTTTGTCTGACTCCCAAACCTGGGCTCTGATGCCGGGAACCTGGCTGGAACCTTCGCCTTGCTGGTGTTCTCTTTGATCACACGGATCATTCTCGTGCTCTGTATCCACCTCCCAGAGCTCTCGGCGGAACCACACGTGGACAGCGTGATGTGCTGGGAAGAGCTTCAAACCCAAGGCCTGGCTGAGCTCTGTGACTCCCCCACTTCAGGCCTCTGTTTTCTCATCTGCAGGATGGGGATCATTGTAGGTAATGATCCTCTAAGAATCTGATGACAGTGTGTGTTCATCAGAAAGTGCCACATGTCCAATGATTACCGTGTGGAAGCTGAATGTTTATAGAGGAGATGGTTTCCAGTTGACCAGGGAAGCTCACATGCACAGGTGCCCAAGGAGCAAGCAGCCTTCTTCAAAATGAGGAACAAGGCCCTGGCCGGTTGGCTCAGCGGTGGAGTGTCAGCCCGGCGTGTGGAAAATCTGGGTTCGATTCCCGGCCAGGGCACCCAGGAGAAGCGCCCTTCTGCTTCTCCACCCTTCCCCCTCTCCTTCCTCTCTGTCTCTCTCTTCCCCTCCCGCAGCCGAGGCTCCACTGGAGCATAGTTGGCCCGGGTGCTGAGGATGGCTCTGTGGCCTCTGCCTCAGGAGCTAAAATGGCTCCAGCCACACAGAGCAACGCCCCAGATGGGCAGAGCATTGTCCTCTGGCAGGCATGCCAGGTGGATCCCAGACGGGAGCATGCGGGAGTCTGTCTGACTGCCTCCCTGCTTCTAACTTCACAATAATACAAAAAAAAAAATTTAATTAAAAAAAAAAAAAGGAAGAACGAGCCCTTTCTTTATCCTTGGTAAATGTTTGGTTTTCCTATAAGTAGCGACTTAAAGCAAGGCACCCCTGCATTCATTTTCTGTGAGGGTTTGCTGCTTTGAAACCATATTTCTTCAAACGCTTGTAGCTGAAGTGCTGATTTTCAGCTCAGGTTGGGGACCCATCCACCCTCAAGTTCCCTGCACCAGCTGTTTCCCGGGCTGAAGTTCTCCATACAGAGACACAGGCGTGCTTGGCCCTAGATGACCCTTGTCTCAGGCTGCTGCTGACTTTCTGAGCCTCCTGCCCTCCCAGGGGTGTTACTTAATGTCGTGCAAGATCCTCTCATCCCAAGGGAAGTGCTGCAATGGCCCCCGGAGGCTGGAACTTGCTGAGTCATCTGAGGAGCCAAGGGCAGGTTAAGGACAATGAGGCAGGGGCGAGGGGGTACCTGGCTGGCTGCCTCACTGACACTCCGTCGTGACTGCCTCCTCCCTCTCTTGGTTCCCCTTGGCTCAGTGTCTGTGGTGACCAAGCAGCACGCAGGGAGCAAGGAACCCCACCTTTTACCTGCTCCTCTCAAGCCCTATGGTGGTCCCTTTCCAAGGCCCAGTCTTTTGCTCTCCCCCTAGGATCCCTGTCATCCACCGTGACAAGCTGGTTCAACTTGGCACCTGTACCTTCTGGTAAGATTTGTAATGCTGCTGTTAAGACTACTCATGGCGTGGCGAAATAGTACCAGAACATACTGGCTCTTACTGTTCACAAAATCCAAGCTCCTGGCCATCGTAAGCACCCCTCTCCATCCTAGGGAGAGATCTGCAGAGAGGAAGGCTGTAAGAGGGAGCCGCTCGTGCACTCCTTCATTCGACGAATGCTTGGTGAGTGCCTTCTATGTGTCTGGAGCTATTCTAGGCAGCACAGCACAGACGACTTTTGCCCTCAAAGATCTAACATCTAGCCTGACCTGTGGTGGCGCAGTGGATAAAGCATCGACCTGGAAATGCTGAGGTCGCCGGTTCGAAACCCTGGGCTTGCCCGGTCAAGGCACATATGGGAGTTGATGCTTCCAGCTCCTCCCCCCTTCTCTCTCTCTGTCTCTCTCTCCTGTCTCTCTCTCCCTCTCTCTCTCTCCTCTCTAAAAATGAATAAATAAATAAAAATTAAAAAAAAATAAAAAAAATAAAAAAAAAGATCTAACATCTAATGGGACAGGCAACCAAGTAAAGATATAGAATGCCAGGAAGTGACCTATGCCATGAGAACAGAAAGCAGGGAGGGTGTTGAGAGTAGGGGGAGGAGCGAGACTTATTCAAAGCTGGAGAAAGCCTCACTGAGGTGTGGGCACAGCGAGCGACCCAGCTGCGCAGATATGGGGGGCAGCCCTCGGCAGAGGGCGCGGCTATAGGAGGACAGTGTGTGCGTGGAGGAGAGTGACCCAGGGGCCATCGGAGGGGAGTGCGGGGGAGGAAGAGTTAAGATTTGTGGAAAGAAGACCCAGAGGATGGAAGAATTCACTGCGAGGATCTGCTGAAACTCTAGCTCAAGTTTCTCAGATCGGTTAGTCTAATTAAGCTGGGGGTAGGGTCCCAATCTGCCGCTTCTTGGAGTCTGACCACGACTCTAATGCATCTCGAGGGACAGTGGCCGAGCGTCCCTTGGAAGGTAGTTCTCTACCACCCTGTAGTTCCTTTTCACCCCACCAGCGCCAGCCTTTCCCGGCCTCCCCCCCCCCCCCCCCCCCGTCCAGCCCTTCCCCTGCTCCCCTGTATCCAGAGAGGACTCACCTGCCTGCCCACCTGCCTTTACCCCACCCAGCAGACCCCTGTCTAATGTCCTTATCACTTCTTTTTCTATCTGCGCTCTCCAGCTATCATGAGAGCCATGAGAGGGAGGGACTAATTTCAAACTGCTTGGAGTTTATTGCGCGGGCACATCCGGGGTCTCCGTAGCTGCGCCTGAATCGATCCGGATGTGGATGCTCAAGGGAGGCCATCTCTCTTCATGGGGACACGTGGACTCCGAGCGGCCTCTGTACAACAGCCCTCTGTGGCCTCGAAGGATTTGAGAACCGGAGTTGACGAGGCTCGAGGGCCGGGGTAGGGAGGGGTCCAGGGCTCACATCCAGAGCCTTGAGCTGGAACTCTGGTTTCCTTCTCCCAGCTTGGATTTGAATACCAAGTTCCTGTCGCCTCTAGGATGTCACCTTAGATGAGAATGTAGTCTTGCAACCCCAGGGTTCCAAGGAGGCTCCCCGAGTTCGCTCTACCACACCCCCACTTCAACAGGAGGAGGAGCTCTGCCTTTATTTCACACGTGCTTACAGCTGTGATTTCATTTCAAAAACAGCTTCGTTTCTAAGGACACGCACACAGTGTGCGCAACACTGGTGTAGCTGGAAGTGTCGCAAACTCTGGTTCCAGACCTGGCATTCTCTGACCAGGTCTGGGCTCAGTCTCCTCACCTAGAAACAGGAACATGTGAGAGTGAATCCCTTTCCAACCACAGGGTGAGAGCCGTCGAACTGGTCAGCGCCGTGTCCTCTGGCTTTAACGCCTGCTATCCAATGAGCCCACACTGTGGTGACTCCGATGCAGGTGGCCTAGAGACCACGACTTGACAAACATTGCTTTTTAAAAACTCCTTAAAAGAGGATGTTTGATTTCTGAAGGGATATGTGAGAACCCAGTGAGAGTGGGCTCCTCTGGGAAGGCACTAGGGGGCCTGAGAGCATGTGAGGGCGGAAGACTGACCTCTCCCTGGATTCTCTTTTCTATGTTTTGAATTTTGTACCACATGCATGTGCATTTTGGCCATATGACAGTACAAATAAGTGTACATTTATTTGAGAAAATACATTTTAAACATTTAGAGCATTATTCAAGTACAAGGTAAAAAACCCAAATACCCCAACTAGGACCACTTGCTGTGTTCACACTGCAGATGGGAGCTGAACCCCAGGGAAAGGCGGGAAACCGAGTTCCGAGGCCTTTGGGAGGGGTCACACAGAGACCCCCAAGAAAAGGGGACAGAGGAATCACCCAATAAACCTCTCCCTTGGGTGTGTCACTCAAGCTGGGTGAAGGGTGACAGACCCTGAACTGTGAATGTTTCCCTTAAGGGAGATGCCAAGAATGCCAGAGATGTTCAAACAAAGCAAAGCAAAACAAACCAACCCAGTACGCGGGGAGGGAGGGCCTGCAGCACCTGCAGCACGCTTTATGAAAACTGCCCGGGGGGGTTGTATCAATCTGTGTACTTGGTGTCCCCTACCCTCACTGTCAATTCCTCCAAAGGCCATGTCCTGTTCCTGCCTCTGCCCAGCCCTGTTTATGAACCAGATGCAAATACCTAAGGAGAGAACACTTCTCACGGCCCAGCGCCAGGCATCAGCGTTATTGCTAGAGCAGGTTACAGCTTTCAAACAGCCTTCCCTTCTCTTCCAGCCATCCTGTAAAACAGGCATTATTATGATCTGCATTGAACAAATGAGGAAACGGTTTTGTGTCTATGTAAAGCCAGTAGCCAGGGCCACCATCACAGCCACCTGGCCCATGCAGGTTCGCATGAGATTCGGACAGTCGGTAATGAAACAACGAAGCCAAAAACTGGTGGGCCATCATCTTTAATCCTAGCTTGCACCTGGCGGGCAAGTAAAAACACACACTGGGCTCCAACACTCATTCATTCAGTGCTCACAAAACTACTGACTTATCCGAGTTTCCTAGAATCAAAGGTTTCTAGCTTACCAGACTTATTCACCTCTGTTCCCCATCTCCTTCCTTCTCCCTGCACAAACTCTGCACAAACTGGCTTCTCACTCAACACTCCGCCATCTTGGCTGCCTCTCCTGGCCTCCTCCATGTGGCCTTTCTCTGCTCTCCTCTCCAATGCTGATCTCAGGAATCGAAAGAGCAAGCTCCCGGTCTGCCCCACTTTATAGTGCAGAAATCAAAACCTTTAATCCAATGTACAAAATAGGGAAGTCTCTAATACAAAGTCACTTATCTGAAGCATGATGGGATTCTTCATGAAAGTGTACCATCCCACATCAAAAAGGGTGGGAAAGGCTTAGTCCTAAGACCAAGCCCCAGGCTACAAGGATCCTGCCTGCCCACAGCCCGCCCCCAACACACATTAATATCACCTGGGTGGCCCTGGCCGGTTGGCTCAGTGGTAGAGCGTCAGCCTGGCGTGCAGGAGTCCTGGGTTCGATTCCCGGCCAGGGCACACAGGAGAAGCGCCCATCTGCTTCTCTACCCCTCCCCCTCTCCTTCCTCTCTGTCTCTCTTTTCCCCTCCCGCAGCCAAGGCTCCATTGGAGCAAAGTTGGCCCGGGCGCTGAGGATGGTTCTGTGGCCTCTGCCTCAAGTGCTAGAATGGCTCTGGTTGCAACAGAGCGACGCCCCAGATGGGCAGAGTATCTCCCCCTGGTGGGCGTGCCAGGTGGATCCCGGTCGGGCGCATGTGGGAGTCTGTCTGACTGCCTCCTGGTTTCCAACTTCAGAAATATCCATGTGGGCAGCGCCATCTTTAACAAAGTAAGCATAATATATATATTTTATCTGCCCAACAGTCTACCACCTTGTATTCTGTGGTATGTTCTTTTTCTTTTTTTTTGTATTTTTCTGAAGCTGGAAACAGGGAGAGACAGTCAGACAGACTCCCGCATGCGCCCGACTGGGATCCACCCGGCACGCCCACCAGGGGCGACGCTCTGCCCACCAGGGGGCGATGCTCTGCCCCTCTGGGGCGTCGCTCTGCCGCGACCAGAGCCACTCTAGCGCCTGGGGCAGAGGCCAAGGAGCCATCCCCAGTGCCCGGGCCATCTTTGCTCCAATGGAGCCTTGGCTGCGGGAGGGGAAGAGAGAGACAGAGAGGAAGGGGGGGGTGGAGAAGCAAATGGGCGCTTCTCCTATGTGCCCTGGCCGGGAATCGAACCCGGGTCCCCCGCACTCCAGGCCGATGCTCTACCGGTTGGCCTGTGGTGTGTTCTTGGCCAAGGCGCTTTTGTTCGATTTTAGCATCTGTAAAATGGGAGCCATTGTATTATTATTATTATTATTATTATTATTATTATTATTATTTTAGTGAGACAGAGACAGACATACAGAGAGGAAGGGAGAGAGATGAGAAGTATCAACTTGTAGTTGCATTACTTTTCGTTGTTCATTGATTGCTTCTCATATATGCAGTGACTGGGGGGCTTAAGCTGAGCCAGTGACCCCTTGCTCAAGCCAGCGAACTTGGGATCATGTTGATGATCCCAGACTCAAGCCAGTGACCCTGTGCTCAAGCTGGCAAACCTGAAACCTGTGCTCAAGCTGGTGATCTCAGGGTTTTAAACCTGGGTCCTCAGTGTCCCAGGTCAACACTCTATTCACTGCATCACTACCAGTCAGGCAATGGGAGCCATTGTTGATGATATATCCACAAGCCAGGAAACACCCAAGAATGCAACGTTCAAAAGGGCAACTGGCCAGAGGCAGTAAGGGAAGGGCAGAGATCAAATTCACGCCCAGCTTTTTTTTTTTTTATCCATTTATTTATTTTTGTGGCAGAGACAGAGAGAGTCAGAGAGAGGGACAGATAGGGAGAGACAGACAGACAGGAAGGGAGAGAGATGAGAAACTCTCATCAATTCTTCGTTGTGGTTCCTTAGTTCTTCATTGATTGCTTTCTCATATGTGCCTTGATGGTGGTCAGGGGGCTACAGCAGACCAAGTGACTCCTTGCTCGAGCCAGCGACCTTGGGCTCAAGCTGGTGATCACGCCTTGCTCAAACCAGATGAGCCCACGCTCAAGCTGGCGAACTCGGGGTCTCGAACCTGGGTCCTCCACATCCCAGTCCAACGTTCTATCCACTGTGCCACCGCCTGGTCAGGCCACACCCAGCTTTTAAACTGAAATATTTCTGCTGCCCCACCAGCCCTCAGAGGTTGTTCCTCATCCTGCAAGGTGGTGCAGAGATATTTGGAAAGGGTTGATAAGCCTACATATTTTTCTCTTCTTGCTTTTGGTCATCATTAGGAATTTGTTAGAAGAAAGGGAACAGGCAGAGGTATACCTTTATACTTATTTAATAACCTTTTATTGAGTAATACTATGTGCACAGGTGCCAGGGAGCCAAGTACAGCGGAAAGGAAGAAAATTTAATTCCTTATGGTGGGTTGTTGCCTGTGGAGAAAGTAAGTGAATGAGAATTCTGGAATATTTGTGCTGGAAGGCTTCTTAGGAGTTACTCGTCCCTCTTATACAGATGGAAAAATTGAGGCCCGGAATGGGGAAGGGGCTTGTCCAAGTTTTACAAAATAGAACACTCAAGTGGTCGTTAATGAGATTTATTAATGAGAAAATAGGAGTGTTGGTCCTTAGCCTCTGATTCTAATGGAGTAAAGCAGGGAAAGGTGGAGTATGGGGTGGGGGTGGGGAGGACAGGATGGGGTAGGACAGAGTCATCCTGCAGAAGGAAGCCCGAGAGCCCAGAACAGAATCGAAGACCTGGGTCCTCTCTCCTTTGTGGCTTGCAGATCCTGAAGCCTGCTATTCCCTCACCAGAGGATGCGGGCAGAAAAAGGGGGAGATGGTTGGCCCATCAAATTCTGAGCCCAGGCACAGAGGGCCTTCTAGAGCCTCACTCCTGGGGCTGACAGTGGAGGGACAAGAATTCTCTCATTTCTGCTAGTTTTATCTCTGGATGTGCTTTTGGTCAAGTAACTATGCCCCTTAGTTATGCCATCTGTAAAATGGGGCCATTGTCCCTGCCACATCACAGGCCAGGACGGAATGAGAGGATCAAAAGAAAGAAGCGCAGTGCAAGGTTATTTGTGCCTGGCTTTCACTGCACACGGATTTCTCCCTCCTCCCCCAGGACCTGTCCCAAAGAGGAGTCTGGAAATTCACCAGAGCCAGTCAGTCTGGGAGTTAAACAATCAACAGCCCAACGAGGGGGTCCGCCAAGACAGAAAGCTATTCAGGCGGCGGGGGCGGCGAGCGGGGGCCAGAGCAGCGAAATGTGGAGAAAGAAGCGTTTCACACGCGTCCCCGGGCCCACGCCCGTTGCCATGGCCGCCCCCCTCCCCTCTCGGCTCGCAGTCTGCCGGGAACCCTGGCCTCCCACTGGCCCCCGGCCCGCCGGGCTTTCCCCCGGGCTTCCTGGTTTGCAGTCGAGGGAGCGTGTCGGGGAAGGGTGAGTCGTGCGCTGCGAGGATCCGGAGTCCCGTGGGCGGCGGCCCCGCCCAGCCCAGCCACGCCTCTACAGGCGCCACGTCCCGGGACACGCGCGATCGCCTGGAGCGACGCCCTCTCGCGGCTGTGCCGGGCCGCGTCGGGACGGGAAAGGCGAGCCCCCGATCGTGACCCAGGAGCCCACGTGTCCGCCGCGCCCTCCACGCCTACGTCCCCGCCGCGCCTGGGACTCGGGAGCCCCGTGTCCCTGACACGCCCGTAACCCAGTGGCCGTGGGTCCGCCACACCCAAGACCTAGAGGTCCGCGTCCCCGCTGCGCCCCTTCCCCGCCAGACGCGGCGCTTTGAGGAGCGCGGGGTGTCAGCTCGCAGTTTGGAGGCGCACTGTTTCTCACTGACCTCCTTTTTCAGCTCGGGACACCTGCCCAACTGAGAGTTGCCAACTTGGGGCCCAACCATCTGGGGAAGAGACCCAACTTCCGCGGCATTCCCGCCTCCGCCACCTCGAGTCGGGTCTGAGAGCTTCCCTCCACGCTTGGCTAACATTCCCCTGTCCCCGTAGGAACTGTAGGATGACAGACAACCTAGGGCAGAGGAAGGTCTAGAGCGCCTATGGGGCAGCCCTGCGCGTTTTACTTATGAAGAGACAGGCGCAGAGAGAGGGGGCCTGACTTGTTCAAGGTCCCACTGTAAGTTATGGCGCAGCTGGGAACTAGAACCCACTTTTTAGTCGTCCAGCCCAGGGCCCTTTCTCCACACTCCCATACCCTACCCCAAATTAAATCAAATCCACCCAGGGGCTAAGGACAGCCAGACTTTTTTTTTTCGCCCAGAGTGGTTTGGCTAAAGTTGCGACATGCCAGAAAAATGGAAGGTTTCTAATAAAAGCCGTCTCCACAGGCCCAAGCGCTCACCCACTGGCTCCACACATCACCTGCACAGCCTCCTCAACATTTGCAGCCTGGCAGCTGCAGGCCCCCCTGCATCCCCTGACCCCCACTCTTTGGCATTTTCTTCTCTGGAACCTGGAAGGGGCAGAAATGTCCAAAGCCTGGTTTGACCTCTACTGCGTGTGTGTGTGTGTGTGTGTGTGTGTGTGTGTGTGTGTGTGTGGTGTGTTTCTCTGCCCCTTTAAATAATGCTTGGGGCTGGGGAAATGGGAATGGCTGGTAGGTTTGATTTTTCTGCTATCTTATACCTCTGGATGAGATTCTTCCAGGCTGTCCACAGGCGGTTCTCAAACCCTGTCCCATAGTTATATTTAGACATTCCTTCATTCCCAGTCTTTATGGAGGGCTAATTTAGACATTATCTAAACACACCATGACAATGTTTCAAACCACACCAAGGAGGACCCTCTGCTTAAAAGTTCCACATCAAAAGTAGGTTTTCCTAGATCCCTGCCCTGCCCCCAAACAGTCGGGAGAGGACACGGCCAGCTGCAGCTCTTGTGGTAGATTGCAAACCTCCCCCTGGCCAAGGCTTTCTTTGGCCAGGACAACCCAGAGGGGGGACAGAGAAGGCCGGCTGAGGATATGGCTCACCCTCACCCTGAGTGTGCTTTAATCAGATTTGCCCCCTTAGCCACCCATTCCCCATTCCCTTGGAGACCCACACCATCTTCTCACCTGTTAGAGAAACACCGTCTCGTGGGACACTGTGGTGACAGGCCTCACAATGCTTTCTGATGACTGATCTATGCTCACAGGAGGAAAAGAGGTACATCTAGCCCCCAAGTTCTTGTCATACCAGTGTCCATGGTGTTTCTGTCTCAGGGACCAACTAGGTTGGGACATGCTTGGTTTGAAGGTTTAGGAATCTTAGGTCTTTCACTTCTTTGTGCCTCTCAGGCATTAGGGCCCAATCCTGGAAGTGAGCTTGAGGTCATCACAGACATTTTTTTTTTTTAAGTGAGAGAAAGACAGGAAGGGAGAGAGATGAGAAGCACCAACTTGTGTGGCATTTCAGTTGTTCATGGATTGCTTTCTCATATGTGCCTTGACTGAGGGGTTCCAGCTGAGCCAGTGAACCTTTGCTCAAGCCAGTGACCTTTGGGCTTAAGCCAGCGACCATGGGGTTATGTCCATGATCCCACGCTCAAATTGGCAACCCTGCGCTCATGTTAGTGCGTCCACACTCAAACTGGCGACCTCAAACCGGGGTTTCAAACCTGGGTCCTCAGCATCCCAGGTTGACGCTCTATCCACTGTGCCACCACCTGGTCAGACATCACAGATTCTTAAGTAAGGAAGCCACCTTCATGACCAGCCAGCCTGACCATCTCATTTTGGTGTGATTCCATAATTATTTATTTGTGTACTGAGTACCTGCTGTGTGCTATAGCTAGAAAGATGAAAAGATCAAGACAATTCTCTTTCCTTGAGGGACCCAAGATAGGACTAAGAGACAAGCGAGTCTACCAATAATTACAAACAGTTGCTAATAACTCTGACAGTTCTGTACAGAGCGCAGGAGGCTCCAGTTCTGCTTGGGGAAGAATCAAATACACAGAGCAGGTGATGTTTGAGCTGGGTTTTGAAGAAAGGTGGGTTGGGAGAGAGGCTGCATTGGGACTAAATTCCGATTTCTAGGCTGGTGCTCTTTCCATGTAGGCTCACTATTTCTATCACCTTGAGGTGACTTGCTGAGGAGTCTGGAGCGCTGAATTCCCAGTTGCCTGAGGTGGGGCACCCATATCAGCATGTCTTGGCCGAGCATCCATCAGCAAGACCAAACCTGCCTGGGCGACAGAGGGAGGAATTGAGAGTCAACCTTTCAGGCAGACGGCAGTAAAGATTTGACTCCTTCAAAATCTTAGCTTGGGCCTGGCCAAGCGGTGGCGCAGTGGATAGAGTGTCGGACTGGGATGCGGAAGACCCAGGTTCGAGACCCCGAAGTTGCCAGCTTGAGCACGAGCTCATCTGGGTTGAGCAAAAAAAGCTCAGCAGCTCGGACCTAAGGTCCCTGAGCAAGAGGTCACTCAGTCTGCTGAAGGCCCATAGTCAAGGCACATATGAGGAATCAATCAATGAACAACTAAGGTGTCGCAACAAGAAACTGATGATTGATGCTTCTCATCTCTCTCCGTTCCTGTCTGTCTGTCCCTGTCTATCCCTCTCTCTGACTCTCTCTCTGTCCCTGTAAAAAAAAAAAAAAATCTTAGCTTGGGCCTGACCTGTGGTGGCGCAGTGGATAAAGCATTGACCTGGAAATGCTGAGGTCACTGGTTCGAAACCCTGGGCTTGCCTGGTCAAAAGCACATATGGGAGTTGATGCTTCCAGCTCCTCCCCCCTGTCTCCTCTCTCTCCTCTCTCTCCTCTCTCTCTCTCTCTCTCTCTCTCTCTCTCTTTGTCTCTCTCTCTCCCTCTCTCTCCTCTCTAAAGTGAATTAAAAAAAAAATCTTAGCTTGGGCCCTGGCCCGACAGCTCAGTTGGTTGGGGCATCATCCTGAGTGCAGAGGTTGCTGGTTTGATCCTTGCTCAGGGCACATACAAGAACAGATCGATGTTCCTGTCAACAGCTCAAGCTCTCTCTCTTTCTCTCTCTCTCAAATCAATAAAATAAACATGTAAAAAAATAATTTTTTTAAATCGTAGTGTGACCTGAGGGATAACAGGGTCTAGTTGTTCCGTTTGTCCTAGGCAGGGAGAGAAGAGGCAGTCTCCATTTCCCCCTCCGTTCGTAGGCATCAGGACAGCCTGACGCAATTGAGTCTGGAGTCTCTGTGCGTGGCTTATCCACTAGTGAAGAAACTTCCAGACTCTGTAGTCCCTGACATCTGGTTTGGGATGCTCAGAGGATGCCAATGTCTTAGCACAAGACAAACGCAGCTCAGAATGGCAACTTGCTATATTAAACATGCAATGAATTATAGAATGAATATCCAATAAAAATAAAGTTGGAAAAAAAAGTGAAGTTGGAACCTACTGCTCTTTTCTGGATTAATTTCTATATTGGCCCTGACCAGTTGGCTCAGCGATAGAGTGTTGGCCTACCATGTGGAAGTCCTGGGTTCAATTCCCAGTCAGGGCACACAGAAGAAGTGACCATCTGCTTCTCCCTCACCCCCATTTTTCTTTCTTCCCCACCCGCAGCCATGGCTCAAATGGTTTGAGCAAGGTTGGCCTTGGGTGCTGAGAATGGCTCCGTGGCCTCACCTCAGGTGCTAAAATAGCTCAGCTGTAGAGCAATGGAGCAACGGCCCAGACAGGCAGAGCATCGCCTGGTAAGGGGCTTGCCGGGTGGATCCTGGTCGGGGTGCATGCGGGAGTCTGTCTCTGCCTCCCCGCCTCTCACTTAATAAAAACAATTTCTTTATATATATATTGCTTCCCTTCCTTTAAAATATGAATGAATTAAGAAGTATGAATATACAGCCAAAGAAAATGATTTGACTGTGGGTGATGGGCACACAACACAATCAACAGTTCAAATGCTGTAGAGATGTTCACCTGAAACCTATGTACTCTTATCGGTCAATATCACCCCATTACATTTAATTTCTAAATAAAACATGAATGAATTGGAATTTCTATATCTATTTGAATAACTGAAATACGAGAAATACCAATTTGCACGTGACCAGTTGAGTAGGGAGTGCTGCAGGGAGGTCCTGGGACCATCGGCGGAGGGTGCAGCCTCGCTGGGCCATGAACTTGCAGTGTGGCCTTCTGTGCCGGACGGAGCCGGTTCCCTCGTAAAATGAGGGATGAGACACCAAGGAACGTGCCGCATGGAGTTTTGACTTAGAGAGCTTTGACTCTCGAACCTAAAGCCCAGCTGTTCGCCGTGTCTCCTGGGATTGTCTCGCACATCGATGGAGAACAACAAACGGAAGGAACGTGGCAGGATGGAGGAGAAGGCCATGCCCAGGGTGGCCCTGGGGGAGCGTGTGGGAGGATCCGCTCAGAGACCGGAGAGGGGCCGTGGGGGTGAGAGGGTGGGCCCGCAAGAAAGCAGAGGAGGCAGAAGGGGCTGTAGCCGGCCTGCCAGTTACAGGTCAGGTGACTTAGATGGAGCCTGCTTTCCTGCCATTCCCCCCAACCTGTGGTTTTATTTGCGGCGGCAACCCTCAGTATTCACTCCAGTGGTCCCTGAGTTGTGTGGAGGTTTCCACTATTGGTCTCCTGAGCTGAAGTCCCCAGCTGTCCCCTTGACCCATCCCTGGGGTCTGGGAACTTGGATCATAAAAAGGTGGAAAAAACCAACCTCTTTGAAAAGGGCCCTGTTCTTCTACTCAAGACAGTGGGTGTGGGTCTTAACAGACCCAACCCAAACATGGCCAGTACCTAATTCTAGGTAGTCTCCTGTGGCAGCAGCCTGGGCAGAAAGCTGTGGCTCCCTGAGGACATGCAAGGTAAATAAGGCAGTCTTAATTTGTAACTAGCACTTATTTGAAGTTCTAATTTTGTAGCTTTTCAGGGTGAGCACTATTTTGTGGTCTAAGATGGTCTGGGATACTATTTGCTAACCCAAACCACTGTCGTTCACCTCAGCTCGCCTACATTCCTCCTTAAAACTGCTGTCCAGGCCTGCCTTGGGCTGGCCCCTTCCCAGTGAGCTTGCTGGATTTGCTGGCTTTTAACCCACTGTGCTGGCTTACAGTAATGAATTCTCCTCTCACCTGGGCCCAGCATGAGGCAAAGTAAAACCCAGCTGTGAAACCAGTGCATCAGTCAAAGCAGCTCAGTGGCATTCTAAACTGATTTTGCAAAGTCACAACCAGAAACCAAGAAAAGTAATTTCCACATGCTAAATACCAACTGTTCTTATTTTTCAGTTCAATTTCCTGACTCCAGGGGAGCATCTCTCATTCCTCCAACTGGTCGAGATATCATTCCTCAGCTTCTGACCCCTTTCAGGGCTTGACCTGGTCACCTCATATTTGAAGGACTGCAGGGGACTGTGCTTCTGCATCCATCGTACAGGGACCCCAGACCGTCACCCCACATCAACACCTGTCCATTTACTCAAGGGAGGAAGCCCTCTCAGCAAGTCTTCTTTGGATGAGTCTTACCCACCCACTCAGTCTGGCCACACTCTAGTTACCATTCCTGTCATCCATTGACAACATTACACATGTGATTTACCACCATCTGTGGTTATTAACATTTCCTGGGCCTCAGTGGGCAGCACAAAATACCAGCCTCAAGAGTTCTGATCCTGAAAAGTTCTTTCTCTTTCTCTCTCTCTTTATTAAGTGAGAGGTGGGGAGGCAGAGACAGACTCCTGCATGTACCCCAACCAGGATCCACCCAGCAACCCTCCTACTGCTCCGCCCATTTGGGGCTGTTGCTGTGTTGCTCAGTAACCAACTATTTTAGCACCTGAGGTGAGGCCATGGAACCATTCTCAGCACCTGGGGCCGACTTGCTTAAACCATTTGAGCTGTGGCTGTGGGAGGAGAAGAGAGAGAGATGAGGAGGGGGAGGGGGGGAAGTAGATGATCACTTCTCCTGTGTGCCCTGACTGGGAATCGAACCTGGGACTTCTACACACTGGGCCAATGCTCTACCATTGAGCAAACCAGCCAGGGCTCTGAATAGTTCTCTTATTCCCTGGTATTGTCTTTAACATCAAGTCCATGTTAACACATGCCACACACTAGGTGCTTAGGACAAGACATGGCCTTAAGTCGGGTTCCCTGGAAACTGCTGATCTGGGAGTGGAAGACTCTACTGCCCACTGTCACTTCTGTTTTCTTAAAATAAACCCACAGATAGTGATGCTGACACAGACCCATGTCAGTCAGGGCCCTGCTGGAGAACACAATCAGTAGATGTGTGTTTCATATCTACTTTTATTCATAGGTATAGTTTTAGGTATAGATAGATAGAATTGATTTATTGCAAGGCACTACACAATTGTGGGAGGCTGGCTAGATGAGTCCAAATCTATATATTAGGTGGGTGGCAGGCCAGAACGCTCAGATAGGAGCCGCTACTGCAGTCCACAGTGGAATTTCTTTGTTCTCAGTGTTGATCCTAAGGCCTTTCAACTGATTAGATGAGGCCCACCCAGATTATCAAGGATAATCTCCTTTATTTAAAATCAGTTGACTGTAGATGGTAAATACCATCACAGCAACACCTGTATATGCGTTTGATTGAATAAGGGTACTATCACTTGACCAAAATGGCACATAGAATGAAGCATCACAGGCCTTGTGGCAGGAAAGGCAACCCCATCCCCAAAATATGTGTTGATTCCAGCCAAGGTGAATTGTTGCCTCATCCAGACTGGAAGAGATCCGGTGTAATCTACTTGTCTTCAAGTGGCTAGTTGAGCTCTGAGAAATAGTGGTGCTGTATCGGGTCCATGGCATTGGTCTCTTTTTTTTATTTTTTTATTTTATTTTTTATTCATTTTAGAAAGGAGAGAGAGGAGAGAGAGAGAGAGAAGGGGGGAGGAGCAGGAAGCATCAACTCCCATATGTGCCTTGACCAGGCAAGCCCAGGGTTTTGAACCGGCGACCTCAGCATTTCCAGGTCGACGCTTTAACCACTGCGCCACCACAGGTCAGGCCGGCATTGGTCTCTTACTGGAACATTGGTTGGCAGTAGCTAAATGAGTCTTGGTGAACGAGAGCCCATGGTATTTTGCCCAGTTATATCTTCCATTCCCTGTCTCCATGAATCTCCACGTACCCACTGAGTGAGCACTGGATTGACCAATGAAGAAGCTGGCTAATGGCAATTGACCCAGTTATTCTGTCAACGTAGCATGTACTTCTTCTTCAGTGGTGCTCACTGATGGGGGTTCATGAGGAACGTGAAAATCTTCACATTTCATGCCCATTCCCATAGATTCATCCACAATCTCTCTCCCATACCTTCTTGTCCCTGATCCTTCAAACTTTATTTCTCAAGTCTTAAGCCCCTGGCCAACTAGTCAAGCCATTTGCCACTGTGTATGCCTCTGATATAGTCTTTTTTGTGTGTGTGTGTGTGTGTGAGAGAGACAGTTATGTCACTTTAGCTGTTCATTGGTTGCTTCTCATATGTGCCTTGACTGAGGGCTCAAGCTGAGCCAGTGAGCCCTTGCTCAAGACAGCGACCTTGGGCTTCAAGCCAGCGACCTTGGAATCATGCAGGCGTCCCCAAACTACGGCCCGGCCCGCGGGCCACATGCGGCCCCCTGAGGCCATTTATCCGGCCCCCTGCCACACTTCCGAAAGGGGCACCTCTTTCATTGGTGGTCAGTGAGAGAAGCACTGTATGTGGTGGCCCTCCAACGGTCTGAGGGACAGTGAACTGGCCCCCTGTGTAAAAAGCTTGGGGACCCCTTTTTGTTGATGATCCCATGCTCAAGCTGGCAACCTGCGCTCAAGCTGGTGAGCTTGTGCTCAAGCTGGATGAGCCCGCGCTCAAGTAGGTGGCGACCTTGGGCTTTTGAACCTGGGACCTTAGTGTCTCAGGTTGATGCTCTATCCCCTGTGCCACTACCAGTCAGGCATTTCTGATATGTTCTTACCTTGAACAACTTCTCCTTCCCATTCTCCTCACCGCTGTTTTTCAGGACCTCCCAGAATAGGACTGGAGTGTAGCCGTAGCCTACTCCCAGCTTGCATCCACCAAGCCGACCACTCTGTGAACGAAGCTCTGCTTTTCTCAGATGACCATAAGGAACCACCCGGCCCCGCTCCCATGCGGCCAGCACGCATGTAAGCTATAGGAGAGGTACCATGGTGACGGTGGTGGGTGACCTGGGGCCCAGGCTGTGTGCTTGTGTAGCTTCCTCGTACGTCTTGCTTCTGTTTTCTTTTCCTGCTCAAGTTCAATCCTGAATATATTCTGGCATCTTAGAGTACTGCTAGGCCCACCTGACCTTCTGAACTGGTGGGTCTGACAGAATTGAGCTCTTGATGGGCAGTTCTTGCTCTATGGATGTTGATGGCCATGCTCAGGTGTTCTGTTTCTACCCGAGTCCAGTGGCATTCCAGAAGCTGTGTTACAAAAGGTTTATACTGATCTTGTACAGATGGTATGGACCTGCTCCAGACTGTATATGTGTCTACATAGTTCTCCTGGTGGGGTCTGCATAAACTCCACAGCATTTCTTCAGAAATAGCTCTAAGTTCATCGTTGTCTTGTTCTTTGTTTTTTTTTAATTTTCATTTATTATTATTATTTTTTTTTACAGAGACAGAGAGTGAGTCAGAGAGAGGGATAGACAGGGACAGATAGACAGGAATGGAGAGAGATGAGAAGCATCAATCATTAGTTTTTCCATTGCGCGTTGCAACACCTTAGTTGTTCATTGATTGCTTTCTCATATGTGCCTTGACCGTGGGCCTTCAGCAGATCGAGTAACCCCTTGCTTGAGCCAGCAACCTTGGGTCCAAGCTGGTGAGCTTTGCTCAAACCAGATGAGTCTGCACTCAAGCTGGCGACCTCGGGGTCTCGAACCTGGGTCCTTCTGCATCCCAGTCTGACGCTCTATCCACTGCACCACCTCCTGGTCAGGCCGTTGTATTGTTCTTATCTGCAAGTGGTCGGCCTGCCTAAACCTGCGGAAGACCCTTTTCTACTCTGGACCCCACACAAAGTGGGCATCCTTCTGTGCCACCAGTTATATGAATTGACACGGCATTACTAAGTATGCAAAGGCCCCAGGACACATCAGGCCTCCAAGGCATTGGACTTCTATTTATAGGGCTTAGAACCATCTTCACTGAGCAGGCAATGGAGGATATATGTGGAGCTAAGAGGCAAAAAGTGACAACTGGCATGTCCTTTTCTTCCTTTAGGAAGGCCAGCACTTCCCTGACCAGGTTATGCTGTGACTTGACTACTTATTAGTCTGGTGGCCAGGAGGAGAGGTGAGGTAGACCCAGAGAGGTGTGCGTTACTACAGGCGAGGCCTTGGCATCTTCTTCAAGCAACTGGGGAATGTCAGCCTCTTACAGGGAGGAGCGAACCGCTCCTGCAGTCCCAGCAGGTGCAAGGAGATCTGGGATTGCACGAACCCAGATGTTGCCATTAGAAATCTCAGGGCCCCTCCCCTTCCCAAGCAGAGCCCTGAGCGTGCCATAGTAGGCTGGCAGTGGATGAGAACTCAACTGGACCTGGAGCTGTGCTGCTCATATAATGAAGTCAGGGGCCTGATCCTCATCTTTTCTGCTTTCTGGCTACAGGAGGTGAGAGTTTCTCTCTCTATATGGCTGAGGCAGTTGATTTTCTATTGCTGTATTGCAAGTTATCACAAAAAGCTGCTTAAAACAACATCTGTTTACCATGCAATTCTGTAGGCAGGGCATCTGGGCAGGCTAGACTGGGCTCTGCTCAGTGTATTGGGTCAACGGTGCCATAGAGCATAACATAATCACAGGACTAGTAGCTCATCATATTAATGAGTTCCAGGGACTAGGGTGTGACATCTTGGGGGACCACTTTTAGAATGCTGCCTCCAGCAGTCTACCCTCTGGCCCCCCCGAATTCACATCCCTACCAAATGTAAAATACATTCATCTCCTTCCAAGGTTCTCAAGGGTCTCACCCTATTCCATCATTTATTCAAAGTCCAGAATCATCTAAACATCATCAGCTCAAAAGTCCAAAATTTCATCATTTAAGTCAGGTACAGATGAGTCCTTGGAATATAACCCTGTAAGCACAGCTCCTGGACACAATTCTTTTCTGTCTATAGGCCTATGAAACTAAAGAAATAAATTATTTCCTTTTTTTGTTTTGTTTTGTTTTTATTTATTGATTTTTAGAGAGAGGGAAGGGGGAGAGAGAGAGAGAGAGAGAGAGAGAGAGAGAGAGAGAAGAGGAGCAGGAAGCATCAACTCCCATATGTGCCTTGACCAGGCAAGCCCAAGGTTTTGAACTGGCAACCTCAGTGTTCCAGGTCGATGCTTTATCCCACTGCGCCACCACAGGTCAGGCCAATAAATTATTTCTTTACTTATGCTCCCAACGCTCCCAACATACAATGAGGGGACTGGCATAGGATGACAGTTACAAGAACTTTGAGGGAGTGTCAGCCCTGCATGTAGATGTTCCAGGTTCGATTCCTGGTCAGGGCACACAGAAGTGACCATCTGCTTCTCCTCTCTTCCCCCTTCTCTCTCTCTCCTCTCCTCCTCCCTCAGCCATGGCTTGATTGCTTTGAGCACATGCCCTTGGCGCTGAGGATGGCTCTGTGGAGCCTCCGTGTGAAGTCCGCTGAGGCCTTTGATATGCACACATCACACTTCACCCCTGCGCCCTACTTGATCCCGTCCATGCCTCTAGCAAGGGAAACTTGGAAGGAGATGAATGTATTTTACATTTCGTAGAGATGTGAATTTTGGGGGGCCAGAGGGTAGACTGCTGGAGGCAGCATTCTAAAAGTGGTCCCCCAAGATGTCACACCCTAGTCCCTGGAACTCATTAATATGATGAGCTACTAGTCCTGTGATTATGTTATGCTCTATGGCACTGTTGACCCAATACACTGAGCAGAACCCAGTCTAGCCTGCCCAGATGCCCTACCTACAGAATTGCATGGTAAATAGCTCAGTTGGGAGCATGGCCCCAGACGGGGCTTGCTAGGTAGATCCTGGTAGGGGCGCATGCAGGAGTCTATCTCCTGTTAAATTCTCACATTAAAAAAAAAGGAAAGAAAGAAAGAGAGAGAGAGGGAGGGAGAGAAAGAAGGAAGGAAGGAAGAAATAAAAAACTTGTGTGCTTTGCATGGACAGCACAGAGATTCACTCCATTAGGCAAAAGGTTCTCCCAACAGATCTTTCTGGGATAATTTCTCAGAATTTAGCTTTTGTTGAGAAAGCAAAGGGAAAATACACCCTTAGCCTCCTAGAGGTGCGCTGGTTTGATTGAGTTCTGAAGAATACCCTTGCTAGAGGCATGGACAGGGGTCAGGTAGGGCACGGGGTGAAATGTGACGTGTGCACATCAAAGGCCTCAGCGGACTTCACAGGGAGCTTAGGAGAGGGTGGCGCTTCAGAACTGCCCCGCTTGAGGCAGTGGGTCTTGGTCTTAGTGCCTCTGCACCAACCAGGCATTGGGTGTGGGCTGCCCCTGGGGAGAAGCGCAGGTGTGACTGGGGAGGTGGCGCTCTTCAGCTGAGAGCCACTCCTGGAGAGGACCTCAGATAAGAGCTGGTGGCACTGGAGAGGACCTCAGATGAGAGCTGGTGGCACTGGAGAGGACCTCAGATGAGAGCTGGTGGCACAGACACTTGGGGGCAGCTGGGAGAACGAGTGCCTCAAGCCCGAAGGGGAGAACGCGGGGCACCCCACAGCGCCCACTCCAGTGACCGTTTCCTGTGTCTCCTAAGAGCTAACATCTGTACTTTTATTAATTGTCTACTGCTGCATGATAAATTACCCCCAAACATAGCAGCTTAAAACAACAAATAGTGACTATCCATAGTTTCTGTCGGTCATGAATCGGAGTTCAGCTTAGACAGTGTCTCTGGCTCAGGGTGTCTCTTGGGGTGGTCATAAGCTACTGGCTTGGGCTACAATCACCTCAAGACTCTCATGGGGCTAGAGAGCCCGTTTCCAGCTCCCCCGTGTGGCTGCTGGCAGGCCTCGGAAGACCCACTGTCAAGGTCATTTACGTGGTTGCTGGCTCACTTCAGTTCCTGGTCATGTTCTCCTTGGGCTGCCTAAGTGTTTTCATGACATGGCAGCTGGTGATTGGAGAGTGAGAGACCACACCCAACTAATCTTGGAAGTGACATCACATCACTTGTCATAGTATTCCTGAGAAACAATCACTAAAGGAGAAAGGACATACAAGGCAGTGACTACCAGGAGGTGAGGGTCACTGGGATATCTTAGAGCGGCCTGTCACAAATACAAACTGACAAAGGCTGAACTGAGCGTTTCACCTGCCTTGCTTTATTTAATCCTCACACTGACCTTAAGGGAGTTGCTATTAATATCCTCTTTTGCAGACGTGGGAACAGGCTCAGAGTGGTTAAATAACTCGCTCACAGCTACACAAATTACTGTGTGGGAGAGAGAAGGCTGAGCCCAGGTTTTTCTGTGAACAAGCCTGGGTGTTTCTAACTCCTTTATTGTACTGTCTCCCTCAATGACATCTTCGGAAGGTCCAAGATGTTGCAGAGCACTGAAGCTAAACAGGGTTCTATTATGCTTTGGGTGCAGGGACTAAGGGACACGTCAGAGGGCTCTAAAACCAGGCATTTTCTAACTCAGGAAGGTCAGGAATAAAGCTGGGAACGTAGAAGAGTGAGCAGGCCAGAAGACTGGGCGGAGAGGGATTCTGAATTGTGTTATTGGTGAAATCAGCTGTGAGCATGAAGCCCTCCTTCCTTTCCAGTTCATAGTGTCTAAGTATGGATTGGAAAGAAAGGTTGCAGGGACCTAGAAACAAATGAGCTAAAACTATTACTTGGCTAAGGCCAAGAAGTCCAGCTTCTTTTTCTTTTTTTTCACAGAGACAGAGAGAGAGAGAGAGTCAGAGAGAGGGGTAGACAGGGACAGACAGACAGAAACAGAGAGATGAGAAGCATCAATCATTAGTTTTTCATTGCGCGTTGCAACACCTTAGTTGTTCATTGATTGCTTTTTCATATGTGCCTTGACTGCAGGCCTTCAGCAGACCGAGTAACCCCTTGCTTGAGCCAGCGACCTTGGGTTCAAGATGGTGAGCTTTTCTTTTGCTCAACCAGATGAGCCCGCACTCAAGCTGGCCACCTCGGAGTCTCGAACCTGGGTCTTCTGCATCCCAGTCCAACGCTCTATCCACTGCGCCACCGCCTGGTCAGGCAAAAAGTCCAGCTTCTTGCATAAGCTATATGCCCAGGTATAAGCTCTTAGTGACTGTCAGACCTAAAGCCGAGGGCTGTTCCAAGTTATCTATTGCTGTGTAACAAACCACCCCAGATCTCAGTGGCTTGTAACAATAATAGTTAATTTCTAGGAATTTTTTGCATTGGCTGGGCCATATTCCTCCAGTCTCACCTGGGCTTCCAAGCTTGTGTTTAGTGGGAGGGTCTGAGATGTCCTCACCCACAAGTCGGGAGCCTCGGCTGGACAGCGGGACCTCCCCGCGCTGCTTCTCGTCCGCAGTGGTCCAGCCTGAGCGTCTACCTGCGCAGTCGCGCTCCAAGAGAACGGAGGCAGAAGCTGCAGGACACCTCGAGGCACAGGCTCCAGGGCTTGTACATTATTTCAGCCACTTTCTCTCTTGGTCACAGAAATCACAAGCCCCGCCCAGATTTTATGGAGTTGAGAATGGCCACTCCTCTTATTGGGAACTTAACTGGGAGGAAAGGAAAGGACACACTACAAAAGAGCATGGAGGCCCTGGCCGGTTGGCTCAGCGGTAGAGCGTTGGCCTGGCGTGCGGGGGACCTGGGTTCGATTCCCGGCCAGGGCACACAGGAGAAGCGCCCATTTGCTTCTCCACCCCCCCCCCCACTTCCTCTCTGTCTCTCTCTTCCCCTCCCGCAGCCAAGGCTCCATTGGAGCAAAGATGGCCCGGGCGCTGGGGATGGCTCCTTGGCCTCTGCCCCAGGCGCTAGAGTGGCTCTGGTCGAGGCAGAGTGATGCCCCAGAGGGGCAGAGCATCACCCCCTGGTGGGCAGAGCTTCGCCCCTGGTGGGCGTGCCGGGTGGATCCCGGTCGGGCGCATGTGGGAGTCTGTCTGACTGTCTCTCCCCGTTTCCAGCTTCAGAAAAATACAAAAAAAAAAAAAAAAAAAGAGCATGGACACAAAGAGCTGTGACTCATTGATGATCATTGTTACCATTTGCCATGGAGATCTGGAAAAGGGAGTTCATGTTTAAATTATAAGGAAGTAGCTCTAGTTACTTTGGTATGGGCAGTGGTTACAGTGGGTTACATGCAAGAAAGGGCTGGAATGGGCCTGAGATCTGGTGTCCCCACCGCAGGCACTAGAATGAGACCACCTGTGCAGGCAGCCGCAGAGCTTGGACCCAGTCAGCAGTAGAAACGTAAGACCTCAGATACTGGAAGAACTACGTCAAACAATGTGATTCTACACCAAACTGAGTTCAGGCTGCTGCTGGCGCACAGTGACATGCGGACGCACCGTGTAGAACAGGCCTCTCCCAGCTGCAGGCTGCTGCTGGCGCACAGTGACATGCGGGCGCACAGTGACATGCGGGCGCACAGTGACATGCGGACGCACCGTGTAGAACAGGTCTCTCCCAGCTGCAGGCTGCTGCTGGCGCACAGTGACATGCGGACGCACCGTGTGGAACAGGCCTCTCCCAACTGCAGGCAGGACTGCTCAGTGGGTGCTAAAATTAATTCAGTAGTTCATGACCAGCCTTTAAAAAAGTGGAAAATATCAAAGTGCCACGCAAAGGTGTTTACTTGAACTTTTAATTCACTTACATAAATAAGCTCATAAATATGTGTATCGGGAAACCAAGCGATGGAAAAACACATCTTCCTCTGGGTCATGGTCAAAGTTTGAAAGCCACTGATGCAGTATATTTTGGGGTAGGGGAGTATCTACTTTAAAGCCATGGAAGAATGTGTTAACAACAGTATCTGGCCAGAGTTACAAGATGATAGAGAATAAGAACGGTAATTCTATGGTCCGGGCAGTTTCCTGCAGTTGTAAGAGGTTTGAAACAAAGGGAACCTTGAACAATATGATTTCCTTCCCAACTGCTTAACTCCCTCATTGGAATCAGACAGAACAAAACAGGGTGGATCCGAGCTGGGAAGACTTGTGGCAGAAAGTAGCTGATCTTCCGGGTTGGCTGCAGCGACAGCTCCGAGGCAGGCCTGACACTGACCTCCCCCCGACATTCTACCAGGTAATGGTTTCCTGTGGAGCTTCCTCCCCTGGAGCCCGGGCCCCTCAGAGCAGGGGCTCTGTCTGTCTGGCGCATGGCCGAGTCCCCAGTGGCTAGATGGGTGCTCAGCACATCCTAGGCACTCAATCAATGCTTGTGAAGTAAATGAGTGGACGGATGAATGGTGTTGGGCAGATAAAAAAAATTTTTTTTTTTTTACAGGGACGGAGAGAGAGTCAGATAGAGGGATAGATAGGGACAGACAGACAGGAACAGAGATGAGAAGCATCAATCATCAGTGTTCCGCAGCGACACCATAGTTGTTCATTGATTGCTTTCTCATATGTGCCTTGACCACGGGCCTTCAGCAGACTGAGTAACCCCCCAAACCCCCCCCCCCCCCCCCCGCTCGAGCCAATGACCTTGGGTCCATGCTAGTGAGCTTTTTGTTCAAGCCAGATGAGGCCACGCTCAAGCCAGCAAACCCGGGGTCTCGAACCTGGGTCCTTCCACATCCCAGTCCGACACTCTATCCACTGCGCCACTGCCTGGTCAGGCCAGATAAAATATATTATGCTCACTTTGTGTTTATTTTTTGTTCTTTTGTGGGTTTTTTTTGTATTTTTCTGAAGCTGGAAACGGGGAGAGACAGTCAGACAGACTCCCGCATGCGCCCGACCAGGATCCACCCGGCACGCCCACCAGGGGTGAAGCTCTGCCCACCAGGGGGTGATGCTCTGCCCCTCCGGGGTGTCGCTCTGCCGCAACCAGAGCCACTCTAGTGCCTGGGGCAGAGACCAAGGAGCCATCCCCCAGCGCCCGGGCCATCTTTGCTCCAATGGAGTCTTGGCTGCGGGAGGGGAAGAGAGAGACAGAGAGGAAAGGAGGGGGGGGTGGAGAAGCAAATGGGTGCTTCTCCTATGTGCCCTGGCAGGGAATCGAACCCAGGTCTCCCGCACACCAGGCCGACACTCAACCACTGAGCCAACCGGCCAGGGCCTATGCTCACTTTGTTAAAGATGGCACTGCCCACATGGAAGTGCATTGCCCAGGTGATATTAATGTGTGTTGAGGACGGGCTGTGGGCAAGCAGGATCCTTATAGCCTGGGGCTTGATTTTAGGACTAAGCCTTTCCCACCCTTTTTTTTTTTTAATTTTATTTACTTTTTATTTATTCATTTTTAGAGAGCAGAGAGAGAGGGCGAGAGAGAGACAGAGATAGAGAGAGAGAGAGAGAGAGAGAGAGAGAGGAGAGAGAGAGAAGGGGGGAGGAGCTGGTTTCGAACCGGCGACCTCAGTATTTCCAGGTCGAAGCTTTATCCACTGCACCACCGCAGGTCAGGCCTTTCCCACCCTTTTTTTTTTAATTTATTTATTTATTTATTTTAATTTTTTTTAAATTCATTTTAGAGAAGAGAGAGAAAGGGAGAGAGAGAGAGAGGAGAGAGAGACAGAGAGAGAAGGTGGGGAGGAGCTGGAAGCATCAACTCCCATATGTGCCTTGACCAGGCAAGCCCAGGGTTTCGAACCAGCGCCCTCAGCATTTCCAGGTCAACGTTTTATCCACTGCGCCACCACAGGTCAGGCCCTTTTTTTTTTTTTTTTAATATTTATTTATTTATTTTATTCATTTTAGAGAGGAGAGAGGGGGGAGAGAGAGAAAGAGAGAGAGAGAGAGAGAAGGGGGAGGAGTAGGAAGCATCATGTGCCTTAACCAGGCAAGCCAGGGTTTTGTTTTTATTTTATTTATTCATTTTTTTTTTTTTTTAGAGAGGAGAGAGAGAGGGAGAGAGAGAGAGAGAGAGAAGGGGGGAGGAGCTGGAAGCATCAACTCCCATATGTGCCTTGACCAAGCAAGCCCAGGGTTTCGAACCGGCGACCTCAGCATTTCCAGGTCGACGCTTTATCCACTGCGCCACCACAGGTCAGGCCCTCCCACCCTTTTTGATGTGGGGTGGTACAATCCAATTATGCCTCAGATAAGTGACTTTGTATCAGAAACTTCCTTATTTTGTATATTGGATTAAAGGTTTTGATTTCTACACTATAAAGTGGGGCAGACCGGGAGCTTGCTCTCTTGGATCCTGAGATTAGTATTAGATACCAGAGCAGAGAGAGGCCATGTGGAGGAGGCCAGGAGAAACAGCCAAGATGGTGGAGTGTTGAGTGAGAAGCCAGTTTGTGCAGGGAGAAGGAAGGAGATGGGGAACAGAGATGAATAAGTCTGGTGAGCTAGAAACCTTTGATTCTAGGAAACTCGGATAAGTCAGTAGCTTTGTGAGTGCTGAATGAGTGAGTTTTGGAGCCCAGTGTGTGCTTTTACTTGCCTGCCGGGTGCAAGCTAGGATTAAAGATGATAGCCCACCAGTTCGTGGCTCCATTGTTTCATTACTGTCTGTCCGAATCCAATGCGAACCTGCATGGGCCAGGCTGCTGTGATGGTGGCCCTGGGTACAGGCTTTACAGATGGAGATGGGGGGATGGGAGGATGGGGCACCTCATGCTAAGTGCCGTATTTTATAGGTACTGCTTTTCACTGAATGCACTTTGTAAGCTGTTTCCATCTGTGCTTATTTTTATTCAAACCAGTTCAGATCCTTTTTTTCAAATACTGCGCAGCTGGACAGTCGTGTTACTGAAACCGTCAGCATGGGGCCAGGCAGCACCGAAAGAAGAGAAGCATCGCTCTAACTTTGGCGGGCAGCCCTGTAGACACGTCCTTCAGACAGAGGTGGGCGGGGTTTGCGGGCTGGCAGCCTATCCCCAGGGCCAGAGACAACTGATAATAGCAGATAAGGATTGTTCATGTTACAGAAAAAAGACAACTCGTTGAGCAAGGAGACCTCAAAATGTTGTGAATGGAGGATGAGGAAGAAATGAAGAAAGACACACAATGGGGGGAGGGGAGAGGATATGGGGGGCTAGATGGTGATGGACGCAGACTCGACCTGGGTGGTGAACACACAGTCCAGTGGACAGATGATGTGTTATGAAAATTTGCACCTGAAACTTGTATCATTTTGTTGACCAGTGCCATACCCCCAAAAATTCAATAAAAAACAAATAAATACAGATAAACATAAGAAAAGACAACAGATAAGGCTTTTTGTATTTTTGTTTTTTACTTTGAACATTAGCATTAAGTCGGTTACCGTACACATCCAAAGGCCCAGCATCTCGGAAATATTATGAAGTGGCACACCGTGCACCAGAGTCTCACAGAATAAAATAGACAATGCTACATCAAGTGGTTAAAAATACACAAAAAGTAGTTTTAACAGTCTATAAATTTTTTATACTTAAAATCATGATTGAGTTGAAATAAAAAAGTGCATTTCAATTGCTAAAAAAATAATATTGGTACAGTTAACACAAGGGGGGATCAGTACACGGGGGGGGGGGGGGAGCTGACAGGATGCTGGAGAACGTGACTCAGGGAGCGAGGCTAGTGTGCACATCCTGGAGAGCGTGGGCCCGCCGCACCGCGCGCCTGCGGCCACCGGCTCTCCTGACCCCAGTATCTTTCCCATCTCAGGAGATCCTGTCCTCCCGACCTGTCACACCCCCAACCGAAAGTCTCTTCTAAACTTCATTGCAGCATGAGAGTACCTGCCCTACACGAGTCAACTTGACCTTCAATCGCGCCTTGGCAGAGGGAGGACTGCGCTTGACACAAGTACCCCAGCCGCCGGCCTGGATCTCCACGACCGGGCAGGCAGAACAGGGACCGAGCAGCTTCTGTTTTGTCAAACTCCTTTGGACAAATGTTCAACATTCAACAACAAGCTTTGTAAACCTAACACTAAACAATTTCTGGCAAGCAAACTGGATTTTCTTTTCTAGAAGAAACGAGGAAAAGTGCAAGTGATTTCGGTACTGTTGGGGAAAACAAAAAATTCAACAAACAAGCTACACCCGGCCACCTGTCACCTAAACAAATCACAGCTTCAGTGTCATTTTTTTTGTCAAGTGTTGGAGTCACAAGCGGACACCTCTATCTACCTGTACTGCTCAGGGTCAGACGTGGCCGGGGGGAAGGAGACGGGTATGTGTTAGGAAGGCCATTCCAGGGGTAGATGCCTCCTGGCTCTACACGGAACAGTTATGGTCCGCGGTTGCGAGGAGCCACAACTAGATGGAGGTCAGAGAGCTGATGAGGGTTAGGGGCCCTAAGACAAGGAGGTGACAGAGAGGGAACACAGACGGAATTCCAGCCTGGAGGCCTCCGGGACCCAGGGACTGCTCCCTGGTGTAACAGACAGCCACGTGGAGCGGAACAGGGGAGAAGTGATACCTTCCCGAGTTACCCACTCCACTCTTGTCCTCAGAGATGTGTTGGGCCTGCGCTGGTGGTGGGATTTGGAAGAAGGAGGGTCGCCTTCCTGCTTCAGCATGGAACACATCTCCCACGGGAAGGTCCTGGCTTTGACTCTCGGGCACCATTATTTTAAAAGCCTAATTAAGATGCCTGACCCACAAGGACCTCTGACCCACACATCAACCGTTGTTTGCACTGTGAAGGCTGAGCAACTACTGGACATAGTAACAAGGGAAAATGTCTTAAAAACTATGATCTATAAGTAAGCATTGAGTCAAGAGAGGATATTCTATAGGAGACTTAAAAGCGCGCTCTTTCTTTAGAAGGCTTAGAATTAAGAAGCTGAAGTACTTTGTTGCCCCCTTGTGGACAAAGCCAGTACTGCTGATGAAATAGAATCAGTTCATGTCAAGAAATGAATAAATGCATATTCCAAGGACCCATCTGATTTTCAGAGGCTGTATATATATCCTTGGGGACACAACTTCAGAAGTAAACAGAAAAAGTATGCCATATAGTTTTTCTTTTAACTTTTGAAAAACCTAATGAGTTGAATAATCAAGCACAGATGAGATATTTCTGGGAGGGTTAGATTCTACTTTTTTTAAAAAATTTTTTTATCCCATTTTAGAGAGAGAGGAGAGAGAGGGTGGAGGGGGGAGGGAGGGAGGGAGGGAGAGAGGGAGGGAGGGAGAGAGAAAGAGAGAGAAGGGGGTTAGAAGTAGAATGCATCAACTCCCATACCTGCCTTGACCAGGCAAGCCCAGGGTTTCAAACCAGCAACCTCAGCATTCCAGATTGACGCTTTTACCACTGCACACCACAGGTCAGGCTGGGAGGGTTAGATTCTAAAAGAATATTTCTCACCAACTTGCAAGTGCAATTAAACACAGCCCCAAGTCCTATGCAGGATGTGAGTTGGCATCCCTGTCCTCTGACCACACGGTCCCCTCACTGTAAAAGACAGGTAGGGAAGGCAGCTGTGTTTGTTCAGGAGCTGGATATTAAGAAACGACTTGATTCTTTGGTAAATCCGGTACAGAGACAGGCTCTTTGGTTGATCAAAACCAACAACACAAGTATCAGATTTCTTTCTGAAGTTCAGCAAAATTCAGCTCCTACCCTTTCTTGCCCCATCTCAATTTCCTGCATGTCCCCCAAATCGTTTTCAAGTAATCTGTAACATGCCCAGTCTCACCAGCAAAGCTCAAATCACGTAAAAGGAACCTGGAACTAGAAAGTGGGGGGGCATTTCTCAGGGGCAAGGGCCTTCTGACACTTGCACCAAACGTTTCCTATCATAGAAGACACGAAACAAGCCAGCATTGTCTCTGGGCGCAGCTCCTCCAAGTGGGAAGCCACTACGGCTCTCCACTCGTCCTGCCCGTGACTCAGATGAGAAAAGACATGCGTTTCCAAGTGGTTACTTTAGGTAGCCAGTTACTACCAAAGAGAAGCAAGCTTCCAGGTCAACAATAGGAGACTATCAAGACAAATCAAAGCCAAAAGTATTTAAAACAAGAAACCCTTGTTAGTTATTTCTGTAGAAAGAGACTTGTTGTGCTGAGTAAACTGGTCTTCCCATTCCAAATAGCCAGTGAAGGTTTCCAAAGTCTTGAACTTACTCATTATCAGACACAAACCAATTCTCACAATTTTGCACCGTCCCACCAAAACATACTGTCACCAGACAAAAATGATCAAGAATTATTAACAGCTGCCTTCTTAGAGTCCCACTTCATGTGGTTATTAGTCTTGAAAACCTGAGCATTACTATTATTAATTTGAAGGAAAGAGGCATGATATTTTAAATCAAAAGGGAAGATTACTGACTAAGGCCAAAATACTCAATGCAATAGTTTTCGTTCATTGAAAAAAATAAATAAACCTCCTCAATCCAGTTTCCTCATTTTGAAGTTTTCAGTTTGGGGGGAGGACTGGAAGGGAACCA
Organism: Saccopteryx bilineata; assembly: GCF_036850765.1. NCBI lineage: Eukaryota > Metazoa > Chordata > Mammalia > Chiroptera > Emballonuridae > Saccopteryx > Saccopteryx bilineata. The sequence goes on from NC_089491.1 coordinate 377,913,855, forward strand.
GAGACCTGTACACAGCACAGGCTTCCGTTCTGACTGAAAGGTTAGCCAGTTGCTACAGTTTTATTAATAAGGTGCTCATATCACATAGAGAACACATGGCAACCCCCTTTTTATTACATCCTTCATATATTATCTATCAACCATATTTCAATTAGATGAGAACAAGTAGGAAAGAAAGTATGAGGGACAGGAGGATGAGAGGCAGGTCAAAAATCAATCAAGGATTTTTGAAAAACCCAGAGAGCACTTTTCATGATTTGATAAAAATAAAAGCATGGGTACAACCTTGCAAACTGTCTCTGGAAGAGAGAGGGCACACAGGAACAGGGCATAGCAACAGCAGCATCAGGACCCCTTAGAAACAGGAGGCATTCAGGAAGACTAGGGTGAGCAGAAGGTGTTCCAGAGAGATACTCAACAGCCTTTTTCGTTTGAGAAGAACATCTGGCTTCCGGTGAAAGAAGAGCAAATGAAGAGCAAGGTAAGGATAAAGTATTTTATCAATAGAGATGAAACATGTGAAGAAATAAGATAGAAATAAAAGCTAAAAATGCCACCTACACATGACGGGGGAATAAAACCAAAGCACGTTTGAAACTCTGGTCCAAGGTTTCAGCTGTTTTGTAGAGCCACAGCCATCGGAATAGGGCGATTCCAATACTCGTGGAGAATGAAATAATCAGAGGTAGGATTTAAACCAGGAAAAGAATGTTCCAGGACGCTGGCTTTTCGAAGGCACTCAGGAACAGAAGCTGCAGTGAGCTAGTTGAGGGTGGGAGAGAGGTGTATGTTCATGTATCTGTTGTGTGGAAATAAAAACTCCAGGAACATTGTGACAAGACATGTATTACCGAGTAATACACGGCGGAACAAGGTAGAAATCCACTTTATAAGTGGTTTCTTACAAGAATATATTTTTGCTTCCACTTAGGAAGGAAGAGAAATTCACTTTCTGAACAGGCAACTCTGCAAAAACAGTTTGGACTTAAATGAAGAATTTGAAAAATGGTACATTATCTGGTTCTTTATTCAAATTTACTGAACCTCAAGCTTCAAAGTTGGGACAACCAAGGGGTTTGGTTTTCTTTTGAATCTTGCAAAACCTATCCTCTGAGTCTAAGACAAAAAGACCTGATCATAAAGTCTATAAAAAGTCTAGAGAGTATAAAAGTATGGAACTATGAAAGTGGATATACTGATGGCGACTTTTATGGCTTCCATAGAAAGTGTAGAGAGGATCTCTGGTTTGCTTTAACGAGGTAGTGTTCAGGGTGGGAAGGTCATTGTTACCTATAATAAATGCTACAGATGACAGAAGCAGGTTCACAAGGGTGTTGTTATTGCATAATAACGCCACTATCTCATTATAATGGCTAATGACCTCTCACTCCTGAAAAGAAATGACCTTTTGGGAAATTTCTTATCATGGTTCAGGCAAAGGAAAATGAAAACCCAATATTTACTTGCTCCATTTTACAGTCTGAAGAGTTTCAAGTGAGTTTATTTTTGCAAATATACATAACTGGTCAAATTCTTAAATGGAACCTAACCCCTTTTCCATAAAACACTTCCCATACAGTCTAAACAGCACTGAAATGTTCATCATGTAGATCAGCAATGTAATAAAAGCTGCCGCTTCTATACACTAGCTCAAACAGAAGGGTTTTCTAACTTTAGTTTTCTTTCTTTTTTTCCTTACAATAAAACCCATCACCATCTGTGTTTCACAACTGAAATCTGCTAGGTGGGGTGAATATATATACATCTGCAATGGATTTCTATTTCTGCTTGATCTTTTTCTTGAAATTTAAAACTTCTAGTGAAATAAAAATTAAACATACATATCCACTCAACAAACATAGAAACTGAAAATTTTTCAAGAAGTAGAAAATTTAAAGTTCGCAAGCATCTCTTGAGAGTAGTTTGCCTTCACTTAGAATGTGAGGGACAATCAAGTTACAGGGAGCATCCGACCACAGTGGAAAGGGGGCTCCAATAAAAGTAGTTTTTAAAAAGATGGTACAGCTATGGCGATGCCTGTGCTCGGTCATTAATGTAATGAAAGTCAATGTAAATGGTAGACTGGAAAAGCATACGCAACTGATTTGCAAAGGTTTCTTTAAACTCCTGTAAAGTTTTATGTGGCAACCTCCCTGCTTGCTAAAAATAAGAATCAGATCACAAATATACGTGGAAATGAAGCCACGTACCATTAAACTGATCATCTTATATTCCTCATTCAAATTTTAAAAATCTAACTCGGTATGAGCTCACCTGATTTAATTTGAGAAAGCAGCAAGCAGCCTTTCATTAAGGCTGAGAAAGAGTTTATATTTGAATAATCTATGAGAAAAAAAATAGAAAAATGGGGAAAAAATGACCAGAATCAACTCAAGAAAGTCCTTGTGAATTTTCCTCAAGTAAGTCTTAACCCTAGCAATGAGACAAGCCTCTGAAGACAGTAAAATTAAGTGTTGAGAAACAGACTCAATTTGATATCTGTATAATGCTGTGATGGGGCCACTGTCGTCTTAAAATGACTTAAGTACAGACAATGGCTGAGAACTCCAACTCCTCCATAGTTATTTTTTCACAAACAGACAGCAAATAGGAAGAATTCTGAAAGGCGTCACGGGGCGCCGTTACCTGGGAGAGCACACACCATGCAGTGCCAGCTCTCATCTTAGAAACGAGTCTCAATCACATGTTCAGCCCCGAGTCTGAGTCTCGAGCATGTTAAGCCTGACGTGCGTTTAAGGCTTAATCCTGCAGTTCTTATATTCAGAAGCATTCAAGTTGTGAATATTCTTAATGCATTTCATTATTCACATGTAATATGACACTGACGAGGAGTCATTACGTTCTGGGCAATTTTCCTGAAGACCACAAATCAGGAAAGGCATACTTATATAGGAAAAAAGATGGAATTTTCCAGATTGTTCCACAATATACTTTACTGAGAACTGTATCGTGTGACAATTCTGATTTTTCTAAACCCCCCTATTTTTTTTGCTTCTGTTAAGGGTGGTGGTGATGACTTGCTTAATACTGGTTTTCCTATGTAGAAGATACTTTCCTTATGGCTATATTCACTTGAATAAAAAAAATTAAAGATGACTACCTGGATGTTCCAGTTTATAATTGTAGTACACCTCATAAAATCATTGCTTCAGTGGTCTCAAGTCAAGAATTCAGAATTGTTGCCCTATACCAGAAATTCACTTACAACAAAATGAGGGATAGCCAATTAACTGGTCTGCAATTTACATCTTTAAGAAATAATTTTAGTATTATAGGTTTGGCTATGAGATAATGGTATGTTTACATAAAGGTGTATAGACCCACAAACTTGTCATGAAATTCAAAGGAAGAGTGTGGGGGCAACAGGAGGCAGTCACTGAAGATAGAACACTCATAAACAGGAAATTAACTTTCCTTATTGGTTTGGGTACCTGGGTGTCCCAAGAATGTATAAAAATGTTTAAAATACCACTCTTTCAAACTTATATGCAAAACCAGGAAAAAAAGTGAGTTTTGATATACTTTTCTGCCTCATTCCAAAATTTTTCTAGATCTATAACAGAAGACAAAGGTGAAAATCAGAGGGAAAAGGGACATATTAAACCAAAAAACTAATAGAGATTGCAATCTTTTAAAAACAGTGATTTAACCTCAATGGAAAAAGTTTTATTTTTTCTACCACAGAGCTAATCAGCCAGAAAGGTGCTTAAAGTATGTCTGCATATTTAATATTAAACACAAAAATAAATAAAAGCCAGGGTTCTGATTCAGGCAATGATCTATGAGCCTGAGGAAAGAAAATGAAGAAATTTTGAGATTAAAAAAATCAAGGGAGGGAGAGAAAGGAAGCAAACCGAACTTTGGAACTCAGTTCTCAGAGATGGAAAAATAAAAAAATTTTAACTACATTGAATCAGGATAAAATTGATCAGTTAGATACATTTATGTTAGCCCTTCTGTCCAGCCTTTCCTATAATAAGCTCCTGATTGTGCTCTTTCGAAGTTTTCCAAAATTAGAAAGGTAGACCGCCTAACGGTATTAGAGCCGCCGCTCTCCCTACCACCTACGAACACTGCTAGGACATAATTATTTGCAGAGGACAGGGCAACAAAACGCAGTTTTCTTTCCCTCATTGCAGTTTAAACTGCGCTGGAATAAGCTCACAGTTGTGGACCATCCAGTGATATCACGGACATTGTAAAACGCAAGCAATCTGTGTTCTCATCCAAATTTCTCAGCCACTAGCAGCCACGTCATGCTTGTGATTTTAGTATACTGTTTCATCTTTTCATGACGATTCTAGAAAAATAAAGCAATCTCAAAACGGGAAGTGTATTCTGAGACTTCAGCTTGCCATCCCACCAAGGTTGATGGGAGCACAGTTCCTCGGGAAGTGAGAAGCCGATGCAACTGGGATGAGCCAATCTCCACGACTTCCTCCTCCGGACAATGAACAGCTCTCCTCAGATTTTCAAAACATGCACGCTTCAGGTGACTTCCCTGGAAAAGGCCCAACACTCTGCAACCATCCATTTAATGTGCTAACTGAACCAAACAAAACATGGAGGACAAGAGCGTGTCAGTGAGCCCAACAGACACTTGAGTGTTAAGCAGAGATTAAAAAACTACCCAGGACTAACGCCAAGTTCTGAAAGCAAAACCTCGTTGTTGTAGGAACTTGGTCTGGAGACCTTCTCAGATACAGCTAGTTTCTGAAGCACCTTTGAGTTGTACGGATGTAAGAATAACTTTAAACTATAGAAGTTATATGCATCTTTAAGAATCACATTTTGATGATTATAAAAAATTTTTTCTATTATACAACATAGGTCCAGCTACACTGAAAAAATTACACCGCTTATTGAAATACATTTCATTTTAGAAACAGATTACTAAAGAAGTCTATACAAAAACTCTAAAATAATTTCTGTAGTAAAATAAAGAGTGTGTTAGGAGAGCTACACAAAGAAGAAAATTTCCATTTTTTCTATAATGCTTGGTATACTGTGAAACACAGCCAGCTCAACTCTGCAGCCAGCACCAAAAGCTGAAAAGAATTCATTACGATACACAGTGATACAATTAATGCTCTGGGTTAATCTCACAGCCTTCCCGATTAGTACAAAGGACACCAGGCCTATCCCCTCTTTGAGGAGAAGTCCAGGATATAAAAGCAAGCATACCTCATCAGCCGATATGAAATTATAAAATTCCACAAGTCTGAGTATTTGAAATTTATAAAAGTCCCCAGAAAATGCAAGCGAATTGGGCTCTGGTTTGGTGGTTCCCCTGGTTTAGGTGACAGTTCCCTCCGTGAGCTCAAGGTCATCTTGTTCGTGTTTGGATGTGTGGACTCACCCAGACAACGACGACAACGACGACAACGACGAGGCTCTAGGTGGAGGCTGAGGAGAGTCTGCCTGCCACAGAAACGCGCAGCGACTCCCTCTGCGGATCACACGTGGGCACAGAACTCGAGGAGAACGCACTTAAGGGGACGGATGTTAGTGATGCTGTGCCGAACTGTTCTTCTCCGCCAGGTGCCGCAGAAAGTTGTCCTCGCCCTGGCCTCTGTGATTTAAAGGCTCGCTCTTAAAGAGAGCTGGAGGTGGGGGGAGGTGCGGGACTGGAGGGATGGGCAGGTGGTGCGGATGGTGCGGGTGCGGGTGGATGTGGAGGTGCGAGAAGGGGTGGGGCACGGGCCGAGGGGGCAGCGTGCTCACAGGACTCATGTTGATTGGAGGGGCTGGGGCTGTGGGCGTGTTCACCACAGACGGGACTGGGGCGGCGGGGGAGGTGGTGAGCGGGATCTGGACAGCAGGCAGCACGTTCACGGGGCTGGTCACCCGGAAGCACTTCTCCTTGTGCGCCTTGAGCATGTTGGAGAAGCGGAACCGCTGGCCACACACGTCGCACGGGTAGGGCTTCTCGCCTGTGTGAGTTCTGCGGTGCCTCTTCATGTTGGGGCGGCTGGTGAAGCTCTTGCCACAGATTTCACAGATAAAGGGTTTCTCTCCTGAGAGGGACACAGACACACAAAAATGATGAACTACGAGGTGGAAAAGATGTGCTTATGTGATTCCGCAGATTTAAAAAGGAGAGTACTATTCCTCTCCTGCGCCATATTATGTTTTCATTGTCAAAAACGAGTCTTCCAAAGTTGGGACTTGACAAATATGAGCAGGTACGAGTCAAACTTACACACAACCTGTCATCCGGGCTTGGTTAGAAACAAAAACAGGGGGGGCCCTTCACATCCCACAGGAAAAACTGCTCACATTGCGTTCCTGTGCTCAAGGGGGCTAACACTGCTGATGAATCTCCGCCTCTAAATTTGGACAAGTTACTCTGTAAGCAGCGTCTGACACTCCAACCAAAAGTAAGACTGTGCTGGAAATGTCCCGTGGTGCTGACTCGTGGTGGTGCAGTGCCGCCAGTTTGAAACCCTGGGCTTGGCCAGTCAAGGCAGATACGACAAGCAACTATGAGTTGATGCTTCCCACTTCTCCTTGTCCCCTCCCCTTCTCTCTCTTTCAAATCAATAAAAAATGAAATCTTAAAAAAAAGAATCTGTCCTGTGGAGCAAATACGTCTCGGTGTCCACTTGTGCCTAATCCTCAGCATGGGCTTCCTCTTTGGTACTAGACTTGGAAAACACTGGCCTGGCAGCCTACAGCGTAGATGTCACACGGCAGAGTGTTTCTCAATGGAGGGCTACGGGCACTCCCGCTGACAATCGTCAGTATGTGGGACTGTCCTGCACAGCAGAGAGCACTCAGCATTCCTGCTGCCAGCCTACTACTGCCCCCAAGAGATTCTGACAATCAGAAATGTCCCCATACCATTTCCAATGTCCATGGATACAAGGAGAGTTGAGGGGGCATGGGCTATAGCTTCTGGTCGAGAACCACTGGGCCGGTGCGTCAAAAAGGAAACGAAATCCCAAAGTTCTAAGAGCATTTAAGGAGAAATTGGGTTTGGGTTCTAAGAACTTGATGTTGAAGCTTCCTAACTTCCTTTGGACTTTCTGCTTAGTTCTGTGCTGCGTCTGCCTGCTTCTCTCCGCAGGCTCTGGGGGGACGCAAGATGACAGTATAGGGTCCATCAATCACTTCACGTGGGATGCCGAGGTGAGGGGCGGAGTGCCTGTGGACCCGGGCTTCCGTGACCACACGCTTGTATTACCAATTCCTTCACCCAAGCTCAGTGTATATAGCTTGTATCCTTACAGTAACTCCTGCTACAGTCTGCTGTCACTCCAGTATTGCTCCCTTTCTTCCCACTTGGTGGCTTTACTCCATTTTATATAGATGCTATTGTATACGGAGCCTACTGTGTGCTCTGGTCTCATTTTTTTCAGAGAGAGGGTTAGACAGGGACAAACAGGAAAGGAGAGATAAGAAACATCAATCATTAGTTTTTTGTCGCACACTGCGACATCTTAGTTGTTCATTGATTGCTTTCTCATATGTGCCTTCAGAAGACCTGGTGATCCTCAGTGACACACCGATAGACCGACAGACCCTATGAGCAAGGTTTGTTATCATCCCTATTTTACTGATAAGGCCATGACAAAACCTGCCCAAGATTCTATAGCTAGTGAACAGCCAAGATTTAAAACTCTGCATTCGGCCTGATCAGGGGATGGCGCAGTGGATAGAGCATCAGACTGGGATGCAGAGGACCCAGGTTCAAGACCCCAAGGTCACCAGCTTGAGTGTGGGCTTATCTGGTTTGAGCAAAGCTCACCAGCTTGGACCCAAGGTCGCTGGCTCGACCAAGGGGTCACTCAGTCTGCTGTAGCCCCCTGGTCAAGGCACATATGAGAAAGCAATCAATGAACAACTAAGGTGTCGCAAGGAAACACTGATGGTTGATGCTTCTCATCTCTCTCCGTTCCTGTCTGTCTGTCCCTATCTGTCCCTCTCTCTGACTCTCTCTCTGTCTCTGAAAAACAAAACAAAACAAAGTAAAACAAAAAAACCTCTGCATTTGAGGCCTGGCCGGATAGTGATTAGAGAAAGCATTGTCTTAATATGCCAATATGCAGGTTTGACGCCTAGTCAGGGCACATACAAGACTCAACCAATGAATGCATAAATAAGTGGAACAACAAATCGATGTTTCTCTCTCTCAAATCAATCAATAAAAATGTTTTAAAAAGAGAGAAGGGGGCCCCTGATCTCACATAGGCCCCACCCGTTCCCCTGCAAAAACACCTGCGTTCTAGCTCGAGTCATAACAGCAGCCCTGCCCACCTCACTGCTCTGTGCATCCCAGCACTCACCAAGGAACGCTCTTTTCTTATGCTGCCTCCACCTCGGGACCCTGGTACACTCACTAGGAGCGAACACCTCCTAACCCACATGGAGTCCTTATTCTATCTCCCCGCCTCTAAGGGCGGCTCTGGTGCCCTCCTGCCATCTCCTCACTTCCCTGAGTGACGGACTGGACAGTCAGGAGGGCTGTTTTCTCTGTAACCACCAGTACTATTTTCTGACTGTCATATTTCTCTTATCTTTCAGCTTCTCATTGTTCCATCACTGCCACAGCGAGGCTCTTGGCTGTGATTCATATCCCTCTTTCTGGGTACGTCCCGAGCCCAGCCTGCTGTCCTTTCCAATCCATTTCCTCCAATCACCTTAAAATTTTCAAATTCTAGGCCTGACCTGTGGTGGCGCAGTGGATAAAGCGTCGACCTGGAAATGCTGAGGTTGCCGGTTCAAAACCCCGGGCTTGCCTGGTCAAGGCACATATGGGAGTGGATGCTTCCAGCTCCTCCTCCCTTCTCTCTCTCTCTCTCTCTCTCTGTCTCTCTCTCCTCTCTCTCTCTCTCTCTCTCTCTCTCTGTCCTCTCTAAAAATGAATAAATAAAATAAAATTTAAAAAAAATTTTCAAATTCTATATTAAAATCAATTGGTTAAATCAACTGATTATGATATAACCACCTGATGGAAGTAAATTAAAAACAATAATATAAAAATATAGAAATGTAATTAACAAAAATCTATGATCACATCTGACCAGGCGGTGGCGCAGTGGATAGAGCGTCGGACTGGGATGCTGAGGACCCAGATTCGAGACCCCGAGGTCACCAGCTTGAGCATGAGCTCATCTGGTTTGAGCAAAAGCTCACCAGCTTGGACCCAAGGTTGGTGGCTTGAGCAAGGGGTTACTTGGTCTGCTGAAGGCCCGCGGTCAAGGCACATATGAGAAAGCAATCAATGAACAACTAAGGTGTCGCAATGTGCAACGAAAAACTGATGATTGATGCTTCTCATCTCTCCGTTCCTGTCTGTCCCTGTCTATCCCTCTCTCTGAAAGAAAAAAAAAGAATAAAAACCTTGTTTAAAAAAAATCTATGGTCGCTTAAAATTATCTATAGTCTACTAAGTAACAAGTTATAAAAATATACACATGGCATACCGGGTAAAAATCGCTGCTGTAGACTAACAGAACCTAGAATCTTATGATTAGATTTTATTTAGAAACCTGGAAAATATTTCATACTGTTCAATTTGTGCAAAGACGCTAATCCCACAATATCAAGTTAAGACTGAGATAAAGGGGAGCTGTTATTTTAGTCAGTTCCCTGGAAGCTAGATAGTCAAAATGCTATGAGATTCAAACCCATGGAGCTACAGAGCATGTAACCTTAGAAACACAATATGGTTAAAGTAGTTTTTAACCTCATTGGGTGGACGTGTTCCTGAAAAGCAGTGAACTTTGGTAAACCAAATCCAATTAAACTTCTAAGAGTACTAAGAGGGTATTCTACTTAAAGTAGTCAGTGTCCTCCAGTTTTTAAAAGTCCAGAACCCTTTCCTGAGAAAAAATACACCGAAAATAGGTTTCGCACCATTTCAGCAGACCCTGTGCCCCAAGTGAAGAATTCATCCTCTTGAATAAACCTCCAGTTACAAGGCACTAACAAATAATCCTTTTAAAAATAGTTATAGAGCCTAACTGCTCAGTATTATATACTATATTTTTATGTATCAGGTTTGTTTAAAGTGAAACTTCCACTTAGAATGCAAATTGGTGGTTTGGACTCGGAAAGAAAAAGCCTCACAGGTGGCCATGCACCAGTACCCGGGACACTACTTTCCGAGGAGCTCTTACCAGTGTGTGTTTTCATGTGCTCGTCGAAGTACTGCTTCATGTTGAAGTCCTTGCCGCACCACTGGCACATGAACTGCTTGTGCCCGATGTGGATGCTCATGTGCGAGCGCAGCTGGTACTTGTACTGGAACCTTTCGTCGCAGTTCTGCATTGGACACATGGAGCCCTCTGAATGCCAAGCGTCAGAGCTGCCCCTGAGCCCACCCGACAGAGGCGGCAAGACCGGTTTCCTTTTCATACCCAAAACAGAACCCGCTTCTATCAACTCTGGCTCTGCCGTAATTCTGTAGCTGGGTTATTAATAAAAGGGAAATTTCTCATAGTAGGATCACTGAATTATTAAAAGAAAAAACACCCATGTTATTCCCAAATTTAACTTAACCCAAGAAATGAATGTGTTAATGGGGACACTTGTCTCCCTAGCAGGGAGGGAGCTCGCGCTGCTCCTGCTCCCAGCACGCGGCTGGGGGCTCGGTGCAAACCCGCCCAGGGCCTTGCACTGCAGCACAGCCTCTCTCACTCTGCTCCATGTGGACAAGCGCCAGCCGCCGGCCTGGGCCTACTGGGGGCACTCCTTACCTCACACCTGAAGGGCTTCTCTCCTGAATGTTGCAAGGAGTGCACCTTGAGTGACATACTGCGTTTAAATGATTTCCCACAGGTTTCACATGTAAAAGGCATGTCTTTCGTGTGTGCTGCAAGACAGAATGCACTTACACTCAGTTCACCCAAAAGCTCAAACTGAAAAAGACAGGTGTCCTACTTGCAAGGTTATTGTGCCATCTTGATTTTCTACACTAATTTGTGAGGCTTTAACAGCAATGTCCCGAAAAGGAAAAGAAACAACAAAGCTGAAAAGAAAGCTAGGTGTGGAAACTCCCAGTCAGTTTGGCGGTGCTTCCTGAGACATGTTGCATTTGGTTTCAACAAGTCAAAAGTGACTAAAGCAAGGTAGTCCCTCATATCCTGCCCAATCCTGGGCATAAAACACACCAAAGAACAAGGGAAAATTATAGGTGTGAGAGAAAAGAAGCAGACAGAACTTACCAACCATGTGTTTCCGCACATGAGCCATGGTATAGAATTTCTTCTCACAAATTTCACAGGAAAATTTCTTTTCTGCATATCCATGGACAATCTTGATATGTTCATGAAGAGACCAGAGTTTCTTGAATGATTTGTTACAGGAAACACACTGAGCAGGATAAAGAGAAATAATCTTTATTTATAGGGGCTGGCAGAAGGCCACACCTGCCTACTGGCAGATGACAAGGGGGTGTTTGGATTCACGGCACAAGGCCAGAATCCAAACAAATGCTATACTTCCATGGAGTCCAGGTTCCAACAAATATCTGTGTGTTCTACTTTCCGAGATGCATCTTTGAGAGACACGTTGGGAGTATGAAAACAATGTCAAAAAGTAAGACAAGAAGAGATGGAAAGTTCCACTAATATCAAAGAATTGACTGCTTTTATCAAGTCTGTATTATCCCTATAAAAAGAACCTTCAAGTTAATTTTTTTAAAAAAAATATGGATTACCAAAAGCAGCCACTACATAAGGGTCACTAATAGGTGTTTACCAGAAAATACAAACTAATTTAAAATTACAATAAAAGCAAGAAAAAATACATATTAATTGTTATAGATCTGCAGAAGGATAACAATGATTCTGTACCTTAGAGAATGTATTTGGAACTTTAATGAACACAAATTATTGAGATTTCATATTTTTCCAAGTTTAATTTGCTCTAATATTAAATATTTCCCTCTGGGAGAATTTATACAACCTCTAAACTGTCAGTATCATTCCCCCTTTTCCTTTATAACCCAGCTTGAGATGTCTCATACAAGTATCTATTGCAGCGATTTTCAACCGGTGTGCTGCAAAAAAATTTAAAACATGCTACACCTTACTACTTAGGGGCACTGACCTCTTTTTCCTTAGAATGTCAAATAAAAATGACAACAGCCAACACAATAATACCCAGTGTAAATGAATCAAAATTATAACTATTTTTTGTCAGATCAGCAAAAAATATATTTTTCAGTGTGCCGCAGAATTTCAATAATTAGTCTAGTCTGTGTGTGCCCTGAGGTGAAAACGATTGAAAACCGCTGACCTATAGGAAACACATGCAACACCACTATGAATCATTAATAGTCTGGAATACCAGGCATAAAGTGTATAGAAATAAAATGCTTCTGGTTGAAGCAAAACAATACTAGAAAGTTCTAGGTAACCATCAGACTCTAGGATACTTAAGAGAACAAGCTGGTATTTCACTGTAAATAAAGATCTCTTAACATTACTGTCACTTCAGGGAACAAGGAGACTGAGATACTGTGTGAGAAAAGGGCAGACAGCTCCTATAAACCACTGTGTGGGGCCAGGTTTTAATTTTCGCTTCTTACTAGGTCATCATGACTATTAGGTTCCATACTTAAGAACAAAGCAGTGTTTTTTTTGTATTTTTCCGAAGTGAGAAGCAGGGAGGCAGTCAGGCAGACTCCCGCATGCGCCCGACGGGGATCTACCCGGCACGCTCACCAGGGGCAAAGAGAGATAGAGAGGAAGGAGATGGGGAAGGGTGGAGCAGCAGATGGGCACTTCTCCTGTGTGCCCTGATCAGGAATCGAACCCGGGACTTCCACAGGTCGGGCCCATGATCTACCACTGAGCTAGCCAGCCAGGGCTAACAAAGCAGTGTTCTTGAGGAATGTAAAGGGCGTTCACTTAGCACCAACCAAACCCCGGAATACATGTTTAAATGTACTACGGTGAGGGATAGTGAGGAGAGTCACAAAAAAGATTTATTAAGTGTTTTCATTTCTCTAACTTAATAAAGTAAACAAGATAAAAAGTAAAAACTATATAAAGGTCTTCAAGATCAAGATACACCTTTTCAGCAATGATCGTACGGAACCTATTTTGACCCCTAGGGGGCAGCACCACATCACACTCCTTTTGGCCTGAACTGGTGCACCCACTTCAACGCCAAAACCCTGTAGTACTGGAAGATATGGGCGCCATGACTCAGTCTTCTTTTATTTACCCAGCGTTTGCGAGATCAAATCACAACTGACAATCCAAAAGCACTGAATTTTTAGCGAAGGTAATTGATATTTTTTAAAAACTCTCTTCAAAGTAAAGCAATGATCTCTGCTGTTGATTAAAAGCAAGAGGAAATGTGAAAAATAAGCAGTACTCCAGGAAACAAACCAAAACAAATTTTAAAAGAAATTTAGCTTAAATTTGGTATAAAATATGTCTATTTTATGGATGTATTAACAGACTTACCTTTCATAAGTACTCATTAATATGCTTTCATATATGCAAACCATATAGTTCAATATAATAATTCATTCAATGTAATATAATTAGCACATCTAGTCCTTTCAAGGCACCAGCCTGCTTTGAACACCAAAATTTGTTACCTTAACGATACGGTACAGTAGCATTATATAACCCTACTGCCAGGTGGGCATTTTCAACCAGCTCAGCCTCTGTTTAAAGTTTGCATATTCCCATGGGCTCAGCCTCTTGACAAATTTAATGTTGTCATCTCTCCAATGGCAAAAGCAAACTCACTCCTGGAGATCTTCCATTTCCACTGGTCTGAGTCATGAATGACGGTGTTTGTCCCCATCGGCTGCCCTAGAATCTGGCATCCTTTTAAGCCTAGAATGGGACTGCTCTCTATTCCTGAATTTTGCTCTATATTTCCCACCTTGACAGAGAAGATGCCAGAATGAATTATAATACATGTCCCACAGCTGTGACTGTCAGTGCAGGGTCGGTGTTGACTTTACCTCCTGGGCACTCACCTCTAACAAATCCCCCTTCCAATGTACCTGGGTTCCCACTAGTCCAGCGTCAGGTCAATTTAGTGCTTTTGAAATGAAATGTTAAGCCCGGGTTGTGAAAAGACCAAAACAGGGGCTTTTAAAGAGATAAACTGGTGAAATCTGTCCCTTCAGCCTCTATTGTACTTATTCTCTTGGGCAGATACCAGGTGCGTCTGAACAGCCAGGTTCTATCCTGGAAAGTGCCCTCTCGGTGATGAAACCTACCTGAATATTTTTTTCACAGTCTGTTTGCTGGTGAAGGGACAGCTCACTTTCCAGGACAAACTTCTTGCCACACTTATCACAAATCTGCATGCGCCTGTGAGTAACGTTCATGTGCTTCTCCAGGTACCAGCGAGTATTAAACACCCTGGGGCACTTCTCACAGGTCAGAGTCTCTTTCTCTTCACACTTAGCTCTCTGGACTGGCGCTTTGGGCTCCTTTGCGGCCCGCTTCTTACGCTTAGGTGGCTCTACACTCTTCCTACGACCTCGTGTAGTTCTGGGAGTGGGGGAAGTGGTAGCTGCGGCAACAGAGGCAGCTCTCCTCGTTCTCCTCTGTGCAACGCTGACCTTCTCCACTATCTTCTTCTTCTTCTGCCTTTCGTTCTCTCCGTAGTCGTTGCTGTCATCTGTGGCCTCTTCCTCACCCTCTTCCTCTTCCTCCTCACTGCTTGTCTTAAGAACAGGAGTCTCTTTGGACTGAGAAGAGACACCCTTTTCCCCTTTAGATACATTTAATGTTTGATTATTAAGGTTTACCTCCACTATGATCTGCTCCCTTTTGTAAGAGACTTCTTCCTCCTCCTCCTCCTCCGTGTCATCGGAATTCTCCCGGTCTTCCTTAACAGCATGCACGTCAGACACGGCCCTTGTCTCCCTGAAATATGGCTGTTCTTCTGTTTCATGGAGATGCGGTTTGCTCATCTTGGTGTCCACTAACACAGAATAAGGACTTCCCGATTCCCTCTTGTACACTTTGGTGGACAGGTCGAGTTCTTGGTTGGCACCATGATAAAAGGTAGATGGCACTTGACCACGACGGCTGTCTTCCTGTGCCATCCCTGCTGCATGCACAGCACAGTTTTCAACCAGCTCCTGGCAGGCGCTGGCTGTGTGGCTCATTGGTATGTGGCCCACTTTATTAAGCAGTTCAGACTATAGAGAAATAGCTTTAAAACAGTAATTATCAAGACTCAAATCTTTTTCCATCCACAAAGGACCACTCAAGTGGAGAAAAGGTGCCCCGGAACCTGGGCGCAAGCCTTCCGGCGCTGCAGCACCAGCGCGAAGTCGGGTCTGGTTGCAGCAGGAGCAGAGCACTAGTGATTTTTCTTTTGAAGACAGCTGCAAGTGGCTTGGAGCATCTTATCTACAAAGAAGAGCAAAGAAAAAAAGGTCAGACACCACTATTTCCTTTGTACAGCATGCACTTACATCATACAACAAACACAGCTTAGAATGATTCAACTCTTTATAATATACATTGCTTTATCCTGCTTAAATGGTTCAGTGTGGGCCATTATTTCACTGAGTTACATGAATTCAACAAACATTTTGTTAGAATTAGATTCTAAGTAAATTTAAAAAAATTTTTAAATTGATTTTAGAAAGAGAGGGAGGGAGGGGGAAGAGAAGAGGAGGAGGAAAAGGTAGGGAGGGATGGAGAGAGAGAGAGAGAGAGGAGAGATCGAAGATCATTTTCTTTTCACTTATCTATGCATTCATTGGTTGTTCTATGTGCCCTGATCTGTCATCAAACCCATAAACTTGGTGTATTTAGATGAGTTTCTAACCAACTGAGCTAACCAGCTAGGGCTCTAAGTAAATTCTAAGATGGCAGGAATCACTATCCCTCTACTGAAATAAGCTTAGAGCTTAGCACAGTGCCTAGCACTTAGTATCGTGTGTTCAGTATATATTTGATGACTGAATGAATAGCTACTATTTGCATAGCATTCATTACCCTAGATGCTATGGGGCATACTGATATGCCAAAATGTATGATCTCTGTCCACAAGGAGTTTACAGTCTTGTTATACAATATAATGCGTGTTGTACACGAAACACACAAGAGCTTTGCGCTGGCTTTCTTTTCAATATCAGACACCATCGTCCACTACAGTGAGAGAACTCATAGAACAAAGATGGTAGTGGGCTGTTCACTGCAGACCAGGGAAATAAAACAGCTAATTGACATAACTAGTCAAGAGAGAGAAAATGTCCTTGCCTTTAAATAATTTTAAACTAGATATAGATACTACTACAGATGCTATTGTTTTCAGGCTTATCATTGTAATTACCAAGTTGCCAAGCATTTTAAAATTTGTTCTATGCAGGGCTCCCTAGATCCATTCAGTAACTGGATGGTTTTTCATGTGTCAGTTGCACAGAAATCTAAATTCCAAGAAACAGTAACCATCATGTTGATACAGTTCCAAGAAAAATAAAACTATCAATTAAAAAAAAAACTCAGAAAGTCACATAATTTGCTTTGTGACATACCTCACACTGCTGTTTGGCCAACCTCCTAACCTCTGAGTCATATATTTTTGCAAACACATACCCTGTCTAGTTGACTCAAGGAAGAAACGTAGTAGTTACTGAATGCCTGCTACGTGCACATGCGCTGTAAAGGGGCTTATTATCTGTGATTTCTATTTAATAACCACCACAAAACTTTAGAGTTGATTTTAAAAATTATTCTTCTCTTCCACTTTCTTTTTCTTTATGGATTTATTATTTTTAAATTTTTTTTAAGTGAGAGGAGAGAAGACAGAGAGACAGACTGCCGCATGTGCCCCGACCAGGATCCACCCAGCAAGCTCACTAGGGTGAGATGCTCTGCCCACCTGCAGCCGTTGCTCCATTGTTCTGCAATGGAGCCATATTTTAGTGCCTGAGGTAGATAGAGGCCACAGAGCCATCCTCAGCGCCCCAAGGCCAACTCTCTCCAATAAATTCAGCCATTGCTGCAGGAGGGGGGGAGAGGGGGAGAGAGAGAGCAAGAGAGAGAAGGAGGAGGGGGAGGAGTGGAGAAGCAGGTGATTACTTCTTCTATGTGCCCTGACCAGAAATCAAACCTAGGACATCCACATGCCAGGCTGACGCTCTACCACTGAGCCAACCAGTCAGGGCTGGGTTTATTCTTTTAAAAATAATTTTACTTTCATTTCAGTGGAATTTCAGAAAGAAGTGGTAATAAGTGCTACCATGCTTTATTTGATATCTGAATAGATATATTTATACTATTTTGTATTTACTGAGAAAATTATGCCTCTAAGAGGCTAATTTGTCTAAGATCACATATCTATCCAATGACAAAGCAATGTTCGACCCCAGGCCTGCCTGACTCCAAAGCTCGTGGTCTATCTTCACTGTGACAAATGACAAGCCAAAAAAATCATTTAAAATCAATTACTGATGTAACCATGTGTCTTTTTGCAACAGTTTCACACTTCATATTTTAAGTAGGAAAATCCTAGTAGCTTTATTTTGCATATGCCAAAACTTCTGACCCATGGAAATAATGTAAACTACTATAAGTGCTGTTATATAAACTTACATTAATTATCTCAGATTAAGCAAGGGAGGAGAGACAACAGAATTCAACTAACCAGCAAAAGCTAGAGTTAAATAAAATTCAGGGAGCCTGACCAGGCAATGGCGCAGTGGATAGAGCCAAGTTCGAGACCGTGAGGCCACCAGCTTGAGAGTGGGCTCATCTGGTTTGAGCAAAAGCTCACCAGCTTGGACCCAAGGTCGCTGGCTCGAGCAAGGGGTCACTAGGTCTGCTGAAGGCCCATGGTCAAGGCACATATGAGAAAGCAATCAATGAACAATTAAGGTCTCACAAGGAAAAACTAATGATTGATGCTTCTCATCTCTCTCTGTTCCTGTCTGTCTGTCCCTGTCTATCCCTCTCTCTGACTCTCTTTGTCCCTGTAAAAAATAAATAAATAAATAAATAAATAAATAAATAAATAAATAAATAATTCAGGGAGACAAAGAAAAAATAAATGAAGAAAAATCCTCTGTGGTAGTCAATATTTCTGGGTGCATGGTAGAACAGACTTTCAACCCTGCCCCCTCCCCTATAGTTGGGTGGGGCCCTCTTACTACTTCTGGCCAGTACATCAGGAATAGATGTGACACACAGACCAGGGCGTTTGCTAACCAGCATGAGACCCTCCCGACCTATTTCCTCTGCCACAGGGACCAGCAATCTTCAAGGTGATGACTGCTGTCACTACTATCAACCTGGGTCCTTGAGGGACTAAAAGGACTTATCTTTATTATATGCGGCTTAAATGTCTGTTTGTCGCCAATAGCTTATTGGTTGCTTGCGTAACTGTACTAGCCAATGGGGTGAAGTTGCCACAGCATTCAAATAGTCCCGCCTTCTGGCATGCCACTTCACAAATTGAGGTTAAAGATTGGAGCAATTATTATGCTGTTAAGAAATCTTAACACCAGAAGGGGTCTTTGCAATGGTACAAGACTAGAGGTTCTCCAATTGAAAAATAATGTCATAATAGCTAAGTCTTTGACTGGCTCCTCTAAAGGTGAAATACATGTCATTCCAAGAATTGATTTGGCTCCATCTCAAACAGGGTTGCCGTTTCAATTGAGACGTAGACAATTTCCTGTAAAACTTGCCTTTGCTATGACCATCAATAAGTCTCAGGGCCAAACGCTTAAGCGTGTTGGCATTTTTTTACCTGTGCCTGCATTTGGACACGGTCAACTTTATGTTGACTGTTCAAGAGTTCGTGAAAGAATGGACGTAAAATTAAAAATAATTGATGGTCCTCTGCAAGGCGAGCTTAAAAATGATGGAAAGATCTACACAAGAAATGTTGTGTACAAAGAGATCTTTGACATGTGAATTAACATTTTATTATTTAAATCGCCTTTATTTATTGAGCTAGCGGTGGCTCTTAAGAAATGTACCGCCAGTGGTTTCCTTCATTGCACTCTACTTTAAGCAATTAAGCAAATAGAAGGGGGAAACCCCGTGGGGCAGTAAGCAAAGGGGCGTCCTCGCCGCCTGCCGTGGGTAATTCAGTTTGAATTAGCAGACACCTTTGCACAAATCATTTTAATTACAATTTATAATATCTAGAACAGCAGTCATTTCGTATGACCGCCGGGCTTTCTAGTAGGATATATGCACAGTGCAGTGATTTTTTAAAAAATCAACTTTTACCTAGAATGTGTATTTAAAGATTTTATTTATCGATTTTAGAGATAGGAGAGGGGCGGGGAGAGCAAGAAGCATCAACTTGTAGCAGTTGCTTCTCATCTGTGTCTTGACCAGGTAAGCTCAGGGTTTTGAACAGGCAACCTGAGCATTCCTGGTCCACACTTTACCCACTATGCCACCACAGGTCAGGCCATAAAGTGTGTTTTTAAAGCCACTGAGATCTTGTGCTGTTTACTACTGCTGCATAACCTGGCCTATTCTGATACAGGTGGAGTCTAGAAGTGGAGTGCTGCTTCATTGAAAAACCTAAAATATATAAAAAAGGGCTAGGGGCTGGATAGGAGGAGGCAAGAAAACTTATTGGAGGTAAAAGAGGAGCAATTTATATTATGCAGTCGTGAATTACTGGTGAAACTATCATCTAATTATCTCACAAGGTAGGTAATACATATGACTCAAAACTAAAGCTCTAGTGGGAAAGTGGACTATTAAACTATTAAGAGATTGTGCTGGTTACTGTTGGCTGTATTTGACAAATTACTACATACAAAGAATGAATTCATAAAAAAATGATCAGTTTAGCCTGACCAGGCGATGGCACAGTGGATAGAGCGTCAGACTGGGATGCTGAGGACCCAGGTTCAAAACCCTGAGGTTGCCAGTTTGAGCGTGGGCTCATCTGGTGTGAGCAAAGCTCACCAGCTTAAACCCAAGGTTGCTGGCTCAAGCAAGGGGTCACTCGGTCTGCTGTAGCCCCCCGGTCAAGGCACATATGAGAAAGCAGTCACTAAGAAACTAAGATGCTGCAACAAAGAATTGATGCTTCTCATCTCTCTCCTTTCCGGTCTGTCTGTTCCTCTCTCTGTCTCCCTTCTGTCTCTGTCTCTGTCTCTGTCTCTCTCTCTCTCTCACACACACACACACACACACACACACAAAGATCAGTCTATACACAGGAATAAAAGGAGTCCAGAAAGCCAGCAATCTGTAGGGTTAGTTAAGCAAGTGCTTAACATAAAACTAAGGTCTTTGAGCTACAACTGCTGATTAGAATTCATGCTGGAGGCAAAATCAAATATTTGGACTACATAACCATTGATAAAACTTCCCAACTGATAAAGGTGGGGTCCAATAAAACAGCTTTTCTAAAATGAAACCAAAGATGAGGTTCCCTCCTCAAAGTAGTCTCTTACTCTATTTTGTTACAAAGCATATTTCTCTAATGTGAATTAGTTCAAATGCTACTAGTAAATAAAGAAATGAACCCTGGCTGGATAGATCCATTAGCATCATCCCAAAGTGCAGAAGTTGCCAGTTCAACCCTGGCCAGGGCATATATGGGAACAGATCAATGTTTCTGTCTCTCTCTCTCTCTCTCTCTCTCTCTCCATTCCTCTCTCTCTAAAAATTGATAAACACCCTGATTGGTGGTGGCGCAGTAGATAGAGTGTTTAACTGGGATGTTGAAGTCCCGGGTTCAAAACCCCGAGGTTGTAGGCTTGAGCACGGGCTCACCAGCTTGAGCATGAGGTCACTGGCTTGAGCATGAGATCATCAACATGATCCCACAGTCACTGGCTTGAAGCCAGGCTTGCTGGCTTGAGCCTAAGGTCACTGGCTTGAGCAAGGGGTCACTGGCTCAGCTGGAACCCCCCCCCCTTCAAGGCATGTATGAGAAGCAATCAATGAACAACTCAAGTGCTGCAACTACAAGTTGATCCTTCTCATCTCTCTCTCCCTTTCAGCCTCTCTCTCACTCACGTGCACTAAAAAAGAGAAAGAAAGACAGATGTCAGTATAACAGAAATCATGTTGGTTCCCATGAAATTTTCCCCTGCAAGTTAATGTTTGAGGTCATCAAGAGAACCTTTCTCTAAATTAAAAAAAAAAGCCCTAGTAATATCTGAAGGCCTTAAGAATAAAGCTAAGTCTCCTACTTCTGTACCTTCCTTTCATGCAGGTGGTTAGCTGCTTCATGGTCACTACACTTTCCACTTTATGTCTGGTGAATTTGAGGTTATGTTTCTCCACCTGTTTTTTTAAAAAGAAAGTTTTTGACTGCTGAAGCCTACACCACACCATAGACAAATATTTTACTGTAAGAAAGTGTTTGCTACTGTAATGTCTTTACGACCCCAAAGCTCAGAGGAGGAAGCAACCACCTAGGGGATTACATCTATAAAGAGTCACTGACTGATGCTGGGTACATGAGCCAGTGGAGATTTAATATGTTGTTTTATTATAATTATTGTTTCACTAGTGCACTGGTTAGTGTTGCACAGATTTTGAGTAGTCTGCCTTAATCCATAAGCCCTGTTTATTTTAGCATACAATTTTGCAGAATTCAGGAAGGCTTATATGGCATTGTAACAGAAATATCTGTACTGAAAATTAAGTCAAGGAAGAAGGGAAGAAGTATGGGACAAATAAGGCAGACTTACGCAGCAAACCTATGAAATATGGTTAGAAATGAACTCTGGATGCAACTAGGGCACATGGAGCTCCCTGGAAACAAGTAATAAAAGGCCAAGTAACTTTTTGAAAGTTACAATGCCAAGCCTGACCTGTGGTGGTGCAGTGGATAAAGCGTCAACCTGGAATGCTGAAGTTACCGGTTTGATACTCTGGGCTTGCCTGGTCAAGGCACAGATGGGAGTTGATACTTCCTCTTCCTCCCCCACTTCTGTCTCTCCTCACTAAAATAAATAACTCAAGATTTTTTCTTAAAAAAAAAATTACAATGCCAAAAGAACCACCAGCCAGGGCTAAAAGAGGTTGTGATTATTCAAGACTTAAAATGGTCTTTGGACCCAAGTACTTTGGGGCAGGAAGTGGGCTAATAAAGCTATTCATCTCCCTAAGAGGGCATATTCCTCACTGCCCATTTTAGATATAGCTAAGGAAGATTATAGAAACAAAAAGAGGATCCAAGAGGATGAAGCTAAAGAGCAAAGAGAAAACCAGACAGGCGAGCTACTGCTAAGAAGCCAAATCAGGGTCTATCCAAGAACATTCCCCAGCCCTGGGGGGCCCTCTCAATGACTGCTCAGAGGGATTTCAGAATTCGCACTGACTGCTATATGTCTCCCATCCCTCTTCTCCTCCTTTCAAATGAGAGTTGTTGTTTTTAAAGTTTTTATAAGATTTTTGATTTATTGGTTTTAGAGAGAAGATCAAAGAAAGGGGGAGGGGCAGGAAGCATCAACTCAGAAGTTGCTTCTCATATGTGCAACACCTGGACCTGATGTAGAGACTACTATGCACTGTCTCCTAACGAACTGGCCACTAATCATCGTACCCTTGCATTACTCAAGAGATCCTGGACTTTGAGCCTGATGGTTGGTAAGACCTTGGGGTTCTCTATAACTGGGTAAGAAGTGAGAGGGAGCAGAATGAATATCTAATGACCAAAAGGATGATACTATTTATCAAGTATTTTCAGCTGTCCACCTGGCACAGGCAGTGCTGGACTTGCTGGCCCTCGTAGTTGTCCGGGACATGACTAGTTCTGGGCCACCATGTCATGAAATGATCGATGCGAGTCACTTCTGAGCTACCACACTTCACTGCTAGAGATGGCACTCCGGACCTACGGTGATGACCAATAGTGTACAAGAAGATGCTTGCTCTGTCAGCGGGTCACTGAGTGATATGAGTGGAGCTCCCTGCTCCTCTGTCATGGCCTGTAGTGAGAAAGAAATCCTTCATTGTTTTAAGCTACCTAGATTGGGGGGGGGGTGCATAACTTAGCTAATATAGTGTTTTTTTAAAGATTTTATTAATTTTATAGAGAAAGGAAGGGATAGGAAACAAGAAGTATCAACTCATAGCTGCTCACTTTAGTTGTTCATTGATTGCTTATCATATGTCTTGACTAGGCAAGCCCACGGTTTCCAACTGGTGACCTCATGCTTATCCACTGCACCATGACAGGTGGGGATAATACAGTTCATTACAAATATGCGTATGTATGCACATTATATGTATCAATTGCCTGAGTCTTAAGCTAGACAGCAGACATAGTTGAATTACTAAGTGAAAGTTAAAAAATAAAAAAGACAAAGGACTGACTTAATAAAGGAATTCTCTAGTTAATAACTTAGAAAGAAAATAAGATGATTCTTCCTCTTAAAAATCAGAATTAAAATGTTTTATTCTATTTTAAATGATGTGCACATATATGCACTCCCATATGAACCTGTGGCATCTCACCACTATTAAAATCAGGAAAACTTACAGAAACATCAATAAATCACATTGTCAACACAGAAGGTGCAGTCTAATCATTTACTTTGAAACATACATGGGCTTTCTGCTCACATTTTACTTTCTTCTTTAAAAAAAATTTTTTTAAAGATTTTATTTATTCATTTTAGCCTGACCAGGCAGTGGTGCAGTGGATAGAGAGTCGGACTGGGATGCAGAGGACCCAGGTTCGAAACCCTGAGGTTGCCAGCTTGAGTACAGGCACATCTGGTTTGAGCAGGGTTCACCAGCTTGAGCCCAACATCGCTGGCTTGAACAAGGGGTCACTCGGTCTGCTGTAGCCCCCACCCCGGTCAAGGCACATATGAGAAATCAATCAATGAACAACTAAGGTGCCACTATGAAGAACTAATGCTTCTCATCTCTCTTCCCTCCCTGTCTGTTCTCTCTGTCTCACACACAAAAAAATTATTTATTCATTTTAGAGGGGGGGGGAGAGAGAGAGAAAGAGAAGGGGGGAAGAGCAGGAAGCGTCACCTCCCATATGTGCCTTGACCAGGCAAGCCCAGGGTTTCAAACCTGTGACCTCAGCATTTCAGGTTGACGCTTTATCTACTGCGCCACTACAGGTCAGGCCTCACATTTTATTTTCTTCATTTGATTTTGGTACCTTTCCCATTGTCTGAGTTTTGGTGCTAATCTTTATTTTCTTTCCAGAATCCTTAAAATATCTCCTAAGGGCAAAATAAAGTAGCCTTTACAAAACCAAAAACACATTAGGGAAATCAGAATATTCCCTGTTCCATTATCCAACTCTTTATTTATTATTATTATTATTTTTTTACAGAGGCAGAGAGAGAGTCAGAGTGAGGGATAGACAGGGACAGACAGACAGGTACGGAGAGAGATGAGAAGCATCAATCATTAGTTTTTCGTTGCGCACTGCGACACCTTAGTTGTTCATTAATTGCTTTCTCATATGTGCCTTGACTGTGGGCGTTCAGCAGACTGAGTAATCCCTTGCTTGAGCCAGCGACCTTGGGTCCAAGCTGGTGAATTTTTGCTCAAACCAGATGAGCCCACGCTCAAGCTGGCAACCTTGGGGTCTCGAACCTGGGTCTCGAACCTGGGTCTTCCGCATCCCAGTCTGACGCTCTATCCACTGCGCCACCGCCTGGTCAGGCCATTATCCAACTCTTAATGTGCATTCTCAGTTCTAACTCATAGTATAAATCATCTTAAGTTAGTTTTTTAGAAGAGTAGGTGAATACATTGAGTTCTAAGAACCTGAAAGTACACAGAAAAAGCAAATAATAAATAACCCTCATTGATTGATATTTAAAGCTGTTTAAATTAATCTCTTATGGTATTAAGATAACACAAGTTCATCTGCTTTTAGAGATCATTTTCTATTGTTTCATAAAATAAAGTAGGTCAGTTTTTAGTGTCTTGCTATAATGAATGTATACAACTTATGGAAAAATAAGGTGTGTATGTTGGTATACAAATTGAGAAGCAACCAGTCCTACTATTTAAATTACAATTTAAAAAATTAGAAAATGATAGTATGTTATAGATAAAAATACCATTTTTCCCCAAATGGTCTATAAAATAAATTTATATAGTCTTCAACAGTGTTTAAACTGAAAAAATTCTGTTCCCTGAAAAGTTTTTTTTGTTGTTGTTTTGGGGTTTTTGTATTTTTCTGAAGTTGGAAACGGGGAGGCAGTCAGACAGACTCCCGCATATGCCCAACTGGGATCCACCCGGCATGCCCACCAGGGGTGATGCTCTGCTCATCTGGGGCGTTGCTCTGTTACGACCAGAGCCATTCTAGTGCCTGAGGCAGAGGCCATGGAGCCATCCTCAGTGCCCGAGCCAACTTTGCTCCAGTGGAGCCTTGGCTGCAGGAGGGGAAGAGAGAGACGGAGGGGAAGAGAGAGACAGAGAGGAAGGAGAGGGGGAGGGGTGGAGAAGCAGATGGGCGCCTCTGTGTACCCTGGCCGGGAATTGAACCCGGGACTCCTGCACGCCAGGCCGATGC
The DNA here is from genome assembly GCF_036850765.1 of Saccopteryx bilineata. NCBI lineage: Eukaryota > Metazoa > Chordata > Mammalia > Chiroptera > Emballonuridae > Saccopteryx > Saccopteryx bilineata. Next base: position 377,939,304 of record NC_089491.1, read on the forward strand.
TCTACCACTGAGCCAACCGGCCAGGGCCCCTGAAAAGTTTTAATAGTTCTTGACAACAGGGTTTTGCCCCTATTAGAGTATGTACCTATGCATCCTCCTTATATTTCGGATGCGTCTTACCAAGTTGAAAGGGCAACCTTGCAAGGCATGTCCACGCTTCCTCTGCTTCCTCTACTTCCTTTGGAACTACTTCCAGCGACCTGTTTCCAAAGCTCAATCCACTCAGGTGGATTGCCCTAGCCCTTGGTCTTAGGCAATGGATACAGTTTTAAAGCATACAACTATCAACAAGGATCAGGCCCAAACTAAAACTACAAAAAAAATGGAAAAAAACAAGGAGGGGCAGTTAAATGCATACTGGCAAAATTTAAAAAAAAAAGAGCCACTAGGAAGAATGGACAAGTGACATTTGGGTCTGTGATAGTAATGCTCTGGCACTTCATTTGACTTTTGCCAAATACCAACTAATCTTAAAGTCTTTGGACAGTTAACAACTACTATACACCTAATATGAGTAAAAAAAAAAGTAGAGATCTGAAGGTTTAGAAGAGAGAGAAACCACACTCAGTTGGGGAAATTGGGAAAAGGATAGTACATTTAGGAAAACCTTAAAAGGCAGGTATATTTTGGATTAGTAATGAAGGTCAGTCTTCAGGGTAGAAAAAGTCATTTGTAGTGAGGGAAAATCAGAATGGGATGATAATGGAGTACATTCCTGAACAAGAGACAGTTTCAGTTGTTCAGCTGTGCTAGAATACAGGGCTCAGGAAAGGAAGAGATGGTACAAAAGGTGAATTACTGCCACATTGTGGCCAACTTTGAAGTGCGATGGAGTCTGTAGTTAGTACAGATAGGCAAGGCAGAGCCATCAAAGGTTTTTAAAGAAAAAACTAATCCGAGTTGTGCTTTAGGGATCAAATTATATGACAGCAAACAATTGTAGGCCTATGTTTAAGTATATCTTTGAAATATATATATATATAATAAAACAAATATACAACTAAGCAAGATAGAAGAGATTTAAAATAAGGAAGTTTAAATAGAAAAAAAGTAGGAAAGTAAGATATACCTGGATTAAAAAAAAAAAAAGCACAAACTCATCAGTATTGACCAAAACATAATTTAAAATATTTGAATTATATATTTTAACATTTTAAAAGAATGTGTTCCTTATGAAACAATTAATTTCCTTACCTAGTAATTGAGTTTAAAACTCATGTCCACACTAAAAGCTTTTTTCTCAGTACTTGCCTGATATGAATGAAATCATAACATGTCCTATCTTTCCCTTAAAAAGAATCTCTAAGAATAAGAAACCTTTTAGCATAGTTATGGTGTACATTGGACATCTGAACTACTTACAGTGCTAAACTACTATGTAATTTTAACAAGTGTAGTTAGAGTCATTTAGACCAGTGGTCCCCAACCCCTGGGCTGTGGACCGGTACCGGTCCGTGGGCCATTTGGTACCGGTCTGCAGAGAAAAAATAAATAACTTACATTATTTCCATTTTATTTATATTTAAGTCTGAATGATGTTTTATTTTAAAAAATAACCAGATTCCCTCTGTTACATCCGTCTAAGACTCACTCTTGACACTTGTCTCGGTCACATGATACATTTATCCGTCCCACCCTAAAGGCCGGTCTGTGAAAATATTTTCTGACATTAAACCGGTCCATGGCCCAAAAAAGGTTGGGGACCAATGATTTAGACCCCTCTGATCTTGTTCTTTTATATAAAATAAACCATAATATTATGGCAAAGAATGTGTGACCAAACAGGCTAATCACGGGATAAATAACGCTCAGTTTAAACCTAATTTTTGGTACTATAAACCCTTTGCACATTTTTTACTTTTGTGATTTTATTGATTTTAGGGAGAGGAGAGAAAAAGAGAAAGGGGGAGGAGGAGGGAGCATCAACTCATATAGTTGCTTCTTGTATGTGCCTTGACCAGGCGAGACCAGGGTTTTTGAATTGGTGACCTCAGTGTTCCAGGCTGATGCTTTATCCACTGCACCACCACAGGCCAGGCGGTCCTGTCAACCCTTAAAATTTTAGCATTTCATATACTTCAATCTGTCAACTTGAAAACTGGGAGCCAAGAAAAACAAACTGCAAAACTGAAAAGCTCAGTAAATTATATACTCTGACCTACAAAATGAATATAGTCATAGCGATACTAATTTGCATTTATATGATGCTTTATAGCAGCGGTTCTTAACCTGTGGGTCACGACCCCGGCGGGGGTCAAATGACCAAAACACAGGGGTCACCTAAAGCCATTGGAAAATACATATTTATTATACAATACATTTTTAAATAAAATATGTTGAGAACCGCTGCTTTATAGTTTACATAAAGCACATTTAGCACACTTTTGTTAACCATTTATTAAGTGCCTACTGTGTTATTAGGCAGCGTAGGAGCTGGAGCCATTCAGGTGTTCAGAGATCTAACTGGGGAGACAGACATGAAAATTGCAATCAAAATACAGTGTGATAAGGACAATTACAAAAGACAGCGTAGCACAATGGTTAAGAGCACAAATTCTGAAGCCAGAATGCCTGCGTTAAAAATGAATGCCGACTTTCAGCCCTGGCCAGTGCTGCAGTGGAAAAAGCATTGTTCAGAGGCCGAGGTTGACAGCTCTATCTAGGCGGCACCTGCTTGACCCAGGTCGCCAGTTCCAGCCCTGGTCAGAGCGTGTATAAGAAGCAATCAATGGGTACACAACTAAGTGAAACAATGAGTTGAGTTTCTCTCCCTCTCTCTATTCCCCTTCTTTACCCCCCCTCAAAAAAAAAAAATTCTGGCTTTCATTAGCTGGGAAGCCTTGGACACATTACTTAATTTCTCTATGCCTCATTTTCTGCATCTGTAAAATGGAGATAATAGTATCTACCTCATGGGGCTGTTTCCTGGGATTAAATGAGGTATACATAAATGTTTACAAGAGTCTTGAGCAACAGTGAGCTCTCTTGTGTTTCTTAAATAACCACCCTCACCCATACACATAATGTACAGTGGCAGTGTGGGAAAGGCCACTAACTGGTGTAAAAGGTGGTGAATGCGCCAAAGAAAGTTTCAAAGGTGAGACAAAGCTGGAGCTGGTCTCGAAGGACAAGCACAAGTCAGAGATGGAGAAGGGAGGTAGGCAAATTGCACACAAGAAACATTGTATGAAAAAAGACAGTAATAAAACTGCATAGGTTTTTGCTTCTTTTATTTAAGTGTCACTGCCCTACAATGACTTGGACTGTCGTTCCTTTTCCACAGCCAAGACTCAGTTTAGTAACTTTCCCATTGTCACCGCTGGCAAGAGATGAAGCAACGGCTAGAATTCTGGTTTTCTAACTTGTAGTCCCAATGGACTCACCATCCCCTGTTGACTAAACGTAAACAACAATTATCTTAAAAGATGCACTTAGGCCCTGAACAAAAAAATACCTACACAACACAAAGTAAAAATATAAATTTTCAGGCTAGTATTTAAAGGTCTAAGTTTTATCCTTAGCTGGTGGAATCGGCACCTTCCATCAGAATGCCCTGTAGTTTGTGTTTCACAGCAGCCACTCTGACAAACTACAGATTAAACATTTAAATTATATTTTAGTTCAATTTCTTGCAACAAAATTAAGTTTTCAGTGGATGAAACCTAAATAATTTTAAACTGAGTGTGTAAAGTGGAAGTTACAGATACAAAATTTACAGGAAAAAGAGGTAGGACCAGTAGCATGCTTATAAACGCCCTTCACTTCCACAGATGCTCACAGAATCAGCCTGGGACAACAGAAAAGCCACCAGTACTGACATGTAAAAGTCAACTTTCAACAAACAAAATCTCAAATCACATGTATCACTGGGCTATATTTTATTTTATTTTATTTTATTTTTTATTTTTTTATTTTATTTATTTTATTTTAATTTTATTATTTTGAGAGAGGAGAGAAAGAGAAAGGGGGGGAGGAGTGAGAAGTATCAACTTGCTGTTGTAGTTGCTCCCCATATGTGCCTTGACCGGGGCAAGCCCAGGGTTTCTCACTGGGGACCTCAGCGTTCCAGGTCAGTGCTGTCCACTGTGCCACCACAGGTCAGGCACTAGGCCATATTTTAGATAAACATTATAAGGTGTCCTCAGAGGCCTGTATTTTATAAATCACTGAAAAATATTAATTTAATGCAATCTCATTTAATAAAATGTAATGTCAAACAATTATTTTGAAGCAGTCCATCTAATCCATTATCTGTAAGAAATGGAATTAGAAATGCCTGTCACCTTCAGGTGTAGACAAAGCTTTTATAAAAATAAATTTTCACTGTAGTTTTTTTACACAGACATCTAAATGACACTGCCATTGTGTTTTCTCAGTAACATGCAACTGAAACTAGTACGTAAGGACAAAGGGGAGGTACTCCCCCTAGGCACTACTTAATTACCTTCCAGCATCAACAGCCTCACATTTCCATATAAGACAATAAAAACTAATGAGCATTACTCATCACACAGTTGGCTTAAGCAACTTTAACTTTTACCAGTAACCCCCTCAGGCCAAAGAAGAAATCAAATCCTAAGTAGGCTATATACTTCAGGACCTCATGATCACATGTATATTCAAATCATCTTTCTATTATTCAATTCCATTTACAAACATTATCAACAGAACATTAATTTCAGCAAAGGAGTTATTTTTTAATTTTTCACTGATTTGAGAGAGACAGATACAAGCATCAACTACATGTTCCACTAAGTTAAGTTGTTCCATTTAGTTGTGCATTCACTGGTTGCTTCTTGTATGTGCCCTGACCAGGGATCAAACTTGTGACCTAGATGCACCAGGACGACACTCTATTATCCACTGAAAACACCCGGCCAGGGCCAACAAAGGAGTTCTTTTTAAAAGAAGTGTAAGAGTTTTGTACTACTGTTAACTTTCTTATAAAATCTATAAATCCCTGACTACATGAATGCTCAAATAAAATTCAGTGCCCTTAAAAACCACCAGAAAAACATATCCACAATATACATAATCTTGGAAGGTTGCCTGATCAAAGGTTGTTTTACGAAATGCAATTACTTTAATGAACTAGTCCATTTTCAAAACGCTTTCATGGTAAGTACCTTGATAATTATTAATTGATATTCTGCCTGTTAACTTTGCTAAGAAAAATTGGAAACCTAAAAGGCCTTGAGAATCTTCTTTTTCTTAAACTCCTATAGGTAACAACTTAGGTCAGAACTGAGATCTCTTTATTGTAGGTATGGGTGTTCATATGGCTGCTATCTATAATGTAAGCCATTATGAGAGATCTATGAACATTTCAATTTGACTAGATCATTGGGAATGTGAATTAAAACCTCACTGAGAAAATAAAAATAACTGAGAAATGGCCTTATTACATTCTCATAAATTTAATTTTTAATTTATTTATTTATTTATTTTTTAACAGAGGCAGAGATAGACAGGGACAGACAGACAGGAACGGAGAGAGAGATGAGAAGCATCAATCATTAGTTTTTCGTTGCGCGTTGCGACTTCTTAGTTGTTCATTGATTGCTTTCTCATATATGCCTTGACCGTGGGCCTTCAGCAGACCGAGTAACCCCTTGCTGGAGCCAGCGACCTTGGGTCCAAGCTGGTGAGCTTTTGCTCAAGCCAGATGAGCCCGCGCTCAAGCTGGCGACCGCGGAGTCTCGAACCTGGGTCCTTCCGCATCCCAGTCCGACGCTCTATCCACTGCACCACCACCTGGTCAGGCACATTCTCATAAATTTAATAAAAAATAAAATCACAAATATTTTATTTTAGATGCATGAACAACATCAGGAAATGATGGGATTTAATTTATATATCTGACCTACCAAAGGGATGTTAGTATTTTCTCATTAACTCAATTTTTTTGACACTTCAAAAATTAATACTTGGAAAAAAGGTTTAACTGATCTAGTTCTAAACCAACAGGTATAAATAAATAGTCTAAGACAAAAATATTTGAAACCAGATGGAAAGGTCTAACTGAAACCATAACACACCCAAAACATGGCCAATAGAAAAAGACAAATTGCTAATATACCACCTGCCTTTTCTTTCCCATAAGTGTGTATGTTCCTCTCAGCAACAATTCTTCAACTTTGGAGCATCTTTGGAAACTACAAATCTTCTCCCCCAGAAAAGTGAACACACAGTCTTTGCATGCAATTTCAAGGAGTTTGCCCATTTCCAGAAATCTATCCATGGATCCCCTAAGGGTCCAAAAAACCCCAGTCTAAGTACTGTTACAGAGCAGATTTAACATTTTTGTATTTGTAATGTATACTTAGATTATGTTTGTAAATTGAATTTTTCTTTACCTCCTTTGCTTTTCTTCCTACCCCCTTTTTCTTCTAATCTCTCCAGCACATCTGTAGTCATTAATGAATTAACAGTTAAATGAAAGAACACTTATAAATTTGGAAATAAAATATCTTAGTGTGAACCCTAATATGTCACTTAACCAGGTAGTTCACCCTGGACAAGCCGATTAATCTCACTCAATCTCAGCGCGTTCCCTGTAAAGCTAGAACAACAGTACCCATGCACGTTTAATCTGACAACACAGGCCAAGTTCCCAGTACATGTGGATTTCAGTACTGGCTCGTTTCTCCTTCCTTTTTGAGATCTTTTAAAAAGAAGTTATAGATTACGAATGACAGAGCACAGATTTATGTAATTTTAGAGTTTGGTGTGCGCATTTTTCCATAGCAAACATGAGGTAGTGAAGATAAGAGAAAGGAAAGATTGTGAAGGAAAAGTAAGCTTCAAAAATGAAATAGGTTACAAGCAACCAAAGAAAGAATAAAACCAAACTTTTGTCAAATTAAAAATATATTCGTGTCGCCTGACCAGGTGGTAGCACAGTGGATAGAGTGTCAGACTGGGATGCAGAGGACCCAGATTCGAGACCCCCGAGGTCGCCAGCTTGAGTGTGGGCTCATCTGGTTTGAGCAAAGCTCACCAGCTTAGACCCAAGGTTGCTGGCTTAAGCAAGGAGTTACTCAGTCTGCTGTAGCCCCACGGTCAAGGCACATATGAGAAAGCAATCAATGAACAGCTAAGGTGTTGCAACAAAGAACTAATGATTGATGCTTCTCATCTCTCTCTGTTCCTGTCTGTCCCTTATCTATCCCTCTCTCTGGCTCTCTGGCTCTGTAAAAAATAAATAAATTAAATAAATAAATAAATAAATAAATTTCATGTTAAAGGATACTATCAAGAAAGTAAAGAGACAACTCACAGAATGGGAAAAAATGTTTGTAAATCATAGATCTGATAAAGGTCTAGTATCCAGAATATAATATAAGAACTCTTACAATTCAACAATAAAAAGACAAAGCACAATTTTAAAATGGGTAAAGCATTTGAATAGACATTTCTCAAAAAAAAAAAAAAGGTATACAAATGACCAATATGTACAGGAAAAAAAATGCTTAATATCTTTTGTCACTAGAAAAATGCAAATCAAAATCACAGTAAGATACTACTTCATAGCTACTAGGATGGCTATAATAAAAAGTTGGAAAGTAGCAAGTGTTGGCTGGGATGTGGAGAAATTGGAAGCCTCACACATTATTGATGGGAATATAAACTAGTACAGCCACTTTTGAAAACAGTTTGGCACTTCCTCAAGATGTTTTTAACATAGAGTTATCATATGACCCAGCAATTCCACTCCTAGGTATGTACTCAAGAGAACTGAAAATATATGTTCAAACAAAAACTTATGTATAAATGTTCACAGCAGCATAATAACCAAAAGGTGGAAACAATCCAAATATACCCCAACTGATGAATGCATAAATAAAGCTATATCCACACAATGAAATACTATTAGTCATAAAAAGGAATAAAGCTCTGATACCCGGTACAGCATAGATGATCCTGAAAATGTTATGTTAAGCAAAAGAAGCCAGACACAAAAGGCTACACGTTGAATGATGCTATTTATGTGAAATGACCAGAATAAGCAACTCTATGGAGACAGAAAGTAAATCAGTGATTGATAGGAGCTGGGGGTAGGGAGGAGCAGGGATGGGTTCCAGATTTCATTTTGGAGTGATGAAAATGTTTTGGAAATAGGTATTGGTAATGGCTGCATAGCCTTCTGAATATACTAAAAACCAATGAATGGAACACTTTAGAATGGTAAATTACATGGCAGATGAATTATATGTCAATAAAAAATAATAAATAAACAAAATAAAATAGACTACCTGGGTATTAATAGTCCAAAGGTGGTCAAAACACTAAGATTATCTGAAAACAGTAATATTTTACGTAAAAATGACACTACTGATTCACTGGACAGGCCATAAGCCACAGACTGGCTCTAACAGCCGTGATGCAGAGAGCGAGTGGAAACAGGATCCGCACAGTGCTGAGTCAGGGCTCTGGACGGCCCCCTCGGGGCTCTTCCACACCGCTGGGCAGAAGACCTCACCTTTCGAGTCCTCAGTCTTCTCCACTGTACAGTTAAGGGATTGCCTTCTACCACTGACATGTACTGTTTGTACTGATGCTTTGTTTCCATTCGCTTGCCTAATTCATCTGGTTGCCTGCTGCCACACAGTAATTCCCACTCAGTCCACATTGAGGCCTATCATGTATGCCCTCCTCTACCCATCCCTACCCCCTGCCATGTTCCCATGGGGCATTGTTTTAAAAATTGTAGGACTTTGCATTCAGGCCATACTTTTTAACACTTTACTAACCAAATATAAAAAAAATAGCCTATGAACTTTTTGGTTAGACTGTACAGTTTTGCTATAATTTCCATTTGACTTTTCAAACACAAAAATTAGCTTACGAATGCCTGGATGGGGACACCTGGGTTAAAGGGCTATACTATCTACAGTTTGGTTTTTTTTGTTTGTTTTTTTTTTGTATTTTTCTGAAGCTGGAAACGGGGAGAGACAGTCAGACAGACTCCCGCATGCGCCCGACCGGGATCCACCCGGCACGCCCACCAGGAGCGATGCTCTGCCCCTCCGGGGCGTCGCTCTGCCTCGACCAGAGCCACTCTAGCGCCTGGGGCAGAGGCCAAGGAGCCATCCCCAGCGCCCGGGCCATCTTTACTCCAATGGAGCCTTGGCTGCGGGAGGGGAAGAGAGAGACAGAGAGGAAGGAGGGGTGGGGGTGGAGAAGCAAATGGGCGCTTCTCCTGTGTGCCCTGGCGGGGAATCGAACCCGGGTCCCCCACATGCCAGGCCGACGCTCTACCGCTGAGCCAACCGGCCAGGGCCTTATCTACAGTTTTGAAATAAGTATGACACTAAACGGGACTGAGACCACAACCTAACCATTGTATAAATAAGTTTTTCCAAAGACAACACTGGTCTACCACACTTTCTCAGGGTGGAGAGAGACATAACCACACTTAACACTGTTCCTTGGATGATTCTATTCAGTTCTCTGCCTTCATCAGAAAGCATGTAAGGCAATCTGCCAGACAGGACATTAAGGAAATCTACGAAGCCTCAGATACACTGCTACCTTTGCTTTTTTAAAATTGAATTTTATTGGGGTGACACTGATTAACATAATAAACCGTAATTATATCAAAATATATCATTAAAATATAATTAAACCAAATTAAAATGTAATTAAACCAAAAATATAAAAATAACATAAAACATAATTATACAGGTTTCACGGGCCCAATTCTATAACATATCTCTGTACACCATATTGTGTTCCTTCCCGCCAGTCAGCCTTCTTCCATCACCATTTATCCCTCTATACCTCCTCCACCTCCCACCTTTACTTTTTAAAATTTTTTATTTATTCATTTTAGAAAGGAATGAGGGAGAGAGAGAGAGAGAGAGAGAGAGAAGAGAGAGACAGAGAGAGAGAAGGGGGAGGAGCAGGAAGCATCAACTCCCATATGTGCCTTGACCAGGCAAGCCCAGGGTTTCGAACCGGCAACCTCAGCATTTCCAGGTCAATGCTTTATCCTCTACGCCACCACAGGTCAAGCCCACCTTTGCTTTTTTAACAGCCTCTTAGAAAAACAACAACACGAGTTATAGGCTGAGTGAAACAAAACCAGGTAACAATGCCACGACTATGTCAAAATTCAAGGCAAAAGTGTCCAACTACTGTGTAAGTGGCAAAAAGCACAGCTTATATACAAGTTCTATGTTGGATGTTGGCAAACTCACCAGATGGCTCCTCCCACCCTGTTGAGAACTACAACTGAATATAAAGAGGCTCATTGCTGGGGTTTGGGTTGCTACTCTAATCACAGTGAGTTATGGTTAATGAACCTTCACAAGATGGTTAGTACATCAGTCTTTGTTTTTTGTTTCGTTTTTTTAAGAATATATATATATATATATTGCCTGACCCGTGGTGGCACAGTGGATAGCTTCAAGCTGGAATGCTGAGGTTGCTGATTCAAAACCCTGGGCTTGCCCAGTGAAGGCACATACAGGAAGCAACTACTATGAGCTGATGCTTCCCACTCCTCCCCCTCTTACTCTCTCTCTAAAATCAATAAACAAAATCTTAAATGAAAAGAGTATTTTTTAAATGGATTGATTTTAAAGACAGAGAGAGAGAGACATATTCATTTGTTCCACTTGGTTGTGCACTCATTGGTTGCTTCTTGTATGTACCCTGACTAGGAATTGAACTCACAACCTTGGTATTTTAGGACTACTGTCTAATCGAGTGAACAAGTTGGCCAGGGCTAGGACATCAGTCGGAAATGATGGGACTGCTGAAACTGCTGCTACTCAAACACAGGGGTTTATTTGTGAATGCCCAGACCTCCTTTTTTCATCTAAAGAAAGAAATCTATTTTTTTTTTTTTTTTTTTGTATTTTTCTGAAGCTAGAAACGGGGAGAGACAGTCAGACAGACTCCCGCATGCGCCCAACCGGGATCCACCCGGCACGCCCACCAGGGGTGAGGCTCTGCCACGACCAGAGCCACTCTAGCGCCTGGGGCAGAGGCCAAGGAGCCATCCCCAGCGCCCGGGCCATCTTTGCTCCAATGGAGCCTTGGCTGCGGGAGGGGAAGAGAGAGACAGAGAGGAAGAAGGGGGGTGGGGTGGAGAAGCAAATGGGCGCTTCTCCTATGTGCCCTGGCCGGGAATCAAACCCAGGTCCCCCGCACGCCAGGCTGACGCTCTACCACTGAGCCAACCGGCCAGGGCCGAAAGAAATCTATTTTTAATTTTTTCTTATTATAAGGGTGAAGTGTATAGGTTAAAAGGGGTTATACACTAAGCATTCTCTGTCCAATTCCCACACTCTCCTCTTCATTCACAAGCTTTGACTATCACCTATGTGCAACATATCAAGGAGTCTAATCTAAGAAGATACTTATTTATATATATCTTCAAATGTTTATTATATTGGCCCTAACCCTCAGGAGCTTAAAATCTGTTTGGGGAGCAAAAACCCCACCACACACACACCCACATACAGAGTCATAGTTGTCAAATAAAACAAATGGTATTTTTGAAAAAGGTGCCATATAATTTAAAAGGACAGAAAGATGTAGCGCGAGTAGGCTGAGGAAGACCCCGTGCAGAGCATGAGATCGGAGCTAGGTCCTGAGGAACGGGAGGGACCTGAAAAGGCAGAGGGCAATCAAGACAGGTGGAAGAGGCTGTGAGTCAAGCTGTCACCATGAATAAGCACACTGCATTCAGGGGGTGATGAAGGTACAGGCTAGCCAAAGAAATCTTACAGGGGATTAGCAGGTGATAAGGTTATTAACATAAAGAGTAGGGACAAAAAACAGAGGTTTTGATTGGACGGCTGAGAAACTATGAATCACCAGAAGTGATAGAGCCAAAAAATGAGAAATCAACAGTTTTATCATTAGATATAAAACATAAAGAAAGAAAAGGATCAGATGATTTAGACAATTTAAGTTCCCATCTTTATATCTAATAGTAAAACACAGGTGGGAGAGGCAAGAAGGCACATTTTTTTTTATTACTGTTAAAACAATGAGTCTCAAATTCAAAGATAGTATCTAACTCTATCTTTTGCACAGTGTCTAGATAAGTTTTTCACTAAGTACAGCTAAGATTCCTTTACAATGACAACCAATGCCAAAATACCTGTATTAAGTCCAAACCTGCTTCAAGATTAGACCCCTCATCTTACCTTTCTAAACTCATTTCCCGGCTCCTCCCTCCATAAATCCTATACACCTGCCTCAGGGTCTCCTCAGTGTTCCCTGAGCATGCCACAGAATCTCCGTGCCAGTCATGAGTGTATGCAGCCCCTTCAGCCCTCGTTTCCTTCCCTAACAACTGAGTCTCACTAATCTCTCAATATGCAGTTCAATACCCACTTACTTTCAGAAATTCCCCAGCCCCTAGCACTTCTCCTCTCCACAGCTTCTGCCTCTATTATACCTTATTTCCTTCATATGAATACTGTTTATAAGTCCACATTCCCATTGCCAGTCATTGGTTTATAAGTGGGCCCCATGACCACACTTTGGACAGTAAGATTTAAGTGGAAGTCAGCTGGGAGACTTCTGAGAAAGATTTCCAAACTCTTAAAAAGCATAAGAAAGCAATAATCACCACCTTCTGCTGGATGTTACCTTGCCTGGAAATGCTTCCTGGAGCCATGGTACCCATCTTGCATCCCATGATGCAACTGGTCAAAGGGCAAAGCAGACATGTCCAACATGACAGAGTAGAAGGTGGAAAGAACACAGTCCTAATGATGTTGCTAAACAACAGATTTAAAGCAATCTTAGAATGAGGTAACTCGTTACTTATAGTGATAAATTATCATTTTCAAATTATTTTGAATTGGATTTTTTATCATTTGAAGCCCAAAGCACCCTAATTTCCAAAGTCACCTCATGTTTGAGGTGCAAATCTGACATCTAAGTTCAGATGTCAAGTAGTCAATTGGACATAAGAAGAATGTAAATTTGAGGGCTGGGCAGACAGAATAAATAGTGAAAAGAAAGCTTTAGCACATTCTAAGGGCAGGGAGAAGGAGGCAACAAAAAAAGGGAGAAAGAATGAACTTTGAGATAAACTAAAAACACTAAACTGCAGTGCTAAGAGATCTTTTAAAAAGAGATAGCTTTTGGCCTGACCTGTGGTGGCGCAATGCATGGAGTGTCGACCTAGAAATGCTGAGGTCCCCGGTTCGAGACCCTGGGCTTGCCTGGTCAGGGCACATATGGGAGTTGATGCTTCCAGCTCCTCCCCCTTCTCTCTCTTCCCCTCTCTCTCTCCTTTCTAAAATGAATAAAAAAAATAAATAAATAAAAAAAGAGATAGCTTTTATTTATTTTTTTTATTTAATATTTTTTTCAGCGAGCGAAAGGGAGAGACAGAGACAGAAAGGGAGAGAGATAAGAAGCATCAACTTATAGTTGCATCACTTTAGTTGTTCATTGATTGATTCTCATACGTGCCTTGACTGGGGGGCTTCAGCTGCGCCAGTGACCCCTTGCTCAAGCCAGCAACCTTGGGCTTCAAGCCAGTGAGTGACCATGCAATCATATCAATGAGCTCATGCTCAAGTCGGCGACCCCAAACTCATGCTGGCAAGCCGGTGCTTAAGCTGGTGACCTTAGGGTTTCAAACCTGGGACTTCAGCATCCCAGGTCAATGCTCTCTCTATCCACCAGTCAGGCAAGTAAGAGATTTAAAATTCTTTCAAGAAAGAATTGGTCAACTCTATCACATGGTGCTAAAACACTAGGTAAGAGAAAAGTAACCACTGAATTTATTGACTGAATCATTCCATAACATGAAGAGCCCCTTGTCCTTCCAGAAGACTTCTCCCTGGAAAAACAGCAGTCCTAAGTATGATGACTAAAGGATCAGACTTGGGCTGAGTTCTGGAGCTATCATTCACCAGCTGTGGGGCTGGCTACTCAACCAGCAGGCTGTAGTGTGATGAGGAGGGAATGGAAGCCGAGGAACAGAAGCTGGAGTGGGACTCGAAACAGAGAAAAGATTTGAGTATGATTTTTAAAGATGGGTGAGACTTGAATGTGTATTAATGCTGATGCAGACTGCCTGCCTAAGAGAACTCCATTACAATAAACATTTTGGAATTTAATTATAGTAGGAGCTTACTTCATTAAGCTTTTAAAATTGTATACAGAAGAAAAGGTATGATAAAGGCACAATCATAAGCTCCACATCATTTCAGAACATACCAACCAAAAGAAAAAAAGATATATTACAAAAAGTAGTAATAGTAAATGAAAAGTGCCTAATTTTTTCTTGGTTATACTATAAAGATGATTCCAATATTAAAACACAAACTCAAAGTACTAAACCACAAAAGCCCAGATACTTTAAAAGCCAAGGAAATCTGTAATATAGCTACCTAAAACCATTTGGAATACCCTTCTAAAACACTTTCGGTCATCAATACGTTCTCAAATCTGAAGTATTTTTCCCCTTAAGTGTTATTGAAAAATACGCTGCCTGGAGATAAAGCTTTCTATAAATTTGTGTACAACAACCACTTAAGAAAATATAAAAACATTTTTATGTTCACTTCAGGAAATCCTAAAATTTAAAACCACTCCAAATTAGAATATTACCACTTCAAAGAAAAGGGGATAATTTCAAAGTCAAGACCAAAACAGCTTTTGATACAAACCACGCATGTTGCAGAAACAGTAACCTAGTTTCATTTTGAGTATTGTGTTTGTTGCCCTCAAGGGATCTGCAACTTTCAAGCAAGATTTTATTCATTAAATGCCAGATAGCAGGTAAAGCAAAGGGAGGGGTGTAAATACATCTTCATGTGCTACAGCACATTTCAACTTTTCAGTTTAAGGGAAGAAAAGCACACTCCCTATGAACACACACACAAATACATGTATCATACTGACAAGCACCTGTTAGTTATTGTGACATAATACTAAAATATTAACTCAAGTCTAAACTAAAGAACATTTAGTAATTTAACTATCTGCTTGTAAGGACAAAAAAAAACCCCTCAGCATCACACAAAATCATTCTTGGTTACTTGCTTTCTGGCACAATTTGTCAGTAATAACAAGCAGGGGAAGCCAATAGAATACATTCAAATAGACCTTTTTTTTTCAAATAAAATTAACTACCTTTTCCTAAAATATGGTTCTCTATATTGATTTGTGAATGACAGTACGTTTCAGTAAGGCAAAACCCCCAAACAATCATATTTCTGAACAAACAACCTGTTTCAAAACACTATCGCTCCATAAACTCCAGAGAAGTCACTTTTAGGATATAAAATAATTTGTAATAATATACACTCTAGACATTTATATTTTACCTGCACTAGGATGTCTAAGAAATGACCCTATGAACAGCAAAGGCACTGAGCCCAAAAGGAAGTGAGCAGACTCCTGGCTTGTAGACAAATGAGCAGGTGAAAAAAATGTCTATGTCGGGAGATGAATTTTATACAATGCTTTAAAATTTTTTTTATTGAGCCTGACTGGTGGTGGTGCAGTACATAGAGCATTGACCTGGGACACTGAGGTCCCAGGTTCAAAACCCCAAGGTTGCTGGCTTGAGTACATAGCTGACAGCTTGAGTGTGGGATCACTGACATAATCTCACGGTTGCTGACTTGAGCCCAAGGTTGCTGGTTTGAGCAAGGGATCACTGGCTCGGCTAAAGCCCCCTGGTCAAAGCATCTATAAGAAACAATCAATGAACAACTAAAGTGCCACAACTATGAGTCAATCCTTCTTATCTCTCTCCTGTCTCTCACTTAAAAAAAATTATTGAACTTATTAGTGACATTGGTTAAAATTATATAGGTTTCAGGTGTACAACTCTATAACACATCATCTGTGTTCACCATCCAAAGTCAGTCTCCTTCCATCAACATTTACTCCCTGTTCACCCTCTTCCACCCCACCCTCTACGTCTGGCAATCACCATACTGCTGTCTGTGTCTGGGCGTTTGTTCTTGCTTAATTCGTTCACATTTTTCACCCAGCCCTCCAACTTCCCTCCACTCTGACAGCTGTCAGTTTGTTCTCTGTCTCTATGAGTCTGTTTCTATTTTGTTGGTTAGTTTATTTTGTTCATTAGATTCCACATGTAAGTGAAATCACATGGTGTCTGTCTTTCTCTGGCTGGCCTACTTCACCTACCATAACACTCTCCAGGTCCATCCATGCTGTCATAAAACACAAGATTTCCTTCTTTACGACCAAGCAGCACTCCATTGTGTAAATGTACCACAGCTTTTTCTTTATCCACTCTTCTACCAATAGGCACAAAGCCTTTATTGGTTTCTATAGTCTTGGAATAAAGTACAACTCCTTAGCAAAACATTAAGAAAGCCCTGTATCATCCGAGCCCAACTGAGTTTTCAGTCCTGGCTCCCAAAGTCCTCCTCTCCCAACCAACATCCTCATGCTATTTCTTAAATGCACTTTGACTTTTTCCATCACTGAACCTTTGATTGTCACTTTTTCCTTCTACCTGTAACACCGCTGCCACCCCCCACAAACGATTATAAAATTCTAACCCTCTTTCAAGACCTAACTCAAATGTATCTTCCTGAAGCTTTTCTTAACCACTATTTCTGTTTCCTAGAATACTTAAGGGGATTTCTTTCTTTAAAAAAAAAAGATGTGGTATGCTAATGGAAGGAACACTCAAGAGTTCCATTTAAGATGGGAGGAAAGTGATTTTTAAAATCCGTATCTACTTGATGTTGCCAATTTCTTCCTCCTCTTCCTAAACTGTTTCAAGGAATGATTCAAATTAATACAGTAAGTTTGGATGCCAAGGTTTACCTCAGAAGGGATTCTCTGTAGCAAATATGGAGTAAAAGATACCCAAGCTCTACCCTATCTATGATGGTATTATTCCTCAAGACCAGCACCTTTTTCTTCAAGAACCACTTAATATTTAAATTTTCTCAGAGGCAGACCTTACAAACAGAGAAACCTGGCATAGTAGGCTGACTGTTACTTTCAAGGAACAGACAAGTTAATTTCCTATTAAACAAAAGGTGGCTATTTTCCATGTGCTCCTGACAATAGGGACTTGTAACTGTACTGAAAAGGGTACCACTGTGCAGGAGCTATACTCATTGATACTATAAATCATGTTTCTACACGGAATACAGAAAGGGAGGGGGAAAACGTCTTCTGTGCTATCTTAAAATGGCCTTGGGCAGAACTGTCTGTAAATGTCAGAGATAACTTTCAAAGATATTAATGTCAAAGGTAACTTTGTTTAAACAAATACAGAGATCCAGATACATTATATAAGGTACATACATAGGTACGACTAAAATTAATCTATGAGCAGATATTCAAGCTTATTTAAGTAGAGTTTAAAAGCTTGATTTAAGATGTTTCCAAATAGAAAAAGAGTATTAGTTGCAAAACTAGTGAAATCTGAACCAAATCTGGAGTTAAGTTGATGTATCAGTGTTGGTTTCTTAATTTATGTAAGATTTTTATTTATATATATTTATTTTTTTTATTTAGAAGCGGGAGGCAGACCAGGCGGTGGCGCAGTGGATAGAGTGTCGGACTAGGATGCAGAGGACCCAGGTTTGAGACCTCGAGGTCGCCAGCTTGAGCACGGGCTCATCTGGTTTGAGCAAAGCTCATCAGCTTGGACCCAGGATCGCTGGCTCAAGCAAGGGGTTACTCGGTCTGCTGTAGCTCCACGGTCAAGGCACATATGAGAAAGCAATCAATGAACAACTAAGGTGTCGCAACGAAAAATTAATGATTGATGCTTCTCATCTCTCTCCGTTCCTGTCTGTCCCTATCTCTCTCTCTGACTCTCTCTCTGAAATAAATGAATGAATGAAGTGAGAGGCAGAGAGACAGACTCCAGAATGCACCCCGACCAAGATCCACCCTGCAAGCCCACTACCAGGCAGTGCTTTGCACATCTGTGGCCATTGCTCTGTCGTTTAGCAACCAAGCTATTTTAGCACCTGAGACAAGGCCTTGGTGCCATCCTCTGCATCTGGGCCAAATTGCTTGAATGAGCCATGGCTGCCAGGAGGAGAGGAGAGAGAGGGAGAGAAAAAGGGAAGGTGTGGAGCAGATGGTTGCCTCTCTTGTGAGCTCTGACTGGAAATCGAACTTGGCACTTTCACATGCCAAGCCGACACTCTACCACTGAGCCAACCAGCCAGGGTGTAAGATTTTAACAATAAGGGAAACTATATGAGGGAGACATAGGTAATCTCTTTGCAAATTTCCTATAAATCTTAAATGATTACAAAATTTAAATTAAAAAATATTTTAGCCTGACCAGGTGGTGGTGCAGTGGATAGAGCATCAGACTGGGACACGGAGGACCCAGGTTCGAGACCCCGAGGTTGTCAGCTTGAGTGCAGGCTCATCGGGTTTGAGCAAGGCTCACCAGCTTGAGCCCAAGGTCGCTGGCTTGAGCAAGGGGTCACTCGGTCTGCTGTAGCCCCCCCCACCCCCGTCAAGGCACATATGAGAAATCAATCAATGAGCAACTAAGGAACCGCAACAAAGAATTGATGTTTCTTATCTCTCTCTCTTCTCTCTTCCTGTCTGTCTGTTCCTCTCTCTCTCTCTCTCTGCCACAAAAAAAAAAAAAAAAAAAAAAAAATTAACGAGAACTTATTGGAATAACACAAACTGAGTTATAATCACTTTAGTTAAAAGATTTTCTTTAAATTAAAAAAGCAGCCTGACAGGTGATGACACAGTGGATAGAGCATTGACCTGAGACGCTGAGGTCCCAGGTTCGAAACCCTGAGGTCGCCAGCTAGAGTGTGGGCTCATCAGCGTGAGCACAGGATCACTGGATTGAGCTCAAAGGTCAGTGACTTGGGCCCAAGGTCGCTGGCTTGAGCAAGGGATCACTGGCTCAGCTGAAGTTTTGGTCAAGGCAATATGAGAAGCAATCAGTGAACAACTAAAGTGCCGCAACTACAAGCTGATGCTTCTCATCTCTCTTCCTTCCTGTCTGTATCTCTCTCTCCCCCTAAAAAATAAAAATAAAAAAGCAGGTTGCTTAATTAGTTTATTTTTCTCAAAAGTGAGATATTTAAAAACTGACTTTGTTTAAGCTTTGATATTTTCAAACATTCTCAGATTTACTTGGTAAAGACTGTCAATTAGCAAATGAGCTAGATTTTTCAGCGGGATCCATGTATAAACATGTGCAGATATGTTTTATGGCTTAAATCTCAAATTGGCTAATGCCAAGATAACCTGACTGACTTATGATATTAACTGGCATGGCCACCTGCAGATCATAATGCTATATGAATATGTAATAACCTTCTTTAGAGCTGTTCAGCACTATTTTCCTAAGTGTAAAGTGTGGATATTTTTGGACCCAACCATCAAAGAAGAGAATAACTCAGAAGATTATGCCCTAAGTATAAAAAGATGGGTATATAAGGGCATTCATTATAGCACTGTTTATTATTTATTTATTTATTTGGGGAAAACTAAAAATCTTTTTATTAAAAAAATTCTTTTTTTTATTAAGTGAGAGGCAGGGAAGCAGAGAGACTCCTACATGCGCCCTAATTGGGATCCACCCGGCAAGCCCCCTACTGGGCAATGCCCTGCCCATTTGGGGTCATTGCTCCACTGCTCAGCAACCAAGCTATCAATATTTTAGCACCTGAGGCGAGGCTATAAAGCCATCCTCAGCACTTGGGGTCAACTTGCTTGAACCAATCAAGCTATGGTTGCAGGAGAGAGAGAGAGAGAGAGAGAGAGAGAGAGAGAGAGAAAGAAAGGGGAGTGGGAGGGATGGAGAAGCAGATGGTCGCTTTTCCTGAACAATCTTTTTTTTTTTTCCCAGAGACAGAGAGTCAGAGAGAGAAACAGACAGGGACAGACAGACAGGAACGGAGAGATGAGAAGTATCAATCATTAGTTTTTCGTTGCACATTGCGACACCTTAGTTGTTCATTGATTGCTTTCTCATATGTGCCTTGACCACGGGCCTTCAGCAAACCAAGTAACCCCTTGCTGGAGCCAGCGACCTTGGGTCCAAGCTGGTGAGCTTTTGTTCCAACCAGATGAGCCCGCGCTCAAGCTGGCGACCTCGGGGTCTCAAACCTGGGTCCTCAGCATCCCAGTCCGACGCTCTATCCACTGCGCCACTGCCTGGTCAGGCCCTGAACAATCTTTTTAGAATAACAGGTATCCCTCCATTAACTAAAAAATCTTTGCTTTCATTTTTGATGAAAGCAACATTTTCATTTTGTTTTACATGACAAAGTAAAACAAATGTAATCATTGTCTTTTTCTTCCAAGTCCTTAAAGAGATTACTATCTAGCACTGTTTATTATAACAAAAAATTTAAAACATTATATAAATAGTGGTATATATAGACAATACCATCTAAATTATGATATAGATTTACATGAACTGACAAAGAAATATGTCCACATGAAACATAGAGACTAAAGAACATGTGCAAACAGGATGATACACTCTTGTAACATGAGACCATGTACATACATGTATGTATATGTACACTCGAGAAAAATCTCAGGATAAGCATGTATAATATTTTAGAAAAATAATAAAGCTATTCTTTTTTAAATGCTACACAGATACAATCTGTCTCACACTTAATCAAATAAAACATTAAGGATAAGTACTGAAATATGTAATTTAAAAAAAGTGATCACTGCCCTGGCCAGATGGCTCCAGAGATCGTGGGTCCAACCCTTGGTTGGGGCATGTATGAGAAGCAATCAGTGTGTACAAACAACTAAATGGAACTAAAGAAATATCAAGTGGATCCTCCCCCTCCCTCTCACCCTTCTCACTTCTCTTTCTCTCAAATCAATGGAAAAAAATTTTAAAGTAACCATCTATTCATGGCAAAATAATGGCAAAATATTTGTTATTAAACTTACTGTAAACTATAACCCTAGAAAGCTAAACAATAGTTATGTTATAAAAACACCAAGCCCCAGCCAAGTAGCTCAGTTGGATAGAGCATTGTCCCAATATGCCACGGTTGTCCCGTCAGGGCACATACTGAATCAACCGATGAATAAGTAAATAAGTGGAACAACAAATCTATGTTTCTCTTTCTCCTCTCCCTTGCTATCTTAAAATCAGTAAATAATAAAAAATGTTTTTAAATCAGACATTAGTCAGCCTATAGTTTGTCAATGTTAACTACAACACTAGCTATATAATTGTAGATACAGATATGACACACACCATCACAATATTATGTTTAGCTGCAAAGGACAAATTAGAGCTATAAATTGTTATTTCATATAAATTCTATATATAATTAATTATGTACACTGCTATAGTATTTGTCCTTTAGCTGAGAAGATCGGTCGATACAGTATTTTTGCACAAGATTAACATAAATCTGTCCTCTTGCTAAGGATCTTTCCCTATCAATGAATTTGGGAGCTACAAGAGAACTTACAACTCATTCAATATTCTCTGTTATATAAGAGGTATAAAAACCAAGAGGCTCAGGAAAGTTAATGGCTCCTCTAAGGTCAATAGCTAGGTCACGGCAGAGCTGGGCCTACCACCCAGATTCTGGTCTTAAAACTCAAAATGAATTGTTCCTATTTACCTATTAGAATGGCTGTAAGAAAAAAATATTGACAATTTCAAGTGTTGATAACTGGAACTTTCATGTTTTTGGTGGGAACACCAAAGAGCACACTCATTGTGGAAAAATTCGGCAGTTTCTTATACAGTTAAACATATATGCCATATGATCCAGCAGCTCCACTTGTAGGTATTTACTCTAGAGAAATAAGAACACTTTCACCCCAAACCCTGGTCATGAATGTTTATAGTGTCTGTGTTCATAATCACCAAAATCTGGAAACAATCCAAATGTCCTTCAACTGGTACATGGAAAAGCAGTGTGTGGTATGGCCACACATGGAACGTCACTTGGCAATAAAAAGGTATAAGCTGCTGATATATGCAAACACTTATCTAAATCTCAATGGCATTAAATGAGTAAAAAAGTTAGTCTCAAGCCCAACCTGTGGTGTCACAGTTAAGGCGTCAACCTGGAATGCTGAGGTTGCTGGTTCAACACCAGGCTTGCCTGGTCAAGGCACATGAAAAGCAACTGTGAGTTGGTGTTTCCTGTTCCTCTCTCCCCCTGCCTTTCTCTCTCCTGTCTCTAAAATCAATCAATAAAATTATTTTTTAATTATAATAAAATGTTATTAATTATAATGAAAAAGTTGTTAGTCTCAAAAGGTCACATTCTGTATGGTGTCATTCATATAACAGTCCCCAAAAGACAAAACTATAGTGATGGACAATGGTTGCCAAGGGTGGTGGGTAGGGCAAACTCAGGGCTTCAAACCTGGGACCTCAGCGTCCCAGGTCGGTGTTCTATCCACTGTGCCACCACTGGTCAGGCACTTTCTATATACTTATTAATCCTCTCAGCTCTGCCTAACTTAATAAATTGGTAGACAGTGTTTGTATGCACACCCAAACTAAGCAATCGTAAGTGTACTATCTCTTAGAAGATCATAATTTAAATGCTAAGACAAAATGAGGATCCAATCATAATCTTTCTC
Organism: Saccopteryx bilineata; assembly: GCF_036850765.1. Taxonomy (NCBI): domain Eukaryota; kingdom Metazoa; phylum Chordata; class Mammalia; order Chiroptera; family Emballonuridae; genus Saccopteryx; species Saccopteryx bilineata. The sequence goes on from NC_089491.1 coordinate 377,961,861, forward strand.
GAGTTTTAGGTCTTTAAGGATTATTCCACTATATGGCATAAGGAAGGTCATAAATATCATGCTTTCTTCACGCCACATTTCTTAGCTTTCTACTTCAAACTCATACTTTTTTTTTTTTTTTTTGTATTTTTCTGAAGCTGGAAATGGGGAGAGACAGACAGACTCCCGCATGCGCCTGACCGGGATCCACCTGGCACGCCCACCAGAGGGCGTCGCTCTGCCCACCAGGGGGCAATGCTCTGCCCCTCCAGGGCCTCGCTCTGTTGCAACCAGAGCCACTCTAGCGCCTGGGGCAGAGGCCAAGGAGCCACCCCCAGCGCCCGGGCCATCTTTGCTCCAATGGAGCCTCGCTGCAGGAGGGGAAGAGAGAGACAGAGAGGAAGGAGAGGGGGAGGGGTGGAAAAGCAGATAGGCGCTTCTCCTGTGTGCCCTGGCCGGGAATCGAACCCAGGACTTCTGCACGCCAGGCCGACGCTCCACCACTGAGCCAACCGGCCAGGGCCAAACTCATACTTCTAAGCATAGATTATTATAATTTTATCACTCCTATCTAGTAATAATTTGCTTAACATCTACATCAAGAAAATACTTTTTGTTAAGCACTATATAGGCCAATGATTTTCAAGCTGCCTGTCCCAACCCAGTTTTTAAAAATGAAATAGAATAATAACAAAAAAAGATTGCATCACAGACACTAAGGGTTAAGTTCTATTTCAGATTTGAGTAGGGTATGAATGTGAGTGATTACATGTCGGCACATATGCAGTGCTTCTTATTGTGGATCGCAGTAAAAAGTTGAGAAATAGTACTCTCGGGAACTGAACAACAGTTCTAGATTTAGAACAATCCAGGCCTGCAACAGTTGATGTTTGTAGACATATCTTTTATCGCTCAATGTACCACCTGGCCTTAAGAGACGAAAGTCATCTTTAAAGAAACGAAAAAACCTAACTTTCCATTTGAGGTGACGAAAATGTTGAGGAGATTGGAAGGCAGAAAAAACTCTTTTGGATTCTGTGATGATACCTGACAAGTTAGAAGAGATGCAGAGATCCATATATTCTTTATCATATCATGACAGGAAAAAATTACCATTGGAAACTAGACCACTTTTCCACTATGCATGCATTTTCCAAATCTAAGTTAAACATTTCCTCACTTAACAATATTGAGGGTTTTTTAGGTTACCATATTATATAAACTTAAAAAAGAGTTTATGCCAAACAGCCATAAAAGAAAAATGTATCTTTTTTTTAAAAAAAATTACACCCTAACAATCTTTGCTGGTAATATATACAGACAATTCTTTTCTCTTCATGAATAACCTTTTAGACAGCAGCTATATTCCAAGATAATCTGGCTTTACCCACTAGGAGACTATAAATAGCCTATTAAGAAAAAGACAACTTGTTCACTAAAACTTATATTAAAATCAGTCTTCATATTTAAAACTCTATTACTATTTAGAAAATTACCTAATTTTTTCTCTAGACTACACAAACTAAGTATGAGTTTCATATGCTCAGTGGCATCAGTTTAGTGACTGGCTGCTTCACAGAAGGGTTTCTCAACCTCAGTCCAGTTGACACTCAGACCAGATAACTCTTTGTTGGGGGCAGGGGCTATCCTGAGCACTGCTGGCCTCTACCCACTAGATGCCAATAGCACATGGCTAGCCCCACTTGTGACAATCAAAGATGTGTCCAGACATTGCCAAATATCTCCTGGAGGCAAGAGAGCCTTTGGATGAGAACCACTGCTTTCCCAGCTTATACTTTAATCATCATTTCCATATTTGAGCAAAAAGAAAGGGGAAATGGCATTACAGCAATTAAAGCAAAAAATTTGATCAAATGCAGTTTTTAATAGAAATAACAATGTCTCAGCAGTTATTAAAGTACAATGGGTACATACAATTATATGCCACCAACCAACTCATTGATAGGTCCACCAAATTTCTTTCTTTTTTTTTTTTTTTTTTTTATTCATGTTTCGAGGAGGGGGGGGAGAGAGAGAGAGAGAGAAGGGGGGAGGAGCTGGAAGCATCAACTCCCATATGTGCCTTGACCAGGCAAGCCCAGGGTTTCGAACTGGCGACCTCAACATTTCCAGGTCGACACTTTACCCACTGCGCCACCACAGGTCAGGCCAAATTTCTAAATATTCAAAACAAGGTTAACTATATTTAAGTTTTTCATGTAGAGTTTAAATATTCAGCAGTCATAAAAATTACATTAAATAAAAATATTTTAATAATTAGCAATTCAGGAAGGATTATGACTTCAATATTATGAAATGAGATAGTAAAATATTTAGCAGTTACAAAAACAAATCTAAGACATTTTCCATCACACTTAACCCCTACTTAAGAATAAAAGAATACAGAGTTTTCTCTTAGGTTGGTTTGGGAACTCTCTTAATATTGTGAAAATACAAGCCACGTATTTGAAAATGTAAAAAATGGTTTGAAATTATCCCCCCCAAGTATCTTAATATTTAATTTAAAATAGCACATTACAATTTCCCTATGGATTAACTCAGGGACACTTTTAAAATAAAAAATTTTAATAGGTATACATTCACATGAACCAAAAGTCTTAAGTACAGAAGAATATATAGTAAACAGAGCAGCATTACTCATGCTAGCCAAAACCAAAACAATCCAAATGTCTAACAATGGTAGAATGAACAAATCAATTATAATATGTGCATGTAATGGAATATTATGAGTTATACACAATATGGGTAAACTTTATCTATAAACATAATTTGAGCTAAGGAAGGCATACATAAATGAGTACATTTATGCATTACACTCATATGAACCAAAAAAAGCAAAACATAGCAAGCAAAACTAATCTATGATGAAAGAACTCAGAACAGTGGCAACCTCTGGGATGCTAATCTATTTCTGGTTCTAGAAGTAATGTGTAATCTGCTGATTACACAGAGAATATTCTATGATTTCTGTGTATACCTATGATTTCCCCACTTTTCTATGTTATTGTCTATTTTAGTTAAAAGTTTATTTTTTTAAAAATAATACAGTGAATCACCCCCCCTCCAACCCAGTTTCCTGTTACCCAGTTAACTCCTCCAATTGACAACCAATACTAGTTTCTTATAAAATTGATTATTAACTTCTTAAGAGTTATTTCATGACAGGCAGGAAAATCCCAAATATAATCAGTCTCCCACTTAAACTTTTACACAAACTGTAACACATTCTACACACTGTTATATGCCTTGCTGTTTTCATTAACAATATAGCGTAGAGATTTTCCACAGCAATATATAAAGTTTCCTCATTCTTTTTTGCAGGTATATAAAATTTGTTCTATTTCATGAATATACTCTAATTTATTTAATAAATTCTATACTAATGGGCATTTAAGTTTCCCCAAAACTTCTGCTGAGTTAATTTAAATTACAGGAGGGAGGGAGGAAGGGAGGGAAGGAGGGAAGAAAGGAAAGGAAAGGAAAGGGAAAAGGGAAAAGGGAAAGGGGAAAGGGAGGGAAGGAAAGAAAAGGAAAGGAAAGGAAAGAAGAAGAAAGGAAAGGAAAAGAGGGAGGGGAAAGGAAAGAAAAGGAAAGGAAGGAAGGAAGAAGGGAAAGAGGGAGGGAGGGAGGGAGGGAACTCTAGGGGGCTCTCTACAAGGAGGACCTTCAAACTCCAGCTCTAACGGTAACTTAACACAGGGAAAGTCCCTAGGCATCTGGGTCACAGTCTTAAGAGGAATTAAAAATATATATTTATATAGATTTATTCATATACTTGAGATCACCAACACTCGCCTTGCCACCTCCTCAAACACACACACTTTACCATGTGTTTCAATGTTAAAGTCACTGAATGTTAAAGTTTCAATGTTCACAGGTCACTGATATTACTTTAGATACATTAAAATGATACATTCAAACAGGTGAAAACAATTCATAAGAATCTACCTATAAATCTCATTTTGTAAGTCACACAGTGAATTAAAGTGAATTAAGAAGCTATGTCCCACTGAATCCTCAAAACTGAATCAAAATTTCAAAGCTGCAAAGTGTAAATATGTAAAAGACAAAAGTCATCCCCCAATACTGGATACTTTCATGAAATCCAGGTAAGAGTCATCCAACCTCTGCCCCCACATGCATAGCAAAGATAAAAAAAATCAGGCACAGAGTTGTTCTTCCAACAATCTCTTCTCACCACACACTGACTGGTTTATCAATAAACTGACAGCCTGGTCAGAGATGGAGCAGTGGACAGAGCATCAATCTGGGACGCTGAGGTCCCAGGTTTGAAACCCCAAGGTTGCCCGGTTGAGTGCAGGCTCACAGCTTGAGCGTGGGGTCACTGGCTTGAGCATGGGTTCATCGACATGATCCCACGGTTGCTGGCTTGAAGCCCAAGGTTGCTGGCTTATGCCCAAAGGTCGCTGGCTTTGAGCCCAAGGTCGCTGGCCTGAGCAAGGGGTTACTGACTCAGCTGGAGACCTGTATGAGAAGCAATCAATGAACAACTAAAATGCCACAACTATGAGTTGATGCTTCTCATTTCTCTCCCTTCCTGAGAGAGAGAGAGAAAGAAAGAAAGAGAAAGAAGCTGACAGAAGCATCTAGCTATCTACTAGGCCATTTTACTTTAATAAACCAGAAAAAATAATAGTTGGGGAAAAAAAAGCATCCCCTCCAGAAAAGGTTTACTTAAAAATGTATTATCACTGAGAAAAATAATATATAACTCAATCATCTAAATTTTATTTGTTTAATCGGTCTGGGTTCACATAGTATAAGTGCTGTTATTATTAAACATTCTGGCCAAGATTAAGTTCTTTCAAGTTTTCTGCAAAATCTAAGGTGAGGGAGGCTAAGATCGTTATTTGCAATCAGCAATCCAATCCTAGTGACTGATTCCACTGATGGGCAAGCCCCTAGAGGTGGCTCAATAATGAACGAAAATAAGGATTAGCAGATTCCCTTGAGGTAAATCCTGATGCCTCACTGATGTGTCTATCTTATCTGAAAAATCTTTAGGCAAATCTTGTGAGCTCACAGACTTATCACAAGAATATCCTGCAAAAGTGGCAGAATAATTTAATTCTATAGAACCCAAGAAATCTTATTTTTAAAGCTCTAAGCAAGCGATTCTCAACCTGTGGGTTGCGACCCCGGCAGGGGTTGAACGACCAAAACACAGGGGTCGCTTAAAGCCATCGGAAAATACCCCTGTGTTTTGGTCGTTCAACCCCCACCGGGGTCGCGACCCACAGGTTGAGAACTGCTGCTCTAAGCACTGAATAAAACTCCAACCATGCCCTTGAATCTACTTTTCAAAGTAATCAATTTCTTTAACTGTTTAAAAAAACAAAAGATGATGTCAGTCTATAAAGCTGCCTTTTTGGCTAAAAACAAGGCAAGGAACTACACACACAATCTATAGGAATGGATTCCATATAAAAGTGGAGAGTTGCCCTGGCCGGTTGGCTCAGCGGTAGAGCGTCGGCCTAGCGTGCGGAGGACCCGGGTTCGATTCCCGGCCAGGGCACACAGGAGAAGCGCCCATTTGCTTCTCCACCCCTCCCCCCCCCTTCCTCTCTGTCTCTCTCTTCCCCTCCCGCAGCCGAGGCTCCATTGGAGCAAAGATGGCCCGGGCGCTGGGGATGGCTCTGTGGCCTCTGCCCCAGGCGCTAGAGTGGCTCTGGTCGCAACATGGCGACGCCCAGGATGGGCAGAGCATCGCCCCCTGGTGGGCAGAGCGTCGCCCCGTGGTGGGCTTGCCGGGTGGATCCCGGTCGGGCGCATGCGGGAGTCTGTCTGACTGTCTCTCCCTGTTTCCAACTTCAGAAAAATGCAAAAAAAATAAAATAAATAAATAAATAAATAAATAAATAAATAAAATAAAATAAAATAAATAAAAGTGGAGAGTTGGCCCTGGCCGGTTGGCTCAGCGGTAAGAGCGTCGGCCTGGCGTGCAGAAGTCCCGGGTTCGATTCCCGACCAGGGCACACAGGAGAAGAGCCCATCTGCTTCTCCACCCTTCCCCCTCTCCTTCCTCTCTGTCTCTCTCTTCCCCTCCTGCAGCCGAGGCTCCACTGGAGCAAAAGATGGCCCGGGCGCTGGGGATGGCTCCTTGGCCTCTGCCCCAGACTACATAGTGGCTCTGGTAGCGACAGAGCGACGCCCCAGAGGGGCAGAACGTCCCCCCCTGGTGGGCGTGCTGGGTGGATTCCGGTCGGGTGCATACAGGAGTCTGTCTGACTGTCTCTCGCCGTTTCCGGCTTCAGAAAAATACAGAAAAAAAATTAAAAAAAAAAAAAAGTGGAGAGTTGATAAAATCTGATAGGTAAAGGGACTTGGTTCTTCTTTCTTTCTCCCACCAAAGCAAAAATGCCTAAGGCACTCAAACCTATAGCTAATTCTAACAACAGTTTATAATCAAAACCTCAGAAGAGCAATAAGAATTCTCTAAGAGAAAATGTTCATATGTGTTTGTAAAAATCAAAGATAAATGCTATATAAACAAACAGATTAACTAAAATAAGCATCTGATGTCTCCACTGATTCTACCAAGCACTTTATGGCTTGCATTACCCAGGAAAATTTACACAAGGCTTTTCACATGATTCAGCTCTGGATACAGAACTCCTTGAGATACATTAACGTCCAAAAACACCCCTTTTACCATATAAACTCTATATAGGCTTAAAACAAGCACAGACTGTGGGTAATACTGTAGAATTTGAGGCCAAGTTTTATTGTCTCCACCAAGTTCAGTGAGCCATAGAGCAACAAATCAAAGTTCCAATAAGCACAGTGCACCTGCAAGACTTAGGTATGCTCCAAGACAAATATTTACAATTTTTTCATCCCAAATCTGCACAAATGAAAGTATGCAGATTGCAGCACCAGAATTCTAAATCTTGTAAGCCAGAACGATCTGTAGTAACATTCTACATCAATGTGTCCTACCATTTACTGAGTCCTTATATTCCCTTAATACAAGTACTAGCAATTGTACTATAAGTTTTTATGTATTATTGCTAATCCTCCTAAAAAATTCCACCCTGCTGATCAGGAAACTGAGACCAGAAAGGTCAGGAGACTGCCCAAGGCCATAAAACCAGTAAATGGTGGAGCTGAGATTCAAACCGAGGTCTGGCTGGCTCCAAAGAAACATCTCCCTGCTCCTCCTTCAACTCAGGTCACTAACTGCATACCAGTTCACCTCTATCCAAGTAAATTCAAGTGCTAACTGTCAGAAATGATGACAAATAGCTAAGAAAAATATCATACCTAAAACCGTGGCACAAGACCCAAGAGCTCCCAGCAAGGAAGTGCAATCACCTCCTTTAGGGTAACTGGTTCCAAAGGCTATGCACAAAATACAAGACAATCCACAGGTTTTTTAAATTGTGTTGTTGGCTGACTCTCAACTTTTTAGAACAAGGGAACTGAAACTTGAGAGTATCTTCACATTTTTGGTCAAATTATCTAAAACCCTTTAAAACGGGCTTTTTAAACAATTCACTTTGATAGGCTTCAGACATGCAAAAACAAAATCACATCAGTAGCATTACTAATCAACTTTTTTTCTACAGACTTGAAAAGTATTTTCTTACCATACTACAAGATTACTTCCCATACTTAGAGCAGAAATGAAAACAGCTCTGGGTGTCACGATCAGATCTTGAGGCCACAGTTGCAGAAAGTAGGTGCTGTTTCACTTGAGTAGAAGCTGCTGATCTGAAACGTCCTAAGGGAAGGGTGTCTGAAGAAGATTGTTGAAGAAACTAAAGCAAGCTGTTTGTATTAATGAGTGAGCTGCTGGCACGCTACTCCTTAAGTGTTTCACTGCGATGCAATTGTTTTCCAGCTTCCAAGCTCTGAATCTGGCAGAGAGCATGCTGTTCTCACAGCCATATGTGTTATATGATCAGCTGCTCTGTGGTGTGTGGGTGTTTAACTAGGTAAGTGACTGGTTAGAAGAGGTTCCGCAATACCAAAAATCAAGGAAGCACCCTGCCCAGAGATTTTAATGATCTGTCCCTACACTATGCTGACAAAGAAAAGTGACATATTAGCAACTTTGAAATGGTTTGGGTTCAGAATAGGCAAATAATTTCCAACAGTAAAACTTCAGGCAGGACATGAACAAAAAATATAACCTGTAATATAAGCCACTTCAAGCATGTTTATTAGATAATAAAAAATGCAATACTTGCAGTCTCAGCATGCTTTCAAACGTCATTGGGCACACTGCATAATTATTAGAATAAATGCTACTTTTCAGGTATATGGAACAGGTTCTATGCAAGTTTCCAAGACTCCCTTGCCTTTCAAAAAGCTGTTAATACCATGAATTCCTTAGTCTCTAGGAATCCTCTAAATGCAAAAATATTAAGGTCTCAGAGGATTCTTTAAGTGAAAAATATTGTCAGAACTGTAAGCTCCTGGAGAGCTGGAGACTGTGCTTCTTTAACCCTGTGAGCAGTACGAACGTTCATGTACGTCCTCGTGCCTTCTGACCATCCAGAGTACAACCATACATGTATAAGGCAACATTAAAAAAAGGCAAGTGTATGTTCTTCTTGTTTCCATAAATTGGTTATCAAACAAACATGATTTTAAGTTAATAAAACTGTAACTGGAACTAATTTCATTTTTTGAAAAAAAACTCACTCCCAAGGGTCAGAGAGCATGAAAGAAACTCACTACTCAAAGGGTTAATGTCACTGCCCATCACACCACCATCACAAAGCTGGGATAAAGGTCTTTTGACTGAAATATGATCAAAATAGTTTCAGTGCAGGGTAATTTAAACAAGAGTAGCTGACAGTTGTCCCCTGCTTATCGGTAGAATGGTGCAACATTCATCCCTAATTCTAGATTTTAAACTAGAATGGGGCTGGAACTCCATAACTACAATTAAAATCCTGCCATTAAAATAAAATTTAAGAATGGATGATTCTGATGGTAAAGTTACCCAGAATAAAGACATGAAACCATATTTAATAAAGTTGAAAAAAATCTTCCTTGTGGAGCAGGTGCTCTACTATGGGAATGGTGAAGCCCTCTTTTAAAATGTAAGGTCATCATCCTCAACCAACATACAAAGATTCTGAATAGGCCTCATAAAACAGACCACTATGCTGTTGAAATCTGCTACCCTTAGAACATAGTGCAAAGAACACACGCTATCAAGTGGTCAAATTTAGACAAATTATCTTGAATCCAGTTTTAACTTTTTCTGAAACTCTCATATACATCTCTTCTACAGAAAGACAGGGAAATGATACCTTACAGATATTTAACTCACTGTCATAAAGTAACAAAACACAAGGAAGCATAAGTAAAGGGTGGGGCAAAGTTAAGTTTACAGCTGTGAGTTCCCAAAAGTTTATTCTTGTATTATTAATTATGTATTATTTTCCATATGAACAACTATAAACCTACTTTTGCCACACCCTGTGTATAATCTGTTTTGCTGCTTATTGCTCAGGACCAAAGAGATATCAATTCTTAAGAAAAACAAAACAAAAAACCCCCCACAAAACTCTAAGTTCCTTTCACTTTTGCATAACATAGATCTTAACTTGAGGTCTCAGGACCAGCTCCAAAATGACTATAATTACATGCAGAATTATGTGTCTATTTCACTAGGAGGGCCCTAAAGGTTAAGAACCATTGAAGACATTTCCAGGTTCACTGAAACTCAGCAGAGAACATTTTAAACAAAACTGTACTAAAGGCGGTATTTATCTGAATACATGTGCAGTCCAACCACACTGCCTGCCAGTTCGGAGGGTCACAGTGCAGCACACCACCCTCCAATAAGCTTTACACGGAAACAGCACCTGCATTCGGCACTCACACTCATGCACACGCACGTAAGCAAGCGCGTGCGCACACACACATACACACACACACACACACACACGTGTCAGCCATAGCAGCTCTTCATTCCCTGAGCATACACATGTTGTCAACAAAGCATGTGCTAGTTGCCATTCCCAGAACAATACCCAGCCTGGCCATTTCTGAAGGAAAAAAATACATATTCTTCCCAAAATACTACCTATCACTATGCCATGATGAAAGTTGTTAAACATTACAAAAAATAAATCCCCACGCGATGTATGCATCTAATTGGGAAAAAGGCATCACTCAGGTATAAGTGAGGGTCCACAGAAATGCATATATGGTAAACACTATAATAATGATGCTTGAGCATGTGGACAATCTGGGGACAATCAAAGACAGACTCAGGAAGGTACACCTAAGAACATGGCTGTGGAAAGCACTCTTCTCCAAAGGCAAGAGCACATTCCTTTGATTGGCACAGGCCATTCCTGACAATGGATCTCGATGACAGTGGCTGCTCAGCAATCAGGAAGTGTGTGTGTGTGTGTGTGTGTGTGTTCGCACGCGCGCGCGTCTGCGTGTGTGTGTGTGTGTGTGTGTGTGTGTGTGTGGTGGGGGAGGAATGTACGAGATGTGATCAAAGACTCGCCCTCTTTAAAGAGCATATGGGATCTCAAATTGTGAAGGCTGACCTGGAGGGTGAGGCAAGGGGATTTATCATTTCTACAGGAGACATCCTTCGACAATGAACATGTCATGTGCCGATGTAACAGTGGTGTCACTACCTTCAGTGTCTCCCATCTAAAAATCTTTAGTAGAGCCTGATTGGAGAGGAGGATGAGGTGGGGGGTATAGAAAGGGCTGCATTAGCCTTTAGGGTAGAGTGTTGGGAGGCTGTACACTAGATGCATTTTATATCAGGCGACACAATACTCCCGGGGGCTGGAGGTTTGGGCGCAACCGCAGGGCGGGGGAGGCAGTGGGTGCAAGCCACCAGCTGCAGGGCAGGAGAATGTTCGCAGGAGTGGTGCAAACCTCCCTTCGGCCCGCTAACCCGTGCAGCCCCAGCCTCCCTTTGGGCCTCGGGGCCAGCAGACTCTGCAAAACTGGAGCCAGCCCGTATCCGGGAGGGAGGGAGTGAAGGGGCAAAAGCAAGCGCCCCCGGCCCAAGCGCGGGGCCAAAGCAACGCAGCGCCCGGGCCTCCCAGTCGGACAGGGGCTGCTCCGGCCTAGTGCACACAGCTGCCTCGGCGAAGGGTTTACCCGGTGCCCAGAGCCCCGCCGGCCAGGCGGACGGCTGCAAGGGGCGCAGCCGCGACCGTGGCGTGTGCGTGGGGGGGCTGGGGCCCCTACTCACCCAGGCCGGCCGCCTCCGCCTCCGCCGCCCCGACCGCCGCCTCGGCGGTCCATCCTGCGGCGGGGGGCCTGTAGCCGCGGCGCTCGAGTAACAACCGCCGGCCGGCCGGCCCCTCCCCCCCACCCCGCCCAACGTCTTTCCTCCGGGCCGCTCCGCAGACCCGGCCTCGGCCGCCGCCGCTGCCGCCGCCGCCGCCGCAGCGCTACGTGGCCGCCGCTCCGACGTCTCGCGACTCCCTTCCGAGCGCGCGAGGGCGAGCGGGGCCGGCGGGGCGGGCGGCGCGCGGGGAGGGAGGCAGGGGAGGGGGTGTGCGCCTGTGGATGTGTGTGCGGAGAGGGGGGCAGGGAGGGAAGGAGAGCGGCGGCGAGAGCGCGCGCGCGCCCGCGGCCCCTTCCCTTGGCGGCCCCCCCGCCTAACAGAGATCCCGACACCTCCCTCCGCCCGCCCCCCCCTGGCATCCCGGCCGCTGGGCGCGGCGGCGCGCATGCGCAGCCCCTGGAGCTGGCCCTAGTGCACCTTTTCTCCCTCCTGCAACATTATGAGCGCTCCACCGCCCAGATAACCGCCGACTCCCGCTCCACCCCCGCCTTCCCCCCACTCCGCCCACTCCCGAGCGCCCAGGTAAAGGCGTGAACTGCGCGTGCGCACAGCTCTCCCAGAGTCTGGGGGCGTGGTTGCTGAAAGGAAGCCAAAACGTCGAGTGGGAGGGAGCTTTGGGCAGGGGTGAGGGACTCCACTAAATAGGCAAAGGTAAAGTGAAGAAAGGGGGGCCAAAATAGAAAAATGAGTCCCAAGTGAGATTTAGAAGTAAAAGAGCCTTTGGTTTAAGAAATAAAGTAAAAAACAAATCTTGACTGTGGCCTCCTTGTTACAGGAGGCAGTGTGAGTGACAAGAGGACAGAAATGAAGGAGGCAAAATATAAGCAATGTGGTCATGGGCCAGATGAATGACATAGCTAATAAACACAGGAGAAATTTAGAGATTACCGGAGTTGTTTGAAAACAATTTGAAAGCCGCGATCATTCTGTGGCAAGGAATAGGGAAGGAGATGTGTGTGCACTTGAGACATAGAGCTGCTGCAAGAACGGAAGCCTCCACTGTAAGTGTTACAGCATTATGACTAATTAGTTATTGATCACCAATATAATTAATAGTCTGTTAGCTAACAAGGTAGCCTGTATCCAAATTCAGAGCTAAAAGAGGGTGCCCATAATTGAGAATGTTTGGAGTACAGAGAAGGAAGATGAAGGAGGCAAGCGTGGGCAAGACCCAAGACAGCGACCAAAGGATCCGCTTGAGCTTTTCTCACTATAATCCAAACTTCCTTGATGTTTTCCAAATCTTACCCTATATGCAACTCTTTGTTATCCTTCCATTATTAAAAAGCACACTTAACAAATGTTCTTTCACTGAAGCTGACCTCTCTACACATTTTTTTTATACAGATGCAGCCACTTCTTCCCAAAATAGCTTCTCCGTACCCAAAAAAAAAAAAGGGAGGGGATGTAAAATGACTTGAGCCTGGGACAAGGTTAGGGAAAAGATTGAAACTTTATAAATGAAGGGGTTCGAGGTCCCTTCCAAAAACAGATGATTGGTTTTTATTACACTTGGGCTCCAGCCCCCAGGGATGGTAATTTGGCAACTTTGGGTTATGTTTTTCAATAGTGGATAAACACTAAAAATGATAATCATGCTTCATCGGGTAGAGAAAATCTCCAGACAGAACACGAAGAAATAAGCATGAATAGTAAAAGGAAAGACTTAGATCGAATGCAAGAAACAACTTGGCATCTTGTGGGTGCTGGTGAGCCCAGAACATCTGACTGAGATGTCTAGCTTTGCCTTCTACGACACTTGATCTCTTCCCCAACCTCACTCTGTCAGGGCTTCCTGCTTGGAAGAGGTGAGGGTGCAGAGTGATGGCTAAAGGAGCAAGGTGACCTTCCAGTCTCTATAACTCTCCACCCACAGGCCAACCCTCTGAAGGGCTCGTAGTAATTAGAATAGAAATATTCTTACCTTTTGTCTGAAGAGTACTTTATGTTTTTTTCAGGGAGGTTAAGTTCATTATCTCATCAGATCTTCCAGCAACCCTGTGAGGCAGGCAGGACAGGTATTATTCCCAATGAAGGAAATTCACGCCAAGGAATGTTTAATAACTCAGCCAAAGTCACCCAGCCCTGTAAACAGTGGAGGCAGAGCAGGACCCAGGTTTGTGACTTATGGTGTGCTGTTCTTTCAGAGGGTTTACAGGCCAATTCTGAAAAACTGCTGCTTATTCCTGAGGAGTAAAAACAGGTGGCCTTGGCATCAGATGGAGAGTAATTCTAATGTTCAGTTCTACATCCACATCTCCTTTATTCAATGTTTTATTATTTCTTTATCTCTCTGGGATCCTGGGATTTGCCACAGTGTATCTGCAACCATGGTGACCAGTACCTTGAAAGGCCTTGGGCCTCAGGACTAGCAAGAAGATCCCTGTTCCTCTGCTCTCTCTTACCTCCTCTCCTTCACAAACCTATCAAAGGAAGGGGCTGCCAACCAGTGTCATCGCTCAAGAAGAAAGCATTGCGGCCTGACCTGTGGTGGCACAGTGAATAAAACGTCGACCTGGAAATGCTGAGGTCGCCGGTTCAAAACCCTGGGCTTGCCTGGTCAAGGCACAAATGGGAGTTGATGCTTCCAGCTCCTCCCCCTTCTCTCTCTCTTCTCTCTCCCTCTCAGTTTCTCTCTCTCCCTCTCTCTCTCTTCTCTAAAAATGAATAAATAAAATAAAATTAAATTAAGAAGAAAGCATTGGGCCTGACCAGGCGGTGGCACAGTGGATAGAGCATCGGACTGGGATGCCGAGGACACAGGTTCGAGACCCCGAGGTTGCCAGCTTGAGCATGGGCTCATCTGGTTTGAGCAAAAAGCTCACCAGCTTGCATCCAAGGTCACTGGCTCCAGCAAGGGGTTACTCGGTCTGCTGAAGGCCCGTGGTCAAGGCACAGATGAGAAAGCAATCAATGAAAAACTAAGGTGTTGCAATGTGCAATGAAAAACTAATGATTGATGCGTCTCATCTCTCTGTTCCTGTCTGTCCCTCTCTATCCCTCTCTCTGTTAAAAAAAAAAAAAAAGCGAAAAAAGAAAAAGAAGAAAGCATTGGTCAGACTACTAATTTCAGTGCCTCCCTTCTTCAGCTCTTGGCACTGCAGCTTAGCAGTCATGGCAGACAACATTTAGCCCCCACACCTGGCATTCATGGAAGAGCAGGCTTCTTTTATCCTGGTTTCCTGGCCTTGAGTACAGTTCTTCTCTAATGTTCTCATTATGGCAGAAACCAAAGAAACCCATTTTTTAAATTAAAAAATTTTAGTAAAAAGTTCTGTGTATTTTGATAGTTCTGAAAACCTTCAGAGGTTTAATTTAAATAGCAGCAAATCTGCCTGACCAGGCGGTGGCGCAGTGGATAGAGCGTCAGACTGGGATGCAGAAGACCCAGGTTCGAGACCCCGAGGTCGCCAGCTTGAGTACGGGCTCATCTGGTTTGAGAAGAAAAAAAAAAGTTCAACAGCTTGGACCTAAGGTCACTGGCTCCAGCAAGGGGTTACTCGGTCTGCTGAAGGCCCGCGGTCAAGGCACATATGAGAAAGCAATCAATGAACAACTAAGGTGTTGCAACGCGCAATGAAAAACTAAATGATTGATGCTTCTCATCTCTCTCTGTTCTTGTCTGTCTGTCCCTGTCTATCCCTCTCTCTGACTCACTCTCTGTCTCTGTAAAAAAAAAAAAAAAAAAGGCAGCAAATCTAGTTTCTTCCTTTTTTTTTTTTTTTAACTGAGAGGAAGGTTTGCCTGACTAGGAGGTGGAGCAGTGGATAGAACGTTGGCCTGAGACGCTGAGGACCCAGGTTTGAAACCCTGAGGTCGCCGGCTAGAGCACAGGCTCACCAGCTTGAGTGCAGGGTCACCAGCTTGAGCAGGGAATTATAGACATGACCCCATGGTCACTGGCTTGAGCCCAAAGGTCACTGGCTTGAAGCCCAAGGTCGCTGGCTTGAGCAAGGGATCACTGGCTCGGCTACAGCCCCCTGGTCAAGGCACATATGAGAATCAATCAATGAACAGCTAAAGTGCTGCAACTAAGTGAGAGGAAGGAAGATAGAGAGACAGACTACTGCATATACCCTGATCAGGATCCACCTAGCAACCCCTGTCTGGGGCCGATGCTCGAATTAACCGAGCTATCCTCATTACCTGGGCTATCGCTTGAACCAAGCAACCCAAGGGAAGAGAGAGAGAAGGGGGTGAGGGAGAGGAAGCAGATGGTCACCTCTCATGTGTGCCCTGATCAGGGACTGAACCTGGGATGTCCACGTGCTGGGCCAAAGCTCTACCCACTGAGTCAACTGGCCAGGGCTGCTATCTGGTTTCTGTAAAGTGCACTGGATGGCTTGGAATAAACTCCCTGTTCACTGCATTTCTTTGCTCCCCAAGTTTCCAGGGATGTACCCCTAGTCTGTTACAATTCTTACCACCTGTAGTTACATAAGGGCAGTGGCTGCGGCATCCTGCCCATGTATTAACTAATGTAGTCCTGTCCTACTACACCAGACTTGGAGCCAGAGCCTTGGTCATGGTGGCCTCAGCTCTCCTCATACTGTACTTCAGTGTTGTGACCTTTGCTCAATCACTTCGCCTTTTAAGCTCTGTAAAAAGAGGAGATTATATGGCTCTTAGAGCCTTCCAGATTGGATACCGAGGATTCTACTCTAGAAAGCTCACTGTGTTCATTAATACCTTGTAATTCCATTCCTTTCCTAAGAATTACTATTCAATTGTCATCTCTAAGCCCTTCTTACAGGAAACTGTCCTTTTTACAAAATGGGTAACTCTACTCCCCCTTTTATATTCACTTTTTATCATAGCTCTAAGTGGCAGTGTTTAGAGACTGCTCAGAAAGCTGGCCTTTTGACTTTTCTATCATGGGGCTTGGATGCATATGTGCACTTGTGCATGCATAAGTGTATATCTTAGAGGGATATGGACATGGGCACCTGTACTCTGTGCCCCTCACTTCCCACCACCCCCACTTGAATACTAGTGAAAAGTTAGAAATAAATAAATGCCAGCGTGCCCTGAAAGAAAAAAATCGAGGATGCACTAAAAGACCAGGTGTGTGACTAAAGATGTTTCACCTTGGGGATAAACAGGAGGGAAGCTATTGGGATAGCCAGTCCACGTGGGTCTCAAGGTTACTTGTAACTGCAGCATGCCCTGGGACCGTCACTGGGTTCACAGCCCCCTACAGCTATGATCTATCAGCTATCAGCTTCTTTGTTTGGATCTCAGAGTTTAAATTTTGATTACTCTGGTGTCCTATCATAAAAATGCATTTTATAATTTTTAAAAACTGTTTTTATGTAACAATTTCTACAAATCTTTCTTCTGCATTGCCCTCATTTAATCCTTCCCTCAACACTAGGAGGTAGGAATGGCAGAAAATGTTCCCACTATTTATTTTGAACAGAGAATGAAAATGAAGGTCTAGATTGTAAGGGTCTCACGGCCAGAACTAACACCTGGGTGTCCGGGGTTTAAGTCCAGGACTGTACAAGTCTGTGACACTGTACTGCAGCCCTTTGCTGGACACCATGCCAAGCAAATTGAACTGATGTGTTCTCTACTTTCTGGAAATTTGAACTCCAATGGACAGCCACAATTCCAGCAAGCATAAAAGGACAAAGTGATTCCCAGTCAACTCACACCAATAAATAAATGGGTTAAAAAAAGAAATCCACGTTTACCTGATCTACTAACATTTTTACCTTCCAGTTGGGTAGATAGGACAATGTTAATGAGGCTAATGTTTTAGTCCAGCCCCACCTCTGCCTACTTGCTTTGCACATGGAACAATATTTGTAGCTGCACTGCATGTCCTCTCCCCTCTTTATTTTCAACATTCTATCGAGTTCCCTGGAGCATCTACCAAGCGGCACATGAAGTGGGAATCAAGGACCAGAAAGAAACGTCTTCAACCATTTTCCTAATTCAAACCACCGTGAAAGCATCAGTTAACCCTGCATATACCATCTCTGCTGATGGAAGAAAGATCATCGCAGTCCCTGCCTTATTGTTACAGGGCCCGAGATTCATCTTGACCCATTCAAGATGGCCAGTTAGGACAGTGAGGAGGTGGACTTGAGGATTTGAGGGCATTGGTACTAGCTAAGTGAGGCCACCACACCACTTACAACAACTCAACTTCCTGGATAGCTAAGCAAAGACATAAAGGAACCCTGGGGTTAGGGGGTGTGGGCAACTGAGGGCAGAGGCCCCGCAGGAGAGCATCCCCCTGTCTCTGAGTGGACTGTTGCAGCCCAATTCCTCACCTGTGGGACTCTGCTGAGGGTCTGTCTGCAGCAGAGTGCTGTAAGGTAGTCAGGCCCAAAGTGTGTTTGAGGCCTTAAGGAGGCTCACAGACTCTTCTAGGCAGCAGGCTTAATTGTTGTCTGTAATGGATGTGACAGATGCCCCAGGGGCATGTACTGAGGTCCAATTGAAGAAATGGTTTAGTAAATATTGGAATTAATTTTAAAAGGCAGTTACACGGGGCTGTGGGTTAGTGCCAAACTTGTAACCCTAAACCAGCCAACCCACCCAACCGGATTCACCACCTGAGGAACAATCCCAAAGTTGTGTAGGTGGGATGGGAGACCCCGGATGCACTGTGGGCAGTGGGGACTGAAAGGGAGAAGGGTGGGGCTCAGGGAACCCTCTCTTAGCTTCCATGATCCCCAAGAGGCTTGGCTGTTGAGAACTGTTTGGGCACCAAAAGCCCTGTGTTGAAGGCTAAGAAACTGCAGAAAAGGGGAGGCAAATTCAAAGGTGGTAAGTGCGAGTGTGGGGGAGGGGCCGCAAAGAGAGGAGGAAGGTGCAGAGCCAGGGGCTGGACCTGGAGGGGCAGCTGCTAGCAGGGTAAGGAGTGATGGAGCCCCGCGGTAGAGACCCGGAAGATGCCGGGTAGAGAGGACCCTGTGGGTGGGGCTAGGGAGAGGGAACACGGATGTGGGGGCGGCAACATGGTGCCTGGGGCCTCTGGCATTCAGAGGAGGTATTAATTAACGACCTGACCTGAGGTCGTTAACAGAGTTGTGGCAGCTTTTCATAGGAGTTAACAACAATAACAATAGTAACAATTAACGATAATTAGACCTTATCTGCAGTAAGTTGTTTCTAGAACTTTGTAGGCATTAAGTCATTAATTTCCCTGGCCCCTGAGGACTTTTTCTAGAAATAATGGAGGTGCAAGAGGACAGACAATCCTTGTGCAGTTCAGCCTGCTGCCGCTGGCTGGGGAGGTAACTCATCCAGAGCAATCAAGTCCAGGGTTCCTTCATAAACATTTCGCATTTAGAGTGTCTGAAATGGTGCTTAAAAGGGCTAAGTTCAGAAGTGTGGAAATTGGCCACGACAAGATAGCTATACTTTGATGTGAAAGCTAAAGTCGCACCTGAGAGCACCCGAGTGACCAAACGCTGCTTTGGAGAGTGGCCTGGAGATGACCATGGAGTGACACGGTGACCATCTTCACAAAGCTCTAACGCAGGGGTTGGGAACCTTTTTGGCTGAGAGAGCCATGAACGCCACATATTTTAAAATGTAATTCCGTGAGAGCCGTACAATGACCCGTGTATGTTACGCATTATCCAATAAAAATTTGGTGTTGCTCTGGCCAGTTAGCTCAGTGGTAGAGCGTCGGCCTGGCGTGCAGAGGTCCCGGGTTCGATTCCCGGCCAGGGCACACAGGAGAGGCGCCCATCTGCTTCTCCCCCCCTCCCCCCCCCTTCCTCTCTGTCTCTCTCTTCCCCTCCCGCAGCCGAGGCTCCATTGGAGCAAAGATGGCCCGGGCGCTGAGGATGGCTCCTTGGCCGCTGCCCCAGGCGCTGGAGTGGCTCTGGTCGCAACAGAGCGACGCCCCGGAGGGGCAGAGCATCGCCCCCTGGTGGGCAGAGCGTCGCCCCCTGGTGGGCGTGCCGGGTGGATCCCGGTTGGGCGCATGCGGGAGTCTGTCTGACTGTCTCTCCCTGTTTCCAGCTTCAGAAAAATACAAAAAAAAAAAAAAATTTGGTGTTGTCCCAGAGGACAGTTGTGATTGGCTCCAGCCACCTGCAATCATGAACATGAGCAGTAGGAAATAAATGGATTGTAACACATGAGAATGTTTTATATTTTTAATGTTATTATTTTTTTATTAAAGATTTGTCTGCGAGCCAGATGCAGCCATCAAAAGAGCTACATCTGGCTCGTGTGCCATAGGTTCCCGACCCCTGCTCTAACGGGAAAGACTGAGCATTGGCCTGCAAACAAGTTAACTTGAAGGACTTAAGGTATCTATCCCCACCCACCAACAGACCAAGAAGGGAAATTTAGAGGGAGGGCTCCAGGGAAATAAAAAGAGGAAGTTGGCTCTAGAATGGGGTAGTCACATGGGATGGAGCTTGGGAGCCAGAGTCTTGAGCGAACCTTAGTGCCAACAGTTACTACTGGCCGTGCAGATTTCAACTGTTCATTTGTGTTCCTGGTAAGAGTGGTTATTACAAATTTTACACATTCAACCCAAAATCACACTGTCATTTGCATCCCAAAGTTGATGAGATTATCATCTTAGTCAAGATCCAGAACAGCAAATAGAGCATGCATTGTCTAGCACCTTTTATTTTTAAACAATAACTTCAATATATTTAAGCAGATAGGTACTCTGGTGGTTCTTAGGTCATGGAGGAACAGGGATGACGCTCCCCATTAATGAAGGGGACAGGTGAGAACCAGAGCAGGGACTGAGCTTGTCTGAATCTTAGAGTTGGGCAGCAGAAAATCTGTGTAACAGCTGAAGAGCCATCAGCATTCGTGACAGTGAGATAAGGGGGACCAGTCCTCATTATTCTGACCCTTGCCATCTCTCTTAGAACCATAACTTTCCTTCCTTCCCCATCTTACCACTGTACAAACAAAGTTATTTATAAGAAGATACTGAAATTTTCTGAGTTTGATTACCAATTTACCTTATAGATTGCATCAAAGAAGATATCAGTAAAGTTTATATAATGGAGTCAGGGAATGGAGTGTTCTGGTTAATTAAATAACATGGTTAACAAAGTATCGCTAAACATATCATAACATTGGAGACACACTAAAATTATTTATTGTTTATCTGAAATTCAAATTTTAACTGGACATCCTGTATTTTATTTGGCAACACTACTTGCAGGTAAACCACTAGGAGATTCTTATCAACTTCTTTGGAGTTCCTTAGATAAAAATGCAATAAGAAGGAGATAAATACCGTGATAGCTTCAAGTTCATTGGTACTTGGAAAAGGCGACAGAGAGGAAGGCTGAAGACGTGTTAGGGAAGCAACAGATCCAGACCCAGGTGCCCACCAACTCTGGTAAGCACTCTCATCATCACACTGGGTGAGTCGATGGATGAGATGACACCAAGTCTTAACTAAACAGTTGCTTCAGTGATCTCAGGAGAGAAAGCTTAAGACAAAACATCAGCTACTTTTTATCCAACACCCAGACAGATCTCACTATAAAATGGGAACTTATGGAGGCAAATTCTATCCCTTATTTCTTTATGCCAGCAGAGAGGAAGAAGGTGAGAGGAAGAAGGTGAGTGCTCCACTGGGCAATGTGGTGCCATTCCAAAGGGGCTACAGGTTTCCTCTGTGCTAGAGAGTCCCCTGGTGCAGGACCCTTCTTCCCTATTGTGCTGATGGTCCTTTGGAAGTAGGTCCTCTGAAAAGCTAGGTTCTGCTTTTTGCATGAAATTGACTATGAATGTCTTTTTCCTGAATAGTCACTGTTCTTAGCATGTACTGAGCACCAAACATGTACTGAACACCAAGATGTTCCCAATTTTTTTTCTCTTTCTTTTTTTATTATATATAGAGAGAGTCAGAGAGAGGGATAGATAGGGACAGACAGACAGGAACGGAGAGAGATGAGAAGCATCAATTATTAGTTTTTTCGTTGTGACACCTTAGTTGTTCATTGATGGCTTTCTTGTATGTGCCTTGACCGTGGGGCTATAGCAGACTGAGTGACCCCTTGCTCAAGCCAGTGACCCTGGGTTTGCTCAAACCAGATGAGCCTGCGCTCAAGCTGGCAACCTCGTGGTCTTGAACCTGGGTCCTCTGCATCCCAGTCCAGTGCTCTATCCACTGCGCCACCGCCTGGTCAGGCTAAATGTTCCCAATTTATTGGGTGCTTTCTGCTGTCCTCAGTATTTCACCTCTATTATCTCATATAATCTTTACGTTTACCTTTTGAGGTAGATATTCCCATTTTATAGGTGAGAAAATCAAGGCGGAGAAAACTGAAATAGGAAATGACACAGGTCACATACCCTTACGTGACAGACTCAGGATTGAACCCCGGTGGTCGGACTTCTAATCCTGCTCTTTTAACCGCAAATGCGATGCTGCCTAACACTCCAATTCAGTCACACCACTCTCCTGTGCAGAATTCTGAATGGCTTCTATGGTAGGTAGAATAATGACCACTCCACAGATGTCCATATCCTAACCCCTGGAACCTGTGAATATGTAATATGGCAAAAGGGACTTTGCAGATGGGATTAAGGATTTTGAGATGCAGACTCTGTCCTGGATTATCTGATGGGTCCTATGTGATCACAGAGGTCCTTAGAATAGGGAGGCAGGAGCATTAGAGTCAGAGAAGATGCAACCACAGAAGCCGAGATCAGAATGATAATGCTTGCTGGCTTTGACGTCGGGAGAGGGACACGAGCCAAGGAATGCGGGCAGCCTCTAGAACTGGAATAGGCAAAGCACTGACTCTCCCTGAGAGCCTCCGGAAAGAACACGACCTGCTGACACCTTGACTTTGGCCCGGTGAAACTTCTAACCTCCAGAGCTGTAAGAGGATAAATCTGTGTTGTTTTAAACCACTACATTTGTGCTAATTTGTTAGCATTAGGAAACTAAATCCCCGTTGCCTAAAGGGAAGTCTGAACTACTTTGCAAGGCATTCAAGGGCTTGAATGTTATCAGCCTACCTGCCCTCCCCCCATGCTTTACCCACCGAACTTCTCCGGGATCCTCAGCAAGTCACACCCTTTCTTATTTCCATGCGTTTGCATGTGCTGTTTCTTCCACCCGAACACCCTCTTCTTACTTGTCTGGCAAAATCCTCATCCTTTTCACATCCCAGCTCAAACAATACCTCCTCTGTGAAGCCTTCCTGCTTTCTCCCAAGGAATTTAGGGCTCCTTTCCCATGCCGCTGCTGCCTTTCATTTGCACTACTGTTAAAGCAGCTCCATATTTTTAAGGACCCATCTCTTTCTTCCCTGGATTAGAAGCCATTTGAGGGCATAGAACCTGTTAGACCGTTGGTCTCCCTTAGAGCTAGTCTGGGACCTGGCATATCAGATAAAGGTCCCCAGAGACGAAAGCTCATATCCTGACTGCCCATGTGCCCGCAACCAATGCTTCAGCCCCTCCAGACCAATTCTCCATCCATAACAATCCCTGGGGACCTCCCTTTCTAGTGAGAGATGATGACAAAGGAAATCAGACAGGGAAGTGTTTCAAGTCCAAAAAAGAAAAAGGTGCTAATCAGAGTTTGGTGATGTTCCAGTTGGACCCATGGTATAGAATGCTCCACGTCTCAAGTCTTCAACTGGGAATGCATTTCACGTGCTTCACAAAGACAGGAGCCCTATCCGCCTCACTCCCCATTGTGTCCCCATGTCTACACTGCTCTTTAGGGTGAGTTCTCGGGCGTTGATGATGGTGACGCTCGGGGAGGCTCTCCCACGTTCTTCAGATGCGTGGTTTTTCTCTGCCGTGCACGCCGATGTTGGGATCATCTGGAGGGAAGGTTCCCCCAAAGTCACTGTCCTCATGGAATCGAGTTCCATGATACTGAGTCAGATGTGCCTTCCAAACTCCCAACTCACCCCGAGGGCTCTCCCACAGACACCCCAGATTCAGGGTTCTTTCCAGTAGGAGTTATCTGATGTTGTATAAGATGATTACTCCACCCAAATAAAGGCTTATTCACATTTACTACATTTATGATTTTTTTTTCTGTGTGAACTGTTGTTTAAGGAGAAGTGAAAGGCTAATGAAGGTCTCTGTAAAGGCCTGTTGCACCCCCAGCCCTGTGTCCAGTGTGCAGAGGGACTCCAAAATGTAAGGAATGGCCTCTGCCCCCTGACGGTTTACAACCTAGTTGAGATTCCATGTGTCCACATGAAACTGCTGGGGAACACGAGACAGTGTGTGATCGTACCAAGCCACAGAGGTTAATGAAATTAAGAGAAAGGAGCACTAACCAGAGATTGACTAGATGGGAGGGGACACACAAAAAAACACTAGACTTTAGATCAACTTGAAAGGATAGTAGAATTGAGGCTGGAAAAGAGAAGAGGAGGGTGTTCAGAGGGTGGCTTTATAGCAGGGACAAAGACATTCTTCTGTAGGGACTCACTGTTTTAGATTCTGGAGGAGAAAGAGAGAGATGGAGAGAGGAGGGGAGAGAGAAGAAGGGAGGAAGAAAGGAAGGAAGGAAAGGAAGAAAGGAGGGTGTGGAAGAGAGAAAGAAAAAGACATTTTTTGTCTGATGTCGTGATTTGCCCTTTGATTTAGGAAACACGCACAAACTTAGGGCAGTAGCCTTTGGAAATTTTATTTCTCTAATGCCATTCTCGTTTAAGAGCTCAGGCCACTTCCACTTTTACGGGGCTCACCTAAAAAGGAACGCTTCACCCCTGCACTTCAGAAGCACAGAATCCCACCCCCCCCTCGCCCCCAGCATTCTTGGGACCCATTCCAGTTCCACAACCATAACTGTGGCCCCAGGTGACAGAGGCACCAAATGCGGAGAGAATATTCGGAGTAGGGAACACTTGATAACTTTTCCACACAGGGTGGCGGATTACCAAGAGGGTGGAATTTGCAGTGTCTCGTCTTGGTTAGACAGTTGGAAGACTTTTCAATCAATTATAGTGATTAAACACTGACTCAACATCCAACAACTGCATGAGGTATTAGAGCCTTCATTCATGGACAAGTTTAAAACAAGACACAGGAGGATAAGGGACCTGTCATGGGCAATGTCGTCAAAGAACAGAGTGGATTTCACGCCCAGTATGGTGGTTGCTTCTGGCAAGGTTGCAAGACCTGTTATTTCCAACATGGAGAAAAGATGAAGTGTCTTTTCTCAATATCACTGGCCAAAGGGTTTGTTTGTATGTGGAATTCTCAGGCTCTTAATTCCGTCTCTGCTTCCTGTGTCGCTTCCCTAGGAGACTAAATCTGAAAAGGGAGGGGCCTCACCCAGAGAACAGATTGGGGCTGGTGCTTTTGGGTGGACATCCTGTTGGAACATTCTCTGTTCTTCCCCAGTGAGGCACGCTTTGCTCTGTGGAGAATGCAGGCAGGAAGTGAGAGAGATTTGTGTGGCTTTTAGTGGAAGTTCCCAGACTCTCAGGGACCCTGATGGTCATCTAGTCTGACCACGCACCCCATTCCACTTTCCTTACTAGTGTCTGCCCTGCCTGCTAGTTCATGGGCTCCCCCAAGGCAGGCAGCATGTCTGCTGCAGCCACCATCAGAGCCATCTCAGTACCTGTCTCAGTGCCTGGTACACAGCAGCTGTTCAGGAAGTATTTGCTGAATCAATCAACTATAAACACGAAGCAATCTCCTTAAAAGAGCTCTTCTCCCTTGTGCACATGTAGAGTTGATTTATAAATGTTGGTATCTGGGATGGGAAGGGACTCTGTTGGGTAGTAACAATAATAAGAGCTAGAAACACAGCAGGGCGCCCTGGTCGGATGCTCAGTTGGTTAGAGCATAGTCCCGAAGTGCAGAGGTTGCTTGTTCAATCCCTGGTGGGCACATGCAGGAACAAATCGATGTTCCTGTCTCTCTCTCCCTTTGTCACTCTCTAAAAATCAATAAAGAAAAGAAAAAAGGAAAAGAAAGAAAAAGGAAACACCAGTAGGAGTGCTCTGGAAATAGCCCAAAAGTTCAAATGTATCCGATAAGCAACAGGGAACCACACTGCAGGTTCTTCGGGCCACGATAAGAAAAGGCAAACGGGTGGAGGCTGTTCAGGCTGCATTTGACCCAGAAGATGGTGGGGTCACTGAAGAACAGTGCCTCTTGGAGCAGCCTGATCACAGTGGTAAACTCAAGAAGGGACGACTTTGGAGGCTGAAGGCTGAATGTTTCAGCCAGATGGACATCAAGAAAGCAGCAAGAATTCTAGTGAGTCCCTGACCAGGTGGTGGCACAGTGGATAGAGTGTCGGACTGGGATGCGGAGGACCTAGGTTTGAGACCCTGAGGTCTCCAACTTGAGCACGGGCTCATCTGGTTTGAGCAAAAAAGATCACTAGTTTGGACCCAAGGTCGCTGGCTTGAGCGAGGGGTTATTCGGTCTGCTGAAGGCCCGTGGTCAAGGCACATATGAGAAAGCAATCAATGAACAACTAAGGTGTCGCAACAAAAAACTGATGATTGATGCTTGTCATCTCTCTCCATTCCTGTCTGTCTGTCCCTATCTATCCCCCTCTCTTCCCTCTCTCTGATTCTCTGTGTCTGTAAAAAAAAAAAAAAAAAAAAAAAAAAAGAATTCTAGTGAGGGCTGCTTCTGGGTGAATGCGGAAAGCTGGTGGTGGGAACAGAGCAGGAGTCAGTACAGTCATAGCCAGACATGTTCAGGGAGGAAGAAGATGCCTGGTGGTGTAGTGTGTGGAGTGGGGATGAAACCAAAAAGGAAAGCTTGTTTTTCTCCAGAGAGTGCCTCCTGAGGGCAGAGGCCATGTCTTATGCATCTATATCCCAGCTCCGAGCATATAGTAGCTGCCTTCCTAAACGCTTGATCAACGAATGCTTGCCTGGTTGGCTGGCTCTGGGAGGCATTGAGGATCTGAGAGCCTATGGAGGCCCCTGAAGCTCAGTTTACTGTGTCATTGGCTCCAACTTCCTTAGCCTACCCTTCTGTGTTGTCCGACCTCTGCTTCCTGCCAGATGTTCCCAGAGACTGCTCCTCTCTAAGTGGACAGCAATAGTGGGGAAGGTGACTCTAGCACCTACAGGCTGAGTCTTTCTGGTCACTCCCTCCCTTCTCCTTGGGGTTCCTGCTGCCAATCAAGAGCCATGAGTTTTGTAGGGTTGCACTGAGCCCCCCACCCAGTCATCAGGTAGGTTGTCGTTGACTTCTCTGGTGTTTCTTTCTTTGATCTCATCTCAGCAGGCAGGGACCTGTCACCACCGGAAGCCTGATGTTAGACACACACACACACACACACACCCCTTTCCCTGTCTCCTAGCTATTGTCTGTCCCTCTGTCCCTGGGCCTGGCTCATCTCTACAAGACCCGAGTTCTTCCTCTCCGAGAACACTGAGTGTGGCTTCCAATGCAAGAAGCTGGACACTTCGCACGTCAACAGCATTTGGCCTCGCCCTGGGGCTTGAGGAAGACCCACCCAGAAGGCAGGACCTTCCAGAGAGACGCGAAACCAGGAGCCTGACCTCATGGTGCCCGCAGCAGCTGCCAAGGAGGGTACCAGCTCTGTTGTCCTGGCACCAGCCCAGTTCTCTCTTCTAGAATCCACACCTTCCCTGGCTCCCCTCCAGGCTGACAAGATCTGCCCCAATTGGGGAAGGATAAGCATGACCTGGTGAATAGGGGCCACCAGGGGAGGGAGGGGGAGGCTCTCTGACAAGATCTTGCTCAAATTGGGGCCTCAGTTTCCCCCGTTAGAAATTCTGCCCGTGCTTCCAGGGTTAGGAAGTTGCTAAGCTCTTGGAAGTTCCCCGAGCAAAGTGGGGAAGAGATCCAGTCACGTTGTGTTCCCTGGCAGCAGGAGCCGCCCGCCCCGCCCCACCCCAGGAGGCCTTGCTGTCTGGGACACCGGGCCAGCAAGGCAGGGTCCTGCAGGATGAAAGCTCAGCGAAGTCAGAGCAGGAATAATAATGATAATCATCAGCCTCAGCGTCTTAACCATCCAGGAATGCAAGGCCCACGCCCTGCGCGCCTCACACCCCAGGACACTCCAAGGGCTCCTCTCCCTACCTTTTATTGCTGCGGTCCCACACTCTGCCATTCCCAGCCCAACCCTGGGTTCTCAAGGGCTGCAGTCCATCTGCCACTCAGGTTCCATGGGAAGATTCAGCTCACCAAGGCCCGGGCCAGCAGCAGGGTAGGACGCCCAGCGACTTGGAAACTCAGTATCCCGGCTTTCCCAGAGAAGCCAGCCGTCCGCCCTTGGCCTGGAGCGCTTTCTCACAGACCCGTCTCTGTCGGGCCAGTGTGAGGTCCAGGAGCTCTGTCTGTGCCAGCACAAATCCGAACTCAGGTCTTGGCTGGGCCACAGACTAACTCACCACAGGACCCCGAGTGAGCTCTCTTTTTAACTGCTTCAGCTCACTGCCTTACTCGCGCCCACACTTTCCAAGGCTCCCCATCGCTCACTGCAGACAAGCGCTGGACCTCGTAGTCCAGCATGTGGCTGTTTAAAGTCGGTTTCTAACTCACCTTCCCAACCCCACTCTGCTCTTCACCTTCTGGATGCCAGCTGGAAGTGTCTTCTCGCTGCTGGTCACACATACACCAGGCTTTTCCATTCTAGGGCTTTCCTCCTTCTTCTGGAATGCCATCTCCTCCTTCTCCACCTGGCCTTCCGGTCCAGGCCGGCGGTCATCACCTCCATGACCACGTCTGATCCTCGTCCCACCTTGGACCATTGGCTTCTCCTCATCTGGACCCCTCCAGCCCCTCTGCCCACCCTGTGCGGTGGTTATGTGCATACCTTAACCTGCCCACTGCATCATCAGCATGCTGTGAGGTCTTGCTCATCTTTGTGTCCCCATGGTGCCTAGTACAGCACTTGGCACACGGGGCACGTGCTCAATAAATATCTTGGACATAAATCGTGGCAAATAACCATCCCCAGCCTATTTCCTTCTCCACATAAATGTGTTTAGAAAAAATTAAAATAATTATTTTAATGTAAAATTGTATGCGTGTATGTTCTCTCCAACTTTCTCTGCAGCAGGTGAAGGTAGCAAAGTCTGATGAAGGTGTTAGTTAGCACCATGGCATCGGCTCTGGGCTGACACGTGGGATGCTGTCCTCAATTGGTTGCTGGTCCAGTCTGATCCTGGGCTCTGTCTAGCAGGAGGTGAGCTCTGTCCTTCTCAGAGAAGGGCCATCCCACCCTTTGGGGGCTTTTTTGTCTATAAGTCTTAGAAGCCTCTGTGCCCATAGTATTCATACCCTAGAAGTCCCCAGGATTCCTGTGGTTAAGAGATGAATGGTTGGATGTGTTTAGAAACCTCTTACCTGGTTCCTTATGAGAACTCCTTGGAGCAGCATTTACAACTGTCACTAATAGTGTTTAAATAATAGTAACCATAACTTCAGCA
This sequence comes from Saccopteryx bilineata, assembly GCF_036850765.1. Taxonomy (NCBI): domain Eukaryota; kingdom Metazoa; phylum Chordata; class Mammalia; order Chiroptera; family Emballonuridae; genus Saccopteryx; species Saccopteryx bilineata. The sequence goes on from NC_089491.1 coordinate 377,990,529, forward strand.
ACGCCTTGTATTTAATACCTTTCTCTAGGGAGCTCAACTAGTCACTCCCTCATTTCCATAAGGAAGAGAAGGACCAAGGCGATGAAAGAGAAGTGAACCATTGCGGCCACACACTCTAGAATACAAGTATCCTTTGTTTTAAGAGGTAACAGCAATACAGGGTATTTCAGATGCGTAGAACTGATAAAGTAGAAAACCAGTTCCTTCCCCAGAACCCAAAACCTGTGACTGAAGAATTTTTGCCCAAATCAATTCCTGTGTGAGCTGAGAATTCCCACATTGAGTAGTTACATCTCATTAATAATGAAAGTTGAGCATGCACCTTAATATACGTTCAAGTATTTACAAATTGTGCATGTGGCCAACTCTCATTAGTATCTCAAGCATAATGTATATTCAGGGTGAGATTTGGGTTTTTTTGTTTAGTTTTTTAACTGAAAGGAGAGGAGATAGACAGACTCTTGTATGCATCCCTATCGGGATCTACCTGGCAACCCCATCTTGGGCCGATGTTCGAATCAACCAAGCTATTTTTACACCTGAGGCTGATGACTCAGACCAACTGAGCTATCCTCAGCACCTGGGGCTGCCCCTGGAACCAGTTGAGCCACTGGCTGTGGGAGGGGAAGAGGGAGAGAAGGAGAGAAAGGTAAGGAGAGGGTTGCTTCTTTCGTGTGCCCTGACAGGGAATTGAACCAGGGATGTCCACATGCCAGACCAACGCTCTATCCACTGAGAAAACAAGCCAGGGCAAAGGATCATTTTTAAGAATGATAGAAGTGCAGGTTCAGATTTCAAATAGTCGCCTTGATCATTACGAATTACGAAAGATGTTTGTGTTTGTCCTCATGTGAGGCCTGATCAGATTGTCACTGTTTGAACCTCAGGATGGGGCTGACGAAGAGCTCATGAGAGAAGCACCAGCGTTGCCGTTTTCTTGTGTGCTCATGCTTGCTTTGGGTGGCATTTAATCTGCAATTTTCTATGCAGAAATCTTTGTAACCCTCTTGTCCATTTCGTGAAGGCAAATTTAGGTCAAGTCAAATAATAAAGTCCATAATGTCATTTAACCAGGCAATGTATATTATGACACTGCAATTTTCTAGCCATAAACAGAAGAGTGAGGGATCCCTGTCAACGTGTCCCATGTGGCCCATGACTCAGTGCCTACCCATATGTTAAAATGATAGAAAGCTTTCTTGACCCATCTGAAGGGAGTCCTCTCTGCCACCGCAGCTCATGTCTGTCTCTGTACCTACCATTGCTAATACCTCCAGGCCTGGCTATCTCAGCCACCTCAAGTTCACCCATAAACCCACTGCACTTTGTAAAACCCACCTCTCTCCCTCGATTCCCTAGTTCCATTAACGGCACCACTAAATGCTTAGTTATCCAGACTAGAAACCATAGAGTCAGTCTCACTCCCTCCTCTTTGTCGTTTTTCCAAATCAATCCACTTCCTAAGGGTCTATAATGTCATCTCTGACCCCGACCATCGCTGGACCACTTACCCAGTTGGGCCCGCTGCCACCAAACTTTTCTACTCTCATTTCCCCTCCACATTTTGCCAGAGAAAGCTTTCAAGTACGCGAGTCTGATTTGGGTCTCCCTCTTCCTAGTCTCTCTCCACTGGCCTCATGCCTACAGGATGAAGTGAGAACTCTTGGCAGTGTTGCAAGGGCAGGCCCTGCTGACCTTTCCAAATTGGTCATCCCCAGCCAGCCACCCAGGAGCCACCACCTTGAGTATCATCTCCCTCTTACTTGGATAGCTTTTCATGGTTTTTCTTCTCAGTCTGGGGAATGATAGGACTTAACCTCCATGACCGATTTGCCTGGCCCCTTCCAAACACTGAAGGTGGAGAAAGTTACTCCATCTCTCTGCACCTCAGCACTTGGTATAAAACTCTCTTATAGTATGCTGAAATGTGATGGTTTAGTTCTTGGCATCCTTTCTAAGATACTGATTCCTAAACACTTGAGCCCATATTTTATTTCTCTCTATGCCCTCCTTTGTCCATGCCCCCTTAGCCTGGTGTGGTGGCAAGCTCTCTGTGAAGGGCTGTTCCATTGATATGAGGTGTTCGGAACTTCTTTCCCACCCATTCCCTATCAGGGGTCCCCAAACTTTTTACACAGGGGGCCAGTTCACTGTCCCTCAGACAGTTGGAAGGCCACCACATACAGCGTTCCTCTCACTGACCACCAATGAAAGAGGTGCCCCTTCCGGAAGTGCGGCGGGGAGGCAGATAAATGGCCTCAGGGGGCCGCATGCGGCCCGCAGGGCCGTAGTTTGGGGACGCCTGCCCTACATTGTCCCCTTCCCCACCACCAGTAGCTAAAGCTTTAAGCAATTACAGTAGAGATATTAGCTTACTTAATCTTCACCACAATGCCACGAGGTCAGCACTATTGGCACCTGCATTTTACAGATGAGGAGACTGAAGCACAGAGAAGTTTTGTGATGCTCCAAGGTCATGCAGGTAGTAAGTGACAGAGTCAGGAGTCAAATTCAGCATCCTGGACCCAAGGCCTGGATCGTAACCTCCGCGGCATGGAGTCAGTGCCATGCCCCCTCATCCAGGCTTCTCATTGTCCCCTTCCCACCACAGGGGTGGCCTGTTCCCATGACCAGCTGAACACCTTACCACGCTGCCACTCTGCCCACGGCTGTGGGTCTGCTGGCTTAGGAAGCTCCCCACCCCCCAGAGAGTTACAGCCATGGAAGGCACCCTTGGGGCACCCATACCCCACTGTTTTTTGTTTGTTTGTTTGTTTTTAGAGAGGAGAGGGAGAGACAGAGAGAGAAGGTGGGGAGGAGCAGGAAGTATCAACTCCCATATGTGCCTTGACCAGGCAAGCCCAGGGTTTCGAACCGGCGACCTCAGCATTTCCAGGTCGACGCTTTATCCACTGCGCCACCACAGGTCAGGCCATACCCCACTGCTTTGCGAGGCCTTCTGACCGCCCACTTTGTCCCTGGGCCGAGGTTCATTCAGAGGATCTGAATCACAGTCTCAGTAGGTCCAAGCTGTGTCTCTGGGAGGGCCTGCCGGAACCATGCCTGTGACCCCACCGCCTGCCCACCAGCCCCTCAGGCACCTGGAGGATGTTCCCTACTTGTTTCACCTAATCAGCTTCTGGCCATTAATAACAGCTTGTGCTCCTTCTCGGGGGCTTTTTCTCTATTCTGCCTGCCTCCCCACACTTCCTTCCTGTTCTTTCTCTTTACAAGACGGGGTATTTTTAACTTGAGGTTTCCACTCACCTCTCACTGTCCAGTTGGTACTGGGTGGGGCTGCTTGTGCACCGGGAGGGCTGGGACCATCTGGTCAGACTTGGAGGCTACAATCTGTGTCTCTGACCGCTGGGCCCGGCCTTGCCCTCCTTGTCACCCATCTCTGTTAAGCTGTCCCATCTCTGCTGCTGGAATAATACCCTAAAGCAGTTGTGGGCTAAAGCTTTGTAAACTACACAGGGCACGTGGCGAGCCGAACTCCGCCCCCCCCCACCCCCACCCCAGCCCCACTACCCCGGTGATGCAGTGAAGATTGGATGCGGAACTGGGTGAAGGTCAAGGAGCACTGGAATCTCACACGTCCCTGGAACAGCCAGGGATGTACATCTTCGCTTGGTCCCCTAGTGCCGCCCACATCATTGATGCCCGTTGGCGGTATAGGGGACTCACAGAGCTGCTGTTTCCTGGTCTGCACTGTCTCGACTCAACTTTGGAGATGCGGCCCAGGGACCTCAGCACTGCCTCCTGGTCATCCTTACCTTCCCAAAGGTCTCTGCTAGCAGGAGGCCCTTTCTGCTCATGCGCCCCCTCAGCCCCAGCCCGGCCCCGCCCACTGGTTCTCTCCATCCTCACCTGTTGGTCTCTAACCCACAGGCTTACGCTTCTCTGCACCCCAGGTGCTTAACAGAGAAACTTTTATTGGAAGCCCAAACAACTACAAAGGAGACTTAACTGGGTTTTCAGGGTTTCGGAGTTATAACTATTTGTTTTGAAGTTTGATTTCTGTGCCCAGCTTTCTTAAAAAAGAGAATAGTGGCAACTCAAAAAGTTGGTATCAGAGATTTTTTTTCTCTCTCAAGCAGCTGACAGTGATTCACAGGCTGCGAGGCCCACGGCTAATGTTCTCTAAAGTAATTGATAGTCCTACTGATTGCCCCGGGAGCGGAGGCACCCTGGTGCCTGCTCTGAGTCACTGCAAAGGATTAAATGCACTCAGCATTGTTTTTATGTTGACTGTGTTGTTTTTTTTTTAAATTCTGAATCCTTAAAAACAGGCACCCTCTGTATAATGCATATCATAACTAATTGATTACTGATTGAAAAGCAGAGGCCCCATTTTCCACGGGGCCCAGGGGACCTTCAGAACTAGTTGACCAGACAGAATATATGCAGCTCTCCTCGCCAACCTCCACCCCAGGCACACCTCTGCGTCACGCTTGTAACTGTCCCCACTATCCCCTCCTTCTTCAGCTGCCCCGTGGCCCCAAGTAGCAATGCCTCTGGCCCCACCATGAGCTGTGGCAGCAACTCTGTCCTGCCTCCCTTGTTCCTGGCACTCCTTCTAGAGTTGGTCAGTCATTCGGTCTGCAAACACTTACTGAGTGTTACCGTGAGCAGAGAGCGCTCTGCTGGGTGGGTACTGGAAAAAGGCAGAAGAACATGTCAGAGCTGCCTCAGGGAGAAAGAAGACAGTCTCCTACCACGAACACCTAGAGAGCTGCTTACTGCCAGCTCAGAGCTTCATCTCAGAAGCAAAGGAGGAAGGGGCTCTAACCAGGATGGGGTTTATGAAAACAGGTTTTCCCAAGGGGAGAGATCTGAGCTTAACTTTTTGATTGTCGGGAAGGCTGTCCCAGCCGGGCAGATAGGTGCGCAGAGCTGGGGAGCCTAGCCCGGCTGTGGGACCCGGAATTCCCCCCCTCCACCTCCGCCAGGAAGCTGCCTTGTGAATCCTGGGCTAACTGGGCGATAAGGACAGGAGGACCAGCCTCAGCAGGGAGGAAGCGGACTGGCTTCCTGTTTGTTTGTGAATGTCAGGGCAGCACCGTGTGGCCATGAACACCGGTTGATGAGAGCAACCCTGGTCTGAGGCTCCCTCCTCCTCAGAGAGCCCGTCCACCAACCCAGCAAGCCCACAGTGGGCTGGGAGGTAGAGGGACTCTGTCCCAGGGTAACCACGCTTGGGTGGCTGGCCTAGTAGCAGCCATACCAACTTGGCAGAGACAAGAGGTGGAGTAGCAACTTCCCCAAAGAAGCCAGAGCCACATATTCACAATAGGAAACCTCTGTGCAGCTCTGGGGCCTCTAGCATTGTCATGTCTCCACCCCAAAGGTTACTTCCTAGACCTCTGGGCACAACCGTTTTGCCCTGTAGCAAATCTCGTGCAGAGATCACAGAGCCCTTTTAATAATCGGGCAGCGTGCATTGTGGTTTTGTTTGCAACAGCAAAGTACATGAAAACCACCACCAAGTCTGCAAAAGCCTACTGGTGGCAACAAAACATGATAGATCCATGCCAAGGGAAAGGATGTTGCCATTAAAAAGAACGGGTGGATTTGTAGGCGCTACTGCAACGACACATCCAAGATACTTCAATCGGTGAAAACAGCAAGGCACAGAACAGTGTGATTCAGGTTGTGTCAATAAGCAGAACAGCAGGGGACATCTTCATAGAGGCTTAGAGGTGTATGTACAGCGGAATGCATGACATTTTTTCTAGAAGGAAATTTAAGCAACCTAACAGTGGTTAATTTGGGGGCAAGGAACTGTAGGAGAAAAGTGGTAAGAAGGCTTCCACTTTTAAATTACTTATCTTTTCCTTACTGCTTGCATTTTTTAGTGATGTTTATATATATATTTTAAAAATACTACCTGTGGGCAAAGGCATTATGGTTCATTCTGTTCTGCTCTTTATATGTCTATGTTGTTTACAAGAAAAAATGTATTAGGTCCGTATTCTTTTTAAGACAATTTCAAGAATCAAGCAGTGTGCATTTGCAAGATGAAATAGGGCAGAGTGAGGATCACAAATTCTTCAGGAAAACTGGTGGGATAGGGGGGGATGCTTTGCTTTGAGATCTCTACACATCGGCGACGAACAGAATAGCCGCTTCCACACTCCACTTTGTGGATTCTTTACGGCAAACATTTGAACTGTCTCTGGCTTCCTTCCAACCACTCTATTCTCTGTTTCTTCATCAATTTCATGGCCTCATCATATAAGTTTAGACTTGAACCACACAATAAGGAGTAGAAATCTGAAAGAAGAAGAACATCATAATATATTTCAATAACCATGACCTGATCCCTGTCATTTGAACTAGGTTGTATTAGTCCTTTTTCTTTAAATGTTTATTTTTATTTTTTTAGAGAGAAAGGAAAGGACAGGAAGAGAGAGCGAGAGAGACAGGAACATCAATCTGTTCCTGCATGTGCCGTGACCAGGGATTGAACCAGCAACCTCTGTGCTTTGGGATGATGCTCCAACCAACTGAGCTATCTGGCCAGGGCTGTATTAATCTTTTTATGAAAGACCTATGTCTGATTCATCTTCTAACCCCCTGAAGCATATAGCCCAGGACTGCACATAGTAGGGACTCAATAATCTCTGGATGAATGAGTGAACCAACTTGTATACACAACACTTGTCCTTTTAGGTCTATCCATTCATCAAGAGCATTCCACAAAATGCAAGATCAAGCCTCTCTCAAGTGCTTGTCAGCCTCTTACATTTAATTTTGCTCCTCCTGAGTGTTTTAAGAAATTAGAAGAAAACTCCTGGGGCTTCAGAAAGAGAATCTGAAGTCCCCTCTGTGTCTTATTAATGCGTTAGCAAGTGGGTGAGCTCCACAAACTGACCTCGGGCTTCTAAAGCTGAGTATCCAGTGCCCTGGGTTAAGGAAGAGTTAACGCTGAGCTGACGGTGATCTCCCTGGCAGAGCGAGGGGTAGCACCAGTTTGGCTGGTGCTTGGGACAGAACAGTTGGTGTATTTACAGACACAGATGCCCAAGGGGTTCTATATCAGGAAGTCATCCACATAGGGTCACTTTGACCTATTATCCTCAGAGTTGGTGCCAACGTCCTCCTAGTCTCTTCTCCGGGATCTTTTTCCGAACATCCTGTACTTGTTGACACAGCCTGGCACCTGCAGCAGCAGGCACGTTGCTGCCATCTGGTGGAGATGAGAGGCCACAGCTTCGTGGGGCTCGGTCGGAAACAGACTTGAGATGATAAAATGAACCTTTGAGATCATCTCCCACCGCAGCGGATTTTGAACTTTTGCAGCTGTGAAAGAACCTGTCCTTCAAATGACAGCTGTGACTAAGTCCTCATGCAAGGCTGATAAACTCACCACTGCTTGTAGCAGGGAAGGAGGGACTCCCCACTGGTCCTACTCCGTACTCTTCCAACCTCAATTGGCAAACAGCTGATAGACTTCCCCCTCCAGGTAAGGATGAGGAACCTGAGACCTAGGGGTGCAAAGGGACCTGTGTAAACAATCACATAACAAAGGCTAAAGCACAAATCTCTTTATCAAAAAACACTGGAATTTGCCAATCTGTACCCTCAACCTCAAATAATGACCAAACACAGCCTACTGAATGCCCAGTCAAGCTACCTACCTCAAGACATTGGGACTCTTGGGGAAGGAGACCCCAAAACACTATGCTTCCTGCAGCTTCTTGTTTGAATCAAAGCAGATTAGGACCCATGATGGTGCCTATGCCCCTTCTCAATAGCTGGCATAGTATCAGGGCACACGGATGCCCATTGCATTTTTCCTGGTCCCTGGCACTAGGGAGAGGCAGGCGGCCCCCTAGGACATAATAGGGAAAGGAATGAGAATATTGGAGCATCTACATGTTAAGCCCTGTGCTAACTATTTTCACATTTGTTGCCTCGTTTACTCCTCAACAACACTGCAATGTGGATATTCATATCCTTAGTTTTTTGAGGAGAAAAAAATAAGCTGTTTGAGTTATTTAAGTAATTTACCCAAGGTCTCCCAAGCTAGTAAGTAGCAGAGGGCAGAGTCAGAATGCAAACCACAGTCTTCCTAGCTCTAGAACCCATATCCTTTCTACCGAACTGAGTTGCCTTTTGGAGGGAGAAGTCTGGGAAGACCAGCCGAGTGTGGAGTTTCACAATGTCAGAGAGGAGTGCTGGCGTTCACTGGTGTGAAGAACCTCACAAAAGAGAAGACACTGTCTCTGCTTCCCCCCCGTCACAGTCTAGCTGGGGATAAAAGTACGCTCATGAAAGGAATAAAATTACACTTGTACCCACCCACCTGTGAGTGCAAAGTAAGGATTAACAGGACAGGGAGCCCCAGGTGCAGAGCATTCAGAACCTGAGATATGGGATGGAAACAGCATAAGATGCTCTGGCCAGATAGCTCAGTTGGTTAAGAGCATCGTCCTAAAGCACAGAGGTTGCTGGTTCGATCCCTGGACAGGGCACATACAGGAACAAATTGATCAGATTGATGTTTCTGACCCTCCTTCTCTCTCTCTCTCTCTCTCTCTCTCTCTCTCTCTCTCCCTCTCTCCCTGCCTCTCTCACTGAAATCAATAAATAAATATTAAAAAGAAAAAATAAAGAAATAGCACAGAACAGAGTGTCTGGGGACCAGGATTCCACCCTTGGTGTTGCTGCCTGCATCCTGTGTGACGTTGGGCAAGTGTCCTCACTCTCCTCACCCAAATGAAGGGGTTATTCTTGAGGATCCGAAAGCCTCTTGCTCAGTTCTTGCTGCTGTGATTTCAGTGGGGCTGGAGTCAAACAGGAAAGGAGCCCTGAAGGAAGTGAGTGTTGGAAGGACCTTGAGGAGAGGAGGGGTGAGGACACAGAGGGGGAAATGGCATTTCACACAGAGAGGCTGGTACAGGCAAGCAAGGAGAAGAAGCAGTTGCCAGCCAAAGATGGCAAGCTCATCTGTTCTCAAATGCTTGGCAGAGATTAGATTTGGCACAATCCACAATGAGGAGCACCTGTAGGTTTTTGGGGTCTCACGTCATCTCCAGGGTGGACAAGGTCTTTTATTTTTATTTTTTTTACAGAGACAGAGAGAAAGTCAGAGAGAGGGATAGATAGGGACAGACAGACAGGAACAGAGAGAGATGAGAAGCATCAGTCATCAGTTTCTCATTGTGGCACTTTAGCTGTTCATTGATTGCTTTCTCATATGTGCCTTGACCGTGGGGCTACAGCAGACTGAGTAACCCCTTGCTCGAGCCAGCGACCTTGGGTTCAAGCTGGTGAGCCTTGCTGTAACCAGATGAGCCCGCGCTCAAGCTGGCAACCTCGGGATCTCGAACCTGGGTCCTCCGCATCCCAGTCCGACGCTCTATCCACTGTGCCACCACCTGGTCAGGCTGGGTGGACAAGGTCTTAACCCAGAGACTCTTCAGCCCTGAGGCTAAAGTTACCCAAGGCCCCATTTCTGGGAGTCATCAATGAACGGGGCTCCCTTTTCCAGCTGTGGTCTCCCCTGGCTTTAGACGGGCAGTCCTGGAGGGCAGAGGAGTGGGAAAGAAAAGTGGTTTTACCCCAGGCCTGGAGATCCTCAGACCTTGTAGAACCATCGGGTTCTTCCTTCCTAATTCCCACCTGTTTGCTACGTCCATTTCCACCTTCTGCCTAATTCAGAAACGTGTACAAGCCACTGAAGACAGCAGCTATTATATGTTATCAGTCGAGGGCCTCACCCTGACCAGATAGCTCGGTTGGATAGAGCATTGTTCCCAAGTGCAGAAGTTGCTGGTTTGATCCCTGGCCAAGGCACATACAGAAACAGATCGATTTTTCTGTCTCTGTCTCTATCCCTTCCTCTCTCAATAAAATCAATAAATACAAAATTTTTAAAAAATCTAGGGCCTCAGTGTGACCTTGCTTCCCAGATCACCATAGGCTTGGCCACAATCAAGGACTCTGATGACAACTGCATAGAATCTGACTTAAAGCTCTAAGCCTTTCTTGGTGTCAGAGACTTCCAGATTCCAGGGTTCTTCCCCTTCTTCTCCACGGCTATCTAGTCCTCTAAGTCAGGGGTCAGCAGACGTTCGTCAAGTCACAGACAGTAAACACTAGAGGCTTTGCAGGACATGTGGTCTCTGTTGTAACTAGTCATCTCCACCACTGTAGTGTAAAGGGCACAGCTATATTCCAGCAAACTTCACTTATGGACACTGAGTTTGAATTTCATATGATGTTCACGTGTCATGAAATATTATTTTATTTTGTTATTTTTTACTTTTCTTAAGTAAGAAGCAGGGAGGCAAAGAGACAGACTCTTGCAGGTAGCCTGACCAGGATTCACCTGGCAAGCCCCCTACTAGCGATGCTCTACTCATCTGGGGTCATTGCTCTGTTGCTTGGCAACTGAGCTATTTTTTAGCACCTGAGGTGAGGCCATGGGGTATCCTTAGTGCCCAGGGCCAACTTGCTCCAATCAAGCCATGGCTGCAGGAGGGGAAAAGAGAGAGAAAGGAGAGGGGGAGGGGTAAAGAAGCTGATGGTTGCTTCTCCTGTGTGCCATGACTGGTAATTTAGCCCAGGACATCCACATGCTGGGCCAATGGTCTACCACTGTGCCAACCGGCCAGGGCCTAAAATACTAAAATACAATATTATTCTTTTTTAAAAAATATTTTCCCAACCATTAAAAAGGGTAAAAATCATTGTTAGCTCATGAGTTATGTAAAAAGCAAGTGGTAGGATATACTTGGCCCACGGGTCATATATACGATATATAGTTTGCTAGTTCCTGACCAAAGTGCTTGCCATTCATTCAGCCAAATTTAGACAGTGCAAGCTTTTCCTCAATCACGGCTTTTCTGGCTAATCCAGGTGGTCTGTCCTGTCCTCCAAGAATGTGTACAGCTCTAAGCTCCTCCAGGGTCTCTTTGTCCTTTCAGCCTCACTCTCTCTCCCAAAGTGGCTCGATTGGAGGGTGCTGGAAAGACTCCCTCCTTCCGCACCACCCAGAGGCGTTTTCTTTCATCTATGAACTGGTCTCCCCAGCCCAGGACATTTCCAGCCTTCCTTTCTTCCAGCTCTGCGCATCGAGGCCTTGCCAAAGCATCCCAGTCATTGCCTTTTTTTGTGTTCAATTCTCAGGCCCTGTGTTGCCAGAGTTCCAGAGCCAACGTCCTTTTTATAAAGGAAGACTTAAACACAAGGAAAGCTAGGAGGAGGTCAGCCAGAGGTCAATTCCTGGGGAAGAGGGATCTTAAGTTGGGCTTGGGACAGGGATTGAAAAAGGGAGAAGAGATTTTAATAACTATGTATGGCACCAGGTGGGTACTGGGCTTATCAGGGTGATTACTTTTTAAAGTATATAATGTTTAATCGCTATGTCATACACCTGAAACTAATATAATATTATGTCATCTATAACTGAAAAAAAAGAAAAAAAAATTTTTTAAAGGAGGAGGAAAGGAGAAGTATACCAGGCAGAAGCAGTAGAGAGTGAGCTGTGGGCAGGTGACAGTGAGGGGACAGCCCCACACAGAAGCCATATGAAGAGAAAGAGTGATGAGACTGGGGTATGGGTAGGACATTAATGGAGGGTTGAACTGTTGGATCCTGAGGACCTTGACTCAAAGTAGCTTGAGGTAATTTAATGTAATGGTGTGTCAGGAGAACGCAAAGGCCTTAACTTCCAGCCCACATTCTCACCTCAGCCCTCTGCTCTGTATTCCTTCATCTAGTCATTCAACAAACATTCAGCGATTCCCATCAAGCGCAAGGCATGTTTGGCTCGTTAAGGGAAAGAAGAGGAAAGGGGAATGAGAATGTGGAATCCTGTCAATGTCCTGCACTCCAGGAATGTGGAGTAGGACTGAGAACACACCCATAACTACAGCCCAATGAAGAGAGCACTAAATGCCTCGTGGGAGTGTGGACAAGGAGTCCAGGCAAGGCAGCAGGGGACCTCAGGGGAAGTTTTATGGAAGAGAAAGAACTTAAGCTAGGGTAGGATAATCTGAGTCTGTGAAACATGGGGGAAGGGCTGTCCAGGAAGACGTGGCGCTGAGCAAGGGGGCGCAGTGAAAGTATGGGGGTAGGCAGACAAGAACAAGGAAATCATTGGTGCGTGCTTCCCGTGGGGGCGTTACTGGTGTTACCTTTGGGGCAGTTTTTGTTGCACGAGTCTGTCACGTACAAAGGAGGCCTTGCAGCATCCCTGCCACCTCCCCTCCTGCTCCCCGAACTCGGGTAGCCACACCCTTTCTACTTGCATTTTCTTTTAAAGATTTTATTTATTGGTTTGAGAGAGAGGCATGGGGTGGGGCAGAGAGTGGGAAGCATAAACTAGATAGTAATTGTTTCTCATATGTGCCTTGATCAGGCAAGCCCAGGGATTTGAACCTGTGACCTCAGCATTCCAGGTCGATGCTTTATCCACTGCGCCACCACAGGTCAGGCTCCACTTGCATTTTCAAACAACACTCCCCACTCTGTGGGAACCACTAGACAGGTGTGTGAAGGCAAGCAGCAAAATGGAAAGTTGGACTAGAAAATGAGGCCAGACCACGAGGGCCTCAAGTGCCAGGACAAGACTTTTGCATTTTATCGAGCAAGCAAGGAGTGTCCACTGAAGATTTTTTGGGGAGGGAACATGATCCACTTTAGAAAAATGAAGTTTAGAGAAGGATGAATGAAAGACCTAGGAGAGGTGGAGAATTCAGCTACAGCCTCCTGCAACCCCTCACCCAGGTTATTTTCAATCAGGGGGGGCTGCTTTCCCCACAATCACTGGTGGAGGGCAAAGGTCAGGGGAGGTCCTTTCTACATATCCCTGCTGATTGCTGGAATCTCGTATTAGAATAGAATTTGCGGCCCTGGCCGGTTGGCTCAGTGGTAGAGCGTCGGCCTGGCGTGCAGGAGTCCCGGGTTCGATTCCCGGCCAGGGCACACAGGAGAAGCACCCATCTGCTTCTCCACCCCTCCCCCTCTCCTTCCTCTCTGTCTCTCTCTTCCCCTCCTGCAGCTGAGGCTCCATTGGAGCAAAAGATGGCCTGGGCACTGGGGATGGCTCCTTGGCCTCTGCCCTAGGCGCTATAGTGGCTCTGGTCGCAACAGAGCGACGCCCCAGATGGGCAGAGCATCGCCCCCTGGTGGGCGTGCCTGGTGGATCCCGGTCGGGCGCATGCGGGAGTCTGTCTGCCTCCCCGTTTCCAGCTTCAGAAAAATAAAAAAAAAAAAAAAAAAAAAAAAGGGAATAGCATTTGCTACAACAGGATTTGTCTGACTAATATTCCTTTGTTGCTGTCTGTCTTTTGGATCAGCCCACCCGGGAGTGACCACAGTACAATGCCTCCCCCATTGGTCTACACTGGGAGAATATCCATAAAACCCAGATTTTAAGGGCAATCTTCTGAGGGTTTTCTCTTCCCTCCCTGTCCAGGGTCCACTGCCTTCTGTTTGTTTTTTTTTATGTCAACTTTATTATTTTTTTATTGAATTTATTGGAGTGACATTGGTTAATAACATTATGTAGGTTTCAGGGGTACAATTCTATAATACATCATCTGTATGTTGTATTGTGGGTTCACCACCCCAAGTCAAGTCTCTTTCCATTTCCAGTGCGTTCTCAGTAAGCGACCCCTTGGTGCCTGAACAAGGGAACTATTCAGCCTGACCAAAGGGAGAGGAAAACCCTCCCTGCTCTGCCCCTTCCCTGCCCAGGACAGGACATGGCTTTTGATCCACGGCCCAGAGAATCCCCCAGCTGATAAAGGCCCATTGTGGCAGCTTCTGGAAGAACCCAGAGGCCATCGGGGGACTCTGGGACTCAGCAGTCAGTTAACAGGACATGAACATTTGTGAAAAGAATTACTACTTGGCAGAAGTCAAGGCAGAACGAGGCCCCCCAGGCTGCCACTGGCACCAGCCCGGGCAGGGAGACTAACAGCAAAACCAGCAGGAGTCCGGCCGGACTGCGGAAGGACTGACTGGAGGCAGAGGAGCCCAGAAGCGGTGCGGGGCTCCCTGTGGACACCTGGGGCATGAAACCCAATCTCCCAGCCCATCGAATGGAAGAAACACAACTGCTCTTTTAAAATGGTACCGGGGAAGAGAAGAGCCCCCTGCCCTCACCCCCCAGAAGGGTGTCCAAAGCCATAAACGGCAGGAAAGGAGGACAGCTGCACCGAAAGCTGGCCTGGAACCTATTTAAGAATTACGCCCTTTCTGCTTCAGTCTTGAATGTGTTTGGAGTTCAGGCACCTCATCACATGCAGGCCTTGCTATTCCTTTTTATTTTTTTTTATTTAAATTTTTATTTACTGATTTTAGCGAGAGAGGATGGGAGGGAGAGAGAGAGAGGAACATTAATCTGTTCCTGTATGTGCCCTGACAGGGAATCGAACCAGCAACCTCTGCATTTCGGGAAGATGCTCTAACCAGCTGAGCTATCCAGCCAGGGCCAGGCCTTGCTATTCTTACTGTAAAAACACAAAAGTAAGAAGAGACATCCTGAGATAAATGGTGCTGGGGAGGTAGGTGGGGAGATGGGCTGGATGGGAGGCTGGTGGGAGTACCCAGCAGGACGAAGCCGTGGTGGGGGGTTTGAGGTTCAGCGGAGGGTCAGGAGCCCTGTGCACACGTGTCTGCGGGGAGGATGGGAAGGGCTTCTTTCTGCTGAGGCCCTGGGAGGGGAGCGGCGTGCAGGGATGGGAGAACTCAGTCCCCAGACCCATTCCAAATCCATGCATCTCCCCCATCTCTCTCAGCGGACAGCTGGCCTCATCACTTAAAAGAGGAAATGCAGAATGGAAGTCAGGGATCCCCGCCACGACCAGGTGCTGGGCCCAGGGGTTAAACTGAGAGCAGAGGTGAAAGCAGTCAATGTGAGCACGCTCGTTTCCACTCTGTTCCTGAAGGGCTTGGAGGGGGGTGAGGGGCCCGGCTCACCTCTCCATCATTCTGCTTTCCCTCCCCCATCCCGCATGCATAACCATGGCCTTCTCCAAGCTCATTTCTACATCAAAGCAAAATAAACCCACAGCAGAAGCCATCTAATGTACATAAAAATCAAACTAGAGCACATCGAGGGCTGTCACACACATGTATTTTGTCAGCCACTTCCCTTGTCAGGGGAATGCCGCTGACAGTTGGTGGGCAGGCCTGCAGCTCCCAGTTAGCAGTGGTACCAAAGCCACAGGAGAGTTAATGACCTCCACTCACCGGCACCCACTAAGAGCCCATCTCATGACAAACCTCACCTAATAATACCACTGAAAATCGGTTCCGGTGGGGATGGGTCTGGAACACAACTGTTTTCTGAAGCTCACGCGTTTTCTGCCTTGCTGGAGATTTTGTCCCAGCTGGCGATACACACATGTGCACACAAAACCTGCTAGAACACTCTGTTCAGATCCCATGGCTCCCACAAACCAAAGAACAAACTCAGAAGACCGAGCTGGAAGGTCTGGGTAGCATTTATTGACAGCAGTTTACACGCATTTGTTTTCTTCCCATGGTCGTTTCCTTCAAAGCCCAGGCGCAGAGCCCCGTAGAAGGGCAGCCTCGGGACGAGGGCCAGGAACGCAGGATGCATACGTCCTTGGCAGGCACGCTCGGCCCCGACAGGATGCAATCCTTCAAGACGGAATTCCACTGGGTATTGGAGAGACACCAAGGTGGGGGGTGGAGAGGAAGTCTTCCCCCGGACTCACATCTCAGTCCAGGCTGACTCGCTCCCAGTCCAAGTCCATCCATTTTAGGACCCTTGGGGGGCAGCAAATTAAGCCCACCCACCTTCACGGGGGTAGAATTCTTCAATCCGTGCTGTTTGTGCACACCTGCTTCCGCTGGCCCCCGAGTTAAAGAGAGGCAACCTTACCGTAAGAGATTGACCACTTCCCCTCTGACCCTCTCAGCACCGCCTCAGCTGGGTCTGTGCAGCAACTGCTGGGAAAAACGGAGGCGTGCATCTCAGTGCAGCCGGGTGCCACCTTCAAGTCTGCAATGGGGGTTGGGGACCACAAGGCTACTCAGGCTGACAGCTGCGCTCCCCACACATCACGCACGGCCCCGCTTTTCTTCTGCCAATCACCAGTGCCCAGGCCCCAAAGACGAGAGTCAAGCTGGTCTGTGCAGGCACTTGGCAATTCTTGGTAGGGAGGGAGGTGAAAAAAAAAAAGATGGGTAGAAATGAGAAGAGAGTTTCATCTGATAAGAGTAATTAGAGATCTGACGTGATTTTACTTTTATTTCCTTCACTTTAAGCCAATCATGAAATGTCACAGTGATTCTGGGGCAGGGGGCAGAAGGGTGGCGATGCCGAGGACCCTCGGGGCTGCGGCCCGCAGGGCCGCAGGGGGCGGTCAGGGCAGGCCTCACTGCGGCAGCTGGAGGAGCACTGACTGCCCGGACGGCAGGTACGTGATGTTCCGCGAGCGCGAGAGCTGGTACGCGATGTCCTCCGCGGCTTCCAGCTTGCGCAGCTCAATCAGGCCGTCGCCTGCGGTCGCCAGCGAGTTGGCGATCAGCTCGGCGGCCTTGGAATCGCCCTCAGCAGAGATGATGGCTGCCTTCTTCTGCTGCTCGGCCTAAGGCAGAGGAAGTGGAGAGAGACCAAGATCACACCTCAGGGCATTGGAGGGCAGGCGGAGCCTCAAAGGCACCTTCCCTGGTTCCTGAAGGACCGACCTCTGGAAACTGTTTCCTCCTCTCGATGGGGTCAACAAGCACTGTCCACACCCACCCAATCCTCTCCTGTCCTGTCCCACCCACATCACATCACTGCAGGGATACATTCTGCCGGCTGCATAAATAGCTGTCCTATTTCTAAGTCTTCACTAACATGAATAGCAACCTAGTCCGGCCATGTTATTCTGAGCATCCCCGGCCAAGGAAACAGGAGAGAAAGGTACATCAACCCTCAGGCTCATCTTCCTCTCTAATCCCGGGTCGAAGTGACTTCCACCAAAACCAGAGTCGCTACAGCTCTGCAGAAGCAACAAGCATATGTGACACTCCCAGAGTTCCCTGTGAGCTAACATGGTTCCCCGCCCACAACCCAGGCACCCAGAATGAGGCCTCCTAGGGTCTGCGTGCTCACATCAATTCACCTGTACCTGCAGCGTGGGAGGAGTATAGGAACAGGCCAATAAAATTAACACAATTTTGAAACTGCTAGGCTCTGTGACTGTTCACTCAACAAATGTTTACTGAGCAGCTAGTATCCTCAGGAACAGTCTGAAGACATTTTCTGGGCTCTGAAGACAGGCAGTTTTACATAAAGCAAAAAAAGGTCCCTGCTCCTAGAGTGTACATTCTCTACAATGAAATGCTGGCCACCAGCCTCTCCCTTTTCCCCTGATTTTTAAGGACTAAGGGATGTCGGATTAGAGTGATTTTCAACCTTTTTCATCTCATGGCAAACATAAGCTAATTACTAAAATTCTGCAGCACACCAAAAAAAAAATTGGGGGGGGGGTCAATTTGACTAAATAAATAAATAAAGGTATAAATTTGATTCACTCACACTGGATGGCTATTGTTGCGTTGGCTGTTGTCATTTTTTAATTTGACAACCTAAGGGAAAAGAGGTCAGCGCCCCTGACCAAATAAGCACTGCACGTCTTAAAATTCTTGCTCATACCGGCCGAAAATCGCTGGATTCGAGTACCAATTCAGGAGAATCAGCGGTGGGAAGAAGGGGACAGCAAGGAGTAAATGCGCCTTCGCAGGCACCAGAAGACCGGCCTGCTGCGCAAGCATTCTGTGTCCACCGCGCGGGCACATCTGGAGGGAGTTAGCGTTTGAAAAAATCCAGTGACGATAGCGCATCTGGCTCAACGTTTGATCCCTTTTGCTGTCAGCTTTCACTGTGTAACTAGGGTTAAAAATGACTTCTCAGCGAAGCTGAAAATATTCCAGGAGAAACATTTTTATTTGTAGGAAGTGTTTTTGATCTTAGAGAAGTGGGGAAAAAAAAGACCCTTCGGTGATTTAGGAACAGAACTTCACATATCCCTGATTGGCCCCCAAAGACTCTGGAACCAATTGCAGGAGCACGGTCCCTTCAATCCCCTTCCAATGATCCCGGAAGAAGAGATGACAGATGATGAATTTCCAGGCCACCCAGCTAATGGGGAGGCTGAGCTCAGGAGAAAGGGACAAGAGGCTCCTGCCATCTGGTTGAACACTCACCTTTTCCACCACGAATCTGGCCCTCTCTGCTTCCTGCTGGGCCACCTGTTTGGCTTCTACTGCTTCTGTGAACTCCTTCCCGAAGGTCAGATGCGTCTAAAGGGAGAGAGTGAGCACGAGATGAGGCGGTGTAATTGCTAAGACAGCGTGGCTGTGAGGGCCCCACGGCCGACGGGAGGAAAAGCCCAGGAATGGCTCCAGCAGCTGGAGGAACTGCGAGGCCAGACTCTTCCACCTAGTATCTGTGTCCAAACTGTGTTTACACCCAGTCCTCGGCTGCCCGGTTGCTCCCATGCAGCCTGCTGTCACCCTCGGTGAGGCGATCTCAACTAGCAAACAGCCCACAGGCACCGAAGGTACTGACTCAACTTACCACCTCCCTAGGGGTGGAGACCTACGGGCTCCAGGACCCCCACCACTGACAGTGCTCTTCCAAGGCCCTTTGATGGCCTGTTTGAAGCCCCCCAGGGAGGCCAGATGGAAAACTGAGCCCGAAAGTGAGGGATGCAGCTGGTTCTCAGGGACTCAGCCCGATGCTGCGTGCTTATGGGTTAACCAGTCCCCTTTCTAACAGCACCTCCAGCCCCCACAGGAAGAGGGGAGAATGTGGATTGCAAATCATGGTATTCCTGGTGTCAGTTCTTCTGGTAAAGGGTTTAAAATATGGAGAAGGCAGGTAAAGCTATCGCTTAAGATGAGAGTTTAAAATTATGTTTATCCCTAGACCTTCCCTAATAACATAAATAACTGAGACTTGGCTGAAGTGACTGCCGCTAACGACCGTGCAATGGGAACAGATCTCAGAATGCCTAATGCATTCTGAGATGATTTACTGATCCCGCTTTTCATTCAGAAAGAAGAAATCAAGGGAAAAGTAGCATTGGTTTTGCTATCAAATTCTATTTGTTTTACTTCCTCTTCCACTCTCCCAACCTCTTTTATATAAAAACATCAGTAGCTCAAAATTCCTCCTGATGAGTAAATTCTAGTCCCACTGCCTTCCAGAACTTACTGCAGCTACTCTACTTAGGCGGCTCCATTTCTGGACCCTCGTTCAAAGTTTGGGGAAGACAATACTATCTTGAGAGATGAAAAATGAAATGTGCAATTAAGGAATGAAATTTCTCTCTGAGAGGGCCAGCCAAGGGCAGCAAATTCCCCACGAAATCTCATTTTCTTCTCACACCTCTTAGATACGGTTTCTTGTGGTCAGCCCACATTTCCCCAGAAAGGAGTATGTGGTTAAAGTCTAGCAAAACGCCAAGCTTCTCCTTAGGTTTTTACTTAGCGTTTGCTCACAGCCAAGGTGCTCAGGTTAACAGTGGAATTTCTGGTCTGAGCAGCTAAATGGCTGCAGCCTGGAATATTGCCAGTAGAGGGAGCCCACAAGCCCTTCCACCGCCGGCAACTGCCGCAGGCTATTGATGCAGGTGGGGCCGTGCCCCGCAGCGAGCAATGGGTGTCATGTAGAGTGTGACTGTTTAAACAGCTGCGGGGGAAACGGTGCCTTTCCCTAGCGAGGCACAGGAGAGCTGAACAGGAAACGCTCTACCTCACTACCTGAACAAATCACTCCAAACGATTTTCCCACCGAATCTAGAAACATAACCCTTCCCCTCACCTCCTCGATCTGAAATGCTATCCCGTCTGTATTGCTTTCCGTCTGAGTTATGGCATTCAGTGTCATGGCAATATACAGATATGCAGTCTCAAGAGCCTACCTCAGGCCTCAGAGATGTCCCTAGCCCCCCATGCCAGGCTCTGGGGAACAGAAGCATTCATTCACACTCTGTCACCTTTCACAGGGAGTTCCCAGAGCTCACTTCACTGAGATCCAGGCCCGTGTTAGGGAACTCCCACGGGTCAGGCTGGGAGGTCCGCACTAGGGAGAAAGGCTGGGCAGTTCCCTGCTCGCCCCCGCCAGCCTCTTCCTGTGTCAAGCAGGGTTAACAAGGCCTCACTTCCTGGGGAGCTCTGGGGAACAGTCACAGTTTGGGGATTGGAAAAACTCAAGGTTAGGTTACCCCCGCGGGTAGGGCCAGATGTCAAAAGAAAAACGTGTGGCAGAGGTGAGATAAAAGAGCCCCTGACTGAAAACAAGCCCGAGGAGAGGGCTTCAGACTGTCAACGTTTCATGCTTCCCAGTCTCACGTCTAGGGAAGTGGGAGGAGGCCCTTAGAGCGTGTACCCAGAAAGGGAGCCAGGCACCTCAGCGAGCCTGGGCCCTCCCTGCAGGCTCCCCAAGGCCCTTACCAAGGACACGTCATCCAGGATGAGCCCGAAGGTTGCAGCTCGCTCCGTAAGATCGTCGCTCACCTGCCTGGAGACCAGCTCTCTCTGGGTGATGAGTTCTCCAGCGTCAAAGCGAGCCTGGTTCCAAGGGAGGGCAGAGGGGCCAGTGTCAGGACGACGAGGGGGCAGAAAGGGAACCAGGAAACTGCCAGCCACATCCCAACCCCAACCCCCCCCCCCAAGCTCCTCCTGCCACCTCGTGATCACTGGGGGCCGCACTCCCGGCTGGAGGCGGAGGCCCCGGGCACTCACCACCACTGACTTGAGGATCTCCGTGGTGATGGACGGCAGCACGCGCTCGTCGTAGTCCTCCCCGATGCTGGTGTAGATGCGGGGAAGCTGGCTGGCCACCGGGCGGAAGAGGATGCGCAGGGTGATGTTGACGTTCTGTAAATCTTTGGGCGTGACGGGACAAATGCTGGAGTTAAACACAAAAGAACTAACATGGCCTTCTATAGGACCTCCTACCCCATCTTTGTTACAATGGATGCACGGTTGCCTCGGCCGAGAGCCCAGCTGAACACCAATTAGGAACTTCTTACAGGTTTCTGGTGATGACGGCTTTTCAGTAGGTCCCGGAAGCCCCTCATATAAACAAATCAGACATGGGGTGTTTAGAACACTGAACGTTTTAAGAAAACAGGGCAAGGACAAGAATTCTAGGGTGAGGCCTTTCCAGGGCCTGGCGAATGTGGCCCATGTCAGGAGCACGCTTTGGCGAGGTCACCGTGGGCTCGGCAGAAACAGTCCACTTTGGATTGGACCAACAGTCCAAAGGCCTGGGCTGCAGTCCCACTCTGCTGTTTACTAACTGTCTGACTTCACTAAGCGTTAGCCAATCGCAACTCAGTTCTGTAAGAATGGGGATGTCATCTGCCTTCCAGGCCCAGGGGGGGATACTGACAGAGAAAACAGCCATAGAGCACGGTCAAGTGCAACAGCTGTAAGAGGCTGTCAGAATCGCCCACAGCCCACTTCTCACTACCTGGCCCAAAGGACCCAGGGAGGGAAACACAGCTTCCCTTGACAATTCAGGCCTGCTCAGCTAAAGCACTACCACAGATTGCTTGCCGTCACCAAGAATTCGGATCAAGGCCACGGACTGTTAGTTCAGTCGGTTAGAGCATCGTCCCAAAACACCAAGGTTGTGGGTTCGATCCCCAGTCAGGGCACATACAGGAAGTGACCAATAAATGCAAAACTAAGTGTAACAACAAACGAATGCTTCCCCCACTCTCTCCCCCCTCTTGTCTCTCTAAAATCAATCAAAAAAACCAAATTGCCTGACCAGGCGGTGGCGCAGTGAATAGAGTGTCGGACTGGGATGCAGAGGACCCAGGTTCAAGACCTCGAGGTCGCCAGCTTGAGCGCGGGCTCATCTGGTTTGAGCAAAAAGCCCACCAGCTTGAACCCAAGGTCGCTGGCTTGAGCAAGGGGTTACTCAGTCTGCTGAAGGCCCACAGTCAAGGCACATATGAGAAAGCAATCAATGAACAACTAAGGTGTTGCAACGCGCAATGAAAAACTAATGATTGATGCTTCTCATCTCTCTCCGTTCTTGTCTGTCTGTCTCTGTCTATCCCTCTGACTCACTCTCTGTCTCTGTAAAAAATAAAATAAAAAAACAAACAAAATTTAAGAGCATGGACCTAGCAGCACCCATGAGATAGAGTCTTGAACCTCGCACCAAGAGAAGTGGGAAATGTATACACACAAGGCCCTGATCTCTGGGAAGTCCCTACCAACAGTTTAAGGTAGGTACAGAATGCATCCTTAGAACAACTGCACAACAGTAGAGAAAAAAACACCAGAGGTGGGAAGTTGAGAACGAGGCTTTTAAGTTAAAGTTTATGTTTGTCAATGAACCCCCCCACCCTAGCCTGGCCCTGCACGGGGGACTCCTTTCTCTCCCTTGTCCAGAGCTACAGGACATTTATGCCATACCAATTTACCCTGTCCCGTCCTCTGCCCACACACTGCCCACTCTAAAGTCTCAGTGCGGACGTAAGCCCCTCAAAGGAGCCTGCCCAGCCACCTGTGTGAGCGAGCTGCTCTCCTCTCTGCTCCCGACACGCCGTACAACCTCGGATCTAGTGCTCACCCCCCTACATTATACCCCGTTGCTCACATTTCTGTCTCCCTAGCTAGACAGAGCTCCTGAAGGACCCTGCTCCAGTCATCTCGGAACTCCCCCCACTGCCCTGCGCACCACAGAGCCTGGCACTGTCCCAGTAGGCGAACATCTGCTGAGGAACAGCACTGACAGCATCCAGCATTAGTGAGACGATAAGCCAACATCCACGTGACCCTGTTCTCTTGCTGAACTGGCACCTGCTACTCCCTCCACTGCCTGAGCACTTCTGTGTATAGGACGGGGTTCGGGGGGGAGAAGAGTGACAGGACTCATTTTAGGCTCCAACTAGAATCCGCTGTGTGTTGGACACCAGAGGACGGCTCTCAGGGACGTGGTTCTCGGCCTGTGAGATAACAATCCAAGGGCCTTGGAAAGTACGGCAGAGGGTCAGTCAGCTGCGGAGGCCACAGCACCACCAGAGACGGGTTTATGTAGTCACTCTGGGGAGCAAGAACCAATGGGGAGAGTCAACTGAGGAAGCAAAGGCGTACTCAGATTTCTTTACAATCAGATCACTCTATAACTCTTGAAACAGATCTTTTCTTTAAATTTGTGCGGTTGTCTGTGTGTGTACCTTCAGTATGCATTTCTTCCTGTGACTCCATGTACCACTCTCCGGGGAAAATATGCTAGGAATTCTCACATGCAGTTCAACCCCTTCTGGATCCCACCGCACCCCTTCCACCCTCTCTCCCCAACCCACAGGCGAGACTCACCTTTGCTACCAGTGATCACCGGCACGTTGCGTGGTCGAGAGCGGCAGTCAAAGATAATTGGTTTTTGTACCCAAGGGATGAGAAAGTGAGTCCCTTCCCCTACCACGATGTCTTGCACTCCACGGAACCGGTCAAAGATGACAGCTCTGTGCCCAGCGTCCACTAGGAATGGAGGATAACAATGGGTCAGAAAAATCCCCTCACCCTTTCACCAAAAGAATAGGCCCTTGAAAGATCCTTGGTGTCTTCTGCTCAGTTATCAAGTCTCCCCTCTCCTGCTCCATCTTCCCACACTTCTGGTCTCTGGAGGCTTCTAAACAGCTATGGAACCAAGCGGACTCCTCCCAAGGACTTGGGTAACAGGATCTATTCCTCAGCACCACTTCTCCTTGAAACAACTGGCTGCCGAGTTTCTGATTAGCCACCCCTTCCCCAAACTCCCATCAACACATTTCCAGAAACCCTCCCAAAACTTCTAAAACTCCCAATGTCCTCCCTGTTACCACTGTCCAACCTGGTTCAAATTCAACCTAGGGTTCCCAGAAACAGCACCCCCATAGGAGAATCCTGAAACTTGCAAGGTCCCCCTCTTTCTTTCCAATAGCTTGTCTCCTCCAAGGTTTCAAGGCGCTGTAGAGCTGTCTTGCTGATTCAGAGAGAAGTTGGTGATGACGATTACCGTCTAGTTATGCAGAGGAGGCCAGAAAGATGAGCAGAAAGTTGTGCCCCGTAAGCCAAGCAGGCTTTTCTGATCAACTGCTTTATGGACATTACCGTTGGTCCAAATTCCTTCACTCTGAAATGAATTCTCCTCTTGCCACACATCACATATGCCACACATAAGGTGAGTCCATCTACTGTGGCTTTCCAACAGTGAAAGCTGGAGGGGCTCTTAGAGAAAAACTAGTTCAATCTCACTGCACGACCAGTGAGAGAAGCTGTGACTTGCCTCAGGTCCACAGCAAAGCGGAAGAAAAGCCAACTTAACCCCCGTCACACTGTTAACAGCCAGACAGTGCATCTCAAAGAGACTTTCTCCTCAGTGACCCAACTGCAGCAGAGCAAAAGCTCCTGCTTAGAATAAGGTCAGCACAGGTGTAAAGGTCTTGCTGCGTTACTCCACACACAGGCAGCAGAGACGAAGGAGAGCTCCGTTGCAGCTGGCCAGGGAATGCCCGACAGCCTGCTGCAGCGTTTGGGTGGGCGGCACCACTTCAAACGAACCAGAGCAGCTGGCAACATCCAACTGGCAACTGGCTGGGAGGCTCCTTGGGAATAAAGGCTCTAAGAGAACCTATGGCCCAAAGAACAGGGGCTCTGCCCTGGCCGGGTAGCTCAGTTGGTTGAAGCATTGTCCTCACATGCCAAGGTTGTAGGTTCGATCCCCAGTTGAGGCACATACAGAAATCAACCAGCAGATGCGTGAATGAGTGGAATGACAAATAGATATTTCTCTCTGTCCCCCTCTCTAAAATCAATAAATAAAAACGAGAGAGAAAGAGCAGGAAGCATCAACTCATAATTGCTTCTCATAGGTGCCTTGACCAGGTATGCCTGGGTTTCTTTTTCTTTTAAAGATTTATTGATTTTACAGAGGGGTAGGGATGAGAAGTATCAATTCATAGTTGCTTCACTTTTACTTGTTCATTGCTTGCTTGCTGCTTGTTGTATGTGCCTTGACCAGGCAAGCCCAGGGCTTCGAACCGGTGGCCTCAGCATTCCAGGTCGATGCTCTAACTATTGCACTGCCACAGGCCAAAGCCTGAGATTTTGAACCCACTTTATCCACTGTACCACTACAGGTCAGGAAAAAATAAATGAACAAAAAAAGTTTAAGAATAGAATAAAAAAGCCCTGGCCAGTTGGCTGAGTGGTGGAGCATCAGCCCGGCATGTGGAAGTCTCGGGTTCAATTCCTGGCCAGGGCACACAGGAGAAGCATCCATCTGCTTCTCTACCCTTCCCCCTCTCCTTCCTCTCCATCTCTCTCTTCCTCTCCTGCAGCCAGGTTGGCATTGGAGCAAAGTTGGCCTGGACGCTGAGGATGGCTCTACGGCCTCCACCTCAGGTGCTAGAATGGCTCCGGTTGCAAAAGAGAAGGGGTCGGGAAACTTTTTGGCTAAGAGAGCCATGAATGCCACATATTTTAAAATGTAATTCCGTGAGAGCCATACAACGACCCATGTACGTTACGCATTATCAATAAAAATGTGGTGTTGTCCCGGAGGACAGCTGTGATTGGCTCCAGCCACCCGCAACCATGAACATGAGCAGTAGGAAATGAATGGATTGTAATACATGAGAATGTTATTATTATTTTTTTTATTAAAGATTTATCTGCGAGCCAGAGGCAGCCATCAAAAGAGCCACATCTGGCTTGCGAGCCACAGTTTCCTGACCCCTGCAATAGAGCAATGCCCCAGATGGGCAGAGCATCGCCCCCTGGTGGGCACATGCAGGAGGTCTGTGGTTTCAAACACATTCACAGACAGCAGTGCTACCATCAGGAATGTCCCATGGGCTGTGCAGACCAACAGAAACCCTCCAGCCAAGGAGCCTCACCATTATACAAGGCAGAATTCACCACGCCTCCTGCGACGGCCAAGGCCAGGCCAAACTTGCCAATGGATTCAAACACTTTGGCAGCCATGTCTCCTTCAGCTGGACCCACTCACACCTGAGAGGGTAAAAACAAAAGAAACAAGAAAACTTGATCCCAAAATACTCAGAGAATGCCCTCTCTGTCATGCTGTATTCAATTCTCAAGCTGGCTATTTACTTCTCCATTCCTAAGAACTTGAAATTATCCACTGAAAAAACAATGAATAACACTAAAGCTGGAAAAAATGTATTATCAATCCTTTTGTTCTTTTCTTTTCCTACCACTTAAGAAAAGAGGTCTGGAGAACCTGGTTCAAAAACGGGACCCAGGCATGGGCTTGATACCTGCAGGGAACTTAGCCACACACTAAACCATCATCTCATTTTCTGGACTAGCAGGCCACTGGGAGAGGCTGTGTGGATAGTTCTGTGCAATTTTGGCTTGGAAAAATAACTCAAAAGAATGTGCTAATTATGATTCCCACGGCAAAAATAACAATAGCTAACCTTTATATCAGACAGTCACTGAACTGCGATTTATTTCTTCCTCACACCAACCCCTGACGCAGATTATTATAGACGAGGAAACTGAGTCACACACTGAGGTTACACGAGGAGCCCAAGATCACACAGCTATTAAATGGCAGAATCAAGATTAGAACCTAGCCTGACCAGGCAGTGGCGCAGTGGATAGAGTGTCGGACTGGGATGCGGAAGGACCCAGGTTCGAGACCCCGAGGTCACCAGCTTGAGCGCGGGCTCATCTGGCTTGAGGAAAAAAAACAAACAGAAAAAAAAAAAAACCTCACCAGCTTGGACCCAGGGTCGCTGGCTCGAGCAAGGGGTTACTCGGTCTGCTGAAGGCCCGCAGTCAAGGCACATATGAGAAAGCAATCAATGAACAACTAAGGTCTCGCAACGAAAAACTGATGATTGATGCTTATCAACTCTCTCTATTCCTGTCTGTCCCTATCTATCCCTCTCTTTGACTCTCTCTGTCCCTGTAAAAAAAAAAAAAGATTAGAACCTAGAGGTCTAATTCTAATTTTTATTTATTTATTTATTTATTTTAGAGAGGAGAGAGAGAGAGAGAGAGAGAGAGACAGGGGGGAGGAGCTGGAAGCATCAACTCCCATATGTGCCTTGACCAGGCAAGCCCAGGGTTTTGAACCGGTGACCTCAGCATTTCCAGGTCGATGCTTTATCCACTGCCCCACCACAGGTCAGGCCTAGAGGTCTAATTCTAGAAGGCACAGCGTAACTCTTCATCATACGGCTTCTCAACATCAGGTATTAAGAATGGAAGCAAGAGCTGGGTGACATTCTGGGTCCAATATAACTCAGAGTAAGTGGGAAGGTAGGGCTGAGGCGGGGCGCGAGGGAGCTCGGTTGCCCTAACTACGTATGTAGAAACCACTCAGGCACTTAACTAATGCCCCGCCCCATGGTCGTCGTCCACTTCAGTCTCAAATCCTCCACCTTTCCTTCCCAGATCGTAACTCCTGAGACTACCTTGATCTCTCCTCGTGCATTTAAATATTTCTTTCCCAAGGCCAAGACAACCTGCCCTTACCATTCAACTCAGCCTTCCCATTTCTAATAGCTTCTGTATTATTCCTCACCCTGCCCCCATACACACCTCCCTTACTCTACGCAACTCCAGGCACGTCCTGGGCTCAATCCATTTCCCCTTTTACACAAGACGGACCCACGCATGCACGGTGCTAGTCCAAACTGCGAATAGGAGTGCAGAGAGGGGCTGCAGAATTGCACAGAAGCGGACCACGGCCGAACCCCTCCACTCTCACCTGCTTCCACTCTGACCTCCACATGAATTCCCCAGCGACACATAGTGCGCACGCGCTAGGCAGCTCCTCCTTTCTTCCCCGCCCCTTTCCAAGATCCGCACCCATGATTGGCCAGGAATAGCGCTGTGCGTTCTGGGAAGAGTGACTTTCAACCTTACCCTGGTTCCCGGCTCTTCTCAGGTGAACTACAATTCCCAAAAAGCCATGCAAAGGCTGACTCTAATTGGAAACCCTTTTCTCTTTGGTGGCAAAAGCAGAAGAGGCTACCGCAAAGCCTTTTGGGGGTTGTAGTTTGTTGGACGATAAATGCACGTGCTTATTGATGCTAGAACCTCCAGGGAGATGGGTCCTATATAACAGTGGTCCCCAACCCCCGGACTGTGGACCGTTACCGGTCCATGGGCAATTTGGTACCGGTCCACAGAGAAAGAATACATAACTTACATTATTTCCGTTTTATTTATATTTAAGTCTGAACGATGTTTCATTTTTTAAAAATGACCAGATTCTCTCTGTTACATCCGTCTAAGACTCACTCTTGATGCTTGTCTCGGTCACGTGATACATTTATCTGTCCCACCCTAAAGGCCGGTCCATGAAAATATTTTCTGACATTAAACCGGTCCGTGGCCCAAAAAAGGTTGGGACCACTGCTATATAACCCTCACAAAAAGCGACGAGACCCACCCCTAGTGGCAGAGATAGCCTGGGGGCAAACTGATGAAAGCACAAGTGGCACCTTGGAGAAAGTTATGGAGAAATGACCGGTGGGGTGAGACCTTGAAAGAAACTGAAGAGTGGTCTTCATTCCACAGCCCTGCCTGGAAAAGTCCTCAGAGTACTGGGACGTTGGTTGGCAGCACCATAAAGAACCTTAGAAAGCATCTGGATTAGAAAACGAGGCTCAGAAAGAGGAAGGGATTTGTTCAGGGAAAGCAGCTTGGCTTAGAGTAAGGTCTCATGGATTCTTTTTATAAACGTCTTATTGTAAAAGTTGAAAGAATAGTACAAAGAACCTTTGCATCCTTTACTCAAATTGATCAATTGCTAACAATTTGTTCCATTTGTTTTATAATTTGTTCCCTCCCTCTCTACTTCCCTTCTCTTCTCATCTCCCTCTTCCCCCCCTCTGTATTTTCTAAGAATACGCACATTTCTTTATATACACTGCTCACAAAAATTAGGGGATATTTTATCGTTTCGTATTCATTTTGAAATATCCCCTAATTTTTATGAGCAGTGTAACTTGAGTAACTGTAATCTACTTGCTTCATTCCAGTTTTGTCCATTGACCCAATAAGGAACTTTATAGCAACCCTCTCTCCACAGGATACAGTGTAAGATTAAGTACTGTATTCATTTCTAAGGTCTCTTTAGTTTCTTTTAATCTGAAAAAAAAAATTTCCTCAGCCTTCCTGTCCTTTGCTACTTTGAAAGAAGAAAAAGAAGAATGTTGTTCATTTTGGGTTTGATGTTTCCTCATGATTAGATTCAGGTTTAGCTGGGATACTCTGTGGCATATGGACACTTAATTTTGATGAAATCTGTTCCAGTTTTGGATTCTAGATGGGTTGGATTCTTTCAACTTCTTTTTCCTGCATTTCTACCCTCTCCTACCTGTCCCCATTTTTTTTGTCCTCACTTGGCACAATCATATAATCAGAGATATCCATGGAAGTATTCTTTAGATGAGATGGGTTTGTTCTAACCAGTCACACTTTTTTTCTCTCACTACTAGAGTGAAAACTCTATACGAGCTGAAAGTTTACTTCTATTCCCAGAACATAGAATACTTCTTGGCACACAGTGGGCACTCAATAAGTATTTCTTGAATGAATGAATGAATGAATGAATGAATGAATAATGAATGGAGTGGAAGTGGTTGCTTAGATAGACTGTGCCCAGGAAACACAGACAGGATGCTCTGGAATCCCACAGGAATAGCTTTAGTATTGTTTGCTTCTATTCTAATCTTACCAGCAGAAATGCTGAAAATATTAAAAGAAACCAAGTTTTGTATAATATTTTATAATTTTCAAGTGCAGCTAAATGATCCTACTTGAGTGTCATTAGAACCTATTGTCCCTATTTTAAGGAAGTTGAGGTTCAGAGCTTAAATAGCTTACTCATGGTCACTCATCTAGTGAGAGCTAGACTGGACTGGAACACAGGTCTTCTAGCTGTAAGCCCTATATTCATTCCATCTTCCTCACATTGTGTCCTGGGAAGCAGTAGCAATAGGAAAGCTCACGTAACAGGAGGGCATTGTTTGTACCTGTGCTAGTTGTAGGTGGAGAAATGGGGAGGATGAAGTATAAGAATATTGAAGAGGGCATTTGGGAATAATTTAATTGTGATGAAGCAAAGATTAAGGATAGAGCAGCATTGTTGCACCAGCTTTAGGAGTGAGTCCAATTCATTGCTACATAGAGCATTTCCCTCATTGGGTGTGCAGCTTGAGTATAAGAACAAATATATCTTGAATGGGCCAATTGCTTCATAACTACATAATTTTACTTAACCTTATTTTTATATAATCACTTTGGAAATGAAGAAATGAAGATTCAGAGAAGTCAGTAAATTGTTTACAGTCGCACAGCTGATAAATGACAGGTGATACCATAGCTTTTACTTTTCCAAGCTGTTGGAATGGATAATCTGTAAGTAATATGCAAACAAAGGTTGATTCTACTTCCTAGCTCAGTGTCAACAAGGGAGGGGTAGGAATTATAGCAAACAATTATAGGATATTTCTTTTCTTTATTTATTTAACACACATATATTGGAGCCTTATCATGTCCCAGACATTATTTTAGATGATTGAGATACATCTGAATCAGTAAGATAGGTTGTGACTGCAAGTAACAGAGTCAAATGGCTTAAGCAATAAGAAAATCCTATCAAATAATCAATTCTAGGATAGGGCAGTTTTGGGGTTTTGGTTAATTTAGTGGCACAACAGGGCCATCAGTGATGCAGAGTATTTCCATCTCTAACTACCATCTTCAGGTGTGGACTTTTGTCCTCATAATTGTCCCCTCAAGGTTGCAAGATGACTGTAGAAGGTCCAGGCTTAATGTTCTTACACCATATTAACCAAAGACCAGAAGTCAAGAAAAGACCATGTTCTATTTTGGGTCCCTTTGTAAGTATGAGGTAAAGTTTCCCAGAAACACCCACTGGACATCTCTTATGTGCTGTTGGGCAGAATTTTATCATTTACCTTGGCTAATTGGCTCAGTGTGGTGTGTGTAAGTCCCAGGTTCAATTCCTGGTCAGGGCACACAGAAGCAACCATCTGCTTCTCTACCTTTTCCCTCTTCTCGTTCTCTCTCTCTCTTTCTCTCTCCTCTCCCACAGTCATAGCTCAAATGCTTTGAGCAAGTTGGCCCCAGGTGCTGAAGATGGCTCTGTGGCCTACCCTCAGGTGCTAAAATAGCTCAGTTGCCAAGCAACAGAGCAGCAGCCCCAGATGGGCAGAGCATCACTCAGTAAGGGGCTTGCCCAGTGGATCCTGGTCGGGGTGCATGTGGGAATCTGTCTCGGCCTCCTCACCTCTCATTTAATTTTAAAAAAAAAAAGAATTTTATCTGTCCATTTCTAGACCAGTTATTGGCAAAGACTGGCATTGCCATGTGGGAACTTAACAAATCACGAGTTAACTCCTGGGATTAGGGAGGGGCCTGGCTTCTTCTTCTAAACAACATGACTGCCTGTACCATAACAAATCAAAATCGAGGCTCTTGTTAGCAAGGAACAGGATAGAAAGGAGAATGGATGTCGGAACTGCAGCCAACAGTGTCAGCCACAAGGGGTCAATTCTGGACCAGCTGGTCAATGAGGCTTCTAGCTCTGAGATGTGAAGAGATGAGGTTTAAGGAAAGATCTAAATAAGTGAGCCGTGGAAAAGGGTGGGTGAGGTGGGAGGAGAGTATTCCAGCGGAGGGAATAGCACGTGCATGTCAGGCACAGGCAGGGCACACAGATACATGAGGCCCATAAAGAGACAAGGAGCACTTTTTAGATTCAGACAGTTTATAACTTACATAGACACTGAAAAAGGAAGAGAAGCAAAAGATGCCAGCTCCTCCTGGCCCTGGTGTGGGACAACGTTGAAACAGATGGGGCTAGCCGATAACACAGATGTCAGCACACCCCGTTGCGGAGCAGCGAGGGCCTGGTGGCAGCCACACAGTGTTATAGTTTGCAACTCTGTCCTTAGTGGGGCCGCTTAGACATAGAGGCTTTTCCTTAGAAAGCCTCAGACCTTATGAGAACCCAGGGGCTATGAGCAACCATCTCACGGCGACTTTCCTGGTAGACAGGGAAGTGAAGGAGAAAATGACCTCACTGCAACTCCTCACAAACCCCCTACGTCAGGGGTCCCCAAACTTTTTACACAAGGGGCCAGTTCACTGTCCCTCAGACCGTTGGAGGGCTGGACTATAAAAAAAAAAAAACTATGAACAAATCCCTATGCGCACTGCACATATCTTATTTTAAAGTAAAAAAAAACAAAACGGGAACAAATACAATATTTAAAATAAAGAACAAGTAAATTTAAATCAACAAACTGACCAATATTTCAATGAGAACTATGGGCCTGCTTTTGGCTAATGAGATGGT
Organism: Saccopteryx bilineata; assembly: GCF_036850765.1. Taxonomy (NCBI): domain Eukaryota; kingdom Metazoa; phylum Chordata; class Mammalia; order Chiroptera; family Emballonuridae; genus Saccopteryx; species Saccopteryx bilineata. The sequence goes on from NC_089491.1 coordinate 378,022,891, forward strand.
CAATGTGCTCCTCTCACTGACCACCAATGAAAGAGGTGCCCCTTCTGGAAGTGAGGCAGGGGCCAGATAAATGGCCTCAGGGGGCCGCATGCGGCCCGCGGACCGTAGTTTGGGGACCCCTGCCCTACGTGTTCCAGGAGGATCGCGAGGTGTTCTGCCAAGACTTAGATTCAGTTGAGCTTCCAGTCTAGCCTAAGTGAACTCTGTGGAGATGTGTAAGGTTGCCAGGGTGTCAAGGTGAAGCCATTTCCCAACAATGCAAAGACCTTGAGGCAGGTCTTGTGGCGAGAGCACAAGGAGTGAATGAGAGAGTTACACAAGGTAGCAATTGTGAAATAAGCAAATGCCAGCTGCTGTAGGTTTTGCTAAAACGTTGTAAGTGTAGTGGGAAGTTCCTGAAAGTTTATTTCTAAGCACAAACGTAAATAATCCCTCTGTGGGGGAAAACAACCAGCCCCAGAGGAAAAACTGCGGATCCTGGTAGTTGGAAATCTGCAATGAGAGAGCCCAGGCAGTTCACCCTGGTGAAATGGTTCTTAAATTTTTTCATCTTAGGACTCCTTTATATTCTTTGTTTGTTTGTTTTATTTTTGTGACAGAGACAGAGAGAGGGACAGATAGGGACAGACAGACAGAAACGGAGAGAGATGAGAAGCATCAATCATCAGTTTTTCGTTGCGACACCTTAGTTGTTCATTGATTGCTTTCTTATACGTGCCTTGACCGCGGGCTGCAGCAGACCGAGTAACCCCTTGCTCGAGCCAGCGACCTTGGGAACAAGCTGGTGAGCTTTGCTCAAACCAGATGAGCCCACGCTCAAGCTGATGACCTCGGGGTCTTGAACCTGGGTCCTCTGCATCCCAGTCTGACACTCTATCCACTGCGCCACCACCTAGTCAGGCAGAACCCCTTTATATTCTTAAAAATTACTAGGCACCTTAAAGACCTTTTTTTTTTTTTTTTGTATTTTTCTGAAGCTGGAAACGGGGAGAGACAGTCAGACAGACTTCCACATGCGCCCGACCAGGATCCACCCGGCACGCCCACCAGGGGGCGACGCTCTGCCCACCAGGGGGCGATGCTCTGCCCCTCCGGGGCGTCGCTCTGCCGCTACCAGAGCCACTCTAGCTCCTGGGGCAGAGGTCAAGGAGCCATCCCCAGCGCCTGGGCCATCTTTGCTCCAATGGAGCCTTGGCTGCGGGAGGGGAAGAGAGAGACAGAGAGGAAGGGGGGGGGTGGAGAAGCAAATGGGCGCTTCTCCTATGTGCCCTGGCCGGGAATCGAACCCGGGTCCCCCGCACGCCAGGCCGACGCTCTACCGCTGAGCCAACCGGCCAGGGCCTTAAAGACCTTTTGAAACAGATTTTATATATTTACAATTAAAATGAAAAATTAAAAATTTTTACGTATTTTAAAATAATTATAAACTCATTTTGTGTTAACCTAATTTTATGAAAAATAACTATGGTTTCCCAAACATAAATATTCAGGGAGAGGAGTGGCATTGTTTTACACTTTTGCAAATCTGGGGTTCTTCGTTCATTCTGCTGTGCCCTCACAAGTCAGGTAGCCTGTGGAAGACCCTACAGTACTCTCAGGAAAATGAGAGTGAAAAAGGAAAGTAATGATTTGGTAGGTCCATCAAAATAATTTTGACTTTTAAGTACCTCCTAGAAGGATCTCAAGGACCCCAGGGTGACCTGGACCACTAGCAGAAAGCCACTACCTTAGAGTGACACCATTCCTGGACAAGCACTCATACACTCATGCACACAAGGTTGCCAACCGGCTTTTCAGTCCGTGTATTACTTGGTATATTAGCTAGAGCAAAGTTATGTTGCTATACTAAGGTCCTAAAATACAGAAAGATAAGAAGATAAAGGTGAATTTCTCTTTGTTCCACGGGTCATTTAAAGACCATTTTCTTTTCATTTCATTGGTTTGCCATTCCTTAAAAGGTTGTCTTCCTCTAACCATGGGCCATCTGTGGTCCAGCGTACAGGAATGAAAAACGGAGAGTAGCCATTTTGTTTCAAGCAAACGAGACATAAACAGCACATATATATTCCATTCTATTTTACTGGTGAAAACTTGATTATGTGACCTCATCTAATCACAAAAGAGACTGGAGAATGTATTCTTTAGCTGGGTAGCCAAGTAGACAGAAATAAAGGATTTGGGGACTAACCAGCAGTCTGTAGTATCTTACTCTCACATATGAACAATCAGACAAGGGACAGAAGTTCATTCAAGAAAAGCCATAACATGAAACAGAAACACAAGGCAAACAAAAACAACTAAGCAAAACAAACACAAAACAAAAGCAATACAAACAAAAAACTTGGCAGAATCAGACGAGGCAAGGAGCATGGAAAATCTGAACAAACCAACCAACCCTATCATTGATATTCTCAAATAAAGAGAAAGGTCTTACTATCCATGAAACTAGAACAAAACGCTATTAGGAAAAATAAGTAGAGATGAAAGGTTGAGTGTTTTCCCCTAAAATCAAGAATATGCAAAGATGCCCACTCTCATCACTTCTATTCAACATCAGGAGGTCAGAGCTGATACAATAGCCTACGAGAGGCAAGAAAAAGAAACAGGAGACAGACAGATTGGAAAAGAAATAAAACTGTCTTCATGTATTGTGGAAAACCCTAAAAAGTATTTTTTAAAATCCTATTAGGACCTGTGGTGGCGCAGTGGGTAAAGCATTGACCTGGAATGCTGAGGTCACTGGTTCAAGACTCTGGGCTTGCCAGGTCAATGCACATACAAGAAGCAAGGTGATGCTTCCCATCCTCCCATCCTTTCTCTCTCTCTCTCCTCTCTCCAAAATCAATAAATGAAATCTTAAAAAAACCCTACTAGAACCAATGTAAGTTTAGCAAGGATGTAGGACATAAGGTCAATATTAAAAAATCAGCAATAAACATTTGGAAAATTAAAGTTAAAAATGCTATTTATAATAGCATAAAAAACATAAACTAGTTAGGGATAAATTTAATAACACCTGTATGATAAAAAACCACAAACACTGCTATGAGAAATTAAAGATCTAAATAAATGGAGAGGTATACCATATTCAATGAAGAGAAAATTCAATATTGTTAAAATATCTTCTCCCCACATTGATCTGTAGATTCAAAACAATCCCAAAGGAACTTCCAGCAAGCTTTTTTGGGGGTAGTAATTGGCAAGCTGATTCTAAAATTTATCTGGAATTACAAATGACCTAGAATTGGCAAACACAATTTTGAAAAAGAGAACAAGGTTGGGGGTGTATAGTGTTCATGGAGGATATAGTGTCTATTCATCCATAAACCACAGTAATCTAGAGAGTGTGGTATCGGTTCTCAATGGAACAGAATAAAGAATCCAGAAATAAACCCACGCATCGGTGGTCAATTGATTTTTGACAAAGATGACAATATTATTCAATGGTGAATAGTCTTTTCAAAAAATGGCACCCAAGCAACTGGTGAAAAAAAAACACAACGAAAGTATTTGACCCTTATCTTACCTGATACACAAAAATTAACCTGAAATACATAATGGACCCAAACATAAAAGCTAAAACTTTAAAACTTTTGGAATAAAAGCAGGAGAAAATTTTCATGACCATGGTAAGGATTTCTTTCATAGGAAACAAAAAGTACAAACTATAAAAGAAAAAAAATTGGACTTCATTAAAATTGAAACTTCTGATCTTCAAAACAAATTAAGAAAAAAAACTTGTCCCACAAACTGAGAAAATATCTGCAATGTATTTGTATGACAAAGAACTTGTATTCAGTACATACTAGAAAACTTACAGCTCAATAACAACAGAAACTTAATTTTAAAAATTTAAAAATAAGACAATTGTTTTGAATAGACACTTCATCAAAGAATGGCTAACACACACACACACACACACACACACACGAAAAGATGTTCAATATCATTAGCCATTAAGGAAAAGCAGATGAAAGCCAAATTGAGATACTACTATACACCCACTAAAATGATTAAAATGAAAAAGAGGAACAATGCCAACACTTAGTGTGACTGTAGAGTATCCAGAACATTGTTGGTAAAATGGTATAACCACTTCAGAAAACTGTTTGGCAGTTTCTTCTCAAATTAAATACATATTTACTATACAATTCAGCAATTTCACTCCTAGATATTTATCCCAGAGAAATAAAAACCGATGTCAATACAAGACGTGCATACACCATCGTTCATGTCAGTTTTCCTCCTAATAACTCCAAGTTGGAAGTTATCCAAGTGTTTATCAAAAGGTGAATGAATAGAAGTCTGTGACACGCCATGGAATAGTACACAGCAACGAGAAGAAGTTACTGACACAAGCAGCAGTATGAAGGAACTCTAAGCCATTATTCTGAGTGAAAGCAGTCAGGCACAAAGAGGGGAAATTACCTGTATAGGATTCTATTTAAATGAAACTCAGAAAAAGACTAACCTATAGTGTCAGAGGCAGATTGGGGGGTTCTTGAGACCTTATCTTGGGATAAGGTGGTGATTGACTGCAAAGGGGCTCAAAAGAATATTTTGGATGATAATTTTTTTGTGTGTGTATTTTTCTGAAGTTGGAAACAGGGAGGCAGTCAGACAGACTCCTGCATGCGCCTGACTGGGATCCACCCGGCATGCCCATCAGGGGGCGATGCTCTGCCCATCTGAGGTGTTGCTCTGTTGCAACCAGAGCCACTCTAGCGCCTGAGGCAGAGGCCACAGAGCCATCCTCAGCGCCCGGGACATCTTTGCTGCAATGGAGCCTTGACTGCGGGAGGGGAAGAGAGAGACAGAGAGGAAGGTGAGGGGGAGGGGTGGAGAAGCAGATGGGTGCTTCTCCTGTGTGCCCTGGCCGGGAATCGAACCCGGGAATCCTGCACGCCAGGCCGATGCTCTACCACTGAGCAAACCGGCCAGGGCCTGGATGATAAAATTTTTATATTGATTGTGGTGGTGGTTACTTGTGTGTAATAATTTATCAAGTTTGATCCACATGCACACTTAAGTAGGTTCTTTTTATTGCACGTGAACCACACCACAGTTAGGAAGTAGAAGATAAGCTCCTAAGAGTAGAGGTTTTTGTCTTTATTCACTGCTGTATCCTTATCGTCCCCCCTATCCTCTACAAGAGTGCCTGGCATACATTTGATTCTCCTTAAATGTTTGTTGAATGAATTATTGAAAATATTTAAAAAATATGGATGTCCCAGGTTTGATTTTCTGTCAGGGACACCTGAGAAGTGGCCATCTGCTTCACTCTCTCTCCCTCTCCCCCTTCTCTCCCTCTTCCCCTCCCGCAGCCAGGGGCTCGGTTGGTTCAAGTGTTGGCCTAGGTGCTGAGGACAGCTCTGTTGAGTCAAGCATCCCCCCACCCCACCCTGCCAGACAGGGGTTGCCGCGTGGATCCCGGTCTGGACATATGCAGGAGTCTGTCTCATTATACGCCTCCTCTCACTTAAAAAAAAGAAAAGAAAACATTAAAAAAAAAAACCTCTTGAAGATTAAAGTTTTGAGATAAAATTTAAAATAAAATATTTAACAGAGGGATTGGAAGATAAAATTATTCCCAGAAAATAAAACAAAAGGATAAAGAGAAGAACAATATGAGAGAAAAGATTAGAGAATCAATTCAGCTCTGACATCCTACTAATATGAGTTGCAGAAAATAAGAACAGGGAAAACAGAAGGAATATATGATTAAGTTGATAACAATGAACTGAAGGACATAGGTTTCAAATGAAAAGATGGCATCAAGTAGAGCATAACAAATGAAAGACTGACACCAAGAACCGCCATCACGAACTTTCAGAACGAGGACAAAAAAGACATTCAAATGCTCCTAGAGAGAAAGGAACTGGAATCAGGATGGCCAAACTGGATCTCACCAGCCACACTGGAACTTAGAATACAATGAGCAACGCTTTCAAATTCTAAGAGAAACTGATTTGCTACTTAGTATTCCATACACAGCCAACTGATCAAGTGAGATGCTAGAATCAAGACATTTTCAGAACACAAGTTCTCAAAAAACTTTACCTCCCATGGATCATTTCTCAGGAAGCTATTTAAAGATAAGCCGCGGGGGGGGGGGGGGGAAGAGGAAGGAAAATATTTAAAGATAAGGCATAGTATTCAGGAAATAGGTGATCTAACTAGGAGAGGCAAAGGAATCTCTAGAATGATGGTCGAAGGGAGCTTGTGGGAACACAGACAGCACGATGACCAAATAGTAACAGGAGGAAGCAGGGGCTTAAGAAGGATGTTGCAAAGAAAAAAAAAGTGTTTGGAGAATACTAAGAGAAGATTTCAATTTCTGTCCGTGACATGTGGGGATGAATTAGCAATAAGTACATAGAAAACGAAGCCAAAGTTTTTAAAAAGAGAGAGACAAATTTAATTCCAGGGGAAATGGAGTTATTCAAGATAGGAAATAGTATCATAGTGTACAACGTGGCTCAGCTGTGAACAGTATCTCCACAGACATAACAGTATAAACACTTAATGATCTCATAAAATATGAGTTAGCAGCTCTATCGGGAAGATGAGGGAGGAGAAAGCTGATGTGTATGTCTATGAACTAAATCTCCATCTTCCATTACAGGAAGACAATCAGTAATATTTACAGCTGAGAAGTCAGTGAATAGCTGTATGAGCATATAGTTCAGAAACATGAAGGGAAATATTAAAAGAAATAGAAGAATTGGAAGTGTTGGTCTCTGGGGCCAGGAATCAGAGTGAAGACAGAAGGGGCCAGGACTTCTGTTTGACTTCATAAGCCGCCTGGAACTCTTTAAATTCTTTGACTATGTACATATATTTATATTTTTAAAAATTTTATTTATTTACTTTTTTTAGATTGTATTTATTCATTTTTATTAAAGAGAAAGGGGAGAGAGAGAGAGAGAGAGGGAGAGATAGAGAGAGAACAGGGGGAGGAGCAGGAAGCATCAACTCCCATATGTGCCTTGACCAGGTAAGCCCAGGGTTTTGAACCGGCGACCTCAGCATTCCAGGTCGATGCTTTATCCACTGCGCCTCCACAGGTCAGGCTGTACATATATATTTTTGACAAAAATAAAAATTAAAGGAAGAAGAAACACAGAGGGTACCAAGGAGAACGTATGCACAGACTATCCGACAAAAGTCGTCTCCTTGAACTGCTAGCTGCTTTCACAGGCTACAGCCATGACGATTAGGCAGTGTAAGAAGACATATTCTTTTTACAGAAACACAGTAGACTTTTAGGTAAAGGGACATTTCTTCTGTATACTGTTTAATTTTTTGGATGATAAAAAGTATAAAATGTGTTCACTGTAGAAAACAGAAAAAGAGAAAAAAGCGTGTGAAAGCAAATAAAACACACCTCTACCCAACATTCTGGAATAATCAAATTTGCTCTTTCCTTCGGTTTTAATATATAAATAATCTGAATCAGGCGATGTGCAGCTTTATATCCTGCCGTTTTTCACTCTACACTCTCTTGTGAGAATTTTCTTGAGCGTGGGGGCAGAAACACAGAATAGGAAGTGAGGAAGTGGAAATCGAGTGTGTGTCAACAATTCTTTGGGGAAGGGGAGAAGAGAAATGAGGTGGGAGCTGAAGGACAGACGACGTGGGGAAGGGAGCCCCGGCCCCCGGGAGGGACTCGCCGTTGTTTGTAGACCGATAGGAATGGTCTGGTCGCGAGAATGGTAATCCAAGGCGGGCGAGGGGCTTCGCTGCAGGAGCGGAGTGTTTGGGAGGTGAGGGCTTTGAAGCAAAAGTGGGGGCATCGCCATGCGAGCAGAGAGGCGGAGGAAGAGGTAAGCTCTGGCGGAAGGAAGGATGGCAGAGTCATGCTGATGGTTTCTCAGGTAAGTAGGTGGAAGGCCATCAGTTGAGAGGAGGCAGAGGAGGAGGGATGGAAGGTTTGAGGGAAGATGAGAAGGCTCTATGTGCCTTGTGGAAGTGGAAGCAAGACCACCAAAGAAACACAGCGGGTCTTTTGAGCGGAGTTGAGCCCTTGTGAGGTTTGTCACTCTGGTCAGCTGTGTGACCCTCCCCAGCAATGGGCAGCTACTTGGCCAGACCTCGAAAATGCATATGGTAGACAGCATCCAGAGATGGGGTTTGCCAGGTGAGTTATGACCGCAGAGAGAGGGGACAAGTGGGTGGGTAGAGGGATTGCAAGGGATGGACCTTAGAGTCTAAGCTGGGTAAGGAGGGAGAAGTCAGGAAGGGCTGATGGCCACTGAGCAAGTGGTACCTGGCCAAGGGCTCTCAGGGAGCTTGCAGAAGTGTGGCCATAGGAAGACCCACGCCGTTGAGCTGGAGGGATGGGAGGCAGTGGTCAGGAAGGGGTGTTTGGAATCAGAGGTTTTAGAGGAGGCATAGTTTCTGGGAAGGATAGGGTTCAGGGAGGTAGGTCAAAGAAAGGGTAGTAACAAGGGGGCAGAAGGTACAGGAATTGCAGGCACCTCAAAGGATCTTGGATACTTAAAGAAGAAAAGAAGGAGGAAAGAGAAATGGGAAGCAGGGAGGACTCTTCTCTTCCCATCAAGTCCCAAGGTCTTCAGGGAGTAAGAGGAGAAAAGCCTTCGTGGAAAGACTGAAGGAGAAGCTGCTGGGGGGTGGGGGGGTGGGTCTTCCAGGCAGTGATGAAGAGAGGAGGGAGTTTGTGTGTCAGAGACCCGAGTCCCAGAGGGCCACGTGGGAGGGCTGAGACTGGGGTGTGTGTGTGGAAAGTTGGGTTGGACTAGAGTGTGCAGGGCAACATGAGGGTGAGAGAGTGCCTGGGGGTGACCACTGAGACTGGGACATGTGGTGGGTGTGGAGGTGAAGAGGAGAGTGAGGCATGGGAGACTGGGGGAGGGGGTCTTCGGGATGGGATGGGCCTGGGTCTCTCATCCTGATGCTTGTCCTTCCTCTGTGGCTGACTGGGTTGCCCAGACTGTCTCCTGCTCCTTCTCTTCCTCTCACCTGCATTCTTCGCTGCGGCAAAATCTGGAAGCGCCGCGCCTTCCCCACGGAAGGGCACTGCCTTAGCCCTGGAGCGCTCAAGTCTCTGCGTCTTTGTCTCACTCACCCCTAAACCCCTGGAGGCCAAGGCCGCATTGATTTCTCCTTGAGTGTCCTGTGCTTAGACCACGCTGTGCTCAAGGTAGGCGCTCCTCAGGCACGTGCCTGATGAACCTGGATTCATTCAGGAGAGGAAAGGGGAGGGAGGCATGTTTAATGAGAACCTTCCATGTCTAGGCATGTTAGAGACCCTGTAAGTCATGCCTGTGGTTTCCTAGTGGAGCACTGGCACTCAGCAATCGTTAGGGGCTATTATTTCCCCCTCCTCACACCTCATCAGGTGGGTATTATTACCTATTTTATTCTATGTAGTACTCATGAAAAAAATTTTTTTCTGTTGATTGTGAGAGAGAGAGAAGCATCAACTCATTGTTCCATTTAGTTGTACACTCACTGATTGCTTCTCTTATATGCCCTGACTGGGGATCGAACCCGTGACCTCAGTACACTGGGTACTTTATTCACTGAGCTACCCAGCTGAGACCTTTACGTATTCTTTTAACAAGTATTTCTTGAGTGCCTACTGTGTAGACCTTGGAACACTAAGTGTATATGAATGTGCTAGTCTATCGTGATTTAACCCGAAACTCCCAGATCCATTTTCAGTCCGGCACTGTAAGCAAGGACCCCTGTCCAAAAGGACTGTACCCCCCCCCCCAGCTCACTTGCCAGCTCCTTCCAGGTGAGTGAGGCCAATGGGAGTCACTGGTAGAAGGTGCGGTGGGAGAGAAATTATAGTATTTCCTCCTTGTCCCCCCTTGCTTTGGGCTGTGCTTCTGACAGTAGCATAACTGTAGCTTCTAGAAGCCCACCCCTCTTTATGGTTCTAACTCTCAAGGGACTTTGGTGATTATACTTTCTGTCCCCCTTACCCTACCACCCAACACACACGGACTGGGGAAGAGCATTCCAGGGCCTCAAGCCTGTGTTAGTGGCCTCAGCGGCCACCTTGGCAGTGATGTAGGTAGACCAGTCATTCATGTATTGGCTCTTCCCTTCCTTCAACATGGCTACTGCCCAGTTACTCTGTGCCCAGCATGGTGCTGCTAAAATGCACAGAGAGAGAAGTGACAAAGGCATGGCTCTTGCTCTCCGGGATCTCCTGGACTTCAGGGTCTAATGCCTGACACGTAGCGTGCAGGGTTTGTAAGAGGGGAGGGAGAGAGGGAGGATGGACCTTATGTCTGAGTCAGTTCCTCTCAGGCCACCACTCTGAGGTCTCTCCAGGCCACCAAGCCTGAGGTCATAACCAAGCCTGTCTGCGAAAGGTTACGGATTGTGTGAAGGAGCGCTCTGCCATAGGAAGCGGACCTTAGCTTGAGAATCGGGAGGCCTGGGGTAAACCCTAACTTTGTCACTCTTGCCAATACTGTGGCCTTGAGCAGTGCATTTGCTTCAGTTCTCTCGGCTGCTAAACGGGGACGTGCCAACACACGCCTCATGGTCAAAGTGGCACACCAAAGCCCCTCCAGGCTCATGCGAATGGTAGTTGCCATTATAATGACATCCAGCCCCTGCCCCCAGGCAGGGTGCCCTCTTCACACAGGAGCCTTGTCATCTTGCTTTCCCAGAACTGCAGTCACAGCCAGGAGTGAGGAAAACATTTCGCCCTAATTGGATGCCACACACAACTAACTCTTCACATGAAAGAGAAAGGAAAAGGCATGAAAATTGCCCCACCTCCCCTGCCCCAGGATTGATGAATAAGCAAATATCTTCAGCTTCTGAAAGACCACATGGAAAAAGAAACAGATGGTCTCCAGGATGTGCTGAGGAAGCCCCGAGGAGGGCTCTGACTCACCCCTGCCCTGCAGGAAGGGGCGGAGGGGCGGGGAAGGAGATACTGAGGCGTCTGGAAGGGGGGGAGTAGGTAGACACCTCAGCAGAAATCTGGACTTGGTTCTGGGAGGTGCTTCTCCATCTCAGCCGAAGCCTGGGAGAACTTGGCACCAACCACACAGGATAATCTGGGATTTTCCCTAAAAGTCAGGACTTTGTGATGAGCTAAAACTGAGGAGTCCCCATTCTGAGTGTGTGGTTAGGTTAGGGGAAGGGGATCATTAAGTTCCCAGGATGGCAGAGCGGTGAGGGGCTGCTCCAGCAGACATTTATTGAGCACCCCGTACATACATGCAAGGCGCTGTCAGACCCCAAGGAAATAAAAGGGACATTAGCATGGTTCTTGCCCTCAAGGAGCGCCCAGTCTCTTGGAGAGTGTTTGAATATAACAAGGTGGAGTCCATCCTTATCATAAGCCATGGAAACACATCAGTCGCAGCCCAGGAGTCTGGCCTGGAGAAGAGGGCGTCTTGCTGGGGTCAGGCCTCAGCTGTGGGGAGAGAAAATATCTCCTACAGGGACAGGTGAAGTGTTTGTCGGGGTAATTGGGACTGGGTGCATATTGGAGACTGGTCAGAGGGAGCTGAGGTCCTCTTCTCCAGGGACTTGGACTCCAAGCTCACCTGGGAACAAGAGCAATGCTCCGTACGACCACTAGGAGGAGCCAGTGCCCTCGAGCGGACTGCAGGGTGATGCTCTCTAGGGAGAGGGAGCATTCAGTAGGTGGGAAGGGAGAATGTCAGAGGGCTCCAGATGGCCCCCAAACACCTCCCTTTGATTCTGGGCTGTCTCCTTCCCTGTCACACACATCGTGGTGGTGGGGAGTGGGTTACAGGTTCCACGGAAATAGGCGGATTATGCACAAATCTAAAGCACATCTATACTCACCTGCCCAACCCAGAGCATAAGCAATTTAGGGGGCAGTTTTGGCCAGGTCATTCTACCTATCTGACCCTCAGTTTCCCCACCTGTAAGGTGATTTCTGAGGCCCTCTGCTGCAGTTAAAGCAAGGATTCCATAGCCATGCGGACACCCCCCAGCCCCCCGGTCCCCAGCACTACCCTTTTCTACCCTTGGCTTTCTCTGCAGCTGCACTCCAGCCCTTCCCACTGCGAAGTTTTCTGCCCCTACTTTTCCCTCCTCTGTCCCCAATTCAGAAGCATTCCTCTGGGGGAGGTTGTGAGAGGCAGAACCTTTGGGAGAGTCGGGACCTCTGTGAAGATCCATGCCTCTCTCTCACTCCACAATTCATTCCCTAGCGCGGGCTGCACTCCCAGCTCTCAGGGAGACCTCTCCACCTGCATGTGGCTCAGGCACCTGCACCCTAACACACCCAGGCTAAGCCCTTCACCCCAACTCCGGGCTGCTCTTCTCAGCAGCCATCAAAGGGGTGGCCCCGCCACGCTCCCAGCATCAAACCCTCTCTTCTCACGCTTCCCTTTTCCACATCCACACAGCCAAAAAAAGCCCAGCCAACTTACCTCTCACTCTCTCTCCATGCCTGCCCTGGCTCAGGCCTGCATTATTTCTTTCCGGAACCATTGGTCTCTCTGACTCCAGTCTGTCCTCTTTCTAATCTATCATCTATCTGTGCTGCTGCCAGAGAGCTCTTTCTAAAACACAAATCTGATTATGCACATCTCTGCTTTAAAATCTTGGCTGTAGCCTTGTGGCCTAAAGATAAATCCAAAGAGCTAACGAGGCTTCCAAGTCCATTCATAGTCAAACCCTTGCTTCCCAGCCCAAGCTCATTTCCCAGCATGCTCCTTGGACCATCCATCCCAAACTTCCCCACACTCCCTGATGAGCACATGTTTTTGGGGGGTTATTGCCTTTGCAAACATCTTCCCCTTGGCCAGGAATTCTGACTCTGGTTTTTGCTTAGGGAACTTGGACTCCCCCTTGAGCTCAGGCTGTGAAGCCTTTCCCAAGTACCCCAGGCAGGGCTCCCATCACCCTTGTGTGTCCCTGTTATCTGTCTGCCTCCCCTACTAGTCTGTAAGCCCCTATCTACTGCTGTATCTCCATGTCTAATTGATATTTGATGTGTACACAGATTCAATGCATGAATTTGACTGACTGAATAAATAAACATTTATTTCATTGGGTCTTCCGCCCTCTTTACTTGCAGAGAAAAATTTGAATTTCCTTCTGAAGTCAATGAGAAGTCTTCAGAGGCTTTTAAGCAAGTGAGTGACATGATGTGATTTTCATTTTATAAAGATTGCTGTGTCTTCTCTGCAGAGAATACACTGTAAGGGACAAAGTGGAGCTGGCAGACCAGACAGAGGCTGCCGGAGTGGCATAAATGAGAGATGGCGTCAGTTGGAAAGGTGGGTGGAGACAGAGAACGTGGACAGGTGGGCCTAGGTTTTGGAGGGAGAATGGACCAGATTGGTTGATGTATAAGACATGGGGAGCAACAGAGAAAAAGACCTCAGAGTCAGCAGTGAAGTTTCCAGAATTTCTATACAGAAAGGTTTGGGGGGGCAGTCATTTGGCTGAAAGGGGGGCCAGGGAACTGGTCTAGACACTGTGTGCATAGCAAGCGCACTGTTCTTATTTATTTATTTGTTTGTTTAACTGAGAGGCAGGGAGTCAGTGAGGCAGAGAGATAGATTCCTCCAGGCACCCTGACCAGGATCTGCCTGGCAAGCCCCATCTGGGGCCGCTGATCTGCCCATCTGGGGCTGCTGCTCCATTGCTCAGCAACCGACCTATTTCAGCGTCTGAGGAGAGGCCACGGAGCCATTCTCAGCACCCAGGGCCAACTTTGCTGGAACCATTCAAGCCATGGCTGCAGGAGGGCAAGAGAGAGAGAGAGATAGAGTGAGAGAGAGAGAGAGAGAGAGAGAGAGGCAGAGAGAGGAGGGGGAGGCATATTGAAGCAGATGGTCACTTCTCCTTTGTGCCCTGACTGGGAATTGAACCTGGGACTTCCACACAATGGGCTTATGCTCTACTACCGAGCCAACCAGCTAGGGCCCACACTGTTCTTGTTTAGACTGTACTTATTTACGGCAGGTGAAGAGGAATATTTAGGGACATAATGGAGGGGAGGATTTGTCTTTCCTAACTACTCTTCTAGACCATAGGGCCTTTGCATGGAAGGCTCCCCCTACCCCCATCACTTTCTACCATACTCTTGATTTCTTAGTAGCGTTTGTCAAGGCGTTGGCATGGTTCTCTGCTGCAGCCTTCTTTTGAGCTTTTGGTGCACTTTTGAAGGTCCTCTTCATTTCTCCTGCTTCAGGGACTTCGGGAGGCTTTGATGGAGAGAGATCTAAGAACTGAGCAGAGGTCCAGGCCTTTGTGAGAGGCTGGTACAGGAGCTGCACCATAGGAGGAGACGAAACGAATGCCTTAGACTTCCAGCTGGAAGAAGTCTCAGCCCCCAAGGTGGCCACTGTCCCCCTAGTCCTCCTCTTCCCCCCTCCCCCAGCTCAGCCAGCTGCTGGAGAGGGAAGCTAGGGAGGAAGAAGGCCGGGTGATTAAGAGCTCCGGTTGTCAGGGCTGGGGCCAGGGGGCACGCCCCCTGGGTGACATTTTCTCGCATTGTGTCCTCAGAACAAAAACGAGTCTTATTTGAGGAGTTGGAGAGGGGTGGGGGCAGGGGGCTGAGGCGGCCGAGTGGAATCGTGGCTCCAGGGAACAGCGATTACTCATCAAAGGCCAGGGCTGCCCGCGTCTTTGTGTGCCCTCCGCAGTCCGCCCGTGCCTGGCCACAGGCCCCCAGCCCTAGACTCCTCCGACCCCTCCCAACCCCCCCACCCCTAAGCAAGGCTGGGATGGGGGAGGGGCTGGGGATCGTGTGTGGGCAAAGAGCGCTGCAGGCGCAATGGGGGGAGGGTGTGACCAGGGCAGGCTTCCTGGAGGAAGGGAGTGTGGAGCTGGACGGAGGGGAGGCACGAGGAGGAGAATGGCAGAGGGTTAAGGGGAGAAAAAATGGAGTGGGTCTCTGAGGGACAAGGAGTTGAGTCCGGGCGGGGGGAGGGGCGGGGATGGGTAGAGCCTAAGGTGTCAATTCAGCCCCCGGATGGAGAGTCCTGGAGGGTTTGGGGGAGGGGACCGCTTCCTGCTACGAAAGCTATTTTGGGGCCTGAATCAAATCAAATCCGCCGCAGCCCCCAGAGCCCCCAGCAGCTGCGCAGAACAGCTGTCCGGCCGGCCCAGGGCGCAGAGCGCTGAACCTCGCTTCCTGCCCCCACTGATCTCTCCGGGGCGCCCGGGGTGTGGGCTGAGAGGGAAGGGGGAAGAGGATGTGAAAAGGCTTTGGACGACAGGTTCAGAAACCTGGACTAAAACAGTGTGCCTTTCTGCTTTCTGTGCTGCGCCACCTTGGAGCTGAGACCGACCTCTCTGTGTTGTCTTTTGGGTGCTCCTGATATCGGGAAAGAATCACTCCAGAAGCTCTTTCTTACATCCTCACCCTCCTTTGAGCCCCTACCAGGTATCTCCCCAGGCCCAGCTCCACAGCACCACTCACCCACCCCCTCCAGGAAGCCCTCCTTGTCTTCTCTTAATGAGATAGTGCCCTTTCCTCATGTGCCCCTTCCTGCTCTCAAGGGCTCTTCACCTATACTTACCTCCTTAGGTTGCCTTTGTCTCTGTTCTGTGTGTGCGCGCATGCGCGTGTGCGTGTGTGTGCAAACTCCACCATCAGACTGACCCATCCTTCAGTGAGAGGTGAAGGGCTCTGATAGTAGGAGGGGACTTGGCAAGGGAGGGAGCTGAGGTTGAGTCTCTCATTAGATTAGCTGCCTGGCTGGGGACACAACTCCTTCCCTCAGACTCAGGCTCCTGGAGGGCAGGGAAGCCTCTCTCCCATCGGGTCTGGGTTGGATTCTTCCTCTTCAGCCAAATCTCTCAGCCCTTTCCTTGGTGTTGACACTCTGGGGGACAGGTCAGTTTAAGAGCAGGTGCTTGTTTGGGCTCCTGATTGTGCCAATGGGAGCCCCACGCATGCCCACCAGAACCCCAGACGTGGGCGCGTCAGGGTGCGTCAGGGAGCTGGGGAAGCACGGAACCTTGCTCCAGGAAGCCTTCCTGAGACAGGCCGGAAGGTGGGTGCCTTCTCGCTGGGCTACCCTGGCTCAAGGCCAGTCAGTGTTTACAAGTGTGACCAAGGCTGGGATGTACCCTGAGGGCAGCCCTTTTCCTCAGGTCACAAGCCCATGACAGGGCCCCTCGTGGCCATGTTGTGCAGAAAGAGCCCCATTGTCTGGGGGGCATAGCTGAGGGGTGAGTTCAGAGGCCAGAGATGTCGACCACTGGGCTGGCCCCCAGCTTTCTGACCGCAGCCCCAAGGACTCAGGGACCATCGCCAGGCTCTTTGTTGGAGAAAGGGGCTGGTGCGCACCACTGATCACACAGCCCAGACATACACAGCCATCCTGGGAGAGGCCACGCCCTCCCAATGCTCCCCAACACACATACCTGCCCACAGGAGAGACATACACAGCCATCCTGGGAAAGGCCACGCCCTCCCAATGCTCCCCAACACACACACCTGCCCACAGGAGAGCCCGGCAGGCTGATTGAAGAGGGCCCTCCTCTCCTCTCCTCTCCTCTCCTCTCCTCTCCTCTCCTCTCCTCTCCTCTCCTCTCCTCTCCTCTCCTCTCCTCTCCTCTCCTCTCCTCTCCTCTCCTCTCCTCTCCTCTCCTCTCCTCTCCTCTCCTCTCCTCTCCTCTCCTCTCCTCTCCTCTCCTCTCCTCTCCTCTCCTCTCCTCTCCTCTCCTCTCCTCTCCTCTCCTCTCCTCTCCTCTCCTCTCCTCCATTCCTGCGGCCAGATTCTCCATTCTTTTCTTCCTGGAGCTCATGAGGCAGGATCTACCCACCTCCTGGGGGGGGGGCTCCAGATAGTGACAGCAAGGGGAAGCAGGGATGTGGCACCTGTCCCTGGGGGCGGGGCAGGGGCAGCCCCTGGAGCCCCACCCACACTGGGATGAGAGCCCGCGCTGCTTTGATCTCTGCTGCAGGCTGTGCTGGTGGTGGGGACTGCCAAGATGAACAGAGCTGTGCGAACCAGGTGTGTTAACCAGGTCTGCATTCCTAACCTAGTTTCCAGATCGGAGCCCTCATCTTCCTTCAGAGCCCCCTCCCTTAGTGCAGTTCTCTCCCCTCACTGAGCACTTGGCCTTATGGGAAGTCACTTCTCCACGAATTCTCTATCTGCACAGTACTCCTCCTCTTCCCCACCCCCTCTCTGGAAGATCTGCATCCTTTCCTTCTCACTCCTTGGGACCCAGAGGGTGTGCTCGACAACACAGACCCCTTAGTGGGAGCCTTGGGAGGGTGTGGCCTTTCCCAGGAGGGCTGTGTATGTCTGGGCTGTGTGGTCAGTGGTGCGCACCAGCCCCTTTCTCCAACAAAGAGCCTGGCAGTTTTCCCTGATCCCTTGGGGCTGCGGTCAGAAAGCTGGGGACCAGCCCAGTGGTCGACATCTCTGGCCTCTGAATTCACCCCTCAGCTCTGCCCCCCAGACAGGCCGCCTCCTCTGCCCGTGCCCCACTCCCAAACACACACACACATGCACACGACGGACACAGAGCGCACCCATCGCCGTGGCCATCACCGTCACCCATCACCACCGTCACCACCACCACAGGGGCCCAGTCTGGGAAGGCTCATCTGGGCTTGTAAGGCAGGCAGATTTGGTCACCAGCCGTTTCTTTTTTTTAAAATATTTTTCTGAAGCTGGAAACAGGGAGAGACAGTCAGACAGACTCCCGCATGCGCTCGACCGGGATCCACCCGGCACGCCCACCAGGGGCGAGGCTCTGCCCCTCCGGGGCATCGCTCTGCTGCAACCAGAGCCACTCTAGCGCCTGGGGCAGAGGCCAAGGAGCCATCCCCAGCGCCCGGGCCATCTTTGCTCCAATGGAGCCTTGGCTGCGGAAGGGGAAGAGAGAGACAGAGAGGAAGGAGGGGTGGGGGTGGAGAAGCAAATGGGCGCTTCTCCTATGTGCCCTGGCCGGGAATCGAACCCGGGTCCCCCGCATGCCAGGCTGACGCTCTACCGCTGAGCCAACCGGCCAGGGCCACCAGCCATTTCTGTAGGTTGGCCAGCGGCTCTTGGCCAGCAGGGTCTGCCAGGCCTTAAGCATATCAGGGACTGGATCGGAGTGAATGGCCAGGAGGGAGTCTTGTAACCAAAGTCCGGGCTGAACTTGATTTTGGCACTGACTCTATATGATGGGGGTGGGGGGTCCTACAATCCAGCCTCCTTGCAGAATCATTCACACAAATCACTATTCCTCCCCTCCTATCAGCTGTCTAAAGTGAGAGGCCCATTCCTCATTCCCCCTCTCTCCCACCCAGGGACAGCCCACCCTAGAGCGGCCTGGCCGTGGGTGTCAGGAAGCCATTGTATCTGTCCAATTCCAGTTCTTCCCGCGGGGGTGAAGGCTCTACCTTAAGTGAAGCAGGGACTGTGGGGTGTATGGAGTTAGAAGGGAGGGAGAGTGAGACCCTCAGACACAGACACAGAGAGCCAAGAGGTGAGCCATGGAGAGAGGCAGAGGGGATGAGAGGATGGGGGGGGGGGGCAAAGAGCAGAGAGAGGGGGAGGGAGAGGGAATAGAGGAGACAGAGTGAAGAAGTGCTGAGCCAAGAGATGAGAGGAAGGAAGCTATCAGCCCCCACCCTCTCCTCCCTCTCTCCTTCAGACTGGCCATGCCGGCAAAGCTCCAGACACAAATGTGTCCCATAGAGCACTGGCCCCAAACTGCTCCGAGGTCATCTGAGCTTACCTGGCCAAGGGTGTCAAAGCAGTCATCACCAACTACCTTGACACCGCCTAGAGACAGGGGCTGGGCACCCCACTCTGAAGATGATTCTAGGAATCAAAAAGAAGGCAGCAGATCTGCCCAATCCCCCTCGGAGGTCAGCCACTCCATTGCTGGAATCCCTTCCCCCCTACAGGACCACGCTAACCATAAGGAGGCCAGGCCTGTTAGCAGAAACAGACCCCCCCTCCGACCTCCCACCTTCCACTTTGCCACGCCAGTGACTATTTGCTGACTGTCTCTTTCATGTCGCTAATCGCCCAGCCCCATCTAATTGGTAATTAGCCTTGAGAGCCCAGCCTGTGCCTGGCTAATTGCTGTTTGTCTCACCCTCATCTCCGGCAGCGGAGCCGTGCCAACACCGCCGCCTGGGCTCTATCCGGGTGGCTGGCATCCATGCCAGGCTCTGTGGAGGTTTCTGTAGCCCCACCCTGCTTTATTCCAGGGGGGTATGGGGTATAGCCTCACTTAGCAGCAATCTTTGCCCCCAGGGTGGTCTGCAAGAGTCCTGGGCAGCTGCAGAGTGTGGCCCCAGCTTTCAACCATGTCCCACACCCAGTTATAGATGGAGACAGCCATAAGACAGCCGTAGGCAAGCAAGCCACGGTCCCTGGTGGGGAATAGTTCTGGGAGGGCTCCAGGGAGGAGGAGTTGCCTGAGCTAGACCTTGAAGCATGTCTAGGATTTACTCTATCCATCAGAGAAGGGAGAAAGGATGCTCTAGGCAGAAGGAAAAGCAAGACTGGCTTTGGGTGCCAGGCTAGGGAGTGGGTTTCATTCTCCAGGCAGTGGGAGCCATGGGAGATTTCTGAGATAAGAGAGAGATCCTCTGGTCTGCTGTGGGGCCCATGGAGGATGAGGTTTGTTAAGAAGAGAGACCAGTACACGGAGAGAGCATTTCGGAGGCTGCTGCTAAATGAAGTAGAGAAAGGGGAAGAGGGGATGAATTGTTTTAGAAGAATCCATAGGATTAGTTGACTGATTAGGAGGCAGCCATGGGAACCATGTGCTAAGGATGGAATCCACAAAGGGTCTTCCTCCTTCTCCGTTTCTCTGTTGGAGAGCAGGGCAAGGGGCACGTCACATGTTTCCCATGACTTGCAATAGTTTGGGGACCCTGTTTTGAGAACTAGTTCTTTTAAGACTCCTTACGTCTCTTAAGAAGATAGTATCATTGTCATAAGAACTGATACTGGCTGGGTCCTACCAGGGCCAATCACTGAGTGCCTTCTTCTAAGAACTTACTTTATCTCATGCTCAAATAATCTTATGAGAAAGCCACTATTATCATCTTCCGTTTCCAGATGACAAAACTGAGGACAGAAGAAATTGAGTCACTTGCCCAGGGCCACACAGCTAGTAAATGACCAAGGCTGGATGCAAACTGAAATCTAACTTCTCAGCCAGAACTTCCGAGGTGACTGTAGAGTGACTTCCACCCTCTTGTGACAACTATTCTAAGCCAGGGTTTACTTTATTTTATTTATTTTAATAAAAACAAGAACAATCACCTTGTCCCCTCTCCCTGGAATCCCCTTCCTGTTTAACTCTGTTCAAATCCTGCTCACCTTTCTCAGTCCTGGCCAAAGCCTGTCTCCTCCAGGAAGCCATCCTGGATTTTGTAAGCTCTTCCTCAAGCCCTGGAGATAATCTCCGGAGGTGTACTTGATTTTGAGCCTTGTGGAATAGTTCTACTCTTCAGCCTGTCTTGGAGCCCCTGAACAGTGAAGCCTGCCCTGTGCGAAGTCCCACATGTGCTGTCCACATTGCCCTAGCCTGCGCAGGGATGGGGTTTTTCTTTCCACCAAATGACAAGTGTCCTTCCTGGACCCCTTGTTCATCTTTGGGCCACCCACTGCCACCCAGCCTGGTACTGTGCCCCAGGTAAGTGCCGGCTCCACAGCTGTGCGCTGAATGACGCTCGCCTGCCCGAATGCAGGAGGCATCTTTTGCTTGCCACGCTGGACTCGCTCAGGTGGTTCCTGGCTGTCCCCGAACCTTGACTTCACACTCACAGCAGGAAGCTTTGCCTTTGTCCAGAACTGGAGGCCTGAGCTGCTAGTTCCAAGGCTGGCCCACGGTGGGAGTTCCCCAAAATGTGAGGGGACTCTGAGGAGGGTTGCTTTGAAAAGGCCCACATGTGGTTCTATGAGTAAGTCCTGGTGCTTTCATCAAAACCATCAGTGACATCTCGTGCTTTCCTGTTAGGGCCCCCGCTTCCTGCAGCAGTGCTGGCCTTGTGCCCCAGGGAAAATGCACCAGCACTTTCCACCCAGCTTGGAGGAGCCTTTGGTGGAAGCTGCAGGCAAGTGGGATGGGTGAGCAGATGAACCCATTGTCCTTTGACCCTAGGGGTCCCACACCGAAGCAATCAAAGCTGCGGGCTGGAGACCCCTCTGAGGGCAGGCTCCCGGGAGCAGATGTAAAGCAGGGCTTCCAGCTGTGACTGGGAGAGCGTGGGGTCCTTGGCGGTGCCTGGGGAACTGGCCCTGGGTGCAACGGGCATCATCTCCCTTCCCCGTGACTTCTCCACAAGTGTTCTTCCGTCCCTGGTTCACATAATCGTTTCAGACGTGAGCTCTGCAAAGAACCCGCCGGGCTCAGCCGGCTCTGCCTGTGTCGCCTCGGGCAGGTCCCTTAGCATTGCCGTGCCTCGTTGCCTCATCGGCAATATCGGGATGGCGATAATCACAGCCACTTTCACGTGGGTGGGATGACTGTAAAACTCACAGCACAATGGCTGGCCCTCAGTTAGACTTTACAAAATTAGCTTGAAGTATTCTATCCCCCTGCTTATTTGATTACTTGCTTGTTTCTACCCTCCCCAGCCTCTCCTCCAGGCTCGGGGGGGGGGGGGGCGCCAGGCAGGCAAGTGCAGAGGCTGTCCCGGGACCGTCCGACCTCCTGGGGGGCCTTCTTTCCGGCCAAGCCACCGGGGCTCGCGGCAGGGAGGCGGAGAAGAACCAGGTGTCCCACGGCCTAGTCCTCGCCAGCGGCCCCGCAGTCCCCACCTCTGAGAACATTAGGCCTTTGAGACATGCCCCCAGCCTGCCCCCAACCCCCCACCCCCAGCCTGACAATGGGGGCTTCAGAGGGGATGGGTGGCGGGACACAGCCCCCTCTGTGAACTGAAGCCTACCACCAAGCTGGTGAGCCTCAGAGGACACATTCCTCACGGGGCAGGGGAGGACGAGGGAGGGGGCTGTGCCTCGGCCCCTCGGCCTGGCCTTGACCCGCAGAGTGGGCTGTCACTGGGGGCTCGGACAAAGGTCCCCTCTTCCCGCTCTCTGTCTTCTTGTCTCTCCCCCCAACCCCTGGGGAATGGTGCCAACAAAGCTCTGCCCCAGGGCCCAGAAGGGAGGCGTGAGGCTGAGACGTAGGGGTCACCCCCAAGTTTTAATAGTGCACCTGTTGCGTTGCGGGGGTAGGTGGTGATCGGGGCAGGCAGCCATCCTGGGGAGAGTCTGCCAGAGCTGGTGGTGGTCCCAAGGCCTGGGCACTGTTGCCTTCTTCCCTGCGTCCTCAAGCCTCAGCCCTCTGAACCATCTCTTGGACACCATCTCCATCACCCTCTATGTTCTCCTCTCCCCCTCAGGAGGTCTTCCTGGAGTCATCAGGGCGAGGAGCTGGCTTCAGTCCACTCCACTCAGTGCCTCGTGACAGCCCTCTCCCCTCATCACGGTCAGTGGCCAATAGCCATTTCTCTTGTTCTGTGGCAGGATGGAGAGAAGTCTGACCAGGAATTCTACCTTCCCCTAATAACACTGTCTCCCCTTGAACCTCAGCTCCCTAGCTGACACGAACCGGCTGTTACTGTGGGCCAGGACTTAACGTCCACACCCCATGGAATCCTCTAACGGTCCGCGCCAGCAGGGCCATTCCCAGTCCCAATATATGAAACTGGGGTTTCGAGAGATTAAGCCACTCTTCCAAAGACTCCCAGAGGTGAAGTGACATGGCCGAGATCACAGGCAGGAAGTGTCAGAGCCAGGATTTGGACCCAAGCACCTTGACCCCCAAAATTCGTTCTACTGAAGCAGAAGCCTGGGAATGACAGCCTGTGATTGGCCAGCTGTGCCAGGACAGTGGCTGCTAGACTCCTGCGAAGGATGCTCGCTGAGGACGGTAATGCGGACGTTAGAAAGGGGAGACTGACACCGAGGAGGAAGGCGGTGTTGAGGAAGAGGCGATTCCAGGCAACTCCCACTGAGGGCTCATTAAAATGTTCCTCTGTTAACTCCACCACCCATCTGAGCCCTACAGAGGGCAGTGGTAAAGACCATGAACTCTGTAGTCTGATAGACCCATCTGCCATCATTTACTGTGTGCCCTTGGGAAAGTTGCTTTGCTTTTCTGAGCCTCTGATTCTACATCAATAAAATGGAGATGGTAAAAGGACCTGTCTGACATGTTTTGTAGCATTGTTGTGAATAACACATGATAGAATACATAGAAAGTGGTTAGCATGGCGCCTAGTATGGAAGGAACACTCAATAAATGTTAGCTATTGTTACTCTACTCCTTGCCAGGTAGCAGGTGTAGGTGCCAGAGTTACAGAGATGAATGGGACTGCTTCTTCCCTTGGAGAGACTGGTGGAAAAGATAACCGTGGCAGACAAAGTAATAGGTGCTGGGAGGAGTCTGTATAAACAGCCACAGGAGCATTACTGTGTCTGGAGGGTTGAGGAAAGCTTCCTGGAGGAGTTGGTCTGCTCTGGGACTTGAAGGGTAAGGAACCTGTCAGGGAGACAGGCAAAGAAGAGACGAAAACCATTCTAGCCAGGGAACAGCCAATGCAAAGTGCCCGTGCAAAGGCAGACTCCGCACAGGAGCAGTGCGTGCTCTGCGGCCAGCGGGCGCTGGGTCTCACTTCAGTGGCGAGGGGGTGGGGACAGTGGCAGGAGGCGAGACTCTCTACAGGGTCAGGGCCTTTGAGATCCTGCAGGGCCCTGATGCTCCTCTGAGGACTTTACATTTCATCTTATAGAGGGGGCGGGCGGGCAGTGGAGGGCTTTAAGTAAAAGGCAAGACATGAATTACATATAAGACACTCTCAGGGAAGTGGATCCTGAGAATTCAGGTTGAATGTAAGACAGAATTTCTGATGATTGGGGACCATTGGGGTTTCTTAGAGAGGAAATGGGGAGACTTCTGTTGACGTTGAAGGGCAAGTGGACAGTTTTTTTTGTTTTTTTTTTAGTGAGAGAGAGAAATGAGAAGCACTAATCCATAGTTGCGGCACTTTAGTTGTTCATTGATTGCTTCTAATATGAGCCTTGACCGGGGGGCTCCAGGCGAGTCAGTGACCCCTTGCTCAAGCCAATGACCTTGAGCTCAAGCCAGCAACCTTGGCCTTCAAGCCAGTGACCTTGGGCTTCAAGCCAGTGACCTTTGGGCTCAAGCCAGAGACCATGAGATCATGTCCATGATCCCATGCTTAAGCCGGCAACTCCACGCTCAAGCTGGTGAGCCTGCGTTCAAGCCAGCAACCTAGGGGTTCCGAATCTGGGACCTCAGTGATCCAGATCGATGCTCCATCCACTGTGCCACCACCGATCGGTCTGGTGGAAATGAGAGTTGAGCACCAAGAGTTGGGAGTTCAATTATAGGGTTGAAGACGCATTCCTGAAGCTCTATGAGCAGGCCGGTGGGTGGTGGAGAGCCAGTCTGCCCTGGGGGTACGGACTGAGACCCGGGTGGGGTGTGTGCACATGTATGAGCGTGAGGACACGTGGGGGAGTGAAGGGAGAACCTGTATACCACAGTGAGTCCACTGTGTGGGCCCGGGAGAGCTGGACCCTCTCACGAAACCAGGGACCTCTCCTAAGAATAGCAGAGACAGAGGGGGGAGCACAAGAACCTCTCGGTGCTTTGGCCTGACTGAAACACTTTGCTACCCAAACAACGGGGAAACACACATCTGGAGTCTTAGCCACTACAGTGGAAGGTTCTAGAATAGTGAACCCACAAACTGCAGCCTGATTTTGAATCCCCTGAGGATCTTGTCAAAATGCAGATTCTGACCCAGCAGGCTGTGAGCCTCCCCTCCCCCAGACACCGCTGATGCAGGAGCCACATCTAAGCGGCAGGGATCTAGACCAGTGGTTTGCCATCCTGGCTGCATATAACATCACCTGGGGAGATTTTTAAAAGGAAAGAAAGGATGCCAGGGCCTCACCCCAGAACAATTAAGTGAGAATGTTTAGGGTAGGGCCTGGACATCCGTAGTTTTAAAGCTCCCTAGACAATTCCGATACACTCTGAGGACATGAAAGAAAACTGATGCAGACATCCTCATTTAGGCCGGGGCCGGGGTTCAGAACTCACTTCCCAGTGGATAATCTAGAAATAGAAGGCAAGTCCCACAAGGGCTTAACCCATGGCCCTGTGAACAGTATTCCTGGTAACCCCAGAAGGGCAACTGAAGGGTGCCCATATCAGGAAGAGGAAGGGGCCGGAAGGGCAGCTGCCTCTCAACTCTGTCCCCACCAGCTCCTTGCAATGTGGCTTTGTCCAGTGTTTGAGGCACGAGGCTATATATAGTTTGGGCTGGGGGCTGAATTCAGGCTATTGAGGGACCAGACTCCCAGCTGCCCGGCCCAACACCCAGGCCACAGAGAGCTAGAGAAGAGAAAGCTCAGAAAGAAAGGAGAAGGGTGGGGATCAGGTGTGTGGACCCTCCCGGGAGGTGCAAAAGGGCAGAAAAAAGCTGGCGTGGCAAGTTGAAAGGGGAAATCCAAGTTAGCTTATTTTTAAAAATGGAGGTGCAATGTCGGAGAAAAGGAGAGATAACCCTCACTTGTGCTATGGACTGAATTCTGTCCCCCTTGGAAATCCGTATGTTGAAGCCCTAACCCTTAATGTAGCAATTTTTAGAGATATGTATATTTGACTTATAAGAAGGTCATCAGGGTGGGGTCATCAAAGCCTAACCCCATTCAATTAGTGTAATTTTTTTTTAATTTATTGATTTTAAAGAGAGGAGAGAGAGAAAGGGAGAGAGGAGCAGGAAACTTCACTCATAGTTGTTCCTTCAAATGTGCCTTAACTGGGCAAGTCCGGGTCCTCGAACCAGCGACCTCAGCTTTCCAGGCCAATGCTCTATCCACCGAGCCACCAGAGGTCAGGCAGTGTCATTATTTTTAAAAAGACACCAGAGAGCTCATCCCCTCTCTGCCCCCACCCCTGCACACAGGCCCCGAAGGAAAGGCCATCTGTAAGCCAGGAAGCGAGGTCTTGCCAGAAACCAAAATGGTTGGAACCCTGATTTTAAACTTCTAGCCCCCAGAACTGTGAGAAAATAAACTTCCGTTGTTTAAGCCACCCAATCTGTGAGATTTTGGTGTGGCAGCCCGGAGCTAAGACATTTTGGAAGTATAACCTAACTGCTCATTCCCTTAACACGCTTTCATCCGTTTCTCCCAGAATCAACTTCTCTTCCAGAAATTCTTCAAAAGATAACCCTTCACTCTAGTCTCACTCTAGTCTTCCACCCAATGCACACGAGGAAGCTCTTGCAATTTAGCCATCATCACTGTAGCTGCAACTAGATACATGGGAAAGAAGAATGGTGCTCAACCCCCCAGCCCACAAAAACAGTTTCTTCTCCTCTCTTACAAAGCCACTCAGGCCCCCAGCCACCCTGCAGCACACCCAGCATCGCTGGGGCTTGGCCTGCCACGATACCAAACCCCACCCCAAGGACTGCGGGCTCTGTGGCTCGTCCCCATCAACGTGGAGTGTTTAAGTGGTGAGTTTGCACAGCAGAGAGGCCAGAGGCACGTTAAGGATTAACTTCCTGGCTGCAGCCAGCCTGGCTCAGCCTTCCTGTTAGAAGCTTCTGTGGGCAGCCTCTGCCCAGGGACGTGGCTCTGCAAAACCACAGCCCCCTCCCAGGCCTGGACCTCCACCCATCAAAGCCGCCTCTGGCGCCCAGGCAGGAGCTGTTCTTGCCCAGATGTCTTCAAACATCTGGCCAGAGCCGTGTGTGTGTGTGTGTGTGTGTGTGTGTGTGTGTGTGTGTGTGTGTGTATGGGGGGGGGTTTCTGTGCAGAGCTGTCTCAGCTCTTAGCACCGAGCTTAACAAAGTCTAAAGGTCTAATTGGTCTTATTATCTTATGGAGGGCACACCTTACTCTCTACATTCGCCAGCAGAATTTGGGGGTTTGGGGAGATAGCTCATGATTTTCAGAGCCCCCAAGTCTGGAGAATATAATCTCTGAAACTCTGGGGCCCCAGGAAGATGGGGGAAACACAGTCCCTGTGTACGGGGCTCCCAATCTGACAAGGGAGTGTGGACACCCCAGAGAAGGGTGAAGTGAAGGCAGGAACCTCAGGGTTGGGAGAGACAGGGAGGAGCCTGTTCGGCTGGGCTGGGACAGGTGCTGTGGGGATGTTGAGAGATTCCATCCCAGGAGAGGAGAAGCTATGATGACAGGGTGTAAGCTGTTTTCACTGCAGACTTCCTTTAAGTCACCAGAAGAGCCCTCAAGGCAGGAGCTGTGCTGTCCACTTCCGAAAGGGCAGGGTCCTCTGCCTTCCACACTTCATGGCCTGTGTGCCCTGCCAGGACCCCCTTGTCCTCGCTACCCCCAACTGACAGAGGCACTTCCAGGCCATCTGGGGATCCAGGTTTGCCCAGACTGGTCCAGCCTGTCTTCAAGTAGTGGCCCCTCTGACTGGGCCCTGGGTGTTGCCTCTCTCACCTCGCCGCGCTCCTCTACAACATCTCCTTCACAGTCCCGAGTAAGCAAGAAAAGCAGCCCCGGGTGGGGTGGGGGGTGGGTAGCCAGTGTGTGGAAGGGAGGGGGAGCCATTAGGGAGCTGAGTTGCTGCAGGACTAGAGGATTCTAATCGATGGGCTCATGTTATATTTATCAGCCACAGTACTTAGGCGCTGCCCTGAGCAGAACTAATGGCCTCCCCATTGGAGACGCCATTACAGGAAGTGTAGGGGGAGGGGCCGGTGCTGAAGAGAGAGGGGGACCTGGCAAGGTCTACTTCTCCTGGCAACTGCCTCCACCCCCTCCCGCCCCTCCTCCCGACCACAGGGGCAGCTGTCCTGCAGGCTGCAGTCATGGAATGTGCTCCAGACTCTTCCTCTCTTCCTCACTGAATGGGAGGAGTCACCCAGAACCCTCAGCCAGATGCCACCTCAGTCACTCCTCTACCTCCCCTCCTTAGCAGTCTTTTCTTGTACCTTTCCCGCTCTTCTTGACTGAAGCCACACCCTTTTCACTTTCCACTGTCTGAATGACAGCCATATGAACCAATCAAGTGGTTCATCCTGTCTGGGGCAGAGCCAGCAATGGTTGCCATGGTGATCTTTCAGGGAGGTGGGTGGAAGGTGGTCTGGATACTTCCTGTAGCAGCCTTAATTGCTCATTTATTTAGGGCAATTAGTCCCTGGTGACTCTCCATTCCTTGACCCCAGCAGTGACTATTCTCAGTTCACACAACATTCCACCAAGAAGGGGTGAGGCCTGGTCCAAAATGAATGGGTTCAGGGAGGAGCGGGGAGAGGCAGGCTGCTCTCCAAGTCTGAGGATCCATGTTTAGTGGTTGACCTGGTCAGACCATTCGGTGTCCTGTCACTGGTCACTGCTCCCAGCATGCTCTTGGGGCTGTCTGGCCGACCATTCAGCCCTGCGGGTGGACCCACCGCTCCACTGTCCCAACGCTGGTGGCCTCTGGAGAGCTGCACTCTCCACCAGTGGCACCGCTGTTGGCACCTGGAGAGCCTTGCTCCCCGCCCCGCTCCCCACAGTGGACCCACCGCTCCACTGTCCCAACGCTGGTGGCCTCTGGAGGGCTGCACTCTCCACCAGTGGCACCGCTGTTGGCACCTGCAGAGCCTTGCTCCCCGCCCCGCTCCCTACAGGCGGCTGCTCCATGGCTGAAACTCTGGGGGGGGGGTGCCTTCCTGTCCTCCATGTCTCACCATGTCCCATCAGGTGACCGCAAGGCCCTCTCAAGGGGACCCACAAGGTCTGTACTCCTGCACTCTGCTACCTAGAACTACTTAGTCCAGACAACTAGAATTTTGACTCCAGAAGAATCTCATGGCACAGATGGAGGAAACAGGCCCAGAGAGGAGAAAACACGCCAGGGTTTCTAGGTGAGTTAGAGGCAGAGGCAGGAACCAGTGCCTGGATTCTCAGCCTAGTGCTCAGTGACACCACAGTGAATTTCCACACTCCACGTGGACCCCACCCTCCGGCCTCCCCACATGGCCCCCTCATCCACCTTCAGTCTTTTGCCTACAGTGCCTCCTCAAGGCCTCCCGTCTCAGCTCCTCGGAAACGGTGGGCAACCTCCAGCTCCGCTGCCCTTCCAGGTCCAGGCACTCCTAGCCTTCCCCATCCGGCTTCTCCTGTCCTTTGGGCCCCAGACTCTCCTTCTATGGTGTGTGTGGGGAGGGGGGCGCTGGGCTGGGGAGTCCCCTGACCGTGCCTGCGGGGACTTTCAGTTCACCCCTTTTCCAAAGACCCCTTGGTGGAAAGTGGAGGCAAGCCTCCGCGGCCTCCAGGATCAGACCGCTGAGTTTTTCCTCTCGGGCTCAGAGCCGTCTTTGTAAGCCCGACTGCGTGGGAGCCTGGAGATCCTCGTGAGGAAGGGTCATCTTTTTTTATTTTTTATTTTTATTTTTTTTTACAGAGATAGAGAGAGGGATAGATAGGGACAGACAGATAGGAACAGAGAGAGATGAGAAGCATCAATCATCAGTTTTTCGTTGCGACACCTTAGTTGTTCATTGATTGCTTTCTCATATGTGCCTTGACCGTGGGCCTTCAGCAGACCGAGTGACTCCTTGGTTGAGCCAGCGACCTTGGGTCCAAGCTGGTGAACTTTGCTCAAACCAGATGAGCCCGCACTCAAGCTGGCAACCTCGGGGTCTCGAACCTGGGTCCTCTGCATCCTAGTCTGACGCTCTATCCACTGCGCCACCGCCTGGTCAGGCAGGAAGGGGCATCTTGTAAGCTGGAGACTCTCAGCCCCTTCCTTGAGTGTACCCATCTTGTATCTTCCTCACCTCTACAAGTGCTGACCGCGCCAACCTCCCCCCTTGTCAGCCCTCCTTCCTGGGCCCCTAGGGAAGCCCTTCATGGGGGGGTAACCAGGGGGTTGAAGACAGGGGGTGGGGGGAGGGGGCCTGGATTCAGCCTTGGTGTCTCCCTGGCTCTGGGACAAAGAGAACCATGCTGGGGGTGACCTCACCCTTTGGGCATGCTCCTGCCAGACAAAGGTCCTAATTGTCCCCCAGCTTGGAAGCAGGAGGTAGGAGGATGACACTCTCATTTTCGGACCCTCTTTAGAGAGTCTGCTCTTCTGGCTGCCGCAGCCTCATGTGAGGGTGGGTAGGCCAGCACGGCGAGGCCGGCCCCACGGAGGGAGGCTGACCCAATCTGGAGGCCAGAGGACAAGTTTGGAAAATCTGTAAAGTCTGTCCTAAGGTCTAACCTCGGGTTTGGGACGCTGAAGCTCATTGCTCTGAAGTTAGAAGCAGACGCTCTCTGCTTTTCTTTTCTCCAGCAGCGGCCTCTGTTCAGAGGGAGGGTGCGTGTGTGTGTGTGTGTGTGGGGGGGGAGGTGGAGTACTTGTCTTCTCTGCCCTAAGCAAGCAGTGGTTTTAAATTTTGTTCCCAATTGTATTGGGAGCCTTCAAGTGAAATTTTTGTAGAAGTCTGATTAGTAAAGCTGATGAAAGGTGGGAGCTGCTTTGATTGAGGTGGTAGGAATGATGGGGTGGGAGGCAGAGACTTCCTCAAGCCCCTTTCGCCATCCCTCATCCACTCCCTCATGGCAGCGTCTAAGGTGGGTCCACAAAGCACAGTTTGAAAACCACTGCTTTAGACTGTTTTGCTTCTTGCTGTCTCCAAGCACTTAGGGGCCAGTGCCCTGTAGGTGTGTAACATCTAGTTGATGAGTGAATTAATGAATGAATGAATGTCTCTGTCCCCTCACTTATATACTATGAGGTTTTGTGCTTGGTTCTCCTAAGAGCCCTCTCCTGCTAACCCCTCTGTCCTAAACACAGTCAGGATCCTGGCGTGTCCTTCCCAGTTCAGGGGCTCCCTCTCAACTATGCCAGAGCTATCCAATGTTTCCTGGTGGGAAAGGCCACAGCCAGGGGCATCAGCGGTGTGTGCTGAAGTAGCAAGCAGAGTAGGGGTGTGCATGCAGGGGTGGGCTGGACATTGGGTATTTTATGTAATCTGCAACAGCCCAGGCATAGACTGAGTCCCCGAGGCAGAGCCTGGAGCGGCACAGAGCAGTGAAGACCTCTCCAGCCTCTCCCACGTTCTCCTACATTAGTCAGGGACCCCAGACTCTAGCCCTGGCTCTACCAGTTAGTGCCATCAATGAACCCACGGGCAGCTCACTTCCCTTCTCTGGGCCTCTGTTTTCTCCCCTGTAAACCTGGTGGAGTGGGACTCAGGAGACACTCCAGGCTCCCACGTTCTGTGCTGCACTGCCAGGGTTGGCAGGGGCGGAAGGGGGAGGCTGCAGAGGAAGGGAGAGACATAGTCTCTGCCCAGGAAGAGGTTTCTCAGGAAGCTATGGAAGGAAAGGCTGGTGAGACGGAGACCTAGTGCCAGGGTTGCCCCTCGTGCCCTTGGCTGCATAGTTGGGCTCTTGGTTTAGATTTTCTCTGGGGGCCAATCCTCTTTGGCCCCCTGCTCCTTTGTCCTTTGTTATCTTGTCCATCAATGTTCCATACTTTTATTTCTCAATAAAAATGAGCGTCCCCTCTACAACACACTCATTCTTTTCTCATCTGTATCTCCCTGTGCTTTCATGATTCTCCCTTCCTCCAGGAAGCTTTCCCTGATCGCTACTGCATGTCCTTATCTCGTGGTCTTGGTGTGTAACCCCCTGAGCTGACTTATGTCAAGGCCTTCATCAAATGTTGTCACCATCTTTTCACTTAGAAGCTCCTTGAGGATAAGGATGCTGTCTTTTCATCCCCAAATGACTACTGCCTGGCTCACAGTGAGGCCTTGTGGAAGGGAGGACACTAGTGACTCAGAGGGAAGCACTCAGTTTGGGACTGGGTGAGGCTGACCTTGTGTGCCACTTGGCCAAGCAAACACTCTAGGCCACCAGAGTCACCCCCAGGCACACATTCATCTAGACAACCTGGTGCACACACACACACACCCGCCAGTCAGCACCCTCTCCCTCACACTGTGAGCCCCCACATGGGGTGGGATGGGGGGTGGGGGAGGGGTGGAGGGGACTGCCCTCCAGATGTTGTTGGAAATCCAACACGTCCCCTCCACCCCTCCCTCTCCCACTTCCTGCTCCATTTCCCCTAAATATTTACTGATTTTTATTTACATTCTTTACCCGAGGTGCCCGGCCCCTGTCAGGTCCTATTTGCTTGCCCCTGTTCTCTCCTGCCTGCTCCCCTCCTCCTCCCTCAAATCTGGAGCCAAGAGTTGTGTGTGGTTGGCAACAACCTCCTCCAGGCCCATAGGGTGTTGGGGGTGGTGAAGCCAGTGGGTTGGTAGCTCCAGGCAGGGCTTGCTCACACGCTCCGCCTGCCCCCAATCTGGGAACACTTTAGCTACCCGCCTCGTTTCACGGGGACTTCTGGAAGGGACTGATGGATGCCAGATGCCAGGAGCACCCTCACCCAGAGAGGACTCAGGAGGGAAGGAGGAGGGAGAGCTGGGACAGACTTGACAGGACAGTACTGTTCCTGGCATGCTGGGTGGGTAGTCATGACCTGGACACCCACCCTGACCCTCTTCACCCCCAGCTGACCATAAGCCTGAAAAAATGATTTTCTACACCATTCCCGGTCCCACATACACCCTTTACTCCTCTTAACCAGTTACTCAACCAATATTTATTGAGCACCTACTGTGTGCCAGGCACTGTCCTTGGTGCTGATGATCTATAAACCAACAGGCAAATTATTCTGGCCCTGTAAAACTTGCTTTCTCATGAGAGAGAATAGTGCATTTTGGAATATGTTAGAAGAATGTAAGAGCTATGGGGAGGGGGAAGGAGCAAAGTAAAGGGAATGAGGAGTGCCGAGGGTGGGGCTGGGGGAGGAGTGTGACATAAAGTAATAGCTTCAGGGGAGGTTTCATTGAGAAAGTTACAGTTGAATAAAGCCTTGCAGGAGGTGTGGAAGTGAGCCATGGAGCTGTCTAAGGAAACGGTTCCAGGAGGAGGGAATAGCCTAAGGAACACGTTTTTGAGGACTGGGGAGAAGGCCAGTGTGATCGAGCAGTGGGAGTCAGGGAAGGTGGAGAGAAGGAGATGAGGGCAGGGAGGATGGTCTTTGGTTTTTCAGGGTGAGATGGGAGCGTCTGGAGGGTTTTGAGTGATGTGACCAAACATATTAATACAACAGGGTGGTTCCTGCCTCCCTTGCACTCTTCCCTCCACCTTGGTCACACCAACTTTTTTAGCCTGCTGCCTTCTATGAAGCTTTTCTACTCCAGGAAGCCCTCCAGGATTGCTCACAGGAGCCTTCCCGGTTCTGTCTGGATAGTAGATATCCTTTGCTTTCTTTCTTCCCTTCCCCTGGGAGAGATGCTATAAAGAGGGAGATAATAGGTCCCCTGGGGCAATCCAAGAACCAGAGAAGGCGAATCACTTTGGAAGGTGTCTCGCCAATGGCCAACATCCTGCCTCCCATTAGCTTTTCTCCCGCCACCCTGAGTGTTTCATGGATGCTCTGTTTTCCTGTTCCTTCCTCCGCATGCTTCTCCTTCCCACCAGGTCTCTCCACCTCAAGTAATGACTGAAGCCTCCCACTTGACTCTGTTTTGGGGTGAGCCTGGGGAGGCCCCTTTCAAAGGTGAAGATGGAGCAAACACTGGGCTCCCAAGGCCACTGAGAAGGAACAGCAGTAGTGGGGACTGTGGTAGGATTCAGCACTCTAATTGGCACTCTCCTCCGCACCCGGTCCCTGGAGGACTGCTTGTTATGTAGCAAACTCTGTTTTCAAACAGGGACCGATTGCTTGCCAAGCAGAAATGTCTTCATCCAGTAGGGCACAGGATGGTGGCTTCCCCAATAGGGGGAGATCTTGGTCCTGGCTTGGTTAAAGCCTCACTGGGTGACATTCCCCTGGGTGCATCATTCATCTGAGTCTCAGTCATTCAAGCAGCAAGTATTTATTGAGGGTCTACTATGTGCAAGGTGCTGGGATAGCCATGCAGACACAGAGAGAGCAAAGCCAACTTGGCTCTTGCCCTTATGAAGCCTGCAATCTAATGGGGAGTAAACATCAATTAAATAGCCACACAAATGCAGTCAGAATGGCAACCATGGCTACTGTGAAGAAAAGTTAGATCATTACGCTCTGAGAATATATAGGAAGTCCCTCACCAGCCAGGGAAGTCAAGGGGCTTCCTTAAGGAGGTGATGATGTTCAAGCTGAAACCTCACAAAATGGAAGAACAGTCCAGGCAGAGAAAATAACATATGCAAAGGCCCTGTGGCAGGAGGAGGCATGTACAGGGAGCTCTGAGAAGGTAGATGTGGCTGGAGTGCAAAGAGCAAAGGGAGTGAGTTGAGTGAGGGGTGGGCGGAGACTGACCATGTGGAAGCTTCTAGGTCATTTTTAAAGCTGTGACCTAAGACAGAGGCAGCCACTTAAGCATTTGGGGACTGTGTGTGTGTGGGGGGCTGACGTGATGATCTCAGGTTGGCTGCAGATCGGGGATGAGGGGAGTGGAGGTGGGAACCCTGTTAGGAGCGATGGCAGTGGTCCAGGTGAAAGCTGATGCAGGCTTGAACTAGCAGTTGGCAGGGGATTAAGAAGGGGAGGAGGAGGATGGCGTCAAGGGTGACTCCTGGATTCCGGCCTGTAGGGTTCCCCACCTGTAAAAGAGGCTAAAACAGCTCTACTTCCTCCTGGCAATAAGTTCACGGAGACAGAATTTCTCCTCCTGGCAAAGGCACTGGGGTGCACTGTAAGGCTAGCATAAAAATACTCCCCAGCCAGACAGCCATCCCTCGGCTCCACCCCAAATCCCTTAGGCGATCCGTACCCTGCAGAACCTGGAAACGAAGAAAATGCGCACCTACAACTGCAGAGGAAAGGATTCAGAGCAGAGGCTGCCAGTAGGGCGGGAGGAGCAATGGTAAGAACCATGGGCAGGGGATGCAAGAGGAGCCGGGATCCAGGTGGAGAGCCGTGTGCCAGGAGCACGGGAGAGAGGCGGTAAACACGTGTGGGGCAGGCAGGACCTGGCGGAGATCGGGGGTGGTCCTTTAGTCCGGTGCTGGCCTGGGGGGCGGAGAGCCCAGGTGGAGGGAGGGGATGCTTTCCAGGAACCGCTGTAGTCTCCCGGGCTTTGGCCCACCTCTGGAGCCCCCGTGCATGCGATGAAGGGGCTCGAGAGTGCCCAGGACACAAAGACAGAGGGGGCAGGTACAGGAGCTGGGCACACACGCGGAAACGTTCTGGTGGGACGGAGATGATCTGAGAAGGGCTTTGGGGACTGTGAGATCTGTCAGTCCTCTGGCCCAGCTGGGATGTGCTCATTTAAACTGACAGCGCGTTGGGTGTTGGGTGATATTGCCCAACCCTTCCATGCAGCTCCCTCCAGGATCCCAGCTTGCCATCGGTTTCTAGGCCCCCAGTGAAATGATGGTGGACTCGCCACTCTGCCCCTCATTACTCTTTCCTCCCACTCCAGTTGCCAAGCCCACTGGCATTGGAAGATCTGCATACTGGGTTCCTTCTCCTCCCCCAACTCCAGGTCGATCCCACAGTGAGCACCTGTTTGGCCCATGGTGCAGGGTCTGCTGTGCCTTTGGCTCACTCACTAGCATTTGGGGAAGGACTGAATGACCCTGGTCCTCCCTGAGTACTGCTCCACTCAAAGGAAGCCCGGGGAGAGACCACCCTTGGTCTGTAAGGTGTGAAAGTTCAAGGAGAAGAGGGATTTCCTGGGCTGCAAAGAGGGACAGCTGAGAGGCTGGGATTCCAGGAATCAGTTCATATGCACCCTGCTGTGCGGAATGTCCCTGGGTAAGAGTTTGGTGGAGGGAGGGGCAGATTCCCAGAAAGGGCTAGGGACCACGACGACATATAGGCAGACAAAGGCTGTCAGCTCCACACAGCCAGACTGAACATCTGCACCGCTCTGCGAAAACAGCACCTGGCCCGCGGCAGGCGTGCAGTGAATTCCTGTGGACAGAGAGAGATTGCGGTTTCCAGCTCAGTCTCCCACTTGCTTTTCCTGAACTTCTAGTTCCCTGTCTATAAAACGGAGTAGGAATCTCTGTACTTCCTATCTTATCAGACTGTCATGGGGGACAAATGAAAGAATGATGGCGAAAGTGCTTTGTAAACAGAGTACACAGGGTCTGAGCCCCGTATGGTGCCTGGCCCACCCGGAGCCTCAGCCTTGAATAAAGGAATGGTTCAGTCCCCACCAGACTGTGAGCTCCATGCAGGCAGACACCTGGCTTGTTCTTTTTCTTTTTCTTTTTTTAAAAAATTTTTCTTGTTTTTACAGAGACAGAGAGAGAGAGTCAGATAAGGACAGACAGACAGGAAGAAGAGAGACGAGAAGCATCAACTCTTCATTGCAGCATCTTAGCTGTTCGTTGATTGCTTGCTCATTGGTTGATTTCTCATATGTGCCTTGGCTGGGGGGCTGCAGCAGAACTAGTGACGCCTTACTCAAGCCAGAGACCCTGGGCTCAAGCCAGCGACCTTGGGGTCATGTCTATGATCCCACACTCAAGCCAGTGACCCTGGGCTCAAGCTGGTGAGCCCCTGCTCAAGCCGCGACCTTGGGTCTGCCGCGTCTCAGTCCAATGCTCTATCCACTGCGCCACCACCTGGTCAGACCTGGCTTGTTTTCTGTTTGTTGGTTTTGGTATTGTCTCCCAAGTGCCTGGCACATTGTAGGTGCCTGATAAATATTTGGATTGAATGAAATAAATGAATGGTGAGACTTAATCATTCCCTTGGGGAGTTCTAGAACTTTGAAAATGATGAGAACTAAACCACAGGGGAATGAACTCACCTGGCTTTGGAGGCACCGAGATCTCAGTTTGAACCCTTCTTCTGCCAACAAGCCTGAAAGCAGCTGTTATTTCCCCTCTTTACAGAAAAGTTGAATGACTTATCCAAGGCCTCACAGCTCCGAGTAAGTGATGGGATCAGGATGAAAACCCAGGATTCCACCTCCGAGGCCTGTGCTTTTCCTGCCAGAGAAGGCTCCTTTCGTCACTGACCCACTGGGGCATGGCCTCCATGAAAATCTACTTGACAAGCTGGAATATTATTTTGGGGGAAGATGTCATAATTGCACATCATGTCAATGACTCCCTTGTTGGGGGCTTCTGAGTCCAATGAGAGGTCAAGATTCATTCAGGATATGAGAGATCCAGGAACACACACTTGCCAGGACATCCATGTTCAGGGACGAGAGCTGTTGATGAAATCTCCTGACCCACAGTCTCTGTCTTATCCGCCCACAGCCACACTTCCCCTTTGGCACCCTGGGCCAGTGCTGCTCCCGAGTGTCCCCACTGACCCACTGACCCACACCATCTCAGACAGGGACTTGTCATGTCACCGCTGCCCCTCCTTTCCCCAAATGGACTTCAGGCTTTACTTCAGTTAGTTTACTTTCTTCCCGAAAAATTTTCCATGGGGATGTTTATTGGCTGTTTACGGGTATTTCTTGCAAAAATGATTGTGTGTGATGGAGTAAGTTTAGGAAAGCTGCAGCAGGCATGCTAACCTGGCTGCACACCGGCCTTGCAGGACTTCTCAGAGCCTTTATTATACTCAAGTGGAATATGAATCTCCAAGGGCTGGACAGCTCCAGGAAAGAGCATTTTTCAAACTTATTTGGCCCCCAAGGCATTTCCTCGGGAGCCTCTCTTGGGAACTGATGTGCCCCAGGGCACATTTTGGGAATTATTGCTGTGGCTATGAAGAGTCCCTGAAGGCATTTAAACAGAGTCGGAGGATCGAATCAGTGTTTAGGAAAACTGTTGCATGGACTGGAGGAGCCAAGACAGAGGCAGAGAAGGCACTTAAGAAGCTGAATTGACAGTCTGCGGAAGAGGGGCAGGGCCCCCTACTAGCCAGGCACCGCGCCAACCACCATCTCTGTCCTCAGTGAGCTTGCAGTCAAGGAGGGAGGCCAAGGTCACGCCAGGACTCTCCTCCAAGGCAGACGATGCTAAGTGATGCGAATGGAACCACATCTCTGATCCAGGAAGACTCCTAATGGCTTACTCAACTGGCAGCCCGTGGTTCGGGTTGGCTTCCTCTCCCTTTGCTTTTCAAGAATCAATAAATGATTTGCGATTAAGTCAGGTGGCACTGCGGTGTTTTGTTTTGTTTTGTTTTTACCCTCATTGATGGGATTGATTGCTCACCCCCAAATTACCTTTTCGTGGGGTCAGCCTGCCACCTCATTGGGGCACTGGAACTCAAGTTGGGAGGCACGGTTCTAAGTGGCCACGCCTTGTTGATTTTTAATCTATCGTGTCGCCTCAGGTCCAGTCCTTTGGCACTGAGGACAGTTTAGATTAGACTAGCCTGGGGGATAGACACAGCAATACCAGCCTTCTCCCCTCTCCCTGCCTCTGCCCTATCCCACACCCACTCTGTTGCTGTAGTTCGTGCCTTTGCTTTTTTTCTCCCAGACCAGGGCAGAGGGCTTTGTGGGTTCTGTGTCTCCACAAGCCCTGAGTCCTTGTCAGGTGACTTCAGCCAGCAAAGCCAAAGGGTAAGAGAGATAGTTCAGGAAGAAGATTGGTAATTTAACTGGGAGATGAAGTACTGTCCTACAGAACAACAGGAATGTGTTGCAGAGTAGAATACCAAACTGGCTACAAGTTTAGAAACAAGACTGGAGAATCCATCGTGGGGCAGCCTCCGAAGGAAAAGCTGGAGGAAGCAGAGAAGAGGCCCCTACGGAGGGCCCTGCAGGGGCCATGCTGAGCGCTAAGAGAAAAAGCAGGTGTGTGGGGGGCAGCCAGGAGTGAGGGGACAGGAGGAGATTAAGGACAAATCTGTACTGAATGAGGCCTGTGGGAGGTGGGGGCGAGGAAGATGCACCTCCCGCTTCTTCCCTCACTACCCCCACCTCAGCCCTGGCCCCCACCAGCTCTTCCTTCAGAGCCTTCACTGAAACCTAGAGCAGGAGAGGCAGATGTTTCCAGATGAGGCCAGATGCTGAGACATGAGGAGGGGGCTGGCTCCTTAGGGCTTTGCAGGGGAGGGGGGGGAATGAAGGAAGAACAGGAAACAAGTGAGGAAGGACTGTGATCTCTAGCCAAGGCCTTTAGAGACAGGGTCTTGGCTAATTCTCACAGCAACTGGGAGGCAGGCATCGGGCCCATTTTTACAGATGAGTCAACTGAGACTCAGCACCACCATCTCAGCTTCTGAGGTCGCCCACCTTCCTGTCCCACCTCCTTACCACTTCTTTCACATTCCTGATGGACAAACCACCCGGACGTTCCCTGTAGACCCCTCTTCCCTCTCCTGGTCAGACCATAGACTCTTCCTCTTATTCCTTGGCCTTGCTCCTCTGGCCTCTCCTTGCCTCCTCTTCCAGGAAGCCTGCCTAAGGTTCTCACTCAGCTCTGTCTTGCTGGACAGTCTCTTCAATCTTTCAGCTGAGGTGTGTGTCCCACCTGCCCCCCATCAGACTGGGAGACGCTGTGAGCTCAGGCTGCTCCTCCCGTGAGATCACCTGACTACTGCTCACTTAGTCCTGCGGAGGAGATCACCTGACTACTGCTCACTTAGTCCTGCGGAGGAGGGCCAGGCTGTTCCCCGGGCAGGCGCCTGGCATGGGCTAAAGTACAAAGGCAGCCGCCTAGGCCCCAGATGAGGTGTGAGTCTTGGCTGCATCCCCAGCCCTGTAAAGAAAGATGTTAACAACCTCTTAGGGAGCTGGCCAGGGGCGATCAAAGGGGTGGGCTGGGGGTCCACTGCTGCAAGAATGGCTCTTTCCAGGTTCAGGGTCGACACCAGCACCTCCTTTCTGCCTCATCAAATAGTGTACTATTTCATCCTGAGAGGCTGCTGATTAAAGAAGAGGGGATATTGCAGCTCCTTACTCCTCCTTCCCGACGTATCCCCATCTGGGTTCTCTCCTACCCCCCCTCAGGACCCCTTGGTCTCCACCATTACCACCAGGCCCCTCCCTACCCCCCCAGGACACCCAGAGGCTGTTCTTCTCCCTCTGAGAAGTGAGAGACGGTTGGGATGGCATCAGCTGGGAAATGAGGAAAGGGAAAGGGTGGGAGGTCCCCAGACTGTCCAACAACAACCTGTGCTGCCTTCACCCAGTTGTAAAAGCCCAAATCAGTCAGCTCCACCAGCTGACTGATTCAAAGCCAGCGTCTTGGAGAGGCTGGACAGCCTGCCTGAAAGTAGGGAAGCAGAGAGGGACTTTGAAGAGGAGTCCTGAAAAGCCACCAGTCCCAGAAAGAACCTAGGGCCTGTGGGAGACACCCGGGTGGGTTAGAGGGTGGGGGCTGAAGCTGGCAAGACCCTTGATGGGACCATGTATTGTGTGAGGCTCATGGCCCTCAGATGGTTAAGCAAAACCAGTATTTCACAGAAGGGGAAACAGAGGCTCAGTGACAAATAGAGACTTGCTAAAAGTCAAACAATCACAAGACAGTGGCATAGCCAGGATTAGAGCCCAGGTCTAAATTCAGGGTGAATGGGGAGGGAGTGCAACAATGAGGTGCTTTAATTTGCGTATGATGACTATTTTTATCGAATTCTTCCTGTCTCTCCAAATTCTAACAGCTGGCCTCTCCCCTCACACTGCTCCTTCCCTGTGCTCTG
This sequence comes from Saccopteryx bilineata, assembly GCF_036850765.1. Taxonomy (NCBI): domain Eukaryota; kingdom Metazoa; phylum Chordata; class Mammalia; order Chiroptera; family Emballonuridae; genus Saccopteryx; species Saccopteryx bilineata. The sequence continues at coordinate 378,063,409 of NC_089491.1, forward strand.
GCCCTCCTGGCCCCTGTTCTTCCTCTGGAGCCCATGGACCAGCCCAGGGAGAGGATGCCGAGGGGCTGCCAAGCCCTGTCCCATTCATTCCCTGGGAGTCTCCACCCCCAGGCTTTCTCCTGGCTGCCGCTTCAGGCCAGACCATTGATTTTTATAATTAACTGAATTGCAAGAACTAGAGCCATTTGTGTGTGCCTGCCCTGGTCCCTCATTCTACCATGAGCCACCTCCCAGACAGCTGCTTGTCGGCCCTAAACAGCCCACCCCCAAGATATAACTCTTTCTTCTCATTCACATAAAATGCCAACTGTCCAGGGCCCTCCACAGGCTGAGGAATCCTAAATCAATACAGTCATGCTCAACATCAGAGCCGGAAGGGACTTTAAAAGTGTCATCTGCCCTCTACCCATGCCCGCACTTAACATCAGGACATCGAGGCCACAGAAGAGAAGTGACTTATTCAAGGTCTCTGAAGTCCCTGACTCCAATCTGTGTTCTCTGGTCCGCGTGGTTTTGCAGATCAGGCACCAGCAGCTCCTGGGGTCATAGAGATCATGGCCAGCATGACTCCTTTTAACCGGACAGTTTCAATTTGGGATCGAAGCCAGAAGAAAGGAAGTTGGAGAATAGAGAAAGAGGAGAGAGAGGGCAGTTCACCCATCTATCAAACCTTTATTGAACATCTCTGATGTGCCAGACCCTGTCAGAGAAGCTGAATTGAGTAAACAATGGCCCCTGCCTCTCAGGCAAGGGGGGTGGACAGACACCCGCTGACTGCACTACTGGGTGTGGAAATGCTGGGCCAGCAGTTTGAGCAAAGTGCTGTGGGAGCTCAGAGGAGGGGGCAGTTCATCCTTCCTGGGCAGGGCAGAAGAAGTTTCATTGAGGAGATGACATTTAACTGATCTTCAGGATGAGTAGAAGTTTATCAGGCAGAGATGGGATAAAGCAGTGGTCCCCAACCTTTTTTGGGCCACGGACTGGTTTAATGTCAGAAAGTATTTTCACGGACCGGCCTTTAGGGTGGGATGGATAAATGTATCACGTGACCGAGACAAGCGTCAAGAATGAGTCTTAGACGGATGTAACAGTGGAAATCTGGTCATTTTTTAAAAATAAAACATCGTTCAGACTTAAATATAAATAAAACGGAAATAATGTAAGTTATTTATTCTTTCTCTGTGGACCAGTACCAAATGGCCCACGGACCGTTACCGGTCCGTGGCCCGGGGCTTGGAGACCACTGGGATAAAGGACACTTCTGGTTAAGGTACAGCAGGATTGAAGGCTAAGAGGAATGCAAACCTTGGTACCTGCCAGGCAAGGTGAGCAAATCTTCTGAGACCAACAGTTGCCTGGGTGGGTGTTAAGCGGAAAGCGGCCAGAGTGGGGTTAGGAAGGTATGCTGGGACCACTTGTGGAAGCTCTTTGATGCTTTATCTTGAAAGTGATGAGAAGCCAAGGTTTTAAGATAGAAAGTGGAAGTAAAGGGTTAGATCGTATTAGAGGAGGCACATTCTTGGGGCAACATGGAAAAAAGAATTGATTGGGGGGATCCTGGAGGCCCACTGGGATGGTTCTGGAACCGTCCAGGTGAGAGAGCCCCAGGGCCTGAGCCATGCAGCTGGGGAGGAAGGGTCCGATGAAGGACCCTTCACAGCTGGAATGGACCAGATTTCACACTTGCATGTCAAATTGGATGTGAAGGAAGAAAGGGAGGAGGGAAGACTATCCCTATGTTGCTGGCTTAGGCAGCCAGTGGCTAAAGGTACCTTTTGCAGGAAAGAGGAGTGGGGGGGAGGGGTGAAAGGGAAGATGAGCTCAGATTTCAACATGTTGAGTTAGAGGATCCTATAGGACAACTAGGAAGTTGGATAAATGAGGCTAAGTTCAGGACAGAATCAGAGTCATGGGGCTCAGAGATTACCTGCTCAAGCACTGAAGTCAGCCAGACCTGGGTTCAAATTTGATTCCCATGTTCTTGCTCCAGGACCTTGGACAAGTCCCTTACCCTCTCCAAACCTAATAATCCCACCTGTAAAATGGAGGAAGTAATAGTGAGGATCAACTATTAAAAGAGTGTGCTTTATTCCAGTAACCACTTATTACTGACTTGGTCACTGGCCAGCACTGGAATTGTCCAAGTGAGAGAGGCTCAGGGCCAAGTCATCGGCAGCAGCCGCCATGTGGCATTTAAAGCTCTGGCTTCTCTGCTTCTCTCTCTACCTTCTCTGACACCCTCTGCAATCTCTACTTCCTCGGCTATGATCTTACTACTTAAGAGCGACCAGACAGAGGACAGACCCTTCCTGCCCTGCCATTGTTCAACATGGAATCAATTCTCATCATTGACCAGTCACTAGAGGCCAGCTTTGGGGCTTTAGCCTGTCACAAATGACATGAACACAGAGACCGGCAAGGGCTCAGGGAGGCTCAGGGAGGCGGCTCTAGGCACTGGCTGAGCTGACAGGTGTGATCATCCACTGCCTGGCTGAGCTGGGTCTCCTACAAGCCTCTTTGGGCTTCATCTCCTTCCCTGTAAGGAGAGTGGGGTTTGGGTGATAAGGGCTGACTTGGGTTATCCCTGAAGTTGGGTCCAGGGCTCAACTTCACCCTTTGTCCCTGGAGGGTGGAAAAAAAGGGCCAGGCTAAGAGGTCACTTACCAGGTCTTTTCTCTGGTTGAACCAGTTTGGCAGAGTGGGGTGGGGAGGCATGTCTAGGGAGCCTCTAATGCCTTCACATCATGCAAATATATGCAAATGAACGACAGTCATCTTGTCCACCCTAGCTTGCCAGGTAGGTCTTCTTAGTAGTTCTGAGAGGGAGGGGCTCGGAGGAAGAGGAGGCTGCCCAAAGGGAGGAAGAACCCCCCCATCCTACCCCCCACCCCTGGCCAGGACCCCCCTTGGGTTGGGGGGAGGTGTGAGTCTGCTTGACTAATGGGTTCATGATTCATCGCTGGGCTCTTGTCTGCGCTAATTGGCTCTGCCGGCTGCCTGATTCATGGCAGGGAGCCGGGCTCTGGGGGACCCCCGTGTCTCCCCCCCACCTCCCACCCAGGATGGCTTCGTGAGGCTTTTAGATGTACGATCTGTTCCAAGGGACTGCTGCCCGGCATCCATCACTGCTGACAAACTGGGGCTCCAGGGAGGGCGCAGAGACGCTGCACTGAGTGGCCCACTGATGCTTCCCACCCCATTCTAGCCACGGAGGGGCATCCAAAGGCAGTGGGAGCCTTAGGTCTGAGGGAGCCCCACGGGGCCATCTAGGTAGGTTCGAGTGGTTGAGGCGTGGTTTTCTAGAAGAAAAAGAGATAAAAAGCAATTGGAGATGGAAAAGATCATTGAAGGCAGGAGGAGAAACTTGGGCAAAAGCTTGCAAGCAAATGCGGGTCTGGCTCAAAGGCAACAGAGGATTGTGAGAGATAAGGTTGGCAAATGACTCAGACAGAGAGATCGGCAGCATAGTACCCTGACGTTTTGTCTTAAGTTGCCCAGAACAAGACAAAAGAGACCTGAGACTTTGAGAAATTGCTGTGAACTTTGGTAAGTCACGCAACTAGTCTGAGCTTCCACATCTCAGGACCTTTCATAGAAAACAATCACCCTTAAGCACAGATACTCTTGGGGACCTTCCTCTGCCAGTGTCTTAGTCCAGGCATCCAAGATGCCTATGAGTGTCATTTGTTACGCTCCACAATGTTAAAAAAGGTCTACCATGCTCAGTTGGTCAGAGCATTGTCCAGAAGCACACAGGTTGCCAGTTTGATCCCAAGTCAGGGCACCTACAGGAACAGATTGATATTCCTCTCTCTTGCTAAAATCAATAAGTAAAATATATTTTTTTAAAAAGTCTACTGTTGCCTGACCAGGCGGTGGCGCAGTGGATAGAGTGTCGGACTGGGATGCAGAGGACCCAGGTTTGAGACCCCAAGGTCACCAGCTTGAGCGCAGGCTCATCTGGTTTGTGCAAAAGCCCACCAGCTTGGAGCCAAGATCGCTGGCTTAAGCAAGGGGTTACTCAGTCTGCTGAAGGCCCATGGTCAAGGCACGTATGAGAAAGCAATCAATGAACAACTAAGGTGTTGCAATGAGCAATGAAAAACTAATGATTGATGCTTCTCATCTCTCTGTCCCTGTCTATCCCTCTCTTTGACTCTCTCTCTGTCTCTGGGGGAAAAAAAAAAGGCCTACTGTTATCGGCACTCCCAGGTACAGGGATTGGTGTGGGCTCCACATGGACAGGGACACATCTCTTCCTCTAGAGCATCTCACCACACAGAGAGATTTTCAAGCTCTTCAAGGTCCCTAAATCCTAGGTCCCACCCCTGGACTGGAGGAGTGTAGGAGGCCATCCCTCCAGGCTGCATGGAGGACAGCTGTCCACCCTGACTGTCATAAGCAGGGCAGAGGCTGGTCAGAGCAGTACTGGGGACTGGAAAGGGCCTGGCTGGAGCTCCAGAGATACCTCCTGTAGGAACCCATTAATGAACAACTGTCCTGCAGTCCCTGCAGAGGGAAGTCTGGGCTTGCAGCAGGAGATGAATGGAGAACAGTCTACAGCGAGGCACCTGCAGCCTCTCGGCTCCTCCGGCCCAGAGCCCAGGCGTCATCTCCACTCCTCCCTTTGACCCTCAGCCACAGCCAGTTGTCAGCGGAGCCTGCTGGCTCTCATTCTAAACCAAAACTACATCAGAACCTTCTCTCTGTCTCCACTGCCGCCAGTGGCTGTCGGGCGGGCACTGCAAGAAGCCAGATCTTGCCTCCCTTCCCGGCCTCGCTATGGCACCTATAACTTCATTCTCCATGTGGCAATCAGCTCTTTATTCAGCCGGCTATTTATTTATTTATATTTTGGAAAGAAAGGAAGAGATAGAGAGAGAAAAATCAATTTGCTATTCCACCCATTCATGCATCCATTGGTTGATTCTTATACATGCCCTGCCTGGAAATCAAACCTGCAACCTTGGGCTACTAGGATGACACTCTAACCACTGAGATACCCAGCCAGGGCCAGCTGGCTCTTTTAAAAACATAAATCAGATCTCGTCACTTCCCACAAAAACGTTCTCACAGGCCTTGGTTTGGTAGCTCAGTTTGTTAGAATATGATCCCAGTACCTTAAGGTTGGGGATTCAATCCCCAGTCAGGGTACAGACGAGAATCAACCAACGAACGCGTAAATAGTAGATCAACAAATCGATGTTTCTCTCCCTTTCTTCTCTCTTTAAAATCATCAATTATTAAATTTATTTTTTTAATTAAAAAAAAAACCTTCTCCTGGTTTTCCATCACATTTAGCAGAAAACTGAACCCCCTTGCTTTTCCTTACAAGGCCTCTGGCTACCGTTCTGACCCCATCCCAGCCACTCTGGACACTGCTCACTTCAGCCTTCTTACTCTAGCTCCAAATCTACCAAACTTTTGGGCCTTTGCACCAGCTGTTTAAGGGACTTTGTACCAGCTGTTCCTTCTGCCCAAAATGCTCCCCCACCCTCCGGTTCTACATATGGCTGGCTCCTTCTTGACCTTCAGGTATCAGCTCAAATGTCACCTCCTCAGAGAGGCCCTCCCTGACCACTCCATCTGTTGCAGCCCCCAAGCACTCTCTATTACACCAATCTATTGTATTGTGTTCAAACACTTCAAACTACCTGATCATTTCTCATTTACCTGTTTAAAAATCGGCCCTCCCCCACAAGTCCTGTCCCCTGAGCCTTCCCTGCACTGGCCCTAGTTTTTCAGGGGTGTCTGGCTCTCTCCCAGAATTTGGAGGGTTGACTAAAGTGTTCAAAAGGCAGGCCTTGCTACCAGCTTTTCCTGATGAAAAGTTTTCTTCTCTTTGTGTGAGATGTTTGTTTCGCCATTCCCTTTCCCTACAGTTGGACGCTGTCCCTCTCCTGTGACCAGCCCAGCTTCTTCACAGGCACCTTCTCTGTCCCTGTCACTGCCTCCCCCCAGCAAGAAACTTAGGGCCAGAGCTGTGGTGGAGGTGAGGTCACCAGAGTGTGGTTCACCCTACCCCCCCCCACCCCTCACTTCAAGGACCTGTGGCTTTATAATGAGACAGCTGGTGGGGAGGGGCATCCCAACAGTATTCAGGAGTCTAGCACCCCCCCACACACACACACCACCATACCCTTCCCCTGACCCCAGGGAGGAGGAGCAAAAGGAAGCAGTGTTAGGAAAGAGGATTTCCCTCCCAGGGGGGAAGGCAGTAGAGAGCGTGTGGCCACACACCCCACAGGGCCACTACCCACTAGGCCAGGAAGTCCTTCTAACCTAGTGCCCATCCACACTGCTGCAATTGGAGCTCTCAAGTGACCTGAGTGACCCTCATCCTCCCATAGGATTTACTTCCCTTCCCCCACTCCACTACCAAGAAAACCGTGGGTCAGGTCAGGAGAGAGGAGGCCAAGTTCATATCTTCAGGGCATAGAGCCCAGGGCCAACAGGGAAAGGCTCTGACTTACAATTAGCAGTTAACCAGACTGGAGAAACAAATCCTCATTTTCCAGGCGGAAAAACTAAGGCCTGGAGGGTTGGTTCCACCTGTCTAAAGCCCTTCCCACCAAGAGGATTCCCTGAGATTCCTGTGTATCCTCTGTTTCTTCTTCTCTCCTCCTTCCTTCCTTAGGAGGGTTGGGCTTCCTGAAGGAAGGTGATGAACTTTGACTCTGATGAGAGTCCCTGCCAGCTCTGCCCAGTGCCCATACCTGAGGGGAGCTGCTTGCCTACTGTAGCCAGCTCAGTGGGCACTTTGTTCCTACTCTGAGCCTCAGTTTCTCCATTTGCATGGTGAGTCTAAGGGTCCTTTCCAGCTCGGCAGCTTTTTGTTCTGTGAGGTCCATCTAGCCAGGGAACTGGGGAGGGGTCAACACCCGGACAAGGGGATGGGAAGCGCCCCCAGAGGGGTGCAGGCGAGACCGGCGCACCGTTCCGAGACCTATTACCTTGGCCTCTCTTGTCTTCCTCATTGTATTTCTTCACTGACCCTCTTCCACCATGGGCCGAGGCTGCTAACTGGAAAAAGAAAACAGGGGAGGGCAATGGAGGAGAAGGGCAGGAGAAAAGGGAGGACCCCCTCACAGGACCTCCCCATCCCGCTCTAGCCCTCTCTCCCTACCCGCGCCGTCAGCTGAGGAAGGAGGCCCAGCCCAGCCTGGGGGGCTACCCCTTCCTGGGAGACGCGGGCACTTAGGTTAGAGGCTCATGGGGGAGGCACAGCCCCTGCACTCAGGCCCAGAGTGAAAGCAGAGCTCTTCCCGGCGTAAGGCAGCTCTCGCCCCCCCGAAGTCTGTGACACCAACGCAGCAAGACTGATGCTGCGCCAACACCAGGAGAGACCTGGCAGCTGCCCCAGCTCCTGGGGCTCAGAGGGTGAAACAGGGGTCTGAGACCACCCTGTGCGCGAGCCACTAAGGCTGTGGGGGGTGAGAGAAGCCCGTCGCTGAGGGCACTGGGAAAGGGGTAAGAACCCCAACAGGTTGTATTTCTGAAAAATGCACCCGGATCAAGAATATTTTCCCAGCCATTCTCAGTGTGGTTTTAAATGGAAAACATAGCCCATGAGGGCAGAAGCATGTTTAGATGAAGAGAGCCCCTCCCTCCCCCACCAGCCTAGAAGCTTTCTTTCTGCTGAAGCAAACATGTGATTATATTTATTTCTCAAGCCTGGGAGGCCTGATTGTCAGCCCTCCCTTCCGCCCAGCTGGGGGCACACAGACCTAGGCTTCACCACCAGTGGGTTCATCTCCCAGGACCTTGGGGGTGGTAGAAAGGTGCTGGTCTTGGAGGCGGGAAATCAGGGTTCGAGCCTCTGCTTTGGGTGACTGGAGTAAAGCTGGGTAAGCCTCAGTTTTCTCCATCTGTAAATCGGAGGCGATCAGACCTTGCGAGGTAGCCAGTCTCTAACATGGTCTCCATGAACCTCACCTCCTGGTTTTCATGTTCTGAGTCCCCTCCCACTTGAACAGGGCCAGGGGGGTATAACCAATAGAATATTGCAGAAATAACAGTGTGACTTCCAAGGTCAGGTCGTAAAAGATAAGTGGCTTCCTTCTTGTTCTCTCCCAGATCACTTGCTTGAGGGGGATGCCAGTAGCTGCCATGTTGTAAGGACCTTCAAGCAGCCCTCTGGAGAGCCCCATGTGCTGAGGCACCCAACCAACAGCCAGCGTCGCACCAGGTGAGTGTACCATCTTGGAAGTGGATCCTGCAGCTCCAGTAAAGCCTTCAGACAACGGCAGCTCCAGGTGACATCTGACTGTGACCTCCCAAGAGATCTCTAACTCGAACTACCCGGTTAAGCTGCTCCCAAATTCCTAACCTGCAGAAACTACGTGAGATAATAAATGGTTGAAACTGTTTTAGACCTCTAAGTTTTAGGATAACTTGTATGCGGCAATAGATATATAATATACCCCAGCTGTCCCTTATCTTTCTGGCTTGGACCACACCAGCACCTGCCTTCCACTCCATCAGCCTTGGGTCCCTCTGCCCCTTTTTTGCACCCTCGCAATGCTAGAACAGGCCTTCTTTAGCTATTCTCACCTGTTAGTATTTCTCAAACTTGCTTGAGCTTCACCACTTGGGACCCTTGTTTTAGTTCCCCTAGAGGATATAAGTCACCCCAGTGAGTCTTATGAGCCAGTAAATCTTGAAAATTCTAACTTATATGTAAATCTTCTTACTCAGCTCCTAGCACACAGTAGTTACTAATAAATATTCATTTTTTTCAAAAGTTCTGTTTCTGCCATTATTTTCTCATGAGACATCTTATAATAAGCACACATGTCACATAGCATGTTCTGTGCTAAGCATTCGCCTATTTGATTCTCACTCCTCTGAGCTGGTCAGTGGTAGAAACCTGCGAAGCTGGGATTTGAACCCAGCTCCTTCCTGCTCTAAAGCCCACTTAAGAGCCTATTCTTAACCACCTCCCCACACTGTCTCCCATGTAAAGCCACCATTATTACTTGCTGTGCCTGGGGTCCCTCAGGCCTGCCTTCAGACCTTTCTTGTCTCTGTCATTCCAGCTCATCCCTCCTTTGCTGCATTGCAATTCAATCCAATACTCAATCGGCTACTTGCTTTGTGACAGGTAAGCCTACTGTCTCCCCACCCCTGCCTCCCCCAATTTCACACAGCTTTCCCCCACTTCGTGTCCTTCCTCGAGGAAGCCTGCCTGAGCTGCCCCTCCATCCCGCCCCACCCCCCGTTTCTCTGTTCCTGGGTCTAAGCTGGGGCCGCAGGTGCATCTGTGTGGACACCCACTCACCTCCACCTGCCCCAACGTAAAGGCCTCACAAGGGCCAGACACTGCACAGGGCTCACTCTGTTCAGATGCAGTTCGATCAACCCTTTGATTTCTCTGAGCCCCAGTTTCCTCATTCCTACACTGGGCATCTAAAACCTCCTTCCCGTGGGTTGTGGTGAAGGTGAGATGAAATTCAGACTCTGAAAAGCACTTCACAATTTGCAAAATGCTGTGTAAATGTGAAGGGTTAGTAGATACGAGATGATTCCAGCTCTGCCTCGGCCCGCCCACCACCTACACACGCTCACACTCTTTGCAGCAACCCAAGGGTTACATTCATTCTCCCCAAACACCCGAGTCTATGTTAGTGCCACTCTACGACCTGGAAGGCTTTTTCCTTTCATCTCTGCCTGGTGGCTTCTAGTCACCCTTTTCATCCCAGCTCAGGTATCACTGCCTCCGTGAAGCCTTCCCTTAGCAGGTATACAGCCTTCCGTCCACTCCGTGGGTACCTCTATCATTCTCGTCACCCGCTGTATCTGCTTATATATCTACCTCCACCTCCCCCAGTGGACCATCCTATTCACCTGTGTATATATGCACCTAGCAGGCCCTCAATAAATGCACAGAAGCTTTGCATTCCCTGCTAAAAATTCCGGTCCTACTTAGTAGCTGTTTGCTGCTTTTCCTTGCTATACGCAAACACTTTCTCTCCCAAATAAGCCCTTTATGACTCACTCCCTGCTTCCCTAAAAAAAATTCTTCGATTAATTACCTGTCCTCTGCAAAAGGAACCAAAACGAGGCGTGACTGTGGTCTGGCACCCAGCCTCTCTCCTCGGGCCTGGGCCAAACACAAAGGCATGGGGAGGGGTGCAGGCGGGCGGGAGGCTCCAGCACCCCACCCCACCCATGGGGAACTGGCTTTGGCTCCACTGTTGTGGTGATGGGGGGGGGTGTCAATGTTTGGTTTTCTGGCATTTCATTTATGCCTTGGAAGTTGCCTTGGGCTGTCAGGGGACCAGGGGAGGGGAGCCAGGCTGGTGGCAGGGAGTGTCTCCATGAGCAGTCCCCACTGGCTTCCTCCCTGCACTGAAGGCAAGATCAAACATCAAATACAGTTGGCTGGTGCCTGGACTAACGGAGCTGGGCAAGCATCTTCCAGATGTGTACAGCTGTTTTCTGCCACTCTCCATCCAGAGTCTTGAGCTAGGAGACCCAAGTCAGCTGCTCTGTGGGTCCCAAGTTCCCAGGTCTCGGGGCTGGAGAGGCTGGTCTCCCCCTCTCCCACCCATGACCACAGTTCTCCACTGATGAAGACTCCATCCTCTCCTTCTATATAAGGATTCTCTTAATGTACTACCAACTGGGAAGTCCTTCTTGCTGTATAGCCTGCATTCTTCCTACTGCAAGAGACTATCTCCTGGGACTGGAGGAAGGTAGAAGAGGAGAAACTCAGGCAGAGAGGCAGGAAAGAGAAAAGCTTGAGATGACTCGACAGGGGGAAATGTGGGGAGATAATGAAATATGTGAAGCTGAAGTTAATTTGAAAATGGGAGCGCTTCGCTTCCAGGCACTCAGCCGTCAGAGAGGATATCAGCCTCTTAGCCGCCCAAGTCCCTCTTCCCAAATGCTATAAGCTTCTAATAAGGATGTAATACAATTGAATTTATTACAAAGTTAATTGTTTACAGAAATTTACCCAGCTGCAGACATGGGCTGGGAGGAATGACCTAGTGGGAATATGGGAAAGCTGGAGGAATAGATGAGAAGAAAGGAAAGGAATGGGGAACAGAGAGAGATGGGCAAAAAGGAGAGAAAAGAGAAAGAGATGAGGGAGGAGAGGGCACAGCAAAGATGAAGATGAGAACGGGGAGGGAAGGTGCCTGGAGAAAGAGTCAGTCAGCCATGTGAGAGAGGGCTATGTGAAGAACAAATGGCTCCATCAGCCCCTGCAAGTACCCAAACCTGAGAGTGAGGGGCTACGATGACAGCTCACACCCCCAGGTAGCGGCCAGGTGGAACACCATGGGCGGGGCTTGGGGGAAGGCAGAATTTCCAGACCTGGTGCAGAGACAGAGACGCTTGTGGTGCAGATATGTGGAATGCATCTGCAGATGGCTTGTTGGATTGATAAGAGCAGCGGGCTGATTTCTTTGGCAGAGTCCTAGCTGGATCTAGAACCATCCGGGCCCCTCTGTTCCATATCACATTGTCCTTCTCCTTGGCTGTCCATTGCCTCACCCCAGCACACACAAACATATAGAGACACGTACTCGTTCACATTCATTCAACAAACATGAGGAACTGGCAGGTGTCAGACACTGCCTGGGCACCGGGGAATCACCAATAGGGCTCCCATTATTAAAGAGCTTCATCATCTAAGAGGCAGAGGCAGGGACAGATGTAGACATAGGACTTAATTGACTATAGACAATTCTATTGTCATAAAATTGGACAATAGGAGGAACCACAGAGCCTGGCATGCTGTAGGCAGCTAATGACTATTTGTTGAATGAATAATGTGAACATATTGCTGGGGAGCAGAGTGGAGAACAGGGCTCACTGTCTAGGGGAGCTGGCCACGTGGCACAGATGGGCAACATTCAGACAAAGCTCAGGTGACTCTGAGCTCCTCGATGGCAGGGGCCGTGCCCGGTCATCCTTGGATCCCAGCACCTAGCTAGCTCCTGGCACGAAGCAGGAGCACAGTCAGTACGTGGTAAATGAATGATGCATTCGTCCGGAGCATTTGGGTTGTCAGTCCAGAAAGCCATCTCGATGGAATTAAGCAAAAAAAAAGAGAATCTATGGCTCAACATAACTGAAATTTCCTGGAGTAGGTTTAGGGTCCAGGTCCTGGCAAAGCTGGGTGCTGGTGTTAATGTTGTCACTGAGAACCTGTTGGTTCTGTTTCCTTCTTGTGTTGGCTTTATTCTCAGCCAGGCTCTTCCCAAGGGATAGTAAAAAGGCTTACGATATTCTAGCTCAGCACCCCAGCATGGAAAAAGCACTTCTCTCCCTGTAGTCCCAAATCAAACCCAGAGCTGACTCTCACTGTGTAAATTTAGTGATATGCCTCTCCTTGAACCAATCACATGGCCAGGGGTATACACTAATTCACTAGGCTTTGATCACATGACCATTCCTGGAGTGGGTAGAGGGGGCGAATGAAGGTAAACTCCCCACAAAAGAGTTTGGAAGAGGAGGTTTCACATGAGTTAAAAAGGGCAAAGTGATGCTGGCAAAAGATATCCATGACAAATGAATACATGGTTGACTGGACAAATGAATTGGGCCTTGAAGTGTGAATAGGAGTTCACCAGGTAGAGGAGAAGAAAGAGGGTTACCTTATATGTATGTGTACACACACAGAGTTTGATTTCACATTCTGTTTTATATTTGTTACTGGCTGCCCATCCATGTCTGTCCATCTGTATGTCTGGAACATCCTGGAAGCCCCAAAGCACAGGAGCAATGTCTGCCACACTCCATCTGGGCACTGCCCAGGCCTATCCATTTAGACACTTAATCAAGGCTGTCCAGGCCCCGCCCTCCTCTGCAGGCAGGGTGCTCTCTCCCTCCTTCCGCGGATCTGGGCTAGGCCAGGCCACTGTCCAGTCCCGCGGGAGGGAAGGGGAGCTGTGAGGAGCCAGAGACATGAGGCAGAGATGGTGAGGAAGCCCCTGCCCACACTCCTCTGTTCATCTGGGGATTCCTCCTGGCCTTTTTAAGGCATCAATAAGTCCTTAAAAAGTCATTTGTGAATTGTAAACATAATAATCCAACATTAAAGGAGAATTTTTAAAAAAGAAAAACACATACAATCGCTCCCTTCTGGTCCTTGAGCACATGGCATATTGAATTTAGATAGAGTTGCGATTTCACTTTTTTTCTGCTTATTACTCTCCCAGTGCCACCCCTTGCTTCCTAATTATAGTTTTTATTGACTACATAAAGTTCATAGAGGGGCATGCCTTCTCTGCCTTCCCTGATCCACTATGGGTGGTGTTTATGCTGCTGTTGGTTCCTCTGCTCCTTCGTTCACTCCTTTAGCCATGCATCCATTCACCCACAGGCCCACATTAGGCAAGGAGGACCCCCGAATAGACGCCAAACATATCACTCCCTTCCCCAAGGGCTGAGTACCCAGAAGGGGAGAGGCAATCACTGACCTTTGCTGATATGCCACAAGGGATAGCAGTGTGCCTGAGGTTCACATGGTCAAAATGAAGGGCTTCCTGGAGGAGGTGATTTTTATGCCAAAGTGTAAATGACAAGTAGGAGGGAATGAGACAGTTCCAAAAGGGAATACGGTGGATGATGAGGCTGGAGAAATAGACCGGGGTGATGAGCATCACTGGCTTCAGTATTTCCTTTGGCCGAGTTCTTGTGCCTCTCTCTCCTGCTGCCCTGTCTTCGTTTGTCTGTTTGAGCATTCAGGCAGCTCATTCATTCCTGCTTGCCACCTCCAGTGCAGGCACAAGGCTGGGTGCCATGGGGCCCGACAGGGACCTTCCGGGGGGCCCCAGTGGGGCAGTCTGCAGCCCACTCTCAGACTCTGGGAGTGTATGCTACAAGTGGGGGAGGGGAGGAATTGGGGGACCGAGGAGGGAAGGAAGGGGTGAGAGGGAAGTTACTTTCTATTTAAGAAGAAAGGCAGCACGCTGTCTCCCTGAGCTCCAGAGTTGGGCTCAGATTGAGGGTCATAGCTCCCCCATAAAGCTTGGTGACTCTCTATCTCTGTTGCTGGTCCACTGGAGGGGGTTCCTCTGAGGAGGACTGAGATGGGAGAAGGATCTCAAAAGGCAGAGGAAGGAGAGAAATGCCACGGGGAAATTACACGTTTCCGAAGAGGCCTGGGCCATGGTAATGAGAACCAGAGAAGGGCCTAATGAAGATCAGATTGCCTGGGGGCTGGCTCCCAGCAGCCCCCTCCCCAGCTCACCGACAGGAGAGGCCCAGAGGCAGGATGTAGGTGAAAGGGCCCCTCTCCCCACCTGGTTCATCCCCTTAATCCCAGCTGGAGCAGGAGGACCAGGTGGGCTGGAGCAGGAGGACCAGGTGAGCTGGAGCAGGAGGCTGGGAGGCAGCGGAGGTGATGAGAGGCCGAGTCAGACCCCTAGGCCACGAGGTCCACAGGCAGCCACTCCACTAGCAGGTCACCACCCGCTCCATGCATGGAAGCCTCTGCCCTCGACAGGCCAGGGTGGGGTGCTCAGAGGAAAAAGAACCTGGCTGCCCCCACCCAGGGAATTCCCAGCCTGATGGAAGACACAGTTCAGGAAGCCGCCGGTATGGGGCAGAGGCCACAGCCCTGCTCTCAGGGACCCCAGTCTGGTGAGCAGTGTGGCTGGTGCAAAGGTTCGCCTTCCTGGGGGAGAAGGTGTGTCCACCTGGCGACACCCACAACCAGGAGTCAGATAAGGAAGATGAAACTAACATTGCTATTAGGATCAGTACCTCTATTAGTACCGCTGGTAATAATAACAGCCACTTCGAACTGAGCACTCGTTTTCGCCGGACACCTAGTTAAGATTTTTGTGTGCATTTAACCCCCTTTAATCTTCATGCCAACTTTAGGAGGACGAAAGGGCAGATGTTACAACCACGATGCTGATGAGTAAGCCAGAGCTCAGAGGACAGACATCAGCTGCCCAATATCATGGCAGTCAAGGGAGCCCACCCAGGACTGGCACCCCAGGCCTCAGCCCCGGCTGGCCCTGGGATCTGGACCCCAAGTGGACAAGGCCCACTGAGTCAGAGCCACTCTCTCCCCTCTCCTTCTCCTTCTGTCCATCTCCGTCTGTCACTAAATCTCTGCTTTTCTCTCCTTCTCTTGAGCTCAGGCTCTCTTTCTCCTCTTTGTGCCTCGGCTTCTGTCTCCTTTCTCCCCTTCTGTCTCTCTCTTCTCTCTTCTCCTCTGACTGCATCTCTGTCCACACCTCCCCTGTCCTCTACTCGTGTCCAGCAGGGCACTAGGTCCAGAAAGAAAGACAATGAGCAGATGCCAGGGGAGGCAGGGAGCCAAGAGCTAGGGCCTGCCTGCTGGGGGCTGCTGGGCACTCGGGTGGGGCACACAGGCCACACGATTTCTCAAAGGATGCCAACAGCTCTGGGTGGGGAAACACGCGAGGATCTGGCCGTGAGGCAGCAGGGCATGTGGCCCGGGGGCAGCTGTCCGGTCTCCGCGAGCTGCACGGCACCAGGTCAGGGTGCCAGCGCTCCTCCCAACCCTCTTCTCTCCTGTCACTTCCTCCCTATCCTGCCCCTTTTTTTTTTTTTTTATCTGTCTTCCTCCTTTCTCCTCCCTCATTTTTCTCCTCTCTCCTCTCTTCCTTTATCTTCTCCCCTTCCCATTCTTTCCCTGTCCCCGCACTCACCCAGAGCTTGCATTTTCTCTTTTTTTCTCTCCACCCCCTTCTCATCCCTCCTCCTCCTCCTCCATCGATCGATCGGTCTCCCCAGCTCTAGCCAACGCAGAGCCTTGGATGGTGTTCATGGTCTTGCTTTAAATTTATTGCCCAGTAAAGGAGGAGGCAGATGGAAGTCTCCTCCACCCCACCCCCAGCCTCTGTGTCTCCTCATTCCAACAAAAGCCAATCGAGACCCAAATGTCGTCCATCAAACGAACCAATATGAGGTTATTTATAGTCTACCTCCTTCCAAGGAAGCTGAGTGTTTTTCCTCCTCCCCTCTCTCTCCTCTGCACGGTCCCAGCTCCAGGAGCAAGGGGGCCAGTCCAATCCAATATCTGAAAAGCTGCACAATGAGGTTCCCATCCCTCAGATTCTAGGGTAGGGGAGCGTAGAAGTATCTTGATTGGAAATGAATTAATTAGAAGTGAGGCTCTTTAAGTCTCCGAGTTGGGTTATTTATAGTGTTCGGTTAATTTTGATAATTAACACTGGGGAGGAAAAGACAGTTCCGGGCAAGGCAGTGCCCGCCAACAGAGACACGCTTCCGCCCTGCCGGCTACCCCTCCCCACGCTGCTCCATTTGGGCTATCAAAATAGGCTACTCGCTCCCTGCCGCGGAGCCCCTGGTCTTGCTAAGGAGAGCGAAGGACAGAAGGTTAAAGGCGTGGGGGCTGCTGGGGTCACAGCTGCTTCAGACAAGTGGGGGGGGGGACTCAGGCTGTGGGAATCCAGGTGTCAGGTCCCATCCATCTAGTGTGTCAGGTCAGCACCCTCTCATCTCTCTGCTAAATTTCCTTCCGGGAGAAGCACGCGCCCGGCTGCTAGTCTGGGTGTTGGTGCGTGAACTGGGAGAGTGAGGGAGGAGACACCCAAGGTCCGGGCACAGACGTCCATTCTACTGAAGCAGCCGGGGAGAGAGAGGCCGGAGGACCAGGTTGATGGGTTCCAGAGACAGCCAGGCTCCAGTCACCAAATTTGGAATGAGAAAAGGTGAAACAGGAGCAATTCTTGGAAAAGTAGGAGGTTTTGACTTGGAGCCTGCTGCCTATCCCTTGGGGACAGGATGGGCATTTCAGCTGGAGAGAATGACCCATCACCAACAAGGACAAGGGGCCTTCTGTGTACCCCAAAACACAAGGCCAGCTCCATCTCTACCCATTGGCTTCCTGCATCCCTAATGCTGCCCCTAACTGGTCACTCAGCAGTTCCACGTGCACGGCTCCCTTCCAGCCCCTGTGTGCAGACTCCTCTCCTCCCTGTCCTGGGGGGCCCTTTCCTGGGCCAGAGCCCCATGCATGTGTGACCGCCCCTGGGAGCCTTTCTGAGTTGGTGGTTTCCCTCCCTCTGGCCCCCTAACCTTGTCTGGAGGAACTCACAGCGGTGGGAGGGGAGCTGGTGGTGAAGATGAGGCTGGAAGGACGTGGGGTGGGGGTCTGAAGGGCCCTGAATGCCTCTCTGCAGAGTATGGCCCCTCCCCAAAGCTGATGGGAACTGCTTGCTTCCTGGCCTGGGGGCTGGGTGGTGGGTTGGTCTCTGGGCTGCCCCCCAACACTAGGGTGATTCACTAAGAAGGGATCTCTTTTCTTCCTGTAGTTAAGGACCAACTCCTTATTCCCCAGTGGAGGGCAGATGGGACCACCCAGCACAGGTACAGAAAGCGGTGGGATGCCTTTCTTTCTGGGCCCAGGTGGCCATTTCTGCGTTCTGCTTTCCGAACGGCAGGGCACAGAGGTGGTGCGGAGCATGAAGCTCTTCAGACACAACCATCCTCTCTTACACGTTGGAGGGAAACTCTGCCCCATGGCCTGCCAAGGGCTGGGGCCAGACCGGAAATGGGATCGGTGGCCACGGGCCAGTGGGCTCCTGGTGTTCCTGCAGCCCGTGCCACCTCCCCTGCCCTTCCCTCCTTCCCTCCTTCCCTCCCCCACCCCTGTGGATGTTCTCAGTGTCTCAAATCCCTTCCCCTGCCACTTCTCTGAACTTCTGATCTCTGGCAGAAGGGAGGAGAGAGAAAAAAGGGTCAAGTCCTCCAGCTGGCCTCCTCCTGCTCCCCATCTTCCCATCTTTGTAATAAGCATGCCATGTCTCTGTCTCACCCCTTTCCCAGGGCCATCCCACCCCTGCCCTGCATGGCAGCCCTCCCAGCCGTTCCCTGGACCTGTGGTCCTCCTGTGGGAAGCCTGCCTGGGCCGCTCACTGCCCCCAAGTTCACCCTGATGTGTGTAGGTACTTTGGGCCACTCCTGTGTTTGCTTCTAGGTTGTCTTGGAAGTTACATATCCAGTTCTCATTTTCTATCCTGAACTCCTGAATCCTCAGTCATACCCGAGCCCTTCGTGGGGACAGTGACCTGTTCCCACCCGAGACTGGGGACTCCCCAGCAGGGAGGGTCTGTGGACATGGCACTCCTTTGGCTCCCCGACCCACTCCTACCCTCTGTCCAGGGCGCAGACCTGCTTGCCCACCGCTGCCCCTGTTCTGGCTCTGTCGCCAGTGTCCAGAGGTCTTGGGCATCCTGGTGCCTTTCATGGACAGGGCATGTGGGCACAGGGCAGATCCAGACCAAAGCCCTGACCCCAGGCCACCCAGGGCCAACCGGCAGACATCTCTGAGTGCCCCCCCGCCACGGTTCAGCCCAGGGGCCTTTGGGGAGCCGCTATTCTGTCTCCAGCTTCCTCTGAACGAAGAGCACATTTTTAATTAAAGTGGAAAAAGAACTGAAAATCTGTTCGCATTTAATCATCTTGACGACCTTTTTGCTTAAGAGTTTCCAGCTGAGGGGGGATGTCGGTGGGGAGGCAAAGGCATTTCTCGGAGACCGGTCCTGGGTCGGGCAGGAGGGAGAGCCTCTTACAGGGATGAATAATGGAACAGGAGCGGAGGTGGCTGGGCTCTGAGTGCCGACTCAGCGCTTCCTCCACCAGCTGGCTCCTTCAGGAGGTGGCCCGCCTGCCCAAGCCTGCCTGCACCTGCTGCCCCTCCCCCGGGGAACCCTCGGCTAGGCCGGGCTGGGGCTGGATGAAAACCTGGCCTCAGACTTCCCAGGGAGAAGAAACAGTGGCCGTCTGGGAAGAGCCGTCTCCTTCATGTCACAAGCGGGAAACGCCCTAAGAGGCGCATTGGTGGTCCCAGGTTGCACAGGGAGCTGGGCCAATGCTGAAGGGAGGCCCCCCGTCCCTGGCCTCCTGGCCCAGAGCCTTCTTCATCACACCCTGCTGAAACTGATTTAAAAAGTCCCTTCTTTGCTTGACCTGGGGTGGTGCAGTGGATAAAGCTTCAACCTGGAACGCTGAGGTCACCAGTTCGAAACCCTGGGCTTGCCTGGTCAGGGCACATATGGGAGTTGATGCTTCCTGCTCCTCCTCCCCTCTCTCTCTCTCTCTCCTCTTTAAAAAAGAAAAAAAAAAAAAGAAATTCCCCTCTTTGGAACATGTCGTGCACTTCTCTGAGCCTCAGTTTCCCCAACTATAGATGGCCTGGGGGGGTGACTTCCACTTCCAGGTCCAGGACTTCCTGCCAAGAGTGTGAAATACTGCTATTTGATCAGAGAACCCCTTAGACTAGAAGATCCCCAAGGTCATGGCCTGCCACCCCCCTCTTCACTCCCTGGAGAGTGTGGGAAAGGACAGTGGCACTGAAGTCCCTCTCTATGTCCCAGGCTCGTCTCTGCGCTCCCCTGGAAGAGGAAACTGCAGCCCTCTCCTCTTCAGAGTAGGGGGCCTTCCAGGGCAGGGGCTCTGCCTCCTCCCAGGACTGGGCTGTCTCTTCTCTCTCCTCAGACAGAGGCATTCAGCCAGCAAATGGAGTGGATGTGACTGAGAGAGTTGGTGCAGGATAGCTGGCCCCTCAGGCCTATTCTTAAACATTCAGTCCTGCCTGACCTGTGGTGGCGCAGTGGATAAAGCGTCGACCTGGAACACTGAGGTCGCCAGTTCGAAATCCTGGTCTTACCTGGTCAAGGCACATATGGGAGATGATGCTTCCTGCTCCTTCCCCTCCTCTCTCTCTCTCTCTCTCTCTCTCTCTCTTTCTCTCTCTCTCTCCCCTCTCTAAAATGAATAAATAAAATCTTTAAAAAACAAAAAATACCTTAAAAAACGTTCAGTCCTGTCTCAGGGTCTCTGGCCCAACAGATCGAGCCCTGACATGGGGGACCGGGAAGGAATCCTCCCCTTCCAGTCCCTTCCCTTTCTGAGCTCTCTTGGGGGTCTTCGCTTGACTGGGAAATTTAACAGACTGTACATCTCTGCCCTTTGCCCTCCCCTGCTAGAAACCAACCCAGACAATTGCACTTGACCCCACTTCCCAGACGAGCCAGAGCGAAGATAAGCTGGGGCCTGGGACGTCTCCTCCCCCGGCGATTCCCGTGGGAATTGTGCTGAGCCTGAGGACGGTCACAGCTCTGGTGCTTATCTGCATCAGGAAGGCCCTAGATCCGAAGCCCCGGATCTCCAGTGCCGAAACGTCATCTCACCCCTCATCCGGCCTCCAGCCTACAGGCCAGAAGTCACCAGCAGCAGCAGCATCAAATAGAACGAGAGTCAATGACATTCTTCTAGCTCTCTTGACTTCCAGTGCATGCTCACTCGGTGCCTCTCTGGCTCCTGGAACTACGTGAGGCTGGCATCTTATGCCCGTGCTGCACAGGAGGACACTGAGGCTCAGAGCAGGGGAAGGGGCTGGCCTGAGGGCACACAGCGAAGAAACGCTGGCCTGGCCCCCGGGGTCTTCGGATGCCTCGTCTTCCTCTTTAAAAAAAATTATTTTTAATTTATTGATTTGAGAGAGAGAGGGGAACAGAGAAACAGAGAGAGAGAGAGAGAGAGAGAGAGAGGAACATCCATCTGTTCCCGCATGTGCCGGGCAGCGACGGAGCCGGCCACCTCTGCACACTGGGACGATGTTCCAGCCAGGGCCGATGCCACACCGTCTCACCTTCCCACCTGCCGACTTCACAGGGCTCCAGCCTTGGTGTCGCCCTACTCCATGTTTCCTTATTGTGTCTTGACTATTCTTAGATGCAGGATAAGAAGTGAGAGAGAAGACGGAGTCCCTCAGAACTGCAGGGCAGCTCTGCGACCCTGCAGGGCTGGGAAGGACCCAGGTTGAGAGCCAGGAGGAATTTCCCAGAGGAAATCTACTTGAGGGGATGTGTGCCACGGAGACGAGGGCAGGGGCTGGACCGAAAGGCTGGGGACGGTGGCCCTTCAAGTCAGAAAGGAAGATGGCTGCCCTGAGGTACGGGGCACCTTATCTCTCCCCTCGTGCCCTTACCACAAGGCCTGGAACTGTCTCCATTCAAGCACTTGGGTATAGCATTGCCCTCTCTGGAAAAACTCTTCTCCAAGACACAAAACCTGGAGAAATTAAGTCCCTGACACCTACGTGAATGAATTGATCAAATCTTATGATTCCTTGGCAAGAGGTGTGGGTACAGAATGGGGCACAGGTGGGAGGGAGGTTGGCCTCTGAAGGAAGAGAATAGACAGCAAATGAGAAGACGGGAGTCTTTGATCAACTCTACTGTTGTGTCGAAGGAAGAGAGAAGGCAACTCCCATGGGAGTAAAGCCCACAGAAGGCCTGGGAGGTGGGAAGGCTGACGAATGTGGGTCAGACGGGCCCCCTTCAGGGCAGAGTGGAGGCAGGAAGGGAGCACAGGCCTCAGGCTGGAGCAGACGACGTGGGGGAGGACACAGTGCAACTGGCCCACTTTGATGCTCCAGTTCATCTAACTGGACTCCAAAATTGACTCATTCCTCCCACCCCCTTTACTGCTAATGCAGCTCCAGGATCAAACCACACTGACCCCAAACCAGCCCGAGCCCCACCCTGTCCCCCGCATTGGTCAGGTCTCCCTTGTGGCCCAGAAGGAGCCAGCTCCGAGGTAATCACTGCATCACGCTTCAAAGCCACCGAGCCAGCTCCTAGTGGGGGACAGCGGGTTTCACTTACCTTGCCTGGCTGCCTGCCCAGGGCAGATGGGATGCAGCTGGGGGCAACCTGGCCCCTCCCCGCCCCTCTCCCCCTCGGAAAGTGTTGTCCCCTTGCCCATCTTCCCTCACCCTCTCTCTGGTTGGACGGGAGAACCAGTGGTAAGGGAGGTGATCCTCCCGCAGCAGGAAGAGTGATCGCTCACTCAGAGAGCTTAGCAATCACCCCTTTGACAGAAAGGCAGAGACCACTCCCTGGCTTGCCTCTGCCCAGCCTAGCTAAGCCCCCCAAGCCCAGGTTCTGGGATGCATGTCAGGAGGGGCGCCTGAGTGGCAGCACCGAAGGGCAGAGTGCAGCCTCTCTGACATGCAGGTTCTATCTCCCCAGCTCGCTGGGGTGAAGGCTGGAGGGGCTGGAACGGGGATGAGGAATGACTGGGTCATGGGGGTTCACTCCAAGAAGCGTGACTATGGGGGGCCTAGTGCGAGACAGTGGCCAGGCATGGTACCGCTGCTTCCTTCCGTGGGTCCTTGGGCAAGTGGCCTAACCTCTTTGAGCCTCAGTCTCTTCATCTGTAAAATGGTGGTCCTAACCCCTCCTTCATGGAAGTTGGGATTACAGGAGATCATTGTGCGACTCTCCTGGCCCATTAAGACGTTTTTATTTCTGCTGTCCCATTTCTGCTCAGAAGTGGGTTGGGGCTGCAGGCTGGTTCCCTAGGGCTGCACACAGGGAGCTGTGAGCAATGTTCTGCAGACAGCCTGAGGTCAGGAGTCCCCGCGGATAGGGATAACAGGGAGTGTGTCAGGAGCCTGCCTCCCTGAGGGACAGGGTGACAGAGGGGTGGGGGGATGGACAGGAGAGAGGCAAAGCCATTTTAACTCCTGACAATGCAATGTCAGGAGTGACTCACCACCCCCACCCCCAGCCCCACATAGACCTGCAGTGATTCTCTCCACCCTTAGGTCCAGGAAGCTGTCATGTGTGTGTGTGTGTGTGTGTGTGTGTGTGTGTGTGTGTGTGTGTGTGTGTGTGTGGTGGGGGTGGGGCCCTCTGTGGGTGCCGCTCTGCCATGGGAGATGATTCGGGGGACCCTGCCATGAAAACGGCTGCCTGCTTGACACTGCCTGTCGGATCCCCTTTGCCGGTCAGTTCCTGAACCCACTCCCGTGCCCATCTGAACCAGTGGTGGCAGCAAGTGCTGAGGATTAGGGAAAGAGGGCTGGGTCAGGGAGACAATTTTGAAGGACATTCATGTTTGAGGCCAAAAGTCACAACCATTAGGGAGTTAGGACCAGGCAGGCCGTCGTTACAGGGCCTCTGATATTGTCCCAAAGAACATGGTCAGATCCAAGTCCAGTGCACATTAGGAGCAGGAATTTCTGCCACTGGTGATGGTGCAGATAAAGGAAGGCGGGCATATAGTATGTGCTCAATAAATATGTGTTCTATGAGTAAAATGTGTTGGAGTCTCTCCTCATGATGAACATTGTTACCTCGTTTGTTTTTTACCGTGCCTGTTCAAGACAAGATATATTTTTTAAAAATCCCATTTTACAGATGAGGAAGTTGAGGCAGAGAGAGATGATTTAACCTGCTTAAGACCACACAGGAGTAAGCCATGCGGGGTGGGGTGGGCTGTAAGGCATCTGTGCCTGGGTCGAACTCTTAGCTCAGGGCTCTCTCCTCATGCGTTGCCCAGCCACCCTCCCGGCAGCACTCAGCGTTTCATCGTGGTCGGGGCTGTGGGCTTGATCATAGAAATACTGCTAATAATAGTAACAATTGCTGTTTGTAATTGTTCGAGTAAGACTTAAATGATCAGGACCATGAAAATTATTAATAACCCGGGCGCAGCCTGGTAGCATGGGTCATATTAAATTGTGTCGAGATGGATAACCTTGGCAATAATAGTAACTGGGATCATAAATTAATAACAGGAGTATTTAAATTAATGCCACACCGTGGGCACCCTTGGTAGTAAGCATCTCAATGCTGCTGTTAGTACTAATGTTGCCCCTTCCTGCTTTCCATGAACTCAGCTGAGAGGAAAGGCAGGGCCATAAAGGCAGAAGGGGCGGAGCCTCGGCCAGCCTGTCCCAGAGGAGGGATCCTCAGGGATTTCTGGAGACAGCTAGAGGCCAGACCTCTTGTGCTTGGCCTTCGAGGCAGTGCCTCATCCACATTCATGCACAATGTCCTTTCTGGGGCTTTCCCTTGGAATTTGTTGGCTGCACGGGGGGAAAAATCCCCCCCCCAAAACAAATCAATTAGTTCCAGCTGATCTAGGAAATCACCTATCAAATGCCAGCGTGTCCTCTTCATAAGTGCACTGAGCTCTCCTTCCCATAATGTGAGAGATTAGTACTATTTTTTTCAAAGTTGAAACTGCGGTCCATAGATGGCTAAGATCAAGGTGCTGGCATGGACTTTGTAGATGTGCCCCCCCACCCCCCACCCCCCCACACACAGACATGCTGTTCTGTGCTCCAGGGCCTGCATGTCTTGCAACCAGGAAAAAGTGGGGACAGGCAAGGGGGAGCATCGGGATGGGAGGGGGTGCTTCCCACCAGAGACTGCTGGCACACGCCCTGGGTTGCTGGGCCTATGATTTGGACCCACCAAGGTTTCGGGGGCATAGTGAGTGTGGGATGATTACACAGCACGTGGATGGGTACTTGGATGTGAGTCCATCCAACCACTTTCCATTTATTTCCTTCTACAGACCTTTATCAAACACCTACTATGTATCAGGCGTTCAGATAGGAAACCATAGTTCCTACCTGCTGGGAGCTCATAGCTAATGGAAACACTCAGTCTAGTGAAGGCATATTGCTGAGGATACATCTGTGTTTGTATGGGGGTGAGTGGGTATGTTCGAGTGTGTGTGTGTGCACTTGTGCAAGAGACTGTGCACATGAGGACTTGTGTGGAGGTAACTGCACATGTACATGCGCCTGTGTGAATGTTTGTTATGTTATGAGTGTGCGTGTTTGTTATGACAACATGTGAAGTGAGTGTGCATGTGTGCTTGGGTCACGGTTTAGAGCACGCAGGTCTACATGAGTGCACAAGGATGGTGTAGGCACATGTGGTACATAGTACATAATGTGAGCTTGAGAGTGTGTGTCTATCTATGTTTGTGTGCACACTTGTGGCCCCTTCAGACCCATCTTTTGAGAATTCAAATGATGACGGGATGGACTCCACATTGAATGACCCCCAGGTCAGGCCACCTGCTACCTCTGCCCTTTCCCAAAGCAAAGGCCTTTCCTTACATTGGGAAGAGGCAGAGGTAGGGTTAGGGATATGAACCAGAAGATGAAAGGCAGGGCGGGCAGGGAGCAGGGCATCAGGGCAGAAGCCAGATGCTAGGGATGAATAACAGAGGAATATAGGTAAGAGCGAATTCTGCTGGTGGGCGCAGCCGGAGGCGAACGGGAGCCGCCCCGGTCCGGAGCCCACGGCATCCGGGACAGACGCGCCCTAGCGCAGGCCAGGCACTCTGGGGACCGAGGCGAGGTGTGGGGAGAGGCTCTGAGGGCCAGAGCGCAGAGAAAGGCAACCCGGCTTGCGGACGCAGCTCCCCGCACACCCGTCCTTCCCCTCCTCTCGGCTCCCCGAGGCCGCGGGGCGGGCGGGCGCGGTTCCGGGGGTGGGCGGGCTGGGCGGAGAGGAGGCGGGGCCGCCGCAACTGCCTTCTCCCAGCCGCTCCCGCCCGCAGCCAGAGGGAGCGGAGCCTCGGCCAGCTCCGGGGGGCAGGCGCCGCAGCGCAGCCCTATCCGTCCGTGGAGCGGACCAACTGGAAGCCGGGTGCAGCCGCGGGAGGAGGACGGTGGGGGCAGGTGCCGGCTGCGCCATGGACCGGCCGCGCCTGCTGCTGCTGCTGCTCCTGGGGGTGAGTGCTAGACGGAGGGGAACCCGCACCCTACCCGGGACCGGAACCCCGATGGGGTCAGGTTTCCCAGAGAGAAAATACGGCAGAGCGATGGGTCCCAGATACTGGGGCTGGGTGGCGGGAGAGGAGCTCCCATGCCAGGATCCACGGGGGAGCGCCAAGGCTCTCAGGGCGCAGAGGAGACCCTGAGAACCCGGGTGGAGATGCGGGCCAGAAGTGCGCACGGATGCGGTACTCAGGTACCCGGGGGTGTGTGTGAAGGAGCTGGGAGGGTCTCTGAGGAGGGGGTCCTTGGGCTCTTGGATGCCTGGGTACTTTGGAAGAGGGCGCTTGAATGCCAGGATCTCAAGAGGACTTTGCCCCCCCGAGCATCTTGATTTCTGGAGGGTTGTGGGACGGAATCCAGGCTACAGAGAAAGGAGGAATGGGACCGGGACTAGAGGTGTGAGAGGTGAGCGGGCCTGGAGACGAGGGGATGGAACAATGGGAAAAGAGGTTGGAGAGAGGGAAGGGACCCGCATCGGACAATGAGGACTGGCCAGACAATGGGGGGGAGGGGCGTGGGAGGGAGAGCTTCGGAGAGTGGGGGTCGTCGGTTGAAGAGAGAGAAGTGGGTTGAGGAGGACAGAAAAGGGACGGCAACGAGGGAGGTAGAGAGATGGAAGCAAAATGAAAGAGGACGGATAAGGAAGAGCGGACCCTAAGGTGGCCGGGACCCCGCGGGTCCGCCGATGGACAATGAGTCCAGAAGAGAGAGCAAAGGAACGGACGTTTCCAGCTTCTGTCGCGCGCTCTTCTCGCGGCCTCGCCCAGTCGGGGAACTGCGCTGGGGTCCGAGGCTGGGAAGGGAGCGCCCACTTCGCCGGGACGAACCCGTTCCCCTGATTTCCACCCCCTCACCCCTCACGACCCACAGTCTGCTCCAAAGCGCTTATTCTTTGCGGTTTGAAGCAGCGCGGCGGACGGGAAGGGATGGAGTGGGCGTCGTCCGACCAGGTCTGGCTGCAGCGAAGTCTCAGGCTGCAGAGCGCTGGTCCGCTCCAGGCTGGGAACGTCCCGGCAGCGCGCAGCCCAGGGTCGCGCAGGCGGAGGCAGCCCGTAGGGGGCGCTGCGTGCGAGGGTAGTGCCCTCCGCAGCAGCGGGCGCCCCGGGGGCTGAGCGCCCGCTCCTCTTTAAGTTAAGTGACCGGAGCGCGGCACTCGCGGTTCGCTCTGCTCCAGCGCCGGGCGCGTCGGGATTCCCCCTGCACTCCCTCCAACTTTCGGATGAGGGTGCTGAGCACCGAATGAGACAGAGGCGCTCGGACGCCTCGGATCCCGTCTGGGCAAAGGACTGCCTGTCCTCTTTAGTATCTAAGTCCGCCGGTAGTTCTGACAAGAGATTCAGGATGTGTGACCTGGCGTGTGGCCACGAACGGAGTGCCCTGGAAGGTTTGGCAATGGAGGACATATCCTAACTCTCCCTGCCGTCTTCCTCTCTCTTCTGAGCAGCGCGCTCCAGATCCCCGTTTTACAGATATGGAGACTGAGGCTCTGACAGTTTAAACAATTTGGCTAAGATCCGACACGCAAGTTGAGCCAGAGTCCTAGCTCGACTGTCCCTGATTCCCAGCTCTGTACTGCCCGTACCTTTTAAGGAGGCAGCCGGGCGTCCCAGCTTGGGATGAGAGCTGCGTTTCCCAGCGGGGCGGGCTTGCCACCATCTCGAGGCAGGCCAGCGGTGGAATAAGGAGGCTGGCCGGGCAGAGACCTCCCGGGGCGCTGGCCCCCTGAGGAAGTTCAGCCCCTTTAGGAAGACAGCCTGGAGCTGTCGGTACCTGTGGCTTCGTCCGGGGTTTAGGAGTGACTGCGCACACGTCTGCTGACTAATGCCGCGGGTTAGAGATGCTTCCCCGTTGAGAAAGGACTCGGGGCCGCGGGACTGGAGCGGACAGTCGTGTGGATCCTGGAGGCGCAAGGGGTGGGCTCTGGACCCGGGCTAGAGGTAGTGTCTCCCCGAGTGGAGAAGAGGCGAGGAAAGCGGAGAGCTGGGCGTGGAGGGCCTGGGGACTGGGGAGGTGGTCCCCGCGCAGAGCCTGCCGCCAGCAGCCCCTGCCACTCTGGCCGCCGCCTGGCCGCTGCTCCCTGCCGGCTGGCTCCGCGCTCCGCGGCGCTCCGAGTTCTTCCTGGGCCGCAGCGAGAGAGCTGAAACCAGAGCGCGTCCCGACGGGTCCGCTGGCGGGCCGCGCCGGTAATGGAGGCACTTTGTCATTCAGACGTCTGTAACCGGAGCCGCCGGGCTGGCTAATGCGCCTAATAGGGATGCAGGGAAGGCAGCAAATAGGAGCACGCGAGCGGCCGGGCGGGGCGGGCGGCTCCGGGAGGGAAGGGGTGCCCACCCGGCTGTACCAGCCGGATCCCACTCACCGGCACAGATGCCTCCCTCGGGGTGAGGGGTTAGGGGGCGGGAATAATAAAACTGGTTGAGCGCCTACTACGTGACGCACACTGCCCCGGGTAATTTCTCTTGCGTTATTTAATCCTATGAGGCCCCAGCAGAATAAATCTAGTTATTCCCATTTTACAGCTGAGGGAGTCGAACCTCCCAGACCTTCAGGCAGGAAACCCGGCTCCTCCAGTTAGTGAGTGTGGAGCCTTTGGAGCTCAACATGTTTGGCTTGGAGCTTCCTCTTTCCTCCGTCTGCCCGCCCCTCTCCCTTCTAGATCACGGAAGGACCAGTGGCCCCGAATCACTACTGACCCTGGAGGTGACATCCGTGCCCTATAGCCTTGGCACCACAAATCTGGAATTGAGTCCCTTGGCCCCACGCAGTTCCCGCCCCCCTCACAGTCTTCATTAGCACCATCCTCAGAAATTAGCTCGTCTCCTGCCCCAAACTGCACCCCTGTTAAGGGGGGGGCACGTGCCAGTGCCTCCCCTAGGCTTGCAGCGACCTCGGAAGACCCTCCACATATCTGAAAACTCTTAACCCCATGGCGGTCGCTAATGCCCCCATTCACCGAAGGAAACCTTGCCCATCCTGTTGAGAATGGTTAGGGTTCATCATACCGAAGCATTCATATTCAAATTTTTAAAACTATTTTGGCATGTTTTCTATTTTGTTTAATTTAAAATTTTTTTAAATTCTTAGGTCAATGTATCTAAGGGCACTTCCACTTTTAGTTTCTTGAAAGCCTTAAAATGGCAAAACTAAAACGATTGCAAACATCTTCAAAAATTGGATGAAATCATTCCAACTGGAAATGAATACGTGTAATAAATGTAAATTTCAGGCAACTGCATCTATCATTTTGGTAAATCGTCATTTTGGAGCAATTAGCCTGGATCCTAGTCATCCCTCCCGGCTTCCCAAGATTGCCCTGGCTCGGACCAATAGAAGGTGGCCTGCATCAGGCCACTTAGCAGAGTAGCCTCTGGGGACTCAGTTTCCCCATCTGTCAGAGAGAGGGGAAGAAGGCAATCCCTCTAGTCTTTCCCCCTCAGCAGCTTGGCTTCTGGAGTCACTGTTTGGGGTGACATTTCCTCTCCCTTGTGGGATTGTGGTTCCCCACAGAAATCAGGGACCACGTCTCACTGGAAACTCTTATTTCAATGCTCAGTAAATAGTTGTTGAGTTACTTGACTTTATGGAGAGCAATTGCCCATCCTCCTTTGGTCCCCATGCTGTCCTCAGACTCCCTGGCATCTAAGACCTTCTTCCTATCTCTCCTGTCCCTACTCTCCCATGGTTTCCTCTTTGAGGGGATGGCTACAGTCTCCTCTCGCACTACCTCCCACCAGGCCCCAAGCTCACTTTGCCTAAGACAAGACACTGCTTTGACACCTGCCATTTATTCAGCTCCTACTACACACCAGACGGATTCGAATAAATTATTTCCTTCAGTGTTCACAGCAACCCTGAACGGTAGATACCCAGTGTTTTAGGAAGGGAAACTGAGGCTCAACGAGATTGAGAATGTACCCAAAGCAACATACTATTAAGTAGCAGATCTGCAATGTTTTGAAATAGGAAACATAAAACAAGCATAGGAAACACATGGTCACTAATTACATGGCCTTGATTCCAAATGAAAGACTTGGGAGAAGAGAGAGGACCACGGGCGGCAGCAGGGGGAGCAGGCCCTTGAAGAGGGGCTTGAGCAAGGCGGCCACTCCCCCCAAGATCACTGTGCAATATACAGGTCATATATCGTGGAAAGGTACACTTGAAACCTACATGATCTTATTAACCAATAGCACCCCAATGAATTTAATTAAAAAAAAATAAAACAACTTGCTAACTTAAAAATAAAAATAAAGACCCTGGAAAAGAGAAAAAAAGGCTCCCAGTGGGGACGAACAGCTCAATCATTTAATGTTTACAGCAACCCTATGAGGCAGGTACGGTCGTGATGACCTAATGAGAAGCTACTGAGGCAGAGAAATTCAAGACTGGTCCCAGATCACCTACCTCTAAGTGAGTAATGAGCCAGGATTCGGAGCCATAGAGGCCGCTGAGGACAAAGGCAGTATTGCTCACATTTTTTACTCAGAGAATTGTCCCTGACTGGTTCATATCCTACTTCCATTGGTTTTATGTACTATGTAACTATTGGTTACATAGTTTCTAAAGATTCAATTAGACCTAATAGATTGGAGTGGTGAGGGAGGGGCCACTCAGGTCACTCCCCAGTAGCAAGAACACTTGACAACTGATATCTTGACAAGAAGGGAAGAGACAGGAAAAGTATTTTAAAGAGCTGACAGGAGAACTCAAAGAGACGAAAGTGTGGTAATTTGGGATAGAGAACACAAGGATCTCACTGCATAGCAGCCTGGAATAGTCGCTGGTGTAAATATTGAGTCCCTGAGTCATGGGGAAACCATGAAGATATGTTCCAGAGCCAGAGAAGGGTGCAGCCACCACGGTTAAATGAAAAACAATAGGTGATTAGAGCAACAACTCCTTGACTTTCGGGAAACCCAGAAGTCATTCCCCAGGGAGTTCTAGTTAAGTGAGGTCCCTATTTTGTGCCAGGTACTGTTTCAGGCGCTGGGACAATCACAGGCGGGCCCTCGGGGAGTTGACAGTCCAGTGGGGGATCCTGTCAAGTGTCAGAGCAGACAAGAATAGTCAACTAGGAGAACGTGTAATATAGGGCAGCTTCAGCTAATCTGGGAGGGGTGGGGGAGGGGATGCAGGCCCACTTCCTTGAGGAAGTGATATTTAAGCAGAGCCCTAAAGGATGAAAAGAAATTCAAACAGACCTTCTGGAATCCCACTTGCCTCCTGGGGGAAAGCCTGTATCTGGGACTCCACCCCACCCCCTCTAAGACTTCTGGTGTGCAGATGTTCCCAGCACTGTGTTTCTGCCACCTGGGAGGAGAGGGTGGCAACCCCCAAGGTTGCCCTCTTCTGCTGCCGGCACCTTCCCCGCTCATCTCTTGAGGACCATAGGCTGTCTCCAAGACTACTCCAGTTTGTTTACCCCCCTTGCCTCCCTCTAACCCTGGTGAGATCTCGGGCTATCTTAAGGGACAGAGGGAAGGGAGTGCTCTTGGTCACGATCTGGTCAATGAGGAAGCAGAGGAAGGTCCACAATGAACTTGAATGCTCTCCTCTGCTGCCGGGACT
This sequence comes from Saccopteryx bilineata, assembly GCF_036850765.1. Classification (NCBI taxonomy): domain Eukaryota; kingdom Metazoa; phylum Chordata; class Mammalia; order Chiroptera; family Emballonuridae; genus Saccopteryx; species Saccopteryx bilineata. Next base: position 378,094,529 of record NC_089491.1, read on the forward strand.
GAGAGCTCACACATCCTCTCAGTATCAAATGGGAGCTGCCTAGTCTGGGGCCAGGGAGTTTTACTAGACATGAAGATTTTTTTTTTTTTAAGGCACAGAAATATAAAGCAAGCTGCCAGCAGCCCCTCCCTCTAGGGAATCTGGTGCTAAATCGTTCCATCCATGAGCAAAGATGCCTTGGCGGCAGGAATCTGACTCCCCTTTCCCCTGGTTCCAGAGCAGTTCCCACTGGCTGATGGGGGGCAGGGAAGGGGGAACTGGCGGCTGGAAATCAAACCCCGGTGGAGCAGGGCTGCTCGCTGGTGAGGGCTGCCACATTCTTCTCATCATTGATAACAGGAGACCCTTTCTCACAGCTTGGTGCCACACTCCTGCTGATTGGCTGGTCTTTTCTCTGGCCCTGAGCTGTAGCCATGTGGAGAGATGGAGTCTCAGAGAGGGAGAGCGGGGCAGGTGTCAGGATTTGAACCCAGTATCCCACTGCTCTGCCTTCTGTTCTTGTGTGCAGTTACCTCCAGTTGGAGATATAATATGTGGGTGGTAGGAAGGGCCTTGCTAGCCTTTGTTAGAAAAAGGCTCCCCTCTGGGTAGATGCAGCCCTGCAGGTTTGTAGCTTAGTAAGTGGCATTTAGTCTAAATCTCAGCCTCCAGTCGCCCCGTTGGCTGGAAGACCTGTGCGAGCTACAGCCTGTCCAAGCGTGCATGATGTCCCTGTCTGAAGGCCCTCTGCTGGGCCTCAAGCCACCTTCACCATGTGTCGTCCTTGAGATTCCAAGAGTGGCTGTAACCCTAAGGTGAACTCTGCAGAGGGTCAGTGAGGGAAGCTCTGACCTCAGACCCCCAGCAGCCTGCAGGGGTGCACTGTCCCCCAAGGCCCCTCTTCCTGCCAGCTTTGATGTGCCTAATGCCTCCCTGGCGAGCTTGTCCAGGCCCAGGTGGTTCCAATAGAAGGATTTAGGAGGGGTGTTTGATCCCTCAGAAGACACCCCCTCTCTTTTCTCTTGCCAGTCTGACCTTCTGACCCACCCTCCCACCCAGGTGTCCTTTGGAGGTGCCAAGGAGACATGCCCCACAGACCTGTACACCCATAGCGGTGAGTGCTGCAAAGCCTGCAACCTAGGAGAGGGTGTGGCCCAGCCGTGTGGAGCCAACCAGACCGTGTGTGAGCCCTGCCTGGACAGTGAGTAAAGGGTGGCAGGTGGGGAGAGGGGAGAGGAATGGGAGGGAGGGGCCTGGGGCTGGGGAGGAGCGTGCCCAGCAGAGGCCTCACAAGTCCTCTGCCTCCTGCCCACCACTGTAGGGGCACCAGACGTGGGTCTGATGCAGGATAGGAGGCAGAGACAGGAAGCTGTGAATGGATGAGAGAGGTGTGCAGAGGAAGGAGGGGGACCTGACAGGGGATCTCAGGGGGCAGCCCGTTTCCAGTCCCCAAGCAGAGACGCCTGGTAGAAGAGTGTGGCCAGGTGGGAGGAGTAGCTGATACTAAGACAAGCTAAAAATATCATCTGCACTGCAAAATCAATGGCTGCCACTGGTGTTTTAGGGGGGGAGGGGAGGAAGATCAAATCCTGGCTGCCCTGGAGACTGACCTTGGGGGATCCTGGGAGGGTGTGGCCACCCCTCCCCCCAGGCCAACTCTTCTCCAGCTCTGACTAAGGAAGCAGAGCTTTCCCAGGCCGAAGGGATGGGGGCTGGAGTACTCTGAGGATGTCCTTGGGCAGTGATGTCAGGTGGCAGAGAGGAGGGGCACTGTGGCCATTCCTACCTGAGATTTCCTTGGGAATGGGAGGGAACCCTGTCTGCCAGGGCTGTTGGATGAGGGAGGCCATGGGATGGTGGGTCTGGGGTCTGAAATCTGTGCGCCTGAGTCAGGAGTCTGGGCTCTGCTGATGCCCCCAGCCTCCATTGCTGCCTTCAGGCTATGGGCTCAGTACTCTTTTCCGGACCCTGCCCGGAAACCTTTTCTCACTGCCAACAGTCAGATGTTGGCACTCAAAGCCCCATGGAGGGGCTGTGTTAACCATACCCAGGTTATTCTATAATCGCGCTGGGAGCAAGAGTGCAGAAACTGGGAGCTCTGAACCCACTGGCCAGCCTAGTCTTACCTCTGGCCGCCTCCTCACCACCACTATCAAACACCTGCGCACCCCTCCGTCCTTCAGGCAGCCCCAAGTCCTTGGTGTTCCCAAGCATACTATTTTCCTATCTCTGTGATTATGAATCCTATAACTCCACCCCCCAGCAGAGGGATGCCTGGGACTGAGTGGGGAGAGTAGACATCCTGTAATGCCCTGGCCATCTGGCCACCTGCCCTGGTCCTCACCTAACAGGGTTTCCATCCCAGGGAAGCGTTGGCCAACTATTGCCTACCCTGGAACCTCCCAAGATCGCCTCTCTCATTTCCTAGACTCCAGCCCAGGGCCTTTCCTCCTGGACCCTAAGTCTCCTAGGATGGGACCCTACTCACCTGCTGTCAAAGCAAGAGGTGGAGTAGAAGAGCCTGGGAGACGGAGGTTCTGGCATCTCTGGGGAGGAGGATCCTTGGCAAGCTCAGAGGTAGTGGCAGGAATCCTCCTCCCATTTCCTCGAACTGTTCCCCTCCTCCTCCCCCACCCCGCGCTCCTCACCAGCTGCGTTAACAGGCCCCTTTACAAGCCCGCTTTATGGAATGGAGACCCAGTGGACCTTCCCTCTATCCTCAAAACGTTTCCCCAAGGAAACCCATTAAGTTCCCGCCTTCATTCTCTGCCAAAAAAAAAAAAAGACCACATTTTCCCCACCCACTAAAGCCCTCTCCCAGGAGTTTTCTGCTAATATTCTGTATTTTTCCTTTGAGCAGGGACTTCCTTTCCCCTCCTGGATAACTATACCTCCCCCCTGCTACATGCCAAACAGATAGGAGTCTCTTGTTTTTTTTAAATTGGAAATCCTGCCTGGGCTGCTTATGTTTGGAAGTTCTTTCTGCTGTCTGACTATATCCCTGCTACTGAAGTTCACCATACTTGTCATTGCCCACCCCATTTATACTATATATATGTATAGAATATATACATATACTATACATGGGGCCCAACCTTTATAGGATCCATGCTGTATGTCAAGTGCTCTACAGTGAAATTTCATTTATTCCTCAGCACAACCCTGTGAGTGGAGATATTATTCTCTATTTTACAGAGAAAGGAAAAAGCTCAGAGAGGTTAAGTATAACACCAAGGGTCACACAGCTAAGTGACGGAGGCAGCTTTGAATCCAGATCTGCCTGATTCCTAGGAAAAGAAATACAGGTGTCCCTGGGCCAGAACTGACTCTGTCTTCACTTCTCCCCCAATTTCTTCCCCTTTCCCTTCTGTCTGGCTTTCCCCTTCTTTGTTTCTCCACACCCTACCACCACCACCAATTTGTCTCTTGGTGCCTTTAGAGAAGGCAGAGATCAGACCCTACAACAGGCCTTGTTTTCCCATCAGTGGGGTGCTACTCTCTACTTCTGCTCCTCTCATTCTGAGCAGACCTCCCCTGCTTCTCAGTTGCTAAATCCCTGCTCTTCCTCTCCTTGGAACAAAGATGCACCCTCCTGAATTCGACTGGCACGAGTTCTCTACCCTGGGCTGGAAGGGGTGAAGATCTGCTCTGTGCCTTCTCTTCTGTGCGCAGGGAGAGAGCCCTGGCATCCCAGCGTCCCTCCCCTGATTCTGGAGCTCACACCCATTAATTAAGACAGCATGAATTAAGAGTGAGCTTGGATATCTCCCCTTTATGCCGTTTGAAAGGGCAGAGGCTATATGCAAGTCCTTCTTGCTTTCTAGCTTCAATCCTTCCTGCTGTACCTGAACTTGCTTGCCAGGATTCCCATCCCCACCCTCAGAGCCAAGCCTTTTAACAGTGTGGAGGAGCGCCAAGGGTGGGAAATGATGCTGTCTAACCCTAGTTACTCCCATGCAGGCCACACCTGAGCCCCCACCTGTGGCAGGGCAGCTGGTGAGAGGCTCCTCGGTGAAGGCCCCGTGCCTGGGCTGGGTTCACTACCCAGCTTTGGCCTGCGGGGAGAGCTGGGTGGCAACCACGCTCAGATTATTCCTTAATCTTGCTGGGAACAAGGGCACAGGGCTGGGAACTCTCTAACAGAATTTGCCAAGAACTGTATCTGCACCGGCTGGGTTACCCTGCGAAGCCTCAGAGCCATCGCTTCCCGGGGCCTGGAGCATGGGGCTTTTGGTCCCCTTCTTTCCTTATGTGGGCTTTCAGAGACCTGGGATCAGCGACTAGAGGGCAGTGGGTGGGAATCAGTGAGGGGGTGAGGCTGAACGAGGGAGTCGGCGTCCTGGCGGGGAGTGGGGCAGGGAGGGAGGACCCGCAGCCCCTGCGTCCCAAGTACCCAAAGGCAGGCGACTAAAATCTGGGCTCGCAGCTCCCCACATCCATTTGCCCTCAGGCGTGACGTTCTCCGACGTGGTGAGCGCCATCGAGCCGTGCAAGCCGTGCACGGAGTGCGTGGGCCTGCACAGCATGTCGGCGCCCTGCGTGGAAGCCGACGACGCCGTGTGCCGCTGCGCGTACGGCTACTACCAGGACGAGGCGACCGGCCAGTGCGAGGCGTGCCGCGTGTGCGAGGCGGGCTCGGGCCTCGTGTTCTCGTGCCAGGACAAGCAGAACACCGTGTGCGAGGAGTGTCCCGAAGGCACGTACTCCGACGAGGCCAACCACGTGGACCCGTGCCTTCCGTGCACCGTGTGCGAGGACACCGAGCGCCAGGTGCGCGAATGCACGCGCTGGGCGGACGCCGAGTGCGAGGGTGAGCGTGCCGCGGGCCGGCTGCAGGCTGGGGAAGGGCGCCCCCTGGGGGTCGGGAAGGGAGAGGCCTGGCCTTGAGCCGGAGGCCACCCTCCCTGAACTGATGGAGGAGGTGGCTCCGGATCCCTCTCTCCAAAGGCCCCCTTTCACTCTCTCCTCATTTGGGCTAAGTGTTTGGAAAGCCATCGTCATCCTCCCAGGCCGCAGCTACTACATTCTGACTCACTTACCAGGTTTTTATTAACCTGTGACTATCAGCTGGGGATTGGGCGGGTTGCGGATAAGCAGCTGGAAAGAGGTCACTGTAACCAGAGCAGGGAGCAGGACGTACTTGACCCTTGAGGCAGTCCTTCTGAACTGGAATAGGGGCTTGAGGAACCTCAGGACTTGAGAATCTTTGGCACTGAGGCCTGGTCTAGGCCTATGGTGGGTTATGGCTCTAGGACCTAAGATGGAATCCGCGTACCATGTCACTTACTATCTGAGTGATGTTAGTTAGGGAGGTCACTCCTATCTTGGACCTCGGTTTCCTTATGGTCAGTGGGTTATCAGTGTTATGGGTTAGAGAAGGTGGCCGGCCCACTTCAACTTGTGGTATCCAGGGATGGGGTCAACAGCCATTTTTACGGTTTAGTCAAGGATGAAGTTGGACCCAGGGAACACTAAGGAGGTTGTGGTCAGGGGCTTTTGGGGTGGAGGCAAAGGGGAAGTGGCAGGAGCCGCAGGATGAGAGGCAGGTTGCACGGGAGGCCACGGTCCTCCTCCCCCAGGGTGGGTGGGAGTTGGGTGTCCCCACTTTAGCCAGGCACAGGCCTGAAAGGAGATGTGATGATTCCTGGGAAGGGAGGAGGAATGACGTTTAGAGCAGAGCAGTTTTGGTTTCTAGTTAGTGACATCTGTCTCCACTGCAGGGAGAGGTTGACAAGGCCTTTACGTTCTCTTCGTTACCCTGTGGCTGGGTGTCCATTTAGATATTTCCCTAACCCCCAGGCAGCTCAATGCCTCCTGTAGGGAGCCCCAAGTTTGATGGGAAAGAGACAGACAGCCTTTGCCTCAGTCTGATGAGAGAGACAAGGCCCCAGCCGTCAGTTCCCAGCTCTCTCATTCTGGTGGAGGCAGCACAGCCTCTGCCGCCAGTCGGTCCCCAGTCACACGGGACAGACAGGTCCCCTTTGTGGAGACCCTCCAGTGTGCCACTGGCTCCCACACAACCGTGCCTTCCTTCCACCTCCTGCCATCTCTGGCTCAGAGAGCTCAGGGTGGAGAGGGCTGTTAAGTTGGGCTGAGGCCAGGTGTGTGTGTGTGTGTGATGTTTCCTGTATTGGGGTGGGGGTGGAGGTGGCAACGAGGATGGGGTACAGAACATGGTGGTTCTGGTGGCGATTGCCTTGGGCCAGGAAACAGGCGAGTGGCGTCAGCAAGGAGGGAGTTTCAGCAGCTGGCAACAGGCAGGTATGCAGCACAGTTCTGTGGGCAAGTCCGGACCAGCTGGTGGGGACTTAGTCAGGGGCGTGGCTAGAGCAAAGAAAGGGGGGAGGGGTGGGCTCTGCCTTGTCCAGGTGTTCACAGATTCCTCCCAGCTAGCACCCCACTTTCCCAGCCACCCTGAAGGAGGGGGGTACCCCTGAGGGCTGTGTTTATCCTTGTCCCTCTGCCCCTCCTTACTCTACCCTCTGAAGGGTTAAATGTCAGCTCTAGGGCACAGGGAGCATTTCAGGAAATGGAATTTGATTCATGGTTTGATTGCCCCCTTCCCCTCCCGTGCATTGTACTTTCTTGCATATACATTTCAGGTGTCAACATGGTGACTCACCCACCCTTGAGGCAGAAGCCCCCCCCCCCTCCAGTGCCCCAGTGAAATTTGGTTTTAGGAGGAATAACCCGGTTCCTTTCTCCACCCCCTAGTCTGACAGCTCCCATTCCGGAAGCGGCTGTCAGGGCCTGCCAAGGGCTTAGTGGGTTGGAATGCTAGTGGACATGGCCACATCTGGATCTCATCCCCCCAACCCCCATCAGAGGGTATGGAGAAATGTGGGGAAAGTGCCCTGAACAGTTCTGTCCTCGGCCGGGTCTGTCCCTCGCCTCCCTCTCCCACTGCTCTAGAATCTCTATGGTGGCCCGATTTGCCACCACACGTCCAGCCTACGGGATGGGGTCAGCCCCAGGGCTCAGGCTGCCTCCCCAGCTGCCCCAGCGCCCCGGCACCACAGGAGGAGACCCTCTCCGGTCTAATGCCGTATCTGGGGCTGCCACACACAGAGTTCTGTCTCTCCCACTTCCCACCCCGCCCCTCCCACCCTCCCCCAGGACTGAGATGGGAGGTGGTGAGGCAGGGAAGCAGATGGCAGCCCCCTCCCCAGTGCCAGCCAGATAGATTCCAGATTCACATCTTGGGGCCCTACCCCTCAGAAGGTGCTGAAAACAGGGCCCTTTGGAGCATCTTAGTCTTGAGCTGAGGAAGCCCAGAGACCAGGGGGCAGCTTTACCTCCAACTTGGGTGGGCAAAGCGGGAGCTGGGCGAGACTGAGCTGAGAAGCGAAGGGCCTTCCCATCACCCCTTGGCACGCCCTATCTGCTTTCCCTCCTTGCCCTAGGCGTAGGAAGTGAGGACGGATAGGGTAAGCAACTTTGCCCAGACAGGTACCCCCAGGTCGTGCAGAGCCCACAACCCCAGGAACTGCCCCCAGCTGGGAGGCAGAATGGAAAATCCCACCCACTGGTGCCAGGAGGTAGCTGGGTCCCCTGCCAGAGAGGCTGGCTATGCCCAGCTGGCAGGAGAGGACCTAGGTGGGTGGTGGGCACAGTCTTCTTCTCCCCGAGGTGCTGGGCAATACCTGCTTCATAGGCCCTCTCTGCACCGACAGCCTGCTTCCTGCCCAAAGGAGGGTTTGGGCGACTTGACACTCTCTTCTCTGGGTGGTAAGATCAGATGGTGTGAGGGCCATGCCGGGCAGGAAACAGGCTCGCCACTGTCCAAGGACTGGCTGGAGGGAAGCGAGCCTGCCTGGCACCCCCACCCTGCCCAGATCTAGAGCTAGGACATGAGAGGCTAGAAAGGAGGCTGAGGGCCAGCTCTGGAGAGGTGGGGCGGGGCAGGGTCGCTCTCTGCCCAGACCTGAGTATCCTCATCCCTCCTTATGGCGGGGGTGTCTGGAGCATTTGAGGCAACCTAGGGCCAGAGAGGTTACACTTCCCAGGGTGATTCCAGCTCGAAGCTTTGCGGGACTCTCTCTTCTTTGTGTGCATATGTTCATGCCAGGCTCTGGGCCCCTGGGGGGGGGGGGGGAGGCAGAATAGATTTCTAGGACCACAGCTTCCCCCGAGATGGAAGGGAGCTTGGAGACCATCTTTCTTCATATCCCCATTCTATGGACAGGGAAGTAGAGGCACTGAGAGTTGAAGGGACTGCTCCAGAGTCACACAGCAAGTCAGTGACACAGCCGAAGGAACCCTAGGTCTCCTGATTCCCAGGCACTTGATCTCTCGGTCGTCATAACATCATGCCTGCATTCCCAGCCCTCACCCATAGGTGTAACAGCTGCGCGCAGGAGCACCTGGAGTGGGCTGGAGACTCAGGAAAAAGCACTGGGTGGGTCGGATCATAAAGGGAGGGGTCGAGGGGAGTGGTCACTCAATCCTGTCACCCATCCTCCCAGAACTCCCTGGCCGCTGGATTACACGGTCCACACCCCCAGAGGGCTCAGACAGCATGGCCCCCAGCACCCAGGAGCCCGAGGTAGCCCCAGAGCAAGACATGGTGGCCAGCACCATGGCAGATGCGGTGACTACAGTGATGGGCAGCTCCCAGCCCGTGGTGACCCGCGGCTCCACTGACAACCTCATTCCTGTCTACTGCTCCATCCTGGCCGCCGTGGTCGTGGGCCTCGTGGCCTACATTGCCTTCAAGAGGTGAGCAGGGGGGGTGGGACAGAAAAAAAGACCTTTGCTTTCAAGGGCTTTACTGTGACCTTGACCTGAAAATGCACACACGCTTTTAACTCAACCCCAAACCAAGCTCATCGTCACTCACCATCCACTGCCCGCTCCAGGCATGGCAGATCAGCAGGAGGAGGGAGGGCGACTGTCCCTGTCCCGCCCTGGTGTCAGCACTGCCCCATTCCCACGCTGCTCCCCTCGCTGACTCCCCGGCCCCCAGCTGCACACAGAAGGCTTGCTTTACCAGCTGCCCTGTCCTCATTCACCGGACCCGTCACCCACACAGTTACCTACATGTGCATGTGTCTCTTCTTTCCCATGTCACACTTCCCATGTCACACTTAGGAAGCTGTGGCACCCACATCCAGAAATCCAGGATGTGCAAAAACTCCCAGAAAGCTTTTTAAATGTTTACCTGCATTTCTCATTGTTTAAAAAAAAAACAAAAAAAAAACATCAAAATAATAATGCTTGTTTGGGAAAATGCAAACAAGACTAATGTCTTGTAAAGCAAAAAGCAAAAGCTCCCTTTTTTCTCCCCAAAGCCTGCCCCTCTCATCATTGAAATCTGTCTGGATCCTTTCCAACCATTTTCTGTCATTTATAATCACGTACATAAAACTTTATAATTATACGTAAATACGCAAGTATATATACATATATTTTAGCATGAATGGGATCACACCATACATATTCTACAACTTGTTTTTTCACTAATCTCTCTCAGGAGAGCTTTCTTTGGGAAATATAGATTATCTGATCATTTGTAACCACTCATTCAATAATATGGATGGATTATAATTCATTCAATCAGTCTCCTATGGATGGACACTTGGTTGGTTTTCAGTTTTTTTTCTCGGTGCTTATAATAGCAGAGGAAGTCTTAGTACCATGTGTGTTCTGCACATGTGTGTGAGTATTTTACAAGGGTAGATTGGGAAAAGTGGAATTCTGGGAAGTCATTTATTTATGCGTCATTCATTCCATAGACATTTATTGAACATGCAGTGTGCACCAAACCCTGAGTGCCCCTCTGCCCTCACGATGCTTTCAGTGTAGGCCAAGGGCAGCCATGTAGAGAAAGAACCTTGGATCCTGTGGTGGGGGTTATAGTTGGGTACCTACCATGCCCCTGGCCCCCACACATCACAGCACAGCTGCCTGAGTGCGGGTCTCCCCCCTGAGGCTGGGCACGTCCTCTGGCTCCAGGTGGAACAGCTGCAAGCAGAACAAGCAAGGAGCCAACAGCCGGCCTGTGAACCAGACACCCCCACCTGAGGGAGAAAAACTCCACAGCGACAGCGGCATCTCTGTGGATAGCCAGAGCCTGCATGACCAGCAACCCCACACGCAGACAGCCGTGGGCCAGGGTGAGCAGCAAGGCCTGGCGGGGGACTGAGGCAGGGCGATCGGGAGCGGTTAGACTAGACTGTAGGAAGGACTGCCAGAGGGGCTGGCTACTGGTGTCTCTGGATAGAAGGATGGGAGTTGGGCTGACAGAAGGGTGGGGGAGGTCCTTTCCTGGGGCGTGACTTGGGAAGTGGAGGCTTTGACAAATTGGAGCATCCAGACTCATCAAGCTAATTGTCCCCCCTAGGGCTAATTACTCCCCCAAGTGGCTGCAATTAGCCTCCTGCCCTGGACCCCTGGGGAACAAGTAGTTAATTATGTCCCCTAATTGGCGGCCCATAGCCCAGCTCCAGGACACTTGCTGCAGTTGAGTCTGGGACTGAGAAGTCCTGTCTCCTCCTCTGCCTTGATTAATTGCTGGGGGACACAGAGGGGGTTGGGTGGCAGGGAGAGTGTCGAAGCTATGGGTGGTGAGGGCACGTGAGTCAGCATGCACCGTGCCCCTCCACAGCCTGACCCCTCATCCAGGATCTCATCTTGGCCATTCTTCTGCCCATAGGCCCTGGGGGCTTCCCCAGACCGAGAGAGACATTCCTTAGCCCTCCTCCGGTCTTATCCCAGGCGCCCAGGCCCACCATGGGGGGAAGCGGGACTGAAGGGTAGTGTCTGACTTCTCCTGGGTCCTTGGCAGCCCTCAAGGGGGATGGAGGCCTCTACAGCAGCCTGCCACCAGCCAAGCGGGAGGAGGTGGAGAAGCTGCTCAACGGCTCTGCGGGGGACACCTGGCGGCACCTGGCAGATGAGCTGGGCTACCAGCCTGAGCACATAGACTCCTTCACCCACGAGGCCTGCCCAGTCCGCGCCCTGCTCGCCAGCTGGGCCGCGCAGGACAGCGCGACACTCGACGCCCTCCTGGCTGCCCTGCGCCGCATCCAGCGAGCCGACATTGTCGAGAGCCTTTGCAGTGAGTCCACTGCCACGTCCCCTGTGTGAGCCGACCGGGAGCCCCTGCCTTGCCCCCACATTCCGATGACCAATGACCTGATGCTCCAGCCATCCCCATGGGCCAACGTCAGAGCTGAGCTCCTCCGGGCAGGGCCATGGAGCCTGGGGGGGCCCCCAAACCACAGCCCTGTCATTGGCCCCTTGTGGCCCCATCGCTTCTGATCACACTCCCTCTCCAGCGGCCTCTCCCGCCCCGTCCCTGCCCCCTCACCATCTCCAGCCTTCGGCTCCTTCTCCCTGCACTTCCAGGTGGCCCTGCCCTCCCACGACAGCAGGTGTCACACAGGAGGGCTGACACCAGGGGTGGTGTTGGGGATGATGACAAGGCCCCAGAGACTCAGAGGGAGAGACTGAGGACCCAGAGCCATGGACTCTACACTGTGAACTTGGGGAATGAGGGAGCATCATCGTGGCCTAAACCCTCCCCTCACCCCCGTCCCGTCTCCCCTCTGGCCTAAGGTGAAAAGGATCAGAAGTGTGTCAGAGCTGGGAGGGGATTTTCAAATCTAGTCTACCCCCCCCTTGTTTTACATACAGGACACTGAGGCCCAGAGAGAGGCAGTGACTGTCCCAAAGCCACCCAGCAAAGGGTCGGCCAAATGTGGGCTGGCCTCCTCCTCTCTGAATAAGGGTGCAGGCCTCAGGTTTGCTTAAGGGCTGGGAGAAGGGGGCCAAGTGACCCTCCGGGAGATGTCCTGCAGCCAAATCCAGTCTACCCTTTACCATTTCCAGACCTGTTCTGCCCCCATGGAGACAGGATGCTTTACCCAAGGTCTGGTCCATTGATCCATTATGACCTGAGTCAGATTTGGGCTTTGAGGAAAAGGGGGCTCTTTCCTTCTTCCTGCCCTTCTCACGCATGTCAGTGTGACATCTGTGAAGTAGCCCAGTCTGTAGATGCCCTCCATCCCAGCACAGACCCAGAGCCAACCTAGGCAGTGCTGGGGGTCAGGGTCTAAGGACGCCCCACCTGCAATACACACACACACACACACACGCACACGCACACGCACATGCACACACACACGCACATGCACACACACACACACACGCACACGCACATGCACACACACACGCACGGTGGGAAATCTTTTCTCCAAAAGTTCTTTCTTTTGGACTGGGACCGGATCCTGCCCGGGGCAGCTGCCAGAGAAACAACACAGGGAATTGAACTCTGCTCGCTGCCTTCCCTCGCCCCCGGGTTTGGCGGGCCAAGGACGGCTGAGGCTTGAGCTGGCGCCTGTCTTCCAAGGGCCTGCGCACAGAGGAATGCTCCCCCCCACCCCGGCTTCCCCATCCCTGAAGCCATGGGTTTGGCTGGACCCTGAAGGTTGTGATGAAGAAAAATGGACCAGTGTGGGAATGCAGCAAGAAGAAGTTGAGTTAAACTGTAGCCCCTAGATGGTCTGTCCAAAGTTTAGAGGACCCTACAAAGGACAATTTTTTCCTTAGCTTGGTTCCAGGAAAGGGCCTGGAGGTCCCTCCTGGCATGTTCTGTTTTGCTTGATGTTGGACTGAGTGGCTCCCCCCTCTATCTAGCATGAACGAGCCCGGAGCTGGGTGTGCACTAACAGCCACCCCTCCCCCACCCAGGTTCTCCCAACCCCCTGTGAGGGACTGGGAACATTGTATGTAGATGGCATTTCTTGGACCTCGATCTGTGATAGGAGGAGGAAACTCACCTGCTGGCCCCTCGCCTGTGCACCCGGAAGTGGGACAGAGTCTGAGTGTATTTATTTTCCTCCCCCGCAGTTGGGGAGGGGTTGGGGGTGGCAGGTATGTTTTAGCATGTGTTTGGTTCTGGGGCCCCTCCTGCCTCCCGTTGGGCCGAGATGGAACCCTCTTGGCCCCCTAGCTGGGGGCTGTGAGCTCCAGACTCCCCGACACCTTTCCCTTGCATCCTGTGTAATCATTTCTTGGGCCCTCCTGAAACTTACACATAAAACATAATGATGAACATTAAATAGCAAAGAAAGAAAATGAGTAGAGTGATTTTCTGGAAATGCACATGTTTTGAGTTGGCAGAGGTTGTACGTGTCGCAGGGACCCAGGTATAACTTTCAACTCAAAGTTCCTGTCCTGTTTCCCCCTGCACGCACACCAAATGGGAAAGTTTTAACAGAAATTCAGCAAATTCACATGTGTAGTAGCCAGGGAGTTAATTTATGTGGGATAGGAAAGGAGTGGAGGCCCTTTGCCCCCAGATCTTGGAGAGAGAAAGTGAAAACGGCCAAGCAGGAAGCCGGCCAGCTGTGAACTTGACCAGATGTCAGAAGTGACACTGACCACAGGGGAGCCAGAGGCTTGCTAAAAGGGCGGGGTCACAACCCTGCAGCCCCCAGCCACCCACATGGCCTGGGAGAGACTCTCCCCAACCCCCAACACAGGCACACGCACAGGGTCTGGCTCCAGATGGCCCGGAGGAGGCCTGGCTAGCCGACCAGCAGTTAGGAAGGCCCTCCCTTGTGGCTCTCTCAGGCAGGTCCCAGCTCTGGCTCCTGCCAGCCTGGCCTCGAGCCCCGCCTGGCCCAGGCCTGGGAGCTCCCCGGGCTGAGGGGTTCTGGGCCCTAGGCCTGTTCCCTTCTCCAAGGTGGCCCGGCTGTTCAGCCCCTGCTGATCCCTTGGCCAGATCTTCTGATGAGGCTGGCTTAGGGTTGTCAGGAAAAGCACAGGAGGCTTGCTCTTCCCAGAAAGAAAAGCAAACAAGCCTTCCTGGTCTCAGAATCCTGGGAGGGACCAGCCAGGCCCCAGATATTGGAGAGAGAAAGGGAAAATGGCCATGCGGGTAGCCGCTGTGAGGCAAGAGAGGGAGGGACAGCTGTCTTCCACCCTCCACCCCCGGCCAGGGAGAGCCGGGAGGAGGGTGTCTGCGGGGGCGCAGGGAAGTAGGAGAAGTGAGCCTGGCGCTTGGGTGACACCCAGTGTGCAGTGTGATGGGGAGACGGTCTGTCTGAGGGAGCTAAACATCGATGGGGAGACAGTGTCCCAGATTTGTTTCCGCTAATCTGATGACAGAGCCCCCATTCTGATGGGGAAACACCTCTAGTTCTGAAGGAGAGCCAGGCGTTGCCTGCGTGGATGAGGGAGACACAGTCCCTGCCTTCGGCGACCTTACATTCTTGAGGGAGAGACAGCAGCCAGACCCTGGATGGTGTGCAGTGCCATTGCTGGGGGTGAGTGGGAGGTCCTGGCCCAGACCCCCCCTACCAGCGGGTAGGGAAGCTTTGCTAGAAAAGGGGCATAGAAGCTGAGTCCTTAGAGATGAGTGGGATCAGTAAGCTGGGGAGGAACTGGCTCAGCAAAGGCCCTGCAGGGAGAGAACAGCGCACACAGGGCCTGGAGCCTGGAGAGGGAGCGGAGGCCCTGGGGCCCGACAGAGAAGGGCTTCGGAAGAGCCGGAAGAGCCGCGCTTCGGCGTCTGCACTGCGGCCTCAGAAGCCTGTGGACGCGCAGAGCACAGGCTCTGGCCGCAGGGTGCAGGGTGCGTGTGCCGCAGGACAGGCCGGGAGGTGCAGGCGCGCCCCGAAGTAAAGCAGGGGCTCCATGGACAGGCTCCGGGATGGAAAGCACGGGCTCTGGCCGCAGTGCGCAGAGTGCGCGTGCCGCAGGACAGGCCGGGAGGTGCAGGCGCGGGGCGAAGTAAAGCAGGGGCTCCATGGACAGGCTCCGGCGTGGAAAGCACAGGCTCTGGCCGCAGGGTGCAGGGTGCGCGTGCCGCAGGACAGGCCGGGAGGTGCAGGCGGGGGTGAAGTAAAGCAGGGGCCGCAGGGGGGCCAGAAGAGGGTGTTGTAAAAAGTTCCTTAGAGCACTAGGATTGGGTGAGGAGTACCAAGGGGACTGATCCTGCCCTAGGGCTCCGGGGGGTTGCGGGGCAGAGAACCTTGAAGACATCGTACCGGAGATTTGCACACATACACACCACCACCACCAAACTGGAGAAACTCTGTTCGCCCCCCTTCAGCCTAACTGCCACCCCGTTTTCTCCCATTCCCCGACGAGGGTTCATGAAAATGCCTCATGGGCTTCCCACCTACAAAGCGGCCTCCAGGGCTGCTGAGGCCCCTGGCAATGCCTCCGGCCACCGTCCTCCCCACTCTGTGCTCCCCCAAACCAGCCGTCTCACAATGCTTCCAGCTCCGAAGATCCCTCTAGCCACAGGGCTCTGGCACATCGATCTGGAACAGCCCTCTGTCTGGAACACGCTTTCCCCTTCTTTTCCAAGTTACCTCCCGGTTCCGTGCTTCCTTGTGGAAGCTCTCACCATGTTCTGGACCCAAATCAGCCGTCTTGGTTCCAGGTTCAGAGAACACCATGTTTCACTCCTTTGCTTTAGACCACTTATCTTCCTCTGCAATTAGGCACCCGTCTGAGTGATTATTTGGTTACTGTGAACTCCAGGAAACCAGAGACAGGGTCTGGTTTAGCTCACTTTCTGATCCTCGGCACCTTGCCTGGCATATAGCTAGCACCCAATAAAACTTTGCTGACTGAATGGAGGGCACTAAAGCAACCTCGTCCAATAGAAATCGAATGCAAGGGACATACGTGATTTTCAATTTTTTTAGTAGCCACATTACAAAAGAAAAAAGAAGCAAATGAGGTGAACTGAATGATATATTTCATTTAGCCCAACATTTCCAAAGTATTATTTCAACATATAATCAATATTTTTAAATTATTAGTAAAACGTTACTTTTTTTCCTTGCTAAGTGTTCAAAATTCAGGGTATATTTTATTCTTACAATACGTCCTGAGTTTGGACTAGCCCCACACAAGTGCTCAACGGCCGGCTGTGGCCGTGGCTGTGGCTGTGGCTGTCACACAGGCAGCTCCCGAGCTTCGGGCCCCCCAGAGTAGGGACTCGTGAGACGCGCGCTCCCTGCCCCTCCCTGTGTCATCGGTCTCCTTGGGCCTGAGGCCCGTGGCTCTCCCTTCCCACCTCACCCCCACCCGCAAGGCCTCTCTCCTCTTCACTCTTTGTCTCTTCCATTCTTGGGAGGATGAGACCCTTTATCTTCGCTGGCCCATCAGAGCCCCTTCTCCTCCCCTAGCGCCCTCCTCCCCTCTTTCATCCAGGGCAATGAAGCCGAGATGAGACTTGGAACAATGTGAAAAGCCTCTTCACCCAGTGGGGAGGGGGGTGGTGGGGGCCACTGAGCTTGTAACCCCATGTTCCAGGGAAAGAAGGGGCGGGGCCAGAGCTTAGGTCAGGAGAAGACATTTCCCATGATGCTCCTGGGGGCGGGGGTCTGCTGACCATATGCCTGGGGGACGCTGCTCCTCTGATAACGCAAAGCAGATTCCTCCCTGTATGTGGTGGCTGGTGGGTAGAAGGCCACGGGGTAAGATCGAGCCCTCAGGAATCTGGGCACAGAAGAGCGGAGGCCAGGAGGGCTCCTTCGGCCTCGTGCCCCCCCCTCTCTGACTCCCCGCATGTTGACCCCTCCCAGTTATACGAGTTCCTCTTCAGCAACCCACCTGCCCCGGGCCCTGCCTCAGACTCCCGATCACTCGCCAGCTCCACCAAAGACCCCCAGTTCTCAGCACAAATCCTTGGGGGTCTCGGATGCAACACTTCATTCACATGGGTGCTCAGAATTCTTCCCAAGGCAGACCCCGAGGGGGCTTTTCATCGCCACTCGTAGGGTGCTTCTTCCCAGGTTTGTCTGAAAGGGCTCCCCATTTCCATGTCTCAATTCTACCTCTTTCCATACCCCAGCCATGTCAGAAGAGAGGCCAGGAACATCTCCCGAAGGCCCCATCATAAAAGAACATTCAGGAACATTCCAACTCTCACCACCCCCCAGTCCCTCCGAAGACACAGTCCTGCCTTCTTCCCACAGCATCCGGGCACTTCCCAGTTCCTGTGCTCCCTTCCCGGTAACCCCTCCTCCAGCTGTTCCCAGCTACATTCCCGAAGGGCTCCTGGGAAAGGTGGGTTTGGGTCTCCTCCCTGTGCTGACTGCTCCCTTTGGAAAAATCTGAGAATCTTCCCATCCCCCTACCAAATTCTAATAACATTCAATCTGGGGGTCCGTGCTGAGAAGTGCTCATACTTTCTGGCCTGGGCCTGGGGCTCTGCGTCCATATTCCAGCGACCATATTCCAGCCCTACCTCAGGGCCTAAGGCTTCAATCAGCGGTCCAAATGGTTCTCATCTATTCCTACAGGACTTCGATGCCAGCGGACCACAGCAGATATACAGACCAGGGGCCCAGAGCAACCAGGCTCCCGCTCCTCAGCCTTGGAACCGAGGGAAGTCCACCACGACCTCCCGGAGGTTGGTGCGGAGATCAGGAAGCCAGCCACCAGGGAGCCCCCCTATTCCCCTCCTGTGTACCAGTTCAGATTCTCTGTAATGCAAGGGGAAAACCTAACCCAGGGTGGTGCAAAGGAATTTACTGTCTATCAGAAATGAAGGGTTCACGGGGTAGGGCTGGCTCTAGGCCTAGCTTGATTCCGAGGCTCAAACAACATCTCAAGACACAGTTTCTCCCTCTCCATCGCTTGCCTCCATTTTCTCCCATAGATAATTCCCTTTACCACATAGTGGCAGGAGGACTGCAGAGCTCGAGGAAAAAGCCTCAAGTCCTAGAATTTCAGCGAAAGTCTTCAGGTGCCTGAGCAGGCACTGGCGCAGTGGATGGAACATCCAAACAGGATGCTGAGGACAAATCCCAAGGTCACCGGCTTGAGCACGGGCTCACCAGCTTGAGCACAAGGTCACTGGCTTGAGTGTGGGATTATAGACATGACTCCATGATCACTGGCTTGGGCCCAAGGTCGCTGGCTTGAGCAAGGGGTCACTGGCTCTGCTGGAGCCCCTGGGTCAAGGCACATAAGAGAAAACAGTCAATGAACAACTAAAGTGCCACAGCGACAAGTTGATGCTTCTCATCTCTCTCCCTTTCTGTCTGTCTGTCCCTGTCGTTTCCTGTCTGTTTCTGTCTATCACTCTTTCTCCTCCGTTAAAGTCTTCAGGCATCCTTGATTCTGAATGGCCCATCCCTAGGAATGGTGATCACTGATTGGTTAAGGTAGACGTATTTTTCCAGGGCTCCATTTCCAGGGCTGGGGTATGCCCTTTCTGAAGATGAGGACTGAGAGTGGGGGAAATTGAAGTACAGTTATGAAAAGGCCCTCCCCCAAAACAAACATCTGGAGCCCTATCCTAGATCAACACTTGGGCTCTTTCCTCCTCGTCAGGCAATCTGAGCAACACCCCACCCCCAGACCCAGATGTGTCTTCCTGGTAAGAATCACCGTGAAACAGCACAGACCTAGGGTATAAGAGTGTCCAGGACGCTCTGGGGATCTCAGCAGGAAGTCCTCATGGGGGCAGGGAGCCATGGAGGGTCCTGGACAGGGAGGCCTTGAGCTGAGTTTTGAAGTTTTGAAAGATGAACAGGATGTGGATTGTGGGGATGGAAAATCGGTGGGGAGAATATTTCCAGAAAAGCAAACAGCTGGAGCAGTGGCACAAGAGTGAGGAGTGAGGAACGGTTAACAGCATAAATAATAATGGGAACGGGGTGAAAATCAGGCCAGGTCTAGCAGGGGCCAGAATGCCGTGCTGAGCAATTTGGACTGAATGGGAGATACTGAGGTTGTCTGAGCAGTTGAGTGTGCTGGAGGGAGGAAGGAACTAGAGGCAGGAAGATCAGCTGCGAGGTTGGTGCCTCACGCACAGAAACTAGAAGTGGGGAGGAAAAGAGGGAAGCAATTCAGGGACATTAAGAAGGGAGAACGAACTCGTCTTGGCACTGGGTCAGGTGGGAAATGGCAAGGCAGAGAGGGGTCTCCGTGACGCCCAGTCTCCAGCTTTGACAGCTGAAGGGAGACAGAGCCCGGGAGGAGGAGCAGGCTTTTGTTCAGGATCAAGAATCCCCTGTTGAGTTTGAGAAGTCTGCGGGACATTCAGGAAGTTTTGGGTATATAAGGCAGGAGCTCAGGAAAATTCCAGGGCTACAGAAAATTCCAGAGAATGTTTCATAATCATCTGCCAGCCACTGCATGAGGTCGCCATGGGACAAAGGGAGAGAGAGCCCTTGAGCTGGGCCTGCTTAGATGACCAAGGACAATGAGGAGGCAGAGATGATTAAGAAGGGCCAGTCAGTGAGTTGGGGGGCCTGGATCTTGCAGCATCAGGGAAGCCTACGAAAGGAGCAAGTTTCCCTGAAGAGGCAGCAGGTGATTCTCAGTGCAGGTGCTGCAGGGAGGGCTGGGACGGAGGAGGCTGGGGAGAGCCCCTGGATTGGGGTGCAGGAGACAGACAGCAGTGCTTGGAGGAGAGGGTGGCAGGTGAGGTGGTGGAGGTGCCCTAGTATATGAAAAATTTCTCCTTGAAGCTTCGCCAAGAGGGGAAGGAGATAAGGCATGTCCTGGGATGAGGAGGGACTTCACTGGGGGAAAGAGGAACGAAGATGGGATCTCCATGGTCACGGAGCTTTACGGTTTCTAGCTGGATGGCTTGAGCCATCTCTCTCAACTTGGATCCCACAGCGTAGATCCACCAGCCCAGACCCTCTGTGTGAAATGCCACAGCCTTGAGGTCCAAGGCAGCTTAAAGAGGGTCACCTTTGGTCCTCAGGGTCCTACCTCTCTTATCTTAACTGTCTTGTCCTCTACGCCCCAGCCATTCTTCAATCCAGCACACATTCCTCTCAGCGCCAGTGGTGCAGGATTAGCAAGAACCAGTGCCTTGTTCTCAAAGAGCTCAAAGTTCAGTTAAAATGGAAAAGGAAATTGTCTGAAAATCCAAGTGGGATTAGATTCTACCAGAAGAACCACAACCTAGATCCTCTGTCAAAATACCAACTCTTTGAGACCTCACTAAGCAGCCCTTAGGCCCCGGGAGTGAGAGCCTCACTCTATCCCTTTCAGGGGAATGGGCTGAGAGCCAGGGCAGGGCTGAAGATGCTGCCGGAATCACAATAGGTTCATGCGGAAGCCACCTTGGCAGCTCTGGGCATCAAGCCCCGCCTCTTCCTGGGGCAACACATGGGCTAGGCATGTGCCCAGAGAGCGCCACATGCTTGTCAGGCCGGAGCCTGCCTCATGCCTCTCCAGGGAGGCTGCCAGAAGCCCTGGAGCACGGCAAACCCAGAACAGGGACTCAGGTGAGGAGTGGGGGCTGAGAGGCGAGGCTGCAGTCCAGGCCTGACTGTGGCACCCTCACCCTCACCCCCACCAGGTGTCTGACTAGTCAAGGGACAGGGGAGGGAGCATGGGTGCCAGGCGGAGGGGTTTGGCTCCCCCATCTGGGAGCATGATGACGCTTCTCCCGGCAAGAGAGAAGTCTGCTCGGCAGACTGGCTAGAGGCTGACCACACTCAGATTTGATGCCCAAATGCCAGGCAGCCCTCCATCAAGAAAGAGCCGCCATTGAAGACAAAGGGGCAGCCACAGTCCAGGCCTGGGAGGACGTGCCCCTCAGGACTGCAGTGAGGATAAGGGGAGGGTAGTGGGAGCCATAGCCTAATACCCTGGACTCTGGGCCCTGGTTTGGCCTCAAAGTGGGAGAGGGGACCTGAAGACCGAAGGGGACCCTAAGGGACAGGAGCTAACCTCAGCCACTGAAGTGGGCGAACCAAGCAAACCAGCACCGATTAACTGGGCCTCTAGAGACACTGCTTAAATATAACATTTAAACTTTACAAAGCATGTTCACAGCTGTAATTTCATGACTGTCTCAGTCCGACCAGAAAGCTATCAGACCCACTTTATAGATGGGATAACTGACACCCAAATATTTGTCCAAATAGTAAATAGAGAGCCAACCTGGGAGCCATACTGTCTCCCCAGCCCTCTCATCCCGTTCTTCCGCAATGGCAGGCCGAGTCTGTTGCCACTGGGCTGACGGTGGAGGGGGTTGTGCTGGGCGTGGGGTGAGGATGAAGGGCAGGACGAGGGGAAGGCTAGGGGAGGCAGGAGACAGGGGGTGGGGACTGCAGTTCACACGGGGGGGACGGAGGTTGAAGATAAGCTGACCCCACCTGGGTATTTCTAAGGTTTGTTCCCCTTCTCCAGTCCCCTGCCGTCTCCTGCAGAGTGGCAGGCACAGCTGGGACCCACGAAGGGAAGAAAGGGGATCCCAGTTGACAGCCTGGTGTTTTAACCGTGATGCCGCCCCCAGGACCCCCTCCCCTCTGGTCCCAGCCCCCCACCCAGGCTGAAGAAGGCTGGCGCCACTGGGGGCCTGGCGCAGAGCCACACAGGCCAGGCCCGGTGGAGGGGGCAGAAGGCCAGCATCTCCAAGTCCCACCTGGGGGACCTGGCCTGGACCCCTCTGCCCGTCCCCAAATGCCCACCCCCTCCCTGTCCATGGAGATTCCTCAGAGCCTGAGACTGCAGTCTGAGATTCAGACCAGTCTGCTCTTTCAAGACCCCGCACCCCCTCCCGACCCTGGGCTCTGCCGGGACCCTGAAATGAGGGCTTCAAGGCCCACCTGCGAGAAGTCTCCTCCTATTTTTGCTGCTGGTTATTTTGACCCCATCACCCAAGGACACAAGTAGAAAGGATGCGAGCTTAATAGTCACACGGTCTTGGGTTCAAACCCTGGCCTTGCCAATTCCTAGCTCTGGGATCTTGGGCAAGGTAATCATACATGATATTGAGCCTTCGTTTCTCAGATGTAAAATGAGAAGAAACAGCAGCTCCCTTGCAGATCTGCTGTAAAACTCAAAGTCTTAAGGGTAGACCTAACACAACCCTGGGTCACATTGGGTATCTGAGTCAGTCATCCTATCCTGGCATTCGGGGTCCCCGTAAGGATCCCACCCTGCCCTTCCAGCCTATCTTCAAACCTGCAGTCAGACTGGGTGTCCCCTGAATACAACCCATACTTCCTAGTGGGGCCTTGACTGCTGCACCTGCTGCCTGCGGAGTCTTCTCCCCGGTCCTACATGTAGCCACATCCCTTTCCCAACTCTTCCTGGAAGTCCTCCTGGAACTCCCTCTCATATTTCCTCAGCACTTTGCATAGAAAGGACTCCATTCCGTTTTGAGTCTCTGCTTTATGGCTTTTATTAAATTATAAGCTGATTCATCTCTGCAACCCTCCTTATCGCCCCTGTGCCCCTCCCCCCAGCCCCTGTTCACAGTCATTGCTCAAGAGCCCACGGGATGCTAACTGCATTCCTCTCCATGGAGCGCATCTCCCCGCAACCTGCGTGGGCCCACTTCCACAGGGAGCCTTCACACCACCCAGCCAAGACAGAGCGCTGCAAATCAAGAAGAACCGAAAACAGACTGCACTCAGACAGAAAGATAGAGGCTGGGAGAGTGGAGAGAAAGAAGTATATTAGTGGGGGACCAGCCCTGTGATTTAATCCAGCTTAACACGGTTTGGCAAAACCATTCACATTGTCCCTCTGACTCCAGCCAGACCAGCAGCTCGCGCCTTCCCCACTCTTGGCTGACAATGTTGGGAAGGGGAAGCCACCCACAGACACCAGTTGTGAGACAGACACAGCCTGGGCCTCCCAGCAGGCGCTGGAGGAAGCCTGTGGGATGAGGGGAAGTAAAGTCGGGGGACGATGGCTGAGCTTGGCTGCAGCTGACACGGGGCTGGAGACTAATGCATCCGACACCTGTCTGCCTTCTGGGCTGTTCTCCCCGCACACCACCCCCACTCCAACCCCTTCTAGATTTCTAGTAAAGTCCCTTCATTTCACCTGAACTGTATGCTCCTTGAGAACAAGGGACTGGCTCTTACTAATTAATCCCCCACCTCCAGTGTTGTGCATCACAAACGACTAATAGTATAATCATCCCATTGCAGTCCTGGCTGGTTAGCTCAGTCAGAGTGTCATCTGGAAACGCCAAGGTTACAGGTTCAATCCCTAGTCAGAGCATATATAAGAAATATCCAATGAATACATAAATAAGTGGAACAAATTGATGTCTCTCTCTCTCTCTCTCCCTTCTACTTTCTCTAAAATCAATCCTTAAGTTTTAAAAAAAAATCATCCCATTGCACAGGTGAGGAAATTGAGGCTCAGAGAAGTATATGACTCTCCCAAATTTATACCATGGCTACACAGCCAACATGGGAGTCCATTTGAAATCTTGGGCCCCCAAATACTCTGGACTCTTCTCAAAATCCCCTGGGGATGGAGGATCTCAAGGGCAAGATATTATCTGCAAATTCCCAAGCTCAGCAAATTCTAGGATTCAGGAGCAGAAAACAGGCTCCTTACTCCCCACCCATAAACTCCCAGGTCCCTCGCAAAGTGACTTCCTGGCTTAGAAGGCACTGAGCAAAGTCACTCATCACTGCCCAGAGGAACTTCTCTCCCAGTTTTTTTTTTCCTTTTTTTTTTTTACAGAGAGTCAGAGAGAGGGATAGATATGGACAGACAGGAACAGAGAGAGATGAGAAGCATCAATCATTAGTTTTTCGTTGGACACCTTAGTTGTTCATTGATTGCTTTATCCTATGTGCCTTGACCGCGGGCCTTCAGCAGACTGAGTAACCCCTTGCTCGAGCCAGCGACCTTGGGTCCAAGCTGGTGAGCTTTTGCTCAAACCAGATGAGCCAGCACTCAAGCCGACGACCTCGGGGTCTCAAACCTGGGTCCTCGGCATCCCAGTCCGACGCTCTATCCACTGTGCCACCACCTGGTCAGGCATTCTCTCCTAGTTTTGCAACAACCTCCAACCTCTTCACCTTTCTTTTCTGCCCTGGTTCCACCAGGGAGCACCCCAGCTGGGGTGGAGGGAGGCAGCCAGTAATGCATGTGGCCAGCAGAGTGGGGGTCTGACTCCCAGGTTCCAGTCTTTCTCAAACTCGGAACCGTCCCTGTATAAACAGAAAAGCTCTGTACTATCCCTTCTGCCTGCCTTAGGTCTAACCTCAGTGTCTTCTGCTATTTAGAGAAGATAAAAAATTGCTTGGAGCAACCCTTAAGAAGCCCATAAATGGATGGGCAAGGCATAATTCTTGTCTCTGGTCAGCTCCCAATCTGATGGTGGAAACAGGTTACTCTAGGAGGACAGTAGAAAGACAAAGGGCAGTGGGCATCGTGCAGGGGGCTAGGGGGAGGCGAAGGAAAGCAACGTGCCTGGGCAGGGCATGGACGAGGGAGGGGAGTACAGCTAGGTTGGGGGAGAACTCTTGGCCGGAGGAAAGGCCTGGGGGAGAAGAGAGACTTGTGTGGGTGGCGTGGAGGCCGCCTGCCAGGACTTGCAGGGGGAACTGAAGTGGCCAAATGCGTGGAGAGGGGACAGGACCCCCGGAGGCCCCAGATCCTGGACTGGGCTCCAACAGAGAAACCTAAGCCTGTGGGCCCGCCCCTTCCCAGTCCTCCAGCGCTAAAAAGCCCATGACGTTTACGACTTCAGGAGGGTAGAGAGCCTGAGAAACAATCGCAGACCATATGGATTTGTTTCCTGGGTTAAAAAAAGAAAGAAAGCAAAAAAAACCCTTCTAATTAGGCCGGGAAAAGCCATTGGCCTGTCTCAAGGTCCCTGGATTCAATTATCACCAAGCCCCCCAACTCGAGCCGCGGCCCTTCCCACCCCCTCCACGCGTGGGGCTCCGGGTGGTGCCCTGCGAGGGGTGGCCCACGGGAGACAGCAGGTTGTGGGGACCAGGGCCAGGAGCTGGTGGGGAAGTTGGGGGGGGAGGCTCAATATTTTTACTCAAGTCGATTGACCAATATTAAATTCCGTGGCAGCCGTGGCAAGTCCTCAGTGCCCGCCCTCTTCTCTTCATTCCTGGGAAGGATGAGGTCTTGGGACAGGACCTCTCTGAAGTCCCTTCCTATCTCTGACAGGAAAAACTTCTTGACTTCAGAGAAAAACAAAATCTTTGGACGAGGTGAGAAGTGGAATTATAGGTGTTTCCAAAAAAAAAAAAAAAAAAAAAAGAAATCCAGTAAGTGAAAACAACCCATGACAAAGTCCCTGCTCCTCCACCTGTGCTCTCTGGAGCCTCTGAGGGCTCTGTCCCCTCAGTCTATAAACAGTTCCCCACTTCCCTCATCCTATGAACACTTTCCCTGAACCCCGCCACACTCTCAAGCCCCAGTCCTTCCGCCCTCCCTGCCAAACTCCAGATTCAGGGAATCCCCCCTCCTCCCCCCCCAGCACCCTGGTCCCTCCAGCCTCCCAGCTCTCTCCCACCCAAGCTGGCCTCCCTCCTGGGGGGGTTCCAGCTGCACTCCCAGGCCTCACCCTCTTAACCTCCCTGAGCCTGCGCTCTGCGGGCACCGCTTCTGGGGAAAACACAACACACCTCCCGGAAACAGAACCGGAACTGGAAGACCTGTCCTTCCTGCGCTGCCCTGACACCAAACTCCCTCGCCCCCAGCACCTATGCTCACTTCCCTAGGCCCAAAGCGTCTGGGGCCCCTAATGGGCCATGTACTTCTCTAGGCGAAGCTGTCTTCCCGTACCACACGACCCACTGCCAGGGCGGCTCCCCACCCCTGCTCTACAAGACCAGTGCTCTAACCACTGAGCAATGGAGCCCACTTGTTCCCACACCTGCTCTAAATAGCCCAACTCTGTTCATCAGCACCACCTCTCTCCAAACCCCATTCTCGGATTGCCGGTTAAGACACTGCCTTTTGCATGTTCTACCAACATCTCAAACTCAACATGTCCAAAATGCAACAAGAATTCCTACTTTATCTTCACCCCTCCAAAACCAAAGCAGTAACAAAAGTTCCTCCCTCAGTGCTCTGTTCTTTTTTATTATTAATAATAAACTTTATTTTGTAAAGCTGTTTTTTGGTTCTCAGCAAAATCCAGTGGAAAGTAGCCTCCCCCACTATCTATCAATATATCCTGCACTCCAGTGGAACATTTGTTAAAATTGGTAACCTACACTGAAACATTATCACCTAAACCCCTATTTACATTAGCGTTCACTTTTAGTGTTGTACTGTCTATGGGTTTGGACAAATGTATAATGACATGTATTGACCATCGTGGTATCAGAGAGAATAAATTTACTGTCCTAAAAATCCTTTGTGTTCCCCCTATTCACCCCACCCACTCCACTTCCTGGCAACCACAGATCCTTTTTCTGTCTGCAAATTTTTCCTTTATTCAGATTATATATAGTTGAAATCATACAGTGTGTAGTCGTTTCAGACTGTTTTTTTCACTGAGTAATGTGTATTTAAGATTCCTCTATGTCTTTTCATGACTTGGTAGCTCATTTTCTTTTTAGTGCTGAATAATATTTCCATTGCCTGGATGTACTGCAGCTTATTAATCTACTCACTTACTGACAGACATTGTGGTTGCTTCCAAGTTTTTGGTGATTATGAATATAGCTGCTATAAATATCTATGTGCAGTTTTTGTGTGGATTTAAGTTTTCAATTCATTTGGGTCAAGACCAAAGAGCACAACTGCTAGATTTTATTTTAAGTAAGGAACTATCAAACTGTCTTCCAAAATGGCTGTCCCATTTTGCATTCCCACCAACAATGAATGAGTGTTCCTTTTGTACCACATGCTCCCCAACATCTAGTGTATTGATGTTTTAGATTTTGGTTATTCCAACAAGTGTGTAGTGCTGTCTCGTTGTTTTAATTTGTAATTCCCTAAGGATGTATTAATATTTAATATTTTCTTTTTTGAGAGAGAGAGAGAGACAGACAGGAAGGGAGAGAGATGAGAAGCATCAATTTGTAGTTGCAGCACTTGACGTTGTCCATTGATTGCTTCTCATACATGCCTTGACTAAGGGGTTCCAGCCAAGCCAGTGACCCCTTGCTCAAGCCAGTGACCTTGGGGTCATGTCCATGATCCCATGCTCAAACCAGCGACCATGCTCAAACTGGTGAGCTCGCGTTTAAGCTGGATGAGCCTGCAGTTAAGCCAGATGAGGCCACACTTAAGCCAGTGATCTCAGAGTTTTGGACCTGGGTCCTTCCTCAGCATACCAGGTCAACAATACAACCACTGCGCCACACCTGGTCGGTCAAAAGTGACTGACTTTCATTTATTAACCCTGCTATAATTAGTTATTAGTTACAGGAAGGCAGTTTGTAGATTGTTTCAGATTTTCTATTTAGATGATCATGTCGTCTGTGAACAAAGACAGCTTGATTTCTTCCTTCTCAATAACTTTTGTTTTCTTCTCTCATCTTACTGAACTGGTTAGGACTTCCAGTACAATGTTGAAAAGCAGTGATGAGAGGGGCATCCTTGACTTGTTTCTGATCTTAGTAAGAAAGCTTTGAGTTTCCACCATTAAGTATGATGTTAGCAATAGGTTTTTTGTAGATGTTTATTATCAAGTTGAGTAAGTTTCCCTCTATTTCTAATTTACTGATAGTTTTTGTTTTTATCATAAATGAGTGTTGAGTCTTGTTAAATGCCTTTTCTGTACCTACTGATATGATCATGTAAATTTTCTTCTTTAGCCTGTTGAGGTGATAGATTACATTAATTGATTTTCAAATATTGAGCCAGTTCTGCTTACTGGGATAAATCCCACTTGGTTGTGGTACATAATTCTTTTTATACATTGTTGGATTCAATTTGCTAATATTTTTGAGGATTTTTGCATCTATGCTCATGAGAGATATTGGTCTGTGGTTTTCTTACAGTCTTTGTCTGGTTTTGGTATTAGGGTTAATGCTGGTCTCACAGAATGAGTTAGCACATATTCCTTCAGCTTCTATCTTCTGGAAAAGATTATAAAGAATCAGAATAATTTATTCCTTAAATAGTTAGTAAATTTCATCCATCTGGGTTTCATGCTTTGTTTTGAAAGGTGATTAATTATTGATTGAATTTTTAAAATAAATATAGGCCTTTTCAGATTGTCTGTTAGTACTTTGTTTTGAATTGATGACACTTTCACCCACGGAGACTTAGTTAGAAACTTGGTGATCACTGATTCCATTCACTCCATTTATAACTGCAAACCAGATGGCAGCTACCTTAATTAAGGTCTCCCTCCCTCCAGAGTAACTGAGTATTTGGGATCCAGGTTCCTAAAGACTGAAAAGGTTGTTTCAATATTACTACTCACCAGCTGTGTGACCTTCAACAAGACACTAAGCCCCTCTGATTTCAATTTCCCTAGCCATAAAATGATGAGGGTTTGTTGTCACAGTCACACTGTATCATAGCACACTCCTGGGCTCCCCAGTGAACAATAGTTACAAAGCCAAATGCTCTGTTGGTAGTGGTTGTTGTTTTAACAAGGATCCACTTTTAGACAAATCACAGAAGGCTTGTCTATGGTTAAAACCTAGAAATTAAATGTTAATGTGTTGATGTAAAAAATATAGCTCACAGTAGCAAAGGAGTAGAAGAAAGAGAAAAGAGGTGGGGACCAATGTTCTTACCTCCAAAGTGGAGAATCAGGAGATATCACATATGGGGGGCTAATCAGTAATAGACATAACCTAATGTGTGATGTTCGATATTTCGGGGATGAGCGGTGGAGGGCTGAGAACAGACCTAACCATATTCAGGAGAAGAAGAGAAGCTGGTAGATTAAGAGCTACATTCTCATCAATCCTAACAGGCAATCAACTGGTAACATCTAAAGTTGACAAGTCAGGAAAGAGTAAATAAAATATTTTAAAATAACAGTATAAAAATTAGAGATAAAAGCAATCACCAGAATATCTAAAAATAAGAATGATTAAAAGGTTTCTCTGGGAAGCAGGACCCAAGGTGAGAAAGGAAGAAGCTTTTCCCTTTAATCTCTTCTGTGCTATAATTTTTAAATTATATGCATATAGTACCTAGTTGAAATAAAAATGTTTCAATAAGTTATTTTAGGTCAACATTTCAACATAGAATTTTTAAGAGATCTTTTTACCTTCTTTTTCAAGTGC
Organism: Saccopteryx bilineata; assembly: GCF_036850765.1. Classification (NCBI taxonomy): domain Eukaryota; kingdom Metazoa; phylum Chordata; class Mammalia; order Chiroptera; family Emballonuridae; genus Saccopteryx; species Saccopteryx bilineata. Next base: position 378,123,424 of record NC_089491.1, read on the forward strand.
AAGGAGGGGAGATAGTGAGACAGGCTCCCACATGTGCCCTGACTGGGATCCACCCAGCAATCCTCATCTGTGGCGATGCTCTGCTCATCTGGGGCCATGTTCACAACTGAGCTATTTTTAGCACCTGAGGAGGAGGCTCCATGGAGTCATCCTCAGTATCTGGGGCCGATGCGCTTGAACCAATCAAGCCCCATGGCTGAGGGAGGGGAAGAGAAAGAGGAAGAAGGAGGATGAGTGGAAAAGCAGATGGTTGCTTCTCCTAAGTGCCTGGGAATTGAACCCGGGCCATCGACACACTGGTAGACGATCTACCACTGAGCCACCTGGCCAGGGCTTGGAAGATTTTTTAACCCCTGGCTGAATAGCTTGGTTGGTTACAGCATCATCCCAAAGCACAGAGGTTGCTGGTTCAATCCCCGGTCAGGGCACAAACAGAAACAGATGTTCCTGTCTCTCTCCTGCTCTCATCCTTCTTCTCTCTAAAAATCAATAAAACAAACATTAAAATTTTTTTTTAATTTATTGAGGTATAGTTTACATATAATAAACTTTACATATTTAAAGTGTGAATTTGATCGTTGTGACATATGTACACACCTTTGAAACTCTCACCTTCACTCAGCTTCTCTAGGAGCCCTTGGGGTCTGCCTCAATCTTTCTCCTTGGGCCACAGGCTGACACTGGCCAGACTGGAAGCTGGGGAATCTCAGGGCCCAGCTCATTGTGTCCTACCTCTCAGGAACTACTATCCAAAGCTCTTTGCCTTGTGGTCCAGTGCCCTGGTACCCTCGTTTTACATGTTCTGACTATTTTTATTGTTTGGGGAGAAAGAGAACAAACACAATCCCTGTTGCTCCATCCTGAGCAGAAGCTGCAACTAAAGAACTTTAAAATCTCTTCCAGCTTTAAATCTTGCAAATAATTAAGACTTCTGACTGCTCTCTCTGCTCTACACATCTCCCTGCTAGGTCTAAGGGACCCTGCCAGGGCACACGGGGCAAGAACACGCTGGGCAGAGCACAATGCGCAGAACATGGATGGGGGGCCGGGTGTGTTTGAGGACGTGTGGGGAGGAAATAGAAGAGAAGCGAGCTCAGGGGAGAGACAGTCACGTGGCTAGAGGAAGAGAAAAGCAGAAAGAAGAGTGGTGGGACCCAGAAGGGCCCAGCAAGTTGCTCCAGTGCCCCAGCCAGTGCTTGGTGAAGCCAGGGCGGAACCTGGCTCTGTCTGACCCCACAGTGCACTCTCTGAACCACTTACAAGCCCGCCTGCTCTGTGCTCCTGGCAAGAAGATACAGGAGGGACCCTGCCGAGGCTCACAGCCCCCAGGAGGAGCAGACCCGGAGAGCAGAACTGGGCTTTCCTGGACCCAGAGCACTGCTTCTCTCAGGGGCTACACAGAACCCCTGTGCCATGAGAGGCTCGGCCCTGGCGGCCTCACAGGGGTCCAGCGCTCTGGCCAGTGTCCTGTGTGGTGCTGAGAGCGGGGGGGGGGGGGGGGGTAGCTACTGGTAGACACATTATTGTGCCCCTGAAGATTCTGGGCACAGGGAGTGGTATGGCCCTGTGGTGTCAACCTGGCAACTTGCCAAATGTACAGATGCCCAGTGCTCCCTCTCCAGTTGCTGGGCAGGGCCAGGGGCTCTGAGCCCCGGTGATTCTGGTGTGGCAGCTGGTCTGGGACTGCATCCTGTGAGGCAGTGCTCCATGCAATGGGCATCTTCCCCCCAAAATAGCTGCTGGGAAGGTGGAGAGCCTGATGACCTCAGTGCACTAGCAGTTTCCCAGGCGGGGCGGGGGTTGGGGGGGGTGGAGAGCACTGGCCCAGGTACAGGGAAGGAGCCTGGGCAAGCAGGCAGAGGTGAGCTGGAGCAGGGTGGGGGGTAGTGTAGAGAGCACTGGCCCAGGTACAGGGAAGGAGCCTGGGCCCAGGCAGAGGTGAGCTGGGGGGGTTGGGGGGGGGAGTGGAGAGCACTGGCCCAGACACAGGGAAGGAGCCTGGGCAAGCAGGCAGAGGTGAGCTGGGGCGGGGGGTAGTGTGGAGAGCACTGGCCCAGGTACAGGGAAGGAGCCTGGGCAAGCAGGCAGAGGTGAGCTGGGGGGGTAGTGTGGAGAGCACTGGCCCAGGTACAGGGAAGGAGCCTGGGCAAGCAGGCAGAGGTGAGCTGGGGCAGGGTGGGGGATAGTGTAGAGAGCACTGGCCCAGGTACAGGGAAGGAGCCTGGGCCCAGGCAGAGGTGAGCTGGGGGGGTTGGGGGGGAGTGGAGAGCACTGGCCCAGGCACAGGGAAGGAGCCTGGGCAAGCAGGCAGAGGTGAGCTGGGGCGGGGGGTAGTGTGGAGAGCACTGGCCCAGGCACAGGGAAGGAGCCTGGGCCCAGGCAGAGGTGAGCTGGGGGGGTTGGGGGGGGGGTGGAGAGCACGAGCCCAGGTACAGGGAAGGAGCCTGGGCAAGCAGGCAGAGGTGAACTGGGGCAGGGGGGGGGTAGTGTGGAGAGCACTGGCCCAGGTACAGGGAAGGAGCCTGGGCCCAGGCAGAGGTGAGCTGGGGCAGGGGGGGGGGTAGTGTGGAGAGCACTGGCCCAGGTACAGGGTAGGAGCCTGGGCCCAGGCAGAGGTGAGCTGGGGCAGGGGTTGGAGGGGGAGTGGAGAGCACTGGCCCAGGCACAGGGAAGGAGCCCGGGCCCAGGCAGAGGTGAGCTGGGGCAGGGGTTGGGGGGGGAGTGGAGAGCACTGGCCCAGGCACAGGGAAGGAGCCTGGGCCCAGGCAGAGGTGAGCTGGGGCAGGAGTTGGGGGGGGAGTGGAGAGCACTGGCCCAGGTACAAGGAAGGAGCCTGGGCCCAGGCAGAGGTGAGCTGGGGCAGGGGGGTGGGAGCGCTGTCGGCACCTTTTAAAGTCCTTGGTGCCCTGGGCTCCTTCCCATCCCAGATCTTATCTTTGGGTGCCTGTCCCCGGATGGAGCTTTCCCTGGGGCACCCCGGGACCCCCACGGTAAGAGGAGGGGGCAGATCAAAGGGCAAGTTCCCTGACAAGGGAACCTGAGATGCCTTCTTTGTCTGTATCCCCAAGAGGCCCAGCCCGAGACAGGATGGATGGGAGCCGCGGGCCAGCGGCTGGGCCCAGTGGGGGCTGCAGGGGAGCGTCGGTGGAGAAACCGAATCCTGCTGCATTCACTGTGGACAAAAGGAAGGGCTCGAAGAGGGGTCCGGCCCCTCTCCCCAGCTGCTCTGGCTGAGGCTCTGGCGAGGTCTCGGGACATCTGAGTCAGGTTCTCTTCGGGGGCAGGAAAGACTCAAAGCAGGTGGTGATTTGTACCCCTATTGGTTGGGGACCTGGGTCTACTCATCAAGCCCCACTTTTAGCTGATGCCAAGTTACCCACATCCAGGAGGCGGCCTAGGAGCAGAGTTGGGGGGGGGAGTAGGAAGTAGTCCCCCCCCACCCCAATTCTCCAATCCCAGACACCCCTGACATTCCTATCTCTCCTGGGAAAGCCGACTGACCCCTTGGGTGTAACACTATCCCCAGGCTCTGGGCTCCCCCACATCTGGAACCCCAGCTGCCACAGAAGCTGTGAACTCTTCCCCTGCAGCCCGCCTGGTCCCAACAACAGGGGAAGAGCCTAGGGGAGCAGCAGCTGTCTGTTCGGGGCTGTCTGGGCCGCAGGCAGGCGCCTGGGCCGCGTAGGGGGTGTCAGAGGGGGAAGCTCTGTGTTTCACCTGCCTCTGTGGTAATTTGGGACCTTCCAGTTGGTGTGAGGATTGGGGGAATGGTGTCTGAGATGTTAGCCTTATATCAAATTTGGTCTGAATTGAAGGACATGCAGAGACTAGGATCCCCAAGCCATGTGCCCCGCAAATCACCCACCGAGACCAGTTGGATTCCACATAGACTCACAGGCCAAGTCCTCAGTATAGATAGGCCAGTCCAGAGGTGGAGATGGGAGGGGGCTGAGCGAGTTGGACCAGCGGGTGGGCACGTGAAGGCCTGAATTTAGCCTCCCGGTCTCCAGGGTCCTCTCGCACCTCTGACCCTCCGCTGATCATTGCTCCACGAAGCTGGTTGTCTCAAACCCACCCGATTAGTTGCCCAATAACAAATTACCACACATTTAGTAGCTTAAAACAACACACACATTTTTTTTAAAAAAAATCTCACAGTTTCCATGGGTCAAAGTCTGGATCCAGCTTTACTGGACCTTCTACTCAGGGTCTTACAAGGCTGTGGTCAAGGTGTCGGCCAGGACGCACCCCTTCATGAGTTCCAGGTCCTCTCCGGAGCCCACAGAGGCTGGCAGCATTCGGTTCCTGCAGCTCGCGGACTGCGGTTCTGGCTCTCTGGCTGCCGGCCAGGGGCTGCGCCCAGCTCCTAGAGGCGGCCCACCATTCCTGGCCACGCGGCCCCCTCCTGAGCTGTCTCACTGCATGGCAGGTTGCTTCTCAAGCCCAGCAAGAAGATCTCGTGACCTCTGGAAAGGTCTCAGTACCCCTTTTGAGAGATTTCGCTTGATGAAGCCAGACTCAACAGACTCGGCTCCCTTTGGATAACTCAAACTGATTTGGAATCTTAATTACATCTGCAAAGTCCCTCATCTCCATCGTATTCTGTTGACTAGGAGCAAGTCACAGGCTCTGCTCACGCTCCAGGAGAGAGGATTGTAGGAGGGTCTGACTCATTGGGGGTCACTGAGGGTCTTGTTAAGGTCCCTACGCCTCCTCCCACAGATTTCTGCCATCTCTGAACTGTGAGAGAGTGGGCCTGCTGATTGCCCTCGGAGGGGCCAGGTGTGGGCTCTTTCTGTTTCAACTTCCAATCAACAAAGGGTTATTGAATGTGCACGTAGCATGCTGGGAATATGTAGGTTGGTGAGGCTGGGTGTCCCAGTGGCCAGTGTCACTGGGACACCCATACTCAAGAGGGAGGTCAACCCCACATAAAGAAGTCACTTTAGACAAGGGGTCGGGAACCTATGGCTCGCGAACCAGAAGTGGCTCTTTTGATGGCTGCATCTGGCTCACAGACAAATCTTCAATAAAAATAATAATAACATTAAAAATATAAAACATTCTCATGTATTACAATCCATTCATTTCCTACCGCTCATGTTCATGGTTGCAGGTGGCTGGAGCCAATCACAGCTGTCCTCCGGGACAACACCAAATTTTTATTGGATAATGTGTAAGGTACACAGGTCGTTGTATGGCTCTCACGGAATTACAGTTTAAAATATGTGGCGTTCATGGCACTCTCAGCCAAAAAATTTTCTGACCTCTGCTTTAGACCTTTAGGGAAGTCCAGAAAAGCTTGTCAGGAAAGGGATACTCTGAGCTGGCCCTGATGGGATTTTAAAGACAACCAGAGTGGGGGATGGGCAGGGGAAAGGGCTGCGCCAGCTAAAGGACAGCTTAAGGGAAGTGAATTTGGGGAACAATGTGGCTGTTGACTGCAGGCCTTTCAATTAGAAAGCCGATGAGGGAGGGTTCAGGGAGCCGTGAACACGAACTTCTGTGAGCAGGGGAAGGACATGATGATATCTTGTCATGGACACCTCTTGAGAGCCCATCTCCCTCTGTATATTGAGTTCCCACTATGGGCCAGACACTGAGTTTGGCTCTGGGAACACAATATTAAATCAGCAGAGAGGAGTCCCCAGGGATCTTTGAGAAAAGTCAGGGACACAGACATTAACCAAATCATCAATTACATCTGGAATATGAGCTGGGAAGAAAGAACAGCATATTGTAAGAGCCCTGACCAGTCTGGCGAGCCCACAGAGGCCGGGGTAGGGTGCCGGCGGGCCATGGTGGTGGCCAGGGTGGGGTGCCGGCGGGCCATGGTGGTGACCAGGGTGGGGTGCCGGTGGGCCATGGTGGTGGCCAGGGTGGGGTGCCGGCGGGCCATGGTGGGGTGCTGGCGGGCCATGGTGGGGTGCCGGCGGGCCATGGTGGGGTGCTGGCGGGCCATGGTGGGGTGCCGACGGGCCATGGTGGGGTGCTGGCGGGCCATGTTGGGGTGCTGGCGGGCCAGGGTGGTGGCTGGTCTATCACAGTCCTGCGGTAGAAAGAGAAAGGACAGGTGGGTACCTTGCCTGCTCTCACCCATGCAGACTCAGTCTGAAAGCAACCCCCTGCCCCTAATTCTCATTCTCTCTCAAAGCAAGAGCCACAGACACATACTCCTGCATGCCCAGCTCTGAGTAGCACACTCCCCCATCTTCACACTCTAGGAAGGGAAAGAATCTTGACTTTCCTGCCCAAACACAAGGACCCTCAGTCAACCAGGGGCACAACTGCGTGTCGCCAAGTGATGAGAGCTCCCTCAGACCTTCGCCCATGGCAGGCCCAGGGGACCCTGCCCCACTGCCTGGCCGCTCTACACACCCAGCCCCAGATGTTCTCACGCCCCATCGCCCCAGACACAGCTCCAGACAGCTGCACAGCTGGCCGCCCGGCTTGTGGGACAACAGGCCTGCCAATAGCCCTGGGAAGGAGGGCAAACAGGGGACACTTCAGACAAACAGCAGACTCCCTGAGCCAAAGCACACACTGGTCAGAGGCCTGAGCAGGCGGGCTGCTGCTGGTGAGGGTGTGTGCTTCACCCCGTGTTTCCCAGCGCAGCTCCAAGGGTCCCCATGTACTCGTCACCGCCATTCCCTTGCCCCCCGGCCAGACGTCCCTGCCCCTCAGCCATCCTAGCAGACTCTTCTGGCTGGATGAGGAAAGACTTTCCTTGCTCTCCAGGGAACAGTTTCATTCAATCATTCATTCATCGTTATAGAAATAGGACACAAGTCTCATCCCCATGGAGCCAGGATCTGGAAGTTCTTTCTGTTGACTGACCTAGACTCCACTCTGACTTGGTCACTGCTGTTCATCTGCTATAGAAGCTGCTGATTTTCCCTCTCTGATCTCTAATTTCCCCTCAGCTTCCAAGCAGAGAAAAGAGAAATGGGTCTAGGAATAGCAGGAGCAGGAGAAATGGCGGTGGCAGGGTCTGGCGGAGGCCCCAGCACCAGCACGGCCCGAGGGTGTTACTTTGCTCTGGATGCAGCACAACACAGCCGGCGAAGCCTGGGCTCCCGTCTCAGTCCCCCACCCACAACCCTTCCTCTCTGGACGAGCTCCTGAGGTCTCTGTGAACCTGTTTCTAAGCTGTCTGTGAGTGTACCAGCTGCCTTCGCTGGGCTCGGAGGATGAAAGGAGGTAATACAAGCAAAGGCCCAACCGGTGCCGGCCCACAGAACCACTCAGTCTCGGTGTTGAGCAGCTCCAGATGGAGACAATGCCTGAGCCATCTTGAACTCACACTCTAGTGGCCCAGTTAGACACTGAACATGTAAACAATCAGCAAACAAGATCATCTCAGGCTGTGACAGGTGACAGGAAACAACTCAGGGGTGGGGGTAGGGGGTGGGGATGAGCAGGAGCCTGGACAGATGGGTAGGAGGCAGCGTGGGAAGGGCCGGCCTGTTTAGAAAATAGCTGTTTGCCTGTCTCTCTAGTCTGTGTCCTGGTGCGCAGACAGAGATTCAAAGGTGAGCGGCAGCCAGGCCCTGCATACAACACCTTGCAGTCTGACAAATCCTCGGAGAGACACAGGGTTAGGGCAGCACAGGACAGGCTCCTTCCCTGAGCAGGCAGAGGAGGAAGAAAGACTTGGGGCTCCTGGAGGCTGGGATGAGGAAGGGACGCCCTGCGAGGTCACATGTGAAAGTGGTTGGAATCTAGAGTTGGGACATTCTCCTGGGGCACTGGGAGCCATGGAAGGTTTGAGGTCCGGAAGTGACTGTTCAGATGTGGGTTTTAGAAAAGCCACTCTGGCTGCGGTGAGGAAAAGAGATGGAAGGGCTGGTTCCCGGGGGAGGCAGGGAGCCCGGGCAGGGTTCAAGTCTGTGTTTAGGAGGAAAATTACTGCTGCTGGCAACTCACTGGACCTGCAGAGGAGCTGGGTTCTCTCTGGGAGCTGGCCCATGACTCACCCCACGCCATGCAGTTCAACACATCTCAACAGCATCTGCTGGGGCCAGCCATTGAGATAACCATGAACAAGCGCGATGAGGGCTCTCAGGGAGATGCCAGCGAGTGGGCAAAACAGACACTAAACAAACCTCCTTGGGAGGGACGGCGTATGAATTACTGAGGGAAAGGGGACGGGCTGTCTGCTGTAGATCTGAGTTCCCTGAGGGCAGGGACCGCTTTCCCGGTCACCTGGAGTGGCCTGCGGTTAGGGAAATGTTTCTCCACCAGGCTGGAGGCTCCCTAAGAGAGGGTCTGTTTCCTGTATGGCCACCAGGTGCCTGCCTCCCACATCTCCCGAGGGACCAGAAGCAGAGGGGAGCCAGTAGTGCCACCCTGAAACACTCACCAGCCACCTGCCATTTCCTGGACGGAGCTCCCTGCTCCTGGGCAGCTGGTCACGGGGCTGTGGCCAGGCCAGGGGAGGGGAGGATCAGCTCCCACAGAGGGTCTCCACACGGCCTCAGCCCCTGCTGCCCACTGCCGCCCCCCCAGCTCCAGCCTTAACAGCCTGCTCTCCCCAGCTGTGAACCAGCTGCTGGGGTCAGGGATGATTGCTGCACAGGGCTAGACGGCACTGGGCAGAGGCCAAAGGTCCACATTCCCCGTCAGGAGGGACCTGAGGGCAGAACCAGGGTTGGAAGAAGACCCAGGAGAGGTTGCTAGAACAAGGAGGATCTAAAAAAGAGATGGGACAAAAGACCTTTATAATTCCTGTGCACCTTAGGCCCACCCTCGCCTTTCTATTGGCCTGTTTTCCCATGAGTGATGGGCCTGGGATGGTCACTGAAGTCCCTTCTGGCCCTTACTTTTTATTCCAACAGGGACAATACATCTTGGAAAACTCAAAGGTCAGGAGTTACCTCGTGTGAGAGTCCAGTGAAGCTAACTGAGAGGAAATGCCAAAGCATGAGATATTTGAGGGTGACATTAAGAAAGACTTCCTGGAAGGAAGGGAAATGAGCCTCTGGACAGGCCCTGTGTCACTGTTTTTCATGGCTCCATCAGGCCGGACAGTGGAGGGGACCTGACACCCAGTCACCATTGGGGGATACCTCCTGCCCTTGGAGCCAGGATGGGGACTTTGTCCTAGGCAGGTTGGATTTCCCTTCCAAGCACTCAGAAGGTTTGACTTTTAACCTTTGGCTTAGTCATGGAGCGAGGCTGTTTGTCCACTCATCCCATCCCGCTAGGATTGTGCAGAGCCAAGTGCTGGCTTTGAGGGCGGTGGCGATGTGTCTGATGGGGCGGACACAGCCTCTGCCTTCAGGATGCTCCGGACAGTGGGAGAGGCCCTGGCCCCAGGGAGCTCTAATCTGAGGGGGGCAGACAGCTCTTATCTTCAGGGGCCCCAAAATAGAACAGAGGAGTCCCAGGCCCTGCCTCAGGGTAAAGACCTGTCATATGGAAAAATGACCCAGGAGTCAGGAAAATCCCAAATCCCCCACTCTGGAGGCAGCTGGACCCCCAGCTGCTTGTGAATCTGAAACTGGATCAGAGGAAGCAGAGATGGCAGCATGCCCAGCAGTATGTTGGGGAGCCCATGGGGGCGAGGAAACCGTGCACCCCCCTGCCCTGGTCTGCTGTAGACATGCACATGGGTGCAAGGAAGAGGGGCAAGTCAAAGCCCCCTAGAGGCTGTGTGCACACCTGTGGGAGATGTCCTGATACCTGTGCTCAGGCCCAGGGCATGGCTGTGCCCAGGTGCATGGTCCTCGGTGCTAGAGCACACTCCCCGCAGAGGCTATGAGTCTGCAAATGTGTAAGGTGCAGGTGTGTGCACTGCGTGTGCAGCACATGTACATGAGTCAGCATGCTGGCCCCAGGTGGAGTGGGAAGCGTGGGCCTGGTCACTGTCTGGGTCTCTGCCCTGAGTCATACTGGGTGATCTGCGAGCCTTTGCTGGGCCTGAGTGCCCTGCACACAGGGAGGGGAGGGCTGTGAGAGGCTTCCCCAGCTCCATTTCATTGGTCTGTGCTCTGAGCTCCGTAGGAAGCCCCAGGGGCCTGCACACCCACCTCCAGGCCCTCTGTCTGCCCTTAATCCCTCTTTTTGGCGCCCAACAACTGTGCCTGACCAGCGAATACAAGCCAGGCCAGCTGTCAGTGTGACATCCATTCTCCATGGTGGGTCTGAGAGCTCCCACCCAGCTCCCCCAGCTCTTTCACCCTGTCCGCTCCCTGTTGCACCCGCAGCAGGGTGGCACCTGGAAGCTTCTGTGGCCATGGCATCTCTCATGGGGTTTGGAGCCTTAATCCACAAACTGGGAAGGACCAGAGAGCAAAGGAGCTCTGCTCCCAGCACCCCCAGAGCCCCACTTTCCACTTCCCCTGCCCCCAGGGCTCCAGATGGACTCCTGGGGCCGCAACCCAGGCAGGAAGGAGACATGTATTATTTGCATATCACTTACATCTTATTTGCATGTATCTCCTGGTTGGCCATTCCTAAGCAACCTTAGAATTCTGATCTCAGGATACTGAGCCTTTTTTCAAGGCTGGTTTCTTTCCATCTCTCCTAAACCCAGATACCTCCTAAGGGTTTATCTCACACACACACACACACACACACACACAAATTCTGTCCATACAAACACCTGAACTTATGCAAATACACAAGAGTATACGGGCCTTCACCCATATGTAAAAACAGTCCTGGTCCTACCCATGTGCACTGTCACCTATGGCCCATGGGGGGTGCATTGAGGATACACTCACAGACACAACTGCACAGAGCCCACGGTTCTGTCTTCACACGCACTAAAATTTACACACATTTGTCTACACATCTACACACCTGTCCCCATAGCCCCAGTACATTCTGCATACAGATTAATGCACAAGCACACACAATTCAGTTTCACCTAAGGGTCCAGGACCTGCACATGGTCCGTGAGTCAGGGCTAGCTGCCAGGGAAATACTCTAAGTAGCAGACCCTACCTGGACACCCAAATGGGCCAAACTGGCAGGGGTCCCCCTGAGTGACTCTCTCTGGGGGGAGGCAGTGCTGATCAGGTGGCTATTTTAGTGGCTTAACCGCCAGCAATCCCGGGACACCAGTCAGAGTAGCAGTCCTTTAGTCGGAGCTTTGTCTCCACTGAAACATGGCTCCACCCTGCATTTTTTCTGATTTCAGGTGCCTCCCTCCCAGGCCTCCTGCTCCTTTTTTATTAAGACTTTATTTATTGATTTTACAGGGTGGGGGGAGGGAGAAGCGTCAATTCATAGTTGCTTCACTTTAGTTGTTCATTGCTTGCTTGTGTGTGTCTTGACCAGGCAAACCCAGGGCCTCGAACTGGTGACCTCAGCATTCCAGATGACACTCCTTTCACTTTGCAACCACAGGCCAGGCATCCTCCTGCTCTTATTAATCTCCAAACACAGCTTCCTTGGGTGGCCCTGGCCCTGCCTTCTGACTTTACTCACCCTGCTGCCCGCTGAGAACACCTCCCTGCCTTCCTCCACCACTAACAATCCCACCTCTTGGCCTTTGCATGCTGTTGCTCTTCTGCGATGGGCTTCCCTCCCTGTCTGTTCACATTCCTATATATCTTTCAGGTCCCACCTCAGATACCACCTTCTGGGTGAGTCCTTCTCTAGTTTTATCAGGCAGAGGTAATCTCTCCTCACTCCACGCATCCAGGGGCAGAGCAGTGGGGTGGAAAGACAGGGCTGGCCCTGAATCCAGCCTTGAATCCAGTAGGAGAGTAGAGGGGGGTTGGGAGCTGCAATCCTCCATTTGTAAAGAGGGGCCAAAGGACTTTTTTGAAAACTGTAATTACATGGCAAGTACTTTTGTTTAAATGACATTGTGTTTATTTTGGGGGAGAAGAGCATGGACACCAGAATCAGACAATGCTGCTCCCATCCTTTCTGCTGTGTGCCTTTGGGTGGTTGTTGCAGCCTCTCTGGGCCAGTTTCCTTGTCTGTAACATGGGCTCACCATGGAGAATTATGAGGACTTAATTAGAGCTTGAATATTTATGGCCAGAATTCTCATTGCACTGAAGAGCACAGATTAATTTGGCTTAAAGGATTTTTGCTCACTTCTCTATCTCCCCACTGGACTGGAATTCCATGGGAGCAAAGGCAATGCTTCTATCTGCAACACAGGGAAACCAACAGGGCAGACCTCATATACTTTTAATGAGGATTAAATGACTTAATTCATGTAAAGTGCTTAGAAGAGCTCTTGACAGCCCTGGCAGGTTTGCTCAGTGGTAGAGCATTGACCCAGCATGTGGATGTCCCAGGTTCAATTCTCAATCAGGGCACATAGGAGTAGTGACCTCTCTACTCCTCTTCTCTCTCTCTCTCTCTCTCTCTCTCTCTCTCTCTCTCTCTGTCTTCCTCTCCTGCAGCCATGGCTTGATTGGTTCGAGTGGATTGGCCCTGGGTGCTAAGGATGGCTCTGTGGACCCTCCACCTCAGATGCTAAAAATTGCTTGGTTGTGAGCATGGCCTCAGATAGGCAGAACATTGGCCCCAGATGAGGGTTTGCTGGGTGGATCCTGTTTGGGGTGCATGTGGGAGTCTGTCTATCTCCCTTCCTCTCACTTGGAAAAAGGAAAAAAAAGAGCTCTTGGCACTACATACTCAGAATTTGCGATTATAGTTATTATTACACACTCTATTGTTTAATTTTTACAATAACCTGTGTTATTGAAGATAGTTTGTCCAACTTTACATGTGGGGAAAATGAGTCTCAGGACATTAAGGAGCTTCCTTGCCAGAGACGCCCTGTGATAAGTGTGAGAACCCAAATTTAAACCTGGACTTGGCGGGTGTCAGGATGTGTCAGGATGTGACCGTTCTAGGCAAACCTATCAAATGTCAGGCCCATGATTTCCTGATACTGCTTATTTACGCATGGCCACACCCCTCACTGTGTCCCTGTAGCACACAGGCCTGTGCTCCCTCTGGTCTCAGCAACTGATGACAGTGGAGGACACCTGAGAAGGAGCTGCCTGTTAGTTCGATCTGCATAGCCAGCTGAGATTGATCAGTACCAACTTGAGAATAAGATTCCATATGGGGAGTGGGAATCAGGATAAGGCCCTGGGGTGTGGGGTCTTTGTCAACACTGGCCCGGGTGCCCGTCAGTCAGACCCTCCCCACAATGTCCATTCAATGTCCAGAGCACTGGGCTAGAGAGAAATTCTTCAGTCCACACCCACAGTGAGCACTGGAGTTCTCCTCCTGGGAAGCTTGCCCTGGACTTCTTCCCCTGCAGCCCCACTGAGTGGGTCTTACTCACACCACCTACCCACTATATACCCGCAGCCTGATGGGGATCCTCTGAGCCCCACTGAGTGGGTCTCACTCACACCACCTACCCACTATATACCCACAGCCTGATGGGGAGGGATCCCCTGAGCCCCACTGAGTAGGTCTCACTCACACCACCTACCCACTATATACCCGCAGCCTGATGGGGATCCCCTGAGCCCCACTGAGTGGGTCTCACTCACACCACCTACCCACTATATACCCGCAGCCTGATGGGGATCCCCTGAGCCCCACTGAGTGGGTCTCACTCACACCACCTACCTACTATATACCCGCAGCCTGATGGGGATCCCCTGCAGCCCCACTGAGTGGGTCTCACTCACACCACCTACCCACTATATACCTGCAGCCTGATGGGGATCCTCTGAGCCCCACTGAGTGGGTCTCACTCACACCACCTACCCACTATATACCCGCAGCCTGATGGGGATCCCCTGCAGCCCCACTGAGTGGGTCTCACTCACACCACCTACCCACTATATACCCGCAGCCTGATGGGGATCCTCTGAGCCCCACTGAGCGGGTCTCACTCACACCACCTACCCACTATATACCCGCAGCCTGATGGGGATCCTCTGAGCCCTACTGAGCAGGTCTCACTCACACCACCTACCCACTATATACCCGCAGCCTGATGGGGATCCTCTGAGCCCCACTGAGTGGGTCTCACTCACACCACCTACCCACTATATACCCGCAGCCTGATGGGGATCCCCTGAGCCCCACTGAGCGGGTCTCACTCACACCACCTACCCACTATATACCCGCAGCCTGATGGGGATCCCCTGCAGCCCCACTGAGTGGGTCTCACTCACACCACCTACCCACTATATACCCGCAGCCTGATGGGGATCCTCTGTCCAGCTGGAAAGAGCCTTGGGGACAGCAGAGGGCCAGGGAAACAAGGACACATGGATTTCCCCTGTGGCAGTTAGGCAACAGCCAGGCCAGGGAGTGATTCCTTCACATCACACAGCGAGTCCAGCCTGCCGAGCTCCCAGAATCAGTGGGAGCCCCCTTTCCCTGGCCCTTCTGGGGGTGCTGCTAACAGGCAGCCCAAGTCCTCAATGTTCTGCTGGGGGGTGGGTCCCACCTATATGCCCAATCAGCTTCAGGGAGGGTGGCCCGAATCACCAGAATCCCCGGAGAGACAGACTAGACATCTAAAAGACTGCCGAACTTCCTCTGATCCTGGGACAAGATATGCCCAAGAGCCGGCCAGGCCTGAGATGGCACAGGGAAGGAGGAACTTGTGGGGAATGAGATGAAGCCAGACACGGGAGTGAGAGGCGTGCAGCTCAAAGCTGATCCTGCCCACAGATATCCCAGACTGGACCCAGCCGGGAGAGGGCTGCATGGTGGGGAGAGGGAGGCAGAGATCAGAGGCAGGGGTAGGGAAGCTTCATGAGCTCCCTCAGGCTCCAGATCCTACCGGCCCTCTTCAGCCCAGACCTTGAAAAGCGGACACTCGAGTCTCGCGGACACTCTGGAGTGACCAGGACAGGAGCGAGAAGGACCCGGTGGGCAGGGAAGCAAGCCGTGGACGTCGGGGAACAGCCAGGACCACTCAGGAAGGCGCTGAACCCGGCCAGATGCGGCGCCGCCGCAGCGCCCTCTGTTGGCCGGAGGCAGGGCCGCCTGTTCAGAGCCTCTAGCCGGTGAAGGGATGGGGCTCCCTGCAGGGCGGGCCCAAAGCGCGTTCCCTGGAGTCCCAGGAGTCAGCTCGGACTGAGGCGGCGGTCATCTGAGCTGGAAGGATCTTGGAGACTCCTGTGTCACCCCCTACTTTATTGCTGGGAAAACTGAAGCTAAGAGAGGGAGGTGACTAGCCCACAAAGAGGCTGGGGCCAGAAATAGGACTAAGGTGCTAAATTTCGTCGGTGGTGTCATGGGATGGCCCAGAATTCCCTAGTCACCCCCAGACAGGCTCCCCACAAACCGCCAAAATCAACCGAGGTCCAGCCAACTCCAAATAGGTCTCCAGCCCAGCCTTTGTCTCCCACTTTTTCTACCCAAACCCCTCCTATAACAATTCTAGAACCTCCTTGTCTCCCCACAAACCCCCTTCTCTGCTACTATGCCCCCAAACCCTTCAGGCTACCCCACTCTTCCAGCCTCAGGAGACTACCTGTGCTCCCCAACACACCAATTTCCCACATGAAATCTTATGCTTTTTTCTTATTCCCACCTCCCTGAAAATGAAAACTTTATTTTATTTTCTTTTTTTTTATTTTATTTATTTATTTTTTACAGAGACAGAGTGAATCAGAAAGAGGGATAGACAGGGACAGACAGACAGGAATGGAGAGAGATGAGAAGCATCAATCATTAGTTTTTCATTGCGCGTTGCAACACCTAGTTGTTCATTGATTGCTTTCTCATACGTGCCTTGACTGTGGGCCTTCAGCAGACCGAGTAACCCCTTGCTGGAGCCAGCGACCTTGGGTTCAAGCTGGTGGGCTTTTGCTCAAACCAGATGAGCCCACACTCAAGCTGGCGACCTCGGAGTCTCGAACCTGGGTCTTCTGCATCTCAGTCCGATGCTCTATCCACTGCACCACCGCCTGGTCAGGCAACTTTATTTTCTTATACAGGGGTCTTCTGGTTATGACACAGTTCCGGTCCTACGACAGTGACATAACCCGAATTTTGGTGGACGTTGAAACATACCCTAGCCTAAGTAACTTCCCTATCCTATCACAGTTGTAAAATCATAATCTAGAACATAAAAACACAACTAAGCCACAGAAAAGGGAAAAGGAAATAAACATACTGTGCTGTACACTGAACTGTAGTAACAGAAAATGACAAAAAAATTAGTAAAAAAACTTCCTTACCTTTATTCCTGTGGTTGGCTTGCACACTGGGAGGGGCGTTGCAAAGTGAGGGAGAATGAGCTATTGGGAGGAGGAAGCTGGAGAGGCAGGAGGACCTGCAGAAGGTGCTGGAGATACTGGGTCAGGTGAGTCAGGATCGCCTAAGGGACATGCAGGAGACGCTGGAGATGATTCTTCTTGCACCACAGGTGTTTCATCTTGAGAAGCAGCTGATGTAGAGGGTATGGGATCTGTTGCAGCCCTCTCTACCTTTTTAAAGAATTGTTCCAGGCTAGTCTGGAAGGTTGATGACTTCTTCTCTTCCAAAATCTGCCTATAGCATTGCAAGGCATCCATCACAGCTCTGTAGACCGTACTGAATCTCATCGGGTCCTCAGCCTGAAATTTTGCCGACCCATCCTCTATTATAGAAAAACCTTCTGCCAAACCCTTGGTAGTAAAATCTCTTGGGGTTCTGGGATTTCTATCTCTTCCTCTTCAATCAGCTGCTTCTCCAGATGAGTGAGGTCCTCAGCAGACAGCTCCTCTCCACGTGATGCCAGTAATCTGTGACATCCATCATGATGTCACAGATTTCCTTTTCTTCGAAGCACTGCCATCTGAAGACTCTTTCTTTTAGGAGCCATGATAAGGGCCCAAAAGTCACCCAACAAAGCAACACAGATGGAACACTTGCGCTTTTTACAGTCCAGAATGGGGTAGGTAAGTGTACTGGGGACGCCAACTCCCTCACTTAGGAGCTGTGTTACTGCGTATTCTTTCGCTGCGCACAGCCAAACTAGTTCACCCACATGGTCCGTGAGTATGACGCCAACAGCAGAAGCCAAAACGCTCACGTCTCAATTTTTTAAGGGTTTTATAGGGGTGTTGCAAACTCGAAATGTTGTATGTCAAGACTGTTGTAACCCGAAGACGCCTCTATTTCTCTAAGGTATTTCATTCAACAAGAACTTTGAGACCTACTATGCACCATGTCCTGTGCTTAGCCTGGGTTACCCGGGCAAATAAGACAACAGCTATGGTGCTCACCGCCCTCATGGGGCTTACATTCTAGTGGGGAAGAAAAGGCAATAGACAGTGAATTCAAATATTTCAGATAGTGATGAATTTTCTGGGATTTGGTGGGGTGATGGGCTGGGAGTGATTGGGCCTGGGCAGAGACCAGGATGCTTTAGGTGGAGTTGCCGCGAAAGGGCTCTCTGAGACGGGACATTTTCTGTTGAGCCCCAGGAGAGAACGCTGTGGGCCACTGTGAGGGGTTTGAATGTTATTCTAAGGGCACCAGGAAGCCACTGAGAGTAGGGAATAGTTGCACCAGGACCCCTGGGGAGTTCACTGGATGGAGAATGGATTGAAGCTGGGTCAGTGTGGCTCCCAAGAGGCAAATGGAGATAGATAGATAGATAGATAGATAATAGATACATATTCCTTCTTTTTATATAAAAATGGGCGCTGACAACATACACACATGGATGGCTCTTTTTCCTTCAGGGCCTTCAGCTCAGAATGTGTAGAGCTGACTCCAGAGGAGCAGCTACTCACTCTCTGGATGACCAGCACCCACAGCTGCCTCAGCCCTCGTTGCTAATCTCTTAATTGTTCTGATCAAGTAGGGGAAAAACATACATTACAACAATTTGAGGAACGAAATAAATAAGGTAGTATTGGATTATAACCCAAAGTGTAAAATAAATATTCATGAGCCCACACTGATTTAAATATGTAAATGTTGAGTGTATGAATAAATTAAAGGGAGGAAAAACAAATCTCTCATACAAAAGAATTCAAAATAAATAATATAGATACTTCATCCTAAAAGAGGGGGCACATAACCCTCCACTGCTTAATTGTGGGTTGCACATAATGACTTCTAAAGAGTACAGTATAGGCAGGCTGGGAGAGTTGGGGATAATTTATTTTTCAGTGAAGAAACCTTCCAAACACCACTTCAGCCAGGTGATCAAGGTCAACTTCAACATCATAAATCATGTTGATGGTATGTAGCCTTCACATAACGTGATAAAAGTGGAATTTTATCTCTGTGGTCGCTTTTCCACACATAGCCCCCATCTATGAGAAAAACATCAGACACACTCCAGTGGAGGGGCATTCTACAAAGTAACTGACCAGTACTGCTCAATTTGGGAAAGTCATCACAAACAAGGTAAGTCTGAAAAAAGGTCACAGCCACCTGGAGCCTAAACAGACTAAATGTAATGCATTTACAGAAAATGGGATGGGATCGTGGAACAGAAAAAAGACATGAGATAACAACTAAGAACCTCTGAATAAACTGTGCGCTTTGATTGCTTAATAATAACATGTCACAAGTGGTTCTTTAATTGTAACAAAAGTACCATTTGTAAGTTGTTAGCAGTTGGGGAAATTGTATGAGGAAGTGGTCTATGGGAACTTTCTGCACTTTCTGCTCTATTTTTTCTGTAGGTCTAAAAGTGTTCTAAAAAAAGTCTATTGATTAAAAAATACACATCTCATTGGTCTTTTTATTTGTATTTTCTTTTTTTTTTTTTTTTTTGTATTTTTCTGAAGTTGGAAACAGGGAGGCAGTCAGACTGACTCCCGCATGCGCCCGACCGGGATCCACCCGGCATGCCCACCAGGGGGCGATGCTCTGCCCATCTGGGGTGCTGTTCTGTTGCAACCAGAGCCATTCTAGCGCCTGAGGCAGAGGCCACAGAGCCATCCTCAGCACCCAGTCCAACTTTGCTCCAATGGAGCCTTGGCTGCGGGAGGGGAAGAGAGAGAGAGGAAGGAGAGGGGGAGGGGTGGAGAAGCAGATGGGCACTTCTCCTGTGTGCCCTGGCTGAGAATCGAACCTGGGACTCCTGCACGCCAGGCCGATGCTCTACCACTGAGCCAACCGGCCAGGGCCTATTTGTATTTTCTTGACTCCTACTAAGGGTGAGTCTCCTTTCATGTATATGTCCTATCAACTGTACTTTTCATATTTCTGTACATTCTTTATTTTTGCTTTTTCCTTAGTGGTTTATAAAAAATTTTCATAATAAAGATATTAACCCTTTGTAATATGTGTTGCAAATATTTTTTCAGTCTATTGTTGGTCTTTTTATTTTGTTTATGGAGACCTACATCAATCAAAAATACTTTATCCTCTAACCCAGGGGTCGGGAAACTTTTTGGCTGAAAGAGCCATGAACGCCACATATTTTTAAATGTAATTCCATGAGAGCCATACAACGACCCGTGTACGTTACGCATTATCCAATAAAAATTTGGTGTTGTCCCAGAGGACAGCTGTGATTGGCTTCAGCCACCCGCAACCATGAACATGAGCAGTAAGAAATGAATGGATTGTAATACATGAGAATGTTTTACATTTTTAATATTTTTTTTTTTTTTAATTTTATTTATTCATTTTTAGAGAGGAGAGAGACAGAGAGAGAGAAGGGAGGAGGAGCTGGAAGCATCAACTCCCATATGTGCCTTGACCAGGCAAGCCCAGGGTTTCGAACCGGCGACCTCAGCATTTCCAGGTCGACGCTTTATCCACTGCGCCACCACAGGTCAGGCCTTAATGTTATTTTTTTAAAAATTAAAAATTTGTCTGCGAGCCAGATGCAGCTATCAAAAGATCCACATCTGGCTCTCGAGCCATAGGTTCCCGACCCCTGCTCTAACCAAATCTTTTTCTTTTTGTGGCTTCTGGGTTTCCTGACCTTTCAAGGGTAAAGAATTATTCTTCCAAGTTTTCTTTTAATATTTTTAATTTTTATATCACTTTGAATCTCTTTATTTCATCCAGGATCTGCTTTGTCAGGTGGAAGGGGAAAATTTGGCTTTATGTTCTTCCAGATGGATCACCAAGATGGTTTGTTAAGTAAATCAACCTTCCCCCTCAATTAACATTTCCCCTTGACAGGTAATAAGCTCCCATGCAGATCACTGGATCCTTTTCCGGGACACCATCTTCCCCAGTTCTCCATGCCCTCATCAACATCCGGCTCCAAAGTCCACACCCGCCTTCTCCTTGGATCACCTGCCCATTCCTCCCAGCTGGACTTAGCCTGGCCACTTCCTGCCCTCCCCCACGGAATTCATTCATTGCACACACATTTACTGACCTCCTCCTGGTGTCAGGTGCTGGACCAGAGAAGACTGTCCCCATCTTCTGGGGAGGAAAGAGGGGAGGACAAAGTACAACAATGTTGTGAGGCCAGGTGACGCTGGTGGTGGTACAAAGGTAGGAAAAGTCCGTTTCATAAAATCACGAAGAAGGAAATGATGCCTGAGCTGAGTGAAGTCACCAGTGGTGAGCAGGTGTTTGTCAGACAACCAAGAAGAAAGATGGAAGTGAGGTGGAGGGTACAGCATGTACAAGGCACAGAGGCAAGGCAAAGCCTGGCACGTCTGGGGAACTGCACATGTTTCAGAGGCCACAGTGAGAGAGGAGGGGAGGGAAAGTGAGAGACAGTCGGGGCTGGAGCATTCTCATAAGCATGCTAAAGATGTTGAACTTTCTCCCTAGAAGCAGTATGTCACAGTGAATATGCCAACATTTATTCTTCCACATCCACATTCCACCGGTGTTATCATCATCTTACTACTTTTCTTTCAATTGGCTTTATTTTTTTTTAAATAAATTCAACTTAATGAGATGTCACTTCCATAAATGGGAAACCAGTACCCTTGCTATAAATAAAAGAGAATAGAAAGCCTAAAAAGAAAGATATTTCCATGAAAATTAAAATTGTTTATTGGTCATATTAATAAAAAGGAATCTCCCAGCCAACATAATGATAATAAACTGGTGCGGTGGGTAAAAGCATGGCTCTGAAAGCCAGGTCTCCGGGTTCAAATCTCAGCTCTGAAGAGTATTAGCTGTGGATCCTTAGGAAAGCCACTTTAACTCTAGATGCCTGAATTTTCTCATCCGTAAATGTGGCGATGATAAAACCTATCTTATTGGGTGGTGCAGTTAAATGAGAATTCAATTAACATTATTGAGTGTTGTCAATACACCTTGGCAGGTTTGGGGTCATGGAAAGCCTTCTAGGGATTTGAAACAGGAGAGGGACACCATCTAGGTTGCCTCCCAGAAATCAGTCTCTCAGGCTGTGGGGTAGGCACGGAAAGCTGAGAGAGGCCCGTCCAGGGCTGCTGTGGTCCCAGTGAGCAAGGCTGGAGTTCTGAAGCCTGAAGTGGGATGGAAGAAATGTAACTGGGTATCAGGGAGAGGCCAGAGGCAAGGTTGGCACCAAGATTCTAATGTGGTGGAGGGTGAGGCCCTTCTTGGAACAGGGAACACAGGAGGCCACAGGTCTATGGGTCAGAATGTGCCAAGTGATTTTGTATGCCCTGAGCTGGCAGAGTCCATGGAATCCCATGTCCAGAGATGGCTGACTTTAGGTCTGGCATTGAAGAATGAGTAGGTTAAGGTCAGACCTCCACCAGCCTGCAGGGTCCTGAAGTGGGTGGGTGCTGAGTTTGCATGAAGCGGGTATGGGCAGCCACATTTCCATAGTGGTCCAGGCAGTACAGAGGTCAGACAAACATTTCCAGGGGGTGTCCTTCCTGCTGCCTCTCCAATCTTCTGCTGGGCTCCAGGCCTCTGTGGCTGCAGGTGACTCCTCCTGGGAGCTGCCAGGACGGAGGACCCTTTCAGGCTGTGGCCATTCCCAGGCTCATTTCTCCCCATGGATTGTTCTACATCGCCCCCCGTTGAAATCTTGGGTAGCTGGTGCACCAACGTGGAATAGTAATGACTCCAAATAGGGCGAAGGGGGAAAACTAAGGAAGTCTTCCGCCTGAACTCCCTGCTGTGTCATCTGGCTACACGCCAACGCTGCCCCTTCCTCAGTGGGGCTTGACTCTCCCTGGCCCATCTCTGATCTGATTTGGCTGGAAGACCCTAGATTTCATCTCTTCAACAGAAGCACAGGCAAGGGGATGCTCTGAGAATCAATCCCTCCTTCCTCCCGGATCCCCCCCGACAGTGTCTACTCCCCGCCCCCACCCCAACCCAGCGCTGCCTAGCGGTGCAGGTCGTGAAGAGCTTCTCAGTAGGGGTTCTCCGTGGAGTGCAGGTCGCGGTTGTCCTCTCCTCTGCCGCCAGGCGTCACTACCGGCCTGGAAATGGAAGGCGCAGACGGGCCGGTCTGGAAGCCCGACGGTCGCCAGAGAGGGAGAGAAGCGTCCAGGCAGCCCTGTGCGGGTGGGCGGGGACGCTCCGGGAGAGAAGCCTTGACCTCCGGAGTTGGCTGCCACTTGGTGCTCAGCCCCAGTGCCCATCGGAGGTCCAGAGGGGCGCAAACCCCTGGGTTTGAGCAGGAACCCTTTCTCACCCTCCCAGTTGAGGCTATTTGCACTATAGATCTGCCTTCCTGCAAGCTCTTGGCATTTGAAAATCTGTAGTTGAATGGGTAACTGAATGAGCATATAACAATAGCTAGACTTTATCGAGCACTTACTATATGCCAGAGGTTGTTTTCAACAACCTTATGAGGACACTGTTATTATTCCCATGAAGAAACTGAGGCACAGAGAGGTGAACTAATTTCCCCAAGACACTACCAAATCCAGTATTATGATTGAGGAGATCTGGCTCCCGAGCCATTCGTTGCTGTAAGAAATCTTGATTAATCTCCTCAGCCCCGGATGAGCAGAGAGGACCTGACCAATAGGCTCCTGGGGACCGCGCCCTGCGGCGAGTTCAGCCTCGCTTTCACTGCTCGAGCAAGGCGCCCACTGGAGGCGCCTCAAATGCCCACCAGGTGGCGCACGGACCCCACTAGCCTCCAATGCGCCACGCCCGTGCGCCTCTCCAACGCCCCCTGCGGGAGTTGGTGTTGACCACAGCGACCCAGGTCCAGCGACAGGTGGCGGACAGGTGACCTGATGCCAGGTGTTGGCTCCCTGCCAGGTCTCCTACTGTCTGGCGGTCCAGCTCAGGTCCTGTTTTCTCCCCCCCTTTGCTTCTCACCTGCGAAGCAACTTGAGACGTAGCAGGAAGGAGCATAATCAGATTCCTTTTGTTCAGTGCGTCACTGTTTACAAAGCGCTTTCTACCGGCTCAATTCAGACAAAAGACTAGGGGGTGCTGTGTGCCCCGTAGAAGGCCAGATGCTCTCACACTCAGCACGTCCTCGCTTTATGGTATGGGCAGTAAGATGCCCTTTTACAGACAGCAAAGCTGAAGACGAGAGAATTGCCCAAGACGACCCAGAAAGCAGATTTCAGAGCCAGACTCCTAATCCAGGGCTGCCGAACTCCACGTTCTCACCTTCCCATTCTACAAGAACCCAGGTAGGAACCTTTACAGGCAGAAGGTCCCTTCTGAGTGGTAAGTCCTCTGAGAGGCAGAGGCATAGACAAAACGACCCCCCGAAGCCTGAGATGTGCAGTTTGGGCTGTCAGTGGGCAGCTTCCCTCCCGACCTTCAGACCAGGGGTCTTTCACTGCTTCCATGGCTCCCTTGCCCTCCCCCAGCTGGGTGCTCTGTCTCTCCCCTCACTCTTTGCTACATGACTGGCCCCAGCAGCCCCATCTTGCACCCTTGCAAGATGGGTTCTTTGCGAGCTCTTCACATGTTCCCCTCCGATTATTCTAGAGGCTCATACACCTCCCAGTCTTGTCCCTCCAGGTGGAACTCCACTCTGCACCCGGCTAATCAGCTATGCACCTGAGCTCCCTGAAGCACCTACCCTCCACCTGTCCAGGACAAGGTGCTGCTGCTTCCCCTGCAAACCTGCTCGCTACCCTGTGTCCACAGGCCAGAAAGGTGGAAGTCATCTTTGACTCCTCAACACCAAGTATTCTGGAGTCTAACTCCTCTCCATTTCACACCTTAAACATCCTTCGAGAGCATCGCCTCCTCCTGCCCAGATGGTTTCTGCTCCGATTCAGGCCACCATCACCTCCCAGCCTCTAGTTCCACCCATCCGCTCAAGTCCACCCCTACACTGTAGGCAGAGCGATTATTCCAGTGATAGTTCTTTGATTGATTGACTGATGATTGATTGATTGACTGGGTTGATTTGACAGAAGGAGAGGAAGGGAGAGAGAGAGAAACATTGATTTGTTGTTCCACTTATTTATGCATTCATTATATATGCCCTATGCATGCTTCTTGTATGTGCCCTAACCAGGGATGGAACCCACAACCTTAGTGTATCAGGACAACACTCTAACCAGCTGAGCTACCTGCCTCTAATGATCCATCTAAAGTGAAAATCTGACCCTTGTTTAAAACTTAAAATAAAAGAAAAATACCTTAATACAGGATGAAACCCCAAATCTTAATTAGATCCATAAAGCCCTAGATCCATTTGCCACCCATGTCTCGGGCTCTCAGTTTCGCCTCCACCCTCACCTCCTTCACTGCACACAATTCCTTCAGCCCCTCCAAAGCACTAAGTCTTCTTAGCCTCAGGGCTTTAGCATGCACTGTTCCCTCTGCCTGGAAGGACGCTCTCCCAGCTTTGTGTCTGGCCAAGATCTCAGCCGAGGAGTCATATCTCTCAGACTTTCCCCTGACTCCTTCCAGGTAAATTGGGACCCGTCTTTAGTTTCTCTGGCCCAGAACTTGCTCTTCCTCCTTCATTACCATTTGCTAACATCTCAGAGCTTATGTTTTCTCGTGCTTAGCTGTTTACTCTCTCTCCCAAAGCCCAAATTCTCCATACAAATAAGTACTGCAGCCCTTCCGTTCACAGCTATGGCCCCACACCCAGCCCAGGACCCAACATAAAAGTAGACACTTGATAACTATTTGTGGAACAAATGATTCTTTCATCTCGTCCTCATCAGAAGCCCATTCCCAGGCTTGCTTTCATCTCTGGCCTTTGCATGAATTGCTTCCTCTGCCTGGAAGGTTCTTTCCTTCCTCTCCCACATGGGCTGATCCACACATCACAAGATAATTTCTCTGGGATTCGTCCTTGACCCCCTCATTTGAATTAGAGTTTCCCTCTGGGCTCTGCTAGTCCCCTCTACGTAGCACTCTACAATAACACTTTAAAATGGCAGCTTGCCAGATAAACATGAATGATTATTAACAATAATGATGTCCTCCCACCTCTCCCCCTGGACTGCTCGGCTCCAGCTGACTCAAGGGCATTCACTCTCTGCCTTTCAAACCATCAGGAACCCCATTTCCCATTCATTTAGTAAGCACTGATCAAGCTCCTACGGTGTTGTTTTCTTTCCTGCAGCACTGGAGAGGCAGGGGGGCGGGGCGATAGGATTCTTCCCACAGTGAGACTGAAGCAGGTGAAGGCATTGCAAGTGCTAAGCCAACGCTCACCAACCCCTGTGTGGAGTGCAAATGGGCACTGAGGAGGCTGGGTGTGGGCCGAGGGGTGGGGCTAGCACATTGAGTCCTGTCCTCTTTGTTGAGCATCTGCTCTCTGCAGGGTGCGCTGGAGGACGGGAGTTGGGGGACACAGAAGTGAGCCTGAATGCCAGGCATGCTGGGGTTACCCCCAGCACACCTGTGCACCGTTTTCCCGCCCTGGGAGCAGCTGGAGGGACCCAGCTTGGGTACAGTCGCTGGAGGAATCTCAGCCAAACTGAGGTTCCTCTGTTCCATCTGTACCTTTCCACTCTGTTCTTCTGAGCTGCTTCTCATTCCCTCATTCCCAGGGCTTCCCACACACTAGAGTTTATCCAAGTGAAGTCCAGAGACCACCTCCATTGGCATCACCTGGGATAGGGCAGGGGCTCATAAAAATACATGGTCCTGCCTGACCAGGCGGTGGCGCAGTGGATAGAGCGTCGGACTGGGATGCGGAAAACCCAGGTTCGAGACCCCGAGGTCGCCAGCTTGAGTGCGGGCTCATATGGTTTGAGCAAAAGTTCACCAGCTTGAACCCAAGGTCGCTGGCTTGAGCAAGGGGTTACTCGGTCTGCTGAAGGCCCGCGGTCAAGGCACATATGAGAAAGTAATCAATGAACAACTAAGGTGTTGCAATGAGCAATGAAAAACTAATAATTGATGTTTCTCATCTCTCCGTTCCTGTCTGTCTATCCCTCTCTCTGGCTCTCTCTGGCTCTGTAAAAAATAAATTTAAAAAATAAAATAAAATAAAAAAATACATGGTACTGGGCTCCCATCTACCTATTAAGGTTCCCTGCAGTGGGACCTAGAATCTCCGTGTACAAAAACCCCACTCTACTTGTGGGAAAGCCACATAGCTTCCGTGCCCCTGGCTGCCTGTTCCTGCCCAGGGACCTCTGGGAGTTCTTCATCTGCCCACCCTTTAAACACCAGAGGGTCCAGGGCCCCCGACCCAAGCCCCTCACTCCCCTTGTATACGCACATCCTCAGCACCCAAAGCTGCTTTCTTCTGCGCTGGGGTGGCCAAGAGCACCCAGACTGACCTGACCAAAGCTGACCCCACC
The DNA here is from genome assembly GCF_036850765.1 of Saccopteryx bilineata. Taxonomy (NCBI): domain Eukaryota; kingdom Metazoa; phylum Chordata; class Mammalia; order Chiroptera; family Emballonuridae; genus Saccopteryx; species Saccopteryx bilineata. Next base: position 378,149,940 of record NC_089491.1, read on the forward strand.
ACCTTCTCTCCCCAGAACCCATTTTCCTTCCCTCCCCCGTGGTGCCCATCTCAGCCAGCACCCTGCCTGTTGTCCAAGGCAGAAACTTGGCTATCACACCTGAAAGGGACCCCCTTCCTCCCTTCCTCCCTCAACTCAGCACCAACTAGGTCCTAGTTATTTTATCTCCTGAGGATGTTTTCGGCTCCCCCCACCCCAGACTACTGCATTCATCCCCTTACTCGTCCCCTCCTAGTCTCTCCTCTTTCCAATGAATTCTCCAAAATCTTTCTGAAATGCAAATCTGACTATGATCATCAGCCCCCTTATTAAAATCCTTCAAAAAATCCTCATAAGCAAAAGTTCTAACCCTTTGACTCTACACATAAGACTCTCCATCAGCTGGTCCCAGCCTTCTGCCCCGGCTCCCTCTTCTCCCCTCTGTGCTCCAGTAACAGCAAACTGCTTCTGCTTCTAACCTCCAGACCTTTGACTAATCAGTGCCCCCTGCCATAAATAGCCCTCAGCTGGCTGATTCCTCCCCACAACTGTGGCATCACCTCCTCCGGGAAGCCATCCCTGACCCACCCTGCTCCTGTCTCCACTATCCTTGCTGCATCCATAATGCCTGGTACAGGATTCTGTTATTCCACTCAACACACTGAGTTATAAGCATTGATTTCCATGTCTTGGTTTGGCACTAACCAGTGAGATCCTTGAGGGCAGGGATGGTGTCCCATTCATCTCTGTATCCCAGCCCCTGGCCTGGTGCCTGACACTGAGGACAGGCTCGATTAGTGGTTGATGGATGAATGCAGAGGGGAAACTTGAAGGAAGTGAGAGCCAGGAATGAACAAGAGGGCAGTGAGGGCAAGGCTGACAGAAAGAGCAGCCAGAGCAAATGTGTGGGAAGCAGAAAGGCGAGAACTTCCCTCCATTGCACTCCCACGACTGCCCGCCAGCCATTGTGCCTGCGCTTTGTACATTTCATCTTATTTAGTTCTTGCAACAGCAAGTCAGGGAACTGGCATCAGAGAACCAGAGCAACCTGCCCAAGGTCACACAGCAGGGCCTGGAGTGGAATCCGGAGCTGTCTGGCCTGCAAAGCTGTACTCTTTCTGCCGGCCAACACTGCTCTCTGGGGGACGGGGCCTTCTGGAGATGTACGCGGAGTGGACTCGGCGATGCCTCTGCCTAGCTGAGTGCCGGAACCAGCTGCCCACGCTCAGGCCGACAGCTTCTTCCTTCCAGCTCGACCTGCAGCTCCGAAGCTAGAAGAGGATTTATCTGTTCCTTCCTCCCCTGGCTTTGGGGTCTTTGACTAGACACGCACACCCCACCGCCAACACTAGGGAAGGGCTGCCGCACCTGGTACCGCCCCGCCCTGGGTGCCTGGGGAATGAAGGGGGATCTCTGACGCTGTCTGGGTTCTGCAGAAACTGTCTCCCTCATCGCACTTGGCCCAGGCTGGTATGAAGATTCATCTGCATTCTCAGCGCACCCGGCTGGCAGATGGTGGGGGAGGAGGCTGGGTGCCTGCTGGGGGCTGCAGCCAGAGACCAAGCTGGAGCTCAAGGGCCACTGAGCACAGTGCCCACCCATCGGGCCCCATGAGTCCAGCCCAAGCTGAGGCCACTCCCAACGCTGGGGTACTTCCTCATCTCACAGTCTTCAAAGGGTGCTAGGACTTGACCTTTGCTTTCCTAAGAACTAAAGGGGCCCTAAATTCCCGGAAGGAAACATGGAGTTTGGGGGGGAGGGTCCCACCTTTGGGAATCTCATATCAGGATCCTGATCCTGTTTTCCCTCCTTGTCCTGGAAGTTTGCAGAAAACAGAGATAACCAGGAACCCTGCTAGTATAAGAGCCCCATGTGCTGACCTAGTAACTGCCGGGGTCAGAGTCGGTAAGGAGTGAAGAACAGAGGACAGCCTCCATGGGGACCTTGCTCACTTCAGCTTCTCAGAAGACTTACCCCTGACCCCAGCCCCAGAATCTACTGACCTCTAGCGGCCTTTTCAGCCCAGGACTTTAGCCAAGAGTTTCCGGTCACAGTGATTACCCTGAGGTGTGTGTGTGTGTGTGTGTGTGTGTGTGTGTGTATGTTGGCGGAGGTGGGGTGGTAGAAGAGAACAGTTATCCCAATCCCTCTGAGTAAAGTAGAAGAGGAAAGGAACTGACATTAAAGGAGTACAGATTAGACACCCAGAAGAACTTCCGAAAGCACGTCTTGCAGACAGAAAGTGGACTTTCGGCTGTGAAAAGAGGTTGCAATAAGACTTTTTGTTGTTGGAATGGGTTTGGGGAAAAAAATGAACTTTCCAAATCCCAGGTCTCTTGGGGTTGAGGGTAAGGCTGCAGATGCCTAACACGCTGCCAAAGGGATGGGTAAGGTAGGGTCCTTAACCCGGGGCCACCATCCTCCCCCTGCCTCTCCAAGAATTACTCTGCCCCCGTGTCCTGCCCTGTTTGTCCTGGGACCCAGGGCTGCGGGCCGGCAGGGGAGGAGTTAACTCCGGAGGTACGGGTTGGGCTCACCGTACCTGCAGCCGCCGCTGCCGCCGCCGCCGCCGCTGCCGCCGCCGCCTGTGGGAGGGACGAGGCAGCGGGAGCCGCCTGGGCGCCAGGAGCGCTCCAGTCTGGCGGGTGCTGAGCTGGAAGCGGCGGCCGCGTTCCGCTCGGCCAGGGGCGTCCGCCAGGGGGCGCGCCACGACGGGGCGGGAGGGGCCGTCTGGTCTGGGGAATTAGCACTAGGGACGGGCGCGCGCGCGGGTCCCCAGCACATCTGGGCGAGAGCAGCGCCGCTGGAACCGAGGGGGACGCGGAACGCAGATCTGAAGCGGCAGTGCTACCGTGCAGCTGGGGCTCCTTAAGGCGCTCGGGGCGCACATCTGGGACCTCGAGAGGGGGCCGCGCCGCGCGTAGCTGGATCAGGAAAAGGGGGCGGTGGCTGCACAGCTGGTCCGAAGGGGGCGGGGTCGGTCCTAGGCGACTGGCAGAAACAAGGGCCGCGAGTCGCCGGCGACCGGAGCATGGGACGGCGCGTCTGAAAAGCGCAAGGGTGAGGCAGGGGCCTGGGACCCTGAGAGGAAAAGAGGAGAGAAAGAGGCACGAAAGCAAAGGAGGAAGATGCAACTGACTCGCTGCTGCTTCGTGTTCCTAGTGCAGGGCAGCCTCTATCTGGTGAGTGGTCCTCGGGGAGCTGCCCGGAAGGCAGGGGTTCGGAGGACTGGGGGAGAGCGCGGGAAGCTCCCGAGCCCGGAAACTTTCTCCCCTCCCCCCAACAGCCCCGAGATAGAGAAACGCCTGGCGCCTGGGGGAGAGGGCGGGTCCGAGGCCGAGGAAGGTACGGAAAGGGTTAATAGGGGCGGGGAGCGGGTGCCTGTCTGGCCCACCCATTCGGCCGCTGGTAGCGGGAGGTGCGACCGGCACGAGGGAAAAGGCTGGCAGCTAGGTCGCAAAGGGTTATCCGACCCCTTCCAGGGCCGCTTGGAGGGGGTGTGGGGGTGCGTTGTGGAGCCAGTGACCGGCCAGGTCGGGGGGCTTGGGCTTTTTCTGATCTTGGGAGCTCAGAGGGCCCCGGGCTGTGGGTCCCCGAGCGCGCGGAGCCGGTCCAGGCGGGGTCGGCCCGCGCGTCCCTAGCTCCCGCTCTCTCTCGCTCCCGCCCTCCCCGCCTGTTGTTTTCCTCTCCTCTCCCGGCTGCGCGCAGCCCGAGCCCCACAGGACCTGGGCAGGCGGCTCCCGCCCCGGGCGCTCGCGGCAGCTGCGCCGGGCGCCCACAGCCCGCTTCCCGAGCTCTTGCTCGCGGCTGCCCGGGCCGCCAGGATGCCGGGAACCGGACCCCAGGCCCCAGCCCAAGGCTCAAATCCCCTCTGACCCAGCACCCGCGCCCCGCCTCCAATCCTGTCGTGGAGCAGCCTCAGCCCCACATCTGGATCTGCCTCTTTCCTCAAAACAATAATCCCCTTTGCCACTCACTGTGGAAGAGCCCTTCCCTTCTCACATTCCACCTGCAGCCCTTCTCCCCATCCTCGACCTACTCAGCTGTGACCCCCAGGACCAAGTGCACACAAGTCTGCAGCCTTTAGCCCAGCCTCCCAGAGCCTCCCAGAGCCTCCCCTCCTGCTGTCTACCCGACCCCTGGCGCTCAGCAGGCTGGGCCACAGCACACATCCGCGGGCCGGCCAGGGCCAGAACAGGGGGCACGAAGACCCCAAACTCTTTTGGAGTAGTCCCCCAGACCTCAGCCTTCAGACATCTCCACCCTCACCCCAGGGATGCCAGCAAATCCAGATGCCACCCAGCTGTGACCTGCTGCCCCTGGTCCTTGTAACATAGACATAGAGGGCGAGTGCTCTGGTCACAAGCTGAGGAGACACACCACAGGCGGCTGCCCTCGGGAAATCTGGTCTGCTGGCTGGCTGCCCTCCAGAGCTGTCCCATGTTCGAGCTCGGTCATGCTGCCCTGCCAGCCCTCCCTACAGCTCTTCCAGGAAGCCTCCCCAGGTGTCGCCTGTTGCCAGAGCTGGTCCAGCAGAGCCTTGGAGGTTTGGGGTAGGGGTGGTGCTTGGATAAAACCCCTGTTAAAGGATACATCTGGTCTGTGAGGCTGGCAGTGTGCATTGCAGTGGGAGCACCGACCTTATGTGACTTAGCCTTATAGTGACGTAACCTTGGAGTGCTGGTGTCCTGGTCTGTGAAATGGGAACAAGAATTTCTGCTTCATAGTGCAAGGAATGTTCTGGCATGTCATCAGCAGTGGTCCCAGTGGGGTTGTTAGGCTTTTCGTTCCCTTGGCCATCTTGGGTGTGAAATTCACTCCAGCCCTTCCCCTAATCCTCCTGCATTTATATTTGAGGGAGAATGTCACTGGATCCATTTCTTATTTCATTGTTTGTTGGTTCTCGTTGCCTCTAAAGGTAGAAACTGTCCCATGGTAGGACGGTGTTTCACCAGCAGACAAAGGCAGTCCCCAAAGGCAGGGCTCTGCCTCCCCTGTCAAGCTGGGGGCTCTCCCCGCCTAGGGATGGAGCGCTCCTATCTGACTCTTTGAGAGCAGACTGCGCTTCCCCATCAGCCTGGGATTTAACAGGCAGGATTCTACCTCTCCTCTCTCCAGGGGCTCTGTCAGCACAGGGATATGCTTCTGCCATCAGATAGCATCTCTTCCAAGATCAGAAGCTGGGCCTCCCCCACCAGATTGCGTACTCCCTAGGGGTAGGGGCCATCTACCCTTGGAGCTGTGGTCCGTTGAAGAGAATTTTCATCCATCCTTTCAGACTAGTGGCCAGAGATAAGACAGGAGAGGATGTGAGGGGTGACGCGAGTGTCAGGACATGGGATGGAACCATGACACAAGTCAGAGTGTACACCCAATCCCCAGCAAAGGGGGGCAGTGTGCAGGGGCCCCTCAGCCCCAAGTCCGTGGAACAGACAGGGAGACAGATGATGCTGGCAGTGGGGAGCAATCGACCAGAAGCCCTTGGTCCTCTGGGGACGGGGTTTTCACACTCATCCCAACTCCCTCCACAGGTGATCTGTGGCCAGGATGATGGTCCCCCTGGCTCAGAGGACCCCGAGCGTGATGACCATGAGAGCCAGCCCCGGCACCGAATGCCTCGGAAGCGGGGCCACATCTCCCCTAAGTCCCGTCCCGTGGCCAACTCTACTCTTCTAGGGCTGCTGGCTCCACCCGGAGAGGCGTGGGGCTTCCTTGGGCAGCCCCCCAACCGCCCGAACCAAAGCCCCTCACCTGCAGCCAAGGTGAAGAAAATCTTTGGCTGGGGCGACTTCTACTCCAACATCAAGACAGTTGCCCTGAACCTGCTTGTCACGGGGAAGATCGTGGACCACGGGAATGGGACCTTCAGCGTCCACTTCCGGCACAACGCCACGGGCCAGGGCAACATCTCCATCAGCCTGGTGCCCCCCAGTAAAGCCGTAGAGTTCCACCAGGAACAGCAGATCTTCATCGAAGCCAAGGCCTCCAAAATCTTCAACTGCCGAATGGAATGGGAGAAGGTAGAACGGGGTCGCCGGACCTCTCTCTGCACCCACGACCCAGCCAAGACCTGCTCCCGAGACCACGCTCAGAGTTCAGCCACCTGGAGCTGCTCCCAGCCCTTCAAAGTCGTCTGCGTCTACATCGCCTTCTACAGCACGGACTACAGGCTGGTCCAGAAGGTGTGCCCAGATTACAACTACCACAGCGATACTCCCTACTACCCCTCTGGCTGACACACTCAGAGGCCGGGCCGGGGCTGGAAGGACAGGCCTGCCCACACAGGAGGCCATTTGTCTGGACTCCGGGCAGGGAAGGGGGGTGTCTCAGGCAGGGAGTGGGGTTCAGAGAACGAGATGCCAAGTGGGGCCAGGGCCAAGTGTCACATGGTGGGGAAGGGGTCCCAAGTGCTGGCCCCGTCCTGAGGTTGTGGAGCGACTGCGACCCAGGCACACTGGAGGAGGAGTGGGTTCTCCACAGAGCCTCACGGGGTGTTCCCACTGAGTGACAGGCAGATGCTGTGTCCAGGAGGCCCCTGGGGCCAGCGGACCAGTGCGGCCTCAATAAAATCGTGGGGAGGAGCTGCAAGCCTTGCCTCTCCCTGCCATCCTGAGACAGGACAGCAGCAAGGAGAAGGGGGTTTCATCAGCACGGACACCAAGCGGGCAGTGAGGATGGCTGAGCCGGGGCCTCCTGGGAGCCAGCACTCGGAGACAGACGCAGGAGGGACTCTCTGGTCCCGCTCAGTGGGCAGCCCTGAGCCCCTTGTCCTGGACGGTGGACTGAGCTTGGCTTGAGGCTGAAGTGGTGACTTTGGAGTCTTTGATGTTGTGACAAATGGATCATCTGCCCCCAGCCAGGCCACCCCTTTCCGAAATTCCCTCTCCCGTCATTGCCCCCCACCCCTCTCGGTGCTGAGGGGACACCCTTCCTTTAGCTGAGATGGTGATCGTGGTTCCCCAGCACCAAGGCCACGGGTGGAAGACCGCCTGTGCGCCGTGTCCCTCGTCCATCCCAGCCCCTGCTGGCTCCTCTGGGAGCATCCTTGTCCAGCAAGCCACCCTTCAATCGTCAGTCTTGCCCGTCAGATTGGGGCTGAACGGAGATGGTGCCTCCCCTCTCGGCTGAGGGGCCCAGGGAAGCCGGACCGTGGAGGGCATGCTGGACCTGTTCCGTGGTGTGTGTCTGTGGGGGGTGGGGGGTGGGGGCGGGAGGTCTTGTGAAACCACCTGATTGTCAACTGTGTGCAGAATCTTGTTCTTGGACAGGGAATAAAGCTCTCCCGGGGCACTGGATTCTTGTCAGGGGAAAGGGCCCCGGCGTCCTGTGGTCCAGCCTGCACTTCTAGACGGTGGCAGGACATTTCCGGGAGACCTGAGCTGTCAGGGCTCAGCCAGCCATGGGGGCTAAGGGGCGTGGCATCAGGAGCAGCAGCTCACAGAGGCAGAACTGGGAAGTGGGGTGGGCCACAGAAGGGTATTTCTGGATTGCCATCTGGTGGGGCCCAGATCCTAGGGCAAGCCCACTCTCTGGGTCTCTTTCCATTCCTTCTCTATAAAATGAGGAGCTGCCCAGCCCAGGGGTTCTCAAATGTGAATGGGCCTCTGAACCACCAAGAAGGTTTGTTAGACAGATTTCTGGTCCCATCTCCAGTAGGTTTGGGAGGGGCTTAAGAATTTTCCTTTCTGACCCTAGCCAGTTGCCCAGTGGATAAGTGTCGGCCTGACGTGCAGATGTCCCGGGTTCGATCCCCTGTCAAAGCACATGAGAGAAGCGGCCATCTGCTTCTCCCTCCTCTCTCTCCCCCTTTCTCTCCATCTTCCCCTCTCACAGCCAGTGGCTCAGTTGGCCTGAGCATTGGTCCCGGGCACTGAGGATAGCTCGGTTGATTCGAGCATCAGCCCCAGACAGGGGTTGCTGTGTGGATCCTGCTCGGGGCGCATGTGGGAGTCTGTCTCTCTATATCCTCTCCTCTCTCTTTAAAAAAAAGAAAGAAAAGAATTTTCCTTTCTAACCAGGGCCTGGGTAGACACTAGTGCTCCTGGCTCTGGGGCCACACGATGAGGAGCACTCAGATGACCTCCAAGTCCCTTTCTGGCTCTGGCTCCCCAGGTCGAAGACACACCTTTGATGTTCTTTCCCAGCTGCGACTCGCACCTGCTTCTCCTGGGGAAGCCTCCTGGGAGGGGTTCTTTCAGAGAATCGGGGGTGTTGGGTCTTCAGTCTGATGAGCTGCTAGCGAAGGAAAAGGCCAGGGTGGAGTGCGGACAGCCGGAGACTTTCCTGCCAGAGTCCTTAGGGGGCCTCGGAATGGGGTCTGAGAGCTGGCTAGGCCCTTTGGCTCACTCAGCAAGGGGAAGGCCGGGCCCTCACAACCGAGATCACTGTTCTCTCTGGAGGTCGCGCTGGGTCTGCTCTTCCAGGAGGGCGGCACTTAGGTCCCATGGGCCCCTTCCAGGAGGGCGTCACTTAGGTCCCATGGGCCCCTTCCAGGAGGGCGTCACTTAGGTCCCATGGGCCCCTTCCAGGAGGGCGGCACTTAGGTCCCATGGGCCCCTTCCAGGAGGGCGGCACTTAGGTCCCATGGGCCCCTTCCAGGAGGGCGGCACTTAGGTCCCATGGGCCCCTTCCAGGAGGGCGGCACTTAGGTCCCATGGGCCCCTTCCAGGAGGGCGGCACTTAGGTCCCATGGGCCCCTTCCAGGAGGGCGGCACTTAGGTCCCATGGGCCCCTTCCAGGAGGGCGGCACTTAGGTCCCATGGGCCCCTTCCAGGAGGGCGGCACTTAGGTCCCATGGGCCCCTTCTAGGAGGGTGGCACTTAGGTCCCATGGGCCCCTTCTAGGAGGGCGGCACTTAGGTCCCATGGGCCACTCTTGGCGTGCAGCCACAGTTAGAAGAGTCCCAGCATGAAGGGAAGGTGCCCTGTCCCCGCCACCAGCAGCACTCAGCGTGAACAAGCCCCCCTCCCACTGCAGAGCAGGGCTGGACGGGGCCTCAGCAGCCACCTCGTATGAAGTGACGGAGAAAGGGCACAGGACTTGAGCTCACACTGCTTTCCCAGCGTTTGGCCCTGGACCATGTTTCCCGTCTCTCCTGGGCAGAGACCTGAACGTGAGAGACCGGCACCTCTCCCTGCTCCATGGTCACTCTCTCCCTTCCCGCCCCGGAGACGAGTGCTTAGTGTTCAAAGAGGCCTAGGGGCCTGGGCCCTGCCTGGGGGGGCTTGGGGATGCTAGCACCTGGTACGCTGTATCCCCTGCAGATGCCCACCCCCCGGACACCAGCCAGGAGCCGCTCCCACAGCCCCGCGGGGCCTGGAGGACGGAGCGGGCGAGCAGCAAGTGGTGGTCCCTGGGCCCGCCTCTCTCTGGCCTGGCTGAACTAGCGACAGGATCTGGGGGCACCCTGACCCACCCCCTCTGGCTCCTCTCCGCCTGTGGAGAGCCAGATGCTGCGACAGCTGGAGGGCCGGCCTGCTTGGCACACAGTTCTGCCCGCGCAGGGGGTGGGTTCATCTTAATAACTCCATTTCTCCCACACACACACTCCGCCGCCTGGTTCTCCTTCTCTGCCTTCCCCATCACCCGGCTGCTCTGCTCAGCGAGGATCTTGCTGACACACGTCCTCCAAAATCATCATTCTTTTGGAATCACCCTCTGGGCTCTACTGTTCTTGCCATCACCATACTGCTGCACCCCATTGGTCCTCACAGGGGTTAGGGGCCCATCCAGCTGCCTCTGGCTACAAAGGTGCCAACCTCTGCCCCGCTGGTGAGCAATGTCTATGGCGTACCCGTGGGAGATGGACACCCCTCTTCCCATTCAAACACTCACAGGAGAGCAGATTGCTCAGGAAGGAGCTTGTCTCCGCTCCCAGAGAGAAGCCCTAGGTCCTGCCTTCACCCCAACCCTTTGGCCTCCCCACCACTGCCCTGCAGTGACCAGGCTGCTGGTCCCGTGGTCCTGCTCCCCCAACTGCTCAGCCCCCCTGGGGGCTGCCCCAAGGAAGGTCCTTGTCCCCTCCATCTGAGTGGAGCCCCTAGGACAAGCCTACCAGACCAGGGGCTCTTTGAGTTCCTAGCATGGTATCTCCCCATCCGACTGGGGAGCCCTTGGGCCAGGGTCTGTGCCTTCCTCATCAGACTGGAGTTTCCCTGAGGGCAAGAACTGCGATGTGGACGTGGTGGTGGTGGTGCTGGTGAGGGGAGCTTGTTCTTTTCTAAGCATCCGAACACCTGGAGAACATCTCTGCCCTTCGGACTTGGCACCCGCAGCGCTCGGGCCTCAGCACCCCCGTCTCTAGTGGGGTGGGGCCCCCAGCTGTCCGGGAAGCTAATTGGAGGGAATGTGCATCCGTCAACTGGCGCGAGTCTTCCTCCTGCTGCTGGTGGAGCTTAAGGCCAAAGTGAAGCGGTGTCTGGTCCTTCCTCCCCTTGCCTCCTCCCTCCCCCCCATTCTCCTTTCCCGGGATGAGCAAGCAAGAACTGAGTCACCCCTTCCCCCTCCCTGGCAGCAGTGCTCATGACCTTGCCTGTGGCCGACTCCTTTGGCAGGGCCCATTGCTCAGAGATGCATGAGGCAACGGGTGGGCAGGGAAGCTCAGAGAAGGGGGTGGGTGAGGGGTGGAGACAGCCAAAGGTCGTGGGGTGACCAGGGACCTGGCTTATCAAGTGATCATGTGGAGGGGTTTATGGGGGACACATGAATCAGTTGCTCTGTGTTGGAAAGCGATCCGATGTCATGGCTGGGGGTGGGAGAGGGAGAGGTTACTCCCTATGACGCGGAGGCTCACGGTACTGTCAGGAGAACCAGAGGCTAGGGTGCTGGGTGAGGAGAGGCCCCACCAGCTCCACTAGGCAGCAGCCAGATCAGGGGGGGCGGCACCTGCTGATTATGCCAAAGTCCTAGAGTCACAGCTGCCGCCATCACCAAAGCACAAATGCCAGCAGAGACCTGGCACTCAGCAGCGGGGGGCTGGCAGCTGGTCCCACAGGGGATGCTTTTTCCTTTTGGCCTGCCAAGCTCAAAGCCTGACCTGGTAACAATCCAAGCAAAAGATGCCTGGTTCAAAGTCTCCCGGTTCATCATCTCAGGGCCACCTGGCTGGATGGCCCCAAGGGACAAGCTGGCACTTCCTGAACCACAGAGGCTGCCAATGAACTGGCAACGTGGGTCTGTAATTTATTAGCTGGGTGGCTCGGACAAATGACATAATCTCCCAGAGCCTCCTTATGTGAAAAACTAGGGTCTACCTCCCTTGGAGCATTGTCGGGAAAATTAAATGAGCTGTTCAACAAATGTTACTTCCTCCCCTTGGTTTTTGGAGATCGGTGGAGGCTAACTTCAGCCTTGCTCCTGGGGTGACTAGGTGAAAGGGCCCAGGCTAGAGGAGGAGACCTGGGTTCCTGTCCTGGTTCTGACCCATAATGAATGTGGCAGAGACCACTAATTGTTTCATAATATTCATTCCCCCTTTCTCCCTAGTAATACAATCCTCTGTTTTAGCTGGGCACATGAATTCCTGAAATGAATACATTCTCTGCCTCCCTTGTGCCAAGTTGTGGCCATGTGACTAAGAGTGACATAAGCAAAAGGGTTATTTGGCAACTTCCAGAAATCTTAAGATAGTTTGGCACTTCTTTGTTTCATTTTCCATCCTGCTGCCTGGAATATGTATGTGATTGCTGGAGCTCTAGCAGCCGTTTTGGACTATGAGAATAAGACCTATATATAGCCTAGAAACAACTGGAAACTTGTTCCCTGAAAAATTTATGGGCTAGAAATATCATACTGGCCCCAGGCTACCTACCTTCAGACTTTCATTGTGAGAGGAAAATCCAATTTCTATCTTATTTCTGTCAAGTTTCTATCTTATTGGGTCTCCGTTTCTAGGAGTTAAATCTAGTTCCACCTGATACAAAGGACGTGTTTGAGCACTGCCCTTCTGTGGACCTCAGTTTCCTCACCTGCAGAAATGAAATAGAGCTCGCATATCTTGCCACATTGCAGCGGGGGGTTTTTTTTTGTGTGTGTGTTTTTTTTTTTTTTGTATTTTTCTGAAGCTGGAAACGGGGAGAGACAGTCAGACAGACTCCCGCATGCGCCCGACCAGGATCCACCCGGCACGCCCACCAGGGGGTGACGCTCTGCCCACCAGGGGGCGATGCTCTGCCCCTCCGGGGGGCGTCGCTCTGTTGCGACCAGAGCCACTCTAGCGCCTGGGTCAGTGGCCAAGGAGCCATCCCCAGCGCCCGGGCCATCTTTGCTCCAATGGAGCCTCGGCTGCAGGAGGGGAAGAGAGAGACAGAGAGGAAGGAGAGGGGGAGGGGTGAAGAAGCAGATGGGCGCTTCTCCTGTGTGCCCTGGCTGGGAATCGAACCTGGGACCTCTGCACGCCAGGCCAATGCTCTACCACTGAGCCAACCGGCCAGGGCCTGCAGTGGTTTTTAAAGACTCACAGACAAGAACAAACATGGGAAATCTGGTCCACCCTCTCTCCAGCATCAGGACATTTGGCCTCCATTTTTGAAGGCAGAACAACTTGCCACCGCATGGCAGGGAGCTGCTGAGGGGCTCAGGAGGCTTCTCTGCCCTTCTGAAAGGCCTCTAGTCCCCAAATTCAGCCCCCCACGCGTCTGAGTCCCCACCCACATTCTGAATTGGTGACACACAATCCTCGTTAAGGGCCTGACTGATCCCAGCCAGATGGGAACCTAATTTAATTAAAACCCTTTAATTACCTGCGACAACACAGCTTTGGAAGTCCAATGCAGAAGGGGGCCTGTGGCGGGAGGGGCATGGTTGACAGGGCAGAGTACTGGTACCCTTCCATCACTTCAGGAACCTGGGGTTGGGAGGCATCTGTCCCACCCACGTGGGCACACACTGCCCGGACCAGCTAGTGCGGCCCGTGCTTCTAGCTTAGTGGATAGCCAAGTGGGGGTGTGGGGCAAAGCAGGCCTCTGGGAGCAGAGTACCAGGCTCTCGAGCCTGAAGCTGCCAATGCTGGTTTTGTGTTTACACTGAGACCAGCACAGACTGTTTAAACTCAGGTCTGAGCTCTCTTGAGACGCTGGCCCTGCCCAGGATACTGGGTAGGAGCAGGCATGGTTCTGATTCCTCCCAAACGGCCCTAGCTTCAGAAACAGAGGTACCTCTACACCCAGCAAAGGAGAGCCATGCTCCTGCAAACCCGGACATCCCCCTGGGGAGTGGGATGAAAGGGAGTGATTAGGTGGGCTTCAGAGGGGCCATGTTGTTTCCTGGGGACCAGTAGGACACCCCTCCTTGGCGCCAGACTTCCGTTGGCCCCTCCCTCTGGCGGCAGAAGGAGGGAGCCCAGGCCAGGCCAGGCCAGAGCTGCCAAGTCTCAACAGGAGCAGATTCTGGAACCCAGACTCTCTGAGCTGGGCTATTTTTAAGCCTTGCGGACATCATACGTTAATACCCTTCTGTTTTTTTAGTACTTATTCATTCAACAAATACTGTTTAATAAAGCCTCTATAAGTCCCAGCTGGCCTCCGTGGTGCCAGTAGGTCCAGAGGAAAAGGTTTTGGCTCACACTTGAGCCATTGCCTAAAAGGAAATGACCTATTGGGGCCAGAGTGATGTCAGTGGCTCAAGTTGAAGACACCCCATGAGGAAGGAGAAACTCAGGGGAAGAACAGGAGTCACTTGGTCCCACCACTCCAACCTAAAGTTCTCCTTCGAAGCTGACGCCGGGAGGCTCTGTAGTCTGCTCTGTCGAACAGGCCCCCGCCGGGCTTCAGGGCGTTTTGCTCTCCGCCCCCCCCTCCCACCATTCCCCCCCATCCTCCCTTCCAGCATCTGGTCCCAACGCCACACCTGCCTTGCTTCCTTTGGGTCCCCTCACACCCCCGGCCCTCTCCCAAGAGCCTGCTCCTCTTTCTGACTCCAGCCGAGTCTGAACTGCTATGTGCCTGCCAGTTTGGGGACAGCCAGAAATGTGGGTGTCCCCCACTGGACAGAGAAGCTGTCTCCCCCTCAGCGTGCTCAGGTTGGAGACTCCATGAGCAGGGGCTACGTGACCCAGTCCCGTCGGCCTAGAGACTCCCCGGAGACAGGAGGTCCTTGTGAGGCGTATCTAGTGAGCTGCCTGAGCCCAGGCGCCCTGCACTCACATTCTCTGGGGCGGGGGGCAGGGGTGTCATCCCAATAGGCCTTGTTGGGTGCTGTGTCAGGATGAAGCTTGGGAGAGGAGGTGACAACAGGGGGACAAGCTACTGTACCGTCATATTCCAACACTCCCAGGGCCTCTGGCTAGAAGAGACCCAGGTTAGCTCCTGGGACACAGTGGGGGACACTGACAGTCATAAAAAAAGCCAGGGCCACTCCTGGCCGGCTGGCTCAGTGGTAGAATGTTGGCCTGGAGTGTGGATGTCCCAGGTTTGATTCCCATTCAGCGACCATCTGCTTCTCCACTCCCTCCTCCTCCTCCTCCTCCTCCTCCTCCTCCTTCTTCTTCTTCTCTCTCTCTCTCTCTCTCTCTCTCTCCCCCCCCCCTTCTCTGTCTTCCCCTCCCACAGCCATGGCTCCATTGGTTCGCGTGCATCAGGCCAGGGTGCTGAGAATGACTCTGTGGAACCTCTGCCTTAGGCACTAAAAATAGCTTGGTTGTGAGCATGGCCAGAGATGGGCAGAGCATAGGCCCAGGTGGGTCCTGGTCAGGATGCATGTGGGAGTCTATCTCCCCAAATGGAAAAAAGAAAAAAAGCCAGGGTGTCCAGCTCCTAACCCAGTAGCTACTCTTTCCTTCATAGCAGGCTTCCTTGCCCCAGGCCCCTTTCATGGCGTGTGGGGTGGTCCCACCTGGGAAAGAGCGGCCTGCTCAGTCCCAAGGAGCCTAGGCACCTCTGAGGTCAGAGCAAGACTATGCCCAGCTATGATTATGTTTGAAGGGAGTCGGGCTTGAGTCTTAGCTGTCATGTGGTCTTGATCTAGTCACCTCGCCTCCCTGGGTTTGGGGTGGCACTGCTCCCCCACCTGCTCACCGGTGACTGTGAGGAGCAGCCTGGCCCTGACAACAGTGGCATTACATTACATCAGTGTAGGGCTATCGCTATCTAACTCCATCCCCCTCTCCTGGGGTTCACGCATACCAGGGCCTCCCCGGAAGCGGGAGGCTGCTCTCTCTCTCCTTTCTGGGCAGGCTGTGCAGCGCTGTGGTTGAGAACATGGATTCCGGAGCCAGGGTGCCTACTTGGAGATCTTGGGCAAGTGACTACACACCTTTGTGTCTCAGTTTCCCTTATCTGTAACAGGAGGATGATCTCTACCTGCCAGAGGGCTGTGGTGAGTTGGAGCGAGGAAAGCAGCTGGAACTGTGTTTGGCACAGGGACAGAGCTGGAGGCCAGCTGCTCTGAGAGCCATCCCACACTGCGCCCTTGGGTCCCGGCCACGCCTGGAGGGCGGGCGGGAGCGGGATGGCTGCGGGCACTCGTTCTTGCTGCAGGAAGAATGTGCAGGAGAAACCCCATAGGGAAGGTGGGAATTCTGTCCTGTCTACAGAAGATGACAAGATGACAGTTATACAAAGGAATCTACTTTCCTTTTCCTTGATTCTGGCCAAGAAACTGGGCCCTTGGTTGCATTCCTACTGTTCTGGGGCCCAGAACCTCACTTCTACACTCGAGAAACCCCTGTGGCACAGAGGGGTTCCTGTGTACAGTCCCCCCCTCCCCCGCCTGGGACCTCTACCCGGAAGCACAACACAAGGCTCAGACAATGCAGGTGGTCAAAAGGTCTTTATTTAGAAGCACAGAGTTTAACACCCAGGCAGCCAAGTGCACCCCCAGGGCTGAGGACCCCTCCTGACGCAGTCCTGGCCCCATACCCCACCCCACCTGTCCTGATTTCTCCCCCTGCCCCATATTCTGATCACCTCCACCAACAGATCAATTTCTCATCAACCTGGATGGCCTGTGTGGTCCCTTGCTGGCAACCCTGGCAACCAAGTGTGAGAAAAGTGCCCAGCTTGGGCTCGCCCGAGAGTGAGTCCCTGGGGACTGGGCTGTGCATGACCCGTTTCTTCCACACTTTGAGGAGGGCCAGGTACATGGGGTCCACACACAGGGCCCGGTTAGTAAATCTGGGTTCACAAACTGAACATCTACCGTGGGTGTCTTTCACAAGGACAGGGAGAAGAGGAGACACACAGGTCAGGAGGCAGCTGAGCCCTGCTGGGCGGCATCTGCAATGTGAGAAGGACGCTGGTTTGGGGAAACTGGGGGGCAGTGAGGGATACAGAGTGGAAAGGTATCTAAGTGCCCCGTTTACCAGTCTTGGCAGCTCCCGGCCTGGGAGAGGAGGGGCCTGCCGCTGCTCAGTCAGGCTCTGCCATCTGCCACATCTCAGCGGAGACCAGCACTGGAGGGCTCGTTGTAGGCAGTTGTGGGTTTTTTTTTTTTTTTTTTTAATGCGGCAGGATCAGGCTCAGGATGTCACTCTAGTGAGCAGGACTGGAGATAGGGAAAGGAAAATGTCTAGGAAAGCAGGAGAAAAATAAATGGAAGCCTTCCATGCTGCTGGAGAAGGGAAGATTGGGATAGAAAAGGAAGGAAAAAAGAAGCTAAAGAAAATAAAGTGTAGGAAAGATGGGCTTGATTGAGCAGGTGTGCGTCACGTGTCTTCCCCTGGCCCCTCGGAGGCGGCCACAGCCCAGAAGCAGGGCTCCTGGGTCCCCGGGTTAGTTCCGTCCTCTCCCCAAGCCTGGTTTCACACCTCCGGGCTGAAGTGCTTCTGCCTCGCCTCCTACCTCCCTCGCTGCGATGCCTCGTGTCAGGCACTGCTAGCTTTCAGAGATTGTACCAGTGGTGACAGTGATGATCACAAATGAAGGATGACGTTATTGCAGGTGACTGAGAGATTCGGCGCAGGTGGATCGGAGACCTCTGTGGACACCCGTCCTCCGCGCGTTATGGCAGGTAGGAGCCTCAGAGCCCCCAGAATTCCTCCTCCATGGGTTCTCCTGCTCTGGGAGATTCCCACACTCCTAAAGGGACCTGTTTCAGTGTCTCATCACAGATTTCGATTCCAACCCAAGAAATCCTAAAAGAAATAAGACTCAAAAGACTACAGAGAGCTTAGGTTAGAGCCAACGAGAATGAAAAGCAGTAACAATATTAGCATCAGTTTAGCATTCTGGAGCCCTTGTTCAATAGCAGTCACTGTGTTAAGGACTGGACATGTACTTTCTCATTAATTTGCCAGGAGAACTCTATGAGATGAGCCCATTTCGCAGATGAGAAAACTAAGACTCACACAGGCAAGTACTTTCATCAGGATCGTAAGTGTGGTGGGAGGTCAAGAGCTAGATTCCTGGACTCCAGATGCTATCTGTGCTCTGCAAACACCACGCTGGGCTGGACCCCGAGCGCAGCCTTCACTCCTACCAATTCCTCCCCAACAGCAGCTGATACCTCACCTCAGCTCGCCACCCTTTCCAGGAATCCTCAGTCACCGATCTTATTTCTCACTTAACACTGAAAAACATACACACCACCAGATACAAACTTGCTCAACTTCCCGCTATCGAACAAACCCACTTGTTTCTGCAGTTCTCACACCCAGAGAGGGTGTCCTGTCTCCCTCCCTCAGCCCAGTCAGAGCCCCAGGGCACAGATCAGCTGCTCTCTAGTGGACCCTTCCTACCAGCTGTAAATATGCTCACCTCGCTTTCTTTCTATAGGAAAAAATAAAACACCTCCTTCCCTCCTGCTGTTCTGGAGCCAACTTTGTCCCTCCCGTTTCAGCTATACCTCAGACACTTCCCTGCACTCCGTCTTCATCCTCACCTCCCACTCACTCCTCACCATACCCCATCCGGGGTCCCTTCCCTGAAATGTTTCTGGCTAAAGTCACCAGTGACTTTCATGATGTTTATTCCAATGGGAATTTCAAAATTCTTTTGCCTATTCTACAGCATTTGATACTTTCAACAATTTTGGCTTGGTTCTCTTCGTTTCTATTATTTTCTTCCTACCTTTTGCCACTTCTCCTTCTCCTTTGTGGCTTATCGTCCTGTCCTTTAAATAGAAGAGTTCTTTAGGATTTGGTCCTGGATCCCCCTCACCTCACTTGGCACTCCTTGGGATCCAGTGTGTCCCACTTCAGTTACAACCGTAAACCAGTGTCTCCCCAGAATCTCCTGTCCAGTCTCCATCTCTCCTCGGAGTTCTAGGCTCAGAAATTCAACAGCCCCTTTGACGCCTCCTTTTGGATTTCTCAAGGCATCTCATAATCAAGTAAAATAAGATAAGTGATCTAATCTCCATCAAGCCTGTTTATATTCCCATTGGTCTCTATTTTGGTGACTCCATCTTAGTCACCTCTTTATTTATTTTTTTATAGAATCAGAGAGGGATAGATAAGGACAGACAGGAACGGAAAGATAAGACGCATCAATCATCAGTTTTTCGTTGAGACACCTTATTGTTCATTGATTGCTTTCTCATATGTGCCTTGACCGTGGGCCTTCAGTAGACTGAGTAACCCCTTGCTCAAGCCAGCAACCTTGGGTCCAAGCTGGTGAGCTTTGCTCAAACCAGATGAGCCCGCACTCAAGCTAGCGAGCTCGGGGTCTTGAACCTGGGCCCTCCGCATCCCAGTCTGATGCTCTAATGCGCCACCGTCTGGTCAGGTCTAGTCACCTCTTCATCCTTACTCTATCCCATCCACCCAGTGCTGCCAAATTTTCCCCCTAAACTTCTCAAATATATCTGTGCTTTCCCAGCTGTCACTGCCCTCATTCAATGCATTATCTCCTGCCTTCCTCCATTCCTACTCCCAACATTAACTTTTTTTTCCTTTCTTTTTTAATTAAGTGTGAGGCAGGGAGACAGAGAAACAGGCTCCTGCATGCACCCCAACCGGGATCCACCCAGCAAGCCCACTAGGGGGCAATGCTCTGCCCATCTGGGGTCATTGCCTATTGCTTGGCAACCGAGCTATTTCAGTGCCTGAGGCAAGGCCATGGTGCCATCCTCAGTGCCTGGGGCCAACTTACTCCAATGAGCCAAGTCTGCAGGAGAGGAAGAGAGAAGGGGGAGGGAAGAAGGGGGAGGGGTGAGGAAGTAGATGGTCGCTTCCTTTGTGTGCCCTGATCAGGAATTGAACCCAGGACTTCCACATGCTGGGCTGATGCTCTACCACTGAGCCGACCAGAAAGGGCCAACATTAACTTTTCTATGGTCTAGCTAAAGATCTTAAAATGAAACTCTTGTCACCCCCTCTTGCTTAAAACTTAGTGATTTTTCCTGCTACTGTTAGTATAAGACCTATAAGGTCCAAAAATGACCTAGGAAGGTGCTGTCAGACTGGCTTCTAACTTGCCTGACCTGTGGTGGCGCAGTGGATAAAGCGTTGACCTGGAACACTGAGGTCGTGGGTTCAAAACCCTGCACTTGTCTGGTCAGGGCACATATGAAAGTTGATGCTTCCTGCTCCTCCCCCCTTTCTCTCTCTCTCTCTCTCTCCTTTCTAAAATGAATTAAAAAAATAAAATAAAGATGACTATATCCAGACTGGCTTCTAACTTGCTCAGGCCTCTCCGCACTCCAGCAGCCCAGCCTCCTTGGGGCTCCCGGAACACATAGAGCTCACTCGACTTGGGGCTTAATGTATGCGATGTCTTTTGTGAGGACTGTGCCTCTTTCAACATTTCCAAGTTGACAGCTCCTCCTGCTTCAGCCCTTTCAGAAGCTGTTTTCTTTGGGAAGCCTTTCTGGGTCTCCCAGATGAGATGAATTTCCCACTCACAGGCTCTAACCATGGCCTGTCCATTTCTTTCAGAGAACTCCCCAGGGATGGACCATCTGGGGTCATTGCCCATTATATATTTTGGGGATTACTAAGGACACTACCTCCCCATTAGAGGCGAAGTTCCAATGAAGGCAGGGAGCGATTTTACTCACTGGCTATCCCTAGAAACTAGCAGTCCCTGGCACATCATATAGCAAATGTGGAAGTGAATTACTAGCAAAGGAAACAGAAAAGGTTCTAAAACTTCTTTAAAAAAAATTTTTTTTTTTTTAGATTTTATTGATTTTAGAGGAGAGAAAGGTTGGGGCGGGGGGGGAGGGGAGCAGGAAGCATCAACTCATAGTTGCTTTTCCTATGGGCCTTGGTCCAGGCAAGCCTGGGGTTTCAAACCAGCAACCTTGGGGTTCCTGGTTGCCCCTTTACCCTCTGCGCCACCACAGGTCAGGCTAAAAATTCATTCTTAAAAGGCCAAACCCAGGCACAGTTATTAAAACTCTGGTGGGTGGAGAAGACCCTACAGACCACCTACTTGTAGGCTGACCACTCTCAAATGCCCCTTTCTCTCCTTGTTTTCCTCTCTGTGTGCAGAGGTGATGGTGGCAGGCGGGACACACATGCTGTGGAGACCACAACCCCCGGATTGACTGAGGATGATATTGGATAATGTGTCAAGGGAGATGCCCGTTTTTCATTAGTGCTTCAATACTACACACACTTCCAACACTGTTAAAAGATATTTAAAATGTTTATTTAACCAGAGATATTAAAATATATGACTTGATTCCTGTCTCAAAACGTTGGCTTATTTATAGGTGTCACTCTACCTTTAAACTAGGGAAGTGCACTTTAACGCGCTATGGGGTATCAGGAAGTAACGAGGTGCACAGATGTTGGCGGAAACACTTGCCCACACAGGGAGTGGGGTGTTGGAGCTGGTTTACACTGGCTCTCCAGAGCCAGTTGTTAAATTTTCAGGAATTTCGAGCGCTTGTTGTTGAACGGTCGACTGAAAACTAAACTGTATTAACAATTAGTTGCCAATGTAATGCTCAAAATTCATCTCTTCCTAATTATTTTGCACATTGCTATTTGTGTGCTTGAGGTGACTTATATACGTCTACTTATCTGTATGGTAGAAATACTCAATGGTGAGCTGCGCATCCCTCGCCCATTCTGTGCCCAGTGATGTCTGGAAATGAAATGGGCTGTGGTGGGAGTCTTTACACCATGAAAATGACAAATGCTACCAATCAGGGCTTATATTTTGGGGATGTGAACCAAGCCACTGGCTCATGAAAACACTTTAAGGGTTTATAGTAAGTGCAAAACAAACCTTTATGTGGGAGACGGCTAGGTTGAAGTATAGAAACATATCTGTCTTCAGGAAACCCTTCTCAAAATCGTGTTAGAGTTGAAGATGATTGTTTTCTCTACTTAAGGTATAATTAGTCTATAAACATGACTTTTATTACAAGTGCCAGTTATGAAAGTGTCTATGATTTTATGGAACAACCTGTATGCCATGACTTCTAGATAAAAATGTGTTGACTAAATTGAGACATAAGTTCTTAAGAATGGGTGGGAGAAATTCCTTTCCTCTCTCCCTGCCAAACTTCTGGAAAGAGTAGCTTATACTCAGTCTGTTTACTTACCTTCTCCTCAGCCTTGGCTTCTGCCTCCTCCATTTGTCAGAAGCGGTTCTCAGGTAACCACTGACCTCCTTACAGCCAAATTCAGCACCTTCTCAGTCCTCAATGCCATGACCTCTGCTTTGTTTCTGGATCATTCCCGGGCCTCCTCCATTAGCCTCAAGCAATAGAGCAGAAACCCCACCCTCCCCCTCAACCCTAGCCTCCCAGTGTTTGGCACCTTCTAGGGGCTGTCATTGTTTGCTGAGTCACCGGCCCAGTTCTCATTTCTGTGACCTCAAGTCGGTCATTTCACTTTTCTTATTTTCTCAGACATGGAAGGAAGGTGAACTAGGTCGGGGTCCCTTTTTGCCCTTCAGTTTGACAAGAGCTCGCCTTCAAGTGTCAGAGGGGACTGAAACTCCCACTTCCACTGAGCAAGAGGAGCAGGTATGGCCTTTAGTGCCAGGCAAATGCCTGGGTTTTCACTTTCTCTTTGGTCCTAAGCCCAAAACTATTCCTTTGCTTCTTGGCTCAGAGCCAGGTTGAGTGACCTTGAGGAAGTCACATTATCACCTTCCCAAGCTCTATGGTTGGGATGAACGGGAGCTGCACAAGACAAGCCCGCAAGAGTTCAAAACTCCCGTGAGATCTGCAAACTGTGGTCGGGTGCTACATTCCCCAATTCGAGTCACGTCTATTGTATCTTAACATTTCCCACCCTTGAGCTGGTCCCCTTCAACTCGTTAATCATTTCCGTTGTTTGAATTCCTTGAAGTCTAAACTTTGTCCTTACCAGAGTTGCAGGAATCAGAACCCAACAGTATTCCACATGCCCGCTTCCACTCCAGCATCCCAGGATTTACAGATGGGGAGTGACCATCTTGCTAATGGCTTCGAGGCACAAAAATCCCATCAGTCAACATTCAAGTTTCCACTCTCGTCTGGAGGTCAAAGCTGCTGGTTCTCCTAGCTCATTATCCCAAATACTGATCGTCCTACATGTGCTTCCTCGCTCACTGTCTCCATGAGGTGTCCACCTACTGGGTCAAAGGCCCCAATGTGGCGCAGTCACCTCTGAAATTAAAAGGGGGAAAACGCATCCGCTTTGCGCATACACATACATAAAGAACAGGCCACGGATACTCACCTGAATGTTAGATTAGCTGGCAAACCATTAGAAATGAATTTAAAGGACGTAGGGCAGAGTTCAGTGAAAAGTCATGAGATAAAGGAAGGAAACACTGGGCCCAGGCTGATTAAAAGGATAATTAATTGTGGAAAATAAGACTGGGCCCTAGCCAAGAATTTGTTTTTGACAAAGATAAACCAAAGGATCCAATACAGGCATGTTGGGGGAATTTAGTTGTTCTTTTATAGGAGTTGAGGAACCAGAACAAAGCAACAGTCAGTTTCAAAGTGCGACTCAACTCCTCCTCTGTTTGTTGTTTTGCTCTTAAACAGACAAGCTGCTGCCTTTCATCTGCACAGGGCTCACACAATATGGAGAATCCATAATTGGTTTCAACCAGATTTATAAATAAATATGCAGAGTGGTGGTCAAGCCAGAAATCTTTTGGCCTAAGAAAAGACCTTAATGTCCCTGGCTGGAGTTTTTTTTTTTTTAAAGGGGAATCTCTTTGCCATGGCCAGGTAGCTCAGTTGGTTAGCGCATCATCCTGATACATCAAGGTCACAGGTTCGATCCTCAGTCAAGCACATACAAGAATCAACCAATGAGTGCTAAAGGCTTAAAAAGTCAGCTGACTTACCAGTGATAAGGAAAAGAGGAATCTCTTTCCTAAATTGTTAAAACCCATAAAGGTGTTTGAGACACCCAATAACAAGAGGTTTAGTTTCCACCTAGAGAAGGGGAACAGATCTCTGTGGACTGTTCATCTGTATCCATGTCCAGGTACAGGGATTCGGTGGGGTGGGGAGGGATGTTAAAACAGGCGAGTAGGGGAGCTGGCGAGTGACGTCAGCTATGCTATTTGGACCTGAAACAGCAACACCAAAGGTTCCATGAAACTACTTGCCTGAAATATTGTTTTGATAAGTAAGCCATATCCTTGTGGAATTGAAATCTCCAACTGTTCCACTGGCACGGACATCTCTGCAGTGACAGCACATGCCCCAGATTGTGGAGTTAACTTGAATTAAATTTTAGATGTGGGGGAGCTAAGGGAGGGGGTGGTGGCAGTGGGAGGTTTACGAACAGTATGCCGGGGCTCTGATGTTGTCACAACCAGATGGCTTCAACTGTATCATTTAAACAAAAACAAACATGTCCAGAAATAACGTACTAATGACAGGAGAAGCACGGAGTAGCTCCTCCTGTACCTGGGACCCTAGCAGCTGTAGCCACAGTGAAACTCCCAGGTCAGCAATTCCGCAAACACTGGAAAACCCCAGGGAGACCTTCGTCCGGCCAGAAGTGACAAGACATGCCAGGGTCGCTCTCCTCCTGAGGACGCGTCCCGAACCCAGCAGCCCCAGCCCTGCTGCTGTCTGCGAATGAGGAAGAAAGCAGGTCTCAAGTCGAGTTCGTCCTCCTGGAGCCTCTGAAGAGCAAGCTGGGAAAGGCGCCCTTCCAGAGCTTTGCGCTGCCGTTCCCACAGGAAGGAAGCTTTAGCTCAGATTTCATACCGAAACGTTTCAGGAAAGGAACTTCCTACTGTTACTGACAATCTTTTCAGGGTTCTGCATTAGAAGGGCTGTCACTCAACAGTTCTGTGTCCTTAGGCATGTCACTTGACTTCTCTGGATTTCCACTTCTCACATCTCTAAAATGGGAAGATGCTATTTATCACCTGTCCTACCGCACTCACCAAGTGGTTGGGGAGTTCAAATGGCAATACTGCACATGGGAGGTTCACCGGAAACTGAGAACTGCTGAGCAAATGCGCTACCTGAGAGACAATGTGGGGAGAGGGGGCTGTGTGCCCTGGTCCCCGGAGCTGTGTGCTGGTCTGGGAGGTGAGGGCACAGGGACAGCAGCCAAAACACACAGAACTGGGCACTTCCTAACACAGGTGATGCTCAGGTGGAAACTACAAAGTGCAATGAGTGGTTGGTTTCCAGTAAGCAAATCCTGTCTTTGATTATACAGATAATAGATCTTACTTACTCCATTCCCGGGGTGACAAGATCAATGAAAATCGGAATATTCGCAAAGGCTAAAGTCACCAAAGGGAAATGGAAGGTGGACCATGCCATGTTTCCATCAAGGTCAAATAACACATACACTGGCCAGACGGCCAAGGCGTTTTCCATTGCATCTGCTGTCCGGCGCACGGGGCGGAGACAGGCGGAGGAGCTGCCCCGGAGCACGCTCGGTGGCTCGCGGGGTTTCAGACGTTACCTTTTCTGAAAACACATCAATCGGTGACAGAACCAGTCAGAGATAATCATTTCCCTTTATTTAATCTCCACATTCATGTCCCCTCGATCCTTTTATATTTCACTAGAAAGGGCACTTGAAAGTAGATCTTAAAATGTGTCAGGTGCAGAAAGCCCACTCTGTTGCTTGCCTTGGCAGAGGCAGGAGCCTGATCCCTGGCCTGCAGGATGTGGACTGGGAGAGACTCAAGAAGGACAGGAGACTGGCAGATGCTGGTAATTCACCAAGGAAACTTGAGATTAGGCAGATGCAATAAATGTGCACCACTCCGACATTTCAAACATCATCTCTGCAAACTGCAGGATCAAACTAGGCCTGCAAAATCCCTGACGGGGCTCA
This sequence comes from Saccopteryx bilineata, assembly GCF_036850765.1. Lineage (NCBI taxonomy): Eukaryota > Metazoa > Chordata > Mammalia > Chiroptera > Emballonuridae > Saccopteryx > Saccopteryx bilineata. Next base: position 378,175,069 of record NC_089491.1, read on the forward strand.
GACCCCAAAGACAAACCAGATGAGTGAAACAAAAGACCAGAGATACCACACAGTACAAAATAGTCATTATTTATATTTTCAAAAAGAAAAAAATTAACATTTGGAAGTTCTCCTCTATACGAAGAGGGGCGAAGTGGAAGGAACAGGACTGGCTCCTACGCAGGCGCAGGTACGAACAGCTGAGCAATGGGCGCTGGGACTTTTTCCACACAGCGTTAATAATAAAATTTCCTTTTCTTTTTGTTTTGTTGGGGTTTTTTTAGAAAAGGGGGGGGGGAGGAAGGAGAAATAAAACCAGAGAAAAATGCCAAAAAAACATTTTCCACAATATCTAAAAACAGAGAACCATAGTTCTTGTCAAGACAGTATGAATTCTGGGTGAAATTTTTTTTCCAGTTTTCAACACCAATAAAGATTTTTTGCAAAAGCCACCACATCAGAACACTCATCTTCCAGATCAAATAACCTCCTTCCCCTTTCGCCTTTACTTGTCATTTTTCATAAAGGGATAAAAGGATTTATTCTGTTCTTGCAAACAATAAGTGCTAACAACAAGAGAGCTCTTCTGATACTTGTAATGGTGGTGAGGAGTTTTCACAAATATCCAAGTTTCAGCACAGTCGGATGAAACTGAAATTTCTCTCAATATAAATAGTACTGGAATCCACAAACTGATCTTTGAGAAATTCTGCAAAAATCCCTTCTTCTTTCCTTTTCTTTCCCCTTCTCTTAAAACTAAACGTCCTTCTTTTCTTTCCTCTCTGCTCCCGGCACCTGACGACGTGTCCTGCTCAGTCAGACGCAGACAGGTTTCTCCGAGTGCCCGGCTGGGGCGTCCCGGGACCACGCCCACACCGAGCCCCACCGGGTCGCACTCGGCCAGGCCCAAGGGAACACAGTGACGCAGCAACAGGCTTTTCATCGGGATGAACGGCCCCGAGGCCCCAGCCCTTCCCTCCCCCCCGTTTCCCCCAAGTTTATTTAGTGCGTTTAAAAGTCTGGGGCCATGATGCAGTCTTCCCCCCACAGCAGAGTAAAAGCTCCACAGATTGCGCTGTCTACCTGGTGGTCAGTGGCAGCAACAGAGGCTGCTGCTTCTGGAAAATAAACGGAGTCTTACAACAGGCAGGATCTTAGGACTGCTTCAGGCGCTTGCGTGGGGGTCCCAGAAAGGGGCACTGTGCTGAAGCCAGAGAGCGGTATGCCTCAGCCACCAAGTGGGGATGTGACACCACCATTGACTTCCACCCGGAGGTCTCCAAGACATCCGAAGCATGACTAGGAGAACGTGGAGAGATGGGTTATCAAAAGAGTGAGTGAAGAATGGGTTAAACAGCCACCTAGATAGCCTAAGTTCTCAGTTTGCTGCAAAGAGTGTCAATTCAAGAAACACTCAGACAGAAAATTCTTAACATGCATGAACATTCACTTGTTAGACAATGTGCAGACAGCTGACCAGCTTGTGGCTGAAACCAGGACTTTGAGCCACTATATTACCAATTACAAGACGAGTGTTCCTTGGGCCCCTCTATACTGTCCATGCCCTTGATGTTACTAATGAAGAGACAGCTCTGAGCTTTCCTATGGCTTTCTAGTTACGACTGCCCTGGCCACAGAGCAGACCAGAGCCTGCGCTCTACCTGGTTGTAAAGGAGGAGGGGACTAACCACACTTCACTGAATGGTCAGCATCTACACAGCATCAAGCAGGTGTCCAGCACAGAGTGAGCACCCGCTGGGACCACCATTTAGTCCTTCCTCTTGTAACTACCTCATTTGAAACAATCTTACAGACAGACAGAGCAGTGCTTTTCAACAGCTGGTCTGCGGACGGGTGCTAGTCCTCAGAAATCCGGTGCTGGTCTGTGAATGAGTTAACCACCCTGATGCAGTATGGAGATTACAGAGTCTGTAATCACTGGGTTGAAAAACACCAACTCAGAGGACATCATTTCCTTATTTGGGCCATTTTCTGTGTTAAGATAATGTTTACTCATCTACCTGGCAACCTCTTAGACCCGTCTCATAGCAGAAACGCCGCTGCGCGGGCTTCGAGGCCTGCGTCTCACCTTAGGCTTTTTGTAACTTTCACTCCGTCAGGCAAGGGAGCAGAATGTGCCCCACTGAGCCTTACTTCAGAAATAATATGGCCAGGTCATTTGTCATTTCAGGTTGAAGAAACAGAATGAACATTGTTTTCTCAAAACAGTATTTAACCTCACCTACTACTGATGATCTTTTCTCTTTTCCCCATTTCACAATGAACCATTAGATATATTTTACTAACTCATAAAAACACACTTCTGTTCTCCCAGAGATCTATATGCCTTTTATTAAGCCAGTGAATATGAAGTAAAGATGCTATCATTTGGGAAGCACAGCTGTTTCTGGCCAGCAAATTATCATTTTCATCAATTCTGATCACTATAAGGAAATAAAACACCTCACTCAGCAATCAAATTAGACCCATGAAAGCAAAACCATCTTCCACACTGTCAAGATGAAGGGAAAGATGAAAACTCTATACTTACTACTAAAAGGTTAATGAAGCTTTTCGTCTATTTTATTCACTAATTCAAAGTCTTTCTCATTGCTCTGGCTATCCCAACTACCCTGAAAGAAGAACTTTGAAGATGCCAACTCACTAGTTGATGAAATCCACTGCCTGAGTTTTCAATTGATCTGCACTGTGGAGGTCAGCCAAGATGAGAATTTCTGCGGCGTTCTCCACGGAGAGGTTACTGCAGAGGGCATCCTCACACATGACTTTTAAACGCTCCAGGGCGTACTGCAAGACACAAGCAGGCGGTGAGCGCAGGCGCAGGCGGGCCGCGGCTGAACTGGATCTCTGCAGCTGTACCATCACGTAGTGGATGCCCAAACAAGACCGCAGACTGTGAGAAGGCTGCCACTGCGATTATGAAACATAACCGTGCTCTGAGGGCTGAAAGGAAGACAGCTAAAATAACGTGCATACTTACCGTTCAAGTTCCATAGCGTACCTACAAGGAAAATGGCGATTATGAAGTAGGCCCCTATCCTCAGGTTTACCCTATTCCAACTATGATTTGAGTGTTTCTCAAACCATCACCTACCCTTACAATGAAGCATCACTCTGCTTCAAGTCACTAGGGACATTACATTTTAATCTCTGCAATCCTTTTATTCAGACCCAGACCAGGGGGAAGCACAGTCTTTTCTATTTAAGCATTGTCACTAGCCCAGCAGGGTACTCCGACTGGCCCATCAGGCTATGGGAAAGAGCCCTGTGGTGACTTTCACCAGTGTCTCTGCCACCAGTTGTTCCTGAATGAGGGTCAACCAAGGCCTCCTTTTAAATGGAGAAGGATAAATGGAGTCCTATTTTATTGGGGTTGAGGTTAAGATTCTCAGGGTAGAAGAGCAAAGACCCAAAGACCCTGGATCCAGTTTCAGTCTGAAATCTTCCTACTTCCCAAGTAAAGGGTAGAAATGTTCTGGAAATGAAAGTCTAGATTAACACTGGGCACATTTGTTTTGATGCAACTGTCCTCCGTGCTCTCGAGTATGAGACTATGACCTTACTAAGGACTTCAGGGATGAAGAGGAGGGAGGGATAAAAGGCGGCACATAATGAAACATCATTAATCAGTTCCCAGGAAAGAGGTCCGGTTGAGGCTATCCAGTCTCCATACAGACCCCACCTTAGGGGCCTCGGACCTCAATGACAATACTCCTCCAGGTTGAACCGTGACACTCAAACCAGGACACTTATTTCCTGAATTCTGGGCGAGGAGGCCTATCTGCTGGCGCTGTGATCTCCTGCAGCAAAAAGAGAGTTTTATTGGTTTCAGTGCAGCTTTAATTTTTTACATTTGAGCAACTGGAAAACAGTTTCCATGGGAAACAGAAATGACACTAGACAAGCAAGAAATTAGATTTTTGTTTTAAAAGGTTGAGTAAATGTTCTGTTTATACAGTGCTGCAGAGAATATTCCTCTTCTCTTTCTCAATACCTTCTTTTTAAAAAAACTTTTTACTACTGTGTAATTAGATAAAAGTAGCCATTCCTGTCCCTTGGGGGACAAAGTTTTTTCTTAATTATACTTCTGAAAAACCTGCCTAATGGCAGTACTTACCCGAGAGATTCAAATTGTGTCTCCCAGGCCTGGCCAATGTGTTTTGTTTTGTTTTTGGTCTAATTACATGTCCCCAAGAGACTGGAAAAGCAGAAGAGGCTGTTTCAGCGTCTTGGGTAAATTCTAGATGTTGAGATCCTTCCATGAAAGATTTCTTATCGTGTCTTCCTGAAGTTTACAAGGATAAAATGTTAAAATAAAGATAAAAATGTTCTCAAATAAGTGTGGAGCAAAGAGTGTTCAATGGGAAATTCTGGATGGAACTTGAAAACACACTCTTCAGTTACTTCTCATTCATAAATTTAAAGCACTGTTGTGATTCGGTTGCTTTATCTTGTAAAATCGTCAGTTACCACATTGTACTGGAAATGCCCCCCTTAGAAGGTCAGCTGGGGCTGCTCACCAAGCTCTGTGCACCTGCAGGTTCCCAGTAGCCTCTCTGGCTCAGGAGCAGAAATGAAACCCCAGGGGCACAGATATCTAGCCCTGGCTCTGAGAATACACAACTCTGAGCCTCAGTATTTCTAAGAAGTGGGCCTTTCGATACTACTCACCCTACGGTAGCTAGAACCTGAGGCAGATAATGCCTGGTGTATATAAGCACAAGTGACGACTTCACTGAAAATCAGAGGGCGTATAATCAGAATTGCTCTATATTCATGTTTACAAAAAGCAGGCATTAAAAAAAAAAGGCAGGCATTGGGCTGTGTGTCTTCAATTTCCCTAGAGCTCACAATGTATATTTTCTTACTGTCTCCACTGGAAGCAAGTTTCCTCTGGTTAGCACTGAGCTAGACTGGAAGGGTAAGTATGAGGTTTTCGCATTGCTTTATTATACTAATGAAGTCTTGAGAGGTGATAAGCAGTATATAGCTATTACTCAATCCTTTTCATCTATAGCATTGACTGGGTTTACATGCCTTATCCTCTACAAACACTCCAAAGAGCTGATCAATAAAGACAAAGTCTCCACTATAAACATAGGTACTTTCCTCTGTCCTCAAGGGTGCAGAGGAAGGCGGAAGGAAACTATTCCCATGAAAAGGCTCAAATCTGGAAAAGGCTCTGGTGCCCTTAGGTCAGAACCAGCTCTGCCCTCCAATGGGTGCTGCAGCATCAGAACCATCTTTCTTGCAGCATCTACTATTGGCTGGGTCTTCCCTCCGATACCCTTGCCTCAACCCGCCTTCACAACACAAGAAAGGCTTCCACAGGATAATCACACACCCGTCACCCTTCTTCAGACCACAGAGCCTCTGATGTCAGGTCACTGAGCTCTCTCTATGGTGTATCTACACGAGGAAAGTCCATTTCCCAAGTGCGTTTTGGGGGAAACACATCCCAGGGCTGATCTTGAGGAAAAGAATTCCAGGGTTAACTAAACTGGAGAAATGCTATCATATTCCCTTTCAGAAAATTCACAGTGCACAAACATACTAAAGGTTCTGAGAGACCCTGCAACAAATAGCAACATACAAAAACCCCCACTCAACTTGGTTAACCTCAGTGTTTTGTTACCCACCCTCCAGTTTACCAGCTTATATTGGGAATCACCATACAATAAGTCCTCGAGTTACAAACATCTGACTTACATACAACTCACACTTACAGAGTGCCATAAGGGTTACTGGTAATCAACTGCAGTTGGACCTCAGTGAAAATGATCTCAAAGTCACTCGACTCCCATGACAAAGAACTAACCAACAAAGAGTAGAGCTAGAGCAGCAGATGATAGCATTTAGGGAAAAAAACAGGGGCCTAGAAACTCCAGAACCAAAAAAAGTTTTCTACAAGAGTTAGCGGATGCATTTTGTCTCATTGAAGCAGGAATAGCAGTTAGAGGAGCAAGATCCTGATACAGAGAGGTTCACCAACGTTTACCGGACAGTTATTGAGGGCTGAGATGCTACAGGGCCATTTGTGCTGAGAAAAAGAAAAGCTCGGTACAAACCTCCCTTGATACCTATTCAAGAAACTGACTCCAGCAGTGGAATCAAACCTTGACTCTCTAACACCTGTCCCATCCTTTCCAACAAGTCCGTCATCTTCTGCATCATCCGAGGTTGTTTAAGGTTGAATTGGAAAATGTTTAAGTATTTACATGCACAGAAAAGTAAAAATAAGCACTATGTTAAGACAAACATCTAAGTTGCATTTAATAGGTAAATGTACCTGTTCCAACTTACATACAAATTCAGTTTAAGAGCAAACCTACAGGACCTCTCTCATTCATAACCCGGGACAGCTGTATCTCCTTGCTAAGAGCCACAACTTATTTTTGCACTTTAACATTTTTCAAATCAAAATCTATCCTACTATCGCAGGAAGTATGCATTTACTGTGGTAGTATCTCTTTTTCTCCAAAGAACTATTAATAATCTTATAATTTTAAATATTTAAGTACTTAGGGGAAAGTTAAAAATGCGTAAAAGATTATTTTCTTATTGAAAAAGTTTCAAAGTTAACAAAATCGAGAACGTTATAAATTATAAATCCAAATGTTAGTTATTACCTGAGTCTTTAATATCACTCAGTTACACCTGAGCTGGGGAAGAGAGGCAAATGGCCCATTTACACTTCCACAGGCAGGGTGGCCACAGAATTTATTGTCCAAAGCAAGATACTTTGAAAATAAAAAAGGTTCTGTCATAATTGTACTATAACACAAAAGTAACCCAGAATTGTCCACCCAAATTAGGATATATGCTCATATTAGCTACAATGTGGCACAGACGCCCAGTCTGTGACGTTTTCCCATTCCCATCTCACCTTGTCAGCAGCTGCCAGCAAATCGTCAGCCATTTTGTCCAGGTTTGGAGCCTTCCCCGTGTAAATGAAGCACATCATTTCCTTAAAAACTTCAGGCTCCACATCATTGATTTCAACCCGATTCTATGCCAGAAAAACCAGAAGTGAGAAACATTCCAAGAGAACAAAATCCCTAAACAATTTTCAAGATTTTAGGCTTTGGTGAGGCGAGATGCTTGTATTTTTTTTTTTCCCCCTGAAGTTGGAAATGGGAGGCAATCAGACAGACTCCCGCATGCGCCCGACCAGGATCCACCCGGCATGCCCACCAGGGGGCAATGCTCTGCCCATCTGGGGCACTGCTCTGTTACAACCAGGGCCATTCTAGCGCCTAAGGCAGAGGTCATGGAGCCATCCTCAGCACCCGGGCCAACTCTGCTCCAATGGAGCCTCAGCTTCAGGAGGGGAAGAGAGAGACAGAGAGGAAGGAGAGGGGGAGGCATGAGAAGTAGATGGATGCTTCTCCTGTGTGCCCTGGCCAGGAATCGAACTCGGGATTCCTGCACGCCAGGCCGACGCTCTACCACTGAGCCAACCAGCCAGGGCAGTGCTTGTATTATTTAAAACCTAACATGAATGGCCTGACCAGGCGGTGGCACAGTGAATAGAGCATCGGACTGGGATGCGGAGGACCCAGGTTTGAGACCCTGAGGTTGCCAACTTGAGCACAGGCTCATCTGGTTTGAGCAAAAGCTCACCAGCTTGGACCCAAGGTCGCTGGCTCAAGCAAGGGGTTACTTGGTCTGCTGAAGGCCCGCAGTCAAGGCACATATGAGAAAGCAATCAATGAACTAAGGTGTCTCAATGAAACACTGACGATTGATGCTTCTCATCTCTCTCTGTTCCTATCTGTCTGTCCCTATCTGTCCCTCTCTCTGACTATCTCTGTAAAAATAAATAAATAAATAGACAAATAAAAACCTAACATGAATGGAAAACTGCCCTTTGCCAATTTGATTATAACAGCCTTTCTCCATCATATGTACCATCTTTGTTTTCTCAAATCCAATAGGAAGACAACTATATCTTTCATTTTCACCTTTCTTTTCTAGAGCAGAAACACATCTAACACCCTCACCCTGAACCGCTTGGAGGATCTCCCTGGGACGGAGGGAGTCTGCATCCCTAGACTCTTTCTGGACCACCTCTCTCCTCCCACAAAGTGCCTGTCCAGGGAATTTGCACTGTATTTCAATAACACAGTAAGAAACATTAATGAGGCAAATAAATCTGCTGACAAACTGGAAAAACCATCTTATTCTAATCACCTAGCTGAAAGGCGTATTTTTACTCTGATACATACCTTTTTGCTCTCCTCCATTTCATGTTCAAACATGGCACTAAAAACTGGAGAACGAGCTAGAAAGAGTGAAAGGCAACGAAGACAGATATGGTTATTACACTGCAATCTCATGGTTCTGTTATGTGTAAGAGATCATTTCTTTCCTGTCACACTGGTTCAGGAAAGGGTCTTTGCCTCAAATTACACCAGAATTAGAAAATTCCTTTCTTCTTATATCACTAAGTGAATAATTATAACACACAGGACAAAAAAGAAATCGCTACTTTCAAAATAATTTATTAGCTCGATTCCAACTATTCATAGTTTAAGGAAATAATTCCAATTACCTATGCTGGATGACAATGATATCCTCTGGGTAGATTTGGGGGTTCAAATGGAAGTCCTTCAGGCTAAGCAGGATGTCCTAATACCTAGTTTGTGTGAAACAATGATATCTACTTTCCCCACGTCCAGAGAACACACAGCAAGGAGGTCAAGAACAGAGCCCAACAGCATCCATTAATGAGATGACATACATGCTTGTTTATGGCAGGTTTTCTGTTCCTTCAAATAATAATACCCCAAAGTAGCAAAACACCCAAACAAACAACAAAAGAAAAACTTAGCTATTACAATCATGTAAGGCCCTTCAAAGCTCAACCCTACCCAACAAAATCTAATTCCTTAGTATTTAATGTCTCTCATTAGGGATAATTTAATTTTTTTCCTTAGGGGTGGGAATAATGAAAAAAGGTTGGGATTTAGTGTTCTAAATCATGCCCAAGTCTAGTCTAATGAACACTATAAATAATAAGTAAACTTAATTTCAACCATGAAGTAATAAAATGGCTAAGAAGTCAAATTTTATCATGTTGTCCAATAAATCAGAAATTTTGCTGAAAGTTGAAACTACCAATGAATCTCTACCTGAGAGAGGAAGAAAGGATGGAATATAGAGCAGAACCCTGAGCTAACAGGTAAGTGGAAATTTGATCTATAGTTTATGTCGGAAAGGACTAATTTTAGATCTGCCATTTTCTAACCACATAATCTTGGGCAAATCACTTAACCCTCTGAGCCTCAATGTTTTAATATATTCCAAAGGATATTAATTCTCATTGTTCTTATTTTAGAAGGGCTACTAAAGAAATAGACTACAGAAGTTGAAGATGAAGCAGTGATAATGCTGAGAGGGTCCTCATGGGTAGACAGAAGCTGATGTTATGAGAATAAATAAAATTTCCCAGGGAGAATAAATAGAATGAAAAGAGAACTGAGGGAACACCAATGTTCAAAGGGATAGCTGAAGAAGAGGAAGGCCACGCATTAGAAGCAGCCATAAACCCTGAAGAAAACTAGGAGAAAAGAGTCAAACTATATATGAACTAGAGAGTCCTTCAAATTCAAGAACTAGCAGGTCATACAACTTTGAAAAACTGCTTTCCCTGCATGAAGGTGAACTGAGGATAAGTGGGAGGAGAGACGTAGAGACAATGTGCTAACTTAAGAAACTTAGCTCTGAAAAAAAGGAGAAAGAGTAACTAAAGGGAGACGCCTGAGCCTCTTTCCAAGCTGAGGTGAAATAGGCAATAGGAGAAAGGAGATGGCGGAGATACCAGATAACAAGGTGTTCAGAGGCAGAGTAAGGCTTCTGAGAAGGCAGGATGGGATATGAAACTGAACAGAAGCAGAAAGTAGTCTGCTGGGACATACGGAAGAACCCCTTCCACCAAGAATGCAGGGAAAATGCAGGTAAAGCGAGAGGCAAAAGCTACGGGAAAGGGCCTCAATTTTCTCTTGGAAGAAGTAGCAAGGTCATCTTCCAGGAGCTGGAGATTAAAGGAGAGTGGTGAAGGTCTGAAGCACCTATTGTTGAGAAAAAGAAAGGGAGCTGACTGCAGAAAGACTTCCTAGCAGTGCCGGGGGCCTAGCTGAGTGCAGAGCCGCTACCCTCCAGGACGGAGGACTTTCTCTAGCATTACACAGTAACATCTAGTTGAGAGAGGGAACAGAAAGATGGTTAGATCGGCCAGACTCAAGTTTTGCCAGATATCTATTTCAGAATAACAGAGATGAGTTGAGGGTCTCGGTAAGAAATATGTTGCCTCAAGTTTCATGCTACTTCCTTTTCTGTCTTATGGCCTGAATAGAAGTTGACTACTGTGCTCTCACGTGAGGTAGGTAGTCAGTCCTGCCTTATCAGTTCCTCCTCTGTGTCAATCTTTCTAGTCTTAAAGACAAAGGGCCTATTATTGGAATTAGACCTCATCCTCCATGTCACTGGCAGCCTTCTCATTCTTTAATACCTTTATACAAAAAAGAGGGCTAAGACCTCTAGGGCTGGGGAGTTGGGTAGATAACAGTTTAGTCCTGAGTCCAGAATCCCCTCTGTTACATCCTAAGTCCCTGTCTAGGGACCAATACCTAACCTTAACCAGTGTTTTGACATCTGTTCTCTAGGCACAAAGGCATTCATTCAATATATATCACCTGTTCCTTGAAAGTGGCAGCCTACATCCACTACAGAGAGGAAAAACAGATATATCATTTTTATGGAGAACTGCCTTTTTGGTTATAACAAGTAATGTCAGCATAATATAAAAATTATTAGTTACATTTTTTTTGCACTACTTCAAAAGGTGACTTATACAGCCACTGATTTTCCTTGTTTCACCAAAACTAATGCTTCCCATGAATAAATACTAACCTGCTAAGATAGCTTTGTGAGCCTGGAATTCCTGGCCAGCAACACACAAACAACAGTCCGTGAATCGGGAATTCTCCCACAGTCCCCCTAACTCATCGGCCAACCGGCACTCGGGAACCTTCACCATATTCATGGTATTCTGGCCAGAAATGTTAACAGAATCTTGCACCACACTCACCTGTGAAAGACAAGGAAACACAGACAAAGCTTTTGTTACCAGGAATTTTCTTCCCAGCAGGAAGAGAGATGATTTTTACCTTGTTGCTATGGTATGCTCAGATACTAATGTCAGTCTGATTCTCTTTTAACCACCTCCACAAATCAAGGTTTTACCCTATGGATCGAGTAATTTCCAATCTATTACAATCATATGTAGTCCACACCATCCCAGGACAACGGGGAGACAGATCCATGTTCTCCTTCTTCTCCAGCTTCTAGTAAGCTCCATATCCCCTTCCCTGAAATCCTGGGCAAAGCCATCAGAGAGAAAAAGCTGAGAGAAACAAGTGTTAAACTCAAGTATTTTCCTTATTCTGCTTTAAGCAAAAGGTTAAATATAAAGAACTCCTATAGAAACAACCATTTAAACTAAACTCTTCAGAGAGAAAAACTTAGTATGCCTAAAAGCACTTCACTTACTTCAGCTAGGTCTGGAGCATGCTAGTAAAATGCAGCTTCCACTGGGCTGGTAAATCACTGCTACTTCCTCACAAATGTTAGTTTAATGAACAGGACTGGGCTTGGAAGACCTTTCTGGTAGTGTGAGTGGGAATCCTACACCATCTGTACCTTTGCTCGGTCTTTTGTGACAATGAGATATATATACAAGGCGACTGGCTCCAGCTAGACATGTGCTGATAGCTTTGGAACAGAAAGATGAGGACAGGTTTAAAGAGGGACCCAACTTGCCACCATGGCTTTGGCAGCAGCATATTCTAACCAGCTGACTTAACAGTTCAGCTTAGATAAAACGACCAAGCTAACTTCTAGATGGGTCAATGAAAGTCAGATAAATTTGTTACTATATACCGACACAAAGATTTACCGTATTTCCCCAAGTATAAGACGCACCTTAAATTTGGGGCCCAAAATTTGGGGGAAAAGGGTATTACATAAAGTTATTGAACTCAAGTTTTAGTCATCATAAAATTCATACATCTCCTCATTACTCTCAAAACTCCCAACCATTAGCTTGCCCTCATCAGTGTCTGATGACAAATAAGTCTTCATATATTGCCTCATCCTTGGTTCTATCTACGGCATTTGAAATGCCACAACCACTGTATAAGACGCACCCAGTTTTTAGACCCCAAATTTTTCAAAAAATGGTATGTCATATACATGGAGAAATACGGTATAAGCCATATAACATTATAAAATAAAAACTTAAGTTACCAAACTGAAGATAAGACCCAGAAGATCAGTCTTCTGCCAAACCACCAATTAATTCTCTGCCTCATTTCCTACATCGTACTAAGTTAATAATGTTAAAATCAAAGCAGAATTTATAAGCCTTGAGAATCAGCTCCCCACTCTTGCTATTCCTAAGTTAGAAGATAAAGTTTAGGAGCATCCTAAATGACCCAAATTTCTTTTAACCTTTAAGATGGAAATCATCCCTTAAATGCAGTCATAAACCCTGCGGCAAAGTTACTACCTCATCCAAATGACGGGCAGTCTCATTTGTGTAGGAGTGAAATGTTTACTATCAGGTCAAGAAATTTACTCATTTGTTTAAAATGAACTGTTATAATCTTGAGCAATGAAGCAACCAAGTTAATCAATTATGAATGTGCTTAGCATTAGCAGCACATTCATCAGCCAGATTATAACATTATTTTAATAGCCCGAGACCCAGCAGAAACTATCGCACAGAGATTCTCTACTGTCCTATTCAAGATCTCTAATTTGGTTCAGCCATTCTCTCACGTTAACACCCTTACTTCTTTGATATATTATACACAAAAGTAGAAGTTGCTGTTTCCAGTTATAGTTTCAAAATATCGCTAATTTTTTTAAAGGAAAAGATGAAGTATATCCAACTTCCTCATAGAGAAAAACAGGACTCTCTTGGGATGACCAACGAAGGGAACAGAATGCTTTTGGCACTAGGTATAAGCCTGAATTAAACCAGGCTGACAGGAGCCCAACGTTATTAAACCTTGATGGCAACTGACTAGACTAGGTAAAATGAACTGGTAAGAAATAAGGTGAACTTCAAATATGGTTATCAGTGGACCCTCTGCTGGTTACATGCATACTTGGTAATGAGTAGGACCTCAAAACTGTGACCTCTCGCAGGGACAATTCCTTCCTCTAGACAGAGACAGGAGCACAGCAGGAAGGAGAATGCACCTTTTCTGTCTGAGCCAGACTTGTTCTGTAGATATATGGATGCCTGGAGTCTCCAGAGCTCTGAATGTCTGGCACCTCTCACCAACATTAAATACGCTTAATTAAAAATAAATTTTAAATGGCATTCACAAATGAGTCCTCAGAGCCCAAACTTTTAACTTAAAAAGGGATTGTTTACCTCTGCAAATGATGCTGCTAAAATGAAACCATTTTGAGAAAAACGGAAGTTTTTTTAATGCCTATAAAGTTGACTATGGAGACTCATTCCGAATTACAGCTGTGAAGATGACATGACTGTGACATTTATGTCGTCTTATAAATGACTGCATGCAATGTCTCAGGAAGGCTGTAAAAAAATTTCAAGTTGTAAAAGGGCCTCATTTTTAAAGTCAATTCCTTTTCTTAAAAAAAAAAAAAAGTATCATAAAGATTAAAGATTAAAATGTGCCAATTCTTGCACATTTCACCTAAACATAAAAAGTTAAAATAAAACCAATGGAAATATATTTTTTTACTTCTATATATTTAAAACAATTGAGGATTAAAAAAAGACTCTGCATACAGACTGTTTATAGCAGCAGCATTACTTGTAATTAAAGGACTAGCAACAATCTAAATGTCCATTAACAAGAGAATAAATTATTGTATTTTCACACAACTATTCTACAGCACTAAAAATGAATGAACTATACTTAAGTCCACAATATAAATTCTAGAAACATAAGGTGAAAAGAGCAAGCCCTAGTTGACTACATTCTGACACCATTTTTATAAAGCTCAAAACCAATCAAATGTAGCCTGACCAGGCGGTGGCGCAGTGGATAGAGCATTGGACTGGGATGCAGAGGACCCAGGTTCGAAATCCCAAGATCTCCAGCTTGAGTGCAGGCTCATCTGGTTAGAGCAAGGCTCACCAGCTTGAGCCGAAGGTCGCTGGCTTGAGCAAGGGGTCACTTGGTCTGCTGTAGCCCCTTGATCAAGGCACATATGAGAAAGCAATCAATGAACAACTAAGGTGCCACAACAAAGCATTGATGCTTCTCATCTTTCTCCCTTCCTGTTTGTCCCTATCTGTTTCTCTCTGTCTCCCTCTGTCTCTGTCACACAAAAAAAGAAAAAAAACCCAATCAAATGTAAACAATATATTGTTCAGGCATACAAATAATAAAGGGATGATAACATACAATTCAAAATAGCTATTTAATATCTCAGAGTGGGGAAGACAACAGATCTAAGGGATGGGGGAAACGTACAGGTCAATTCCAAGTTACCGGTGATGTTGTCGGGTCAGGTTGTAGATTTACTACATCATATTTTATAATTTATAATAATATTACATATTAAATCACCATCTTGTAGGACAAAATCTAATATTGGCATTTTAATATAGTTTAACTAATATATCCAAATAATCCATTAATAAAATGATAAAAAGGAAAAAAACGAAGAGACCCATATACTTAAAATTTGGCAAAAATCATATGCCCAGGCTATGAAGGAATATTCTATGTTTGAGAAGGAAAGGGATACTTTAAGAATTAATTAGTATCTAGGTATTTCATATTTCAATTATAATTGCAACATTACAAAGAGACACTGGAATTGTCTACCTATCAAAGGCATAGACCCTGAAGGTGGAATACAGGCTTCCTCATTACTAATAGCTACTTGTTTTCAATATAAAGAAATGGAGAGAAGGGTCAACAGAAGCTAAAATATTTCAAGTAGATTTTCTATGGTCCAAATTATTATAGAGAAAATTAAAAGTGTAAATCTTTCATGATTCTGTTTCATTTCCAAAATAAATACTGTTAAGAGAACTTGGTAGAGCCCATGCTTCCCTGGGGTGAGCGGCCCTCGTCCCCATGTCATGTGGCACAGCTGACCAGTGACAGAAAATGGACAGCTGACTTTACTGCTGCACAACATTAGGGAAAAAACTACCTGACCTCCCTAGGCACTGCTTCTCTCCCTAGCAACATGAAATGAGGATAACAGAACTAACTAGCTCAAAGGATGCGAAGAGAGACAATTCAAGGAAGGCTTTGAAATGCTTCCAAATATATTAACTAAGCAAAATCAGCTTGGAAGAATTGCCACATTTCCTAATAGTCAGACAAAAACACCACAGATTGAAAGTGAACCCAGTGCGGCACATTATAAACAAGACCACCCATTCAGCATGTTCAGGTTTGTAATCTAATTTCATTTAAATATTCATGAACAGTAATACTACCGAAATAAAGCCCACACTCACACATGTGTGATTCTTAGGCTTGTACTTTAGGATTACCTGTTGTGGCCTCTGGGAACCAAAAAATAAATAAATCATGAAACAACTATACTTACTGCATCACAACAGGACAGAAATGTCTGGGACAAAGGCAGAGTGAGGAATGGAGCCATGGAGTACTAGTAATTGAAGTATGTAGATAACAACGTCATAAAAGCCTCTAAATAATAAAAATACTAACTAAACCAATAATAAATATAAATATGAACTAAAATAAACTTGTATACACATTTTCCGATGATAAAAGGGAGCAACAGGTCAAAGGGATAGAACTTGCAGCGAAGAATGATCTAGCTTTGTAAAGCGCTAAGAACTCAGATGAGCTGCAGACATTTTTAAAACCCACATAATCCAACACCTCCCTACCCGCCACACAACTATCTTGCAATGCTGAATGCTACTAAGTCCACAGAGAGCCTTGGAACAGAAACGAGTCTCACTAGGCAGGAGCCCAAGTATGAGAAGCAACACTCAGCACCTGTGGCCAACAGAGAAGTGTGAGAGGAACAGATGGCATACCTGGTCCGAGGGTAAAAAACCGATGGCATCAGCAGAACCTAGCAGACGTTTCCCTGCTCAACATCTTTTCCTTTCCAAAGTGTCATCTCACTTCCCTTCTAAGTCAGTAAGGCAAATCTAAACTTAACCACAGGATCACTCCTAAGAGAATTGTATGTGGGGAAAGGAAGGGGGAGAGAGCACCTCAGCCTTAACCACAGGATGAGAGATTGCCAAGTGAGGGCAGGACAACTGTTTTCAGAACCAGAATGTCATACAGGGGCTGGAGCAGATTGGGGGAGGGAAGAAGCATATGAGAAAAGGCTGGACCCACTGTGGACTTGCAAATGCTGCAATAAAGGTTATGGCATTGCCTAAAACACCAGATGCGACATTTAGAAGCGATATCTTTCTTCAGAGAACAGTTAAGACTGGCTTTCATTTCCAACAGAAATTAGAATTTTCTACTGCTTTTAAATTTTTCTGAAATTTAGATCTTTAAGACAGGTGAAGATTAAATTGGTCTGTTTATGTATCGTCTAACCTTACACAAAACCACATAACTGTTTTCATTTCTTATAACTAGTTAGATTTCCATGAAATTCAAATTTCAAGCTCATCAGACAGAAAACAACTACAACAATTTCTGTATTTATCTAAATGTCATTATGTTAGCATTTCCTTCTTTTATTAAGAAATTAAAAAGAAGCCTGACCAGGCAGTGGTGCAGTGGATAGAGCATCAGCCTGGGACGCTGAGGACCTTAAGTTCAAAACCCCAAGGTCACTGACTTGAGCGAGGGCTCATCTGGTTTAAGTGCAGGCTCACCAGCTTGAGCATGGGATCCTAGACATGATCCCATGGTCGCTGGCTTGAGCAAGGGGTCATTGGCTCAGCTGGAGCCCCTGGTCAAGGCACGTATGAGAAAGCAATCAATGAACAACTAAAGAGCTGCCAAGTATGAGCTGATGCTTCTCATCTCTCTCCCTTCCTGTCTGTTTGTCCGTCTGTCCTTCTCTTGCTAAAAGAAAAAAAAAATTAAAAGGTAGCTATTGTGGAAACTGCATTTTATGTATCTAGTGTGGTATTTTAATAAACTATACCTCCAAAATTTCCTAACCACCAGGAACTATTCTGTGCAAATAATCAATGAACTGTGACTCAGAAAAGAAGCCGGTAGACTACTGGCCAGGCCTCGTTTACAAAAGGGCAAGATTCCTAAGGGACACCCTTTCTGGCTGCACAGGTGGTGACACGCCTCTGGAACTGTCATTAACTCACTCAAATAATAGTGTAAACCTATTATTTGACAGCGCACATTGTAGGGAGCCTGCCTGCACCCTCCCCCTGAAAACAGCGGTCATTTTCATCAAGCGATGATGCTCAGGAAGTGGCTCCTAGGCCATACGATAGGTATAGGAAACACTGACATCCAAGTTGGCTAGGGCTTTTATTCATTTGTTACACTGTGAGCTTATGAGTATTTATAAATATGTGCTTATAACAGCATGAGATTACTTATTAGTATATACTATTAAAGAAACCACTTCCCAGCTCTCTCTTGTAAGCCTGAGAAAGGCTCTTAGGGTGCTGGTGAGAGAGCTGACTACAGATAACTCTCAGCTAAGCAGGAGTCGGAGACCTCCATCTACATCACCTTCACTCTAAAAAGGAGGTATATGACTTTCTTATATCACAACCACTTTAGCAAGACAACCTGAGACATTCAACTCCTAATGATCAACTAGTTCAAGGAGCAGAAAAGAAAAGCGATGTATAGTCAAATCTATGTGGACTTCATACTCAAGGAGGAGCCATGAAGTTTAAAAAACAAACAGACGTATGCACTTGCCCAAAATTGTACACAATCTTTGTTAAGAACAGTAACAGGCCTGACCTGTGGTGGCGTAGTGGATAAAGCGTCGACCTGGAAATGCTGAGGTCGCCGGTTCGAAACCCTGGACTTGCCTGGTCAAGGCACATATGGGAGTTGATGCTTCCAGTCCTCCCCCCTTCTCTCTCTGTGTCTCTCTCTCCTCTCCAAAAATTAATAAATAAATTAAAAAAAAAAAAAAAAAAAGAACAGTAACAAGTGGAAAGCTGAGGTGCCCAACGATCTTGAAATCATGAGAATTTTCAGTCACATAAATAATGTTTGTGTAGCGTCGCTCTGTTTGGGGTTTTTCTGACTTTCCACTCCTGGTACTATACACTAAATCTGCCCACACTGACCAGGCCTGGGAGCTGCCCGTCCGGCAGCAGGCAGAAGCACTCACCTCACAGAAGAGGGTAAGCTTGTCATCAGGGAGAAGGCCGTTGGCTTCATCCAAGAGAAAATCTCTGCGGATGAATTTTTTGAATCCCCAGTCTTTGCCTTGCACAAACCTATATGCCCGTTGACTCTCTGAGGTAAAGAAAAAAACCAAAAAAGTCATATTTAGGGTTACGCAAAAAATAAAAAACAAACAAACAAAAAAACCCAGATCGAATCTACAACTTATCAGTGCATAAAGTTGCTGGAAATGAAAATAAAGAATGGATCCAATAAGAAAGCATTTACCCATAGCTTTGGTTTCCTCTCCCTTGGCATTCAGGATGGAGAATTTGAATTTTGCCCGGACTTCACTCTTTGGACAGCTGACCAGCAACAGGTAAAGTGACAGGTAATCCTTGCTTTCTTCATCCAGCCCTTTTGGGTTTACTCTCAAACACCTGCCCAAAACAGATAAGGGGAAAAATATTGAAATTATCCATTCTCACAGGCTGGAGAAGTGATAGGAGAGAACCAGAACATAAGAATCAAGAGAGGGAGATGTTTAAAAAACAAATAAACAAGCAAACCGACCCAGGCCCCATAACTAGGAAGTTATGATTTAGTAGAATTACTATTTAGGGATCACTTTTCTAGAGCAACCTGAGTCAACTTTTAAAAAGTAAACACCAAAAATATAGGGGCAGTCTAGAATTCAACCATACACCCCGCTTACACCTGCCAATCACTTCCCAAATCACTTTTTCCCTAAAATATTTTAAGAGTCAGGCCATTCTTTTTTTAATTGATTTTAGCAAGAGAGAGAGAATGAGAGAGAAACATTGATTTGTTGCTCCACTTATCCATGCATTCACTGGTTATATTTTAGAGAGAGAGAGAGAGAGAGAGACAGATAGAGAGGGAAAGAGATGAGAAGCATCAACTCATAGTTGCAGCTCTTCAGTTGTTCACTGATTGCTTCTCATATGCGCCTTGATGTGGGGGAAGAGGGAGCTCCAGCCAAGCCAGTGACCCTTTGCTCAAGCCAGTGACCACAGGATCACATCTATGATCTCATGCTCAAGCTGGTGAGCCCGCGCTCAAGCTGGCAACCTCAGGGTTTTGAACCTGGGTCCTCAGCATCTTAGGTCGATGCTCCAGCCACTGCACCAACCCCTGGTAAAAAAGCCACTGGTTGATTCTTTTTTTTTTTTTGAAGCTGGAAACGGGGAGAGACAGTCAGACAGACTCCCGCATGCACCCGACCGGGATCCACCCGGCACGCCCACCAGGGGCGAAGCTCTGCCCACCAGGGGGCGATGCTCTGCCCCTCCGGGGCATCGCTCTGCCGCGACCAGAGCCACTCTAGCAGGAGGGGGGGTTGGAGAAGCAAACAGGCGCTTCTCCTATGTGCCCTGGCCAGGAATCGAACCCGGGTCCCCCGCACGCCAGGCCGACGCTCTACCGCTGAGCCAACCGGCCAGGGCCCACTGGTTGATTCTTATGTGCCCTGACAAGGGATGAAACCTGCAACTTTGGTATACTGGGACAACACTCCCACCGAACAACCTGTCCAGGGCCAAAAGTCAGACTATTCTAATCCTCAATCTCAGGGGAGACAGCACCTAATTTTGTGGAGACTGTGGTAACCCCACGAAATAAAAGGGCCAATGAGCCCTTTAATATCACCTTGGAAGAGAAAAAGTATTCAAGAGAATATGTGAATAGTATCTAATCTTTTACCAATATTTTATAAGTCTGGCAATAATATTATAAAATTATAATAAAGGAGGTAGTACAGAGGAAGTACAGATAAAAGTAAACACCTGCTACACAGGGTATATAGCTCCAAGCTATACAGTCAGATATGCTAATCTATTACCAATGGAGCACAACAAAATTCAGGCAGAATTTAATAGGTTCAACTGAGTTAAGTGCTAAATGTCAGTTGAACTGCATGTGGTTCAGACACTGCCTCAACCAGACAGGCCATATGTACCCTTAGGCCTCGCCAGTGTTCCAACACCTCTCTCAAACAGGTGGCCTAATCCAGTGCCTCTCTAGGGAGTGCATATGCCACTTACATCACTATACATTGTGTTCAAGTTGTAGGTTTCAATAAAATACCTAAGAATAAGCATTCTCTCTCAGCTTCTAGTAGGGCACTGCTTACTGTACATAGACAACAAATACTAAATGGGGACCTATTTAACTTTTCAGTGGATTATCAGGTTAAAACTGGTGGTTCACAGACATGTGGTCTGGTCTTTTTTTTTTTTTTTTTTTGTATTTTTTCTGAGGTTGGAAATGGGGAGGCAGTCAGACAGACTCCCGCATGCGCCCTACCCAGATCCACCCGGCATGCCACCAGGGGGCGATGCTCTGCCCATCTGGGGCATTGCTCTGTTGCACCCAGAACCATCCTAGTGCCTGAGGAAGAGGCCACAGAGCTATCCTCAGCGCCCGGGCCATCTTTGCTCCAATGGAGCCTCAGCTGCGGGAGGGGAAGAGAGAGAGAGAAAGGAGAGGGGGAGGGGTGGAGAAGCAGATGGGCGCTTCTCCTGTGTGCCCTGGCCAGGAATCGAACCCGGGACTCCTGCACGCCAGGCCGACGCTCTACCACTGAGCCAACCGGCCAGGGCCGTGGTCTGGTCTTTGATGTGAGCACATGATTATCTATTGAACTGCCTACTCCTCCAGAGGACACAGGGTATAGATGGGACTGACCCCGCTCAGACTGTATTCCCTTTGCCACAGGGACTGAAGGAACCCAGACCTAAACTGATCAGTACAAGCGTGCCATATTCTTGGCCACAACAGTCAGTTCAGAGGAAATTCAAAGGCTTCTGTTGGATGGTAGTGCAATGCGCCCATTACTAACACCAGGCATCCTTCAACCACAAGGGAAATTAGACTTGAGATCTCCAAGTGTGGAGAGCAGGGCAGGACAGGGCAGAGCAGAGAGAGATGGGGTCCTTAATCTAACCACTGTGCTGCTGGATCAAACTAAGCTCCAAAACCATCCTACCTGGGCATTCCAGTTATATAAGCAAATAAATCTCCTTTATTTGTTTAAAAACAGGCAATTTAAAAGTCAAGAGATTGTATGTTAAAATCTAGATGTCTTGCTTTCCTTGAATAACCAGAAAATCTGGCAATGGTCCGCCCGTGTTCACACGTAGCTACAGTCAGCTGGATCTCAGTACCCACCACCCCTTTGAGAAGGGGCTCGCTAGTTTGCCTAGTACACAGTCTACACTTACACTAGATCAGAACATCGTTTACCACACTGGCTCTCTATACTCATTTACATTACCCTACAGCCATTTGAGTTTGCAGATCCCTGATATACTTATTACATTAATTCAACAATTATATAGCAAGCACCTATACATGCCAGGTAGTGTCCTAGGCACTGGGGGGATATATTAAGTACAAAGTCCCTGTCTGCTAAGGATCTTATATTCTAGTCAGTCTCTCCATAAAACCAAGCAAAACAGGAAACTTTTAGAAAAATTTTTACAGCTAAATGTATTCTTCCTCACCATTTCAGTTTATCATTGGCTCCTGATGAAAAGGTTGAACTTTTAATGACTTCACCCATCTCCTCCCGGCAAAAGCTAAAGTTATTGATGGTCCACATGTAGGAGAATTTCACTACCTTGATCTGTTGATAGAAAACCAGGAAGCAATTAAATAGGAAGGGGGCAACCTAAAAAACAGGCTGAAGATCAGATTATCGTTTCCCTCCCCCCTCCCTCTGCGTGACCCCCAGAGGAAGACAGCTGTGTGGCCAGCATGGAGGCTCAGCCACAGTCTCACCGCAGGTCCCTCATCACGTTTTAACAAATCTCACAGTGACCAACTGCTCCATAACTTTTCTCAGCTCCTGAGAAATACTGAATGGAGACTGAGAAAAACCTAGACAGGGTTAGGAATGCAGACGATACAGCCACACCTAAAATGAGCGTCTGCTCAGAGCAGTGTTGACAATTGAGATGTTGATGCTGCTACCAGGGGTCGCAAATCTCAAACCTAGTTTCCTTTTGAGTTGCCCAACTGAGGAACACACTTCCATCCAGGAGGATGTAAGTGGGTCTAGTTTCAAAGATTGCTCCCTTCCAAACTCCAGTGAAATCCACTGGCCTAGGGCATTCAAATTCCAGGTGAGAAGCAAGGAATGAGCAGCTGACAAGCACCTTATCTGTCCGCTATTTGGCAGTTATGTTCCAGAGAAAGCAGGAAACCTAATGTAGAGAAAAAAATCTCATTCCTTTCAGCCACCAAATCCTCCCAAGACTCCAGATTCACAGAGTGAAAACATGAACTTACTTGTGTGTAGCACCAACTCTCAGCTACAGGGCCACTTGACATTTCTGCCGGAGGCGGAGGACTTGGAACCCTTGACATCGCCAGTTTGAAGGTTAAGCGAGATTTCCAAAATCAGGGGACAAAGATTTCTGTTTTCTTTTCACCCTAGCCAATCCAAGAAACAAGAGGATGTTTTACATTAATGGCATACCATCCTACTATTTTTGTTTGACTTTCCAGAGACTGGAAACTTGTCTCCTGCCTAGAATTCTCTATCCATATCGTTCAAATGGCTGCTTAGCATTCCGATCTCAAATTTACATGTTAACCTTGGAGAAAATCACCTAATCGAATCTAGTCTCCTAGTCACAATTGTATCACCCTATTTTAATCCTCTGCACAATACTTAATGTTCTCATACCAAAATGAATTTACTCAAAGGGCATATAAAATATATCTATGAAAAGGCTGCCTGAAGAGGAGACAGCACAGTGAACACCATACAACTCTTGTCACTGGCTCTTTCACTTGGGACACAAATACCCTACTCCTGAAGGAAAAGGACCTCGTTACCCCTCTAGCTACTGTCTCATCTTCTCTCACACTTCAGTACAAACTAAGGAAGAGCAGGCTTCTATTCCTCAACCCACTGCTAGCTGCTCTCTTGAAGAGCAACTTGATCCCTTCAGACGTGTTCCTTTCTCTGCAGCATTAGAGATCAGCCCCACGTATACCCCATCACTGTTCAGTTTTTCAGATTCTTCTCCTTACTCTTGCCCTGTTTTCTGATCATTCTTCAATCTCTTGTTGGATTCTCTTCCTTCACTATTATTCCCCATAGTTAAAGCCTCATTTTCTCAATCTACATTCTCTTTCATGACAATTTTATCAACCCCAACAGTGTCAAATTTCTGCCTTTAAACATGTATCTCTCCCACATCTTTCTCTCTCTCTCTCTCTTTTTTTTTTCTTTGTATTTTTCTGAAGCTGGAAACGGGGAGAGACAGTCAGACAGACTCCCGGATGCGCCGGACCGGAATCCACCCGGCACGCCCACCAGGGGTGACGCTCTGCCCACCAGGGGGGGAATCGAACCCGGGTCCCCCGCACGCCAGGCCGACGCTCTACCGCTGAGCCAACCGGCCAGGGCCTCCCACATCTCTCTTTGAGCTCTCTCATGAGCCTCAGACCATTTTCAAATATCTGCTACACAAAATTCTCCCCTCCAAGTCCTTTCTAAACACAAAGCCATTAAAAAAATTGGTGAATTCGGTTACAACTTTTTTTTTTTTTTTTAATTTTGCATCTTTGGAAGGTTTTTTTTTTTTTTTTTTACAGAGGCAGAGATAGACAGGGACAGACAAGAACGAAGAGAGATGAGAAGCATCAATCATCAGTTTCTCGTTGCGCGTTGCGACTTCTTAGTTGTTCATTGATTGCTTTCTCACATGTGCCTTGACCGCGGGCCTTCAGCAGACCGAGTAACCCCCTGCTGGAGCCAGCAACCTTGGGTCTAAGCTGGTGAGCTCTTTGCTCAAGCCAGATGAGCCCGCGCTCAAGCTGGTGACCTCGGGGTCTCGAACCTGGGTCCTTCCGCATCCCAGTCCGATGCTCTATCCACTGCGCCACCACCTGGTCAGGCCGGTTACAACTTTTTTTTTTTTTTTTTTTTAAATTATTTTATTTTATTTATTCATTTTAGAGAGGAGAGAGAGAGAGAGAGAGAGAGAGAGAGAGAGGGAGGAGGAGCTGGAAGCATCAACTCCCATATGTGCCTTGACCAGGCAAGCCCAGGGTTTCGAACCGGCGACCTCAGCATTTCCAGGTCGACGCTTTACCCACTGCGCCACTACAGGTCAGGCACAACTTTTTAAGTACAATAAACAAAAGCCAAACTGAAGCCTGCAATGCATGACAAAGAATAACTTCATTGATAAATTGATAAACTGTTTGTACAAAATCATTAAGAAAAAGGCCAGCTGCCCTGGCCGGTTGGCTCAGCGGTAGAGCGTCGGCCTAGCGTGCGGAGGACCCGGGTTCGATTCCCGGCCAGGGCACACAGGAGAAGCGCCCATTTGCTTCTCCACCCCTCCGCCGCGCTTTCCTCTCTGTCTCTCTCTTCCCCTCCCGCAGCCAAGGCTCCATTGGAGCAGAGATGGCCCGGGCGCTGGGCATGGCTCTGTGGCCTCTGCCTCAGGCGCTAGAGTGGCTCTGGTCGCAATATGGCGACACCCAGGATGGGCAGAGCATCGCCCCCTGGGGGGCAGAGCACCGCCCCTGGTGGGCGTGCTGGGTGGATCCCGGTCGGGCGCATGCGGGAGTCTGTCTGACTGTCTCTCCCTGTTTCCAGCTTCAGAAAAATGAAAAAAAAAAAAAAAAATGAAAAAAAAAAAAAAAAAAAATGAAAAAGGCCAGCTAACCTACAGAGATACTGTTCACAAAAAAAGAAAGTAAAATTGTTCTAAAACATTTTACACCTATCAAAGCTACAGAAAAAAACTAAAAATCAACCCAACCAAGTATGGGGATATAGGAACTCTCATACACTGCATATTTTGGATGGGAATTTGGCCATATCTAGTAAACTTGAGTGTGTGTGTAGTACACTAAGACTCAGCATTCTACTGTTAACTAGTATTACACTAGAATAGTGGTTCTCAGATTTTATCATGCAGCAGGGTCACCTGATAAATAGGTTGCTGAGCCCCACCCTCACAGTTTCTGATTCAGAGGTTTGGAATGGGCCTGAGAATTTGTATTTCTAACAAAGATCCCAGGTGATCCTGATGTGCTGGCCCTGGAACCACATTTGGAGGACCACTGCCCTAGAGAACCTGCACACAGACATAAGAAGACACAGACAAGGGTGTTCAACAAAACTAGAATCAAACTAAAAATCCATTCGAAGGAGAAGATAACTAAATTGGGTTATTTCTGTATAACAGAAAACTATATTTTAAATTTTAAATTAATTAACTAGGTTTATAGAACCATGGAGAGGAGCTTAAGCACAACATTAATAAAAAAATCAACATTTGCAATGTTATGTGTAATACATTATTTATACAAATTTAAGGTTATATATTATTCCAGTTCAATCCCTGGTCAGGGCACATACAGGAACAGCTCAATGTTCCTCTCTCCCCCTGCCTCAGAAAGAGAGAAGAGAAAAAAAGAAAAAAGAAAGAAAGAAAACAGAAGAAAAAAGAAAGAAAACAGATTATCTATTATTTTCAGATATATGCATGCAGTAGAAGTAAAAAAATTGACAAGCTATGCATCAGATTCATGATGGGAGAGCAAGGGAGAAGAATGAGGCTGGGAAAATAGCATAAGATATTTCAAGTTGACCTCTCATACTTCTCTCAAAATAAGGATGATTAAGGCGAATATGACAGTACAAATGTCTGCTAGGTTTGGGATGATAATTACTTGATTGTGTACTATTATTTGTACTGTCCTACTTTATTTTTTTAAATATATTGTATTAACTGTAGGAATAAGGTAAGGATGTGTTCTATTATATCACACACTGTCTGGTTTATAATACCCAAGGGAGAAATTCCCTTCCTGAATACCAGTTTGTTTTCACCTATGGACAGACAATATGAATCTTACCATGCTGCCCTCTCTGCTTTGCTACTAAGAAGCCCTGAGCCAAATTTGTGACCCATCTCTTGAAAGTATAGGTTATTCTATATATGCTATATTCTATACAGGTTCAAATGCTTGTTCTATAATAGCTTTATTATTTATTTAATGTTGTTATTCCCTTTGCCATAATTTCTTTAACTGATTACTTTTTTTTTTTTTTAACAGAGACAGAGAGAGAGTCAGAGAGAGGGACAGATAGGGACACACAGACAGGAACAGAGAGAGATGAGAAGCATCAATCATCAGTTTTTCATGGCGACACCTTAGTTGTTCATTGATTGCTTTCTCATATGTGCCTTGACCATGAGCCTTCAGCAGACCGAGGAACCCCTGGCTAGAGCCAGGGACTTTGGGTCCAAGCTGGTGAGCTTTGCTCAAACCAGATGAGCCCACGCTCATGCTGGCGACCTCGGGGTCTCAAACCTGGGTCCTTCCACATCCCAGTCCGATGCTCTATCCACTGCGCCACCGCCACCGCCTGGTCAGGCTGATTACTCTTTTTTAATATGTTAAGTATTTTTAGAAACTGCCTCAAATCATTTGGAAAAAAGTATAAATGAGTAACAAAAAAAAAATCACTCAACTCATACACAGTCACAACCACTTATATAATAATCACGGAGGGTGAGTAATAAGATTTAGTTGCACCCTTACACAGTAATACCATTGGTATTACCCGAGTCCCTGTTGGTTTTAAACACCACTCTACAGGCATTTACAAATAAGGCAACCCATGTAATCACAGATGGAGTTATAACTATATTACATATGGTGTGCTATGTCATGTTAAGCTAACAAACTAAGCACTGCTTTGGTATTTGAGCCTCCCTGGTTCGGGCAATCCATGATCCATGATGGCATCAAGAAAAGAGCCCAAATGCTACATGGAATCACCTATGATCCAGGTAAGCTTACACTTGATGGAAAATGCATTCTCAGTGAACTGTTTATCTAGAAATGAGTAAATTCACCTTACACAATTTTACTTACCCCAGTTACATTACTGCCACTAGAGGCCAGAATGAAATTTCAAAATGCTTACTTAAAACTATCTTTGGGGCAGATTGGCAATGAAAATGTGAATTTTACATGTTAGTTAAAAGCATAAAATTTGGCTCTGGAGGTGTGGGGTGCAGGCTCAGCTCTATACTTACTGAGTGATCATAAAATACTAATATGAGTTTATTTTGAACATTAAAAAATACCTCAAATTTACCTAACCATTAACAATTTTAGGTATTCTCTAAACTCTAAGAAAAGGATACATTTAAAAACCAGTTTATTTTAATGGCTTAATTGTCGTTACAGAACCATGGTCCATTATTACAACCAGAAAAAAACACTACTTTAGTTTTGGCCATTTTTCTTCTTTTTTGCTTCTCACTCATTTTTTTAGCCAAGTCTTTTTTATTCTTTTTGAAAATAATACCACCTTTCTTCCAATTTTAAAAAAATGTCCAACCCAGCAACTAAGAACTGGAGAATTAGCCTTAGACTCTGAAAAGCTTTAACCACAAAACCTGCTGAGAGGGAAATAGACTAGGATAGCACAAGTCTAATTAATTTCACTCGTAGCGGGCACCAGGAGCAAAGTGTTCATCAGCAAAGTAGCCTGGTGTTACATGAACTCTCTAGCACTTCATGCCAACTGCTGCAGATACCCAGCAGAAAAACAATTTTAGAAAAGAGAAGGTCTGTTTGAGGGTCATGGTTTGAGAATCTTTGTAGGAGACAACTAGACCAAAATATATTGTTCCCGACTCCAAACAAGTTAAGACAAACTATCCAAGTTCTCAAATAAATTTATTCTCCAAAGCTTAGCAAACTTCCCAGTACACTGACAATTCTGCAGCTGAACATATGTGTTATATACCACCACTTATTTTCCTGGCATTCTATTAAACCCTGACCTGGGAGGTTACACCTCTTCTGAGTCACACCAAGAAATATACTTAAAATACCTGTCGACTTTAATACTGCTCAAATTCCAATGAAGGTAATATCAGTTAGCAACTAATAACAATCTTCCTAGCAGGTATTATGAACACACAGATAATGCTTTCAATCAAACCTACACAGTGCACTGTTCTTCTGCCTTCTTTTACACTTATGAAAACTTCTGGTGCCTCTAGTAGACTTTAGGTTCCTTAAAAGGAACTTCCACCATTCTTTGTATCCCCTGTACCACCTAGCACAGCCTGTCTGGAACAAGGCATTCAGCAAATAAATATACTTGGATGACTGAAACATTTATCAAGTTGCATTCAAGTTCATTAACTTCTGTTTGTTTCTTTCACGTATCTCTAAAAGAGCTCTTTGAACAGTGCTGAGTATATTAGATGCAATGTAATGAAAATCATGAAATTGTTCTTTTGGATGAGTTATAAACAAAGCCAAAAACTCCTAGCCTGGCACTCTCAAGTTTCAGCCTTGGTAAAAGTGAGGGTTTCATCCAGTATTAATTATACCTTCATTCTACATGGGGAGAAAGGCTGGTTATATTTTCTTTCATTTTGAAAACACAAATCAGTAATTTGAACTCAACTCTTACATAATCAGAACTCTTTCAGGATAGAAGATGAATTCCCTATACAACAGGGGGAAGTGGTGTAACAGTTTAACCTGTAAGTGTACGCAGAGCTAGGCTAATAAACACTGAAAAGTGTTACATAGACAATTTATGCAGTTATTTTTTATCTTTCATTTATTCTCTATAAGCATTCATCCATCTTTGACCTAATTCAGTCACCCAGAGAATTGTTTTAAAAACCAACAACTAACACAGGCATATCACACACATGACATCTACGAGTTAGCCTTATATCCACTGGCCTTAAAATTACAGGAATAAGATTGTAGAAATATGTTGAGCCATGTAATTGTTCTGTAGGCCAAAAATAGCCAAATATCAGCAATTTCAAGTGGTTCAAATAATACACAAACATGCCTAAGCTAGATGGCTGGGAGTATAGCTTCTTGCCAAAGAATGGTTTGTTAGGGACTTTTTAGAAGCCTATCACTTTTTTTTCTTTTGGTTTAAAGACTTGTACAGTTTCCAAGTAAGGAAAAATCCCAATGTCATAACTATTTTAAACCTGAGAGACGTCTGCATTTTCCAAAACAGAAGAAGCAAAAAGACTGCTGACAATTAAGAGAGGGAGGGAAATAAACTATAGAAAGACTTGGGTATATTCATTTTTGACAAACTGATGTAACTTCAAAGGAGCCTTTGTGTTTCTTCTGTTACAGTGTCTTTAATTATATATAGCCCAGGAGGTAATAACCTCTCATTACTCCAAGGACAGATTATTATAGGTCATACTGACTTTCTCTGCTGCAAGTTTTGAATAACTTTTGAATATCTGTTATGTGTAAACGTTCTGCAGTTCAATCTAGTCTAACCAAATACTAAATGTACTTTTTTAAAATTTAGAGATACTTCTTAAAATAAAACTAAGAGCAATCAAAGAGAGACCTCAATCAGCAAAGGAAAGATTAGTTTCTCTTATGTCCCTTATCAGATTCATGCTTTATAAAGTTTATAAGTTAAAGATAATTGCTTTTTAAAAATTGAGATATAACTTGACAAATAATATTGTATTTGTTTTTAATTCTTTAAGAGAGGTATTTAATATTAAGTGAATCTAAAAGATCAATAAGAAAAATGGGCAAAGAACAGCCAATAGTTTACAGAATGTAAAAACAATGGCTCTTAAATATGTGAAAATATGTTCAACTCTCATTCATATGATAATTGCAAATTAAACCGCACACTGAGCCTGACCTGTGGTGGCGCAGTGGATAAAACGTCGCCCTGGAAATGCTGAGGTCGCCGGTTCAAAACCCTGGGCTTGCCTGGTCAAGGCACATATGGGAGTTGATGCTTCCAGCTCCTCCCCCCTTCTCTCTCTCTGTCTCTTCTCTCTCTCTGTCTCTCTCTCTCTCTCTCTCTGTCTCTCCCTCTCCTCTCTAAAAAATGAATAAAAAATTTAAAAAATACCCAGTTCACAGTTGTACACCCATTAAAAAAATTATAAAAAAAAACAAACAAAAAAAAAACCGCACACTGATTCACCCAGTGACTTGGCAAAGATCAATGTTTGATAATTGATCAGGGTAAGAACATTTCTGATTAGAGCATAAGTTGTTACAATCTCCATGAAGGGAAATATAGGTCAGAACAAATAAGAAATGCATATATCCTTTGACCCAGCAATTAGACTTCTATACATTTACCTTAATGATATATTTAACATGACAAATAGGAAGTGTTTATCACTATAACGTTATTTGTAATCACAAAACAAAAAAAGTCCATCAACAGAGGTTTGACTAAATTATGCAACAGAGGATTGATAATGCAATAAGGATCTGTTAAAAAAAAAAGGAACTAGCAAGCTCTTGCTATTTAAAGAGGCAAAAATATTTGTTTTAATATATATATTAAAGATATATATGTATATATCTGTAAAGCTAGGGACACTGGTTCCTTTCAAGGAAGGAAAATGTGTACTTGCTGGGGAAGGAGGAAAATGTCCATTGTATTCCCTTTCGTACTTTCTGAATTTTGAACTATGTGACTATAATACCTTTTCTAATACTACATTAAAAATTTTTTTTAAAGAATTAGCAGCATTTACAAATACTTTTTCAAAGTTTTGAGATGGCTTATAAATCAGACTCTTGTGAGAGGCAAGACAGGAATCTTCAGAGGCTTCCCCACTATCCAAATGCAATCCACCTTCTGTCATGACGGCCAGGACCTCAGTGCACCTCCCTGACCTCACCTAACACTTACCCTTCTCAGTCACCATATTTCAGCCACTTGCAACTTGAATTCTATTTGGTGAACTCATCAGGCTCTTTTCTCCACCTGGAAAGCGCTTTCTTTTCTCAGTTCTTTTCATACCTGGCTCTGTCTTAGCATTTAGATAGCCTATCAAATGCAGTATCCTCAGAGAGGTCCTCCCTGACCACCCGAGCTGAAGCCCACTGCTAGCCCATCCCTTTCATCATGTTATCCTATGTTATTTTCTTCTTTATTACCACCATCTGAAATTAGTGTGCTTCAATTTTCTTACTTGTCTATTGTCTTCCCCATTAGAAATTAAGCTCAAAACGAGAAGAGCTTCCCTCTGTGCCTTATGGTATTAACAGGCACTCAATAAATATTTGTTCAGTGAAATTCTTGTTGAATAACTAGACTCACTGTCTTTTGGGATCATATTTTTTTCTTAATGAGCTTTAGTTAAAATGTTAACATCTGGGAGCTGCTGAATGAGTAACAGCATAGGAACCCAGTCATACTTTTAAAACATAGAACATTAAAAAAATAAAATCATTAGTTCATCTCACTCCAATTTTTTTTATTTTATTTATTCATTTTAGAGAGGTGAGAGAAAGGGAGAGAGACAGAGAGGGAGACACTGGAAGCATTAACTCCCATATGTGCCTTGACCAGGCAAACCCAGGGTTTCGAACCGGCGACCTCAGCATTTCCAGGTTGATGCTTTATTCACTGCGCCACCACAGGTCAGGCCCGATGTTTTATTTTTATTTATTTTTATTTATTTTTATTTTTTTATTTTTTTCTGTATTTTTCTTGAAGCCGGAAACGGGGAGAGACAGTCAGACAGACTCCTGCATGTGCCCGTCCGGGATCCACCCGGCACGCCCACCAGGGGGCGACGCTCTGCCCACCAGGGGGCGATGCTCTGCCCCTCCGGGGCATCGCTCCATTGCGACCAGAGCCACTCCAGCGCCTGGGGCAGAGGCCGCGGAGCCATCCCCAGCGCCCAGGCCATCTTTGCTCCAGTGGAGCCTCGGCTGCGGGAGGGGAAGAGAGAGACAGAGAGGAAGGAGAGGGGGAGGGGTGGAGAAGCAGATGGGCTCCTCTCCTGTGTGCCCTGGCCGGGAATCGAACCCGGGACCTCTGCACGCCAGGCTGACGCTCTACCACTGAGCCAACCGGCCAGGGCCCATCTCACTCCAATTTTAAAGAGTTCATTCAATACATTTCAAAGCTGCACTCTTCTTTGATTAAAAAAAAAAAATCCAAGAAAACTTGGAAGAAAAAGGAAGCCTTCAGGGCTAAATAAAAAGCTCTTGAAGCCACAAGACAACAGTAATAAGCACATTTTCCAGAATAAGTCAATCCTGGTCACAGAATGTACCAGCGCATCAGTTGTTGGGAATTCAGGCTAGACCTCTAAGTTATTTCAAATTAAATTCTACATAATAAAATTCCAAGATATTGATAAGTGAGGCAGATCCTTAGCATTTACCTAGATTTGACCTCTAATTTTCATACTATCTGACACAGGATTTGATTCCCTTAAAATTGACATGTACAGATAATTAACATGAAATATATACAAGTGTAAACATGTATATACATAAATATAAATAAATACAAGTATATAATATATAGATATATCTTTAAAACACATCTAGACATATAACTAAAGTTTTTCTATACCAGGCTAAGATGTAGACTGTATTTTCAGTCACGGCCAAATCTAGTCTAATTAAGAGTTGAGTTGTTCTTGCAACTGCTGTACATAGGAAAACTCGGAAATAAGTACAGTATTATGCATGTATGTCAGTACCTTTAAGATCGTCTCAGTTTACAGAGAGCTCTTAGGCAGGCATAGATTCTAAAATAATTGTGAGGATTAGATAGCTTTCATACATGGAATGGTTATTTTCCCTTCTTCTCCAGAATCTAAGTGTTATAAAATAGAATTGTAGCCTGACTTGTGGTGGCGCAGTGGGATAAGGCGTCAACCTGGAACCCTGAGATTGCCGGTTCGAAACCCTGGGCTTACCTGGTCAAGGCACATATGGGAGTTGATGCTTCCTGCTCCTCCCCTTTCTCTCTCTCTCTCTCTCTCTCTCTCTCTCCTCTCTCTAAAAATCAATAAATAAAATATTTAAATAAAATAAAATAAAATAGAATTGTAAAGAACAGCCTGGCTAGTAAGGCTCATCCGGACCAAATCAACATGAAGAAGAAGGTACATGAAAGACTCTCAAGTCATGGAAAGCAGTGGGATAACCAACAGAATACTCTCCCGACTCCCATACCTCAGTGTGTGCTTGCTGTTTACAGTCTCACTGCCCTTTTCTAGGAGTTATAAATAACTACAAAGTGTCCTTGTTCCCAAGGAGACCTAAGCAGCCAGCTCAAAGGTTAAAATATGGAATACGTCTCACTTTGGATGCAACTTTTCCAGGTAGCAAAATAATCAAAGAGCAGAAAAATTTATTGCCAATTTAAGTTAAGGGTTGGGAAACCATTCCCTCCACTGAAAACTGTCCATTATGTAAGAGTTGTTCACAAAGACCTATTCCCATGACTCCCTACCCCAAATATGTCCAGGGGAATGCAATGCACGCTCTGCGCCAAATGCAGAGGTCTCTCCTGGAAAGCGGCGGCAGATGCCAGCTAACAGCCTTGGAGGACTGCATCTCCTTAGACCTTAAAAAGACTTTCTGAGTTTTGCCTTTTCATTTAGACACTAATGTCTACTGAGCTAAACCTGATCTACAAACAACATTGTAAGAAAAAATGTCAGTCTCCACTTGGTTGGAAAATACAGCAGAATAAACCAGGGCTGCAATGACCACAGATTTCACAAGACCTGGGTTAACACCACCAGGTGATGTGCTGCCCTGGTTAATTACAGACACTGCTGGGAAAGAGAAAAACTCCTCCAACTGCTTTAAAAAAAAAGGCAGATGGGTTCATTAGATTAAGCTTCTCCACACATCACTTTCAAAATCCATCATTTGGGAGATGTCTGAAAAGAACCACATGAATCCAAATCAGCAAACAAACCTGATTACAAAGGAGCTATTTCACTTCAAAGTGGATCTCAGCTCCAAAGGAAAACACCTTTACAAATGAATTTAGATAGGCAAAACCAAACAATCAGCAACTTCTCCCTTTTCTCAAATTATAATAATGTGTTGATTCCACTGAATGGCTTGGGCAAAAATCTCTAAGGCCACAAAGAGCAAATTCAGAAAAGATGAAGATTTTAACACATCCCACATGTTATCAAAGATTTCTCCTCTAGGTTGAGAAAATTTTATTCTTAAACAAGAGCTGGAACAGAATTTTTAAAAAGAAAGGGGGGTGGGAAGGGGAAAGAAGGGATGGAGAGAGGGGAGAAGGGAGAGGAGAGAAGAGGATGGGGAGGGGAAGGGGAGGCGAGGGGAAGAGAGAAGAGGGGAGGGGAAGACAGAAGAGGGGAGGGAGGGCAAAGAGGGGGAAGAGGGTGAAGAGAGGGCAGAGGGGGAGAAAGTGGAGAGGGGGAGGGGAGAGGGGAGAGAGGGGAGAGGGGGAGAGAGGAAACCGAGGGAGAAGAAACTGGAGAGGGGAGATAGGGGAGAAGAGAGTTTTGGAGAAGGTTGGGGGGGGGGTGTAGAAATCCTATGGCTAAGAATATGTTTTTTTTATATATAATTATATTCCCAAAGTTGTTTTGAGATTTAAGGGGATTTTTTTCACCCTTTCCTTCCTCTATGAAGAACCTTATAAAATAATACAAATAGTAAACAGATGAAAGGCTTGGCCCTAACACAATTTCAGCATGTCCAACCTACAAGGAATTCAAAAGCAAGAGTCATTTCACAAAACATATCGGGAGAGGTTACATTAACCCCACAGGGTCCTATGGCCTTTACAGAAGCCAAAGTCAGCATGCGGTTCTCTTTGGCCATCTATACTTTAACAAAGCCACTTAAAAATATTTATTGTTAACAAAATTTGGCTACAAAAAGGGCCCAAGTGATGCATATCAAAGAAGAAAGTTTAAATTGGTCTTAAGGCATACAACATAGAATAAGTTCACTAACTTAGAAGCTGGGAAGGCCCACCAGCTCCAGAGGATTTGGTGTTATTTACCACATGGGCAACCAATTCTTGTCAGCTTTAACTACTGTAATACTAACTAGCTTAAAAAAATTTTTTTAAGTACAGAATTCAGTATTTTCTTGAGATACTTCTCTATGAGAGACACCTAGGCCTCCACATATGAGAGATGGAGGCATCTGTATGCTTCGTCTTCTCCTTAACTATGGTCTTAACTGAAGAAATCTGATGACTGCTTACATGACCCATGCTCCTTGCCTAGCAAGTATGGGCAGGAAATAAATTCTCTCTTCTTCTAAAGTTATTAAAATAAGCCAATTTCTATGTAAATGGTAAGGTTCTAACTAAATTAGATGGAACAAAGGACAAACAGGAAGTTCTCAGCTTTAAATGTTCATTCCAAAAATCATAACACAAGGAAAAAGTCATACCACCCAGACAGAAAAAACAAGGAAGAATTAGACAGAAAGTCTTTTTTTTTTTCTTTCTGAATTTGGAAACGGGGAGGCATTCAGACAGACTCACTCATGCACCCGACCAGGATCCACCCAGCATGCCCACCAAGGGGTGATGCTCTGCCCATCTGGGGCGTTGCTCTGTTGCAACCAGAGCCATTCTAGCGCCTGAGGCAGAGGCCATAGAGCAATCCTCAGCGCCCAGGCCAACTTTGCTCCAATGGAGCCTTGGCTGTGGGAGGAGAAGAGAGAGACAGAGAGGAAGGAAAGGGGGAGGGGTGGAGAAGCAGATGGACGCTTCTCCTGTGTGCTCTGGCTGGGAATTGAACCCAGGACTCCTGCACACCAGGCCAACACTTTACCACTGAGCCAACTGGCCAGGGCCCAGAAAGTCTGTCTTAGAATTTCCTGGCTCACAATGATCCGTGTCAGAATTTAGAAGATTAACGTGCAATAACACTTATTTTACCTACTAAGACACTGGAAAAACATACATAAGCATTAACGCAAGACTCATACCAAAATAAAAATTTTAAAATACTAGCCAGAATAGTAGAAAGATTTTTTAGAGTTACCCACAGAGAGATGGGCTCTAAGGACATACACTAAGGCAGTCTGTTCAAAATCAAACTCCTTTTATGGAGGAAAATGAAGCCCACAAATTTTGTTTCAAGGTATCCCCTTTCCTAAACTGCAATTCTAACCTCCGTGAAGATCTTCTCTAGGGAGAAAAATAATCTTACACTAAGGTCTCAAAATCATGTATTATCAACTGTTGATTAAAAATTTAAATCCAAATATATTTTCTCCCCTCCACCATCAGTATAAAGCCTAATCCTATCCATACATAATAGTCACCAGAGAAGATCTGAGTAAGTAACTCTGGTTTACTCCAGGGAAGAACATTCAGAATAAAACTTCTTTATTTTTTTATAAGCTAAGGCACTTATAAAAATGTTTCTTTCAGTTTGTTATGCTCATTATTTTTTTTTAAAATACCGCTTTACATGTTTATCTTATGACTTCCAACTTTACAGACCATTTGCACTAAAATGAAACAGTAGATCAGGGGTCCCCAAACTACGGCCGGCCCACGGGCTGCATGCGGCCCCCTGAGGCCATTTATCCGGCCCCCACCGCACTCCGGAAGGGGCACCTCTTTCATTGGTGGTCAGTGAGAGGAGCATAGTTCCCATTGAAATACTGGTCAGTTTGTTTGTTGTTGAGTTTTATGAGTTCTTTGTAAATTTTGGATATTAGGCCCTTATCTGAGCTGT
The DNA here is from genome assembly GCF_036850765.1 of Saccopteryx bilineata. Taxonomy (NCBI): domain Eukaryota; kingdom Metazoa; phylum Chordata; class Mammalia; order Chiroptera; family Emballonuridae; genus Saccopteryx; species Saccopteryx bilineata. Next base: position 378,211,955 of record NC_089491.1, read on the forward strand.
TGTTTGAAAATATCATTTCCCATTTCGTTGGCTGTCTGTTTATTTTGATATCAGTTTCTCTTGCTGAGCAAAAACTTTTTATTCTGATGTAGTCCCATTCATTTATCTTTGCCTTCACTTCTCTTGCCATTGGAGTCAAGTTCATAAAATGTTCTTTAAAACCCAGGTCCATGATTTTAGTACCTATGTCTTCTTCTATGTACTTTATTGTTTCAGGTCTTATATTTAGGTCTTTGATCCATTTTGAATTAATTTTAGTACACGGGGACAGGCTATAGTCGAGTTTCATTCTTTTGCATGTGGCTTTCCAGTTTTCCCAACACCATTTGTTGAAGAGGCTTTCTTTTCTCCATTGTGTGTTGTTGGCCCCTTTATCAAAGATTATTTGACCATATATATGTGGTTTTATTTCTGGGCTTTCTATTCTGTTCCATTGGTCTGAGTGTCTATTTTTCTGCCAATACCATGCTGTTTTGATTATCGTGGCCCTATAATATAGTTTAAAGTCAGGTATTGTAATGCCTCCAGCTTCATTCTTTTAAAAAATGGGAAGAGGACATGAACAGACACTTCTCCCAGGAAGAGATACAAATGCCCAACAGATATATGAAAAGATGCTCAGCTTCATTAGTTATTAGAGAAATGCAAATCAAAACTACAATGAGATACCACCTCACCCCTGTTAGATTAGCTATTATCAACAAGACAGGTAATAGCAAATGTTGGAGAGGCTGTGGAGAAAAAGGAACCCTCATTCACTGTTGGTGGGACTGTAAAGTAGTACAACCATTATGGAGGAAAGTATGGTGGTTCCTCAAAAAACTGCAAATAGAACTACCTTATGACCCAGCAATCCCTCTACTGGGAATATACCCCAAAACCTCAGAAACATTGATACGTGAAGACACATGTAGCCCCATGTTCATTGCAGCACTGTTCACAGTGGCCAAGACATGGAAACAACCAAAAAGCCCTTCAATAGAAGACTGGATAAAGAAGATGTGGCACATATACACTATGGAATACTACTCAGCCATAAGAAATGATGACATCAGATCATTTAAAGCAAAATGGTGGGATCTTGATAACATTATAAGGAGTGAAATAAGTAAATCAGAAAAAAACAAGAACTACATGATTCCATACATTGGTGGAACATAAAAATGAGACTAAGAGACATGGACAAGAGTGTGGTGGTTACCAGGAGTGGGGGGAGGGAGGACATGGGAGGGAGGGAGGGAGAGAGTTAGGGGGAGGGGGAGGGGCACAGAGAACTAAATAGAGGGTGGCGGAGGACAATCTGACTTTGGGCGAGGGGTACGCAACATAATTTAATGACAAAATAACCTAGACATGTTTTCTTTGAATATATGTACCCTGATTTATTAATGTCATCCCATTACCATTAATAAAAATTTATTAAAAAAAACAAACAAACAAAAAAAGAAATACTGGTCAGTTTGTTGATTTAAATTTACTTGTTCTTTATTTTAAATATTGTATTTGTTCCCGTTTTGTTTTTTTACTTTAAAATAAGATATGTGCAGTGTGCATAGGGATTTGTTCATAGTTTTTTTATAGTCCGGCCCTCCAATGGTCTGAGGGACAGTGAACTGGCCCCCTGTGTAAAAAGTTTGGGGACCCCTGCAGTAGATTACACTCAAGATGTGCTTTTTAAAGTCATGGTAAATATTTCTATGCATTTCATTGTTTTTTTCCTCATCTTAAACTATATTTAGAATAAAACTATGTAAAAACTCACCAAGTTAAGTCAGTAGGAAGTCTAATTTGTCTTGTCTAACAGGAAATCTGTTGGAAATAGAGATGATGAATCAGACTTAACCAAGTTCTGAACCTCATACAAGTCCTTACTTTGGTTATTCTGAAATGAGAAGATCTTCCAAAAGCAGGTGATACGTTTACTAGTATTTACAAGTCATAGTTACCACTCTTACATCTCTACTCCTGAGTGTTTTTTTTAGTCATCTTTCAAAAAGATACTTAGAAATTAAAAGTAAAAAATTTTGGAAAAACAATTGGCCTATGAATATAGCAGAAAGGAAATACAGGGGCCCCACCTCAACAAGAGGGGAATTCACATTTGCCAGCTACCTCACAAAATACTAGAAGAATTACTATGAAGTTTTAATGTAAAATAACCTTTATAAAAAGTACTCTGTGGCCCTGGCCGGTTGGCTCAGTGGTAGAGCATCGGCCTGGAATGCAGGAGTCCCGGGTTCGATTCCTGGCCAGGGCACACAGAAGCACCCATCTGCTTCTCCACCCTTCCCCCTCTCCCTCCTCTCTGTCTCTCTCTTCCCCTCCCGCAGCCAGGGCTCCATTGGAGCAAAGTTGGCCCAGGCACTGGGGGTGACTCTATGGCCTCTGCTTCAGGTGCTAGAATGGCTCTGGTTGCAATAGAGCAACGCCCCAGATGGGCAGAGCATCGCCCCCTGGTGGGCATGCCGGTGGATCCCGGTCAGGCGCATGCGGGAGTCTGTCTGACTGCCTCCCCTTTCCAACTTCAGAAAAATACACACACACAAAAAAAGTACTCTGTGTCTGACCTGCGGTGGCGCAGTGGATCAAGCGTTGACCTGGAACGCTGAGGTTGCCAGTCCGAAAACCCGGGCTTGCCCGGTCAAGGCACGCAAAAGAAGCAACTCCAAAGCTGTTGTTTCACTCCTCCCCTCCTTTCTTTCTCCTTTCTCTCTCTCTCTCCTCTCTCTAAAATCAATAAAATCTTTTTGCCCTGGCCGGTTGGCTCAGCGGTAGAGCGTCAGCCTAGCGTGCGGAGGTCCCGGGGTTCGATTCCCGGCCAGGGCACACAGGAGAAGCTCCCATTTGCTTCTCCACCCCTCCGCCGCGCTTTCCTCTCTGTCTCTCTCTTCCCCTCCCGCAGCCAAGGCTCCATTGGAGCAGAGATGGCCCGGGCGCTGGGGATGGCTCTGTGGCCTCTGCCTCAGGCGCTAGAGTGGCTCTGGTCGCAATATGGCGACGCCCAGGATGGGCAGAGCATCGCCCCCTGGTGGGCAGAGCATCGCCCCTGGTGGGCGTGCCGGGTGGATCCCGGTCGGGCGCATGCGGGAGTCTGTCTGTCTCTCCCCGTTTCCAGCTTCAGAAAAATGAAAAAATGAAAAAAAATAAAAATAAAAATAAAAAAAATAAAATCTTTTTTAAAAAGTGCTCTGTGGGTCAATTTCACGAAAGCAAGATGCATTTAAACAAAACCATGCATCCTATAATAATAAACAGCTGTCACACCGAGGTTCCTGTTGAAGACTGGTGATAATATTTAGCTAAACACCACAACTACACCACCCTAACAATCGACCAAATCCTACAAAGTGACTCAAAACAGAAACAGGAGTAAGAGTGGTTATAAGGCTTCCAGGAACCTCACGTAGGCAGAAAATTCTGGTGCTATCTTCCCTTTTGCAGGAAAATGAAGTATTGCATACACTGTGGGTAATTCTTTAAAAGCAGAATCTTTTCCTGAAGATGTAAACACCATCTTTAACTGGTACACTGGTACAAATAAGTTTCTCTTACATTGGTAAACCAAGTCTGGTTATTATCAGTAATGAAATGAACCCTCACCCAAAACTTTTCTTTTTATAGTGAGAGATGGAGACAGACCAGAACAGACAGACAGGAAGGGAGAGAGATGAGAAGCATCAACTCATAGTTGTGGCACCTTAGTTGTTCACTGATTGCTTTCTCATACGACTGGGGGTGGGTTGGAGTGGGTGGTTCCAGCTGAGCAGGTGAACCCACGCTTAAGCCAGCGACCTCAAGGTTTCAAACCTGGGACCTCAGCATTGCAGGGTGATGCTCTATCCACTGCGCCACTGTCTGGTCAGGCCAAAAACTGTCTTACACTACTGATATTAGCCTTGGCTAAACAGTTTGGCTGGTTAGAACATCAGCCTGAAGCATAAAGGTTGCTGGTTCGATCCTCAGTCAGGGTACGTACAGGATGTTCCTGACTCACACTCACTCTCTCTCTCTCTCTCTATCCCTTCTTCCCTCTCTGGCTAAAATCAATAAATTAAAAAACAAACAAACAAAACTACTGATGTTAAAATAGAATAGTCATGATCAGAAGATTTAAAAGTAGCAAGAGTCAGGCTGAATTTATTCAATAAATACAGTGTGTCCGTAAACTCATGGTGCACTTTTGACCGATCACAGGAAAGCAACAAAAGACAATAGAAATGTGAAATCTGCACCAAATAAAAGGAAACCCCTCCCAGTTTCTGTAGCAGCGGATGATGTGGCAGCATGTGCGCATACGCAGATGATGACGTAACACCGTGTATACAGCAGAGCAGCCCACGGCCGTGCCAGTTGAGATGTGGACGGTACAGAGGAAAGTTCAGTGTGTTCTGTGGCTCGCTAAATTCGAATCCATGACCAAAGTGCAACGTGAATATTGGCGTGTTTATAATGAAGCGCCACCACATAGGAATAACATTACTCAGTGGGATAAGCAGTTGAAGGAAACTGGCAGTTTGGTGGAGAAACCCTGTTCTGGTAGGCCACCAGTCAGTGACGAGTCTGTAGAGGCTATATGGGATAGCTATCTAAGGAGCCCTAAAAAATCTGTGCATGAGACCACACCGAACTACACTGAATAAGTATGAAACTGGGAGAGTTTTCCTTTTATTTGGTGCAGATTTCACATTTCTATCGTCTTTTGTTGCTTTCCTGTGACCGGTCAAAAGTGCACCATGACTTTACGGACACACTGTATTTACTGAACACCAACTGTGAAGGCATTCTTTGAGATATATAGTGGTTAAAAAAAAAAAAAAAAAAAGACAAGGTTCCTGATCAATACAGGGTATTGAGAGATATATACCTTTAAGACTTTATAAACAGCCTGACCAGGTGGTGATGCAGTGGATAGAGCGCTGGACTGGGATGTCAAGGACCCAGGTTCGAGACCCCGAGGTTGCCAGCTTGAGTGAGGGCTCATCTAGTTTGAGCAAAAGCTCACCAGCTTGGACCCAAGGTTGCTGCTGAAGGCCCACAGTCAAGGCACATATGAGAAAGCAATCAATGAACAACTAAGGTGTCGCAATGTGCAACGAAAAACTAATGATTGATGCTTCTCATCTCTCCATTCCTGTCTGTCTGTCCCTGTCTATCCCTCTCTCTGACTCTCTCTCTGTCCCTGTGAAAAAAAAAAAAAGAAAAAGAGTTGAGAAACACTGCTTTTGAGAAAATAAGTTCTCAGCTCAGTTAAAAAAAAAAAAGACCTTATAAACATTCCTTAGGCAGAAGTTGTCAACAAACTTTAACAAAAATGCTCAGAATATCCATGATTCTTAAAGTCAGAACCAATAACTTTAGTCCTTTACTCTCTCTCTCTCTCTCTTTTTTTGTTTTTGTTTTAGGTTTTGGTTTCTCGGTTTGCTACAATGAACATTTTTAGGCCCAAAGGATTAGCATAATTTAAAGAGTCTAATAATACTGGTAAAGACTAGGAGGAACAAGGATATTCACATTCTTGGTAAGAGGACAAAGCAGTACAACCAATTTGTAAAAACAGTTTAATATCTAACAAAACTGAAGACCCAGCCATTTTATTTTCAAATATAGCCAAGAAAAACTCCTCCTGCACATCTCCAACAGCACACATAAAACAATGTTCACAGCAGCAGTGTTTCTAACAGCCAAAATCAGCAGCAGCAGCAGAACGTCTATATAAATTGTGGCATATCCATATACTGTAATAGGATGCTATATGGCAATGAAATTAAACCACAGTTCTACATAACGGCATGGGTGAAAGTTACAAACACAGTTAGGATCTGAAAAAAGACACAAAAGAACACTTACAGTATTATTCCATTTATATAAAGATCAAAAGCAGACAAAGTTAAACTATATTGGTTTGCAATGAAACCTAGGTGGTAAAATTACAAAGAAATAATGATCATAAATGTCAGACTAGTCATACCTCTGAATGAAAGTATGGGTTATAAGCTAGGAGGGGCACAGAGTAAACTTCTTCTGGGTGCTAGCAATGACATATTTCTACGTACTGGTGGTATATAGGTACTACCAATTTTATAATTAAACTTTATAGTTTTGTGTATTTTTGTTATATAATATATAACAAATCAAAATGTTCAAAACATGTTAAAATAATCCAACAGAGTTGGCCCTTAAACAATATGGTTTTGAACTGCATGGGTCCACTTATACACAGATTTTTTTCTCAATAAATACTATAAATGTATTTTCCTCTTAGGACTTTCTTAATAATATTTTCTTTTCTCTAGCTTACTTTATTGTAAGAATACAGTATACAATACATAAAAATAAACAAAATAGGTGTTCACCAACTGTTACTGGTAAGGCTTCTGGTCAACAGTAGTTCGATTTGGGGGGAGTCCAAAAGTTATACATGGATTTTCAATTGCACAGGGGTCAGCACCCCTAAACCCTGTATTGTTTAAGGGTCAACTTTTGTGTGTATATAAATTTTATTTACGATACCTATTTATTAAATACAGTTTTTGTTAAATATTGTATTAAATATATCTATTTACATATTTTTAAAAATACCTATTTATTTCCTCCAATGTCTAAGGGTAAATAAATGGCTTGCACAGAATCCACCCTTGATTTCCTCCCACCCCCAAGACAGAGCAGGGCCACTTGGCAATGAACACCGACAGACAGACTTTCTTACCATTCTTTCTTTGAATTTATATACAATACCTAAGATCTGTATTTCAGGAGAATTTTCTTTCTTTTTTTTTTTTTTTTTTTTTTCATTTTTCTGAAGCTGGAAACAGGGAGAGACAGACAGACTCCCGCATGCGCCCGAACGGGATCCACCCGGCACGCCCACCAGGGGCGACGCTCTGCCCACCAGGGGGCGATGCTCTGCCCATCCTGGGTGTCGCCATGTTGCGACCAGAGCCACTCTAGCGCCTGAGGCAGAGGCCACAGAGCCATCCCCAGCGCCCGGGCCATCTTTGCTCCAATGGAGCCTTGGCTGCGGGAGGAGAAGAGAGAGACAGAGAGGAAAGAGCGGCAGAGGGGTGGAGAAGCAAATGGGCGCTTCTCCTGTGTGCCCTGGCCGGGAATCGAACCCGGGTCCTCCGCACGCTAGGCTGACGCTCTACCGCTGAGCCAACCGGCCAGGGCGAGAATTTTCAATACTAACACAAACATTTAAATCTAAGTATGATCTACTCACCAGAAGCCATTATTTAATACCCAAATTATTAGAAGAAACAAACAAAAGCCTCTGAAAAAGCAAAGCCAGGATACAAGTATTTTTTTGGTATTATTGTTTTTGGGGGTTTTTTTGAGGCCTTTGATGAAATTTCCAGTGACTTCCCATCTCACTCCCAGTAAAGGCCAAATCCTGCCTGACCTGTGGTGGCGCAGTGGATATAGCATCGACCTGGAAATGCTGAAGTCGCCAGTTCAAAACCCTGGGCTTGCCTGGTCAAGGCACATATGGGAGTTGATGCTTCCAGCTCTTCCCCCCCCTTCTCTCTCTCTGTCTCTCCGTTCACTCTCTCTCTGTCTCTACCTCTCCTCTCTAAAATGAATAAATAAAAAATTAAAAAACCCACAATTTTCTAAAAAAAAAAAAAAAGCCAAATCCTTACATGGCTGATAGGCCGGGCACAATCTGGACATCTGTACCTCTCCAGCCTCATCTCTAATTGCACTCCCCTGAGCTCACTAGGTTCCAGCCACGCTGCCCTTACTCAAACAGACCAGGCTCGTTTCGGCCCCACGCTCTGCACTTGCCTCTCTCTCCTGGATAGTTCTTCTCTGAGACAGTCTCTTGGCACACTCCCTCCCCATTGCTGGGTCTTTCTCTGATGGTCACCATCTCTGTGCAGCCTACCATGACACCCTTAAAAATGTACCCCCCAACCCCGCAGCCCTAATTGTATTCCTCCTTCACTATTTTTTCTATAGCAGTTAAACATCTATATCCTGTATCTGGAACATAAAAAGGAAGACTCTGGTCCATTTGTTGCCACACCCCGTCAGTGTCTGGCACATGGAAGGCCAGAATAAATACTTATTTAAGAAACAAGTAAATTAATCTCCTTTTCGTTTGAATTTCATCCTTGAAAGATTAGACAGTAACTCCATACACTTAAAAACAACACACTGTAAGTCTGCGTTCCTAACAAGCATCAGATTTATGTTCTTATTAACATGAATGAGTCACAGGTAAAACATACAGTTGATGCGAAGTTGACTGTGCTCTCCCCTGACACACATGCGGTGCCTCATTCAGTGACTTCGCTGGCGAGCCTGGGAGACACGCCCTCCCCTGTACCGCTGGTGCAGGTACGCACTGGCACAATCGCCGTGCCAACTACCTAACAAGACAGAGCATGAAGACTGAATGATTGCTCCCTTGAGCTATACTTTTCGTTATTTTAAAGCTTTTTTCTTTTTAAATAACCATGTTTTACTTTTATAGTCAGTAAAAAAAAAGCGTTTTAAAAAATTTTGCAAACAAAATATAATTTCAAGTTCTTTACATTATATTGTGACTAACAGAAACAATAAAGGCTTCTGTTATTTATGCAGATGAAATAGCCCAAGAAGGAGACTAGAGTGAGGGGGGGAAAGTCATTTTTGACTTAGAAATTAAAAACTTTTATGGCAGCACTTCCAGAGTAGAAGGGAAAATGTTTGGAACTCCATGGTATTAGTATTCCATAAGAACACAGTTCTATTCTAAAGAAAGGTTTAAAATAGGAACATTTCTCCACAGCATAAAATGCAGGACTGATGTGTGATGCAGTGCAGGTAACAATTCCATTCAACTTAAGTGATTACAATGGCGTAAGGAAGGTAATTCACTAAGTACAGCCTACTCAGTGACACGACAGATAACGCTGAAAGTAGAGGTAGAGCTTCTCTTTCTTATTTTTAAAAATATTTTAATTATTGATTTTACAGGGGGGTGGGATGGATGGAGAATGAGAAGTATCAACTCATAGTTGCTTCACTTTAGTTGTTCGTTGATTGCTTGTCCTATGTGCCTTGACTGGGCAAGCCAGGGTTTTGAACCGGCGAGCTCAGCATTCCAGGTAGACGCTTCATCCACTGCGCCACCACAGGTCAGGCAGAGCTTATTCTTTTGATGGAATACTTCACCCCAGTTAAAGTCAGAATAAGCCTAGATCCAAAAGGTTACTTTCTAACCACAGTATTTGTGACCTGAACCATATCCTAAGATACAATAAATCTTAGAGAAAATATACAGCCATCAGATAGCCTAGTTATAGTTTTATCAATTGTTTTTAAAAATACATAGCATGTAAATTCTTCTCAAGTTCTTAAAATAGTTGATATATTTGGGGTTAAATGTATCATGAATATATATTCATAATATGAGCTGGCTGTCCAAACTAGTTAAGAAATTCCTACTCAAATACTTGCAGCAGGCGGAATGTATTATTAGAGAAGAGTAACAGTTTTCATTTGTTACACTTCAGCATTCCAAGTGCTCAAAGCTCTGAACTGGATCCATATTTAAGAGGGAAAAATGGAACATAAAAATTAAAAATATATTGGCCCTGGCTGGTTGGCTCAGTGGTAGAGCGTCAGCCTGGCGTGCAGGGGACCCGGGTTCGATACCCGGCCAGGGCACATAGGAGAGGCACCCATTTGCTTCTCCACCCCCCCTTCCTCTCTGTCTCTCTCTTCCCCTCCCACAGCCAAGGCTCCATTGGAGCAAAGATGGCCCGGGCGCTGGGGATGGCTCCTTGGCCTCTGCCCCAGGCGCTAGAGTGGCTCTAGTCGCGGCAGAGCGATGCCCCGGAGGGGCAGAGCATCGCCCCCTGGTGGGCAGAGCATCGCCCCTGGTGAGCGTGCCGGGTGGATCCCGGTCGGGCGCATGCGGGAGTCTGTCTGACTGTCTCTCCCCGTTTCCAGCTTCAGAAAAAAAAAAAAAATACAAAAAAAAAAAAATTAAAAATATATTTAACCTCACAATAACAAATAAAAGTATAGTAGAGATTAAAGACTCCAGAAAAAATTATAAATGAAAACCACTGGTCATTGAAACATATGGTCCCTGACAAAATTTACCTGTAATAATTCTAATTTAAAGTGAAGGTTTATATATTTTTTAAATGCTTAATTTAGCTAAGAACACTCCAAGAAACTCTTTCATAAATATCAACTACGTTTGGATCATGCTTAACTTATAAGGTAACACAAGAATTGCATGAACTAGACTGGAGTTCACTAAATAGGTCTACATTTAGTAGGTTGGGAATATTCTAGGAGTTAAAAAAGTAGTAAAAAGAAAACTTAGAAGGGAGAATGGGAAAAGTTGAATAGTTATTTACATTTATAAAAAACAGATATTGGATATGAGACAACAAAATCATAAAGCCTGAACAGTGATAGCACAGTGGATAGAGCACTGACTTGGAACGCTGAGGACCAGGTTCAAATCCCCAAGTTGCTGGCTTAAGCACTGGCTCATAAGCTTGATCCCATGGTCACTGGCTCGGATGGAGGCCCCCCACCCCCATCAAGGCACATATTAAAAGCAATCAACAAACAACTAAAGTGCCGCAACTAGGAGTTGATGCTTCTAATCTCCCTCCCTTCCTGTCTCTCTCTAAAAATAAAAATTTTTTAAATCACAAAATATTAACATGCAAAGCTTGCCAAATTTATCAGATTCCAAAAAGAATCCACAGGAAAAGAAAATTTTCAGAGCCTCTGGCCCAAGTAAAAGATTGGCATTCCAAGTTATGGAAGATTTTCCTCATTCCTCCCTCTCCTCCAAGCTGTAGACCAAGTGGGAGAATTCAAATAAAAAGATACTTATGACAAAATCAAACCACCAAAGCAACAGCAAAAAAAAGGAGTAGGGAGAGAAAACCATAAGGGATATGTATGCAATTTTTTTGTTCACTAGTTGTATCTTTAATGGCAAAAGAAGAAAGAGAGAGAGGGGAGGGGAAGAAGAGGGAAGGAAAGCGGGAGGGGAGGGGGAGGGGGGAGGGAGAGGGGAGAGGGGAAGGGGAGGGGAGAAATTTATATATACATCAAAGGGTCTTGGAATAACTATAAAGCAATCAATACAGTAAAATAAAAATAAAACAGCTAAAACAAGGGACCTAGAACCTAGATATATGTGTATGCAGATAAACAGATGAAGAAAAACAAGAATAAATGAAAAAAATTACTTCCACAGAATTGACTTACATATTTATAAACACACTGATATATCTCACACGTGCTGCACTGGAGGAATGCACATTAAATTTATGGTAATAGGCTGTCTCTGGGGAGCGAGGGTGGGAAAAAGAACTGAGAAAATAAGTAAAAAGGATTTCAGTTGAAGGTGCTTGTCACAATCTCTCTACTTGTTTGGCTTTTTGAAAAAACTTCTCAAAAACAATAAATTCAGAGGGAAGGTAAATTAGAAAAGCTTTTTAACAATCGACATTAGAGCAATATTTTAAATAGACAATATTGTAATCAGAATCAAACCAGAAAAAAGAATGAATTCAGTCCCTATCTTCTCAATAATGAAAAGATAACTTTTGTTAGTATTATAAAATATTTCCCCCAGTTGATGGGAATTACATAGTACTGGCATTACTTGAAAAGGGAAGAAGTAAACAGACTGACTTTATACATATTTCCATAAAAAAGTACATTTTATTTTATTTTTTTATTTTTTACAGAGACAGAGTGAGTCAGAGAGAGGGATAGACAGGGACAGGCAGACAGGAACGAAGAGAGATGAGAACCATCAATCATTAGTTTTTCATTGCGTGTTGCAACACTTTAGTTGTTCATTGATTGCTTTCTCATATGTGCCTTGACCGTGGGCCTTCAGCAGACCTAGTAACCCCTTGCTTGAGCCAGCAACCTTGGGTTCAAGCTGGTGGGATTTTGCTCAAACCAGATGAGCCTGCGCTCAAGCTGGCGACCTCGGGGTCACGAACCTGGGTCCTCTGCATCCCAGTCCGACACTCTATCCACTGCACCGCCACCTGGTCAGGCAAAAAAGTACATTTTAAATCAAAATAATACTCATGCCTGGCCTGTGGTGGCACAGCGGATAGAGCATCGACCTGGGGCACTGAGGTCGCTGGTTTGAAACCTTGGGCTCACTGGGTTAAGGCACACACAACAAGTCAGTCAACAAGCAAGCAATGAACAACTAAAGTGAAGCAACTATGAGTGGTTACTTCTCACTCCATTCCCCCTCTTTATTCTCTCTGTAAAATCAATAAAATCTTAGAAAAAAATAATACAGCAATCCAGCATATCTTCGGAGAGACTGGAAATCCTCAAAAGAAACCATGTTTCTGGAGAGGACCTTCCTTTCTAACCTTCTAACTGCTATAGACCCCTCTGTTCTAGTCTACTGTATAACCTCTTACAGACTCGGCTCCATCTTCCCCTCATTTTACTCATTTCTTCTGTAAGGACCAATCCCTCCTTTCTTCACCTCAAATTTTAATGCTTATACTCAAAGACAGATTTTTTAGAAGAAAGTTTGAAACTTTCTGAAATTATTTAAGCTTTTACTCCTCTTGCAAATGTTTTTCCTCCCTTTTCATTTTTTCCATCCCCAACCTGTCTTTTTTCTTTCCTTTTTCTTGCTGACCAACCATTGCTTTCAACTACTAGTAAGCCTCTAGCATTTTATACATTTCACTTCTTAAGGAAAAGATACTCCCAAGTCAACCAAACAAAATCCCACTCCACAGCCCAAAGGTCAAATACAGGGGAAAAAAACTAAAGGAAAAAATAATAACCATATTTTCCTGCCTTTCATTTTGAGATGATGGCTAGGGATAAAATTCTACCTAATAAGAGCAAAACCAAACTTGCTTATACATTTTATCATGTTTATAGCATTTAAATGTATCTGGAGTCCTCTGTTCACAGGCACTTGGGTTCAGTAAGATAAGGCCACTGAGAATAGGTCTGTACAGTTGAGTACTATAGCCTCGTAGAAACATAACCTCAAGATTCACAGTAGAACTCACACATTCCCACCTCATCTTCCTGGCCTTTAAAAAAATAATAAAAAAAAACCTTCCAAGGTCCTTTTTTGTTAAGTGCTTTCAGCTATATAAGCATTCTCTCACAAGCGGTATTCAGTGCTTCAGTGTCTTCAAAGTAGTTTGACATTCATGATCTTATTTGGGATTTTAAACAGCTCTGTGAGGTATGCAGCGCAAGTATTTTACAAATAAAGAAACAGAAGCTCAGGGGTTACAATCTGTCATGGTCACACAGCTATTAAGGGGTTTGAGTTCAGAACTTAAGTCTTTCATCTCCTAATCCAATACTTTATAATGCATGTGGCTACGTGATTCTTAGATCAGGTACGGTCTTTTATTTCACATGTAGGCATGGAAAAATAATCTAACAGAAGACACATTCACATACCCTAGCTTCCAATTCCGATTTCATTTTCAAGTGGCAACACTGTTGAAAAGTATGTTCTTCTATTCTAATGAATTCTGAGCACCATTATTAAGGGAGACCTGGGCAAACTGTTGACAGGCTCACACCTATCTACTTTCAAGACTGGACCCTGCATCGCTTCTCGGCCTTTTGGCTAAGATCAAGTGTGAAGACTGGACCCTGCAAACAAATCATATGTCCTAATAACTGTTAGAATGTCCATATTTTAGTACCTAATCACCATTAATTTTTTAAAACAAAATGTCTGCTGTTCTAACATGCCAGAATAACTTTCTAGACTGAGTTTCTTAGAAACCAGTGGGTTTTTTCCTGTGCAGATCTCTATATCCCTTTTGCCACAAGATTACAAAATATAAAAATACAACTTCTATCATTACTTAACTATACCCGTCTGATATATCTAACGAGGCTAGAACACTAGCTGGCACGATCTTCTACTCAGTTACTCTTCCCCAAACCTATCTTTCCATATCCAGTCTATCAGCAAGTCCCATCAGCTGCCCTGTTCCCTGATACAGTCCACATGTACTCATTTCAATTTTATCCATTTATGTGCAGTTTTCTCTTACCTGAACCAGTGTCAACTGGTTTCTCAATGATCTCCCAGCTTCCTCCACAGCTCAATCTATTCTCCACATAGAATCTACCATCAACTTCTAAAAAGTACATCAGATCATGTCTTTCTTCCATTTAACCACATTTAGACCTGATCCTACAAGCACTGGCCCACTACACCAAATTTATCGCCTACCCTTCTCCTGCCTCAGTAACTTCACTCTAAACACACTGGCATTCTTTCTATAAATAAGCCAAGCCTGTTTCCATCACAGAGCCATTGCGCTGTCCTCCCTCAACCTGGAAGACCCTTCTAGATATTCATATTACTTGCCTCTTGTTATTTATGTCTTAGCTCAAAGGCACCTCTTTTTTTTTAAAGGCCTTTTCTGACTACAGTCAAAAGTAGCAGTCCCACCCCCCACTTTCTATGAATTTGTTTTATGCAAATTAATCCTCTACACTGTCTATAGTCTATATGGCCTGCTCATCACTTCTGAGTGCACTTATAATGCTGACATTCTGGTCCTGCCAAGCTGAAAACCAGACCCTAAGACCAGGGGTCTCCAAACTTTTTACACAGGGGGCCAGTTCACTGTCCCTCACACCGTTGGAGGACCGGACTATAAAAAAAAAACTATGAACAAATCCCTATGCACAGTGCACATATTTTAAAGTAAAAAAAAACAAAACAGAAGTAGTACTGTACATGAGCGATGTCGCGCTTTGCGGCACCGCCACGTACAGTACTCCAGCATCCGCATCCTGTGCTCCTCTCACTGACCACCAATGAAAGAGGTGCCTGCCCCTTCCGGAAGTGCAGCGGGGGCCAGATAAATGGTCTCAAGGGACCCCCTCCGGGGGCTGTAGTTTGGGGACCCCTGCCCTAGACAGTGTGGGGCTATGTAAATATAATGCCCATTTCAAAGTCAGAAGCAGCACCCTGATCTTTTCCTTTTTAGCATCCAACAGAAGCTCTATTAAATTTTCTTTTAGGTATAAATTTTTAAAATAGTGCCACTGTTAATCTTTAAACTTCTTCCTATTATATTCATTTATGCTTCTCTTTTTAAAAATCATAGTATCAAGCCTCTAGACTCAATCATTATTTTTTATTTGCTTTAAAGAAATCACTAGTTTTTCTGACCACTAAGCCTTACCATATAATACATAGTTTACTTTCCATCAATTAAAGAAAACAACAACTAATCATAATAGGACTGGGGATCCGGGATCCGGAAAACTGGCTTACAAAAAAAAACTAAAGGTAGAGCCTGACCTGTGGTGGCATAGTGGTTTAAGGTGTCAACCTGGAATGCTGAGGTCACCAGTTCGAAACTCCAGGCTTGCCCAGTCAAGGCACATATCAGAAGCAACTACTTACTATCAGCTGATGTTTCCTGCCCCCCCCCCCAAGGCCCTTTCTCTCTCTCTCTAAAATCAGAACATAAAATCTTTAAACAGAAAAAGGTAGAGATAAGAGTATTTTTGGAAATGGAGATATAAATAATACCAACAATTTTCATAAATGCCTATAGATTAATAATAATAATAAAGAAAACTTGCTAATAGTGCTTAATTCTTCAAGAGTAAAAGACTGAAGTGATCTGAATAAAAAGGAGGGCATTCTCTGCCATTAGCCTGAAGACTCTCCTAGGGCAAGGGACCTGCACCCAGAGGATTCTGTATTGTGCCTGGCACGTAGAAGGCGCTTCATAAACATCTGGCAAATAAATTTGTAAAATAGTTCTAGAGATATAAAAGGACTTAATGAAGACCCAGTCAAATGATTGTTTTACAGATCAGGAAACTGAACCCCAAAGTAGCTTAGTGGCTGGCCCAATGTGACACACTACACACAGAATGCCAGGAGTTGAGTTGAGCCCAAAGCCCAAGCTATTTTATCTTCCTACAGTTATGTTGGAAAAAGCAGCTGCTGGGTTCAAGAACACTGAGTTCAATAATGATTTGAATGGCAAAAAAACACCTGGATGAAACACTACAGTTACCCACTATGTAGAGTCCAAATGGATCAACCAAATTCTTCTCTCCATTATCAGAAAGGATACCGAAAACAAACCAGAAAACACATGCAACGCTGACATCCTCCAACCAACCTAGCTCTAAAGTCCTACCTAATACAACTGTTCCAATTAAGTCAACTGTCAGACTACCCGGTTCCACTGCTCATTCAGAACAGAATTCAAATGGTTATACAAACTGGATTCCTCCCTAAGTACACAGGGCTACAAAGACAATTTTGCACCTCTATTTGTTCTTGGCCCTCTATAACCTTTTCTCTCTTTCAATTAAACCAAACCTTTACTGATTTAAAGTGCACAGACACGATTTGACTTTGATCCTCAAGATGTGAAAAATACCTGTTCCTTCAAAAAGCAAAGATTCATCTTAACAGCCTCATCAAATTATTATCAAATAGAGTGCCCATTTTGAGGGAAGCCTATGGATAACTTAAATTTTGGAAGAGTAGTATTTCCCACCTATAAAGTAGCAGAATTACAAGCAAAGATAGATTTTTATCCAAAATCTAACAATTAACATTAATGTTTCTGTGCTTGCTTCGGCAGTACCTATGCTAAAAAAATTAATGTTTCTATTGCTGGAGCCCTAAGGTCAATCAACCATAAAAAAAATTCAGTGAATGCAATTTGGATGTCCAGTCCCATGCAGAACTAACTACCAGCCTCACCATTACCAATTTCTTTAGAATGACTTTCCAGTGACTTGGTTTGAATAAAGAAAAATGTTTTTTGCCTTAACGAGCCAGGAAAGGACTCAACTCATAGTTAAAAGAAATGCTCATATTTTCAAGAACTGAGAAATTCTCCATATATAAATTTTCCTCCTTTGAACAATTTTACTACCATCTTTTACAGTACATTGCCTTTAAATAGCAAACCACTTAGAAATCACAAAAATTATTTCTCTATCTATTCATCTCTGGATATAATATAAGCAAAAATTCAGTAAAATCTAGAATAGTTCTCAGGTCACAAAGGGAAGCTTAGATTCTAGACACATATTCACTTCAAATATTAAATTCTTACAGAACTCATAAATAAATTCACTTTTAGGGGATCGAGTGCCAGAGATAGTGACTTTAAAAACTGTTAAAAAAAAAAAAAGGCCCTGGCCGGTTGGCTCAGCGGTACAGCGTCGGCCTGGCGTGCGGGGGACCCGGGTTCGATTCCCGGCCAGGGCACATAGGAGAAGCGCTCATTTGCTTCTCCATCCCCCCCCCCCTCTCTTCCTCTCTGTCTCTCTCTTCCCCTCCCGCAGCCAAGGCTCCATTGGAGCAAAGATGGCCCGGGCGCTGGGGATGGCTCCTTGGCCTCTGCCCCAGGCACTACTAGAGTGGCTCTGGTCGCGGCAGAGCGATGCCCCGGAGGGGCAGAGCATCTCCCCCTGGTGGGCAGAGCGTAGCCCCTGGTGGGCGTGCCAGGTGGATCCCGGTCGGGCGCATGTGGGAGTCTGTCTGACTGTCTCTCCCCATTTCCAGCTTCAGAAAAATACAAAAAAAAAAAAAAAAACTGTTAAAAAAAAACAACAACACAAAAAACCAGAACTGCTTGGCCTATAGTGGCGCAGTGGATAGAGTGTCGACCTGGAACACTGAGGTCACCAGTTCAAAATCCTGGGCTTGCCTGGTCAAGGCACACACAACAAGCAAGCAAAGAACAACTAAAATGAAGCAACTATGAGTCGATACTTCTTTCTACATCCACCCCCCACACCCTGTAAAATCAATACATAAAATCTTAAAAAAAAAAAAAAAAAAAACTGTCTTAGAAAGGTCAACATTTTACTGGGTCTTCCAAAATCAATTCTTCACAACAAGAAAAGGACATCATTTAAATTAACTGTTAGATCATGAACACGTCAATTTATTCATAAGCTTTTGCATGTCCTCAGGACCTGAATTCTAGTACTAGCTTTGCAGATACTTTCTGAAATCTGAGTTTCTCACCTCTAAATTGAGGCCAACAGTCCAGTAATCTCTAAGGTCCCTTCCAGAGCTAACGTTCTGTGCGTCTTTGGAAATACTGTTAAAATTATGGCCACCTCTCTTCATATATACTTTTTCAAAACTAAAAACAATACTATACACACAGCATAAATAATTCAAAAGTTATAGACACCCAAATCCCTCTTCCAAAGCCTAAAGATAACCAGTTTTCTTCTGTATCCTCAGAAACAAACAAAAACACACACAAAACCAAAAAAGGGGCATGCAGCAGCAAACACACTCTCTCTCCTTTCTCTTCTCTTGTAGATACACTTATTCTTTCTAAAGGTTACAAAGAATTCTAGTGTACACTGATGTATCATTTTCAGAATTTTGCTACAGCAGACAACTTAGCAAACAGGTATACTTGAACATAAGTGCAAACAAGCCCAAGAACCCTTGCATTGTTTATCTTTATAGATGCTGCCAAACTGCCCCACAAAATGTGGTACCAATGATATGTACTTCCCAGGTGACTGCCTGATCCTCTACACTTTTGAGCATCTGTCCTATTGATAGATACATCCAGGATGGCCAGAGACAGACATAAACAAACCTTTAAGCAGAGCAGCCAGTGAGACTTAAACCAAAAATGTCCTTTATGAATTAAGCAGAAAAACTCTGGCCAAAAATATATACCAGAAATGATATGTGGTACTCGTTTGTTTTATAAGATTTAAGTGTTGTGTGCTTCAGATGTTTGTAAAATAAGGAACTCACAGAAAGTAAATTTTGGGAGTATGGAAAGGAAACATAAGGTTAGAAGGTGAGCAACTTGTATTGCAGATTCTGTAATTCCAAGCACACCCAGTTTTGTCTTAGGTCAGGATATGAACTCAATAACATCTATGACTAAATTCCTCCACGTATAATCTGGCTACTTTTATCCAGGGATGGTTATCAGCACAGTAAAAAGTCAATTTAGTTGCTTATCTTTACCACTGGCAAAGGATCCATTTATTAATTCAGCTTTTTACTCCAAAATTAATTGAAATAGTGCATGATTCCAGCAGTGATAAAAGTGTTAAAGCACATAGGAAGCAATTCTTGCTATACTTTAAAAGTGTTTTTTATTAAGTAATTGGAATAATACCTAGCATGTAATAGATTATGCTCAATAAGTAACTGCTAAATTATTCACATTGTCCACTTTGAAAATTATCATCTTCATTGATAACAGTATGTATGTGCAAAAACCATGTGAACATCAGGCAACTGAAGGACTGAGTGTGTGTGTGTGTGTGTGTGTGTGAGAGAGAGAGAGAGAGAGAGAGAGAGAGAGAGAGAGAGAGAGAAAGCGCGCGCACATAAGTTTCTAAAACCTAAATACAGACAAAAGTTCTCATTTTACTGTCTGGTAATTTGCTGTTACAGCTGACCTTTGCACAACATGGCTTTGAACTGCATGTGTCCACCTATAAGCAGAATGTTTTCAATAAATATACAGCCAGCCCTCTGTGTCCCCTGGTTTCGCATCTGCAGATCCTGTAGATGCTGAGGGCCAAGTCTACGCCATTGCTCTATACCACTTTATATAAGGAACTTGAGATCCTAAGATTTCGGTTTCTGCCCATGGCGGGGGGGGGGGGGGGGGGGGGGGGTAGTCCTGGAACCAATCCATCACAGATACTGAAGAATGACTGCAGTAAAGCTTTGGGGGAGTCAAAAGTTATACAGTACGTGAATTTTCGACTGCATGGGGGTCAGTGCCCCTAATGCCCACATTGTTTAATAGTCAACTATGTAAATATTTATTATATCTCAGTTGTACCATGCTATCACATTTTGGGATAGAGGGAAGGAAAATTATACTTTGGTCTTATACTAAAATGTGAAAAATAATTTTTTCATTTATAATCAGAGAAATGCAGTGTATCTGATGTAGTATGTTTATATTCAGCAGAAATTCCCTTTCATTTTTATAAGAGAAGTAGCAAAATACAATTTAGGAACACTCAATATGAGATTATTACAACACATTCTTTCCTCTCCTCACCCAAGTTAATCAATCATACCCAACACTAATTCTCTTAAGAAAACTGCCCCCAGCCTGGCCTGTGATGGCTCACTGGATAAATCATAGACCTGGAATGCTGAGGTCTCTGGTTCGAAACCCTGGGCTTGCTGGGTCAAGGCATATATGACAAGCAATCAATGAATAACTAAAGTGAGGCAACTATGAGTTGATACTTCTAGTCCCCCCCCCTCAAATCTCTCTTTCCTCTGTAAAATCAGTAATTTTTTTAAAATTTTTCTTAAGTAAAAGTGGGGATATAGAGTGACAGACTCCCATATGCACCCTGACCTTGCAAGCTCCCTATGAGGCAATGCTCTGCCCGTCTGGGGCCGTTGCTCTCTGTTGCTCCGCAACCAAGCTATTTTAGCACCTGAGGCAAGGCCATGGAGCCATCCTCAGCGCATGGGGCCAACTTGCTCCAAGGGAACCTTGGCTGCAGGAGGGGAAGAGAGAGACAGGAGAGGGGGGGAATGGAGAAGCAGATGGTCGCTTCTCCTGTGTGCCCTGACCAGAAATCAAACCCAGAACATCCATATGCCGGGCCAATGCTCTACCACTAAACAAACCAGCCAGGGCCAATAAATAAAATCTTTAAAAAAAGAAAGAGTAAGAAAATTACCCCCAGTTTCTTCTATTATTGGGGATCACTTAAAAAAAAAGAACTCACAATTTCAAGCATCAATAGGAAGCATTCAGAATCAAGACAAACCTTATAGATACCTATGCATAAAACTAACCAAGCACAGCAAGCCCTAAATTGAGGGCCAGAAGTATCTCTTTTAAAATGAGGTAGTTGCACCTGACCAGGCAGTGGAGCAGTGGATAGAGAGTCAAACTGGGATGTGGAGGACCCAGGTTCGAGACCCCGAGGTCGCCAGCTTAAGCGCAGGCTCATCTGGTTTGAGCAAAGCTCACCAGCTTGGACCCAAGGTTGCTGGCTCAAGCAAGGTCGCTACTCGGTCTGCTGAAGGCCCACGGTCAAGGCACATATGAGAAAGCAATCAATGAACAACTAAAGTGCCACAATGAAAAACTAATGATTGATGCTTCTCATCTCTCTCCATTCCTGTCTGTCTGTCCCTATCTATCCCTCTCTGACTCTGTCTCTATAAAAAAATAAAGAAGGCCCTGGCCGGTTGGCTCAGCGGTAGAGCGTCGGCCTAGCGTGCGGAGGACCCGGGGTTCGATTCCCGGCCAGGGCACATAGGAGAAGCGCCCATTTGCATCTCCACCCCTCCGCCGCGCCTTCCTCTCTGTCTCTCTCTTCCCCTCCCGCAGCCAAGGCTCCATTGGAGCAAAAGATGGCCCGGGCGCTGGGGATGGCTCTGTGGCCTCTGCCCCAGGCGCTAGAGTGGCTCTGGTCGCAATATGGCGACACCCAGGAGGGTCGCAACATGGCGACGCCCAGGATGGGCGGAGCGTCGCCCCCTGGTGGGCAGAGCGTCGCCCCCTGGTGGGCGTGCCGGGTGGATCCCGGTCGGGCGCATGCGGGAGTCTGTCTGACTGTCTCTCCCTGTTTCCAGCTTCAGAAAAATGAAAAAAATTAAAAAATAAATAAATAAAAAATAAATAAATAAAATAAAGAAAAAAAGAAAAAAAATTTTTAAATGAGGTGGTTGCCCTGGCCGGTTGGCTCAGTGGTAGAGCGTAGGCCTGGCATGCAGGAGTCCCAGGTTCGATTCCCGGCCAGGGCACACAGGAGAAGCGCCCATCTGCTTCTCCACCCCTCCTCCTCTCCCTCCTCTCTGTCTCTCCCCCTCCCGAAACCAAGGCTCCATAGGAGCAAAGTTGGCCCAGACACTGGGGATGGCTCTATGGCCTCTACCTCAGGCGCTAGAATGGCTCTGATTGCAGCAGAGCGACGCCCCAGATGGGCAGAGCATCGCCCCCTGGTGGGCATGCCGGGTGGATCCCGGTCGGGTGCATGCGGGAGTCTGTCTGCCTGCCTCCCCGTTTCCAACTTCAGAAAAATATAAATAAATAAATAAATAATAAATAAATAAATAAAATGAGGTGGTCACCATTGTTCTGAGTACATCACAAATGATCAGTGGGGCCCAGTGCCCGACACCAGACTCAGAGCACATAGTTTCAGGCATCTAGCAAGGCATCAACTGGCAAAGGCAAGAGGGAGTTGAACTAAATGGGACACAAAGCCAAATAAAACTTACTTGGCAAGTGTCCTGCCTATGATATTATAAAAAAATCATGTGGGAGGTCCCCAAATTCTAATACTAATAAAGAAACCCTTACCTGTAGGCATATAATTTGGATAGATCCTTTAAGATTGATTGCAGCTGAAGAAAGTCTTCTAGGCGCTGGCAAATTCTACTGAATAGAGTTCAACGTCCCATCTACCAGGCTGAATTCCACAGATTTGTAGATAAAAATTTTAGGTTAACAGTTTTCAAATAAAAATTATAAACCAAAGAGAAACAAATATTCCAATCACATAAGTAATGAGGCGGGCCTCAGACTAACATGAAATAATTACATCCTTGAATATAATCCACTGTTTCCAAGACATACAACAATCTGTTTCTTGGACTTGATTGAGATTGGTATTAAGTGATAATGAATGAAGAAGAGAAAATTAATAACTACTTGAAATTAATTCAAAAATCAAATCTAAAGACATTCAATTTAACACTGAGCTTGCACATAAGTCAAAACCAAACCAAAGCAATGTTTGGTTGGCTTCCTGTTACTTAGCAAGCTATTATGACATAAAATAATGGTTCATGACTGGCTGTAGACAGTCTAGTAACTGTGCATTATTTATTGGTTACTGCCCACACTTGCCATAAGTTGATCCAATCAAATCATGTATTGCAAGTAACTTCCAAAATAAGTAGTTTGGGTTTTTTTTCACTAAGTTTTTAATGAGCATGTACTCTATACAAGGTATAGTCCAGTAGAGGAATGAGAGCGTCTTAGTCTATTGCTGCCTAAAAATTAACAAAAACTAATGTACAACTTCCACATAATTTATAATTAACCCAATCACTTCTATAAGTACAGCATCTCTATAAACTTTGTTAACTGATATTAGTTTAGCTAATTTAAAATATCTTTACATTATAGTTGGTAATATTCTCATTATTCTAGAATAAAATTATGATCTTTATTTCAATTCCTACCATACTTGAAGATAAGGTGACCAATCGTCCTCCTTTAGGGAGAACAGTCCTTCTTTTGTAAGTTCCTCCTTGGAAAAGATCCTCCTACATGTCCTCCTTTTTGATATTGGAAGACTAATCTGTAAATGTCCATATTCGATCGATGCAGAGTCGATCCATTGTTTGTGATGTGACATATTTGTATCTAAATGAGTACTTTTTTCTTATAATTATTATTAAAAATTAATAGGCATGTAAGCATAATTACAATATAAAATATTACAAATGTTTTTATTATGCATTTACCACATTATAGTATATTACTGTTACAATGAATAAAATGTTTTTTTTATTTATGATATTGTTTTCTTCAATTTATTTTTGTCCTTTTCATTGCAAAAAAAGTTGGTCACCTTATTGAAGATGAAAACTATTTGAAAGAAAAAATTTTCAATATTATAGATATCTATAATGAACTCATTAGCAATTTACTGGGGGGAAAAGACTGGAGTCCATATAGTACTCAATTTGTAGATTCTTCAAATCCTTTGTTGCCTCCATCTTCAAATAGTGATAACCAAGTAAGAAGAGAATAGATAAAGTTCAGCCATTTTCTTATTTGTGAGCTTGGTCAAAGAACTGGTAACAAAGTTTAGAGGAATTTGTTAAAAAGTGGTTTTGAAAAGTTCTAATTAGATCCTGTTAAAAAGAGTCAAGAGAAGAGCATCCACAGAACTTTAGGATAAATTCTGAATGCATTTTAAAAACAATTTTTATATACAGTAAAATCAACCTTTTGCATAAAATTATAGTCTGTGAATTTTGACAAAATTCACATGTAACCACCACCAGTTAAAATAACAGCAGTTTTCATACGAATTTTAGGACAACCATAAGTAAGAGTTATCAAAGGGTTTACTTCATAAAAAAGCAGATAAATAGGACCTAAAAACGTAAACAAGGATTTACTGAAAACTGAGGAATACTGGCCCCTGTCTACTTTTACTCCTGCCTTCTAGTGAACCCAAATCACTACAATTGTCCCAATTTCTTTAATTCCCATGGTATCAGTTACTATGCACAAGTGTATCTGTTCTGTATCACAAGCTGATTTCTTGCTACAAGACATTTCATGACTCATGGGCATCTCAAACTCAGCAAATCCAAAATGGAAACCCACCTCCCTCCTGCCCCAAACCTGTCTTCCAGTAATCCTACCATTCATCCAAGTACTCCAACTGGAAACCCTGAAGTTAGCCTTAACTCCCCACTCCTTCATTACTTCCCACCCCCAATTTAGTCAATCACCAAGTCTCATCAATTTTGCCTCTCAAATTCATCCCAAATGATCTATTTCTCTTGATCCCCACAACCAACAACCAGCTAAATCAGTTCAGGACATTAGTATACTGCAGGGTTACTTAATGCAATGCTTTCTTGTTTCATTCCTGCAGATTAAGCTGTTTTTTCAGCATGGCACCTTTGCCTATAATGTTTCTTCCACCCAAAATGCCTTTCCTTCATCTTGGTAAAAATCTACTCTAATCTCTCCAAGTAAAATTAAATGCTGCCTGACCAGGCGGTAGCGCAGTGGATAGAGCATCGGACTGGAATGAGAAAGACCCAGGTTCAAGACCCCAAGGTTGCCAGCTTGAGCACGGGCTCCTCTGGTTTGAGCAAAGCTTACCAGCTTGGACCCAAGGTCGCTGGCTCGAGCAGGGGTCACTCGGTCTGCTGAAGGCCCACAGTCAAGGCACATATGAGAAAGCAATCAATGAACAACTAAGGTGTCACAATGCGCAATGAAAAACTAATGTTGACGCTTCTCACTTCTCCGTTCCTGTCTGTCTGGTCCCTGTCTATCCCTCTCTCTGACTCTCTCTCTGTTAAAAAAAAAAAAAAAAAAAATTAAATGCTTCCTCCTCATCATTCTCAATGTGTAAAACTCTTGCTGTTGTAATTATCTGTCTTTTCCACCAGACCGAGTCCCAGGAAGGCACTTCATTGTGTTGTTCACCTTGGTAAGCCTGGTGTCTAGGCAGTGCCCAACAAATAGTAGATGCTTAATAAATGTTTAAAAAACACATGAGTGTATGTTTCATGATCCAGATAAAATGACTTCCATATTTACCAAGTTATCTTTTGCTTTTAGTCCAACACAGTAGTTGTATATTTCAGGCAAGTTACTAAAAACCTCTCAGTGCCTCAGCCTCCTCACCCCCAAAGTACAGATAAGAATACTTTCCCCAGCCCTGGCCAGTTGGCTCAGCAGTAGAGTGTCAGCTGGCGTGTGGAAGTCTGGGTTCGATTCCCAGTCAAGACACATAGGAGAAGCAACCATCTGCTTCTCCACCCCTACCCCTTCTCTCTCTCTCTCTCTTACTCTCCAGCAACTATGGCTCAAACAGTTTGAGCAAGTTGGCCCCAGGTGCTGAGGATGGCTCCATGGCCTCGCCTCAGGCGCTAACATGACTTGGTTGGTGAGTAACGGAGCAGCAGCCCCAGATGGGCAGAGCATAGGCCCAGAGGGGGCCTGCCAGGTGGATCCCGGTCCAGGCACATGTAGGAGTCTGTCTCTGTCTCCCTGCCTCTCGCTTAGTAATAAGAAAAAAAGAAAAAAGAAGGACTACTTCCCCCATAAGGTCACTGTGAAGATTAAATTAGTTAAATGCCTGTAAAAGGCTTAGAACAGTACCTGATACATAGTAAGTGCTCAATAAACACTATTGTTACTAGTTTTTTGTTTGTTTGTTTTATAGGGACAGAGAGTCAGAGAAAGGGATAGATATGGACAGACAGGAACGAAGAGAGATGAGAAGCATCAATCATCAGTTTTTCGTTGAGACACCTTAGTTGTTCATTGATTGCTTTCTCATATGTGCCTTGACCGTGGGCCTTCAGCAGACCGAGTAACCCCTTGCTCGAGCCAGCAACCTTGGGTCCAAGCTGGTGAGCTTTTTGCTCAAACCAGATGAACCCACGCTCAAGCTGGCGACCTTGGGGTCTCGAATCTGGGTTCTCTGCATCCCAGTCCGACGCTCTATCCACTGCGCCACCGCCTGGTCAGGCACTAGTTTTTTAATAATTACCAATGCTAGGAGGGAAATGGACTGAGCAGACACACGTTTTAAGTCATGGAAAAGACTACTTCTCGATGTACATGAATAAAGTGACATTCTGGTTTATCTGTCAGCCTCTTGCAGTTTGGTCAGCCACTTGACCATGAGACCAATCAACTCTGGTGATGATGAATGGAGTTTACTTGCAGAACAGGAATAAATCCTGAATCTTGAGGACCCCATCAAGTTAGCAGCATCCTGAGAGGGCTTTAAGAACTGCTAGTTGGTCACCTATGACACCTTATCTTGGTTCTCTCTAAAAGGCAACATTTTGGTCAAAGATGATACAATCTAGTGAAAAGAATGTGATGCTGGGAGGGAGATAAAGCATGCCACTAATTAGCTTTGCAAATGACTGTGTACTTTAAAGAGAAAGTCTCTGAGTTTAAAAAAACACTAGTCAGCTCTCAATTATCCACACCAAAGGAGGTGAAAAGTGGTATAAATAATCAAAATTTCTTAACATTTTACTTTTATTTTGGCATGTATTATGAAATTTTATGTAATTTTTCCTATAGCTTCATATCCAAAATTGTATCTGGGCTGAACTAATACTAAAATATATTTACATAGCCTGGCCGTACATTAGAAACATCATAGGAATGATTAAACATGAAAGGAGGAAGTCAGCATGAGATAAACTCCCACAGATAGTTTACACGAGGAAAACTTAAAACGGACTATTATTATATAATAATTCCTCTCAACCTCACGGCATCCTCTTGAGGTTCAATCTTAGCCATAAAAATTTTCCAAGCGAAAATCTCTAAATGACACTTAGAAATAAGTGATGAGAACAACTGAGTTTTAAAGGGGAATCAATCTAGACCTGGAAAGTCATGAGAAAACCATCCAATTAAAGATTCTGGCTCCCACAGATGTGGAGGCGCATTACTATGCCTAAAGGGCTAGGGGTGAGTATCAGCCTAACTCAAGCAATTCATTTCATACAGTCAAGGTATTCTTGAAAGATTACATAATAATTTCAGTGCCAGAAAGTACTTTGGTGACCACCTGGTCTAAACCCTGATTTTATAGAAGAAACAGATCTAGCACTGGTCGGTTGGCTCAGTGAATAGAGTGTTGGCCCAGCGTTCGGTTGCCCTAGGTTTGAGCCCCAGTCAGGGCACACATGAGAAGTGACTATCTGCTTTCTCTTCCCCTCCCTCTCCCCCCTTCTCTTTCTCTTCCCCTCTTGCACCATTGGCCCCAGCCACTGAGGCTAGTTCAGTTGATTTGAGCATCGGCCCCATATGGGGAGGATCCCCATCGGTCGGGATGCATACAGGAAACTGCCTCACTATCTCCTCTCCTTTCACTTAAAAAGATCCAGACTTGATATCTCAAAGCTATCTTTCATTCCTTCCTATTGTCCACTGCTACTAGATATGGGCTCCACAGGTCCTCAAATCTCCATGTACTCGATCTTACGCCCATTGTAACCATTTTAGTTCACACTCTTACCAATTCTTGTTCAGGTTACTGGGAATAGACTAACCAGTTCTTTCTTCATCAAATTTACCCTATATGATGTCATTTAAATACTTTTAAGACCATCAATAAGCAGATAACATATAAACTTATTAACTCAAATTCTGACTTCAAGCACCACTCAAATATCTGCCTACTTAACATATTTATACTTAGCTTCATTCACATCTCAAATTTAACATGTCTAAAATTGAACTCCCGATTTCCGATCTTCCCTCCAAATCCCACACCTACTCCTATTCCTCTCTCCCCCTCTCCTATCTTAGTAAGTGGCACCTCTACCCATCCAAATGCTTGAGCCAGAAACGTGGGAGTCATCCTTGACACTTTCTTCTTCCCTCAACTCCCACATTCAGTCTATAATTAAATGGATTCTTTCTTTAATACACTTCTCAAATCCATCTACTTCTCTCCATCACCTCTGCCACTGAGTCCCACCTGCCAAGATTCTTATTTAAACAGTTTGAGGTGCATCCCAGGCATTAGGATTTTTAAAAGCTCCCTGGGTGATTTTAACATGCAGGTAAGGGTGAGAACCAGTGCTCTACAGGTTCTGGACTCCTACTAACCTCTCTGACCTCACTTCTACCATTTTCTCCCTTGCTTACTTAACTACAGCCACACTGGCCTCCTTGCTGGTTCCTTGAACATGTCAGGCACAAACATTCCTCACAGCTTTTCCGCTTGCTATTCCCTCTACCTGGAAGGAGTTCTGATTTACTTCTTCACCTTCTACAGATATTTACTCTAATATTTCCTTTGCAGTGATTTAGTGAGACTGTCCCTGGCCACTCTATTGAAAATTGCAATCCCACCCCCACCCCAACATTCCCTATCTCTTCTTTCTCTGGTATTATTTTTCTCCTTGGGGAGTACCAATTTTTAACAAACCATATGTTTTATCTTGTTTATACACTTCATGAGAGCAGGGACTTTTGTCTGATTTTGGTCATTAATTATGTCTCCAGCACCCAGAATAACATCTGACATAAGATAGATAATCAGTATTTAACTCCACAGCAAGGCTTTCCCAGACTTCCCTAACTAAATTTAATTTCGCCATTATTCCCCGAATACAAATTTATTCCTTTCCTTCATAACATTTACATTAATCTGTAATTATATTTATATTTGTTGAAGCTTCTTTCCTAGACTGTAAATTCTGAGAATAAGGACATTATTTGGTTCACCATTATACTATACACCATTTCTCATGCTTAGTGGCAGAGAATGACTTCTTTAAAAAATAGTCGATGAGGCCCTGGCCGGTTGGCTCAGTGGTAGAGCATCGGCCTGGCGTGCGGGAGTCCCAGGTTCGATTCCCGGCCAAGGCACACAGGAGAAGCGCCCATCTGCTTCTCTACCCCTCCCCCTCTCCTTCCTCTCTGTCTCTCTCTTCCCCTCCTGCAGCCAAGGCTCCACTGGAGCAAAAGTTTGCCCGGGCGGGCTCCGGGCTCTGAGGATGGCTCTGTGGCCTCTGCCTCAGGCACTAGAATGGCTCTGATTGCAGCAGGTCAACGCCCCAGATGGGCAGAGCGTCGCCCCCTGGTGGGCATGCCGGGTGGATCCCAGTCGGGCACATGCGGGAGTCTGTCTGACTGCCTCACAGTTTCCAACTTTGGAAAAAATACACACACAAAAAAAATAGTCGATGAATGAATGATGCCAAATACATTTTCTGAAAGCACATCTGATCATGCTATTTTTTCAATCAAGAACTTTCAAAGTCTCTCCATCACTTAACACATTAAACCCTAACTGACTGGCTTTGGTAGAAAACCCTCCATGTTCTGGGCCAATTTACTTTCCTGCCTTATTTCCCATTATCTCGTGCATCTTTTGCTTCAGCTATACTGCACTGCTCATTATTTCCGGTACACACCCAACACTAACAAACACTGCACTTCCCCACCTCCACATTTTTGTTCATGACATTCCTTCTGCCTGAATCCTGTCCCATCTCTACCAATTAAAACTCCAGCTTTCAAAATACCTACCCTTCAAAACCAAGCTCAAATGCAGCCTTCACAAAGACAGTCCTGACTCCCACCCCAACTTCCCAAAGAATGATCTCTTCCTCTTCTAAATACCAAAGTTAATAATATTAGTTTAATTCCCCTACTCTTTTTAGAACCTGTCCCTTACCTTTCACAAGACCTTCTGTTTATAGTCACTTAATAGATATTTGTTGAAGTCAGTTAATACTATTACTCCCTCCTCAGTTATAACACATATTTAATTAAATCGGGAAGGGGATTCTCTTTAGAAACGCCCTTTAATGACCATAAGATACAAAGCTGGAAGGACCTCACTTCTATGCCTTTTCTGAAAAGGCAAAGGCTTCCCAAATGCAATTTTTAGAGTTCATATTTTTAAATGTATTCAACTGCTTGAAAAAAAAAAGTTAAGTTGTAATGTGCTACTATAATGACATAAATTTCATAAGCTATATTAAAATGGGTTACTCTAAGATTATCACATACTTGAAAGAATAGCTGGCTGAAAATCTGAATATCTTAAACTTTGTCTGAAAATGATAATTACTAGAAAAATATATTCAACAACAAATCTGAAACACTGTATAATCATTTAAAGTATCCAATGCAGCCTGATCAGGTGCAGTGGACAGAGCATCAACCTGGGATGCTGAGGACCCAGGTTCAAAACCCAAAAGTCACTGGCTTGAGCATGGGCTCACCAGCTTGAGCGCGGGTTGCCAGCTTGAGCACAGGATCATAGACATGACCCCATGGTCTCTGGCTTGAGCAAGGGGTCACTGGTTCAGCTGGAGCCCCATGGTCAAGGCACATATGAGAGAGCAATCAATGACTCACTCAAGTGCTAAAACTATGAATTGATGCTTCTCATCTCTCTCCACTCCTGTCTGTCCCTGTCTGTCTCTCAAAAAACAAATTAAATAAAACATTCCATTCATTTCTACAACATGTTAAGTGACGCTAAGTAACATCCCAGCAACCCAGTAAAATTCTACCATGAAATACTTGTTACACCTCAAGTATCAGACCTTTGTTTCTCCACCCACATCCTCTCATAAGGTTGTGGTTCCCAAAGTGTAGTCCGTGTATTCCTGGAGGTACTTTTCAAGGAGTCCATGAAGTCAAAACTAAGAAACTGTTTGCCTTTTTCATTATGTTGACATTTCCACTGGTAATATAAAATCAATAATAGGTAAAACTACTGTCTTAGCATAAATCAAGATAGTGGTTTCAAAATGTCTTTCACCACCATGTACTGATGATTTTTTTTTTTTTTTTACAGAGAGAGAGAGAGAGTCAGAGAGAGAGAGAGGGACAGACAAACAAGAACGGAGAGATGAGAAGCATCAATCATTAGTTTTTCGTTGCGCATTGCAACACCTTAGTTGTTCATTGATTGTTTTCTCATATGTGCCTTGACCGTGGGCCTTCAGCAGACCTAGTAACCCCTTGTTCGAGCCAGCGACCTTGGGCTCAAGCTGGTGAGCTTTTGCTCAAACCAGATGAGCCCTCGCTTAAGTTGGCGACCTCGGGGTCTTGAACCTGGGTCGTCCACATCCCAGTCCGACGCTCGTATCCACTGCGTCATCGCCCAGTCAGGCTGTACTGATGATTTTAAAAAGTCAATTTCACTTAAGAATGTTGTTGATGAAGCAATAAAAATTATTAATTTTACAAATCTAAACCCTGGAGCATAGGTCTTCTAAATATTCTGTGTGATGAAATGAGAAGTATGCAAAAGGAACTTCAGCACGATACTCCAGTACAATAATGGCTGTATCAAGGAAAAGCACTTGTGACTCTATTTGAGTTGTGAGTTGAACTTCTTTTTTCACAGAATAGTACTCTTACTTGGAACAAAGCACAAACTGTGGTTATTCAGACATGACTATTTAGCAGACGTTTCCTTGAAAATGAAGTGAGTCTGTCACTTCAAGGAAAACAACTGACAGTATGCGTTGCCAATGATAAAATAAGAACTTTTAACCAAAAATTTGAATTCCGGAAATCTTGTAGCTGCTTGACAGATTCCAGTAACTTTCCTGAAGAAATGGGTGGTAACATTAACTAACGTGGTTTTTTTGACATGGCACTATAATAATGTGTCATTTGGAAGATCTGCTTAACTCAATGAACCAATATTTCCCAAACAACCAATACTTGGTATTATAAAATCATGTATAAGTAAAAGATCCATCCACAATGCAAGACAGAGCAATGGATTTTAATGTAACAGGAACATCAATATGACTTCAGAGTCCACACTGCAACGTATAAGAAACTAGCAATTGTGGCCCTGGCTGGTTGGCTCAGTGGTAGAGCGTAGGCCTGGCGTGCAGAAGTCCCGGGTTCGATTCCCAGCCAGGGCACACAGGGGAGGTGCCCGTCTGCTTCTCTGCCCCTCCCCCCTCCTTCCTCTCTGTCTCTCTCTTCCCCTCCCGCAGCCGAGGCTCCATTGGAGCGGGGATGAGCCTGACCAGGCGGTAGCGCAGTGGATAGAGCGTCGGACTGGGATGTAGTGGAGCAGGGATGGCCCGGGTGCTGGGGATGGCTCCTTGGCCTCTGCCCCAGGCGCTAGAGTGGCTCTGGTCGCAACAGAGCTATGCCCTGGAGGGGCAGAGCATCGCTCCCTGGTGGGCAGAGCATCGCCCCTGGTGGGTGTGCCGGGTGGATCCCGGTCAGGTGCATGCGGGAGTCTGTCCGACTGTCTCTCCCCGTTTCCAGCTTTGGAAAAATACAAAAAAAAAAAGAAACTAGCAAAACTAGCAATTGTCAAGTTTTGGTGTGGTACCATAGAAGAATATGCATAAATGTCTGAAAATACTCCTTTTTCCAACTACATCATCTGAGGCCATACTTTCTTCACATAACTTCTACCAAAATAATCTCATATCAGAATGAATATAGAAGCAGATATGAGAATCTAGCTGTCTTGTATTAAGTAGATTTTTTTCTTTATTATTTATTGATTTTAGAAAAAGGAAAGAGAAGAGGAAGAATGAGAAAGTGAGTGAGAGTAAGAAAGAGAGAAATTGACTTGTTGTTCCATGTATTTATGCAGTCATTGGTTGATGCTTGTATGTGCCCTGCTCGGGGCTGGAACCCACAGCCTTGTTGTGGTGGATCGGGACAATGATCTAACTGACTGAGCTGCCCAGCCAGGATAGCATCTCTATTAAGCAGATATTTAAGAGATTTGCAAGAACATTTTTTTTAAATGCCCCTCTTCCCATTAAGTTTTTAAAGTTATTTTTATAAAACTATTATTTATGTTAACATAAGATAGTTTTTTAATATTTCTAAAAAATGTTTTCCATTTTTTACTTCAATTTGGCCAATATCAATAGACATAAACCACATAAACAAAAGCTCTTTGGGGTCCTCAGTAATTAAAGGAGTATAAAGAATACTGAGACCAAACAGTTTGAGAACTACTGCTCTAAGAGAATCTGCCTCTTATTCCTACCACTCCAATCACTGCTGTTTGTACCATATCTCCCTTCCCCCATCCTCAACCATAGTTGAACCTGGGGCAGCTATCTGGCCCAAGGGAAATCAAGCCTTAGACTGACCAAATCAGATATCACTCAGGAATCTGAAGTAGCCCCATGGATACTGAGGTCTATTTATGGCAGAACACTAGAGTCCATTAGCTCTCATTGCTGAAGTCCTCCGAACTGTTCCTGCTCCAGCCCTTCTCAAGGCCTGGTTATTCAGCTTCTCCTTGGATTCTATGACAACTATTTCCTTTTGACAAATCTTTTATCTGAGCTATTTTAAAAGTTTCCTTTCCTCCATTTGAAAGATCAGATCCCTATATAAAAATGAAAATCACTCCAAAAAAACCTAAAAACTGAATGGAAATTCTAGGCTCATTCAGAACAAAAGATATGATTAGCTTGCTAGATAAGGGAGGCTTGATTTTTTTTTCCCTCCCTTTTTTGGAGAAGTTCATTCTATGTATCATGTCAATATACATTAGAAAATATATATATATATACATTAGACAGCGAATGACTTCATTAAAATATCCCAATCTGACAGGGTTTTTCAGGGAGGTTGATAGAAAAAGAACAAGGTTAGTGAGACTTGTCCTATCAGGTATGAACAATTATTACAAAGCTATGATAAATTAAGATATGCAAACAGACTAATGATACAGGGTAGAGGATACAAATACAAACATTCGTATATTTGGAAACATAGTGGTAGGGGGCAGATATGACTATTTAATAAATGATGCTAGAAAAAAAATTAAATCCTGACTTCAGAATTACCCTTATGGTTAAAAAAAAAAAAAAGAATTAGATCCCTATTTCACACCAATTATCAAAATAAATTCTAGGTGGATTAGAAACCAAATGTGAAAAGCAAAAACTTTAAGCCTTTTAGAAGAAAATATAGGATGTAACTATTATCTCAGTATAGAGAAGGGGTCCTTAATTCAGACATAAAAAACTCACATCACAAAGGAAAAACATAATAAATCTGATTCTGTTATAGTTTAAAACTTAGTCTTAATAAAAAATAGAATGAGCCTGACCAGGTGGTGGCGCAGTGGATGGAGCGTCGAACTGGGATGCGAAAGGACCCAGGTTCGAGACCCCGAGGTCGCCAGCTTGAGCGCGGGCTCATCTGGCTTGAGCAAAGAGCTCACCAGCTTGGACCCAAGGTCGCTGGCTCCAGCAGGGGGTTACTCGGTCTGCTGAGGGCCCACGGTCAAGGCACATGTGAGAAAGCAATCAATGAACAACTAAGAAGTCGCAACGCGCAACGAGAAACTGATGATTGATGCTTCTCACCTCTCTCCGTTCCTGTCTGTCTGTCCCTGTCTATCTCTGCCTCTGTAAAAAAAAAAAAAAAAAAAAAAAATAGAATGAGGCCCTGGCCGGTTGGCTCAGTGGTAGAGCGTCGGTCTGGCGTACATAAGTCCCGGGTTCGATTCCCGGCCAGGGCACACAGAGAAGCGCCCATTTGCTTCTCCACCCCCACCCCCTCCTTCCTCTCTGTCTCTCTCTTCCCCTCCCGCAGCCGAGGCTCCATTGGAGCAAGGATGGCCCGGGCACTGGGGATGGCTCCTTGGCCTCTGCCCCAGGTGCTAGAGTGGCTCTGGTCGCGGCAGAGCAACCCCCCGGAAGGGGCAGAGCATCGCTCCCTGGTGGGCAGAGCATCGCCCCCTGGTGGGCGTGCCGGGTGGATCCCGGTCAGGCGCATGCAGGAGTCTGTCTGACTGTCTTTCCCCGTTTCTAGCTTCAGAAAAATACAAAAAAAAAAAAAAAATAGAATGAAGTTTAAATACAAATTAAAACATATCCATTAAGATGGCAAATATTTTTTTTTCTTTTTAATTTCTGAAGCTGGAAACGGGGAGAGACAGTCAGACAGACTCCCGTATGCGCCTGACCGGGATCCACCAGGCACGCCCACCAGGGGGCGATGCTCTGCCCCTCCGGGGGTCGCTCTGCCGTGACCAGAGCCACTCTAGCGCCTGGGGCAGAGGCCAAGGAGCCATCCCCAGCGCCCGGGCCATCCTTGCTCCAATGGAGCCTTGGCTGCGGGAGGGGAAGAGAGAGACAGAGAGGAAGGAGGGGGTGGGGGTGGAGAAGCAAATGGGCGCTTCTCCTATGTGCCCTGGCCGGGAATCGAACCCGGGTCCCCCGCACACCAGGCCGACGCTCTACTGCTGAGCCAACCGGCCAGGGCCTAGATGGTAACTATTTTTAAAAAAAGAAAATAACAAGCGGTGGAGGGGATGTAGAGAAATGAAACCCTTGGGCACCGTTTTTAGGAATGTAAAATAGTGCAGCCACTACACTGAACAATGTGGCAGTTCCTAAAAAAATTAAAAATAGAATTACCGTATGATTCAGCAATTCCACTTTGGGTATATATCCAAGCACTAAAAGCAGGGTCTCAAATGTTTACACCCAAGTTCATAACAGCATTATTAACAATGGTCAAAAGGTGGAAGCAACCCAAGTGTTCATTGACAGATGAATAAACACAATGTGGTACCACATACAATGAAATATTATTCAGCTTTAAAAAGGAAGAAAATTCTGACACATGCTCCAACCTGGATGACTCTCATGGAAATATGCTAAGTGCAATAAGCCAGATACAACAGGACAAACACTGCATGATTCCACTCATATGATGTATCTCAAGTAGTCAAAATCACAGAAACAGAACTCAGTAGTTGTGCTTAAATACCAAAAAAGAATTATATAAATCTCAAATTAAGGAGATGAATAATCACATACACATTTTTTTCTTACAAATAGACAGACAGACAGGCGGAATTAGAGGCTTTCAGAAAACTAGTACTAGCCCTTCTTTGATGTAGCTGGTTGCCACAACAGCAAGAAGATTCCTGCCAACAGCTTCTTAGAAACAAAAAGAAAAAAGGTTGCCATGGTCCAATAAGGGTTACTGTCTGAATGTTTAATCCCCACTCTGAGGTCTGCATCCAGCTCTCTCAAAGTGGCATGACCAGCTCTGCCACACACAGCGGGCAGGCAACCCCTGCTCTATTAAAATGTGACCACAGCTGCAGGAATGAAGACCCAAGCATTTCCTAAAGAGGCCATTTTTTATTATCTTTTTTTCTATAATGGGAGCTTGTTGAAAACAAAAGTTAAAGAAACTACTGGACCTTAGTAGCAAATGTGTCAGCATAGCCTTTCAAAGTGATTCACACCTTAAAACAAACACAAGGAACAGGTGTGCTTCCCTGAATACACAGCCAGAATTTAATATGGGGTCAGTACTGTTTTATGAAGCCAGGTTGAGAATAACCTTATAAAATCTGGAAGTAAACATGACAAGATGGTAAAAAGAAAAATGAATTTCAGATAAATATCAGAATACTGTTATTGTCAGGCTTTCAGTAATCTGAAGTCAGTTTACTCAAATATTATCCAAAATAGCCTGACCTGTGATGGTGCAGTGGATAGAGCATCAACTTGGAACACTGAGGTTGCCTGTTCAAAACCCCAAATGCGGTCAGGGCACACACAAGAAGCAATCAATGAACAACTAAATGAAGCAACTATGAGTTGATACTGCTTGCTCCCTCTTTCTCTAAAATCAATTTTAAAAGTTACCCAAAATACCACTACATCGTAAGATCCAATAAAACACTTTCTTGTAAAGCAGGAATTAGTGCAGCCCCTACAACCAGCTCTAGAATGCAGTTGCACTGTCTCTTCTGTTTGTACTAACCCTCATTAGTGTGATGGAGTTTCAGAAAATACTATGGATGCGCCATTTCTCCTGAATCTCCAGCTCAGGGCAGAAACCCCAGGATTCAGCACTGTTCCTGACTCTCAGTTAAGACAGCTAGACATTAAGAGTTCATGGCCTATCAGAAAATTTTCCCTAATTAAGAACAATTTGTCTCACCTCTAAATCTTATTAACCAATGTCACCCCAATAAATTCAACTGAAGAAAAGGACAATTTGTCTCCTTTTTTGTTATGAAAATCTAGTGATAATGAAAAAAATGTGCTATTACAGCATAATCTTATGTAACTCCAACTGTGTGGACATAATGCACAGAAATGAGGAAAAGAAAAATATGTACTTGTGTGCGTGCGCACACACACACACACAGATGTTTTTCTATAACAATCACAATCCCACATCTCCCAGAAAGCTTATGAAGACAATTTCAGTCTCTAAATTTCATTATGTGTATCTTTCATCTCAGAACAAAGCAATGCTGCTCGTGAGAGGAGAAATTCCCCAGTCTCTTCTCCAGCTAGCCTTATATTAAGGGGGTGGAGGGGGCGCAGTGGAAGGAAGCAAGGCTCTCTTCAGAGATGCTACCTGTCTTTCACAAAGAGGATTGAAGACAAGGAATCTGTGAGGTCTAAGATCTAGAATCCAGCAATGCCAGTGGCACAGAAATGAGTCACACACTAGGTGCATTGTGTTAAAATAAAGGCACCTTTATCTTTTAGAATTTGGTTTCTGAAATTCCATAGGGAGATGAACAACAATTTATTAAAAGAGAAGAAAATGTGACACACACACACACACACACACACGCACACGCACGCAAGGATTCCACATCTGGTACAGGAAAATACAAAGTGAGCCAGTAACTTCTTGTACTAGAAGGCAAGGAAGTGCTCATACACCAACCTTAAAGGGTTCCCATACACCAAATATGAAACATCTTGAACATCAAAGAAAAGTAATTTTTGGTAAAGCACAGAATAAGTTGAAATTCCTAAGTTAATAATGGTACTAAAATAAAAAGCAAGAAAAAGAAACAATCTGCCACCATTAGACTTGACTATTATACCATCTCCTTACTCAGAAAGATGTTTACCTGACCTTTTAGGTAGAAATTATCATTTATTCCTAACTGATGATGTAAAAACTAACTTTTACAAATCATTGGGGGAATGAGAATTAGAAAATTACCATTTTGCAACAACCAAAGACAAACTGACAAGGATCATCATCACTAGATGAAAGGTTGCTGGAGAGGATAATAATATGGTGCCCAAGTGTCCCCACTCTGCAGGTTACTTGTTAATTACAAAGAAAAAAAAGCATTTACAAAGGAGATACATGGTATTTATCATCATAGAAAATGGTCAAACTCAGAGTCATTAATAGTAGGCACTATGACATTATGTTTCTTTTACTGTGACACTGTAAGCTACAGCACAACACCTATGAAGCATTCTTTCTTATTTTTTTTTTTTTGTATTTTTCCAAAGTTAGAAGCAGCGAGGCTGTCAGACAGATTTCTGCATGCGCTGGACTGGGATCCACCCAGCAGGCCCACCAAGGGGCGATGCTCTGCCCATCTGGGGCATTGCTCCATTGCAGCCAGAGCCATTCTAGCACCTGAGGTGGAGGCCATGGAGCCATCCTCAGCGCCTGGGTCAACTTTGCTCCAATGGAGCCTTGGCTGCAGAAGGGAAAGAGGGGGGGGATGGAGAAGCAGATGGGCGCTTCTTCTGTGTGCCCTGACTGGAAATCAAACCCAGGACTCCTGAACGCCAGGCCGACGCTCTACCACTGAGCCAACTGGCCAGGGCCCTAGGAAGCATTCTTATCAAAAATGTTTAATCTGAATCTAATCAAGCCTTTAGACTTCACTGCCAGTTTATAGGAAATACAGGGATAAAGGAACAAATGACATGATTGTGAGAAAATCAGAAAGGTCTAGAAGTGACATATTCTATAAGACAAATGGCCTGGTCTCTTCAAAAAGTCAGTATCATGTGGCTTCCATATAAACTGTTCTAGATTTAAAAAGAGACATGTTTGAAGAAAAAAAAAACTCCATAGCTAAAAGATGTCATCTTTGAAACAACTGGGAAAATTGGAATATGAACTGGATATTAGATGGTATTAAGAAATTATTGTTAATTGCCTTAACTGTGGCAGTATACTGTAAGAACAATTAAGTAAAACATATTTTAAGAAGCATCTAACGTACTTAAAGTATTGAGGTGTTGTCTGCAATATAAAAATTTATATATATAAACATACATGCAAATATAGCAAAATGTGAACTGTTGAATCTAGGGTATACCTGGTATAAAGGTGATAATTATACCATTTTTTCAATTTTTCTGTATGTTTACATTTTTTCCACTTAAACAGTTGTTTAAAAAAAAGAAGTGGGCTCAAAATGTACTTCTTCCAGGAAGGCATTTCAAAAGGACTCGCCTCAAACCCTTAATCCCTTGTTTACAAAGTCCTCTCAGCACAGAACACAGTGTATTAATGTTCCCGTTCTGTTTTCTATTCTTATTTCATATATTCAGTGGAGTTGGTTTCCAACAAGACCATTAGCTCCTTCAGGAACAATAATCTTTTAATTATTTTCTATTTCCTCACAGCTCATATGAGGTATTCTTTGATCAGCAGGCTTTTAAAAAGGACCAGTACAACCTGACCAGTGGTGGTGCAATAGATAGACAGCATCAACCTGGGACACTGAGGTCCCAGGTTTGAAACCCCAAGGTCACCAGCTTGAGCGAGGGATCACTAACATGACCCCATAATTGCTAGCTTGAGCCCAAGGGTTACTGGCTTGAAGTTCAAGGTCGCTAGCTTGAGCCCAAAGTCACTGGCTCGGCTGGAGCACCCAAGTCAAGGCACATCTGAGAAGCAATCAATGAACAACTAAAGTGACACAACTACAAGTTGATGCTTCTCATCTCTCTCCCTCCGTCTCTCAAAAAGAGAAAGAAAAAAGTACTAGTGCTGACATTCTGTGTAGGTACTCAGTAAAGCACCTTAAATGAGTTCGCTTTTCTCTTTTCTTTTTTTCATTAAGTGAGAGGCAGGAAGCAGAGACAGACTCCCACATGTACCCCAACTGGGATCCACCCAGCAAGCCCCCTACAGGGCAATGCTCTGTCCATCTGGGGTGGCTGCTCCGTTGCTCAGCAACCGAGCTATTTTAGCACCTGAGGTGAGGACATCCTCAGCATCTGAGGCCAATTTGCTCAAACCATTTGAGCCATGGCTACGGGAAGGGGGGGGAGAGACACAAGAGAAAGGAGAGAGGAGAGAGAGAAGGTGGAAGGGTAGAGAAACAGTCTCTTCACCTGTGTACCCTGACTGGGAATCGAACCTGGGACTTCCATATGCCGGGCCGATGCTCTACCACTGATCCAATCAGGCAGGGCCAGAGTTAGCTTTTCAATTCCTCAACGGAATGGCAGCTCACTTGTATAAACCATTTTGAGTCACAGCTATCAAAAAGAGATCATAAAACCTCACTTATAGGCTTCGAGAAATTCATAGAAAAGCTGGCATCTAAAACTTAAAGAAATTAGAATATATGTTTTACATGTTTTTGTAGCATTGTCATGGATTTGCTGTTATCTAGGCATATGACTTTATTCCCATGACATTATTCTTCAGTTGAATAGTATCTTCTACCACCACCCCCCATCTGCAAAACAGTATTTATCCACAACTCCTGGGTGTAATGAAATCTAAGCTACATAATGTACTTTAAAATCTTTTTTTTTAATTTATTCTTTTAGAGAGGAGACAGAGAGAAAGAAGAAGGGGAGGAGCAGGAAGCCTCAACTCCCATATGTGCCTTGACCAAGCAAGCCCAGGGTTTCGAACCGGTAACCTCAGCATTCAGGTCTATGCACCACCACAGGTCAGGCTAAACTTTAAAATATTAAATAAAAGACTGCACATAAGTAAAAAGTTTCTGACAATACAATGTTGGTGAGGAAAGCGGCAGACTTGGCCCTGGCTGGTCGGCTCAGCGGTAGTGTCGACCCAGCATGTGGAAGTCCCAGGTTTAATTACTGGTCAGAGCACACAGGAGAGAAAACCATCTCCTTCTTCCCCCTCCCCTTCCCCTCCCTTTTTTCCCCTCCTGCAGCCATGGCTCAACTGATTCAAGTGCACCGGCCCTGGGCACTGAGGATGGCTCTGTGGAGCCTCCACCTCAGGTGTTAAAAAATAGCTCAGTTGCAAGCATGGCCCCAGACAGGCAGAGCATCAACCCTAGACAGGGGTTGCTGGGTGGACTCCAGTCAGGATACATGCAGGAGGGAGTCTGTGTCTGTATTTCTCCTCCTTTCATCTAAAAAAAAAAAAAAAGTGGTAGACTCATACTCTGCTGGCAGAATATAAATTCGTATAAGCTTTATGGAAAGCAATTTAACAATATCTAACAACATTAAAAATGCATATATCCTCTGATCCAGCATTTCCACTATGAATTTACATAAAAGACACCCATGTACATAAAAAGTACATACAAGAAATCACATGAAGCTCTGGAAACAACCTAAGGATCCATTAATAAGAGAACTGGATGAATGATGGTACATCTATACAACGGCATACCTGCCAGCTTTCAAAAAGAGGTACTCGCCTGACCAGGCGGTGGCGCAGTGGATAGAGTGTCGAACTGGGATGTGGAGGACCCAGGTTCGAGACCCCAAGGTCGCCAGCTTGAGCACAGGTTCATCTGGTTTGAGCAAAAAGCTCACCAGCTTGGACCCAAAGTCACTGGCTCAAGCAAGGGGTCACTCGGTCTGCTGTAGCCTCATGGGCAAGGCACATATGAGAAAGCAGTCAATGAACAACTAAGGTGTTGCAACAAAAAACTAATGATTGATGCTTCTTATCTCTCTCCATTCCTATTTGTCTGTCCCTATCTCTCCCTCTCTGACTCTCTCTGTGTCCCTGTAAAAAAAAAAAAAGAGGTACTCTATGTACTGTATTAATTGATAACCAAAATATATTAAATGAAAAAAGCAAAGTGCAGAATAATGGGTATAGTTTACCATTTGTGTAAAATTACAGTAAAAAAAGCATCGACTATCTCTGGAAGAGTAAGTAAGATACAGGTAACAACAATTTCCTTTGGGGAGGATAACTATATGGAAGAAAGGAGGAGAGTAAAATAAAGATTTTTTACCCTCTCTGTATACCTTTTGAATTTTGTTTCATATGTACTGTGTTACCCATTTTAAAGAGTTATTTTTTTGAAATACCGCTCTGTACCAATAAGAATTTTTTAGCCCTGGCCAGTTGGCTCAGTGGTAGAGCATTGGCCTGGCATGCAGGAGTCTCGGGTTCGATTCCCAGCACGGCACAAAGGAGAAGCACCCATCTGCTTCTCCACACCTCCCCCTCTCCTTCCTCTCTGTCTCTCTCTTCCCCTCCCGCAGCTGAGGCTTCATTGGAGCAAAGATGGCCCGGGCGCTGCCTCTGCCCCAGGTGCTAGAGTGGCTCTGGTTGCAACAGAGCGACGCCCCGGAGGGGCAGAGCATCGCCCCCTGGTGGGCAGAGCATCGCCCCCTGGTGGGCGGGCCAGGTGGATCCCGGTGGGGCGCATGCGGGAGTCTGTCTGTCTCTCCCCATTTCCAGCTTCAGAAAAAAAAAAAAAAAAAAAGATGGCCCGGGTGCTGAGGATGGCTCTGCGGCCTCTGCCTTAGGCGCTAGAATGGCTCTGGATGCAACAGAGCGATATCCCAGAGGGGCACAGCATCACACCCTGGTGGACATGCCGGGTGGATCCCGGTCGGGCGCATGCAGGAGTCTGACTGCCTCCCCGTTTCCAGCTTCGGAAAAATGCAAAAAAAAAAAAAAGAATTTTAAAATTTTTATTTATTTTAGCCTGACCAGGCGGTAGCGCAATGGATAGAGCATCGGACTGGGATGCGGAGGACCCAGGTTTGAGACCCCGAGGTTGCCAGGCTGAACGCGGGCTCATCTGGTTTGAGCAAAGCTCACCAGCTTGGACCCAAGGTCGCTGGCTCAAGCAAGGGGTTACTCGGTCTGCTGAAGGCCCACGGTCAAGGCACATATGAGAAAGCAATCAATGAACAACTAAGGTGTCGCAACAAAAAACCAATGATTGATGCTTCTCATCTCTCTCCGTTCCTGTCGTCTGTCCCTATCTCTCTCTCTCTCTCTGTCTCTGTAGAAAAAAAAATTTTATTGATTGATTTTAGAGAGAGAAGAAGGGAGAGAAACAGGAACATGAGTCTGTTCCTGTATGTGCCCTGACCAGGATCGAACCAGCAACCTCTGTGCTTTGGGACAATGCCAATGGAGCTATGCAACCAGAGCTCAATAAGAATTATTTAATGATACTTATCTTGGCCCTGGACAGTTGGCTCAGTGAATAGAGCATTGGCAAGGTGTGCGGAAGTCCCGGGTTCAATCCCTGGTCAGTACACATGAGAAGTGACCATCTGCTTCTCTTCCTCTCCACCTCCCTCTTCTCTCTCCTTTCCCCTCTCACAGACAGTGGTTCATTTGGTTCAAGCATCAGCCCTGGGCACTGAGGATAGCTCGGTTGGTCTGAGTGTCAGCCTCAGGCACTGAGGATAGCTTAGTTGGTCTGAGTGTCAGCCTCAGGCACTGAGGATAGCTCGGTTGATTCGAGCATCAGCCCAAGACGGGTGTTGCCAGGTGGATTCCGGTTGGGGTGCATGTGGGAGTCTATCTTCCCTCCTCTCACTTCAAAAAAAAATATGGGCCTGACCTGTGGTGGTGCAGTGGATAAAGTGTCGACCTGGAAATACTGAGGTCGCCGGTTCAAAACCCTGGGCTTGCCTGGTCAAGGCACATATGGGAGTTGATGCTTCCAGCTCCTCTCTCTCTCTCTCTCTCTCTCTCTCCCTCTCTCTCTTCTCTAAAATGAATAAATTAAAAAAAATATGTTTCTCTTAATGCTAAAGGCATATCATGCCTTGGTATCACAGCAATTTTAAATGAGGCTTCAGTAAATTCAACCAGATGTAACACTTCCAAATAAAAACAATGCATCCTAGATGGCAAAAGCCTACTGAGAAAAGAAATGGACACTTATTGCCTCAATAGTTTTAAGATTTTACCAGAACCTGATGGAAGTCTGGACTAGGCAACATTAATCATCTGCAAGTACCAAACTAACCACTATGAAGAGCTCTAAAAGGCGAAGTCACTAAAGTACCAAATGGACCAACTACCCCAACCCTAGG
Organism: Saccopteryx bilineata; assembly: GCF_036850765.1. Lineage (NCBI taxonomy): Eukaryota > Metazoa > Chordata > Mammalia > Chiroptera > Emballonuridae > Saccopteryx > Saccopteryx bilineata. The sequence goes on from NC_089491.1 coordinate 378,256,239, forward strand.
TTGTCACAATAAATGAACACTCCTCATGTTCACACAAGGAGAAAAAAAGAGATGAGCTTCCAGCTCTTTCCCAGAGTAAGGATGATATATGCCCCCAAATTCCTATGCTTCCTGTGTCATCTCTTGGCTCCACTGTAACCATGGCAACAGAAAACAGCACAAAAGACAGCTGAACCATGCAAAGGCCAGAGTTAAATGGGGAAGTGAAAAATATAGACTTTAAGGCCCAAGAACATAAGGTCCTAGAGTTAAAAATGGCAGCCAAGGCCCTGGCCAGTTGGCTCAGTGGTAGAGCGTCAGCCTGGCACGCAGGAGTCCCTGGTTCGATTCCCGGCCAGGGCACACAGGAGAAGCGCCCATCTGCTTCTCCACCCCTCCCCCTCTCCTTCCTCTCTGTCTCTCTCTTCCCCTCCCAGCAAAGTTGGCCCGGGTGCTGAGGATGGCTCTGTGGCCTCTGCCTCAGGCACTAGAATGGCTCTGGTTGCAACAGAGCGACGCCCCAGATGGGCAGAGCATCGCCCCCTGGTGGGTGTGCCGGGTGGATCCCAGTCGGGCGCATGCGGGAGTCTGTCTGACTGATTCCGTTTCCAACTTCAAAAAAATACAAAAAAAAAAAGCAGCCAAAAAAGCCTTGAGAGAAGAATACCAAAGAAAGAAAACAAAGAAAAGAGAACAGAAAATAAAGCTTAATAAATATCTTCTTCCCAGTTATCCAGATAAGAGGCATGGTTGGCAAAGATAACTGAAAAACACAGAAAACACGTCCCACTCTCCCCACACCTAACCACTTAGCTACTCATACTATTCAGAAACCCTTCTGTTGGTAAGAGTTTATCATTTCCTCATCCCGTTCTAATGGCAGAGGTAAGAAACAGCAAAGTATGCAAAAGAGTGGCAACACCGGAGCAAACTAAAGGACCATGGATAATCTGCCAACAGAGAACCCAGGGTCTAGATCACTGAAATACTACTGTACTTTAATGTTCCTAAATTTAAACCGCTGTTTGTGACTTGCACTCTCATTACTTAAGAGGTAAAACCTCCACTGGTTATCATCCACCAGTAGTTTCAGATTGCTTTTGTTTTCATGTGATGTTCACAGAGCATCAATAATGTACAGTGAAAACGAAAGCGCTAAGATCTTTTACAAAGAAAGAGGCAAATAGGTCACACAAACAAGAGGGCTGGAGATGAGAGAACTCTGGTATCTTCATTGTGTGCTCTTTATACCTTATCTAGTTCTGCGAAGATAATTAAGAATTTCACTAAAAGGAAACCCCCTCTTTCTTTTTTATGACCGAGAAAGCCTTCCAAAATCCCCTGCCAAAGTATGATAAATTGAAAGGGTTTGGGCATCTACTCCAATATTTAGGGGATGTTTGTATTAAAGGTACAGCATAACGATGGGAGTTAAAAAAAAAAAGTAATGTGACAACTAGAAGTTCTATGACAGTTTCGAAAGAAGGGTCAGCGTGGGGCAAGTTGGCTCTGGGAAGCGTTTGTAGCCGGGGAGTCTCTAAGGCAACACTAGATGCAAACAGTCTTTTGTCAATAAGTACCTCAAATAATTCAAATTCTCCCTCTTGAATAAGAGCAACAGGCTCACCACTAGCAGTAAGTCTAGCCCACTGCCTAAGAAGGCGGGCGCGTGGTCAAGGGGCTCTTTATCCCGCAGGTCCCTGCAACACAGCGATGCGCATGCGCCCCGAGGGCAGCGACCAAGCACCCCAAGCTCGTTCACACTTGCGCATGCGCAGTCCCCCATCTCGCCGCAGGCGACAGCTCACTATTTGGCAAGGGGGATGGGGCTGGGAAAATGATGTGGGGGGGGCTGAAGGCAGGGGGCGCGTTTGTGTCTTCTGAATGCTTGGGATTGGGAGAAGGAACGGTTGATTAGGCTCTGGCATTCACAAGCCACGTAACCCGAGATATGAAAATGGGGCAGAGAAGAGTATATGTGTGCCGGGAGGGGGGGACGAGAGGAGTGGGGGGGGGGTGTCAGTCACCTCTTAAGAGAGGCGCCCCCCACTCCGACAGAACAACCCTCTCCCTCGACTCTCCTCCCCACCACTCACCTGAGAGCGGCGGCAACAGCTGCTGGTCCCCGTCCGCCTGCGCTCGCCTCATACTGTCCGCAACATCCGGGACCTGCGGGACTGCCGATACACAAATACACACACACTCGGAAGGCGCACACTCACATACACACACACCGACACACACCGGCCGGGGCGTCATGGCGTCAGCACGTCGACGCAGCAGCGCGCACCCGCCGGGCCCCACCCCGCGCGGCCTCCGCCCACTCTACTCCCCTCCTCTCTCCTCCTTGGGTTCTCCTGCCCCTCCTCTCTCTTCCTCAAGACCCCGCCTACTTCTCCTATCGCGCACGCGTCCCGGGGGTCTCACCCGGGCCAGGAGCTATGAAGAGAAGGAGGGGCCTCAGAAGAAAGAGGCGGGATCTTGATGGGGTTTGTGTGTAGGGCGCCGCAGACTGCTTCGAGGTGCGAGGACCAAATAGAGGCACACCCAGAGGAGTGGAGGGATAGGCGGTGTAACAATAAGGCACGTAACTACAGCAACTTATATTTGCAAGTAATTTATGAATTACCAAGGACTTTTACGTGCATTACCTCTTTTTTCTAACCAGTTGTCAGTAAAATGTTTTTGGACTTTATGATAGTGCTCAAGTCTGTTAAGTAACTTAAAATTTAGCATTTGGAAACAAAAATAGGAAGGAACATTTGGGGGGGGTTGGGAGAAGGCGGGCATAAATGACTTAACTGAAAGGAAGCTGATTCAGTGACAATCTGTTGTCTTGGACACCTGGGTCCCCAGTTGGCCTCATGTTCTAGCTCCCAAGGGCTGTCAGTGATTCCTGAGTTTAGTGGTAAAAAGTCTCAGAGCATTCTTGACCCTGCGAGGAAAACTGTCATCTCCTGGTTACAGTAATAACGTCAGGATGGGATATCTTTATTGCTATGATGCTTTCCTTTAGCTTAAACTTTAAAAATTATTCTTATTGGGCCCTGGCCGGTTGGCTCAGTGGTAGAGCGTCGGCCTGGCGTGCGGGGGACCCGAGTTCGATTCCCGGCCAGAGCACATGGGAGAAGCGCCCATTTGCTTCTCCACCACCCCCACCTTCCTCTCTGTTTCTCTCTTCCCCTCCCGCAGCCAAGGCTCCATTGGAGCAAAGATGGCCCGGGCGCTGGGGATGGCTCTGTGGCCTCTGCCTCAGGCGCTAGAGTGGCTCTGGTTGCAACAGAGCGACGCCCCCTGGTGGGCAGAGCGTCGCCCCTGGTGGGCGTGCCGGGTGGATCCCGGTGGGGCGCATGCGGGGAGTCTGACTGTCTCTCCCCGTTTCCAGCTTCAGAAAAAAAAAAAACCAAAAAAAAATTTAAAAAAAAATTATTCTTATTGAATCAAGCCAAATAATCCAGAGTAGACATTGTCTCTTTTACATACCGAGATAGCATCGTTATGCAGACACACAAACACAGGAGGCACTGGACCCAAAAGAACAGCCAAGTGAACCTGTTGGTCATGCGGTGACAAAGCGTGGGCCCTGTCTTGCGAACAGCTTCTGGAAGCTCTGCCGCTGTGGGACTATCTCCAGGAGACAGTGCTCACCACCTCCTGCCGCATGTTTGCTGGCACCAAGTGGCTGGTGAGTCTGTTCAGCAAGGAAGACCAGGAGCCCCTGAACAAAGCCACGGGGGGTTGGAAAGAAACCCCTGACAGTACCAGGCTGCCTTCTCCTTTCAGATACACATGCAGACCCTATGATCCCACAGCTTAAAATGTCCTAGCAATCACAGACAAAACACTCCAAACTCCTAGAGCTTGCCTAAACCGAATTTCAGTAAAACTGATCAAGTTTTACTTGAATTACAGTAAAACTGATCAAGAAATAGAGATCCTAAACATGACAATAGTGTGGTGATTACTGTGCCTGTCTTCTTGAAACAAAAAGAGCTTCTGTCACTTATTAGGCTGATGCTTGAAACTTTCCAATTAGATTTCACTCAACATCATCATCAACAAACATTAATTCTTTTAGCCGAAACCAGCAAGGTTTTTAGTCCCTGTGAAAACTGAAAGAGCCCCACAAGCAACCCAGTAACCAGTTCCTAGTAACAGACTCCTGGTATCATGAGATTGTTCAGTTCTTGACTTTAGATTTCACAAGACAGCAGCAAAAAAAAAAAAAAAGGAGTACTCCCTTCTTGAAGGTGGGTAAGAGGTGCATAAAGAGGAAACTGGAGGCATGGACAATATACTTTAGCTACTACACAACTTGGGCTAATCATTACAGTTTAGTCAGATTCTGCCTGGCACCTGGGAGGGGACTCTTTGGGGCTAGTGAGTCTGCCAGCAGCATGCCCAGGCTGGCCCTGAATCCCCAGAGATCTGTGAGGACATAAAAGTCCTATCCCCATCTGTAGCCCAGTGCAATGAGGCTCCCATTCTACTGTGGGGAACATACCGCCCACCTGAGATGTGATCCCACCAGCCTCTGTACAAAGGACTTTGATTTGGTGTGGGTCTGATTAAATGACTAGAGATGTCCTTGGAAGCACTGTGTGGAAGAATTTTAAACAGCTTCTCCTTTTTAATATGCACTTCCTCTTTGGTTTTAATTATTTTGTTCCTACATTTTCCCTTTCAATTTACTAAAATCTAGAAATGTAATTAGAGCAGAGGCTGGGCTCAGAGAAAGCTGCCAGGATTTGTACAGCATGATTAAATATACTAGGCATCCCTTTAGTGTGGGACTGAAAAATAGGATTCTCATTATTATCTTTCCTTATCCAGGGAAGAATCGGCACCACATACAGATATGGATTTATTGAAAATGCAGCACTAATTAAAAACTCACCCAGCCTCTTGACGAGGTTTGGGGGGGGGGATAGTGCAATTATTTTATTATTTCCTCTGTTTACGGTTTTGTTGTTGTAACCACGACAAGCAAGAAGCCCCCCTCAGAACTCTGTCTTCAGAATAGAATTCTTCTTTCCTGAGGAGGGACTTAATGAGACTTTTATCTATGCAACAACAATTAAGTTTACAATGGCACCAGTTTAATTCACTGCTCTTTGTGATGGTAGGAAACATGCAGAACTTGTTTTCTAAATCCCAAAACACTAATGGCAAAGTGTTCATTGGCCATTAGGAGCCAGGTCTGGGCAAGGGCTATGTCCCAAATGACCCTGAGATGTCTAGTATTTATACCACCAATGAGAACCTTTGGCTTCTTTTTACAGTCAAGTAAGCAAGGGCATGGTTTCCCTGGAATCTATTGGGAAGGTCGAGATAGACAAGATGGAACAGAAGAGTACAAACTCCCATTTTGGTTGTAAGTGCTGTGGGAAGATGAAGTCCTCTCCTCTCTATTACAGTTATTCAGTTGGCCAATCAATGAACGCCCAGCCCATTGGCCTGTCATGGTGGAGCCCCACAAGGACATTAGAGATGAATTTGCAGGTAGATATTTAGTCGGGGCATAGTCCTGTGCTCTGGAGGTCTCCAGTCTAAAGAAACAGAGACAGATGACACACCCTGGGACACAGGTCCAAGACCACACACAAGGAAGCATGCCTACAAAAGAACACATAGATGAGGTTGTGCTGGGGCCGTGATGGAGTTAGTTAGAAATTAGCAATGGAAAAATATTGGTTGATTGTTTAAATTTTATACTGAGGCAGTTGTGGCTTAAAGAATGAGATCCAGCCTGACCTGTGGTGGCGCAGTGGATAAAGCATCAACCTGGAAACACTGAGGTTGCTGGTTCAAAACCCTGGGCTTGCCTGGTCAAGGCGCATATGGGAGTTGATGCTTCCTGCTCCTCTCCCCTTCTCTCTCTCTCTCTCTCCTCTCTATAATGAATAAATAAAATCTAAAAAAAAAAAAAAAGAATGAGATCCAGGCCCTGGCCGGTTGGCTCAGTGGTAGAGCATCAGCCTGGTGTGCAGGAGTCCCAGGTTCGATTCCCAGCCAGGGCACACAGGAGAAGCGCCCATCTGCTTCTCCACCCCTCCCCTTCTCCTTCCTCTCTGTCTCTTTCTTCCCCTCCTGCAGCCAAGGCTCCATTGGAGCAAAATTGGCCCGGGCGCTGAGGATGGCTCTGTGGCCTCTGCCTTAGGCGCTAGAATGTCCCTGGTTGCAACAGAGCAACACCCCAGATGGGCAGAGCATCGCCCCCTGGTAGGCATGCCGGGTGGATCCCAGTCAGGCGCATGTGGGAGTCTGTCTGACTGCCTCCCTGTTTCCAACTTCAGAAAAATACAAAAAAAAAAAAAAAAGAATGAGATCCAGCTTCCTTATCCAGAGACTTAAATTCAAACCCAAGACTGACTCTATAATATAAACTTGGACAAATGTCTCTGAGCCTCAGTTTGTCCATCAAGCAATGGAAAATATAATGCCCAACATCTTTATTATATGCGGCTTAAGTGTCTGTTTGTCGCTGATAGCTTATTGGTTGCTTGCGTAACTGTCCTAGCCAATGGGGTGAAGTTGCCATGGCTGAACACAAATTGAGTGGGTCAGGGGTAAGGTGAACATTTGTTTGCATTGGCAATCATCTGCTTTTGAAACAATTTAAGGCTGAACGCAAATTGAGTGTGTCAGGGGGAAGGTGAACATTTGTTTGCATTGGCAATCATCTGTTTTACATAAAAACTATGTCTTAACCTAATTTCTTTTAAGAATGCCTCCTAGAAAATACAGCACTGAAGAGGAGAGAAAAGGAGCTAAAGCTGCACAAAAACGGCTTTCTCGACAAAAAGAAACCACTGAGCAGAGAAAGACAAGGCTTGCTTCAGTCGCAGAGCAAATGCGTCTTTCTCAGCAAAATGAGACTGATGAGCATAGAGAAACAAGGCTTGCCTCAGATGCAAGACAAAAAAGCCTGTCTCGACAAAATGAGTCCCTTGAACAAAAGCAGGAGAGAAATGCAAAAAAACAACAGAGTAATGCTGACCGAAATGCAAAAAGGATTAAAACAGTTTCAAACGGTCAAGAGTTCGTGAAAAAACGGACGTAAAATTAAAAATAATTGATAGTCCTCTGCAAGGCAAGCTTAAAAATGATGGAAAGACCTACACAAGAAATGTTGTGTACAAAGAGATCTTTGACATGTGAATTAACATTTTATTATTTAAATCACCTTTATTTATTGAGCTAGCGGTGGCTCTTAAGAAATGTACCGGCCCTGGCCGGTTGGCTCAGTGGTAGAGCGTCAGCCTGGCGTGCAGAAGTCCTGGATTCGATTCCTGGCCAGGGCACACAGGAGAAGTGCCCATCTGCTTCTCTACCCCTCCCCCTCTCCTTCCTCTCTGTCTCTCTCTTTCCCTCCTGCAGCCAAGGCTCCATTGGAGCAAAGATGGCCCGGGCGCTGGGGATGGCTCCTTGGCCTCTGCCCCAGGCACTGGAGTGGCTCTGGTTGCAAAAGAGCAATGCCCCGGAGGGGCAAAGCATCGCCCCCTGGTGGGCAGAGTGTCGCCCCCTGGTGGGCGTGCCGGGTGGATCCCGGTCAGGCGCATGCGGGAATCTGTTTGACTGTCTCTCCCCATTTCCAGCTTCAGAAAAATACAAAAAAAAAAAAATTAAGAAATGTACCGCCAGTGGTTTCCTTCATTGCACTCTACTTTAGGCAATTAAGCAAGTAGAAGGGGGAAACCCCGTGGGGCACTAAGCAAAGGGGCGTCCTCGCCGCCTGCCCTGGGTAATTCAGTTTGAATTAGCAGACACCTTTGCACAAATCATTTTAATTACAATTTATAATATCTAGAACAGCGATCATTTTGTATGACTGCCGGGCTTTCTAGTATAATATATTGTTGTGAGAATTAACTGACGTAATATTTGAACATAGAACTGGTGAAGAGTAGACCCCGCTTATTTATTTGGTTTCTTAGGGTAAGCATTCATAGAATATAGTGCCTACTGGTCTTCAAGCCTCACTCTAATCTGTACACCATGCACCATCCTTTTCTCTATGCCCTTTTTAGGGAAACATGAAATCAAGGAAACAGCATGGACTTCTCAGCCAGAACATTGCCATTTGCTAGCTGGCGTCCCTGAGCAAGCTCTTTGGTTGAGGAGTCTGTTTCCTCACAGATTGGTTACGGTTTCTGGTTGTAAGAATTATACCAACTCTGTCTAGATCAACCAAAACTGGAATTTACTGTGTAAATATTTCTGGCTACCATAACTGACAGGAGCTGAAGAATCAGATTTGGAGATTTGACTGAATACCAAAGTCTAGGAGAGGAAAAACAATCTTCTTTAGCAGGACATTCTGGAGAGGAGGCCCACTGCCGAGTACTACCCAGTGGTGGGATTCAAAGGATTTAACAACTGGTTCTCCGCCCTAATGACCATTTTTAGTATAACAAAAACAACGATATACCGAAAGGTAGTTTATTATTTCATGCATTTAATACTTAAATAATAACAATAAAAGAGGTACACAAAACTAGATTGTTATGAGTTTTAAAATATTAGTGAAAAAATATTAAATAATACCTGACAAAAAAAACCAATAAAACTGTTATTTAAGATATTTCCACATTGCTTCTTAATTGGCATCCTCACTTGCAATTTTTTTCACCTATGGATGGAATGAACATGACTACGGACACTTAGAATAAGCCCTGGCCGGTTGGCTCAGTGGTAGAGCGTCGGCCTAGCGTGCAGAGGACCCGGGTTCGATTCCCGGCCAGGGCACACAGGAGAAGCACCCATCTGCTTCTCCACCACCCCCCCTCCTTCCTCTCTGTCTCTCTCTTCCCCTCCCGCAGCCAAGGCTCCATTGGAGCAAAGATTGCCCGGGCGCTGGGGATGGCTCCTTGGCCTCTGCCCCAGGTGCTAGAGTGGCTCTGGTTGTGGCAGGGCAACGCCCCGGAGGGGCAGAGCATCACCCCCTGGTGGGCAGAGCGTCGCCCCATGGTGGGCGTGCTGGGTGGATCCCGGTCAGGGGCATGCGGGAGTCTGTCTGACTGTCTCTCCCTGTTTCCAGCTTCAGAAAAAATGAAAGAAAAAAAAAAGAATACGCTGCTGCATAGATGAACATTAAAAAAGAGTAAGCGCCCTGGCTGGATAGCTCAGTTGCCTGGATCGTTGTCCTGAAACACAGAGTTGCCAGTTCTATCCCCGGTCAGGGCACATACAGGAACAGATCAATGTTCCTGTCTCTCTCTCCCTTCCTCTCATGCTAAAATCAATGAAAAATGAAAAATGAAAAAAAAAGAATAAGCAATGTAAATTTGTGATTTCCACATTGGGCAGCTGCCCAGGTGCCCACTTTGGAGAGAGCCCTGATTATAAGTGCCATTTTAACAACCAGTTCACTGAACTCAACAAAAAATTAGGTACCAGTTCTGCCAAACCGGTGCGAACCAGCTGAATCCCACCACTGGTACTGCCCCAAAGTGCCACCACCAGTCACATGGCCACAGCTGCTGCCACTGGAAAGGATGTCTAACCCTCCTTCCATCTTTGTGCCCCATTCTGCAAACCCAGGACCCTGCTGGCCCATCCTAGGCCACATTCTGAGAACTGACCACCATGGTGGGCAACAAAGAAAGATCTTACTTCCACCGTGTCCACAGTGTACTGCTCTGTACCCTTCCTCACTGACATGATCTACAGCAGTGGACTCATCCCAAACAGGAAGCAGGTCAGATGCTGGACTGCCAACCTTCCCATCTCATCTGTGAAATGGGCATTCATTACAGGACAATAAGCAGCATGGAATGACATGACATTTGTTCAAAAGTGCTTGGCATATAAAGGTATTCTGTTACTTTCCTTCTCTCTTTGATAAAACAAAAGGCCTGGAATGGTGTAGTTATCTAAGGATTTGGTCAATGTGCTTCTAGGTACTGACATTCTGAGTTTTCCACCTAGAAAGACAGCTGGGAAACATGGTATCTGAAGAGTGGAGTACCCGGCAAAGAAACAGCAGTGAGAAAGAGAGAAGAGGAAATGGTAAGTTTGAGTCTAGCTTTCCTTTGATTTTTGTCTTGAATTGACAACACAGCTCCATCTCTGTCTCATTCATCTTTTTTTTTTTTTTTTTTTTTTTTTTTTGAGAGAGAGAGGGGGAAAGAAATAGAGGAAGAAAAAGAAGCATTAACTGGTTTCACTAAATTGTGCCATTGGTTGCTTCTCATCTGTGCCCTGGGCTCCAACTGGCGACTTCAAGGTCGAGCCAGTGCCCTTGGGATTGAGCTGGCACCATTGGGATCCAATCAATGACCCCCCCGCACTCCCGGACAACACTCAATCCACTGCACCATCAGCCAGGACCTCATTCATCTTTAAAACAGGTCTAAAAATTGCCTGAAGTCATCGCTGCAAAATACATTTTTAGCGCATTAGTATTTGTTTTCAACAAAGAATATATTACCAAAACTATTTATATTCGCCATTATCAATTATTTTCAGTGGGGCTTTTTGGGGTCCTATTCTGAATGGGTTTGATCCTGTTAGCATTTGCCCTAAAACAAAAGTTACCCTAATATAGATAATTAGTTTAGCATAAACATATTTTTTTCTCTGCCTCAACTCAAATAGAAATTACTTTGGATTTTACAATTTTAGATTATCCTTACCATGGCTCTACTTTATCAAAGTGAATTGATTTCAATTGAAAGTTTACTCTACGTTAGAATCCTATTTTAAAAAGAGAATTTAATCTAAAATTCAATTACAGAAGTTCTGTGCCAAAGGAGCAGTCAACTAGCACTTACTGAATGCTCCCTGGTGCAGAGCTCTACCTAAGTAACTACAGAAGTCAAAAGAAATAGAAATATTGTCCGTATTCAGGGAGAGCTTCCAGTTTCAAGTGAAAAATAAAATTCAAAATTGGAAGGAACCATAAAGATTTTCCAACCCAGTTGGTTTCAAATGATACTTGCGTCTCAAGCTCTGGGCTTCTGAATATTTGTCCCCAAGGCTGGGGCTGGGGGCGGGGGGGGAGGGTAAGATGGGGCTAGGGCAAATCAAACCAAGCCAGCCTGGTTCTTTTTCCACTCATTCAGGCCAGAAATTAGGCAGCATCCCTGCTTCCTCTTTTCCCCCTGGTAGCTCACATCTAACCCATCATTCAGAATTCCTGTAAATTCTAGTTTTCCACTTTCTCCATCTCCCCAGTCCTATCCAAGTTCTAGCAATGATCCTCTTTGGCCTGAACCACAATGAGAGGGTCCTAGTTAGTCTTCCTGCTTCTTTGCTTGGCCATCAATCCCTTCTTCACTCAGCACCCAGGCCAATCTAATTAAAATTTAAGTCACACCAGGCTGCCTTCCTGCTTCAGAACTTTGAATGGCTTCTCACTGTACCAGAAATTAAACTCCAACTTTGCACCACTGCCCACAAGAGGCTCATATTCCACCATTTCTCATGTCACTTCCTTCTATCTTCACTTGAGCCGCAGTAAGCACCCATCAATTCCTAGAACTTAGAAAACCGATCAAGCCCTTTGCCTCCACAGGCCTTTGTTTGTTTGTTTTTGTTTTTGTTTTTGTTTTCTGAAGCTGGAAACAGGGAGAGACAGTCAGACAGACTCCTGCATGCGCCTGACCGGGATCCACCCGGCACGCCCACCAGGGGCGACGCTCTGCCCACCAGGGGGCGATGCTCTGCCCATCCTGGGCGTCGCCATGTTGCGACCAGAGCCACTCTAGCGCCTGGGGCAGAGGCCACAGAGCCATCCCCAGCGCCCGGGCCATCTTTGCTCCAATGGAGCCTTGGCTGCGGGAGGGGAAGAGAGAGACAGAGAGGAAAGTGCGGCGGAGGGGTGGAGAAGCAAATGGGCGCTTCTCCTGTGTGCCCTGGCCGGGAATCGAACCCGGGTCCTCCGCACGCTAGGCCGACGCTCTACCGCTGAGCCAACCGGCCAGGGCCTCTCCTCCACAGGCCTTTGTATCGCCGTTCCCTCTGCCTGGAACACTTTCCCTCTAGCTCTTCAAGTGGCTGGTTCTGCCTTTCCTTTCAGATCTCAGTTTAATTTTCACACATGCAGACAGCTTCTCTGACTACCCACCAAATCCAAAAATAAGAACCTTCTGTTATTTTCTATCACGGTGCCCTGCTTACTTCCTTTACACCACTGACCACAGTTTGTAACTGTTTTGATTATTTTCTTGCTTATTTTTGGTCTCCCCTACTCGTTTGTCAGCTTCATAGGAACCTGTATATTTTGCTCTCCATAATGGCCCAGCATTCAGCACAGTGCTGACACATAGACAGAAGGTGCCTAGTACAGAATGAATGAATGAATGAATGGCAGAAAGCCCTCATCTAGAATGTCAGAGAAGGTTGAGCAGAGATCTGAAGCCTGAAGGGAAAGTTAATAGGTAAAGGGTGTGGAGAAGGGAAATGAGGAAGAAAGCAGTCCAGAGAGCTAAAGATTCTAAGGCCAAAGAGCATGGAGCCTTTGAGAAACTCAAGGACAATTAGTGTAGCTGTAATACAGAGAACATATGGGAGGCTGTGGGAGGTGGGTCAGGCGGGTCAGGCGGAACCATCCAGCATCTCTCTCCTAGGATCCAAATGACAGGATTGAGAGCATGGGAGGAATGAATTCCCCGGAGGAGGATTGGAGCACTCTTGGCAGGAGAAGGGGCCCAACAACAGAAAACCATTGCTCCTGGTTTTCCTTCTACCTCTTTGGATGCTTCCTTTGGCCATCCTTTGAATATTGGCTTTCCTTGGATTCTGTCCATTTCCTCTCCTCTTCATACTGTCCTCACTTGCCTTGAGATGCCTCATTCATTCTCACAGCTCCACTGCCATCCTTCTGCTGAAGAATATTCCCAAACTATCTGGAGCCAGGTCTCTTTCTCTCCTTCTCTGTCTCTGGAGACAAGGAGGGAGAGAGATGAGAAGCATCAACTTATAGTTGCATCACCTTAGCTGTTCATTGATTGCCCCCCCTTGACTGGGGGGCTCCAGCTGAGCCAGTGACACCTTGCTCAAGCTAACAAACTTGGGCTTCAAGCCAGCAACCTTTGGGCTCAAGCCATTACCATGGGATCATGTTTATGATCCCATGCTCAAACTAGATGAGACTGCACTCAAGCTGGAGACCTCAGGGTTTCGGACCTGGGACCTCAGCATCGCAAGTCAATGCTCTGTCCACTGTGTCACCACAGGTCAGGTGAGCCCGGTCTCTCTCTTGAGCTCTAGACTTACATACCCAACTACCAACCTGATATCTTCAGTTGGATGTCCCATAGGCACTAATAGTCAACATATCTGAAACTGGCTTCTCCTCCAGGGTCCTCTGTCTCACCAAGTAGCCTCAACCTGGGAACTGGGAATTATTCCTGACTTCTCAAGCCCACTTCTAATTCAACAGCAAGTTCAGACAATTCTATTCTTTAGTTATCTCCCAGTTTTGCCTACTTCCTTCCATTTTCCTGACACTTCCCCAGTTCTTCTGTGGATTGCTGCAGCCTCCTCACCTGCCTCCCAGCCCCTGGCCTTCCTGCAGCCTCCTCACCTGCCTCCCAGCCCCTGGCCTTCCTGCCTCCCAGCCACTGGCCTTCCTGCAGCCTCCTCACCTGCCTCCCGGCCACTGGTCTTCCTGCAGCCTCCTCACCTGCCTCCCAGCCCCTGGCCTTCCTGCCTCCCAGCCACTGGCCTTCCTGCAGCCTCCTCACCTGCCTCCCGGCCCCTGGTCTTCCTGCAGCCTCCTCACCTGCCTCCCAGCCACTGGCCTTCCTGCAGCCTCCTCACCTGCTTCCCGGCCACTGGTCTTCTGCCTTCCAGCTCATTTTCTGCCCTGCAGCCAGAGTGAGCTTTCTAAAATGCCAATCTGCTCAAAGTACTTCTTTGCATACCACCCTTAAATGGCTGCCCATTGCCCTCTAGCTAAAGCCTACACACCTTAACAGCAGTGAAAGGGTCTTTACCAGTGACCATGCCTTTGTCTCTAGGGGCTTTCTTACCCTCCCAACACTGCTTAGCAATACAGTTCTTAGTCATACACAGAACTACTTTCAATTCCCTGAGTTAACCAAGTTCTCTCTTTGTGCACATGCTGTTACCTCTTCCCAGACAGTCATGTCCACACCTCCCCCCGCCCCTACCCCCATCTTCCCCAGGTTAATTCTCTACTGATTCTCCAGGCTTTTTTTTTTTAATTCATTTTAGAAAGGAGAGAAAGAGGGGAAGAGAGAGAGAGGAGAGAGAGAAGGGGGGAGGAGCAGGAAGCATCAACTCCCATATGTGCCTTGACCAGGCAAGCCCAGGGTTTTGAACCGGCGACCTCAGCATTTCCAGGTCAATGCTTTATCCACTGCACCACCACAGGTCAGGCGATTCTCCAGGCTTTGATTTACCCATCTCTTCTTCCAGGAAGCTGTGCATGTCCCCTAACCCTTAGCTATGTCTCCCCATATTTCTCTTCCTAGTACAATGTCCCTGACTCTTGGTTGCTTGATACCCTCTCTGTGTCCTTCACTAGACTGTAAGCTCCTTGGGGACAGGGGTTCCTTTTTCTTTTTGTCTGTGGTATTCCCAACACTGAGCAGCACTCTTAGCATATAATAAATGAAAGGCAGAAACCGCGGGCCGAACCAAGAACACAAGGCTAGTGTGTTCCAAAAGGGAAATTCATTTTGAAAAGTGCCTGGGTGCAGGTGGGCTAAGACCAGCAAAGGGCGTCAGCCCCGAGGGAGGGTTGGGACAGGGATTATACGAACTCGTCAAAGGGCCTTGGGCAAAGGCAGCTGTAAGATAACTTCTTCTGTTTGTGGTTGGAAGTGGCACCACAGCTCCTCAAAATTGTCTGTACCCTAAACCTGACCTGTGGTGGCGCTGTGGATAAAGCATCGACCTGGAACGCTGAGGTTGCAGGTTTGAAACCCTGGGCTTGCCTTCTGCTAGCCCAGGAGTTGATGCTTTCTGCTCCTCCCCCCTTCTCTCTCTCTTTTCCCCCTCTCTCTAAAAATGAATAAATAAAATCTGGAAAAAAAAATTGCACCTTGATCCAATTGTTCCTTATCAGCATCCATCTCCAAGGGAGGTTTGGGCCAGATTACTGAGTAGGGAAGTCGTCCTTGCTCCTTCAGGCCTGTCTTGTTCTTAAGAAAGATGGTGGCTGAGTAGCCATTTTATCTATCAATAAGTATTTAGGAAAATGCTTGTGCCTGACCTGTGGTGGTGCAGTGGATAAAGCGTTGACCTGGAAATGCTGAGGTCACCGGTTCAAAACCCTGGGCTTGCCTGGTCAAGGCACATATGGGAGTTGATGCTTCCAGCCCCTCCCCCCTTCTCTCTCTCTGTCTCTCTCTCCTCTCTAAAAATGAATAAATAAATTTAAAAAATTAAAAAAAAAATGCTTGTGTGATGAATCAATGGACGAATGAATGAAATAACCATTCCTTTCAGGAACTTGGTTGCTGTCATTTCAGCAGCTTCCTCTTCCTCAGTCCACTGATTGGCCACAGCCTGGTCAGCAGCCTGTGAGAACTCTGAACACCAGCGCAGGACGCTCCTTGACTCACACCCAGTGCTGGGAGCCCAGTCTTCCCTTAAAAGGCCACCTTATTAAAAAGTGCCTATGATGGCATTTATGAGCCCTATTTTTATCTATGTTGGAAAAATCTCGGCGTTAATTCCCAAGCCAAAGACATTAACCTCAGGAACGTGGCTGAGCGAGGAAGCATCCACGCGATGCCTTTGAGTCACACACAGCTTTGTTTTCCATGGCAAGTGCCTCTGTTCCTTCCTGTCCCTTGGCCTGTGTTTTGAAGGACCAACTGACTCTAAAAAAACTTATCCCATGTTCCTTAAAACTAGATCCTGCGGCCCTTAATGGTCTGTGAAATGGTGCCATCTTCCCTAAAGATTCTCTTAACTCTGCTGAGGCCCTCAGATCAGAACACAGAATGGACTGCCAGACATCTCCCCATTTATTCCAACCTGCTTTCCACCCCCATACCCAAATGGATATGAACTGTGGGCGAAGGCACTGCTAGCAGCTGGAAGGAAGGAGGCAGGGTGGTCAGAGGAGAGGGATCCCAATGAGCCTGGCCAAAGAAAGAATTGGACAGAAGCTACAGAAATAAGGAGAGTAAGCCAGCAGGGCTGGTGAGCAAGCAGAGGGCCTGTGCCAAGAAAAAAATTGGCTATCTTTTTTTTCTTTTTTACAGAGAGAGAGAGAGTCAGAGAGGGGGATAGATAGGGACAGACAGACAGGAACAGAGAGAGATGAGAGCATCAATCATCAGTTTTTCGTTGCGACACCTCAGTTCATTGATTGCTTTCTCATATGCGCCTTGACCGCGGGCCTTCAGCAGACCAAGTAACCCCTTGCTCGAGCCAGCGACTTGGGTCCAAGCTGGTGAGCTTTGCTCAAACCAGATGAGCCCACACTCAAGCTGGTGACCTCGGGGTCTTGAACCAGGGTCCTCCGCATCCCAGTCTGGCGCTCTATCCACTGCGCCACCGCCCGGTCAGGCAGCTTTTTTTTTTAATGTTTATTTTATTGACTTTAGAGAGAAGAAGGGAGAGAGTGAGAGAGAGACAGGAACATTGATATGTTCTTGTATGTGCCTTGACCAGGGATCAAACTGGCAACTTCTGTGCTTCAGGATGATGCTCTAACCAACCGAGCTATTCAGCCAGGGCAGGATTCGCCATCAGTGTGGTGGGGAGAGAGGGGGGGGGAGTGTGGAGAGAGGAAAATGCCAGTGAAGGAAGGAAGGAAGGGCAGACAGGAGGGAAACAGGAAGCAGCAGCAGAGACAGGAGGAATCGGGTAGTTTGTGGAGAAAGTGAAGAGGAGAAAGAGATCACAAATTCCCTTTAATTCAAGTGGAGTAACTTGGGGAAAGAGAATATTGGGGAGTCAAGTGGAGGCCCCTGGAGACAGTCATTCCCTCTCCCTACAGCAGATTAGAAATGAGAGCTGGGAAATATATTAGAGAATGTTCTCACTCCCAGATTCAAGGTACTGAATTTGCCACCATCCCTGCCTCTGAGAATTTAGGGGAGATAGATTTTGTCCAAGGATGCTAGATTCAAGCCACTATGGAGTCTCCCTCCCCTTTCCCTTAACAAAAGCCTAGACAATTCAGGGTTCATGCCCCAGTCTCTGCTAGTCTATCCCCCCTTCCCAGCAGCACACACACAGCCCAGGGTCCCAGCCCCCTTTGCACCTCTGCCTCTGCTGGCTCTCTGGGACAGAGACCAGGCCTGAGCTGGGAGTCTGGGCTGAGTCAGCACTGCCCGGAGGAGAGATTGCTTCCTGGAAAGTCTTGCTTCAAAGCTTCTGGCCGGCCAAGTGCTGGTAGGAAGCAGGAGGCACCCTGGAGGTTGGAGGTAGCTTTGGCTTTTAAGATACCTCTCACCAGAGAGAGCATCATGGGATAGAAATTTCCATAGTCTAGCTCAACGACTGATTCCAATTCACTCAAGCTCTCTAATACCCGCCACCCTCTCTGATTCAGAAAATTTACATTTTTCCAGGCCTCAAAAGAGATTTCAGAGCCAAAATGGAGGCTCTGATTCCTAAACGATCTAGTTACTTCTTCTGAAAATTAGACAAAATATCCTTTCTAAGCCTCAAATGTCTATTTTCCAAAGACATGTTCTTATTCGTTGCGGCAGCAAGAATACAGATGAGATGCTCTGTGTGCGCTGCAGGCAGCATCCTCTCTTGATAAAAAGGCCAGCATACCATTAGCAGAAACCGGCAGACTACTCAGTGGTCAAGCTCCTACTCTGTCTCGGGGGGAACTGTGATGGGCAGTCTAAGCCACCCCCATCCTTCTCTGTAACTTGGGAGTATTTTGATCCCCAATACAGGGTGGAGGGTCATTTTAAAGATCTCACTTTGGACAAGTGAGAAGAGAAAGCACTTTACTGTGGCCCCCACAACTGCTTGCTATGCAGTGGGCGCTCTAGCGGGTAGGCAGTGGGTGGCAACAGCTGCCAGACACCTTCCCCCGAGGATGTATCAGTTGGTGCCAAAAGCCCATATAAGCTCTTTCTGATCTCTGTGCCAGTGACTACAGGTCCTGGCAGGAATCCAGGAGTCCACCATGAGCCCTGCATTCTTCTCCTCCCCCTCATCTGCCAAGAATGGAGAGGGATGGCTTGGGTGCCCACCAAGAAAGGAGCTGGTGGTTCTTAGACACATTTTTCAGCTGTCACACCTGCTCACATGGAAATTCACACACACACACACACACACACACACACACACACACACTCAGAAATAGTTTCAGGTTTTCTTATTCCGTGTGCTCCACATCCAAAGCAGTTGTAATAAAAACTCCCATCAATAAACTGTTGTTCCCAGTTTGTCTCCTCCCTCCCTCCCTTCTCCTGGCCTTTCCGCCTACATTTATTTCTTTTTTTTTTTCTTTTTTTTCATTTTTCTGAAGCTGGAAACAGGGAGAGACAGTCAGACAGACTCCCGCATGCGCCCGACCGGGATCCACCCGGCACGCCCACCAGGGGCGACGCTCTGCCCACCAGGGGGCGATGCTCTGCCCATCCTGGGCGTCGCCATGTTGCGACCAGAGCCACTCTAGCGCCTGAGGCAGAGGCCACAGAGCCATCCCCAGCGCCCGGGCCATCTTTGCTCCAATGGAGCCTTGGCTGCGGGAGGGGAAGAGAGAGACAGAGAGGAAAGCGCGGCGGAGGGGTGGAGAAGCAAATGGGTGCTTCTCCTGTGTGCCCTGGCCGGGAATCGAACCCAGGTCCTCTGCACGCTAGGCCGACGCTCTACCGCTGAGCCAACCGGCCAGGGCCCGCCTACATTTATTGATGTTTGACTGGCACCTACTATGTGTCAGCCATTGTGGTAGGGTCTAAAGAAACAAGAACACAGTCTCAGAGTAGAAAGTATATAGGACTGCTAATCAGACGCAAGACAATGACATAGTGTTCCATGATGGTGGGTGGCAAACTTGTGGCCATCAGCCAAAGCTGACCTATAGGCATGTTTAGTGTAGTTGGCAAATATATATTTTTTTAATTGGAAAAGTTCATGTAAAAAAATCAGTATTTTTTGAAATAACAGATCTGGCAACAGTTGGGAGGAGGTGAAAAGTCACTGTCCCCTTTTAGATGGGACATGTATTCTCAGTTTGTTTCAGACCACACCCCCCTCACCTCTTCACCCCACTCCCTTCCCTATTAAATTCAACTGGCTCTTCATTCATCCATGTGCCCTGCAAAGATTGTTCAGGTGTTAGAATACAGAACCCCTAAAATGAAAAGCCATCAAAGCAAAGAACCATGAACTCTGCTCCAGGAAGTCACTTGAGTTAACCCTTGAACTAAATCCAAGTACCTCATTGATTTAATTACTTCTTGTTTCTCTCCCCGCCCCCAACTGAGAGATGCAAGAGGGAAGGGCTCTCTCTAGTCGGCCACCTTCTCTACAGCATCTCCAGTGAGTAGCACAGATACATGTGCCTGGTACATGGTTGGTATCAGTATACATACTTCTGAGAGGTGTTGGATGCAGTCGCTAAAAGCTCCAAGGTGGAAAAGGGAATTCCAAGCAGAGGGAACTGTAGGTACAAAAGCATGACAGTAAATAGTGTCCAGGGAGCCTGCAAATAGCTCATGGTGAACGGGGGTGCCGGAAGTGTGAGGTGGCTGGGATCCTGAAGAGTGGAAGCAGCAGCAGTGAAGCAGGGAAAATAAACTCCAGTGGGAGCCTGAAGTGCTGTGGATGCCACATTAAGAAGAGACCAGGGGACCTTGGAAGTGACTGGAGGAGAGCAGTGACAGGAGCAGGTTCTGGCTCAGCAGAGATAACTCTGGCAGAGTGGTGGGTGGGGAGAAGTGAGCTCCAGAGAAAGACAGACGCAGCACATAGAATTCAATTCAATGCACTCCATTAGCTTTCCGAGGCTCTTGAAACTCCGCCGGGATCTATTTTGAGAAAATGGTGACCCCTGCTGACTAACTCTGGGCTAGCGCTTCCCCTGTGCCCACAGGGAAATTATGTTTGGCCTGAGTGTGCCTTCCTTTTCCCAGGAAGAGGGGCCCATGAGAAATGTGTAATAGTGACTAATGCCACAAATAGTCTTGCCAGATAAATACTGAATGTTAGCTAAGTTGGAATTTCAGATAAATAACAGATAATCATTTGGTATATCACACATAATGCATGAATAACTTTTAATATGTCTAAAAATTGTGTTGTTTATCTGAAATTCAAATTTAGCTGGGCATCTTTTTTTTTTATTTTTATTTCTTGATTTTAGAGAGAGGAAGGGGGGGAGAGAGAAACAGGATTTATTGTTCCACTTATTTATGTATTCATTTGTTAATTCTTGTATATGCCCCGATCTGGGATCAAACCCACAACCTTGGCGTGCGGGGATGACACTCTAACCAACTGAGCCACACAGCCAGGTGGACATTCTTCACTTTTATTCACTAACTCTGACAATCCCAGATAAAGCATGTGGAGTTGCTGGCAGACAAGCAGAAATGAAATTGGATGGGTTTCTTTCCTTGGCTATTTCTACAACCTCAACCCCACCCCTCCGTATAAGCAGAGCTGGAGATGATGCCTTCTCCTATTTCGCAGTGGTACCCAGGTATGCAACTCTATTTGGGAAATCACTTTTAAATTTTTATTTTTTTATTTTTGGCAGAGACAGAGAGAGGGACAGATAGGGACAGACAGACAGGAAGGGAGAGAGATGAGAAACATCAATTCTTCATTGCGGTTCCTTAGTTGTTCATTGATTGATTTCTCATATGTGCCTTGACTGGGGGCTATAGCAGAGTGAGTGACCCCTTGCTCGAGCCAGTGACCTTGGGCTCAAGCTGGTGAGCCTTGCTCAAACCAGATGAGCCCACGCTCAAGCTGGCGACCTCGGGGTCTCGAACCTGGGTCCTCCACATCCCAGTCCGACGCTCTATCCACTGCGCCACCGCCTGGCCAGGCTGGGAAATCACTTTTAATGAAATGAGTTCCATTAGTCTAAGATCTTGTATATGGACCCCTTTGAGGAGGTGAAAAGAGCGATGGACTCATTTTTACAGAAAAATGAACATATCAGCTAGACACGTGAGCACTTATACCATTACACATACTTGTCCCAAAAATGTCAGGGTGTTCCCAGCCTTCGTGGAAGACGGATACATTCCTTCCAGGGATGTGGTCTGAATGTGGCAGTTCCAGGTCCTGAGGAGGAGGAAACGGTGCTCAGTCAGAACCTGAGCTGAAGCACGGTACTTCTGCTAGCTCTCGCCACCCACATACCGTGGCGGAACACAGAAGTGGGCGGGAAGAAAGTCCCTTTCCCTCCTTGGCAAATGCCTTGAATGTCTTCCCTCCCCCACCTCTCCCAGCACTAACAGGGAGTCAGGCACATGCAGACTGAAAACCCAGCAGCCCTCATGGGCCTACACCACGGCCAGGTGGAAGGCCCTCAATGAAATCACCCCTCATTCCAGGCCCCTCTGGGCAAGTGGAAGGCCCTCAATGAAATCACCCCTCATTCCAGGCCCCTCTGGGTACCCCCTCCCATCCTTTTTCTTTCTTTCTTTTTTTTTTTTCTGAAGCTGGAAACGGGGAGAGACAGTCAGACAGACTCCCGCATGCGCCCGACAGGGATCTACCCGGCATGCCCACCAGGGGCGACGCTCTGCCCACCAGGGGGCGATGCTCTGCCCCTCCGGGGCGTCGCTCTGCCGCGACCAGAGCCACTCTAGCGCCTGGGGCAGAGGCCAAGGAGCCATCCCCAGCACCCGGGCCATCCTTGCTCCAATGGAGCCTTGGCTGCAGGAGGGGAAGAGAGAGACAGAGAGGAAGGGGGGGGGGTGGAGAAGCAAATGGGCGCCTCTCCTATGTGCCCTGGCCGGGAATCAAACCCGGGTCCCCCGCACGCCAGGCCGACGCTCTACCGCTGAGCCAACCAGCCAGGGCCCTTTTTATTTCTTAATTGATTTCTGAGAGAGGGGAAGAGAGGGAGAGAGACAGAAACATCAATCTATTCCTGTAAGTGTCCTGACCGGGAATCGAACTGGCAACCTATGCGTATCGAGACAATGTTCTAACCAACTGAGCTATCCAGCCAGGGTGCTTCCCATCCTTCCTGCCATGGCAGGCACAGTCCACTGATTCCCAGGCTGAGGGCTGTGCTGTCAGAAATTGGCTTTCACCAGTAGGTGAAACCTTCCAGGACAAGTTCTGGACACTGAGCCAGGTGAGCAAAGCCATGGCCTGGACGTTCGGGGAGACCTTGGAGCAGGGGAGCCAAGTCTCCCTCCTGCAGCCCTCACTGGGAAGCCTCCTGGCCCCCACAGCCTGCTCCTGGCCCTGTAGAGGGATGCAGAAGTAGCCTGGGTCAGGGGCTTTGGTTTGCACTCAGAATGTTCTAAAAGATGTAAAACCTCATTGCACGTTACTTTCTTCCATCTTTGTCCGCATGCTTATGTGACATTCCAGCTCTCGTGGACCACCTTGTGGAATACGACTCCCGAACTGACCAAGTGGTAGCAAAGGAACCATCATGAAATACCCAACCATGTATTATCATTGGGTGTTTTATGTTGAACATTTTCTGCAATTAAAATTTATCTCATTTTCTACATAGTGGTATAATTTCCAACTATAATTTCTTTGGAAGAAGTGCCCTTTATTCTGAAATAGATAGCTTTTCCTAAAGTTTTTAGAGTTAAAATGCCCTTTTATAAGTCACAATGATGATATTAGATTTTTTTATGTCTTTACTTGGGGGGGGGAGGAAGAAGGCCAGCATACCTATGTCAGTCCTGCAATTGCTTGGAAGTTCCCCTGGACCAGGAAGTCCAAGCAGGTTTCCTGACCTGCTCTGTGGTACATGGTGACCCACTTTGGGGCCTTGCCCTCCCAGACTCCTGTGACCTTCAGCTGATGCACTCCTGGCTCCTATTCCAAATATGGGGAGACTTGTTCCTGGCACAGGCTCTCCCCAGGAGTGCAGTAAGGATAGAATGTCACAGACCAAAATGTGTTGGGGAAGGAGGAGCTCAATCAATACAAGATGACTGCTCCTAAAGACAGCTGGTGTGTTCTCAGTGGGAAGGGCCAAATGATCCCACAGAGAGGACAGTTTCTCTGCCAGGCTACCCGGGGAAAGTGACCAGCACCACTCATAAAATGTGCAAACTGTTCCACTGTCAAGCAGGATCAGACAGACTGCAGAGCCTGCTCCTCTCCCTCAGAAGGCAGGGGTCCGAGGTACGACCGGAGCTTGGGGGGCCTGGAGTGCCAGCGAATACGGCAGGGCCATGCCCAGAGGCCTTCCGCGGGTCGCCCCACCTGCCCTAACTTGGTTTCCATTTCTAAAAGATGCAGATGCTTGCTCGGTCCTCACAAGGGCGTCTCAGGGCTGCCAGGAAACACACCATCCAGTCCTAAATTCCTCACTTTACAGAGTAGCTAGTGTCTAATTCCTGCCCCTTTAAATCCTTGGAAATACAACGTATAATTTTCTTTCTTCTAATGTTTAATTCCAGAATAGCCTTCCCCATGGTTCTACCCCGTCACATCTGTAGGTCACTCCCCTTGCCCTAGGCTAAGAGGTGTCCAGGACATGGAAAAGCCACTCTACCACGAGCCCAAGCACAAACAGCTGAGGACGCAGACCTGATGGTTGGACCAAAGTAGACGTTAAGTCCAATACAGCCCAGACCAGGAACGGCGTTTGGCAATCTGTGCTGGTTCCCTCCCTTCTACACATAGCTGAGAATTAACTACACATGAAAGTCCTTTGATCTTGAGAAACCCGAAGCATCAGGCCACCCAGGGTTAGGGATCAACAATCCTTCTGTTTGAACTTGTCTGGTATTTCACATTTATCAGCCCTATTATAACCGAAGAGTGTTACCGACTGGAGTCTAACCTGGCTGGAGTCTAACCTGGCTGGAGTCTAACCTGGCGCTCTCAGGTCCTGGGATCCTGTAAGTGCACCACCCCGAACACACCGTCAGCTAACATATTTCCAACTGTATTTCTTCCAGTTGAGCTGAAAGAGGTCTCACTGCAGAGCCGCTCTTCTGCTCGAGCTCTCACTGAACTGATTGGAGGCAGGATGGGGAGAAGCCAGGCAGTTTCAAACCCCATTTTCTACTTGGCAGTGGAGCCAAAGCTCATTCCTCTTTCTTTCATCTTCCCACTCTCTCCAGTTCAAGCCTCACCTTGCCCAGGCACCTTCCCTGCTACCCCCGAATGTCTGAGGTGGGGTGACTTTTACCCTTCTATTAGACTATGAACCCCCTTAAAGGGCAAGGACTGGTCCTACTCCACTCTGAACGCCCCCTGTATTCGCAGTAT
Organism: Saccopteryx bilineata; assembly: GCF_036850765.1. Taxonomy (NCBI): domain Eukaryota; kingdom Metazoa; phylum Chordata; class Mammalia; order Chiroptera; family Emballonuridae; genus Saccopteryx; species Saccopteryx bilineata. The sequence goes on from NC_089491.1 coordinate 378,280,548, forward strand.
GGGGCACGCAGAAGGAAGTGTGTCAGGTTAATGGACAGGGGACCGAAGGAACCTACCAGAGCTGGGCTCCTAGCCCATCATTGGTAGGATATGCTTGTTTAGTATCAGCAGAGCCACGCTGAATTGTTGAAAATTTGGTCTTGCTCTTGGTGCCTAGTATTAGCCATGTCTGGGACAGCTGGTTGGAAATGGCAGGGGGTTGAGGGAGGGGATTGGTCTGATAGGTGGGAAAACGTCTCTAGTTAAAACAGTAGGCCCCCCGGCCCTGGTAACATGCTCTACCTAACCAATACACAAGAGAGGACCATTTGGAAGAACTATCCTCAGTCCAATAGAGAAAGAGCTAATTGATACAACTTTCAGGGTGGAAAAACAGCAGGGAAAGGGGTGAAGGAAGGAAGTTCGGCCAGATGCACATCCACCTCTTCTGTCGATAGTTCAAAAGGAGCGAGGGCCTGCACAGGCAGAGCGGCAGCAACACCTGGGCCCCTGGAGAGGGAAATGAGCACGGCTGAGGCAGGGCTTGAAAGGCTGGGCGGGGGGTGGCAAGGCAGGCTCAGGAAGGAGGCTGGGCTCCCATCTGGAGCGCTCAGGGGCCGGGGCTGCTTAACAGATGGAGAGAAAGTTGCAGCTGGTGGAAATGCACTTTCATGTGTAAAGTGTGGTCCTGGAGGACTGTGATTTCCAACTCCGAAGGCAGCAGTGGGCAGGTGGCTCTGCTCCATGCTCCGCCTTATCCCCCCCACTGCCACCCAGAACACACAAGAGCGGCGCTGTGCCAGCCCTCAGCCACCATGCCTTCCGCCAGCATCCCTTTTCAACAGACAGAAGCTGGCATGGCGACACCCTGGTGCAGCCAGGATGGCAGAGGACTGCAATGCTTTAGCAGCTGAAGGGGGAAGGGGAATAGGGAGGATTAATCCAACCTCCCCAGGAAGGGACCAGGCAGACTGAGAACAGAGAGGAGAGGGAATCAGACCTTCCAGGGCTGTTCATGACTTTTCCACTGAGTTTCCAATTTCAGGTAAGCTTTGGTTAGAGGGGCAGCAGTGGGAAAATGTGAAAACAGGAGCAGACACAGGCTGACTCAGTTTACCTCAACCTCGAGAGAAGTTTCCTGAGGAGTGAACAGATCTAGTTTCTTAGAGAAATATTTGCCCACCGGAGCTTTAGGAGAGAAAGTGACTCCACATTCTATGCCTCTAAAACAGTCACCTGTGCTGGCACATTGAGACCCTCACCCGTGGGAATGGAGGACGCAGGCACAACTACACAATCTGTCCAAGTTCCCCCCGTGATGGGCAGGCTCTGAAGCAATCAGCCCCCCAACCGGGGCACCCACACCCGAGGGGAAGCAGTCTGGGCACTGAGCGCAAGCTCTGCCTCCTCCTTCTCTTTCTTCCTTTGCGATAGGCTGTGCTCCAGGTGAGCAAGAACAGAAACTGACAACCGTCTCGTTAAAATCCAATTTTTTTAATATGTAACTTTGCTTCCTTTAAAATAAAAAAAACAAACACATGAACAGACTAGAACCCAGTCCTTTATCCCTAATGTGTCCATTTTCCCAGGAGATAGCACTATTTGAGATAATAATTTAATATTCTTGCAGTGGAGGTAGTCTCTCTTCCTAGTGGGATGTCTTCTTGGCTACTTTCCCAAACTTGGCATCGAGACCAAGACCTATAAAAAGGGAGAAAATGAGCTGAGCATTATGGAGGAAAATAAAACCTACCAACGATTTTGGGGGAAAAGAAAAGGTCAGCATTGGTTCTCCAAATTGGGGTTTTAAGGGGAACTAGTCTCCAAACATGGGTTTTATAGAATATAGTCAGAGAAAATAGAATGGCACAAATGAAAAAAATCACCAAGATACTAATAATTACATACATACATATATATCAGCAAGACTGAAAGAAACTAAGAGTCAAAATTTCTAAGCTTGCCTGACTAGTGGTGGCACAGTGGATAGATTGTTGAACTGGGATGCTGAGGTCCCAGGTTTGAAACCCTAAGGTCACCAACTTGAGCATGGGATCATAGATATGAGATCAGGGCACATATGAGAAACAATCAGTGAACAACTAGAATGACACAACTACAAGTTGATGCTTCTCATCTCTCTCCCTTCCTTTCTCTCTAGCTAAAAAAAAAAAAAAAAAAAAAAAATTAATTCTAAGCTTGTTCTCTCAGCTCATCCATACAAGCACAATAACTGTACCCTGCTCAGTGTCTGGGGAAACCTGAGTCACTGGAAGGAAATCACTAAAAGGAAATGCTCATTAATTGGGAAGTCTGTATGAAAGGTAATGCTTTCTTTCTTAAGATTTTATTTATTGATTTTACAGAAAGAGGAGATGGGACAGTGTGGAGCAAGAAGTATCAACTCATAGTTGCTTCCCATTAGTTGTTCTTTGCTTGCTTGTTGTGTGTGCCTTGACCAGGCAAGCCCAGGGTTTCAAACTGGTGACCTCAGCATTCCAGGTCGATCCTTTACCCACGGCGCCACCAGAGGCCAGGCTCTCTTTCTCTTTTTAAAAAAAGTTTCCTCATAACCTCATAACCCAGGAATTCTACTTCTAGGTAATTATCCAAAGGGAATGAGAACACTAATTCAAAAAAATTTATGTTCACTGCAAGATTATTTACAACAGTCAAGACAGGGAAGCAACTAGGTGTCCATCAGTAGATGAAGGATAAGGGAGATGTGCTATACACACACGCAGAATATTACTCAGTGATAAAAAGAGAATGAAGGCCCTGGCCGGTTGGCTCAGCAGTAGAGCGTCGGCCTGGCGTGCGGGGGACCCGGGTTCGATTCCCGGCCAGGGCACATAGGAGAAGCGCCCATTTGCTTCTCCACCCCTCCACCCCTCCTTCCTCTCTGTCTCTCTCTTCCCCTCCCGCAGCCGAGGCTCCATTGGAGCAAAGATGGCCTGGGCCTCTGCCCCAGGCGCTAGAGTGGCTCTGGTCGCGGCAGAGCGACGCCCCGGAGGGGCAGAGCATCGCCCCCTGGTAGGCAGAGCATCACCCCTGGTGGGTGCGCCGGGTGGATCCTGGTCGGGCGTATGCGGGAGTCTGTCTAACTGTGTCTCCCCGTTTCCAACTTCGGAAAAATGCAAGGAAAAAAAAAAATTTTTTAAAAAGAGAATGAAATCTTGCCATTTATGACAACACGGATGGACCTAGAGGGTGTTATGCTAAGTAAAATAAGTCAGAGAAAGGCAAATACTGAACAATTTCACTTATATGTGGAATCTAAAGAAACAAAATAAACAAACAATACAGACTCTAGAACCAAAGAAGAAACTGATGGTTGCCAAAGGGGGTGGGGTGGGTGGGAGGATGGATGAAAAAGGTGAAGGAACCACCTTCCATCTATAAAATAAATCAGCCACAGAATAGGGAATGTAGGCAATAATGTTGTAATGACTTGGCATGGTGACAGATGATTACTAGCCTTACTGTGGTGATCACATCATCAAGTATAAAGATGTCGAATCACTAGACTGTACATCTGAATATACTATTGTATGACAACTACATTTTATATCAAAATTTTTTTCTCTAAAATAAATAATTTCGCCTGACGAAGCCGTGGCGCAGCAGATAGAGCATCAGATTGGGACACAGAGGATCCAGGTTCGAAACCTCAAGGTTGCCAGCTTGAGTGTGGGATCACAAACATGACCCCACAGTCGCTGGCTTGAGCCCAAGGTCATTAGCTTGAGCAAGGGGTCACTTGCTCTGCTAAAGCCCCCTGGTCAAGGCACATATGAGAAAGCAATCCATAAACAATTAAGGTGCCACAACGAAGAATTGATGCTTCTCATTTCTCTCCCTTCCTGCCTGTCTGTCCCTCTCTGTCTCTCTCGGAAAAAATAAAATAAATAAGTTCATAAATATATAAGTAAAATTTAGAGGAAAAATAAAAAGCAAAGCTCTGTCACCATCTCTGCGTGGCCCAGAGACGCCTGTTTTGGATGGAACTTACCCAAGAACACAAGCACGGTGCCCGCCCACTGCATGGGGCTGATGGGGTTGGCGAAGAGGATCACAGAGGCCAAAATGGTAAAGAACTTCCGAGTCGTGGTGATGATAGAGCAGGTCAGGGGACCGAAATATACAACGGTCATAAAGATGAAGCTCTAGACAGACAGAGCAAGGCAGGGTCAGGCTGCTCCTTGGGCGTCTGCCCTAAGGTCGGAAGTCTGAAACGGGCTCTGAGGCCTAACCCTGCCACCCCTCTTCTCCCAGCCTGGCCAGTCTCTCAGGGAAGCCGCACCACCCCTCTCAAGGCACTGACCTGACCCAGGGCGCTGGTTAGGCCAAAGAGCAGGATGTTAGAGATGATGGCAGGGTGCCTTTCAGCAAAGTGCAAGAACTCCCAGAGCTCCCCGGTGGACAGGATTCCTAGGAGGAAATGTCGACGTGAATGGTGCATCTGCGCGCGGCACCCTGGCCTACACCGGCACGTGGCCGCCCACGCACTCTGAAAGAGGGTGGAGCAGGGGAAATGTGTGGAGGGAGCTTTTACTGTCCCATCAGGCAGACTTTTCCTATTTTTTTGATTAGGGAAACTAGTCTCTTCCAAGAAAGGCTTGAAAAGTTAATTAGTTAATTCTGCAAAAGTGACTCAAAGCAGATACTGTGGAGAGCTGACCCATACATCCCTCGTTCAAGGCAACCCCCAACAGTGGTCACCTCCAGGCATCCATAGCCTCCTCTGCTAACCCAGCGTGCTATACAAAAAATACTTCCTACAAGTGCCCAGATTTGGAAAAAGTCTATGAAGCACTGATTTAAAAGCAAACATATTCACTTCCGAACTATGTTTAATAAACACTGCAGGCCCTGGCTGGTTGGCTCAGCGGTAGAGCGTCGGCCTGGCGTGAGGGGGACCTGGGTTCAATTCCCGGTCAGGGCACATAAGGAGAAGCGCCCATTTGCTTCTCCACCCCCCCCCCCCCTTCCTCTCTGTCTCTCTCTTCCCCTCCTGCTGCTGAGGCTCCATTGGAGCAAAGATGGCCCGGGCGCTGGGGATGGCTCCTTGGCCGCTGCCCCAGGCGCTAGAGTGGCTCTGGTCGTGGTAGAGAGATGCCCCGGAGGGGCAGAGCATCGCCCCCTGGTGGGGAGAGCGTCGCCCCTGGTGGGCGTGCTGGGTGGATCCCGGTCGGGTGCATGCGGGAGTCTGTCTGACTGTCTTTTCCCGTTTCCAGCTTCAGAAAAATACAAAAAAATAAAAAAATTAAATAAACACTCCATCCAACGTCTTACCTCCCTCAGAAGAGGGTGAGTTCCGAGGTACCCCTCTGTTCTACTGCCATGTGCCTCCCATGTTACCTGGAACAGTACACCCCAGACTGTGCCAGGAACACAGAGCAAGCAGAGCCTGCCGGTGAAGGGTTCTCCAGGACAATTCTCAGGGGCTTGGACATCAGGGCATCTTAAGAGTCCAGGCAGGACTTTGGCATGGGCAAAGTTAGCAACTGGCAACTGAACCAGAGACCAAGTGGAAAAGGGCAGTGTGCCCTCTGGTGATGCAGGGAAAGAACAGCAGATTGCTCCTTACCAGCTCCGAGCAGCAATGTCGACCAGAGGTTAATGTTCAACATCATGTGGTTGGAGCCTGTCTGGTAATGAGCCCGCATGTGGTCCTGGGACACACCTGTCAGTCCATCCAGGGTCAGAGATAATAACTGGCGAAGGAAGGGTGCAGCTTGCAGTGAGAAGGCCAACAGTGCCCCTCCCTAACCCAGGGCACAGGACTCTCACCTTTCTGAGATTTCTCAGAAAGCTGTTGCCTTAAGACAGTCCTCAGAAAAAAATGCTGCCATTCGGTCATGGGTGGAGGATGGGGAAAGGCCACGCATGCTCCCTCGTCCCCCCCAGGCACTAGGATGACAGGCAATCTTAGCCACACGGTTGTAATGTAGCATCACAGGGCAGGGAAGCCTAATACTTTCTGATACGATGCCTTGAAACCTAGTGTGCAGGGACCTACGACAGGTGGTGGTGAGCCACACAGTCTTCCATTAAAGCTGGAGAGAGAAAAATCTGTTCCCAGCATGTTAGCCTCCCAGCATGGAGGACAGAGCTCGAGAGACTTGATTCTACGGTCACATTGCCTGGGTTAGAATCCTGGGCAGTGTTGGCTACTAATTGCCACTTAACAGTCACGTGACCATGGGCAAGTGACTTAACCTCTCTTTTAGTTTCTTCATCTGTAAAATGGAGATAATATTATTGATGTTATGAGGTTACTGTTGTAAAAACTAATCAATTGGTATGCAAAACACTTGGGACAATGCCTAAATACATAGAAGCAATAGCTACTACAGTATTATTTTCAGCTCCCAGAAAGCCACAATGAGAGACACACTATTCCTTCACTCTGTGCTCTCAGATCTCTGTGAGCATTTACACACAGGCCTCAGAGTCAGCCCTTCCACAGGCAAGCTGAGCTGGAGTTAAATATTTCAGGCTTCCCACTACGGCCTTAGCATAGCCAGGACCATGTAGCAAGAGACAAAGACCAGAAACGGGAACAAGGAACACCACAACCTCTCTCAAGACATATAACTGGCCTTTTGCCTGTCTGGGTGGGGTTTCTCCTTGGTTGAGATTACTGGAAAAGGCTGTCTTTGCCTCCAGGACCACATACCAGGAGCAGCTCTCCATAGCCAACTGTGTGTTCTTCCATCCCAACCACTTTCTTGGGTTTGTACAAGAAAAGGGCCACTCCAGCCACAATTAGTAAGACACACAGGTACTTGGCCATTGGGTACTTCTTTTTCAAGAGGGTCACTCCAAGGAGCATGACTATAGGGAAGAGGGAGAGTGGAAAATTCAGGCATCTGTAGGCACTGATAAACCCAACACCCTCCTCTTAGGAGCCAAGCAAAGACTAATGGGAGAAAAGAATGTCCAAGAAGATAGGCATAGAGAGGATAAGAGGAGGGTGTGAGCTGGCACCTAGATAGAGAAGATTGAGCAACAGGGTGAACAGAGTACCAGGCAGGGAAAAGGTAGAGAATCAAGGTGAAAGGTCCAGGAAGGAACAGGGCAAAGGTGGACATAGTGAGAAAGAGTAAAAAGTTGAGAGAAAGGAACTGATGACTAAAATGGGATTCAGGGTGTCTAACAGCAATGTAAACACAAGGACACTAAAATGGCCACGTTGAAGCTTCTGGCTCCCAGCTTATGCATACCCAACACCCCTGAAATTGACAGAGATGATAGGATAGGAGGGAGAAGCAATGGAAGAAGTCCCTGAAGATAGCAGGATGAGAGGATGAAGCCTAAAGGGACACAGAGCTCAGGCAGAGGAAGTGAAAGCTTATTATCGAAAGAGTGAGGATGGAAGATGGAAGACCATCTTCTTTTGCTTACCTGGAATTGGTTTGCAGGATTTACCAAGGACCTGAAATTAAATTCAGCAAATAATTTCTGAGCATCTGTGATGTGTCAGGTACTATGTTAGGTGCTGCGTTGAGTAAATGTGGGCCTGCACCAGAGACCAGAACTTCAGAAAGCAGTCCTATCTGGGCCAACCCACCACTGCTAAACCTCAGATCTATGGTCCTTTGCACCCTAAAATTCTCAAACACACTCCCTTTTTATTTCACAGACCCAAAGGAAGAATCCTTAGTCCTTTTCAAATAACTCCTGAGCCAACCCTCATCCCACCCTGAGGTTTCACCTGAGTTGGGTAGTTGACAAACTGTAGTGCTGAGTTGCTGGAGACCATGGCACCCAGATAGGAGATAGAACAGGCAGCATAGAGCCAACCTCGAGTACGATCCACCCTGGCAGTGTCAAAAAACTGGATCACTGGGAGAAGACAAAAATACAGACAAGAGAAAACTGGTGGGCCAAGAAGAGAGCACTGAGCATCGTTGAGGCCCCACCAAGACAACTTGTCTGTCACAAGCAATTTCCGTTCTGTTGCTGTGAAATCTCTGTAGATTATTCAACTCTCCAATCCCACCTAAGCCTAACACAAGATCACTTCACATGCAGGGCCGGGTTGGGGCACTCATTCAGTTCAAGGAACTAGTTAGCTTGCTGCTAGCCCCCAGAGAACAGAGAGAAAACTCAAAACAGGCTTGAAGCTGACACATAAAGAAAAATCAAAGGGACAAAAGACATTTATTTATGGATTCTCAACGGGGATCTGAAACACAGAAGACCCATTCTCTGCCCAATTCTGACTCTGTTGGCCTAATTTAAGGAAATAAGGTTTTACTCTGTTCCAAAGCCATGAGTTTTATAGATTAAACAGGGAGGCCATGTGAAGTGCTAAAGAGGGTGGGGGTTTTAATATTTAGATCTTAAGGCTGGATCACTGCCTAATGCCCAAGACACAAAGGGAAAGGGGGCACATAACAGATTACTATCTAGGTACTCACAGATCTTGGCAAACAAAGCGTTGATCACACATTGGATGAAGACCAAAGTTAAGGCAAAAGTGAATGTCTCCTGCTTGGCTCCCTCCCCGTACTTTCCTCTTGTTCTAGAAATCAAGTGCATAAAAAACAAAGGAGAGAAATCAGTATATTTCCTTCAGTGTCATCTAGTCTGTCCAGAGCCACTGAAAGCTTTGAAGTTATTCTTGCCTCTCTGGATGTAGGAAGAGTTTGGTAAGGATCACCACGTTCATTTACAAAAGCGGTCGAATTCTTTTGTATTTAGAAACTTGACATCCCAGCCTGTTAATCCCGTAGCCTAGGACAAGAATATCCGTAAAGGATGGAGTTAGAAGAAACGTAGGAAATTAGCCAGTGAAACGAAGTACGCTGGCAGCAGAAGGGATATTATGGGCTACAGCAGCAAGACCGAGGGAGAAAGAGTCAGCTGTCTGAAAGTATCTGGGAGTTCCAAAGAGGAACCGCCACAGGTCACGGAAACCTGTTTGGGTATGTAAGTCTCAGCTTGTAAAACCCAGACCCTCAGAACCAGCAAGGGAAAAAAGCAATTGAGGAAAGAAAAATCACCAGGTCCCGAGAACCCAAAGACCCACTTTCGCGTTTTGGAAATCTGGGGAGGCTGACCCGCGCTGCAAAGGTGTCGGGGTGCTGGAAGGGCGGGAGGGCAAGAGGGAACCAAGGACAGGGGCATGAAGACCACGACCCCGGCCACAGGCTGTGGACGGGATAGCAGGGAATGTCTGCTTTCCGACCCCGAGGATTCGCTCACATCTTTTCCTGCAGGATCCCATAGTAGAAATAGCAGACAAAGACGCCGAGGAAGCAGAGCGGCAGGCGCAGCCGGTCGGGCACCAGGGAGCTGCTAGTGGCCATGAGACGCCCAGACGACCCTACCGGAGACCCGCTCACAGCCTGCAGCGGCAGCGGCGGCGATAGTTCCAGCCGGACATCGCCGACCGGCGACAGGGGCCTCATAGGAGCTGCATGCGACCGCCGCTCTGCAGGGCCCAACAGCCACCGCCAGAAATGCCAGCTCAGGGCCGCCGAGGGGGGAAACTCCTCAGAACCAGAAACCGCTTCAAAGGAAAGGAAATTTGCTCTGAGACCTTGGCTTTGTCCCTGGTGGCTAAGGAAGCCAGCTGTCTTGAGTTTAGTGTCTTGCTCTTGAGATTTTTCCGATCAGGCAACTCCGAGGACAACTGCAACCCGGAGCTCAACTGGATGACCTAGGAGTTACGCGGACGCAGAATGATGATGTCTAAGGATGTGGAGGCCACCGATTGGCTGTGCTATGTGAAGACAGACAAGTGTGCGGGGAGGAGGGGGATGCGGGTGGCTGGGAAAATCAAATAGTCTTTTCCCCCGTCGGTCTTCAATCAAGCTTCTACTGGGTCCTAACGTCAGGAAACTCTTAGTGGAGCCTTAGCGCCCCCTAGCCGCTGCCTTGCATCAGCGACTCTAACCCCTTTACAGAACTTTCAAGGTATGGCTTTTAAGAGCGATTCTCCGCCTAAAGCATTTCGCTAGGCTTTTAAAGGCGGCTGGGCTCTTGTCTAAGTAAGTTCCTTCACTTAAAGGCAGGGCAACCTACGCATGACGCCTGAATTCTGAGCCAGTTTTCTGTTTGTAAACTAGGAATAGATAATTAGTAATAGCCACCTTGTCACCTCTTGCCTGTTCTGAGGATCAAATGAGCTGTTTGTGGAAGTGTTTTATAAGCTGTGAAGTGTGCTGTTCAAGTTTAAAGTATTATTTGTCATTACTTTCTCAACCCTAATCTTATTTCCTCACATCTCAGAGGTGTAAATGGACGGTTACTGAAGTGAGTTTTCTTTAGGGCCTTGCAACTTGCCAACCATGCGGCAGATCTTCCTGCTGCCCTCCAGATTCTTTCCTATTACTGAGCTCCTGGTAGGACCACCCTCCTTTATCCAGGTGTTGGACATCCACCTGCTGACACCAAGAACTAGGGCAAGACTAACCCCAGGTCTTCTCACTACCCACCCCAGAGCCCCACTTGACTGCACTCTGGGCTGCTGTTTGGGTAGAGGTTCCTTCTCCCCTTCTAGCAGCCTGCTCCTTTGGCACAGCCTCGGGCAGAGGAAGGAAACTCAGGGCAGCACCACACCCATCACTCTGGGCCTGACTCACTAAGGCTTTGGGGAGTAGGCCAAATATCTTTCAGGGGGAGGGGTAAGGATAGAATATGAGGTCTGTCCTCAACCTCCTCTCTCTATTATACTAGTGAGGGAGGAGGGACCCCCACACATTCGCCCTTGCCCAGTATCTTGTCCACGAATCAGTCAGTGATTGCACGGCACTGCAGTAGCTGGGTGAGAGACCTGGGTTCCATTTCCCAGCTCTGCCTTTTCACCAGTTGGGATTTGAAACAATTCACACCTCTGAGTCAAGTTCCCTCACCTGAAATTAATGGGAATAACAGGTGGAGAGTGCTGTGGTTAGAAGCATGGGTAGTGGATTCAAGTGCTCTGGTTTCCAGTCCCAGCATTGTATCTGTTATTCAATGTTTCTGTCCTTCCTTCAGAAGTACAGTGGGATTTATCACATCTCTCATTGGGTTGTTGTAATATTTCAGTGACATTTTATGCAAGCACCTAACAGGGTTATCTGATGCATACCAAACCAATGAATCTTAGTTGGGATAGCTGCCTTAGGAGTTTGTCTTGAGGTCTTTCAGATAGTTATGACTGCCCTTGAGGTAGTCAACTTTTCATCCATACAATGAAAATTAACGTCTTTTAAAACAATGCTTTGTAAATCGCAAAGCACCATCAGGATGTTGGGATGGTTATTCCTATTTCCACCAAAAGCCTAAGAGCTCTTACAGGTGTGGCACTGTCATTGCTGAGAGGCAGCAAAAACACAAGAACAGTTTTTTCTACTAGTCAAGGGGCACCCACAGTGTCAAACTGTCTCCCACTGGCCACCCTCATTTCCTCTCTGCAACCCACCCTCCCTAGAGCACCTTTCCAGACTCCCTCGAGGATAACTCCTTCCCCGCTCCTCCACCACACTCCTCTTTCTGGGCAGCCTTTCAGGGGATCCGCCGCTTATGTGCCCGTGGAAAGAATCCCAGCCTGGTGGCTTGAGGACAGGGACTCTGTTCATCAGCATCATTCATTAGGTGTTAATTAAAGGCTCCTTATGAAGGATGAAGTGACCAATATAATACAATACTCTCACTCTCCATCCCACCCCCTCAACCCCCAAAATACTGAATAGAACCTCAATCTGCTGGGAATACTTATTTATTTGGTCTATTAACACCAAGATCTGCAAAAAAAAAAAAAATACAACTTCTAAACTAAACACAGGATAAGAAAACTTGAACAGTAACATTCTTCTTCAGTTTTGTGAAGCTCTGCAGTACGGAAAATATACAAACTTCAAACAGCTGCAAAAATAGTGTCTTTGGGAGAAAATAGAGTTTCTACATCGATACAAGAAAAATAGGCATTTTTCTAATCCAACCCAGTCCTGGGGCAGGTGGAGGGTATAGAGTTGCCATTTGACACCTGAAGGAATGCCAGCTCTCCCTCCCCCCACTACCCACCTGGGGCTGGGTAGGCTGGGCTGCTGCTTAAGACAATCTTAGTCAGGATAAAAGCGAGATGAAAATGCCACTTGGGAAAACACTAGGTTCCCCCTCTGCCAACAGCTGGATTGGTCAAGTGTCGTGGCCTTTTAGGGTGCTTTGGTCAGCTCCTCCAACCAGAGGGAAGCCCGGGGATGGAGGCCGAGAGGACGGGGGTATCTTATCTTTGGGTCTCCCCATCTGTGTCTGTAGAGGAGAGGGAAAGGAATCTGTGGTGTCTCCTCTCCACTGATCACAGCCAGCCTGCTCCATGACAAGGACAAGGACCCCATACACAGTCCTTTGCACTCACACCCAGTAGTGGGGGACCCAAGACCTTCTGAGTGAGTTTCCCACCAAGTGAGAGAGGTGGCAAGAACACAGGTGTGACTTGTGAGCTGCCCAGCTGCTAGTGGAGAAGGCAGGTCCCCTCTCATTTGGAGGGGAGGGTGTCCATCAGAAAGAGGACCCAGGGCTTTGACACAGTAAGTGAAAGTGCTCGAAGGCCGAGAGGGAAAGGCTCCTTTATCCCCACCTCGGTGGACCTAGGGAGGGGCCTGCCACCAAGGCACTGGTCTCCACGGTAAAGTGTTGGGGGAGGGGGCTCAGACCACCAGGGAGCTCTGGAAAAGCACGGGCTCTTCTGATGGCGGGGTGTGCTGCCATGGCTCGAATGGCAGCATGGAGGCCTTGGGGGCCTCTGAATCCTTCCGAGGTGGTAGCCTGGGGCTGGCGGGAGGAAGGGGGGACCCCGGGCTTGAGGGACAGTTACGGAAGATGAAGCCCATGCTGGGGAAGAGGGGCTTCATCAAGCTGACAGGGCAGAAGGCTGAGCCGGTCGGGTTGAAATGGACTTTGTTCTTGTCAGGACAGGAAGTCAGGAAGACCAGGTCAGGATCTGGAGACCTGGAAGATGGAAAAAGAAACACACAGATATACACATGTGTAAACACACATACACACACACACACACAGAAACAACCAGTGAGAAGAGATGAGAGATTTCCCAGTGTGGGGGGAGTAGAGGAGCTGGGTCCCCAAACAGGATGAGGATTGAAGCTAGACAGGAAGGAGAACTTCCTGACAATATGATTCTAGAAGAGACTAAGGGATCTTTTAACTTGGGAGATTTTGTCAGTGAACAGTGTTTTGGGGGCAGAAAAAAGAGAGTAGAGATCCAGGCAAATGACTTTCTAAGACATTTCACAATCTAAAGCAGGATTTCTCAGCTTCAGCACTATTGACATTTTGGGCTGAATAATTCCTGGTTGTGGGGGGCTGGCCTGTGCATTATAGGATGTTTAATGGCATGTCTGGCCCCTATTCACTAGGTCCCAGTAGCACCTGACCCCCTCCCCCCAAGCTGTGACAACCAAAAATGTCTTCTGACATTGCCAAATGACCTCTGGGGGTAAAACCTGTCCCCTATTGAAATCTACTAGCCTAAAGAATCTCATTCTTGCCTGGCCTGTGGTGGCACAGTGGATAAAGCGTCAACCTGGAACGCTGAAGTCGTTAGTTCGAAACCCTGGGCTTGCCTGGTCAAGGTACATATGGGAGTCAATGCTTCCTGCTCCTCCCCCCTTCTCTCTCTTTCTCCTCTCTTTTCTTTCTAAAAATGAATAAATAAAATCTAAAAAAAAAAACTATATAAAAAAAGAATCATTCTTGAGCACATTGGGAAGGTGTGATTTTTTTTTTTTAATTTTTTTTTTTTTTAATTTTTCTGAAGCTGGAAATGGGGAGAGACAGTCAGACAGACTCCCGCATGCGCCAGACCGGGATCCACCCGGCACGCCCACCAGGGGGCGAAGCTCTGCCCACTAGGGGGCGATGCTCTGCCCATCCTGGGCGTCGCCATATTGCTACCAGAGCCACTCTAGCGCCTGAGGCAGAGGCCACAGAGCCATCCCCAGCGCCCAGGCCATCTTTGCTCCAATGGAGCCTTGGCTGCGGGAGGGGAAGAGAGAGACAGAGAGGAAGGAGAGGGGGAGGGGTGGAGAAGCAAATGGGCGCTTCTCCTGTGTGCCCTGGCCGGGAATCGAACCCGGGTCCTCCGCACGCTAGGCCGACCCTCTACCGCTGAGCCAACCGGCCAGGGCTGGGAAGGTGTGATTTTAAAAATCTTCACTGGGAGGGAAAAATAGCAACCATTGTGAGAAAGACAGCCAAGTCTACAGCCATGTCCCCTGAACGCACAGCACCTCGTCTGGTGTCGGAAGCTAAGCGGGGTCGGGTCTGGACAGTGCTTGGGTGAGAAAGGCAGCCAGACCGCATCAGGAAACCTAGGTTCTAAATCACTCTGAGCTCTTGGCCTGAACTGTCTCACCTTTAACGTGGAAAGAACCACCTTACTCTCCTGATTGTGTTGGGGAAATGGAGGGATAAAAGGAGGACAGGTCAGAGTTCTAGGACAGGGAATCCTTACATGAAAAGGAAGTGTGTGACCGTGTTTCAAGGGTGAGACCGCCTGAGAAGCACTGGTTGTGAGGATTCTGGATGAGAAGACAAAATGGGTAGGAAGAGGGGGGACCCTGTCGCCCACGGCTCCCATCGACTGCCTTTTTCTTGAAGTCCGACATGTATACAGAAAAACGCACTCAGTGTACAGCTTGATAAGTTGGCTACCATTTTCACTGTAGATTCTGAGAAGTCCAAACCCAGGAAGAAGAGCAAGGTGCACGGAAGGGGCAGAGGTTGGCACAGAGTAAGAGCTGGAAGGAAGTGGAGAGCTGGGGTCCCAGAGGACTCCACAATGGCAAGGTGTCCCTTGAGCGAGCAGGGATTAAAAGGGTCTTACTTTATGGAGGGATTGGGAGCAGGCAGGCAGAGGGAATGTTTCGTGTGTGTGTGCATGCACGAGTGAAGAAGGTGACCCACAGACCAAGCAATGTCTGAGGGACATGACGGCAGCCAGCATGACCTGAACAGCCCAGTCCCCTTCCTGGGAAGTTCAGGCCATCTCACAGGGGCAGCATCTAGAAAGAGGAAAATGAGGCAAAAGAACCACTAAACACAAGAACTTCCCAATAAGAAAGCTGACATAACGAGGAGACCCCAATGAGCTGAGAATTTCTATCCTGGGATATGTTCAGTGAGTGACAGATCAGCACCTCGCTTAAAGGGTGACATGGGTGCAAGAATCTAGATGAGATGACTTTAAGACCTCTTCCAACACTGAGTCTACAAAAGAATCAAGCAAGCAACCATCTAGTTTCCACAAGCAATTCCAGGTTGTACTTGCTCAGCTATACCGTGGACCAGAGAGGGACACAGGAGTCCAGAGTCCGCTACACAATCCGGCCTCTCGTCTCCACATCACCCCAGAGGGCCCCGGGTTCTGGAGAGAAACCAGGCAACCGTGATGGTGTGAGAAACACCCTGGTGGCTAGGCTTTCTCCTTAACTCCTGCTCTGGGTTATAGCTGTCCTGCTGCTGCCATGGCTTGTCCTCTCCCTTACCTGAGATGCAAATGAAGCCCTCAAGGCCACAAACCTTGTCCCAGATAAATGTCCACTCACACACCATGACTAAACTTCCTGACTGCCATGAAAACCACAACTTCCACGGTGAATCTGCCTTGGGGAATATTAAAGCTGGGTTGGGGAGAGGCGGAGGGCAAATGAAATAGGCTCTTGGCCCTGGCCGGTTGGCTCAGTGGTAGAGCATCGGCCTGGCATGTAGGAGTCCTGGGTTCGATTCCCGGCCAGGGCACACAGGAGAAGCACCCATCTGCTTCTCCACCCCTCCCCCTCTCCTTCCTCTCTGTCTCTCTCTTCCCCTCCCGCAGCCAAGGCTCCATTGGAGCAAAAAGTTGGCCCAGGCACTGAGGATGGCTCCATGGCCTCTGCCTCAGGTGCTAGAATGGCTCTGGTCGCAACAGAGCGATGCCCCAGATGGGCAGAGCATCGCCCCCTGGTGGGCATGCCGGGTGGATCCCGGTCGGGCGCATGCGGGAGTCTGTCTGACTGCCTCCCCGTTTCCAGCTTCAGAAAAATACAAAAAAAAAAAAAAAGAAAGAAATAGGCTCTCAGGGTGCCTAGTATGGGGGCTGGCTGTGTAGGCATGGGGAGAGGTCAGCTCTCAATTCTCTCTGGTAACAGGAAGAATAAGAACAGCTTCTGATTGTCCAGTTGGGTTTGGGAATATGCCACAGTCCGTACTTGTAAGAACTGGAAATTTCTGTCTGGACCTTCATGACACTTGAACCAGTGCAGCTGCAGGGTGAAGACCCGACTCAGAGGCAATCAGAACACTGTTCAGGTTGCCCCGCCCCTCCAGTGGGGACGAGACACTTCTCCTCTCTGCCTGTAGAGAACTACTAATATATTCTCTCTCTCAGATTATGGTCTAGCAAATTCTCACACCTTCCCCAGGGAGGGGGGGAAAATAGAAGAAACAAAGGGTTTAGGTTTCAGAGCTCTTTCCTTTCCAGCTCCTGCTGGGCTGTGGCTGGCAAGTGGGCAGAGAGCAGGTTTCTATGGAGACATGATAAGCAAAGACTTAAGTGCTCACAGTAGGTAATGTCAACAAGTTTGATCAGGGAAAATCTGCAATACCAATCATCTGAAGTTGACAGTGCCTCCCGGACGAGAGAGTCCGAGACTGGAGCAGGGCTGTCAGGTGGGACAGCACAGGGCTAACCCCTCTGCCCTCCCCCCAGGTACTCACGTGGCCTCTTCGAACACACGCACTCTCTCACAGCCTTCCGGGGGCTCCCGTTTGAAGACGTAGCTGTGATTGGGCCGAGGGGAGGCGGCAAAGGCAAGGACTGGAGATGGGCTGCCGTCTTCAAGGAAGGCCGGGTGGCCTGGAGAGGAGGCTGCAACAGAGCAAGGCCGAGTCCAGCGGAGCTGAAGGAAGGCTCTCCCCACTCCTCCACGCAGGCCCAAGTGCAGAGAAGAGGCTGGGGGCACGGTAAGCTGGGGGCCGGGGTCATGCCAATCCAGGTGGTGTGTCTGTGCTCTACCTTAAAAGATCTTTGGGGCAGCTTACAACAATATAAACATGTCCTGTTACACAGGATAATAAAGATATGGTCGGAATGATGGAAAAATCAGGTCTAATATCAATTCTGTATTCCCAGGAGATAGAGGACAATTGGAACTTCAAGTCTCAGACTTGAAGGAATCCGAACTCCTGTCTCTCTGCCTTCTTCCAGGACTGCGCCGCCCTGCCTGCTTACACACCACAGCTCTTCCTTCCACAGCCTTGACAGTCCAGCCCTCCCTCCCAGGAATGCTCTTGTACTGACTCAGAGAAGCAATCTCTACTCAACCCCACTCGTGGGATAAAATTCCTTTTGCTTCCTACACAGTGAATATACTTTGCAAATATTGACTTTATCTGTATTTATCTCACATTTATTCCTTATTAAACTATGCTCTATTTACCTCTTCGTATTGTTAAATCACGCCTTTGGCCAGCCTGCCTCATGGGGTTGCTGTGAGAATCAAATGAGGCGGTGAGGGCAACAGTGCTTTGTAACGTGAGCAGGACTCTTAGCTCGTCCTGTCCATGATGTGGCCGGAGCACAGCAGAAAGCAGAGATTTGGAGTCAGAAAGCTTGGGTTTCCATCTGGGTCAAACCAGGTGACCCTGGACACTTTCTCTTGTTTTATATAATTTACAACCACCTTGAGACCTATTGCTGGTAATGGGTGCAGCAGACGCCTGAATAGACTCAAGGGCTTTCCAGTCAAAAATGGGGATAGGAGGGAGTGCTTCCTTGGATTACAGTGAAGATTAAATAAAAGTATGGGTGTGGATCTTTATGTAAATTATAAATCACAATCGATATCAAGAACTATTAGCTGGTATAAAGTATGGAATAAAGATGACTCATTAGGATACTCTAGTTAGCTGGCAAATGTAAAGAAAAATGCCAGGCCTGAAATTGATTAGAGGCAGAAAAGGGAACGGAGCCAGCCCTGTACCCCGAGTGGCCCTGCTGCGTGGGCCTCCACACTTACCCTTGTCGCTGGGGACGGCCGCCAGCTCCTCGAGCGCACCCCGGTGTTCCTCGCGGCCAGTGTGGCCAGAAGGCTGGGGGGATGCCAGGGGCATGGAGGGCGAGCTGGAAAGGTTGCCAGGCTCCAGGAGGAGGAGGGGGTGGTCACAGCTGCTACTCTGGGGGGGAGCTGGGGCGCGGTGCCCATCAGGAATATCAAGGATCTGCCAGGGAAAGGGAGGGGGATGACTCTCACGTCGGTCTCTTCAGGCTTACAGGGACCCTCAGGGTCCCCCCTGTGCCCTTGATCTTATCCTCTGGTTCATAACACACAGTGACAACAGGACACCATTTTCTCCAGTCCCTGCTTTCCCAACGTCCC
The DNA here is from genome assembly GCF_036850765.1 of Saccopteryx bilineata. Taxonomy (NCBI): domain Eukaryota; kingdom Metazoa; phylum Chordata; class Mammalia; order Chiroptera; family Emballonuridae; genus Saccopteryx; species Saccopteryx bilineata. Next base: position 378,298,901 of record NC_089491.1, read on the forward strand.
ACCTCAATCTAAGGGCAAACCCCTCCGAGTTCTCCCCTAGCACTTTGTTCTTTTCCTTCGTAGCATTTACAGCCCAATTTATAATCATATATTTATTTGAACAGTTTCTGAGTGTGTCACCACCCAGGCTGTAAGCTTCCCGAGGGCAGGGGCCCTCTATGTGCCGGCCACCAGGACCCGGGAGCGCTGTGGGCCACTGTAAGACAAGTATGCAGCCCACCATCATGTGAACCCCTCGCCCCTTTCCACATTCACTTGTCCTTGTACCCACAGCTTACCAAATTGTGTGCATGTGTTTGGGTGGGTATACACTCCTACATATAAGCAAATTTAAAATCCACCACTAAGTAAATCGTGAGAGGTATATATCCACTAGGATTGTATTAATACTGCCCAACTGGCATTCCCCAATTGTACGGCATCCATGTAAAAATGTGCCTGAGGCTGCAGAAGAGGTAACTAATAATTCTGCTCAGGAGTGGGGCAGAGGAAGGCCACACAGGGGCAGCGGGCAAGAAGGATACATGTGTGTCACCAGGAAGAGGTGGAGGGCAGTGCTCACACAGGCAATGGGGCGGCTTCCACTGAGAACGGGTGACAATATTGGTGCCAAGTGTGTGGGAACAGTAAGCTGGTGCTTTGAAGACAATGTTTCATTCATTCCTCCCTGTGACTCTTCTCTCTGCTAATCCCTGTTTCTCCTGTCGACCCACCACCATAAAGCCTGCCCCAGTCACACCCAGCCACCAGCCAGCTCTACTGTCCCTGCGGCTTGATCTAATAAACGCAATCCGTGTTCCCTCGGCAGGTTGGTATCTGCATGTCACTCTGCAGCTGCAGCCGCAGCCTGTGAGCCCCAGAGAGCAGAGCCCACTGCCCATGGCCCAGCGTCCAGGCTCCGCATGCCGCCGCCGCCAGCCAGCACAGCCAGGCCGGCCAGCGCGCGGGCCCACTCACCCGCAGCAGCTCCTCCTCCCCCTGCTCCTTCACGAACACCTCCTCCAGCTCTTGGTTGAGTCCTTCCAGGCTCCTGTGCAGGCAGGGGCTGAGGCGAAGGACAGGGGACCCTGAGGGGAAGCTGGGAGGGGACGCCTGTGGAGGAAGCAAAGGCAGCACTCAGTGAAACCCACCAAGCCCCACGGGGGTGATGGTCATGTCTGCACAGCAAAGCCAAGCGAGTCAAGGAGGGTCTGGGGACGGTTATGGATTGTACTGCGTCCCGTCAGTGGGGCTTTCTCCAGAAGTGAGAGCTTTGAGAGGCCTGGAGGACGCTTTGAAAGGCTGCAGCAGCAAGGCCGCAACAACACAGGGGGTGAGCGTGGAGGAGAAATTCTGAACAGGAGGAAGCACCTCACCTCCACTGCCATTCACCAAGTCCAAGTTTGCACGAAAGCTTCAGCTGAGCGCCCACATGGCCACAGACTGCCCGTGCGGTAGGGCTTGGGTGCCGCTCAACCCGAGAGGCTCTGCCCACATGGTGGGGGAGGGTGCCACGGAGGATGACAAAGTGGGGGGAGGCTTGGGGGGCTTGTGGGGACATACCTTCAGTGTCCCCCGCACAGCATGGTCCCCCTGGAGTGGGCAGCCCCGCTCCTTCTCCTTCCCGCTGCGGCTGAGCTTTGTCCTCTGCAGCTGGAGCTTCAACTTGGTAATCTGGTGGCCCAGAGAGAGGGAGAGAGGGAGAGAGGGAGAGAGGGAGAGAGGGAGGGGGGGGCAGGTGAAGGAGAGCTGAAAGGCACTGTGTCCCTCCTTCTAGGCGTGGCTCCTGCCAGAGGCCCATGAAAATGCACAAAAGGGAGATGACAGTTACTCTCCCATCTCAGATACCGCAGTGGTTCCAAACTGTGATGATAGCTTCGTTGGGCCAGCTGGGCACCTTTTTAACTAGATTTGATTTCCTTGAATTACCATGTATTCCACGGAAGAATCAGTTCCCCCCAAATTTAAAAATATGTGACACTGAAACCATTCTGGTCTTTTCACAGATTCCAAAGGCAAGGAATACTACTCTATTAATAGAAATGCAAAATGGTGTTTTTTAATTCACTCCCAAAGTACATTCACAGCTAACTCCAAGGCCCGGGGACCAGGATGTTAGGAGTCCCCCCCCCCCCCACACGTTAAAGCAGACTGCACTGAGCAAGGAGCAGGCTCTACAGAAGGACTATCAGATTCCCACTCCTGTGACAATTAGGGGTTATCATCCCAATTTTGAATATTATCCCCATCACATTTGGAATTCTGGACTTACTTGCCTCAGCTGGCAAGTGCTCAGGAGATGCAGAGCTATTAAATATGAGCCTAAATAAATGGAATTCAGAGGGTAGATCTGCTGCCACAGCCATGCAATATATGACTACTGCCAAAAAGAAAGTGCTTTTAGAATTGCTATTGGGGATCATTCAACCATGACTCCATGCTTAGTGTAAATAACTTTCCTACTCTTATAATTACAAATTTTAAATACTTTTTATTTTCCACTAGCCTTAAACATTTCATATTTTTTCTCTGTTCTTGCAGCCAAGAGGGCAGAAGTGACTCTTCCTGTAAAGAGGTCAAAGGTGACTCCTGGAAAGCTGGCCCCATCGAGGGGCCCCCCAGCATGGCAGATGGAAGGGGTCTGGGAGCCCGGGAACCCTCCTGAGAGAAAGAAAGGCCAGTAAAAAGTGCTGGGGAACAGTGACTATCATTTTCTTCTTTTAAATACAGCTGGGTGAACAGTTAAGTAGAACATGGGGCTGGGGCTTGCCAGTGCCCAGCAACTCCCTCCCTATCTATCTCCAGCCTGAACCACTTATCTGGATCCAACCTCAAAGGAAAGGGAGAACAATGGCGGCTCCCACCCTGTGCTTGGCTGCTGAAGGGCGCCAGCAGTCACCAGCCAAGCCCTGCTGGCAGGAGGGTCTTGGCTCCAAAGGCCCGGCCACCAGGCAGCTGGGAGGCAGCTGCGAAGGAGCCACCTCATTAGGAAAAGGCTTGGTGGAGAAAAATGAGATGGGAAGAGTGAGCCCACCTTGGAGCTGGTGCCTCCATGGGGCTGGGCATAGACAAGAGGCTGCTACTCTGGCTAGGAAGCCAAAGGGGGTAGTTACCTCTTTGCGGTGGTCTGTGCTACCCCAGGACGCGGAGCGCTTATGTGTACAGGAGCTGGCCCGCTCACCTTCAAGCTCTTGCCAGGACAGGGGGGTCTGCAAGGAGAGGAACCCAGTGAGACAGAGCAGCTTCTCAGGCAGGCGCAGGGGAAAGAGAGACCGTTCCCAGGACAGAGGCAGTGGCTCTCTGAAGTCTTCTCTCATCTGCTCACCAACCTCCTCAATACTGTAGGCCGCTGTTATTCTTTTGGGCGTCTTCACTTGCACCTCCTCTTTCCCAATCACCTTCCTCCAGGAAGCCTTCCCTGATGAGCCAGTATGGCCAACCTGCTCTCTGTTCTCATGACTTTTATGCACGACAGGCCCCGCTCTCCCAGGTGCTCCCTGATGGTGAGCACCAGCATCGCCCTCCCTGTCCCCACTAGCTCCAAAAGAGCACACGGTCAGGGGCCCACTAGCATCCTCAATTCTTGTACCTCTATGTGCCCAGCACAGGCCCACGGTGCCTGGGAACCTAGTGAAAACAAGTTACTTGCCTGACTGGTGGTGGCGCAGTAGATAGAGCATCAACCTGGGACGCTGAGATCCCTGGTTCGAAACTCCGGGGTCACCAGCTTGAGCACAGACTCATGGCTGGAGTTCAGGCTCACTAGCTAGAGCGTGGGGTCACTGGCTTGAGGGTGGAATCATAGACAAGACCCCAGGGTTCCTGGCTTGAGCCCAAAGGTTGCTAGTTTGAAGCTCAAGGTCAGTGGCTTGAGCAAGGGGTCACTGGCATGGCTTGAGCCTCCTCAGTCAAAGCACATATGAGAAAGCAATCAATGAACAATTAAGGTGCCACAACTGTGAGTTGATGCTTCTCATCTCTCTCCCTTCCTGTTTGTGTGTGCCTCTCTCTACCTCTCTTCCTCTCATTAAAAAAGATAAATAAGCCCTGGCCGGTTGGCTCAGCGGTAGAGCATCGGCCTAGCGTGCGGAGGACCCGGGTTCGATTCCCGGCCAGGGCACACAGGAGAAGCGCCCATTTGCTTCTCCACCCCTCCGCCGCGCTTTCCCTCTCTGTCTCTCTCTTCCCCTCCCGCAGCCAAGGCTCCATTGGAGCAAAGATGGCCCGGGCGCTGGGGATGGCTCTGTGGCCTCTGCCCCAGGCGCTAGAGTGGCTCTGGTCGCAACATGGCGACGCCCAGGATGGGCAGAGCATCGCCCCCTGGTGGGCAGAGCGTCGCCCCTGGTGGGCGTGCCGGGTGGATCCCGGTTGGGCGCATGCGGGAGTCTGTCTGACTGTCTCTCCCTGTTTCCAGCTTCAAAAAAAAAAAAAAAAAAAAAAAGATAAATAAGCCCTGGCCGGTTAGCTCAGCGGTAGAGCGTCGGCCTGGTGTGCAGGAGTCCCGGGTTCGATTCTCGGCCAGGGCACACAGGAGGGGCGCCCATCTGCTTCTCCACCCTTCCCCCTCTCCTTCCCCTCTGTCTCTCTCTTCCCCTCCCGCAGCCAAGATGGCCCGGGCGCTGGGAATGGCTCTGTGGCCTCTGTCTCAGGCACTAGAGTGGCTCTGGATGCAACAGAGCAAAGCCCCAGATGGGCAGAGCATTGCCCCCTGGTGGGTATGCCGGGTGGATCCCAGTCCAGCGCATGCGGGAGTCTGTCTGACTGCCTCCCTGTTTCCAGCTTTGGAAAAGTGAAAAAAAAAAGATAAATAAAGTCAAACAAAACAAAACACCAAGTTATTAGACAAGACTCTATTAGGAAATCATTAATTGGTAAAGCACGTCAACAGCGCTCCCCTTCCTTCTACCTGGGACAGAAGCAGAAGACATCTGTGCAGAGCAGTGCCTCGAGCTTATTCCGTGATCCCCCCTGTACACAGAGTAAGTGCTGGAAGCCCTCCTGAACACACAGGGGAAGGGACATTGTTGGAAAGGAGGGAGTCGCCTGACCTGTGGTGGCACAGTGGATAAAGCGTTGACCTGGAATGCTGAGGTTGCCGGTTCAAAACCCTGGGCTTGCACGGTCAAGGCACATATGGGAGTTGAAGCTTTCTGCTCCTTCCCCCCCTTCTCTCTCTCTCTCTCTCTCTCTATCTCTCTCTCTCTCTCCTCTAAAATGAATAAATAAATAAAAATAATTTAAAAAAAAAAAAAGAAAGAAAGAAAGGAGGGAGTCAGAAGTCCAAGCTCAGCCCTGACCCCTGACCCCTCTTGGCTTCACCACAGCTCCTTCTCCGGGGCCCTGCTCCACTCCTTGTGAGAACAGAGTTGTCAGTCTGTGGGCCTCCCTCCCCCGCTGCAGAGAAGACAGAGCTGGGCCAAGATGGAGGTAGGGGGAATTTGCAGACCCACTTCCTGAGCCCCCACCGGAAGGAGGAAGCTGTTGGCTCTAAGCATGCATGCGGCATGAGATCCCTCCCCACCACCAACCTCGTTATTCCCATTCCCAGGGAGGGGCCCAAGGGGGAATGCACCAGTGGAACCAGTTCCCCTCTAGCTTCTTTGCACAAGCTGCCAAAACCATGAGGGCTTGGGAACAGTCTCCTCCAACATATCTGCTGACCTCCCCCGAGAGGTTGCTGCAAACAGAAAGGGGGAGGAAAAGAGAGAGAAAACCAACAATTCAACACCCAACAGCTGCTAAGAAGTGCTCAGCAGGGCAGTCGGAGTGGGACTGTGGGAGCAGTCTTCCCGTGTGACAGCTGCAGTGGAGAGGGGCCGCGGGGGGCTGAGGCTCCTGGCCCTCCCCTCTCCCAGCAGCCCACCCACAGGAACTTCACTGGGCTGCGAGATAGCCAGGGTGAGCCAGCTGCCCTACTTCCTTCCCTGAGGCTAGTACCACAGGGACACCAGCAGAGACACATCCCCCCACAGAGCCCCCTGCAGGAGAAGGGCTGGCAGCACCCCTCCATGCCCATACTCTAAAGTCCTCAAGGTGAAGCTGCTCTGACAGTCTATAGAAGCCAAGCAGCTGTCTACTTCCAAATGCCTGCATGTCTCTGAACCACAGTCGGCTGACAGAGCTCAGAAGAACTGCTGCACAGACTGAAAAGTGAGGAGAAGTCCCCCGCTCCCACAGCCCCTTGGCCCAGCAGATGCACAAATGCTCCTCCTTCCAGGGCTCCAAAGCCAACCTACAGACGACTGCTCTGATAATCCACATGCTGAGTCCCATGCCAGCCTGTGTCCCTGGAAAGGTGTCCTAGGCTATGGAGGAGGGATGACAAAAGCTAAGGTGATGAAAAAGCCCATTCCTCTCCTCCAGGAAGATTCTGTACTCACGCGTGGGTGGTGAGAGGGAAAAATAGCCAGTAATGCTGCCACTGCGTCTACTAGCACCTCTGGCAAACCCTTAAACTGCCTTCTTTCTTCTGAGATAGTGAGGGGGTGGAAGGAGCAATGTGGGCTCACGCTGCAGTTTAGAAAGGATGTAAAAATTCGCAGCAGCAAGGATCCTCTCCTCTCTCAACCCCCGCCCCCACCCCACTCTGCTACATCTTCCAGCAGCTACCGCCTACTCTGTAAACCAGGCTCCCAAGGCCGTCGCTCTGCCTCAACACCCACACCCACCCTGCCCATCCATCTCACCATCTCACCGTCTATCCCAGGGGCTCTCCTCTCCAGACTTGGCTCCCTGTCCTACCCAGGCAAACCCAGCTGCTTTTTCTTACCTTGCCCCTGACCCCTAAGCCTGGTCTCCCCATCTAAGATGGCTCGCCCTACTAACTCTTCCCAGCCTGCCCATTAGGGTGACTTCCTTAACTTGTCCACCTCATGCTCACTGCTCCTTTGCTCTGTGTCTCCTCTATTCAGATGGGTTCAGGATACACATCATTCATGCATTCAACAAACAGCTACTGAATGCAAACTGTACGTCAGTTACTGTTCAAAGTGCTGAGGACACTACAGTGCACAAAACAACAAAAATGCTCATCCCCTTGAGTTTATGTTCTAGTTGGGGACACAGTTTAAACAATGGTAAGAACTAAAGAGAAAAATACACCAAAGAAAGTAGCTGGGGATGCTAGGGTGGGGCAGGGCTAGGGAAGAGGGAACAGAAGTGATTTTATTTTATTTTTATTTTTTAGGAGAGAGACAGAGAGAGAGAGAGACAGGGACAGACAGAGAGGAAGGGAGAGAAATGAGAAGCATCAACCTGTTGCAGCACTTTAGTTGTTCGTTAATTGCTTTCTCATATGTGTCTTGATGGTGGGCTCCAGCTGAGACAGTGACCCCTTGCTCAAGCCAGTGACCTTGGGCTTAAGCCAGTGACCATATATGGGGTCATGTCTATGATCCCAAGTTCACCCTGCACTCTAGCTGGTGAGCCCATGTTCAAGCCAGCGACCTCAGGGTTTCAAACCTGGGTCCTCAGCATCCCAGTCCAACGCTCTATCCACTGCGCCACCGCCTGGTCAGGCCAGATGTAATTCTAAATTTACAAAACTCTTCAATGAAAAGGTACTGTCTGAAGAAAAACATGAAGATGAGGTAGTGAGCCACATCGGCATCCAAAGTCAGAGTGGTCCAGGCGGAGGAAGAGCAAGCACGAAGGCTCTGAAGCCGGAGCAAGCTGATGCGTTTGAGAATGATGAGGTCAGAGCGGCTGGAACAGAGTGAGCCAGGAATTCAGCCGTAGGAGATGAGGTCAGTAGGTGTGACAGATTGAAAAACAGTCCCCCAAAGCATCAGGTCCCAATCCTTGGAGCCTGTAACTGTTACTGTAGGTGGTCAAGTTTTTGCAGATATGATTAAGTTAGGGTGGAAAGATTATCTTGGATTATTCGAATGGGCATTAAATGCCATTACAAGTGTCCTTATGAAAGAGAGACAGCAGGAGATTACACACACAGAGAAGGAAAGGCGATGTGACCATGGAAGCAGGGACTGGAGTGAGGTGGCCTCAAGCCAGAGAACACTGGCAGCCACCAAAAGCTGAAAGATGCAAGGAATAAATCTCTCGAGAGCCTCTGGAGAGAGTGTAGCCCTGCCAACACCTTGATCTTGGCCCAGGAAAATGGAATTTGGACTTCTGGCCTCCAGTACTGTGAGAGAATAAATATTTGTTGTTTCAACTCACTAAGTTTGAGATAATTTGTTACAGCAGCATCACGTACCTAATACACTAGGTCCCTGGTTGGTCCCTTGAGTGTGGGCCAAAATACCACATGTGGGTGCTACCTCGATAAGGAATGTACATACCTATATAATTTAAGTTTAAAAATTTGGCTCTCAAAATAAATTTCAATCATTGTACTGTTGATATTTGGCTCTGCTGACTAATGAGTTTGCTGACCACTGCACTAGGTTATGCTGTGTTTGAAGCTGTTTACATGATGGCCTTGAGTATTCTATTTTTTTTTTTTTTTTTTTTTTTAGGTGAGAGGAGTGGAGATAGACAGACTCCCGCATGCCCTCTGACCAGGATCCACCCAGCAACCCCATCTGGGGCCAAAGCTCGAGTACAGAGAAATTTTCTTTATTTTATTTTATTTTTTTTTAATTTATTTATTTTTTTACAGAGACAGAGTGAGTCAGAGAGAGGGACAGACAGGGACAGACTGACAGGAATGGAGAGAGATGAGAAGCATCAATCATTAGTTTTTCATTGCAACACCTTAGTTGTTCACTGATTGGTCTCCCACACGTGCCTTGACCATGGGCCTCCAGCAGACCGAGCAACCCGTTGCTGGAGCCAGTGACCTTGGGTCCAAGCTGGTGAGCTTTGCTCAAACCAGATGAGCTGGTGCTCAAGCTGGCGACCTCGGGGTCTCGAACCTGGGTCCTCGGCATCCCAGTCCGACGCTCTATCCACTGCGCCACCGCCTGGTCAGGCCAGAGCAATTTTCAATGCAGGAGGCTGAGGTGCTCCAAGGAAGCCATCCTCAACGCCCCCGGCCAAGATCGAACCATTCCAGCCACTGGCTGCAGGAAGGGAAGAGGGATAGAAGGGGGAGAGGAGGGAGAAGAGGCAGATGGTTGTTTCTCCTGTGTGCCCTGACCAGGAATCGAACCCAGGATGTCCAATACACCAAGCTGACATGCAATCCACTGAGCCACGGCCAGCCCTGGCCGTGTATTCTTAAGGCAGGCCGAGTATTCTTAAGGCAGGCCTGTGCACAAGTGTGGTCTTTGGCCCCTCCAACTGAACTGGGAAAGTCAAGAGCGGAAACCATACCCTGCCCCTTATTTTTAGTGCCCCTGGGTGTAGAAGCCTGTCTTTCTCAGGGTCTCACCACAGAGGTCTCCTTGGAGCACAGAGAAGTCACAGCTATTGAAGGCTACCCTTCAAAGAAAATAGGGACCCTTCATGGCAAAACAGGGACCAAGCCATGCTGCATGACAGCACTGTAAACAGTTGTTCCAGATGTTCCTTTGGAAGCAGGGTAGAGCTTGAGCTCAGCAGGCCAAAGTCATGTTTGTCAAAAGGACTCATGCACTGGAACAGATCTGTTTGAACACCCTGGCCCTGGGGACCAGCTGAAGGAAAAGCAGGGCTATTTACTAGTCATGATGATTGGCTTTAGCCAACTGTGCAAATGATGCTCGGATTATGCAAAACTGAATATGAGTTAGACCAGAACTTGCCTGGGATCCTGGGATTCCAGAGCAATATGTGGAAGCATAGCAGGGCATGGGGGCAGAGAAGAGATTTCCAAAAAGCAGCCTGATAGAACAAGAAGGCAGGGGCCAAATGGTATGAATAACCTTCCCAAATACAGCCTGTTTCTCTGCCCCCAACTGGACTGAGTTTCTGCCTGGACTCTGAGACAGAAAGAGTACTGGTCATGTTGTCCCCAGTGATACTGGCAGAGCCCAGCTGGGCCCTGGGAACATAACCAGGTATACCTGTGCGAAGGCTTGGGGCAGTGAGGCGCCTGGCCTGATACAGATGGTCAGTTACTATGTGTTGAAATGAAATACAGCAGGGACTCGGCCCCCCTGGACTCTGGCCAGAGACAGGAAAGACTCTGAGGGGGGTCTGCCGACCAATTCTGAGAACTCTGGCTGCAGGTGGCCAAGGCCACCATCTCCGGCTCTCCAGTGACTAGGCAACCCTCACATTTTCCATCATGAACCCATTTGCAAACATTCTGCACTGTTGTCACATCATATGCTGAACAACTGGTCTTGCTCACCAGTTTGGAAAACAGGCGCTGTGCCCAGGCCCCCACACCCACAAAGGAAGGCTGTGATGGGCAGACTGAATTGTGTGTCATCGCTAAACGCTGAGGCACTGACTTGGGAAAAGGAGGAAGATGCTACACAGGTAGGACAAGTCACAGAAAGGGGAGGCTTCCCAAACAAAGCATGCCGCCGCTGCCTCCGGCCTTCAGGACACACCATAAGGTTTGTCAAGGACTGAAGTTATTTTTCTTCCCAAAGGGTAAGTTAGACCTAAAGAAAAGCGTCTGCCATGGAGGCTCACCTGGAACATGCAGAGGAAGTAGGGATGGGGATGAAGAGAGGAGAGGAGAGGGCAGTGGTGGGGAGGTAGAGCAGGCGCCCAGCAGCCCACCTGTCTGCAGGATGAGAACACCAGCAGGGGAACTTTGCTCAAACAGTCATTCCAGCTGTGGTGAGACCACTTCCTCCCTCCAGAGGAGTGTAAGAAGACTCAGATGCTTTGCACAGCAAGAAGGGAGAGGGGTGACTGCAACTGGCATGTGGTGTCATCACCACCCTGGCCCGGCCCAGCCACTAGGAGACCAACCTGAAGCACTTGGTGGCCAGTTCCTATTTACCAGCTGACCTAGGGGAAAGGTGGTTCAGAAAGGGAACACGTATTCAGATTTATCTGGAGAATTCTGACAAAGTCCTCCGGATAACAGGGCCTCTGCACAGAAGCCCTCCTCTTTCTCCCTGGCTGGCCACTCTGCATCCAGTTCCTGCTGCACCTGAGCTCTTTCTTTTACTCACCAAGCTGGTCCCTGCGAGACCTGGTCATCCCTCTCCCATTGCTCGTCCTGGTTCAGAACATGCAGAAGCTCCAAAGCACTCCTTCCCCAGTGACCACATTCATGCACCTCCTCTCCTTCCTAGAACCCAACTTCCCAAGTAAGATCTGTCTACTTCTCTTCCTGCCCTGCCCAAAGTACCTGGGTAACCCAGCGCTCCATGGCAGACTGTGAATTGCCTGGGGACTACCTGTGCTATGCTCGGTGCCTGCTAAGAGCCTAGAACACAGCTATGCCCAGGGAGGGGGGCTAGGGCTATTGGAAACCTACCATATTCAAGAGCAGAGAGCTATTCACTCCATCTTCTGCATTGTGAGGAAACCCTGAGGATGTAGCATGACTGGCTATCTAAATGGCAGGTGTTTTGTGTCTGCTGCCCAGGTCTGAGACTTGGTTGGAATGGGTAGGGGCCTTGCTTGCTCTAGGCGGTTCAGAGAGGAGAGTTGAACAACGGCTCCCTGACTTTATTACAAGGCAGGCCCCCAGGAATGCCAGGGCTGACGGGCTCTCAGAACCCACACTCTGGCTGCTGGCTCTGCAGTAGGGGAGGGAGGGTGAGAGGTGGTACAGGGGAAAGTAAGAGCGCAGCAGTGAGGGCAGCCAGACACAGCGGACGCACTATACTGGTGTGGCTGGAAGAGAAAGGGTAGAAGGTAGGATAGGACTGGGAAGAGGCCACTTAGAGCTCAAAAAATTGAGAGTACGATAGGGCATCAATCTATTTCCTTTGTTTGTTTGTTTTAGTGAGGGTGGGGGACAAACAGAGACAGACAGACAGAAAGGGAAAGAGATGAGAAGCATCAATTCTTTGTTGCAGCACCTTAGTTGTTCACTGACTGCTTTCTCATATGTGCCTTGATCAGGGGCTCCTGCTGAGCCAGTGACCCCTCGCTCAAGCCAGCGATGTTGGGCTCAAGCCAGCGACCTTGGGCTTCAAGCCAGTGACCTTTGGGCTCAAACCAATGACCATGGGGTCATGTCTATGATCCCACACTCAAGCCGGCAACCCTGCACTCAAGCTGGTGAGCCCACACTCAGGCCTGGTAAGCCCACGCTCAAGCCAGCAACCTTAGGGTTTGAACCTGGGTCCTCTGCATCCCAGGTTGATGCTCTATTCATTGTGCCACCTCCTGGTCAGGCCTATTTTTAACAGTCTAAATGTTTTCAAGGACTTTGCTAGATCCCACCTCCTTACCTTTCCTCTACTCTTTCCCATACTCCCTTGCATCTCCCCAGTAAAAACTCTCCCTCATCTCCAGTACATTCTGGGTGATATACCCAGGCCCAGAGGGAGACGCCAGGAGAGCCTCAGGTCGTCGTGGTGTAATATCAGTGTGGAAGAAATAGCTTGTGCCTGGCCAGTGAACTCAAACAGGAATTTGAATGGAGCCCAAAACCTAGAAGCAGAAAATTCCCAGAAGGCCAGGAATGAAAGATGGGCAGAGTACATATTTTGGTTTGGATGCCTACGTTGATCAGACTTCTCCCACCTCTTGACTGCAGCCACAATATTGACAGGTTGCTAAGAGTTCCTCGAGGGCTGGAGCCCATCCCGGCAAAAGAGGAAAGCTGCACAGCTCGGCCTTGCCAGACCCATGGAGGCGCATTGCTGACCTCTGTCTTGCTGTGGCAAGAAGCCCAGACTTGTTACATAAAAAATCTGGCCTGCAGCTGGAGCCTGAGCAGCCACACAGAGCCTAGAGCCTAGGCATCTCAACCCAGCCCAGGGAACATCTGAGGCTGACCCTGCCTTGAGCTGACAAAGGAATGCTCCTTGAGAGGTGGGATAGAGGCTTCCTAGAAGGCTGGCAACAGGAGTGACAGAGACAGGCTACATGGAAGCCTGCTATTCAACAAAGAGGGATACAATTGTAAGGTTACACATGTGATGCAACCTCAAGTCCTGCTCCTCCAAGAAGCCTTCCTTGACTACATACATTATTTAGGCTAAACACTCCTATCAAAAGAGAAAGGGGTGTGTGCTCCAGTTCTGTGAGGGGGAACCATAACCTGTCCTACTTACCCTTTTCAAAGGGTACAGGGAACAATAGTGCTCAGGGCTCCCAGGAAGTAGACCTACTCTGTCTGCCACCTGAAGTGTGTTTTCCCTTCACATTCTGTTCATAGATCTAAAGAGAGCAATTGATTTCAACTGCAGTAAATTTTTGCAGGTTCAAGGTAGGGTATTCCCATGAGAATTCCCCTCCTCTGAAATGTGTCAGATATTTGGCCCCACCTCCTCCCCTGGCTCTCTGTTCACTGGCCTTCATGGAACTGGCATCCAGACTCACAGAGGCCAAACCTTGTTCTCATTTCCTTACTCTTCATTTCAACATGCCAAGAACAGTACTGGGCATTCAAACTTTCACTAATAACACTTAAAAACAGACCTCATTAAAAAAATAAATAAAAGAAAGAGGTGATGTGACGTGTTCAGAAGAGGAGGTGGGTGAAATGAGTGCACAAAACCCGGTCCCACTTGGCCATCACTCCACCTACGGGCAGGCAGATGGGCACATGTCCTCCATTCCCCAGCTTGCAGAGGAAGAGCTCATTTGCCTAGTAACACTCCAGGACTCTGCTTTGCTTCTGAGCACGTATCCTCCTTCCTGAGGACAACTCATTTGTTCTGGAGTTGAACAGGAATGGCTTTAAAATGCATCAAAAGGGAGATCTGACACTTAACAACATAACTGCTAAGACTGTTGAAGTCCTGAATCAGATTAAGAAATATCCATGCATAATTTCACAGATGAAATGACTTCTTGCTTAGGCTAACATTATCTTATTCAAAAACTGACAAATGGGCCAGATGATCTGCAGTGATTCCAAGTTTATGATTTTTATTTTGAGAGAGAGAGAGAAACATCAATTTGCTGTTCACTTATTTACACACTCATTGGTTGATTCTCGTATGTGCCCTAACCAGGATCAAACCTGCAACCTTGGCATATTGGGACAATGCTCTAACCAACTTAGCTACCCCAGGGCCCAAGCTTATGATTCTTCATGAAAAGACTGTCATGAAAAAAAAAGGGGCATGGACTCCCCAGAACTCCAGTGGGTCCCCTGAAGCCCCAGACTGGACCGCTGGCTAGGGATCAACTCTCCATTATCTGAGAGCCTTCCACTCCTATTGCTCCAGTGAGATCGACCCTGGCTCAGCACACTTTTTGGCCACCTCTTCCCTCAGCACACTTTTTGGCCACCTCTTCCCTCAGCACACTTTTTGGCCACCTCTTCCAGTTGTCTGGGGAATGCAAGCTCAACTGAATGTTGGCCCCACTTTAATTTTAGCAAGGTAAATCTTATTTTATTTATTTATTTATTTTGTATTTTTCTGAAGCTGGAAACGGGGAGAGACAGTCAGACAGACTCCCGCATGCGCCCGACCAGGATCCACCCAGCACGCCCACCAGGGGGCGACACTCTGCCCACCAGGGGGTGATGCTATGCCCCTCTGGGGCGTTGCTCCACTGTGACCAGAGCCACTCTAGTGCCTGGGGCAGAGGCCAAGGAGCCATCCCCGGCGCCAGGGCCATCCCTGCTCCAATGGAGCCCCGCTGCGGGAGGGGAAGAGAAAGACAGAGAGGAGGGAGAGGGGGAGGGGTGGAGAAGCAGATGGGCGCCTCTCCTGTGTGCCCTGGCCGGGAATCGAACCTGGGACCCCTGCACGCCAGGCCGACGCCCCACCACCGAGCCAACCGGCCAGGGCCAGTAAATCTTATTTTTTTAAAAAGCTAGAATAAATTCCAAAATCAACTCTTGCTTACCCACACATGAATACACAAGCCAAACCGACTTCTCTCTCCCACCAGTCAGGTGGAATGCAAACTCATTTTCATGTAACTTTACAAAGAAAACCAAGCTGGTAAATATTAGATGATGAAAAGCTACATGGAGAATACAGACAGCCAAAACCTAGGACAAATAATTTCAAGGACTGAGAGTTGTAAGTAGGCCAAAGGCATCTTCAGCCAGCCCCCTCCCCCATCCTTATCCCTTATCCAGTTAGGAGAGAGCATTACCTGGGTGGCCTTGTCATTGGTACAGCAGGTGAAGGCCCCATCAGCATCTCGTGGCCACTGGCCCAGAAGGTACGAGCTGAGGATGGTGTCCAGGGAGAACGTACGTCGGACCTGGGGTGGCTGAGGCCTACACACTGGCTTTTCCGGAGCCACCGAACACGGGACACTGGCTGGAAGAGAGCACGGCATGCCCCTGACATCAGCATGGTGGACAGACATGGAAACCAACCTTCTCTCTTCTGGGAAGCCTCACCTGACTGCCACCTCTTCACCTGTACCCACCCCCTTCTAAAGGAATTTGAAGCCACCCATAAAAGCACGTACAGTCAGTCTGTAGAGAGCTCTCCCGACTTAACCAGCTGGCTCTTATCTCTGGAAACAATTGACACCATTTTACTTTGGACTGGGGTGACTTTCTATACTTGTCCTCCATCTTTATCCTATTTCTACTGCACTATGAACTGTGAACTCCAAGGTCTCCATACTGAGTTTCCTGAGAACAGGTGTTTCCCATCATTAGAGAAGGAACTCTAAGTGGACAAAAGCCAAGTTTACTTCCATCTTTTATCTCCGGCCCTTCTCCCTCCCTCCAGCACTCACTGGGGGCTCCTAAGCATTACACAAATTCAATCAACTAACTGAAGGACTCTATACTTTCTTCAGGACTGGTTAGCCCCAGGGAACCTAGGTGCTTGAGACAAAGAGAATGACAAAGTAATGACTTTCAACTATTCAGAACTGAGGGATCAGCTCAGTGAAATATCCAAGTCTTTTTGTTTTTCTCCTCTATCTCAGACATCTGGCTAAATGGGACAAAAATAAAGCAATGATAAATGTGTTCACCTTATTTTTACCTTGGCTAAAGTTTTCTGGGAGAAGGTAAAAGCTGAGACTTTTGTAAGGGTTCTGGAATCATCTATAAGTTTCAATCATCTGGGTGGACCATGTATTCCATGGCCACATTCAAAGCACTCTACTGACTTAAGATCTATAAGGCTGTTTCCTTTAACAGAGCGAAATGCTTTCCCATCTGTACTAGTCCCTTGATAATTCATGTGCGCATTCAGCACAGCAAAAGGAACTAGGGATTGTAGGTATAAATAAACTTGAAGAGCTATACATTTAAAAAGACACTAACAGGTTATCAGTTCCTCAAAAAGTTAAACATAGAATTATCATATGACCCAGTAATTCTGCTTCTAAGTATATAAACAAAGAATTGAAAGCGGGTCTCAGGGATAGTTATAGTCTCATGCAGACAGCAGTATTATTCACAATAGACAGAAGGTGAAGCATCCCAAGTGTTCATTGGCAGATGAATGGACCAAAAAATGTGGCATATAATGCATGAAATATTAGTTTCAAAAAGGAATGGAATTCTGATACATGCTACCACATGGATGAAACTTCCGACACTCTATTAAGTGAAATAAAATACACAAAGGGACAAATATTCTATGATTCCACTTATATGAGGTACACCTAGAACAGGCAAATTCATAGGGACAGAAAGTAGAATAAAAGTTACCAAGGACTTAGGGGGAGAAAGGACTGGGGGGTTACTGTTTAATGCAGGGGTCCCCAAACTATGGCCCGCGGGCCACATGCGGCCCCCTGAGGCCATTTATCCGCCCCCGCCGCACTTCTGGAAGGGGCACCTCTTTCATTGGTGGTCAGTGAGAGGAGCACTGTATGTGGCAGCGCCGCAAAGCGCAGCGTCGCTCACGTACAGCACTACTTCCAGTGACACGGGACGGACGCCTCACGGCTCCAGAAGTGTGTCATATCACTTGTTACAGCTAGCAGTGACAAATATGGAATTGGATATTGACCATCTCATTAGCTGAAAGCAGACCCATAGTTCCCATTGAAATACTGGTCAGTTTGTTGATTTAAATATACTTGTTCTTTATTTTAAATATTGTATTTGTTCCCGTTTTGTTTTTTTACTTTAAAATATGTGCAGTGTGCATAGGGATTTGTTCATAGTTTTTTTTAATAGTCCGGCCCTCCAACAGTCTGAGGGACAGTGAACTGGCTCCCTGTGTAAAAAGTTTGGGGACCCCTGGTTTAATGGGCACTGAGTTTCTGCTTGGGATTAAAAAAAAAGGAGCTAGAAATGGATTGTGATGATAATTGCACAACGCTGTGAGTGTGCTTAATGCCACTGAGTTCTAAAGATAAAAAATGATTAAATAGTAAATTTTATGCAATATATATTTCACCACAATAAAATACTATCAATGTTCTCTAGATCCATTTAAGTATTTACATATTTTGACATAGTTGTAATCAATATGAAATGTGTATTCTACTTTGTTCTATCCACTTCATATACCCATTTCTAAGTATCAACAATCTACGTGTTTGTCATTTTTAATGACTACATAGTATTCTACCAGGCGGATATACCGGAGTTTGCTCAGCCATTCCCATGTTATTGGACATTGCGGGGGTGGGGGTGTTGCTCCCTTTCCATTTTGGATATCATAAATAATACTGCTTGAACAACTTTTAGTCTCAGTTTTTATCTACTTCCTGGCATATTTTAAGTCTTCTCCCTCAGCCATCATATAATATGTTCTACTTTAAAGCAAATTAAAAATGACTTGTAATTACAATAGGAAGTGTGAATTGTGGAAATGTCAAGCTATACAAAAATATAAACAAAAGAATAAAACCTCAACGCTCAATGCCCAAAGAAAATCACTGATAGTACTATGAGATAATACTATCCTTATAGGCCTTGCCTTCTGCATGTCTGTGTGCCTGCATTAAAATAAAAAATGAAAGCATACTGTACACGCCATTTTGCAATGTGTTTTTGCCTTATATCATAAACATCTCTAAATCAATACATACTGACCTATAACACACCCTGTTAAAAGACCTTTACATTTCTGTTAAAATTATTTAAAGACCCTCTTTCAAAGATGGTAGTCAAAGGCCTCATATTCTGGTCCCACTTACCTGTCCTTTACACTTCACTCCGCTTTAAAGTCTCCATGCCCTGGACAAACTACACTACACACTGTTTCCCACCCATGTTCTGGGCCTTCCCTCCTCTGAGGTTTTGTACTTGTGCCGGGGTTGAAATCTCATCCATCCACCAAGACCGGCCTAACTGCCTGCCTCCACCTCCACAGAGCCTTCTGGGTCCCCTGGAAGGAATGTCTAAGGATTTTCAGATTTCCTCCAGCACTTTGTACCCTTCTAGTACTTATCATCCTCTTTCTTGAATTATGAGTATTTGTAACTCCTAGATAATAAACAACCTGAGGCCAAGGGCTGTCTCTAATTTATCTTTGTGCCCCTCCCAGTGCCTACAGCATAGGGCTGGTGTTTGGCAGTTCTGCAGTATTTGCATAAAATTAAAAAAAAAAACTCTTACTGTTCTAATTATACCACGAATTCCAAGTTGTCTGCACAACCATGCTCAACCCACGCCCCCCCCCCCCAGTAAGCCCCCAGAGCTGCTTGTCTCTTTTCTTCCCTGAGGCTCAGAAAGGCCCACAGTAACTCAATGACAGTCATGCTGGGTTCAAGTTGCAACTGCATCTCCTACACTACTAGCTTTTCAACCACATACTACTTCCTATTCTGTGCTTAAGATCAAAAAGCAGCAACCAGATATTTCTGGGAGCTTCTGACCTTTATCGGCAGCCAAGTCAGACACCAAAATGCTGTTCCCTGTGGCCCTCCCACATTGTCTTTAAGAGCCCCATGGTAACGTGGGGGCTCTAGAAAAGCAAGTTTACAAGATTACATGACAGAGCAGCAAAGAAACAGGTGGGAAGCAGATGAGTAAAAGACTAGCATAAAGGCCAGAACACCACGATTCCTAATGGCTGCGTCATCGCTGTGCAGAGGAAGAGGGCTGTGACTGCAGGACTGAGAGAAGCGATGGGGAGAAAGATTTCCTGGAGATGCCTCTCCCAGCCCCTCGGCAGAACTTGCTGCCTGGGCTCTCCTGTGTTTACACAGTACTCAAGTTCTGCCCCATCCCCACAGACTTCTTTAGTGGGTGTGTAATCTTCTATTCTCCCATCAGCTCTCAAGGGTGCTAGGGAAAGACTGGTAAGGAAACTGAGACACAGAGAAGCCCAGTCTCAGATTGGAGGCAGTCACCCAGTCAGTCAGAGGTGGTCCTGGATCTAAATCCAAGCCTCCTCCCTCCTTTGTCAATTCACGGGGCTGGCGGCCCTCTTGCATGAGGAACACTCTCAGAGGCTGCTGGCACACCTGCCTGCACACCTGGAGGAAAGACTGCCTCCTTAGCTCCTTTGCAGGGAAGGAGATTGGCAGGCCTGGTCTGGGGGTCTGAAATGACTGTTTTGGGTTTGTTTGGGTCTTTGAAACCTGGAGTAAAGCATACTGCTATCTCCTGGAAACAACTGAAACCATGCCCCTCTTATATCAGTTCCCACTACCTTTCGTATCCATCCATTCATGAGTTATAGCAAGACTCCAATCTCAGGCAGCAACCAGACACAATACCTTACCCCCAGCATTCCCTGGGCTAGTGAGGAACCAGAATCCTGGAATTTTCTGTAAGACTCCAACCACCCATTTTGGTCAACTGTGTGTGCTTTCTAGCTACCTCTGACCAAAGTTATTCACAATGACTCTGAGAACTTCATGGGCCCTGATTTACTCCTCCATATACCAGAAAACAAAACAAAACCTATAAATACACAAAGAGGGGCAGGGAAGAAAGGGGTAAAAGATAATAAAGGGTGTGGGGAAAAACCAAGCATCCTAATCTAGACCCAATGGCCTTGGACCCCTTTAATGTGCTAAATCTGCAAGGATCTCACTGAACTAGAGAACTTGCCTCAGTTTCTTTTTCTTAAATGAGACAGCTGGGCCTTAGCCCTATTTCTAGAGTGACCACATCCTAGTGCAGGGTGTTGGCACAGCTCCTAGCCAGCCACAAGATGACAGAGTTACCTTCTGTCTCAGAGCCCTCGGCAAGGACCTCTCCCCTCCCAAACCCCCAAATTCTTGGCATGTCCTGGCCCCTTGGAGGAGACTATAAAATGCAATGTTTCCTTCATGCCTGGAAAATGAATAAGGGAGAGGCACTTAAAAATTAGATTTTGACAGGAAAAAAAAGGCACCACTTATTTCAAAAACCTTACCCCAAATGGTTTGGGGAGCACCTGCTACTTTGGGCACCAAAATTAAGGGCTAAGCCAAGGTGTCAAGTTCCCCCCCAAATGCAACACCAGCTAAAGTCAAATTAGACATTGACATGTTCAGTTCCATCCTCTAAGGGGCTACCAGCTGGAGCAGTATGGCTCCCCGAATATCTGGGGGCTCAGATGGGAGGGACCTAGTTCTGACTGCAACTCTGCCCCCACTGTGATGTGACTGCAGCCAACAGCACATAACCTCCCTGGGCCTGCACTCCCATCTGGTAAGCAGGAGCACCATCCGGCCTAATTTCCCTGTTGGGATGCTATAAGAACAGATTATGAGATGCAAATACACTTTAAAGTCTTCATTAGCTAGATTAGGTCAAACCAGTTGTCACTTAATCCTCCCTCCCCCCCTCCCCACCACAATCCTTCAGGGCTGAAGATGGAGGTGAGGGAGCCTAGAAAGAGGAGACTGCCCAGGAAACAGTGAGTTCTAGCCACTGCTATCCCCTGGAAAGGCGCACACCTGCAGTATCAAAGTCCTTTCCTTTACCAGGGACAGTTAAACCCAGCATGGACACCACCAGGAATAAATGGTGCAGGGAAAGAAATAAAACTGCCGGTAGATGTGGGTATCGGCAGCTGGGGCTCAGCACTCCAGGTGCGCTACCCACTGAGACCTACCTCAGTTAGGAACAGCCCCTAAGAAAACTCACAAGTGAGTGTAGTTGCAATAGGGACGCATGAGCTTATCCCTCCTGGGCATACCGGAGATCTGGGGAGTGGGATCTGCTGGGCAACCGTGTGACTGTGGTTCAAGGGGAGTGTTGAAAGTCACAATGGTTGCTTGTGGTTGGAAGCTGAACTGGTTTCATTTGCGGAAAGTACCCCTCTCAGATTTGGGAAATGGGGAGGAAAAGAAGACAATCGGCTCTCCTATCTGTGAAGAGACGCCCATATCATGACAGGCCGTGACAAAGCAGCAGGCTGCCGGGGCACTGGCTGGGTGGCTGCGGGAGGGTGGAGTGTCCTGTTTACAGCAGTGTGGGGGATTATCGGCCCATCGCATGCACAGCCTCCGCGGCCCAACCACCTGGCGAAGCACCCTGGCACGGGGCCAGGCCATTTCACCGTGTAGCTAGCTGATCAGTAGCGGATGCTTTGGTTCTTGGGCAACAGTAAATGGAAAAACAAAACAAAACAGCACACACCGGAGATAAGAAGCCTTAGGTGCTATCTTCCAGAGCCACTTGGCCCTGTCTCCCAACTGCTGCATTTTTATGGCTTTGGGGAGAGGAGGCTCTGAGTGCAGAGGACCAGTAGTCAAGTGTCTGCACTGGGGGACAGTCAATAGGGAGGAGAGCACACAAACAGCAGATAAGACTGAGCCAGGAGTGGCCAAGCGGGCCCGGCACACCACAGGACAGACCTATGCCTTCAGTAAGCAGATTTTGAGCACCCACCACAAGCCAGCTCTGTGATAAACACTGCTAATCCAGGAGGAGTGGGATAAGAAGCTGCTAAAAAGGGTGATACAATCCCCAAGCACCTGAAGGTGCCCCAGCCAACACCTCTTCAGAGGGACCACCAAGTTGTCTCTGCTGTTCTCTCATATCGCTGGCTGGAAATTAGCTCAGGCCTGACCAGAGCAGCCACCCCACTCCTAGTTCCCAAAGGAGACCAGTGACAGCTCTTAGGACAAGAAGGGGTCAGGGGAAGAAGGCAGCAGATGACACAGGAGGTGAGGTGTTTGTCACTGCCCTTCTCAGCTTGGCCAGAGGTGAACTGTGGAGTAGAAGCTTAGCAGCTTATGAGAGAAATCAGACCCCGACCAAAGGGTTCTGACTGAGCATCTGGGTATGAGTATTTCACTCTGTAGGAGAGAGAAGCCTGGGAAATAAGGCTACACTCCACCCACTCTCCATTAGCCTGAGGCCTAGTGATCCCAAAATACCCAAGGACTACAGAAAGAAAAGGAGAAAGACAGCCAATGAGACAGACCTCACACATGGCAAGAACTCAACTACTAGCAGGTCCAACAAACAAGTTATGAGTCACTTTTTCATGTCGTTGGGCTTTGAAGCATTATTAGCGCTAGTTTTCTCGCCTCCCCTCTTAAAGAGAAAATAACTTATTTATAACAGAAACCGTACGTATGTTGAAGGAAATAGAAAAATACAGATGAACAAAAAACTGAAAAATAAAAGCCATGCATGCTCCCACTCAGAGATCACGTCCCCACTGTACACATCTGTCCTGGTGGTCTCTCTTCATGCACATATGTATGCATATATACTTTTAATAAAATGAGATCATGTTATACACATTTTTCTACAACCTATTTTCTTCAGTCACTGATTTTCACTTTGGAAGGAAGAGTAGGCTGGGGCAGGGTGGCCCTGAAGGCCGAGGCAGGGCACATGGTTCGCACGTGGAGGGAGCAGGCTCTGCCCTGTCTCATCTCCTAGCTGTCAGGCAGGTTTTTTTTTGGGGGGGGGAGGTGTTAATCTGGACAGGAGCAAAGTATAAAACAGGGATTCAGAATTTCTAAACATTTCCCCAACAACAGAGTTGCAGTAAGTAGGCGAGGTCCCTCCTAGCAGCTTCCCGAGCACTGTTTTCCCATTCAGTGCATGTGCTGGGATTGAGCGGTGCAGGCAGGCTTCTGAGCTCCCTGTGCTCCAGGACCACTTCATTGCTTAACTCAGGGACATGTGGCTTTTGGAGGGAAGTTGTGGTCAAACTGAAATCCCCAATATGACTGTACAAGACTTAGAAGCCCTCCTTGGAAAGCCCAAGGAGACCCCATCCATCCCAGCTGGGAAAATTAAACTTGGGCTTTTGAACACTTCTTTCAACATGAAGCAATAGCTTACTTCAACCATAACAGGGAGAAGAAACCAGATTTAAAAGGAAGAAGAAACAAACAGAAACATCACATTTCCCTTACCAGGAAGGATTACCTAACAAGAAAACAGCGATGAGATTTGTATTTGCATGAAAAACTTCTCAGGCAGGTCCTCAATTCATTACCGACTCCATATTTAAGTGTGTAGCTCAAAGGAAAGCGTTTCTGGCTGCATGTCTGACTCCTCAGGCTGCAGACCACATCTATAGGCAGCTGGAGAAAAGGGCCAGATGTCATCGTGAGGGAAAAATTAGGAATACACTAACTCTTCACCATCAGCAGAGGAAAAGGGTGATCCCTGTGTGTGCATGCGTGTGTGTGTGTGTGTGTGTGTGTGTAGAAAGAGTAGACAGCAGTTACTTAGATATTTTGTTCAATACTCGAGAAGCTGCAGTTAGAAGAAAAGGAAGTGGGGTGAACTTTTCACCTTTTATCTGAATTCTCTGAAGAGTTCTGGAAGATTTCGACATTCTTAAAACAAAATACTAGCAATTACCGATTGGAGCAGGCTTTCCTTTGGAATTTACTTGGCCTTTGCAAAAATAGCATAACTAGCACATAGCCTAGCCCTCTCTCAAAGAAAAAAATCCTCACCCTGTAGTTCTTTGGGAGTGATGAATTTCTGGGTGCCCTATAAACTCAGAGAATAGGCCTAAACCCTTCAGGACTTTCAATGCTCACAATGACCTGATTCTTATCAAGCAAAGAAGAAATCACAACACCCAGTCAGGTCTCAGGTAGTCTAGTAAGGTAAGGAAGGTGAAGGAAGAATCAGAGATTGAGGGGCTTTGTCCACAACACATCCTGTGAGGGCAATTTTGATTGAAACTGCACCCCGATTTCTGTTCTGAATGCATGTACCTCATGTACTCTCATGAATTCTCCTCTAGAAGAGGAGCAGAGCTTCCAAGTGTTACAGGTTGGGTGGAAGGGCCATGACACACCCCATGTAGAGAGGTGAACGGACTTCTCTAGTGCCACAGAGCAAACTGAGACGCAGGCCTTTTTCTCCAATAGAAGACTTTGAAACTACATTTTCCACACTTGTGTTTCACTGTCAAACTCAACTGGCATGACTGCCTGACTGCCTTGGTCCAGGAACGACTCCATGGATTGAAAGGGTCCTAGTCCTTCCCCTTTCTAGGAACCAGGATGACCATATATACCTGGGTCTTGAGAACACTGTTTTACCCACAGGCACGGTGGGTGAGGGGAGGAAGAAAATTAAGATCTGAGGGATCTCTTTTCTTGTGAGAAAAGTAGAAAGCCAGTGAAGGAAAGAAAAGGAAACTAGAACAGAACTACAGATAAATTTCAACTAGTCAAAATAGTTTTTACTTTGTGAACAAACCATGGCTTATTTTTAGCTCCCTCCTGCCTGCTTTCTCCCTGACCTCGAGCAAACTCCTAGACAGCAGTATGGAAGTCAGACTCAGCGCAGGGAGTAGTAGGTGAGAATTTGCCTGGAGTGCTTGCTGAGAAAAGAGGATGTGGGCAGTCCACTGGAGATGCTAGGGAACGAGCATCTGCTAATTTAACATCAGCCCACGTCACACAAAATACTTATAACTGACAGAATGTGACGGCCCCATTTAGTTGCCTTTCCCTCATTGATTCCTACACCCCCCATTTTTTATTCTTCTTTTGAACCTCTCATACCAATACTTTACATTTATTGGTGTTAAATCAGAACTGGCTTTATACAACTCCCAATAATATCCCAATCAGGAAGCATCACCAATGGATGTCAAAATTACTGGGTGAAATGTTGCGGAGAACAGAATATTTATATAATTTCAAAGTCATATCCTATAAACCACTTATTAAAGAATAGTATGTTAAATTTTTTTTTCCCACAGAGACAGAGAGAGAGAGTCAGAGAGAGGGATAGATAGGGATGGACAGGAACGAAGAGAGATGAGAAGCATCAATCATCAGTTTTTCGTTGCGACACCTTAGTTGTTCATTGATTGCTTTCTCATATGCGCCTTGACCGTGGGGCCACAGCAGACTGAGTAACCCCTTGCTCGAGCCAGCGACCTTGGGTCCAAGCTGGTGAGCTTTGCTCAAACCAGATGAGCCTGCACTCAAGCTGGCGACCTTGGGGGCCTCGAACCTGGGTCCTCCGCATCCCAGTCCGACGCTCTATCCACTGTGCCACTACCTAGTCAGGCTAAATATTATATTATTTTTTATAATCTTTTTTTTTTTTTTTTTACAGAGACGGAGTGAGTCAGAGAGAGGGATAAACAGGGGCAGACAGACAAGAATGAAGAGAGATGAGAAGCATCAATCATTAGTTTTTCATTGCGCGTTGCAACACCTTAGTTGTTCATTGATTGCTTTTTCATATTTGCCTTCACCGCAGGCCTTCAGTAGACCGAGTAATCCCTTGCTGGAGCCAGCGACCTTAGGTCCAAGCTGGTGGACTTTTGCTCAAACCAGATGAGTCCGCGCTCAAGCTGGCAACCTCGGGGGTCTCGAACCTGGGTCCTCTGCATCCCAGCCTGATGCTCTATCCACTGCGCCACCGCCTGGTCAGGCTAAATATTATTTTTAATATACTTTTACAATGAAGAATTTGGTGATCATACCCTCCAGTGATCAAAAACTTAGCTAGGAATGGACATTCTGTGCCTAAGGTGACAGAACATGAAGTATACAACTTCATTCATGAAACGTGCTTGCCAGAAATGTTTTACCGAAATGGAATCAGGCCCCAGACCTAATTCGTCATCTGTATCAAATACAGGGGACAGAAGAACAAGTTAAACACCACTATGAGGAAGCAGAAAAATAAAGAATGTGGGACATCTAGAAGACAACTGGGGCCCAGGCCGGTTGGCTCAGTGGTAGAGCGTTGGCCTGGCATGCAAGAGTCCTGGGTTTGATTACCGGCCAGGGCACACAGGAGAAGCACCCATCTGCTTCTCCACCCTTCCCCCTTTCCTTCCTCTCTGTCACTCTCTTTTCCTCCCGCAGCCAAGGCTCCATTGGAGCAAAGTTGGCCCGGGCACTGAGGATGGCTCTGTGGCCTCTGCCTCAGGTGCTAGAATAGCTCTGGTTACAACAGAGCGGCACCCCAGATGGGCAGAGCACCGCCCCCTGGTGGGCATGCCGGGTGGATCCCAGTCGGGCGCATGCAGGAGTCTGTCTGACTGCCTCCCCATTTCTAACTTTAGAAAACTCCAAAAAAAAAGAAGAAGACAACTGGTATACACTTTTCAAAAGTCACTAAAAAATACCAAAACAAACAAAAAACAGGAGTGGGAGTGGAGTTATAGAAATAGAGAGGCTTTTAAAAAAGACATAACTAAACAAAAACCTTGACACTGGATCCTGGATCAAAAAAAAAAAAAGCCATAAAATGAAAAATTGAAAATGAACTGAATGAGATGACATGGACTCAGAGATCATTTCTTTAGTTTAATAACAATGTTGTAATTACATAGATGAATGCCCTTATCCTCAGGAGATGGCACTGAAGTAAAGGGCAAAGTGTCATATTCGCAATTTATTTTCAAATGGTTCACCAAAAAAAGCACATATGGATGCACATCTGTGTGTATGTCTAGACGCACACATACATAATGCACAGGCGAAAAGAGAGATTAGATAATTGGGGCTAAAAGTTATCAATGAGTCTAGGTGACAAATAAGTGGGTATGCATTGTGCTTACAACCTTTCTATAGGTTTGAAATTTTTCCAAAATAAAGTTGTGAAAAATTTTTTAAAAACTAGCTTAATTTGGGGAGAGAAATTCAGTTCACTCTACAGCAGGGACCTAAACCCGTCAGCATTTCAGTCTTGGCAGGTTGTAGTCAAATTCACAGCCCTGGATTTCTAATTTGGGGAAAGAGAAGAAGACGGGTGAGAAGAAATGAAACAGTGAATAAGGCTTAATCTGAGGCAAGGAATTGAAACATGTAAATCAGGATGAGGCAGAATAAAGATACTAAGTGAAGGAGACTTTAAACATATTGTCACGTCAGTCCTGGCTGGGTGGCTCAATGGATAAAGTGTGGTCCTGGTACACCAAAGTTGCTGGCTCAATCCCAGGTTAGGGTGCATATGGGAAGCAATGAGTGCACAACTAAGTGGAACAAGTTAATGTTGTTCTCTCTCTCTTTCCCTCTACTACCTCCATCCCCTCCTCTCGCTCTCTAGAAGATGGATATAACCCATATATGCCCAGCCATGTTGGCCCTGGGCATCCACTTGCCATTATTGTTTTTCAAAAAGACTGTAGAAACCAGAGAAGATGGATAAAAATGGCAAAAGGAAAGATAGGTAGGTTCCAAGAGGAAGGTGAAATGAATTAGAATTTATCAGTCTTCTGTGTTGGTGAAAAAATGAAAGGCAGTAAAAAGATTTTAGTTAGGAGAGTTTAGCTAGGGAGAACTTGCTCATCAGAACTGAATGAGGGAAACTGTAGAATCTACCCAGGAACAACTCCAGAAAGAGGTAACTCTATGTTCCCAGCTATCACAATGTTAACCCCTGGAAGGCAGGACGTTACATCAGAACAGCCTGAACCTCCTCTAGCCTTAGGATTCCCCAACTATTAAAGGGTAAATAAGAGGTGCTTCTTGACCACAATTCAGCAAACTGAAAGCTCAAAGTCCATGCTATTATCTGGGGCAAAATAAGTTAAGGGGAGAAAAAGGCACAAAGTCAAAGGGAGACCTGCCTTACCTAGGCTGACCAGACAGCTGTGTTGTGGACTCCCAGATGGTCTTTCCCACCGCCTCCGAAGCAGGCAGTATAAATAGTGCTCAATTTACCTGTGGCAAACCACAAGCAGGTCTGGTCACATGACCGGGGGAGCTGGAAATAAACACCCCGTAGACATCAGTGCTCAGAGGGCAGGTTTGTCACTTGCTACACCTCACTAGTTTGGAATCTGTCAGGACATCTGCTTTATCCCTGACTTTGGTTCATTTTTCTCTGGGCTGGGGGCAGGGAGCAGGGGTATAGGGAGCAATTGCTCAGTTATGTTCCTCGGGGCCAGGAAGATATAGCCACAGAATATGCTTCGCCTTCAGGGTCTAAAATCCTACTAGGGTCATTCTGCTTAACACTCACAGCCTTGAAAAGCTACATATGTGGACCATTTAGTCCCACCTGCAGAAAGTCTTCTCTGATTATCTCCATCTCCTTATTCCTACTCTGTGTCCCCAGCTTCAAAGAGGAAATACCCAAGAGACCACTACACCCTAGTGGTTCCCTAACTAGCCTCTGACATTCTGGAATGACCCAGCCTGACCTCAACTCAGTGGCAAACTCCCAGGCTGTGTCCTGTGGGTGGAAAAACCCCAAAGTGTGCTGGGCAACCTTCCAGGTCAGCCCCTGCTCTACAGCCCTGGTCTTGCCAGTTGTTCAGATCTCCTAAGGGAGGATCAAAGGTTGTGTAGTGAGTGCCTCCAGGATGAATCTAGCCTATAAAGCAAGATTAGATGGCCCCTCCAGAAAGAGCCTTGAAAGGTCTGACACTGGGAAAATGTGTCCTACTATCAGTACATGCCTGCCCACTAATGACTTGATCGCAGAAGGATGCGTGTCAGCTCCCCTCACCATGTGCTTCCAGTAGTGACTGAAGGTAAGTTACACCATCCTCCCCTGTATAAGATGGGCTTTGTATCTGCACTTAAATCAAGAGCTGCTTAACAGGAATGTTACCTTCTTTTATAAGTCAGATAAAGAAAAGGTTTATCCTCCTGAAGCAAAAGTGAAACAGTTCGGAATGTTAAATACCAAGACTTATCCATGCCTCTAAGTACTGGAAGGAAAAGCCTCAATTGCCCTGGTCCCATCTGAGCAGATAGCGTTGACCATTTGCACAGCTGCTCCAACAGAGTCCCCTAAGCTGCAGACAACCCAACGGGATCCCATCTGCATCATGTCCTCATTCTCGATGCCCGTCTACCGGGCACTTTGAGGTAGAACAGAACCAAGAAGATTTAGAGAATAGTGGGACAGCAGATATAACTTGGTAGCTGCCTAAGGGCAAACAATCTGAGTATGTAAGGAGGGTAATAATATAGGCTCATGGGCCTACTTTACATTACTGGCTGGAGCCCATGAAAAAAATCCTTTGATGCCAACTTAACTACAGTCTCACGGCTCTAGGGTAGCTGCAGGGAGGCATTTCAAATAAAGGACACACACTAAAGCTAAAGACTTACTAAAACTTATTTTTTGTGTTAAGAAACAGAGTAGGACTCATTTACTTACCCCAATTCTGGAAAGTAGGGGAAACATCAGTAAGCAAAAAAGTCAGGAATAATCCACGTGCCTTCAAGGAGCACAGATGGACGCATACCACGTGGTTTGGTGTGAGACAAGGGGCCTGGGAATGAAGAGCAGCGTCTGGCCCTCTAACTCCGTCTGCTTAGCAGGGATCACCAGGCCCTGGAGTGTGTGGAAGGTTTCACTGACTAAGAATGAGACCTCACTTTGTGTGTGAAGCTGTAACTCCTGTCCCCTTGGTAAAACATGCCGCAATAAGCCATACAGATGCCCTCTCTCGGGCTCTTGCACAAGGCAGTCGGTTCAACAAACCGACTGGTACACACACAGCTGTCAGGCTCAGGCCCCAAATCTGACATTGCTTTCTAAACTAAATTCAACTTTCCCCCCTCAGATCTCTACATAAAAATGCAAAGTAGTATTACTCCATGGCTCTGGCGCAAGAGGGCCTTCTGATTTCATGTATTTTAAGAAATAAAGAGAGTAGAGTGAAGAGAAGAGTGTTTCTTAGAATAAGGAAGCAGTTTTCTCCTAGAAGGTGCCTGGACACCCTGAATATGCTCAGTGTGTTTCAGCAGACTGCTGCAACCCTGGCGATCCCTCTGCTGGGCCCACGTGGGGAATGTCTGGACTCGGACACACAGCAGCAGGCACCCAATCGTTCTCAGAATCTGATGCCAACCTTGTTCAGCTTGAGTAGTAAGGAGAAGATGAAGTCTCCTGAGAGGTGGCCTACTATAATGGTCAATACCTGGGCCCATATCCCGCCTCTGCCCCAATGTGCTACATGAACTCAGACGAGTCATTGACTTCTCTGGGCTTCAGTTGTTCCGTCTGTTAAATGGGGGAGAATAGGAGATGTTATAAGAATGGTAGAAAAAAACTTTCACCGTGGCACAGTCAAATTATAGTCTAGCATATATTCATTTCTTAGACTTTTTACTTGGAAAAGAATAGCACATACCCATATAACCTTTACCTGGACCCGCCTATTATTAAATACCTGCCCCACTTGCTTTCTCATATGCTTTCTTTCATGTGCACTTTTTCTCACATAATACCCGCTCTTGCACATTCACACCTGAGACACACACACTCAGATATGCACACATCCCGCCTTTTGTTGGGTTTCTGTGTGGTGTTCTATATGAAAACAAGGAAGTGTCCAAGGGTGGGAGGTTCAAGAGAAAGAGAAAGCAAAAGGGGCTCTGCCACGAGCGATGGCTCCACAGCTCTGCCCCCTTGTCCCTGCCTCAAGTGTTCAGGTTTAGGGATGAACTATTATGTGGACAGGGACCAGGGAAAGTACTTGTTAGAAAAGATAGTTGATTATTCTTGTTTTTTTCTTGAAACAACAAAAACCACAAAAAATAACCACAAAGCATTTATATGAACCATGGAAATAGCTTTATTATACAGAATAATTTTATAGTATTTATTACAATGGAATTATATTTTAGGAAGTTGGGAAAGAAAGGTTCCATATAAGCATATGGTTATTAGAACATTCAAGAATTCTACACAGAATCTGGTTTTGTAAGAGAGGTAAGGAGGTAAGACTGCTCCTAACCGTGTCAGGAGGGTTAGGTAACTTCTATGAAACAGGCCAGGCAATTCTCCATGACACCAAGTCTCCACATGAACTTTCTCCTGAATTCAATCCCCCTACTGGGCACATGTTTGTCTCAGAGAGGCACTATCATGTATCACAATGACTTCAGGCCCAGTTAACCTAAAGCTAGGAGAGGGAGACGTGCACAGGTACAGACAGCAGGGGGTCCGGAGAAGGTTTGCACCAGAGTTGCCCCACATGAAAGACTAAGTTGTCACCATGATGGAATGCCACCTGCACCCAATCCCCAGCATAAGAATACACTCCCCACATTTATTCCCAGTTCCTTTTTTGGGGTTCCACATAGTCATACATTAGAAAGACACCTTTTCTTATAAGTTCCATCTTAAGAGAATCTCCACATGATCCCAAGCTCAAGAACAATGACTATGACCCCACATAGGTAGAAAATCCCCCCTGCCTCCTGGGCCCTATCTGTCTCTAGTTAGCTTCTCATTCCACATGGAAAATGTCCATCTCCAATCAGTTGGAAGCACTCAAAAGCCACCACTACATCACATACATGATGTAATAACCACCACCATCCAATTAGTTACACTGGGTGGATGTTGCTTATAGTTTGCTAAAGGAACAAAGAGACTTCTTTGCAGCCCATTTTCCTTTCGAAGTCTCTAATTTGGTCAACTGAACAAATGAATTTTTGACCCTGGAATACAGGTATACAAGCAGAAGGGACACAAACGCCACGATGTGCTGGCCAGGCAGCAGAGGATGCCAGCCAGGGAGGAAATTCACAACAGGCTGTTCAGATTACGTGGGAACAGCCCTGGGATCAGGAGCAAAAGGGCTTTCTTAGTCACATGGCTTTGGGCAAGTCATTTCCTCTCTAGGCCTCAGTTTCCTTATCTACAAAAACAACTAAATGCCACCTGCACCTGCAGGACTGTTGTTCAGATGAATGAGAAACGTTCGAGAGTAGTGCCTATGAGCAACAAAGAGCTAAACATTGTCAAAACTAAATCTCTGTACTCTCTTCTTCCCTGAAAAATACACATGAATTTGGAGGCCTATCAGAGTTGGGAGTCACAAATTCTTCCTTTCCACGAGATCTCTGCTCTAGTCTTCTGTGAACACAGAACTACCCAGAACTTTGATTCTAAAAAGGAATAGTCCACGTGCTGCTCTCAGCCTAAGGATGTGCGCAAACCCCATGGATGTGACTCACAGTGTCCTCCTCTCCCCAATCTCTGAATGCACACTACGTAACACTGTGAAAGCTCTCTGGTTGCATCCCTCTGTCATGCCAAATGCTACCCAGCTCCGCCCTCCACCCCAGTGTGTATATCCTATCTGATGGGCATGAATTACAAAGACAACCCCAAACAGGGGCCATGCGGCAGGTTTTCAGCCAGCTTGCAGGTGTGGGGCAGGGAGCGCACGTGTTATCAACGGTGGTTCTCTCAAAGCAGTGTGGGCGATCAAACGTGCACAGAGCACAGAAAACCCTTAAAAGGAAGGCAGCGTATGGGGTAGGGAAGAGGGGGAAGAAAGGAGGAGGTTAAGAGAAGGGTCTTTTCTTTCCTCCCAATCACATTTTTACTCTTTTCACAGTTACCCCCAGCAGAGCAGATTTATAAAACATTTTAACTAAGCTACCAGGCCTGTGGTTGACAACTTTAAAGGCAGGGGAACAAAGACTCCATGAATGACGGTGTTTGTGTCCAGGGATTGGGAATAATAATAGGCATCCCTTTCCAGCATTTCCCCACACGGTAGGGGAAGAGTAGAAACATCAGTGCTTATATCACAGGGTGGTATCTGGCTTGGGACGGGGGCTTCTAGCCTGATCACACCTCTGAAGCCTCTCTAGGGGCCAACAGACAACTGCTCCCTGGCCTAGAAAAGTCACCAGTTCAGATTTGTCTTCCTGCTTTCCTTTGCTATGCATTATATACCATTACCAGGTAGTTGGTGCAAATCAACCTGGAGTGAGGGACATCCAGTATTCATCTCGGTCTCCTTGGCCTCTCGCCTATACCCACGTCTAAGCCTAAAGCCAGGTAGTCTGGCATCTTTACAAAATCATTACAAAATCCTAAACATTGGCTGTTTCCATAGATCAACCTGGTAACAAACTACCCAAGTCACATTCTGGCTTTAAGTGTTTGGGGAAGAGAGTCTACCAGCCTAGCAATGACATCCATGGAAATGCCACGTCTTTGCCACCAGCTGGGCTTCAAGCCCAATGACCAGGTTGAATAGAACAGTGATTTAGAAAGAGAGAGAGAGAGAACTAACACGAGGGGGTGGGAGTGCTTATAAGTAGCTGAAGAGAGGTGTTATAAGGGGGCACAGTGTATGGAGATCAGAAGTGGGAAAAACCACTTCCAGTCAGCCTGGGGGAAGTGTGGCTCACTCTCCCCACCCCTGTTGTCTTTCCAGCAACTCAATCCAACAAGTATTTATTGAGCACGACACTCCCCATCTGCCCTGGCCCTCCCTCTGCAAAAACACTCAAATCTGTTCAAGCTGCAGGGTGAGTTCCATTGCACTTGAACTTGAAACATGAGGTGCCTACCTTTTAAAAAGGCAGGCACACAATTTCCAGCATGAGGCAAAAGGGACTCAAAAGATTTGAAAAAGTTAAGGAATACAGCTGATCAGACAAGGCCACACCAATGCCAATTTAAAAGGGAAAGGAGAAGAGAGTAAAAATTTAACCTTAGGGAGAATAATATGATGTCCAATTAAAAAAAAAAAAGCCTACTCAAAGCCTAGTCAATCTCTAATTAACCCCATCTAACACTGAATATAGTATTTCTTCATCCTATGCCACCTCCAGCTTGAAAAATATAAATTCATGTCGCTTGTAGACATGTTATTTGCTTTCTGAGTTGTATATGTAATCCTACCTCTGCCTCTCAAAGAGGTAAGCCCTCAAGGCTCTCCTGCATGTTTTCATTTAGGATCAGATGATAAAGGATTCAGGTGGCAGAGCTAGTGGTAGACTAGACTAGACTATGCTTATTAACAAAGCCCCCGCAAAAAAAACCACTCGCTATTTGCAAAATAGGGAGCACAGGGTCAAAAAAGAGGCCTCCCAGGCTTACAGCTCTACTGCCAAACACTGCATTCTCTAAGAAGTCATTCTCAGTCACCTCCAAGAGAACCCCCCCACCTCTATGAGCCTGATGCTTCAGATCAACCAAAACTCTTCGGAGTCTTCCCAGGCCTCCCCTCAACCTCCATCCTTTTTATTAGGGAGCTGGAAGTGGAACTGCTTATGTGCAGGCAGGGCTGAGCCCAGGGCGCTCCACCCCCCCCACCCCCCCAGTGTCAGCTGTCTGTGGCTCGTGAGCAGGGCAGGGTAAGTGTCTGTTCACAGCCCAGACTATAGCTCCAGGTTCCCCAGGGGCTGCAGTTAAAAGTTTTCCTATTATGAAATATTTTGATAGCATTCTTTTAAGTTTGTTAAAGCTACCCTTGATTGGCTTTGGTGCTCCCACACAGCAAAAGGCAATTGCGGCTTATTCACGCCTGAGGATAAACATTTAAATGACTCCAAGCTGGGCAGTCAGCTTTGTAGTGACCCTGAGGAAAAGTGTAAAGGAGAAAGCAAAGTGCCAGGGTCCGAACTCAAAATCGGGAGGTTTGGTGGGGAACAGGAGCTGGAGACCTGAGCGTGAGCAACCAGCTGTGCAGAACCTCCCACCACACAGCTGTTCCCAACAGTGGCTCCTTCCCAAGCTCCCCACGACTGGAGAGGAACTGGAACACAGATAATTTATAACTTCAAATATAATCCAAAACTTTTCTCACTGAGATCAGGATTTGTTTTTTACCTAACAATGTGGATAGATTTGGCTAATGTTTGGTTAATTCATAACCCTGCAAACCAAATAAAGGGAGCCCTCTGTGAAGGTGCAATTCAGGCAGAGGTAGAAAGCTGACCAGCTTTCCCACTCATCTTTCCTCTGCTTCCATTCTTCCAGTCATCTCAGAGGGGAGTATAACTCAGTAACACATGACGAGACTGTCCACTTTCACTGAACTAACTTGCTGGTGGACACCCACCATGGCTCTGAACTGGGAAGGAAACACAAAGCTTTTTCCCTTTCAGCCGCTTAAAGGGCTCCAAACTGCCTGTTGAGTACAAGTAAGCCCAGGTAAGTCTAGTAAAGCGTGTGAGCTAGTGTCAAATAGCATTTGATATACAGTGTCAATAAGAACTCAAAACCAGACCCGGGCCCTGGCCGGTTGGCTCAGTGGTAGAGCGTCAGCATGGCATGCAGAAGTCCCGGGTTCGATTCCCGGCCAGGGCACACAGGAGAAGCTCCCATCTGCTTCTCCACCCCTCCCCCTCTCCTTCCTCTCTCTCTCTCTTCCCCTCCCGCAAATGAGGCTCCATCAGAGCAAAGATGGCCCGGGCACTGAGGATGGCTCCTTGGCCTCTGCCCCAGGCGCTAGAGTGGCTCTGGTCGCAACAGAGCGACGCCCCAGGAGGGGCAGAGCATCGCTCCCTGGTGGGCAGAGCGTCGCCCCCTGGTGGGCATGCCGGGTGGATCCCAGTCGGGCGCATGCGGGAGTCTGTCTGACTGACTCTCCCCATTTCCAGCTTCAGAAAAATACCAAAAAAAACACAAAACAAAACCAGACCCAGCCCTGGAACATGTCACACCCTAAAGTCTGAATCCTTTGGCACAAAGGCTCTCCTGGAAAGCTGTAAGAATCCAGAGGAGGAAGCTCAACTTCTAACAGTTCCACTAAGATCAAGGGATAGTGTGACCTTGGTGCCTGTCATACCATTCAGTATAAACTAGCAGAAAATTCAGAGAAATCGTTTTCTGGCTATTAAATAAAGCCCATCAACCACTTTGGCAACACTCACATTTTGCAATCCTGCTTCAAATTTTCTAAAGATCTATCTATATCTGGAACCAGAGAGAATGATGTCTTCTTAGCATCACACCCCACTGTTGTTTTCATCCCTCCTCCACAGACCTCGAATGGTTGAAAATATCCGAGCTCTATATTACATAAGTAGAGAACTTCCCATATGTACATAATCCTAATCCTTTGCTATCCAAAATATTGAAGAACACATGGACCCACACTTCTTTGGGTACCCAGGGATAAAGCAGTTAAGACACTGTGCCCCCAATTTCAAGGATGCCATCGCTGATGATAACATGTTAAGAGTCAGATACTTCAGCAGTAAATTTTGCTGACCATGAGCCTGGTACTAACAAAGATGTTAAAAGCAAGTTAGCAGTGGCAGGCTGGGAAGTACCTGGTGATTAATGCTCCCAAACAGAAGCTACCTTACTCACAGGGGTTTGAAGGACAACTGTAGATCTTAAAGGATTTTAACTGCACCCCCAAGATTCATTACAGCAAGATGGCCCTTTGGCATAGAAAGGTTGGTCTCTATTCTAATCTCTAGGCTGTTTCTGGCACCAGGGTCCAAAAGGACCATGGTTTGATAAGGGCTTCCTCTCAGGGTCTCCCATAAGCAACCTCCTTTATGTAGTTCCATACCTATCTAAACACCCATCCCCCAAGAACTAAATTTTCAAAGCACTCCAAGTAAAGGAGTTTAATAATTACCAATAGCATTGCTAATAACAATACTGCATTATATTCATAGAAGCGACCATCCTGGAAGACTTAACCAGCACTTAAAAGAAACCCTTCCTAGGTCCCCGTGGGGAAGCCGGTATTTAAAGGCAGCCATGACTACTGCCAGCTCACAGCAATCTGTTCAAACAAAATAAAAGGTAACAACAAAAATCCAAAACAGGAGATAAGCCTAAAGTAATTTTCATATGATTTTAAAATGTGTTCACTTGCAATTGAGAGTTGTCAGGTTTGCAAGGTGGGTAAGTGGGAAGGGGTACAAATTTGCCTAACAGTTAAGCCTTTATGTAAATCCAAATTAGCCTACTGAACATATGTCACCTGCAAGCGGGGAGGTGGGCAGCCTGGATTCACAAGTGCTGATCTCGCACAAAGAAAGGGAAGTGACTGGAAGCTGATAACCCCGTTTCTTTATCCCTAAAATATGCACGAGGCACACAGGCTTGTTGGTTTCCTTCACCTCCTTAGGATTTTCTGAGGTGTATACATTTGAAACTGATCTTTATGTAGAAATAGTGGTCAGGAACATTAAGATGAGGCTAAGCCAACTTTCTCTATTAAGTACTATGTAATAAACATTTTTGTCTTTGCAGGCCAAATGGTGTCTATCACAGCTACTCAACTCTTTTTCTTTTTTTTCTTTTTTAAAATTTTCTTAGAGAAGAGAGAGAGAGAGAGAGAGAGGGAAGGGGAGGAGTAGCACGAAGCATCAACTCCCATATGTGCCTTGACGGGGGAAACCATGGTTTTGAACCCGCGACCTACGAGCTCCAGGTCGACGCTTAACCCACTGTGCCACCACAGGTCAAGCACTCAACTCTTTTTTAAATCGGCTTTATTATTATTTTTTTAATTTTGCCATTGATTTGAGAGAGGAAAGGAGATAGAGAGGCATCAAATCATTGTTCCACTTGGTTGTTTTATTTAGTTGTGCACTCAGTGATTGCTTTTTGCATGTACCCTGACCAGGGATTGAACCTGCGACATTGACACACCAGGGCAACACTCTATCCACTAAGCCACCCGGCCAGGGCACTACTCAACTCTGTTATTGTGCAAAAGCAGCCACAGACAATACCTAAATGAAGGAGCATGGCTGTGTTCCAATAAAACTTGACTTACAAAACCAGGCAGAGGCCTGGCCTGTAGGCCCTAATTACCCACCCCGGATTAAGAAGGTCCTGGTGCGCCGAGGAGGTACAGAGGTAGCATCTGGCTCCCCCAGCACCCATCTGGCTCCAGTGGGCCTAGTCCACTGGAGAATTTGCAAAGCTGCATTGAACATTAGCTTCATTCTAGGGATGTGGAGAGAGAGATACTTAACAGGATAGGAAGACTGGAACCCAAAACAATTCACCTCCTAGTCCCATTTTGGCCATCATCAGTGGTCCTGGAAGAACATAAACATGAACAGCCCCCGAGAGACATGAGACACAGATGAGAATTTAATTAAAGGAGTAACTGCAGTAAGAAATTTATCCTGTGTTTCTATTACCCACTAGTGGCTCTTAGCTTTCTTAGAGTTGACCTTTATTTTCCACTCTACTCTCTTCTGCCTTCCACACCCCTAGCCCAGGCTCATAAAATGAAGCCGTTCCTTACTTTATGAAGACACCCGTTCTGTGAATGGCCACAGAAGGTAAACCCTGCTCTTCATACCATAACCCTTGTTTACAAGGCCTATTATATCTTGTCAAGAACACAACAAGGTGTGGTGTAGAGATAACTGCACAGGGCTGAGCAGACATCACTTTGAGATGGGAAACAGAAACAGTGACGACACTTAATTGTTCCTGAAACCCAGTCCCGGCTCACCTGCTTTTTTAAACAGTTGGGTTTCAGAGCCCTGTTTTAAAAAGCTCATTTTAAAAGATGAGGGAATAAAAGTGCAAAGGGAGGCCCTGAAATTCTAAAACCTGCAGTACTGGTTTCAGACCAATATGGGTTTGCTCTTTGAAGCCTGAAAAGGCAATGGGCTCTGGCCAACAGTGCTCTCACTTTGGCTAGGTGGAAAGAAAAACAATATAAGTAGCAGCAAACACTTTTATAGCAGCAAACATTTTTATGGGCCAAGCACTGTTCTAAGCACTTTATATCTCTAACCTCATTTGATTCTTATGATGTTATTATTCACATTTTACAGATGAGAAAACCGAGGCACAGCAGTTAAGTAACTCCCTCCAAACCACAGAGGTAGTAAATGGCAGAACCGAGATTTGAAACCCAGGCATTCTGGCACACAAAGCCATTCTCCTAAGGGTTTATGACTGCAAGGTGTTTCCTTCTATCACATATTGCCTAGAGAGGAAACCACTTCGGCCACTTCTCAAGACCAAAGAATTGGAAACAATCTGAATACATTTAAAAGTTAAAGTTAACGGGCAGAAGACCTGATGTGTTTCCAAACCAAAGGCCAGGTCTAGTCCCTTAATGTGTGGCCACAAAGAAGTACCCAGGCTCAGGTCACTCTTTTCTTCTTTTATCTTCCCTCTCTCCTGCCTCATTGAAAATCTACAGATAATTTCACCACACACTAGGTAAATGCCTTATTAATGCCTCTGGGATATTAATAGGTGAAGAAATAATTCACCAGCCCAACTCCTAAGCAAGACACCCCCTACCTTGCTCTAAATCATTTTTACATAACGCAGAACTCTAGTTTCCTATGTTTTTATCAGTGTCTTAGGGACCCTGGCCCTAAAAAAGGAACAGGCCATAAAAAGAACCCAGTCATCCAAACCTAGACTTATCTGCTTTCCACAGCATCCACCAGTGTTTGTCTTTTTAATATCAGTGCTATAGATGAAACAGAATAACTGCTCTTAAAATACTACTGCTGGCCCTGGCCGGTTGGCTCAGCGGTAGAGCGTTGGCCTGGCGTGCGGGGGACCCGGGTTGATTCCCAGCCAGGGCACATAGAAGCGCCCATTTGCTTCTCCACACCCCACCTCCTTCCTCTCTGTCTCTCTCTCTTCCCCTCCCGCAGCCAAGGCTCCATTGGAGCAAAGATGGCCTGGGCGCTGGGGATGGCTCCTTGGCCTCTGCCCCAGGCGCTAGAGTGGCTCTGTTCACGGCAGAGCGACGCCCCCGGAGGGAGCAGAGCATCGCCCCCTGGTGGGCAGAGCGTGCCCCTGGTGGGCGTGCCGGGTGGATCCCGGTCGGGCGCATGCGGGAGTCTGTCTGTCTCTCCCAGTTTCCAGCTTCAGAAAAAAAAAAAAAATAATAATACTGCTCATAAATTTCCAGCTACTACACAGACAGGCTTTCTGTTGACTTCTACTAGAAGTGACTAAGTTTCTGGTGCTTGCTGTTATACTAAGTTCCCTGGACTCCAAGGAAGCTAAAAAAAAACCCCAACAGATTTGTAGTCTTGTGGCTTACTCATGACAGGCATGAGTTCAGGCACTGCTTTGCTCTACACCACCAGGTTCTAGGCATACTTTTACTAGTTGGTCACCATCTTGCTACCAGATTTAACCAAATTTCTGCATTCCAAGATGCAATGCTAACATTTACAGCGAGGTCCAGATAGACCTGGACTTTCTACTGCAAAGACCCTCTTACTCCCATTCTTACCTAGAAAGCACTGTAATAACAGCTATACTTTCAGAAGGGGGATGTGCAGCAACTAAGTTTAGTAATCACAAAAAGCTCAAGAAACTCTGGTTTAGAGAATGTCATTAACTGTTAGATGGCAGGGACCATGACTTTTGTACATTTGGTAGACTCTGAGGCTTTGGAAGTGTGTGATGATCTTTTCACATGTGGTGTGAATCAAATGCAAGCCTTCCTTTCAACTGATTGCCAACCTCTTCATGCAAGTAGGTTCCTTTTCCTAACTGCCTGTATTTTGGGGGGAAGGGAGTCATCACAGCTTTGAGTGTGAAAGTTAGGTAAGCTTACTCCTCCCAAGCTTCCCCACACCCACATCAAGCAGCTGTTAAGACACCGGTTCAGAGCTGTTCAGAAGTGGGGGGTATCTGCCCTTACCCCACTGCCACGTTGGCTGGCAACGCCCGAGACACAACAGCCTTGGTGGGGAGAAGAAAAGGCAGGGGGCAAACTTGCCCAACTGTCTGTCTGTCTCTCTCTCTCTCTCACACACACATACACACACACACACACGGTAGTTGGAATGAGACAGCCATATTAAGCAGGTCAATGACTTGGGAACATACT
The DNA here is from genome assembly GCF_036850765.1 of Saccopteryx bilineata. NCBI lineage: Eukaryota > Metazoa > Chordata > Mammalia > Chiroptera > Emballonuridae > Saccopteryx > Saccopteryx bilineata. Next base: position 378,339,652 of record NC_089491.1, read on the forward strand.
TCTGGGACACACCAAGAAGAATGTAGGGAATAGGAACGGAGCGTTTGTACCGTAGTCAAAGCCGTTAAACTAACGTATTCCAACGACTCAGATGAAATCAGCTGCAGGAGGTGGTATAAAGGGAAGAGCAGGAAAAGTGGTGGAGAAAGGAACTCCACAGCTGCAGAGAGGGATGCTGGGGCCAAACTCAAGTAGAAGTAACACATGGCTCCAAAGGGCTCTCCTCCATGCCCTTCCCCCTCCCTGTGCAGACGTCCAGCGCCCACCGGCTCCAGGCTCCAGCGCCAACCCTGCACAGAGCACCGCCATCAGGCTCTATTCGCCCCTTCCTCCCACCTCGCTGCTACCTCTGCATCTTCCACTCACCCCTACACGACACCTCTGCCACTTTTCGGTTACGCCCCCAAAGCCAGCCTCCATCTGCCAGGTCCCTCCCCTCAGCTCCCGGCCCGACACCCTGCACACCGTCCCGGCGCTGCACCCGGAGTTCACGGCTCCTCGCTCTCGTTCCCTCTGCCCTCCCAGACTTTGCGCGACCCCCTTTCTCCTTCGCCCCATTCCACTTTCTTCCCTCACACTTTTCCCAAAAACCCCTCCCCCCACCACGTGCCCCCTCCCCCAACGACTCCTCCCCGGGCACCCGCTTCAGGCCCAGCTCACCTGCGCGGCCACCCCCGTCCCGGCGCTGGTGCGGCTGCTGCAGCTGGAAGGGGACCGTGGCCCTGAGCGGCTGCAACCCAGCCCGGGGGGAGCCGGCGGGGGCTGGGGGAGAGCAGCCCCGCCGGAGCCCGCCTGCCCCTCCGCGCCCCGGCCCCCAGGCACCTCCGCCTCTGCCGCCCGCTGCGGCCCCCGCCATCGCCCGCCCGCCCGACTGTCCGCTTCAGCCCCACAGCGAGCCCCACACAGCCCCCCAACCCCCGTTGCAGCTGCTTATCTGCCCTACGAGGCGGAGACCGGCCCCCTCAACTCAGAGCTATCATTGGCCTACGGATTCCCAGGCCTCTCTTCCCAACCAATCCTAGATTTAATCGTTCCTTCCCAGAGGCTAATTGGTCAATATGCCTAGCGATCCAACCCCAAACCCATCCCTATCCCACCCCCGCCTGCTTTCGCATGTCCAAGGGGCCGTTGATTGGTCCGTCTGGTTCTCCGGCACGTCCAATGAGAAGACGCAGAAAAGGGGAGCGTCACACCCAGTCCCAGGTAGTATGCAAATATAGTACCACGTGACGTCAGACAGCGGGGGCGGGACCAGGCGTAAGATGGAATCAGGCATTGAAATCATCATAGGGGGTAGAGCGGGGTGTCAAACTTTCAGCAGTTGAGTCCTCGCAAGCACCAAGAAAGAGATAACTTCAAAAGCATTACTTTTCGTTTAATCTCAAGACATTGGTTTTGAACCCCCAAGATTTCAGTGCTGCTTGCAAAGCTCCAAACAGTCCACAAATTAATGCAAAGTGTGTGCACATATTTGTATGCGATTTGCATTATATTTGTGAACTTAATGGCTTTCATGCCTCCTGTGATACCACCCACATTTGTCTTTCTCCAAGTTTCCAAGTTCGTACTTGGTGTTGGCCCAACCTAAAAACAAAACAAACTGCTAGCCTGTAAATTAAATTGAGACTATTTTGTAAGGGAGCAGGGATTTCTCCATTTCAAGTCTAGCTCAACAGAGTGGTAGGAACAAAGCGACTGAAAAACTTGCCCAAATTTGCACAGGGACTCCATGCTAAATCCTGGTCTTCCCAATTCAATGCTCTCTGACCTACAAGTCAAAATGAGACTGGATGGTCCCCAAAGAGAATGCATGCAGTTGTGAAAATCACACACTAGAATATATATGAAGACATTTGGGAATGAAAGCTGCATTTAGGTTACTATTAAAAAATCATTACTCTTCAAAAGAAAAAAAAATGTATTACTCTTGGTATTTATCAATTGTTTTGTTCTATGTATGGAAACAGCAGAAGGCAATCAACCCTGAATTGTTGCGATAAGGGACCATCCAAATAATTGGATAATTCCCTTTAGATTTATATTTAGTTATGAATTCTAATTTTGATCTTGCTACAAATTTATCTTTCTATTTCTGTTTTTGTCCACTTTAATGTTAAAATGAAGATATTCCCTAAAGCCATACTAACTAATCAGAGAAAAGGAGGTAATTTGGGAGCATGCTGCAAGGCAAGAAGAGGTCATTCTGGGATTAAATATTGAAAGCAGATAAAACCCAAAGTGAAAATTCAAGAGTTGGTTGAATATTAAAATCAGCCTATATACACAGAGCAAATTGAGGCAATGGAATGTTCTGCAATAAGGTTTTGTGTGCAGAGTGCACTCTTGCAGGTTTAAAGGATTTACTTCAAGATCTGACATTTGAAATCTTTCTTATTGACTGGGAAATGCTGTCCTCCTTTTCCTCAAAGAGGACAACCTTACCAAAGGCATATATGAATGAAGAAAAACTGATGAGCTGATAAAACTCAATCTTCATACATGTAACTCCATTGAAAAAAGAATCTTGCAAATTATAATATTCCTCAATTCTAGTTAGTTTAAAGTTTATATATATATATATTTTTTAATCCTCATGACAATCTGTAAGAAGGAAAGCAAGGGTTCTACTTTTTTTTTTTAATTCGTATTCCTATTGATTTGAGAGAGAGAGAGGAAGGGGGAGGAGAGAGAGTAAGACAGGAACATCAATTTGTTCTTATATGTGCCTGTGGCAACCTCTGCACTTCTGGACCACGCTCTACCCACTGACCCAGCCGGCCAGGGCAAGCATGGTTTCTTACTATGGCACAAGTAGGGAAACTGGGGCCCAAAATGGTGAGTTCTTTTGATTCCTAGCTCAGATCTCTGTAAGATATTGGACTAACCTGTCTCACATCTTCTTTAATAACAGTAATGGTAGCTAACATTCATTGAGTTCCTTTTTCTATGCCAGGTTCATGTTAAGCACTATGAACACATTATCTCACAAGATGAGTATATTTCCTCTTCATTGAGGCTTCAGAAAGAAATAACATGCCCAAGATTACCGAGGCATCCTGACTCCAGAGCTGACCTCCTGTTCTTCATTCTTGTAAAACTTTCTTATGAACACAGAAGTCTTACTATTTATATTTTACATTAAGAATCTCCAAAGATGCACAGTTGGCTGAGATGTTAAAATTAACAGTTGTCTAGTACTTTATAGCTTTTACATATATTATCTCATTGAATTTTCTGTTTTACAGAAAGCTATGTCACAGAGACTAGGTGACTTGCCCACTTAGTAGATGGCAGGTCCAGGAGTTACAACCTAGGTCTTTTGACTCCAGATCCAAGTACTTTTCAAGCCTGCCTGAGAGGGCTCCTTGGTTTCTTGAAATTTGTTCTTGCTTCACAACTTATTCCATTTCAGGACCCCTCAATATGTAAATTCTCAGGCAGTCTTAGAAGATGGTGAGTGATGCCTGACCTGTGGTGGCGCAGTGGATAGATCATTGACCTGGAACGCTGAGGTCCCCGGTTCAAAGCCCTGCACTTGCCCTGTCAAGGCACGTATGGGAGTTGATGCTTCCTGCTCCTCCCCCTTCTCTCTCTCTCTCTCCCTCCCCCTGCCCTTCTCTAAAATGAATAAATAATATCTTTAAAAAATTTTTTTAAAAAAGATGAGTGATTTTTTTAATGGTTTGAGCCATACTGTATGTATTAGCACTCTTTCTTTATGCCAGAATTATCTCTGTTCCATTGACTTCACAGAGTTGTTGTAAAGATTTAAAAAATGACATAGCTCTGGTGGGATACTTGGTAGGTTAGAGCATCATTCTAGTGCAGAGGTTGCCAGTTCGGTCCCCAGTCAGGGCACATTCAGGAACAGATGGATGTCTGTCTGTCTGTCTGTCTCTCTCTCTCTCTTTCCCTGCCTTCTTTCTCTAAATTCTTTTTTTATTAAGTGAGAGGAGGGAAGGCAAAGAGACAAACTCCCACATACACCTCAACCGGGATCCACTCAGCAAGCCCCCTAACTGGCAATGCTCTGCCTATCTGGGGCCATTGCTCCGTTGCTTGGTACCTGGGCTATTTTAGTGCCTGAGGTGAGGCCATGGAGCTATCCTCAGTGCTTGGGGCCAACGTGCTGGAACCAATCGACCCAAGGCTGTGGGAGGAGAAAAGAGAGAAAGAGATAGAAGGGGAAGGGGAGAGGTGGAGAAACAGATGGTTGCTTCTCCTGTGTGCCCTGACTGGAAATCAAACCTGAGACTCCCACATGCTGGGTCGATGCTCTACCACTGAGCTAACTGGCCAAGGCTAAATTTATTAATAAATGAAAAATTTTAAATATTTTTAGAAAGATAAAATGGCATTATTATTGGACACATACAGTCTTCCCTTGGAGAGAAAAACACAGGATTTAAATTTTGTTCCTAAGTCAAGTTACTAGGAATTGAGGGCCTGGACAGTAGAAGAGCCAGTGGAGGCAGCACAGCTGAAGAAATGGATCTTCTGAGTCCAGAGCATCGTGGTCCTTCCTGATAAGTTGCTGGCAAAAGACACTAAAGTTGACCTAGCTGGAGGAGTGAGAAGGCAGGCAGGCATAGGAGATCCCTGTCCTCTCATTACCCAGGTATCATGCCCAACCAGCTGTCTCTTATTGCCTTCTCTATCACTGATAGCTTCTCTTGGCATGGGCATGATGGGAGGATAAAGACTTCAATTTGAAGATCAACGCCTATTTCCTCCAATAAAAGAAACCATGGCTTTGGGGAGGGTGTGTGCTGTTAAGGGGAGATGCCTTGCCTTGCAAAGCATCTTCCAGCTTACAAGAAACCTTTGTCACTGTCCCCTGTCATCCTTATCAACACGACTGTCATTAATTAATCTACTCATCACACATTTATTGAAATGACCAGTATGCGCCAGACACAGAACTAGGCACTAGAGGAAAATGTTCAGAGACATGCTCTCTACCCTGGAATTTACAGGCCAGCAAGCCTTGAAGCCTGTTCGCAGAAGTGGTACTGGGTTAGAGGCTATTCGAATTGAGATGTGACCTGGTTCCTGCTTTCAGGGACTTTGGGTCAGGGGCAGGCACTCATAGACATTAGAAATGGAGGACTGCATATACCAAGTATACCAATAAATTGTTTTTCATCTATGGGAGAATTATTTGCCTCAGAGGGTTCCCATAGCAAATGCTTACTTAGTCCTTTGATCCCAAACTGCTCGTGGGATGTCCACAGATATCACAATAAATGAGAACTCAAAGAACTGGATTGATTTTTCCTACAAGTGTGTGTCAGAGGTATAGCCACTTCCCACACAGTCCCTATAAGCCCCAGGGGTCTTACAAGCCGTAGGAGTCTGAGGGACCACCGAGGACAAAAGGCTGTGGGGAGTGCTCGCAGATCAGAGTGTCAGCGGGAAGCTTTACCTTGCTGGCTACCAAACTAAGAGAAGGCTGGGGTTGTCTTAGCCAAGGGAAGCTTTCCAGGTCTGGAAACACTGTCTGGTCCTACTTCCAGGACACCTTGACCTTCACCGTGTTCATTTATGGCACAATTACCAACAAGAACAGGAATTCCAAATCATAATTTTTGCCCTCCAAAATCTGATACTCAGTAGCAATTATTCAACAGAGAATAAATTCTGATATTCTAGTACCTGGGGGACTAAACTTCCCAGTAAATGTCTAAGTGTTTATGTCTTTGGCCTCCAGGGTTCCAGAAGAATAAAGCAGAAAATAAGATGACGCATGCACACAGCGTCTCATTACGACTTACCTCGTTTCCTCAGCTTCTGTCTGAAATGTCAGGCCTTGCTCCTCAGGGAACGAGATCCTGAGGAAACGGGGTCAGAACTGAAGGAGCAGAGCAGCCTGAGAGGGGTTGGGAAGGAGGGTTGAGGGAATGAATGAGGTTACGAGAACAGAGTAGGGAGGGGGTCCTAGCCCTCAACACCTCTCCCACACTGGTGGCCTCCCTCTCCCTATATTCCTTCTCTCGCATTTCCAAGGTAACCAAATGGCCTGGATTTTGACCTTCGGTACTTTGTCTGACACATTTTATCCCTTGCTGCGGCCCACTCACTACTTTCTGCCCTTTGGTTTGGTTATGTCACTTGTTCCTTCTCCTTCATTCAGATTGAATGACATTCACTCCTCAACTCTTCCTTTAGGTGGGAATTAAGTTTTCTGCAGCCTTTTAAATTTCTCTTTTTTTAGAGAGAGAGAGAGAGAGACAGAAACATCATCTGTCCCTGCATGTGCACTAACCGAGGATTGAACCCACAACCTTTGAGTATCAGGATTGAATACCAACCGAGCTATCCAGCCAGGACAACTCAAGCCTCTTAAAGATTAAGATTCATCATCCTTGACAATAAAGGAGATAGTGGAAGTTTTAAAACAGGTGAAGAGTAAATGTGGGATCAGTGATGTCAACATTTTGGAATACTGGATCTACTGGCACTCTGTGAAAAATACAAAGTAGGGTGTTGTGTGGTGTTTTTTTTTAATTGCAAGAGACATTAGAGACTATATATGATCTAGCCCCTCATTTTGCAGATAGAGAAACAAACGTCCAGACAAGGCAAGGACTCGCCAGAGGCTACTCAGCAAATTAGAGGCAGGGCAGGGGAACAGGGCTCCTGCATCCCATTCAGCGTGGCCTCAAAACATAACTTTTAAAAGAATTTGGGTGAAATACTATTTAGCAACAAAATAGGATAAAATACTGATATAAGGTACAGTGTGGATGGACCTTGAAAACATTACACTAAGTGAAAGAAGCCAGATGCAAAAGACCACGTATTGTGTGATCTCATTTATATGAAATGTCCAAAAAAGACATTTATAGAGACAAAAAGTAGATCAGTGGTTGCCTAGGGTTGGGAGTGGGAGCAGGAATTACCTGCAAACAGGCACAATGGAACTTTTGGGGTTGATGGGAATGATCTAAACTGGAACGTGGTAATGGTTACACAACTCTATAGATTTACTAAAATTCATAGAATTATATCTGTTTATTAATTATACATATTCAATAAATAAGCAAAGTAAATTTTATGGTATGCAATTTGTACCTCATCAAGAATTTCATAAAAAGAGAGAGAGATTTAGATATGTTTACGAATGAGAGATCTACGGGTGTTTGGCAGACCTTGCTAATCATTTAAGGAACTGTCTCAGGAAACACATACACCTGCCTCCATGATATCCATAAAAGGTCACTGTGCACGACATAAGATTTGGCTCTTTGGCCTATGGAATACCAGGCTGGCATTTTTCATTTTTTAAAACTGTCTTCCTCTCTAAAATATATAAGGAGAACAGGTGTGTCTTGGCCATCACTCTGATTACCACACCTAGAACATTGACCATGCAGATGGTGCTTCACAAAAAATTCATTAAAGTAAACTCGAGTTCTGCTGCATCATGTGGTTGTGTGCACCTTAGGAACCACCAGGTTTCTAGAGCAGTGCCTCAGTGGGAACAGTTTGCACCCCACTCCCAACTTTCCCAGGCCCACTCAGAAATCAAAGGCTTTGGAGAGGAGATGTTGGTTTATGTACATTCCCAGGAGACTGCATACAAACTAAAAGGCCCATTTATCTCAGTCCCCTTTAGACTTCCCTCTTCTTCACTGTTGTTCCCATTTACCTTCTTCAAGTCGGCCTCAAAATTACAATTACCCCTGAGGCAAATAAGATTTATATATATATATAAATTTTTTTTTTTTTTTTTTTTAGTGAGAGAGGAAGAGAGGGAGAGAGAGAGACAGAAAAGTCAATCTGTTCCTGTATGTGCCCTGACCGGGGATCAAACCAGTAACCTCAGCACTTCCAGATGATGCTCTAACCCCCTGGTTGGCAAACTGGGGCTCGCGAGCCAAATGTGGCTCTTTGGCCCCTTGAGTGTGGCTCTTCCACAAATACCACAAGCGGGCGCTACCTCGATAAGGAATATACCTACCTATATAGTTTAAGTTTAAAAAAATTAGCTCTCAAAAGAAATTTCAGTCATTGTACTGTTGATATTTGGCTCTGTTGACTAATGAGTTTGCCGACCACTGCTAACCAACGAGTTATCTGGCCACGGAAAGCTATAATATTCTAAACATTCGTTTCTGATTCATTCAGTCCCTCTCCCTTCTCCTCACACCATGCACCAAATCAGAAATCAAGTATCTTTCCAATTCAAAAGTATTATAAATAGCCTGACCAGGCGTTGGCACATTGAATAGAGCATTGACTTGGGATGCTGAGGACCCAGGCTCAAACCCCAATATTGCTGGCTTGAGCACAGGCTCACCAGCTTGAGCACGGGGTTGCTGGCTTGAGTGTGGGATCATAGAGAGGACCCCATGGTCACTGGCTTGAAGCCCAAGGTCGCTGGCTTGAGCCCAAGGCCACTGGCTTGAGCAAGGGGTCACTGGCTCAACTGAAGCCCCTCAGTCAAGGCATGAATGAGAAAGCAATCAATTAACAACTAAGGTGTCGCAGCTAGGAGTCAATGCTTCTTATCTCTCTCCCTTCCTGTCCGTCTATACCTGCCTGTCCCTCTGTTTTTCTTTTAAGAAAAAAAAAGGATTATAAATATAACAGAAGGGACAAGTGATTTGGTAGTTGGTTTGTGGTCCGATTTCCTTTAGATCTAGAACATAGGCTCCTGAGCCATTCTGAGAGCCAAAAATATCTCTGAAGGGTTTTTGAAATAATAGATAAAAATCTATTATTACAAATATATCAACACAGGTTCTTCCTCAGTTTTATTTTCTGTGCCTTGGTTTATGAGCTTCCCTCCTCCCCACAACGCCCTCTTCTTTACCATCTGCTTCAACTTCCAATTAGACCTCACTTCCTCTAAACATTCCTCAACTGACCGTGTGAGACACTAATGATCCCTCAGGACTCAGGTGTTCAGTTTGTATGTAGTGCAGTGTTTAAGAGTACTAGTTTACGGGTAGCTTTTTCATTTTTGCTAAGACATTTTATATCTGTTTGTCCTTTGTTCCCAATTCTGAGCAAAGGGACCCATTTATTCTGATATTTCTTGTCAGCAACTGGTGCAAGGCACTGTATACAGCGATGTTGGGTCAATGTTGGTTAAGTATGTTTCTCCAACTAATGTTTCTGATCACTCCTGAAAGTTGAGGCTAAAAGCCCTGCAGATTAACAGTACGGAAGCCTCCAGATTTTGTGAGAAGGGGTTTCCTCCTTAATTTAAAGAGTAAAAGAAATGATAGAATCAGGTACAAGCTCTTGGAAAGGTTATGTGCAAATGAGAGGTCCTGACACTTAAGTTTCATTAGCTTCGTTGTAAATCTGTTTCTAACTGAAAGAATGAAGCCAGGTTATATCCCATCCAACTCTTCAACCCTGACTGAATTAAGTATCTATTCCTGGTTTTTCCTGTGGATATCCTGTACCCAACACATCTATTCCACAAGATGGCTCTGGCTTGACAAAATGGACCTGGCAGCCAAGTCCTTCTGTTTAATGGAAAAGTCCCAAAGGGCTGGATTGACATGCTTCCCATTTATTAATAACTTGGTGGCACATAGAATATTGTTCCTTTCAAAGCAGGTGGTTTCTCCTGCTGTGCATGGTGGAGGGCAAAGAACTTGTACCCAATTCTGGAAGCCCCTGATGGCTCAAAGCCTCAAGGAATTAAGTTGTTGTGCAGTGGAAGGAAGGGCCTGGAATGTTCCAGTACATTCCACTAGTGGCCTCTGTGACCTCTGCTTCCATTCAACTTGGGCAAAGGCCTGGTAGTCTACAAAGTGGCCTGTATTCTGTTGGGGTAGGAAGCAGCTTGGCCTTGCTTCTTCCATACCACTCTGATAAAATCATGCAAAGTTGGCACCTTCCCTGGAAATCCCACCCAATAGCTCCATCCAATTCTCTGACCTCCTGGGTGTTTGCCCAGAATGTCAAGTCAGGGTTTGGATACCAACTCTATCAATTTCTTGGCTCTAAACACCCAATTCTGAATTATTCCCCCAAACAACTAGACATCCTGGGCTCCCTGAACCAGCGGTGGGTTTGCATTCCTCAGAATGCCCAAGGAGCCGGTGTCACCTCTAGAGACAGAAACATCAAGGCCCTAGGAAAGAAATAATATAATTAGGATGCTACAGACCACCTGGCCCCGCTACACAGCATAGAAAAAAACTTCCACTTACTGAGCACTTACTATAGGCTTAGCAACTTGTACACATCATCCCATTTAATCCCCAGTCATTGTTATAATACACTATACAGTAGGTATAGTTATTCCCACTTCCCAGGCAAGAAAACTGAGGCTCAGAATGGTTAAGAAATCTGTTGAAGGTTTTATACAGCTAGAGGTGACCTGCTTTCACCTCTACTGTGTACAACCACAACTGGGGGTAGTGAGGGCTGCTCAGAGGACTAGGTAAGGGGGCTGCAGACCTAGAGGTCTACTCCTTACCCAGAGGTTTAAGGTCAAAGATAGAAATACAGGCCAGACCAGTCATGCTATAATATAACCCACTTCTCTGCTTCCCTGTCATTCTCCCAGCCCTAAACTCTCTAGAACTCTGACTTTGTTTATATTGCAGGGGAACAGTGCTCAAAACTCATGAAGGTGAGTCTGGCAGGTTCCAGCTGTTCCCCATGTGTGAGTCAAACATTTTTTTAAATTTATCCTTGGCAAAAGTATATCTGTCCTTCAGTGGACTGGCTAGCCTATGACCAAATCCATTCCCTTTCTTCAAGCTTCTTATCCCTGGGAAGGAGAGAGGTGGGGAAGTTGGGGGGGGGGGTTCCATTAAGGAGAAACCAGAGAAGATTAAAGGAGGCAGGAGGGCGGTGCTGTCCTTTAAGAAAACCTGCCAGAGCTCTGGAGCTGGGACTCTTAAGAAACTTCTGTAGTGTGCTGTGCGGGGTAAAGTGAGAAAGCTCTTCGTGGTGTCAGAAGAGAAGCTACAAGAGGAGGCCCTAGGGAAAACTTGGCAGAAGGTGGGAAGGAGGTAAGAATCCAGGATGAAAGTGTGTATTTAATTCTGAAACCACCAAAATGGAAAAGTAAAGGGACTCACCCCTTGACTCTGTCTCCCACCTCTGGGATGGGCAGCCAAGCACGGGGACTCTTGCTGGACCGTGCTCTGCCCTGCCAGCAAACTCTGGTCGCACTGCCGGCCCGGCCTGCCAGCACGCTGCTGGAGAGAGTGACCGACCGCTGTGTTTGGTTGATAAATGATGGGCACCCCTGCCTGCTGCCCATTCTCTCTTTTCTCCCTGCTTAGTTTGCAGTCTTCTGCCTGGCAGGGAGCCCCAGAGCAGAAGTGGGGGCAGAAGGGTCCTCCAGACAGTATTTAATACTCAGTGATTTATAGACTGCTGGAAGGGAAGGAGGGAAAGCCCCTGGGAATAGTTTCCATGACGTATCAGCACACCACTGAGAAGAGTCTAAAGTATTTTCTAGATGTTTGGGCCTTCAGGCCCAGCTTTGGGACAAGATACAGCCCTCACCTCTCTTGGGGTCCCAGATTCTGATACCATCTAGGATGAGACCAGCGGAACTGGCTGAAATGAGGTAAATAAACATGTATCCAAATTCTTATCCTTTTATTTAAGCCCCACACTACTGAGAGAGGGAAGAAATAAGTGAGGTCGAGCAGCTCAATAGCTGTTTGGGGGGGGATTTATTATTATTACTTTTAATGTACAAGAATTCTTTTGAACCCCCTCCATGGCTCCCAGAGAAACTATTTGAAATGTCCTTGCTTAAGGGGCCAGGGGGTTAAGTGCCAGGGATGGAAGGCTAAATGCCAGGGGTGCTGGTTTCAGGGATTCTTGGGACTGGGGCTAATGGCCTCCCTGCTGTGGGCCCAAGAATACCAGGCCCAGACTCTGGTTGCCCTGAGAGATGCAGCCATTTTTACTTCTGATTGAAAGGCACCACCTTCTGGGATTTTCCCTTTTCTGGTGGAAATCAGAGTAGAATAGGACCGGAGGACCAACAAAACATGTACCCAAGAGTCTGGAGGGCACTGAAGGAGATAATAGTGTGAGGTAGAGTGAAGTCAATGCATTATATAGTTTAGAATTTGAGCCCTGCGGTGGAAAGAAGATTCCTTTTGGGAAAGTGTATGATAATTACCCTTCATAAGGATGATCTCAAAAGGTCAAGGGATGGGCCTTGGATAGCCCTAATGCTCCTGAAACAGTCTATTGTATAGCTATTGTCTATACATGTAAAGAAGTCCTTCTTGACCCTATTCATACTTTTCTTTTTTCTTTTTTTTTTTGCCTCTGGGGTTTTCCAAGTGAATAATTGCATACTGCTTGTCCCCAGAACCAGTCCACCTCCTTTAACCTTCAGCAACAAAATAATTCAACTGCATTTCTTGAGCTCCTACAGTGTGCCGGCATCCTGCTAGGTGCTGGGGGTGCAGAGATGAGTCATGCATGGTGTCTTCTCTGGGTGGTCCACAGTCTAGTTTTCAAAAGATTTTCCTTTCCTCCTGCCCTTTTGGGATTCAGTTAACATATCTTCATCCATCTCTTTATATTTTTAAGTTCATGGATCATATCCTCAGCCTCCATCTTTCCACAATCTTTTAAATTTTGCCTTATCTGGTAACTTTCACTTTTCCCTTGACTAATTTAGCTGACTTTCTCTGGACTCTGATATGTCTGCCCTGGAAGCTGAGTGACCAGAATTAGGTACTATATTTCATATGTGAATGCTATATGAATGTGTGCACACGAGTAACACTACGTTTTCTAACTTCATTTATTCATTTGCCATTCTTTTGTACATCCAATGGTTACTGAGTGTCTACTAAGAGCCATTCACTGCATTAGGTACTGAAGATAAATGACTGTCCTCATGGAAACTACAGTCTGGGGTATGTGTTGCGAGGACAAAAGGTAAAGAATCCAAACAGTCACACAAACAAATGTATACTTACAAACTAAGAAAAGTACTATGGAGAAAAGTACAGGATGCTATAAAAGTGTAGAAATGGGGCACTTGATCTAGTTCGGAAGCTTTAGGAAAGAGTTCCCTGAGGACATGGCATTTGACGTGAGATCTGAAGGATTAGTATTTAGAAGTAGGAGAAAAAGGATATGGGTAAAGTACATTCAGGCAGAATAAAGGGTCTGTAAGAACGACCCTGAGATGGAAGGAACCAGGGCTCTCCTAAGGAAATGCAGGAAGGCCAATCAGGCCGCAGCACAGAGATGAGGTTGTGTGGAACGGACTGGAGGGTTAACCAGAGGACAGACCATGCAGGACATTGCAGACCTGCTATGGATTTCAGTCTTTATCTTACAGAAGCACACAGGATGAAAGTCTTTACAGAAGAGCTGACAATGGGGCTTTCTTTCCCAGATTAATAATGCTGCTTATATTTATCTTGAAGGAGAAGTGCAATGACAATCTGAAGTGCTAGGACCTTCCCCAGTGTCCTCACATGGTGTGGCTGTGTTTGGTGTGCACTGGGAGGCCCAAACTGATGAGCCAGCCCCAGCCTGAGTCTGCAGGCGAAGGATGGCCCCTGCCAGTGTGGACAGAGGGGTAGGGGTGGAGGATGGGTGGAGTGCTTTGCCTGAGGTATCAGCTCCACAGAGACATTTGGAACAACCCCAAGAGTATGGCTCTTGTTCCTAGATAACTCTATCATGTGTACTCCCATTTAAATCATCTGCTCACCCTGCCGCAGTCCTTCCTATAGCAGCTGTGCTCACCACCCAATCTGGGGAAGGCCCTTGGATAAGAACTTTGACTCTACCCAGAACCTGGGGTCCTGACCTGCTGAGTTCAGGCCACTGTGCTGTCTTGAACCATGTATATTTACATATCTTAGTTTCCAGAGGTATGAATGGGAGCAATGGTAGGTCATGATGCTTGGACTCAGCCTTTCTGAAGTCATCTTTTTGCTTCCCTTTTTTTTTTTTAACTTATTTTTTATTTTTATAAATAAATTTTTATTTTAATGGGGTGACATAAATAAATCAAGGTACATATATTAAAAGAAAACATGTCCAGGTTATCTTGTCATTCAATTCTGTTGCATACCCATCACCCAAATCTTTTTGCTTCTTAGTCCTATCTTTGGAGAATGTGGTTTGGTGTAGTGACATCTACTGGCAAGGCTAGGCAGGTAAGAAAATGACCAGATGTCTACTCATCCTCAGGTAATTTCCAGACTAGTAAGAAAATCATTCTTAACCCCTGAGATTGGGTTGAGGTTAGTAACTCAGTTGGTTAGAGCAAGACTAAATAGTCCAAGGTTGTGGATTTGGACCATGTGCTGGTTTACCTTAACCAGAGAAATGTTTTTCCTAGTTACAGCTTGCATCCCTTACCTTAACCAGTTGATTCACACCTGGGTACAGTTAGTTACCCCATTTGTTGGGAGAAAGTCTCTCCAACAAATAGAATGACCCACAGTTTATAAATGGCAGAACGCAGGGTCATTTTCTCATCCTTTTAAAGCTGGCTGTTTGGGGATTTTTTTTTCCTGGAACTCAGTTCCGCAGAGGAGAAAAAGTGGCTACAGAACCATATTCAAGGTTTCTATAGTGGGCAAGAGTGCCTAAAGATTTACAAGTAGCCCCTCAACTCTTGCTGAGGTCAGACATAACCTGCTTCCTTGCTGTATCATCCATGTCATCTACATTTTTTTTTACATATTTTGTCTACAATCTTATTCTATTTCTCAACAGCATGCTTACCTGACAAAGAGTTCACCACTACAGGTAACTGGAAAGCCAGAATGCAAGTGAGGAGAAAATACTATACTCATGAATGTTATGCCTTCTTAGTAACACTGGCTCTGTAGCTGAATGCGGCTCAGACAAAATATGTATCTCTCTCACTTTCTCTCATTTCAACTTAAAAGAAAATTAAGACTTCAGAGAAAAATGAGTAATGAATAGGATTTCACAGAAGAGGAAACAAAATTAGTAAATAAACACATGAAACATTTAAGTATATCCTAACTAGAAACAAAATCAAAAGCACATTTGAGGTGCAGTTTTCATTTCTACTAAAATCCTCCTGACCAGGCAGTGGTGCAGTGGTTAGAGCGTTGAACTGGGATGCGGAGGACCCAGGTTTGAGACCCCCAAGGTCACCAGCTTGGACCCAAAGTTGCTGGCTTGAGCAAGGGGTCACTCAGTCTGCTGTAGCCCCATGGTCAAGGCACATATGAGAAAGCAATCAATGAACAATTAAGGTGTTAATTTTCAACGAAAACTGATGATTGATGCTTCTCACCTCTCTCTGTTCCTGTCTGTCTGTCCCTATCTATCCCTCTCTCTGACTCTCTTCTCTGTAAAAAAAAACAAAACAAAAAACAAAAAACAACCAAGATTTTATTAAGTGGTACACTGTGTTCTGGGAACAATGTCTTAAAATTGGCACCCTTACACAATGGTGGTGACATTTTAAATGTGGGAAAGTCTTTGTGGAAATAAATAAAGCAATATATGAGAGGTAGATATAAGAGCAAGAGAGAGCTATATATGTAAGCAAATACTGCAGCATTATCTAACATAAAGGACCCTCAATAAGCCCTCATAGGGGAATGAGAACCCAGTATGCCACAGTATCACAAGATAATTTCACAGTGATTACAATTAAATTATGAAGACCATTAGAGAAACATGAGAAATGCTGAGAATGTATAAAAATATGAAATTTAATGTAAACAATGAATGTATCTGTACAAAAACAAGCACATGTAATAAAACATAGGCACATGGAGAAAAGTTGGAATGCAATATTTAAAAATAAAAATAGCTTTGTGACAGTAGTGAGATTAAGAATGTCTTTTATTTTCCTAATGATGTATTCAGTTATTACACTGGGTTAATCTTTGAAAAGGTCGAGGGGGTTGAGACAGGTAAAGGTCATACTCCTGCAGCCCCCTCATATATACTCTTTGTTCTATATTGTCAGTTTTAGGAGGGGAAGGACCATGTCTTTTCATTCACGTTGTGCACTCAGCTCTTAGCCTGATGCCTAACACTTATCAGATGCTCAATTAATATTTGTTAAATGAATATATGAAAATGCCTGAAGTCTAAAAAGTCTCAACCCGTGATGACTGAGTACATTCCATCCTGGGGAATAAAGAAGATTTTGCTGAAATTAAAATATGAAGGCCCATCCATAATGGCAATTCCCTGGTCTTTTTGATAAGTGAATTTGGGAATGAAGAACCCAGGGAGAAACAGTCTGTTAAAGCAAACCCAATTACCACCCAGGAACATATGTTGCCCTGAGGCCTCTGCTGCCATAACAACATCATGTAACTATAACTACAGCCCTGGAGGGCTTTGGCCTTGTCAAACATGGAAAAAGATGTCTTCATCATAGCACGGCTTTGTGCTCAGATGACTTCCCTAGGGAGCTTGGATCATGGAGAGGTTGATAAGTGGGGGCGGGGGGGGGAGACAAAGAGCATGAGGAGGAGAACTGCTATTGAATCAGGAACAGAGTGAATTTTTTTTTAGCAATTTTCAAATTGTGGTTATTTGACTGCTTTTGGTAGTTATTTATAACCCCAGATACAGAGGTGGGGAGCTGTGCCTGGGCCTGCTGGGATCTGTCCAACTCCTTCCCCTGGGGTGGAGGGGCTGGGAGTGGGTGGCAGGTAAGCGTAATATAAGAACCAAATTAACAAGTGTCCAAGAAGGTAAGAAAGTTTCAGGCCATCTCCAGTAGAAGTAAAAAAAAAAAAGACCATAAGTGACTGTGCTGACTATTTTTTTTTTTTTTAAATTTTTATTTATTCATTTTAGAGAGGAGAGAGAGAGAGAGAGAGGGGAGACAGAGAGAGAGAAGGGGGAGGAGCTGGAAGCATCAACTCCCATATGTGCCTTGACCAGGCAAGCCCAGGGTTTCGAACCGGCGACCTCAGCATTTCCAGGTCGATGCTTTATCCACTGCGCCACCACAGGTCAGGCGTGCTGACTATTTTTAAGGCAGCTCAAATATGAAAAGATTTTAATATTAATGATAGTCACATCAGCAACCTCTGAGACACTCCCAAGAGGATAAAGACTAGGCCAATACTTGTACTCAGAAGTTATGAACTTGGCCTTTCAGCCAATTTCATATACCAGCATTGTATTAAAAAGATTAAGGCACACTTCCCCACCTTATAGGACAATTATTTGCACACAGAGGAAACTTATGTTCTAACCCCTCCTAGACACATCACTGGTCAAAAAAAGAGGCTTAGAGGAGAGGATGGCTGGTTCTGTGCAAGTCTTTCCTGAGCCAACACCTGGCAGTGGCCACCCCATTTATTGAGCCCTTTTAGATGCCAGGCAGCCAGGGAGAAGCTGGAGAAAGCGTGGCCAGCCAGGCAAGGCTCCCAACCTCCAAGCTCTAAGGCCTTTGAAGCAAACACCGAACAACTTACACTTTGTATTTGAAATCTGGTACCTATCATTTTACTGGCAAGGAGAGCATTTTAAAGGAAATTGAGGGATCTTTGAGGGAGTTCACAATGAGGAGACAAGATATAGTTATAAGAAAGAAAATACACAGGACATACCAAAGATTGCCCTCACTCCTTTGGCCCTGTTCAGTTCTTCCTCAATTCTGGGTGAAGTTAGCACAGCAGCATTGTAATTGGTCTCCCTGCTACTCTGTTCAGTTCCCCCTCACAGCTTCCAGAGAGATCTTTAAAGTGGATATCTGATCGTGGGACTCCTCTGCTTAAAGTCCTTTTGAGATCTCCCATCAACTCCAGTCCAGGTCCTTAGCAGGGTGTTCAAGGATCTGCATGTCTTGGTTTCCCAAAACATTCCTGCCTTTTATTTAGACAACCCCAACTCAACCATGCCATGAGGCACCCCATACACAATGCTGCCTCTACGCTTTTGTACGTGCTGTTGTTCCCTTTGCATGGAAAGAAGTCTTATTCTCCTTGTCCACTGGCAAACTTATTTGTCCTATGAAATTCCACTCTTATTTCAATTCTTCAATAAATCCTTTCCTAAATCCTCCAGACACTTCCTCCTCTGTACCATTTCTGAACTTTGCTCATCCTTCCATTTTCCCATTAATACTCCCTAGTATTTTGGAACAATGAGTTTCCTGGCCTGGGGAAACATGGTGTTTTGTCCATATTGGTGTGACTCAATGCCTGGTATATAGTGCCTGGGGTAACAGTGTTTTGTCCATATTGGTGTGACTCAATGCCTGGTATATAGTGCCTGGGGTAACATGGTGTATTGTCCATATTCATGTGACTCAATGCCTGGTATATAGTGGCTGGGATAACATGGTGTATTGTCCATATTCATGTGGCTCAATGCCTGGTATATAGTGCCTAGGGTAACATGGTGTATTGTCCATATTGGTGTGGCTCAGTGCCTGGTATATAGTGCCTAGATAAGCATTCTGTATTTCTTGAGCTGAAGTGACGTTGAACAGATAAGAGCAAACAACCTCTGCCAGTTCAAAACCCTTGGCTTGCCCAGTCAAGGCACATACAACAAGCAATCAATGACCAACTAAAGTGAAGCAACTGTGAGTTGATACTTCTTGTTCTCCTCAACCCTGTAAAATCAATCAAAAAAGAAAAAAAAAGCAAACAACCTCTGAAATCACGTAAAGATATACTCACATACTCACAAACACTAAGATGTTATATGACTAGGATGAATGGAATTATGAATACCAGTAACAAGGTCTATTTAACTGAGCACTTACTCCGACATGGAGGTATGCTAAGGCCTTTACAACAATCATCCCCTTTAATCCTTACAACAATCCTGTAAGGTGGCTATTAATGTCTCTACTTCACAGATGAGAAAACTGATATACAGATAAAATTTAAAACTTGTCCAAGAACAATGCAGATAGAAAGTGGCAGAGCTAAAATTCAAATCCAGATATGACATCAAAGCCCTGTACTGGACATCAGTAGAGAAGAGCTGGTTAATAAAATAAACAGGAATTTTATGTTCCTATTACTTGTTTGGGAAGGAGTGTATGAAACAGAACAGCTACCAAATTGTATAAGGAAAAGTATGAATATAGCAGAAAATGCAGAATAACATAGCACTATGCCCTACTACCTCAGAAATACTAAATCAGGAAAGACTTCCTGAAGAAAGCAAATTTTAAAAAGGGTTGGGAGATGTATCAAGGCAGGAAAAACAGCAAAACTACCTACCTGATGAGGATGGTCAGGAGGACAACTGGTTAAGGGCTTTGAAACCAACATCAGTTCTTGCTTTCAGAGCTAATTGTGTCAAGGTGAAAATGACAAAGTAAACATTATGTTTGGTTCCAAAATAGAAAGAAAAAAGCTTTCGGGACCCCTCTTTGCCCATTCTAAACATACCTAGCTGTTTTTTCACCTTAAGTACACATTTTCCCTATGATTATATTTCTATCATATTGGTGTTCGTTTTTTCATCTTTCCACCAGTGTACACTAGCTAAGGACAAGAACTATGTTTAAATGAACTGAACCTTTAGTGTTAGCTGCAGAGTTTGAAAATCCAATGTTAGAGATTAATGTTAAACATTTGTAATGCTGGTATTTGTGTGATTAATGGTTGTCAGGATAAGATCTTATTCTAAAATACTAATTTCACCATCTTTGAGTGCTATATGTTCAGAGACTGTACAACAGTAAACATATTCTGATTGACTAGAAAGCATTTACTGTGGGTAGAGCATGGTCTGGGCACTACTAAGGATGATATGAAAGAACTGAGCTATGTTCTTAACATAAGAGCTCCTGACCACTAGTTGGGGAGCCAGACATCCAAGAGTAACCTCAAAAACACACCAGTAAGTGCAAAATAACAGTAACAGTGTGAAATTAAACACAAGGGGTATACTCAAAGAAACTCAAGCCTTTTCCAAATAAGTTCGTATGTGCAGTTCAACCTAAATAGGTTATTTGAAGGTATTTATACTAAACACTGAAAGCTAAATATTAAATACTAAAAGCTGCCTGTGTTAATACCCGCCCAGGATATCCCCAAGGAGAGTGCTGGCTAAGGGTCTGGAACTTTAACTCTCCAGAGTCCTCTGTTTCTTAGCTCTTTACTTGGAGAAAATCTACACTTTAGTTGGCCTTAGGTGAAACTGGGGTTCAGGGTCCTAGGTTAATGACTGAACTTGCTTCAATTCCACCCAGTTGCTCTTGGTCAAGCTTTGGCTTTTCCTCCAGCGAATTTAAATCCTCAATGTCTGCTCTCCACTTCTCAGCCTTTTCTTTTCTTTTTAAAATAAATTAATTACTGATTTTAGAGAGAGGAGAGAGGGAAAGAGCGAGAGAAGGGGGGGAGGGAGTAGCAGGAAGCAACTTCTAGTAGTTGCTTCTCCTACGTGCCTTGATCAGGCAAGCCTGAGGTCACCCAGCGACCTCAGCATTCCAGGTCTGCGCTTTATCCACTGCACAGATCAGGCACTAGTCTTTCCTTATGGCTTTTCTTCCAGCCTTATATTCTTGACCAATTTCTCCCTAGGTCTTCTCGAAGCAGGCCCTATTATTATTACTATTATTATTTAAACAACCATGCCTTTTTTAGCTCCAGCTTCACTAAAAATATTCTTTCTTCTTCCCTCCCCCAACTCCTGGCTCAAGCATCGGATTCAGAGGTCCCTTGGGCTAAAATGTTTCTCCGAGTCTGGGAGGGCACCTCCCGCGGGCCACCAGACCTCTAAAACACCGACAGAATGTGGGAAGGAGGTGGGCGCACACCACAAAGCTAAATTGGGAATTCTTTAAAGCTACAGCTTCTGGAGAATGGTTCTGCCCCCTTCTACGACGTGAAAGACTTACTTTGCTGTTCGCTAAGGGCGAGGGTCGTCTCCTGTACCAGACAAGTAACCTTCTGATAATGGACGCTACCCTTTCGTTACCAGCCTTCATTCTCGCCACTTTGAGACACAGAATGACTCTGAAGATAGTTTTTTTGTGCAAAGTATCTTTTCTCAACTTTGAGTTTGATAAACGAAAACATCCTTTAGCCAGTTCGGCAACGAAGGGGTTAAATATCAGCAACCTGATGAATTCTGGGGGCTTCCTTCCTCGACTTCAAAAATTAAAACGACCGGGAAGGGAAATTTTGCCCAAGGTAAAAATGAGAACCGTTAACTTCAATGGTTAGAATTCTGCCCCAACCCAGTATGGCTATCCACGCCCAACAAGTGTGCCATTCCCCTCATTAAACATGGCTAGTCCCTGTTTGTACTTTGTGCCCAGTTCCAAAATGGCGCTCACTAGCCTCATCAGAAGGAGCGAACCTCCCAGCACCCCGTCTGGCCTGTAACGTCAGGTGACGCGAGCCCCAGCCGGAAGTGAAGGAAAAAGCGCCTCAGCCCGCGGCGCCTGCGCAGAAGGCTGTAGACGCTGTGTAGCAGGAGGCACTTGGGAACGTCCGCAGGATAGGGACTGCTACAGAGGCCGCCACGGAGCCCGCCGGAGCCACCGTTCCTCTTGCTGCTGCCGCCGCTGCCCGAATCGGAACCGTCGGGCCGCAGCCGCCGGCAATGCCGCGAAGGAAGGTGAGAGGAACGGGATCGGAGGGATGGCGGGTTTCTAAGGGCAGTCGATTCAGAAACATGACGCAGTTAGTCACGCCTCACAGCCCCTGGGTTCCAACTTCCCGCTCCCCGTAACCTAGCTGAGCAACCCACTCTTCAGACCATACTCAACAGAAAAATGTGGGCCCGACACTGGCTTCGGCCTGTGCTTGTAGCTATTCCCGCCCTCTGCTTGCCTGGCTCGGAGGCGTTCTTCTCGTTAATTGGTCGCTGAAACATTTAGAAGCATATCGATTGGCTGGTGACACCGCTCATTTGGGCCCAACGGTTACCTCCCCGCATGTGGGGGAGGTGTCTGGGCATCGCCCTACAGCTCTCGGACTGGCTGTGGAGAACGATCCCTCCTCTCTTGATTGGCTGAGCTTGGCAGTCTGTCCCGTGGGGTTACGGTTTAGCGGGACCATGATTGGGTAACACGAATCCCCGCCCTTCCGGCTGGTGATGCTCATAGGTGGAGAGGCGGGGTTTTGGAGCATCCTTCCTTACCCGGAGGGGGACACAACAAAGCGGAGGACTGGGTGGTGGAGAAGCGGCGCCCACTCCCAAGAGATTCTGTTTCAGTCTTTTACAACCAAGATATGATTTTCCCTTAATTGCTTAGTTGGACAGCGCCTAGAAAATGCAGTCCATAAAATCAGAAACTTTCTAGAGTTACGGGGGACTTACGAGACCCGTTTTTACAGCTTAATAGAGGCCTAATGGAGAGCCCCAAGCTACTCAATTAGGCAGGGGCAGAGCCAGCACTATAAAACAAGCCTAATTCAGTAAATTTTTATCGACTACTTGCTGTGTGCTGGTTCCTGGGGATTCAGAACTTAATTAGATCATGTCAAATTGTCATAGGAGGAAAGTGAGGGAGTAAGTAAGTCTGCTCGGCAGTAGGACGGGGGATTAGATCGGTGAAAGCCAGAGAGAAGAGGTCAAGCACAGACGGGTTGGTCAAAGACGATCAGGGATTCAAGTATTTGAGTGACTGGACTAGACGACTGTAACTCCCCCCCCCTTTCATTCTATTGATTTACTGTGACTCTGGGGTTTCAGCTCATTTCTGGATAGATTGCCCTTGAACTATTTGGAAAGCTGGATGGTATTATTGCTCATTTCTGCAGAAATCTTTCTCTTTACAGAGGCTTTCAAGTAAAATATTTATACTTTTTAAAAAATTTAATTTTTAATTTATTGGTTTGACATGGTTCACCAAACCATACAGGTTTCAAGTGTACCACTCAGTGTAACACCATCTACATGCACACTGTATCGTGCCCCACCATGCCAACGCACACCCGTTAAAGTCTCCTAAAATGATCTTTATTGGTAGGTGTTTATGTTAAGACTCACTGACTGCGGGAATAGTATTATTGGTGCTTTGGAATAAGTACACAGTCCCTGCCAGCCCCCAATACAAAGAGCTCTGGAAAATGGTGTTTTTTTTGTAATTGGTGACAAAACCTGCGCTAAACTGTCCCAAGGCTAGTTATAGTTTTGGTCTGTCTTTAGTGTGATTGTTTATGCATTTGCTGCAGAAAAATATTCATCTGCTTGATGATGAGGTGTTATTTACAGGATACACACAAAGTATTCCCTTTCCAAAAATCTAGAGAATTATGAATTCTAAACACAAATGGTTCTAAGGGTTTTGAATAAAGAGTAGGGGACTTGTAGTGTGAAGCTTTGTATTGTTTTATTTTATTATTTTTTAAAGATTTTCACTTATTGATTTTAGATGTAGGAGAGAAAGGCAGGGGGAGGAGTGGGAAGCATCAACTCATAGTAGTTGCTTCCCATATGTTCCTTGACTGTCAAGCCCAGGGCTTCAAACCGGTGGCCTCAGCATTCCAGGTTGATGCTTTATCTACAGTGCCACCACAGACGAGGCTGTGTTGTGTTTTTTTAGCAAATACTTTTCTCTTTCTGGTTTAGTAAAGGATGTATAATGTTAATGCTCAACTGATAAAAGTATCCTTATAGCTAATCATGCCTTAGAAGGCTAATAATTGATAAATAATTATTAATTGAAAAGGCAATTAAAATCCTCTGTTTCTGAATACTTACAAGTCTTCTTGTGCAGTTGCCTTATTTCTTTTTAAAATCCTTTTGGCATTCATGTGGAAAAACTTTAAAGGTAGATAGCATAAGAAAGAAGAATTTTACTCTTTTTTTGTTTGTTTAAATTTTTTTGTATCAGACTTGTGGATCATGGTATTTTGAATTAGTGTATGGCTTTTTAAAATGTGGTAGCTGTTTATGAGGACTTTGAATAAAAGCTACCCTAAAGTTAAATGGGGTCAAGCACTAACATTTTTCTCACTACCTTGGACTTTCTATAAGTGCATGGACATGTTGTCCAGACCATCTGGATCATTTTTTTAAAAGGATTTTGTTTATTGATTTTACAGAAAGGAGTGGGGGAGGGGGAACGTGAAATATCAACTCATAGTTGCTTAACTTTATTTATTTATTTATTTTTTAACAGAGACAGAGAGAGGGCTAGACAGGGATAGACAGACAGGAATGGAGAGATGAGAAGCATCAGTCATTAGTTTTTCATTGCTCATTGCAACACCTTAGTTGTTCATTGATTGCTTTTCTCATATGTGCCTTGACCGCGGGCCTTCAGCAGACTGAGTAACCCCTTGCTCGAGCCTGCAACCTTGGGTCCAAGCTGGTGAGCTTTTGCTCAAACCAGATGAGCCCACACTCAAGCTGGCGACCTCGAGGTCTTGAACCTGGGTCCTCAGCATCCCAGTCCGATGCTCTATCCACTGCACCACCGCCTGGTCAGGCAGTTGCTTCACTTTAGTTGTTCATTGATTGCTTCTTGCATGTGCCTTGACCTGGCAAGCCAAAGGGTTTCAAACTGGTGACCTCAGAGTTTCAGATCAGTGCTCTATCCACTGCCACCACAGGCCAGGCTAGAATTAGTCTTAATGCAGAAAGAATTAATTCTCTTTCTCATTTATTTAATAAAGATACATTACTTGTAGATTGTTACATTGAAATATATTCTAAATAAAGGGAAGTTGGCTGTGAAATCTTTTCTTAGGTTAGAACTTAATGTTTTCAGCATCATGCTTCTTTTATTTCCAGTGTTAAAACAAACCACCAGAGTAAATGCTTCTGTGCTAATGTCTGGATCTATGGTGTTACAGAGGAATGCAGGCAGTAGCTCAGATGGAACCGAAGATTCCGATTTTTCTACAGATCTTGAGCACACAGACAGTTCAGAGAGCGATGGCACATCCCGGCGATCTGCCCGAATTACCCGTTCCTCAGCCCGGCTGAGCCAAAGTTCCCAAGGTAAAAGGCTTCCTTTTTCCTGACCACGAACTCACAACTGACTGACTGACTGGTCATCGCATTATTGTGTTAATGTGGAAACTTTTTTTTTAATAACATGGGAGGTGAGGAGGCATAGAGACGGACTCCCACTAGTGCCCTACCATCTACCCAGTAAGCCCTCTATGGGGCATGCTCTGCCCATCTGGGGCCACTGCTCTGTTGATGGACAACCAAGCTATTTTACTGCCTGAGGCAAGGCAATAGAGCCATCCTCAGCGCCCGAGGCCAGCTTACTTGAGCTATTTGAGCCATGGCTGTAGGAGGAGGAGAGAGAGAGAGAGAAGGGGGAAGGGAGAGGGTGGAGAAGCAAATAGTCGCTTCTCCTTTGTGTCCTGACCAGGAATTGAACCGGCAACATCCACATGCGGGGCTGATGCTCTACCACTGAGCTAACCAGCCAAGGGCTGGAACCTTTTTTTTTTTCAGGTCTTTAAAATTATTCTCTTAGGGGTGCTGTCCAATTTTTAGACTTTGTCAAAACAACTGTTTCTGGTATAATGGATGTGTAACACATGTATGTTTTGAGTCATTTAACTTTTTAAAATTTATTTTGTTTTATTTTATTTAGCTTTGGGGGCCTCAATCAGAAAGATTTTGACCCTCACTTAACTCTTTTTAGATTACAGTTTTCCTGACAGTAAAATGGTAATGTTATCTCTTCACTTTCTGTTAGAATGGTTTAGATTTAGAAACTTAAAATAGTCTCTTGAACTTGTTTGTGGTGAGGGCCCAATACTTCTAAAACCATGTTTAATTTTGTCATATAGTCAAGTACACAATTATTAAAAAATTTTTTTAAATTGATTAATTTTAGCCAGCAACCTCTGCATTTTGGGACAGTGCTCTAACTAGCTGAGCTATCCGTCCAGGGCAGTCAGATACACAATTAATATAAATAGTTGACAATACTCAGAATTTCACTTTGGTAGTAAGGAATAGAGAATCTCTGTGTTAAACGTTTCTCTAGTGCAATTAGCCATCTGGACTTAGATATGGAAGGTATTCTTGGCTCTGCTGTGGGATTTTCTGGGGAAGAAAGAAGGTTGCAGTTAATACAGAAAGCTGCTGGTCAATAGGTGATAATATGTTAAGGGATAAAAACGTAATCTACTTTGAGCACTTAAATAGGACTGATTCGGTTATTGCTTTGGGAGGATGAGAGAAAAACATCAGTTTTTCAAGCAAGGCAGTGGGAATAGCCTCTTAACTGTGTCTAACTTTATTTTTTAATTTAACATTTCAGTTGAATTATATAGCTGTTGTCTCTTGATTTCTCAATTTTTAAGTTTTATTTCTAGCACAATGAGAATATGGATAAATGATTATTATAATTCAAGTATTATGCTGTGAACTAGAATGCCATGATAAAAAAAATCAATTTTTGCCCTCAAGGATTGCTAGGTTTAGTGTGAGGTAAAGATATGTAAATTGATCATTGTAATGCATTATGGTAAGGACTCAGAGAGCTTTGCATGGATTACTTAAAGGATCTAGTGGGAATTTATAAATTGGAAGATGGGAAAATATATATTTTTTTTATTTATTTATTTTTTATTTATTCATTTTAGACAGGAGAGGGAGAGACAGAGAGAGAGGAGAGACAGAGAGAGAGAAGGGGGGAGGAGCTGGAAGCATCAACTCCCATATGTGCCTTGACCAGGCAAGCCCAGGGTTTCGAACCGGCAACCTCAGCATTTCCAGGTCGACGCTTTATCCACTGCGCCACCACAGGTCAGGCGATGGGAAAATATTATAGGCAGAAGGAACAGTATAATTTTTAAAAAGGGAGCATAATGTTCTTAGAAAGTATAATTGACCATACCCTGGACACCTACAAGTTTTATGTATTCAAAACAGCGAGGAAATACATGAGCTCTGAATTGCTTTCTAGTTATTAATGCTTCGTGACCACAGAGCAGAGCTGCACAACTCCTGAGGAGACCATTCACTGTAGTCTGTGTAAGGGAGCCTTTTCTAAAGCAAGATGTAGACAACATTGTAAATGTAGCTCCCTGGGGCTATGCAAACTGATAACCTAGCTGTGTGCTAACTTACAGGAATGTTTGAGAATTCATTTTTCTCCTTGCTTAAAGTATGCTTTAAAAAATCTTTTTTTAGGCCCTGGCCGGTTGGCTCAGTGGTAGAGCGTCGGCCTGGTGTGCAGAAGTCCCGGGTTCGATTTCCGGCCAGGGCACACAGGAGAAGCACTTATCTGCTTCTCCACCCCTCCCCCTCTCCTTCCTCTCTGTCTCTCTCTTCCCCTCCAGCAGCTGAGGCTCCACTGGAGCAAAAAGATGGCCCGGGCGCTGGGGATGGCTCCTTGGCCTCTGCCCCAGACGCTGGAGTGGCTCTGGTCGCAGCCGAGTGATGCCCCGGAGGGGCAGAGCGTCGCCCCCTGGTGGGCGTGCCGGGTGGATCCCGGTCGGGCGCATGCGGGGGTCTGTCTATCTCTCCCTGTTTCCAGCTTCAGAAAAATACAAAAAAAAAAAATCTTTTTTTAGCAATAGAGAGAGAGAGAGACAGGAAGGGAGAAAGATAAGAAGCGTTAACTTGTATTTATATCACTTCAGTTGTTCATTGATTGCTTCTCATATGTGCCTTGACTGGGGGTTGGCCTCCAGCCGAGCCAGTGATCCTTGCCTCAAGTCAGCAACCATGGGATCATGTCCATGATCCCATGCTCAAGCCAGTGACCCCCACACTCAGGCTGGTGACCTCGGGGTTTTGAACCTGGGATGTTAACATCCCAGGTTGATACTGTATCTACTGCACTACTACTGGTCAGGAATAAATAAAAAAAAATTTTTTATTTATTGATTTTCCGGGGGTGGGGTGGGGTTGTGGAGTGAGAAGTATAGTTGTTTCACTTTAGTTGTTTATTCCTTGTGTGTTGCTTGTTGTATGTTCCTTGACTGGGCAAGCCCAGGGTTTTGAACTGGTGACTTACAGTGTTTGAGGTTCCAGGTCGACGCTCTATCCACTGTGCTCCCATGGGCCAGGCAAAACATGCTTTAAATTTTTTTTTTAAGTATAATCACTTTGGAGATGTAGAGAGGTTGGTGGGTCCTTCAGAATAGGTTTTGCCATCCAAAAGAATTTTAAAAGCTTGGCCCTGGCTGGTTGGCTCAGTGGTAGAATTTTGGCCTGGTGTGTGGATGTCCCGGGTTCAATTCCTGGTCAGGACACACAGGAGAAGTGACCATCTGCTTCTCTACTCCTCCCACTCCCCTTCTCTCTCTTCTTCTCCCTCTCTCTCTCACTCTCTTCCCTTCCCACAGCCATGGCTGGTTAGGTTCAAACACATGGCCCCAGATACTGACGATGTCTTTGCTTCAGGCACTAAAAATAACTCAGTTTTGAGCATGGCCCCAGATAGGCAGAGCATCCCAGTCAGGGTGTCTGTCTATCTGCCCTCCTCTCATTTGGAGAACGAAGAAGAAAAAAAGAAAAGGCTGTATTATTGCTTACTCTTTATTAATCTATCATGATTTTGCTTCAGGGTATCAGAGGGTAATCAGGAAGAAAAAAAGAGATCCCTAAGGAAAGGAAATAATTGTGTTATACCTATGGAAATAGAATATTTGTTTTATGGTGGGGTAAAGTAAGGGAAGAAAGAGAAGATGCAGCTCTTATTTATAAAGCGCTAGATCTGTGTACCAGGTATCACATTAAGTCCTTTATATAAATTTTCTTACTTATTCTTCACAAGAAACATGTATTTTCCCTTTTTTAAGGATAAGGAAAGAGACTTGGAGAGATTAGTTTGCCTAAGATGCCACAGTTGGTTGCTATGGTAGAGTGGAATAAAATCACAGTCAGCCTTGAGTCCAAAACCCAAACTATTGATTCTACCTGATAGTTCATCTCTGCCTGATCTAGGCTCTTTTGCTTATGTTTTATTTAATAAAATAGATATTTTGAAGATTTGTTGGGTTTTTTGACAGACAAAGGGGCGGGCTAAATGCTAATAAATTGTATGGATGGGCATAAAACAGATTTCCTTCTTTCTTTCATTACTTTATTGTCTTTTCAGATTCCAGCCCTGTTAGAAATTTGCAGTCTTTTGGCACTGAGGAGCCTGCTTATTCTACTAGGAGGGTGACCCGTAGTCAGCAGCAGCCTACTCCAGTGACCCCCAAAAAATACCCTCTTCGTCAGACTCGTTCGTCTGGTTCAGAAACTGAGCAAGTGGTTGACTTTTCAGATAGAGGTGAGTGGGTGTGGTCTGATTGGACCCATTACAGAGAGGGTGTGGTCAGTGTCTTTGTAAGGAAGGCGAGGGGCCACTGCTGATAAATGCTTAATACTGAGAACATGTCAGGTAGTTGAATGCTGTTGTCAGATTCCTTTCTTACATCTTGCTGAGGACAGTCTGGTACTGGAGTATTCTTGAGGTCCAGAGTAGCTGCTGGATCCATTAGATTGGATTTGCAGTAGACGAAAAGGACTGGGTACCTCTTACCTACAGATGAAGGTGTGGACCAGATTTTTTCTTTTTTAGTTAATTAAACTTTATTTTTAAATTTTAGTTGACAGTCAATATTATATTAGTTTCTGGTGTGCAGCATAGTGGTCAGACAATTAGATCATTTATGTAGTCATCCTTCCAAATTTGTAGTATCCACCTGGTACCATACATAGTTATTAGATGTCACTGACTATGTTCCCTGTGCTGTACTCTACATCCCCATGACTATTTTATAACTACCAGTTTGTACTTCTTAACCCCATCACCTTTTTCACACAGTCCCCCAAACCTCTCCCACCTGATAACCCTCAGTTTGTTCTCTAGATCTAGGAGTCTGTTTCTGTTTTGGTCGTTTATTTTGTTCTTTAGAATCCACATATATGTGCTATCATATGGTACTTGTTTTTCTGTGTCTGACTTATTTCATTTAGCATAATACCCTCTAGGTCCATACATGTTGATGGACCAGATTTTCTTACAGCCATGTCTGGCAGTCCAGTTGTCTGAATTTCTGAGAAGAGGTGTCCTTCAGTAATGGGGATGGTAAGCTATTGAGATTGTGATTCACCAGTCCAAATCAGAGGCCTTTGAGCAGAGGTTGCAGGCTCATGAGCTTCTGGCCTGCCAACATGGTTGGTTGGTTTGCTTGTAAAGTTTTACATTAAAAAAATGTGTTGCCAATATTTGAAAATACAGAAATTTCGTGTGAAAACCTAGGTTACTGGTTTCTTTTACAAAATTGAAAGCTCTGGGGACATTGGCTGTTCACCCACAGTAATAGTTAGCTGCAGCTGAATGAATGTTAGTTGTTCTTTGAGATAGACAGTTATCTTTCTATATGACCTTGCTTAGCCCCTGTGGGAGTTTGGTTTGCAACCCCTGATTTAGTGTCTGGAATTGTTAGATTACCAACAGCTAACTTTAGAGTCAAGTCTATTCACACTTTCACACCGAGCCTGTTCAGTGTCATTCAGAAAAACAAGCATTTTCATTTGTCTCTTAAACGCTATATATCATCTGGAAACAGAATAAGATGATAATGTTTTTCAAAATTTATTTTCATCTAGTTTTTTTTTATTGTGAAGGAGGAAGAAGGAAAGAGAGGCAGGAAGGGAGAGAGATGAGAAGCGTCATCTTGTAGTTGTGTTACTTTAGTTGTTCATTGACTGCTTCTTATATGTGCCTTGATGAGAGGGATCAAGCCAAGCCAGTGAACTCTGGTTCAAGACAGCGACCTTTGGGCTTAAGCCAGTGACCCCAGGATAGTGTTGATGATCCCATGCTCAAGCTAGTGAGCCTGCGCTCAAGCCGGTGACTTCTGGATTTCGAACCTGGTTCTCAGCATCCCAGGTTGATGCTCTAGCCCAGGGGTCGGGAACTTTTTGGCTGCGAGAACCATGAATGCCACATATTTTAAAATGTAATTCCGTGAGAGCCATACAACGACCTGTGTAACTTACGCATTATCCAATAAAAATTTGATGTCGTCCCGGAGGACAGCTGGGATGGGCTCTAGGCACCCGCAGCCATGAACATGAGCGGTAGGAAATGAATGGATTGTAATACATGAGAATGTTTTATATATATATATATTTTTTTTTTATTAAAGATTTGTCTGCAAGCCAGATGCAGCCATCAGAAGAGCCACATCTGGCTCACGTGCCATAGGTTCCCAACCCCTGCTCTAGCCACTGCGCCACCACTGGTCAGGCTCCATCTAGGTGTTTTTGGTTTTTTTTTCTGAAGCTGGAGACGGCGAGAGACAGACAGACTCCCGCATGCGCCCGACCGGGATCCACCCGGCACGCCCACCAGGGGCAACGCTCTGCCCACCAGGGGGCGATGCTCTGCCCCTCTGGGGCCTTGCTCTGCCGTGACCAGAGCCACTCCAGCGCCTGGGGCAGAGGCCAAGGAGCCATCCCCAGCGCTAGGGCCATCGTTGCTCCAATGGAGCCTTGGCTGCAGGAGGGGAAGAGAGAGACAGAGAGGAAGGGGGGGGGTGGAGAAGCAAATGGGTGCTTCTCCTATGTGCCCTGGCCAAGAATCGAACCCGGGTCCCCCGCACGCCAGGCTGACGCTCTACTGCTGAGCCAACCGGCCAGGGCTCCATCTAGTTTTGATTAGCCATGATTGGGGGCTTAGGAGAAATGCAGATAAGGGAAATGTATTAGGCTAGCCTCAAATTTAATTTTAATCAATTTAAAATTGCCCCAAAGGGACAATGTTCATTTTTCCTTGTTTTCCATTTAGCCTTTGTAGCAGATAAATGGCTAAGGTTACTGGTCAGATCATAGAGGATCTTGGAAGTCCACAGGTTCCTCTGGATAGTAAACCTCTGACTAAATGAACACTACTGACGAGTTCTTCCAATTGCTTTTCCTTTAGAAACGAAAAATACAGCTGATCATGATGAGTCTCCACCGCGAACACCAACTGGAAATGCACCTTCCTCTGAGTCGGACATAGACATCTCCAGCCCCAACGTGTCTCATGACGAGAGCATTGCCAAGGACATGTCCCTGAAGGACTCGGGCAGTGATCTCTCTCATCGCCCTAAGCGCCGTCGCTTCCATGAAAGCTACAATTTTAATATGAAGTGTCCTACGCCAGGCTGTAACTCTCTGGGTAAGTGTGCCCCAACTTGATGACAGCCTGTGTTCTGTGGTTCTCTGTCCCTCTGGTATTAGGATCACCCAGAAGTATTTAGTGTTCTGTCGCGCTCTAGCTTCGTAGATTCTTCAGTGATCACATGTTCCGAGCAGCAATGAACTGCCCACTTTAATGAAAGCATCTCTGCTTCGTGACCTGTTGTCTATGATAGTAGATCTGGAAATTAACTGTGATGCACCATTCAGTTTATTGAGAGCTTTGCCCAGTGAAAAATACTTTTCTTCTAGTAAAAATGAAAAAAGACCAATTATCTCCCATTTTCACATTATATGGTACATAGTACAAGCTTAATGGAACTAATAGGGTGTAAGCTAGTGTAGAATAGTGGTTATATGGCTATCACTGTTAAGGAAATAAGAAAAAAGAGGTGATGAGACTCTGGTCTTTTGTGACTTCAGTAATTTTAGGTCTTATAGCTTTGTGTACATAGTAAGTATAAACTAGGAAAATATTTCTCAAATAAATGAATATTTTATTGTTTTTTATGATTCTTGTCATGGCTTAAACTTTATTTGTGCTTCCTAGGTGCCCTTTAATGCAAAAGTTGGGTTTAAGCTTTTGTCTATAATTGGAAGGTGCTGATTGGGAGATAAGGGACCTTTCACAGCTGGGTCTGCATCTCAAGTCTAGCCTTCAAATGTGGCTAGCGTGTTCAGGAAAAAGGTAGAAAAGAGCAAGTCACTGCTTTGCAGGCTGCCAGTACGTTCTCCCCAGTATTTTATTTATTTGGATCCTTTCCTGGTCTTAGCAGCAGTTTCTCAAAAAACTTCAGCCCAATGCTGAAATAGTTATCACTCAAGATAACTGTTTCAGGCCCAATTCAATTTTCTTGGGATAGATAGTGAAAAACTAAGAATAAGTGACATCATCTAAACCAGTGGTAGTCAACCTGGTCCCTACCACCCACTAGTGTGCGCTCCAGCTTTCATGGTGAGCGGTAGCAGAACAACCAAAGTATAAATAAAAAGATAGATTTAACTATAGTAAGTTGTTTTATAAAGATTTATTCTGCAAAACTTAGCGAAAATTCGACATAAAGTACTTGGTAAATAATTATTATTCTATGCTTTAACTTGCTATAACTCTGCTTTATAAATTTTATTTATTTATTTATTTTGTATTTTTCTGAAGCTGGAAACGGGGAGAGACAGTCAGACAGACTCCCATATGTGCCCGACTGGGATCCACCCAGCACGCCCACCAGGGGTGACGCTCTGCCCACCAGGGGGCGATGCTCTGCCCCTCCGGGGCATTGCTCTGCTGCGACTAGAGCCACTCTAGCTCCTGGGGCAGAGGCCAAGGAGCCATCCTCAGCGCCCGGGCCATCTTTGCTCCAATGGAGCCTTGGCTGCGGGAGGGGAAGAGAGAGACAGAGAGGAAGGAGGGGGGGGTGGATAAGCAAATGGGTGCTTCTCCTATGTGCCCTGGCCGGGAATCGAACCCAGGTCCCCCGCACGCCAGGCCGACGCTCTACCGCTGAGCCAACCGGCCAGGGCTGCTTTATAAATTTTATAAAGT
The DNA here is from genome assembly GCF_036850765.1 of Saccopteryx bilineata. Taxonomy (NCBI): domain Eukaryota; kingdom Metazoa; phylum Chordata; class Mammalia; order Chiroptera; family Emballonuridae; genus Saccopteryx; species Saccopteryx bilineata. The sequence goes on from NC_089491.1 coordinate 378,373,202, forward strand.
AAAGTTACTTCCCTACTTTATAAATCACCATTACTGTGGAACTGCTGGACGATTAGAAAATTTTACTATTAACAGAGATACAAAAGTGGGTGGTAGGTATAAAAAGGTTGACTACCCCTGAGCTAAAAACCCTGGTGCAAGCAAGAGCTAGCTACTGCACTTTAGAAGCGTACGGGGATCTCCTTGCCACAACAGCAAGGGAAGGATTTTCCTCAGCTCTGCTAGTCACTATCCACGCATCCCTAAATTGTGCTTTTACGTTCTGTGTTTAACTAGCCATTCAGTAAATACTTACTGAATATTTGCCCTGTGCCAGACACTTGTTTAAGTCTGGTGATGTAGTTGTGAATATGTCAAAATCCCAACCCTCTTGGAGGGTAACTAACCTTGGGGAAGGCAAACCAGATAGATACATATTCATTAACTAGAGTGTGTAGAGAGGCTAGGGTATTGTTTGTGCATGTGCTCACCCGGTAGGCTAGGGAAGGCCACTCTGATATCTGATACCGGGACATTTGAGCAGAAACCTGAAACAAGTGGGAAGGAGCTGTGTGAGAATGTGGGGAAGAAGCGATGAGTTTAGAAGGAGTAAGTGCATCGGGTCTGGGGCAGGAGGATGCTTAGGCATTGAGGCACGCTTCGGGGCCAGTGTGTCTGGGGTGGAGTGACCGGAATGGAGAGGAGGACATGAGTAAGGGTCAGTAGGGGTCTGATTGGGTGTTGTTTATGCCCAGGACTTAGCCCCCTTAACGAGGTAGCCCAGAGGGTAACTTAAATCTGTTGCATCTGAGGACAGTATACTTGGGCTTTTGATTTTAATGTACTGGCAGAGATTGAAAAGTATGAACCTGAGCTTCCAAAATTGTTCTTGATCCTGTTTTACTCTTTATCTTAGGCAAAAACAGTGGTATTAATTTTAAAAAGAAAATAATTTTGGTATATAAGTATTACATGCTTGTGAAAATTAGAAACCCTACAAGAGGACTTGGAGTGTATAAGTAAATGTTCTTCTCCCATATGCCCCAGATATAAAACTACTATTGGTAATTTTTTGTTGTTGGTGGTGGTAATTTTATAACTGCTTCTAGTAAGTTTCTATACATCTATAAGCATACATGTATGCGTACATTCGTACTTCTTTTCTGTTGGTAGTCATAAAAGAAAATAAACAGTGGGTGGTTTGACATCTTGGATAGTTTATGTTACTAGAACTTAGAGGATACAGAGAATTTCATTGTATTGATAGTTCATAAATTATTTAAATAGTCCTATGTGGATTGACATTTAGATTATTTCTCATTTTTACCTATTTTGAACAACACTGTGATGGATAGCCTTGTGTGTGTGTATGTGTGTGTGTGTGTGTGTGTGTGTGTATATATATGTATTTTGATGTCTTTTGAGAAAATCTGGTGGATAAAGTCATAGTAGTGGAATTGGTAGGTCAGTAGATCAGCTGTTGTTTTTAAGTTTTTAATATAGACACATTCATTTGGTTTTAGTTTACGTGTTCTGAAATAAGACATGACTTGGATAATTGACTCAAGTTATAAATGCGTAATATCTAAAAAGGTTTGCTGTAGCAGTGATGCTTTGCATTTTATACATAGTTTTTGACCACTGACAGTAGTTTTTTGTGCCCACAGTAAATTATATGGATTTCTAAAATTATACTTTTAATAGTACAGTTTCAGAGAAATGGCAACCTGTGTGTCATATATTAATTCCCCTCTCCCTCAGAACTTGGGCTATTTTCCCTTTAAAGCTTATTCTATAAATCATGTTGTATTATTTTTGAAATCCGAGTGTCTTCTTTACTCAAAATTAAGTGTCTTTTTCTCATGAAAGAAAGATGTAAGATATATGTAGACTTGCAACTTAGTGTAGCCAATTTGTCTTTATCCCACTAGCATTGTCTCACGGTCCCTCTCAATCTTAGGTGTTTTATAAACCTTTCAGTTGAGGAGACATTTAAAAAGGAAATGATGTTCAATTCCCTGCATGTTTTTACCACATGAAAATAGAAAAATGAAGAGATGCCTCTTGAGATAAAACGAGCCTTTTAGTTTTCCTAACATTTTCTCCTCATAAGAGGGCCTGGTACACACTGCCTGTTTAGAAGTTTGATTATGGAAAAATCCTAAATATTTTTAAAAACCAGCCCCATCCCACCCCCCAAATGAATATTTTTAATCTGGTTGAAACTCATCAAATTATGTTTACTTGTAAGATAGAAACCATTTCTTTCTCCATTTTTTTAGAAGTTTCTGCAGATTATTGAAAGAAGTTCATCATAATAGAAAGTACACTTGTTTCTTATATGATTTGATCAATTTAGCATAGGAAAGTTGAATTCTACCAAAAGAGAATATTCTGGCTTGTGATTTTGTGTCTTTATTATAAATGTATGACTATATGACATTTTGAAATTTGAGAAACACATCATCAGAACTGAAGGAATTACAATTTATATTTTTTTAACAGAGACAAGAGAGAGTCAGAGAGAGGGATAGACAGGGACAGACAGATAGGAACGGATAGATGAGAAGCATCAATCCTTAGTTTTTCGTTGCACATTGCAATACCTTAGTTGTTCCTTGATTGCTTTCTCATACGTGCCTTGACCACGGGCCTTCAGCAGGTCCTTCAGCAGACCGAGTAACCCCTTGCTCGAGCCAGTGATCTTGGGCTCATGCTGGTCGCTGAGCTTTTGCTCAAACCAGGTGAGCCCTCGCTCAAGCTGGAGACCTTGAAGTCTCGAACCTAGGTCCTCTGCATCCCAGTCCGACGCTCTATCTACTGCGCCACCGCCCGGTCAGGCTACAATTTATATTGAACATACACAAGTATGTTCAAATATTTGCCAGGTCCAACTTGTGGAAAAAAAGAATTTATTGTGGGTGCAACTTATAGCCCTAACAGCACTTACCTTTGGTGGAATCAATCTGTCTGATTCAATCTGTTTGACCAGACATTTATTAATAAAAATGATACAGCAATAAAGCCAGGTTTGTTGTGAAGGAAAATAGTACTTTCTCAGATGAAATCTTCTATCTTGAGATTTTTCCCCTCCTTTAACAGGACATCTTACAGGAAAACATGAGAGACATTTCTCCATCTCAGGATGCCCGCTCTACCACAACCTCTCAGCGGATGAATGCAAGGTAACTGCCTTCTCATTTATTCACCGTGTGCTCATCCAGCGCTGCCCATTTGCAGGCACTTTGCTAAACAGTGGGGGTCCAGTGTGGACAGTGGGCAGGGTCCTCGCTCTTACACTCTAGTGGAGGAAACATCATAAAAAACAACTGATTTTAATTTATTTTATTCTATTTTATTTTTAAATTTTATTTACTGAGTTTAGAGAGAGAGAAGAAAAGAGAGAGAGAGACAGGATTATTGGTCTGTTCTGTATGAGCCCTGACTGGGAATCAAACTGGCAACCTCTCTACCTCTGTGCTTTGGAGCAGCGCTCGAACCAGCCAAGCTATCTGGCCAGGGAAGAACAACGTGATTTTAAAAACTGGTTAAACAGATAAAAGAATTAATAGTATGTAGTCAGTGCTTTGAAAGAAATTAACAAGGAAATTATGGAATATTTTTAATTGAAAGTTAACTTTAAAGAGCTAGGTACCATTTTCACTAAGGTCTCATTTGCATAAATATGTAGTCTCAATATTTATGCATTAGGTTTTCTTCTAAATCTTATGAAGATATTTTGCTTTTAAAAGGTTTTCATAATTCTTTTCTTCTATTTCTGTGGAAACTCTTCCTTTTTATTAGTCTTAATTACATCTACTCTTGGCTAATTCCTGTTTTAATTTCTTGAAAAACAGTCTTAAATAACCTTTGGGATTCTAGAATAATGGATTTCAGAGTCAAACCTTAGATCCTATTTTGTATGTTTCTGTGTGGGTTGCTGCTACCAAGGATGGAACAGAAAACTACAGAGAAGTACGAGTTGAAAACGGTAGTTAAATGGATTGCTCAGGTAGAATTTGAACAGGCTGCCCAGGCTAGTTAAACCAAAGTATGAAGAGTTTTTGTGGTTATTTTGTAATAAATCTTGAGGCAGTTTCATCCTGAGAAAAATTAGATTCCCAGCTAACATTACTTCTCCCTGATTCAGGAATTTGTTCTCTTATTTCCAGGTCGACCACAGGATGGAAAGTTTCTCTTTGTGTTCAGTCTTTCAGCAGAGTAGTGTATACTCATTGCTTATATGGATTTTAAGGTTGAGGACACTTCCTTTCTTCACTCCAAATCTCTCAGATAAGAAGGCAGTTTCTCCTGCTCTGTGTAAGAGTCAGTGGTGGATCTTCCCATTATCTTCCTATTGGTCTGAGACCAAGTCAGATCAGGAGCAGCTCTACCAACGTGCGCATCAAAGCTGACAAGGCTTCTTTCCCTGAAAATGGCTGAGATCTCGGTTTTTTAGAGAGTTGTCCTCTACCTCTTGTTTCTAAATAGAACGATCTGTTACTGCCAGTGATTTTACATAAAAGTCTTCCTAAGGTTTAACTTTAAATTGTTGGCCTGTAGCAAGATGAACGTGTTACCTTAAACAATTTATTTTATTTTAGTGAGAAAGCTAGAGACTGAGTGACAGACAGATACGGAGAGAGAGATTCATACTTGCGGCACTTTAGTTGTTCATTGATTGTTTCTCATACATGTCTTAACTGGGGGGCTCCAGCCGAGCCAGTAACCCCTTGCTCAAGCCAGTGACCTTAGGCTTTAAGCCAGCAACCTTTGGGCTAAAGCTAGCGACCATGGGGGTTGTGTCTGTGATCCCACACTCAAGCCAGGGGCCTCACGCTCAAGCTGGTGGCCTCACACTCAAACCTGTGAGCCTGTGCTCAAGCCCGATGAGCCTGTGCTCAAGCCAGTGACCTTGGAGTTTTGGCTGGGGGTCCGCAGTGTCCCAGGTTGACACTCTGTCCACTGTGCCACCACAGGTCAGGCCTAAGCAATTTATTTTTTAAAAAGAAAAAGAAAATTTTTAGTTGTGGAAGAAAATTTTGAGAAAAGGTTTTTCTCTTCTGTGCCCTTTTTAAGGGAAGTCAGGCTCAGCATAATCCCTCTTTACTGCTTGAACATGTACTTGAAGGATCAGGAAAATTTCTGAAAGATAGATATTTTTATTATATAGTATTTAGAATCACAAATGGAAAGATTAGACTAATTCTTCACATTTATTAAAAGCTCTAGCATTTTTAACTTACTTTCATACATGATTCTCTGGGTTTCCTAGTAAAGGATGCCATCAGTGATAGGACCATTTCTATTCAGTCCGAGGTTTCTTTGACCGGATGTGCCGAACACTGTTGGTATCTAAGGAGTCTGTGAATGAGGTAAAAGGCTACCGCATTCAAGAAGTTTACATTCTCATGGTGAGAGGCAAAATCAACACATAAATTAATATGCAAGTAAGAATTCCATGTAGTGATAAATGTTGTGAGAAACAAAAAGACTAAAGATACAGAAAGTGACTGCTTTGGGGGCAGTGGCGTGTATGGCACTGATTTTGCTTGGGTAGTTAGGAAGGCTCTTGGAGGTCTAAGTCATGGTTGGTAATTGTCAGTTGTGTCAAGATCTAGGAGGAGAGATCTAAGTGGTAAGATAGACAAGCACAAAGACCATGAGGTGGGGATAAACTGTTGGGTTTGAGGATCCAAAAGTTGGCCAGTATGGCTTGAGCATGATGGGAAATTAGGAAGCTGGATCCAGATCATAAAGGACCTGTAGGTCTCGGCACTAGGAGCATGTCTGTATTCTATGGCTGTGGGAAACATCAGGAAGGCTTTAAAATAGGTGTGATGTAATTCCATAAACCCTTTTCAAAAATCACAGTTCACTAGTATGTGGAGAATGGATTGGAGGGGGCAAGAGTTGACTGAGGGTAGACTAGTTGGAAGGCTGTTCTGAAGCTCAGGCAGTAAGTAGATGGTGGCCTGGACTAGTGTTGTATCAGTGGAGATAATAAGAACTGCTTGGATTCTGGGTATCTTTTGGAGGGAAACAGCCTAAGAGATTTGCTGATGGAGTCTGTGAGGCATGAGACAAAAAGAATCAAGCGTAACATTTGTGTTTTGACCTGATCACTTGTTTAGAAAGGGTTGCTCTTTATTGAGTAGGGTTTGGGGTGGAGCAGATCTGTGGAAGAATGTCATTCTTCAGTTTTGATTGTGCTGAGTTTGAGTGTTGAAGTTGAATAGGCAGTTGTACATGAGTCCTCACTTTCCAGAATGTGAAACGGAAACTAGTGGAGAGCTAATGTGATTGGTCTGACTCTAAGATCACATCACTACAGAGTTGTTTCGCTATAGAGTTGACCCCAGGTAGCTAACATTTTCTTGTACTTCTTCACTCTATTCTTGTACTTTCTCACACTGTTTCTTTTTTTATTGTACAGTGGAAAGAGTCCAGGCTCAGAGTCATCAGTTAAACTTTAATTAAATCCTTAGCTTTACCACGAGTTAGCTGTAGTTGTTTCACTTCTCTGATTCTCAGTTAATGGCTGGGAAAACAGAATGTGAAGCTTCCTTGTCTGTCTTACAGATTTTGTGGTAGCAAATGTGAAGACCCTTTGAAAGTAAAAGCACCACATAAATTCAGGGGATTTGTTCTTGTGTTCTTATGCGTTAAGTAAACATAGTTGTAGAAGCAGGTGGATTTATTGACGTTGTTGATGGTTGCAGGTGAGAGCACAGAGCCGTGATAAGCAGATAGAAGAAAGGATGCTGTCCCACAGGCAAGATGACAACAGGCATTCAACCAGGCATCAGGTATGGGCCTTGTTAAAGCTCTGGCCGTTCACAGATTGAGAGCCAAGTCTTGGATATCTTCTGCCCATGACTGTCTTTAGGTATCCCATGCCTCTTGTTTCCTATGGTATGTCTAAATAACCTGTCTTCCGCCAAACTCAGTATAAATGGTACCTTTTCATGAAAAAAACACTTCTGTGTCATAAATGAAGGAATCATGCAATAATCTTAATAATATAATAATACATAATCCTGATTATTTGAAAGATTACACTTGCTGCTCTATTTCCTCTTTTGCATCTGCTTTTTAACCTATTGTAATTTACCTTCAAACTCTCCACTCTGCTGACATTTCTAAGTTAACCAGTGACGTTTCCTTAGCATTTGACATCTGTTGATGTTATTTTTTCTTCTGCTTCTCTCTTCCCTTGAATTCCAAGGTGCTGCTTTACCATGGTCCTTCTGCCTCTCTGAACATTCATACCCATTGATTATATTTAATTCCTTGTTCTTCTTTGAATGCCTTTGGTCTTTATTCTTGCTATTTTTCTGCCCCAAACTGTCTGCCTATACCAAGGAGAAATTGTATTTATCCTTTAAGGCCCTTTTCAACTCTCAGCTGTTGTAGGGATTCTTCCCCAAACTTCTCCTACCGTTAATGAATTTCTTCTTCATGTATTCCCACTGTAATGTTCTTACAATGTTAGTTTAGCCCTTGTTGCATATTGTATATATACAGCTCATCATATGCTGTCTGTTTTTGTGGTTAGATACAGGTGCATAGAGAGGAAGCATAGTAATGAGGGAGAAGTTAAGTTTGGCTTTGGAGCCAAACAGATCTGGATTTGAATACTGTGGTTCTTTTACTCTAACAGTATGGCCTTGGGCAGTTAACTTCCCTAAACTTTATTTCCTTGTTAATAAAAAGGAGTAAATACTTACCTGGCAGAGTAGTCAGCTGCATTAAGGTACCAGTCCCCAGTGGTTGTCAGGTAAGAAGCACTCTGTCAGTGGTAGCTACACTTTTCTTCATTGTTTAGCTTGGGTTCTAATTCAGTCTTTTTTTTTTTTTTTATCAGTACATACTTGGAAAACAGTAAGCTTTCAATAAATGCTTATTGAGTTGAAATGATCTTTTTTTTATTCCTTTTGCTTTTGCTTCCATTCTTAATTTATGTTCTGTTTGGGTTAATATTAAAATAAGTACATTTCTGCCTGACCAGGCGGTGGCGCAGTGGATAGAGCATCAGACTGGGATGCAGAAGACCCAGTTTCGAGACCCCAAGGTTGCCAGCTTGAGCGTGGGCTCATCTGGTTTGAGCAAAAATTCACCAGCTTGGACCCAAAGTTGCTGGCTCAAGCAAGGGGTTACTCGGTCTGCTGAAGGCCCACGGTCAAGGCACATATGAGAAAGCAATCAATGAACAACTAAGGTGTCTCAATGAAAATCTAATGATTGATGCTTCTCATCTCTCCGTTCCTGTCGGTCTGTCCCTGTCTATCCCTAACTCTGACTCTCTCTCTGTCTCTATAAAAAAATAAAATAAAATAAATAAAAATAATTTTAATAGAAGTACATTTCTGAACTCATTAAGTGACAGGGTAGTGGTCTAGGTGACAAGGGTACTTGATTGAGAATTTTTAAATTGCCAATAGTTTTCACAGGGTGGTTGTAGCACATCTGACATCCCCTCTCTCATTTATTTTTGTTACTTTCATTTTGAAACTAATTACACGATGATTTTTCTAGCTAGCTTATCAATTTTCTCCTTTTTCCTTTTAGGCACCAACAGAGAGGCAGCTGAGATATAAGGAAAAGGTTGCTGAACTCAGGAAGAAAAGAAATTCTGGGCTGAGCAAAGAACAGAAAGAGAAGTATATGGTGAGAAAAAGTTAAATATATAATTAGCATGAACTCTTTTTGGTTTCTAAGCTTCTGTTTTTCAGATTTGTTGTTTGGTATTCTCTATGAGTGGGAGGACTCTTCTCTGACAAAGTTTACTATAATCCCCCAAAACCAACTGTCAAGAGTGGAAACTGGATGTCTTCCAAAAACAAATTTGTGTGTGTGTGTGTGTGTGTATTTTTCTGAAGTCGGAAACGGGGAGGCAGTCAGACAGACTCCCGCATGCGCTCGACCAGGATCCACCCGGCATGCCCACCAGGGGGCGATGCTCTGCCCATCTGGGGCGTCGCTCTACTGCAACCAGGGCCATTCTAGCGCCTGAGGCAGAGGCCACAGAGCCATCCTCAGCACCGGGCAAACTTTTTGCTCCAATGGAGTCTTGGCTGCGGGAGGGGAAGAGAGAGACAGAGAGGAAGGAGAGGGGGAGGGGTGGAGAAGCAAATGGGCGCTTCTCCTGTGTTCCCTGGCCGGAAATCAAACCCGGGACTCTTGCACGCCAGGCTGACGCTCTATCACTGAGCAAACCGGCCAGGGCCCAAAAACAAAATAGTATTTAATGAAAAAAAAGTTCATTCCTCTAAACCTGACTTTAGCATTAAAGGGTTAAATTTACCCACTCAAACAAATGCCATGGTAATGGAAATGTCTTTACATATAAGGAAATAATATTCAAGCTAAGCAATAGTCTACTTATTTTAATGGAAAAATAAAATTCCTACCTAATAAAAAGCATTAATTTAGTGATATAGTCTATAAATCTTTTTATAGCATTTTAACTATTTTTTCTAGTTTTAAAAGTAATGCATGTTTGTAATAGAAAATATAGAACAATTAAGAAAAGTATGCAGAAATAAACATTAATCTTACTAACTGAATATAACCACATTTGGCATTTTGGGAAGTCTCCTCGTTTTTTTTTGTTGTTGTTGTTGTTGTTTTTGTGGGGTTTTTTTTGTATTTTTCTGAAGCTGGAAACGGGGAGAGACAGAGAGACTCCCGCATGTGCCCGACCGGGATTCACCTGGCAGGCCCACCAGGGGCGACACTCTGCCCCTCCGGGGTGTCGCTCTTTTGCGACCAGAGCCACTCTAGTGCCTAAGGCAGAGGCCAAGGAGCCATCCCCAGCGCCTGGGCCATCTTGGCTCCAATGGATCCTTGGCTGTGGGAGGGGAAGAGAGAGACAGAGAGGAAGGAGAGGGGGAGGGGTGGAGAAGCAGATAGGCGCCTCTCCTGTGTGCCCTGGCCGGGAGTTGAACCCAGGACCTCTGCACGCCAGGCTGACGCTCTACCACTGAGCCAAACGGCCAGGGCTCCTCGTTTTTTTACATAAGACTTGTTTACATAATTTGGTTATTACTATAAGCACAGCTCTGATTTCTGTTTTCACTTTAGTATCAAGCTAATTTCTTCATTTTATTAAAATTTCTTCAAAAAAACTTGCATACATTTTATTTTTAAATTAAGATTTACTTTATTATAAGCTTATTAACAAATGCTTACTATTGAGAATACCAAAAAAATATCTGATCACTCAGTCTTTTTCTCATGTGTATTTTTTTAAATTGTTTCACTGAGTTGGAATGTTTGCTTATTTAGTCATTACAGTAGATTATTAAAAGTATGATTTGTGACTACTTAGGCAGTCAGCACGGCTTCACTAAGACAAAAATGCCAAATTATGTATTTACTTTTTTGGTAGTCATCACTGTCTTGAAAGTGACGTCGTGAATAAATGGCGACAGGCCGATGTGAGATGAGCGATGGGATGTGGGATAAATTTGTAGCTAACCGCCTATAGCAGCTTGTGTTGGGTGTGTAGAGGAAGGCCTCTAGCAGTGGGCTGTAAGGTGCCAAATTGTGTTCTTCCCTCTGTCCTGTTCAGTATTGTTGTACAGATTGGGTACAGCTGTAATGATACGGTAATATGTAATACCATTTGATGACTGCTAGGCACTGTGGTTTTATAGGCACTGTTGCTCTCATAATTTTTGTAGCAAAGATAGATGGTGTTTCTCCTATTTTATGTACAGAAAATAGGTTTAGAGACGTAATTTTCTGAGAATCACCCAGACTGAAATAAACACTCCTGAAAATTTATCTTACAGACATCTGTTTTCCAGTAGTTTGGGTGAGGTTATTTGGAAACAACATTTCTGATAAAAATGCTGGATAGTATTTCCTTTTAAGCATAAAAAGATTTTTTTATTAAACTAGAAGAAATAACTAATACTTAGAGCCTAAATCTTAAATGACGGAGTCCAAATTAAAAACGATAGCCATCAGATGGGCCCAGGTTAATTGAAAGAAATTTTACTAGGAGTAAAGACACTGGTTAATGGTTTCTTCATGTGCTAAGAATGTGTGAAATCTGTAATGTTCTTCCTGCGATGAGCCATTCACTCCACCTCACTACCATTATCTCTACTCTCTGGGTGGGAGGTGGAGTCTAGGATGGAGTGGGAAGGGCTAGTAATCGAAGGTTTAAAAGGGCAGTTTCCCTAGTAGGATTTCTTCCTTGTGAAAAGATACCTGTAGTCACTGCCATGGTAAGGCTTGATACTTATTTAAAACTGGACTTAGTAAAATATTTTTCAAAGAGGCAAGCCTGTTTTTCGTAGGCACTTGGGCTGGAGTTCTGAAGTGAATGTTACAGTGCCTGTGCCAGGCAGTGTAATGGTGGCACAGCAGTTCAGTGGAAGGAATTTACAAGACTGTTTGTCCAGCTGCTTCCTACCTGCAGATCTTCCTTTCAGTCGAGACTCTAAGGCTTATAGGGTTTTTTTTCTTTTGTTTTTGTATTGGTTTTAAATGGGGAGGATCCACCAAGGTTCCTGTCAGATCTCAGGAGCCCAGGCATCTGTAGTGCCCATGAATGTGTTATAGTTTATTTATTTGTGCTGTTGTGCAGATTTTCAGAGGGAGAAATGGGGCAGAGTGTTCTGATTCGTGAAGTGCTCATTTAGAGATAGAGAATGAAACTCCCTTCTGGAGAGGTTATAAGGACACTTGCTTTCCAGATTCACCAGGGTGGGTAATGGGTGCTTCTGACATTCATGTGCCTGAGAAGTAGTATGGCTGTGCCAAACCCGTAGTGCCTAGTGTAACACCTGGCATATAGTAGGCACTAAAATAATAGCATGGCCCTCTGGTTGGCATTGAGTGTAGTGAAATCGATGATGTTCTTAGAAGCAGAGAGTTTCACGCTTTTGTTAATTTCGTAGGAACACAGGCAGACCTACGGGAATACTCGGGAACCTCTCTTGGAAAACCTGACTAGCGAGTATGACTTGGATCTTTTCCGACGAGCACAAGCCCGGGCTTCAGAGGATTTGGTGAGTAGTAAACCTGCAGTGGAGGACCACTTGTGATGGGCCGTTAGAATTGCCCAGGAAAATGATTAGCAGTCAGTTTGATGGGAATTAAATGTACCTTGCCGCTTGAGTCTCTTTCCCCTGCATTCCCCCAGCTTTCCTTATTTGAAACTGTCTCCCTTCCTATTCATATTTAAAATTAATTACCCCTCCTCCCTTCCCTCATCCCTTAGGATTTCCCCCTCCACCTCAATTCCTGGAAGGACCTGTTTGGTGGAGGTAGTTAGCTGGATAAAACAAGTAGGTGCCCCTTTGTCTGAGTTGAGTAATTTGCAATTCAGCGAACCTGGAGACCGGGAGATGCCTCCTGTTGTTCTCCTCTCCCAAACAGGAACTCTGCTTGGCAGGATTGCCTCAGCCCTCAGTACAGCTATAAAAGAATAAAAAGAATAGTGAAGAGGAATAATGAGAAAGGTGGTTGTCACATACTTTAGAATTAATCTTTGATACAGCCAATTTTTACCTACTAAGCTGGATTTTCTGTTCTGACTTTTATTTACAGTTAGTTTTGATACTAGGCAGAATTTTCAACATGAATTTTCAGGCAGTCTCTGTAAAGGGAATCTTTTCCTTTTTAATTGTATTGAATACTTCACTTGAATAGGTTTGTTACGTTTGGCAGGCGGCTCGCTAGCTGCTCTCAGCCAGGATGGGCCGCCACTGCTGGTTCCCTGTGGGTATTCCTGGAGCCGCGCCTTTCCTAGGCTGGCCTTTCCTAAACTAGCCATCCTTAGTGTCTGCCTGGTGTGCTTGAAAAGGATTTCTGCAGCCAGCTTATAGCCACCGAGTGGAGGTAGAGACCCAACTGTATTTTCTACTTTCTAGACTTCAAATTTCAGAGTCAAAGCATTGTCCGTGTTTTAGACATGCTTTTTAAAGGACCTAAGTTGAGAGGGTTGGGTATGTGTCATGCCAATCTACACAACTTTATAAAAGCTTTTGGAGAGTATATTTTAGATAATTTTTTCTATTCAGTTTTAGTGTTCCGATGTTCAAGAGATGAGACCTCTAAATGTGTTTTTTTTCATGATAGCATGTACATAGGCTTACAAAAACAAAAATCATTTTAGTTGATAATCTATATGAGTTTGAACTGTGCGGGTTCACTTATACATGGATGTTTTCCAATAAATACTGAAAATGTATTTATTAATATTTTCTTTGTTCTAGCTTACGTTAAAGAATATAGTATATAACATACAAAATACATGTTAATACTCTGTTCATGTTAACGATAAGGCTTCTGGTCAACAATAGGCTATTAGTATTTAAGTTCTGTCATAGTCTAAAGTTATACACCCGCCTGACCTGTGGTGGCGCAGTGGATAAAGTGTTGATCTGGAACACTGAGGTTGCCGGTTTGAAACCCTGGGCTTGCCTTGTCAAGGCACATATAGGAGTTGATGCTTCCTGCTCCTTACCCTTTTCTCTCTCTCCTCTCTCTAAAATATATACATTTTAAAAAATTCTTGTAAAAAAAGATAAAGTTATACACTGATTTTCCACCGTATGGCGGTGGGGGTCAGTGTCCCTAACCCCCCACATTGTTCAAGCTTGAACTATAATTCTAATTCTCCTTTGACTTTTGATTTCTTCTCTATAATAGGAGAAGTTAAGGCTGCAAGGCCAAATCACAGAGGGGAGCAACATGATTAAAACAATTGCTTTTGGTCGCTATGAGCTTGATACTTGGTACCATTCTCCCTATCCTGAAGAATATGCACGACTGGGACGTCTGTATATGTGTGAATTTTGTTTAAAATACATGAAGAGCCAAACGATACTCCGCCGGCACATGGTAAGTTGTCTGGGTTTTCCTGACCATGGTTGCCATCAGCTGTAGAATCTCTAAATTTTGATGTGTATCTAGATGACATTTATCAAAGCATCTTTTAGTGGTCTGCAGTAATGGGATGAAGGCATAGGAAATTGAAAGTCACATTTCAGGGTGATGGCAGACACCTTCCCCTTCCCTTTCCCCTTCCCCTTCCCCTTCCCCTTCCCCTTCCCCTTCCCCTTCCCCTTCCCCTTCCCCTTCCCCTTCCCCTTTTTCCTTTCTTCCTTTCTTCCTTTCTTCCATTTTTTTAGTGAGAGAGAGAAAGAGATAGGAAGGGAAAGAGATGAGAGATCAACTCATAGTTGCGGCACTAATTGTTCATTGATTGCTTTATCATATGTGCCTTGACTGGTGGCTCCAGCCCAGCCAGTGACACCTTGCTCAAGCCGGCAACCTCGGGGTCTCGAACCTGGATCCTCAGCATCCCAGTCTGACGCTTTGTCCACTGAGCCACTGCCTGATCAGGCTGCTCTTTCCCATTTATTCTTTGGATATGAATTACCTTTGCCCTTAGTTTTTATGTGTTCCAAGTTAGATGAAAATAAATAGACTTCATTAACAGAATGGGTCCTTTGGTGCCTTCTCAAGTTGTTTATTGCTTTTTGGTTTCTGCGAATCCTTCTCCCTGAAAGAATCTGATTTGATTGTTGACATATGCTTACTAGATATTTTGCAGCTTTAGCCACTTTTTCCCCCCTAGTTTTGGAATTTAAAGTCTAAAGGGACTTTCTGCCATGGAGTAGGGATGGGGAAAGGGTAAGGGGCAGCGATGAATCTCTCAGACGAGAAACCTGGTTTCTTGGTTTCTTATTCCCATAGACATACCATAATTTGGCTCTAAGCCTTTTAGGGGGTTTCTTCTCCTTCCCCTTCTGTCTTTACTTCCCACGATTTTCATACGCCCAGCCTTATAAACAAGGCTTCCCATGGGTTCTGTCTTATCTTCTTTCCCCAGTTTGGTGATGCTGTCTTTTTGTATTTCCACCTCTGGAGCACAGTCTAGCATGATGGCCCAAAGCTACTCCTATGCATGAAGTCCTTGAGACTTTAGTACACATGACTTGGGGTGAGGCCAGAGTGCTGGAGGGGAAGTGATGGGCAAAGACTGTAGGGACACTAGGGCACAGGGGATGATGGTATCAGAAGGGCTGGTCTCAATGATTGTAGGCCACGCACATAAACTAAAACATGGTCTTGCTACTTGAAAGTAAGACTGGTACTTGTATTGATGTGAATACTTACCATTTCTGTCTCTTTTCTTCCCTTTTGTCTCTGGTTATTGAGTGGCACTAGCCAATAAACAGCCAAAGGGGACAAGAAATAGTGGTAGATGGAGAAAACAAAGAGTCTGGATAAATCTGATGGTCAAGTAAACAATTCTGAATTTTTGAGCATCTACTGTACTAAATGAATTCTAAAAACCAAATTTCAGGAAATGAAAACCTATTTTAATACATCCTTCTGATTCTTGTTGTTTCAGGCAGAGTCACTGAAATGGGTCTTTGCTGGGCAGTTGGCCAAAAGTTTGGCTTCTCTTTTTAAAACAAGTAACAGTTGTGTCAGTTTGGCTATTGTTGGGGAAAGCCACATGATTTAAAGGGGTAGTGATAGGGACAAACTGTAGGTGGAACTTCCTTGAAGCAGTCTCAGTTAATACTGGGATTTACATGTGACAAATTAGGTTATGATTCTTGAGTTGACCAAAAGTCACAATAAAATTAATAGAAAATGCTCTGGTTATGTACATAGGCTTTAAATATATTTACATAAAACTTTTCAAGAATTCACCTATCAATATTTACAGCAGTGCTTTTCAACCGGTGTGCTTTAAGAATCTTTAAAACATGGAATACTTAACTATTTAGTCAGGGGCACTGATTTCTCTTCCCTTAGATGGTCAAAAAAATGACGGCAACCAACACAACAATTACTGTCCAGTGTGAATGCCTTGTCTTTAATCATAGATTATATTAGAGTTATATCTTATTGGTTGTATTGCATAATATGGTTGTATCTAATTGATTAATTCTTGGTGCCAGAAGTTCTTATATACAAGTACAGGCACCTGATTTTTTATTTTTATTTTTATTTATTTTTAAATAAAGGCAGAGAGAGGGATAGACAGACAGGAATGGAGAGAGATGAGAAGTATCAATCATTTGTTTGTTTTTTTATTAAAAAAAAATTTTTTTAAAGAGTACTTTATTTTTTAATTTTTTTTTTTTTTTTTTTTTTTTTTTTTTTCTCACTTTTCTGAAGCTGGAAACAGGGAGAGACAGTCAGACAGACTCCCGCATGCGCCGGACCGGGATCCACCCGGCACGCCCACCAGGGGCGACGCTCTGCCCATCCTGGGCGTCGCCATGTTGGGACCAGAGCCACTCTAGCACCTGAGGAAGAGGCCACAGAGCCATCCCCAGCGCCCGGGCCATCTTTGCTCCAATGGAGCCTTGGCTGCGGGAGGGGAAGAGAGAGACAGAGAGGAAAGCGCGGCGGAGGGGTGGAGAAGCAAATGGGCGCTTCTCCTGTGTGCCCTGGCCGGGAATCGAACCCGGGTCCTCCGCACGCTAGGCCGACGCTCTACCGCTGAGCCAACCGGCCAGGGCTAATTTTTATTTTTTTACATAGAGCGAGAGTCAGAGAGAGGGTTAGATAGGGACAGACAGACAGGAACATAGATGAGAAGCATCAATCATCAGTTTTTCATGTGGCACTTTAGTTGTTCATTGATTGCTTTCTCATATGTGCCTTGACTACGGGCCTTCAGCAGACCTAGTAACCCCTTGTTCGAGCCAGTGACCTTGGGTCCAAGCTGGTGAGCTTTGCTCAAACCAGACGAGCCTGCGCTCAAGCTAGCGACCTCGGAGTCTCGAACCTGGGTCCTCCGCATCCCAGCCCGACACTCTATCCACTGCACCACCACCTGGTCAGGCCAGGCACCTGATTTTTTAAAAAGTTACTTTAGATAAAAAAAGGGTAGGTAAATTTATTACTATTCCTGTATTTTTGTAACTCAATCAAAATTATACATATTTTTTGTCAGATTGGCAAAAATATTTTTTGGTGTGCCGCAGAATTTTAGTAATTTGTTTATGTGTGCCATAAGATGGAAACAGTCGAAAATCACTGATTTACAGCAATGGCTGACTTGCTGCTTTAAATCTATTAGCAATTGAGTGTAAGGAAAGGGGTACCTGTGCCCCCTTGTGGCCAAGTTCCGCACAGGTGCTGCCGCCAGTTCCCCTCCCCCTCACACCCGAGCTTCCTGGTGTTCAGCCAGGCTGCCTTCCACACCCCCTTCCTTATTTTTTTGGTGCCACAGAGGGACTTGCTCCTCCTTCCTTATATAACAAAGGGGGCACTTGGGGGCAACCAGAGAAGTTACTGGTAAAGGTGAGAGTCAAGTACTGTCTTTACTTAGTAACGCTGAGCTGCCTGAAGTAAGCTGCTTAAGAATGCCCTATTGTTACAAGGCATTTTCTAATAAGCAAGGGTATTTTTTTATTTATCTGGCTTTTATGTGGTAGATGGTTTTAATCTCCTGGTTTGTAGCAGTGCCAGAATATAACCCAGAAAACTTGTTCCAAACTGCTATAAAATATAAATATGTTAAGAGTTGTTTAGAAGCCTTAAATTGTTTTGCTGGGGAAAAAAATCTGATGCATATTCTTAACTGTGTCCAGCTGTCTGTCATCTCAGCTGACTGTGATTCTTTCTTCCTTTTGAGCTGCAATCTTGTTGGGGAGGCTTGGTTCCCTGATGTGAATTCCATTCTCTTGCAGGCCAAGTGTGTGTGGAAACACCCACCCGGTGATGAGATATATCGCAAAGGTTCAATATCCGTGTTTGAAGTGGATGGCAAGAAAAACAAGGTAAAACGTGGCGACCTAACAAAGAGGGTGGTAGTAGACCAGGCGGTGGCGCAGGAGAAAGAGGGTGGTAGTACATTGACAGGTTTCTGAAGGAATTCGTTTTGTGTCCGTTTCACCTTGTAAAGAAAGGTGCTCTTCTGTTGACTGAAACACACAATTTCTGCTTCATTAACAATACTGGTACAATCTTTAATTTTAGGCCTTTATCTGACCCATAAATGAACTCTGTTTTTCTGCTTCCAGATCTACTGCCAAAACCTGTGCCTGTTGGCCAAGCTTTTTCTGGACCACAAGACATTATATTATGATGTGGAGCCCTTCCTGTTCTATGTTATGACAGAAGCAGACAACACTGGCTGTCATCTGATTGGATATTTTTCCAAGGTCAGCAGGATCTGGAGATTAAGAAGCTAATGTTCAGAGCAGGGTGATTGATGTTGGCACATGGAGACTCAAATCACTGACAGGAAAAGAGTATTCTGGACAATGACAGGCCTTTCCTTTAAAAGAAAAAAAAAGGAAAATCCATATCAAAGATTGTTTAATTAAAATGTACCATTCTTTATTAAAAGCTTCTGGTTTATTCATTTCTGGAGTTGTGGGTTGGAGCTGCCTATTAATTACTGGCCAGAGCCCTGCCTACCAACCCACAAGCCTGTATCTCATAGTTAAGCCAGCTCTCCTGGCTTTGCCCTCTTCTGTTATTAGCTCAAAACTAGGAATATATTCCATTTGCCTTTTTTTTTTTAAGCTGGGTTTTTTCAGTGGTAATACCACAGTGCCTTCAAAGACTCAAGGCCAGATAGTGCTTACGACTTTTTAATATAACAGCTTTATTGAAATATAATTCCCATACCATACAATTCACTCATTGAAAGTGTACAGGGGCTTTTAGTATAGTCACAGAATTGTGCAACTACTGTACAATCCGCACATCAGTTTTCGTTACCTCAGTAAGAAAGTCTGTATCCATAAACAACACTCCTCATTTCCAATCAATCCTTCTCAGCCCTTCTGTCTATGAAGTTGCCCATTCTGGGCATTTCATGTAAATAGAACCATACAAGCCTGACCTGTGATGGCGCAGTGGGTGGTGTGACGGCCTGCAATGCTGAGGGTCAGTAGTTTGAGGCTCTCCTGATCAAGGCACATATGAGAAGCAGCTATGAGTTGATGCTTCCCGCTCCTCCCTCCCCACTTTTCTCTCTCTCCTTTCCTCTGCTTTCTAAAATCAATAAATAAAATCTTAAAAATGAAATAGAATTATACAATATGTGATTTGATTGTTTTTGACCCCCTTCCAGAATGGAGACTTTTAACTGTTTGGGATCCCTCTCTTCTCTGGTAGACAACTCCCTTTTGAAAAATTGCTTTTAAAGAGGGCTGTTCTAGACTGACGGCAGTCTGGTCCTTTTTGTGCTGCTGTAACTCAAGAACCCAGAGTCAGCCCCTTAAAGTGAGGCTGGAGGTCTCAGGGCTCTGGGAACCCTGGGGTTCGTGGCTTGCTTTGGCTATCGTAAAGGCTGTGGACCAGCTGTGAGCTGGACAGCCGCTCCCAGGACTGGTTAGCCAGGTACTTTGCAAGCAGCCTTATTTGAATCTGTGGGACTGCTGACACCTTTGGTTCTAAACCTGCATGACCTGCTCCTCTGTTTGTTCTTGGTTTTAGGAGAAGAATTCATTCCTCAACTACAATGTATCCTGTATCCTCACCATGCCTCAGTACATGAGACAGGGCTATGGCAAGATGCTCATTGATTTCAGTAAGTGAAACTGCTAAGCTTCACATGGCAGGGACCATGTGGATGTTGTGTTTTTGTCCTGTGGTCTACAGTTCCTGGCTTGGAACAGATGTATACCGATACTAAGTGCATGAGTGAGTGGGCAAAACCTGAACATCAACCATTGGCCTGATACACATTAAATACTTAATGAATACAGGAACCCGAGCTTGGTACCTGATGGTAGGAGATATAGGAGAGAGTAAGCTTGTTAGGATTATCTTGGCTTGAGGTTTATGAACAGCACAGATCTGATAAGGGTTCAAATCTGTTCATGGATGTTAAAGATTTCAGCTTTATAAAGACTTTTCTGCCTGACCAGGCCGTGGCGCAGTGGATAGAGCGTCAGACTGGGATGCAGAGGACCTGGGTTCGAGACCCCAAGGTTGCCAGCTTGAGCGCGGGCTCATCTGGTTTGAGGAAAAGCCCACCAGCTTGAACCCAAGGTCACTGGCTCCAGCAAGGGGTTACTCGGTCTGCTGAAGGCCCGCGGTCAAGGCACATATGAGAAAGCAATCGATGAACAACTAAGGTGTTGCAATGCGCAATGAAAAACTAATGATTGATGCTTCTTATCTCTCTCCGTTCCTGTCTGTCTGTCCTTGTCTATCCCTCTCTCTGACTCACTCTCTGTCTTTGTAAAAAATAAAAAAATTAAAATAAAAATGTTTAGAAACTTCCTTTAAAAAAAAAAAAAGACTTTTCTGGTGGCAACCAGTATGCCTGACAAGAGGCTTTGGGCCTCATTAATTGTGGCCTCTGGAAATTTGCCTACTCACTAGAATTTTATTTGTAACTCCCAAATCAATACTGTGGGCACTTGTGCTATCATTTGTGGATATGCACACAGCAGCAAAAAATAAATCACCACACATTCCAGCCAAGGTCAAACAAGGTGCCTTGTTTCAGCTGAGTAGTATAAACAAGTGTTTTTTCCATAGTCTTAGTGCCATGTTTTTCATATTTTTGTGCTTTTTTGTTGCTGATTTTAAATGGCTCCTAAGTGTAGTGCTAAAATATTATACTATCTAGAAAGGCTTTGATGTGTCTTAATGAGAAAAATGTCAGGCTTCATTTAGGATAGCTCATTGTGCTGTTGGCTGTGATCAGTGCCACTGTGTCAACAATATATAATATATATTACACAAGTTGTTAAACAGAAACACAGAAATGAGGTTATGTATTGATTGGTTGCTGAAAATGTGACCAGAGGCTTGCAAGAACCTAGCTCTGTTTTCCTAAATGTAATGGTTCAATATTTGCTTATTCAGTGTTCACGGTAACTTTCTAGACCATAATTACAGTAAAAAACATGAATCATTGTATTTTATTCAGTGTTCACAGTTATTTGACATATTTTAGTCAAAATAAGAATTTTTAGAATTCTGAGGGGAGATAGTGTATCTTTAATAAACTTGATTTTGTGGAAATTTTCAAACACACAAAAGAAGAATATAATAAAACTCCCTTAGTGATTATCATTTTATGACCAGTCTTGTTTTACCTTTATTCCCACCTTCAATTATTTTATTTTATTTTATTTTATTTTATTTTTTGTATTTTTCTGAAGTTGGAAACAGGGAGGCAGTCAGACAGACTCCCGCATGCGCCCCACCGGGACACACCTGGCATGCCCACCAGGGGGTGATGCTCTGCCCATCTGGGGCGTTGCTCTGTCGCAACCAGAGCCATTCTAGCACCTAAGGCAGAGGCCACAGAGCCATCCTCAGCGCCCAGGCCAACTTTGCTCCAGTGGAGCCCTGGCTGCAGGAGGGGAAGAGGGAGACAGAGAGGAAGGAGAGGCAGAGGGGTGGAGAAGCAGATGAGCGCTTCTCCTGTGTGTCCTGGCCGAGAATCAAACCCAGGACTCCTGCACGCCAAGCTGACGCTCTACCACTAAGCCAACCGGCCAGGGCCCCTTCAATTATTTTAATATCTCTAAAAGATAAGTTCTTTTAAACCTTAAAGAAAAACAAAACCAAAAATTTTCATAAATTACGCTACTTGCCCTAATATTATAATTTTGTTCTTTAAGAAAAAAAATACCCTTTTTACTTAGATTCAGATAGAATTGTTATACTGTATTGGAACTGATAGGTGTGGTTTCTAAAACATTTTTAATCTGAAAGTTCTCAGTTCATCTCTTTTTTTTTTTTCTTTGCTACGTATTTGTGAAGAAAGCAGCTTAGTTTTCCAGTAGTTTCCCAGACTATGATACGAATTTTGCTGGCTTATCCCTGTAGTATTAAATGATAAAATGGTTAGCTGTTATAACTAGAGGCTTCCTTTTTTTTTTTCTTTTGGTGACAGAGAGGGATAGATAGGGACAGGCAGGAAGGGAGAGAGATGAGAAGCATCAATTGTTTGTTGCAGGACCTTAGTTGTTCATTGATTGCTTTCTCATGTGTCTTGACTGGGGGGACTACAGCAGACCGAAAGACCCCTTGCTCGAGCCAGCGACCTTGGACTCAAGCTGGTGAGCCTTGCTCAAACCAGATGAGCCCACGTTCAAGCTGGCAACCTTGGGGTTTTGAACCTGGGTCCTCTGCGTCCCAGTCTGATGCTCTATCCACTGCGCCACTGTCTTGTCGGGCACTAGAGGCTTCTTGAGATCCGAGTCCCCTCAACTACTTCATAGGTGGTAACTGAGATAATCTATTCTTTTTTTTCTTTTTTAAAGCAACATTATTGAGGTATAATTTATATACCATTTATACATTCATTTTAAATGTATAATTCAGTAATTTTTTTTTAAACTAAATTTAAAGAGTTGTACAATCACCCTCACAATCCAGGTTTAGTTTTCATCTTCCCCTCCAAAAAAAATCTCATATTTATTAGCAGTAATTAATTTCCCATGTCCCCATCTCCGAGTTTGAGGAATCTCTTAATCTATTTTTTAAAAAATACAGCATAGTTATTAGATGTTTATATAACTTATGAAGCGATCACCCTAAGAAGTCTGGTGCCCATGTGACACCATACATAAGGATTACATGTTATTAACTAATCTACTTTTTGACTCCATGAATCTTGCCATTCTGGACTTTTCATCTAAATGGGGGCGTTTAGCACATGCTCCCGTCTGTGTGGCTTCTTTCACATAGCATGCGGTGTTCGAGGTTCATCCATGTTGCAGCATGTATCAGTACTTTACTGCGACTAGATTGGAGCAGTGAAGGGAAACGCCTGCACAACTGAATAGAAACTTCTCTTAGCTCTTTATCTCCGGAGGTTTCTCACTGAAGTAGTTTTAAGGTAATTAGATTATGGATTCCATTGGGAAGGCAATATCAGGACTTCTAGATCTTCGGAACAATTCCTCAGGTTCTTTGCCAGTTTACTGAAGGATGTGATAAGGATATATGTGAACATAAAAGATGGAGGAGTTGCCCTGGCCAGATGGCCCAGTGAGTTGGAGCATTGTCCTAAAGCGCAGAGGTTGTCAGTTCCATCCCCCATCAGCCAGTCAGGGCGCACACAGAAACAAATAGATGATCCTTTCTCTTGTCTCTCTTTCTCCTTCTCCCCATCTTCTCTCTCAAATCAATAAAATAAAGTTTTTTGTTTTTTTTAATGGAAGACACACACAGGGCAGGTATGAGGAAAGGGTGTGGAGCGCCCAGGCCCTCTTCATGGGCACCATTCTCCCTGCGATTCCATGTGGTCACCAACCCTGAAGCTCCGATAATCTATTCTTAAAGGTCAAAATTTGAAAAATAAGAGCTCTGTGATGAAATGAAGTCCTGTCCCAGTTCTTACCTACCCTGTTTCCAGTACACACCTACAGATGATCATTGCTGTTAAAGCTTCTGTTGATGCTTTCCAGAAATTTTTAGTGTCTATTACAGTAAATGCAAATACCCATTCTTTCCCTTTCGCTTCACAGAGGTGGCAGACCTGTACTTTTACACCTTCTTCCATATTGGCACACGGTTCTTTTATAGTAGAATGAGATATAAAGTATTTCTTAAGTCTATGTTTTTGTTCCCTGGCAGGTTATTTGCTCTCCAAAGTGGAAGAAAAAGTTGGCTCTCCGGAACGTCCACTCTCAGATCTGGGGCTCATAAGCTATCGCAGTTACTGGAAGGAAGTGCTTCTTCGTTACCTGCATAATTTCCAAGGCAAAGAGATTTCTATCAAAGGTTGGTTTTTGATTCTAGAATAGTCTTTACCCAAGATGTTAACATCACTGAATATTTGGACTTTTCCATTGGCCCAGTTCATGCTTTGTAAGCTGCAATGCTAATGCCCCATTCTGTGTTTTATCTGACTCTAACACAAGGCCCACTGAATATGGGCCACCACAGAGACCCTTAGAGGTTCCTAAGGGTGCCAGAGCACTTGGCTTTAAGGACTGGTGATGTGATTTGGTTTCTCAGCTTTCATGTTGCTAACATTTCAGTTCTTAACAAAAGTTCAAAAATGAAGAAAAACTTTTTTGAGTCTTTGGCACATACAAGAGCTTCTAAGACATCCCTATATGTTTACACAGAGGTAGAAGAATTTAGTGGTGTGTCTGACCTTGATTTCTATCCGGGCAGAGTGGTTTCTTACTGTAATATCTGTCTTCTGTAGTTATTTGGACTGGTCAAATGAATGCTTTTTAAACCCTTACTGAGCAGGTTGGGTTGGGTATCAAAGGTTCCAACCATTTGCATCCATTTGGGTAACCCTGTAAGGGAGGGGGTGGGGTTGGCCTGGGAGAGGGGAGCTTGATAAGGGAGTCTGCACTTCAGCCAAGTTCTTAGTAGCTCTTCTGTTTCAGAAATTAGCCAAGAAACAGCTGTGAATCCTGTGGACATTGTCAGCACTCTGCAAGCCCTTCAGATGCTCAAGTATTGGAAAGGAAAACACCTAGTTTTAAAGAGACAGGTAAAGTTTTTGGGTTTTTGTTTTTTTTTTAATTTATTGGAGTGACACTGGTTAGCAGAATTATATAGGTTTCTGGTGCCCAATTCTACAACACATCTCGGTACTCCGTGTTGTGTGTTCACCAGCCCCGAATCGAGTCTTTGTCCATCTCCATGTATCTCCCGTCTACCCTCCTCCACCTCCCCTCACTCCCTACAGTCACCAGGCTGTTGTCCATGTCCATGAGTTTTTCTTTTTCTTTTCTCTTTTTCTTTCCTTTGTCCTTTTTTGCTCAACCCTCCAGCCCCCTGCCCCCTGCCGGCTGTCAGTCTCTCTCTATGTTTGAGTCTGAGAAGGTAAAGTTTTTATCAGCTGCTTGCTCATAACTGAATGTCCCTTGAGTCCTAGCAAAGCAACGTGAGGCCTTAACACCCTCAAGGCAACTTTTCCTTCTTAAAAGAATTTGACTGTGTGCGCCTCTTACATGGTCTCGTTTCTCAGCGGCAGTGGCCCTTCCTCAGACTTATCCTGCTTTCTCTTACCGGAAGCTTTTGGTAAGCTGCTGTCTCATTCAGATGACACAAGTGAAGCAGCTGTATGCCGGATAGCAACTCCATTATTCGATGATTTCTTTAGATTGGAGAACATTGCCCATCTGTAGAGGGGAATAAACTCCAGGACTTGTGGAAGTGGTTTTAAATTCCTTTAAGAAATGACATCTGCATCATCTCAGTATGCAAGGCTGAAGGTTGCAGCCCCATCCCGGTCAGGGCGCAGGCAGGACGCAGCCGCTGAATGCGTAAATGAATGGAACAACAAGTTGATGTTTCTCTTTTTCCCCCTCTTCTCTCTAAAAAATCAATTAAAAAAAGGAAAAAGAAATAACATCTCAACTTAAACCTGTGTTTATTATTATTTTTTAAAGACTTTATTTATTGATTGTAGGGGAGAGGAGGAGCAGGAAGCGGGAAGCATCAGCTCATAGTAGCTCCTTCTCCTGTGTGCCGTGACAGGCACGCGCCTGGGTTTCAAATCAGTGATCTCAGCATTCCAGGTCTTAAACCTTTGGTGACGCCTTCTTTGCTAACAAACATTGTGGAATCCATATATAAAGCCATTTTCTTTGACTGTGTTTAATAATTTTTCCCGTTGTTCTCCTTTAGGACCTGATTGATGAGTGGATAGCCAAAGAGGCCAAGAGATCCAACTCCAATAAAACCATGGACCCCAGCTGTTTAAAATGGACCCCTCCCAAGGGCACATAAAGTGACCTGTTACTCTGAGCCAGCGAACCCCAGCAGTAGGAATCCGTACCCTAGGGATCTGTCTGTCATTTCTGTTACTCTTGTGATTGGCAAGTACAGTATCCTTTGGGAAGGCCATGCCCCTCAGGACTGTCCTGGCTCCGACCTTCATGTACACTGCACCCGCTGGTTCTGAGGAACTGTTGTTTCGGCCTCAGTGAGGTTGCCCGGATGGGATCTATATTAGACTTGAGTGCAGGTCCCTCGTAGCACTGACCCAAGGTATTCTGTTTGGTACTGTACCTGTCCAGTCACCGGTTCTTTCCTCATGTTCTCTAGCCCCATGAGGTTGTGTTGTGTCTTCTAAACTTTGTAATAGTGCTTCTTCACCTGGTCGCCAGACCTCCAAATATAGTTGCCACTGCCTGGATCGTTCCAATTATTCCTTCTATGTGTTTTTGGGACGGGCAGGGGAGAGGTAACACTTCGGAGTGTGTGTGCTGGGAGGGGTCCATTCCTTTGGGATTTCCTCTCACTTTAAATCTTTTTTCTCCATTTTTATGGGAAGACCTGTTTTGGTTAAAATCAGGCTGACCAGAGCCAAATAGTGTTGAAGCCCCACCCAGGGTAACAGCACATCACGTGTCCAAGTGAGATGGAGGTGGTGATTCTGTATTTTGTGTTGCATTCACCTGTGGGCAGTGGGCCATATCTTGGTGGAAGGGAATGAATACTTTTTGCCTCAGTGGAAAGTGCTCAGCAGTAAACTTTTTCTTCCCTCTTGACACCCTGCCCCTTTTTACGTTTGCAGGTGCCAAAATAACTTCCTGCTCTCCCTTTCATGCTACACGTTAACTGGTTCATCAACTGCAATCCTTTCCACCAGCACCTGTCCAATACAGCACACCTGTGCTGCCACAGAAGTTGCACTGTTTTTGTCTGAACGTCCTCGGAGAAGGAGAAACTGATTGAAGAGTATCTCAGGCCATGACTCAAAGAGGCAGAATAGCCACCCGCCATGGGCTGGCTTCTCAGCAGCGCCTCGCCCTCCCTCCAGGACTAAAGTGCTTCTGCCCTTCCCAGAGCTCCTCCATTTTCTTTTTGGGATTTGCCACCATCTCCCTATCCTCTGGTCTCCTGTTTTGGGTGATGTTTAAGTGAAGGAAGAGATGCTTCCTCTAATTTCTCTCTGGCCCATTATAACCTGCTATCTTGGGGCAGCTTTTGATGTATGACATGTCATCCTGCCCAACTCGGTCTCCTGCAACACTGCTGCTTCATGTGGAGCCCTCACCACAGTCCTGACTCTGGTCATTTGTGCCTTTCTCTTGTCATCTCTGTACACTACTTATACTCACTGTGGGTTGGGGGAGCTCATTTTAAGCATGTTCCGTGGCGGCTCCCTGCCAGTTTCAGTGTCACTGTTAAAATTTACCCAAAGCAGCTTCACTGGGGGTTTTCTTAAGAGGTAATGGCCTTTTACAGAAGCTAACCCTTCCCCACACGTGGTAGAATGTGCTGTTCTATATCTACTCAATAAAGCATGTTCTCTGCTCAAGTCTTTCACTCAGGGGCTCGTTTATTATGAAAATGGTACAGCTGGCCAGCTGCTAACGAATGGGAAGTACACCGGGGTCTGCTTTCCCTAGCAGTCGGCTATTTGTTGAGGGATGTGGTTTGGGGCTGTGAAATTTTTTTTTTTCTGATGCAGGCTATCTGTAGAGGGTGTGCTTACTCTGAACTTGTCTAGGTGGTGGAATAAATTCCCTCTGCTTCACTTTGGTCCCAACTAATAGGCATGCCTAGCAAGCACTAGTTAGTAGTATTCATTCTTCCATTCATTTTCTTCTGAATTCAAGGGCAAAGGAACCAGCAGGAAATTAGGATAGGTGGGATACAAGGATACAGGACAGTGGGAACAGGTATCCCTTCTCACCTCCAGGCTCATTAGGCAACAGTGAACTGGACCACTTCTAATAACTGACGCAGGTTGCATGGTTTTTCTGGACGGAGCTCTATTTTCCTGTAGCATTTACCCAGTGCAGGAAGAGGGAGGTCAGGCACTTACCTCTATGAGGGAAAAAAGGAGAGTAGAAATTGTGTTTGCCGGGGTGGATTTGCTCACCATAGCCAGTAGTGGTGAGCCTAACCCTGCCGGTGAACTAGGTGTCCTTTGCAATGTTTAGAGTCCTGTATGTCAGTGGTCCCCAACCCCCAGGCCATGGACCGGTACTGGTCCGCAGAGAAAATAAGTAACTTACATTATTTCCATTTTATTTATATTTAAGTCTGAATGATGTTTTATTTTTAAAAAATGACCAGATTCCCTCTGTTACATCTGTCTAAGACTTTTTTTTTTTTTGTATTTTTCTGAAGTTGGAAACGGAGGCAGTCCTGCATGCGCCCCACTGGGATCCACCCGGCACGCCCACCAGGGGGCGATGCTCTACCCATCTGGGGCGTCCCTCTGTTGCAACCAGAGCCACTCTAGCGCCTGGGGCAGAGACCAAGGAGCCATGCCCAGCGCCCGGGCCATCTTTGCTCCAATGGAGCCTGGGCTGCAGCTGCGGGAGGGGAAGAGATAGAGAGGAAGGAGAGGGGGAGGGGTGGAGAAGCAGATGGGTGCCTCCTGTGTGCCCTGGCTGGGAATCGAACCGGGACTTCCGCACGCCAGGCCAACGCTCTACCACTGAGCCAACCGGCCAGGGCCAAGACTCTTGATGTTTGTCTCAGTCACGTGATACATTTATCTGTCCCACCCTAAAGGCCGGTCCGTGAAAATATTTTCTGACATTAAACCAGTCTGTGGCCCCAAAAAGGTTTGGGACCACTGCTGTATGTCACTTAGGAGGGGTGGGGGATGGCATGAGAGAAGCTTAAGGTAATATAAAAAGACCTTTAACATTTATCGTAGGAAGATGTGTGCCCAAATCTCCCTGTTCTAGATCATTTGCATCAAAGAGGAATTATGCTCTCACATTTGGGAAAAAATAAGACCATGAGAATGGAATGTTGAGAGGTCAGGGCACTTGAAGTTTTGTGCATAGTCCAGGTCAGGGGGAGTCAACCTTTTTACACCTACCGCCACTTTTGTATCTCTGTTAGTAGTAAAATTTTCTAACCGCCCACCAGTTCCACAGTAATGGTGATTTATAAAGTAGGGAAGTAACTTTATAAAATTTATAAAGCAGAGTTACAGCAAGTTAAAGCATATAATAATAATTACTTACCAAGTACTTTATGTCGGATTTTCGCTAAGTTTGGCAGAATAAATCTTTATAAAACAACTTACTATAGTTAAATCTATCTTTTTATTTATACTTTGGTTGCTCTGCTACCACTCACCATGAAAGCTGGAACGCCCACTAGTGGGTGGTAGGGACCAGGTTGACTACCACTGGTCCAGGTCCCTAACTTTTTTTTGTGTGTGAGAGTGACAGGGACAGACAGGAAGGGAGAGACATAAGAAGCATTCGTTCTTTTTTTTTTTTTTTTTTTTTTTTACAGAGACAGAGGAATAGACAGGGACAGACAGACAGGAACGGAGTGATGAGAAGCATCAATCATTAGTTTTTCGTTGCTTATTATGACACCTTGGTGGTTCATTGATTGCTTTCTCATATGTGCCTTGACCGTGGGCCTTCAGCAGACTGAGTAACCCCTTGTTGGAGCCAGCGACCTTGGGTCCAAGCTGGTGAGCTTTTGCTCAAACCAGATGAGCCTGTGCTCAAGCTGGCGACCTCAGGGTCTCGAACCTGGGTCCTTGGAATCCCAGTCTGTCGCTCTATCCACTGCGCCACCGCTTGGTCAGGCAAGAGAAGCATTAGTTCTTTGTTGCAGCTCCTTAGTTGTTTATTGATTGCTTTCTCATATGTACCTTGACCAGGGTGGGGATGGGTGGCGGTAGAGTGAGTGGCTCCTTGTTCAAGCCAGCGACCATGGGGTCATGTCTATGATCCCATGCTCAAGCCAGTGACTTTAGGGTTTCAAACCTGGGTCCTCTGTGTCCCAGGTCGCTGTGTTATCCACTACACCACCACCTGGTCAGGCTGTTTTTTTTTTATTTTTTTAGGCTTTATTCATTTTAGGGGTGGGGAGCAGGAAGTATCAACTCCCATATGTGCCTTGGCTGGGCAAACCTAGGGTTTTGAACTAGTGACCTGACTGTTCCAGTTTGGTGCTTTATCCACTGCGCCACCACGGGTCAGGCCAGGTCAGGTCCCCAACTTCTGATTGCCACCCTTCTTTCTTCACCTAAAAATGCAGTAAGTTCACAATACCATTAATAGATTCTGCAACTTCAAGGACATGATGTTTAACCAAAGCAATTGTACCATAGGCTAGTTGATATAAACTATTAACGAGAGTTAAGTTCCTGCAACATCTCATCAGCGTAAAATAAAATGACATTGAACGAGACTATTATTCGAGGACCTGCTGTAAAAAGAAGATTTCTCTGGTTTAAGGCAGGTGTAATGGAGTAAACTTTCAATAAGACTCTTATACCTTCTGTCCCTTCTGTTAGCTGCAGAGAGCTGCTCAGTTGCTCAGGCTCCGTTAGACGAGCAAGTGCAGCTCTTCCCGGATCCAATCCTGAAACCCCCTGACTGGAAGCGCTCGACATCTGGGGGAGGAAGGGAGCTGTAGCGCGTGCTGGCTGCTTTCTGTAGGCTTGGCACGGCACGTGCCTCTGACCCTCACGTTAGCCCCGTGCAGTAGACATTCACCCTGGTTTTGCAGAAGGAAACGAACCCAAGGTGACAACACAGCGACAAAGCCAGAAATATTTCGGTCTAACTTGGGAACCCACACCCTCCTCTATCATTTGCTTTCTCTGCTTTCTTGATCCTTGGATCATCAATCATCTTCTGGTTAGATTTCCTGGCTTGAGCCACAGGCTCCCATGCTTCTAGTGGCTTCCACTGCAAGAAAAATAGTAAAACTGGTAAAAACTTTCAGAAGAACTGAATTTAGTTGATTCTATTGGCAGCAGTCAGGGGCCACAGACCTTGAACCAGGAAGTGAATGCTGCGCCTGTTCTGGCCCTGCCTCTGACTGAGGGATCAAGTGTTTAGTAAGCACTGTTCCTTTACTTAACACGGTTTCTCTGGTCCTCACCGCAACCCCACTGTGAGGGGGCGTTCCATCCCTTCACATGAGAAAACCTGAGGCTCAGAGGTCTTGCTGCTGAGACAGGAACAGAACCAGAGCCCTGCTTCTCTGGTACCGAGTTCCACACTTGACAGCGCCACTGTGAATCATCTGATGGCTCTGCCCGTTCTCCCATTTCTCACCAGGGAACGATGAGTCATGTTAAGTGACTTTTTGCAATATGGTGTGCCCTTCATATAGCAAGATGATGCTTTTGACTTGTCCTCAGCTTTGGTTTGTCCCTGTAGTTCTGGGCAGGTTGCCTAGCTGGGGTTAGGGATGTCCTGAAGTAGAGTTCATGGAAGCCAGTTCAGATCAAGGTTGAGATGACGAATGGAAAGCCAGCATGGAGAAACACCGCAGCCTGCTTACAGTACACATTCCTTCTCGAACAGGAGACAAACGAGAAGTGGCTTTGGATTATGTATTAGTGACCAGGGTAGTCCTAAACATGCCTGCCTACCTCTGATGAGCCTGAGGACATCAAAGGAACTTGGTTTATGAGAGGTGCTAAGACAAGCAGCACAGGTCAGCAGTGATCCTTGCTTTTGAAAATCTTTAAGTATTGGGTCTTTTTAATGAAAAAGTAATGAAAATCTGCTCACATTTGTGTATATTTGAAAAATCGAGCCCTTGAAGTTCATTCCTGGGCTGGCATTAAGAAATAAGGTACTTGCCTGACCAGGCGGTGGCACAGTGGATAGAGCGATGGACTGGGATGCAGAGGACCCAGGTTCGAGACCCCGAGGTCACCAACTTGAGCACGGGCTCATCTGGTTTGAGCAAAAAGCCCATCAGCTTGAGCCCAAGGTCGCTGGCTCAAGCAAGGGGTTACTCGGTCTGCTGAAGGCCTGCGGTCAAGGCACATATGAGAAAACAATCAATGAACAGCTAAGGTGTTGCAACGCGCAATGAAAACTAATGATTGATACTTCTCATCTCTCTCCGTTCCTGTCTGTCTGTCCCTGTCTATCCCTCTCTCTGACTCTGTAAAAAAAAAAAAAAGAAGGTACGCTGGTTTGAGAAAGCAGGAATCCTGCTTCCTGCAGCCTTCACTCACCACAAGGCCCGTTCTCGGTGTGGGCAGCTCAGGCACCCTCCCTGAAGTGAGGGAAAATGGCAACTAGGGCGAGGCCTGGGTCCCTGGCTCCATTAGTTACCTTACGGCCTCACTGCACATGTGCACAAAATGCTGTACAGGGTTTTGTTGTTGTTGTTGTTATGTTTTTTGCTTGTTAATGAGAAGAAAGTAAAAACTAAATGTGTGTTAGAGGAATTCCAGAATTTTAGAAACTACCTTTAGCTATGCATTGGGATCATGGAATTACAGAATCGAATCTCCTCTGGTTTACCCCAGCACTGTTTGCTACAAACATGTATGACAGCCCCTTCAGACTCTCCTACTGTTGGGGGCAGTATAATTGCCCACTTCCTTTGTGGTATCTTCAACAAAATGCCAATGCGTGTTGCTAAGGTGGAAACAAAGGACTGCCCGGTGATGAATAATGTCCCTGGAGCTGAAACATGAGTTTGTCCCCTCTGTCTTGTGCAATACCTGTAGGTGCAGGTCATGCTGCCACTGTGGTGGGGTTTGGGGGTTTATTTGTGCCCAAGAGAGGAGAAAATAACCCGTGCGGTTGCACAACTGGCTCCCTCGCTCCTCTCAGATGTTCTGTGTGAGATGTAAACACCTTTATTCTCGACAAGTCCTGTTCGTTCCAGGAAGTCGGTCTCAACTGGGTATTTGTTTGTGGGAATACCTTGCCTTGTACAATATTTATTGCAAAGTTATTAAAAACCTACACTTAATCTTACAAAAAAGGTGTGGTACGCCATCTCCAGAGAGGGCCACCAGCAGTCTGTCCCTTCTCTGGTGGGTGTACTGCTCCTTGCAATGAGAGATCAATGTTTCCTTCTCGAGTGTGGACAGGACTTTTGACTAATTGAATGTGGCAGAAGCAATATTCTGGCAGCTTCCACTTTTGCTCATGGAAATCAGCTGACATGTTTCCAAACCAGAATCTTGAGCTGGACTGAGTATTTTTTGTGAGGGACCAGCTAAGAGACACCATGTGTAGGAGAGCCAATACACTGCCGGCAGTAGCACCGACAATCCAAATGCCACTCTCCCCCGGCCGAGTACAGCCTCCAGAGTGCTCCTGCTGATGTTACACGAAGCCAAAGAAACATCCATCTGGGTCCTGCCAGCCTACACACTTGTGAGAAACTATTGTAAGCCATTGTTTTAGGGTGGTTGGATAACAGCAATGGGTAAATGAAAGAAGAGGACTAAGTGGCCAAATTAACACTAAAGGGCTGCTATTCTGTTTGGTCTTGTAGGTTCCATTAACCACTTGCCTGTGGTTGGAAGCCAGATGTGCCCAGAAAAGGGACATCGCCTTGTGTTAACTGCAGAGGACACTACTCAGATTCCATAAAGTGGCCGTCAGCCACTTCAACCCATTTGGTCATTCAGCATATCTCAGTTTGTCAGTCACATTGCTTCTGAGCTCTCTGCCCAGCCTTAGAATTCTTGGCTACCTCCTTACGCGAGTGGAGCAGGAAAAGCGACTATCCTCCTATGGAGACGTGGCTCATCACTTTCCTGCTCAAGAATTGACATGACTTCCCATCGCTCACTGGGTTAAACTCACGTTCTGTGTGGGGAACAGTCTGAGAGGGGTCTGGCAGTAAGATGGAAGCAAGGAGGTCTGTTGGGAGGCTGCTGTCAGGATTAAGGATGGCTCATACTAATGCCGGTAGTGGAGGTGGCAGGAAGATGAGCTCGAGGTAGATTTTGGCAGAACCAACAACCAGGGGATGTGTTAAATGTGGGGAGTGAGGCGGTAACTCCCAGGTTTCTAGGAGTGCGTTTGTAGAGATGCCAACGGCAAGAGGAGCTTTGAGGCAGCAGGTCAAGAGTTAAGTGGATATGTTTGAGAACGAAGGGACCTGTGTTCCACAGTCAGTAGCTGCTGTTCCTTATTTCGGTTACTTGTATTAAATTTGGCTCCTTCATGTTTCTCTACTACCGTCAGACTCCCTGAGGACAGGAAGTGCAAGTCCTTTGTCAGAACGATTTTAGATGCCAGGCACTATTGTTGGCACCGAGGTAAAGACAAGGAAGATGTGTTTCATGTAAAATGCTATAACGGAAGAATGCAAAATGCTTTGGGAACTTCCCTCCTGAGGAGGGAGCCAATATGTAGTTCCTGGACGCAGGAAGCTTTACGGAGACGTTGACCTCTGGGCAAGCATTCACCGGACTGGGGAGAGAATAGCAGGTGCAGAAAGCAGAAGCTTAGCGAACACAGTGGGTGTGAGAAAGATGACTGGAGAGCAGGGCGTGGCCTCTGCACCGAGCGGGTTCATCCCAACCGCAGTTCTTTAAGGGCAAATTGTAGTCTCAGATTTCATACTCCCAGTCCCGTCTGGATTTCTAGTGAAGTGCTGGCACATAGAGGAAGCTCGCTAAATATTTCCTAAACACCCTAAACTTCAAACACAAGCATAAAATCTTTAACCGTCTTTGCCAGTCCTCCAGGTTGGATTGTTAGTGAGTCACCTCTTGGGACTGACCAGAGCGTGGGGCAGGGTGAGGGGAGAGAACGGCGGGGATGCCTGGTGGTCGGCAGGTCAGCAGTAGACAGAATGAGAAGCTCGGTGACCAGGAAACTCTACAGTTGTGTTGGGAGCAGGTTTGTGCTGTTCCCACTCCTGTATTTCTCACTGGACATGGGTAAAGTGTGAGCATCTCTAGAGAAAAGAAGCCTGAGATTTATTCAGAGCTTACGATGAACAGTCTTAAGACAGATTGTTTCCTTACGGATTGAAGAGAAGGATCCTGCTGGTTGTGCTGGCATCATTTGGCTCCTTAAATGGCCTGGGCTTGTCTAAAATCCTTGGTACCGGGTGAAAGGCCTGCCCTCTCCACCAATGCCTCCTTCTTTCCCATCTTGCCATCCTTTTAAACAGCTTAGTGCCACACCCTCTCCCCCCAAGATTCAGGTCCCCTAAAACACTTATAACCCAATTCCTTCTTTTTAGAGAGAGACACAGAGTTATATAGCTTAGTGAATTAATGAACCTCCTTTACTGCTAACCCCCCAAAGCTCCCGACAACTTGATGGTCAGTACCTAAGTTTGCCCTCTTGGGTTTTATTCTGGTTGATGTGCCCCTTTCTAAGCATCCTGGGGTCCTCTGTGTCTCACCTGCCTACCAACCACCGGGGCAGGGACAATGGTCTTCCCATCAGGCTGGGATCTCCCTGAGGGTGGAAAGTGTTTCATTCCTCTAGAGCTCTTTTGAGTCCTCAGGGACGACTGATTTCCTGTGTCCTGACAGCAAAGCAGTTACTTATACAAGAAAATTGATGAAGGGCTTGGGAGTTCAGAAGACACATGGATTTGGGTCCTTGAGATCATGACAGTGGGTAGGGAGGGATGTCTGCATTCAGGCTGGGGCTGTCGTCCTTACCTGTGTTGCAGACCTGTTTGCCCACCCAAGGGTAGGGAGCAGGGCTGTTTAGTATTGCCCTTTACAATTCTGGAAAGGGCCTTCTGGCCTGCTGATGTGACAAGGGGCTAGGCAGGACGCAGAGTCCGGCTGTTCCTGCCCTCTGCCCAGTACTGGAGAAGAAGCCATGTGTTCATTCATTTATTGAGCCTCTACTATGTTCTGGGCACAGGAGATTAATAAGGGGTGAGAGTCAATCCGGCCATGCCGTGAAATAAGAGCTCCGAGTGCTGAGGGGGGACACAGTTGCTCCAGATTGGGGTTGTGACACTGCACATTTATGCACCACCGACCGCTGCTTGAGACCGCAGGTCCTGGAAGGAACCCCGCTGAGTTCATTGCGAGCCTGCGGGGACATGGCAGTGTTGAGCACAGGACACACACAGTGGGGGAGACTTGGTCCGGCTGACTGGTCAGCTGTAAGCCCTGGGTGTGGGGAAGGGGTTTCATCCTCTGGGCAGCACGTGGTGGGGGCTCTCACTCTGACCCGTGGTCCTCATCCTCCGCCTGGGAAGGGACAGTGGTTAGGGGAGTCTTGCTCCTCTACCCTTAGAGGACTTCCCTAGTCACTCCGCTCCAGACCCCCCATTTCCCTAACTCATGTTTCTCCAGATGTAGGTATCTAGGGTGATCAAATTACAGGCTCGTCTGCCCTATTTTCCTCTGCTCAGCCAGAGCATGCACAAAGCCAACCCTCAGTTATCCTATCTAAAGGAAGAGAAGTGCTAATCCAGTATTAAAATCCCAAAGGCCTTCCTGGGGACGTGAAAAGTGCCTTGGACAAGGAAAAGGAGACACAGCTTTTAGTCCTGGCTCTGTCATCAGTTCACTGTGTGTCTTTGGGCAAGTTGCTTTCCGTTCCTGAAAAGTGACTTAATGTTCCTGCCCACACTGGGCATGAGGGACATTCATTTCCATTTCAGTATTGGGGTGATTTCCATGGCACTTCGAATGGAATGGCTTAACCACTTAGGAAAAACAAAACATCTCAAGGAGAAATAGAGGACTTCCCCATCTTTATTCCGAAAAGCCTGTGTTGGAAGGAGTAGGTGCTCTGTTAGGAAAGTGGGAGAGGGGACCAGAAGTCTGCCGCTCCTGGGGCAGAGGCCAGGCACTACCGAAGGCTTGCTGGAGCTCAGGATCTCTGACCCGCTGGGGCACCCCCGCCCCTCAGCTTGTGATGGCTAGTTGAGCTCTTGATCTTTCCCTGAGACTGAGTCACTTGTCTCCTTTCATGCTTTTTCATTTACTGAGACCTACATAGCCTTGGACCTATTGGGGTGTGGTGTTAGTTGATAACTGCTTAGAGTGTTACCCTTCCCAGGGTGATTTACACTTCTGTACAATTGGTTTCTTTGTTTTTCTTACATTTTTGTTGCGACACCTTAGTTGTTCATTGATTGCTTTCTCATATGTGCCTTGACCACGGGCCTTCAGCAGACTGAGTAACCCCTTGCTCGAGCCAGCGACCCTGGGTCCAAGTTGGTGAGCTTTTGCTCAAACCAGACGAGCCCGCGCTCAAGCTGGCGACCTCAGGGTCTCGAGCCTGAGTCCTCCGCATCCCAGTCTGACGCTCTATCCACTGTGCCACCACCTGGTCAGGCTACAATTGTTGAAGACAGAAAACATCTTAAGACTAAAGGCATGGGCCCTGGCCGGTTGGGTCAGTGGTAGAGCGTCGGCCTGGCATGTGGAAGTCCCGGGTTCGATTCCTGGCCAGGGCACACAGGAGAAGCGCCCATCTGCTTCTCCACCCCTCCCCCTCTCCTTCCTCTCTGTCTCTCTCTTCCCCTCCCGCAGCCAAGGCTCCATTGGAGCAAAGATGGCCCCGGCACTGGGGATGACTCCATGGTCTCTGCCTCAGGCACTAGAGTGGCTCTGGTCGCAACAGAGTTACGCCCCAGATGGGCAAAGCATCGCCCCCTGGTGGGCATGCTGGGTAGATCCTGGTCGGGAGCATGTGGGAGTCTGTCTGACTGCCTCCCGTTTCCAGCTTCAGAAAAATACAAAAAACAAACAAACAAAAAAAAAACAACTAAAGGCATGCCTGACCTATGGCAGTGGATAAAGCGTTGACCTGGAACACTGAGGTCGCAGGTTTGAAACCATGGGCTTGCCTGGTCAAGGCACATGCGAGAAGCAACCACTACTAGTCAAGTCAATGCTTCCCGCTCCCCCTCCTCTTTCTCTCTCCTCTCTCTCTTAAGAAAAAAAAAAAATCAATAAATAAAATATTTAAAAAAAAAGACTAGGCCTGACCATTGGTGGCGCAGTGGGTAAAAGTGTCGACCTGGAACGCTGAGGTCACCAGTTCGAATCCCTGGGCTTGCCTGGTCAAAGCACATGTGGGAGTTGATGCTTTCTGCTCCTCCCTCTGTCTCCTCTCTCTAAAAAAATGAATAAATAAAATCTAAAAAAAAAACCACCTCTAAAAAAAGACTAACAGCAAAACTTTCTAATGATAAACAATTAGTGAGGGAACAAGAGGGACGCTACAGGATCTGGGAAACCACATCATTCTCTGTGGCCTTAGCTGGCCCTGACAGAGGGGGACAGAGTGAACCTGGGTGTGTGGAGGGTGGAGAGAGTGCGGCTTCCAGGCTATGTCTGTTTCAGGCCTGGATCATCAAAGGGATCACCTCCCTGTACCTCAATTGCTCTCTTCTGCGGGGGTCTCTGCCTAATGGCTTGTGGGGAGTCTATTCTGTCTGTCCAGCTGTGTGGGCCCCACCATGGAGACTGACAGAAAAGTGTCTGGTTAACTTCCTCAGGATGCCCTGGCAATCCACTAGAGACTCTCACCTACCTTCAGTAGATGGTCCTGTCCTGCCTGGGAGGTCCTGGACCATCTGTCCTCGCCGATGCCCTGGTAATGGAGAGAGGAGAGAGAAGAAAGAGGGGAAAGTGCAGCAGAGGAAGGCTGTCTTGGGACACAAGGGCAGGGGCGGGAACTCATAAATGGAGTCATTTTTCAATCACTCTAGGAGTTGAGGAAAAACCATGGATTGGTTCATATTTTCACTGATTCATTCATTGATTCCTTCTTCTTTCTTCTCCATTCTCCCTCTCTTCTGCCCTTTCTTCCACAAACACCTAGTGGGGACCTTTTATAGAAACTGGTGGGTGTTGTGGATACAGAGGAGATGGCTGATCCGCTACCTGACTGTGGGAGGGTTCCCACTCTAGGGACCCCAGCTGTGTCACCCAGCAGGACAGTGTGGTGTGCCAAGGACAGCATCATGCCCAGGCCCTGGAGACAAGCTCCATATCGGCAGGGAAGGTGGTCAGGGAAGGAGAGATGGGCTAGGAGTCAAGTCAACGAAGGTAGCCCTGGGGATGTGCTGAGTCCTTAGGGCATTGCCCGTGATCCTGAGAGCTCTAAGGGTGAGGGGTGGTCGGGGGAGGGTGGGTCAAGGTTGGTTGGGTTTTTTTTGGTTTTGTTTTTCCCTTTTCACCAAGGGGTTTTTGGCAGGGCACTGGCTGCTCAGATTTGCACTTTTAAGATCCTCGAAGGCGCAAGATAGGAAATGAATTAATTAGTTAATAAATTTTCCTGGGCTTTAGGTAAAAATTACCCAAGGTAGTTTTGAATCTTTGGAAGAACTGAAACCATCTCATTTTTTCCTATCCCTACACCTGCTCTCTAGGCATGCACAGACCACCCCTCTGAGGAAGCGGCCAGGAAGCCGAGCATGTGGCCAAACCTCGCTGGCCCCACCCTTGGCAATGCTGGCCTGGCGTGTGTGGCCAGAGCTCCTCCCCCCACCTTTCTCACTTGTTAGAGGTCAGGACAACTCGACCCTCCCCAGGGAGCATGCTGAGGGAGCCGTCTGGACAACACTTACCCATTTTTCTCTCTGGCTGGATAGGGGGTATTCCTGGGGGACAGAGAAGAAGGAATGAGGGCTGTACCACTTCCATGGGGGCTGGGTGAGGGAGGAGGGTTCATGGCTCTTTGGGGCTCAATGCCCCTACCCTGTGTGCCAGGTCTTTTTTTTTAAAAAAGATTTTATTTATTCATTTTAGAGAGGAGGAGGGAAGAACAGGAAACATCAACTCCCATATGTGCCTTGACCAGGCAAGCCCAGGTCGACGCTTTATCCACTGCGCCACCGCAGGTCAGGCAGGGTTTTGTTGTTTGTTTTTTTAAAGATTTTATTTATCGATTTTAGAGAGAGAGGAGAAAGAGGAAGGTGGGGATAGGAGCGGGAAGCATCAACTCATAGTTGCTTCTCTTGTGTGCCTTGACCGGGCAAGCCCAGGTCTTCAAACGGGCAACCTCAGCATTCTAGGTCAACACTTGACTCACTGCGCCGCCACAGGTCAGGCTGTGCGCCAGGGTTTACTGGCCTAATGAACACTCTCCAAAGTGCCCAGGTTTGGATGATAATTATATGGACACTGTACCCACCTCATCGCATGAGCGACCCCTACTGGCCTGGAGTAAGGAACTCAGTCCTGGGTTTTAAGCTAGGAATCCTGCTTGGGGTAACAACCCACTCAGAATCACTCCTCCAATGGGCACCCGCCTACCTTTGTCACTCACCTCCCATCAGAATCACTCCTCCAATGGGCACCCGCCTGCCTTTGTCACTCACCTCCCATCAGAATCACTCCTCCAATGGGCACCCGCCTACCTTTGTCACTCACCTCCCACCTTCTTCCCCATCAGACCAAAGAACTGCCTCGCTTGGCCCCTCTTTGCCTCCTGAAACTGGAGCTGAGTGCTGGGGACAACAGTGTCCTGAAAAAGCAGAGAGTGTTAGAGTTGGAGGTGAGGAGACAGGGAGGGCAGCCGGAGCAGTGACCGTGTCAATAACACTTGCTCTGTGCTGGCACTGGGCCCCTTTGCATATTTTACACAACACCGTGCCCTACCAATAATTAATGGCCAACATTTCACCCACTATGTTCTGGGTTCTGTTCTAAGCACTTTAACACATTAATTCCATTTAATCCTCACCAAAATCCTGTGAAGTAAGTACTATTAAGTATAAAATGGTGACCCTTTTTTTTTTTTTTTTTTTCACAGAGACAGAAAGAGAGTCAGAGAGAGGGATAGACAGGGACAGACAGACAGGAACAGAGAGAGATGAGAAGCATCAATCATTAATTTTTTGTTGCAAGACCTTAGTTATTCATTGATTGCTTTCTCATATGTGCCTTGACCAGGGGCCTTCAGCAGACTGAGTGGCCCCTTGTTCAAGCCAGCGACCTTGGGTCCAAGCTGAGCTTTGCTCAAACCAGATGAGCCCGCGCTCAAGCTGGCAACCTCGGGGTCTCGAACCTGGGTCCTCCGCATTGCAGTCCAACGCTCTATCCACTGCGCCACTGCCTGGTCAGGCTGGTGACCCATTTTAAATTATTTTTTATTTATTTATTTATTTTAGAGGAGAGAGAGAGAGAGAGAGAGAGAGAGAGAAGGGGGGAGGAGCAGGAAGCTTCAACTCCCATATGTGCCTTCACCAGACAGGCCCAGGGTTTTGAACCGGCGACCTCAGCATTTCCAGGTCGAGGCTTTATCCACTGCGCCACCACAGGTCAGGCTGGTGACCCATTTTATAGATGAAAGCGCCAAGGCACAGAGAGATGAAATAGTTTGTCCAAGATCACCAGCTTGGAAATGAGAAATGGCGCAAGAACTTGAAGCCAAATCATCTGCCTCAGAGGCTCCAAGACAATAGTCATAATTTCATTTACTCTTTACAACCTCCCTATGAAGCAGGGACTGTGATTTATTCCCATTCTCTAGATGGGGAAACTGAGGGTTATGGAGGTTAAGTGATTTGCCCAAGATCACATAGGAATTGGTAGAGCCAGGATTTAAACTCAGGTGAAGTCTGGCTCCAGAGCCCGGGTTCTGCTCCATCTTGGGAAATGTCTCCCACATAGACCAAGGGGGGACAGCCGATGACCTCAAGGCGGGCGCCCAGTAGGCAAGGTGAGACTGCTTCCTCTTCCAACCCCACTCTGGTCTCCTCTCTTCCCCAGGCATTCTACCATTGTCCCAGATTTACCCTGCCCTAAAGCCTGGGCCTATCAGTACCATGACATGTGGCTTGGGGTGGAGGTCACTACTCTGGGCAAACACCTTTTTATTCTTGAGTTAATGTGGTGAAAGTTCTGGACCACAGAACTGAAAGGGCTGTGGATTAATGTTTTCATTCCTCTGTTAGCCTTGGCCAAAATTCTCTCCCTCTCTAGCTCTTCCTAAGAGGGGGAGAGTATCAGTGGGTGACATTCATTAGACCAGGGGTCCCCAAACTACGGCCCGCGGGCCACATGCGGCCCCCTGAGGCCATTTATCCGGCCCCCCGCTGCACTTCCAGAAGGGGCACCTCTTTCATTGGTGGTCAGTGAGAGGAGCATAGTTCCCACTGAAATACTGGTCAGTTGGTTGATTTAAATGTACTTGTTCTTTATTTTAAATATTGTATTTGTTCCTGTTTTGTTTTTTTTTTTACTTTAAAATAAGATCTGTGCAGTGTGCATAGGGATTTGTTCATAGTTTTTTTTATAGTCTGGCCCTCCAATGGTCTGAGGGACAGTGAACTGGCCCCCTGTGTAAAAAGTTTGGGGACCCCTGCATTAGACCTTCCCACCTCTGCATGCCCAGTGTCTGAAACAGCACCTGGTAGACTCCGAAGCCCAGCACGTGTGCGATGCAGAACACTCCCCTTTCCCTGACAGTCTGGGGAGAGGGCAGAGTATGGGGCCTCCTTTGTCAGGAAGGCTGAATACAGGCAAACAAAGTGATGAAGCCACTGGCCAAGAGCCTGGGACCTGGGTGGGATCAGGGCTTCCCCTTCCTTCCCCAGTACCCCCGGGGAAGTGTTGGGCCCTCAGGAACCAGCAGGGACCTAGCTAGGGTGCAGAGGAAGCCCCTGAGCCTCTCATAGCTCATTTTGTCCCAACCTTCAGGAGTAGGAGTGGATTTTTTTCTTAGACTTGGACTAATTCAGTCACTTCCAATCTGTCTCCACCCCAGGACATCAGTGGCTGGGGCAGCTGTCTCAGGCTGGAGTCGCCTAGCCTGGCCAGAAACCGGAAAAGTCTCTTTGGAGATTTGGACCCATTTCTAAAAACCTCATGAAAACCACTTTGCCTTGGTAAAAGGCAGCTGTCAAATGCATGGGAGCTGGGGAGAATGTCTATTTATAAATTAAATAAGACTCATCTTTCTCTTACCTACTGGGTTTCGGGGGAGGGGATCTTAGAGACATCCTTCCCTTTCACTGGGGAAGGACTTCTGTCCCCCTCAAATCCCCCTCCTCATCCATTTAACCAAAATCACTCTCTCTAAGGATAACTGCGGGCAGGGGCACGCAGAGAGCTAGGGAGGTGATCGTATAGTCCCTGACAGTGCCTCCATTCCTTTTGTGACCTCACTCATGTTAATGGTCCTGTGTTCTAAGCCCGGTGCCTCGGGCAGCAGGATGAGACCAGCTGAACGAGGGTAGAGGAGAATGAGCAGTAGACCAGCTGCAGGGTGAGGTGCTTGCGGGTAGAAAGCCCACTAGTTGAAGCTGATGTTTCCCCTGTGGCTGCATAGAGAGCTCCCGTCACACTAGTCTGCCCCGTGCCGGGGTCAGGCCTCCTGATGTTTGGCACAGACTCCATAATTCCCCCTCCCTCAATTTTACAGGTGAAGGAGCTGATGTCTGGAGAGCAGCAGTGACCTTCCCAAGGTCACACACATTTAGTGGAGAAGCTGAGACTTGAACCCAGGCCTCCCCATTCTGTTATCTTCTCAACTGCACACTTCCATGTTCAGACAAACTAGGGAGCCAACCCACCATGAATGGCGGTTCCTTCGCTGGCTGTTCCTGTGGCCCCAGTGTCCTCACCATCCTGGGCCTGGGAGGAGCCAGGTTGGCCTTGCCCCACGGTCCGCCCACTGGAAGCCTTCCCTGAGCCCTGGTCCTGCTGTCTCTGGTCTGTTGGTCTCTCTCCCCTAGCTGAGTGGAAGCTCCCCAAGGCCAGGGTCTCTGTCTCCCGTACCAGATGGGGGTAGGACGCAGGTGCGAGGTCTCTAAACTCTAGATTTCTCCCCATTGACAGTACTCAAGTCAGTCTAGTAGAAGAGTGACAAAGCAGTACTCGTCGGGAAATGAGAATTTCTACACGTGAGACAAAACAGTGAGCCTGTCCCAAGTTGCTCCTTCGAAATTCTGGAAAATGTCCTCTGATGCCCAGATGTACAGAATCAGACCTTGGGCAAGGTATGCAGTTGCGCTTTCAAAGGTACATAGCCTTGAACAAACTGCTTGACCTTCCTGTGCCTAAGTCTCCTTATCTGTGAACTGATAGTTTCCCTGTAGAGTTGATATGGGAATTAAATGGGTTATTAATATTTATGAAGCATTTAGGACATTTATATGAAATCTTTCTCTCTCTGTCCTTTTCTCTCTCTCTCTTTCTCTCTGTGTCACTCCCCATAGGCATGTGTCCCTTTGGAGCCCAGTTGGGCCAGGGGCCATAGCCTTGAGGTTGCCTACACAGGGAGTCAGGCAGCCTGCCTCGCAGTGGACAGCCCACTCTCCTGGCAGCCGTGGAGGGGACCCTCCGCCCCCTCAACCATGCAGCATCCCTGTCTTTCCCCCAAATTACCTCCAGGGTCAGGGTTACCCAAGACCCTGCTTCAGCACCGCCAAGTGCCAGTTTCTTGTCACCTGCCACGGTGCATGCAGACAGCCCCATCAGGAGAAGCGGGGTGAAGCAGAACAGCATGGTGAGTGCTGCTCTGTGCTGAGACCCTCTGAGTGCCTCTCAGCCTGAAGATGTCACCTCCAGCAGGCCCAGTCCTCTCTCTGGCTCCTCTCCAGTAGGTGAGGAAAGCGCCACCTGTTCCTTGCCCTTCCAGCTACCCAGCTTCTTCCTTCAGCTTATCTGACCTCCCAGGGACATTTCTTGTGACTGCCCTCCTTCCCTGGCTGGAAAGGCCAATGATATCAGGACGCTCAGATGAGGGACCAGACCTCTTCCACCCACTGCTGCCACCCAAGTATCTGATTCCAGGGCTTAGCACTCTGATGCAACAGCGGCCTCACCTTTGGCTGCGTTCCCTCTGGTGGCAGGGGGACAATGGGGCAGTGTGTGGGACCTGGTGCTTCCAGCTTCCTGGCTGGAAGTCCCAAGGGCCCTTGTCATCTTGGAAGTG
Source organism: Saccopteryx bilineata (assembly GCF_036850765.1). Taxonomy (NCBI): domain Eukaryota; kingdom Metazoa; phylum Chordata; class Mammalia; order Chiroptera; family Emballonuridae; genus Saccopteryx; species Saccopteryx bilineata. The sequence goes on from NC_089491.1 coordinate 378,417,661, forward strand.
GGGAGGGGAACTATATAGCTCCTCCGTCCTGGTGCTCTGCTCCCCTGCAAGAGGCCTCTCCCCAGAACTTACAGTATTTCAGCTCTTGTCTCCCCTTCCATTCACTGAGTCCACTCGCTCTGCTCCCCTCCACCCAAACCCCTCCTGTGTGTGTAGAAAAACAGGCCTCGCCCTGAAAGAACTAACACAATGCTCAGGGAAAGAAGGCTCCTTGCGAGTGAGAATTGGGTTTTGCCAGAAAAATGGCTTTCTGCTCAAGTTGTCAGTGATAAACTACCTTCCCACTGTTGTCAAAATGATCTCTCTAAAGCCCCAACCTGGCCTGATTCTCCCTGCTGACAGTCTTCCAATGTCTCCCCATTGCCCCACAGCACAACGTTCAAGCGCCCCAATATGGTATTCAAGACTCTCTTCACTTAGTTCCACCCTGTCATCCATCCATCCATCCATCCATCCATCCATCCATCCATCCATCCATCCATCCATGTGAAACAGGGACTTGCGGTGAGAAAGACCTGAAGTCCAGTCCTAGCTGCACCACTAAATAGCTGTATGACCTTAGGCACGTTACTTAGCCTCTCCCAAACCTTAGCATCCTGGTCTGTGAAACGGGATTAACAATAGCACTTATTTCCAAAGTTGTTTGACGATGAAATGAGATAATGCATGTGAAGCACTTAGCACAGCGTTTGACTGTAAATATTTAATACCTGTTAATTATTACTACTGTTATAATTATTGACACTGGATAAAGCATTTGGCCACAGAAGATGAATAAGCCGCCCTCTCTGTCCTACACCTCACAGTCCAGGAGAAGAAACTCTGGTTGGCAGTTAAGCTATGTTCAGTTAGGGCTGGCATGGAGACCAGAACAAGGGAGGGGTAGGTCCCCTTCCAGTTTGCCCAGTCACCATTCCCTGCCCCGGACAGGCTGAGATTCCTCACCCCCATGCTTTGACCTTGGCTATTGCCTTTGCCTGGACCTCCCTTTCTACCTGGTGAACTCCCACCCATCCTTAAAGGTCCAGCTTAATGGTCACCTTCTCAGTAGAATTTTTGTCTCATTCCTAACTCCAGCCAGAATTATTTGGCCCCTTTCCTGGGCTTTCCCAAGCATCTCCACACTTATGTATATCTCTTGCAGCTCCACATAGGCTGTAGTAAAAACTTGTGCAGTTTGTGTCTTGCACAGATGTGGCTGCCGAGGGCGAGGATGGTGGTGAAGCCCAGCCCTTGCTCTGCTCACTGAGCTGCACAGCCTGGTGCTAGCCTGCAGACCCACGAAAGAAGGTGCTTTGCTCTATTTCTCCCAGAGGGGCCAGCTGGGCCGAGGACTGCCCTGCTAGTTTGCCATCTGGTCGTTGGTTATGTTATGAGCTCTCTGGTAGTGAGCTGTCGTACATGTACACTTGGCACACAGTAGGTCCTAAGAAACGTGCAGTCACTCTGAGTCCAGGCCACCGAAGGCAGAGATGAATAAGGGCAGCGTGGAGGTTAGAGGGAGGACAACCCCGCACATACCACCTCCACCCCCTGCAGGAATCTCTGGTGACTTCAGAATCCCTGCATTTGCTAAAATGCAGATTCCCTGGCCAGGCCATCCCTGGTCTGTGGGTCTGTCTCAACGTTCCAGGTGGCACTCAGCCTCCCATGAAACTTCCCAAAGGCAGGGTGCTTAATACCTCACTTTTTTTATTTTGTGTTTTCAACTGTTGTTAAGCTCTTCCTTACAGGGAACTGAATTTTGCTTTACATCCCCTTCATTTTACGGATATGGGAACTGAAGCAGGTGGGGTGTGCTCTAGGTTACACCGAGAGCTGGTGGCAGACTAGCATTCGGGACCCCCAGTCAGCTGCTTCCCACCTCCCACGGGGGCCTCTGCCCACAACAACAAGCAACACAGGGCTGAAGGCAGAGTGACAGAATGGACCTCTGCGCGGGGTGAAGGCTTTCCATTCTGCATGTCCAAATGGGGTGATCTTAGAACCTAAGGACTCTCTCTGAGCCTGTTTCTCTATCTGCAAAGATGGAGCAGCCCCTCTTTGGGTGGTGGTAAAGAGTTCATGAATTTTCACCCTGAAAGAGTTCAGCACAGGGCATAGTATGCACTCAATTAATCCTGGTTTCTGGGCCTGCCAGCACAGGAATCATCCTGCGTGGGGACAGGATGTGGTGGGTGCACAGCGGGTAGGTGGCAGGGGCCTCGGGGCAGAGGAGAGGGAGGCGGGAAGAAGGGAGAGAAAATCCCAAAGATCCGGAAGGACGGGAGGGACGCTGGGCCCAGGATGGAAACCGCGGCTATTTGCAGCATTGCCCTCGGGCTGCGGTCGGGCTGGCGCTCGCAGCCTTGGCATTGGAGCCTGCCGCCCCGCCCGGTGCCCTCGGCCACCCGGGCATGGCCCTGTCCGGCGTGCCCCGCCTCGCGGACCTGGCAGGGTGGCTTGGGGGCCGGCGCGACCCTCGGCTGTTTGCTGGCGGGGGCGGATCGGGGTGGTGCGACTCCGGGTGGGCTGGGCCTGGGGCGGGCGAGGTCCTTGCAGGCGGGGTGCGCCGGGACAGGCGCGGGCACGGAGGGCGGTCTGGCCGCGGGGTGGGTCGCGGCGGTGGCGGGGCGCCCCCAGGCGCCGGGTGGGCGCTCAGGATTGCTAAAGGCTGTGGTTTGGCTACCATTGAGTAGCCGAGAGGAGAAAGGGTACAGGAGGGAGGGATCTTTTTTAAAAAGCTGCGGGAGAATAGAGAAGAAAGGAACACGAGGAGCCGAGGGCGGGATGCGGGCAGGAAGCTGACGTTTCCTGAGCGCCTACTCTGCCCAAAGTAGGTGAGATGGCCGGTCCGTTTCCCGGGCCGGCGCAGGGTGGCTGCGCGCCCTAGAGGAGGCCATCGAACACTAAGAAGTGGCCGAATCGGAATGCGAACCTAATGTGCCTCCCACCCGGGGGCTTTTTCACCTTGACTGGCAAATGCAAACGGGAACGAGAGAGGCATGGCGGGGTCAGGATGCAGAAAGTGTGGGAGCTGGAAGGGGACGCAGGAGGAAGGGGGCCCCAGGAAGGGGTCGCTGCTGTTTTGTGGGACCCTTGAAGGGAGGGAGCAGCTGTCTGACCGACGGTCTGGGTCCTAGCATCCCCAGATGACGCCACAGGTGCCTGCTTCAGTCCTTCTGCGCCCTGTCAGCGCCCCCACGTGGAAGCTTCTCCTGAAGCTTGATCTCCCTCGTAGAACGCGGAGTTGGTGGATCCAGGCGGGGCAAGAGCTGGGTGGTGGCCTCGGTGGCTCGCCCCTTGGATAGAGGGGCAGGAGGGGCTGGGCCACCAGGAAGTGGGCTAGGAGGGTAGCCTCCTTGGGACGGGCAGGGCGGTCCTCCCTGGAGGGTGGTGACTAAAATTGGCCCCGAGAGAGTGATTGGCGCGTTAGTCTTCAGCGTGCGCTGAGACCCGTCCTGCTGCAACGGCTTAAGACCCCTGAAAAAGGCAACTGCATCCCCGATCTTTGAGGTTATATTCATGCATTTATTCAGTGATTCTCGATTTTATGGCGCATCTTACAACATGGGAGTTGCCCCAGCACAGGGATGAGACAGATAAGCAGTATAGTCATTTTAACACCGGGTGGAAAGTGCAGTGGCAGGGGGCATTTGGGGAGAAACAAAGAATCCTACACGTACCAACATTTGCAGTGTGGGTGCACTTCAGACACTTGTCCTGGACAGAACACTTTGAGTGTGGAAAAGTGGCTCTCTATTCCCAGAGCGCAGGTGGCGCTTACAGAGCTTTGCCCTCTGTGCGGGTAGGTTGTATGGGCAGATTTCTCTGCCTACATTCATGACAGATGATTGGGTCTGGCTTTTGGCATTTCTAACCCCTCAGTTATGCCTGGAGTATCTCTGGAAGGGTCTGAAGGTATCACCCAGTTTCATAAAAAAATTCTCTGTGTTCTAAGACTGATTCAAAACAGTCCCCAACCTTGCCTTTGTCATCAGGCACCTCCCCTGCCATCAGAGGACATCCTGACTGGGCACAGGGCCCTGGGAACTACTCATCGCGTCTCCCTTCTCAACCACCTTTCTCCATAGCGCCCTGGCACCCACCCACACACATCCTTTTTGTAGTTGGCCTCTATAAAGAAAGACGAAATGTGCACAGTTGGGGGATCTGTCCGTAAGAAGGATTTAAGTCAATTGAAGCGAAGCATAACAAAACAACTAAGAACAAGACTCTGGGTTCAAAATCTTTTTTTTTTTTTTTTCAGAGACAGAGAGAGAGTCAGGGAGAGGGATAGATAGAGACAGACAGACAGGAACAAAGAGAGATGAGAAGCATCAATCGTCAGTTTTTTGTTGCGACACCTTAGTTGTTCATTGATTGCTTTTTCATATGTGCCTTGACCGTGGGCCTTCAGCAGACCGAGTGACCCCTTGCCCAAGCCTTGGGTCCAAGCTGGTAAACTTTGCTCAAACCAGATAGCCTGTGCTCGAGCTGGCGACCTTGGGGTCTGAACCTGGGTCCTCCACATCCTAGTTCGATGCTCCACCCACTGCACCACCGCCTGGTCAGGCTCTGGGTTTAAATTCTTACCCCACCACTTACCATCTGTGTGACCTCAGACTTTCTGAACTTCACTTACCTCATCTAGAAGATGGGGATAATAATATACTCACTTCAAAAGGCTGTTTAAATGTTTAAATGAGATAATGCATGAAAGAACTTAGGGCAGCACACTATAAGCACTTAATAGATGATAGCAATTACTATTGTTGTTTATAATATAATTAAACATTTTATGGGAAAGCTAAGGTTAAGGAAAGTCATTTTAGGCATTCCCTGATATTTTGCCGTCACGTCGAGAGCTTCCCAAGGACAAGAGCTCTGCGGTTAGACTAGGAGTTCCCTGCGGCCAGGACTCTTAGACAGGACTCAGGTGCCAGGCCTCAGAGGTAGGGCTCAGAAGCTTCGGGACTGAGGGCCAAGGTAAATGTGTGAAGCCCCCCTTGCTGGAAAATGTGGGTTCTGGTCCTGCCTCTGCCTGAAATGTGGAGGTGAAGAAGTCGTTCTCCTGAGCGCCTGCTTCTCCCAGGGTTTGTGTTCAATCAAGGCACCCAGGGTCTGACCCCATCCATTAGTGCGGGAGAAGCTCGTGATAAAAACCTGCCTTTTCTGCCTGGATCTTGGTTAGCGAGTGTGGGAGAAAAGTGAAGGGCTAATTGAAGTATAATTATAATGCACTGTCCTTCGTCTACCAAGTGGAGCTTCCAGACCCCACTGTCTGCAGGACAGTTTGTTTCTTGTGCCGGAGGGACTCCAGAGCCAGCCGAGCAGAGACAGTTCCCACAGGTTGGGTCACGTGGCTGGCTGGGTGGACATGAGGCTGGAGATGGACCCCCATCCCACTCTCCCTGGCCACTGTCGGGACACCTGAGCTGAGGGAGCTCCCAGAGGAACGCTGAGTGCAGCGAGACCCGGGGAACTGGGGAGGGAAGAGAAGGGGCCTCAAACGCCAGGCTGGGAGTGTGTGGATTTTACCCAGCAGACTCTGGGGCGTCACTGGAGGTTTCAGAACACGGATGTTATGTGGGATTTTTTTTTCACTTCCTGGGTTCCCAAGCCCTCTTCCCCTCAACAAGGTGAGGATGATGAAGGGCTGGAAGTGACAAGGAGCTGGAGACAGGGGAGCCTTTTAGGGGGGAATAGCGATAGCTTAGAGGTGAGGTGGGGGTGTGGGGCTGGGGAGAAGAAGGCTGCCTTTGTGCCACTGCGAGGTGTCAGCAGGTCTGAGATCTGGAGGGATGGGGAGAGGGAGGGAGGCACTGAGATTGTGAAAAGGAAGGAGAGCAGGTTCTGGGATGGCGGGGAAGAGCTGGCAAAGGGTACATTTGATAATCTGACAGTTTGAAAGGTCCGAGTGTCCAAGGGATGGACCAGGAGGTGCTTGAGGTTCAGGGGACAAGGTCATGGAGCTTTAAGAAGGTAGAGCGCTTGCATGATGAAGCCAGGGGAGACCAAACTAATCCAGAGAATAAAAAGGCTGAAGCCACAGTTGTGAGGAGACTCTGAAAGGGAGAAATTAGAAGGGTGGGCACCTCAGGAGAGAGAAGAGGTGCAGACATCAAGACGGGAGATGATTATAAAGATACATGTGTATACGAATAGACACATCTATTGTAGCAGCCAGCACCAGCACTAGCAGAATACACATAGTGGTTACTTCTGAGATGGGCACTAGGGGTAGGGAGAGTTCCATCATCTATTCGATGGCCCATATTATTTGAATATTTTACAGTAAGAATATGTGCATGTATTACTTTCACAATTAAAAAAAAGATTTTATTTACTGGTTTTAGAGGGAAGAGAGAGAGAAAAGGGGGGAGGGAGGAGTGGGAAGCATCAATTCATAGTAGTTGCTTCTCGTATGCGCCTTGACAGAGAATGTCTGGAGTTTTAAACCGGCAACCTCAGCATTCCAGGTGGACACTTTATCCATTGCGTTACCACAGGTCAGGCTACTTTCACAATTTAAAACAAGATAAAAAGTAATCTAAATGTCCATTGACAGAAGAATGGATAGCTCAATTGTGACAGTGGAATATTACACAGCAGTGAAAATGAATGAATTAGAGTACATGCTTCAACACGGATAAAACTCATAAACTGTTGAACAAAAAAGGCAAGTTGCAGCAGGATACCTCTAGTATGATTCCATGTATCTAGAACTTAAAAATGTATCAAGATTATAGATGGATACTTACACATGTAGTGAACGTATAAAATACTCATGGGAATAATTAATAAATTCAGGAGAAAGCTTTATCTAGTAGGGGGAGAAGTTAGAGGAGGAGACACAGGTCACTTCAATTTCCTCTGTAGTAATTTGTTTCTTAGCTGGGTAGTGAGCATTCAGGTTTGCTATACCATTGTCTATACATTTGTATTTGACTGATATAATGAATGCATTTTGAAAAATAAAAGGCTAGAAGAGAAATTAAAAAAATCATGGGAGAGAGAGGTTTTTAAGAAAGAAAGAAAGGTCAATAGCATGAAATAAGGCAGAAAGTCTTAAAGTGTATGAAGGGCTGGGGACGAACCCGGTTGCCCAGGGGTAGGAGAGCGCCCACTAGTGTTCTGGTCCCACAGCAGAGGACCTGCTTTCCGTTTTTCTGCTAATAGTCCTGACAATAGGGCTCTGAACCCCATTAGCAGCCAGTGATCCTCCTGGGGATTTCCCAGAGTAGTTCGGGCTCCCACGGCCTCTGGGACACATGAGGGAGCACCAAGGGTCTCACCAGAAGGAAATGGAGTCATCGCCCTGAGAGAGACTCATTTGAGGACCCTAATGGGTGGTGATGGCCCTACCATTAGTGCTGCCGGGAGCATAGATGAGCCCTGGGGCAGGGTGATGACCATGCTGACTTGGACAGCAGTCAGGAGTCTCTGGTGCCCAGACGGCAGGTGGGCGAGGACAGTGTTGAGGCTTGAAGGTTTGAGGAGGCAAAAGCCAAACCCCGATGCCCAGGCAAGGAGAGCGGGTGATGCCCAGGCTTGGCAGACAGAAAATGGGCTGAAAGATGCAGTGCCAAGCTGGGGAGAGGGGCTGCCAGGGCTGGAGATCAGAGGAGCGAGTTGGGGAGGGCTGGGCACTGTCAGGGCTTGAAGCAGGAGGTCGCCAGGGGCAGGGAGGCAGGGGCAGGGAGTGTGGGGGATCCGTGAAGCCAGGGGGTGGCTGGGAGGAAGTGGGCAGTGCCTAAGAAGCAGTGGGAAAGAGCCAGTGCCAGCTTGGGCCTGGGGGAGGAGAGGAGGAGGGACCTTTTGCCCTTATTCTTGCCTCAGGTCTGTTTTGCAACAAAAATAGGTGCTTCTGTTTGTTGGTTGTAAAACTCAAGAGTTCCAGGTTCAGAGGGCCTTCTGGGGTCATCTTTTCCAATCTCTTCTTTGTACGGATGGGGACAGCGATGCCCACAGTGGGGGGTCTGGCCTTTCCAAAGCTACCAGTGAGTCTAGTGACAGGACCTGGACCCAACCTGCCTATGTGTACAGGTCTGGGCCACACCTGGGGGTATAGGGTTGAGAGCTGGGAGGTAAGAGGGTAGCAAGAACAAAGAGCTCCAGTCTTGGCCAATGGAGCCAGGGTCCTGTTAGAGAGACAACACCAAACACATCCAAACGCAGCCAGCAGTGAAAGGCACGCGTACCACTATGAAGACGTTCTGGAGCAGCAGTGGAGTAGACCCCCTGTGAGCTGGGGTCTTTGGGAAAGGAGGTCCCATGGGAGCTGTCGCTTTGGTAGAGCTCAAATAAGTGGGAGGGGGCATTTAAATTCATTAATCTCTTTTCAAATCAAATGTCCCACAGTACTAAAAGAGACTTTGAAAGGCAAAAATCAATCACCAAGATGGAATTATTGCTGTGTAAAAGGAGCTGACCTAGGTTACTCAGTTGTCCTGTCAGGGTGTGCAGCCTCTTGATCAGTGGTAATCCTGAGGCCAGCAGATGTGCTGGGGATCAAAGCCAAGGGTTCCCTCACTTCATCAGCCAAAGCCGCGGAGCATGTACCAACGCCAAGGGTGGAAAAGTGCCCTGGAGAACACTGACCCTCTTCCTTTTACAGGGGAGCAGCCTGAGGTCCTGGGAGGAGTAGCATCATCTCCAATGCAACCATTTCTCAACATTTCATTTATTTCCGAGATGTATTTGGGGCCTTGCATGCGACTGGAGAGCGCTTGGCATTCTGGGAGGGCGTTGGCTTGAACTACGATGCCCCAGAGTGCAGAGAATGTGCCTCGATGGGCGGTCAGGGAAGTGGGCCTGGCTGGGCAAAGACAGGGGTGGGCATCTGCCCTGTCATCCTCTGGTCAGGGGAGGGGCCAGGGGTGGCCTGCACCTGGGGACCCTCCGCACTCCCTGTTTGCTTGGTAGTGCCAGAGTGCTTTAGAAGGGCGGTCCACTATTGGGGAGAGGGTGGGGTGTCTGGCAGTTCCCGGGGGCTGCAGGGTGGGAGCCATTTAGCCTCCGCAGTCATCTGACCCCCATGACTCAGGCCTGGCCCTGCCCATGGAGGGCAATGGGCCAGTCTGAGCTCATCACCCACTGCCTGGAGCAGAAGTGGTAAACAAGTTCACCCTCTGCCTCCTGCCTCTGAGATGAAGCAAGGTAGGGAGTGGGGTGGGGGCCCCCAAACCCTCCACTTATCTAGCCCAAACCATCTGCATAACATCGTTGCATTTCATGGGTGTCCACCATGGGGCTGGCCGGGTGTGTGCTATGGGCGATGTGTGCAGAAGTGTGTTTGCCTTCCCACACACCCTCGGGGGAGCTGTGGGGACATGTTGGCCAGGGCTCATGGGGACCACTTCACCCCGTCCCTGAAGTCTTGGCCGTCTCTGTGGAGTAACACCTGGTTTGACCTGCTTGATCTCCGCCTCACAGCTCAGAGCCACCTTCTAAGGGTCCCTATTACCTCTGGGAGCCTCTGAAAGGTTGTAGACAAAGGTTTTTGGGCCAGTGTGCCAGCCTGCCTGTGCCCACAACAACATGTGAGAGGGCCCCGTCTTCAGCATCTCCCCTCTTGCTGGAGGCCCCTGGCCCCTTCTCATCTCCTATCTTTCTCTCTCTTCCCCTCCTCTCTCCATCATGCCTTCTTTCTCTGTCTCCCTACTTTCCTTGACATCCCTTTCCCTTCTTTCCTCCCTCATCACAGTGGCTGGCATTGCTGTTTGTAACCACCAGATGGCACCAGTGTATCATATGTACCCCCTTCCTGCTGGGGTTCACCCTCCACCCCCTCTATAAACCCACAATAATTAACCACCCTTAACCCTTCACAACACCCACGCTCTGCCCAATCCTCCTTACGACTTTAAACGTGGAGGAAAACAAGGAGCAAAATACCGCAGGGCCAGAGTGGGGGCCAGGAGCTCCTGGCTCCCTGCAGATGCTCTAATATCTCCTCAGGGTAACATCTCCAAGAAAAGGGTGTTCCTGCACATTATAACATTTACTCCTTGATGCTGTGAGGTCCTGGTGATCATCCCCACTTTACACAGGAAGACACAGAAACCCAGAGAAATGAAGTCACTTGCCCAGGATGGGACCGACTTCTCCCTTTCCCTTTGGTCTCTATGCAATTTCGTGCTCTGTCTCTTCCAATGAGGCTGAAATGTAGAAGAAGTGGCCCCTCTCTGCCCTCTGGGAGTCTCCAGGCTGATGGGTAAACACAACCCTCGCCCAGGCAGCCAGCTGAATGGGGGAGACCGAGGTGCAGCTGCTAGAAGTCCTTACTGGTGTTGAGCCAGAGCTAGATGAAGGTCGTCAAGGCAGGCTTCCTGGAGGGGGCAGGGGCCAGGACTAAGGGGAAAGCAATACCCCCCCCCCTCGCCCCAGCTCCAACCCATGGGTGCTCTCAGGCCAGGAGCTGCTGGGTAACCGCATTTGTGAGGAGCAGAAGGGGTGGGCTGCTGCAGCCCTGGAGGCAGTAGAAAGGACCAACTTGGGCTAAGCTCCCTGACTGACCCATCCCTCCCCACCCCCTCACTCCCTGTCCCACTGGGAGGCCTGCTGTGGGCTGGGGACAGGAGGCCCAGGGTGGGGTCCCTTCCCCAGGGCCTGAGCAGGATCCTTCGCCGGCTGTGGCAGTGCCCAGGAGCCAGAGAGGAGCCGCCGCCCCCCACCCCCTTGAGCCCCTCTGTAATTAGGGTTATTTTTAGGCCCCTCTTCCTTCCTATTTCAGGCCTCTGTACTGGGCCGGAGAGTGGGCCGTCCTGGGGCCGAGGGCTGGAGCCGCTAAACTGGGCCGCAGCGTGGGAGCTGCAGCCACAGTGCAGACCACAGCCTGGGGCGGAGTCCTGGCGGGGGAGGGGAGCCGGGACGTGGCCGGCCGGGCAGGGCCGGTGGGGGCGTGCCTTGGCGCATCTGACCCCGCCCTGGGCCCCTCACTGATCTGCCTCCCGCGGGCCCAGCCCTCTGCCCCATGCCCCCAGTCCTGCTGATTTGGGGGGGGGCTGGCTAGCCCTGGGCCTACATCTCTGTGCGCGTCTAAGCTCCTGCTACCCCAGCACCTTCAGGACGGTGCTGCCCCCCTGGGAGGGGTGCCCAGAATGTTTGTAATAATAAACAGCATTTACTGGGCGCTTACTGTGTGCCAGGTTCTGTCCCAGCACTTTACCTGCGCCCATTCATTTACCGTGTACAACAACACGACGAGGTCAGCGCTGTTTTACCCCTATTGAACAGATAGAAAAACTGAGGCTCCGTCCGACGTAGCCCATTTGTCATGGGCCAGGTTTGTTCTCCGGTGGCCTGCTCTCGGGGAACACCCTTGCTGGGGGGTTGGAGAGAGGGGTGCTGAGAGACATGGCTTCCTTCTCTGTCTCCTTCCCTTCTCGGATTGCAGGGCAGGCGTGTCTCCCCGCCCGTGATCTGTCCATCCTCTACGGTCCTCGGCCTGTCCTGCCGGCGGAAGGGTGGGTCTTGCCCAGCTGGTTCCAGTTAGGCACAAGAAAGCTGGTGAGGGGTATATTTAGCCCTGGTTTCTGGAGGAGCCAGAGGTCTCTCATCCTTGGAGGCACTGGCCACAGTGGGACTCAGCTTGCCAGCGCTGGGCTCATGGGCTGCAGGGCAGACAGCTACGGGGCAAGGAATGGGGTCAGGGAGGAGAAAGGGCAAATGTGACCCTGGCCATCTCTATGACTGGGGAGAGAAGTGGTGATGGCAGCCTGGGCAAGCAAGGTCTGACTGCCACACTCGGGGTGTGTCGCTGTGGGCCTGAGGGCTCCACCAAGGCATCGGAGGGCAGGCCTGGGGGGACCTGCCTCCTCCTGCCCAGGCGTGGCCTAGGACTAGCATGGCCATGGCATGGGCTTATTCGGGGGGCTTGGCCCTGGCCTGGGAGTCTGGGGACCTGTTGTTTGTCAGGAGGGGTGGGCTGGGGTCAGAGTTCAAGGCAGGGGTCGGGAACCTATGGCTTGCGAGCCAGATGTGGCCCTTTTGATGGCTGCATCTGGCTCACAGACAAATCTTTAATAAAAAAAAATGTTAAAAATATAAAACATTCTCATGTATTACAATCCATTCATTTCCTACCACTCGTGTTCGTGGTTGCGGGTGGCTGGAGCCAATCACAGCTGTCCTCCGGGACAACACCAATTTTTTTGGATAATGCTTAACGTACACGGGTTGTTGTATGGCTCTCACGGAATTACATTTTAAAATATGTGGGGTTCATGACTCTCTCAGCCAAAAAGGTTCCCGAACCCTGGTTCAAGGGATAGAAAGGGGGTGGCTTTTGTTCTCTCAGAGAAGACTGACATGTTTGGGCATTGATGTTTGGAGAAGGTGGGAGGGTTGGAGAACGGGTATATCATGCAATAAAAAGGAAATGGACGCACAGAGAGGCAACCATGCAGTGCCAAGTGGCGCTACATGGTGTGTGTGCAGAAGTTGTGCCTGGGCTGGACTTAGAGCCTTGTGCTTCTGGGTGGTGGGCACTCAGCTGCTGTTGTGTGACGGGGCTGGGGGGCTGGGACTCTCTGCCATGCAGTGACTGTGTTGTGGGATTCTGGTGGTATGCAGGTGTACAATGACCCATGGGTGAACATGACATTGCCCCATGTGGGTGACTAAGACAGCGTGTGAGCCCACCGTGATGTTTCTGAGGGCAGCCTGTGAGTGTGGCAGTAGATGAGGGCCTGGAGCTGTTCTAAATTGTACAACTGTGATCTTGCGGGGTTGTGTAATTACCCCCTGGATGTTGGCCTGTGTGTGTGAGACTGGGAGTAAACACACGTGTGGATGCAGATTTGGGCTCTGGCGGTGTGTGTGTGTGTGTGTGTGTGTGTGTGTGTGTGTACTGTCATTCTGGGTGTGACCCGGTAGGTGACTGTGCAGCTGGGCTCCCAGCCACCCACCGCTGCAAACAGGCCCTACTCTTGATGAGGTTTGTGCCCCATTGTCCTTCTGGGGACCCCCATCCCAAAGCCACAGGCCCTCTGGGCCTGAGGGCGGGAACCCTACAAGTTGTAAGCGCCTGTCTCTCCCCTAATCCTCTCACCCCCACTCCCTCCGACCATCCCCATAGAGGGCAGGCTTCTACCTGCCCTGGGGCGGGAGGCAGGGGAGAGAAAGAGGAGCCCGCCCGCCAGCCTGCCCGCCTGCCCGCCGCCCCTCTGTCGTCTCTGCTCAGACAAAGAGCTCACCCTGGTCTCTGTGGGCGTCTGGGAGACGCTGGGGGGATTAGCTGCCCGCACCGCCCTCTCCCCACCTTCTGCCAGCCCACCCGGCTGGCACCAACACCTCTGAGCCCAGGGTGGTGCCCTCACCACAGCCTCTCCAGCCCCCAGGTGTGTGTACATATGTGTTCCCTGCCCCCAGCACCATGGTGGAGGCAGAGGGGGCAGCCTGTTAAGAAGTGGACCCTGGGTCACACACCTTCTATGATGGGCCAGGGCTAGGATCCCCCTGGGTCTATCCCATCTTTGTCTCAAATGTCTTACCCCTGTCTTTGAATCTCTAGTTCCTGACCCTCGCACCCCTCCCCCACAGTTGACTTCAGCCCTGACCTTCCATTCTTGCTCTTTGCATTCCTGGGGAGGATGAGTCAGGCCAGTGAGCACTGAAAGTAAGGTGGGAGGGAGTGGGCTCCCCTCTGGGGAGGGCTCAGCCCACCCTGGCGCGGGAAGCTGTCTGTCTCAGCGTGGGGTCAGAGGAGCTCCTGGAGGAGACTTGGGAATGACATTGGGTCTAGGCTGTTCGCTGTGTTCCTGGAGAGGTACCTGTGGCTTTGCTTCCATCAGGGGGCATGGCTGGTAAGGTCAGAGTCACTGTCTCATGACTTAGAGGCTTTGAGACTAGTACTTTCTCTGTACTGTGCAAAACTAGAAATTATTCTCAAAGTTCTTTTACATTTATTCTCATTGGATTTTCTCAACAGATAAGACAAGTATTGCTACTTCCTCATTTCAGAGGCACTCAGACTGAGGCTCTGAGACGTCACCCTAAGTCACACAACTGGTGAGCAATAGACCCAGGATGGAAATGGGGGTCCTGCTCTGTGTCAAGAGAGACCCTTCGGCTCCCTGATAATTCCCTTGGCTGGGCCTCTACCTTCTCAGTACCCATCCCTGTCACCCCTGGAGAGCCTGCAGTCTTGGGAAACTCTGGAATGGAGACAGGCCAGTGGGAACTGGGTGAGATGGCCTGGCCCCTCCGAGTCACACCCCATCCTTAAGCAACCAGGGCCCCATTCCAGAGACAGTTCTTGTAGTCCATCCTCTGCTTTTGAGAGGACGTATGGAAACTTCCTTCTCTTCCTGCCAAATGGGCTGGCATCTACTTTGTTCTTAAAGATCCCTTTGTTTTAATCTTTTCTTTCAAAATGTAGGTTTAGTCCCCTCTTGCTGCAGGTGAGGCCTGTCTCCTTTGGTTCAGTCTCTGGTGGAGGCAGTGAGGCACTGGCCCCATCCCTTCTATGGGAGCGTGCTGCCAAGAAAGAAACCGGCGTCTCCCAGTGATTGGGAGAGACCTTGGAGGTCAGGGCTCTGGCTAGTGCCTTCACTACGAGATTATCAATATGTGCAAATGGACATGTAGAAATGAGGGGTGCGTAAATATGTAGAAGAGGGTGAATGCCCTCATGAGTGGGCAGAAGATGCGTGTGTGGGTTGGTGGGTAAGTGGGTGATAGATAAGTGAGCAGGTGGGATGTGTGGATGGATGAGTGGGCAGTGTTTGGATGGATGGATGGGTGGATGAATATTTAGGTGAATGGATATATGGGTGAGTGGTTGAATGGACAAATTATGAGGTGGATGGAAGATGTATGTATGTATGGTTAATGGATGTATGTATGGATGAATGGATGGATGGATGAATGGATGGATACATGGAAGGATGGATAGATAGAAAGAAGAAAGACTAGATTGATGAATAGGAGGGTGGAAATGGATGGGAGAATGGGTGAATAAGTGTGTCAGTGGATTTGGGAGCCTGGAGGAGCCTTTAGAAGCCAGGTGAAACAGAGGGAATGGTTTTGGTCAGCTCTCAACTGTCTGGACTGATGGAGAGAATCCATATTATGGAAAAAATATCTAAAAAGTACTGGCTGGTTGCAACTTGATTTATGTCACATTCAGGGGTGGGGTTGGCTCACACTTACGAAGTGTGAAAGTCAGAGCACTTGTAACATGTCAGTCGTACACGCAGACATGGCTCATCACGGGTGTCCAGCTCTGACTCTCCACGAGCCTGCCATCCTCCTCCTCCCTCCCACGCCGGGAGCACAGCACCTCCTAGATGGAGGCCGATGGAGTGGGTGTGACTCCGATGGGCTCGCTCCTTCCCCAGACTCAGGGAGAAGTGACTGAACTCTCTGAGGGTCTGGGGCTGTACCTTCAGGTTTCCTGAGCTTTAGTTAACACTGGAGGGACCCAGCGTCACAGAGATGAGCCTGGCATCTGCCAGGTAGTGTGATGCTGACCCAAAATTGACAGCAGTCACACTGCCTTGATGACAGAAGGTGGACACTGACAAATCGGAAGGAGGACTCTGAATTGGTCCTCCAAATGAGAGGGGGCAAGGGAAGCCGTAACAGGACACCTGGAGGTTAGATGCCAGGGAGGGGGTGTGGTTGGTGTGGGAAGGATGGAGTGGGCTTTGGAATAATTTCTTTTTCTATTCTCGGGTGCTGGGCCTATTCTTGGCTCCAAGAGGACTCTTTTTGTCTTTCTCTTGGGGAAAATCATCCCCCACCTCCCATGGAATTCTGAGTGGTCTTCTTTTCACGACAATTCTAGGACTCTTGTGCACTGAGTGCCTGCTGGGTGCCAAGAACCTCACAAACATTATCACATTTCAGTCTCACAATATCCTTCCCAGGTAGGGAGAATTCCCCCCATTTTACAGATGAGGAAACTGGGGCTCAGAAAGATTAAAGAATGCTCCCAGTATTATCCATCTAGGAGGTCATAAAATCAGGATTCCTATTCAAGTCAGCCTGGCTTCTCTGCCCCAGGCCACCTCTCATTTCTGAGATCACCCTCCTCTCTGCAGTGTCAGGTCCAGCTGGCGAGCATGGGTCCAGCAGTCATGAGGACACGCCAAAGAGATGTCGGTGAGGTCCCCAGAGAAGGAGGAGACCCAGGAGTGAGGAGATGGGCCCCGGTGGGGGCTGTGAGTATTTCTAAGGTTGTCAAGCAGGGGCTCCCTGGTCTTTCTCTGAAATAAGAGGCAGCATGCAGGATTTGGGTGAGACCACCAGAGGATTTTCTGGCCTGGAGGGGTGTACAACGCTGAAAAGGGCAGAAGAAAAGACTAGTCCTTTGAAGAAACTGTCCTGCGGTGGTTCCAGGGCAGCTGACTGCTGACCTGAGGCAGGGGGTGGTGAGAGGTCATCCTGGGACAGCCCCTTGCAGCCGAGAGCCTGGAACCCCTGCCTGGGTGGGAGCCGGGGTTCTGGAGAGCTGGCCTTTCCTGGCTCCAAGGGAAGGAGTCAGGGCTGGCGCTGGAAGGCTGGAGCTGGGGATGTTTAGAGCCCACCTCGGGACCCAACAGTGGGGAATGGGCGATGCCAGGATATATTTCCTGGGAGACAAGGAGATTGTAGCTGTGGGCACCACGAGGGAAGCCCACCCTGGTCCCCAAGCTAGGCAGTTCCTGAGGCCAGAAGCCTGCAATGCTCTTGAGGATGCCAAGAGGGCAATAGTGCCAGAGTCTGACCCTGAGTGCCAGGCCCATGGTGAGGTGGCTCAGGTCTCCGGCCAGTCCGGGGCAGCTGGGTGGAGGAGAGCTGGGGGCGGGGGCAGGGCGGGGTAGGGACTAGGAGGTCCAGGTGGGCCTGAGCAGAGGGTGGTCCTTCCTGTGTCTCCCCTCGCCCTGCTGGCCTCCCTCCTCTCCCTTTGATGCCTCTCACCACAGACTTCAAACAGGCTGCCCTCTGCTTCCACCCGCCACCCACCCATAATTAGAGCTCACAGGCTGCCTCTCACCCTCACTCCCTTCCATGCGCTGCATCCAGCTCTGGCTCTCCCTCTGCCTTTATCCCCGTTCTCACCCTTCCTCTCTCTCTCCCCTTTGCTCTGGGTTCTCTGGCTCTGCATCTCTCTCTGATGTGCCGTCTAGAGGAGGGACCAGCCCCAGACTGGCCCCCTGGCCTCCCCAGGCTGCCGTTTCCTTCCCTTTCTCTTTTTCTGTCGGTTCTCAGTCTGACTGTGGACCTGACTTTTCTGTCCAGTCTTTACCGCCGTATTTTCTCTCCATCGGTCTCTACCAGGTGCTCTCTCTGTCTCTTTCTCTCCTCTTCTTTCTCTTTTCCTTTTAATGTGATCTGGGGCTCCTCCCCACATTGAAGGCTGCCCACATCGTTGCCCTTTCTGTCCAGAACCTGAGACCCGGGCCTCCATCCGTCCCCGGGCACCCCAGTTGGTATAGGTCCTTGGGCATTCTGCAGGCAACAAGCTTAGCCGGCTTCAGGCTGCTGTCTCCTCCCTGGCAGGTGCAGTCTGGGCTCTGGGCACAGCCTCAGTGCCTCCCACTCCTCCGTGGACTGCCTTCAGGCCCTTTCCTGGTCTGATTTTTCTGGCCAGGCTACCTCCCACCCTGTAGGCCTCCCTTGTGACCCTACGGCTGGTGCTGTCAACGTCTGTTTGCTTTCCTGGGAGCAGGGAGGCCTTGCCAGGAGCCTCCCCATGGCTGGATATGGGAAATAGGGGGAAAGGGATCCTACAGACCCGGCCCCCAAGGCAGCGGGGCTCTGGCTGGTCCTTGACCCCTAGCACGGCCCAGGCACCTCTAGCAGGATCTGCCAGTTAGTTGTAGGGGTTTTATCCCAAAGAGGAGAGGCTTGAAATTCCCTCGCTCTCAGCCTCCTGGTACCTGGTGCCACAGACCCTGGCTCTCTTGGAGAGACTGGTCTTGAGGGGCAAACCTTGAGCGGGGAGTTGTTTGTATGTGGATGGACCCCCCAGGGCTGAGAGAGCTGGTCTGAGCCCTCCCCTCTGACATGGCCTCCCTGGGCTTGCTCCCAAGGACGCTATGAGGAAGGGTGATAACAGGCAAGACATGACTAACCCCAGGTTGGACACGATGTTTTCCAGCTGACAGTGCCCTTCCCTGGTCACGTGGGAGCCTTGTGACCTCCATCATAGGTGTGGAATGAGATGACCACATCTTTTATACAGATGAGGACACTGAGGCACAGGTACCCCCGGGTGCTCTCTCCAGGGTCCCTCCTATAGGGAGAGGTAAGCAGGCTGGGCTCAGGGCTCAAGCTCCAGACAGTGGGG
The DNA here is from genome assembly GCF_036850765.1 of Saccopteryx bilineata. Lineage (NCBI taxonomy): Eukaryota > Metazoa > Chordata > Mammalia > Chiroptera > Emballonuridae > Saccopteryx > Saccopteryx bilineata. The sequence goes on from NC_089491.1 coordinate 378,435,923, forward strand.
AGTAGGCAGGATCCATGTCCCTGGGTGGGGCTTTATGTCCCTCAGGCCTAGATGTTTCTGGCTAGTTCTAGGTTCTAGGCAAAGATGGGTGCCCACGGGGAGGATGGGACTTCAGGGAGCGAAGGGCTACAGCAGGGACCCCAATATCAGATGTTTCTGGATAAGCCCCAGGAGAGGCCTGGAGGGGCGGGGGGCTCAAGGGACCAGGACCTGATGGGCTAGGGGGGCACCCCCTGAGGCACAGGGGGCTTGGCCTGGCAGCCAAGGATGTGTGACTGTGTGTGCGAATGTGTGTATGTGTGAAATTGTATATACGAGCGTGACTACGGGGTGTGTGTGCTGTGTGTAGGCATGAATGCTGCGTGTGTGTGCACAGTGCGAGTGTGAGTGAGGGCTCATAACTGCAGATAAGTGTGGGAGAAGTGTGCACACAACTGTGTGAAACTGCTTCTGAATGCGGATGAGAGTGTGTCAGCATGTGAGTCCTGAGTGTGTGTGACTGTGTGTCCACAAACTGACTGGGGTCTCTATGGTGAGAGGATACCCAGGCACATGGATCCAGAGTGGGGGAAGTGAACAGCTGTAAGAATATGTATGCACCGCCCTGGCCGGTTGGCTCAGTGGTAGAGCGTCGGCCTGGCGTGCAGATGTCCCGGGTTCGATTCCCGGCCAGGGCACACAGGAGAAGCGCCTATCTGCTTCTCCATCCCTCCCCCTCTCCTTCCTCTCTGTCTCTCTCTTCCCCTCCCGCAGCGAGGCTCCATTGGAGCAAAGATGGCCTGGGTGCTGGGGATGGCTCCTTGGCCTCTGCCCCAGGCGCTAGAGTGGCTCTGGTCGTGACAGAGCGACGCCCCGGAGGGGCAGAGCATCGCCCCCTGGTGGGCAGAGCGTCACCCCCTGGTGGGCGTGCCAGGTGGATCCTGGGCGCATGCGGGAGTCTGTCTGACTGTCTATCCCCGTTTCCAGCTTCGGAAGAAAAACAGAAAAAAAAAAAAGAATATGTATGCACACATGTGTGCATGAGTGTGCTTCTGCGTGAGCATGTGTGCATACCTGGGGGTTCCTCCCATCTTTTTTTTAATTAAATTTATCCATTTTAGCCAGAGTGGAAGGGAGAGAGAGAGACAGGAACATCGAGCTGTTCCTGTATGTGCCCTGATTAGGGATCGAACTGACAACCTCTGTGCTTTGGGATGATGCTCTAACCAACTGAGCCATCTGGCCAGGGCCCTCCCCATCTTTAGGGGCTGCGGTGCCTCACCCCTCCCTCCCCTGTCCTTCCTCCTGTATTCCTCCCCTTTCTCCTCTTTCTCCCTCCCTGCTCAGCCACCCTTTGGGCTCCAAGTGCCAGGGCAACTGCCCAATTCCAGGGCACCGTGGACACTCCTCCTTTCTCTGCTGTCAGGAAGGGAGTCCCCAGAACCCACGTGGGGGTTTTGGTTCAGAGGAAGGGCACGATGGCCTCTCTCCCTGAGGTGTGGGTATGGAGGAGTGGAGGAGCAGTGGCCGCCTGAGGCCCAGGCACGGAGGAGTGGAGGAGCAGTGGCCGCCTGAGGCCTGGGTACGGAGGAGTGGAGGAGCAGTGGCCGCCTGAGGCCCGGGCACGGAGGAGTGGAGGAGCAGTGGCCGCCTGAGGCCCGGGCACGGAGGAGTGGAGGAGCAGTGGCCGCCTGAGGCCCGGGCACGGAGGAGTGGAGGAGCAGTGGCCGCCTGAGGCCCGGGCACGGAGGAGTGGAGGAGCAGTGGCCGCCTGAGGCCCGGGCACGGAGGAGTGGAGGAGCAGTGGCCGCCTGAGGCGTGGGTACGGAGGAGTGGAGGAGCAGTGGCCGCCTGAGGCGTGGGTACGGAGGAGTGGAGGAGCAGTGGCCGCCTGAGGCGTGGGTACGGAGGAGTGGAGGAGCAGTGGCCGCCTGAGGCCCGGGCACGGAGGAGTGGAGGAGCAGTGGCCGCCTGAGGCCCGGGCACGGAGGAGTGGAGGAGCAGTGGCCGCCTGAGGCCCGGGTACGGAGGAGTGGAGGAGCAGTGGCCGCCTGAGGCCCGGGTACGGAGGAGTGGAGGAGCAGTGGCCGCCTGAGGCCCGGGCACGGAGGAGTGGAGGAGCAGTGGCCGCCTGAGGCCCGGGCACGGAGGAGTGGAGGAGCAGTGGCCGCCTGAGGCGTGGGTACGGAGGAGTGGAGGAGCAGTGGCCGCCTGAGGCCTGGGCACGGAGGAGTGGAGGAGCAGTGGCCGCCTGGCCTCCCCGCACACTGTCCCGAGCCCCAGTGTGGGAATGGGGATGAGAGAGAGTGACTGTTTAGCGTCAGCGTCTGAGTCCCCAGTGTGTGTGACTCTGCCAGGTCAGGGTGAGGTTCCAGTGGCCCGGGCGCTGGCACCAGCCTCTGCCCTGCCGTGTGGCCTGGGCCTCGCTGGCTGCTGATTCTCTGGGCCTCGGTTCCTCACCTGCCAAGGCAGCTCCTGGTTCTAACGTCTGGCTCCCTGGTTCTCCCCTTCTCCCCTACCCCAGGAACTGGGGCCCGTTTTTCCAGCTCTGCAACCTTGGCAGGACCTCCAGTCTGAGGTTCTTGGCTGGGGAGAATTCTGGAGGAGTGAGAGATTTTTTTTTTCTTTAGAAATTGGGGCTTTTGGCTGAGGTTGGTGTGCTCACCCCAGACAGACTTGTCTGAGCACACCTCTGATGCAGGGAGGGACAGGTCCTCCTGCCACCCTGCCCTGAGGGTGGCCCTCTGAGTGGGACATGCAGTGCTTGCTCTGGAGAGCCTTAATCTGAGGGGGGCAGAGCAGCCCTGCTTGGGGACCCCTTAGTTTTATGGGAGAAATGAGACATAATGGAAACCCAGAGAGTTGCATCTACACAGCGACATGAGGGCAGTTTCCAGCCAGACGGGACCACAGGATGACAGCTCTTACCAAGGCTGGGCTGAAGGAGCCACTCAATTCTTCGAATAAATGAAAGAAAATTAACACACACACACACACACACACACACACACACACACACCTGAAGAAGGAAAGAAGGAGGGAGAGAAGGAAGGGGGGGTCATCAGAGCTGGAGGGACAGAGGGGAGAGATGGAATTGAGCTGTGAGGCCCTGGGCAGCTTCCTGAAGGCTCCGGGTGCAAGGACCTTCACGCTGACACTCTGGATGCCCGAGACCTCTGGCGTTTATTTTAACCGTCTCTCTGGAACCTGGAGCCAAGCCCCTGCCTCTCTCTCTGCCTGTGTCTCCCACTGACATTTGGGAAGACTTTCCCAGCAGCCCGAAGTGCTGCGAAGGGACCCCTTTCCTGCCCTTTCTTTGAGCTTACTCAGCTTTTGAAGAGGAAGTGGGGTTCTCAGCACTGTGTGGATGCATGTGCGCGCGTGCGTGCGTGTGTGTGCGTGTGTGTGTGTGTGTGGGCAGCCAGGGACCCTCACTTCCCAACATCCGGCCACCTCCTTCCCTCCCCAGATCCAGGAAATAATGGCCTGCCAAGCTGTCTCCTCCCTGATACCATCCCAGTCCTCTTCAGCGCAGGGAGGGGTGCAAAGCAGAGTGGATGACAGTGGGGAGAACACATCATCCTTGTATCTGACTCCGGGCCCCAGGCGCTGGGCTAGGGGCTGTGGGGGAGCTCAGGAGGACGGAGCCCCTGGGGGTGCCATGGACCCGCCCATTCCCGGGTAGCCTGCTTGGTTGCAGCCTCAGAAGCCAGACTCACTCAGAGAACCCCAGAGGTGAGTGGGTGGGTGGAAAGCAGGTTCCAGGCCACGCCCTCTTGGATGGTTGAGCATCTCAACCTGCTCTGCCTCCCTGTGCCCTGCTGTGTGCCCTGGGCCTCGTCTTAGAATCAGATAGGGGGAGGTGGGGGCAGGTCCCCAAACCAGAGGCTGCTTTTCCCCCGTTTGTATCCCCATCTGACTGGTTCCAGCTTCAAGCGAGAAGGCAGGGGTGGGTGTGACCACGGATAGCTGATCTAGAATTAAATCCTGATGGGAGATCAGTCCCTTCTCTCCTCAGTGGAAGATCAAGGTTCTAAAAAGGCTGAGAGTGGGCTGGCCCTCTGCCAAGTGTTGAAAGCACCATCTGACCCAAACTAACATGTGTAGCAATTGTTCCAATAGCTACATTTGCAATTGATTGACACAATACATCTCAAATGGGAGCTGCTTGAGTTTGTGAGCACTTTACCTAATGTTTACCTGCTCACGCACCTGATCCCATTTTGAGACCCCCCCCCGCCCCCACAATCCTGAGGTGCAGGCAGGAGTGTGGTGAAACGTTCCCCCACTTTGTAGGTGAGGAAATGGAAGAGGCCACCTGCGGTTCAGGAACAGCGTGGGCTCTGGGAGCCCAGGCCCCTCCTTTCTCACTCTGTCTCATTAGTTATCACATTCGCGAAATAGTTCCCTTTGGTCCTCGGAGCCAGGAAAGCCTCGAGTCCCTGGTGGGTAGGTTGTGTGTCTGGTTCACACGAGGGCACAGGGCCGGGGCGGGGGGAGTGGAAGGGATCATCTCAGGCTGAGTTCAGGCCTCCTCCCCATCTCAGTGCGGGGCCACAGCAGCCTCTGCACACAGGCATCCTTCTGGGGAAGTCCCGCGTGGTAGCCGCCCTCTCTCCTCCACATGAGGGCCTGGCAGCACCAGCCAGCATCTTGAGGGGTGCACCTTGGCGCTGGGGGCTGGTGGGAGGCACGGCACCCTGGTGTGGCCCCAGCTTAATCTGCCCCTCCACGCGTGGATGAGAGATTAGATCTGGTGTCATTTTGCCGTAGGAGCTGAGTGCCAGTGTGGACCCTGCTGGCAGCTGGCCAGGCCACTCCAGAGCACATTTTTCTCTAGGTGACAGCCGCCTCCCCACTCTGACCCACGGAAAGAGACCCCTTCCTGCCATGCCCAGCCAACAACCTCGACCCCTTAACTCACTATCTGAGAATTCTCCCTCTACCTTCTTCCTCCTACTTTGTATTGAGCTCCTACTAATGCCAACCACCTAGTAGGCACTTTATCCAGGTAATCTCACTGAATCTGCCTGAGAGTCGGTATCATTAACTCTCATCTTAGGGATGGGGGCTGAGGCCCTAGGAAGGTAAAGTGACTCCACAGCCCCATGGAGAGTGTATAAGGTAATCACCTCCCCCCTTGCCCCGCTAAAAGGGACCTAGACTTACTTTCTTGGGTAACTCTACTCTGGGAAAAGGAAGACAGACATTTTGAGGCCTAGTGGACACGGACTCCAAGGTGACTTTGACAGCTGGGGACTTGAAGTGACGTGCACCTCTGCTGTGCATGGAAGTGAGGGAATCAACGGAGTTCCGGCCCAGGTCTGGCTCACAGGGGATCCCTGTGTCCACAGACCCAACCACCCGGCATTTCAATGGTCCCTGCCTGGACATTTTGAATGGAAATTCTTAGTAGCTGGCAAGTCGTCCACACCAGCTTCTTGGCCTGTGAGGTCAGAGCTGTCAAAGCAGGGGACGGCAAATGAAAGCCTCCGAAACGGCCTTCCTCTTCCTGCCAAAACTGTATAAATAATAAATTGTACAAATCATGTCCTAGGGACAGTGACAAATGCCAAGACAAATACTTTAGAGGCCGTGGTAAGTTGCTGAGCGTACCAAGGTCACGCAGCCAGGGGTCTGGCAGAGGTGGGATTCAGTCTGTCAGGCTCCAAGGAGGTTGCAGGCGGCGGGGAGGCTGCAGAGGGAGCTCGGAGCTTGGGACGGAGCTTGGGAAGGGCTTTGAATGCCTCGCCGAGGAGCCTCAGCCTGGTTTTGTTGGTGAAGAGTTTTTATTTTATATTTTATATTTTTTATTTTATTTTTTTGTATTTTTCTGAAGCTGGAAACGGGGAGAGATAGTCAGACAGACTCCCGCATGCGCCGATCCAACCGGCATGCCCACCAGGGGGCGATGCTCTGCCCCTCCGGGGCGTTGCTCTGTCACGACCAGAGCCACTCTAGCGCCTGGGGCAGAGGCCAAGGAGCCATCCCCAGCGCTCGGGCCATCTTTGCTCCAATGGAGCCTTGGCTGCGGGAGGGGAAGAGAGAGACAGAGAGGAAGGAGAGGGGGAGGGGTAGAGAAGCAGATGGGCGCTTCTTCTGTGTGCCTTGGCCAGGAATCAAACCTGGGACTTCTGCACGCCAGGCCGACGCTCTACCACTGAGCCAACCAGCCAGGGCTGTTGGTGAAGGGTTTTTAAACAGGAACGTTACCTAGCAAGAGCAGAGAACCAGACTGCCTGGGTGCCAATCCTGCCCTGAACATCTAGCTGTGTTACCTTCAGCGAGTTACTTAAACTCTCTGTGCCTCATATATATTATCATCGGTAAAAAGAGAATGTTAATAGTGAATGTTAATAGTGCCTACTTCACAGACTTGCTATTAGAATTAAGTGAATTAATGAGCCTAAGGCAACTGAGCAAAGAGCAGTGCATGACACACTGTAAGCACCTTATGCTTGCATTAGTTCTGGTGGCTTCTAACTAGACCCCTCCCTTCTCCTTTCTTACACCCCTCCCCAATTCTCTCTCTTTTTTTTTTTTTTTTTCATTTTTCTGAAGCTGGAAACAGGGAGAGACAGCCAGACAGACTCCCGCATGCGCCCGACCGGGATCCACCCGGCACGCCCACCATGGGGCGACACTCTGCCCACCAGGGGGCGATGCTCTGCCCATCCTGGGCGTCGCCATGTTGCGACCAGAGCCACTCTAGCGCCTGAGGCAGAGGCCACAGAGCCATCCCCAGCGCCCGGGCCATCTTTGCTCCAATGGAGCCTTGGCTGCGGGAGGGGAAGAGAGAGACAGAGAGGAAAGTGCGGCGGAGGGGTGGAGAAGCAAATGGTCGCTTCTCCTGTGTGCCCTGGCCGGGAATCGAACCCGGGTCCTCCGCACGCTAGGCCGACGCTCTACCGCTGAGCCAACCGGCCAGGGCCCCAATTCTCTCTTTGAGGAACGAGAGATGCCACCTTGAGTAACTGAGCCTGTGACCTGCAAGCTGCCTGAAGCTCCTGCCCATCTTTTGTTAGGTCTGGCACGTACCTGGTGGGAAGAAGATATATTTGAGTCACATGGGGAAAAGAAGGCAAATTGGAAAAGCCTGAAGTGATTGGAGATAGCCTTCCTAATGACTGGATGTGGCTTTCAGGGTGCAGAAGAGGCATGCAGGGGACTGCCTGCTTGTCCCGGCTGTGGGGGGAGGTGGGCTGCAGCCAGCTTCCAGAAGGAGGGCAGGACTAGCTAGACTGAGAAGGAGAGAGGGGTAATCTAAGGAGAGGCAGGGTACAGGAGGGTAATGGAATGAGAGGGGCGGGTGGGAGGGGATTGAAACCCACCCAGGGCGTGGAGGTTGAGGGCAGGCCTGCAGGCAGAGGAGTCCTGGCAGACAGAAAGGCAGAGACAGAGCCACAACCCAGGTGGGAGATGAAAGTGTCTGGAGAGGCTCCTGCACCACCTGTCATGTCCCCTAATTCCTGATGGCCCTTCAAGGGGCTGGGACACTCTCCCCAGAGCTCCATGGCTCTCTACCCTGCCCCCTCTCACCTCTCGGGAGCATGCCCCACCCCAGCTGGAGCCAGGAATGGGGCTGTGGGCAAGGGACAGACAGAGCCCACAGATCAAGGGGCAGGTCTCCTAGGGTGAGCCGGGCGGGAGGGGTGTTCCAAGGTATGAGGAGGACATGGCCGGTCCTGATAGTGGGCGGGGTGGGGCATTGGGAAGGTTAACCTCCTCAGCTGTAGAAAAAGGGTGCTGTCTCCTGGTGGGAATTCATAGAAAAGTAGCCTGGTCATTCCCCCCCACCTCCTACTCCTCTCTCCCTGCCTTTTATTCTTTTTCTAGCACTGAGTACAGTGCCTCAGATAGAGTAGGAATTCAATAATTTTATTTGAGTTCATAAGCAGAGCTAAGAACATGAATTCGATGGTTTCTGTTAACGACCCAATGCCAGGACCCAGCTCCTTGGCAGGAATGGGGATGGAGGTGGGGGAGGGCATATGAGACAAGATGTAGGGGGGACCTCCAGTTCAAGACCCAGTGAGGAGGAGCCACCTGTTAGGGTCTTCTCATCAGCTTGGAATTGGGCAGAGGAAGGCTGGGGAAATATATAGATGGAGGGTTGAAAAATGGCTGGAGATATGAATGAAAACATTCTTTAATTTTTACTTTATAAATTTATTATTATTATTTTTTTTTATTGATTTTTAGAGAGAGGGGAGAGAGAGAGAAGGGGGAGGAGCAGGAAGCATCAACTCCCATATGTGCCTTGACCAGGCAAGCCCAAGGTTTTGAACTGGCAACTTCAGTGTTCCAGCTCGATGCTTTATCCCACTGCGCCACCACAGGTCAGGCATAAATTTATTATTTTTTAAAAAATTTATTTTTATTTTATTTATTCATTTTAGAAAGGAGAGAGAGAGGGAGGGAGAGAGAGAGAGAGAAGAGAGAGAGAGAGACAGAGAGAGGGAAGGGGGGGAGGAGCAGGAAGCATCAACTCCCATATGTGCCTTGACCAGGCAAGCCCAGGGTTTCAAACCGGCGACCTCAGCATTTCCAGGTCAACGCTTTATCCACTGCACCACCACAGGTCAGGCTAGATTTATTATTTTTAAAAAGATTGTATTTATTGATTTTATGGGGTGGGGGGTTAGCGAGAAGCATCAATTCATAGTTGCTTCACTTTGGTTGTTCACTGATTGCTTGTCGTATGTATCTTGATCTGGCGAGCCCAGGGTTTCAAACTGTAGACCAGGGGTCCCCAAACTACGGCCCGCGGGCCACATGCGGCCCCCTGAGGCCATCTATCTGGCCCCCGCCGCACTTCTGGAAGGGGCACCTCTTTCATTGGTGGTCAGTGAGAGGAGCATAGTTCCCATTGAAATACTGGTCAGTTTGTTGATTTATTATAAATTTACTTGGTCTTTATTTTAAATATTGTATTTGTTCCTGTTTTGTTTTTGTTTTTTTTTACTTTAAAATAAGATATGTGCAGTGTGCATAGGGATTTATTCATAGTTTTTTTTTTATAGTCCGGCCCTCCAACGGTCTGAGGGACAGTGAACTGGCCCCCTGTGTAAAAAGTTTGGGGACCCCTGCTGTAGACCTCAGCCCTCCATGTTCACATCCTAGTCACCGCGTCACCACGGGCCACGCTCTTTTATTTTTTAATTAATCTTCACAAACAATGAAAACAGATAAGTAATTGGACATAAAATCCTAGTTATGTCCCTTGAATTCAGTGCTTCCCACACTTCAGCCGCGGCAGCACCGCCGTCATAGTTTTTGCAGCATGGGACCTTTCCAGTCCAGTGATTGAGCTTAGCTCCTCTACCACTTACTAGCTGTGTGACGTGGGCCGGTCCCTTCACTCCTCTGTGCCTCTGTTTCCTCCTCTGTGAAATCTAGAGAGTAGAGGTACTTACCGCCTTGGGTTATTGTGAGGTTTAAGTTGAGTTAGCATTTGTGAAGTGGCTGGAAGAGGAACCGGGGCACAGGAAGTGCCCTGTACGTGTTTGCTAGAACGAATAAGTAAATACTTTTGAGCACTCACATCTGTGAAATCGTGGCCTGGCCACCAGTTCTATTTTTTCACATACATTAAAATCAAGAACTAGGCCCTGGCCGGTTGGCTCAGCGGTAGAGCGTCGGTCTGGCGTGCGGGGGACCCGGGTTCGATTCCCGTCCAGGGCACATGGGAGAAGTGCCCATTTGCTTCTCCACCCTCCTCCCCTCCTTCCTCTCTGTCTCTCTCTTCCCCTCCCGCAGCCAAGGCTCCATTGGAGTAAGGATGGCCCGGGTGCTGGGGATGGCTCCTTGGCCTCTGCCCCAGGCGCTAGAGTGGCTCTGGTCACGGCAGAGCGATGCTCCGGAGGGGCAGAGCATCGCCCCCTGGTGGGCAGAGCGTCGCCCCTGGTGGGTGTGCTGGGTGGATCCCGGTCGGGCGCATGTGGGAGTCTGTTTGACTGTCTCTCCCCGTTTCCAGCTTCGGAAATATGGAAAAACAAACAAACAAACAAACAAACAAACAAAAACTACATAAAATCGAGAACTAGCCTGACCTGTGGTGGCGCAGTGGATGAAGCGTCAACCTGGAAATGCTGAGGTCGCCGGTTCAAAACCCTGGGCTTGCCTGGTCAAGGTACGTACGGGAGTTGATGCTTTCTGCTCCTCCCCTCTTGTGTCTCCCTTCTCTCTCTCTATCCTCTCTCAAATGAATAAATAATTTTTTTTTTTTAAACTCGAGAACTATGAACTACTTACTACTATGCCTAAAATCATCTTCTGGACCGCCAACGGGAAATCGCCCCAGAGGAGCTGTCCGCCGCTGTCTGTTGCACGAGTCTATTTTCCGTGGCTCAATCCAGCCTAGCCTGAGACCATACGCTCTTCCTGTGGTTGCCTTATCAGCATCCTTATCAGCCTCATGATCACCATAGCTTTGTCAGAGCTCCTCCGCCATGAGATGTCAGGGCTCTTTGTATCCCAGGCTTGCTATTGGAAGTGACACTGCTCCGTGGGAAGACGCAGTTCCCAGCGAGGCACCGATGCAGGTGGCACACTCGTGCTGGACCTTCCCCAGAATCCCAGAGAGGCCGTGCTCTGCCCCAACCTCTGGCCTGTTCTGAACCTGGGAGGAAAAGGAGCCCTGGAATTGAGAGTGGGAACAGGGTAACGCCGAGGCCTGGGCACAGTGCCTTCCGTTTCCCTTCCTGCTCTTCCTATGTGACGTTTTCAGGACTTTAATTTGCCTGTTGGTTGAGGTTAATTGCCTTCCTTAATGAGGCTGGGGGTAAAGGGAGCAGGTGGGACGGGTAACCCCCGACCGCATGAGGGGGTGCGATGGCTTCTCTCGGAGGCTCCTGGGTGGGTGTGTGGGGTGGTGAACGAGGAGGTGGTGATTGTCAGGACACCACTGCGTCCTCCTAGGTAGGATCCACCGGAGAACATCATGATTCTCACAGGGTGGGGTAGGGGAGAAGGCCTTCTAACCCAGTGCCCTCTGCCTATTGGAGGCTTTGTTCAACCAGGGTTTCAAGAGAGCGAACTGGAACTGCAACAGGAAGAGTCAAAGGCAGACCCCAGGGAAGACTTCCACCAGACCCAGGGTAGTGGAGGGGCCGATGGAGAATTCTGAGGGTGTGGAAATAGGCCTGGGTGGGCATCTAGAGGACCAGTCGTGCAGCGAGTCCTCGGGCTCTGCTGTGGGGTCAGGTGGGGATCGCAGAGTCTGAGAGGGGACAGCTAGCTGCCTTCTCAACCTGCAGCTGGCCAGATGTAGACAGTGTGTGGGAGAGCCGATCTCCGCATTCAAGTCTGCATATTCCTGTGTGTGTGTGTGTGTGTGTGTGTGTGTGTGTGTGTGTGTCTAAGGAGGGAGCTGCTTCCTCCGTCAGACCAGCGGCTCCAGTGGCAGGGCTGTGTCTCCTGCATAAACTCAGGGCCTCAGTGCTCTGTTCCTGCCTACAGAGGGTACTCAATCTGCTCACAGCAAGGCCCCCCCTGCCCTGAGCCCCCCCAACCTGCCTCGGCCCTCTCTGTTCCCTGTCTCCCCCTTTCCCTCCTGCCCTCCCTGCCTCCCTACTGCACACACCCCACCAGGACATTCCCTTTGAAGTCTTGCTGAGTCGTGTTGTTCTTATGACGGAGTCAACAGGTATAGCAGAGCCAGGGCTGGGGCTCTGGTAATGAGGCTTTTCCGGGACCGGGGCCTGAGTGGGGCTCCCATCAGATAAGGCAGCCCTTTGCTGCCTCCTTATTTGCTATTTTAATGAGGGGTGCCGCTGAGAGACAGGTGGATCCAGGCCAGGGTGAGCAGGGGACACCTGCCTTTCCATCCTCGCTGAGATGGATCGGCTGTCCATAAGATCTCCAGGGTCCCACCAAGTCCCATGTCCAAGAAAGTCTCTAGACCATTGCTCCCACCTCCTACTGAAGGCAAGGACAAAGGCTTCATCTCTCACTCCATAGAGAGCCTTTTCTTGCTGTTAGGGAAAGGGTTAGGGTCAGACGGCTGGAGGAACTTCCCAGGTCATAAGGGTATGTGATGTTAAATGTGCCTGATGGGACCTGGAGTGGGGAAAGTTAGGGAATGACTCCCCTGCTCTAGGCTTTGGAGGGCCACTTTTCTGGTATGGCACTGGGCAAGGTGGGGTAGACAGGCAGTGGACAGGAGAGGGAAGAAGGAGGCTCAAGAGTTAGCACTAAAAAAGATCTGAGGTGCCTATATATTCAGGAAAAAGGTTCTGATTGGTCATCTGGCTCATTTTCCTCTTCCAGGCATGATTCTCAGGTCATGAAAATGCTGGGGAGAGAAAGGCCAACAGTGCTCAGCTCAGGCCTGGGTGCTTCAGTGATGATTGGGAGCGGGGCACCATCCAGCTACTGGTGAGTTATACTAACACTTTTTAAAAAAGATTTTATTTATTGATTTTACAGAGAAAGGAAGGTAGGGGGGATGAGAAGTATTTGCTTTACTCTAGTTTATTGATTGCTTGTCATATGCACCTTGACCGGGCAAGCCCAGGGTTTCGAACCGGTGCTCTCAGCATTCCGGGCTGGCTCTCTATCCACTGTGCCACCACAGGCCAGGCTGTACCCCCAATCTTAACGGAAACTTAAGGTCACTCTGTTGGCCCTTTAGGAGAGCTCCCAGGTGTGCCCCTGCCTCCAGACCAATTGCTCCATTGTTTCAGCAGGAGGCTGCCTCTGGAGTCAGGTGCTCGGGGCTTGAATCTTAGCATCTCCACTTGCTTACTGTATGGTTTTGGACAAATGGCTGCCTCAGTTTCCCTATCTATAAAATGAGGATAAATTATATATCTCTCTCATTGGGAAAGGGATGTGATAATTCCTATAAAGCTCTTAACATGGGGGTCTGGCACTCACTGGACTCTGGTGATTCCTCCAAAGGCCTCTCTCAAGTTTTCATTTCCACAGCCCTCTTCCTGGAAGTTCCTCCTGCTGTCTGTCCTCCATCCTACCTCTGATTGTGACAGCGTCACCTTTCCAGCCTATGTGGGGAAGTGGGGTAGGTAGGGGACTTGGTCCTTTCTAGCCTCAGTTTCTCTCTTAGTAAATGCTACCTCCCTACTTTTCCCTCCCCGCCCCTCGCACCCACCCACCAAGCCTGCATGGTGAGATAATGTCTAAGAGATACTTGGAGTTACTTGGAGGAAGAGGCCAGACAGTGAGTGACCAGAGGTGATTATCTAGCGTGACTAAAGCAGTGGTTTCCCTGCCCCCAGCCCAGGCAGAAGGGAGGGGGACATCTGAGGTCACGTTCCAGAAGGAACTTCCCAAGAAGGGTTGGACCTGGGGAAGCCTAACTTAGGGTGGAGGGAAGGGAAGAAGCCGGAACTCTGTCTCAGGTGTATTTCCGCAGAAAAGAAAAGCCACCACCAACAATAACTCATTTTATCTTGGAGGGGCTTCGACTCAGGGGACTGGCCAAAATGGACACGCCAGCCTCCTGGCTCCATTCCCCCCTGATAGCCAGGCTGTCTCCAGCTCGCAGCCTGCTGTCTCTTTGGACATCCTGCCTACACTTGCCCATGGCCTTCTCCCCCTGCCCCCACCGCTCAGCCTGGACCTAACTCTGCTCCCTCCTAGCACCTCCTCCCCACCCAGCTTCCTTCCCTGGGGTCCCCGCTATGGCAGCCCAGGTCCCGAGGGCCCTAGAGAGGGGGAGCTCTCAGCAGGTCGAAGACCCAGTCTTCGCCTCTTTCTGCATCTCTCTGCCTGCTCCGCCCCCACAGTCCTGCCGGCACCAGAGAGCTATCCAATGGCGGTGGGGCAGGGTTCAGGTCTCTCCCCGGCTTCCCCAGCCTCCTCTGCTAAGTGAGCCCGCCTGGGGAAGGCATGCAGTTCCCACTCAGGCCTCTGGGTGCTGCCCGACAGCTGTGGTTGGTCCCTCCCCTGGCAGGCCCTCCCACCTGGCAGGTACTCGCCTTCACTCTAACCCTCCTCGCGCCCCTCAAAGGGGCCGCCTTCATTTAAAAAAGAGAAGCAAAAAAAAAAAAGAGAGAGAGAGAGAAGCAGCCACTAATACTAAATATTTTCGTGAATATCATCTCACTTGATATTAATTATTAGTATTGCTGAGTCCCATTTTACACATGGGAAAACCGAGGCACAGAGAGGCCAAGCGGCTTGCCACAGGTTGTATAGAGGAGGAGTCCTGCAGAGCCTTGGGAAGACAGGAAGAAGAAGCCTGTGGCCCAGTAGCTCAGTTGGTTGGAGCATCATCCTGATATACTTGGGTTGCTAGTTTGATCCCCAGTCAGGGTACATGCAAGAACCAACTGGTGAATGTATGAATGAGTGGAACAGCAAGTAGAAATTTCTTTCTCTTTCTAAAATCAATCAATAAATTTTTAAAAATGAGCCTGTGAAGCTGGAGTAACCCCCAGTACCTGGGTGGAAAGCAGATCCTCCGGTTTGTTCCGGTCTTCCGGCCCCAGGAAGGGGAGATGGAGAGAGGAGGGGCACAGAGGCCTGAGTAAGTTCCCAGGCCAGTCTGTGCTGTGGTCACACTGAGACCTTGGACAAGTCTTGTCCCAGCTCTGCTCTCGTGTTAGACTTCCCATGCACGGGCGTGCTGGGACGATCCTTGGGGCCCTTTGGAACAGTGAAGGACAGTGTGGGCCGAGGGCCCTTCCTCTCCTATGTTTAGTGTCAGTGTCTCCGCTCTCTCTCATTGTTCAGGGTCCTGCACAGACCCTTCCTGGGGAGTGGGGAGAGGAAGGCTTGACTTCACAGGCCTCAAAGAAAGTGGAGGGCGGGAGTCTGCCGGAAGATCTGGTCTACAGGGAGTTGCATCGTGGAGGGGGCTTCTGTCTCCTCCCTCTGTCCTCCTTCCCCGTTGGACTTCCTGTCCCTCCCCTCCAACCATACCCGGCATGGTGTGAGCAGGGCTTGCCGGCAGTGACAGCACCTTTGAGGGTGGGAAAGAGCGTAAGTACACCATGTGGTACGAGGGTGTCAGCATGAGCTTGCTGAGTTGAGAGGCTTTAGGTTTGTGTGTGTACGCATGTGCCCATATGTATGGATGCCCTACCCAGCTGGGCTTCTTTCTAGGCCTTCTTAACTGTAGGTTCCCAATCCTCTGTGAAGCCCCTCCCTACTCCTACTGCGCATGCTCCCCTGAGACGCTGGCACTGTGTGTGGTGGGTGGCCCGAGGTGGACCTGTTGCATTGCACAGGGACCGCTGAGGCATGGTCTCTCCCACTGCACCAGAGCCTCTGGGGCAAAGAGCAGACTCTTTCCTCTCCGAACACCCTTCCTGGGCTGGAGCAGGTGCTCTGTCACTACGAAGTGGTGCTGAGACTGATGGGAACACGGGTGGGGAGGGACAGCTGTCTTCTTGGGGTGCCTGCCCTGTCTCCACCCTTCTACTAATTTATGTTCACTTAAAAAAATTGTTGCATTTTAGAAATTACCAAAGTGCTACGTGCTCATGTACAGAATTTCTGGAAACAATACGGAAGTCTATAGAATACAGAGTGCTCCGGAAGCATACCCCTCCTTCACGTCACGGTGGTTGACAGTGGTATGTTCCCATCCAGGTTTTTCTAAGCGTTAAAACATTTTTTTCAACTTAAATGGGACTTAACGAACAAATAGTAATAGAATAAACAGTCCCTCGACTTGTTTTAGCATCGTGCCCATCTGTGTAAGCAGAGTGATCTCATGGCTAAGGGCAGCAGAGTACCCACTGTGTGGTCGCACCCTAACTTGATTAACCTCTCTTATCAGGGGCATCTGGCCAGTCTTGCAGTTGACACCCTCACAGGTGACGCTGAACAAGGCTGCTTGTCAGAGTACCTTTGTGGATGTGGGAGCAGGCTGTGTAGAACCAACGCCTGGAACACAGAACAGCTGTACCAGTGGGCTTGTGTGTTAAAACTTCCTGATAGATGCTGCCTGAGTGTGTGCACATTTGTCACCCTCTAGGGGACGGCATGCAGTCTACCCTGGTGATATAATAATGGGGGGCGGAGTCCGTACATTCAAGTAGTCCTTCCTCAAGTCTGACCCAAATCCCCTCAGGTGGAAGTTGAGCTGTTCCCTCTCCAGGGCAGGATCCTCTTCTCTGGGTGGCACTCAGCTGGCTGGGTGGTCTGGGAAAGGCTGCTCCCTCCCTATAAAGTGGTGTGTGTACTGGTGGGTAGGGAGCATATCTGTCCTCTCCTTGGAAGCTTCCTGAAGAAAAGGGGGAAAAGATCAAGGAAGGTCTGGGTAATCAGACTGGCATGTGCATTGAGGGGGGAGGGGGCTCATGGTCCCAGGAGGCACCTTCCTGCTTCCCAGGTCCTAATGTCTGGGAAGTTCATGGATGTCCTCACAAGGCTAGACATTTCAAAGCACTTCCCACATATATACAAAGTCTTCTTTTAGGAGGTGAACTGGCATTGTCTCTTCTACAGTGGGGACATGGGAGTGGAGGCAGAGCTTGGGAGGAGCCTCAGGTGTCCTTCTCTCCTTAGCTACTTCTGACATTAGCTCCTACCCCTGCTACTTTGGTCTGGCTGGAAGACAGTGTGGAGTCACTCCGCATGTGTGTGTATGTCTTCACACTCATCTGGAAGCTCTGAAGGCCTGGGTCCTGGGTTTTTGGGCTAAGAAGGTAAAAGAAGTCAGCACTCACCCTTCATGGGTTAACCTGATCCGAGGGACTGTGGGTTCTCTGCCAAAAACCAGCCGATAGGTTTGGGTCCTGTCAAAGGCAGAACCTTCAGGGCAACACCCCAACTCGTTCCTCTTTATCTTTGCACTCTGAGTGCCCATTCATACAGCAAGACCTTACTGCACACCCAAGTATCTAGACCCACAGTCTCCTGTATGCAATGGGTGTGTGTCTGGGAACAGACAAGAGACCAAGCCCACACAACTAAGTGCTTTGATTGGAGAAACAGTAGCAGGAGAAATCGGCCAGAAACTCACTCAGGTGCTGTTACCTCCTTACCTCTAATTGACATTGCTCCTGGTCCTCTAACAAGCCAGGGTAAGTCCCAGGTGCAAGGAGCAAAGTCCTGGGTGGTTTCCATCAAGAGAGAGAAGGCTGGAATCTGTCTTGGAACTGACTGCGAAACCCTTGCTCCCTGCACCATCCTGCCACAGACAACAGCACTGGCAGATGAAGAGGGTCAGGCCAAAGAGGCTTGGTACATATGCGGTGCGTGGATGAGTGAGTGAGAGATGGAATGCCTGAATTCCCTGCATTATAAGTCTATGTCATGTGTGGCTTTTTTTTTTTTTTTTTTTTTTGAGCCTGTGAGCATCTTTTGGTGGCACAGAGTATGTCTTACCTCTGTTTGAAGTCCTGATCTGGAACAGAGGAAGGGCCCAGGGAATAAATGAATAAGAGTGAATGAATGATGAAACCATCGATAAGGCCTGCTTTAGTAATGCTTCCCCATGGTCCACTGAGGAACATCTCATCAGGGGAGATCAGACTACTGGGCTAGAAGCCCCTTCTCCTCCAGCACCTTGGGGAAATTCTGCTCTTACCTGGACCGAGACCACTGCCATGAGGGGGCAGAGGGAAGCCCATCTTGTCCTGAGAGCTGGGGCTGGGCAGGCCGGGCAGGAATGCCTTAAGAGATCTTTGTGTCCATCCTCCAGCCTCCACACCAGCCTCACCCCTCCTCCCCTCCTTTGCCCCACAGGCAGGCCGTGGGACCCCTTCTGAAATAGCCAACTTCTAGCACAGCACCTGGCACTTAGTGGGCTTGCAGTTAATGTTAACAAGAGAATGTCAAACAAAAAAACCCCCAGACTTTGGGGAAGAGTCTTGGCTACTCAGACCTATGGCCATCAGGATGTTTCCCCTCCAGTCACCCTGCTGTCCCTGGGGCTATAGGAGGCTCACAGGCTTCTTCTGCCCATTGGGTCCAGGCTACGCAAACACTGCCCCCTGGGAACTGCTTACTGGGCTGGTCCCTTGCGGGGATTCCTAACTGTCTCAGAATCACTGATGTACTGGGGTTGGGGACCTTGATGGGGGAAAGCAGTATAATAGACAGGTTTCTGGGTTTAGTGAGTGACAATGGGGAGACTGTGGGAATCTGTGTTTGAGCGAGTGCTCCCCTGATTCTGAGGCAGGGGGTGATCCGAGGCCTGTGTTTTAAGAAACAAAGGCTCAGTGCCTCTCTCACTGAATGCTAGGAAATAACCTGGAACTGGTCTCTGATCTTTTTCTCTCCAAGAGGGGCTGGATTTTATTTCTAGGGAAGAAGATCCTAGAGCCATGGAAATCTCAGGGGCTTGAGCTTGGTCCGTTAGAGCCAGTCACCCCTCACTTTCGGAGACTGGCCTCTGCACCAGTGCCAGAACAGGTCCTGGCTGTGGGGAGGGGACCAACGGGGTGGCGGCCGGTGGGGCAGTTCACAGCCCAGAAGTGGGAGAAGGACCCAGGTAATAGAGTGAGAATATTCTAAGAAGAGAGCTGGGCTTCACATGTCCCCTAGGCCACTTTGGGACATAAGTTTACCTTTTGCCACCAGGATTCCTTCTTTGGGTCTACACTAAATCTCTCTTGTTGTAAAGGATACTCTTTATAGAGGTCATGCTAAGGGCTGGGCCTTTTCTTAGGGCCCAGGAAGCAGGCGGATCCGTGAGGATAGTGGGACAGTGCCCTCATCCTGCGTGAACCCCCACGTGGTGAGGAAGAAGGGGATGGTGCAGGGGAGGTCAGTCACTACGGTTGTACTTCCTGGGCTCGTCCCAATCTGAGAGCCACTCTCTCCTTTTCGCCTTATTTTCACTCCTTCCTTATGGTCATCCACTTCATCTGTTGGGAAAGTTCTTCTTGATGTCTAACTTAAAGCTTTACTGCTTACAAGCAGAACATCTTCCCTCTCAGACCAGGAAAGGGAAAAATCTGACCCCCTTCTCGTCCTGCTTCTGAAATCTATGAAAAGTACTCCCATCATGCAGTCAAGCCACGTTCCTCACTGGCCAGAGGAGCTCCTGGCTCACCTGTTCCTCCTCCCCTGTGCTTCCTCTGCCTTCTCTCCTCCCCCACTCCCCTCCCATTCCCATCCCGTGTGGAATGTAGGGAACCTCCAGTTCCTGCCCACACCCTCTCTTGGAACTCCAGGCTGATGGAGGGGGGGGGGCAGGAGGACCAGTTTTTCCAGCCCTGAGACCAGCCTGCCTCCTGGGGGCTCTTCCAAGCCCAGCAGGATGGCAACCAGGGCCTCCAAGGAATGTGGCAGATCCGGCTCTTGCCAGGGCATCCTTCCTACCCTCAATCCCCACCCTGCTCCCAGAGGCTCCGGAGCCTCAGATCCCACTCCAGGTAGCCAGGCCACCCTTCCTATTCTTCCCCCTGGTCAGGGGAGGTCCTCAGTTTGGCCCACCCTATCCTAACACGTCTCCTGCTCCAACGAGTGCCCCCAGCTCCTCAACTCCCTTTCTGTCCAGCCTGATGTCTGCTCGAGGAGGACTTTTCAGATTGAGGGCTCACTGCTCCCTCCAGACTGTAGGTGTCCCGGACGCAAGGACCTTGACTATTTCAGCTACTGCCTATGCTCAGGGCCTGGCACAGTGAGTGCTCAGTAAATACACCCACCTGTCTGCCGTACTGCTGAACTAAACGCATGGAGATAAATACGTCCAGCAGAGGCATGGGCTGGTTGAAAAGCCAGACTCACTGCATTGTACACTGCCATGGCTCATTGGTACCCAGCCTGTTCCCTCCAGCCCAGAGCCTGAAAAGAGCCATAGTGGGGAACCCTCCCCACTCCTCTAGCCTCTCCACTCCCTTACCTCCTATTGTGTTCCCCTAGCATCAGCCCAGAGCCTTCCCCTTCCCCAGCCCCCTCTGTCCCATCCTATCTCTGGTCCAGGATATGCAGAGCCACTTGCTTCTGCTTGTTCCCACTGCTCCTGGGAGCGCTCTCCTCCCTGAGGCCTTCCTGGAACTGGCTGACCTTCTTCCCCTGGGGCCCTTTTCTCCCTCAGTGAGTCTTCACCACATGTGGCCGTGAGCCAAATGCCCCCACTGGCCATCCCTGCCTCTGCCTTGGGGCTCGGAGTCTCCTCTGATAGATGGACGGGTCAGTCTGACCCTGGAGGTTACTTTGGGATGAGCTGCAGGTGCAGCAGCAGGTGCAGTGCAGGGGCAAACACCGATCCACACGAGGTCAGGACCCACTCAATTTGTGAAGGTCCAGTCCTGCCCATAGTATACGTGCTTCTCCATATGTAGTCTCCTCCACTAGAGTAATATTAACACTAACAATAACTCCTACCGTTTATTGAATACCTACTATATTCCAGGCTCTGTGCTAAGAACTTTACATGGTATTTCATTTAATCCTCACAACAATCTGATGTGGTAGGTACTATTTTTATTATTCCCATTAAACAGACAGGCAAACTGAGGCTATTAGCTAAGTATTAATTTTAAGCCCCAAGGCCAAGCATGGTCCTGAGTACCTGGTACTATGTGTAGGAACGTGCAAATATTCACCTGACATGTGGTCTTGTTGGGGCAGCGAACTCTATGCTGAGAGGTGGGCCTTGACCAATGCTCTCAGTTCCAAAGATTCCAAGATCCAAAGGGCCCAGGGCCAGACTGGGGACTAGCCTATCCTCTGCTAGTTTCCTAAGAATCCCAGAAGGAGGAGAACATAGTCAGCAGGAAAAACCTGTGGACAAAGCTGTGTAGCCTATCGAGGTCCTGGAACCCAGCTCTGCTCCTACCTGGCTAGGGAGCCCAGTGGGTGTGCACGTGGGTGCATGGGTGTGTGTAGGCACTCGCAACAGGGTGGGAGAATGGACGGGATGAGCTGCCAGGCCCCTGCGTCTCCAATCCTTGATCCTGTGTCTCAGGTCTTTCTCCTGAGGCCCCAGGAGTCCCTGGTGGGTGGGGCTGCTGTCAGGCTTGAGCTGTGAGGTTCTGGGCGGAGGGCGGGGTGCCGCACAAGCCCTGACCTGGTTGGGCAGGTTGGCCCACCCTGAGTGGCACCTGTGACCAGGCGCCAACCCCATCCACCGCCCTTTGAAGTCATCTAGCCTGCACTCGAGGCCCAGCCCCTCTTCTGGGTCACCTCCCTAAAAAGAATTGGGGTCCTCTCAGGAAAAAGCTCCTCTAGCCTGGGGCCAGCTCCCACGTGGGAAGGGGCACAGCAGGCCTGGGCCTGGCTGGAGGAGGTGGCGGCCTCCTTTTATGGTCTCTGAGGGGACTGGCAGGGGCCAAGGCAGAGGGGACTGAGAGGGGAGTGGATGGGTGAGCTGGAGGGGGCTAATGAAGGGAGAAGGCTTCAAGTGGACAGAAACTCACAAAGGGCGGGGACTCTGCCAGGATGATGGGGACTTGTTGAAGAAACCACTCTCCTGAACTGCCCACCCCAGCTCAGCCCGTGTAAGTTCTCTCTAGGAGTGCAAGCAAAGTGGGTTGGGGTATTCTAGCCTCCACCATCTCCATCAGTGTGCCCTGACCCCTGCCCTAGGCATTGCTCCGCAGTTGGCATTTCTGTCTTATGTAAGCTGTTGGACACTTGCAACTTTTAACACAGCCCCTTGATAGCCCCTCCCCTCCGACCTTCATCTCTGCGCAGCAGGCCTGCAGCCAATAGCGAGCAGCCCCTGCATCTGTCTGCAGCCCTGGGGGGCTGGGTCAGCACAAAAAGCCTCCCCGACTTTTGGCCTAACTCGGCCCATTTAGACTCCTGGCCTATTCTTTCCAAAACCCGTAAAGTATCTCTCTTTCCAGTGCAGCCCAGTGGCTCGGGACCCACCCCGCCCACCCCGCCCCTATCTGAGCAGACCTCTAATCCGCCAGGAGCCTCCTCCGAAAACCATTAGGCGGCTGGGCCCCAGCCCTGCGGGCCTTTAGTCGCCCTACCCCCGTCGGTTTAGGGCTTAGGGCCGATGCCACCTCAATCTGCCAGTCCTGGGCGCCTCCGGGCGCACTCAGACCCCTCTGTTTCGGACCCACCGCCTGATTTCTACTGTAGGTAGATGGCCCCGCGCCGCGTGCACCTCGCCTTCCCTCTTCCCCCAAGGCTTGGGTGCTGGGGAGGGTCTGAGGGGGGCTCAGCCCTTAAAACTAGGCTCCGGGTCTTCATCACCTCATCCCCCAGTCCCTCCAGTGTGAGGTTGACGGGGACGCGCGGGCCTCCAGGTCTCGCTGAGGGCGGGACCGGGGTCGCGCGGCTGGAGGTGGAGGGGCCACAGCGGGCGTGGTCACCCCTTCAGGGCGGGGCCTGTCGCGTCCCACCCCGCCCCACTGTCCAATCCCAGGAGGGCACGGGGTCTTGCTCCCAGGCAGGCTCCCCGGATGGTGCTTCCTGCCCTCTGTTCCCTGGCTGCCCAGTTCTCCTTCCCAGCCCTGTGAATTTCTCTTCCTCCTGGAAGCCTGCCCAGTGAGCCGCACCTCTCCTCCTGGTAGCCCACATTACTGCCAACGGTGATGGTTCCGATGTGGCAGAAACCAGGTTTGTGTTCTGGCCTTGGGCGAGCCACTCCACCACTCCAAGGCTGTTTGCCCAGATGTCAATAGGGCTATTAACCTCACCTGCCGGTTAGGGTATTAGAGGAGCTTGGCCCAGTAAGTGTTTGGTGATCTTACGGTGTAGCCACCAAGGGCAAGGACTGTCACCTTCCAGGTTGTGCTCATACGGTCCTTTTGGGAGAGGGCAGAGGACTGAGAGGGAGACCTCCGTGCTGCTTCGCAGGTCATACTGGGTGACAGAAGCAGGTGTTTTCTGTCTTCATCCGCCAAGAAAAGACAAGACAACATAGGGGACTGGGAGTTTGGGGGCTTCTCTTAGCATGGAGGGCAGAGGGGTGATGTGACATGTTTTGCCCAGAGCTCTAGGTTGATAGAACTCAAGTTGGGGGGGGGGTCCCTCAGCGAGAGGCAGGAGGCTCCTTATGAAGATCTCTTCATCATCCTTCCTCTCCTTCTTCAGGGCTCCTGTGAAGAGGAGGAGAACACGCTCCCACTGGTGTGGTGGCGGGGGGTCAGTGTCTCAGCCTCCCTTATCACTGATTAGCAGCTTTGGGGTGGAGGGTCCCCCACAGGCCCAGGTGGCCATAGAAGTGACATCTCACTGATGTCTTCCAAACAGCTCACTCAGAGCTGGGATGACGGGCGCTTAAAGAACACGAGGAACTGGCAGTTGCTGAGTAGGCTGAGGCTTTGGAGCAAACACAGTGGTGGGAACCATCTTCTAATCAAGATCGATGACAGAAATAGCAACAGAAATGCTTATTGCGTGAAGCAATATACATGTAATTTTGGCTGAATTTTTTCCTCCTCATGAAATTCCGGTCTTCTTCAGTCAGGCCCATTGGTGTGTGTTGAAGAATCCAAGTTTCCATTTATTGTTGCCTACCATGTGCCAGAGATGGGGCAAAGACCCTGACAGGCTTTCGCTTGTTTCGTTTCCACATTGCCACTATTGATTGAGTCAAGATTAAGTCAAGGAAGAATTTATTGAGCATCTACTATGTGCCAGGCATTATTTGGTGCCAGATTGGAGATACAGTAATAATCATTGAAAAAGACAAAATCTCTGCCCTTTTGGAGCTTACATTCTACGGAAGGAGGGAGAAAATAAACACGGGGGGAAACTGATAACATCAGGTAGGAGTAAGTGCTTGGAAAGAGACCTGGTGCAGCAAAAAGGGACAAACCGTGGTGATGGTGGAGGCCTTCTGGAGATGGTGGTGTTTGAGCAGAGGCCTGAGTGAGGCAAGAGAACTAGCCCCTTGGATACTGAGGTCCAGCAATCAAGGCACAAGAAACAGCAAATGTAATGGCCCCAACATGAGCATTTGCTCGGCTTTTGGTGCGTTGAACCGCAAGAAGTCCAGTGTGTGGGAGCAGAGAGAGCTCAAGGGAGCTGGGGGCAGGAGGCTAGATGGGGGGGCATTAGAAGAAGAGTCTATGATGAAGGTACTATTATTAAGTCCATCTTGCATGGGTAAACTGAGGCATGGTTCAATAATAAGTCCAGAAACTGGATACAAACCAGGTCTCTGGCATTTCAGCCTGACTGCTTAGTCATGGCGCTCCCCTGCATCCACGTGGGGTCTTCTCTCAGCACAGGGGCAGGGGAGGGCTGGGTTACTTCACCAGGCCTCTATGGGCTCTGCTACTTTAAAATTTGTTAAGCATATGTGATGAAAAAAGAAAGACCTGCCCTGGCCGGGTGGCTCAGTTGGTTACAGCATCGTCCTAATACACAAAGGTTGCAGGTCCGGTCCCGGTCAGGACACATACAGAAACAGATCGATGCTTCTGTCTTTCTGTCTGTCTCTCTCCCCCCTTCCTCAAAATCAATAAATAACATTTAAAATTTTTTTTTAAATTTATTCATTTTAGAGAGGAGAGGAAGAGACAGAGAGAGAGAGAGAGAGAGAGGAGAGACAGAGAGAGAGAAGGGGGGAGGAGCTGGAAGCATCAACTCCCATATGTGCCTTGACCAGGCAAGCCCAGGGTTTTGAACCGGCGACCTCAGCATTTCCAGGTCGACGCTTTATCCACTGCGCCACCACAGGTCAGGCTCAAAAATTTTTTTTAAAAGAAAGAAAAGCAGCCTGACCAGGTGGTGGTGCAGTGGATAGAGTGTCGGACTGGGATGTGGAGGACCCAGGTTCGAGACCCCGAGGTCTCCAGCTTGAGCGTGGGCTCATCTGGTTTGAGCAAAAGCTCACCAGCTTGGACCCAAGGTTGCTGGCTCGAGCAAGGGGTTACTCGGTCTGCTGTAGCCCCACGGTCAAGGCACATATGAGAAAGCAATCAATGAACAACTAGGGTGTCGCAATGAAAAACTGATAATTGATGCTTCTCAATTCTCTCTGTTCCTGTCTGTCTGTCCCTATCTATCCTTCTCTCTGACTCTCTCTCTGTCTCTGAAAAAAGAAAGAAAAGCAGACTTTCATTATACGAATGCCCACATTAGAGTTTCGTGGGGCAGAAACTACGCTTTACCCGGAGCCCCAGCACCGGGCGCAGGGCAGGGCGTGCAGCTACTCACTGAGTGTTTGCGGAACAAATGGAAGAATATTAGGTTGAAGTAAGGAGACGGATTTTTCTACTGAGACCTACAGTTTGCATAAGCAGATTAAGATTTGTGCTGTGGGCGGAATCCTTAGAGAACTAAATTCTACCCATAGGTTTGCAGATGGGGAAGTGAGGTGCAGAGTTTGGGAAGGTGCAGACAGCTGCTGTGTGGGCAGATGTCAGGTGTTTTAGGTTCTTTTCGGTGCCCGGCAGAGTTGGAACTGCCCAGAGGCTCTTCTTTGGCTTGGCTGGAGTTGGGAACAATGCACCTCGGTGGAAACTTCAGTGGGGAAAAATCTGAAAAAAAAAAAAGGGGGGAGGGAATGTTTGGGAGTTAGGGCTGGAGAACGAGGTCTCAGACCAGATCAGATTAGCAAGAGGTGGTGGTCTGGTCAGTCCCAGGGAACAGTTACCAGCATTTCCCCCAACATTCCCGGACCACTTGTTCGTGCTCTCCACTCAGACCTTCTCCCTGCCTCCACACCCCTTCCCCTCAGCCTGTGCTGCCCCAGCAGAGGCACTGCTGTGCCCCGGGCGGGCCCGTGGGGCTTGCCGGGGATTCCCAAAGCCATGGCGCACCTTTCTGATATGTCTATTTGGCCCAAAGAGTTTTAGAGGGAAAAAAAAGTATATAGAATATGTTTTAGAGCTTGCTTTTCATATGAAAGGAAACTTGGAGATAGCATGGAGTGAAATATGAACATATATGCACGTGTACATACGTACATGTCCATGAAAGGTGAAACAAGCCTGAAGTAGAAGTATTTAGGAATGAGTTGCTTTGAGTGGTGTTTCGCCCACCCAGCTCCTGCTCTGACAGGTACCCCAGGGAGAACTTTGAGGAATACTGCTAGGCGATAGCCACTGTGTTTCCTCTTCCACCATTTGGGTCAGGGCCCACTCCAGAACGGGAGCAGGCCAGCCATAGAGGGGAAGGACTGTCTAGAGAGGGCCAGGCAGAGACCACAGGCCCCACCCTCGGTGACAAGCTGGCGGAGCCCTCCCAGGACAGCAGTGCGGAGATAGGGAGTGTTGGTTTCTAGGTAGATGTTTGGGGCTCGATTCCTGGCAGCAGCGGAAGGGAAGGGGATGAGTGTGTGTCCACAGGGCCTGGGAGGTGGCAGGTTTCAGCAAGAGGAGGCCTGAGCCACCGGCCCAGGCTGGCCCTGGCACCAGCGCTCCTCCCAAGGCCCTCTGCAGACCCAGTCTGCACTGCGAGGCCACCCAGGAGCGGCTGGCCCAGGTGCCAGCCAGAGGGGCGGGGGGGAGGAGGTCTGAGAGGGAGGTCACCATTGAGAGCAGGGCAGGGATACAGGAAGGATCGGTCCTGGAGATGGGGTAGAGGGGAAGGCAGGCGGCACACACTGGGCCTGGGTGGGGCCGGGCCGGCTCCTAGGAACTTGTCTGGAGTCTCTCCAGTCATGGAGAGAGTATTTCTGAAAGAAGATGTTTACCCGAGCGAAGGACTTTCTGACCTCCCAGGTGGGAGGACTGGGTCTGTAAGGCAATAAGATTAGGGGAAGAGGAAAGGCCCTGGGGCAGCTCCTTCCTTGTCATTTGGAGATAGGCCAGTGTGGGCCGGAGGAAATGGCCCTGCTCTGTGTCTGGGGGGGCGGGGGAGATGGACAAAATGGCCTCAGTGTAACAACACCAACATTCCGCGGACTCTTACTAAGTTCCAACCGCTGTTCTGAGAGCGCTGCCCGGACTGACTCCCTTGGTCCTCACAGTCGCCCTGCGAGGTAGGTGTTCCGTCATTTCCCATTTTACAGATGAGGATACTGAGACGGGGAGGGGCTAGGTCCCTGTTCCGTAGGAAACCCAGGTGGCGCCCAGAAATCTGTAAGGAAATCAGGCAAAACACATAAACAGAGAGCCCTTCGAAGGCATTCGTTCATTCAATAGATGCTGAGGCCCTGGCCGGTTGGCTCAGCAGTAGAGCGTCGGCCTGGCGTGCGGGGGGACCAGGGTTTGATTCCCGGCCAGGGCACATAGGAGAGGCGCCCATTTGCTTCTCCACCCCCCACTCCCTCCTTCCTCTCTGTCTCTCTCTTCCCCTCCTGCAGCCAAGGCTCCATTGAAGCAAAGATGGCCCGGGCGCTGGGGATGGCTCCTTGGCCTCTGCCCGAGGCGCTAGAGTGGCTCTGGTCGCGGCAGAGCGACGCCCCGGAGGGGCAGAGCATCGCCCCCTGGTGGGCAGAGCATCGCCCTTGGTGGGCGTGCCGGGTGGATCCCGGTCGGGCGCATGCGGGAGTCTGTCTGACTGTCTCTCCCCGTTTCCAGCTTCAGAAAGAAAAAAAAAAAATAGATGCTGAGTCAGCTGGCTCTGTGTGCTAGGTGCCACTATGCATAAGGCTTATGCACTCTACTGTAGTCCTCCCTGCGATCCTCCCTGTGGTAGGTGTCCCACTTCACTGATGAGGAGACTGAGGTTCTGAGAGGTTACCTAATAGATCAGAGTTATGTAATAATAGATCATGGTCACAGAACAAGTAGGTAGCAGAACTAGAATTCACCCCCGGTCAGTGTGATTCGTTGGGTCGAAGCAAAAGCTCCTGTACTTAGGGAAGATAAACCCACAAATCAACTAGGAACTGTACAAGAAAATAGAAGGTAAAGGGTGTTTCTAAAAGAAACCAAAGTTCTACCTTCCTCCTTTCCTATTTGCACTTAGTTCTCTGTAAGCCCGGTCTATAATCCCACCAGGAGGAGGCGCTCTGCATAGCCAAGGAAAACCAGGGAGGAAGGTGAGGTAGGAAGGAGCAGGAATTATTAAGAAACAAAATCTAGCTGTTGATGGAGCAGGACGGGTCTGTCCTGCACCTGTTCCGTCTCCCCTCTGCCCTTTCTCACCTCTGACTTCACCTGCGGGGTTTGGCCGCCTCTGTCATTTTTGTCCATCTCCTGAGCCTCCTGCTTCCAGCTCTGTTCTCCTCCTCCCTCCTGGAGCAGGCCATACCTGGTCCCACAGGTTCTCACACCAGGTGACTTCCCTGCCTTCCGAGAAGCTGGCGGCCCATCTCCCCCTCAGGGTTGGCCCAGCCCCCACTGGTTTCATGGAGTGGAATTTCCCCCAAGGGAGTAGCACTGATTACAACAGGATTGGACCATAAAAAGGTGCGGGATTTGGGGTGAAAGGTGACCTGGGAAAGTTCTGAAGGGCCATCCTTAGGGGCAGGACTGGCTTAGTTCAGAGGTGGCAGGGGAGCAAGTGTAGATGACAATGGGGCATAAAGAGAGGAGGTGCTCTTTGTCCAAGAGCCAGCTGGGCTGGACACCAGGACACCACAAGTCCTTCACCTTCGCCCCAGCCCTTAGGCAGAAAGTAAGGGCCTGGCTTGGGTCCCAAGATATATAGCCCTGTTCTGGCCCTCTTCCAGCCAGATCTCCCCACCCCCAAAATGAGTACTCCTTGATGTTAAAGGGGATTTGGCACAATCCCCTTTCTAGACCCCAGGACCCCAGAACTCCCTACCCAAACAACCCCAAACCTGTGGGAGGGTCTACACAGGCTTTTCCTTTACTTCAACTTCCCTTCCCAGGTTGGATGCTGAATGGCCAGCGTAAAGCCAGTATCCACGGCCAGGGCCATCACTATCAAAGCAGCCTGGCCCATGCAGGTTTGCATTGGATTCGGACAGTCGGTAAAGAAAAAATGGAGCCAAAAACTGATAGGCCATTTTCTTTAATTCTAGCTTGCACCTGGCGGGCAAGTAAAAAATACACACTGGGCTCTAAAACCCACTCATATTCAGTGCTCACAAAGCCACTGACTTATCCGAGTTCCCTAGAATCAAAGGTTTCTAGCTCGCCAGCCTTATTCTCCTCAGTTCCCCATCTCCTTCCTTATCCCAGATACAAACTCTGCACAAACTGGCATCTCACTCAGCACTCCGCCATCTTGGCTGCTTCTCCTGGCCACATGGCCTCTTTCTGCTCTCTGCTCTGCTTCCTCTGCTCTCTCATGCTAATCATCCCAGGAACCAAGAGTGCAAGCTCTCGTTCTGCCCCTATTTTATAGTGTAGAAATCCAAACCTTTAATCCAATATACAAAATAGGGAAGTTTCTAATACAAAGTCACTTCTCTGAGGCATGATTGGATTGTACTGCCCCACATCAAAAAAGGGTGGGAAAGGCTTAATCCCAAAACCAAGCCCCAGGCTACAAGGATTCTCAACACACATTAATATCACCTGGGCAATGGCCCCCACGTGGGCAGCGCCACTTTAACAAAGTGAGCATAATACATTTTATCTGCCCAATAGCCAGTATCCACGGCCATTACAGCCACCTGGCCCATGCAGATTCGCATTAGATTCGGACAGACAGTAATGAAACAACGGAGCCAGGAACTGGTGGGCCATTACCTCTAATCCTAGCTTGCACCTGGCGGGCAAGTAAAAACACACACTGGGCTCCAAAACCCACTCATTCAGTGCTCACAAAGCTACTGACTTATCCAAGTTTCCTAGAATCAAAGTTTCTAGCTCACCAGCCTTATTCACCTCCGTTCCCCATCTCCTTCCTTCTCTCTGCACAAACTCTGCACTAACTGGCTTCTCCTTTAGCACTCCGCCATCTTGGCTGCTTCTCCTGGCCTCTGCTCTCCTCTCCAATACCAATCCCAGGAACAGAGAGAGAGAGAGAGAGAGAGAGAGAGAGAGCAAGCTCCTGGTCTGCCCCACTTTATAGTGTAGAAACCAAAACCTTTAATCCAGTATACAAACAAGGAAGTCTCTGATACAAAGTCACTTATCTGAGGCATATTCCTCATGAGAGTGCACCACCCACATCAAAAAGGGTGGGAAGGCCCTGGCCGGTTGGCTCAGTGGTAGAGCATCGGCCTGGCGAACTTAGATAAGTCCCGGGTTCGATTCCCGGCCAGGACACACAGGAGAGGCGCCCATCTGCTTCTCCACCCCTCCCCCTCTCCTTCCTCTCTGTCTCTCTCTTCCCCTCCCGCAGCCAAGGCTCCACTAGAGCAAAATTTGCCTGGGCGCTGAGGATGGCTCTGTGGCCACTGCCTCAGGTACTAGAATAGCTCTGATTGTGGCAGAGCGACGCCCCAAGATGAGCAGAGCATCGCCCCTGGTGGGCATGCCAGGTGGATCCCTGTCGGGCGCATGTGGGAGTCTGTCTGACTGCCTCCCTGTTTCCAGCTTCAGAAAAATACAAAAAAAAAAAAAAAAAAAAAAAAAAAGAGGGTGGGAAAGGCTTAGTCTCAAAACCAAGCCCCAGGCTATAAGGATCCTACCTGCCCACAGCCTGCCCCCAACACACATTAATATAATCACACCCGCCTCAAGCAAGAAGGGCAACTAATATCATCACCTGGGTGATGGGCTTCCACGTGGGCAGTGCCATTTTTTTTTTTTTATTTTTTATTCAGAGACAGAGAGAGAGTCAGAGAGAGAGATAGGGACAGACAGGAATGAGGAGAGATGAGAAGCATCAATTATCAATTTTTCACTGCGACACCCTAGTTGTTTATTGATTGCTTTCTCATATGTGCCTTGACCATGGGCCTTCAGCAGACTGAGTAACCCCTTGCTCGAGCCAGCGACCTTGGGTCCAAGCTGGTGAGCTTTTTTTGCTCAAACCAGATGAGCCCGCGCTCAAGCTGGCAACTTCGGGGTCTCGAACCTGGGTCCTCGGCATCCCAGTTTGATGCTCTATCCGCTGCGCCACCACCTGGTCAGGCGGCAGTGCCATTTTTAACAAAGTGAGCATAATATATTTTATCTGCCCAACAGGTGCACTGAAGCCCTAAGTCCTAGGGCAGCTGTTTGAGTGGAGGGGGATTTGAGGGGACAGTGGATCTTGGATTGTGGGTGTTGGGAAGATAACATATATTATGCTCACTTTGTTAAAGATGGCACTGCCCACGTGGAAGCCCGTCGCCCAGGTGATTGCCTGGGATGGGCGTGATTATATTCATGTATGTTGGGGGCAGGCTGTGGGCAGGCAGGATCCTTGTAGCCTGGGGCTTGGTTTTAGGACTAAGCCTTTCCCACCCTTTTTGATGTGGGGTGGTACAATCCAATCATGCCTCAGAGAAGTGACTTTGTATTAGAGACTTCCCTATTTTGTATATTGGATTAAAGGTTTTGATTTCTGCACTATAAAGTGGGGCAGACCGGGAGCTTGCTCTCTTGGTTCCTAAGATTAGAGGAGAGAGCAGAGAAAGGCCACGTGGAGGAGGCCTGGAGAGGCAGCCAAAACGATGGAGTGCTGAAGGAGAAGCCAGTTTGTGCAGAGTTTGTGCAGGGAGAAGGAAGGAGATGGGGAACAGAGGTGAATAAGTCTGGTGAGCTAGAAACCTTTGATTCTAGGAGAACTCGGATAAGTCAGTGGCTTTGTGAGCACTGAATGAGTGGGTTTTGGAGCCCAGTGTGTGTTTTTACTTGCCCACCGGGTGCAAGCTAGGATTAAAGATGATGGCCCACCAGTTCTTGGCTCCATTGTTTCTTTACCGACTGTCTGAATCCAATGCGAACCTGCATGGGCCAGGTGGCTATGATGGTGGCCCTGGCTGCTGGCTTTACAGTGGGTAAGACATCCAAGCCCATGTGCACATGCACACTTTTCTGGTACAGGACAGGAATGAGAGCAGTCCAGAGGCCAGAGCGTCACTGATGCTCCTGCCCTGATTCCCACATCAGCACTCCTACTCTACCTCCTAGGACCCTCTAAGTTGATGCCCATCTCCTTATCACCTTTTTCTCTGCACCGCAGAAAGAGAGATCCAAGTGAAGAGGAAGGTGAGGAAGTTCTCAAAGCCCCCTGGATCCGTGTCTGCTGCAGTCCCACCTTTAGTGCTGTTTTTTTTTGTTTGGTGCAGTATAAGCACTCAGGGGTCAGTTTGGCTCAGCGTTGCAGAGAGGAGGCAAGGGCTCTCCTTCGTTTCTCTTTGCCAGCATACTCAAGAGTTTGTCCCCTGCCTGATGGGCATGGCGCAGTGGATCGAGCATTGACCTGGGACACTGAAGTTCCAGGCTCAAAACCCCAAGTTCGCCGGCTTGAGTGTGGGATCATAGACATGATCCCATGGTTGTTGGCTTAAGGTCGCTGGCTTGAGCAAGGGGTCACTGGCTTGACTGGAGCCCCCCAGTCGAGGCACATATGAGAAGAAATCAATGAACAACTGAAGTATTGCGACTAGGGGTTGATGCTTCTCATCTCCCTTCCTGTCTGTCTCTCTCAAAAAAAAAAAAAAAAAAAAAGTTTGTCCCCCTGATGGGATCTGTAAACTCTGCTTCCTCTAAGAGATGACATCATCTTGCTTTCAGTGATCCCCTAGCCCCTCCCAAGACCCCTCCCTGCTCTTTCCAAGGATGTCCCCAATTCCCTAGTTCCTGCCTATGCCACCCATTTCCGAGGAAGCAGATGCCCTGGACGCCTTCTCTTCCTCAACCCCCTCCCCAGAGTCCCTTAAACTGCGTGGCCCTCAGCACCCAGGACTCAGGGGGCTAGCAGAGTTGGAAGGGAGGCAAGCCCAAAGCAGCTCCTGAGCTGCTACAGGGAGGGGTGTGTGTGTAGATCTGGCCGCTCCCTTCTCCCTCCCCCAGCCCGCTGTCAGCTGGCCAGACCGTCCCTAGAGCAAAGTGCTTCCATGCGGGAGGGAGGGGAGCGTGCTCGTGAGAGAAAGATGAAGCTGGTCCCCCGCGTGTCAGTGAACAAATTGGGCCAATTTGGTGTGATTAGTGAAGAATTCACATCTGGCCAGCAGAGTCCTCCCCCCAGCCTAGCCCAGCCTGGCTCCTGCTCCCCATTAGAAGCTATTTTCTCTGACGGCTCCATTTGTCTCTGTAGTGGGGGATTTGACAGCTCCCTGGCCAGCCTGGGGGGCCTGGCTCTGAGTGAGAGGCCCAAGGCCAGGCAGCTTGCCCACCCCCTTGACCTGATGCCATGAGGGATGCCACGCTCCGAGCAGGGCCCAGGCACCTGTATGCTCCTCTCTGCTCTCTGTGTGTGTAGACCCACAGCTGGGTGGGGTCTGGGGAGTAGCATCTCTAAGCTTCCCCACCAGGTCTCCTTTGAACCTTGAGTTCTCATCTTGCACAGTGATGGTTATGCTTGGAAATAAACAGAGGCTTGTGTGTGTGTGATGGTGGTGGAGGAGGCAGGGGTCTGGTGTTTCCTAAAAGAAAACAGCTAAGCATGTGTAAGGGAGGGCCTGCTCCCACTCTCTTTGCCCCCCCCCTGCTCCTCCCAGAAATCCACTGGGTGCAGCTACCCCTGGACGGCTGCTGCCCAGCTGGAAGGCTCAGCCCCAGAAGCCCTTCAAGGTAGTACCATGGGGGGTGTGACCTTCAAAGCCTTGGGTCTTCCTCCCCCAGCAGTGACCCCAGGCTGCCTGTGTCAAAGGCAATTTGGGGCTATTTAAAGGAGCCTGACCTAGAGGTTACCTGGGCAAATCTCTTCCCTGGGGAATTACCACCAGATGGCAACCTGGGGCTTATGTCCTGGAAGGCTCTCCCTGTTCGATGGGAGCATCAGGGCTCTGCTGTTGTCCGAGGTGTGTGAAGGGGAGGGAGCAGGAGCCCAGGACCGTGTCCTTGGATGATAATCCTTCTGGAAGAGTGGAAACTAGGGGAAGTGGTCCTAGCCTTCAATGGGGGGATAAGGGGCTGCTTTTCATGTGACATCATATAGTTTGGGGGCTTGCGAGTGGAAGCTTCTCAGGACTACAGCATCTTCCATTGCCACATGGACATCGAAGGAAAACTGGGTGAAGAGCATGGAATCGGACATCTGTGATCTCTCCGGTCTCCAGATCTGCCCTGGGATAGGTGACCAACTGTCCCAGTTTGCCCAAGACTAAAAGGCTTCCAGGGATGCTGCACTTTCAGTGCTAAAGCCAGAACAGTCCTGGGCAAACTGGATGCTGGTCACCTGACTTAAATACAAGCCCCAGAAGGATGGAGGAGAAACCAGTTTTTTGAGGTCTGCTGCCTGGTTTCTTATTTGATTTTATTTTGTCCTTTTCTAATTTTAACCTGATGCCTTATTATTATTTGTAGGTTCTTCAGCCTTCTTTTCAAGGTAATGCCTGGAGTGTTGGAAGGAAGACCTGACTTGGGGGGCCAGTGGGGCAAGGGGGTGGTAGCTTGGCCCTTCATCTCGTTCATGCTGAGGACCACGGGCTTAGGGTGTGATCACAGCGCACTGGCCATCCAGCGGCATCCATCTCTATCCACAGAAGGACCCAGAGAACACTTGCTGTGTGTGGTGTCTAGAGTTATTATCCCATTTCAGAGGTGGGAGAACTGAGATGGAGTCATTAGCCCCCGGGCTGAGTTAAGGGAGAGTGAAGCAGGGTCTCCTGACCCCACCCCACCCCATCTCTTGTTCAGGCAAAGACAGCTGTTTTTTTGAGGCCATAAATAAGCGCTCAGCCCCAAATTGGGGAGAGTCTGCTGTTCCTCCCACCAAAGTGGCCTGAACCCCCCTCCCCAGATATTAATTACATAATTAACTGAGGATGGAGGAGCATAAGGTCACCCTGGCAAGACTCCAAAGGCAGAGAAGGGCTTTGGAAAGTCTAGATAGCAGACCAAACCTGCCCTCACAGCAGCAACTGGCATCAGAGTGATGGAACCTGAAGAAGCCAAGACCTAGAGGAGATGTGGGGAGACCTGTGGAGGGATGGAGGGACAGAGGGATGGAGGGATGGAGGGATGGAGGGACGGAGGGATGGAGGGACAGAGGGATAGAGGGATGGAAGGACAGAGGGATGGAGGGACGGAGGGATGGAGGGACAGAGGGATGGAGGGATGGAGGGATAGAGGGATGGAGGGATGGAGGGACAGAGGGATAGAGGGATGGAGGGAGGGACGGAGGGATGGAGGGACGGAGGGATGGAAGGAGGGACGGAGGGATGGAGGGATGGAGGGACAGAGGGATGGAGGGAGGGATGGAGGGACGGAGGGACGGAGGGATGGAGGGACAGAGGGATAGAGGGATGGAGGGAGGGACGGAGGGACGGAGGGACAGAGGGATAGAGGGATGGAGGGAGGGATGGAGGGACAGAGGGATAGAGGGATGGAGGGAGGGATGGAGGGACAGAGGGATAGAGGGACAGAGGGATGGAAGGAGGGATGGGATGGAGGGATAGAGGGATGGAGGGATGGAAGGAGGGATGGAGGGATGGAGGGACGGAGGGATAGAAGGACGGAAGGATAGAGGGACGGAGGGAGGGATGGAGGGATGGCAGGCCAGCAGCAGTGGGCAGAGCTTGGCTTCTACTGTCCCTGAAAGTGGGCTGCTCTGGGGCTGGCCCCCGCCTGCTCCTGCCTTCCTCCCTCTCTCCTCCACAACCCCTTCCTGCTCAGCCTCCCCTCCTTCTCCTCTGCACACCTGCCCAGGGCCTTTGAACCCAGAGAGCAGCAGGAAGCAAGAGCTGAGCGTGGACTTCTAATTCAGCCGAAGGGACAGTTCGAAGGGGGGACAGAAACACGCTCAGGAGGATTCTCTGCTGGTTTCCTACTGGGTCTGATGACTCTGGGTCTGCTGAGGTATTTGGGAAGCTAGAGCCCAGATCCTTGTTCTAGGCTGCTCTAAATGCCCTTTTAGCAGAGGGCTTGGGGGGGACACACTGACCCTGGGGGGTGCATCTCCCAGGAGGCGGTGGTTTGCATACTATGTAGTTTCAGAGTCGTGCTGGACCTTGGGCTGAGCTCCACTTTGGGGGCAAACTCTTCTTTAGGACAGGTGTCCCTCTGTGAAGCCGCTCTCTAGTACTGTTGACCTTTTTGGAAAACCCCAGGCGTAGGATGGAGGGAATGCATTTCTGCCACTTTGTCAGAGAGAAGGACATGCTCCATCTTGGGGAAGCCTAAAGGTGGGGTGCTGGCCTGTTTACACCCTGCTTGAGTTTGCTTCAAGCCCAAGGTGACTTCCTGCTTCCACCAACGGCTTCAGGGGAGATCAAAGGCCAGAGCTGGTGAGTTCAGGGAAGAGGAATTGAGGATGGCTGGTAATGGGAGGGTTGAAATTCCCGGGGAGAGCTGGAGCAGGGGAGGAGACCAGGGGACAGAAGCTGAATTCCCCAGAGCCCTGACCTAGGTCCGGCTGTGCCTTTCCTGTCCTGACCCCTCCTCCAGGAAGCCCAGGTCATCTCTCTATCCCTGAACCCTGACCTCTGACAAAGGCTGCATGAGCTCCTCCTTTGTCCCCTGGTTCCTCACTTAGCACAAGGGTCCCTCCAGAGCATGGGCTGCAGCAAGAAAAGAGACAAGAGGAGACAAGGGTGTCCTGGGCACGCCCCTCCCGGCGGCAGCGACCCCACCTCTGCGGGGCAGGGCGGGAGGACGGGGCTCAGGCGGGCGGCAGCTGTCACTCACGCACTCACGCGGGAGGAATGCAGACGGCAGGGCTGCCCTGTGGTCACGTCTCCGCCCCACCGACAGAGGTAGGCGCCCAGGTACCCAGCCTGTGGGCCTTGGGAGCCCGCCAAGCTGCTGATGAAAGGCGTTGCAGATTAACCCTTTCTTGGCCGCACCCTCTGCTGCTGCCGCCGGCTGCTGGGTGGTCGCTGACTGCGATGGGCAGGCGAGAGGCTGGAGCGGAGGCTGGACCAGCAAGCTGTTGAGTGGGTGGCCTCAGCCTCAGGGCACTGGAGGGCGTCACCCCCGCTGGCTTCATCCCCTTTGGTTCAGACACAGCTAAGAGACAGGACTCCCCATAACAGATGACACCACTTTGCTCCCAGGATTCTCCAGTGGGCGCTAGCCAACCTCCCATTTTGATGTGCCTTCTCCTGGAAAGTCCCTGGAGCTCAAGAGCACTGGACAGAGAGTCCAGAAGTTCATGTATTCATCCAACACACACCTAGGAAGAGCTGAAGGGTCAGTCAGGCTGTTAGGTTAGGGAAAGTGGGCTCTGGCTCCTATTTTCTCCAGTCGGTAGAATTACAGTGTTGGTAATTCAAAATGTGGGGTTATTCATTTGTGTCCGTTTCAGCAGCAACCTACATTTCTCCCCCAAGCAGAATCTCAGGTAGTGGAGATGTTCTGGTTGGAGTCGGGTGACGTACACTTGCCCTCTGACTGTCTCATGAAACTACTTTATGAGAGTCTCAGGGAGCCCAGGTTGGAAAACTCGGAGATCTAGGTGCGCTGTGAGATCTTTTTTGACTCTGACACTTTCTCTTCCTTTTGTCTGGGCGATGGGAATCATCTCTATTTGGAGGGTCTTTGCCAAACAGGTATTTTGTTCTGTGTTGGGGCTCACTGTGGGGCATTCTGTGATGTCCCCAGGTCTGGGTTCTGCTTCCAGGGCCGAGGACTATGTCCTGTGTGCTCCGTGGAGGGCCCTATGTCAACCTTATGGTCACCATTCAGGGTCTGTGTCCTGAGGCCTGGGCTCCCTCTCTATACTCTGGAGCCAACGTGTCCTCACCACGCTTGTGTGCTGCCCAGCCCCTGCTCTCTTTCTGTTCTGCTGACAGCCCCAGAGATCCGCGTGTGCACAGGTTAGCTGCTGAGCGGGGTGAGGAGGGCAAAGCTCCCGGAGCCAAGGCTGCCTGAGTTCAGACCTCTCCTGGGCCCTCACCCCTGCCCCACTCCTAACTGCAAGTGGAGCCCCCAGAGATCAGAGCTCTGTGTTGACCCTGACTGAACTGGGCCACAGATGTGGAAGCTCTCCGTCTCTCCCCATCTCACAGCCTCCCCGGGGAAACTCCTTTTCACCCAGGACCAGTGGAGGCTCCAAGAGGGGTAGGAAGTCAGGGGTCCAGTAGGGGGCGGTGCCAAGCGGGGCAGGAAGCCAGGAGGCCAGGTGCCTAGATCTAACTACCACCCCCCACTGCCCCACAGTCACTGGAGTGCTGGGGGGGGGCAGGTGCAGGGAGCTGTCACCCTGAATCTGTGGAGGGACAGAGAACATAGGCTTTGGCTGTAGTAGAATTGGAGGGTAGAAATCAGGAAGGACTCCATGTCTGACCTAGATGTCCAAATATAGCTCGTTTCCCTTAAAAACTGAGGCCTTGGGTAGGTCTTATCCTTAAAGGCATCACCAGCTCCAAGACGGCATGACTGGAATTTGGAAGTCATTCTTAATGTCCATCCACTTCCTTCATCATCTGATGGTCACCACGCCCCATTCTTTCTACAGCATTAGTGCTTCCCAGGTTCCCACTTTTCCTTCCACTTCGATTGCCCTGGACTCAGTCGAGGCCCCTTTTAACCAGTCCCTGAGACTACTGCAACAGTGGCTGATTCCCCTGGCTCCAGGACAGCATACCCCTGCCCCCCACCCCCGGCCCTCCTCCGCACTTCACTAAGAGAGATCTCAGAAGACAGGTTGGAACATGCACCTCCCATGCTCAAAAACCTTTGATGGCTCCCCATTGCCAGCAGGATAAAGTCCCAACATTGCCTGGCATTTATAGGCTGCCCTGATCTGGTGCCAGCATACCTTGCCAGCCCGGGCCCCCACTGTACACTTCATCCTGTTCTCCTCCAGCCCCATCCAGTGGCTCGTTTCGCCCTGGTCCTGCCACACACTCTCATGGCTGACCACCTTGGCTCACAGACCGAGCTTGTTCCTGGCACGTACGGTGTTGTGGAGAAGAAGGATTAATCACATAATCCCATAAATAAATATATCTTTACAACCTGTGATGAGTTCAGGCTTTCTGTAGGGACTCAAGGAAAAATTATAATGGGGGTGGGACAGATGCCGACGGAGGACTCAGAGAAGGCTTCTTGGCAGAAGAAGCACTTTGGGGTATTAGATTTGAGTTACGTTTTAGGGTACAATTTCGAATGCTTGAGGAAGTTATCTTTGATCTTTTGTCAGGATGAATTTCCCTGTCCGAACACCCAGACTTTCTTAGTGTCTCTGGCTAGCTTGTATTTCATTCTGTCTTGAACTGGAATCTGTCTTGCGTGTTGCAGCCCCTAATCTGTGAGCAATTGCGGGAGTGCTCCTGACTCACACTTAGACTACCATGGTGCAACACAAGAAGCCTTTAGAAAAAGTGTTTTCATTTTTGAACTGAGGATGTGGAGACTTCCGCATTGAGTGCACCTGGAAACAGACCTTAGAACAGGAGATGTTCTCTGACAGGTATTAAGTGAGGTTTGGCACAGAATGAGGGGTGGGAGAGACGGTCTTCTAGTCATTCCCTCTCTTCAAAGCTCTGTCGACATGACTCTAAATCCTCCCAGTTCTGGCCTAGGAAACAGCATTCCACTTGGTTCAGCTCCCCTCCCACCTAATCCCTTAATCCCCCAACCCCCGGTGATCCATATTTGGATAGAGTGGGAAATGAGGGGGCTCTCTTTTTCGCTGGGAGACTGGGTGCTGGCATCAGAAGCCATGGGTGTCCTTCGCTCCAAACCTGCGCTTCCTTCACCATCCCCGATGGCCCAAGTTACCCAGGAGTGTCCCCTGCAGGCTGCTCTGCCGACCTGACTCTGGGTCTGGGGGAGGAAGGTGCTCTTCTTTTTCTTGGTGGCACCCCCATCACTAAATGCCAAGTGGGTCCTTTCCCCTCCAGCTCCTTGGGGGCAGAGCACAGAGGAAGAGAACGGGATAGTCTGCCTGGCTTTGAGGAGAGGAGGGGAGGGAGGAGGAGGCAGACTGCTTAGGGAATGACCCTAATCTAGAGCCTGCTTCTCCACACACACTGCCCTTCCCCCCACTCCAGTCATTTCTGGATCACAGGGCAGCAGGCAGCTTCCCAGCTGTCCCAGCTCCCTCCAGCTTCCCCGGGGACTTTCCCATCAGTGGGGAATTTGGATCTGAGCAAGGAGTGGGATGAGGCTGTGAAACCCATGATGGTGCCAGGCTGACCCATCAGTCTCAGCCCAGTCCCCTGAGGCTAGGTTCTTTGGGTAAGCTACCCCTTTGTGAAAGCTCTGGTCTGATGGATGGTGAGGGTCCAGCCCCTGCCTCAGGGAGCTTCCCAGTCTGAGGGTGGAGACTGAGCCTCTATTGTGAAGCTATTCCCAGGGTGCTGAGGGTCCCAGGATGAAGCCAGGACATGGATACTCAGCCTGTCCACATGGGCCAGCAGCTAAGGTGCCCCAGCAGGCTGCCCAGATCTGGCCTGCTCCTTCCGCTCAGTTCTGTCCTCCGAAGAGCTGTGTCTGGTACAGGCTCACTGCACTCTCGCTGCAGGGGACAGGTGAGCAGTGGTGCTGGCAGTACAGGTAGCAGCTGGCAGGTGGGGAGAGTGGAAGAGGAAGAATGTGCCCCAGGCCAGGAAGGGTGCCCCCTCTCTGTGACCTGCTCACCCCACTGCCTGCCCACCACAGATGTCCCAATGCCATTCCTGGGTTCAGGTAGCCATTCCTGTGTTCAGGTAGCCATTCCTGGGAGGATACCTGGCCTCCAGACATGAGGGCCCTGTTGTGGGGCATTAGTCATTGCTGCAAATGACATTTTAGGAATGCTGACCCTGGATTGGCTTACTTAATACTTTTTGTTAAATATTGTATTACCCCCGTGGCAGGACTAGGTGGCACAGTGATTAGAGCGTCAACCAGGGACGCTGAGGTCCCAGGTTCAAAGCCCCGAGGTCACAGGCTTGAGTGTGGGATCATTGACATGATACCATGGTTGCTGACTTGAGCCCAAGGTCGCTGGCTTGAGCCCAAGGTCACTAGCTTGAGCAAGGGGTTACTAGCTCTACCTCTGCTGGAGCCCTCCTCCTCCCCCTCCAGTCAAGGCACATATGACAAGCAATCAATGAACAACTAAAACGTCACAACTATGAGTTGATGCTTCTTACTTTTCTCCCTTCCTGCCTCTCTCTCACTCTATCAAAAAAAAAAAAAAAAAAAAAAAAAAAAAGGGAAGAAATTGTATTACCCCCACTTTACAGGAAAGAAAACCAAGATTTGGGATGATGACATCACTGATATAGTTTATCTTGCACAGCCCGATGTGGAAGAGCAGCGGATGGGGAATTCTGAGGGCCAGAGGAAGAGGCGGTCTCATGGACCCACAGCTCCTGTGAGGTGGAGGGGGCAGGGGCAGGGATTCAATTAAGGGTCCTTCATAGCCCGAGAGGAAAATTTCTCCTGCAGAGAGAAGGATCAGACATGAGCTGCGAGTGGGGCCCAGGAGCAGAGGGACCACAGTATGCCAGGGACCCTGCATGGAGCCACCTCTGTGCACCTCCTCTCCTCACCTTTCTTATAGAAGTATATTTTTATTTTTATTATTATTATTTTTTTTTATTCTCATTTTTTTTTTTTCTGAAGCTGGAAACAGGGAGAGACAGCCAGAAAGACTCCCGCATGCGCCCGACCGGGATCCACCCGGCACGCCCACCAGGGGCGACGCTCTGCCCACCAGGGGGCGATGCTTTGCCCATCCTGGGCGTCGCCATGTTGCGACCAGAGCCACTCTAGCGCCTGGGGCAGAGGCCACAGAGCCATCCCCAGCGCCCGGGCCATCTTTGCTCCAATGGAGCCTTGGCTGCGGGAGGGGAAGAGAGAGACAGAGAGGAAAGCGCGGCGGAGGGGTGGAGAAGCAAATGGGTGCTTCTCCTGTGTGCCCTGGCCGGGAATCGAACCCGGGTCCTCCGCACGCTAGGCCGACGCTCTGCCGCTGAGCCAACCGGCCAGGGCTCCTCACCTTTCTTGAAGTTGAGGGTGAAGGGAGAAGAAAGCTTCTAGAACCTCTGATCTCAGCAGAGGACTTACCCTGTCCCCATGTGTGTGAATTTCCAAGTGTTCCACTGTCACAGGCTAGGGCAGCATCCCTGAGACGCCCCCCCCCCATGTGCCTTGTGGTCCTCACCCTGGTGATGCCTCAGAACATGGCCAGGGGCCCAGGCCAGCGAATCTGGGGACAGACTCCCCAGCTTTGCTCTCTGATCTGGCTGCTCCCTCCTTCCCTTTGCTCCCTCCCCACCAGCTTCCCTCCCAAACACTCAGTCATTCATTCCCCAGACCACCTACAAACCACCCATTTGCCTGGACCACACAGCTCCTCTGCCCAGCTCAGCTCCTGGGGATAATGGCCGCTCCCCCACCCCCATCCTTCCAGGACCCACCCCCAAGCCTAATTACCACCTTGGCACCTCCGGGCAGGGGGGGCACTGACCTCCGTTTATACTTGGCAATCTCTTGGGCACAGGAGGCCTGTTTTCTTCTGGACATCAAGGGGCAGGAGAAAATTAGAGACCCTCAACTGAGCCCCCTCTGGGCCCTCCCACCCCACCGCCCAGTCTCTGGCCTAGGCTACTGGGGCAGGGCAGGAAGGTAAGATGGTGGGGACTCCTGTTTGCTCCTCCATCTTTCCGAGCACAGTGAGGGGATGGAGGAGGAGCAGCCCCAGATCGTCCTCAGGGCGGGGTCAGGGAGGACTCTGCAGAAGAAGTACTGAACCAGGAGTTACAAGATGAGGGTTTGGTTCTGCTGCCCTGACTGCTCACACTCTCCCCATCCCTCTGCCAGTTTGGGCCTCAGTTTCCTAGTGCCTGAAAGAGAGGAGACAGCTGATCTCTGTGGTCTCTAAGGGCTCTCCCACTTTGGAGCCTTGAACTCCATCCAGGGAGGTGACTGAGAGGTGCTGACTGAGGTCTCTGCACTGCTGAGCCCCCCCGCCCCCGGCCTGAGCAAGGAAGCAGGCAGAACCTGGGTGCATGTAGGAGGCTGCGGGAGGAGAACAGGTGGTCAGGACAGGGAGACAACAGAGGCCAGCCTGACACCTGTCAGCACTGGGTGGGAGGCAGTACTGGGCACCGTGCCAGGTGAGGAATGCAAAAGGCAGGAAGCCTCCCAGGCTCTGGAGCTGGTGTGCTCTGTTCGCCCCACCCCCTACCTCCGTGTCAGCAAGGTGGTGGCAAGGGAGGGCCTCCCCAAAGTGGCTTGTGGTCCCGGAGGAGGCCGTATGCCCTTCCTTCTGCAATGTCCACACTGACCCAAGTCCAAGGACAGCTCCAGGAAGGCAGGGACCAGTCTACCTCCAGTGCCCAGCATGGGCTCAGCTCAGAGGTGTCCAATAAATGCAGGAAGAATGAATGAGGAGGGACAGCTGGGGGGAGATGGAGGCAAACCCAGGTGTGTGAGCCTACCTGTGGCTGCAGGGGAGGGGCAGGCAGGGGGAGAGCAGGGGGCGGGGCGGGGTTGGTAGGTTCACCCTCACCAGGCAGAGCTGAACCAGGCCTAGGCCCTGGGGGCCAGGGCCACCAGGGCCGGGCCAGGGCGGATGAGGTGGTCTCTGTGGGGTCTCTCACAGGATCCCTCCTTCCCCCATAATTATTTCTGATTAGCTTCACCACAACAGTCAGGCTGGAAAGAGAGGGGTGTTTGGGACACGGTGGGGAGGGACAAGGTGGAGCAGAGCACTCAGGATAAGCCAGGGCCCCCCAGCTGAGCTCCCTCCCCCTACACACACACACACACACACACACACACACCCTGATCTGGAAAATTCCAGTGGAGCCCCATCTACTCAGGCCTGAGAGCAGCAGTGATTCAGGGAAACTAGAGCCTCTAGAATAGATAACTCACCCGTATGCATAAACTCAAAACACCCCCTCCAAAGTTCCTGGGAGGGTGGATGGGCACATCTTCCAGGCAGAGGGGAGCAAGGAAGAGAATAAACACTTCAAGCCAGAGGGAGCTTTGGCAAGCATGTCCACCGTCACAACTCAGGGCCCAACATGCAGAAGTCCCTGCGGCCCCCTTGCTGACACTCAGAGCTCTTCCTGGTGTTCAGATGCCCTTGCTGCTCCATCTACGCCGAGAAGAGGGCTCTGCAGATAGATTTGCTATGAGTGTCCACAGCCCTCACCCACCCACTCCTTTTTCTAGAGATTTTATTTATTGATATTTTTAGAGAGAGGAAAAAGAGGCAGGTGGAGGGGGAGGAAGAGCAGGAAGACTCTTGGCCTCCAGAGAAGGCCCTAACATAGACTGTTTCAAAAGAAGTAGGTGGCCTGACCTGTGGTGGCACAGTGGGTAAAGCAGCAGCCTGGAATGCTTAGGTCCCCGGTTTGAAACCCTGGGCCTCTCGGCTGGGATCCCCTCCTCTTTAAGAGGGGGGGCAGGAGAGCAGGACCCTCCACTTCTTCAGCAGGTAAAACAGGAGCAGCAGCTCTGGTCACTCAGATTGTCCCAGAAGTCACATTCCAAGAATATGGTAGTGGGAGGGGGACAGTAGGGGGAAAGTGTCCCCTCCTCTCCTGACGGTTTGGAGCAGAGAGCTGGGAGCTAGGCACGTGGGCTGGGGGAAAGAGAAGAAAGGTGGCCCTGCCTGCT
The DNA here is from genome assembly GCF_036850765.1 of Saccopteryx bilineata. Taxonomy (NCBI): domain Eukaryota; kingdom Metazoa; phylum Chordata; class Mammalia; order Chiroptera; family Emballonuridae; genus Saccopteryx; species Saccopteryx bilineata. The sequence continues at coordinate 378,480,145 of NC_089491.1, forward strand.
TCCTCTGGAGAAACTATTATTATGTAATTAATAGTAGTATTAGTTTACAATTAAAAAGAAAAAAGAAACTTGCTGTAGGTTTGAGCACCAGGCTTCTTTGATTTACAAACATTCTTCCACTGGCTGATTTTAGGGAGACCCCAACCCTTGCTATCGGATCTCCCCAGTCTGATGGGATAAGCACCACTTAATACCTCCACCCCCCAAGCCCCTAGTCTGAAGAGAACAATTCCTGCCCTCAGGGAGCCTCTACCAGGCGTCCCCAAACTATGGCCCGCCCGGCCCAATGCAGCCCCCTGAGGCCATTTATCCAGCCCCCACTGCACTTCTGGAAGGGGCACCTCTTTCATTGGTGGTCAGTGAGAGGACCACTGTATTTGGCAGCCTCCAATGGTCTGAGGGACAGTGAACTGGCCCCCTGTGTAAAAAGTTTGGAGACCCCTGCTAGTCTTAGGAGGGAGACACAATATACAAATAGAATGGACACTCCAGACGGGCCTCCTCCCTGAGTCCTCCCAAAAGGGAGCTGGGCTTTTAGAGGTGTTAGGGACCTCTAAAGACTCTAAGACAGGCGGTTTGGGGAAGGCACGCAGTCTTTCTGAAAGAGCTGCTCCCTGGTGGCAGTGGGCTGCCTGGAGGAAGCAGCCTGGCCTGGCTGGTTGTACAGAGGAGGCCGCCCCAGTGGCGCTCCCACGACCCGGCCAAGACCGTCTGGGCGCCGTCTCCGGTCTCGGGGCCTGCGGTCGGGGCACCGCGGGGCCGTGTTTGAGCCGGTCAGCTCCCCGCGGAAATTACAGGGGCGCTCAGCGCTGCGGTCGCGCCCCCCGGGGCAGCACCCGCTGGTTGGAGGCGTTTAAATTGAAAGCAGGTTTGGGGAGAGGAGGCGGACGCGGGCCGCCGAGCAAGGGGAGGGGGCGCCGGGCACAGCGACCCCATTGTCTGCGCCCGCCGAGGGGCGGGACCTTGCGGTGAGCGCGGCGCCCCCTGCCCGCGCTCTGGCCCAGCGCATTCCCAGCTGGTTCCCACGCTGCCCACTGGCCGCGGCCCCTCGCTCATTTCCCACCCGAGTCTCTCCCTCCCCTCCTGTGGTAGCACAGGCTTCCTCCAGGAGGCCTTCCCAGACTAACAAGCGCTGATAGTCGTGATGTCCCTATGTCAGGGAAGGTCAGGAGGTCTGGGTTGTGTCCTCTAACAGGCTCCGTGACCTTGGGCAAATCTCCTTTCTCTGGGCCTTAGTGTCCTGTATAAAAATATAAACACTTAACCCTCTCTGCCTAGCTCTCTTAGTTATTTAAAAGGTTATTCATGTCAATGTATGGGAAAATTTTATAAAAACCGTAAAGTGCTGCAAACATCTGAGGAATAATATACTGTATACCAAGAGTAACTCCCCCAATTCCTACTCTTCACTGTATGGGTTCCTTTGTACACAGGCTGCTGGTGCTGGAAATCTAGCCTACTGGGGGTGGGTAGTGAGACGAGGTAAACAGGCAACTGTTAAAGCAGGGGAAACCACAGTGGTCTTCTTGGAGGAGGGGACTTGAAGCAGAGCTAAGAAGGAGGGAAGAGAACAATACTGGAAAAAGGAGAGAGATGTCACTGCTTCTTGGGAAAACATCAGAAGGAGAGACAAGAACCAGGAAACAGGAGGGCCTCTGTGAGGTGAACAGGTACTGCTGGGGGCTGTGGCTGGAGAAGTGACTTGGGGACAACAGCTGTTTGTCCCGTTGGTGGGTGGCATGTCTCCTGGGGAGGCAGATTGGTGGCAGACGCCTGATGCAGCCCGAGATGGTGGCTGGGGGCCACGCCTGTTAGCCCCGGGGAGTGTGGGGAGCTCCCCTTGGCCCTTTCCTTGTTCTTCTTCCTGAGGGCTTTGGGCACCCAGAGTGAGTCCCCGGGCTCCGGGCACCAGGTACAGGGAGCTTGGCTTGTTGTTTCCTTTGCTCCCAGCAGCAGGTTGTTTGCTAGACCGAGGGCTCAGGGACGTGCCCACTTGCTCCACTGCTGGCAGAGCCACATGTCTTTGCTCTTCTTCCTGGAGATCTCTAGTGGGTAGTCTGGTATGGGGGCATAGCCCAGAGCACCAGTTCCCTGGTATGGACACTTGACACATAAACACTTGGTGGCAAGACAGAGAGCTAAGCCAAGCTAGAGGAAGAGGACGCTGTAGGGGTTCCAGGAAGAGGGGACAGAGGAGCAGCCCTGGAAAGGAAGAGAAGAAGAGGGTGAGGCCAAGGAGGAGGGAGGGCAGAGGGGCTGGGCCAGGTGTTTCCACCAGAGGAGTGGGGCTGTCAGACAGAGTTTCTTTCTAGTCCTCGCCCCATCTCTGACACCCTCTCCCCGGCCCCATCCCTCCCCCCAGAGCCCAAAGCAGCTCAAAGGCATACAACAGAGAGGGCTTTGATCTGGCAAGTGGAATGAAATCTACAAGTGGGCTTGGGGCACAGACTGAGGGGGCGCTTACCCAGCTCTGCCAGTCCTCTCTTACCTTCTCCCATGGCTGGAACAGCTGCTGAACCCACCCACCAGGCTAACTCACTCACCCTCTGGCATGGCCTGTGCCAGCTGGGCACAGGATAGGGATGCCATGGGAAAAGAATAAAGGAGCCCAGGAAGGGATGGTGACTGCTCAGAGTGACCTGTCTGGAGAGGACTGGGCCATCCTTATGCAGAGGGCTGGCCAGGCTCAAGGAACCTCCTGGACCCCCAGGCTGGAAGCCATTAAACACAACCTCTTCTGGGAGCAGGAGCCCAGAAGTGTCCTAAACACCAAACTGTATCAGCAGCCAAATACTAACAGACTCAACGCCTGCCCAGGCCTAGAGCAAGCCCTCTGAGCGTTCTCTCTTACTCCCTTTCCTCCCCATGGCTCCAGCTCTCCCATCTTCATGCTCCTGCTCCTCAGAGCCCCAGACTGGCTTCTGCACATACTGCACACCCCATGGACCACGAATGAGCCTTTCTCAAGGGGGGTGAGCATGGATGGAGAAGAGGGGAGCCAGTTACCCATGGGCCTTGACCTCCAGACCCCTCAATGGGCCAGGCCTGAAAGAGAAAGTGTCCAGTTTTATCCTTGCCCACTCTGCCCAGCCCCAGGGTCCTCAAGGTCAGACCTTTGAGCAGTGGGGAGAGGGTACTGAGGCTGAGGCCTCTCCAACCCTGGGACCCCAGCTGACAGGCTCAGCATGTGACTCTCCTGGTTCAAACACTTTCCTGGGGGCAGGGATGGAACTGCTGGGAGTGGAAGTGGGACAGGAAGAGGTGTAGGCACCCATCCAATGACAGAGTCATTCCTGTCATCAAAATGCCCATGAGCTCCCTGACCTGTGGTGGCACAGCGGATAAAATGTCGACCTGGAATGTTGAGGTTGCCGGTTTGAAACCCTGGGCTTGCCTGATCAAGGCACATATGAGAAGCAACTATGAATTGGTGCTTCCCACTCCTCCCCACACCCTTCTCTCTCTCTATCTCTCTCCTCTCTGTAAAATAAATAAAATCTAAAGGAAAATAAAAATGCCCATGGGCAGCAACAATCCCAGAGGAATCCTTGCTATCAGGAACTTAAGTCTGATGCTCCTAGAAAGGGCAGCTGGAGAAGGAGACCCAGAGAAGAGAAGGGGAGTTGCCCCAGATGACTTCCAAGTCTCCTTCTAAGCCAAGACTCTGTGATCCTGTGATTCTAAGGCTCTTGGAGCCTGAGATGTTGTGGTTCTGAGATACTGGGATTGTAGCAATTGTCATCATAATAATGGCACTAGGCGTTGCTACAAAACTATCCATGCACAATCTCACTGGGACAGGGAGCCCAACTTGGTCTATGCTCACTAAGCTGCTTCACTGCAGCCGCTGGGAGCCTAAGCCCTGCTCTGCATAGCGTACGTGATTCAGCAGATCACCAAGTCCAACATCAAGTCCTGACTGATGTCTTTGGTGGAAAAGCCACAGGTGGCAGAGTGGATCTTGGAAGGGGAGGGACAAAGACAATAATCATCTGTCCTCTTCTGAGTCCCAGAAAGCTTCCTGGAGGAGGAATATGGACAAGAGAAGGCAGAAAAGGGGGAAGAGGGTTGTTGGGCAGATGAAATGTATTATGCTCACTTTGTTAAAGATTACGCTGCCCACGTGAGGCCATCGCCCAGGTGATATTAATGTGTGTTGGGGATTGTTGTAGCCTGGGGCTTGGTTTTGGGATTAAGCCTTTCCCACCCTTTTTGATGTGGGGTGGTACAATCCCATCATGCCTCAGGGAAGTGACTTTGTATTAGAGACTTCCCTATTTTGTATATTGGATTAAAGGTTTGGATTTCTACACTATAAAATAGGGGCAGAACGGGAGCTTGGGCTCTCTTGGTTCCTGGGATGATTAGAGGAGAGAGCAGAGCAGAGAGCAGAAGGAGGCCACGTGGAGTAGGCCAGGAGAAGCAGCCAAGATGGCGGAGTGCTGAGTGAGATGCCAGTTTGTGTAGAGTTTGTATCTGGGATAAGGAAGGAGATGGGGAACTGAGGAGAATAAGGCTGGTGAGCTAGAAACCTTTGATTCTAGGAAACTTGGATAAATCAGTAGCTTTGTGAGCACTGAATGTGAATGGGTTTTGGAGCCCAGTGTATGTTTTGCTTGCCCGCCCAGTGCAAGCTAGGATTAAAGACTATGGCCCATCAGCTTTTGGCTCTGTTGTTTCTTTACCGACTGTCCGAATCTAATGCGAACCTGCATGGGCCAGAAGGCTGCTGTGATAGTGGCCCTGGCCGTGGCTTCTGGCTTTACAAGGGTATTTCACAACAGTTAGGAGGCACGCTGTTCCAGACAGCAAGGTGGGCAGTTGGGGAAAATGCCCTTGTTTGAGAGCAGAGGAGTGGAGGGACCAGAGAAGGCAAGATGGAGAAAGGGAGTCTGGTTTGACTGCATCCCCCTCTTCCACCAGCCATGCGCCGAGTGTCCCAGGATGCAGACCCCAGGCAGCAAGTAGGACTGTGGCCTGAAAGCCCCCTGTTTCCCACCCTTCCCCCAGGAGCTCAGCCCTGGGCGCTGGGCTGGAGACCACTTTCAGTCCTTCTTAGGCTGAACTCGTAGGGGAGGGGCCCGCTGCTCTCCCCCAGGGCTGATTAGCAGCAAAGAGCTGGAGGAGAAGGACATCTGCTCTTCTCCTAGGGGAGACCTGTCTTTATTTCCCGAAAGGGATGGAGCCTGCAGACATCTTCCACCAAGGAGACAGGGGTGTCTTTGCAGGCATCTGAGGAGGCCAGACGAGAGAAGAGAGAAGGTAAACACTTATCTAGTGCTGCTAGCCTTCTGGCAGGTGGGGACATCTTTATTTTGTGGAGGAAACACTGTGACCCAGGCGGGTGCGGACAGCTGCCTAAAGCTCCACGGGGTAAGAGGCTACATGCCAGCCACTCTGGCCCCTAATGCAGTTCTCTTCTGGCTTCAGCTTCAAGGCGCTGGGAGGTCTGTGCCCAGCAGCTGTGTTCAGCCCCGATCTCAGCCCCCACCCCTGGACCGCAGATTTGCCCACGAAGGAGCTGTAGTGTTGCCTGGGTCCCTCCCTGGAGGCAGGGCAGAGAGCAAGGCTGTCCCCGGTACAGGCCCGCTTCCCAGTTCTTGTGCTTCTGCAGCTTCTCTGCAGGCTGGTAGCCGTGGCTCACCTGCATCGAGGGCCTTCTGTACCAGGCCCTGGGCTGAGCATGTTAGCAGCTGACAGGTGAACCCTCTGAACAGCCCTGGGAAGGTCCTGCTCCTCTCTCTGCTTCACAGTCAGGGAAAGTGAGGCTCAGAAAGGGGAAGTAGTGCTCAAGATCACACCAGTGTAAGCAGCAGAGGCAGGATTGACGTTCAGAATCCTCGCTCATAAACTCCGTATGCTTGGGCGATACAATGGCTGGAGGTGACTTTCCAGCTGGGGTTCAGCTGAATTGGAAGAACAAGCCCCCTGGTGCCTGCCCTCTGGACCAGCCTGGGGCTCAGAGATAAGGCCATCTCTCCCAGCCCAGGGGCCAGGGCTGCAGGAGGAAATGCAACAAGTTGTGAATCCAGTTCCCTCTCTGCTCACCCCTGTCACATATTGGGGGTTCAGCTTCCTCCAGGGTCAGAAAGAAATGACTTGTGGGTGTTTGGAAAGTTGATGAAGGTGGAGGTTCACCTCCTGCTCTGAGACCTTGGGCAAATTACTTAGCTTCTCTGGGCCTCAGTGTTATCAGGCCTAGAGGGATAATGAGAGGACTGAGTTGGAAAGAGTTTATGGAAAGAGTTTGGAACAGTGCCTGGCACACGGAAGTGCAATTGATTTATTATTGGCTGGAGAATTGGGGGGTGGGAGGCACTGTTCACAAGGAGAGACCAGGAAATATGGGCAAGTCTATAAAAAGGACATGGTTGAGGGGTTTTTTGGGGGGCGGGTGTTTAGGTTACCTAATTTTCAAGGCCAAGGGTTCCTGAGAGGGAAGGAAAGGGTGGATGGTTTCCAGGTGACATTCCTCCCTTCCCACCCCCATCCCCAGAAGGATAAAAATTCCTCACAGGTTTCTGCGCTTTCATGTGGAGCCTGCCAAGCCCCAGCCAGCATTCCTCTGCCCCTCCTGCCGGCTGGGGGCTGGTAGAGGGGGTCATTAGCCCCTTTTACAGCTGTGTAAATGGTGAGGGTAGAGGCCTGTATCTGAAGTCCCAGCTGGGAGCTGCTCAGAGCCACCCCCCAGCGGAGGGGCTTTGAGGGTGAGGACAAGGGGAGGAAGCCCATCTGGGTGGATGGTCAAGGGCACACCTCCACACCAGCACCTGCAATGTGTGCCGGTGCCTGTGATGGGGACCACCCCCTGCCGCCATCCTTATTATGATGGCCCCTAAGACAGCGTTCCATGTGTACACCAGGGGTCTCTGCAGCTCCCAAGGTAATGAGGGGCAAGCAAGACCTAGAGAGACATCCAGCCCAACTGGGTAAAGCTGGGGAACCAGGGGAGATAGAAGAGGAAACTGAATGGGTGGAGAAGTAAGGGCAGGCTTCCTGGAGGAGAGTGTAGGAAAGATTGGGTCCTGGAAGGGTAGGGTCAGGGTGGGACATGGAGGCCTGCCCTTTTATCCCTGTGTCTCAATGCATTCAGCTATCCATCCATACATTGACCCGTTTTATTTTATTTATTTTTTAAATTTTATTGATTGATTGCTTTTAGAAAGAGAGGAAAGAAAAGAGAAAGAAACTTGGATTTGGTTGTTTCATTTATGAATTCATTGACTGATTCTTGTCTGTGCCCTGTCTGGGGATCAAACCCACAACCTTGGCATGTGGGACGATGTTCTAACCCACTGAGCTACTTTGCCAGGGCTTGACCCATTTTATATTTACTTGTCTGACGGGACCTGCAGAAGCTCTTTCCCCATTAGCTGGAGCTCTCTGCCACAGGATGGGTTATAGGATAGGTAGTGAACTTCCCTGAAGTTTTATGAGCAGCTGTTGCAGGAAGGAGCCCTGAACAGGGTGGGAGCTCCCGAAAGTGTCCTCCAAGGTGTCCTTCCTGCTCTGGAGTACAGTGAGGTCCTCTGTCTCCAGTTCTGCTCTCTGAAGGCCTGGAGCTTGTGGCCTCGAGCCACCTGCTTTCCCCATTTCTCCCATTCCTTTCCCTGCCATTTCCAGCTCGCCCCTCGTCCCTGCTCGGGCCTGGCCCCACCAAGGCCCACGTGGACTATCCTGTCCAGCCTCCTCTGCCTCCCCACCCTAACGCCTCCCCTGGGGCCCTCACCTGGGAAGCTCCACTCTTTCCTTCCCCGCCAGGGGAGCTCATGCTCGTCATCTCTCTGTCCAGCCGCAGCTCCCATCAACTTCAGGCTCATCAAGGCCAGGAACTGGGTTTTCCTTCATGTTGTCGGTTTGTTATTAATGTTGATAGGAGCTTAATGCTCTAAAAACTTTCACCACCACCCTCTTCAAAAATTAATTTGGTGGGCAGTTTCTGAGCTCCTGTGGCTAGTATGTGCTGGGTACTGTCCTCAGCCAGGGTCACAGCTGCAGGACCTCACCGTGCTGTGGGGAGGCAGACATGAGCAAGGCCACTGAGAGCAGGCCACTGTGGCCTCTGTCCCCACTTCTGAGCAGAGTTACTGAGCCCAGAGAGGTTTAATCTTCTTGGGGGCCAGCCAGCCAAGGTGTGGAAGGCCGGGCTAGTTCTGGGGGGCTGCCCTTTTTCCCCTGTGGCCCAGCAGGAGTCCTTTTACTGAGCCCAGGCCCACCCAACACAGATGGGTGCTTGTAAAGCCAGTAGCCACAACCACCATCACAGCCGCCTGGCCCATGCAGGTTCGCATTTGATTCAGACAGACGGTAATGAAACAATGGAGCCAAGAACTGGTGGGCCATTAGCTTTAATTCTAGCTTGCACCCGGCGGGCAAGAAATACACACAGTGGGAAAACACTTCCCTTTCCACTCAGGGCTCCCAAAGCCACTGACTTATCCGAGTTTCCTAGAATCAAAGGTTTGTACCTCATCAGCCTTATTCATTTCTGTTATCCATCTCTTTTTCTCTGCACAAACTCTACACAAACTGGCTTCTCCTTCAGCACTCCGCCATCTTGGCTGCTTCTCCTCTCCTCCATGTAGCCTTTTTCTGTTCTACTCTAGCATGGGCTCCTCTGCCCCATTTTATAGTGTAGAAATTAAAACCTTTAATCCAATATACAAACAAGGAAGTCTCTGATACAAAGTCAGTTATCTGAGGCATAATGGGATTCCTCATGAGAGTGCACCACCCCACATCATGCAACAGTCAGTGGTGTAGGGAAAAGCTTAGTCTTAAAACTAAGCCTTAGGCTATAAGGACCCTGCCTGCTTATAGCCTGTCCCCCACACCCAATGCAAACTATAAGCGAGCAAACATATACATCATATTTAAAAACTTATTTGACCAACAGTGCTCAATAAAGGGATGAATCTACAGTATTGAGCTTCTTTTCAGAATGACAGCAAATACAGCTTCTTCTTTTGAGTTTTGTGGATTGGGAATCCAGTAGGTGTCCCAACCAGGTGATAAGTCATTTCTATTCTGACATAAGAAGACATTTGAAGGACAACTTATTACTTCTGGATGAAGCCAAAGTCAGGCCCTCTTGGTCTTCCACCTGTTTCCTCTGTTGCATCTCTCCTAAAAGAGGGTTAAGCCTTATCTTTGGGGACCTTCTTCCCACACTAGTTAGAGATTGAGTCCTCGGTACTCCTGTGACTTCTCTCAGAGCAGAGAACGGCTTCATCCAGACTGGGAAGTGAATCTCGTGCCCTACCCGGGAGTCTGACCCCAACCGCCCTGCTGCGGTCACCATCTCCCCCTGCTCCGGCCCCAGAGGGAGCAAGTCTGCAGTGGGGAAACCTCTGCCCTCTGGACCCCTTGCTCCATCCCTGAGGTCTGGCCTCTCTTGATGTAGAGCAGGCTCCCAGCCCCCACCAGGCTCACCTGCTTGGCTCCTTTCCCAGGGGACACTGAGATGTTATCCCTGGGGTGACGGACCTCAATTGGGGCATTGTTCCCATCGGGTCCAGAGTAAGATCAGGGAGGGACAGGGCAGACAATGAGAATGTCCCAGGTGCCACACAGGCCGGCTTTGTCCTCCTCCTCCTCCTTCCCCACCTCCCTCCCTGCCCTCCTACCTGTCCAGGCCCCCTCCTTCTCACCCCCACCTAGACCACAGACCATCTCCTGTGCCTTCCCTAGGATCCTCCACCGCCTGGGGCAATGCAGCTGTTGCAGGGGTGTGGTTCAGGATGGCCTCTGGCAGTTGTGCAGGAGCAAGGTGTCCCCTCTGTGTGACAGTGCTCCTCAGAGCTGGGTCTTGGCTCAGGTAGGCCCAGCCCTGCCTGCCCAACTTGTCTGGCTGTGGCACCCCTGTCCGGGCAGCACCCTGCTCGGCCCTTGCCCTGGGCCTGCCCCCTCTTCCTCCTGTGTCATCCAGATCCAGCTCAGCCTTAGCTGCCCCATGGGGACTTCCTGGCCACAGCCATGACGATGTGTTCCAGAGAACAGAACGGGCTGAATGCAAAAATTATTGCCCAAGCGCTGACCCTGGAGCCAGGACTCCTGGATTCAGGTCCCAGCTCTGCTAGAAGCCGTGTGAACTCTGTGAGTTACTGCGTCCCGGAGGCGTCATTGGTTCCATCTATAAAATGACATTGCTGGAGCCTCTTCTCTAAGGTCCCTTTGGCATGTGCGGCTACTTCCTGGAAAGTGGAGATGCGGTTGGAGACTGACCTGGAGAGAAAGCAGCCCCCACTCCCTGCTCTCTGCCTCTTCTTAAGCTCCAGCCTGAGCTTTGTCCCCAAAGCATGAGTGACAACCAAAGAAAGCTCATGGAAACCTGCACTGCTGCAGGTGAAACTGATCTCCCGGCCCAGATCCAGTTTCTCCTCTCAGAGGCCCCCAGGCCGCCCTCACACCTGCTCTGGTCCCCGTGGTGCTTAGGCCAGGAGCTAGCTGCCTTTCATCCACCTCCTGCCCCATTCACACCTTAAGCCTGGGGAACCGCCTCCCACCTCTGGGCTGGGGCATGATGGCTGTAGGCTGGCCAAGTGGGCACCCCAGAACCCTGCTTTCTTCCCCCTTTTTCTCACCTGGAAAACTCACAAGGAAGGGAGATCAGGGTGAGGGGAGACAGGGCAGTAGGGAGACACCGTATCTTATTGGATGCAGCAGCGAGTTTCAATACTGGGGGTTCAGGTCAGTTTATTGTTGTTGTTATTGTTATTTTATTTTGTAAAAGGTATAAATTCAGGAGGGCTTCTAGGAGGAGGAGCAATTTCTCATATAGCTTTAGTATACCTTTAAGCCCAGCAGTGACTAAGAGCAGGTCTTACCCTTCCAGCCAAGACTGATCAGAGCCATTCACTGATTTATTTAGCAAATATTTATTGATGTTCACTCTTCCAGGCACTGTTTTAAGTGTTGGGAATATGGGCTCTAAGCAAAAAAGCCCCTAGTTTCACAGGGTCTATATTACTGGGTGGGGGTGAGGGAAACAGACAGGGTCAGATAAGGTGTTAGTTGGTTATACGTGTTTAGGAGAAAAATTACAATGGATAAAAGGAACAGGGAGTTACCAGGTGATAGTTTAGATAAGGAGCTCAGCAGGCCTCTCTGAGAAGGTGAAGTCTGAGCAGAGCTGGGGGGGCCAGCTGGGGGGAGATATCGCAGACAGAGGGAACAGTAAGTGTAAAGGCCCTGAGGTAGAGAGCGCTTGTCATGTTCAGAGAATAGCAGAATGGAGTGAATGGAGGGGTGGTGGTGGTAGATGAGTCTGTAATCAGAACACATAAGGTCATGAAGACTGTGGCAATGAATTTTATTCAAAGTGAGTTCGGGTAAGGAAAACACCCCGGGTGCCTCTCTTCTGGGATCCCTAGGAGGCTCTCAGAATCCCTTCTTCCTTACTGCCTCCCAGGAGTAGGGAGAACTGAAGAGCTAAATTTGGGCACCAGACAGACCTGGATTTACTCCTCCATTCACCCATCCCTCTGTCCATCCATCCCAACATCTATCTGTCTATTTGACAAATATTTATTGCCCACGTACTCTGTGCCTGGTGCTGCCACATACTAGCTGAATGACCTTGGGCAAATAGCTTATTAGCTCTATCTGTGAAGTGGGGTCAACAATAATTCTTACTTCAGGTATTTGTGAGGACTGAGCAAAAAAAAAAAAAAGTGCTTATGTGACTTTGCACAGTGCTGGGGACTTAGTGAGCGTCCACACACGATTACTATATAGTTTGTCACTGGTGTTTAGGGTTCCCCCCACACCAACCCTCTCTGGCCCACCACGGGCATTGGACTGTGTGCACCGTACTTCGGAGAGCTCTCCGAGGGAGGGCGTGCCTGCTCTGTGTTCTCAGAGCTTCCCTATGCTCCTCTCCCTTCCCAAACTCCCCCACCCTTGCTCCCTGCCCTCTGCTCTCTGCCTCCTCCTGTCCATGCATGGAGTAAAAGCCCAACAGAACGTTCTCTCTGGGCCTCCCATTCCAACTGGCCCTTGTTCTTGTCAGTCCACCTCTGTCTGCCTCAACCTGTGATCCACCCACTCGCCACCCTTCCCCGAAAGTTGTGCTTTCTTGTGTTGGCCCAACCTGGGGGCTCAAAGGCCAGAAACAGAAACCTAAGTTCTCGGGAGCAAAACCTGGAAAAAGCCCAGGCTTTGAAGCCCTTTGGAGTCAGACGTGTTGAGCAAACCCTGGCTCCAGCACATTCTTGCTGTTGCTCCCTGCAAGTCACTTCATGTCTCTGAGCCTCAGTTTCTTTATCTGTCCAAGGGAACAATAGCACCTGTGAGTGGAGGGCTGTTGGTGGGTCGGAGGGCCACACACGCATACCCCCTGCGTGGAGAACACGCCTCTCAAGACACTGTTAACAGTAGGGGGGTTGCGCTGCGCACACTCTCACCAGAGAGAAGGTTCCGGGCCTGGGCCTGAGGTGTGAATCTCGTAAATTGTATTCACATGTGTGAGCACTTTTGTCTGGGGTGAGAATCCATAGCTTTCATCGGTTTCTTCAAGGGGTCCTGAGCCAAAAAAGATGAGGGCGGGAGGATGACATGGCCAACAGCTTAAAAAGAGTTGAAGGAGTCTAGAATTTGTTCGTTTATTTTTTAAAAATTTCGTCAACATGTTTTGGGTGGCTTCTATGTGCCAGGCCCTGTGGGGGGGGGGGGGGTCAAAGACGCATCCCGGTGCTCCCCTGTCGCAGTGGAGACTAACCCCGTGAGGACACTGCACAGTCTGCTGAGCGCCTTCCTGTTGTGGGCTTGTCATTAATTCCGTGATCCCCCCGGACCGGATAGTTCAGTTGGCTGGAGCCTCATTCTGAAGCGTGGAGGTTGCTAGTTCGATCTCTGGTCAGGACGCATGCAGGAGCAGATTGATGTTCTTGTCCCTCTCTCTTTCTCTCTCTTCCTCTCTCTAAAATCAATAGAATAATTCAATAATCCTTTCTGCTTCGCTGTGGGAGAGGCCATGCTGGGGAGGGGGTCATTTTACAGATAAAACTGAGGTTCAGAGATGCAAAGTGACTGGCCCAGGACAGGGAGCCCCGCACCCATGCCTCCCTTGGTCGTGTCCACCAGCCCATGGGGAGTGGAAAGCCGCTTTTCTGGCCCAGAGGTGCAAGGGGTGCATATAGGCTAGTTCACCCTCCTCTTCCTTCCCCTGGCCACAGAATGCTTGATGCGGCCCACCTTCTGCCCCAGGATCTGCGGGGCCCCGGCCCAGTCACGGTTCCCCTTCGTAACTGCTATCACGCCTGTTTTGCAGAGGGATGCAATCAGGGCTCACTGGAAGAGGCAGGCTGGCTTTGGAGTCAAGGGTTCTGAAGGAGAGGGTGGCTTGTGCATTAGGCAGGATGGGTGGGGTTGTGAGAGATGGGGGGGCACCTGCAGAGGGACCCTCCTTCCCCACACGGCTTCCCCTGCCCTTCTCCACACAGTCTTTCTGATGCCGCTGAGGATAAGCCAAGCCTCAGCCCACGCGAAACTCTTCGCACACACCTCCAGCTCCAGGCGGTCCCCAAGACTTTGTCAGGGGCTGGCCCCATGCCTAGGTCCCAGCCCCTGGGCGCCGGGCAGCATTGAGGAGCAGGAGGCCCTGCGTGCTCCAGTATTTATTTATTTATTTATTTGAAGGCCCAGCATTTACACCAACTGGCTCTGATTCCCCGGAGGCCTGGAGGAAGGAGCCGCTGCTGCCTGGGCCTTTGATGTGTGAGAGAGGAGATGGTGAGATGGTGCTGGGAGTTGCTGCCGCTGTGGGGTATGTGTGCGTGGGGGGAGCCCTGGTGACGTCACCTCAGGAGGCCGAGGTGGCGGGTGCCATGGCCAGGCCTAGGGATGACTAGAAGGGGTGGAAAGGTGAGAAAGAGAATGGAGGGCATTCCTGAACTGAACCCCTCGGTCCACAGGCCCGCTGCACCCACCCCACAGGGCTAAAGCCACTGCCTTGAGTTTGGGAGCACGTCCACCCTCCAGGGGAGAAGGGGAGAAGGGGAGATGGGAGGCAGGGTCACGGGGCACAGAGGCAGGGGCCTCCAGCGCCCTGTAAGCAGGGGCCAGGCTCTAAACAATAATGCTTAGTTGTTGTTTAGAGCCTGGCCCAGAGAGGCCCAGGTGATGCTCACACAGCCCCGGAAGGTCAACATTCAGGGGTCATCGAGGTATAAGCCAGAGACCCACTCAGAACCAACAAAACTCACCAAGATGGGCTTTGTAAGTTGGTCCTCCTGTTTCCCCCAAATGTCTCGAGTGACCAAGGGCAAAGGCGTGCATGCTGCGTGAAGAGGGGGGCTTACTCCTAATTGAATGAATGAAAGAGTGAATGAATACGACACAGATGCAACGACAGAAAGACAGGAGCATTCTAGTGGGTCACCCATATTAACTTCTGAGTGTCTCCCATGGGCCAGGCTCTGTTCTAAGGATGAATGAGTGAGACACAGGGACCCCAGAGTGATGCAGGAGGCGTGCGGGAGTTAGGGGAGCCAGAGCCTAGGAGATACTGAACCATTCTTTTTTTCTTTTTTTAATTTTATTTATTGATTTTAGAGAAAGAGAGAGACAAGAACATTGATCTGTTCCTGTATGTGCCCTGACCAGGGACCAACCAGCAACCTCTGTGCTTTAGAGTGATGTTCTAACCAACTGAGCTATCTGGCCAGGGCACTGAACCATTCTTTTTAGCCTTGTCATTGGAAAGAATTTCAAACTTAGAGAAAGTTTCAAAAATAAAAATAGTACAAAGAGCACATACCTTTCATCCATTTCAGTCAGATTAACCTCTTGTTATTAGTTTATCCCACTGGCTTTATCATTCTCTCTCTCTCTCTCTTATTAATGTTTTCCATGAACAATTTAAGGGTAAGGTACATATATCATGGCTCTTTACCCCTAAATATTTCAGTGTATATTTTCTAAGAATAGGGATAGTCTCCAGTTATCAATTCATAAATTGGCATTGATATATTTTATCCAATCTACCATCCATATATCCATGTTTCAATTTTGATTGAGGTTAATTCTATTGACCTAATAACGCCTTTTCAGAATGTTTTTCCCTACAGTTCACAGGAAACCAAGAGGCCACAGAGCTTTGGGAAGGGAGGCAAGCGGTGATGGATCGGTCCAGAGACCCCAGGCCAGAACATCGAGTTACCGAATGGGAGGTGAGTATATGGGGCAGTTCCCAGCAGCTCGGGATGTCCTGCTCTACACTCAGCAGACCACGAGAGGGCAAGAGGGCAACCCAGGTCTGAACCCCTCGTCCTCCAGGGACAAGGTGTCCCCACCTTCTCAGGCAGGGGCTCCACTTTAAAAGTACTTTGAGGCCAGGTCCCCAGGTCTCAGGAGTTCCTGAGCAGGCTCCGGAGTACCTGAGAAAGCCTTCTCTTTCCCTGGGCACCTGGGGGCTGTCAACCCCAGGAAACAGAAAACCCACAAATTTCCAGGAGTTTCATGACGCTGCACAGCCAGCGTGCCATGGGTCTCACCAGCCACCCTCCCCAACACACGTTCCGGGGGTGGAGATGAGTGGGTGGACTCACATCAGATGTTCCAGATGTTCCAGCTGGCAAGTCCCAGGCCCAGGCAGGGCCAAGGGTGGCCAGTGGGAAGGTGGTGTCCCAATCCCAGGGAGCCTCTGGGATTTATGAGTCCCTGGGATTTATGGCGGGTGGAGTCTCTACCCAGAGACAGCCCAAATCTTCCTGTCGCTCTGAGGCCTCTTTTGGAAACAGCACTTCATCCCCTGATGGGCTCTGACCCCTTCCTGCACTCTTGACCTGGCCAGAGCTGGACCTTCCAGGGCAGGACCCCAGCCTTCTTCCCTGCTGTATGCCCGTGGCTAGAACAGCACCTGCTACCTAGTAGGTTTCAATAAGTTTTTTTTTTTTTCTATTTAGGAGACCAAATTAGCACTTGTATTTTATGGGCCTAAGGCTCTGCCAAACAAATCATTGATTTGCTAATCCGGAGGGTCTTAGTCTTGTAGAGCAGTGGTCCTCAACCTTTTTTGGGTCACGGACCGGTTTAACGTCAGAAAATATTTTCACGGACCAGCCTTTAGGGTGGGATGGATAAATGTATCACGTGACTGAGACAAGCATCAGGAGTGAGTCTTAGACGGATGTAACAGAGGAAATCTGGTCATTTTTTAAAAATAAAACATCGTTCAGACTTAAATATAAATAAAACAGAAATAATGTAAGTTATTTATTCTTTCTCTGCGGACCGGTACCAAATGGCCCACAAACCGGTACCGGTCTGCAGCCCGGGGATTGGGGACCACTGTTGTAGAGTAGTGGTTTGAGCATACTCCTCCATCCATTGGTCAAATCTACTACCTCCCCGCCCACCTACTGGGAGACTCAAAAAGAGCTGGAGAGAGAAAACATGGTGCGGCAGAGAGGGTTCTCAGCAAGAGCAGTGACCACCTGGTCCCCACCCCTTCTGAAGGCCTGATGGGTGAAGCTTGCAACATGAAGGCTCACCGTTCGATATCAACGAGAACTTTCTAGTACATTTTAGTGTGTCAACAGGTTTTGTTGTTGATCTATCCGGAGCCAGGAGGAACCCGGAGATGACTTCTTGACCCTCCCAGATGGCCCTATGGGGACTCCCAAGCCCATCCAAGGCTCTGCCCACCACGCGTGGGAGGCTGGACTGTGGATGGTTGGCTTA
Organism: Saccopteryx bilineata; assembly: GCF_036850765.1. Taxonomy (NCBI): domain Eukaryota; kingdom Metazoa; phylum Chordata; class Mammalia; order Chiroptera; family Emballonuridae; genus Saccopteryx; species Saccopteryx bilineata. The sequence goes on from NC_089491.1 coordinate 378,496,828, forward strand.
AGCCTGTATCCTTGGACTGCGCCAACCGGGCCAAAGGTGCCCCACACACTGCCTGGCTTGGGATGGTATCCAGACTTGGTCCCCAGGGTCCTCCCACCCCTGTTGGACAGCAGCCTCTCCCAGTGACTCAACCCTGACGTCGTGGGGCGAGCGGAAAGACCGAGGGTGTGGGAGGTGGTGTACCCTCCCTCCTGTCCTCACCTCCCTGGGCTCAGTCCCTACAACCTTCTTCCTTTCCACCACCTCTATCCTCTCTAACCTCCTTGTGAATTTCCCATGAGGCCATGCACCCAGAGCTGTTGCCATTGCCCACAGAGACATGCACTGTGTGTGCCTAGGTGTGGACCAGGCCCCTGTGGTGCATGGGATAGAAGAAGCACAGTGTGCAAGTTCTAGATCCCTTTTCCCTTCTTCTCACCCTAGCAACCTCACCCTATTAGGCAGCGGTGGGGTCCTAGTTCCTTTCGTAGGTGGCTGGGGCATTCTTAGTTCACACCTGGACCTCGCTATGTCCCCAGGCTTTGCCTGTCTACCTTCTTTCCAGGCCCCCTCCCTGAGGTCTGTGATCTCAGCTTTTATATTTCCCCCAGATGGGAAAGGGTCCCTGGGACTCAAACTTTCCCCCTTGCAGACCAGTGAACTTGGGCCTCCAACTCTGTCCTGCCTGCACCACACCCAGCTGGCCCCCTCCTCTGCCCCACTTCAAAGCCCAGAGCCAGCAGGAGCTAATTACATACCCCCCACCCCCCTCGCTTGTTAAGTGTCATTAGCCCCAGTTTACAGATGAGGAAACTGAGACTGGGGAGGTGGAGGACGTCACCCCCTCCATCCCCACCCTGGCCCTTGAGCCAGAACTGGCACAAGGTCTGGGGACCCTGCCAAGACTCCCCTTCCCAGGAGAAGCCAGGAGCCCCTTGCTCATTCCAGCTTCCAATTCCTGCCTTTCCTGAGCCCTTCTCTCTCTCCCTGGAAACCAGCTATGGGTTTGGGAAGACAGCTGGGGTACCCCTGGGATGCGGGGGGCAGGGAGCTTCTCCGAAATCGAAATCGCACTGTGGCAAAATGTAAATGAGCCCCCAATTATTTACAGAGTCAGGGCGGTGGCACTTCAGGTAATAAGACTTGGGGAGTGGAGGGACCCCCACCCTCCTGCTAAACAGTTTTGCCTATGGGAAGAGGTTGGTGATGCCATCATGCGGTGTGGAGCTGGGCTGGGTGGGGCCAGGTGGGATGAGGTGGGGTGGGGTTAGGCAGGGTGCTGACACTGGCAGGATTTAGGAGGGTACTGCGCTGATGCTGTCAGCTCGGACAGCCCTGCCTTCAGGCACAAGAGAGAAACTACATCTCAGCCCCTCCTGGGGCAGGCATGCTCCTTCTGTGGTCTGGGAGAATGGCCAGCTCCCTGACCCTGTTTGACTCAGCCAAATGGGGCTGTGAGGTCTTTGAGACACCCCTCAACAAAGTGGGACAAGGCCCTTTGTTTTACAGACTGGGATACTGAGGTCCAGACAAGAGAGTAGTTTGTCCAATTGGGTTTGCCCAGCACAGAGGGAAAAGCAGAGAGTAAAGCGATTATAGTCAGTGGAATCAAGACCCCTCCACTGAGGGGAAAGTGGAGGCTGGGAGCGGGCAGAGGATGAAAAGTGTGGGGCTACATGGGGAAAATGCATCACGCACAGATCTGTAACCTTCCCACGTGCTGCGATCTTCCCATGTGCTGGTCCATTTATTTTATGGCCCCTGTGGACAGATGTCATGCTGGGCCCATGGCAGAAGATAAATATGTTATTTACTCACTAGTTGAGTTTTTCGATGCCAACGGCTTCATGTGTGTACAGGGCTTTAAATTGCAGCAAGAGAGATGGAGGTCTGACTTCAGGAAGAACTTTACACTTTTGTGGATGAGAGCTTCTGAGATAAGTGCCTAACTAATACAGGAGCAGGCATCCTACCTACCCTGTCTGGTACCCTAGATCCTTCTCGGGGTGGAGGGATGTCTCTGGTGTCCACTCCACAGGCTCCCCCCCCCCCACACACACACACTGTTTTTAACGTGGAATGAAGGCCTATGGACTTTGTCTGTCATCATGAGAAGATCCCACATCCGGGAAAACTGGAGGTGACATCACCGCAGCTTTGGACCAGGTGTGCAGCTGCCCCTCGCTGAACCTTCGCCCTGCAGCTGCAAGGGTCTCAGCTGAGGTCCTGCAGGGAGCTCTGGGGAAAGGTACAGTCAGGAAGCAGCGGGAAGCAGAACTGAACAGCCTGGCTGCCCCACTCCTCCCTTCTGTCCCCACCCTGTCTCTTTCCAGCACAGGATGTGTCTCTTCAGGGTCCTTTAGGCCTGGTGACTCTTGACCCGATCACAGCCAGATGAAGTGACTTGGAGAACAGAGAAGGCGGGGACCCTGGCTGTCTGACTCCGTGGGGTTGTCCCTGCTCTTCTCTGAGCCTTAGTCTCCCCTGTTTTCAAAGGAAGGGCTCCCACCCGAACAGTGGCTTTTACAGAGGTAAAGGACTCCACGTTGTTGCAACCTGTGTAGAAAGACAATCCGGGAGCCAGCTCTAAGCAGACTTGCTGTGGGTAAATCGAGGCGGGCTCCGGAATGCCTGCTGCCTGTGGATATTCATGGTTGCCGTAGCCTTCATCAGCAGAAGCTCAAGCTTTCCCTGGGACAGAGTTCCTGCAGCTCTCCTTACTGTCAGCAGGCCACTGCCCACCTCCCCTTAGAGAATGCAAGACCTTTAATAATGTAGGAACTGACTCCTGCCGGCTGACTGGCCGGCTCAGGTGTGTGTCAACGTGGCAGAGGCCGAATCTCATGCAGCCTGGGCTAGTACACCTCTCTTGGCTGTCTCCATCCTGGGGGGGGGTGACCCTGCCCCCTGAAAGCCCAGCCTCTTCCTTTGGTCTGGGGGACAGAGCTCTGGCCCTGGTCTCGGTGCCAACCTACGTGCAACAGGCCTTCCGTGAAGCATTTCCCCTCCCGGGGCCTCAGTGTGCCCCGATCATCTACAAAGTCCCTTCCACTTTGAACATTCCATCAGATCTTTACCTGGAAACTTATTTGCTCCCACAAATTATCTTATCCTTCCTCATTTGCATCCATTTGCATAAATCGACATGGAGCATCAAGAGTCTCTTTTTTTGTTGAGCTGCCCTTGCTTGCATTTCTGGTCTCAGCTCTCTCCTAAACGGTATGAACAGGGAGCGGGGGCAATGGACTGAGACCACGTGAGTCTCTGTGACCCTACCACCTGGCACAGGGCCTGTGGCATAGCATGTGCCCTGTAAATGCTTGCCGAAATGAACTGGCAGAGAAGAGGTGCTGGGTGGTACGTGGTGGGAAGAAAGAGGCAGAGGGAGTGCGTGGGGAGGTGCTGACTGTGGGCGAGGGTGGGAGCAGCATCAGGGACGCAGGTGAGTCGGTGTCTACATGCATAGATGCATCAAGATGACGAAATGGGGACCCACAGGGGGGTGACAGCTGCCCAAGGTCATACAGCCAGTTCGTAGCCAAGCTCAAGCTGGAGTCCTTGAATTCTAGGCTGATACTTGAGAAGTAGAGGTAGGACCCAGGGGGAGGGGCTGGGGGGAGAGTTGGGGGTCTCTCCCCTTCCTATGTTACTTCCCCTCAGACTGCGAGGAACTAAGCCAGGTTCTCCTGTTACAAGAAGCCAAAGACCTGCACGGAGGGGCGGCCCTGCTGGATAGTGAGGGGATCCCGCTGTGCAGCAGCCTGTGAGAGACTCAGAACCCGGTTGGAAAGCTCAGAGGGTGGCGTGCCATGGTCCTGACATTCCTTTGGGATCCGAGAGGGGCTCTAAAGGGAGTGAAACCCTCTGCCTTGGGGCCCTGGGAGCATCAGAGGAAGCCTGGTGAGATCAGCCTGGTGCAGTACAGGGGCTAGGGTCCTAGGACAGCCCAGAGTGTCCCCAGCCCTGGGACCCAGGAAGTTTAGGCATCACAGAGAGCGGCACACAGAGCCAGCCCACCTCCAACAGTTGGCATTCCAGGCAGTCTCAGACCATTCTCACATCTCACCCCTCACCCACCCAGGTGGCACCTGGGGTGACTTCAGGCCCCCACCCCATTAAGTGCCCAAGCGGAGAGCTAAGGGGAAGGGTCTGAAACTGGGGGGTATAGGTCTGAAAAGATGCTGGGAAGCATTCTTCAAGGGTGAGGCCAGGCCCATCCAGCCTCTCTCTCCATCCTACACTTCCCCCATTTCATCGGCCCTGCTTCTGGAGCTCGGAAGGTGTGGGTGGGGAACCCCAAGATTCAGAACCCTTCTCCTGCCCAGGACTATGTTGCTTTGACTGGACATCAATGGCTCTCTGTGTGGAGCCCCTAAGGGGAGACCCATCAATCTCCAAGCTCATCAAAAGCATAGGGCAGGGGTCCCCAAACTACGGCCCTGTGGGCCGCATGCGGCCCCCTGAGGCCATTTATCCGGCCCCCGCCGCACTTCCGGAAGGGGCGCCTCTTTCATTAGTGGTCATCCGCATCCTGTGCTCCTGGAGTCCTTATGTGGCGGCATCGCTCACGTACAGTACTACTTCCAGTGACGCGGGACGCACGCGTCATGGCTCCAGAAGCGCGTCATATCACTTGTTACAGCTAGCAGTGACAAATATGGAACCGGACATTGACCATCTCATTAGCCAAAAGCAGGCCCATAGTTCCCATTGAAATACTGGTCAGGGCCTGACCTGTGGTGGCGCAGTGGATAAATCGTCGACCTGGAAATGCTGAGGTCGCCGGTTCAAAACCCTGGGCTTGCCTGGTCAAGGCACATATGGGAGTTGATGCTTCCAGCTCCTCCCCCCTTCTCTCTCTCTCCCTCCCTCTCTCTCTCTCTCTCTCTCCCTCTCCTCTCTAAAATGAATAAATAAAAAAAAAATATATATAAAAAAAAAAAAAAAAAAAAAAGAAATACTGGTCAGTTTGTTGATTTAAATTTACTTGTTCTTTATTTTAAATATTGTATTTGTTCCAGTTTTGTTTTTTTACTTTAAAATAAGATATGTGCAGTGTGCATAGGGATTTGTTCATAGTTTTTTTTTATAGTCCGGCCCTCCAATGGTCTGAGGGACAGTGAACTGGCCCCCTGTGTAAAAAGTTTGGGGACCTCTGGCATAGGGTTTGCACTCCGCTTGCAGGAAGCCCTCCAGAGTGATGGGGGAGACAGTAATCACTCTGATGGGGGAGGCAAGACACCAGGGTACTCGGGATAGAGATACCGGGTGTCGGCAGAGGGAATATTGCGGGGCTGAGGTGCAGAGGAAAGGGTAAACAGAATTTGGGTAGGGGAGTCTTGGCAGACTGCATGGAAAAGAAGGGATGTTGTCTCAGATAGGGAGAAGGCTTAGGAGGGGGGAGAGCCAAGGGGATGAGGACCCCGGGCGGAGACGGAGCTGGAGGACAGTGGGAGCTCCGAGGAGCTGCCCGACGCAGACCCAAGGAAGAGGAGGAGGCAGGACGGGAAGACAGGAAGATGGTAGATCAGTCGGGCCTGAGGGGCTGAGGGCGGAGAGGGAGGATGCTGAGTTCTCACAGAGCAGTGGGAAGGATGCAGGGATGCAGGGGCCCAGAGGCAGGCCTGGCCCAGCGCCCTGACTGCCTTCCCCCACCCTGTGCCCTCCTGGCCCACCCTGGCTCTGTCCAAGGCCAGCGTGTCCTGGCCCCCAGCTCTCCCCGAGCAGAGCCAGCCCCGAGCCAGTGCCCGAGGAGCAGGGTACCACAGCTGCTGCTTGGGTTCAGCGTGGAGCCTCTGTGGGGGTTAATGGGAGACTGCCAGGCGCCGCTTAATAGGATTTTAATTATACAGCTCCAGCAAGAATTTTTCCCCCCTGGGCTTGGGCCCTCACAGATACCTCCATCTCCACCTCAGCATCTTCCCAGCCCTAGCAGCTGGCTCTCCCAGGCCCCCACTGCCGCCCCCACCCACTGTGGGGGACTCTGGCTCATCTCCTGGGGGCCCAGGGAGGGCCTGGCATCTGCCCCCAGCTATCATAGGAAGGACAGCACCAGCTTTGGGGGAAATCCTGCTGTGGGGAGCCCCTCCGAGGTCTGCATCCAGGGCTGAGCATGGCCAGACCTGACTTGGTTCTGGTCAGAGAGCTTGTGCCCATCCTTCCACTCGGTACGGACTCAGTGCTCATTTTTTCCTGAGTGACTGTGCCCCATGCCAGGCCTTTTCACAATGAGTGTCTCATGTGATGCTTGCAACAGCTCTGGGAGGCAGGCAGAGCAGATAGGATGATAATGTCCATTTTATGGATGAGGAAACTGAGGCCCTAAGAGTTTAAGTGACTTGCCCCGGGACAGGATGAGTAAGGAGTCTGGATTTCAAACTGGACTCCACGTGCTGGCCACAGCCCTGAGCTCCATTCCCCTCCATTTCATACGTGTAGGCCCTCTGGTCTGAAAGCCCCCTCCCTTCTGCCCTACCTCCCACCTACCCTTCAGGCATGAGATGTTACCCCCCTCTGAGTCTGGATTAGGGCCCCCGATTTCCTGCTCCCACAGCTCCCCCAGCGAAATGGCTAAGGACCCTCACCTGCAGTTGGCCAACTGCCCCTGCCCCTATCCTCCCAGTAAAGCCAATGTCAGTCACCAAAGTGGCAGGGTGACCAAATGGACTTTTCTGTGGCATTTTCTTTTTGGTCTTTATTATATTTTTATCACCTAGTTTTTTTTGTTTTTAAATATTTTAGATTTTTTACTTATTGATTTTTAGAGAGAGGAGAGAGAAAGAGGTGGGGGAGGAGTGGGAAGCATCAACTCCTAGTTGTAGCTCTCTATATATGCCTTGACCTGGCAAGCCCTGGGTTTTGAACTGGCAACCTCAGTGTTCCAGGTCGATGCTTTATCCACTGTGCCATCTCAAGTCAGGCTGTTTTAGAATATTTTAGATGTACAGAGAAGTGGCAAAGATAGAACAGAGAATTCCCATACACCCTTCACCCAGTTCCCTCTATTGTTAACAGCCTGTATCACCGAGGTAAGTTTGTCTCAGCTAAAAATCAATAGTACACTATTAACTAAACCCAACACTTTTTTTTAATTTTACCATCTATGTTTTTTAATTCCATGAGAAACAGATGAATCCACTCTTGTGTGAGTTTCAACAGGGTTAGAAAATAAACTTAGTAAAATAAGGATCTCCCTACACCCCCCCCCTCTAGGCTCTTCCCACCCCAGGGGTAATTCTTCTGCCCCCTTATGCACATACACCTTTGTCCTGCCCCGTTTACCAGAGAGCAGGTCTGAACTCTGGGGGCCAACACATCTGCTTGCCCCATCCTCTGGGGAGTGTGATGGCTCTCCCCTGCTCTCCTTCCCAATCCCTGCCCAGCCCGCTGGGCTCTGTGCACGCCGCGCTTCCTCTGGGCAGCTTCGAGGAGTTCCCAGCCCCTAAGTGTATCCCTTCTTCTCACTGTCCACTCTCTTCTTTGTGTCTCTGCCTGTGACCAGCAAACAGTTGGGGTGATGACAATACTCCCCAGACCCCGAGGCTCCTTGAACAGCTCCTGGAATGGAATGTAGGAGGCACTCAGTAATGAGGCTGTGAGTGATGACGTGAACCAGGACTTCAGGAAAGTCACAGATGCAATCAGCAGAGGGCAGTGGCCCCCATACTGTGGTAGCCCAGGTAGGAAGATACAGAAGACCCGGTGTCTGCCCTCAGGGGTCCCCCAGCTGTGCAGGAGACACCCACACATCCTGGCCTGGCTCTTGGATGACCGTGGCCCACAGAGCTCAGGCCAGGCCCACCTGTCTGTGCCCAGCAGGTGCTAAAGGCTGGGTGCTGGGGAGTCTGAGCAAAACCTCTTCCCCAACCTCTCTGCCAGCTGTAGTTTCTGTTCTTTTCTGCTGGTGGCAGGGGGATGGTAAGATATACCTTGGCCTCCGCTCACCCCAGCCAGAAGAGAGGGCTACATCTCAACCTTTCTGTCTCCTTTAGCCCTGGGTCCTCAGCAGGTCCTGGAGGGCAATTTGGCACTCTTGCTTCAGCCACCCTGCCCCCATCAAAGCATCCTCTGCTCCCCCCAGCCTCCCAGCAGGCTGCTGCCACCCACCAGTATCACAGGGAACTTATCTGGTGCTCCCTTCCCACCTATGCCCTTTGGCCTCACCCCACACTTTCTCCCAAGGTCTTGTGCAAGGGGCTGAGGCCAGAAGGGGGCTGATACCCGTGGTGGCAGCCCATCCACCTGCCCTGCCACTGGTCAGTTCATCCCCCCCACCCCCGCCTCAGCACCGTGCCTGTTTCTGTCAACCCCAGGAAAAGGAAGTTCCGGTGAAGAAAATGGCAGCTGTCATCCCCCGTATCTGTTCACAATATCATGACCACCCCCCACTCCCCCAACCTGGGCTTTCCAGTCAGAGAGGACAGGGCAGGAGAAGGGCTCTGGAGAGAGGCGGGGCCTGGGGATGAGGAGTGACGGAGGGCAGGAAGTCCAGGGAGGGAAGGACAGGGGCAGTGTGGCTCAGGGGGCGCACTCATGGTTATGGGGGCAGTGTCTGCAGCAGGGAGCCAAACCCCGGGGCAGCCCAGGTCTCTGGCCCCGTGGGGCCCCAGCCCAGCAGAAACCCTGGACAGCCCCGGGGAGGGGGATTGCAGCATCGGAGGCCAGTGGCAGGAGATGAAAGGGCTGCAGTGGGGCTGTTGGCAGACGGATAGGCGGGGTGGGTGGAGGATACGGCAGGGGGAGGGGAGATAACCATCTGCGAGGGTTGCCAGGTATAGACGTGTGGAGTGTGGAGGACTCGGGTGGAGCTTTTGCCCTTGGGATCAGGGGCTGGAGTTGGAAGGGTTCCCTGTGAGGTCATCTTGTCCAGCCTAATGCCTCCAGGCACTCGGCCCCAAACCAAGCGGGCCCCGCCTGGGGACAGCTTCTGGGGCTGAGCGAGCCTCCCCGGTCCCAGCCTGTCCTCCACCTCGCACCTGTCCCAAGCACTTCTCCGCGAAGTCTAGCTCAGAACATTCTGCGTGACGGGCACTGCCCTCTTGTGAGAGAGTGGACCGGTCCTGGCCCCTGGTTAGTCTCTGCTAACTGCTGGGGGACATCTAAGAGCTCGGGACCGGGTCGGTCTTGGTCACCTTTTATCCTTGGTTCTGAATTTCTTTTGCTTTAGCTATATGATTATTTGACCATGTCACCCCACCCCACCTTGGAGAGAAGGTTCTAGAGACCATGAGAAAAAGGAAAAGAAACTCTTTTGCTTCCTAAATATCTCTCATAATCTCTCTTCGCCATCCTATACCACACCCGTATCTGTCTAGGCTTCCATCTTTTCTTACCCAGGAATTACTTCAACAGCCCTTCGCCAAATCCCCCAAACTCCTCACGCCCCTCTAACCCGTCCCCAGACCTTCCCCAGTGGTCTTGCTAATGTGAGAATCTAACCCTGCTCAACACCCTTCAACGCAGCACCACCCTTCGAGCCCGCAAGAGGGCCCGCCTTTAACCCTCCACACACAAGGATAGCACAGACGCTACCTTTGTTAAAGAATCCTTGGACCTGTGGTGGCGCAGTGGATAAAGCGTCGACCTGGAAATGCTGAGGTCGCTGGTTCGAAACCCTGGGCTTGCCTGGTCAAGGCACATATGGGAGTTGATGTTTCCAGCTCCTCCCCCTTCTCTCTTTCTGTCTCTCTCTCCTCTCTCTCTCTCTCTGTGTCTCTCCTCTCTAAAAATGAATAAATAAAAAATAAATAAAGAATCCTTGGATGTGCAGGTCATGCAGGATCTTTAAATCCATAACTGTAACCTCTGCTCTTGGAATGAACACCGATCAGACCCAGATGGGGGAAATGCTTCTTACTCAAGTTCTTGAACCAGAAAGTAACTGTGTATGTGTGTCGGCAATGTGCCTCTGCCAGTGACAGAGATGGACATTGTCCAGTGCTTGGGTGAAATAAAAAATACGTAGATATACTTGTTAAATCCTTCTTTCCAGATAGCATATATCCAATACGTTACTTAAAAAAATATTCAAGAATAACTCAATAATTTTTTTTACAATTTATCTCTTTATTGAGGTGACACTGGTTTACATAATTATACAGGTTTCAGGTGCCTGATTTTGCAATACATCTCTCTACACCATATTCTGTGTTCATCTCCCCAAGTCAGGTCTCTGTGCTTCACCATTTACACTCCTATACTCATCCCCACCTCCCTTCTTCCCAGCAATCCCCACGCTGTTCTCTGTGTTTTCTATAAGACCAGCAACAAGACAGGAATGTCCGCTATCACCACTCCTATTCAATCTGGTACTGGAAGTTCTAGCCACAGCAAGCAGACAAGAAAAAGAAATAAAAGGCATCCAAATTTGAAAGGAAAAGAAAGAAAATACAATGAATTCTTAATTTCCTAGTAGTATCAAGCCTCTAGGTTCTCGCTTCTCTCTGACTTCCAGGAGTACACACAAATCAATGTCATATTCAAGAGATGCATTAAAGGTGAGAAACATTTTACTCTACCAAATAATACATATAACTCTTAATTTTATATAAATGTAGGTCCAGATGTAACAGACATGAAATTTCAGAGTAAATCTTTATATTGACAACTTAATGGTGGAATTACAAAGCATTCTATTTTATAAACATATCTCACCGTATTTAATCATATTTGCAAATTTTTAAACTAAGAATTTAGATTTATTTAGATAATATTAATTTATTATTTTGACATTTATTGATTATAATTTGAATTTTCCCTTTTAATTTTAATGGTTACATTGGAATATTTTAGTCACTCAGCCATAGAAAAACCATAGCTTTATGCAAATTTTTTACTTTGTTGTTATGAAGACTTATTGTCTAAGAAGGCCCGAAGAACGTATTTTATTTATCAATTTGGTATTTTGATTTGTGGGCCTCTGCACTCTTGTCCGGGGGCCCCACACCTTTTAAGGGTGGTCAGATCTATTGCTCTTTATTTCCCTCCGGACTCTGGCACGGCCCAGCTCTCTGCCTGCTACACCAGTCCCGTCGCTGGATGTCTTTATGTAGCCCTGGGCCGTGGGGGTTTCCAGAAAATTCTGTGCCTGCCCCATGCCTGAGAGACCTCTCCTTCCCTTGCCAATGTTCAATGGGCAAATCCTAACTCATACTTCTAGTCTCAGCCCGTGTGTACCCTCCCCTGACCCCAGCAGAAGGGTGCCTTTGCGGACGCCTTGTTCTGTTTGGAAAGCACCTGTCAAAGCAGTTCTTCCACCCCAAGGTGAGGTGTGTAGGCTGCCTCTGCCGTAGACCAGGGCCTTCCTGTGGGCAGAGATGGACAGGGGCTCTGGGAGTAGGCAGGAGCCTCAGTGGAAGGGTCGGAGACTCTGTGTGGTGACCAGAGCTCAGTGCTGACCCTCAGTGCTGGGTCTCTGGAAGTGTGGATACTCTGAAGTCTGTAGGACTTGGGCCCTAAGAAAACTAAAAAAAGTTAGGGAAAACTAGCTGAAACTTCAGTCTTTGTCCAAGTCTAGACCCTCTGAATGGGCCCCAGGGAGCCAAGGCCTATCTATGGGGAGATTAACAGGAACCCCCATTGGCCTCCCTGCCAGGCACCCTGTAGCTCTGGTTTGGGGGAGGGAAAGGGGAGGCAGGATGGTGGGAGGTAGCCAGAGTGATGGGGGGTGCTTAGGGTGGAGATGGCGGGGAAAATGGCGGGGGTCAACAAAGGAGGCCAACTGACACCTTCATTGTGGAGCCTCCGGCTCCCTGCAGGAGGGTTCTCTTGTGGCACAAGTGGTGGAAGGGCAGCCGGAAAATGCAGGGAGCCCAGCCTTCTCTCTGTTGGAGGACAACTTCAAATATGCTAGAATCCCATTGTTTATTGAGCACCTACTATGTGCCAGGCACTGTGCTGATGTGCTTCACCTCACTTTCCCTGGAGAACCACAGTCTGCCCATCAGGCTGGCATTAGAGACAGCCTAGTCCAATTCTCCCATTTGACAGAAGAGGAACTGAGGCTCAGAGAGAAGGAGCGACTGGCCCCAAGGTGAGTGAGAGGCAGAGCTTGGGCTGGAGTTTGCATCTCCTGACTCCCTGCCAGGGTGCACTCTCCCTATCCCGGGGACCTCCAGGAGAGGACATTGTCTGCTCAGAGCTGGTGGAACCCACAGCAATGAACACACATCCCAAGTCATCCTGGGATGTGTGCTCCTTGCCACGGAGCAATGAGCTACCCCGGCAGGATGGTAGCAAATCCTGGGGCAGAACTTCTTGATGTTACCATACTCTGTCCCACTCAGCCCCGCATGCCATATTCAGAGTGGTAAGAGAACTAGGAGGTGGCTTAGTTCAGCCTCAGTTTCCCCGTTCTCTCGTGAACTAGAGAGCCTGGCCTCCCTGGGCCTTGCCTCTCCCTGGCCCAGCCATCTCTTATCCCTGAGTCCCCATGCAGCCTTCAGCTTTCCTAAGCCCCACCCCCAGGGATCCTGCTTGTTTTCACCCAAAGAACAGAGAAGGAGTCTGAGACAACCCCCAGGACTAGAAAGTGAGAGGCTGGGTCGCTTGTACGCCCTACTTATTTTTTAATCATCATCATTGTCATCAACATTCTCTCAACAATGACAGGTAACATTTGAGAGCTTATGGCTTTATTTACAAGCAAGTGCTACTATTTGCTCCATTTTTCAGCTATAAAAACTGAGGTCAGAGAGGCTGAGGCCCGAAGCCGCCCTATTAGAAAGTGTCAGAAGAGGCTGATTCCGTGGTCGGTGAGACGGGCACAAAGCCTGCCGTTCCGTCTCTGGTCCCTCTGAGTGGCGACCATCAGTGCCTCCCACTCCCCTAGGAGCACCTGAGAGACCTGCCGTGACCCCTCCTCGCATGTCCTGCTCATGTCCCAGGTCTGCAGCTTGGTCAGCCAGCAAGGCCGTCAAGACCTGGGTATGTGCAGACCCACCAGAGAGGATGCTGAGTCTCCTCCTCCCTACCTCTGCCCTCTTGCCCATCCTACCCATGCTGTGCCTACAGGTAGCTCTGGATGTGCCGTGGATAGACAGAAACTCTGCTGGGGTGCCTGTTCATTTGACCAACAGACATGGACCTGAGCTCTGCTGGTGCACCCCACACAGCACTGGACACAGTGCAGACAGGTCCAGGAATGGACACCACCCTCCCGGAACTCGGTGTCCAGTTCTGGTGATGGAGAAGAAATCTATTGCCTCCATTTATTCAACAAATGATGACCCCTGCATGCCACATGCTATTCTAAGCACTAGGGATGCAGAAATGAACAGAATAACCCCAAATCCCTGCCCTCAGAAAGCTCACATTCTAGAAGAAGGGACAGAAAGTAACAAGTGATATAACCTGTAGAAGGGGACATGTGCCATGGAGAAAAATCACACAGGGAGGGGGTCAGGGAGTGGCAGCATGGCTGTACTTATGTCACAAAACTAATTGGTGCCAGGGCAGTTTGGGGGCTCCAGGAAAGTAGAGAAGGGACCTCTGATCCCTGCTTCAGCTATGCCCACTCCCCTGGAGGGAGATGAGAGCAGAGCTGGGTATTTGGAGCATCTGAGTCTCAAGCCAGTGGTCCCCAAACAGCGTGATATGGAGCAGGGACAGAGGAGCATCCTGAAATGATCACAGGTGGCCACTTGCATCAGAACCTGCAGTCTCTGTGCGTACCCAGAATGCACAGGAACAGGCCTGCACGCGGGGCATATGGATGCTCATGTGTTCGTGTGTGTGTGTGTGTGTGTGTGTGTGTGCCATTGAACGAACACCAATTACCGAGCTCCTGTGCTACTTCAAGCACCCTGACCCCAAGAGGCTCAGAAGAGGCAAAAAAGAGAAGACACGAAACAAAAGGAGGGAGTTTTAAAGGCAGAACCACAGGGCAAGGGATTACAAAGAACTTCCAGGAGGCAGCGAAAGCGAACCAGGCTGTTACAGAGAACTTCCAGGAGGCAGCAGAAGTTGAACCAGGCTGTGGTGCCTTCACGAGAGCAAGCTGAAATAGCTAGCAACCCTCTGTAATGAAAGTAATAAAATGAGATGGGCTAGCTCAGAAGGCAGTGAGTTCTCAACCCCGGGACCTCAAAGGAAGGTGTGACAGCTCAAGAAAGGGATTCCTGGATGGGATTGGGGAATAGTACTGATGTCTTCTGAGGTTACTGGGAAACCACTGAAGAACTGGAGAGAAGAATGGCAGGGTGAAGCACTGAGACTTTATCTCAGGGGGCGATGGGGAGCCATACAGGGTGTGGGAGCAGCAGAGAGGCATGGGGAAAGCTGAGTCTTGGGAGGATGAATCAGACAGCAGCACTATGCTGGACCAGACTGGAGTATGGAGGGATGTGGAGGGAGACTAATTATTACTAGCCAAGCACACATGTGAACACATGCACACTTGTGTGTGAGCAGAAACCTCCCATGACTAGAATGCCACCAGTTGTGAAAATATCGAATGGTCCCCACTCCTGAAGCAGGGGCTAACTTAGATGACCCCTGGCTCTGTTTCCAAAGTCTTAGGCACATGCACAAGTGTATATGGGTATGTGCACACTTGGGGACATACAAGTATATACATCGTTCACCACTCTTTATTCATTGATGGGCTCTGTATGGTTAGCAGGAATGCACACTGTGTTGGTGTTGGTGTTGGGGCAGCTATGAGTGCCTCTACTTGGGGGTATAGCTAGGGAGCAAATGTTAAAAATAGACATGACCCCGTGGGTATCTATGGGAGAGGAGTCCAGGGACCCTGCTGTCACAGGTGTGACACACAGGTTTGTGTGTGTGGGGGGGTGTATGTGTAAGGGGAAGAACGGAAGAGGTATGTTTGCTGTGAGGCTTTGTGAGTAAATTTTGCTCATGCAGGCTCAGCTGGAGGACTAGCCCGGTGTGTGGCTCCAGGTGAGAGTGATTTCCATCGGTCTGGGGACACCTGTATTGAAGGATGCTGTGAGCTAGGCGCTTTCCTGCATACAAGCCCTCTGACTTGTCCCCCCACCTGGCTTGGTACCTAGTATTATTTCCATTCAACAGGTAAGCCCAGGACCCAAGAGCCTTGCCTGGGGTCACAATACCATCCCAAGGGGAACCAGAACCCTTGTTTCCTGACTCCAAGACCCTCACCCCTGCCTCAGTGTCCACCTCCAGCATCTGGAGAGGTGAGTCACCAGAACATGATGGTGAGGACAGTGCTCCCATTGAGCAAGTTCTTTCAGACACAGACATGCCTTCAGGATCCCAGGCGAATGCCCACCTGCTTAAGTTCTCTGCCCCCATCCCTGCCCTTACCCTGACCCCTTCCTGCCACCCCCAGGTTCATCCGCTCCCCCCTCTCCCTGTAGACCCACATCCCCAAAACCACCTCATTCCAAGGTCCGCCAGGAGCCCCGCGCCTGCGTATTATCCATATGTTTCACCCCCAGCTGGGTGCTCAGTTATTGTTCTGGCGCAGGAGGGCGAGGGGGCGGCTTGTGGGTGTAGCGACGCCGGGCTGTCTGCTCGGTTCTCCGCTTGTTATTACCTCTCCTCCAGGCTCCCATTAGCCAGCCTGCCCCAGAGGCCCGCGCAGGCTCCCTGCTCCTCGGCACCTTTGTTCCTTAATTATCACTGGGGAGCCCCGCTCACCTGCCTGCCACTTTCTAAGAAGCTGTCTGGCTGCCCTTCCCTTCCCTGAACCCCCAGGATCTAAGCCCTATACTCCCTAAGAGGGTGGGGGCTCTGTCTAGCAGCAGCTTGCCCCAGGCTTTTCCTGCTCCAGAGCCTCAGGCCTGGCCCACTCCCCTTCCCTCCTAGAGGCCCGAGGCTCTCTCTTCCTGTCCCTGCTGCCTTCTCTCAGAACTCTGCCAAGACCGGTGTTGTCCTGGATCTCAGGGCTGGAAGGGACTTGATTATGTAGTTCAACACCCACCTCCCCACTTACTGCCTGGATCGGGCCACCTACAGAAGGTACCAATGACTCTTGGGCAAGAGGATGATTGCCTTCTGCAGCCTCACTTGAATGCCTCCTGATGGGCAGCTCCCTCCCGTCCAAGGCAGCCAGTGCGTGCCTGACGGTGGCTGGGAGTGCTCTAAGGTCACTCGTCCTCATCTACAGCCCACCTGGCTGTGTTCGAGTCTGAGGCTTAGTCCTGTCTTTCCTGCTGGGGGCTCACTGATGCCCACCTCCGCCAGAAAAGCTCCTAGCATGAGGCTCTGTCCAGTACCCGAGTCTCCACTTGGGCTGGGGGACTCAGCCATGCCCCAGCCCAGCTCTAGCCCCTGGCTTTCCTCCTGTCTCAGGCCTCTGGCTGCGGTTCCTGGGCAGGAAGGCAAGGGGGAGGAGGCACTGGGGTGAGAACCCTCAGGCCAAACAAGCTCTGACAGCAGACAACAACCGTGGAGGAGGGCGCCTGCTGCAAACGCGGGCCAAGGCTGCGGAGCCCGCGGAGCGAGGCCTCAGGGAGCCGGGGGAGACAGGAATCTCCCCAACTCTCGCCCCCGGCCGCCCTGCCTCCTGACCCTTGCACAATTCCCTGCTTCACTGCACCGTGGGTACCAGGAGGTCAGAGGCTGAGCTTCAGGAGGAACCAGAAGTGAGCTGACCCACATGGGCACCAGGAGCACCCCCTGGCAGGACGGTGGCTGCTTCAACGCTCCTAGGGCCCAGTGCTTCTCTCCAAGGGGATGGCAGGGGTTGCCGAAGCCTATTGCTGCCTTTGGACCGACACCCTTGCCCACAGTTGCATAGAGTGGAGAGACATCCTGGACAGAGGATGTCTGTGTTCACAACAGGTCTCAGAGCCCAGGCCCAGGCTTATTCTCACTGCTCCTGTTGGGGGCCATTCTGCTCTATGCTCCCACCTCCTGCCATCCCTCCCCCACCTTCCCCATTATCCACTCCCAGTCTGGATCCGGTTGGAGAGTTTTCTTCCTATTTCCATCTCTGTGTTCCTCACATGTGTCTCAGTCTGGGGGCTCCTTGAAGGCCGGGTCGTCGTGCTTCTGTCAATTTGGGCACACGAGGAGGCTGGATATTGGAGCCCAGCCACCGCGCAGTCTTGGCTCTAAGCATCTTGTGTCCCAGGAGTGCTAGTAAGACCAGGAAGGCGCCTGGTGCATGTCAGACGGCTCCCTGGACAAACACCAGCTGGGGGTGGAGGACTAGGGTCAGGAGGCCACCTCTAGCCACCAGACCGTGATCTCAGCTGGGCCGCCCCGTGCTACTCTCCGGATCTGACTCAGTCCTTTCCCAATGCTCCTGGGCGTCCATCCCCTGGGTCAGCCCCCAGGAGGTCTGCAGGCCCCACCCAGACAGAAGCCACCCCCACTGGGGCTAGAACAGCCAGGGGCTCGAGCAGGATTTTCGGGACAAGCAGATGGCAAAGGTCACCTGCTGAGCCACTTGCTCCACTCCTTCCCTCCTCATTCAGTGACCCCAGACCTGAGATTTTCATCTAGGTGCTGGTGTGGGCCCTGATCAGGAGCCCCTGAGACAGATGTGCTCACACACCATGCTGGGGCAAAGGGAAACCGAAAGGGTAAACAAGGCAGTTCTTCCATGACAGCCACTGTCTCTCGAAGTCACCTCCAGAATCAGCACGCAGCCCCTCAGCCAAAGGGATCTTTCTCTATAAATATGAATCAGAGCGTGTCCCCACCTGCTTCAAACCCTCTAAGGGGCTCTTAACTCACTCAAAATAATATGAAAACTCTACCAACCTTATGGTACCTAGACCCTTTCCACCTCTCAAGCCTCATCTTCCTGACTTTACCCCTCATTCGTTCTACTCAGGCTGGTCAGCCTTCTTGCTGTTTCTCATACACTTCAGTCCTGCTTGTACCTCAGGGCCTTTGCACCGACCATTCCTTTCAACTAGAATGGTCTTCCCTACATGTTTTGCCATTCAGAGTTCTTCCTGGAGCCCTTTCTAGATGACTTGATCTAAAATAGTGCCCCTTGGCCCTGGTCGGTTGGCTCAGCGGTAGAGCGTCGGCCTAGCGTGCGGAGGACCCGGGTTCGACCCCCGGCCAGGGCACATAGGAGAAGCGCCCATTTGCTTCTCCACCCCTCCGCCGCGCCTTCCTCTCTGTCTCTCTCTTCCCCTCCCGCAGCCAAGGCTCCATTGGAGCAAAAGATGGCCCGGGCGCTGGGGATGGCTCTGTGGCCTCTGCCCCAGGCGCTAGAGTGGCTCTGGTCGCAACATGGCGACACCCAGGAGGGTCGCAACATGGAGACGCCCAGGATGGGCAGAGCATCGCCCCCTGGTGGGCAGAGCGTCGCCCCCTGGTGGGCGTGCCGGGTGGATCCTGGTCGGGCGCATGCGGGAGTCTGTCTGACTGTCTCTCCCTGTTTCCAGCTTCAGAAAAATGCAAAAAAAAAAATAAATAAAAAAGAACAATAAAATAGTGCCCCTGTGTCTTGAGCAGCCCCATCCCGTCTCTACTTTATGCTCCTTCACAGCACAATCACCGACGAAAATGAATTTCTCTTTAATTGCTTGGTTATTGTTTATCTCCCCCACTGAAAGATGAACGCTATGAGCATATAGTTATATCCTTAGGGCCCAGCAGAAGGCCTGGCATAGTGGGTGCTCAAGAGATATCTATTAAATAAGTGGGTGACCTGGGGAGGGAGAGAGACACACAGAGATAAACCAAGGGCTGGTGGGTGGACACAAGCAAGAACCAGGGGAGCCGTCCTCGTAAAGATTTAGTGGAGGGAGCTGCTCCTTTGGCTCCCAGGCCTCGAAGGACACACCTGGGGGAGGAGGAGGTAGGAGGGAAAATATCAAGGGGCTGCCAGTCATGCCTTCTCAGCATGAAGGAGTTACCACAGTGCCCACTCTCTGGGCGTCCCCAGTCTGGCGGGGGACAGGAAGGAGTGCTTGGAAAGTCCTCGAGGTCTGGCCTCTCCACTGAGCTCAGAGTCTGGGTTTCCAAAGCTGGGGCTGTTTCTGCGCGTCAGGCTCATCGCGTTCCAAACCCAACGCCTTATCCTTCCTGCAGCTTTCTCTGGCTTCCGCAGTTCCATCAACAACCTCCTGCCCCTCTAGAGCAGGCAGATTCAAGTGCCCAGAATCACTTCAGACTTCTCCCTGTGTGGTGACAGAAGAC
Organism: Saccopteryx bilineata; assembly: GCF_036850765.1. Lineage (NCBI taxonomy): Eukaryota > Metazoa > Chordata > Mammalia > Chiroptera > Emballonuridae > Saccopteryx > Saccopteryx bilineata. The sequence continues at coordinate 378,515,899 of NC_089491.1, forward strand.
AAATGGTCTCCTGTCTGGTTGCTGTCTTCTTCCTCCCATAAGCAGCTGCAGAGACAGCGTTGCCTCCGTGGGCCCCACACTCCTATAGCCGACTCCACCAAGGGGCCAGTGGGAGAGGGGAGAGGGAGAAGGGTCCTGCCCAATTCTGGCCCCATCCTCTTTGAGGGAAACTGGCTTGAGCTGGCAAATACATGGACTTTGGAGGTAGGAAGAATTTAGTTGTCTCACTTTCTCCTTAATTTTATGAACTTAGGGAGGTTATTTAACTTCTTCAAGTCTCAGTTTTCCCATCTGTAAAATGGACATAACTATGCATATCTCACCAGGTTGCCTGGGGATTAAATGAGAAAACATATAGTAAGTACTTAGCAAAAATCTGAAATACAGTTGATGCTTAATAAATAAGAGGCCCATCCCTTTCCTTTCACCTTTACCTCTCTTCCTCAAGAACCTGCTGTGGCTCCCTGTTTCCTACTGTGTCTGATTTAAGTTTCTCTACTTGGTTTCCAATGGTCTCTAGTGTCTGGCCTGACCTTCTCAATTCAGTCTTAACTCCCAAGATTCCCACATTCTTTCTCTACTCCTGTGTCCCCATGTGAATGTACCACGGCCATCCTTCTGCTGTGCCCTCTGTCCACACAGCTATTTGTCACCTCTGCATATCCTACTTGTCTTGCAAGGCCTTCTTCTCCAGAAAGACCCCCTGAACCACTCTTGCCCTGACCATTCTCTGTCTCCTTCAAAACCCTGCTGCTCACTTGGCCCGGCATCATAATTGCACCATTGGAGTGGGTAGGTATTCCATATCTGGAGGCTGGCAACCATTTCCAGATTGGCAGAGAACCCTTCCTGGACCTCCCCAGAGCTTGCTATAGTACTAAAAATATACCAAGTGCTCAGTAATATCTGCCTTCTGGTTTGTTACAAATCAATAAATGAGGCAAACCACTGTAAGGCAAACTGAGATCTTGAAAGAGATTCTGGGATGGGTGAAGGTGTTAAGCCTTTCAGCTGGGGCAGGAAGTAGGTTCAGTACTTTCTGGCTTATCTCTTCATACTCACCAACCTATAAGGTAGTATTAGTCTCATTTTACAGATGAGAAGACTGAGGTTCAAAAATATTTAATAAACTGACCAAGGTCACTTAGCTAGAAATTGGCAGGGGTAGGACTTGATCTGAGACTGAGGGGCTGTGTCTGAGAGAGGAGGCCCAGATGAGTATGTAGATGGAGAGGGTGGCCAGGCAGACGGGAGGGGTACATAGGAAGGCCCTGGTTTATCTTTTGGAAGAGGCGGGAGAAGGTTCTGAACTGTCTGACAGGTTAGAAGAAGATACAGCAAGACCCTCCTGGGGCACTGGCTGCAGCTCCAGAATCTTCCTTACCAGAAAACACCACAGAACATCCCCTGGGTCTATACCAGCTCATGTGCTCTGCCTCCAGGCCCCAGGGCTTAGGGACAGGAGAGCAGAGAAAACAGAGTCCCTGCCCCTTCCCTGCAGAGGCAGGGGAGTCAGGGAGGCTGAGAGTGATATCTTTGGTGACCTCAGGTTTCTCACCCAACTTCCCCAAAGCAGTTTCTTTAGAAGAGTCTGGTTTGCCCAAAGCCCACATACCACAGTGCCTGTGGCTGCCACCTCAGCACTTGTCCCTGGTGTGGCCTCTGCGGAGACTTACCTTACTCCCACTCTCCTTGGAGTGCCAGTCTCAGCTTCTCCAGCTGCCAGTAGTTGGCACAGAGACCCTCACAGTTGTCCAGCCCCGCACTGGCCAAGCCCTGCATGCGGGCAGCCAGGCCCAGCTGGAATAACACAGCTTCCTTCCCTCCCATGAGCACTGCACTATTTACAGCTCACCAGGCCCTTCATGCCCATGAGCTCACTGGAGCCTCCCCCGCCCGCCCTGGGAACCCAGCAGGGCGGACGCCATTACCCCCATTCTGCAGACGGAGACATTGAGGCTAAATGCCTTGTTCAGTGAAGTCCCCAAAGCCTTGCCTCCTGACTCCTTAGTCTGAAGCTCTTCTCAATTTCTCCAGGAGGGTGGTTCTAACACCCCTAAATTTGAAGTCCGGGAGTTTGGGGGCCGGGACCAGGCAGGTGGAGGGGAGGCTCTGATGAGTTAGACAGTCCCAGGCACTAGAAGGAGCCTTGGAGCTGGCAGAAACATTTTCAGTGGATACAGGGGCAGGCGTGGCAAGCTGGCTGGGAGTAGGACTGGGGTGTTGGCTCCCCGGGCTAGGATGGGGGAGGGGTGAGACCCCAGCCTCAGAGCCCCTTTTTGGGCTGTATAGTGGCTGTAGCTGGAGGCACACCAGGTAGACACCAGAGGGGACTTCCTACCCACAGATTGTTTAGTGAACTTCCTATCTACTTCCTCTGCCCCACGGACCTCCCTCATCACTCTGCGCAGAGGTTATGCCATCTCAACCTTCCGACCGGTCCTCACCTCTCTATTTGTCCCACCCCTAAGTCTTCCCATTGTCCACACTCCAGGGTGCACTCTCTCCCCCAGTGGACACCAAGTCCCTCCTAGTCCTTTTCCAAAGCCTTCTCTGATTCTTCCTCAGACTCAGATCATGACTCTGCTCCCGGTCCAGGGAGCGATAGTTTGAATTCTCCTTGTTATTTGTGTCAGAGCCTCTGTATTGGAGGGTTCTGACTCCCCTTAAGATGGGGAGTCTGGGAAGAGAGGGAGTGTGTCCCTCCCATGAAACGGTGCAGGCTTCCTGTTTCCAGGTCCACCTCCTTCAGGCTGGGCAGCCTCTGCCCACAGGGGGCGCCCAAACAGTGTTGCTGAGTCCGGGCGGCCTCGCTACTGCCTGAACTGGAGGAGGTGTGAACTACCTGCAGTGACTGGCCTGGGAGAAATGTCAAAGTCCCCTCCAAAGCTCGGGCTTACTTTTCAATTGATCTTGTGACTACAGGGCGGGAAGAATTTTCAGATAAGAGAATCCTCTCAGATGTGGGACTAGACAATGACCTTTAAAGGAGATTCCTTGACCTTCTAGGCTCGGGAGAGGGTGAATGGTTTGAGGTGCTCGCACAGCCCACTAATGGACGCAGATGTCCTCCTTGACCCTGCCCTGAAAGTCCCCAGGCTAGTGGGCAGAGGCCTCAACCAAGCAACCCCTACTTCCTTCCCCAAGTCTCTCGGAAAGAGTGGTGAGTCAGTTGCAGCCATGAACTCATCCTAAGCAGTAAAAATAGGAAAACAAACAGGCCTGTCCTCCAGGCAGGAGGACAGGACAAGGATGAGGGGGAAATGGGTTTTCCCCCTCTGGGCAGAAAAGACAGCCATCTTTTGAAGTCTTCAAGAGTGAGGCAGGCGTCCTCATGGCCCCTAGAAACTCAACCACATCAAAGTCACCTAAGGAAGGTGGTTTGAGGGACATGCCATCTCACACACAGTCACGGTCACATACAGTGACACCACTGAGTCTCTAAGGGACATACAGTGACACATACCTTTGAGGGCACGACACCTAGCTACACACACAGCACGCGAAGCCAGTAAGGCGCCGGGCAGTCACACAGATACGCACACTCACGTGGCCAGACTCGCAGGCACACTTGGAGACGACATCCTAGAGTCCCACACAGTCCCATACACTCATGTCAGCTGTCTCCACCCAGAGATGCACAGAGATCACACCAAGCAACACACAGATGCCGCACGCACACACCCAACCACTCTCAGAATCAGCCTCCGAGAGCCACACGCAAACGGTGCCCATTTCTATACTCATAGTTACACAAACACACAACCACAGCGACAGTCACATGTAGCCAAAGCCACATAGCTTCCACACAATGCAGAGAACCACATTCAAGCCACAAAGTGTCACATGCATAGTGTCCCAGCTACACACTAGTCACACACACGCTCACAGTCACAAAAACTGCTTTGCCATATGATGAACACCATCGCAGAGACCCATTCTGTTCTTAGAACTCTTGGGCTATGACCTGATGGGAGGGAGTTGGCCCCGGGGGTGGAAATGGGGAGGTGTCTCACTCAGGGCTGCCGGCTTAACTCCCTTCTCCTCCTCTTGGCTGCACCTCCAGGGCCATTCTCTGCTCTGAACGCCCACTGTTTGGCAGTTTCCAGGCTTTGCTGAGTCCCCACACCCCTGACACTGAAGGGAGGAGCATGTTGCCTTGGAGACCATTGAGTCCAATCAACATTAAGCATCATCCATGTATTCAATATGCCATCCTTTGCCCTTGCGTGCCAGGTGCTATGCTAGGTGCTGGTGAATAGAGAGGTTATTCTAAATCGGGCCAAAACTTTCCACCAGCACAATGACTGTTTCCAAATGTGTGCCTGTGTAGCCCTCCATGGCTCTAGCCCCAACCACCAACTTGTTCTCACACCTTGGCTTTGGGGAGGTCCTGGGCAGGTATAAGATTCTTCAATCTCATTGTTTTTCTCCAGTGGAAATTTCCAGGAAGGTGAATGGTTCTCATATAATTAACAGCATCTCTAAAGGCGGCTCACGGACAGGCTCAGGAAGGACTTCCTCCTGAACTTCCCTGGCCCTTCTCTGGGGGACTGAGACTTGATAGGCAGCTGGGTTGAAATCCACCCTGCATTAGGGACCAGAGAGCCAAGCTTTCACTCAGTTCCAGCATGTCATCTTGAGCCTGTCACATTCCCTCTTGGGCTCTGCTTCTCCCAGGCAAGGGAAGTGAGCTAAATCAGTTTTTCACCACTGAGGGCGCTAATTAAAATGTAGATTTCCAGGCCCACTCCAGACCTTCTGGATTCCAGAATTTGAGACCTGCTGGCTCTGGAGACCTCTGAGGGACTTTCCAGCTCACAGAAGGACTACGACACTTTGAGGGGCAGCAGTGCTGGAAGCCGAGGGCTGCTCCAGAGGGCCCGTCCCAGCCTGGGGACCTGGAATGCAGGAACCACCCCCTCCGCCCAGGAGGTGCCACATAATCTGGCTGGTTTAGAGGACTGGGCTTGCGGTGAAGGCAGGTGATGGCCAAATCAGAAGCTTCAGGCTCAGTTCCTGGCTGAGACTTGGCTTCCAGGATGAGCTGGGCTGTTTGGGGACTCTGGCATCTGTTCTAAGGCTAATGATGCCCAGGTTCTGCAGGAACCGGGCCCAACCCCAGGTCTGGGGGGCTTGCCTAAGAGAAAGAGGGCCAGCAGGCTGAGGTGGGAATAGTCCCGGGACAGTTTTGAGGACCTAGGGACTCTGAGGGTTCTGTTTACTTTGAACCTGGTTTTCCTCCGTTTGGTCGATCTGCTTCCTGGTGTCTGCTTAGCTCCTTTCCTGATGCTTATGGAATTGAGTCATATGCTGTCTGAACTGAAGGGACATTAGTGGGCACTTATCCCAACCACATACATCATCAAGAAAGCTGCATTATTAACTTTCCATGTGCTCTGGACTTTGCTAGTCATATACAGTGTGTCATTTGACCCTCACAACAATTTTTTTGTGGTAGGTATGATTAACTCCATTTTACAGATAAAGAAAATCCAGGCTCTGCTCTGGCTGGGTAGCTCAGTTGGTTGGCGCCTCACCCCACGCTGCCAGCTTGCAGGTTCGATCCTGATCGGAGCACATACAAGAATCAACCAGTGATGCATGAATAAGTGGAGCAACAAGTGGATGTTTCTCTCTGTCTCTGTTTCTCTCCCTTCCTCTCTCTATAGAAAGAAAAAAGAAAGAAAGAAAAGAAGAAAGAAAGAAAGAAAGAGAGAGAGAAATAAAGAAAGGAAGAAAGGAAGAAACGAGGCTCAGAAATTCCAATCCACCTCTCTAAGCAGCAGAACCGGGATTCGAACTTACTACCATCTGCTCTGAAGCCCAGGCTCTCAACCACACCTTAGAGCACTCCCAGCTCCTGTTCAAATGCTTCCAGTGATGGAGATGCTCAAACACTTTGAAGCAAAGCTCAAAGAGAGGTAACCCTGCCCTTCAGAAAACCTTATTCCAACAGAGGAAATAAGATGTAAAATAAAATAACCACTCCGTACAAGGTACAAGGAGTTCACGCTCAAGACAGAGGCAGAGGACGTGCTGCTTTGGGGAAGCTCTATTAAACATGTCTTCCTTATAGTGAACCTAAATCTACCACTCTCTGATCTCCACTTGGTTCTCTGCATTCTGGCCTCAGAAGTCACACAGAATTAGTCTGAAGCCCTTCAAACTTCTGTAGTCAATTCTCATGTCCCTACAGCCTACTTTCCATGGGGCCAAGTTGCCCTGATTCCCTCCAAGTCTTGACTCCTGTCGTCCTGCAGAGGCTCCACACAGACCACTCACCCACACACGGCCAGGGACCCTGCCAGGTCCATGCCACGGCCAGTCACTGACAGCTTCCTCCCTGCCTCCCCCATCCCCCGTTCAGAGACAGCTGGATTGCTCTGGGAAAAAACCAGAGAACCCCAGGGTCAGGAGGTTGGGGTTCCAGTCCCAGCTCTGCCCTTTAACTGGTTGTGCAATGTTGGGCAAGGCCCGGAGCCAACTGATCATTGGTTTCTTCACCTGTGAAATGGGGACAGCAATACTTGCCCCACCTGACCGGGTGGTGAGGATTAGCTGAGATCCGCAGTGTGAAAGTGCTCCCCGTGCCGCCGGGGGTGGGGATGGGGGCAGACCCTCACAGACACCCCTGTCTCAGGAAGAGCTGAGAGTGATTTCAAGAGGAGCTGGAGAATGACAGCTGCCCGGAGCCCCTTGGTATGCGAGGCGCAGGGAGGGTACTGAGCGGAGGAAGACGTCTCTGCCTGGCAGGAGCTTTCTGGCTTGGGAGTGACACCTCCAGCTGTCACACAGGCCTCTTCAAATAAAAGCTTTTTAATCAGGTTGGTTCTGGTCCCCTCCAGGTAGATTAAGTGATAAGGACAGGCATATTCCTTGTGGGTGAGCCAAACATGAAGAAAGGAAGCTGACACATGTAAAACACCTAATTTGCACCACTTACTGAATCTTCACAAACTTGTGTGGTTGGGCTTATTATAATGCCCACTGCACAAATGAAGAAATTGAGGCATGGGGAAGTTTTATTTGCCCAAGTCAGTAAGGTGTGGAGGGGGGATTAGAATTCAGATCTGCCTGGCTCTCAAGCTGGTATGCTTTTCCAGCACCTGGCTGAGCTGTGAAAAGGGCCAGGATCTAGGAGACACTCCCATTTACAGCCTCTCATCCCTGAGGAGCAGGGAGCAGGGAGGGCAGGAGAAGGGACACTTTTGTAGGAGCCTACCTCTTGACTGTCACTCTATGGCCTCCTGTACCACACCTGCCCCCTGAGACTTCTCAGAAATGTAAACAGTGGTACCCCATTTCATTCATTCTTATTCATCCATTCAGTGCCTGGCCCTGAGCTGGGTACTGTGTTCACTAAGGTAGAAGATCCCATCCCTGCCTCCATTCAGCAAACCCACCCACAGGCACCTGACAGGGATAATGGGCTGATCACGTGTTCCAGGGAAACCGGAGGGGTGGTTACAGTCCCAGACAGGGAAGTCAGGGAGGATGACTTAGAATCAATGAACTGTCCACTAAGGAAAGCAAGAATCCTACACATACACAGTCCGATTCCATTCATGTAAAGTTCTTCACCAGGTAAAAGTAAGCAGTTACAGGTGATAAAACTGTAAGGAAAAGCAGGGAAGTGATTACCATGCAAGCTGGGGCACCTCGGTGGAGGAGAGAATTATGACCCAGGAGGGTCACTCAGGGGGGTTTCTGGAAACTGGCTGAGTCCTGTTTCTTGACCTGGGTATCTAGTTTATAAGTATTTCTTAACTTTGCATGTATACATGTTAATTTATTCTTCTTTATACATTTTCGTTTCACAATTTTAATACATAGAAACTGCCAAATTCACTATTGGGTGGGACCTGGTCCAATCTCCCACAGTGGCCTGCTCATACTGTGAACCTAGTAGGCGCTGAAAATGAGAATGTTGAATTTGGTGAGTCTTGAAGGAGCTGGAAGTGGGGTGCATGGTCCAGCCAGATGGGTCTAGAGATGAGAGCCCACTTACTTGATCAAGGTGTAGAGGAGAAGATTAGAGGCCTCTTTCCCGTGACTCTCTGGACACCTGAGTGTCAGCAGTTCCCCAAATGGAGTCGCAGATTCCAGAATTAGTTTCCCCTTCCCCCAGCTGAGCACCAGCCATAGAGTAGTACAAAGGGCACTGAAGCAGGAGGCCTCATTGGACACCCAGCTCTGTAAACACAACAGTTCACAACATGGGTTTGGTGTCTTTGTCTGTAAAATGGGGCTAATAAACCACCTACTTCACAAGTGACAGAGGCCCCAATGAAGTTACACATGTGAAAATGCTTTCGGAAGCGACGTGTGTGTTATATGCTTGTAAATGTCATATTACCTAAGTATTCTTCTTACTCCCACCTCTCACCCTGCTGCTGTTTTGTAAGGAGGGCTCAGAATTAAAGCCTCACTCTGATTTAGAAAGTCCCCAAACCCCCAAGTCCTGCGTGCTTGTGATTTTCTAGGCCTGAGCTTCAGGGTGATTCCAGGAGCAAGTTCCCCAGGTTGGAGGAAGCCCAGCTGGGGAGGTGGCATTCCAGGCGGCATGTCAGAGGGTGAGTCAGGGCTGGGGCAGCCCTCCCCCTTCTCCTGGCTCTTGGCTCAGGGCCCAGGCTGGGTTAGTCTAATTTGCATAATCTGCATATATGCAAGCTTCACCTGTGCACCCTGGCAGGGCGCCCCCGGAAAGACACCTGTGCAGGGGCACCTGAGGGAAACAGAGTGGCTGGCTGCCTGCTGGAGCGGCTGAACCTAGAAGACTGGTCCTTGGTCCATCCGCCCATCAGATGCCTGAATCTTTGAACAGAACACATGGCTTCTTCCCTGGTCTCCTGTGATTGCCCAGGCCAAAAACTTCAGAGTCTTTCTTGCCTCTACCCTTTTCCGGTACAGTCACCAGGCCCAGTGGTTTGTCTCTGAGCCACCCTTATGCTTCCCCTCCTTTCCATTGCTTATGCCACCAACCTGTTGGGCCCTCCCTCCTCACTTCACACTTGACCTATTTGCAACAGCCTCCTAACTGAGCTTTCTGTCATCCAACACTTGCCTTCTGCAGCCTACTGTGGTCCCCAGATGCCCCTGAGAAGCCTCCCAGCTTCTATCCGAGTCCTCCCACTGCCCGTGAGCTGCATCCCCATCCTGGTTTTGGTTGTTGTTTGAGGTCCTTCCCTGGGTGGAACCTCCTGACTCACTTTCTCAGCTCTTTCCCTACTTTCTTACCTCCAGCCAAATGGGTATCGACACTTCTTCCATGCCTCAGTCTCCTCACTTGTAGAACAGGTGATGTTAGAGCTTTCTTGCAGGGTCGTTTGACTATTTCAATGAGGAAATGCATGTGAAGCACAGTACACAAACCCACAATAAATATTAGCTATTATTACTTCTCCTAGCCCTATTCTACAGGGGGCATTCCTCTGCTGGAGTCCCCTGTCTCTCCCCAGCCTTCCCTCTGCCCCTACTGAGTGGCACTTTGCCAGGTAAGACAACACTATGGTGGTTAAGAGGACTAGCTGATAATTCTAGCTTTTAGGCAAGTTGCTCAATTTTTTTTTGCCTCTATTCCCTCATCTGTAAAATGGGGATATTATGGACACTTGCCTCATATAATTCATGCGATAAATGAAATGATGCATGTAAGGGCTTAGCATAGTGCCTGAAACATAGAAAACACTTATGGGTTAGCTATTATCAATTTTATTATTGTGTTATCCAAGAGTCAGGGCTCAAGTCACCATTGCTCCCCTTATTCCCTAAAGACTCTAGAAGGTTCCCTAGAGGTGCCTCCAGGAGCAGTGCCTCCATCTCTGGATCGTCCTGTGCCTCAGACAGCCAGAGAACCACCACCTGGGAGCCCATCCTCCCCCCATTTCCAGAGGACAGCAAGTGAGGCAGGCTGCTATGGGCTGGCTGGTGGTTGGGTTGAGCTCCCTTGCCCACGCTAGTTCTGGGCACATCCCATCCAGAATTTGGGCTGGGAGAAAGCTTATTTCCTCTAGGGTTTGGGAACCCTCCCTCTGCCACAGTCGGGCCAGGTCAGCTCACAAGTTGAGAGAGGTCTTCAGGGCCAGGAAGAGAGCAAACTGATTTGAGAAGAGGGAAATAAATTACTGATCTCAGCTCAGCTACCCTGGGAGGCCACGACCAGAGCAAAGCTCCCACCCTACCCAAGTGCAAACCTTCCCTCTTTCCTACCCACTTTCTGTGTCTGCCAGCCTCTTTCAGGCAGCAGTTGATGAACTTTAAGTATGTGATCCTTTTCCATCGGGAGTTAATGAGGGTGACCAAAGTCAGAGAGAGGGTCGGTATAGGCAGAGAAAGTACTCGAGCCACCTTCCCCTCTTAAAACAGCCAAACAGCCAGAGTGGACCCAGGCTCCACCTCCCAGCTTAACACAGTCACAGCTGAGGGGGTGGGAGAGGGTTTGAAAGAGCCTGGAAGAGTGGGGGTGGGACTGAGTTGCCTTTCACTTTCCCCAGTGTACTTTCCCCCTACATCAGACCCGACAGCTGGAGCCCAACTCGGTGGTACGAAGAAAGGCCGTGTGTTTGTCTTTGTGTGTGTGTGTGTACATGGGATTATTTTTCTCATTTTGGGGATAAAGGGGTGCGGGTGCATTTGCGGGGCACCCACTTGGCTGGCTTGTCTCCTCCCCTAGGCAATAAACAGCCCCTCCTTCTTCCAGGCCCAGCCCAGCAGGAGAAGGCTGGTCCCTTCTCCAGGCTCCCAAACCCAGATTAGGATGCAAAAACCGGACCCACTTTTTTTTTTAATTAATAATTAATTTTTTAAAAAATTTTTTACAGAGATGGAGAGTGAGTCAGAGAGAGGGATAGACAGGGACAGACAGACAGGAACGGAGAGATGAGAAGCATCAATCATTAGTTTTTCGTTGCGCATTGCAACACCTTAGTTGTTCATTGATTGCTTTCTCATATGTGCCTTGACCGCGGGCCTTCAGCAGACCGAGTAACCCCTTGCTGGAGCCAGCGACCTTGGGTTCAGGCTTGTGGGCTTTTCCTCAAACCAGATGAGCCCGCACTGAAACTGGCGACCTCGGGGTCTTGAACCTGGGTCCTCGGCATCCCAGTCTGACGCTCTATCCACTGCGCCACCGCCTGGTCAGACGGACCCACTTTTTTTAAAAAAAAAAATTAAAACACGACAAAAAAAAAAAAATCCAAAGGTAGGAGATTCAGAAAGTGAAACAATAATAACCTTAGCTGCATAGGCCTTCCGTGAATTGAGGGGGTCCCAAGGGGCGGTGTGAGTGATGGGGTGTGTCCCTGTGTGGTGGCTGTGTGCTGTGTGTGGTGGCTGTGTGCTGTGCACTGTGTGCTGTGCACTGTGTGCTGTGTGTGGTGGCTGTGTGCTGTGCACTGTGTGCTGTGTGTGGTGGCTGTGTGTGGTGGCTGTGTGCTGTGTGTGGTGGCTGTGTGCTGTGCACTGTGTGCTGTGCACTGTGTGCTGTGTGTGGTGGCTGTGTGCTGTGCACTGTGTGCTGTGTGTGTGCCGTGACTGTGTTCGTGCTCCGGGCCTTGTCTAGCTGCCTACGGGTGTGTGCTGGGTTATGGAGTGTGCATGTGTTTGTGGTGTGCGTGTGTGTTCTGTACGACGTTGTGTGTGCCCGAGCACACACCCGGCTCGGTGGTGCCGGCCGAACATCCTCCCTCTCGCTACGTCCTCCCTCCAGCTTCCACCAGGGATCCGACGATGGAGACCTCGGTGGAAAGCCCTAGTTTCCGTGCGGGGGTCTGGAAAGGTCTGCAGAACCTGGCGGAACGGCCTTCGGGGCGCTGCGAATTCGCTGCAGCCGGGTTGCCCTCGGGGCCTCCCGCCAGCTCTCCGCGTTCCCCACTCCCCAACCGCCGGCCTCCTGCTCACGGTCCCCGCGGTCTGTCTGCCGAACCCCCGGCGCGATTCCTCCCCAGGCCCGCCAGGGCTGCGGCTGGGTCGTCCCGACCCAGACAAGCCCGCTCCGGGCCGGAGCCCCGCGCCCCCGCGCCCCCAGCCGCGGCCCGTCCCTGGCTCTGCGCGCTCGCGCGTCTGGGTCTCCGGTGCAGGGCGGCGACCCCGTCGCGCCTTCGAAATCGCCCCACTTTTTTGTTAGGCTTTTTTGGGGGGAGAGGAGGTGTACTTGGTCCAAGCGTGGTTCATAGTTTTGTTTTGTCTTGAATGTGCTTAGTTATTTCATACGTTTGCGTACATTAAACGTCCCTGCCGATCCTAAATTGAAGACTTTTCCTGAAGACTTTTCCTGGAGCGGAGGCTGAAATTTGGAAGCGAAACAGAGACTGGGTACGGGAAGGATTGCTGAAGCCGGTGCCGGAGACCCTCGCGGGGAGTCCTGCAGCCTCGTCGTGTCGGGGTCTCCAGTGGGACTGACCCCAGGCCTCCCCGCCTCCTCCGGGAGATTCTCCACGGCCGACGCGCATCCCCGGGCGTGGGGGTGAGCTCGAGGGGGCGCCGGCCAGTCTGGGGCGATCTCAGTGGCCAGCCCGCCGCCCCGCGTGCGCCCGCGCTCAGTAATTGCTCCATCAGAAAGAGGAGACTCGATCATTCAAAATCCCAGGAAAGGAGAAATCGGAGGGGGAACTCCGGCCTCTCCGGACTGCCCTTTCCCGGGGCTTCGCTGATGTGAGGCTTTAACTATGGAACACCCAGTCGAACGGAGGGACATCCCTTTCATCCCGCCCCCTAAACGGAATTATTCATAAAGTTTCCCCAAACCGAGTTACTGAGAAAGCCCCGCCAAATCTCACTTAAATTCTGCATTTTGTTTGGGGACTGTGGGTGAGTTGGAAGAGAAAGGTGCTCGGATGAGCCCGCCCAGGCCGCGGAGCGCCGAGGACTGGCGCGGCGGTGAGATCTCTGTTCACCTGCGGTGAGATCTCTGTTCACCTGCGCCGGTCTGTACAGGTGCAACGCGGCGGTCTGCAGCAGTTACAGACCCTCGCGCCCCGCTCAGTGGTCTCTGTTCACCTGGGCCGGTCTGTACAGGTGCAACGCGGCGGTCTGCAGCAGTTACAGACCCTCGCGCCCCCGCTCAGTGGTCTCTGTTCACCTGCGCCGGTCTGTACAGGTGCAACGCGGCGGTCTGCAGCAGTTACAGACCCTCGCGCCCTGCTCAGTGGTCTCTGTTCGCCTGCGCCGGTCTGTACAGGTGCAACGCGGTGGTCTGCAGCAGTCACAGACCCCGCGCCCCCACTCAGGGCTCGACGCTTAGCCTCTGCTCAGGACCGTGCTGGCCGCCTGGGTACGGAGCCCAGGGGCTGTGCGGGGAGCCCTGCGCACCCATCACGCGTTTAGGGTATCCGGAAGGAGCACTGCTTTGGTTGGAGTTCCCCCTTTCAAGATAGAATCCGAAGTTAGGGTGACTTCAAGCAAGAAACGCATCCCATCGCTGGGGCTGCTTATCCTGCACCCAGAATCGTTTGCCGGATCGGCTGGGACTGTATTTGCTGGGCGACCCGCGAAAAGCCTGCAAACCACCGTCCACCACGCGGATCTCTCAGGTCCATTCTCCTCTCCCGGGGTGACTCCTCTCCCGGGGTGACTCTCAGGACCGGGGTAGCGCGGTGTCTCCACACTCAGGGCTCTGCTGCCGGCTCCTAGGGCCTCACTTCAGTGATGGGGTTCTACGAAGCGAGCTTCTTTCGCCAACGAAGACCTGCGGAGGAAAGCTGGGAGAATCACTTCTGGCTTTGTGACAAACTAGGGGCTGAACTATTGGTAGTGACAAGGGAGTTTGTTCGTTTTGATTTCCCTTCCTCCTTTCCTCCCCCTTCTCGGTTTCATATATTTTGAGATTTTGGTTTTTTCAATCCATTTTAAAGCAAATGACAAAAGTTTGGAGGTCTTAAATACAGCTCCCTCCTTTTCAAAAGATTTTTATTTATTGTTTGATTTTTGTTTTAAAGAGAAGAGAGAGAGAGGGAGAGAAAGAGAAAGGTGGGCAGAGGCAGGAGCAGGCGGGAAGCCTCAATTCCTAGCCTTGGGTTTCCAACGGGCAACCTCAAGCATTCTCAGTGGACACTTTGTCCACTGCACCAGCCCGAGGCAGGCCAGCTCCTGCTTTACCCTTCTGGATAAAATGAGTCTCAGCAATGGGAAATGGCTGACCCAATGACTCAGTCTATCGGAGCCAGCAAGTTGGAGGCGGAGCTGGAGTGGGAACCCAGGCCTCTCCGGCCAGCCCTCCCTTCCCTCTGATCAATCACACGTTTACCACCCTTCCTAGCCCCTCTCTCCACCCTTTCCTGCTCCCCCCATCCCCAGGTTGGTGAGAGGTGGCGCCAGCAGAAGGGACTTCTCCCCCGGGCGGTTTCCTAATTAGGAGCCCTACCCCTGCTTCTTCCCGAGTCTGAGAGAGGGAGCCTTGAGAAGTTGAGGTGATGGAGAGAGGTTTCCTCATTTGTAAACCGAAGCTAATAATAGCACCGACCTCACAGGTGTGTGTGTGTGTGTGTGTGTGTGTGTGTGTGTGTGTGTAGATGTACAAGGATCAGATGTGTTTCATAAATTCAGAATGGCTGCAGGGTGTTTCCTACTGCTACATGGGAGTGAGGATCTTGCATGAGTTCAGTAAAGCCCCCTGAGAACTTAAAGAGGCTGTCAATATAGGTCCCCTGGTTTGGGGGGATGCCCAGGACAGAGGCCTGTTGGAAAACTCACCCGGCCCTTTCTTGCTAGATACAAAGCCCCAGGGGGAAGTGTCTTCCACCTGCCCTTTCAGTTCCACCTCAAAAGCACCTTCTGTGTGAGACCTTCCCTGACAGCCTGCTCCAAAGAGCATCCTCTTCTTTGGGTGCATCCTGAGATGCTGTTCTTGAGACCCACCCACGACCGCAGGCACTGTGGTGTAGCTGCCTCCCTCCAGAGGAAGCCGATGGTGGCAGAAAGGAAGGTTTGGAAAAGACGGATCTCTCTCAGTTCATAGCCCCAGTTCTAAGAAAGTGGTGGAACGACAGAGTTGGGTAAGAACAGGGAAAGGTGGTCCTATGTGGAAATAGCATTTCTCAATTGAACGAACCTTGCATACCCTGTTGGATGAAAGGGAACGGGACAAAGAGCTCCTTATCCTGAAGCTACCCAGAGAACTTAGAGCTAGCTGCCACAGGTGTGTTTTCTTGGAAAAACTCACCTGTATCCATTCTGGCAGGGAATTGAGATGAAAACCAACTTGCTCTTCCTACCCCTCCCCAGAGACACCTGACTAGGGGGTTCAACCACCCCTGCGCGTCCCCTTGATCTTTGTTTCAAGGACACTGGAGCCTGGCCACCCCAGTGCCTTCTCTAAGCGTCCCTCTTTCTCTGTTTGTTGTGTTTCCTGCTCAATTCTAAGACTGTTGTCTTCATTCCGAGCCGTGATAATGAGAGCACATATGAATATACCAACGTGAATACGCCTGCTTGAGTTGCATACTCAAGTGAGAGGTGTGTGTATGGGTTTGTTGAGGACTGATGGGCTTGGGGGGGGGGTGTATTTCTCTCTCCCCTAACATGAAGCAGCTTAGATATGTGTGGACGGATATCTTTCATAGGGTGGGTAAACGTGCCTATGTGTTTATATACTTGAATTTGCTGTACTTTCAAGTGTATATACCTGCAATTCGACAGGTCTAGTCTCGGGTCTGTGTAAAAGGCAAGCATAGTGCTTTTAGTTAGGGACATTGCTATTCATCTTTGGGTATGTAGATGTGGATACATCACAACCTAATCTCTGTATTTGCAGATTCATAAAGGAACCTCTCTGTTCTTAGAGGGATGCTAATGTGAACATTGGTTTGACACCTGTTTATTGGTGTTTATGTGAGTGTACTTGTATTGGGATGGAATCTTTGTCAAGTTGTGTCCGTGTGGTCATAGATGCTCGCACAGGTGGACACCTGTCCACCGAGGTCTTGGGCACTAATGTTTAGAGGTAGGTCTTGCACACCGACTGAAAAGGTGGCCACCGAGCCAGGCCTGCTGTATTTCCTACGCCCACCGAGAAGCCATCAAACCAGACTAGCCTCCCACTCCCGGATTTTGTCCCAGTTTGTGCACGGCTTCAGCCTGACGCGGCGCCAGGGGAAAGGCGGGGCGTCACAGGGGCCGAAGCCCAGACTGCGGATCCCTCCTGCGGCCTCGGGGGCCAGCAGGAGCGGCGGTGTCGCAACCAGAAGGGGCCACTGCCGGAAGCGGAAGCCGGGACGGGGCCGGGCGAGGGGAGAGAGGCGGCGAGGCGCAGTCGCGGTTGTCGCTGCGTGCCGGGCCGAGGGCACTGCGCGGGGGCGTGCGCGCCGCGTGCCAGCCGGGCGGGCGGGGCGCCAGGCGGTTCCTCCCCCGACCCGGCGTCTGTTTACCAACAAACTGCCCGCGCTCCGCAGCGACGCATTCCGACGCGTTGAATAAGCTGCGGGCGGGCTGGTCTCTACTCCCCTGCAGGTCTGGGACGTGGTGATCGGAACCGGGGTCAGAGCCCAAGGGTGGGAAGGAGCGCTGCCGTCTCCCTGCGCCCCCGCGGAGGCAGCGCTCCGCCGCTGAGCTAGCTGCTTCTCTTGCCCTGTGGGCATCGCAGCCCGACCAATACCCTCCATGCCTGTGTTCCTGACCGAGGAGTCCCCAGGCGCCCTAACCGCTCTGTAACCCGGGCACCTTTCTCACGGAGAACCCCGAGACAGCTGAGCGTGCCAGGGAAGCCCAGACCGTGCGCACTGCCCCCTCACAGCTCCGGTTCTGAGTTTCCCTACAGTGGGCTGCCCGGGGGGTGGGCCCGGGCTCCCGGCCTCCGTGAGGTCACTGTGCGCGGCGGCCAATCCGGGGCGTCTAAATGGGCGGGGCCCCCGTCGGGTCCCGGGAACCGAACCCAAGAACGAGAAGAGGGGGGCCCCCATGGATTTAGGGGGGAGGGGAAAAGCCATGGGGTACCCCTCCGGAACAGTTTCTCAGGCGCGCGCTGGGCGCTGGAAGCGGTGCAGAGAGACACTTTCCCCGGATCTTAAGTGTGGGGGAGCACAGCTGGGGGGTTCATTCGGCCCCAAAGCCCGAGGCTCGGAAAAGAGAGAGTTGGCAGAGAGAGCGGACTGCACGCTGAGCCATGGCCTAGGCCTCTCGGTCCGGGCCCTGGCCGCAATGTCCTCCTTGCCCTGCCCCCTCCCCGGCCCGCACGCCTCCAAAGCCGTCTTCCCGGACATTGCCCCCATCCCACCCGTAGCGGCTGCCTACCAGCTAGGTCTGTCCGCCGCCACCTCAGCCGCCTCCGACTTGCCCTTCTCTGGGCCATACAGCCACCTCCTGCCTTGTCCCTACACCGGGCCCGTGACGCCGGCAGACGCCTACCTGCCTGGCCAGCAGCCCTCGGTGCTCTCTCAGCTCTCTCAGCAGGAGCGGGAGGAAGGTAAGTGCGCCGCCGCGGCTCTTCCCACCTCCGGGGTCTTGTTCCTGTGCGCCCCTAAACTTCGCCCTCACCTGGTTGGGCGCAGCAGGCAGGATTCAGACCTTACTCAGCTTCCACGGGATCTGGGGGTGGGGGGAGGGCAAAAGGATGGGGCGGGAGACGGAGGGGGGCCAGGGGGAGGGGCGGGGGCGAGTTGATCTAGTCTGTTTTCAAGACCGACCTGGTTTCGATTTTCAGTTGTACGAAGCCGGGCAGCGGGGCTCCCTACCCCACCCCCTGGAGCAGTGGGTTTGTGTGCACCTACGTTTAACCTGTAACGGAAAACTGAAAGAATCCAGATGTGGGTGTGGGTGTCTAGGCCCTTCCCCAGGATTCTCTCCATCGTGCACGCCCCTTCCCCATGTCGCCCCTCTCTGCTGCATTTGTTTTTTCAGAAAACAGTGCTCAAAGCAAAGCCTGGAAAGTAGACATCAGGCCAGCTGGAAGGGAACAGAAGTGGGGGCTTCCTTGGGGCTCCTTCCCTCTCTCCTTGGACCCTTGCCCAAACTGCCTGAATGAGACGGGAGGCTGGCCCGAGAGATTCTTGGACTAGGATTCCATCATCCATTGTTTTAAGAATAGCCACAGGTGGGTCAGGCAGGCTCTCATTGTAAACCTCAACCTTCCAGCCAAAGGAGCAGGCCACCCTTGTCATCTTCTCTCCTTGCCTTTGGGGATCGGTTAGATCCCAGTTTCCATTGCCTGGAGCAACTTTGAACTCCTGAGAAAGTGCTCACTGGAGGTCATCTTAAAGAAGCCAAAGAACTAGCCTGTCCTGCTGGTCCTGGTCCTTGAATGGGCAGAATCCATGCAACACTATACATACACCACCTGCACTGGCTCCCAGCTTAGACCTCAGGTCCCTTGCACTCCCTGCCCCCACCTAATTGCCCCCACAGTTATCTGTGGCAGTTTCCTCCAAGGTTGCACAACCTTTAGGAGACTTCATTGGAGTCAACCCAGGACCAAGACATCTTCCCATCTTCTGTCACTTCACTGAAATACAGGAACTCATCAATGTCAGAGCCAGGAGTGACCCTAAAGATTTTGGGCGCTCAACCTTTGTGATGTACAGATGAGCACACTGAGGCCCAAAGAAAGGGTGTGCATGGGCAAAAGACTCACTGTTTTTCCAGCCTCTGGGCCCTTGCATATTGGCTTTCACCACATAGGCCAGAAAGGAGGACTTTAGGGAACTTTCCCTGAGTCCCCAAAAGTTAACTATCTTCTGTGCCAGAATGGGGACTGCCTCCTCCAGGCTGCTGAGTCTGTCATCAGAGGGGGAGCAGTTGAGGAAAATGGCTAAAGATGATCTAGTTTCTACAGACAATCCCGTGGGTATTTTCCTGCAGTATATGCTGACATGTGAGTGTGTGAGTGTGTGTGTGCAGAGGGGCTGGGACTAAGATAACCCAGTCCTTAAGATAACTGTTGGAAATGGAAATGGTGTTTCCCGCCCTGAACACTGCACTCCCTGCCTTTTCTTTGCTTGGTCTAGGAATGAGAGTGGAGAGTTCCTTTTGTTTATGGAGTGTCCTCAGATGCAACGAAAACACTTGTTTTTAGACTATATTGTATTTTTCTACTGAAACTGGTGGATTTAGCTTACTCTAGATCGAAAGATTGGGGTGTGAGAATGGGCTTGGGGGGAGTCCTTCTTTTGGCCCCACTGTGTCCACCCTCACCTCAGGGGGGACGTTTGGTTTTCATGTGAGCGGCTGGCCATCACCTCGTGGAGCTGGAGAGTCAGGCGATGCCTTCAGGGAGGCCCTCGGGCGTCAGAGTCACCACCAGGGCGGATCCTGCTGTGACTTGCTGTAGCTCGTGTGCAGAAAGGCAGCTGTCAGTGAAGGACCTTGGCTGGGGTCTGCTGGGACAGTTAGGGTGTTCAGGGCTGTCGCCCCCCCCCCCCCCCCCCCGCTGCCTGCCTCCCAGGCTCTTTCTGCATCACCCTCCGAAACGACAGGTCCACCCAGCCCGAGAGGCGCGGGTGGTCGCTCGGCTGCCGGCCAGGGGCTTGGAGCAGCAGGGTTGGAGCAGGGAAGGCTGGACAGGCGCGGGCGGGAGCGGAAACCCAACGGTTTTTCTGGGAATTGGCCGAGGCGGGGGTCGAGGAGGGTGGATCTGAGAAGCCCGCAGCGCCCCAGGCCAGGGGTGAGGGTTGCGGGGGAGGTGCAGGCAACTGGCCACTGCGGCCGGCCCGGCGGCCCAGGGCGGTGAACCTCACATGTAGGGTGAGCTAGACAGGACGAGGGGGAACGAAGGGGTGGGACAACGGCGGACCCCAGCTCTCTGGGCACCGGGGCCAAGTGCCCTCTCGGCTGGGACCCGGCAGAGCTGCATGGAATGCAGCCAACGTTCCTCTAAGCCCGGGGACATTTCTGCCACTGGGTCCACTCCAACCCTACCATCTGCGTGGAATGGTCTGCGTGTCCCCATAGAGTGGCGCGGGTTGGGGCCGCCGGGATCGGAAATGGAGAGCCCATCGCCACCCGTGTTCTAGGGCCGGGTTGTTCCACGGCCGAGATTCTTTGGGAGGAGGTCGAGCCCAGGGGCAAGAGGTGACCAGCTCTCCCGCGGGGACACCGCAGCGCGACCCAGGAGCGGCCCGGAGGGTTTGTACAACCGGGCGCTGCGCGCTTTCCGATCCCGGGTCACCTTTCCTACCCACCGAGACACCCCTTTATGAGCACGGCCGGGAGGCTTCTAGGGTCCCTAAGAGTCTCCTCCCCTAGTCAGCCGGCCACGGGGAAGGGGAGCGATGGCCGCTTTTCCTGCAGCGTGTGCCTCCGGAGCCGCGCGGCCCCTTACAGTAAGGGAGGCGAGGCAGCCCGACCACGAGCGCGCGGCTCATCCCGAGTGAAGTTCCAGGCCGGCTCCGCGGAGCTCCGCCGACCCACCCCCCTTCCGGCGGCGGGGAGGCTGCCACGCAGTCGCTGTAACGTGCCCCTAAGCATTACTTGTGAGTTCCCTCCGCCTAAAATGCCCTTCCCTCGTCCTCTCCAGGTCTCGGCCCAGCCCTTGACGGAGCTTTTTCTGCCCCACCCCGCCCGCCCCACCCCACCCCAAGCTGGCGCCACCGCACCCAGCTGAACTTTGACCTCCCTGCCGCGGGTCCCTCCCCTCCCCTCGCTCTGGCCCTAGGCGGTTCTTCCCAAGGTCAGAAGGCCTATAAGAGTGGGAGCTCCCTGAGGGCAAGAACTGCGTCTCGTCCCCTCCGGAGCACAGGGGACGAGAGGTTTGCAAGGAGCGTAGAGCGGAAGGTGGAGAAAGACCAGCCTTTTTTGCTAATCCCAGGCCAGCATGCAAACGAGATGCAAATGAGCCTATAAAACTGGGCACCCGCTCCATCCCTCCCTCCACCCTGTGCCGCCCCCCCCCCAGGTTCGGAGAAGCCACCGCTCTCCCGGGAGCCCACGGAGCGGCTCCCGCAGGCCCTAACCAAGAAACTGCGCAAGCCGAGGACCATCTACTCGAGCCTGCAGCTGCAGCACCTAAACCAGCGTTTCCAGCACACGCAGTACCTGGCGCTGCCCGAAAGGGCCCAGCTGGCTGCGCAGCTCGGCCTTACCCAGACCCAGGTGGGGCCAGTCTCATCCTCCTTGCAAGCTAACCATTCCTAAGTGTGTTCTCTGGGAACTCACCCCTCCGGTGGGAATGACAAAAGAATTCCATAGCTCTGTTACCACAACTCTCCAGGGTGTGTTCATAGATGGCCCTCAGTATGTTGGGGGAATGTTTCATTAAAAAGTGTTGGGGGTAGGTTTCCGTAGAGAAGGGTACCCAGACTGGGAGAGCTCAGAAGCAGGAACGTCCTGCTTCCAGGGCTATGGAGGACTGGAGCAGGTGTTTCCAACTTCTGCTCCTCTCCCAGGAATACTCCCCACTGCTGGGTTCCTTTATTTTGGTCACATCCTGCCACACATACTCCGCCTGATCTTCCATTTTCCCCCCTTTTCTCCCTGAAGGTAAAGATCTGGTTTCAGAACAAACGTTCCAAATACAAGAAGCTCCTGAAGCAGAACTCTGGGGGGCAGGAAGGGGACTTCCTTGGTAGGCCCCCCTCCCTGTCTCCTTGTTCCCCACCCCTGCCATCCCTCTGGGATCTACCCAAGGCAGGGGCCCTGCCCACGGGGGGCTATGGCAACAGCTTTGGAGCCTGGTATCAGCATCACTCCCCAGATGTTCTGGCTCCACCTCAGATGATGTGAGCCCTGGGAAGGGTGGGTCAAGCCCCCAGCCCTCCTACAAAGCCTAGGACCCAGCCCACCTGCGCCCCTTCTGGGCTGGTAGGAAACCAGCTCCAGATGGATTTTCTCATGATAACAAGGAGCTAGAGGAAAAAAATGATAAGACAAAATCTTGTTCCCTTTGTCCCATACCCCAATAAAGAACTTCAGTCTTAGCTACTGCCCCCCACCCTGGACTGAACATCCTTCCGATCAGCTGGTCAAAGGCTCTGGAGAGAGTCATTGCCTGGAGTTCAGACTGCTCCCAGGACCCCTGGTCTTGCCACCCCTTCCTACAAGGACCTCAGTTTCACTGCAGCCTGGGGTCAAAACCAGCAAGAAACACTGATTTTTTTTTCCCTTTGTGTGCCTGGGCCATGCCCAATCCATTTGCAAGCAAGAGCGAAAGTGAAGTGGATGTCAACTCTTCAAGTTGACCACCATCAGGTCCCACCCATCAAATTTTCCTGGAGGTCAGCCCATCACCTCATAACTGACACACCTATACAGCCTCCTGTGAGGGAGAGGACTGCTGATGATGTAGAGTTGGTAGGCCTATGGCTAACTTCTGTTCTCTTTCTTAAAAAGCCCTCTTTTCCCCGTGTCTACCATTTTGAGTAGATGATGGATCCAATTATCCTTATAAATCAATGGGTATTTATTAAAAGCCCCCCCCCCCCCAATTCCTAACAATCCCACATGCACATACTCTTGGGAACACAGTGGGTCACACTTTAGGCAGAATAAGACAAATAGGCTCTCTGGAAGTAGGCACCCCAAATAGGTGGTATGAGCCCAACAGTACAGCTCCTCACAGCTGTTTCTGTCTAAATGAAATCTGACTAGCAGCATCCCCAAGCTCTTACCATCCTGTGAGCTTCCAGAGATTAAAGTTTGTACAAAAACCTAAGCCCTGACGTTGAGGTGTGTTTGTTTCCTGACTTCTGGAGCTGGCTGCCCATCTCCCTTCTGTCCCATTTGATTCTTCCAGCCCTGAACTAGAGGTGCTGGATCCCAGTTTGGTATCTACCACTTAACTAGCTCTGAGGTTCTAGCTCTGGAATGTTCTACTAACCTCCATATTTTCATAACACCCCAGT
This sequence comes from Saccopteryx bilineata, assembly GCF_036850765.1. NCBI lineage: Eukaryota > Metazoa > Chordata > Mammalia > Chiroptera > Emballonuridae > Saccopteryx > Saccopteryx bilineata. The sequence continues at coordinate 378,538,665 of NC_089491.1, forward strand.
GTGAAACTGAAAGCTGCTCTAGTGCTGGGAATGATCAAAGTCTGAATGGCCCTCACCAGCCAAGTCTCTCCTGGCCTAGTTCTAGAAGGAGTCAGGCACTACACAGACCCCTGTGCCCCACCTTGAGCCCAGGGAGAGCCCCTGCTCGCCTTGGGAGAGGACGTGCCTCCCCCAGCCAATCTAGTGCCCCCCTGAGAGAAGTGTGCTCCTTGAGAGTGAGAAGGCTCCAGCTCACCTAGGGGAAGGGGGCAGAAGAGAAGAAAACCCCAGGAGGAACTGGACTTCTCCACTCAACAAACAGTGGTAGAGCTGCTGCTCTGTTAGATCCCCAGATGCCAAGGTGACCTGGGCAGACCCTGTGGGCTAATGGATACCAAAGTGACCTAGAGACCCTGTAGGCTGACAGGGGAGCCAGAGAAATGGCCGGCCACTGGTGTGAGCCAGACTCAGGGAAGTAGAGACGGCAGTGTGGGCATAGTCAAGGGGCTCCAACTAGGCCTGGACCCTTGGTAGACTCATGGCCCATCCCACCACCACCACCACCACCACTAACACACACACACACACACACCCCACCCAGCCACAGGGGGCTGAGGACAGGGCAGCTAATAATTTGGGGAATCTAGCCCAGCTTCATTGGAGGGCTTGGGGGAGTGGCCTCCAAGTCCAGGAAAAAAAAAATGCTCCCAAATCCAGCGTTCCTTTTACTGCCTACACCTATTCCCAGGCACTCGGGCCCTCCCTGTTTGGGAAGACCACGCAGGCACTCTGAGTCAATCCCACTGACAAGAAAAGGGCCCCGACTGGAGTTGTGTGTAGAGTAGGGGGGTGTGAGATTCAGTGGAAGCCCCTATCTTGGGGGAAGGCCTGCAATCAGTCCCTCCTTGGCCTGGCTCTGGGTCAGTGGCCACCTCCACTTCCTGAAACACACATGAAGGGTTCTCCGGAGGATAGCAAATAGGACGGCCAAGATCCAGGAGCAGTAAAGAATGAGGGTGCTGCGAGGAGAAACCTCGGCTTCCTCACCAGCAATGCCTCTCCTGCCCCGGCTCCCCTCTCTCCACTGGCTCATAGGGGCCCCTGGCCCAGATCCCACCTCTGGGTCTTCTCTGAGGCCATCGGCCCTCGGCCTGGCCCTCGGGCAGCTCTTCCCTCCCACTACAGGTTGTACACTCCTCCTCTTTCCGCAGACCCACGATAAGATCTACCGCCCCATCTCGGAAAGCCTCCAAAGGCGAGATTAATTGGACAACCCAACACGAGTCGCATCGTTAAAACAACAGCCCAGGTTGTAAAGTTAAGTAGCAGGAGTATAATTGCTCTTCCAGCCAGAGGCCGGCTAGGCTGCTGGCATCTCCTCCTTCCCTACCTTCATCCACCAGGCTTTTCCAGGTTTCCAGGGGAAATGGGAACCCTTTTCATCTTGGCAGCTGGTTCAGTTACCCGGAGCTCCTGGGCGGTGATGGGACTGGAACCGCAGTGGAGGACGAGCCCCATTTTTCTCCCCTCAAACCATCCCAACTGCAGAGGGGGAACGTGTGGTTTCTTCCGGCCAAGACACCCTTCTGGGGAAATCGGGTCAATAAGGGAAGGAGGACAAGACCCAAATGATTACAAAAGGAGGCTTTTGGCCTCCAAAGAGTCCCAGACTACTGTGTGACTTTGGCAAGTGACTTCACCTCTCTCTGAGCCTTGTTTTTCTCCCCGTAAGGTGGGGATACTCATAGGACCTGCTCTGCAGTGTGGCTGCGATCATGAAATGAGATAGTGCTTGTAACATGCTTGACATGGTGCCTGGAACACAGTAAGCACTTAACAAACGGCATTTATAGCGACTGCATGATTAACAGGGAAGAGGGGTCATAGCGAGGGTGAGGAGGGTGAGCTCAGAGGGTGAGGAGGGTGAGCTCAGCATCACGGCCATCCAGTCACCTCTCCCCTCTGGCCCGTCTGCCTCCTGAGGGCAGGGAAGAGGACGGGGCTGGGGACGGGAGAACTCCACACGTCCCTGGTCGCCACCATTTGAAAGCAGGACACAGGCAAGGTCTTAAAGGCATGGGGCATGGACAAGCAGTTGAGACTGGAATATGGAGACAGAGAGTCCAGGGCACATTCTCTCCCTCACAAGGGTCTCAGCTGCAGGAAAGCTGACTCCCGGCTTCCCTGCCCTCTCCTCGTATGCTATTTTAGGACATGCCCCCCTCTCTCCCCCAACAAAATGAGATTCAATTAATTCAATTAAAGCAATTTTGGGAGCAGCTCCTGAAGGTTTTCAATGTGAGATAATTACAAGTAATTTGTTGCTGTGAAGAGGAAAAGGGCACCCGGGGTCTGGGGGAAAGGAGGTAGCCCCTCCCCACCAAACGCGCGCAGATCTAGAGGGATTCCACACTGCAATCTTAACTGCCCTCCCATTGGCCAAATTACTTGCAGGTGGGAAGAGCGTGAATGTGGTGGTGGGCGGGGGCTGGGAAGACACCGAGGGACAGACTGCCCCTCCCCCACCCCAAATCCTCTGTGCACAGTGGGGGTGGGGAGCTGGTTGTTCCCGACAAAATGTCTGCATAGCCCTAGCAGCTGATTACTCAGCTCCAAACCTCACTTGAGCTTGGATGCCTGAACTTGTCTCTGGGATTGTATCCAGAGTCAATGGAATGTTATCCGGGTAGCTGAGGCCTGTGTAGACGGGGCCTTAGAGATCAAGGACTAACCCCAGAACTTGTATGGGATGTGGATAGAGAGGGGGAAAAGCCGGAGAATGCGGACACTGACTTCCTGCTATCAAGGAGGTGATGATACACCCACTCTCTCTCCTCCCCTGATCTGGTGCTTTCTAGTTCTGCCTGGTGTCTACTCTCAACTCTTTCCATTGTCATGGTGGCAAATCTCCTCTCAGCTTTCTGTCCTCAGGGCCACCAAAGCCTCTTCTTCAGAAAAGTGTCCTGCAGGTGTTGCCCAACACTAGCTGTAGAGGGGTGGGAGGGGGAGCTAACCCTTTCCTTACCGGGGCTCATCTGACCTGGGAGGCAGTGGAGGGGGAGTGGTGGTACGAAGAGGAAACTACACTTAGAGGCTAAGAGACAGGGCCTGAGACAGGTGTGGGGATGGGCTTCGGGCCTCTGCAAAGGCCCTTTAAACCCAGTCCACAAAGTAGCTGGTTTTCAAGGGATTAGGGTGCCCCTTTACCTGGGAGCCCTGTTCCAGCAGGTGAGTAATGTTTAAACAATGATGGTGGAAAAGAAAAACTCACTGACCCCAAAGTATTTCTGTTTTTATTTTTCCTTCTCTCCCATCTCTCTTCTTGCTGCTCCCATTCCAAGGAGAGGTGATGAGGGCTTCTTCCGCTCTAGTCTCCCCCCATTCAGCCCTGGCCCCTGCCCCTTCTCTGAGAAGCACGCATGGCTGTTGGACCTGAGGGAGCCAGGGAAAAATTTTCTCAGTGAGTCCCTGGGAGACTACTGTCTCTTCCCTTCCAAGATGACAAAAGAGAGGGAAAAGTGTCCCCATCTCCATGCCTCTTCTTCTTCCTTCCTGGCCAGCCCAGAGTGCTTAAAAGGCCAGGGAATTAAAGACCCTTTCACTCCAACCCTCAAAATGCAAAGGTCCTAGGCAAATGCACGGAGACAGGCAGACAGATGCAGGGACCAGGTATAGGGACATCCTAAGTGCATACACATTTCCACAGAAGACAGTGCATACACAGGCAGGTAGATAACACACAACTGCATACAGAGTGGGCAGATCGCACACTGAGCCGCATGAGAGCATGTGTCCATGAAGCCTTTCCATGGTTGTACACGGACATATATGAGAAACGCACGCACAGGTTACATACAGAGAGAAGCCCAACACAGAGGGATGAATCAAGAGGGAGATATACAGGGGCTCAAACTCAGGCTGAAATGGGCTGAAACAGACCAGAAACACACAGCTCAGCCTCCCTGTGTGTGAGCCCGTGGGGAGAAGGAAGAGAACAGGTCTCTCTCCCTGCTCTCTCTACCCCTTCTCATTCCTGCCCCCTTGCCTCGCTCTCCATCTTTGTTTTCTGGAACTATATCTTTTGTGAGGAGTGGGGAGGGAGACTGAACAGCCACAGAAACCAGAAGATTTTATTATGACTTTTTTTTTTTTCTGTTTCCTGAAGCCTGGCCCCGTCTTTTCCCGAGTTCTAGTAAGAGCCCCAATCCCAGCCCTCCCGGAATGTCCCGCGGCTCCCAGACATGGCCATGGATTCCAGCTCTGGCACGGGATCCCAAAGGCTGTCCCCTCAGATGTTTCCACTGATCCTTCTACTCCTCTCTGGGACAGGGAGGGGAAAGCAGGGAGACCTGAGAATACAGGGTGGGGAGGAAAGCGCTGCTCTGCTACTATTTGCTGTGTGATCTCGGACAAGTTACATACCCTCTCTGAAGCTCAGATCACTTATTTCTCTTGCCAAATCCTGTGTTTGTGCAGGGGGGTGGGTGCGGGGTTGATGTGTATCCCCTACCACTCTACTCTCCAATCTGGGGCTCTGCAAGGCGGAGCAGATTGGGGGCTCCCCAAATATAAGGCTTTGCTTCCCACATCTGATTGGATGCATTTGTCGCTCTTTCCAACCCCATAACTCGATGATGACTGTGAGGTACTCAGCCCCACTGGCATCCTGGGGGACGTGTACGGTCATTTTAGGAAGGAGAAAGGAGCTGGCTCCCAGCTTCCTCCAAACATCAAGCTTTCAGATTCAACTCCTCACAGAGCGATGAGGTCATCTCCGGGAGAGCGTGTCACTCTCTGTGGATCTTCTATGGAATATATTCCTCTCAGCTTCATCTGAGCCATCATCCCCTTTCAGATGTCGGTTGAGCTCTGGGCTGGGTAGAAGGAAGACCCTTTGGCCAGCGCAACAGGGTAGCCCCCACTCTCTTACTCTCCCCACCTCAAGCTGATGAATAACATGCAAGCCAATCATGAGGCCTGGACATGGCAGCTGGATTATGCCGCTTAGGTCAGAGGCTCTGCTCAGGAATCCTCTTGACCTAGAAGTCCACCCTGTGATCACCTTTTCTGACCTGTTTTGTCTGACCCCTCAGGACTTGTACTCCTCCCTCCAACTGGAGGTTGCCTGTCAGCAGGGCCTGGCTTCTCCACTCTGACTGTGGCCTACCCCCATCAATGGCTCCTTCCTCTGCTTGATCGCCCCTCTCCCAACCCTGGCGCTCCCATTCTTTTAGGGGTGCTAGGCCTCAGTGTATGGGGTTGGGCAGAGGACTAAGAATGGGTGGGGGCATGCGCCCCTGCCCCAGTCCCTCCTCTCCCCCTGCACACCATGCCTGCTGCACCACCACCAGACCCTTCCTCTCAGGCTGGACCCAGGAGCTGCTTTCTGGGTCTCTGCATGCCCTGGCCTGTTGCAAACTCCTCCTCCCAGCCCTGGAGCCACTGGGAATTCTTTGCTCCAACAGATCCTGGGGGAAGCCAGACTGAGCGGAGGCTCCTGACATGCCTCTGCTGGGCTCCTGTCACATTCCCCAAGCCCAGGGGAATCAGCTGGGTCCACCGAGGCAGGCAGGCTTCTTCCACTCCTTGTGACCTCCTTAAGCCCTCCTACTGCCCTCTCCAAAGCCTGAGTCTGCCCTGGGACTTATTCCTGGCTTTGGGTGCCTTTTCCTCCCAGCCCCTTGACAGCCCCATCTGAACAACAAGAATTATTCCCCCTGACCCCCTGAATAACAAAAAATGTCTCTTCCTCCAGAGAGACTTCATGGAGTCTCTGGAATGCAGACACACAGCTAAAAGGTCTTGGGCAAGTAAGGCATTTTGCATTTCTGGGTCTCTATTTCCCCACCTATGCAGTGGGGATAATGATCAAAATATCTTGGAATGTCATGGAGACCAGGAGTAAGTTCTGGAATATACCAGGTACCCAAGAGGGTAGGGTGACGATTCCTTCACTTCAGCCGTGTCAGTTTGGTGCTGGAAGTGTCCCTCTTCCCCTATCCACTCAAGTTCTCCTCTGACCCATCAGCTTACATGATGGTGAAGCGTGCAGTTCCATCCCCAGGAACACAAGATAACCAGCAGCCGGATGCCTGAGTTCAAGTCCAACTCTATGACCTTAGGCAAGTTTCCTAATCTCTCTGTACCTTACCTAACTCACCTGGAAAATGAAGATAATGATAGCATAGGCTTCACAGAGTTGTCATGAGGACTAAATAAGTAAAAACACAAAAGGCGCTGTAATACAGTAAAGATTCGGCAAAGATTAGTTATTACTATTATCTCCAACTGCCAAGTAAGAAAAACCTTCTCTGTCGATGAGGGACCTTGTCCAAATAACCTTATTCCACCATTGCTCAACACCTGAGAGCAGAACCCTAGTCTGGCTGTCTTCCCCAGACATCCAGCAGCATGAGTGGTGAGTTGAACCAAAATTGCTTTGTGAAGAGGGGGCAAAGTTGCACAGGAAGCTGCCGAAAAAGTGAGGATGTCTGATTGTGCTCCCAGGATAGCCATTTGGGCACCCCAGGTCGGAAGGTGTCTGAAGAGGTGAGACCATCCAGCACTTGCCTGGGTCAGAGTTAATGTAGAGGCAGATGAGGTCCCTGACTTCTTTTAAAGATTTTATTTTATTTTATTTATTTTTTACAGAGTCAGAGGGAGGGATAGATAGGGACAGACAGACAAGAACGGAGAGAGATGAGAAGCATCAATCATCAGTTTTTCGTTGAGACACCTTAGTTGTTCACTGATTGCTTTCTCATATGTGCCTTGACCGCGGGCCTTCAACAGACCGAGTAACCCCTTGCTCGAGCTAGCGACCTTGGGTTCAAGCTGGTGAGCCTTGCTCAAACCAGATGAGCCCGTACTCAAGCTGGCAACCTCGGGGTCTTGAACCTGGGTCCTTCTGCATCCCAGTCCGACGCTCTATCCACTGTGCCACTGCCTGGTCAGGCCCTGACTTCTTTATTCATGAAAGATTACCCTTCTGTAACACCTAGGTTAAAAAATGGAGATAAAACCATTTCTTTTTACTGGTATTTGATTGTATACCTAAAAAACTCAAAGACTCTAGGGGGAAAGAAAGAATTTAAAATTTTTTGGTATAGTGGCTGGATACAAGGTAAGTATAAGACAGTAACTATTCTCTAGTCTAACAATAAATAAGAAAAAATGTTCCCATTATAATTGAAACACAAAATAATGGAATACTGTAAGTATTAGATGTGCAGAGCAGCTCTTCAGCTGATTAGCAACTGAAAGATAGTGACTCCTGCCGTCTTCCCTTCTGCTGGTGTTAAGGTCCAACACGCGGCTCTGTTCCGGGTGGCCATCCTTCCATTGCATCTGAAGCACGGCAGACTTAGGCTGGAATCAAGAAAACACTTTTCCAGCGGAGGGAGGAATTCTATATGAGACTTCTCCTCATAAGGAAGAGGGGTCAACTTTGGGCTCATTGAGCCTGCCTAGAACCCCAGGCCAACTGAGAAGTTGTATACAGGCTACCTTCATCCAAAACTGACAGTAGATTTTGTTGAGTGCCCATCACGGTGCCAAGCTTTGTGTTCAGTACTTTATATGCATTAATTTCCCCAGCAGCCCAGCAAGAGAGATATGATAAGCTCTATTTTATAGAGGGAGAAAAGTGAGGCTCAGAGAGGGCAAGTGACTTATATTAGGTTACACAGTAAGTAAGTGTCAAAGCCAGGATTTGAGGTGTGTGCATAAGTGTGCTTGGTGTTTGGACATGTGTGTCCTGGTCTATAGAATGACAATTCTGGTATTGCTAAGGGCACAGGCAGGTCTGGGGACAAAGAAGAGCCTGGGCTTCCTCCTTTCTTCACTATTTCAGAGACAGACAGACAGGGACAGACAGACAGGGAGGTAGAGAGATGAGAAGCATCAATTCTTTGTTGTGGCACCTTAGTTGTTCATTGATTGCTTTCTCATTTGTGCCTTGACCCGGGGGGTAGAGCAGAGTAAGTGACCCCTTGCTCAAGCCAGCAACTTTGGGTCAAGCCAGAGACCTTGGGCTTCAACCCAGCGACCTTTAGGCTCAAGCCAGAGACCTTGTGGTCATGTCTATGATCCCATGCTCAAGCCAGCAACCCCACACTCAAGCTGGTGAGTCGGCACTCAAGCCAGATGAGCCTGCACTCAAACAGGTGACCTTGGAGCCTCAAACCTGGGTCTTCAGCATCCCAGGCCAACGCTCTATCCATTGCGCCACTGCCTAATCAGGTGTATTTCAGTCTTGAAGGCCATGGGATGGTGAGAGGCCCACCGACCAGGGATTCAGAAGTTTGTATTCTACAAATTTACCAGAGAACTTTAGGGAGAACTACTGAACCTCTTTGAGCCTCAGTTATCTCATCTGTAAAAATGAATGCTCATGACCTTGCCAGGTGATTTAGAGGGCTGAATGAGAGTGCCTGTGAAAGCTCTGGGCACAGGGCTGGTGCACAGTAGGGCAGTGCCCTGTCCTACCTGACTGTGTAGAATTTGCCCAGCTAGGGACCTCCAACTCATCAGTTCATACCCTTCCTGCCCCAGTTTTGGGAGGATCTGAGACTGAGCTGGGGAGCAATTTTCTCCTGCTTCCCTTCCTTACCAGCTCATCCTCTGCTCCCTCTGTCCTCTGTCTTCCTTTACTTCCCCCCACCCTTCCCTAGCCAAGGGCACTTTACCCCTCTGCCCCATTGGTGATTTCTGAGCTCAGGGCAGACCTTACTGGCTCCAGGGGTGGGTGTGGGACAATGCCACACGCGTTGCATGACGTGGCCAGGTATCTTCAGTGCACAGGGAAGGGCACGCTGGTGCCACCACCACAGCTGCTGCTGCTGCTGTGTGCCCGTTTGCCAGGTGCAAGGTGAACTGCCTGGGGTGGGGGGGACGTCCCCTCCCCCGCCCCAGCTAATCCTCCAGGGTGTGGAGTCTCCCTTCTCTGCTTACTCAGCAGACATCTCCAATTCTGCTTCTTTTGCCCCAGGAGACAACCCAGGAATTCGGGCCTTGAGGCCCCGCCCCTGTCAGCCCCATCCTTAGGTTTGCCTCCACCCAGAGTGCCTATCCCAGCTGCCCTGGGCCCCTCAGCCATTCCTTCTCTCAGCCAGCCCACCTCAGGGCTCACCAGGCCAATTCCATACTGTACCTTCTCCAACCTCCTAAATTCACCAGCCAGTGCACTGGGCCAATTGCAGAACAGCGGTGTAGGGGGATACAGATCATTAGGTCCCCCCTGCTTGCCATCCAAGTGACAATCTTGGTTCTGCAGCCCAGAGGCCAAGGTTTGGGAGCCCACTCAGCAGTGCCTGTCCGGACACGACCGGGTGTGGGCAGGCCTCATATACAGTATGACCTTGGGCAAGTCACAGGGTCCTCTCCCGGGTTGCTTCCCAATGCTTAGACGAGATAACGCCAGTGAGGGTGCAGTCCCTGTTAGTTCCTGCCGTTGCTCAGGAGAGTGATTGAGTGCTGATGTTCCTCTCGTCCTCTTGTTCAACTACCAGCAGTGGCAGAGGGGGACCTTCCTCTCCCCTCAACCCCGCATCTGGGGGGAGCGGGAGCCGATGGTGATGGGAGCTGTGTGAGGGGCCTCAAGAGCTCTGTCACTTCATTTATTCGTTCAGCCATTTGATGGTCACTGTGCATCCTGCTGCTCCAACCTGTGCTAGGCGTGGTGGATGGGAGGGGGTGCCTCCAACGTGCCCCCGTGCCTGCCCTCAGCCCGGCTGCCCCCAGTCCAGGTCCTCCCCAGCTCCCTCCCCAGGGATCTTGATACTATAGAGACTTCCCCAGGCCCCTCACCTTCCAGCCCAGCAACCCTCCCCAGGGCGAGCAAAAAAATACTCCACATGGGCCATGACCAGGGCTATGAGCTAGGGCAGGAGTCCCCAAACTACGGCCTGGCCCACGGGCCGCATGCGGCCCCCTGAGGCCATTTATCCAGCCCCCCCCCCCCCGCCACACACCCAGAAGGGGCACCTCTTTCATTGGTGGTCAGTGAGAGGAGCATAGTTCCCATTGAAATACTGGTCAGTTTGTTGATTTAAATTTACTTGTTCTCTATTTTAAATATTGTATTCATTCCCATTTTGTTTTTTTACTTTAAAATAAGATATGTGTAGTGTGCATAGGGATTTGTTCATAGATTTTTTATAGTTCGACCCTCAAACGGTCTGAGGGACAGTGAACTGGCCCCCTGTGTAAAAAGTTTGGGGACCCCTGAGCTAGGGGCAAGGAGGTGAAAGAGGTGAGATTCAGGCTCTGCCTCCACGTTGCTGGGACTGGGGGCCCAGAAAGAGTCACCCAGTTAGTAGTGACCAGCAGGGCAAGTGACAAAAAGAGATGGGGGGTACATCGGGGATCCAGGCTGGAAGTCCAGAAAGGCCCCCTCTGAGAGCTGGAGGCTGGCCTTCCTGACTCTGGTCACAGCCTGCTCCACACCTGCGTCCTTGGCCCCAAGCCCCACCTGAGCCCCCACCAACACCGTCCTCCAGGCCCTCTTTCCGGCCTGGGCTGCTGAGGAAACTCATCTCCAAGCACATTTTGGCTTCCCATTCTCCCAGTCTCAGGCTGCTGGGTGGTTGGTAAACAGCTTATTAAGGTGATTAACGCTGCAATTAAAGTTGGAAAAACAGAGGCCAGGGTGCTTGGCTGAAGTCTCCCCCTTCCTCCCTCTCTGCTCTCCCCTTCCCCCCTACCCTCCTCTTTCAGCCCCTCAGGGCTTGGTTGTTGCAACTCAGTTTGACTAACCAGAGCCCCTGGGAGGCTGGGAATCAGGGGTCCGGTCTCAGCTGCCCGGGACCTCCTTCCCCATGGAGTTATGGAGGCTCTGCTGGACTGGGGAGTCGGTGGTAGTGCTGGTGTGTTGCTGAGGCAGATGGTGTATGGAGGCTAAATTGGGCTGATGTCTCTAAGATCCTGCAGTGTCTGACACCCCTTAAAGGGACAAAGGTAGAGATCACCCTCTCATCTGCTTCCCCAAGTGAGAGGGGAAGGGGATGTCTCCTCCCACAAGTGGGGCTCACAGTGCCAGGGAATTTCCAGAGCCTGGCCCGTCTCTGAGCTCAGCATTCAGGGAAGAATTTAGGGACCCTCTGGATCCATGCTTCCCTTCCAGTACTGGCTCTAGCAAACCGTGAGGGCCCGTGGGGCTGTTTTCAGGCTCTCACCCAAGCCTCCTTCCCTTCTACCCCCGAGTCCTGGGAGGGGAGTTAGTCTGTATCTGGGCCCTCCAGGGAGTATGTTCCCAGACCCCCAGCTCTAACTGTCATGGCTACCATTTTTTTTCAAGGCATAATCCAAATGCCACCTCTTCCATAAAGATTTTCCATGTTTCCTTTGCTCCCACCACCAATTGCCCCTGCCCTGTCCCCTGACAACCAGTCCTACCCTACCTGACTGTGTTGGGTTTGTCCCTGGAGCACACAGCACAGGTCTCTGCCTTCCTTCCCCAAGCTTCAGTCATTTCTTGTAATGGCTCCTAGAACTGCCTGGCATATAGCAGGTGCTCAATAAATATTAGTTGACTTACTCTTTTTTTTTTTTATTATTCATTTTAGAGAGGAGAGAGAAGGGAGAAAGAGAGACAGAGAGGGAGAGAGAGAGAAGGTGGGGAGGAGCTGGAAGCATCAACTCCCATATGTGCCTTGACCAGGCAAGCCCAGGGTTTCGAACCGGCGACCTCAGCATTTCCAGGTTGATGCTTTATCCACTGTGCCACCACAGGTCAGGCGACTTACTCTTTTTTTGAGAGTCCTTAGAGATGGGTGGATCAACGAATGTGGCAAGTGCAGTCAGGGGCCTGGGTCTGAATCAAGGGGAATGGGAGGGGAGGATGGGGCAGAGGTGAGGGCCGGAGGGGAGATGGGGAGTAAGACCCATCATCACCAGCAACTTTCATTTGCTGAGCAGTACTCAACACGTGCTGGCTGACTTGTTAAGCATTTTATTCACAGTATCCTATTTAATCCTCTCAATAACATTGCTAGGTAGGTAGCATTATCCCTGTGTTACCAATGAGGAAACTGAGGCTTAGAAAAGTTAAGTGACTTGCCCAAGATCACACAGTGAAGTGGTGGAGGCAGCATTCAGTCCAGGTCAGCTGACTCCAGCGTGCACATTCCTGACCACAGCATTAAGCTTTTCCTAGGCCCAGCCCCGGGGAAGAAGCCCAGCCCCTCCCCCCTCCACCCCTCCCAGGGTTCTTCCCTGGGAGGAGGGCTGCTGGGCTGGGGTGAGTGGAGCTGTGGTGGGTCCAGCTCTCTGACACTGCCTTGGGGCATCTTAGTAAACTGTAAAGCCCATTATGAGAATCCAGTTTTTGAACAGACCTGGATTCAAATCCCAGCATTACCGCGTATTCGTTGTATGACCTTGACTGAACCTCTCTGAATCTGTTTCCTAATCTGAAAAATGGGTATTATCTCACCCATTTCGATGTTCCAGATTGTTGTAAAGATCACATGCATAGTGCCTGGCACAGAGGAGGAATTTAACAAACGCCAGCTATTGCTAAGGTTTGGAGAACAGTGACCCTCGGGCAGACTGGAATTCTCCAGCCCCCTCCTCCATGAAGGTTTCCACAAGGTGATGGGTGTAGTCAAGAAGCACCTGGCAGAAGATGGGCCGGCAGCCCCACCCAGGCACTCTTCCAGGTCCGCCGCCCAAGCCCCTGTCCCTGTGTCCCACCAGTGCTGGGGAATGGGTGACTTGACTAGCCTGGAGGTGAGGAGAGGAGGAAGGGGAGGTCAGGGTGGGGCTGACCCCAGGAAGGTCACCCGGGCAGTTGATCCAGCCTGACAGAGCAGGGATGAGCAGGGTGGAATTAGGGAGCTTACAACATCCTTTCATCCCTCGCAGCCCGCCCGCCAGCCTGCCCGCCCAGCCTCCCTCCTTCCTTCCTCTCTTTCTGCCCTTTTTTTTCCCTCTCCCTCCCTTTGCTGGCAGCCCAGCCCTAATAAAATGCAGTGTCTCCAGCAAGTCTGCCCGGCTGCCGCCTCGCTGCTCTTGCCTGCACGCAGCCCTCAAACCAAAATGCTCAGCTCAGCCCCGCCTGGCAGCTGCCACTTAACCCTTGCCAACCCGGCTGGCTGGCTGGCTGGCTGGCTGGCTGGCGTTCTTGGGCTGAAGGCCCTCCCTTCCATCTCCCTGGGGCATGGGGGGAGGGGAAGACCTGCTTTCTGAGAGAAAGAAGGGTGGTGTGGGGGCTGGGACTGCCCGCGTCTAGAACCCCTGCCTGACAACCCGTTAGTGGTGTGCCTGTGTCGGGCTGGCGGTCTACGAGGGCCTACGGTGAGACCAGCTCCTTCTGCCTTCTCAGACTCACCCTGCTTTCTGCCTCACCACAGCCCCTGAGGCCAACAGGGTGAGGACTGTTGTCCCCATTTGACAGAGGAGGAAACTGAGGGCTTGACAAGCTGAGCTGGGTCACCTTGGCTGTTTGGTAGGGTTGCTGATTCTCCATCCAAAACTTCTCTCAGTGTAGGAAGCTGTGTCCACCACCGTGTGTGTGTGGGTGGGGAGGGGCAGGGTGTCTTGAGCGACGCGTGTCTGTGTATTTAGGGGCCTCTATCTCTTGGAGTGTTATGGCTTTGGCTTTGTACATGTGTGTGATGCTAAGGGGTGTCAGGTGTGTGTTTGTGCCTATGTCTGTGCCTGCAGATGACACATTTGCCTCAAGCGGGAGTCCCTCCATGTATGTGTGATGATGTGGATGGCATCGTGTGTCTCAGTACGTGTGTGGGAATAAGAAAGTAGCTTCACAAGCATGTGCCTGCATTCACGTCTCCTGTCTGCACCGAGATGTGTTGCTCACATACATCTCCGATGTCCTACACTTCCAGCTCCGGTCTCCAGCACCTCGGAGTTGGGCAGCTAGAAGAGGAGGGTGGCAGCAGCCAGAAGGCACTGAGTCAGGGCCCGGCTCTTCCTCTTCCTGAGAAGTAAACACAGAACCCCTCGTCTGTTCGTCTGTTCACTTTCATCATCCAGCCTGGATCCCTATGGCCCGGGGTCCCTGCCAGCTGTGGCAGCAGTGGTATTCCCCTTGCCTGAGGCCCCAACCTCACCCCGAGCTAGAAAAGATAGACAGGAGAGTGAGGGGCCAGGGAGTGCCTGGGTGTGGAGGCAGGGGGTGTACACGCGTGTGTAAGCATGTCTGCGTGTGAGCCCAAGATCAAAGAGCAGCCCTGAGGTGACCCAGCGGTGGCTGTGGCGGAGAACATCTGGCTGGCAGGCAACGCCAAGCCACCAAGCAGAGTGGAGTCAGGGAGGCCGTGGCACTGGGAGACTCCCACGCACCCAGACTTGCCCACGTTGTGGGCAGCCATGGGGTCAGGAGCACCTGCCACCTGGGTCCGGGCCCAGCCCACCCCTGGGCTCAGAGCCCCAGCAGAGCCGCTGGAGGCACAGACTCTCTCCCACCAGACCCCGCCCCTGACGTCCATGCCCTCCCAAGAGCCCCCTCTACTCCCAGCCTCCAGTTCAGAAAGCTCAGTGGTTACTTTCTTCTTCATCTGTTGGTTTTTTTTTTTTTTTTAAATTTTTATTAACATTATATATAAAGATGGGTCCAGTAAGAAAGCAAAAATGAGAAGGCCGGAAGGGAGCGGGAGCCGGCTCCGTTCCTGTCTCCCTGGGTGGGGCTCTCGGAGATCCACCATGTCCCTTCTCACCTCTGCGCCTCCCACCAAACCCGGATCCAGCCAGAGCCCTCGTGCCTGCTGCTCAGCTCGCGGCTGCACAGGCAGGTACATCCAGGGGGAAAGGGCCACATAAATAGGAAACCGCACAGGGAGGAGGCTGCTTCTTTCTGTTGCTCTTAAAAAAATACAGAATATATATATATCGACAGTCTTCCGCCTCTCCTTTTCTTCAATGTTTGACCACATCAGGCGTGGCGGAAAGGTTCTGGGGGACGTCTGGGCCAGGGAGGGGCAGTGCCACCAGCCCTCCAGATAGCCACTCTCGTACCCCTAGAGGCACCAAAAGCTACAACCCTCTCCGCTCTCCCTGTGCACCTCACCCCATGCAATGTTTCCAAGGTCACCAGAAACGGGGTGTTTTGGGGTTTGTCTTGCCTGGCATGTCCCCTTGGAGACTTGGCGTTTGGTGCCAAAACTGCCAACTTACTGGAGAAGAGGGAGAGGTGGGGAGTGGGCGGGGCAGAGGTGCCAGCACAGGGGAGATCGATCTTATCTGTTAACAATGCCCTTTGTTTTCCTATTTTCAACAGCTTTTAAAACCAAAGTTGTGCAAAGTCCTGTACATGGAAGAAGAAACGGGTCCTTCCGGAAGACATCTGAGACCCACCCCCTCTCTCTGACCAGAGCAGGGAGAGGAGAGAGATGACTCCTTGAGTTCTTCTCTCTAAAGCCACAAATATGGAAAGATTCCCCCATTTTCTTTGGTTTAACCCTCAAATATTAAACGAGGGCTAAAAATGCGGGGCAGAGGGCTGGTTGAGGTCCCCACCCTGAGTCCCTGTCATGATGTCCAATGTCCTTTTGTCAGAGAGGATGCTCAAGAAGAGAGGAAGCACAGCTGGCTTAGGAGGAGGCAGGCCTGGCCGTTCCCAGCATCCACAGTGCCGCATGTCCCAGACCAGGCCTGGCCTGCAAATACTCCACAGTCCCCCAGGCCCAAAGTCTCCAGTCTGGGAACCAAGTACTAAGTGTCGGAAGCTGAAAGGTGATGAGCCACTTAAAGCCAATCCAGGCTCCGGGAACAGAAGGGGAACAGCTGTCCCAGCTAGAGTGAAATACTCCAACATCTGGAAGGGTACCCCAGTGTCTAGGCAGGGGGAGAGAGGTTCAGGGAACATCTAGGCAAATTTCATCTGGAGCTCTTGGGTCCCCGGAGGAAGGGACAAGGGTAGGGGAAAGGGGTTTCCCTTTCCCCTGTGCTCATCGATGATTCCTGAGTGTCGGCTAGAACAGAGATGCCTTCTGTCTGGTCCCGGGGGTCCTTCGTGGGAGGTTCAGGCCGGGCGGGTGCTCAGTACACAGCCCCAGGGTTGGGCGGGGGCCCAGGGGAGGCATGGTGCAGGGTGGCCGGCTGAGGCGGCTGCTGCTGTAAGTGGGGTCCACTCATGTTCTGTGTATGGTACCAGGAGTTGGTGGGGTCATCCAGGTAGCTGGGGGAGGCACTGTACGGGAGTGGTGGCGGGGGCAGCTGACTGCGGGCAGGGGCTGGAGTGGAGTGGGAGGAGGTGTCCCAGAGGGCAGGCGACGGCGGGGAGTTGCAGGCCATGGAGTCGCTGTTGTTGGGGCTGTGCTCCAGGGGCACCTCTCCGTTCTTGTAAAGCTTCTTGAATTTGGAGCGGCGGTTCTGGAACCATATTTTCACCTGCACCCGAGAAGAAAGAGGGAGCTAGTTAGCCTCTCAGAACGTTGAGTGAAAACCCGGTGGGACTCCAGCTTAGAGAGGGCAAGGCCAGCTCCCCGATGTCACACGTCAGAATCCAGGCAGACCCCTTACATCCTGACTCCCAAGCCAGCATCTTTTTTCTACCTGGGATACAACTGTGGCAAGGAACTTGCAACTGCCTGGCCTGGGTCTAAATTCCACTCTGCCACTTACTAAGTGTGTGACCTTGGGCCAGTTACTTAACCTCTCTGTTCTTGCCTTCCTCATCTGCAAAATGGGGACAAGTCACAGCACTACTACCTACCTCATGGGGTCATAATGATGTTCAAATAAGTTAAAACGGATAAAGTGGAGCAGCCTGGTAATAACAAACACCCAGTAAAAGGCCGCCCAGGTGGGCGACAGGCAGTTGACGGCCTTCTGCTCATACTGGAAACCCAGAGGCACACAGACACACGGAGACAAACATCCGCCCACACGGCATCTCCATGTTCAGGGACATACCCACTCACCGCCTCACACACAGACACCGAACTGGAGGGACACACACGCGCACAGATACTACTCCCAGATAAACTCCTACACACACGAGCACCCATGTTCAGACGCTCGGACATGGAGGAGACCTCCGGGGCTGTCTAATGGGGACTCAGGAGCAGGTGAGCCACAATTCTCCAAATTTCCCCTGGGGTATCTCCCCCTCCGCCTGCTGCTCCCCACCCCATGACTGGTACAAACAATGAATCAGCTTCTCACCGGGTGACCCAGATTCCCGGAGGACCGGGCCCCACGCAGCCAGCCGCAACCCAGGCCCGCCTGTCAACACCTTCAGGGAGCCAGGAAGCCGCCACTCCTCCCCTGAGCAGTGACAGGCTGCTGGGGGCTTTCAGGACAGGCTGACGGGTGGTGTGGGGCTCCCACCTCTGAGTCCCTGTGCCTCTCCGGTGGGAATCTCTCTTCTCCACTCCAGGCAGAGGAAGGGGGGAACATTTGGGTGCTGAGCAGCAATGTGGCGTTTGGAAGCAAGTACACAGTTTCCACACGCACTCACAGGTCTGCACAGTCATGTAGCCCTGAGCCCTGCCATCCACAGACACAACGACCTGTAAAAGGTCACACTACTTATGCGAGCATTCCCACAGGTACACAGATACAGTGGTATGTGTGCAGATATGGTACACGAGTTTACATGTATATGTACACATCTACATACACGTGCCTCGACCGAGGGGTAGACACATACAGACTCCTAGCAAGTGAGTGACCAGCACTGTCGGGGGCTGCGGAAACTGGGGGTTCTGGGGCAGAGGGAGGACACCTCTCCTGGTGACATTCAGGGTTGCACAGGTTCACGAATATGCGTGCCTGTACACGTGCTAATGCAGAAAGACCGACGTTGAGATTGGGGGGGCCCCTCTACCCACAGGCGAGGGTTTCAAGGGCCTGCAGGGAATTTAAAAGGCCATCATTCATGCTCGATAATGCCTGGGGAGTCCTGGGGTCCCACAACCCTCAGTCGCCCCAAACTGACCTGTGTCTGCGTGAGGCCCAGCTGCGCGGCCAGCTCGGCGCGCTCGGGCAGCGCCAGGTACTGGGCCTTCTGGAAGCGGCGCTGCAGGGCGGCCAGCTGGTAGCTGGAGTAGATGGTGCGCGGCTTTCGGACCTTCTTGGGTTTCCCGTTCACCATGCGCACCTCGGCTTCCGGCTCCTCCTTCACCGACACTGTGAGCAACGCACCGAGGGCAGGAGGGCGGCTCAGTCTCTGCTTGCGACCCCTGCGTCCTCCAGGAGCCCCCGCCCTCCGGCCCGCCGATTCCCCCGGGATCTCCCGGCTGCGCGCTCCGCCGCCGGCACCCCGGGAGGGAGCGGCGGCCACAGACCCGGCCGGCGGCCGCCGCCGACGCGGCGCTCGCAGCTCCCAGCCCCGCGCCGGGCCCCGGAGCACGGTCCCCGGCGCCAGCGCCGCTCGTGCCAGGGCGGCCGGGGCTTCGCTCACGACGCCTCCCGGGCTCCGGCTCGCAGCGCCTCGCCACCCTGCTGCCGGCCAACCCTTCTCTGCCCAGCTCGCTGTCTGCCGCTTCTCTCCTCTTTCCCGTCCCTTCTTTCTTCTTTGTTTTCTTTTTGTTTGTTTGTGTTTTTAACTTTTCATTTTAGAATAATTTTCGATTTTCAGAAAAGTTGCTAGCATAGTCTTTCTTTTTTTCCTTCCTTCCTTCCTTCCTTCCTTCCTTCCTTCCTTCCTTCCTCCGTCCTTCCCTCCGTTCCTTTCTTCTGTCCTTTCTCTTACTTTGTCTCCACCTTTCTCTTTTCCAGCTCCTCCACTTCTCGGTCGCGCCTTCCCTCTGTCCTCCCGTAATGCTGGGGTGTCTCTCTCCATTCCTCCTCTCCCTAGCTCAAATCCCGAGGGTCCCTGGAGCTCTCCGTTCCTCACTGCTACCCCCCAAACCCCCTGCAGCCGGACGGACGACCGCCTGCTACGGTTCTCCGAGAAAGCACCGCAATTAGGAGCCCTCTCCCCCGACAATCCACAGCCCCCTCCGTCTTCCCCTAACTCTTCCGGATCCTCACCCGGGACCGAGGCGGAGAGCGAGCAGCGCGCCCCAGGGGCGCGCGATTTCGGGACTGGAAGGTAGTCTCGTTTCCCCCTGGGGTCACCCACAGTCTCTACCCCAGACAGTCCGTGGATTATCTTAGACGCTTCCCTAGATTTCGATTTCAGTTCCCCGCCTCCCTCTTCCTCCCAGGGTCTCCCCCTCGCCCGCGATTCCGCGGCTCTCACCTGGGTCCTGGGCGGGCAGCGGCTGCTCCCTGTAGGCGCCGTACTGCCGGTAGGAGGTCCCGTAGGTATATTCCGACTTGGGCGAGTACGCGCCCGTGCCCGCGAGCCCGTTGAGATTGAACTGGTGGTGGTAGG
Organism: Saccopteryx bilineata; assembly: GCF_036850765.1. Classification (NCBI taxonomy): domain Eukaryota; kingdom Metazoa; phylum Chordata; class Mammalia; order Chiroptera; family Emballonuridae; genus Saccopteryx; species Saccopteryx bilineata. The sequence goes on from NC_089491.1 coordinate 378,557,929, forward strand.
TGTAGGGGTTCACGGTCTGGCCGTAGGGCTGGCCCGCGTAGTAGTCGTGCTGGGGCGCGCTGTAGTAGCCCAGGTCCGTGACGGAAGACTCGGGCAGGGTGGGCGAGTCCTTGGAGCCCGCATGGCAGCTCAGCGAGCTGGAGATGTCGGTGAGGATGCTGCTGAGCTTGCGATCGAACGAGCCACTCATCCTGGCGGGAGCCGGGCCGCCCCGGGGCTGGCCTCAGCCGCCTGCAGGAGCGCGGGGGGAGGCGGAGGAGCCGAGGCGGAGGTGCGCGTCCTCAGAGCGGGGGGTAGGGTCCGGCAGCGTCTCGGGGGAGGGGAGGCCACGGGGTGCTTAGACCAGCGCCGGCCCTCGGACGGTCGCTGCACGCCTCTCGTCGCGTCCCAAGCCACGGTCAAATGCTGCCAGCTCCGCCCGGCCAGCCGGTTATAGACTCAATAGAGGAGTCGCGGAGGGAGGCTCCAGCGCTCTGATTGGCTGCAAGTCTCGCCTTCGAGGCAAAACACGCTCTAGAGCTCCTTCGCCCGCTCACTCTCCTCTCTCTCCTCCATTCTTTGTTGTTACCAACACACACACACACACACACACACACACACACACACACACACACACACACACGCCCTCGCTCCTCCTCCTCTTGTAGCTTTCTCCCCCAACCCTGATAAACCCCAGTGTCTCTGAAGGAAGGAGTGGGGGGGGGGATCTGTCAGTCTGTCTGTCTCCCTGACTGGACTGGGGGATGGAAGGTGGGCTCAGGTGTGATGGAGAAGGAGGGGAACTTGCCCATTGGGTGTCTGTGGAAGGAGGTGGTCCAAAGGATGTGTGTGCGTGTGCAAATGACAGGCAGACAGACGTGCCCAAATAGGAAAGATCCAAGGCCCATAAAAATGTATTAACTTCTTTTAATATCAAAAGAAAGGAAAAAAATTTTATGTTGAAGAAAATGTTTGACTATACACTGTGCACAAAAATTAGGGGATATTTCAAAATGAATATGAAGCGATAGACTATCCCCTAATTTTTGTGAGCAGAATATATTAAGATATTGTTTTTATAGTACAATTTTTATGGAAGAAGGAGTCTATCAGATAAATGTATCTTGGGCTTACAGAAGTCATAACTCAGCCCAGGGAAGGTCCCATTGGAGAAGGCCCGGGGGGGCGGTGTGGGTGGGTTTGGGGCTCATGGAGAAGGTGTGTGTGTGGGTGGGTGGGGGGGTGCACAGCCTGTTCGTAGCTGTATTAGAGCTATGTCTGAAACTGTGCATATGTCGCTTCAGAGGTCATGCAGGAGCAGGGGACCTAGGGTCCTCATGAAGTTGGGTGGGACACAGGCTGCTCTGTGTGTTTCAGTAAGTTTTGGGGCAGTTTCTGTGCATTTTGGAACAGCACTGGGGAGTGTGGACATTTTTAGAGATGAAGTATATGGGGTAGGTGCACTTGGGATGTCTGATGTGAGGATTTCCTGTGTTCTGCAGTGTACTGAGGTATGTGTGAGTGCAGGAATGTGTGTGTGAGAAAGTGTGAGAATGCCTATGTGTAGGGGGGTGTGACAGTGGGAGCAGAGGGCCTTGGGACAGAATGTTTCTGTGTGAGTGGTGTGTAGAGGTATCTAAAACTCTCAGTCCCTTCCCAGTTCCCAGTACCTGGGAATGATGATGCTTTATGGAACCTCACCCCCAACCCCATAAAGCCCTAAAGAAGAGGTTCCCTTCCCTGGGGACTCCCCCCCCCCAGATCCTAGTCTTGTTTGGCACACAAGCCCAAATCTTTAAGTCATCTAAAGTTGTTCCCAACGCCTAGCCAGTGTCTTTATTCCACCCGTAATTTCGCTCTCGTCTTTTTTTGGGGGGATAAAGAGCTCCCTCAAATCTCAAGGTAGCCTCTTGCAACCTTTCCACAGGGCTCCAGTGTCAATTCTGTCCTCTTCCCCTGCCTGACCCATCCCAGGACAGGCAGTGCCAGCGCGCCTCCTTGTGGTCACGCCTGGGCTTTCCAGCCTCCCTAGGCCTCTCCAAGCCCCGGGGAGGGGTCTCCCTCGTAGACTCCGTCGGGTCGAAAAGTGTGCAGCGGACTCTGCGCGCCTTTCCAAAGTCAGACTCTCGGGGCAGGTTGCCAGGGGTTTCAGGGGCGTTGGGAGCTACAGTTGGAGGCGAGTGCAGGGCACTGCCCGCCAGGTCTGAGCTGCTCCTGCTCCGGGGAGGCCTAGCATGGGAAAAGTGGAGGCGGGGGCCAGGTGAGGGGAGCGCTATCTGTCTGTCTATCTCCGCGTCCCCCCAGCGCCTATCGCCCGTCGCCCCGAGCCCGTGGCGAGGCGAGTTGCCACCCGCTTTGGATGCCCTCTGTTCTGTTGCCAAGAGGGCGCCAAGAGAGCCTGCGGCGTCGGGGGCAGGAAGGGCACTGGGCAGGCCGGTTCCCCTCCCAGGATGGGAGCCGGAGAGGCGGGCAGGGCCTGTTTTGGAGTCCCAGATCCCCACGGAGAAGGGACAGCGTCCAGCGTCGGACAAGCCCCTTCTCTGGCGCTCATCCATTCGTTCTTTTTTTTTTTTTTTTAATTTCAGCAACCGACAGGAAGAGGGCCAGGTGAACGATGGCAGAGGTCTGCCTTCTGCAGGAGGCCTCACATCAGCCTCACCCCTCCTCCCTCCTCCCTCCTCCCTCTACCCCTACCTGTGGCTCCCCAGTAAAGTGAATGAATGAACAGTGGACTGGGAGTGCAGGAATCATGAAAGAGTCCTGATGATGGTGGTGGGTAACGTTAGAATAGTTTGTGTCCATTTTGTTCTGAAAGCCTAAGAGTTCTAGAAATGAACTAAAACTGCAGCATTAGGGACTTAAGTAAGCGACTGGTAATGTGAGGTGAACATCTGCACTATGTACTCTACGACACCAGGGAGACTCTATCTGTCCAGTTCATGGCTACCTTCCAGATACCTAGAGCAGGTCCTGGCCCACATCCAACCTCCATGCTAATAGATGTTTGTTGAATGAATGAGTGAGACCCCTCCCCCAGTCCGAGAGAGCAGCTGAACCATCCCAGCTGGGTAGGCTTGCAGTGTTAGGAAGAGGGCCGCAGGGGGCAGGCACTGCCCCGGAACGGCTCCACTTCAGGGTAGAGCAGGAGCGGATTCGTACTTGAGGCCGCGATGGCCTGAAAGGGGCCTGTCGGGCCAGCAGTACTGGAGCCACCATCCATGGGCGGGCACCTGCTGGCTCAGGGTGGCAAGGCTGCTTGGAGGACGCAGCGGGACAAGTGCCAGCCACTGCATCTTGTCTGGAACAACAAGATGAGCCGGTGTCAGCTTGACCAGAGCCCTGCCCCTGGTGGTGGCGTGATGCAGGGCCGTCTGCCAAGGTCTCTGGGAGGCTGGGAGGAGGAGCAGTGCTGGTCAGTGCCCCGGTAAGGGTCAAGTACCCACCCTCTCCCTGGCGTGAGAAAAGTAACCCTGTTGAAGCACACTGTTTCCTGGAGCCCAAGTATCATGCCACCTGAGCCTGGCCACAGCCACTGGGCTCACAGCGCACCAGGTCCGAGGGGAGGAACTCAAGAAAGAGGATGGAGCTAGAGGGTGAGAGGACCAGTCCCTGCTCTCTCCTTTTCCTGGTATCGGGCGCCATCTAGTGGTCAGGGGAAGGAGGCCAGAGGCCAGCTCCACTGGGGAGACCTGGGAAGTGGGCCACAATGCAGGGGGCCCACAGTCATACCCAGAAGGAATATTAATTAACCTTACTTGTTTTAGGAGCCCTATCAGCACTAGCTATTCACTTTTCATCAGCACCTTGCCTTGCTCTGTGGCGGCTGCCTCTCCCTTCTCCCACCCATCCTTGTCCAGCCAGCGACCCTTTCCCTTAGGCTTCTCATTCGTAAACCTACAAGTGACCTCGGAGGTCCCTTCAAGCCTGATGTTGTATGATTCTAAATTATTAGACTTCTATCTCTCAGAGAATCCCCTCTCCCTTCTTGCCAACTCCCTTGTAGGGACACCTCAGGCCTTCGGCCTAGATGTCTTTCTTGAGTTATTCATCTATTCAACGAGTCTTTTCTATATATTTCTACTATGCTAGTTACTGAGGATGGAGTGATGAACAGTGTTCCCCTTCATGCCACTCAAGGTCCAATGGGCTGTGTGCTGACACGGGGGCAGCACACATCGCTGTGATAGCTCAGAGGGCCTCTAACCCTTCACGGAGGCCGGAGAATATCTGAGCTGAGACCCAAGGATGCGTGTGACTTGGTCAGGAAAAGCAGACCTGAGGGGTCAGAGGGGGTTCCCAGCTACAGAGAAAGCCTGTGAAGATGGTCTGGGACACCCACTGGGGGCGGGGTGGCTACGGGTAAAGCCAGAGTGGCCCCGGAACCACAAGGGGGAGAATGGGCTTTATCTGGAGGGTGTGGGGAAGCGTTGGAAGAATTTTAACCGGGGAGAGACACGACTGGATTTTCATCCTGGAAGAAGGGTCCCTCTACCCACTGTGTGGGGATGAATTAGAAAGGACAGGGGTGGAGGCTGAGAGGGTACTGCAGAGAGGGCCAGGCAGTGGGGGAACTGGTCTGGGCTAAGGACAGGCAGAGGAGGCGGAGAGAAGTGGGTGAATTTGAGAGCTAGGAGGCTAGTCATAAGGAGAGGGGAACAGCTGGGAAACACCCCAACTTCTGTCTTGGGCAACTGACTGGAAAGTTTGGACCTTTTCTGAGAGGGGACACCCGAGTGACAGGGTGCTCGATGAGGAACAGGATGTATCCTGTTGTGGTTTTTTTTAAAAAACTTTTTATTTGAGTATAACATACATGCAGAAAAGTGCAGAAATTATAACACTGGGGAACTTTTTTTTTCCATTTTCTGTTGCATGAGGTTTTAGAACTGTTTCTATGTATTTCTACATTGCTGATTCCAAATCTGAAATCTGTTTTTTGGTGCATGCTCTAGTTTTTATGCAATTTTAATTTCTTTTTGTTACAGTTAATGGCATGCACTTTTAAATTGGAGTTAAAGGGCAACGACTCTTGGATTGAACATAACCACAAGGCAATTAATGTTTTACAAACATCATTTTTACATAATTGTAGTTGTTTTTAAATGTAAAAAATTATTATCTGATAAAAACACCCTCTTATTTTGTTTTAAGATTGAATCATGGCTTCTTCGAGTAGGTGTAAAGGTAAGAATAGTCCTGACACCTTCTGTTATATATGTGACTGTTACACACTTCAACGTCAAAGGCGCAATATTTCATTATTTTTTTTTTTTTTTTTTTTTTTTTTTTACAGAGGCAGAGATAGACAGGGACAGACAGACAGGAACGGAGAGAGATGAGAAGCATCAATCATCAGTTTCTCGTTGTGCGCGTTGCGACTTCTTAGTTGTTCATTGATTGCTTTCTCACATGTGCCTTGACCGTGGGCCTTCAGCAGACCGAGTAACCCCCTGCTGGAGCCAGGGGCCCTGGGTCCAAGCTGGTGAGCTCTTTGCTCAAGCCAGATGAGCCCACGCTCAAGCTGGCGACCTCGGGGTCTCGAACCTGGGTCCTTCCGCATCCCAGTCCGACGCTCTATCCACTGCGCCACCACCTGGTCAGGCATATTTCATTATTTTTGACATGTGCATATATTGCCTATTTTCAAGTTCCCCTTGGCGATCAAGACAAGAATCTGGCTCCTCATATCGTGTGTCATAATTGTGAGGAAATGCTTCATGACTGGACAAAAGGAAAATGCAAAGTAATGCCTTTTGGTATTCCCATGGTTTGGCATGAACCTAAGGACCACAGCAGTGACTGTTATTTCTGTCTGATCCGTAGAAAGGGCATCAGCAAGAAAAAATGGCATACGATCGCATATCCTAATATTCCTTCAGCAATATGACCTATCCAACACTCTGAGACACTCCCGGTTCCAGTTTTCAATGATTTTATTTCTTCTAAGACAAAGAAAGTGAACATGGTGATCAAGCGTATTTTGATAAGATGCATGAGGAAATGGTTGTAGAATCTGAAGGGTCTTCTTCTGATGCCAAGCAGTCATTAACCCCTCAGCAGTTTAGCCAACCCGAATTGAAAGACTTAGTAAGAATGACATAAAAATTGTCCTCGACTTTCTCAAGTATGAGGAGCATAACTGGATCATTTGTGTGGATCTTAAAATGGTAAATTTCCTGCTAGGACAACAGAGAGATGTCATGAAGTATCCTTGCTTTCTGTGTTTGTGGGACAGCCGAGCTCGGGAGAAACACTGGACACAGAAGGAGTGGCTGAAACATGAAGCTCTGGAAGTTGGGATGCAAAATATTGTGACTGAACCTGTAGTTAATTGAGACAGGATTATTTTCCCCCACTTCACATCAAACTTGGCTTAATGAAGCAGTTTATTCAGGCTTTGAATAGAGAAAGTGAACACTTTCAACATATTATTTCTGCTTTTCCTGCCTTGTCTTTCGAGAATATAAAAGCAGGTGTATTCGATGGACCTCAAATTCGAACCCTCATATGTGATGAAGAATTTGCCAGGAAGATGAATAAGGAGAAGAAAGCAGCATGGCAGTCTTTTGTGGCAGTTACAAAGAACTTCCTTGGCAACAAAAAGGCAGAAAACTATGAACTTCTGGTTTAAAGGATGCTGTTGGCTTTCCACGACATTGGATGTAACATGAGCGTTAAGATTCACTTCCTGAACAGTCACCTTGATAAGTTTCCCGAAAATCTTGGAGCTGTTAATGATGAGCAGACTATTGCTGGAGCATCAAACAAGATTGTCCTCAACAAGTACACAAACCCAAGAGCTACAAACGCAAATTTTTGCCTGAATAGAATTTAAATAAATTTTGTGCAAATTTTATGATTAAAATAAGTGTTTTAGTATGTTCTATTTCAAAATTGTAAATAAATTCTGATGCAATCATATCTTTTAGTGTATAAGTGTATTTACTGCATTATATAAACTATTATATTTTCACAAAGATGATGCCCAAGAAGACATTATACTTCATTATGTTAAACTAAATGTTAAAAATTTTACAATAAGATGAAAACCTAAAATCTTGAATTGCAAAAAAACCTGTAGCTTACAGAGAAAAACTAATGTCAGATTTGAGACCAGCACACTCAAATTAAGTAAGAACAAGTGTTTTTGTGGATGCAACAAAAATTTTGTTCCCCAGTGTACATATAATCAGTGAATTTGCACAGATGTGTATTTCGCACCCAGGGTCAGTACCAGGTGGAGAGAAACATTACGAGCACTCAGAAATCTTTTCCTTACTATCCCCCAAGTGTAAACACTGTCTTAACTCCTAGCACCAAAGGTCAATGTTGCACATTTCGGACTTTTATATAAATGAAATCACACAGTATGAACTCTTTCGTGTCTGGCTTCTTTTGCTCAATGTTATGTTTGTGAGATTTATCCATGTCATTGGATATATTTGTAGACCGTTCACTTTCTCGTACCAGCATATGAATATACTGGCACTTCTTTATCTGTTCTACTGTTGATGGACATTCTGCGTCGTTTCCTGTTTGGGGCTACCACGAATAGTGTTGCTGTGAGCACCCTTGTATGTGTCTTTTGGTGCACATATATATACATACTGTTGTCGGGTATCTCAGAGTGGGACTGTGGGCCATGGGGGTGCATGTGTTCAGCTTTAGAAGATACTGCCAAATAGTTCTCCAAAGTGGTTCTGCTGTGAGCTCAATTTTGAGCCTGCCTGAGTGTCTTTGTAATGTCTGGGAGGAGCTGTCCAGCAGAAGCTGGCTACATGGATCTGAAAACTCAGTCAAGAAGCTGGGATGGGAGATGTAATTTGGGGGTCATTGACATCTCATGGAAATCCATGCCACAGGTATGAGTGAGATGGCCCAGGGAGGGAGGGAACAGAGGGCCAAGGAGGGTCCCAGGGACCCTGTGAGGGAGCGGCGGGAGAGGTGTGAGGCACTGCCAGAGAGGTGGTCCTGGCTGGAGAGGGCGCGGGGAGAGTATTTCAAGGAAGGAGTCGTCAGCGAGGGCAAACCCTGTTGTGGACCTGCCGTCTGGACAGAATGACGACTGAGATGTGCTCACCCAAGGGCATCTCCAGGAGGCGTTTGGTGAGATCAGGAGGAGTGGGCGGCGCAGGGGAAGCTGGGAGGCTGTTTACACTGCAGAGGGGCGAGTGGGCGGGGAGAAAACAAGTGCAGGCAAGGCAGGAGGGAGCAGAGAGGGCGGTAGCCGGAGGGCACTTGGCATATGGAGAGGGGTGTATGAGTGTGTTTTCAATGGGAGCAAGCCTGTTTAGATGTCAATTACAGCAGCCAAGAGAGGGATGAATCCAAAGTGCCATCCTAGAGGAGGTTGGAGGGGAAGGCTCTGGAAGCCTGCCCTAGGGGATAGCCTTGCAGCGGCTCCTTTCTTCTGTGGAGTCGGGAGGGAAGTTAAAACTGTAAATGCTGGCTTTCATTGCACACTAACCGTGTGCCAGGCGCCGCTGGAAACATTCTGGCCATGTGAATTCATTCACTCCCAACGTCACCCTGTGGGGCGGGCACTCTCATTTCTGTCTTTTGGTAGAGAGGGAAACTGAGGCACAGAGAAAATAAGTAAGTGGTAGGTTTGAGACGTGAACCCAGGCCGTCTGACTGTTATGCTCTGTGGGGTGGGCAGGGCTTTTTGTGGTTTTGTTATTTTGCAGGTTTGGGGTCAGGTTGTTTGATAGAGTTGGGTATTGGACATGTGGGTGTTTGCTATGCCTTTCTCTGTATTCTCTGGATATTTGAGTCATTTTAGAGTGAACAGAATTGTTCAAGATGTTTGGGGGGTCCTGTATGGGTGCATATGCAAAGTAGGCATGAAGTTCATAGCCAAGGAGATGGAAGGTGGAGTGGCCAGAGGTTTAAGGACAATGGAGAAAGGTGAGCAAGCCTAAGTGTAGCTTCTGCCATGGTGACCAGGAAGAGGACTGACCAGAGGACATAGAAGAATTGCTGGGGGGGACAGCCCTCTCTGTGGTGGAAGACCCTGAGGTTGTAGTGACCCCAGGAGGCATGGTGGAGCTGTCCCAGGTGTGGGCTGCTCCCCAGGAGGGCTCAGTGGTTAGCTGTGAACAGATGGTTGGGTTCACAGCTAGGGTGAACTAGGGTGGAGGTTTGCTCGGCAAGTAAGAGAGGAGCAGACATTGGCAAAGGTTGTTCGTATGGTTTTGAGGGGAGTCTAAACCAAGCCAGGAAGGAGGGAAGGGAAGAGAGGAGTGATTGGTGGAAGAGCAGAGGAGAAGTGTAGGCTGAAGGTCCCCATGAGGTAAGAGGCAGCCAGCAAGGAGATCATAGAGGGGGTGTTCTTGGGATCAGAGAGTGTGAGGTTGAAATTTATTCAAAATTCAGAAAAATAGGCCCTGGCCAGTTGGCTCAGTGGTAGAACATCGGCCCCGGTGTGTGAATGTCCCGGGTTTAATTTCTGGTCAAGGCACACAGGAGAAGTGTCCATATGCTTCTCCACCCCTCCCTCCTTTCACTTCTCTCCTCCTCCTGCAGCCATGGCTCGATTGGAGCGAGTTGACCCTGGGCACTGAGGATGTCTCTATGGCCTCCACTTCAGGCACTAAGAAGGGCTCAGTTGCTGAGCAACGGAGCAATGTCCCAAATGGGCAGAGCATCGCCTCCTAGTGGGCTTGCCAGGTGGACCACAGTTGGGGCATATGCAGGAGTCTGTCTCTGCCTCCCCTCCTCTCACTGAATTAAAAAAAAAGAATAAAAAATAATTCAGAAAAACAAAGAAAAGGGGAAATCTTGAATGAAGTCACAGGACAAAAAGCCACCTTATTTATGGAGGAACAAATATATGAATTACACTGAACTCCTCAGAAGCCATGCAAGCAGGAACAAAGGGGAGTGAAAAATTTAAAGTGTTGAAAGAAAAGAAACACAACTTGGAATTCTGTATCCAGTGAAATTATCCTTTAAAAGTGAACATAAATAAATAAAGACAAAAAAATGCTGAAGGAATTTGTTGCCAGTAAACCTGCCTTGGAAGAAATGTTTTAAAAAGTTCTTCAAAGATAAGGAAAATTATGTAGGTCAAAAACTCAGCAGAGCGTCAGCCTGGCGTGCAGGAGTCCCGGGTTCGATTCCCGGCCAGGGCACATAGGAGAGGTGCCCATCTGCTTCTCTACCCCTCCCCCTCTCCTTCCTCTCTGTCTCTCTCTTCCCCTCCCACAGCCAAGGCTCCATTGGAGCAAAGATGGCCCGGGCGCTGAGGATGGCTCCATGGCCTCTGCCTCAGGTGCTAGAATGGCCCTGGTTGCAACAGAGCAACGCCCCAGATGGGCAGAGCATTGCCCCCTGGTGGGCATGCCGGGTAGATCCCAGTTGGGCGCATGCGGGAGTCTGTCTGACTGCCTCCCTGTTTCCAACTTCAGAAAATACAGAAAAAAAGGGGGGGGAAGAAAAGGAATAAATAAAGGTAAAATAAAAATTTTAATTTTTTTGCCTGGCCTGTGGTGGCGCAGCAGATAGAGCCTTGACCTGGAATGCTGAATTTGCCGTTTCTTAACTCTGGGATTGCCTGGTCAAGGCACATACGGCAAGCAATCTAAAGTGAAGCAACTATGAGTTAATACTTCTTGCCCCCTCCATAAAATCAATAAATAAAATATTTTTACTTTATTTATTTATTTATTTATTTATTTATTTACAGAGACCGAGAGAGAGTCAGAGAGAGGGATAGATAGGGACAGACAGACAGAAATGGAGAGAGATGAGAGCATCAATTATTTGTTGCAACACCTTAGTTATTTATTGATTGCTTTCTCATATGTGCCTTGACCGAGGGCCTTCAGCAGACCGAGTAACCCCTTGCTCGAGGCAGTGACCTTAGGTCCAAGCTGGTGAGCCTTGCTCAAACCAGATGAGCCCGCGCTCAAGCTGGCAACCTTGGGGTCTCAAACCTGGGTCCTCCGCATCCCAGTCTGACGCTTTATCCACTGCGCCACCGCCTGGTCAGGCATAAATAAAATCTTTTTAAAAATAAAGAATTAATAAAAACTTAAGTGTCCATTGATAGATGAATGGATAAAGAAGATGTGATACATAAATATACACAATAAAATATTACTCAGCCATAAAAAGGAATGAAATCTGCCATTTGAGACAACATGGATAAACCTAGAGGGTATTTATGTTAAGTGAAATGTCAGACAGAGAAAGACAAACACCATATAGTCTCACTTATATGTGGAATCTAAAATAAATAAACAAAACAGAAACAAACTCATAGATATGGGAAAAATTTTGATGATTGCCAGATTGGAAGGGATTTGGGGGGTTAGGGGAAAAAGAGGAAGAGATTAAGATGTACTAATTGCCAGTTATGGAAACAGTCCTTGGATGCAAAGTACAGCACAGGGAATATAGTCAATAATATTATAATAACTATCTACGGTGTCAGATGGATATTAGACTTATCAGGACGATCACTTTGTAAGGTATATAAATGTCTAATCACTATGTTGTGCATCTGAAACTAATATAATATTGTCTGTCAACTGTAATTGAAAAATAAAAGTAACTTTAAAACTCAATTCTACTTCCATATATGAGCAATGAGCATGTGAAAACTGAAATTAAAAATGCAATACCATGGCCTGACCTGTGGTGGCGCAGTGGATAAAGCTTCGACCTAGAAATGCTGAGGTCGCTGGTTCGAAACCCTGGGCTTGTCTGGTCAAGGCACATATGGGAGTTGATGCTTCCTGCTCCTCCCCCCCTTCTCTCTCTCCTCTCTCCCCCCCCTTCTCTCCTTTCTAAAATGAATTAAAAAAAAAAGAAAACAAAAATGCAATACCATGCCTGACAGTGGTGGCTCAGTGGATAGAGCCTTGACCTGGGATGCTGAGGTCCCAGGTTTGAAACCCCAAGGTCACTGGCTTGAGCCCAAGGTTGCTGGCTTGAGCAAAGGGTCACTGGCTCAGCTGGAGCCCCCAAGTCAAGGCACATATGAGAAGCAGTCAGTGAACAACTAAAGTGACACAACTACGAGTTGATGCTTCTCATCTCTCTCTACCCTTACTCTCTCCCTTCTTGTCTGTCTCTTTGCCTCTCTCAAAAACAAAACAAACAAATAAAACTGTACCATTTGCAATTTCTAACAACAAAAAAGCTAAAGAGAAATATATAGGTGTAAATCTAACCAAACATATACAGGACCATTAATGCTGTCAGCTGTGATACGTGGATCATTGTCACTGGATCACCCTGAGTGACAGCACCTAAGTGTGCAGCCTCAGGGACTGTGATGTGAGCTTCACCAGTCCGCTTTTGACCTGGCCCATGGATTGAGATAGTGCTTGTCTAATTTTTCACGTGAATATTGTGAGCATGGTCTAAGAGATCAGATCAGGAAAGTGAGAATGGTTACAAAATAATGCAATCCCAATGACATCTCCATTGGGTAAAAAGGACTAAATGGCTGTTTTTGTTTTGAGAGAGAGAGAAGAAGAAGAGAGAAGAGAGACAGGGCAGACAGAAAGGAAGGGAGAGAGATGAGAAGCATCAACTCAGAGTTGCAGCACCTTAATTGTTCATTGATTGTTTTCTCAAATGTGCTTGACTGGGGAGCTGCAGCCTAGCCAGTAACCCCTTGCTCAAGCCAGCAACCTTGGGTCCAAGCCAGCAACCATGGGGTCATGTCTGTGATCTCACGTTCAAGCCAGCGACCCCGCACTCAAGCTGGTAAACCCGTACTCAAGCTGGTGAGCCCGCGCTCAAGCCGGCAACCTTGGTGTTTTGAACCTAGGTTCTCAGCATCCCAGGCTGACGCTCTATACACTGTGCCATCACCTGGTCAGGCTAAATGGCTGTTATTTTAATGACACATGAAGGGCACACAGCACTGGATTGGGGAGGTAACTAACCCAAAGAGAGCACTGTATAATACGCAGGAAAGAATTTGTGGTGATGGAAGGAGACTTGACTGAGGGTGGAGAACCCACAGTAATATACAGTTGATATCTATTACAGAATTGTAATAACTCATATAATTTTATTAACCAATGTCACCCCAATAAATTCAATTTAAAAAATAAAATAAAATAGGCCCTGGCCGGTTGGCTCAGCGGTAGAGCGTCGGCCTAGCGTGCGGAGGACCCGGGTTCGATTCCCGGCCAGGGCACATAGGAGAAGCGCCCGTTTGCTTCTCCACCCCTCCGCCGCGCTTTCCTCTCTGTCTCTCTCTTCCCCTCCCACAGCCAAGGCTCCATTGGAGCAAAGATGGCCCGGGCGCTGGGGATGGCTCTGTGGCCTCTGCCTCAGGCGCTAGAGTGGCTCTGGTCGCAACATGGCGACGCCCAGGATGGGCAGAGCATCGCCCCCTGGTGGGCAGAGCGTCGCCCCTGGTGGGCGTGCCGGGTGGATCCCGGTCGGGCGCATGCGGGAGTCTGTCTGACTGTCTCTCCCTGTTTCCAGCTTCAGAAAAATGAAAAAAAAAAAATAATAAATAAAAATTAAAAAAAAATAATAAAATAAAATAAAAATTTGGGCTTGGGCACAATGAAGAGGAGGCTCTGAAGCATATCTGGGGATTCTTATATATGGAATACCACAAATTCAGGGTGAGATAGGCAAGCACTGTTCAATCAATCACAGTTTTTTTTCCTCACTCGAAAAGACAGCAACGCGTGGTCAGGAACAGGGCTGCTGAGCCAGCCCGGGCATTGCCACAGGAGGGCGCAGGCCTTGCCGCCTCGTCCCGCCGGGCATTGCCACAGGAGGGCGCAGGCCTTGCCGCCTCGTCCCGCCGCGGCCCTAGGAAACGGAGGGAAGCGGCGTCGTTCGATTCACCAGCTGCAACTAGAATGTCCTGTGGGAGAGCAGAGCGGGGAGTTTTGATAACACATGTCATGGCCTCTGACAGTGCAGAGCTCATTTTGTCATCTCTTACCAACCATCGTGCCCCTGACAGCATATCAAGTCCACATCAGGGCAACAGCAAACTGTTCCCTCTAGCTCTTACGTTCTTTGATTTGAAAAAATGGAGTTTCAAATGGTCATCTTGGTTTTGAGGAAGATTTTAACAAGTCCACTGGAAACACAAAACACAGGTTGTTGATATCTTACCCAAATCCAAACTAATCTTCTTCATCTATCACGCATATCAGCAGACAGGGCAAATGTAAATTTTATCAAATTCCATTCCGGCCCTGGCCGGTTGACTCAGTGGTAGAGCGTCGGCCTGGTGTGCAGAAGTCCCGGGTTCGATTCCTAGCCAGGGCACACAGGAGGGGCGCCATCTGCTTCTCCACCCCTCCCCCTCTCCTTCCTCTCTGTCTCTCTCTTCCCCTCCCGCAGCCGAGGCTCCATTGGAGCAAAGATGGCCCGGGTGCTGGGGATGGCTCCTTGGCCTCTGCCCCAGGCGCTGGAGTGGCTCTGGTCGCGACAGAGCAACGCCCCGGAGGGGCAGAGCATCGCCCCCTGGTGGGCAGAGCGTCGCCCCTGGTGAGCGTGCTGGGTGGATCCTGGTCGGGCGCATGCGGGAGTCTGTCTGTCTCTCCCCGTTTCCAGCTTCAGAAAAAAGAAAAAAAAAAAAAAAAAGAAATTCCATTCCGTCTATAACTTCTTTTTAAGTTTTATTTTGTTACTATTCTTTTTTCAGTCCATAAACTTCTTGCCAAAAATAAAAGAGATCTCAAGCCTGACCTGTGGTGATGCAGCGGATGAAAGCATCGACCTGGAACGCTGAGATCACCGGTTTGAACCCCCGGGCTTGCCCGGCCAAGGCACATGTGAGAAGCAACTACTGCGAGTTGATGCTTCCCGCTGCTCACCTCCCCCCTCTCTCTAAAAAAATAAAATAAAATAAATAAAAAGATCTTATCTGTTAAATGACCTGCTATCCTGTGGGCAATGCTGCTAAGTGGGGTATGCTTTACTTATCTGTGACAATGAGGCTTTCGTAATGAATGGTTTTAGTCACTTTTCAGTTTCCTCAAAATGTGCAGAAGCACTTAACAAGCCTATTGACTTTCTATAAATGGAAGGAAATCCTCCTTAACCATGTGCCTACAAGATGACTATCAAGGTTGCTGTCCACGGCAGAGATGTAACATGTTGACCTGCTGTAAAACCGTATTTTTTAAAGGGCGAGATAAAAAGAAGGCCTTTCTCTAACTTGGAAGTACATTAAAGATGACAACGGGAAAAGGGATAATAATAAAACAGGAATTTATGTGCTATTTCCCCCAAAAACTCTTTGATGATCTTTGGAGAGGCTATAAGGAGCATAGAAAAGGGTGAATGGACTGATTTGATTTGCTCAACATCATGTGTAGCCTGGGACAGAAATCTCACGCAGAAAAAAAAGACATTTTAGACGTAAGACTGCTTCAGAACTCAAAAAATAAAAGTAACCAGAAAAGGACAGCCAAGTTAAATATGACTTTCTTCATTTCTTTACTAAAACTGAACCCTATTTGATCTATATTAGTCTGGGTTTTCCAAATAAACAGAATCAATAAGATACATATATATCTACATATCTATTGATTGGGCACAATGTCTTTTTGAGTGATGAAAAACTTCTTGATTGATTTAACAGTGCTTGCCTATCTCGTCCTGAATTTGTGGTATTCCGTATACAAGAACCCCCAGATACACTTCAGAGCCTCATCTTCATGGTGCCCAATATTGATATATATATAGATATATAGAGATGTATAGATATACAATATATATCTATATATTGGTTTATGTGGTTACAGAGGTTGAGAAGACATTTTTAGTCAGCAAGCTGAAGACCAGAGAGTTGATGGTATAGTCCCAGTCTGAATACTGGGACCTGAGGAGTTGATAGTATAAAGTTCTGGTCCAAGTCTGATACTCAGGCCTTCAAAGGACTAGATGAGTCCCCCGCCCCCACACTGGGGAGGGCAATCTGCTTTATGCAGTCTACTGATTTAAATGTTAATCTCATTCAGAAACACCAGTCACTGCCCTGGCTGGATAGCTTCTTTGGTCGGAGTGTCCTCCTGAAGCTCAGAGGTTTCTGGTTCAATCCCTGTCAGGGCACATACAGGAAGACCTCGGTGTTCCTGTCTCTCTCTTCCTTCCTCTCTCACTAAAATCAATCAATAAAAAATATTTTTTTTTAAAAAAAAGGAAAAACGGCCAGGCGGTGGCGCAGTGGATAGAGCATCGGTCTGGGATGCGGATAGACCCAGGTTCGAGACCCTGAGGTCGCCAGCTTGAGCGCGGGCTCATCTGGTTTGAGCAAAAGCTCACCAGCTTGGACCCAAGGTCCTGTCTCCAGCAAGGAGTTACTCAGTCTACTGTAGTCCCATGGTCAAGGCACATATGAGAAAGCAATCAATAAACAACTAAGGTGTCACAACAAAAAACTAATGATTGATGTTTCTCATCTCTCTCCGTTCCGGTCTGTCTCTCTATCCCTCTCTCTGACTCTCTCTCTGTCTATGTAAAAAAAAAAAAAAATGTTTAAGAAGGAAAGAAACACCCTCACAGACACACCCAGAATAATGTTTAACCAATTATCTGGGCAACCCATGACCCAATCCAGCTGACACAACATTAACCATCACAAATTCCAACTTCTGTTTCACCAGTTCAAACTACCTTTGAGCTTTAAAACCATTTTTCCTGAGAAAGAAGTTGAACTTCCAATGATATCGCAGTATTTAAAAATGACGGACGTTTTAGACATTGTCTACATCAGGGGTAGTTAACTGTTTTATACCTACCACCCGCTTTTGCATCTCTGTTAGTAGTAAGTAAAATTTTCTAACTGCCCACCGGTTCCATAGTAATGGTGATTTCTAAAGTAGGGAAGTAACTTTATTTTATAAAATTTATAAAGCAGAGTTACAGCAAGTTAAAGCATATAATAATAATTACTTACCAAGTACTTTATGTCGGATTTTCGCTAAGTTTGGCAGAATAAATCTTTATAAAACAACTTACTATAGTTAAATCTATCTTTTTATTTATACTTTGGTTGCTCTGCTACCGCCCACCGTGAAAGCTGGAAGGCCCACTAGTGGGCGGTAGGGACCAGGCTGACTACCACTGAATTCTAGATGCAAAGGCCTGATTGATAAGCAGCTGATCTGTAGCTACAAAATGGCCAGACATTTTATTTTTTAGAGACAAGAGAGGAAAGGAGAGAGAGCAAAATTATTTGTTGTTCCACTTAATCATGCATTCATTGGTTGCTTCCCATGTGTGCCCTGAACAGGGATCAAACTGGCAACCTTGTTGCTTTGGAAGGATTGTTACTCTTAACCGACTGAGCTAACCCACAAGGGCTTAGTTTATTTATTTAATTTAATTTATTTTAGAGAGAGAGGAAGAGGGGGATAAAGACAGGAACATCAAGCTGTTCCTATATGTGCCCTGACTGGGGATTAAACCAGCAACCTTTGTGCTCCTAGATGATGCTGTAACCAATCGAGCTATCTGGTCAGGACCAAAGTAGCCAGATATTTTTGCAGAAAGGTAATTTTCACAAGTCTGAATACCTGCTGTTGCCATAAGTACACTCCTAAGTATTCCATGCTCAAATGTCGAGAAACTATTTAGTTCAATGTCATCGCACTGGACTGACACAAGGAAGTGTCAATATGGGTGTGATAAGAGCAGAGCTGTAGCTCTGGCTGGTAGCGCAGCGGGTAGAGCATCCTCCCAAAATGCTGAGGTTGCTGGCTGGATCCAAAGGTTGCTGGTTTGAGCCCCGGTCAGGGCACATATAATCAATGGGTACACAATTAAATAGAATAAGCAGTTGATGCTTCTTTCTCTCTCTCTTCCTCTCTCTAATCAATAAGGGGGGCACAGAAGAGCAGAACTGTAGGTCAAAATGAATGTTAAGCTCCACTGCCTGAATAAAAGGAAAAAAGGTTTTTCTAAGTAAAGGCAGCTCAGAGAGTAAGAGAGTATTATTGGGATAGAAAACAGAAAGAGTAAAATTACCCTACCATGTCATCATGCAACAGAAAAAACATTATTGCTCCTTTTAAAAAATATGGGTAATACCTGTTTGATTTTTCCTATTATATTAATTTTTTAAACAATCTTATATTTATGTACCTTAAGAATACAAAATAATAAAGCCCACAGAATTTAAATATCCTATAAAGAATTTTAAGGAGTTAAAATATGTTGAATCACTGTGTAGTACCTCTGAAACTAATATAGTATTGTATGTCAACTATAATTAAAATAAATTTTAAAGGTTAAAATAGGTTTATAAAATTATCAGAGAACAAAAAGAGAAGTTACAAAGATGTTATATTTTTCTCACACATGTATTTGTTTAGTTAGTCCATTAATATTAATTGTCTCTTTAACTATTGTTCTTTTGTTTAAATAGAAGAATTTAGCCCGACCTGTGGTGGCGCAGTGGATAAAGCATCAACCTGGAATGCTGAGGTCACCGGTTCAAAGCCCTGGGCTTGCCTGGTCAAGGCTCATATGAGAAACAACCACTATAAGTTGATGCTTCCTGCTCTTTCCCCCACCCTGCCTCTCACCCTCTCACATCTCTCTAAAGATTAGTAAATAAATTTTTTTTTAAATAGCAGCATTTATGGACCAGAAAAGTAATAGAGAATAGTATATAATTTCCAATAAGTGTCTATTTTCATATTTTTATGTTAAAATCATAAAACAGCGATAGATTGTATACGATATTATTTTTGTCTATGTGTCTGGTATGGCCGTGCCCCAGAGTGGCTCTCTAAATAGTCCTTTACCATGGGTAAGGGGTTTCGCTGAAGCTAGGGCCCCCGGCTCACTTCACAAAATTCAAATGATGTCACCAGGTCCACTCAGTCTCTGTTTGCTTTCTGTGGCGTCCCTGGCCCCACCCCAGCCTGCGCCGACATGATCCTCACCCGGTAGCCGTAGCCAGGAAAGAGCTTCCCCAGACACAGAGCTGGGTGGGAGTCTCAGCCGGTGCCCTTGGGTCAGGACCTGTCCCTGCACTACTTGCTGTGTCCAAACAGAATGGCTAAGCCTGGGTACTGCACTCAGCCCAGAGGGGGAGGGAGGCCGGAGGGAGCCAGGCAAGCTGAGGGAGTGGAGCGGCTCCCTAAAGAGGGGCTCTTACCAGAAGAGCGAATGGATGCTGTGCAGGCAGGAGCATCCTCCGCTGTCCATTACCCCATGGGCGGGGAGCCAAAGTGCTTTCCGCTAAATTGTTTTTGGCTAGATCCCTGGAGCCAAACAAGCACGCATCCATTTTTATCACTTACCCTATTATATTGAGATGATCTATTGACATGTCTCTCTTGCTGTTTGAGCAGGGAGTTTCTCAAGGACAGGGACCAGCGCTTGCACTCAGCGGGGGCAGCCCAGGATACCCAGGGGCCCTGCTCTTGCTCTCAGTTCCCGTGTTCCCTGCACAATCACTTCTGCTCTTGTGGTCTTGAACTCTGTAGCTCTG
The DNA here is from genome assembly GCF_036850765.1 of Saccopteryx bilineata. Lineage (NCBI taxonomy): Eukaryota > Metazoa > Chordata > Mammalia > Chiroptera > Emballonuridae > Saccopteryx > Saccopteryx bilineata. The sequence goes on from NC_089491.1 coordinate 378,577,349, forward strand.
GCACAGACCTTCAGCTGAGTACAGGACCGTTACTGCCCTACCCTGCCCAGGCCACAGCATCCCTCTCCTGACATGCAGCAGGCGTCCTGCACCAGGCGTCCCTTAGCCTGTCCTGCCCCTGTGGCTGCGCCCCAGCTCAAAAACCTTCCGTGGCTCCCTTCACCTTCACCTTCCCCTTCCCCTTCCCCTTCACCTTCCCTTCACCTTCACTTCACCTTCACCTTCACTTTCACCTTCCCCTTCACCTTCCCCTTCACCTTCCCCTTCACCTTCACTTCACCTTCACCTTCACCTTCACCTTCACCTTCACCTTCCCCTTCACCTTCACCTTCCCTTCCCCTTCACTTCACCTTCCCCTTCCCCTTCTCCTTCCCCTTCCCCTTCCCCTTCCCCTTCACCTTCACCTTCACCTTCACTTCCCCTTCCCCTTCGCCTTCCCCTTCCCCTTCCCCTTCCCCTTCACTTCCCCTTCCCCTTCCCCTTCATCGTCACCTTCCCCTTCCCCTTCCCCTTCCCCTTCACTTCCCCTTCCTCTTCCCCTTCCCCTTCCCCTTCACCTTCATCGTCACCTTCCCCTTCCCCTTCCCCTTCCCCTTCACTTCACCGTCCCCTTCCCCTTCCCCTTCACCTTCCCCTTCCCCTTCACCTTCATCGTCACCTTCCCCTTCCCCTTCCCCTTCACCTTCACTTCCCCTTCCCCTTCCCCTTCACCTTCATCGTCACCTTCCCCTTCCCCTTCCCCTTCCCCTTCCCCTTCCCCTTCCCCTTCACCTTCCCCTTCCCCTTCCCCTTCCCCTTCCTCTTCACCTTCATCGTCACCTTCCCCTTCCCCTTCACCTTCACCTTCCCCTTCCCCTTCCCCTTCACCTTCACTTCACCTTCTCCTTCCCCTTCCCCTTCACCTTCCCCTTCCCCTTCACCTTCACTTCCCCTTCACCTTCCCCTTCCCCTTCCCCTTCACCTTCATCGTCACCTTCCCCTTCCCCTTCCCCTTCACTTCCCCTTCCCCTTCCCCTTCACCTTCACCTTCCCCTTCCCCTTCACCTTCACTTCCCCTTCACCTTCCCCTTCCCCTTCACCTTCATCGTCACCTTCCCCTTCCCCTTCCCCTTCCCCTTCCCCTTCACCTTCACCTTCCCCTTCCCCTTCCTCTTCACCTTCATCGTCACCTTCCCCTTCCCCTTCCCCTTCCCCTTCCTCTTCACCTTCATCGTCACCTTCCCCTTCCCCTTCACCTTCCCCTTCCCCTTCCCCTTCCCCTTCACCTTCACTTCACCTTCTCCTTCCCCTTCCCCTTCACCTTCCCCTTCCCCTTCACCTTCACTTCCCCTTCACCTTCCCCTTCCCCTTCCCCTTCACCTTCATCGTCACCTTCCCCTTCCCCTTCCCCTTCACTTCCCCTTCCCCTTCACTTCCCCTTCCCCTTCCCCTTCACTTCCCCTTCCCCTTCCCCTTCCCCTTCCCCTTCACTTCCCCTTCCCCTTCCCCTTCACCTTCCCCTTCCTCTTCACCTTCATCGTCACCTTCCCCTTCCCCTTCCCCTTCACTTCCCCTTCCCCTTCCCCTTCCCCTTCCCCTTCACTTCCCCTTCCCCTTCCCCTTCACTTCCCCTTCCCCTTCCTCTTCCCCTTCCCCTTCCCCTTCCCCTTCCCCTTCACCTTCACTTCCCCTTCCCCTTCCCCTTCACTTCCCCTTCCCCTTCACCTTCACCTTCACTTCCCCTTCCCCTTCCCCTTCCCCTTCCCCTTCCCCTTCACCTTTACCTTCCCCTTCACCCTCCCCTTCCCCTTCCCCTTCCCCTTCTCCTTCACCTTCACCTTCCCCTTCACGCCTACAGCGCGGGTCCTGCAGACTCCAGCCCTCTGCCCTGCCCGTGCTCCGGGGCTCCTCGTGAGCCTCTGGTCCCTCGGGATCTGCCTTCAGTACGCTGTGCTCAGCCTCTGCCCTCCAACTCCAGGTGCTGACTCCTTCTTATCCTTGAAGACCAAGCTCACCTCCAAGCAGCCTTCCACGATACACAGCTGTCTGCCAACTGGAAGCCCCGCCTGTGGGCTCCTACAGTCCTCCGTAATTTTCTCTTCCCTTCCTTCTAGCCCCTTGTGCTTGTGTATTCTTCCTTTCAGTGGTGCATCAGTTGTGTCCACTATTGTAATTGACAACGATTTGAATTCGTGTGGCAGAGCTGCCGTGGTTACACAGCGGGTCCCTCTACTCACTAGTCTAGTCGCTCCCTTTGCCTGAGAGTGGTGGTTACGTCCCTTATCTCAGTGGCAGACTCTAGCCAGAGTTTATCATGGGGTCGGCACACAATAGGTGCTCATCAATTGCTCAGTGAGTGAATCCGTGGACCAGCTACAGCAGAGGTTGGTGAACTTCATCAAGGGCCAGATAGGAAATACATATTTTAGTCACTGCATGCTGTCTGTTCCATTTTACGACAGGAAAGCAGCCGTAGACAATATGGAAATAAAATCGTATTTATGAGATCAGGTGGCAGGCTGGATTTAGTCTGTGGATTGCCGCTTGCCAGCCAACTCCTAAACGACAGGAATGAACATTTCCTGCACTTGGGACAACTTCCACTCTCTCTCTTGTCCCCGGTGAGGACTGCTCCTGCTTTCTGTCTGACCAGCCTCCATTCTTCCTAAGGCCCCTCCTGCCCCCTCCAGCCTTGCCCTCCCGCCCCCATTCCAGGACCTCCCCTTTCCCCATGCCTTGTCACCCCCTTCAGCTTTCCTGTGGGTCAGAGTCCAGCCTCCTGGCCTGGCCCTCACACCCCCATCATCCATCCCCACACTGACTCTGTGATCACCCTTTGGACAAAGGAATGACAAGCAGATTTTCTGTGAAGAGCTCTACCTTAGGTGATCAGAAGCAGTTAGCTTGCAAAGCACATTTGCCTGCCGTCCTCCATGCCTTTGTCAAGCCTGGCATCTCTTGCTGTTGGCTGGGCCCCTGAGGCCTTTGCCCGAGGGGCTCGCCCTGCTGGTCCCTGCCCTGGCAGGTGCATACGGCATCAGTCTGCAGTGCTGGTCCCCAGGACGACGGGCATTTGGAGGGGGTTAGTTGCCTTTCCAGAAAATTGGGAAAGGTAGATATAAGAAGAGTATGGGAGATTTTTTTTTCTGATAGGAAGGGGAAGAGAGAAAAGAAGAGCCCAGGTATCCACGCCTGCCCGGCCCCAGGGCCTAGGTGAGAGCTCGGTGGTTAAGCAGTTGGCAAGACTGTTCATGTGCGAGACGTGAGCCTCTGAGCCCAAGCACAATTCTCATGGGGCTTACATGTTTGTTTGTTTTAACAATTTGCTTTTTTTTTTTTTTTTTTTTGTATTTTTCTGAAGCTGGAAACGGGGAGAGACAGTCAGACAGACTCCCGCATGTACCCGACTGGGATCCACCCGGCACGCCCACCAGGGGGCGACGCTCTGCCCCTCCGGGGCGTCGCTCTGCGGTGACCAGAGCCACTCTAGCGCCTGGGGCAGAAGCCAAGGAGCTATCCCCAGCACCCAGGCCATCTTTGCTCCAATGGAGCCTTGGCTGCGGGAGGGGAAGAGAGAGACAGAGAGGAAGGAGGGGCACGGAGTGGAGAAGCAAATGGGCGCTTCTTCTATGTGCCCTGGCCAGGAATCAAACCCAGGTCCCCTGCACGCCAGGCCGACGCTCTACCGCTGAGCCAACCGGCCAGGGCCAACAATTTGCTTTTTATTTTTAATTTATTTATATATATATTTTTTGGGGGGGAGATACAGAAACATTGATCTGTTCCTGTCTGTGCTCTGACTGGGGATCAAACCCACAACTTCGGCATATTGGGATGATGCTCTAACCACCAGGGCTGTCTGGCCAGGGCGGGCCATGTGCTTGAACTGAGCACTGCTCTGGACCCCAGGCACTGGTAGTCTGGATAGCATGGGAGGCAGCACCCTAGGAAAGACCCTGGTGTTCTCCCAGGACAACATCAAGGTCCCTTTAAGTGGCTTTGTGGGCAAAGGTCCCCAATCGGGGGCCAGAGATGCAGGGAAAGAAAGTTCCGTGGGATCCGCCTGGCACCTGCCGCTAAGGGAAGGCTTTGTGGCCACTCGTGGGTTTCCCTTTCCAGGGCTCCAGATGGATCCTTGCTTCCCCAAATAAAAGTGGGGCTCTGTGACTAAGGGCAGGCAGCTGATGATTTCACTGCACCTGGAGAGTTTCTTTACAGGAACAGAAGGAAGGAGACATCTTGGAAGTCACCATTCATTCTGCAGTTGGCTCTGAGGGTAAAAATTAGGGAAAAAGGTAGAGAAGGTGGAAGCAGCTATAAAAACTGGGCCTGTGGGAGGAGAAAAGAGGCTGTGGATGTGAGCCAGGCATGGAGAGACAGAGCCACAGGACGGCAGAGCCAGAGGCACCCCTAGTTACAGAGATGGGGAAACAGGCTCAGAGAGGGTCCACAACCTGCCCAAAGCCACACAGTGGTGTCCCCTGTCTCCAAGCCAATCATTGCCCTGTGTTAGAGCTGCTGAGCTCACTGCAGGCTCTTTGGGTCCCCACAGTGTCCTACTCTGTGGGCTGAGTGGCAGAGTGTGGCTTTGGGTCCCTGGAGCTCACCGGGGCAGCCCAGGCCCTTCAGAGCAGCCTGGAATCTGCTCTCCTTCCTCAGGAGAAAGAGGCCAAGTTTCTTCACATTAAGTGAGAGGCCGGTGTGGACAGCCCATCCTGGCACAATCCAATGAACTTAATATACGTATAAGTTGAGGAAGAGGCAAGCAGACAGACAGACAGACAGACAGAAAGAATTTCTGCCAGGCCAGGGTCTGCCCCCTTCTCAGGACCTGTCTGAGTGAGGGGAAGGGAACTCTCTCATTCTCTGTGCCCTTTGAGGATAAGAGTAGGTGAGACCACAGGTAGGATTTCCCAAGGATCAAAGGTGAGGGAGGAATCTCTTTCTTTATAGGTTTTAAAAAATAAAGAAAACTGCCCGAGGTGCTGGAAGAGAAGGTGGTCTGGCCTGGAGTCAGATGGTGGTGGCCCTGAGATCAATCCATTTGTTATTGTTGTTTTTTACCATTTGCTACTATCTTGTATCAATGTCAGGGGGACAGCTTAGTGGTTAGATAATCATAATTTACCAAGTGATTCCCCCAATATTTCAAGTACCCACCCAGCACCATACACAGTCATTACAATATTATTGGTTCTGTTCCCTATGCTGTACTTGACACCCCGTGACTGTTCTGTGTCAATCAGTACTTCCTACTCCCTGCACTTTTTTCACCCAGCCCCCTAACATGCCTCCCCTCCGGCAACCATCAGTTCTCTGTATCTGGGAGTCTGGGTTTTTTTTAGATTTTATTTACTGATTTTAGAGAGAGAAGAAAGAGAGAGAAAGTGGGGGGAGGAGCAGGAAGCATCAACTTGTAATAATTGTTTCTTATGTGTGCCTTGACCAGGCAAGCCTGGGGTTTCAGAGGAGATCTCAGCATTTCCAGGTCGACGCTCTATCCACTGCGCCACCACAGGTCAGGCTGCTTCTATTTTGTTTGATTGTTTTGTTCTTTAGATTCCACATATAAGTGAAATCATACGGTATCAGTCTTTCTCTGACTTCACTTACCCTCTAGGTTCATCCATGTTGCTGCAAATGGTAAGATTCCATTCTTTTTTTTATGGCCAAGTACTATTCCATTGTACATATGTACTATGACTTTAAAATAATTCATTCTTAATGGTTACAATGCAGGGGGTTGGCGGAGGGGTGGGGAGAACGATGATGGGGGTCCCTGACCATGGGCTGCAGTTATCTTAATCGCCACCAGGTGGCAGGCCTGCCCATTTCTAATAGGTGGGAATTCTGGCTGCTGGGAACTCAGATTGGCTGATGAATTTGTTTATTCATCCATCATTTATTTATTCATGGTTTTTATTCCCCAAGCACTTTGGACTCCTTATATGTGCCAGCAGGCATTGTGCTGGGTGTGAGGAGGAAATAAAAGTGGCCAATAAGAGGTCCCTGTTCCAGGTCCTTAACACAACTGCTCTCAGCTGCTAGTCATATTCCCCGGGCCAGGGTCCACAACCGCTGACCCGTGTCTGTGGGCCAGGTCTGCTGCCTGGGTCTGTTCCCACTGCAGCCATGTGGGATGGTGCTTCTTGCCCTCTGTTCAGGAGCGAGAGCCAACAAGCAGTGGCCTCAGCAAAGTTTGGATCTTATTTCACCAGCTCTCAGGTCGCCACAGGTCACCAACAGCAGGTCACAGGTGTAGCCACATCATAGCCTCTGAGACTGAGGTTTCCTGTATCTCTGTTCCTCCTCCAAACAGGCCCAACCTCAAACCACCAGCCCCCCCCCCCACTTTCCTCTTTTCCCTTTGCTCAGCTCTGGCAACCTGTCTCAGAACTGCCCATCCAGGGTGCAGAAAGCCAGCGCCTGGAGCAGGCCCAGGACCCAGGGCCTTGGCAGGGGTCCCCAAACTTTTTACACAGGGGGCCAGTTCACTGTCCCTCAGACCGTTGGAGGGCCGGACTATAAAAAAAAAAAACAACTATGAACAAATCCCTATGCACACTGCACATATCTTATTTTAAAGTAAAAAACAAAATGGGAACAAATACAATATTTAAAATAAAGAACAAGTAAATTTTTTTTTTTTTTTCATTTTTCTGAAGCTGGAAACAGGGAGAGACAGTCAGACAGACTCCCGCATGCGCCCGACCGGGATCCACCTGGCACGCCCACCAGGGGCGACGCTCTGCCCACCAGGGGCCGATGCTCTGCCCATCCTGGGCGTCGCCATGTTGCGACCAGAGCCACTCTAGCGCCTGAGGCAGAGGCCACAGAGCCATCCCCAGCGCCCGGGCCATCTTTGCTCCAATGGAGCCTTGGCTGCGGGAGGGGAAGAGAGAGACAGAGAGGAAAGCGCGGCGGAGGGGTGGAGAAGCAAATGGGCGCTTCTCCTGTGTGCCCTGGCCGGGAATCGAACCCGGGTCCTCCGCACGCTAGGCCGACGCTCTACCGCTGAGCCAACCGGCCAGGGCCAAGAACAAGTAAATTTAAATCAACAAACTGACCAGTATTTCAGTGGGAACTATGCTCCTCTCACTGACCACCAATGAAAGAGGTGCCCCTTCCGGAAGTGCGGCGGGGGCCGGATAAATGGCCTCAGGGGGCCACATGTGGCCCGCAGGCCATAGTTTGGGGACCCCTGGCCTTGAGGCTGCTGCACACCTTCTGCCTTTCTCAAGCCTTGCTCCTGCCTCTCACCCCCTTCCTCTGGACTCCCAGTGCTGGTGCTCACCACCAGAGCAAGGGCTGGAAGCGCCCATGCCGTGGCTGTTAATTCCACCCCCTGAGATAGAACCTCAGGAGGGCAGGAATGCCCCCTTGTTCATCGTCAGAGCTCCAGGACGTGGCACAGCGTCTGGTGCGTGGTAGGTCTCAGCAGTTGTGGGCGGAAGCTCTTGGGGGAGTGAGGGGAAGTAGCTCTGCGAAGGCTTTGAGGTCTTAGAGCAGGGGTCTCAAACTCGCTGCCCACGGGCCGCATGCGGCCCGCCCAACAATTTTGTGCGGCCCGCAGACTAATCCACGAAGTTCAAAATATTTTGGATAAAATTAAGTAAGCCTAGGGGCCTACTTGTATTTTTCATTTCTCTAGAATCCTAGCTAGATATTAGCTAACAGCAGTTGTGATGCAAACTACAGTTTCTGGTCGTTTTGTGACACTGAGTAAACTGCATGTACGATTGTGCTTGTTGTACTGATTTTTTTTTGTTTTCAACTGCAGTGAGAAAAGTGTTGCGTAACAGTTACCTTTTGTAGACCTAGTGCGGCCCGCCGAACGGCTGTGATCTTGCTCTGCGGCCCACATGCTGAGTTGAGTTTGAGACCCCTGTCTTAGAGGGAGGCCCGACCAGCCACAAGAAGGCAGGTACGAAGGGGTAAACTTGGGTGCTAAGGACACATCTGAAAGAATCCATATGCCCCAGTCACTGTCTTGGATTGACCCGGAGGACCCCTGGACACACTCCAGTGAGGACCCAGGAGGCCTAGTCCGCTTCACAGGCACAAGGACTCCAGACCCAGCAGGCGTGGGGCAGCACCCACTGAGGTCGCTCTGAACAGTGCCCCCAGGTGGTTTCCTTGGCCAGCAGCCACAGAACCCTGTCCTCTGGAAGAGTGCCAGCCACTGCTCTGTCCTCCTTCCTCTCCTCTCTCTTCCAGGAACCCCTTCCCTCAGCCCAGGCCCCGTGCCTTCTGACTCATGGTGCAGCTCAGCTGGGAAGCATCTGGCCATGCCCATGGCCCTGGCCGCTGGCCCACTGGCCCTGTAAGAGGGGCACTACTCCCTCAGACTTTCCATGAAGTCCTCCATTAGGATGCGGGCCATGGAAAACTTCCTTACCGCCCCCCCCAAATCCTCTTTAATAAGTGGGGGTGGCAAAGCACCCCACCCCCAGTGCTCCATACCAGGTAGAGTGGGAGTCACATTCCACACATTCCTCATGGGTGGGGGAGGGTGGCCAGGGAAGAGAATGCTGCTTGACTAGGATCGCCCCGGCGTCTCAATTTGCTTGTTTCTCCCCAACCCGGACCCAAGCCACGGGCTCAGTTCTTTCCACGAAACTCCCAGGTCCTTGGACGTTGGACTTGTGTCTGAATCCTTACTCCTTCCTTTTCTGGTCTGTTCTGTTCTTTCCTCCCCCTCCATTTTCTCTTTTCTTTCTGAGCCTTCTCCTCTCTGTCACCCTTAGAGTTTGTGGTAGGAAGTGGAGGGGCCAGGCTAGAGTTCTCCGCCGGGACTTTGTCTCTTTTCTAGGCATCCAAGCACTCTGGGTTGGGTCTGCCCCCAACTCGGCAGCACTGCCTGCATCTCTTGGGTCCAGGACCTGCCCTCTCTAGTGTGAGCTCCTCCTACCCTCTGGGGCCCTGGAGCCCTGAGGTCCTAGGGTCCAAGTCCTTGACCCCTAAGCCTCTTATAGATTGATGGTCTGGGTCCTACCTGGAAGTTCCCAGAGGCCTTCTTCTAAATAGTACAGGTCTAAGAGTGAGGGCTAGCTCCTCCACCTGCTCTGCTTCCCACCTCCACAGGTCCTGAGCCCCCTTCCTCTCTGGCTGAAGGAGGGGCTGCCTGCCTACCTTCTTTACCCAAAAACTGTGGGTTTTGGGCCCAGTACGTGAACAAAGTTGTCCTATTCTTAAAACACTTACACGTACATTGCTTTGCCTTCTGACCACCTCTCAAACCCTGACCCCAGAGCAGTGACTGAAGAGGGGCTGGGGTCCAGGAATCTTGAGTTCTAATTCTGACTCTGCCACTAACTTGCTGTGTGACCTGAGCTAGTCCTTACCCTGATCTAAGTCTCAGTTTCCTTGAGGAATGACAGGAATAGACTGCTGGGCTCATGTTCTAGAGCCAAAAGAAAATACCCAGTGACTCCCTACACTAGACTAAAGCTTTGATCAGGTTTGGATGGAGGACATGGATGGGAGTCACCATGGAGGTTTCCTCCTCTGGAGCCAAGTCTGTTTTGGTTTTTGAATGAGAAGCAGGCTACTCCCAGGGGTCCCCTTCCCTCCAGTGCTCCTCAGACCATTCTCTTATCAGAAAAGTGTGTCTAAAAAGAAGTACTATGAAGAGTATGAAGAGTACCTCCAACCAACCAACCACACATACACACACACATACATACACAAACACACACGTACACACACACAGAGTCAACATCAAGCTTAATGGTGAAATATTGAAAGCTTTTCTACCAAAATGAGGCACTAGACACTACATCTGTCCAGCACCATAATGGGAGTCCCAGACAGAGCAATAAGAAAAGAAAAAAATGTTAAGAGTTGTAAAAGAAGAAATAAATATGTCAATATTTAGATGCATAATGGTACACAGAAAAAACCCCCCAAAATATCAAAACTGTTAGAATAAGTAACTGAATTTAACAAGGTCGCTAGATACAAGATCAGTATAAGAAATAGAATGTTCTTCAATATACTGCCAATGCACAATTAGAGAAAGGAATTAATAAGACACCATCATTTATACACCATAAAAATTTCACATACCTACCTAGAAATAACTTTAACCAAAAATGTGCAAGATCATGCAATACACAGTAAACTACAAAACATTATTGAGAGATAATTTAAAATACCTAAATAATAAAGGGGTTATACCAGGTTCATGGATTAGAAGACTCAATATTGTAAAGGTGTTAATCCTTCTCAAATCAATCTATAAATTCAATGCAATCCCAGTCAAAATCCTATCAGGAGTGTGTGTGTGTGCATGTGTGTGTGTATGTGTATGTACTGACAAGTTGACAAACTTCAAATTTTGACAAATTTGTAAATTCTTGTAAAAAATTTGCAAATTTGTCAAAATTTGTAGTGACAATTGATAAATTCTAAAATTGATATGGAAAAGTGAAGACCAAGAATAGCCAAGACAGTGCTGAAAAAGAGCAAGGCTGGAGGACGTCTAGCGTCAGGGATTAAGACAGTGCAGTGTTAGTGCAAGGACAGAGCAGTAGAATAAAATAGAGAACCCTATAAAGCAGGGGTCCCCAAACTACGGCCCACGGGCCACATGCGGCCCCCTGAGGCCATTTATCCGGCCCCCGCGGCACTTCTGGAAGGGCACCTCTTTCATTGGTGGTCAGTGAGAGGAGCATAGTTCCCATTGAAATATTGGTCAGTTTGTTGATTTAAATTTACTTGTTCTTTATTTTAAATATTGTATTTGTTCTCGTTTTGTTTTTTTACTTTAAAATAAGATATGTGCAGTGTGCATAGGAATTTGTTCATAGTTTTTTTTATAGACCGGCCCTCCAACGGTCTGAGAGACAGTTAACTGGCCACCTGTGTAAAAAGTTTGGGGACCCCTGCTATAAAGGATCCACACAAATAGAGCTGCTTGAGTTTTGACACAGATAACACTGCTCTGCTATACTAGGAAAAGAATGTTCTCAAATGATGCTGGGTCAATTGGATATTCATATGAAAAAAAGTTATCTTGACCCCTACATGCCATACCAAAAATAAATATCAGATCAATTTAGATCTAAATATATATAAATGATAAAACAACTCAAAGAAAACGTAGACTTTTTTCATGGCTTTGAGGTAAGCAAAGATTTCTTAAACAGAACACAAAAGGTACTAATCATAAAGAAAAAACCCTGATGAATTATTCTCCGTTAAAATCAAGAATTTTTGCTTTTCAAAAAGCACCATTAAGGCTCTGGCTGGGTAGCTCACATGGTTAGAAAAACATTCTGATAAACCAAGTTTGCCATTTCAATCCCCAGTCAGGGCACATACAAGAATCAACCAATGAATGCATAAATAAGCCAAACAACAAATTGATGTTTCTCTCTCTCACTCTCTAAAATCAATCAATCAATCAGTCAATCAGTCAATCAATCAATAATTTATTAAAAGTCACCATTAAGAAAGTAAAAGACAAGATACAGAGTTGGAGAAGACATTTGCAATACAAAAGGCTCATAATCCAGAATATATAAAGAACTATTACAGATCAATAGGAAAAAGAGAGGAAGAATCTGAACAGGCACTTCACAAATAAGGCTTTCTGGCCCTGATCAGTTAGCTCAGTGGTAGAGCATCAGCTTGGAGTGTGAATGTCCTGGGTTTGATTCCCAGTCAGGGCACACAGGAGAAGCGATCATCTGCTTCTCTACTCTTCTCTCTCCCCTTTCTCTTTCTTTATCTCTCTCTTCTCCTCCCACAGCCATTCTTTGGTTGGAGCAAGTTGGCCCTGGGTGCTGAGGATGGCTCAGTGGCCTCGCCTCAGGTGCTAAAATAGCTCAGTTGTCAAGCAATGGAGCAACAGCCCCAGGTGGGCAGAGCATCTCTCCACAGGGGGTTTGCAGGTTGGATCCCAGTCTGGGTGCATGTGGCAGTTTGTCTCTCTGCCTTCCCACTTCTTACTTAAGGAAAGAAAAAAACAAAAACAAATAAGGCTTTCTGAATAACCTGCAAACATATGAGAAGCTATGTGATACCATTAGTCACCAAGGAAATGCAAAACCTGCAATGAGCTCAAAGGAAAAAGACTGACACCATTCAATATTGGCAGGGATATGAAGCATGTAGCACTCTTGTATCCAGCTGGTGGGAGGATAAAATTGGCACAACTTACTTCGGAAAACTTTATAACATCAACTAAAGCTGAACATATTAGATCCCCATGCCCCAGCAATCCCACATCTGAATATGTGTCCAATAGGAAAGCAGACAATATGTGTGTTCTCCAAAGACACACATGAGAACATTCACCACAGCACTACTGTCAGCAGGCTGAAACTGAGAACATCAGATGTCCATCAGCCATAGAGGAGATAACTAAAGGGAGTTACATTCATGTTGGTACCCTCTACAGCAATGAAGGAGCAGACAGCAATCACAAGAAGCAATACAGATGAAGCTCACAAGCTTCAAGTTAAACATATGAGCCCTGGCCAGTTGGCTCAATGGTAGAGCATCGGCCTGGCGTGCAGGAGTCCCAGGTTCGATTCCCGGCCCCTGGCCAGGGCACACAGGAGAAGCGCCCATCTGCTTCTCCACCCCTCCCCCTCTCCTTCCTCTCTGTCTCTCTCTTCCCCTCCTGCAGCCGAGGCTCCATTGGAGCAAAGATGGCCCGGGTGCTGGAGATGGCTCCTTGGCCTCTGCCCCAGGTGCTAGAGTGGCTCTGGTCACAACAGAGCGATGCCCCGGAGGGGCAGAGCATCGCCCCCTGGTGGGCAGAGCATTGCCCCCTGGTGGGCATGCCGGGTAGATCCCGGTCGGGCGCATGCGGGAGTCTGTCTGACTGTCTCCCCGTTTCCAGCTTCAGAAAAATACAAAAAAAAAACAAAAAACAAGTTAAACATATGAAAGAACACATACTGACCTCAGCTGGTAGCTCAGTTGGTTAGAGCAGTGGTCCTCAACCCCCGGGCCGCAGGCCATTTGATACCGGTCTGCAGAGAAAGAATAAATAACTTACATTATTTCTGCTTTATTTATATCTAAGTCTGAACGATGTTTTATTTTTAAAAAATGACCAGATTCCCTCTGTTACATTCATCTAAGACTCACTCTTGACCCTTGTCTCGTAAGTTCGACAATTATTTAAAAATACCACAGTTTTTACGCCGGTCAGATAATTTTATTTTGTGCATTTATCCATCCCACCCTAAAGGCTGGTCTGTGAAAATATTTTCTGACATTAAACCGGTCCGCGGCCCAAAAAAGGTTGGGAACCACTGGGTTAGAGCATTGTCCTGATTCAACAAGGTTGCAGGTTCTATCCCCGATCAGGGCGCAAGAGTCCACTAATGCATGCATAAAAAAGTGGAACAACAGGTCAATGTTTCCTTCTCTTTCTCTGTAAAATCAATTAAAAGGCCTGGCCAGTTAGCTCAATGGTAGAGCATTGGCCTGGCATATGGATGTCCCAGTTTCAATTCCCGGTCAGAGCACACAGGAGAAGTGTCCATCTGTTTCTCCACTACTTCCCCTCTTGCTAAGAAGAGCTCCGTGGTTGGAGCAACGAAGCAACACCCCAGATGGGCAAAGCATCGCCCCCTAGTGGGCTTGCTGGGTGGATCCCAGTTGGGGGAACATGGGGGAGTCTGTCTCTGCCTCCCCTCCTCTCACTGAATAATAATAATAATAATAATAGTAAAATCAATTAAAAAAAGAACGCATATTGTTTAATTCTGTTGATAGAAAGTTCAAAAACAGGCAAAACTACGCTATGGTGATAGAAGTCAGAATGGTAGTGACTTTCGGGGAAAGTAGAGATTAGGAGAAGGCATGAGGGGTTTGGGGGATGCTGAAAATATTCTATTTTTCTCTCTGGGTCTGGTTACATAAATGTGTTCATTTGTGAAAACCCACCCACTTTTCTGTCTGTATGTGACACATCAATAAAGTATTCACTCACACTACAATAGAATAAAATGGTGGTCCAGAAAGACTGATTAACTTGCCCAGAGTCACACAGCTTTTAAACGGGCAATTAAAAGTCCAAGGTTCGCCCTGGCCAGTTGGCTCAATGGTAGAGCATCGGCCTGGCGTGCAGGAGTCCCAGGTTCGATTCCCGGCCCCTGGCCAGGGCACACAGGAGAAGTGCCCATCTGCTTCTCCACCCCTCCCCCTCTCCTTCCTCTCTGTCTCTCTCTTCCCCTCCCGCAGCCAAGGATCCATTGGAGCAAAGTTGGCCCGGGCGCTGAGGATGGCTCCGTGGCCTCAGGCACTAGAATGGCTCTGGATGCAACAGAGCAACGCCCCAGATGGGCAGAGCATCGCCCCCTGGTAGGCATGCTGAGTGGATCCCAGTCGGGTGCATGTGGGAGTCTATCTGACTGCCTCTCTGTTTCCAGCTTTGGAAAAATGCAAAAAAAAAAAAAAAGTTCGAGGTTCTATTTTTGCTTTGTTCCTCACTTTTTAAGGCCCTTGCCAAGTCATTTTCTCTTTGGGGGCCTCAGTCTTCCCATCTGGGTGGAATGGGGAGAAAAAAAATCACACTTGCTGTTGTAAGAGCTGTTAACAGAATCTCTGTGGGAGAAAGCTCTGTCTGGGAAAACACTTTGCTAGACTCTCTCTGGATATGAAGTGAAGTGTGGCTCCAGCTAATAGTCTAAGAGCATTCTGGGTTTCAGGAGAGAGTTCTTAAAGAAAGATGTGGGACAAGGAGAGGGTTGTGGAGAAAAGAGAGAGAGAGAGAGAGAGAGAGAGAGAGAGAGAGTCTGAGACCCAACAAGATGACAAGATGGTGGACAACGGGGGTGAGATAAAACCATGGCCGTGGGCGGACAGGGCCGCCATGGTGCTTGAAGATCAGTAGTATCTTATATTCAGCAGCCTCCTCCCTCCGCCATCACCCACCCCTCAGGCTCACTGCCTTGAGTGAATAGTATTTAGGGAGGAATTACAGGAAAGGGGGCTGCATTCCACACCTGGGCTGACAAAGTGCAGAGCCAATGGCCCTCAGGTGAGAGCAAGACCTGGAGCATTCAGCAAAAGCCTGAATCAAAGGGAGAGGGGAGCACCCAGGACCTTGGGGGTGGGGGTTTAAGCTTAAAACCCCAGTATGGTTTGAATGTGAGAGGGAAAGGGGGAGCCCGGAGGGTTGGAGAATTCAAAGTTCTGGGTGACTGACCCTTGGGTTTCATGAAAAGTGATCAGGGGAGGTTAGACACGGTGTAGGACCCATCCCTAGTGGTGAACTTGCCTCAAGCCCCTTCCTGCACTGGCGCAGGGCTGTCTGCAGAACCCTCTGAGACAGACACAGCACAGACACGTGGCCAAACACCAAGATGGCTGAAGGAGGCCATGCAGACTCACCTCACTGATATCCAAAGGCTGGAAGGAAAGACAACCTTCTCAACCCCCTCCCCAGGCCTGGCCTTGGGTAGCTCAGTTGGTTAGAGCATCGTCCTGATTCACAAAGGTTGCAGGTTTCATCCTGGGTCAGGGCACATACAAGAGTCAACTAATGAATGTGTAAATAAGTGGAACAATGATCAATGTTTCCTTCTCTCTCTCTCTCCCTAAAATCAATTAAAAAAAAAAAAAAAGAGCACATATTGTGTTCATTTAACCCCAAAGAAACAAGGGGTTAAATGCAGGCTACAGGCCCCAAGGAGAGAGTCAGCCCTCAGGAGCTGGGAACAGTGTCCTACTGCCTTGAGAATGGGGAAGGGGAGGGACGAGCAGCTTGGGGGAACCGAGACTGAAGGCCAGGGGTCTTCAGCCCCCCCCCCCCGGGACCAGCGGAGGAGAACATTGACCTGCAGTATCTCTTCTTCCTCTCACAAGTCGGAATTCCCTGCGCTCTGCTGCCTCTGCTGCGTCCCCATGGGCCCTACACGGAGGGAGCCCCTTATGCGGGACCTCACCGTTCAGGGGAGCTGTCAGCAGCACGACCCCAGGCCGTCAGTGGGAAAACCACGAGAGTCAGTGTTTTACTCTCTCCGTTGCACAGATGAGGCTCCGAGAGGTCCCGTCACATGTCACATACCCCAGGAGCACGGACTCCGGGAACATGACGGAGGTGGGGCTGCAGAGAGGAGGCTGGGCCTTGGGAGAGTTGCAGGAGCGCAAGGAGCATGCGTTTCGTTTCTGCTGGTGGTTAAGGAAGTTTCGTCAGGTCAGTGTGGGGGTGAGGGGCCACCAGGGTGGACATAGATGCCAAGAGAGATAGGGCCCTCTTCATCAAGACCCTTCTCCAAATGCCACCTCCTCCAGCAAGCCATCCCAGATGCCTTCATCCGAGAGGCCACCCCCATCATCATCTCCCTCCACCCAGCCTCCCAGAAGAACACAGGCCACACTAGCCTTCCCCCTTGAGTGGGAGGCCTGTTCTGCCTGTCTCCCCACTTCGTGCCGACCGACATCTGAGCAGCGGAGGAGGGGCTCCTCTGGGTTTCTCCCGAGGTGCCCAGAGCGGGCTTTGTGCAGGGTAGGTGCTCACTAGCGCTTTGTGAGTCACCCAGAGGGGGCTCAGCTTCCTGAGGGAGGGAGGAGCCCTTGACCTCAGGAGAGGCAGGAGGATCTTCCAGAGGAGTTGGTGGTGGTGGGGGAAGCAGTGGTTTAGTGCTGGGGAGAAGGACTCTGCTCTCCTACGATAGACACGTTTCCCACCACGCATCCTGCTTCCAGGGTGGGCCTGCCCTTGCTACCCTGGCTGGGAGCCCCCACAAGGTATGAAAGGCCCAGTCCCCCCCCCCCCCTGACCAGCCCCAGCCAGGAAAGCACAGGTCAGGGAGAAGAGAGGTCCTGACTGACCAGAGGGTCCATCGCAGGGCCTGGAGTCTCAGGCCAAGAGCCCCTCCCCACACTGGCTGTGAACGGGATGCATCTTCCCCACACGGTCCTCAGGGGTGTCTGTGGGGAAGGGTGACCTTGGGGCAAAGAGGGGCAGATGTTTACCTGCTAGGAGAGGCTTGGCTGAAGGACTCGCTTAGCTACTTACACCACAGCAGGAGAGAGAGGTGCGGTTTGTTCCTACGCTGCTGCCCGAACCTTTCAGAGCACGGTGGGGACTGGACGGGACAGAGGAGGCCGATGGTCTGGGCTCTCAACGCTCTAAGAGGGGCACAACCACTTCTCCTGGCCTAGACCCCTCCTCCCACTAAGCTCCTGCCAGGTGGGCAGCACCTGGACTCCTTCCTGCCCCAGCCCCTCTGTTCAGAGATGAAAGGTAAGGAGAGGGGACAGAGAGACAGGGAGACAGAACAAGGGGCCAGAAGTGGGGTGATGGAGGCTGAGGAGGGGCCAGGGAGAAAGCTCCAGAAGGGCCCTGGGAGTGGGGCAGGCCCCCTGTTGTCCTGGCCCTGAGGGACGGAGCTACGCAGGTGACCCCTGTGCACTGCGCAGACTGTGTCTTAGCATCCCGGAGGCCACCCCAGCCTAAGGCTGCAGTGCATGTGACCTGAGCATGTGCCCTGGGGGGGGGGGGTGGCTGCTTGTCAAGTGAGGGAGACAGGCCCAGGGCAGAACCCCCAACCCTGTCAAGCGCCTTGATTATTTTTTCCTGTCGGCTCTGCCTCCAGGGACTACTTCCCGCCCAGGATGGAAGGCAGGCCACAGCTTGTCTGACCCAGCCTGGCCCTGAGGGAGTCCAGCTCTTGGGGGTCTGGCTAATCTGAGCCACGGGAGGGGGGGTAAGAGCGACTGCTCCCACCCCTACCCTGAGAGCCTAGGAGGCCCCCTCCAGGCCTCCAGTTTCCCACCCGGAGAGCAAGCTCGGGCCTCTAGGATGCAGCCGGATCCCTGCCAGGCTGGTGGGCTGTGGGAGGGAGCAGCAGGCAGGCTACTGCTCTGCGTCGCCCATCCCCCCAGCAGCGTGAGCCAGGCTCCTGCCTCCTCCCGCCTCCCCTCCCTGTGTCCAGGGCCTGCTTGCCTGAGTGAGACAAGAATAATGGACACAGCCAGGGCCTGACCCAAGGGCCCTGGCTCCAGGCCCAGCGCTAGGAACACAGTCCGTAAATATTTGGGGAGTGAATGGTGCCCACCCCTCCGCATACAGCTGTCTCCTTCCTACAGCAAACGGAAGGCTTGCAGGGGATGGAGGAGAGGAGGCCATGACGTCCATCCCTCTGCCTCTGAGCCGGGATCGGCATCAAAGATCCTGGGGTCTAGCCTCCTGGGCCCTCAGCCAGGTCTGGCCACAGACAGGACCACCATTTCTTCATTGCTCAGTGCAACTCTGCTTAGCCGTCTGCCACCTCCTGCACCACTGTCAGCTGCAGCCTGGGGCCCCCAGCCTTGTCTTTTAGGTACAGAATCCTTCCTGGGGAAGTTCTTTCTGCAGTCTAGCTTCTGCCCTTCCAGGACCCCTTTATTTGGTATTGAGATGGAAACAAACCCTGTCCTGCCTTTGGAAAGTTAACAGTGGACCTCGTCCTGCTCTTCTGTGCCCCTTCCCGGAGTGCTGTCCACGGGCTGTCACCCTGTCTGTCACCCTGTCTGTCACCCTGTCTGAAAGGGCTCAGCTCCGGTGGATGCCCCGAAACTCCTTGGGGGGGGGGTGTCTCCTTCTTTGACCCACCAGGAGCCAGGAGGGGGACACACAGCCCTCAGCCATCTCTGATTTTCCAGCCTAGTGCAGCCTCAGATTGAGATGAGACCACAAGGGTGTCTTCGGAAGGACCTCTGAACAGCTCCCACACCAGGAAGCAGGAAATTTGAGGGACCCACCAACCGCCTGGGGCAGGGGAATGGCTAAAGTGCCTCCTGCCCCCACTCCTAGGGTCTCCTTGTGGAGCAGGGAGGCTAGAATTGGGGCTGGGACAAAAGCAGTTGGAAAAAGGCCGCCCTGCTCCATGGGTCAAGTTATTGTAATCCTCTGGGCCTCAGTTTTGACATCTGTAAAGTGGGAATAATAATGGTACCTATTTTATAGGATTTTTTTTTTAAAGATCAGATGAGATGATGTATGTAGGACACTTAGCTTTGAACAGAGGAAAGAGTAAGTACTCAATAAATGTTATGACTAAGACTTTTAAGACTTAAAGGTCAAGTACCCCATTGAAGTCTGGGTACGTTTCTCATGGCCTGGTGGAAGAAAGGCTAAGTGGGAAATAATATACTTTGGGACCAGACAGACCCCTGCTCTTACCTGCTTGGACCCGGTCAGGCCAGTCT
Source organism: Saccopteryx bilineata (assembly GCF_036850765.1). Taxonomy (NCBI): domain Eukaryota; kingdom Metazoa; phylum Chordata; class Mammalia; order Chiroptera; family Emballonuridae; genus Saccopteryx; species Saccopteryx bilineata. The sequence goes on from NC_089491.1 coordinate 378,596,489, forward strand.
GCTCCCACCCACTGTCACCGTCCTCACTGGGCTCTCCTGAGCCCCCAGATCTGTTGCCTGCTCCACCCTGCCCCGCCCCTGTCCTCTCCAGCCTGACCAGGCTGCTGCCCATCCCACTTCCAGGAAGAAGGACATAAACACGGCTCGGACAGATGAAAGCCGCCAACATCCTCTCCGGAAGCACCAGGGTGGTCAGGGCTCCTGTCTGGGTCAGGGAGAGTCTGGGAGTTCCTGGGTCTTAGGTCATGGAGCCCAAGAAGGGGGGAAAACACCCCTTCTGGGAGTTATGGAGAGAGAGGGTAGGGTGGTCTCCCCAAAGTCCATGTCCAGACCCCTGCCATCCCTGCCTCCACGTCTAGCTTGTATGAAGCGATCTCACTGTGGTTTTGATTTGCATTTCTATGATGACAATAATGTTGATTATCTTTTTAAGTGCTTACTGGCCAATTGTATATCTCTTTTGGAGAAACGTCTATTCAAATGCTTTTTAGCCCCCCCTTGCTGGCACCAAGCCACTAGGTTGTCCCTCCCCCTTTCATTTTCCCCACCACTAGCCAGGTCCTTCCTTCAATGGCTTAAACCTTCAATGACTCCCTATGACCGCAGCCAAACTGCCCAAGTTACACTCTGTGAAAAATGTTTCATGCGAGGTTAAGAGAGGTTCCTCTGAAGATGGTTCCATGATCAAACTACGATCAAAGTTTTGGAAAATACTGCATATTCTAACCCAGCCCAGGAGTTTGCCAATGTATATTGGCCCAGAGAAGTCCCAAAATAAACATTCTCCTTTGTAACCCAGCTTTTCCTAAATGAATTTGATGATTCAATCTCACCCCTTGTATTTTCGTTTTCACGGCTTTATTGAGATATAATTCACATATCATACAACTCACTTCCTTACAGTGTACGAGTCGGCGGTTTTTAGTATAGTCAGAGCTAGGCACCCATTACTACAGTCAACTTTGAAATATTTTCATCGCCGCCAAAAGAAACCCTGGACCTTGTAGCGATCCCTTTCCCACCTGGGCTCCCTCGTTTCCCTCTCTCAGCCTCAGGCAACTACGAATCTACTTTCTGTCTATATTTGCCTGTCCTAGACATTTCATGTAAATGGAATCATCCGATGTGCAGCCTTTTGTGAAGGGCTTCTTTCACTCAGCAAAACGTTTCCCTGGTTCACCCAGATCGTAATGTGTATCAGTGCTTCACCCCTTCTCACGGGCAAATAATGCTAGTCCCCCGTGGGAATCAACTACATCTTGTTCATCCATTCATCAGTTGATAGACATCTGGGTTGGTTTTACTTTTGAGCTATTACAAATAATACTGCTCTCAATACAAGTTTCCATGTGGACATATATATTTTTTCATTCTTTTAGGCATACACTTGGGAGTGGAATTTCTGGATCAAAAGGTAGCTCTATGTTTAGCTATTTGAGGAAATTCCAGACTAGTTTTTGAAGAAATTGTATCATTTGACTTTCCCACCAGCAGTGAAAGAACTCAGTTTCTCCCCACCTTCCGTCACCAACACGAATCTGGCTTTTTGGTTCTAGCCATTCTTGTGGATGTGAAGGGGTATCTTGCTGTGGTTTTGATTTGCATTTCCTTAATAATTAGTGATGTCGAGCATTTCTCCCATGCTTATTGTCCATTTGGATGTCTTCTTTGGAGAAATGTCTATTTGGATCCTTTGGCCATGTTTACACTGGGTTGTCTTTGTTATTGATTTGTAAGCGTTCTTTTTTTTTTTTTTTTTTTTTTTTCATTTTTTCTGAAGCTGGAAATGGGGAGAGACAGTCAGACAGACTCCCGCATGCGCCCGACCGGGATCCACCCGGCACGCCCACCAGGGGCGACGCTCTGCCCACCAGGGGGCGATAATCTGCCCATCCTGGGCGTCGCCATGTTGCGACCAGAGCCACTCTAGCGCCTGAGGCAGAGGCCACAGAGCCATCCCCAGCGCCCGGGCCATCTTTGCTCCAATGGAGCCTTGGCTGCGGGAGGGGAAGAGAGAGACAGAGAGGAAAGCGCGGCGGAGGGGTGGAGAAGCAAATGGGCGCTTCTCCTGTGTGCCCTGGCCGGGAATCGAACCCGGGTCCTCGGCACGCTAGGCCGACGCTCTACCGCTGAGCCAACCGGCCAGGGCCTGTAAGCGTTCTTTATATATCTTAGATTCAAATCCCTTTATTAGATATATGATTTATACGTATTTTTATTCTTTTCTATGGGTTATCTTTGAGCTTTTTTTTGTAGTTTTTTTTTTTTAAGGTATCCTTTGTAGCACAAAAGTTTTAAATTTTGATGAAGTTCAATGTCTTTATTCAGGCTGCTATACAAATTATAGCTTATAAACAATAGACATTTATGTCTCACAGTTCTGGAGGCTGGAAGTCCAAGGTCAGGGTGCCAGCATGTTTGGGTGGGAGCCCTCCTCTGGGCCTCAGAGTTCTTACTGTGCCCTAACACGACAAAGGGGTGAGGGAGTTCTGTGGGGCCTCTTTCACAACACCAATCCCTATCACAAGGGCAAAGCCCTCGTGACCCCATAACCTCCCAAATGCTCCATCTCTTTAAGCAATTACTTGGGGATTAGGGTTTCAACATATGAATTTAGGGGTGGGGCACAAACATTCAGACCAGAGCATTCAGTTTATCTATTTTTTTTCTTTTGCTGCTTATGCTTTTAGTGTAATACCTAAGAATCCATTGCCAAATCCAAGACCGCAAAGATTTAGCCTTATGTTTTCTTCTAAGAGTTTTATAAATTTAGCTCTTATATTTAGATCATTTTGAGTTAGTTTTATATAATCTGAGGTAAGAATCCAACTTTTTTTCTTTTGCATGTGGACATTCAGTACTCCCCCCTCACTTCCCCTTGTATGTTTGCAAAACATCCAGTAGCAACTCATGAAACTCAAGTGCCCCGGGAAACACCAACTGGGAAATCTAACTGATAGGATCAGGCCCCAGTATTTCAGGCCCGGGCCAAGGTCTCTCAACATCTCCTCCCAACTTGCCTTTTCCCAATGTATCTGGGCCGGCCTCCTGCTGTCCCTTCGGCTTGCACCGTTCCCACACTCTCCACTCCCACACTCAACACCCATCTTTGCTTGCTGAAATCCAATACCTTCAAAGGAGTAATAGTAGCTCTCTATGTACCAAACATTTTCCTAAGCACTTTGTATTAACTCGGCTAATTCTTATACAAACCCATGTGACATATGTTTTCATTACTCCCATTCTGCAGGTGAGGAAGTCTAAGTGAAACATGGTTAAGTCACTTGCCCAAGGTTACACAGTCAGCAAGTGTGGAGGGAGCGCTGGAACCAAGGCCATCTGACACCAGAGTTCCTGCTACCCTCCCGTCAACTTTTGCTTTTCACCACCATTCTGTTCGCTGCTTCATTGGTACCAAAATATATTTACTGAGCTCTGCCATGTATTTCGCTGAAATAACAAGTTAGCCAAGTGAGTAAAAGAATTAATAGAACTGCATTGCTGGAGCTGGAAGGGACCCAAGCAGCGGCGTGCATTGCAAGATAACGGCCGGCTCTAATGGACCGGGAGCTCCTCCAGGGTCACGAGGTGGTGCAGAGACCATGTCAGGACCAGGTCCTTCCACCGCCCGCCTGGCAGTTTTAACGCCACGCCTACTGCATCTCCATTCAACACACGCTTGTTAAGTAACTTCTCTCTGCCAGGCCCCAATCTGGGCTCTGTCTGAGGCTAACAGAACAGGAACCCTGGAACCCTGCCCTGTCTCTCTCCTCAAGGACAGGGGACTTAGGTGTGGCAGGGTCCTCCTGGACTTCAAGACCCTCCTGGTTGCTCCGCCATGCAGGGCCATCCTCTGGGACCCAGGGACGTCTCCTTTTCCTTGGAGGGAGTGCTGGGAATGGGAGGCGGCCAGCAGCTGGCCAGGGGCACAGGGCGGGCCGGGAGGAAGGGCCCTGGGTAGGGTTCATTTCCTGGCAACCTTGTTTGCCGCGTGCCCTGGCTTCTGGTGGCTGTTTCCGCCCCACCCACAGCCTCCCTGGCTGAGTGGGTCAGCTGGCCTGGACTGGAATTCTCCCACCATCCTTAGTTTCAGCTGTCTCTCAGCTGGGCCCTCTCCTCGTAGCCCAATAGTCCCGGATGCGAATCCTGCTCCACCTACCAGCTGTGTGACCTTGGGCATGTCATTTTGCCAGTGTGGGCCTTTGTTTCCTATTCTGGAAAAGGGGATAATAGACTGACCTCACAGGCTTTTTTTTTTTTTTTTTTTAAAGATTTTGTTTATTGATTTTAGAGAGAGGACAGAGAAAAAGAAAGGAAGGGGGAGGAGCAGGAAGTACTCGTAGTAGTTGCTTCTCATAGGTGCCTTGCTTAACCTGGCAAGCCCGGGGTTTTGAACTGGTGACCTCAGCATTGCAGGTCTATGCTTTATCTACTGTGCCACCACAGGTCGGCCTGACCTCACAGGCTTGTCATGAAGAATAAAGCACATATCTCTGGCTGGATAACTCAGTTTTTAGTTAGACTTAGAGCACTGTCCTGAAGCGCAGTGGTTGCCAGTTTGATCCCTGTTCAGGGAACATACAGGAACAGATCAATGTTCCTGTCTGTCTCTCCCTCTCTCCTTTCCTCTTTCTCTAAAATTAATACAATAAACATTAAAAAAGAAGAAGAAGAAAGAAGCCTGACCAGGCGGTGGCGCAGTGGATAGAGCGTCGGAATGGGATGCGGAAGGACCCAGGTTCGAGACCCAGAGGTCGCCAGCTTGAGTGCAAGCTCATCTGGTTTGAGCAAAAAGCTCACCAGCCTGACCTGTGGTGGCACAGTGGATAAAGCGTCGACCTGGAAATGCTGAGGTCGCCGGTTCGAAACCCTGGGCTTGCCTGGTCAAGGCACATATGAGAGTTGATGCTTTCAGCTCCTCCTCCCCCTTCTCTCTCTCTGCATCTCCTCTCTCTCTCTCTCTCTGTCTCTCCCTCTCCTCTCTAAAAAATGAATAAATAAATAAAAAATATTAAAAAAAAAAAAAAGCTCACCAGCTTGAGCCCAAGGTCGCTGGCTCTAGCAGGGGGTTACTCAGTCTGCTGAAGGCCCACGGTCAAGGCACATATGAGAAAGCAATCAATGAACAACTAAGGTGTTGCAATGAAAAACTGATAATTGATGCTTCTCATCTCTCTCCATTCCTGTCTGTCTGTCCCTATTTATCCCTCTCTCTGACTCTCTCTCTGTCCCTGTAAAAAGAAGAAGAAGAAGAAGAAGAAGAAGAAGAAGAAGAAGAAGAAGAAGAAGAAAGAAAAGAATAAAGGACATAATTTACATAAATAGCCTGGAACAATGAGACTCCCAATATAAATTATTACCCCTTTCCTCAGCCTAGCTCTTCCCATTTTCCTCCTTCGGGAGGCCTTCCAGGATGCCTGCTTTCCCTTGTCTCCCAATTCCTATGTTGGGTCCCAGGCTGAACCCTGGGAGAAGCCTGTGATGAGAGTGATATGATGGGATTCCCTAGGTGTTGATACCCCCACCAGCTCATGGGTGTCCATTTCCTTGACATAGGCCCATGTCCCACAGTAAATGAGACCAAAGGGGACCCTCAGGGAGCCTCATCAGTTTTCAGTGGACCAGATTCAATTTGATACATAGCAGTGACCCCCATTCCAAGCAGAGCACTGTAGTGGGAGCTATTGGGGGGGGGTCTGACTTGCTTTTCCTGGAGAACAAGACTATTGAGGGAGAGATAGCCACTGCTACTCCTACCCGCATTCCAATAAAAAGATAACATTTATCGAGCTAATGCTATGTAGCTGGCACTGTGCAACTTCTCTTTACTCTCAAAATGACTCTATGATCAGGGTACAGTTTTTAACTCAATTTTACAGTAGAAAAACTGAGGCATTGCATGCTAGTCAGTTGATTTTAAAGGAAGGGGAGCTGTCAACGGGCAGGAGGAAGCTGGGGTGCTCCTTGCAGGCAAAGGTTTCAAGAAAAAGGCCAGCTTGGCCTTGGAGGCGCAGTGGATAAAGCATCGACCTGGAATGCTGAGGTCACTGGTTCGAAACCCTGGGCTTGCTGGGTCAAGGCACATGTGGGAGTTGATGCTTCCTGCTCCCCCCCTTCTCTGTCTGTCTGTCTGTCTCTCTCTGTTTCTCTCCTCTCTTGAAAATGAATAAATTAAAAAAAAATCTAAGAAAGAAAAGGAAAAGGCCCGCAGGCGTATGGGGGATGATGTCCCGCCCAGTGGCTGTGTGGGGAGGGTGGGAGTGTGAGGGCTGAAGGTAAGCAGGCAGTCATGGAGGCCCTCAAACCCCGGGCCGAGGCAGCCAGGTTGGGTTTGGAGTGGGGTCAGGTCAGAGGGAAGTAGCAGGGCCTGTTGGGGCCAAGTGACGATTGTCTAAGAGAAGAGAGGGAAGGACACCATGTGCAGCCTGCTGCCTGCTGCCCTTTGTATGACCTCAGTTAACCCTCCCACAGTTCTCAGAGTTGGGCACCATCATCACAGCTTTACAAATAAAGAAAGTGTGGCTCAGAGCTGATAAGAGGTGAGTTAAGGCATCAAGGTGGGGAGACCCCACTGTCTGCGGTGGGGTCAGGGCCCAAGCCATGTTTGCACCCTGGCATCGAGGGTGGTTGTACAGAGAGAGCTATGACGTCTTCTCAGTGCATCTGTGACTGCAGAGAGGAGGGGAGGCCTGGGTGAATGAAGTGGGGCCCAGGAGGTTATAGCCGGGGTCACCAAGGAAACAGGGCAACCATGGTGCTGGAAGGAAGGAAGGAAGGAAGGAAGGAAGGAAGGAAGGAAGGAAGGAAGGAAGAAGGAAGGAAGGAAGGAAGGAAGGAAGGAAGGAAGGAAGGAAGGAAGAAGGGCAGAGCTCATGGGCTCGAGCCGAGGAGCAGGAGCTGAGCAGCCTGTGGGAGCTGGGGCCCCAAGGGGCTATGCGGGCTGAGCCTGCTTGGGCCCACCTGATACCTCGGAGCCAGGCTACGTGTCCTGACCGACATCAAAGCCAAGGGTGGTGCTCCTGGGGAAAGGCCTCTAAAAAATCTCTTCTGCTGATGGGTTTGGGGTGCACCACCTTGCGATCCCTCCTGGGCTCTGGCCTCCTTATCGATCTCCACCCTTGTCCTGGGGCCTCGGGCAGTTACCAGCAAGACCTGTACCTCTACCATAGAGGCCCTAGAAGTCTCCAGCCTCACTGGCTGTCCTTGATGCTGACCTGTCCCTTGCATCTCACAGCCACCAGCTCTTGCCCTCACCCCTCAGCCAAACACAATTCCACGTATATCTCTATAACAGGGCAGCCTTCATTGCTTCGCATTCCTATCCCTGGACCAGTCCCCCTTTGGGTCTCCTTGACTTCCAACCAGAGAAAGCTTCTGACTCCACAAAAGCTGTCAGCTCATTCCAAGATCAGCACGTGGGAGCCCAAGCTCCTGGCCGCAGTGCCTCCCTGAGCGGTTTCCTGTAGCCAGCAGTGCGGTGCTCACTGCCCTGCGGCCCTCGGAGGTGTTGTCGTCACTCTGCCTCGCTGCCCTGCCCATCCTGGGCTGCCCAGGGCGGTTCTGCCACTGAAGGAGTGGCCTGGCATCCCCAATCCCCATCTGATTTCTTCCCTCACAGCCAGGTGGGGAAGTGGACCTCCAGAGGGAAAAGGTCAAAACCCTGGTGGTTTGTGTTGCAAGAAAGTGAAATCTCCTTCACTATGGCACCCATCGTGCTAATAGTTAACTGGGGAGGGCAGTGCCAGGGACCTGTGTGGAGCCCCTGCCTGCCCCACCCATCTCCACTAAATCATTCTTTGTCTCCGCTCTTCCCTCAGCACCTTACCAACAGTTTCACAGCTGCCTGAGTCACTTGTATGTATCCTAGGGCCCTGATCTCTGAGGGTGATACTGTAATACTCGCCCCGCCCCTACTAGGGAGCCCACGTGTTACCACGCCTGCCTGCGTTTCATAGAGACGTTTTGGAGAAGCCTTAAGCTTCGGAGGATGGGCCAACCATGAGTATTTCTGTGACCCAGGCAGGAAAGGAGAGGGGGGACTTCTGCTGCCCTCCTGATCAGGTTCCAGAGGGGCACCCTGCCTTGCTCAACAGAGAGCAAGCAGGGCCGGTGCTTCCCCAGCTGCCTGGTAATCTACTCTTCAGCTCCCACGTGGGTGTCAAAGGCATGGTACCCGGCTCCGGTCCCCTTCTGCTGCTGGTGGCTCAGAGGTGAGGTCTGCAGTGAGGGGCGGGAGGAGGGGTTGTGTGTGCCAGGATGAGGGGTGAGGGCTAGGTGGAAGCTGCAGCCTGTGTTACTCAGGGCCCTGGCCTCTCGGTCCGGAGCGGGCGGGCGGGGAGGAGGAAGTGAGTCAGTGGGCACAACGATTCATGCCTCAGAAATCTGACTTTCCTTTTCAACCCACTGAGCCGAGACATTTGTGTCGACAGGACCCTGTGGTGGGGGAGGGGACGGGAGCCAGAGGCTATTTACAAGACAGAGCTAGCCTGCCACTCACCTCCACTGGATACTCTCTGTTTTAGGGCCAGAATGACTATGTGGCCGACTGAATTTGGTTGGACACAGTGGTTGAAGACCTACTGTGTGTGAGGGACTGTCACAGGTGCTGAAAGTACAGGTGTAATCAAGAATGAGCTTAACTGCTGGGTCCCAGTTCCACTCTTTCTCAACACATCTGTGAGTCTGGTATCCTTATGTCCACTTCACAACGAGGATACTGAGGCTAAGAGAGGCGAAGGGACTGGTCCCAGGTCACAGCCTGGCCAGTCTGTACTCACACAACAGGCCCAGGCTACAGTCAATGCAAGGCCTGAAACATTCAAGAGGGACCACATGCGAGGTGGGGAGGAGTGTGGGTAATACAGGAGCCCAGGGTGAGGGAGGAAAATGAAAACTCATGAAATATTTCAAAGAACAAGTGGATATTTTCCAAGCGAACAAGGGTGTAAAGCAGGGGTCCCCAAACTACGGCCCGCGGGACACATGCGGCCCCCTGAGGCCATTTATCCGGCTCCTACCGCACTTCCGGAAGGGGCACCTCTTTCATTGGTGGTCAGTGACAGGAGCATAGTTCCCACTGAAATACTGGTCAGTTTGTTGATTTAAATTTACTTGTTCTTTATTTTAAATGTTATATTTGTCCCCGTTTTGTTTTTTTACTTTAAAATAAGATATGTGCAATGTGCATAGGGATTTGTTCATAGTTTTTTTTATAGTCCGGCCCTCCAATGGTCTGAGGGACAGTGAACTGGCCCCCTGTGTAAAAAGTTTGGGGACCCCTGGTGTAAAGGGCACTCCAAGCAGAGGGATCAGCATATGCGAAGATCACGTGACATGACTGGCTCCAGCGTGTCGTGGAATCCTGCTGGACACAAGGTGCTGAGACAGAGGCTTCACAGGGTAGTGGGCTATGGAGACAAAGAGGAGATGCTGAGCCCGTTGTGGACACTCAGAATCTGAGGAGCTCGTGGGTGACCAGCCGCTTGGCTGGCGAGAGTTAAACACCAAGGCAGGAGCCTGGAGGAGCTTGGGTGGGGTCAGGAGGAGACAGGAGAATGCTAACACATGGAGGGTGGTCTGAGAGACAGAGGGAGGGATGAGGACCGTGAACAGAAGCCCAGGGTGGGCTGGGGAGTCTCGCAAGGGAGTGGGGTGTGCTGGGAAGGAGGAAGGCCAGGAGAGGGTTCAGAAGAGCTTAATACAGAGGGCAGTCAGGGCCACTACTGCTGTCCTAGAAAGGTCAAGGGCAAAGAGCCAAAGACAGCTATTGGGTTTGCCCATCAGAGAAAACAGGTGCCAGAGATAACTTTCCTGTGAGATGGAGGGGGCTAAAGCCAGGTTGTGGAGCTGGAAGGGGCCATGATAACCCCAAAACAGGAGTCCTTCTCCAGGGAGAGAGACAGGTGACTCCACTCAGAGAATGTGACTTCTAAGCACTGGTGTCCTGGAAGAATAGAAAATAATCAAGATGATTGTGGTAAAGGGTACAGGGGGCACCTGGTGGAGATCCTCACACCTCTTGCACCATGGGCATCTCAGTATTTTTACCTGTAAATTGGGAGTCATCTTTGCCTCATAGGGTTTTGGAATAAAAATACATAAAGGACCTGGCTCACAGTAAGGGTTCAATAAGTATCAGCTCCCTTTTGGCATTCAAATGTGCATATAACATCAGAGACACATCGTCACCTAGGCACAAAGGACTACGTGCACAGACACATGTTCTAATCAAGACACAGGCAAGAACATTCCACTGAGAAGCACACAAGGTCCTCCAGCCCAGGAGAACCTCTAGGGAGTTAGTAGACTGAGGGGAAGATGAAGCCCCCCACCTGCCCAGATTTCCCATCTGAGCACAGAACTCTGCCAGTAAGAAGGCATCTCCCCCAAAATGCCAAAGCCCCTGGGGGCTGATGACTCAGCTCAGCTGGGATGAGCATGTACATGGACCACCATGGCCTCCCAGCCATGAAGGGGCCAACTTGGCATGAGGTAGGAAATGCCGGAGAGCCCACCAGTGTTCTAGCTGCCAGCCAAGGAAGAGCGTGTTTAGCAAGGCCAGGGAATGGACCGCAGTGAGGGGACCGTGAACAAGGTCGGAGGAATCAGAGTGACTGGGGGGGGGGGTGTTGGCTGACAGGGAGTTTGCTGATTTTTGGGGTCCGTATACCAGGCCTGTGTGGGGGGCATTGCCTATTAATTCTATAACCCTTCTGCTCTTTCTCTCCCCCATCCCCGGCATGCGCTGCCACACTTGTGCCTGGAGTGCAAGTCAAATCTGTGACATGGGGCCTTCTCACTCACAATCTCTCCCTCCTCTGCCCCTCACCCTTTGCCCAAATCATTATAGCAGCCCCTTCTTGCTGGCTCTGTCTCTTTAGGCAGTGCCAACTTCATGCTGTAGCCAAAATATTCTTTCTAACATTGCCCATTGCCCCACAAGCACCAGCCCTAAAATACAATGTAAATTTGAGAGCTTTCAGAATGGGATGAAACCCCAGCCTCTGGAACACACTCTGGTTCATCTCTGACACCGCTGGGTGTTCCCAGCTCTGGGCCAGTACTTATAAGGTCGTCGATGAACGTTTGAGGCTGACAGATTCCGAGCTAGGGAAGTTGCCAGGAGGCACCTGCCCCACCCGCCCCAGGCCCAGGCCCGTATCTGGGTCACAGGAGAAAGGAAATCTGATAAACTCATTCAAGCTTCACAGCTCCTCCCTTTCTCCTCAGTTATTTGCATTTTCAGTTCAAGTCACAGATAGAGACCTGAGTCTTAGTTCAATAGTGTTATTTGGCCGGCTTAGTTTAACGAATATTATGAGCCTTGGGAGACAGGATATCGGTAGAGAAATAATGAAAAATTTCCTCCCGCCCTTTCCTTTGACAGATGGGGAAAGTGAGGTTTGGAGGAAGGAGGTAACTTGTCCAAGGTGAGAAGGCAGAAGGCAGCCTGCATTCAACCCCAGCAGCACCACAATCCCACTCCATCACTATCTGTCCACTATCTGCCTGTGAACATCATGTGCACACCCTGAACTTCCTGTGAGAAGTGAGTGAGCAAGTGGTGTGGTCTGGGCTGGAGATGAGGGTGCAGGTGGGTGGCAGGCAGAGGAAGGCTGGTGTGAACATGGCAAACACTGAATAAACAAAGGTGCTTTTATAGAATTCTGACATCATTGTTGCAACTGGGAAAACTTCACCCCAAACAAGGCCTCAACTCTTCTGTTTCTTCTCTCTCGAGTCTCCTCTTGCTGGTCCTTTTCTTCTCCCTTGTCCAGATACTCCTCCTCCAGGAAGCCTCCCTGACCCTACAGCAGACTCCACAGTTGCATGTTGTCATGGTCGTGTGCAGAGGTAGAGGGATCCCATTCAAGATTTGGTTCAATGTCAAGACGGATGACGCCACACACACCAAGAGGGTGTGACAAGTTTTATTTACATAATTGAGGTCTCTGGGGAGCAGGGTCAGCCTCTTAAGCAGGTCTTAGATGGCTGAGAGAGCCAAGAAAGGAGATTGGCCCGGGATTTTTACTGCGGTTAGGGAGTGAGGTCAGGGCGAGCATTTGTGTGGGGAAGAGTTGACGTGATGGAGACAACTGAGGGATGAGATGAGGCTGTGGATGATGTCACCGAAGCCAGAGCACTTTGGATGTTTGGCGTGAGCTCTCCAGCCCAGAGGCCCTTCAGTCTCCGAGTCTCCCTTCACCATCCCCTCTCCCCCAGGTCTGCCTGACACTCCTCCACATTCCTTAGCTTGAGCCCTCCTTCGACCAGGAGCCCCTGCGCCCGCCCGCTCCCACATTCCCTCTGGACCTTCCCCTGGAGTGGAAAAACCATTGCTCATCCCTTTCCTGCTCCCAGCCCTGGGATCGGACATGCTGAGCATTCCTGTTGGGGATGGCCAAAAAGATAACGCTTGGCGTGGAGCCCTTCCGTGGCATCACAGGACTCTCGACGCTATTTCAGGCAGGACTCCTGCCCACACTGCGTGTCCGCCCTGGTCCCTGAGCGCCGGGCCCCGGCTGCCTCCCCTTCTCCTGGAACAGGTGGAGAACCCAGCAGCCAGCCAGAAGGAGAGCAAGCAAGATCACGACTCAACTTCCAGCCCAGTCAGCTTCCTATTCCTTCACCGCCAATCTCTCCAAACTCCTGGGGGCTCTGGGCCCCAGGTGGACCGCGGAGAGAGGCTGAGTGGCTCTGGGCATCACAGCTTGGGAACAAATGCTGTCCTAAGAGCAGACAGGGACTAGTGTTCTCTCCCGAAACCCACAGAGAACACTGTTATCGCAGCTGCTTTTGTTTAGGCATATCTGGCTGTCTGACCAACATCTGCCTGGCGTTTGTCTCTTAAAGACACAGCTATATGGTCAGTGGCTTCCAGTCCTAACTGTCTCCCATGAGCCACGTGATTTTGGACATCCAGGTTCCCTTGGAAATCAGTTGAACATGATAATCCTGACCTTGCAGGGAGGCCAGGAGGATGAAATGAGAGTCTGAGTGTGAAATGATTCATCGGCTTGAGTCCTTCTCAGGCTCTGAATCTAATGTTGTACTCTGAATTCTTTGTTTCTTTCCTTAAAGAGGGCTCCAAATTGTACAAGCTTCAGGCCTCACCAAAACTAGATCTGCCCTGAGCATTATATAAATGTTAATTATTAGCTTACGTGGTCAAGAAACGCTCTGGGGTCAGATAACAGAGGATTAAAATTCAAGCTGTGTGGCCTCCACCAAGTTGCTTAACCTCCCTGAGTCTCAGTTTTCTTATCCTAAAACAGAGATAACACCTCATCAGTTGTTGTGAGGATAATTTAATATTTTTAAAGCACTCAGCATAGTTCTGGCTGCATAAGGACGTACCACACGGTAGATTACTTATTATTATAAACTCCCAGAGATGGGGGGTCTAAACTGAACTTGAAGGGACTGAGCACTAAGGGCTGCACTCCTGGACCAAAAGAAGAAAGCTCCTTTAGCCTAGTGAAAAGAATGATCAGGGGAAATGGGTCTTCGTGCTGCAACAAGGGAAATCTGAGTCAGACCCAAGAAAGTACATAGTGACCTCTTGAGGTTCCCTTTCAGTCGATTCTTTACGAATAACCTTTAGGCCCCGCCCACCTGACTTCAACTGGCACCACCCACTACACACCTGTGGGGGCTGGCATGTCTGCCCAGCTTCCAAACACTCAGTCTGAGCCTTGGTGGGAGAAGGGGGACTTTGGGATTCTGCTGGGCTAGTTCCTGGAGGCAGGGGTATGTGAGAAACGGGTGTAGTCTGGGTCCAGCGCCCTGGCCACGCAGTGCACTCTCCAGAGAAGGGACTCATTTCCACATCGATGGTCTTACAGGGGATACCAGAAAGCGCAGGCAGCCCTTTGGCGGAAACGCTGTCTTATTGTTAATTACTACGGAGGGTTGGTTATTCACTACTGCTAAATGGCTGTCTGGCTTTGCTGAAGGATCATTCCTAGCTGGGATCAGGGTGGGTGGGGGCGGGTGGGCAAAAGAAAAAAAAAAAATCTCGACGAGGACAGCGAAGGGGCTGCGTGCGAGGAAGAACGCCAGCCGCAGAGGCGAGTCGGGCATTCCAGCCAGCAGAGCGCGGAGTTCGGTTCGCCAGAGTTCTCCAACCCGGCCAGAGGTGGCCGCTCCCAGGAACGGCCTTTGCAACAGCAGTAACTGCCGCAGCAAACTGTCGGGACAAATCCCACCCCCGGCCCCGCCCGCTCAATCCATCTCGCTCAAAAGGCGACGCTTCTCCGGAGAAGCAAGGGGCGGGAGGGGAAATCCAAGCCTTTGGGGGCTCTCAACAGGTGTTTGGGGGAAAGGGCGGAGCCGCTCTGGGGAGGATGAGGAGGGAGGGGCGGTGCTGCCCCTTTAAGAGGCGGTGGCGGAGCTGGGACCTTTTCTCTTTCCCCGGAAGGAGAGCGGAGCCGCTGCTGGGCGCGCAAGGTGGGGAGGTGCGGAGCTGGGCGTCGGGAGGCGGGGCGCGCGCGGGGGCACCCTCCCTCCAGTCCTCCTTGAAGTCTACCGGTCTGCCTGCCCAGATCCGCCGCCGAGCTGGGATCGAAGGCTACCGTGCGGCGAAGGGGGCGCGGCCCAGACGAGCTGTGGGGCAGGGTGTCCGGAGCGGGGGCACAGTGACCCGACACAGGGCTGGCGGGGGAACGGACCTGCGGACCTCGGAGGAGAATCTGAGAGCGCAGACATTGAGCGGACGCGAAACCGACCAGGGCTGGGGCCCAGACACGGATCAGCGCTGCAGGGCTCCACGACGCGGCGGGCGGGCGGGTTTTCCAGGGGTGCGAGGAGCAGGTGAACAGGTCCTCACTCCCCGCTCCACGTCCTCACGCGCTCTCGGCCCAGCTCCGGCTCGGGCTCGCAGCCATCAGCCATGAGCCCCAGTCCCCGCCGCGCCACCCGCGCCCTGCGCCGGACGCTCTGCGCGCTCGCCTTGATGATCGCCGCTGGCGGTCGCGTCGCCTTCGCCTTCAACCTGGACACCAGATTCCTGGTAGTGAAGGAGGCCGGGAACCCGGGCAGTCTCTTCGGATACTCGGTCGCCCTCCATCGGCAGACGGAGCTGCAGCAGCGCTACCTGTGAGTGAGGCAGGCGGGGTGGGGTGGGAGAGAGACAGTGTGCGCGCGCGGGGTGCGGACTGGAGGTGAGTCGGAGTGAAGATTAAGGGGGCGGGGACCTGGGCAGCCCTCCTGCTGCCGAGGTTTGGCGGGAAATGGAGGGCTTAGGCGTGGGATTGGGGGGGGGGGCATTAATCATTGGCAAGTGCTGACCCAGCCAGAACCTGTCTAGACGCAGCCCCTCGGCCTTTTAAATTTCTATGGAGAGCGGCATTGATGTCCTGCTTTCCTGAGCCTCTTGCGGTCTGTGAATTGAGTACGTAGTATACTGTATGCCTCTTCTCTCCAAGGATGGGAGCTGGGGAAAACTGCAAGATAAACACCTAAATGCACATGCATTTGAGCCCTCTCTCCCTTTACACCTCGCATTTAGTCTGCTGCCACGCCAGCCGCACCCTCTGCAGAGCCAGACTGGAGGGGTTCTCAACCTCTTGGTGGTTGGAGGGTGAAGTGATGAGTCTGGGAGTTTGGAGCTGTCCAGGGGCTCCCCCTGATCCCTTGAGGGTGGAGGAGTAGAAGAGAGGAAGGGCTGTTCCAAACCCTGCTTGGTCTTCCGCACCCCCACCCACCCATAGTGACACTTCCCACCAGTCATCTTTCCTGCATTCCACAGATTCATGTTGAATCTTCAACCCTGAGTGTGTTTGTTTGGTTTGAAGAGGAAAATGGTGTTTTTCTCTTTCTTCTGTTCTCCTTCCCCAACAGCTGCAAGAAGAAGGGGAAGAGCTAGGCATAGGGGAGAGAGGGGAAGGAGAGTGCATCCCGCTGCCTGTGTACCCCCACCCCCGCCCCCAGCACTCTCACCACACACACTCATGCCCAGAGGGACACGTCCAGGTTTCAGATACTCCTCTGCCATCCACTCACAACTCATGAGGTCAGCAGTTCCGGAAGATAGCTGGGGGAGGGGAGACTGCCCCAGGAGGGAGGGTGGTTAGGACAGGTCAGGCAGGCCCTGTCACTTTGAGCTGGGTGACCTACCAGACATCTGCCCCTACCTGGTGTCTGACCCCGCTGAGCAAGAGGACATGGTCAGAAAAAGGGTGGGTTGAAACCTCTCCCAAGTCTGGCTGGGGCCCGCAGAAACTTGAGGAAGCTTGGAATGCCCAAAGTCCAAACTTGGCTCTGTGCTGCTGGCCCAGCCCCTGCCCGGTCTGCCTACCTGAACTTGACCTCAATTCTATCTAGCTTCTGCAGAGACTAGGGGCACCACACCCTTCCCAGCCCAGCCCCAGCCCCAGCAGCTGCAGTCTGGCCTTGGACAATCCTCCATCTTTTCTGTTTTAATGTTTTGGGGTTTTTTTAATTGATTTTAGAGAGAAAGGGGGAGAGAGAGAGGCAGGGACTTCAATCTGTTCCTGTGTATGCCTTGACCGGGAATTGAACCGGTAACCTCTGCTCTTCCGGACGATACTCTAACCAACCAAGCTATCCAGCCAGGGCAATCCTCCATCTTTTGGAGACTCTAAGTAATCATCAACACAAGTTTCTATATTGGTGCTCTTTCTGCCTCCATCCAGAAAAAGATTTTTCATGCTAAGGCAGCATAGTGTAAAGAAAAGATCAGAAAAGCAAGAGGAAATAAAGGAAAGTTGGAGTCAATAACGGATTCTGCAATACCACCACCTTCCTCTGCTAGGTGACCTTGAGCAAGATACTTTCCTTTTCCCAAAGAGGAGTTGTACCTGGATCCATATGCTCCTTCCTGACTCTGTTGCCCTATAAGAGGCAAGTTGTCATTGTGGAGAGAGAAGAAACCTCAGAGTTCCATTGCCAATTTCCTATCCTGGATCTGTCACTAATGCCTGAGCCCTCATTTCCTCACATGTCAGGGGAAGGGGGACAACACACCTTCTTCATGGGGTGATAGTGGGGCTTTGATGAGAGAATTGTGTAAAACGCTCTGCCTATGCCAGTGTGCCGCCAAGGCCTCTTGTACTGAAGCCAGGACCTGGATGCACCCTCAATGCCCATAAACCTCATCCAAGATGGCTGAGCAGAGTTCTGTTTTTCTTCCTGGGCAGCTAGAGATGGCATTCGGCCTAACAAGAGCCAAGAGATCCTAAAACTAATGAACCTCAGAGAGGCAGGTAGGTCTAGGTAGACTTCTGAGTCACTCTCGTGGGTATCCTCAGTCTTTTCCAGGGGTGGTTCTAGATCTTGGCTCATCTCCTCATCTCACTGAATCCTGCTGCTTGGCCCTTTGGGAGAGCCAACTGGCCAAGCTGGGCTTAGCTACCGCCAGCTGTGTAGCCAGATGTGAACAGCTGCTTGAATGCATAACTGAGGGAAACCAGCAACTGAAGTCGCAGTCTTATATTCCGTTAGCTTCAAAGTCCCTTTGGAAAAGGGGAGGATTCATGGTCCTGGACAAAGTCTTAACCTGGTGTTCATAGGTTTTCCAGAGGTGCAGGGACCTCTGAAAGTATACGTAGAAGCATGTGTGTTTGTGCATCGTTCTTGAGACAGGAGCAGAGGAGAACATAGCTTTCATCATATTCTCAAAGAAGGCCTTATTCCAGAAGTGGTTAAAAACCCAAGTGTAGAGGCTTTTTGTTCCCCATCCCTTTCATCTCTGGGCTGCGGTTCCTTGCCCACAATATCAGAGGCCCACCCCAACCTAGGTCCCAGTTTCTCAGCCTCTCTGGATGTGAGGGGTGAGGAACAGGGCAGAGGACCAAGGTGCCTTGGGCTTCTTGGTGAGATGTATGAGGAGCCCTGGGGAAGCAGAGGGACTCTTCCTCCTGGAGATGGCCCCTGAGGCCCCCACACCAGCACCTGCTTTAATTCCCTCCTGGGAATCCAGGTGTCCTGGTCTGGCCTGACCTTGTGGGCTATAGGAGATATCTCTAGGGCCCTCTCTGCCTTTCGCCCTTGCCTGGCAATGAGAGTTTCTGGGAACCCTGGGGTGGGGGTGTCTGGGACTCTTGGAAAATGAGGTCATACCCGAGGGAGGCAGGAACCAGGATTACCTGACGGGCTCTCTTAAAACATGTTTCCCTGGCAGAGCAGCCACCTGGCAGCTTCCAAAGCTCATGCCAAAGGACATGGGCAGAGCAGCTGCGGCTGCAGGCAGAAGGCCTGCATGCATAGTGTCCTTTTCCTCTGGCTCTCTCCAATCGCCAGTCCAGGCCGAGGAGCTTTAAATTGAGTGGGAAGCAGGGGAAGCCTATTCTTGTAGAAAAAGAAAGGGGCTTGGTCAGAGCTAAACAAAGGATGAAGAGGATGTCTGTTGCAGCAAGAGGAATTGAGGTTAGATGACATGAAGGACGCCCTAAGGGATCAAGTATGGAAAAAATACTAAGGAGCAAGGGAGAGGGAGAAGAAATGAGAAAAACAGCCTTGTTCTTTTTTCTTGGAGGTTTGGGCCAAGGTCTCTTTCTCCTGTCCTCTCTCATTCTATTGCTTCCTCCAGCTTGTTGCTCTGGTTCTAGGGCTGAATCACCAGAGGGGAGAGGGGGCTGGCTGGGCAGCATACAAAGTAGGGGGAGGGCAGAGAGGGCTGCCGTTTCAGCTACCATAGGAGCAGCCTCTGGGGAGATGCCTAATTCGGGCAGAAGGGTTGGCACGGAGCTGGGAGCCAGGCATCTGAGAACTGCCGCAACCCCACCCCCAGGCCCAGAGCTGGGGCAGCCCCCTCCCCAACCAGCTTCCCGACCTGCAGTGGAGGGGAACCCCCAAGAGTAGGGAAGGCATGGGGGTCTCTTGGCCTGAGTGTGGACCCCCTGGCCCTCTGCAGCCTCTTCCCACTGGAGCCACCCCAGCGCCCTCCTGAAGTGAGGAGTCTGGGAAGTGACTCACACGCTTTTTCTGTGAGCATCACCCCACACCAGTGCCCCTCGGGGGGGCCTTCTCTTGGGGGCAGGTCAGCCTGGTGCCCTGACACCCCGGGACCTCATGCCCCAGCCCCTCCCATACTACTACCTTCTACTTGGCTGTTCCATTAGCCTTGATCAGCCCAGGAGTGATGGGGCAGAGGAGAGGAAGTGCTTCTCCAGAACGTGGAGCTCAGGGGCTCCCCAGCATCCAGGAGATGTTTGGCTGAAGCCCATGGAGAAGGTGAAGAGGCAGCTGTTTGCAAGCCCTTAAGAGGTCATTTTACCCATCCCCCGACCTCGCAGAGGGGCTCCCTGCCCACCCACCCCACCCCAGCCTGACTCCAGGAGAGGTTGGTCTCATCTCCTTTCTTCCTTGCTTCAAGAGCTGGGCAAAACCTCTGATCTAGCCTCCTTTCTCTGGCTGCTGCTGGGAGGGTGGGCTTAGTGGTGGTGTAGAAGGGGTAGGCTTTGGATTCTCTGATCTGGACCAGATCCAAACAGCAGGCTGCAGAGTGCTCATTTGCATGTTAATTTGCATTGCATTTACCTATCACTAAGGTCTTTCCCACCGTCTGGGTTCTCTCACACCTGGCTGTGGCTGGAGGCAGCTGGACCTGCCCCTCTCCACACCTACTTCCCCCTTCTACTCGCAGTCCTCTGGCTGTAAACCCATTGGAACCCGGGCTGGGAGCCAGAGGGCCTTAAAGGGCCTCTGAGCAGGCCAAGTTAGAGCTAAAAATATTCCGGGGGGGGTGGTGGTGGTGGTGGAGGTGGGGGCTCCCTGTGGAATCTCTGGGGAGGGAGGGGCTTGGGGCTTGGGATGTGGGCCTGGCATTAGGGCACTGGCCCCGCCCCTCCGCCCATCAGTAGGCCAAGGCTGGTTCAGGGCAAGGGCGGTATAGATGGTTAGGGGATTTATTTCAACTCCAATGCCACTTGTGCCCAGCTCTGCCCGCTCAGTTCCCCAGGAGACGAAGAGGAGGGTCCCTCAGCCCACTGCTTCAGCCATATGGACAGGCGGCAGTGGGCACGGCACCACCTCCACTGTACTGCAACCTGGGCTCCCCTGTCCCCGCCCCCCCCCTCCCCCCCGGGCCTGGACCCACCTCTTTAAGGTCACTGTAGAAAGCCTCCAGCCTCCACTTCCAGCTAACTGTGAGCTCCCACCCTAACTGCCAGGGCCCCGCCCTCCTCAGCGTCTGTCTCCTCGCCTTAGGCATTGGAATTGCTACTAAGTTCCTCTGCTGCCTCTAAAGAACTGGGCTAGCCGGCTCTCCGCCCTCTGCTCCCGGCTCCCTAGTCTGGTGGGACAGAAATGTCTGGCCCTGGAGGAAGACCTGGGCTGTGTCTCAGGAATCAGGATGGCAGTGCTCACGTCAGCCATGGTTTCACAGTCAGAAAGTCCTTTCAAAGGAAGAGCTCGTTTGTCCCCCCAACAACCCTGGAGATTGAGGGGACAGCTGCTGTCCCCGTTTGACAGAGAAAGCGCTCAGCGCTCAGAGAGGGAAAGCAGACTGCCCCGGGAAGCAGAACAGACCTTGCAACCAGGCCCTATGCTCCCAGGAAGAAATGCTCCTTTGCCATGGCTTCCCTCTCTCACCTGCCAGGCTCCCCAGAAGTGGGTGTCCATGGGTGGCCAGGCAGCGACTCACCGGGCGCCCTGCCGAGCCTAGACAGAAGGTGACTAACTGGGCCTGGCTGCGTCCTGGCCCCCGGCCAGTCTTTCTGCCTCTCCAACACTTCCTCAGGCTGAGGGCTGAGCTGAGCTGTAAGGTGCAAGCAGAGGTCCCGCCCCTTCACAGCACCCCCAGGCAGTGCATTCCTGACACCCAGTGGGCAGAGGCGCCCAGGCCCTGGCATGCCCGGGCCCCGCCCTGCCCACTCCCTGCAACCGGCACTCACAGGACCCAGGTAGGAGCCAGAGGTGGGGTACAGCTCGCACCTCCAGGTCTGGCAGGAGGCCCAGAGGTGGCAGAGATGATGAGATGATGCTGGGAGAGCTAAAATGGTAGAGCTGGTTCTCAGACTGGGGTATACACTATTTGGGGTGCATGCTAAATATGTATCTTCCAGACCTCCACCCATGTTCCGTTCCTACGGCCTGTGATGGGCTGAGGAATTTGCTTCTTTAACACACATCCCAGGGATTTCTGATGCTGGTGGTCCACGGACTCTTGAGATATTGTTCCAAGGCTAATCCCTGCCTTTCTGTCCTCTAGCCACCTCTCTGGTATGGGATGGGTTGCCATAAGGATACCCTAGGAATCCTTGTAGGAACTTGTAGTCAAGGTCCCTAAAGATGGGGACAAAGTGATAGTCCTCAGTCAACTCCACTCTTCTGAGAACACTGCCCTCAGGCCACATTATCCAAAATGTCAGGTTCCAACTCCCACCCAACACCCATGTGCCTGTCTTAAGGTGGCAGTAAGGAGTGGCTATCACCTACATCACTTAGGGGTCTACGCCTCCTAGATCTAAGTCCTCAGACAGTTTAGAGTGGAAGGACGCATGTTCCTAACAACTGACCCTACCCCACCCCTCACACGTTCTCCCCTTGGGCCCCTGGAAGGTGGACCCTGAGCCAGTATTTCTCCAGTCTTGCTCTTTTTTTAATTAATTAATTAATTAATTTATTTTTAAGATTTTATTTCTTGATTTTGGAGAGAGGAGAGAGAGAAAGGGAGGTGGAAGGAGGAGCAGGAAGCATCAACTCATAGTTGCTTCTCGTATGTACCTTGACCGGGCAAGCCCAGGGTTTCAAACCGGCGACCTCAGTTTCAGGTTGATGCTTTATCCACTGTGTCACCACAGATCAGGCCAGTCTTGCTCTTTCATTCTGCCTTCACCTCAGACGCCAGAGCATTCCTTCCAAAACCCTTCCAAACCCTCCATGGCTCCCCCAAGCCCTTCCCCTGCCCTCCTCTCCCTCCTATGTTCCTGAGTTCCAGTCTTCTATCAGGCCCTGAAGGTCCCTTAGTCATGCTGCTGGTTCATGCTTCCTGGCCCTTGGCACACTTGCGCCTGGACTGCCCTTCCTCCCCTTCTCCTGGTGAACCCTGGGCACCATCCCCACACAGACGGGTCCCCTCTTCCCTAACCGCCCCTCATGCAGACGCTGGGCTGTCTTGCCCTCTGCTTTCCTCCCCTGAGGCACTGACTGAGGAGGTCTGCTTCCTTGCCTGCCTTCTCCAACATGCGTGCTCCTGCAGGGCAAGGGCCAGGATCCATTTATCTCCCGACCCCAGAGCCTGGCACACAGCTGGGCAGAGCAGATGCTCAGTAAGCACATGTAAAATAAATAGCAAGTTGTTAGAACTGGGCTTTGGGGAGTCTGAGCCCAACCCCTTACCTCTTTGCCCTCAGGCTCCTGGTTGGTGCCCCCCGGGACCTCGCTGTGCCTGATGGCTACACCAACCGTACTGGTGCTGTGTACCTTTGCCCACTCACCGACCGAAAGAATGACTGCGAGAGGATGGACATCACGGAAAAGAGTGAGGGGCCAGGGCTGGGGGCAGGGCTGGGCCAGGAGCCTGGGGGGAGGGGTGGGCAGCAGAGCAGAGAGAGGAGTGACCTGGAGGAGATGGAAGGCTCACCTGGGCAGTTTCTAGTCACTTGTTCAGCTGGGAAGAGGGAGTCCTGGAGGACAGTGGGGCCATCTGGGATGTGTGGAGCTCAGACTGTGAGGGCTGGAGAAGGGGAAGAGGGATGGCTCTACTGTGAGCGGAAGATCCAAGAGGGACCACTTGCCTTCTGGAGACTCCAGGCACTGGGAGAATGGGCTGTCCTGGTTCATGATCCTCCCCCCCACCCCCATGCCCATAGGTGACCCTGGCCATCACATAATTGAAGACATGTGGCTCGGGGTGACGGTAGCCAGCCAAGGCCCTGCAGGCAGAGTCCTGGTAAGTGGGCACTCCAGTTGGCTCTTTCCCTGCCCTACACCCCCCCCCACACACACACACTTCATTCAGCTCATCAGCTCCCAGAACGTGGAGAGAAAAACAGGACAGAGCCGATCCTTGCATGAGCTGGGGTTTTGCAAATATCCAGTTCTGTGGCTATCAGTGTCCCTCAATCCTGCATTTATCGGGGGATGGGGTCTGGCACTCTCCCAAGACCCGGCATGGCCTGGTCCTGCCTGAATCACACTTCCTCCCTGCCCCACCCCTGCCACCCTCTGGGTTGCTCACCCTTCACGGGAGAAGGGCCAGAGAAAAAACCAGACAAGGCCTCGGGCGGCAGTGGCGTGGCCTGATCTCTCTCCTTCCTGGGAGGCTGGCTCCCCGGCAGAGAGGCGGGACCTGCTGACCCCAGCTCGCTTGGATTGGGTTTGAGGGCCACTCCCTGTGGTCAGTTGTCACCTCCAGCTCACATGTCACCTCCCATTCAATGCTGGCCCCTGGGGGGAATCTCAACTTTTGAATCCCAGATAGACAATTTAAAAAAATGGATGTAAAATTTTCATACAGCAAAATGTACAGATTTAAAATTTCAGTGGGTTTTAAAAATTATACACCTATGTAACCAACATCTATTAGAGAAATGGCATATTTACATCGCTCTAGACAGTGTGCCCCTTTCATCAGTTATCGTCCATAGCCGTCCCTGTCACGTTTGAACACTGTTTTTATGTTTGTTGGTTTTTTGGGTTTTTTGTGTGTTTGTTTGTTTTTATTCAGTGAGAGGAGGGGAGGCAGAGACAGACTATCACATATGCCCTGACCGGGGTCTACCTGGCAAGCCCAGTAGGGGGCGATACTCTGCCCATTTGAGGTGTTGCTCTGTTGCTCAGCAACTGAGCTCTTCTTAGCACCTCAGGTGGAGGCCGTGGAGCCATCCTTAATACTCAGGGCCAACTCAGTCCAATTGAGCCATGGCTGCAGGAGGGGAGGAGAAGAGGGGGGGAGGGGTGGAAAAGCAGCTGGGTGCTTCTCCTGTGTGCCCTGAACAGGAATCAAACCTGGGACCTCCACGCACCTGGCTGACACTCTATGCCAACCGGCCAGGGCCTGAACACTGTTATAAGCTCCAGTTTGCAGCAGTTCACTCAAACACCGTTTCTAGGCTGCTATTATGGTGGTGTGAGTCTAGGACCCTTTAAGGTAATTCTAGATCCTGGGTCCTTCAGCCTTGTCTGCTCACCCCTCTGTTCCTTCAACAAGTGTTTAGTGAGCACCTCCTATGTGCCACGCCCTGTGCCCGCACTAGAAACTTAGTGGAGACAGGTCAGCCTCGGCCGGTGGGAGTGAAGCTCGCAGATGGAAGGGACACAGAAAGCAAGCCCACAAGAACTAAGCCTGCTTCTGGACTTTTGCTTGGCCTCTGGCTGTCTTAGTAGCACTCTATTCTGATTGATTTGCCCCATAACTACAATTTACCGGGCACTTCCAGCTACGAGAGAGGCAGCGCAGCCTAGTACTTATCAGCTTAGACTTCAGAGCCAGACAGCCTTGGTTTGAATACTCTGCCTCCCTCTAGATTGAGATCTTAGGCAGACACTTTTTCCCTGTGCCTCAGTTTCCCTATCTGAAGTGGAGAAACTGTCCCTACTCCATAGTGTTGTTAGGAGGCTTAAAAGGGTTAATATGTGAAAAGTTTAGAATTGCCTGGAATATATGTAGTAAGCACTTGATTTTAGATATTATTATTGTTGTTGTTATTAATGGTCCTTTCATTAAGAGATCGGGGTCATTTGGGGACAACAGAGAAGCAAGTTCCTTAATCTGCTTGATATCTGCTCTTTAATGACCCGAGAGCCTGAAGCCACATTCCCTCATCCTTTCCCTTTCTTTTTTTGCCAAGATCTCGTCTCAACTCCAGTACCTTCTGGCCTTCCAAAATATGTTTCCAATCTTCAGAGCAGATTTCTGAAATCTGAAAAGGAGAGGCAGGTCCAGGCCTCACTGTGGGAAGAAAGAAAGGCTAGGAAGCCCCTTTCAACTCCTCCCCTGCACAGCCAGAGGTGCCCAGGGCCAAGGAGACCGCTGGCCCTGGGCCCCTGCTGCAGGCTCAGGCTGTGTGTTGGGGTGGGGTCCCCAGGTCTGTGCCCACCGCTACACCCAGGTGCTATGGTCGGGGTCGGAGGACCAGCGTCGCATGGTGGGCAAGTGCTATGTGCGGGGCAACAACCTAGAGCTGGACCCAACTGATGACTGGCAGACCTACCACAACGAGATGTGCAACAGCAACACTGACTACCTGGAGACAGGCATGTGCCAGCTGGGCACCAGTGGCGGCTTCACCCAGAACACTGTGTACTTTGGGGCGCCTGGTGCTTACAACTGGAAAGGTGAGGAGCACAGGGGAGGGGGTGGAGCAGAGACCACCCACCGGAGTTAGCCCCTGGGACAGCTGGCAGAGACTCCACACCGGAGGGCAGAAGGGACAGGACCCCTTTGCCAATATCAGCAACCACCGTGACCTCTACCATTTCAAAGCATTGACACATATTATCTGAATTAATCTTAAAATACTCTGTGAGATAGGTATTATTATACCCATTTTACAGAAAATTGAGCCTCAAAGAAGTGAAAAGTAAATTGCTCAAGCCAACAGTTAAGTTCTAGAACCTGAATTAGAACGCATGTCCATCTGACTCCAGTTTAAGCATTTAAAAACTGATTTAAACAGTAAAACGTGCTCCTGGTACTCAACGGTACAGTAGGGTTTGATGAAATGAAAGGCGGAAGTGCCCTGCTCCCTTCCCTGCCGTCTCCCACGCACCTCCCGCCGATTTCCCAGTGCACTCTATCTTGTGGTCCTCCCGATTTAGTTTAGAATACATAGGTGCCTTTAAAACACACACAAACAGGACCACACCGAATATGCTGTTCTGCTACTTTCTCTTTTCACTTTTCAATAAACTGTGGGCATTTTTCCTGTCCACACATATCGGGCAACCCTTTGGGGGCTGCAGAATATTTCCTTGTACCAAGACCCATGCTTGTAACTGCCACAGCACACAGGCCTGCCGGCCCACACCCCTCCATCTCTGCCTTTCTCCACCACGCAGGTTGTAGCACAACAGCCCCTCTCCCTTGATTGTTCCCTATTATTACAATATCAATAGGCAGGGAGAGCCAAGAACCTTGTCCTTTTGATCCAGATGGGGTTGTTGTCACAGCTCCAGGCTCACCCGAGGCTGAGGCCTCTGCTTGCCCCTGGGATTCTGGGGGTCCTCTCTCCCTGCCCCCCCTGCCTATAGGACCCTGGCAGAGTGGCAGGTACTCCCCAACATCAACCCTGGGGAGCAGGGCCAGGTGTGCAGCCCCAGTTTGGGGACAGGACCCGGAGGAGATAATACCCTGAAGTGTCTAGAGCAGGGGAAGTGTTACATAGTATCTGGGAGCCTGGATGACCAGATTCCAGCTACTTCTCTACAATTACCACCCCAGCTCCGAGCTTTGCTATTCTCTTCTGCAAAACGGGGTCATCATTTTACCTTACAGAATTGTTAAAATAAAGAGGAAGTGATTTACACATGGCAAAGTGCTCACAAATACAGTGTGTCCATAAAGTCATGGTGCACTTTTGACCGGTCACAGGAAAGCAACAAAAGATGATAGAAATGTGAAATTCTGCACCAAATAAAAGGAAAACCTTCCAGTTTCTGTAGGATGCTGTGGCAGCATGTGCACATGTGCAGATGATGACTTAACATCATGTATACAGCAGAGCAGCCCACGGCCATGCCAGTCTAAATGTGGACGGTACAGAGGAAAGTTCAGTGTGTTCGGTGGCTTGCTAAATTTGAATCTGTGACCAAAGTGCAACGTGAATATCAACATGATTATAACGAAGTGCCACCACATAGGAATAACATTACTCGGTGGGATAAGCAGTTGAAGGAAACTGGCAGTTTGGTGGAGAAACCCCGTTCTGGTAGGCCATCAGTCAGTGATGAGTCTGTAGAGGCTATACGGGATAGCTACCTAAGGAGCCCTAAAAAATCTGTGCATGAGCCCACATCGAACTGCACTGAATAGGTATGAAACTGGGAGAGTTTTCCTTTTATTTGGTGCAGATTTCACATTTCTATCGTCTTTTGTTGCTTTCCTGTGACCGGTCAAAAGTGCACCATGACTTTACGGGCACACTGTATTTAAAAAGGTTATTATTATCCTCCTGGGGGGGGCTGGACATGGTGGAGAAAAGAGGTGCTGACTTATACTCCCTCTCTCCAAATTCTTGTGAAGGAAACAGCTACATGATTCAGCGGAAGGACTGGGATTTATCGGAATATAGTTACAAGGACCCGGAGGACCAAGGAAACTTCTATATTGGTGAGGCCAGTTGTGGTGGCCCACGGGGTGAAAGAGGAGGGAGGGGCTTAGGACCTGGGATGCTGGCCCTCTCACCTTCAGTGCCTGGTGGAAGAGCGAGGCCAGGGTGCAGGTGCAACTAGTGGCATTTAGTTCAACTAGCACTTAGCACCACAAATCAAAGTCCCTACCCTCGTGGGTCTCAGTCCAGTGTGCAGACAGAACTGGGGTTGGCATCCAGAAGCCACTTTCTTGCCCAACTTAGAATAGAGAAATAGAACACAATAGGGGGGGTGGCCTCAGGTGTGGCTCTAGAGTAGAAGGAGACAAAGTTTACTGGGGCCCTGATTGACCACCTTCCCCCCTTCACAGGGTACACGGTACAGGTGGGCAGTGCCATCCTGCACCCCATAGACATCACCATCGTGACAGGTGCCCCACGGCACCAACATGTGGGCGCTGTCTTCTTGCTGAGCCAGGAGGTAGGCGGAGATCTGCGGAGGAAGCAGGTGCTGGAGGGCACACAAGTGGGCGCCTATTTTGGCAGCGCCATTGCCCTGGCAGACCTGAACAATGATGGGTGAGAATCCAGGGGCAACCTCTGGGGCCAGGGAGAATGGTG
This sequence comes from Saccopteryx bilineata, assembly GCF_036850765.1. Classification (NCBI taxonomy): domain Eukaryota; kingdom Metazoa; phylum Chordata; class Mammalia; order Chiroptera; family Emballonuridae; genus Saccopteryx; species Saccopteryx bilineata. Next base: position 378,624,325 of record NC_089491.1, read on the forward strand.
AGGGGGGCAGGCTTGCCAAGGCAGAGAAATGGAGGCTTGCATTTGTGAGCTTGTTTGCATGCTAGTGCAGATTTGCAAATCAATTGTGCCTGCTGATTCTCAAACAGACTTTTCTGGGATTCTGGGTATTTGCATGTCAATTGCATGACACCTGCATCTCCTCATCTATGCCTGTCATTTCTATGACTAGTGGAGGTGGGCTGTTTGGGTGTGATCTATGCCTGTATGGCTCTCCATGTGTTTTCTATTAGATGGGTCATGTTGGCATTTCCCAGGCTTTCCCACAACCTATAGCCAGAGGTGCCATTTGAACAGTCATGTGCCCTGGCACAATTGTGGCTGCTAAACAAGACTTAGGCTGCATTTTGGGGGCTGACCTCACACCCCCATTTCTCCCTCCTTCTTCCCTGTGCAGGTGGCAGGACCTCCTGGTGGGTGCCCCCTATTACTTTGAGCGGAAAGAGGAGGTAGGGGGTGCCATCTATGTCTTCATGAACCAGGCAGGCACCTCCTTCCCTGCCCACCCCTCCCTCTCTCTTCATGGGCCCAGTCGCTCTGCCTTCGGCTTCTCTGTGGCCAGCATTGGTGACATCAACCAGGATGGATTCCAGGGTATGAGCCAGCACTCCCGCTCCAGCACCCCCGCTGACTGGGTGCCAGCTGCATACCAGGCTTGATGGGGCCCGAAGAGGACGGGGCCCAGGCCTGGGGAGCTCACAGTGGCACTAGAGAGGGGCCGTGCGAGGGAGCCACCCTACGCACGGAGCGAACGTGCTGCTGGGCAGCGAAGGCTGGGCTGAGTGTGCACCACGGAGAGGAGCAGAGGGGGTGCCGTATGAGGGTGGGGTACTTGCCCGGTGTGCCCAGATCAAGCAGGTGTGGGTTGTTCACTTCAGAGATGAGGCTAAAGAAGTAGCGTGGGAGTGGGGTGGATGTCTTTGAAAGCCAGGCAGGGAAACTGGGGCTTAAGAGTTGGATAATGGCAGAGAAGTGTCCAGAGAAGGTTTGGGGGCTGGGATATGATATGATTGCTTGGTGCCTTGGTACCTTGTAAGATCATTCCGGAAGGAGGTGTGGGATGAATGCAGGGAGCAAGGCTGGGGTGTTAAAATCAAGAATGTTGAGTATCAGGTGGGGGATGCTAAGAGCTGGGACAAGATGGGACCCCTCTATATAGAGGATGTCACCAGGACTCTGCAGCACTCAGGGACCCATCAGACCTGGGTGGCAGGGAGAGGGACAGACCAAGGGGTTGAACCTGGTTGCCATGGGAGCACCTGGCTTATCTGGAAGTCACTTCTCTGGCATCCTCAATTGCCCAGCATGTAGCTGAAAACCAAAAGGAAGGCAAAGGAGCCTCTAAAGAGTCAGATTAGGACAGAGAGTTCAGTTAACGAAGCCCAAAGCACTTACTGACACAGGAGTCCTCCAGTTTCCACTTAGGACCTACTTATTCTTCCTTTACATACTTTTCTAACAAGCTTGGCATTCTGTTTACTTCGGCCTTATCAGCAAGCTAAGAGCTGAGTACAGTTTAAGAAGCTAAAACATTTTGGGTTTATGTGTGGAAATAATGGTTGGACTTTTATAAGTCTGGATATTTTTAAACAAGTAAAGTTCACTATAGTGCTGTGATTAAAATCCCAGCCCCCCATGTTAGATAGACATGGGCTCCAATATCCTTTTTTCTACTTATTAGCTGTGTGACTTTGGGTTTTCTGAGTCTATTTCTTCATCTATAAAATGGGGACAGTTGTACCTACAGCCAGCACTCTTGTGAGGATTAAATGAGATGGGTGCTTGATAACTACCTGGCAAAGTCACTACCAATGGGGAACACTTGCTTTTGTGACCTTGTTGGTACATGACATTAGAAGAATCAGGTGTCTGGAGGGGAGGTTGATGAGGGAGATGGAAGGCACTGTAATAAGCGAAAATGAACCCCAGCCAGTGGTCAGGAATCCGGAGGGCAGGCCTGCCTGAGACATGAACTTGCTGTGTGACTTTGGGTAAGTCACTTCCCTCTCTTGCACCGACTTTCCCACATATAAAAGGAGGCAGTTGGGTGCCGATGGTCCCAGTTTTAATCCTGAGCCACAGAGCTCTGCTCTCTCTCATGGTCTGAGTACTGCCAGGCAGGGTGAGGTCAAGGCCATGCTGGGCTCTGTGGCTGGAGCACAGGGTTGGGGAGACACGGGGCCCACAGTCCCCAGGGTGCCTCCATGCCGCCTCTCTTCCCCAGACATCGCTGTGGGAGCTCCGTTTGAGGGCTTGGGCACAGTGTACATCTATCACAGCAGCTCCCGGGGTCTCCTGCGACAGCCCCAGCAGGTATGAATGGACAGCGCTGGGGGCCTTCCCTCCTGGGGCTCACCCGCCCTTTCCTTAGTCCTCCTGGGCCCCGCCCCCCAGAGCCCACCCTAGAGCCTGTCTTCAGTGCTTCTCCCTGCCCCCAGGTAATCCACGGAGAGAAGCTAGGACTACCTGGCTTGGCCACCTTTGGCTACTCCCTGAGTGGAAAGATGGACGTGGATGAGAACTTCTATCCAGACCTGCTGGTGGGGAGCCTGTCGGACCGCATCGTGCTGCTGCGGTGAGCCAAGGCGACGGTGAATAGGGGCATCTCTCCTCCAACCCTGTCTACATGGAGCCCCAACTCTGTCCACCTCCATCACCAGGTCCATGCAAGCTTGAGCCCAGCCTGGCCTGGCCTGGGGCAGACACCAGATGCTGATATCTGTGTGTTTTCCATGCAGGGCCAGGCCTGTCATCAACATCCTCCACAGGACACTGGTGGCCAAGCCATCTGTGCTGGACCCCGCGGTCTGCACAGCCACCTCCTGGTAAGGCTCTCAGTCCTTGCTTTGCCCACCCATTCCTCCTTATGTACAGGCAAGCCAGGAGGGGCCCCAGCTCCTAAACCTCCCCCTGGCAACTCCTGATATCCCATCATTAGAAGGTTGATTCTTGGGGTAAGCATTGCCCAGTCTACCTGACCCTATTAAAAAGCAAAATTCCTTGCAGGAGGTAATGGATGAATGTGGGGGGGGGGGCAATAGGGCACCGTGGTTAGGCTCTGGACTGCCTGCTTCAAATTCCAGCTCTGCCCACTGCAGTGGTATGGTGGGCTCTGGGGAGTGAGATCCCAGGGAAGGAGGGACAATGGGGACTTTTAGTTGGATGGATGTGAGGAAGAAGAGAGCCACCTTGAACAAATTATTAATCTTTCTTAGTCTCAGATTCCTTGCCTATGAAACAGTTAATAATAAGTAATTCGCAGGATTGTTGTGATAATTAAATGAGATAATATACAGAAAGCACTTAGCATGGCACCCGGTACATACACCCTAAGTGCTCAAAATATGTTGGTTGCTAAGATGCTGACCTTGGTGGTGATGACCCCCAGGTCTTTGGTGAATGAGGATATGGGATCAGAAGGCAGAGGGAGACAAAGCAGGGGGCGGGGTGGGTGGGAGATCTGGACAGGGGATCCTGCACGAGACTGGCTGGGCCACAACTTCAGGCAACTCCTTCCGCTTTCAGTGCCTCAGTTTCCCCATTGGCCTCTACCCCTGTTTTCTGTGGAGTGGGGAAGGAAGGAGCCAGGGACACTCCAGACCAGCTCTGTGGACTCCCCAGTCTTGCCCCTGCCTTTCCCTCTGAAGGACACTGCTTCCCCTTGCCCAGTAAAGGGAATAACAGCTAGGGCCGTGGATCTGGGTCCCACCACGATCAGGCCCTCTGTACGTCTCCCACCCCCCAACAGTGTGCAGGTGGAGCTGTGCTTTGCTTACAACCAGAGTGCCGGGAACCCCAACTACAGGCAAACTATCAGTGAGTGCCGGGGTGTAGGGTGGGGGGGGCATGCTCGCCTGGTCACCTGCTGACCACCCCGTCCTCCACCTGCAGCCCTGGCCTACACGCTGGAGGCCGACCGAGACCGCCGCCCGCCCCGGCTTCGCTTTGCACAGAGCCAGTCCGCTGTTTTCCACGGCTTCTTCTCCATGCCCAAGATGCGCTGCCAGAAGCTGGAGCTGCTCCTGATGGTGAGGGAGGCACCAGGGGAGGGCCATGGGCTCCATGTCCCTCCAAGAGGTCAAGGGTGAGGGACAGGGTCTCTCCAGAGACAGAGGTCGGGGACGGTGCCCAGGAGGCCATGGTCATTAGGGTGCACAGAGCAGAGCCCCCAGCATGTGGTAGAGAGACAGAAATCCTCGGAGTGGGGATGGGATCAAAGGGGTCTATGAGTCGGAGGCAAGCTCGGACACTCTAGGACATCAGGGCGGAAAGGGACAGCTCAACCTGGGGGTCCCCGGATGAAGAGATCTCTCTGGGCAGGAGGAGCTCCATCTCCTCACTTGTGAATCAAGGTGGTAGGAAGGGAGTCAACTTGGTTATAGGACAAGAGGAGGTTCAGCCTTACTGGGAGGGGGCTTTCAAGGAGGAGGGGGCCTAAGTTCATCCCTGGGGGCCCAGAGTGTGTGAGGATTCAACTCAGTAGGGAGGGCAGTGCAGAGCGGGGCTCAGCTCGCCTTCTTTCCCAGGATAACATCCGCGACAAACTCCGTCCCATTGTCATCTCCATGAACTACTCCTTACCTCTGCATTTGCCGGAGCGCCCCCGGCTGGGGCTGCGGTCTCTGGACGCCTACCCGGTCCTCAACCAGGCACAGGCTCTGGAGAACCACACGGAGGTGGGTGAGCCCGGGCCCGCAGGGTGGGACCAAGAGGGCTGCGGGAGGAGGAGGTTGTGGGTGGTGCGCTCCTCACACCTCTGGCTACCCCCAGGTCCAGTTCCAGAAGGAGTGCGGGCCGGACAACAAGTGCGACAGCAACTTGCAGATGCAGGCAGCCTTCGTGTCGGAGCTGGGGCAGCGGATGAGCAGGTGCACTCCGGGCCGCGCCGATTGGCCAAGGGTGGGGCGGCCTTCATTGGCTAACGGGAACTGAGGGGCGGAGACCTGAGGGGTGGGGCCTCAGAGAGAAGGGAGTCTGAGAGGTTGGACTTGAATTGCGCAGGCAGGATGCGTAAGGCTGACCTTCACTGGCTAAAAAAGGGGCTCTTTTCCACCAGGTGAGACTAGAGGGCGAGCCTGGCTGTCCCTAGAAGGAAGGGGCTTTCTTGACCTAGCAGACACGAGGGGCAGATCCTGGTTGATCGGGGGCGGGTCCAGGGTGGGGCTTTGGGCTCAGTCCGAGGCTCCTCCCTTTTCAGGCTCCAGTATAGTAAAGACATCCGGAAACTATTCCTGAGCATCAATGTGACCAACAGCCCAAGCAGGGAGCGGGCTGGGGAAGACGCCCACGAGGCGCTGCTCACCCTGGCAGTGCCTCCCGCCTTGCTACTGTCTTCAGTGCGCCCTGTGAGTACCCAACCCCGGCACTCCCACGTATTTGTATCCTTATATGCATGTCATATACATGTGTTGTTATTTGTCACGTGTCCTCTTCTGTGGGCTAGGCCTCCTCAGGTGCCTCCAGCATCTCTGTTGCTAGGGGAACCCTGTTCTCAAGCCTCTAGGGCTTCAGATCCTGTGCCACCGGGAAGGGGCGGGACAAGCCCTACTCTGACCACCCAGACTTGATCATCTTCTTTCCTCAGCCTGGAGCCTGCCAGGCCAATGAGACCATCCTTTGCGAGCTGGGGAACCCCTTCAAACGGAACCAGAGGGTAAGCCCTGGCCACACCTTCCCAGACTACTCCTTATTCTTCTCGCTTCTTCCTGCCTGCTTCCTAGCCTTCCTGGAAGCAAGGAGCCAGAGTGGGGAGGAGGAGACAAAGGAAGGGGTGAGGAGAGATCCAGAAACTGAGAAAAATGGAGCCACTAGGGAGCTCTGCACAAAGTGAGAGGAGGTGGAGGTAGAGGTGAGGAAACCAATTTTGCTGAGCATCTACTATGTGCCAGGCATCAAGCCCAACACTTTGCTTGTTTTATATGATATAATCCTCACAGCTTTCTGCGGTGGTAGATGCTGTGTTACAGAAAGGAAACACAGGCCTTAGAAAGTTTTAGTAACTTGCTTCAGATTGTGCAGCTTGAAAGTGGCAGAGATGTCATTGACAAAGAAGAGGAAAGGGGAAACGAAGATGAGATGGGGAAGGCAAAAGAGGGGGGACTGGTGAGGAGGTGGCGACCCCTCACCCAGATAGAGGGAAGAGGGGTCCAGAGAACCAACTCTCTAGCATAGTATTCAGCCCTTCTTCCCCCGCCCCCACCATGGCATCACCCCTGCCTGGCCCCAAACGCCTCTCTCTGCATCCCTGGCCCTCATGGCAGATGGAGTTGCTCATCGCCTTTGAGGTCACTGGGGTGACCCTGAACACAAGGGAACTCCAGTCGCAGCTGCAGCTCTCCACGTAAGTGATCTCGCAAAGCCAGTCTGTGTTGGGGCGAGGTGTCCTGGGGCCTCCCCCTGCCCCAGCCTCAGCTGACACATCTCTTTACCTCCTCCCTCCACTGCTTTCCCAGGTCAAGTCACCAGGACAACCTGTGGCCCATGACCCTGACTCTGCTGGTGGATTACACACTGCAGGCCTCGCTCAGCATGTGGGTACCCCCCCCCCCAGTCTGCTGTTTCTGAGCTAGGGCCTCCCTATCCTCAAGTTGTTTCCCCAGGTTTCCTGACACTTACCTCTTGGCCTGATATCCTTAGGCCTCCACTTCCCTTAATAGCAGCAGTTGTTAACCCTACTTTGCAGATGAGGAAACTAAGGCTCAAAAAAGATAAATAAGTTGCTTGAGGCCACACAGCTATGGCAGGGCTGGAGTTCACCCCGGGTCTGCCTGGTGTCAGAGGTAGTTAAGCAGCCTGGGTACCCACCCCCTCTGCCAGGGCCCACCCGTCTCCTATGACTCCGGCATCTCTCTTCCTGCTAGGGTGAGTCACCGGCTACAAAGCTACTTTGGAGGAACAGTGATGGGCGAGTCCGGCATGAAAACAGTGGAGGATGTGGGAAGCCCTCTCAAGTATGAGTTCCAGGTGAGGGGACGTCTGGAACCCTGGGCTGGAGACTCCTGGCAAGGGGGGTGGGGCCTTTCTTTCTGGGTCTGGGCTCTTAGGTTATAAGAGGTGGGGGTTGGTGAGATCGAGATGGTTTTCTAGAAGACCATGGACTTGATACCCCTTGTGCCCCACAGGTAGGCCCCATGGGAGAAGGGCTGGCAGCCCTGGGGACCCTGGTCCTAGGGCTGGAGTGGCCCTATGAAGTTGCAAATGGCAAGTGGCTGCTGTACCCCACGGAGATCACCATCCGAGGCAACGGGTCCTGGCCCTGCCGACCACCAGGAGACCTTATCAACCCTCTGAACCTCACTCTCTCTGTAAGGACACCACGGGGTCTGTCAGTGGCATCTCATTTGCATTGCATCTCATTTACATTTGCATCTCATTTGCATTTGCACGCTGCAGGTCAGAAAGGCCAGTGCCTTCCTCTCCGGCCCCTCACACCCTTAGGGCGCTGCTTCTCTCCTGCCCTTCCTCCCTCTCCTCACCTCTGCTCTCATTCCTTCCTCCCAGCAAAGCTCCTCTTCCCTTTCCAGGTCCCTGAGGACAGAACACCATCTCCACCATCTCCACAGCGCAGGCGGCGACAGCTGGACCCAGGGGGAGGCCAGGGCCCTCCGCCTGTCACTCTGGCTGCTGCCAAAAAAGCCAAGTCTGAGACCCTGTTGGTGAGTGGCCAGATTTGGAGAGGATTGTGGCCACACACCCAAGGAGCACACAAAGCGAGGGAGATAGGGGCTACTCATAAGGAGACCCCAATCCCATGAAGTGATGTGGCCCCTGCCCTGAGGAGCCGCTGGTCAGCACAGGCAGACTCACCTCCTGCCCTCGGAGGCACCCATGGCCCTTGCCCGGGTAGCGGCCGTTACAGTGGCCAAAGGAAGAGACGCTGACTCTGTTCCCAGGAGTGCCAGCCTATTGGGGTGATGCAGCAACTCAAAGCCTTGGACACTAAGGTTGGGGGGGTGGGGAAGGGCAGGACAAAGGGAGGGGAGGGTACTTCTGTCCAAAGGGAGAGAGGAAGAGGCCTGGGAAGCAAGCTGAGGCCCAGGTGGGTGGAGAGGTAGGAGGAAGCAGCATGAACAGAGGCTCAGGGGGCCGGGGGCTGGGAAGGGAATGGCATGGATTGGGCCCCATTTCCATGAGCAGGACTCAGACTCCATGTCATACGTGTCCCTGGCACCTGTGTTTCCTTGGCCCAAAGAATGTGCCTTGAGTGTGTACGTGTGGGGCTGGGGGTTGTGGGTGAATGAAAGGACGAGGCCAGGCCCCTCTGGGTCAGCCATGGGTAGGACAAGGGCAGGGGAGGAGTCCGAGGGAAGGAGCAGAGCATGAAGAATCTGGAGACCCAGCTCGTCTCATGTCCTGTGTTCCCTGGCGACCTCAGAGTTGTGGCAGCATCCAGACCCACTGCGTCTGGCTCGAGTGCCCCATTCCTGATGCTGCTGTTATCACCAATGTGACGGTGCGGGCTCGAGTGTGGAACAGCACCTTCATTGAGGTCAGTGCCTGGGTCTGGAGGTCCCCACGGCCACCACCTGGGTGGAGAGAACAACAAGGAGGGGGAGTCCAGGATCACAGGAAGGCCTCGTGCGTGTGTGCGTGCGTGTGTGCGTGCGTGCGTGCGTGCGTGTGTGTGTCAGGGACAGCATTGTGTTTTATGAGTGGCAGATTTACATCTATCACTTTGTGCCATTTCAGTGTTAGTTTCTTTGCCTGTGTGTGGACATGACATGTTTGTCTCCAGCCAAAATGACTTTCTCTCATGTGCTCATTGTTCTGTCGTGTGTCCACGATTTTCCCACCTCTGTGCCTTTGACAGGCTGCTCCTTCCCCCTCGAATACCACCAGCTCCCCCTCTTTTATCTCTGCAGCAGACTCCTATTCAGCCTTAAACGCCCCCCCTCCGATGCTCCACCACCAGTGAGGTCTTTTCCAGCCAAAATGACCTCTCCTCCTGGGTTATAAATCTTTTCAGCTTCATGGGCAATACAGTTTCTGATGTAACTACGCAGTTCGGCTGCTGTAGCACAAAGCTGCCCTCGACCACAGTAAATGATCGGGTGTGGCTGCGTGCTCCAAATACTTTATTTACAAAAGCAGGTAGCAGGCCTGATTTAGGCCACAGATCTGGCCTAGACCGTGACCTTCACTGTCTCTGTGGTCCTCAGCCTTCAGCACAGGACCCGATGCACAAATGAATGAATGATGCGCATTTGCGTGGGGGAGAGTACCATGGGGGAGGGGAAGTTTAGGGTCAGGAGGGAGGCTCAGCTGCATCTTTTGACCCACCCCTCTTCCCTCCAGGATTACAGAGACTTTGACCGAGTCAGGGTAGCCAGCTGGGCTACCCTGTTCCTCCGAACCAGCGTCCCCACTATCAATATGGAGAACAAGACCGTGCCGGTGAGTGAGCGTGTTAACTGGACAGGGAATGGGAAAGCAACATCTTTTCAGGGCACTTTTACACACTTTAGCTATGTGGTTCTCAGTCTCAGCAGCACATTGGAACCCTCGGGAGGATTTCTGCTGTCTAGACCACAGCCTGAGCAATGAAATCTGAGTGTGTGGAGTTAATCCATTACTGGTTTGTTTCAGAGCCCCCTCCCCAGCCCCATTATTCTATTTATTTATTTATTTATTTTTTACAGAGACAGAGAGTGAGTCAGAGAGAGGGATAGACAGGGACAGACAGGAACGGAGAGAGATGAGAAGCATCAACCATTAGTTTTTCATTCCACGTTGCAACACCTTAGTTGTTCATTGATTGCTTTCTCATATGTGCCTTGACTGTGGGCCTCCAACAGACTGAGTAACCCCTTGCTGGAGCCAGCGACCTTGGGTTTAAGCTGGTGGGCTTTTTGCTCAAACCAGCTGAGCCCGCGCTCAAGCTGGTAACCTCAGGGTCTCGAACCTGGGTCTTCCGCATCCCAGTTCGACGCTCTATCCACTGCGCCACCGCCTGGTCAGGCCCCAGCCCCATTATTCTAATGTGCAGCCATGGTTGAGAACCTCTGTCTGAGCTTATTTGATTAACACAACACCTCCATGAAGATGTCTCATCTCCAAGGAAACTTGGAAAAAAGTTCCCAAACTTGATTCTGAGTTATATCTGGAAGAATAAATATATGACAGCTTGACCAGGTGGTGGTGCAGTAGATAGAGTATCGACCTGAGAAGCTGAGGACCCAGGTTCAAAACCACAAGATCGCCAGCGTGAACAAAGGCCCATCAGCGTGAGCGCAGGCTCACCAGCTTGAGCGTGGGGTCACCAGCTTGAATGTGGAATCATCCACATGACCTCATGGTCTCTGGCTTGAGCCCAAAGGTCACTGGCTTGAAGCCCAAGGTCACTGGCTTAAGCCCAAGGTTGGTGGCTTGAGCAAGGAGTCACTGGCTGGGCTGAAGCCCCCGGTCAAAGCATATATAAGAAGCAATCAATGAACAACTAAAGTGCTGTAACTATAAGTTGATGCTTCTCATCTCTCTCCCTTCCTGTCTCTGTCTCTCTCTCTTGCTAAAAAAATACATTTGAGTTAGATTAAATATTTAAAGTAGGAAATAAAACCTAATATACCAGAAGAAAATTCAGAAAATGATTTAATGATAATCTTTAATTATGTGGAGAGGGAGTTCTTTTACTAAACCCAGAAGTCACAAGGGAAAAATTTGACAAATTAGACTATATGAAATTTTAAATCTGCTATATATACAGGCAGACCTTGGGGATACTGCAGGCTTAGTTCCAGACCCACCTCAATAAAGCGAATATCACTATAGAGTGAGTCATACCAAGTTTTTGGTTTCCCAATACATATAAAAGTTATGTTTACACTATACCGTAGTCTGTTAAATGTACAATAGCATTATATCTAAAAACACACTGTATATACCTTAATTAAAGAGTATTTCATTGCGCCATGGCCGGTTAGCTTAGTTGGTTAGAGCATCATCCCGAAGCACAGAGGTTGCCAGTTTGATTCCCAGTTAGGACACATATAGGAACAGCTTGAGCTCAGTGTTCCTGTCTCTCTGTCTCTCTCTCCTTGCCTCTCTCTCTCTCTCTAAAAAAAAAAAGAATACTTCAGCCTGACCAGGCAGTGGTGCATGGATAGAGTGTCAGACTAGGATGTGGAGGACCAAGGTTCAAGACTCCGAGATTGCTGGCTTGAGCACGGGCTAATCCAGCTTGAGCACAGGGTATCTGGCTTGAGCGTGAAATCATAACATGATCCCATGGTTGCTGGCTTGAACCCAAAGGTCACTAGCTTGAAGCCCAAAGTCACTGGCTTGAGCCCAAGGTTGCCGGCTTGAACAAGGGGTCACTTGTTCTGCTGCAGCCTCCGGTCAAGGCATATATGAGAAAGCAATCAATGAACAACTAAGGAGCTGCAATGAAGAATTGATGTTTCTCATCTCTCTCCCTTCCTGTCTGTCTGTCCCTATCTGTCTCTCTCTCTGTCTCTGTCACACACACACACACACACAGAATACTTCATTGCTAAAAAATACTATCTTCTGAGCCTGTTGGAAAAATGGTGCCAATAGACTTGCTTGATGCAGGGTTGCCACAAGCTTTTCATTTGTTAAAAAATGCAGTATCTGCAAAGTACAATAACATGAAGCGCAATCAGACGAATTATGCTTGTACAGCGCAAGAGATGGTAAGGGAACTAAAAGGGCAAGTGATATATTGCTTTTTAAAAAGCTTACAGCATATGTAACAAAGTATCGATATATTGATACATAAAGGCCTACGTAAAAATAAACAAGCAGTGCACATATTATAAAATACAAACGTTTAACTCGGTAGTAAAGAGATATAACAGCAACAAGGCTCTTTTATCCTATCACATTGGAAAATATGAGAGAGTAATGCTGTCTGGTGCTGATGAGGTGGAAGGACAAGCTTTTGATTGGAGTATAAATTGATGGGTTCTTTTGGAGATGAATTTGTCAATACCTATTAAAATTTTAAACGCACATTTCCTTTGACCAGCACGTGATAATACGTCTTAAGACACTAATAGGCCAAGCATGTGAACAGAAGTATATGGGGATATTTTAAAGCGTTGTTTATAATGGCATAAAATTAGAAACAATGTAAGGGGTGTCTTTCAGAGGGTTGCTTCAACAAATTATGGTACATGTCTGCAATGACTGCAGTTATCTGAGTAAAGTAGGTTGAGCTTTATTCATTGGCAGGAAAAGCTGATTTTAGGTGAAAAGGAAAGCGGGTTGCAGAAGAGTGTGTGAAGTACACATAGATTCCATTTATGTGGAAGAAAAAGGTATATATTTAATATATGCATTAAAATAGGGAAAGAGAGTCACTAAAATGTTGAAGGTAATTATTTCTCAGGAGTAAAATTACTAGGAACCTTTGGTTTTCTTTATAGCATCTGTATTTTTTTTAAAAAATGATCAAAATAATTTTTAAAGCAATAATCATGTATAGTCAGAAAAAACTTTGTTTATATGTAAAACATTATAATTATATATATATATACACACACATTGTAGAGTAAGAAAAAGAATGATACTATATGCTATGCATTCTTTGTTTTATTTTGTAAATATACATGAAGAGCTTGCTGTGCACCAAGTATTGTTCAAAGCAGTTTAGTCATATTAAATATATTTAATCCTCTCAGCAACCTATTAAGTAGGTATTATTATTCTAACCCCATTTTACAGATGAACAGAGAGGTTAAGTGACTTATCCAAAGTCACACAGCTAGTGAATAGCAAGCTGGGACTTGATCCTAGTAATCTGGCTCCAGAACACATTGCTTTTGGCTACTTGGCTGGTACCCAAGCCTGGATCACAAACCCAGGCTTCAGGCTATCACCCAGGTCTGAGGCTGCTCCTTTGGAGAAACAAGAGGTTGGATGAATCTAATGCTGTCAGGGGGTAGGCAGGGGCTATTCCAGTGTCCGAGTACCCCGTACTGGCAGTAGGTCCAACAGCAGGGGCGGGGACCAAGCTGGGACAGGAAGGCTGAGCATGGGAGTCTAGGGGCAGACGCAGGCTGAGCCCCTTCTCACCCCGTCCAGTTCTCTGTGGACATTGACTCTGAGCTGGAGGAGGAGCTGCCAGCCGAGATCGAGCTGTGGCTGGTGCTCGTGGCTGTGGGTGCCGGGCTGCTGCTGCTGGGCCTCATCATCCTCCTGCTGTGGAAGGTTAGGACCCCAGCCCAGCACCTGGACTCCTGCTCCGGGGCCTCCTGCCAGCAGACCCTCAGCACCTGTCCCTGCATCCCATTCCTCCCCTCCATATCACCCCCATCCTTCTCCCATGTCCTCCCACCTGCTCCCCAGCTTTCAGTCTCACCCCCTGCCTGCTCTCACCTTGTCTACCTGGGTACTTCCACCTGGGTTAATGGGGGGACCTGCAGGCTGGAAAAGGGAATCCAGGAACTCTGGCTTCGGGCCACACCACCCAGCTGGGGCTGGAGCCCAGGCCTCCAGGCTCCCCAGCCCGAAGCCCCAGTCCGCGAGTGCTGCTGGCAGGGACCCCCCAGCTGCCCCTGATGCCCCTCCTCACCCTCCCCTCCGCAGTGCGGCTTCTTCAAGCGAGCCCGCACTCGCGCCCTGTATGAAGCTAAGAGGCAGAAGGCGGAGATGAAGAGCCAGCCGTCAGAGACAGAGAGGCTGACGGAAGACTACTGAGGGGGCAGCCCTGCCCCCACCCCACCTGGGTAACGTGGCCTCTGGGCCCTCTTCGCCAAGCCCGCCGGCTGGCTGGGGCCTCTGGATCTGTCCTCTCTGTTCCTCTTCCTTTATGGGATCTCTCTGTACCTCACTCTGTCCCCAGGATCACCCCTAAGAGCGGGCCACGCCGCTGCCCCTGTGTGCCCTGGGAGAGCTCGAGGTGTCTTCTCTCACCAGTCTCCCCACTGAGCCCCTCGAGCACTTGGGACCCCAAGGGGTAGCCATAAAACCATCCCCCTGCTTCCTGCAGATTGGAAAAGGGTCAAGACCAAGGTCAGGTCCCATCTCTGTAGTTCACAAGGCTAATTTCCAGAATGGTTCTACACCTTCAGTCCCACCTAGAGATGAAGGGGACTAGTAGAGTCCTCCCTCCTGGGAACCCCCACCAGGGTGACAAACTGACCCCTCCCCACGCTGTGGTCAGGATAGGTCACCACCCTTCCCAGCCATCCCATCAGCAACCCTGGTGGCTGCCCCACCTCCATCTGCCTTTCCTCCTCCTCTCGGCTTTCCTCCACTCCTTCCTCTGGGGACCGGGGTGGGGAACACCCTCCCTATCTCGGTGCAGGGAGATGGTGTGTGTTTGGATCAGGGGTCCTGGGTGGGGGAGGAAGGGGCCAGGCACATTTCCCCACCGGCTTGAGAGCCGATGCTGATGTTCTTCCTCTTATTCCCCCAACTCCAGTGTGACTTCTTTAAGCGGACCCGCTATTACCAGATCATGCCCAAGTACCACGCAGTGCGGATCCGGGAGGAGGAACGCTACCCACCTCCAGGGGGCACCCTGCCCACCAAGAAGCACTGGGTGACCAGCTGGCAGACATGGGATCGATACTACTGATGTCCCCCCTGATCCCACCTCTGTGGCCGTGGTGTCCCCCTCTTCTGTTTATCATAAGTTATGCTCTGACTGCCCACAGGGACCACTGCCTTTGGCTGGCAACGTTAGGCTTGGGCACACACACCTCTTCAAGTGCATGCACGTGCTGTCTGGCCATGAGCTTCTCCCTGCAGGAGGGCTGGGGCCGTGGACCTTGCTATGCCAAGCACACTGCAGCCCTGTGCCCTGGACACGTGTGACACATGTGGGTCCCACTGCTTGTGGACTGTGCTTACGCATCACAGGTGGTGCGTGGACATATGTGTCCCAGCCTTTGTCTAGGCCAAAACCAAGCCAAAGGACCTCTGCCAGAGCCAGGAGGAAAGGCCCCCAAAGTGGTGACACCTCCCCCATTCACACTGGACCCATCTTGAGCCATAGTCACCGGATGGACTCTGCTATCAAGATTAAAACTACTGACAGGACAGCCAACCCGACCTCCAGCTGTAGTTCCTGGCACCCATGCCAGAGAACAGGGGTAGGGGGGGGGCTGCCTGAGGCTGTCCCAGGGGGCGTTTGCAGCACCTGGCATGCTCAGATGAGCAGAATGAACTAGAAAGAAGGTCCCTAAGGTGGCTCTCTTTCGTGGACCACTGCAAAGCCTGTTTCTTCGGCCACGCATGCACTAGTGGGGAACGCAGCCTGAAGGAACAAAGATGGACAAACCGCTAGACAGCCTGGATGCACTGCACTGAGACTGCCCTGGGTCGCAGTGGAACTAGACGCACTGCACTGAGACTGCCCTGGGACGCAGTGAACCCCCCACAAAGGGGGCTCTGGTCCTGGGCCCAGGAGATGTTGGAAAGATGCAGAGGAAATTCCACCTCTCACCCACCATTACACTCCTGGCCTCTGAAGGGCCTGGAGAGACCCCCGTGAGATCATAGAGGGAGCGACATTTGAATGTAGGACAGGGAGGGAGCCCTGTCCCTGCCCCATTGGCCAAACCCCACTCTGGCCCCACCGGCGATGGATTGGGAGCCTAGAAGTGGAGTTCTTGGCTGTCCTTGGCTTTCATCACCAGTCGGCTCTGCCTTCTCCCCTATGGGCTGAGTCCTAAGGCCTGTTCTAGAAGTGGAAGCTGGTTCCAGAAACCCTCTCCTGCCCCCTGCCTATTGGCGGGCCCTCCAGCCCCGTCCACGTCCACGGTACTGTAGCAGGGGAGCTCCCTCCCCCTCCTTGTGCCTTCTTTGTATATAGGCTTCTCACATCAACCAATAAAAGGCTCCCAGTTTGTACACAGTGCATCTGCCTCTACCCTGCACCAACCTCATTTATTCTGATGGGTAATGACATATAGCTGACTCCAGGGTGGACAAAGCCTGATGCAGCAGTCTAGAGGTTGGGAAGGTGAAGATCCATGGGGGAGAGATGTGCCCCTGCTCTCAGTGGTGCCCCAGGCTGGTCAGAGGAAACTGAAATGTAGAACATAAGAGTAGGGGAAAGATCTGAGTAGATTGAATGGAATCAAAAAGTGGCTTCTTGGTGGCCAGTGAGCTGGCTCTGGGAAGGGAGGAGGAAGGAGGGTGATCTGCAGGGTCTGGAAGAGGCAGGAAGCTACTTGCTGTACAAATAGGTAGTCCTGGAGAACGGTGGAGGGAGATGGTGCAAGGATGGGGAGCAAGAACCCCCATCTGGTGGCTGAATTCAGATAAGAACCGGTTTTTCGGTCTCAATTTTCCCACCACCATCTGCAGGTATCGTGACGAGTAAATCATTTGAAGGTGAACCAATGACACGAGGCTGGAGGGACTGAAAGGTCATAGTATCCATTCCCCAGCCTCCCGACAGGAGTGCCTGAAACCCTAGTCCCATGGAAACTCCCCCGTGGGGCTTCAGTACGGGGCTGACATAGCCCCCACACAGCACTGGATCAAGCCCTCCACTCCCACGTCTGCGCTAAGGTTGTACCCTCCACAGAGAGGAAAGTAACCAGTTCAGATTTGCAGTTGACTGAGCCTCAATTTCCTCATCTATAAAGTGGAGATACTAATAGCACAATAAAGCTGTCTGGAGAATTAAATGAGGAAATGCATGCAAACAGTGCCTGGCACATAGGTTATTATTACTCATTCAGCTAAGAGTCCCCTGTGAAGCTTCTCACATAGCTACATGTTGGCCATCATCACATTCTGTTATAACTATTCACCTAATTATTTACTTAAGCAGCTATCTCCCAAGCTGAGAAATGACATGATCGAAGGAAAAGGCCGTGTCTTAATCCTGTCTGTATTTCCTGTTCCCAGCACAAAGCCTACCACATATTAGGCACTTGGCAAGCGCAGGCTCAGGACTGAACAATGAAAGAGCAAAAACATCAAAAGGGCGAGTCTGAGGACAAGACATACCACGTTTTACCGCAAGAGGGCGCGCTACGTTCCCATCAGAGAGCTGGGGCTGCTGGGGTCGGGGCGGAGGGTCGGCTCTCGGCCCCCCAGCACAAATCACCTTCTAGGACCTTTCTCCAGGGAAGCCCAGTGCGGAGAAGGTTGCTTTTTCAGGTCAAATAAGCTAGAGAATAATAAGTATTTGAAAACTGCATTCGTCGCATTGATGGTAGGGGCTCCTTCCACCTCAGTTTGCGGATGGATATTTGTGGAGTGGGGGGGAGGGGCGCACGTCTATACGAGGGATTACACGGGCTTGCATCCTGACCCCGATGTTTGCAAACATTCACAGCCACTGTCATCCAGACTGGGAACCTACTGAGGGAGAGGAGATAGGGATCAGGACAGGTGACACAGGACCCTCTGGGAGCACAGGGATTCGTTGAAAGCCACTCGGACAATTTCAGGGAAGGCAAGTAATGGAGATTCGGGAAAGGAGCGGGGAAAGGAAGAAGTGGGAAAGGAGGAGGAATAACAGGCCTCTGAGAGCGAGGGGTTAACCCGGTTGGTCCGGGAGGGGAGCAAGGCAGAGTGAGCGGCCTCTCCCCGCGGTCTCCAGAAAACAACAGGCCGCCCCGAGCCAACCCGGGTTAAGGGGGCGGACCCGGGGGAAGCCACGTGCCGGTGGGGGAGGCTATTGGCTGTCCCAGAGTTGTTTGTGAGCGGCCATTGGCGGCGACGGGGAGCCACCTCCAGCCGATTGGCCAGGTCTTGGAGGACAGCCAGGGCCGGGGAGGGGAAAAGGTGGTGGAACCGCTAGGCCGGGCCGGAGTGGGCCGAACCGGGTTGAACCGAGCGCGAGAGCCACTGGCGCGGGCATCCGAGCCCGAACCCGAGCGCGAGAGCCACTGGCGCGGGCATCCGAGCCCGAACTTCCGCCGCCATGCGCTGGGTCCGCGCGCTGCTGAAGAATGCATCCCTGGCAGGGGCGCCCAAGTACATCGAGCACTTCAGCAAGTTCTCCCCGTCCCCACTGTCCATGAAGCAGTTTCTGGACTTCGGTATGGAGTGCGGGGGGGAGGGTGGGGGAGGCGAAGGTAGGGATTCCGGCCAAGAAGGATGAACGCAGCGGAGAGAGGCCCTGAGTGAAAGGAAGGGTTGCTCGGAGGGGAACAGGCCGGAAAGGGTTAACGGGAAGGAAGGGACCACCGGGCACGAAGGGTTATGGGTATCCCGGCTGAAGAATCTCCAGACTGAACTCTTGTTGGTGGGATGTGAGGGGCACTGATTAGGAGGGGTCCAAGGTGTCTTCCTGGGCTTTGTCAGGGGTCTAGGAGAGTAAGGGGCTCCGAAGTGGTGATATCAGGGCAGGAAGGGTGTATGGTGTGTCCAGGCATAAAGGGTTTGTTGGCTCTGAGAGTGGGAGACAGAGAGGAAATGGGGGGAGGCTGGTGGGAGTAACAGGCGGCATTGGAAGGAGACCCGGGCCAGCTGGGGGAGGGCCTCCCTCAGAAAATGCCCACAGGAGAGAGGTCCTGACCAGGATACCTCCACCCGCTGAGGGAGCTGACCCCAGGCCTTCACAGTGGGCAAGAACACCAATCCCCTGAGGCCTGACTGCCTGTGCTCAGCTGGGCAGGGGCCCAGGGCACCATGACACGGAGGCAGGCGGCTCGTACCCACCTTTGGCTGCCCCTGAGATCTTAGGCCAGGATCACCCCCCATCAGGGTTCTAGGGGCGGCTCTGGAGCAGGAGCAAAGCTGTGCCAGCCGGTGACTGAAATAAACATTGAGAGGGCCCTGTCCATCCACGTGTATTCCCGTGTGCCACCTGGAGATTAGGACGGGGTGCCCAGGGCTCCCAGGAGTTGAGGAGACAGGTCCTGGCTCGGGTTACAGCTGCGTCACTGGTGGGAGAGGACAAGGAGGGGCAGCCAGGATACAGAGCACCTGTTTCCCTGGACGTGGCCGCCTGCCCTCTGCTGGGTTTGAACCGCCTCCATGTAGGAAAGCCTCCTATGCCCACTCCCAGCCCCCAGTAGCTGTTCAGTCCAGACTGGATGGACCCCAGTCACACAAATGTCACAGCTGGAGGGGCTCACAGTAGAATTTGGTCCACATGTAGTGCAGTGGAGGAAACTGAGATCTTTAGGAGGATAGTGACATGTCCTGGGTGACAGCGTTGGGAACAGAACCTGGGCTAGAACCTAGGTCTCCTGACTCTAGCCTGTGGCCTCATTCAATCCTTCGCTCTTTCTTCATCCTGGAGCCAGGCCAAGGACCAAGGTATTTGGTTTACCATCCTTTGGTTCTGTCAGCCTCCCAGGTGGGTGGATGGTAATGCAGGGCGGGCAGCTTTACAGCGGTCATCGAGACTAGCCTGGGTGAAGACGAGCTGGGCTGGAGGTGACGCTGGGAGCCGGAAGCTGCAGTGGTCCATGGACAGCTCCCCTCAGCCAGGGCCCAGCCCTGGGAAGGGATGGACTTCCCAGGCTGCTCCGCCCACCTGGGTCAAGTCCCCAGTGTGTCTGCTAGGAGGGACCGAAAGAGGAGGCAGAGGCAGCTCCAGGAGGGCCTGGGAGGAGTCCTGCCGCTATAGTGAAAGGAAAGCGGGGTTCAGCTGAGGGTGCGGTGGGGACGCAATTCCCCAAAGGGTTAGCGGGGTGGTGGGGACATCGGGACACGGCAGGGCACTGGGACAACTGCCTGCTCTGTGCCCCCAGTCATTTCTCCTCTGACCCCTCAGGAAATGAAGGATTTAAACAACCTGGCCCCTGAGATATCCTCTGGCTTTGATGGTTTGCAGCTGTGTGCACTCACCTCTCTCTCCCTTCCACCAGGGTCCAGTAATGCTTGTGAGAAAACATCATTCACCTTCCTCAGGCAGGAGCTGCCTGTGCGTTTGGCCAACATCATGAAGGAGATCAACCTGCTTCCTGACCGCGTGCTGAGCACACCCTCAGTTCACCTGGTGCAGAGCTGGTGAGACCCTGGGCCAGGTCCCCACCCGCCCCTCCCTCCACATCCCCGGATTCATGGGCTCAGAGATGGAGGTGGAGACAGAGGGAGGCACAGGTCCCGGGAGGCTGAGGCCAGGGAGTCACTCAAAGTCAAGCATAAAGTCAAGCATAAAGTGAGGTCAGAGCAGAGACTCAGGCTCTCAGCCTCATGTCTGTGGGACAGCCCTCTACTCACTGCCCTCCTTTCTCTAGAAACCCTGGATCTGCCTAGAAAATTGTTTTCACAGCCAAAACCCCAAATCAGCTAATGTCAGCATTCATCCCAGCCCTGACTCTAAAAACCCAGTTTCTGGAGGGTGATATTTATCTGAGACAAACTTTGTGGGAAATGGAGAAACAGGAAGAAGCAAATCTTCAAATCATATCATCTGAGCTATAAGTCAGACCTTTTGGATTTTGGAAAACACTCACGTAGACATAGGACCTACCCCCAAAGAGATTCTGAGGGCCAAGACTGAAAGTTGATTGCACAAAGCAGCAAAGCCAGTCCTGGCTGGATAGCTCAGTTGGTTAAAGCGTCATCCTGATACACAAAGGTTATGGGCTCGATCTCTGGTCAGGGCACATATGGAAACAGATCGATATTTCTGATTCTCTCTCTCTCTCCCTTTATTTCTATCTAAAAGCAATAAATAAAATTTAAAAGAACAGGAAAAACAAAGCAGCAATAATACCAGAGGAAAATTCTCAGTAAAGCTCACTCAACAACTCTGTCCAGGGTTAAGTAGCTGGATGACATTAGCCCATACCAGTCACGTGAAGAATAAACAAGTTTGTCATGTAATTGGGCATATAAGCGGCTAGTTTCAGTTGGTATGTAGTGGCACCCGGCTGGAAATCTGTTGCTAGTTCTGGCTGGAGTGGGTGAGATCTGGCTGCGGTTTCCTTTTGGATTCAGGAGCACCATACCTTTGAGCCCAAGGTCAGAGGAGGGGAGCCCTCCATCTCTTGGGGAGAATAAAAGGGGGAGAGTTAAGTGCTATGTAGACAGTGGTAGGAGCAGTGAGCTGCTGAAGAGTTCATTTTATTTAAATTAAGAATAAAAGTATTTAAAAGTAACATTGATGAGGTTCTCCCCCCCCCCCCCCCCCCACTGAGGAAGTGTAACATGTTCACTTGGACGTTTGGGAAACACTGGAAAGTAGGTAGAAGAGAAGGCCGATCACTACCCTCCACCTCATAAGCAAACACTGTTAAGGCTTCGTGAGCTTTTGTTGGCGCTCTTCCAGCATCTTTTCTGTGCCGGGATCTGTATGCCCCTGACTTGTTCTGACTACACGAGTTCTGGGAGCAAAAGTGTTTTGTGCACAAAGCCAGGCACGCAGTCAGTGCGTAGCAAATGTTAGTTTATATCAGAAAGTTGTGGGGAAGTTGAAACGGATATGAAATGCATGGAGGAGGCACTGGGTTGCTGGACAAAGCGCGTCAGTGAGCCTAGGTCTAGAGAAAAGGGCAGGACATTGCAGGCCAAAGGAACTGTGTGTGCAAAGGTGTGGAGCAGGACTGCACCCAGCGAGGGCATCTGGGAACTTACTCTGTGGATGCGATGCTATCAGGGAAAGCTGAGACGGTGCCATGAGGGGACAGAGGTGATTTTCATGTAGCCTGGCCAGGTCACCCCTTGCTGAGCCCTGTGTCTCACAGATCCGAGACCTCAGCGCTAACTGGCATTTCCAACCACAGGCCGGAGTGGAAGCCGTGGGAGGAGACAAGAGAAGTCATCTGTTCTCTCTACCCCTTCTCTGGCACTGGCTGGCTGCTTGACTTGGCTTCCTCTCCAGCTGGTCCTTGACTCCAGGACATGGCTTTGCAGGCCCCTCCCTGGACACTGTGTTCCCGGGAGAGCCAGGGGATTAGGGGGAGGGTGGGTCAGGGAGCTGCTGACTGTCCACGATGTTCCCAGGCCCCACAAAGTCCCTTCCTGAAGAATAGTTATGTGGGGACTTGGCCAGATTTATTCTTCTCTCAATAATGTCAACCAACAGCAGGAGGGAGTGAAGGGTGACAAGAGAGAACACTTCCCAGGAGATGACTCAGCTTAGAGGAAAGCAGGCGAAGGGATTGCTGGGGTGTCTGAATCACTTGAAGTGACAGCCTGCTGAGATTGTTTTCAGCATGGACATCAGCCACAGCAAGAGAGACTGAGGTCTGAGGGAAGGAAGGACTGT
This sequence comes from Saccopteryx bilineata, assembly GCF_036850765.1. Taxonomy (NCBI): domain Eukaryota; kingdom Metazoa; phylum Chordata; class Mammalia; order Chiroptera; family Emballonuridae; genus Saccopteryx; species Saccopteryx bilineata. The sequence continues at coordinate 378,646,439 of NC_089491.1, forward strand.
CCTGTCAGGACAGGGACGTGGTGGCTGCCTTGGGACAGTGCAGACCTCCTTCTCCAGGGGACACCTGCCAGCTTGGGTGATGGAGGCGGTGGAGGTGGGTACAGTTTGCACATGATGAGGGGGATGATCTACCAGGGAGTCTGACAAGAGGGCCATTTCCTCAGAGTCTGATGAATAAGGAACAAAACCTCCTCTTTGAAAAATAGAAAAGTCTTTTGCAAATGCTAGGAGTAGAGCTGGTGCTTAATAGTCAGTATGGGAGGGATAGCTAATGGAGTTTCTACTCAGCTGGGGAGAGGCGCTAGGCAGGAAGCACGGCGAGCAAGTGGAATGAATATTCCTGGTTCTAAATAACCCTGAGAAACTATTTCAGCTGCACAAGCTTGGGGTAGGAGACCTAGTTTGGGAAGTGACTGGAAGGTGGTCAAAAGCCCCTGGCCCCGCATCAGCATGCTTGGCTTTGCAGCTTGGCTTTGCTGCTTGCTGAGCACTTGGTCCTTGGTAAACCATGTGGCCTCTCCAAGCCTTGGTTTCCTCATCTGTAAAATGGGGGTCCAGGCTGTTTCTAAGGGCCAGATGCCACTGCTAGATGTGAAAGTGTGGGGAAGTTTATAAACACAAGTGATGTCCCCAGCTTCTGGGCCACAGCACCTCCTGGCCGAAGACAATGGGATTATGACAGAAGTTCTCTCAGACAGCGCAGTGGTAACAGTGATGACAATGACAAAAGCAAACACACATGGATGGCCTGCTGTGCCTTGGAAACTGTTCTAAATGTGTCCACATAGTAACCATTGAACCTTCACAGCAGCCTGATGCAGCAGGCCTTGTCATTTCCCCCATTTTATAGATGAGCAACCGAGGTTCAGAGAGATTCAGAACCTTGTCTGAGACCATTCCCATCGTCAGCGGGAGAGCTGGGCTCCAGCCTGGGTTCTGTGATCTGGAGGCTGTGTTCCTTTTTTCTTTCTTTGGAGAGAGAAAAACGTAATATTTTGTATTTTATCAAAAGTATCAATACAATCGTTACAGAATAAAAAATTGGGACTATATTGGTCTTTTTTATATTAGGCAGAAAAGGCAGCCTGTCTGTATTAGGATTCTTCAGAGAAACAGAACCAATAGGGTGTGTGATTATTTGTATGTAGTTGGTACATGTGATTACGGAGGCAGCAAATCCACAATCTGCAGGGTGGGCCGGCGGGCTGGAGACCCGGGGAAGAGTTACAGCTGTCATCCGAAGATGCAGTCTGGACTCTGGAAATCTGGGTTCGAGGCTTTGAAGAGTTGATTCCTTCCGAGGCCTCTCTCCTTGGCTCGCACGTGACCCTCTTCTCCCTGTCTTTCCATGGTCTTCCCCCTGTATCTGTGTCTTCATTTCTTCTTCTAAGGATATCGGTCATTTCGGGTTAGGGCCCATCTTAATGACCTCATCTTGACTTAATTAGCTCTTGAAAGACTCTCTGCAAATGCAGTCATGATCTGAGATGTTGGGGTCAGGATTTCAACATATGAAGGGAAGGCAGAGTGCTACGTTCTGGGGCCGTGACCTGAAGTAGAGACCCCACGTCACAAATTCGTGGGAAGTCGGAGTCACATTACAGAATTTTGGTTGATGGCTGGCGTTGCTGGATCCTGGAAGGGGTGACCTTGACTCCTCTCAGGGGACAAAGACAGCCTGAGGGAGGGTGTGGATTTGGTTGGGATGTGCTTCCTGGAAACAGAGGGTTGAGGGAGAGTTGCAGAGTAGAATTCAATGACAGTGGGTCACTCCTGTCACTAAGAGTCTTTGAAAGGGTTGTAGGGAGAAGGGTAGGAGGCCATGTCATATGGTCAGCACCTTTCTAGGAACCTCTCTTGCCTGTCAGCAAGGTGTATGGACCCCAAGCCCCACCCTTCCTACAGGAACAAGTCCTCACCCCGAAAGAGAGTAAGCACCATCACCACCCAGGCTCCCAGCATCCAGAGCCTGCTCTGCCGGGCACGGAGCTGGGGCCGCTGCCAAATCCTCATTGGCTCCCTTCGCCGCTCCTTATGTAATCAGAGTAGAGACTAGTGGACTGCCTGCGTCATCTCCTGTGAGTGCCGCCTGCTGCGAACCCCGTTCCACACATAGGGGCCTGCATGGCTCAGTGGCCTCCTCAGGGCACAGTCAGCATGGAACCCCAGGCTGCTGGCTCAGGGTCCCCACCTGCCACCCTTCCACAGAGTGGTTTCCAGGTGCAGGACACATCTGTCACCTCTCCCCTTCTCACGCGGCCATCATCTTGTCTACACCCTGTCCCCAGCAGCCTTGGACACTAGTGCACGGTGCACACAGACTTACACACACTTCCCCACTCACTCAGCACTTCCTCCTGCTTCCAAACAAGCCTCTGCCACCTCCTCCCCCAATGCACACTCATTCCAACATTCCTGCACATGCACACACACACACACACGTGCCCGCACTGCCTCCTCCTTTCTGGAAGTCCACCCCTGCTACCTCCCCAGCCCAGGGCTCTGGGCTGGCTAGAAAGCCTCAAAAGGCAGCGTTTGGGGGTAGGGTGGGGAGGGAGCTCCTGATCTCAGCCAGGGAGTCCCGGGTGGCCTTGTTTACTGCTGAGGTGGGCAGGCCCAGGCCTTCCCTAGTCCTTGGGTTGACCCCCACTGTCTGTTCCACTTGCCCAGTGAGTAAACCTGAAGTGACACATCCGTCATTGCACCTGCTTTCAGGCCACCCGTGGCCAAGCCCAATTCTCTCTCTGGCCTTCGGAGGGGTGCGCAGCCCAGGAGCCAGCATGGCTCCAGCCCAGGGTCTCTCCCCTTAGGACCAAGATCTGGCTCCTAGGGAGGCTTCAGGCCAGGGCTGGAGTCCCTGGGGAAAATCCTTCCCATCCTCTGCTCTCCCTTCCGAGAACACAGCCAGAACGACCCCCTGCAGGGATGGTCCTGCGAGGGAGGCAGGCAAGGATTCGGAACCCTCTTCACGGTCCAGTAGACGGAGGCCTGAGGCCAGCAGCTCTCCCCACGCCCGCACTGGCGGCCACTGCCCATTGCCGGTGCGTCCTGGTGCCCTTTGCTATACTTCGTTGGCCACATGACCAGGCCCTGTTTCTGCCCTCTAGAGTTCATTAGGCAGCCAGGGGAGGGCGGTGCTAGCAGCCAGAGCACTTACCCCACCCCTGGGTGCTGGGACTCCGCCCCCACCATTCTCCCTGCTCCTGGCCAGGCAGCACCCAGCTGTCAGGGCCTCCTAGCTCCCACCCCTGCCTCTCTGCCCGCCCTCTGGGTCTCAGAGGGGGTGCCAGGGCCCCCACTCTCCAGCTGGCCTGCTCCCCTGCATTGCACACTTGCAGGTTCTCTCCCTCTACGATTCATGTCAGCACGAAGCTTTATCCCGGGCCTGATTGAGGAACGAGGGATTGGGGTCACACGGGCCTGAGAGGAGAACCCTCCCTCTGCAGATTGACTTTCTCGTCTGGAAGACAGGACTCACAGTAGCACCCGCCTTACAGGGTGATGGCAGAGGGTGAAGGGGGGAGCCGGTAAGCACGGAGCAGAGCCCTGACACAGGGCCGTGCCCAGTAAATGCTGCCCGCTGTGACCATCGGCATCGGCATCACTGTGAGGACCAGTGCCGATGGTGAGCAGTTGGCCATGTGGTGTAGGCCTGACACCAGACAGACCTGGGTTTGACTCCCAGCGCACTGCGTGCTCACTGTGTGGCCTGGGGCATCTCACCTGCCCTCCTGGAGCTGGGTTCCTTGTCTGCAGAAAGGGGGACGTACTCCAGATCCTCGAAAGCTGTTGTTCCAGTCTATGTCATTTCGTTATGACAGTGAGGAGATGCTGTAGGCACTTAACTCGTTTATGTCAATTAGCCTATGGTAAAACTGGTTTTGCTATACGTGTTTTGCTTAAAGTCAAGATGTAGATGACAACATTAAGTGAGGACTTACTGTACTGGATGCTCATCAAGGCAGCTGGAGCTGAGTGGCCCCGTGCAGACTCTGAGCACAGGGGGCCACTAACAGATACTACTTTGTAACTGTGAGCTGTTACTGTTCTCCCGGGAGAGAGGTGAGGCCTTAGCAGGACCACCCTGTCTGCTGGGACTACCGGGGTGGTGAGGGGGCGCTGAGGGGAAGGTCACCTCTCCTGCTGTCTGCCCCCCCCCCCCCCGTCAGTGACTGTGCTGAGGGGAAGATCATCTCTCCTGCTGTCTGCCCCCCCCCCGTCAGTGACTGTGCTGAGGGGAAGATCATCTCTCCTGCTGTCTGCCCCCCCCCCCCCCGTCAGTGACTCTGCTGCCTCTCGCTGAGCACAGGGCACACCAGGGCTGGGACAGCCCCGTTCCTGACATTGATGGCTGCCCAGACCATGATGGATTAAAACATGGTGTGATGCAGAGTCTGTCGCCAGTACAGCCAGGAGGAGGGTGTCACATGCTGCCCGGGGACTCAGAGGATGCACTCAGCTGTTAACAGTGTCTGAACCACCATTCATAACAAAAGCAAACATTTAGAGTGCTCACTATATACTAGGCACTGTGCTAATTGTCATATTTAATCCTCACCAAAAAGCAGTGACGGCAGGGAGTATAAAACCCTGCCCTTTCCTAATGAGAAAACTCAGGCCCAGAGAGGTTCCGTGACCTACCCAGAGCCACACAGCTCAAGGGGGTAAAGCCAGGACTGGAACCTGGCAGAGCTGGCTCCAAAACTAGCTCTCTCACCCTCTTTTCTCCTATCTTAGGCAAGAGAGGGAAGGTCCTTTTCTAGAGAGACTGGGAGGCGGGGGGGGGGGGGTGGCAAGTGGTGGCGGGGGGGGGGCGTTTGCGGGGGGGGGGGTGCCTCCCGCTGAGGGCTGCCCTGGGCAGCCTCCCTTTCCTGTCGGCTGGAACTGTCTCTGCCAGAGAGAGGCTCAGCCCTCCGGCCTTCCCCAACAAAACAAGCTGCAAGCTGGCGTGTTCGCAGGGAAACAGTTCAGGTGGGCAGGGGACAGCGGCTCCAGGTTGGTGCCACCTGCTGCCTTTGGGAGACCTGACACCCTTGCAGAAGCGAGCCTCCTGCTGTCCCTGCATTAGGGGCTTCTCAGTGTTTCCTTTGGTTGCTTAGCTCTGTTCTAGGTCCTGGGGAAACTGGCCTTCTGACCGGGCCTACGGATAGAGAGGCACCAGGGGGCGGCCCCTTCCTGTGGGGTCCTTCTCGTGGAGTGAGCTCCAGGCTTGTCGGAGCTGGGCTGCCCACCCCCCCCCCGGGTTCTCCCCACCTACCATTTGATTCAGTCCCCTGGGTGGATTGTACAACCTCTGGTGCCCAGCCCAAACCCGCCCAGCTCCGAGTCGGGGTAGGGTCTGTCATCCTCCTCACTGAGTCCCTGCTTTGGGGGAGCCTTGGGCTGGCCACTCTGCCAGCTGTGCCCATGGCATGCAGCAACCTGTGGGACAGAGAGCAAGATCTGTTTCCATGATGGGGCTCCGGGAGGTAGATTGGCCCCAGCCTTCTCTCACTGCCGGCCCGTGGTCAAGTGTCCCCTGCCCTGTCTGGGCCTTAGTCCCCTAATCCTTAAGACCATGATGGCATGGTCTGCAAGGCCCTTCTAAGACTCCTATTCTGGGATTCCAAAGCAAGGGTACTCCAAGGGGGGCTAGCACATTGGAGGTTTTCTTGCATTACTCACTGTGCTGTGAGGGAGACTCGCCTACACATGGCATGGACCGAGAGGATTTGTGACACAGCTTGTCAGCTGGCACAGCCCTGTCTGGTGCCCGCAGGAGACACGAAACTAGAGCGAGGGCAGCCGAGTCAGGTGGGAAGGGGGCCCGCCCAGAGCCGAGATGATGTCTCTCCATCCTGCTGTCCACAGGTATGTCCAAAGTCTCCTGGATATCATGGAGTTCCTGGACAAGGACCCAGAGGACCATCGCACCCTGAGCCAGTGAGTGAGGGCCCTGGTTGGGGGCAGGAGGGCGAATGTGGGCAAGTGGCATCTGCGGTCCCAGCCCCAGGAGCAGAAGTACCAGCAGGATGGAAGAAATGACCCCTGCCCTCAGCATACCCAGTCTGACCAGGGAGATCTCTCCTGTCCTCAGTGTGCCCCGAGCCTGGTGGGGGACCCAGGGAGCCCCCCAGCTGTCAGGCAGCGGGGTGAGAGAGTCAGGGTGGGCTTCGGGAGCAATGGCATGGGTGTGATGCGACCATCATCGGGTTCGGAAGGGTTTAGTGGAAAGGAGGTCAGAAGTAGAGGACAGGCCCTGGCCGGTTGGCTCAGTGGTAGAGCGTCGGCCTGGCGTGCAGAAGTCCCGGGTTTGATTCCCGGCCAGGGCACACAGGAGAAGCGCCCATCTGCTTCTCCACCCCTCCCCCTCTCCTTCCTCTCTGTCTCTCTCTTCCCCTCCCGCAGCCGAGGCTCCATTGGAGCAAAGATGGCCCGGGCGCTGGGGATAGCTCCTCGGCCTCTGCCCCAGGCGCTAGAGTGGCTCTGGTCACGACAGAGCGACGCCCCGGAGGGGCAGAGCATTGCCCCCTGGTGGGCGTGCCGGGTGGATCCCGGTCGGCGCATGCGGGAATCTGTCTGACTCTCTCTCCCTGTTTCCAGCTTCAGAGAAATATAAAAAAATAAAATAAAAAAAAAAGAAGTAGAGGACTGTCTGAGGGTGTCCCCAGGGCTAGGCCCGGGTGGGGACCAACGTCTGCCCTCCCCCACAGGTTCACTGAGGCCCTGGTCACCATCCGGAACCGCCACAACGACGTGGTGCCCACCATGGCGCAGGGCGTGCTCGAGTACAAGGATGCCTACGGCGACGACCCCGTGGCCAACCAGAACATCCAGTACTTCCTGGACCGCTTCTACCTCAGCCGCATCTCCATCCGCATGCTCATCAACCAGCACAGTGAGCGGGCGGGCCGTCCCGGCCACCGGAAGGCAGCCCTTTAACCGCCAAATTCTGTCACCTCTTTACCAAGTGTTCAGTGTGGTATTCGTGAACCGCTCATGGCGGGCTCAGGGTCAGAGGAGAGAGGGCAGGAGGGTGGGAAGGGGTGCTGCTTCAGGGACAGAGGCGTGAGAAGTGGAGGTGCAGAGTGGGGAGCCCCAGGAAGAGGGGGAGCAGGACAGGCTCTGCGGCCCTGCCACAGCCCCCTCCTTCCCCCCACAGCCCTGATCTTCGATGGCAGCACCAACCCGGCGCACCCCAAACACATCGGCAGCATTGACCCCAGCTGCTGCGTCTCTGAGGTGGTGAAAGGTAAGCTGTCCCCATGATGCCTGGTCCACAGAGGAGCCCCTTGACCCCTCCAAGCTCACCTGGCCAGAGGGTGGCCCATTCCCCAGTGGGGGGTCACGCCCCCACGGGTTTAATGTTGGCGATGCCCAGTGTTGGTGTCAAGAGGACTGCCTGCTGGGTGGGCCACCCTGTTCCCTGAATGACTTCTCTCTTCTCTCAGATGCCTATGACATGGCCAAGCTCCTGTGTGACAAGTATTACATGGCCTCCCCTGACATGGAGATCCAGGAGATCAGCGGTGAGTGAGCAAGGCTGTGTCTGTGTGTGTGTGTGTGTCTGTGTGTGTCTGTGTGTGTGTGTGTGTGTGCGTGTGTGTCTGTCTGAGAGGTGAGGACGTGGGAAAGCAAGGTCAGTGGGGAGTTAGGAAATAAACTGTAATCTGGATGGGGGAAAGCAGAGCTATTATTATATTATTATTTTTTAATTATTTATTTGGCAAATATTTGTTAAGCAGTAAAGGTAACAGGCAAAGTCCCTGTTCTCATGGAGCTTGCTTACATTTTTAGTGCTGGGAGGTTGAGGAATGAGGCCTTTGACCAACAGACAAATACTAAACAAGGTACTTTCCTATCATGAGAAGTGACGGGAAGGCAACACAACGGGACCACGTGACAGTGAAGGGGAAGAGTGGTGGCTCGGGTGGGATATTGGTGTGGCTGCTTTCCCAGAATCCAAAGAACAGTGGCTTAATTATGTGCGGTTCCCCTCTCTCCAGGCCGGAAAAGGGGAAGGGAATGTGGAAGGCAGGGCCCAGGGGCGGGACACATCACTTCCCTAAGTCCCCTGGCTTTCCCAGCTGCAGTGGAGACAGAATTTAGTCTCCAGCTGAGCAGCCACGAGCCAGCTAAAACTCTGGGGGAGGGGTCATCTGTTAATGACAGAAGAAGGGAAGAACGAGTTGAGAGGAGAGTAACGGGTCCTACTGGGGATGGGGTTGTCAAGGACTAGAATGACCAGTGTGCTGGGGCTGGGAGGTCGCAGGGATGATGGACTGGGGAGAGAGGCTGAGTGCCACGGACAGAAGCTGGGGTTTCCAGTGCAGGAGGAGCTTGAAGTGCTGGTGATGACAGGATCTGACAACTTACATTCTCAAGCTGTTTAGAGGTTGCAGGAGGCAGGAGAGGACACCGGAAGGCCAACTAGGAGGTCACAGCAGGACTCCAGGCAAGGGGAGGGGGAGGCATCAGAGGTGAAGAGAAGGGGGTGGATTAGATAAATATCTTGGAGGGGCTTGTTGACAGGCCAGGGGGCATGGGGAGAGGAGGATCAGGGACCTGATTGCCTCTGTACCCCGGCAACCTGCTCCTCAGTCACGCCCTGCCTGTGTGCCAGAAACCAGGGGTGTCCGTGTCCTGTGCAAGTCCCCCTGCCCCTATCCCAGTGTTCTCGTAAGGCCTAGTTCAAGTCCAGCTCTGAAAAGCCTTTCCAGACCTCCCAGAGAAGACAGGCACCCGCCTGTCCCAGGTGTACCTCTGCATTACACTTTTTGAATTATTTGGGGACCTGACCTGTGGTGGCGCAGTGGATAAAGTGCTGACCTGGAACGCTGAGGTTACTGGTTCGAAACCCTGGGCTTACCTGGTCAAAGCACACATGGGAGTTGATGCTTCCTGTTTCTCCCCCCTCTTTTCTCTCCTCTCTCTCTCTAAAGTGAATAAATAAAAATCTTAAAAAAAAAAAAAAAAAGAATTACCTGGGGACCGAGACGAAGGGCTGAGAAGGGCCGGTTTACTGTAGTATCCCCAGGGTTCAGCTCAGGGCTTGCACGCGGTTCTAGGAACAACACTTAAGTGAAAGTCAAGTGTGTCTCTGTCAAGACTTGAGTTCCTAAGAGGGTAGGGCTGAATTTTATCTCTATGTCCCCACTGCGCAGCACAGGGCCTGAAATCCCTTTATTCATCAACCTATTGCACATTGATTGAGCTCCTGCTACTACAAAGCTCTGTGCCAGGTACCAGGGAAAACACTTAGTTTTTAACACCAAGAAACTCCAGGCTGGAGTGATTCTTGGAAAGCAGGGGGCTGGTGTCAGAATCTCCTGGGAAGTACCCCTGCCACCTCCCTGCCCTCAGGGTGAAGAATCTCTCCAGGGGATTCTGGTGTCCAGGTGCTAGGAGGCTGGAGATGTATAGACAGGTACTATTTGAATGTATATATCATGAATAGATGGATAGATAAAACAGTGAATGAAGAGGAGGATAGATACATACTCTCTGAATAAATATAATAGGTAGATGGGTAAGGATAGCTGTTTGAATAGATTGACAGACCACTGGATGGTTGAATGGGTGGGTAGATAGAGGAGTTAATGGCATTTGAATGGACACGGTGGGTGGATGCATGCATGCATGGATGGACAGATGGACATTGTATAATGGATGGATATTATATGGGTAGATGGTTGAGTGGACACCAAATCAATGGGTAGATGGATGAATAAAGGCTGGATGAATGAACAAGCAGATGGACACATAAGGATGGTGGTTGAGTGCAGGGTGCTAGATGCTGGGTGAATGAAGGCTGATTAGTGACCTCTTGACAATTTCCTGATCATTCGTCTTGACGTCCCTGGCAGGATCCAACTCGGAACTGCCAATTCACATGGTTTATGTTCCCTCCCACCTGTACCACATGCTGTTTGAACTCTTCAAGGTGAGGAGGCTGGGGGGTGGTACTTTGTGGGGGGTGAGGGTTGGTTAGTGGCCGGCTTCTCTCACTCCCCTCTGACCTCTTTCCCTCCGCAGAATGCCATGCGAGCGACTGTGGAGAGCCATGAATCCAGCCTCACTCTCCCGCCTATCAAGGTCATGGTGGCCTTGGGTGAGGAAGATCTGTCCATCAAAGTATGTGACACTTGACTTTGGGGGCCAGAGCGCAATGGGGGGGTAGGGGGCTTCCCTCCTACCAGGAGATGGGCTCTGGAAGACCCTGGGGGTAAGGAAACCCAGGAGAAGATCAAGGGAGTCAAGGGTGGGGTGTATAGAAAACGGGTCTGGAGAACCCCTGACGTGTGTCGTCTCCCCTAGATGAGTGACCGAGGAGGGGGCGTCCCCTTGAGGAAGATCGAACAGCTCTTCAGCTACATGTACTCCACAGCTCCCACCCCCCAGCCCGGCACCGGGGGGACCCCGCTGGTGAGATGGCTTCATCCCAGCTCCCCGCCAGCCTCCTAAAGGATGCCTGCCTGTCTCTTCATCTCTTCTTCAAACGGTCGCTCTGCCCTCTCTCTGGCTTCCTTATCTCCCATGGTCTCTCCATCCCGTGTGGCTGTGTGTGATGTCAGTCACCTGTCCCCAGGCTGGGCCTCCTTACTCCTCCCATCTCTGTCCAGCCTGCCCCTCCCTGCCTATCTGTGGGTGTCTGTCTGTCACCTTTCCTCAGTTCTCCCTCTCTCCCTGACTTCCCCAAAGTTACTACCTCTTTGTTCAACTCATTAGTACCTCCCTGTCCATTCCCAGTGGAGTAGGCAGAGCTGGGTTTGGGAAATTGAGACTCAGAGGAGCCCCGTGACCTGCCCAGACCCCCTGGCTACCAGGGCCTAGCTCCTCTCCTTGCCCTGTGAGTTCCCCCCACCCCCACTGTGCCTCCTCAGCTTTCCCCCCACCCCCAGACCGACCTCCCTCGTCCTACAGCTCCGGTCACCTGGGAGCCTTCCCTTTCTTATGTCTGTTCCCATCCCAGTTCTGGGAATCGCCTTGCGTAATTACCCCCAGCTAGCACTACTCATTCAGCCTATTGGTCGCTGTAGCGCCACCCCCCTCGTCACACTCCCTTTCTGTCCCCTGGCAGGCTGGCTTCGGATACGGGCTCCCCATTTCCCGCCTCTATGCCAAGTACTTCCAGGGGGACCTGCAGCTCTTCTCCATGGAGGGCTTTGGGACCGATGCTGTCATCTATCTCAAGGTGAGGGCCCCTTCCTGCAGAGCCCGGTGGGCTTTGCTGACAGGTCAGGCGGGATCAGCCTGCTGTTAGATTTCTTTCCCATCCCCTCCAGTTCTTTCCCAATTCCAGACTGAGAATCATAGCAAAGCTGCCATTCCCTAACCCCAAGAGGCTCCCAGCGTGCACGCAATTTCAGGGAGTCCATGGTCTATGACTCTGACCTCTGTTCTGGGGAACCTGGGCTTGTTAGACCCAGAAGGAAGTGGAGGGGACCATAGAGAATGTCATTCAGCTCAGGAGGAGGTGGAGGCCCAGAGTCGGTGACCTTCTTTAAGAACACCCAGTCCTGCTTTCTCGCTCTCTCCGTGACCGAGTGGGCGGCCTCCTCGAGGGCAGGAGCGAGACGCAGAGGGACAGACCCTTTCTGTGGAGGGTCCTCCTGGGCCAGGTGACCCTGAGTGGGCAGCCTCCTCGAGGGCAGGAGCGAGACGCAGAGGGACAGACCCTTTCTGTGGAGGGTCCTCCTGGGCCAGGTGACCCTGAGTGGGCGGCCTCCTAGAGGGCAGGAGCGAGACGCAGAGGGACAGACCCTTTCTGTGGAGGGTCCTCCTGGGCCAGGTGACCCTGAGTGGGCGGCCTCCTCGAGGGCAGGAGCGAGACGCAGAGGGACAGACCCTTTCTGTGGAGGGTCCTCCTGGGCCAGGTGACCCTGAGTGGGCGGCCTCCTCGAGGGCAGGAGCGAGACGCAGAGGGACAGACCCTTTCTGTGGAGGGTCCTCCTGGGCCAGGGTTGGCTGTCAGCCAGTGCCTGGCACTTGGCTGGGCTGACATACGGGCTACAGTCAGCAGCCACCACAGCGCACCGTGGGGTCAGGGTGGTCTGCTGAGGAGTGGGCAGAGCCCAGGGCAGTGGGAGAGCTGAGCCTGCTGCTCCCCAGGCCCTGTCCACGGACTCGGTGGAGCGCCTACCCGTCTACAACAAGTCAGCCTGGCGCCACTACCAAACCATCCAGGAGGCTGGCGACTGGTGTGTCCCCAGCACGGAGCCCAAGAACACGTCCACATACCGTGTCAGCTAGGGGCCACCCCATGCTTCTGCACCTGAGAGGATGGACTGCTTGCTGTCTCTGGACCTGGCCACCATGGTTACCTTCCCCACTCCACCCCCCACCTGGGGAGTCTCCCTGATGACCAGCTCCTTCCTGTCTCTATGGAAATTGCTGTGGTGACCCTTCTGTGGTGGCCCCAAGTGCCAATCTCTGTCTCTGTGGAGACTCTTAGGTGGTCTCTCCAATGTCCAATCTCTGTGGGCAAGCCCTGAGGATTGGGGGTTGTCTCCACCCTGCTGGGGTGTCCCAGAGGCATGTTTCCATGGCAGTCCTCTCTGAGCCCAGAGCTGCCACATTTCTGCCAGGGGTCCTGGGTCCCCCGCACTGCCCTCCACTGCCTGGCCTCCCAGACGGACACTCCTGCTTGCCCAGTTCCCTTAGTTTGTCCAGGCACCCCAACCCTGGCCCTATGTCAGTGTTAGGAAAGGGCTCGGTGCCCCCCCCAGATCTGGGTGGTAGGTGGGGAAAGGGGTTGTACTCTTGGGCCCCTGGGTGGGGACCTGGTCTGGCAGCTTGTCCCTCTACTGTGAGCTTCGGGTCAAGGTTAGGAGGGTGGGGATTCTCACCAGGGCCTCACCCCTCGATTCACTGCTAAAGTGGAGAAACCTGGGAGGACCCCCTGATGTACGTGCCCAGCCCTGCAGGTGGCCCCAGCAGTGTTCCCCCACATGTCCAAACATGCGCACCCCCCCACCCCCAGCTCACATCCACACCGTCCGCCTGAGCTCCCGACCTTGATTCCCACGGTGCCCAGACTCGGGCGTGCCTGGGGTGGCCTTCTCCCTAGAATGCTCTGTGTACATAGCCCCCAGCCTTCCCCTTAGCACACGAGGTTAAAGTGGTGTGCTCCTCCCAGTGGCTGTGATGGTGACGATGACATTCATAGTAAAGAGGAGATCCAATGAGAATTTGGCCTGGATGCTTTCCTGGGGTAGGAGGTGGGGGAATCCACACGTACAAACAAGACAAACCCGTGCAGACTGCAGTCCTGTGACCAGCATATGACGCGCTCGGGACACCCAGGCAGCTCAGGGCAGGACTCTGTGTGTACCACGAGTAGAGCAGCAGGCACAGCTGTCCATTCAGAACCCCTGACAGCACAGCCCCCAGGACAGTCACCCCACCACACGGGGCGGGGCACGGCACAGCCCCCTGACCCGGGCCCCTGTCCCCACCAGGACAAACAAAGATCACTGGCACATCGTAAATGTTTATTGAAATAAATTGAGTACTGCCTCCCCCCTTCACATGCAGGTGGGCACCCATATAGCTCCCCAAACTTTCAAGGGCCTGGGTGCCTTCCAACCTCCCCGCCAGCCCCTCCATGGGCCCAGGTGGTGCCGGTGGCCCCATCTCAGTTTCCCTCTGAAACCCCTCTCCCAGCATAGACAGCAAAGAAGAGGAAAGGGCTGGGTCCCAGGGACAGAGGTGGCCCCTAGGCCACAGGCCCTGGCTGAAATGAGTCGGCATGCAATGCGTCCTGTCCACCGCTCGAGACAGATGGGAGGGGGGGGCCTAGTCAGAGGCCCCAGGGCCCCATTGGTACTCTGGCCAGTGCTCCAGAGCTGGGCTAGCTGCTGGCCAGCACCATACCTGATGCTCCCTCCCTGCAAGGACAGGTGCCACCCTGGGCTGCTGGGATATACTCCACCCTCCCCCCCTCCTTGTAATCAGAGCTTGCACTGTCTTCCAGTTCTGGAGCTCACTGAGGCCCCACTGGAGACCCTGGCAGATGGGAGGGCTGACCAACCCTTCCAATCCAGCAGCTTCCAGAGGACCTAGATTGCCTCTGCCTGGCTAGGGTGAGGGGTCACCAGTTCAGTCCCATGTAGACCTTGGTAGGGGGTGCCCTTTGTCTCAACCAGCTCCTAAGTTTCTTCTGTCCCCGGGGAGGGTTCAAGCGCCCTCTGAGGGCAACAGTAGGAGAAGTAGGCCTGCCTTAGAGAGCAAGCCAAAGCACACAGCTGGCTGGGCCCCGGAGGGACAGATGTACAGAGAGGTTGTCTCACCACTGGGCCCACAGGACAGGAAAGGGGAAAAGAAGTAGGGGTTCAGTCTCCCTTCTCCGGAAGTCCTGCAAAGACCGTGTGGGATAACCATGCTGCTTCCTCTGTTCTGTTGAGGCAGACTGGGAGTCTATCCTGAGTGCAGCTTGCTGCAGTGCCCACCAGCCTCCCTGGGAACAGAGCAGAGCTGTCCCCCCACACAGCCACCCTGGAGAGCTAGAGAGCAACAACTCTATTCCCCTATTCCTGCCAAGATGCTCAGCCACCCACCTGAGCCCCAGGACCCTGGCCCCATGTCAGGGCCTCTGGGATGTAGGCAGGCAGACATGCTCGCTCACTGCCAGCCCAGCACTGCTGTGGCCTGAGAACAGAGGGTCAGACTAGCCCAGGTGCCTCTGGGCTCCCAGACTAGCTTCAGCCCTGGCCTCTCTGCCCTCTTCCCATAACCTGCCACCTCCCCCAGGAACTCTGTGCCAAACGAGTCCTTGAAATCGCTTTATCACCGGGCCCTCTCCCTAGGGTCTCCCTTTCTGGGGGGTCTTGGTCCAGACAGAGTGACAAGGTGAGAGAGGGTGTGTACCCCCTGAGAGCGTGGGGCCAGGCCAGCCCAAGCTTGGCGCCCAGGCCCTGCTTCCCTGGGGAGGCCTGCGCCACGGCTGCGCTGCTGGCTGCCGTGCCGTACCCGGGTGCTGCCTGGGTGCCACGCCCGCCCGCTCTGCCTAGCTCTTCTTGGCCTCCTGCTCCCGGCGCCGGAGCTTCTCGCGCTGCCGCGCAGCCTTCTCCTGGGCCTTGCGCTCCTTCTCGGCCGCAGCCGCCAGCTCCTTCACCTTCCGCTTCACCAGCGCTCGGTCATGCGAGCTGCTGAGCCCCAGGCTCTGGGGGAGGGATGCGAGGGTGAGGGAAAGCGCCCCGGAGCCGCCCGGGTTCTTGGTACCCCAGCTGTGCCCTCTCTGGAGCCCCGCCCCATCCTCTCTGAAGTGTAGCCTCTATCTCCCAGACTCCCGCTGGAACAGAACCCTCAGGGCAAGACCAGGGAATGGGAGTAGCTGGGAAAGATGAGAGTGGAGAGCACCAGGCCCTTTGCCACCCCCACCATCCTCCCACTTCCCATGATCCTTGGCTCCCATTCCGCCACTCAGGATTTCAGCCTGGGTATGACCCTGCCCAACCCCCCACCCCCACCCCGGGGGGAAATAGGGAGCAACTTGCCCAATGTCACACAGCTGGTCAGATGGTGAGGCCCCTCCCCACCCCAGAGACATCCTGGGGGACTCTCCTCTCCACCCCTTCCCCAAGCCACTCAGCAGAGGTGGAAACAGGCCAGAAACCTCCCAGTACAGAGATCATGGGCCCCTCCCGATCTTCCCTCCCTACCACCTGTCTCCAAGACGGGGAATCAGACAAGGTGATCAGAGGTCGGGGCAGGCCTGCTTCCCACGATACCAAGAGATTCATCAGAGTTAAGAGTCAAATGATAGGAAGTCCTAGAGGTCAAGGTCTGGAGCCTGAAGTTCAAACTGAAGAATTGGGCTTGCGTTTCAAGTCAGACTAAAGACCCATGCTAGAGTACAGAGATTAGGCCAAGGAACTTGCCTAGAGGTCAGAGGTTAGGGGCGTGCCAGGATGAAGGATCCCAACCCTTGAAGGTGGCCTCAGGCCCTGGCTGGGTCTGGCCCATTTACTGGGACCCACCTTCAGTTTGCTTCCATCCAGCTGCAGCAGCTGCGGCCCGTCCACCTGCCGCGCGGCAAACTCAGCGGCATACTGCTCCAGGTTGAGGCTGTGCAGCCACTGGCCCACCTGCTGACTGGTCCAGTGGTGGATAGTGGGGAGAGGTTCGTCCAGGAACTGTGGTGGGGACCAAGGAGAGTGAGGGGGGTGGGGAGATGTGGCCTGTGGCCTGCACACCTGGCAAGGTCAGAGGCCAGGCCTTGCTCACCTCATCCGAAGACTGGGACAGCGTGTGGTAGGGGTAGGAACACTTGGCCTCCTGCCGGGGACCACTCGGGATTTTGGGGCTGCTGCTAGGGGGCGTGGAGTCATCACTCAGGGTGGATTCCTAGACAGGAACAAGTGCGTGCTGCTGAGGAGAAAGCTTGCCCCAGCCCAAGGGAGTCCTCCCCCGCCACCCCCACCTGGACAGAGGTGGAGTCCTGGATTAGTCCAGGAGTTGCTCAGTGTACCCAGTGCATGAGCCAGCCGGGTAGGCACATATGACATAGTGACTCATGTGAGACATCAGGACCTGAGGCCTTTGGGAGGACATGGGACTAGAACTGAGCCAGGCACAATAGTTAGCAGGAATGATGGTGGTCTTAGAATAAATGTTGATTCCTACAGGCAGTCAGCCAGGATTCTCCTAGGCTGCATCAATCAGGTGGTGTCTCTACTTTCTGCTTCCCCATCCTGGCCTCTGGTGCCCTAGCTGATAAGTGCTGATTAGAGGTCCTTGTCCTCACCAGACTGTGAACTCTATGAGGACCTGGGCAGTGTCTCTTCACTGTGGTACCCCCAGGGCCCAGCACAAGGGAAGGAAGAAAGGGAAGGCATGCTGGGAAGGAGGAAAGAAGGAAGTCTCAGGTGAGAAGGGACCCCTTCTTCCCTGACTTCCTAGCTTTCCAATCTTCTCCTCTGCCCCAGCCGCACATAAGAAACAGAACCACAGCCTGACCAGGCGGTGGCGCAGTGGATAGAGCATTGGGCTGGAATGCCAAGGACCCAGGCTCGAGACCCTGAGGTCACCAGCTTAAGTGCAGGCTCATCTGGTTTGAGCAAAAGCTCACCAGCTTGGACCCAAGGTCGCTGACTCGAGCAAGGGATTACTCAGTCTGCTGAAGGCCCGTAGTCAAGGCACATACGAGAAAGCAATCAATGAACAACTAAGGTGTTGTGATGCGCAACAAAAAAATAATGATTGATGCTTCTCATCTCTTCATTCCTGTCTGTCTGTCCCTGTCTATTCCTCTCTCTCTGACTCTCTCTCTCCCTGTTTCTGTAAAAAAAAAAAAAAAAAAAAAAAAAGGAAACAGAACCACAGAATAATCAATGAGCTGGGGGTCGTGGAGCCTGGCAACTCAATCCATGCATGGCTGTGGGCAAGTCCCTTCTCTCCGGGCCTTCCTTTGGTCATCTGTACAATGTGGGTGGGCATGCTCCCCTACTTAACTGAGCCTTTGTGAGTGTAAAGCACAAACATACCTTTGAAACTTTGTAAACTGTAGAGTGCTGTCTGAGCATAAGCAGATGCTCATTGTTGCTTCTGTTACTTAGACTGACTTCTCCCAAAAAGCTGCAAGCTTTGTGAGCACTAGCCAGGGTGAGGCCCTATTCACCTCTGTATCCCCCAAACCTCAACCAACCACACAAGTCACCCAGCTGCTAAGACAGGACATGGGGCTAGAAATGAACTAGGCAGAAAAGTTCATGGGAATGGAGGAGTCCTCAAGCTGGGTATACACTAAGGGAAGCACAGTGTTCAGGGATGTGTGTTGAATGGATAAAGTAATGAATGAATCAAAAGCTACTCAGAACATGAATGGATAAATGAGTAAATGCACAGAGTCAGAGATGGATGAGTGAATAAATTACTGAATGGCTCTGCGGAGGACAAATGGACTCTAGGAACACCTGGATCCCAACCCGAGCCAGGGGGGAGCGTGCCCTGTGTCGCCTGCGCTTGAGGGCCAGCACGGGGGCGAGAAGGCCACAGTCTTACCTGAGAAGCTGACTTCTTAGGGCTGAAGCTCTCGTGTTTAGGGGAGCAAGCAGGAGAGGTGGTGCTGCCGGAGGACGCCGAGCCCTTGCCACTGTCTGTGAACCAGGAGAAGGGCAGGAACGGGGATGCTCCTGACCTGCCGGACCCCTCCACCGACTCCCTGTGGAGAGAACACCCTGCATAGGTGCGCGCACCAAGGGGGGGCCGGGCCCACGGGGAACTGTGGGTGGCAGCTGTGGCTGAGGCTCCGTGGGTACCCGTACCTGCTGCCCATGGACAGGCGGTTGCTGCCCTTGTCCTTCCGGCTCTTGCTAGTAGATGCCCGGCGTAAGGTGACCCTGGGGAGAGGGAAGCGGAGTGGGCACTGATGTACCCCAACTCCCCCAAGGTTTTGGTCTGGCCCCTCCCCCACTCACCCCAGGTCCAGGAACTTCCTCCGAGTCTTCTTATCCAGGCCGATGGTGGGGCTGGCAGGCTCGGGTGGGCTGGCATCCCGACTGTCATCTTTTGGGGAAGAGGGGAGGAAACAGCCAGTGTGGCAGCCGGCCTGCCTCCGTCAGCCGCCAGTGTGAGATGGTAGACATTCTCTTGACTTGGAATCATGCAAGCTGGCTGTGTGACCCTGGGACAAGTTCTTTTCACTCTCTGAGCTTCCTTCATTTCAAATATGAGGATAATAACACCTGCCTATTTCATGGGACCTAATGGGATGTTTACAAAAAGCCTTATACAAACTGTAAACAACTCCAAAAGGTAGGAGTTGCTACATATTTGGTGTTAGTTGTACCTGGCCAACTTCTAATCAGCCTTCCTATCTTGCATTCACGTGTCACTTCCTCAGAGAAGCCTTCCAGGATGCTTCCAACTAGGTCCTTTCACCCTTATGTGTCTCCCACCACCGTGCATGTTTCACACATAGCACATGGCTTGTGAGAAACATACATTTAGTTAAAGGATGAATTGACTGCTTCCCCCCTAGACTATAAGGACTTGTTTCATTGTTTCTCCCCTAAATTACAAGCCCCAGGAGAATAAGAACTGCTCGCTTGCGTGCCAAATGCCCAGTAGTTTGTAGCACGTCCTAGGTGGTCAGTAGATGAATGAATGAATGAATGAATGAATGAATGAATGAATGAAGCATGACATCCTGTCCCGCTTGTCGCAGCCCTGCGTTTCCGCGCCGCTGCGCTCCCCGGGCGCTCCGGTAGGGGCGCTGCGTCCGCAGCGCTCACCTTCGCTGTGCGGCTCCGCGCGCAGGTGGCGGCGGACAAAGCTGGGCGAGCTGTCCGAGGACGGCGCGGAGCGCGGCGGCGAGCAGGAGGCGGCGGCCAGGCCCTCGTGCGAAGCGGCGTTGTGCAGGGGCCGGTAGCGAGTGAGCGGCGATGGTGGCGGCTCGTCCTCGTCCAGGCTGCGCCGCAACCCCGGAGGCTCCAGGCAGAACGAGCCCACGGCCGGAGATCCCGGGCCCGAGTGCAAAGGCGAGCGCAGCCGGTGCAGGGGGCTCCCGCAGCCGTCGGTCACCTGCGGGGAGGAGGCAGCCGCTCATGCCATCCCTCCTCCCCGCTTCCCGGAGGCGCTGGGAGCCGGGCACCCTCTACATTGCACACAAGCCTCCGAGGTCTGGAGTCTGGACTCCAGTGTCTTCCGGGGGGCCTGGAGGGAGGGTTTCCCCATGCGGGGCGGGGGGTGGGGTGGTGGTGGCTGGGCAACAGGGTGGGCGGTGCTTCCAGTAACATAGTTGAATCCCACCTCCTTCCATTACTCTGACTTTGTCACTGGAACCTCTGGGCCTCAGTTTTCTCATCTCTAAAATGGGGCTGAAAATCCCTTCCTTGAAAGGTTGAAAGGAGCCAAAAGTGAATGCAGCTCAAGGTTATGAGCATTATGTCAGAAGTCAGGTGTGGTTTCCCTGGAGGAGCAGTTTGGAGGAACTATCCAGGGGCAAGAAGGGCGGGTGGGGTATGTGTGATTGCGTGGGTTGCCCCAACCTTGCCTCCGGGCCCGTCGGAGCCTTCACCGTCCTCTGCAGAGCTGGCACTGTCCCGAAGCCTGGAGCGGGAGGGCCGATGTCTACGGCCCTTGGCCAGCAGCTGGGCGCGGGCTTTGTGTAAACTGCTGTCCAGTCTGACAGTCTCTGGCACAGCCAAGTCCAGGTCTGCGAACCAGGCGAAGGGGGCAGAGACCAGACACATGAGGACAGCCAGCCCAGAGGCTCACCTCCAGTGGCCACCTGCAGTCACACCCCAGTCAATGAACATTCTGAGTGCAGAGGAGATGGGAACAGGGTCTCACAGTCACTGGGGGAGCCAGACATGCCAGCACATAGATACAGCAACATGATGGAAAACCTCACAGGCAGAGAAGGGGACAGGACCGCCCTGTTTGGATGGGTCGGAGGAGAACACGGCAAAGCTGGGTTTTAAGGTCTGGGTGGGAGTTTATGAGAGAGGAGGTTGGCAGGACTAGTATATGCAATGCTGGGAAGTAGGAAAGCAGGGCAAAGGGGGCACCTCCAGGGCAATGGGAGGGTATAGGTTTGTGGAGGGAAGGGCTGGGGGTGAGGCTGGAGAGGTCACAGCAACCATGGCTATCAATGGAGAAGTGCCTACCGTGTGCCAGGCTAGGGACAGTTATTATGCACATTTTAGAGCTGAGCAAACTGAGGTTCAGAGATGTTAAATCTCTTGACTGAAGCCACCAGCTAGCAGTGGTCTGGGATTTGAGCATGGCTAGTCTAGCTCCAGAGACTGGCCCTGCTGGGGACACAGGTCTGCTCTGCCATGCTCAGGGTCGCACTCAGAGACAGCACTATTGAGCACCTAGACTGCTCTCAGTTGAACTGGAGCAAAAGGATTACTCTCCCCCCACATACACACACACAAGCCAGTGGCGGGAGCAGGGAGGAAAACCCACAGTCCTCTGAAGCCTGTGTCTCCTATGCTGGGGGCTGTGGTCCAGGGCTAGGTCTTGGATGAGGATATGGAGGAGGAGTTGGCAAACCCCTCACATAAACCTATTGCGCCGAGTTTCATTTCTCATTTGCTCCACCCGAATGAAGCCCTCACCCTACAGTGTCTCTCAGCCCCCGACCTTGGTTGGCACCGGAGTCTCCAGTCAGAAAATGTTCTTCCCAGACTTGGGGGTGGATTAAGACCTTCCTTCCCCACTCCACCCCCAGTGATCTCAGGGAACCCATCCCACCACCCATGCACATTCTGTGTTGCTCCTCTTTCTCATGTCTACAGGCAGCCCAGTGGCTCTCCTGACTTAACTCCCACCAAGGTCTCCTTCCAACGCTGACCCTCCCCCGAATTCCAAGCCTGGGCCCCTCAGCACCTGCCAGGAAACTTGTCCTGTCCAGGCACCGGCACCTCAAACTCAACCCATCAAAACAAAACCACCTCCTTGCCTCAAACTGGCTTTCCCTCTGTTCCCTGGCTCAGTGAAAGGCCCATCTTCCACCCAGTCACCCCGTTCAGACAGCTCCGAGCTGTCCTGCCCGCTCAGCCCCAGACGCAGTTGGTCACTCATGTGTCTAGCTGCCTAGTTGACATTTCCACTTGGACATCCAATGGACAGCTTCAATGCGCATGTCCAAACTGGACTCCCCACCCCCATGCTGCTCCTTCCAGTCTGCCCAGGTCAGCAAATGGCAGTGCCGTCTTTCCAGTGGCTCCGACCAAACCCCTGGAGTCATCCCTAACTCCTCTTTCTGCCTCCCACCCTACAAAACGACCCAACCACAGTTCCTCTTAGCTCGACTTCTGAAATATATCTAGACGTACTGAAATATTTATGGTGGAATGACAAGGTGTTTTGAATTAGGTTCAAAATAAACCAGGGGAAGAGTGGAGTATGCAAAGGGCCGTAGACAGGACAAGAACACCCATGAGCTGGCAATGGTGACGTTGAGTGATGAGTACATGCGTACGACGGAGTGCAGAGAGCTATTCTGTCCACTTTTGATTTCCCGCAGTAAATTATTGTTTGTATGTGATACACACTCACATACATGTATATATATGCGGAGAAAGAGAGCATGGGAGAGTAGGGAAAAGACGGGAAGGGAAAGGAAGGGGAGGGCAGGGGAGATGAGTGAGAACGTCTCACATCCTGTCTAGGTCACCATTGTCTCTTGCCTCCCAGCTGGTCTTCCCTCCTCCTCCTCCTTTTACAGTCTATTTTCAACACGGCTACAGAGTGATCCTGATAAAACATGTCAGCCATGTCACTGCTCAGAACCCTTCAGTGACTTCCATCTCATACAGAGTAGGAAAGACTCCCAGTGGCCTTCCAGACTGAGTATGGGCTACCTCTCTAAGCTTCTGCTTCTCTCCCTCTCCCTCCCTCCACTCCAGCCATGCTAGCCTCCTGGCTCTTCCTTATGCAAGCTTAACCTGTACCTCAGGGCCTTTGTACTTCCTCTTCCTGTCCTGCAAAGCTCTGGCCAAAGATTTCTGCATGGTTCTTCCCTCAGTTCCTTCAGGTTTTGCTTGGCTTAAATACTTTCATTGAGGACTCCCCTGACCACCCAGTTTATGCCCCCCAGCACCCCACACCCATTTTTTCCTACATCATTTATCATTCCCTAGCATACTATATACTTATGTAGTTTATTGTCTCTCACCACCCTTTAGAATGTTAGCTCCATGGGGGCAGATGTTGGTATTTTGTTCACTGCTCTAACATAAGTGTAGAATGGTGCCTGGTACATAGTGGTTAGTAAATATTATTTTACTGAAAGAACAGATTTGCCTCCTCACAGCTCTGGAGCCTGGCCTCTTCTCTCCAACAGGACTAAGTGCCTTAGCTCAGACCTCGGCCAGCTGTCCTCCCCCCACATGCCCCTCCACCACCCCACCCCACCCCACCCCACTGTCCCAGAGCATGGCCTCAGCACCTGGCCACTTTGTTCCCTGCCCTAACGTGTGCCAGGTTCTGTTCCACCTCCCCACCCACTTGCTACAAGCTGAAAGAAACTTCCTGAAGGACATTTCTGACTGTCCCGTACTCTCCTGCTTTTGAACCTCCCAACATAAAGCCCATGGCCTTCAGCCCTCCATTCAGGTCCGGGGAGGGGCCAGCCCACACTCTCCTGTGCTGCCCACACCCCTCCTCTGCATAGCACGCCCTTATATGCACCTCGGTTAGGAGGTTAGGAGCAGATGCCCTGGAGCCAGATGGCCTGGCTAGGGCTGCCACTTGCTGGCTGGGTGGCCCTGAACAAGTTACTTACGTTAAGCTCACAGTTCTTCATCTGAAAAACGGGGTCATAATAGTATTTTCCTTATAGGGTTGTTATGAGCATTAAGTAATGCTTGTGACTTGGGAAGTGCTCGTAGGCAGAGCAGGTGGCGATGGTGGTGGGAACAGCATGGAACCGCCTACACTGACTGCCAGGTACCCAGCTCTGCCTCCCTGTCCGCCTCATCCCTGTGCTCCGGCTGCTCTCTGCTTCATCACTCTCCACCCGGTCTGGCCCTCACCTCCACCATGTCACCCCAGCGCCTCCCCCTATTCTAGACAGCCACACCTCTTCAGGCTTGCCACTGGGATGTGGTTGGGAATGAATGTCCCATGCCAGTCTACCCAGCAGAGGGTGGCACACTTGGCCCTCTGCCGTGTATCCTGAGAGCCTGGTGCAGGGACTGGCAGAGGGTAGGTGTTCAGCAGGTGTTTGACAGATGGAAGCAAAGTCACACTGCCATGGACCAGTGGTGCAGGGCTGGGCCGAGATGACTCCAGATACACACAGGTGCTGATGAGGGTCACCGGCAAGCACATGCCCACATTTCATCCCAGCCCACGTGTTATCCTCTGCACAGCACTCCTCACCATCTAGTATTTTCCTGGCTTAGTCACATGTTCTTCAACATCGGGCCCCCTGCTTGCCCCTGTGCCAGAAGTCAAGCCCCATGAGGGCAATGACTTTGTCTGGCTTGTTCGGTGCTGTCTCTCTAGGTCCTAGAACAGAGCCGGGCACACATCGGGAGCTTTCATATTTTTCGAATGAAGAAGACACAGGGTGACTGGAAGGCTACTATTTCAGCTGAGGGAGCCAGGCGAAGGTCTGAGCGAGAACCAAGAGCCGAGGTTGTAGAAGGAACAAGAGGGGATGGTGTCATGGGCCTGGAGTGTCCGAGGATCAGTGGTGGCTGGTGGCTGAGGGTCAGTGGTGGCTGGTGTCTGAGGATCAGTGGTGGCTGGTGTCTGAGGATCAGTGGTGGCTGGCGGCTGAGGGTCAGTGGTGGCTGGTGGCTGAGGGTCAGTGGTGGCTGGTGACTGAGGGTCAGTGGTGGCTGGCGACTGAGGGTCAGTGGTGGCTGGTGTCTGAGGATCAGTGGTGGCTGGTGTCTGAGGATCAGTGGTGGCTGGCGGCTGAGGGTCAGTGGTGGCTGGTGGCTGAGGGTCAGTGGTGGCTGGTGACTGAGGGTCAGTGGTGGCTGGCGGCTGGAGCAGCCTGTGAGGGGAGAGGCTGCCCAGCTGAGTGGGAAGGGGGAGCAGAGAGGGAACTGTCGGGGGGCAGCTGGCAGGAACTGGGAGAGGGGAGAGGTTCTGTCAAAGGACTCTATTTTGGACTCCAGATTTGACACCACTGCTCTAGTCCCTTAGCTGTCCCTGCTTCAGTTCTGGTGTTTCCAGACCCTGGGCTTGAGCGTGGGGGGAGCCTTCTGTCCCCTGTCCTCTGACGCAGGATCTCCAGGCATTGCCTGGGAGCAGGGAAGACTGAGGACCGATGAAACGGTACTAGTAGCTAATACTGAGTCCTCACGGTGCCAGGCACCAGTCTAAGTGCTTCGCAATTACTAGCTCGTTTAAACCTGCCCACAACCCTACAAGGAGGAGACTGCGGGAACCCCCAGGCAGCCTTGGTATGGCCGATGGAGAGCTGGTGGGGGTTCAGGCAGCCTGACTCCAGTGGCTCAGATGGGAGTGACCTCTGAGTCCAAACCCTCCTGTTACAGGTGGGGGAGCCGAGTCTGGGAGAGGCCAGGTTTGATCCGGGTGCAGAGACCACAGCACCCAGGTCTCCTGGCTCCCAGGCCAGCACTCCTGCGCTTTGGCAGTGCTAGGACTCAGTGAGCGAAGCGCATGAAGTGCATATTCTCTCTACCTGTGATTTCTCCCAATAAAATATTGTTTGCCTTTGCCTGCGTCACACACACTCACAACATGCCCGTGGATGGGGAGAAGGAGGATGGCCGGGGAGAAGGGCCCTTGGCTCTGACGCGGCCACATCAGGGCCATGGTCATCTCACCTGCGAGGACCTAGGGAGCAAGGTGGGGCCAGTCTCTCCTCTAGTCCGCTGCTCAACCAGGCCCCCTCACCTACCACCTTCCCTCTAGGCCCCCCACACTCATCCCACAGGGAGTGACTCTGCATGGGGCAGTGGGAAGTCTTGAATATTTAATTGCAGTCCATATCAGGAAGCAGGCTGGGCTGGGGCTACCTCAGCAGGTCAGGGAGAAGGAAAACAGGAAGGGTTGAGGTGGGAGGGGCAGTGGAGACCAAAACGCCCCAGAAAGGGGTGCTCATCGATGTCAGGCCAGAGGTCAGGCCAGGCCTGGGTGGAGATGAAGCCGCTCAGAGTCTGAGGCCCAGCAGCAGTTCAAGCACAGAGGAGTCCCAGAGGCACACCCTCCGTGCCACAGGCCCCAGGGAGGGCGAATGGAAAACAGCACGCCCCAGGAGTCCAAAGACAGCAGCTCCTGGCACTGCCGGGGCACGTGGCAGCGGCAGGGGAGAATGAGCTGAGCAGGGGACAGGGAGGAGGAGAGGGGAGGAAAGGTAGGGATGAAGAGAAGGCAAGGGGCCCTGGCCGGTTGGCTCAGCGGTAGAGCGTCGGCCTGGCGTGCAGGCGTCCTGGGTTCGATTCCCGGCCAGGGTACACAGGAGAAGCGCCTATCTGCTTCTCCACCCCTCCCCCTCTCCTTCCTCTCTGTCTCTCTCTTCCCCTCCCGCAGCCCAGGCTCCATTGGAGCAAAGATGGCCTGGGTGCTGAGGATGGCTCTGTGGCCTCTGCCTCAGGCACTAGAGTGGCTCTGGTCGCAACAGAGCAACGTCCCAGATGGGCAGAGCATCGCCCCCTGGTGAGCGTGCCAGGTGGATCCCGGTCGGGCGCATGCGGGAGTCTGTCTGACTGCCTCCCCGTTTCCAACTTCAGAAAAATACGAAAAAAAAAAAAAAAGAAAGAAAGAAAGAGAGAAGGCAAGGGAGGGGAATCCAGGAGCCCCTCAAGGTCATGCACACAAATACAAGTTCTGAAAGCTGCACACATGTAACAGGCTTCAGGTGCCTCTTTCTGTCTCCATCTCTCCTCCACGTTCCTCCATGTTCCTTTGCTCACTGACTCCTCCAACGAATCCAGCTGAGAGACAGCCTTTCCACCCCATTGCATGCCGGGAACTCTGCCCTGCCTGGTGGTCTTTCTCCAATCCACACAATGAAAGATCGCAGGGGATAAACGATGGTGCAGGCAGGTGTGCGCATGCACCCCAGTGTGTACTGTGGCTGAGCGTGTGTTATGCATTTGATTTCTGCGCACATCCATGCCGAGTGAGGTCCCTTATGTATGCAATATAAAAGTAACATGTGTCACCTGCTCTGGGGAATGCAGGTGCCCAGCATAGTGACTGAGAGCAGAGAGCTGTCTGCAGTCCCAGCTGGGCAACTAACCTGCTTCATGATCTTTGAAGCAAGTCGCTTCAGCCCTCTGTGGCCTAGGTTCCTTGTCTGTGAAATGGGCACACTCCATAGCACTGGTGTGAGGTTTCATGTGCATGCGAGACGGAGGTACTAGTCTAGTCCCTGGCATGAGACTAGCACTTAATAAATGGGGGTCCTTATTAATATCGCTCTTTCTGTAATTGTCATGTCCTCTCAGATAGCAGTGAATACGAATCAGGCTGAAAGGCCACAACACACACACACTAAAGTCCCCAAGGGACTCCCTCTCCACGCCCCCATCCCCAAGTGCCAAGTGGCCTTGGCCAGAGATAGAGTCAGACAGAACTTACCAAAAACCTCATCAGCAGGTTCTCGGAGCTTTGAAGAAGCCATGACTCAAGAGGGCTGGGAGGACAAAGGGAGAGAGAGAGAGAAAAGGACTGTGGGTAAGAGGTTCAGGTTGGTGGGGGCCAGGCAGCTGCCAACGGCTACTGCTCTTGGCCTCTGGCCTGTTACCTTCCCTCAGAACTCTCGCTCCAGCTCCTGGAAGAGAACATATCTGAACTATAGCTCAGATTGTGGTGGTTGGAGGGGCGGGGGGTGCAGAGACAGAAGGCAGGGGCAGAAGCAGGTCCAGGATGCAGACCCAGGCTGAGTCCTGCGGTCACGGTCCCAGCTGATTTGCTGCGTGCCTTCACCCAGGTCACTGAACTTTTCACCTTCACTCTCTTATGCCTTTTATCATTAGCCTTCCCCCCAAAAACTTTTAATCATCATAAATTGTCCAACAGAAAGTTTGGGAGAAATCTTAGAGGTTATTGAATCCAATCCCCTTATTTTACAAATAAAGAAACGGGAGAACGACTGGCCTAAGATCACATAACAAGTTAAAGGAAATATCAGGACCAGAACTCGGGTTCTTTCATCCATCCATCTACCCACTTTTACCCATCCATGTACATACTTGCCCATTCACCCATCCATCATCCATCCATCCATCGGGTCATACCATCCATCCATCCATCTTCCCACACACCCCAGTCATGCCCCCCTTCCACCCTCACTGGTGCACTTACCACCTGCCTTCCTGAACATGGGCTGTTCAGGAAGCTGGCGCCATCGGCAGTGGAGCCACTGTTCTTGACAAACTCACAGTTCTAGACAGATTCACAGATGCCGTAGGGTATGAGGAGTACTCACAGCACAACAGGGACAGCCAAATCTCTATCTCTATGATGCATCAAGTATGTTTTGGGAAGAAGTGTGGATGGGTGAGGGGTTGGTTTTGTGGTTTTGGTGGGGAAGCAGGAAGGAGGGCAGGTGGGGAAGCGGGAAGGAGGGCAGGTGGGGAAGCGGGAAGGAGGGCAGGTGGGAAGCGGGAAGGAGGGCTGGTGGGGAAGCGGGAAGGAGGGCAGGTGGGGAAGCGGGAAGGAGGGCTGGTGGGGAAGCAGGAAGGAGGGTAGGTGGGAAGTGGGAAGGAGGGCTGGTGGGAAGCGGGAAGGAGGGCTGGTGTGGTGGGAAGCGGGAAGGAGGGCTGGTGGGAAGCGGGATATATGCAGCTGAAACAGCTGGGGCAGGCTTCCTAGCAGATATAGGATTGCAGGAGCCAAAACCAAGGCCTGGGGGTCAGGGCCAGGGGAATACCAGATGAAGGGACAGCAAGAAAGCTCAGGAACACGGGCACACTGCATCGCTTGGACATGATCTTCTGTTACTTCTAACACTCAGGCCAGCATGAGAAAGGCGGGCCCCAGACTAGACCATACATTTGGCTGCCAGGTGTAGGAAAGCTAGGCCACATGCCTGCTGGGGCCCTTTCCCACTGTCCTGTTATTTCATAGACATCATCTCGCCGAGAGCCAGCCAGTCTTGGGATGCTTAGTGTCCCCACTTTGCAGATGGGAAAACCGAGATGCAGGGGATAACTGGCAGAACTCAGACCTGACCCTGGTCTCTTGCCCTCAGCCCCACCCTGGGTGAGGATAGGCAGTTTTGGGGGTGGCTCATGAGGAAAGGACACCGAGGGGAGAAAGACGGGGGGGGGGTGGAAGCTGCTCCGCACTGGCCAGAGCCGAGAGAAGCAGATTCCATGGCTGCCTGGGGCTGACAATAGGGGATGAGAGATCAGAGGGAGCCAGGGACATGGGCCTTCCAAGAACCCCCTGCCATTCTTGAACTTGGGTGCTATTAGCAATGAAGTTTTAGGACCACTCTTCCTGTCCTGAGGGGCCAGATGGGAAGGAAGGCTACCCCTAAGAATAGACCAGATAGCCTCACTCAATCACAAAGCTTCATCTGACCAGGACACAGCTGCCACCTCCTCCAGAAAGCTGTCCTAGCTGGCCCTCCCTCCTCCCGTTTGTCTGCATAATTTCTAAGTTCCCCCTTTCCCAAACACTGGGAAATGAGGAATTTTTCATACGGCATCGATTTCCTAACTGGGTTGTATCTCCCCCATACCAGATGGAAGCTCCCTGAGGAGGGGGCAGTGTTCTCCACTAGACAAGGTGAAGGTAAGAATGGAGGTTCCCTGAGGAGGGGGCAGTGTTCTCCACTAGAGAGGGTGAAGGTAAGAATGGAGGCTCCCTGAGGGGGGGGCAGTGTTCTCCACTAGACAGGGTGAAGGTAAGAATGGAGGCTCCCTGAGGAGGGGGCAGTGTTCTCCACTAGACAGGGTGAAGGTAAGAATGGAGGCTCCCTGAGGAGGGGGCAGTGTTCTCCACTAGACAGGGTGAAGGTAAGAATGGAGGCTCCCTGAGGAGGGGGCAGTGTTCTCCACTAGACAAGGTGAAGGTAAGAATGGAGGCTCCCTGAAGTGGGGGGCAGTGTTCTCCACTAGACAGGGTGAAGGTAAGAATGGAGGCTCCCTGAGGAGGGGGCAGTGTTCTCCACTAGAGAAGGTGAAGGTAAGAATGGAGGCTCCCTGAGGTGGGGGGCAGTGTTCTCCACTAGAGAAGGTGAAGGTAAGAATGGAGGCTCCCTGAGGTGGGGGGCAGTGTTCTCCACTAGACAGGGTGAAGGTAAGAATGGAGGCTCCCTGAGGAGGGGGCAGTGTTCTCCACTAGACAAGGTGAAGGTAAGAATGGAGGCTCCCTGAGGACCGCTGCGGTACCTCCTCTCTCAGTCCACCCAACACAGGGATCCCATGTGTGTTTTCTTTTAATGATTTGAGAGAGAGAGAGGGAAACATCAACCCATTGTTCCACTTACTCACGCACTCAGTGCGAGACTCTGTGTGTGCCTGACCAGGGATGGAATCGCCATGAGTCAGGACGATGCTCCAACCAACTGACCGAACTCATGTGTTCTTTATTCAAGGTCCCAGTCCAGGGTAGAGACCCTCTGGGAAAGCCATCCTCTCTCACCCCTGCCCCCAATCCATCCTGATTCAGCACAAGTTGCTTTCTTTCCTCCCTTCCACATATAACTTCCTGAGTGTGATAGGGGACCCTCCTCACTCTGGGAAGCAGGACCTCCAGGAGGTCACTAGGCCCCTGCTACCCAAACCCCTCATTCCAAAACTGAGCTATCACATTTCTACACTCTCTCTCTCTCTCTCTCTCTCTCTCTCTCTCTGACCTACACAGTCAACCAGGTAACTGCCATGGAGGGGAAATGAACCTGTCCCTCTGCACAGAGTCTGAGCTCCAACTCTACTGGGCCACTTCTTCCAGTTCCTGCAGGAGCACCAATGACCTTTGCCCTTTCTCTGGGAGAAAAGGGGACAGGTGAGCTCAAAGCTTTCTGGGACCCAAAGGAAGGAGAAAGAGAAAGAAAGGGGCACAGCCAGAGAGAGAATGGGTATTAGAAACATAGACAGGCTGACGATGGGGCGCGGGTGTAGGGGGAGGGTGTCAATCCACAAAGCACGGAGAGAAGGAAGAAAGAGCAGGAGAGAGAGGAGAAAGAGAGTGGGCCCAGGGAAAGCAGGAGAGGAGAGGCCCCCAGCAGCCCCGAGTGAGGCCCAGGGCGGGGTGCGGAGGTAGAAGGAGGGTCTGCTGCGGGGCGGGGGGCAGCCCCGGCGGGGCAGACTAGGTAGAGGAAAGGAGCTCTGGAACAGCAAAAAGGGACCCGGAGAAAAGTGCAACTGGGAAAGTCTGGGGAGCCGGAGCGGAGGCTGGGGACCGGGGGAGGCAGTTGTGCAGCTAGAGAAAGCCAAGCCCCTCTCCCATAGGCCCAGGCTGGGAGCGTCCGGCGAGCGTCGCCCCTACCACCACCAGCGCCGCTGGAGACGGGGTAAGGGTGGAGACCTGGCCCCCAACTGCGCTCCAGAGCTCCTAGCCCGCCTACCCCGTGCCCCCATCAGAGCCTCGCGGCTAGTTTCTTTCCAATCCATCAGCCCAACTCCGCGCCGGGCAAGAAAGAGTTAAGCCCTCTCCCCCTCCTCCCACACCAGTTTTTTAAATTAATTTATCTGGGCGGCGGGCGGGAGGGAGAGGATTAGGGACACAAATCCTATCTCCGCCCCCTCCCCTGACAGCCCAGCTCCCTGGCTCCGCGCAGCCCCTTCAGGGACAGGGGAAGAAAGGCCCTTGTCGCTTTACTCCGTCCAAGCCCATCCGGGGTCCCACCGCGAGCTCCAGTGAACCCCCAGCCCCGGCTCGGCTCCCCCGTCCACCGCCGGGCCCTTGGGTTCCCGGCCCCTCACCTTCAGCATCAGTCATCTTCAGCGTCCGGCGCCTAAGGAACCCCTCGGGCCCATGGTGCTCCGGCGGAGGCCGTCACCCCGGCCGCGGGGGGCTCCGGGCGGGCTCGAGCCGCTCCATCCCGGGAGTGGAGTGGGGGTCGGCGAGGAAGGTCCTGGAGCCCGAGGGAAGGGGGGGCGTGTGGGAGAGATGGAGTAGGTTTGCAGGGAGCAGGCGGCGCGGGCGGGGCTGGACCAAGAGACCTGACGGGAGGATGCTCCGTGCGTGTGCGTGAGTGTGTGCGCGTGAGTGTGTGCGCGCGTGTGTGTGTGTGTGTGTGTGTGAGAGAGAGAGAGCGAGCGAGAGAGAGAGAGCGAGCGAGAGAGAGAGAGAGCGCGCGAGCGCCACCTCCCCGCCCCGCCCGCCGGGCCCCACCGGACGCGGGCCCCCGCCTGCAGGCCGTTGCGCGTCGCGTCGCGTCGGCGGGGGTACTCGGGGGTCCCCTGGAAGGGGCGACGCGGGGGGTGCGTGGCGGGGAGGCCAGGCGCCCGGGAGACAAAGAGAGGGAGGAGGGGTGGGGAGGGAGGGGCGGAGGCAGCGCGCGGAGGGGCGGAGGCGGCCCGCGGCGCGGCCCGGCGAGGGGTTTCGAGGGGTTTCGGACTTGTAGCTACTTCTCAGCTCGCGGGAGTCGGGGCCGGGGGGGGGGGGGCGGGGAGCAGCCGGGGAGCGGCCCCGCCTTAGGACCCACGGGGCTTCTGCCTGCTCTGCGAGATCCGTGAGGGCTCCTGATTCATCCACTCAGCAGATGTTCACCGAGTGGTCGTTTGCGCTGAGGCCCGAGGGGACCGCGGGGAGCAGAACCTACCCGGTCCCAGCCATCGGGGCTCCCGGCGTAGTCAGGAGGAAAGACGGGTGGTGAGGTCCCCACAAGCTCGGTGCTGTGAGGCCTGGTTCAAGGAGGAGACCGCAGCGCTGGGCGAGCACACGGGGTAGGGGTGTGGAGGGGTCACTGGTCCTCGCCAGGAGGCGGGGTGAGGACGCGGGTGGAGGGAATCCAGAAGGATTCCTCCATAGAAGTGCTAGTGGGGCTTGGGTGGGAGGGGGGAGAAGAGGAGTGAGACAGCATTGGTGGGGGTGAGGGCTAGACAGAAGGCTTGCACTTGATCCCCAGCGGTAGGGAAAAAAGTAACAGGAGGGAGGGGCTCAGACTTGCATTTTAGGAAGAACCATTGGCTCCTCAGTGGAGACTGGCCGGGAGAGGGCAGCCTGAGGCTGGGACACCCCTCCTGAGGCTGCTGAGAAATGATGGCATGGACATGAAGATCAAAGACCAAATTGAGAACTATTTAGGATGTAGAAGTGAAGAGATTGACAGCATTTGGGGATGGGCTGGCCACAGACAGAGAAGGGTCTAAGGAGGACTGTGGGGCTTGGCCCTGCAGGTGGAACTGGCAGGGATGAAGAATAAGAGGGATGAGATCAGACTTGGACCTGGTGAGCTGGAGGTGGAGGCAAGCCAGCCAAGGAGATAATGTAAAAATCAACAACTAGCTACCACCATGTGATGGCTCAGGAGGTGCCAGGCACTATAGTAAGCACTTTTCTCATTAAAAATGAGGTAGGTGTTCCTATTACCCCCATTGGAAGAGGGGGAAACAGAAACTTAGAAGAATGAAAAGAACAAGTGGTGAGGTTGGACTGGGTCCAGAGCTCAGGGGAGAGGGGTGTGGTCCGTAGGAACAGAGTTCCCCAATGGCCAGTGACTCTGCAGACCCAGGTCTCCGAGGGGCTGTTAGAGGGGGCATGTTGAGCCAGGATGGTCTTGGGACTGAGGACAGAATAATTTGGGGGGCTGAAGGTATTTCAGAAGATCTGATAGTTTGGGGGGATCTCTGGGGTGCTGGCTAGAATGTGGAGATCTGGGAAGGGGTGGTACCTCTTGTGACAGCCTGTTAGGGCTATGTCTGGGATCTTTATGGAGGAAAGTTTGCACGTGAGATCTGGGAGGTAAGCTGGAGTGGGGAGGTTGATTATATAGCCTCTGTAGGGAGTGGGAAGATGATGGGTATGTCAAGTCGGTGCTGGGGGCAGCAGGCAGGTTCTTGGGAGGGTGTGTGCTAGGCCACAGGACCTGGGAGGACCCCCTATTCCTAGTGATGCTTAAACTCCTGGGAGTGGTCTGATTTCCCTCCCCTCTGGAAAGTGTTGTTGTGGCAAACCTGCCCAACCTCCTAAGAACAGGGCAGGTGACAGGGTGGGTGGAGGGAACAAGCCTTATTTCCTCACACAGGCCTGCCCACAGCCTCGACACACCGCTCCAAACATGGCAATATCTCATGGGCAAGTCACATAGCAGGCCTGAGAAACTCTCAGCCAAGCCACACACCACACTTAGGCTTAAGACAGTGTGTGAGGGGCGTGGCCCACCTTCTGGAACATACATTGTGCAGGCCCCTCCCCTAATGCACGGGACAGATGGAGGCAGCAGAATTCCTTCCTGGATGCTCAACCCAAGTCAGACCAGCAGAAACCCTCACTAAAACCCTTATGTTTGCTCCCCATCCAGGGAGGTCCAGCCACTTCACTTGTTGGGACTTCTTGGCAGGTTTCCTGGGCCTGCCTCAGTGACTTCCAACTCTGAAGCAAGCCCCGTGACCTTGTGGTTTGGTAGCCTCTGATCCTGGGATTGTCACCTGGATCTGCCTTCCCAGGGGTGTTCCAAGGATGATTTACTTGGATAAGATGCCTTGAGAGGCATGGTCATCCCCAGGATTCCAGGTGACCCTCAGGTAGGTGGCAGGACTGCCTGTAGAATGAGGATGTTTGAGAGAAGCTCTAGTAATCTAGAATTTGGCTTTACAAAGAAAGACTTGTGTGGCATAGCCATCCACAAAGGTGCTTCAGGAGCTGATTGCCACTGGGAGTTCTGATAGAGGCTACTCATCTCA
This sequence comes from Saccopteryx bilineata, assembly GCF_036850765.1. Taxonomy (NCBI): domain Eukaryota; kingdom Metazoa; phylum Chordata; class Mammalia; order Chiroptera; family Emballonuridae; genus Saccopteryx; species Saccopteryx bilineata. The sequence continues at coordinate 378,680,662 of NC_089491.1, forward strand.
GGTGTTGTCAGGAACACACCACGATGGCTTTGAAGGGCCCTCATGTTGGGCCTTCCATTTATGGAGGCAAAGGGGAACATGAGAATCTCCCTGGGGTCAGGACACTGAACACAAGTGACTCATGCTTTAGTTCTCACATATACACATTCTAGCACCCAAAGCACAGAGAGGCTGGCGCTGGGAATGGCCACAAGCCTTGGCCCACTTCCCCCTGCTCTCACCTGTTTGTAACTTCACTAAGGCTTGTCCCTGGAACCCCAGCATCCGGACTCCCAGGCCCATTCATATTAGAGCTAGTGCGTTAGCAACCAGACCTGCTGGAGCAGGAAACTTACCAGGCGTCCCCAAACTACGCCTGCGGGCCTGCATGTAGCCCCCTGAGGCCATTTATCCGCCCCCCCCACACACACACTTCCGGAAGAGGCACCTCTTTCTTTGGTGGTGAGAGGGGCACTGTATGTGGCGGCCCTCCAACGGTCTGAGGGACAGTGAACTGGCCCCCAGTGTAAAAAGTTTGGGGACCCCTGACTTAGACTATTTAGGCCTCTCCAGTGGGCCCACAAAGGGATTCTCAGGACCCTGGGGACAAATTGCGCTGACATGTCAGCTCCCACCACTTATAAACCTTAGATTCTTCAGGGTGCCTTGTGAGTAGGGGCTGGTACTCTCACCAGGTTAGAGGATTTCTCTCGGGAGGGGCTTGGGGTTCACCTTATCATATCTAACCCATCCTGGCTTTCCATTAGAGGCCTTATAAAAACAGAATGCAATGCACCTAGGGAACTCTCTAGAAATCGCAGCTTTGCCCAGTTGAAATGGATAAAAAAGCATGGGTGCTGATGAGGGCAATGGTAACGGGTAGTTTGCGGGAACTGGGAACAGGGGGTTTCCATATAAAGACCCTCATAAACAGAGCAGTGCTGGTGGTAGAAGTGGACCACTGGGCACAGATTGGCATCCCGGTCCCTCTTCCATCCCTCTCCCACCAATCAAGAAACCAGGCAACGAGGCTCTGGGGCTGCTTTTATGGGGATGACCTGACAGAGGGCATGGTCCGTACAAAACCGGGAACAATACATACATATATATATTATATACAGAGACGCAGTCCTGTGGAGGGCGGGGCAGGGATGGCCACCAGCCAGAGAAACCGGAAGCAACCCGCGGCCCCACCCACCTGACCCCGCCCCCTCCATCTGCTGGGGCGTAGTGGGTGGAGTGCGCTGGCTGGGGCACTGAGACCGTCAGCTTTTTCTGGGAGTAGGGAAACTTCTGGGGACAGGAAGGCGGGGAAGGAGGGGGAGAAATACTGATCGATGGCATGGTCTATTTATATAGGACGAGGAGAGCCAAAACGGATGGGGCAGGGGTTGTCTGTTTAAAAAATGAACAGAACCCTAGGCTGGGGCAGGGGCATCAGGAAGGGGCAAAATGAGAGATGGATTCTTATAGGGGAGGCAACCTGGGGGGGGTCTCACCTCCCTTGGTCCAAGCCCCAATTTGGGGTTAAAGTGAGAAAAAGAGTCAATTTCACTTATAAAGCAGGCTGTCAGCAGGGCAGCCCTGGTCTCCAAAAAGTGTAGTAGTAAAATTTTGCCCTCCAGTCAAAACATTGGAAGGATGTGGATGTGGGTGGGGTGAGGCTGAATCTCTGTGGTGTTAGGACATGTGGCCCTGGGCAGGGCAGGGCAGAGCAGGGCCTGGCTCCCCGTTAGAAATGTTCCTCTTGCCTAAGACCAGGCTTTCTGCAGCCAGGCCCCATAAGCTGACTTCCACTAGACCCTGGCAGTCCCAGGCTTGCCAGGAAACTGCACCCCAGAGAGTCCACAGGAACAGTTCCAGGAAGAGCTTATGGCTATTTGGCACCAGGGAAGGGCTGGGGAGGAGGCACAGGAGAAACTGAGGGTTGCTGCCCCCCTTTTCCTACTCTTACTCCCCTTTTCCTGAAGGATACATGAGAAATCAGTGCAGGGCCAGGCCCAGTCTCCAGGATCTGGGGTGGACTCTGTCCCTCCTGGGAGGGGAGACAGGGTGTGGAGGGGAGGAGGTGTGGAGGCAACCCTTCCCAGCAGGAGGGTCAGAATGAAACAGACAGCACAATGATGGGGGAGGGGCCAAGACGGTAGAATCTCAAGGAGCCCTGTAGGCAGGGAGCAGCCTCCAGGGGGTGAAACCGGGAGAGCCCCCAGCCCCATTCCAGTCCAGAGACAAAGGTTGGAGGCTGTAAAGTCTGGCAGTTTGGTCTGCAGGTCCTTGTGTCCATCTACCCAAGCCAGCCCTCAACATCCCTTGGCCTCTGTGCCTCAGCCCCATGGGATAAGAAGGAGACCATCCTTCTAGCCACCTGTCTGCCCGGAGCCACCATAATGGGGCCTGGGATATGGGCCCTCTGGTCCCTGAAGCTGGGGGAGGTGAGGCAGAGGGGTGGGGAGTTGGGGCACCTGTCCCCAGGCTGGTTGGGGGTAGGGTGGAATATTGAGGACAGGGGAGGGAGGACAGTGGGAGAAGATTAATTATTGTCTGGTCAAGAAAAAATTCCTGTTAAGTAGAATTGGAATTCCTCAGTGTTTGCAGGTTTCCTTCCAGTTCTGAGATCTGTAAAACACAGGGGAGAGGGGCTCAGGCCCTGCGCCGTCTGACCCACTAGTGGGTATATGACCCTGCACTCTCAGCCCGCAGCACGATTCCCCTCTCCCCTCCAGGATCCAGAGTGGGTGCTAGATGTGGGCTTACCTTCCGTCCCCCCCACAAGGCCTTGCTCCAGGGCACCCCTGGGCCTACCTTGTCCAGGAGCTTGTCCATCTCCTCCTTCCTAGCCAGCTCTGACTCCTCTAGAACCCGGCGTTGTGCGGTCTCCTTTTTCAGGAACTCGATCTCCCTGGCAATCAGTGGGGCACACAGTGAGTAAGGGTGTGTGGCCTGGCTTCCACAGAAGTATCAGGGTCCTAAGACCCTAATCTCGGCTCTAGCTGGGCAGCTCTACCCTCTCACTGTTCTCAGGTCAGGGGTGGGGGTGGGGGTCCAGGTGTTCCCAAAGCCTCTGGGGTCTGGTTGTGCTGGCTTTGGTGCCTGGTCCCTCTGGGCTCAGGTACCCCTGGGTACCATGGGGCTGTCCAACCTCTGTGCTCCTTACCTCCCCACTCAGCTGGGAATGGGCAGGGACTGCCACCACAGGGCCCTCCATCCTCCCTGGACCCAGCACTCCCAGCCCCCAGCCCCCAACCACGTACTTCTGCTGGTAGTCCTTGATGAGGCGCTTGGCCTTGCTGTACTTGCGCTCCAGGGCCTGGTACTGGGCCTGGGTCTCCCGCAGGTGCTCGTCCACAGCTTGGCACAGGCTCTGGGCCTCCCCCCAGTAGCCCTCCAGCTTCTCCATGCGTTCCTTGTTCTCCTCCACACTCTGCTCCAGCTGGGCCTTCTCCACCCGCCACCGCCCCTTCTCCTGCTCCAGGCTCTGCAGCTGAGAGAGGAAGCAGTGGCCCTGGGTTGCTGGGGGCCCGAGGGAGCCCAGGAGCACCCCCATCCTGCACTGGGGCCGTAGCCTCTGGATGATTCCTGCAAGATATGGAGCCCACTGCCCCCCTCCCTACTAATTCTACCTGGTTGGGCCTGAGACCTGAAACTGGAGAAGGAAGAGGTGGGACCTCAGCCTCAGAGCTCCCAACCAGAGTCCCTGACACTGTGACACTCCTAGAAGGCAGGAGGCCTGGGTTAGACGCTGACTAGATCTGTGACTCAGAGCAAGGCAACTTCTGTCCTAAGTCTTGGTCCGTCCATCTGTAAAATGGGAGTGATTCCTGCCTTGCCACGCTCACAAGGGCTACAGTGAGATGGTAGATGTAAAAGAACAGGGGAGGTGAAGATCATCACTGCCCCTGTAACCCCCTCTGTGCCTCTGGCTCTACTGACCAGTCCCTGCTTCTGCGGTTGCTTGAACAATCCTGGCTCCTCTCCTGGCTCCCAGGCTACCCCAGTGCAGACTTCCCAACCCCAACCGCCCAGTCCTGCAGCCTGTGTTCTCTCTCCCCTCCCACACCACTCTGCACTCCGAGCCCCGAGTCCTGAGCTCCAGCCCAACATCACTGCCAACTTCTCCCAGGCACCATGTCCCAAACCTGTGCCCCCACCACACAGACCTGTTCCTCCTTTCCTCTAGCCCACCTCTGTTCAAAGGTGCCCTCTTCTCACTGCCATCCCAGCGCTCAGCCTCCAGCCCCTGCCTTCCCCTCCAACCTCGGTGGCTGCAAACGCGATGTGCTCTGTGTGCTCTCGGCGCCTCAGCCACAGGCCTTCCTGCAGATCCTCAGGCTCACCAGCTTCCCCCCTGGCTCCCGGCTTTTGCTGTGCCGTGCCGCTGTCCGGAGTGCTCCCGTCTCCCCTCCCCCTCGCCTCATCGTTTCCCACGAGCTCACCCTTGAGTTCTCTGCTCAGTGTCACTTCCCCAGAGAGGTTTCCTGCAAGTACCTGCATCAGTGCAGTTCCTCCTCCCTCCCCAGAGCATATCAGGTCCTGATGCTCTAGGCCAGGGGTCTCAAACTCGAAGCCTGCGGGCCACATGCGGCCCGCAGAACAATTTTGTGCGGCCCGCAGACTAATCCACGAAGTTCAAAATATTTTGGATAAAATTAAGTAAGCCTAGGGGCCTACTTGTATTTTTCATTCTCTAGCATCCTAGCTAGATGTTAGCTTAGTTAACAGCAGTTGTGATGCGAACTACAGTTTCTGGTCGTTTTGTGACACTGAAAAGTGTTGCATAACAGTTGCCTTTTGTAGACCTAGTGCGGCCCGCCTAACGGCTGTGATCTTGCTCTGCGGCCCACATGCTGAGTTGAGTTTGAGACCCCTGCTCTAGGCGCTCGGTAACCCTGTCCTCGCCTACAGATCCCCACGTCTGTCTGTAACGAGTCAGTCATTGGTGGACAGACTCTACACTGCCAATGGCAAGGATCAAATCTGCTTTTGCCCATCACAGGGACTGGAATAGTGCCGGGCACCTAGAAGGCACCCAACAGATGTGTATTGACCGAAGGCAGGAACTCTGACTTCCCCCTTCCCTTTATGCTCTGCATCCATCCAAAAACGAGGCCTACCATCTCAGCCTCAGAAATGCCAACCTACCCTTCCTTCCTTACCCTCTGCCATACTCTGCGCAGCCCTGGCCCACTCCTGACGCGAATGTGCTGGCCTCCATGTCCTGCCACCTACCCTCGTGTCCTCCCACCTCAGAGACAGTGACCTTTCCCGTTCTGGCCCCCATGTGGCCACAGGTCCAAGGCTGGAGTCCTTAGGGGAAGCCAGGACACTGCAGCTCCAGCCCCCTGTGGCAGTCCAGCTCTGCTCCCCCCCCCACCCCAGAGGGACAGCTGCTCCAGCCCATGGCTCTCCTCCCTAAGCTGGTCTCCTGCCAGCAATGCCTTCCTCCGCCTCAGTCGTCTAAGCCCTGCCCGCCCCTCAGAGTCGGCTGCCCACTCCTCTCACCATGCACAGCGGGTGTAAACTCACCTGTGGGCATGCACACACACACTCTGGTGTACTGTGTCCACATGGTTCTATGCACCCCTGCCTCTCCTCACCACCCTGGAGACCCTGTGCAAATTGGGACTCCTAATGTCCAGGCCTAGCGGTGCCCAATACAGATTTTTAAGGTGAAGTCTGTGTATCTCCACGCCTGTGAGTGTTGGCACCGAACATACTTGTGTGGGTGTCTGTGCATGGTGCATCCGCATGATTGTGTATGTCGTGTGTGTGTCACCATCTGGGAGCGTCAGCATCAGCACCTCTGTGAGAAGGCTGATGTCCTGTGACACTTCCTGCGCGATGGCCGTGCCTGTGCTTCTTACATCAGCAATGGGGGGGGGGGGTCTACATATCCAGGCCGGCGCATCGGGTGTGACATCATGTGCAGCACGGGTCCAGCGTCTCTGTGTTCTGTCTGCACTGAGTAGGTATCTGGGTGAATGGTTCTCTGGGTTCAGTACTGTGTGCCTGGGTCCAGGCTGGCTTGTGCCTGTGTATATCTCTGAGCAGTGTGTGTTGATCACTGGCCCTGTATGTAGAGGTCACAGGTGGGACAACATAAAGACATCTAGAGTGTAAGTTAGTATACTTCAGTATAATAGCTAATTGCTCAACCTTTTATTGAACACCTATGATGCGTTAGACTTTCCATGTACTATTTAATCCTCACAACAATCCAATGGTGTTGGCACGATTATTGCTCTATTTCATAGGTGAGGAGACTGAGGCACAGAGCAGTAAGTGAATGGGAGAATAGATGGGTCCAGCGCTTGAGCACCTAACACAACCCTTCCATGACTCAGAATAGCTTGCCCCATATGTGTGTAGGCACGAGGGTGGGTGGTCATGCCTCCAGCCCTCAGACCCAGCTTCTGCCCCCTTCCCCACACCCCCCCTCACCTTTCTTTTCAGCTGCTGGATCTCTGCCTCAGTCACAGCATGCTTGATCTGGAGCTGAGGGGGAGAGGGGCAGGTGCTCAGCGCAGCCGGGACAGGCAGTGCTGCCGGGCGGGATGCTGGCCTGCCTCTGCCCTCCACCACCCCCAGGACCCCTTCTCCCACCTCCTTAAACTTGTGCACCAGCTTCTCGGGCTCCATGTCCACAGGGGACAAGGCATCCTCGTTCTCTGCCAACTCGAACACCTCGATGGCCATCTCACCACCTGGGAACGTGGGGCTCAGCTCCTCATCCTCATCAGTGGCATATTCTCCTGTCTGCGAAGGAGAGAGGAGGCTATGCACCCTGCCCACCCCGCCCCCCTCGGGCCTGACAACCGGCGCTTAGACCAGAAATAGTCTGCTCGTGTCAGACTGGGAGCTACTTAGGGGGTGTGATTCATACCTCTCCCACCAGACTGGGGACCACACCAAGGGCACCGTTTGTGTCTTCTCCTGCTTAAGGCACGGGTAACACCCCCATAAGGCTGAGACCCCTGAAGAAACAGCCTGTGCTCTCCCCCTCACACTATGGGTCCACTGAAGTCTGGAGCTATCTCCATCCTCAGATTATGTCCCCTGAGGTTAGGGGCTATGGCTCCCTGTCAGAGTGGGAGCTCTTTGAAGACTTGTATTTTCCTTGTAGGACCAGGAAGGCTCTCTGAAGAAAAAGGGTGTGACTCCTCCATCAGACTCGAGGTCCCTGGAGGGAAGGGTCTGTATCATCTCCCTCAGACTTGGGGCTCCCCTAGGATAGGGAATGGTGCTCTGGGCTCTTCACAAGGCCTGGGAAAGCTGCAGAGGCAGGGGCTGGCTGTAAAGCTCCACCCAGCCACCAGGGGGCGATGACGCTGGCAGCCAGGCCAGGAGTCCCTACCTCCTCATCATCCTCCCCATACTGGGCGTATCTCTGCTCCATCATCTCCCGCTGCCATCGCTCCTGTTCCAGGGTCTGCTGAATTAGCTGAGCCACCTCGCTCTGCTCGCCAGGCCGCTCCCGGCCAATCATGAACCTGCAGGGGCACCAGGGCCTCAGTTCTCAGCTGGGTAATGCCAGCATCCTCCTCACCGTTGCTTCTCTCTCCACACCCAGGCCTTCCCAGGGGAGGTGAAACAAGAGGGCTGAGTCCAGAGACTGCAGAATGTTAATAATGAATGGAGAAGCTGGGGAACCTTATTGGGTTTCCTTCCCAGGAGAGGCAAAGGCCCACTAGCCCTTCTGGCCAGTTTTGGGGGAGGGGCGATATAAGCCACCTTCAGGCTGGAATGCAGGGGGCACGAGTTCAGGAGCTGCCAGTGTCGGGCTCTGCCCCTGCCACGTGGGAGAGAAGGAGGCAGAGGTGGTGAAGCTGACCCAGCAGAGCAGGAGCTATGGGGGGGTGCTGGGTAGCTGCTCCCAGGCCCTGAGCTTCAGGAAGGGGCGGGATGATGGTGACTGGAGATTAGGATGGAGAGGAAACAGTGGAACTTCCAGGCACTCTCCCCTCCTCTCCGTGGCCACCCACATCCTGTTTCTCTCCACCGCCCTTTCCTGGGGGCAGTGCCCCTCTCACAGGGGGCAGGGTGGTCCCTGAATGTTTAACTGAGAGAGACAGTGAGCTTCTAACACCACCCCCTTAACTGACAGGCCCAGAGGGGAAAGTGCTCCCAGGATTCCACAGGGCAGGTGAGGAGGAAGGGATGAAAAGCTCAGTGGAGGGCCCCCAACCCGCCCGGTATCTACCTTGTACATCTTGGTTCTTCAGTGAATGAGTTGGGACAGGCAGGGGGAAGAATGAGCCCAAGGGGTCTGTTTGGAGGTGCAGTGGACAGCAGGCCTTGAAGCCGAGTGCTGGTGGCCAGCAGTGGTCAGGGGCTCAGGATGGGAAGGCAGGCCTGGGGCAGGGGATGTAGGCACAGCAATTCCTTTGGGCAGGGAAGCAGTGGGACCTCCTCTGTAGGTTGGGCAACCCAGAACCTTAACTGTGTGTGGGCGAGTGGGCAGAGTGGCTGGATGAAGGCAAAGCCTCCGCCTGCTCCCACTCCACAGCCGCCCCACCCCCCCGGCGCTCACCGCACGCGGCCCTTGGTGTTTCGGAGCACGGAGGCTGCAAAGCTCTGGGTCACTCCCACCAGACTGGTTCCATCCACCTCCACCAGGAGATCATTCACCTGGATCCTAGAGGAGGTGACATTCGTTAGGGGGGTCATGAGAAGAACTATGGAGCTGGGGTAGAAGGTGGCCCCCTCCCATCAGAAACTCGCAACTCAGTCCTCATAGAGACCTGGCACTTTGTCTCCGTGCATAAAATGCATGAGGCCTGAGGATCGGGTATCAGCCAGGCCCACCTGTGGGCAGTGAGGCCTGGGCAAGCAAGGCACACAGAGGCGAATAGGATCAGGCACAGTGGCAAGCTCCCTTCCCGTGATAATCATACCCCTGTCCCCTCCTTCGTCAGCCCTGACAGAGCAGTGTGACATCCACAGAGCTCATCACTGCCATGCACACAAGCAAGGGCCCACGGCCCTTTTACACATACATGTCTACAGAGACCTGAGTCTGAAGATGTCCTTCCAATTGTCTGAGACCTGCATAACACACTTGTATTTGCAATCTGTCCCACAGGGTCACCTCGCCTGATACAGGAGCATACCCCCAACATGTTCCAGCTGTGGCACCGGAAGCCCTTGTTCTCCACACACGAGGAGAGAGATGGGCTGGTCCAGCCTGGCCTGCTGAGGGGGACCCTTGGTCCCCCCTCCCTCCACTCCCACCTCCTTTGGAGCTCCAGGCCCTTTCACAGGGCTCCCATGTGGAAAAGGAGAAAACGGCCTATTGGAAACGCTTCAGCTCCACAGGCCTCACATGTGGACACGAGTTCATGGACACTCTCTCACATGTGCATACACACTCCCCAAAAAGCCCACCTGGTGGCGTGGGAAGGGTTCTGGAAAGCCCCAATGGGGGGGAGTGAAGGAGCAGGGACTGTCATATCCTTTTCTCGACCCCCACGCCTCGCCATGCTACCTGGGCTGGAGCAGGCAGAAGCCCCGTGAATGAGGCAAGACCACCTCTGTCAACCTCTAACTTACAACCCTGGGGTGCCCTAGAGTAGTGGTCCCCAACCCCCAGGCCGCAGACCGGTACCGGTCCGTGAGCCATTTGGTACCGGTCCACTGAGAAAGAATAAATAACTTACATTATTTCTGTTTTATTTATATTAAGTCTGAACGATGTTTTATTTTTTTAAAAAATGACGAGATTCCCTCTGTTACATCCATCTAAGACTCACTCTTGACGCTTGTTTCGGTCATGTGATACATTTATCCGTCCCACCCTAAAGGCCGGTCTGTGAAAATATTTTCTGACATTAAACTGGTCCGTGGCCCAAAAAAGGTTGGGGACCACTTCCCTACTGCAATACACATACAGTAGAGTGGTCCCCGGTCCCCCAGAGGGGTCACTGGGCTTCCCCAGACTCCTAGAACCTTCTGATGCACAGATGTCCCCCTCTGGCCCCAGATGCCAAAACACAGGCGCACACACAGGGAGCAGTCTCCTCTCTAGGCAGCCCCCTCCGGGCTTCCTAGCCGCACGGTCCAGCTGGGTCCCCATTCTCTAGGCTCTAGCCACACGTGCCTGCTTTAGTTCCCTGCTTGGAACCTTCCGCATGTAACACTCCTTTAGCTCATCCTTCAGGTCTCAGCTCCAATGTCACTTCCTCCAAGAAGCCTTCTCTGATCACCAGAGAGCTCAAGTCCATTTTATGCCTTCATGGCACCCTGTATTTTCCCTCCATTTCACTATTTTCTGTGTGTCCACTTGAATGTCTACCTCGCCACACCATAAGCTTCACAAGGGCAAGGTCCTCGTGGCTGACATCAGGGCCTTACACCAGCCCTGAAGTGGAGCCGAGAACTGGCTATTGTTTGAGGAAGGACAGAATGCTCACGTGCACCCCACCAGGCATGCAGCCTCCATGCCCGTGCTCACCTACGTGGCCAACACGCAAACCAGGGGCCAAACCGTGGTTCAAAAACACCAAGCTGGCCCCCCAAGTGCAAGCGCCTGAGAGCAGGGGTTCCACCTGTCTTACCCACCTCTGTAGCCCCAGGCCCAGTCCAGCACCCAGCACAGCACTGCTCCACAAACCCCTGAGCCCCACAGGGAGTGGCGCACCCAGCGCAGTGGCCTGCCCTACAGATGACGGCTGGCGGGGGGCGGGGGGCGGGGGGTGGGGGGGAGCAGTACCTGCCATCCCGATGGGCTGCACCACCCTCGGTCACAGTCTTGACGAAGATGCCCAGCTTCTCCAGGCCCATGTCTGCCCCGGCCCCCATGCCGATAATGCTGATGCCCAGGCCCTCAGAGTCTGTGGAGCAGAGGGGGGTGAGAGATGATGGGGGAGAGCTTGCAGGGAATAGAGAGGCACCCCACTATCACCACCCCAACCCTCACTCTGGAGCATGGCCCCACCTCAGGAATAGTCCCCACGCTTAGGAGTGTCCCCCGACTGGAGAAGGGATACGGTTTTGTCTACCCCTCTTTGCCAAGTCAACAAGAATGCTCTTGGGTCACTCCCTGCCCTTTGTCCACCCAAAGAACTGCTAGGCAGCAGGGCCTGCAGAGGGTGACCCACACGGGTGGTCCAGAGGCTACTGTGTGCAGATGAGGGTACATGAAGGATGGGAACGGGGAATGGGGAACGGGGCATGGGCGGAGGCCATGGCTGCTCTTCTCTAAGCAGTGTCATCCGTACTCACAGCCTCAACGACCAGAGACCTGCTCTCCTCTCCCGTGGCCCACTCCCCTCTCCACAGCTGCCCCTGGTCCCATGGGCCTCTGACACCCCCACTCAGGATCTTCCCCCCACAAACAGGCTCTTCCTGTCTGCCACTCCCTCTCGGGGCCTGGGCGTCACCTGGATTCCTCCCTCCCCCTCACAGCCTCTGCCCAAGCCAAACAACCGCCTCTCCAGGGCCTCTCAGGTCCGCCCACTTCCTGCAAGGCCATGAGCCTGTCCACACCACAGTGGTCTTGGGACCCTTCTCTCCACATTACAGTCTGGACTGGTCTTTCTAGAATACCTTTCCCACACCTTGCAAAGGCTTCCCACCCATCTGAGAAAAAGACAGTGTCCTTTGTTTACACGGTCTCCGAAGCCTTGTCTGCATTCCCTTCTTCTCTGCCCCGTCCAAACCTAGCCAAGCCTGGCTTCTCTCTTTCCTGCACGTTCCCCTGAGCTCCTCCTCTGCAGTTCTCCACGCAAGCATCATTTCCTTGGTGAAAACCCCATCCCCAAGTCTGGTCAGATCCCCTATAAAATGATATTATTTCGGCCCCTCCCAACCCTCCCCAGCACCCATCATAGCACATAAGGGCGTTGTTAGACGTGACTGTTCCATCAATGTCCGCCGCCCTCATACAGCTCCCATCACGTCTGGCCAACACACAGCCCAGGACAACCCACAGTGCCCTTGGGAACCTGGCAATTGAAGAGCCCACAGGACTGGTGGTGGGAGCTTGGGGCGAGACTGGAACCATATGACTGTGAGGTGATGACAGGGGCCCAGGGAAGAAGGTGGCACCAGAAAGTATCCACAGGGCCTGGCCCTGGCTCTCACCCTTCTCCAGCTCCACGGGGAACAGCTCCAACCTCTCCACCCGCTTCTCCAGTTCGTACTCTGCAGAGGCTGCCATGGGATCCACATCCTCGTTGCGACGATCATAGTCCTCGTTAGAATATGTACTGAACACCTGAGGAGGGGCCACTTGTCAGAGGGCCAAAGCAGGACTGGCTTGGGGAGCCCGAGTAAGCCAAGCACCCGCCGATGCTCCCCTTCTACCACAGGCCTCCTCCACCGCCCCGCCCCCCACAGGTGGAGAGAGGGCTCCCCCAGCCCTTCTAGCCTGGAGCCCCTGGGGCAAGAGAGAAAGGGACCCAGCCTTGTCCAATCCACACCATTCCTCTCTTCCCCAACCCCAACAGCATAAGCGTGGCCACTGTAGAAGGAAAAGAAGGGCCACGCTGGAGAAACTGTCCGACTTAAGAACCAGGTCCCCAGGTTGTAGACAGACCAATAGACAGGTAAATAGAAAGTGAGAGATGAGGGAGAGCCAGACCAAGGTGAGGGTGGTCACAGATACAGACGGACCCAGACAGCAGGACAGAGGAAGGAACAGGCTGAGCAGGAGGGGGAAATAGGAGGAAGGGAGACTGGAGAAGCTGGAGGACGCCAGATGGGGAGAGAGGAGGGAGCGGGTGTGAGATGCAGGGAGGAGGAGGGGAGCAGGAGAGACACCGATGGGGCGGCAGAGGGGCACCCAGGATCCAGTGCCCTGAGCCTGAAGTTCAGGCCAGGTGGGGGAGGGGGGCAGGAAGGACCACCTCCACCCTCACGGAGGAAGGGGTAAGAAGCAGGAGAGGACACCCAGGGCCTTGCCCGTGGCCAGGTGTCAGTCTCCCTCCAGGACCTCAGCTTTGAGGCTGGCCCCTGTTCCCAGTGCACTGGGCTCTGGGGAAACAAGGATATGGGGGGGGGGGGGAAGCAGCCTCTCTAACCCTGTCCACAGCGCACTCAGCCTTTGTGGTGGCCCCGAGGCCAGCTCTGCCTTACTGTCTCCTTTGCCCTCTGCTGTCTCCCTCTTCCCATGTCGCTCAGCAGAAAGGGGGATTCCCCAGCCTGACTCTCCTCCAAAGAACAGAGAAGACAGGGCAGGGGCTCTGTGGGGACACTGAGTTCTAGACCCAGGCGGGAGGGCCCCGGGGGGAGGTTAGTGAGCACCATTTGGGGTACATGATGTGCTTGTGCTCCATTGCCTGCTGTGACAGGCTGGCACCACGTGGAGCTGAGTGGGGGCGAGAGCGGGTGGGAGCAGCTGTCAGAAGGCTGGACCTGAGGCTCGAGGAGCTGGAGCGGGGTACGGTCCTCCCCGGGAACCCTCCCAAGGCCCCCTCTCCTCCAGATAAGCTGCCCTAGCACCCAGCAGGCAGCAGCACTGCTGAGTCCCAGCTGGAGTCCGGGCTCCTCACCACCCTCTCCCCCAGCTCAGAAGCCCATTCCCAGGCTGAGGTACAGAGGGTTACACGCATGGCTGGGGGAGGGGGCTCTGTGGCCACTTCACTCACAGCCCTCAATTCCAAAGCCTCAGAAAAACTCCTGCTCGGGCCTTTACAGTTCATCATGGTGTGCAGCAGGCAGTTGGACTGCCCTCGTGACATCTGGCCAGCAGCCTCCAAGCCCCTTGGCGGGAGGGCCACCCAGTGTCCACATGGTGCGAGATGCCAGGTCCCACGCCCTGCGTTAGCCAGTGGTAGGGCAGAATGACACTGTGCCCAGCTGGGCTCTGGTGCGTGGGTCATCTGTGACTCCGTCCCCATTGTACACATGCCCCAGGCCCTAGGACAGGAGCTGGTGTGAGCCTGGACCCCACAAACTGGCTTTGGCCCCCTTCTGTATCTGAGTCAGGGTCCCTTCACCCCTCAGTCTTTGTGGTGGCATGGGTCACCGAACCCCTCCCCTTGCACACGTGTGCACATACACACATACACCCAGAGTGACCTCCAAAACACCCTCGCAGCCTGTCCTGGGTTTTGCCCTCATCCTCCTTCCTCACTCTATGAAATCCTGTCCCCTGCAGGAAACCTGGGCCTGAGGCGCAGGGTCCCAGACCAGCCCTCACACAGCTCACCACCATGTGCCCAGCCTATCAGAGAGCCCTGGGCCCAGTCCCCTGCCCCAGGTGACAATCTGGAATCAGGCTCTCTGTCCTCAGCAGAAGCCTCCATAAAGGCAATAATTGGGTCATCAGCGGGACACAAGGCCCTGGACTTAGTATTAATGTGGGGTGGGCACAGGGAGAGGGAAAAACGGGGACCGCTGCCCAAAGCGGGCAGGAGGAAAGCACCAGCAAGGTCAAAAGTCAGACACAACAGGCAGCACCCCATGCCACTGGCTCCCACACTCAAGCCAGCAACAGTCACCAGGGAGTCGGGGAGCACTGCTCCAAATCATGCGCTATTTTTTACCAAAAAAATCAGGGTAAGGTGTCAAATATAGACAGAGGCCCAGGACTGAAAGACCAAATTCCACCTCTGAGGGGCCCAGGCGGTTCAGAGAACTGGTGGTAGAGGTGGTGGTGGTGGTGGTATTGGTAGTGGGGTCCTGACTTCCTCAGTGGTCCCCACCCCCTTCCTTAGCATCCCAAGAAACACCATAATTCTCAGTTACCTCCAGGATCTCGTCCCTCAGGAGGGGAGAAGGGTTGGGAAAGGGCTTGTAAGGTCATAGTTGGGAAAGGGGCTGGCCTATTGGGAATAACACCTTTCAGGCCTCTTGATGAGAGGGACAGAGGTCAAGATACTGTGGGCAGAGGAGAGGAAGCTGGGGCAGCTTCAGTGTCCACAAGTAGTTAAGGAAACTGTGATCAAACAGATGAGGGTTTTACTAGAGGGCCAGAGGCAGGATCCAGGCCAAGGCAAGTCCAGGGGCCTGGCAACCCCATGCAGCAGACCTGGCCACCACACTAGCGGTGGCGAGACAGGGCCACCTAGGCTGATCTTGCCAGTCAAAAGTGGCGGATGGAAGGAAGTGAGGGGTGGCCTGGGGTTCTTCAGTTTCCCCAGAGGATGCCCCCTCCCCCACCCACCAGCACTATTCTGAGCATCACAGGGCACTGGCATGATCCACAAAGCAACCAGAGTGGTGGCAGGGATAAGAAGGCAAACTGAGACCTCCCCAAAATAGGCAGCTCTCAGCCCTCTTTCAGGGCACCCAGAGAATGTGGCAAGAGCACCTGGGGCCTGTCAAGGCCACGGGAGACTGTCTTATTGAGCAGTCAAGAGCAAAGGCATGCAGGCTGCTGCCAGGTCCCCTGGGTGAGGGGGTGGGGAGTGGGGGGGTTGCCAGCCCCTCCCCTCTTCCCTGACTTGCTTAAGGCCTAGCCCCCTCAACTTCCACACAAAGTGCCTACTCCCTGCAGTCCCCAACATTCCCCCTGGCCCACACAGGCCCCAAGAAACAGGACCCCAGCACTGGCCTTCTTCCCACCCCCAGTCACATGGCCCCAGACCAGCTCACCCTCAAAGAACTGGTTCCTTCTTTCACTTCTGCAAAGTTGAGGTGGGGGCTACAGATAGGAGGGAGGAAGGGCTAAGGTTCCCTATACCTTAGCTTTTTGAAGTTCCTAATCCTCCACCCCACATCCTATACAACTCCTATATAGGGGGAAATCAGGGGGCTTCTGAGCCCCCACCCCCCCTCCTGCCCAGAGTGGGGTACGGACCAATGTGGGGAGGCTCTCCTGAGAACACACACACACCTTCCTACCACCCAAGCCTTCGCCTCTGCACCTCTGGAGAAAGATGTCTGGGAAAGGAAGGGAAAGCAGGTGTCCCGAGACTTTGGGGGGCAGGGTGGGTACTTCACGAGCGCTGGGCCAGGCAGCAGGCAGAGGAACCCGAGGACAGGTCGGGGCAAAGCACCCTTGGCGCAGGCCGGAAAATCGTCCCCTTCTGACAAACAGCTGGAACTCCCCCACGTCCCTCTCAGGGTGGGAACTTCTAGGCAGGGGGCTGAGTGGCAGGGGCTGACTCAGCCTGCCAAAGCCCGCTGGCTGGCGGAGTGGGGGCGACAGCGTGCACGTGGCAAGGGCGGCGAGGGGGCGGGGAGGGGGCTCACTTACTTGGATGGGCGCTGTGCTGAAGTGGATTTTCCGGCTTGGGGCCGGGTCCTCTTCCTCCGACAGCCCTGGGATCTCCACGCACCCCGACTCGGGCTCATAGGGGGACTCGCCATCCTCCTCGTCGTCCTCGTCGTCCTCCTCCAGGGCACTGCCCCCAGAGTCCTCCCCCAGCCCACTGTAGGCGCTCACGTCTACCAAGTCTGCCTCCGAGAAATCCTCCTTCTTGGATTCATCCGCCTCCTCCGGGGCCACATCCGGGGCCCGGTCGCTGCCCACCCCTCTCTCAGGCGCCGCTATGGTCGCCGCCTCCTCCTCGGGGGCCGCTTGGGCCTTCTGCTCTCCGGGCACGGGGCCGGCTGTGGTGGCCGAGGTGCTGCCATTCTCCAGGGCAGCGTGGACCGTCACCTCCGCCTGGATCACCTCCCCGGGCGCCGCCTCGGCCTCCGACTCCCCGCTCTCCTCCACCTCCACCGGCTTAATCTTGCGCACCTCCCGGGGCTTGGGAGGCGGCCGGACGGGGGCCACTCGGTGCTGCGGGGGCTGCTGCCCTCCGGTGCCCC
Source organism: Saccopteryx bilineata (assembly GCF_036850765.1). Classification (NCBI taxonomy): domain Eukaryota; kingdom Metazoa; phylum Chordata; class Mammalia; order Chiroptera; family Emballonuridae; genus Saccopteryx; species Saccopteryx bilineata. The sequence continues at coordinate 378,697,339 of NC_089491.1, forward strand.
GCTCTTTCTCGGCTGGGGCATCCCCCGATGGGGCGGGCGGTGGCTGGAACACCCGGGACCGCTTCGTGACCAGCTTCGAGTTGACCTGGGGAACCCCGGCGGCCGCAGCCCTGGGGAGCCCCGGCCCGCGGTGGAGGCCGGTCCTCGAGTCGGCCTTCTCAAAGACGGCGCTGAGCTGGCTGACCGTCGGGGACACGGCGTCGGCGTCCAGCTTGTCCAGCGCCTCGGTGCTGCCGTTGAAGCGCACCACGACGTCCAGCTTCCGGTCCTGCAGGCCCGCGCGCTCCTGCCTCAGCAGCCGCCGCGCCGCCGCCTCCTTGTCGCCGCCCGCGGCCGCCGGGACGCTCCGTTCGAACAGCTTCCGCGTCTCCTGCAGCCGGGACGGCGGGTGCGGCGGCGGCGCGGGCTGCGCGGAGGGCGCGGGCTTGGAGTCGAAGCGGCTCACGCGCTCGGACACGCTGGTGCCCAGCTTGAGCAGGGCGCTGTGGTCCACGTTCTCGTTCAGGCTGCTGGCCCTCGGCAGCGACAGGCGCACGCCGCGCTCGGGCGCCCTCGGGGCCTCGGTGGGGCCCGCGGCGCCGCCCGCCTCGCCCGGCGGCCCCGCCGTTGTGCCCATCTGCAGGAACATACTTTTGATGCGATGGACGTTGGAGCCATATTTCTTGTGGTGGGCTGCCTTGGGTGCCTCGTCGGGCCCGGGCGCGTCGGGCGGCTTCAGCGCCTGGATGCCCGCCTCATAGGCGCTGCGGTGCGGGGAGGCGCTCCGGAGGGGCCCCCCGGGCCCCCGGGGCTCCGTCTTCATCATGGTGGGGGGAGCCGGGTTTGCATACCCCCGCTTCCCGCTCCCCCCCTCAGGCAGGCGGCTGGCCAAGTCGAGACCACCGCCCCCTCCCCCCGAGAAAAGAAACCCCGAAGGGCCTTTTGTAGGCTCCCCCCAAAACCAAGCTGCCAGAGACAGTTAAGGCCGCTTAAAAAAAAAAAAACGGTAAAAAAAAAAAAAAAAATCTCCGAGCGCCCTGTGTGGGTCGCCTCCCCCAATCAAGCTGCCAAACACAGCCAACCCCTCTTGCAGCGCCCGGGCGGACTGATCCGGTCGCCCCCACCCAAATCAGAAAAGCGGCGGCGGGGCCGGTGGGACCGCGCGCCCTGCCCGCGAAGCAGCGGCGGAGGCTCCGGCTCACATCGTCCGAGGCTGTGTCAGCGTGGCTGGCAGCCCCGGCGACCCCCACCCCGGCCAGGGACCTTGGCTCTCGGGGGGCCCGGCACCCCGGCGCCCATGGCTGCTCGGCCGGCCCGGGCCGTTCCGCCGCCGCGCCACCCTCCCTCCCTCCCTCCCCCCCGTGCCCCGAGCCTCGGTCTTTCTCTGGCTCTGCCCGAGCGGCGGCTGCCCAAGACCGAGCGGCTGCCCTTCTCGCCGCCGCCGCTGGGGAACTGGCACCTCTGGGTCCTAGAGGGATCGGATTTCCGGGACCGGCATATCTGAGCCCTCCCCTTCCCCTCCACCCGAGTGTATCTCCGCCCGGTCCCTCGCCGACAGCCTTCCGCTGACCCCAGACCCTGGCCAGTCTTCTTCAACGCTTCCATCCCAACCTCTCCGACTGCGGTGTATCACAGCCCACACAACCACACCCCCACTAAATATTGCGGGGAGGCCATCCAGCCGCAGGGGTTTCAGTACCGCCCCTTTCCACCCCAAAAGAAAAGGGAGATTAGTGGGGAGGGGCACGGATTCTTCCATTCCAGGTCTTTGAGTTCCCTAGCATAGTTCAAGGCCGTCAACATCAAAATCGCTCTGGGATTTTACATTTTTAAAAATTCGGATATGGCCTCCCTCCCCAAATTTTGGGAAGCAGAATCTCAGCAGCCTGGCCCAGGAATCTGCATCTTAACCATTTCCCACAGGGAACATTTGGCACCCACCCTTTAGATGTGAAACCTTGGCCCAGCGTTGCTGGCCTTGTGGTGGAGGGCCAAGGGACTGGAGAAAGAAAATGGCTCTCACTCATAACCCAGGCTAGACTTGGAAGTCTGAAGAGGGTGTCCTGCCACCTGCCTGCTCTGCACCCAGGCTGGAAGTGATCCCTGTCTTCGTGTCTCTACTGGGGCACTTTTCCTCTCAAACGGGAAGAAGGAGTTTTGGAGTATCAATTCTGGAAGCTTAGAGCCAAAGTTTCATCAGAGCACTAGGTTGGGTCTCCGATCTAAAGGATCCTGGCCACTCTTGTGCAAGTGTGTTTAGGGAGAAAGGGCAAAGGGGTGGGTGGCTGTGACTTCCACATCCTCAGTCTTGGCAACCTAGAAAGCTGTTCCGGTGCTCCTCCCACCCCCTATGCACACAAGGGGCCTGTGGTTGTCCTCTGTGCCTCCCCAGCTTCCAGGACCTGGGAGTGGAGGTCCACCCTCTAACAGTGACAGGTCCAGATGCACTGCTTCACTCCACAGATAACAGAAAATGATAAACATTGTGGACCCTAGGACCCAGAGAACAACTCAGGCACAAAGCCTCCCCCCACTCCCAGCTGCTTCCTGCATCTCAGGCCTTCCTGCGGCCTCTGCCTCCTCCCCCGCCCTCTTCCCTTCCATCCTCTTCCTCTTCTTCCCAATCTCCCACTCTCACCCCCTCCCCCTTTACCCCTTGCCTAGAAAGGCTGTCAAAGGGGATCCTTCTACCTCTCCACTGTAGGAGTGTGTGTGGGTTTCGTGGAATATAAGCCGGTTAGCACGTGTGAAAGAGCATGAGGGGGATGGGGTGATGGGAAGCCGCCTGGGAACCCTGAATATTGGGACAGGGAGGGGCCAGGAACCACTGGACTGGATCCTGAGGCTGGCAAGCTTGAGGCTAAGGGGGAAGATTTGGGTTCTGAGCTGGAGCGGGGAGTGAACCCAGACCTCTGACTTTCTAAAGCCACCTGTTCAGGAAACTTCCTCCTCCCCAGTTTCACACTGGCACAGGGCAGAGTGGAAAAGCCAACCGCAGTCTCCCCTCCTTCCTAATCTGTCTTAAAAGACTGCTTTCAGGAACAAGCTTTACTTGGGTTTTCAAACTCAAGTCTGGTTCTTGACCCCCTCCCCACTACCTCCTTCCCCAAATCTGTGGAAGAGGTAAGACAGAAATCTCACCTAGTGGGAAAAGGGGGGCATTGGGGCTTGGGGCAGACTGTCCTCAAAAGCTCTGTGTGAATTGGAAGAGGGTGCAGGCCCCTGGGTGTTCTGCCCAGAATCTCCCACACCCTTTGGTGAGTCATCTTAACTGGTTCCAGCCCAAGGGGTCTGTGCCCACGCTTCTGGCCAGGTGGGAAAGATGGCTCCTAAGGGGAGGAGGAGGAACTGAGAGCCAGCCTTCAAGCCCAGGGACCCTAGGACCCCCAACAACATCTTCGGCAACACAGATTGAACTAGAATTCTTGGGATGCTTGGATCTGCCTTGTCCCGAGACTTCCAAAAGTGAAGCCCCTTTAAGGGCTCTGGGATGCAGGAGGGTGGAGCCAGCCCAGAGTTTGGATGGCCAGGGCCAGTGAGTGAGATTATTATTCCATGGGCTCCTAGTTACCTCAGTGACACCTCCAGCCAGAACTCCCAAAGAAGTTTTTACAGAGCAACAAGTGCTTTACCATCACTCCTTCCCTGGAGTCAGGCAGTAAGAGGGCTGGCCAGGGAGACAGGTGGGGAATGGTGTTGCCTCCTTCAGCCCCTTCCTGCCTGCCTGGAGCAGTACATTTTTTTGGCCAGACCTCCCCACACATGTGAGGATGAGGACTATTACTTTAGAGAGGGTTACAATCCAAATTGGTGGGTTTTAATCCAATTTTTATTCTTCAGGCTGTGATCCTGCAGTTCAGGATCCCAGGGTAATTTAACCATTCTTTTTTTTCCCATTTTTGGATGTGGCCTTAATGGCCAAGTTGCCTGGTGATCTTTGACTGAAAGTTTCTTCCTTACCTTTGCCCTGGAATTGAGGGTAGAGTTCCCCAAACTGGCCCAGGAGCTAGGCTGACAGCGTTCAAATCCTGACTGTACCACTTACTAGCTGTGTGACCTTGGACAATTCACTTAGCCTCTCTGTGCTCTGAGAGGATAAACTGAGGTGAAAGTGGCCGGAACACAGAAGACTTGGTGTGTGGGGAAGGAGATGTCTTTCACCATCTTTGCTAAGAAGGCTGGGGGCTGCTATAGGGAGAGATAATCTACCCCAAACCTGATAGAGCTCCTCCCTGTTTTCCCACCAACCCCCAAATCTGATAAGGACCCTTGAACTCTGTTTCTTGAGGCTTGCTAGTTCTGAACACTAGGTGTAACTATAAAGATGGGCAATGACGGCAGGGGGAGACCTGACTTGTGTTCAGTTCCAAACCCTCAGTGCCCTGGGATCAGGCCCCACCTAGTTTCCAAGGCTGGCTTCCCTTCCCAGGCCTGGGGCCTTGAGACTCAGCCTCTGAAAGTGGTGTTTCCCTGGCCACAGTCATCTGATCAGAGGCTGGCCTTTAGCCATTTTATGGTGAGCAGTGGCTGCTGCCCCAGCCACTCTCCTTTGTCTGCCTTCCTCTGCTAGGGACTTGGGCTGAAGGGAGAAGGCTGAAAAGGTGTGTGGAGGTGTGGACGTGCTTTATATACCGAACTCAAATCCAGGATGTCAGTGTTGGATGACCTTTAGTGGCTCTTGGCTGACCCCTTCCCAGGAGGAATGAGGAAGGCTGAGATGTGGAGAGAAAAGCTACTTATCCAGTTTTGGAGGAAAGGGACCAGACTAGGGTTCAAAAGTCTGAATTAACTCCTAGCTCCACCCATTTGCTGGGTGATTTGGGATTAGTCATTTCTACTCTCAAAACCTCTACTTCCTCCTCAAAATGCCTAGTTTGGATGTCTGCAGTGTTGCCCGAGCATCAGTATCCTGGAGCTCCACCACTCAGTGTGGAGCAGAGCAGAACGTGGGCTTTGAAACTAGAGCATCTTCATTAGAACCCCCAACCTGCCACTTCCCAGTTAGGGGACTTTGAATTCCACACCATCAAACTGAGATAATAGACTGATCTCCTAGTGTTATGAGGATTAAATGAGTTCGAAATGCATAAAGCATTTAGAACAGCTTCTGACACAGGTAGGAGCTTGGTGTTGGCTGTTATTGACGGCATGTGTATCTGAACACGTATGAGTGCGTGCCCACGTGCTCATGTGTGGGGTGGTATGGCTGACAGTGGATCAGAGTTTGCCTCTCTCCATGTGTCTTCATGGGCACACATGGGCCTCTTGTTTCCTTCTAAGGTCTATTCTAGAAAATTCTGCAATATAAGCACCCCCTGACTGCAGTGCCTATAAATCTTTTGGAACCATCTTTTGGAGTGAACATGACCTCCTTTCTCTCCGTTCCAAAGGGTTATTTTTTTAATTCCTGCTTCTTCTTCAGTTCCCCGTTGGCCTTGCAGGGCGAGGGATTCCTTGGGGTTATTGCATAGCTGGGCGACTGCCTTGTCTGGTCTGCCCCCCTTTCTTTCTTCCCTTCTCCACACCTCACTCTAGGGCCACTGGGAGAGTTTGGATAGATCTTGGAGATATAGGAGGGAGAACAGGAAGGAGGAGAAAGAGAGAGAGAGAGTGTGTGTGTGTGTATGGTGTGTGTGTTGGGGGCAGGGGAGGGGTGGAACGGAGAAAAGATTTCTCCAAATCATCAGTTGCTTTAAAAGAAAGCCTATATTTAGCCAGACTTAGAGGGCCTGTAAATATGTATTTTGCAACCCAGACAGGCATAGCTGTGGGAGCTCCAGAGATATGTGGGGAGGTCAAAGGAAAGAAAGAACTAGAAAGATTGGGCAATATCTTTTGTCATCAGCAGATTCAAAAAATTCTTTCTACTGCCCGCTCCAACTGCTAATAATACGCATTCCCGCTTTCCTGAGTTTTGATGGTGGTTTCTATTCTTTTTTTGTGTGTGTATTTTTCTGAAGTTGGATACGGGGAGGCAGTCAGACAGACTCCCGCATGTGCCCGACCGGGATCCACCCGGCATGCCCACCAGGTGGCAATGCTCTGCCCATCTGGGGTGTGACTCTGCTGCAACCAGAGCCATTCTAGCACCTGAGGCAGAGGCCACAGAGCCATCCTCAGCGCCCAGGCAAACTTTGCTCCAGTGGAGCCCTGGCTGCAGGAGGGGAAGAGAGAGACAGAGAGGAAGGAGAGGGGGAGGGGTGGAGAAACAGATGGGCGCTTCTCCTGTGTGCCCTGGCTGGGAATCGAACCTGGGACTCCTGCATGCCAGGCCTACGGTCTACCACTGAGCCAACCGGCCAGGGCCGGTGTTTTCTATTCTTCATCTGCTCTCTGGACCTTGTGCAGTGGGTGCTAGAGGATAGGACTGGCTCTCAGAGTCAGCTTCCTCCGCCAGCCTTGCCTCCCCTGCCCTGGACCAAGGGAAGGCACAGCCTGCTCTGCCAGCTCCCTCCTGGTTGGTTCTGCCAGGTTCCGCCAGGCTGCTGGGGTGCTGGGCACAGGTGTAGCCTCCGTAAGCCAGCTCTCAGATCTCCCACACTCAGCCCCTTGCCCTTCACGTGGTCTTGGGGGTGAGGGGTGAGGGGTGGGGGAGACAAATCCTGCCACTTTAGGTCAGCTCTTCACAGAACTCTTCTGTCTAAAGATGTTATGTATACAGTACTTATTTACTTTCAGTTTGAAAAGTTTCTTTAAAAATAAGAAATATTCAGAAAATCACTTAACAAGCCGAATTTACAAATCTAGCACTGTGTCATTTTTGTGTCAGGATTTATCATATACGAGAACTAGGACATCCCTGGCTGGGTAGGTCTGTTGGTTAGAGCCTTGTCCTGACACGCCAGGCTTGTGGATTCGATCCTCCATCAGGATTCACACAAAAATCAACCAGTGGATGAATAAATAAGTGGAACAATGAATCGCTGTCTCTCTCTTTTTCAAAATGAATAAATAAATAAGAAATAAAATATAGACTATGAGAGTTTGAGCTGAAGTCCCCGCCCTGTCTTTCTGTCTGCCCTACCCACTCTCACAAATTGGGTATGCATCCTTTAGAGACCATATTTTCTTTTATCTTTTTTTTTTTTTTTTGTATTTTTCTGAAGCTGGAAACGGGGAGAGACAGTCAGACAGACTCCCGCATGCGCCCGACTGGGATCCACCCGGCACGCCCACCAGGGGGCGATGCTCTGCCCCTCTGGGGCATCGCTCTGCCGTGACCAGAGCCACTCCAGCGCCTGGGGCAGAGGCCAAGGAGCCATCCCCATCGCCTGGGCCATCTCTGCTCCAATGGAGCCTTGGCTGCGGGAGGGGAAGAGAGAGACAGAGAGGAAGGAGGGGGCGTGGAGAAGCAAATGGGCGCCTCTCCTATGTGCCCTGGCCGGGAATCGAACCCGGGTTCCCCGCACGCCAGGCCTACGCTCTACCGCTGAGCCTACCGGCCAGGGCCCTTTTATCTTTTTTTTTAAAGATTGTATTTATTGATTTTTAGAGAGAGAAGAGAGACCGAGGGAGAAAGAAGGATGGGGAGGAGCGGGAAGCATCAACTCATAGTAGTTGCTTTTCATAGAAGTGCCTTGACCTGCAAGCCCAGGGTTCTGAAAAGGTGAAGATTTTCAGCGTTCTAGCTTCATCCACAGTATCAAGCAGGTCGGGCTAGAGCCCATACTTTCAAACTTATTATTATTAATTGTAAAATATACATAACATAACATTTACTATTTTCACCATTTAAAGTGTACACTTCAGTGGCATTAAGTACATTCACATTATTGTGCAACCATCACCACCATCCATCTCCAGAACTTCTTTCATCTTCTCAAATGAGACTCTGTTCAGTGGTAGTCAACCTGGTCCCTACCACCCACTAGTGGAAGTTCCAGCTTTTTATTTATACTTTGGAGCAACCAAAGTATAAATAAAAAGATAGATTTAACTATAGTAAGTTGTTTTATAAAGATTTATTCTGGCCCTGGCCGGTTGGCTCAGCGGTAGAGCGGTAGAGCGTCAGCCTGGCATGTGGGGGACCCGGGTTCGATTCCCGGCCAGGGCACATAAGAGAAGCGCCCATCTGCTTCTCCACGCCCCCTCCTTCCTCTCTGTCTCTCTCTTCCCCTCTCGCAGCTGAGGCTCCATTGGAGCAAAGATGGCCCGGGCGCTGGGGATGGCTCCTTGGCCTCTGCCCCAGGCGCTAGAGTGGCTCTGGTTGGACGCCCTGGAGGGGCAGAGCATCGCCCCCTGGTGGGCAGAGCGTCGCCCCTGGTGGGCGTGCCGGGTGGATCCCGGTCGGGTGCATGCGGGAGTCTGTCTGACTGTCTCTCCCCGTTTCCAGCTTCAGAAAAATACAAAAAAAAAAAAAAAAAAGATTTATTCTGCCAAACTTAGCAAAAATCCGACATAAAGTACTTGGTAAGTAATTATTACTATATGCTTTAACTTGCTGTAACTCTGCTTTATAAATTTTATAAAGTAAAGTTACTTCCCTACTTTATAAATCACCATTACTGTGGAACCGGTGGGCAGTTAGAAAATTTGACTACTAACAGGGATACAAAAGTGGGCGGTAGGTGTAAAAAGGTTGACTCCCCCTGGGAAAGATGAAAACTCCCCCCCTCTACCCCCTGCCGCCCAGCCCCTGGGGACCACCATTCTGCTTCCGGGCTCTATGAATTTGACTCTTCTAGGTACCCCGTATAAGTAGAATCGTACAATATGTATCCTTTTGTATCTGGCTGACTTCACTTAGTATATCTTCAGGGTTCATCCATGTTGTATCGTGTGCCATAATTTCCTTCCTTCTTAAGTCTAGCCATAATTTCATATTTCCCTACATATTTAAGTACATATAAAGCAACATCAGTAATGTTTTCTTTACTATTAAACTAAATATATCGACCATCATACTGTGTGTATCCTTTGTATCTTTTTTTTTCACTTGATGCTTTTCACAACGGAGCCACGTTGAACACGTATGGCTTTGGTCCCTTCATTTCAACTTCTGTTTATTATTTCATTATATGAATACACCTCAATTTGTCACTTCCTTTACCGACAAGGATTTGAGTTGTTTCTCCGTTTTGTTATTATAAGCCATCCCTGCACTTGTCTGAACCATACCTGGGAGCAGAAAGCCAGAGTGTAGGGCAGGCACACTTTCAACTTGAGTGCGAAATTGCTCTCTGCAGCGACCAAACCAATTTATGCGCTCATCACCAGCATTTGTTCGAGACATCTTGCCTGACTGCATTTTTGCCAACATCTGCTCTTGTTAGACTTTATTTTTGCCAACCCGAGGGGTGTGAAGTGGTATCTCATTTGAATCTGCATTTCCTGCCTATGAGGTCAAACATCTTATCATGCTCATTGGCCATCTGCGTTTCCTCTAGGCAAATTGCTTGTGTCTGTAGCCTTGGCTATCTATCGCAGCTTTTGCTATAAGTTACAGAAAGCCTAACTAGATGTGACTTAAATAAAAAAGGAATTTTCCTATCTCACATAACAAAAAGTTGGTTGGTTAATTCAAAAAGAACGGTAGGTTAATTCAGAGGCTCAACCTGTGACCCCAAGGACCAGGTTCTTTCATTCTTTCTGTTTTATCCTCCTCCTCTGTGGGCTTGCCTCTTAGATTGGCCCCTTCATGGTCCAAGAGAATGGGCTCAGCTCTGAGTGTCTCTTAGGACAGAAATATCTACAGGCAGAAGAAAGTGAATGCTCTCTTAGTGTCTCTTTCCTAGAGGCCCAGCAGAATATCTCTCTTTCATTCTTGATGGACAGAATTGTGTTCATGTCCTAAACCAATCATCGGTTAGAAGAACTGAATAATCATGTTAATTATTTATCATGTTATTTAGACCAATCACCACTAGTCACCTGATGGGGTTGAGGCAGTCCCAGCCTCCCACAAAACCTAGCCCCTGATTCCTGAATCACACCATGGTTTTATTAGCAAGGAAGAGCAGAAAGAATGCAGTTAGGGTGCCACTCAAAAGGTCTGTGCTTTCCTTATTTTCTTTTTTGTAGGAGGTCTTTATATCCTCGATACGAACATTTACCTGTTTTATGTGCTTCTAACATTGTCACCGAGGCTGTTGATGTTTTTAAACTTTGTTTATAATGTCATTTTCATAGCAGAATGCTTTTTTTTGGTAATGTAGTAAAATTGATTGATCTTCTGTGAGTTTGTTTCTCATGTAATAAATCATTTCTTACCAAGATCTCCTACATTTCCTTCTAATTATTTTAAAGTTTTATTTCTCACTTTTTGGTCTTTAATCCATCTGGAGTTAATCTTTATGGATGGTGTGAAGATGTTTTATATGAAAAGCCAAATGTCACAACACCTTTTATTGAATAGTTTATTCTTTCTCACTGAATTGCAATGCCCCTGCCATCATAAATCAAATTCCTGTATACGCTAAGAACTCTATTCTATTGATTTCTTTGTCTAGCCCTGCACCGATACCACATTGTTTTATTTACTATCACTTTCGAATAATTTTTTTTTTTTAAAGAGACAGAGAGAGAGTCAGAGAGAGGGATAGACAGGGACAGACAGACAGGCACAGAGAGAGATGAGAGGCATCAATCATTAGTTTTTCGTTGTGACACCTTAGTTGTTCATTGATTGCTTTCTCATATGTGCCTTGACCGCGGGCCTTCAGCAGACCGAGTAACCCCTTGCTGGATCCAGTGACCTTGGGTCCAAGCTGGTGAGCTTTGCTCAAACCAGATGAGCCTGTGCTTAAGCTTGGGACCTCAGGGTCTCGAACCTGTGTCCTCTGCATCCCCGTCCGACGCTCTATCCACTGCGCCACTGCCTGGTCAGGCTCGACTAAGTCTTGGTATCTGTTAAAAATGTATTCTTTTTTAGAATTGTCTAGTCTCTCCCTGGTCCTTTCTCTTCCATATGAGTTTTAGAATCAGTTTGCCTCATTCACTGAAAAATTCTCTTGGAATATTTATTAGACTTGTATTTTTTTTTTTTTTATTCATTTTAGAAAGGAGAGAGAGAGAGAGAAGGGGGGAGGAGCAGGAAGCATCAACTCCCATATGTGCCTTGACCAGGCAAGCCCAGGGTTTTGAACCGGCGACCTCAGCATTTCTAGGTCGACGCTTTATCCACTGCGCCACCACAGGTCAGGCTAGACTTGTATTAAATTGATAGATTTTTATTTTCTTCAAGAAAGAGAGAGGGAGAGAAATGAGAAACATCATTCATAGTTGTGTCACTTTAGTTGTTCATTGATTGCTTCTCATATGTGCCTTAACCACGGGGCTCCAGAAGAGGCAGTGACCCCTTGCTCAAGCCAGTGCCCTTGGACCCAAGCCAGTGACCTTGGGCTTCAAGCCAGCAACCTTGGACTCAAGCCAACGACCTTGGGTTTCAGGCCAGCAACCTTGGGGTCATATCAATGATCCTGTTTTCAAGCTGGGGACCCATGCTCAAATTGGCAATCCCGTGCTCCAGCCAGCAAACTCCCACACAAGTCCATGAGGCTGCACTCTACTCAGTGACCTCAGGTTTTCAACCTGGGCCCAATTTGTTCCAGGTGGACGCTCAATTCACTGCACCACCACAAGTCAGGCCCAGTTTATTCCTTTTATAGCTTACAGTGTTTATAGCCTATAGTTTCTCCACAAATATCTTTAAATGTCTTTTCTAAGTTTTTCTCTAGGTTCCATATAATTTTAATTTTATTGTGAATGATTTCTTTTAAAAAAATATTGTTTCAAATAAATTATTATTCATGTACAGCAACACTTGAATTTTGTATTTTATTTGTACCGAGATGTTAATCTTTCTTGGCTTTTCTATATAAATAATCATACCATCTGCAAAAGATGTCAGAGATTTTGTTTCTTTTATTTCCCTAATCCTTCTATTACTGAGTAGTGGCTTCTAAATCTGACTTCTCCTAGCTCTTAGGCTGTACCAGTGGGCTGGGCCTGGGAGCTCTTGTCTTGCACTGTCAGTTATAAATAAATAAAAGACCCCTTACTTTCTCCAGAGCTTTACAGTCTACAAAGCACCCTTGCTTCCATGATCTCATCGACCCTTATTTCCTCCTCTTTACAGAGAGGGAACGTCTCAGTGGCAAGGACTCTGGACCTCACCTCCACAGACTAACAGTACAGACTACTGTGCTGGGGGGCCTCCAACAGACCCTCCTCTTCCCTGTAAACTAAAAAGTTTGGCTGGGGATGGTCTCCGTTATTCTCAGACTCATAACTGATGGCTTTGGGCGACCACCGGGCTCAAGGACCCCTTCAGGGCCGAAGTCCACTAACAAGAAAGATAGATTCTGAGTACCCTTAGGTCCTCGGGCTGGTGCCCTCAAATGTCGTGGGTGGGGGTGGTGAGTGGGGAAATACAGAAATGTCCTTGGAAGTCGGAGGGTTGATACAGACGGTGGAAAGAGGACATTGTGTCTTCATGTGGGTTCTTCTCCCCGTTTGGAAGAACATCCTCTGGACCCGGAAGGAGAGGACGAGGTACACAGCTGGAGGCGCGGGTCCCCTCCTCCGTCGCTCCCTCTAGTCGCGGCGCTCAGCGAGCACGTTTCACGCGCAACCACAAACCCTGGCGGGGCAATTCGTGGCTACCCCGCTTTTCCCCGCAACTTCCTCCGCTCGGTCCCAATTCTGCGCAGGCGCAGGTCCGGGCTGGAGCCGGCGATCGCGCCCTCTCGTGGCGAGCTGGCGGATCGCACCCTTTGTTGTTGAGCTGGGGGCGGCGATGAGGCCGGAGGAGAAAGATTGTGGGTGGAGTCTAGGAAGCAGATGCGACAATCATTTCACAATGACGAGAATCCCTTTCCTTTGTCCCTCACGATAACATATAATCTCCCGTTTTAGATACAGACGAAGAAAATATGATCCTAAGAAATCTAGAGACAGGTTTATAGCGAAGGAAGTAAGAGGAGACAGAGCTGAGGAGAAGATGCATTCATTCAGTCAAGCATTCATTCATTCACTCAGCAAACATTCACTGAGATGGGGAGAGACAGGTACAAAGAACCAGAGAGGTTAAACTAAGATACTGAAGGGCCAAATCCAGCAGAAAGCTGGGGAGACAGATGCGGATGGCAAAGTAGCAGAGAGACCCAACTAGCGGAGGGCAGGGCTGGGCTTGTGGGGACAAGGCTGAGCGAGGCTGAGAGGCTGAGACCTGACCCCATGTGGGTGCTCCAACTGGTGAGGACCAAACCGGGAGTTCAAGATCGGGGAAATTAGCACCAGGAGAGACACTAGTCGGAGTGGATTGAAACAATCCAATATATTTAAAGCCATAAAATCATAATTATACTACTAACTTACAAAAGCTAATTAGTTACAATTTAGAGGAGGCTAGGGAATCAACTCATTACTTTTAGTAAATACAGGAAGAGTCAAGCATTAATCCTGTCTTTCCTATATGAACTGTGTATCACTCAATGACCAAAGAGTGAGTGAGGGGCAGTTTTTCTGTCTAGAATTATTCCAGCTAATAAAGAAAAGAGTGATTGAATTTGAATGTCACCGTTAAAAACAAACAAACAAAAAACAAAAATGAGCAGATGGATGAGGCACTAAGGTCAATGGCTGTGCCTCTGGGTAGAACGAGCAGCTTACCACCTATGAAGCAGTCTTGCCAAAGAAAATGAAACCTGCACTTGATCAGGACTCTTGACCTAATTACAATTTATGAAAAATCACAATGTATAAGAAATACAATTTACAAGAAGTTTGGAGGTCAGAGGAACATGTGAAAGAACACCAATCAGAAAACCCAGACTATGCAAAATTATACATCAAGTAACTTGGTTCCCTAAAGGAAAGAGAGTGAGAGAGAGAGAGAACAGGAACCTATAAATTTAAAGAGATTTAAAAGAGGCACGCCAATCAGTTGCAATGTGCGCACCTTATCTAAATGCTGATTTAAACAAATACATTGTAAAAGAAAAAAAGAAAGAAAAGCGAAGAAGACAAATTGGTTTTAAAAAAGCAGACATTTATAAGAAATTGTAAATTTGAATTCTATAAATCAATATTAAGGAATTATTAACTTTATGGTCTAGTCATATGATTAGGCATAATAATTGTGATTATGTTTAAAAAAAATTCTCTTCCAAATATACATACAGATATACTGACAATTATATGAGGCAATTATATAGGAGGGCAAAATTGGGAGGGGTATAGATAAGGCCGGATTAGCCATTAGTTGATGATTATTGAAGCTGGATGATGGATATATGGGGGCTCATTATATTATTCTGCTTATTTGTTTTATTTGAAAATTTCTAAAGTAGGTTCAAAGACGCTGTGACCCTTCCCCCTACCTGCCAAACACAATGAATAGAAGGTGCTGAGTGGTATAGCAGCAGGGTGCATCCAGAGGGCTCTGAGGTGGGGAGGTCCCCTGGTGGGCCAGAGGGGACTTTCAAGGGACTTCCGGCTGGTTCCTGGTACAGTCCCTGGTTCCCCTAGTTTTCAGAAAGAGAGAAGGATCATTAAAGAAGGCTGGCTTCTCCCGGCCTGATGGCACTGGGTTCGGGCACTGCCACCTTAAGACAGCTGAGGGTATGAGTGGGTGGCTCCAAAAATAGCCAGGGGGAGGGAGGGAGTCACATGGTGCTGCTAAGGGGCTGAGGCCTGGGCAGCTGGCCAGGCTGTCGCTGGCACCTCTGCCCGCTCCCCCCGAGCCCTGTGCCTCTCCCTCTGCCTCAGAACTTCCTTCTTCTCACCCTCCATCTCCGAGAGTGACCAGGTGGCTCTGGAACCTCTGCCCACTCCCCCCGAGCCCTGTGCCTCTCCCTCTGCCTCAGAGCTTCCTTCTTCTCACCCTCCATCTCCGAGAGTGACCAGGTGGCTCTGGAACAGACGCCACCCTGCCTGAGAGCCTGAATGGGTGCTGACTCCGGAGTTTGCTGGCTCTCCAAGGTTGGGTGGGATGGTCAGGTGGGAAGAGAGAGAAAGGGACAATGACTAAGTGACCTGCTCACTAGGCAACCCGACCTACAGGCCAACACCTGCCTCTTCAGGCTCTACTCAGGGCAGGCCCCAGGTATCCTTCCCTGGGGTGGTTGGTTATGGCGCCGAGGTGGCAAAACCCTTTGTCTCAAGGCCAAGAGGGATGCTCCCCTGCCTCCTTCCCAGGGCATCTGGGGAGCATGCCCCTCTGCTTGCTCTAAGAGGGAAGCCCCAGAAGGAAGGGTACCCCTCCACACCTGCACGAAGGTCCTCTGGCAGATGCAGAAGGAAGGGGAAGGGGTGCCATGGATGGAGTCAGGACTGGGCTGAGTGCTTTACATGGACTCAGATGGTCAGTAGTGTGGCCTTCGGGAAATTATACACTCCGTGTGCCTCGGTTTTCTCATCTGTAAACGGGGACAATAATAATACTTGCCTCGTGGGACTGTTGTGAGATGGAATGAGTTATGCTACATACAGATATGTCAAACCTTCAGCATGCACCGGGCAGGGGTTACCTGTCATTACCCAGCAGCATGTGAGCCCCACACGGCCAGGAGTCTGCTCACCTCTGCACCCTCAGTGCTCGCCACATAGTAGGCGCTCCGTTACCATGTGCTGAATTCACGATTTTGTGGATTCCTCACAAGGACACCAAGAAGCAAGCGCTGTTCTTGCCAGTTTGTCATTGTGGAGACAAAGCTTAAGAGGGCAGCTGACTCTTTCCAGGCCACACTCCAGTAAGCGACCAAGGTAGACCCATGTCCAGGCAACAGGCCTCTGAGCCTGGGCCCTTCCTCCCCATAGCTTCCTGGCTGGTCCTCTGAGCCTGGCCCAGGCATCTCTCTCGTCTCAGACCTGGGGTACCGTTGAAGGTGCTCAGTCTGGAGACGAGAGCAGGTGCTCAAGCACCCTGGTGTGCTGTGGAAGAAGCTGTCACCTAGCTCCCTACTCTTGCCGGTTGCCAGGACCTGGACTAGGTCCAGAGATCCAAAGATAAGATCCTGCCTAGTTCACGCTCAGAAGCTGTGTAGTTGGGCCGTCACAGGGGCTAAGGGCCGCTCTGCTAGGCCTCGGGGAGGACAGGGAGGTTCAGGGAGGAGAGGATGCCGGAGCGGTGTCTTGAAAGGTGAGTGGAAGTTTGCCTGATGGACGAAGGCAGGGAGGGGACGGCGGGCGGAGGACACAGCTTGGGCAAACGTGTACGGACTGAGGGGGGTTATCAGATTGGAATGCAGCAGGTGACACTCCCACCCGGGCAGAAGTGTTTGTGTGGGTGGGTGTGCGTGTGCATGCGTGCGCGTGTGTGTGGTGGGACAGAAGAGGGGATTCCAGGCCGATGGCCAGGTACGGGAAGGGCCTGAAGACCTTCAGCAGCTAGGGAACTTGGGGCAATGGGAGCCATTAAGGTTTTGAGTGAGGGACTGGGGTTGTCAGGTTGGTGGCCGAAAACAGACCCTGGCCCCCAGGAGGGCGTGACTGAAGGGACCTTGTCATGTGAGGTATGAGGAGGGTGTGCACTCTAGGTTCAGTGCCTGCTCTGGGTGAGGAGGAGTGGCCCCACTGGCTGACACGGGCCCAGCTGCTCCGGGACACCTCCCCCACCTCCCACCTCCAGCTCCTGTCTCTGTCACTCACAGGCCCGCTGGCTGGGGCAGCCATGGCCGCGCTGATCTGGATTCCTCTCCTTGCCGGCAAGTCGGGGACTTCCTCAGGGGAGGCCCAGGACCAGGGGGTGGGATTTAGCCAGGTGACAAGGAAGCAGAGGAAGTTCCTTCCCGGAGGGCTCTGGGTTAGGTGGGGTCAGGGCTCTGGTGGGGTGGGTCCCGGGACCTGGCTGGGAACTGCGCCCTGGCAAGTGCGGGCTGGTGGCTCGGAGGGTGGGGTGTCTGGGCCGTGAGGGCCTGAGAGCACAGGCCTGGAGAGTCCTGGGCCCTTTAATGGGCTGACTAGCCGGCTCCTCTCTAGGCTCAGGCTAAATTTGGCCCTGGGAGGGTGTGGGGGCTGCTCCCCTTCAGTCAGCTCCTATTTGCCTCTCGAGAGGGCCCTGTTGCCCTGCGTTAGTGGGGGGTGGGTGAGGCTTCCAGCATGGCTCCCCTCGCCTCTCCCCCACTACTCCGGATTCCCGGACATCCAGCATGGGGGTCTTTTCCAAGTGCCCTTACCCCCCAACACACACGCCTCAGCCCTCCCAGCCAAATATCAGTCTCTGCCCTCCGTGACCTCACAAAGGCCTAAAATAAAGAGTGGGGCTCTGAATTCAAACCCGACTAGGCTCCAGGTCTCACCACTGACCGGAGTGTGTGGCACTGTCGGGCCCACACTGTCCTCTCCTGGGAGCCGCGAAGGAGCTCCTCTCACACACGACTCCTGGTCCCTCAGGGACACCAGGGGCCTGGTGGGGAAGGGGGGTACCTCCTGTGTCCTGGACTGAGGCTGAGACCTGTGGGGGGCGGTGGGTCCCCACAGGTCTCCTGGCAGGGGCGGGGGGCACTGAGGCCCCACAGACCACTCTCCAGCCGGTTGTGGGCCGCATCTTCGTGCACACCTTGAACCACGACCCCTTCCTGCGCCCTCCTGAGCACGGTGAGAGGGGTCTGATGGCACTGCGGTAGGCTGAAGGTCCCATCCCGGGCTGGTGAAGCCTCCTGTCAAGCTTCCAACCCCCTCTCCTCCCTTCCACCAGCTGCCCCACCTGCTGTCCCTGTCACCTACCACGCCCACCTCCAGGGACACCCCGACCTGCCTCGGTGGCTCCGCTATACCCAGCGCAGCCCTCACCACCCTGGCTTCCTCTATGGCAGCCCCACACCAGAAGATCGTGGACGCCAGGTCATTGAGGTACCAGCAGGGACCCCCATGGGCCGTGTCACCCGCGGGTGTTCATTCACGTTCATTTCCATCACTTGGTCGTAGCTCAGTCCTTCCCTGCCAGGCCCAAGGGGCGGCGCCCCCCTCCCCTAACACCACCCCTCGGCCCTCTTTCTGTCCCCCGGCAGGTCATAGCGTACAACCGGGACAGCTTCGACACCACCCAGCACTGGCTGGTGCTGGTGATTGGGGACCCAGAAGGTACTGCCTACCCCGCGCTACCCCCACCCCACTGACGCCAATCTTGGGGGATCTCCCCTGGAAGGGAGTGAGTGGAAGGAAAAACTTGGAGAGTTAATGGGGAGCAGGGCATCCTGGGAAGCCTCCAGAGTTGTGTTCTTGGCCGCTCCGCTGAGAGTCTGTACGGGGTGTTAGGGAGAAAGGGAGGGGTCTGAGGGGATATAAGAAGGAGCTTGGGTGGGGGTGGGGGGAGGCTTGGGAAGGATATATACAGGGTTGGGTGCAGCCTGAGGTTCCAACTGGACCCTTCCAGGCCCCCTGCTGCCGTACCAGGCTGAGTTCCTGGTGCGCAGTCATGACGTGGAGGAAGTGCTGCCCTCCACACCCGCCAGCCGCTTCCTCACAGCCCTGGGGGGGCTCTGGGAGTCAGGAGAGCTCCAGCTGCTCAACATCACCTCTGCCTTGGACCGTGGGGGCCGTGTCCCCCTTCCCATCGAGGGCCGCAAGGAAGGGTAGGCATGCAACCAAGGAGGGCTTCCTGAGGGAGGAGGCAGTTTGCCTTCTGTCTGGGTGGTAGGCAAAGAACATGGGTCTCCCCGATTTCCAGGTGGGGCTTTACCTACCTTTGTACTCCACGGTTCTATGTAGGGAAACTACATAAACACCTTTCCCCATAAACACCTTTGCCACAAGCATTTTTGCTGCTAACATTTTTCCTGTCTAACTAGTTAGCCACGAAGCAATTTTGCCGTAAAAGATTAAAGAATGAAAAGTAACAGAGGGACATTGCAAAGGACATAATCAAACATGAAAAAATTAATAACAAAATAAAAAAAAACTATTGCAAAAAATGAAAATACATTGCTTTTGGGGTCTTTTGTTCATAGCATTATGCTTCTCTCTCTCTCTCTCTGTTTGCTGATTAGTATTATTTAACATCACATTTTTTCTATTCCACTAAAATGTTTTCCTTAATTAAGAAAGGTATCAGTTTCCAAGTAAAGAATTGATCATTAATGCTCTTGAAGACTTGTGAATTAGCGGCTGCCTCTTTTATATTTGTGCAGCTTGGTAAACCTTTGGTTTTGACAGGTGGGAAGGGTAACTGTACTCACTGAAAGATTTGCAAACAGAGACTCGGTCACTCTCTAGGAGAGTGTGAAATCTGGCTGACATCTCCCTTTGCAGTCTGGCTCTACAGGTAGTCGTTATCATCCACTATTTTCAAACCACCATGTCTGCTTGGCACTGTGTAAACTATTATAAAGGTAGGATTAACATAAAAATGGGGGTAATGTGAGAACTTTGTCAATGGAGAAATAAAACCAAACTAACAAAATACAGTAAGTCTTCTAGAGTCAACCCAACTGTCAAACAGTCAAATTGCCTTACAGTCGATTAGTTACGCAGAGAATATGAGTGTGGCAAAGATGTTTGGAAGGAAACTTTTGGACATGCCTTACCAGGCCCATCCATACCTCCCTGCTCCACTCCACTGTCTACTTCTGGCTACTTCCCATCTCCTTCTTGTCCTTCCTGCAACCAAACCCTTGTTATCCTGAACTCCAGCTTCCTGTGCCCATGAGGACATAAAGGGTGCATCCTTTAAAGGACATTCTTGTGGGGGGATAAGGCCCCACAGAAGACCAGGCTGCTCTGTGTACTCTCACCATAACCCCAGATTTCAGGGTGGCCCTGTAACCCCCAAATCTCCAGTGCTCAGTGATGCCCTCCCATTTGCTGACGGTGGCTTCTGTCTGGGCCCAGGGTATACATCAAGGTGGGCTCTGCCTCACCCTTCTCCACCTGCCTGAAGATGGTGGCATCTCCTGACAGCCATGCTCGCTGTGCCCAGGGCCAGCCTCCTCTTCTGTCCTGCTATGACACCTTGGCACCTCACTTCCGAGTTGACTGGTGCAATGTGTCCTTGGTGAGGAGGGACCCTGGCTCTGGGGTAGGGATGGAGAATGGCCCCGTCACAGTCCGCTTCCTCCCCCCCCCACACGTTCCTCCTTCTACCACAAGAGGGCGACACAGTCCATAACCCAGGGATCTCTGGCTCCTGACGTAACCACTCCCACAATGCAGTTACAGAACCCTTTCATCACCAAGAGTCTTTGTGTGACAACTTTGTCTGCTTCATTCTAAGGCAGGGGTCGGGAACCTATGGCTCGCGAGCCAGAAGTGGCTCTTTTGATGGCTGCGTCTGGCTCGCAGACAAATCTTTAATAAAAAAAATAACGTTAAAAATATAAAACATTCTCATGTATTACAATCCAATCATTTCCTACCACTCATGTTCATGGTGCGGGTGGCTGGAGCCAATCACATCTATCCTCTGGGACAACACCAACTTTTTATTGGATAATGCATAAGGTACAGAGGTTGTTGTATGGCTCTCACAGAATTACATTTTAAAATATGTGGCGTTTATGGATCTCTCAGCCAAAAAGGTTCCCGACCCCTGGTTCTAAGGCGTCATCAAGCAGATTTACCTGTTGTAAGGAACAGATAGGTCTCACTCTCATGTTATAAATCAGAGATGCTTTAAGGTCCCTAGTATACTCTGTTCCTCTGAACTGACCAACAGTGCAGTCAGAGACTGTTACTCGACATTATTGAGCACCTGCTATGTGCTGGGCACTATCTATTCAATCTGTTTTATTCTTACAACCACCCCAAGGGACAGGTACCACTATTAACATTTCTACTTTACAGGTTAGGAAATTAAAACACCTCACCTAGAGGTAAGTCATCCCAGCCAAGCACTTGTCTGAGTCAGGATTCAAACCCAGGCAGTCAGATCCTAGGGCTGTATTCTAACGATGGTACAGTCCTGCTCTCTCCTGGGTCCTCGTCCAGTGCTCGTCCTGCTGGGTCACCAGAGTGGACTGGGGGTGGGGGGAGATAGGCTGGAGGACATCTTGTGATTGCGTAGGGTGGCAGGTAGGGGCGCCCCAGGACCTGTGCCCTGTTCCCCTGGGGGCGTTGCTGTGTCCAGCCAGCTACTCCTGGGTCAGCCTTGGGCTCTTTGAGCAGGTGGACAAGTCAGTGCCAGAGCCGGCAGATGAGGTACCCACCCGAGGTGATGGGATCCTGGAACGTGATCCTTTCTTCTGCCCACCCACTGAGGCCACAGCCCGAGACTTCCTGACCGACGCACTGGTCACCCTGCTGGTGCCTCTGCTGGTGGCCCTCCTGCTCACCCTCCTGCTGGCCTACATCATGTGCTGTCGGCGGGAGGGACGGTGAGTGTGGGGGACAGAAGGCAGGGAGGGGACTGTGGCCGGTGCTCAACCGTGGAACTCCTTGTGGCACTTGTACTGTGTGGAGACACAACTCCCTCAGGGAGTGGGGTACTCAGCCAGGAAAGGAGAGGGGGCCCTAACCAGGCAGCTGGGGCCCTATCCAGGGCACCGGGAGGGGGTTGTGAATGACCATCAATCCTTTCCCCTGCCTTCCCACAGGCTGAAGAGAGACCTGGCCACCTCAGAGTGAGTAGGGGAAAGCTGGGGGCTGGGTGGGAGCCCCCCTCTCCCGTCAAGCTGGACCCTCCAACCTTTATGAGCAGTATAGACAAGCCAGCTGATTCTGAGATGACGGGGCCACTCTTGGCCTCTAAGGGACAGCCCTTTCTATCCTGGCCTGGCCTCCTGATTTTTTTGATCTCCATGGGAGAGTCCAGTGTGGACTGGGACCCGGCCGGGGTCGGGGGGTCTGCTGCCACCCCGGTGGGGGGAGAGGTTGGAGCAGCTATTTGAGAGAATTTCAGCACACTCACACCCACACACACTTCACTGTGAGTCAGGCGCTTGGCTTCCACGCCAGGTTCTGTCACACAGTTACCGGGACCCTCTGGCCTCAGTTGTCCCACCGGTGGTGTGGTTGGACAAGCTGGTGTCGGTGGCTGCCTTCAGCTCCCCAGTCCTTCCTAAGTCTTTCTCACCTCCACTTCGCCCAGGTCCCCCCACCCATGGCCTTAGCCCTCTTCCGTGCCCCAGACCCCTTCCTCTCCCACTCCCTTGAACCGCAGAGATTGCAGGAGGCAGGTGTTAAATAAGTTAGGCTCCTTTTATTCCCACTGCTCTGAGCCTGTGGCGGGCCCGGGCCTCTGCCCGCTTGCCTGCCTGCCTCATTAAGTGCGGTGGCATCGGGCCACCCTGCGTGCCCCCTTGATTGGCCGCTTGGGTCCGCATTTTGAGCTCAGTGGAAACCTGCGTTGCCCAGACTGTTGGCGCTGCTTCTGCTGACCCCGTCGTTTGGCCTCGAGCTTGAATTTGGATGCCTGCTTCTTGCCTAATCGGAAGGAGCGTGAGGTCCCCTTGCTGGTCACCTGCTTGAGCATGCCCTTGTCCACCAGCCCCATGAGAACTTTCTTTAAGCGCCAGGCATTGCGGGTCATGTTATAGCCCGTGGTGGTGAGAGCCTTCTTCAGGGTGGCCAGGGACACCCGGTGGCGCACCCCCTTGTCCTCCATAACCTCTAGGATGACCTTGGACATGCTGGGCTTCCTGTGGGCTTTGGGGCAGGTGTGGCCCCCAGTCTCGCTCTTGCTAGGGACTCCTGACACACCTGCCTGCTGGCCTGTGCTCAGGGCACTGTTTGAGGCCGAGAGCGCAGATGAGGGTGGCATCGAAGCTTCTTTCTGCATCTCTTCCTGGGGTGGGGGAGGGGCACTGGCTCCGACGACCTCCAGGATGGCGGCTGGAAATCTCCACTAGGCTGCCCCTCAGTGGGTGAAGTGTGTCTCAGTTTCTGTTCCCTCAGAGACTTCCTCCTAGGGCTCTGCCCACACCTTCCTCTGGGTGGCCAGGAGGAGGACCAAGGATGATCACCCCCGACTGGACTCAGCAGACTGGTGCTTCGGGTGCAGGGGGTGGTAAGGTTATCTCTGCAGTGACCTCATGGGGACATTGTGAGGTGACCAGAATCCTGTGAGGGTCACAGAGGCCCCACTGTTCCCTCCTGGGAGGGGAGGACAGCAGATGCCAGACAGCATGGGCATCTAACACATCAGGTACCCTGGCAAGAAGGGCTGTGTGTCTGCACATGTGTACACGTCTGTGCGTGAGCACCAGCCCTCTTCTGGGTATGCTGAGACCCCAGCCTTAAACCCACCATTTTGACCCCCCAAATCTCATCCTACTGGGTTGAGAAATACAAACATTTTCAGAATCAGAATTATACTAACATTTATGAATTTTTATGGGACATAAATTTCCAGAGTGGATAGAATAATTCCTTGATCTACCTAAGTCGATTTAATTCCTCAATCAACTTTCTATACAAAGCAATGAACAAGCTTTTTATCTTGTTTTCATTTTTACTTTATACATTTTTTCCCCCATGATGATCAGTGATTTTTTTCTATGTCACTTTACAGGGGAGATTTTATTCCTCAATTTTCTCTTGGCCTGAGCCAGAGTTGATCAATTGTATCTCCTGTGACTGTGAGCACTCCCTTCTGACCAGGCATGTCCACCGTGTGCAGTTTTCCTGGGTCAGTTCTGTCGCTCTCACGGCATCAGGATAATCTGCTTCCTCCACCACTTTTGAATCAATGACCAGTTATATCATGTGCAATATTAGTCCCCGTTGGTTTGGATTTTTGTTGATTTATTTCTGCAAAGTCCTTTTCTTCCCCTCTTGTTCCATGACTACCACTTTTCACATTATCCACAAATTGTGATTCCGCTGCCTGTTTTTCACTGTCAGATTTACTGGTTGGAAAGTCCTGTAGCCTCAGCAACCCTCTCCTGCAGTCCATGAGCCAGACCAGGGCTCGAGGGGCTGTGTGCTGGTGGTGGATGGTGTGTCTGCGCGCGCGCTCACGCACGCATAGGTGTGTGTGTGTGTGTGTGGGTGTGGGTGGCTGTGGGTGTGGGTGTGTAGGAAGCCTACCCATTCGTTCCTTCGTCTGTCCAAGTGCTGGTGTGGAAGGACTGTGGGGAAAGGCACCTCAGCTCTGGCTTCTGCTTCTGCCCTGGAAAAACATACCCAGAACATTTTCCACCTGTGTGCGTTGCCAGAGTAATGAGACCCAGATGTGGGGCTGGGCGTGGCTTGGGGTGGGGACTCATTAACTAAAGCCTTGCCCCCATGGGGGCATTACCTGCCGCCCGCCCTCCGGCTCACAACCCTCGGCGTCCATACCCTTCTTGCTCCCTCTCCCCCTCAGCTTCCCCTTGCCTGGGAATGGAAAATTGTGTTTTGGACAACTCCGCTTGCCAAATTCCAGACTCAAGAGCTCATTTTGACCCTCCCCTAGCCTTAGAGGGTGACTCCACCTCCTCCTGTCGGCCAGATGAGGCTGTGCCCTACTTCCCGCTTAGGAGTGTGGCTCATTCAGCAGGAAGCTGGGAAGTCCTTCGCACAGTCTCATCTGCCAGGCTTTAGCTGGAGTCTGTGTCCACTGACTGAGGCTTGAACACAAATGGGGATACTTGTCCTCCCTCGGTTGATCTGCATTGGCAGGTAGTGTTGCTCCCACCCTGCCTGGAACCCCACCCCTTTTAAGAAAGCCAATTCTTGTTGTTTATAATGAAAATTCGGCAGTCTGTCTGACCTAGCGACCCACAAATGCGGGTGGATTTGTGTAGAATGGATTGGAATCACCCCTCCACTGAAGGCCAAGTTCATCAGGCCTCCCTGAACTGGATGCCAAGTGGGCTAACTGTAATACAATAACACCAATGATAATAATAGCTCCCTATAATAATAACTCCACTTGCTGCATGCTGACCCGGAGACATTCTAAGTGTTTTCCCTGTATTAACTCATTGAACACATGCAACAGTAGTAGTACATTTGAGGAAATAGCGGCACAGAGAGGTTAAGTAACTTGCACAAGAGCACGCAGCCTATAAGCAGTAGAATTCACATTCAACCATGTTGCTACCCTACTCAGAATAAACTTAACAGTTGCCCCTACATAGCAAAAGTCAAACCCATGAGCATTTCAAATGAGATTGAAGCTGAGCTTTCTGAGGAGTAGCTGGATCTAGGGCTCGGGAAGGACTTCCCAAGGGTGTGGCCATCAGTTCACTTAGGCCTGTCAAGGGTGGAGCCTGGGGCAGACCTCAAGGAGCGTTGGTTTGAAAGAAAGATAGGGAGACAAGACTCGGTATCTGGAGCTAGTTGATGCTGGGGGCCGACAAGAGTGGGATGGACGCGGGTCAAAGTACAAAGGGAGAGGACGACAGGACTGAGGAGCCTAACGATGACACTGTTAAGGCCTGGCAGGACATGGGGAAACAGTGTGGACAAAAGCTAGGCGGTAGGAAAATGTGGAGGGTATTTATTTGCCGGACTGAGAGGTGGGGGAGGGGAGGAGAACTGGGTGTTCAATGGTGGGAGAGAGTATTAGGGGAAGGAGCTGAGGACTAGAAGGGCCCTAGACAGTCATCAGAATACAAAAACACCTGAAAGCCCAGTAAATGCTCGCCTCTGGGAATATATACAGGGGTCCCTGGCTTATGACAGTCTCGACATACGATGTTTTGAGTTTACGACACTCACTCCCATAAAAACTTTAAAAAATTGAGACGTGAGTGTTTTGGCTTACACCGTTAGTGTCGTACTTACGGACTATGTGGGTGAATTAGTGTGGTTGCATGTGGTGGAAGAATACTCAGAAATGCATATGAGAGAGGGGGTGGGCGTCCCCCAGCACGCTTACCTACACCATATTGGACTGTTAAAAGCGCAAGTGTTCTATTTGTGTTAGGCTAGGGTGTGTTTCGACCTACACCAAAATTCGGGTTACGTCACTGTCATAGGAATGGAACTGGGTCGTCACCCGAAGACCCCCTGTATCCACTGTGGGTCTCTATTCATCTCTTAGCATCTTGGGAGCTTCTTACCACATGCCAGGCACCTATCTAAACACTCATTGAATCCCACAACAAGCCTGGGAGATAGGCTCTATGATTAGCCCCGTTTTACATCTGAGGAAACTGAATGACAGAGTGGTGAAACGACTTGCGAAGGACACATAGCTTTCAGTCCAGCCTGTGTGCACCCAGAGCCCATGCCCCAGTCACTGGCTCTGAGCTGGCAACATAGAACTCCCTGTGTGCCCCCTCCACCTCATGTATGTGAGTCTCCCCCCACATAACAGGTAGGGAAGACTGTATGTAGGGTGGCTCAGCGGCAGAGCCAGGCTGGACCCTGGAGGTGGGGGGCTGACTCCCAGAGCTGATGCCTACTGGTCTTGTGCCCCCAGCATCCAAATGCTCCATCACTGCACCATCCATGAGAACACAGAGGAGCTGCGACAGATGGCAGCTAGCCGAGAAGTGCCCAGGCCACGCTCCACGCTGCCCATGTTCAACGTGCGCACAGGCCAGCAGGTGCCCCCCCAAGTGGACAGTGCCCAGGTGCCTCTCATCCTGGACCAGCACTAAGGGTCCACCCAGGTGGGTCCCAATGGGCACTGCTAGCCTTATTTCTGGGAACAAAGTGGCTATTGTCACAAGGCCTGGATGGGTGGTGGGGGACAGGGGAGGTCAAAAGGAAGGGCACACAGGCCTGCCCCCCCCATACTGAGGCAGCAGGTGAGGGCTTGCTCCACAGTGCCAGGGGCATGCCCCCGATGCCAAGCATTGAGAGGCAGAATGTCAGGCTGGGGGGAAGGCAGGAGAATCAAGGCCTAGACTTCATAGCCCCCCCATTCTCCCTTCCCTCTGCTGTTCCAGCTTCAGCCCTAGCCTCATACCTCTTTTTCCCTGACTCGCAGAGCAGCCACCACTCAAAGCCATATCCTGATTCCGGCTCCCAGCCCGATGGACTCCAGGCTTGGAACAAGCAGAAAGATGGAGGTGGCGTGGGTTGAGGGTGTCTGGGGTCAGGACCCTGGAATAAATTCTTGCAGCTCTGTTCATCTGGTGCTGCCAGTGCCTTCTTCTTAGCAGCCTCCCCCGATCCTCACTGCCCAGTCCCCTTTCTGCCTTCTGGGCGCCCTCGGGGGGAGCCAGGGGGTTGCCAGCCTGCCCCCGGGACTCTAGCATTTTGTTTTCTCAAGTTCTCTGGAAGAAAGAGGGACCTGCTGCATGTGGCCCTGGCCTTCGTCCTCACATGAATCTGACAATGAGGAATTACTGGTCATTTTACAGACGAGGAAACGGAGGCCTAGGGAGAGTCAATGACATACCTAAGGTCACAGAGCAAGTGTCAGAGTATGGATTCACACCTGGCACGTCTGCCGGCGCACTGAGAGGTTCTAGAAGCGGGAGATCCAGGCTCTGTCCTGCCCTGGTCTCCAGGAGGGAGACCCCCTTTGTTAGTCATGTAGGGAAAAAGCCCAATCTAGACATGGAGAGAGGGGTTGGGCTGCAGGACGCTGACCGCCCAGGCTCAATGCCCACTTGCTGGTGGACTCCTCCGGGGCACGGTGGAGGTGCTGCCCGTGTGGCGCGGCCTCCCTGTGAGCTGGGAAGAACCCTGAGCTTGGTTTCCCCAGGTGGCCACAACCAAACAGGCTGCCGCCCGGAGCCCCGCCCAGTCTCATCTCTGACAAACCCTAGAGGGGCCTCAGGGAAAGGAGGGAGCGCAAACAAGCAAGGACTGTCCCAGGCCTCAGGCCTCGGCTCCAGGCAGCAACTCCCAGAGAACACAGACTAGGGCAAGACATCTGCCCAATGTTCCTGAGCTGCTAAGTCCCTGTTTGAGTTCTACGCACCAGGCTGGGGACTCACCATGGCTCTGGAGCCGAATCTCAGTCATTGCTCCCTCCCTCACCCTGCCTGGGGGTGGCGAGCAGGGATATGGGAGATAACAGCCGAGATGGGGCCCGGGCTTGGGCCGGTGGGGTTACGTGGACCAAACGGGGCAGCTCCAGTCTAACGCTGGTGGCTCCTGGTCAAGGATTCCTGAGGAGGCTGAGTCTCTGAATACTGTGTCCCAGTGTTCAGAAATGGATAGGCAAGGGGGTCACAAGGGCCCCCAAATTGTCCTTGGACCCGTTCTCCTTTCTCTCATTCCTCAGAATTCCTACTGTCAAAACATGTCCCAAACCGTCTCCTTCTGACGGCCTCCTCTTGAAGCTTCCCAGTCCTGCGCCCAGATCTCATTCCTGGACCCCTGCAACAGCCTCCCCTGTGCTCCCTGCCCTGCCAGTCTTGTCTCGGAGAGCAGCAGGGCCCACCCTTTAAAAGGAAAGATCAGGGGGTCTTCCTCTGTGCTTTCACCCTGCCCGGGCACACAGGACCTGTCCGCCTCTCTGGCCTCAGCACCCCACCCACCCCTCGCTCGCCTGCTCCAGCCACACTGCTTGCTAACACCCTCGTGTTAGGCCTTGGCCTCTGCTGTGCCCGCTGCCAGGAACCCAGAGTCCCCCCAGTCCACACAACTACCTCCTCACTGCAAATGGCAGACCCCCGGAGGCCACACCTCTCCTCAGAAAGTCCCCTGGCCCCGCCCCCGCCTCCGGGGCGCATGCACTGCGCTCCATCTGCTCTGTACGGCGCCTTGTCCAGCTGCTGCCTCCAGGAAAGCGGGGTTCCGTGCGCCCCGGGGCGCAGGGCCTGCACACAGTGGGCACTCTGGAAGGATGTTCTGGAGGAGTGCAGTTGGGGCTGCCCAGAGTTCTTCAGGAGGTTGCTTCTCGCCGGGCAAAGAGGGTGAGCTAAGCCATCGCTGAGGCCTCTATCGTCATGTCTAGGTCCCCATCCCTGCCGGGCACCCCTGCCCATCAGCTAGTCAATCCCCTAAGCATCTGCCGAGGCTGGCAGGGGCACACGATGTGTGCTCATAGACATGTGTTGACTGCACGGTTCTTTGGGTGCCACCCCCCCCCCCCAAACACACAAGTACTCTGGCGAGCAGGTGCCTCGGACTTCTCGCTCACGATTTCCTCCTTTCCCTGGGGACCCCTCATCTGGCCAACACCAGGAGCTGCACAGAATCTGCTCAGATTGGAGTCTCGGAGAAGCGGCCTACAGTCTGGGCTGGGGGACTCCTCCTTGAATCCTGCCCCTTTGAGGAGGGGGCTGCCTTCTGCGCTCCCACCATGGACCTCTGCCCTCTTCTCCTGCCAGCCGGACTGGAAGAATTCAAGGCCAGCCCCTCACTTCCCTCTGCTTCCCCGCTCCGCCCTGGGACCTTGGCAGCGCCTTCCTCCCTGCTCAGCTCCGAGGAGCACACGGGAGTCTGGCTGCCGGCCTGGGAGGAAGTGGCCCAGACAAGTAGCTGGAGCATGGCGTGACTACAGAAGACGCCGAGGCGTGCCTGGTCACACGCGCAGGCACGCTCGGCCACCCCTGGCGGCACACTCAGAAACCCTCCACTCACCGAGGGGTGAGATTCCACGGAGCGTTGGCCACTCCCTCCCCGCTACACACAGCCGAGGACAACTAGCTCCAGCGCCCCCCCCCCCCCTTTCTGAGATTCAACCTCACACCTGGCCCCACCCTCGCTCCTGCCCTCCCTCAGCTGGCACTGCCTGCATGGCCCAGAGAGTGGCCTCCGCCTTCACCCTAAACAGAGCCCCTACACGCGGCCTGACTCTAGATGTTTCCTCACCACCTCTCAGTCGGCGAAGGGGATCTCTGCCAGATCCGGGGACACGGGGCACCGCCTACAGCTGGGCCCAGTCCTTGCATGCACATTTTTCCATCCTTGAAACACACACATCCCATTTCACAGAGAGCACCTTTGGTGCATTTGCTGGGGTTTAGGATCAGATTAAGCAGGGCTCAGATTCCAGCTCTGACACTTAGTTTACTCATCGACATTCATCATAACTGCCTGAGGCCCTTGTGAGAATTCAGGGGGACCCGGCAAGTGCTTGGCACCTGGCAGCTCCCAAGCTCAGAGACATTATGTAGAAGCACTCAGACGGTCACCCCAGAACCAGAGGTCCAGGGGGTCTCCCTGTCCTTAAGGTTCAGGTTAGGTGGGCTCATTTTCTATTCAGTGCCCTGTGAAGGGCTCTCTCTGTGAGTTTGGGGTGGAGGCTGAGATTCTCATGCTTCTGGGCGCTGATCAGCTGCCCAGTGCCATGCTGTCTGGTAGGACAGCTGCCGCCCACCTGTGGCCACCAAGCACTTGAAATGTGGCCAGTCCAAATTGAGATGGACTGAAGATGTAACAAAAATGAGAACATTAAGGGATATATTGGGTTAAATAAAATATAAGATTAAAATTAAATTCACCTGTTTATTTGTATAGTTTTGTTATGGCTCCTGGAAAATTAAGAGCATTTATGAGGCTTGAGTTATATTTTAACAGGGCAGCATGGGATTCACGGCTCCTCCTTGATCTCCACTCCAGATCAAGCCAAACCCAGAACCCAGCCCCTTCCTTGCTTCCTCCAGAACACCCGCTCACATCAGACCCAGGCACCAGTTTTCCAAAGCCTTGGGGGGCAGGAGGGGGTTGGTTCCCCATGGCAGTGAAGTCACCTAAAACTTGATTATGTGGCCTTCTTGTTCTAAAATGTGCTTTGGCCACCACTCCATCCCATCTTTCTCTTCCTCTCACTGTCTCACGCAGAGAAAACTCCACTTTCTTCAGCGCCTGTGTGTGCCAAACTCACCTCCCTCTGGGCCTTGCCACGTCTGTCCTCAGCAAAGCATCGAAATCTCCATGTGTGTACCAGTCCGATTACCCTCTAGACACAGGCCAACCTTCTTCCAGGATCTCTCCTTCTGGTCCGTGGACATCACTCAGCATCACTTGGTTCCCTCTGGGGCACACCCCAGGAGGGGGACACAGACGAAGCCGCTCACCAGCACAAGGGACCCACTGGCCCTGGGACTTTAGGACTGTGGTCTTCCCCCACGTTCAGCCCTTCCTAATTTTTCCCACACTCCTCCCTGCTCTGCCCACCCCCATTCACCCTCATTACACAGACAGACCCTCTTATGCCCACTGTCCCGCCAGCGAGCGCGCATTCCAAACGCTAGACCCATGCGTTCTCTGTGCATTCAGGGTCTCTTCCGACTCCGTGTGTGGGGAAGCTGTCTCCACATCCCCCGACCCCCACCCCTTCCCAGCACACCCACACAGGGGTAGGGCCCCTGGGAACACAGACATGTTTGCTCACCGGTGGGTGGGCACCCGGAGAGTCAGAGTCAGTCTCACCCGCGCAGGGACGGCTGGGTTGGACCCCTCGCACTCACCCTCCACACAGCCTCCCGCACACACAGCCGCCATGCCGCCTCTTCCCGCGGGTCCTGGCTTTGAAAGCCACCACGCGTTTTCTCCCACCCCGTACCGCGTGCCCCCCCCCCGAGGCTCCCGCACCCCAGTGGGAAGCCCCCTCTCCCAGCTCTCCTTTCCTGAGCCTCATTGGGGCCTGTCCAGGCAAGTCTTAGAGGCACCTGGGGGCTGATGGTTAAGGAGTTGGGGGAGGAAATGAGGGAAAACCCGCATGTTTCAGCCATAAAAAATCCTGCCAGGAGATGGACTCACCTCACAAAGGGGACCCAGGATTCTGAGAGAGCAGAAAAAAATCCAAAATCCAAACAAAGCCTCCTTCCTTTCTAGACTGTTCCATCCGGATCTGACTGAAGACCCATCCACAGGAACGTGGCCCATCTCCTCAGGGAGAAGCAAAGGTGGGTCCCTCGGAGCAGCGCTGGAGATGGCGGGCGCGGTGCCACCACGCTGGGGACAGCGGATCTGGGGAGCCGGTCTGCACGCCTGTATTTAGGGCAGCTGTGATGTCAGCGGGAAGGAGGGCTGGAGTTGAGAATGTGGTACAATGGTCCCTTTGTCCCCCTCCTCTCGTGTGCTGCACACCCACTGAAACCGCATCCTGGCCTCGCACCATGTGACACAGGCATTGAGCTACGCCGCGGGGCACCGCCACCACCACAGCCCCGACCCGCGGTGTCACCTCACGTGCCCCCGCACAGACGTGTGCACGCACACACGGGTAGATTTGTGTACACGTCGTGAGGTGGGGTCACTCCTTTGCCTAGAGCTGCACTGCCTAATACGGTAGCCCCTGGCCACAGGTCGCTACTGAAATGAATTACTGGTAAGTACAGTTTAAAACTGAGTTCCTCGGTCGCACCATCCACAGGGCAAGGGCCCACAGCCACATGTGGCCAGTGGCTATGGTGCGGACAGCGCAGATGGCGCGCACGCCCATCGTTGCCAAGGGCACCGACCCGGAGCCTTCCACTGCTGTGGGCTCTGACTCGTGGGCTGGTTTGCGCTCTCTCTTCCTCTCACACTCGCTCACTCCTGTGCAGGGGGGCACACACAGCTCTGCACCCTCACCGAGAAGACCCACCTCTCTCCCGGCTCCTCTCTGTCTTCCAATATCTGTGCCCGACCCCCGTGCCCGCCTCTGGCCTCAGTCGGCTCTGCTTGGCCTGGGAGAACAGCCAGGTGGAACCAGGACAGCTTACAAGGACCCCGACGCCTGGTGTGGAGGCCGAGATGGATTCTGTAGCCTGGTGTGGAGGCCGAGATGGATTCTGTAGCCTGGTGTGGAGGCCGAGATGGATTCTGTAGCCTGGTGTGGAGGCCGAGATGGATTCTGTAGCCTGGTGTGGAGGCCGAGATGGATTCTGTAGCCTGGTGTTGAGGCTGAGACGGATTCTGTAGACATGGAGGGCTTTGGAAAGTCAGAGGGGCAGACCCGGTCTGGGTTGAGCAGGAGAACAAGAGGCCATGAGACATTTGAGCATGGCCTGGAGAGGGGGGTGAGCCAAAGCAGAGGTAAGGAAGTCACCCTCAGCAGCGGAAGAGAAATAAAGAGGCCTGAAAGTAGGAAGTGTGGTGCACCTGCGGGGAGTTTGATCACCCTTTTTGGCTGGTGTGCTGGTGTGGGCAGGAGAGGGGATAGGGAGAATGGACGGGTGGGTAGCAGTCAGGGAGAGCCTTGGATGCCAGGTTCAGACTGCTTCTGGGTCATCCAGGGGGCAGGTGGGGATGGGGTGAGACAGCCAACAGCCCCAGGAAGCCCGAGGTCTAGGTGGATGGGGGTTCCCTAGGCAGGTGCCAGGCAGGGTCACCCTCTGATCAAGCTGTCACATCACCAGGTAATTTGCACAAGAATAAGCCTTCCTTTACATGCCACAATTTCTTAACCTCTTTAGACTAATTCCCTTTCTATGCTGTCCTGATTGCGGTAGAAGTGCTAATGATGAATTATTCACAGCCATAATGAATAATCATTATGACAATTTAATGACAGCCATGAGTATTGCAGAGGATGGCCGGTGGGAGGAACTGGGGCTTTTCCTGCCTTTGAGGATTAGGCCCTAAGCCCTTGAGGGGGAGGTGGGGACAACTGCCAAGTTCTCTGTCTCCAGGTCTCTGGGCACCTGGTCTGCTCCAGGCTTGTGACTCTTTGGATCCTCTGTGTCCCCACTGACTGCACACTGCTGTCCCCGAGGTTGGGGAGCTGATCAGTCACTGTCTCTTTGGAGGGTGCTGGGGTCTCAGGCAGGAAGGGAGGGGCTGGCAGAGGGGAAGATAAAGGGAGGAGAAGGAGAAGCAGGAGGAAGAGGCAAGGACTTTTAAAAGGATACGGAGTAAACGGGGGTGGGGGGGGGCTGGGCAAAATGACCTCTTCAGCCGTCCCACACCCAGGGGGTCTCATGTTTTTGGGGACTTAGAAGGCTAAGAGGGGCTCAATACATGTTCAGCGGGGTCATAGTCCTGTCGCCTTCCAGACAACATCCTGTAAGTGCCACGACAGCAGCTCC
This sequence comes from Saccopteryx bilineata, assembly GCF_036850765.1. NCBI lineage: Eukaryota > Metazoa > Chordata > Mammalia > Chiroptera > Emballonuridae > Saccopteryx > Saccopteryx bilineata. Next base: position 378,730,986 of record NC_089491.1, read on the forward strand.
CTACGGCCCCTGGGCAGACTCTCTCCTTCCTTCCCCTGGGAGCCCTGAAGAGTGAGCGGGAGGCATTCCTCTCTCCAGGTCCCCTCGGGCTGTCAGCCCGGCTCAGAGACCCGCTTTGTGCTGTGCTGCTTGTTGCCTCTTGGGAGGAGCTCAGAGGGGGCTAGGAGGGAGGAGGCCAGATGAGCCCCCGTGTGTGCCCAAGGAGAGGCCTTGCGGAGGGTCTCCGGGTACCTCACCAGTCCACCTCCCTCCATGGGTCTCCCTGCGCCCCATGGGCAGTGCCGTCCCATGCCTCCCAACACCGCAGGGTGCCCGCAGCACTGGAAAGGGCAGCAGAGTTGATGGCATATGGTGGGAGAGTAGGCATAAGGTTTGGGCAGCCCAGGATCTGAAGGGAGAAGTGTGTGTGTGTGTGAGTGTGTGTGTGGTGCTGCACACGTGGGTTGCTCGTATCCATTGCAAGGGGGAAGAAGGTTTTGGGAATACATGTAAGGAAGGTGGCAGGAGACGGGGGAAAATGGGCTAAGGCATAGAGAGGCGAGAGGAAAGGAGAGGGACCGTGGAAGGTGCTGGATGGGGAGGAGGAGGACCAAAGGGGCAAGACAAGGGCAGGAGCCCACCCCCATCCCAAAGCGCCCTCTCCGGTCTCCCCGCCCCCGACTCCCAGGAAGGAAATTAGGAGGCCACCGCAGATAGGTTTGGGTCATTTCCACATGCTTTATTCCAGCAATCAAATAATTAAAAACATCTCAAATTATTATACACACACACAATAGGTACAGAGTCTCTTGCTTCCTCCCACCCCAGGGGGAAAACTGCTTTGTGCTTTGGGAAATTTGTGCTCCAAAACCCAGGAGAGAGGGCGAAGGACAGACTGAGAGAGCGGTGTGAGGATGGGAGGCAGCTGAGGGTGGGGTTCAGGGAGAGAGAGGTCTGGAGAGAGAGGCCTGAGCAGGCGAGGGGTGGGGAGAGAGGCTGAGGGTGAGTGGCACACTCTCCCCTGTGTTAAATAGCACCTTCAGAAAATTCACATGAGTCCCCATCCACAAGAAAAAAAAAAAAAGAACCAAAGGATTCAAAAGACTTTGAACAAAAAGGAACATTTGCTGGCCTGGTGGGGGCAGGGCGGCGTCTCGACTTCTATAGCACCAGTGACCCCCTTGCCACGCCTCCCCACCCCGCCCCATCACAGAGATGTAGCACCTTTGATATAAAACGGGGAGCCCCGGGCACCGTGCCCCGCCCTGCCCCGCCCCCGCGCAGTTGCCCCGGTGACACATAGAGAGGTAGTCTTTCAGCAACACAGTTACACGAGGAACAGAGCAGTCTCTCCCATCCAGCCCTGTTGCGTGGGGATTGGCACGTGTCCGCTCTGTCGTGGCCCCTCCTGACTTTCCTCCAGGCTTGGCGATGAAGGGCCAGTGGTCCCCCGGCATGCACTCCTCAAAAACGAAGACGGGTACGTTGCCGTGGCCGGGGGACACCAGACGGTAAGGCTTCTTCGGCAGTCTGAAAAGCCCAGGTCCCCCCAGGGTTTGGGGGGTGCTGGGTGAGGGGAGCGGGCTGGGAGTGGTGGGCCACTAGGATGTTTGGGCATTGCCTTTGGTTGCTGGGCGGACAAGGCATGGTTTCCTGTGTCTTTTGGGGAGACTTAGATTTGGGGAGCAGTGGAGGGGAGGCCCCAAGAAGGCATGGAGAAAGGAGCAGAAAAGGGCAGCGTTGGGGTATCATAAGCCCGTTGGGCCGAAAAGGACTTATCCCCACATGGGTCTTCAAGCAAGTGGACCAAGCTTCCTTTTTTAAAAAGTTATTTATTTATTCTTTTTTTTGTTTTTGGTAAGGCTGAATGTGTTTTTTGGTTTTTGGTCATGTTCAGTTGGTCAAAGATAAAAACTAAGTTTGAGAGATGAATGCAAAGGAAAAAATTTTTTTCCAAAGTCCATGTGAAATTGTTTCCCATTTTTTTTTGGCTTTTTAGGGGATTCAGTTTGGGTTGTTTGTCTGTTTCCAGGGTCAGGGGCATCTGGGTTGGGTGGGAGAGAGCCAGATTGGGGTGGAGGGAGTTTACAGGAAGCAGACGGGGCCAATGTCGATGCCGAATGCCTGGTCTGGGGCGCCAATGTCCAAGGGGGCCACGTCGATGATGGGCAGGCGGGAGGTCTTGGTGGTTTTGTATTCGATCACTGTCTTGCCCCAGGCTCCGGTGTGTCTCTGGGGTGGAGGGGAGACAACAGGAGAGGGGCGTCACCGAGTGGGAATGACAGAGTGCGAAGAACTGTGGCCTGCCCGGAAAGCAAAGCCCAGAGAGGGGCCCCTGCCAGGGACTCACCGTGCAGCCGTCGTGGGTGACAGTGTAGGTGAAGCGGCTGTTGCCCTCGGACCGGAGCTCGATCTCGTTGGAGCCCTGGAGGAGCAGGGACTTCTTGAGGTTGCCTGTCTGCTGGTCCATGTAGGCGATGCTGTTCTTGCAGTGGTAGGTGATATTCTGGGAGGCCTCGGTGGACATCAGGCGCAGGAAGGTCAGCTGGATGGCCACATCGGCGGGGTCGGAGCCCTGGCCGCCGTACTCGAACTGCAAGGGGCGGGAGGGTGAAGAGTGAGTGGCTATGGAGCCTCTCGTCTTGGCCTCCCTCCCTGGAATCCTTGGAGAGCATCCCAGGGAACTCCCACGTCCAGCGGTGGCATCACTTGCCCACGAGTACCTTAGGTCTGAGCCAGCATCACAGGCCCAGGCCCCCTGCTGCCCAGCCCGGCTCTGTCTGTCACACCCAGCACAGGTCTCGAGTACTCGGGACCTTCCCTCGTGCCCCTTCTGAGCCCTCGGCCAGCCCATCCTGTGAGAGTGGCTCCAGGCTTCAGCCCACCCACCTGGAATCCGTCGGTCATGCTCTCGCCGAACCAGATGTGCTTCTTCTCCTTGGGGTTCTTGCTGATGTACCAGTTCTTCTGGGCCACGCTGGGCTGAGTGGGGAACACACAGGTCTCACCCGTCTCCATGTTGCAGAAGACCTTGACGGCGTCCAGGTTGCAGCCTTGGTTGGGGTCAATCCAGTATTCTCCTACAGTGGGACAGGGCAAGACGGAGTCAGGGGAAGTCCGGGAGACGGTGCACACGTGGGCATCGAAGCCCCTCAGGGCTAAACTCTGTCGTGGCAGGAGGAGGGGGACTGGGACAGGGTGGTGTGTGCTCACCGCTCTTCCAGTCAGAGTGACACATCTTGAGGTCGCGGCAGGTGCGGGCGGGGTTCTTGCGGCTGCCTTCGGGGCTCTTGATGTTCTCGATCTGTTGGCTCAGGCTCTTGAGGGTGGTGTCCACCTCGAGGTCACGGTCACGGACCACGTTGGCATCATCAGCCCGGTAGTAGCGGCCGCCATCGTGAGCCTTCTCTTGAGGTGGCTGGGGCAGGAAGCTGAAGTCGAAACCGCCACTGGGGGGGCCAGGGGGACCAGGAGGTCCGGGAGGGCCGGGGGGACCCTGCACAGAAAGGGAGGAGAGTGAGGCTTCCCCGGTCTTCAGCACTCTCAAGGTTGGAGGGCCACGGGCAGACAGGGTGGGAAGCTACGTACAACAGGACCAGCATCACCAGTGCGACCACGAGGACCAGGGGGGCCGATGGGGCCTGGGAGACCGTTGAGTCCATCTTTGCCAGGAGCACCAGCAGAGCCAGGGGGACCCTGAAGAGGGGAAGACGGTTGAAGAAAGTCTGCCAGAAAGCGCAGGACCACCCATGATGGAGAAGACCCCCCCCTCCCATGGTGACCATCACTGCTCATTCCCACGGCTGGGCCAGGAAACATTCCGTGGGAGGAGGAAGTGGGAGGGGGCGCCAGGGGCAGGGCACAATTATCTCCGCTCTTCTTCCCTTCCCCCCAACCCCTGTCCCTGGACCCATCCCCGGAGAGGTGAGGAACACCTATGTTCCAGGCCAAGGACCCTGAGGTAAGCCTGGACTTGGGACCCGAGAAGAAGAGACAGAAGGTGTGACTTACACGGGGACCAGCAGGACCAGAAGCTCCAGAGGGACCTTGTTCACCAGGAGAGCCCTGAGGACAGATGCAAAGGAAACTCAGGCCCAGTCTGGGCCGAGTGCAGCCAGCAACCTGCTCCCCGGCCCGGTTACTCAGGCGTCTGTGGGCTGAGGCCCGCTCCACACTCCCTCCCTGTGCACCCTTGCCCTGCAGAAGCTCCGTGGAAATGCCCTTAAAGCTTCAGATCCCAGTCCTCAGCAGGGAGGAGTGAAAAAAACTATCCAGAGAGGGAAACCGAGTCAAAGTGTGCCCCTCGCCATCACCCAGCAAGGCATGGGGAGACGATAAGAGGAAACTCATGGCAGCTGGGGGGGGGTGCTAAGCATACTCACGGGAGGACCAGGGGGACCCTGGAGGCCGGAGAAACCACGGTGACCCTTTATGCCTCTGTCGCCCTGTTCGCCTGTCTCACCCTTGTCACCACGGGGGCCTTGGGGTCCCTAGAAGAGTAGAGGAGAAAGTTTTCAGGTGGAAGGTCCATTAGCACTGAGTGGGCGCTGTCCACACTTGGACAAGGGTCCTGAGGACACGAAGGCCAGAGCAGGGCACTTACAGTGGGGCCACGGGCACCAACAGGGCCGATGGGACCAGCAGGACCAGCAGGACCCTGGGGAGAGCAGAAAGAGCATTAGATGCTGGCCAGGGAGACCCCCGCTGAGGGCTGCCGCAGCCTCCCTGCAGGGCGAGACCACCCCCTAGCCAGATCCTCCTCTCCTCGCATCCTCTCCCATTGTGTCCGTCCCTCCTAATCGCCAGGTGAAACTTCATACGAACTCAGGCTTCAAGTAAGCTGGGGATTCCCTGGGGACAACCCCGTTCCTTGCGGGGGCTGCTGTTGGGAGAGGGACCTTGAGGCCGAGCTGTGGCTCAGTGTTTCCAGCGGGGTCAAGGACCCCACCACCTCGTAAGACCTCCCCTCCTCCCGCCACCTGGGTGAGGTCAGGAGTCCACCTGAAGGACGCTAGGCATGCCCGGAGCGTCCCTGGACCGACCAGACGTAGCAAGTGGGAACCCAGTTACTTACAGTCTCACCACGGTCGCCACTCTTGCCAGCAGGGCCGACGGGGCCAGGGGCACCAGGGGCACCGGGAGCACCAGGGGGTCCAGCAGGGCCAGTCTCACCGCGGTCGCCCTGGGAGGGGAGAAGAAGGCAGTGCAGGTCAGCCCGAGGTGAAGGGGCCAGGCCGGGGGAGGGGAACAGCAGACGCAGCTGCAGCCCTGGGGGGCTGCCATCTTACCTTGGGGCCAGGAGTACCATCCCGTCCAGGGGAGCCTTCAGCACCAGGAGCTCCCTGCAGAGAGAGGGAGAGCGGTGAGCACCGGCCGGGGGAGGGAGGCTCGGGTGAAGGCTAAAACGGCCACGCTGAGGGCACGGGCACGGGGCTGGTGACTGCTTACCTCCCGTCCAGACTCGCCAGGGGGTCCAGCCAATCCAGGGGGGCCCATGGGGCCAGGGGGGCCACGTTCGCCATTTGCTCCAGAAGGACCTTGTTTGCCAGGTTCGCCCTTAGGTAGAAGAAAGAGTCAGGCCAGATGTGGGGTGGGGGTGGCCCTGAAAGTGCCCCCCCCCGTCTTCTAGCACATCAGTGTTCATTGGCTCCACCACCCCCATCCTGCATCCTCCAAGTCCGGTGACAGTTCTTCTTGGGGTCCCCCAAGGTGAGAGGGTACTCACAGAGGGGCCAGGAAGACCAGGGAAGCCTCTTTCTCCTCGTTGACCAGGCAGGCCGACCACACCACGTTGTCCAGCAATACCCTGAGGTCCAGGAGTGCCGGGAGCGCCCTGCGGGAGGCAGACAGCAGTGAAGCCCCCTGCGGTGGCCAGCGGCCGCGCTCCCCCAGACCCCTCCGGGGCTCGCACTTACAGCAGGTCCGTCAGCACCAGGGGATCCTTTCTCCCCAGCAGGGCCAGGGGGGCCGGGGGGACCAACTTCACCGGGACGTCCAGCAGGGCCAGTCTCACCACGGGGGCCTTTGCCGCCTTCTTTGCCAACAGGGCCAGGAGGACCAGGAGGACCAGCATTTCCCTGAATGAGGAGAAGAGGAGCTGTCAGATTCCAGTGGCTTCTGGAGCATCGCTGAGGCCTCCGTCAGGCTCGCAGCGCTCCTGACAGTCTGTGTCCCCAGCCCCACCTCCCAGAGCGGAGTCTCCATTGCAGATACTCACAGAGGGGCCGGGGGGACCGACTCGGCCAGCAGCGCCAGGGAAACCAGTAGCACCCTAGCAGGAGAGGACAGAGACAGTCAGGAGGAGAACAACCTTTTCACTGGCCACCCCGACGTCCAAACTAGAGCTGGGAGTCTCCGCAGAGACACAAAGGAAATAAGATACTCACAGGGGGACCAGCACTGCCACGAGCACCTTTGGGTCCAGGAGCACCAACGTTACCCTGTAGGAGAGCACAGAGGCATTCAGGCCGGGCCGGCCCTGGGTCCAGGCCTGTTGGCAGCTGGGGGCCCAGAGGGTGAGATGGTTACCATGGGGCCAGGGGGACCAGCGGCTCCAGCAGGACCGGGGGGACCAGCATCGCCTTTAGCACCAGCATCACCGGGTTCGCCTTTAGCACCAGGTTGGCCATCAGCACCCTGGAGGAAGAGGGGGTGTGGTGAGCAGAGGAGAGGGAGATGCCAATGTGACAAGTCAGACTGTCATACAGGACTGGGCTAGGACAGTAACTCCAGGCGGGAAGATGCTTGAATGGGAGACAATCCCCTCCCCATCCTCCTTCCCAACTCAGGTGATGCCTCTACCTCCATCCAGTCACCCAAGGTCCCCCCATCCCAGTTGGTGATGAAAAATGGAGGAAATCTTGTTACTTACAGGGGGGCCAGCAAAGCCAGCAGGGCCGGGGGGACCAGGCTCACCACGGTCTCCCTAGAAGAAAACGAGGCAAACTGGAGAGCTGCCCTGACATGGGGGAGGTGGGTGGGGCGCTGGAGGGACAGGGGAGAGGGAGAAGCCCTGAGGAACATTCTCCAGGGACCAGGGATGAGTGCAAAGGTGGGGGGGAGAGAGGAAGAGGACCGAGGGCCGTGTGGAGGGAGAGAAGGGCCGACAATGGGGTGTTAACCGGGTCTTCTGTACTTACGGGGGCACCACGGGCTCCGGTGGGACCAGCAGGGCCGCTAGGACCACTCTCACCCTGAGGAGGAGGGACAAGAGGCTCACGGTCAGGGCCCACCCTACACACTCCAGGCAGATGATCTCAGGAGAGCCTCTCCCCCCCCCGCCGTGTTCCCCCACCCTCGGGTTGCCAGCTCCCCCCACAGATCCCTGCCCAGGCTTGCTTTGAAATCTGTGTGAAGAAAGAAGGTGGGGAGGCAGCCACCTCACCTTGTCACCAGGGGCACCAGCAGGGCCAGGAGGACCAATGGGGCCAGTCAGACCTCGGACACCATCTTTGCCAGGAGCACCATCAGCACCTTTGGGACCAACATCGCCCTACAAACATGGGAAAGCCTGAGACTTCCAGTGTGGGGCAAGAAGGCAAGCTATTGTGTCTTGCTGTCGCTGAGGACCCCTCCCCAGCTCTGCCCTGCCCCCATCCAGCCGAAGACTCAAGACTGGACAGAGCAAAAGGTGCCTGAGGAGGTGAAGAGGCCCTGCCTTGTGTAGAAGGAGGAATACAGGATCCCCCATTCAGGAGGAAGCCCCGCCTCTCGTTGCCAAGGTAACTCATGGGGAAAGAAGTGCCTGGACCACAGGTAGAGGATTCATCAGCAAAAAGGCCCAAGAGAGAAGGAAGGGAGGATTCAGGAGAGGAAAGACCACAGGGACGGGACAGAGGCTGAAGGAGTGGACAGAGAATGGGAACCACATGGGGTCGGGGAGGACGCTGAACTTACTCTGTCACCCTTAGGGCCGGGAAGACCAGCTGCACCTCGTTCACCAGGCATTCCCTGGAGGCCAGGGGCACCCTGGCTGCCGGGGGCTCCAGGGGCACCAGCATCACCCTGTGTGACAACAAAGAGGACTGGGGTGAGGCCTGAGATCCCATGTCCAGGCCATAGCCTTGAGCCCCCTCTGAATACCTCCCAGGCTCAGTTCTGAGGCCAAAGATAGGTACCAGCTAAGAGGAAGAGCTTGCGGCCCAGAACTTCAGGCTGCAAGAGGACCACCCCAGCCTGTCCCCTCACCCTGCCCTCACATCTAGATGGGTTTGGTCGCAGCTAGATGTCCCTTGTCGCAGGAAGGGGGGTGCCTGGCCCCTGTGCTGTCTTTACCTTAGCACCATCATTGCCAGGGGCTCCGTTGGATCCGCGGGGACCAGCAGGGCCAGGAGGGCCTTGCACACCACGCTCACCAGGGAAACCTCTCTCGCCCTAGGAGGAAAGGAAGGACAGGACACGTGATGGTGGCCCCAGGGACAAGGCCAAGCATGGGGCGTCTGAATGAAAGTAGCAGAGGCTCTACTTACTCTTGCTCCAGAGGGGCCAGGGGCACCAAGGTCTCCAGGAACACCCTGAGGGAGAGAGAGGGACAGACAGTGAGCAAAGGCCACCTGGGCCCTTGGCACTAGAAAGCACCCTGCCCTCCTGCCGCGGGGTGGCCTCTGGGCCGGTGCTTAGAGACCAGTGCCTTCGCAGCACTGGAGTAGGATCCTGCCTCTACTCTCTGCTCCTCCTTGAGATGTCGAGGATACACACCCCCAACTTTGGGTTGTGGGGAAAGCCAGAATATTCCAGTATCTCTAAAAGGCAGTCATTTTTAGACTAGCAGCTGAGGAGCTCCTTCCAGATCCTATCATGCACAGGTGCAGCTCCCTGTTTCCCTCTGTGTAGCTCCCTTCACGATGGTAAGTCCTTCCTGCTGTCTAACCTTGATCCCTCTAGCTGACAGAGGCTGGCCTTTCTCTCTGTATTCCCTGCATTCCTGCCTTGCTTGCTGCTGCTATCTCTTACCTGTTCACCGGGTTTGCCTGCTTCACCGGGAGGACCAGCAGGACCAGGGAGACCCTGGAGGTGGGAAACGCGGGGGAAGAAAGAGTAGGAGATTAGAATCCAGGAGAGAACAAAGGGGAACTCACCCCCCCCCTGACAGTGCTGAGGCCTCACCTGGAATCCGGGGGAGCCGGCAGGGCCTTGTTCACCTCTCTCACCAGCGGGGCCCTGCCAGGGGAGAATGCTGTGGTCAAGGGAAGGCCCTGAGGAGTTGGGGTGGGAGTGTTTCCCCTTTCCTGCTCCTCTGTGCCCCGTCCCCAGGCCTTCCTGTCAGACACTTACAGCAGGGCCAGGGGGTCCCTGAGCACCAGCTTCTCCATCTTTGCCAGCAGGACCCTGTGGGGAGACAGCAAAGAAGCACTCAGGGTGGTGAGCTGGCCGAGGGAGAGGGGCAGGTGGGCAGCGCCTGGGGCTGGGGGTTCTGGTGCCCCGTGGTGGGCAGTGCGGCTCCTGCGCCCCCTGCAGGGGGTGTGCGAGAGACTCACCACGGCGCCGGGGGGTCCAGGAACACCTCTCTCTCCAGCTTTACCGGGCTCTCCCTGGGGGAAAGAGTGAAGAGTCAGGGCTGAAGTGGGAAGCCAGGGCCCTGTGAGTCCCTCCTGTTTACTTTGAGTGGAATTTTAAAGGGACTTTCTTATCTAGCAGCTCTGGCCCTGAGGGGCGGCCTCTGCTGATTCTCCTGCTGGCCCCTCCACCTCTGCCCCCTACCACCACCCTTCTCCCCTCCCTTCTCCCGGCCACAGGCCTGCGGGGACCTCAGCTGCAGAGGGCCTTCATCCCCTTGGAGATCTCCTTTGGGACCTCAAAGAACCCCCAAGATTTGGGGGTGACTATGATATAAAAGGCCTAGCCCATCTCCATGTGTGTGTGCGTGGGGACACCAACGACACTTATTTCCAGGGAGAGAGCAGTGGTTGTGGTCCCAGGAGAGGTCTCTTATTTTATGAATGAGGAGACTGGGTCTAGAGAAGGGCAGTGAGCGGCCTGAAGCCACAGAGCAGGTCAGTGGCAAAGCTGGGCCCCGAAGCCGGGACTGTCGCCTCCCAGGGTGTCTGTCCCTGGCTCTGTGATGCTCCTCGCTGAATACTCACAGCAGCACCTTTAGGTCCAGGGAATCCCATCACACCAGCCTGACCACGGGCACCAGGGGGGCCTGGAGGTCCAGGGCGTCCATCTTGACCAGCGGGACCCTGAGGGTGGAAGTCACAAGAGCAGAGGTGAGAAGAGAGGGTGGGTGGCCAGAGGAGTGGAAAGGGGTCTCGAGAGAGGGATACTTACCGTGGGGCCAGTTTTGCCATCGGGACCAGGGCTGCCAGGGCTTCCGGTCAGACCCTAGGGGGGGAGCAGAGAGTGTGAGAGGGCTCGGGAGAAGGGTGGTGGAGGGGAGGGGAGGAGACCCGTGGAGGCTGAGGTGAGGGGCACTGCAGAAAGCAGAACCTTGGTCCTGCTCCAGGAGGCCTTATCCAGACCCAACACAGGACAGGCAGGGTCCGGGGCCCAGCTGGGCTGAGGGCTGGGGTCTCACCTTAGCACCGGGCAGACCAGCTTCACCAGGGCGACCAGCTTCACCGGGAGAACCTTTGGGGCCAGCAGGGCCAGGAGAACCACGTTCACCGGCGGGACCCTGGTGGGGGAGGCATCACAGAAACAGTTGGGGCCTCAAGTCCAGGCCTCTTTACCGGGGGCTAGCATCTTCTTCCTCCCAGGAAGGCGGGGGCTTCGAGGGGCATCGTTGGAGGAGGGGAGGTCAAGGGAGGCCAAGTGTGAAGACAGGCCGTGGCCGCAGCATGAAGCACTAATGACCAGGCAGTGGGGTGGAAGGGGGCTGACTACGTCTGAAAGAGGAAGGCAGAGGGCCAGGGGAGCAGCAGGGTCCGCCCCCAGCCAGGAAGACAGCCTACCTTGGGACCAGCAATGCCATCAGCACCAGGGAATCCGCGGCTACCAGGTCCACCCTGCAGGAGGAGAGGGGGTCAGTGAGCTCAGACATGGGGCGCCGGGCGGGTGGGCACCAAGGACAGAGAAGGGGACACTTACCCGCTCACCAGGGGGTCCGGGCAGGCCGGCAGGTCCAGGCTCACCTCGAGCGCCTCGCTTCCCTTCCTCCCCGGCAGGGCCAGGGGGTCCTTGAATACCAGTGGGGCCCTGGAGACGGCAGACAGGAGGGGACAGCCTGTCGCGAGGGCGTTCTGGGGCCAGCTCCCCAGCTAGCTTGAGGCTGGGCCTCCAGCACCAGGGGCTCCCATTCCTCCCGGGACCTTCCTCAAGGGGCTCCCATGCAGACGGGCTGAGCGGCAGGGGCACTTACGGGCTCTCCCTTGGCACCAGTGTCTCCTTTGTTGCCGGGAGCACCAGGTTCACCCTGCCGAGGAGGAGAAGAGAATGAGCAGAGAGTTGGGGGTGCTCAGCGGGCCTCGATCCCCAGACAAGGGCCACACTGAAGCCAGCAAAGAATGGGGCAGAAATAAGAGACTCGTACTTACGCTGTTACCCTTGGGACCAGGGGCTCCACTGGGGCCCTGGGGTCCAGAGGGGCCTCGGGCACCAGGGAAGCCAGGAGCACCAGCAATACCAGGAGCACCCTGTAGGGGGACAGAGAAAGTTGAGCCTATAGGTGAAAGGCACAGGGCAGGGGGGAAGTGACCACCAGGCGCATCTCTGAAACCTGCAGGACACTTACATTGGCACCTTTAGCACCAGGTTGTCCATCAGCACCAGGGTTTCCCTGTGACAGAGAAAAAGGTGGGTGAGTGACAGGCAAGGACTCTGAGTCGGGCAGGGCACAGGGGTACCGGAGGCAACACTTACAGCAGGGCCAGCAGCACCAGCGGGGCCAGGGGGGCCGGGCTCACCACGCACACCCTGGGGACCTTCAGAACCTCGGGCTCCTTGGGGACCAGCTTCACCCTGGGTCGGGAGAAAGGACCTGTCAGAAGCCACCCTGGGAGCCCAACCTCACCTTTAGGAGGTGGGGGTTGAAGAGTAGGAACAGAAAATCAAGAATCAGGACTCCACAATCAGAGAAAGGGACCCCATGACAAAGATGTTGGGGAATGAATTTCTCTCTTGCCATTCTTGGTTCCCTCTGGTTTGGGAGCAAGGAGACACCTCGGCCAGTGGGAGCTATGCTAGGAGGAGGGCAGGGGTCTCACCTTAGCTCCAACAGCACCAGGGAAGCCAGGAGGACCAGCGGGACCAGTGGGACCCTGTGAAGGAAAGGGAGATGTTAGCAAGAAAGAAGAGGGCAGCTGTAAGTCACATCCTGGGACAGAAGTGGTCTTGAGATTCAGACCAACATGAGCCATCCCCAGTGTTATCCCCAGGCTGCCTGAGGGCCCTGCCCCCCCCCCCGGGGCACTGAAGTCAAGGGTTCATACTTACAGGGGGTCCAGCAGCACCTGTAGCACCATCATTCCCACGAGCACCCTGCATGAGAAAAGGCAATCCCAGTTACACCCCCTGAGCACTGGCCCGTCCTTCTAGCTCCCGGGGAACTCCTTCCAGAGCCCAGGGACCCCCCAAGGGCCCAAGGATACTTACAGCAGGGCCAGAGGGTCCAGGACGACCTCTCTCACCAGGCAGACCACGGGGGCCCTGACAACAGAACCAAAAAAACCAGTGAGACGGGAGGCACACTCCTCCCCAAGCCCCTACCTTGCCCCTGCACACTGCTCCCTCACTTCCTCCTGGAACCGGACACACTCACCATCTGACCAGGAGCTCCGTTTTCACCAGGGCTACCGGGCTCACCCTATCGAGTAGAGAACAGAATTAGGAATCCACTCGTGGTGGGACCAGGTGGGAAGTGGGGGACTGTGACACTGAGACAGCCTCTTACCTTGGGACCAGCAGGACCAGCGTCTCCCTTGGCACCATCCAAACCACTGAAGCCCTAAGACAGAAAGGAGGGCCGAGGTAAGACTCTGTGTGTGGGGGGACCACCCTGACACCCACCCAGTCCTGAGAAGGAGCCCCAGGACGTCTCCACTGCCCGTCTCGAAGCTAGACTAACACCCCAACCAGCCCCGGGTCCCATCCAGGGCCCTTCTCGAGATTTCTCTCCTAATGGTGGGAAGTTATTTTGGATATCTACTCTCTGTCCCCTGGGACTTCTGTAGCTGCCACCCACCAGGACATATACCGGGGTCCTTTGGGGAAGGACCCTTGGGTGGAATGGTGGGATGCTAGGACTTTGGGAGCTTCAATGACTCAGGGAACTCACTCTGTGTCCCTTCATTCCAGGGAGACCAGCTGTTCCAGGCAATCCCCGAGCACCCTAGAGAGAAAAGGAAGGCAGGGCCATTAGAAGATGTCACTCTGGACACAGGTCTCATGTGAGGCCGCAATACAGCCAAGCCAGGGGCCAGCCACACTGCCTTGCTCACCTGAGGCCCAGGAGGCCCCCGCTCACCAGGACGACCGGGCTTTCCAGCTTCACCCTGGGAGGGAGAGAAAAGGTCGTCACGCTCACGCCCCTGGGCTGGGAAAGTAGAGGGTCTGAACCTTCGTGGGACTGGGGAAGGTCAGACTTAGGGGCGCAGAATCTTCTCTTTGAACTTAGAGCACAATGTAAATCTACCATGAAACCCTTGTTTGGTGAATTTTAACTCCCTCCCAAAGAATTTCTGTTTATTTCTGTCCCCAACATTTTAATCTCACCATATGGAGAGCAAATCTGAGGTGCCCAAAGCAATTAAACTTAGGAAATCACTCTCCCTCAGGGGTGGGGGTGGGGATTGCTGTAAGGTGGCTGGAGGGTGGGGAGGTGTAGTCACCCTGTTGGAGAGAGTGAGGAAACATCCTACAAAGGGTGCAGATTGTTTAAGGGCAGCCCTGTGCATCGGGGAGAACTTTCCTTCTTTTCTCTGGGTATTACCCTCAGAGGTGGCGGGGCAGGACACTGGGTGAAGATTACAGGGCCCTAGCTTGTGGAGACAGTAAGGGTCAGATGTTATCTTCCATGGGGGCTACTTACATCATCTCCATTCTTGCCAGGGGGGCCAGGGGGGCCACGGGGACCCATGGGACCCTAGAGGAGAAAGGAGGAGAGGAAGTTAGAATTGCCAGGGTAAAGAAAGAAGGGGAAGGCTGACATTGAAAGGAGGAGGTAAGGAAGACTCCAGATGGGTGTGGAGAGTCCATGCATTTGTGTATTTGTGTTTTGTGAGGGAGTGTGTATTTATATAGAGAGTACAATTTGGGGGGTACTTACAGAAGCTCCAGGCTCACCAGGCTCACCAGGGGGGCCTTGGAAACCTTGGGGACCCTAGAAGACAAGGACAGAGAAAGAGGAGTTAGAAAGGCAAGTCCCAGCCAACCCTCTCCCACCTCACCAGGAGATCCCAACCCTCCCTCCAAAAGACCAAATCCCAAGGTGATGTATGAAGATATCCTGGATACTCACAGGTGAGCCAGGGGGGCCAGGGAGACCACGAGGACCAGAAGGACCCTACAGAAGGAAAAGAAAGGGAGGCCATAATGACACCTCTGTGGGAAAGTGCAACATGGGTGTAGCCTTGCTGTTTCCCATTGATTTCAGTTGGGACCACCCAGTTGTCTCGCATCCTCTCTGGACTCTGAGGTCCTGATGGTCATCTTGACCTCCTAGGTTATCTCTGTCACCCCCATATGCCATCGCTGGCCCATCTTGTCCAAATCCCCAATTGGCTCCTCCTCCTTTATCTCTACTCCTCCCGGTGGCTCACCATGGGGCCAGGCACGGAAACTCCTCCAGTTGATTTCTCATCATAACCATAAGACATTTGGGGAGCAAAGTTCTAGGAAAAAACAAGAGAGAATGCATGAGAAATTAGGGCCAGAACAATGAGTTGAAAGGCAGAAGCCGTCACCAATGATGGGACAACTGGACACCATGTGCCTCCGGATGGGCTGTGCGAAGCAGGACAGACGGCATCACATGTGACACAGTCATGCCAAAAATGCATCCCCGGAAGCTATTCATGAAGACACAAACGACAAACCCAAACGGAGGGACTGTTTACAAAACAACTGGCCTCTTCAAAAAATTGCAGTGTTAAAAAAGACAAAGAAAGTCTGAGGAATGTTCCAGATGAGAGGAAACTAAAGAGACATGCAATTCACGATCCTGGATTAGATCCGGGATCTGGGGCAGGGTGGGGGGGAATGCCATAAAGAGCATTATAGGACACTGGCAAAGTTTGAATATGGACTGTATATTAGATATAGTGTATCAATGATAAATTTCCAAAATGTAATCATTGTGCAATAGTCATGTAAAAGAATGTTCTTTTTTCTCAAGAAATACCCACTAAAGAGTTTAAGAACAAAGAGACATGATACCAACTTATCTCAAACAAATGGTTCAGCAAGAAAAATAACTATAATTCTATGTACGCAGAGACAGAGATTGATAAGGCAAACGTGACAAACTGTGAAGAGTATATGAGAGTACTTCGCACTATTCTGGCAACTTTTCTCTAAGTTTGAAATTACTTCTAAATATAAAGAATGCCATCTGCCAAACCCCCCTCAAAACAAAAAACAAAAAAACGGGATAGGAGGAAAGAGAGGAGCACTCTCTACTTACTCCTCCGAGGCCAGGGGGTCCGGGGGGTCCGGGGGGTCCGGGAAGTCCGGGCTGTCCAGGGATGCCATCTCGGCCAGGGGGGCCTGCGGGTCCCTGAGGCAGGAGAGGGCAGGCAGCGTGAGCACCTGCCAGGGCCACGCCCACCTTCAGCCCTCAAAGCAGAATGCAAAAACGCTTACCCTTGGGCCACGGGGGCCGGTGTCTCCTTTGGGTCCCTTTGGGGTTAGAGGAGGAGAAACAAAAGAAGCCAGGTTAGAGAAGGGCGGGCCATGAGGAGTCATGGGAGAAGTGGCAAAAGTCAGGGCAGAGAATTACCTCGACTCCTGGGGTTTCTAGGTCCGTAGGCGACACTAGAAGGAGAAGAAACAAGGGTGAGAGGCAAGGTTTGCTTCAGTGCCCCAGCGGCCGAGGCCTCCCAGGCTCCGAGGGAGCGGCCTCGTCCTGTCCTGTCCTATCTGTCCTCCCCAGCCCCAGCCCCAGCCCCAGCCCCAGGCCCAAGCCCAGGCCCAAAGGAGCCATACCCTCGCCGTCGGGGCAGACTGGGCAGCACTCGCCCGGGGGAGCTACGGCGCCGGGGCAGTTCTTGGTGTCCTCGCAGATCACGTCGTCGCACAACACGTTGCCATTGTCGCAGACACAGATCTGACAGACCTCGGGTTTCCATACTTCTCGGTCATGGTACCTGATGCCGTTCTGTACGCAGGTGACTGGTGGGACTGGGGTACGAGGGGGAAAGCGAGGCTGTCAGGGGCGCCTGAGACCCCCATCTCAGGGCTCAGGGACCCCAACCCTGCCCGCTCGTCCCTTCTGTCTTAGAGACACACTTAGAGTTTCCACTTCCCGCCTCCTCCTCCCCCACCTCCTTTCCCCAAATCCTTAAAAGCTCATAAGCTCATCTGCTCCTCATCAGCGCCAGTGACAGCGCCGAGGCGCCTGGCCAGAGCGGCTATAACTCTTTCCAGTTCTCAGGAATTTAAACAAAGCTTTAGGCGGGGGTTGCTTCCAATTCCAACCTCAGCCCGTTGGTGCTGAGGCCAAGTGAAATAAAAAGCCTTTGGGTTGTGTGTGTGTGTGTGTGTGTGGGGGGGGTTGAGTGTGTGTGTGTGGGGGGGATTGAGTGTGTGTGGGGAGGGTTGAGTGTGTCTGTGTGTGTGGGGGGGGTGAGAACAGGAGGGGCCCCATCAAGAGGGCAGGCTTGTGGGGAGTGGTCTGGGTGGCGACAGGAGGAGGGGATGGGAGGAGAGATGAGAGGTCCAGCCCCCATTCCGCCCCATTCCCTGGCAGGTGGGATGGCGTGGGCGGGGTTATGGGGGTGGGGAGGGGCGGATTGGCGTCGGGTCCTGCCGGGAGACTTGAAATGTACCCCCAAAGTTGTATACGCCCTAACCTCCACCGCCCAGACATCTCAAAACCTTCTCTCTGGGACAACCCCCATTTTCCAAAGCCAACCAGTGGCTCTGAGTCATTCCTTAGCCAAAGAACCAAAAAGTCCGCAAATAGTAACGAAGTTAATCAGGCCCACCGCGCGGGCGTCTGCCTAGATGGCCACTAGGTGGCGGGCAACACTAAGCAGTTCCTCTGGATTGGACACTTCTTTTAGAGGCAGGGGCCATTCTACCTCCACTTTCATTTTCTAAATCGGGAGGCGGGGGGTCCACACTCCGCAATAACCCCAGGCTCCCCGCTCCAGCCCCTGAGCAGTGCAGTGCTGGACTGGGAGGCGCGGTTCTCAATATTGATCAGCAGAGGGCGCAAGAACCCCACCCTGCCCGGTCAGCTCCAAAGTTTCTCGTCCTCCAACCCGCCCACTCTCTGCGCCCCCTCCCCCCTCAGCCCAGCACCCCCGCGGTCCCAGCAACACTGTCTAGCCTGAAGAGAAGGCAAACAATCTTTCCTTATGAATCATCCCACAGTCTTCCTGATCGCTTTTACATCTTGGACTCCAAACTCCTAAGTCGGCGCCCCCAGCCCATCTTCGACGTACTTTCCCCCGCCCCGCACTCAGATCCCCTTTCCCCCGGTTATATTCCACGGTGCGCGCTGCGGACTCCCTCCGGTGCTAACTCAAGCCAAGCTTCCTCCTCCACTCCCGCTGGTGGGGGCGATCACCTCCACCCGCCACCCAGGGCGCACTCCCTTCTCACCCAGGGCGCCAAGGAAGCGCCCTCATCATTTCCCTTCCAGCCCCGAGTCTCCGGAGCATCCCGAGTCTCTGCTGAAGTGGCGGACACCCGGGCGCAGGGTGCGACAGCAAGTAGCCCTGGACTCCGCAAAGTTTGGGACTTACTGTCTTCTTCTTGGCCCTCCTCTTGGCCGTGCGTCAGGAGGGCGGTGGCCGCTAAGAGGAGCAGGAGCCGGAGGTCCACAAAGCTGAACATGTCTAGACCCTAGACATGTAGACTCTTTGCGGCTGGGGTGGGGGTTAGCGTCCGCTCATGCGTGGCCTCACAGTCCGCGTGCCTCCTACTCCGACCCCGAGGAGAAACTCCCGTCTGCTCCGACCAGCGGCCCGGGCCCCTTTTATACCATCCCGACGGCGAGTGGGGAGGAACCCGGCCCCTAGGAGAGGGGGAGCCGGCCGCCCGCCCCCCAGCCAATCAGAGCGGCCTGGCCCGGCCCCCAATTTGGGAGTTGGAACAGAGAGGAGGGAAGGGAAGGGAGTCCACCGCACATCTCCCCCCTTTGCTGCTCTGCCTCCCCAGCCCCCCAGCCCGGCCTGGGCCAGAGATGGTGCTGCTGGGGTGCGGCTAGGTCCTCAACAGAGTGTGGACTAAAGAATGGGCGCGCGCCCCTTCCTTCTTCTTACAGGGACTCCCAATCTGCAGGAACTGGAATTGGAGAGCTGGGTGGGGAGCCCTCCACAGGTGGAAGGATTGGGGGTGTTTGGGAGAGGGTCCTTCTGGCCATGCCTCATTCACCCTCCTGACAGCCTTGGCAAGAGCTAAGGGGTGGGTATGAGGAAGCCAGCTGGGGACCCCTCTAAAACAGGAGAACCAGAGAATTCAAAGGATGTACCTGTTTAGGGGTGTCTTCTGGTGGCGCTGGGGTATGGAGCTTAGGAATATTTGCAAACAAGTTAGAGGTGACTTTATAGACATTAGGAATCAGATACTTGGCAGGAGGGATTTTTTTGAGCATGACAGTTCTTCTACCATGCCTGCCGCTCCATGACTAAATGCTCTCTCCCCAACCCCAGGCTTTCTGAGAGGTGAGGTGAGGAGCGTAGCTGAAGCATGGGCTAAGAAACTGGACCTCATGGTCTCTCCTGAAGGAAGCTTTGGTGCTGAATGATGGGGGGAGTTGTAAGGACCCTTCCACCCCTGGGGGAGTGGGTTTACATGGGAAAGGCTGTGACAACTGGTGACTTAGAAGAGGGCCTTGGGTGAGGGTCTGTGGTGGCTGTGGCCAGGGCCCAGCACAGTCAACCTGGAGAGAAGTCAGGTGGAAGGCACAGCACCAGAGCGAGGGTGCTTCTGGGAGCTGCACAAAGTCTTGTCTCTGGGTGTACTGGACTCAAGATTGGGGGCATATGGGAGAATTTGGGTGTCTGGAGGAGAATTGCATTTGGGGGTTTGGGATGCAATGCAGGCGAGGGTGAGTAACACTATTTTAGAGGCTGTTTCCCCCTGCCCAACCTCCTTCCCCCAAACCTAGGGTATTGCTCTCTGCCTCTGGAACTGAGAGAGGGTCATCTGTACCCTGCCAGCATGTGGGGACCCCAGGAGCAACACGCTCTATTTGGGGAAGATGCTTCTGGAAGACAGTGTTCTTTCTTCCCCATGCCCCAACCTCCCAACAGTGCTCTGTCCCAAACCCAGTCTCTCCAGGTCCTGGTCCTGCCAAATGCTGTGGGCTCAAGAGAAGGCAATGGGGGTCCCTCTGCAGTGTCTATCAACTCCAATCATTTTCGCACTGCTCCCCGCCCCCCACCACTCCAGAGCTGCAAACGTGGAAGCGGGGAGTCCCTCCTCCCTGAACCATCCAAGATTCCATTGCTCCCCCCTCCTGCCCCTCTCCACGCCCTCCCCCAGCTGGTTTTGTGCAACGAAGGCAAAGGGAAAAAAAGACCGAGGGAAGAGAAGGGGAGGGAGCCACGTCGGCCGTGGGCAGCCAGGATGAGCAGTGCGGGTGGGGCTATGGAGGGCCTGCAGGGGCTATAATTAAAGGGAAAATATAGAGTTTCCAGAGAGGCAGGCTGGAGTCGGCAGCGGAGGGCTGGGCGTTCATCAATTATCCCCACCATGTGGCAGCGACTTGTGGCCCAGGATCTGCCCCCGCCTAGTGCCAGCGACAGCAGGGCAGGACCAGGGGACTGAGGTGCTGAGATGGCAGTTCTTTCAACCTCCGGTATAGGTCGTTGACAAGGGGTGCCCCTCAACAGAGGATGAGGGTCTTGTTCTTCAGAGTGGTCAACCCCTCGGACGGGTTGTCTGGGAAGGGGAGTCACAGGCTCGGGGTGACAGCTGATGTTTACCTGGCCACCTCCCTCCTTGATGAGTTTTTACAGCCAGAACTACTGCCTAGAGCCCCCTCCCATGTACTTTCTGTCTAGAAAGCAGTCCCACCCCCTACATTCTCCTAACTCCCCTTAACAAGAGATTAAGCCTCAGAGACATGGATTGAAGTTTCTCTATCAGGGGCCTGGGGTTCTGAAGGGTGTTCAGGGACCCCTTGGGGTTGGGGTGGGTTTTGTGGGTGTAGTCTGTGAATGCCACCGGCCCCATGTCCAGTTTCAGACTTCTACCCCAGGGGCTTCAAGCAGAGGGTTGCTGAGCATCCTTTACACGTGGCACAGAGCTGAGGCTCAGGGCCTCCTCGCCACTTTTTGACTTGAAACGCTTGGCGGGTGCCCAGCCCAAAGATGTGTCTTTAATTTCTGCAGCATGACAGTGAGAGGAAGAATGTTCCTGGGGTCTCCTCCCAGCCTGGCGGGGCCTCCTTGGCCAGGACTGAGGGCTTGAGACTTGGGGGGAGGGACGGGGGAGGGAGCTGGGGCTGGAGAGGGGAGGAGACGCCACCTCATCTTTAGGAAACTCTGAAGCTCTGGCTTCTTCTGGAATGTAAGACTTTGTCCGGCATTTGGAGTGGGGGGAGCAAAAGCCAAAGTCTCCTCCCCCCCCCCACCTCCAAGAAATGGTAAAGTCATCAGCACTTAGGGGAAAAAAATTCCTCAAGAAGAAAAACAGAAAGAGGAAAATGCTGAGCTCTGAGTTCACTCTCTCCAAATTTCCTCAAGTGCCCTCCTTCTGCGAGGGGGGCAGGCCTGTGCTCCCCGGCTCCCCTCCCCTCTGCAGCCCCTCCAGCCCTCAGCCTGGACTCTGTGTTGGGGGACAAGGGAGAAGAGGCAGCCCAGGTGTTGGCGCACCTGGTGAACAGGTGGGTCAGCCCTTCCAGGCTGCTCTGGCTCCCAAGGTTCCGTTATCCTCCCTCCCAGATTGGACTCTACAGAATGCAGAATGCTGCACTCCCCCACCCCTGGCCCCAGGCCCATGGTCCGTGAAGGGTTCCTGGGAGCGGGAAGGGTTGAGGAGAGAGAAAGGGGAGTCTAAGAGTGAGACTGCAGTTCAGTCCTTGGTCTTCATGTGGCCTCATCATGGAGCTCTGCGCCTTTTCTGTTGAGAGACCCCGGGGGCAGTCTGGGGACAGACTCCGGGGGTGTGGGCTCCCCCATTTCCCCTTTCCTCAGCGTTGGACCATCCCACCCTTTGGTCCGCAGTAGCTCGTTCCTTAGCTTCCAGGCACAGCTCGGCTCTCCCATGCCTCAGCTCAACCCAAGCCCTTCGACTCCCTGAGATTTCCCTCTGACTCTCATCCTTGCCACGTTTGGAGGGAAGGCGATGAATCAAGTTTGTCTGTACTGAGTGTTTGGTGCCTATGAGGCATTCAGACAGAAATGAGGAGGAAACCCTTGGGTGTCCGGGTCTGGAGTTCAGAGGAGACAAATGTGGGACCTCCGATATGGAGGCGGGAGAGACAAAGGGCTAGGACAGAGCCTGGAGGAGAGGCACGGGGGTCATACAGGCAGAGGGAAGACTGTTCTAGAAGGAGGGACAGTTACATGCTGCAGAGAGAATTTGTGTGATAAGGAGGATTTACCAACATGGCAGCCACATGTGAGCTGTGCTGGAAGAGTGATGGGCCAGGAGGCCAGACCCGAGTGGGCTGAGGAGTGAGGGAAGGCCCA
Source organism: Saccopteryx bilineata (assembly GCF_036850765.1). Classification (NCBI taxonomy): domain Eukaryota; kingdom Metazoa; phylum Chordata; class Mammalia; order Chiroptera; family Emballonuridae; genus Saccopteryx; species Saccopteryx bilineata. The sequence goes on from NC_089491.1 coordinate 378,752,708, forward strand.
GGGGTGGGTGGGGGTGCGGACAGCTGTAGGAAGGCTTAGCTGCGAAGGGGAGAGGAGTGGAGGCCCCATTCTCCCGCCCTTCCTCCTTCTCTTTTGCTTTCTTTCACTCCCCCCACTCCCCACTTTGTCTTTTAACAAGTGAGAGAGAGACAGAGAGGGACAGACAGACAGACAGGAAGGGAGAGAGATGAGAAGCATCAACTCATAGTTGCGGCATTTTAATTGCTCGTTGATTGCTTTCTCATACATGCCTCAACTGGTGGGTTCCAGCTGAGCCAGGACCCCTTGCTCAAGCCAGCGACCTTGGGTTCAAGTCAGTGACCTTGGGGTCATGTCTATGATCCCACGCTCAAGCTGGTGACCCCTCACTCAAGCTGGTGAGCCAGCACTCAAGCTGGCGACCCCTCACTCAAGCTGGCGACCCCTCACTCAAGCTGGTGAGCCAGCACTCAAGCTGGTGACCCCTCACTCAAGCTGGTGAGCCAGCACTCAAGCTGGCGACCCCTCACTCAAGCTGGTGAGCCAGCACTCAAGCTGGAGACCTTGGGGTTTCAAAGCTGAATCAGCATCCCAGGTTGATGCTCTGTCCACTGTGCCACCACCTGGTCAGGCCTCCACTCCCCACTCTGTCTTTATGTCCTCTGCTTCCCTCCTCCTTTCTTTGCTCTTCCTCCCTCTTTTCTTCCCAGGTGACCTGAGCTCTCAAATACATGCACCCACGCCCAGTCTCCACCTCATTCTCTTCTGAGCAAGCCCTCAGCCCAGGAGCTTGACGAGAAGGCTTGATTGCTAGTCCTGACACATTCTGCCCCGTTCGGCACCCCCCCACACAAGCTCAAGAGGGGAAACCTGAGGACAGAGGAACCAGGAAAAGCACTGGGATGAGCTGGGAGGGAAGGGCTAGGGCATGGTCTGCAGGTGACACTAGGACTGTCCTGTTAATGCTGCCCCAGGCCCAACCCCTGCCCCCCCACCAGATCCCAGCCATTCTCAGCTGAGAATAGTGGGCTGGATGGGGACATTGTCAGGCGTGGGGGGCACAGGCCCTCTGTCGCACTCTGTGCTGATCCCAAGTGAGAGACTTCAATGTCCATCTTTCCTGCTGGAACGTGAGCTCCAGGGCAGGGACCTGTGGGGGGCTTCATCGCTGTCTCTCTAACCCGTCTCAGGCAGCGCGGGTTCTCATCACAGCTCTGAGTGAGTGAGTTCATTGAAGAGTTATTTACCCCATTCTGGTTGGGTTCAATACTGGGCTGGTTTTATCCCACGTCCCACTTTTCTTTTTGCTATTCTTTTATCTCCTCCCCCACCCCACCTTTAACCTTTTCCTTCCTCGTATATTTTTCTTAGTTCTTTTCTTTCCCTTTCCCTCTCTCCTCTGCTTCTGGCCGGTCGTCCCACCCTTCCACCCACACGCTCTCCTCCCCCCTCCAGGAGCCTCTCACACTCTCTTCCTGCGTCTCGGATGCTCCCTCCGTCCTATCTCCCTATGCCTGGGCTCTACCACCAGAGAGCGCAGCTGGGAGGGGCGGGGCGGAGGCTTGCGTCACCACCAGATGTCTGGTTGAAGTGTTCAGGACGTTGATGCGGACGTTCCTTTGAAACTTGAATGTAAAAAAACTGTGTGTGTGTTGGGGGGCGGAAGAGGCTGCGTGAGGCAGAGGTACCTGTCCAGATCCTGATCTCCTTCCTTCACCCCCACTGCCATTCCCCCCACAGATAAGCCTGGGCCGCAGGTGCCTGGTGTCTTCCACTCACTTGTTTATCAGCTACCAGGCCTTCCTCAGCAAACCTGGAATTCTGGATTTTCTAGCTCGGGTGGGTTTGGGGGGGGGCGTGATGAAGAGGAGTGATGGGGGAATCCCACTGCTGGCTTGCACCAAGAGCAGAGCAGCCTTTTGAACATAGTCTGGCATGGACACAGAAAAGATCCAGAATTATTCATGAAATAATTATTTGCTGGGCATTGGAGCTTATGTTTGGTAGAGACAGAAATGAATGAAATCACATATATAAACATGAAATTACAACTGGGAAGTTTATACAGGGAAAGAACACAGAGCTCTGAATGGCAGGCATTCCAGGGAGCCGGCCTTAGACCTGGGGGCCCAGTAGGGCAGCCCTGAGTAGGTTGGTGAATGGATAGAGATAACTCAGGTGAGGGCCGGGTGGCAGGATGGGCGTTTGAGGAGAGCATGATGGTACCACCTATGCCAAGACTCTGGGGCCGGAGGCAGCATGGCAGGTTCTAGATGCCCCCGGAACCCAGAGGAGGCCAGTGTGGCCGGAGCAGAGACGCCAAGGCCAGGCAGGCCCGAGAAGCCCACTGGGGGTGTTACTCTTTGTCCCTAGAGCTTTGGGCCCCAGACATGTTTAAAGCAGAGAGGTTCTCAATCGTGTCTGCATTTGTAAAAGATCGTCATGGCCACTTGGTAGAGTAGGTGCCGAAGGAAGGCCATGGTGGCAAGTGGCCTCTGCAGGCGCCCAGGTGAGAGCTGATGGCAGCCTGGACCAGGTTGAAGGAAGTGGAAACAGAGAGGAGAGGGTGGCTTCAAGAGCCCCTTGGAGAGACAGAATTGGCAGGTGCTGGGGTTGGATCGGACTTGGAGTGTAGTGGTGAGGAGCACAGTTGACTCCTGATATTCTGACACGAGAGATGGGAGGTGTGGTATGCAGGAAGAGAGGGGGCTTGGTGGGGACCTGTTTGGGGAAGAAGATCCTGTGTTCGTTGTCTATTACAGACACTTCAGCTGACTCTAGTCAATGAATGTTTACTATGGACTTCCTGGGGTCAGCCTGTGCTAAAGAGAGATCTGGGGACAACAGCTCCCTCCCTCAGAGAGTGGGGAGCCAGGAAAGGAAATAAAATACACACAGAAATGTCTCTCACCTAAGGCAGCATTGGCTGTGCGATTTTGATTAGGTTACTTCATCTCTCTAAACCTCATTTCTCCAATCTGTGAAACGGGGTGGTAGTAAGACCACCTTGCTGGCCTGTGTCATGCTCAGTAAGTAGAAGCCTCCAGAGAGATGCAAAGAGTGATAGGAATGCCTACGAGACATAAGGTAGGTTTTATGGAGAAGGTTGTTTTGGAGCTGGGCCGGGGTTTGAATGGAACAGAAAGATGGGAGGGAAAGTATGCCGAACCTGGGAAGCCACACAACACACACATTCTCAAGGGGCGAAGGGGGCGGGAAAAGGCCTTGAGCAGAGGAAACATGGAAGATAAGGCTGAACAGGTAAACTGAGGACAACTTCCTTGAGACTCGGAAGTCTAGGAGAGGAATTTATAATCACTCTGGTGGCCATAGAGAGCCAGTGACTGCATTTGATCAGGGTATGGTTGTGAGCCTTTTGCCAGGGACTTGCCCAGAGAACCTGTACCTTGGTGACAGCAAAAGAATTCAAGTTAGAAGGCTGTGGCCCTTAAGGGGGTGGGGAGATGCAAGAAAAGTGAGTGTGATTCGTGGATCTTAAATCAACAAGGAAAGAGAACCTGGGAACAGGCAAAGAGGTAGACCAGATGACCTCTCCAAAGTTGAGTTTCAATTTCTACTAGATCCCAGACCTTATAGTTTTAAGGTGGGAATGAATATCGTAGAACAATAGATGTTTGGTTGGAAAGAAATGTTGAGCTCATTCTACCTTGCTCTCCTCAACTTGCACAGAGGAGAAAACTAAGGCCCAGAGAAGGAAAGTAACTTCTTAAAAGTGACACAGCTTAGATTGAAGGGTTAGGATCCTTGCCTCATTTCAAGATCCTGAGTGGTAGGTGCTGAGGAGCTGGAGGGACCAGGAAAGCAACTGGGGATGGAGGGGTCAATGGGACACAGGGATCCCACAGAATACCAGTCAGGCCTATAAAGACAGGGCGAGAGAGCCGTTTCCAGCTCTCAGCTAAGCCAAGTGGCCAGAGGGGGAAGGGAGCCTGGTGGGCAGGGTAGAACTGCCACATGGTAGAGGCTTGATGCGAACCATCTGGCCTGGGCCGAGTGTGGGCTGCAGGGAGGGCGGAGCAGGAGCCGGGAAGGAGGCCATGGTGGGCGGGTGGACGGCGGGTTGGGGCTGGGAGTGGCCCACCCAGAGGCTCCTACCTTCCAGACTGCTGCGGCCCAGATGCCTTCACAGCCATGGCCTGGCCCTTCCAGCCCGCTGACCTCATTCCCAGCTCCCCTCCCTTGCAGGCCCCCCTCCGCCTGCCACGTAGACTGGGCTTTAGCTGCATTCACTGCTTGGGGGAAGAAGAGCAGACAGACATGGGTGCCCTAAGCCCAGAGCCCTGCCAGGTCAGGCAGACGTGAGGGAGCAGTGGTGATCCCTGGGCCCACTATGGGTCTATTCCCCTTCCCAACGATGAGCCCAGTAAGTGGAGTGGACTGGAGTCAAGGGAGGAGCATGACTGTGGAGCAAGCTGGGGTGTGCAGAACCAAGGGGCAGCATTTTGGAGGTCGTGTCAGCCATCCCCCTGCCTCCTCAGGGCAGAGCGTGTTACTCGAAGACCCGGGAAGGGGTAGGGGCGGGACATATTCCTCTTCTCAAACAGTTCTCAAGATAGGGGTCCCCTGTCTGATCTAGGCATTGGGAGGGCCATTCCTGCTAGGACGGAGGAGGGGAGGCACATCGTCTCCCCTCCCCCAGGCACCTCCCATGACCTGCCCTTCCATCCTGCCCCCAGGCCGGAGGCTCTCCTCAGCTCTGCCTCTTGACCTTCTGCCTTCCCCTGGCCTCCCTGCCCCCCAGGTCCTGCTGGGTCTTCTCTCCAGCTGCCCCAGCTGAACAGGGGGCTGTCCCGCCACCGCCTCTCAAGGCGTTCCAGGCCTGTGAGTCATTGGGAATGTCTGCTCTGGCCGCTGCTTCCCTCCCGTGCTCTGGACCCTCTCTCCCCTCCTCCCCGAGCTCAGGGCAAGGGTGCCCCTCCCAGGCAGGGACTCTGGAGGAGGAGGAGGAGGGAAGCCATGTGCAAGAGCAGTGAGGCCCTGTTCCCCCAGTGCAGCGCGGAGAGGGTTGCAGGACCCCACCAGACTCCACAGATAGGATTTCCGGTCCTTTTCCCCACTTCCTAGGTGGGGAGGCCAAGGAGGGGCCGGCAGGGGGAGGCCAGAACTTTGGTGAGCTCAGGCTCCTCCTCCCTCTGTTCTAGGGCTCAACTTGGCCAAGCTGGGAACCAACCCAAGCCTCTTTCTGAAGGGCCCTCCCTACATTCATAGCCGGGTCTGGCAGGAAAGCTGGAGACAGGCCACTGCTACTGCCGCAGACTCCAAAGATGACACGTCCTGGCTGGGGTGGGGAGTCCACGTCTGCAAGAAAGGGGGAGGCTGGGTGCCCGGACCTTTCCCACAGGGCTCTGCACCCGTGAGGCTGCCTCCCGCCCCCTCCGCTCTCCCCCTGGGCAGCCCTGCTCCACTCCTCTTCCAGCCAGAAGAAACAGTGGGGGGTGGAGTGCAGACTGAGGGGAAGGGCAGGAGCTGGGGAAAGTGCCTAATGTCCTCCTTCCCAGTGTGTTCCATTGTCCCCTTTCCCCCAAGCTCCTGCTCCTCAGCCCTGGATTCGCTGACTAGAGACCAAGGGTCTTGTACCCGAGTAACCTAGTGACTTGGGGCGGCATTTCACATCCAGTCACGGAGCCTCAGTTTCCTCACCTGCAGAATGGGGCTAGACAAAGTCCCTACCAGTGGGCTTGCTGTGTAATTCTGTCTTCTCAGTCAGACAGACAGACACCCAGGCACTTACACACACTCGTACACACTAACACACGTGTTGTCACACCCCTTCACGCGCTTGAGATGCACTCGAGTACACACACATACATTTTCGTGTGCATTCTGCTAGCCTGGGGTGCAGCAGCCTCTACAATTTCTACTTCTCTCTTTCTCACAGCCCCCCCCCCTATTTCTTCTCTCATTCCTATACACACCCCTTCCTTCACCACCCTTTTATAATTTCCTTCTCTAGGTCCTCCTTCTCCCGAGGCCGAGGTCACGGGCAAAAGGAAGGGTGGGGTGTGAGATGTGAAGTTCAGGCTATCAGATGTCTCACCCTGCCAAAGACCACTCCCAACACCCCCTGGGGTCCCTGGGCTCCCGCTGGAGTTCTGGGTGGGAGGGATGCAGTGGGGAGGGGGAGAAGGAATACAGCGGAGCTAGGCTTGCCCTCCCCCCCCCCCCCCCCCCCCCCCCGCCACCCTGGCTGGGAACCTGCAGGCCAAGTCCTCACTTCTCTTTCCTGAATTTCCTTAACATTCACTTTCAAAAATCTCTGCGCTTCCTGACATCCTGGGGCCTCTGTTTCAGTGTGATGGTTTTAGCAGCTTGCATTGGCCACGCTGCCCCAGGCTGCACCCTTCTAGGAACTTCCACCTAAGGGAATCCGGTCAGAGCTCAGAAGGGACTGTTCCAGGGGATGAGCTATCTGTTGGCCAGAAAAGGCGTGGGAACTGGGCAGCCTCGCTCACCCCGCAGACCCAGCCTGACTCAGGAAATAACCACAAACATCTGTACCAGGCTGTGTCGTAGCACTTCACACGTTTGGACTGATGTACTCCTCACAAAGCCCTCGGAGGTGCGTGCTGTTATTGTCTCCGATTTCAGAAGAGGAAAGAGAAGCACAGAGAGGTTAAGTCAGTTGCCTGAATTTACAAAGCTAGGAAGTGGCTGAGTTGGGATTCAAACCCAAGGCAGCCTGGCTCCAGAGCCCACAGGCTCAAACAATACTCTTGACAGGTCCAACAGACCCGGGCTGGAAGCCAAGGGATGCCCTCCTGCCTAGTCTGAAGAAGCAGCTGTTTGCACAAACGCGCCACTTCATCTGGGCGCATGCGTGGGAAGGAGCACAGCGTCACGTAGCCCGCAGGCAGCATCATCACAGCTGGAAGGCTGTCGCGAAGCGTCATCTCCCTTCCATTTGTGGAGGAACGTTTGTGATCTGAGAGCCCCACATTCGTCATCTCATCTAATCCTCACAACAGCTCTGGGAAATCAGTCTTCACACTTCTATTTCACAGACAGAGGCCCTGAGACACAGAAGGGTCAAGGCGTTGTCTCAGAACCCCTTCCTAGAGCGGAGAGAGCTTCTCATTGCCCTGTGCATTCCCTAATCACAAGTCCATACAACCACTAGATACACGTACAACAGACCACGTGCAACTGGGAAGATTATGTCTCAATCCTGTGTCAAGTGGCTGTTTGCTCCTCCTCACTGACAATCCCCCAGAGAAGGTCTTAACACCCATTCTGTAGGTGAGGGGAAGCCCTGTGCTGGGGACCCCCCAGCCAGGAAGTGGTGGAGCTGTGACCAGATCCTGCACCTGCCTGGCCTGGCCACGGAACCAACATTCTTCTTACTGTACTACACTCTACATGCCACCCTCACTGGCATCTAACCCGGAAGCACCCAGAAGCACCCCCTGCACACATCCCACCCCCACTGAGCACACAGGAATGTCACAGGCACAGGAAAATTATACCCAGGTGCACCTGCACGGTGTGGGCTGTTTCTTGGTGTGTTCTGAGTGCCAGGCACTGTCCTAACAGCCATATATGCGTTACCACACAGGCTACAACCACCCTATCATGTAGCTTCTGTAAATATCCTTATCCTCATTTTACTGGTGAGGAAACTGAGGCTCAGAGAGGTTAAGTAACTTTCTCAAGGTCACACAGCTAGGAAGTTACAGAGCTGAGATTTGAACCCAGGCTCTCACTACTATGCTGTAGCCCTTTCTCTAGTACTAACTGGGTATTACTCAGTCAGCAACCACTGCTGAACACCCTGTTGTGGCCAGCACTGCACCAGGCCCTAGGCACACAGAGACGAGCAGGGCGCGGGTCCTCCCTGCCTCCTCCGCCTGCCCCTACCTAACACCACACAGTAGACAGGGGCTGTGCCGGCACTCGCTCTCCTTCCTTCCCAGAGAGCCTCCTCCCCAGCCAGCTAGGACATGTGGATCTTGGCTCTGGTTTGCATTTGACACCTAGTGAAGGAAAATACTAAAGTGGGGCCAAAGCCAGAATGAGAACACAGAGGCAGGCAGGGAGATACAAATGGGGTGGGACAACTGGGGGTCAGAGCAGGGGCAAGGATTGGGGTGGGGACGTCTCTCTACTTCTGCCTCCACTCTGGTCTTCGGCTCACATCTCTTCTGTATGTCTTCGTCATCTCAGATCTTCTCCTGACATCCCTCGTTGGTTCTCTCCACATCTGTGTCTCCGTGTGCATCCATCTGTCTCCTGTCTCTCCCTGTCCCTTCACAGCTGCTCAGACACCATCAGCCTCAGTGGAGATGGTGGGTCAGAGGCCTGGTCACCCACCATTAGAGTGGACATCTGCTCTGTCTCAGCCTCCTATGGCCTCCTCTCTACAAAGGACCACTGTTCTCTCCTCCTCAGGCTTCCTCCAAGCATCTTTCTGTCCCTGAACACTAATATCTGAAGGTCAGCCTAGACATCACCGGGCTGCATGTCTGGGATGTGTCCTGCCTCCCCCTTCTGGTTGGGGGAAGGAGCTGTATCCCTCCCATCAGACAGGGAGCTCCCGAGGATAAGGATGATGTCTCCACATTCAGACTGAGAGCTTCCTGAAGGCAGGGACTGTGTCTCCCCCACCAGATTGAGGTCCCTTGAAGGTATAACCTGGTTTCCTCCATCAGACTGGGGGCAGGGCCTGGATCTCCTCCTTCCTCTAGAGCAGTGGTAGTCAACCTGGTCCCTACCGCCCACTAGTGGGAGTTCCAGCTTTCATGGTGGGCGGTAGTGGAGCAACCAAAGTATAAATAAAAAGATAGATTTAACTATAGTAAGTTGTTTTATAAAGATTTATTCTGCCAAACAGCAAAAATTCTACATAAAGTACTTGGTAAGTAATTATTATTCTATGCTTTAACTTGCTGTAACTCTGCTTTATAAATTTTATAAAGTAAAGTTACTTCCCTACTTTATAAATCACTATTACTGTGGAACTGGTGGACGGTTAGAAAATTTTACTACTAACAGAGATACAAAAGTGGGCGGTAGGTATAAAAAGGTTGACTCCCCCTGCTCTAGAGTCTCCTGGTCTTTAGCTTGGGCTCTGCCTTGCGAAGTGTTCAGCAGGGGTGGAGGAACTGAAATGCTCCTCACCCTCTAGATCCCCCTGCGAAGCCCATTCAAACTTTAATGCTTTTATGTTCACCCTGCTCTAGTGAGGCTGGCTTCAGTTTCCTCCCTCCCTGATGGGTCTTTCCTTCCCGGGGGCAGCTGGAGAAAAGGAGGACCCAAATCCTAACATGCAACATTCCACAGGAAAACTGGTGGGCAAGGATCTTGCTCAACCACCAGTGTTCCTACCCCAAAGCCAAGCTTGGCCTCCTCCGGGAAGTCTGTGTGGACCAGCAAAGTCCATCTGTCTTTGTCCTCATTTCTGGAAGTATTTAGAGTTCATTTCTCTGATGGTTTCCTAATGCTATTTAGAAAAATAACCCTTCATTTTGGAATGATTTTAGATTGACATAAAAATTGCAAAGAGAGGATAGAAAGTTCCCACATACCCCTCATCCAATTCCCCTAATGTTAACATCCTACATCGCCACGGTACACTTGCCAAAACTAAGAAGCAGATATTGGTACATTAGTATTGACTAATCTCAAGACTGTATTCAGATTTCACTAGCTTTTTTTTTTTTTTTTTTTTTTACTAATGTTCCTTTTCGGTTCCAGGATCCCATCTGGGATATCACGTTGCCTTTGGTCATCGTGCCTCCTTGGTCTCCTATGTTCATGATGGTTTCTCGGTATGTCCTTGTTTTTCACAACCTTAATAGTTTTGAGAAGTCCTGGTTAGGTATTCTGTAGCATTTCCCAGTGTGATTTCTCAACGGTTAAGGCCTTTGCTCAAATGTAGCCCTGTGCAGAGTCCTGGATGATGAGCAGATAAAAGTGGAGCTTCTCTCGTCCCACCAGCAATGGGAGAAGCTGTGGGGGAATCCTAAATATAGGTCTTCTCCACGCCCCTCACCCTGAGAACTCTAAGAAATGCTAAGGTGTGTCATGGAACCCAGTTTGAAAACCATTAATTGCCCTGGCCGGATTGCTTAGTGGATAGAGCATCAGCCCAGTGTATGGACATCGTGGGTTTGATTCCCAGTCAGGGCACACATGAGAAGCAACCATCTGCTTCTCTCTCCCTACCTCTCCCCCTTCTCTCTCTCTTTCCCTCTCGCAGCCAGTGACAGGACCATCACTATTTTTTTAGGAAGCTCTGATGACTGGCAAAGACTTTGAAACCCGTGCTTCTCCAATCTCTGTTGTAGGCACCCCCCTGTCCCAGCTGATAGAAATATGGCAGGCAGTCGGTCCCTACCCCTGTTCAAGTATGGCGGTCAGCCCAGAGGAGTCACTTTGCCAGAGACCATGTTCCTCCCCGGAAGCAATCATCCTATGACTTGTTGATGGGAGGGTACAAGAGCCCTGACCCCTTGTCTCGGGGGACAACTCCCAAGGGCCATCTCAGCTCCAGAGCTCCTGGTGAATCAGATCAGGCCTTCCCAGGTAAAGACCCCCTTCTGCCCAGTTCTACCCTGTTCCCTCCCCAACCAGTCTCCATTTCAGAGCCCCTCTCCTGGGCCCTTACCTGTCCTAAGACAGTTGGTACCAGGAGCAGGCCAAGGAAGCAGACTCTACAATAGGATTTCGGACCTGGATTGTCCACAGGTCAGCTTTACACGAAGTAAAGGAGAAATGGTAGAAGTACCAGGCCTGGCCTGATAATGCAATTGGTTGAGTGTTGTCCCGATACGCCAAAGTTAGGGGTTTGATCCCCAGTCGGGGCACATACAGGAATCAACCAATGAATGCATGGATAAGTTGGACAACAAATCTATGTTTCTGTCTCTCTAAAAAATCAATCAATCAATAAAAATTTTAAAAAGAGAGAAATGTTAGACGTACCATAGGAAACAGTAGAAGCTCAGAAAAGTGGGCATACCAGAGTGAACATGTTATGTAAAACCAAAAATTCTCCAGATAGCTCCTAGATGATGGCAGGACTGTTGAAATGCAACCGAGTGCTAGCCCCAGTCACAGCTGCTGGGCCAGGTGCAGCTCCTTTACTAAGGGAGGTTAACCTGGCTCAGGTGCATAGGATGTGACTATTGGTCCAGCAGATGCTGCAGGGTCTTGGTAGAGGTGGAGGGCCTAACAACCAGGGACACCAGGTGACCATGTGGCTGGAGCTAGCTGCTTCTCACGGCCTGGGTTCTGACAGACCCACCATGTTTCAATGAGCCTTCTCTTCTTCTAAATGAATTTCCTGGGTTTCTGGTGATTCCATTGCCTAGATCGCTCTTGAATGTCCCCTTATGTGGCTATCAGTGTTCCTTTTACTTAACATGTATGCCAAGAACATGTGCTTCCAGTTAGATGTGGCCAGAGACCAGAGTATCAGGACACACACACCCACATTCCATCTAGGACACATAGAAGACTTAATGGCTATAAAAAATATTTTTTTAATTCAATGAAAGGAGAGGAGGCAGAGACAGACACCCACATGTACCCTGACCTGGATCCACCCAGCAAGCCTACTAGGGGGCAATGCTCTGCCCATCTGGGGTGTTGCTCTGTTGCTCAGCAACCAAGCTCTTCTTAGCACCTGAGGCAGAGACCCTGGAGCCATCCTCGGTGCCCAGGGCCAACTCACTCCAATTGAAATTTTTCTAAAATGTGGTACATGGTCCATAGGGGGGTCACTCTAGGTCAACAAGTGGTCCACAAGTGCTGGAGGTTTTCAAGGAAAAAGGATAAAATTATTCCACTCATAAATTTGAAATTCAAAATTGAGATTTTCACCATCATCCCATTTTGTTCCTAGTAACTTCAACATCGTGCATGTGCTACAAGGTTTGCATTTGGTTGATCTATCTTGGCAGTTTGTCTCAGGCGTTATATTTTCAAGTCATTTATGGGTTTCCAGCGATTACTTTTGTGATGGGTAATATCTTCAACTCAAATTAGAAGTCCATGGTTTGAAAGTAGCTCAGTAAAGCTTAAGCAGAATGATGAAAATAGTAACCCAAATACTGTAACTGAGAACAGTGTTCTAAAAGGAAAGAGTGAACAGGAATCTACTCTAAAAACAATGTAAATCTCTAGAAACTGGGACACACAGCATGATTTCACTGGAGCGGCTGAGATAGAAGAGTGCGTCTAGGGAGTACAACGTCGGCTATCCGGCGCTGGACTTCGCTGGACTGGCTGCCCAGCCCGTCCTAATCCCGGGCGTATGTTTGTTATGAAAACTTGTCACATGGTGGCACGAAGCCACCATGACTTTCACATCGTTTTCAAACACAGCACAGTGACCTTTCTGGTAAATCATTAGAACTTTTTATTTTTTTTTCCAGAACAAGAGTAAAATAAGCTTTCCAGGACAGAATTGATGGATTCCCACCCCACGCCGCCCGCCTCACTAATGCAGGAAGAAAAAAAAAAGCTACTCAGGAAGCATTTAAAATGGCATTTCTCTTAGTGACACACACACACACACACACACACACACACACACACACGCTACACTATCTAAGAAGCTTGTAAAACAACTCATTAATGACATATTTTTCCCAGAGAGAACACAGAACCAACTTTTGACAAATTGCCTTCATCATATGAAGAGTTGGGCATTGCATAGTATCAATGGCATATATTATGAGAAAATAGTTGAGTTTTAATAAATCCGGCTATTAAAAATGAGAAAATTTTGTTCCTCTGAGGTTAGGTTTGGACTATCACAGGTATTGAACATATTGCCATCAGAGCAAGCTGCTTAAGATCTAGAACTCATCTCCAGAGGCATAACCAATGGCTTGAAGAAATGATGTTACCTTATCTCTCTTCTCAAAAATTCACCTGAGCCCATGTCCCATGTGTGTGAAGTTGGTTTAAATCCACGATGTGCAGAGTTCAATAACTTTCTGTTTTATCACTAAGAACCCATGCTTTGGGAAAAAAAAGATTCTTTGCTTAAGTGAGTATTTTGTGAGTCATAATATGAATTGCAAAGATGGCTTGGCATTGGCTGCTGGTGCCCCTCCAAGGATGAAAGAAGCTGTGTCTAAAAGACAGTTCCTATGTTTCCTGCTCTTCCCCCAGCATTTTGGCAAATGTCAGCTCTTATCCCCCAGTATCCCTTCTTCCCTTCTCTCTCATAGTAATAATAGTCCCAATTTTTAGCTGGGTACGTGACCACTTAGAATAAAAATGCCATTTCCCCTCCTCCCTTTCAGCCAGGTGAGACCATGTGGCAGTGTTGTAGCCAAGCGGATGCGAGCTGAAATCTGACTTTCAGGCCTTTGCAGGTAGGGAGTGGGCATGTCTTTGCACCCCACTTTCCTCCCACTGCTGCTTGGGACCTCATGTTGTTGTTGAGCGGCTTTGGAGCACACTCATGAGGACAAGACCTAGGGTAGCAGAAAAATAAGATAGAAGGATCCCAGGTCTCTGGACAAACTAATGACTAACCACCTTTCCAGCCCTGGACCACCTGTCTCTGGATTATTTAGATAGAAGAGAAATAAATTGCTGTCTTGTTCAAGCCACTGTTATTCTGGATCTCTGTAATGAATGGCCAAATCTAAATCCTACCTAATATAGGATTGAAGGAAATAGTGAAAATTATAAGCACGATACTGTGTCATTCACTGAGTATACTTTTCAGCATCCTATGCAAAGACAAAGGCAGCAAGTGCAAGTCCGTTTTTCCACCCTCAAATATTCTAACTATGGAGGGAAAAGGTTCTCACAAGAGGTTTTGAAAAGAATGACGAGACAAAACCATTTTTATGTCATTATTGATAATGCCGCTCAAGACCTCTTCTACAGTCTTAAGTGACTTGTTCAGATGGCCACATGTTCAACATCTGTTTTGCCCAGACATCGTCCAACTACGTATTACGATGTTTACTATTGAGTAGCAAATTAGCAGAATTTCTTAAAACCAAACTTGGGCATGACTCCTCCATTATGAGAGTTTGATTCTTTCTCAACACTTGGTGATTCTTGTTTCTGAGCAGGAGAAAGGAATCAGTGACATATTATTAAGATTATTTAAGAACCACATCCAAATATTACATCAGAACTTAAAGAATTCTTTCTGAGGTCAAATCCAACCCAAGAGAGAATTATGGCTCTGTTTGTCATGCTCTCCAGGTGAAATACTCAGTCTTGTAACTTTTGGAAATTCTGCACCTGCTGACCTAGTGTCTGAGAGAGTGGAAAATAGTCCTCAGGTAGAAACAGCTCTGTGATTTTTGGATTCTTCTTTGGTCTGAATCCACAACCATCCGACAGAGCCATCAAACATTTGCTGCCATTTCTAATGACCTATAATTGTGGTTTAGGATTTTCTAATTTAGTACAAATAAGGAGTAAGAAAAGAAACTGACAGGATGTGGAAACTCCTTATGGTTCCTTGTTGTCACACAAGGCGTAGATACCCTGGTGGGAAATTTCAGATGGTTTTATCTTTCTCACTGATGTGAAACAATCTATCCTTCACATTACTTTTACAAAGTTTTGTATTTATTATTTTAGAAAGACAATGGCCTTTTAAAATTTGTTCAAGCATGATGGTTGGGGTGTGAGCTCAGTGCCCATTAAGGGATTTCTGATGCTAAGATTGTAGGGAACATTCTTCCCTAGCCGACAATGGCCGATGGTCTCATTCTACAACAGATAAAGAAATCCCTAAAGGGAACCCAGAGAGGCCCCTAAGATCTCACAGCCTTGTTGGTCTAGTGCAAGCCTGCCTGCCAGCTGGACTGACCCTCCGTCACAGTCTCTCTGGGTGAGTCACAAACTCCTGCTCACAATGTCCCATCTGCCCCACTCCAAGTCTACTGTGGGACATATTAATGTTCCCACTAGATAGCTAGGACCCAGAAGTCCAGGGAACTTCTTCAAAGGCTATTGGGGAGGGACTAGGAAAAAACCCAAGCCTCCTTATGCCTCAGAAAAGCTCTTTCCCCTACACTTACATTTCTGCAAAAAGCCTAAACTTCAGACTAATAACAGCAACGGTCTGGAGTGCCAGACACCTCCACCCCTCTGGCTTACACCGCCTCCATCTTCACGACAGCACTATGAGCTATATAGATCATTAGCTCCACTTTACAGAGGAGAAAACTGAGGTTCGGAGAGGTTAAGTAACTTGCCCTCTGTCTCACTGCCAGGGAGACACAACATCAGCCTCAAATTGAGGCCTGACAGCCAAGAGCCCGCGAAGGGCCATCGTTTTGGGCTCCGAATCTGCCCCTCTAAAATCTCTGGATCCTGGAGTTGCGATCTGAGCTGCTCTCTCCTGGCCCGGCCCCTCCACCTCCACCTCCCAGAATCGCTGCCCCAGCCTCCCTACTCCTCTCCCTGCCCCTCCTTATCCCTGTCCAACTTCTTCTCCAAAGAGGTTAAGAACGCAGGCCTGCTCCTTTCTCCTCCTTCGCCCGGGGAGGATCTGAGCCCCCTAACCCCCGCCATGTGCTACGAAATTGCACGGGAAGCCACTTTGGGGAAGGTGTACAAGTGGCCCGAAGGCCTGGGTCCTGTGCGCCCTTCCTGTGCCTGATTATGGGTCCTCTGTCTGGAGGATTCCTGTCACTCGATCACAAACCACCTCCCAACACCCACACTCCGGCACTCACGCTCCTCTCTGTCTCTACGCAGGGGCTTTCCCTGCCTGCTCCCAGGTGCCCCTGTGTCTGGCCTGCACCGTGTGAAACAGGAGCCCCTTCAATGCCCCGGCCCTCCCTGTGCCAGCTCCCAGGCCCCCCTCCCACATGCCAGGCGCCATGCACAAGTGTTCCCACTGCACCCTCACTGTGCCCAACCGCCCTTTCTGGGCACGGGACACGGGTTCTAACTGGCTTTGAGGCCTTGGTGCTGGCTGCCCCTCCTCTGACTAGAACACCCTCCGCTCCACCTACTGTCCCAGCCTGGCTCCTGCGTATCTGGCACCTGATCTTTCAGTCTTGCCTTGGGGGCCACCTCTGCAGGCAGCTGTCCCTGACCCAGCCGTCAGACTTCTCCCACAGGACCCGCACTTCCCCTCCCAGAGTCCGTGCTCTGCTTGGCTGCTTGTCCTCTCCGATTCCTCCCTCCAATCCAGCCCTCTGGGCAGATGCGGACTTATGTGTCATGGTCACCCTGGCTCCTAGCGTGGTGCCTGACCTATAGCTGGTGGTCAGTGAATCCGGCAGGAGCAGTAGAGTAGAGCTCTTAAGAGCTTGAGCTCTGGGCTTAGACTTCCACTTCGAATGCCAGCCCCTCCTTTACTCAGCTGTGTAACTAGAGCAACTTCCCTTCTCTGGGCCTCAGTTTCCTCATCTCTAAAATGGGGCTATAATAACTCTTTTTCATAGGGTTGTTGTGAGCTCTTAAGCACATGGAACTGTGCCTGACATAAGTAAGCATGCACTATATATTAGGTAATAGATAATTATTATTCATCTTATTCGTGGTGTTAGCTATCTGTTTTCCTATTCCAATAAACAGTCGGATCCTTGCGTGTGGGGTCCAATCTAATCTCTTCTCAATTCTGACTCCGCAGGGCCCTCCCCTATGCATGGCATGGAGCCATCCGTTGGCTCTTGCTCCAGGAACTGCGTGTTCTTCTGTGACTCTCCCCTCTCCTGCTCTAGTCAGCATCCGGCCACCTGACCGTATTCCCACCCCACTGAACTTGGGCCCCTGCCCACCCACCCGACGGCAGTCCCAAAATCCAAAGGGAGAGAGTCTGTCTTCCACCATACCTCCCATACCAGGATAGATCCGCCATCCCTCAGCCATGTCTCAGAAGTTCTAATGCACAGGGAGGTCCAGAAGGAGCGCTGGACTTGGTGAGAGGAGCCCCTTCCCCGAGGCCGGGCTCTGCCACTGAACAGCTGGGTAACTTTGGGCAGGTTGCTTTATCACTCTCAGCTTACTGTCCGCATCTGTAAAATGGGAATAATCCCAGCCTTGCCTCCTCATAGGGCTGTTCTGATGTTCAATTGCCCAAGGAGACAGGGTGTTTTGTAAACAGAGGCCATGTGAGGAAATTCAAGGCACAGTTGCCATGAAGTTGGAAGCGAAGATTGAGACCAAGCCTGCAGGCGTCTCTGGTCAGGGTTGTGCCAAGGGCGTGGCCACTGGGCTCCAGGCTGGGCAGCAAGCTGTTATGAAGTGGAGTTGACTGGGAATAAAGCTAAGTGCAAGCTCTGTCCAAAGTCACTCAAGGACTTCTGTTTGGTCATTGTCTCCCTGCCACCTGCACTCATCACTTTTCCAAGAGTAACTTCAAGTGGTTCTGAGGGCCCCAAGACTCTCACTGACTTCTGGTGCTCCAAGGCCCTGCCGTGGCTGGCTGGCGGCCACGAGTCTCCCCTCTCCTCCTCCTCACCCAGCCCTGAACTGCAGCCCAGCTGAATTAGGAATTTCCTAACATTAGTCATGATTCTTTCAGTTGCAAGTGCCAACAGACTAACTCAAAGTGACTTAAGCAGAAAATTAAATATATTTGGCTTAGTTAACCAAAAAAGTCCAAGTACAGCTGGAGTATGGACTACAAGGATAGCAAGAAGACTCAGTTTCTCTCTTATTTTTGCCTTTCCCTGAAACACCCTTTTTTTCTTTGGACAGTCTGGCTCCATGCGGTGGTCTCAGGCAGTTCCAGGTCTATTTTCTAAAAACCTAAGCAACCCCAGGAGAAAAACAGAGCCTCTTTTACAATAGTTTCTTTTTATAAAAGAAAAATCCCAATGTGGACCTATATTGGGCTGACTTGAGCCCTTCCCTAAACCAGTGATGGTGGCCAGGCGGGTGAAATATGCTAGTTGTCCCGGGCACATGCCCACACTAGTGACACATGGACCAGGACTAGGGGGGGCAGTTCCCCCAAATAAAATGCGGATGCTGTTTCTGGAAGGAGGAGCAATGAATGCTAGGGGAAGCAGTGGATGTCCAAAACATCGCACCCCTTGGCTGCTAGCGTATATACACACACATACTTTTTCTGTACATGTAACAGTTATAAGCTTTTTTTTTTTTAAAGATTTTATTTATTCATTATAGAGAGAGGAGAGAGAGAGGGAGAGAGAAGGGGGGAGGAGCAGGAAGCATCAACTCCCATATGTGCCTTGACCAGGCAAGCCCAGGGTTTTGAACCGGCAACCTTAGCGTTTCCAGGTTGACACTTTATCCACTGTGCCACCACAGGTCAGGCCGTTATAAGCTTTTTGTCACTGTTTTTTCTTCTTTTATGGAAAGAATTTCAAATTTATAGAAAAGTTCCAACAATAGTGGAAAGAACATTTTTCCTGAAGCATTGGAGAGTAAATTGCCAACATGATGTCCCATCACTCCTGAATACTTTAGTATGTAAAGGCTACAATGACATTCTACAAATAACCACAAGACAACCACAAAAATTATAGATCTATTACTATAATTTATTCATGTTTTGCCATTTGTCCCAATAATGTGCTTTGTAGCAGAAAGACCCCATCTAGAATCATGCATTGCACTGAGTTGCCATACCTCTTTAGTCTCTTTCATTGTGAAATGGCTTGTCAGTCTTCCTTTGATCATGACATTGTAAATTTTGAATATTACAAGTCACTGGTTTTGTAGGGTATCCTTCAGTTTGAGTTAGTCTATGTTTCCTCATGATTAGATTTAAGTTCTCTATTCTGGAGAGGAATATCACAGAAGCGATGCTGTGTTCTCACTGAATCTTATCAAGTGATGTATGGTCTCAATTTGTTCCATGACTGAGGATGTTAACTTTGATATTTTGATTAAGATGTTATCTACCAGGTTTATGTACTTAAAGTTATTCCTTTTCCCAATGTAATTAATAAATTTTTGGGTGGGGAGAGTACTTTGTAAAGTATTATGTGAAGTCCCATTCCTTATCCAAATTGGATCCATTTTAGCATCCATTGATGTCTCCCGGCTAAAATATTTTTTATTATGATGGTTACCAAATAGTGATTATCTAATTCTGTCATCCCTTCTGTCATTTATTCAATGGAAAAGTTTATTTTTTCTTCACTTAGTTATTCATTTATTTATATTAGTATTAATATAATTTATTTTGATGCTCAAATTGCCCATATTCTGCTAGTGGGAGCCTCTTCAAGCTAGCATTCGGGTCTTTTTATTTTTTTTAAGATTTTATTTACTGATTTTACAAGGAGAGGAGGGGATGGGGGACAAAGAGCAGTTGATTCACTTGAGCTGTTCATTGGTTGCTTCTCGTAGTGCCTTGATCAGGCAAGCCGAGGGTTTTGAACCAGCGACCTCAGTGTTCCAGGTCAGTTTTCTATACACTGCACCACTACAGGACAGACCATAGGTATCTTTTTGCTTTGTCTTTGTTTTGGACTAAATTATGTCCCTTAAAAATTCACAATGGAGCTCTAATCCACAATGTGACTGTATTTAGAGATACGACCTTTAAAGATGTAACTAAGGTTAAATGAGGTTGTAAGGGTGGGATCCTCATGAGATAGGACTGATGTCCTTATAAAAAGAGAAAGAGCCCTGGCCAGAGAGCTCGGTTGGTTAGCATTGTCCAGAAGTGCAGAGGTTGCCAGTTCAATTCCTGGTCAGGCAACATACAGGAACAGATCAATGTTCCTGTCTCTTTCTCTCTCTCTCTCTTCTTCTCTTACTAAAATCAATAATAATAATAATAATAATAATAATAATAACCACACCAGGATGACCAGAGAAAGGTCACATAAAGATACAGCCAGAAGGTGGCCATCTGCAAGACAAGAAAGAAGGCCTTGGGGATGTACCTGACTCTGGCCAATCTAATGGCTATAGGAATGACTTGTTCACATAGAGAAGGAAAGAGAAGAGAAATCAAAAGAAGCGGGTTAGGGGCTGGGGAGGAAAGAAAGGAAAGATGGAAACGGCAGGAGAAAGAGGAATGTAAAAATTGAGGTATAGCATGCTTACTATAAGGTGTACAAATCTTAAGTGCATACTTCCTTAACTTTTACAAAATAGAACATTACCAACACCTTAGAAGTCTCCCTCATATCCCATCCATTGCCCTCCTCATGGTAATCCACTTATATCACTTTAAAATAATTTTTCTTTTTTTTTTTAACTTAATGTAAATGGAAACAGGTAGTATATATTCTTTAGTTTGTGGCTGGCTTCATTCATTCAATACTATGTTTGTGAGATGCACTCGTGTTATTGCATGTAGCAGCAGACTGTTCTCTGCCATTGTGTACGGTATTACATTGAATGAATACACCACTATTTATCTTCCCACCCTATTACTGATAGCCATTGGATTCTTTCTAGTTTTTACTATCAAGAGTAAAATGATTACTAACAAACTTGCACTATCGCTTTGGTCCGTGTGTGTGCGCACTTTTATTGTATACAAGCGTAGAACCACTGGCTTGCAGGCACGACATGTGTTCGGCTTTAGTAGGCATTGCCACAGTGTTTTCTAACGTGGTTGTACAAATTCGTTCTCCACCCAGCAGTGTAAAAATTCCAGTGGCCATATCCTTGTCAACAGTTACTATTATTGTTTTTTTTTTAAATTTTATTCATTCTGGTGAATGTGTGGTAGTATTTTATTGCAGTATTAATTTGCATTTCTCTGATAACTATGTTTAAAACAGTTCATGTGTTTATCAGCTGTTTGTATGTCTTCTTTTATGAAAAGCATATTAGCCTGACCAGGTGGTGGCACAGTGGATAGAGTGTCAGACTGGGATGTGTAGGACCCAGGTTCGAGACCCCGAGGTCACCAGCTTGAGCGTGGACTCATCTGGTTTGAGTAAAGCTCACCAGCTTGGACCCAAGGTCGCTGGCTTGAGCAAGGGGTTACTCGGTCTGCTGTAGCCCCACGGTCAAGACACATATGAGAAAGCAATCAATAAACAACTAAGGTATCCCAATGAAAAACTAATGATTGACGCTTCTCATCTCTCTCCGTTTCTGTCTCTCTGTTCCTATCTATCCCTCTCTGTCTCTGTAAAAAATTAAAAAAAAAACTTTAAGAAAAGCATATTAAGTTTTTGCCCATTTAAAAATTGTTTTGCCTTTTTCTGTTGTTTTGTAGGATAATCTAAATATATTCTTTATGAGTCCTTTGTCATTTAGAATATCTTTCATTCTGAGACTTGCTGTTTTGCTTCATGTCTTTTGATAAATAGAAGTCCTCGTGGCTCATATCCGGGTGCCCCCTCCAAAAAAAAAACAAAAAAAAACCCCCAAAAAACCAAACAAACAAAAAAATAGAAGTCATTGATTTTACTGAAATAAAATTTATTAATCTTCTCTTTATGGTTAGTTATGTCATTTAAGAATTGTTTGCCGCCTGATCTGTGGTGGCGCAGTGGATAAAGCGTCGACCTGGAAATGCTGAGGTCGCCGGTTCGAAACCCTGGGCTTGCCTGGTCAAGGCACATATGGGAGATGATGCTTCCAGCTCCTCCCCCCTATCTCTCTCTCTCTCTGTCTCTCTCTCCCTCTCTCTCTCCTCTCTAAAATGAATAAATAAAATAAAAATTAAAAAAATAAATAAATAAAAATTAAAAAAAAGAATTGTTTGCCTAATTCTAAAATAATGAATTTATTTTCCTTTTTGTGTTGTCCTTCATTGTTTTATTCTACAAGCTTTTCTTTTACTGTTCACCTTAGTTTTAGAGGTCATTTTAAGTTTTACCAAAGGTGTATAGGTACATGGCTTAAGAGGCAAACATTTGCAGGTTATGTAAAATAAAACCATAGTCCCATACCACTTCATACTTATTTCCTGCTCCCCAAAGCTTGTGATTTTCAATTCAATCAGCTGACTTTTTCTTTTTTTGTTTTTAGAGAAATTCTTAATATCTCTAAATAACAAGCTTTTGTTGCCAATTTTTGATTTTTTCAGTTTTAGGAATTCTTTAACTTCCCAGTATGGATGGTAAGGATTTCATTCTTATTTATTTATTTATTTATTTTAATTGAGAGAAGGGGAGGCAGAGACAGACTGCGCATGCACCTGGACCAGGATCTATCCTGCAAGCCCCCTACAGGGGAGTTGCTCTGGGGAGTTGCTCTGTTGCTCAGCAACTGAGCTATTCTTAGCACCTGAGGCAGAGGCTACCATCCTCAGCACCAGGGCCAACTCACTCCAATTGAGCCATAGCTGTGGGAGGGTAAGAGAGAGAGAGAGAGAGAGAGAGAGAGAGAGAGAGAGGCAAGAGGGAGAGAGGGAGAGAAGCAGATGGTCGTTTCTCCTGTGTGACTTGACCAGGAATTGAACTGGGGACATCCACATGCTGGGCTGATGCTCTACCACTGAGCCAACCGGCCAGGGAAGATTTAATTTCTTTTAATGCCTCACCTCCACCACACTGAGTCACACGTCCAGTCCCACCAACCTCTCAATATGGTTACATGGTCATTTTGGTTAGGCCAATAGTTGGTGTTTACCATATTATGACTATGTCATTGTTATTCAGGTCTCAGCTGAGTGGGATACAATGACCACTTTTGCTTTTTGTTCTCCTGGAGTTAACAATTCTCTTGTTTTATTGTTGTTGACGTTCATTTAGTTTTTTGTGTGATAAGCATTATTTCAAACCCCAGTTATCCAAAATCCCATCAAGCTGTTCTGATGCCTTAGATCAAAGGTCCCCAAACTTTTTACACAGGGGGCCAGTTCACTGTCCCTCAGACTGTTGGAGGGCCGGACTATTAAAAAAAACTATGAACAAATCCCTATGCACACTGCACATATTTTAAAGTAAAAAAACAAAACGGGAATAAATACAATATTTAAAATAAAGAACAAGTAAATTTAAATCAACAAACTGACCAGTATTTCAATGAGATGGTCAATGTCCAATTCCATATTTGTCACTGCTAGCTGTAACAAGTGATATGACACACTTCTGGAGCCGTGCAGCGTCAGTTCCGCGTCACTGGAAGTAGTGCTGTACGTGAGTGACGCTGCGCTTTGTGGCGCCGCCACATACAGTGCTCCTCTCACTGACCACCAATGAAAGAGGTGCCCCTTCCAGAAGTGCGGCGGGGGTCGGATAAATGGCCTCAGGGGGCCGCATGTGGCCCACGGGCCGTAGTTTGGGGACCCCTGCCTTAGATGCTCTGTCAGTTTCCTCTTCATGCAGCAGTCTCTTCTGCAGACTTTTGATCCACCACAATCCGTTTGCTCTCTAATCCCTGCGCGCTTCTCTCATGCTGGAGCCTTCTTTTGCCGTCCACTTTAGTATTCCTTTTATCTTCTCTCTGCATCTGATTTCCCCATTTCCTGAAGCCCACGTCTTCCTCTTTCTTATTCTTTTGTTTTTTATGTTCTTGAGAGAATGGGCAAAGGGATATAATTTCTGAAACTTTGAACATCTGCAAAAATCTTTAATCTATCCTCATACTTAATTGATAATTAAGAAATTAAGGTTTCTTCTCTTAGATATATATACATACCTAGAATTAAAATTGCTGGGTCACATGGTACATTATATTTATTCTTTGTAGGAAGTGTCAAACTGTTTTCCAAAGAGGCTGCACTGTTTTACATTTTCACCAGTGGTCTATGAGGTTTTAATAAAGTTGAATTGAATCAATTAAGAACAGAATTGATCACTTTACAATATAAACACTGCCAATGTATAAACACAGTATATCTTTTTTTTAAAGCCTTCTTCTTTTCCTCCCAGTGATATTCTGTAGTTTTCTATGTAGAATCATAAACATATTTTTGTCAGATTTATTTCTAAGTATTTTTTTTTATTTTAAAAATGCTGCCTGGCCAGATAGCATGGTTGGTTAGAGCACCATCCCAGTCTGCAGTGGTTGCTGGTTTGATTTCCAGTTAGGGCATGTGCAGAAGCAGATTGATGTTTCTGTCTGTCGCTCTCTCCCTCCCCCCTTGTTCTTTAAAATCAATTAAAATGCTATTGCCAATGAAATATTTTTATTTTCTAATTGCTTATTGTCAGCTTGTAGAAATACAACTAAATTTATTTAATTGCCAAATTCATTTATTCTTATATCATCATACATAATGATACCTTTAATGAGAAACCATCGGAGGTGGGGTTTTTTTACCCTTTTAAAATCTTACGTCTTTTCTTTTTCTTGCCTTGTTGCACTGGTCAGGACCTCTCGTACAATATTAAATAGAAGTGATGGTTGTAGGAATCCTCATTTGTTCCAATCTCAAGAGGATAGCTTTCAATGCTTGACCATTAAGTGTGATATCTGCTATAACTTTTTTTGATATTATGAAATTAAGAAAATTTTTTTATTCTTAGTTTGCCAAGAATTTTTTATCAGAAATAATTGTTGAAATTTTATAAATGGTTTTTTGACATTTATTGATATCCCTTATACTTTTGATGTAGGAACTTACATAATTGTTTTCAACTGTAAAGCCAACCTTCACATTCTTGGAACAAACTCAAATTTGTTACAATGCATTATATAATACTAGATTTGATTACTATTATTTTGTTTAGAATTTATATCTATGGTTTTACAGAAATTATTCTGTAATTATTCTTCCTTGTAATATCCTGATTCATTTTTGATATCAAAGTTATGCTTCCCTTATCCAAAAAATTAGGAAGTGTTCTCTTTCTCTTCTCTGTAAGAGGTTGTGTAAAACTGGTGTTGTTTCTTTCTCTGATGTTCTGAAGAATTCAGTAGTGAACTATCTGGACTTGAAATTTTCTTTGTGGGAAGGTGTTTAATTACTGACAAATTTTCCTAATAGATTTAGGACTGTGAGACTATTCTCTATATTGTCTTCTGTAAGATTGGTAACATGATTTTCAAGGAATTTGCCAATTTCATCAAAATTTTCAAATTTACTGTCATACAGCAGTGATTTTTCAACCTTTTTCATCTTGTGGCACACATAAATTAGCTACTAAAATTCTGAGGCACACCAAAAAATATATTTTTGCTGATCTGACAAAAAAAATGGTATAATTTTGATTCATTCACACTGGACAGCTATTGTATTGGCTGTTGTTATTATTTAAAATTTGAAAATCTAAAGGAACGGAGCTCAGTGCCCCCAACTAAATAGTCAGATAGTGTATATTTTAGAATTTATTGTGGCACATCAGTAGAAAATTGTTGGCATATAATCATTATAATATTCTCATAACATTTTAATTGTCTGGAGGATAGTGATGACCTCTTTTTGTTCCAGATGTTGGCAATTGATGCCCTTCCTTTCTTTTCTTCCTTCCTTTCTTCCTTCCTTCCTTCCTTCCTTCCTCCCTCCCTCCCTCCCTCCCTCCCTCCCTTCCTTCCTCCCTCCCTTCCTTCCCTCTCTTTTTCCCTCCCTCCCTCCCTTCCTTCTTTCCTTCCTTCCTCCCTCCC
The DNA here is from genome assembly GCF_036850765.1 of Saccopteryx bilineata. Lineage (NCBI taxonomy): Eukaryota > Metazoa > Chordata > Mammalia > Chiroptera > Emballonuridae > Saccopteryx > Saccopteryx bilineata. The sequence goes on from NC_089491.1 coordinate 378,778,082, forward strand.
TCCCTCCCTTTCTTCTTTCTTTCTTTCTTTCTTTCTTTCTTTCTTTTCTTTTCTTTCTCTTTCTTTCTTTCTTTCTTTCTTTCTTTCTTTCTTTCTTTCTTTCTTTCTCTTCCCTTCCCTTCCCTTCCCTTCCCTTCCCCTTCTTTCCTTCCGTCCTTCCTTTCTTCCTTCCTTCCTCCCTTTCTTTCTTGACCATTCTTGATCATTCTTGATTTTTATTATTTCCCCCTTCTATTTTATTGGTTTGTTTTGCTATGGGTTTTATTTTGCTATTCTTTGTGATTTTGGCCTTTTTTCTTTTCTAATGTGTGTATATATGTTCATAAGTTCTCCTGTAAGCACTGCTTTAGCTACAACCCAAAGTTTTAAAATATTTCATCGTAATTCATTTGAAAATATTTTTGATATCCAGAATGATTTCTTCTTCAAACAGTAAACTGTTTGCAAGTGTGTTAGTTACTTTTAAAACATTTAAAGATTTTCAAGTTATATTTTTGTTACTGGTTGCTAGCCTAATTACATGGTTGTCAGAGACTATAATCTGTAGGATTTTCATTCTTTGATATTTCTCAAGACTTGCTTCATGACCCAGTATAAGGTCAGTTTGGTAATTGTTCCATGCACATGAAAAGAATGTGTATCTTGAAGTGGTTGGGTTCATTGGGATATATATATTAGGTGTTATTGTTTTAAATTCTCTATATGCTTACTGGGTTTTGTCTCCTTTTCTAGCAATTGCTGAGAGAAGAGCTTCTTCTCTCTTCCTAGTTTTCTGAGAGTATTGTTTATAAATAGGTATTGGCTGTTGTCAAATGCTTTTTCTGCATCTACTGATATGACAATGTGATTTTTATCTTTTAACCTGTTGATGTGATGGATTAGATTGGCTTTTAAATGTTGAACCGGTCTTGCATAACTAGGATAGATCCTACTTAGTCAGGGTATATAATTCTTTATTTTTTCATGTGTGCAAAGTACAATTGTTAAAAACAAAGCAACAAAAACAGAAAAAGAGGTCATAGTCTCCATGGAACAGTGTTGAAGCACAGCCCCATACTTTAGGCCTTCAGAGAGAAGGCCCCATGCTCCAATAGGTCTAGGGCTGGCAGGCAGGGAGGTAAGGTCTCACATGGAGGGCCTCATGGCAAAGAATGGAGACCTTGCATGGCGGGTGGGGGGCTGGAAGGAGCCTGATCAGGAGGGGGCTGTGACCTCAGTTCCCTCCTCTGTGTCCCACACCTTTGACTGCAGGTAGTCAGCGAAGAGAGCCTTGGCCCGGCTGAGGACGCTCCCCAGGTGGTGTTTTCCCATGAGGCGGTCAAAGTACATGGCCAATTCATGGTAATCCAGCCTGTTTGTCATGATTTGGTCTCGGTGCTCCAGCAGGATGGCGAGACAGAGGAAGAGCATGAATGGGTTCCCCCAGCCCAACTCTTGGGGTGGTGGCAGGAACTTCCCAGGGTTTTGTCGGGAGCCCACCTCTGCTATTAAGGAAGATCCTGCAGCCACACCACAAACAAGAGAGGCCTCTTGGGAAGATGGCAGAGATGAGGAGGATGGAGAATCAGGGTGGGAAGAGGAGGATAGCAGCGGGTCTGAGCAATTCAGCAAGGGCTCAGGGAGGGACTTGGAGCTGATAAAGGCAGCTGGGTGGGGCAGCTGGGCCAGAGGGTCCCTCCTGGAGCTGCTGTTGTCCCTGAGTTGCTGTTGGTCATCCAGATTGGCTTGTCTCAGGAGATGCCCCACAGCACCAGGTCCCTGGCTAATCATGCTCAAGTGGTCAACAGCACCTTCAAAAGCACTGCCTCCCCCACCAGCAGGTCTCAACATGTGCTTCTGCCTAAAGGGCTGCCCCGTGTGGCTACCAAAGCCAGTTTCTGCCACTTGGTTGGGGGGTCCAATGAGCTCTACCTCATGTTCAGGAGGATCAGGGGGCAGCGAACTCCAGGTGACCTCAAGCATGCGGAGGGCATCATCAAAGGCAAACTCACGTTTGAGCTCCAGCAGCAGCCAGCGGTAACAGAAGAGGAGATCATGGGCACCCGCTTCCTGCAGATACTGGTAGAAGTCAGGGTCGGTGTGTCCCAGCAGCAGCTTGAGGTGGGCGAACTTAGTGGCTATGGCAAGGCCATCAGGATGGAAGTTTGGGGCCAGGCGCTTCATGATGCCACAGAAGCAGACGAAGGCATGGCCTTCGTGGTCCATGACAGCAAGGATGGGCGAGGCAAGGTCACTCATGCCCTGGTGGTAGGACACCTGTGGGTGGGTAACGGCATAGGTGGTGAGCAGGTCGTGCAGTGCCCGCAGGTGTGGGCCCTCATCGGGCCCGGCATAGTAGGGGTGGGCGCGGTCGGTCCGCAGCACATCCCTCAAGACCATGCCACGGATGAATTCCAGGTCCTCGGGGCTCGCTCGCTGAGCCCACTCGCTCTTAAGCTGCTCGTATTCGAGACTCTTGCGTTTCATGTAATCCATCCGTTCGCGACCCGTCAGCCCGTCTGGGTACACATTGAGCAGGTACCGCCACACCACCCTGCGCAGCGAGGGCTCGACACCGCCCTGATAGATCCGCAGGTGCAGCTCCTCGGGGCGGGCGAGCTGGCCCTCGCGGTTCAGGTGGGTGCGGAACTCAGCATCGCTCAGGGGCGGCCTGACGGGCTGGATATCCTTCCCGTACGGCCAGCTCAGCACCTGCTGGACCCTAGACAAGGTGCGGCCCACCTGCGACAGGATGGACTGTGTGAAGGGCAGGGCGGCCGTGGTCAGCGACGCCAGCTTCTCGGCCAGGAGCGTGTCGAGGCCGAGGGCACCCGTGGGGCTGACCGTGTCCCAGTCCTCCAGCAGCGGGCTGTCCTCCGTGGGCCGGACGTCCACACGCAGCTGCAGGTGGGGCTGGGAGGCGGTGGCGAAGGCCGTGCGGAGGTCCCAGTCGGACAGCAGCGCGAGGTGAGCTTCCTGCCCCAGCCAGTCCCGGCCCAGGTAGCTGACGCCGAAGCGCTTCCCGCTCAGGTCGAAGGCTCGCAGGAGGGTGCGCTGCAGCGCGCCCAGCGAGGTGAGCTGCGGGTCGACCGCGAAGGAGCGGAACTCGGGCGGCAGGAGGCGCTCACACTTCTCCACTCGGACCCGCACCACTTCTAACTCATCCTCCTCGCGCGGAGGGGCTCGGGAGCCGGCCAAGTCCGAGGAGCCACAAGCGGTCTCCATCCTGTCAACCACCTGCTGTAAGGTGATGGGTGACGGTTGCCCCGCCCCCTCACCTGTGCTGGCGCAGGCGCAGAGGGCGCTGTGTGACCTTAACACTCCCCCACCACCCGCCCCACCTGACAGAGTGGAAGTCTCTTCTGGGCCTATAATTCTTTTTCTATATCGTCGGACTTGATTTGCTAATATTTTGTTGAGGATTTTTGCATGTATATATATGAAAGATATTGGTCTAGTTTCTTTCTTCTTTCTTTCTTTCTTTCTTTCTTTCTTTCTTTCTTTCTTTCTTTTGTTTTTAGGTGAGAGGGAGATAGTGAGGCAAACTGCCCCATGTGTGGGGTCAGTATTCACCGCGCAACCCTATTTGGACCGATGCTTGAGTACCCAGCTATTTTTAATGCCTGAGGCTGTCTCCCGCTCCCACAGAACTATGATCGGGCCTCAGTCTTTTAAAAAGCCCTTTCCCTTGGACTATGAACTTCTCAAGTACTTCTCCACACCCCTCCTCACCTTAGGTGGAACAGGATGGCCAGCGTGGGCTGAATTTAGGAACTTCCCTTCCTTCAAGTCCATTAGGTTCTGGAAAAGCTCCTCTATTTTAGGCTTTGGTAAAATAGTGTCTCTTGAGGACAGGCCTTGTTAAGAACAGAAAGCTCTGGTTATTTTGAAATGGGTCTTTTTCTCTTCTCCCTGACAGAAACACAAAGGGATTTTTCTTGGATATTTAGTGTGAACACCTTGCAGAAATCCTGAAATTAAAACTCACAAAAGCGCTCCTCATGCCCACCGTGACTGGGCCCCCCTGGAGTTTTTAACTCTGAGACTTGTCCACTCTGAGCCTCCAGCCATTCATCAATTACAGGTCCTGTGTTCCTACCCCGGCCCTGGCTCCTGTGGCTGTTTCTGCTCAGGCGGGTTGTGATTTTCTGCGTCACCTATCTGTCCAGTTTAGTGGGTGGCACTTTGCCCTGTGATGGATCTGAGAAGAGTTGTTGATTTCTCAGTGTATTCAGCTTAGATGTTGTCAGTTACAACTTCCAAGCTCCTTACATGCCAGACTGGAATTATCTTCGTTTTTTAAAAGATATTTTCACTTATTTGCCACTTTGCCAGTCATTTTACTTCAAATTTGCCATTTCATTGCCTACTGGTTTCCATAATTTGTGTGGAAATATTAGCTGTCAATCTTATGTCTTAAAGAGAGCATATAGTTGGGTCTTGCCTTTTTAAAAATCCAGCCTGATAATCTCTTTCTTGAAGTATTTAGATCACTTACATTTCATGTAATTATCAGTATGGTTGGATTTAAATCTACCATCATTCTATTGGTTTACTATAGTCCCATGGATTTTTACTTCTTTTTTTCTGCCTTCTTTTTGGATTAATTGACTGTTTAAAAATATTCTTTTTGCCTGACCTGTGGTGGCGCAGTGAATAAAACATTTGGCCTGGAATGTTGAGGTTATTAATTCAAAACCCTGGGCTTGCCTGGTCAAGGCACATATGAGGAACAATTATTGTAAGTTGACGCTTCTGCTCTCCCCTTTCTCTCTCTGTCTCTCTCCTCTCTCTAAAAACCAATGGATAAATTCCTTTCAAAAAATACTCCTTTTATATTTATTAATGTCCAATAGCTATGCTTCTTTTAAATATTTTTAGTGGTTGCTGTAGGGCAGGTCCATGAAATAAGAATTTTTTTCAATAACAAATTTATTTTTTGAACAGTTTTAGATTTACAGAAAATTGTGAATACAGTTTTTATATATCTTGTGCCCAGTTTTCATGTTATTACCATCTTACATTATAATGTACATTGGTTATAATTAATTAACCAATAAAGATATATTATTATTAACTAAGGTCCATATTTTATTCAGATTTTCTTTGTGGTTTTTTTTAATTTTTTTATTTTTCTGAAGCTGGAAACAGGGAGGCAGTCAGACAGACTCCCGCATGTGCCTGACCGGGATCCACCCGGCACGTCCACTAGGGGGCGATGCTCTGCCCATCCAGGGCGTCGCTTCTGTTGCGACCAGAGCTACTCTAGCGCCTGAGGCAGAGGCCACGGAGCCATCCCCAGCGCCCGGGCCATCCTTCCTCCAATGGAGCCTTGGCTGCAGGAGGGAAGAGAGAGTCAGAGAGGAAGGAGAGGGTGAGGGGTGGAGAAGCAGATGGGCGCTTCTCCTGTGTGCCCTGGCCGGGAATCGAACCCGGGACTTCTGCACACCAGGCCGACGCTCTACCACTGAGCCAACCGGCCAGGGCCAGATTTTCTTTGTTTTTAAAAATTGTGTTAAAATATACATACAAAATTTATTATTTAACTTTTTTTATTTTTTAAGCAACAGGCAGAAGGAAGGGAGAGATATGAGAAGCATCAACTCATGGTTGTGGCACTTTAGTTGATTGCTTCTTATATGTGCTTTAACCAAGGAGGGGTAGGTCTCAAGCTCAGCCAGTGACCCCTTGCTCAAACCATCAACCTTGGACTCAAGCTAGCAACCACAGGATCATGTCAATGATCCCATGCTCAAGCTGGGGAGCCTGGGTTCAAGCCAGCAACCTCAGAGTTTCAAATCTGGGAACTTAGCATCTCAGGTCAAAGCTCTATCCACTGTGTCACCACCTGGTCAGGCCAGAACTCTTTTTATCTTGCAAAATTGAAACTTTATATTCATTAAACAACCACCATACTACTTTCTGTTTCTAGGGATATGACTACTTTAGACACTTCATATGTATGGAATTGTACAGTATTTCTTTGCCTTTAGTGACTGGTTTATTTCACTTAAAATAACAACCTGAAGGTTCATCTCTATTGTAGCATGTGTCAAAATTTTCTTCATTTTTAAGGCTAAATAATATTTCATTGTATGTGTATTTTGCATTTAGTTTATCCATTTCTCCATCAATGGACACTTAGGAGAGCTCCTGAGTTTTTATGAAATGTCCTTTTTCTGTTCCAGGATCCAGTTCAGGACATCATGTGACGTTTGGTCACCATGCTTCCTCAGGCTCCCCTGAGCCATGACAGCTTCTCAGACTCAGGGCTCCTAATTTTCTCCCTTTCCGTATTTATAACATCTTTTGTCAACAGTGAGAAACCTAGTTTATTCCTGCCTCAAATTGACTTCCTGGATCAGTCCCGCTGTGAGTAACTAAGGTCCCATTACCACTGCCCCCCACTGCAGACCTGCACGCAGATCTGCCTCAGCCCTCCTGGGCTTCAGCACGCCCCCCCCCCTCGCTGCCCCTGCCCCCTTCTCCCCCACCAGAATGTGCTCCTCACCTCAACAGGCTCTGACACCTCACACTGTCTGGATTCCCTGCCCCAGCCCATTAGCGATGCCCTTCTCATCCCCTGGAAACTCCACCTCCTGGTGCTGGCCACTACCCTGGGCAGAGGTCTCCTTCACCTCTTCGAGCCCAGTCTCGCTAGGCTGTTCTCCTGCTTTGAGGCCCTCCTTTCTTTGCTCAAGCTCTGAGGCTCTGGCCCAGGCCATCTGCCTGTGTGATTGAGCTCTCTCTCTCTCTCTCTCTCCTTTTTTCTCTCTCTTCTGACTGCCCCCATCAAAGACCCTCCTTACCTCACTTGAGCTGCAAAACCATGTGCTGCCTGACCAGGTGGTGGTGCATCGGATAGAGCATCGGACTGGGATGCGGAAGGACCCAGGTTTGAGACCCTGAGGTCGCCAGCTTGAGTGCGGGCTCATCTGGTTTGAGCAAAAAAGCTCACCAGCTTGGACCCAAGGTCTCTGGTTTGAGCAAGGGGTTACTTGATCTGCTGAAGGCCCACAGTCAAGGCACATATGAGAAAGCAATCAATGAACAACTAAGGTGTCGCAAGGAAAAACTGATGATTGATGCTTCTTATCTCTCTCCATGCCTGTCTGTCCCTATCTATCCCTCTCTGACTCTCTCTCTGTCCCTGTAAAAAAACAAACAAACAAAAAAACGCATGTGCTAGGCAACTGCGTTACCCCCCCCCCCATCCGCACTGTGGGATACTTACCTTTTTGGCCCATCTAAAGGTTTCTAGACTAAATTGTTCTTGAAAAGAACAGAAGGGAAGAAAAAAAGAAAGAGGGGGAGAGAGGGAGGAAGAAGAGAATTGCCTGGCAATCTATTTCTTATGGAAAAGCAGACATGGTGTGACAGGCCGTAGAGGCTCTGGGGTGTCGTCTTTCCCACAGGGAATTCCCTTTCCTTCCGCAGTCAGAGGCAGGTAAAGCGGCTCGATGTGGTGACGCTGGTCTGGCTCCGCTTCTCCCTGAGTCCTAGCTGTGGCCCTTTTCAAGGTCTCAACTGTGAGCCAGACTGGCCTAGGTCAAGGAGTGATTGGCAGCTGAGACAGCCCTCGTGAGAAGTGCAGGTGGGAAGGAGAGAGAGAGCCAGGGGGTGATTCGGGGTCCAGGGGTGCAGGGTGGTGAGAGACACTAGTGTGCAGCTGGGAAGGAGAGAGAGAGCCCGGGGGTGATTCGGGGTCCAGGGGTGCAGGGTGGTGAGAGACACTAGTGTGCAGCTGGGAAGGAGAGAGAGCCCGGGGGTGATTCGGGGTCCAGGGGTGCAGGGTGGTGAGAGACACTAGTGTGCAGCTGGGAAGGAGAGAGAGAGCCCGGGGGTGATTCGGGGTCCAGGGGTGCAGGGTGGGGGGAGACACTAGTGTGCAGCTGGGAAGGAGAGAGAGAGCCAGGGGGTGATTCGGGGTCCAGGGGTGCAGGGTGGGGGGAGACACTAGTGTGTAGCTGGGAAGGAGAGAGAGAGCCAGGGGGTGATTCGGGGTCCAGGGGTGCAGGGTGGGGAGAGACACTAGTGTGCAGCTGGGAAGGAGGCAGTCAAGTGGGAGATGTGGGTCGCACCAGGAGCATAAGGTGGGGACCAGGGGCGGGAGCGGGTCCCTGAGCCTGGGGACAGCAGGTTTTGGACAAGAGCAGACACCCCCTCAGCGGCCGAGGAGGACAATGCTGCCGGGGCCCCAGGTGTGCGGGCCTGCAGTGGGACCCGCCTGTCTCTCCGTGGGGCCGCTTCTCCTGGGACGGCTGGAGAGGAGGTCTCTGCAGAGAGGGCCACCCCTGGGGGGGAGTGGGATGCAGTGAATGGGATGCAGTGGGGGGAGGAAGTTTTGTGGGGGGAGGGAGCTCAATGAGAAGAAGAGGGCAGGGTAGAGAGAGGAGGGTTATTAAGTAGGAAGAGGCTCAAAGGTCCCATTTTCTTGTCTAGACAGGGAGCATCTGAGAGCAGTGACTGTCCCCTCCCCTCTGACAATGAGCCCACAGCCTCAGAATGGGGAAGTGAGGAAGCGCCTCTTTGCTCGTGCTTTTCCAGGCTGGGGGTGGGGGACAGGGACCGTGAGCCCCACATTTCCTGCCTCATGGTGGATGTGGGGAAGAGAGGGTCCTCTTCTCCCCTCCTCAGCTAAGCCTTTTGCCCCTGGAAAGGCGGCCGGGGTCTAAGTAGAGGGTGGGAATGGCAGTAGGGAAGGGGCTCGGGGCTCACTCTCCTCTTCCATCCTTTCACTGTGGGGGCGGCAGGGGGACCAGCAGCCTCCCGCTGAATTTATTACTCATTTTGCTCTTGGCTCTTCTGGTGGAAAAATCGAAGCGCTCCCCTTGGTACAGCCGAGGCGGAGAGGGTGAGCGCGGCTGGGAGTCTGTCCTGGCAGGGTAGCGAGGGGCAGGCGGGGCCTGGCCGGAGACACGGCCCCCCTTCTCGGCCCCCTCTGCTCCACGTGGCTCTCGGGCCTGGGTGAAGCCCGGAGGCTGAGGCGGGGGTTGGGGCGTGGGCGGAAGCAAGCACTGGCCTGGGTTTCGCCTCAGGCCCAGAGCACCCTCTCCCCTGACCTGCCTTCCAAACACGTTCCAAAGGGTGACTTAAAACCCCCTCGGGCTCCTGGAAGAAACCATGTCGTCAGACGTCAGATAGGAATAGGGCTGTTCCTGAAGAGGGAGACAAGCTGTGCGCTCAGAGGGTCCGCGGTCAACCCGCGGGCCGTCACCTGAACACCGGAGGATGTTGGGAGTCTCTCTGTCCATTGTCCACGTCACCCTCACGCCCCACCCCCAAGCAGCATTAGCCACCTCTGTTGTATAGGACAGGAACCCAAGGCTTGAAGAAGCCAAAGGTCGCTGAGCCTGGAAGGGGCAGAGTCAGGATTCGAACCCAGCTATTGGATTCATCTGGCTCATTGGACGGTGCTCTTTCCCTGGCACTGCAGACACTGGGAAGCCCTTCTCCCCGGACTGGGTGCCCCTGCACAGCTCCTGGGTGGGCTGCCCACTCAAGGCAAGAGTCTTGCAGGAACCCATGAGGTGCTTTGAGACATGCTTCACCGCAGCACGGACCCCTGGCCTCAGCCACTGTCCCTGGTCCCTTATTTGGCCCAGAGGGGCCTGGGGAGACCTCCCCTCCACCACCACCTCTTACAGAGTGGTCACCGCCCCCTTCCAGCTTTCCAGCAGCCCAGTCCCTGGTCCCAGCCCCTCTTCCCGCCGGGTGGAAAGAGGAACCCGAAGAGGAGCCCAACCACTTTCCCTCTGGAATCTGCTGCCTCGGCTTTGGATGGAGAAACCATCTGGAGTGTATTATGGGCAGTGGAGAAAGCTGAGAACAGGAAAATGTGAGTTGGCCCCGGCAGCAGCTCCCGTCTGCAGGAAGAGGGGGCTCAGTGCTCTTCAAGGGGTGGGCCAGCAGCTGCTCCCACCGCCCCAGTCCCTGGAGGGGCCAGAGGAGACACGCACCCAGGAGACGGTGGTCTGAGGAAAGCACCTCTGCAGAGCCCAGTTTGAAAATGCTATCTTACTCATCGTCCCATTTCATAGATCAGCCCAGTGCCCAGAGAGGGACAGCAACTTCCCCAGGGTCACAGAGCAAGTCAGGAGTAACCAGATCAGAGTTAGAATCCTTCCACGTAGATGCACATACCAATGGACACTGGAAGTCCCCAGAATTGAGGTGGGGGGTGGAGTGGAGCAAGGGGCAAGCTGGAAGCTCCCCCTCAGCTTCGAAAGCATGAACAGGAAAGAATAGCCTTCATTCTTTCGGGGTCTCCACTTCCTGCCTCCCGTCCCACTCCTGCCCGACATGCTGCCCTCCTCTTGGACCCAATCCCTGAGGAGAGGACGGCTTGGTCTCCGGGTGGGGCCTCGAGGTTCTTCCCCTGGGTCCCAGGAGCCCGCACCCCCTCGCCCGGCCCCAGCTCCAGACGTGGCAGGGGAGCAGGAGTGAGGTTTCTCTGCTCCCTCCCAAGTGCTGTGCTGGCAGCTCCCGAAATAAGAATCAAATGTGGGCTTGGCAGAGGGCGCGGGGAGGGAGACGCAGCCGGCAGCAAGCGCGGCCGCACTGGGCTTCATTCTTTCCATTGTAACTTCACCTCCTAACCTCTGGCATTTTAATTATTCTCCTACCCGATGGCTCTCCCTGGGCCAGAGGGTGATCTCACCCTTTCCTCTAGCCTGGAAGGGGGCTGGCTGCTCAGCCCGGACCCCCAGCCTGCTCCCGGGAAGCTGGATGGGGGCCAGGCGGGGGGCGAGAGCAGAGCCGCTTGCTCCCTCGGGCTCCCGCACTTCCTGGAGGGGCCTGGAGGGGGCGGGCTCCTGGGCATCCAGCACCCAGGGCTCCTGTGTGAATCACGGCGTCTGCACACCCACTGCTCCATGTTATGGTGGCCACTGTCTTAAGCCAGAGCATCACCGGCTCAAAGCCCATTTTCTGGACTACGCAGTCCTGCTCAGTGTGGGCAGAGCAGAGCCTGGGACCTGAGCCTGTAGCTCCTGGTCCTACACTCTTTCCAAACCCAGGAAGAAGGAAAGAATAGCTCCACCCTGATTATTTGCCTATTTCCCCCCAATGGTAATTGATTGAAAACATCAGTTTGATGTTAAAACATACAAGGACATAGTATGGAGTAAGAAGTGAAATGCCTATGTTTTTTGTTTTTATTTTGTGGCAGAGACAGAGAGATTCAGAGAGAGGGACAGACAGGAAGGGAGAGAGATGAGAAACATCAATTGTTTGTTGCAGTTCCTTAGTTGTTCATTGATTTCTCATATGTGCCTTGACCACAGGCCTTCAGCAGACCGAGTGACCCTTTGCTCGAGCCAGTGACCTTGGGCTCAAGCTGGTGAGCCTTGCTCAAACCAGATGAGCCCGCACTCAAGCTGGCGACTTCAGGGTCTCGAACCTGGGTCCTCCACCTCCCAGTCCGATGCTCTATCCACTGCGCCAGCGCCTACTCAGGCATGCCTATGAATTTTTAAGGTAGAAAACATGTTTACAAAGATGTCCATTTGGGGTGGTCCACAGACGTCAGGGAGCCTCCTCCTCCTAGGCCTGGCCATGAACTGGGGTGGGACGCAGTCATGTCTGTTTGTGACCACTGTGCCTGGACCCCCAGGCTGCCACTGGCCATGCTGGTGGGTGGTGGTGGGCAGCCTCGGCCCATCCTGGGATGCAGAGGCCTTCTCTCGCTCCCAGGCCTACAGCTAGAGCTCTCTGCCGGTTCTGTGCATCTCCTGAGTTCAGTGACCATAGGGTTAGCAATGCAGATGGGGCAGCCTCCACGCTGACCCCCAGGCCTCAACCCCTCAGTCAGCCTCAACCAAGACCCAGCCCGGGCCAAGCCCCAGAGGCCCAGCTATCAAGGGGAAGCCATATATCTTCTTCCTTCTTGCTCTGTAAGTCTCTCCTGAATGAATGTTCTATCAACAACTGACTCCTGGGCACCTACCTGCTGGCTCCAGGCCCTGTTGTGGAAAGTTCCGGTCTAGGTAAAGCGGGAAGAGCTATTTAACAAGGAAGGAGTGTGATGGGAGAATTAAGGTGATAGCAGCCCCTGGAAGGAAACTCCTGACCCAAGCTCAGGGAGAACGTCAGGAAAGCCTTCTCCAACTAAGAGGAGCCTCGGGAAGAGGGTTGCAGGCTGCGGGAAAGGCACCCGCAGAGGAGTGGGTGCTGGGAAGAAGTCCTTAGAGTAGAGGCAAGTGGAAGGCGTGATCAAATGTGTGTTTTAAGTAGATATCTGGACAGTGCGGAGGAGGGGTTGGAAAGCGATCAGCACGGAGGTGAGGTGGCTACTTGGACGCTGCCACGAAGTTCCAGGTGGGAAGTGAGGTGACCAGGTCCAGGCTGCTGGCAGCGAGGTGGAGAGGTGGCCAGATGGTCAGACATGCAAAAGGTAAAAGTCATGGGACTTGGTGACCGGTTGGCAGAAAGAGAGAATTGACTCCGGGTTCCCGGTCTAAACTTCCAGCTGGGTGGTCTACTGTCGAGCATGGCGACTATGACACCTGTGACATAGTCACAGGAGATGTCACCAGGTGGCTGGCTATGCGGAGATCCCCTGGAGATAGCATAGAGGAAAGCCAGGTCCAAACCTGAGGGGAGATGAAGAAACAGAACCTGTAAAAGAGCTGGAGAAGGAGTGGCCAGAAAGACAGAAGGGAAACAAGGGGAGTGAGGGGCCACCAAGGTCCCCAAGCAAGACGTCGTCTTAAAGGAAGCACTGGCCAGCAGCATCAACAGCTACGGAAGTGGAGCAGGCTGTGGCATGAGAAGGAACACATGGTTTAGGGACCAAGAGGTCTTTGCCTCCTCTGATCTCCAGTCAGTCCCTCTCACTGACCCAGCCTTGCCCACTCTCTGCCCTGCCTCATCCTCTGCCTGTCCCCCACCTCCCCACCTCAATGCACCTTCACTCTTCCCAACTCTCTGCACTCTTCTCTCCTCTCCGACCCAAGGGCTCAATACTCCATTCAGGTCCTGGTTGCTCTTCCTGACTCCTGAAATCACCTGCCTCCACCACCACCCATCACACACACCTCCCGCCGTAGAATCACTCAGAGTCCCCAGAAACTGGGGTAGACAGGAGCACACACCACCATCTGGCCCATGAGTGAATCACAGCTTCCTCTGATCAAGCACCCATGGGGCGCCAGGCTCCAGGACAGCTTCAGGTAAGCCTGGCACCCGGAGGCTTATGATTTAAAGGAGAGTGAAACAACATCCCCAGCAGGTCCATGCAGAGTGGGAGGAGAGGCCCAGAGTACAAGCTATGGGTGTTCACATCCAGCAGAGAAATCTGAGCAGGCTTCATGGAAGAAGTGATTCTGCACAGGACCTCGAATGACTACCAGGATTTGGTCCAGGGGCATTGGGAGCAAAAGAAATTGCAGGTAGAGGGAATGTGTTGAGCAAGGGCACGGAGGTAGGAAAGGAGGCCCAACATTTGGGCAGCGCCCAATAGCTCAGAGTAGCTGATGGCCCCAAAGAATGAGGCCAGAGGGGGCAGTAGGCTGCGCGGTGGATGGGTCAGATCATGCGGGCCCGAACGCCAAGGAAGAAGACTTCAGACTTTGTGCCTGGCTGGCTGCCTTTTGACCAGGGGCTTTGGGAACCTAGTGCTGTATCCTCACTCAGTCATTGGGGAAATACTGATTGAGCTCCTATTCTGTGCTATAAAGTGCTGAAGATACTGTAAGAGACAGAATAAAGTCCCTGCCGTCACGAGTTTAAGTTCCAGGAAGAGATACAGACTATAAAATCATAAACAAATAAAGACTAAAAATTAAGCTCATGACAGGGACCGTGAAGAAAATAATGACCGGCCATTTGAAACTAGAGCCTGTGTTGTGCCTCCCCTCAGATCGAGGCTTTCTGAGGACAGAGCCCGAGTCCCCTCCATCAGACTGGGTGGCTGGCACCTCTGGGGAGGGACAGCATGGAGCATCCGGAAGCAAGGGCTGAGCTGTCTCTGAGAGCTTCCAGGAATGGCTGCTTCTCCAGCCCAAGACCCTCCAGCAGGGTCCTCTCTGTCCACAGGCTGGTCGCTGCCCTCACCCCCGCCATCATTACTTCTCTCAACCAGCAGCCACTCCTGGCGCAGCTAGGGCCCACGATCTGGATAGCCCAGGCCTCGAAGGGGGCTGTAGACTGCGGTCTTCTGCTGGAGAAGTCAGGTACAGAGGGGTCCGGGAGAGCCTCTGAGGAGGGACCCAGGGACATAGGGTGGCAGGGATCTTGGAAAGAACTCACCTTCCCACCCAGGCCTGAGTGGGAGGGCTTCCCTCTCCCGCTCTTCATCCAGTTCTCCACCCCATTAAACCCTTAAATTAACCTCAGCCCCACCCGGAGCTCTAGAGAGTGCCTCAAAATAAATCCTAAATTACATGCTGCCTGGGGGCAACCACAGCTCTCCTTCCTCCTTCTCCAGCCAGCAGACCCGCCCTACCCAATGCTGGGGGGGCTAGAGCACCCCTCTTTGCTGCCCGACCCTGGTGTCTTTGAGTGAGGCCCAGGCAGGCTACACAGCTTTTCTGGGAGTTGTAAGGGGCTGGGGATGATGTGAGACTCTCCAGGAATTTGTAGTCCAAATCAGGTTGCTTTGGGGCAACGTAACACTTACACTCAGGCATAGCATAGGTCTGGACTGTCCTGGGCACACTGGGCATCTGGCCACCCAAGAATGTGGCCCAGACTCCAGCCTCCCCGAGTGCTGCCTTTCCAGGGGACAGAGAGAAAGAGGAAGAAAAGAGGGAGGGGTGAGAGTGGTAGAGAGAGAGAGAGAGAAATTGAGGGAGGGGGATATTGAGAGAGAGAGACATTAAGAATGAAACTGAAAGAGTGAGAGAGAAGAGAGGTTGGGAGAGAAATTGAGATAGAGATTGAGAAAAAGTTATTGAGAGAGAAACAGAGAGAGAGGTCTGCCTTCACCCTGGTTGCTGGGGGAGCAGTTCGGGACCCAGGGGACTCCCCCAGACCCCCCCAGAGGACTAAGTGGCTGTGGCTACAAGGACCCTCTAGCAGAGGTCCCCAAACTTTTTACACAGGGGGCCAGTTCACTGTCCCTCAGACCGTTGGAGGGCCGCCACATACAGTGCTCCTCTCACTGACCACCAATGAAAGAGGTGCCCCTTGCGGGAGTGCGGCGGGGGCCGGATAAATGGCCTCGGGGCCACATGCGGCCCACGGGCCATAGTTTAGGGATGCCTGCTCTACAGAGTGCGGAGCTGGTGTGGCTATTTTGAGACCATGGACTTAAGCCAAGGACCTCCTTAGACAAAGCCATCATCCATGGTGGGAGCCTGGCTCCAAGGCTGGGGCTGGCCCCCTCAGGGGGTAAAACCAGGGGAGGGGAGGAAGGGGAGAAGAGAGAAGAAAAGAGAAGAGGGTGGGAGGTGAAGAGACAAGCATACCCAGAGAAACACAAATGTGGACACAGACACAGGGATGGGTAATGACAGAGCGGGGGGGGGGAGGGAGAAGATGAGGGGTACTTCCGGAACCCCAGGCCTGGCATCCCTGTCTCTGCCGCGTGGCACCCACGGGCCTGGAGGCCTGCCCGATGCCCACGGTCATCTCCGCATGTCTTCCTGCCCTCCACCTTCCCGGAGTGTGGGTAAAGGGCCTCCAGCTGCCCAGGAGGGAGACTTCTGCCCTTCTCCCCGCCACTGCTCAGCAGAAGATCTGCTGCACCCCCCACCCTCAAGGGGGCTGCATGGAGGCCGAGGGTCCTCCTCCTGCTCGGTGGCCCTGTGGTGGAGGCAGTGGGAGTCCAGAAGGAGGACAGAGAAATAAGTGCTCCTCTCACTTGGACTCAGCCCCAGAGGAGGGGAGAGAGAGGGGTGAGAGGAAGGGGGTAGGAGAGGGGACAGCGTAGAGAGGCTGGGAGAGCCTGGGAAGGAGCTGTCTGGGCTTTAGTCCAAGGAGGAGTGATGGAGGTGGCCAAGGGTCCGGTGGTGGGTGGGTGGCGGCATTGCAATGTCTGCAGGACCACGCACACATCCAAGTTCATATTTCATGCTGATGAGTTAGGGGGTAGAGCTCAGCCTCTCTAGGCCCCACCCCCAGGCTGTGAAAAGAGAGAGCAGAACTGCATGAAATGAGCTGGTCCCAGCTACCACCTGCCCACCACAGGGACATCTTTGCATGCACAAAAGAATTAGGTGCCAAGAACTGTGCCAGACACTTGGAGGAGCAGGCTGGTGTGTGTGTGTGTGTGTGTGTGTGTGTGTGTGTGTGTGTGTGTCTGTCTGCTGAGGGTGGGGAATAGAGGTTTCCAGTGCCGCCTGAGAGAGTCAAGGACCCCTACAGCATAGGGTAAAGGGTGAGAGTCAAACAGTCCCCCCTTAGAGGTGGTCACACATTGTCGCCTGATTAAATATGATTATCTGTCTGCTTACTGGGTCCCCATGACTCCCACCTGCCCAGAAAACACTGTTTAGGGACCTGGGCATCAGACCTGTCATTTAGCTGGAGGAGGCAGCTGAAGCCACAGGCGGGAGCTGAGCCTCTGTGGAGAAGCGGTGCCCAGCCTGCGGCAGGCACTGTCCCAGACACTTACTGCCCTGTTTACCCTGGCACGGGCGGCTGGCACAGGTGGGGCTCTCCGGGGAGCTCCAGAGCCCAGCCGGCAGACCCCCCTGGAGGCCAGAGAGGAAGCCAGGACAGAGGCTCTGTGGAGCTGAAGGACGGGTATTTGGGGGGCATCTAGCCAGCTGCACTTCTGGTCCTGGCACTGCAGCCCACAGGGTACTGCCCCCCCAAAGTTCAGGGGCCCCTCAGCTACCCTGCAGGAGGAAATCACACCAGCCGGAGGCCCAGAGGGTGAAACTGCAGCTCCGAGGATTCTGGAAACCTTCCTCAAAGCCCCCCCCCAACTCCCCACCCAGGAAGCAGGGAGAGGCTGGAAGAGGTGGAGGAAAGCCCAGGACTCGGAGCCCTGGCCTGGGTGCCTGGGTGCCTCACCAGGTCCAAAGGACCTGCTTTCAGCACCCAAAGGCACC
Source organism: Saccopteryx bilineata (assembly GCF_036850765.1). Classification (NCBI taxonomy): domain Eukaryota; kingdom Metazoa; phylum Chordata; class Mammalia; order Chiroptera; family Emballonuridae; genus Saccopteryx; species Saccopteryx bilineata. Next base: position 378,795,061 of record NC_089491.1, read on the forward strand.
CATGGCTTCAGTTAAGAGAACACCATCACAGCACCGCGACCCGGGCCAATCACTGTAGAGATGTCCCCACCTTCTCTCTCTATCATACAGACCATTAGAGACCATACTCTCACACTCACCGCGCCCCACACACACATAATCTTCTTAGACGTGTCGGACACACCCCGCTCTTCCCAACTCCCGCCTTGCCCACATATAACCCACACTCCAGCAATGAGGTCACACATGCACACACACAAGTTCTCCGCACCGGTGCACCCTCCTCCCAGCATGACACCCCCACGGGAGCCATAGAGGGGGTCTAACATTTCAGTCTGGAAGTTCTCCCTGCCTCTCCCTGTCTATCCGTCCTCCCTCCTCCTCTGCTGGCCCCTCTCCCCACTTGCTGCCCTCACCTCCGCCTTGCTCTCCAGTCTCTGGACAATCTTTCAGCTGGGCCCCTTACCCTGAGGCCTTATTCCCTCCTCTCCCCAGCTGCGCACGGTGGGAACCTTGAATGCTGCACATCTGGGCAGCTTCCGGGCAGCTACCACTTCACCGCCCCCAGGCCTGGGGGGCTGGGGACGCCGGAGGAAGGGGGCAGAAGCTGCCAGTTGCTCAGGACCTCACTTCCTCCTGCTCTCTTTCCCCCACCATGGGCCTGGATCCCTTCCCCCTCCCCATTCCAGGCTGAGTCATCCCCACATCTGGAGCCTCTGCACATCTGGAAGAGCTGAAGCCTTTGCAGACTTCTCCACGTGGACGCCCCTCCCCCATACTTCTTCTCACTCCCACTCCCACTAATAGTTGGGGTCTTGTCCCTCAACTTTCACCTGAGCCAGGCCCCTGGTCACCTAGCAGGAAGGCAGGCAGGCACCCCAGTGACAGTCTCAGAGAGACGACCTTCCTTGGCCTCAGGGCCTCTCCCCCAGAAGCAGTAAACGGGGCCATTAGCCGTTCCCAGTTGGTGCCCACCCCACTGGGTGGGCAGGACAGCGCTGGCCTTTGAGAAGGCAGGCCAGCCTGGCGCTGAGGAGGCAGTGGTTTGGCCCAGCAGGCCGAATGAGTTTATCCTGGCGTCTGGCCCTGAAGCCAAACATCCTCCTGTAACCTCGCAGACACATCAAAGCCGGCAGGGAAGGGGCCCTTCGGTAAAGGAAACCTGCAGTCCTGGCGCGTGACCACCTGGCTCAGAGCAAAGGACCACCCTGTCCCGCTCGGCAGCCCAGGCTCAGCTAGGGCACAGCAGCAATCCTGGCGCGGGTGGGCAGAAAAGGACGCTTCTACCCCGTCCCCCTCTCCCAGCCCTTCAGTGCTGCAGACAGCGTGGCGATTTGCCCCCATGACGGGGGCACAGCTGGCACCAGGACTTCGCTGGGCCCCTAGTCCAGGGCTCCCTCCCAAACTCACCCTCCCACCCTCCAGGTAGGAAAAGCTGAGGGGGCAAGGGGCGCTCACTGCGGGCCCCTTGTGAAGAGGAATGTGCACTAAATCGTAGGGACACAGACTTCACCGCCAGCCTCACTTGGTCAGCAGGGGACCTCTCCGCGCAGACCAGCGGGGGATAGAAAGGGTAGGGGGCGTAGGAAGCTTCGGAAAATAGCAGCTGAAGTGGGGTCGGAAGGAGAGAACTGGGCTGTGAGCCACGGGGCCTCCTCAAGGGACAGCAGGGGCTGGAGGCGGAAGAGGGGCTGCGAAGCGCTAACAAGGGAAGGAGGAGGTGCTAACAGGGCCACTGCGGTGAGGAGGTCCCGGAGCCAGCCCCGCAAGGCTGGCCTGGGGATGAGGAAGCTGGGGAGGGAGGGGCTACCACGTCAGCCCGCGAGGCCGGACTGTGCGCATACACACGTGCCCATGTATGTACACAGGCGGGCACCCTGCACACGCCCACACATGCGTGCATGCTCACAGCCGGAGCCAAGGCTGTCCTTGGCTGGGGGCCAGATGATGTGGCTGCTCGGAGGAGCTCTGATTTGCGGAAGAACGTGGTCCCGCCGCCGCCGCCGCCGCCGCCGCCCCGCCCCGCCCCGCCCCTCTGCTCGCACTCATTCTTTGCCTGACTCCCAGGTCCCTGAGAAGTGATCAGCGTCAGGGATGTCCCAAGCTGTATCTTCTCCACACTTTGCCCTGAGCCCCCCGACTCTTCAGAGGACCCTCCCCTGAGTATGACCAGCCCACAGAGGGGCAACTCTTTCCGCTGGCCTGCCCTGAATGCCCAACTTCTCTGGGACTTGGAAGTACCTCTGAAGTCTAGCCACAATCCCCTGTAACATTTGGATTTGAGACAGAGGACCCCAGAGCAGGGTGCGGGTGCAGTCGGCCCTCTTTCAAGGCATGAACAAGAGCAGAGCTAGAAAATGGGAGTCCGAGGGGATCCCCAGCCTGTTTCTTCTCTCTGGCTACAGGGTCCTATCTAAAAGAATCAACAGTGGGGGTGGGGGTGGGAGTTGGGCTACAGAGAGGGGGGCGGGGCGGGGAAGCCTTGGGGAGAAGGAGCCCCCAAGGGAGGGGTCTAGGGCTGGGGAGACTCTCAAGACCCTTATCCCCTTCTACCTGAGTCTTAGTGGCTCTATTCCATCTGCCACCTCAGACAGCCAAACTCAGTAGCCCAGCCTTCCCCCTTACTCTCCCCACCCACCTCTTAGAGGTGTCTCCCTCTCTACCACTGGCCATGCCCCGGAAACCTACACTTTGGAAGGATAATGACTCCCAAATGCCGTTTTTGTCTCTGCTAAGCCTCGGAAAGGTGAGCATTAGTTCAGCTCTTCCAACCCGCTCATTAGGATAATAAGCTCCCTGCACTGTTAATTGGCAGGTGGCATGCCTCCTTCCAGCCTCTTGGCCCACAGGTTGGCGGCTCAGACCTGGGGTCAACTCTAGAAGTCATTTATCCACCCTCATGCCAATCACCCCAAGAGTGAGTGAGGGGCTGGTGAACTTCAATTTCCAGAAAGAGACTCAGACTCTGGTCCCATGCCCAAGAATTCCTATCGGCCACCCAGCACGCATCCTGCCTCCTCCTGGAGAGTGGACGCTGAGCCCAGCATGCCCCACAGGGTTTGTTCAATCCCTAGGGAGCCATTTGACTCACAGTGGGTGGGGGTAGTATACATTTGGGGAGGGGAGCAAGCAGAAGAGATGGCTTCCCCAAACCACACAGCCAGTGGGGTTGGGGAGCCCAGTTGGTCAGGATCATCCCCCCTCAGTCCAAAGCCCTCCCACCAAGGACTTTGGGAATTTGTTCCCTATCCTCCTGGAGAAATCTGGCCCCTGACCTCAGGAGGCCCCCAACCAGCTTCAATTCAGTGACAACAGAGCCAGTGTTTACTTGGAACAAAACACCATGGGGAAATGAAAGCTGAATCAGAACTGGGCCAGCCCCCGCAGCCTGGTGAAAACATTAGGAATTGTACACACATCTTCTAGGAGAGAAGTCCCGGGGGGAGGCCTGGGTGGGAGTGAGCAGGGAGGGAACAGTCACTTCTTGCAGGAAATCCAAGTCTTGGAAGGCTGTCTGGAGGAGGTGGTGTTTGAGCTGAGTCTTGAAGGATGGGGTGAAAATTTGTTAGGTTTCAGGGAGGGGTCTGGGGACATGTGTTCTAGGTGGGGAGAGCTGCCCAAGCTGGGGAAAGGAGGGAGGCAGCAAGGGTCAGGTGAATAGCTGGGCAACCTGTGGCCAGGACGGATGGAGCACAGTGCAAGGCCAGGTGGGAGCTGGCCACGAAGGACCCTGAAGTTCTCCCTGAGATGGGACTTGATTCAAGCAGAAGTGGGGAAATTAGGAAGCAAATTAGGAAGCAAGAGCATGACGTGCTCCAACATGGCCAATGGGGACTCCAGGCTGGTTGTTATGAAGATGATTGTGATGTCCCTGGTGAGCAACACTGCATGGGAACAGTGGCAAATGGCCACCTGTAACAAGCAATGTCCTCTGTCCTCTGGAGTGCTCAGCCTGAGGGAGAGGTAGACACCTACCATGAGACCCACCCAGGCAGTGCTCGGGGAGCAATGGAGAAGCAGAAGGAGGGCAACCCAGAAATGGAGGAAATTGCTCAAATGTTTGGTTCCAGAACCACAGCCATATGCACATCCAGTCCCCTGTGGCCCTCTAGGAGGAGTGATTAATACCAAGTCACCCTCATAAGTCAAAGGCCCTCTTGGAGGGTGCAGAGAATGCAGAACACAGAATGGACAGCAGAGGGGGCAAGTGAGCCAGCGTTCTGGGGGAGAACAGTTCTCAAAGGGAAGCAAGACCCTTAATTCTGCCTCTATGTGTGAGGAGCTCTGAACCTCCTTCTTCTTCCAGGAATGAAACATTTATTGCATATTATTATTCAACTAACATTTATTTACCATCACTGTATTCCAGACACTGAGGGGCTTATTTCATCCCCATAATGGCCCTAGTGATAAAAGTTTATTCACCCTTCTCTCCATAGACGAGTTTAGTGAGACTCAGAGAAGTTTAGTTTCTTGGCTAAGGTCACACAGCACACCATAGTAAGTGGTACAGTTTCCAACATGACAGAATACTGTCCTTCCAGGCAGAGCTAGGCTACAGCAGAATGTTGTTCTGCAGACTTTGAAAAGAGAGATCCCAACCCAGAGCCAGAAGCCATTATGAATATCAGTGTCCACTATAGATGGTGCGAAGGGGGGCTGAGAGGATCTGATCTTAGCCTGGCTCTTCCCCCTGGCCCAAGGCTCCCAGTGAGGATTCCACCATCCAGGGCAGCAGCTGCCTCCCGAGGCTGCCTCTGGGTGTGGGGTCCCGAGGCCCACGTGGTTCTGGTCCTGACTCAGCCTCAGTGTCTTGTGTGACTTGGCCTCCCCACCCCTCTGAGCTGCAGTTGGCTTCTTAGAGAAGGGGCTGGTGAGCTAGCTGACCACACAGGCCCTTCCAGCTGGGCCTTTGCAGGATGCACAGACAATCAGCTCGTTCTTTTGTGAAAGGGCCGGGGAGGTGGAGAATGAGTATGAAGACATTTGGATTTTGCTGCTCTTGGGAAATCCCAGATGGAATTTGGTGTGGAATCTAGAGGGACCCACTGACTGGAAGAGGTCTCTGGGTCTCCCTGCCCCCTGCATGCCTGAGCACACACATGCATGCATGCACACATTCCCTCCCACTGCCAGATTAAATGTTGAACAGAAGATGTTGGCTCTGTCCAGGACCCTCTTGCCTCTATACAACAACAGCCCCCGTCTGCTCAGTCCGGGGCCCCATTATGCTCCCACTCCCAGTCAACCTCACCCACTAAAAATTCTGGGGTCCTGGGAGCCACTGATGGATGCTGACAACAGGGCTTAGTGTTCTTGGCGTGGGCTGGGACCACCCATCTCCATGCCCCTCCTCTAACCTTATCAGCAGGAAGGAGCATAAAAGGGCAGTTTGGTGTGATGAAAAAAACACTGGAAACTCAGAGGCAGGTCCCAGAGGCCCTCTGGACTCCATCCCATGTGCCTTACTTGCCCACTGGGCAGAAGTGTGCCATCTCCTCAGTGGGAAAGCGGGTGGAGGAGCTGTTCTCAAATGCCTGTGCTATGACATTTTAGGGATGCGGGTAGCGTTGCCAGATTTAACCAATAAAGATACAGGACCCCTAGTTAAATTTGAATTTTAGATAAACAACCAATAAATTTTAGTATAAATATGTCTCAAATTTTGCATGAGATATATTCATGCTAAAAAATATTATCCATTGTTTATGTAGAGTTCAAATATAACTGGGTGTCCTGTATTTTTCTGGCAACCCCCGATCTGTGTCAGGTGGATGCCAGAGAGCCAGAGGGGAATGATGCCAGCTTCTGCCCTCCACCTGCCCATCCCCAAGACACTGGTGCCTGCCTGGTCCCTTCTCCTTAGCCCTCCCAGCCTCCCATGTCTACCCTTCAAGCTCCTCCATACTCTCTTCAGCACCCCTATTTCACTCTACTGGATGCCTTCCTCCCCAAAACTAACCCACCTTCCCCTTCTCTAAGGGCCACACCTCTGTAGGGCTCTGACCCTGGGCAGAGCACAGGGGGTGTAGTGGAGATACCCTCTCACCCTGGCCTTGAGTGTTGACACAGTGAGGCCAGGGCAGGGATGGGAGGGACTTAGAAGTACAAGTTAGCAAAAATGTCACCAAGGAGACAGAAGAATAGGCAGATGGGGGAAGGCTCCAGCACTCTGGACCCCCTGAGCAGAGGGGCAGGCAGGGCCCAGAGCCAACTACAGGGGCAGGAGGGAAGAAGTCTTCCCCCACCCCATCCACATTCCCTCCTCCAAACTCAAGAGTCACCAGAAAATGCGAATAGAGGTCATTCTCCAGGGCCAGACCCCAATTCTACTTGGATTAGGAGACTGGAAGATTCTGTCCTTAGGGGCCAAAAAGGGCCAAGGGATAATGAGAAACAGACAGGGGAAGATGGGGGAGAGACAGACCAAGAAGTTGGTGAGAAAAACACATATAGAGACAGGGAGACACAGGACCCAACCAGAGACGGGGAAATAAGTGGAAACAGAGACAAAACCAGATTTCTCAACTGAGACAAACAGATTAACAAACGGAAAGAAGCAGAGACACAGATGGGAAACAGAGGGGAACAGAGAGAAACGGAGTGGAGACAGACATAAGAACCTGAAACGGAAAGATGGACTGGGAGAAACGGGGAGGAGACAAGGAAAGGTTCAACTAAACAGCGATAACAGAATTGGGAGAGAGGAGAAACAAAGATAACGTGGTGAGAAAGCAAGAAAAGAGAGCCAGGGAAAACCGGCTGTCCTTTCATACTAACTTGGGGATACTTTCCGGTGGCAAAGTCAGATTTGAGTCACTGCTAGGAGACGTCTGACAATCGGAGTACTGAGTATCTCCCGAAGCCCTCCCCCTTTCCTCCCACCATCTCCATTGAGCCCCCTCCCCAGGCGTCCGGGCTCCGTCTCAGCAACTCCGGCACTGTCTATACATGTCTCATCCGTGTTTGGGCGTCTGGCTCTCATCTTGCGCCTATCAGCCTCCCAGATGGCCTCTCACTCCGCCCACCGGCAAGCTCCCCGGGGAGAGAGCTTGGGAGACCCAGCCCCAGGTCCCGCTCCCAGCCCTGCGTCCCCACTCTCCCCGGGAATTCCGGGTTGAGCGATGCTGCCACCTGCCGGTCGATCCCGGGAAGCACAGCACGCCTCGAGGGCTGGAACGCGGCAGTCGAGGGTGGGAATCCCGCCTCTCTGGGCTGGGACCGCGTGCGCGGGGTTCTTTTCAGGAATTCGGAGGGCCCTGTTCGCTCGCGCGGAACCTCGCCTGGCTCTCGCACAGCCCCACTTCAGACCGCGGAGCAAGCCTCTGAACCCTGGGGCTTTAATTGCCCCTGTTGTCAAAAGGAGGAAGTGTATCAACGCCTCCTCCCAGTATTCCAAGGGAGGTAGGGGGACATGGTTGTCCCAGGGCTGGGCTCCCGGTTATCCTTTCCCAGAAATCAGCCAGGCCGCCCCTTCCTCCCTTCTTGACCAAAATAAATAAATATATAAATTAAAAAAGAAAAAAAGAAAGGGGGGAAGGAATGTGACACCTCTGCCGATACAATCCCCTCAATGCACTCCAGAATCGTCTCCTCCCCTCAACCTCTGACCCCCCGGAGGCCAGGAGGGCAGGGACTTGCAGGGGCCCGGCTCCCTCTGTCTGCGCCCCTGTCCCCGTGCCCCGCGCAGCACTCCCTCCCTTAAGCCTGGGGCCACGTCTGGGTGGAGCAGCATTTGGGAAGCGGTAGCTTAGCAGCCTTGAACTGATCCCCACAGTTTTTTTTCAATTAATTTCTTCTAATTACCAATTACCAAAAACCACCCGGACCTATCCCCATCTCCTACCCGCCCTCTCCTTGCCCCAAGTCCGGCCCATCCCGGCGCATAAGCTCCGCCCCCATCCCGAGGCGGGACCCCATAGGTGGAGAGACGTGGGAGAGGTCGCGGCCCCGCCTCTCCCCGCCTCTCCCCTCCTCCCTTTACACACGGAAGCTCAGTGGCCCCCACGCCAGGATGTCCGACGCCTGGGTCCTCGGCCTTGTACCCACCTTGCTGCTCGGCCTGCTGGCCGGCCTCCAACAGGTGAGCGCTTGGGAGGTGAAGCAGTCGAACTTTCAGGACCCTCCCCTTGTGGGTCTGGGGCCTGCTTCTGGCCGGGTCACCACCTTCCATTGTTAGGATTTCCTCGTGACCGCACGCTATTAGCCACTTCCTTTCTCCCTTTGCTGGAGAGGTGAGGGTGGGGGCAGCGGAGGGAGGCCCTGAAAAGGCCGAAGTTCCTTCCCTTTGGCGGACTGTGTAGTGACACTGGCCCTCGCCCACCACCATCTGACACTTAGCGCCTCTCTGGGAGTGGGGACTTTGACCCGCATATTAGCCTTGGATAGTCCTTCCCGCTGCGTCAGAAAGCGGGGACTATCTGGGACTGAGGTTGGACGCCTGGCCAGCCTGTCTCCCCAGCTCTGTTCCTCCAGTGCTGGGTCACCTTGGGGAAATCCTGGCCTTCTCTGGACTGTTTATTTGCTTGTGCCCTAGGGGAGAGGAGGTCCCTTGGTCCCTTTCTAAGAGTAGGGGTAGGATTCCAACCATGATAGGATTTGATCTGGCTGCCTGACCCAAGGATGACCTCTGAAATCTGTGATTCAGAGAGTGGGCAGACACGCCCACTCTCTACTCCTCCAGAGATGGGGAAGTTCCAGCCAGTCTTGGGATGGGAGATTATCCTGGCAATCGATGTGAGTCTAGAAGACAGATTTTTAACATCCAAGGGCAGTGCCAGGCTGGCTTCCCAGGCCAGGGCACCTTCACACACGGTGCTGCTGACTTTCAGGACGGCTTTGCTCCTGAAGCCCTGGTACTCCGCAGTCACTGGGCGATCAGGTTGTGCCATAACCAGGCTCTTATTGATTCCTCCCAACATCTCCAGGGCACAGGCGCTGCTCATGCCCCCGGTTCACCTGTGAGTACACTGTACAGTCATGCTCTGATTAGCAACGGGTGTGCATTCTCAGAAATGCGTTGTTAGGTCATTTTATGGTGGAACATTGTTGAGTGCGCCTATGCTACACTGACCTAGATGGTATAGTCTACTACACACTTATCCCCCATCGTCTCTAAGCCTATAGAGAATGTTACTGAGCTGAATTCTGTGGGCAACTATAACACAGTGGTATTTGTGTATCTCAACATAGAAAAAGTAGAGTTATAATGTGGTATAACCAATTAAGAAATGGTACACCTGTACAGGGCTCCTCTATGAAAGGAGCTTGCAGGACTGGGAGCTGCTCTGGGGAGTCAGTGAGTGAGCGCTGAGTGAATGTGAAGGCCTTGGGCATTACTGTACACGACTGCAGACTTTATAAACACTGCACACAGACCACACCAAATTTATAAAACAGTGTGAGGTTCAGTCAAGCAGCACAAGAGAAAATGGTTCATTCGAGAGACTGAGTAAACACGAGATGTAATGAGGCTGCTCTGGGGTAACATGGCTGCTGTTTTATAGAAAACTTTCTTAAGTAGAAAAAGTACACTAACAATAACAGGATAGTACTATAGATATCAGCAACACAGTCCTTATTATCATTATCCAGCACTGTACTGGACATAACTGTGTGTGCCACACATTTGAATGACTGGCAGTGCAGTAGGTTTGCTTACACCAGCATCACCACAAGCATGTGTAATGCATTGTGTTTCGACGTTTTGATGGCTGTGATGTCACGAGGCAATAGGAACTTTTCAGCTCCGTTATCATTTATGGAACCGCCATTGTATATGCGGTCTGTCATTGACCAAAAGTGGTTGTGTAGCCCGTGACTATAAGCCGAGGTTCCCGAGAGCATCCTGACTCCTGGTAGAACTCAGGCTGTGGACCGCCTCGGACAAGACCGCCCCTAGTATGATGGGAGAAGAGAATCTGGGAGGAGATCTCTACCCCTCCCAAACAGGAACTCAGGGCAGACTTACCAAACCTGTTCCTATCTGTTCTGCTTAGCTGGGGGCCAGGAGAGGGAGGAGGGACAGGGTCTGGGACCTGAAGGGGAAAGGGCTGCCACTGAGTGTCTGGACCCCTTGGTCTGTCCCCACCTCTGCTGTGGCCCCTCTGTGCTGTGTGGCCCTCACCCTCACTGGGCCCACTTGCCCGAGGGGTTCACTGCTGCTCCAGTCCTCACCATCCAGGGCTTGTGAGAAGCTGGGACTCATATGGGACTGATCACGAAAGGGAATCAGCGCAACTGTTATTGGCTGTCAGTGGTATTCTTAGCTTTACTGCCATCGTCATTAGCAATTGAAATGTTACTGAAATACGTATTTCAAGAAAAGGTATAAAGATAGGGTGGGTCTTGAGCCCTGTTTTGCCCTGGGAGACTGGGGTGTCGGATAACTTCCGATTCCTCACTGTGTTCCCAGCCCGGTGTTCCTCCTCAGACCCAGAAAGCAGAAAGGAATGGAACTGGGTGCTTAGTGAAGGCTCTTTCATACATGCTGCCAGTTTCGTTGTGTTTTCAACAGTAATGAAACAGACCAAAACCCCTGCCCTGTGGCGTTTACACAGCAAACACACAATTAAGATAAAGGAAAACATATAGTATGTTAGTTGATAAGAGCTGTGCAGAAACATTGAGCACAGTGAGGGGGAGGGGAGTGCTTTGGGGCAGTAGATGTAATTTTAAGTGTGATGGTCAGAGAGGAAGGTGCTGGAGGCAGTCTAGCAGGTACCTGGGGGAAGAATGTGCCAAGCAAGGCTTACACATAATTGCTATTAATTGGATTAAATTCTGGACAGGTGCCCTGGCTGCCCCACAGAACTGATGCAGAAGAGGTGAGGAGAAAGGTGCTGATTACAGAGAGGAGGGTCTGAGCAGCTTCAAAGAGTCAGGAACCCCCCCCCAACCTCCCCCAGGGCTGGTTGCTGGCCCCAGGGAGCTCCTGATGGCTCCCTGCAGGGCTGCCAGTGATCAGATCGTTGTGGCTAGAAACTTGCCTGCGGTGTGGTGTGCGGTGTGACTGATGGGCAGCAGGAGAGTTGCTGGCCTCCTGTGCTATAGCTGTCAGAAGGCATGAGCTTATAGACCGGGCGGGACAGAGTTAAGGTGGTGTGGGGGTGCGGTCAGGAGAGGAGGAAGAGCTGGGGGCCTTAGGGTAGCAGCTAGGGCTCCTGCCATTGCCCTGGGGAACATGGTGGAGGGAGGCAGAGAGTGGGCTTGGGGGAGGATGCTGATCATTGGGGACCTGCTGGCTGTCCAGTACCTGGACGCATCTGAGTTTTTGACCCTAACCTCTGCCTCCTTTCTTCTGCAGGCTACCGCCAAATGTGGCCTCTTCGTGTAAGTCTTGGGTTTGGGCTAGAACTTCCAGACTGGAGAGGTGACACCTCAAACTTGTCCTACCTGCCTTCCTGGGAGGGAGACCTCACCCGTCATCCTTACGCACTTCCCTTCGAGCCAGAAACTGTCCCCCACCCCACCCCCACCCAGAGCAGGGGACTCTGCCCCTTCTTGTCCCCACCAGTCACCCCAGGGGGAGTTTCACACTTGTGGGGCTTCTGTAGCCTAATCCTCCTCCTTTCTACTGTAGTTTCAGGCCGTACCCCTCTGAGGGGACCCTGGGAGAGGGGACAAACACGTGCGACCTTAATATATAAATGCCAGGAAGCCTGAGCACAGTGCAGAGGGACTCGGGGTGGTCTATAAGCAGAAGAATGTTTCCATCAAGTCAGTACTGGATGTATGTGCCAGGGACACCTTCCCCTCCCCCCTCCTACTCTGTGGGCACCAGCAAGGTCTTGCTGCTCCTCAGTTGGCTCCTGGACACTCCTCACTTGCCCTTCTCCACTGCAACACTCAGTCCCCACACCTGTCCAGTGAGGTCGGCATGACATTCATTACACCCATTTCGTGGATGAGGAGAGTGAGGCTCAGTAAGGAGCATGACTTGGCACAAGTATACAGGGCCAGTCCTGAGATGTACCTGGAACCCAGGTTCTGATCCCAGCCGCAGGTACCTCCCACTGAGCCCAGACGGAGCCCCTGCCCTCACCCCCCATGGGGCACGGCTTATGCCCTGAGTGTAGGGGTGCATTTGGGGGAGATGGGGGTCTTTCTGCCACCTCCTTGGTAACAGCAGCCTCTCTGCCCCGCCCACAGCACCTGCCCTGAAGGGTTCCAGTGCTGTGGTGACAGCTGCTGCCAGGAGTATGAGCTCTTCTCTGGCCCCTTGAGGTGAGCCCAGGGCCACTTCTCTGGGCACAGCCGGGGGGCGGGGGGGGAGGTCATGGGTCATGGAGGGACAGAGGTGCAGGACGGTGGCCTGGGCACAGCCGGGGGGGGGGGGTCATGGGTCATGGGAGGGAGAGAGGCGCAGGACGGTGGCCGGGGACTCCGGGTGACGTTGGTGGCTCCTCACCCCAGGATCTTCGTCATCATCTTCCTGGTCGTGCTGCCCATCCTGTGCATCTGTGGCCTGGCTAAGTGCTTCTGCCGCAACTGCAGAGAGCAGGAGCAGGACGCCATGATGGATCACGGGGGACCCCTGGAACGGCCCTCCATGGCCCCCGCAGAGACAGTCAGGGTGGCCACGTTTGAGCCTCCGCCCCCCTACAGTGAGGTGGGTGACTGTTCTAATCCCTGTTTTGCTCCTTGGCCTTCTGTATCTCCCTATGGTATGGTCCCGATTTTTAGAGCAGCCGTGACCGTGGAGGGCCTTCTTGCCCCCAGGAGAGCTCTGTAGCCAGCATGGGGTCACCCGCTTCCCTGGTAGACTGTCCTCGCATAGGAGGCATGGCCAGTGCCAGGCCCTGAGAAGACTCTGTCCCCTCCTCTGCCTGCAGATTATTTTGAAGCCGGTCCTGGACATGCCCCCCATGGGTCCACCCCCGCCCTACAGCCTGAGACCTGAAGAACATTCTGGGCTCCCAAGGGGCATCGACAACCCAGCCTTCTGAGCCACCTCCTGCCTGGATCGGCCACCTCTTCCTCAGTGCCACCTGGATCAAGCCAGAGACGCCTGGGACCCCTGAAACGCCCCTGCCCACCCTGCTACATCACTGGCCTTTCTTGGATTTAACTTATTGCTTTTCCTGCCCCTGTTCCACTCCAACTGTCTCTCTTGTCCCAGGAGCCGGGCTGGGTGACGCTGTTCCCCTACTGCGCCCACCCCCACTCCCAGCCCGAGGTGGAGGCTGTCGAGAGGAAAACGTCAGCCGCGGGAGGTGACTGACAGTAAAATGGGCTTCTTGGAGCATGGAGAGAGCCCCATCCTGACTCTGAGATGTGAGGGGCGTGGCCCATCGCCGGAGATGGGACTACACAGGCTCGGAGCCACCTCCAGTACAGACTCCCGAAATCACACAATTGCTGCTGAGTCTGCCTCTGGCTATGTGGGGCAGTGAGGCCAGACCCTGTTGGGGAACTGGGGGCAGGGTTGTCAATGCGCCCCAAATCCCACCATTGGTGATTCCCCTCAGGACACTGAGCCTAGAAGAGCAGCACATCCGAGGGCCACCATCCTGAATTGGATCTTTAGAGACGTTTTGACCTCCCATTCCTTGAGGTCTCTGGATGCTAGAGAGCCTGGGCAGGCAGCTGGGGGTGGGGAGGGAGTGACCGGTGGGAGCTTCTGCACCCCATCGTCCTCCTGCGCAGCTAGCTCCCTGACTCTCACCATGGAGGAGGGGAGTGGGGAGGCTGGCCATCTGGAGGGCAGGGCTTCCAGGGACCTTGATCAGCCCCACCCGGAATATCCTGGAGGGAGGAGAGGAGAGGGCAGAGCCGCCTTCTCCTTCTCCTCCAGTCCTGTGGTTCGGGGCACCATGACCATAGTCCCTTCTGCGGGGTTAACCCCTAAGAGGAAAGAAGCTCTCAGCTTTACAGCACAGGGTCTGCCAGGCATCAGAGTCAGGAGCCTGGGAGGGGGGGGGGGGCGTGCGGAGTGAGAGGGACCCCTAGCTCCAGTGAGGGAAAGCCCGGAGCCGATGGTGGTAAACGCCAACCCCAGTGGGAGCACGGTAAGCAGTGGGCTTCGCAGACCTGGGGGAAGGGCTCATCCTCAGCCTGGACACTGCCTGCCTTTCGTCAAAGATGACATGGGTCTTTAAATCCTCCCCACAGCAGTAGAGCAGCCCGAAGGCAGGTGGTCCTGAAGCCTGGGGTCTTTAAATCCTCCCCACGACAGTAGAGCAGCCCGAAGGCAGGTGGTCCTGAAGCCTGGGGTCTTTAAATCCTCCCCACAGCAGTAGAGCAGCCTGAAGGCAGGTGGTCCTGAAGCCTGGGGTCTTTAAATCCTCCCCACAGCAGTAGAGCAGCCTGAAGGCAGGTGGTCCTGAAGCCTGGGGTCTTTAAATCCTCCCCACAGCAGTAGAGCAGCCTGAAGGCAGGTGGTCCTGAAGCCTGGGGTCTTTAAATCCTCCCCACAGCAGTAGAGCAGCCGGAAGGCAGGTGATCCTGAAGCCTGGCATCGCTAGGACCTGGTGGCAGAAACAGCCAATGCTGTGGCTCTGTTCACAGTTGATGGGAGTGAGCGTGGTGGGGTCTTCTGGAGGGTAATCTAGCAGGATCCATTCATGCCACAGATATCTACAAAGGCCCTACTATGTGTCTGGCATCGTGCTTGTCACTGGGTCCAGGTTAAAATTTTAAATGCACGTTACCCAGCAATTCCACTTCTAAGAAAATCCTTCAGAAATGCTCATACACAAAGAGATGTCCAGCATAGCATTTTAGCCGGGGGTAAGTGTCCTGTGACAGGAGCCTGTTACTATACCTGGCTCATGCATATTGTTAATGCTGCACAACCTTTAAAAGGAATGAAATGGGTCTGAAACACCAACCTGGGACCATGCCCCTCACTTACTATTATAGAGAAAGGGCAAGTGGCAGAACAGTAGCCTGTGATCTCAATTTGTAAATATGTATATACGACATCATACATATTAGACATATACTGTATTTCCTTTGCAAATGTATAGAGAAAATCTGGAAGGATATGAACCAAACCACATTTGCCCCACTTTTAACAGTGGCTGGCACTGTGGGACGGAGGAATGGAAGTAGCCAGTCATGAGGAAGTTGTATTTTGTGTGCTGTCATTGTTTGTATTTTTACCATGAGCAAGCATGGCTTTCACAAATTTAAACAAGATTTTTTTTTTTTAATGCAAAACACAGCTTTAGAAGTTAGTGGGCCCTAGAGGGTTGGATCAGCAGTAGAGTGTCAGCCCATCGTGTGTTATGTCCTGGGTTCGATTCCTGGTCAGGGCACACAGGAGAAGCGACCATCTGCTTCTCCACCCTCCTCCTTCTCTCTCTCTCTCTCTCTCTCTCTCTCTCTCCATATATATATCCTCCTCCCTCAGTCATGGCTTGAGGAGAGAGTTGTCCTCAGGCACTGAGGATGGCTCTATGGTCTCCACCTCAGGCACTAAAAGTCTCTGGTTGTTGCAATGGAGCAAGGGCCCCAGATGGGCAAAGCATCATCCCCTAGTGGGCTTGCTGGGTGGGTCCCGGTTGGGGCATGTGAGGGAATCTGTCTCTGCCTCCAATCCTCTCACTAAAAAAAAAAAAAAAAAAAAAAAAGTTAATAAAAACTCACCTTGTGAACTTTGATCGACGGCAATTCATGTATTATCGGCCCTGCTATGAGGAAGAAACTAGAACTCAAGACATGTGGCACACACATGACATCTGCGTGACTAGATACACAAGGGACATGGGAAAGCCTGGATGCCTCCAGACATGAGAACATGTGATGTCCATATATAAAACATACAGGACTGTGACCAGCGCTTAGTACATGTAGGCTGTCTGGCTGGTTGGTTGGGTGGCCAAGCAATTTCACAATGACTGAGAATTAATTCCTTTCACTTGCTTTAGCAGCTCAATTCCAATGACTGAATAATAAAAGATGGAATCACTTTGGGTTTTTTTGTTGTCAACTTTTTTTTTATTCAATTTTTAGGAAGAAGAGACAGTGAGAGACAGAGAGAGAGAAAGGGGGGAGGAGCAGGATGCATCAACTCCCATATGTGCCTTGACCAGACAAGTGCAGGGTTTTGAACCGGCGACCTCAGCGTTCCAGGTCGACACTTTATCCACTGCGCCACCACAGGTCAGGCATGGAATCACTTTGTATGAATGAATGAATCAACGTGAAGATCTGCTGTCAGACATTTGTAAAGATACATACAGTTTGGTTAACAGCAAGGTGGAACTTCTTGTGGCTGTGGACTTGGGCTTCTGTCCCCAGAGGACAGGAGTGCAGGAATTCTGCGAGGGGGGGGGCAGGCTGGGGGGGACCCTGGGCTCCAGTAACAGCGGGAGAAGGAGAATGGAGCTCTGCTGCCGTGCGCAGGTGAGAGGGGGTGACGCCAATATGAATCTACCCTCACCCTGGGACTGCGTTCCAGAATTCCAGCTTTCGACATTTTAGTTTCTACACGCAACATCTCCTGGTCTCAGTTAAACAAGATTTTTTTCATCTTGTTTATACAATGAAGAGGTGTTTCCCTTCCAACTCTGGTGGGCTGTAGCTCCGTTTTCCCAAGCTGGGAGGAGCAAAGGAGTTTAGAGTTCAGAGAAACTCCTTGACTCCTGCAGCCCTTGCTCCACTCCACCTCAGCCACATCCTCAAACGGATATACCTGACCATGTCGCCCTGATAACCTCAGCCCCCGCACGTCCCGAACGTCACCTCCTGTTCCTTCTGCCCAGGTGCTGTATTAACCCCAAGGCGGCAATTCCCTGAGGCCACTGAGACCTCAAGCCACTGACCTTAGCCCATCAGCCATGTCCTCACTGCCTTCCTTATCCAAGGGGGTCCTTGACCCAGCCTACATCTAACTCCTTTACCTTTTTCTTTCTTCTCTTTCTCTTTTCTATTTTTTTTTTAGTGAGAGAGCAAGAGAGAGACTGACAAGAAGGGAGAGAGATGAGAAGCATCAACTCTTAGTTGTGGCACCTTAGTTGTTCATTGATTGCTTTCTCATATATGCCTTGATGGGGGGGGGGCTACAGCAAAGTGAGTGACCCCTTGCTCAAGCCAGAGACCTTGGGCTCAAGCCAGCAACCATGGAGTCCTATGATCCCATGATTAAGCCAGTGACCCCGCGCTCAAGCTGGTGAACCCACACTCAAGCCAGTGACCTCAGGGTTTTGAACCTGGGTCCTCAGTGTCCCAGGTTGACACTCTATCCACTGCACCACCACCTGGTTGGGCTCTTTTATCCTTTCCTCCATCCCTTATACTCACCTGGCAGAACCCCAAACTCTGGTGGAAATCAACTTTTGCTCAAGCACCATGTTCCATTGAGCTCACTTCAAAATCAAAACTGTGACTCTCAAGCGGCTCCCCAACTCCTCCATCAGGCCTTGCAAGCCTTGCTTCCTCCCTCTTGAGAGAAACTAATTCATGCCTTCCACTCTCTATGAGTCTCCCAGTCTCCCACAGGCCCGACCTTTATTTCAGCTGGTGGTGACACCACGTAAGTCAGAGAAAAACATGGATGTAACCACGAGAGAACCACCCACTGCCCCCTCCACCGCCTCTGGTTACGGTGGAAGCCAAATCCCACACTGCCAACTCCACCCCCTCGGCCCTCCCTCTGAAGACCCGAGTCCTGCAGGCACTCCGGCACTGCCCTGCCTGCCCTGATACTGGCCCTGTGTCGCATCACCTGTACATAAACCCGCCTCATTGCCGCCTCAGAGAAGCCCTCCCCGACAGCCTCACTGCTGTGTCTGCAGTTCCACTTCCTCCGCCTCCCAGCCTTATTCCCTTCGGCTCTAATCAGCTCTTCATCCCCATCATGACGGGAGCTGGCTCTGGTCCACATCACCAGCGCCCTAATTCTTACTGGAGCCAGAGCTCAACTCTCCAGCCTCATTTGCTGTCTCTCAACGACATTTGTCATACTTGGCCCCTTTGTGGAAAAAACTTTTCTTTTTGTGGACTTCCCTAGGTGTCCTCCTCATGGGCTGCTCTCTCTCAGGCCCCTTCCCGTCCCCCTTCCTCTGCCATCTCTGAATGATAGTTGGCCGGAGTTTTCATCTTTGGCTCTCTTGTCTTTGTCATCATTCCCTCCCAAAGTGGGTCGCATCCAGTTCTGTGGCTTCGTAGGACCATCTCAAATCTTTATCTCTGGCCAAGCCTTCTCCCTTGAATTTATTTATTCATTTTTATTAGAGAGAGGAGGAAAGAGAGAGGAAGAGATAGAGAAAACAGAGGGAGGAGCAGGAAGCATCAACTCCCATATGTCCCTTGACTGGGCAAGCCCAGGGTTTCGAACCAGTGACCTCAGCATTCCAGGTCGATGCTTTATCCACTGCGCCACTGCAGGTCAGATCCAGACTTATATATTTAACCTAGACTTAACTACCTTAATCCATCACCTCTGCTTGGATTCCTAATGAGCATTTCTCAGCCAAAACTAGGCTCTAATTTCCCTCCACCCCACCTCAAACCCAGTCCTTCCCAAGTTGTCACATTGTAAATAAACGACACCCCCAGCCAGAGAGCTATTCAGGCCAAACAAAATTAGTTATTCTCATTTTCTTTTTCCTTCACCTCCTCATCCTGCCTCCAAGATTGATTTGTGTCCACTTTTCACCCTGTCACCATTACAGTTGACCAAGTCACCATGAAATCTTGCTCGGCTAGCCTAATGACATCCTAGCTGGTTTCCTGTCCCCACATTTGTCACACCCTGCCCCGTGCAGTTCATTGTGCATGCTGTGGCCAGGAGGGGTGACTCTATTACTCCCTGCTTAAAGGCCTCTGATGGTTACCCGTTGTGCTCTGAACAAACTCCAAACCGCTGACCATGGCTTTCAGGACTTATAAGCTATGGGCCCTCTCTTCTCCTTCCTCACTGCATTCCTGCCACAGTGGCTGGCTGGCTGAGCCTTGCCTGGGCCAGAGTGGTCTGGCACAGGGCCTTTGATGGCTTTCCGCTTGGAAACCCCCTATCCCACTCCACCACCCACTTATTTCCCAGTCTTCACATGGCTATCTTCCCATCATTCCAATTCCAGCTGTCACCTCCTCAAAGAAGCCCACCCTGACCACCCTGCGTAGAGCAGCCCCCCTAGTCCCATTCTATTACACAATCCTATTGTGTTTTCTTCACAGCACGTCACCTTTATTTACGTGCTTCCATGCTCGCAGTCTGTTTTCCCTCTCTGGACCCACACTCCTCAGGGATGGGGACTTTCCATGTTCACTGTCGGGTCCAGGATCAAGAACAATGCCGAGCACGTGGGAGGCATCACTCTTTGTTGACTCACTCCCAGCAGCCACAGTGGTCATGGCCACCTCGAAAGCAAAGCCCAAAAGTTCCTGCAAGAGAAACATCCAGGAAAGGAGTTTCCCAGCCCTGCAAACACCCTTCAGTGCCATCTGTTGGTGCCAGGCCCTCGGTCCGAAAGGGATTGTTGCGCTTTTTCTTTTCCTCCCTCCCTCCTCCCCTCCCTCCCTCCCTTCCTTCTGCCCTTTCTTTCTTTGAATACTTAGTGAGCACCTCTCACGTGTCAGGCATTATTGTGGGGCCTGGGTAAAGGAAGTCCACACAACGGACACCATTCCTGCCCTCATAGAAAACAGATACCAATCAAACAATCTAACAGGTAACTTCTGGTTCCTCCTGGTCTAACTGCTGGGAAGAACAATTGCACACGTAGTATTAGAGAGTGATGGTGGGGCAGGGGAACTACTGCTCTAGATCCGGTGGCCAGATCTGGTCTCCCTGAGGAAGTGACATGGACCTAGTGCCGGAAGGAAGAGAAGTAGAGAAACGTGAAAGAATATAGAGAAGAGTGCTCACAGCAGAGGGGCCAGCATGTGCAAAGGCCCTGAGTACGGAAGGGGCTCAGTGCCTCAGAAGACTTAAAGGAGACCCCTCCCTGTTTCAAAATCCTCAAGATTCTTAACAAGGGTGTATTCATTTCCTAGGGCTGTCATAACAAATAACCACAGACTGGCTGGCGTAGAGCAACAGAAATTATTTTCTTACAGTTCTGGAGGCCAGAAGTCTGGATCAAGGTGTTGACAGGGTTGGTTCCTTCTGGAGGCTCCGAGGGAAATTCCATCATTTGCTTTCTTGTAACTTCCAAGGGCTGCCAGGGGCCGTGGTGTTCCCTGGCGGTGACTGCCCCCGGATCTCTGCCTCCGTCTCCACAAGGCCTTTCTCCCCCCACCCCCGTGTCTGTGTGTGTCCTGGGGACACTTTTCTTTGGCTTTAGGGCTCACCCTAGTCTAGTACGGTCTCATCTCGAGATCGTTACCTTAATTACATCTGCAAAGGCCCTGATTCCAAATAAGGTCACCTTCTGAGGTTCTGAGTAGACATACCTTTGTGGGGACACAATTTAATCCACTACTGAGGATATAGCCCTGGGCATTCTCACTGGGAAGGTACCCCAGAGAGCCTCTGAAACCGCATATCTTGAAGTGTGATTCCTAAACAACTACATATGGAAGATATTTTTTGAAAGGGGAAGAGTGGCATTCTGTGTTCAAAAATTTAAAAAAATCAGCCCTGGCCAGTTGGCTCAGTGGTAGAGCGTCGGCCTGGCGTGGAGAAGTCCCGGGTTCGATTCCCGGCCAGGGCACACAGGAGAAGCGCCCATCTGCTTCTCCACCCCTCCCCCTCTCCTTCCTCTCTGTCTCCCTCTTCCCCTCCCACAGCCGAGGCTCCATTGGAGCAAAGATGGCCCAGGCGCTGGGGATGGCTCCTTGGCCTCTGCCCCAGGCGCTAGAGTGGCTCTAGTCGCGACAGAGCGACGCCCTGGAGGGGCAGAGCATCGCCCCCTGGTGGGCAGAGCGTCGCCCCCTGGTGGGCGTGCCAGGTGGATCCCGGTCGGGCGCATGCGGGAGTCTGTCTGACTGTCTCTCCCCGTTTCCAGCTTCAGAAAAATACAAATATAAGGCCCTGGCCAGTTGGCTCAGCGGTAGAGTGTCGGCCTAGCGTGCGGAGGACCCAGGTTCGATTCCCGGCCAGGGCACACAGGAGAAGCGCCCATTTGCTTCTCCACCCCTCCGCCGCGCTTTCCTCTCTGTCTCTCTCTTCCCCTCCCGCAGCCAAGGCTCCATTGGAGCAAAGATGGCCCGGGCGCTGGGGATGGCTCTGTGGCCTCTGCCCCAGGTGCTAGAGTGGCTTTGGTCGCAACATGGCGACGCCCAGGATGGGCAGAGCATCGCCCCCTGGTGGGCAGAGCGTCGCCCCTGGTGGGCGTGCCGGGTGGATCCCGGTCGGGCACATGCGGGAGTCTGTCTGACCGTCTCTCCCCATTTCCAGCTTCAGAAAAATGAAAAAAAAAATAAAAAAAAAAGAAAGAAAAATACAAATATATATATATATATATATATATATATATATATATATATATCAGAAAAAAGCTGCTTTCACATCTCACAGTGGAAGATTCCCGATTCACCTTTGTATATTAAAGGCCTGAGTAGTCACAGGAAAGAGGCCACCTTGCCTCTGGCACTTACTAAACCCACTAATTTGTTCTCCTGTACAAGGTTGAGGTTCAAAGCCAACGTCTGACCCTGCCATCAGATGACCTTAGATGAGACACCTCTTTTCTGGACTTGATCATTTCACCTATAAACAAAGCGCCTGACCAGGCGGTGGCGCAGTGGGTAAAGCGTCGGACTGGGATGCAGAAGACCCAGGTTCGAGACCCCAAGGTCGTGAGCTTGAGCGCGTTTATTTCGCTAGTTTATTTCGCCATAAAGCCATTTTCCTTCCCATAATCCCTGTGGAATTTGGAGAACCTATCATCCTGTGGAAATTTGCGAGAAATGCCTTGTCTTCTTCTTCTTCTTCTTTTTTTTCTTTTTTTCTTTTACAGCGACAGAGAGAGAGAGTCAGAGAGAGGGATAGACAGGCAGGAATGGAGAGATGAGAAGCATCAATCATTAGTTTTTCATTGTGCGTTGCAACACCTTAGTTGTTCATTGATTGCTTTCTCATATGTGCCTTGACTGCGGGCCTTCAGCAGACCGAGTAACCCCTTGCTTGAGCCAGCGACCTTGGGCTCAAGCTGGTGAGCTTTTTGCTCAAACCAGATGAGCCCGCGCTCAAGCTCGTGACCTCGGGGTCTCGAACCTGGGTCTTCCACATCCCAGTCCGACGCTTTACCCACTGCGCCACCGCCTGGTCAGGCGCTTTGTTTATCGGTGAAATGATCAAGTCCAGAAAAGAGGTGTCTCATCTAAGGTCATCTGATGGCAGGGTCAGACGTTGGCTTTGAACCTCAACCTTGTACAGGAGAACAAATTAGTGGGTTTAGTAAGTGCCAGGGGTTAGGGCTGATGTAGGGAAGGGAGTGGGTATGACTTCAGAGTAGAGGAGGGAGCTTTGTGGCAATGGAAGTAATTCTGTCTCCTGCTTGCAGTGGTGACTACTCAGATCTGCACAGGTGATAAAAAAAAAAAAACACCCACATTGTACCAATGTCAGTTTTCTGATTTTGATACTGTTTGCCCAATGGTTACATCTTATATACTGTAACTATTGGGCATTTGCGTAAGATGTAACCTTTGGGAGAGACGGGCAAAGGAAGCTTAGAATCTCTGTATAGTCTTTGCAACTTTATATCAGTTTATAATTACTTCAAAACAAAAAGATTTTTGAAATAGAAATACTATTTTTTTTATAAATAAATTTTTATTTTAATGGGGTGACATCAATAAATCAGGGTACATATATTCAAAGAAAACGTGTCCAGGTTATCTTGTCATTCAATTCTGTTGCATACCCATCACCCAAAGAGAGATTGTCCTCCGTCACCTTCTATCTAGTTTTCTTTGTACCCTTCCCCCTTCCCCTCTCCCTCTCCCTTCTTCCCTCCCCCCGCCCCCCATAACCACCACACTCTTCTCCATGTCTCTTAGTCTCGTTTTTATGTCCCACCAATGTATGGAATCCTGCAGTTCTTGTTTTTTTCTGATTTACTTATTTCACTGTATAATGTTATCAAGATCCCACCATTTTGTTGTAAGTGATCCAATGTCATCATTTCTTATGGCTGAATAGTATACCATGGTGTATATGTGCCACATCTTCTTTATCTAGTCTTCTATTATTTTTTTTTACAGTGATTAAAGCCTTTAAGCAAACTCTTGGCCAATACAGCAAGAATCCATAAAAGAGTAGTGTCCTTAACATGTTCACCAAGTCCAAGTTGGCCCCAACACCATGCCAAATCCCTGAAAAATGCAACCCAACCCCAGTTCAGTCTGTTAGGAGCTGTCACAAGGAGCAGGAGTCCAGGAAAAGTCCACATCCAGGAAAAGTCCGCATGGCACTGGAATTGTTGTCACAATTCTATACTTTGCAGCTCACGTCCAAGTCCCAATGACCGCTGCTTCTAGCTGGTAATGATTCGGGTAGACTGGAAAAGCCATCTGCAGCATGTGTGGATATGGAGCTTCTGTTCTCCTCTGCCTGGAGAAATACTATTTTAATTGATTTGACAGAAAGAAGAAGAGAGAGAAACATCAATTGTTGTTCTATTTATTTATACATTCATTAGGCGACTCCTCTGTGTTCTCTCCTAAGGATCAAATCTGAAACCTTGGCCTATCAAGACAATGTTCAATAAACCAAGCTTGCCCTGGCTGGTTGGCTCAGTGGTAGAATGTCAGCCTGGCGTGTGGATGTCCTGGGTTCGATTCCCAGACAGGGTACACAAGAGAAGCAACCATCTGCTTCTCCACCCTTCCTCCTCTCCTTTCTCTCTGTCTCTCTCTTTCTCTTCCACAACCAAGACTCCATTGGAGCAAAGTTGGCCTAGGCGCTGAGGATGGCTCCATGGCCTCGGTCTCAGGTGCTAGAATGGCTCTGGCCACAAAGGAGCAATGTCCCAGATGGGCAGAGCATCGCCCCCTGGTGGGCATGCCGGGTGGATCCTGGTCGGGCGCATGCAGGAGTCTGTCTGACTGCCTCCCCACTTCTAACTTCGGAAAAATACCAAAAAATAATAATAATAATAAACCAAGCTCCCCCACCAGGTCCAAAAAGATTTTTTAATATGTTTCCTGCCCCCAGTTTCCAGAGCTTTCTGTGTGATTAAAGTTCAATAGAGCAAATTTAGGTTTCGTTTATGTGCCCAAGGCCCAACACAAAGCACAGTTTGTTGCTCTTACTGTTTACGGTTTATGGTTTACAGTTTATTCAAACTACAATAATTTGGGTGCAGAGGGCTATAATTTGCACACGTTCTGCTTCAATGGTGAAGGCAAAGTCGGAGGGATCTTCCTCTTCCTTCACGCCTGCCCGTAGCTTGTAGCCAAGTGTGTTGTTTCTGCTTACACAGAGACACAAAGACCAAAGAAAGAGGGCCTTGGCTTCCAAAATGGGAATTTCTTAATCATCTAGGTGACCTCTGTTGGGCAGGATTATATATTAATATTTATGTTCTTTGACAAAATGTAAACTTTCTGTACAGAAACAGGCCACCAGCTGAATATAGCTCTGGAGCCATAGTTTGTTGACTTCTGAACTGAAACGTAGAAATATGTCTTATTATCCCACCATTTTCCACCTACCCAAGCTTGCCTGAGCAATTGATTGTTTTTGTTGTTGCTTGTTTTGTTTTCCCATTTTTTTTTATTGTGGTAAAATACACACAACGTAAAGTTTACCGTTTTAAGTGTGCAGCTCAGCGCTATCAAATACATTCATGATGTTGTGCAACCATCACCACCATCCATCTCCAGAATTCTTCATCTTGTAAAACTGTACCCATTAGTAACAACTCTCCACTCTCTCTCCCTTCCCCACCCCCCGCTCCCTTTCCTGGAATCCACCATCCTACTTCCCATCTCTGTGATTTCAACTACTCTAAGTACCTCATATAAGTGGAAATATATCGTATTTGTCTTTTGGGTCTGGCTTATTTCACTTAGCACAACGTCCTCAAGTTTCATTCATGTTATAGCAGCGGTTCTCAACCTGTGGGTCGCGACCCTGGCGGGGGTCGAACGACCAAAACACAGGGGTGGCCTAAAGCCATCGGAAATACATATTTAAAAATGTACATGTCGAACAACCAAAACACAGGGGTCGCCTAAAGCCATCAGAAAATACATATTGGCCCTGGCCGGTTGGCTCAGTGGTAGAGCGTTGGCCTGGCGTGCGGGGGACCCAGGTTCGATTCCCGGCCAGGGCACACAGGAGAAGCGCCCATTTGCTTCTCCACCCCCCCCCTTCCTCTCTGTCTCTCTCTTCCCCTCCTGCAGCCAAGGCTCCATTGGAGCAAAGATGGCCCGGGCACTGGGGATGGCTCCTTGACCTCTGCCCCAGGCGCTAGAGTGGCTCTGGTCTCGGCAGAGCTACGCCCCGGAGGGAGCATCGCCCCCTGGTGGACAGAGCATCGCCCCTGGTGGGCATGCCGGGCGGATCCCGGTCGGGCGCATGAGGGAGTCTGTCTATCTCTCCCCGTTTCCAGCTTCAGAAAAATACAAAAAAAAAAAGAAAAAGAAATACATATTTATTATACAATACATTTTTAAATATGTATTTCCGATGGCTTTAGGCGACCCCTGTGTTTTGGTCGTTCGACCTCCGCCAGGGTTGCTACCCACAGGTTGAGAACCGCTGATGTTATAGCATTTGTCAGAATTTCCTGCTTTCTTAAGGCTGAATAATATTCCATTGTATGTGTATATCACATATTGCTTATCCATTCTTCTGTACACTTGGGCGGATTCCACGTTTTAGCTATTGTAAATAAAGCTGCTTTGAACATAGGTGTACACATAGCTCTTCAAGACCCTGCTTTTAATACTTTGGTACTTATCTACAAATGAAATTGCTAAATCACATGATAATTGTATTTGTAGTTTTTAAAGGAACCACCATATTGTATTCCATTCCTT
The DNA here is from genome assembly GCF_036850765.1 of Saccopteryx bilineata. Lineage (NCBI taxonomy): Eukaryota > Metazoa > Chordata > Mammalia > Chiroptera > Emballonuridae > Saccopteryx > Saccopteryx bilineata. The sequence continues at coordinate 378,820,924 of NC_089491.1, forward strand.
AAATGGTAAAGTTAGGTTGCTGATTTGAGATCTTTCTTGCTTTTTAATGTGTTTGGAGTTATAAATTTCCTTCTTATTGGCCCTGGCTGGTTGGCTCAGTAGTAGAGTGTCAGCCTGGCATGCAGGAGTCCTGGGTTCGATTCCCGGCCAGGGCACACAGGAGAAGCACCCATCTGCTTCTCCACCCCTCCCCCTCTCCTTCCTCTCTGTCTCTCTCTTCCCCTCCTGCAGCCAAGGCTCCATTGGAGCAAAGTTGGCCCTGGTGCTGGGGATGGCTCTATGGCCTCTGCCTCAGGCGCTAGAATGGCTCTGGTTGCAACAGAGCGATGCCCCAGATGGGCAGAGCATCGCTCCCTGGTGGGCATGCCGGATGGATCCCAGTCGGGCGCATGCGGGAGTCTGTCTGACTGCCTCCCTGTTTCCAGCTTCAGAAAAATACGAAACAAACAAAAAAAAAAAACCTCCTTCTTATTACTGCTTTTGCTGCATGGTATAAGTTTTAATATGTTGTGTTTTCATTTTCATTTATCTCTAAGTATTTTCTAATTTCTCTTGTGAGCTCTTCTTTGATTCATTGGCTGTTTAAGAGTCTACTGTTTAATTTCCACAAATTTGTGAATTATCTAGTTTACGTCTATTACTGATTCCTAACTTCATCTCGCTGTGGTTGGAGATGCTGTATGCTATCTTTTAAAATCTAATACATAGTCTATACTGATTGATTTCCCATATGCACTTGAGGAGAATGTGTATGCTATTGTTGTTGGGTAGGGTGTTTTATATATTTCTGTTGGATCTAGTTGGCTTATTGTGCTGTTTAAATTCCATTTACTTATGTATCTTCTGTCTGGTTGTTTTATTCACTATTGAAACTAGAGTACTGAAGTCTCCAACTATTACTGTAGAACTATTATCCCTTCAATTCTGTCAGTTTTTCCTTCATATATTTTTACAGCTAGTGCTCGACTTACGACCATGATTGGTTCTGACAGACCAGTCGTAACACGATTTGGTCGTAAGTTGAGTAGGCTATATGTACAGTACTGTGAAATGATGTTATAAAAATCTTTAAGTCATATTTTATCATAAGTTTCTTTCATTATTGTTATATATCATAATTTTCTTTGTTCATTTTATGCCATTTGTATCATCTCTATACCATTTTGTTTCTTATTTTTACATTCATCAGGTTTAAGTAAAACACTGCATTAGCAGTACAGCTGGTTTAATATTTGCAAAGACAATTTCCTCTTGGTAGACATCTTGGGAGGAGTTTGATGAAAAATATCCAAGACACAAAACACAAATTGCTGTACCGAGTCTGGGATAACAGTTGAAATGGTGCACGCGGAGATGGTAATGCTGCCGGAAGCTGGTCCGCACTGTCGTACGCCCAGCTGGGCAACGCTTGCGCTGCCAGACATGGAGCAGTCGTGGCTAGCGATTGTGGTCGTAAAGTTGAATGGTTGTAAGTTGCATAGGTCGTAAGTTGACCAATATTTGTATTGTTATTAGATACATAAACATTTATAATTGTTATATCTTCCTGCTCTGCTGAATCTTTTGTTAACACTTAATGTTCTTCTTTGTGTTTGTTAACACATAATGTTCTTCATTGTCTCTTGAACTATTTTTACTTAAAGTCTATATTTTTCTGCCTAACTGGTGGTGGCACATTGCATAGAGCATCGACCTGGAATGCTGAGGTCCCAAATTTGAAACTGCAAGGTTGCTGGCTTGAACATGGGTTCATCAGGCTTGAGCGTGGTCTCACCAGTGCAGAGTCGCTGACTTGAGTGTGGGATCATAGACATGACCCCATGGTCGCTGGCTTGAAGCCCAAAGTCACTGGCTTGAGTAAAGGGTCACTAGCTCTCTGGAGCCCCCCAGTCAAGGCGCATATGAGAAGCAATCAATGAACAGCTAAAGTGTTGCAACTACAAGTTGTTGCTTCTCATCCCTCTCCCTTCCTGTCTCTCTCCTCTAAAAAAAAAGTAGAGCCACCTTTGCTCTCTCTTGGTTACTATTTGCATAGAATATCTTTATCAACCTTTAACTTTAATCTATCTGTGTCTTTGAATCTCTTGCAGACAGCATATAATTATACTATGTTTTTTTATCCTTTATGCCAATTTCTATCTTTTAATTTGAGAGTTTAATCCATTTACATTTAGAGTAATTACTAATAAAGAGAGACTTCTATCATTTTGCTATTTGTTTTCTTTATGTGTTATAGCATTTTTATTCTTCATTTCCTAAAATGCTATCTTCTTTTGTTTTTAGTTGATTTGTTTGGTAGTAAAATGTTTAAATTCATTTCTGATTTCCTTTTGTGTATATTCTATAGCTATTTTCTTTGTAATTACCCTGGAGAGTACATTTAACATCATAAAGTTAAAACACTTCAATTTGAATGCATACCAGCTTAACACCAATAATATAAAAAACAAAACAAAACAAAAAAACCTCTGCTTTTTTACAGCTCTGTCCCTGCCTCCTTTGATTGTTCATGTCACAAAACACATCTTTATACATTATATGTATGATGATTCATTTAAATGCATTAGTCTTTTAAATTACATAGAAAACAAAATCTGGTGTTATAAACTAAAGTTATAATAATACTAGCTTTTAGGCTAATAATATTTTAATGTCTTAGTCTCTTAAATCATGTAGAAAACAAAAAGTGTAGTAAAACCATTGTTATGATAATATTAGCTTTTATAATTGCTCATGTATATATTTAACTTTATTAGGATCATCATTCTTTTATATGGCTTTGAATTACTGTCTAGTGTCCTCTCATTTCACCCTAGAGGGCTTCCCTTGAACATTTTTTCAGGGCAGGTCAGATGGTAATGAATTCTCTCAACTTTGGTTCATCTGGGAATGTCTTAATTTCTTCTTCACTTTCAAAGGACGATTTTGCCACATATAGGATTCTTAGTGAACAGATTATTTTTTTCTTTTAGTACTTTGAGTATATCAGCCCACCACCTTCTGGCCTCCAAAGTTTCTGATGAGAGCTGATGAATCTTATTGAAGATCCCTTGTATCAAGTCGCTTCTCTCTTGCTTCTTTAAGGATTTGGGGTTTGCTGTTGTCTTTCAAACGTTTGGTTATAAATGTATCTGAGTGTAGAACTTTTTCACATCTTATTTGGACTTCATTGAGTTTCTTGGATACTTACATTTCTGTATTTCATCACATTGAGGAATTTCCAGCTATCTTTGTTGAATTATTCTTTCTGCCCCTTTCCTACTCCTCTCCTGTGGGACTTCCACAGCACATCTATTAGTCCACTTGATGGTGTTCCATGTGGCTCTTAAGCTCCATTCACTTTTCTTCAGTCTTTGTTTCCTTCTGTTCTTCAAACTCAATAATTTCCTTTGTCCTAGTTCACTTATTCTTTCTTCTGCCAGATCAAATCTATGCTTTAATCCCTTTAGTAAAATTATTATTTTATTGTTGTAGTTTTTAGCTCTAGAATTTCCTTTTGGTTTCCTTTTAGGTTTTCTGTCTCTTTATTGATATTTCCAGGGTGTCTGTACCTCATTTTCTTGACTTTCTCCACCTCTTCCTTTAGTTCTTTGAGCATCTTTGAGATAATTGTTTTAAAATCTTTGTCTAGTATATCTGTCATCTGGTCTTTTTCACAAAATGTTTTTGCTGGTTTTTTTTTATTTTTTCCCTTGGAATGGGACACACTTTCTTTGTGTCTTTGTATGCCTTGTGTTTTGTTGTTGTTGTTGAAAACTGGACATTTGAATCAAATAATGCAGTAATTCTGAAATCAGATTTTCCCCCTTCTCCAGCGTTTGCTATTATTAGGTGTTAACCTAAGATCTTCTCAAGTCTTTTCTGAGCCTGTGCCTTTCCCTGGGCATGTGTGGTCACTTCCTAATTTTCTCTGTACGTGCAGTGTTTTTGAATGTCCTAGTCTTTCATTTCTGGCTCTCAAAAGAAGAGAAAAATTATAAGGGGACAAAGGTTTCCGCCTTATAAATGCCCTGATAGTCACTTCAATGTTGCAGCCGGGGTGGGGGGGGGTGCGTGGAAGAGAGCAACAGAAGTGGCTCCCCTCTTCCTAGTTTGTACCTCTAAGATCAGAAGCAGCAGTCAACAATCACGGCACAGACTGCTGAGACTGTGATGACAGGGTCACTTTCACCCACTCTTTGAGCAAGCTGTGTGCCCCGGGAACATCCGCACAGCTGCATGCCACCTGCATGAGGGTCAGGGGCTGGGTAGCTGCTGCTGTGCTCAGAGCTGAAATCCACCGAAACGAACTGCAGTTTGCTGTGCAAGCCTTCCTCCCAAAGTTGCAAGCTTTTAATAGGCTCCAGGGTTCCAAAACAGTTATACCAGACCGTTGCTGCCAGTTCAAGTGTTGTTTAAGCAGAGGGACAGATTCATGGTACTTTCTACTCCACCATCTTCCCAGTATTCTCTCGGCAGGATTATATATGGTCTACCGGAAAGTTCTGTCCTTTTTGGGAATAAAACAAAATACAAATTTTTCTTACCGTCAATAAACTTTATTAAATAAGATAATTGTCATTATTTATTAATGATTTCTTGCCAGGGTGAGGGTAATTGTATATCCCATTTTTGAAAAATGTTTTTTATCTTTTGATACGAAAAATTGAAGCAGTGCTTGTTTGATATCTTCTTCATTTTTGAATTTTTTGCCCTTCAAAAAATTTTGTAAGAACAAAAACAAGTGATAGTCGGAGGGTGCTAAGTCTGGGAAATATGGTGGATGCGACAGACATGCTTCTGTAGTATTTCTTCCTTGTTGAAATTCGTAAAAATTACAGTGGCGTAAATGAACTTTATCAGTAGCCATGGGTACACTATCGCTTCACACGTAAGACTAACGTGAATCAACTTTGTTTTAGTTAATTTGCTACGTCAGTATGTATACATTAAGTGATAAAAATAGAGAGGCACACATGCTCCAAATAAACATATGCTTACATGTGAAACGTGTTGTGATAGAAACGAACAGAACTTTCCAGTAGATCTTATATTTTAATTGTATTCATTTGAGAAAAGTCGATTGCGTTAGTTGAGATTTGACCGATAACATATTCAAAAACTTGCTTTTAGTTTCCTGCCGACATTTTCTCATAACAGAGGATGTTAAGAACTTTGATCAGGGGCTCAAGAAAAGAATTTCACAATCTGACACAGCAATAGCAGAACTTACACCAGCAATTAAACTCCAAATTTGTTATATGACACATTTCTTTTTCATATGCCCAGTCTCTTGGATTTTCTTGGAATTGTCTCTACCTGCTCCTCACCCCCTCTCATTCACATAAAGACGGTGAGTCCGGGGAGCAGCCATTTTTCACAAAGGGGCTCTGTCTCTCTGGCCACAGCTAACTGTATCGGGGTGGGCACTAGTCCAACATGAGCCAATCAGAGCTCTTCCATGAGAATTTTGGACTTGGAACTCAGTGAGTCTGTCTAATCACTAGATTGTTCGGGTAGCAAGGCTGTCAGATAGATCCACTGGGACCCATGCTAACCACTGTGTGAAGACACTGGGTGACTGAGAAAGGAAGAAGCCAACATTCAGAGAGAAGTGGAGAGGAGAGACAGAGAGAAGGTCCTGAAGGCTGTCAAGTGCCAGACTCCACGGGTTCCTGAGGCCCGCTGCCTTCCTATAGCCTGGCGACTCCACCCACCTTTGGCAACCAAAAGCTCACACATCCCCCATTTTGCTCCAGCTAGCGTAAGCTGGTTCCTTGTCTCTTGTAATCAAAAGAGCCCAGGGTAACCTACTAGACCAACTCCCTCATTTTACAGATGAAGAAACAGGTTCTGAGAATGGCTATGGCTTCCCTCAGGCTGCAAGCTCAGTGAGTGGCTAGGCTAGAATTAAATCTCAGCTTTCCAGATTGTGGTTCCCACGTGTTCTTGCACAGCTGCTGCTATAACGGTGCCCTGTGACATTGCTAAAGCCTGTCAGAGGTTTCTCAAAGTCCTCAGTTGGAGAGAAATGCACCTGTACCTCCTCTTACCTACAAAACAAAGGGGAAGGATAAAAATAGAAGACCACCAAGACATAACTGGAGACCGGGGATGTGGGAGGCTGGCACAGGAAAGGGAGACCAGGAAGAACAAAGTCAGCCTCGTCAGAGGTGAAAACGGACAGGATACCACACTGCTGGTGGCTGAGCTCTCACACAAGGACGACAGGATCAAAGGACTTCTCTTCACCTCTTTGCAAAACTCTCATGCAGAATTCAGATTAAACTGAGCCAATAAATATCCTCCTAACCAAGGCTAAAGGGAGATCAGAGACCCACTCAAGTGTCGGCTGCCTGTGGATTCCCCAAACTTCTTGAGGTCACCCTAACCTTTCATATAAAATAAGATGGTTTGAAGGGGAGCCCAGATGCACTTTCTGCACAGCTGTACAGCTAAGGGTCCTGCCCGACGATCTCTTCCTGTCTCCTCCCCTCACCCGGGATGCAGCCCTCCTTCCTACTTCCTACCGCCAAGCAGCGGGACAAAGCTGTGTGTTTCCGACTTTCCCTGAGGGTTGGGAGTAACAGAGAGGGGTGATGGGCCCTGGCACGTCTGCAGGAGTCTTGGTTGCTTCTGGGCCACGTGAGGATGTAGGAGGGCGAAAGAGTCTTCACTGCTGAATCAGTGACTCAGCAGCCTGCCCTGGAATTGTGTAGCAAGATGGCATCTGTAGTCAAGCGAGGACTTGTCTCCAGAATGACAGTGTCAGTCAGATCCCAGTGACCTGTCTCACTACAAGCAGGTTTTACAACTCTGGCAGTCAGTTGTGACCGGCTTTCAGAAAGAAGTGGCTGGGGGACAAGTGGTTTGGTGAGCCCCAAGACATGGCATGTCTTTACCCAACACAGGCAGAATCTCTTGGCCACCATCCAGGAAGCTGTGGGGACCCAAAAGAAGCCATAACTGCTGATATCTTATCGCTCATTCTCTGCTGGGATCCTCAGGGCCTCCTACAGTCAAACAGTACTAGAAACTTCTTCTTTTTAAAAAAAAAAAAAATAAGAGTTTATTTGAGCCAAACTGATGATGTGCTAGGAAGCAAGATCTCAACTGTTCCTGGCAACTTCTAACTAGTCCCCAACCTCACCCTCTGCAGAACCTGTCCGGAGGGCTGCATCTCAAACACGTACGTGACGTGTAGTAACCATCCCTGAACTCCAGATGTGTAGGAACCAGCCCTGAACTCCAGATGTGTAGGTACCATCCCTGAACTCCAGATGTGTAGTAACCATCCCTGAACTCCAGATGTGTAGGAACCATCCCTGAACTCCAGATGTGTAGGAACCATCCCTGAACTCCAGATGTGTAGGTACCATCTCTGAACTCCAGATGTGTAGGAACCACCCCTGAACTCCAGATGTGTAGGAACCATCCCTGAACTCCAGATGTGTCGGAACCACCCCTGGACTCCAGGCCGCGGCCCTCCGCCTCTGGCACACCTACCTCACCTGACGCTTCCCTGGGCCCCCAGGTGGCTGGGTTTCTCCTCCTCTCCTTGTGTTCCCCAAAGCACCCCAAACCCCACCTCCAGCCCACTCTGGAGAGCATTTTAATTCTTCTCTCTAAGACTTTCCCTTCCTCTGGGGTCTTGCCTTCCAGGAACAAACATTTTTCTTCAAGGTGCTTTTCTTAACCTGAAGAGTAATTGTCTGCCTGGTTCTGGACCAACAAATGCAATTCAGAAACCCTAGCAAAAGTGTACAAATAGCGGCCCTGGCCAGTTGGCTCAGTGGTAGAGCGTCGGCCTGGCGTGCAGGAGTCCTGGGTTTGATTCCCGGCCAGGGCACACAGGAGAAGCACCCATCTGCTTCTCCACCCCTCCCCCTCTCCTTCCTCTCTGTCTCTCTCTTCCCCTCCTGCAGCCAAGGCTCCACTGGAGCAAAGTTTGCCCGGGTGCTGAGGATGGCTCTGTGGCCTCTGCCTCAGGTGCTAGAATGGCTCTGATTGCGGCAGAGCGACGCCCCAGATGGGCAGAGCATCGCCCCCTGGTGGGCATGCCGGGTGGATCCCGGTTGGGCGCATGCGGGAGTCTGTCTGACTGCCTCCCCATTTCCAGCTTCGGAAAAATACAAAAAAAAAGTGTACAAATAGCAAAGACTATTTGCCCATCTGCACAGCATTAACCTGATTCATGTGTGTGGTTACTCTATGAGCCAGACCCAAAATTGGGATGTAAATTCTGCTAATGGCACAGAATCTTCAAGGCCAGAATATCCTAGAAAATCCACAGTGTGCTGACCTCAAACCTAGTGTCCATGTACCTGCGATGCACACCTGAAACAGACCCATTCCTTGGCTCTCCTTACCCTGGCAAAGCTCAGGACTCCCAGGGTAGCCTCTCAGAGTCTCAGTTGCAGGAGAAAGCATGGGGGGGTGCCCTAAGAATAAGCCACGAGAAGCATGAGTTTAATTTCAAGGTGCTTAGCAGACCCTCAGAGCTCCTCAGTGACAATTATCTGTGCCTACAAGGTTCCTCGGAGCCCCCAAACACAAGCAGTGCAGCAGACCACACTCTTCTGGGGGGAGGCACTTTCCTTTTTAGTGACTATTTGGTGTCAGCCCCACCAGGCCCTCTGGGCTAGACCCACAGGCTTGTGGAGGACGAAGGCTCCGTGTCTGCTTGGGGGCCCTTGCCAGTGCTGGCCATGAAGGGTAGGGTGCCCCAGGCTGGCTCCGACCTCCTGCAACGATCAGTGTCCAGACAGCGCATGACCGGGTGGAAAAATACATGACTCGCGATGAAGACCCGTCTCTTCCTCTATCCCGATCCAACCCAAATCGGGCCTTGTTGGTCTATTTGTTGTTCTTCTTCACTAGGATTTAAATATTAACTCCTTAATTTAAGAAGAGAGTCCTAAAGCTGAATTTCTGTAACTAGGATTAACTGTTTTCATAAGCTGCCTACAGTTTTGTAGAGTGGGTGGAAGGCAGGCCCATAACATGAGGACCATGGACCCCCAATAGCTTCCTGGACAGAATTCAGAGAGTCCGGGAACAGAAATGGGAAAAGCATTACATCTTTTTTTTTTTAAAGATTATATTCATTGATTTCAGACAGAGAAAGAGAGAGAGAGAAATGGGGAGAGGGAAGGAACAGGAAGCATTAATTAATTCATAGTACTTGCTTCTCATATGCGCCTTGACCGGGCACGCCCAGGGTTTTGAACCGGCAAGCTCAGCATTCCAGGTTGATGCTGTATCCACTGCACCACCACAGGTCAAGCAGTGTTACATCTTGATTTTCACAAGACACTAACTGAAATTTGGCTTTCTTGCATCATGAAGGTGAGCCACAAGCCATGACAATATCGGTAGAGCAGTGGATCTGTCACACAGAAGCCACGGTGTTGTTTATCACATAACAGTCCTTGAGAATATCTTGAAATATCATTCACACTCAGAACTACTTTAAAATTCAGGTAGTTATTAGACTCACTGCTAGATCTCAATAGTTGTATTTTTATACAGAAGGACGTTCATTATTTGATCACAATTTTCCCAAACATCTTAATTATTGCATTTTAAAAGTTTTCTTTATTCTGATGTCTTTTATTTTATACATTTAAAGTGCATTTACATATTATCTCTAAACTCTGGGGAGAGACTGAAGGCACAAGGGTATTTTTGGTCTCACTGGCGGGGTGCAGTGGATAGAGTGATAACTTGGGATGCTGAGGACCCAGGTCCAAAACCCCGAGGTTGCCAGCTTGAGCGTTGGGTCGCTGGCTTGAAGCGCAGGGTCATTGGTTTGATCAAGGGGTCACTGGCTCGGCTGGAGCCCCCTGGTCAAAGCACATATAAGAAGCAATCAATGAACAACTAAAGTGCTATAACTATAAGTGATGCTTCTCATCTCTCTCTCTCTTCCTGTCTGTCCCTCTGTCTGTCTTTCTCACTTTAAAAAAAGAATATTTCTGGAAAAAATTTGCCCTTTCTTTTGTTTTGTTTTTTAGGAAAAGCAAAAGTTGTTTGTTTGGAAGGGTCTTCTGTTTGTGCAAAGAGACCTCTGCATTGTAACAAAGAAGCATTCCTATGGGTTGTGACACGCCTCCCTTTCCATGTGCCTGCCACCTGTCCTGCCTGCTCTGTCATGCGTCCCTCAGTGCACACAGCCTGTGCTGTCACATTCTGCTCTCTTGTCTGTTACATCCTGCCACTTGGTTTACATATGTCTATACATGCATCGTCCATTTCCTTTAAGGCTCTGTCACGTTTTAGTCCAGGGTGTGTCATGGTAGGTCACATGTCCCCCACACATCAGCTGCATGTCCATATATGAATTTCACTACCTGTGAGCTACTTGACCATTGTGTAATATCTCCCTCATAGGTTCAGTATGTGTTTGACATGTAACCATAAAAGTAACCCATGTATTCATTCATTCGTTATGAAATCCCTACATCATGGCAGTCACTAGTTTAGGCTCTGTGGATATGACCGTAAACAAAGAGCCCTCCCTTCACGAAGGCAAGACAATAAATGTAATACTAAGTCAATATTCAACTGAAAATTATTATTATTCAATGTAATAAGAACAACATAGTAAGCACAGAAATAAATGAATAAGCCTAATACGTAAATAAATTATATAGTATGCTAGAAGGTGATGAGTGTTAAAAATAAGACAAAGTAAGGGGGACCAGGACTAGGGAGCAGGTTTGTTTGTAAATCAGGGGTCAGGTGGCCCCTTGAAGAGTCCTTTGAGTGAAGCCTTGAAGGAGGCAATTAAGTGAGCTTTGATGTCAAGCAAATGTGTTCTGGGAACCGGGAAGAACAGGTGCGAAGCCCAGAGGTAGGAGCACGTCTGCTGTGTTGGAGGAACTCCCAGGAAGAACTCCCAGGAGGTCAGTGCGGCTGCAGTGGAGGAAAAGGGTCCGAAAACCACAGGACTGAACCAGTTTCTCCCCGTGTCACTGAATTTAAAGTTTCCTGCTGTCCTCGCCTTTGATGTGGCTTAGCACACATCAGTGTGTGACACAGTCTGGGGCCTGAACCACTGCCCCGGGAACTATTGCTCATTGTGGTCCAGGTCACTTTAAAACATTCTGATAAATTTAATCTTTTAATAAAAACCCCACAAAAACAAAACAAACTTCTCTGCAAAGAGGCCTACAGCAGCTGGGTCAGGAAATGAATATCGTGTCCCCCAAGGGACACAGAGGGATGTAGGGAAAAGGTCCCAGCTCTTCCACTGAAGTGGTCCTCATATTGGTCTCCCTGAAACTGTTTTTACATATGTAAAAGGGGGTAATAACCCCCGGGATGGTGAGGCTAGGACGCAGGAAAAAACCTCCAGCCCACAGCCTGGTGCACAGGCCAGCACAGTGCATGGTCACCCCTCTTTTCCTGGCCCTCTTGCCTTGAAACTCAAGACGAACTGTAAGACTTGTGGTTCAGCGTGGGTACCAGTAAGATCTCTGCATGGTTTCTGTTTTATTTTTAATCTCAAATTCTTTCACTTGGTATACAAAAAAAAAAAAAAAAAAAGCTGGAGCCTAACCCTTCAACAAATAAAACCGTGTGAATTTGAACTGGCACAGTTTGTCTTGTAACCATTTGAAAGGACATGAAAAAACATTTACAAATGCCTATTTGTCACCCTCAGTTGGAAGGAGGCCACCCTCTGGGACTGCTTATCCTCTGCTGCCATCTGCTGGAGAGAAGAAGGGCTGCAGGGACGCGGAGGGACAGAGACCCACAGACCGGTGAATAGCAAGGACTCAGCCCCCTTCCTGCTGACTAGGAGACCCCGCCTACTCCCTAAGAGGCCAGCAGCGCACCTCCCCTGAAGAGACGGTGGCTTGCCTTGCCAGGCTGGTCTCTGGGCCTATTTCAGCCCCCTGAGAGGGCGCCATGTCAAAAGAGGGAGTTCAGACCTTGACAGATCTACTCTCACCTCCCACAAAAGCGGAAACCAAGACCAAAGCAGTTGTGCATTTTTCCCAAAGCTGAATTACGCCATAGGGACAACCCCAGGATTTGAACCCAGAGCCCTGAGCTCTAAATCCAGGGTTGCTTTAGAGCCTGGCTACTGAGAGCGTAGTCTTTGGATCAGCAGCCTCGCCATTACCTGGGAACTTGTTACGAAAGTGCAGGATCTCTGGTCCCACCAGAATCACTAACTCAGGCCCAGCATTTATTTTAAATTTATTTTAATTTTTTTAGTGAGAGAGAGAGCGTGTGCATGGAAAGGAGGGAGATGAGAAGCATCGACTCCTAGTTGCATCACTTCAGTTATCCATTGATTGCTTCTCGTACATGCTTTGATCAGGGGAGCTCTAGCCAAGCCACTGAGTGACCCCTTACTCAAGCCAGCGACCTCTGGGCTCAAGCCAGTGACCATGAAACCATGTCAATGATCCCACACTCAAGTCGGTGACCCCACGCTCAATCCAACAACCTTGTGGTCTCAAACCTGGGACCGCAGTATCTCAGATTGATGCTTTATCCACTACACCACCACTGGTCAGGCAATTGGGCCCAGCATATTAACAACCCCCCCCCCCCAGGTAATTGGTATGTGTGTAAGAGCTTGTGAAGCACTGATTTAAACACATTGCCTTCCAAGATCCAACCTTCCTAAGAGGCCTCATTAAAATGCTTTTATAACAGAGAGAACAAGATAGAGGGTGACGGAGGACAATCTGACTTTGGGTGGTGGGTATGCAACATAATTGAACGACAAGATAACCTGGACTTGTTATCTTTGAATATATGTATCCTGATTTATTGATGTCACCCCATTAAAAAAATAAAATTATAAAAAAAAAAAAATGCTTTTATAGTATCTCCCCAAATGGAAACCACAACATCTCTTTTCCTACTCAGGAAGGTTCTACATGCTCCCTGTAAAGGAATTCAGACAACAAAGGAAAATTTAAAAGCAGAAAGTGATAGACAGTGCAGTGTCTAAATATCTTTCTAGCCATTTTCTGTGTGCACACTTTTTACAAAAATCAGGTTGTATTTTCCATAGTCTCTGGTAGCCTTTGATTTGTACTTAAGACTCTTATGGATGACTCCTTTTGACATAATACCGTATTTCCCCATGTATAAGATGCACCCTTGCCTGACCTGTGGTGGCACAGTGGATAAAGTGTTGACCTGGAGTGCTGAGGTCACCAGTTCAAAACCCTGGACTTGCCCATTCAAGGCACATATGGGAGTTGATGCTTCCTGCTCCTCTCCCCTTCTCTTTCTCTCTCTTCTCTCTAAAATCAATAAATAAAATCTTTAAAAATAAAAAAGATGCACCCTTTTTTAAAATATTAGGGTCTAAAAACTGGGTGCGTCTTATACAGTGGTTGTAGATTTTTTACTTGCATTTTCCACTTTTTTGCGCGGATAAAGAGTTGTATGAATTTTATGATGAATAAAACTTGAATTTAATAACTTTATGTAATTTTTTTTTCAAATTTCAGGCCCCAAAATTAAGGTGTGTCTCATACATAGGAGCATCTTATACATGGAAAAATATGGTAGTTGCTCAGTGAATATTTACTAGATGAAAAAATCAAGCGAAACTATAGTCACGGGTGTATTTGTTCTCCATTGCTGCATGACCAATGATCCCAAAAGTTAGTAGTTTTAAAAAACAAATCTTTATTATTTCATGCTGTTTCTGAAGGTCAGAAGCTGGGACTGACTTAGATGGGTCATTCTAGCTCAGTGTCTCTCACATCACAGTCCACCTGTTGGCCAGGTGTGGTCACTGAAGGCTGAGTCACCTACTTACTCTAAGCCATCAGTGCCTCTCGCCTGATTGCATACATTTGTCCTATCACTTGTCCTCTTAGCCGTTCATCCGTTTCTCAGCCAGGGTGAGCTTGGCAAGAGGCACAGTCAACCCTGTGGCTCCTACTTAAAATCCATCCAGGGCTTCCCAGGTTGCTTAGGATAAAGTATAGAAAATAAGACAACAACAAAGAGGTCTACAAGCGCTGTTGCTCTGGCTACTGCTGATGTCCCCAAACTCCTGGCTTTGTCCCCTCAATGTCTGTGGTCCAGACATGTCATCTTTCTCTCAGCCCCTCCTGTGTTCCAAGTTCTACCCCATCTGGGGTTCTTTATAGATAGAGTTCCTTCTGATGAGCTCTACCCACCCAGACACAGCTGCTACACGTGTTTACGTGAGCGAGCATGTGCACACCTGAGACTATTTAATGAGCTGCTCCTCCAGCCTTCCGCACCCTTCCCCAGTGCCCGGGAAAGGACAGGCTCTCAACAGATGTTTGTTGGGCATACTCTCCTTTACCCTTCATGTTAGTGGCAAGCATTTTCCCTGGATTGTAGCTTGCCCCAACTTTGTCTATTGTTTCTTTTTTTTTTTTTTTTTTTTTTTTTTTTAAGCTGGAAACGGGGAGAGACAGTCAGACAGACTCCCGCATGCGCCCGACCAGGATCCACCCCGCACGCCCACCAGGGGTGACGCTCTGCCCACCAGGGGGCAATGCTCTGCCCCTCCGGGGCGTCACTCTGCCGCCACCAGAGCCACTCTAGCACCTGGGGCAGAGGCCAAGGAGCCATCCCCAGTGCCCGGGCCATCTTTGCTCCAATGGAGCCTTGGCTGCGGGAGAGGAAGAGAGAGACAGAGAGGAAGGAGGGGAGGGGGGTGGAGAAGCAAATGGGCGCTTCTCCTGTGTGCCCTGGCCGGGAATCGAACCCGGGTCCCCTGCATGCCAAGCCGACGCTCTACCGCTGAGCCAACTGGCCAGGGCCTGTCTATTGTTTCTTGAAACATCACACGTATTACATTTTGATGCAGTCAAATCAGTCTGTGTTTTTTTGCGGGGGAGTTCTCTGTTGCTTTAGGCACAGAAAGTTCCAGAGTTTTTCTAAGAAGAAAAGGTGACTTACAAGGGCCCTGGTGTGAGGCATTCGGATTAGAAGGAACAGGAAGCGCATGCCCCTGATGGACACCGGAAGCGTCGTGTAGTTGGGTAAGACCGGGTATGGTGGCAGCGCAGGCGTGATATTCTTGGCCGACCCTTTTCCTCGTGGCGCTCACCACCTTCCTAAGGGGTCGGGAGAACATGAACACCCTAGGACAGGTCAAGGGAGAGCAGGTCAGGAGCCAACTGCCATTTGCCAGACACTGGCTTTTAAGGTAAAAATGGAAGGATGGAGTAGCGATGTGATTAAGTTCAGGCTCTGTGTGAGTGAGCGCTCACACACACACACACACACACACACACACACACACACAGATGCGTCTGAGAGAGGTTTCAGACAGGGAGCAGTGTCGATGAAGAGCCCAAGGTGAAATGTGTCCAGGTGGACTTCACTAAGTCCCCAGAGAGGCTGCAATCACCTGCTCTCTCTTCCCAATCCCACCGACGGATCTGGAGGGTGTTACTAATGGAAATGTGGGGTATTCTTGAGCATTTCAGCCCAGCCCCAGTTTCCGTAGAGGACAGGACCAGCCGGCTCCAGTCTGACCATGCTTGTCCTCACCCCTCTGTGAGAATATGGGCGAAACATGGGTACAACACCACAGCTGTCCCAGGAAGCCACCCACAGGCATCCTTGGTTCGCCGGCTGGCTACCCCATCTTGGCAGTAGAAGCAGCAGCCTCTTGGTGTTCAGAGAAAACACCTGTAAACTGCAGAAGTTCAAGGGCAGAGTATGGCATTTGAGTTAATAGGGTGAGAATGTCAATAAACGTGCAGCTCAGGCCTGCCCAGCCTTCAGCCCAGCAAGATGACTTTGGGAGAGGGGTCTCGCCGTCTGCTAGGGACAAGCCAGGATATAACAGTGTCACTATGACTCCAGGCTGTCGGCAGGCAGGAGCCAGGCCTTGTGCGGAGCGAGCACATTCCTTCACCTTAGGCGGTAGATGTGGCTCGTGGCCCCACAATACAGATAAGAAACCCTGGATCTAAGAGGCTCGGTGATTTGGCCAAGGTCACTCAGCTACACCTGGGAAGATCCAGAATCAGGACCCAGGTTGCCAGGCCTACATTCATCAGGGGAGCCTGTGGTCTCCTGGACCGTGGTGGAGGGAAGGTGCTTGCGGGTGGGGGTGGGCGCACAGGAGGCAGGACTGGGACTCGATGCCTGGTTCCTGGGGGAGGGGGCCTGACATCAGGTTTTCCTTCTTTTTTAAGATTTTATTTATTGATTTCTAGAGAGAGGGAAGGGAATGGGAGAGAAAGAAAGCAGGGGAGGAGAGGGATGCATCAACTCATAGTTTCTTCTCATATGTGCCTTGACCGGGCAAGCCCGGGGCCTCGAGCGGATGCCCTCAGCATTCCAAGATCAAGGCTTCACCCACTGCGCCACCACAGGTCAGGCATCGGGGTGCTGATTCTGAAAAGGAAGAAGTTCTCGGGGAGGCAGAGATGCGGAGAAGCGGCTGCTCAGATCTTTCTCAGACAAGTAGCTCCTCCGCCCCTTGGCGGAGCTAGGAAGGGGCTGCTTTGGCAACAGCAGGTCTGTGTGGACCCCAAATGAATGGCAGGGGCCGGTTAGCCAGGCATGGACAGAGCTCAGAAAACAACAAAGCAGCAGCTGCTATAACACCTTACCTGCAAGAAAGGCTGATGGAGTTTGGGCTGCGTGGCAGCAGGGCGCAGGAGACCGTCCCCCAGGAGGACCCGGCACAAGGTGCCAACCCAGGCTGGGAGAGGGCGGGGCGTGCTGACAAAGAACAGAGAGGGCTGCCTCCCCTGGCTTCAGCACTCCTGTCGCCTGCCTGGAAGAGAGGCCCGGGAGTGCAGGAATGCGGACTAGAGATAAGTGAGGAAAGGAAGGGGGTGCAGCAACCCCAGTGGGGAACTGGGAGCAGCTGCGAGCCCTCTGTTTATCAGCTGCTGACCTGTACGACTCCAGGAAGCACTTGTGCAGCTGTGTGTCTCTGTGCGTTTATAAACTTCCCCACTTCCAAGTGGGAATCAAGACCTACTTGGCAAAGAACATTGTCTCAGAGAAGGAGCCTGGGACAGAAGCATGGAGGTAAATTTGTTTCTCAGAGATGTTGATGTGGCTGATTTCTCCAAGGCTCTGGAATTTTTCTAAGATAAAGAATTGAATTGTTGAAACTGTGACAAGGAGTACTTGTGCAAACCTTGGGTCATTCTTAGCATGTGAATCTGGGGGGGGAGGGTTAGTGTCTGTCATTTCAAGATTGCGTATATAACTGATTTTATGACACAACTGGGGCTCACTTCCATTTTTTCAGTGTTGAATGGTTTTCTTTGTAGAAAATACAGATGTAGTCAGCCACCATGATTTTTAACTAGAAGAGAATAGACATATCACCTTTATTAATACATTTGGGTTTTTTTCCTTTATTTTATTTTATTTTATTTTTTTACAGAGACAGAGAGAGAGTCAGAGAGGGATAGATAGGGACAGACAGACAGGAACGGAGAGAGATGAGAAGCATCAATCATTAGTTTTTCGTTGCAACACCTTTGTTGTTCATTGATTGCTTTCTCATATATGCCTTGACCGTGGGCCTTCAGCAGACTGAGTGACCCCTTGCTCAAGCCAGTGACCTTGGGTCCAAGATGGTGAGCTTTGCTCAAACCAGATGAGCCCGCGCTCAAGCTGGCAACCTCGGGGTCTCGAACCTGCGTCCTCCGCATCACAGTCCGACCCTCTATCCACTGCACCACTGCCTGGTCAGGCATCCTTTAGTTTATTAATAGATTTTTGTTTTTTAAAGCAGTTTTATATTTACATAAACACTGAGTGAAAAATAGGGGAAGTTCCCACACCCACGACCTTCCACACCCACTGTTTCCCAATTACTCATTTATTACAATTGAGCCAATATCGATGCATTATTATTAACTGTTCATAGTTTACATTAGGGTTCACTCTTTGTGTGTACATTCTATAGGTCTGGACAAATGTACAATGACCTGACTCCACCATTATGATATTATACAGAGTAGTTTCACTGCCCTAAAAATCCCCTGTGCTCAACAACCTCCTTATAAATAGGTTGTTTAGAGGAAGATTTTAGATTCATTTCCCCCTCCACTTCTAGCAAGTAGAAGCTATATTGTGCCCCACTCTCACCCCATGTCCACCCTGTCCCATTCCAGGAAGCTGGCTAAAATGATTCTTCAAAGCCCTGGCCCAATACTCGATTGGTTGGAGAGTCATCCCAAAGCAGAGGTTGCTGGTTCAAGCCCCAGTCAGGGCACATACAGGAATAGCTTAATGTTCCTGTCTCTTTGTCTCTCTCTCCCTGCCTCTTTCTTTAAAAAAAACAAAAACAAACAAACAAAAAAACGTTTTCACTGACAACCTCAAAACAGGTGGCTAAGAAATATTTGACACCAAAGTGGCAGTGGTGGGCCCCTTCGGAATGTAAAGGATGTCTGCATGATGCCCTAATACTGTGAGAGAAGACAGCTACCCAAGGCCCCACCCGGGAGCCCTGGACCAATGCCATTCAGCAAATCTGCATGCCTTCATTGTTTCTGGTTGAAAATAACAGAAACCCAACTCCAACTAACGAGCAGCAAAAGGGGTTGAAGCACCTTACCAAGGACAGTACTTAGAGCTGGTCCTGCACCAGGAATACTCTCAATGATGCCTGGCACTTAGTGAGCTCTCTTCAAAGGGCCCCTCAATCTTGCTGAGCGGATGACACCTTTTATCTTTCATTGTCTGGAGTTTTTTGTTTGTTTGTTTTTTTGTTTGTTTGTTTGTTTGTTTTTTGTTTTTTTTACGAAGACAGAGTGTCAGAGAGAGGGTTAGATAGGGACAGACAGACAGGAAGGGGAGAGAGATGAGAAGCATCAATTCTTCATTGTGGCACCTTAGTTGTTCATTGATTATTTTCTCATATGTGCCTTGACTGGGGGGCTACAGCAGAGCGAGTAACCCCTTGCTCAAGCCAGTAACCATGGGGTCATGTCTATGCTCCCACACTCAAGCCAGCGATCCCGTGCTCAAGCCGGCGACCTTGGATTTCAAACCTGGGTCCTTCACATCCCAGTTTGCCTCCATCCGCTGCGCCACCACCTGGTCAGGCGGGAGTTTTGTCTCAGCCTGAGGTGGGGGAGTTGCAAGGCTCTTCAGCTGAGGTTGCCTCTGGCAATACAAATACAAGCGCAGGTTCTCACCAGCCCCTCCTGCCCCCCCCTTTTAAATTCAAAGGTGTTCCTTTTTTTTAATCTTTTTATTGAATTTTTGAGAAGGAGGGAGAAATAGAGAGAGAGAGAAAGACATCGGCATCGATTTGTTGTTCCACTTATTTATGCATTCATTGATTGATCCTTGTATGTGCCCTGACCAGGGATGGAACCCACAGCCTTGGCTTATTGGGATGATGCTCTAACCAACTGAGTTACCTACCTGGCCAGGGGCCCCTCCAGCCTTTTACACTTTCTCTAGCAAAGAGATCCCTTGCCAATTCCTTGTCTTGCAAGGAGGCACTTGTTGGGCTGGCTCCAGTGTGCTACGTCCAAGGGCACTGGTGGGCCTCCACCTTAGGGCCTCCAGCTCTCCCCAGACATATATTTGATGGGCCCTGTTGGACTAAACAAGCAGTAACTAAAGTAGCTTTACTGTGGTCTCCCCCTGCCTCTCAGTCCTACCCAGCTAGCTCCTCCCACCCTGGCCAAAAACCCAGGCAGGCAGCCGGAAGCTCTGGTCACCCTTCCTCCAGTCCCTCCAAGTCACAATACAGTGACTAATTTCATTAGTCACTAGAAGATCTAAATCGCAAAATAATGGAAACACTCATCTTCTTTTCAAGGACATTTTTCTCTAAGTGGGACCTGTGCTGGGGGACTGGGTGGGGGGCCTGTGTCTAGAGAGAGGCAGGGCTGTTGGCCTCTGCTGGCTTCGGCGAGGACAGGCTGTCGCCTCAGGGCTTGTCCCACTGGAGTGCTGCCTCCCGGGAGCTCATCCCACGTCCAGTGACCCAAGGACTGATAGAGGTAGGGTTGAAGGACTGGCCATAGGCCCACCAAGACATGCCTCACCTGGCCCCTCAGCCTGTTTTTATGCCCCCCTCCCTCCCTTTATTCTGATTCCTACCCGATCAATTTTCCTACGAAATGTCCTGCAGGCCACACTCAATCTCAGCATCTACTTCCGAAGCCGCCTCCCAAAGCCCCTCTTCCTCTCCCGCTCTGCTGCCAGAAGCCTTGGACCGCCCAGGGGAGCAGCTCGGGGCCACAGATGACCAGAAGGGAGCAGGAAGGCTCTGACTTCTCCAGTGCGGTCATGCTGACCCAGCCTCTGAGCCCTCAGGCCCTGGATGTATTTTGACCCTCTCCACACTCTCACTCACACTTACAGGGAGCCTTTGGGGGGCAGGGGGGGGCTGAGTCCGCTTCCCATCTAGGGGAATCTCCCGTCTCAGTGTCGAGAGCTGGCTCCCCAAGTGTTACCAACACAACCTGCTGATAAGAGAAAGCTGAGCTCACTGCTCCCCAGTCACCAGGTCACCGTATCAGTCACCAGGTCACTACAAGTAGGTCACCAGCTCAAAAAGCTTGGTGATGTCTCAGAGAAGGAAAGTTAAGGTCAGAATGTACTGAGAATTGTGAGTTGGCTTAAAACAGGATTGGGGGGCGGAGGGGAGGGTGTGGATGAAGACTGAAGAAGAACCAGGATAGAACAGCCCGGGACTGGTG
Organism: Saccopteryx bilineata; assembly: GCF_036850765.1. Classification (NCBI taxonomy): domain Eukaryota; kingdom Metazoa; phylum Chordata; class Mammalia; order Chiroptera; family Emballonuridae; genus Saccopteryx; species Saccopteryx bilineata. Next base: position 378,841,569 of record NC_089491.1, read on the forward strand.
GAGGCAGCGAGGGTAGGATGTCGAGCTCTGGCATGCAAAAGTCTTAGGGCACAAATGGTGGCTTCTTCCCACTGAAAAGCTAACAGATCTTCTGGAAGTACCTGTAATGAATAGTCAAACTATTTGCTCGGGGGTGGGGGATGGGGGGCGGGACAGTCCCAAAAGAGTAGAGAAATAAATGTTAATGAAGGTGGTAGACAGCCATGTCTGGTTAATGTAGACAGTGAGCTGTGGTTTCCCTGGTCAAGGTAAGAACATCCAAACTTGCAGAGACTTTTTATAACATTTATTTGAGCCAAACAGTGGATACACTTGGAAACAAGATCTCAACAGACTGGAATAAATGCTTCCGAGAAGAACAGTTTGCAGTTTCTTTTCGGCAGCTGAGATTAAGGAGGAAGATTACATGGTGCGAGAAAGCAGGACTGTGATCAGATTCCAGGCTGGTGAAGATTGTGTGTGCTCTTGCACGCTTTAGAAGGAGTCTGAAAAGGGGGCGTTTCAAAGGTGTGTTAACTTAGATGCACAGGAACAATGTATGGGTCTTGCTTAAGGTAAAGATAAGCCTTTTAGTAAAGACGTAGTCTACCTGGGGCGTGACGAGCCACCCCACCCTGACCTGCTCAGTTAGGAATTTTGATCAGATCACCCTATGACAGGGGTCGGGAACCTATGGCTCGTGAATTAGTTGTGGCTCTTTTGATGGCTGCATTTGGCTCGCAGACCAATCTTTAATTTAAAAAAATGTTAAAAATATAAAACATTCTCATATATTATAATCCATTCCTTTCCTACCACTCATGTTCATGGTTGTGGGTGGCTGGAGCCAATCACAGCTGCCCTCCAGGACAACACCAAACTTTTATTGGATAATGCATAACGTACACAGGTCGTTGTATGGCTCTCACAGAATTACATTTTAAAATATGTGGCGTTCATGGCTCTCTCAGCCAAAAAGGTTCCCAACCCCTGCCCTATGAGCTTACTCTCCATAGAACTCCTTATTTTTGCATCCACACCTTCTCGGTGTCCAGACGAATGTGGGTTCTGATTCGCTCTCTCAACAGGGCAAATGCAGCTCCAGCACAGCGCAGGCCTCTGTCAGGGGTCCCCAAACTTTTTACACAAGGGGCCAGTTCACTGTCCCTCAGACTGTTGGAGGGCCGCCATATACAGTGCTCCTCTCACTGACCACCAATGAAAGAGGTGCCCCTTCCGGAAGTGCGGTGGGGGACTGAATAAATGGCCTCAGGGGGCCGCATGCGGCCCATGGGGCCGTAGTTTGAGGACGCCTGCTGGCTTTACCTCCAGCTTCGCTCCGCCTGCTGTGTGTGCCCCTCCCGGAGGTCCTCCTGGTTGGACTTCAGTGACTCCGTGGTCAGCACTTACACCTGAGCCCTGTGAAGCAGCACGCTGCCTCTCCCCCAGCAAACCCTGGGAGCTGCCACCTCGCCTCACTCAGCCCTGTAGATCCTCCTCCCAGGAGTCAGAGGTTCCCAACTCCTGCCGGGAACACATAACAAGCATTCAAAGCAGTGGGTTGCTGAACTCAAGATAAGGGGCAGGCAGCCCCCCCCCCCATGCCTCCTCCGCAGGGGCGAGGTGAGCAGGGTGACAGAGTGGGAGTCCTGGTGCAGTAATGTTTTCCCTAAAAAGCCTTTCTCTCTCTCTCTCTCTTTTTTTTTTTTTTTGTATTTTTCCGAAGCTGGAAACAGGGATGCAGCCAGACAGACTCCCGCATGCGCCCGACCGGGATCCACCCGGCACGCCCACCAGGGGGGAATGCTCTGCCCATCTGGGGCATCGCTCCCTTGTGGCCAGAGCCATTCTAGCACCTGAGGCAGAGGCCATGGAGCCATCCTCAGCACCTGGGCCATCTTTGCTCCAATGGAGCCTTGGCTGCGGGAGGGGAAGAGAGAGACAGAGAGGAAGGAGAGGGGGAGGGGTGGAGAAGCATGGATGCTTCTCCTGTGTGCCCTGGCCGGGAATCGAACCCAGGACTCCTGCAAGCCAAGCCGATGCTCTACCACTGAGCCAACCGGCCAGGGCCATAAAAAGCCTTTCTCATTCAGCTTCCAACTCCTCTATACACACCCTTAGGGACCGTGTCACCATGTTCATATCTTGGTCAAACACCTAACTTTGAAGTGACGCATCTTTTAATTTTATGCGCCAACCAGAACTTCTCTTTTAGGGTCCTTTTCAATGGCTTTAAACTCATATTGGATATTTTACTTGGGGGGTCCCCTCAGCCCAGTAATGACAACACACGCTCTCAATCCTCCCCCACCCAGACGCCCACACTCTGAGGACAACCAGAAGCAGGGTCTAGACCAATGGTAGTCAACCTGGTCCCTACCGCCCACTAGTGGGCGTTCCAGCTTTCATGGTGGGCAGTAGCAGAGCAACCAAACAAAGTATAAATAAAAAGATAGATTTAACTATAGTAAGTTGTTTTATAAAGATTTATTCTGCCAAACTTAGTGAAAATCCAACACAAAGTACTTGGTAGGTAATTATTATTATATGCTTTAACTTGCTGTAACTCTGCTTTATAAATTTTATAAAGTAAAGTCACTTACCTACTTTATAAATCACCATTACTGTGGAACCAGTGGGCGACTAGAAAATTTTACTACTAACAGAGATACAAAAGTGGGCAGTAGGTATAAAAAGGTTGACTACCCCTGGTCTAGAAGATATATTTATAACGCCTACTATTCTTAAGCATTTACTAGGTGCAAGATATCATGCAAAGCGTTCACATGTATCATTTTAAATAGTTCTCATAGCAACCTTCGGAGACAGGTACTGTTATTATTCTCTTTTTACAGGAAAGGAAACAGGAAGCCCAGAGAGGTTAAGTAACTTCCCCAAGCTCACAGAGCCAGTAAGTAGGACGTCAGGAGGAGAAGCAGGTCTGTGGGACCACAATGGACATGCTCCCTGATATCCATTCCTCTCTTCTTCTAGCCCAAGCTCCTATTTTTGTGTGGGGATCCATCCCTCCCCCACTGTCAACCTTCATGGTCTTGGTGGTCTCCATCCCCAGCCCTTGGGGGGGGGCATGTGACCAGCAAAGTGTACTCCCCAGATTTAAATCATTGGTTCACAAGACAGGTATGTCCAAGGCCACAGAATCAGAGTGTGGTCGGGGGGAACTGGGCAAAACCACCCCTTATTTTCAGCAGGACTTGAACTTGCAATGCAGTCTGGTTGCTGCTGGTGGCTGCCTGGACACAGAGCCTGCCTGGGAGTCTGAGAAGAGAGAAGTCTAGCTATGGGAAGGGAGGCCCTGGTCCCACCACTGCCTCTGAGCCCCTGTGTTCAGCTCCACCTACACTGAAGCCACACTCTGCTCTTCACCTAAACCCAACCGAGTGAAGGGTTCACCTGTCAAACGCACAGGAAGGATGCCGCGGCCCTAACAGTGGGCCAGTGCTCTCAATCCCAGTGCCTGCCTCACTGGGCACCCGCCTGGACTGGCCTGAGGCTGAGAGGCAGGCTCCAGGCATATAAAAGGGACTGCTGGGATTTGAAGGGTCCTCTTAAATGACACTCCACGACCCTCCCTCCCCCAGTTCTGAATGACCCGAATGAGAGACTAGCTGGCACAGAAGTTAGGCAGATGGCGCTGCAAGCATCAGCTTTGTTACTGCGGCAGCTGGAGGAGCGCATGTGGAGGTAAGCAACAGGGACAGTTTCCTACCTGCACCCCAGCCTCAGGCTGGCTTAACCCGTCATGGGCAGTGCTGCACCTGGTCCTCCCCAGCCAGCAGCAGAGCTTCAGTGCAGGATCGGAGGATCCGGGCCAACCATGGGCTTCCCCTGGGTGCCGGCCATACCTTCGGGGCAGTGAGGGAAAGGATGGGGAGAGGCCAGGAGTTCCTCACTAACACAGCTCCCTTCACACAGCAACGCAGAAGCACTGAGATCTGAGGAGCTCACCCACTACCTCCCCGGGAACAAATGAAAACTCCAAGGAAAGATGAAGTCTAATGTCCAAAGTGGGGTTATGTCAACCCAGAGTTTCTTAGCCTTGGCACTGCTGACACATCAGACCATATCATTCTCTGTCCTGTGCAGGGGAGGACATTTATGTACAAGACCCCTAGCACCTCGCCACTTCCACCTCCAAAGGTCCTCTAGGGGTGAAATTGCCACCGGTTAATAGCTGCTGTGTTAATGGATCAGAAAGACAAGAAAGAACTGTTAACCTTGATGCTCCAGCTTCAAGAGCTAAGAGAAGGCACCGGAATTGGAAAGCAAACAACCAGAGGCAAAAAGAAAGAGTGAAGAGGTCTCTCCCAGAGACGTTTGTGGTGATGAGGAGTTAGAGGTGATGCAGGAGTCCCCCGCTAGGTGAGCAAAGAGCAACTATAGTGCATACACGCGGAATCAGTCAGGATACTGGATCAACAGGGCGGCTGAGGCGAGCCCGGTGCTGGGACCATGCGCAAGGTGCTGGCAGCTCCTGCGACACTGACAAGGGGCAGTGCGGCCCACGTGTCTGCAGCGGCAGGGCAGGGAATGGCCTCTGGACTTGAGCTGTGGCCTATGGCTGTTGGTAGAGGAATGTAGCCACTGCTTCCCCAGCCCATCAGATCAGACAAACATCTGACCTCACCTTCTTATCTCCTGATGGCATCTTCCAAAGGCCAAGCTCAACGGGAAGCTGCAAGGAAGGGGAACCTGATCGATACTGTCCCCAGAGTAAAGTGGAAAGTGGGTCTGAGGGGCAAGTGTGGTGTGCCCAGAACACACACCACAGAGAACTTGGCAGAGTTAGAAGCAATGGCTTGGATCCACACAGAACCACCTGGACAGATCTCAAAATCATAGTACCGGGTAAGACAAATGAGAATCAGAATGAGCAATACAACCCAGTACCATGTGTGAACATTTAAACTGTATGCAATCTGTAGAATTCAAGATACTAAACAGCAATGCTCTTTTTTACAAAAACAACCACAAACAAAAGATTCCCTTACTAGAATGTCTGTCTACAGCAAAGGGGGATGTAGACAAAGAGAATAAATAATCACAAGCAAGAGAGGGGCCCAGAGATGCTAGTGCTATGAACTATGGCATATGATTAACTCAAATTTCTGCACCTGAAGTTGAAGCCAGAAATAAAAAGAGGAAGGATGGAAGAAAGCTGGACTAGGAAAGCGACAAGTGAGTGAAGGAGTCATTTCTGGGACTTCTCAGTACCTTCTTCTTCTCTTTCTCCTTCTTCTTTAATTTAATTTTTTTTTTTTTTTTATTTACAGGGACAGAGAGTCAGAGAGAGGGACAGATAGGAACAGACAGACAGGAATGGAGAGAGATGAGAAGCATCAATCATCAGTTTTTCGTGGCGACACCTTAGTTGTTCATCGATTGCTCTCTCAAATGTGCCTTGACCGTGGGCCTTCAGCAGACCGAGTAACCCCTTGCTTGAGCCAGCGACCCTGGGTCTAAGCTGGTGAGCTTTGCTCAAGCCAGATGAGCCCACGCTCAAGCTGCCGACCTCGGCTTCTCGAACCTGGGTCCTTCCGCATCCCAGTCCAACACTCCATCCACTGCGCCACCGCCTGGTCAGGCTCTTTCTCCTTCTTCTTTTTCCAAATGTTTATTTTATTGGTTTTGGAGAGAGGAAGGGAGGGAGAGAGAGAGAGAGAGAGAGAGAGAGAGAGAGGGAGGAACATCAATCTGTTCCTGCGTGTGCCTTGACCGGGAATCAAACTGGCATCCTCGGTGTTTCAGGACAGTGCTCTAACCAACCGAGCTATCTGGTCAAGGCTGCTTGGAACCTTCTTTACATTTTTATATAAATAGTAGACACATCAAGAGATTTGCACAAGGTTCTCATTTCCCAAAAAGATTCCAGAATTTTAAGGCCACTAAACTTAACACCTTTGATTTTGGAATGAATTCAAGTCCAAAGACCCACATGAAGTCCCAGCTTTGCATCCAACCAGGCGTGAATCATCCAACAGATGGTGGGTGCACATTTAGCAGCGAGGCCAGTGAGCCCTCCGCTAGAGAGGCTCCCGAGACGAGCCCTGCCAAGCTAAGCCGCCTGCTGCCCTGTTCTGAGAGGGGCTGAGACCAGGGAATGTGAGCGTTCTGCTGTTTCTGGCTGCAGGGACCAGCTGTGACCTCGCAAATTTGAGAAATATGGTGAGGGTTGGGCAGGGGTGAGTAGTAATTGTCAGAATAGGAAAGCAGAGGCTGGGGTCTAGCTTCTGTTCCCCTTCCCAGGGCTGTCCCAGCCCTTCCAAGCATCCTCTTCTTGTCTCTCTGCTTCCCATCTTCAACCTTCCTAGGGAGAGAGGGTTTGACTGGATGGTTTCATTACCATCCAATATGGAGGCCCCCGATTGGGTAGTTTGTGGCTTGGCCATTATAAGCTCATCCAAGGTCAACTGCTTCTCTTGAATCACATGGCTATTTTTTTAATGCATGGCTGGCTGCCACTGGGGCTTTGTGCCCTTCCAGGTTACACATGATAGATAGAGTGGATCTTATTTTATTTTATTATTATTCTTTTTTCTTCTTTTCTAAGTAAGAGGAGAGGCAGATTTCTGCATGTACCCTGACCGGGATCTACCCAGCAACACTCATCTGGGCTCTACCCATCTGGAGCCATGCTCATAACCAAGCTATTTTTAGCACCTGAGGTGGAGGCTTCACAGAGCCATCCTCAGCGCCCTGGCTGGTGTGTTCAAACCAATAGAGCCATGGTTGCAAGAGGAGAAGAGAGAGAAAAGGGGGAGGGGGAGGGGCGGAGAAGCAGATGGTTGCTTCTTCTGTGTGCCCTGACCAGGAATTGAACCCGGGACATCCACATGCCAAGCCAACACTCTACCACTGAGCCAACCAGCCAAGGCCTATTTTATTTTTATTTTTTTATTTAAAAAATGTTTTATTAATTGATTTTAGAGAAGAAGGGGGAGAGAAGGGGAGAGAGAGAGAATCATTGATTTGTTGTTCCACTTAGCTGTGCATTCCTTGGTTGCTTCTTGTGTGTGCCCTGGCCAGGGATCAAACCTGCAACTTTAACATATTGGATGATGCTCTGACCAATAGAGCTACCTGGCCAGGGCTATAGTGGATCTTAATTTACTAGGTATCATTCGTGCATTAGTCTTGTGACATATGGTAGGACACCACATAAGTGATGTTGCCCACACCACTCCTCTGGAGAAGACCCAGTTAATACAAGCTTCTCCAGGGGTCAGCCCCACCAAGAGAGCAACACACCTCTGGCCCAATCTCAGAGGGCAAGGCTCCTTGTACATCTTCCTCCTGGGCCCCATTCAAGGGCAGAGCTTAGTGCCTAGATCCTTCTATTCTAGCCTCCTCTAGACTAGAGCCAGACTGTTCCATCTAATGTTTCATATTAGCAAATGCTCAGGTTTTATTGATTCTTACCCAAATACTCTCTTCTAAGCCCCCAAGGAAAGGAGAAAAGTAGAATAAGACAAAGGTGATGGAACCAATGGTGGTGATAATTTTGCCTAACAATGTCCAGGATAACCTGGCAACCAGGGACCTTCCCACTAGTCTCCCGGGTGGGAACAGTGTAGAAACAAAAGGCAGACACTCCCCAGAGGGGCATGGGGCTCGAGGAGGCTTTCAATCCTGCCAACTGTGTCACCTTCCTTGAGGGCAAAGGATAGAACGTCCAGAACCCTGTTACATCACAAGAATGAAAATGTCCCCTTTGAATGTGGCCTTGGCTATGGTTTTCAAACGGGTGAGATTGAGAATATTACGGAAGGAGCCTTCTGTTCCTATTGTGACTGTCAGAGGTCACTGCCTCGATGCCCGCCGTCCTTGGGTGCAGTCTCTGTCGTTGCCCCACACCAGTCTGGCATTCTCTGGCATTAGCGAGCAGTATGGATGTTACTGAATGTTTCATGGGGAAAACTGAGCAGGTTTTTACATCGCTTGCTCCATAGCAAACTCTTCAGATTCTTCTCCTGCCATGTCTTCTTCCTAGTCCCTCAGGAGTCTCCTCGGACCCTGCCCAGGCAGCCCCTGGCCTTGCTCAGCCCCACCCCGTTCTGATTCCTTTGTCCTGACTCTCCCCTGGGCCCCCTCCGTGGCTTCCTTCCCTTTGTGGAATGGTTTAGCTTCACTCTCTGGGCTTCTGACCACAATCCCGCACACTCCCCTTTCCGCCACACGGCTCAGGAAACCCTACTTACCAAGACCAGCCCTTAGACCCAGCTTTTAGGCCTTCAGAGGGAAGGTCTTTTCCACGTGGCCACCTTTTGGAACAATCACAGGATGTGCTGCTAAGTGAGGCCCAGCCTGAGTCACATGCCCACCCCCCTGGCAAGAGTGCCACGAACACTGTGATTGACAGCGCCCCAACGGGACATTTGTTCCAAAAGAAAGGGGCGCTATTACCAGGAGAAGACTGAGGGGCTCACAAAACAAAAGGTACCCCAGCTCTTGAGGATCCCCTAGGAAGTGGGAAGAAGATACAGAGGATGGGAAGAAGAACTCCCCTTCTCACTCTGTAACAAAACAAACATTTTCGGTTATTTTAATCCTGCATTGTCCTCTATAGTGATTTCTGACACTTTGTGATCAAAAGGATCTTGACTGTAATAGAAGCGTGGCGGGGAAATGGGGAGCAGGAAGTCACTTTTGGATTTATTTTCAGTATCCATGTGTTTTGCTAAAAAAAGGAAAGTTTGGAAGACTTTTAATCTATTTTAAGGTTTATTTATTTTTCAAGTTAATCTTAATTTGACATGCATTCAAAAATATGCCTTCAATGATTTATCGTATTTTCTTTCTCCCACATAAAATCTTTTGAATTCCTTATTAGTAAATGTGACTTGTTTAAAGAGTTACTTTTATGATTTTTGAGGAGGTGAGTGGGGCATGCCAGCCTGACACCAGACACATCAGCCACCTGAGGAATTTAGGTCCTGGGCAAACTTGTCCTGACCTAGTTCCCACAAGGAGACTTCTCGCTTCATCGGACGACCTTGCTTCTGCGGTTTCATTTTAGCTTCAAGTGCTTGTCTGAACAAGCCTGTTCTTTCATGGATGGTTGAAAACACTTTATGAAGAGGTACACTTCACAGGAGTTAATAACAGAAAGCGCTGTGTCAAAACCCGAGACAGGAATATAATTAAAATCACATTGTGTTCCTGTGGGTCACAGAAGCAGACACTTAGCAAGTCTTATCTTCATCAGTACATTTAGAACGCCCAGTCATAGAAAATGATCTTTAAATGATAGCTCCGAAAATAAATAGGAAAGGCTCTCGTGCCATTTATTATTAATGTGATGTATGTTGAGTCTCTTGGTGAAATGTTGAAAATCTGCCAATAAATTAGTTCAAGAAATGATGCAAAATTAAATATTAACAAAGTGCTCAAACAAGCACCAATTATACTGCAGTATAAACTTGTAAATATTTCCATAAGTAATTCTCATCTCACTCCATATCCAGGTAGGACTGCAGTCCAAAAAAAAAAAAAAAAAAAAAGTCATCTTTATTTATACAGAAACATTTTTTTACTAATAAGTTTTCCAATTCACAAGTTTAATCTTGGCTTCTGGTTTTTAAAAAGACAATAAACCAGCCCTGGCTCAGCAGTAAAGCTTCAGCCCAGCGTGTGGAAATCCTGGGTTCGATTCCTAGTCAGGGCACACAGGAGAAGTGACCATCTGTTTCTCTAACCCTCCCCCTCTCCATTCTCTCTCTTCCTCTCCCACAGCTATGGCATGGTTGGAACAAGTTGACCCCAGGTTCTGAGGAGGGTTTCATGGTTTCATCTCAGGTACTAAAATAGCTTGGTTGCTGAGCAACAGAGCAATGACCCCAGATGGGCAGACCCCACAGGGGGCTTGACGGATGGATCCTGGTCAGGGTGCATGCAAGAGTTTGTCTCTGCCTCCCCACTTCTCACTTAAGAAAAAATTTTTAAAAAGACAATAAACCATTAATGTTTGCACTTAGATTCACAGATCATAGATCGTCTTTACATTGCAAGTGATAGAAAGCCCAAATCACCTGGCTTGAATGAAAAGGAGAATTTGCTGCTTAAATAAAAAGTACAAAGAAAATGTGGCTTCAGGAAAAGTTTCATCCAGCAGCTCAGAGAAAGCCACTGAGAAACTAGTATCTCTTTATCTTTCTTCTCTGCGGTCATCCTCTTCCTCAGGGTAGTAGATACTGAAACCATGACCTCTCTGACCCTTTTAGAGCCAGAGCTCTCATTCTTTCAAATGGAGAGGGATTGGTTGTTGATGGCTCACAGCTGAATTCTCCAAGCAGTTTCCTGTTTGTAAATACTCAGGCCTTATTATCCCCATACAATACTGTCCTCTGCCTTGCCCAAGGTTATATGGCCTCCCAATGACTCCTCAGTTCAGGGGTACAAAGGCTGAGTCCTCTTGCCTAAATCTGAGACAAATCTAAAAGGCCATTTCAGCTCCAGAACTCCCTGTTGGACTGGCTGAGGCCTCTGGTCTAACTGCTTTGCAATGCACCTTCTCCCTCTGCTCAGTCCTGCTTCACTTACCCTCCTACTGTTTTCCAAGACCACTGTCATTCTGAGACTACTCCCCAAGAAATTCTGCCATGTCCACCACCACCACAGATCTGTTTTCAGGGACCAATCGTGACAGTTGGGGGTCAAGTGCATTTAGGAAGCAGCCTCGGAAAGGAGGTGTTTGGAGCTGACCAGCCCTGGGCATAGTGAGTGATGCAAGTGGTAAAACGTTCAGCAGGGATGTACTGGGATGGGAGGCTGGAGGAAGGGGAGGCACTGGTGGGGGAAGTTCCCACGCGTTACATTAGCGAGGTTCTGGGAAGCAGGAGCATAAGGACGGTGGAATCACAGGGTGGAGACTATTAATGCTTTTAAAAGGACAATGAACGTTTGAAGGTGCCTGATCATCCATTTAAGGCACAATGTGAGAGTCTCCTGGGCAGCCCGTAATGAGAGAGCCTCATCTGCTGCAGCTGGAGGGCAGACACAGCGGGGGATAGGGTCTGGGACTTAACTGTAGGAGGAATGGAGTGGCCGCAGCAGACAAGATGGCTGCAAGGGTGACCCTCCTCGCCCACCCCTCCAGGACTCACTGCCTTCCTCAAGAATGCCTGGGCCAAGGAGCCCACACTAGTCATGTCCTTCACCATGGCTGGGAAGGGGGGGGGTCTTGCTATAATTCTGCCCCCACGCAGCGCCTACAACAAGTAGACCATCATGATCAACCAGGCCACACCCTACGACTACCCAGTGCCTCTCGGAGATTTCGGGAACCTGCCCGATGTGCCCAGCTACCCCCAAGACCACCAAGGCCAAAACTTGCAGAAATAATGAGGACCTCGGTTGGCAGAGAGGAGCCCGTCTCTGTGACCCCCAGTAAAAATGTGGGAACCTCCCTGGCCAGGTAGCTCAGTTCATTGGAGTATCATCCCAATGCACCATAGTTACGGGCTCTTTCCCCAGTCAGGGCACATACAAGAATCAACCAATGAACATATAAATAAGTAGAACAAAAAAATCAATGTTTCTCTCTCCCTCCCTCTCTCTCTCTAAAATCAGTAATTTTTTAAAAGGTTTTTTAATGTGAAAATTGACCCCCCAGGAATAAAAACAAAGTAACGGCATTCCAGAAAAGGTTGAATTCTCAACCAAAACAAGTGAGGTCTGCCAAGGTCATGCCCCGATGGAGAGGATCAGAACTCAGGGACTTGGGACGGGAGCCTCTGGGTCAGTGCGCTCAGAAATCTTGAGTCTCCAGGCTCCACGGAACCTCGCGCACCTGCAGAAGTGTCCCTCCTCCCTGTGAAGGGCTAAATCTCCCTCATCTTAGAAGATGATGCAGGGACCTCTGCTTCGCAAGAGAGTCTGCACCCCTCTTCCGGCCCCCAGACAACGCCACCACAGGTCAGGCTAAGAAAGAACTAGAGTGAAGTCATGACTTAACCCAGCCCAGGAAGTGGTGGGTCTGCTGCTGAGGGAAGAGGAAGGCTGTACTGTCCCCTGATAGAGCTATAAGAACTGGCCCATCTGTAGTGGCAGGGGCCAGGAGAATAGGTCTGGGACTGGATCCTGAGGATGAGGGCCAAGGGGGCAGAACAGAAAGTTTGATTGGAATTTATGGAGTCCGATAATAAGTGTAGTCTTAGCTCATGATCAGCTTTACAGTGGGTCCTCTAGATCCACAGACCCACCTGGTAGTCATTTTTCTGGTCTTGCATAATTGGAATAGGCATAACTGATAATTGACATAACCCTGGCATTGGTTCCTTGGCCTGGGGGGTAAGGGCTGTCACAGTGACATAGAAGAAACAGAAACCTCTGAAACTGCCTCCCGCCCCAGCCAACCAGAACCGTGTCTCATCTTTGGGGAATGGCAGAGATCAGCGCCACCCTTAAAGACCCGGATAAAGGAAAGTCTCCCCCTGCTACAGACACCTTGGGGTGGAGGGTAGGAGACTGACAGCCGGCTGATGGAGGATGAAAGGACCAAACTGAGTTCCTGGATGAGCTGGCTTGATCAATGGGTGACCACAAATGGCCCACCGCTGAACCGTACAGCTCCACTGGGGGTTGGGGGCCGAAGGAACAGGGAGGGAAACCCGCCCCGCGGGCCGAGCTTCCGGTGGCTCAGCCGCTCCTTTGCTTTGTGTCCAGAGAGAAGTGACCTGAAGCAAGAATATACACGGACTCAGGGGCAGTGGCACAGGGCGTGGCTGATTGCTCAGGGGCCTAGAAGAAAAAACATTTGAAAATGAGGAAGTCGGTGGAAAAGGCCCACGGAGGGACCCACGGGAGTGGGCACATGTGTGAAACTTTCGTCTCACGTCTTAGTGGGATCTATGAGAACCACCAGGCGAAAAAGGCAGACACCCACTACAGTGACAGATTTATCTGGGGAACAAGTAAGTAGGCAAGAAAATTTTCCCCTGATTCTTACTTCTGAGACAGAATTGAGAGGTCACTGTGTCCAGGTTCTCACTCTCAAACAGGATGCTCGTGGCCTCTCAGGGTCACTCGTCTCCCTTCAGGACATCTGTGGTCCTTTGGCAGAGTTCCCTTCTGTGACAGATCAGGGTTTTCTCTTCCCAGCCCCCAGGGAAGTGCCCCCGCCCCTCCCCATCTCTAGGCTCCGGGCCGAGCTAGAATATAGAAGATCGTGTTATGGTAAGAGAAGGGACAGATGCTTTTTTAGCAGAAAAACCCAGTTAGGCTCTGCTGCAAGAAACGATCCAGTTTAGTAAGAGAAAGAATTGTTTGATTGGTGAATGTTTTACCTGGAAAACCCTCTCCCTTACATGCAAATCACTTCCCCTTCCCCTTCTGGAGAGAAAAACCAGAAAGAACCATCCATCCAGGAGCCTGGGGTGGAGAAGCAAAGGGACAACATGACCAGGGACTGGCTGGGCTGGAGTGGGGGCGGGGGGTGCAGGGAAGAGGAAGAGAAGAGAAGAAAGCAGAGCGGTACCTTTCCAGTGCTGCTGGGTTGGGGCCGAAGCGAGAAGGAGCCAAGTTTTTCCAACCACTCTGGAGGCTCTGGCTGTAGGGTTGATTGTCTAATGATGAGGCTTTACCTTCCCAACCTTTCAAATTTGAAAGGTTATACTCACCTTTGGCTTAAACCAGCACTAATTCCTTCTGATCCAAACGTCTTTGGGTAGAGCCAGATTGAAAGGAAGGCCAATATGATGCTTGCCTGGGTCAACCCTTGGCATTAACCAGAAAGGTGGTGCAGGTTAACTCAGGTTTCCACATGTGACTCCTTACAGAAGGAGCAAGATGCAAGTTATCCCCACTCCTGCGACAGTGGGCAAGGCCCCTGGGTGCAAACTTTAAAATACTGCTCATCAGCCCCAAACAATTTCTGTATATTTCCACCAACACGAAATCACTAGGTACAGCCAGGGGCACGGCACCGACTCAGAAACCAGCAGCAGCCCTGATACGCTTCCCTGACGACGGCAGCTGCAGTCAGCTAAAATCATAAAACCAAGTCACACAGGGGGAAGACTGCTCACCCACAAGGTGAGATTTATTGTATTGGCTAATATTTAAACAGCTTAATATGCCTCCCAACAAATTGTCTGAATGGTTCAGAAAACAGCATGTAACAAAGATACGCAATAAATGTCTCATGTATGCATGTACGTATATATACAATTATTAACAGAGCATCTGTTTCTCTCCATCTACAATTTACAAATGTTCAGAGGATGTTGGTTGGAAGGAGCACACATCTGATGTCTGCCAGGCTCCTGGCCTCAAGACCCCGTGGGTGCAAATGAGGCCACGTTGTCATTAATGCTCAAACCACAGAAGCTATTGGCTCTGGCCCGCAGGACCTCTGGCACTCAGCCACCCCCCTCCCCGGTCTCTCTGCATAAGGGGCCTCTCCGCACCCAAGGACAAGTGTCCCTGTCTGAGTCTCCTCCCCAGCCAGCCTCTGCCCACGTGCCTCCTCAAGGAGTGGCCGGGCACTGCCGCCACCCAGTCTGGAGGGGACCGGTGGCCGGTGACCGAGGCGCCTCCTGCTGCAGCCCGGCCAGTTGGTCTCACTGTGACACTCGGGCCTCTCAGGCTGTGACAGCTGCTGGACGCTGTGGAGACCTGGAGGTGGAGGGACAGAGGGAGGATGGCCCCTCTGCAGCCCCCCACATACCATGTCCTGTCATCTGCCCTTCAAAGGGGCAAGGGGTGTTCAATGTCCCCCACATACTTCAGCCTCTGACCGACCCTGCACCTGTCTCAGTCAACGATCCAAAGCAGTGTCTCAGGGGCGGGAGACATGGGCCACTGCGTTCTCTCCTGCTCCTTTGTTACTGCCTCCCTCCCCTTCCTGGATCCACCTCTGGGCGTGTGTGTGTGTGTGTGTGTGTGTGTGTGTGTGTGTGTGTTTCCACAAGCATGCGTGCATATGCATATGCACACACAGACACACAGGAATGTAAGTTCCCTGAGGGCAGCGATTTTTTTTGCCCATTGTATCTTTATTTTTATTATTAAACAATTTTTTTCCTTAACCAATACAAATTTATTTTCTCAAATTGTTTCCCCTTAAACAATACAAATTTATTTAGTCCTGGAAGTCCAAGAAAAGCTGTCGGCAGGGTTCAGCGCTGTATCTTTAGTGTCCAGAACAGTGCCTAACACACGATAAATGCTCAAGGAATTTTATAGAACAAGGTAAGGAGTGAATCCAGGAAATTCTCCTGCTTCCTCCTTTAGCACAAAAGCACTTGCTCCGGTGTGTATCATTGCAGATAAAGAGAGCCTACAGGATCCTGGCCCCATCAATTCTTGGGTTTTTTTAAGATTTTATTTATTGATTTTATGGGGCACAGGGGGTAATGAGAGTATTGACT
This sequence comes from Saccopteryx bilineata, assembly GCF_036850765.1. NCBI lineage: Eukaryota > Metazoa > Chordata > Mammalia > Chiroptera > Emballonuridae > Saccopteryx > Saccopteryx bilineata. The sequence goes on from NC_089491.1 coordinate 378,856,937, forward strand.
CATAGTTGCTTTACTTTAGTTGCTCATTTCTTGCTTATTGCTTGTCGAGTGTGCCTTGACCCTGCAAGCCTAGGGTTTCGAACTGGCGACCTCGGTGTTCCAGGTCGATCCTCTATCCATTGCACCCCCACAGGCCAGGCTCCGCTCCGCCAGTGCTAGTGCTCGGTGAGGCTCAGCCCGGAAGCCGCGGGACCTCTGTGAGGACTCTGTGTTCATGGCTGTGTTGTCAGCATGCCCGGGCATCAGCAGCCTGCGTTTACAGAATGGACACAAGTCACAGGGGCTTCAGTTCCCATCCCAAGCAACCTCCCAGTACTCCTGGGGTCCCTCAGAGAACGCTGGCATTTTCCCATCCTGTGCCCCTGCTGCCTCACCCCTGCCATCCACCACTGCCCGCCCCATCACAGCCTGTGCCTAGCCTCCCGCAGGTGGGCCTGCCTCACCCCTGCCGTCCACCACTGCCCGCCCCATCACAGCCTGTGCCTTGCCTCCCGCAGGTGGGCCTGCCTCACCCTGCCGTCCACCACTGCCCGCCCCATCACAGCCTGTGCCTAGCCTCCCGCAGGTGGGCCTGCCTCACCCTGCCGTCCACCACTGCCCGCCCCATCACAGCCTGTGCCTAGCCTCCCGCAGGTGGGCCTGCCTCACCCCAGCACTAACCCAGATCCTTCCAAAGATCACTACGAAACAAGAGACTGGGTTCCAGCTGCTAAAGGTCTTAGTAGAGTTTGAGGGGAGAGAAAGAAGAGAAGATAGAAACACTTCCTACGACCTCCCGATGACCCCGGGACCATCCAGGCCTCTGCCATCGCTTTGTTGACCACTCAGCAGCAGTGGCATAGCGAGGGGGGGAGGGGGTCTATCATGCTTCTGGCGCCACACGCATGGTCTCCAAGACAAACAAAGAAAGCCTAGTAGAAGCGTAGTTAGGGGGAGGGGGTGCCAATAAAGTGTCGTGCCCTCCCTATGCCACTGCCCAGTGAGTGCTGTGGGCAGGGCAACAACTGCCCCCAAGGACATGATGTGAGCTGGGCCCCCACTCCTACCTCATGTCCTCCCACTGCCTCCTGTCCATCACCCTGCAGCCCCGTGGGCCTTCTTTCTGCTCCATGACCGTGCCCAGCTCACTCCTGCAGCAGGACTTTTGCTTGTCCTAGGACACACACACCTCCTTTGCCTGGCTGGCTTCTTCTGGTCTTTACTTCCTCTCCTAATGTTGCTCCCGGAGGCCTTCTGCAGGAGCCGCTGAGCCCTTCACTGTCACCTTAGCCTGTTTTATGGTCCTATCGCATCTATATGAATCACTCTCATTCATTTACTTTTGCTTGTGTATCATCTCTCTTTGGTAGACTGTAAGCCCCATGTGAGCAAGGAGTTTGTTCCACTCACCACCGTATCTCAGTGCTTAGAATGTGCCTGGCACATAGTAGGTGCTCGATTAAAATCCATTGGTGCCCTGGCTGGATGGCTCAGTTGGTTGGAGCATCATCCTGACATGCAAAGATTGTGGGTTCAACTCCTAGTCAGGGCACATACAGGAACAGACGGGTGTTTCTGTCTCTCTATCCTTTCCTCTCTCTCTCAAGTCAATAAAATACATTCTAAAATAAAATAAAATAAAAGCCATTGGTTGTTGAATATCCTCTGTACTTGGAGTCCTGGTCCAACAAGAGAGGGAAGGTTTCCCTTCTCCCAGCTTGAGGCTCACCTCCGAGGCTCTGGTGTCCTGTACCGACCTCTCTTCCCAGCAGCCTGCTGGTGGAACCAGCAACTCTCCTCAGGGGACACCCCCTCCGGGGAACAGTCTACCCTGGTCCCAACCAACACTGACAGAATTTCCCAACATCAGGACCTTTCCTAGTGATGGTCATTTAGGGTTGAAGACCGCTCTGTGAGGGCATTGCTGGTCTGGTCAATGTTAAGCCCTGCCAAATCCAGGACACTTTCTTTTTAGCCAGTCACAGTGAAGACAGGGTCAAGCCTATGGGATGTGGGAGCCTTGTGGGAGCCTCAGCATTCCTGATCTGCGAGTGTGAACAACACACACACACACACACACACACACACATCACAAGACACAGGCCATCGAAGTCCATTCTGAGAAACTCCTGAGTCTGAGGATGGAGGCCAGTTCGATGCAAACATGCACCCGTTAACATTTGGAAGCCAACCACTTACTTCATCTCTGGGCACAGGATGTCAGTGACTCAAGGGTCCTCAGCAGGAAGTACAAGAGGGAACTTGCTGGTCATCTATGAAACTAACGTCTCCTCCCCGTGTTTTGCCCAGAACAAGAACCAGCCTTGGTACAAAGGTGAATTCTAGTGCCCACCACAACTGCTCCCACCTTTTCAAAAGGCAATTTTTCAGGTCCAGCCATCAGGGTTTCTACAGGCCTCCCGACTCCCAGAACACCCCACTGCAGCGCTGCCTCGGGCTTCCTGTCTGTGAAGTGCTTTTCACCTGCGTTTTCTCCTCCGCTGTATAAGCCCGGGAGGCTTGATTCACTGGGAATGGCTTTTGCTGTTTTAGCCTCTCGATAATAATTTTTAAAATGTTAAAAGCTTGGAAGATGACTCTTGAAGTGTTTTCACAATCACAAATCATGGGGGAGGAGGAAACCTTTTAAAATCTCAATAGAGCAAGAGTGGAACACATGCCCAACAAATGCATAAGTGCACACTGGTGGGAGGTGGGTGAGTGCAGGGGGGTGGGGGGGGGCTCACGTGGTTACTGCTGCCTGGAGGGGGGCAGGAGAAGGATGACTGAGGGGGAACTTGAAACTGCATTTAAAGATGCAGTAGAGCTCACCAGACAACAGCTGGTAGGTGGTCTAGGTTAGCCAGGCTGATACCACTTTCATACAGAAGCCTCTGTCTTCAGTGCCTTTAATCATCAGAAAACAGTATCATGGTAATTGGGGCGGGGGTGTCCAAAAAGCCTGGAACGTAGACTGTTAAGAGCAGAAAACAACTGAGTTTTCTCGTGTTCAAGTGTTCAAGTAGACATACGAACTGTGAATAAGTGAGCAAAACTTCAGAATTCCTGGCAAGACAGTGGTGTAGGCATGGCTCTCTGAATCTCTGCCCGGCCGCCCCTCTCCTGTTCCAACAGAACACCCCGGAAATGGCCGTCAGAAAATGACAAAGACTTAGCCTGACCTGCGGTGACGCAGTGGATAAAGCGTGCTGAGGTTGCCGGGTTCGAAACCTTGGGCTTGCCTGGTCAAGGCACATATGGGAGTTGACGCTTCCTGCTCCTCCCCCCCTTCTCTCTCTCTCTCTCTCTCTCTCTCTCTCTCTCTCTCTCTTTCTCTCTCTCAAATGAATAAATAAAATCTTAAAAAAAAATGACAAAGACTTGCATCAGCACTGAGGACTAGGCATCCACACCAAGGAAACGTGAGGACTTTCTGCCAGACTGTGCCCTGTAGGACCCAACAGAGGGCATCATTGAGAAAAGGCTGGCTGCTACCCCGTCGGACTGCGGTCACGCGGTCAGGACAAAGCAGGAGATGCTGGCTACCCAGGTGATCCGGGAGGTCATCAGAAGATGGGGGGGGGACATAACAGCCGGAAGTTCCCCAACCCTGCTGGGTCTTTGGAATGTGTGCTTCTGTTGGCTTCCCCCACTCCCAGAAGCTGCCAGAGGCACACCCTTGAGCATGTGGTGTGGCGATGAGGCTATGCCGACTCGCTATGTGACCACGCGACCCAGTTGAGGCCCCTGTCTTCATGACTTAATCCAGTTATAACCTCTATATAAACTTTTAAGATTTAGCAGGTGAGTGTGAGAAAACTCCTTGTCTTGCAGGAACCCAAGACGTACTTATGAGTTCCATTGCTGATTAAACCTGCCACCTACCAATCCGGGGCTGACCGCCTCTTTTTTCGGAGTCTCTCCGCCTACCGGAGCCAGTTCTATTGTAGATTTCACCCGGGAAGCTCCTGGCCAGGATTGCAGCCCACACCAGCAGTCCCCCTCACTCAGCAGGCAAGGCCTGGAGGCCAGGGCAGCTGAGGGGTGATGGGGTGAGGGTGCACCCCCAGCTTCCCTCCCACCTCTGCACACCTGTAGCTTTCAGACCACCCCAAGTGCACTATGGGTGCTTGACTGCTCACACATGGGCACAGCCGCCAAGAAGCAGCGGATGGCTCCGCGAAGCAGAAAAGCATGCTGGTGCTCGCTTCGGCAGCACATGTACTAAAATTGGACTGATTCAGAGAAAATTAGTATGGTCCCTGCACAAGGATGACACACAAATTCATGAAGCGTTCCATATTTAAAAAAAAAGAAGAAGAAAAGCATGCCACCATCTTGCCAGGAATTCCCCCAAACCTTTTAGTAACTTATTTGCAATGATTATGTCTTCTTGAGAATTTAAAAATAATAAAACTCCATTTTCTTTTTCTTTTCTAAAAATTCATCCAGGGAGGTGGCACTAAGTCTCCCAGCTGTGGCTGTCCAACTCTGCTGTCTCCCACTCCCCCTGGACCACGCGGGGGCTGACATGATCCATCCCATTGTGTTCTCTGTCAGTTTTCCTCCAGCTCTTGGGTCTAACTTAAATGACCCAGAAAGACTTGGGCAGAAACTCTTACCACCTCCCACTGAACATGGCTCCATTTCTTCTGGACTCAAGTTGTAGAATAGGTTAAGTGCAGGGTCACTTGAGAAATAGGTTACTGGAGAGGAAAATGGCAGGTTTATCACTGACAAAAGGGACTAGAGAATGTGGCTTTAGTTTCTTAGACAAATGGGCTCCCTTGGGGTTTACACTTGAACTAGATAGATTTTGCCATCCGCCCCTGATACCCACGCCATGCAGGGCCAAGCTGATGATTGCCAGGCAAAGAGCAGCCCTGAAAACACTTTCTGACGAGGAGCTGAGCCATGTCCATGGATCAGGTAAGACATTCTTCTCAGGGGCAGGCGACAGACAGAGAGGCCTCCAGAGTTTCTGTGCCTTAAGTCAGTGCCACCTCCAATCCCACCCCAACATGGAAAGATTAAACAAGGAAATAAGACCCTGGCCAGTTGGCTCAGTGGTAGAGCATCAGCTTAACGTGTGGATGTCCTGAGTTCAATTCCCAGTCAGGGCACACAGGAGAAGCACCCATCTGCTTCTCCACCCCTCCCCCTCTCACTTCTCTCTCTCTCTCTCTCTCTCTCTCTCTCTTTTCCTCTTCTGCAGCCATTACTTGATTGGAGCAAGCTGGCCCAGGCTCAGAGGATGGCTCCATGGCCTCCATCTCAGGTGCTAAGAAGAGCTCAGTTGCTGAGCAACAGAGCAATGCCCCAGATGGACAGAGCATCGCCCCCTAGTGGGCTTTCTGGGTGGATCACAGTCAGGGTGCAAGGGGGAGTCTGTCTCTCTGCCTCCTCTCCTTTCACTGAATTAAAAATAAAAAAGAAACCAAGGAAATAAAGATTCTACCTCAACAGCCACACTGGGCTGACTTCACTCTCCTCTGGAAGGGTTAGCAAAGAAAGCTCATAGAATCTTGGAAAATGCTGCAATTCAGAAAATACTAAACATCCCTGGAAGCTTCGGAGGAAGCTGCCTTCCCGGGGAGTGAGTGTGTGTGTGTGTGTGTGTGTGCAAATTAACTGCAGCACGTTTTTTAAAAATCTGAATATCTGATTCAAATTCTCAATAAGATTCCAGGGGGCTCTGGAAAAGATCTAGAAACTACAGAAGATCATAATAAGCAGAAATCTGAGAGCAGAAAGTGTAAGCAGGGAGACAGAAACCACAAGAGCTGTGTTAGAAGCCAGGATGTCAGCTGCAAATAGCAGACAGGACACTGGAGGAAATAAAATTAACATGGCCAGGGGTAAAAACGATAAAGAGATGAAAAGGAAAGAGGCAGTCGGTCAGGCACAGGGGATATAACCTGGGAATAATAGGAATTCCAGAGAGAAAAGAATAGATACAGCAAAAGCAATCATCAAAGATGTTTGAGAAGAAAACTTTTCTGGCACACAGGAAGAACTCGGTTGGAAATTGAGGGTATGTTCTGAGTTCCAAGCAAAGTTGATGAAAAAGAGGACCATGTTTAGACTCACTATGATGGGATTCTCAAAAGAAAAAGAGGTAAAAATTTCTGAAACACACACACACACACATACACACACATACACACACACATACACACACATACACACACATGCACACACATACACGCACACACATACACGCGCACACGCACACGCACACACACGCGCGCGCACACACACGCACATGCACACACACATACACACACTCACGCACACACACACACACACACACCTGCTACAGGGAGCTGAAGGGAGAGATTTTCCTTGTTGCTTTATAACCTTTGTTGTGTTGCATTTAAAAAATACACATGAATTTATTTCCTTTATAACTTTAAAAACAAGCTTAAATTGGAGGGAGAGGTGATAAATAAGGATTTTATAGCCATAAAAGAACAAAGAACCTAAAATTAAAATTACTGTATACTCCTCACAACATCCAGAGGTGTAAATGTTCGTTTATTTTACCTTAACTCACCGTTAAAGAAACATTTTACTTTGTAAATATATATTTAAAACAAGATAAGGGGTAAAAGAAGAAAAATTAAATCTCCTTCTTAGCTCTTTGGACATTTATGATGCAATGATTATCTTTATCACATTTGATGCACTTTAATGTTTTCTATTCTTGTCTATATTGTTCTATGTTTTATAAAAATGCTCTCACAGTCTGTTAAGTTGAATGGGTTGTGACCTGCAATTTGAACCGCACGGATCTCCAAGAAGAACCTAAAGGAAAAGCCATGTTGTCATCTTGGATGAAGGCGACAGAAAGATCCTCTCAGGTGTGGGGGTTGTTTTAAAAATAATCCCTCTCGAGTACTCTTCTTGAATAAATCACTTTAAAATGCCTGCTAGGATATAGGGAAAAGTAGATGCAAAAACCCCCTCAAGAATGAGAAAAAAATCCAACTTGAAGCACCTGCTTAGTGGTTTAGGAAAAGAAGAACTTTCATGTATTCTCAAAAGAATGTGAATTACTACATTTTTTTCTTCTGAAATCTTCTGGCAATATCTTTTAAAAAACTGAATTGTACATATTCATCTTACTTTTAGGAATCTATCATATAAAGATACCCATACCTAAGGGTATATGGACTAAGATTCTTCTTACAGCAATATGTATAGTGTTTATATTTCATATCTGTATCTTCATTTTGTTTTCGCCTGCATTGTTACATAATTTCTTGTTTGTCAAACAATGTCTCCATTTATCTCTTTGAGCTTCCTTATTTTCAAGTGTTGGCAGAATTAGTCCAAAATTAATTTCATCTGCAAGTTCATATTTCAGTTGTTGAATTGGTTTCCTTTTTTTAAATTTTCATTTTTTTTTTTTTTTGGTATTTTTCCACAGTGAGAAACGGGGGGGGGGGGGAGGCAGGCAGGCAGACTTCTGCATGTGCCCGACCAGGATCCACTCAGCATGCTCTGCCCCTCTGGGGCATTGCTCTGCTGAGGCCAGAACCATTCTAGCACCTGAGGTGGAGGCCATGGAGCCATCCTCAGTGCCCGGGCCAACTTTGCTCCCATGGAGCCTTGGCTGCGGGAGGGGAAGAGAGAGATAGAGAGGAAGGAGAAGGGGAAGGGTAGAGAAGCAGAGGGGCGCTTCTCTGCCCTGGTCAGGAATTGAACCCAGGACTTCCACATGCCAGGCCAACACTCTACCGCTGAGCCAACTGGCCAGGGCCTAGTTGCCTTTTTCAGCATTTGATTTCTTCGTGTGCTTTAGAATTTGGGGTTACAGGCTCATTATGACTGAGAGTTGTTGCTTTTGCTTTGTGCTCTGTTTTTCTCTTTCTCCTTTCCTGTCTGGTGGATTTAATTTTGTGGTGGCATCCACTGTGCCCTAGTCCACATTGGGCTTATGATGACAGCCATGACCCTGTGCTCTTCACTGATCTGGGGGCTTTGCAGACCCAGTCACCACATTGGAAGATGGCTTGACCCAATTCTGGGTTGGAAGACTCTCTTTCCTCTGCTGCCTCCTTAAGTCCACAGTTTTGGCCATAACTCCTGAGAGCTGGACAGTTGCTATTTTTTCCAGCCTTCTTTCTGAAATGAGGGGCCTCCCGCCAGTCCCTGTATTCAGCTAGAGAGTCTGGCTCTCTACTCCATGTGTAACATCTGAGTTCCCACTACCCCACAGGCCCTTCCTTGGCTTTGGCCCTACGCACCAATCTGCTGTCCAGTTAGTTCTCTTTCTTGTCCACTGCGATGTTCATCATGTCTTTTAGCCTGTTTATGTCTTATTAAGTCTTTCAAAACTTATTCTCTCATTGGTATGTATTTGGAGCAATGAGTACTACTTGTCGAAGCATGAACTTCCAACCTTCCTCTCCTTAGTGTTTCAGTCACATTCTGCTTCTCACAGTGGAAGCATCCAAGTGGCAGATCGAGTTGGAGGGGGTGTGGGGCAAAGGAGCTGAGCACTTAGACTGCAACTCTGAGAGTTCAAATATTGGACATTTTGTCTGAGCTTAGTGGGCCTGGCAGGAATGTGTACCAGACCAGTAAAAGCCCATCTGGGCAACTTCTAATTATGGACCACCTTCCTACAGCGACCCCACGTGGCAGTAAGATGATTTGCTGGAGCAGAATATTCCACCCTCGAAGCTCTCCCGCAGTCTTATTGGAAGCCCAGCTGACACCCCCTTTGTGAGCTGCCTGTGCCCACCACAGGCTTTCTAGACAACTCAGAGGACCAAAGAGAAAGCTAATACTGCTTGCATAAGGGCTCTCAGCTGACTAAATAGAAAAATAAACAAGATGTGACCCTTTTGTTTTGGGAACAATTCATATTGTTGACATGTGATATAAACAAAATAAATGAGAAAGGAAAATACGAGTGATATAGCCAAGTGTTTAAATTCTTTTCCAGAAAAACATTCATAAATTTTAATATTGACCCCAAAAAAGAAGCACACAATTCTGAATAGACCAACAACCTAGAAGGGAAAAAATGAGAAGTTAACAAAAACTGAGCTCCTGAAGGACTCCGGGGTTAGACACTTTTGCTGGCAAGACTTTTCTCATGTGTAAAGAACAGCAGTGTCTATCGTTGTGTAAGTTATTTCAAAACACAGAATAACAAAAGAATGCTCCTCAATTTTTCTTCTAAACTGGTATGACTCTAATTCTCAACTCTACCTGACCAGTAGTGGTGCAATAGATAGAGGACACTGAGGTCGCAGGTTTGAAACCCCAAGGTTGCCAGCTTGAGCACAGGTTCATCCGGCTTGAGCATGGGATCACAGACATTATCCTATGGTTGCTGGCTTGAGCCCAAGGTCATTGGCTTGAGCAAGGGATCACCGATTCGGCTGGAGCCTCCCCTCGCCTCCCATCAAGGCACGTTTGAGAAGCAATCAATGAACAACTAAAAGTGCTGCAACTATGAGTTGATACTTCTTATCTCTCTCTCTCTCGCAATAATAATAATAATAATAATAATAATAATTTCTGAAATCTAACAACAACAACAAAAAATGAGCAAAGGAAACCATAGACCAGGATTTGCAAGCACAAGTGTCTACAAGAGCCAGAAAAAGGCCGGTTGGCTCAGTGCAGGAGTCCCGGGTTCGATTCCCGGCCAGGGCACACAGGAGAGGTGCCCATCTGCTTCTCCACCCCTCCCCCTCTCCTTCCCCTCTGTCTCTCTCTTCCCCTCCCACAGCCGGGGCTCCATTGAAGCAAAGATGGCCCGGGCACTGAGGATGGCTCTACGGCCTCTGCTTCAGGCGCTAGAATGGCTCTGGTTGTGACAGAGTGACACCCTAGATGGGCAGAGCATCGCCCCCTGGTGGGCATGCCGGGTGGATCCCCGTCGGGCGGATCCCCGTCGGGCGCATGCGGGAGTCTGTCTGACTGCCTCCCCGTTTCCAGCTTCAGGAAAAAAAAAAAAGCCAGGAAATACTATAAAAGGATGAAGCGGATTGGGTATAAAATGGCAGGGGGGAGTAGAAGCTATGGGGACTGGAGACTATGTGCCCCTTAATTAGGAATTCCAAATCAAAAACTTCAATCCCCTGGGCTGGTCAAATGTAGGTTGATCTCTGTTATAAACAAAGATGTAAAAATCCTGAATAAAATTCTAGGAAATCCAATTCAACCTACTACAGTTTTTTGGGTTTTTTAAACAAATCTATACCCTGGCCACTGGCACAGTGGATAGAGATTATCCTGGAGCACCAAGGTTGCTGGCTCTGTCCCAGGGTCACTGGCTCCATCCCACGGTTGCTGGCCTGACCCCAAGGTAGCTGGTTTGAGCCCCACTCAGGGCACATAAGAGAAGCAACCAATGGGTACACAACTATGTGGAACAATGCATTGATCTTTCTCTCTCTCTCCCTTACTTTCTCTCTCTGCCTTCCTCTCCCTCTCTCTCTCTCTCTCTCAAAAAAAAAAAAATTGCTATGACCAATTTACTCTAAGAATTGCAAAAATGTTTACTATATAAAAATTATTTTAAAAATAATCCATCATCTCGCCTGACCTGTGGTGGCACAGTGGATAAAGCGTCAACCTGGAAATGCTGAGGTCGCCGGTTCGAAACCCTGGGCTTGCCTGGTCAAGGCACATATGGGAGTTGATGCTTCCAGCTCCTCCCCCCCTTCTCTCTCTCTCTCTCTTTCTCTCCCTCTCCTCTCTAAAATAAATAAATAATAAAAAAATAATCCATCATCTCAATAAGTCACATTAGAAAAACCCATATGATCATTTCAATAGATGTTGGATTTTACTTCCTGAACAGCAGAGGCCCAGGGATCCAGACTTAGCTTGGGTGTGGTCCTGGCAAAGGGTGTCCCAAAGGTAGCATCTAGGGATAGAGGCAGCACCAGGCCCAGCAGACAGCTCAGTGAAGTGTCACTCCAAGGGACTGGATAGAGAAGCAGAAATCAGATGAAGGTGAGAAGACAGAGTCTGGGAGATGCTCAGAGGCACAGGCAGGGACCTTTACTGCGGGGGACCTCCATGTCCTCTGGTCCTGAGACCCGTTTAAACTCTAGCTGCTGAAAATGCTTTTAAAAACATTCAGCATCCGCGGCTCATAAAATAACTCTTAAAACTAAGACTCTAACCACCATGCCTTCACATGAAATAGGACATATTATACAAGCAGCCCATTAAAAAAAAAACATAATAATAACAATAATAATAATAATAAAATAAAGCAATGTTTTTCTGTTCTGACTTTCTGAGGAGCCACTTTATATTTTCAAGACTTTCTACAATAAAGGTGGGGGAGCACAGTGAAAATTACAGGGGAACCTGAAGAGAAGAGGGGACAGTAGGGAGCAGTAAACCTGGTATTTTATACAGTCAAATCTAAATCAATCTATTCATATTATACCTCAATGAGAAATTTGTTTTTAAAAAGCAGTTAAATCTGAATGGCTACTGATAGAGGGGCTGGGAATCAGTGCTCAATACAGCCCCCAGCATCTCCACTTCATAGCAGATACAAAAACAAATTGCAGATGGATTACAGACTCAAATGAAAATTGTGGGAGAAAATATATGAGCCCATATACTTCATCCAAGGTCGGGAGATCTACTAAACTAGAACAGAAAATGAGAAGTCATAAAACAAGAAGAACATATTTGATTCCCCCCAAAAGTTAAAATATTTAGAAAAGTTGTATGTCGAAGTGCAGTGATAAACTGAGGAAAATTTTAAAAGAACGAAGAACTCTTAAAGTTGATAAGAAAAAAAAAAAAGAATGAAACAGCAATGGATAAATCCATGAAGATGGTGAAAATGCAATTCTGGCAAGAGCAAATCCAGTCAAGAAACCAATTAGCAGACACTCCCCAGCAGAGAGCTGCAAATTAAAAAAGCAAGGAGGTCACTTCCCACCTATCAGATGAGCAGAAATTAAAAACAGTGATAACACCTGCTGGTGAAAGGGAAGCAGAAAAACAATGCTCTCATCCATAGCTGGTGGAAGTGTGAGTTGTCACAGCATTCTGGAAAAGCAACTCAGCAATAGCTATTAAAATTAAAAATTCCCCTTTCCCCAGTAATCCCATTCCTGAGAAACTATGATAGAAATAAAGGCAACAGTGCTCTGGCCGGGTAGCTCGGTGGGTTAGAGCGTTGTCCTGAAACACGAAGGTGTGGATTCAATCTCCAGTCAGGGTACATACAGGGACAGATGTTTCCTTCTCCCTCTCTCTCTTTCCCTCTCTCTCTTTCTCTCTAAAATCAATAAATAAAATTTAAAAATAATAAAGGCAACAGTGCATAGGGATCTGGGTAGAACCATGTTTATCATAGCCTTGTCATAGTGGCAATCTTGAACGCCAAATGAAAGCCTATTCAAGAAGGGAGTGGAATCTTATGCAGCCACTAAAAAGAATAAGTTAGACCTGCACCATACTACTATACAACTTGGGGGACTTTCTGCCATGTACTCACAGTTAAAGAGGAAAAGCAAGATGGAGAGTAGTGTATGGAAATATGATCCAACTTTTTAAATATAATGACAAACATCCCCTCAAAAAAATTTTTTTAAACTGTGTGTGTGAATTGTTAGAAAGAGTGGTGGAAGGAAGTTAGTAAGGAAGCAAGCAAGCAAGCTAGCTAGGCAGTTAACATGGAGGGGAGGACAGAGAGATACTTAAAAATAAGTCTTTACATTTAAAAAATATGTGTGTAATGTGACACCCATCCATGCAAAATTATGCACACGTATAGAGATGGGAGAAAGGGTAGTCACCAGAATATTGAGGATTATCTCAGGGTGTGTGATTTCAGGTGACTTACTTTTTTCTTATATATTTTCTAGGTTTTAAATGTCACATAATGAGTATATATATTATTTATATAATCAATGGAAGACAAAGCTATTTTCATGGGGGAGGGGAGAGTATTGGCATGTAGAGGTCCCCAGGGGCCTGAAGTAATGAGCACAGAAGATCGAAGATCGATATTTAATTAACATATCAGTTGTAAGTATGTCAACTGATGTTCTCCAAAATCTTGAAGTGTAGGTTCTCTTAATAGCCAAACTGTCATCTGAAACACTGTTTACAATCCTCGCATTTAACTAAGACTGCAGAATGGAATGATTACAAATACCAAAGGGACAGGAGACATTAAAGGAAGTTTTATTTAAGCTTCCCATCAAATAACTGGATCTCCTGTTCTCATCACAGCTTAGAATTCCCTCACCAAGCTAATCTCCTGGCAACTTCCAAACCCCTTCATCACTGCTTTCCAACTTTAAAAACACACATACACCAATTTATTTTTCCAGACTTCTCTGTAATGGTTCTTAAAGTCTTCATTTTAAATCTTCAGTCTTGGTTTTGCTCTTCTTATTACTTCCTTCTCACGCTGCTTGGCTGCTGGGCGTGCACCTTGCTTTTGGTGGGCAATGCTTTCCCTCTCCTCCCCTGCCTTCTCTTCCGGCACCTGCCAGGTTCAGAGGAGGGCTGCAGGTGCGAAGACGGTGTGTATGCAGAGCTTGAACATAACAGGCTCTCAAAGACCGATAGGGGGGTCAGCTGGTTAAATGAGAAATTGGGTTTCACCTGCTCTTTCCTTAACAACATTTGTTGAGCATTGCTGGGTGTGCAGTGCCCAGCGAATAAGATGCAAATCACAACCAGATATGTGATTAGCGCTCGAATGAACGGACATTGCTGGGGAGGATGCCATTGGCAGGGAAGGGGATACATACAGCTGCTAGAATTTGTCAGCGAGAAAAACAGTGTATGCAAAGGTCTAGTTTTTCTCCAAGGATGGTCCCAGACAAGCAACATCAGCATCACCCGGGAACTTGCTGAAAATTCTAATTCTCGTGCCCCACTCCCAACCTACCAAAGCAGAAACTCTGTGGGTGGGACCCAGCGATGTTGTATCAAGTCCTCCACGTGCTTCTGACGCACCCTAGAATTTGAGAACCACGGCTCTACTAGAGGCCTGAGTGAAGATCTTTAGATGAGAGGGCGAGGAGAAAGGAAGAGAGGCTTTGTGAGGGTGTCTGATGCCAGAGACTTTGTCCATAGGCGCTGCCTCCAGGGTCGCGACAAAAGCAGGGAGGGCCTGTGTCACATATACAATCTCTCCAGACTGGGCGTTTCTGGGAGCTATGGCATTCTCTATGCACCCTGAGGGCGAGGACTCAGCCCCTGAAATACCGGGCGGCGGGCAGAAAAGAGGTCGGGCTGTATGCAGAGCTCTCCGCACCGCGGAACCATGGGTTTGCGATCCAAGAGGAGGTGAGCACACATAGTAGCTGGGGAACCCGCGAAGACAGCGAAGGAGCTTTGCGGGACTAAGTTTCTGCTCTGGAGGTCCCGGCGCCCCGGCCCACGCCCACCCCGGCCCAGCAGGCGGCCCCAAGCCCCGCCCCTGGCCTGTGGGGCGCGGCGATTAGAGACCTCGGGCCCCGCCCCCGGTCCCGCCTCGGCCCAGCGCGCGCCGGGCCCGCCTCCCGTGGGGGGTGCCGGCTCGGCCCGCGCCCCAGCGCGCGCCCGCGGCCGGGTTGCAGGGCTGGGCGCGCGCCCCGCGGCCGGGGCAGGAAGATGGTGGCGAGCGCGCGGGTGCAGAAGCTGGTGCGGCGATACAAGCTGGCGATCGCCACGGCGCTCGCCATCCTGCTGCTGCAGGGCCTGGTGGTGTGGAGCTTCAGTGGCCTGGAGGAGGAAGAGCCGGGCGAGGTGCGCTGACGGCCTGGCGGGCAGGCGGGCAGGCCAGGCGCGGGGGCGCGCGGGGTCCTGGCGGGCTGAGGGCGGCCCCGGCCGGGGAAGTGGGGCACGGGCCGCATGCGTGCCGGGCGCGGGCGGCCGCCTGAAGCTGGGCGTCCGACCTCTGGCGCCCCTTACCTCGCGTGGCAGGGGGGCTGCGCGCGGTCGGTGGGTGACCCGGGCGCCCGGGCCGCTGCCCGGGGCGGGAGGAGTGGGTCTCGGTGGGGTGGTCTCCGGCCCCGGGAGCAGTGAAGGTCAGGCGTGGGGAGCGGGGCCGGGAGGCAGGGCTGGGTCCAAGCCCGCTTGGGGGTGGGCTGCCCCAGGCCAAACTTTGTGAAGTTGGGAGGGGGAGGGGGTGTGCGCGCAGAGGTGTTTGGCTGAGGGACCCAGGGCACCCGCGCCCAGAAGCGCCTGCCGGGCCCCGGCCGGTGGTGAAGTGGAGGCCCGGGTGAAACTCAGTTCGGCAACTGAGGGAACAGGGAGTGACCCCGAGGGCAAGACCTAGAGTGTCCCCGAGGCGTGGCTTTCTTAGCCAAGCCATGCCAGGGCTCTGAAGAACCTGCGTAGGTCTTCCGGAGGAGATGCTGGGAGAGGGAGCCGATGAGGACCTCAGGGAGTTAGGGAATTGGGGAGGGGCCCCCCTCTGACTTCAAGGGAATGGGGACGGCAGCAGCTGGTTTAGCAGAGCCCCAGGCCTTGGAGCAGAGGCAGACGCACCCTACTGACTCCCAGGTCTCTGCCCCCGAGGGACTGAGGCTCTGTCTCTCTTGACTGACCATGGTTCGAGCTGGAGGCCCAGTTATGTCCTCCCCAGCATGGTCAGGAAAAGTCCAGTGGCGTCTGGGGCTATCCTGGAAGAACAGGGCGGAGAGGCCAAATCCTGGCCCTTAGCTGTGGCGAGGGCAGAGACTTTCTGTGCCCACCGCATCCCCTGGGTTCTGGTGCCTCAAGGGCGCTGAGGCAGGTGCTCTGCTTGCCATGTCTTCCTCTCGGGCCTCTCTACCTGGCGGGGTGAAGGCCAGGGGAACCCCGATCTCCACCTTCCTTTCGCACATCTGCGCAGTCTGGGAGGCCTGGAGTGCGGGCTGGGAGAAGAGCTGTTCTTGCCTTTTTGGGGAGAACCATGTCGGGATGGTGAGGTGATATGGAACTTAGTCACCTGAGACCATGACTCCTAAAGGAACTGAGGGTGGGGGTGCGGGGCGGAGGCTAGCTCCGTGAAGGTAGTGTGGACCAATGAGTAGGAGGGAGAGAATGTTTTCGGGCTTAGTGTAAGAAGACTCTGAGCAGATGAGACTGTCTAAGGTGGAAGGACTCCAAGGCTGTTAGAGAGCCCTCGGACCCTGGAGTGTGGAGCAGAGGCCTGTGACCTCTGAGGAGCGGGCATGGCAAAACATCTGAGGCCCCTCAGGAACAAATGGCCCTGAGCTGCTGCATGACTCTCTGAGTCTCTGGATAGGCTGAGAGATTGTTCAGGCTTAAAGGTCCCTGCTGCCCTGTGGCAGAGAACTGGGGCAGTGGAGTGGGTGGGATCCCGCCTTCCCACTTCCTCCTGGCAGAAGCCTATAGGGGAATACTGGACTGGAATGGAAAATGATCCTTAATGATTGAAAGACTGTGGAGTCCAAGCAGCCATCAGTGCTTGGACCCCTTCAGTAGCCACCTGAATGGACCTCAGGGTTGCTAGGCAAGCATAACATAGTGCTTAGGAAGGTGGGCACTGAAGTTGGACCGCCCCAGTTAACTGTCCTAGGTCCTATTCCAGCGCTGCTGCTAAGTAGTGGTGTGACCACTGGCAAATCACCTCACCTCTCCATGTCCTTATCAGTACCTCTCCTCAGGATGGGGATAATAATAGCACCTCTCTCGCTGGGTGATTGTGAAGATTAAATGAAAATGATGCCTGAGAAGTATTTGCAGGAGTTCTTAGCATATGCTAAGCCATCAGTAAATAACTCATTGTTATCTCAGCACTGCACATTGGGAGGAGGGATTCATTCATTCATTCATTCAACAAATATTTCTTACGTCCTACTTGGTGCCAGTCACTATGCTGATACAGAAGTAAACAAAATAGACAGGGTCTCAGCCCTCACAGGCAGACAGTCCCCACGGAGAGGCTGTCAGTGAAAAGGAAACGGTGGAGTGACAGGGGCTGGTTTAGATCTGGTGATAGGGGAAGGTTTCTGCAAGAAGTAGCATGTGAGCTGCAGGAGCCAGTCATCCTGGGGGAGTGGGGGGGGGGTAGAGTTTGGGCAGAAGGCCCTGAGTTGAATGGGCTCAGTTGCCTTCGAGGAATGGAAGGAGGGTGTGGTATGTTCCCTGGAAGAAAGTTCAAGAGTTAGTCCAGCCTAGAGACCACAGTGAGGGATGAGGGTTTTATTAAGTGCGATAGGAAAGCCCCAACCGGGGTTACGCAGCGATTGGGATCAGATATGCACTTACCGTGCGCACTCTGCCCATCTATGGGGGGGGGGGGGGCTAGCGTGGAGACCAGGGGTGAGCATTAACATCCAGAGAGGCACTCTATCGTTTTCAAAGCTTTCACAAACACTGCCTCACACTTCTTTTAAACTCAGTCTGAGAAGCCCAGAGGGGGTGGGAGGTGGGGTGAGCAGCTCTGAGAAGCCCAGAGGGGGTGGGAGGTGGGGTGAGCAGCTCTGAGAAGCCCAGAGGGGGTGGGAGGTGGGGTAAGCAGCTCTGAGAAGTCCAGAGGGGGTGGGAGGTGGGGTGAGCAGCTCCGTGTTCTCCGTCTCCCTGGTTGAGGATTCCAGGAGCAGCTGCAGAGTTGCAGAGGACTTCACATGGCTTCTCAGTGGGGAGGAGAGGGGGTCTCAGAGGCCAGAAGGCATCCAGGTTAGAGGGCCAGTCTTCACCCTCAGTAATCAGAAGGGACCCTGACCTCAAGGACTCTGACCTCAGGGACTGCTGGGGGACAGCCCCTCAAGCAGCCCTGCTGATGCCCATATGAACATGCCCGGGCAGGGGCAGGGCTGAAGGCTGGCTATCCACCAAGGTCCCTCTTCTTCCGCCATTCCTCACTGCTGCCTCCTGGTGCCCCGGCTTCCTCTGGGGCTGTCCTTTTCAGGGTCAGCCGGCTCCCTGCTGCAGTGCAGGGCACCAGACTGCCCATCTCCTCCCACATCCTGGATCCCACTGCATCAGCCTGGCCCTGTGCCCTGGACCCTGCTGTCCTGACCAGCTTCCTGACTGCTGATACTGGCTTCCACCCCTGAGAGCCCACAGCTCCTCTGCCATCTCTACCCACCTAAGCTTGAGGATGTCTTTCTCTGTTGTGTGGCCAGGTCATCGCCAAGCTGATGGGCACTCAGCTCAGTGGAGTGAGCTTTCCCGGGGGCTGCCCTGTTCAGGGTGCCCTTTCCAACGTGGGCACAGATTGGGATCTGCTGGCTCCTCCCCACTCTGGCCTCCCTCTTTTGCGTATCTCTTCTCAGAGGGGAATAAACACTCCGAGCTCTCATTGGGTACCTCTCAAGAGATCAGAGGCTGGCTGGGTGCCAGGCACAAAGGGCATGAGTGCTAGAGTTGAGAAATGGGGCTCAGTCCCTGAGATGGGTGTCAGTATGACATGGGGGGTGCCTTGCTCCACCAGGAAAGAGGAGGAAGGTCCTAGGGAGGTGAGGGGCAACACGACAGAGCCCAGGCGTGCCTGAGAGCCGTGGGCCCTCTTTTGATATCATATTTGACTAGGTCCTACTGCCCTTCCAGTAATAATAGTTTTTGAATGCTAGCCTGTGCCAAGAGCTTTACATTTATTCGTTCGTTCGTTCATTCATTCAACAAATATTTATTGAGCATCTACCATTGCCAGACATTCTTCTGGGCTCTCAGAATACGTCAGTGAACAACACAACAAAGAGCTCTGTCCTGTGAAGCTTACATCCTTGGAAGGGGAGGGACGCAGACTAACACAATGTAAATACTTTGTAGAATGAGAGAAGGCAGTAAGTGCTATAGGAAAATAAAGCTGAGGCTGGGGGTGGGGCTGCACTTTTCAATACAATGTTACGGTGGGCCATGCTAAGGAGATACCATCTGAGCAAAGAACCGGAGGAGGCATGAATGAGCAGCGGAGACATCTGGGGGAGCATCCAGGCACAGGACAGGCAGGCGTGGCAGAGATGGAGGCCGTGAGTCGTGGTCTGTTTCCGGATGGAGTCCCCTTCCTGAAGGTGACCCCCACAGGAATCATTTCCTGATGATCGGTTGGGTGTGGATGTGAGGAAAGTAAGAGTCCACAATGGCTCCTAAAAGGTTTCGGCCTGAGCGACTTGAAGGATGGTGTCACCGTCCCCTGAGCCGGTGAAGTAGGAGAGGGTCAGGGAGGAAGATCAGGAGTTGGCTTTGGGAGTGTGGGGTTGACAGAGCTATCAAGCTACCCAGGGAGATGTCAAGAAGGTGGGCTTTTAAAAAACCTGAAGGTTCCAGGCCCGATGGAGCAAGCTGGGAGTGGATGGAGTTCAGAGACTGGAGGAGGTCCCCTGTAGAGCTAGGACGGGGAAAGGCCCAGGGGGCCTTGGGAGATGAGGAAGGTCGGCCAGGAAAGCTGGTGAGTGTCACAGGCAGGGAAGACACGGGGAAGGCATCCGGGAAGCCAGGTGAGGAGGGTACTTCCAGAGAGGCTGGCTTCCCGTAAGTCATGCTACACAGGCAGGCCGGGCCAGAAAGGACTTGGGGCACACGTGCAGTGGACGGGGAATGAAGGGAGAGGACACCCATGGGGTGGGTGGACAGAGGATGGTAAGAGAAACGTTAAAATGGAGGCAGCGAAGGGAGATGGCTCTTTCTAGCTGCCATTATCTCGTGCTGTGTCTCATGTGACACACTTCCCTCCGATATTTACAGATAAGGGAACATGCTCAGGGAATGTAGGTGAGTGTGGGTGAGTGGCCCAGCTAGGCTTGGAGCCCTGTGGACCCAGTCGTCACAGTGCCTTTTGCTTCTTCTCTTCTGTGTCGCATCCATCAAACACCAACCAGATGTCCCTCTGTGCCAGTTGCTCCACTGGGCACTGGGGAGATGGGGTTGACATGACAGTCTCTCCCCTAGAAGTTCCATCAGCTAGACAAACGTCCAACTCGGGCAAAAGAGATGGCTTCACACGAGGGGGTCTTGAAGGGTGGGTGGGATTTGGTCAGGCAGGAAAGGGAGTAGGGTCAGGAGACGGGATAGGGAGAGCTGGGGAAGAGGGGGGCATACGTGACTTTCGAGTGTGACCGGGCCACCTTTGAGAAGAGGCCGCAGATGCCAGGCAGTGCGGTGAGGCAGCCAGGGAGGCCCTCCACTCAGGCTTCCCCTCCTGAGAGCCTGCTGTGAAAGCCTTTAGTGGAGAGCCTCCAGCTGTGGGTGTCTTCACGCTGTTCTGGCCGTCCAGCCCCAGGCCGGCCCTTCCGGGCCAGTGACTGAGTGGGGCCGGGAGTGCCAGAGCTCACCTCTCCAGGCCATCCTTGCACTGGAGTTCCCATCAGGCCGCCGAGGCTCCCTCCAAGCTGTTGTAATCTGAAGCCCTCCCTCCCCTCCCTGCACAGGTGTCAGGCCGGCTTGGCATCCGAAGGCTTTGCCTGCCGCCTCCTGCTCCCGCCGTCACAGGTGTTCTCACTGAACATCTTGCACTCTGACTCCCTCTTGGGCTCTGCTTCCGACAGAATGCAGCTTATCTGGGGTCTCAGGTTTCACCTCTGTTCCCTCCCCCCGGGCTTGACCTTTTCTCTCTGTTGTGGCCCCGGCCGCCGCACAGCCCCAAGAAGTGCTTTAGACCGAAGAATGCTTTCCTCTGTCTTCCCAGTGAAGCTGGGGTGAGAGTGGACAGACACCCTTAAGTCCCCTGCAGGCCTCCGCACCCTTCTCTTGTGACTTACGTGGATATTCATTTTCACATCTGCCGAAAAAGGAAATGGTACCGAGTCCAAAGCACAGAGGAGACACAGTGCCCTGCGATCTGTGTGGGAGCGGGGATGTGGGTGCGATGGCACCGTGGAGGGAGGCCCGCGCCTCAGCCCACTGGTGCGGAGAATACCCAGCAGGAGTGCTGCTTGTGCCCAGCCCTCAGGTGAACAGAACGGTCTAGATAAAGAGCAGCAGAGGCTCCTGGGCCTGCGGCCAGCAGGGAGCTAAAGGAGCAGGCGGAGGGTGACTGTCCCAGGGACCTGTGTCTGCCTGTCTTTTACAGAAAGGAAGGCAGAGGAAGCCACGGCCACTGGACCCCAGCGAGGGCTCCAAGGACACAGACAGTTCAGCGGGACGACGGGGCAGCGCTGGCAGGAGGCATGGGCGCTGGCGGGGCCGTGCTGAGAGCCCAGGTGTGCCTGTGGCCAAAGTGGTGCGGGCAGTTACCAGCCGGCACAGAGCTAGCCGGAGGGTCCCTCCGGCCCCACCGCCAGAGGCCCCTGGCCGCCAGAACCTGAGTGGGGCAGCCGCTGGGGAGGCACTTGTGGGGGCAGCTGGCTTCCCACCACATGGAGACACAGGGAGTGTGGAGGGCGCCCCCCAGCCCACAGACAATGGCTTCGCCCCCAAGTGCGAGATTTTGGGCAAGGATGCGCTGTCCGCACTGGCCCGGGCCAGCTCCAAGCAGTGCCAGCAAGAGATCGCCAACGTGGTGTGCCTGCACCAGGCCGGGAACCTCATGCCCAAGGCTGTGCCCCGGCACTGCCAGCTGGCTGGTAAGAGACAGACATGGGTGGTGACGTGGCGGCCCCAAGAAGTGACCTGGCAGGGGGCCCACCTCCCTTGCCTAGCTGGTGATAAGTACCTTAAGTGGCAGAAGGCAGAGCCAGGACCTGGGAGTGTTGGGCCCCAAGGCCAGGGTTGCCCTTTGGAAGGCAGGCAGGTCCCTCTTCCCATCTGCCCTCCACCCGGTGACCTGGGAAGGGGCCTCACTGGTGCCTACTCTCCACTCAGGGAAGATGAGCCCTGGCATCCAGTGGGAGGAGGCCCGGGCCCCGCAGCCCGCTGACGGCCCCCCAGTCCGAATCGCCTACATGCTGGTGGTTCACGGCCGGGCCATCCGCCAGCTGAAGCGTCTCCTCAAGGCTGTCTACCACAAGCAGCACTTCTTCTACATCCACGTGGACAAGGTACTGCTAGAGACCACAGGGTTCTGAGTGAGCAGAGCAGAGACACGGCAGGTCACAGACAGGGCCTCTGGCCTGCTCAGGTGGCCTGGAGCTAGGGAAACGGAGCGCTGTGCTCTGTCCTGGGGGTGGGGTGGGGAGGTCATAAGGCTGAGGGTCCACCTGTGGCTGCTGAGAACCTCCCACCCCCTCACTGCCCTAGCGCTCCAACTACTTGCACCGGGAGGTGGTGGAGCTGGCCCGGCGGTATGACAACATCCAGGTGACACCCTGGCGCATGGTCACCATCTGGGGCGGGGCCAGCCTGCTGAGGATGTACCTGCGGAGCATGCAGGACCTGCTGGAGGTGCCTGGCTGGGCTTGGGACTTCTTCATCAACCTCAGTGCCACCGACTACCCAACCAGGTGTGGCTGGTGCTCTGAACCCCCCAGGTGGGAGGGGCCCATCTGGGCACTTGGGGTTGGAGGGTCCTGATACACTTCTTCCCCTCCTGCGGGCCTCATTCTGGGATCCACACAGCTCAGACTTGGCCCCTTGGCCCCAGCTGTGTCTTAGGGGAGGGGTTGGTGCATGAGATCCGCTGTGGGGATTGAGAGGGACGAGATGGGGAGGAGGAAGGACCAGGGGTATGTACCCGGGATGGTGGGTCAGAGCAAGCGCTGCAGGAAGGGTGGAGTGGTCTTCCTCGGGGGCCTCAGGTGCCCACCAGCCCAGAGCATCAGCCTGGGTTAGGGCACATGGCCAGCAGACTAAGGGGTGAAGGTAAAACGTGCAGGAGGGAGTCTGCTGTGGGCCAGTGACTGGGAAACCCCTCCCACGCACTGCCCACACGCCATTCCCTCTCCAGGACCAACGAGGAGCTGGTGGCTTTCCTGTCCAAGAACCGGGACAAGAATTTCCTCAAATCACATGGCAGGGACAACTCCAGGTGCGGGGCTGGGGGAAGAGGCCCCAGCCTTGGGGTCTCATTACAGCCCCTTCCCATACAGGGCGTGTGGGGGCCCAGCCCTGGATGGTAAAGCCTCCAAATTCATTGCAGATTGAGGGGCGCTGGTTCCTAGACGGGGGAGGGCCTGGATCCCACCCTGCATGTCCCCCAGCCTCCGCTGCTCTGCTCCCCACAGGTTCATCAAGAAGCAAGGCCTGGACCGGCTCTTCCACGAGTGCGACTCGCACATGTGGCGCCTGGGCGAGCGGCAGATCCCGGCGGGCATCGTGGTGGATGGCGGCTCCGACTGGTTCGTTCTGACGCGCAGCTTTGTGGAGTATGTGGTGTACACGGACGACCCGCTGGTGGCCCAGCTGCGCCAGTTCTATACCTACACGCTGCTCCCAGCTGAGGTGGGTGGCGGGGTCCGCAGCTGGGCCGGGGAGGGGGCATGGCGAGGTGCCCACGGCTCACCGCCCACCCTGCCCTGCCGCCCGCAGTCCTTCTTCCACACGGTGCTGGAGAACAGCCTGGCCTGCGAGAGCCTCGTGGACAACAACCTGCGGGTCACCAACTGGAACCGCAAGCTGGGCTGCAAGTGCCAGTACAAGCACATCGTGGACTGGTGCGGCTGCTCCCCCAACGACTTCAAGCCGCAGGACTTCCTACGGCTGCAGGTGCTTCCCCAAACCCCCGGTCGCTGGCCCTGGCCAAGGTCAGAAAGGATTCAGGGTGGGCCAGTCAGAGAACCTGGGGCCCCCGCCTGGCGCAGCCCTCGGGCTCTGGGGCTATTGTGGCAACGGGTAGAGGCCTAGAGGTCCACCTCTGGGCAGTGCTGGGAGGGGCCCCTCCCCTGTCATGCTCTCTGGGACCTCCAGGACCCTTTACCCTCCCTCCTCTCCTGCCCCAGCAAGTCTCCAGACCTACCTTCTTTGCCCGGAAGTTTGAGTCCACTGTGAACCAGGAGGTACTGGAAATTCTGGACTTCCATCTGTATGGCAGCTACCCGCCTGGCACACCCGCCCTCAAAGCCTACTGGGAGAACATCTATGACGTAGCTGACGGCCCCAGTGGGCTCAGTGATGTCATGCTCACCGCCTACACCGCCTTCGCCCGCCTCAGCCTGCGCCATGCCGCCGCCACCGCGCCCCCGCCCGCTACCCTGCTCTGCAGGTGAGACCTTCTTGTGATGTACTACAAGCCTTCGGGGGTGGTGACTCAGGGGGAAGGCAATCAGAAAGAGACACCCCCTGCCCCCAGGGAGCCTCCAGTCCAAGGCAGAGGAAAGTGCAAGTACGGAAACAATGGCAAGAGCCAGGCACATAGGTGCTGCGGGTGTACGATTTGGGGCAAAGGCAGCTCCCCAGAGCCCCGCCCTGGGACTCAAGACCACGTTGGATATGCTGATGGCATCTCCCTTTCTCCCTGCTGGAACCTTCATAGGTTTGAGCCCAGGGGCTTGCCGTCCAGTGTGCACCTGTATTTCTATGACGACCATTTCCAGGGCTACCTGGTGACGCAGGCGGTGCAGCCCTCAGTCCAAGAGCCGGCAGAGACGCTGGAGATGTGGCTGATGCCCCAGGGGTCACTGAAGCTGTCGGGGCGCAGTGATCAGGCCAGCCGGCTCCAGAGCTTGGAGGTAGGACAGGCCCTCCCCTTGCTTTCTCCTGACCCCCTGCAAGACTCAGGGTAGTGGGAAGAGGGACAGACTAAGGGAGGGACAAGGATCAGGGGAAGCCTCTCAGGGCTGGATTCCTGGGCTCTTCTTTCCTAGAGATGGCAGCTTTGGGGATGCCTTACACTTGCCTCTGTCTCCCCTGCATGCGTACATGGAAGAGCAGCGCCCACTTGGGGTACACACAGAGGACATGCAGTAGTCAGAGAGGGGACTGCAACCCCATCTTCTAAACCACAAGGATTTTCTTTTAATGGCACTCGGATATTCCACTCAGGCCATAGGTCAGGCTTTTGTGTCTCGGTCTCTTTCTCAGAGGCCTTGGCTTTGTGTGGGGATGGTCCCTGGGCAGGACTTCGAGGCTTGTCGCTGCCTTGCTGCCCCCAACCTTGCAGAGCAGGTCAGAATGGAAGCCTAGAACAGATTCTAGTCCAAGCCCTTCGTTTTGCAGATGGGGAAACAGACCCAGAAGGAGACTAACTCGAGGTCACAGAGTGAGTTAGAGGCAGCGTCAGAGTAGAGAGAAGGACTTTATCCCCAGGGTCCTGCCCAGCTGCCTCCCTCCCTACAGGTTGGCACCGAATGGGACCCCAAAGAGCGTATTTTCCGGAACTTTGGGGGGTTGCTGGGGCCACTGGATGAGCCTGTGGCCATGCAACGCTGGGCGCGGGGCCCCAACCTCACAGCCACTGTGGTGTGGATCGACCCCACCTATGTGGTGGCCACGTCTTACGACATTGTGGTGGACACAGAGACTGAGGTCACGCAGTACAAGCCCCCACTGAGCCGGCCCCTGCGGCCAGGTGCCTGGACTGTTCGGGTGCTTCAGTTCTGGGAACCCCTGGGCGAGACCCGCTTCCTCGTGTTGCCCTTGACCTTCAACCGCAAACTACCTCTCAGGAAAGGTAAGGATCTAATTCCCAAATGATGCCCAGATGCCAGGGGGGTGCCCCCAAGAAGCTGACCACTATCCCTGGAGAAGGGGAGGTGGGAGGCTGGGCATGTGCTCGTCCTCCCCTTGGCATCCCAGGGCTACGCTGTGGTGTGGAAGGAGCCAGGTAGACTTGGCTTTGGAACACAGCTGACACTTTAATTGGGCTTTTATCCTTGGCAATCTGTTCCTGAGCCTCAGTCTTATTACGTGCAAAGCAGGAATAATGTGACTATTGAAGACCTCCTGGGTGGAGGTGCATGGCACACAAATGTGCTCAGAATAGCTCGAATCAAAGAGGGGGTTATGGGAAGAAAGCAGGGCTGTGCCCTGCAGACAGCACAGACGGGGAACTGAGTGGCTTCTGGTCCGTGGCAGCAACTTAAACAAAGGTCTCACAGGGAACCAGAGGTACTTCCTCAGTCTTTGAGGCCCCCCTGTTCCTCAGCCTGTCTTCTCTCTGGGTGTCAGCCACATGGGCTCTGGCTTCTTATACATGACACATGGCCTCTCGGGGCAGCAGAGACTGACCAGGGCCTCTTGGTCCCCGAGTTCTACATTCTTGGGACAGCAGTCTGATTGTGTGGCCTGGTGGGCAGGGTCACATGGCCCTCCACCCACTTGGCTGAGGCTAAGGGAGCAGACAGGTGCAGGCTGCAGGATCCCTCCGGGGGCTTGTGTCTCCCCAGTCACTGACGAGTCGCTGGCATACAGAAGGTGCTCAGTAGGTAGGTAGCGGCTTCCTTCCTCTGGCCACATCTGTCACAGAGAAGGTGGGTCAGAGTGGGGTAACCCAGGGGAGGATGGAGTGGTGGGGCCGCCGCAGACCAGCGCAGGCAGGTGCACCCTTGCTTTTCCAGGACTCGCAGTCTGAGGGAGGGGCCGGGGGAGGACGGAGGGCGGCCTCACAGCAGGCCGGGGTCGGGGCTGAGCCGTGGGCATGCTGGGTGTCATAGACAGAGGGTCTTCTAAGCCGAGGGAACAAAGCTGGCAGGTGTCTGGGGATGAGGGAAGCAGAGGAGGGGAGCAGGGTGCAGGGAGGCAGGCAGGAAGGCTGGTGAAGCAAGCAGGGCCTTGCAGCTGGAGGTCCCGACGTGGAGCTTCCGACGGCTCTGGGAGCCACTGGAGATGGCGGAGAAGGGGCGGGGCACCCACCAGACCACTGTGGGAGAGTTACCTCATCTTCTAAAGGGGCCTAAACACACTATGTTACTTAATGCTCAAGTTGGAAATTTGGGGATGACTATTTTAATTTAATAAAACTAACGGTTTTATAGGCACAGAAAGTTCTGTGGATTAGCCCAAGATCACAGGTCTCTCAGCAAGATGTGACTCGGTTGCAGTTGGGGCAGGCACAAGGGTGTCCAGATTTGACTCCTGGGGTCCGGCCTTCATGGGATCGGGCGGGCCGGGCATCCTGACCGTGTGCTCTTGCACCCCCAGATGATGCCAGCTGGCTGCACGCCGGCCCCCCCCACAACGAGTACACGGAGCAGAGTTTCCAGGGCCTGAGTGGGATCCTGAACTTGCCTCAGCCGGAGCCCGCGGAGGAGGCCGCGCGGCGGCACGCGTTGCTCACCGGCCTTGCACTTGAGGCCTGGACAGACGGGGAACTGAGCGGCTTCTGGTCCGTGGCTGGACTGTGTGCCACGGGCCCCTCTGCCTGCCCCTCCCTGGAGCCCTGCGGACTGACCAGCTGGAGCTCTCTGTTCCCCGACCCCAAATCGGAGCTGGGGCCTGTCAGAGCAGACGGGCGACTCAGGTAGCAGGGCCCCAGCCAGCACCTCCGGAACACCCGGGGAACCGCACCTTACAGACGGAGGGACGTCCCCTCGGGAGGGAGGCGAGGACCCGAGGCCCAGGCCACACACCGTGTCAGCCATCAAGAACCTGCACAGACGGCGGGGAAGGTGAACACAGCATTTACTACTGCTGACGGCCCTGCCGGGGGCCAGAGGGCGGCAGGAAGGTGGAGAGAAGGGCTCCAAGCTTCCACGTCCTGCTCTTCCAAACTTTCTCCTCCAGTCTTTTGTTTGTTTGTTTTTTAAAGGAAAATGAGCAGTTGGGGGACGAACTAGAAACAAAAGATGTGCAATAGGGCTCAGAGCAGCCCCAGGAAGTGGGCCATGGCTCCGGGGAGCAGGGGCCTGAGGAGCCCGTCTGCTGTTGCTCTGGGGGTGGGGCCTGCCTCTGTCTCCGGGGCCTCGTCCCCCAGCCTGGGCCTGCCTCTGTCTCCGGGGCCTCGTCCCCCAGCCTGGGCCTGCCTCTGTCTCCGGGGCCTCGTCCCCCAGCCTGGGCCTGCCTCTGTCTCCGGGGCCTCGTCCCCCAGCCTGGGCCTGCGTGCTTGTGGCCGAGGCTCTGTAAGGGCCCCAGGGGGAGGCGAGTTGGAGGAGCACCGCAGAGCTGGGCTCCAGTGGCACAGCCCCTCCTCTTGTAGCCAGGGGACCATTGAAGAGAGGAGGGGCTGGCTCTAGGGCTCTCCAGCATGCCCCGCTCCTCGATGGGAAAGGCAGGGCACGGGGCCTGCTGAGGCCAGCGCAGAGTCTCGGGGTGCCCGGAGCTGCAGGCGGGGCCTGGCAAGCCCTCCTGAGCATCAGGGAAGGAGACTGTCAGGGCTCTCAGAAGATCCCGGAGTGCATTGTGCCTGAAGCTCAGTGTGAAGTCTGAAATATGCAACAGAGGAAATATATCTCTATCTCTCTAAGCCGAGTCTCTGTGTGTTTCCTCCTGTGATGGTGTCGGGGAGCCATCGCTCTTGGGCTGCCTTCTCCTAAAAGTCTTGGCTGGTACTTTGGGATCCATGAGGTGGCAGTCTCATTCCAAAGTGGCAGCAACTTAAAATCTCAGTCTATCCAAGAACCAGAGAGATGCAAGAACG
Source organism: Saccopteryx bilineata (assembly GCF_036850765.1). NCBI lineage: Eukaryota > Metazoa > Chordata > Mammalia > Chiroptera > Emballonuridae > Saccopteryx > Saccopteryx bilineata. Next base: position 378,885,195 of record NC_089491.1, read on the forward strand.
CACCTGATAACAGCTCCATCTTTTTCCAAAGGTTAGAGAGGCTCAGAGCCTTCCCCATTGCCACTCAGTAGGCCAGCGGAGGAGCCAGTTCAGTCCTTGGGGGTCCTCACCCGGCACTTCCTCCCCTACCGCCAGGCCAAGGCGGATGGCTGCTCTGGTGTCCCCAGGGCCCATCCCAGAAGCCCTCACTCTGCTTCCCACCCAGCCCTGAGTGTGGAGCACCCTTGAGAACAGAGGTGACCCCAGCCACGGCCTCCTGGTTACCTTTGGAGCTTGCCCCTTTAGGGGCAGGAGCAGCAGTGGCTTGGGTCCCCGGCCACTGCCCTAAGACCTGGCAGGGCCACGCTGGGAAGGGTCACCCAGCTTCCCTCCTTTTCGCAAGGCCCTTTCCCCCTTCTCTCCTGCCACTGTCAGCAGGGCCTCATATCGGTCCTGCAGCCTCACTTCACTTGGTAATAAGGATCAGCCAGGCACGCCGGCCTGGTCAGCCGGGGCTGGGGAACGCTGGCTGCCACACGGCAAGTTTTCCTAGTTGCCAGGAGAGGGCACCCCTGACCACCAGTAACAGCATTGGGATTCTCTGCTCAGCTGCTGTGCTGACCCCGCGTGCAGGATCTCATTTAATCCCTCAGAATTCTTTGACGCAGACACTTTTATTGTCTTCACTGAACACATCAGGAAAGTGAAATGATGAGTCCAAAGTCACAGCTATTAAGTAGTGGCAGCAGGCCACTGTGTCATTCTGTCACTACATTCTGCTCCTAAGGACAGTGACCTAACAGTAAGAACTCCAAAGAAAATAATGTTTGAGAGTTCAGGGTAAGACAACTTTTTTCTGGCCCCTATTTTAGTGAGCACTGGGAACTTCTACTCTGGTTCTCTGGATTTTTTTTTTAACAACAAATCTTAGGTAAATAAAAGGAAAAATTAATAACTGGGTTCACGCCCTGGCCGGTTGGCTCAGTGGTAGAGCGTCAGCCTGGCATGTGGATGTCCCGGGTTCAATTTTCGGTCAGGGCACACAGGAAAAGCACTCATCTGCTTCTCCACCCCTCCCCCTCTTGCTTCTCTTCCTCTCTCTTCCCCTCCTGCAGCCATAGCTTGATTGGAGTGAGTTGGCCCCAGGTGCTGAGGATGGCTCCATGGCCTCGCCTGAGGCACTAAGAGCTCGGTGGCTGAGCGACAGGGCAACGCCCCAGATGGGTAGAGCATCGCCTACTGGGCTTGCTGGGTGGATCCTGGTTGGGGTGCATGTGGGAGTCTGTCTCTGCCTCCCCTCCTCTCACTGAATTAAAAAATAATAACTTTGTTCAGCATATAAGACTAAGGCAGTAAATATCAGAACATTTAGGCCCTGGCCAGTTGGCCTGGCATGTGGATGTCCTGGGTTTGATTCCTGGCCAGGGCACACAGGAGAAGCAACCATCTGCTTCGCCACCCTCCCCCTCTTGTTTTTCTCTCTCTCTCTTCCCTTCCTGCAGCCATGGCTCAATTGGAGTGAGTTGGCCCCGGGCACTGAGGATAGTTCCATGGCTTTCACCTCAGGTGCTAAGAAGAGCTTGGTTGCTGAGCAATGGAGCAAGCCCCAGATGGGCAGAGCATCACTCCCTAGTGAGCTTGCTGGGTGGATCCTGGTCAGGGCGCATGCAGGAGTCTGTCTCTGCCTCCCCTCCTCTCACTGAAAAAAAAAAAGATTTAAAAAAACGAACATCTAGACTGCTTGCTAAGGACTCACAGACCAGCCAGCAAGTTTAACCTAGGCCAGAGGTCAGGAACCTATGGCTCACAAGCCAGATGTGGCTTTTTTGATGGCTGCATCTGGCTCACAAATTTTTAATAAAAAAATAATGTTAAAAATATAAAACATTCTCATGTATTAAAATCCATTCATTTCCTACTGCTCATGTTCATGGTTGCAGGTGGCTGGAGCCAATCACAGCTGTCCTCTGGGACAACAACAAATTTTTATTGGATAATGCGTAACGTACACGGGTCGTTGTATGGCTCTCACGGAATTACATTTTAAAATATGTGGTGTTCATGGCTCTCTCAGCCAAAAAGGTTCCCGACCCCTGACCTAGGCTGCAGCTATGCTATTGTTAGGCTAGCAAAAGTTTTATTTCTTGAACCCGGATGGGACAAGCACCCTCTGGTTCAGTCCCTGCCACACCAGGTCCCAGTTACTCATTACCTCACCTGCTGGAACGTTTTGTGTTTGCACTTTGAGCCTAGTGGATCAGGACCAGAGATTCTGAGTTAATTGACCTGAGGTGGAAACTCAGCAATGGTCTAGGTTCAAAGCCCCCCCAGGCGATAACTTGCAGGCCAGCAAGAACTACAAGTCCAGCCCCACCACCACTGCTCTGGCCGCATGTCCTGGCCCCAGGAATTGGAATCACTACAGACCAGGGACCAGGCTCCACTGTCTCCTGACAGGTTCAGAGGACAGGCTGGGGGTTGGAGGTCCTCCTCTCCTGTCCTGCCCCCTGTTCGGGTTGCTGAGGCAAGCGTTGAGTGCAGCTTCTCTGCCGACAGTGTTTCCCACCCCCATCCTTCTGCAGGGTTAGCTCAGCCTACTGGCTGGGCTCTTGTAGCTTTGATATCCTGGCTGGGACGCTGGGGTCAAGATCAAGATTTTGGCCAGGCTGGATGTGGGGTGGTGCTGGGGATGGGGGGGCCTGTTGGGGAAGGCTGGGCCCTGGGAGCTGCACAATCCCTTTGGAGGGAGAGGGAGATCTAGGGTGGAGGAGGCTTTTGTATTTTATGGCCCAATTGCCTGGTTTCCAGGGCAACCACAGACACTTCGGTTCCATTAGCAGTGGAAGCCAAGGCCAGAGAACAGCCAACTGGCATCTGGAGCCCAGTTACCTGGGCCAGGGGGCAGTGGAGTGGGGCAGAGTCAGGCTGGGAGGGGATCTGAAGGAGTACACAGATCTGGGCAAGCTGGAGGTTCCCTAGCTGGCTGTTGGGTTTAGCAGAAGCCAAGCCTGTTCCCAGCCAACCCCTTCTCCTGAAGGTTCTATAGGGACCCTCGTGGCTGCCAAGTCTGCAGAGGGGAGTGCCATCTGCGGGACACTAGGTCATGGCATGCTATTGACCAGGACAAGCTGGAGCAGAAGCCAGGAAGCTGGAGAGTGGCTCACAGATCCCCTGGCTCTGAATGAAGTTGTTTCCTGGGTTGGGAGGTGGCCCTGCAAAGGGGGCTAAGGGGTGGGGTAGGGAGGAGAGCCACTCCCATGGTCCTGCTGGCTGTCCTGCGTCCCGCAGGTGGGGCAGATGCACCCCTGACCCCTCTCACAGTGGGCCAGAAGCCCAGCCTCTTCACTTACAGGGTCACCTAGAACCAGCCACTTAGGAAGAATACTGTGTATGGTCTGTGATCACTGAAGTCCCTGCCATATTGGCGCCACTTTCTGATGCCACAGTCTACAACAGTGGAAGAGAGTTTGGCACCCGGAGTCTGAGTTCAGATTTTATTTTTTTTAATATTGCAACAGTTCATTTATGCATTTGTGAACCCTAGTGGCGTCAGCTGAGTTCAGATTCTTGAGTTCTCCCTGCCACCTCAGATCCACTGTTTCTGAGGGTGTCTGCCCCTGCCACAAGGTCCTTCCCTAAGTCCATCCTTCTATAAGCTCCGTTGCACACATCACTCCTTCCCTGAGCTGAGGGAGGAGACAGGGTACAGCTCCTCTGCTCTCCCGCACAAATCCTTTTTTGCAGCAGCCAAAAAGGAGCTGCCTGCACCTCAGTTTCCCTTGCATGTTAAGCTGATACTGGACCCAGCCCAGTCATTCCTGTGCAACTTCTGGGGCAGAATTCCAATGTAGGGAGGTGAGATGGGCCCGTGCAGGCCGGGTCCAGGCTGAGCCCTGCCCCTGCCTCTGGCGGGAGGACGTTTCCTCCCTGGTGCCCATCCTGGCTGTCCTGCTTGCTGCCCCAGTGCTGCCAGGTCCTCTGCTCCTGCCGCTTCTTCCCATCCCAGCCAATGTGTAAGCACCCAACCCAACACCCCTTTGCTCCATGCTCTACCCCAATCCCAACAAAAGGGCACCTGTGCTCTGTTCGGTATGGAGGGACCTTTGGAACCTGCTCTCTGGACTCAGCATCTTCTAACCCAGGGGTCCCCAAACTACGGCCCGTGGGCCGCATGCGGCCCCCTAAGGCCATTTATCCGGCCCCCACCGCACTTCTGGAAGGGGCACCTCTTTCATTCGTGGTCAGTGAGAGGGGCATAGTTCCCATTGAAATACTGGTCAGTTTGTTGATTTAAATTTACTTGTTCTTTATTTTAAATATTGTATTTGTTCCCGTTTTATTTTTTTACTTTAAAATAAGATATGTGCAGTGTGCATAAGGATTTGTTCATAGTTTTTTGTTTTTTTTTTTTGTATTTTTCCGAAGCTGGAAACGGGACAGACAGACAGACTCCCGCATGCGCCCGACCAGGATCCACCGGCACGCCCACCAGGGGGCGATGCTCTGCCCCTCCGGGGCGTCGCTCTGTCGCGACCAGAGCCACTCTAGCGCCTGGGGCAGAGGCCAAGGAGCCATCCCCAGTGCCCGGGCCATCGTTGCTCCAATGGAGCCTCGCTGCGGGAGGGGGAAGAGAGAGACAGAGAGGAAGGAGAGGGGGAGGGGTGGAGAAGCAGATGGGCGCTTCTCCTGTGTGCCCTGGCCGGGAATCGAACCCGGGACCCGTGCACGCCAGGCCGACGCTCTACCACTGAGCCAACCGGCCAGGGCCCATAGTTTTTTTTATAGTCTGGCCCTCCAACGGTCTGAGGGACAGTGAACTGGCCCCCTGTGTAAAAAGTTTGGGGACCCCTGTTCTAACCCATGTTCCCTCCGGGCCAGGGCTGCAATGTGACCTTGGGCTCAACCCAGTGACCATGGAGTCATGTCTAGGATCCAGTGCTCAAGCCGGAGACCTTGGACCCGTCTCTCTCCAAAGGTTATCAGAGTGGGCTGCTAGGATCATGAGCGAATGTGCTAGAGGCCAGAAAGGAGTGGAATCTCTTTATACCCCAGTGCACTGCAGAAATGCTGAGGGTCTGAGCTTTGGACCTTGGACTCAGTGGAGAGAACTGAAGTGATGGCGAGGGAAAGTCTGGGCTCTGCTCTCTGGCCCTGTGCTTCACTCTGAGTCGTCCTTCATGAACCCCCTGGGCTGCCCCCACCCCTATTTCAGCAGCATGGGATGCCCCACTGGGGACCAGGCAGTGGAAAGGTGCCAAGCACCCTGAGGGATGCGGGTGAGGGAAGCTCCTGGGGGTTGCCACCTGGGAGTTGGGTGAGAGGTGTGTGCTGGGGGTCAGAACCCAGCCCGGCGGCCTAGTTTTATGAGGGGAACCTGGGTCTTAGGCTCACCCTGGGGAAGAGGACCCAGGTGGAGGCTGGAGAAGGGTTCTCTTGGTCACAGGGCTAGCTCCGGAGGGCAAGGTATTCTGTGTGGTGCTGCCCAGCAACTACCAGCCACCCCTGTGGCAGCCAGCTTGCCGGCCCAGCTATGAGAATGTTCCAAAGAGGGACCGGGAGCAGCAGACTCACCAGCTGAGTGCCCTTTGGGCTCTGGGCCTGGAGAGGTGACTAGCACGTTTGGCGCACCCAGCCTTGGGTGCACTGAAAAAATCGAGGGTTTTTTCTTATTACTTTTATACACAATGCCCAATTAGAGCTTCTCAGGCAAGGACAAGGACCACTGATAGGGAGCCCCAGGACTAGGCTGGAGGCCCCACTTCACCCCTCTGAGTAGAGGGAAGGACTGCAGACCCAGCCCAGGGAAGCCTTCCCTCTGACGCAGGATGGGCACCCATAGAAAGGTTTCCATAAGCCCACAGCTCTAGGACCCAGGGAGGACCATCACTGGACAGAGACGGAAAGCAGCAGTCCAAAGGGCGCATGTATGTCTAGGGGTTGGGAGGTTAGGGAACAACTAATGACTTTGCTCTCCTAATCCTCCAGTTGCCACCAAGCTGAGGCCCGAATGTCACTGCCTGCACCACCATCCAACCATGGCTCTGCCCCCCCTCCCAGGAAGTGCCCTCTGTCCTGCTCAGGGAAGCATCACTGTAGAGGAGAGAGCAACCTCTCCCATCTTGCCTCTTCCTGCTTCTCCTGGGGACTGGCAGGAACAGCACTGAACCTGTGGAGACACCCCACAAATATTCCCCAGCTGGGTCTTGGTACAGGAGACCTCACAAGAAAGAATTCAAAGTAAACCTCAACAAACTCCCGTTGTCTCTACCCATGGCCTGTGGGAGGTAGGTCATGCCCTGAGCGGAAAAGGCGGCAGATTAAAGGCAGGGAGAGTCCTTGGAAGGGAGCCCCTCTGGGGCTGTAGCCAACACCACCCACCTCCAATGGCCAGGGTGATTGTGGGCACCAGATGAGACATCCTCCCTGGCCTTTCCCCTCAAAGTCAAGCCTCTAAAGGTCCTGAGTGAGATGGACAATGAAAGCCTGCCCCAGCCCACTCTAAACCCAGACTTAATATTCCTGCAGCCAGATTCTTTGCTGCCGTTTACAATTTACGATAAACCAAAAATAAACTGATTTAAAAATAATGTGAACCAAAGAAAGAATGTGAGCTTGGTGTCTCCCCAGAGAGCAGGATGCCCATTTGTCACTCACGCTGCCTTGTCATGAAAGGGCCTCAGTATTCTAGGGCAGATGGGGCCTTTCTGCCCTGGACAGCACAGACGGGCAGGGGCTGCCAACTCAGCTCCCTTTGACTGTGGCTCCAGAAGAGGAACATGACCGGGTGCTCCCTCTGCTGGCCTGCTCCTCCCAAGGGCTGGCCCAGCCTCTGCAGGATCCTGGAAGGCAAGCAGCCACACCCCCTTCAAGCACAAGCTCTGCGCTTCCTTCCCCTGGGGGGGGGATGGTGCTCCAACAATCCCCTCCTCAAAGAGAGCCCCCTTGGCCTTTTCCTGCTTGGGGTTCCCTCCCATGTACCCTAGGGAGCAGAATGACCACAAATCAATAAGCAGCTCCGTCCAGGTCTGTCCCCAGACAGCAGACTCATGGCTCCAGCTAACTTTATTTTTGGCCCCAGGTCAGATCTCCAAAGGTTTCGCAGCCAGGCACTTCACATACTTCTTCCGCAGGAGGCCTTGTTGCCACCCCAACCCTTGACTTCTGGTACCAACAGCTCCTGTCACCTGGGTTCCAGTCTCTGTCCAACGGCCTTGACAGGGAGCTCAGAGCATAGCCACCAGTTTGAAGGTGCCCTCAGGCTTGGCAGGAACCACGTGGACAAAAGTCTTATAGAGCACGGCACCCTTGGGCAGCCTGGTGACCAGATCCACAGCCTCCGAGTCTTTGGGGTGGGGCACGTAGACTTCCTTAGTGTAGCGGACGACGCCCTCCTCCAGGGCATACAGACACTTCCTCTTCCCCAGCCCCACCTGCAACGCAGAGACCTGCTCAGCTCCAGGGAGAGCCAGGTAGGCGTCCATCCCGGGGCTGCAGGACAGACTCCTCAGAAGAGGGCAGGCCCTGGGGCCACAGGGGAAGGTTCAGAAAGCTCCGGCTCAGGCCCCTTTCCCACTCCTTGACACTGCCTTGCCGTCTACTTACTACCTGACTGACTCCATGACAGAGGAGGCACAGACAAGTCAGTGCAGGCGGCTGCTCAGTCCCCAAGGGCTGTTAACCTAGACCCACGTCTGTGCAGCTGGCCAGAGCCACAATGGACAGATCCCCAAACACGCTCGGGGGGACGCCCCTGCCCACTGCCCGGGAGCTCGTGTCACTCAGACTTCAAAAATACTGCAACTGTCATATTAAACACTAGTTTGACATACATTTTCATTTATATAATGATCTATCAAGTTTAGGCTTTAAGGAAAGAATAGACCAAAGCTATTGATATATGGATAATGTATATGCTAGTAAAATAATGACATTAGGTAATACTTACTATATATAGTGCTTACCATATATATGCACTGTTCCCAGCTCTTTTATAGAATATATCATAATAAAGCACTTTTATATCCCTCAACTCATTTAATTCTCACCTTGTTTACTAGGTACTATTTTTAAGTCTTTTTCAGACAAGCAAAGAGGTTAAATAAACCATATGCTATATATAGTTTTTTAACTCTGTATTTTAGCTTTCTTGTTTCAGAACTTGCGATTGGATGTGTGACAATCTTGACCCAGGCAGTCCAGCATTATGTATTATTTCTCTGGTGAAAAGAATGGACTCTGGAACCAGGATGCTTGGTTCAAATCACAGCACTACTACTTACTATGTTTGATCTGAGCAAATTACTTGACTTCACTGAATCTTAGGTTTTTCATCTGCAAAACAGGGATAATATGAACTACTTTATAGGGTCACTTCAAGGATTAAGTGACTTAACAACTAAGCTTGGCCTATGGTGGTGCAGGGGATCAAGCATCGACCTGGAACACTGGGGTTGCTGGTTCAAAAGCTTGGGCTTACCCAGTCAAGGAAGCAATCAATGAACAATTAAAGTGAAGCAACTATGACTTAATACTTCTCCCTCCCCACCTCCTCTCTCTGTAAAATCAATAAATAAAATCTTTTAACTAACTAAATAAAATGAGTTAACAGTCACAAAGAGCTCAGAATGCTTAGACTACTCTAAACATGCTGGCATTTATCACTGCTGTCATTTTTAGCAAGTCACAAGAGTGACCACAGCCACAGAGCCAATGTCTCAAGTTCGAAAAGATAAAGCTACACAAATACAATCAATTTGTATACGGATTAGTATTTTTGAAATAATTACAGGTTACTATCAGTCTTTCCGTTCCTATTAAAATTTCCCAAAAAGGGATGAGGTGTGGGGGCACTGATTACAAAGAAAACTAAACTAATTTTAAAATAATGTAAAGAGTACAATAGGAACATAACATTACCAAAGAATTTCTTATCTCAGAAAGTGATTCCAACTCGCTAAACTAAAATCCTTGCCTAGTATGGACATAATTTCTGATACACATTCAATTCTACTGTATTAAATCCAAGCTACCCTTCAGTCATTTAAGAACAACTTTATGCAATGGAGGAATTCTTAGAAATATAGAAAAATGAATACATTAAAATTAGTTTCCCAAGATTCAAAAAATATCTTAACGAGGCATCTTTTCCTCCAAGAACTGGGGTTTAGAAAGGAAGCCCAGAGTTCCAATCCCAGCTCTGTTATCTGGGCCCCTCCACTCACTAAGTCTCTGGCCCCTAACCTGCAAAATGGAGATGATATCTACCAATTTTCCAAAGATGGGGTAAGGAGTAGACGAGATCATGTGGGCCCAGGAATCAGCACAATGCCTGGCATTTTGTAAGCACCCAATAAATGCCACTGTTTTATTATTATTACTGGGCTTAGGAGCACAGAGAGGTGGTCCCCCAAAATAAATAAGGGTGAGGGGGCACAGAACAACTCACATGGGCACCTGGGTGCCAGCGAAAGTGGCGCTGAGTCCCAAGGATGTTGCCGGCATGAACATAATGACCTAGGAGAGAAGTCCACAAGTGTGCTATGGGGCAGCACAGCAAACTGCTGAGAAAACATGATGGTGTCCACACTGTACCAGCCCAAATGCTGCACACCAACCTCTAAGCCTGTTCCTGGATAAAACCAACTCCCAGATGGTGCAACGCCAGCACTCCCTGCCCCCACCCAACAGCCTCTTCTCTCTAGTTGCATGCCCAGGGCTCACACTATCTGCTCTTCCTCAGCCCCTCACCGTCCCCCACCATCTGGTTTTATCTGACTCTTTCATCTGGACCCAAATGCTCTGGTAAGCTGAGCGGAGAGCCCTGGGCCAAGCACTTGCAAGCTTTCCTCTCTTCAAAGGAATGCCAGGGGCATCAAGTAGGGTACGGCTGGGACCTGGAAGCCAAGGGACACCCTCACCCTCCAGTTTCTTGATGCCAAAGCGTTTGCCTGGTGACTTTCCCCCGAGGTTTTTGGAGCTGCCGCCTGTCTTCTTGGATGCGAATCTGACAGCAAGAACCGCGGCCGGAGGGGGCCTCAGCAGAGCAGTAGCTGCAGAGAGAACAGAAATGTTGTTCAGACAGACTCTCCTTCTCTGCCTCAGCGGGCCATTTACTAGTTTGAGAGCTGGCAGGAGGCAGTGGCAGGGAGGCGAGGAAGAGATGTGAGCAAAGGCCCTGGCTGAGTAGCTCGATTCACTAGACTAGAGCATCATCCGGACACACCAAGGTTGCAGGTTTGAACCCAGTCAGGGCACATACAAGAATCAACCAATGACAGCATGACTGTTTTTCTCTCTCTCTAAAAAAAAAAAAAAAAAAAAAAATTAATTAAACTATTAAAAGCCCTGGCTGGATAGCTAGGTTGGTTAAAGCATTGTCCTGATGCACAGAGGTTGCCAGTTCGATCCCTGGTCAGGGCACATACTGTCTCTCTCTCCTACCCTCTCTCTTTAATATCAATTTATTAAAAGAAAAAAAGGAATGTGAGCAGAAATGCCACTGGATTGTGTTGGTTTTCAGGGGTGGCTAAAGTCCTTGGCCTTCTCCCATGGTGGGAGACCAGTCATTCCTTATATTGTCCAGAGTGTAAGCACTGTATGAGATATGTGTGCGTGGTTGGGGGGGAGCAGGGGGTAAGGGGTGGGGCAGTAAAATATTAACGGGAACCCCCCCCCAAAATACCATATGCACCAAGTCTTGACACATTCAGTCCTGTTGAGGAGAAACAAACACACAGAAACAGAAGCCAGCAAGAGGATACCACAGGGCTGGCTATTTCAGCTTCACTCACCACCATGCCCTCAAGGCTGCTTGCCCTGTGGAGGAGCTAGACCACAGAGCCCAGCAAAGGACACCCAGAGACAGACTCCTGCGTTGGCCTCACCCACCACTTCCTTAGCCATTCACCCATCCACTGCATACCACTACTCGTAAAAAAAAAAAAAAAAAAAAAGGGAAGCTTCTCTAAGGATATCTCCCACAGGATCCTGGCCATTTCAGAAGGCTGGATGGACCCTTTCTTCAGCAAACCCACAGAGCAGACAGGTCCAACTGAGAAGACTGTCCCTCTACCCTGTTAATCTGGCCTTTCTATACTCATTCCAAAGTGCTCAATGGCATTTGTTTTAAAAAGGAAAGGGAACTGGCCCTGGCCGGTTGGCTCAGCGGTGGTGCGTCGGCCTGGCGTGCGGGGGACCCGGTTCGATTCCCGGCCTGGGCACATGGGAGAGGCGCCCATTTGCTTCTCCACGCCCCCCCCCTCCTTCCTCTCTGTCTCTCCCGCAGCCGGGGCTCCATTGGAGTGGGGATGGCCCGGGCGCTGGGGATGGCTCCTTGGCCTCTGCCCCACGCGCTGGGGTGGCTCTGGTCGCGGCGGAGCAACGCGGGGGGGGGGGGGGGGGGGGGCGGAGTGTCGCCCCCTGGTGGGCGTGCCGGGTGGATGCCGGTCGGGCGCATGCGGGAGTCTGTCTGGCTGTCTCTCCCCGTTTCCAGCTTCAGAGAAAAAAATAAATTAAAAAAAAAAAGGAAAGGGAACTAAAATTCACACTAACCAAGATGGAAGCCCCTTGCTATATATGAGCCTAGGGCTGGCGGTCCTTGGCTTCAGGTCTCCAGACACAGCCATGGATAATCAGGGCCATGCCAGGTTTAAGAGAAATCCTGTGGGTCTCTGGAGCTTATAAGCTCAGAATTCCTTAATGAGAACAGACAAACTGGAGCAAAGGACCAGAGATAAGGGCTTGGACAACACATTAAATGCCCAGTGCCATAGTCTACAACATTTAAATACCTATTCATTTGTTCACTCACGCACTAAGCTCAGGAACTGGGTTTCTGCTTTACCTACTTATCTCATTCACAAATCTTTTTGCCCTTCACTCTACTACTCAACCTTCTCTTCGAAGTGATGCTACCACTTATTCAGTTGCTCAGACAGAAATCAGAGTCATTGCAGATTCTTTCTCTTTGCTCACCTCGAATATCCATTTTACCAGTGAACTCCGAAACAGATCTCAAATCCATCTATTTCCCTCCGAGTTCACTGACACGAATATCTTGGCTAAATCATCTCTCATCAGAGCTATTACACCTTCCCATCTGATTTCTTGATTGCCACTCCTACCATCTTTAGATTCACGTAAGAACAAGAGTTTGCTTCTCGAAATTTAAAATTGAGTCAGGTCTCTCTTTTGTCCTTCACTCTCTTACAGAACTAAACTTCCTATCATCTTTCAGCTCTTAAATCAGCGGTTCTCAACCGTGGGTCACGAGCCGGGGGTTGAGAACCGCTGACTTAAATGTTACCTCCTCTGAGGGCTCTCCTTACCACCTACCTTAAACAAAGACACACAAAAACAAACACACACACTTGCTTTCTTTCACAGCACGTGTCACTATTTAGAACCACTTATTGCTCAGTTATTGGCTTATCCACTAGAAAGAACCGTCCAGGGGATAGAGACTGTCTTCTGCTGAGATTCCCAGTGTCTGGCACAGGGTAGGAGCTCAATCTGTTGGCCAAACAGATTAACTTTCTGAGCTCCAGGGTGCCAACGTTAGTAAACCCATTTTTATAGATGAAAGTGTCCGAACAAAACCAGAGAGAGGAAGCAGTGAGCCCACGTCACCAAACCCTAGGGAAGCTGTATTTGCACGCCACGTCAGGCAGGGAAAGGGCACGTTTCCTCGAACCACCCAAAGCGCGGCGCCCCAAATATCACGTAATCAGCGACAGTTGGGGGGGGGCACATCCCCCACCAAACCTCGCGGGCCCAGCACACTCCTCCCCACGCTCTGCACCAGGGTCCTCCGCAGGAAGCAGCCTCCACCCACGCCCCGCCTCCAGGCTCCCTGCAAGGTCTCGCCTTCACCATCCCTCGCCCCGGAATGGTCACGCGTCCCTTTACCAGCTGCTTGCGTCCTCAGGGCCAGCGCCGCCGACGCCATGTTTCCCGTACACCCGCTTCCGGTCTCAGAAAGCTTCTGCTTCCGATGCCGGGCGGTCTACTTCCGGGTCCTGCTTGGAGTTGAAAGTGTGGCGGGAGAACTTGCGGGTGAGCTAAGTGGGTGTGCATGCGGGTGCGGGCCGGGCGGGCAGGGCTGGGCTTCCGTCCTGAGAACTGCTCCGCAGGGGTTTGCTGGCATGGGCGTTTGCTGGCCGGAGGGGTGTGGATGAACTGACGAGCGTGCCCTGCAGGGCCCGTCTGGTCCACTACCTCATTTTGCAGGAGTCTTCCGAGGCCCTGCGAGGGGACAGGGATGGTCCCTTCCTAGTCAGAGCTCTTACTGTGTGCCAGACACTGTACCAAGCGCTGTAGAAGATGCATGGTTTCTTTTACTTCTTACAACCTTGTAAAGTAGGTACATTTTCATCATCCCTGTTTTACTAAAGAAGAAAGCAAGGCCCAGAAAGGTTACATGGCTCATCCCTCTTCACCTCCAGTGTTAGTATTTATTTGTTCAAAGAGTGACTCTTGCACAGAACACAGCAATTGCACACCTAGGTATGTATACAAGAGAATTAAAAACACAGAACTTGTACATGAATGTTCAATGGCAGCATTATTCATAACAGCCCCAAATGGAAACAAAGCAAATATCCATCAAATGATAAGATAAACAAAAACGTGTCTTGTCCATACAGTGGGATATTATTCAGATATAAAAAGCAATGAAGTACTGAAACATGTTACAACATTAATGAACCTTGAGTGCCAAGAATAAGAAGCCAGCTGGTCATAAAAGACCACATATTATATGATTCCAATTTTATGAAATATCCAGAACAGGCAAAAAAGTAGATTTGTGGCTGCCAAGGGCTGGGGTGAGGGAGAAATGGACAGTGACTGTTTAATGGCTACGGGATTTCTTCTGGGGGTGATGAAAATATCCTGGAGTTAGATAGCACTGATGGTTGCACAACCTTGTTACTACACAAAGAACCACTGAATCGTACACTTTAAAAGGATGAATTTTATGGCATGTGAATATCTCAATTTTTTTTTTTAAAGGATGACTTTTGTCATCTCCATTTCAAATGTGAAGATTAATGTAGGGTGGAGGGCGTGACTCATGTTACTACTCCATTAACATTTTGTATTAGTAACTTCTACTTTGTTCATATCTCACCTTGACCTAGAAAGGATTTGTTAGACTACCGGTATAGCTGTTCTGAGTTCCATGTGGAATATGTTGGGGACATGCCCTATATCTGTTTCTTTGTATCATAATTGTTCACAAAAATTAGGGGGTCAGGGAACATACAGATACTCCAGTACTTTCAGCCTTTTATAGTACATTTTCACCAATGAAATAAAAGTTGGTTTTGCATCTCATTTGCATAATCAAACAACTTTCTTTGACTTGTTTGCTTTTCTGATGTTCATGTTTAATAAATAAAATTCAAATTCTTTTTTTTATTGCTTTATATTCATTTTGAAATATCCCCTAATATTTGTGAGCAGTATATTTACCATCTCTCTGTAAATCTTGGCCATAGAATACATCTAGTGGACTGAACTGAATGCCACAGTTTGTGTCTCATCTTTCTTTGTCTTTTAGAAAATTAATTTGATAGCACATTTTGATGGATCTAAAGAAGTCACTCTCACTGGAATCCAGCGAGAGCGACTGTGAAAAGTTACCAGTATTTGCCTTTCTGAAGAAGGAACCATCTTCAACGCAAAGGGGGCAGCCTCAGGAGAAGGAGATTGTGGTGGTTAGCACCTCGGATTCTGAGGCCTCCTGCCCTCCATCACCGAGGTTGCAAGATCCACCACCTGTCCCAGACACAGCTGAAACTGTCACTCAAACACAGCCGGCCAGGGTGCTGAGCAGTGGAAGTGAGGATGAGGAGGAACTTATTCCCCTGGCTCAGAGGCTTATGTGTAAGTTTTTGACTTACAAGCCGCTGAGCCCTGAGGACTCTAGCTCTCCAGTTAAAAGTGGTTTGGATCATCAAAATAATAAAGAAAAATCACGTGACTGGAAAAACCAGCCCTTTACAAAGATCACTGACCCTTCAGAGAGGTGTACATCAAATAACAAGGACCCTATGATAGACCATCCATGTCATCAGCTTCCTGCCTACCATGCTGCCTGCCCTCTCCCAAGCTGCAGCCTGACAGTGTCCAAAACAAACGCTGAGGTCCCCTCACCTCAGAAGAGAACCAGGCACAGTCAGAAGGTCCAGAAGAGAGGCGCACCCGGACGCCAGCCACGGGGACACGCAAGCCCGAAGGAAAGCGCCCTGAGACAACCGCAGAGGAGAAAGGAGGCAGCGCCGGTTGCCAGGCCCAGAGCCCAGAGGCCAGAGGAGTGCTTGAAACACCTGGTCGTGGCGCTGGATCCAGGTCCTCCTAGCGAGTCCTCGCCCTGTGCTGAGTGCTTTGCTTGCTGGGCCAGCCGCTGACGGCCCCTCTCCTGTCTGTTGCAGTGCTCTTACAGAGGGAAGGAGGGGGCCAGCTCCTCGCCGCGCTGCAGTCCATGGAGTGTCGCTGTGTGGTGGAGGCGCAGGCCGTGCAGAGCAGCATCTCCTGGAGGAGAAGGGCGGTACGCCTTTCTGGTTGTGTACCCCCCCCCCATACATATCTGTCAAGGCCCAGCAAGAAAACAGACGCTCCACTCCACTTAGGAGAAGTGGAGGAGGGTTGAATCCAGGGGCTATTCTCCAAGGTGTGGGCAGGGTACAGGGAAACTACAGGACAGTGCTGCACCTCAGGGTGACAGCAGCACTAACTCAGGGTGGCGCCACCTCGGGTACTCGCCGTTCCCGGTAATTCTCTGCTGTGCTGGGCTGCCCTATGCATTGTAGAATGTTCAGCGGCCTCCTTGGCATCCACCTTCCTTAGATGTGACAATCAAAAATGTCTCCAGATACTGCAAATGTTCCTTTTGGGGGGAAAACCGCCCTGGTTGGGTGCTACCAGCTTATGTCTAGGCCCAGAGGGGTGAGGGGAGGAAGTGGTTCCCAGAATCCAGAAGGAGACAAATGTAGAGAGGACCGCCCTGAAAGAAGCTGGACCTCCAGTCGGGGAGGGTAGCAAACCCTAGGTGACTGTCAGAAGGGGGCCAAGGAAAGAAATACCCCGACTTCACTCCTCCCTCTCTCCAGTCTCCTGCTGGATTTCCCATCAGCCGTCCCTAGCCAGGGGGCGTGCGGACCTTGTGATGTGGTCTGTAGAGATCACTTTCCTTGGGCAGAGAGCAGAGCGGGGAGGGTGGCGAGTGGGTCTGTGGAGCAGAGGGAAGGTAATCTCCATGGGCTTTCTCATGCTCTAACTGGGCTTTGGGACTAGTGGGCTTGTGTTGAATCACAGCCTCGGGCTTTATTGCTATGACCCTGAGCAAATTATCTCATCACTCTGTGCCTCGTGTATAAAATGAGTACCCCTGTTATGTCCCTTTCAGTCCCTCCCAGCTGTGGGGACTAAGTGACATAACCTAGCACTGAGCATAGTAGGCACAGAAAACATGTTCCCTCTCGGCCCGGGCTCCCAGGTTACTGTAGCTCCTGCCCCTTCCGTGCTTATCTGCAAATCCGAAGTACTACACCCCACACTTTCAAGAGTCTATAGATGACACATTATTCTTTTTGCTCTCTTATTTGATCTCATCATTTTCTCAGCTCATTTCAATTCACTAAGGTTCCTTTCTTACCTGCTGCCTTTGAGGTGCAATATACCAAGGCTGACTAGTCTAGGTCATAGGTTATTGGTTCTTGCCACCATGACTTCATTCCAGAAGAAAAAGAACAAAGTAAAATGGGGTAGGCTCATAGGGTTGAGTTCCTTCACCCAGAGCGCCTGGGGCTCGTAGCTGCTGAGCACCTGCTGACTTGCCTCCCCTGCCCGGTCCCAGGAGCTTCGGCAGGATGGAGAGGAGGGCTGGATGGAGGAGCCGATGGTCCTGGTGTTGCTTCTAGCAGAGGAGCTTGTGTTCATGATCCACAACTTCAAACAGGTGTGCGGGGCCAGAGGGTGGGCGCTGCGGCATGGGACAGGGACGGACTCTAGGGAGCAAGCATTAACGCAGCTTCTGCCCCTTCGTGCAGGGAAGTCTAGGCGGCACCGAGAAGGGAAAGGAGACACTTCGGAGCTTTGTAACCGACGTCACAGCAAAGACAGCAGGGAAAGCTCTGTCGCTGGTGATTGTGGACCAGGAGAAATACTTCAGGTTTGGATTTGTCCTCAAGACTCAGCATCAGAAGGGGCAGCTCGTGGACCAACAGGGGTGAATGTATTCATCCCAGATCTGGGTCCCTCTGCCACCCATTGTCCCTGCCAAGCCCCGGGGGATGCTCTGGTCCAGTGTTCTTGTACTTCTTCTGCCTCAGCTCAGCCTGAAGTGCTGCCCTTCTTGATCTCTTCTGCTGCTCCAGTGCTCCAAATCCTCTAAGGAGAAGGAAGCAGGGAGTGGCAAACCGAGAACAGACCAAGGAGAAGAGGAAACACAGACCAGCAGAGACCAACACAGGACCCACGGTGTCCAGGGTGGACATGGAGCAGGTAAGGACGTCCTGTTGTGTGAGTCAGGCTGGGCACCTACTCTTAGCTAACCTGATTTGCTATTGAGGAAGAGTAACAAGCCTGCTGGCCAGTACTCTCTGCCTTGACACCGGGCTGGAGAGGAGGGGCCAAACAGGAGCCCAGGGGCGGGGGTGCAGCTTCGTGAACCAGGAGGAGAGAACAACTTCAGACTAGTCTCACCGCCTTTCCAGTGCATCTGCTCTTGGGTTCTAGGCATTGGTGGATCTGCAGCTACACACACCTGCCCAGGCTCAAGTTGTGCAGAGCTGGAAGGAGCTGGCCGACCTTGCGTGTGCGTTCACAAAGGCTGTGGCCGAGGCGCCCTTCAAGTAAGTGGTGCGACAGATCCCAGCCCCGCTGCTGTGCCTTGTCCCTTCCTGTGGATCTAGTTCTCAAAGATGTCCCTTTCCCCTGAACTCTGCTCTCAGTCCATTGTCTCAAGCTTGCAGCAGGAGCTGCCCTCATGTGGGGCATTCTGGGGACGAGCCCCAAGCCCAGCCCCTTTACAATGTGCTGCTTTAGCTTAGGTTTGTGTCCTGCACGGTGGCACTGCTTCAGTAGTAGGCCCGGTTACCAGGATTCGTCACAGATCAGGTCACAATGTGATAAAGTTTCATAAAATAAAGTATTCAGCCTACTTAGGTCAAAAGTGTTCATAGTCAGATATTAAAATTAATGAGACCTCAGGGACAATCTAGTCTAAGTCCCTCATTCTCTATCTGAGGGAACTTGCTCCTAGCAAGTTAGAAGAAGCAGAACTAGACTGCACATTGCCTGATAGCCAGTCCCTGGTGTTTGACCCTGTGCTCTGCTGCTCTGGTCAGTACAACCCAATGACAACATAAACAAAAGATTCTGGTACTTTCCTGGTACCTTCTCTTTTAATGAAAAGGACTGCGTGTTTTTAAGGGAACCAACAATTAGCATTGCTGGGGATCAAAATGAGCAAGATAAAACATTGTGCCCACCTCTCACAAGGCCACTGGAGGGAGGGGTTTAAGTTCCCAGTTAGGGACAGGTGTAGGATAGTAACCGGTGACTCCTAGCTCTTCCTCTGTGCTGTGGACAGGAGACTCCGAGATCAGACCGCTTTCTCCTTCTGCCTGGAGAGTGACTGGGCCGGAGGGGCGAAGGTGGACCGTGCTGGCAGGGGACTTGCTCAGGTCTGGAGGAGGCAGATTCAGCAGCTGAACCGAGTCAGCCTGGACATGGCCAGTGCTGTCGTGGCCGCCTATCCCTCCCCACGGCTCCTGGTCCAGGTACGCTGCCCCAGCACACTGCCGGTGCCCTGGTGCCCTGCTGGATGCCCAGGTGGCTTTCACGGGTAGCACTGGTGAGACCAACAGCGCGGTCTGCCAAGGTCCGCGGGAACACTGGCCCGGGGGGGAGGGCAGATTCTCACCCCGGCCCAAGCTCACCACACCATTCCCAGGTGAGGGGTGACTGCAGGTGGTGTGGGATTGATATCATTTTCCACTTTCAGGCTTATAGGCGGTGTTTCTCAGAGCAAGAACGCCAGAATCTGCTTGCAGATGTCCAGGTGCGCCGTGGGGAAGGTGTGACAGCCACCTCCCGCCGTGTTGGACCAGAGCTGTCCAGGCGTATCTACCTTCAGATGACCTCGTTGCAGCCAGATCTCTTTTTAGACAGTGTGGACTGAAGCTAGCCCTCGGGGGCCAGAGGAAAAGCTGGAGACGCCCCCCGCACCCACCTCAGGACGTGAGGACACAGGAAGTGCCTGCTGGGGCACAAGCCTGGGTCAGGCCCACCACAGACGTGTTCCTGGGGGACAGTGTTTGTGAAAGTCCCTGTGAACTGGCTGAGACGCTTGTATTTACCTTCACCAGCACTGTTTCTCTCCTGGCAAAGATCAGTGGCTGTGCAGGAGCCCCCTCCCACCCCACCCCAGCCAGCCTCAAGCACAAGGAACACAGACAGACCATTCAGACACGTATTTAATAGTTGCAGAAATCCAAAAGAACCTCACATCAAATCTTGAGATCATGGGTGAGCTGCCCTCAGCGGGTTGGCTGTGCAGGGCTGGGTGTGCCCAGCCTTCCTCTGACCCCAAGGCTGCCTCATCCAGCCAGGGGACGCTCGGGCCACTATGCCGGCTTCTGTGTTCTCTGTCTTATGCTATGTACTATGTGTTTAGTTTCAATAAAGCATTTGTACCAATGGCTCTGAAGCGTGGAGGAAGACTAAAGGAATGTGTAGTGATCCCGAGTAAGGTGTGGGCCTAGGCAGCAGAGCTATCCTTGGGGATGCAAGTCCTTCCTTTCAGTATCAGGACAGTCCAGTGGCAGTCCTGTCCAGCTGGGCCACTATGGCTAAAAGAGCTGGACCCCATCCTCTTCATCTCTGAACCACAACAGGTTCTTGCTCTTCTGGGCGAGAGGCAAGGAGCTTGCCATCGGGAGATTTCAGTGACTGAGCACTGTGACATGGCCAGTTCTGGTCCCTCCATTCAGCTACTGTCAAAGATAAAGCAAAGGCGGCCACTGAGCAAGAAGACGCTTCCTCTAGCAGATGAGTGGCAGTCCTACCCTGACTGTGCCAGTCACCCCAGTTCCTGACCACTTTTAATGCCATGATGCTACTTGATTCCCTTCACTGCATGAGGTCTAGTTCTAGGTCTAGAATCAAACAATTCTAAACCTCAGTCTATGACATTGAGTTTTCAGGTTGCCTCTGAGGTATTTAGTCACACCAGTTACTAACAGCTGTCACAGACAGTGTGGCTTTGCAAGGGTCTGCCTTCTTATTTACTGACAATCAGGGAGTTAATGCTTAAAATCAAGGCATCTTATGAAAGCCACACAAGTAGGGGCAGGACTCCACAGGAGCTGCCCAAGGCCCTCATGGCTATGAGATTTCTATTTGTGGATCATGAATCTGTCCACGTGAAAGAGCCCAGACTCTGGCTGAGAGAGAATTAATTCTGGTGTGAGATCTGTTGTCTCAGGACATCATAAGTAAAGCAAAATGATGAGAAAGAAAGGAAGAAAGGATACTGGAGTGGGAGTCCAGCTCTCAGACTAGCTGGGAGACTGTAAGCAAGTCACAGAAGACCTCAAGTTCCTTATCTGCAAGTGTTCTATTGGACTGGACAGTCTTGAAGTCCCTTTCTGAGCCTGAGATTCTGTAGTCATTAAAATGTCTGAATGCCTGAGGTCCTTAAGAAAATAGGTATGCCCCTTGCCTCCAATTTAGGCTAGATTTGTTGAGTATGGTGTACCACTAGTCCCCAATAACAACCTACTGCCTCCTGATCTGCCCTGGTTACCTAGGAGGAATGAAAGAAAGGGTGTGTGACATACAAAAGTATAAATGTAGTGACAGCTGACCATTTAGTAGACACGAGCCTTGCCTTTACACAGCTTTGTAGAACTAGAAAAGGCTCTGTTTTTTCCTCTCCCCACCCCCAAGCCTATTCCTTTAGGCATGCAGGTTTCTTCCTCTCCCCACCTTCCACTTCTTATTCCACCAGGGAACCCTGACTAAGGAACAAAGAAGTCCTACAGAGAGGAGGTCTCAAGTACCAATCAACAGCCATTTAACGATGGCAGGTAGGTCTGACGCTAAAAAGAGGTTGTGTCCACCAGAACCCAATTCCATAGGAATCCAAGCTCCAAGGCTGGGAGGCAGCAGGTGTTGAGGACAAGCTCACTGCTGAGGATCGGTCTGCAGGACCCACTGGAGGATGTGGTAGCTGCGCAGACCCCGGACCGCGTTGTCGTAGATGGCGTTCACGCTGGTGCAGAGGGGCTGCTGCTGCAGCTCCGTCACACGGCACACCACCAGCCCGCCGGCCACGCACACGAGCAGCAGCAGCAGCAGCTTCAGCACAGCCCAGGACCGGGTGTGCTTCCGCGGAGGCGGCTTACGGGGCCGAGAGCCGGACTTGGACTCTAGGGTGACAAAGCCACAGTAGACAAAAAAGTTCAGTCACTTTGAGGAGACCCACACTACCAACCAATGCCACTCTTGTCTACGCAGATCTACATACACCCCTCCTCATAATGAAACGCCCCAAGCCTGAAGAGAAAACTGATTTAAGAACGTCTGAGCTCTCAAAAACTTTGCAGAGACTGAAATATAAACGCCTTCTCCTTGGTTCTCAAGGGAGGACATTCAGAACTGGAACTCATTCTGGACACCTCACGCGGTGTATACAGTCCCCAGTTCTGGATAACATGACGATGATCCAGGCCCCTGGGATCGGGGGCAGGGCTTATCAGGAGGTATGGCTACAGTGCTGTCCACTTGCGGAAACACTTGAGATTTACTAATATTGTTATTATACAGTATAAGATGCACATAAAAAGAACACCTGGAAGGTTACACACCATATTGTTAACAGTGATTACTGCTGGGAATGGGGAATTATAAGTGATTGCCATTTTCTGATATATAGAAGACTTTTCTAAATTCTCTGCAGTGAACACATATATTACATTTACAATTAGAAAAAAATGATTTTGAGATATTTAGGCAAAATTTTTGAAAAACCTGACTGAGCACCCACATGGCCAAGAATTCATGATCCTGTCACATAGATTTTCTCACTTACTCTATCACTTCTCTGTAAGGAGGTAAGACCCTGATTTTACACAAGGAAATAGCTGGTGAGGTTGGAGACACTCAATGCTCAACGCCAGTGAGGGCGAGCAGGGACAGGGCGCCCGGCCTCCCTCCCCCAGAGCCCCTCCTTGTCAGGTGCCTCTGCTTCGGGGTCCCCTTTGGCCCAGACTATACAGTCCTCCCGGTACATGGAGCCACACACACTGCTACACAAACCCAACTGGACACATTCAGGCAAACACAACGTGTTTATTATATACAACATGGCTCCCTGAACACAGGCCAAGTGATTCCCCTGGTGTTCAAGCAAAAAGACAGTGATCTGTTCCAACTTGAAGAGAAAACTGCAGGCGGTGCTGGCTTCAGTGAGCGCACCGTGCACTCTGAACACCCAGTGTATCGCAGATGCTGTGAGGGACTTCTAAGGATCACGTGACCACATGTGACCTTCACCTTTCTCTTTGATTTTAGAATCTAACTTACAAAAAGTGCAGCTCCCTGTTCAGGTAATGCTCTCAGCCACATTGGACCCAAACAGCCTACGTGGCTCCGCGGAAACCAGCCAGCTGGGCCCTCACTCCCTGGAGAGTCCCGCATTCCTCCTAAGCAGACCTCCTGACATTCTCCTGGGCTGCAGTTTGCAAGCTCGCTCGCTCGCCCATGCCTGCACACGCGCAAGCCTCCCCACTGCGCCTGCCCGAGCCTTACAACCGAGGGAGACTTACTCGGGGCCTGATTTGTTTCCTTCTTCGGTTTCCTCTCCTGCTCCCGCTTGGAGGCTTTGAGGGCGTCGTACTCCTTTCTCCGGCGCTCCTTCTCCTCCGCCTTCTCCCGCTTCCGCACCTCCCGCTCCTGGGCCTCCTTGGCTCGCTGCTTGGCCTCACGCTTCTTCTCAGCCTCTGCAAGAAAGTGCACCCCAAAATGGCTTCTCTCCCCACACCATCCAGTGCGCTTCCCTGAGTGATTAGAAGTATGGATTCAGGCCCTGGCTGGTTGGCTCAGTGGTAGAGCGTCAGCCTGGCATATGGATGTCCCGGGTTCGATTCCCGGTCAGGGCACACAGGAGAAGTGCCCATCTGCTTCTCCACCCCTCCCACTTCTCTCTCTCTTCCCCTCCTGCAGCCATGTTATGAACACATCTGCCCGGCGCTGAGGATGGCTCCGTGGAGTGTGCACCTCAGGCGCTAAAAGTAGCTCAGTTAAGAGCATGGCTCCAGATGGGCAGAGCATCAACCCCAGATGGGGGGTCGCCAGGTGGATCCCGGTTGGTACACATGCAGCAGTCTATTTCCCCTCCTCTCACTTGGAAAAGAAGAAAAAAATTAAAAAAATTTTTAATTTAAAAATAAAAACAAAAGTATGGATTCAGTCCTGGCTGGTTGGTTCAGTCGGTTAGAATGTCATCCCCAAATGCCAAGATTGTGAGTTCGATCCCCAGTCAGGGCACATGCGGGAAGCAACCAATGAATGTACAATGAAGTAGAACAAATGGGTGCTTCCCGTTTTCTCCCTCTCCCCCTTCTCGCTCTGTCTCTAAAATCAATCAATAAAAAAAGGTTTTTAAGTACAGATTCAGCCTCCCTTCCCCTATGCCACGAGTCACACATAACATGTAAAAGCAAACAGCTGTCTCGGGCTTCGCCACAATATCAGATGCTCTCAGGCTCTGCTGAATGGACTCACTAGGGGTTTCTAGCCACAGGCTCCAGAGGTTAGAGGTAACTAGTGGGCATGAGGAAGGTGTGGGATGAGGGGTCCAGTGCTCCCCCCGAATAAGGTACTGATGCAGAAAGCACAGCAACGGAGAGCTTCATACAACTCAGCTCTGAGGACAGACAATGGAGGTGCTCCGGCTTCCTAGCTCCCCAAGCTGCAGAGAGGAGTGTGGCTTGAGAAGGACAAGAAGAGACAGTGAGCGCTCAGGTTCAAAGTCAGACACGATGGAAATGTTTTCCTGAAAAAACGAGACTAATAGTGTGTCATGTCTAGACTTAACTCATTCTGATTTACTTCCCAGCTCAAGGATGTTTACATGCAGTACCCAACTTATAAATTAGGGGTCTAAATATGCATTGCCAAATTAATGATTTGGAAATCTAAAGTATATTTTTCCAAAGCCAGAATGCCACAAGGGGTGGCAAAATGTCCTCCGAGGGCATAAAAACCTATTTGAACCACCATGCAGCTAAATAGCAGCACTATAAGTACGGTAGCTTTCCACCGCTTCTCTATGAACAAACAAGCTCCAAGTTCCAGCTGGACACTGAGCATGCCAAGAACAGGACACTCGGCCTCCAGAGACCATGTGCCGTCAAGAAATGAAAGCAACAGTGGTCAGAGTAAGCACGGCATCACAGTAGCCATGTACGTCCACGGGAGCTTTGATCTCAGGAGCTGCCTGCAACTGGTGCCACGTACGTCCCTCCTCTAACCACAGGAGTCCTCCGGTCAGGGCTCTGGAGCCAGCCAGCCAGGCGGCACAGCCCTGTGAGCCAGGCCTCGTTCTCAGTGCTCGAGACACAGCAGGGAGGACAAGCCAGGTTCTAGTGCCCAAGTCATCTACTTTCTTTTTTTTTTTTTTTTTTTTGTATTTTTCCAAAGTTGGAAACGGGGAGGCAGTTAGACAGACTCCCACATGCGCCCGACCGGGATCCACTCGGCATGCTCACCAGGGGGCGATGCTCTGCCCATCTTGGGGCGTCGCTCTGCTGCAATCAGAGCCATTCTAGTGCCTGAGGCAGAGGCCACGGAGCCATCCTCAGCACCCGGGCCAACTGTGCTCCAATGGACCCTGGCTGCGGGAGGGGAAGAGAGAGACAGAGAGGAAGGAGAGGGGGAGGGGTGGAGAAGCAGATGGGCACTTCTCCTGTGTGCCCTGGCTGGGAATCGAACCCCAGACTCCTGCACGCCAGGCCGACGCTCTACCACTGAGCCAACCGGCCAGGGGCCAAGTCATCTACTTTCTAGAGAATGAGACATACGACCCACAAGTGAACAGATAGTAAAAATCGTAGTCCTATGTGGCACGAAGGAAGTCACTGAGGGTGTGGAGAATGACAGGAGGGAGGGCTCGTCTGGTTTGGGGGGCTAGGAAAGGGTTGAGGTTAATCTAAGGCAACATTGGAGCAGAGACGTGAGGGATTACAGGAAACCACCAGCCGTGGAAAGATCGGAGGAAAAGGAAACCAAACAAAGCCCGCAGGCGAGACTGCGCCCGGAGTGTCCCAGCGACAGCAGAGGTCTGTGTGGCTGAGGTTAACTGCGTTCTGTGTGTGTGTGGAGCGAGGCCGGAGATGCGAGGGCTGTGGTGGGCCTTATCGGGCATCTTACTGAGCTTGAATTTCATTCTAAGTTGAACTGGGAGCCATCAGAGGGTTTTCAGCGAATGGCAGCGTAATTGATTTGTGCGAAAAAGATCTGTCTGGCTGCTGCAAGGGCAATGTCTTTGCAGAGAAGGCACAAGCATGGAGACAGGACGTCAGGGTAGGAGGCACCCGAGTCGTCCACAGAATGGCGGCCTGATCCCGGCGGTGGCACTCGAGGTGGAGAAACAGTCACACGCGGGACGCGCTGACAGACCGGATACAGGAGGAACAGAAGAAAGGAACCACGGACAGCTCTCCAATTTCTGGCTTGAACGATGCAGGGATGGCGAATTTCTATTCTGGGGGACACTGTGAGGGGCTAACGGTGACCTGTTTTAGCCATGTTTAATTTGAGACACCTATTAATCCTCCAAGCAGACCGGCAGACGAGCAGCTGGACCTGATTTTGGAGCTCAGTGGAGAAACCAGGACTGGAGGGAGACGCGTCACAGAGAGATGGAACTGTCTGCCACCTCACTGTGCCCCACTGCTGTGCATGAGTCCCCTCCTGGGTTCAGCTCCTGAAGCAGAACCAGCTGCTGGGATCGGGACCCAGAGGTGATTAGAGGAGGGCTGGCCACCTACCTCGTTCTACTTCCAGCCGCCGTTGCTTCTCTCGCTCCTGATCCGCCTGCACGGCCTTCATGTGCTGCAGCACCTGCAAAGGCAGAGGGGCGCTCAACTACGCGCGGGCTCTGCGGCTCCACGTCCGCTCGGAGGAAGTCTCAAAGACTGCTCTCCTCGGCCCTGGAGGCAAGCCTGTCTCCTAACCTAGTGCCGGTCCTTGGAGAAGAGTCTATGAGCCCAGTTCACTGTCTATGGGCCCAGTTCACTATAGCTGTCAGGAAGAGAGTGTGAACACAATGACAACTGGATCTGAAAAACCCTGCCATTTATAGTCTCTGATGTGCAGAAACTCTCTGACAAGCAGCGACAGCGGTGTCTTCCCCAAGACACTGTCCTGACTCTCTTCTTTGGCCTCCCCCCCAGTCCTAGGGCGGTCTCTTACCCAGCTCAGTTCTAAGGCTGTGAGTTCCTAAGTGTAGGAACTAGGATCCTGTCTGCAGCAAGCAGAGCTTAGCTACTTAATTACAGGCACTCAGTACACGTTTGATGAACAGCTGACTTGATTCCCATTCAAAAGGAAGAACACTGAGACTGAGAGGGTGCTCCGCCCACGTCTCAGGGCTCACAGCAGCACAGCTGGGACGTTGGGTCTTCTGAGTTCCCAGAGCAGAGCCTGTTCCGCTCACTCACCCAGGGGTAGGAGAGTCTAGCAGAAAGGGAAGGGGCCATTCTGCCCCAACACGACACGACCCACTGGTGCCCTGAGCCCTCTGAACCCTCACCAACACAGGCACGGCTGACCTCTCACTGACACCACCTCAGAGATTCTCCCCATACACATGGTCAGGGGAGGAGGTAAATGACTTTTTTTTTTTAAGTTTGTTTGTATTTTTTAGAAGCTAAAATTCCTTGGATGTAGGGGACAGAGTGCAAGCTTGGAGCCCAACACAATCTTGACTCTACCAGTTACTTAGTAACAGTGTGAGTTTAGCCAGTGACTTAACCTTTCTGAGCTGATTTTCTCATCTGGGAAACAGAGATAAGACTTCTCTGGCCTGCTACATAAACTTGTACTAGCTGTTTAACATAGCCCCTGGCATTATATATGCTTATAAATACTGCAGCTTTTTTTACTTCATCTTCTTGACTGCATTCATAAGAAAAGAGAGGAAGCCGTGGTGAGATGGCTCAGTTGGAGCATCGTCCCAATGCACAGAGGTTGCCGGTTTGGTCCCCAGCCAGGTACATACAGGGACAAACTGAGGTTCCCCTCTCTCTCTCCCTTCTTCTCACTCTGTAAGTCGATAGCAAACTGTGTTTCACTACTGCACCAGACACCCTACAGGACAGATAGGTATTCAAATGTAGTTATTTTACTTCGTGGACACTTCAGACACGCACATGCCCATCATGAGAGGGCTCAGGGTCTGGCCTGCAAAAGCAGCCCCTCCAAGAGCATGGTTTGAAGCCACAAGGAACCCTGTCCCGTGTAACTCAGGAGTCAAACCCCTCCGAAGGGTATCAAGCTTCCTAAAATTTGGCTTCTCAATGAGGTGTTACAGGATCTGGAGAAAGGTAAAGCATGACGGACACAGGTAGCCCAAGTTCAAAGTCCCTATGTCACTTCACTCTGAACTCTGAATTTTAAATAAGCACCAACCATTCTGTTGGTTTTAAGGACTGTACAGCTGGCTAAATAAAGATCTGGGGGGTTAAAAAGATGTCCTTCTACCTCTATATCAGGAGTTAATTATACAAAAACACAGCAAGTTCAGAACTGGAAGACTCCTCTAGCCTAGACTGTGAGCCTCTAGAGAGCAGATCTGGCAACCTGTCCTAGTCCACAGCATACAGTAAGCGCCTGACGAATACTGTTGAACTAACAAGTTAGTTTTAGAAGGGCTTTACTGTGTTCCGAGCTGATCAGTTACTATGACTAACCTATGCACCCAGGAGGTGAGACCTAAGCTAACTCCTGGAGACAAGTGAGCTCATTCTGCCGCACCTGCAGTGCCTAGAGGTGCGCTGCAGGGCCGCCCAGGGCGCAGTGCTGGGAACACGGCCTCAGTTACCAGCTCCACAATGCACTGTGCTACTGGAGCTTGGTCAGGACGTATGCATACACCAAAGACCTCTGCACTCAATAAAAATTATTTCTATGGGTCACAAAGCTGTAGACCAGGGGTCTCCAAACTTTTTACACAGGGGGCCAGTTCACTGTCTCTCAGACCATTGGAGGGCTGCCAAATACAGTGGTCCTCTCACTGACCACCAATGAAAGAGGTGCCCCTTCCAGAAGTGCAGTGGGGGCTGGATAAATGGCCTCAGGGGGCCGCATTGCAGCCCGCGGGCCGTAGTTTGGGGACACCTGCTGTAGACGATCAGCAATTTCATAAGGCTCAATGTATTATTTGTTGAACGAATAAATGGACCAATAAAAGGCACGTGCACAATGAGGTGTCTTGTGTCAGACATGTGAATACCTACTTCCCAGGGTTAGGAGGACAATGAGATGAAACACAAAGCAATGTAGGACAAAGGGAGAAGAATCAACGGTAGCTACTATTGGTCTTTGAAACAAACATCACTCCTAAAGCACTCTGTTTTCAAATCACGGTTCTACTGATCACCTGCACTGTTCTCAGCTAAGAGCTAACTATTGCCTTGGCTACTTGGTTGCCTTAACTTTATTGTTGGTTTCTTGTACCAATGGATGATACAGATGATGGAACTATCTAAGAAGCCCTGAGCTAATGACAGAAAAAGAAAGGCCATTCTTCTTGAGATTCATACAGAGCCCCACCATACACACATTTCACCCACATTAATTCTAGCATTCAAAGTTAAGTCCTTTCTGTTCACCATGCCCCCTAAACATAGCCAGAGTCATCTGGTGCTCAGCTGAAGCCGCAGCACACTGTTCTAAAGCTGGGGCGGAGAGAATGGCCACAGGCGGGAGCTGCTGCGAGACGGGTACGGCACTGTTCTGAAAGAGACTGCGAGCCGCTTCCCGGTTATTGGCCCTGTCTGCCTTCCATGCTGCCGTGACTAAAATCGAAGGCCAGATCTGTAAAGGATACATGTCTGATAATAGCTATGAAACTCACAAATATTAACGCCTTTATATTATCAAAATTCCTACAATAACTATGCCTCAGAAAAGCCACAGCCCTTCACCCCGTCCCATTTAAACAACAGTTGACTGAAATGTTGGATCATGGAAGGTTCTAGTTTCTTAAGACTGGAAGTTCTGCATTAAAGCACTGTTCTACTTGTACAGAAACAGAAACAAACGTCTCTTTGCCGACCAAGTTCATGGGAGACATATGTCACTGAGACTTTGGCACTTTAATCAGTACCAGGGCAGGTGCCCTGGGTGGGAAAACGAGCAGAGGCAGAAGCAAGTCCCAGGACAGCGTGTGAAGGACGCCCCGGGGAGCCTCATGCTTACCTTGTTGGCACACTGCTTACACTGCTTCTCATCCAAGCAATCCCCGGCCACTTTGGCCAGGACAGGATCCAAGGGGTTATCCTTCAGGTCCAGCCACTTCAGACTCTACAGAGATGGGCAGAGAGGCTGGCTAAGCCTGAGTTCACAGACAGAGCCCCGCCAGGTGGAACAAAGTGAGTAGGGAGAGAGCCCCTCTGGGTCCCAGCTGTGGGGTGAGCCACAAGGCAGGACCTGTTTCGGTCAGCCTTTCTCTAAGACATGCTCCATGAGTCTCTGGGCCCTTTGCCACACTTGACCATGAAGCACTGAACTGTTCAGGAACTGTTACCTTGAGCTGAGCAAAGCTGACAGGCAGGGTGATCAGTCTGTTGTTGAGAAGGTCCAGGTGCTGGAGGTTGACCAGACGGCCAAAGTCAGCTGGTAGTTGCTGCAGTTTGTTCTTGCTCAGATCCAGCTTCACCAGGTGTGTGAGGCCACAGAAATCCGACTAGGACCCAAAGACACAACACCTAAGCCTGGGCTCACGCACTTTGATGGAACAGTCCACGAGGCCCCAAGTCAGAGGCCCCAATGTGTAAACCCCAACTCCACCTTTTACCAGCTATTCCACATCAAATAAAAATGGCCACAGTATGCATCATCACTCCTGGTGCTGCAGTGAGATGTGCACGCAAAAGGGCTGAGCACAAATATGGGCACAAAACAAGTGTGGTTCCTCTGGCCTCAGTTCTCCCTCTAACCTATCCTCTCCACTGTTCCTGGGTGGACTGGGGACCCATTCTCTTCTCCCACACTTGAATACCCAGTGTTATTCTTATTTCCGTAGCACCTAGCACAGTCCTTGGCACAGGTGGCCCATAGTGTTCTTTACTGACGGAAGGGGCTGAACCTACCCTCCCCATATCCTGGCTCTTCTTCAGCACAGTTCAAAACATCCCTCTTAAAGCCTTTGCTCAGCACTAATCTGAAGTGATGCTCCAACCTCAGCTAATGAGGCACTATTCGTGTTCTCTGGGGACGTGGGGATCCAGACCAGGAGACCTGCACTGCAGAGAAAGGGAGGACTACTGAATTCAGACTGAAAAGCACACTTAGGAGTGCTGAGTGACCATCTAACAGAGTGCACAGCAGGCGTCAGGCTGCAGCGAATTGCTGCCCTTCTTTAATTAGCAGAAAAGACTACCTGTAAGAAGTGGGATTTCAGATTCCCTTTTCACTGTTAGAAATGGTTCTTGGCCTGACCTGTGGTGGCGCAGTGGATAAAGTGTCGACCTGGAAATGCTGAGGTCGCCGGTTCGAAACCCTGGGCTTGCCTGGTCAAGGCACATATGGGAGTTGATGCTTCCGGCTCCTCCCCCCTTCTCTCTCTCTCCTCTCTCTCTCTCTTGCCCTCTCTCTCTCTCCTCTCTAAAAATGAATAAATAAATTTTAAAAAAATTAAAAAAAAAAAAAGAAATGGTTCTTGATGAGCTGCAGGACGATGCTACACACAGCGAGTGAGACCCAGGCAAACACCGAGAGGGGACTGGACTAATGACTAGTGAAGAAACTGCCAACTTCTGAGACTTGACTTCTGAGCCAGAGCCCAAAAGAGAATGGCAGGAGCGACTAGACCAGGGTAATGGATGGGAAAGGCAACAATGACAAGAAACTTAGGCCTAAGTATAAAGAGGCACTGCTGTGGAGAAGAGAACAGCTGCTACCCAGGAGAGGTTGAATGGATGACTCCAGCATCTACACAGGTGGAGCAAAAGAATTGATACAAGAAAAAAACAAAAGGATTTGACTATAGATTGGATGTGCTGAACAGAAAAGTATCTCAAGCAATTAAAGATTGAAAGGATAATGACACACTAGCCCCAGAAAACCATACTTCTTCCTGTTCCCTGTTAAGTGATACACAAGGAGGCTGTTTATAAAGAGCTCTCTCCCTGAAACGCAGAGCACTCTGCCTGATGGGTGGTGGCTCCGTGTACAGAGCGTTGGCCTGGGACACGGCATCCCAGGCTCAGAACCCTGAGATCACTGGCTTGAGTGCAGGGTCACTGACTTGAAGCCCAAGGTTGCTGGCTTGAGCAATGGGTCAATGGCTTGGCTGGAGCTCCCCCGCCAAGGCACATATGAGAAAGCAATCAGTGAACACCTAAAGTGACACAACTATTAGTTGATGCTTCTCATCTCTTCCTTCCTGTATCTCCCTCTCTCTCACTAAAAACAAACAAATAAATGTAGAGCAATTTACAAAGGTCTCCAGCCTCTTCTATGCAATAGGGAGGTAAACTATTTTTCAAAGTAATAAAATATGGCAAAAAAAAGAGATGAACCCAATAAACTGACTCAGCCAGCATCCTGTTGTTGACTTTAGTTTTCTCTGGCCTGATTTTCCCATTATTCTAGAGAACAAGGCTCCTCCTACCTTGCTTCCCTTCCCACTGAGATGAGCCACCCCACTCCGCCCCCAACACACTCAGATTTAGTTGAAGCCTGCCTGCAGGCCTATCCTGAAATTACGCCTTATGACACAACTCCCCCAAACCGAAAGACGAAGCATCAGGGCTCTAGAAGAAATCGTGCTCGCTTGCCAATCTTACCGGTAGAGTAGTCAGTTTATTGCAGGACAGATCCAGTATGGTGGCCTTTGGAAGGGCGGCCTAGGAAAGGGAATGAGGACAAAACGTCAAATCAACACATGGAATGATTCAGTGACATCTGGTAAGGAAGCATTACCAGTTCCCATGGTTAGGAAAGGCACTGAAGTATAACAACGTCCCCAGGGATAGGAGAGGGAAAGTGAGCCAGTCAACCCCAACCTAGGGAACAATGCAAAGAACAGGGGCTTGGCTGTGGAACAGCCACGGAAAGAACACAGACTCTAAGAAACTCTTAAATACTAGCACTTCTAATTATTTCCGGTAGCACCCTTCCTGATTAGATGTCAGGGCAGCGACTTGTCTAATATAGATATGCAATTTCCACAATCTCTAGTTCAGGCCTTCCTGGCACTCAACATGCATACTGGTTGATTCACGACTGAATGAATGAGTCAATGAGTGAATATCAAAGTGAAAACAAGGCCCTCATGGCCCATCTCCATTTTCCCTGGAGTTCAGGACTGGAGGCTCAGTAGAGCTGACCCTGCCTTCTCCCTAGGGGCAATGCTGCGCTGACCAGATGCCTGGAGTAATCGGTTTCAAATAGCAGTCCCAGGGGCAGGTGGAAACAAGGCTGGCCATCTTGGGGGGGGGGGGGGAGAAGCCAAACACTCAGTTTAGGACCCTAGGCCAACCTGTACTTTCCAAATGTCAGAAAGCCATTCCAAGAATAAAGTCTGCCCACCTAAAAAAGTTTTAGATATTACAGTGGGAAGAAAGCCATGAAAATAGATAGCTACAAGGGTCAGCATTTGCTACCTGCCAAATACATATTTCACCTTTGAGTGTGACTGAACCCCTGCAACCTCTATGAAATGGGAACTATAATCACCATTCCATAAATGAGGAAATCTAGGCATAAAAGTTAATTAGCTTGCCAAGGGCACTCAGCTATTAAGCTATTGAATTGACATGTTAACTGGCCATCCTGTGCTGACCTCTATACTCCACAGCCAAGGCGGAGGGAAGACTGGATCAAGAAGTGCCAAAGGCAGTGAGAAAAGTCTACCTCATCCCAAGTGAAGCCAGCGAGGAGGGCACAGGTAGGGAACCAGGTGGGAAAAGCAAGGCTGAACAGCTCACTCCACTTTGACAACTAGTCGTGTCATCTCCCAGGGAGGGGCTTCAGGCCTGTTTCCTGGGTGGGAGTGTGGGAGTAGGGGCCTGGAGAGATGGGGCCCGGCAGCGCGGGGTTCTGGTCAGTTTCAGCCCAGCAGGCAAGAGACCTTGCCAACAATGAGATCTCCCCTTCTTCACGGAAGTACGCCTCGGGGCTGGGGCGGCCAGCTGGGGTTGCCGACTTCCTAGGAAAGCCGGGTTCTGGACCACACCCCGGCTTACCCCGAGGCCTATGTTTGGACCTAGTCATTCATTCATTTGTTCATTCATTCTCCGAATACACCGAGCAACCGCTCTGTGGGCGCCTACCTGGGGCCGGAGGGGCAGATGCACTCCTGACCTGTCCAAAGCCCAAGGCCAGATAAGCAGCCCCCTCCCCACCCCCATCTTCTGGAACTGCGCCAAAGTGACACGTGTACATCCGAGGAAGGCGGACGCCGCCTCCCCGGGGGCTCAGTCCCACTCTCCCCACCTGATTTTAAGACGTGAAAACGGAAGCATAGGAAAGGAGGTGGCCCACGCAAGGGCCAGCACCAGGCCTGGGTGGACGCCTGACCTCGCGCGACTGTACTAACCAGCTCCTTGACTGGGACCTCGTTCAGGTCGCTGAGGCTCAGGTCCAGCTCGTTGCCGTCCAGCTTGTCGCGGAGGTTCCCGCCCTTGCTCCCGGCCTTGGTCATGGTGACGCCGGCTGAGCGGGTCCCGGCTCCGGTGCTCCGACCCGCAGGGAGATGCCTGAGAAGCCGTGCGTCGGCTCAGCGGACTCGCATCCGACCGATAACGCCTGCGTCCTCGGCCGCCCGTCTGCCCGCCGGCCGCACTCTGATCCCCTCGCCCCGCTCCCACCGGTGCCGTCGCGACGACGACCACTTCCGTGTCCACGTCACCTTCCGCGGCCACTGAGACGGGGTGGGCCAGAATGTCCCTAGCAATTGCGGGAGCGCCCTCTGGCGCCTAGAACAGTGCACTGCAGTCGTCACCAACACCAGAGAGGTGGGGTTCAAGGCTCCGAGCTGGGTCGCGAGACGCGGCAGCTGCGTTCCCTAGGGTGACTTGGGGCGCGCCTGCGGGCATCGTCGCTGACCACGCGAGGAGGCGAAACGGCACGGGAATGGGGGCCAGAAGACCAGGGCTGCATCCAAAACTGACTTTATGAGATCACCTCCATTCCCCTGGATTAGGACCGAAACTGTGTCTTTCAAAAATTGGTCCCTGTCTTCTCTTAACAATCCCCAAATCATCATCCTCTGACTGTCTCTTATCGCCTCCTCGCGGCCCAGACCTTGTCCAGGCCGCGATCAGCTCGTGCCTGGGATTACTCTGAGTCTCTCCTCCCCTCATCCGTCTCTACAGAGCTGCCCTGATGACGTTTCTAAAAATCTAGCCAGTTCTCTCCTCTGCTTAAAACCCTTCGAACCTCCAGCTACCTCAAGGGTATGGATCACTCTCCTCTGTAGACTGGGTCCTGCCTGCTTCTGCTGCCTCCTCATAAACCCCAGCCCCTGCCTGGGATGTTGTGTAGACCTCTAGTAGGTGGCTTTCTCTCCTTCCCCCCTCCTGAAATGACTCTACCTTTCCTACCGACCTCTGCTTAGCTAATTCCCGCAGCCCTTCAGGAAATCTCCCCAACCACCAGGTGAACCCCAGACTGAGTCAAGGGTAACTCCCTGGGGTTCTGACAATGCCCTATGTGCTGCCTTATTAGCAGATGTGGTAGAGCTTGGTGGCTAAGGTGGGGGCCTCTGGCACTAGAGCAATGGGGTATTAATCTTGGCTCTGCCTCTGGCTACTTATGAAACTTTAAGCAATTGCTATGCCTTATTTATGAATATATGAGGAACAGGCATAAGAATGGTATCTACCTGATAGAGTTGCAGAAGATCTGAATGAATGAAACACAGGAAGAGCTTGCCACAATGACTGGCACTTAGTAAGAACCCAATAAATACTAGCTATAATTCATAATGTGCTTGTGTTATCTTTTATTTGCATCAGTGTGTGTGTTATATTTACCTTTATGTGTCTGCCCTCCACTCTGGACTGTGAGGGACAGAGATTTTGTCTTTGTATCCCCAGTATCTAAGTGTCTGATGCATGGTAGTTGCTTGTTCAGGTGTTTGTTGAATTAATGACTAAAGACCTTTACCCACTCCAAACCTCAGTCTGGTCACCTTTGAAATGGGGATATTAAGGCTAATCTCAGAGGGGAAATGTGAAGACCAAATAAAGTCAGTGCAGTGGCCTACTCTTTTAACAAATCCTTGTGCACACCCGTCTAGGCCCCAGCCAGGCACTGTGCTGAGCTTTAGGAAGCAGACGAGGGCAATTGGAAAGTAAGACATCAGCACTTGGCAATCTCTAAAGCCCTAGAGCATCTATTATCTTATTTTGATAATGTACATGAAAAGACTATGGGAGATTTGATTGTGTAGCTCTCTTTTTTTTTAATTTTATTTATTTATTTTTTACAGAGACAGAGAGAGAGTCAGAGAGAGGGATAGACAGGGACAGACAGACAGGAACAGAGAGATGAAAAGCATCAATCATTAGTGTTTCATTGCCGTTGCAACACCTTAGTTGTTCATTGATTGCTTTCTCATATGTGCCTTGACCGTGGGCCTTCAGCAGACTGAGTAACCCCTTGCTGGAGCCAGTGACCTTGGGTTCAAGCTGGTGGGCTTTTGCTCAAACCAGATGAGCCCGCACTCAAGCTGGTGACCTCGGGGTCTCGAACCTGGGTCCTCTGCATCCCAGTCCGATGCTCTATCCACTGCGCCACTGCCTGGACAGGCTGTGTATCTCTCTTTTACAAAGGAAGAAACTCAGGGAAGAGAAATACCTTGTCCTCAGTCATATAGTTGGTTGAGTGGCAGACCCAAATCTTTTGTTTCCAGATCCTGTTTCTTTTTACTACATCCTATTTCCCCTAACCACATTGCCCCCTCCTTGCCCAGGAGCCTATACTCAACACAAATAACTATTATATAAGGTAGAAAGAATAGGCTCTGGCCTGTTGGCTCAGTGGATAGAGCGTCTGCCCAGCGTGCGGATGTCCTGGGTTTGATTCCCGGTCGGGGCACACATAAGAAGCAACTATCTGCTTCTCTTCCCCTCCCTCTTCCCCTTTTCTCCCTCTTCCCCTCGTGAAGCCAGTAGCTCGATTGGTTCTAGCGTTGCCTGGAGCTGAGGATACCTCAATTGGTTGGAACATCGGCCCCAGATGGGGGTTGCCAGTTAGATCCCAGTCAGGGCACATGTGGGAATCTATCTCCCCTCCTCTCACTTAAAAAAAGAAAAGAGTCTGACCAGGCGGTGGTGCAGTGGATAGGGCATCGGACTGGGATGCAGAGGACCCAGGTTCGAGACCCCGAGGTCGCCAGCTTGAGTGCGGGCTCATCTGGCTAGAGCAAAAGCTCACCAGCTTGGACCCAAGGTCGCTGGCTCAAGCAAGGGGTTACTCAGTCTGCTGAAGTCCCACGGTCATGGCACATATGAGAAAGCAATCAATGAACAACTAAGGTGTTGCAACAGCAATGAAAAACTAATGATTGATGCTTCTCATCTCTCTGTTCCTGTCTGTCCGTCCCTGTCTATCCCTCTCTCTGACTCTCTCTCTGTCTCTGAAAAAAAAGAAAAGAGCCTGTGCAGGCAGTGGCGCAGTAGATAGAGTGTCAGACTGGGATGCAGAAAGACCCAGGTTCGAGACCCTGAGGTTGCCAGTTTGAGCGCAGGCTCATCTGGGTTTGAGCAAAAGCTCACCAGTGTGGACCCAAGGTCGCTGGCTCGAGCAAGGGGTCACTCGGTCTGCTGAAGGCCCGTGGTCAAAGCACATATGAGAAAGCAATCAATGAACAACTAAGGTGTCGCAACGAAAAACTGATGACTGATGCTTCTCATCTCTCTCTGTTCCTGTCTGTCTGTCCCTATCTATCCCTCTCTCTGACTCTCTCTGTCTCTGTAAACAAAACAAAAAAAAAAAAAGGAAAGGAAAAGGGTCTTAACATATATAGATAAAATCTGTGTGTGAATGTTCAGGGCTGTACAGATATATATGATAACATCAGACTAATGCATATAATAGGTGTATTCTGTGTCCTAGGGCTGTGATTTACGTGTTTTTCCTCTTAACCACAACAGTCATATACAGCAGATCTTATTTCAGTTTTACAAATGAAGCAATTGAGGCTCAAAAAGGTACATCTATTTAACTTTTTTAGGACAGTCACAGCAAGTAAGTAAATGCATTCCGAGGAAGGTGGGTCATATCCATCATGGCAGGAAGAAGAAGCCTAGGAAGAAAGAATAAATCGTGAAAGGCACATAAAGGCCGTGCGTGGCTGGGTAGATCAAGATCAGTTGGTTAGACTATCCTCCCAATACACCATAGTTGAGGGTTCAAGCCCTGGTCAAAGCACATACGAGAATCAACCAATGAGTGCATAAGTGGAACAACAAATCGATGTTTCTCCCTCTCTCTTTCTCTCTCCCAAAAGGTCAATTTAAAAAAATTTTTTTTAAGAAAGAAAAGAAAAGGCACAAAGGAGAATGGCGCAGACTCAAACAAGAAGAGATACAGCCCAGAAAAGCGAGGCCGCAAAGTGAGGAACTGACAGCAGCTGTTCACTGTGAGAAAGATTTTTTTACATCCCTAAGACTGTACACCTGCATATTCATGAGAAAGTGAAGTCATCTGTTAGCAGCTTGGGGGGATGGTAGACTGGCCCTGTGCTGCAGCCCCCCACCAAGTGCCACCTTGGCCTGCACGTTGAGGCTGTTTAGGGGAGCAACCAAACAGCCCTTGAGAAACCAAAAGATCGAGACCCGGGATAAGGGGGAGCTGATTCTTCTCACCTCTCGACCCCTTCCTAACCACGGGCAGCAGGCCAGCACTGTGACTATTAGTTTTACTGTGACCCCGGCCCATCAATCCACCTCTCCAAACTTCTGTTTCTCCCTCTGTAGAGTAGGGAGAATAAAATGGGAACATGTGTCAAGGACCCAAATAGCACAATGCAACATGATCCAACCTCTCCGAGGGTAGCGGGACCCTATTCGTGACTTGTCATCATGGCCAGAGGTGGAATAAAATAAAGACAGACTCAGCCCTTGATCGCTGGAGCCCCCAAAGTACTTTTTATAATACTTTATATACTATAAATATAGTTTAATTTATGTAGGTTACTTATTTAGTTAAAACAAATTTATGGATTTTCTTTAAATACATCCATATGTAGAGTCGTAATATCATGTTCCTATAAATCAGCCCATCCCCAAATAAACTCAAATTTAAAGCAATTATAATTAGAAATCCTAACAAGATTTTCATTTTGTTCCTGTTTTCCTTTTTTATTTTTTTATTTTATTTATTTATTTATTTTTCTGTATTTCTCTGAAGCTGGAAACAGGGAGAGACAGTCAGACAGACTCCCGCATGCGCCCGACCGGGATCCACCCGGCACGCCCACCAGGGGCGATGCTCTACCCACCAGGGGGCGATGCTCTGCCCCTCCAGGGCATTGCTCTGTTGTGACCAGAGCCACTCTAGCGCCTGGGGCAGAGGCCAAGGAGCCATCCCCAGTGCCCGGGCCATCTTTACTCCAGTGGAGCCTCGGCTGCGGGAGGGGAAGAGAGAGACAGAGAGGAAGGAGAGGGGGAGGGGTGGAGAAGCAGATGGGTGCCTCTCCTGTGTGCCCTGGCCGGGAATCGAACCCGGGACTTCCGCACGCCAGGCCAACGCTCTACCACTGAGCCAACCGGCCAGGGCCGTTTTCCTTTTTTATAACAGAAAGTTTATTTAGAAAGTCACAGAGGTAGGAAAAACGGGCTTTAGGAAACAAGTTATAAAGGCCAAAGAAGGGTCCTTAGAGCCCAGGAGAGACAAATGTGCCTGAAAAGAAGTGGGGGAGAGGGAAGGCCCCCCACATGCTCCCAGGAGTCGGGGTCTTCGTCTTAAGGGTTTTCAAAGGTAGAGATTTTAGAGGCTGTTTTGTTCTCTCTCTCTTTTTAAGATTTTCTTTATTGATTTTACAGAGAGAGGAGAGTGGCGGGAAGTGAGAAGTGTCAACTCATAGTTGCTTCACTTTAGTTGTTCATTGCTTGCTTGTGTTATGTGCCTTGACCAGAGTTTCAAACTGGTGACTTCAGCATTCCAGATTTTTAAAAAAAATGAAAATGTGTGGCCTGTGGTGGCACAGTGGATAGAGCATCAACCTGGAATGCAGAGGTTACCAGTTTGAAACCTTGGGCTTGTCCGGTCAGGGCACAATGGGTCAGGTGGTTCTCTCTTCTCTTTTTTATGAGTTTATTTGAGCTAAAACTGATAACAAATGCTGGGTAGCAAGATATCAAATGCTTCCTGTTTCATTTTCAGAACTAGGTAA
Source organism: Saccopteryx bilineata (assembly GCF_036850765.1). NCBI lineage: Eukaryota > Metazoa > Chordata > Mammalia > Chiroptera > Emballonuridae > Saccopteryx > Saccopteryx bilineata. Next base: position 378,924,817 of record NC_089491.1, read on the forward strand.
AAATTATCTTAAAATGCACAAAGAGGAGAAAAATCTAATTAATATGGAAGGATAAATGTACAAGAATTGCCAAGAACTTTCCATGAAATAAAAAATTTGCCACAAGGATCCTGCCCAACCAGATGTTAGACCTTATAATAAAACTCAAAACAGTCTAGCATTGTCATAGGCAAGTATCAGTGGAACAACACAGACAGTCTGGAACCAGATGCAAATGTATATGAGTCCTTAATATATAATTAAGATTGCATTTAAAGTAAAGTCCAAATCTATTGAAAGGGGAAGAGTTGAATAAATTACAATGTGATTATATTATGGATTTTGAGATGGAAAGATCACCAGGATTATCCAAGTGGACCCTAAATGCAGTTATAAGTGTCCTTATAAGAAAGGCAGAAGGAGGGGAGGCAGTCAGACAGACTCCCATATGCGCCCAACCAGGATCCACCCAGCATGCCTACCAGGGGGGAGATGCTCTGCCCATCTGGGTTGTTGCTCTGTTGTAACCAGAGCCATTCTAGCGCCTGAGGCAGAGGTCACAGAGCCATCCTCAGCGCCCGGGCCAACTTTGCTCCAATGGAGCCTTGGCTGTGGGAGGGGAAGAGAGAGACAGAGAGGAAGGAGAGGGGGAGGGGTGGAGAAGCAGATGGGCGCTTCTCCTGTGTGCCCTGGCCGGGAATCGAACCTGGGACTCCTGCACGCCAGGCCGACGCTCTACCACTGAGCAACCGGCCAGGGCCTAGGAATGCCCTTGTTGATCAAGCTACCCAAAAGAAAATTATTTGGAGTACCCATGACAGATATAGCAATTCAGTCTCATACTACTCATCACCAGAACACTGCAGCCCTGTGTAAACAGTTTCAACTTTCTCTGGAAGCAGCACGGCAGATTGGGAAATCCTGTCCAAGGGATCCTATACTACAACCTGCCCCTTCATTTGGAATTAACCTTCAAAGACCCCTACCAGGACAGCTTTGGCAAATGGATGTTACTCATATACCTTCATTTGGCAAACAGTCCTATGTCCATGTTACAGTGGATACATATTCTGGATTTATAGTAACCTCTGTCAGAACAGGAGAGGCTGCTAAGCATGTTGTAGCTCATTGTATGCATTGTTCTATTATTGGATTTCCTAAACTGGTTAAACTGACAATGCTTCTGCATATGGAGCAAAGCATTTACTGTATTTTGTCAAACCTTTCGAATTATGTGTATTTCTTACAATCTTTAAAGTCAAGGTATTATTAAAGTGTACTCAGAAAATATTTTAAGGTCAATTAAAATTTTTTTTTTTTTTTTTTTTTTTTTTTTTTTTTTATACAGGGACAGAGAGTCAGAGAGAGGGATAGGTAGGGACAGACAGACCGGAACAGAGAGAGATGAGAAGCATCAATTATCAGTTTCTTGTTGTGACACCTTAGTTGTTCATTGATTGCTTTCTCATATGTGCCTTGACCGTGGGCCTTCAGCAGACCAAGTAATCCCTTGCTGGGGCCAGCGACCTTGGGTCCAAGCTGGTGAGCTTTTTTTTTTTGCTCAAACCAGATGAGGCCGCACGCAAGCTGGCAACCTCAGGGTCTCGAACCTGGGTCCTCCGCATCCCAGTCCGACGTTCTATCCACTGCGCCACTGCCTGGTCAGGCCAATTAAAAAAATTTTAAAAGGGGAGAGTCATATCCTGGAACTCCTACGGTTAACCATATCATGCTTTTTACTTAAAAAAATTTAAAAATTTTTTTGAATACTGATGAACAGGAGACACCAAATCTTTTTCTCCTGCAAACTACTACCTTCTTTATTTGATCCAGCTAATAACACTGTTTTGTCTTTTTCCAAATAGCTCCAAATGGAAAAGATTTATATAGGCAGATGGAGATCCTCAAACCCCTCAGCGAGATCTTCTGAGCATGGCTTTTAAGATACCTAGAGGCAGAAAAAGCCCAATAGAGATCAGGGGAACTACCAGCTTTTAGGATACGTCCTTAAAGGCTCCAACGCCCCAAAGGGGTCTCATAGGATGCCATCTGGGTCCTGCTTCAATAGTGGAAAGGAAGGTCATTGAACTAAAGCCTGCCAGGCTTACATGCCTCTGCTGAGAGGAAACAGGGACACTGGAAGGTAGGCTTCCCCCTCGCTCCTCTAAGGGAGGGTTCAGTCTCTTCCAGCCCTGATCCAGCCACCTATGACCTAACCTTGCCCAGAAAGCTGGGTTTTGCCACTGAAGACTGAAGGTGCCCAGGGCCATCGGCCCCATCTGCAACACTGGGGACGAGCGTAGGGTATTTCTTCCAAGAAGCAGGTAAACTGATCTCATTTGCACAAGGGCCTCTTAACTATGTCTTGCCTGAATAGTCAGGTTTTTAATTCTTCCCTCGAAGATCTCTGTGTGGATGTTGATAGTCCTATTTTCTGCTGCTTTGTTTAATATATAGTGTTTCCTTTATTCCTCCTTCCTCAATGCCCCACTCATATTTCAGGCTGGGACCTACTTCTAATTTAGAGCTCTCTTTACTCCTTTGCCAACTTCTGTTATGAATCTACTTTTGCTACCCAGCTTAGTGTATCCCAAGGTTCTCTTTACCAAGCCACAGTCGCAGAGCTTCAGGGAAAAGCAACCTGGTCTCACCTCTCCAGGCAGAGGAGAACAGAAGCTCCATCTCCACACATGCTGCAAATGGCTTTTTCCAGTCTACCTGAATCATTACCAGCTAGAAGCAGCAGTCATTGGGACTTGGACGTGAGCTGCAAAGTATAGAATTGTGACAACAATTCCAGTGCCATGCGGACTTTTCCTGGATGTGGACTTTTCCTGGACTCCTGCTCCTTGTGACAGCTCCTAACAGACTGAACTGTGGTTGGGTTGCATTTTTCAGGGATTTGGCATGGTGTTGGGGCCAACTTGGACTTGGTGAACAGTTAAGGACACTATTCTTTTGTGGATTCTTGCTGTATTGGCCAAGAGTTTGCTTAAAGGCTTTAATCACTGTAAAAAAAAATAGAAGACTGGATAAAGAAGATGTGGCACAGGCCCTGGTTGGTTGGCTCAGTGGTAGAGCATCGGCCTGACATGCAGGAGTCCCGGGTTCGATTCCCAGCCAGGGCACACAGGAGGGGTGCCCATCTGCTTCTCCACCCCTCCCCCTCTCCTTCCTCTCTGTCTCTCTCTTCCCCTCCCGCAGCCAGGGTTCCACTGGAGCAAGGTTTGCCCGGGTGCTGAGGATGGCTCTGTGGCCTCTGCCTCAGGCACTAGAATGGCTCTGATTGTGGTAGAGCAATGCCCCAAGATGGGCAGAGCATCGCCCCCTGGTGGGCATGCCGGGTGGATCCCGGTCGGGTGCATGCAGGAGTCTGTCTGACTGCCTCCCCGTTTCCAACTTCGGAAAAATACAAAAAAAAAAAGAAAGAAGATGTGGCACATATACACCATGGTATACTATTCAGCCATAAGAAATGATGACATCAGATCACTTACAACAAAATGGTGGGATCTTAATAACATTATATGGAGTGAAATAAGTAAATCAGAAAAAAACAAGAACTGCAGGATTCCATACATTGGTGGGACATAAAAACGAGACTAAGAGACATGGACAAGAGTGTGGTGGTTATGGGGGGCGGGGGGAGGAAAGGAGGGAGAGGGGGAGGGGGTGGGGAGGGGCACAAAGAAAACTAGATAGAAGGTGACAGAGGACAATCTGACTTTGGGTGATGTGTATGCAACAGAATTGAATGACAAGATAGCCTGGACATGTTTTCTTTGAATACATGTACCCTGATTTATTGATGTCACCCTATTAAAATTAATAAAAATTTATTTATTAAAAAAAAAAGAAAAGAAAAAAAGAAGGAGCCCTGGCCAGAGAGCTTGGTTGGTTAGAGCTTTGTTCCGAAGCACAGAGGTTGCCAGTTCGATCCCTGGTCAGGGCACAGACAGGAACAGGCTAATGTTCCTGTCTCTCTCTCCCTTCCTCTCTCGCCAAAATCAATACATAAAATAAATTTAAAAAGAAAAAGGCAGAGGGAGGTTGAACATAGAAGGGGCGCCATTGTGACCACTGAGGCAGAGATGAGAGTGCTGTGGCCACAAACCAAGGAGTACCTGGAGCTGGAATAGACAAAGAATGGTTCTCCCCCGGAGCCTCTAGAAGGAACCAGCCCTGCCAACACTTTTAGTCCCATAAGACTCACTTCAGGACCTGGCTGGTTGGCTCAGTGGTAGAGTGTCGGCCCAGCATATGGATGTCCCAGGTTTGATTCCCAGTTAGGGCACACAAGAGAAGCAACCATCTGCTTCTCTCCCCTTCCCTCTCTCCCTTCTTTCCCTCTTCCCCTCCTATAGCCAATGGCTCAGTTAGTTCCGCATCGGCTCTGGGCACTGAAGATACCTCTTGGTAGGAGTGTGTCAGCCTCAGGTGCTACAAATAGCTTGGTTGATTCAAGCACAGGCCCCAGATGCTGGGTGGATTCCAGTTGGGGGGCATGCAGGAGTCTCTCTTTCTATCTCCCCTCCTCTCTCTTTCTAACTCCCCTCCCCTCTCTGTCTTCCCCCTCCTCTCTTTCTATCTCCTCTCATCAAAAGAAAAAAAGATTCACTTCATACTTCTGATCTCTAGAACTGTGAGAGAATAAAGCCACTATATTTATATAATTTTTTCAAGCAGTAATAAGAAACTAATACACTACTCAGTTTTCAGTACTCGGCTCACAGCTCTGTAAGACCTTCTGTGACATGCCTAGGGTAGGTGCCTGTCCCCTGTGCCCCTCTCCCACAGCACTGACCATACTGCCTGCCATTGCCAGTTTAGGGCTGGTGTGCAGTGAGCTCCCTGAGGACAGATGCTCTGTCTCATTCATATCTCTGGTCTGAGCTCCCAGAATTGTGCCTGGCATTAAGTCAGCACTCAGTGAATGTCTGTTAAACCATGAATGGGGAAAGAAAGATAAGTTTGGTTTGGTTTTAACATTTCGAGACACTAAATCTTTATCCAAGACTTTACAGTTAACTTCAGCTCTTGACTTTGATTCAAGCTAAAAATGGCATCACGCAAAGAAAGATTTTTGTCCTCCACTCTTTATGAAAGCCAGGCTTTCACAACTTTTGGCAGCTGCTGAGATTGCAGCTTATTTAGCTTTTCGATTTAGGGCTGTCAGCAAGAAAATATAGATTGTTTAAGATCACATCTGCCTGTGTCTGCCATCAATTATTAGTTGTGATCAGAATAATTTTACTCTACACAGCAGTTCAGAACAAATCCCTTATTTTCACTTTCCATTTGAAAATCAGAAACATTCATTTTTAGAACAATTTTTTCCTAAATATATTTCATTGACTTTTTGAAAGAGAGAGAGAGAGAAACATTGATTTGCTGTTCCACTTATCTATGCATTCACTGGTTAATCATTGTATGTGTCTTGACCAGGAATTGAACCCGCAACACTGGCACATCGGGATGATGCTCCAACCAACTGAGCTGCCCAGCCAGTGTCTAGAACAATTTTTACTAGGTTTTTGTGTTTTTTTGTGGGGGGGGGGGGTATTGGCTACTATTCTGTTTTGTTTTGGTATTGGATCTAATTGGTAAAGTGTAAGCATTATGTTCCAAGTCACTGTCATCTCTTTTTTCAAAAATAAAACTCCCATCTTCATCTTCCTCTCCTCTCCTCTCCATGTGGTTGCCAGCATTCTCTCCTTTTCTCCCACCTCTCCTTCGTGACTGCCCTATTTCTTATAACACCACTCCCTTCTCAGACATACAGTGAAGAAAATTCTTTACAGGAGATGTTTTTCATGCACTGCTTGGAAACTGTCCATTACAGCAGAGAGCTATGAAAATTACAGCCGAGGGAAGACATTGGCTCAAGGTCATTGAGAGACAAAGAAGCAGAGCTGGATTCAGCCCAGCTCCGACTCCGAGGCTGGCTGCTGGCCTATGTAAGCCCTTCACACTCACTGCTTTAGACCGAAAGCCTCACGGAACACACTAGTCCCTGTACGCCATCAATGGTGCTAGTCAGGATGCCTCCCGTGGCCTGTTAACAAAAATCTTATTAAGATAAAGCATGTACACTGTCTTAGGAAAATGAAACAAGCAAAAGGCTTTTTAACAAAAAGCTGTGCTCTGCTTCATGCTTCTTCTCAGTCTCATGCTCCAAAGAGAACCGTTTTCTGTTCTTGTGGTAAAACAGACATAGTTAAAATGTACCGTTGTAAACATTTTAGGAGTGCAGTTCCTCAGCATGAAGTCCATTCACACTGTCGTGCAACTATCCCTCTCCAGAACTTTTTTCATCTTCCCAAACTAAAACTCTGTACACATACCAGTCCCCACTTCCCCTCCCCCCGACCCCTGGCAACCGACCGCTCCTCTACTTCCTGCCTCTGTGACTGTGACTGACTACTCTGGGTACCTCATGTAAATGAAATCATGCAATACTTGTTATTTTGTATCTGGCTTATTTTGCTTTAGCACAATGCTTTCAAGGTTCATCGCCATTGCAGCATGTGTGAGAATTTCTTCCCTTTATAAGGCTGAATAATATTGTATTTACACTTGTGAGTACACAAAACACAGCTTATTCTTGTATTAGTATTTATTAATTACTGTATTATTTTCCATACGAACAACCGTAAGCCTGCTTTTGCTCCACCCTGTATACAATATTGTGTATATCTATTCATTGAAGAACATCTGGGTTGTCTGTCTTTGCTGTTGTTAATAACGCTGCTATGCCCTGGCCGGTTGGCTCAGTGGTAGAGCGTCAGCCTGGCATGCAGAAGTCCCAGGTTCGATTCCCGGCCAGGGCACACAGGAAAAGCGCCCATCTGCTTCTCCACCCCTCCCCCTCTCCTTCCTCTCTGTTTCTCGCTTCCCCTCCCACAGCCAGGGTTCCATTGGAGCAGGGTTGGCCCGGGTGCTGAGGATGGCTCTGTGGCCTCTGCCTCAGGCACTGGAATGGCTCTGGTTGCAGCAGAGCGAAGCCCCAGGTGGGCAGAGCATTGCCCCCTGGTGGGCATGCTGGGTGGATCCCGGTCGGGCGCATGCGGGAGTCTGTCTGACTGCCTCCCTGTTTCCAACTTCAGAAAAGTACAAAAAATAAAAATTAAAAAAACAAAAAAAATAACGCTGCTATGAACATTGGCGTACATGTCTGCTCGAGTCCCTGCTCTCACTTCTTTTGGGTCCATACTCCCAAGCGGAATTGCTGGATCACGTGATAAATTCTGTTTTTAACTTTTTGAGAAACTGTGCCGTTTTCCACAGCAACAGCACCAATTTACATGCCTACCAACAGTGCACAAAAATGTTCCAACTGCTCCACAACCTCACCAACATTTGTTGTTTTCTGTTCTTTTGAATAGCCCTGCTAATGGTGGCGAGGCGGCATTTCGCTATGGTCTGGATTCGCATTTCTCTAATGACTAGTAATGTTGAGCACCTTTTCATGTGTTTGTTGGCCACTGATACATTTTCTTTGAAAAAAAATGTCTATTCAAATCCAAAGGGAACCATCTTGAACTATATTAGCCATTTCTGTTTTATCTTCTTCTGTTATTTACTTCTAAACAATATACTTATTCAGCTATTTCTTGGTTTTCTATTTGATAAGTAAGGATTTGCACTCCCATCTCCCTTGTCAAGTCCTCCTAAATAGTTCTATTGTTATTTTGAATATATACTGGTTGCCTTTGTGACTTTGAATAACATAACTCCTTTATTTCATGTTCCATCATTGGCAGACAGAATCTCTTGACACCTTGATTTATAAGGTGAGGATGTTTGCTTCCACTCTGACTCTCCTGCCCCTTACCTTTCAACTGCAGCCAGGTATGAGTTCCGGGTTCGTAGCATTTACATTGGTTCATAACTATGATTAATTCTTCTGAACTTTTTTCATAAGTTGATAATAAGAATTTTAAAAGTCAATAAGTGGGCCCTGGCTCAGTGTTTTATTTATTTATTTATTTATTTATTTATTTATTTATTTTAGAAAGGAGAGAGAGAGGGAGAGAGACAGAGAGAAAGGAGAGAAAGACCAAGAGAGAGAGAAGGGGGGAGGAGCAGGAAGCATCAACTCCCATATGTGCCTTGACCAGGCTAGCCCAGGGTTTCGAACCGGCGACCTCAGCATTTCCAGATCAATGCTTTATCCACTGCGCCACCACAGGTCTGGCTCAGTGTTTTAGAGCGTCATCCTGATACACCAAGGTTACGAGTTTGATACCATGCACCCACCCCCCACTCCCGTCAGGGCACACACAAGAAACAGCCAATGGATGCATAAATAGGTGGAGCAACAAATTGATATTTTTCTCTCCCACCCTCTCTCTCCAAAATCAATAAATATATTTTTAAAATAATAAAATAAAAGTCAGTAGGTGGTGTTTACAGTTTTTGAGGCACAGATGGGAAAGATATTGGCAAATGGATGGCACTAAGGGCTTTCTCAGGGTAGCCAATGGCATGAGCAAAATCATAGAGACCATGAACCGTGTGAGTCCTGTCCGGCACACAGCAGATGCGCTCAGTTCAGGCAGAGAGATCCTTGGGGAGCTGGCTTAAGAAAGAGGAAGGAAAGTTGAAGGGCCTGGATGGCCCATGTGCCCTGTTGCCCACTTCCTCAAAGTGACACAAGAATTCTGGTCAACACAATCCAATACAAAGTCTCAGGGACTTACACATCAGGCATCTTCACTATCCTTTCTCCAACCTTCCTCCTCCCTTCCTCCCTTCCCATGGAACCAGTGTCTACCAGGACTCTCACAGCTTTGCAGAGATGAAAAATAATTCCTTCTCTTAAAAAACATTTGCAACACCTAACACAGAGGAAGGTCTCAGAGTGTAGACATGAGAGGAAGGGGAGAAGGTGAAAGGAACCAGCAATCACTGAAAACTGGTCAAGCACCTGTTCTGTGTCATGTCGCTCGGTCCTTACCCCAACCCTCTTCATGAGACTGAGATTATTACCCCCATCTTAAAGATGACAACTAAGGCTGGCGAGGAGGCTCCACAACTTACCCAAAGCCACAAAGCGTGTATGGGCAGAGCCTTGGCCTTTGCTCACTGTGCCCACTTGGTTTTGAGCAAGTAGCTGGACTTCTCTGAAGTCTCAGTTTCTTCACCCATTAAAACAGATACACACTCCAAGGCATGCCTGTTCCCTGCAGGGTGACTGTGTGGGACAGAGATAACAACCTTGAAGAGTATGGCTTGTGGGAGATATCCTGAAGCTGGAGGCTGTGATTCCATGGCATGTATATCTGGGAAAGCAGGAAAATCCAGTATGTGGAGGTCAAGGCTGAAGCAAAGTTCAAAAACTAACTCATTCCTCTCTTCCCCCAAGACTGACCTTCAAACTAACAAGGGAAGTGGCACAGCCTGCCAGGCAGGTCAATACCCCAGACTTGGGGTACTCACCCTCACGTTCCGCAACACCTAACACGGATAACGCCGGGCTGAGCTCTCCGAGTCAGTGAGTTAGTCTCAGCAGGAAGGTGTGCCCAATGCAAGCCTGGCTCCCCACAATCGCTCTGCCCCCATCTTCCTTCCTGCTTCATCCCCACACAGTCTGAAGTGTGGGGGCTCTCCCCAGGAGCGAAGGTTTCCAGGAGATCTGAGGTTGTGCTCAGCATGGTGAAGATGAGCAGCGTAGCCTCCTCAACAGAGCCCAAGTTCCCAGACAAGGACAAGGGTCTTCTCCGGCCTGACTCACCCTTAGATCTTCCTTCTAGACCACCTTTCATCACCCTTCTGGGTCATGTGAAGAGAGGTCACCCCGCCGGGGCCTTTCTGCCATTGCTCTCCCACTGCTCCTCTGGAGGAAGGGTCAAGGTGGAGACAGACAGTATGGTCCTGGCACAAGTGCTACTCTGGCGTCCAGTGCCACCTTTTCCAGCTGGGACCAGAGATGGGCAGTCACTTCTCCATCCTGCAGCCATCCCTGGGCCTTAGGGGACCATAAAGAAGTCTGGAGGTAGAGTGAGATTGCTTTCCATTTCCACTTGGGACAGCTCACAGGAGCTGAGCTGGGGTGGGCAGGTGAGGGACAGGGCAACAGGTTGCAGTGCCTTGCAGAGGCCCAGGGACAGGGATCGATGGGAGATGGGATTCCCTTCTGAAGCTCACGTGTGGCCTTACCTGGGGCTAGCTAGCTCTCTCAAGGGCCCCATTGCCCAGACAGCCTCCCAAACCCTCACCCCCCCAAACACACCCACCCACTGCCCCTGCAGGCCTCCTGACTGTTAGGTTGCCAGAGGGGGGACACACAAGGCCTGCTGAGTTTTATGAGAACTTTATTTATGCATTTGCAAACAGATGGGCTGAGTCTCTAGTGCTGTCAGCCCCGAGTGCCCGGGGATTTAAGCTTTCATAGGGTTAGTGAGCAAGGCTTAGCCAGGAGGTTAGTTGGGTACTAAATTTTGGGGTGGGATGAGGGTATATGCTCAAGGGGAGGTTGAGTGAGAGGATGTGGGATATAAGCCAGGTTTGCTCAAGTGGAGAGTTATGGGAACTGCCCCAGCGCCAGATTACTTCAAGTTTAACTTGGCTTAGGGAGAAGCTTTCTGGTAAGGAACCCTGGACACAGATCCAGCTGGCAGGCCTTGGGAGCACAACCCTTGGGGAGAGGGGGGAGGCTAGCACGTGACCGCGCTGAAGCCATGGGGATGGACACATGGGTGCCGCACTATCTGCTCTGCATTCAATCACCACTGGCTCCCCTGTACGAAGTCAACAAGCTCTTGCGCCCCAAACCCAGATATCTGGTGGCTGGGAGGGGAACCTGCCTTGAGTTGCAGCCCAGGACCCGCAGATCCAGACCGAAATCAGCACAATTCTTTGAGTGCGGGAAGGGGAGGGCGGCGGGTCAGAAAGACGGTGGCCCTGCGCGGAGTCGCTTCCTTCACGCCACGACTTGCCCCGCCCCTCCGCTGGGGGCCGCGGCCTCCGCACCCCATAGGCAGAGGCGACCCCGCCTCCCCGCCCGCTCCGCGCTCGCCCCGCCTCGGCTCTCCTTAAAAGTTTCTTTGGGCAGGGACACCCGCGTCGCGAACCATGGCTGTCTGCGTCGGGATGTTGCGCCTCGGGAGGCTGTGCACCTGGAGCTCGGGGGTGCTAGGGACCCGCACCGTGCTCTCTCCGGGTTGGCAGGAAGCGAGGTTGCGGGGCGTCCGTCCCCTCAGGTACGGGGGCCCGGGGAAGAGAAGGCGCGCGCCTGTCCCCTGGGAGGGTCCTGCAGAGCTTCGCGGGGGGGCCGATTCTGCTCAGGCTGGGAGGCTGCCGCTGCTGCACCTCTGGATGGCACTCGGGGGAGTAGGTACCCATTACCTAATTTATAGGCAATAGGAATGGCCTAGCTGGCGTAGATGGGGGCTTGGCTGGTGGTTTGGCTGGTGGCTGGCAGCGACCCTGCTCTGACTCCGGGTTCAGGACTCCAGAGTCTTAGATTTATGGGCAGACAGAGCACCAGGAGTGTTGGCTCTTAGTAGTCTAGCCTGAGGGGGAAGGGCAGGGGAAGGCCTGGGCTCTGTCCCCAGGGCATTGCCTTCAGAGATAAACTTGGAGATTTTCATTTTTTGAAAAAATATTTTATTTATTTTAGAGAGGAGAGAGAGAGAGAAGGGGGGAGGAGCAGGAAGCATCAACTCTTATATATGCTTTGACCAGGGAAGCCCAGGGTTTTGAACCAAGGACCTCAGCGTTCCACATGACACTTTAAAATCTACTGCACCACCACAGGTCAGGCAACTTGGAGATTTTCAGCCCAGTCTTGCCCACCCCAGGCCACTAAATTCACAGACTCCTCTTCCCTCATTAGTTGCTAACAAACCTTGCTACTTACTGGGCCTGTTTGTTTGTTTAAAGCGAGAGGAGAGAAGAGAGACAGGGACAGACAGAAAGGGAGAAAGATGGGAAGTATCAATTCTTTGTTGCGACACTTTAGTTGTTCATTGATTGCTTTCTCATGTGTGCCTTGGTTGGAGGTCTCCAGCTGAGCCAGTGACCCCTTGTTCAAACCAGTGACTTGGGCTCCAGCCAGCAACCTTTGAGCTCAAGCCCGAGACCATGGGGTCATGTCTATTAATTAGCGCCTGCTCAAGCTTGTGACTTCAAGTTTTGAACCTGGACCCCCTGCATCCCAGGCCAGTGTTCTATCCACTGTGCCACTGCCTGGTCAGGCTTACTGGCTTCTTCCGTCCTCGGTGCAAAAGGTGGGATGGGGGCCGGCTGGTAGAGGATGCTTTGCCGCATTTATAGCAGTGTAGTAAGTGATGCTGTTTCCTGTCAGATTGCAATGTGAAAGTGTGTTGACTGACCAGAGCTGGGCTCCCACTGATGTTATCACTGATGGTAGTTAACTTCCATTCCTGGAGGCCTGGGTACCATGGAGCCTGCCCTGCCACTTCGCTGGGCCAGGTACTAAGTCCGGGGTCAGGACACAGTTTTGAAGACAAGGTCTCAGGGTGTATGCCTGAGTGTGGAAAAGGGAGAAGAATCCCAAAGAGGTTTCTTGTCTGAGTGACCTGTTTGGTTAAGAAATAACAATTGGGCCCTGGCCGGTTAGCTCAGTTGGTTGAGTGTCATCCCAAAACGACAAGTTTGTGGGTTCCATCCCTGGTAAGGTCACACATGGGAAACAATCATTGAATGTACAACTTAGTGGAACAACAAATGAATGCTTCCTTTACACCTCCCCTTTATCTCACTTCCTCTCTGTCTCTAAAAAAAGAAAATTTAAGGCCCTGGCTGGTTGGCTCAGTGGTAAAGCGTAAGCCTGGCATGCAGGAGTCCCGGGTTCGATTCCCGGCCAGGGCACACAGGAGAGGCGCCCATCTGCTTCTCCACCCCTCCCCCTCTCCTTCCTCTCTGTCTCTCTCTTCCCCTCCCGCAGCCAAGGCTCCCCTGGAGCAAAGTTGGCTCAGGCGCTGAGGATGGCTCTGTGGCCTCTGCCTCAGGCGCTAGAATGGCTCTGGTCCTGGCAGAGCAACACCCCAGATGGGCAGAGCATCGCCCTCTGGTGGGCATGTGGGGTGGATCCCAGTCGGGCGCATGCGGGAGTCTATCTGACTGCCTCCCTGTTTCCAACTTCAGAAAGATACAAAAAAAAAAGAAAATCTAAGCCCTGGCCAGATAGCTCGGTTGGTTGGAGCATCGTCCTGAAGTGCAGAAGTTGTCAGTTTGATTCCCAGTCAGGGCATATACAAGAGCAGCTCGATGTTCCTGTCTCTGCTCTGCCTCTCCACACTCCCCACCCCCACCCCCACCCCCACCCCCCGCTCCAAAAAAGAAATAACAATTGGACGGTGGGAGTTGGAGTGAGATACAAACTCCTCTTTTGGCTAGAATTCCAAGATCACAATGTTTTGAACATGCTTTGAGATCACTATGCTTAATTTTCTGGGGAAACCCAGGGGCTCAAACCTGGTTAGTAGATGGGATTGTGGGGAAGAGACTTGTCCCTCACTACTTTCTAGTGCCTCCCTCGACCAGCTTACTGATCATGCCACTACCTAGACCCTGGCCCCACCTGTGGACTCCCAGGAGCCCTCTTATACTGGAAATTACCCCCAAATGTACATGTTTTATGATGCCAAATCTGTCCACTTCGGGACACCTGACAACGCTTCTGACTTCTGATGTGTGTGTGCATAAACAAAACAGCTCGCCTTCCTGCTACTGGCCTACAGTTTCAGGGTAGGGGCATCAGGTCTCAGAGGAATTCCAACTGGGTCACAAGAAGACCAATTTGTCCAGAGACGTAAGATTTCTAAATCTTTTGGCCTAATTCCTCCCCACCCCTTCCATTTCCACTTTCCCCTTCAGAAACCCTCAAGAGTCTCAAGCATTCAACAGACGTTTGTGGAAACAGATGTCATGCCATACATGGTGGGTGCTGTGGCGATGGGAGCCATTGGACACAGTCCTCCAGAAATGTGCAGACTAGGGGAGAAAAACATAAAGTAAATCAAGGTGATCATGACTCAAGGTTCCAGGTCAAATGGGGTGCAGAGCTCTTGGACTTCTGTCCTTTGCTCTTTCTGACCTGGGCAAGATAGCCTGATTTCCAGCCTCCCAACACCCTAAGGCCTGTGATTTATCAGATTCCTAGTTTTACCCTTCAGGAAAGAGCAAGAATGCTCTCAAGTTACTGCCCTGGCACTCCACCTATTCACTGCCTGAGCTTTGGCAGGCTGCCTAACCTCCGAGCATGATGAGCTTGTCTCTAACGCTACCTGCTTACTGGATTGACAAAGGCTTGCTCTTCTCGGCCTTTCCCTTGGGGCAGGCCCCCGAGAACCTTCAAATGGTGTCTGAGGAGGAATTCTACTTGATTTAAAAGGAAGAGACGATCCTCTTCTTGGCAGCCTCTTTCTTGTACCTGGTTCTCTCTCCTAACCAGTTGCCAAGATGGGAGTCTTTGCCTAGCCACAAGGCCGGTACTTAGATCTGCTGGACACTCCTCTCCCCATCAAAATCAGGGCTGCCCAGAGCCTTTTTCCCCAGAAGGAAATAAGTTATCTATTGCTCCTTAGATCTGAACCACACCAACTCCTTCCAGGCTTCCTTCAGATCTCTAAAGCTAGACTGGGGCTACCTGTGATGTAATTGCACCCATCTAGGGCAGCAGTCTCCAACCGGCGTGCCACGGCACACTGGTGTGCGGCAGAAAATGTGAACACATACAATATCTGACTATTTAGTCAGGGGGGACTGACCTCTTTTCCCTTAGATTGTCAAATTTTAAAAAATGGCAGCAACCAACACAATAGCTACCTGGTGTGAATGAATCAAAATTATACTTATTTTTTGTCAGATCAGCAAAAAACATATCTTTTGTTGTGCTGCAGAATTTTAGTACTTAGTTTGTGTGTGCATGAAATGAAAAAGGTTGAAAATCACTGATCTAGGGTGTTAGGAGCACTTGGAGCTGGGAAAGACAGAGAGAACAGTGGCTTAAACCTCTCAGAATTGGGTGTGAAACTCAGAGCTGGGGCTCCAGAGACTTAAAGTTAATGGTTGGGTCAGAGAGGTAAGTGGCCTTCATGGACTACACTCCAGTGGGATGGCTGTAATTAGACGGGACCAGTATTGGAAACTATAAAATGCTATCCCTCTATGAGGGGATTGTATTAAGCCAGAAAGTGTTTTGGATTGAAACCATAATAGTTACAAAAAAATAGACTCTCTTCATAATTCCCCCGAAAATGATTAACAAATGATTTGGTAATGATATGCCTATGTATTATACACAAGGTATCCTCCAATCTAAATGGAACAATAAAGGATAAGCTATAAACTTGAACACTGTAGTCGGTGAATGATACACATTGGTTTTAGTTACCCTTTCCTGCCTTGCAGGAGGTAGGTATGCAATCTACTATAGAGGGTGTGGTGGGGATACAAACTTGTTTTCACTTTGCCTGAGAGGGATCTACAGGGGGAGACCATAGACCCACTCATTGACTCAAGGCAGAAAGGGTGCTGCACTGTGGATAATGTCCATCAAAGCAGGAGAGAATTCGATTGTGGAGATGGGCTCAGGGAAGGCTTCCTAAAGAGATCTGAACCCTCCAACTATAGGACTGTATTGTAGTTTGCAGCTTGTTGCTAGAACTCTTTTGAATCTGGGTATGAAACCCTCCTAACCTCCCCACCATTATTTTATTTATTCAGTCTACAGAGAGAAATTTTAGAATCAAACAGATCTGGGTTCAAATAAACCACTTTCTAGCTGGTAGCTTTGGCAGTGAAGTTGAACTTGACTTATTTCATGTGTCATGTTGTTGTAAAGGTTTAATGAGGTCACAGAAGAAAATTATTTATTTTTATTTATTGATTTTTAGTGAGAGAGGAAAGAAGAAAAAAAGAGAGAGAGAGAGGAATATCAATCTGTTCTTGTATGTGCCCTGACCAGGGATTGAACCAGCAACCTCTGTGCTTCAGGATGATGCTCTAACCAACCGACCTATCCAGCCAGGGCAAGAAAATTCTTAACCCTCAGCTTGGTGCCATTGCAGTGATGAGTTATTATACAGATAGTGCTTGTGAAAAATGTCTTTGCACATTGCTACAATGACCCCATGGCCCACAGTTTAATAATGTTGGCCAGACAGGAGGAGAGGCACAGTTCTGGCAGGAACTGCTTGGGTAGGGCTGCTCATGACGTTTGAATAGACAGGCCTGTGCTTACCTTGAGTGTTGGGATTAAGGGATTATTTTCGTTTGTTAGTTTGTTTGTTTGTTTGTTGCTGATTCTTGCTGAACAAACAAAAAAGTACAGGATGTTATTTCATCTCTCAAGGGGGACTTGCTAGAGGAAGAGCTAATATATGACAAGAACCGGTGATCCTGCCAGGTGCCCTCCCTTCAGAATAAACAAGTTGTGTTTCTAGCTTACAAAGCATGTTTTTTTTTTAAAACCTGCTTGGCCTGTGTGTGTTTCTCAGCTTGGGAGTCGTATGACAGCACGTCTGAGCTCTACCCCTTTTAACTTAGACAAGTCACTCAACTTCTCGGGAATCTTGGTTTCTTTGTAATACAGGCCACTTAGACAAGAAGTACTCTACAATTCTGTAGACGTTCTGTGATTCCTAAGGAGTATGGCTTTGAAACTGGAATAGGTAGAATGAAATGTGTCCCCAAATTGCTCCATCGAGTCAAGTCCTGCCAAAGCACATTGCTGCAGGGAGTCAAGCCCTGCCCGCACTGGGGCAGTTATCAATAGGTTGCTATGAAACAATGGCACAGGAACTAACTGACTTCTTTTAAGTTTGTTTGTCATATCTAAAGCCAAGGCACTCCTTGGTCAGGTGGCTCAGTGGATGGAGTGTTGTCCAGGCACACCGAGGTCACCAGTTTGATCCTCAGTCAGTGCACACACCAAAAGCAGACAATGAGTGCACAACTAAGTTGAACAATTAAGTGGAATAAGTTGATGCTTCTCTCTCTTTCTCTCTCTCTTGCCCCCTTCTCCCCTTCCTCTCTCTATCTCTCAAATCAGTGGACAAATAGAAAATAAAATCAAGCTACAAACCCAAGACAAACTCAATACCTGGTTGGGAAAGCCCCTTCCTGCATCCCATAATAAGTCTTGCACAATACCAGAATGCCTTACTTTACTTACGCGTACCCGGACTTCAGTTGGACCCCAACGTTCCTAAAAAGCCAACCAACCTACACCTTGATTGGTTAACCCCGGCAACTTCCATATTCCCAAGGAACACTTTGTAGTCCCCATAATATACTGCTCACAAAAATTAGGGGATATTTCAAAATGAATATGAAGCAATGAAAAAAGAAGCATTTGGTTTTGTTTTATTAAACAAAAACATCAGAAAAGCAAACAAGTCAAAGAAAGTTGTTTGATGATGCAAATGAGATGCAAAATCAACTTTTATTTCCTTGGTGAACATGCACTACACAGAAGGCTGGAAGTACTGGAGTGTCTGCACATCCCCTGACCCCCTAACTTTTGTGAGCAGTGTGTACACCAAGGTTGTGGGTTCCGTCTCCAGTCAGGGCGCATACGAGAAGCAACCAACAAATGCATAAGTGAGTGGAACAACAAATCAATGATCAATGTTTCTCCCTCTCTCTCTCTTTCTTTCTCTATCTCTCCCTCTCCCTCCCTCCCTCTCTACCTCCCTCTCTTTCTTTCTCTCTCTCTATAATAAATTTTAAAAAAAATTTATTCATTTGAGAGAGGAAAGGGAGAGAGGGAGAAAGGGAGAGAGGGAGACATAAGGGGGGAGGAACAGGAAGCATCAACTCCCATATGTGCCTTGACTAGGCAAGCCCAGGGTTTTGAACCGGCAACCTCAGTGTTCCTGGTCAATGCTTTATCCACTGCGCCACCACAAGTCAGGCCTAAATGTTTAATAAAAGAAAATTTCATATGGAAACTTCTTAACCCAGTCACATGATAAAATAAAATACCTGTATACCTACCACTCCAAATTTAAAAAATAACCACACTTATTATAGAACATTATAAATAAAAGAAATAAGACATTATGGGTCAAGGTGAAATCCCTTTTATGACCCTCCTCCAACTCATTCCTCACCAGGGAGTCACTGTCATAAATTTAATGTATGTCATGTCAGACCACTGGTTGTGCTTTTAATATTTCTGAGTCCATAAACAGTACAGCTATCATTTGTAAATCACTTACAATCGTGTCGTGCAAGTGGTAAGTGCTTTTAGTTTTCTTATTTTTGGATCCAGGAATAATACTTATTATACTCTCATAATTTTATTTTTTATGCTATCAGAATTATAGAAAAAGAGTATCACAGTGTCCTTTTGCTCTCAACACTCAACAGTATGTGTTTGAGATCTATTTACGTCGACACCTCTAGAGCTAGGTTTTTCTCTTTATCTTCTGTATAGTAAGTAGTCCATTGCATGACTGTCTCTAGTGGTGCAATTGCTGTGGTAGAGTTGACATTTTCAGCTTCTCTAGAAATTTCCCTGGAGAGGCTGTGCTGCTGTGCCCACCAGGAGCAGCCAAGAATCCCCGTTTCCCCACCTCCTCACAAATACTTAGGAGTGTTGCTGAATGGTAAAGTGCCCCTCTGATTGAGGAAAAGGGTATCTCATTTTGGTTTGAACTTACATTTCCCTGATCACCCGTGAAGTTGGACATCTTTTGAAATATCTTCTGTGAATACTCTGTTCATATTCTTTGCCTGTTCATTTTGTTAGATTACTTGTCCTTATTGATTTGCGGGTTTGGTGGGTTGTTTTTTTTTTCTAAAACACAGGCTGAATATTCATCCTTCATCTTGTATATAGAAAATGAAATTTGTGAACTGAGGCAGATCCTAGTTTTTTAGATTTGTCAATGATTTATGTGTTCCTCAGGGCCAGGGCCATTCTGGTGGCCAGTGCCTGTGGGGGAAGGGGCCTCAGAGGCCAGTCCAAGACTTGGAACAAAAGCAACCTATTGCTTCCAGTTTTATTTCTAAAGCCTTTTCGCTGGTGGCTGGCATGGCTCCTTGCCCAGGGGAGCAGTAGTCGGCCTCGGCCTGGGGCATGTTTCTGCAGTTCCCTGTGTCCCTCACCTCTGCCCACCCATCCTCCCTAGTGGCTTGTGAAAGGATTAGAGGCCTCGCTCAGGAGCCTGGGGTAATTCCAGCCTCCAGCAGGAACAGAATCTACCTGTCAGCCTTTGGCCCAGGTCCTAAGCACATCCACCCACCAGGTAATCCGGCAGGAGACAAAACAGTTCCTCCCCCGAGCAGATCCTACAGCTCTGTCAGGACTGTGTAGTCCTTGGTGCCAGAGAGGCCTCTAGCCTGGACTTTTGTTGTCAGCCCTGGAAGCCACAGAGTGTCACAACTGTTCCACCAGAGTTCCTTGAACCAGTCAGCCCATATTTTGTGTCCGGCTCCTGCTTGAAGACCAGGCTGGACTGGGCAGGGCTAAGGCTAGACAGAGCACAAGGCTTTCTAGGTCGATGTAGCCAAGGGCTCCACACTTAGGATGAAAGCCATTATGGTTTGTTTCAGGAGAGGGGTGCTAGAGCCATAGGAACAGGACAATAAGATCAGAGGCAGCGAAGAGGATGAGTCAGATACCACAAGTAAATTATGCAAAGAGCTTTCTTGTGCTTGAGGGCTGAGGTGCAGGGCACGGAGGAAGGGTAAGCCTGTGGCACTCAGCGGGCCTAGCAACCCCAGGTGTGCTGCTTTAGCTACTGCAGGGCCCCCACGGAGGCTGTGGATGGGCTGCGGCATGAAGAGCAGTCCACAAAGGAGAGGTCCGCGGCTGCCACTTACCAGAGTTAGAACCCAAAGAAAGTGAAGCTGTGGCTCCTTCATCCACAGAAAGAAATAATCCTTTTTATAGGTGGTCCAAAACTGGTGTGAGGGTCATTCAGACCTACATAGAAGCCCCTTGTAAGCCATAATGCTCTACAGAGATTCATTTTGTATTGTATCAAGGCTTTAGAAACCGAGTAGTCTTGGGTTTGAATCTCAGTTTGGCTGCTTACCTGCATTTCTTTGAGCCTCATTTTTTCATCTGTTAAGTGGGTACGCTTCTTGGTCAGGGAGTGATTATGAAGATCACAGGCGATCGTGTGTGTGCACTTTTTGGAAGAGAGCTGACATGAAGATACAGCATAAATGTCAATTCACATTATTTAGAAATGTGCTTTTAAATCTAAAATATATTAGACATTTTCCATATAATTAAGTACACAAAAAGTGTCTTCATACTGTTACGCATTCATTCGGTTATTTTTGTTTTTTCAAATAGATCCCTAAGAGTGGAATTGCTGGTCAAAGGGAATGCATATTCAAACATCAATAGTGCCTGACCTGTGGTGGCGCAGTGGATAAAACATCGGCCTGGAATGCTGAGGTCGCTGGTTCAAAACCCTGGGCTTGCCTGGTCAAGGCACATATGGGAGTTGATGCTTCCTGCTCCTCCCTTCTCCTCTCTCTCTCTTTCTCTCTCTCCTCTCTAAAATGAATAAATAAATAAAGGAAGAAAAAACATCAATAGTTACTACAAAAGCAAAAGGGATCCAGAGTTTTGGGTTCTAAAACTCACACAATTTGGGGCACCCTCTTTATAAAAAAGAATACAAATTTACAAACACTAACCGGTTGAACATCAATTTAGAATAAGAAAAGAATTTGCGACAAGTCGCTAGGCCTGGAAGACTCAGGTCCTTTTATGAGATCTCTGTAGGCAATCTGCCAGAAATGCCGACATAATAGATGTCTCTAGATTTGCTATCAGCCTCCCCCTTCCAGTTCCCAGGAAATCCCAGCAGCAGTAGGAGGTGAAGGGTCCTAAAGTATCAGCTTCATAAGCTTCATGGCTTCTGTACCTCAAGCCCTTCAAATGTATTGGACCAGTTTACACGCTGGCCCATTTCTCCACAGTCTTGCCAACATTCTATATTATCAGTCATTCTTGTTTTTGCTGAAATAGTCATTTTATTCGTCTTCTCCAGTTAGGGGGGTTGCTTTGGGCAATGTTGAGGGCAGCGTTATAATCCACGGGCTCTCTGCTGAGTCCTCGCCTCCTTATCCTGGGATCCGCTCTCCCACGGACCTGTGAAGCCAAGGAAAGCCCAACTGCCTCCACTGGCCTGGGAGTGAAACTGCTTGCTGTTCCTTACTGGCTGCAAACAGTCTTTGCAAAAATACTTGTCAATGGAATTTTGAAATTAAATGTGGACTCCTCCAGAAAGCCAGAAATCTTTGGTTTGGGCAGAGAACTACTGATCTGTTCTATTTTCCCCTCTAGTGACTTTTTATTTATTACAGTATGAGACAGATTAATTAGTTTCAGCATATATTTATAGATACTTTTTGAAATAACAGCTTTTTGGACCCAGGGACCTTGTAATCCGGATGAATGACCAAAAAGAGATTGAGTTTGAAATATCAACCGCTAAAGGTCTGGCGAGTAGGGCCCCTCCCTCTCCCTCCCCCCATTCTTTTTTTTGGAAATACACACACATACACACACACACACACGCACGCATGCACACATTTTTTTCTTTCTGCCACTATTTGAAAATAAGTTGCAAACATCATAATATCAGAACTGTTCATTTTTTAGAAAGAAAAGATAAAGAAAAGAAAATTTTCCATCTTGGTTGATCTCTTGGGGCACAAATGCCTCATGGTTGTTTTGCTTTGATTTGTGACATGGACATCTTTTCCTTTGCTTACTGGCCATTCGTATTCCTTCTTCTGTGGCTCTGTGGCAGATTTGGTCATGATTGTACTTCACGTGTCAATGTCACTTGGTCTGTTTTACTGAAAAGCTGTTTATGAACCAGTTGATGAGGATGTTTCAATCAACTTTTATTGCAGCATCTTGGACAAATTGCTTAACTTCTTCTTTTCTCTATTTGTAAGAGAGGAATAAAAGCAGCTGGGACAATCTGCCTGAGAAAATAACAGCATTACAGAGGAGTTGCTCAATGTTTCCTTTGATTTACATACCCTGTGGGAAATTGACCCCTTTGTGCCCCTCCCCACCAAGAGTGCCTACCTCTGCCCTGGCCAGGTGGCTCAGTTGGTTAGAGCATTGTCCCAATACACCAAGGCTGTGGTTTATATCCCCAGTGAGGGCACATACAAGAATCAACAGGCAATCTTGAGCATGGGATCATCAATATGACTGCATGGTCGCTGGCTTGAGCCCAAAGGTCTCTGGCTTGAAGCACTAGGTTGCTGGCTTGAGCGCAAGGTCCCGGGCTTAAGCAAGGAAGGGGTCATTGCCTCAGCTGCACCCCCCCGCCCCCCGCCCCGTGAAGGCACATATGAGAAGCAATCAATAAACAACTGAAGTGACGCAACTACGAGTTGATACTTCTCATCTCTCTCCCTTCCTCTCCCCCCTCTCTTTTTCTCTCTCTCTTTCTCACTAAAATAAAATAAAATAAAATATAAAAAAATTAACCAGTGAATGCATAAGTGGGTGGGAAAAAAAATCAATGTTTCTCTCTCTCTCCCCCTTCCTCTCTCCCTAAAGTCAATAAAAATAGAGTGTCCAGGCCCTGGCCGGTTGGCTCAGCGGTAGAGCGTCGGCCTAGCGTGCGGAGGACCCGGGTTCGATTCCTGGCCAGGGCACACAGGAGAAGCGCCCATTTGCTTCTCCACACCTCCGCCGCGCTTTCCTCTCTGTCTCTCTCTTCCCCTCCCGCAGCCAAGGCTCCATTGGAGCAAAGATGGCCCGGGCGCTGGGGATGGCTCTGTGGCCTCTGCCTCAGGCGCTAGAGTGGCTCTGGTCGCAGCATGGCGACGCCCAGGATGGGCAGAGCATCGCCCCCTGGTGGGCAGAGCATCGCCCCATGGTGGGCGTGCCGGGTGGATCCCGGTCGGGCGCATGCGGGAGTCTGTCTGACTGTCTCTCCCGTTTCCAGCTTCAGAAAAAAAAAAAAAAAAAAATAGAGTGTCCACCTTTTTCATAAATTAGAATCATTGCATTTGTGACTTGTCATTAAAAGTCTTTACAGACCT
The DNA here is from genome assembly GCF_036850765.1 of Saccopteryx bilineata. Lineage (NCBI taxonomy): Eukaryota > Metazoa > Chordata > Mammalia > Chiroptera > Emballonuridae > Saccopteryx > Saccopteryx bilineata. The sequence goes on from NC_089491.1 coordinate 378,947,809, forward strand.
TCCTGGAAATGATCCTGTAAAGCAGATAGTTATCAGGTGGATTCTAGTTCCCTGCTAGGATCCAATTGGGGACTGCCTTCTGCACCAAAGCCTCATATCCGGAAAGCCATACTCTAAACAAAAAGCCAAGTGTCATGAGCTGTTCTGTGCTCTTGAACCTGGAGAACGTGCATCCATATATGAAACGGATTGGTTGAGTCAATAGTGACAGCATGCAATGATCAGTACAGAGGGCAACATCATGTTAGTTTCAAGTATACAACTTTATAAACATCGTCTGTGGATTGCATTGTGTGCTCCCCACCCAAAGTCTAGTCTTCCTCTGTCTTCCCCTATATTTGACCCCCTTTAATCTCTTCATCCTGCCCACCCTTCCTTTCCCCTCTAACCAGCATACTGTTTTCTGTGTCTGTGAGTTTATTTGTTTTGTTTCTTCATTTGTTGCTTTGTTTTTTACCCCACATTTGTGTGAAATCATGTGGCTCTTGTCCCTTTTCATCTGACTTATTTCACTTAATATAATACTCTCAAGATTCATCTCTATTGTCACAAATGGCAGGATTTCATCTTTTTTAAAAAAATATTTTATTTATTGATTTTAGAAAGAAGAAAGAGAGAGAGAGAGAAAGGCAGGGGCAGGGGGAGGAGAGGGAAGCATCAACTTGTAGTTGCTTCGCACATGTGCCTTGACCAGGCAAGTCCAGGGCCTTGACCCAGTGACCTCAGCACTCCAGGTCTATGCTTCATCCACTGCGCCACCACAGGTCAGGCAGTATTTCATCTTTTTTATGGCTGAGTAGTTTCCCATTGTATAGATATACCACATCTTCTTTATCTAGTCAGTGGTCCAAGGACACTTTTGTTGTTTTCATTTCTTGGCCACTGTGAATAATGCCGCAGTGAACACAGGAATGCATATATATATTTGTGAATAAATGTTTTCAAATGTTTTGGGTAGATACCAGAAGAGGGATTGCTGGGTCATATGGTAGCTCTATTCTTAACTTTTTGAGGAACCTCCACACCGTCTTTCATAGGGACTGTACCAGTTTAGATTCCCACCAGCAGTGAATTAGGGCTCCTTTTTCTCCAAAACTTCTCCAACACTTATTATTTCTTGTCTTACTGTTAATAGTCAGAGATTATTTCTTCTCTTGAGTAATTTCTAAGACAGAGATCACAAACAGATGTGTTCACTTGGCTTGCCCTCTATTATTATTAATGTATGCATGAGTTTTGCACAGAAGTGGTACCATTGCCTTTATATTTCTGCTACAATGGTAAATAAATGCCACAATCACAATCAGTCAGAATATTTTATTTATGAAATATGACTATATCAACATTAGCTTAAGCCCTAGAATGATTTTCTTTTAACCTCTATATTGAAATATACCATAGATTCAGAAAATTAGACATACCTTAAGTGCTCACTTGATAAACTTTTGATAAACTATGCATACCCATATAACCAGCACTCAGTTGGCCAGCTTTCTGACTTCTAACAGCATAGGTTAGTTTTACCTGTTTGGTACATATAAATGGAATCAGACAGTATATACCTTTTTCTGTCTGGCTCCTTTCATTTAACATGAATGAGTTTCATTCATATTGTTGGGAGTAGCCATGGTTCATTTGCTCTCATTACTATATAACATTGTAAATCATAAATCATCATTTGTCTATCTGTTGATGGGTATTTGGGTAATTTACATATTGGAGATAATACTGATTGTCTTGTACCTGTCATGGTGAGCACACGCATGACTTCTGTTGGATGTATGCCTACTAGTGGAGTTATGTGTGTTATTTTTTAAGGCGTAAAGCTCAGTAATTTTTAGTATACATAGATACATGAAATCATCGCTAGAGTCAATTTTAGAACATTTTCATCACCTTAAAGAAAAACCCCATACCCTTAACTGTCACCTCTCTATCCTCCTATCCCCCTTAAGCGACCGCTTTATTCACTTCTGTCCCCATAGATTTGCCTCTTCTCGAGACTTCATCTACACGGAATTATACAACATGTGGTTTTCTGTGTTAGCATAATGTTTTCAAGGTTCATCTGTGTTTTGGGACATATCAGTATATGGAATGCCTTTTTTTGGCCAAATTATATTCCATTACCTGAATAGTCCATGATTTGTTTATCCATTCATCCAATGCTGACATTTGGGTTGTTTTGACCTTTTGGTGATTGTGAACGGTACTGCTATGAGCTTTGTGCACAAGTCATTGTTTGAGCACCTGTTTTCAATGCTTTTGAGTATATACCTAGGAGTGAAATTGCTGGGTCATATGGTAATTTTATGTTTAATGTTTTGGAGAACCACAGCCAAACTGTTTTCCACATTTTACATTCCCTCCAATCGTGCATAAGGATTCTAATTTCTCCACATGCTGGCCAACACTTGTTAATTAGGGTTTTTTAAATTACAGCCTTCCAAGTGAGCATGCAGTAGCATCTCATTGTGGTTTGAGTTTGCATTTCATGTGCTTGATGGCCACTCATATATCTTTTTTGGGGAAAATATCTATTTGAGTCCTTTGCTCATTTTAAAATTAGGTTATGTGAATTATTCATTCATTCGTTTGGTCATTCAGTTAAACACCTCTTACATTCCAGGCCCTGTGAGACACTGGGGATAAAACAACGAACACACTGCACTTGCCAAAAAATGAGAAATCAAGAGAGTTCTTTTTTTTAAAAAAAAAAAAAAATCATGTCTCCTGACATTTATGAAATCAGGTCTGGCAGCACGTCCAGACCTGACCTCTGTGCAGACTCCGTGAGAGTGGCTTTAGACGGGGCAGCACTCTGCCTCTGGTTCTCACAGCCTCCACCTAGCTGGTCTGCACAGCTCCCGTCCTCCCCGGGGGGCCTCTGGTTCTCACAGCCTCCACCTAGCTGGTCTGCACAGCTCCCGTTCTCCCCGGGGGGCCTCTGGTTCTCACAGCCTCCACCTAGCTGGTCTGCACAGCTCCCGTTCTCCCCGGGGGGCCTCTGGTTCTCACAGCCTCCACCTAGCTGGTCTGCACAGCTCCCGTCCTCCCCGGGGGGCCTCTGGTTCTCACAGCCTCCACCTAGCTGGTCTGCACAGCTCCCGTCCTCCCCGGGGGGCCTCTGGTTCTCACAGCCTCCACCTAGCTGGTCTGCACAGCTCCCGTCCTCCCCGGGGGGCCTCTGGTTCTCACAGCCTCCACCTAGCTGGTCTGCACAGCTCCCGTTCTCCCCGGGGGGCCTCGCAATAACTACACTAGGAGCTGAGGCCTCACTAAATAATCTAGTTTAGCTTTCTGAGTTGAGAGCCACTGGGACTACTAGTTGTCCTCCTCCAACTCCGACAGGTTTCAACCAACAAACAGCAACTTTCCCAAGACCAAATCTTCTTACTGTCCTTTTCAGGTTTATAAGATAGCTGTCACTTAGTTCAAGCACAGAAAAAGCCCTGGCCAGTAGCTCAGTTGGTTAGATTGTTGTCCCGACACTGCAGGTTCAGTCTCCAGTCAGGGCACATACAAGAATCACCCAACGAATGCATAAATACGTGGAACAACAAATCAATGTTTCTCTCTCTCTCTCTCTCTCTCCCTCTCTCTTTTTACTTTCCTCTCTCTTTCTAAGATCCCCAGGTAAAAAAAAAAATTTTTTAAAGATCAGGAAAATAAGTGGTTGCTCTTTATGCCTTAGGCCTTTGGGGTGTGTTGGAGGAACAGGGAAGTCAAAGCAGTTCTTTGTACTTGCACTGTTGAAATGATGGGTGGTTCTGAAGTTTATGAGCAAATTTCATTGATAAGAGTTTTTAGGACTCTTAAGTCCTTTGAAGGAGCCACCTGTTTCCACCTCAGCCCCGCCCTACCTCAGTCCAAGTTTCTTGGGTTCAATTAGTAAACAATTGTGGGGGGAAATCAAGTTGAGATTAAACAATCTCTAATGATCAGGTAGGGGTAAATCCAAAGCCTGAAGGACGGAAACCCCACCCACTCCTTTCTTCCGGTCCAGGTGGGGGAGCAGTTGTCTTCCGTTCTCCACCTTGGGCTCCGCGGTAGTCCGCTGGGCCTCTTTGAATTTTAGTTTCCTTATCTGTAGAGTAAAGAGTTCATAATTCCTACCTTTGTTTTTTAGGATTTGCTTAGTGTTGTCAATGTAAGAACACTTAAACCTCTAAAGAATTTTTACAAAACTTTGTCTGAGCCCAAAAGAGGATACACCCAGCAGCAAGAGCTCATCCAAATGAGATAAATGCTTCAGAGAGTTACAGTTTGCAGTTTCTCTTATGCATTTGGAATTAAGGAGGAAATGTAAGGAAGGTGGGTGGCGAAGATTATGTGCTCTTTTAAGGATGGTTATGCTTATTTAAAATTTTTATTAACCTACATGTACAGAAACAATAGACAGGGCTTGCTTAAGGCAAAGATAAACCTTTTATTGGAAGGTGTACGTCTGGGAGATGACTATCCACCATGATCTGCCCAGTTAGGCATTTATGACCAGATCACCTTACTTTCCATAGAACTCCCTTTTTTTGTCCACAGTGCACACCAGAGAATCCCACTCTCCCTGTGGCTTAATGGAAATGGGAGTTACTTTTTCTGGGAGATGGCCAGTCTGTACCTGGCATGGTGCCTCCTGCTGGCAGACTTCGGCCCCTTCTGTCCTGCTGCTCTGTGGTGTCCACACTCACCAGGTAGTCCAAGATAGCTGCCATTCTTTTCCTGCCTCCAGCTGCATGCTGGCTGGCCAGAAGAGAGACAAGGAGATGAGCCTTCCCTTTGAGGATTCTTCTCAGAAGCTGTACCCATTACCTGTCTTTAAATCCCATTGGCCAGAACTTCACCTTTGGGCCAGATCACCTGTTGCTGGAAGCTGGAAAATGTGGTCGCTATTCCACATGGCCAACAAACCATCTGAAGGTGTATTATTAAGGAAGAAGGGGCCATTGGGAGTCTCTGTCACAGCACCTGTGAGAGCTGCTGTAACAATAAAGGCTATAACACATGTGATAGATGAACTGGATTTTCTTTTTTTCCTTTGGACAAGAAGTAGGATTTTTTGGTAGGTTTAAGGTGGGGGCAGTGCTGAGACTCTTATGAGTGCAGGGCCCGCCATTTGTCCAAAGGAGATGTATTTGACCCCATAGCCACCTGGAAAGAGCTGCTTTTCAGCCACTATGACTTCAAACTCACCCACATTAAACTTAGTAAAACCCAACTTCTTGGAGATGTAGACCTTCTGGCGGCTAAGGAACTTGAACTTGGCTCTGAGTAGAGCCTCAATTACATGCTCCTTGTTCTGCAGCTTGGTGCAGATGGGCATGATGACTTAGCCAATATGGGCCCAAAGGCACCCTGTGTAATTGGAGCCTATCAGTCCCAGCACAGGACAACATCTTGCTGGTGTGGATAGCGTGGAAGGGGTACAGCTGTGCTCAGATGTGAAAGCCACCTTTGCCACCATATACTTGTTGGCACAAATATGGACAGCCTCCAGGATTTCGGAGGAAAGCTGCAACTTGTCCACTTTCACCTTCTTCCACCCAAGGTCAGAGATGCAGATCTTGGCATCAGGGACACCTCCGCAAAAGCGAGACTTTGGGTATGGCTTGTTCTTTCCATACCAGTAACACTGGGCAGGTGGGCGGCCCATGGCAACACCAAGATCTTTAGTGGCATGCCGAAGGGAAGGAAAGAGATGGATTTTTTTTTTTGCATGTAAATCATCCTGTTGACTTGCCAACTAGATTTTCCAAGAGGCCATTGCCCAGTCTGAAAACTATGGTGAAAGATGAGGAAATCAAGTTCCAAACCAAACAAAACTCTGGGTCATTATGAGAATAGGAGGATGCCTGTTGTGAAACACAACTACCACCTTTAATGCTTTATTGACAATGAGGTCATTAAAAAGATTTGCACGACCTGACCAGTGGTGGCACAGTGGATAGAGTGTCAACCTGGGACACTGAGGTCATGGATCATCGACATGATCCTATGGTTGCTGGCTTGAGCCCAAAGGTCACTGGCTGGAGGAAGGAGTTATTGACTCTGAGGGTTCCCCCCTGCCCCTACCAAGGCACAGATGAGAGGCGATCAATGAACAACAAAAAAAAAAGTGATGCAACTATGAGTTGATGCTTCTCATTTCCCTTCCTGTCTCTCTCTCTCTTAAAAAGAAAGAAAGAAAGGAAAAAAGGAAAAAAGAAAGAAAGGAAGGAAGGGAGGGAGGGAGGAAGGGTGATTTGCACTTTGCTGCCTCTCAATCCAGAAGCTGTGTGAGGTGCCTGTCAGGCTTTCAAGGGCACTGGTAATCCACTGATTGTGGAAAATGTAGGTATAGTTAGAATTCACCAGTTGTAACCAACAGAAACCCAATTTAAACTGGAAGTAATTAATTAACTAAGTTTTTAGATTCCACATACAAGTGAGATTATGCAATAATTGTCTCTCGATGTGTGGTTTATTTCACTTAGCATAATATCCTTCAGGTTTCATTGATGTTGTCACAATGGGGTTTGGCTAATACCCCCCCCCCAAATTTGGGTTAAATTTAAAGAGGGAATTTATTGGCTGTTGACAGTGAAAAGTCTTGAGGTAGGTAGAACATGGCTGGGTCTAGGGATTCAATAACCTCCAGATTGAGTTGGTCACTCTGCCTTCCTGTCTCTGTCTCCCTCTGTCTCTCTGTCTCCTTCTCTTCATACTTTTCCCTGTGTTGGCTTTCTTTTTAAGCAGGTTCTCTTCCTGTGCTTGGTCTTGCAACTATTGCTTTGGCAAACCCAAACAAAAGAGTATATCTGTTTCCCAGTGGGCAAAATGAGTGCCCTTATTGACCTAGCATAAACAAATCAGGAGGCTTTGGCTAGAAATAAATAATAAAGTATTATTCATGGTTCTTAGGCTTTGTAAACCAGAATCACACCTAGGCAATATCCAGAGTGTTTCAAATAAGAACAAAAGGCTAAGAGTAAGAATTACATTCTTATGAAGAACCAGTCCTGTATACTTAGCCTATGGATTGTTCCAAGGTGGTTTCCAGATATCTAGTAGACAGGTGAACATTCTTTCTTTAGTCATTGGGGGTAACCAGAGGATTATCAATAAGATACATACATAACATGCAGATATAGTCAACAGTGCAGTGTGGTGATAGCCAGAGGGAAAGAGAGAGGGGGCTACCAGGTTCAATTCCTGGCCAGGGCACACAGGAGAAGCGCCCATCTGCTTCTCCACCCCTCCCCCTCTCCTTCCTCTCTGTCTCTCTCTTCCCCTCCCGCAGCCAAGGCTCCATTGGAGCAAAGTTGGCCCAGGTGCTGAGGTCGGCTCCATGGATTCTGCCTCAGGCACTAGAATGGCTCTGGTTGCAACAGAACAGCGCCCAGATGGGCAGAGCACCGCCCCCTGGTGGGCATGCCAGGGTGATCCCAGTCGGGTGCATGTGGGAGTCTGACTGCCTTCCCACTTCTCACTTCGGAAAAATACAAGAAAAAAAGATGGGGGATAGGTGGAGGTGGGCAAGGGTGGCCGAACAGGCACAGAAAGAGATGGTGCCGGAGCAGAGGGTGCACAATGCTATGTGTCAGGCGTCCCCAAATGCGGCCCCCTGAGGCCATTTATCCAGCCCCCCACCGCACTTCCGGAAGGGGCACCTCTTTCATTGGTGGTCAGTGAGAGGAGCACTGTATGTGGTGGCCCTCCAACGGTCTGAGGGACAGTGAACTGGCCCCTTGTGTAAAAGTTTGGGGATCCCTGGATGGTGATATGTTGAGTTGTGCACTTGAAACCTGTATGGTTTTGTGAACCAATGTCATCCCAATAATTCAACAAAAGAATAACAATTTTAAAAAAAGGATATCTACTTAAAGCTTCAAGTTCCTGGGATAGTTAAAGCAAAAATAGAATCATTTTCTCGTGCCTCAACCTACTTTATTTTAATAACTTAGCAGCTTGACTGTAGTGGCTCTTTTTTTTTTCTTCACTCTATTCCTCACCCTCTATGCAGGGGTCTCAAACTCAACTCAGCATGTGGGCCGCAGAGCAAGATGCTAGAGAAATGAAAAATACAAGTAGGCCCCTAGGCTTACTTAATTTTATCCAAAATATTTTGAACTTCGTGGATTAGTCTGCGGGCCGCACAAAATTGTTCGGCGGGCCGCGAGTTTGAGACCCCTGCTGTATAGTATGCCTGGGAGGTAGGGATTTAGGGTCACAGTCGCTCCTGAGGGGTGTCATGGTGACCACTGGGAACCACATCAGCAGTTCTTTAGTTTCGTCAACCTGTGGACAGTAATGAGTGCGGACTCACAGGGCCTCAGCGTCCTGCAGTTCCTGGCTGTTTTCTGCGCAGCACACCGGCAGGAACCACCTGGCTCATCACAACCCTTTGAGAAGATTGTCCGGGTCATTCAGATAACATTCCCTTGAGACTAACCGTTGATTCAGTCCCAAACTCAGGCGGGGAAGCTGAAGCCTAGAGAGGATGAATCGTGTGTCTTCATCGGGATACCTCTGAGAACGAGAACGAGGGCTGGAGTGCAGGTTTGCTTGTTTGTGACCCTAGGAGACAGGAGTGAGGGAGGAGTGGGAAGCAGAGCCAGGAAGGGAAGCCAGTATCAGCTGTGTTGTTGAAGTCGCCACCCAGGCAACCAGGCTTTTATTCACCAGGACCTCTGAGAATCTCCAGCTGCCTCCCAGAACTGTCCAGCTGCAGAAAGGGAGACTCGAGGAAGTCCCTGAGCACAGACAGACCCCCAGGGAACTGTCCCAGTAGCTGAAACCAGAGATGCACTGAGGAGATGTGACATGGGACACCAAAGGTGTCTGCCGTTGTCACTTACCCAGCCAGCTGCATACCTGGGATGAGCCCTCAGGCCTCCAACCCCAGCCCCGGGCTTGCTGGCTCCGCACAGAGCTTCAGCAATCCTGTCGGTTGTGTGACTCATCCTCACCTCCCTCGCTCTAGCTCAGGGGCCAAGCCAGGCCGCCTCCCCAGGGGTCAGCATCGTCAGCATCGGGACCCACCCTTCTGGGAGATGGCAGCCGTTTCCTGTCCCACTTACAAGGAGACTCGGTTTTGTTTCCCACTGCCCTGCATACCTTGTTCCTCCCAGCAATTCTTCTCCATAGGCCAGAAACCATAAACATCAATCAACAAAAGGTAGCTAGGGTATTTTTAGCAGCTGCTGAATTGAATCATCAGGATTGGCCCTCAGGACCCACACTACCCAGTGGTGGCCCAGAGGTGACCTGGCAGGCAGGAACCTGGACATGCCCTCTCTGCTGGGAACAGGGTCTGAAACCGTTACATTCCTAGCTGGGCCTGGGGCAGGGGGACCCCAGCAGCTATCACCCAGGGTGGGCAAGTGAGCACACTCAGGCCTAGCCATGTGATACTGGGACTTCTGGAGGCGTGTTAGTTTTGTTTCTTTAATAATTCACTGGGGAACAAAATTTTTGTTGCATCCACAAAAACACTTGTTCTTTCCTAATCCGAGTGTGCTGATCTCAAATTTGACACTAGTTTTTCTCTATAAGCTACAGTTTTTTTGCAATTCAAGATTTTAGGTTTTCATCTTACTGTAAAATTTTCAACATTTAGTTTAACATAATGAAGTAGAATGTCTTATTGGGCATCATCTTTGTGAAAATATAATAATTTATATAATGCAGTAAATACACTAATACACTAAAAGATATGATTGCATCAGAATTTGTCTACAATTTCAAAATAGAACATATTAAAACACTTATTTTAATCATAAAATTTGTGCAAAACTTATTTAAATTCTATTCAGGCAAAAGTTTGCATTTGTAGCTCTTGCATTTGTGTACTTGTTGAGGACAATCTTGTTTGATGCTCCAGCAGTAGTCTGCTCATCACTAACAGCTCCAAGATTTTCGGGAAACTTATCAAGGTGACTGTTCAGGAAGTGAATCTTAACGCTCATGTTACATCCAATGTCGCAGAAAGCCAACAGCATCCTTGGAACCAGAAATTCATAGTTTTCTGCTTTTTTGTTGCCAAGGAAGTTCTTTGTAACTGCCACAAAAGACTGCCATGCTGCTTTCTCCTCCTTATTCATCTTCCTGGCAAATTCTTCGTCACATATGAGGGTTCAAATTTGAGGTCCATCGAATACACCTGCTTTTATATTCTCGAAAGACAAGGCAGGAAAAGCAGAAATAATATGTTGAAAGCATTCACTTTCTCTATTCAAAGCCTGAACAAACTGCTTCATTAAGCCAAGCTTGATGTGAAGTGGTGGAAAAATGATCCTGTCTCGATTAACTACAGGTTCATTCATAATATTTTGCATCCTTACTTCCAGAGCTTCACGTTTCGGCCACTCCTTCTGTGTCCAGTGTTTCTTCCAAGCTCAGCTGTCCCACAAACACAGAAAGCAAGGATACTTTGTGAAACCTCTCTGTTGTCCTAGCAGGAAATTTACCATTTTAAGATCCACACAAATGATCCAGTTATGCTCTTCATACTTCAGAAAGTTGAGAACAATTTTTATGTCATTATAATCTTCTCGTAGATGAGTTGAATAACCAATTGGAATCGCTGCATGAACATTACCGTTGTGTAGGAGGACACATTTCAGACTCCGTTTAGAGCTGTCAAGAAATAGCTGGCATTCTGTTGGACTGTAAGTGGTAACACCTAGCTGGCTGAGAAGACTACTGATATCATGACAGTAAACAAAGTGTTTGTCTTCGGAAAAAAAGTCCACAAAAATTTGTTCACACTTCCTGAAATGGGATACTTAGCTGACCTGTTGAAGCCTGGAGGCTAATAACTCAGCTGCTTTCTTTGATAGGCCCAAATCTCTTACTACGTCATTCAATTTGGGTTGGCTAAACTGCTGAGGGATTAATGACTGCTTGGCATCAGAAGACCCTTCAGATTCTACAACCATTTCCTCATGCATCTTATCAAAATACACTTGATTGCCATGTTCACTTTATTCATCCTTAGAAGAAATAGAACCATTGAAAACTGGAACCGGGAATGTCTCAGAGTGTGGGATAGATTGTATTGCTGAAGGAATATTAGGATATGCGATCATATGCCATTTTTTCTTGCCGATGCCCTTTGTATGGATCAGACAGAAATAACAGTCACTGCTGTGGTCCTTAGGTTCACGCCAAACCATGGGAATACCAAAAGGCATTCCTTTGCGTTTTCCTTTTGTCCAGTTATGAAGCATTTCCTCACAATTATGACACACAATATGAGTAGCCCGATTCTTGTCCTGATCGCCAAGGGGAACTTGAAAATAGGCAATATATGCACGTGTCACAAATGATGAAATATTGCACCTTTGACGTTGAAGTGTGTAACAGCCACATATATAACAGAAGGTGTCAGGACTATTCTTACATTTACGCCTACTCGAAGAAGCCATGATTCAATCTTAAAACAAAATAAGAGGGTGTTTTTATCAGATAATTTTTTACATTTAAAAACAACTACAATTATGTAAAAGTGATGTTTGTAAAACATTAATTGCCCTGTGGTTGTGTTCAATCCAAGAGTTGTTACCCTTTAACTCCAATTTAAAAACCAATGCATGCCATTAACTATAACAAAAAGAAATTAAAATTGCATAAAAACTAGAGCATGCACCAAAAAGTGGATTTCAGATTTGGAATCAGCGATGCAGAAATAGTATATAGAAACAGTTCTAAAACCTCATGCAACAGAAAATGAAAAAAAAAATTGTTCCCCAGTTAACAGGCAATTAAAAAAAATTTTTTGGGGGCCCTGGCCGGTTGGCTCAGTGGTAAAGTGTCAGCCTGGTGTGCGGGGGACCTGGGTTTGATTCCCGGCCAGGGCACATAGGAGAAGAGCCCATTTGCTTCTCCACCCCCCCTCTTCCTCTCTGTCTCTCTCTTCCCCTCCCGCAGCCAAGGCTCCATTGGAGCAAAGGTGGCCCGGGCGCTGGGGATGGCTCCTTGGCCTCTGCCCCAGGCGCTAGAGTGGCTCTGGTCGCGGCAGAGCAATGCCCGGAGGGGCAGAGCATTGCTCCCTGGTGGGCAGAGCGTTGCCCCTGGTGGGCGTGCCGGGTGGATCCCCGGTTGGGCGCATGCAGGAGTCTGTCTGACTGTCTCTCCCCGTTTCCAGCTTCAGGAAAAAAAAAAAAATTTTTTTTTGTCTGACCGGTGGCGCAGCGGATAGAGCATCAGACTGGGATGCAGAGGACCCAGGTTCGAGACCCTGAGGTTGCCAGCTTGAGCGTGGGCTCATCTGGTTTGAGCAAAGCTCACCAGCTTGGACCCAAGGTCGCTGGCTCCAGCAAGAGGTTACTCAGTCTTCTGCAGCCCCACAGTCAAGGCACATAAGAGAAAGCAATCAATGAACAACTAAGGTGTCGCAAGGAAAAACTGATGATTGATGCTTCTCATCTCTCTCCGTTCCTGTCTGTCCCTATCTATCCCTCTCTCTGACTCTCTCTTTGTCACTGTAAAAATTAAAAAAAATGGGCCTGACCTGTGGTGGCGCAGTGGGATAAAGCGTCGACCTGGAACACTGAGGTTGCCGGTTCGAAACCCTGGGCTTGCCTGGTCAAGGCACATATGGGAGTTGATGCTTCCTGCTCCTCCCCCTTCTCTCTCTCTCCCCTCTCTCTAAAAATCAATTTAAAAAATCAATAAAAAAAAAAATAAAAAAAATTAAAAAAAATTCCTCATTGATTTGAGAGGGATAGAGGAAGGGATAGAGATGGGTGAAGGCAGAGAGAGAAAGAGAGAGAGAGAGAGAGAGGTTTCAACTCGCTCTTTGACCTAGTTATTCAATCTAGCTGTGTACTCATTGACTGTCTCTCCTACAAAAACAGACCCGGTGTGGAACGTAGACCTCTAGAGTACCAGGTCGACAATTTGTCCACTGAACCCCCTGGCTAGAGCCTAGACTTAATTTTTTAGTGCAGTTTTAGAGTTACAAAATAACTGAGCAGCTCCAGCTGGAGTTCCATATACCCACCCCTGCAGGAGACAGTTTCCCATTATTAACATCTTGCCTGTTAACATAGTACATTTGTTGCAAGTAGTGCACGGACACTGACACACTGTTATGGACCTGAGTCCATAGTTTACATTAAGGTTTGGTCCTTGTGTTGGACTAGTCTCTGGGTTTTACATATGCCCAGGGGCTGTTTTTTTTACCAGGAGGCTGCCATGTCTAAATGAGGCCTTGTTCGCCCTCTTGGGCAACCTCTCTGCAGAGTGCAAGCGATGTGACCTGCCTCAGTTTCCTTTTCCAGGGGTTTCGCACCAAGGCTCCAGGCTGCTGGCACTGAGTAGAAAGTGGGGAGTAGGTTGGGGGGAAACAAAACTTTCTCTCTGATTAACGACAAGAAGTCAGATTCCAATTTGGATCTCCCCAGGGCGAAGCAGCCCCTAAGCTCAATGGCGATGGGGTGGGTCTGACAGTTTCTGCAGTGTTCCCTAACACACTGCGAGCAGCCTACCTCCCCGCTGGGCGTGCCAGGCCCCTGGTGCCAGGGAGGCCGAGGCTGGTGCAGTGAGGTCCATGCTGCCTCTCCCCACAGCTCTGGAGACGTGGATCGCATAGCCACCCTGCCCATCGGAGGCCTTAGCTACGTCCAGGGCTGCACCAAATTTCCTCTCACCAACAAGACTGTGGGCCATTGCCTGAACGCCACGGCGCAGAAGTTCCCGGACCGAGAGGCTGTGGTCGTCCTCCATGAAAACGTCAGGCTGACCTTTGCCCAGCTCAAAGAACAGGTGGGTCCTGATCTTGAACCCTCAAAGTGGGCAGGTGCTAGCCCCCACCCTGGCTCCTCTGGCTGGCTGGAGCCACAAGGGCGGCCCCCGACTGTGAGGCAGGTGCTGGGGCTGCTGAGACCCCCGAGAGACATCAGGAGATTGGGACAGCGCTGAGGCCGAGGCATCCCAGATGCTTCCTGCTCAGTGGTGCCTGGGGCACTTGTTGACTCTTCATACTCCAGAACCCGCTCTGGATCCACTGAGGCTTGGCCCTTGTGAACCCATGGGCCCAGGGCTGGGGTGGGAACTATGGCCCCTGCCTGCTTGCCTACACTTTTTACCCTTTGTACCCTGTCTGTTTACACCAGGTGGACAAAACTGCTTCTGGCCTCTTGAGTGTCGGCCTTCGCAAGGGTGACCGGCTGGGCATGTGGGGACCCAACTCCTATGCATGGGTGCTCATACAGCTGGCCACAGCCCAGGCGGGCATCATTCTGGTGAGGAGGGGCTAGCCTGGCATAGCTGGGTATGCAGAGGGGGCATCATTCAAGGGAAATCTACTCGTCCCTTGCTCTCAAAGCCAAACCAATGCCTGGATGGGTACTCAGGGCCATGAAGAAGGCCCAGAGGGGCAGGGTGCGACCGCTGTCTATACCATGTCTCGGTGCCTCCTGAGGATGGGGGGCAATGAGAGGCACGGGGGCTACCCATGACACTGCCTTACCCGTGCTGTCTCCACCAGGTATCTGTGAACCCAGCCTACCAGGCTGGGGAGCTGGAGTATGTCCTCAAGAAGGTAGGATCCGTTCCTGGAGGTAGGGCAGGCTGGGTGCCTGGGACAGGGGCTTCTGCTTGTCACAGAGGGCTAGTGTGATGGGGGCAGGCCCACACAGGTGGCTGACACCTGGAATCTGTCCTTCTTCAGGCTGTGAGTGGGTGGGAGGAGGAGCTTGTTGGGCAGATACAGAGCTGGTTGGTGTGTGTGTTGGGGGTGGTGATACATGTATGTGTCACGGCAATAGTGTGTGAGTGAGTTGATGTCTAGAGGGTGGTGCATGTGGGGGTCAGGGTAGTGATGTGTGTATATGAGAGAGCAACTTTTAGCGTGGACTCACCAGATCCCCACTGTGGAGCTTCCTGATGAGTGGGATTGGGGGGTTCCCTCCCACAGGTGGGCTGCAAAGCCCTCGTGTTCCCCAAGCAATACAAGACCCAGCAGTACTACAACATTTTGAAGCAGATCTGTCCAGAGTTGGAGAAGGCCCAGCCAGGGGCCTTGAAGAGTCAGAGGTGGGGATGTCCTGGGCTGGGAAGGGTGCATTACGTGGCATCCTAGCCCCCTCCCCCTCCCCACCCCCAGAGGGGAGGCTGGTATCTCCGTGGGCCCTCCCCCAGCCCCGACTCTCTCCATCCTCCCTACCCCTAGGCTCCCAGATCTGACCACAGTCATATTAGTGGACGCTTCTCTGCCGGGGACACTGCTCCTGGATGATGTGATAGAGGCCGGAGGCGCAGAGCAGCACCAGGCCCGGCTCCAGCACACCCAGCAGCTCCTCTCCTGCTATGACCCCATCAACATCCAGTTTACCTCGGTAAGGCACAGGTCTGCCGGTGCCAAGCCCAGGCTGGCATGCCCCTGGGCCTGCCTGCCCCCGTAACCCCTCTTTCAGAATAAGGACCCGACTAAGGTGGCCAGGGGTGCAGACATTTTTCTCCTGGGGCTGGCCCTAGCTCTCTTCTCTGCTTTGGAAAGCATCAGCAATTGGTGTCCTTGTCGCATGCCCCTTCCCCTGGCTCTCTTGTCCCCAACACAGGGGCAGATGCATTGCAGCACCACATGTCAGAGCTGCCTCCTCATTTAGCCGATGAGGACACTGAGACCCACAAGGGGACCTGCTGCTGGGCCACAGAGTTCTCTGAGCCACTTCATGAGCAGCAGGGAGGACAGAGACCTCATCTTCCCCATTTCTGGGTCCTAACGCCTAGGGCCGTGCAGGCATGCGGTGACCCTTTGTCAGCACACACTGAGTGGACAAGTGGTTCTGCGGCCACAGTCCCGGCCTCCTGACTCCCAGGCCAGTGCTCTTCCGTGCAGTGGCCCCGGGCGTGAAGGAGATGGGGAGAAAGAGACCAAGTGTCACCTGTTTGTTTTCTCAGGGGACGACAGGCAAACCCAAGGGGGCCACCCTTTCCCACCACAACATTGTCAACAACGCCAGCATCATGGGGGAGCGCTTGAGAATGAACCTGCAGGTGAGAGAGTGCTGGCTACAGCTTACTGGCGCCCCGCACCGGTGGGGGTCTCGCTGGCCCTCCCTGCTGGCTAGCGGAAGTAGCTTCTGGGGCTTCTGGCTCCAGGAGAGACCTAGCTTCCTGCCTCCATCTCCAGACAGCAGAGTCGCGGATGGTCCTGCCCAGCCCCCTGTACCACTGCCTGGGTTCTGTGGGGGGCACAATGATTAGCCTACTGCACGGTCTCACCCTCATCCTGGCCTCTCCGGGTTTTGATGGCAAGAAGGCTCTGGAGGCCATCAGCAAAGAGAGGTGGGCATCAGTGGGCAGCTCTCTACTGGCTCATGACCCTTCTATTTCTCACTCCTGGGCCCTGATCCCTCCCCAAGATGTCTTCGCCCTCCAGCCAGGAGAAATGGGGTCAAGGTAGTGGGGAACCCCAGGAGAGCACCAGTTCTGGCCTCCAAAGAGCTTCTGCCTGTTTCCCACAGTTGCAGCCTCGGTTGTTACTACAGATTCAAGGTGGGTGGGTGAAAAGAGGGTGTTCCCTTCCACTTCCAAGCCTGATTTTGAGATGCTATTCCCCTTATACAGAGGCACCTTCCTATATGGCACCCCCACAATGTTCGTGGACATTCTGAACCAGCCAGACTTCTCCAGTTACGACATCTCAACCATGAGAGGAGGTGGGATGGGACCAGGGTGGCCAGGCCAGGATTGGCCCGGGTGAGCTAGATGTACATCCAGTCCTTTATTTAGAGGGCAAGAAGGTCACTGTAGAAATGTGGGTGGGAGGAAGGCAGATACCCAGAAACCCTGGACACAAGCCCAAGGCCAGTTGCCAAGTATAGGAACAGGTCCAAGGTCAGGGTAGAGAAGGGAATGTTTTTCTCTAGAAAGAGCTTCAGGCAAAAGGTGTCCACTGGGTCTGGAGAAGGGGGAGCTGGGCCTGGAGAAGCGGGAGCCGTGTCAGCCCTCTCTCTGATTCAGGTATAATCGGAGGGGCCCCTTCACCCCCGGAGCTGATCCAAGCCATTATCAACAAGCTGAATGCGAGGGATCTAACAGTGAGTGGGGGCTGGGGCTGGGCCTGGGGCTGCGGGTGGGGGGCAAGCCAGCCTGGGATGAGAACATGTGTATGGGAGTGGGAATGGGCCCGGGCCAGATCTCAGGGTAGACTCCTCGGCCCACCCTCCCTCCAGAAAGCAGACGAGAGAAAAGACAATCTGACCTCATCAGCAGCTGGCAAGTCCGGGAGATAGGGAACAACGGGGAGTGAATATTATACAGACATAAATTTATACTTATAGAAATAATCTGGGGAAGAACCGCAGCCGGGGGGATGTTTGGCGAAGCATTGGTGTCCTGCTAGAGCATCCTGGCAGGCAGGAGCTGGTGGAGTCGGGGCGAGGATCTGACATTTGTTTCCAAATGGAAGGAAAGGAAGGTTCTGGAAGGGTGGCCATCCTGATGACCTCCCAGTTCTGGTTCTGAAGGACCGGGGGCTCTCGGCAACAGCTTCTTTGAGAGGAGCCATGGTGGAAGTGATGCAGCCCTCGCTGTCAGGGGCGTATGGTGGAGCGAGGTTCACGCTGGAGTCCCAAGTCCCCCTGCCAGGACGTGTCTAGGTGTGGACAGCTCTGTGCATTGGCAGAGGCTGTGGAAGAAGGTTGAGTCGGAGGTGGGGAGGTCAGTAGTTTCGCCAGCAGAAGGCAGAGACCAGTCACCAGGACTGGCTGGGTCAGGACCTGCAGTGAGACAAGCATCGGTGTCAGGACTCTAATAACCCGGATGATGCTTGGAGAGAGCAGTGGGAGCCCCGGGTGGTATCCTTTTCCCCTTTAGAAGGGAGCTCCTCCCCTTCCTCCCTGCAAAACTGGAGGGTCTGCATGCCCCTCTGTGGAGAGGCAGTGCCTTGGGACACCCTCCTCAGGGAGGAGAACGGGGACCTGCTGTCCTGTGCCCACCTGTTTAATGGCGTCCAGCTTTCTTGGACCTCTTAGTGGGGAACTTGCAGCTGCGGAAGGCGTCTGTGTCACGGATGTGCTGGCCCCTGAACTTGGAAGGCGAGGCGCAAGTGGCATCAGGGCGGGAAGTCTTGGCTTCCAGCCACCTGGAGAGACAGAGAGATGCTGAGTTTGGGGAAGAGATGTGGCAGTGCTGGGGGCAGGGACAGTGAGCTATGAGGCTGGGATTGACTTGGCTCTGGGTCAGTCAGGGAACTGTCATCTCCTCACTTATCAGGTGGCAGACCTAGGACGGATGCCCAGGACGTCTTAGTGCCGGGCTGGCGTGTCTCCACTACATCACACGAGGGTGGGTTCTGGGCATGGCATGGGGGCGCTCTCACCTCCGGAGGCCCCGGAGCTGGCAGGTGCACTTCCAGGGGTTGTTGGTGAGAGCGAGGGTCTCGAGGTTGTCAAAGGGGAAGTTGGAGGGCAGCTGGTTCAGGCGGTTGTTCTCCAGGTGGATGTTTTTCAGTGTGGTCACACCCACGAAGGCGCCATCAGAGAACTAGGGAGCAAGGTGGGCATGAGTGAACACCCCAGCCCCAGGGTCCAGCCTCTCCCAGTTCCATGTCCCCAGATGGCAGGGTCCTTCCGTGGACATAAGCAGTAAGACACACCTTGAGGAGTGTCACAATATGACTCAATTGTCTCTGGTGATTTAATATACAACCACTTTTTGAGAAAGCCGGTGCCGTTTCCAACAGGCAGATGGCAGGAAAAAGTTAAGTCCCTTGTCCAAGGTCACCCTAGGGAGTCAACAGTAGCTGCAGGACCACACCCAGCTCCTCTGCCCCTGGCACCGCACTCCCTGCACAAACACTGCCACTGCGGAGGCAGCCAGAGTTTGGCCCTGGCACCCCAAGCTGGCACATGGTGAGGCTGGTCAGTGTTTGGTGGGATGGGCAGTGGGCCCAGGCTACCCACAGCCCCAGGGTCCTGGGACTTCCCCCAGCTCTGTCCTCACTGCTCCCTCGCTGCCTGCCAGAAGCTATTTGTGGCGCCTCCTCGGTGGAGCCTTCGGCCAGGTTGGACAGCTCCAGAGGAAACGTTCTATTGGTGCCCACATCTTGGAGCAGGCGTCACAGATTCTGCCTGGCCTTCCCTGCCCCAGATCAGTTCCTGCTACTCCTGCTCTGCTGCCCCCTGAAAAGCTGCTCTGGCGCTGGGGGGCCACGGGGGACTCTGACTTCAGTGGGGAGGGGCCAGGCTGAGGGAGCTTAGGCTCCATTCACCCAGACAAAGGCTGGCTGCCTTCCAGGTAGGATTCTGTTCTCATCTCCATGCCAGTGGCCAGGGTGTGGAGTTCTCTGGCAACCCGACTGTCTTGATCAGCATCTCCCCAACCTTGCCCTGGTGTCTGCCCAAACCTTCTAAGTTCCTGTACTAGAGTAATTTTTCCAGCCCCAAGAAGGGATTCCACCCAGACCCAAGGCAGCCCCATCTGGCCAGGGGCTGAGCATGACAAAGGAAGAAGGATTCAGTGAGGCTGCAGCCAAGAAATGGGTCTGGTGACTGGGGTGGGCAAAGGGCAGTAAGTAATCTGGAGTCAGTGAGGCACGTCTAGTCTTCACTGCAGGGAGACACCTGGGGACCTGTGCCAAAGGTTGACGATGGTGTGTGGTTCTTGCCTTGGCCCTTCACAGAGCTCTTGGGGACCATGCCTGCAATCTGGGGGCGCCTCTGCTCCCTGGCGCCATTGGGTTGAAATGGACCTGAGAATGCAGTGGAGTATGTGTGTGAACTGGGGCGGGGGCGGGGGATCCACCAGGGCCTTTAGGAGGCGTGGCGAAAGTCTTCCTCAGGTATTTGCTCCCCCTCACTCCCCAGCCCCCCCCCAACACCAGCACAGCACACATGCACACCCCCCTCCAGGAACAGGGTCTCTTTGTGGGCCTGATTCGCCCAGCTCCTCTGGAAGTCTCCTCAATAAACAAACCTTCCTTTATGGGGCGGTAGGTTTACTGGAGACGGGGAAAAACAGCAGAGGAGGGGCAGAAGGCCCGGCAGGAAGAGGTGACTGCTGCCCGCAGCAGGGGGTTTGGGAGCACTGGACACAACTCCTCAGGGCCTTTGCTGGGGCCAGGGCAGCCCCAGCTCTGTTTATAAGTAGAAATGCTAGGAGGGCCATGGCTGAGACTAGGGACAGGGGAAGTAGGGCCCGGTGGGGATGTGACAAGATGAGAGAGCTCCTCACCTGGGAGATGGCCAGAGGGACAGAGGCAATTTTAGGGGAGAGGGAATGGTACCCAGGTGTGGCCCTGGATCCCTGGGCCTCCAGGCAGAGAAGAGGGAGCCGGGGCAGAGCTCTGCAGCCAGGAGCTCACCTTCTCCAGGTTGGTGCTGTCCAGCCAGAGGGTCTCCAGGTATCTGCCAAAAGACTGGAAGGCATTGTCGGGAATGCTCTTCAGGGGGTTGTGGGACAACTTCAGCTCCTCCACCACCCGAAGCTTGCTCAGTGCCGCCGCGGGGTAGCTGGAGAGCTGGTTCCTGTCCAGGTGGAACTTGGCGAGGTTCTCCACGTCGTCCAGAGCTCCGGGCTGCAGGGAGCTGAGCGCGTTCTCCGACAGGTAGAGCCAGCGCAGGTCCTTGGCGCCCTGGAACGCGCCGGCGCGCAGCTCTCGGATCTTGTTGTTGTTGAGCTGCAGGATGAAAAGGTTGACCAGCGGGGAGAGTAGCCCCCGCGGCAGCTCGGTCACCTTGTTGTGGTCCAGGTAGAGGTATGTAAGCTCGGTAAGGTCGTCGAAGGCGCCGGCGCGCAGCACGCGGATGTCGTTGTGGGACAGGTACAGGTAGATGAGCTGCTTGAGGCCGCGGAAGGCGCCGGCGGCCACCTCGCGGATCTGACAGTGCTGCAGGTGCAGCGACACGAGGTTGGGCATGCCTCGGAAAGAGTTGGCAGCCAGCACGGGGAAACTGTTGCGCTGTAGGTTGAGCAGTTTGGTCTTCTCAGATACCTTAGGGATCTTCTGCAGTCCCACCTTGTCACAGATGACGTGCTGCAGGTCGCCGTGGCAGTGGCAGTTCTGGGGGCAGGCGGCCAGCGCCGGCAGCAGACCGGCCAGGAGGCCGAGGCTGAGCAAGAGGATCGGGCGAGCCATGGTCGGGACGCCTGGGCCCGGGCTGGGGGCAGCGGCGGCGGCGACGGCGGGGCACGGGCAGCGAGAAGTCCTCGGCGCTCGGGTCTCCCGCCCTATTTATACGGTGGCCCTGACCGCAACCGACAGCAAGAGCCAGCTCCTACGTGGAGCATCGAGGCCACCGGACTTAACTCCCTCCCGCCGGGCGATGCGCCCCCGCCTTCCCCTGAATGGGGGCGGGGCCCGTCTCCCCTTCCCCCCCCGCTGGCGACCGTGCGAAGTGGGACCATGGCCCTCAAACTCATCCCCTGCTCTCTGATTCTGCTTCTTTCCAAACCCCCTAGCTCCTTTCCCTGCGCCTTTTCTTTTGGGGGGGGTGGGGACCCTATGATTACACCGCAGGGATGGAGGCGTTCCATGAATGTATTTGTTTGCCTAACTACAAGCCTCCATGCGCCCCCGCCCCATACACACTGGGCCGGGTGCCCTGGACCCGGGGAGGGAGGAAGCGGGGCCGGACAGCCGGACGCGAGTCTCGCCGCGGTCGGCCAGCCGGCGGCGCTTTAATGGGGCTCTTGTGTGGCGCCGGCCGAGCGTGCAAGCCGCCCTGGCGTCGGGCTCCCCCTTCTGGCTGGACACGCAGCCAGCCCCAGGGAGATGGGAGCTCCTTCCCCACCCTTGGACTTGCCTCCGACTCCTCTCTACTAGCCTGAAGTTTGAGTTTTCCCGGCATCCACTCTCCCCCCTTTCCGTGGCTGAGGACTAACCAGAAGTGTGTGGCTGAGGACTAACCAGAAGTGTGTGTGTGTGTGTGTGTGTGTGTGTGTGTGTAGAGCGCGGTTGGAGTGGGGAGTGACCCAAGGACTGCAAACACACCTGAAGACCACACGCAGGGAATCAGGGCAACTGAACGAGCACAGCCCCACCTACCCCTTTTAATCTCCCTAAAATATCCATCCCCTCATTCCTATTCCCAGCGGTCAGGAACCGCCCCTTAGGGGTCTCGGGGTGGTGGCCAGAGTGGCGCCAAGATGTACTTGGCAGAGGCCACACCTGGGCAGTGGCCCCAGGACTGGGAGGGCTGGGCGGGTAAAGGGGTCTGAGTCCTGGCTCCAAGGGACCGGCCCTGGACAGCTCAGGTCCTGTGGGAAGCCCTGCCCTAGCTGACCTGGCCTCTCTGTGTCCACTTGCAAGCCACCGTGTCCTGATTGCTGTGGAAACGGGTGGGTGGGCAGTCAGGGTCTCAGCTCCCGGATGCCTGGCAGGGAGTATAGTCTGTGTTGGGGGTGGGGGAAGAACAGGACCCCAGGTCCTGCCAGACCCCAGCTGTGGCTGAGCCGTGCCTGCTGACACAAAGGAAACTGGGGGGGGGGTGCGTGGAAGACAAAGGTCTGGCGCCTCTGCCGACTGGCAAGGGCATAGAACACAGTGTGCATAGCCCTCCCCTCACCCGGTGCCCAGGTGAGAAGGCCTGCCCTTCACCTAAGCCCCTTCTACCCCACTGCCTCTAGATGAGGGTCACACTTGGCCCAGAACCTTCCCACTCCCTGATGGCATTTAGGCTCCTCCGAGGCTGGCTTCTGGTTTTCTGTGCTCAGGATGTTCCAACCACCAGAGGGGAGGGGAACAGGGGGCGGTGGCGCTGGCTTTTAAAATTCTTGCTTTGGCTGTATTTTTATTTTGATGGAAATAAAATTTCAGAGGAAACTGAGCTTGGGAAGTACCCACCCCAACCAAGGCCAGGCATTTGTCCCGGTTTCGGTGGATGGGGTAGGATTGGGGGGGGGGGCAGGTTATGTATGTGCAACTCTCGACTGGACCAAGACAGGCTGGCTTTCTCATCAAGTGTACGGGACCTTCGGCTTGGAAGGGAGGGGGAGGGGATGTTGTGGCCTGAAATCAGGAGGGGGGCTGAGGCAGCCTGGGGATGGGGGAGAGAAGCCTGGACATGGTAATGCTGGGAGCCACAGACTGTGGCGCGTGGCTGCTTCGGGGAAGTGGAGAGACTGGGAGAACCCTGGCCAGAAGAGAATGGCTTCCTGCTCTCAACTTCACATCTGGGGCCCCTGCTAGTTGAGTCAGTCAGCTCAATGTCCCAGCCAACACCTCTGCCTCCTGACCCCTGACCTCTACCAACTGTGCCTCCCTCCCCTCCATTCAGCTGCCCCCCCCACGTGCCCCTGGGTTCCTTCCATTCCCCCAGGGTAGCTAACCCCATTCCCCTGCAATCCCACAGCTCCCTCCAAACATCCTTTCTGGACCCTCTAGGTTGTTTATGGAACCACAGAGAACAGTCCTACGACCTTCATGCACTTTCCCGATGACCCCATGGAGCAGAAGACACAAAGTGTGGGCAGAATCTTGCCTCACACAGAGGTGAGGCCCAGGACAGGACGCCCAGACCCTGCCTCCTGCAGAGAGTCCCCCCACCCAGCCTTCCCCATCGCAGGGTCTTCCCCGGACCTGCCCTGGGGCTCTCTCTGTGGGCTGAGGCCTGAGAGGAAGAGGCTGAGCAGCGGCCGTGAGCGGCTGCCAGCTGAACTTCTCTGCAGCCTCCCTTCCTGTCTGAGGTGTGTTTTTGCCAAGCCCCACTGTCTGTTTCCGGGCAGCCAGGACGGCCGCAGACAGGGGCCAGAGCACAGAGACTTTTCCTGCATAGTTCTTTCTCCTGCAGGCTCCTACCCTCACTTCCACAGGGCTCCTCTTTTCCCTTGGTGTAAACACTGAGTTTCCCAAGCCTCCTGTCCCTTTGGGGGTTCCTTGCACCTCCAGGCTGACCCAGATCGTCTGTCACTCTCAAATTCCAAACCACAGTTCCTTTCCTGCTCTGACACTGGTGCTTTATGCCAGTCCACATCTGGTTCCCTTGAGCCCTTGTGCCCCTGGGCCCCTGGGGTCACTGCCAGTGAGCCTGAGCGGCTGCTACCCTTAGAGCGCACTGCCACCCTGGCGCGGCTGTTTCCTGCCCTCCTCTCTGGAGTAAGTGTGTGGCAATGTTAGCCCCCTCCCACACATCTGGAAGCCTCACTGCCACCCTCTGTGGGATGCCCACCTGTGAGGTAGACAGGGCCAGCCTAGTTCTCCCCAACTCACAGGTGCAGACACTGAGGCACACCGAGGCTAAGCCTTCCTTTCACATTGGCTGGGGCTCATTTCTCTGCTAGGCTTTCAGACTCTGCCTCTCTGCCGCCTCTCCTGCTCACATGGCCCGGCCACACCACTCTCTTTGGCTTCTCTATTTGCTGCTTAATGGGAAGTAAGAGAATGCTCCCTTTCCTTCTGTACAGTTTATAATTCTGCAGCCTGCCTGACCCTCCACAGGCCCCCTTCTCAGCGGTAGCTCACGTCCACTCTGTTTCCTTGGCATCCCTGCCCTGGGTCTCACCTGTTCTTGCATGCCCAGCTCAGGTGCCTGACCTTTGTATCCCTTCCCAAGATGGGACTGGGCAGAGCTAGGGTGCCTCATATTGGGAGGGGGAAAAGCAAAGCTCCCACCCACTCCTGAGCCCCCCCCTCTCTCCTGAAGTGAGAGGGTGGGAGGTCCCAGCCCGAACCTGCCCTGTCCCAGGCCCAGATCGTGACAGAGACGGGGACCATAGCAGAGCTGAACACACCCGGAGAGCTGTGGACCCGAGGGTACTGTGTCATGCTGGGCTACTGGGATGAGCCCCGGAAGACCGAGGAAGTCATTTCACAGGACAAGTGGTATCGGACAGGGTGAGAGGGAAGAGCGGGGCGGGGCTTTGGCTGCTGAGGAGAAACTGGAGGTCCTGAGGCTGAGCTGGGAACATTAAACTAGAAGAGGGAGAATAATGTGTGTCTGGATGGCCCCTTCGCAGACTTAGTATCCACAGTGTGTAACATGGGGACGATGATAGCGCCGAGGGCTCCCGGCTGGATCAAGTGTGGTAGTAATGAGAGTGCGCAGGACAATGCTCTGCACCAGTGCCTGCAGAATCAGAGCCAAGGTTTAGCCACCATGTGTTAATTCACCAGATTCTTTTTATGTACCTGTCACGTGCCAACTCTATTCTAGACGCTGGCAGTCCAGTGGAAAGCAAGATGAGAAGGAGCCTACTCTTCTCACATGTCTGGTGGAGGGAGACAGATTCAAATAAGATAATTACAGACATGGATGAAAATGAAGAAAATAGAATAAGATCAGAGGAAAAAAAGTGCCTCTAATAGGGAAAGGAGCTTCTCTTAGATTGAGTGTTCAGACAAGGCCTCCTTGAGGTGGAAACATTTGGGCTGAGACCCAAACAACAGAATAAAAGTCATCCGTGAAAAGTGTATGTATTGATATGTCGAGAGAGAAACTATGTCCTAGGACCTAGGTACTGGTCTGTTTTGGTCTGCCTCCCCCACTAGACTGTAAGTTCCAGGGAATGTCTTGTTCACGCTGCATCTTCCAGAGACTAGAGCAATGCAAGACACATACTACGTGCTCAGTAAATGTTTGGTGAATGACTGAGCAAGCCGGCCAGCTGAGGCAGAGGCAAGAGACCATTTCTGGCCTTTCCTTACAGAGACATTGCAACCATGGATGAGCAGGGCTTCTGCAAAATCGTGGGCCGCGCCAAGGATATGATCATCCGGGGTGGTGAGAACGTCTACCCCGCAGAGCTCGAGGACTTCCTTCACACACACCCACAGGTGCAGGAAGTCCAGGTGAGGCGCCCGGTCCCGGCGAGACCCCAGGGTCAGGAAAGACAGACGGGGACGGGGATGTCTGACAGCTCTGTCTGTGGCTCCGGAAGGTGGTAGGAGTGAAGGACTACCGCATGGGGGAGGAGATCTGCGCCTGCATTCGGCTGAAGAATGGGGAGCAGACCACGCCAGAGGAGATCAAGGCTTTCTGCAAAGGGAAGGTGGGAACCTCGACGCCCCCCCAGCTGCTGGTGCTCGATTCTCCCTGCTAACCACGCAGCCCACTGCCCCTCCCCCGACCCCATGATGCCCTCCTAGCCTCATCTTCCATCTCCCTCTGGTCTGCAGGTCGCCCACTTCAAGATTCCCCGATACATCGTGTTTGTCACCAACTATCCCACCACGATCTCAGGAAAGGTATGTAAGGTGAAGACAAGGGAGGGGCAGGGCAGCCCGGGGCCCAGGTGCAGAAAGCCAGGCAGCTCTACCTCTGCTTCCCTCTGCAATAGGTAAGAATCTGCCAACCAGTCAGCTCATCTGGGTTTGTCCCAAAGTTTCCTAGCTTTAGCCTAAGGAACTCCTCAGTCCCAGGCAAACCAAGGCTGTTGGTCACCCTAGCTGGCAGAGGCCCCGAACCTGGTTCTCACTCCCTTCTCTTTCCTCCAGATCCAGAAATTTAAACTTCGAGAGCAGATGGAACAGCAACTAAACCTGTGAATAAAAGGGAGGGGGGTCCTCTCAGGCCCTCCCTGCCCTTCCCCCACCTTACTCTCATCTGTCTTTGTGATTTGACGTAAAGAGAATTTCTGTTTTCTTTGGCTCATCTCTTGCTGATGGTGGTCTCTTGGCAGCTACTATGGGATGGAGAAGGGAAGAAACCCAAGGGAAACCAGCACTTTCAGATTTATTCCTTATCAACGATGGCACTAAGCACTTTGGTGTGCACCATTTACTTAATCTCATCCTCACTCAACCCCCTTGAGATACCAGAGGAATTGAGCGAAGATTTTTAAAGATGACATTCATTTCTTTTTCACACTGTCACCAGATTAGCCCACCAAGAAGTATTCTTTTTTTATACCACCCACATTGAGATATAATTCAAATACCATCTAATTCACCCATTTAAAGTATACAATTTACCTGACCTGTGGTGGCACAATGGCTAAAGCATGGACCTGGAATGCTGAGGTCGCTGGTTCAAAACTGCAGGCTTGCCTGATCAAGGCACATACAAGAAGCAACTACTATGTGTTGATGCTTCCTTGTCTTCCTCCCCCTTTCTCTCTCTCTCCTCTCTCTAAAATCAATAAATAAAATCTTAATAAATAAATAAAGTGTACAATCCATTGGTTTTTAGTATAGCCACAGTTATGTGCCACTATCATCACAGTCGATTTTATTAATTTTAATGGGGTGACATTGATAAATCAGGGTACACAGTAGATTTGAAACATATCATTGCCTTAAAAAGAAACTGCATTCCCTTCAGCTATCATTCCATATCTTCCCCCACACACACCCAGCAACCCAGTTCTTATATATATATTATTCATCAATAATCCTGGGCTTCCCTGATGGACGGAGCCAGAGAAAGCAAGCTGTAGCTTGGCCCAAGAGATAAAAACGACTCTTCCAGCTTGCAATCCTCACCCGCTAGTGTGTCTGCTCCCAGCAGCAGTGGCCCCCTTTACTTTTAGAAAATGAACCTAAGTGAGTGCCAGGCTCTGTGCTAGGTGCTTTCTTGAAATCTTCCCAACAACCCTGTCAAGTAGACATTAGCCCCATTTCACAAATGATGAACGGAAACCCAGGGCAATTCGGTGTCTTGCTCAAGGTCACAGAGCTGGAATTAGAACATAGTTGTTTGACTTCAAAGTCCATGATCTTTCCACCTCATGGGACAGTGCAGGTGCATGCTTTCCCAGCCCTTCACCTGGACTGTCTTTCCCACAGAAACCATCCCCGACTCTCCTCCTGGTAGCTTCAGGGGGGCTGGAAGGATTGGCCTGACCCAGGAGATGACAGTCTAGTCTCCTGATCTAGTGGCTTCTGGGATTTTTTGCTTCCATACTGACTCCACAGCCCTTGAAACATATCTCCCCACAGCACAGACAGACTGGCTTGGTATCCAGCAGGTGTTGAATTAGTTTCTATTGCCTGTTGTCTCTTGTTGGTTTGCTTCTCCTGTCTTATGCACCTGCATTATGACCTGGTCTTATACATCTGATGTCCCCAGCGCCCAGGTCTCTGCCAGGTACATAATGCGGAGGAATTCACTGAACGAACCAAGAATTCCTGGATGGGCCAGGGAACTCGCCCCTGGACAGGGTGCCAAAGGCTGGCAGCTCACCCCACAACTCCCTGCCACCTTAGAAAAGAAGGCCGGGTGACTGCGGGGAGCGCATAGGTGCTCGGCAGGTGGCGCTGCAGACCCGAGGTCCCCAGTCCGCCCCGCGCGTCGTCGGCCGCGGCGCTCGGTACGCACTCCCTCTTCCTTCCGCCGAAGCAGCCCAACCGGCTTGGCCTGCGCACGCTGTGCTCCCTGGACGCGCCTCGGGCTCGGATCCTGCCCCCTGCACTGATCCTGCTCGGTGCTCTAGGCTGCCCCGTCGCAGAGCGCACCATGACGCTTCCCCGGGCCCGGGCCGGTGCCTGGGCGGCGGCAGCCAAAGTGGCCCAGAGGCGCCGTCTCGCTGAGTGCGCGGAAGGACCACCGAGTCCTGTGACCTGGGGCCAGCGCGCGGCGCTTTACGTCCACGTGAGTGCGAAGTAGGAGGCAGAGCCCCGGAGGCGTGTCGTGGCGGGGCAGGGTGAGCGCCCCTGCCGACTTTCCCTAACCCCAGGGGAGGTCTTGGATGGGACCCAGTGCCCTGGCAGGGAAATGTCTTGGTTCGGGGACCTGAAGCCTCTTGTGCTCACCAGCTCGATAACCCTTGTATATGATTTCCCTTCTGAACCTCATTTTTGCTTTATTGAAGTGGGCATAATAATACCAGCCCGAACTGCCTCGGGAAGTTGTGTGGCTCGGATGGTGTAGCCACTGTTGACAGAATGGAATGGGGATGGGGATGTGTGTGACTGAACCCTGGAAGTGGCCAGGGCAGCCCGGGGTCACCGCTCGCCTCCTTCGAACACCCCTTTCCCCCAGTGGCCCTATTGTGAGAAGCGCTGCAGTTACTGCAACTTCAATAAGTACATCCCCCGCGGCGTGGAGGAGGCTGCTGTGCGGAGCTGCCTGGTGACCGAGGCACAGACACTGCTGCGACTCAGCGGGGTGCAGCGGTGGGTACTGGGGGGCTGGAGGCAGAGCTTGGCAGAAAATGGATGACACAGGTGCAGTAGATATCCGGGAGGGCTCCCCGAGGTCTCATCCTCTCCATCTTCCTCTTCACCCAGTGTAGAATCTGTGTTCTTTGGTGGAGGCACCCCCAGCCTGGCCAGTCCCCACACCGTTGCTGCTGTCCTGGAGGCAGTGGCCCAGGCAACTCACCTGCCTGCAGACACCGAAGTCACATTGGAGGCCAACCCCACTTCTGCCCCAGCCTCCAAGCTGGCAGCGTTCGGGGCAGCAGGAGTCAACAGATTGTCCATTGGCCTCCAGGTAACCAGCCTTATCCACCCCATCCCACTGAAGGGCCTTCAGTACTATCTCTCCTCTGGTCCCATTCATTTATTGAGCAAACATTTATTGAGCTCCTTCTGGGTGCCAGGGCCTAGTAGGTACCGAAAAGTGTATGGTGACACTTTTCTAACAGTGTAATTGTCTGCTTCTGTTAGACCACAAGCTCTGTGGGGCAGGGATCATCATGCATGCCTTTTTGTTCATCACAGTATTTCAAGCACTCACCATAGTTCCTGGCACATAGTAGATGCTCAAAAGGATTTGTTAGATGATTGGAGACACAGTATCGGAGGCAAACAAGTGGTTAGATCACTGCAGCGTGGCAGTAAAGGGGATCTCTACAAAAGGCTTTGGGAGTACAGACTGAAGAGCATCTCAGTCTGATGATGAAATCCTGGAAACCTTCCTGAAGAAGTGATGCTTGAATGAGGAGGAATTCATCAGAAAGAGGATGTGGGAGGAAACGACACAGGATATGGACGAGCCTTGCATGTTTTGGGGGAGCTGCAAGTCATTCCTTTTGACTGGAGAGGCTGGAGATGAGCCTTCAGCCCCATACTAGGGAGTTTGGGTTTTGCCTGGTGTTGACAGGCGGGCCATTGAAGGTTTTTAAATAGGTAGAAATATATTCCTCTCAGGTTGACGCCTGTTTTTATATCCAGTATTGCTTTCCCCACTTCTATTTTTTTAATTTTTATTACTTTATTATTATTATTATTATTATTATTATTATTATTATTACTAAGTGAGAGGCAAGGAGTCAGAGACAGAGTCCTGCATGTGCCCTGACTGGGATCCACCCGGCAAGTCTCTATCAGGCAATGCTCTGCCTGACTGGGCCGCAGCTCCGTTGCTCAGCAACCTAGCTATTTGAGCACCCGAGGCCAAGGCCATGGAGACATCCTCAGTGTCCAGGTCCAACTTTGCTTGAACCATTCAAGCCATGGCAACGGGAGGGAAAGAGAGAGGGTTGGGAGAAGCAACGGGTCGCTTCTTCTGTGTTCTCTGACCAGAATCGAACCCAGGACTTCCACACACTGGGCCGACACTCTACCCCTGAGCCAGTCGGGCAGGGCTGCTTTCCTCATTTCTAATACATGTACCATGTATCATAGAGTTTCGGGTCAGAGCCTTGTCCTGATGGGAACACTGAAAGGGACATATTTCTGAGATAGTCTGGCCCCAAATGCATACATGTCTTGCCTCTAATTTTGAGGAAACCTCAGGAAAACCTAAATGAAGAGACTTTTTGTATGTATGATAAGAACAGATAACATGAGATTGACCTAAATTCTTAATAGATTTTTAGTGTGCAGTATATGCTAAAAATTTGTTAACTGTAAGGACGATAATGTACAACAGATCTCTAGAATTTCTTCATTACGAGGCATTTTGAAAAACAATTGACAATGTCAATATCATGAAAGACAAAAAAGGCTAAAGAGCCTGACCAGGCGGTGGCGCAGTGGATAGAGCGTCAGACTGGGATGCCGAGGACCCAGGTTCGAGATCCTGAGGTCGCCAGCTTGAGCGCAGGCTCATCTGGTTTGAGCAAAGCTCACCAGCTTGGACCCAAGGTCGCTGGCTCGAGCAAGGGGTTACTCGGTCTGCTGTAGCCCCCCGGTCAAGGCACATATGAGAAAGCAATCAATAAACAACTAAGGTGTCACAACGAAAAATTGATGATTGATGCTTCTCATCTGTCTTTGTTCCTGTCTGTCTGTCCCAATCTGTCCATCTCTCTGAGTCTCTCTCTGTCTCTGTAAAAAAAAAAAAAAAAGGCTAAAGATCTAGACTAAAGGAGATGAAAGAGATAGTGATCACTGACTGCAATATGTGATCCCTGATTGGATCCTGGAGTGGGGTGGAAAAAGGAAATTACTACAGTAGATATTATTGGGACAGTTGGCTTAATTTGAATATGCCTATTTATTAGATAGTGGTATTATATCAATGTAACATTTCCTGAACTCTGTAATTGGATTGTGGTGTATAAGAGAATGTCTTTTTTGTTAGGAAGTATTTATATATACGTTAGTATTTCAAGGGTAGTAGTAGTATTAAAAGGGTACAAAGTCTAAGTTAATTAAATAACCACTTTGCAAAATGCTCACTAGCATGTGGCTAGTGGCTACCGTATTTTACTAAAATGTTCTGTATCTGCACTGATCACATGTCAGTAAACATTTGGAATGTCATCATTTACATTTCATTATCTGGCCTGACCAGGCAGTGGCACAGTGGATGGAGCGTTAGACTGGGATGCAGAGGACCCAGGTTCGAGACCCTGAGGTTGCCAGCTTGAGCGCAGGCTCATCTGGTTTGAGCAAGGCTCACCAACTTGGACCCAAGGTCACTGACTTGAGCAAGGGGTTACTCGGTCTGCTGTAGCCCCCCGGTCAAGGCACATATGAGAAAGCAATCAATGAACAACTAAGGTGTCACAACGAAAAACTGATGATGGATGCTTCTCATCTCTCTTCGTTCCTGTCTGTCTGTCCCTATCTATCCCTCTCCCTGACTCTCTCTGTCAAAAAAACACACATTTCATTATCTTAAAATTTAAATAGCCACATGTGGTTAATGGCTGCTGTCTGACAGTGCTGACATAGAACATGCCCTTCATTGCAGAAAGTTCTTTTGGACAGTGCTGGTCTATAACTTATTTCAAATGATTCCACATCATAATAATATGTGTATATATATTTATGGAGAAACAAGCCAGACGTGGCAAAATGTTAGTTGGCGAATCTAAATGAAGGTGTTCATTGAATTTTTTTCAACTTTCTATAGTTTTTTTTTTTTTTTTTTAGATTTTATTTATTCACTATAGAGAGGGGAGAGAGAGAGAGAAGGGGGGAGGAGCAGGAAGCATCAACTCCCATATGTGCCTTGACCAGGCAAGCCCAGGGTTTTGAACTGGCGACCTCAGTGTTTCCAGGTTGACGCTTTAACCACTGCGCCACCACAGGTCAGGCTCAACTTTCTATAGTTTTGATATATTTCAAAATAGAAAGTAAAATTAAAGACGACTCTTGGGTCTGGGACGAGACAGTCCTAAATTCCAAGTGTGACTTTGCCACTGTATGACCTCGGGCAGGTTATGTAACATTTCTGAACATCAGTTTTCTCGTCTGTAAAATTGGGCAAATGTTGGAGGGTTATAAGGATAAATTAGATGTTGCATAAAAATGCTTGGCACGTGTTAACCCTTCAGTGAATGGTATGCCCTTGGCATTGGCTTGACCACCACCTTCCAGCTGCCTGCCATGTTCTGTATTTTCACCTGTGTCTGTGTCTGCGGTAACGTCAGTTAAGTGATTTTGTTTCCCCCTGAGCTGGCCTGTGCTCTTACACGGGACCCTCTCTCCCCAGTCTCTGGATGACACTGAGCTCCAGCTGCTGGGGCGGACACACTCGGCCCGCGAGGGTCTACAGACACTGGGAGAGGCCCGGCGCCTGTTTCCTGGGCGTGTATCCGTGGACCTGATGCTGGGGCTGCCGGCACAGCGGGTGGGGCCGTGGCTCAGGCAGCTTGAGGAATTGCTGCGCTGCTGTGATGACCACATCTCCCTCTACCAGCTGTCCCTGGAGCGGGGCACTGCCCTCTTTGCCCGGGTGCAGCAGGGTGCCCTTCCTGCCCCAGACCCCGAGCTTGCTGCTGAGATGTACCAGGAGGGACGGACAGCGCTTCGGGAAGTTGGCTTCCGCCAGTATGAGGTCTCCAACTTCACCCGGCATGTACGTCCTAGGGCTGCTGGCTGAAGGTGGGGAGTGGGCAGGCTAAGGTGTGACCTGGCAATGTGGCCTTGTGGGGAGAAGGGTCTCTGCAGGGCGTCTGAGGCCTGAGGTGGCCACACATTCTAGCCAGGTGTCCCTTACCTGAAGCAATGAACTACCAGCTTGGCTCTGCACTGACTATCCCCTCCCTCCCCACAGGGGGCGCTGAGTACCCACAATTGGACTTACTGGCAGTGCGGTCAGTACATTGGCGTTGGGCCTGGTGAGTCCCCTGTGAACCATAGAAGGATGACTCAGGAGTGGAATGTCATGGCTATGTGATCTTGGGCCACTTATTAACCTCGCCAGGCCTTTGTTTCCTCTTATGTAAAGTGAGGGGGAAAAAAAGGATGATTCCGTAGAGCCGTTGAATGTGTATTTTAGGGGTGCTTGCTAATGCTTGGCACTACGGTTCTCAGCCTTCAGCACACATCAGAATTACCCGGAGGGCTTGTTAAACCTGGATGGCTAGGCCCCACCTGCAGAATTTCTGACTGTACAGGGTGGGAATAGGGCCCGAGAGTTTATGTTTCTAGCATATTAGATGCTGTTGGTCCAGGGACTACACTCTGAGAACCACTGACTTAGCATCTGGCAGGCGCACGGTGTTAGCTGATATTACAGTGGGTGTGGTCGTTGGTGTTGCCAGGGGCCCATGGGCGATTTGTGCCCCAGGGGGCCGGGGGCCTTGTCCGGGAGGCCCGGATCCAGACTCTGGAGCCTGACAACTGGATGAAGGAGGTGATGCAGTGTGGACACGGCACGCGGAGGCGCGTCCCGCTGGGCGAGCTGGAGCTGTGAGCAGCTGGGGGCACGGGGCTCTTCCCCCAGGGGTCCCCCCGCACTCCCAGAACCCCCTCCGCCTGCACCTCTTTGTTTCTGACCTTGCCCTGCCCCGTACTGCCTGGTCCTTGTCAGCCCCCATACATACATCCCAGCATAGGGTTTGAGGACAGGGAGAAGCACAGGTCGCCTCTCCAAGACCCCTCGGTGGTTCTCCTTTCAGGCTGGAGGAAGTTTTGGCGATGGGGCTACGCACCGATGTGGGGATCACTCACCAGGTAAGGAGCCAGGGGCGCTGGCACACTGCTCCCGCCTAAGGGGTGCGCAATATTTCTCTCTCTCTCTCTTTACACACACACACATGCGCCTCCCATTCCTCTGGGGCTGGCAGCTGGAAGTTGGGCTTTATTCTAGCCGAGGCCTGATGGGAAGAAGCAGCAGGCAGTGTGGGGCAGTGGTGAGAACCCTAGACGAGGGCTGCAGAGACCCAGGCTCTAGTCCCCTTCTCCTGCGACCTTGGGCATACATCCTTTCACCTCTCGGAATGTCAGTCTTCTCAGCTGTGTGAGGGGATAGTCTGGGTTAAGGGTTTTCAAATGTTTTTGTTGTTGTTGTTGTTGTTTTTGTATTTTTCTGAAGCTGGAAACAGGGAGAGACAGTCAGACAGACTCCCGCATGCGCCCGATCAGGATCCACCCGGCACGCCCACCAGGGGGCGATGCTTTGCCCCTCCGGGCGTCGCTCTGCTGTGACCAGAGCCACTCTAGCGCCTGGGGCAGAGGTCAAGGAGCCATCCCCAGCGCCTGGGCCATCTTTGCTCCAATGGAGCCTTGGCTGCGGGAGGGGAAGAGAGAGACAGAGAGGAAGGAGGGGGGGGGTGGAGAAGCAAATGGGCGCTTCTCCTGTGTGCCCTGGCCGGGAATCAAACCCGGGTCCCCCGCACGCCAGGCCGATGCTCTACCACTGAGCCAACCGGCCAGGGCCTCAAATGTTTTTAAGTAGCACTGAAAGCTCAGATAAGAAGTGCGATAGATAATCAGTCAAGCTCAGAGCTGCTCTAGATCAAGTCAGTGCTGTAAAGCCCCAGCCATACCCTGAGCAGCAGGAGGTGGGGGAGGAACCGAGGAAGACCTGGTTGGGAGCTGGGTTTCGGCCTGAACGTGGAGGAGTGAAGGTGCCCACGTCCCCGCTGACCCATTGGCCTGGGCCAGCTGTGCATGCGAGTTAGCTGGCTGAGATCCCTGTACTGGACCAGATCCTCCCTCACCCCTTACCATACCCCCGGACACATGGCTTTCTCCCCTGTGGTCCCTGTGGTCTCTGTGGCCTCTGCACCTCTGACCCTTCTGGTCTCCCCAGCACTGGCAGCAGTTTGAGCCCCAGCTGACCCTGTGGGACGTGTTTGGAGCACGGGAGGATGTGGACGCACTGCTGGAGCGGGGCCTGCTGCTGCTAGATGGCAGGTGTGTGGGGGGGTGGGGAGGGGTGGTTAGGAATCCCAGGGAGCCCTGACTACAGATCGCACATCTGGGAGAAGGGGGAAGCTCAATGAGGAGGGACCTGTGGGTGCCGGTGGCACTGGTGGACGGTGGGCATTGAAATTGGTAAGATGAGGCAGTCACATCCAGGCCTTGTGGTTTTCCAGGGGTCTCCGGTGTTCGTGGGAAGGTATGGCCGTGCTGGACTCTCTGTTGCTGACCCTTCTACCTCTACTCCAAGATGCCTGGCAGCAGAAAACCCCCTCCCCCATGCCAGGAGGGTGATAGATGTCCCTGTATTCCAGGACACTCTCCCAGGTGAGCTTGGGTCTGGGGCTGACACCACAGACATCTCCCCTGTCAGGTGCCGTCTCAGCTCTGGTCACTACCTGGCCCTGGCGTCCCCAGGGCACGACCTGCAGTGAGGTGGATGGTCCGAGAACTAGCATCAGGTGCCCCCACCACTGCCAGAGAAGGAGTGGCGGTTTTTCGCGAGTGCCTCACTAGTGTCCTCTAAAGCAAATCCTGGATGGCCAGAGATCCGGAGGAATCTAGCTCTCAGGCTTCCAGCCCCTGCCATACAGGACGAGACACAGAGGGACTGCGTATGCCGGTGGACCATGTGCGTATCCAGCACAGCTGCCTGCTGGACTCAGGACAGTGGGAAAGGGCAGAGCAAGCCTTGCCCTTCTCTTTGGGCAGCCAGGATATGTTTGGGGTGTCAGGAGCCTCACGGACCCTCCTGTGTGTCCTCCCCCAGCCCCCTCTCCCTGCAGCCTTTGCCCTGAGAGAGTGAAAGTGGGGGGCTGGCAAGCAGCGAAAGGGGAGGGGAGGGGAGAAGAATTCAGGAAAAACCCGAGCCTGGTCATTTCCCCCTTGCAGAAATGGTCACCTGGTTTTATTGAAATACCCTAGGAAGACTATCTGGAGCCTGTCTTCACTGTGGTCCTCGCCTTTGTTGGGGCTCCTTTGAGAGCATGAAATCCTGATTTGAGGGCTAGAGGCTTAGTCTAGGCTGAGATTTCTTCTTGTTCCCTGATAATTATTTACCCAGTGATTTTCACATTTGTTACTGATCCTTGCCTAAATCAGTGATTAGACCGAGGGTCGCAAAATGCTCGCCTCTGACCCTGTCATTCCAGCGCCGTTCGTTAACCGGCATCCATCCACTTAAAAAGAGCTCTCCCTTTCTGAAGGGCCGGTACTCTTATCCTGGAAATTGTATGCAGGGTGTGTGTGTATGTGTTTGAGAGAGAGAGGCGTTTTCCTGGGAAAAGGCTCCGCAACACTTCATATCAGGGGTACTGTGTGCCAAAAGTAAGTCAGTACCCCTGCAAATCGGGGCGTGCTCAGCTCAGCCTCTAGCTGGGTGACTAAGGATAGGGCTCCCCACCCCTCAGAAATGAGCACGTGCCTTTCCCATGTGCCTAGTGGGTGTGAATATCAGTCCTTCTGTGACCCTGAGGTAACGTGGTAAGTGTTACTACCTCTCATCTACTCATGAAATATTCAGCAAGCACTACTGGTGTGCCAGGCACGGTGCTGGGCGTGCAGAGAGGAATAAGACCTGTCTCAGCCCTCGAGGAACTCACCACCATGTTGACAGATGCATAAAGAGATAAATTTTAGGGTTATCAGTAAGGGTGCGCAAGCCGACTGTGGAAGCTCTTTTCCTGAGGGGCTGGGAGCAGAAAGGGAGATTATGTTTTTCTTACTACGTCCTCTGGCCCTGGGGCAGCTTGCAGGGTGACCTGTGCTGCCCAGGGGAGCCTCTTCCCAAGCTTTCCCCGATCTTGATATTCAAGAAGTGAGCACGGGGCCGGAGCAGGTGCGCCATCAGATAACCCGGGCCTGCTCGGGTTTCTCCCAGCGCCCAGGCCTCATGCCACCTGAGACACCCAGGCCCCCCCTGCTCACTGGGCCTGTGCAGACAGCCTGGACAGGAGCCAGGGCTGGTGGAGGTGGCACGGATCAGCTTCTGTGACTCAGCCTGGCCCCACCCTCCCCAGGTGAATCAGAATCTCCCGGAGGTGGAGCCCAGGAATCTAATTTGTAAATGCTTCCTAAGTGGCTCTAATGATCAGGCCCATTTAGGAAGCCCTGTCATCTCCTGCCTTCCATCCTGAGAGTCTGGGGACAAGAGGGACGAGGGGGACACGGCTACTTCCTGACAAGACCAAGTGGAGTGGGATCCTTCGCTCTGCATCCAGGCCTTCCGTGGCTCGTCCATCAGCGAGGTCCTCCGTACTGAGCCTTCAGTCGTCGTTTCCACCTGCTCCACTGAAAAGCACACGGACCCAATTCAGAGGGGGGAACAAGCTACTTTGGTGATGAGAGGAGTTGGGGATATGGAATATGCTTGAGTGTGTGTGGTTACAGCTCAAAGGACCAAGCCTTCCTCGTACAAGAGCAGTAACAATCTCAGAGCCCTGTGAATGAGCCTCCCCACCCCCCACCAAGTAGTGTGCAGTAGGCTGGGCAGCTATTACCCTTCCCTTTGCATATTCAGAGAGGCTCGCTAACTTGACTCTGGTCATATAAGTAGTAAGTAGCAGACCTGGCGTAATACTTCTGGGCATTCAGAATTTTCTGTTACATCTGTTACATTTTCTGTTGTATTAGATTTAGTGTGGGTCTAGCTTGACGACTGACCTCTCTCTTAAGTTAGGTGAAATCCTGACCTCCCTGTGGCCCCTCTGCCTCAGGCTTGAAGCCGCCATCTCGGCCTGGTGCTGGGTCGCTCAGATTCGCGTCTTTATGTTTTCTCTCCTGAAGAGGCTGAACCAGTGAGAACTCACATGTCCCGTTTCCATAAGACCATCCACTTCCTGGGACAGAACTGCATTCTGCAAAGAAAGGACTTAAATAATAAAATTGCTGTAGACTAAATGTTTGTGCCCCTCAGAACTCATATATGGAAACCTTATCCCCAAATTGATGCATTGGGAAGTGGAGCTTTGGCAGGTGCTTAGGTCCTAAGGATGGAGCCCTCATGAATGGGATTCGTGCCCTTTTTAAAAAGACCTCAGAGAGCTCCCTCACCTTATGTGAGAACATGGAGAGAAGACACCACATCTGCTGGCACCTTGCTCTGGAACTTGCCAGCCTCTAGACTATAAGAAATAAATGCTTGTTTAATCTACGCAGTCTTTGGTATTTTTGTTATGGTGTGGATGAACTAAGACAAGGATGAATAATTTGTGTAGTTGATTGTATTATTGTTCAAAATGTTTACCACCCTTCTTCAAGTGCCCCTTCCTAAGGGCCTGTGGAGGATTATCTATCCCTGCCAAGTTGAGTCTGGGAAGGACCAAGA
This sequence comes from Saccopteryx bilineata, assembly GCF_036850765.1. Taxonomy (NCBI): domain Eukaryota; kingdom Metazoa; phylum Chordata; class Mammalia; order Chiroptera; family Emballonuridae; genus Saccopteryx; species Saccopteryx bilineata. The sequence continues at coordinate 378,986,487 of NC_089491.1, forward strand.
GACTTGCCTATACTGACTATAAGAGCAGTAGATGGTCCACCATATTCTCTCCCACAGAGACCTGCAGTGCACAGATAGAAATTGTGTCGTCCACCTGGGTCCTAGAGTTAAGATGTTGGGCAGAGGAGTAGTCAACTATAGCAACATGAGCAGGGGTGAGAAATTCACATTCATAGGCCCTGGCCAGTGGTTCAATGGATAGAGTGTTGGCCTGGTGTATGGACATCCCAGGTTCAATTCCCAATCCGGGCACACAGGAGAAGCAACCATCTGCTTCTCCCCCACTTCCTCTCCCCCTTCTCTCCTTCTTCCCCTCCTGCAGCCAGTGGCTTGATTGGTTTGAGCATGGCTCAAAGCACTGAGGATAGCTTTGTTAGAGCGTGTCAGCCTCAGGTGCTAAAAATAGCTGAGTACTCAAGCATCGGTTGCAATGGGGTTGTCAGGTGGATCCCTATCCAGGCATATGCGGGAGTCTGCCTCACTATCTCCCCTCCTCTCACCTAAAAAAAAAAAAGATATTTACTTTCACTGTTGTAAACCAGTAGATTTGGGGGTTGTTTATTACTGCAGTATAACTTGAGACTAAACTGGCTGATACAATTTGTAATCCCACCATTCAAAGATTAATCACTGTTAAGATTCTGGTGTATATGTTAGCGAAAATTCTTTTTTTTATACATTTTTTTTTTTGTATTTTTCTGAAGCTGGAAACGGGGAGAGACAGTCAGACAGACTCCCGCATGCGCCCGACTGGGATCCACCCGGCACGCCCACCAGGGGCGACGCTCTGCCCACCAGGGGGCGATGCTCTGCCCCTCCGGGGCATCGCTCTGCCGCAACCAGGGCCACTCTAGCGCCTGGGGCAGAGGCCAAGGAGCCATCCCCAGCGCCCGGGCCATCTTTGCTCCAATGGAGCCTCAGCTGCGGGAGGGGAAGAGAGACACAAAGAGGAAGGAGGGGGGGTGGAGAAGCAAATGGACGCTTCTCCTATGTGCCCTGGCCGGGAATCGAACCCGGGTCCCCCGCACGCCAGGCCAACGCTCTACTGCTGAGCTAACCGGCCAGGGCCTATGTTAGCGAAAATTCTTACATGCAAATGAACATATTTAGATATACAATCTTACAAAAATGATGTAGTATGCATCTTTCTCTGGAGCCTTCTTGTTCTAGCTGACCTGTGGCCAGCATCCCTTCATGTCATACTTATATCTACATCCTGTTTTTAATTTTTTTATTTTATTTATTTTTTACAGAGACAGAGAGTGAGTCAGAGATAGGGATAGACAGGGACAGACAGACAGGAATGGAGAGAGATGAGAAGCATCAATCATTAGTTTTTCATTGCACGTTTCAACACCTTAGTTGTTCATTGATTGCTTTCTCATATGTGCCTTGACCGTGGGGCTACAGCAGACCGAGTAACCCCTTGCTTGAGCCAGCGACCTTGGGTCCAAGTTGGTGAGCTTTGCTCAAACCAGATGAGTCTGCACTCAAGCTGGCGACCTCGGGGTCTCGAACCTGGGTCCTTCTGCATCCCAGTCCGACGCTCTATCCACTGCGCCACCTCCTGGTCAGGCTCTACATCCTGGTTTTTAGTGTGACTTCCTGGTGTACCACTGTATGGTTATGCCAAAATTCAGTTTACCATTTCCTTTTTGGTGAAAAAGAAGGTTTAATTTTTTTATTTTTACAAACTCTGTAAAATATTTTTATGCCTTGGATCATCTCCTTAGGTTTAGGGTAAATCTAAAGAAGTGGGGTTGCTGACTGAGGATACACACATCCTTTGTTTGGGTACAAGTACCAAGCTGCCCTCCAGGAAGCCTTCATATTCATAGTCCGTGCTCTCACCAGCTTGCTGGTCTTCTCATTTCTCTATAACTTTGTCAATAGCAAGCAAGCATCATCCCCTTTTCCAAATAATTCCAATCCAAAAAGCTTTATCCTCAGCTAACACACTGCTTCCCTAACCGGCCATTATTTTGTCCATCTGACCACTCAGGCCACTCAGGCAGGAGAACAAAGGAGATTCCGCCTTGAGGGCCACCCAGGTAGAACACCAAACTGGAAGTGTTTGCCGGTGTGTAGCCTCTGAATTTCTCTTATCCAGACTCCTCCCCCCACCTTTTCTGGGAGAATCTCTGCTCCCTTCTATCTTCCTCTAACCGCTCCCCCTTCTTTTCCCTGCGGGGATGTTTAAAGCCAATTTCCTTTTTATTACACAAACAGCATTATAGAAACATTAGAATTCTAAATGGAAAAAAAATCACCCACACTCCATGGCCCCTGCAAATGAAACATTTTATTTGCCCTGCTCCCTCTCAGTCCTCATCCGAATGCACGCAGGATCCTGGCCCATAGTGTTCCTGGCGCATCTCATTTTGCGTTCTGCTCCTTGCGCTTCTCATCCTGCCATAAGCATCGCTCCGTGTTGTTACACCGTCATCGTCTTTCTCATTTAAATTGTTGCACAGTGTTCCCGTGACTGAATAACTTAATAATTATTACCCTAATGTAAGCCACTTAAGTGGCTCCCCTTTCCCCTCTATTATAAGGAGTGTGGCAGTGCATGGTTTTTATGGATCTAGCATCTTTCTTCATTTGAGTTATTTCCTTACCCAAGAGTGAGCTAGCTAGTCAAAGGGCAGGAATGCTTTAATAATTCTTGGTGGGAAACATAATATTGTTTAACAGAGGGTTTTTCTCTTTTTTTTTTTTTTATTTTCCTGCTCAGAAATAATAATTCTTATTCAACTGCATAGAAGAAAGAAACATTCTACTACCCAGAAATTACCATTCCTAACATTTGGATAACCATCCCTCCAGACATGCCTTAATGCATTGGTATACATACAGATGTAGAAATAAAAATAACTTGGCACAAAAGCGATCATGTTCATGTGCTGGTTTTACAACCTGGTTTTTTTCTTCAACAACATGTCCTGGGCTTTTCCAATTGGTTCTGCCACCGCCAGTGCCTGTGTGGTAGCATAATGTAGTACATACAGTAATAGCTGTGCCAGGAATGTTATCTGCATTGGCTCATTTAAGCTCCATGACAACCCAATGAGGTAGGTTCTATTATTATCATGCCCACTTTGCAGATGGAAAAACAGGCTTGGAGAAATTGACTGCTCATGGTCATGTAGCCAGGAGGTGCTGGGGCTGGCCCTCAACCCAAGTTCTCTGGGGCTCTGAAACAAACGCTTGTACAAATTATATCCAAATACATCCTTACTGTAAAAAGTAATGATGATCAATGCAAGCGATACCATAGCCTAGCAGGCGTCCCCAAACTTTTTACACAGGGGGCCAGTTCACTGTCCCTCAGACCGTTGGAGGGCCGGACTATAAAAAAAACTATGAACAAATCCCTATGCACACTGCACATATCTTATTTTAAAGTAAAAAAACAAAACAGGAACAAATACAATATTTAAAAAAAACAACAAGTAAATTTAAATCAAGAAACTGACCAGTATTTCAATGGGAACTATGGGCCTGCTTTTGGCTAATGAGATGGTCAGTGTGCTCCTTTCATTGACCACCAATGAAAGAGGTGCCCCTTCTGGAAGTGCAGCGGGGGCCGGATAAATGGCCTCAGGGGGCCGCATGTGGCCCGCGGGCCGTAGTTTGGGGACCCCTGGCCTAGAGAGTAAAGGGTGAGAGTTCCCTTTACACTTCCACAGAGGTTTGATGTGTATAGCAGTTAACTTTAGGTTTAACTCCATATGACAAAATCAAAGTAACATAAGCTTGAACAAATAAATACATTTCTTTTTCTTCCACATAAAAGAAGTCTGGACAAAGCATTTCAGGACTAGCATGGTGGACCCCATGCTCACTGGTCACGAAGAAGCCAGGCTTCTGTCGTTATGTGCCGCATCCTCAGGTTATAGCATCCATCCCTGAGGTCTCTATCTGGGCTAATACAGTCCCTGGCTCTCCAACCACCACGGCTGCAATTTCAGGCAATAAGAAGGAGAAAGGCTGGCGGGGGCAACGGTGTGTTTTTCCCAGGTGCATAAGCCCCATCTAAAGAGCTTCCTGGAGAAAGTTCCCCTGTCCCCTGAATCAGCTAACTTCTAATTGGCCATCCTTATCCATAAGGGAGGCTGGGAAGTGTAGTTTTTAAACTGAGCATGTTGCTGCTTTCCCCCACCCCAATCCCCCACAATAGAAGGAGGGATGGTTAATTAGAAGCAGGGAGAATCGATATTAAGAGGCAATCAGACAGCACTGCCTCCGTGTATCCTTCTGAGTCCTTCTCTATAAATGTGCACATCTGTACATATATAAAGATACAGTTTAGGAAATGTCTAGTGTGTAAATGGTACCTTGTTTTAATTATAACCAGATTAAAATTTACCCATTAAATATTTGTTTACTAATAATTGTGTTGTGTGCACAGTTAAGCTCTTTGTTTATTTAGCCAGTTAAAGCCTTGATGATTTCCTGATTCACTTGAATGACCTGGATGGATGGATGGATGGATGGATGGATGGATGGATGGATGGATATATAGATAGATAAAGATAGATGTTCCAAGGATACTGACCCTTCATTTTATTCACTGCAACTATTGCTTCCACTATGCTATACTTTTTATATATATATCATTAATGCACTTTTACTTATTTTGGAATTGAATTTTCTAAAAATTTCAATTATTTATATATAAAGTCCACCTTTTGCCATGTGGCTTTCCTTATCACCCCCAGGCTCCAGATATCTGGTCAGCTTGCAAGTTGGCTTTCTCGCTCTGGGAGACGCAGTCTAACGGGGGCAGCTACGCACACCTGGCTCAAATCTCCACTCTGCCGCTTCCTACCTGTGTGACGATTAGCAGGACACTTCCCTCTAGTTCTCTCGACTGTTTAGAGAAGGGGTTGGTTCTCAAACCCAGCTCTGCATCACAACTACCAGAGGCTCCATAACATGCACATTCCTGCACACACACACCCCTAAGATCTACAGAAGCTAAATCTCAGTATCTAGGAATCTGCATTTGTAAGCACTTCCCAGTGAGCCTGATGCTCAGACATGTTTGAGCACCTGTGAACCAGCCAGTGTCTGAGACTGCTCCCTGGGCTGGGCTCTCTGAGGAGTGAGAGAGAAGAGGGCGACAGACAGCCCTTGGCCACTGTGTCCGCCAAAGCCGCATAGCCCTGCCTCTTTCTCCTGGGTCGCAGCTCCCACTGCACATCCAGCCTGCTTCCTGGAGGTGGGGTGCGGTGAGATGGTGGTCGGGTTCCTGGGGTATGGCTTGGGGACTGCCACAACCCTGACCTTGCAGTGGGGCCACTGTCACTTACTAGTTGGGTGACCTTAGATAGGCCACTCACTCTGAATCTCCATTTTCTCACCTCTTTAAGCAGAGACTGTGCCTTCCTCGAGGTTATGATAAGATGGATAGATGCATGGATGCATGGATGGATGGATGGAAGGAGAGATGGAAAGAGCCTAATGCAGTTTCTGGCACAGAAGGGGCATGTGACAAATGTGGTAGTTATTACTACTATTAGGGTTTTCATTGCGGTTTACAGTGCCCTGGGCATGCTAGCTCTAAAGAAGGCAGGTCCCAAACGGGAATTCCTGGTGCCTGACAAGACAGAAACCTGTTGTTTTCCTGTGATGCTGAAACTTGCCAATAGGTACCCCGGGCTTCTGGGAAAATTTCCTCCTGGCCTAGTGTAGAACTTGTCACCTCCCAAGTAGCTGGGAGCTTGTGTGCCACAGGGCAGACTGACAGCTTCCAGACAGCGACACCCACCGCCCACCCACAGGGGAAGGGAGGGCCCCTCAGCAGGTGACTCCTCAGGCCAGCACTCCTTGCTGTCCCCCGCCAGGTCAGACAGGAATGGCCCCATTCCTCAGGTGGCAGACTGGTGCAGGCAGGGACCACCCCACCAACCTCCCAGACCCGACACGTGGGACATATTCCCGTGTGTGCTAGTCGTTCCTTTGCCCAAACCTCCGGATGAGGTGTTGCTCCTCATCCTTCCCCAGACCTTACGCCTCCTGACCTCCCTCCCTGCTGTCTCTGACTCAGCGTGGGCCTTACCCTTGCCCTGGAACCTGACCAGTTTACACAGACCTCACTTGCTTTGCTGACCTTTCTTCTAGTGATTAAGGCCCTAGTGAGAGTCGAGAATCCCTTTCTGATGGTCTCAGCAGCACTGTTGGGGGACAAGTTGGGCAGAGCTTCAGCTCAGGGGAGCTGCTTTAGATCACTGAGGAGGTGGCTGTGGAAACACCCTTCCTCCTGGACCCCACCTCGCACTGATGCTTCAGACTACTTTATAAATAGTACAAAATGAGGTATAAAAACTCAAGCAGGCAATCCTGCTTGAACAGGGTCTAAAGGTCCAGGGACAGTTTGAGTGTCTACTCATGCACACCAGATTGAGCACAGGAGCTGTGAGTGCGAGTGTGAGTGCCTGTATTTAGAACCCAGCTATGCTTCCCGTTAGCCTGTTAATATCAGGCAAGGTACTTGATATTCCTATGCCTCAGTTTCCTCATCTGTAAAATGGGGATGCTAATGATATTCTCTACCTCATGTGGTTGTTTTAAATGTTCAAGAAGTTAACACACATAACTAAAACAACCAAATAAGAATATATTTATATAAATTGGATTTCATCAAAACTTAAAACTTTTTAGGCCCTAGCTGGTGGCTCAGTGGCTAGAGCATTGGCCCCGCATATGAATATCCCATGTTTGATCCCCCATCAGGGCACAAATGAGAAGCAACCATCTGCCTCTCCCCCCTCCCCCTCGCCTTTCTCTCCCTGTTCCCCTCCCGCAACCAGTGGCTGGATGCATTCCAGCATGGCCCAGGTGCTGAGGCTAGCTCTGTTGGAGCGCATCAGCCTCAGGCACTAAAAATAGCTATACTCAGCATCAGCCCCAGATGGGGTTGCCAGGTGGATCAGTTGGGGTGCATGTGGGAATCTGCCTCACTATCTCCCCTCCTCTCACCTTAAAAAAAACTTTTGTGCATCAAAGGACACCAACAAGAAAATGAAAGGAAACCTCACAGAATGCGAGGAAATATTTGCAAATATTGTATCTGATAAGGATTTCATATCCAGCTTATATTAAAAAAATGCTTACAGGCCCTGGCCGGTTGGCTCAGCGGTAGAGCGTCGGCCTGGCGTGCGGGGGACCCGGGTTCGATTCCCGGCCAGGGCACATAGGAGAAGCGCCCATTTGCTTCTCCACCCCCCCCCCTCCTTCCTCTCTGTCTCTCTCTTCCCCTCCCGCAACCAAGGCTCCATTGGAGCAAAGATGGCCCAGGCGCTGGGGATGGCTCCTTGGCCTCTGCCCCAGGCGCTAGAGTGGCTCTGGTTGCGGCAGAGCGACGCCCCAGAGGGGCAGAGCATCGCCCCCTGGTGGGCAGAGCGTTGCCCCCTGGTGGGCATGCCGGGTGGATCCCGGTCGGCGCATGCGGAAGTCTATCTGACTGTCTCTCCCCGTTTCCAGCTTCAGAAAAATACAAAAAAAAAATGCTTATAAATAATGTGGAGATGTTTGCCCAAAATCTATGTACCCTTGTTGACCAATGTCACTTTGTTAAATATATTTTCTAAATTAAAAAAATGCTTACAATACAACAACAAAAAAGATAAACAATCCAATTAAATGGAAAAAGCATGTGAATAGACATTTCTCCAAAGAAGATATACAAATAGACAATAAACACATAAAAAACAGTTCAATATTATTACAGCCATCAAGGAAATGCAAATCAAAACCACTTCCCACCCACTGGGATACTTATGCTTTTTTAAAAAAGGAAGATGAGAAATGTGGGTGAGGACGTGGAGAAGTTGGAATCCTCACACGCACTGGTGGAAATGCATGTTGGGGCCACTAACACGGAATTCCGTCTGGTCCCTCAAATACTTGAGCAGAGTTACCATATGACCCAGCAATCCCACTACTGAGTATATACCTAAGAGAATGAAAACCATGTTCACGCAAAAGCATATACACAAATGTTCCTAGCAGCATTGTTCATAAGAGTCACAAAGTGGAAACAACCCAATATCTATCACCTGATGACTGGGAAAACGGAATGTGGTCAAGTCACACAGTGAAAAATTATCCCACAATAAAAAGAGATGAAGTACTAATGATACTCATTACATGGACGCACCTTGAAAGCATTTTGCTAAGTGGAAGAAACCAGACATGAAGGACGTCCTTTTAGATGATTTCATATATGTGAAGTGTCCTTAACAGGGAAATCCACAGGGACAGAAGGTAGATTATTGTAGGCTAGGGATAGGGGAAAGAGGGGGTGGGGGTGGGGTGGCTGCTCATGAGTATAAGGTTTATTTTGGGGGGGGTGGAGCTAGATAATGCTGATAGTTGTACACCCTTATGAATATAGTAAAAACACACACACTGAATTGTACACCTTAAATGGTAACTTTTATGTTATATAAAATGCTATGTTATGTGAATTATAGCTCAATTTTTAAAGAGTCAGTATACAGACACTGCTTCGAAGGCTACCCAGTCCATGGCAAACACATGGTAAAGTGAGTTGCCTCTTAGTTTACACTCCGCCGGACTTTGGTGTTGGTCTGGATCAGGCAGAAGAAAAAAAAAACAACTTTTAAAGGCACATTGCCTTTAGAGATTAAATTCACATAACTTAATATATGTTCAAGCATTTCTCTGCATGTAGTTTTTTCTTTCACTTATTTTCATACTCAGTTTTTGTTTTACAGACTTTATATACATGTATATGTATACATCTATGACATACAAGCATTTGTTTGTGTGTTGTTTTTAAATTTTATTTTCATTATTAGATATATTTTTATAATTTTTTTATATAATTTTTTTATATTTTATTTATTTTTAGAGAGAAAGGAGAGAGAGAGAGAGAAGGGGGAGGAGCAGGAAGCATCAACTCCCATATGTGCCTTGACCAGGCAAGCTCAGGGTTTTGAACCGGCAACCTCAGCATTCCAGGTTGATGCTTTATCCACTGCGCCACCACAGGTCAGGCTAATTTAGATATTTTAAATGTATGCAGTGGGCTTCTGAGGCTTGAATTGCATTTGTTTTTGAGGCTTCAATTGGGTTGTGAGTCCAGGGCTGCCATGTGGCTCGGCTAATTGACTCAAGGTCAGGCCTGTGACGGAGCAGGATGCTAGCTGAACTTGGAGTTTAGAATCTGAGATGGAGGCTCAGCTTTTTTGCTTAGAAACTGTGTGACCTAAGAGAACACTAAGGTTGCGAGATTTAGCAAATAAAAATACAGATACCCAGGTACATTTGAATTTCAGATAAAATTAGAATACATTGTTAGTGTATGTCCCAAATATTGCTTGGGATGTACTTATACTAAAAAAAAATAATTTGTTACATCTGAAATTCAAATGTAACTGGTCATTCTGTATTTTATCCAGCAACCTTAGACATGATCCTTAATTTCTGTGAAAGGAGTTTTCAAGTGGTATCATGTTTAATTCTTACAGTTCCCTATTGTTGCCAGATAACAGACTGACTCAGAGAGGTTAGGGAACCTACTCTAGGGTCACCCAGCTAGGAAATTATTGAGCTGGGATTTGAACTTGGGTGTGTCGAGTTTGGCATGCTCTGCTAAAATGGAACTCAAGACAGATAAACCGTGATCTACTTAACCATAACTGGGAGTCCTGAGCCAGCCTGGTAGGGACAGAAGAACTGAGAAGGAATATTGAAAAAGAGAGTCAGAGAATCAGATCTGAAACAGTGTTTATATGCCTGTCTATATTAATTTCACATTGCTGCCATAACATATTACCACAGACTTAGTGGCTTAACACAATACAAATTTATAATCTTAACCATTCTGGAGACCAGAAGTCTGGCAGAGCTAAAAGGTGTCAGCAGAGCTGTATTCCTCCCGGAGGCTCTAGGAAAGAATCCATTCCTCGCCTTTTCCAGCTGCTAAAGGCTGCAGCGTTTCTTGGCTCATGGCCACATTGCTCTGACCTCCACTTCCATCAACACATATCCTTCTCTGACTCTGAGCCTCCTGCCTGCCTCTCAGAAGGACCTTTGAGATTACACTGGGCCCATCTGGATAATCCAGGATAATCTCCCCATCTCAGCAGCCTTAATCACATCGGCAGAGTCCCTTTTGCCGTGGAAGGTAACAAATTCATAGCTTCCGGCAATGGGGATGTGAATACCCTTAGAGAGCCATTATTCTGCCTACCACACTAAGAGAGAAATTACCTAGTGGACTTGAGTGTTCTGGGCCTTAACTGTAATCCCTTTGATCTGTACAGTTTTCAGAGTACTTACACAACGTTTTTTTGTTTTTTTCTTTTTCTGCTTGCATTGATCCCAGGAAATCGATGAAGGCTGCTGTATTGAGGCCATTCTGTGAGGGAAGTAGCTGAGACTGGAGGTGGGGCGGTGCACAGTCCCTGGGTCACACAGAGAGACTAGAGCCCAGGGCTTTTCTTTGGGGGGGGGCAGGGCTTTTGATTCAGCACCTTCCCACCTCATCCCTACAACCCCCCAGTTCTAGGCCATGTGCCACTAGAACAATGTTCTTGCTGATGGGATGGGGCAATTCCTAAGGTATTCCCACAATCTGGAAGAAGAAGCCTCCAAAGTGAGCCAGCCCCCTCAGCAAGCACCTTTCTCCTGACCAGGACAAGGATGGAGGGAAGGGCACAGAGAGCCTTCATTTTAGTGGAGAGCCCTGTGAGCCCCAGAACCCAGTGTCCGTCCATCTAGGCATGACCTCAACAGCAGCCCGTGGTCCCAGCGCCTGTGCTGGACTCCTGTAACAGGAGGATTCTTAGAAAAAGGCTTAGGGAAAACCTCCCAGGGATCATAATTCTGCCCTTGAGTGCTGCACAAAAGGAGCCAGGTTCTTTCCTTGCCCCCAGATGTTGAAAGGCAGCTGCCATGAGTTCACTGACGTGCCTCCAGGCATCCCTGCATCCACCCGTTATTGATGGTCCACATGTGCCGAACACTATTCCAGGAGCCAGGACACAGCTGTGAATCTGACAGGCAAGTTCCCTGCTCCCCTGGACCTTATGCTTTAGTGCAGTGGTTCTCAAAGTGTGCGCCCTAGAAGATTTCCAGGTGTGCCCTATGGTCAGGGGTCCCCAAACTTTTTACACAGGGGGCCAGTTCACTGTCCCTCAGACCATTGGAGGGCCAGACTATAAAAAAACTATGAACAGGCCCTGGCCGGTTGGCTCAGCGGTAGAGCGTCGGCCTAGCGTGCGGAGGACCCGGGTTCGATTCCCGGCCAGGGCACATAGGAGAAGCGCCCATTTGCTTCTCCACCCCTCCGCCGCGCCTTCCTCTCTGTCTCTCTCTTCCCCTCCCGCAGCCAAGGCTCCATTGGAGCAAAGATGGCCCGGGCGCTGGGGATGGCTCTGTGGCCTCTGCCCCAGGCGCTAGAGTAGCTCTGGTCGCAACATGGCGACACCCAGGAGGGTCGCAACATGGCGACGCCCAGGATGGGCAGAGCGTCGCCCCCTGGTGGGCGTGCCGGGTGGATCCCGGTCGGCGCATGCGGGAGTCTGTCTGACTGTCTCTCCCTGTTTCCAGCTTCAGAAAAATGCAAAAAAAAAAAAAAATGCAAAAAAAACCCAAAAAAACTATGAACAAATCCTTATGCACACTGCACATATCTTATTTTAAAGTAAGAAAACAAAATGGGAACAAATACAATATTTAAAATAAAGAACAAGTAAATTTAAATCAACAAGCTTACCAGTATTTCAGTGGGAACTATGCTCCTGTCACTGACCACCAATGAAAGAAGTGCCCCTTCCGGAAGTGCAGTGGGGGCCGGATAAATGGCCTCAGGGGGCCGCATGTGGCCCGCGGGCCGTAGTTTGGGGACCCCTGCCTATGGTATTCCAGAGAAATATGTGCCTGTTGGGTACCAAAAAACCAACAGGGTTTTGGAGTTTAGATTTTGCGGGGACAGAGGTGTGGGGAATTGGCTGTAAGCTGACAGTCTGCCCAACCCCCCACCTCACTTGCCTGATTAGGTTGCAAAAGGCTGTTAAGCTGTGGTACTGGACTATTTACACTACCCCCATGTACCCCGGAAAGACTGGAGGCAAGTTTCTTCTATCCTTTGTTTGGTGTAAAGTTAAGAATGATATATATGGTGGGGGTTTTCTGCATTTGGTAAAATTCTTGGGTTGCCTTGGAAACATGATCAGAGATCTCATTGATTTGCTAATGGCCTCACTTTGCCCTATAAACAAAGGAAGATGCGGTTTTTGGGCACGCTTTGGTCTTGCCAGCAGCAAGCAATTACAGGACCCTCCTGACCCTGTGTTTTCTTTTCTTTCTTTCTTTTTTTTTTTTACAGAGACAGAGAGAGAGTCAGAGAGAAGGATAGATAGGGACAGACAGACAGGAACGGAGAGAGATGAGAAGCATCAATCATCAGTTTTTTGTTGCGACACCTTAGTTGTTCATTGATTGCTTTCTCATATATGCTGTGACCGTGGGCCTTCAGCAGACTGAGTGACCCCTTGCTCAAGCCAGTGACCTTGGGTCCAAGCTGGTGAACTTTGCTCAAACCAGATGAGCCTGCGCTCAAGCTGGCAACCTCGGGGTCTCAAACCTGCGTCCTCCGCATCCCAGTCCGATGCTCTATCCACTGCACCACTGCCTGGTCAGGCATCCTTTAGATTATTAATAGATTTTTGTTTTTTAAAGAAGTTTTAGGCCCTGGCCGGTTGGCTCAGCGGTAGAGCGTCGGCCTGGCATGCGGGGGACCTGGGTTCGATTCCCGGCCAGGGCACATAGGAGAAGCGCCCATTTGCTTCTCCACCCCCTCCCCGCCCCCTCCTTCCTCTCTGTCTCTCTCTTCCCCTCCCACAGCCAAGGCTCCATTGGAGCAAAGATGGCCCGGGCGCTGGGGATGGCTCCTTGGCCTCTGCCCCAGGCGCTAGAGTGGCTCTGGTTGTGGCAGAGCAACGCCCCGGAGGGGCAGAGCATCGCCCCCTGGTGGGCACAGTGTCGCCCCTGGTGGGCGTGCCGGGTGGATTCCGGTCGGGCACATGCGGGAGTCTGTCTGACTGTCTCTTCCCGTTTCCAGCTTCAGAAAAATACAAAAAAAAAAAAAAAAGCAGTTTTAGATTTACAGAAACATTGAGTGAAAAGTAAGGGAAGTTCCCACACCCACGACCTTCCACACCCACTGTGTGGACCCCTTGCTCAAGCCAGTGACCTTGGGTCCAAGCTGGTGAGCTTTGCTCAAACCAAATGAGCCCGCGCTCAAGCTGGCAACCTTGGGGTCTCAAACCTGGGTCCTCCGCATCCCAGTCTGATGCTCTATCCACTGTGCCACCGCCTGGTCAGGCGAGACCCCGTATTTTCTTAATTCTGCATATTTTCTTAATTTCGTACCATTCCCACTCGGGACCTGGAATTATTAGCTGCGCTGGTTTGCGGCATATGCCCAGATAAAATAGAGTTACTCTCTTATACCATTTCATTATGAAAATACCGCTCTTTTTGTTAACACATCATTATTATATGTATTTATTATTAACACATCATTATATTATTTTTAGATAAATATACCCAAATAGATTGGATAGATTTCTCAAAAAGAAGTGCAATATTGAAGAATCTGATTCTGGAAGTGAGCAAAAGTTAAGTGTAAATAAAATAGGACTTGAAGGCTGATGGACAGAATTTAATTTATAACATTTTTCATCACTTAACACTTAACAATACAATTGGATTAGAAACCCATTCATGGAAGCTTCAAGTGATTTCATATAACATTAACAGAAGAAAAAGAACTGGCAGCTATATCCACTGATCGTGGATTGATGATTAAACATAAGGAATTGTCTCTTGAAGCCTTTTGGATTTCTATAAAAGAAGAATATGTGGCAATATCTAAAAAAGCTTTGAACATTTTACTACAATTCTCAACATCCTATTTATGTGAATTAGGATTTTCTACCCTCAACACAAGAGTAAAAAGAGAGGAATTCTTCAATGTATTGTCGAGAAAATGAGAGTTTGCCTTTCAAATATATGCCCAAACATTGAAGAAATCGCTAGGACATATCAGGGTCATGTTTTTCATAAACACAAGAATGAAAAAACACATTCTCGCCAGGACCTGCTGAGCTTACTAAATCTTACTAAGAATGTATCTATATATATAAAAAGATAACTTTTTTGTCGTTTTGTTACTTTTTAACCCTTTTATGAATTCTAAAAAGCATAACTCAAAAAATGTAACATAAAAATGTTTTTTAATGTCAGAATAAATTTAATTTTGTCGTATTTACTTCATTTAATTACTATAAAAGCACACTTGGACTTTTTTTTTCTTTAATATTTGACTTAATTATTATAACATATTTCTCAGAAATTTCTATATAGTGCACCTACAATTATTTGTAGAATTTTAAATGCACCCCGACTTTAAAAAGTTTGAGAACCACTGCTTTAGTGGACAAGATAGACAGACCGTACAGAAATATGGGAGAAGGATGCTGAGCATAGCAAAGCAGGACAAGACAGACAGTAGAGGGTGATGGCAACTCGGTAAGATTTGCACCGTCCCCCCTTTAAGAGGAGGGAGATGACCTAGGAAGGGGCAGTAATGAAATGCAAACCCACATTCTGTACCAAGGTCCCCCTTGCTCCTAACCCCACTCAATGTGGACTTCAGAAGGGAGTAAGAGCAATTTGAGTCTGGAGATGGTGCCCATGGTCCACACATCAACCCTGAGGCTAAAGTCAGTCCCTGAAGTCAGGGACCAGTGTCCAGCGCTGGCCAGACTGCAGGGCCAAGAAGAATGGAAAATTCCTGCTCCACGTTAGCCAAGCAAGGGTCTAAGAAGGAGGATAGTGGTGCGATAGGTTGTTTTAGAGGGGTGTCGGCGGATTGAAGGCAATGAACTGGAGGTGGAGAATGAGCCAGGTGTGTGTGTGTGTTGGTGGGAGTGGGAGTGGCCAGGTGTAGGGGGCAGGGTACAGACAGTAGGGGAGAGGGCCAGGTGAGCATGTGGAGGTGAGACAGAAGTAACAGGATGATCTGGAGGATGGAGCCAGATGTTAAGGGGCTGAGCTAGCTGTGCGGGGCTTGAGAATAGGCTACCCCAGCCTCAGGCTTTGGAGGGCGGCTGTCCCTGGAAAGGGATGATGCAGCCCATACAGGAAACACACTTTCTATTTTAGGGAGGCTGTTTAGCGTCTGCAAAGAGGGGCTGAGGACATGTCCGGCACCTGGCTGCAGAGAAATAAACAGAGACATGAAGTAATCATTGATGCCGTGTCCTCTGTCAACCCTGCGACCTCCTCCTCCCTGGGCATGAGGAGGCTGCTCATTGTGGCCAAGCTGGGAGGAGACAGTTTCTATGCTAGCTAAAAGGTGCTGTTCCCTGAACTTGAACTTGTGTTTTATCCCCTCCGGGCCTTGGTTCCTGCTGTGTCCTCCTGTGGAATGCCTGCCATCTGATCTGCCTGTTGGATTCTTATCTTTAGTGGCCACTTTACATATTCCTCCTCTAACAAGGCTTTCCTACTATCCATTCTGCCTTTTCCAAGCTGTGATTAATCACTAGCCCCTGAGCACATACCTTAGAGTTGAAACCCATTTAAGGAACAACTGAGCTCTGTGTCTAAGGCACACTGACCTCAGACCACTCCGCCCCAGGGGCACATGAATGAACTTCAGAGAATCTCTGGAATTGAATGCAAAATCAAATGTGCAGATGAATGATTAAACAAAATGTAGTATTCAATGGAACATTAACCAGCCATGAAAAGCACCAGAGAATTGACACGTTACAACATGGATGAACCTTGAAACCATTATGCTAAGTGAAAGAAGGCAGACACAAAAGGCCAAATATTATAGATTCCATTTATAGGAAATATTCAGAATAGACTCATGAATAAAGACGGAAAGGAGAATAATGGTTTCCAGAGGTTAAAGAGGTAGGGGTGGGGGGAAGTGAGTGTTTAATGGATAAAAGGTTCATTTTGGGGTGATGAAAAAGTCCTGGAACTAGGTAGGCAATGGTGACAGTTGTACAACACTGTGAATGTACCAAATGTCATTGAATTGCATGTGGAGTTTTTTAAATTGAATTTTTTAGGGTGACACTGGATAACATAATAATACAGGTTTCAGGTGCCCACTTCTATAACACCTCTCTGTACACCATATTGTATGCGCACCCCCAACCTCAAGTCAATCTGTGTCCTACATTGTGTTTGTTAAAATGGTGAGTTTTGTGTATTTCACCACCATAAAACGCACACACACAAATGCACATTTCTGGAGGGTTTCCCAGATTTGATCAGATTCACAAAGGATTAAGTAGCTCTAATCTAATCTTCATGATGCAGATGGCTATACTAAGGCACAAAGAGGGGATGAGACCTGTTCAAGGTCACCAGGGCAGGTGGCAGAGCCCAGCCACTTTGTATGTCTGCCTGACCATGCACCTCTCCCACCCCTCTTCCCTCTAGTCCTTTAACCTCTACTAAATCCTCCCAAACAGCCCCCAGGCCTCTGTTCTGCCCCAGCCAAGCTTCCCAGAAGCTGTGTAACTTCCCAAAGGTAAACGGCCCAAAATTGAGCAAACAGATTTAGAGTTTCTTTAGTGTTTGGGGGATTTAAATGCAAACTTTCTGTTAATCCTTACAGTGGCCCTGTGCAGAAGGGCCTTATGACATCTATATTACACTTGATCTTGGCTGAAAGGCAGAGAAGCAATGACCTTTATTTTCTAAGTGAGAAAACTGTGGCTCAGAGAGGTCAAGGGACTGACCCGAGAACACACAGCTAGCAAGCAGGCTGAGCAGGGACTGGAAACTAGCTGTAGAGCCAGAGTGACTACTATGGAGCTTACATTCTCACAGCAAGCTTGACAGCAGGCACAGAAACAAAGTAATTCCAGAATGTGTTAAGACTCCCCGGTGGAGGGGAATGAACTGGGTGCAATTACAAAGTTGAGATAACAGAGGGGCGGCTTTAAATAGGGGGTCAAGGAGTCAAACTAGCAGCATGAGAAGGCCCCAACTCTGGGGCAGGGCTGCGGGGCGGGGCAGTGATGGAAAGTGATGGAAGGCCAAAGTGGCGGCTTCGAGAGTGCGCAGGAGAGATCACCAGGCACAACCAGGGGACAGGCAGGGGTTGCAGAAACTTAAATCCAAGGGAAGCCCTCCAGCTTCCCGGCACAGGTGGAAGCAACGATCCTGTGACGGCTGTGCAGAAGGGCAAGGGGAGGGCGGGAGTGGGGGAAGTCTGGGAAGGGGCTGGCAGCCACGACATCCCCTCGCCTGGTGCCCAGAGGGGTGGGATAGGTCATGCAGCCACCACTGCCACCTCCCCCAGCTCCCTGGGACCTCACCCCACCTGGCTGGTGATGTCATAGCGCTGGCTAGTGCTGCCTGTGACGTCACGGTCAGGCCGGAGGTGTTCTCAGGGTCTGCACTAGAGAGAAGGGACCCCTGGAGGGTGCGTGGAGGCGGTCCGATGACAAAGGTTACCTCCAAGCAGTCTCCGCCCAAGTTGTTAGGTGAGTGCGCGCCCAGGCGCGTGGCTCTGGTTGCTATGGACGCAGCGGCAGCCGCTGGCGGGCGCGCACGCGGGGTCGCGGGGTCGCAGGGGCGTGCCGCGCACGGCCACGCAATCCCAGGTCCCCGCGGGCTGGGACCACGCTCTCAGGCCGGGCGACGCTATGAAATCTCTAAAGAAGGAATCCCGCCTCAGATTACCTCCAGCTAAATTCTTGGAGGCCGTCTCAGAGAGCATCAAAGGTTGGCGCTGCTGTCCTGGGAGCTCAGGAAAGCCAGGCAGGGGCAGGGGTTCTTGGATGGGATTCAGGACACGGGGCCTAGAGGACAGGAGTGACACCAGGATGGAGGCAAAAATCATTGGGGAGTGGGATACGGGGCAAGGCGTACTCCATACCTTAGGATGATAAACAAATTGAAGACACCCCCCCCCCATACCCGCAGAGAGCACAGGGCCCTGGGGCCCTGAGGATGGGGACATAGGAAGGGGGGACTATTGACTGAGGCCTTAGGGATTAGTTGTTGGGTTGATGGACTTGGGCAGGAGAGCATAGGAAACCCCTACTTGGAACCATATCATAGGATGGGGTGCAGAAGGGACAGTCCCCAGGAAAGGGGGGGGAGAAGAGCGAGGAAAGAGTTTAAGACTAGAAGGTCCAGGACAAGGGGTCCTTGGCAAAAGAAATTCAGGAAAGAATGCAAGAAATATGTTGAAGTGGTGAAACCAACAACCTTGGTGAGATTCTTTGTGGTGTCACCTAAGAGTCATGCTGGAAAAATCCAAAAAATGCTAACTTGGCCAGTTCTGTTTCTGATCGCCTTTTCCCACTATGTGCTGCTCTTCCACTGGGTGACATCAGTCCTGCTTGTTTAATCTGGAGACAGTCACTAGACATGACAGCTTCTTGGCCCCTGCGGCCACCCTCTGGTTGCAGGTCGGAGAGCCCCAGGGTGCCTGGCAGCAGACTGACCTCTGTGGACATGTTCCCGTTTTCAGCTCACCCTCCTGTCTTTTTTTGCTGTTTCCATGTATTGAGGGCCTGACGTGTGTTGGGCAGGTGCTGTGCTGGGCAACACAGGTATTGGTATTAACTGTGTGACCCCAGCCCTGTAGAAGTTCAGTTTAGTAACTCCTGGAGGAGTAACCAGACAATATAAATGCTGATAAAGGTACCTGTAGGTGTTAAGGGGGCTCAGAACACCTGACCCAGGCCTTGGATGGTAGATATAGGAGGGAAGGTTTTCTGTAGGAGGAGACATCTGTGGCCATCACCCCCCCCCCAAAAAAAAGTAGTTTCTTTCTCCAGGTCTAGGGAACAGCATGAGCTGGGACAGGAACTGTGAATGGGAATGACCTTGGGGCCAGAGCAGAAGGGGTCAGGGTAGAGGAGGAGAAAAGGAGCCAGAGGGACCTGCACAGGGGGCAGGGGGCAGACCCCGAAAGGGGTTTTGTGCCCTTGAAGGCCCTGAGGAGACCCAGCGTCAGCCTCTGAAAGCCCAGTGTGAGGAGAGGGGCCCGCCTGACGTCAAACGAACAAGACCTCAGCCACGTTTCAGTATGAAAATCTGATTTAGGCTGCACTGATGTACTGTTTCTCAATACATTTTTCAATAGTTAAGAGAGAAAGAGAGGAGATTATCTGGTCTCTTTTCCCCAGGGTGGGCAAGGGCTTTCCCAGCTACTGCTTACCTAGTTTCTGAAGACCTCATCAGATTTGAACAACTCTAGGAAAGATTTTTTACCGCGTATTTATTTTCAATACGGGGAAATTGAGTTTAGTAAATAGCCCTTGAGTTAAAAACATGCACCAGAGTGAAGAGGAAAAAAAATCAAAGCGTTTATTTCCCCTACCTATCTAAGGAGAAGTTGCCTTTCCTCCCACTATAGTACAGCTAATCAACAAATGTCATCTTGTGCAGTGTTTCTCCAAGGTCTCTGAATTATAATCAAAAAGGCCAGCAAATATTGTGACTGTAAACCTGTTTAGAGGTCCCAGCCCATTTGACTCTCAGGTCTTGTTGCTAAGAAATGGGAGTCTCCCAGCAGTCTCAGATCACCCCCTCCATCAGGTAAGGCTCAGCACTGGTAGAGACAGCTCCTCCCTCCCTGCATTCCCCAAGTGCAGCTCTGAGGTCAGAATTTCCTGAAGAATGGAATCAACACAAAATAAAATAACATGGAGATAAAACAAGAAGCAGGCAGATAGAGTCCAGGTTTCTTCTCTCTCCACGGCTATCCCTTCCTCCCCTACCCCTTTTCTCCCTACCCCTCCTGAACACCTTGCTTCCAGCTGTCTGGTCTGCCTCCAGCAGAGGTGTCACCTGACTGCCCCATGCACAGGGGCTGGTGTCAGGATCAAGCGAGAAATGCCAGTTGTGTGACTCACGAGGAGCCCCACTCAGCTTGAGTTTCCAGACCAGAGAAAAGGAAGTAGCGAGGCCTCCACAAGTTCAGTAGTGAGACACACTTTGACCCTCCTGACTCTTCCTGCAGGCCGTAAAGGGGCCCCTGTGGGGTTGTCCTTCCTCTCTGGTCTCCCCAACTTGCCTCTGCCCCTCTGGCTGGTCAGTCCACTTGGCTTTCCCTCACCGGATGAACCAGTCTGAAATGCCGCTTTCTTTCCTGCTCCTGGACCACACCTGTCTGCCAGCAAAGGTAAAGCAGATGCTTCAGCTCTGCTTTACGGAGCCATCATGCCCTGGTCTCCGCCTCACTCCCAATGTCACCCCCACCTCCCCAGCAAGCCTTCTGTGCCCACAGGTGCCATACTCAGCCCTGTCTCCACCTTTGCTCCAGCTGTGACCCCGTCTGGCACACCTCAGTCTGCTGCCCCACCTGTACAAAGCCTTCCTGTCCTTCAAGGCCTAACCGAGACAGGGAAGCTTCCTCGGGCCCCTGCAGCTGCTCTTCTGAACCTTTGCTCAGAGCCCTGAACTGTGTGACCCGCATCCATCTGTTCCTGCTTTGACATGTAACCAAACCTATTATCTGTGCCACTAATTTTAGGCCCTTAGGTTATAATTGGTGTGTGTTTGTGTCTGTTGCATATTTCTGTTCCTCAACAGAAGGAGCCATATTTTAACCTTTCATACCATCTTCTCTATAGTTTATAGTCCTTAGGAGGTGCTTAGTGAATATTCTCCAAGGTGAATTGAAGTTTAGAATGTATGTATGATTTTGAATATTTTATTAACTAGATAGAACACACCATTTTCTAACTATGGATTAAGATAACCTTCTCAGAAAAACCTCAGACCAGACTTTCACTGACTATTTCAGAAATCTTCAGCAGCGGTGAAGTTTTATAAATTCAAACATGATAATTATATAACCACCAGTCCAAAGCGTGGAGCTGGAGATGTTTAAGCCCTCAGGAAGGTGATGAACCAGCTGGACAGAGGAAGCAGGTGCCCTGGAAAACAGGAATAATACAAACATATTTATAAAAGTTGATCTTCCATTGGTACCAATTCTCTGCTGGGCTGCCACCAACACTGATGACTGTGTAGAAGGGAGAGGGAAGGTAGAAATCAGAACTTAGGACTGCATGTGCACACGTGGCAGTGGATGGGACCCGGGCCATGCGGTTTAGCTGACGGCGCTCCTGGGTTTCTGCTGACCCCATTGCTCAGGAGCTGAAGGCTGGCCCATCGGCAGAATTTAGAGTTATGTTTGGAATGATTCTGGCTTGATTTTTGGGTTGGTTCTTTTGCCACCAATTATGTGGACATTTTCTAAAAAAGGTTTGGTAACCAAAACACCGGCTTTGATGTTTTAGTGATATTGCCTCCGAAAAAACAGAGTACTGTGAGAAGCAGCAGACAAAACCAAGTTGTGATTTAAAGTCGCTAAAGTCACGACTCAGGTTTTCTTTTGATTATTTTCTGTAGGGCCTTACATCAAACCATTCTAAACCAGAGGGCAGCAGATAAGAGGATACCAGCCAGAGAAAAGAGATGCTTTTGAAACTGTGAATCCACCTCTGTGGAAGGAAGGCAGGGATTGTGTCCTTATGGGAGAATAACCTGCTTCTGCCCCATGACTTCTCAATGCGGGGCTCCAGCATGGTGCCTTAGAGAAAGGGGCTCAGATCTCTCCATGTTCCTCCAGTCCCATGAGCCACTGTCGTCATCAACCACTTCATTACTGCAGTGGACTCCTAAATTATCTCGTTCTCAGTCTTGCACCGCCTTAGCCATTCCTTGCCATGTCATGGCCCACGGGATGAAGACTGAAGTCCTTTACACGGCTCACTAAGCTCTCTGTGATATGGCTCCCACTTCCCTCTCGGGCACGGCTTCTGACCTCCCACCTCGCTGCACTCCAGCTATTTTATAAACACATGCTTTGAGTTCCAGGGGTGTGCTCTATGCCTCTAGGTCTCTCTATGCTCATTCCTTTAGAACGCCTGCTTCCCTTTGTCTGTATTCTCTTCATCCTTTAGACCTCATCTCCTTGGGAAGCCCTCCCTGATGACCCCAAACATTGGGCTGGGGCCCCCTGGATGCTCTCACAGTTCAGCCTTCCATGGGTGCATGCTCTTTAAAGCCTGAATTTCTGCCTTCTACCCCCAGAGCCTAGCACAGTGCCTGCCACACAGAAAACACTTAAGCAGTATTTATTAAATGAAAAAGCTTGGAATAAATGGTCAGCCATGAATGTTCTGTTTCTTTTTTTTTTTTTTCAGGATAATTTTTTTTTTCTGTCTTTTTTTTTTTTTTTACTTTTTATTTATTCATTTTAGAGAGGAGAGGGAGAGACAGAGAGGAGAGACAGAGAGAGAGAAGGGGGGAGGAGCAGGAAGCATCAACTCCCATATGTGCCTTGACCAGGCAAGCCCAGGGTTTTGAACCGGCAACCTCAGCGTTTCCAGGTCGACGCTTTATCCACTGCGCCACCACAGGTCAGGCCAGAATGTTCTGTTTCTTCCCAGAGCATCTATCTATCTACCTATTACCTATCTACATACCTACCTATATATATATTTTTAAATTTTATTTGTTGATTTTTTTTTTTTTTTCATTTTTCTGAAGCTGGAAACAGGGAGAGACAGACAGTCAGACAGACTCCCACATGCGCCCGACCGGGATCCACCCGGCACGCCCACCAGGGGCGGTGCTCTGCCCCCCAGGGGGCGATGCTCTGCCCATCCTGGGCGTCGCCATATTGCGACCAGAGCCACTCTAGCGCCTGAGGCAGAGGCCACAGAGCCATGCCCAGCGCCCGGGCCATCTCTGCTCCAATGGAGCCTTGGCTGCGGGAGGGGAAGAGAGAGACAGAGAGGAAAGCGCGGCGGAGGGGTGGAGAAGCAAATGGGCGCTTCTCCTGTGTGCCCTGGCCGGGAATCGAACCCGGGTCCTCCGCACGCTAGGCCGACGCTCTACCGCTGAGCCAACCGGCCAGGGCCCCTATTTGTTGATTTTAATGAGAGAGGAAGGGAGCGAGAGAGACACATCAATCTGTTCCTGTATGTGCCCTAACTGGGGGTCAAACCAACAACCTCTGTACTTCAGGATGATGCTCTAACCAACCGAGCTATCCGGCCAAGGCCAGAGCATCTATATTTTAATCAGTGTCTTAAGAAACCTGTACCGGCCCTGGCCAGTTAGCTCAGCAGTAGAGCGTCAGCCTGGCGTGCAGAAGTCCTGGGTTCGATTCCCGGCCAGGGCACACAGGAGAAGCGCCCATTTGCTTCTCCACCCCCCCCTTCCTCTCTGTCTCTCTCTTCCCCTCCTGCAGCCAAGGCTCCATTGGAGCAAAGATGGCCCGGGCGCTGGGGATGACTCCTTGGCCTCTGCCCCAGGCGCTAGAGTGGCTCTGGTCGCGGCAGAGCGACGCCCCGGAGGGGCAGAGCATCGCCCCCTGGTGGGCAGAGCGTCGCCCCTGGTGAGTGTGCCGGGTGGATCCCAGTCGGGCGCATGCGGGAGTCTGTCTGACTGTCTCTCCCCGTTTCCAGGTTCAGAAAAATACAAAAAAAAAAAAAAAAAAAAAAAGAAACCTGTACCTTCACCCAAGAGAATGGATCAGTGCCCACAATGGAGGAGGCTGAGAGGCATCCAGTACAGTTGTCCCAAACCACCTAAGGGGTTTTTAAAAGCACAGCTCCCCAGGCCCTGGCTCCATGCGGGAGCGAGGAAGCTGTATTTGTGAAACTCTCCAGAAGATTTGGAGGCAGACATTTGACTGATATTTGGGAACCACTGATTTAGTCTAGCTTCCTCTTTTTACAAAAAGGAAGACTGAGGCCAAGAGGGGTTAAGTGATATACCCAAGGCTGTCTAGCTTATAAGTAGCATAGCCTGGAATGGAACGTCTTCTGATCTCAATTTTGGCTACAGAAGCCCCAGTCACTGTGGCAAGCCAAGCTATTGGGAAAGGGAACCATCAAGAAAGAACTCCTATAGCCCCAGTGAGGTGCTGTCCAGGTCACCTTGGCAGCCTCTGCCGTCCATCCATGTGGCCAGCCCTGCCGCCCCCACCAAGGAGTCTAATGGATATCTATGTAAAGCATTTGTAACCTTCTGCTTCTCTTCAGAAAAGAAGCGGACCAAGGTCCCTGAACAGATCACACCCCCCATTCAGGAAGAACCTGAGCCTGTTAGCAATGTCCTGCAAGGAGATGACATTCTTGCCTTAGCCATTAAGGAGGAGGACTTGAAAAAGGTACGGATGGAGTCCAGGGATGCCTCCCTGCGGGAACTTTTCCCTCCCAGCTCGTGTGTTCTAGAACGTCAACCATGCCCACCCTCGACTGCCTCCCTGCTCACGGGGAGAGTCTCATTCCATGGAAAAATCCATTGGACACAAATTCTTTTCACTTCTGCAGCTAAAGGAATGTTTGTTTTTACATCCCTGAGATGTGTATAGAACCACGGGGGAATGGGGTGATGCGGTATCTTGCTTCCCACGGAGGCAAAGCCATCATCCCATTTCACAGAAGGAAAAAGGAGTCTGAGATACAGAGTTATAGATGTGGATAAAGCCTCTGCTTCCTAACCCCAGGCTTTACCTGGAAGAGTCAGCCACTATCATCTTAACTGTCTAGAGGCAAAAAATGTGATTTTCCCCCTCCAGGACAGTTTTAAGTCTCATGTCTGTCGCATAGGCTTTTCCTCGACAGACCATATGGACAGAGCTGGAGAAAACAGATTTGTCAGCCTTCAGGAATTCCACGAAGAATTAGGAGAGATATGTTTTTCCTCCTCCAGATCTCAAGTGGAATTCTCCTCTGTTGTTTTTCTTTTCAGCAACACACTTCTTGCTTTATTGAAACAAGAGATAAACCTGTCATTACCCAGAAATTTATTATCCGTAAACTCAGACCCAAGGATCCTAGGAGGAAAGTCTGCCACATCGTAGCACATCCCGCTACTCCAGATGCCGCCACAAAGCCCCTGGACTACTACGGTATGCCCAGCCTCCGTCATGGCATCGCCGGTCTCTGAATTCGTGGGTCAGCCTTGCAGGAAAATGGGGTTCTCCCTCAGGAAGTAGCCCCCACGAGTGGTTCACATCCACCAGCTACAGCTTGTCTTTCCTCCTCGCCCCGCCACCAGGTCTGGGTGACAGCCTCTACAGTGGTGACCAGATCCTGCCCCACCATATCTTGGGGAGTCTCCAGGAGTTTCGGAGAATTGCAGTTGCTCGAGGGAACATTCAGGTTTGTGAGCACAGAACTGCCTGGACGAGAGAAGTCACTGAAGTCATGTCAGTCTCACACCTGGCAGTCTCAAGCTAGCTTAAAAGACAGCCCAGGCCCTGGCCAGTTGGCTCAGTGGTAGAGTATTGGCCCAGCATGTGGATGTCCTGAGTTTGATTCCCAGTCAGGGCACACAGGAGAAGTGACCATCTGCTTTTCTACTTCCCCCCTCTTTTCCTCCTGTCCTCCTGTAGCCATGGTTCGATTGGTTCGGGCAAGTTGGCCTCAGGCACTGAGGATGGCTCCATGGCCTCCTCCTCAGGTGCTAAAAGTGGCTCACTTGCTGAGCAACAGAGCAACACCCCAGATGGGCAGAGCATCGCCCCCTAGTGGGCTTGCCAGGTGGATCCCGGTTGGGGCATATGCAGGAGTGTGTCTCTCTGCTTCCCTTCCTCTCACTAAAAAAAAAAAAAAAGACAGCTCCGTCTCTGGGACCAGAGTCTGAAGTGATGAGATTCTCTGCCTGATATAGTGAAGCCAACTTAAGCTAGCTTCAGCTGAGGTCGAGAAGTCACTGTAAGGATACAGAGGTGCCTTGAGGGATTCCAAGGCGATAGTGTGTCTGGCTCAGTTAGACTGAACCCAGAGAGACAGCAGCGCTCCAGGCCCCCTCCCTCATCGCCTTCTGCAGCTCTGTGCACCGGCTTCATGTCCCTCCCCCAGAGGCTGTCCTCCTCTCCGCCTCAGTCTCTAATAGGCTGGGGAAAACTGGCCCCCCGCAGCTCGCAGGGCCACAGGAATTCAGCCTGTCCCTCTGACGTTCTCATCATGCAGTGCTGCTCTCTGTCTCAGTTTCTTTGCTTTCCTGGTTCCAGGCAGAGAAACTCATTGGTCAGGGCCTAAGAGGCCTGGGATCATATAAAAACGGCTCAGTCATTTAGGAAGGTGCCAATTAACATCGGTTGTAAGACAGATGCACGAAAGATTTTGGAATAGAGGTCCCTGTTCCGGTGGAGGGGGGCTGACAGAGGTGTCCAAGGCCCCTGGTTCTGTGCCCTGTTTTCTGTCACTCACAACCTTAGGGGCCTGAAGGGGGGGATCCTCGGCAGAGTGGGAGGACAGCAGGAGTTTAGGCCTCGGGGAATCTCTGCTCAGCCTGGGTTTAGCGCCTCTCACCACCCTCCACACACTGCCGTTGTCCTTTACAGCTGGCCAAGCTGATACACACCCCGCCCTGTCCGATGACTGTCATCTCGACCCCAGAGGAGTCGAAGCAGGAGCAGAAAGCACCCAAAGAAGAGAAGGCACCTCCCTGGGCCCCACCTTTTGAGCGCAACCGTGTGAAAAACTGGCGGCGCAACCTAGCCCTGTGGAAGAGGCAGCAAGAGGCCCTCAGCGGTGAGCAGGGAGCCGGGCTCTCTCCTGCCTCACTCCAGCTTGGCCTGTCTGGCACCCGGGGGCGCCGCTGTGCCTTCTCTCCCTCCACCTGTCCAGAGACGGATGCGGGCTGAGCACGTGTGTGCCATTCCCTGCCACCCCAGTGTTTCTCACGTAGTGGGTCCTGGAATCAGCCCCGTGCTGAGTGCTGGGCCCCCGACTGTTCTGACTTGTTGGAGGGGCTATATCCTTGGCTCTCCCTCCAGAGCGCCTGCAGAAACCCGTTGGCGAGCTGCTGATGCACATCGGGGAGACCTACAGACGGATCCAGGAGGAGCGGCAGCTCATTGACCAAATCCTTCCAACACAGCATGACGGGAAGGTAAGGACACTGTTCTCAAGTGCCCTGTGAGGAGGACATCTGGACACAGGGATGGCTGCCTCCGTTCACACAGTTGGGGACAAAACAAATCTATCCACTGCAAAGCATTGTTAAGCCCTCAAGGTCTTCTATTACTGGGCATTCAGGGACTGCCAGTTAAATAATTCAGCCTGTGTGGTCACTGGTAGTGAATTTGAGGAGGGAGACAGCACGGGTACTGAGTTATTAGAATAGTCTTCGTGTTCTCTCTTAAAAGCTGAGGCCTCCAGTTTGGGATGACCCAGGGCACCCTGTCGTGTCTGGTATGTTGGTGCAGTGTTCGTACCACTCACACTGCCCGGGGCCCGAGGAAGGCTCCAGAGGGCGTCCTGAGAACCAGAAAGCGATGCTGCCCTCCCGCTCCCCCGGCTTCAGCGAGTTCCCAGAGCCCACGTCTGCTGCCTGCGGTGCTCTTGTCCACCAAGCCCCACTGGCCGCTCTCCGCGGTGTCCAGGTGACCTGACTTGTCGGCCCTTCCTTGCCAGTGCTCTGAGGAGACCAGCGGGTTCTGGAGTCAGCTGGAATACTTGGGAGATGAAATGACGGGTCTGGTGATAACGAAGACAAAATCTCAGCGTGGCCTCCTGGAGCCCGTCACTCGCATCAGGAAGCCGCACGTCATCCAGAAGGAGATGGGTGAGGAGCAAGGCAGCTACTGACGGGCCTAGGAGGTGGGACAGCTTGACCCTGGCGTGAGACCAATGGGGGATCACGTCCAACCACCCTACGAAGGTCCAGTTTCCTCTCCAGTCAGACAGTGCAGATAGAAGAGGCGGCAGAGCGAGTGGGAGCTGAGGCCTCATGCAGTGCTGCTGTGAGCCGCTGGAGCCGCCAAGCACCTGCATGGAGATGTGCTGTCAGTGTCAACAGCACACTGATTCCTATGAAACACATATCCTGGCCCTGGCCGGTTGGCTCAGTGGTAGAGAGTCGGCCTGGCATGTGGATGTCCCGGTTCGATTCCTGGTCACAGTGCAGAGGAAAAGTGCCCATCTGCTTTTCTACCCCTCCCCCTCTTGCTTCTCTCTCTCTCTCTCTCTCTCTCTCTCTCTCTATATATATATATATATATATATATATATATATATATCTTCCCCTCCTGCAGCCATGGCTTGATTGGAGCAAGTTGGCCCCAGCACAGAGGTTGGCTCCATGGCCTCCACCTCAAGTGCTAAGAAGAGCTTGGTTGCTGAGCAATGGGCAATGCCCCAGAAGGGCAGATCATTGCCCCCTAGTGGGCTTGCCGGGTGGATCACAGTTGGGGCTCATGCAGGAGTCTGTCTCTGCCTCCCCTTCTCAAACTGAATAAAAACAAAAAGAAAACAAAAAAATCCTGTTAATTTTTATATTGACTACATGTCGAAATGATACTATTGTTGATGCACTGAGTTAAACTCTATTACTAAAGTGAATTCCACCTCTTTCTTTTTACCTTTTGAAACCATCTACATGATTTTAAACTGCGTGCCTCACATTTGCGGTTTGCATATTTCTATTGGGTGGCACTGCTTAAAGGGCTGCCAGACTGTTGCTTCAGAGCAGGAGTCAGGAACCTATGGCTCACGAGCCAAATGTGGCTCTTTGGATGGCTGCATCTGGCTTGCAGACAAATCTTTAATAATAATAAAAAAATAACGTTAAAAATATAAAACAGTCTCATGTATTACAATCCATTCATTTCCTACCGCTCATGTTCATGGTTGTGGGTGGCTGGAGCCAATCACAGCTGTCCTCCGGGACAACACCGTATTTTTATTGGATAATGCGTAAAGTACATGGGTCGTTGTATGGCTCTCATGGAATTACATTTTAAAATATGTGGTGTTCATGGCTCTCAGCCAAAAAGGTTCCCGACCCCTGCTTCAGAGCAAGTTATTTGACCTCGCTGGCCCTCAGTGTCCACATCTGTGAAATACTGAGAGGGTTAAACGAAGCCTGTTGTGTATTAAGAGGTTTTGGCCCATTATGAAACACTGAATAAATGGTAGCTGCTATTGTTTTTTATCATCATCCAAAGATTTAATGGTTTGGAAGCTAATTTTTCAGAAGTCCTGAGTAGGATTGATGAGGCAGTGGGTGTGGAGCAGGACGGGGCCCAGCTGCCTGGGGCAGCTGTATCTTCCCCTCTCCCAGAACTGGCGCTGGGATGGGTGTGTTCAGGGGAAGGGAGCATGGCAGCAGCCTGTGCTGGGGGTCCTTGCTCCCTGCTGTAGGCTTGCTGGGCCAGAAGGATGCTTGGTACCGCTACACCTGGGATCGGAGTCTGTTCCTCATCCACCGACGCAAAGAGCTGCAGAGCATCATGGCAGAGCTGGGTTTCAGCCAGCAGGTGAGCAGTGCCCCTGTGCCCTGTCTGAGCCCCTGAGGGTGGCACCTGTCTTCAGTCCTCTAATCTTTCCTTTCTTGGTCTCTCGGAGGACATTGATGGCCTGGAGGTGGTGGGCAGGGGGCAGCCTTTCTCGGCTGTGACAGTGGAAGACGATGCAGCGTTGGAAAGGAGCCAGGAAAGGTCCCCGGAAGACCCAGTGAGCTTGTGAGTCGGGCCTGGGTTCCAGGGAGAGGTGGAGAGTGGGGCTTCCCCCAGCGCTGAGTGCTAGAGGGTAGGCTTCCCTCCTGGCGGTCAGGGTGCCTCCAGCCTAGCCTTTCAGAGTGGCTGCCACCCCCTCCTCTAGCCCGTTCTAATACCTGTGCTAGCTTCCCTGTGGCCCTCAGCGGTGAGCAGGGAGCCGGGCTCTCTCCCACCTCACTCCAGCCTGGCCTCTCTGGCACCCGGGGGCGCCGCTGTGCCTTCTCTCCCTGTGGCCCTCTGCCCTCCCAGAAACCAGCTCCTGCTGGGAATTTCCCAGACGTCCCTTCACTGGTAAGTGAGGCCACTCCAGACTGTCCCAAGGCTGGGCAGACTCAGTGGCTCAGCAAGAAGAGTCTGGGTGGCCCTGGCCAGTTGGCTCAGCAGTAGAGCATCGGCCTGGCGTGCGGGGGACCCGGGTTCAATTCCCGGCCAGGGCACATAGGAGAAGCGCCCATTTGCTTCTCCACCCCCCCCCTTCCTCTCTGTCTCTCTCTTTCCCTCCCGCAGCCAAGGCTCCATTGGAGCAAAGATGGCCCGGGCACTGGGGATGGCTCCTTGGCCTCTGCCCCAGGCGCTAGAGTGGCTCTGGTCTCGGCAGAGCGACGCCCCCGGAGGGGCAGAGCATCGCCCCCTGGTGGGCAGAGCGTCGCCCCTGGTGGGCGTGCCGGGTGGATCCTGGTCGGGCGCATGCGGGAGTCTGTCTGACTGTCTCTCCCCATTTCCAGCTTCAGAAAAATACAAAAAAAAAAAAAAGAAGAGTCTGGGTGTCCAAGAACCTCCCACCAACAGGGGCGGAGCAGGACAAACCTGAGCTCCAGTGGAGCTGCTGATCCTCCATTGGAGGACAGAGCAGAGCACCTCCCCAGACATACTGGCCACTATTTCCGTGGGCTTCGTCTGGCAAGACTACGGCAGCTCCAGGGAAAATACATCATTGGTTTTTCTTACAGAGATTCATTGACCCCTGATGAGGCCTCCGTGCCTGTTCTTGGCCCTTCTCTGCTGTTCTGTGGGAAGCCAGCCTGCTGGATCAGAGACAGTAACCCACAGGGCAAGGTAAGCCTGCCTTTACCCTAACCATCTGCTGCATGGGCCTCCCTTGGGTGAGTCTCAAGGTGACCGGCGGTCACAAGGAACCTGCTGTCTCCTACTTGCATTTTTGTCTGGTCGTGCATTTAGCAGGTCTGAAAATGGTAACAGCCATGCTCACCTGAGCCAGAATAAAATCACAAGGCTGAAAGGAGAGTATCACAAGCCACCCAGTTTGTATCTAGTCCCCAAGTATGTAAATAAGCAAACCTTCCCAAAGGGTGTGGCTTTAAGAAGATTCTAAACTATTCTTCAGATGCTGAGCAGAAATGTTCATCAGATGTAAAGTCTGTTTTGTCTTCTTACTGTTGCGCAAGCACTACTACTACTGAGGTACGACACCTCTCTGTCTGAGAGCAGCCAGGCCCTGGAGGCCCAGGACGCCGGACTTGCAACGCCAAACCCAGACAAGTTCCTGGCAAACCAGGATGAGTTTGGTTTGGGCAAGGGCCTCCCTCGGAGCCATGTCTCATACCTCCTCCTTCCCCAGAAGCGCGTTGGAATTGCTGTCCGCTTGACCTTTGAAACTTTAGAAGGGCAGAAAACATCTTCGGAATTGACTGTGGTCAATAATGGCACGGT
Source organism: Saccopteryx bilineata (assembly GCF_036850765.1). NCBI lineage: Eukaryota > Metazoa > Chordata > Mammalia > Chiroptera > Emballonuridae > Saccopteryx > Saccopteryx bilineata. The sequence continues at coordinate 379,017,721 of NC_089491.1, forward strand.
AGCTATTCGGTATGACTGGCGACGGCGGTCCCAGCGGGACTCTTTCCAAGACCTGAAGAAAAACAGGACGCAACGGTTTTACTTTAATAATCGGGGAGGTACGTAAAAGAAGTGACCCTACTCACCTTGATGTCCGAGAAGCTAAAGTCTAGCTACTGCCCAGCTCCTGCAAGTTTAAGCCCCTCTTCCCTGCCTCCTCCATTCCTTTCTTCTGTGAAAGTGTGTCACATCTCTTAACTATTCCTGTCTCTTGGAGGCAGGGTGGGAACTCTTGAGAACACGGGGAGGTGAGCCCCCCAGGGAGCAGAAGCACTCCTGGGGTTCAGTTACCTATCTGCACAGGCCTGGGGCTGGGATGTCCAACTCTGCCTGTTTGCCAGAGACTTTCCCATTTTAGCACTGAAATTCCCACATCCCAGAAAACCCCTCAGTCCTGACAAACAGGGATGGCTGGTCACCCTGCCTGGGGCTCAGTTAAATGTATCTGCATAGACTTAGGGCTCAGTTAATTCTCGACCTGCAGGCTTGGGGCTCAGTGAGCTTCCTCCTTGCTGAAATCCCCTGTCTCTGGCCCTCTCAGATGTGATTCTGCCTGGAGAAACAAAAACCTTTTCCTTCTTCTTCAAATCTTTGAATGCTGGGATCTTCAGGGAATTTTGGGAGTTTGGAACTCACCCCATCCTGTTAGGAGGTGCTGTCCTGCAGGTCAATCTCCATGCAGTCTCCCTGGCCCTGGACATTTATAGGGATGCGAGGAAGTCACTGGAGGTAAGGGATCCCAGATCTTGGGGTCTTGGCCCCTGTGGACATCAGATAGGTTATTCTGATGTGCTTTCTAGCACTGCCTGCAGGGGTCTCTGCCAGCTACTCTTGCTCCACAAATACTTCTCAGGGCTTTGTGATGTAAAAGATGGGTGGGCAGGCAGGAGGAGGGGCAGCTTGGAGCTCCACTGTGCCCAGCTCCCTCCACCAGAAAGAGTACTTGAGCACAAACGCAGGGAACGGCCCTGTGCCTGGTACTGTATTTGCTCATTGCTGTCTGGTACCCTCCAGTGGTGTTGTGTTTAACCAGCCAGACTTCAAAACCAGGAAAAACCGCAGAGAACAATTTACCTGGTGGAGCCAGCACCCGGGAGCGAGTGCGAAGTGGGAACTGGGAATCTGCTGGGCCCCATCGGGTCCCAGGTCCGTAGCCTGGCCACCTAGTGCTGTGCTCTGTGGGATTCTGCAGAAAGCTGTGTTTTCATTCACCGTGGTCCCCAAGCACGAGCCAGCTACCTCCGCTGGCACTCAACCTGTGCCGATCAGAAATAATTTTGACAAATGCAATGTCTGCTTTACTCGCTAGAGTAGGACTGGCTTCTCTTCTGTGATAATGACTGTATGGCAAAGTCACATTCTCAGCAAGGCCCAAACCATGCTGCCTGGACCCCTTGCCTTTCTTAATCTGCGGGAAATGCTGACTGTGACCTGGCCCCACAAGGGTGCAACTTCTCTGGAACTGGCTCCTTCTCGGGGTCCTTTCAGTCTGTTTCAGGGAACAAGGCTGTTTGGGAAGACCCAGGGGTTTTTGAGTCTGGGAACACTTCAGTGTGTGCGTGTGCGTGTGTGTGTGCGACAGACAATGGCAGGAACTCACCCCTAGGAAAGTAGGAAAGGACAAGGTCCCCTCTGGGGTGTAACATGGCTTCTGAAAGCCTGAGCTGCGGTCCCATGCCACCTTTTCTCCTCCAGGAAGACCTAGCGTCCCACGAGGCGGTCACCATCGTGAACAGCATGCTGCAGGAGCTGCTGCAGGGGGTCCTGACCCCGGAGCGTGCGCGGTCGCCCGCGGACGCCTACCTCACGGAGGAGGACTTGTTCCGCCACAGGAACCCGCGGGTACGGGCCCAGCCCTGGCCCCCGCCCCTCGTGTGTGCCCGGGGTGGGAGGGACAGCACAGCCCTGGCCCCCGCCCCTCGTGTGTGCCCTGGGTGGGAGGGACAGCAGACCCTCCGGTGTGCCAGGAGGCTCTGCCCATCTCCCACGAGTAGCTCACTCTCCCCTCCCAGCAGCCCTGGACATGGGCACTGTGTATCCTCACTGTATGTGGGGGAGACCGTGGCCCGGGGAGCTTAAGTAATTTGCCCAGGATGACTTAGCTTGTAAATGGATCCTTGGTGAGGACTGTCCCACAAACCCTTTCATTCAAACCCAATATTATGTAAGAGTTCACATGCAAAAAAATAGTAATACTAGAGGTTGGAGATGCTCAGGTGGAAGGGGCAGTGGGGATGCGCTCTGGCCACAGCCACTCCTGCTGGCCTCCTCCCTGCCTCCGCCACCAGTGCTCTGGGGGATGGGGACACCGGAGCACATGCCTGGGCTCCGGGGGCCCCACGCCCAGCCTCCCCGTCACGTGGCTCCTCTTGTCTCCGCTGCAGCTGCATTACCAGTACCAGGTGGTGCAGAACCTGCACGGACTGTACAGGCAGTACATGATCCTACCCTCCAAGGCCAAGGAGGTCAGGCCGGGCGAGGACGAGGCCGTCGGCCCCAGGGCCCGGGCGGCCACGGCCCAGTCGGTCTACTCGGACAGGGCCTCCACGAACACCGAGTCTGTAGCACACGTCAGGATTCCGGTCTTGGAACCTCAGCCGCCCCAAAAGGAGACTACGGCCGTCGGGAACTCCCAAGATTCTTTCAGGGCCCAGAAGAGCCGAGCAGGGCCCAGGAGTTCTGTGCGGAAGAGCATCATGGAGGAGACCCTGGTGGAGGGGAGCCCGGACCCGGAGAGAGCCAAGAGCCTCAGGGAGCTGGAGGGCCTCCCCGTGCCCGAGTGGAGCCTCTGCCTGGAGGACCTCCGAAAGGTGCTTCCCTGACCCCACGGAGGTGGCTGGTGGAGAGTGGCCGTGGCAAGCAAGGGGAGGGAGGGCCCCAGCAGTGCCTCTCGCCCCGTGGACAAAGAAATAAAATCCTCTGCAAGTCCAGAGAAGGCCATCTCTTGGGTCATCTTGTTTTGTCTTAGGTGCCTAGGCCACTGTGATACCAGAAAGACCTCCTCTCTGACCTTTGCAAATCTTGGAAAAGGGGTTTGTGGGTGCAGATTTCTGAGGGAGGACCCAGGCTCCCACAGAAGTCATCCTAGAGTTTCCCCATGGCCGTGTCCACGCCTGCACACCTGTCCTCACAGCAACACACTTATCGCTAAAGGACACAGGGACCCTTGGCATCCTGGGCAGAAGGGTTGCTCATGGTACCTGTGGCCCTGCCAGGCAATGATGACACTCCCTGAGGAGAACCAGAGAGAAGACGCCCTAACCAGGCTCAACAAAGCAGCGCTGGAGCTGTGCCAGGAACAGAGGCCGCTCCAGTCCGACTTCCTGTACCAGATGTGGTAGGTGCCCCGCCTGGAGAGCCAGCTCCGTCTCCTCCCCTTTGTGGCATCTGGCCAGGGGTTCTGAGCAGGCCATCCCACCACTCCAGGGGGCTGAGCTCCCCTTGAGCTCAGCTTGCTAAAAGATGCTACAAACAGTCCATGCTTGGCACCTGCTGCTCCGTGCAGAGCGGTCACAGCAGCCCGAGCACCTAGACTTCTATTTTTCCCTTTTTCCTTGTTTCTTCTCGACGAGCAGACGAATGAACAGAGGAGAGAAACCCGAGGGTGGTGAGAAGAGGGGCCTATTTCATGAAAAGCTTTACCCCTCCAGAACTGTTTTGGATGGCCTTGCGGGGAGGGAGGGACTGGTTTTTGCAAAGCCCTCAGAACACATCCCCGGAGCCTCATGCCAGGTCCAGTCATGATTTCAAGCTGGAGTTTAGACCGACCTAGCCCGAGCCCCAGGTGCCTCTCTCTTGGCTGAAGCCAGATTTCCACCAGAGCTCTTGCACAGGAGCTGGTGAAGGTGCTGGCTGGACAGGGCCATGGCATCTCCGCGGCAGGCCCTGGCACCAGTGTCTCGGAAGGGAAGGATCCAAACCTCTGCAGCTTCCAGGGCAAGTGAAGGGTGATGGCTCTCCTCCAGCGTGTCTTGCCCTCTAGTTTGCAGCTGTGGCGGGATGTGAGTGACAGCCTGGTGAACCATTCCCTGTGGCTGAGGGCTCTGCTGGGCCTGCCTGAGAAGGAAACCATCTACTTGGACATGCTAGAAGAGCAAGGTCAGACTCTGTATAGCTGTGCCTGCACGGTAGTCTCCCCCCTTCCTCTGCCTTGGCCTTTCGCTACCCTCGGCTGGAGCCCCCGCTGGTCCATGGAGCAGGCCTCGCCTACCCTTCTATCTGTTGCCAAGATGTGGAACCCCAAAGCGACCTTAGTATCACCTTAGTTCAGTCTCCTCATTTCACAGATGGAGTCCCAGAAGGATGAAAGGGTTTGCCGGTGCCATCCTTGGGGGTGTGGCGGAGCTGGGACTAAACCAGGTCTCTTGCCCCTGCTCCCCCCCACCCCCAGTCCCGTCCCACAAGGTCACACGCCTGCTGTTAGTCCGTGGGAATGTTCTCAAAGCTGCTGGGCGCACTTTGCTTTTCCTGGCTCCTGCCTGTCAGGTCAGCTAGGCCACAGGCCACTTCGTCTTCCATTCACCTCCCTCAGATAGAAAATCACCTCTTGTCATGGAAGTGAAGGTAACTTCGGGGAGAGCTGGGAAGGAGGACCGGAAGGGGACAGCCCAGGAAAAGAAGCAGCTGGGAATCAAAGACAAAGAAGATAAAAAGGGAGCCAAGATGCTGGGGAAGGAGGCATGCTCTAGGACAGGGTCTGGCCTGGGGCGGGGCTGGGAGGACCCCAAGGGGGCCTCAGGAGGTCACTCCAGCAGATGCCCGGCTCTCCCAGTGAGCTGCTCGTGAGAAAGTCCCGGGCCTCAGGAGTTACTGAACGCACGTCTCATCTCTCCACGCAGGACCGTTTAAACAGCAAGAAGCAGAAGGCAAAGGATGACAAGAAACCTGTGAAATCTCCAAGTCGGGACAAGCTTTTCTTGGAAGACCCTGCCCCTGTCATTATCACTTCTTCTCAGGATCCCATAGATCCCCAGGTCATGAAGGAATACACCCAGAGGTTGTACACTGAGGTGAGGGCGGAGCCCCGCACTGGGCCCTCCTCTTGCTTGCACCTGCCCTGTGTACTGCCCTCCGATCCTTCCTTCATCCCATTCATTCTACAAACGACAAGTGCCTACTTCATCCATGATGGAAGCAGAGCTGCCCCGTGCAGGGCATCCTAGTGTGCGAGACAGAGTTCGTGAACCAGTAACACTCTGGAATGTTAGGCCGTAAACACTAAGAAACAGAGAGAGCTAGACCCAAACGGAGGGTGGGGTGGGTCATCAAGAACCAGTAACAGGCCCTGGCCGGTTGGCTCAGCGGTAGAGCGTCGGCCTAGCGTGCGGAGGACCTGGGTTCGATTCCCGGCCAGGGCACATAGGAGAAGCGCCCATTTGCATCTCCACCCCTCCGCCGCACCTTCCTCTCTGTCTCTCTCTTCCCCTCCCGCAGCCGAGGCTCCATTGGAGCAAAAGATGGCCCGGGCGCTGGGGATGGCTCTGTGGCCTCTGCCCCAGGCGCTAGAGTGGCTCTGGTCGCAATATGGCGACACCCAGGAGGGTCGCAACATGGCGACGCCCAGGATGGGCAGAGCATCGCCCCCTGGTGGGCAGAGCGTCGCCCCTGGTGGGCGTGCCAGGTGGATCCCGGTCGGGCGCATGCGGGAGTCTGTCTGACTGTCTCTCCCTGTTTCCAGCTTCAGAAAAATGAAAAAAAAAAAAAAAAAAGAACCAGTAACACTCTGGGATGTTAGGCTGTAAACACTAAGAAACAGAGAGAGCTAGACCCAAACGGGGTGGGGGGTGGGGGGGTTCATCAAGAAGAGGCTTCAAGGGAGGTGAGAAGTGGCCATGTTGTCCCCTGATGGGGAGTGCCCTAGGGAGAGGAAACAACTAATTAATGCAAGGAGAGAGGGTAGCCAGGAGGACAGAGGGCAGAGAGGTCGCTGAGAGGGATCAGGTAGTGTGGGCTTTGTAAGCCCTGTGAGGACTCGGGTTTTTTACTGAGTGAAACAAAAAATCATACAGAGTTTTGAACAGAGGAGTGACATGGTCTGAGTTACACTTTAGAAGATCAGTCACTCTGGCTGTCATTTGGAAGATAGACGAGGGGGAACAGGACAGAAGCCCTCCCCTTTCTGCTGCACCTGCTTCCTCTCTACTTTAGATGGTGTCTTGGCTGATGTGTTCTTTGGGGAGCATCATGTAGAGTATATTCCCAGCGAGTGTTAAGGGCTTTGAAATACTGGAGAGACTTCATATTGATGCAATTGTTTTCTTTTTTAAGTGAGAGGAGGGGAGATAGACTCCCGCATGTGCCCCAACTGGGATCCACCTGGCAACCCCTATCCCGGGTGATGCTCAAATCAACTGAGTTATTTTTAGCACCTGAGGCTGACGCTCAGCCCAGCCAAGCTGCCATCAGTGCCTGGGGCCAATGCTCAAACCAATTGAGCCACTGGCTGCAGGAGGAGAAGAGGGAGAGAAGCAGATGGTCACTTCTCTCATGTGCCCTGACCAGGAATCAAACCCGGGCTAACGCTCTATCCACTGAGCCAACTGGCCAGGGCCATAATGATGCATTCTTAAGCAATAGCTCTTTAGAAACTCATCCAAGTGTTGTGTTGGGTTCTTAGGTATTGTGGTTTGTTTTGGAGGGGAGGTCCACAAAGCCACATTCAGAGTGAGGCTTTGTTGTCCTCTGATGTGGACAGCTGGGTAGCTGGGATTATGTCGTGCATTGTGGTAACACTCTGGATCTCATTTGATCAAAAGCTCCGTTTGTTGCTGGTGACATCGCTGAGATTTCTGAAGGTCAATGGAGTCTAGAAAGTTATTATAGATCTCTCAGGGTCCATGTAGTAGACTTCCTTTGCTTTCTAAAATTAAGAATCAACTTGCTGCCTGACCAGGCAGTGGAGCAGTGGATAGAGTGTTAGACTGGGATGTGGAGGACCCACGTCTGAAACCCTGAGGTCTCTAGCTTGAACAAGGGCTCATCCAGTTTGAGCACAGGCTCGCTGGCTTGAGCTCAGGGTTTCTGGCTTGAGCCCAAAGGTCACTGGCTTGAAGCCCAAGGTCACTGGCTTGAGCCCAAGGTCACTGGCTTGAACAAGGGGTCACTTACTCTGCTCTAGCCCCCCCGGTCAAGGCACACATGAGAAAGCACTCAATAAACAACAAAGGTGCCATAATGAAGAATTGATGCTTTTCATCTCTCTCCCTTCCTGTCTGTCTGTCCCTATCTGTCCCTCTCTTTGTCAAAAAACAAAACAAAACAAAAAAATCAACTTGCTGAGGCTTGTGTGGTCCAGCTTCACTAAGGGTACAGTCTTAGAAACATTTCAGTTCTGTGATCTCACAAGAAGGAAAGTTGGCATCCATGAGGCCAGGGTAGGATTGGGCCACCCCAAGGTACTAAATGGGCACTGGCCCCTGGACTCCCTGGAATTGCCCCTGTAACCATGCTATGTTCCGATGTCCCCATATGTCCTAGGGGCCAGTACAGGATTACCTCTCCAAACTGGTTTGAAAAATAAAACTATTTGCAAAAATAAAAGTTTTCCTATACAAATTCTCACCACTTTGGTTTCATCCCCTTTCCGGCTGTTCTTGATGTGATGTGAATATGTCCACCCTCTTAGCATGGTGGGTGCTCCCTTGTTTAGGTGTTTTCCAGAGAGCAAACCTTTGCCTGTGATGTTTTTCCTGTTCTTCCAGGTCTATGGGCTGCTGGAAACCCTGGTGACCGGCCTAATGGTTCTAGCTGACGAGCTCAGCCCCATAAAGAATGCTGAGGAGCCTTTGCATCTTTGCATTTGACTCATGTGCCCAGGGAGCCTTCTGGACAACTGGTTAACAAGCAGATCAATAAAGGACCTTTAAATTCCTACTGTTTCCATCATGCCTATGTCTTAAATGCCCTCTTTTTAAAAAATAATTTTAAGCCCTGGCCAGTTAGCTCAGTGGTAGAGCGTTGGCCTGGCGTGCAGGAGTCCTGGGTTCGATTCCCAGCCAAGGCACACAGGAGAAGCGCCCATCTTCTTCTCCACCCCTCCCCCTCTCCTTCCTCTCTGTCTCTCTCTTCCTCTCCCGTAGCCAAGGCTCCATTGGAGCAAAGTTGGCCCCGGGTGTTGAGGATGGCTCTGTGGCCTCTGCCTCAGGTGCTAGAATGGCCCTGGTTGCAACAGAGCAACGCCCCAGATGGGCAGAGCATCGCCCCCTGGTGGGCGTGCCGGGTGGATCCCGGTCAGGTGCATGCGGGAGTCTGACTGCCTCCCCATTTCTGACTTCAGAAAAATACAAAAAAAAAAATTTATTTTATTGATTGATTCAGCTCATGGCCCAGTCCTCCCATATCCCACTTGGCCTCAGGTGTCCCCCACCCCACCCTGTCCCAGTTCTTGCAGTCATCCAACAGGAGGAGAGAGAAACACACCTGGGAGGTAATATGTGGGACGATGGGCCTAAGAGTAAGTTGGTAGCAGGACAAGGAATGAATTAGATGACGGGACAGATAGCGTCACCGCTCACAGTTCCTGCTTCTGGCCCTCCTTGCTCCACACTTTTGGGTCATGCTTCCTGGAACTCGGTCTTCCCCAAGTGTCATCACCAAATATGACAAAGTATGAGACTAGGAAAACTAGACTCCCCTGGGCTGGGCTCCCTGAGACCCTCCCACTTCAGCTGGGTCCTAGGGATCTGTCCCAGCATCTGAGGACCATGCTAACTAACCACACTCTTAATCCTAGGGGCTGGATCCCTTTGTCCTAGAGGTTATTCTAGATTCTACAGTGTCACCCCCCCCCCCCCCTCCTCAGGTCAAGGCATCTGACCTCGCTGAGTCACTTTTCTGCCTTAAAAGCAGCCTCTGGATGTGATCCTCCCTTGCTCAGAGGAATGTGACGTGGGTAAGAGATGACTCTCGCTAAGAAAGGTACTGTTGGCGCAAGCTCAGTGTCCTGTTTTCTGGCCAGGCTTCCTGTGTGACATGGGCTCCAGGCTCCCAGAGTTTGAAGAACAACTTTGCTAATGGTGGGCTTATGACCTGAAGTGCTGGTGGGGCAGAGGTGTGAGCGGGAGGCTGAGGGAGTGGCCGCAATCTCCCATCCACATCTGGCGCGTCTGGAAAGGAGCTCATGGACCTCCAGCATCCTTCAGTTAAGACAGGGGAGGAGGGTTAGAGAGAGCAGGCACGTGGCATCGGAGAGGTGGAGAAGGGGCTGTGCCCAAAGCCCTGGCAGGGCAGATGCCCCTGTCAGAGTGGCAAGGGGGCCGGCTGGGAGCCCACAGTAGGCAGTAACTCCAGAAAGGGTCAGCCCCAGAAAAAGGTCTTCCTGGCCCAGAGTGGGAGGGGGACAGGTGGGCGGGTGCGGGAGCCCCCTGGCCGTGTTTCCTGTAGAGGCAGGCGGGGGAAGGGTTAATTCATTGTAGCCAGGGAGTGGGCCACCCTCAGAGGCTGCACCTCCTGGGGACTGCCTGCAGGACCGCCTCCACTTCTGAAGGTGTCCCCTGCCTGGCCAGCAGGAAGGGGTTAACACGCCCTGCACTTCCTCCTGTGTCCTGTTACTGCTGAGGCAGACCTGCCGGGCCAGCTGAGCAACTTTCCTTCTGAGTGCTGCCTGCCGGCCGGGCATCCAGGAGACTAGCAGACGGAGGCAGAGCAGCCGCCTTTCTGGGGACCCTGCCGCGCCCTTCCGAGGGGTCTACGCCTCCTGGGAGGGGTGGGTCTCCGGAAAGAGGGTCTGTGGTGGATGGCTCTGGGGACACTCCCGAAGCTGTGCCGTCCCCCTGCCGTGCAGGTAGGAGGGTCACTGCAGAGGCTGCTCGTGGTCCCGGGGCTGGGGCCAAGGGAGCCTGCACCAGAGGTAAGCTGGCCCCTCCCTGGCAGCGGCGGTGCCCCAGTGGAAGGTTTAGGGCTGAGTCTCCTCCCAGGTTCCAGGGAAGGGGTGAGGCAGGCAGGATGTGGAGTGGGTTTATGACTGCAAGTGGTCCTCCTGCCCACAACCCCTCCCTCCCTGATACCCCGGCAAGGAGAACTGGGGGGCTTACTCCCCATCCTGAGACGAGCAGCACCTCTGGTGGCATTCTCGACTCACTTCTGCTCCTACCAAGCCCTTTGCCTCAGCCCCCTGCCCCTTTAGCCTCAGGGCAGCCCTCACCCCCCAGAACACAGCTGAAAGAAGCTCAGAGTCGGAGGGCACTCCCTTGTCCCTCCAGCAGCAAGAGTTAGGGCACTGCCACTCTTCCCACTGCTCCCGCGGGACCGCGGGACCTGACAGGGACAGGGGCCAGAGTCCCTCTTAGTGGAGGAGGGGAGGGGGTGTGGGCTGGTGGGGTATGCACAGACTTTGGACAAACTCATCCACGTGACTGACATCTGGGTGCTTTCCATCCCCCTGAACGCCCACTCTGGGGATGCCATCTGCTTCCTCAGCCCTGACAGTCCCCCCCCCCCCCAGTCCTCTGGGCCCCAGGAAGAGTAGCCCCCTCCCTTGGGTCAAGTTCTCCTTGGGACCCTGTGATAGGAGAGAGCTGAGACTTGCCTCCCCCACGCTGGTCCCACCCCCTGCCGGCCCTTCTTTCATTTCCAACCCCACCCAGCAGCAGATTTCCCCCTCTGCCTCCCCTGCCCTCCGGCCTCTCCTGCCCTCTTCCCCCATCGCTGAATTGGCCTCTCAGGCCCTGACTTCTCAATGTCACTCCCTCCACCTGACAGGGTCTGGCTCAAGGTCACTGCAGTAATTCCATACCCGGCTGCCCGGCTGCCGCTGCCGCCGCCACTGCTGCCTTATCGGCTGCTGGGTTTCTGTTTCACTCCCTTTTATTTCTGGGCATATTGTGTTCGATAAAACCCTTTGCTTGTAACACCGCTGGCAGAACTCCCAGCCGCTCCCTCCCGCGTTCCTTCCTCTCTCTCCCCTCCACCCCCCTGCGCTCCCGGGCCTCCTCCTCCCCCTCTGCCTGCCTACCCCGTTCCCTTCCGACTTCAAGTGTTTCTGATCCCTCCCTTCCCCCAGTTCAGGCAGAGGTGTGCAGAGAACGCTCCCCCCTGCCCACCTCCCTGGAGAAAGGTCCGGGCAGAGCTGCCGAGCCCACACGGTGGACCCCTCCCCATCCCCCTGACCTGCAGGAGGGCTAAGTAGAGCTCCTGCAGGAGTCACGATGCCTGACTGGTTCTGCTGGTTTCAGTGGCCGGCACCCAGCACCGGGAGGGGCGGGCTTTGGGGCACAATTACTTCTCATCTTGACTCTCGGCACCCTCCAGCCCACCGGTTAGAGAGGTAGAGACAGGTCTGAGTCACTAGTGAGGGGGAGGGCAGGAGTTAAACAAGTGGTGGCCAGTGGCATCCCCTCAGAAGGCCGGCTGGACAGAAAGACAGCAGACAGAAGGTAGGCAATGCTTCCAGCCAGCACCCTCCATCCCTGCAGGTCACCCCCAGGAAACCCCCGAGTCTGGGAGCAGATCTCCCCGGCACCTGGGCCCTGAAGACAACCACTGAGTCTGGCCAGCCCCTTTGAGATGAGCCCTGTGTTAACAGAGCTGGCAGGAGGGAGAACCCGGTTTAGGGGTGAGGGGTACAGCAAACTCCTCTGATCCCTGCTGAGTCCCAAGGTGGAGCGGAGAGGGGCAGTCTCTGGGTGCGGGTATTGGTGGGGGCTCATTGTTGAAGTAGAGGCTCTACAACAGATCCAGCGAGCACACGCCTGTTTGTGTGTGTTTGTGTGTGTGTGTGTGTGTGTGTGTACCCACTCCTGTGTGTACTCATACCAGAGGAATGGTCATGGCAAACTCCTGTTTGGGTTTCTGGCAGGGCCCGGGAGAACATTCCTGGGTTTGCTTTCAGCAGATGGCCTGGTCCTGTGGCCGTGGGGAGGGCATCCGGCTGGTCCTAATGCCCCTGCAGCCGGTATCAGAGTTCTGCTGTGTGCCCCTAGCCTTGGGGGTTCAGGGACCCCAGATTGGCCTTGCCCTCAGGGAGCTTATGTTCTGGCTGAGAAGGTGGGGCTGAGACAGTAAAGCAATCAGGTGAATTAATTACAAAACCGGTGACACTGATGATAAGTATTGGATTAGTCTTCTGGAGACCTAGCTGTTAGTCCCAGATCTTCCACCTACATGATATCTGACAGCCGGCAGGCCACATGCCCTCTGTGGCCTCGGGTGTTCCTGTGTGCACCACAGAGGTGGTGATGGCCAGGTCTCTCTGAGAGGCAGCCTCTCCCCTGTCGGTGCCCCTTCCCTTCTCACCTGGCCCGGCTCACAGCACTCCCTCTGCGATGGCTCGCTCCACCACTCCCTGCCTTCAGATCTCTGCTCTCAGCTCAGACATCACCTCCTCTAGGCAGTCTCCCCTGGTTTTCCCAGCTTGGGTACTCCTGTGCTCCTCAGCACTCCCACACTGGGCTGTGATTGTCCGTACCCTCTCAATTGGACTTGGGTGGACCAGTACTTGTGCCCTGTGCCTGGCTCAGAGAAGGTCCCAGGAAATAGGTATTAAATGAATCAAACTACCAAATTAACACTATGAGAAGAGAGGAAAGCGAGGACTGAGAAGTCGGAAGGGACAGGTCTTTCACGAAATCCTGGCAGAAAGAGAAGAGGTAACCGAGCAGAAGCTAGGGGAGTAGGCATGCTGGGGGCCATTGCTGTGTCCCTCGGTAAGGCAGGGACTGTAAGGTAGGTCTGCCTGGGTTTATCCTGACTACCCACTTATGAGCTCTGTGATCTTGAACAAATCAGTGAATCCTCCTCTAAGCCTCATTTCCTCCCTCTGTGAACGGAGATAATAACAATAGCATCTCTGTAGTGTGACGGTGGAGATAAATGAGCATGCAAAGCTACTTGTGCCAACTGAATAATAATAAGTAAATTAAGAAAAATAAAAAATGCCTGCTGAAGGCTGTTCCTGGCAGTAGGGATACCCTGGACAGGCCTTAAGAAGGTGACTGAGTGACCAGCGAGGTGGGCCATTGGCCCTGAGTTGCAAACCCTCTCTTCCTCAGACCCATGTGGAACCCAAGGACGCAGCCGCCCTGCTGAGAGCACGGCGGCCTATCCTCGGAAACCGTGACCTCACGACGGTGGCCCTCAGCCCTCCACCTCCGGCTGGGGCGGGGGGCGCCCATTTCCAAGTCCCCAGCCATGACGACCTCAGCGCTGCGGCGCCAGGTGAAGAACATCGTGCACAACTACTCAGAGGCAGAGATCAAGGTGCGCGAAGCCACCAGCAATGACCCCTGGGGTCCGCCCAGCTCGCTTATGTCCGAGATCGCTGACCTGACCTTCAACACGGTGGCCTTCGCGGAGGTCATGGGCATGCTGTGGCGGCGCCTCAATGACAGTGGCAAGAACTGGAGGCACGTCTACAAGGCGCTCACGCTGCTGGACTACCTGCTCAAGACAGGCTCCGAGCGGGTGGCCCATCAGTGCCGTGAGAACCTCTTCACCATCCAGACGCTCAAGGACTTCCAGTACATAGACCGTGACGGCAAAGACCAGGGCGTCAATGTGCGCGAGAAGGTCAAGCAGGTGATGGCCCTGCTCAAGGACGAGGAGCGCCTCCGGCAGGAGAGGACCCACGCCCTCAAGACCAAGGAGCGCATGGCGCTGGAGGGCATGGCCATGGGCAGCGGGCAGCTGGGCTTCAGCCGCCGCCACGGCGAGGACTACAGCCGCTCTCGGGGTTCCCCATCCTCCTACAATTGTGAGTGAGCCCTGGGTGCATGGCTGGGGACAGGGAGGTGACCTGAGTCCCAACCCTGGCTCTACAACCTCAGAGGGATGTCATGAGGATTCAGTGAGATAAGGAATGTAAAGTGTGAGGCAAAATCCTTGTACATAGTAGATGCTCAACAAGTCAGTGTGAACATTAATGTTAGTATACATTTGTTATTACTGTTGTTAATTCACTGGTAGGACGGCAAGAGTTCCCACTCTCCTGCTTGTTCCGGTGGGGGCTTCCCTGACCTGAGTCTTACTCAGAATGGTCTTCCTTTCATAAAGCCTTTGACAGTGCACTGTGGGGTGTGAGAGCTGTGACCCTCATTGGAGCCCCTGACCCTCCCATCCCACTTGACCTCAGGCTGAATGGGGCCCAGATGGAAGAGTCAGGGGGCCTGGGTTCAAATCGTTTTTTAAATCTTTTTTTTTCCCATGGGGGGGGGGTCAAGAGAGATGAGAAGCATCAACTCGTAGTTGTATCACTTTATTGTTACTGATTGCTTCTCATACGTGCCTTGACAGGGGGGTTCCAGCCGAGCCAGTGACCTCTTGCTCAAGCCAGTGACCTTGGGCTCAAGCCAGGGACCTTGGGATCATGCTGGCAACCCTGCGCTCAAGCTGATGACCTCGGGGTTTCAAACCTGGGTCCTCAGTGTCTCAGATTAAGAGGGACAAGCCTTAAGTTGGTGACTTGAGTAGCCAGCGAGGTGGGCCCATTGCCCCTGAGTTGCAAACCCTCTGGGTTCAAATCGTACTGCAAGACCCTGACCAGGCACCCCTTAGAGCTATTTGCAGGTCTGTAAAGGAGGGACTAGAATATTTATGGGGTGGACTGGGGAAACTTACAGAAAGTGCCAAGCACGAGGCCTGGCCCCCTGAGGCCCTTGGCTGCCTGCCGTTCTCTTCCCCTAACTTCCCTCTCTAAGCCTTGGCCTCTTGGAGGGGATGGGATATGAGAGCCCATGGGGCCTGTGTGGTCACAGAAGTCATGATGGTCATTTCAGCTTCCTCCTCATCCCCCCGCTACGCCTCAGACCTGGAGCAGGCCCGGCCCCAGACTTCGGGAGAAGAGGAGCTGCAGCTGCAGCTGGCCCTGGCCATGAGCCGAGAGGAGGCGGAGAAGGTGAGGCCCCCTCCTGAGGCAGCCCAGGAGGCCCCACAGCTGGGCTGGGGATGGCACGGGGAGGGAACAGGAGGAGGAAGGGGAGGCGCCTGCCTGGACTCACCACACCCTGACTCCTAGGCTCCCCCACTCTGGGCCCCAAAGCCCTAGACCTATTCTCAAGGACAGCATAGGACCTGTCTGTGTCCCTGGGACAGTCCTGCAGGGACCACCTTCCTCCTTCCAGTCCTCTCTGGCTTGGTCTGAAAGGACAGTGAGGGGGCAGTGGGTTGGGGGTAGATAAATGTGGTATGGTCCTGTTGCCACCTCATGGAAGGGAGGGGATGAATATGCTGACAGACACATTCCTAGGAGACACAGAGACATGCTCCCCCTGCCCCCAGCCATCAGCTATCCTTTGGGGGGGGGGTCAGGGACAGCCCCTGTGCTGTCATCCTCTCTGCCATCACCTCTGTGGATCCAGGCAGACCAGGTTGGAAGCAGGGCTCGAGGAGACTCAGGGGACCCAGAAGAAAAGGATTGAGTCTCTTGACTTTTAAGCAGCATCTCAGATCTGGACAGGGAGAAGGCCATACCCACACTGCTGTCGAGGTGGGCGTTTCTCTAGCTGTTCAGGGTCCCCATGCAGGGCTATGGGCTATGTTGTCTTCAGGCCCCAGGAGTGGGAGTGCTGGGCCAAGTTCACCCCTCTCTTCCTCCCTCACAGCCGGTCCCCCCGGCCTCCCTCAGGGATGAGGACCTGCAGTTGCAGCTGGCCTTGCGCCTGAGCCGGCAAGAGCACCAGAAGGTAGTGGGCTGAGCCTCCTGTGCTGGTGCTGGTGCTGGTTTTGGTGCTGGTAGAGTGCTAACTAGGCACTAACCAGGCTCCTCACGCTTCGCCCGGTGGTCCTGCTGCTCCTAACCTCTCAGCTGCTTCTCACCCTGCACTTTTCTCGACTCAGCTCAGGTCCCCTCAAGTTCGACCTGGGCTACCCGTGCTGTCCTCACTCCTGTGCCTTCTGCAGGAGGTGAGGTCCTGGCGGGGAGATGACTCCCCGATGGCCAACGGTGCCGGGGCCGCAGGCCACCGTCGGCGGGACAGAGAGCCGGAGAGAGGAGAGAGAAAGGAGGAGGAGAAGCTGAAAACCAGCCAGGTAGGGAGAGCACTGGGGTGCATGGGCTGGCAGAGCCTGGGATATAAACTGAGTTCATATGTGTAAAGAATGTAGAACAGTGCTTGGTATACAGTGAGTATTAATTAAGTGTTTATTCAGTGAAAATGGGGGGGGGGTACAGCAGCCCCGGGTCTGGTTCCATACACATAGGCTGGTGACCAAGCTGACACAGAGTGGGATGCAAAGAATCCTGATCTGAGACCCCTGGAGTTGGATTCTAGGATTTGCTGCCACTTGATGGTTGGGGCACGTCATTGTTTTGGCCTCAAGTTTTCTCTGTACAGTGAGCTTGTTGGATAGTTCCAGCACTGACAGGCTAGGATGATACGGTGGGTGGATCAAGACCGGGGGTGGACTCAGTATATGGTGTGAAAAACATCCCGGGCTCCGCTGCCTATTTTTCAAGAGAAGGGAGTAGATAGCTGCTGGGAACAAGGCCACCCTCCAAAGCTGTCCATGCTACCTTTGGGATGTCTCCGTCCCTTTTTTGCTGGCTCTGTATGTTCACTGTGACCAGTTTCTCTTGGACACTACTTAGCAAGGTAACCTGCCTTACTACTGATGGGCTGAGGAACAGCACACTTGAAGAAGGGGTCAGGCAGGTCTGGGTTCTAGCCCCGCTCTGCTTCTCCTTGGCCGTGTGACTTCAGCCATTTTGTTTCCTCTCTCGGGGACTCAGCCAGCACATCTGTAAAATGGGTACACCACCTTCCCTACCTACTGCACAGGGTTATTAGGAAAATCAGTAAGTACTAAATGGATGAAGAAATATTTCATAAACTGACAGGCACTGTGCAGAGATGAGGAATCATCACTAGATGTTTATGAAACTGATGGAGAGAATAAGCTGAAGTCAGAATGACAGGTCAGGGCCCGCCCTTCCTCTGGGCCTGCCCTCTCCCTGGACCCCGCCCTCCCCCTGGACCCCACCCTCCTCTGAGCCATGGCTGCCTCTCCTCTCCACAGTCCTCCATCCTGGACTTGGCGGACATCTTTGCACCCACCCCAGCTCTGCCCTCCTCACACTGCTCTGCTGACCCATGGGACATCCCAGGTGGGCATACAGGGCTGCAAGAGCCTCCTAGGCTGGCCCCAGAGAGCCCCTTCCTTCTTGGCCACTTGCTGGCACCCTCTTTCCCACAGCTGAGGGCCAATGCACAAGTCACCATGTCTCTGAGCCTCAGCTTCTTCTGTAACATGGTGTCATAGTGAAGAAGGGGGAGCATGTCTGAAGAGCCCAATTCATGAGAAATGATCTCAGAAATGTGCCCTTGTTACCCTGGCTTTCCTGCCCCAGCCAGCCCCTGACTGGGAAGGTGGCCTGAGCTGCCCATGCTGGGAGTCTAGGTTTCTGGGATAGCTTGCTAGATTTGGGCTCCAGCTTGCTGGGTGGTACTGAGTCAGCATCCCAAATCTGTAAAATGGGTCCCTTAGCCTCAAAACTTGGCCTGGGTAACTGGGGAGGCCTTGGACTGGGGGGTACGGGTGAATCTGGGGTCATGTCTGTGCTGTTCCCATTTCAGGTCTCAGGCCCAACACAGAGCCCAGTGGCTCCTCCTGGGGGCCTTCTGCAGACCCCTGGTCTCCGGTCCCCTCAGGAAGTACCCTGTCCAGAAGCCAGCCATGGGACCTGACCCCTACCCTCTCCTCCTCTGAGCCCTGGGGCCGGACCCCAGTGCTGCCGGCTGGAGCCCCAACTACAGACCCCTGGGCACAGAACTCCTCCAACCACAAACTCCCCAACACTGGGGCTGATCCTTGGGGGGCCTTGGTGGAAACTTCCAGCACATCTGGTAAGTGAAGGGACAGAGGGCATGGGTGAAGGGCTGGTGGACTTTTAACCCCTCCCTCCAGGGCCAAGGCACACTAGATCCCGTCTCCTTTAGGAGGGCGGCTTGCCTGGAAAGAGGTCAGTCCAGTGCCTGCTCTTTTTGCCAACCCATCTCATCTCTCTTTCCTCCCTTGGCTAGGTCTAGGTGTTACCTCAACCTTTGACCCATTTGCCAAACCTCCAGCATCCACAGAGACCAAGGAGAGGCTGGAGGGTGCCCAGGCTCTGCCCTCTGAGAAGCCCAGCAGTCCTGCGGGTAAGCGGGAGGCTCTGAGGAATGGGGGCCCCTCCAGAGCTGGCCTCTGCCCTCTTCCTCCTTCAGGGTGATCAATCCCTCTCCGTACTCATTTGTGTTTCAGAGCTGGACCTGTTTGGAGACCCCATTCCCAGTTCCAAGCAAAATGGTACCAAGGAGCCAGATGCCTTTGACCTGGTTGTCGTGGGGGATGCCCTAACCCAGCCCAGCAAGGAGGCCCGAGCTCGCACTCCTGAGTCCTTCCTGGGCCCCTCAGCCTCCTCTTTGGTCAACCTTGACTCCTTGGTCAAGGCACCCCAGCCTGCAAAGACCCGGAACCCCTTCCTGACAGGTAGGACACCTCCTGCCAGGTTTCAACACTGCAGCGCCCCCTTCTTCCCTATTTCCAAAACCCCAGATCTTGTCCGCCTCCTAGTTTAGGGCTATTTCCCTAACCCACTCCAATACCCCCGTCTCGTTCTGCAGATCTCTGCGCTCCATCCCCCACCAACCCGTTTGGAGGGGGCGAACAGGGCAGGCCGACCCTGAACCAGATGCGAACCGGGTCGCCGGCGCTGGGCCTGGCGGCCGGAAGGCCGATCGGGGCGCCCTTGAGCTCCATGACCTACAGCGCCTCCCTGCCCCTCCCACTCAGCAGCGTGCCGGCCGGCGTGGCCCTCCCCGGCTCAGTCAGCGTCTTCCCGCGGGCCGGCGCCTTCACGCCGCCACCCGCGAGCCTGCCGCCACCACTGCTGCCCACGTCGGACTCAGCCGGGCCGCTCCATCCCACCCCGCAGGCCGGCACCAACCCCTTCCTCTGAGCACGATCGGCCCCGGCTGCTGGGCGCGAGCTTCAGACCCCGCCCCCAACACGGACAGCGCCGGGCCCCGCCCCCGATCTTGGGGAGAGGCGGAGCTTCCACCCAGAACCTGCCCCGGGAAGCCGAGAACCGCTGAGACTCCCCGCCCGCCTGAGGACAGTGCTGACCCAGGTCCTGGCCGGAGAATCTTCTCAGTCCGGAAGCTAAAGACAACTGCCTGAGGGTGGACAGTCACGCTCTCGTAATAAAGACTGGAACCCACGGTCCCAGCTCTCACCAAGTAGACTTTTTGCGGGGCGTGGAGGTCTGGACCACAGTGTGAATCACCTGCTCCACCATGTGGGGGGCACACAAAACGCTCCTACTTCCCGCACAGCCCTCTCCCCCTGGCACCTTTGCTTCCAGATGTTCCCTGGGCACTCACTCGTTTGATCATTTTCATTCATTTATCACACATAGTCGCTGGGATGATCTTATAGCAAAGGAACCCATTTATTGAGCACTTATGTGCTAAGCACTTTAGACAGATTACTTCACTGCAGCCTTGCAACAGCCCTCTGAGGTAGATAACATTACTCCTACTCAGGACTGGCTATGTAATTTGTGGGGCCCAGTGCAAAATGAAAACGTGGAGTCCCTTGTTGAAAACTAGCTTAAGAATTTCAAGATGGGGGCAGCAGAACACTAAAACCAAGTGCAAAACCCATCTCATAGGTGAGGAAACTGAGGCTCAGAGAGGTTAAATGGTATGCTCAAAGTCACAAAGCTAGCATGGAGTGGTCCTGGAATTCAGCGTCAGACAGTTTGACTTCACAGGCTTTGAGATTGCAGGCCGCTCAGCAGGTTTAATTCACAAATATTGGCTGTCTGCTGAGAAGAGGGTGCAGGGCTTTCCTGGGAGGAGCAGAGACTTGCCAAGCCCACAGCCTCCAGGAGCTCAGAACTCAGTGGCGCTGGCAAGCCAGGTATGGAAGCCCCCATGTTCCTTTGTTTTACTTAATCCTGGCTCTGCCTTCTTCTCCTTTCCCAGGGCTGGCAATAAACTCCATCTCAGCCATGCAAGAGGAGCCTGAAGGCCTATGGGGATCTGGGAAACCAGGGAGAGGGGGAGGGCCTGGCACCTCACCCTGGGGACACCATGGTCGCACTCCCTCCTTCCCTACTCAATGCTCTCTGATCACTGGACCATCAGACACTGATGTGTCCTCAGCACTCAGGGTCTGGCCCTGCGGGCAGCCTCCGGCCAGCCCCACCCCTCTGGGGCACTGGGCAAAGATGGCCTTCTATAGGCCAAAAACACCAAAATTGGCAGCGGCTGACACACACAATGCCGCTCTCCTTCCTAAGGCTGGGGTGGGGCACGGAGCAGCTCTGTTGTTTTGGAGGGAGTCCCACCTTGGCCGTTGAAGGCAGGATGGACAAGAGCACCTACTTAGGAGTCAGATGGACAGAGTTCAAAACTCTGCTCCAAGGTTTGCACTTAATAATATAATCACTTAGTAATAAGTGGTTATGCTGCCTGGCCTTGAGTAAACTACTTAACCTCTGTATGACTCTGCCTCTGTTTCCTGTCAAATGGGAACAAGAGTTCCTTCCTCAAGAGGTTGCTGTGTGGCTCTTCCCAGGTCCCTGTCCATTCAGTCCTAGGTTCACTCTCTTCTAACCAGGAAGATGAACCTGCCATCCCCCCTCATTCCTGGTTTGCCAGGCAGTGCCCAGAGTCCAACCCCCGTCTTATCTTCTGCCAAACACACATAGATCTTCGTCCTCGGTCACTGACCACCCTTCACTCCTCCACTACTTGGGCTCTCCTCTCCTAAGCTGGTTGTCATGTGGTCACTGCTCCCCTGACCCTTTCCCCCAAGGGGTGCTCTTTTGATTCCACAAAGAAGATGTTGGCACCCTTGCTCCCCATAGCTGCTTCCAGTAGGTCTTCCTCCTGTAAGACCCCTCCCTCCTGAAGGCTAGAGCCAGCAGACCGTCCCCGCCTCCTCCCTGCCTGGGGCTTTGTTCTACCTCATTCTTGCCATGCTTCAGTCTTGGCTCACAGTCTTCTACTCACCCAGGCCTTGCTCCATCCCATGTGACTTTATTGTCCAACTGGATGACCTTGCCGCCTTATGATGTCTCAGCAACTCTTACCCATGCTCACACACGGGAGTTGTCATCACCCCAAATTCCTCCACATTCAAAGCAGGCTACCTGTTCTCTGATCTTAACCTCATTCCTCCCAGGGAGCACCCAGCTGACCCTCTGGCTGTCAACTCTTGTCGTTCTAGCTTTTGAGAGATTTCTCTTCTCTATATCGTCAATCGCCTTCCCTACACCAAATCCTCCCCCTTGGTATTTGTCATAATTAGCCTAATCTATTTGGAAAGTGTCTTTCCCCTTGCTTCACGTGTCCATCCTATGTCTCCTTCCTTTCCCCTCCCTCCTCAACCCACTCCGTCAGCCTCTGCTGTCAGCCCCACCTCACAGGGGCACCGTCTGCTAAGCCCACCATGATCTCCATGTTGCTAAAGCCACTGGACCTTTTTCTGTCCCATCCCAGCTGACTTCTCTGGAGTCTGACCATTTGGACCCTCCCTCCTTATAGCTCTCTGTCCCACTGCCTCTGGGATGGCACCCTGTCCTGGTTTTCCCTTGACACTCTGGCCATTTCCCATCTTGCCTTTCATGGATACACCCCTGAGTCCCACAAGCCCCACCTAAACCACTTCTCTCCTCTCGCTGCGCTCTTCCTGGACAATCTGTCCCGTGCCTGCACTGTCCCCACACCGAACACCTCGATTCCTCTCACCCACCAACCTCTCCTCTGCATTCCAGAGCCTTGTTGTGTCTACATGTACGTTTCAAGAGCACCTCAAGTCAATATGTCCAAAACTGACCTCACAAACCACCACCCAAGCCTCTCCCTTCACCCCCTCATCAGCAATGGACCCACCACCCAGCACAAGCCCCGCTCTGAAAATCACTCCTGACACCTTCTTCTCCTTCACCACCAACCCTGACAATCTTTCCTCCTATACAGGCATCTCTTTCTATCTCCACCTCCATCTGGTGCAGACTTCGCCACCTCCCCTGGTCCTGTTATGGCCTCCTAACCACTCCTGCTGCCCCGCTTGCCCCCTTCCAGTCCATTCTCCACTGGGAAGCCTTCAACGGCTTTCTTCTGTTCTCATCAATAACCAAAACTCCTTCCCACAATTCACAAATCCCTTCAAGACTCAGCCCCTGACCTCCCCTCAACCTCAACCTCATCTACTGCCTCTCTTCCCTTTTCTCTGTCTTGCCACCAGGCTGGCCTTCTGCAGTTCCTCAGCCCTGACTGACTGCTCTGCCCCAGGGCCTTTGCATATCTCCTCCTCCTGTTCCTCTAGTACTTTCCACACGCCCTCTCCAGATTCCAACCTCTTGTTCTTTGATGGTTGCTAAACAAATGTGATTCCTCAGGGAAGTCTTCCCCCCTTGCCTCTCCTACTGGACCAGGTTCCTTGTTATACTGAGTCGTAGCACTTTTCACAGTGGGTGGTTGTACATTCATTTGTTTGGCTGTTGGATTAGCTTCTACCTCCCTCCCTCTTCAGACTGTGAGCAACACAAGGGCAGGAGCCTGGTCTGCCCACTATCACCTAGCAGAGTGTCTGGCAGGCAGGGGGCACTTAATATTGGCAGAATGTGGCAAAAGTGTGTAAAGTATATGATAGGACATAAAGTTGACACATTATTGCTCCTCAGGGAAGGCTTCCTGGAGTGGGTGGGATTTGAGTTGCACCTTGATAGGGAGAGGCAGCACAGAGGCAAAGCTCACTCACTGGGTGGGCCTGGACAAACCACACGTTCTGCCGCGGCCTCATTTCTCATTTGTAAAATGGGCAAAGGTTGGACAAAATAATCCAAGGCTCTGGCATTCCATGGCCTTGGCGTCCTCACAGTCCTCCGTGTATTCCTCATGAGGGTGATTTCTCCCTCAGGCAGCTGGTTTAGGTCCAGCTGCGTCTGCCCAATTTTGTGCACAAACCTAGGAGGGGCCTCTCAAGCCGTTGTTCGACCTGCAATCCCGCGCACGGACACCGGGTGGCGCTCGGAGACCACCCACCGGCGGTTGGGCCGGTGCCCGGGTCCGCCCCTCTTGGCCTCCCACCCTTCCTCTCTGTCCGCGGCGCCCCGGCGGCGGCGCATGGACCTGGAGCAGCCATGCTGGGCATGCGGACTTGGCTGTGCCGCGGCTTCCTGCTGCCCCGCGCCAGGCCCGGCCTTGCTTCAAGTCGCAGGTACAGGCGAGCGAGTGGGCCGCTACCGCATGCCCTGCGCCTGCTGGGCCCCAGGGCCGGGCATCGCTGGTCCTCAGTTCCTGCTCCGCTAGTTCCTCATGCCTGACTCCTTCCCCCACCCTCCACAAGTCGGCTTCCGCGACCTGCTGGCAATAAAGCTCCCCTGCCCTCCTTTTCCTTCCCCCACTCTGGCTTCAGGGCTAGTTCACTTGATACACTGTTCTGACACCACCTCCAGGAAACCTTCCTTGGACCCCAATGCTGGGCCAAGGGTCCTTGTCTGACAGCACCCTGAACTGGCCCGTCGCTGTCCTCCTTATTGCTACAGGGACCTGTCATTATTTAGGCTGCCCTACAGCACCATCCTTCCAGACCGATCCCTGAGATGGGGTCAGTTTCTGAGTTCCCTGGGGCCCTAGGGGTCTGGGACAGGACCTGGCTCCACAGAAGTGCCCAGTGAGGCGCTGTTGGGTGAGGGAGTCCTCCCCGTTGATTTAACTCGCGTTGCCCCTAACCTGTTCTAGTCCCAGACTCTTGCCCTGTCCAGCCACCAGCAACGGGCAGCCTCTCTGCTCAGATCACACACCCAGGCATGCTGGGAGCCACCACCCTGGGGAGGGGGCCCCGTCATGAGGGAAGAATGGAGCCTGAACCACCATTCCGCCCATTGTGACCCACACTGACCTCACAGTCCTCCTCCTTCTCACTGCCAAGTCCAGGTCCGAGAGGTTGGGGGAGACTAACTTGGCAAGGAGCCCCCAATGAGCCACCTTTCTTCACCTCCCCCCAAACATAAGGGGGAGCACAAAGGCCACAGTCTCCCCCGTGGTTCAGAAAGGTGGGTTGGGCTGAGAGCAACGGTCCGGGGAGCGGTGCCAGGTGGCAGGGAGGGGTGGAGTGGGCCTCTAGGGAGATGGGAGGAGACCCCTGGCCTAACCCAACCTGCTCATGCCAGGGGTAGCTCCTCCCGGGACAAGGACCGAAGTGTGACGGTCAGTAGTTCAGTGCCCATGCCTGCTGGATCGAAGGGAAGCCGCCCTAACTATGCCCTGGCCACACCCCAGAAGGTCCCCAACCGTCTTATCAATGAGAAGTCACCATACCTCCTACAACATGCCTACAACCCTGTGGACTGGTGAGTACCTTTCCTGATGCCTTTCCGGGGGGAGCTGGGCTCTCAACCCCTCCGACACCTGGGCTAGTGAGTGACACCTCACCCTGCCGGGCCTAGGTACCCCTGGGGACAGGAAGCCTTTGACAAGGCCAGGAAAGAAAACAAGCCAATTTTCCTTTCAGGTATTGCGATTGCCTCCCCTGGGATTGGGGGAGCAGGGTGGTGGTGGACAGGGGAAGGGTCTTCTGGGATCTGGGGGCCTCTTGGGAAACCAGAGGTCAGGGCCTCTTCAGGACAGCTGGGTCCCCTTGGCTGGCACCCTCCGACCTGTCCCTGGTCCCCACGATGGCCCCATGACCCCATTCCAGTGGGGTACTCCACCTGCCACTGGTGCCACATGATGGAGGAGGAGTCCTTCCAGAATGAGGAGATTGGCCGCCTGCTCAATGAGGACTTTGTCAGTGTAAAGGTGGACCGGGAGGAGCGGCCAGATGTGGACAAGGTTTATATGACCTTCGTGCAGGTCAGTGACCTTGCCATGAGGGGACTGCCCATGCACTGGGGGCCGTTCCCCTCACCCTCGCACTCTCTCCGCCAGGCCACCAGCAGTGGTGGGGGCTGGCCCATGAGTGTGTGGTTGACTCCCAACCTCCAGCCCTTTGTGGGAGGCACCTACTTCCCCCCTGAGGATGGCTTGACTCGTGTTGGCTTCCGCACAGTGTTGCTGAGAATACGGGATCAGGTGGGTGTGTGTGTTGTGGGGGTGGGGTGAGTAGTCTAGGGTGAGGTAAGAAGGGACCCCCGCCTCATGCTGACCTCCACGTCTGCTCGTGCCTCGCAGTGGAAGCAGAACAAGAATGCACTGCTAGAAAACAGCCAGCGTGTCACCACAGCCTTGCTGGCCCGCTCGGAGATCAGCACGGGGGACCGCCAGCTGCCACCCTCTGCTGCCACCATGAACAGCCGCTGCTTCCAACAGCTGGATGAGGGCTATGATGAGGAGTACGGTGGCTTTGCTGAGGCCCCCAAGTTTCCCACACCAGGTCATTGCCCCCCCCCCATGTGCACCCCTCCCAGCCTGGCCTTCTGAAGCCTGTCCTGGTCGATGTCTTGGTCATTAATCTCCTGCTCTCCTTACCCCCATCCTGTCAGTAGCTGTCCAATCAAGACCTCACTGAGGAGCTTAGCAGGGACCCTGACACTGACCTGGATATAGATCTTCTGTGCTCTGGGTTGACCATTGATCCCCCCACCCCAAGCCTATCAGACAGACAGTATGTTGTGTGAACTCCTGACCTCAGCTTGGTCAGTGGCCTGCTGACCACCCAGATCTGCATTCCTCGCCCCCCCCCCCCATTCTCTTAGCCATATGGTCTTTGTGCCCGCAGTGATCCTGAACTTCCTCTTCTCCTATTGGCTCAGCCATCGACTCACCCAGGATGGCTCTCGAGCCCAGCAGATGGCCTTGCACACCCTGAAAATGATGGCCAACGGGGGCATCCGAGACCACGTAGGGCAGGTGAGGGGGCTAGGCACTCCCGGGAGGGGACAGCAGGAGGGAGTGGACTGGGCGCAGAGGCTGGGATCGGCCTCCAGACCCATGTCCCACCTGGTACAGGGCTTCCACCGCTACTCCACGGACCGCCAGTGGCACGTCCCCCACTTTGAGAAGATGCTCTATGACCAGGGGCAGCTTGCGGTGGCCTATTCACAGGCCTTCCAGGTGACCCTGAACTCCCGCCTGTCTACCTACCCCTGGCTGTCCCTCCCATGGTCTTCCTGGTAACTTGTGGCTCACCCCTAATCTTGTCCCATAAGCCCAGTACCCAGGTTTCCTCCTTACCCTCTTGGGAGGATGTTGACTGCCCACCTGTACTTAGGTGGGGCCCCTGCTGACAGCCTCCTTCCTCCCCCTCAGATCTCTGGTGATGAGTTCTATTCTGACGTTGCCAAAGGCATCCTGCAGTATGTAGCTCGGAACCTGGTCCATCGGGTGTGTGTCCACTGAGGCAGGCGGGCCTAGATGCGGGAGGGCTCGGGGCCTCCACTGCATGGGAGGCTGGGACCAGCCAACTCTCCCCTCCCCACAGTCTGGAGGCTTCTGCAGTGCAGAGGACGCAGACTCGCCCCCAGAGCCGGGCATGCGGCCCAAAGAGGGTGCCTTCTATGTATGGACGATCAAAGAGGTCCAGCAACTGCTCCCAGAGCCCGTGCTGGAGGCTACCGAGCCTCTGACCTCTGGCCAGCTCCTCATAAAGCACTATGGGCTCACGGAGGCTGGCAACATCAGCCCCAGCCAGGTGAGGACTCCTGGGGACGTGAGAGGGCCCTGAAGCTGGACAGGCAGACAGGCCAGTGGACTCTCTTGGACAAGGGATGTTTTCTTCAGGACCCCAAGGGGGAGCTGCAGGGCCAGAACGTACTGACCGTCCGGTATTCTCTGGAGCTGACCGCTGCCCGCTTTGGCCTGGAGGTGGAGGCTGTCCGGACCTTGCTCAGTACAGGGCTGGAGAAGCTCTTCCAGGCCCGGAAGCATCGGCCGAAGCCGCACCTGGACAGCAAGATGCTGGCCGCCTGGAATGGTGGGGGCACCGAGTCTGAAGCCCAATCCGTTTATAGAATTACCCTTCACAAAGCTTCTCTGTGTCAGGCACCTGCTGTATATTAATTTTTCCCTTATCAGGTTTATTATCTCTGAGGCTCAGAGAGTTAAGGAGCTGCCAAGGTCATGAACAGGGGTTAGGGACCGAGCTATACCTGGTGCCGGAGCCCAAGTCCTACCCGCTCACCATATTGTTCCGGAGAGGCATCAGGCCTTGGAGGGGTCTAGGGGAGGGGACAAACTGGAGGGCACCAACCAGCTTCTCATGACCACTGGTGTCTCTTCCCTCTAGGACTGATGGTGTCTGGCTATGCCGTGACCGGGGCTGTCTTGGGTGCAGAGAGGCTGATCAACTATGCCACCAACGGTGCCAAGTTCCTGAAGCGGCACATGTTCGACGTGGCCAGCAGCCGCCTGATGCGGACCTGCTACGCAGGCTCGGGGGGGACCGTGGAGCACAGGTGCGGGGGCTGGGCAGCAGGGCAGCGGGGAAGGCTTGTCTCCCTGGGCGCCCCAGGCCTACCTCTGCCCCTCTCCTCCCCTCTGGGTAGACGCCAGTCCCGGCTCTGCCATCTGCCCACTGTGAGCTCTTGGCCTTCCTGGGCTCTTGACCGTCCAGGTAACGGGCTAACAGTACCTCCTGCAGAGGTAGACGTCTAGTGTTAAGTGAAAGTATGCACGGAAAGGGCCTCCGCGGTGGAAGCCTCTCTGCCCCTCCCCTGATGTCTGTCTCTTCAGCAACCCCCCCTGCTGGGGCTTCCTAGAGGACTACGCCTTCGTGGTGCGGGGCCTGCTGGACCTGTACGAGGCCTCGCTGGAGAGTGCGTGGCTCGAGTGGGCTCTGAGGCTGCAAGACACACAAGACAGGCTCTTCTGGGACTCCCGTGGTGGCGGCTACTTCTGCAGCGAGGCTGAGCTGGGGGCTGGCCTGCCCCTGCGTCTGAAGGATGGTCAGTGCTGGCCTTGTTTCCCGGACTCCACCGGGGCTGGGTTTTCCCTGCGGAAGCTGTAAGCTCAGTGTTGATGGTGAAGAGTCACCGTGGGCAGGGGCCAAGGCCTCCTGGGTTCTCCTCTCCACCGCTTATTAACTGAGTGACTTTGAGCTGGTCTTATATTTCAGAGCCTTGGTTTCTTAATATGCAAAATGGAGCTAACATTGGTACTACCTTACAGGGTTGCCGTAAAGATTGATTGAACTAGTCAGTGAACATGCCACTTAGCACAGTCACCATCATGCCTGGAATCATAAGCTGAATAAGGTTGAATTGGTCCCTCCCCTCATGAAGGTTACAGTGTAGTAGGGGAGACAACTAATAAATAGTAGACTGATGCAGAAATGCACGCAACAAAGGCATGGTTAAAACTGTGAGTGCCATGAAGAAGTAGGAGGACTCCATTCTGTCCCCTGTCCCCAAACTTTTCTCAGCCGTGCTTACCATCACCTGATGTGTCTGGTCCGTTAATGGTGTTCCCCCCAAACATAAGTATCTTGAGAGCAGGACTTTGCCCCTGCTATATCCCCAGGCTGGCACATAGTAGGTACTCAATAAACAGTCACTGAATGAATGAAAGGCACTGAGAAAGAACATCAGTGGGGCTGAACTCAGCTGGAGGGAAGTCAGATTAAATCAGTGACAAGGGTCAGAGGCCAGAGTGGGCCCTCTTGTCATGGAGGAGCTGGGGAGGGATTTCAGACAGGGATATCCCACAGGGGCCTGAAAAGGGCAGCGTGCGCCAAGGAGGATGGAGGCAGAGGCCAGCTTGTGGGGGATGGTGCCCAGGTGAGGAGAGGGGCAGCTCCCTGCAGGGCCTTCTAGGCACTGCAAGGAGCGGCAGGCTCTGAAACATTTTAAGCGGACTGTGACCTGCTCTGGTGAGATCTAAGAATGTCATTCTGACGGTGGAGAAGGGATGGGGGCAGGGGAAACAGGGAGACCAGGTAGGAGGCTGCTTGTTAAAGCGTTCAGCCAAGGCAAGCACCGGCACAGGCTCGGACAAGGAGACGTGTGAGATGGGAGGAGCAGAGGATGTGAGAGTCTATTCTGGCTGCAGACCCGGTGCTCATGTGGAGGACTTAGAAGTGGAAGGTGAGGGAAAGAGAGGGGCAAGGAGGATGCCGCTCTGGCCGGAGCAGCTGGGTGGTTGGATGGAGGTGAGATGAGGGAGCCAGGGAACCAACAGTTCATCCAGTGGCACAGGAGGTGACTATGCCCGTGGGAGAGCAAAGGACTAATCGCTGCTGGTGCTGGCACTCCACTCAGACCTGGACCAGGGTGGGTGGGCAGGGGTCTTCTCCATCCCATCTCCTGAGCCCCCCCCCCGCCACAGTCCTGGGCAGGGTCTGGGAACCCAGGGATCCTCTCTTACGGCTCTGCCCCCCTGTGCCCTGCAGACCAGGATGGCGCAGAGCCCAGCGCCAACTCGGTGTCAGCCCACAACCTGCTCCGGCTGCACGGCTTCACGGGCCACAAGGACTGGATCGACAAGTGTGTGTGCCTGCTGACTGCCTTCTCTGAGCGCATGCGCCGTGTCCCCGTTGCGTTGCCCGAGATGGTCCGGGCCCTCTCGGCCCACCAGCAGACCCTCAAGCAGGTTGGGGGCTGAGGGCACTTGGGCTGGGATCCTGAGTGAGAGGGAAGCTAGGGCCCCAGTGGGGGATGGGGACATGGGGGGGGACTCTTGGGGCTGTCCACCAGATCTCATGTCCGTGAGTGTGTGGCCATCCAGGAGTGTGTGTGTGTGTGTGCAGGTGTCTGTGCGGGAATGTCTGTAAGGGCTGCTCCGTGCAGGTAGAGCAGTGTGTGTGAGTGTGCGTCTGAGAGAGTCCCGTGGCACAGGCAGGTGCCTCTGTGAGTGCCTGTGGCTCGGGCTTTTAGAGCAGGGGCAGGAGGCAGGGGTCCCTGTGGTTGGTGAAGTGTTTCTCCGCATGTCTGTGTACTGTGTAGTTGGATCTACTGGTGTGTGTGCGGGTCTATGCTTATCTGCATGTATGTCTCTATGTATGTTATTGCTGTATGTGCACGTCTGGAGGTGTGTAACTGTGTCTGCCTTTCTGAGTGTGTGCTGGTGTGAGTTTTATCCAGGGTATGTTTGCCGGTCTGCATGTCTATAGCCCGTGTTAAGGTTTGCCTGCTTATATTTGTGTGTTTGCCTGTATTTCTCTGCCTTTGTGTATGTGTGTGTGTGTGTTGTTTGTGTGTGTGGTATCTGTGTCTCTGTGGGCATATGTGATGACTCTGTGTCTCCCTATCTGGGTCTCTGTGTGTGTTTGTATGTCTTTCAGTGTATCGAATCTGTGTGTGTGTATGTGTGTGCAGGTATCTCTGCCTGTGTGTGTGTCTCCTATGTTTGTGTCTCTGTCACTGTGTATGACACTGCCACCTTGTGTGTTTGCATGTGCATACGTGTGTATGTGTGTGTGCGTGTGTGTGTGTGTTCCCACTTGCTGAGCAGTGAATCTGGGGGATGCTGAGCTGAGTTTCATTCCTTCCTGGGATCTACGGGGGTGGAGGGACGATGGGGAAGCCCTGGTAGGTCTGGGTCCAGCCTCCCTGCACCTGACCCTGAAGGGTGGTGCCCCTATGAAGGGGGGGCTGGGACCTCTATGGTTGGTGGGTCCTTGAGTTACCTTTCTGATACAACCAGATTGTCATCTGTGGAGACCCCCAGGCCAAGGACACCAAGGCTCTGGTGCAGTGTGTCCATTCCATCTACATCCCTAACAAGGTTGGTGGCTGTGAACTTGGCTCCCCCTCCTTCCCTCAGCTCCCCAATATCTCCTTTTCCTCCCAAGGCCTGGGGAGAGGAAACCCTCAGGAGGCCCTGCCAGTGTCCCAACAGCCCCAGGTGATCCTGTCTCCTCTGCCGCTATCCCAGGTGCTGATTCTGGCCAATGGGGACCCCTCGAGCTTCCTGTCCCGTCAGCTGCCCTTTTTGAATACCCTGAGGAAGCTAGAAGACCGCGCCACCGCCTATGTGTGTGAGAATCAAGCCTGCTCCATGCCCATCACTGAGCCCAGCGAACTGCGAAAGCGGCTGCATCAGTGACCGGCTGGCCGCCCTGAGCTGGGGCTGGAGCACGAGGTGGGGCACTCCAACCCACCAGAGACTGGGCCCTGCAGGGCCCTGCAGAGCTTACGGCCATCCCTGAGTACCCTGTCACCAGGTGACCTGGCTATCCTCACTACCCCCCCATGGGCATCCACTCACCTTGAAATAAACTTAACAGCATCCCGTGGTAACCTCAGGGCCTCGGCCATGCTTATGAGAGAGGAAGGGGCCTTGTGCTCCAGCCTGGAACCCAGCAGCAGTCCAGGGCCTCTTCTGGGACCCTCCAGCTGACCCCTCTGCCTTCTCAAATTCCTCCTTCTCCTCCAGAGCTCACCAGGATGGCCCTGCTCTTGACCATGGTCACTGTGGTCTGGGTCAAACTGAGGTCAGGGGACCAGTACCAACCTCTAGGGGTGGGGTGGGGTGTGGACTTGCCCAGGAGAGGGAAGGCCAATTCTTGCCCTTGGATGGGGTTAAGCAAGGAGCCTGCCCTCCCCTTCCCTGTCTCCTCCTGTTTAAGCTGGGGAAGGGGCAGAATTGGGGAAAGTTTGTATAAAAGTCTTCTATATGAACTTTTATTTTTCATGAAATGGCAACATTTGCAAACGCTCTAGTACACTGTGGGAGCTACTGTTATCAGGACCAAGGACACTGCTTTTAGGATCTCCATCCAGCCTTCAGCCTCACCGGGATGGAGCCAAAACCTTCCTGCAGGCCATCGTACTGCCCATCGCCCCACATACACACAAGCCAGGCCAGGGAAAGGTTCTCTTTCATTCAAACCGTCTGCTGAGTTGGAAGTCCTTCTCCAAATCGGAGTCCTCCCTGCTGCAGGGAAAGCCTGTGCCTTCCTGTAGCCTCCGCCTGTCCCCTCAGTGCTGCAAGATACCGGTCTCATTCTCTAGCTTCCACCATGGGGAGGGGACTAGGAAGCGTACTTTGGGAAGGGCAGGTGTAGGGTGATGGGGCTGATGGGCAGGGAGAAAGGGATGGAGCTCTCTCCCACCCCAGACCTTCAGGGGTCCACTGAGCCTGGGCACCCTCATTGCTGCAGAGTGAAGCAGTACAGATAGCCGGAAGTTGCTGGACACAAGACCCGAATGAGGCCATTGCTGATAGGGATGCCAGCAGTGGGGAGGAGTGGGGCATGAAGGAGCTGGGAGACTGGACTGAGTCACTTCAAGTTCTGCTGAAGACCATGACCAGCCCCTGGGCATGGTCACACACAGCCACGCCTGGTCATTGGGACCAGAGTTTATCTGGGCAGCCGGGCCCTCTGTGCAAGCCACCGGCCCATCTGGAGGGGATTAGGGCTCCGGCCAACAAGGTCAGCTGGCCCCTTTCTGGCTGGAGCTTGCTCAGCCTTGCCAGGAAATCTGAGGGCTGGGCAAATGGAGGCTGATCTGGGGGCAGTGAAGAGGGAGGGT
The DNA here is from genome assembly GCF_036850765.1 of Saccopteryx bilineata. Lineage (NCBI taxonomy): Eukaryota > Metazoa > Chordata > Mammalia > Chiroptera > Emballonuridae > Saccopteryx > Saccopteryx bilineata. The sequence goes on from NC_089491.1 coordinate 379,050,095, forward strand.
GGAGCATTGTGAAGCACAGGTGGCCTTTTTGGCAGTCCCAGCCTTGGCTTTGGAAGGGTCTGGGCAATTTGCAAAATCCTCTTGACTCTGTCATCCCACTGACCCTCATGAATGAGGTGATAAGGCAGGTACCTTTGGCCTCATATGGATAAAGATATTCAAGGCCCAGAGAGGTTAAGAGACTGGACTGAGACTGCTCAACACATCCAGGGCCTTTAGCGTACAGTAGAGACCACTTGAGCTTCCTCTTCCCCCGGGAGATGCAGGCACAGCTGGGGGGGGGGTGCATTTGGTGTCTTCTGCCCCTCGTCCCAGGCTTCCTTCTGCTGTGTCTCTTCTTTCCCTTCTGCTGGTAACATGCAGGCACATGACACGGATTCTGTAGATGGGTTCAGAGGAAGGAGTTGGGGGCTTAAAGGGTTAGTTCTCTGGGGAGTCCTTGCATTTTCTAAAGAGGACAAGGCTGAACATAACTCTTGCTCAGATGTGGGAGTTTAAGTCTGCAGCCTCTCTTCCTCATGCTGGTCCCTCTTAGCTATTCTCCTTGCTCTGCGGGCAGAACTATCCCAGAGGAGTTGTGGGCTGGGGTCATTGGAGACAGGGCCTCGTGGTTTGGGCAGTCACTTAAGTCTCTCTGAGCCTCGGTTTCTTTATGTAAAAAATGGGACAACCACCACCCAATTCCCAAGGCTGGGAGGTGACTAAATGGGACAATGTATCATCACTGAGCAGAGAGTATCACAGATGGGAAGATTATCTTGGTTCCTGAGGAAGCCAGGCTGTGAGGGAGGCAGAAAGGGGAGAGGGCTGGAGGGGCTGCTGGCAGAGCAGCGCCTATATGGGGGCGCCCCCTCAAACCCAAAAGAGATCTCAGATAACCCTTAGGCCTAACTTCTTTGTTGGGAAACTGAGGGCCAAAGAAAGGAATTTCTTGTGTCTCATTCCTTCTCACTGCCTGAGGTTATTTATTCATTCATCTAAGGTAACAGAGACTTATTAAGCACCTACAAATATGCCAAACCCTGAATTAGACCCTGGGAAGTAAAATGGACATAGCTCCTGCCCTTGGGGAACACGGAGCCTAGAGAGAGAGACAATCATTTCATCACTACACATATAATCATGTAATCTCAGCCTGGGCAAAGTGCTACGAGGTTCCAGGCTCTTGTCTGGCTCAGTGCCGTGTCCTGAGCACCTTGGCACTTAGGCACTGCAAAATTGCCCAAATAATGCCACTCTGAGGGGGTGATATAGGAGATGAAGCTTAGAGGGTGGGCGTTAAAGTGGTTCCAAGGTTTCCTTTGCCTTTTCTGTGGGTCCTGCCTCCCCACTTCCCTCCCCTCCTTAGGCTAATAGCATTCCTGAGGGGGATGTCAGAGTACCCTGCTGCCCCTGACAGAGACCCAGATGCTTTAGGTGGCAGTCACTCCAGGCCCCTAGTCCAGGGAATTAAATGTGGGTTTCAGTTTGTCCAGGTGGTGCCCGTGTCTTTCCCTCTTTCTGTATATGTTCTGGAACAGAGTTCAGCCCAGGGGTGGCCTGGATGGAGGAAGGTGTTGGGCATACTGACCACCAGGAAATCTGACCAAGCCTCTCTGGCCTTATTATCCTGTTTGCAAAAGGGGGATGATTAGAGTCACTACCTTCTCTAGGCCTCTTGACCCTGTCTGGGAAGGGCCGCACTACCCGGCAGACTGCGGACGGCAGGAGGGAAGAAGGTGTCAGACACGTGGAGCCAACCATAAATAGGCCCCTCTCCCAGAAGACCGCTGCGAGTTCAGAACTCTGGCTGGCACAGGCAGAATGAGAACAGAGACTCCAGCCTGGAGAGAGAGGCACTTAAGGGATCTGCTCATTAGCATGAAATGCAAATGAGCCCGGCCTCATTTGCACAACTCGGTGCCGGGATTCGGCGAAAGGGCAACCGGGGAGGCGACGGCGCAGCAGCCGCTATGCCCTCCCCACCGCGGTCCCCGCAACCCGCCTGGGAGGGAGCTCAGACACCTACCCCACGCAGCGGGAGGTGCGTGGGGGCTGCGTGAGTGGCGCAGCCTTGCGGGAGCGCAGAACGCCAGGGAGTGGGGGAGGGGCGGACGGGCGAGGTCATCTGGTCCACCCTTCTGCCTTTCCGCAGTGGCGTATGCGCCCCGAAGGCTTGGGAGAGACTATCTGCCCTATCTACCTTATGCACAAGTGGAGAAGTGCCTCCCGGCCTCTATATCGGATGCCCACCGCGCCCCACCTCACCCAGCGCCTCGCACTCCCACAGCGCTCTGCTCCCGAGTACCCACAGCCTTTTTAGGTGGCAGCAAGCGGGAGCTGGAGCTGACTGAGCCCGGGGACTTGGGAAGGTGAGGCGGGGTGGGGGTTGGGGTCTGCACGTGCGTGGGCCTGCTCCTGGTAGGGTGGAGGTGTGCGAGGAGAGCGGCCCGCGAAGCTCCTATCCTACGAGCAGGCTCCTCATAAACTATATTGGACCTTGACAGGAGAAACTGAGGCACAGAGTGGAGGGTTGGTGAAACTTTGCAGGTTAGAAGTCGGTAAAGCCTAGCTCTGGGCTTGCATCCCCTCCCACACACTTGAGCCTCCCCTCACCCCAGGTCCGTTCTCAGCAGCCTGTGTCTGCTCCGCAGCTGGTCTTGGGGATCCAGGCTCTGGATCTGGCGTGACCTGCCAGGGCACACGTGTTCCAGCACGAAGCCCCCGCGTGGGATGCACACTTCCATAGGATCCCTGTGGGCAAGGGAATGAAGCTCAGTAGTGTCACTGTGAGTTCAGGATCAGTGGGTTAAGATTAAGAGACCAGGGTCAAAGTAACTGGAGTGGACTGGGAGCAGGATCAACAAGCCCAAGAGGTTGGTGCAGGAAACTCCCAGACCTTGCCTACTCCTGCCTTTCCTTGGCTCCACCTGTTTCCCCTTCAGGCTCCCTCTAGCCTGAAGCCCTAAGCGTGGGACAACCTGCTACACTCTTCAGCTTCCTCAGCCCCGCTCCCAGGTTCTACTTCAGTGTGAGCGATTAATCAGGTGGGTACCTAGATTTCACTCTGGGACCCTGGTTACGCCCCACATCCCGGGCTACCTGCCTCGCCTTTTCTCTAGGCCGGCCCCGAGCTGGGCCCCGCCCTCCGGCTATGGTCCAATTCAAGGGTCTCGGACAAAGGAAGTCCGGGGGTCTGGTGGCGCTATCCCAAGACCCCACTCCGAATACTCTGATTTCCCGGGGCTTCCTCTGGGTGAGTCCCAGAGACCCCAGCGGCCAATAGGAAAGTGGGTTCGGTCTCGGTAGCCGTCTAATTGGCTCTGGCCTTCGGGAAAAGACCCAGGGACAAGAGGTGGGGAGAGGGGCGGTCCTGGGCTTTGGGGTGGGAACCGGATTCCAGCTGTGGTTCTCTCCCGGGGCGCCCCCTCCCGCACTGCCACGGCGGCCGGCCAATGGGCACGCTGCTCAGGGACGACGGCGCGCGGCGATTGGCTGCAAGGCTGGCTGAGGAGAGGCGGGGCCGAGGCTTGAAGTTGGAGTGAGGGATCCAGCTGTGGTGTGCGCCGGGCTCCTAGCCGCCGCTTTCGCTTGCTTGCTCCGCGTCTCGGCGGGAGGAGGAGGCAGTGGCGCCGGCGAAAGCTACAGCAGCGGCAGCCACCGCGGCGGCTGCGGCGGCGGCATCTCCGCCTCCACCCCCGCCCGGGACTGCCCCCCACGGTCTCCCCGCCTCTCCCGGACCGTGAGCCCGCCGCGGGGCGGAGGAAGGAGCCGGCCCCCACCCCCTCCAAACCCACCCCAAAGAGATCCCTCCTCCCCTCCCCCCGCCATCTCTGGCGCGGAGCCGGGACGATGCTGACCCCTTAGATCCTGCTCCAGCTGCGGCGCGGAAAGAGGGGGCGCCCTTCCCCGGACCCCCCGCCCTCCGCCCCCTTTCTCTTTTCTCCTCTCGGGGCCGCTTCGCCGAAGGTAGCGCCAAATTCGGCAACCGGAGCCTAGGCGCGAAGCGAAGAAGCCGGAACAAAGTGAGGGGAGCCGGCCGGCTGGCCCGGGGGGCCCCAGGGGCCCTGGGGAAGAGGGACTTGCGCCGGGCGGGGCATCCCTGCGACTCGGCGCCCCGCGGGCAGCATGCCCCTGCGGGCAGGGGGAGCTGGGCTGAACTGGCCCTCCTGGGGGCTCAGCCTGCGCCCTAGAGCCCCCCAGATGCGCCCCCTCCGGGGCCCCCCGGTTGCGTGAGGACACCTCCTCTGAGGGGCACCGCTCGCCCCTCTCGAGACCGCCCGGGGCCCCGGTTGGCCAGAGGATGGACGAGGAGGAGGATGGAGCGGGAGCCGAGGAGTCAGGACAGCCCCGGAGCTTCATGCGGCTCAACGACCTGTCGGGGGCCGGGGGCCGGCCGGGGCCGGGGTCGGCGGAAAAGGACCCGGGCAGCGTGGACTCCGAGGCGGAGGGGCTGCCGTACCCGGCGCTGGCCCCAGTGGTCTTCTTCTACTTGAGCCAGGACAGCCGCCCGCGGAGCTGGTGTCTCCGCACGGTCTGTAACCCATATCCTCCCGGCCACGACGGCCAGGCTGGGGGGTCCGCAGGGGGGCGGGCCGCGCCACCGGAGGGCACCAACGGCCAGGTGAGTCGGAACAGTGAGCCTGGAAGGTGATCAGATGAGAGAGGGGCTGTTAAGGAGGTGAGGGGGCCTCCGAGGGAGAGCGGAGACGCGGACAGGTTTGGCAGATACCCCGGCGAACCCCACCTCGATACATACACCTCATTCCCCTTTGGGGAGAGGGGTTTGGGATCCGGGCCAGGAAAAGAGAGGAGACGTGCCCCGTTGGTTTGCCTCTGGATGCTGTCCAGATGTGGGCAGGAGAGGGTCGTCATCCTCCAGATGTGGGAAGCTCCGGGAGCCTGGGAGCTCTACTCCACCCGCTGCCGGTTAGCGAGCTGGGTTTGGTTTTCGAGTTTGGGGGGTTGGGTGAGGAGGAAGCTGCGGGGACCGGAGAAGGGGGGATCGCAGTCTCCTGGGTTTCCCTTCTGCCTCTGCTCTAAAGTTTGCAGTGGATTCGAGGGTCTGATCCCTCGACCTGGTAGTGGAGGCTGAGGTTTTTACTGACCCAGAGGGAATTGTTGGGGGGGGGGTGGCGGGGACCAGGTTCTAATCCCCCCACCCCCACCCCCACCCCGCGGGTTGGAGGCACAACAAGGAGATTCCAGCGGCGGCTGATGTCAGGGGCGCAGAATGAGAACAAGATGTGGTGGAGGGGAAGCTGTCTGCCCCCAGAGCTGGAGTAGAGACCCTTTCGGCTGGAGCCGGAGGCCCAGACCGCCTCCCTTCTCCACAGTTCTTTATTCAATGCGGGATGCTTAAGGTTGGGTTGGGAGTTTTGTGCTAGATTTTTTTTTTCTTGTGGAGGGAACGACTGTGGCAAGAGCTTTGGTAAGCGGGAGAGAGGATTAAGCCGGCTTGAGTTATCCATTCCCTTTCGCAAATAAAGAGTGCTCCCACTGGATCCCAGGGCAGGTCTGGGATAGTGAGACCTTAGGCCAGTTCAGTAGGGAGGACTCGGGTCCTCTGCCCCAGTGCCTACTCCTTGGATGGGTTTATGGAATATAAGCCCTGCATTCCAGGGGTATAGATTTAGTACTGCCCCCTACCTGTCCTCTGCCCAGTCTGGAGTGATGTGGGAGATCCCAGCCCCCTCGTCCCCATGGCCTCTACTCCTAAGCCCTGAGCTCAAAGCGCCGCTAGACTAATGCCAGGGTCCAAGCTCCAGGCTCCCAGTGGGTCCCACCACTGCCGGAAGGAAAGGGGAGAGGGTTTGCTGCCATCCCAGATCTTGACAGCTTCTCATTGCTCCTTCCTCCCAGCTCAGGGGCTCTTTGGGGCCCAGGCTGGGAGACTGCAGGTCTCTCTTGTAACCCTTGACAGCCCAACCAGGACACTGCTTTGAAGAAGTCGGGGTGGGGGGGGGTAGGGGAAGAAGGTTGGTGCCGCCCTCACTCTGCAGCTTTGCTGCCTCTAGTGCGCAAAGCAGGGATGTGAGCTTGGGTCCCCCCCAGCCCCCCTTCCGTACACCCTGTGGGTCTTTAGGAGGCTCCCTTCATCACACCCTCTCTCCATTCCTTGCCCCCTCTTCCTTACTCTCTGAGCTGCAAGAAGAGAGAGAATTGGGGGTCTCAGAGGCCTGTGGATCTGCTGAATAGGCTCATCTGGAGCTCTGACTTTTCCTCTGCCCCCAGGCCCTTTCTCTATGGCAGAGATAGAGATAGGGAATGATGTCTCTGAAAAGTATGGACTCCAAACATCTCTGAAAAGTATGGACTCCAAACATCCCTTCTCTCCACCCTTAACTATCCACCATCTCCATGAATGAGAAAAAGTGCCAGCCCCATCCCTTCCTTCTCAGGGGTTCAGGGGAGGTCGAGAGATCTCGCCCCCTTCCCTCCCCTTCCACAAAATCCAGACCTCTTGGCTAGCGTGTCTCCTCCTGCCTTGCCTCCAGCTGCCAATGGATGGTCTGGGGCAGACTCCTTCCTTACTGGGCTCTGGGAGGGAGGCAAGTGGACAGGACTGGAATGAAAAGAGAGGTTGCAGCCTCCTGCTCACTTGGGGGTGGGAGCAAGCTTTCCTCTGGGGCAGTGGGAGTCTGGGCTATGGGGCATGTCATCACTGGATCCAGACAAGCCACTTCGGCTAGATTGACTGAGAATGGGTTGAGGACAATTTCTAGGCAAGGGGGCTGCCTAAGGGTGCCCCCACCACTCCCATTGCACCCAAGTGTCAAGGGAGACCTGTATTTTACTCCCCGAGGGGCTCTGAACCGACTCTGGGCCTCAGTGTTTCTCCTTCTGTTTTTTTTGTTTTCTTCAAAGCTCCCCTCTACTACACAAGGTTCCTCTCTGCACCTCTGAGCCTGAGGGACCTGAGGACACCTCCCCCACCTAACTGAAGCTGGTTGGACTCCTCTTGTCATTCTTCTCAGTCCCCTCCTCTCTTGGCCTCTTTTAGAGACAAGGTTTCCTAGAGAGATCTAGACCCAGGTAGAAGAGTGTGTGTGTGTGTGTGTGTGTGTGTGTGTGTTGGGGAGAGAGGGAGGGAGGGAGAGCAGCAGAAGGAGGAGGGACTGGGAAGTTCATGTTTTGGTACTGGGGAGACCAGAGGTGCCTCCAGACAGTCGATTCAGAGTCAGAAAGGCCCCCTCTCCCCAGGTGACAGGGAAGTGTGGCGGCCTTTCCAGTATGTGTTTCTTCAAGTGTGAGGGAGCGCGCTTCCCCTCCCTGGAAGGAGATCCTGAGCATTCCCTCTCCGGCTGTTGTGTCACATCTGGAAGTTTGTGTAGGAGTTTCTCCAAGCTCAGAGCCCAGCACAGCTTTTTCTCATTTGGAAATCACAGGCTGGCATTTGGGATGCTGAGAAGGGGAGGGGGGCCAGAGGGGGAGAGAGGAGGCTGCCAGGAGTTGGGGAGGAGGAGGGGGAGGCCTGGACGGGCAGGAACCCTAATGGCTTCCAGAAGTGAGTGTGAGTGTGTGACTGCGTCACTATGTGTGTCTGAGTGTGTGCTTGTGGAGGGGAGGGGTCACTGGAATTTCTGGAGCTTTCCTTGCCCCTGTCCCAGTGCCCCAAGTTTGCCTGTGTCTCTTACCTAGGGAGCAATCTCCATTTTGATCCTCAGAGGAAATAGGAGAGGGGTGTTCTTTCTGTCTCCTCACCAACGCCCTCCTCTCATTTTCAAACCCGGGGATGTCCAGAGCGGATTCTCAGGTCTGGGGCTGGGGAACTAAATATGATTGGGGGTTCAGCGCACCCCCTGGCACTTTTTCTGTCCAGGCCCACTTTCCTTCTGGGTCGCACACCCACTCTGCTCCACAGAACAGTTGGGGGACTCCCCACCACTTGTGCTGCCAGCTGGAGCCGTTCCCGGGGTTACCCCCACCACCCAGCCCCCCTCACCCCTCGCCTGCTACCACCAGGCTCCCATCCCGCCGGGCCTGCCTCAGCCAGGATGGCGACAGACACAACTGCTCACACGCACACACGCGCACACACGCACACACACAGCCACAGACATTTGAATCAGATTTCTGGCCTATTTCCTCTCCAAAGATTCCAGCAGGCCGGCTCTCTGGTGTCTCTGTCTCACGTCTCTGTCTCTGGGTGGGGCCCGGCTGCCTTTCTTCAGGCTTCGGTTTTCATTTCAGCTGGAAACCTCTCTCCCCACACACCCACACGCTGGAGCCGGTGGCAGGGAGACCACGGGGAAACAGGCGTGTGGGAGTGGGGGCTCGGCTGGGGAATCCCCCTGGCTGCCTCCCTAGCAGGCGCCTCGCTGCTGAGCCCCTGTATCCCCCCTCAGCCCAGGGACCGCTGAGTCCCTGAATTCCATCCACACCAGCCTTTCCATGGGGTGGACGAGAACAGCACCCCACCTTCCTACCAACTTCTAGGCGGCCAGGCTTCCTGGGCCCAGGCCCATTTCCTCCTCAGTGCTCCTCCGGTTCAGATTTCCAGTCTGCTAGTGGGGAACGGAGCGGCTGGGGGCCTGTTTCCCTTCCCCGCCATGCCCTGCTTAGAGCCCCCGTGCCTCCTGTGTGAGGCACCCCAGGTCTCCCCCTCCTCTCCCAGTTCCCTCTCCCTTACAGCTGCCAGGCCAGGCAAGGGCTCTTGATAAAGACCCACGGGTAGGACTCAGTTGTGCAGATAACATGCTCTAGTTCTCTCTTATGGAGGGAGAAGAAGAGGAGGGGTGGAAGTGGGGTCCCTCGCCCTGCCATTTCCCTCTTCTCTGCTTGTGATGGTGGGTTGTGGAGAAAGGAAGGACCCTCCCTTCTCCTACCCACCTCCCCCTTTGGGATCCACTCCAGCCGGACAGTCACCATAGCAACAGTAGACATGTGACTGCACAGGTCTTTCACAGTCACTATGGCAACCAGTGTCCCCCGTTCTTTTGGTTGCCATGGAGATTTGTCACATGGTTTCCCCCCCAACCTGGTAACCTGTGGGTCTCCCTGCTTGAGGACTAGACAGCAGTCTGGGTAAGGGGAGTTCATGTGTGAGGGGTCCTTTTAATTACCATGGCAACAAATCCACACCTCCTGGTGACACATCCTCCTGTTGTTATGGCAACAGAGGAACATCGCACAGTGACATACGGCTATGTTCCCAAGGAAACAAGCCCAACCCTGAGAAGGGTAAAGGCCCCCACCCCTATTATTTATTCCTCAGTTCAGATTGTCCCAAATTTTTTCGTGCCTTGGTGTCCTCCCTGTCTGTTTTTGATTACCTGCAGGGAAAGGAGAGAAGGAGAGAGAGAGCAGGATATGTCTGGGCGTGTGCTGAATTGCCAATGGGGCCCTTGAGAAGGGGCTTCTGTAGTTAAGAACTGGAAGTGGAGTTATATGAAGGCAGACTCTGGCTAGAAGAGGCCCCAGTGTGCGCATGTGTGAGGTGGGGACAGGTGGAACCGCTCCCCTGTGGTGTCACTTCTGCGCCTCTCCCCTCTTCCCTCCGCTTGGTTTTCATCATTTCATCACTATCAAGACAAATAAGGCAGGAAACATGAATGGGGAGAAACATCCAGCTTCTAGGCAGGGAGTTTGATTGACTGACTGATTGATTGACTGATTCATTCATTCATTCATTCATCCCATGTATTGACCATCTGCTATATGCCAGGCACTGCTGTAAGCATTGTAGATGATATAAAGATGTATCAGCCTGACCTGTGGTGGCACAGTGGATAAAGTGTCAACCTGGGAATGCTGAAGTTGCCGGTTCAAAACCCTGGCTTGCTTGGTCAAGGCACATATGGGAGTTGATGCTTTCTGCTCCTCTCCTCTCTCTCTCTCTCTCTGTCTCTCTCTCTAAAAAAAAAACCCAAACCAAAACAAAAAGATGTATCAGAGTGCTCCTGCTTGGCAAGGGAGATGTGAGCGGTGCTCAGATGACACAGGGGATCACTACCACTAGAGAGGGTCAAACAGTGTCCCAGGAGAACTGCCCCCTTCTCCCATGTAGAGATGCCTGTTCACATGCGTCCCCTCCCTGAAGAGGGAAGGAGGGGGCTAGCTTGGGGAAAGAAGGCCAGTTCTTGAGAGTAATTGTGTCCTTCCCCTTCCAGAGGATGGCCCCAGGGGAGCTCCCTCCTTGTCCCCCTTTTTCCAGGGTGACCCCTGGCTGACCCCCATTTAGGGGAGAGACCCACTGAGCTTTAGCTCCACTCAGAAAAACAGCTCCATAGAAACAGAGCACCCTTTTTATTTCCCACCTCCCTCTACTTACCCTAAAATCCTGGACCTTTTTTTTCCTTTTGAACTTATTTGTGCACGGACACGAAGCTTAGGGAAGCTGCAGTGCCTTGGGACAGGTAGGTACTTGAGGGAGGGAAGTGATGTCGGTCTGAGTGGAAGAGGGTGTGGGTGACAGAGGAGTGGGCAGGTCAGGAAGGGACTGAGGGAGTCACGGGCTCCTGGGGAGAGGGGGTGGGGTCTGAGGTTTAGGGTAGGATGCGGTGTGCTTGGATTGGCTGGCGAGAAAGTCATGAGTCCTTGGTCAAAGTCTTCTCACTCCGGAGGTGGGGTTCCGACAGGAAGATCCCATCTCCTCTGGGCCATGGGGGGTCTTGCTGTGAGCTGCTGTGACAACCTCACTCGCTCCACCTTTGAGGTCTTCTTCCCCCAGACCCCAGTCTCTGCTTGTTTCTACCCTCTTTGTCCCCCTCCCTCTCATATTTTCCTTGAGAAAAATAGGCTGCTCGGTCACTTAGCTATGAGTCCGATGCCCAGAATTTGTAAGCTACAGAGGCCATTTTGTACATTCGCTTGTCGATGGGCTGGAAGCGAGCCCCTTATGTGGAAAGACTCGGGGTTTAGAAAGGTCCCTCTCTCCTCGTTGCTACAGAACAGTCTGTTTCAGTTGGTTTGGGCTGGGCCTTTGCTGGGAGCAGTTACGATGGTGGCCTGGTCTGTGTGTGCAGGGCACTGCCCACTCCGCACAGGCTAGGGGCTGCGTCCAGCACAGGGCAGAGTGTCGAGTGAGTCCTCGTTATTTAAATGAGTGGCTGTGTCTAGAGGCGCCCTGAGGTCACGGAGAGGTCGGGAGCTGGTGGTGGAAGAAGCAGCCTTGACCTCTGAGCAGTGGCGAAGCTGTGGACCCTCTGGTCTGCCTCCACCTGCCCGCCTGGCGCCAGCACGGTCGTGGCAGCCCCTGCCCGGCGGGCCTGAGTAGCTGCAGAAGCAGCTTTCCCGGGTCGGGGGTTTGGAACCCCGTGTCACTCTGGCTTCTTGTGTGACCTTCAGCACATGACTTTGGCTCTCTGAGCCTCAGTTTCCTTGGGTTTGGGGGAAGAAGAATATGATCTACCCCAGATACTTTGCAGGCCTGCTGTGAACACCAAATGTGGCATGGTGTGAAAGTGCTTGGTAAACTGTCAGGCAGGCACAATCTGACTTCAGGTCTGTGTCGCACATTCACACACATCATCTCGTTTGCTTCTCACATCTTCCCTGGGAGGTAGGGAGAACGGGATTCAGATTCAGCAGCAAACTCTTGGCGTCTGGCATTTCCATAAGCGTGATCGATTTTATTCCCCAAATGGCTTGGGTAAATAGCCAGGGTATTTGTGGCTTTTCTCACTTTACAGATGAGGAAGCTGGGTCCAGAGGGGTGAGGTGACCGAGGTGGGACTGGGCCAGGGCCTTCTTCTCATTGCACCTGTCAGGTGGGGTTGGGAGGTCGGGAAACAGGAGGCACCGGGGTGAGGCGTGGGGGCGTAGGCTCAGCCCCAGCCCTGGCCCGCTGTTTCCTTGACCACCTGTTTACCTGGTTTGAGCGTGTCAGCATGTTGGTCATCCTTCTCAACTGCGTGACTCTGGGCATGTTCCGGCCGTGTGAGGACATTGCCTGTGACTCCCAGCGCTGCCGGATCCTGCAGGTGAGTGTGTGTGTGGTGGGGACCAGGGGGACGCTCCTGACCTTAATCACCCTGACGCCTTCTCTGCAAGAGGCCCTGACCCCACTGATGGGGGTGGGGGTGGGCGTGTTCCCCCCTTCTCAGTTTCAGCAGCCTCTCCTCCTCACATCAGGCCTTTGATGACTTCATCTTTGCCTTCTTCGCTGTGGAGATGGTGGTGAAGATGGTAGCTTTGGGCATCTTTGGGAAAAAGTGTTACCTGGGAGACACTTGGAACCGGCTGGACTTTTTCATCGTTATTGCAGGGTGAGAGCCTGGGCTGGGTGTGGGCAAGAAACGGATCTGATTAGACCCTGCCCCGAGGCCAGGGCCCTAGGCCCGGCCCCTGCCCCCAGCCCCCAGCCCGCCTGCACCGCTGCTTCCCCTGGCTGTCCCGCCTGCAGCGCCCCAGCGTGTACCCCTCTGCATCCATGGCCTCTGCAGGGTCCCCGGGTGGAGGGGGGGAGGCAGAGGTTGTGCTGCCCCTGTGCAGCAGGATTCCTCATTGACCTCTTTTGACCCCCACGGTGGCCTCAGACTCAAAGGGCCTCCCTTTGGGCCCCTCCCTGCAGGATGCTGGAGTATTCGCTGGACCTGCAGAACGTCAGCTTCTCAGCTGTCAGGACAGTCCGTGTGCTGCGACCGCTCAGGGCCATTAACCGGGTGCCCAGTGAGTGACCCCTCCTTCAGCCCCTGGACAAAGAGCCTCAAGAGGAAATTTGGAGATTTCAGACCCCACCCCTACCTCCTGGCCACTCACAGGCCTCGCCAGGGCCGGGCACTCGAGGCCGACCCCATCAGGGAAAGGCTCAGTGGAGAGCTGGGGTCAGTAGACCCAGATGGAGCCCCTACCCCTGGGCTCCTGGAAGAATTACTTGGAAAGCCCCCCTCGTCCTCGTTTTAAGCTGATTTGGGGTCAGAGTCTCAGAAAGGCCTCAGGTGACCCTTTCCTCTCACCCCTCCTCCCCTGGAATGAGGGTGGTGAGAACAAGGTAGAGAGGATGGCAGGCCAGGAGGCCAGGCGGGTACAGGGGCCATGGCCTTTTCTGGCCTGAGCAGTCTGCATGCAGTCTGGTTCTCACTGGTGAGACCGCACTGGCCACACTGAGCATGACTTCTCCCAAGACAAGGCCCCTCCATGCCTCACCCGCCTGCCTGTATCCCCTTCTTCATTCCCACCCCTTTCCAACCCGTTGCAGCAATTGACTGCCGGGCCCATTATCTAAATTAAACCGCATTGGTTTCCCGAGCCAGCAGCTTTGGCAGCTCCGGCTCCCCGTGCATCCTGCCCCCCACCCTTGCTCAGGCCCCCTTTGCAACTCCCCAAACTACAGCTGCAGATGGTCTCTGCTACAGTCCCGGGAGTGGAGTAGGGCAGGGGGACAGGTTTCTGGGGCTCGTTGCCCGATGGAGCAGAAGCCCCCTCTGCTGCGCATGTCTGTGTGTGTCCATGTATCCGTGTGTGTGCGTGTGCATGCACGCGTGTGTGTGTGTGTGTGTGATGCAGCTGCCTCTGGGTGGGCAGAACCGCTCAGAGTGTCCTCCAGGCGTTGGGGTGTGCTGGTGTTAACAGGAGCTCCAGACGAATTCACCTCCTCTCCCGCCCCAGGTGATGGCTGGCAGATTTATAGGCTTCTGTCTAACCACGGTGTAATTCCCTTAATGCAAACCCTGAGGAATTGATCTCAGTTGGAGCTCAGAAGAGCTGAAGGGGGTGGGGCTGGAGGACGGTGTGAGAACACTGGGCTACAAGGGGCAGGGATAAGGTGGTTGCTGTCACCAAGCCCCTTAATGAGCTGCCGCTTGGGAGCTTTTTCCTTGGAGGGGTCAGGGGGCCCCCGGGCAGCACTTTAGGCATCAAAACCAGCCATTAGTGGTTAGTGAGTTTAACAGGGGCTTGGTGGCCTGGGGGCTGAGTCAGACCTTGGGGACTGGTTGGTCTTAGATCTGGAGCAGTGTAGGGAGGCAGCTTCTCTAACAGAACTTCCTGGGCGGGGAAATGGTGGCCTGGATCTCAAAGTGAGGTTCCTGCCCGCTAACGTCCCTCCTGGAGTTCTCTGCCTCAGTTTCCCCAATGACTGCTGTGGCAATAACCTGGAAAGTTCAGCTGACTGTCCGGTGAGAACAGGAATAGGAGGGGAGTGTGTGTGAGTGTGTGTGTGTGTGTGTGTGAGTGTGAGTGTGTGTGTGTGTGTGTGTGTGTGTGTGTGTATGATGGGATTCCAGAGCAAAAAGTTTGGTTTAATTCCTGGACCTACCTGTAGCCACTATGTGATATTGGACAAGGCATGTCAGGTCTCTGGGCCCCAATCCTCATCTGTGAATTGGGGGCGATACCCCTGTGGTGATGGCGTTAGGTGGGTGGGATGCAGTGCAGGAGGGTGCTTTGAGAATTGCGGTTACTCTGGCTCGCCCCTGGTGGTCCTGCACAGTGGTTAACGTTGGGGGGGTTGCTGGAAGGGTTAGTGGCTGCAAAGGGCTGCGTGCAGAGTTGGAGGTGCCTGCCGGTCTCCCCCCCAGCTTGAGCCGGGCGTCTCACCCTCAGAGACCCTGGGGGGTCCCCGTCTGGGAGTGCTGCCAGGCCCGTGGCAGCCAGCCTGCCCGGCCAGCCTGGCACCCCCAGCGTGGCTTCTGCCCCCCACAGGCATGCGCATCCTGGTCACGCTGCTGCTGGACACGCTGCCCATGCTGGGCAACGTCCTGCTCCTCTGCTTTTTTGTCTTCTTCATCTTCGGCATCGTGGGTGTCCAGCTGTGGGCAGGGCTGCTTCGGAACCGATGCTTCCTGCCCGAGAACTTCAGCCTGTGAGTGTCACTGGGGGCGACCTTGGAGTGGCAGTGGGGCTAGGACCATGCTCAGTCCCTGCTGCTATTGACATATCCGTTCTCATAGCAGTGACGTGTCTGGTTCTTAAGCTTACACACTGCAGTCACTTGGGGAGCTTAAGAAATTATTGAGGACTGGGTTCCACCCCCACGTATTCTGATTTCATTGGTCTGGGGGTCAACCTACACTTGCGGACTTTTCTAAGATCCTCAGTGAGCCCGATGTGCAGTCTCGTGGGACAGCCACTGCTCTAGGATGTAACCTTCCGATATCCCGACTCCGGAGTTTCACGCTCAGTCCTCACACTCTCTGTCCCCACTCACAAATCCCCATGCCTGCCTGGTGCCTGCCCCCAATCTGTTCCCTCCCCTGCTCGCCTGGCATGCCTCGGCGCCCTTGTCCAGCTCTGCCTTCCTGGGCCTTTCCCCCTGGGGACCCCGCCCCCAGCCTCACCCCTGTCTTCTCTACAGCCCCCTGAGCGTGGACCTGGAGCGCTATTACCAGACCGAGAACGAGGACGAGAACCCCTTCATCTGCTCCCAGCCTCGGGAGAACGGCATGCGCTCCTGCAGGAGCGTGCCCACCCTGCGCGGGGAGGGGGGCGGAGGCCCCCCCTGCGGCCTGGACTACGAGGCCTACAACAGCTCCAGCAACACCACCTGCGTCAACTGGAACCAGTACTACACCAACTGCTCCGCGGGGGAGCACAACCCCTTTAAGGGCGCCATCAACTTTGACAACATCGGCTATGCCTGGATCGCCATCTTCCAGGTGGGGCAGCCTGGGTGCCAGGAGACTCCCCAGTCCAGGCGGGAATGGGTGTTTCCAGGGTGGGGATGGGGTCAGGGCCTCTGGAGGACACTACAGGAGGCTGTAGGGGGCCCGGAGTCAATCTGCCCGTCTGCCACTTCCCCAGGTCATCACGCTGGAGGGCTGGGTCGACATCATGTACTTTGTGATGGATGCTCATTCCTTCTACAACTTCATCTACTTCATCCTCCTCATCATCGTGAGTGATTCCTCAGGCCCCCGAGGGGATGGAGGATCCTGGGGAAATGGGTCGGGGAAGGCCAGAGAGTGGAAACCGGGCTTGGTCCGAAGTTCTAGCTCTCAGGACAAGTCCCATTGAGATGCGGGCAGAGAGGGCACCTGTGAAGAGCAGTCAAGAGGACATGCAAGGTCAAGGTCTGACTCTGTATCACTTACCACAAGTCATTTCCACAAGGCCGCTCGCCGCACCCTGGACCTCTGTTTCTTCATTGGTAAAATAGGCAATCCTCAACCCAGGGTGATAACACCTCTGGAAGTGGCAAAGGCTGGTCCTGTTTGTTACCAGGTCTAGGAGAGCATTGTGGCACTTTGTTAGGGAGCAGGCAGGAGATGGTAAATAAACATCCTGCAAACAGCTTTGGTCTACCACGAATTCCCATCGTTTGGCATTGAGAAACACTGCGTGAGCTCTTGTTCTTTCCAGCTCAGAAATTCCAAGACTTAATGAGGGCAGAAGACAGAGGCAAAGCAGAGTATTTAGTAGTTTAAATCACTACCATTCGTAGTTTAAAATTTTAATTGCTACTATTTCTAGCTAATATTTATTGAGCACATATTAAGTGCCAGTCCCTGTTCTGAGCACGTGCATTTTATTGTGCTGGTGCATTTCATCCTCACCACGATCCCAGTTATCGTCTCCACTTTACAGATGAGGAGACCAATGTTTCCTCATTTGCTTGACCCCATCGTGGACCTGGCATGCGCTGTGGATTAATCCTGCAGGGTGGGGCGTCGCTGCTAATGTGCACTGTAACAGCTGCTGCCTGCTGAATCTTCCTAGTCCCTAGGGGGGAAGGCATGCAAGCTTTGGGGCCCCAGCTCCAAAACGAGAACTCTGAGCTTCAGAGGGCTTGGTCATCAGGCTAAGCAAGTGGCTGGAGCTGAGAATTCAACTTTTTTTGTGTCACCAAGAAGCCAATGACAGAGCCAGACAGGGGTAGATATTGAGAGAAGGAGATTAAGATCTACTCAGTGTGCATGTGTGTGTGGGGGTGTATAAAATATGGTGTACAGAGATGTGTTGTTGAATTAGGCACCGGAAACCTGTATAATTATGTTGACCAGTGTCACCCCAATAAAATCAAATAAAAAACAGGGGCAAAAAAAGATCTACTCAGGATTTAAGACAGGCTTTAGAGAGATGTGAAAACAGAATAAGGCAGATCTGGGTGAATGAGAGATAGCAGGTAGGCCCTGAGAAAAACAAGTCCTCCAGACCACCTGCTCCTGGTCCTGCAACATTCCCTGGGGTTGAAGAGTGGCCGGGAGTGGGGCCTGTCCTCCAGGGCCGCAAGGCCAGTGGCTATGGGAAGCCTGATTTTCCCACTATGCTGCTCCCTTCTGAGTGGGGCGAAGGGAGGAGGGAGGAAGCAGACAGGGAGGTAAGGGGCCCAGTTTCCACCCTCCCACACACACCCTGAAAAATCTTTCTAAACAGCTCTCTGGAATCACACTAGTGAAGCTCATTATCATAATTACTAGGACACAATCTAGAAAAAAAACAAAACTGCTTTGTCACCATAAATATTCATTTCTTTCATTCTGGATTATTGTCCAGGCAGCGACCATCCCAGAATCCTGGGGAAACAGAGGCATGGAGATGGGGACGGGGGAAGTGTGGGCAAGTCAGAGTGGCAGCTTGGCTAGTCGGCAGGGTTCGGGGTTCAGTCCGTCACCGGCGGGGTGGGGGGGAGCGGCACTGAGGAAAGCGATACGATGAAGTCGATGCTCAGGAGGATACTAAGGGCCCATGGTTAAGGAGCTCTCACTCATTCAAGGTCACACAGTTAGAGTTGGGACTGGAAGGAGTCTTGTGACAAGGTTTTTGCCAACATCTCAAACACTTAATCCAATGTGAAAACCCCATACCCCCAAGACTGTATTCATTTCCCAGCCTTCCCTACTCTTAATAGTAATTGGGGTGGCGTGTTCAGCATCTGTGGACAGGCATGTTTGGGGGCCTGGAGTTTGGGAGACATCTTTGCAAGATAGCATCAGGTCAATAGCAATGCCTTGGAATTCCATAGGGTTTGGTTCAAGTCTTAGCTTTGCTGTGCATTAGCCGAATGACCTTGGGCAAATTCCTCAATCCCTCTGAGCCTCTGTTTCCTCACCTGTCAAATAAAGATATGGAAGTATCACCGCTTGAGACTGTCCTGAGAATGAAATGAGATAATATTTGAACAAGTATAGAGCCCAGCGCCTAGCCCATAGGAAGTGCTTAGGACTCTGTGGCTGGCATCGTGATTCCCTTTTCTTCAGGACGTCTCTTCTTGCTGTCCCCACCCCCACAGGTGGGCTCCTTCTTCATGATCAACCTGTGCCTGGTGGTGATTGCCACACAGTTCTCCGAGACCAAACAGCGGGAGAGCCAGCTGATGCGGGAGCAGCGCGTGCGGTTCCTATCCAACGCCAGTACCCTGGCCAGCTTCTCGGAGCCGGGCAGCTGCTACGAAGAGCTGCTCAAGTACCTGGTGTACATCCTGCGGAAGGCGGCTCGCAGGCTGGCCCAGGTCTCCCGGGCCGTGGGCGTGCGGGCCGGGCTGCTGAGCAGCCCGGCATCCCTCGGGGGCCAGGAGCCCCAGCCCAGTGGCAGCTGCTCCCGCTCCCACCGCCGCCCGTCTGTCCACCACCTGGTGCACCACCACCACCACCACCACCACCACTATCACCTGGGCAACGGGACTCTGCGGGGCCACCGGGCCAGCCCCAAGATCCAGGACAAGGATTCCAGTGGGTCCCACCGGCTCATGCTGCCACCACCCTCCACACCCGCCCTCTCCGGGAGCCCTGCGGGGGGCTCAGAGGCTGTGCACAGCTTCTACCATGCCGACTGCCACTTGGAGCCGGTCCGCAGCCAGGTGCCCCCTCCCAGGTCACCATCTGAGGCATCGGGCAGGACTGTGAGCAGCGGGAAGGTGTACCCCACTGTGCACACCAGCCCTCCACCAGAGATGCTGAAGGAGAAGGCGCTTGTGGAGGCGGCCCCCACCTCTGGCCCCCCCACCCTCACCAGCCTCAACATCCCACCTGAGCGCTACAGCTCCATGCACAAGCTGCTAGAGACCCAGAGTACAGGTGAGGACTCTGGGTGGAAGCATGTTGGTGCCGCTCGGCCCAGGGCCCACGGTGTCCCAGAGAGGGTCAAGGGTCCGCGGTCAGAAGGACAGAGAAGGCTTGGGTCCCATTCTGTCACTCACAGCCTTGGGACTTTCATTCAGTCATATGGCCTCATTGAGCCCTAATTTTCTCACCTGTTAAGATGGGATCAAAATTCCCACATTGTAATAATAACAGTAACCATCATGTAATAAGCACCTGCTACGTGCTCCGCTCTGTGCTGCTTGCAGTAATACCTAACAGATGTTGACCGATTCACAGTTGTGTGGCAGAGCTATGTGCCTCTCGCAGGATTTGTGGGCAAAATCCCATTGGCTCCTCCAAACGGTGTAGGTGATAAGCTTTCTTACTGACCCCACTTTACTCATGAGAAGTAGGAGGCTCAGAGAGGTTGCATGGCTCACAGGGCTTGTCCCAGGTTGTGCCATTGGTGAGGGGTGGACTCAGGACTGTCTGACTCTGAGACCCATGCTCTATGTTGAGACCACCTGGTTGCAAGGCTTAGGGGGGTATGGTGTATGACTGTGGCCAACACTGTGCCCCAAATTAAAGGGACTCATGTGAGCATGATTTTCATTCCCTCCCCACAGGGAGACATGGGCCTAGAGCAGCAAGCCCATAGGGGGCTCTTAGTCTGATGAGCGGAACACCCACTGTCAGGGGAATTGAGATGCTTGCTGCCTGTGGGGTCCCCGCGTCAGGCAGGGGTGGCGGGCCCTCTTCCACAGACAGACGCACTGCCGTGGCAGCACAGGGCCTGTGTTTCAGGAAGGACTTGGCGCACGGGAGAAATGGTGTATTTGTGGGATGTTATGTGGGTATGTGGGCTGGGACAGGAAGGTGTTACCACAGAACGCAGAGCAAAAGGACCTGGGGCCTGCTCTCCCACCACCTACCTCGTGACCCGAGCCAGTGCACGTACACACACAGGCACATTTCAGTTCCCTCCTGTATAAGAGGCAGGACTGGGACCGTCAGTGTCAGTGGGTGCTTAGGACGCCCTCCCGTGTGCAGTCAGCAGGGGAAATAGGGTTGGATGCCTACTAGGGGGTCGGTCCTTAGCCTGGTGCCTTCACGTTCCTGCTTTCCCTGGCTGGGTCCTGAGGTTCCTTTCAGCTCTCATATTCTATACCAAAGCTGGATTTAAATGGACATTGATGTCTTAGGATAGGTCTCTGTGCCTGCACACACACCTGCTGGGATATGTGTGTGTGAGTGTGTGTGTGTATGCATGAAGGTGTTGGTGTGTATGTGTGTGCTTTCATGTGTCTGGTGTTCACGTGTGTATGTGTACACACGTGTCTGATGTGTGTAGGTGCATGTGTGTGCACACAGGAGTGATGTTCTTGTCTGGTGTGCATGCATGGCCATGTGTGCATAGATGCCTGGTATATGTGTATTGTGTGATGTGCACGTGTTTATGTGCACATATATTTGGCCATGCTTGATATGCTGCATGCAAGTAGTATGTGTGAATACACAGTGCATGTGTTTATGTACATGGAGTGTCTATCTCGTGCACATGTGAGTGCGTGTGTACACGAGCACACACGTGTGGGTGTGTGTCTTAGATTCTTTGGAAAACACTACTGAGAGCAGTGTTGAGGCTGGGCTGGCTTCTCTGGGATACAGAGATGATCTAGGCTCCTTGCTGAGGACTCCTGGGACATAAGAGTTGCCCAGGACCTCAGCAGACATCACGGCCACCTGCCTGACCCTAGAACACCCATCAGTGCCTGTGAGTAGGATGCTCTTGGCGTCTGGGGCATTCTGTTGCTCAGAACTGCCCACAGTGCAGGGCACTCAGCACCCCTGACCCACTAAGTGTCCAGCACCCCCATCATTGTAACAACCCTATGCTCCCTTACTCATTTTATGCACCCTTTGAGGGAAGGGCCACCCCAACTAAGAAATCTTGGAGCCTCTAACCTCTTCCCTCCTATCTCAGGCACCTGCCAAAGCTCTTGCAAGATCTCCAGCCCTTGCTTGAAGGCAGACAGTGGAGCCTGTAGCCCAGACAGCTGCCCATACTGTGCCCGGGCCAGGGCAGGAGAGGTGGAGCTCGCCGGCCGCGAGACGCCTGACTCCGACAGTGAGGCGGTTTATGAGTTCACACAGGACGCCCAGCACGGCGACCTCCGGGACCCCCATAGTCGACGGCGACAGAGCCTGGGGCTGAACATGGAGCCCGGCTCTGTGCTGGCCTTCTGGAGGCTGATCTGTGACACCTTCCGGAAGATTGTGGACAGCAAGTACTTTGGTCGGGGAATTATGATTGCTATCCTGGTCAACACACTCAGCATGGGCATCGAGTACCACGAGCAGGTAGGGCAAGGGCATGGTCCCTGGGGCTCGGGGCCCTCTGCCTTCTCCCCTCGCACACCCTGGGTTCAGCTTCCCGTCCATGTGGTCAGCCTGCATGGCAGGGAAAGCAGGAGGGAGATGCGACAGTGCGTGCGGACTCTCTGCAGGATGAAAACCAGGGAATGTCACGCCGTCTCTGAGTGGGGGAGTTGCCCAGGGCAGGGGCAGGCCTGAGCTGGGCGTGAGCTTCCCGGGAAGTCTTCCCAGGGCAGTCAGGCTTTGAAGAACATGAATGAGTGATGAGCATCAGATGTGAGCCAGGCCTCTTTGAAGGGACAAGTCACTGGAAGAGAATTGGGTCTTTGGAAAAGATACAGGCGAAGGGTGTTGGGGGATCTCCTAGCATTGACCTAACTTAGTAATTAAGGTCATGATTGACTGATGGCAGAAAAGGGCCTGTGTAGGTAAGGGTGAGGACTGGAGGGTTGGTGGATGCCCCTGAGTGGAGCCAGCGCCATCTGCTCCTGGCCCCCGCTCTGGGGGCCTTGCTGTGAGCAGGGTGCTGGGTCGGAGACAGTGCCTAGCATGCTGAGGGGACTTGAAACCATCGCGTCTGAGAAATAGTCCTAAGAACTGGGATGTTTAGTCGGGGGAAGAGGAGGCTCAGCAGGGGCAGGCGAGCTGTCGTCAAATATTTGGAGGGCCATCACGTGGAAGACGTGGAGCAAGCTTGTTTTGTGCGGCGATGGCGGCAAACGTTGGGATCTGGGCGGAGGGGAGAAGCTGCCCTTACTCTCAGGGACAGAAAGGGTGGCCTGGTGACCCGCTGACCCCCACCCCTCACACTGCCTGGGCTTGGGAGCCGGTGCCACGAGCCTCACAACCGGGTCTGGCTGCCTCTCCAAGGTTCCTTCCAGAAGGCAGTCCTTCCCCTGAGTGTGACCTTCCAGGTCTCCTCCCTGGCTGATTCTTGGAAAAGGCGGGAGGCGGCAGGCAGGTGCTGCTGTCCACAGGCCCTTCTGTGTGCTTCTCTCACCTTCCTGGGGCGCAGGGGAGACTGGGTCACCAGAGCCTGAGGCTTCCTGGGGCGGTAGCAGCGCTCCGCACTTGCCCAGCCCCACTGCTTGTGGGGAGAGGCCTGTAGGGGCCAGAGGTGTGGACAGGGTTCCTGCACGGCTGGGAAAAGGTAGGGCAACTATGAGGCAGGGTCCGGGTCTGGCTTGCTGGTGCCAATGAGGGAGGGGCGTGCCCACGAGGGGCTGGGTGGCGGCTTTGGAGCATAGGTCCCAGCTCGGGCTGGGCAGACATGAGACGTTCATTTTTCAGGGGACCAAAAGCCATCTCCCTCACCCCACTGACCTCTGTGCCCACAGTATTATGAGCACTCAGCTCTTACCCCAACCACCCTGTCCAGCCACGTGAGCCCACTCTCCAACCCCTCCCCCATCGCCACCATATCATGTTAGTACCCCCTCCTCTTGCCCCAGTGCCCCCCACCCCAGCTCGCTCGGCCGGTCCCCTCCCTGTGGGGGTGAGGCGCAGGGCGCGCGGGAGGGGCCCCAGCTGCAGTGCCAGCAGGTGCGGACTGTGGGACGGTGGTGGGCACATTGCGCCTGGGCGCACGGGGTGTAGGGGAGTAGGCACACCCCTGCTCAGCCAGCCTCCTGGGGAGCAGTGCTCTGCTGTCCAAGCATTCTGCTGCTGGGGGCCAAGCATGGGCCCCTAGCCTCCCTTTACCGTGGCTTCCCTGAGCCTGAACCTCAACTCCTCTCATTCACCCCAGATCTGACTGTGGTCAGTGCCCATCCCCCAGGGTCCTCCTTAGTGCCTCCTCTGGGGCAGTGGTCCCCAACCCCCGGGCTGTGGACCGGTACTGGTCCGTGGGCCATTTGGTACCGGTCCGCAGAGAAAGAATAAATAACTTACATTATTTCCGTTTTATTTATATTTAAGTCTGAACGATGTTTTATTTTTTAAAAATGACCAGATTCCCTCTGTTATATCCGTCTAAGACTCACTCTTGAGGCTTGTCTCGGTCACGTGATACATTTATGCGTCCCACCCTAAAGGCTGGTCCATGAAAATATTTTCTGACATTAAATCGGTCCGTGGCCCAAAAAAGGTTGGGGACCACTGCTCTGGGGGACAGGGTACCCAGCAATCTCTTCCCAGCTGGCTACTGCTGGTGGAAGTTTTGCACTAGGAAGAAGCTGAGTCAGAGAGAATGAGGGCAAATGAAACCGCAGCAGGAGGGCTTTCAGTTAGATGTCAAGAAGGACCCCCCTCCCCCACGGGGAGAAAGTAGAAATGATCAGTCAGAGGTACCTCAGCATCTCCTTGCCTGAGTTCCAGAGGAAAGCAAGGGACGGCCCCGCGCCCTCAATGCCAGGGAGTCCCCACGCAGTGGAGGCAGAGTGTCTGCTCCAGGGAGGACTGAGAACCCCCTGGGGGTGTGTGGGAGTCCTCAGCGGGCCTGGCAGAAAACTGACTGCGGCCTAGCAGGCCCAGGGGCCGGGGGTGGTGAGAAGTCCCAGAAGCAGCCACGGCCCTGTGCTTGCAGGCACCGCGGTGTGACTGTCCGGCCATCTGGGCCCCGGAACCCATGCAGGCTGATGGGGGGAGGTGGGCAGGGACGGGAGGGGGGAGACGCGGGGCCCGAGAGACACAGACACAGCGGAGGAGATGCAGGCACAAAGAGAGACAATGAGAAAGAAAGGGAGAGACAGAGGTGGGGGGGGCGGGGGCACAGAAGGCAAGCTGGTGCTCCGGATGAGAGAGGTAGATCTAGAGCTAGCACGACAGAGACAAGAGGGACAGAGGTATGCGGGGTTGATAGAGACGCAGGGGAAAAGAAAGAAACAGATGGAGGAACAGAGATGTGACAGAGAGAGATGTGGAGAAGGAGCTGAAGACGGCGACTAAGACCCGGAGACAGATGACAGACTAGGGCACACAGGACCGGGATGGGGAGACAGGCTCAGACGAAGGCTTGCAGACTGGAGGAGAGATGTGGCCTGTTGAGGAAGAAAGCCGAGAGAGACAGCCAGGGAGAGCGGCAGCAGATGCCGACAGAGGCTCCTGGGTTCCCTGCAGAGCCCGTAATGAGGTGACTGTGTCCATCCACCCTGGTCTTGAACGGGCTATGGGGCACCGGAGAGGGTGTTGTGGTGTCTCCCTGCACAGGAGCCAGACCTCTTCTCTGCCAGGTGTTGCTGCCTTCCCCAGGCTTGTCCTCTCCACTGTCACCTGCCTTACCCATCATTCAGTTTTCCTGCTGGGGATGGTGACGCCCTTCCTGTCCCTCTCTGCCAACATCTTGGCTGAGGAAGCACCCATGTTGTCGTAGCCCAGC
This sequence comes from Saccopteryx bilineata, assembly GCF_036850765.1. Classification (NCBI taxonomy): domain Eukaryota; kingdom Metazoa; phylum Chordata; class Mammalia; order Chiroptera; family Emballonuridae; genus Saccopteryx; species Saccopteryx bilineata. The sequence goes on from NC_089491.1 coordinate 379,074,668, forward strand.
CTACCCAATCGAGGCCCCATGTTGTCCACACTGTCCTCCTTCCCCAACCCCTTAACCCACCAGCTGGTGGAGAACTAGCAGGACTGGTTTGTCCAGAGGGGACTGGTGAGGATGCTAAGGACATAGGACACTGAAGAGGGAACAAAAATATGACCTAATGGAGGGTGAACATATGTGTACCCCATCCACTAGGGGGCAGTATGTGGAGCAAGGAAGTTACTGTGATTTCTGGACCCATCCATTCATCCATTGCACACACATTTCCTGTGTGTCAGAGTTGGGCCTAAGCACTGGCATCCTGATAAATGTATAACAACCTGTCCTTAAAAAAAGAAAAAGAAGCCCTGACTGGTTGGCTCAGTGGTAGAGCGTCAGCCTGGCATGCAGGAGTCCCGGGTTCGATTCCTGGCCAGGGCACACAGGAGAAGCGCCCATCTGCTTCTCCACCCCTCCCCCTCTCCTTCCTCTCTCTCTCTCTCTTCCCCTCCCACAGCCAAGGCTCCATTGGAGCAAAATTGGCCCCAGGCACTGAGGATGGCTCTATGGCCTCTGCCTCAGGCGCTAGAATGGCTCTGGTTGCAACAGAGCAATGCCCCAGATGGGCAGAACATTGCCCCCTGGTGGGCATGCCGGAGTGGATCCCGGTCAGGCGCATGTGGAAGTCTGTCTGACTGCCTCCCCATTTCTAACTTCAGAAAAATACAAAAAAAAAAAAAAAAAAAAAGAAAAAGAAAGAAAAGAAATGAAATTCTAATCTGCGGTGTTTGTACCATTTGCAAATTACCATGGTGTAAATGCTCCCATTGAGGCCAATTTTAAGCTACCACCATGATGTCACTGAGTGTGGAGCTGGGAAGAGATGTGCATAACTGGTTCTACTGAGTTGGGGCAAGGTGGCTCCAGCACACCACTGGGCCTGGGAGACTTTATCCTTCCTCTCAAAGAGGTCACCAACAAGTAAATAATTACATTTGCTTGATTAGTACGACCTTGGAGAGAGATGCACAGACACAACCGGTGACCCAGACTGGGAAAAGGATTTGGGAAGAACTCCGTGTAGGACACAACCTTGGAGCTGAGTCTGAAGGGAGAGGAGGACATAGCAGTGAAGAAGGGGGGGAGGGCACATTGTGGGGGAGGGCCAGAGGTACCAGGCACCAAAACGAAGAGGTTTATAAGGAGTTCAGGGCACTAGGTAAGGGCTGCGATGGGCAAATGGTAAGAGATGAATCTGGAAAAAACCCCAAACAAAACAAAACTCAGGGCTGAGTCCTGAGAGGCATAGATGGAGTTTGGATTTTATCCTGAAGGTGGTAAATTTCCAACAAAGGGTTTAAGCAGGTCAATTATACGAGCGAGGTTTTGTGTTCGTGGAAGACATGCAGGGAGAGAGGGGAGGGAGGGGAGAAAGGAGGCAGGGAGGCCAGTGAGAGGGCTGCTGCAGTGGCCCAGGCCGTTCATACCTCTTTGTCCCTGGAGATGAAGAGGAGAGGGCCAAGAGGGCTGGCAGGGGGCTGAATCTGCAGGACTGGACACCGACTGGATATTTGGCTAGAGAAGGCAACGTGGATGGCGCCCAGGTTTCTGCTTGGGGTGGGTGCACTGAGGCTTGAGCGGATTTGGGCTGGAGGATGATGCATACAGGATGCCCGTAGGATATCCCGGTACCCATCCAGCAGGTGGCTAGGGCTCAGAAGAGAGGCTGTCTCCCAGAAACTATCTCTGCCCGGGTCTGTACTGGGGTGGGGGGTGGGGGTGGGGCAAGACCACTCCACGAGGGGCGAGGGGTGCCGGGCAGAGGCGTTGGTGACACAGAAGCTTCCCAATCGTCCCCTTCCTGTCTGTAGGTTGCTGAGAGCAGGGGCTGACTTTCTATTCTAGAAAAGAGACATCAACACGTGGGAGAAGGGGAAGGGCACACAGCCCAGTGGTCTTCTGGGCTGCAGAGGAAAGGGAGGGAGGGTCCAGAGACGGTGGTCTTTCAGGCCAGGAGAGGGCAGGGCAGGTGAGAATTCTGCTGGTTGCTTTGACTCTGGGCCCATCCTGTCACTCTAGATACATGTCCAGAGAGGGTTTCTATTTATAAGTGAGTGAGGTTGGCTATTCAAGGTGAAGGGAGCCGGGGGGGGAGGGAGTTTAGATGTGGTAGGTCTTCACTTCTGAGAAGATTAAGAGACTCCTGGATTCTGCTGAAAGCGGGGGACCCTTTCCCCAGAAAACGCATGCATGCATAGATGCCCCGACTGTGGCCGTAGAGAACAAGGTTGTGATGGACACGTTCCATTCCAAGCCTATTCCTTGGACCTCCCAGGAGTCCTTTGCCTTCAGGAAGAGGAGCCCTGGCTGAGGAGTTGGGGCTGGGGTCCAAGCAGGACTTTGAGGGGTGGTCCTTTCACAGCTGCCCAAGCCCCAGACTTTCCTCCCTCTGTATGTCATAGGAAGAGGGGTGCTGTTTTGGAGACGGCCAGCTAAAGGGGTGCTCACATTCCTTCAGGCAGCCTGTGGCCCGAGGCTGCTGCAACTCAGCTAACGCAGAGCACCCCCTGTGCACAGCATACTGGAATAGATGAGCAGAACAGCAGGGGCCGGGGCAGAGCCAGACGCAGCCCTGAGACTTAGGTGCTAGCAGAAAAGTCATTCTGCTTTATGGACGATTATGCCAAATGCTGTAAGGGAGCTTTCTGGGGACGGAGAGAGATGCTTATACCCTGGTGGGGGATTTGGAAGGGCTTCCTGAAGGAAGTGGCTTTTGAGATAGGCCTTGAAAGATAAAGGGGAGTTGGCAGCAGTCGGGACTAGGAGCTGAGGGGTCCAGGTGGTGGGATTAGGGGGACTTCTGGCAGCCTGGCTTAGAAGTGCACAGGGTGGCCTGGGACGCTCTGAAGGACAGTGGTGTTGCCTCCCACCCCCACCCCGAGGTGTCTTGGGCGGGAGTCCAGCAGAGTTGGAGGAAGCCTGAGATTCCAGTAGGTGTGGGCTGGGTCGGGGGAGGGGCTGGAGGCTATTTCTGTCGTTCAGATCCGAGACAATGAGGGCCCCGAGTCTGGTGGGGGCAGGGAGAGAGTCTGGCGGGGGCAGGGAGAGCGAGGGCCTGGGGGAGCTGCCTTCCTGTGGGCAGGGTCGGCAGCGGGCACCTGCTGCTGCAGGATGAATCCTAGATAACTCCCAGGTTCCAAGACAGAATCCTGGAGAGTGCGGGAGCGGAAGTCGGAAGGGACAGGTTTGGGAGAGGAGGTGAGAGGGTTTGTTTTGGACATGCTGCCTCTGAGCTGGCCAAGGGCCACCCCGGGAAGCTCTCCGGCCGGCTGGCTCTCGGGGTGAGGAGCCAAGCAAGCTCTCGGGGGAGATTGTTTAGTGTCCTCTACACCCAGTGACAGCTGGGGAGGTGGGAGTGGGGGCGCTGGAGGAGGGGGGCCGGCGGGAGGGAGTGGGCTCAGACTCAACTCGGGAACGCTGGCCTGAGAGGAGAGAGGCGGCCCAGGAGGGCAGGAGGTGGCCACCAGCGCAGGGTCGGGGAATCAGGGCAGGCCGGCCCTCAGATGGGAGGGGCTGGCCGCTGACTCAGAGGCTGCTCAGGCGTCCACTGGGGAGGAGGGCGGGTGGGGGGCCCTTGGAGAGGGCTGGGGAGAGAGCGCCCGGGCTCCAGGGGTGAAGGGCCTGGATTTACACGAAGGTTTCCACTTCTAGGCAGGGGCAAGGAGATTGGAGGAATGCGGGACCCCGGGATAAATGATGGAACAGAAGAGGCCCAGGGGAGCCTGGAGGATGGGCGGGAGATGGAGGTGCAGGTGTAGGAGCGGCTGGCTCCCTTCCAGGAGGGGAAGAGAGAGGAGCAGGCTGTAGGCTCCGAGCTGGACGAGGGAGGAAGGGAGGCAGAGGCCAGGTTAGGAGTGGGGATGGGGGCCGAGGAGACGGAGAGGTTTGGGGTGGCTCCTGGGGGAGAGAGATGAGCACCAGCATTAGAGGACAGTGAACAAAGATACACAGCAGCCATGGGGCCCCAGCAGGGCATCACCCTGTCCAGTCAGCACAGGTCCGCGACTCCAGCAATGCTCAGCAATTTGACAGCCACAGCCGAGAGGCAGAGGGAGTGGGGACTTACCTGGGCTGGGGCTGGGCAGGACAGAAGCCCTCTAAGGCATGAGGGCAGCCATCGTGAGCTCTGGGCTGTGAGGTTGTCCGGGCAGGTGAGGGGCAGAGGCCACAGGTCCGCAAGTTTAGATCGAAGGGGCTTAGGGTTAGCTGTCTCCCAGCCGAGTGAGCACTGTAGGTGCCCTGTGCTGACTTAGTTTGTGTGTTTACTTGGGGCGGCTTTGGGGGCCTTTGGGAGATTGTGGGAGAGGGCTAAAGCCTCCCCCCACCCCCTTTGTTAGGAAGCACTGGGCACAATGACATTCCAGCAGGCAGAGTTCCAAGCTGGAGAGCTTCCAGGGGACGGCGAACAGCAAGGTCACAATCTAGATGATGCAGCCCGTGGCATTTCCTGGAAACCTTCTGCCACACAGGTGTCCCCTGACTTCCAACACCTCCTGGAAGGAGGAGGTCCCACTGAGCCAGGGGCCCTTTCCGCATCACTGTGGCCCGCTTGGAATACCCCTCCTGGCTGAGTGGGAGCGGCAGGCAGGACTGTCAAAGGCAGAGGTGAGCTGAGCTGGAGTCAGAATGAGGGAGCAGAGATTTCAGGGTCAGTGGAGCAGGGAGCTGAGGACATGGGGGTGGGAGTGGCACTTTGGCAGTGCTGGGGTGACTTATGCAAGCCCCCGTTCAGCTCTTGCCCAGCTTGCCCCCCGTCCCCGTCCCCGCACCTTCCCTGCGATAGGCAGGTCGGTGTCTGCTGCGCCTGCTCGCAGGCCTCCTGCCTGGACCTCTGCAGTATCCCCTAATTGGTCTCTGTCTCTCCATCTCTCCGAGCCATCCGCAGGCTGCTGCCACTGCAGCCAGATTAATCTTCTTAATACACTGCCTCGCACATCTCCTCCCCACCCCCACCCGCACCCCGCAGCCTCGACGGCAGCATGTGGGCACAGGCAGGTCCAGCCCGAGTTATGGTGTGCAGTCGTTCTGCCTGGCCCTGCCAACCCGGCAGCTTCCCCTCCGCTGGCCCCTCCCCCCGCTGACCCAGGCAGACCCCTTGCTTCTTGGTCCCCATAGGCCCTGCGCATCCCTCCTCTGCACCTTGGCTCACACTGTCTGCAGCTAGGGGTGTCCCCCATGGGAGTTCTCCCGCCTCCTCCCCCCCCCCCCCCGCCCCGGCCCACTGACCTCAGTTGGGCTGAAGCCCCTGTGGCGCTCCTGGCGTTTGCCCCTCAGCGTGGTGCTTCGTACAGCTTTGCAGTCACTTTATCTTGCTGCGGGTGAGGCCTGCTTCCACTGTCAGTGCCCAGGGGGCCACCTGAGTGCAGCTCTCATCTGGATGTGTTCACAGGTTTGGTCTCCTGTGTTCTGCAGAGCGGCCTTACCACGAGGTGGTGTTACCTTGTTTAACGGAAGAGGCCACTAGGGATCAGAGAGGTTGAGGGACTTGCCCTAGGTCGCACAGGTAGAAAGTCTCAGGGTTGGCAGGCCTCCCGTGCTCAGGTTCAATCTCACCTTTTATCACCAGTGTTGTGTACACTGCGGGCCCTTTACGGATTAATTGATGGGTGCATTATAGGTTTCAGGGGCATCCTGGTCCTGGGAAGTAGCAAACAGCTTGCCTGGTGCCACCGGTGCTCTAAGGTGACAGGCTGAGGGAGGGGAAGCGTTGGGACATGGGAAATGGGAGGTTTCCAGTTAGCATCAGCTCAGAGAAGAGGCTGGAACCTCTGGGTGGGAGTAGCCCAGGCTGCCCAGCCTCAACTCACCAAAATCCCCCCACCCCCGGCCTTGACATCTGTGAACAGGAGGGAGGATGCTGTCTAGAACTGAGAAAGGACATCCTGGCAACTGGGGAGAGTCACTGAGGAGAGGCTGGTACCCGCCTGATGGGCTTGTGTGCACCTGCACGGGCTCTGTGTGGGGCGGGCTGGGGCTGGGGTGGCGGCTTGGAAAGATACAGCGGAGACTTAGAGCTGCACCTTAAGTGAGCAGAGGACGTGACCTCCTTTAGGTGACCACACGTTGGGAGCAGGCTGTCTAGGAGGCAGGGAGGAAGTGACGTTTTGGGAAGTATTAGCCGTGCAGGGCCCGTGGAGGGTGCTAGCAGAAGCTGGCTCCCGCCCTACCCTTTTGCAGCTGCAGTGGCCGGGATCACGGCTCTGGTCCCTGGGGCCACCACGTTGCTAAGATTGTGCCTCTGTGCCCTTGTCCTGCATTTGCAGAATGTTCCCAGCCTCCGATTTAGTAACTTGGACAGACCTGGGTGTCCGAGGACGAGGGGTATTTTTTCCCATGGATCACGGGAGATCCCAGGGTCCTGGGACGGAATAAGCATTGCCCCTAAGGGTGCCCAGCGCAGTGGTGGAGGAGAGAGAGGGCCGGCCCTCTTCCCCACCGGCTTCTCCAGTCCCGGAGCCACCTGGAGAGGGGAGGTGGAGGCTTCAGGCTTTTCTGCCACCATCTCGATGAAGACCCATGATGTTGACCTTGAGGGAGCCCTGCACCAACCTTTCAATGAGCCTCTTAGTGTTTGAGAGAGAGAGTGTGTGTGTGTGTGTGTGTGTGTGTCCGTGAGCCGTTGGGTACAAACTGTCTCTACCCCAAGGATAACATTAGGAAATGATGAGGACACCTTCCCTTCACATGCTTGGTAGTAGTTGTCCCTTTGGGGCTCACTGACTGAGTAAATACGTGACAACAAATGCTACAGGGTGTTCAGCTACTTTAAAAGAAAAGTCTTACTGATTTTTACCTATGAGACAATGTGTATGCCATAATACAGTATACCTCCCTTATGCTTTCAAGACAACTGGTTCATCATTCACACATCTCTGTTCACGTGAAATGTAATTTATATACATTAGAAGGCACATTATGTATTCAGTCTCTCCGTGTGTCTGGATTCACAGACCCGTCACTGTCACCACGTTGGGTTTGGGTCCTGCGAGGTATTTATCGGAGTCGGAGTGGGGTGGGTTGGGGCGCTTGCCTGCCTCTCCCTGCCCTCTGACTGTAACTAGTCATTCGCTGTCTTCCCTGCCTCTCCCTGCCCTCTGACTGTAACTAGTCATTCGCTGTCTTCCCTGCCTCTCCCTGCCCTCTGACTGTAAATAGTCATTCGCTGTCTTCCCTGCCTCTCCCTGCCCTCTGACTGTAACTAGTCATTCGCTGTCTCCCGGACTTCCTTTGTTCATCTGTGAGATGAGGGTGTGACGCTGCCGTGTGGACAGCATGCGGTTAGAAACACGGTGAGCTGGGGAACCCACCAGGTCGGTGCTTCCCATCTCTATCCATTCCAAGAGTGGACGACAGAGCGCAGGTGGTCAAGTGACAGGGAGGCGGGCTTGTTGACCATGACTTCTGGGCAGACTGAATTTGGGAGCCGGGGGGTGGGGGGATCCACTCTGTCACCAGGCGTTTGAGCCCTGGGCTCTAAGTGCTGTGACAGCAGCTCTCACCACACCTGCCCAGTGCTCACACACAGTGACCAAAGGTCTTGTCTGTCTGTGACCCCGTTCACTGGGTCAGCTGGTGGTGTCCTCTCCTGCCCCAGCTTGCACTCTGGGGAGCAAAGACTCGCTCCAGACCTGCTGAAGCAGTGGGCTCCATGCCACACGGGCCCCTATGGCAGCCACCTACTCCTGGGCAGCTGGAGCTCAGCCCTGCATACTGACCCTGACTCTGCCCCCAGGCCTGCCTTTGGAAAAAAATGGATGCCCAGCTGAGAGCATCTCTCCTTCTGAGCAGCAATGGGCCCTCAAATGTCCTTCACCTGCCAGTCAGAAGGCCTTTCCTTCCGATTCTCCCCACCTTCCACTTGGGCTGGCCACACAGATTGGGGCCATTAGGATCCATTTGGTGGTATGCAAGGCCTGGCTCCACGCTCTCGGGTGACCTACCGGGCAGCTGGCCAGATAAGGCAGCTAGGTAAACAGGGCGCGGCGTCTGATGGGCTAAGGGCTTCCTGTACCCGACCTGTGATGCCGGCCCTCCCCTCCTCTTGGAGAGACCTCACTCACCCTTTAGTGTTCATTCCAAGTGCTGGCTGCTGACGAAGGCTTTCCCAGGGTGTTCGTCCCTCACCTTCTGTCCCCGAACTCCTGGATTTACTATCTAGATAATTTATTTTGTCACTGAAGCAACTAAGGCCTCTGGTGGCTTTTCAGCTGTTTTGTGTGTGTACAACTTGTTTCCAGCTAGCTGCTGAGCTCCGGGGAGGCAGGGAGCGCTGCTGGCCTGCCTCTGCAGCCCCTTTAATCCCAAGCGCATTTCTGGGCGTGCAGTAAGTATTTAATATTGAAAAGAGGAGGAAGAGAGGGAGGTGACTAGTGAGCTGGAATAGCAGATGAGGTAGTTTGTCATTAGTTCTGATGACCTCTTTCAGATGTGTCCTTGGTACTAATTCCAGACTCGGGGGTTGGAGGAAAAAAGTAATTACCTCCAGTGTTTTACACGTGGCCAGAGAGGTTGAGAATCTTGCTGAAGGTCACACAGGGAGTTGATAGGATAGCCTGGGAATTAACCCAGGGGTTCTGGTCTCAAGCAGCAGCTCCAGGGGCCTCCTTATCTGGGACAGCCCCTGTAGGGGTTTCCCTTCTGTGCATCAGCATGTTTGTGTGCGCATGCGTGTATTTGTGTACACTTGTGTATTTCTGTGTGCACGTGTGTATGCATGTTTGTTTGTGCGTGCATCTGGAAGGAAGCAGGGTAGCCAACAGTTGTCCAAGAGAAGGCTGCCAAGTCCACAGAGTGATTGCAGAGCACATGTGACTTTGCGTGTGGCCGTGTGACTGGTATGCGTGTGAGGCCTTGGCAATCGTCTTGTGACATGGGCCAGCATCATTGCGCTGCTGGCCTGGGCCTGCTGAGCTGACCCGGCAGCACAGGGCCTGGGGGGTCTGAGAGTTCCCAGCAGGAGGCAAGCAGAACCCACAGGGCTGCCCCTGGGTCTGAGACCCGGAGCTGGGGGTGGTCAGGGGCTGAGGGTTTCATGTGACGGCTGCCCTCCGTGCATACGTGGAGAGGGACACTTTGTGGAGAGGGCCCTTTGTGGGGAGGGCCCTTTGTGGGGAGGGCCCTTCCCATTAGCCGGAGCATCCAGAACCACCCTGGCCTCCTCCCCCAGTTAGATGTTCCTGCCCCTCCTCTCCCTGTGGTCCCCTGTTTGGGAGGACTGGGATGAGGGACTTGGGGACAAGCCACGGCTGCTTCACACCTGCCCCATGCCTGCCCTGCCCTCCAGCCCGAGGAGCTGACCAACGCCCTGGAAATCAGCAACATCGTCTTCACCAGCCTCTTTGCCCTGGAGATGCTGCTGAAGCTGCTCGTGTACGGCCCCTTCGGCTACATCAAGAACCCCTACAACATCTTTGACGGCGTCATCGTTGTCATCAGGTGTGACTGCCTCTCCACTGCCTCTTGCCCGAAGAATGCCCATGGGGTGGCCTGGGGTGAGGAGCCGCGCAGCCTGTTCCTCTGGGGTGAATGGGTCCGGAATCAGGTCCCACTGACCCTCCCCCAGGTGGGGACTCTGTGCTCCCCACGCTCCACTTCCCCCCGCCCCCGTCCGCCAGCCCTACCCTGCTCGGGAAGAACTTGGCCTCCCATCTCCTTTGGCCCAGCACCTCTGCAATCTCCCCTCCCGCGTCTACTTCTTGTCCTCGACCCCACGCAGGCCAGGGTGGGTGAGAACTGGGGACTTGGCGTTGGAGAGGAGTTGGAGAAGGTGTGAGACCCAGCCAGCGATCCCTGCTTGCAAAGTGCTTGGAAACCATCTCAGACGCCGGCAGCTCGCTTTAGGGTTTCCAAGACCTTGGGAAAGTGCTCCGTCCCCCCAGGCTTCGGGCCAGAACTGCTTTATTGCTTTTTGGAATTGGCTCTAGATTTCATTAGAGGAGAACAAAGCAAATATTCCAAAACTTGATGCCATTGCATTGGCCTATTGAGAGAGAGGGCTGTCCACGGCCAGGCTGTGTGATCTTTGGCCCGGCGGGGCGGGTGGAGAGGGCTGGAGCTGTCACCCAGATCCGTGCCGTCTCAGAGTCTCGAGCGCCAGTCTGTGCCCCACTTTCTCAGGCCATGCTGGCCCAGTCCAGTCTCCCAGGTGCCACTGGTCCTTTGTAAAGGGAGGGACAAGCAGAAGGTGAGCCTGCAGCGGGCTCAGGCTCCCCGCCCCTCCCCCTTGCAGCGTTTGGGAGATCGTGGGCCAGCAGGGGGGCGGCCTGTCGGTGCTGCGGACCTTCCGCCTGATGCGGGTGCTGAAGCTGGTGCGCTTCCTGCCGGCGCTGCAGCGGCAGCTCGTGGTGCTCATGAAGACCATGGACAACGTGGCCACCTTCTGCATGCTGCTCATGCTCTTCATCTTCATCTTCAGGTGAGGGTGGGTGCCAGCCAGGAGAAGGGCCCCAGGGGCGGGCAGGGTTGCTGGCGCCCGAGCCCATCTTGTGGCTCCTGTGTCTTCAGCATCCTGGGCATGCATCTCTTCGGCTGCAAATTTGCATCCGAACGGGACGGGGACACGCTACCGGACAGGAAGAATTTTGACTCTCTGCTCTGGGCCATCGTCACCGTCTTTCAGGTGCGAAGGAGACAGGAGCAGGGTGGGCAGAGGTGGTGGGATGGGGGGTGACTCTGGTAACGGCCCTGATTTATGTCCTCTGCCCACAGATCCTGACCCAGGAGGACTGGAACAAGGTGCTGTACAACGGAATGGCCTCCACGTCGTCCTGGGCCGCCCTTTACTTCATCGCCCTCATGACCTTTGGCAACTATGTGCTCTTTAATCTGCTTGTCGCCATTCTGGTGGAGGGCTTCCAGGCGGAGGTAATCCCCTGCCCGCCACGGTCCACTTTCGGGAAGAATCGGCTGCCCGGCCTGAGCTTTGGTGGCCTGGCAGGTTCCCACAGGAAGCGCCCTTCAGATTAGGTGGGGGTGACTAAGTGCGGGAGGCTCCAGGCAACAGGGTGGTTGTGGGAGGTCCTTGGGTCCCCAGGTTAACTGCCAAGTGGGCTTCCCCCTTGGAGTCGGCTAGCTCTTTCCCCAGGAAGCCGGACAGTGTCAGCACACAGTGCGGCTGGGTCCCTGGGTACAGGTCTTGGGGGTGGGGACCCATCTAAGCTGAGGGGTGGGGGAAGCTTGTGTGCAAGTCATCTGAGCTCTGACTGAGATGATGAAGATGCCACCAGGGCCCGGGCAGGGCTGAGCTGCCCAGGGTGAGCAATGAGCCCAATTAGCGGCTGGCATGGCAGAGATGAGCGTCCTATTTCCAGCCCAGGCTCCGTCACCTTCGTCACGGGCAGCGTCATCAATTAATATTGATTTACATTGATCCTGCCCTTGCCGTGCCAGGGCGCACAACCTCTGCCAGGAAGGCTGCACCGTCCTCCTCTCCCTCATTTCCGTCCCTCATGCCGCCCCAGGCCCAACCTAGCACCTTGCACAGGACAGGCTGACCCAACCTAGAAATGCTCCAGGTTGGGCGTGGAGAAGCTCTTGGTCCAGTTCTCTCCGGGTGACCCGGATGGAAACTCCCGCTGCGGCCTGTCTATAAATACCCAGCACACGGTGGAAAAACAAAAATCTATTTTCCGCCTCTTTCCCAGCCTTGCGAGGGAGGGCTGTTCCCCGAGGGCCGGGCTGGTGAGGCGCGGGGGCATCTGTCCTGCACTGGCCCTTCTCCGGCTTCCATTGTGATTGTGTGGTTACCCATTATCGCATTTCCTCCCGCTAAGTGACAGTGAGGACAGCTGGTGGAGCTCTGCCTGGGTGGTGGCTGGGCCTCTCGCAGGGGGGAGGGACGCTGGTGCTCTCCCTGCCACGGGACATTTATGTGGTGAACGGTTCCCTGGGGCCTGAAGGGTGAGGAGGTGCGACCTCGCTCCCACAAAAGCCCGGGTCTCTTGGAGAGCCACCTCTCTCGGGCACTGCCCTTGGCCTGTGGGAGGAGGAGCGGAGTAGGGAACGCGATCCTCCAGCCCCTTCCGAACCACAGCTCCTGACAGTGAGAGTCCCCCAGACATTTTTCCGGAAGTCTGTGGAGGGAAACGGAAAGCACCCCAAACCTGTTCCCTTCCCCTCGACTAGCCAGTAGCCACCTCAGCAGCCCTGGAGGTGCCCGGAGCAGACAGCCCCCTCCCCACTGCTGCCTTGTTCAGCAAACACCTTGTTAAATCGAGTGCCACTGAGCCGGCCTGGTTGCTAAGCAGCGGCCAAGTCTATGTGTGGGAAGAGAGCAACCTGGCCCTAGGGCCTGGCCTGGTCACTGTGGCTCCGCTGGGGGCCTGTGGCTGCTTCAGCCTAAGGCGTCAGCCAGGACTCGGGGCCACAACCTCCTCAACCTTCAGAATACAAGTGACTCCTGGGAGGGTCTCACTTAGGGCCTGATGCCTCGGGTCTGGGGTGGGATAGAGAAAGGATTTCGGGATGAGTACCCCCTCCATGAGGATGGCCCTGGAGCGCCTGAGGAGGTGTGTGGGCCAGCTGCTCACTGGCCTGCATGTGGTGAGCCTGCCCCTGGGTGCAGGGCCGCCCCTCCGTGCCGTTGACCTGGATACTTCCAGAGGCACCTGCCCTCTCCTGAACCTTTTCAGGGGGCTGCTCCTGTGGCTCTGGGAGCCCCACAATCTGGCAGGGGAGGCTGGTTCTTGCTCCAGTGGGGAAAGTGGCTGCCTCCATTTGTTGGACGTCATCAGCGGAAGGCCTCCAGAGGGGCCCCCTGCTGGCTTTGCCACCCTGCCAAGAGGTAGGAGGAGGCCCGGGGGACAGAGCCGACTGGCTGTTGATTTCCCAACTTGTAGGGGGCAGCGCCTTGCATCCCCGGGTATTTATCATCTACACACTTAATTAAATGAACAGGCAGCAGGCCCCGAGTGAGGCCATGAACTGATACTAAACAACATCATAGCTGTCATCCCAGGGTTACTTGTCAGGTCCCGTCCCAGTTGGAGCAGCCGGACAGTTCTGATTGGGAGGGCTGCGGGCAGAGAGTATGGGAGCCGGGAGGCCTGTGCTCAGCCCTGACCTTGTCTCCTCCCAGCCTCTGACCCCCATCCACTCCTCTTCCCCACCCTTCCTGCCCAGCGCCCAAGCCCGCTGCCTCCTGGCCAGGAAGGGGGCGCTGGAGTCTTAGGCTCAAGGCCCCACGCACCTCTCACTCTCCATATGGCTTGCACAGTTTTCTTAACGTCTCCCAGCCCCCAGCGCCTTCTCCAAGATCCCCGTGGCCCCTGCTTCTCTCACCTGGCGAGGAAGCAAGCCAGTGTTAATGAAGCAGTTCCATGATGCCTCGCACGCCCCAGGGAATGGTGGCTGTTATTAAGATTATCTGGGCGCTTGATCTCCTTCCCTGCCCTTGTCCCCCACCTTCGTGGCCGCCTTCCTCACCCTTCAGATTCATTCTGGCCCCGGAGCCTGTGGTTGAATTCTGGAAGGCCGCTCTCTCCCCTTTCTTCTCCCGCCCCCGTGTCTCGCCCCCCCCCGCCCCCCGCTGTTGGGTTTGCATCTCTCCTTTTCTTTGTCCTCTTTGGACACTGCTGATGTTTGAGAGCCTGAGCGCCTGTGACCAGCGCCCGTCCCCTGCCTCCCCCTCTCCCTGTAGGAAATCAGCAAACGGGAAGATGCGAGTGGACAGTTAAGCTGTATTCAGCTGCCTGTCGACTCCCAGGGGGTAGGTACGCGATCACGAGTCGGCATGCCCCCCCCCACCCCGTGCCCCGCGCCCTTCCACTGCGCGCCTCCGTGTCTCTGTGCTCGTGTTCACGCTCAGCTCCTGTGCAGCCTGTGGTCGCCATGGTGGTCATTGGTGTCGTGAGGCTGGCTTCGATTTTAAGTCCCTTCCCCCTTGAGGACAACAAGGAGCGGAGCCTCCTTGCCTCCACTCCCATCCCCTTGCAAACGGCATGTTCCGTCCCCAACAGACTGGCGGATGGAGGGAGAAGGGACTTAGAATCCTCTGTGTGCACGTGTGTGGTACACCGCGTGTGCATGCCTACGCAGAGGGCCCCACAGGTGTCCCAGTCACCGGGCCTCCTTGAAGTCCGACCCATGACCCAGACTGTGCTCCCCCATCTCTCTCCCTCCCCCCTCCCCGTGCCCTGAGTCCCTGTGGGAGACCCCACAAGCTGCCTCAGCTCAGGACAAGTCTTTGGAGGATGCGGGGATAGGGATGGCTCTTGCCAGAATGTGCCTTAAATCCACTTCCCAGTCTCTGGCCCCTTGGCCACCCAGGAGGTCCAGCAGGTGTGTGAAGGGCATGCTCCTCCTCTGGCCCCCACACTGAGCCTGTGCCCGGCTGTTTCCTGCACTGGCACCAGAATTCAGGGCGAAGTCAGGATTCCCGCCGGACCCCATGGTGCTGCACATCCCGAGCAGCCCCCTGGAGATCCCACTGGATAATTAAAGGCTTCGTTAGGGTTGTAAACTGAGCTAATGAAAATGATCCCCTGAGATGCCAATTACGCAATATTTATGTCCTTATCAAAAGTAGCAATCAAGTATTTTTTAATAACTTCTTAAGGAGAAGTGTGTAATTACTGGGGAACCTACTGACCTGCTAAGAAGGAAGAAAAAACTGTCCCAGAGACAGGGAGAGAGGTAAAAACGGGGCCAGGGCGGGGAGGGGGCTTGGGTAGGCTGGAGGGACAAGCAGAGGGCCTGAAGTGGCGTCCTTGGGCTGAGCCGCTCTGTCTGGGGTCTTTCAATTCCCTTCTGGGGTCCTTGGGTCTGAGGCTCAGGAAGGGAAAGCAGAGGGCACAAGTGGACCTTGGAACTGAGGCCCTAGTGACCTCTTCACTCGGGTCCCCAGCTCCCTCTGGCCTGTGCCACCCATCCACCCAGCTAGCCTCTCTCCCCTCAGCCATTCTTAGAGCCATTACCGGTCAGGCTGGTTGTGCTGTGGACTCTGGGGTTCACAATGGCCTCCTCTGAGGTGTGGCTGGTGGGAGGCAGAAGGGTTGGGGACCCTGGGGATCCCTGGGCCCCAAACCTGGATGGTCTGGTTTACGCCAGTGCATGTCTCGTGCCGTGGTTGCTGGTTCCTGTGGCCTATATGTAGTGTGTGCGTGTGAAGACAGGGGGACCTCCATACAGCCTGTGGACCGCTGCCCGGCCCAGCCGCTAACGGCCCACTGCCCTCCTACCCTAGGGAGACGCCACCAAATCCGAGTCAGAGCCCGATTTCTTCTCGCCCAGCCTGGATGGCGATGGCGACAGGAAGAAGCACTTGGCCTGTGAGTATCTATCCTGGGGGTGCAGCCCCTGGCCCTGCCTTGACTGGACTCAGGGGCTCCCCATCTCTCCCCTGCAGTGGTGTCCCTGGGAGAGCACCCAGATCTTCGGAGGAGTCTGTTGCCGCCTCTCATCATCCACACGGCCGCCACACCCATGTCACTGCCCAAAAGCTCCAGCACGGGCCTGGCTGAGGCGCTGAGCCCTGCCTCCCGCCGCACCAGCAGCAGCGGGTCGGCTGAGCCAGGAGCAGCTCATGAGATGAAGTCACCGGTAGGGTTTCCTGTGGATGTGAGGCTGTGAGGAGGGGAAAGAGGATGGAGGTAGGTGGGCAGGCCTGAGAAGATACCACAGAGCCAGGGGCTGGACAAGCCCCTGGAGGTCAATCAGGGCTGGAATGCAAGCACGTGAAGGAGCGGTGGCCATGGGTTCTAATCCTGCTTCTTCTTTTCTTCCCTAACTGTGTGAGACTCGGCCTCTGAGCCTCCATGTGAAGTGCACAGGGGTTAGTCCCTACCTCTGTTATACCTTATCACGATAATAGCAAACCCCATCCAGTCTCTCGTTCTGGGCCAGAGACCATCGCAGGCACTGCTCATAAGTATTCTAGACACATTTAATCATCACAGCAACCTTATGAGGCAGATACTGTTATCATCTCCATTTTGGGACCTGCATCTCAGGTTGCCCAAGTGGTTTGTGGGAAACTCTGAAGCAAGTAGGTGAGAGCGCCAGCATTTTAATCCAAAAGATTGGTGTCAGAGCCCATGCGCTGGCCATTATTTTACACTGCCACCAGTTGGTGATAAGACTTCTCTCGCCAACTGAATGAGGAATAATAGGTGCTAGTGTCATATCTACTTTATAGATGAAGAACTGAGGTACAGAGAGGTTTAGTAACTTGGCCAAAGTCACACAGATGGTTGGAGTCAGCCAGGGCCTGAGTCCAGGCATCCGACACCAAGCTCCTGCTCGTCATGTTTCTACACATGGTGTGATACGGGGAGGCTCAGAGGAAATGTGGTACCTTGGGGGGATGCAGGCCACATGGTTCCGGCTAAAACCACTCACTCCTCTGCTCACCCCCCAGCCGAGTGCCCGCAGCTCCCCGCACAGCCCCTGGAGCGCAGCCAGCAGCTGGACCAGCAGGCGCTCCAGCCGGAACAGCCTGGGCCGCGCCCCCAGCCTGAAGCGGAGGAGCCCGAGTGGGGAGCGGAGGTCCCTATTGTCCGGCGAGGGCCGGGAGAGCCAGGACGAGGAGGAGAGTTCTGAGGAGGAGCGGGCCAGTCCAGCAGGCAGCGACCGGCACCACTGGGGCTCCCTGGAGCGAGAGGCTAAGAGCTCCTTTGACCTGCCGGACACACTGCAGGTGCCCGGGCTGCACCGCACAGCCAGCGGCCGCAGCTCAGCCTCCGAGCACCAGGGCTGCAACGGCAAGTCTGCCTCGGGGCACCTGGCTCAGGCCCTGCGGCCCGATGACCCTCCACTGGATGGGGATGATGCTGACGACGACGAGGGCAACCTGGTGAGGCCCCTGAGGGCGCGGTGACCCCCTCAGCCCCAACCTTGAGTGAGGGAGCAATGCCTGGCCTGGGGCAGCGGTGGACAACCCCTCCCAACACTATGGCATTCAGAAAGTTACCACCACACCTAAGGGATATCAAGGGTGCTGGCCCTGGAGACAGCTTCAAACACCCTCTTGATTCTCTCTGCTGGCCCTGCTGAACCCCAGATCCTCATCGTGCCTGGGGCTGTGGTGCTGAGGTCCTTGGTGGATAGGAATGGTTTCAGGCAGATGTGTATGAATCTTTCATGGCCCTCCCCCTGTGACTCAGAAAGACCCATCACTCATCTCTCCAAACTGATGTCCTCTCCTGTCCCCCTCTCTCATCTGGACCTCATCACAGCCTCGACTTCGTGCCCATTTCCACCTATCACCCCACCCCCAGCCCCCAACCCCCACTCCTTACCCTGGGATGGGGCCCAGGGACCCGGGACCTCCCAGGTAGCACGTGAGGAGAAGGGGCCCAGAAAGGGGCCCCGTGTCTCCTCATCCCAGGTGTGTCTGTGAACAGACAGCTGTGATGGGTACAGTGTTTGATAATTGATGCACTGCAGAGCCCAGCGGGGAGGGAAGGAGGGAAGGCAGGTGGGGGCTGGGCTGGAGGCAGAGATGGAGAAAGGGTGGAGAGTCTGGCGAGGGGGAAGGGAGAAGGGAGAAGGGGGCACAGTGGAGGACAGGGGAAGGGAGAAGGGAGAAGGGGCACAGGGGAGGAAAGGGAAGGAGAAGGACGCGAGGGGTGCTCCGGGGACAAGGGGGACACTCAGATGGAGACGGGAGGTGGTTTTAGGAATGGAAGGGGAGAAGCGCAGCAAGGGGCCGGGAGAGGGCAGACATGATGGGAGGCTCAGCAGAGCTGACATGATGGGGGGTCAGTGAGATAGTGAGGGCCTAGGGACTGGAGGCCTGGCCCTGCTCACACCCCCGGTGGTGCTCCTACAGAGCAAAGGGGAACGGATGAGAGCGTGGATCCGGGCCCGGCTCCCAGCCTGCTGCCAGGAGCGAGATTCTTGGTCTGCCTACATCTTCCCTCCTCAGTCAAGGTAAGCACGGGGAGCCCTGACCCGTACCCAATCTCTCCTCACGCGAGATTACCCCGTGACATCATCCCAGCAACGCTAGAAGTGTCCCCAGACGTGCGAGTGTGTGAGAGAGGGGTCTCCGACTGGGAGGGCCCGGGAGGGGTAGGGGCCTCGGGGCGATGCCTCTCACTACTGCCCTGCCCTGCCTCCCACTCAGCCTTGGCCTCTGTCCTGGAGCAGGTTCCGCCTCCTGTGTCACCGGATCATCACGCACAAGATGTTCGACCACGTGGTCCTCGTCATCATCTTCCTCAACTGCATCACCATCGCCATGGAGCGCCCCAAGATCGACCCGCACAGCGCTGTGAGTCCCCAGGACTGCACACGGTGGCTGCGGAGGACCTGCTCGGAGCCGGTCCCCTTCGGGGTTAGCAGGCAGGGCGGGCAACGAGGCCCAGAGAGACCCCGAGGGAGGGAGCCAGGACTCTGCCTTAGGCCCCCCTGACGCCCCCGTGCGGCTGGCACTCGAGATGCCTCCCGTGTCCCTCTCCTGCCTCCGTCTCCCTTCCGTGACGCACCAGCCTGGCTGGGGGAGTGGGCTTGGCTCCTCACCCGGGTGAAAAGTGAGCTCCGTCGCACCCAGCTATTTGCAGACGGCGTGTTCTCGTGAGCCAGAGCCTTGTGAGGCCCCTGGGTGAGTCGGTGAGTGTTGGGATGAGGCGGACAGTGAGACCGGCCCTGGCTGGGCGGAGCTGTCTTGCTTTCCCTCCTCCTGGCCGAGGTTCTCAGTTTCACCCATGACCCATGCACTGATGAGGGATGCAGAGCAGGAGAGGGACGCTGCCCTGGCTCCTATGGTCCCACCAGGTCACAAGCAAGTAGGTTTTCAAG
Source organism: Saccopteryx bilineata (assembly GCF_036850765.1). NCBI lineage: Eukaryota > Metazoa > Chordata > Mammalia > Chiroptera > Emballonuridae > Saccopteryx > Saccopteryx bilineata. Next base: position 379,093,442 of record NC_089491.1, read on the forward strand.
AGTGTCAGGGGGCGATGCTGGTCACTTCCGCTTGGCTGTGAACCTGTCAGTCCTTCTCAGAAGGAGAGGCCAGAGGCCTGACGACGATCTGGACATACCCCCATGGGCCTAGCCTCTTCGGGATGGCCCCAGCTGTTCTGGGAGCTCTCTCTCCCCAGTTTGGCAGCGTAACCCCTCCCTTGGACAATGATTCTGGTCAAGAAGGGTGGGTGAGGGGTGGCTCTGTTGCCTCTCCTGGCATCTTGCACTACGTGCTTGGAGGTGCCCCTTGTCCCCCCACCTCACTGCCTCCGCACCGTTGTTCAGGTTTCAGCACTGCGAGGGCTTCTGGTTTCTGTTGGGGTGGGCTCCAGCCAGGCCAGGGTGGGATGGACGGAGCCCTGAGGGCTGGAGGGGCCAGTCCAGGAAGAGGCGAATGAGGGAGCACAGCACTGGGGGGCCTCGCCCCTGCGCCTGTGTGGGGTGGAGCAGGGGCAGCTGGGCACACTGGCCCCTCGTCCGCCTCCTGCCCGAGGCCCCTGCGCCTGTGTGGGGCGGAGCAGGGGCAGCTGGGCACACTGGCCCCTCGTCCGCCTCCTGCCCGAGGCCCTGCCGCCGAGCTCTCTGTGCCGTCACCGTGTCTCTCCCCCACGCTTTCCGCTCTGCTCCTCCATCTCTAGCTGTCATAGGCACGCTTCCCGTTTCCCTTTTCTCTGTTTCTCACTTTAACACTCTTGCTCTGCCTGCTGCCTCTCCAGCAGCTCTCCACAGCCCTCTCTTGGCGACCCAGCAGTGGAATCAGTCCCCACAGATATCGGGGGACTGGGCTGCCCTCCTTCCCTCCCTGCCCCAGCCGGTGCTCAGCCTCAGCACCCCCCTGGGGGACGCGTAGCCTGTGCTCAGCCCCCAGCCTGCCCTGCAGCTCCGTTTCTGGGGCACACAGCAGGAAAGCAAGTCTGTGGAGCAAGGAGGAGAGTAGAATGGGGTGGGGGTGGGAGGTCGGAGATCAACTTAAATCCTGCCCCAGTTTTTAAGGAAGACATTGGGATAGGGCCTGAGCTACAGGGCTCAGATGACAGCAGTGGGGGGGGTCATTGCCCCCCCAGGCCACTCTGGGGACTCAAGCAGGTCACTTCAGGGCAGGGGAGCAAGTGAGTCAGGGGCCTAGCACTGTGTATGTGTGTGTGTCTGTGTGTGTGTGCGTGCACGCGCGTGCATGTGAGGGGGCGGGGGAGAGGAGACGGTCTGCCTTGTGTGTGAGTGGGGAGGTTGTTTCTAAGTCAGTGTTGCAAGCAGTTTCTGGCTTCTGTATGCAGAGCAGACCTGGCCCAGCTGGGGGCCCCGGTGGCAACACCTGCCTGCTCTCTCCTGTAGGAACGCATCTTCCTGACCCTCTCCAACTACGTCTTCACCGCAGTCTTTCTGGCGGAGATGACCGTGAAGGTGATGGGGGTTGTTGTGTCTAGTTCCTGGTGGGGGTGGGGAGGATGGGCCACAAGTGGAGGGCGGGGCTGCAGACCGACCACAGGGAGCACTGCGCCACAGCCTGTGGTGACGGGAACATGGCGGGTGTCCCCAGGTGGTGGCGCTGGGCTGGTGCTTCGGGGAGAAGGCATACCTGCGCAGCAGCTGGAATGTGCTGGACGGGCTGCTGGTGCTCATCTCCATCATCGACATCCTGGTCTCCATGGTCTCCGACAGCGGCACCAAGATCCTCGGCATGCTCAGGGTGCTGCGGCTGCTGCGGACCCTGCGCCCGCTCAGGTGCGCCCATGCCCGGCGTCCTGCGCGGGGCACCCCCGCAGCCTACTCCTCCACTGCGGAGGGAGAGCCCCACCTGCCCCTGCTTCCTGCTGCTGGCCCCCTCCGGGAACCCTGCTGTCCTCGGGCACCCGCCCTTTTGACACTCCCATATGGCAGCCTGCCCCCGCTACTATGTCCCTGGCCCTGTGCAAGGCATAATACAAGGGGCCATAGACAGGACCTCGTGGCCTTCAGCCGAGTCACCCCCTCGGGCGGTACCTTCAGGGGTGACACTCCGCCCTCCTTTTCTTGCTTTCCCACCTCCACACCTCTCTCAGGGGCCACCCTCCAGATTTAACAGAGGACCCACCCTCTTAGGAAACCCTCCTCAGCGAGGCAGTCACCTCCAACCCCCATCCCAGAGTCAGAACTGTCAGTGGATGGGACATGGATGGGGACCACACTGACTGACTAGTGATGCTTCCCTAGCTGTGCCCATCCATGCCCTTTCCCTTCCTGCCTGCCCCCTACACGCTCCCTACAAGTGAATGTCCCTGGCCTCACAACACATACGTCCCCGGGAGCCCCTTTCTTGAGCTGAGTCCCTACCTAGCTTCATCAGGTGATCTGTGAACATCCTGGGAGTGGGGGTGGGGAGGGGGTGGGGTGGGAGCATCTGCTTCCTGTTTTGAGACATCACAGGTGGGAATCCCGATGGCAGGGGTCCCAGGAAAACATGGCCATGCCGCACAGCCATCCCAGAAAGCTAACCTCTTCCCTCAGCTAGAGCCCAGGGGACCGTTGAGCCAAGATTGGGAGTGTCTGAGCTGGGGGAATCCTCTCATCCCCTTTCCTCCCCAGGGTAATCAGTCGGGCACAGGGCCTGAAGCTGGTGGTGGAAACACTGATGTCCTCGCTGAAGCCCATCGGCAACATTGTGGTCATCTGTTGTGCCTTCTTCATCATTTTTGGCATCCTGGGGGTGCAGGTTTGTGGGGGTCTGGGGGCCAGCTGTCAGCGGAAGCCTGAGGAATGGCTTTCCTCCTCGTTCTTGAATGGTGAGGCCCACGCTGCTGCCACCTTGATTCTAGAAAGGAATAAACAGGGACACTTCCCTCGAGACTCAGGGCCTCAGGCCCTTTTGCCTCCTGGGCACGTTGCAGAAAACTGGAAGCCTGGAAGAGAGCCCCTCAGGGGACAAGGGCCTCGGAGAGGCTTCTGACCTGTGACAGCTGCAGGCTCTCTGTTCCACCCCTCTGTGCACTGCACTCTGGAGCGCAGACGCTGGCACCGGGCCACAGTCTGCTCCGGGACCCCCTCCCCGCCTTTCCTGCCTGAGTGAGGTGGGCTGCAGGCCAGGCCTGGGGACCCAGGGCCCAGACAGCTGGCCCAGGTTAGCGGCGTGCTGGCAGGCAGACGGGTGCAGACCCCAGACGAGGCAGGAAGTGGGGGCTGTAGGGGAAACTTGGACCCTGGCCCAGGGAGGGAACTTGGCTCTGGAGGAAAAGGAGCAGGAGCTGCCTGCGGGATTCAGCAGGCGCCTCTGGAAGCCCCCTCCCCAGCCCTGTCTTCCCCCAGCCCCTGGCTCCGGCTGTTTCAGCTGCAGGGTAGACATCTGGCTCTTGGGGCAGCAGGGGAGCTCCTGGGTGGCTGCCCCTGTCCCCCTCCTTTTCTTTGACTTCCCGGGATGTCCTCTCTGCTCTGGGGAGGGGACGAGGGCTGTTCCTGGTTTCCTGGAACTCTCTAGCCCCAGGGAGCTGGCTGGGCACAGCTGCCAAGGCGGTGTGGTGCTTCCCTGCACGCCCGGCGCCCCTTCCGTCCCTCTCTTCCCAGCTTGCTGGGAGGAGGAGAGGGAACCATTGTTAAGCCCAGTCCTGCACTCTCCCAGTGGATTTAGGTCTGTCCTGAGCAGTCGCCAAGGCCCCCTGTTCTCGGGTTCTTCAAACGCTTCCCCTACCCACTGTCGTAGCCCGGTCTGTTCTGGGATGAGGGCGAGCTTTTCCGTCCTGCAGACCCAAGTTCAAGCTCCCTTTCTGCTGTCTACTGGTTATACGACCTAAATGAGTGAATTAGCTTCTCTGAGCCTCAGTCTTCCTCATTTGTAAAGTGGGCTCAATAATACCTAGCCCACCCCCACCATTCAACCAGATCATTTGGCTCCTCTCCAGACTGGCTGATTCAGCGGGTCTGGGCTGGGCCTAAGAATTGGCATTTCTAGTACATTCTCAGATGATACTGACGCTGGTCCAGAGGCCTCACCCCACCCCCACCTTGGAGAACCAGTGGCCCAGCTGTTTGTAGAAGATAAATGACTATTCCCCTTCTAACACCCTTTTTCAGTACCCACCCATGACCTTTCCTCCCCTCCCCAGGGTTCTGCTCCGAGGAGCCCAGAGGAAGGGGTGCCTACAGGAGTGGTTCTCTGACTTGACTGGTCACAGGGCTGAGCCCTGAACCCTCACCCAGGATGCGCATGGAGCTCTCAGGCCCCAAGACTGCTTGCTGTGGGGAGGTGGAGCTAGGGAGCTCTATACTTCCTGTGGTCAAGGCTAACTTCTTCCTGTCTTCGGGTACATGTGTGTCCAGCTCTTCAAAGGGAAGTTCTTCGTGTGCCAGGGTGAGGACACCAGGAACATCACCAACAAGTCTGACTGTGCCGAAGCCAGTTACCGGTGGGTCCGGCATAAGTACAACTTTGACAACCTTGGCCAGGTGAGCCCCAGGCTCCGGGGTGGAGGTGGGAGTCTGGAAATACAAGTTTGTGCTTAATGATGCCTGCAGGGCAACTGACTTGCCAGGGTCTCAGTTTTATCAGCTGGTGAATGGGTCATAGTGGCATCTCCTTGGAGGCTCGCAGCAAGGATGCAGTGAGAGGATGTATGTTTGTTTCGCATGGTACAGAATGCAGGCACATTGTCAGGACGATGCCTTTTCTTACTCGGTATTTGCAGAAACAGGGACATGTACAACATGAAGCACTTCGCTCAGTTTTGTGGCTGTGTTTCTCTCTCTCACCCTGGTTTTGTTTTTTGAATTTCGAAGGATGTGATCATTTCCCAGGGCTCCCCTGGTTTCCTACCCGCTATGGAGCCCTGCAGGGGCCTGGAGTGTGACTCCAGCCTGACCTCTGAAGGGCTGGGGTCCCCAGGCTGCTGCCAGGAGGTGCTTTGAAGACAGGGAGCGGGCGGTTTGGCCGTACATCGTAGATTTCCGATGGTCTCCTTGCCTGCTCACCCTAGGCCCTGATGTCACTGTTCGTACTGGCCTCCAAGGACGGCTGGGTGGACATCATGTACGATGGGCTGGATGCCGTGGGCGTGGACCAGCAGGTAGGGCTGAGGTGGGGAGGATTCATCTCTGGGCTGAGGTCACTCGGCATGAGCCAACTCCAGGCATGACAGGTGCAGGCCCTGGACAGCAAGAGGGCAAGGCAGGTTGGAAAAATACCATCAAGAGACATTACCTCTTACCACAGAGGCTGTAACTGATAGCCTATAACGGAGGGTCAAATCCAGGCATGTTTCAGAGGCTTTGCAACATGTTTACATTTTTAAAATTAGTAATGACCATTTAAAAATTGGTGAATTTCATATGAATATCCAGACTCGGGCCTTCTCAGGAGAAATCCAAACATCTGGGAACACTGGACTTGCATTCTCTCAGGGCAGGAGTCAGTAAGAACAAAGAAGCAGCAGCCCCTTTTGGGTAGAGCCATACTCCGCTTTGCCACAGTCCTCACCCCTCCTTACTGCCTAACACCAAACCCACGTGGTTCAATTTGATCAACTGCTGGGTCCCTCTAGCTCCTTGAGTTTGAGGGCCCCGTCTTAAAGAACCCAAGCTCTAGGGCAGCACCTGAGACAGTCCCCCTCGGGCTGATGGTTCTTCCTGTCCTTCCTGCTCCCTGCCAGCCCATCATGAACCACAACCCCTGGATGCTTCTGTACTTCATCTCGTTCCTGCTCATTGTGGCCTTCTTTGTCCTGAACATGTTTGTGGGTGTGGTGGTAGAGAACTTCCACAAGTGTCGGCAGCACCAGGAGGAGGAGGAGGCCCGGCGGCGGGAGGAGAAACGTCTGCGGAGACTGGAGAAAAAGAGAAGGAGTAAGGAGAAGCAGATGGCTGGTCGGTAGTCTTTTCACATCTCTCGGAGTCATGCTTGACCTTGGCCTTGCGACTGTGGGGGGCCAGGGGCTGGGGTTGGGGGCAGGGAGAAGATGCTCCCACCCCCCCTCTTCACCTCCTCCCCCCCCTCAAGAGCATGTCAGCCTTTAGATCCGCATGGAGCAGACCAGTCAGCCCCATGGGGGAGGGGGAGCTACCCCCTCCCTGTGGGGCTCCCTGGGTCTCAGCATCGTACTCCCCAGAGGATTCCGGGGGAGTTGTGCACGACCTCTCCCACCTCGACTCTCAGAGGAGCCTCATGGGATGAGAATCATGCTCTACTGTCTGGGGCCTCTGTCCAGACACCCAGGGAGGGATTGGCCCAGGTGCCAACCTGGCCTGGCCCAGGGTTGGCAAGCAAGCATCTTGAACCCTCACTTGCCTGGTGTCCGTAGCTGCTGAGCAAGGTCTTGGCAGAGGCTGCAAATGGACAGCAGTGTGAGAGGACCCTAGGCCCACTCTCCCTCTCTATCTCCAGCAAAACTCTCCAACTTCCCAAGGGTCATTTATTTGGCCAAGCTGTAAAACATAATAACCTCCCCCTGGCTCAGAGCGGGTCTGAGGTCACAGGAACACAAAGCACATGACTCTCTGGTCTTAGAGCCTTCAGCCCCCTCCACCTGTGATCTCCAACGCTTCTTGTCTCTGGCTGGGTGGGACCCCCATCCCATCCCTCCCCACGCTCTTCTGCCATGGGTGGGCCGAGACTAAGTGACAGGACACAGATTACAGGAAGCGTGGAAGAGAAGTGACAGGTGTAGGAGCCCTTTGTTTCTCCATGTCTCCAGGTGTGTCTGCACCGGTCTCCCCGTCTTCAGGGCCCCTGCCTGTCTGTCTGGTGCTCAGCAGTCTCCACAATCCTCTCTTCCTGTCACTGCCCACGTTTCTCCGAGTGTGTGTCTGTGTGGGTTTCTCTGAGCTTTTGTGTGCCTGTCTCTGTTTGGTCTGCGGGTTTCCCTTCCTCTCTCCACCTTTTCACACACCGTCTTCATTACGCCGATAAGCTGTGTGCGGTGCTCTGAATTTTCTCTTTGGTGTGTTGACATGTGAGTACCGCCAAGTGGGTGAGGGGCTGCGGTGCCCCTCCCTCCCCGCTGCCCCTGGTTCGAGCTCCTGCTGCCTGCGAGGGGCACCTGGAGTGAGGGGAGAGTGTGGGCGTGGGCGAGGGTGGGCAGAGCCAGTGTGCCCTGTGGGGGGGGGGACTGCTCGAGGCAGGTGTTGAGGGGATACCGGCCTCCTGGCAGCCGCGGGTGGAGCCGTTGTCCATGGCCCACATCCCGCCTACCTGCGCCCCAGGCGTTCTGCTCAGCTCTGGGGTCGGCAGGGGTCCCATCTTGGTGTCTTGGCTCTCCCTGTGGATGTGGGAAGCTGAGCAGGCGTGTCACCCCAGCAGCCACGCTCCCGCCCCTGCTCCATCCACCCTCCCTCCTTGCAGTCTGCTGTCTCTGCAGGGCATCTGCAGATGAGTTCTTTTGGCAGGAGGCACTTGTGGCCCTGCCTGACCAGCTGGCTCCCCTTCTGGGGTCTGTAGCCATCTCAGCTGCTGCTGAGGCCACAGGGCGGGTAGGAGTGGACATCTGTTCAGATGACAGGCTGCGTGCTCCTTCCAGTGCCTCTGATTCCCTGTCCCTGTGACCCTGACAAGTGGGCTGAACTGCTCCTCTTCCTCACACGCTCTGTGCCGAGAGCTGGGGACGGAACCTCCAGAACCAGCCGTCAGTGCTCAGAGCACCCCATTCACAGGCAGAGTGACGGCTGGAGCCCAGGGGGAGCGAGCTGCTGAGGGGACCCTGCCCAGCCCACCTGGTCCTGGCAGTGACCAATGTCGTGTTTCGTTCTTTTAGATCTAATGCTGGACGATGTAATTGCTTCCGGCAGCTCAGCCAGCGCTGCGCCAGGTACTGCGTCTGGGGTTGTGGGTTTCAGGGCTTGGCCCGGGGGTGGTCAGGTCCTGCGTGTCCCCAGGCCCGCCTCAGGCGTGCCGAGATGTCCTCTTTGCTCCCTCTCTGTGGCTCATTGATTCTGTCCTCTCAGGGCAAGGGGGTGAGGATCTCAGGGTTGCTGGGCTGTGTCATCCCATAGACCTGTGATTCTCCGGATGGGAGATGAGGGTCTCGGCACACCCCCCCCTCAGACACCTCCTAAAGGGCCCACCTTCTCTTCCAAGGCTTCCCCGGCCTGAGCTCCCCAGCCCCTGCTGGCTCTTGCCACTCCTGCTCCTTCCCGCAGGTCACACCGTGGGGTTATTAGAGCTGCAAATCTCTCCTGCCCCCTTTTGTCTAAAGGGCAGACTTTGATCAAGTGGGCAGGATGAGAGGAGCAGAGAGGGGAAGGATTTGTTTTAAAAATGTAACCATGAATAATTGAACAGACTCGTTAATAGTCCAGTAATCGCGGTGGCCGCGTCATCGCTACGCACAGCAGAGATTGGGAATCGAAGGCCTGAGTTAGCCATAAGCTTCTCCCCAAAACCAAAGATTGGGAAGTGAGTTGGGCCTTCTCTTTGACAGCTATGTCTCTGGGAAGGCCTTCCTGGTCCTGCCCACCCTTGGTCCTCAGGCCCCTGCTTCTCCCAAGGTCGCCCTCAGACGGAGGTTCTGAGGTCCTGAGAATTTGGGACAGGATTGTGGGACCTCGTTAACATGCTCCGGTGTCTCTACCGTGTGGTTCCCAACCTGTCCATCCCCAAGGGTCCCCCTTATCGTTTCCAACAAACCGCACGTTTGAAAAGACTGTCTTTGAAGTGAAGAGCACTTCAATAATGACTTTGTTTCACTGTTTTGGCTAATTAAAGGCACATGTAATTGCTAATCAGAGCTTCCGGGCTTCAGAAGGTTTCACACTAAATGATGGCCCAAAAGCTCCCCCAAAAAACAGAGAGAGACCATTTTGCCATTAAATTTGCCTGTGGGATCTTAGCACAAGCATAGATGTATGGTTTCTTTTAAGCTGTTAGAGATCGTGAGAAGAATGGAAGAACCCCTCTGTAGCTGCCTGGTCAGGCTGCTGGCTGTGTGGGGCTGGAGGCTGGGACCCTGGGCTGTACCCTTCTTTGCTATTCCGCACTCCCGCAGAAACCAGACCCCGGCAGACGCTGCCCCGCGGGTGTTGGGCTGTCTGACCTATGGGAGCTCAGGGACCCACCCAAGGAGGACCCCCTGAGCCACTGTTTGGGAGGTCATCCCTGAGGCCCTGGGTAGCTGGACGTCTGCAGTCCCCGTGGTGCGAGCTCTGGTGTTTGGCGTTGAGAGGCTGTCTCTCTGGGGCTCGGGCACCTCCGGCTGGTTTGGGTCTGGACTGCCCGGGTCCCACATCTCTGCGTCAGCTTGTTCTGTGAACTCCTGATGTGTTAGGGGCTGAAGAGGAGGTGGGAGAAAGTGGCCTTCAGCTTTTCCCTGTGGGGTCACCTGGCCTGTAGACTGAAGGGTCCACACATACACGCTCACCCCCAAATGCCACCCTAGCATAGGGCGGGGCCGCACGAGCTTCCCCACCACGAACCGGCACGTGCAGTCTCTCGGGGCCCCTAAGAACTCTTCCCAACGTGCCCACTTGGTGCTTCACCCTCTTGTTACTCATGCTTGTACCCCCATTCTGGGGACACTCAGACATGCTCCTGTTGGCACACGCAGGTGTGTACACTGATTACAATAGTGTTTCATCTTCCCACTGGTCATGAGCTCTCGGAGACCCCGAAGAGGGGCTGAGACCATGCCACATCCCTCATTTCCGGACCTGCCGTCCTGTGTGATCTATAGCAGAGCTTTTCAGATCTCCGTGTGCGTAACAATTACCCAGAGAGCCTATTAAAACACAGGTTCCTGAGGCCCGCCTAGAAATCCTCATGGTGCGGACTGGGGTAGGCGGTAAGCATCTTGCATTTCCAGTCAGCTTCCAGGAGCTGGCGATGCTGCTGCGGTGGCCTGTCACAACAGTGTCACAGGGATGGGTTCACATCCCCCTAGTCTGGGGTTGCAGAAATTAAACATGCAACACACCTCCTGGCTAGTGCCCTGCCCACCCAGTGCTGTGCCCAGCGGGAGGGAGTCGGCCAGGCCCCAGGGAAAGGCAGAGGGAAAATGCTTTGGTTGTCGGGGGGGCGGACCTGACTGGACACCTGGGTCCAGCCTGAGCAATCAGCTTAGCCCCAAGTGACCGCTTAGCCTTCAGCACCAGTGCTCCTCCCACCACCGCCTGTGTGTGACACCTGACTTCACGTGCCCTCTCTTTCCCCACTTGGCCACGGCAGCTGATGGTGTGACCTCTGCCACGGGGGCCGGTGTCTCTGCCTTCCGCCGACTCCCTGCCACTCTCCTCCTTTGCCAACTGTCTGCCCTGGCTGTGCCTCGGGCTCCTAATGGCCCCTACTAACTCACTGTGCCTGCTGCCTTCACTCACAGGGTCCCACGCTCCCTGCACCTCCCCTGTGTCCTCGCCCCTGACCGGGGGCTGGGCCGTCCTGGACTGCCCTTCTCCCCACTGTCTGACTCTGGTCTTTTCTCTGCCTAAAGCAGCTCATACTGTTGAGAGGTAGGGAGATGGGGCCAGGGCTGCCAACATGCCAGGGACCACTGGTTCAGGCCCCTCCTGGGCAGTGACCAGAGCAATCGGAGAAGCAGATCTACCCAAGGCTCCGCCCTTCTCCGGGCGTGGTGGGGGTGGGGGTGTCTAGTTCTGCTGTAAGCCCAGGTCCTGCCTAGAGAACCAAGGACTGGGGAGCAGAAAGGGGGCGGCATTATCCAGAGCCTGACATCAAGGGCCTTCAGGCAGATTCTTCAAGGGCACCCTCTGGGGCGAAGCCCGAAGTCTCTGTGTCTAGACCGACCTGGCAGCAGGTGAGACACTCGAGCCGGGAGGTCAGGCCCTAGCTCTGTCGTGGCCTTGCAGTGGGTGGATGATTTGCTTTCTGCTGGCCTTGTTCTCTCCCTCGGTAAAACAAAGGGGTTGGCCGAGGAGGTGCTGGTCAGATTGGCCCTGGTACACTTTGGACCTGGGCTCTAATGGGGGATCCTAACAGCCTCCGCACCTACTGGTCTGGGGTCAGGGCAGGGGCCGAACAGCATCTGTACAGACCTCGGGGGCGGGGTCAGGGCAGGGGCGGAACAGCATCTGTACAGACCCCGGGGGCCGGGGACTGGACCAGTAGCTGTGAGCAGATGCCCTGCCTCAGGCGTCCTGCCCCCACTTTCTCTCTGGGCTGCCTGGAGGAGGGGTCCCTGGCCAGAAGGCAGAGGTAGGGGCAGAGGCTTAATTGGGTCTGGGGCTGCCCCTCCGGTCAAACTGGGGCGAGAGGGGAGAGGGGCACTTTCCCAACCTCTCCTCTGCATTGTCTCAGCTAATAACGGGGCTAATAACGCGCTGCTTTCTCTAACCTAATTGTATTCAAACATTTTAGTTAATTCTCCATTCATATTTTAGCATAATGGGATCGGGTGCTCTCGGCACTTATGGAGATTAATGCAGAGAAAGAGTTCCAGCTGCTAAGGCAACACGGGCGGCTAGCGCCCTCTGGTTCTCGTGGGTACTGAAGGAAGGAAGGAAGAGGCCCCCTCGCTGGGTCCACCCTCCACGATTGGCCTGTGGATGACCTGCGGCCTATGGTCCCCTGTCCTAGGCCACCCTCCTGGGGGCCAGGAGGGCTACCTGAGCAAACAAAGCCACAGCTGACGGGCCCATATCAGAAAGCAAAACGATGGCTAACACACGTGACGGTGTGCCGGAATACCCCGGACTGCTGCCTCTTGGTGATCCACACCTCGAGCCTGATGCTGGAGGGTGGCATCCGGGCGAGGCTGAACACACAGCTCTTGGGCACTCTTCTTCCTTCGGCCTTTGGTGGGGGCCCACCCAGGCCACTCCCTGCCTCAGTTTACCTCTCTGTTCAATAGTCCTCTGCATGGGAATGGACAATTCTATATGAACTGGCCTAGGCCCAAAGCTTCCTGCTGCCCCTGAGCCAGCTACCCCTGGCACAGGCCTCAGAGGCTGCAGCCTTTGCTAGCTGGCTTGCGCCCTAGACTTCCTGAGGGGGAAGGCTGTCTGGGACCTGAGGCTGCCCAAGCCTCCCGTGGGGAGCCTCTTTTTTCTTTGTGGCTGCCTGGGAGACCAATCTGTCAACCACCCCTGGGTGACATGTATCCCCAATTTGGCCTGGCCTTCCCTCAGCACCTGGAGGGGGTGCCCCCTGCAATGTCTTGCCTTCGGATGCATTCTGCCTGCTTAGCAGGCCAACTTCCTGGCACCATGATGTTCATAACTAAGTGATTCCCTAATTACAAGAGAAGTATTATGCCTCTGACGGATCTCAGACAGCACTTTCAGCCCAGCCTGCAGTCTAAAGCTGCCCTGATACCCAGGGGCAGGCTGGGCATTGCCTCATTAGAAACTGGGTGAGTCCTTCCAGGGGGGCCCTCCCAGAGGAGTCGGACAGAGCAGAGCCCTGTGGCTTCTCCTCTGCCCTCCCGCCCGTGAGGGTGCACGAGGCGTAGGCCCCCGCCCCCGCCCCACAGGCCCTCTGCGGAGTCAGTGCAGCCTGCCAAGATGTCCAATTTCCAATCTCCGGTCTGATCTTCAAATCCCAGCTCTGTGTAATCTCCTCTGCTCCCCTCAAGGGCTGAGCTTGGTGAGGGAGCAAGAGCTTTCACCTCTCCGTTGATGGAGTTTCCTCTGAGCCTGATAAGACCGGTTGTTTTTCGTCGTATGGATCTGGCCCGGCTGCGGAACACCGAGTCGAGGGCGTGACGGGGAGGGGGGGCGGGGGCTGGTGGACTTCGGAGGCTGCCTTGGAGCGGGGGCTCACCTGGTGTCTAATGTGGGTGGGGAGCTCTGCATGTCCTGACCCCTTCTGCACCCGACTGTAGCCAGTAGAACAGATGCTTGGTGGGGCGATGCCAAGAGAGCTTCCCCCACTCCCCAAAAAGGAAGTCAGTGGAGGGCAGGGTGCTGACGGTACTGGAATGTTTCAGCTCGGGTGTTAGAGGCTGGTGGCTGTGATGGACGGTGGGTGGAGCAGGCACTGGGCTCAGGCCCCGACGGCTGCTCTGCTCTCCTCCCAACCCTGCCAGAAGCCCAGTGCAAACCCTACTACTCGGACTACTCCCGCTTCCGGCTCCTCGTCCACCACTTGTGCACCAGCCACTACCTGGACCTCTTCATCACGGGTGTCATTGGGCTAAATGTGGTCACCATGGCCATGGAGCACTACCAGCAGCCCCAGGTAGGAGCGAGTGACTGGCCCTGTGGGCCCAGCCTGAGCTGGGCACTCTGCATGGCTTCCTTTGTATCCCTTTCACTACCCTCGGAGGTGGCTCTCATCTTGGCTTTACGGAGGAGGACACTGAGCCTTAGAGAGGTTAGTTGACTTGACCAAGGTCACTATAGCTTGGAAGCAGAGAATCTGGATTCTTCACCCAGCACATACTTACCGAGTACCTACCCCGTGCTGGGCTCCAAACCTCTGAGGGTAAGGAAGGCAGACTGGTATCAGCCCTCCTAGAGTGTGGATGCTAGTGAATGTCCAGCTCCAGAACTCACCAGTGGTCTTGCCACTTCTCAAGTCAGTCTCCATCGGCTGCCCTCCAGGCCTCAGTCTTCCCATCTGTAAACTAGGGACATGAATTGGTCGTGCACAAGTCCCCTTCCAGCTCTTGCACTCTGTGCCTTCCAGCACATTTGTCTTGTGGTCTCCGTACCATCCCTCAAGGAGAGAGACCCTTTAGCACAGAGTCTGGGTCATGCATGTGAGTGAGGACCCTGCTCTGTCCTAGAGTGGTAACCTGTGGTCAGCCATCGTGGCGGGCACAGAGAAGAAAGGTCCTCTCAGACTCACCCTCTCTCCCAGATCTGGGAGGTATGATGGGGAAGGGCAGGTGTCATCCCTGGATTTACCCATCAGGCCCCATTCCTTTCAGATTCTGGACGAGGCTCTGAAGATCTGCAACTACATCTTCACTGTCATCTTTGTCTTGGAGTCAGTTTTCAAACTCGTGGCCTTTGGCTTCCGTCGGTTCTTCCAGGACAGGTAACAGAGAGGAGGGTGTGTGTGGGAGTGGGGGCAGATCTAGTGCCTGAAGACCTCTCCTGAGTTCCGAGGTTCAGCCTCTCCTCTAGGACCTCCTGAGGACTGACGGTGGGGTGGGGTGACACCCAGGCCCTGGGAGATGGGAATTTGACAAGACAGGGCCAGGGGGACACTGGCAGCTGGAAATTGATGTTATTGATGTGGCCTAGACTGGGGCTTAAGAGCAGGGAGTCTAGAGCCAGATTCAAATCCTGGCTCCACCCTTTAGAAACTGGTGACCTTGGGTAAGTTACTTAATGACTCTGTGCCTCAGTGTCCTTATCTGTAAAATGGAAGATAACAGTGTTCACATCACAGAGTTATAAAGAGTTCCTGTTGCCTGACCAGACTGTGGCACAGTGGATAGAGCGGCGGACTGGGACGCAGAGGACCCAGGTTCGAAACCCTGAGATCGCTGGCTTGAGTGTGGGCTCATTTGGCTTGAGTAAGGGCTCACCAGCTTGATCGTGGGGTCAATGGCTTGAGCCTGGGATCATAGACATGACCCCATGGTCACTAGCTTGAGCCCAAAGGTCACGGACTTGAGCCCAAGGTCACTGGCTTGAGCCCAAGGTTGCTGGCTTGAGCAAGGGGTCACTTGCTCTGCTCTCATATGTGCACACTCAAGGCACATATGAGAAAGTAATCAATGAACAACTAAGATGCCGCAATGAACAGTTGATGCTTCTCATCTCTCTCCCTTCCTATCTGTCCCCATCGGTCCCTCTCTCTGTCTCTCTGTCTCTGTCACACACACACACAAAAAAAAGAGTTCCTGTTTGTAAAGCCTTTAAAACAATGCTTGGCACATAGCAAACAGCCTCCTCCTCCTCCTCAGTGCCCCCACACTCAGGGATCTGTGTCCCGGGCTTTCCAGGTGGAACCAGCTGGACCTGGCCATTGTGCTGCTGTCCATCATGGGCATCACGCTGGAGGAGATCGAGGTCAATGCCTCGCTGCCCATCAACCCCACCATCATCCGCATCATGAGGGTGCTGCGCATCGCCCGCGGTCAGTGCCCAGCTGGTTGCCCGCCATAGTCACCCTCCCCGGGTGACTGGCCCCGGGGGAGATGGCAGGGGTCAGTGTGGTGACTGGCCAGGGACTGGGTGGGTGTGGGTCCCTGAGGGTCTTTCTCCAGCAAAGGGGGACACAGGGGCTGGGCTGAGGGTGGCAGAGGAGCCATGGCAGCCTGGCTGGCCTGGTTTGCCCATCCGGCCTGCTCTGGCCGTGGCCCCGGCTTAACCAGCTACGTGACCCGGGACCCAGAGGGGCCAGCTCACGACTTTGTCCTTTCCGCAGTGCTAAAGCTGCTGAAGATGGCTGTGGGCATGCGGGCGCTGCTGGACACCGTGATGCAGGCCCTGCCCCAGGTAGCTGGGCGGAGGGCGAGGGCAGGAGGGGTCGTCAGGGCCGGGGGGCTCTCCGCAGGGTCGGGGGCTCCGGGGAGCAGGCTGGAGAGCCAGCGGCACCTTTTCCATTCCTCCTCCTCTCTTCCAGGTGGGGAACCTGGGACTGCTCTTCATGTTGTTGTTTTTCATCTTTGCAGCTCTGGGCGTGGAGCTCTTTGGAGACCTGGGTGAGTGGGGGTGGGGAGGGCGGAGGAGCCACAGCTGGGGGCCCAGGGCCGCCTGCACTCACTCGAGCCCCTCTGCCCTTCGCTCCTCCAGAGTGTGACGAGACCCACCCCTGCGAGGGCCTGGGCCGGCATGCCACCTTCCGAAACTTTGGCATGGCCTTCCTGACCCTCTTCCGGGTCTCCACAGGTGACAACTGGAACGGCATCATGAAGGTGAGAGCCCCCCGCTGTGGAGGTCCCCCAGGGCTGGTTCGGGCCTCCAGGAGACAGCCTTACTTCTTTAGCCAAGATTCCTTGGCATGATGTGAACAAAAGCACGTGCCCACCTGTCCCCCATGCCAGAGCACTCTGGAACTCCCTCTTCCCAGGACACACTCTGACTCCCACTCCCGGGCCAGTGCCTAACGCTCTCCTGCCCCCCGGGACACCGGAGCGCCCGCCTCCTGCCCTTCCTTCTCCTCCTCCAATGCTCTGTGACACCAGCGACCCGATTTCCCACGCTGTCCCCCCCCCCAGCCTCACCCCCCTAACCTGCCTCTCCCAGGACACCCTCCGGGACTGCGACCAGGAGTCCACCTGCTACAACACTGTCATCTCCCCCATCTACTTCGTGTCCTTCGTGCTGACGGCTCAGTTCGTGCTGGTCAACGTGGTGATCGCCGTGCTGATGAAGCACCTGGAGGAGAGCAACAAGGAGGCCAAGGAGGAGGCCGAGCTGGAGGCGGAGCTCGAGCTCGAGATGAAGACGCTCAGCCCGCAGCCCCACTCGCCACTGGGCAGCCCCTACCTCTGGCCTGGGGCTGAGGGCCCCAACGGCCCGGACAGCCCCAAGCCTGGGACCCCCCGTGCCGTGACCCACACTGGAGCAGCCTCTCACTACTCCCTGGAGCACCCCACGGTGAGGACACACCCACGGCTGCTGTCAGGGGGGTGGGGACGGAGACAGGTGGGACAGAGGGCCAGCCAGCGCGTGGTGGGTGGCGGGTAGGGAGCAGGCAGCCCGGCAGAGCCTGGAGCTTCCCCTGGGCCCTTCTGCTGTGTCTGCCTGGATGTGGAGGGGCCAGCATCCCCTGCCCACCCCTAGAGACAGCGGCCCACACGCACCGCCCAAGGCCACGTATGTCCTGGCTCCAGCGTCCCCTGAGCCTCCAGCCAGGCCTGGCCTCCCCTTCCTGGCTCTCAGGTTCAAGGCTAAGTTTTCTGTTTCCTTCCTGTTTCTTTCTTACCCTTGCCCCATTACCAAACCTCTTTCCTTCCCACCCTCAACCTACTGATTCCATCGCTTGATCCTTTTCCCTGATCTTCTCTTCCCTTCTTCCTCTCCCTGTGGGCTCTTATCCTCCATCTCCCATCTCCCCTTTCTCTCCCACCCCCCTCTCTTCCCCACCATCCCCATCCCTCCTTTTTCTCTCTCTCTCTGTTGCTGTGTGTGCACACACACGTGTGTGTTTGTGTGTGGGGTGTGTGTGTATTTGTGTGTTTGTGTGTGTGACCTCCTCTTTCTCCCTCTGTGTCTCTGGTCAAACCCCTGCCACAACACTTCCCGTGACTGCCCCTCTGACCCTCGCTCCCTGACTCTCCGGCTCCCCCTATGGGCTGGTCCTTCCCAGGACAGACAGCTGTTTGACACCATATCCCTGCTGATCCAGGGCTCCCTGGAGGGGGAGCTGAAGCTGATGGACGAGCTGGCAGGCCCAGGGGGCCAGCCCTCTGCCTTCCCTCCAGCCAGCAGCCTGGGCGACTCCGACCCACAGGTTACTGTGCCCGTGCTGTGCCTCCCACCCCTGACCCTGCCAAGCCGTGCCATGCTGTGCCTGCTTTCGGGGAGGTGGGGTGTTTCCTGCTCACTGGGTAGCGGGAGGAAGACCAGCCTCGGGGCCTCAACTGAGCTTCGGGCTTGGCAGGAGGCGCCCTGGTGTCCCTCAGCCTGGCAGCAATCTCTGAAACACATATTGGAAGGCAGGGACACTGAGAATGGACTTCCAAGTGAGAGGATGGGTTTGGAGACAGGGTTTGGAGAGGGCATTGGTAGGAAAGAACCCGAGAGAGAAGAGGACGGAGCAGAGGAGCAGGTGGCAGTGGGACCTTAGGGAGTGGAGGAAGAGAGGAGCCAGATTAGGAGAGAGAGGCCTCTGGGGACAGTGCAGGTGCAGGTGGCAAGGGGATCCATGCAGGGACATGTCTTAGGCCACAGTCCGCTTCCTCTCTGAACCCAGCAACTACTCCCCCAGTCCTCTGTTGGAGGTTTTATTTTTTTTTAATTTATTGAGTTGACATGGTTTTGAGTGTTTGGAGGCCTTTAGAGCCCTGGAACCCGCAGGGCATGATGGGTGCCGTCAGGAGCCAGTGGGTTCTGACCTGGTCCTGAGAAGGAGTGGAACGCTCTAGCTGGGAGCGGATTCTGGGGACTTCAGTGACATAAGACTCAGCTTTGTCCCCAAGCCCAGCCCCTTCCCCCAGTCCCATCTGGACATGGATCTGCTTTCTGGGGTCCTGCTCTTCTCCCTTTGTGACTCGTCTTGCTGCCCTTGGCCCGTGCCACGTGGCAGAGCAGCCCACCATCCCTCTCCTGGGGCCGGGCCTGCGGTGGACCTGGAGTGCAGGCAGGGAGACCGGTATCAGCTGGTGCTAGAATCACCTGCAGTTCCACAGGCCCTGCGGGGTGAAGGGGTAGACAGGCAGGCTCCCAGTGTCTGGGACACCTGTAGCCTGATCCAGAGACATGTACAGTGATCTTCACCTAGGAAGGGGCATGGCCTCCAGGAGGTCCTAACTCTAGTCAGGATTCAGTCTCCGATAGACTATAGGCCCCCCGCCCCCCGAACCTGGCCATGACCTCCTAGGGCAATCAGAGAGAGAGCGAATCCTTCCCACCCTGAAGGAAGCTTCTGGGGAGGGGTGCTGGGAGAGAAGTGGTTGTGATGAGAAGGGATTGAAGCAGCCAGCCCCTCGGGGAGGGAAGGCCCCGCTCTCCCCTGGGATCCTGTGGGCTCTGACGCCCCCTGCAGGTCCCAGGTGAAACAGCCAGGGGGTGCCCACCAGGTGCGTCCCATTCAGTCTGGCCTCTCCTAGAACCCAAACAGGAGAGGGTGGGTGCACTGCCGCTGCCGCAGGCGGAGGAGGGCCCGGAAGGGGAGAAGCCAGGATCTGGGGGCTGGCCAAGTCCTGCCAGGCTTTTGGAAGCGGAGAAAATAGGCAGAAAACAGTCATCAGTTTGGCGGCTCTGTCCCTGGCACCCCCACACCGCTCTGTCGGTGCCGAGAGTAGAGAGGCGCTTTGCTGGCCTTTTTTTTTTTTCTAATTTTCTGGTATCTCTCCGAGAGTCAGAGCCCTCCCCCATCCCGCTCCCTCCCAGGGTGGTGGTGGTGGTGTGGGAGGGGGCTGTTAGGTTCCTGGGGTATCTGTAGACTACGTGTCTGTGTCTCCTGCTTTGGCGGTGTTTGCTCGGCTCTGTGGTGCCTGCCGCAGCCTCTCTGATCTGAGCGGGGGTTTGAAGTGGGGGGAGGGGAGGAGATGTCAGTTTACTTGGGAAAGGGTGGGGAGAGAAAAGGGAGGCCTTTTTTACCCCGTGCTTTGTGAAAAGGGGGCGAGGGGCTCTGTGTACGTGCGCGCGCGTGTTGCATGTGTGTGCGTGTGCGCGCCCACGAGGGTGCGCGCTGTCCTGGTTTCTTACGCCTGATCATCTCTCTCCCTGTCTAGATCCCTCTAGCTGAGATGGAGGCTCTGTCTCTGACGTCAGAGATTGTGTCTGAACCATCCTGCTCTCTAGCTCTGACGGATGACTCTTTGCCTGATGACACTCACACACTCTTACTTAGTGCCCTGGAGAGCAATGTACATGCCCAGCCCCTTCCTGCTCCCCTGGCCTCCCCAGGGCGGGGCTGGCCACAGGGCTCCAGGTCCTTCCTCTCCTCTCTCTCTGCCACCAGACCCCCACACAGAGGCACAACCAGCAGGCGCTGCCACTGCGTGCCCTGGGCTTTGCTAGGTCTTTTAGCTCCCCCACTGTGGACAAAGAAATCAGATAAAATTAAACAGGGGCCTCCCCGGGGAAGGGCCCAGGGGCAGCAGTTGTGAAAGGCTTAAACCAGATCCCCAGGAATGACACATCCCAAACCAGAGGTGGCATCAGGCAGCTGACCCAAGGGCCTGCCTGGATGCAGAATCAGGCAGCTGACCCAAGGGCCTGCCTGGATGCAGAATCAGTGTCTGAGTTTGGAGCCCTGTGCACGCCAGCCCTCCCCTTCCTGCCCCCTCCTTCCCACCTGCCCCCCCCTCCACCATCTGCCACCATGTAGTGGGTGAAAGCCACATCTCTGCTGCCACCAGCTTGCCCTTTTCCACCTGGGCGGTTGTCCCTGTCTCCTCTGTCACTGTCCCTGTGTGTCCCTGCGTCCTGGGGGCTTCTTTGTGTTTTGACAGCTTCTCCACCCTTGCCCAACCACTGGTCCTGGGTCCCATCTGACTGAGCAGCCCCCTCCTCCCTTCCTTCTCCCTTCTCCTCACAGCGGGCCTGTGTTGATCACAGGCTGGGGGTCCCTGGGGGTCTTGGGGTGGGTGCAAAATAAGAACCTGGGCTGAGAGGCGAGGCAGAGGTTCCAGACTGCCTTTCGATCAGCGCAGCCCTTCCAGCTGGCTGGGTCCATGTGGGTACCCCACGGCCTCCCCGAGAACTAGGAACAGACTGGGTGATGGAGGAGAAATCTCTTGGGAGCAAACCTCATCTCCCTCTGGCTGGCGTCAAAGGCTGATTACTGCCTTTCTTTGAAATAGATTTTTAAAACCCACCTTAACCCCCAGTCTGTCCACTAAGGGAGGACCTGAGTCCATAGTTCCCAGGCCCTGCCCCCACCCCACCTCCCACCTGGGCTAGCCAGCCCACCCCCACTGTGTAATTAGAGGAGGAAGGGGGAGACAGGTGGGTAAGCCAGCGGTGACATCCCCTAGTATTCATCTGTCATTCACCCCATATTAGCTCAGGCCACGCCCAGTACTGGGTGCTGAGGCCGCCTTAAAGAATGGTGACATAGCTCCTTCTCTGCAGGCAGTCCCCAGCTTCCAAGTCCCCTGGTTACTGGGAGCATCCTGCCCCATTCCCTAGTCATCCCCCCCTGTAGCCCCAGCATGGGGGATTTGGGAGATGCTATTAGATTTAAGCCTCCATTCTGGTTCTTCAGCCCCTCTCAGTGGGGCCTTGACAGTGAGCTCCTAAACCTCCTGCAGGGCAGCGGGCTGGGGGCTGGGGGCTGCTCTCCCTCCTTGGACACCTGCTCACCCCTCCATCCCCACTGGGAAGCTCCAGGCTTTGCAATGTGGACGATTTTCTGGGGCCAGGGCCCCCTCCCACCTTCTTCCTCCCTGTGTGTGGAGGGCTCCCCCGTGTGTCTGCCCCTCTGCCTGACCACTCTCATCCCATTACCACCTTGTCCGAGAAGGGGATGGGGGCCAGGGCCTTGGGCGGTGGGGGGCAGGGGGGGCTTTTGGTTTCTGTCGTCCAGTTCCGCCTCAGTTACCCAATCTGCATGCCCCCTCTTTTTCCCACCTCTCCCCTGTTTCTTTTGCAGATGGCGCCCCACCCAGAGGGGGTGCCTGTTATGCTAGGACCAGCCCTGCTAACTGTGCGGAAGTCTGGGGTCAGCCGGACGCACTCTCTGCCCAACGACAGCTACATGTGCCGGGATGGAGGCACTGCTGAGGGGCCCCTGGGGCACAGGGGCTGGGGACTCCCCAAAGCTCAGTCAGGTACCAGGGCTGGGGCAGGCCAGCTTGGCCCCCCACACCAGGGACCTCCACTAGGCTCAGGCCTGACCTGGGGGGAAACTGAGGCAGCAAAAGAGGTCTCTCCTACATCTGAGGAGTCCCCGGCCTGAAAGGGGGCACCCAGCCCCTGCCTGAGGGAGGTGGCTTTCAAACCAGGGTGAGGGTTGTGTGCTAAGGGCGGAGGCCCCGATGGAAGAGGGAGAGAGAGAGGGAGGGGGCTCAGGGGGGAGCCGGACTGATTGAGGCTTCAGCTCTTCTCTTTCCTCCTCACTCTGCTCCCCCCCTCCCCCCAGGGTCCATCTTGTCTGTCCACTCCCAGCCAGCAGACACCAGCTACATCCTGCAGCTTCCCAAAGATGCGCCCCGTCTGCTCCAGCCCCACGGCGCCCCCGCTTGGGGCGCCGTCCCCAGACTGCCCCCGCCGGGCCGCTCTCCTCTGGCTCAGAGGCCGCTCAGGCGCCAGGTGAGCAGATGTGGACAGGTGGGGCGTGGGCCTGGGCGCCACCTCGCTGGTCGGCGATAACCAGGGCTGCCGCTTTCATTCTCCCAGCTACCATTTACTGTGAGCCAGTGATGTGCCAGGCTAGGTACCAGGACACAGTGCCAGACAGGGCAGAAGCGGGCCGTGCCCTCTTGGAGTGTGCACCCGCTCCTTTGTTCCACTGAGGAGGCCCGGAGACCAGAGGGGGCTAAGGTTGCCCAGGACACGTGACAAGTTGGAGATAGAGCCCAAGTCTCTAACTTCCTTTCCCCAACCCAGAGCTGCCTCCCTATTCTCTGTACTTCCAGACCTAGCTAAGGGGCACGAGGCACATTTTAGGTGTCTCGATCTTTGACCAAGCCCGGGGCCCACCTTCCAGAGCTCACACTCCAGGGGCACAGAGCAGAGGCTCATGTAGCCAGGTGAAGTTTGTCTGCCCCCCAGCGACAAGCTCACAGCCCTTATGTGTGAGCATGGCCACGTGAGAATCTGCTCAGTCCCACCCACTTGGGGAAACAGGCGCAGTCCTCATCCATTCTTTAAATATTCACTGAGCAACCTCTGTGTGCCAGGCTCTGGGGACACAGACAAATGAGACAGCTGCTGCCCTCGGGAGCTCGGGGTCTGATAGAAGAGACATATACCCTGGCAGGTCTTTGCAGTGACAGGTCACAGCACTGAAATGCTCATGTGCCTGGTGCAGCAGGGAGCAAAGAAGAGGAAGGGATCCATTTTGTTTGAGGGTAGAGATTGTCAGGCACTACGTGACAGAGGACCTGAGCCCATCAAGTTAAGGGGTGCTTAAGCCAAAGAGCCCACACAGAGGCGGGAGGCGGGAAGGAGCGGCTGGGGGCAGAGACAGCCCAGTGTTCTTTTGTGTCCCGTGGGCTGGGAATTGTGGGCTTGGGGGGTGTAGAGGGTGCGTGGAGGGCAGGATGCACCTGGCCTCCGTCTCCCAACAAGAGCACATGTTGGTACCCCTGGTTAGGATGGTTCTGCAGCTCCCTGGAGGGGGCGGGGGCTCCATCTGGCTTGACTGGTGGGCCATTTCATGGGAGAGAGGAAGTCCCCAAGCTGAGTCCTCCCCCCACCCTGTACAGGCAGCAATAAGGACCGAGTCCCTGGATGCGCAGGGCCTGGGCAGCAGGGAAAGCCTGCTGCCCGAGGCGAGGGGGCTCTCCCCGCCTCTGGCCCGGACCTCCTCCTTCTGGGGCCGTCTGGGCGCCCCACTGCAGCAGCACTCCCGCAGCCAGAGCAAGATCTCGAAGCACACGCACCTGCCAGCCCCCTGCCCAGGCTTGGAGCCCACCTGGGGCACAAGCCCACCAGAGACCAGAAGCAGCTTAGAGCTGGACACGGAGCTGAGCTGGATTTCAGGAGACCTCCTGCCGGCCGGCGGCCAGGAGGGGCCCCCATCCCCGCGGGATCTGAAGAAGTGCTACAGCGTGGAGGCCCAGAGCTGCCCGCGCAGGCCCGCGTCCTGGCTGGAGGAGCAGAGGAGGCACTCTATAGCTGTCAGCTGCCTGGACAGTGGCTCCCAGGCCCACCTGGGCCCCGGCCCCTCTGGCCTCGGGGAACAGCCTCTTGGGGGTCTTGGGAGCCGGCCCAAGAAAAAACTTAGTCCGCCCAGTATCTCTGTAGACCCCCCAGAGAGTCAGGGCACTCGTCCCCCACCCAGCCCAGGCATCTGCCTTCGGCGGAGGGCTCCATCCAGCGACTCCAAGGATCTCTCGGCCTCTGGCCCCCCTGACAGCATGGCTGCCTCACCCTCCCCAAAGAAAGACATGCTGGGAGTCTCCGGTTTATCCTCTGACCCGGCAGACCTGGACCCCTGAGTCCTGCCCTACTCTCCCACTCCTTTCTCCACTGGGTGCCAAATCCTAGCTCCTCCTTCTGGGCTATATTCCCGACAAAAGTTCCATGTGGACACCAAGGAGGGGCTCCTCCCTGCCTCAGTGGCACTGGGCACTGGCAACAGCAGGATTTGCAGAGAGCCGGAAGCAGCAGCCCTGAGCACCCTGGCTCCAGGCGGACAGAGAGCGGCCCGGTGTAGCTGAGGCTCCCAACACCAGGAGCTGTTGGGAGAAAGCAATACGTTTGTGCAGAATCTCTATGTATATTCTATTTTATTAAATTAATTGAATCTAGTATATGCGGGATGTACGACATTTTGTGACTGAAGAGACTTGTTTCCTTCTACTTTTATGTGTCTCAGAATATTTTTGAGGCGAAGGCGTCTGTCTCTTGGCTATTTTAACCTAAAATAACCAGTCTAGTTATATCCCCCTCTTCTTGCAAAGCACAAGCTGGGACCGCGCGTGCATTAAGAGCCCTGATGGTGGCCCATCTTCAGCGGAGAGCGAGAACCATTTTGGAAACTGTAATGTAACTTATTTTCTCCTTGAACCTCGTCATCATTTTCTGTAGGAAAAAAAAAAAAAGAGAAAAAGAAAAAAAGATTTTACAAATGAAATGGAACCTTTTTATATATACATACATACATATCTATATCTATATCTATATAATAAAGTAATTTTCCAAAATAAAGTTAATCACGGTCCAGAGTAAAAAAGCACAAGGGACAGTGAGGCGTTTCCAGATGGCACTGGAGAGACTCCTGGGGACGGAGAGTGGGCCGTGGGGAAGGCAGGGGTCAAAGCTGCCTCTGCCTGTGGTGTGAGCGTGGATGAGTTTGTGTGTGTATAGGTAGGTGTGTGTGTGTGTGTATGAGCGTGTGTGTGTGTGTGTGTGTGTGTGTGTCCGTGTCTGAGGGACCGAGAACCCAAATGCCTCTCCCTGGGGTACTGCAACCTTCCAGCCTCACCCCCCAGAAGCAAGAAAGGAGGGGAGAAGCCCCTTGTGTGGGGGAAGGCTGGGCAGGCGGGGCATCTACTCCAGCTTTTATCAAAGCTTTATCGCTTCTTCTGAGCCAGGCAGCTCTATAAATGTAATTCCAGATTAACTCTTATTTCTGCTGACAGCTATCAGCCGCGTAATGAAAGCAGGAAATTGGCATAATGAAGCTGTTTTGGTTAATGGGGCCAACTGAGGCTGGGAGAGGCAGCTTCAGGCGCTGAGATCTGATCAAGGGTAGGTGGGGCGGGGGTGGGGGAGGCAGTGCTTCCGGTGTCCTTTCCCAGGCCCCCGCAGGGATGACCTGAGTGGTCTGGGCTTCAGTCTCCCACTTGGGGAGGGGGGGGGTGAGGTGCTGACCAGTGCTGTGAGCACTGGCCCATCAGGTCAGGCAGTGGAATTAAAGCTGATTAAACAGAGAGGGCAGCTGCCTTCCAAGATCAAGGGGCCAGGGGCAGGTGTCCAGAGGTGACCTCCCCGTAGAATCGAAGGGCCAGGAAAGCTAGGCTGCTGAGTGGGGAGCCACCCCCGCCCCGGGAGTGATGAGTGAATAACCACAAGGTGTGTGTGGCAGCTTCCCCTGCCTGCCCCTGGGGTGCCAGCGGAGGAAGGAGGGGTGCCGGAGGAAAAGGAAGAGAGGGCGAGGAGGAGGGGCTGGCAGGGTGGCCCAGAACCTCCTTTCTGGTGCTACCACAGACAATATTTTCTTGTCTGAAATCTTGGTGCCAAAAGGCGGCGCCACAGGCACCGACCACGGGCTCAACCAGCCTGATCCCTGCGGCCACCCACACACATCCACCCCCACCCCGCCTCCTTGAACATGCCCGCACCTTCAAACCCCAGGATTCTTGAAATCTCAATAGCAGCTGGCAGCCCTCACTCACAGCCCCTGTCCCTCTGAACCTGGGACCCCCGGGGCGGGGGGAGAGTAGGCAGACAGCTGGGCAATGAACCTGGGGCCTTTTTCCCACCTGGCGTTTCCTAACCTGGACAGAAATGGTACTACTCCTTGAAGCAAACACCTAGTTTGATCCTTTGGGGTTTGATCCAAATACCTGCAATAATGTCGAATCTTTTTTTCTCTGTCCTCCTTGGGTGGGGAGGGAAGGGGTGCTTATAGAAGCTGCTTTCTTTTTCTTTTTCTTTTTTTTTCTTAAAACTGTACAAAATTCCTAGAGTTTTGTCACCTAGGCCTGCAGATTAAGCTTTTATATTTTTGTAGATTTCTGTAGCTGTCTATTCCTTTGTAAGGCTGGGGGATACGGGGAGGGAGTTCTGGGGCCTTTTTTTCTTCTAATGGTTGGAAGACTCAGGGTCACAATAAAGCCAGAGAGCTGAGCTGCCACCCTGTCCCCTCCCTCCCAGCCCAGGACCCCTCCAGAGCCAAAGTGGATACCCATACCCGGGGGTGGAGGGAATTGTGGCATCTCCCCCGAACAATGTAAAGTCTTTATCAATGCTGGAAACTGTTGTGTCCCCTTAAAAGGGTTTTAAAATGGAAATTATGACACTGCTGAATCTTATTAACAGTAGCAATAATAACAATGATGCTAACCTCACGATGCTTGTCTGGGTGGTTTTAATTCTGCGCCAGGATACCTGGGGTAGGGAGTGGAGGGGTCTGAGGAGGCTGGGGGTGGGGAAGGTCCAAGCTCTTCGGGGAGGGGGGGTGCTGTGGAGGTAAGAACATCTACCCTGGCGCTTCTGCCCTCAGCCTTCTTCTTGGGGGTTTAGAGGAAATTGTGTCAACAGCTGCAGGCCCCCACCTCAGGCTTAGCTGCTTCTGCCTCCTCTGCCCCCAGACTCCAGGAAAAGGTCTGTCTGGGGGTAGGGGAACTGGGAAGAGGAGTGAGCTGAGCTGGTGCTAAAAACAAATCTGAGGCTCATCTGCAGTCTCTGGTTTCATCCTCACAACACCCTAGCAAGGGATGTACCATTGCTCTCATTTTCACATGAGGCTACAGACTCAGGGAGGTTAAGTGATCTGCCCAAGGTCACACAGCCAGGAAATGGCAGAGTTGAGATTTTGACCCTAGGTCTAGCCAACCCAGAGTCCCTTGGCTTCACACTTTCCCAGCTGCTTCTCTGTGGGGGGTTGGGGCATGGTGCGAAATGACTCGCCAGGGTGGCCTTTTCCAAAGCAGCAACATTCGTGTTCACAGAAATGTACACGCAAACTCCCCACTTGGCATACTCAGAGGCTCACACAAGCCCACAGCCCTCCATCTGGCATGGGAAAGAGGTTCGGCCACAAGACAAGGTACCCCTAAGGTGATTGTCCGAGGGCTGGCCAAAGCTGGCTCTGTGGTCACCGGCTTTCCCAGGAACCACCTCTCCCTGATGTAATGCTGCCCTCAACCCCAGAGCGCCTCCCCCTCACTCCCCCACCCCCGCTGTGTCCCTTCCTGTCCTCTCCCCCTGCCCCACCCAGACCTCTCCCACTTTCCAAACAACCTTTCCTTGCATCCCCACTCCTAGTCCCCACCCATCACACCGCAGCCTAGTGCCCCATGGCCTCCTGTCAGCTCTCCTGGGCCAGCTGCGCGGCCCAACCTGTGGGGCTGGTGGCGGCGGCAGTGCCAGGTGGGGCATCAGACACCAGACGCAGCACAAGCTACTTCCACCTGGTATCACCCACCCAGTTTCCCCTCTGCAGCGGGACCAAGCCAGGGAGAGGACACCAACACTGATGTCCACCTTCAATGGACAGGTGCTCTGCATACCCCCTCCCCACCATGGAGGAAACCGGCTCACAGGGCCCAGTGAAGGACTTGTCTGGGTGCGGGGAAGCCCAGCCACCAGAGTGCTTAGCCCTGGGCACCCAGGGATCCCTGCCTAAGGCCAGTGCACCAGGACTAACTCAAGACAGCCAGGAGGGGAATTAACTCTTTAAGTGAGTTTAGTTGTTGGCTGGTACCCTGCGGGGGGGGGGGGGGGGGGGGGGGCGCACAGCAAGGCAGAGCAAGGTGGTGGCAGCTCTAGTGAATGACCAGGGGAGAATTCTGTGAAACTATGTGTCCCAGGTTTGGAAACTGCTGACTGTGGCCCACAGAGCTAATTAATTCTTGTCTTGAAAATTCCTGAATTGGGCATAGCAACCAGTGCTTACATGCATGTCAAATCCGATCGAGGGCAGGTTGGGAGCAGAAAGGCAGCCCGACTGAGGTCATGAGTGGGACCGGGGCAGCCCACACCAGGCTGGGGCCTGGGGGAAACAGCAGAGAAAGGGGAGGCCTGTTCGGGGGTGCTCCGAGCCTTCAAGGAGACACAGGCTAGAAGGAATCAGGCAGTGAGTGGAGAGGAGAGCTAGCAGCCTGTCTTTGCTGTCCCTCCCCCTCCCCCCTCTTGTCAGTTCCCACCTGACTCTCCTTTGCAGCATTTCCTATCCCTGGGTCTCCCTGTCCCCGCCTTCCTCTGCTTTCTTGTCCTCTCTGCTGTCATTCCTGCTCAGACCTGTACCTTGCAATCATTTTATCTTTCCATCTCCTGGCCAGGAAATCCCCAATGCTGGCTTCCCCTGGGATCCTCGCTGGCAGGGGAGGCACAGCACGTGCTCTGTCTCTCCTGCTGGGAGCTCCAGTCTGCTGGGGAAGGGGGCTGGGCTGGGGCACCCAGCTGGGGGAGGTGCAGTCCCTCTCTTTGCTGCAGCCCAACCCACAGGTCTTTTTTTTTTTTTTTTTTTTGACTTTTCTGAAGCTGGAAACAGGGAGAGACAGTCAGACAGACTCCCGCATGCACCCGACCGGGATCCACCCGGCACGCCCACCAGGGGCTACGCTCTGCCCACCAGGGGGCGACGCTCTGCCCCTCCTGGGCGTCGCCATGTTGCGACCAGAGCCACTCTAGCGCCTGAGGCAGAGGCCACAGAGCCATCCCCAGCGCCCGGGCCATCTTTGCTCCAATGGAGCCTTGGCTGCGGGAGGGGAAGAGAGAGACAGAGAGGAAAGCGCGGCGGAGGGGTGGAGAAGCAAATGGGCGCTTCTCCTTTGTGCCCTGGCCGGGAATCGAACCCGGGTCCTCCGCACGCTAGGCCGACGCTCTACCACTGAGCCAACCGGCCAGGGCATCCCACAGGTCTTTATTGCTCCTCTTAGGAGCCTCCAGCTGGAAACACCTTGGTTCTAAACACTGAAATGCAGAGTGGACAGTGCCCACTGCTGGGACTGTGCCTCATGCTAGAGTGGCCTCGCTACCTATGACCTCGTCTTAGGACACGAGATACTTATGTTAACAGCAAACAGCACCAGATATTAGATCGCAGTCCTTGAGTTTAGCTAAGTAAGAATTCAGATACAAGATTCAAATACAAGCAAAAGTTTATTTGGAAAGTCACAGAGGTAGAGGTGAGCCAGCTGGGTTGCATGGACTCAGGAAACAAGTTATAGAGGCAAAAGAGGAACCTTGGAGCCGAGGGGAAAGAAAGGCCAAAAAAATGGACGGGGGAGGGAAAGGGGGAAAGGCATGGTGTACTCCAGAGAGCACTCCCGAGGAAAAGAAAGGGCTGGGGCGAGAGGCTGGTGTGGAGGGAGCTGGGTCATTGTCCAAAGGGTTTTTATCTGGAGGACTCAGGGGAGGATCTCAACGGAATATTCATTAGTTTTCCAAGTGTGTTTCTTCAAGGTCATGGTCTCCACTGATTGGTGATACCGGGGCAAGGGATCATTAGTCATCATAGCTGGTCCTAATGTCAACCAGGGCATCACCTTGCTGCTTTTCCGGGTCTGAAGCTCAAACACAACTAGGGCCTAGACGTTATCCTTGTTTGACCAAAACTCTTTCTCATGATCAACAGACCGTAGGCTTTGTTTCTAA
Organism: Saccopteryx bilineata; assembly: GCF_036850765.1. NCBI lineage: Eukaryota > Metazoa > Chordata > Mammalia > Chiroptera > Emballonuridae > Saccopteryx > Saccopteryx bilineata. The sequence goes on from NC_089491.1 coordinate 379,122,872, forward strand.
GATTATTTGATGCAGGTCAGAACTCCATTGTCTTGAGGGTTTCATGTTTAAGGGAGTGGTCATACAAGGGTTTGTATGGGAGTCTGTGAGGCCTTTCTCTGGCCCCTTTGTTTCTCCTCTAAGGCATGCATGACTAGCAACATGCCAGGGGAGGTCTAAACCTCAGGACCAGCAATATGCTAAGGAAGAATAGGTCACCCTGGAGACGAGGTCCCACAATAGTTGTTTTCTCAGTTTTGCCCATTGCTAGGCATCCAGGGTTTTCTGACCTTCTGTGCCTGGCCAATTGTTCCTACTCTGCTCATGTCTATCTAACTGCCTATGATATAACTTTAGTCAGTCAACAAATATTTCCTGAAGAGACCGACTCTGCCAGGCATTGTCCTAGGTGCTGAGGATACAGCGATAGACAAGGCTTGGTTCTTAATCCTTAATGGGTCCACTGTCTTCTGGGGGAGGTAAGCAAGACAATCAGTGAATACAACACAGGGAGAGAGGACTGGGTCCCTTAGCCCAGGGTTGGGGGAGAGAGGTTTAGGGAAGGTTTTAGAGGGTGGGGCTTGAGTGAAATCTTCAAGAATGAATAGAGTCTTTGAGGTGCAGAAAGGGAGGTAAGGCATAGTAGGGAGAGTAGCCCAAGTAACCTTGAAGGTGGGCCAGGGGCATGAACGCAACAGCTAAGGATACAGGGAATGCCTCCTGCCAAGGAGACGGCATGGTAACAGCCAGCACTCAGGAGCTGTGGGGAGCATCGTGCCTCTGCCACGATAATACATCTCAAGGCCTCAGTTTCCTTGCTCTGGTAAAAACCAAAGCCATAAAGTCCTAGAAACACTGTGACTATTATTCAAGGGCCATGTGGAAGGAGCCACATTCCACGAGGGGCTAGGAAGTGTGAACCCTCAATGCCTCCAGAGAGACAGGAGAAGGTGGGGATTGCCAACGGCTCCCACCGTGATCTCGGAGAGGGGCTCTCCAATGGCCACACAAGAAGACTGGGGCCAAAGGAGATGGTGCTGCAGCCTCAAGGCTGCAAACTGGCCAGCTCTTAGGCTAATGTCTTATGAGTATGAACCTGGGGCTGGTCCTGCACTCACCATATCAACGAGGATTGCTTGGGAAGCTCACCTTTTGAATGGCCCTAAGCCCCAGCCAGCTTCATGGTTTCTACGGTGCCTTAGTGAAGGAACAGGAAAGGAGAGAGAGATAGGAGAGGCTGGTGGGTAGACCAAGGTGAAAACTCAGGGGCAGGAAGTGCTGATGAAACCAAGACTGGGGTTAAGGGAAGGGTTCAAAGATGGTTCTTAGTTGTTCAAAGCATAGAAGCCTAGTTCACCAGAGCTGAAAGAGATCTTAGATGGAGTCTTGTTCACGTTGCTGAAGAAACTGAGTCACAGAGGCATGAGGAGTTTGTTGAGGTCACACAGCATACAAAAGACACTGCCCAAGGCACGAAGGGGGATTGTAGGTGACTCAGTAGATTCCCGCCCTTGGGGACCTCTCAGAGTGTCAGGGGAGACAGACTCTTCACAACTAAATACTATAACTCAAGGCACATTGTGACAAGAGTGTGAAACCTCTGTAAAGTCTTTGGCTCGGGAGTTGGGGGGGAGATGTGAGGGGTGAGTGGAAGGGAGGGGGCAGGCAAAGGGCTGAAAGAACTATCCCAGTAGAGAGAAGAGGCCCTGGGGGGGACTTCCCACCCTACTCCAGCCTCAGTCAGCTGAGATCTCTGTCCTGATAGCCCATGACCCAGGACACTTCCTCTGGTGACTTCCGGTCTGCCCAGGACAGGCGGTGCTGTCTTGCTGACATCTGCTAACGCCAGGGAGCAGCCAAGGAGGCAAACACATTCTCTTGAGAAGAAGTGCCAGGAAGGGGATCGTCAGGGTGAACCAGGGCAGACCCTGAAGACAGGGAGGTTGCGGAGCCGAAGTCAGGGGAGAGATGCGCTGGAGAAAGGGCTGGGGTGAGGAGGGAGGATTCCCTCTCAACCCCAAGGAGGGAAGCTGAATTGGCTTTCTGGGATCCTGTTAGGAAAGAGAGGGTGACTGGGGAAGGGAGGGAGGGATCCCAGCATGGCCAAGCCAGGGCAAGCAGAACAGGGCTACTGACTACAAACCCGTTTTAAAGGTGGGGAATGTGGAGACTCAGCCTTAGGAGGCGAGTGGGAGTGTGGGGCTCCTCCTGGGCCCTCATCTGCCCATCCTCCACCCTGATCAGGCTGAAGTGGAGGGAAAGTAACACGTGCTGGGTGCCTAGTAATTGTGCCTGCAGCAGGCTTGATATTTTACATACTTTTCCCATTTAAACCTCAAAGTAACCCTAGGAGGTAGATACTGTGATTACCCCTGTTTTATAGAAGTAAAAGGGAACACTTAGAGTGATGTCAAGCGACACCCACAAGATCAGGGAGCCACGGGACCTCAGGAAGGCAGCAAGTTAAGGGAATCCTAGGAAGCCGCCATCTGCCTCCTGCCGTCCCCCTCTCCTCCCGTACACGTTCACACACATGCACATTACGCGTGGTGGCTACCAGTTCTCCGGAAACTTGTTGGGAGAGACAGCCATCCGGATTGTCTGGGAAGCTCTTTTCGAGGTACAAATAGGGAGACTGAGCTCTAGAGATGAACATGACCTTTCCAAGGATCTATTCCCAGAGAAAGTCTTGCTAGGTCCCTCTCGGTCTCAGTGAGTCATCAGCCCGCCGCAGATCCGGGCGCGGTGGGAGCGGGTGGGAGTCCCTTGGAAACAGACCCTGTTCCGGTCCAATCGGACTCAGTATCTGGAGTAGCAAGTGTCCGACGCTGCCCAGTGGCCACTCTAGGGAGGTCACTGTGTCAGTGACACACACACACACACACACCACCACCACCACCACCACCACCACCGCTGTCCCGAAGTCCTGCCCAGAGCAAAAGCTTCAGCAAAGTTCTGTTACTGTCGCCGGGGCACCAGAGTTAGACCCAAAGAGCCTGCGGGCAGGGCTCGGCTGGGGGCGGGCCGGGGCGGAGCGCGGGGCGGAGGAGGCCCCGGCGCCCGCTGCGTCCCAGCCTGGGTCGGACCCGCTCTCCTTCCTCGCTGCGGCGCCTCAGCCCCATGGACACCCTGTGCGGCTCCGGGGAGCTCGGCTCCAAGTTCTGGGTAAGGACGTGTCCCGGGACGGAGGGCGCGCACCGACGGGCCCGGAGAGGCACCGGGGAGGTCATGTGACGACGGGACGGGGCCGGTCTGACCTCGCCGCCCAGAGCCGGGTCCCTCGCGGCATCTGGGACCTGCCCCGCCCTTCCCGCCAAATGGAGGAGCTGAGGGCTCGAGGCACTGGGCTGCCCCGGGCACAGGGGGTGGTGTCCGGGAATCAGAAGTTGCCCCTGCTTGCTGCCTTGCCCCGGTCCCTCTCTGGGGCTGACCACGAAAGGGGCATTTCCTCCTTAGCTACGGTCCTGATGACTCTGGATTAGGGCTCGGTTGAGCACACGGACACCTGCCCTGTGGCCCAGGGCATCCAGAGCTGTTGTTTAACCAGGTACTTCAGGAGGTTGGCTCCTCTTGCTGGACTCTGCCCTCCTCGGAGAGGGTTCCTGCCACCTTCTTTTCTGGGGGCCAGAGCAACAGAAGAACAGGTGGTCCTCACGGCCCTGGCCCCAGGAGGGAGAGACAGACCTCACTCTGGAGGCGGGTCCCCAGAATTCCCTGGTCCAACTGCCTCCCATACAGACCGGGAAAGGGAGGCCCAGAGAGAGGAAGGGACTTGTCCAAGGGCACCTAGTTAGAGGACAGCAGAGCTGCAATAGGAAAGCGGACCTTTTGACTGATACACTAGCCCTGTTTCTAAGACATCAGGGTGCTTTTCAGGCCCCTGACTCGGGTCTCCCAGCGCAGCTCAGGTGCATTCACTGGAGATAGCCGGAGAACTTTTCTGCAGCTTTCAAAGCCTACTCACAGAGGCTCCTTGATCTTCACTGCAGCTCTGGGAGGCTACTGGTCCTGTGTCTCCATTTCACAGGTGAGCTCGGATTTAAAGGGCTTATGTGGAGTCCTCCAGGAAATCCCCAGCAAAGACTGGTCCCAAACCCAGGGACTCTGGGTCTCAGTCTCTAAACCTTTAACTGCATTTCGAGTATTTGTATATATACGCCTAGTGTGTGTGCTATTCGTGGGTGTGTGCTTGTGTGGGTGTGTGTATGTACATAAGCTCTTGTGTATACAGTTAGGAACCCTGCTCATGGGCTGTGTTTGGAATGGGCTGTGGGGGTTGCATGGATTTTTGGAACTTGGGGCAATGGAGCACTTGTAAAAAAAGCATCTTTGGAGAATCTCTCTTTTTCTCTGGATCATTAGAGGATTGATCAGAAATGCTGTAACTTTTCTGGAGCTGCCCAGCCCCATGTGAACACCATCTGTCATCTAGCTTGGACTGGTCACTTGTCACCAGGGTCTGGAGATTGCAACCGCGGCTCATGAGTATACAGTTGACCCTTGAGCATTGCAGAAGCTAGGGGTGCTGACCACCCATGTAGTTGAAAATCTGTGCATAACTTCAGTCTGCCTTCCAAATACATGAATTCCCAACCACCAGTTGATCCTCAGACAATGTGGATTTGAACTGCACCACTCAGTGGAACTGAGTGGGTCAACTGGAAATAACCCATATATAAGTGGACCCATGAAGTTCAATCCCATGTTTTTCTAGGTCAACTGTATTTCCTTTTACACTTGAGCCTGGCTAGTGTGGCTGTGGTATGGTCATGATGTCACACTATACCATAAGCAGAGGGCTTACAAATCAAGGAGAGCAGATGTGTCCAAGCCTCAAGAGCAAGGGCCCCCTGTTCCTGGGTGAAAAGGTGACCCTGAGAGCTTACGACTGTACAGAGACAGGCTTTGAGGAACTTGGAACTGGGATACTCAGGATTCCTTTCTTGTTCCAAGCTGAAAGATCCTTTGGTTCTACCCTTCCATGATATTGAAGAACTCAAGAATGTCAGAGCTTGGGATCTTGGTGCAGCTAGCCCAGCCCCACATTGTAGAGCTGTGGAAACTGAGGGCCAGGCTGGGAATGAACTTGTCATGGTCATACTACAATCAGTGTTCTGGACTGGGAAGGAGGGACCTTGGGATGTTCTTCCAACTTTGTCCTTGCTTGACTGTGCTCCATTGGGCTTCTGGGTCCACTTGTCCCTGAACTTTCTGTGGCTCATGAGATGTATATATCACCTCTGAGGACCTCAGGATTCATGGGAGTCAGTGCATCTATATCAGGTCTGAGGAATGTGGTCCATGTGGGGTCTGCTTGGATATCTCAAAGGACAAGAGAAGTGACCACTGTTTGTCACCCCAGTGAGGACCACCAATCATCTTCTTGGTTCCTGAGAGTTGTTCCAGCCTGTACTCAGCGTGGCGCTGACTGGGGGTGGGATAGGGAGGAAACAGGAAGCTTCCCAGCTCATCCTTGGAAGGTTTGCACAGCTGAGACAAGGGAGCCTCAGCTCCCGTTGTTACCTTAACAGCCTGGAACTCTGGGCGACTCATTTGTGCCGGACTAGCTTGTCTTTTGTTTGTGTTGTGTATTATTCAGGTAGACTTGCCCCGGATCTTTTATCTTAGGGGCTTGTGGGTGACCTGCCTTGTGGGAAGTACCGTATTTCCCCATGTGTAAGACGCACTTTTTTTAAAAAAATTTGGGGTCTAAAAACTGGGTGCGTCTTACACAGTGGTTGTAGATTTTTCTACTTGGATTTCCCGCTTTTTTTGTGCTTGTTTTTGTGCTCATTGTTGAAGACAGTGACTCGTCATCAGACACAAGTGAGGACAAACTAATGGAGTTTTGACTGTGCTGAGGAGTTGTATGAATTTTATGATGAATAAAACTTGAGTTCAATAACTTTATGTAATACATTTTTTTTCAAATTTTGGGCTCTAAAATTAAGGTGCATCTTATACATGGGATCATCTTATACATGGGGAAATACAGTAGTTCAGGGCAGCCAGGAAGTTCCTAAGCCAAGAGTTAAAAGGTGGGAGCAGGGATAGGCATGGTTCAGGCCCCTGGGAGCACTTGTTTACTCTACCAGGTATTTTCACTATCTTAGCCTCCCAGCCTCCGTTTTTTCCCCCTGAGAAATGGGGAAATAACCTATCTCCTAACCACCTCAGAAGATTCTTGTGGAGATAAACGAGATAGGGGATGTGAAATGATATTGAGAACTAAAAACCTCTCTATGGCTGACAGGTTGTGATATTCCTGGGGCGAGGAGTGAAGAGGAACGAGTTAGAAAGGGGTGTGAGATCTGGCAAGGTCGACCAGAAGGGGGCTGGCTGGGCTGTTGAGTCAGGGGCTCCCTTTCTAGCTGTTTACTGGGAATTTTGTGGCTAAATCCATCATCTTCAGCCCCAGATGAATCTGAGGGTAGCAGACTTGAAGGGCCTATGACCCTTGGACATGTGCAGACACACACCAGGTACTGGATGAATCATTTATCTTTTTTTTTTTAATCTTTCTCTCACCTCTACCTACTTTGGGGCAGATACCAACATCTCTTGAGAGTGCCTTGGGAATTTACACAGAAATAAATTCCAAAAGAATAAACTATGACCAAACTGCCCAGAGCCTATAAAGCCAGAGAAGCCTCTAAAACAAAGGAGGTAGGGTGTTCCTTCACTGTACCCTGTGGTCCCTTACCTGGAGGACTGCTCTCTGCTCTGAGCAGGACCCAGGTAATGAAGACATGCATGAAGAAGGCCTGGTCGGAGAAGGGCCTGGGGCTGTTTACCTGCAGGAGGTCTTGGCCTATTTGCAGAATCAGCCTTGATCTGATGGCCCCAGGAAGCTCCTGGGAGGCTGATGATGACTCAGAAACCTGAAGGTTCTGACCAGGAGGCTGTCCAAAGATGAGAACGACTGCCTGAGAAAGAGCGAGCTTCCCCGTCACTGGGGGTGTGCAAGCGCATGGTTAGTGACCGCTTGGTGGGGATGGTGGAGAGAGGATTCAAGCAGTGGTGGGATTCAAATAATTTAACAACTGGTTCTCTGCCCTAATGACCGTTTTAAGTATAACAAAATGATGTACTGAAGCCTGACCTGTGGTGGTGCAGTGGATAAAGCGTCGACCTGGAAATGCTGAGGTTGCCGGTTCGAAACCCTGGGCTTGCCTGGTCAAGGCACATATGGGAGTTGATGCTTCCAGCTCCTCCCCCCTTCTCTCTCTCTGTCTCTCCTCTCTCTCTCTCTCTCTATCTCTGTCTCTCCCTCTCCTCTCTAAAATGAATAAATAAAAAAAATGATGTACTGAAAGGTAGTCTATTATTTCATGCATTTAATAAATAAGAATAATAAAAGAGGTACACAAAACTAGGTTATGTTATAAGAAAGTTTTAAAATGGAATTGAAAAAATATTAAATAATACTCATAATATCTCAGGGGAATTTGGGTGGAACACAAAGCTGAAACAATTGACAGCTTGTCACCCCCTGGTTGTTTGGCACCTTTTTTCTTTAGGTTATATTTGTTTACTGAAGTAACAAACGCGAAGAAATTAAAGTGCAGTATTTCATCAAAGGTAGAATGAGTTTTATGAAATGAATAAATAAATATTACAAGCATAATTTCGTTAAATATTTTTCCCCTATGGATGGAATGAACATGACTATGGGCGCTTAGAATACACTGTTGAACGGATGAACGTCAAAAAAGAGCAAGGGGGCCTAACCTGTGGTGGCGCAGTGGATAAAGCGTCGACCTGGAAATGCTGAGGTTGCCGGTTCGAAACCCTGGGCTTGCCTGGTCAAGGCACATATGGGAGTTGATGCTTCCAGCTCTTCTCCCTCTTCTTTCTCTCTGTCTCTCCTCTCTCTCTCTCTGTCTCTCCCTCTCCTCTCTAAAATGAATAAATTAAAAAAAAAGAGCAAGGAATGTAAATTTGTAATTTCCACATTGGGCAGCTGCCCAGGTGCCCACCTTAGAGAGAACCCTGATTACAAGTGCCGTTTTAACAATGAGTTCACTGAACTCAACAAAAAATTAGGTATCTGTTCTGCTGAACAGGTATGAACCAGCTGAATCCCACCAGTGGATCCAAGTCAAGGCAGGAGTTGGGGTCCCACCCTGAAATTCTGTGACCAAGCAGGTAGAGGGAAGACATGGCCGATGAGGGGTTGGTGGGTCCCTCTGCTGAGATTTCCAGGCCTCCCTTTCCCTGGCATTCTCCCCACTTTAGGTCCGGAGTTTACCTAGTAGCAGCTTTTGGGAGAGGCTTGTGGGTCTGTCACTGGTCAGGTGCCCGCACCTTCACTGTTCCCTTGACTGTTTACCCACCCTAGGGAATGAATGGCAAAGCCCTAGTCCCTCCGAGGCTCAGCTCCCTGTGTCCCCTGCTCTGTTCCAGATAGTCTCTATCTGCCACTCACTAGCTGTGTGACTTTGGGCCAATCGCTGTCTCTGGGCTCCAGCTGAATTTAGGTGGGCTCTGGGGCCCCCTTCAGGTCTAGCCACCCATTGCTGACTCTGGGACTCTGAGACAAGGCTGGGGAAGGGGTGGGGGGAGGGATATGGCAAGGCCGTGATTAGGGTCCTCTGACCTTTCCAGCTCCGGGATGTCACAGTCTTCCCAGGCTCTTCCTCCGGGTTGCTGCCTAGCCTGAGTAGGTGGCTGCCGGAACTTATGAGTAATGGACAAGACTTTGATTTCAATGTACTTTGACTCTCAAATAAAGACGGTGACATGCAAAGCTGTGGGAAGCTGGCAGTGACAGGGCCCCTGTGGTAGCCAGGTGAGCACCAACGCCTCCCCCTCAGGAGCCAGTCACCCCTGCCAGGCCGGGGCCCCCAGAATCTCCTGCCTCCATCCCAGCTGGGGGAAGGAGCAAAGTGGGTGCTGGATGGCTTTAACCTCTGAGCTCCTGGCCCCTGGTGGGAGGGTTTGGTCCCTGAGGACCCCAGGCTGGCTTCTTTCTACCCTGCTGCTGCTCCCTCACTAAGAAAAGGAAGTGAGTCAGGGAAGTAGCATTTGGCAGGGACTTGGCCAAGTCTGTCTGCTGTCCCCCAGTCAGAGGAATGATCTTGGAGTACCAGGCCAGGCCCCAGGGAGGGAGGTCCCCACGGGGACTGCCTGCTGGCCCACCCAGGAGACAGAGTCAGAGTCCCTGGGCTATATCCACCCAACCCAGTGGGACTGTCTCTGGGGCAACAGGTGGAGTCGAATCCCTGAGAAGGAGTGAGACTTGGGTGTGCACTGCTGGGTGACTGGGCCTTTCCCCTCCCCCACCGGGGCTGGTTCCCACGGTGGGGGGTGGTACTGGGGGAGGGGACTAATTGGGGCTTAACCCTCAGATTGAATTTCTCCTCCTAACTGGATATTCAGGTTTCTAGTCCAACGGCTCCCAGAACCCCAGCTAGCCTGTTACTGTGTGAGGGCAGCCCCTTCCCTCAGCTCTGTGAGAAGAACCTAAGCGGGGAGGTGATTGGGGGCGGGGTGATTGGGGGCGGGGCATGAGGCTGAAAGGGGATTTCTCATGTTTCAGGTGATCTGGACAGGTGTGTCCTATCCCCTAGGCAGGATGCTATGCTGCAGCCCTACGGGGTATAAAGTACCATAGAACCCCATGGTTCTGGGTGAGGACTCTGGAGCTAGACTGCCCGAGTTCGAGTCCTGGTGTCAGCCCATGTGAACTAGGGCCGATCACTTGGCAGCCGTTGGTCTCAGCTGTTGTGAACGTTAAAGGATGATCCTGGAACACAGTGGTGCTCCAATACCAAAGTTGTGGGCTGGCACTGCTTTCTTCAGAAATGGCCAGCCCAGCCAGTCCTGTGAGCCGTAGACCGGCCCTACACTGCCAGGTTTTACTGCCCAACCCCTGGCCCTTCCAGACCGCAGTGCAGCCCCGTAGGTCAGTGTGAACGGGGATCAGGCTGGTCCTTGCCCTTTCTGCCCCTCCATTTCAGCTGAGATAAATGAACTGGTCGGTTGATCCCTTCTCCCCCTTCTCCCCAGCCCAGGGGATTAAGGAAGTAATTGCTCTTCTGATGACAGAGGCTGTCGACAAGTCTGGGTGAGAAGGGGCTGGGAAGTCCCTGACAGAGCTGTGGCCCAGCTGGGGGGAAGGGCTCTAGCGTTCTCACTTCCAGTTGTCCCCTGCTTGGGTCTCTAAGATCTTCCGCGTCAGCACCCATGAAGGGGCCCCTGCCGTGCAGTCCATTCTGGGCACCAGACCTTATCAGGTCCATCCAGCTGTTTAATTGTGTTATTAAGGAAGCTGTGGTTATTGTGGGAACTGTGTGGGTGACAACTGTGAGGTGAGAGAAGGGAGTGGGGGGACATAAGGTCAGAGAGGTGGGGGAGAAAGATAATCGGTCTTGAGGGCCACGTGGGGACTTGGGCTTTTACTCCCAGTGAAATGGGGAGTCCTTGGCAGCTTTGAACCTGAGCAGTAACATGGTAGCATGGTCGGGCTTAGGTTTCATAAAGATGGGCCTCTAGCGGCTGTGCAGGAAAAGACAGTCAGGGCACTTGGGGGCAGGGGCAGGAAGACCCCTGCGGGGGCTATGGCAATAATCCAGGTGGGAAAGAGGGACAGAGTGAAGGGGTAGGATTCTGGATACATCAAGGAGAACCAGATGAAGTTGCCTTTTTATAGATAAGAACAGTCAAATTTAGCGTTCTCATCTAGTTCAGCCTGATCATTTGAAGGTGGAGTGATCAGGGTTTGCTGGAGGGTTGGATGTGGGGTGTGAGAGAAGGAGAAGAAATAAGGATGATGCTACCTGACCAGGTGGTGGCAAAGGGGATAAAACATTGGCCTGGGATGCTGAGGACCCAGGTTCAAAACCCCAAGGTTGCCGGCTTAAGTGTGGCTCACCAGCTTGAGCATGGGGTTGCCGGCTTGAGTGTGGTATCATAGATATGACCCCATGGTCGCTGGCTTCAGCCCAAAGGTCGCTGGCTTGAGTAAGGGGTCACTGGATCAGCTGGAGCCCCCTGGTCAAGGCATATATGAGAAAGCAATCAATGAGCAGTGATGCTTCTTATCTCTCTCCCTTCCTGTCTATCTCTCTCACAAAACAAAAGAAAGAAAGAAAGCAGGATGACACCAAGGATTCTGTCCTGGGAGAAGGAAAGGGTTGCCGTCCATCAGGGTGGACAGCTGGGGAGTGGGGATGGGCAGGAGTTCAGCTCTGTTGCGCATGCAGGATGCGTCCCACTGACATCCCAGTTCTGAAGTCGGTAGTCTAGGGACATAGGCATAGATAGGTACCCCCTGCCTTCTGGAGAGGGCTTTGCCAGCTGAGACATGCTGATCTGAAGAAAAGGAGCCCAGGCTGCACCTCCCCATGGGTCTAAGCAGCCAGTTGAGTCCTCAAGATCTCTTGATTGTTGCCACAGTGCAGGTTATCTATGCAACCGAAACAAAGTCCCAACAGCCTCTTGCTCCACCACCTGCTTTCCCAAGTGTCGCCCTGTTTGAGTCAAGACATGCTGCTGTCATTCTCTCCCTCGTGGGGAGCTGCCCAGGATGCTGTCATGACTCCCAGTATGACTCATGTGGAGACCAAGCGAGCTGAGAGAGCTTGCCCACAGTTCAAAGGTGGCAACCCACACGGGGTCTTCGGCACTGGGGTCTGGTTCTTCTTGTGGCCCCTCCCCACCTGCCTCAAAGAGCCATACCGCTGACTGTACATGTGTGCAGGGGTTCCCTTTCATGCCCTTGAACTTGGGTTCCCTTGTCAATCAATGCAGAGATCATTTCTGGGCTCGTCGTGAGTAACTGGCACTGTGCTGGGGGTTGGAGTATGTGGGGCAGGAGGGAAAAGGAGTAAGATGAAGCCTGGCATCTGTCCTCAGGGCTCACATTTCTGTCGGAGAGAGGATGTGTCCACAGGTCCCAACAAGGGGGCACGGTGTGGGGAGAAACCCCAGTTTGGCATCACAAGACGGCCTGGGTACCTGTGCCAGACCCCTGCTGCCTGGTGTCTTTGGACCTGTTACCACAGCAGGTGGAGCCTGCTTTCTTTTCCGCAAGCTGGGTCTAACACTCTTCCTCCAATCTACTTCTGGAAATTGTTCTGAATCGACCAGCCAGTTAATGACCACCTAAGTGCTGTAATAAAGTGCCACTAAACATAAGGGGCCTTTATCACTCTCAGGGACTAGTCACCAAGGCCATACAAGATAAAGCAAGGAAAAGCCTCTCCAGAGGTGAGGCCCAGGCTGGGCCCACAGAGGTGGGACGTGCACTGCAGGCTGGGAGACTTTACCGTGGGAGGTAAGGGTGGCCTTGGACAGGCGCCGGGATGGCAACTGAGGAGCTGGGGACTTGGAGAGTAGCGGGGTGGAAAGTAGTGAGTGGAAACAATAGACTTGGAAGTCAGTAGGTAGATGAGGCTAGGTGAGATCTCTGAAGGGTGAGACCAGGTGGAGTAGACGGAGAAGAGGAAAGGGCTGAGCCCTGGGGCACTCCGATGCCACCAGTGGGGACCAGCCAAGAAACTCAGAAAGGAAGACCAAGGAAGAAGGGAAAGACCAGGAGAGAGTGGACAGGGATCTGGGCCCTTAGGGCATGAACAGGAAGCGACCGGAACCCCATGGAAATTGTTCGGGAAGATGAGGGACTGTTCGAGGAGGGTGGCCAAGAGGGACCGAGAGGGAGATGTCATTCTCTCATTGTTACCCCTGAACAAACCAAGGCCCAGAGAGGTGAAGATTTAGTATCTTGCCCAAGATCACACAGCTTGAAAGGAGTAAGAACCATTTGTATTGAGCTTTGAAATGAGCAGATATATACATGGTCAAAAAGTCTAAACTTTGAATAATTTAACACAAGGTCCATGGTGTTTCTCCACTGAAAGGATGAGGAAGCTCAAGAGAATGGGATCTAAGAGAGGTACAGCCTCACCTTCCAAAGCAAAAGAAAATAGTGATTATCAAATAATGGTCAATCAGATAATCATAGTAAAAACAAACTGAGCCTGACCTGTGGTGGCGCAGAGGATAAAGTGTTGACCTGGAATGCTGAGGTCGCCCGTTGAAAACCCTGCACTTGTCTGGTCAGGGCACATATGGGAGTTGATGCTTCCTGCTCCTCCCCCCTTCTCTCTCTCTCTCTCTCTCTCTCTCTCTCTCTCTCCCTCCCTCCCTCTCTCTCTCTCACACACACACTCTCTCTCTCTTCTCTAAAGTGAATAAATAAAAAAATAATTTAATTAAATTAAATTTTAAAAAAGAAGCAAATTGATTAAGTTATGCAAGTCGATGCCAGGAGAAAGCACCTTTGAACATGTTCACCTCTGGAAAGTGAAACTAAGGTGAGCAGTGAGGAGATGGGGTACCATTTTCTTTTTCACAGTTTGACTTTTTCAATTATGTGCCTGTCTAACTGACAAAAATAAAAATGGTAATTATTTAGTTTTACAATTTGAAGATAGGGGTTTAGCCGTTGTTAACAATTGTCTCTAAGAGGATGAGATTGTGGGTGTTGGTTGTTGTTTTTTTTAATTATTTTTATTTTCTGAGCTTTCCGTAAAGAACAGCCAATTCTTTGCAAGAAGGGAAAAAGGGTTCGTTGATTGTTGGTCTTGGAGGAAACAATATCAGTAAAATATGTGTGTGAATGTATCCCCCCGTCTCTTTCCAAAAAAGTTCTTAATGCCTGACCAGGCGGTGGCGCAGTGGATAGAGCATTGGACTGGGATGCGGAGGACCCAGGTTCGAGACCCCGAGGTCACCAGTTTTAGCACGGGCTCATCTGCTTTGAGCAAAAGCTCACCAGCTTGAACCCCAGGTCGCTGGCTTGAGCAAGGGGTTACTCGGTCTGCTGAAGGCCCACGGTCAAGGCACATATGAGAAAGCAATCAATGAACAACTAAGGTGTCGCAACGAAAAACTGATGCTTCTCATCTCTCTCCATTCCTGTCTGTCTGTCCCTATCTGACTCTCTCTCTCTGTCTCTGTAAAAGAAAGAAAGAAAGAAAGAAAGAAAGAAAGAAAGAAAGAAAGAAAGGACCCAAATTGTGTAATGTGATCAAGAATCTGGGCTCAGAGCACAAAAGCCAAACAGGATCATTTCAACAATAACAAAACAAAACAAAAAAATTCAAAAAAGTTCTTAAGTGGAGTTATAGTCAAAAACAAGAGGAGGCGCTCTTGTCTGGACTCCTTGGGTCCCCAGGACACCAGGCTTTGGTGCTAGAACCAGGATGGTCCCACGCAAACCGAGATGGCTGGTCACCGCAGGCTTGGTCATTTACAAGGCTCTCTCTCCTCCCATCGCTCCTCTGAGCCCACACACACCCAGTGGCCTCCTCCATTTTAAAGGAGAGGCACGAAATCTCTGGGAAGCTCTCTGTCCCTTCTGGGGAGAGGCTTAGAGAGGATGTGGGCTCTTCAACTATGGGCATATATTATTTTGATAAAATAAAAAGAGTTAATTTTAAAAAGAATAGAAATCTAGAATGACAGAAAGCAGACGACTGGCTGCCCAGGCAGGATGGGTTGTAAAGGCAGAAGGAACTCATGCAGTGACGGAAGTAGTCTCTCTTTTTATTGTGGCAGAAGTCCTGCAGGTGTGCACAACTTGTCAAAGCCCTTGGGGTGTGCACTTGAAGTGGGTGCTGTTATTTATTTAACTTATACTGCAGTCGAGAGAGACAAAGAATATGAGGAAATGGGGACAACCACGACCCCCTACAAGAGCTCAAGCTTGGGAAAACACCTGTTCCTTTGCACACTTACCCTCTCATCTTCACACACCTTCGGACCCCGTCGCACCTGGAGTGTCTCTTTGGAGCAGCCACTTCCCTTGAAGGAGAGCCCAATTCTGCAGAAGGCGGCCACAGCCCTGAATTGTTCCCTCTGTCCCCAGGACTCCAATCTGTCCGTGCACACCGACAACCCGGACCTCACCCCCTGCTTCCAGAACTCCCTGCTGGCCTGGGTCCCCTGCATCTACCTGTGGGCCGCCCTGCCCTGCTACCTGTTCTACCTGCAATACCACCGCCAGGGCTATATCGTCCTCTCCCACCTCTCCAGGCTCAAGACGGTCAGGGGCTCGGGGCTGTCCATGGGTGGAGCTGGGACCTGGACCTCGTGCACTGGGAGGGGGGGGTCTCTTTTTAATTAGTTCCTTCCCCCACCCTCAGAGGCAAGACAGGGTTCCCCAGCCTCACCACCCGACACTGGGGCCATGGCAGCTTGCTAACTGGGCTGCAGCCAACTGAGATATTCCCTGTTGGGGGGGGGGGGGGATGTGTGCAAGCAAATCTTCCATCAGGGCTCTCCCACCCTGAGAAGCTTCCAGCCAGTGCCCAGCCCGGCCCTTAGGGCCAGGCCCAGACAGGTCTGGTAGCTTCAGGGGCAAGAAGCAGTTGTTTCTTCCTCTGGGGATGGACACTCCAACATGTGCCCTGTTTGTAGGCCTTGGGTGTCCTGCTGTGGTGCGTCTCCTGGACTGACCTCTTCTACTCCTTCCATGGCCTGGTCCACGGCTGGGCCCCTGCCCCCATCTTCTTTGTCACCCCCTTGGTGGTGGGGATCACCATGGTCAGTGTGGGACCCTGGAGCTGAGTGAGGGGAGGGTCTCCAGTGGGTTGTGGGATTGTGATGGGGGAACCATGGCTCTGAGAAAGCGGGACAACTTACCAATGGGAAGAGGATGCGGGTGACCTCCCAAACATCTGGCCACGTGGGATGGGGAGGAACGGAGGCAATTCCAGATGTGGGTGCTCTGGCCCAGCTTCCCCGGCCCTCCCTGCACAGTTGCTGGCCACCCTGCTGATCCAGTATGAGCGGCTGCGGGGGGTGCAGTCCTCGGGGGTCCTCATCGTCTTCTGGTTCCTGTGTGTGGTCTGCGGGATCATCCCCTTTCGCTCCAAGATCCTTTCAGCGATGACAGAGGTGAGGGGAAAGAGAGCCACCTGCCTGGTTGGCCCTGCCTGGGGGTGACCTCAGAGCTCAAGGTCACTGCTGGGTTCCAGGTTCCCTCCCTCTGCCCCTCCCCAGCTCCCAGGACCTCCTCTGCAGTCCAGTCCTCTTTGTGTTGTTCTCTGCTTGTTGTATCTCTGCTGGGAAGCTGACTGGGGCCGGGGGTGGGGGTGGGGGGGTGGTGCATGGGCTTGCGCGCGCGCGCGTGTGTGTGTGTGTGTGTGTGTGTGTGTGGCCATTGTGGGATATTCAGGTGCAGAGGGCTGTTCTGTTGCCACCACCAACTGCAATGTCTGACGGGTTGTTGGCCCATGTCTGTGTAATGAACCCACGTTTGCAGACATGCATGAATTGTCTGGCTTACCATGATCTCGTTCTCCTCTTTGTTCCCACCTTCCTCAGTTTCTGGCCTTCCTCTTGATCTGTGGTGGTGCTGATGGTGGGTGGTAGGAATACTGGGGATCAACCTAGCACCTCCCCATTTCTTTGTCTCAAGGGGAGGCAGTCAAATATATTCATAAGAGCACAAGCTTGGAATAATCCACTTAGTCTCTGTGTGACCTTGGGCAAATTCCTTAGCCTTCTGGAGCCTCATTTCCTCAGCTGCAAACCGGGAGTCAAAGGCTTCCTACCTTGTAGGGGCGACAAGGAGGGTTGGACAAGGTGATGTCGGTGAGGTGCTTGGCACAAAGTCTGACACGGGGCACATCCTCACTCAACAGTGCCCCCCTGGTGACCCCTCCCCTCTCTCAGAGGAGCCTGACGCTCTGCTGCTTCTCCCCGTTGTCCCCCCAGGGCAAGATCTTGGACCCCTTCCGTTTCACCACCTTCTACATCTACTTTGCCCTGGTGCTCTTTTCCCTCATCCTGTCCTGCTTCCGGGAGAAACCACCATTCTTCTCGCCAAAGAATGTCGACCCTGTGAGTGTTCATGGAGGCGGGGTGGGTGGGGAGGTTCCAGGCCCAGCCCTCAGCCGGACTCACCAGCCTTCTCCGTCCCTCCCAGTCCCTCCCAGTCCCTTCCAGTCCCTCCCATCCCCAGGCCATCTCCACGACAGGTCGCCTGGTTTTGGAGCTGGCGGTCCAGGGGGCCTTCTCCCTTTACCCCGCCCTGAGAGGGTGATGGGCGTTCCTGATTCCCCCGTTCCACTCTCACCTTCTAGAACCCCTGCCCGGAGGCTGAAGCTGGCTTCCTCTCTCGCCTGTCTTTCTGGTGGTTCACAAAGTGAGTTGGCTCTTCCTCCAGCCTGGGCCGGAGGGAGGGTCTGGGAGGTAAGGGGTAAGAGAAGGGAAGGGAGCAGGCCGGAAGTTCAGGGACCTGAACAGCTGGGCCTGGCTGGCGCCTCTACTCCAGCCCCTGCTCCGGCAGCCGGCCGTGGGACAGCAGAGGATGTTTGGGCAGAGGCCAGGTCCACCCCAGCCCCACTCCCAGGCCCGGCCCGGCCCGGCCCTGCACCTGACAGGTGGCGAGGACAGGCTCAGGGGCGAGAAGAAAACGTAATTACTCTAAGCTCTTCTGCCATCTCCTTGGCCACCCCTCAGAGCGGCTTGAACAGGATAATTGTGTCTGTGACCTGGGTGACAGCTCAGTAGCCGTGCTGCCGTGAAGCAGGTCCCAGCCTGGATTTCATCCCCAGGACCCATGGGTCAATCAGAAAGAGAGAGAGAAGGGGAACTTGGGGAGGGAGGCCGCGACCTCCGGCCTGCTCACTGTGGCAATGAAGGAGACACCTCCCGTGACCACAGCCCCCTAGGGAGAGCCTCCTTTCTGCGGTCCTTGGTCCTGGCTTCAGGCTGCTCAACTCTGACCCTGAGTGGGGCCGTCTGCCTGTCCCAGGTTGGCCATCCACGGCTATCGGCGCCCCCTGGAGGAGCGGGACCTCTGGTCCCTGAACAAGGAGGACCGCTCCGAGACGGTGGTGCAGAGGCTGCTGGAGGCCTGGAAGCAGCAGCAGAAGCAGGCAGCAGAGTGAGGCTCTCCCCGTCCCCACACCCGTCCCCACACCCGTCCGCCCAGCCCCTTCCCGCACCCGGGACTCCTGCAGGGGAGGCAGCTAGACCTGGGATGGTTACAGGGCTGGGGCAGGGGGAGGGGGTCCTGAAGTGGGACACGCAGGCCTGGGCGGGGCCAGCTCTCCCCAGCTCTGCTCAGGCCAGAGAGTGGCTGCCCCTTCCATGGCATTCATTCTACCCAGACATGGCCCTGAGCACAGAGAGTAATGCCATCTCCGGCAGCTCCGTAATGTACATTCTGTTACCCCCTTGTTAAAGAGGGGGGCACAGGCCTGACCTGTGGTGGCGCAGTGGATAAAGCGTCGACCTGGAAATGCTGAGGTCACCGGTTCAAAACCCTGGGCTTGCCTGGTCAAGGCACATATGGGAGTTGATGCTTCCAGCTCCTCCCCCCTTCTCTCTCTGTCTCTCCTCTCTCTGTCTCTCCCTCTCCTCTATAAAATGAATAATAATAAAAAAATAATAATAAAATAAAAAATAAAAAAAAAATTTTTTTAAAAAGAGGGGGCACAGATTTAATGACACGCCCAAAGTCCCCTTGTTGGTGGTGGCAGAGCTGGAATCCACAGCCAGCTGCCTGGCTTCGCTGCTCTTACCACTGCCCCATCCTGCCTGACTTGAAGAGAAGATTCCAGGGACTTCCCTCAGCAGGGGCAGGGCCAGCGAAGAAGGCAGAGGCCAGCCCCTCCATTTCATCCCTCCTCTTCCTGTCAAGAAACGCATCTCTGGCCACCTGCCCAGCCAGGAGAGCTGGGGCCCTGAGTCCTCCCAGCCTACCCACTTCTGACCCTGGGACTGAGCCCCCCAACAACAGCCCGTAGCCCAGGACTTCAGTGCTTGTTCAGTTAGGAGCCCCTGATTACCAGCTGGCTGTCAGGAGAGCCAGGGACTTGGATTGGTCAGCAGTGTCTCGACTCCATGCCTTGGGGCATCTAGGTAGCCCTGTGGCCCCCCCCCAGTCTTCCTGGGCACTTTTTCTCTGGCCCTCCATGTCACCTCTACACCCTCTCTGCTCAGCTCCCCAGTGACAAGCCCACTAGCCTTCCCTGCCCGTGTGTCTTTTCCCTCCTAGCACCCTCCCCGGGGAAGCAGCAGCAAGTGAGAGGCTGGGCACTGCTCGGATAGAGTCCTCAGGTGGCAGTTAGGGTACCACTCACATACTCTCTAGCTAGCTCCTGAAGGCAGTCTCTTGGGGAATTACTAGAAAGTCATGTTGTCCATCCCCCTTCCCAGTCCTGAGAGACAAGAAAGCCGCTCCCCTCCCCTTCCTACTCATCTCAGGCACTCGGCTTCCTGCGGCCCATTCCTACCCACTGCTTCCTCCTCCCCGACCAGACGCAGAGCCTCAGCGGCATCCGGGAGGACGGTCTCCGGTGAGGATGAGGAGCTGCTAGGGGCCCGGCCCAGAGCCCGGGAGCCCTCCTTCCTGAAGACACTGCTGGCCACCTTTGGCCCCGGCTACCTCATTAGCTCATGCTTCATGCTGGTCCAGGACCTGCTCGCCTTCGTCAACCCGCAGCTGCTCAGGTCTTTCCACGCTCCCTCTTCCTGCAGCCCTTCCCTGGGCGGGGGCGGCGGCCACTGTCCCTGAGAGCTGCGTCTAGAGGAAGGGACATGTAGTGAAAGGAGCCCAGGCCAGGAACCGGAGGGGCTCTCCCCACTTTCTGCGTGCCCTTCGGCAGTGGCAATGACTCTGCACCTCAGTTTCTTTGTTCATATCCAACCCACAATAGTTGCCACGTATATATACTATCTGCCAGGCTCTCTGGTGGATACAGTCAAGAACGTTCTCTCTTGAACTCTTACAGAGGTGTCCCTATTCCCATTTTACAAACAAGGAAGCAGGAAAACTCAATTTAAAAAGAAAGTGAGAAAGCAGAAACTCAGAGAGGTGAAGTGACTTGCCCTAGGGCACACAGCTCATAAAGATGGATTTGATTCCAGGACGCTGAGCTCTCCAGCTGCAGCGTTCTTTCCAGAGGATAGGCTCTATCTTCTGTCACATGAGTGGCTTGGGACTTGAAGGAGCTCTCAAATGAGGGGGTGGGAAGGAGCAAAGCCTAGCAGCTGAGCCCTCAACCCCTTGCTCCTCCGTTCATGCGTTCATTTAATCAATGAATATTTATTGAGCCCCAGCATATGGGATGGTGCCAGATGCTAGGGATACAGAGATCAACAAGCTATGGTCTTAATGTCCGGTGGGAGAAACCAATGTGTTCCAGAAGGCGAAACCATTCCAACACAGCACGACCAGAGGTGTACTCAGGTGTCAGGGAAGCCCCAGCGGGGGCTACGGAAGCTGCTTGGGAAGGAGCAGGGTGCGTTTGCCAGCCAGAGAGGTTAGCAAATCTGGAAGAACAAAAAGGGGTTAGTTAACCAGGTGAGGAAGGAGAGGGAGGTGCAGCCTAGGCAAAGTCACAAAAGCCTGAGACAGCATGACTCAGGAACTCCTGGCATTTCTGAATGCAGGAATGCTGGAGGATAGCGTGACCCGGGGGAGGGGCAGAAAAATGAAGGGACAGGGGTGAAGGTGGGGGGGGGGGGGTGTCTAAGGAAAAGATCTGCAGCCCTGGAGGGACATCTGGTTTGCATTTTGGAAGGATCCCCTGCCAGTGGTGTGGGGGTATAGGTAGGACAGAAGGCCAGTTGGAAGCAAGCCAAGCAGGGTAGATGAAAGCCCAGGAAGACAGGCTGGAGATGGGAGGACTGCGTTCTGACCTGTATGACTAGAGGCAGCGGGATCTTTTCCTGAGATGATTAACTCCCTGGCAAGGAAGGGTACTGGGCAAGGTGGCGAGTTGAGTCTTGGCCACAGGGGCCTCAAGGGGCTGCTGGGTCCTCCAAGGTGAGACTGCCAGCTAGCTGGGGACGGCATTTTCAGAGCCATTGGAGGAAGCCCAGGTCTCCTATCCGTGGCCGAACTTTGCCGTGTAGAGGCCCCAGACAGAGCCCCAGGGAAGTCGGGCAGGTAGGGCAGCTATGGGGTCAGCAGCATCCTGGGGTGGAGGCCAGAGAGGGAGACTGCTCCCAAGGGAAGGTGTGACCTCCGGGGAAGCAAGGTGGCCCATTTCACAGAGCCCGAGGAAGGCAATGTGGAGTTTGTTCCTGACTTTGCCAAGAACAGAGATGGGGACAGAGGGAAAGGCCCTAAGAACAGGTGGTCTGCAGTGGAGAGGGGCCACAGAGGTCTAGAAACGTCCTGTAAAGATATTTTTATTGCCTGGGGCCGCTGTCACAAATGACCTCAAACTGGGCAACTGACAACAGAAATGTATTTTCTCACAGTTCTGGAGGCCAGAAGGCTGAAATCAAGATGTCGGTGGGGTTGGGTCCATCGGGTTCTGAATGAGAATCTATTCTCTGCCTCGTAGCTTCTAGTGGTTGCTGGCACGCCTTGGCATTCCCAAGGTTGTAGACACATCACTCCTATCTCTGCCTCCGTCTTTGCACGGCCTTCTCCTGTGTGTGCCTGCACGTGCCTCGTGTCTCTGCAAGTCTCCCTCTCCTGTCTCCTATAAGGACACCAGTTATTGGATTAGAGCCCACCCTGGTGACCTCATCTTAACTTAACTTTGATGGATTACATCCGCAAAGACATATTTCCAAAGAAGGTCAAATTCACAGGTGACCAGGGGGTAGGGCTTGAATGTGTCTTTTTGGAGGACACATTCAACCCCTAGAAGGAGAGGCCTAGCTATGACGATGGAGGTAGCTCCCTATGGTCAAGGGGAGGTGGGCCCCAACATGGAAGAGTATTGGTCACATCAAAAGGAGAAGATAGGCCCTGGCCAGTTGGCTCAGTGGTAGAGCATCGGCCTGGCGTGTGGGGGACCCGGGTTCGATTCCCGGCCAGGGCACATAGGAGAAGCGCCCATCTGCTTCTCCACCCCCACCCCCTCCTTCCTCTCTGTCTCTCTCTTCCCCTCCCGCAGCCAAGGCTCCATTGGAGCAAGGATGGCCCGAGCGCTGAGGATGGCTCTATGGCCTCTGCCTCAGGCGCTAGAGTGGCTCTGGTCGCGGCAGAGCGATGCCCCGGAGGGGCAGAGCATCGCCCCCCTGGTGGGCAGAGCATCGCCCCTGGTGGGCGTGCCAGGTGGATCCCGGTCGGGCGCATGCGGGAGTCTGTCTGACTGTCTCTCCCCGTTTCCAGCTTCAGAAAAATACAAAAAAAAAAAAAAAGGAGAAGATAGAGAGCTTCCAGCAGAGATGAAGCTGCTGGAGACCAGGAGACAGGAGAGCAATGCTGGAGCATGGCCCGGAGGAGCTGGGTGGGGTCCAGGGCTTGGGGGACAGGATTGGGCTTGGAAATCTGGAGGGACACCTCTCCTGAGGCAGGAGAAAGGGAAGAGGCCAGTGTTGGGAGGAAAGCTTTGGTTGGTGGGGAGTTCCCAGCGGGTGAGTTAAGTGGGAAGACTCCCGTGGATAGCTGTTGAGAGGGGAGGAGAGTGGGTGCGGTCAGAAGCTCAGAGAAGAGAAATGAAGAGGGCTATGGAGGAGGAGGCGGGGAGGGCCCTGGAGAAGGTCACCGGGTAGCACTGGGACCAGCTGAGGTTGGAGAGGATGGATTTGAGGGGCAAGAGTCTAGGCGGTCATGCGATAGGCTCTGAGCGCTCAGCAGCCCAGCAGGAGGCACAGAAAAGTCAAATCAAGGAACACGTGGCATTACTTCCTGCCATGTGGTCCAACCAGGCAAGAAAGGAAGGCAGGTGAGGATGGTGGAGAGAGTGATGGAAGGAAGAAAGGGGCAGCTGGGGCCAAGGTAAGTGGGAAAGGAGGTGAAGGGAGGAGGGAGCAAGGATGGAGGGTCATGATCTTGAGCAGCATCAGGCTGAGTCTCTCTGGTCTAGGTAATGGGGAGGAGGGCCAGCACCCCCACCTGGGAGGCTTCAGAGGAAGGGACAGAGTGAAGGCTGAGGGTGGAAGGGGAGGGTAGGAGGAACAGCCTGGGGAGCCCCCCCCCCCCACTCATGCCTCTCTCCTGCCCTCACAGCATCCTGATCAGATTTATTTCAAACCCCACGGCCCCCAACTGGTGGGGCTTCCTGGTGGCCGGGCTGATGTTCGTGTGCTCCGTGATGCAGACTCTGATCTTGCACCAATATTACCACTGCATCTTTGCGATGGGGTTGAGGGTTCGCACGGGGATCATAGGGGTCATCTACAGGAAGGTCAGTGGGAGCAGGGCGTGGGGGGGGCGCTGGAGAGGCTGGCCCTGGGAAGCTCTGGAGAACCTCATGGGCCCAGTTCATCACCTGTGGTCTACCTGCAGGCTCTGGTCATCACCAATTCAGTCAAACGTGAGTCCGCTGTGGGAGAAATGGTCAACCTCATGTCAGTGGATGCCCAGCGCTTCATGGACCTGGCGCCGTTCCTCAACCTGCTATGGTCAGGACCTCTGCAGATCATCCTGGCGCTCTACTTCCTCTGGCAGGTGACTCTCAAACCCTGACCTCTGGCCCTTTCCTCTGACCTTGACCTTGCTGAGCAAGGGAACGAGGGTTAGTCTGGGTCAGCGGAAGGGCTGCATAATGGACAAAAGAGTTTCTCTGGGTATGGGGGTGGGAGTGAGGACTCCAAGGATGCTGGTGTCTGCAAACAAGTCTTTCCAGCCTGAGTCATTATCCTTCTCTCAGATCCCAGGGGAAGAAAGAAGGACTAGGAGTCAGAGTGTATGACTGCCACTGTCTCTCTGTGTTTGCCCTCCTGTGTGTCTGGACACTCCTCTGTGCCTGCCTGTTTGTACCCATCTGCTGTTATTATCTGATGGCCGGCTGCTTCTGCAGGTGTTTTTGTCATTTGGACTTTCTCTGTACGTCCACTTTTTGCTGTCTGTCTAGCTAACCATCATCTATTGCTTCCTGTCCGTCTCCACATTTCAGAGCAATAGGCCTCGGTCTGTTGGGTCCTGTCGAGGTACACGCTTTGGCTCCCTGTCTTATCTGTCCACCTGTGCCTCTTCAGAACCTGGGCCCCTCCGTTCTGGCTGGACTCGCTCTCATGGTCTTGCTGATCCCCCTCAATGGAGTTGTGGCCATGAAGATGCGTGCTTTCCAGGTGGGTGCTCTCACAGGTGCAGTTTCTGCCCGAAGCCCCTGACCAGGTGCCTGGGGAAGGGCGTTCACTGACCCGGGGCCCCTCATTCTTTCATTCACTGACCCGGGGCCCCTCCATTCTTTCATTCACTGACCCGGGGCCCCTCCATTCTTTCATTCACTGACCCGGGGCCCCTCCATTCTTTCATTCACTGACCCGGGGCCCCTCCATTCTTTCATTCACTGACTGTGTATGGCTACAAGCCACTTCCACCAACCTTAGCTCTCTCTGTGCTCACAGTAACCCCGAGAGGGTTTTAGAAACATTCTTATTTTGCAGCTGAGGAGCTGAGGCCCAGAAAGATGATGACAGTCCAGAATCAGCCAGAGTGGGGACTTGAAACCCCACCTTCTGATCTCATGAAAGTTTCTCCTGCCACACTGTGCTGAGTGTGGATAGCCATTCAGTCCTTTATCTGCAAACATTTATTGAAGTCTTAAGTAGCCTTCAGCTGCACGTAGAATAAATGACAAAGTGCCTAGGACCACCCACCAGGCCCCTGCTCACCTTGCAAGCCCTCACCCCCTGAGGTATGGCCAAATTTCAGCCAGTCTGAACCTAACTTTTCTCCAAAGCACTGAGCTCTGCATACCTCTGGGCCACCATACACACTGTTCCCTGGAAGAGTCTTCCCTTCCTCGCTGCCCAGCTCCTGCTCTTCGCCCACCTCCCAACATAAACTCTGATTTCCCAGACTCACAGAATCCTGTTGTTTCCCTTTAGAGTACACGTACTAATTTATCAAGCATTTATTTAGGCAATTGTTTGCTTCCTTCCTGCCGGCTGGGGCCTTGTTTGAGTTATTCACCATTATTGCCCCACGTCTAGCATGTGGCCTGGCACAGAGTGGCACTCAGTAAATAGGGGCTGAATGAATACATTTATTTGGTGCACCCTGGATTAGGGTCAGGAGGCCGGCAGCCTGATTGGGGAAGCACCCTGGAGAGGAGAGGAGGGGAGGAAAGGGAGGAAAGGGAAGGGGAAGGGAGGGGAGAGGAAGAAAGGGGAAGGGAGGGGAGAGGAGGGGAGGGGAGGGGAGGGGAGGGGAGGGGAGGATCCTGTGGACAGGATCCCTGTGGCACAAAAGGGAAGGACAAGGTGCCTTAGAGACCCAGGGGAGGGGCAGAGGATGCTGCCTGGGAGGGACCCTGACTCGGGCGCTGAGGTTGGAGCTGGATTTCGTCTGGAGGAGAGGGGAGGCTGGGCTGGGCTGGGCTAGGCCTTCCAGGCTGAGGTGCGGCCCAGGCTCGGTGGGGAGGCCGGAGGAGGAACGTGAGGGGCCCAGCGCAGCCAGCCGTGTGTGCTAGTGCGGGGGAGGCGGGGAGGCGTGCACAAGTCCCTGGGGAGGAGGCGCGGGAGGGGAGGGGAGGGGAGGGGAGGGGAGCGCGCCACCGCCACTCTTCCCGCAGGTCGAACAAATGAAGTTCAAGGACTCGCGCATCAAGCTGATGAGCGAGATCCTGGGCGGCATCAAGGTGCTGAAGCTGTACGCCTGGGAGCCCAGCTTTGTGCAGCAGGTGGAGGGCATCCGGCAGAGCGAGCTGCGGCTGCTGCGCCAGGCGGCCTACCTCCACGCCATATCCACCTTCATCTGGGTCTGCACCCCCTTCCTGGTGAGGCTCGCCAGCCGGCTGGGGCTGGCCTCCCACCGCCCACCTGGGCAGCCCAGGCCTCTTTGCCCCATAGACTCCACCCTGATACCCCACCCCGCTGCCTAGGTGACCCTCATCACCCTCGGGGTGTACGTGTCCGTGGACCCGAACAACGTGTTGGATGCCGAGAAGGCCTTTGTGTCCGTGTCCCTGTTCAACATCTTAAAGAACCCCCTCAGCATACTGCCACACCTACTCAGTGGCCTGACCCAGGTAACCCCGGCGGGGCTGGGGATTCTGCTGGGGTGAGGGCAGGTTGTTGGGGTCACATAGTGTCAGGGCATAAGCCAGGAGAGTTACGGGAATCAGGAGAAGGCCATCTGGCATTACGAAGAATTGTTCGAAGTTGAATGAAGTCACTAGAGTCAGGGGTCATTTTGGGTCAGCGGAGGTCGGGTGGGGTCCCTGGAAACGAATTCTGGAGACAATTTACTCTTACCAACCTGGACTCTGCCTTTGGTAGTGGGAGCCAGGGGTGACTCGCTCATAGGAGGGGCCCCCGAATCGGTGTCTGGGCCTTCGGGGGGGGGGGGCCTGGCCATGCCCAGGAAGTTGGGGCCGAGCATGTGTAAAGGAGTGAGGGGGGAGTGGAGGGGAATAGAAGAAGCTTGACCTCCAGGGCTGTCTCACGCCCTCCTGCAGACCAGCGTGTCTCTGAAACGGATCCAGCATTTCCTGAGCCAGGATGAACTTGACCCCCAGTGTGTGGAGAGAAAGACCATCGCCCCAGGTCCAGACACCCCTCCCCGGGGGCTCTTGCAGCAGCCCCTGCTCAGGAAAATTCCTGTTCCAGGCTTTTTAACTTTTCTCTTGGGATGCCTTTTCTACTTCCTCTTTCATATCTTTAACTCTATGCCCGCCGGCACCCTCTTTGGCTCTCTGCTCTCCCCTCCTCTCCTCTCCCCTCCCCTCCTCTTCCCTCCCCTCTTCTCCTCCCCTCCTTCACTTCCCTCCCCTCCCCTCCCCTCCCCTCCTCTCCCTTCCCCTCCCCTCCTTCCCGTCCCTCCCCTCCTCTCCTCTCCTCTCCTCTCCTCTCCCCTCCCCCCTCCTCTCCCCTCCCCTCTTCTCCTCTCCTCTCCCCTCCTCTCCTCTCCCCTCTCCTCCCCTCTCCTCTTCTCCTTCATCCCTCCCCATGCCTCCCCACTCTTCTTCCTTCCCTAGGGCTTCCCTTACCCAATCCCAGGACTTCCCATCCCCTGTGTCCCAAGCTCCCCTGCTTTCTCCCCTTGGCCCCTTCCCCAGGACTCCCATATCTCTCCCTCCCAACTTTCCCCAGGGATTCTCTCCCCCTTGCCCTGGGCCCCCCTGACCCTGTATACCTTGACCTTCCCAGGCTATGCAGTCATCATAGACAATGGCACCTTCACCTGGGCCCAGGACCTGCCCCCCACCCTGCACAGGTACCAGCTTCTCCCATCCCCTTTTAGCTGCCTAAAGGGGACCTAAGTTCAGATCAACAGCAAAACCCACCCCCGACCTTACCCCCCAGCCTTTGGCCTGGCAAGCAGGAAGCGCCCCAATCGCCAGGGTGGTGTCTGGAAGGGAGAAGGGCTTCGTCTCCAGGTGGCAGGTTGGGAATCAAAAGCCTGATTTTTGTCTTTGACTGGGCTTCTGGTCTCCCAGCTTAGACATCCTGGTGCCAAAAGGGGCACTGGTGGCCGTGGTAGGACCCGTGGGCTGTGGAAAGTCCTCTCTGGTGTCTGCCCTTCTGGGAGAGATGGAGAAGCTGGAAGGCAAGGTGTACGTGAAGGTGAGACGCATCGGGACTCCTGGGAAGGGGAGTTTGGCGAGCCCCCACGTAACTGTGGCGTTCTCCCGTGGCCAGGGCTCCGTGGCCTACGTGCCCCAGCAGGCCTGGATCCAGAACTGCACTCTGCAGGAAAACGTGCTGTTCGGCAAAGCCCTGGACCCCAAGCGCTACCAGCGGGCGCTGGAGGCCTGTGCCCTGCTGGCCGACCTGGAGGTGCTGCCTGGTGGGGACAAGACAGAGATTGGAGAGAAGGTACATGGTCCCCTCGCACCCTCCGGGACCTCAACCCAGCTGAGGTCCATATGTGCACTCATTCATCACTCACAGGTTTCTCTAATATCATGCCTAGCTCTGTGCTAGGTGTTGGGGAAACAGCTGAGGAAGAAGAGCTCATCCTTCATCTATCCATCTATGCATTCATTCATCAGATTTTATCACACACACACACCTGTATCCCAGGCAATGTTATACAGTAGTGAATATACCAGTCTAAAATCTCTCCCTTCCTATAGCTTACATTCTAGTAAGGGAAAGAGATGATAAACAAGATGAGTTAAGTCAAATATGTAATATGTCAGGTATGTGCTAAGGGGTAAAGCAGGGGTCCCCAAACTACGGCCCGTGGGCCACATGCGGCCCCCTGAGGCCATTTATCCGGCCCCCGCCGCACTTCCGGAAGGGGCACCTCTTTATTGGTGGTCAGTGAGAGAGCACAGGATGCATCCTGTGTGCTGTATGTGGTGGTGCCACACAGCGCAGCGATGCAGGACGCACGCGTCAGGGCTCCGGAAGCGCGTTATATCACTTGTTACAGCTAGCATTGACAAATATGGAACCAGACACTGACCATCTCATTAGCCAAAAGCAGGCCCATAGTTCCCATTGAAATACTGGTCAGTTTGTTGATTTAAATTTACCTGTTCTTTATTTTAAATATTGTATTTGTTCCTGTTTTGGTTTTTTACTTTAAAATAAGATATGTGCAGTGTGCTTAGGGATTTGTTCATAGTTTTTTTATAGTCCGGCCCTCCAACGGTCTGAGGGACAGTGAACTGGCCCCCTGTGTAAAAAGTTTGGGGACCCCTGGGGTAAAGAATGAAGCAGGGAAGGGGTACAGGAGTATGTTCGGGGCTGTATCGTTTGGGTACCTTGGGAAAGCCGCACTGAGGACTGGAAACCTGAGCAAAGGGAGGGAGTGGGCCAGGTCTGGGGACAGGGAGCCCTGTCTGGGGGAAAGGCCTTACAGGCAGAGGGAGCGGCAGGTGCCGAGTCTCTGAGGCAGGAGTGTGATTTGGAGCGTTTAAGGACCAGCAAGGAGGCCTGTGTGGCTGAAGTGGAGTGAGCAGGGTAAGGGAGAGGAGCTTAGGCCAGTGAGGTTTCCAGGCAGCCGTTCCACATATTACCTTGCAGGCCACTGTGACTTCTACCAAGCGGGCTGGAAAGCCTTTGAAGGTGTAAGCCGAGGAATGTGGGGTTAGGAAGGGGTGCGGAGGGTACAGGGGTGCTGCAGAGTCTTGAAGACTTTGCTTCAGGTTTTGGCATTTACCCTAAAAACCCTGGGAAATCAGTAAAAGGTTTTGTATTTTATCTTATTTGTTTTTAATTGTTGCAACATGTACATAACAAGATTTACCCCTCGTCACCGTTGGTAGATGTGCAGGTCGGCAGTGTTAAAGTACATTCACATCGTTTTACAACCATCCATCTCCAGAGCTCTTTTCCTCTTGCAAAACGAACACTGTGTACCTATTAAATAATAGTTCCCCGTCTCCTCTTTCTCTGCCTCTTGGCAACCACCATTCTACTTCCTGTCTCTCTGCATTTGACTCCTTCCAGGTACTTCCTATAAATGGAATCCTCTAGTATCTTTGTGTGAGTGACTGGCTTACTTCACTTAGGTGAAATAGCCTCAAGGTGCATTCATGTCATAGCACGTGTCAAATTTCTTTTGCTTTTTAAGGTTACATAATAGTCCATTGTGGGTGCATACCACATTTTGTTTATTCTTTTGTCAGTGGACACATGGGTTGCTTCCACCTTCCTTTTAGCTACTGTGAACAATTCTACTGTGAACATGGGTGTGTAAAGACCACTTCATGACCCTATCTTTAATTCTGTTAAATATAGACCCAGAAGTGAAATTGCTAGATAACATAGTAATTCTATATATATATTTTTTTTTTTTTGAGTAACTACTACACTGTTTTCTGTAATGCACCATTTTTACATTCCCACCAACACTGTATAAGGATTCCATCTTCTGCACACCCTGGCCAACACTTTTGGCTTGGGGTATGTGTGTGTGTTTGTTTTTGTCTTTGATAGTAGCCATTTTAATGAGTGTGAGGTGGTATCTCATTGAGGTTTGGATTTGCATTTCCCTAATTAGTGACACTGCATCTTTTTGTGTGCTTACTGGCCATTTGAATAGCTTCTTTGGAGAAATGTCTGTCTTCTTTGAGTCCTCTACTCATTTTTTGATCAAGCTGTTTGGCTTGTTGTTAAGTTGTAGGAGTTCTTTAAGTATACAGCAGGTCCTCAAATAATGTCATTTCATTCAGTGTCGTTTTGTTATAATGTGATGACGTGCTGTAGAAACTTAACTCTTGTTTATATCAATTATATCAGTTGGTTTCATTACATCATGACTTATGGTAAATGAGGACTTACTGTAGTGGATTTTAACCCCTTATCAGGTATACGAGTTGCAAACATTTTCTCCTGTTCTGTAGGCTTCCTTTTTGCTCTATTGTGTCCTTTGATGCACAGAATTTTAAATTTTGATGTGACCCAATTTATCTATTTTTAACTTTTATTGCCTGTGCTTTTAGTATAGTATCCAAAAAAAAGTCATTGCCAAATCCAATGTCATGAAACTTTTGTCCAGCCCTGGCTGGTGGCCCAATGGATAAAGCGTTGGCCCGGCATATGGACGTCCCAGGTTCTAGTCCCAGTCAAGGCACACTGGAGAAGTGACCGTCTACTTCTTCCTCCCCTCCCCCTTCGCTCCCTCTTCCAGTGGCTCGATTGGTTTGAGCATGGCCCGGGCGCTGAGGATAGCTCCCCTTGGAGACTGACCTCAGGTACTAAAATATAACTGTACTCAAGCATTGGGCCCCAGATGGGGTTGCCAAGTGGATCCCGGTTGGAGCGAATACAGGAGTCTGCCTCACTGTCTCCCCTTCTCTCACCTAAAACAACAAACAAACAAACAAAAACTTTTCCTCATGCTTTTGTCTAAGAGTTTTAGCTCTTTGGTTTGCTTGGTTATTGTTTGTTTTTTGGTGGCAGCAGTGAGATCTGAACAGCTCTTTTGTTTTTTTAATATTAAAGATTTCTGTGTGGGCCCTGGCTGGTTGGCTCAGTGGTGGAGCGTCGGCCTGGCGTGTGGGGGACCCGGGTTCGATTCCCGGCCAGGGCACATAGGGGCAGCGCCCATTTGCTTCTCCACCCCCCTCCTTCCTCTCTGTCTCTCTCTTCCCCTCCCGCAGCCGGGGCTCCATTGGAGCGGGGATGACCCGGGCGCTGGGGATGGCTCCTTGGCCTCTGCCCCAGGTGCTGGAGTGGCTCTGGTCGCGGTGGAGCGACGCCCAGAGGGGCAGAGCATCGCCCCCTGGTGGTCAGAGCATCGCCCCTGGTGGGCGTGCCGGGTGGATCCCGGTCGGGCGCATGCGGGAGTCTGTCTGGCTGTCTCCCCGTTTCCAGCTTCAGAAAAATACAGAAAAAAAAAAAAAAGATTTCTGTGTGTATTTCCTCAAAACAATGCCATTCTCTTACATAACCATAGTTAATACATATTAGTAGATACCTATATAGTAAATACAATATTAGTATCTAATTCACAGTCTGTATTCAAATGTCATCATTTGTCCCAGTAATGTCTTTTGTTTAGCTATTTTCCTTCCTGGGCTAGAATCTAATCCAGTTGTATCTGTATCTGTATATGTATCTGTATCTGTATTTGTATATGTATATGAGTTGTGTATGTATTTACTTGTCATAGCTCTTTATTCTCTGAGTTTGTGTTTTAGGACCTTGACACTTTTGAAAAGTATAGAGTAGTTAGTTATTTTGTAGCATGTCTCTCAGTTTGAACACAATTACAGATACAGATTCTACCTTTTTGGAGGAAATAATATAGGAGTAATGTTGTATCCTTCTTGGTGTACCCTATTGGGAGGCACATCATATCAACCAATTAACATTGTTAACTTTGATCACTTGATTGAGGTGGTGTCTTTCATTAATCATAACTTTCACTGATGATTCTCACCTGAGTCAGTGTTGACTATGATGTTTGCCAAATGCTAATTTTCTACCTCCGTTCTATTCTATGGTTATTAGTTGACATTTTACTCTGACAAAGCGCTTTCTCCTCCTTCCCATTTTTTACTTATTCATTAATTTTTATATATCAATATGGTCTCATGGATTCTTATTTGATCCAGTGGGTTATAATTCAGTACCATCATTATTTACCTTGAAGTGTAATTTGTCAATGGAGCGGTTCCAGCAGGAAGAGCTGGAATGCTGCTCTGGCTGTGTCGAGGGGCCCGAAGGCACAGGGCCAGTGAGGACCCTGTCATGATGGTCTGGGCCAATGATGAGGACCTGAGCCTGAGCAGAGGGAATGGGAAAGTAAGGGTCCAAGGATACAGGAACCCAGGGAAGACCTCCCCATCTGTGACACTGTTCCTCTTTCCCATCTCTCATGGGCCCACTCTGACCTCACACACACACAAACCTAACTCAGTGCCCAGCACATAGCAGGCGCTCAAGAGAGACTGGTTGGTTGAATGCAGGCACGCTCACATGCCTCAGTTACGACCCCTGACTCTCCCCGGCAGCTCCAGCTCCTGCTGCACACTTGCTCTCCGCGGGGGTCACTCTCTCAGGGTACCCCAAAGAGCGAGACTCGGTTTCAGAAGGAATGAGGAAGGCTGCTGGGAGGAAAGCAGGCTACACCTCTGGGGCCCTGGGCTCTGCCTTCTGTGCCCAGCCTTGCTGCTCTCTGCATCAGTTGCTCCATCATGGGTTTAAGGAGATATCTTACCTCCCCTCAGGCACTTGAATGATCTCAGAGTTGATGAATTTTGGATTGATGCTGGGTTTCTGTCCTTGCTTCTGACCTTAATAGTTCAGGACCTTGGACAAAGTCATTACCATCTTGAGTTTTAATTATCTCCATCTGGAAAGTGGGACTAATGATACCTCCCTGCAAGGACTGACATGAGGACCAAATGGGATAATTGTTATGAAAGTCATCTGCAAACTGTATGAGCAACGGAAGATTTAAAGGTCTATTAAGGACCTCCTGGGGATTTCCAGCCTCCCAGAATATGAAGGTGGCATGCAGGAGAACCAGTTGGGCAGGGTGCTGGAGCAGAGGGAACCAAATGTCTTTACATGTCCCAGAAGGATTCTGAAAGCCACCACCCTTTCTCCATGGCCGTATAGCTTCACAGAGACAGGTCCAGGCGTATGAAATATGAATTAGAAGTCTACCTTGCTGAATGACAGCAGACAGGGCCCTATTCCCCTTGAGCCTGTCTGACTCCCTTCTACCTAGTTCCCACCTCCCACCTCCCACCTCTCTCCTCCATCCAGGGCATTAACTTGTCCGGGGGCCAGCGGCAGCGGGTCAGTCTGGCCCGAGCTGTTTACAGTGACGCTGACATTTTTTTGCTGGATGACCCACTGTCAGCTGTGGACTCCCATGTGGCCAAGCATATCTTTGACCAAGTCATCGGGCCAGAAGGTGTACTGGCAAACAAGGTGAGATCTACAGGAGGCTAAGGGGCGCAGGTGAGCTCTAGGGCCCTGGGAGAGAACCTGGCGAGAGGGCAAGGGTTTGGGTGAGACCTGGAGGTGTGGGAAAGCGAGAAGCAGGAATGAGGGATGGGTGGGTAGGGAACCCGTGTGCTGGTCATAGGCCAAATGCACTGAGCCAGCTGCAGTGTGCCTGGGGTGAGGTACCTGGTACACAGGCTCCTTATACTCCGTGGCCCCGTGCCTATTGTGGGGGTGTGTGCTGAGGGCGGTAGGA
This sequence comes from Saccopteryx bilineata, assembly GCF_036850765.1. Taxonomy (NCBI): domain Eukaryota; kingdom Metazoa; phylum Chordata; class Mammalia; order Chiroptera; family Emballonuridae; genus Saccopteryx; species Saccopteryx bilineata. Next base: position 379,156,338 of record NC_089491.1, read on the forward strand.
GTGACAGCCTGCTGCCTTCTCCCCAGACACGAGTCCTGGTGACGCACGGCATCAGCTTCCTGCCCCAGACGGACTTCATCATAGTGCTAGCTGACGGACAGGTGTCTGAGGTGGGCACCTACTCAGCCCTCCTGCAGCGCAACGGCTCCTTTGCCAACTTCCTCCACAACTATGCACCCAGTAAGGACGAGGAGCACCTGGAGGAGGACAGCAGGCCTGGTAACCCTGGCCCTCCCTATCCCTCTGCCCTACCAGCACCTCCCCTGTCTTGAGGGTCTGTGAGCAGCTGTGGACAGTCCCAGGGTTGTACAAGGGAGGTTCTGGGGAGCTTGGACCCCTGGTGTGATGCTAAGACATTGCCAAGAGGGAAAGGGAACCGGATGTCATCAAGTCCCTGCCCTCCTCTTCCCTAGCCAGGTGACCTGGGACCAGCTTCTCGTTCTTCAGAGCCTCAGTTTCCCATGTGTCTAAAGAGCATAAAGGCCCAGGCCGAGCTTATACAGCAAGGCCGTTTCATAGATAAATCATTTGGTACCTATGTCAGTACTTAGGAATGCCATTTATTTATCAACAAATAAGTATTGAGCAATGACAATGACCAGGCACTAATGCTGAGAGAGAACAATGAACAAACAGAAAACTCCCTGTCCTTATTGAACATATTGAGGTTCCTGGGCTCATGAGATACACCTGCCCCCAGCCCCTGCTGCCGCCCCCGGACTCTGATCTGGCTCACTGACCTTTTCCTGGGTCTTCTCGCCGGCTGCTGTACATACAGCTAACGCGTCTCGATCGTTTTCTCAGTGCTCTGCCCCTTGCTGAGCATGTGACACACATCTGTTCCTTTAATTCTCACAATGACACGATGAAGTGGGTACTATTATTATCCCCACTTTACATGCCTGCCCAGAGTCATGCAGTGAAGAAATAGGATTTAAGTAAGCTCAACCAGCCTGACTCTAGAGCCCAAGCTCCTGACCCCTATATCTGAGTCCCCTTCTCCATAACCCCTGATGGGAAGTTTTACTTCTTGTCTAACCTAAGTTTTTCTTGCTGCCCTTTTCTTTTTACAACACACAGCTGGTCACTTACTTTTGTCGTTACTCTTCTTGCTGCCCTTTCAGCCCCTCTCATTTACCTCTTGCTTGTCCATTCGGGCTCCTTCACTGGCGTGGGGAGGGGGGCTTGTCGGGCGCCAGCTGACCTCTGTCTCCTTCCTCCCACCCATAGCAGCCTTGGAGGATGCAGACGATGAGGAGGTGCTGTTGATTGAAGACACGCTTAGCAGCCACACAGACCTGATGGACAACGAGCCAATCACGTACGAGGTCCGGAAGCAGTTCATGAGGTGAGCTCCTGGGAGGCTGTGTCAGGGCCCCCCAAACCCTGCCAGGTGGGGTTTAGGTAAGGGGGCATTCTACCTGACACCCACACCCTGGGCCTGCACTGCAGCCTAAATCCTCCTCCTGGGGCACTGCCTTATGGGCGTGTCGGAGGCCTCCTCCCTGGGCCTGACCAGCTGCCTCCACAGACAGCTGAGTTCCATGTCCTCGGACGGGGAGGGCCAGGGTCGGCCTGTGTCCCGGAGGCGCCTGGGCCCGGCAGAAAAGGTAGTGCCGGCATTAGAGGCGAAGGCAAATGGGATGCTGATTGAGGAAGAGAAGGTCGGCATGGGCAAGGTGAGTAGCGAGGACGAGGAGGGCTGGAGAGGGTAGACAGGTCTCCAGCAGTCCCGAAGCTCACGGGAGTCCCCTGTCCCTGACCACCATGGCCATGCAGGTGAAGCTGAGCGTGTTCTGGGATTACGCCAAGGCTGTGGGGCTCTGGACCACATTTGTCATCTGTCTGCTATACGTGGGTCAAAGTGCATCGGCCATCGGAGCCAACATCTGGCTCAGTGCCTGGACCAACGAGGCTGCGGTGGGTGGCCGGCAGAACAACACCTCCCAGAGGTTGGGTGTCTATGCCACCTTGGGAATTCTGCAAGGTGAGTCTGCAGAGAGAGCTGGAAGGGGCTCCAGTGGCCCCTTTCTCACCTCTGAGCTGCTGAGCCCCCAAGCCACGCCCTTTCCTCCACCATCACAGCCGCTGCCCCACCCCGGTGTCCACCTGCCTGTGAGCCTGCCTAGCCCCCCATGGCTATCCCCTGTCTCGGAACTAGCCCCTGCATGCCTGCCACCTGGCCAGGGGAGTGAGCGCCCCTCTGCCCTCTCCCACAGGGCTCCTGGTGGTGCTGTCGTCCATCATGATGACGGTGGGCTGTGTTCGGGCAGCACGCCTGCTCCACCAGGCGCTGCTGCACAACAAGATGCACTCGCCACAGTCCTTCTTTGACACGACGCCGTCAGGCCGTATCCTCAACCGCTTCTCCAAGGACATCTATGTCATTGATGAGGTCCTGGCGCCCACTATTCTCATGCTGCTGAACTCCTTCTTCACCTCGGTCTCCACCCTCGTGGTCGTCGTGGCCAGCACGCCGCTCTTCGCGGTGGTCATCCTGCCTCTGGCTGTCTTCTACATCTTGGTGCAGGTGCCTGGGGAGTGGGTGGGCATGGCTCTCAGGAGTGTGGGGCCCTTGTGTGGGTGAGGCTTTGGTGTGGGCTGGTGACCAGGGGTGGGATGAAGGGAGGGCAGACCTCAGGGGCATTGCTGGTGTTGGTTAGTGACAGCTGTTGGCTACTTTTCCTCTTTGAAACTCACTTCCCTCACCTGTAAAGAGAGAATCATAGAACCTGCCTCCTAGGGTTGTTGCTAGGATGAAGTGAAATCCTTATAAATTGTGACTGGCCCCAAAACTCCTTCCTGTTGGCTATTTTTAACTAAAATAATAGTTTGGGACACATTATCCTTCCCTTCATTCTGTACATTTCTAAACGTATATGTGTATGTATGTTTAAAAAGATGAGTTGAGCCTAACCAGTTGTGGCACAGTGGATAGAGTGTCGACCTGGGACACTGAGGTCTCAGGTTCAAAAACTCCGAGGTTGCTGGCTTGAGCACAGGCTCACCAGCTTGAGCGCAAGGGTTGCTGGCTTGAGCCCAGGGTTGCTGGGCAAGGGGTCACTGGCTTAGCTGGGTCAAGGCATGTATAAGAAACAATCAATGAACAACTAAAGTGCCATAACTACGAATTGATGCTTCTCATCTCTCTCCCTTACTATCTCTCTTTCTATCTATCTCTATCTCTCTCTTGGGAGAAAAAAAACCAGATGATAACTTTTGGATACAGCTAACTATAGAAGTAGTTTGTGTTGCCAACTCCCTGTCCTGCCATGAACTAGTCAGTTGATGAAGGTGATCCACAGGATGGCTAGAGGCCCCCGTGTGCAGAGACTGTGGTGGGCTGCACTCTGTGCTGGGACAGGGGACATACCATGCACAGCTCTGGCCATCTCGGAGTCCACCGCGTAGAGGAAGGAAGCTGCAGGCGGGCCTGTGTGTTGGTGGGGCTACAGCTTAAACAACTGGATGGGACATGAAAGGAAGAAGCTCTTTAAGAAAGAGAACACAAAATTCTTTTTTTTTTTTTTTTTTGCAAATTTTGCAAAAAGATTTGACTGTGTGAGCACATTGCTAAAGCCCCTAAGTGGAGATAGACATGCTCGCTGACTTAGAAGGCCAAGCCAGGTCAGTGCTGTAATCCAGGCCCCACGGGGAGTGAGGGGGAATAAGAGCTTTGTGGAGGAAGTGGCTTGGAAGCCGAGCATAGCTGAGCAGGGAGAAAGGGTGGAATGAGTTCCAGAAGCCGCACCAGGACGCTAAAGCCTTAGGTTCTTTCGGGCAGGGGCAGGAGCAAGGTCTTAGGGGAGAGTGGGGACGGCTGGGAAGAGCCCAGATGGGTTCAGAGGGTCCCCAGTCCTGACCCCAAGCTCTTTCCCATCCTCCCTCAGCGCTTCTATGTGGCCACATCACGGCAGCTGAAGCGGCTGGAATCTGTCAGCCGCTCGCCCATTTACTCCCACTTTTCGGAGACGGTGACTGGCTCCAGCGTCATCCGGGCTTACGGCCGCAGCCAGGACTTTGAGGCCATTAGCGATGCTAAGGTGGACTACAACCTGAGAAGCTGCTACCCCAACATATCCTCCAACAGGTCAGGAGCCTCCTCCCCACTCCTGCTCCTCCAGCAGCCCCCGCTAGGGTCTCTGCTGGAGAGACCCTGGTGTTCTGGGCCCAAGCGCCTCCTCCTCCCAAGCAGGAAACTTCTCCTTCCCGCACCTGCCCTAGTCTCTCCTTGTCTAATCCCTGCAGGTGGCTGGGGGTTCGAGTGGAGTTCGTGGGGAACTGTATTGTGTTCTTTGCTGCACTCTTTGCTGTAATTGAGAGAAGCAGGCTGAGCCCAGGGATGGTGGGCCTTTCTGTGTCCTATGCCCTACAGGTATGCAGGGGTCTGGGCCCCAGGGAGGGGCCACCACAGGGGCAGAGGCCACCCAGGGGTCACGGGCATCTCCTGAGCACCCTGCTCTGCCCAGTGTGGGGCCCAGCCGCAGGTTCTGGTCTCCAGGGTCGTGAGCTCACAGTCCAGCATGGAGAGGCACTCCCACCAGCAGGGGATTGTCGTGCCGGGTGAGCAAGTCTTGGTAGGGGGAGGAACAAAATGTTGCAAGAACCTGGAGGAGATTCTCCATCTTGGGGTGTTGGAGAAATAAATGATCTTGGAGCTTGGTCCCCAAAACACAAACAGAACTCGTCCTGCCTGGGCCCAAGATCTAGAAGTTCTACCCTGACAACTCCTGGGGCAGGGAAGTACAGGGCCAGGATGCGTCTCATTTCACATGCCTGGGCTGGAGGCTGGGCCCGTCGCTAACGGCAGCTGCAATTTTGTGAAGCAAATCACATTTTCAATGCTTCAGGTGGCTCAAGTCTTGAAAGCTTTGGTAAACAATGGACAATCCAGACAGATCAATCTCCTCAAACTTTATGTGCATACGAATCACCTGGAGATCTTGTTAAAGATGTGGATTCTGAGAAAGGAGGCCCGGGATGGGGCTCAGGACCCTGCATGTTAATCGAGACTCCTTGCTGCACAAACTGTGGTCCAAGGGCCAATTGTGTCATCATCATCTGGGAGCTTGGTTTTGTTTTTTTTAAGATTTGATTTATTGATTTTATAGAGAGGATGGAGGAAAGTGAGAGGTATGAACTCATAGTTGCTTCACTTTAGTTGTTCATTGCTTGCTTGTCATATGGGCCTTGACTGGGCAAGCCCAGGGGTTTCAAACCAGCAACCTCAGCATTTCAGGTCAATGCTTTATCCACTGCACCACCACAGGTCAGGCGGGGAGCGTGTTAGAAATGCAGGGTCTCAGGTTCCACCACCGACCTGCTGAGTTAGAAACAAGGTTCTCTGAGAAGTCTTTCTTACACATATTAATAATGTTTGTAAAACTCTGGCCTAGGTGGCCCTTGGTTAAATCTGCCTTGTCACTGCCTAAGGTACAGTTGTGATTAGAGTCCTGGGTGGCACACACCTATGGGCTTGCTCAGGTCCACCTGGGTTATTGATGGGACAGGAGCCTAATCAAGGAGTCTGAATTCCTCCCAAAACCATTGTGGGGGGGGAGAGAGATTGCCCTACTTATGACCCAGTGCCTTTGGCCAGGTGACGTTTGCTCTGAACTGGATGATACGAATGTTATCAGACTTGGAGTCTAACATTGTGGCTGTGGAGAGAGTCAAGGAGTACTCCAGTACAGAGACAGAGGTGGGTACTGGGATGAGCCTGGGGTGGGGCATCTGGAATAGCTAGTGGGGGCGGGGGTGCTCAGTAGCCCACCATCCCTATGCCCCAAAGCCAGCTACCCACGTGGCTCTTCATCTATTCATTCATCCACTCATCGCTATTGAGCATCAGCCAGAGGTCTATGTTAGGAGGAGGAATAGAGGGTTCCCCGTTGAGCAGGTCAGGGTCTGAGCAGATTCTGATGTAGTGGCAGAGGTGAGACCTACTGCAGGGCATTGGGCTGGAAGACCAGAGCTCAGGGGTGTCACACCCGAAGCTGGGATGATCAGGGAAGGTGAGCATCCAGCCAAAGACATCAGCCTGGCAAAGGAGCAGGGGTGGGGCAGCTGCCCTTTGCTGGGGGAGGGGAGCTGCCCTCTACTGGGAGATTCCGATTTCTCCGTTCACGCCCTTCCATGGGTTCACGCCCTTCCATGGTCGCAGCCCAGACCTCTTCATGCCCGGGAGCCGCACCACCCCTGAGAGCTCTGTGGCTAGCATCCCCTTTTAGATCGCCCTTGCCATCCTGCTAGTTTATGTATTCCAAGCCCTCTGCTATCACAGTACTCTGTCCTCATTGGGACTCCCAGTCCTGTGGCCTGCCTATGTCCCCTGCCCGTCGACTCATCCGGCTGGGATTCCGTGCTCCACTGACACCAGTGCCCCCACGTCCCTTGCCCGTCTCTCTCTCTCTCTCTCTCTCTCTACCCCCCCCTCTCTCTCAGTTGTACCCACCTTCAACACCAGCCCTGGTGACCCCCCTGCCCACCTTCTCCATGCCGGCGCTCGGCACTTGGACGTAGCTGGACAGAATCACGGGCTCGCTTCAGGGTTACAACTACGCACCGCTGCTGGCTGGTCCTCTTTTGCTCCTCCTGTGTCCCCACTTCCAGAAAGATCTGCTTTGAACCTTCTTTTCTCAAACCCTCACATCTCCTTCCTCTCTGTGCCCAGCTGTCCATCTTGCCCAACAAGTCAGTGAGAAAACAGGTTGTAAGATGTAAACTTCCCCAACCTTCTCGCAGACCTGCCCATGGCCCTTTCACCTTCTTCCTTTCTCTTTTATTAGGAAATGTCCCTCCTCATCTCAAAGTCCACCCACAACGTTTCCACATGGCCACTCAAGAATTTCACTTTCTCTCGACACCCTTCACCTCCTGCACCATCCGTATTGCTCCCTCTGTTGAGTGATTTCCATCCATGTGCAAAAATATGCTATCATGGCTTCCATTCTAGATACACAAGCCAACCCTCCCCTTCTCCTACATCCTACCGCCCCTTTCTCTGCTCTCTTTTGTTGTGAAGCTGGTTATAAAATAGGGTCTGTGCACGCCCTCCTCCTCATCGCTTTCCTCATTGCTTAGCTCATCTGCCTCCTGCAGTCTGGTTTCCGGCCCCGTCGCTCCACAGAAATTGCTCACCAGTGACCTCCCTGGTTCCGAACCTAGGGGACACTTTTCTGTTCTCATCTAATTCAGCCTGTCAGCAACATGCAGATGTGATGACCTCTCTCTTCTCGGAAGGTCTGGCTCTCGCCTGTCAGCCTCCATGGAGCCCCCCCCTGTCCCTCCCAGCCTGACCTTTCCTGCCCCTGTGGCTCCACCTACCCCTGCCTTCCCCAGGCATCCCCCACCCCCACTGGCTGGGATCCTCAAATTCTCCTTCATGTCTAGATTCCGATTTTCTCCTGTCTACACACATGCTCCTGTCTCCATATCCGGAAACATTCTGCCCTCCCCAACCCTGCTGTTCATTCCTTTGACATGTCCTTGGGAGAAGGGGTCTCTACTGGCCACGCTGCTCTTTGACTGCTGAGAGTCGGGCTTCCCCTGCCTCCAAGCAAGGCTGGCTTCATGGGTATGTCACCTGCGCAGTCACACAGGTCCCCACTCTCAGGAGGTCCTCATGGTCAGAGGGACCTCACACGTGCTTTCATGCTCTGCTCTTGCCATCTGGACGTTTCTCCCACATTTTCATCTTGCACTGGGCACCCCCAAATTATACAGTTGATCCTATCTTGAAGCCACCAACATCTTATGCCCAATTTATTTATCTTATGTTATCTTTTAGTTGGTAGTTGGTTGACTTTTAAATTTTCTTAAAGTGACATTGGTTAATAAGATTACACAGGTTTCAAGTGTACATTTCTATGCTACCCGATCTGTGCATTGCATTGTGTGCCCACCGCCCAAATTCAAATTATCTTCCATCACCGTATATTTGTCCCCTTTAGTATCCCCCACCCCCTTCCCTTTGGTAACCAAAGGGACTGTCGTGTCTGCGTTTGCTTTATATGAAATGTTTCTTAGCTTGTTCTGACTGAATTATTTCACTTAGCATAACATTCTCAAGGTCCGTCCATGTTGTCACAAATGGCAGTATTTCATCATTTCTTATGGCTGGGTAGTATTCCAGTGTATATATGTACCACATCTTCTTTATCTACTCATCAGCCAAAGGACACTTTGATTGTTTCCATGTCTTGGCCACCATGAATAATGCTGCAGCGAACATGGGAATGCATATATATTTGTGAATAATGTTCTCAAATTTGGGGGGTAGATACCCAGAAGAGTGATTGCTGGGTCATATGATAACTCTAATCTTAGTTTTTTGAGGTGCCACCATACTGTTTTTCTTAACAATTTTTATTTATTTATTTATTTTACAGTGACAGAGAGTGAGTCAGAGAGAGGGATAGACAGGGACAGACAGGAATGGAGAGAGATGAGAAGCATCAATCATTAGTTTTTCATTGCGCATTGCAACACCTTAGTTGTTCATTGATTGCTTTCTCATATGTGCCTTGACCGCAGGCCTTCAGCAGACTGAGTTACCCCTTGCTGGAGCCAGCGACCCTGGGTTCAAGCTGGTGAGCTTTTGCTCAAACCAGATGAGCCCGTGCTCAAGCTGGCGACCTCGGGGTCTCGAACCTGGGTCCTCTGCATCCCAGTCTGACGCTCTATCCACTGCGCCACCACCTGGTCAGGCCACTATACTGTTTTTCATAGTGGCTCTACCAGTTTACATTCCCACCAGCAGTGAATGAGGGTTCCTTTTTCTCCACAGCCTCTCCAACGCTTGTTATTACTTGTCTTGTTGATAAGAGCCATTCTGATGGATGTGAGGTGGTATCTCATTGGTAGTTTTGATTTGCATTTCCCTAATAACTAGTGAAGTTGAGCTTCTTTTCATATATCTGTTTGTCATTTGTATGTCCTCTTGAGAGAAGTGTCTGTTCTGGTCCTCCCAATTAATTTTAACAGCCTTCTAACTAGTGATTCAGTTTCCACTTTCCCCTCTCCCTTCACCTGGTAGCAGCCAGAGGGGTCCTTTAAAAACACACCAAATCCCATCATTCCTCTGTGCACCACCCTCTAATGGTTCTACATCTTAAAGTAAAAATCCTTAGTCCTTCAAATAGCCTTCAAGCCCCTATATGATGGGGCCACCCCATACCTGTCAACCCCTTCTCAGCTTTATCACTGTGCTCAGGAACACACCTGGAGGCATTTGTACTTGCTGTTCCCTCCGTCCCCAGATACTTACTTGGCTTGTTCCCTCATTTCCTTCAGGTCTTTATTTAAATATCACCTCCTCCAAGCAGCCTTCCCTGATTACATCGTACAGAACAGCAACACCAAGCACTTCTTGGCACTCATCACCTCCTCACATTATGTGGATTTGCTTTTTTATCTTAGACCCCCATGCCAGATTAATCCTCAGGGGAACGAGGACTTTGTTTTGTTCACCGATGTGACTCCAGTACCTGTGTTGAAAGTGGCAGCTAGGGCAGGGAAGGAGGGGCCGCTCAGGAGTGTGGGGCACAACAGGGAGAGAGTAGGAGAAGGCAGGATGGGGGGTGTTGGAGCAGCACTGTGGGGGATAAAGGCAGAGGAATAAGGGGTCATTGAACAAGTGTGGGCCACAGGGGCACCAGTAACTCTCCATATATTTGTCCCCTTTTACCCTTTAGTATCCCCCACCCCCTTCCCAGGGACCACAGTGGGTGGGGCTGGAGGAGGCCATAGGGAGACTGAAAAGTAGGAGGGGCCAGGCTGGGATAGAGAGCCCACTTGATGCAGAACCCATCTTCCCCTGTGCCAGGCCCCCTGGGTGGTGAAGGGCAGCCCCCCTCCTGCGGGCTGGCCCACCCAGGGTGAGGTGGAGTTCCAGAATTACTCTGTGCGCTACCGGCCGGGCCTGGATCTGGTGCTGAAGGACCTGAGTCTGCGCGTGCGCGGTGGCGAGAAGGTGTGCAGAGCCGGGTTTGTGCCTGGGTCATGGCTATACCCCTCCTGGGGAGTGTGGGTCTTTGGGAGAGCGGATGCTCCATCCCACCGGTCTGCTTGGCCTCCCCGACTCCCCCTGTCCACCCCTTCCAGGTGGGCATTGTGGGCCGCACTGGGGCTGGCAAATCGTCCATGACCCTCTGCCTGTTCCGCATCCTGGAGGCCGCCGAGGGTAAGATCTACATTGACGGCCTGAACGTGGCGGATATCGGACTCCACGACCTGCGTTCCCAGCTGACCATCATCCCCCAGGTATGAACCTGACATAGAATGGCCACACTAGACAAAGACCCTGAGGGGCAGACCCATCCCTGTTCTGTAGGTTGAGGTCCAAGACTGGGCCCTCGGTCTGTGAGGCTAGAGGGCCAGACAGCAGGAGCAGAGCCGCGGAGTGGCCACCTGTTATGGATCTGGAAATGTCAGAAGTTGCCTGGCCCCATCAGACCCTGCCCTGCAACCTCCTTGGCCAGCGAACAAATGGGGCCGGGACTCTGGGACCCCTGAAGCCCCATTCTGGAGACATTCTGTCCCAGCTTTCTGGCTTCTCAGCTCTGAATTACATTTCACTTTTTCTGGCTTGTCCGGGCTATTTTTCCTGCTGACTGGGCACTTTGGAGGCAGATTAGTGCTCGGGTCTGCTTTAGTGGAGGACTCTGGGGTTGGCAAAGCCGAGGTTTATCGCAGTCCTACAGGCATTTTCTATCTCCTTGGCCATTGCCTCCCCCCTGGCTGGGGACAGAGTGGGAATGCTGCCACCTCAAGTCCCCTTTTTTTTTTCTCCCTGGCTCTGGGGTCCGTAGTTCCTTATGGGGCCCAAAATGCCTCCCTCTAAGGCCTTGGTGTGCTCCAGGACCCCATCCTGTTCTCGGGGACCCTGCGTATGAACCTGGACCCCTTTGGCAATTACTCAGAGGACGACATATGGCGGGCCTTGGAGCTGTCCCACCTGCACACGTTTGTGAGCTCCCAGCCAGCGGGCCTGGACTTCCTGTGCTCCGAGGGAGGAGAGAATCTCAGGTAACAGTGGGCGTGGACGGGCCAGACGCTGCACCCTGTGGAGCCAAGGGAGCTAGTTAACATCAGATGACACCAAATCCAGGCCAGTCCCCCTCCGGCCTCCCCACTCTTATCTCAGCCTGGGTGCACTTAGGGCCATTGTTTGTCCTGAACGTATTCTGTGTGCCAGGCATGGTGCACCATCTCACTGACTCCTCCCACAAGCCCCAGAGGGGGTCCCTAGTGCCACTTGGAAGATGAGGAACCTGAGGCAGACCCACAGTCACGTAGCTGAGAGAGGGCATGCCTGGGATTTGAACCAGGTCTGGGAGATTCCAGAGCCCTCTTCAGTCATGTCCTGTAGGTTGTCAGTGCCATACTGAGGGGTGTGTGTGTGTGTGTGTGTGTGTGTGCGCGCGGTGTGTGTGTACTGAATCTGTGGAGCAGGTGAGAGGAGATCCACAGTGCTTTAAGGAAATTGTAGATATTCTCTAAGATGGATGCAGTCTCATCTGTCATTTACGAATGGGTAAAGTGACAGCTCTCAAGGCCCTTCTTTGCTTTCTTATAGCCCTAGATTTTATATCCCCAGCCTCTGGGCTGTGCATCAGGGAGAGCCAGAAATCTCTTCTTACTGAGTGTAGGGCCAGAGGCCGCCACCATCGTGGCCATGCACATGCAGGTTCCCATTAAATTCAGACAGACGGTAAAGAAACAGTGGAGCCAAAGAACAGTGGGCCATTCCTTTATTAAAGTCTTGCACCGGCCGACGAGCAACACACAGGGAAAACACTTCCCTCCAGTTCCACAACCAGGAGAATCTTCTCTGGTTCCTACTAGAATCAAGGGCTTCACCACTCTCAGCGGAACTCACAAAAGGCCCTCAGCGCTGGTTCCCCATCTGCATACCTTCTCTCTCTCTGTTCTCACTCCTCTGCACAAACTGGCTTCTTCCTCAGCACCCTGCAAACATTAGCAAGATAATGGCCCTCCCCAAGCAGGAAGGTAATTTGCAGTTTCATAGACCAACATATACCTGGTGCTGCCCAGCAACGTTTTTTAACACTAAGTGAGAAAACTCAAAAAACACAAATTTTACAAACTCATTTGCCCAACACCGAGTCTAAAGGCTTGAGAGTCTCATACCTGTGTTAGCTGTGTGATTTTGGGCAACTTGCTTAACTTCTCTGTGCCTCCTTTTCTTTCACTGTAAAGTGGGAATAATAACAGCCCCATACCTCTTTTCACTGTCATCGTGCTGCCCAATAAAAATATGAGCAACATATTTTTAATTAAATTTTTTTCTAGTAGCCACACTTAAAAAAGGAAAAAGGGCCTGACCAGGCAGTGGTGCAGTGGATAGAGCGTCAAACTGGTATGCGGAGGACCCAGGTTCGAGACCCCGAGGTCGCCAGCGTGGGTGCGGGCTCATCTGGTTTGAGGAAAAAAAAAAAAAAAGCTCACCAGCTTGAGCTCAGTGTTGCTGGCTCGAGCAATGGGTTAGTCAGCTGTAGCCCCATGGTCAAGGCACATATGAGAAAGCAATCAATGAACAACTAAGGTGTTGCAATGAAAAACTGATGGTTGATGCTTCTCATCTCTCTCTGTTCCTGTCTGTCTGTCCTTATCTATCCCTCTCTCTGACACTCTCTCTGTAAAAAAAAAAAAAAAAGGAAAAAGGAACAGGTGAAATAAATTTTAATAGTGTATTTTCTTGAGCCCAGAATATCGAAAATATTATCTTTTCCACATGTAATTGCCATGAAAGTTATTAGGGTATTGTGCATTTTTTTCCTTAGTTTGAAATCCCATGTGTACCTGTACCTGTACAGCATATCCCAATTCAGATTTCAAGTGCTCAGTAAGCCATATGTGACCAGTTGGCTACCATTTGGACAGCATTAGGGTCATTGTGATTCCGTGGGAAGGCACTTAGCCTCTATATGCTCCTGAGAAATTTAGCTATTCTTATTCATTCTTCTTATTCGACCTGATCCACACCCATGGGCTCTCTCCAGACATCAGAAACAAAAAAGAACCTTACATTTGCACTTCGTAGTGCTCAAAGCCTCCACGATCTCATTTAATCTTTACTGCTGTCCTGTGGGCCAGAAACAAGGCTCCAAAGTATAAAATTATTTGCCCAAAGCTTCTCAACTAGAAGGGGAAAGGCAGGAACTTGAGAAAGTAGATGGCTTTTGCCCAAAACTTTTTTTTTTTTTTGCTGCATTATAGACACCCATGGGATGTACCTGTCTCCCCAGGCAGCCTTGTAAGACTGAATATGCATTTTAACAGATGTCACTTATACAATGTGTTGGAGGTAGCCAGCAGACAACCCTAAGCTTCCAGACCCTGCACCTCAGAGTTGTTTTCTGGCCCATTCTCCTGTTCCTGCTTGCCACAGGCACCTCTCCCAGACCACCCCCCCCCTCCACCCCCGTGTACACCAGGAGCTGAGACAGAAATGGGCTCCCCTCCTCTCTCACTGAGCGTGTAGCCGCTTTAAGTATAACCTGTGTCCTGTGCCAGTCCCACCATAAATCAGTCCTGAACTCTATCTGGCGGCTCATTCTGCTGCCAAAACCTTCATTAGTTGCGGGAATGGGCCAGGGAGAGAGACTGGCCTTCACTCGGGCTATGGTGACTCACCCCTTTGGGAAGAGCTGAGGTATTTGTCCTTGGGTGTGTGTGTGGGGGGGGGGGGTTGCCGCCTCTGGGGTTGGGAACACAGCCCCGCTTTGTTCAGTGGCTCTGGCTTCCAAGGTGATGGGTGGAAGGTATGCATCCTGCCCCTCCTCCGCCTTCCCAGTGACCAGGCCTGGGGACTCCCCTGGGTCCTTCCCTGCCCTTCCCCTTCCTGGTTCCCACAGCCCTCGCCTGTATTTCCCATGGGGGCAGGAGATGGCTGTCTGAATTGTGTGATATTAGGGCCCAGCAAGATGGCATAATGTATGCAAATATCCAGGAAGAGCCGTGTAAGTGCGTTCTTACTAAGGTGTAAAGTGCTGATAGGTGGAGCAGGGAAGCATCATGGCACACTAGCGGAGGAGAGTCAGGACCGGAGAGAAAGCAGAGGAAGAGGAGGTCAGGTACCAGACACAGACTGGAGGTCGTAGTGTTGAGAGATTTAGTGGCTGTATTCTCAAGGCCTCTCATATAATCCTGTGTTGTCCAGACCTCGATGGGACTCCAGGAGCACCAGGCTGAGGCAGAAATGAGAGAGATTAGACCGAAAGCCAGTCTGGGGCCGTTGGGAAGGAGTGGAGACAGAAACAGTTGGGAGAGTGAGGCCCAGGGGCAAGTTGGGGGCACCCTGTTGGAAATGTCTGCCTTCCCCATTCCCAGTGTGGGTCAGCGGCAGCTTGTGTGCCTGGCCCGAGCCCTCCTCCGCAAGAGCCGAATCCTGGTTTTAGACGAGGCCACCGCCGCCATTGACCTGGAGACTGATGACCTCATCCAGGCTACCATCCGCACCCAGTTTGAGACCTGCACGGTGCTGACCATCGCACACCGGCTCAACACCATCATGGACTACACCAGGTGGGGCCCGAACGCAAGCAGAGAGGGACCTGGGGGTCACCTGGGCCATTGGGAAAGAGCAGTTCGATTAAGGTTATTTGGACATGAGAGAGATGTGTGACCTTGGGCAATGTGATGAGCCTTCCTGAACCTCTGTCTCACGGCTGTAGTGAGAGTCAATGAAATAAACGTTCCAAGTGCAGGAGATTCCAGGAAATGTCAGTTTCCTTCCCAGCTCCTTACTATAATTCTCTCTGGGACCATTTACTCTGAAGGGTAGGAAAGGGGCCTTGCTTTCAGAATCTCATGACTTCTTTGAGGAGGCAGCTCCTTCAGACAAAAGGAAAGACTGTGGCCTATTCCCTCATTGTGTCCAATGTCAAAGTGTGGTGTTGGAGAAGGGGAGGGGCTGGGTGACTCAGAAGCTTATGGAAATGAGCTGGCACTGGCCCAGCAGGCGGGCCCCCTTGGAAACATGGGAGCTTAGAGTGAAGAAGAGGAGGCAGATGCGGCCGCAAATCTATGCTGCATATCAACAGGCTTTCGTTCACCAAATAAGTACCCACAGGACAATGGGCAGCTCTTGTCCCTCTCTCAGAAGTGTCTCCACACAGTCCCAGGGGTTTGGGCACCAAGCTGAGAATGCCATATGCTGCTATGGTCTGTCTGTCCCATCCCTCCCCACTGTCCACACCACCCAGGACCCCACTGGGAGAAGAGAAGGGAGGGTGGGGCAGGAAGTGTTGGGCCCTGGGTCCAGATAAGGGACAGGGCTGGGCTGAGAGGATCTGTTTTCAGGCCTAACTAAAAATGGCTTTCACCAGCAGCTTTGAGGTGAGAAGGCTCAGACCGACCTTGGAGGTAGGGAGTTATTTATTCTAGTGGGTCTGACAGAAATTAATCAGATAATCACACGATTGAAGATGTAATTAAAGCCTGTGGGAAGGAAGCAGGAGTCGGTGTGTGTAGAAGCCTGAGAAAGCCAATTTACACAGGGCAGCCAAGATACTTTCTCTCCTAAGGAAGGGAAGCCCCAGCCACACCCTAGAGGATGAGTAGGAGCTGAAAGTGGGGAAGGCGATGGGGTTGGGAAGAAGCTGGAAATGTCTGGCAAAGGATACAACACATGCAAAGGCCCTGAGGTAGGAAGGCACTTGAAGCTGGAATGCAAAGGGTGAGGAGGGCAGTAGAACCAAGATGGGGGGAGAGAGGGACAGGCCCCACTGTGCTGCGCTTCTAGGACCATGGTAAAGCATCCCATACCCTAAGTGCAATAAGGAGCCTCTGAAGAGAAGGGGCAGTCTCCTGAGTGCCAGGATGGGAGGTTGCCAGGCAGTGATGTCCAGAGACAACATAGGATATGTTGTTTCCGGACACCCCATCGGTAAGGAAACAATGCAGTCACCACCCTTCTATCCAGGGGTACCTCCACCGGCTTGGAAGAGCCCTATCCACTTCTGCCTCATCCTGGGAGCCAGCGTGTTGGCCCTGTACCAGGTGCACCCTGTGACTAGTTGGCGGGATAATCTAATCCTAGGCCTAGGTCGGACTGTGTGTGTGTGGGTGGGGGCAGATCCACCCATCAGCAGCAGCCAGATTTGCAGCCAAAGCCCCAGATTCCAGTGTCAGGGCTCACTGCAGCTCGGTGTCCCGCCGTGTGCCTTTGTGAGTTGGCACAAAGCAGATGGAAGCGCACAGGGCCCAGCACACAGGCCCGTGGCTCTCCACGCACAGTCCTGTGACCCCGGCGAGGGGAAAGGCTCATTAGGGAAGGTTTTCAGAGCCCCGACTAGCAGAGATGAATAGGAACCTTGTGTTTGATCCCAGAAACCGCCTCATCTGCTAGGAGAGCAAACGGAGCGGCTAAAATAACCAGCCTTGCAAGTGTGCACATGTGGTGTTGCGGCTGTGCTGGGTGGGCTGACTGAAGTGGGAGGGCTGGCATGTCACTGCGGGGCCTACGCAGTGCTCAGAAGGGCAGGGCTGGGCTCTGAGGCCAGGGCTGGGCTGACGGAGACGTGACCGCTTCTTTTCTTTGGCTAGGGTCCTGGTCCTGGACAAAGGGACAGTAGCTGAATTTGATTCTCCAACCAACCTGATTGCAGCCAGAGGCATCTTCTACGGGATGGCCAGAGATGCCGGACTTGCCTGAAATATATTCCTGGGATTTCCTCCTGGCCGTGCCTGGTTTTCTTCAAAAAGGGGAAGGACACCAACTATGTCTGCAGAATGGACGATAGCAAATGCTGGGGACATCTGCTAGATTTTTAACCCTGTGAAGCTCTTCACAGGCTAATCGTGCTCAATGCTTTAGATGAGGAAGTGAGGCTCCAGAGGTCACTGCCATGCCCAAGGTCACAGATGTTCTGAGACAGAGCCCAGACTAGTCCCTGGATCAGACTAGGCTCCTGATTCCCAGTCTTGAGTTACTTTCCCCACTATTCTGCTTGCAGTCATTTCATGAAAAATGACTTCCCTGCCCCTGTAAGATTTTTCATATCTTCTATTCAGAAGGTTTTTCGTGTTGTTGTTTTTTTTTTAATAAAGCTTTTTCCTCCTGGAACAGAAGATTGCCGGGTCAGGCTGTCCCTGGGAACTGAGTCCTTTACTCTAGAGTGCTGGCCCGAATCCATTCAAGATGGAGCACTAGTGGAATGACGCTACGTGGTCCATAATACACGCTTTGATGTAGCCGTTCTCTGCCTGGCCACAGGTGTGGGGGTTAGGACCTTTGGCGGAGGCAGGAAGGAAGGGGGAGAGGCAGAAACGGACTATATTACACATTTACATGCTGGAATTATCTGAAGACTTCAGACCCAAGCGCTCTGGGCTGGAAATATTGTCATCACAGCCAAAATTCACTGGGTAATTGCTAGTAGTTCCTGCTCCCCTGCTCTGGTACTATTAAAAGGTGAGAAATCAAGCCCCTGAAGTCTGACCTGAGGCCTCTTGGGAGAGCTCCTGTGAACACCTCCACGGTCGGCAGCCCTCAGACCTCTAAGCCTGCCTCCCTAGGGCCTGGAAAGTGCAGGTGCTTGATTTCCTTGCTGCATTTAGAAGTCTGTTCCAGACAGGTCCCCATAACCAGGGCGGCGTCCGAGTCATTCATCTTCCTCAGTCTGGCTGAGGCTGGAGGTGGGAACGCAGGGCGGCCCAGAGCCTGCCCTGCCACCACAGTCCCAGGCTGGTAAATGAGGTGGGGGCTGGGGGGCTACATTTCTCTCTCGAGCAAGCCAACTGTGTGCTGTGGGTCCGTCTACCTGCACGAGACCTCGTGTTTGGAATGGATCTCCTCTGTTTCCTTACTAAGTTTCCTGGTCTCCTCTCTCATGTCCTCAATCTTTATTCTTAGTATCATGTGACTGTGAGTGACGGTTTGTTTTCTTCCCCCATCCCAAGTGGTTCACAGAGGGTGTGGAGATGGCTTCTTTGATCCGGTTTTGCTGCACATGTTGGGTCGGACTGTGCTGCAGAACCATTTGTTAAAGGTTAATCATATTTTTTTCGGCAGGCTCTTTTTGGCCCAGGATGTTTATGAATGTATGGAAGAAGACTTTCATCCTTGTGATAAAGCAAGTATGAAAGCACAAATGGCCAAATTATTCTTCCTCTGCTTGGTGCTAAGAAAAGGTCGCTGCTATGCTCCCTGATTTATTAGACCAGTTTGGCCTGATGTCTGCTCTGCGAAGCTCTAGCTGCCCCAAATCAACAGAAACGCAGATTCATTCAGCGTGTTCCCGGCTGAAGGGCTGGCCGCGTGAAGCTGCCGTTCCCCTCTTGTCCTGGGAGTTTGTTTCTGAGCTCACTGAGGCCCTGGCAGGTGCTGACAGCCCAAAGGAGAGGCTCAGTTGTGTCAAGTAAATAGGATAATCAAAGAATGTGATTAATAGAGGATGACCTTCATCTAGCTGGCTCAGCTACTCCGGGGAGATGAAGCTGACTGCCGTGAACTGGGAGACACTGCCCAGGGTATCTGTCTCCGGCTGCCGCCGACAGGGCATGCGCACCCCGCAGCCGCCGGACGGAGGGGCTCAGGTGGAGACTGGTCCCTTCTAGTCTTCCTCCAGGGCATCTTGTCCCTGGGACCGTCCAACAATACGAACCCTCTGTGATTAGAAGTATAGTGCAGTTTAGGAGACCAAAATTAAAGAACGTGGGCTTGGTCAGTTAATATTTAATTTTAATAATACTTGCTATATTTGAACAGTCAGCAATGCACAAAGAAAATTATCTTCAGTGAGTGTTTACGCACGGTGTGAACACATGCTTTAAATATGCAGTGGAGGAGGGCTGAATTCAGTTAACAAAACTAAAAAAAATCTTTGTTATAAATTACACAAAGCATATAAAAATATTTCTCTGAATGCATAGATTAAGACTTTAAATTCACCTACCCACAACTGTGCAGTCTTATCCCATTGCCATCCATAGGAGCCGTAAGAGGACTTTCTACAGGAGAGACCCATGTAGGGCCCACCTCTCCCTGAGCCCCAAGCCCCCCGGCTCCCCGTTTCTTAAGCCCTGGAGCTACTCTTCCATGGGCTGCCTGCCAGCCAGGGATCCCCCTCCCAGCCAGGGACCCCCACTGCCTCTGAATCTCTGATTGATCACAATGGCCCGAAGAGTTTTAACCCCAGGGATTTAGATGTGAATTAATATTGAATTAATTTCCTCCAGGATAGAATTAAACTTAATTTTATCATTAAGCTAACTTTTTTCAAAGGAAAGGGGAAAAAGGTCTGTACGTCTACATAAACTAGCTTCTGATTGGTTGAAACACAAGGGAGGTCTCTTCTTGGAAGCACTTCAGAGACAGGGAGTAATGAGTAACCTTGACTCTGCCATGCAAACACTGTACAGGGTAAGTCAGCATCAGCAACTGCTGGAACACTGTTGCCACTGAACCCAGTGACTCCGGGAAGCTGGCCTTGGCAACACCTCCATCCACCACAGTGCTCATTCGCACAGCAGCAGGAGGCTGCCATCTTAGCACCACCACATCCTCTTCCATTGGCGTCTTCTGCGCATTCTCTCTCAGCCGTGTTCCAACAAAATTAACACAGTTAGCAAGTTCAGTTTCTCTGGAAACTATAGGCACTATGGGGAAAAAGCTTCTTAAGACAGCAGGGATGCTCTTCAACAGCTGGCTTCCACCCCTACTCTCCTGTGTGCTCGTTCTTATCTCTAAAGTTAAGCTGTTTCAACAAGACAGTGGCTTCCCTTAACATCAGTGACACTGAAGGCAAGGAAAAGAATCCTTGAATATGCATTCTTTTACAGAATTCTCATGCCATGTCCAAGAGTTGAATCAGGTGTGTGTGTGTATGTGTGTGTGTGTGTGTGTGTGTGTGTTGCCCAGAACCAAAGCCTGGTGGACTCACAACTGACTCTGCTGGGGCAGTGGATTGGTGGGGGTTGTGGGGGATCCCTAAGATCAAACAATTTGTTTACAAAAGCAACAGATTTCAGAGTTGTGTAAAATCCTAAATTTCAAAATAACCTTTATCTTTGATACAAAAATAAGTATGCTAACTCCTTTAGCTCCGTTTCCCACGATAACCTTTCAAACAGCAACAGATTCAGTCTCAAAAACTGCTTTTCACTCCTAGTGGAAAAGGAATGCGTAGAGCATGGACAGGCGAGGTTTGTGCTCTTCTCCAGGGCGGTTCACACGGCGATGGCAGCAACCGCTGGTTTGAAAGAAAGCAGTTGCTCTTTTGGAAGGCGTCGGAGAGCCCTCTAGTGACCACGAAGGGGAGCTAATGCAGAGATGCCTGTCTAGGCAATGGCTGACTTGAGACAGAGAAGCAGTCATGAGTGGTTACAAAGGAAAAAGTGGGGGAGGGGAAGCTCTTTTGGTTAACAGCATATTTACAATTAGGTAACTGTATTCTTAAATACTTTCAACCTGAGTAACATTTATAAATATGTTATGTGAAACCTAGCAGCCACAGTCACACTAACACCCATTTGTCCAGTCCCTGTGCTTTCCCGTTTTCCTCTCCAGTCGGTTCACATTTCAGGAGAGTTGTGAGCATGCAGCACCAAGAAAAGCGCATCCTGGCCCTTCAGGCGCACTGTCACCAGGAGAGGCTGGAAGTAGGTTCCCCCTCAGTCTCTGCTTAGACAATGCTCTTACATGCGGCACAGAGTACACACTGGATACAGACGGTCGGCTTCTGCCTCTCCAGACCACTTCTCTGCTGTTCACAGCTTCGAGCAATAGGTTTATTGTGCACCAAGAGGCTTGGAAGAGTGGCACCACTGCTTAGGGGTCAGGGCTCCCTACCTTGGCAGAACAATGTTAGTGTATACTACTCAGTGGCACCAGGGGCCCCACCGGGCATCAAGGCATTTGGAGCAATGGCTAGTCCTTGGCCCAGAGGTGAGGCGCACTGTCACCACACTCGGTGAGAAAAGTCCCTACTGCATTAGTAAGTCAGTTTTGAAGCTCTCCTGTTGTAGCAAGGCCTTTCAGTCAGTGTGGATGCAGCATTTCTGAACAGAAAATTATTTTCACTTATCATTAGAACCAGTTCCAGCTCTTGGAAATCTTGGAGCCGAGCAACATCTTTGTCCTAAAACAAAAATAGGTTAATCAGATTAAGGGGAGCCACTTGTCTCTATATGTTTGGTGTGATGTGTTGAGTTGATACCAGTATTTTGGCTCACTTTAAAGTCTAAAAGCAAAACGAAACAAAAACTCCCTGTGGCAGGCTGTCAGTGACAGTGCAGGAAGTCCCCAGGGACATGAGCTGGCTTGGAATGGTGGAAGCCCTTTATAGCAGCTGCTATTGGATGAGCACACATCGGAGGGACGGGAATGCAGGAATCAGTCTTACTCAGGTGCTCTGGGAAGCTAGAAGCCTGATGTTCAAAAACCGAGAGATGTTGGGAGGACCACACGTGGATCTATGTGGGTTTGCCCTCATTCTGATCGTGCACTCAGGTAATCCTTCTAGCTCACTACAGAAACAACTGAAAACAGATACATGTGAATGGTAATTCAGAATATTCCCTCTGGCATCCGACAACTTTCAAAGATGCCAATGTCTCTAGAAACCCAGTAGAGGGAAAGAAAGCTCAATGACTATATGTGGAAAACTACCCTTTGCTCCTTTTCTATTATCTTTTCATTTCCTCAAGTATGACTCATAAAACCAAGGAAGAAACTGGGTATTTCCCAACTGAAAAAGGCCACCAACCACCCATGCTTAACAGACCTTTCCTTACCTTTCTCACCAGAGTATTGGGTAACTTTCTGATTTTCTCCACTTGATCTGGATTAACACCCAGCTCACAACAACTCACTCTGAGCAATTCTTGGTAGGTGAGCTCCTGTCGGTCCAGTTCAATTTCAATGAAATCATTTTCTCGAAGAGATGGGTTCTGAATCCTCACCTTGAGTACCAGCTCTAGAAAAAGAGAGAGAGAAGTGTTAATGCCTGGCCCGGGCATGATCAGCCTATGTAATTCCAGCTCTCTTCCAGAAGACGGTTATACTTAGTCATGTCTGTGCCACCCAGTGAGAGAAGCCAAGCACCAGCAGCAGGACTTGCTCGAGCCCTGTGCTGGCTCTGCTGGAACAGTTTCCCGCACTCTTCGCTGCGTCTAAGGCTGCGCGCGCTTCAGAGTAAAGAGGGCAGTGGAGGCGGGCAGGGGAGGGGACAACCATCACAGCTGGATGGAGGAGAGCTTATTTCCACTGCTGGAGCTAAGGAGGTAAAGGCTTAAAAGGGGGAAGGAAAAGAGATGTGAAAAGAAGGCATGGGCAAGATATGCTCCATGAATTATTCTAAACAGACTGAACAACTGTGGAACTAAAGGTATTTATGAAATATGAAGTTCCTTGCAGTAAACACAGTAAAAGGGTGAAAGCTTCTAATAAAAATTAAAGTCTAATTATGACTTGAATATAGTACACTTCAATCAGGGAGGACTTTTGGCTTTGGGAGTACACATCTTGCTGTACAAGTAAGACAGTGCTCCCAGAATGATGGGCCATGTCCCAGGGACACGAGAACTGGCTTAAACATCCCTCTTGGCAAATGTGGCATAATTTGAACATCAAAATAACAGCAAGAATTATAACCCAATGAACAGAATAAGAACCTATGAGTTCATGATGATATAAAAGGGGAAGGGAAAGCCCTTCTTTACAGTAGAATACTAACTAGTAAAGAATGACAGGAAATCATATTCTACAAAATAACTGGCCGGAACTCTAAAAATACTGACGTCCAAAATGACAGAGAAGAGCTGAGGAAATGTTCCAGACTAAAAGAGACTAAACCAACATGATAACTAAATGTCACGGGTGATCCCGGGCAGGGGCCGGAGTGGAAGGAGTGAATACAGCTGGGGCACTGTTGAGACGACTGACAAAATTTAAATATGGGTGATGGATTAGAGAACAGTATTATATATCAAGGTTATATTTCCTATATTTGATAACTGTATTGTGTGTAATTATATGAGACTATTCTTGTTCTTAGGAAATACACGCTTAAACAGTTCAGAGTAAAAGGGCTAAAAGTAAATAATTTGTGAATCTGAATAAAGAGAATTCCTGATACTAGTCTTGCAACTTTTCTGTAAGTCTGTAGTTATATTCAAAATAAATAAATCCCACTGGCTAAAACAATAGGAAGTAAAGCACTAGACCTCTGGATGCTGTCGTTCCGTTTGCAGAGGCTGTTTGCCGAGAAGGGATTACCTTGCATATTAAATGGAAATGCTCCGGTGAAGAAAAATGGCTGGAATGCTGGCGCTGGTCCTGCATATGTCCCATTTTGAGGCTCCAGAGACACTGGTGTCTTGGACGGGACAGAAGAGAACAGTGATCGACTCTGACTCACTGGTGGCTGACAAACAGGACCTGGTTTTGTGCTTTCTGGTGTTCTGAGTATCGCAGAGGGAGCGGACACATCCCCATTCTGAACCAATGCCAGAGAGGTGTGGTCCCGTGGAAAAGCCCCCAACAGGGGATGCTCCCCAGGGGGGAGCAACGGAGGAGAGCCGTCTCCAGGGGGTGATGCTGGAGGTGTGGAGGGGCCCCCGTTCTGCAGCTGGGCCGATTCCTCTGCCCCAGGGGTGTAAATAAAAGGGAAGACAGGGTTGGCCAAGTAGTTGGGAACAAAGGGCAGTTCTGACTCCTTCATCATCTGTGGGAGGTTGTCACCACCATCATCATCTTCCACTTGAAAAGAAAAAAACACAGAACCTTTACATAGATCTTTAAAACTGACCAAGAGGCCATGGCTGGTTGGCTCAGCGGTAGAGCATCGGCCTAGCGTGCGGAGGACCCGGGTTCGATTCCCGGCCAGAGCACACAGGAGAAGCGCCCATTTGCTTCTCCACCCCTCCACCGCGCTTTCCTCTCTGTCTCTCTCTTCCCCTCCCGCAGCCAAGGCTCCATTGGAGCAAAGATGACCCGGGCGCTGGGGATGGCTCTGTGGCCTCTGCCTCAGGCGCTAGAGTGGCTCTGGTCGCAACATGGCGACGCCCAGGATGTGCAGAGCATCGCCCCCTGGTGGGCAGAGCATCGCCCCTGGTGGGCGTGCCAGGTGGATCCCGGTCGGGCGCATGCCCGACAGTCATGTCTGACTGTCTCTCCTTGTTTCCAGCTTCAGAAAAATGAAAAATAAATAAATAAATAAATAAATAAAACTGACCAAGAAAAGCGTGTCTTGTGAAACCTAGTGTCCTATGGTATATGACAAATACTTTGGTCAGTGTTTAGTGCCTCTTCAAGTCAGAAGAAAATAATATTTCATTAAGCTTATGGTTATCATTTGTATCATCTTAAATTTTACAAATTGACAAAATAAACCCTTATAATGCCTACATTTCCAGAAACAACAGAGAATTACGATCTAGGCACAGTAATAGTCTTTGCTCTTAGAAATAGGCTAGTTGTTTCAATGGCATCCAGAATGTAGCCCACAATACCACAAGTCTTAAATTAGTTTGACAAAAATCAAAAACTGCCCCCCAAACATGGACTCACCTCCCATTATCTTTCTGATTTCTCTCCTTGATGTTAACTGAACAGGCATTTCTCCTTTTGTGGTAAGAATCTCTTTGTCAGCTCCTGATTTTAACAAGTAAGCGACCACCTGACCATGATTGCGTTTACATGCCCAGTGTAAACAGGTCCTGTCCCAAAGAAAAGGAAAAGGAAGAGTGATTTGAAAAGAAGAAATGACTTGGAATTTCAAATTTGACACGGTAGTAAATATATACATAAATACATGCAAGAGTTCAGCAAGGTCCAGGAAACCAGGCTGGTAATTTCAACTTTTCTTTTCCAAAAGCAGATGATCAAAATACATGGTATGCTTAAAATTGATTTTAAAATTTCACTTCTGGCCCTTGGGAGAAACTAATTTGTCCTGGGCGCCTTAATTTCAATGGCTTCCAGAAGGCTGACTGCCTGGCTGGATAACTCTAATGGTATTGCTGAGTGTTATTCTATCAGTATTGCTCATTAGATTGTCTCAATCTCTTTAAAATATAGCCTTATATTGCCATATTCCTTTTTTAGGGACTATGGAAACTTGCTTCATATGCATCAAATATATCACTTGAAGATTAAATATTATCAGGCAAATAACCATCTCTTATCTACAAGCTTGCTCTGCCACTAAAATTATTATTATTATATAAGCTAGTCCTGACTCTCAGTTGCTTTCTCCCTTTTCCTCTTTTTTCTTTCCTTCACACTCACAAAAAAGGGTTTCCAAATTTCCATTTTTAAAAAAGTTGGCTTCTCTTCTCTCCAGAAGGCTACAAACATACCCTCATCTGCTTAAATGTAAGGCACTGCACAGTCTTTCATTCTGAAGGCATTTTTAAAAAATGTACGTCAGTGACCAAAAATTTAAGAACCCTTCTACCATACTAGATTCACTTAAGTAAAACTAATTATTTAATATTGTACACAGAGGGATTATGCACACACTGAAGGGCTACTTTAACACTGTATAGAAATAAAATTAGCATGCCAGCAAAAACTCCATCTTTACAGAAATGAAAGGAATCAGAGCTACTAAACTGATCCCCAGTGGTCAAAGCTAAATGACATTATGGAAGGAAAAGACTTTTCCCCACTCTTTTGAAATGTCCTCATTCACCAACTCTCTAACTGAACCAAGACAAATGTCTTCAGAGCTTATAGCTAAATGCAGGTAAGGCAAAGAATAGAAGATATATTCAATAGTGAGAATTAGGTCACTTACCTGGGAAATACAATATCTAGAACGTTCAATTGGTTCAAGGGAAAACCTGATTTGTATCCTGAGCACTCTCACATTTATGACAGAAAGCTGGCTTGTTTAGCTGGCTAGGAGCAACCCCACTGATGCTTCAGAGTGACATTCCACAATAGTACTCAGTAGAATTAGATTATTCGGGTGCCTTTCAGGTGCACTCTATGAAAACCGACTGACAATTTGGGAAAAGTAAGGGAAGACTCTTGATCTAGACTTCTACAACATAAGCTCCATGAAGATAAGGAAGTATCTGCTTAGACATACAGGTGCTTAATTAATATTTGCTGAATGAGTGAACCAAGAAGGAGGTAGATGTTGCTAGAAGTAGAAGAATCCAATGCATCCTTGATTCTAGGCAAACTGCAGCTGAGAGTGTCTGTATGTGAATGTCTGCAGTACAGGCTTGAAAAGTAAATAATTATAATAAGCGAATAGAGCATGAATGGAGCAAGATGAGAAAAATATGTTCCCTTTTGGAAATAGAGGGCTCACTTGCTAGTAGTAAATCATGACAAACTTGTTCGTGATAAGCTTGACAGTGAAGGAGGTAATTTACTGCCAGTGGGTCTGAGATACTCTGAGACAAACCAACTAAAGGATCACCATGTAAAGTGAGGTTAGGTCAACACAGCTTGCACCGCACAGCCCTGCACCCTGGGCGACCATCATTTACATCCTGGCCTGCGTGGCTCTGGGCAGTCCTAACTCAGAACCACCGCAACCAGGCAGTATTTTCAAAAAAAAAATCTTTTTGATTGAACTTATTAGGTGACATTGGTTAACAAAATTATATAGGTTTCAGGTATACCATTCTATAATATATCTGTATATTGTAATGTGTGTTCAGCACCCCAAGTCAAGTCCATCGCCGTTTATCCCCCTATACCCTCTTCTACTTCCCCCCACCCCCTTTCCCTCCAGTTCAAATTCTTTATGAGGCATTATACTTGTTCCTTAAAGCCAAGGGGTATGTGAGACACTAAATTACAGTTGATGTGGAAGCTCTATCTTCAAACTTCAACTCTCTGAGCTTTAAATTTGCAGCCAGAATATCCTATTACTGCTGGGAAGTATTTCAGACCGGAGGCCTTGGGCATCATCATTCATCAGTGCTGAAATTGTGGTTACTGAGCTACTAAGAACTGAAAGTAGTAACCATGCTGCTTTTCTGTGCTAGAGAGTAAGCTTTTGGAGGTTAATGTTTACATCCCATTACCCGGCACACTGCCTGCAAAATATACACAGACATAATGTTTTACATGCTGGACACTGGTCTAAAAGCAATACACATACATATTAATTTATTTAATCCTCCAAACAACCCATGAGTTAAGTACTATTATCAAAGTTCCCTCCATTTTACAGATGAAGAAACTGAGGCAGCTGGCAAATAAATAAGCAAACCAAACAGTGTACTTGATGGTTATCAAGTGTGGTTATGAAGTGTTATAGGACAATAAGGCAAGAAAAGGAATTAGGGGATGCCAGAGGCAGAGGAGAGGCAATTTTAAATTGAGGGCCAAAGAAAGGCTCTTCAAGATGACATCTAAGCAAAGATCAAGGGAGGTGAGGGAGCAGAAGTATTAGATGACAGGAAGAGAAAACACAAAGGCCTTGAATCGGGGCTGTGCCTGACGTTTCAGGGACGGCAAGGAGGCCAGGGGAGCCAAACGAAGAAAGCAAAGGGGCAAACCCAGAGACGAGGCACAGACAAGGAGGGGGGATCGGACCAGAGTGGAAACTGCAGGACCCTGCGGGCTCTTCCTGAGTAAGATGAGAGTCATTAGAGGGTCCTGAGCAGAGAGATCCACATTACATTTCAAGTACAGACCCATCCCTCTGGCTGCTGTGTTGAAAAAGACTGTCGCATATAAGGGTACAGCAAGGAGACCAGTTGGGAGGCTCCTGCGTGACCCAGGTGACAGAATGAATGAATGATAGGACTCTGTACCACAGGTGCAGCAGCAGAGCTGGTGAGAAGTGCTCAGATTCCAACTGTAGCTGGAGGGGGAGCTGCAGAATTAGTCGAGCCACTGGACTGGACGTGGGGAGTGAGGGAGAGACCAGAAGCAAGAACGACATCGAGGTCCCGGCCTGAGCACCTCCAGTGCTGAGATAAGGAGGATTCGAGGCAGTGAGGGGATGAGAGCCCAGAAAGGGGATGACAGCTCTGACACGTTGAATTTGACGTGCCTATTAGACATCTGTCCCAATAAAATCTATGAGAAGCCTCTTCAGGTTACTTCAGATTCAATTTACATTACTGAGCTCTGTTAAAAAAAAATTCAAGTGGGTAAATTTGAAGATCTATCCAGATGGCTTTATTAAACAATTTGTGAATTGGGCAGCATTCTATCTAGCAAATAGAAGGGAGCTCTGAGAAGCATACAAAATGAAAGGCTGTTATAGGCACAAACTGAGTGGGGTGAAGAGTTGTGGGGTTTTTTGTCAGACAAGTGCACTTTTCTTTGGGGACAGCAGGAGTCTTATTAGATAGATAACCTCCACAGCATTGATCAGGAAAGTCCTGATCTGACTGGTTTAAGGTCACATTTCTGAGAGGAGCTGAAAATGCAATAGCCTTGGTTTGCTGTCCTTGGGGCCTTGGGCCTGTGTTCCTGTTTTTGACAGTACCTACTACAGGCAGGCATTATGGTTTGGAAAGTGGGGTCGGAGACTGAGGCTGCGTTCATTTCCCAGCTCCACTAGTTACCGTTAATTCTATGACCTTGGGGAAATTATGTAATCTTTCTGGACCTCAGTTTCCTCATCTGTAATATGGAGAGAATAATAAAAGCTATGTCCCTGAGTAGTTACGCTTCGTCTCATTAAATGATCACAACACTCTTCTGAAATAATTGGAAAATGAAGGGACTCCAGGATGTTGGAATAGCTAGGAATGTACAAGAACCTGCAGGAAAGACAGGCTCATTCATCTTCACAACACTGCCTCCCAGTGCCAGGACAGGGATCCACAGCTTGTGAAGCCACAAGCAGTGCTCAGAAAAGGTACACACACGACAGAAAGATTGTTTGCAAACTCTTTTAAACAAAACGAAACAGCGGTTATCTACGGTTTCCTGGCTTTCTCAACAGCTACTCAGCCTTTTTTTTCTTTAGGGTAAGGAGGGAGATAGATTTGTGAGGCACCAGGAAACCATGGTTCTGGTCCTGGCTTTCATATTAAGTTATTTTCTGGGGTTAACCCATTTCCAATGTCCCAAAGCTCCAATGTATGATTCCACATTAAAAAATAAAACATTTGCAAACTCACCTTAACTCTAAGCTACCAAAATAGGCATGATCAACTAAAAGCTAAACTTAAATGTGAAGAGGGCAGAATAATACTCAATAATACTCAATAACCTGACACTAAAAATTTGACTACCAGTACATCTTAAAAAGAGACTGCTTATTTAACTGGGAAGGGCTCAATTGCAGACAGGCATCGGAAGCCTTGGATCCAAGTCTTTATTTGAAACTGTAACAGGAAAACAAAGCAAAACGCTCGAGTCTTCCCTCAAAGGCAGCTGTAAGCAGCAGCAATCACTGCTGCAGAGACAAAGAAGAAGAATCCTGATGCAAGTGATTTTCTTTCTGGTCTTGAGAAAAGCAATCGTACCAGTTTATGTAAGATTCATATTTGCTCAGTTGCTTATGCTTTGGCTCGACTAATGTGTTCAGAAGCACCTATGATAAATAATTCAACACTTGAACCGGGGCGAGCTCCAAATGGGCGTGAGAACCATAGCCAGCACCTTTCAGGCCAAGTTAGCCAGGGGATGCAGGGACGGCGGGACGCCGGGGGTCGAGCGGGTGCCGCCCTGGGAAGACCACGTGGGCCAGGATTTAGGCAGGCCGCGCCCCTGACTACACCAGGCAGGAGGGCCGGGGCTGGTGGCCTCAAGAGCACACAACCCCGGAGGCCCCAGGCGCCGGGCCACGCCTTAGCTGGCGTCGTCGAGGTCACGGGCGACCGCCCCACGCCCGGGCCAGCGGCACGGACCTTGGTCCTCCCCCGCTCCCCACTTACCAGCCGTTGACCTCATTTTGGGAGTTCACATCCACCCCGCTCTCCACCAGTTTCTGCACCTCCCGAATGTCCCCCAAGGCCGCGGCCTCCCGCAGCCTCTCCTGCTGCTCCTTCTGCTCTAGGAGAGCGCTCATCTTCCCCTCGGCCCCAGGCGCCCGCCCGCGCCGCCCCAGGCCTGTCAGCGCCCCTGCTCCCGAGGCCCGCTCCCGGCCATGGGCACAGAGCGCAGGGCTCGCCTGCCCTGCTCGCGCCGCTTCCCGCGCCCGGCCCGGGGCTTCTGCTCCCTCCCGCCGGCCGCCCGTCGCTGCCCTGCTGCTCTCGGCCCGCAGGCCCCAGCCTCCTCCCCGGCCGCGCCTCCCGCAGGCCGGCTCCGGGGGACCCTATTCAGAGTGACAACGCTGACCCAGATATTTTCCGTTCCTACCTCGGTCCCGCCGCCCGGACGGGCTGTTTATGTAACTGCTGCACAATATTATCAGCCGTGATTCACGGACTATTTTTAGACCTCCCCACCCCACAGCTTCAAGGGAGGAGGACAGACACATGGAAAGAAAAAAAAAAAAAGAAAAGCATATTTGGGAGCCAGAAAAGCCTTATCCTCTGGCGCAGGCTGTTTACCAGGCTTCAAAAATAATTGGTGGGTTTTTTCCCCTCTGGTTCCTTGGGCTGTTTTTCCTTATCTGAGCCAACTCTAGCCCAGCAGGATGGGGAATGGGCTGAAAACCACCCTACTATTATATGCCCATTATTGCAGAGATAGATTACACTGTTGTTCTTTCTTCTTTTGACAGTGCTTGGGACCACTCAGTGCGAATATTTATTTTAATTGCCCTTGTTTTACATTTTATTTCTTCTAACAGGGATTTTTCCTAACTTGGTTTTCAGGGAAAATACTTATACTGTGCCGGGAGTCTATACATTTTAATTTATGACTGTTTATAAGTCATAACTAATTACTCTTCATGAAGGCCAAGTAAGGAAAACAGAAAGGAAAGACCACCCAAAAGACTTTTGGGGGCTATCCTGGTCCTGATGCAAGAAGCTCCAGGGAAAGGTATGGCCTGGGTATAAGCAGCATTTTGCCTCTTTGCCTCCTCAATCTAATGAGGCTCAGAGCCTGGTTGGCACTGAGTTATTACCCTGTGGGGGAAAAGAAAATATTGTTTTGCTGAGCACAGGTGCCTCTAAGAGATTTTCCAATGTGGCACAGGATGGAACCTTGCAGATGGGGTCAGGGGGATTAAGGAAATAACCCTGCAGTGAAAAGGAGGAAGGCCTGAACCAAAAGAGATGAAATAGGAAGGGACAAATTTAGGCATGTAGTTTTCATTTCCCTTTCTTGGAGCTGTCTGTGGCCTACACAGCAAGTATTTTTTTTTTTTTTTTTTGCTACTATTTAAGAAAACCAACATGCTGGAGAAAAAAGAAAAAGAAAACCAACATGCCTATTTGTTTATTCTAACGGAGTAATCCAACACAGTACACAGTGCACACCAGGTGGTGCTGAATATAAACTAACTGCACACTTAAATTGACCTCCAGGGCAACTGGAACTCTGAGCTTATGTTTTTATTTGTCCCCCAATTTAAATTTTAATTCTCAAATCCAACATGAGTCTTCATCTGAACTACCTTCCATGACACTGAATTTGGGTCCTTTAAGACAATTTGAGTGACATGAAAGTTGGTAGTAGCCTCTTTTTTTTAAAATAGCAGTTTTGTTTTTTTTTATTTTTTATTATTTTTTTTAATTTGTATTTCTTTTTTTTTTTAATTTATTTTATTTTATTTTATTTATTCACTTTAGGGAGGAGAGAGAAAGAGGAGAGAGAGACAGAGAGAGAGAAGGGAGGGAGGAGCTGGAAGCATCAACTCCCATATGTGCCTTGACCAGGCAAGCCCAGGGTTTCGAACCGGCGACCTCAGCATTTCCAGGTCGATACTTTATCCACTGCGCCACCACAGGTCAGGCTGTTTTGTTTTTTAAATAGTGGTTTTAAAAAATTGATAGTGACTGCGCTCGAAAGACTGTGAGCTCTTGTAAGAATTTGTGTCAAATTCTCCTTCCTTAAAGGGATTATAGTATGTGTCCTACAATAACTGATGAATCAGTGAATATTAATATCTTCTTAAACTCATCCTCTACTTACCTCTAATTCCAATCATTTGCTTGTCATCCTCACATATAAAAAACCAAATGCAAAAACTTTCTCCACAAAGTCTCTAATCCTGGCCATAACTGAATGCAAGCTGATGGCTATTCTATTGCTTTCATCTGTTTACACTTCATCTTTTTTTTAAAAATATTTTATTTATTGATTTTTAGAGAGAGGGGATAGAGAGAGAGAGAGAGAAGGGGGAGGAGCAGGAAGCATCAACTCCCATATGTGCCTTGACCAGGCAAGCCCAAGGTTTCGAACTGGCAATCTCAGTGTTCCAGGTCGACACTTTATCCCACTGCGCCACCACAGGTCAGGCCTATTTACACTTCATCTTATCTCTAGGGAATTATCCTACTCATGGGGTATATTAAGCAGGCACTTTCTGTTGGGCACTGTTCTAGTCGCGGAAAATGC
This sequence comes from Saccopteryx bilineata, assembly GCF_036850765.1. Lineage (NCBI taxonomy): Eukaryota > Metazoa > Chordata > Mammalia > Chiroptera > Emballonuridae > Saccopteryx > Saccopteryx bilineata. The sequence continues at coordinate 379,188,748 of NC_089491.1, forward strand.
TGCTGTAAACAAATCAGAGTCCCTGACTTCAAAGGATACACAGTCCAGCAGGGGAGAGGGGGCAAACAACAGAATGTGATAAGTATTACAATAGAAACAGTATGGCATATGGCATAGTGGTTGTGAGAATGAAACCATATTGCCTCCATTTGTATCCCAGCTTTGCCTCTCATATAATCTTGGATGAGTTATTGAACTTTTGTGCCTCAAATTTTGTATCTGCAAAATAAGGATGATGATAATAATAGCCCTTATTTTGCAGGACTGTTCTATGGATACATGTGAAGCCTAGACATCAGAAACACTTAATGGATTGTAGATATGTTCCAACAGGATTAAGTCGAGGAACAGACCCTGATAGGTTGGGAAGGCAGTGATGGTCAGGAAACAAGGATGGCACCCAAGTCTCTGGCTGGGCAGATAGTGCTGCCATTTACTGAAATTGGGGACAAAGAATGAAGCGATCTCAGGTACAGTGATGAGTTCATTTCTGAGTCATTTGAATTGAGCTTTCTGAAGACCTTCAATTACTACTATTAGCAACACTTATTGCTAGGCTGTGATAAGTGCTGTGCATGAATTACCTATGAATTATCTCATTTAGTACCCACAATAACCCTGTAATTACCCTTAGTATTATATGAGGCACAGAGAGGTAAGTAACTTGCCCAATGGCATGCAGCTTTGTGAGGGAGCAAGGCTTTGAATTCAAGCAGTTAGACTGCAGAAATTGTGCTTTTTTTCTGATTTTCATTTAGTGGAGATGCCCAGTAGACAGTTGTATATATGGGTGTGGCATTTAGGAAGGAGTTCTGGACTAGTGATTTGGATTTGGCTGTCATCAGGTGCTAGCTGAAGTCATAGGAATGGAAGAGATGACCCAAAGCAGTGTATTGAGTCCTAGGAGAAGACGGCCAAAGAAAGAACCTCAAAGAATATCCAACATTTTACTGATGGACAGAAGAGCAGAAATCCTCAAATGAGAATGAATATTAGCAGTTGGAATAGGAGAAAAGCAAAGGAATGGGAGGGTTTGGAGAAAAGAGTTATCCATGGGGTCAAATGCTGCCGAAAAGGCAGGAAAGACAAGACTAAAAAGTATAGAATGGATTTATCCACAAGGAAATTGCTGGCGACCTTGGAAAGGAACGTTGCAATAGAGTGGTAGGGATGGCAGCCAAACTATATCAATGGGGTCAGGAATGAACTTGAACTACTTTCTACATGTTATGTACTGTGTGGGAATCTGGGAATATAAGGATGAATAAGAAATGGCATCTGACCTAAAGGAATTTTGGCATAGTTCTATAGGGTATCAAGGTTTGGTTTCTCCTGAGGCCTCTCTCCTTGGCTTGCATATGTTGCCTTCTTGCTGTGTCCTCACATGATCTTTCCTTTGTGTTGCTCATCCCTGGTTTCTCTCTGCATGTCCACATTTCCTCTAAGGACACCAGTTAGACTGGATCGGGGCCCAATCTAAAGGTCTCATTTTATTTTATTTTTTTATTTATTTTTATTTTTTTAATAAGTTTTATTTTATTTTATTTTTAATTTATTCATTTTAGAGAGGAGAGAGAGAGAGAGAGAAAGGAGAGAGAGAGGGGGGAGGAGCTGGAAGCATCAACTCCCATATGTGCCTTGACCAGGCAAGCCCAGGGTTTCGAACCAGCGACCTCAGCATTTCCAGGTCGATGCTTTATCCACTGCGCCACCACAGGTCAGGCCTAAAGGTCTCATTTTAACCTTTCTAAAGGCCCCATCTCTAAACACAGTCACATTCTGAATTACTGGAAATGAGGCCTTGAATTCTTTTCTGCCCATTTTGCTTGGCTGGAGCCTTACTCTCTTTTAGGTCTTCAGTCATTCCAGAGAGGCTTCTTGTTTACTTTGATAGAACACTGCTTTCCCCTCATCATAATAGCTAATGATTAAATGGATTCAAAATGTGTTGGGCCTGTTCTTCACACCTTATCCTATATCAATTCATTTAATAGTCACAATAACTTAGTGTGTATGAGACTATTATTATTATCATGAGCCTGTTTTGCAGATAGAGAAAGGAAGACAATGGCAGAGCTGGAATTACTAACCCAGGGGATCTGGCTTTAGCATCCTCACCCTTAATTTATCATGAATTATACTGACATATTTGATAGTATTTCTTTAGTAACTGTCTCCCTCACTAATCCTCAAGATCTGTGGGAGTGAGGACTGTGTCTGAAAGGTTCAGAGTTTAGCTTCAAGCTTTAAGAGCTTACCTGGCACATTTGAAGTACTCAGGTAATTGTTGAATAAATGAATCAATATATACTGCTCACAAAAAATTAGGGGATATCTCAAAATGAATATGAAGCAATAAAAAAAAAGAAGCATTTTTTTTTGTTGTTAAGAGCATCAGAAAAGCAAACAAGTCAAAGAAAGTTGTTTGATTATGTAAATGAGATGCAAAACCAACTTTTACTTCATTGGTGAAAATGCACTATACAAACCGCTGAACGTACTGGAGTATCTGCACATTCCCTGATCCCCTACTTTTTGTGAACAGTGTGGGTATATATATATTTATTTAAATTCTAGACCTGGACGGATCAGGTGCAGGACTGAATCTCCATACTCCGTGTGACGTTGTAGAAACCTCCTTATCTCTGCCTTGACTTCCAACCCAGTGAATCAGAGGAACCCGGGTTGGGGAACCAAGCCAGGTAGAAGAGGCAAGAGCGCAGTACTATAACTAGAAAAATGGAGTCTGAACATGGAATGAGGTTCCTCCACTGGAAGATGGCACCAAGTGAGCCTCGTGGGACAAAGGGATACACTGTTCTTTTTTCCACTTCTGAGCGGTGTCGAAGCTTTTGGGGCGGTGCCACTGGGGCAGGGGCGGAGTCGCGGCCCAGCCTCAAGCAGACCCCGCCCCTGGGCCGGCGGAAGCGGACCCGACCTCGCCCTCCCAGACTTGGGCGTGCCCCTGTGAACGCACGCGCGAGCACGGCATGCTGGGAAAGCGCTCGCGCGGCGGCCATTTTGTCTTATCGGCTTCTTTTTGGAGGAGGCTTTTTCGGCCTGCGAGCCGGCCGAAGAGGTTGGCGACGGTGTCGCTGGCGTTTTCTTCAGCAGGTGCCAGGGCTGGCGGGAGCAGCCGCCCGAAGGAAGCACCATGATTTCGGCCGCGCAGTTGTTGGATGAGTTAATGGGCCGAGACCGAAACCTCGCCCCGGATGAGAAGCGCAGCAACGTGCGGTGGGACCACGAGAGCGTAAGTCCCGCGGGCCTTGGGCCTGTGCCCGGGCACCGGCGCGGGGGGGGGGGGGGGGAACGGCGCCGACTTGGGCCCGCCAGGCCCGCGGCGCGATTCGGGGCCGGCGTCAGGGCCAGAACCGAGCCGCTGTTGAGTGTCTGACCCGTAGCCTGAGGAGCCCGGGAGCATGGCCCGGGAGGGAGTAGTCCGTCCGGATTTTGGGATGAGGGATGATTTGTTTTTGTTGTTTCAGTATCGAGGAAGCGTAGAAGGCCCTTGGTAGAATTGAAAAGAACCTTAACGGCGCAGGGAAACGCGGGAAAGGAGGGAGTATTTTATTATATCAGAGGCTCCAGAGTTTTCACCTCACTATGAAATAGGAAGAAGGACAAATTCTTCCGTTATTTGGGTTGAGCGTCGTATTTAAGCCGAAATTTCTGGCCAGGGTTAATGGTAGAAGTCGTGGCAGTGTATTAAGTAACGGTAAGGTTTCTGAATGGATGCTTATGTAGGGAAAGAAGTCTTAGTAGAGGTCATAACTTAGCAGGGTTTAATGTCATGATTCACAAATATTGTTGATAGCAGCACGTTCTAGTAAGCCCTTCATGTAGATGGTTGTCAAGGCTTTCTTTCACGTAAAACTCATTTGGTTCTCTTAACCCTGTGGGTAAGGGTAAATATTATAAGCCTTGAGACTTTCACAGCTGAGACTTGAGAGGCTCACCCAAGATCTGTTGGCAAGTGAAGTGACGAAACTAAATCTTTGTGATCCTGTTTACTTTCCAGAATTCTGTGCTGTTGTCTCTGAAAATACCTTATGTATTTCAGGTGTTCTGAACATTGCAGCGTAATGTTTGTTTTAGGTCTTCCCTGAAAAACAGCTGTAGGGTTTTAATTTTATTTGGCTTGTAGTTATAATCAAACAACATCGTAATTTAAAAGCAGTTGCTTATCAAAATACGGAGGAATAAACGAATACACTTTTTAAAGAAGTTAAATGTTTACTCTTTGAAACTAGGCTTTGGTCAGAGTAAAATCGCTTTTGCAATGCATGGAAACAAATTAGTGCTCCATGAGTCCTTTCAGCATCTTCAAGTATTGGGATGCTGTCCGATTCCAAAGTAGTATGGATGGAGTGTTATGGTAGAATTTGTACATATTTGGCATTGACCTCAAGGGAGGTGAAGTTTTTTAAAAGCTTGTAGATTTTTTAATATTTTGAGTGTTTTCCTCTACTTGTCTAAATAGGAGACAGATAGTTTTGTTGTCTTGACCCTCTTTTTTTTTATAGGCATTACTTTGTCACAGTGAAGTAACTTTCTTCTACCATTTAGTAATCTTCTAAGCTGCTCAGAGGAGAACATCATGAATTAGTTGATGTGCAAGTAGGACATTTATCAATTCTGAATCAAAGTGAAAATTGCTTTTGATTGTCTCCTCCTCCACCGGAGCAGCCTCTGCTGGTGCCTCCTTGGTTTTTTTAGACACGTGTTGTGAAGAAACTTTGTTTTCCTGGTGGTATTTACTGCCACTTTGAGTCATATGTTATGGGTTTATAACATCAGCAATGAGGTGCTCTCAGAATAGCAAAGGTTTTATGTTATCTCAGCTATAATAAATCTGCTTTCCTTCCGTTTTAATGCTTTGCACCGATTTAAACTTTTCGGTGCTTCTCAACAAAATATTTTGTGCCTTAATGGCAGATTGCACTTCATTCTAGAGTATTTGTAAAAGTCAGTTACTGGTTTTTCAGTTTCAGAACTGCAGGGGAAAGGTTGGCACTGACCAACAACAAAGCACATGGCCTCTTCTAAATAAGTGGGAATTACTGTAAGGCGCAGTAATGCCGGGGAAGTTCATGGCATCACTTCCGGGTCATTTGCATGTTTTATGCTGTCGGCTGTTAGTGCTAAAATCTTGGCTTAATTGACAACTCCAGCCAGTGCTGTAGGGGTTTCACCAACACTGTAACCTGATACAGTATTCCAAAATAGTTTAGCATTTTATTTGTATCTGAAATTTTTTCTTTGCAAGACTTCTACTAGTTGGGAAAAGCAATTTCAGCTGGGTGGGGTTCTTTTGTTTAACAGTTGACATGGAAACTTGACCTCCGTGTTAAACATAGTTCCTAGATGCCCATATCTAACCTGTAGAATATGTGGGAAGTTGTTTAATTTTTATTGAGGGACGGAGAGACAGGAACATCGATCTGTTCCTATGTGTGCCCTGAGGATCGAATCTGCAACCTCTGTGCTTAAGGATGATGGTCTCCGGCTAGGGCCTGACCTGCAGGATTTATTTTAAAGGCAGTACTGTTCTGCGTCTCGTCTCTGCCCTCATTCTAATTCTGTTTGTCTGGGGGAAGGTCCCAGAAATCTATTTTAAAATGGCCTCTTATGCATTCCACTGCTTCCTGATCCACCTCTTAGTCCTGGGTTCTTAATTGTTAGCACCTAGAAAAGCTTGTTTTTAAGTGAAGGATGCATCAAATTATCAACCTTCCATTTATTTGTATGATGTGTATATAACCATTATCAAAGTCGAGTCTTGGAAAGAGCCATACTGAGATTAGTACTTAACAGGTGTTTCCACCTTCTTTACAGATTGCTCTGCATCTGAGAAGTTTTCAGCTGAAGTCAAATCAGCTGTAAAACTGTTACAAGGATGCATTGGCACACCTCCTTGCCTCATTTGTTAATATTTTATTTCTTGAGATTATTAGTATTCTGTATTAAGCAGTTTGCTCCACTTTGTTAATCCTAACCAACATCAGTAATGAAGAAAAGCTATGATTCTAGTTGCCTTGTGAGCACCTTTCAGTTAGTAGTGTCCCCATAAGATTTCAATATTTGCCAAAGAAGGCATAAAAAGCTTTGTTATTTGATTAGGTAACAGCAATTTTGTAGTTCAAATTGAGGTTTTTGCATTTTAGCTCTCAACCCATACATGAAATTATGTAACTATTGACTTATGTCTGATTCTAATATTACCTAAAATGAGATTTCTTTCATTTATCATATTCAGATATGCCCTCTATTCAGCGGAGTTTTAATGATTTATGAAGGGAATTGAACTAAATGTTCTTTTCTGAAATCTTCAGAATGTTAGCAAATACGGTCATTGACACTAGAAGTTAGTTGGAAGTAGTTTAGAAAAAAAAATAGTTAAACTTCTGTCTACATTTTTACTTGTGAACTTTTAAGTATTTTACTAGATAATTTAAAATTTAGTCACCAGAATAGTACATTTTAAGTGTTGGACTTCTCAGAATTGGTAGCACTCTGTTAATACACACACACACAAACTGCTGTTTACTTTTTCTCACCAAAACATATACAAGAAATCAGGTGAATAGTGTAATGAACTTCCCGTGTACCATACCCAGTACATCAGCACATGGCTAATATATATATATATATATATTTTTTTTTTTTTTTTTCTGAAGCTAGAAACAGGGAGAGACAGTCAGACAGACTCCCGCATGCGCCACCCGGCACACCCACCATGGGGCGACGCTCTGCCCACCAGGGGGCGATGCTCTGCACATCCTGGGCGTCGCCATGTTGCGACCAGAGCCACTCTAGCGCCTGAGGCAGAGGCCACAGAGCCATCCCCAGCGCCGGGGCCATCTTTGCTCCAGTGGAGCCTTGGCTTCGGGAGGGGAAGAGAGACAGAGAGGAAGGCGCGGCGGAGGGGTGGAGAAGCAAATGGGCACTTCTCCTGTGTGCCCTGGCCGGGAGTCGAACCCCAGTCCTCCGCACGCTAGGCCGATGCTCTACCGCTGAGCCAACCGGCCAGGGCCTAGGCTAATATTTCTTTAATATTTCCTGCCCCTTCCATTGAAGAATTTCATCACTTCAGCCTTCAAGACATCATTATGTATTTCTAAAATACAGACTTAAAAAAAACCCCTACAATATTATTATCACACTGAAAATATTAAGGTATTCTTAAAATATTTGATTGCTTTAGGGGAAAAGTGCACGTTGTGTGTACACTATATCATTAGATTTGATTTCTTCACAAGGGGAGAAGATAGCTTAAGTTACTAATGCAGTGTTTTTTTATTTTATAAAATATATTTAATCTACTCATCATTTGTTTCTTTAAGTTGGGGAAATTCCTGTATTTATTCAACAAAAATGTATCCTTCAGCTATAGTAGTACAGCATAATACAGATACAGCACTTGGCCGGAGAGAACGCCAGTCTGGTGGCAGACATGTAGGAGTAAATGCTTTCATAATACAATGTGCTAAGTGCCACACTGGGGAAAAGTACACATCAGAGGCGCATCTAACCCAGACTGGGGTACTCAGGAAAGGCCTCTTAAAGTGACCCTAAATACTAGGACTTAAAGGATTAGTAGGAATTATCCTAATAAAGTAGGAGGGAAAATGTTACTAGAGGCTGGAGAAAATCCTAGGCCTGAGAAGCTAAGTAGTGTTGTAGCTGAGGACCTTGTTTAGGGAGGGGGCATGTGGGTAGATGGGCAGGAACATGGTTTTGAATGTTTTTTTTAAGTCATTAAAAGTTAGGACTGAATTACATGGAGAAATAGTTGAAGGCAGGAAGAGATTTTTACTGTCTGGCTGCTAATGAAAAATTGATTAAAAATTTATCAAAAGTTTATGAGGGCAATAAAAAGACTGAACCATGACTGCAAAGATATGTGGTAAAGGCATGGAAGTGAATGACAGTAGAAAGTGTGATCACCATAATAGCTGAAACATGAAACTTATCAGGGACTGGATTTTTAAAATAAATTATTATATTAAAGTTTTCTCTTTTGTATATATTTTGTCTTTTAAAAAAACAACAATGAATTCAACTCGTAGCTTAAAAGGAAACATTTGTTTCTTATTTGTTGTAGTCTGTTTAAACCAGCAATTTTCAACCTTTTCATCTTCTGACCCACATAAACTGATTGCTGAAGTTCTGTGACACACCAAAAATGTTTTTTGCGCCTGACCTGTGGTGGCGCAGTGGATAAAGTGTCGACCTGGAAATGCTGAGGTCACGGGTTCGAAACCCTGGGCTTGCCTGGTCAAGGCACATATGGGAGTTGATGCTTCCAGCTCGTCCTCCCTTCTCTCTCTCTCTGTCTCTCTCTCTCCCTCTCTCTGTCTTCTCTAAAAAATGAATAAATAAAATAAAATAATTAAAAAAAATGTTTTTTGCCAATCTGACACACAAAAAATAACTAATTTTGATTCATTCATATTGGACAGTTATTGTTGAGTTGGCTGCTGTCATTTTTTTGTTTGACAATTTAAGGGAAAAGAACTCAGTGCCCTAGACTAAATAGTCGGGGTATCACATGTTTTAAAAATTCTTCTGACACATTGGTTGAAAATCACTGAGTTAAACTACTAATGGTGGAGGTAACTAAAGACTACAGAGTGAAAGGTTTATGGGGTTTTTTTCCCCAATAGGAAAATTTTGTGGTATTCCTGGATTTTAAGTGAAGAAAAAGTGACAGTTTAGGTCCCTCTCAAAATATTAAGTTGACTGTTGGCAACATAATACATTTAAAATGGGAGTAGATTATCAAAAACAAATTGAATAAGCTTTATGACTGTTTATAAAATGGAACTTGGTATCTGGTGGAACCAATTACTGCCAAGGTTATTAGTAACTTAAAATACTAAAATGTGCTTTAAGATATATACAGGATTTTAGCTAGGGACCTATATTTATAGGTTGTCGTAAAGGCATTCATATGTATGTAATTTAATGATTTGAAAGCTTGACTATTTGTAAATAATATATAGCTTACCTGGCCATTGGGGTGAGAGACAATTAGGCATTCAACTGGTTTTGGAAAAGCAGTTTAAGAAAACAATGCAGCCTGACCAGGTGGTGGCACAGTGGATAGAGCTTTGGACTGGATATGCAGAGGACCCAAGTTCGAAACCCCAAGGTCTCTGGTTTGAGCAAGGGGTCACTTGCTCTGCTGCAGCCCCTCCCCAGGCACAAGGCACATATGAGAAAGCAATCAATGAACAACTAAGACTAAAGAGCCACAACGAAGAATTGATGCTTCTCATCTCTCTCTATTTCTGTCTATCCTTATCTGTCCCTCTCTATGTCTCTGTCACACACACCCACTCTCACACACTCACCAAAAAAGAAAAAAGAAAGAAAGAAAGAATAATGCAGACAGCATTGAAAATATTTGGTTGGCTCACGGGAGAATATATTGCTTACTGTTGGAATTAAGTGTAGGTATAAGGAAGACAAAAATAGTGAGCTATTACTTAATGTACTTTTGTGATTGGAAGTGGTCTAAATGGTTGACCAGAACTGATAGTGAATTGAAGAAATAAATGCTAACTAAACACAGGACTGTTTCTGTTAAGGTCAACATTTTTGTTTTTAACTTGACTTAATTAGCTTTATTAAGTGATTCATAAATGTTATGGATTGGGCAGCACAGTATCCCATCTAGCAACTAGAAGGGTGCTCCCTAAGGTGTAAGTCTTAGCCAGCATTTTCCCACTTAAATACTCCCCAAAATGTGTAAGTCCTTTTTATATTAAATAACATTCTCTCGTTAGAGGTTGATTCCATTAATGTTTGGAATTGATTTTACTACTTTGCTTTTCTTCTGAGTTTAGAATCATTAAAATGGTTTATGGAAGTAAACATGCTTGCTTGTGATAAAAGATTAAAATTTAACATAGAAATAAATAGTGAAAGCCTGTCCTTGCCTCACTTCTCTATAGCCAATCCCAACTTTCCTAATAATTTACAAACACATACACATATATATTATACATGTAAGTGAAAATTGTCATAGCGCCCGACTGGGATCCACCCGGCATGCCCACCAGGGGGCGATGCTCTGCCCATCTGGGGCGTTGCTCTGTTGCATCCAGAGCTATTCTAGCGCCTGAGGCAGAGGCCATAGAGCCATCCTCAGCGCCTGGGCCAACTTTGCTCCAATGGAGCCTCGGCTGTGGGAGGGGAAGAGAGAGACAGAGAGGAAGGAGAGGGGGAGGGGTGGAGAAGCAGATGGGCGCTTCTCCTGTGTGCCCTGGCCGGGAATCGAGCCCGGGACTCCTGTACGCCAGGCCGACGCTCTACCACTGAGCCAACCGGCCAGAGCAGTCATAGATATATTAATAGGATGTTTAACAACTTTCATTTATACTGTGGAATCTTTGGTTGATATATAAATCTACTTTAATTTATTTAGCTTAGCTATTTGTATCCTGGTGGATATGTAGATTATGCCTAATTGTGCCTTTACCAACCAAGCTTCAGTAAGCATTCTGCCTCTTACAGCTGGGTCACTTGTAGTATAGGTTCCTAGAAAGATAGTGACTAAGTTAAATGCTCTACACATTTTAAATTTTGATAGATGCTGCCAAATTGTCCTACAGCCCTCTATTATTTGGAATGTCATTTTCCCAACACTGTATCTAACACCAGATGCTGTTTTAATTTTGACAATTTGGCTTTAATATGAAGGTAACCTGCAATTAAAATTTTCTAGTCAGATTTTTAAGATTGGCTATATTTCTGCATTCTCTTAACTGGTAGTGAATTCACTAAATAAAGATTTACCTCTTTTGTCACTGGTGTTGCCTGACTTTATATTTATCAAGAAGATAAGTCACAGTCCTGTCGTGTCCCCCCCCCCCCATCACACACACAAAGCTCCCACCTTTGATTGTCAGATTGTTAGGTCCATGGTGGACTTTTATTAAAGTCTTATTATTGCCTGACCTGTGGTGGTACAGTGGATATAGCGTCAGCTTGGAATGCTGAGGTCACTGGTTCAAAACCCCAGCTTGCCTGGTTAAGGCACATACGAGAAGCAACTACTACAAGTTGATGCTTCCCATTCCTATTCTTCCTTTCTCTAAAGTCAATAAATCTTTTTTTTTAAGTCTTATTAATAAAAGATTGTGTTAATATTTTTAGTTAAACATCCTTAATCCCTGGGGAGGGTTAAAAGCACTCTTTGTTGCTAGAGTTTATTGGCTGGAGTAACAAATGTTTTGATGTACAGTACATTCATTACTTTGCAGCAGTGTCTGTCCTAAGGAGAGTTGGAGTGGAAATAGCACAGAACTGTACAGTATTAAGAAAAGTGTTCTCATTTAGATTCTATAAGTAGCTAAATCCCTTCAGGGCAGGTCATGTGGTTAGGTCTCAGTTTTTTGTTGCAAATGGAGTGATTGGACTAAATTATAGGTAGTAGTAGTTGGCCCACAGGCTGGTCTACATAGTACCTAAAGCATTTTTTTTTTAACTGGTGGGTAATATTTTGAAAATCAGACTGTTTTATCGGTTTCTCCCAATTTAACAAACATACATAGTTTAATTTCACAATCCCACTGTGAATGTTATATGTTGTCTCCTTTTTAAAAAGGAAGAAACAAGGCAAAGTTTGTAGTTCATAGTGGGTAAGTAGTGGCCAGAATTCAAACTCAACACTACGTTGCCTTTCTGAGAGTTCCTATTCATAGTTGCCTGTTTCATACTTTGTCTTTTCACTTTTCCCTGTATCTAGACTTAACTTGTAATCTTTCCTCTTCTGAACTTAAGAGCCAGTTTTAACTTCACCACCTGTTGTGACCTGACATTCCTTTTGTTTTTGGTGTTGTGTGTACAGTCAACACTGGAGTGGGTCTTGTTCTAGTATTTCCAGCATTGTTTATAGCACGTAGTGTTAAAATGAATGTTGAAGTGCCATCTCCCCCCTTTTAAAATTTAAATGCCATTTTATTCATTCATTCATTTTAGAGAGGTGGGGGGCAGGGAGATGAGAAGCATCAACTTGTAGCTGTATCACTTTAGTTCATTGATTCTCATATGTGTCTTGACCAGGGGGCACAAGCTGAGCCAGTGACTACATGCTGGTGACCTCAGTTTCAAACCTGGGATTCGGCATCCCAGGTCTACATACACTCCACTGTGCCACCACTGGTCAGGCAAATGCCATTTTTTAATTAAATGCCATATAATACTTAATAGATTTAAGAGTGTATTCATTCATGTATTTCATTGGAAAACTGACTTAGTAATTTAGATTTAGTGTTTTGACCACTTAGAATCTACTATTTTTTGGAAAACCTTATTCATATAAATAAGGCTTAGATTTCACAATAAAACTTTAAATAGCTCTAGAAAAATCAGAGACATTTAATCATCAGTTTTAGTAGTAATTGTTAGTTTTACAGAAAAATCATGATATATGCTAAATCCCAAATTCAGGTCCATTTGATTTCATTAATATGTGTTATTTATTAAAACTAAAATTCAGTAAATACTGTGTTGTATTTCATTGCCAAAAAGTGATTTTTGTCTTAGAAATACTTGGTTATATTTTAAAGTTGGAAGGGACCATTGAGATATTTATTCCTTTTGTTTAATGAGCCTCTTTGTGGATCGTAGAGATTGGCCCAGTTTAAGTGTAAGAACGATGTTATGTATGATGACAATAGAAGTCCTTGAAAACCGTAAACTCAGTCTTTAGATAAAATCCACTTCCAAATCCCAGAATGTATTTCTGTAAACATGGGAAGTAGAAATGAAAATAAACGTATATGTCAAAGTAAATTGCACATTGATAATGAAGTTTTCATACTTTTAAGAGCTGCACATTAAATTTAGTTTTTAAATTATTATATAACCCTACAATTTGTAGCTATAAGTAACATTAAATGCTGGCAATAACTAGTACTAAACTACAGTATATATTACATATAACTTAGAGTTGTGAGAAATTTGTTAAATAATTTTGGGGCCCTTGGAACCAGGTTAATAATCTGAAAGATACAAAGCATATTCATTATCCTCTCTTCACCAAATAAAAGAGATTCTTCAATTATTATTATTATTATTATTATTATTATTTTGTATTTTTCTGAAGCTGGAAATGGGGAGGCAGTCAGACAGACTCCCGCATGTGCCCATCCGGGGTGTCGCTCTGCTGCAACCAGAGTCAATCTGGCGCCTGAGGCAGAGGCCACGGAGCCATCCCCAGCGGCCGGGCCATCTTTGCTCCAATGGAGCCTTGGCTGCGGGAGAGGAAGAGAGGAAGGAGAGGGGGAGGGGTAGAGAAGCAGATGGGCGCCTCTCCTGTGTGCCCTGGCCGGGAATCGAACCCGGGACTTCCACATGCCAGGCTGACGCTCTACCACTGAGCCAACCTGCCAGGGCCTTAAATATTTTTTGAAGTTGAGTATTGGCATTGGTATTCTGTTGTGATCCACTTAAAATGGATGCAAAGTATAGCAAATCGCTTTAATAATTAGAAAAATACATAGCATTTTAAAATATTTTATATGGATCTGGCTGGATAGCTCAGTTGGTTGGGGCATTATCCCAAAGTTTAGGGTTGCTGGTTTGATCCCCCCGACAGGGCACATACAGGAAGAGATCGTTGTTCCTGTCTTTTTTCTTTCTCTAAAATCAATCAGTAAGTAAAACGAAAAGGCAGAGAGACTTAAAAATTTTTTATATGAACATTGGAGGTTTAGAAATAATTTGAAAAACTACTAACTGAACATATAGAGCCTTTTTAATAGTTGAAGAACAATGTTTTAAGTTTCAAAGAGTAATGTTTAAATCAAGTATTAGAAACACTTCTAAAGAAAATGGTACAAAGATATGTTTTAGGACTATATGTAACAGCAATATTGCTATGAAACAATCTTTCAATGTTTAGGCATGATTTTTTTTAAGTCTTTGTTGACCTCGTTTTTCTGGACACAGCTATGGAACTACATTACTTCAAACAAGTGTACAAACAATTGACCTTTGAGGCAGAAAACATTTCATATTTTGCATCTGATTCTAAGTGTCCAGAAAGAACTCTTACTCAATCTTAAATTTAGCATACCCCCTTTTTCATATGTCATAGTTGTGGTACATTGATAATTGACCCAATAGTGAGGAAACATTAGGAGATATTTGGGGATTTTGCTTACAGGTTTTGGTGTGCAGTGTTACATAATTAAATATAGGATAGTCTGGGAATACACCTGAAGTTATATGAGTACCAATGGGAGAAAATTAAAAGTCAGTTTCACGTTAATCCCCCATACCATAGAAACCCATCAGAATCACTCAGTAAACTGTTGATGTATATGAAAATAGCTGATAACATTTTAGGGCAGGTAACAGGATTTCCTAAAACACTGAACCAGATTGCTTAAATTAGTGTCATTTAGACATTGGTTCCCAAATCTTAATCTGTAAATTGGTTCTGGTCTTTAGCAATGTTGTATGTGAATAAAAAATACTATTATTTTTCTGGGTATCTTCCCATATTTGTTGTTGTTAAGGGCGTGGTTAGTGATATTTAAAAAGCTGGTAACTCTTTATCAGTCTTGCGCATTTTTTTACTGAAATGCAGGAGTCTTGAGGTCACTAATTCACCTAATATGGTGTAAGAAATGAAATCACCTACTTCAGCGGTTCTCAACCTGTGGGTCGCGACCCCAGCGGGGTCGCCTAAAGCCATCGGAAAATACATAATGCATATCAGGTATTTACATTCGAATCATAACTGTAGCAAAATTACAGTTATGAAGTAGCCACCAAAATTATTTTTTGGTTTGGAGTCACTGCAACATGAGGAACTGTATTGCGGGGTCATGGCATTAGAAAGGTTGAGAACCACTGACCTGCTTGATTAAAAGACAAAATAACAGAAATAAGAAAATACCAGTAGTTATTTGGTACCTTTTCTAATACAGTTTTAAAACTGAACAATTTTTAAAAAGTTACATACTTTTGTTTTTCACTAGGTTTGTAAATATTATCTCTGTGGTTTTTGTCCTGCGGAATTGTTCACAAACACTCGTTCAGATCTTGGTAAGTGAATTTTCTTTGTAACTCTCCTCAAATTTATGACTTAAAATGGTACTTGATAATTCTGAAAAGTTTTCTCTTCAAGGTTTGTTGATAAAGGAATTTCTTTCCTGGCTTAGATTTCTGAATGTATTAATAAATGTCAGTTTAGTGAAATACACAATACATGTGTCTGTTTACATTCCCTCCCGAATTACCTTCATTAAAAACAAAACGCTTGTAAATGGAAGAGGAGATAACATTAGAGATGTCAACAAATTTTTGGAAGATGACAAGTGGATGGCAAAGTAGCAGCAAATTCAACAGAGCAGAGAAACCTATATCCAGAAAGCCTGCGAAGGGGATATTAAACAGAAGCGAGTGTTTGATCAACCGAACCCTGGCCAGGCTCAGGATTGGGAGGCTCCTCGTACCATAGAAGGCAAAGTGAGTCATAGGGCCAAAAATGACATTAATCTAGTTAAGGGTTTCTCAACCTTAGCATTT
The DNA here is from genome assembly GCF_036850765.1 of Saccopteryx bilineata. Lineage (NCBI taxonomy): Eukaryota > Metazoa > Chordata > Mammalia > Chiroptera > Emballonuridae > Saccopteryx > Saccopteryx bilineata. Next base: position 379,204,300 of record NC_089491.1, read on the forward strand.
GACATTTTGAGCTGGGTGATTCTGTTGTTTAGGGGTTCTTTCTTTTGTTTTTTGGGATATTTAACAGCATTCCTGGCCTCTACCTACTAGATGCCAGTAGTAACCCCCAGTTGTGAAAACCAGAAATGTTTCCAGGCATTGCCAAATGTCCCTAGTGAGCATAATTCATCTCTATTAAAGACCACAAGTCTGTGGTCAGATTCTTAATGTGTGCATATAGTGATTCTGCCTCTCTTACCCCTGTGCCCCTGGAGACTAGAGGGTTACTTTCCGGAGCAGTTAAACTAAGGAGACTAGTTCAACTGAATCACAAAATGTAAAAAAAAAAAAAAAATATATATATATATATATATATACTATATATAGAGAGAGAGTGACTAGGCTCCCAAGATGGTATATAACTAGTATTATTTTAGAATCATAAAGAAAAATTAATTCATTAAGCACAATGCTTGCCCTAGAGCATTAGGTGCACATTAGGGCTGGACGAGTCTTAAGTTTTGGGATTCCAGACACAGCACAGGGCAGTAAAGAGTAAAAATGAGACTGTAAGAGATTAAATGAGTCTATATACTTAATAGTGGGGTTTTCCTATTCCCTCCTCTGCCCTGTTCCTAGAAGGATACAGCCAGATGTTTTTCCCCAGGCAGAAGAGAAGAGGATTCTTTAGAGAAAGTGAACAGTTCCCGAGAAGTGATCTACAGGTACTGACCCTTGGGGAGTTTCCTAAAAGAAAGTCTTGCTGCCTGGTTGTCCAGTGGTAAAGCTCATGCTAGTTGACAAACCCTGCCTGTGCATATCTGCTTCCGGTCAGATTTTAGAAGTGTTTTGCCAGCCAAGGACATCAGTCACACATTTGAAGAAAACCTTCAACACAAACGATTAACCAAAACGAACAGTAAAAAAGAATTCAGTGGAGTTAGAGATAATGGGGAAAGCAGAAGAAAAATTATTTTAAGTTTTAACTAAATTTAGTATCAGAAGTACAAGAAGCTGTCAGGAAGGATCAGATGCTGTATTAAGTGGAACTTTTGAAAAACCAGAAGGCACTCTAGAAATGAGAACTGCAGAAATCTGAAATGAAATCAGTGGAAAGGTTAGAATAAAATGAAGGAAATTTGCTGGGATGTTGGACAGAAAAGATTAGAATATCAGCCCAGCACTCTTATAGCTCAGTAAAGGTCTAGATAGAGAAAACAGAAGAGAAGGGAGAGAGTTTTTAAATGTGCAGCACAGAAGGCTAGATTAGCCTCTAGAGCAGGGGTAGTCAACCTTTTTATACCTACTGCCCACTTTTGTATCTCTGTTAGTAGTAAAATTTTCTAACCGCCCACCGGTTCCACAGTAATGGTGATTTATAAAGTAGGGAAGTAACTTTATAAAATTTATAAAGTAGAGTTATAGCGAAGTTAAAGCATATAATAATGATTACTTACCAAGTACTTTATGTCGGATTTTCACTAAGTTTGGCAGAATAAATCTTTATAAAACAACTTACTATAGTTAAATCTATCTTTTTATTTATACTTTGGTTGCTCCGCTACCACCCACCATGAAAGCTGGAACGCCCACTACTGGGTGGTAGGGACCAGGTTGACTACCACTGCTCTAGAATGAATGTGTTTTTCATGTATGCAGCACAGCGAGTAAAAAAGATGCATACCAAGACGCACAGCGTGACATTTCAGAATTCCAAGGGTGGGGGTGGGGCACACAGTACTGTGACTCAGAATGACCTTAGATTTGTCACTAACAACACTGGAAGCGTGAAGATACTGAAGAAACGCCCTGAGGATTCCGAGTGAAGAACACTTTTACCCAGGTTGGCTGTATAGCCAAACGTGAAAGTGTTAGGATGAAAAGAGATTTTCAAGCATGCAAGGTCTCAACAGATTTATCTCCCATGAACCTTTTCTCTGGAAACTCCACTAACACGTGGGCATAGACCAAGAAGGAGAAAAACGAGATCCAGTGAACTGCATCCAATACAGACCAGAAAAGAATTTCTCAGGATGACAACTCTTAGCTTAGGAAAGAAGCAGCCCAGATTGAAGAGATCAGAAAGCTCATGGAAGAAAATGAAGCTGATTTTCCGATGTGTTTTCAAACTTGAGGGAAGTTAGTACGGAGATAGTTTCTATAGCCGAGTTAAAGTGTTTGAGAAGAATTTGGAAGTAAACAGAAAACTAAACAAATGAAAAATTCCAATAAAGTATGAAGTGTATTCAAAATGTCATCATAATGCACCTTTTGTTTGGTTCAACAGTTAATAGCACTTGCATAGTCAAAATAAAAACACTATCTATGTAACTGAAAATTTTGATGCCCAAGAAAAAGGAAAATAAGCATAGAATTTATAAATATGGAAAAATATCCAGAAGAAATAGCTAAAAGTAAAATTGGTAGCTTTTTAGAGGCGGGGAGGGACAAGACTAAGGTGCTTTGCTAGTCTTGTCCTGTTTGACTTCATATGGAAATAGTCAGAGTTAATGTCAGTGGTGGTTCCAAGCAGTAGCCTGCCCTCCTTAGTTTTTTTCCCCCTTGGGTGGCAGTAAAGAACAATTTTCTATTTCGTCCTGTTCCCTCTTAACATGTAATTGCTCTCCATTATCCTGATCTCAAGGACCAAGGAAAACAGTTCTCCTGTGCTTATTTGGGCATGTTGCTTCATGCTTCAGGAGGCTCAATTTAGGTATCTCCAGACTACTCGAATGATAAATGCATCTTTTTTTTACCTTTTTTGAAGAACTTCCTTTTGTTTTGGCAAGAGGAAATATTGCGGTCACCAGTACTTTGTATACATTCATATTTCTCTTTTTCTTCAGGTCCATGTGAAAAAATTCATGATGAAAATCTACGAAAACAGTGAGTTACACTTTTTTGACCCCCTTCCCTGCCTTTTCTCTTCCAGTCATTTGGTTTAAAGGGGACAAGGATTGAAGAAGTAATTTGAATTAGTGTAAAATGAATGTCTGATAGAGGTTCTGTTCATTAGCTGGGGGTGGTAGAAAGTCATGTAGCTTCAGTAACGATACATCACAGTTGCTTTTTGACAGCCCTGGATTTATAAATGAGACTTGTTCAGGGTCACAGATCAGTGTAGTGGTGGAGCTAGTGTTGAAGCACCTAGATTTGCCTGGTTGTAAAGTCTATGCTCTTAACCAAAAATAAGAATAACTAGTACCTTCCACTTACTAGGAGGAGAGCCTGCTTGAAGTTCACTTCTTTTTTTTTTGTATTTTTCTAAAGCTGGAAACGGGGAGAGACAGTCAGACAGACTCCCGCATGCGCCCGACCGGGATCCACCCGGCACGCCCACCAGGGGGCGACGCTCTGCCCCTCCGGGGCGTCGCTCTGTTGCGACCAGAGCCACTCTAGCGCCTGGGGCAGAGGCCAAGGAGCCATCCCCAGGGCCCGGGCCATCTTTGCTCCAATGGAGCTTCGGCTGCAGGAGGGGAAGAGAGAGACAGAGAGGAAGGAGAGGGGGAGGGGTGGAGAAGCAGATGGCCACCTCCCCTGTGTGCCCTGGCCGGGAATCGAACCCGGGACTTCTGTATGGCAGGCCGACGCTCTACCACTGAGCCAACCGGCCAGGGCCAGAAGTTCACTTCTTAAACACTGAGTGTACCCTTTAGCCTAAATGCAAATGTCTGTGAAACTAGTTGAGATAAGATATGTAAGTTGTAATAATTAAGGATTTGGAAAAAATGTAATGCTTATTTATTTTCATTTTCGTCAGGTATGAGAAAAGTTCTCGTTTCATGAAAGTTGGCTATGAGAGAGATTTTCTGCGGTACTTACAGAGCTTACTTGCAGAAGTGGAACGTAGAATTAGACGAGGCCATGCTCGTTTGGCATTATCTCAAAACCAGCAGTCCTCTGGGGTGAGTATGAAGTCAGTTCACAGTCTTTTTAAAGTGTCTTTGTTCTCTGAAGACCTTTCTAGTATTGAAACCTGAGTTCAAGTTTATTCATTACTTTGTGTTGTAGGATGACATAAAACTTTAAAAGACTTTATTTTCTGTCTTTATTACTAAATGTAATACTGATCTTGTGAATCATAAGAGTTTTCTCTTAAATACCTATAACTGACCATATGTAATTGACTAACAGAAATTGAAGATAACTAAGTTACTACCCTTGTGAATCAACATTTTAATTATTAAATACAATATTTTGTGCAGTGTGTGAGAGTTTAAATATTTATCATTGTTTTTTACATTTTGATAATTTTGTCTTTAACAGGCAGCTGGTCCAACAGGCAAAAATGAAGAAAAAATTCAGGTTCTAACAGATAAAATTGATGTACTCTTGCAACAGGTAAGGACTGTGTGCATTAGCATGAGAAAATGCTTGGAATAAACACTTAACCAAAAAAGATAAAAAGGATGGCAAATAAATAACATACTAAGGTGTTCAATGCCCTAAGGTAAATACAGACTAAAACCACAATGAGATAACTTGCTGTACACCTATTTGAACAGCTAAAACTAAAAAGACTGATCATACCAAGTGTTAGAAAAGATGTGGGCAAACTGGAACTGCTGGTGGGATGTAAAATGGTGCAGAAAAATAATGGGAAACAACTCAGATGTCTTATCAGCAAGTGAATGGATAAACAAATTGTGATATGTCCATGCAGTGGAACACTACTCAGAAATACAAAGGAGTTAATGACATGTAACAGTATAGATGGGTTTTAAGATAATTAGGCTGATGGAAGAAACCAGTTATCACTACCCCCCACCCCAAGTGTATAGTTCTACTTATATAAAATTCTAGAAAATGCAGAGTAATCTCGAGTGTGAGAAAGCAGATCGGTGTTTGCTTGGGGAGGAGGCACTACAGAGGCCTGGGGAGACTTGGGGTGATGGGTTTTTATTATGTAGGTGAAGATACTGGTGTCATGGATGTCAAAACGACACATTGCGCACCTTGATAAGCAGCTTATTGCATGTCAAGCACGCTTCCTGAATGCTAGAAAATAATCAAAGGGTGAATTAAACACAAAGAGGCTTCGTAAACAAAACCAGAGACCCAAAACAACCACAGTAGTGAAGCAAGGGGGGGAGGAAAATATTTCGATATTTTAGCTAAAGAAGAGTCTTGAATGCTTTTTTTTTAAATACCCCCCCTTAGATTGAAGAATTAGGATCTGAAGGAAAAGTAGAAGAAGCCCAGGGAATGATGAAATTAGTTGAACAGTTGAAAGAAGAGAGAGAATTGCTTAGGTCCACAACATCGGTGAGTAGCAACTTCATTTTGATTTACCCAGGCTGTTTGCTGCAAATTACTAGGACCTATTCCTATTTGAGAACCTCTGTAAACAATTTTTTAATATCCTAAATTAAGAATCAGCAGACTTTGTTGTAAAGGGCTGCATAGTAAATATTTCAGACTTGCAGACCACCCTATTCTGAGGCAGCTACCTACGTGTGGCTTTGTATCCAGTAAAACTTTTTACAGAAATGCACCTCTAGCTGCTGGCTTGCCAACTGGTGCTTTATAGCATTGGTCCCCAGCCCCTGGGCCGTGGACCACTATCGGTCCGCAGAGAAAGAGGAAATAACTTACATTATTTCCATTTTATTTATATTTAAGTCTGAACTTTAAAAATGACCAGATTCCCTCTGTTATATCTAAGACTCACTCTTGACATTTGTCTCAGTCACGTGATACATTTATCCGTCCCACCCTAAAGGCCGGTCCGTGAAAATATTTTGACATTAAACTGGTTCATGGCCCAAAAAAGGTTGGGAACCACTGCCTTATACCATGAATATTCATTTGGGCCTGTTGTATACCTATTAGAACAGCTAAAAAGGACTGACTATACCAATGTTATAGATGTTGATGGTAGAATATAATTGGTCATTGGTTCCCAACTATTGAATAAGATATATTCAGAGTATGCTCAATTAGTTTCTTATTTTATTTTAATAATGGGGGGGGGGAAGGAGAGGGAGAGAGTGAGAAGCATCAACTCATAGTTGCTTCACTTTAGTTATACACTGATTGCTTCTTGCATGTGCCTTGACCAGGGATCAGACCTTGGGCTTATGCCGAGCCAGCGACCCTTTGCTCAAGCCTAACCTTAGGGTTTCAAACCAGCAACCTAAACGTTCTGGGTTGACACTATCCACTGCGCCACCACTGGTCAGGCCTAAATGATTTTGAAAAACATTTTTAATATGGAAGTGACACCTTCATCCTGTTAAATCTAAGCAAGAAATGAATTTAGACTCATAGCTTTCTTAAAGATCATTTAACTTTCTCAGTTGAGGGGTGAGGACTCTGCACTTTCTGGATGAGATGAAGAGTTGGTTATTGTTGTCACCTTTCCCCTCTCAAAGTTGGCCAGTTGCTGCTCAGTATTATTGTTGGGGGAATGGAAGTAGCAATTCACAAAATTACAGATCTAGTATTCTAAATGTTAAGTAATCTTTTGGGATTTGTTTGTTTTCTCTTCCTCAGACATTTATAACTGATTTATCGTTTTAGACAATTGAAAGTTTTGCTGCCCAAGAAAAACAAATGGAAGTTTGTGAAGTGTGTGGAGCTTTTTTGATAGTAGGAGATGCCCAGTCCCGGGTGGATGACCATTTAATGGGCAAACAGCACATGGGCTATGCCAAAATTAAAGCCACTGTAGAAGAGTTAAAAGTAAGTTTCTTTAAAACACACATTTTAACCACAGCTAAAGGTGGATTACATAGATAAAAACTTCTTGTTGATATTTTGTCTGATGTGTGTTATTGGAAGCACTGCTAATCCCTATAAAATTTTACCAGTCAGATTAGCAAAGCACTTTATTGGATTGCGGAGTGGGGGCTTGATCAGAAAAACCTGGGCCCTTCTTCACTCTTTAGTGCCAGGAATTTGGGGTAAACTATTTCTGGGGATTTATAAGTAATGATTTTTTTTTTTTTAAGTAAAATATCCTGAGTATGTATGTAGTGTTGGAATATCCTCTTTAGCTTATGAAGTTTCATAAGTTGGTCAACAAATGCTTCACATTAGGTAACCATTGTTTGACAATGTGTAAAAGTCTATAAAAATTCAACTTAATTTTCTTAGGAAAAATTAAGAAAAAGAACCGAAGAACCTGATCGTGACGAGCGTTTGAAAAAGGAGAAGCAAGAACGAGAAGAGAGAGAAAAAGAGCGGGAGAGAGAAAGGGAAGAAAGAGAAAGGAAAAGACGAAGAGAAGAGGAAGAAAGAGAAAAGGAAAGGGCTCGCGACAGGGAGAGAAGAAAGAGAAGCCGCTCGCGTAGTCGGCACTCCAGCCGGACCTCGGACCGCAGGTGCAGCCGGTCTCGGGATCACAAAAGGTCACGAAGCAGAGAGCGAAGGCGAAGCAGGTTTGTAGAGCCAATGAAACCGTGCTAGCACACAGTGAGTGTGCAGTAAACGGTAGTGATTACGGGTGTCATGCTTGGTACTTGGGATGGTCTTAAGTATCATTAAGTTCGAGGATGGATTATGAAAGTTGAATCAGTGAGCTGGTCCATCCTGAAGGCAAATTCTATGCTATTTCCCTGCTTTTGTCCTGATTGGACCTAAGAAGATATTTAAATCATAAGTTATTTTAGGTAAGGTTACCTACTTTTGCTCTGAACAACATTAAGCATAATTAAGAACTAATGTAACTAGTTCTTTAAAAACACAAAAACGGGGAAATTTTACCTTTTTAATTAGTTGTGATTGAAGAAGGTAATGATAACTCTCAGCACTGTTTGAAAAATCTGAGGCTTTCAGTTCTTAAGATTTCTTGTGTAAATGTGTTTTAGTAGCAGATTATATTCATTTGCCTTTGAAGGTAAGTTTAGCTTAACCTTGTTATTCAGTGGTATATAATTCTCGAAGGTTTTTATTGTAATATTAGCTGAAATTGCTTTCATTTTATTTTAAATTATTAAGAAGTAGAGATCGCCGAAGGAGCAGAAGCCATGATAGATCAGAAAGAAAGCATAGATCTCGTAGTCGAGATCGCAGAAGATCCAAAAGCCGGGATCGGAAGTCGTATAAGCACAGGAGCAAAAGTCGGGACAGAGAACAAGATAGAAAATCCAAGGAGAAAGGTTAGTTTATGGGAGCATTTGATTCATAAAAAGACTATTTTCATGCTCTTGTCTCCTTCCTATTCTTTGGACATAGGCAGGGTCCCATTTTGAGCTGTGTTCTGTTTGCGGAACAGGGAGCATTGTTCTGCAGGAAACGGGCGCTCTATTCCCTTCGTCGCTCTGATTTGTGAGAATGACAGTTGACCTGGTGTTTTCGTAGAACAAATTAAAACCACATTATTCAATTAATAGCCTCAAGTTGTATCATAGATTCTTCCAAGTATTGCATTACTTTTCAGCATATTTAGGCTGTAGCATATATTAATTATTGGCAGCATTTTTTAAAAATCTGCTGTAGTGTTCCATAATATGTCTTGCAGAGTAAATGTTCATTGTTGCATTGGTCCTCGTGTATAACATTCATTTAACTCAGTAATTCTCAGTCCACAGACGATGAGTCTCTTACATGTGTCTGAATCACATATTCTATTGAAACATCCTTTTTGTATGGTTTTCTGTGACATTCCAGTAGCTGGTTTACTGCACACTATTAATGGATTCTCATTTTGTCTTTGGCATGTTTCACAAGGGTATTCTCATCCTTCAACTTAGTCTTTATTGAAAGATAATTCGTTTCTTCATCAGCGTCTTCTTTATTCATTTTCCTCAGATTCTTTGAGCATCTTTTCATTTTGTATTGGGCTGTACTGCTTTGCATGGATTTCATGAATGAAAGGGCTTGTTTTTATTTTTCTTGGCTCGGCTTAGTCCATCCTGTGCTGCCTCTGTGTCCGTGTTTGATCACCAGCCTAACCTGTGCTGCCACGCTGGACTTCGTGCGGCACTCATTATCTTTTATGGAACTCTCCTATGGGCTGTTCTTCTAGGGGCTGTTATGAGGCCATATTCAGGGTTTTGCTAGGTTGAGTTAGAGAACTAGCAGCCCAAAAACTAAACTATTTTTTTTCTTTTATTTTTCCTTAAATAAGTGCACTTTTCTTTTTAAAAGGTATTTATATATTGGCTTTTCCTACAAAAAAATGTTAAAAGGTAGGAAACAGGCAGTTTTTTAAACTTACACCCATGACCTTTAGTATTTATCACTTAAGTTCAGGAATTACCTCTGTGATTCAGAAGGCTACAAAGGATTAACTGGTTTTCCATTAGTCTTAAAGTTTCAGCAGTTTTGTAAGACTGTCTATATAATTATTTTTGCGGTGAGGGGTCAACTTTTAAGAGGCAGATAATGAAGTCAGAGATCAAATTAATCACTTACGTTTAAGGACTAAAGCTCTTTGGCATGTATGTCATCATTCATGTTACTTAAAATAGTTGGATTGGTTGTCAGGGATAAAAGTTAGCTAGCTTTCGTAGCAGTCTGGGTTCACAGTTGAGCAATAAATGCCACTGGCCTGAATGAAAACAGACATGTTTGTGCAATTTATGAACAGAGTAAAAAAAATGTCCTGAATTGCTTAGCTATAATCTAATTGTAGTAATGACATCAGAGAAAATAAAACTTTTTAGTAAAATAAGATATGTGTTTAGATGTAGACAAACGGGTTTCCTGGTGAGGTGGAGGAAGAGAGGCTTGTCTCAGAGAAAACTTGGGAAGGTTGGGCATGCTGTTACAGATTTATCTTCAATTTTGGCATCTCTTAGAAGTGATGATATGAATTAGTGGCTTTTGAAAATTCCATGTAGCCACTGAGGTACTCCCAGGTTTATAAATGACTGAAGGCCTGAACTTTGAGGCCAGATTTGAACAGAGCAAACCCTCGATAATGGCGAGTGAGAGGGAGTTCACTACTCCAGGTGCTATGATGAAAGCACTTTAGTTCCACAGATGAAAAGTGGTTTCTCACACAGACCTATTTTTCTTACCACCAACCAATTTAGGAGTACTCTCTTTGTCAAGAGAGTTCCTTTTTTTTAATACAAAGCCGTAAATCCACCACACTTTGTGGATATCCTTAGGACTATTAAGATCTACCATATTTACATAGGGCAGAAGATAAGATTATTGGACTGACTACTAGTCCTCTACGGGGCAACAAGACGACTCTTCCTCATTGAAGCTACCTGTGCACCGGAGAAGCCCATAAGGCACAAAGGGAGGACTTTCCCACAAGGTCAGTTAGAGCACACAGTGTTCATAAGTGGACAGACAGACATGAAGCAAGTCCTGCAGTCAGCTCCTCGGACATTGCTTTGCATTTTGCAAGTGTTATGGACTGATTATGCTCCTTCATATAAGATCTTCAGTTCTTACATTCTTTGAATGAGTGACCCCATACCATACTTTGTTTCCATTACCATTTCTCTCCCAGTTATTAATGTTATGTCTTAACACCTTTGTCCAGACTCTGTAGAAGGTTCTGCTTCTCTTAAACATCTGTCTTATGAACTGCTCTGCTAGACCAGCTATTTCTAACTTAGTTTTAAGGAGAAAAAGTCACTTCTCCAGAATGTTTGTAGTTTGCTTTAACATTTTCTATAGAAATCTTTTGTTAGGCAATACTTGGAACTGAAAAGGCTAGACCACTTTTTACCTCTCGTCTGAGGCTTCACCATTCCAAAGAAAACAGCAGTAGAAAAACATGGATCACTTTTTTCATTCTTCATTTGAGCTGAGTTGAACTTGAATTTTTCCTTTTGGAAAAAACTCTTGAGGTGACCTGTATATTACTCAGCAAAGCATGTAAGTTCAATAGTTGGATTGGGATTTAAGATCCACTTTATTTTCACTGGGCTTGTCCTTCTTGGGCATTCAGATATATAGCAATATAAATAATCTTCTGCATTTAAAAATAATTGGAGAAATATGCCAATTAAATGTTCGACTTGTCTAGTTTTTGCAGTTATTATTTTTACCTTTTTAACTTAATAAATTTACTTCATGTGAACACTGCTTCTGTGTACTGTCTTTCATAGCTTTCCTTTTACTTTTTGGTGTTTTTTACTCCAAATAAAACATGCTAAAATGTTCACTTCTGCAGTGATTTGGAGTTGCTATACTGTAGCTTCTCTCTAGTCTGCGAACCCTCCCACTCTTTTACCTTTTGTTTTCTCTGCTGTTCTGTCCTCATAAATCACAGACTGTCTCTTCGATAGACTGACCAGACTTGTTACTTGCAATCTGTGGGAAGTGATTGTCTTTTTCATCTCTTTATTGTGTCACTTTTCAAAGTATCATGTATGTATTGTATTTTTCTTTAAAATCCATGATCAATGTCTTTTTTTATGGCAGAAAAGAGGGGCTCTGATGATAAAAAAAGTAGTGTGAAGTCCAGTAGTCGAGAAAAACAGAGTGAAGACACAAACAATGAATCAAAGGAAAGTGATACTAAGAATGAGGTCAATGGGACCAGCGAAGACATTAAATCTGAAGGTGACACTCAGTCCAATTAAAACTGATCTGATAAGACCTCAGATCAGACAGAGGTAAGTGTACTGTTTCTCACTTTGATTAGGGCTTTTTGTTACTGTTTGACAGTGCAGCGTAAGTATGCACAGATGAAGACGGAGCTAAGCCGAGTAAGAAGACATACCTCTTCTGAAGGAAAAGACAGTGTAGTCCTGCAAAACATTTTGAGGTACATTGTTTTGTCTCAGCTATTTTGTAGCAGACTCGTGCCCTCTTAGTGTGCCTCTTTGGAAATTACTGCCCACATTTGTAATATAGTCGCCATTGAAAAAGTTAATTATCCTTTTTTTAGGGATTTTGCTGTCATTTCTTTTTTATTTTTTTTTAATAAAAAGGTTGAACTGTTTTTTCTTTTTGGTATTAAGTCCATCTTGTGTTGGTACATTGGCAGAGACATATGCTTTAAAAACTTAAAATATTTCTGAGGCACATGTTGGACTACTTTGTTTTAATTAAACTGCTAGTTATTTCTTTGTCAAGGATGTTTCTAGTTTTTTGCTTTATTGCCTTGCATTCTAATGCAGTTTGTTCTGTAACTCGAGAGCCAGTAGCATTGGATTGATGGAAGTGTAGGGTTTATGACTTATTGCAGCTGACTACCATACCTCACACAGCGTTGGTGTTGTGAGCGGCCCATGAAAAGCCAAATTAAAAATCAAGGATTCAGTCAAACTAAGCAGGTACTCATGCCAGGTACTCCTTTCTCTACCCACATCCATGTTTGAATGCTGTTGCCTGTGATCTTTACGCTTAACTGTTGTGTATCTTTTTTTGTTCTTTACAAGAAGCACAGAGGGGTTTTTTGTGTATTGCGTGAAAACTTATATAAATCAAATGTTAACAGAATGGAATTTTTTTTCAACTGTATGTAGGGATGCAGTGGTGCCCAGAATTAGATATCTTTAAAGAATTTTAAAAACAATAAACACTTCATATTATTCGCCTTGTTACATTCAATGCAATTCTCAAGTCTTTAAGAGGTATGTGTTTAATATTTCCTACTGTGTAGGAGAGTTTTGCAGTCAGCCATAGGCGTGTAGGCGTAATCACTGGCTGATACATTTAAAGCAGCGGTTACTAGCAAGGGTAGACACCTTCAGTCTGAAATACAAAGAACTGATTAACCATATGGAATGAATTTGGGTTTTTAAAGAACTATTAAAAGTCAGGTTTCTAAAGAGTTCTTAAAACCTATATAAACTGTTCATTCTTTGGGCTAGTGGCATGGGATAGAATATTCCTAATGAAAGGAAGTACCAACTAGTTGATTTCTCAATGGCATTCCCTTTCTGGGACATCGGTCACGTGATGTCTGCGAGCCATTCCCACGCAGGCAGGCAGGCCCAGGGTTTAAGACCACACCGATGCCTTGATAGTGACAAAGGATACAGAAACTTTCCCTGTACTGACTGTTAGCAGTTAGTGACCGGGCCAACACTTAGTCATAAAAGACTGCCTTTTACATGTTGTCTAATTATCATTTTTCCCCAAATTTTACATTATAGGACTACTGTTCGAAGATTTTTGGAAGAAAACTGAAAACGGCATAAAGTGAAGACCGACATTAAAATGAGGTGACAGAAAACTATAGTGGCATAGAAAAAGTATAAAGCGCAGTTAGTTGTTTGTTTGTTGTTTTTTTTTATTAAAAATTAATTCAGGACTGATGTGACCTACCAGATTTCAGAACATGTGTTGATGTCGTATATGCCACTGAAAACTTAGGTCATGTATCATTTTTTTTTCTTTAAGACTTTTTAAGAAATATTACCTAAACATGTGGCTTGCTCAGTGTTTAATTGCGAGTTTTCATTCTTGGACTTTGAAAACGGGATTAAACGTTAGTATTTGTGTGAATCAGACTAAGTGGGATTCCATTTTTACAACTCTGCTCTACCTAGCCTTTGGATTTAGAAGTGAAAATAAAGTATCTCTGACTTTCTGTTACAAATCTGATTGTCTCTGTCATTGAAAAGTTTTAGTAATAATCTTTTTCTAATAAAGGTATTGACTCTGAACTAGTCCCTTGTTTTAAATATAAGAGGTACACTGTTACTAGAGGTGTTGGTGTACATTTTATCTGGTTGTTCTGTTTAAGACTAATTTTTATAGCATTTCCACAGTTTTAAATGTTTTTAATAATGGTGCTTCAATTTGGGGTAGTTACGAATAAATTTGGATTTTGCTTTTAAATAGCAAGTATATGTACAGTGAACTAGAATATATTTTTACATCCCTGAAAGAGATCTTTAGTAGTAGAAAATTAAAAATATCCTTCTAATGAACACTGTCATCCTCTAGCTATAATATGATGGTGTAGAGAGCATTCAAGGACTTTCAACTCATTTTTGGTTTTTGTTTTAAATCCTGTATCAAGATTTCTTTTAACCTGAACTTGTCGGATTCCAAATGTATTTATTTCTAGGGGGTGTATATAACAAGGGTTAAAACCAAGCAAACTGATAGGTAAGCAGGCATTTTCTCCACCTCTGGTCACATAATGGCAATTTTGGTAGCAAATTTTTATCAGTAGCTCACTTTGTTAAAGACTGTGCAAAAGTATATATTATCTCCAGCGATGTATTTCTTAGCAATATTTTGTGATTCATAGTTTTCATATATTGCCATCAGTTTATAGGTAAAGAAATTGAGCAAGTGGGTAAAAGGATTTACCGTGGTCATCTGACTCCACACTGGAAAGCTAGCGCAGGGACTCGAGGTCTCTGCCTCCCGGTTCGGCGCCTATTAGGCCACTGTATTCGTTCAGCAGGCATCAAGAATTGTTACTGAATTTACTGAAATACTGTCCACCGAGCTTTGGAAAACAACGAAGCTGCCAGTTCATAGGCTCTGAAGGGCGCACTCCTGGTTTACTGAGTTGGTCCTGGAGATGCAGCACGTGTGTCCCCTGGCTGTGTCAGGTGATGCCAGAGGGGATGAGCTGGCCCCAACAGTCTCACACCCAGCCCCCCCAGCAGTCCTTCGTGTAGTTACAGACTGATTGTAGAGAGAAAGGACTTCAAGTGATTGTTTACCATATTTTATTACTGAGTATTAAGAAAAACTTGACTAAAGTATTAAGGCATTGTTAAGGTATTAAAATGCCAGATTTAGTCTCATCTGGAATTACTAGCTCCCTTATTTTAATGATGGACAGTAAGAGTTCATGAAAAGCCTTCATCTCTACAAACAAACACTTAGATGGATGTCGAAGTGATATGGGAATAGAAGGGGAGGCCTGGCCCTTTAGTGTCGTGATTAATATCTGGCCTTAATTGGGGAGAAGTTGGGTCTCACACACACACACTCCCGCAACACCCAAAATTTATCAGGCTCAAGAGAAAATGACTCGTAGTAACCAAATTCACAAGAATCCAGTATGGAGGCTCTGTATAAGAAATACACTTTTCTGCCTTGCTGACCTAAAAGTTACTAGCTATTGCGTATTTCTTTTTGAAAAGTCTTTAAGGGGAGTCAGTATATATTAATCAGATTATCTAATAAAATTGGATTCGAAGCTATCACTTTATTTTCCTTTTATTTTGGAAAATTTAAAAGACACAATAAGCCTGACCTGTGGTGGCGCAGTGGATAAAGCGTCGACCTGGAAATGCTGAGGTCGCCGGTTCGAAACCCTGGGCTTGCCTGGTCAAGGCACATATGGGAGTTGATGCTTCCTGCTCCTCCCCCCTTCTCTCTCTCTCCCTCCCTCTCTCTCTCCTTTCTAAAAAAACGAATAAATAAAATTAAAAAAAAAAAAAAAAAGACACAATAAAACCAGTATCATTAACCTCTATTAAAACTCATCACCAGTAAGACTCAATGGCCAGCTTTATTTCGTGTGTGTGTGTGTGTGTGTGTGTGTACACCTCTACCGTCTGTTATTTTCAGGTCTCAGACATACATTTAATGTGTAAATATTTCAGCATGTATCTCTAAAGGATTTAAACAACAGTCCATTGATTAAAATAAATGGGGTGAACTTTTAATTGGCCGGTCATCAACTATAGTAGTGGCCTGATAGCTTGCTTTTCATTGTGCTTCTTGGGGGGACCTGGTGACTTGAGGCTCCTGCTGCGGCACCTTTGCACTGCACATTGTATCCTACCCGTTAAGACGTTTTTTTCTTAAATCACGAAACATTTATTTTGAGTTTGAATTGAAACACATTTCTTACCTTCCTGAGTTTATCGTAAACTAGTCCTATTGCCCAGCTTGGGTATTTATGCCCTGTCCTTACAGTATCACTCACTTGCAGGCACTCTGTTCGTTTTCCTCATTATAATTAGTGTCACAGAGGATAACTGACCCTGGGCCCAGGGTCTGAGAACTCTGACCCTGTATGCGTTGGGTTCATTCATCTTATAAGTTTCTAGAGATGTTAAAACTGAGCAATCTAGGTTAGAAGTCTTTCGGCTTGTGTCCTATGCTTTTAAAAATGCATTGTAGATGAATATGTGATGAATATTTTTAAACATTTTTTTCTAAAGTGCATGAAACGGAAAATACACTTAAGAATTTGTTGTGTACATTTTCTGTGGATGGGACTTCCTTCAGGTTTTTCAAGTTTGCGTTTGCACTGATTTTAGCTTGTGAAAGAACCCCGGGTGACAGCTTTTAAAAAAGTTTGTATTACAGTTACAATGCTTGTATATGGTTCAAAAAAATGAGTAGAAAAATAAAATTCTAAAAATTCTGAAAAACAGTATATCAGTGGAAGTGTTTAGCGATCCGCGTCTTCCTTCTCTGCCTCTGTCCTTCCTGTCCAGGAGCTGGGACTGTTAACGACTCTCCCACGTGGTTTTCCTGGGAGGTGGGCTGGAGGGTGTAAGCATCTGTGTACAGATTTTAAAGTGTGTGATGCATACCACATGCTCTGAATCTTGCTGTTTCATTCATATATTTAGAAATATTTTTAAAATAGACAAAAAAGTACATTTTAAGCAAACCAACACTGAAAAAAAATGTTTTTGTTGTATCAAAATTTTAATTCCTATTTTTAAAATGCAGTTTGTGAGCGTCATAGTTGGTCTTTTTCTTCCCCTCAGCTCCCCAAGTAGATCTGTTGTCAGCAAATTCAAGAATATTTAGGAACAACGAAAAACAGTTTGATGTAACTGGCTGTGCTTTACCTTCTCTTGTGGCTTTTCCACCCTTTAGTGTCCCCTAGAGAAACTCGACACATGTGTGCCAGGAGATGGATGTAGAAATGTCATAATTTGTAATAGGAAGAAAAGGGAAAAAAAACACCTGGAAAGCCCCCAAATGTCCATCACTAGTCCACTGGATCAATATTGTGATGTTTCCCTATAGTGGAATTCCAGAGTGGTCACACGGAACTACAGCTACAGGACTGAACGTGGATGGATCTCTGGTCAGAAAAGCAAGTTACAGAAGAACACGTCCACTATGGTTCCATTTCTGTGAAGGTCAGAACCGGGCTGTTAAATACATGGTCAATGGAAGAAAAGTCAGGAAATGATTAACAAGAAATTCAGTGTTCTCTGCACTGGAGGAAAGGAGGGAGATGAGACCGAGGGGGAGCCCTCAGGAACTGGTGACGATGCTCTTGTGTTCAAGGTGGGTGGGTGGGTTCTTCTTTTAACTGTATGTTTATGTGCTTTTGTTTGTATGATGTTTAATAATTTCAAGTGCAAGGGACAGGCTTTGTTGTAGGTAGTACCTAATAAAATAGATGTATAAACAATGTATTTCATGAAATGAACCCTCCTTCAATGTGTGCTAGATTTAAAAGGTACTGTTTCTTATGTGCCCAATTTAGGGTCTTAGCTGTAGTTTTTTTAAAGCTAGAAATAGGACCTAGCTATGTTTTCAATCTTGACATAATTTTCATTTGGGTGTCAGCCAGGGCGCTGATGCTTGTGTTCTGTTTAAGCAGCTCCGAGGAAGCTGTTCTCAGGATCATGCCATTCCGGGAAGGGAACTGCTGGGCAGGGAAGAGCTGGCCTGGGCACGGTCAGCACGGACCTTTCCTGTGTTCACCCTAGATTATCATCTCGGGAACTCGCTGCTTTTTGGCCTCGTACTCCTAGTAGTAGGAGTACCAGGCAGTGTTCATTTAAACACCAGTTAGCTGTGGCTTACCCCCAGACACGCTCCCCAGGTGTGACCGGGACCCCCCCACCCCAGTGAAGCTTAGGACTTAGTTAAACCTCCCTGACTGGTACTGTGGCCAGGTGCTCGACCCTGAAGGACTTAGGCTCTGAGGGGTATAAAGCAGTCACTCCATGTAAATTAACAGGTTGTGAGCAGCTTAAGAATTCTAGGTCATTCCAAATTTTAGCCTAAGTATGTTCTGGAGCTTGAAAAATAGAATTCAGGTACTTGAAGCATTTCAGTGCTTTAAAAATCCTAAAACAACAGCTGGCAGTGGAATTGTATATTTTCAAATTAGTCTTCACAGTCTGGATGAAGTGAAAACTAGAATAATTACTCTGAAAAGCCTGGAATTTTTTTAGTGAAGGCTATGCTTAGCACCTTGGAATGGGTATTGAATTTGCTGATTCTTGTGATAAATGCTTCCCTTGTTGATCTTCCTGTAATTATTCAAGTGAAACCTGTGTATGTTCCCCTACTAGCATAGGGTAAACTTTCTTCCCAACAGTAATTTTTTTGAAATTTTGCCACATTCTCTAAAAAAAAAAAAATCAATCTAAAATCTCTTTTCCACAAATGATTTTAAGCTATTCACATTCCCAGCCCTGAGCCCTTAACTAAATTGTCCTTCATATCTCAAAACTAAGAATGTTGCATGGAGGTGGCGCTCAGGAATTGACCCGTGTCTACCACAGCACTCTGGAACAAGGAGCACTGTGAAATTAGCTGGTGTCAGGGGCCATGCTGTCTTAAACACATGACTTCACACGAGTTTACATTCAGTGCAGAGGTGCTGCTCTAAGAGGCCTGTGGAGGCTCTCCACAGTGTCACTGTGTCCTCAGCCCAAGTGGCGGCAGAGTGAAGAACTTGCCTTTGGACTTCCCAAATGAGTCATCTCACTAGGGTGATAATTTTAAAATGTACGAAGTGACTTTAAAAGGCCCATGGATACCAAGTAAATTGTGGATTCAGGTCTCAGATAGACTGATTACATTCCATGAATGAAATGGTACTAATGTACCCACAGTATTTATTCAAAACCTCCACACTGAACATATGGGGTGAGAGAAGTGTTCATGTAATGCCTGTGTGTCCCTTCTCCAAATAGAATCAAAGCTGAGCTATTGAGAATTTGGAAATGAGGGATGACCTGTTTGATGTACTGAGAGAGACGGGCATTGTGCTTGCCCAGAATTGAGTAAGGCTTAGAGATGACTGACTATAGGAGTCCGGGGGGGGGGGGGGGGGTGTCAAAAAGACAATGTGATAGGTCACTGGTGGGAAAGTAGTGTCAAGAAATTACACGAGTGCTTCCAAAATACAAGTGGTTATAAGAAGAGTTGACCCAGAGGATTCTGGATGGTGTGGTAGGGAGGGACCTAGCATGGGATGTGAGGATTGCACAACATATTTAAGAGAGGAACAAACAGGAACGGAGGGAGATGAGAAGCATCAATTCTTGATTGCAGCACCTTAGTCCATTGATTGCTTTCTCTTATGTGCCTTGACTGTGGGGCTCTAGCTGAGCCAGTGACCCCTTGCTCAAGCCAGTGACCATGAGGTCCTATGATCCCATGCTCAAGCTGGCAACCTCAGAGTTGCGAATCTGGGTCCTCAGTGTCCCAGGCCAATGCTGTATCTAGTGCACCACTGCCTGGTCAGGCTGCACTGCACACCTTTGAGCTAGTGCCAGCTTGGTACTTTTCACCTGTTTGTAATAGAGATCATGCTATGGGTTGTCCCTTAGCCATTCTGCAAGTTGTGAATTTAAAAAAAGTAACCTCAAAGATAGTCACTCCAGTTGTATGTCATGCCATTTTATAAGTGTGTAAACAGGAAATGACAGTATGAGATGCTTTTAAAAGTGGAGCACTGTTCGAACCCGTGTGCCAAGTGGGTCCTGGCGTCCCCAGCTCAAATGGCTCAGCCTGCCCTTAGGGAGCCGACAGGAACAGACGCTGGCGTGTGCACTGACAGTCTCAGCAGGATGTGCCTGATCAGGGCTGCAGGACGACTCTGTACTAAATAACCCATGGCATCTCACATTACAATGTTGTTACATCGCTGTCAAAGCGCTTTGAACTTTCTCCCCGGCCTAGAATAGTTGGAAACAATTTCCAAAGTGTAGACAAAAAGTTAGCAAACTTGTAAGTGCATCCAGACTTCATGTTTACAAAGTAATGATTCTAGTTTTTTATTTCTGGGATTTTGTCATTTTTTGCAGCATTGCTGTTGAAGTAGGGCCCCTCTATCAGAGATGGTGTTTATCAATTCAGAGCTTCCATTTTTTATTAAGATGAGTTGGACTTCCTCACAGTCCCACAGTTTTAGTATGTCTTTGTCCTTAACTAAGGAAAATGCTTGGCTCAGTGGTAGAGCGTGTCTGCCCTGAGTGTGGATGTCCCAGGTTTGATTCCCAGTCAGGGCACACAGGAGAAGCGACTGTTTCTCCTCCCCTCCCCCCCTTCTCTCTCTCTCTCTCCTCCCACAGCCATGGCTCAATTGGTTCAAGAGAGTTGGCCTATGCCTCAGGTCCTAAAAAAAAGCAATGGCCCCAGATGGGCAGAGCATCACCCCCTAGTGGGCTTGCTGGGTGGATTCCCATGGAGCACATGCAAGAAGAGTCTGTTTGCCTCCCCTCCTCTCACTTAAAAAAAAATCATTGTAAAATGGTTTATGAATACCATGTGAAGTTATTCAGTAAGAATGCTTAATACCAGCTAACATCTTTAGTTCTTGCCTAAACTAATAAAGTATTTCTGAATTTTTTGTCTTATTCATTGCAAACTAAATTAGTTTTTTCCTTTTGTACCTGTTGCAGGGACCAAATGGGAATAGAGTCCCAATTTAGTACTGCTCAAGAAAAATCCTTAGGCTAGGACTTTTAAAAGAATCTAACGAGAGTATGCTTGACCATCCTGCCACTTACTGTTAGTTTACAAAGAATATACTTAGCCAAGATAGCAAGAATTGCTGAAGGCATTTGGAAAGCCTTTTCAAAAAATGAGATTTTTCTTGTAGCATTAAAAATTGAGATGATTATGCATTTTGAAAAATATTTTAAAATACCAAAAAAAAATGTTTTCTGAGATTGCAAAGACTGACTGTTGATTAGTAAAACAGAATGGTTTTATATTTTCTATCTAGGGGACCATGCCACTGTTGTTAACTAATCAGCTTTCCAGGGTTGAGGGTGGCATACATATTGAACTAGAGTTCCAAATTCGGGCGTTAGTTGTAATTCAGAGAATTTTAAAGGATGTATGAGTTAAGTATGCAAATCTGCAAAAGCACCTAGGTAACAGTTACCTACCTGCCACGTCTGATCGTCCTGCAGCCAGAATTTTCCCATTTCTTGAATTTTGTTTCCATATTAGAAATGCAGCGTGACCAGGCGGTGGTGCAGTGGATAGAGCGTCGGACTGGGATGCGGAGGACCCAGGTTCGAGACTCCGAGGTCGCCAGCTTGAGCGCGGGCTCATCTGGTTTGAGCAAAAAGCTCACCAGCTTGGACCCAAGGTCGCTGGCTTGAGCAAGAGGTTACTCAGTCTGCTGAAGGCCCATGGTCAGGGCACATATGAGAAAGCAATCAATGAACAACTAAAGTGCCACAACAAAAAACTGATAATGGATGCCTCTCATTTCTCTGTGTTCCTGTCTGTCTGTCCCTATCTATCCCTCTCTCTGACTCTGTGTAAAAAAAAAAAAAAAAAAAAAGGCAAAAGCTGCCTGACCTGTGGTGGCGCAGTGGATAGAGTGGGGACCTTGAACGCAGAGGTTGCTTGTTCCGGGGCCCTGGGCTTGCCGGGTTAGGGCACAAGCAACGAGCATGAACTGAAGTGAAACAACTATACTTCTTGCCCCGCCCCTCTGTAGAATCAATAATAAAATCTTAAGAAAATACCCATTTTAAAGCCTTTCAACATTACCAATTTTATAGCATAAGAGGTCCCAAGAACTGAATCATGAGTAGACATGGAGCTTTTATTGGCAGGTATAATCTGAATTTTCATTATCTCAGGCTTTTCTTGAAGTGCTGGGCAGGCGCAGGGGGGTATGCTCCGTTAAATCCACCGTTAACAAAGCCTGCAAGCCTGGAGTCAGGCTAGGATTTAAAACACGCAATGGATCTTAAGGGCATCCATCACCCTTGCACACCTGGGAGTTTGCACTCGGTGGGCTTTGGAAAGCATCAAGGAAACATAGCCTGCGGCGCTGTGTCCTCGAGAAGCCATTGTGCAGAGATGCACATCTCTCCCGCAGGATTCCGACCGCACCTCTGGGACTTCAAGGTGAGAGGCAGGCCCTGAGAAATGGTGCTTCTACCATGTTTGGAGGGCGTCTTCAAACCTAACTGTCCCAAGAAAGGAGCAGTATTGATTGAAGGTGGAGGAAGCCAGGTACTGAATTTGGCTTTGCAACACAGTGAAGAGGCTTCACGCCTCACCTAGACAGGTGTCACCAGGTTTGCTATCACCTGGATCAATTGGCAACCGTGGACTTGTGCTTTCTTTATATTCACCTGACAACGCATTAGAACAGGAAGGAGTCGGGAAATGGCCGCAGCTCAGCATTTGGCTCTCTGACAGATCTTCCAGTTCAACAGGGACAAGGATCACTTCCTACACTGCAGATCCTCCGCCTCAAGGGAAGAAGCAGTCAAGAGAAGGGCGGTAATTACTTTCAAGCTGGAGGAGTAATTTTCCTTAATCACAGCCCGAATCACTAAAAGGAGCTGAGACAGTATTTCTAAGTGGTGCTTAATCTGGGGGAGAAACATTTATAATCTGTGTGCTTGAATTTCTACTTAAATATTTTCGGCACTGAATGCTTTGTGTCTCCAGCGCTCTAGCGGAGTCACACAGAAGAGTCCCTTTATGAAGAGCGGTTTCCAGAGGGAAGGGAAAGGAATGAACATCACAGAGTGCTTACACAATCTCCATCCCACAGTAGGTTGGAAGCCGCCTCTGCACCAGGCAACGTGCCAAACCCTGAAATGATCAAAACAACAAAACCCCGGAATGGTCTCTGTCCTGGAGGTGACAAGCCAGCAGGAGAGACAAACTCCCCAAGTGGCCACAAGGACATGTGAAATGACGTGGGCTTGGGGAGGGCAAGATGCGTGCCCTGATAGCATGGGAGGGGCTAGAAAGGAATCGCCACGCCAAGTCAGCTTAACTGGATCCAGAAGGAAGACGAGTTTTCCAGGAGTCAGAAGAGCAGCGGCCCTGTGTGCGGAGGACAGTGGTGCTTTTGATGGAGGGCAATCCAACATGGCTGTGGGGACTGCAAGGATGCTGGCAGCAGCCAGACTGGAAGGGCCGCTAGTCACATGAAATGAGACAGGCCCTGGATTTAAAAGACACACCAGGCTTTGGTATATGGGTCAAGTAAATATACTGCTCACAGAAATTAGGGGACATTTTATCACTTCATATTCATTTTGAAATATGCCCTAATTTTTGTGAGCAGTATATTAAACTTCTTTACTGTGGCTGCTAAAGAAGTTTTAGTTACATATGTGGCTTTGTTGTATTTTTATTGGACAGCCCTGGTCTAGGTGAAAGGATTTTGTCTTTATTGTAGAACAACCCCAAGCCATATAGGCAGTTTATAGCTAGGGGAGTGTCATCATCATACTTGCAGTTCGGATTTGGGGTGGGGGTGTTTTTGTTTTTTGGTGTTTGTTTGTTGTTGTTGTTTTAACAAACAGAAACCTTACTGTCTTTAAAAAAAAAAAAAAAAAAGAAACCAAAAGACTATGGGATGTGCACATTCCAATTTTCAGACAAGAAATTTGAGGCTAAGATAAAATAAGTTGCTCAAGTTTGCTCCCATAGTAAATGGCAGGACCTGGATGTGAGCATGGCCAGCTATTAATTAGTGGAACCCAGGACAAAAGTAAAATGCAAAATGGCTTTCCGCAAGCCACCCCCTAAACCCAGGCCGATGGGTGATCCCCCAAGGAATTGCAGCCTCCCTACCTGAATGCGCCAGTACCTGGGTGGGGGGTGGGGGTGAGTTCTCCACCCTTCCATTACCAGGCACCCCTGCCTTTACTCGATTCCCCACTCTTTTGCATGAGTCCCTACCAAGGGCCGAAGGTGACAGCAGAATGAGAGATTCTGGTGGAGGTTACAGCAGTCACGGCTTGGGGAGGGACAATGGGCTGGGAAGGGGACTTCACTCACAAAACAAGGATAAAATCAGGAAAAACTTCAAGACCACAGGGCATCCACTCTCAAGTGTGGGGCCTGCATTCAGAAAGGCCACTACTCTGGTGGCCGGCTGTGCAGCCAGCCCTGCTAAGGGCTCAACCCAGGCTTTCCCACTCCACTGAAGGCCTTCCCGGAATGAGGAAGAGGAGGAGGAGGCTCAGCCCTCTCCCGGGATGCATGACCTTCCAGTCTGGGCCATGCAGGGAGCTCAGTCCTGGGGCCCCCTCCCAGGCAGCCCCTGCCACAACTGGGCCTCAGCCCCAGAGTCCTGGCACCTGACCTGAAACAATGTCCTCCTCCAATACGCATTCCCCGCAGCCTGTCCCAACCGCGCCCCCCCCCCCCCCCCCCCGCATTGAAGAGCATTCTATTCTCCAATTGGGCTGTCAGATTCGGCTGCCCTGTGAATAGACTGCATCTCACAGAGATCAGAAAGCATGCCCTCTAAAGTCGGGAAGATTTGGATCAAATTTTTTCTCTGCCACTTAGTAGCAGGGTCACCTTGGACAAGTTACTTAGCCTCTTGGAGCCTCTACTTTCTGATCTGGAAATGAAAACCTGACTCATGCTATCACCCCCCAGCCTGGCCGGGTCCTGGCATCCAGCCGATCTGCTGCCCCCTCTGCCGCCCCCACTTCTCCATCCTCACTCGGGACTCCCCACAGGTGTTCCTGTCCCAGATCCCAGCAGCGTCTCCACTGGAGGGCTCAGGGCCCTCTTCGTTCCGTCACTACCACACCAGATGCCTCTAGGAGACGGTCCCCACCTGCCCTCTCTACACTCTGCCCGGCCCCCTTTGCCCACCCTCGTGCCACACTCCCCCAGCCCTGCTAGTCCCAGAGCATGTCCTGCCCACCCTCAGAGCCCACTCTGCACCCTTGCTCCCCAGCCCAACACCCCCTGCCTTGCATCTTTATTATTCAGAAACAACTGGGCACCCCCCCCCACCTGCCAGCACCCCTGCCCACACTGCACCAGGCCCACCCAGCCCCATCTGTGCCCCCTCCCAGCCCCACCAAGGGCTGCTGCCCCTAGCTCCCCATCTCCCTCCTGCCCCCACCTCCTCCTTGTTAGCCTCCTCCTAGAGTCCCCAGACTGCCACCCCCAACTTCCAGCTCCAGTTCCCCCACCCTGGCCACGAATCCCACTAGTCCCCCACAACCCTTTCAAAAAGAAATAAAAACGATGCCTGGCCTGTGGTGGCACAGTGGTTAGAGCACCAACCTGGAACGCTGAGGTCGCAGGTTCTGAATCCTGGGCTTGCCCCAGCAAGGCCATGTGGGAGTTGATGCTTCCTGCTCTCTCTCTCTCTCTCTCTCTCTCTCTCTCCTCTCTAAAATGAATAAAATCTAAAAACAAACAAACAAAAAACCTCAAAAGAATCTGTACCTCACAAGGTTGTGAGGGGCACACGAGAACGAGCGGAGGAAGCACAACCTGTCCTGGCGCGCTGTGAGCGCCGGCGACCGCGGTCTTTATTTACTAAGCTGTTGATACTTGTTCCCCGCAAAGGACCTGGTGCCGCTCTGCTCTTGCCTACACCACCGGCCTGGGCTGCAGCGTCGCCCTGCACCTGCCTCCCTCCCGGAGGCCCGTGCGGGAGACAGGACTTCCCAACGCACCTCCCGCTGGGGTGCAGGCGTGGGGGGCTCCGCAGTCTGCCAGGCAGCAGGCCCTCTTACAGGTACGCACAAGCTCCCGACCAAATAGAAAGCATGTTGTAAGCCTCGATGCCTCTGTCTGCAGGGAAACACGTTAGGGTCCTTGGCCCCATGAGACAGAGACAGCGTTGGCCTATGTCACAGACAGGCAGACCAAGCTCAGCCGTGTTGTGTGACTTGCACAGGATGGGGCGAGTGTGGGGGACGACGACAGGGGTTCAAGGCTCGCTCCTCCCTCCTCGGGCTGTGTCCACGGAAGACAGTGCGACTAAGCAGGCTCACCCAAGGGAATGGCGCTCCGGGGAGGGGCGGCCCCGGCACCCCGCCAGACCCCAGGTCGGGGTCAGCCCTGCTCGGGAAAGTCAGCAGCGGCTACCTCCGGGATAAAAAGAGCCAAACGCTCAGTATCTCCAATTGAACAGGCTCCTCGTCCTCCCCAGCTCTCTCTCTCCCTTTCCTCCCAGGCCCTTCAGCAGCAGTTGTGTGAGACAGGAAAGCAGGGAGACCCCGACCCAAACCCGGGGAGACTGCCTTGGCAAGGAACCTGGATTCCAAACCTCACGATAGAGGCGGCGGGGCTGCAGCGGGCGGGTCGGGGAGGGGTGGGTGGGCTGCGCAAAGTCCCGGGGCTGCTGCCCCAGGCTGAGGGTAGGTATGGGGGCGGGGGGCGCTGGCTCTCACCTTTAGTTTAACCCTCCAGTGAAAGAAGATAGAGCACCAGCTTGAGCCTCAGCATCGCAGAGCTGGAAGGAACCCAGAGCTCATGACCAACAGGTTCTCAAATTC
Organism: Saccopteryx bilineata; assembly: GCF_036850765.1. Lineage (NCBI taxonomy): Eukaryota > Metazoa > Chordata > Mammalia > Chiroptera > Emballonuridae > Saccopteryx > Saccopteryx bilineata. Next base: position 379,230,573 of record NC_089491.1, read on the forward strand.
AGCCGCGCATTGGAATCACATGGGACGCCTTCAAACCCGTGGGTGCCGGGGTCCCACCCTCAGAAGAGTCAGACTTTGTTGATCCGGGGTGCAGTCTGGGCCCTGGAAGTTTTACAAGGTCCCCAGCAGATTTTAATGCGTGGATAAAGTTTGAGAACCACTCGTTTGGCCAAAGTGCTTAAGGTACAAACGGGGAAACAGGGGCCCGAGGAAGGGACCTGCTCACCAGCAGTCACAAGGCCGGCCGGAAACAGGCCTGGGGCTTGGTCTGCGCCACCTGGCGGCCGGTCTGGCGCTGCTGCCCCAGCGTGCCAGGGCGCCTTTCCGTCCAGAAGAGAGGAAGGAGAGCTGGGCCAGAGGAGAGAGCCGCAGAGATTTGCTCGGCCTGACCTCCTCAGAATAGCAAAGAAAACGCACTTGGGCCAGCCCAGCGATAAACTGCCATGCGTCCCTCCTCACCTGAGTGGATGGGGCATCGAGGGGTAGTGGGACTGGAGATGAAAACAAAGTATTACGCTCGGTAGGTTAAAAAGTCTAATAGTGCTAAAATTCAGGGCCCAGCCTGGCCTGTGGTGGCGCAGTGGATAGAGCGTTGACCTGGAACGCTGAAGTCGCCTGTTCGAAACCCTGGGCTTGCCCATTGAAGGCACAAATGAGAAGCAACCACTCCGGGTTAATGCTTCCCTCTCCCCCCACCTTCTCTCTCTCTCTCTCTCTCTCTTTCCTCTCGCTAAAAATCAACCAATAATAATCTTTATACAAAATAAAATAAAATTCAGGACCCATTAGCAAAAAAGAAGCCGCAGCTCTGCTGGGGAGGCAGCCACCATTTTTCACTAATAATACTTGGCCTGTAATGGGCTTTTATTTCTTTGTTAACTTGTCCGTGGATGTGGGAGGAGAGCTTTTTATTTTGATACACTTTAAAACTTACATAAAAGTTGCAAGAACATATACCCTTTACCAATGGTTAACATTTTGCCACATTTGCTTTACTATTCTCTGTATATATGTGTATATTTGTATAACAACACACACACACACACACACACACACACACACACATACTCCCTCAGCCCTAACCCTGAGAGTAAGTTGTAGAAAGCATGCTCGTTTTTTTTTTTTTTTTTTTTTGTATTTTTCCGAAGCTGGAAACGGGGAGAGACAGTCAGACAGACTCCCGCATGCACCCGACCGGGATCCACCCGGCACGCCCACCAGGGACGAAACTCTGCCCACCAGGGGGCGATACTCTGCCCCTCCGGGGTGTCGCCCTGCCGCGACCAGAGCCACTCTAGCGCCTGGGGCAGAGGCCAAGGAGCCATCCCCAGCGCCCGGGCCATCTTTGCTCCAATGGAGCCTTGGCTGCGGAAGGGGAAGAGAGAGACAGAGAGGAAGGGGGGGGGGGGTGGAGAAGCAAATGGGTGCTTCTCCTATGTGCCCTGGCCGGGAATCGAACCCGGGTCCCCCGAACGCCAGGCCGACGCTCTACCACTGAGCCAACCGGCCAGGGCCGAAAGCATGCTCTTTTATCCTAAAGACTTCAGGTTGTATTTCCTAATACCAAGGATATACTCTTACATATCCAAGATACAAGGACTAAAATCAGAAACTCTAATACCACTAGCTAAACCACAGTTGTTATTCAAATTTTACCAATTAACCCAACAACATCCCTTTTAGCTCCCCCCCCCCCCCCGGCCGCCCCCATCCCTGTCCCAGAATCCATTTCAGGATCACTCACTGCATTTAATTTTCATGTCTCATAAATATCTTTGATCTGGAAGGGTTCTTCAGCCTTTGTTTTTCATAACATTGACATTTTTGAAGAGTCCAAGCCAATAATGTTGTCACTTGTCCTTCAGTTGGGTTTGTCTGATGTTTTTTGTTTGTTTGTTTGTTTGTTTGTTTTTTGTGGCAGAGACAAAGAGAATCAGAGAGAGGGACAGACAGACAGGAAGGGAGAGAGGTGAGAAACATCAGTTCTTCGTTGCGGCTCCTTAGTTGTTCATTGATTGATTTCTCATATGTGCCTTGACTGTGGGGCTACAGCAGACCAAGTGACCCCTAGCTCAAGCCAGCAACCTTGAACTCAAGCTGGTGAGCCTTGCTCAAACCAGATGAACCCGCGCTCAAGCTGGCGACCTCAGAATCTTGAACCTGGGTCCTCCACATCCCAGCCCGATGCTCTATCCACTGTGCCACCACCTGGTCAGGCTTGTCTGATGTTTCTTAATGATTAGATCCAGATTATGCACTTTGGAAGGAAGACTGCAGAAGTGCTGTTACTAAGTCTTTCTTAGCCCTGGCAGGTTGGCTCAGCGGTAGAGCGTCGGCTTGGCGTGTGGAAGTCCCAGGTTTGATCTCTGGTCAGGGCACACAGGAGAAGCACCCATCTACTTCCCCCTCCTTCCCCCTCTCCTTTCTCTCTCTCTCTTCCCCTCCCGCAGCCAAGGCTCCATTGGAGCAAAGTTGGCCCTGGGCATTGAGATGGCTCCATGACCTCCGCCTCAGGTGCTAGAATGGCTCTAGCCGCAAAGGAGCAATATCCCAGATGGGCAGAGCATCACCCTCTGGAGGGCATGCTGGGTGGATCCTGGTCAAGCACATGCGGGAGTCTGACTGCCTCCCCGCTTCTAACTTTGGAAAAATACAAAATAATAATAATAATAAGTATTTCTTAGTGCATCACATAGGGAGATACATGTTGGTTTTATCCCATTTTAGGGGCAAAATAAATCACTTGTGGGGAAAAAAGGGTGTCTACCAGGTTTTTCCATTGTAATTAATGCCTTAATGTAGGCAATTTCTTTGTAATTAATATGTAATTTATGGAGAGATGTGAAACCATGCAGATAACCTATTCTTCAAATCTTCATCATCCTTTAGTTTTTAGAATCCATTGAAGATTTTGGCTTGAATCAACTGTTATTGTGATAATTACAAAATGGTCATTCTCTAATTCCATTATTCTTTTTATTTTTAAAGATTTATTTACTGATTTTACAGAGGAGGTAGAGAGCAAGATGTATAAATTTATAGTTGCTTCACTTTAGTTGTTCATGGCTTGCTTCCTGCTTGTTGTATGTGCTTTGACCGGGCAAGCCCAGGGTTTCAAACAGGTGACCTGAGCATTCTAGGTTAATGTTCTATCTACTGCACCATCACAGGCTGGGCATCTAATTTCATTACATTAATTATTTGGTATATTACTGTAAGAAAGAGCTTTCATTAATTTATTTCATGTCTTTTAAAAAAGATTTTATTTAGGGCCTGGCTGGTTAGCTCAGCTCAGTGGTAGAGCGTCAGCCCAGAGTGTGGATGCCCCAGGTTTGCTTCCCAGTTAGAGCACACAGGAGAAGCACCCATCTGCTTCTCCACCTCTCCCCTTCTCACTTCTCTTTCTCTCTCTTTCCTCCTACAGCCATGGCTCAATTGGAGCAAGTTGGCCCTGAGTGCTGAGGATGGCTCCATGGCCTCCGCCTCAGGTGCTAGGAAGAGCTCAGTTGCTGAGCAACAGAGCAACACCCCAGATGGGCAAAGCATTGCCCCCCAGTGGGCTTTCTCTGTGGATCCTCGCTGGGGCTCATGGTAGAGTCTGTGCCTCCCCTCCTCTCACTGAGTAAATTTTTAAAAAGATTTTATTTATTGATTTTAGAGTGACAAGGGAGAGAGAGAGAGAGAAAAGGGGAGAGGAGCAGGAAGTATCAACTCTTAGTAGTTGCTTCTGCTTCTCATATATGCCTTGACTGGGCAAGCCCAGGGTTTTGAACCAGTGACCTCAGCATTCCAGGTCAATGCCCTATCCACTGCACCATCACACGTCAGCCTTCATTCATTAATATATTATCAGTATAGACTCATGGGTTTTTGTTTTATTCAATGGGCTGTAATCCATTACTATCATTACTTATTTTGATGCTCATTTTATCCCAACTTCATACAATATTTGCTTACACTTGTTCTCCATATTCTGTGACATATCACCATCATTTTGTGAGCACTTGCTTACGTTCTGACACATCAAGGTGTTCTGGGCTCAGCTTGTACTGGAATCAGTCCTTTGTCCCAGGATGCTGGTTCCTGTCGGTGGGGAATTAGATATATTCCTTCCTCCGAGGTTGTCAAGAAGAATGCCCTTTCAGTGGACAGAGCTGGGAACACACAGACACACATGGACACACGTGTCTATATCTATTTCTGTGTACATATATTTCAGACCACAAGTTCATACTGATACTTCCAATGGCATTCCCAAATCACAGGGCTCTCTCTAGCTTTCTTCAATCCCGTATTGTAACTCTCTTCCCCAACACTGGGAAGTCTGGCTCCCAATATCTGTAACATATTTACTCATTTGCTCAATTCTGCAATACACAGAAACTACCGTAGTTCCCCCCTTTTCCACAGGTGGTAAGTTCTAACACCCTCAGTGGATGTCTGAAACTGCAGTTAGCACCAAGCCCTCTAGATACGATGTTTTTACCTTGACATACATACCTAGGATAAAGCTTGATTTATAAATTAGGCACAGGAAGAGATGAACAACCGTAACTAATAATAAAATAGAACAATGATAACGATATGCTATTAAAATTATGTGAATGGCTCTGGGGCCATTATTAAGTAAGATAAGGGTCACTGGAACACAGGCACCACAACACCTCGACAGTAGGTCTGATAACCGAGTCAGCTAGGACACTAACGGGCGTGGAGCCACGCGCAGTGTGGGTACATTGGCCAAGCAAAGGGATGATTCACGTCGTGGGCGGGAAGAAGGGGCGTGCTGTGAGGTTTCATCACACTACGCAGAACGGCATACGATATCAAACTTCAGAGCTGTTTATTTCTGGAATCTTCCACTTAATGTCTTCTGACATCGGTTGACCAAAGGTAACGGGAACCGTGGAAAGCCGACCAGCAGATAAGGGGGATTGCTGTAGATCTAGAATTGCTCGTTGGAAGTACAGTTAAGGTCATTGTTCATATTTGCATTTTGGAATTCTTCCCAATCCTTAAGAGAGATTTTTTTTTTTTTAGTATATAAAAAACATTAACATGTTCTAAAAGTCAAACTACACAAAAATTTATATTTAGAGACACGTCATCAACCCTCCATCTCTATTTCGCTCTTATCTGTCCCCTGTAGGAAACTCATCTCCTTAGTTTTTGACATATCCTTTAATGTTGCTTTTCATAAAATTAAACAGATAGATGTATATATATATTTTTAAAATTTTATTTATTGGTTTTAGAGAGAGGAGAGAGAGAAAGTGGCGAAGGAGCAGGAAGCATCGACTTGCAGTTGTTGCTTCTCGTATGTGCCTTGACTGGGCAAGCCCGGGGTTTCGAACTGGTAACCTCAGCGTTCTTGCTTAATGCGTTACCCACTGCGCCACCACAGGTCAGGCCAGGTGTTTATTTTCTTACGGAAAAGGTAGCGGCTATATTCTTTTCTTCTTTGTCTTTTTTTCACTAATCACCTCCTGGAACTCGTTCTCTGTCAGTTTCTAGAGATCTCTCTCACCTCCATACGGACCCCTCCTCCCCTCCCTGCAGTGTGAGTATTCTGTGGTTTTATTAAAGGAATTGCCTGCATTCAGTCATGCAGCATGTTTCCAGTACTTTGCAATGACAGACAGTGCTGCAGTTAGTGCTCCTGTGCCTGTGTATTTTTTGTGGTTGTTGGAGGTATATATTCTGGGTGAATTCCTAGAAGTTGGATAGAGGGGTCAGAAAGCAAATGCATATATGATCCTGTTAGTACCCAGTTTCTCTCCAGAAGTGTTTAACCATCTGCATTCCCACCCGTTGGGTGTGAGGCACTTGTTTGCCCACAGGCTCACCGGGAGGGTATGCCTCAAGCCTTGTCGTTTTTGCCCATCAGATAGAAAGAGGTGGCGTGTTAAAATGTAGGTTTTATTATTACTGAGGTGTGGTAAGACCAACTGGTCAGAGGACCACTGACATTGAAAAGATAGTTTGTTGCAGTTCCCAAGAGGAAGGGACATGGCAGGACACATCGTGGGGCCACACAGAGGAGCCCCAGGGTCGGTCAGGAGGCCGAGAGAGTGAGGGGAAAAGTCGACAAGAACCTTTAGTTCATGGGAAGAACGAATGAGGCGGGGGAATCCGGCTAAGCAGGTTTCGCATTGGCTCGTTTGAATAATCCCATTGGGCTCTGGGGTGTAGGAGCTGCCCCTTGAGGTCTGGTATTTACCCCAGGGTTGTTTAGGGCAGGTGGAGAGTGGCCCAGAGTGTAAGAGCTTTGTATCCTGCCTCATTTGAATTCTTTTATCATTTAGCTTTACCACTTAGTAGGCCTTTTTCATTGTTGGGCGATAATTCTTTATAGGTCTCTTGGAGCAGAGACACTGCCTGTATTTGCCTGGACTATGTCTTTTAAGGACATTTGGGTAGCAAACAGTCTTGGAAGCTGGAGACAGTGTCTCTCTCCAGAGCAATGGGCAGTGTGTAATAAAGATAATACCTCTCTCTGGGGCAAAGGTCAGGCAGGCCTACTGCCCATTATAAAAGATTCGGTTTCCTAAGCTTGAGGCTCCTCCTTTGTAAACTGTTTTAATAATAATTACCTTTTACAAGTATTTGCACATATTACTTTGAAACAAAAGAAAACATATTTCTAATGGCTGAGGAAGGGAAAGGGTTCAGAAGGCGGCCTCAGGGCTCTCCTTGGGGTGGCAGATTATCTGTGTATCACAGTGCCACGTCCTCCCCCCCCCCCCAGCCAAAGTTCTCCATATGTCGCTGCTGCTGGTTTTGTTTCTCCTGGGTGGGGGGTTATCCTCAGTCCAGGAGACTTGGGCAGACAGGCAGCTGGACAGAGCCCTGGCTGAGTCTTATCACCTACCTACCCAGTCCGCCTGCTGCTGTGAACTGTGTGATTCCCCCTTCTCTGACTGATTTCTTCCCATCTGTGTCTGGGAGCTTGCTGGTGTTTATGCTAGTTATTGTTTTTTATTTCCAAGGTAATATAATGCTACTGGTAAAAAATAAAAATAAAAAAATAAATAAAAGGCCCTGGCTGGTTAGTTCAGTAGTAGAGCATCAGCTCGGCGTGTGGAAGTCCTGGGTTCGATTTCCGGCCAGGGCACACAGGAGAAGCACCCATCTGCTTCTCTACTCTTTCCTCTCTCCTTTCTCTCTATCTCTCTCCTCCTCTCTCACAGCCAAGGCTCTATTGGAGCGAAGTTGGCCTGGGCACTGAGGACGGCTCCATGGCCTCCACCTCAGGCACTAGGATGGCTCCGGATGCAATGGAGCAATGCCCCAGATGGGCAGAGCATCGCCCCCGGTGGGCATGCCGGGTGGATCATGGTCGGGTGCATGTGGGAGTCTGTCTCTCTGCCTCCTCACTTCTCACTTCAGAAAAATACAAAAAAAAAAAAAAGCCGAATTCTCAGAAGTCCAAAAGATAGAAAATGCAGTCCTCTTGGTTCCCTCATGAGTCTCCAGAGCTCCCACGGTAGCAGGGGTCCCTTCCGCCGGTTCCCTGATGTGTGCCCAGCACTAGAATAGAATAATGCCTGGCACCACAGGTATCCAAGGTCTATTGATGAATAAAAGAATGATGTGTGTGGCCTGGCCTGTAGTGGCACAGTGGATAATGCACTGACTTGGAATGCTCAGGTGGTTGCTGGTTCAAAACCCTGGCTTACCTGGTCAAGGCACATATAGGAGTTGATGCTTCCTATTCCTCCCCCCCCCTTCTCTCTCTCCTCTCTAAAATGAATAAATAAAATCTTGAAAGAAAGAAAGACAGAGAGAGAGAGAGAGAGAGAGAGAGAGAAAGAAAGAAAAAGAAAAAAAGAAAGATCTTGGATATACATACTTTAAAAAGAAATGAATGATGCGTGGATGAGCAGTTTTGTATGAATTTTCTGGTATTTTTTCTATATGTGCACCAGCATAGATAGATTTAGAAAAAAATATGGAATCATGATATAAACGTGGTTCTGAACTTCCTTTTTAGTTAAACAGTTCACTGTGAGTGTTTTTCCATCTACTTTACACCTGTGCTTCTCCATTTTGGCACTGCTGATATTCAGGGTAAGGTCACTGCTGGTTGGGTGGGGCTGGCTTGTGCACTGTAGGCTGTGGAGCAGCACCCCTGGCCTCTACCCACCTAGCAGCCCCCACCCTATGACAATAAAAATGTCTCCCGATGTCAAATGTCCCTTGGGGGCAAAACTGCCTCCCCAGGGGACAACAGATGTATATAGACCCACCCCTTCTACCAGCCGGCCACCTCAAATTATTCCGGAGTGCAGCTGTGCCACTTTTAGCTACTTCTTCACTGATGCGCTGGTGTTTCCAGTCCCAGGAAAGGCATCCACTGAATGTGTAAGTGTTCCTACAGGAAAATTCCTAGAAATGGGATTGCTGGGCTGACGTGTGGGCACACATGTGCCAATCTGTGCGCCTCTTGATGGGCACGATGGAACCCACTGCGCTCCATGCTTGACAACAATGGGAACGAGTTTCTCCAACTTTGACAATCTGATACTGTTTGTGAGCAAGGGCATTTCTTACCGCATTCTCTGGCAGAACTGTGTTGACGTTTTCCTTCTAGGAAAAATGTTAAGTAACAATAGTGATCACGAGGAGCCCCATCTTGGCCTTGACTTTAGTGATGTACTTGGAAAAACTGTTTTCCCATTTATATTCATTTGCTACATATTTTAAGGTGGGGGGTCTGATGTTCTCTCTGAACATATGGCTGTTTCAAAGGGAGCTTTAAAGTTTCTAAGTGGTTTGAGAGTTTAATTCCTTCCTCTTCCCTCCCTCCCTCCCTTCCTCCTTCCCTCCCTCCTTCCTTTCTTTCTTTCTTTCTTTCTTTCTTTTTTTCTTTCTTTCTGTGAGAAAGGGAGAGACAGAGAGAGAGAGAGAAAACAAAACAAAACATTGTTCCATTTAGTTGTGTCATTGATTGCTTCTCATATGTGCCCTGACCTGGGCTCAAACAGGCAACCTCAGGGTCAAGCCAGAGCCCTTAGACACAAGCCAGTGGTCCCAGGATTGAACCGGTGACCTTGGCACTCCTGGGCAACGCTCTATCCACTGTGCCACTGGCCAGGGCTTTATTATTTATTTCTAATTTTTTAAGTTGTGGTTAAAAAAAAGAAACAGGGCTTGTATGTACTTCCTTTTGTGATTTATTGAGATTTCCCTTGAGGCCCAAGTCAAATTTTGTAAATTTTTATAAACATCATGTTACTACTAGAATGTGAGCTACAGCAGAGCAGAGATTCCCCCAACCCCTATTTCTGCCCCCAGGGCTTCGAGCAATACTTGGCACCTGGTATCTGATCAGTATAAACTTACTGACTTCAAGGAGTGGATGGGTGGCCCCTGGGAGGTGTATGCATTGTTTGCAACATACAACTTCTGAAAAATATGGTTATTTTCTTTGTTTTTCAAATATCTGATCTGCTAAGGGCTGAGAGGTATGTTTTCCTTTGTCTAATTTCCCATGTAGTTGCTAAAGCTTTTGCTTTATATATATATGTTTTTTTAAAAAAACATATATTGAACAGCTTTGTTCAAATATAATTCACATACTATAAAACGTTCCAGTTCTAAAGTGCACCGTCCAGTGGTTTTTAGCCTCCTTACAATCTCATGCCACGAGCACCACTCTTTACTACAGAACAACTCATCGCGAGAAAAAGATACGCTGTCCCCATTGGCAGTCACGCCTCACTCTCCCTCCCAGCCCATGGCAACCACTAATCTACTTTCTGTCTCTATGGATTTGTTTATTCCGGCCATTTCTTATAAATGGAATCACACAATGTGTGGCTTTCTGCATCTGACTTTTCACCTGGCATCATGTTTCCAAGTTTATCCATGTTGTAGCCTGCGTCATACTTCATTCCCTTTAATTACTGGTAATTCCATTGCATGGATCTGCCACATTTTGTTTACACATTCATCAGCTGATGGACATTTGGGCTGTTTCCACTTTGGGGCTGTTATAAATTATGCTGCTATGAACATTCTTGTACAAGTTATTGTGTAGATGTATTTTTTCATATATATATATATATATATATATATATATATATATATATATATATGAGTGGAATTGCCAGGTCATAGGATAACTATATGTTTGGAAGTCCCATTTTGAGGGACTTCCAAACTTCTCCAAAGGGGCTGCACCATTTTATAGTCTACCAACAATGTATAAGGGTTCCAATCTATTCATATCCTCACCCATATTAGTTAGTATCTATCTTTTTGTTTGTTTTGTTGTTGTTGTTTTTACAGAGAGAGAGTCAGAGAGAGGGATAGATAGGGACAGACAGACAGGAACGAAGACATATGAGAAGCATCAATCATTAGTTTTTCGTTGTGACACCTTAGTTGTTCATTGATTGCTTTCTCATATGTGTCTTGACCGGGGAGGCTACAGCAGACCGAGTAACCCCTTGCTTAAGCCAGCGACCTTGGGTCCAAGCTGGTGTTCTTTGCTCAAACCAGATGAGCCCGTGCTCAAGCTGGCGACCTCGGGGTCTCAAACCTGGGTCCTCTGCATCCCAGTCTGACGCTCTATCCACTGCACCACTGCCTGGTCAGGCATTATCTATCTTTTTAACTTTAGCCACCATTGTGGATATAAAGTGGTATCTCATTGTGGTTCTGAATTTCCCTGATGACTAATAATGTTGAGTATCTTTTCATGAGCTTATCGGCCATTTGTATACAGTGTGTCTGTAAAGTCATGGTGCACTTTTGACCAGTCACAGGAAAGCAACAAAAGACGATAGAAATGTGAAGTCTGTACCAAATAAAAGGAAAACCCTCCCAGTTTCTGTAGGATGATGTGGCAGCATGTACGCATGCACAGATGATGACATAACACCATGTATACAGCGGAGCAGCCCATGGCCTTGCCAGTTGAGATGTGGACGGTACAGAGGAAAGTTCAGTGTGTTCTGTGGCTCGCTAAATTCGAATCCGTGACCAAAGTGCAACGTGAATATTGGCACGTTTATAACGAAGCGCCACCACATAGGAATAACATTACTCAGTGGGATAAGCAGTTGAAGGAAACCAGCAGTTTGGTGGAGAAACCCCGTTCTGGTAGGCCATCAGTCAATGACGAGTCTGTAGAGGCTATACGGGATAGCTACCTAAGGAGCCCTAAAAAATCTGTGCGTGAGCCCACATTGAACTGCACTGAATAGGTATGAAACTGGGAGAGTTTTCCTTTCATTTGGTGCAGATTTCACATTTCTATTGTCTTTTGTTGCTTTCCTGTGACCGGTCAAAAGTGCACCATGACTTTACGGACACACTGTATTTTCTTTAGAGAAACATCTACTCAAATTCTTTGCACATTTAAAAACTGGGTTATTGTCTTTATATTGTTGAGTTTTAAGAGATTTTTTTTACATATTCTGATATAAGTCCCTGATCAAATATATTATTTGCAAATATTTTCTCCCATTCTGTGGGTTTTCTTTTCACTTTCTAAAAAAACCTTTTATTTATTGATTTTAGTGAGAGAGGAATGAAGAGAAAGAGAGACAGGAACACCGATCTGCTCCTGTGTGTGCCCCGACTGCGGATCGAACTCACAACCTCTGTGCTTTAAGACGGTGCTCTGACCAACTGAGCCATCCGGCCAGGGCTTCACTTTCCTGAGGTACATGTTTTTATGTTATCTGGTGCACATTTTGTCTTCTGGGGTCTTGAAGAAGATGATTAAGAGATGTGATTAATGCAGCATTGTTCACAGTGGCCAGGACATGGAATATGATGGGCCAAAAAGCCCGTCAATAGATGACTGGATAAAGAAGATGTGGCACATATACACTATGGAATACTACTCAGCCATAAGAAATGATGACATCGGATCATTTACAGCAAAATGGTGGGATCTTGATAACATTATATGAAGTGAAATAAGTAAATCAGAAAAAAACAAGAACTGCATTATTCCATACGTAGGTGGGACATAAAAGTGAGACTAAGAGACATTGATAAGAGTGTGGTGGTTATGGGGGGAGGGGGGAGAGGGAGAGGGAAAGGGGGAGGGGGAGGGGCACAAAGAAAACTAGATAGAAGGTGACAGAGGACAATCTGACTTTGGGTGATGGGTATGCAACATAATTGAACGACAAGATAACCTGGACATGTTATCTTTGAATATATGTATCCTGATTTATTGATGCCGCCCCATTAAAAAAATAAAATTATTTTTAAAAAAAGAGAGATGTGATTAAGAGATGAGAGATCTGCTCTGTTCCATATAATTTTTCCTGAGTTGACTTCAACATTTTTTAGAAAATTCAACTTTGACCTTCAGGTCGTGACCTCGGTTTTCTTTTGGCTTGCATGTGCCTGTGCTTCTTTGCCCATTTTAAACGTTGTATACCACTGTTTTCCTTGTCTCTCCTAAGCAATGGTCAGCCTTCAGTGGAGGTCCATTTCCTTCCTTCTCTCTCTCCTGACAGGATGCTCCTTCCCAGACTGGACGCTCCTGGAGTAACTACTGCTGTCACAGGACTGAGCTCCTGAGACCAAACCCGGCACCCCATGTGACCCCTCTCAGAACAGCCTCTGAGCTTTGCCTGCTTTTTCCATTCCAGGCTGTTGGCGAAGCTGGGCAGAACCCCTGAGCTGCCATTCTCCTTATGTCCACCAGGGGCCGCCCCGCTCCTGCCTGAGTTTCCCCCAAGAACATGCACTTAAATTAATCTCCTCCTTCCCAAACCTCCCATCTCTCCCAACACCACCTTCGAGTTTAAAGCCCCAGAGCAGTAGTATTCCAGTTTACCCAACGAGCTCATCTCGGCAGGCACCACCATTTGAGCCACTCTGTGGGAAGTCAGCCTAGTGCATCCTGGTGCCCCTATTTACGACCTCTGTGCCTCAGTTTCCTCATCTGCAGAATAGAAACAATTTTCCACCTAGTTCAGAAACAATATATTTGGTGTTTAGCAGGGTGCCTGGCACACATGAAGCACCTAACGAAAGCCAGGCTTCACTACGGATTCAAAGTCCTTCAGGCTCACTCCTCCTGAAGGCTCTCGGGCTGCACGAAGCCCTGTTTTACCCTCGGTTCTCTTGGGCAACGATGGTGGCGGGGTTCCTTGGGGCGGGATATCTGTAGCAAATACAACCTTCACAGGCCACAAAGCCGGATATCTTCCATAACCGACTTTAATTCCCGTCTCAGCCTTCTCCGCGGTGTGGTGTGGGAGCACTTCCTCACAGCACCCGGGGTTTCCTCAGTCCGTCTGGGGTTGCCTCCCTTCCTCCCTTGGGTTCCAGCTGGTGCTGTCAGCAGGGAGAGGGCTTCTGACTCTGGTCACTGTCGTGTTCTCTGCTGGCATGGGTAAAGATGGTCTCTGGCCCCATTGCCCATGGCGGGGTGTCTGTCCATGTCAGTGTCCGCCCCCTGGTGCCCACATCTGTTGGCATTCACGAAGAAGGCCCATCCAATCTCCTTTTCATTGTCTCATCCCTGCTACCCTCAGCCTCTTCCAGCCCCAGGGCCCTTTCTCAGACTTTTCTTTTTCTTTTTTCTTTTCTTTTTTTTTTTTTTTGTATTTTTCCAAAGTTAGAAGCTGGGAGGCAGTCAGACTCCCACATGCACCCGACCAGGATCCATCTGGCATGCCTACAAGGCATGATGCTCTTCCTTGCAGCTGAAGCCATTCTAGTGCTCCATTGCAGCTGAAGCCATTCTAGTGCCTGAGGCAGAGGCCATGGAGCCATCCTCAGTGCCTGGGCCAACTTTGCTCCAATGGAGCCTTGGCTGCGGGAAGGGAAGAGAGAGAGAGGAAGGAGAGGGAGAGAGGTGGAGAAGCAGATGGGGGCTTCTCTTGTGTGCCCTGGTCAGGAATCGAACCCAGGACGTCCACAGGCTGGGCCGACGCTCTACCACTGAGCCAACCGGCCAGGGCCTCAGACTTTTCTATAAGGAACTTAGGGGGAGGGGGCTGTCTCAGAACCTCTCTGCCCAGACAAGCCATACTGCTACATCTGCTTTACATGTAAACACATGTTGGGTATTGTGAGAGGGTGGCACCTACCCACCCGCCCATGGGAAGTGGGTCCCTCTCCTCCCCGGGCTCTGTGGCACCCCCTCTCCAGCCTCCTGAATGGATGAATGGGATGGGGCGGTAGGAAGAGAATGCTTTTGCATGTTGACTATTTTTACTGAGGCAAAGACCTTGACTTTGAGCTAGCATTCCAGACCCGGCTCCTTTTGCTTCTCTCCATTTCCTCCAGGACAGCCCTGCTCGTTCCTGGGGACGTCCTTGATCCATCGTGTCAGTGCAGAGGAGGATGACGCTCTAGGAAGGAAGCCCGGTGATGTTCCTACAGATCTGCCTGCCACACCTCTTACCCTGCGCCCGGGGTAGTCTGAGTACAGGCTGACTCACTGCCCGCGGCACGCCAGGGAAGCTTTGTGCTCCTGGTAATATGGAGGGTGAGGCCAATGGTGCCCGCAGAGGCGCTCTGGGGGTTGGTACTCAGCCCCATTTGGAAGGCTAGAGTCAGAGTTTCTGGTTGCAAACAACAGAAAACAACACTAGTTAACTACAGCCCGAAAGAAGTTTTCTGGAAAGATAATAGTTGACACACAGAATCACAGGGCAAGCTGGAGAATCAAGTCATCAACTGGGTAAGAATTCTGAAGGCTGGGATGCGGGACCACAGGCAGGCACTAGCAAGGGTGAGTTTGCTGAGCTCACAGCCATGGTTGCCCCTTGGTGCCACCCGCAGGCCCCCGACACCAGAGGAGTGACATCTCAATGGCCCCAGCTTCTCTGTGACCCCCCCATCAGTGTCAAAGTCCCAGGCAAATGGGCCCTAGCAGAGTGCCCGAACTCTCTACAGGGATCTGGGAGAGGGAGTCCGGCCCCACTTGACTTCCCTATGGGAAGCTGCCTCTGGCCATCGAGGGATTCAACCCCTCCCATCGGTGTTTGGATGCTAAGCAACCAAAAACAACAAATGCCACACAAGTCTCTTATTTTCCTGAATGTGCATTTGCCAAGAGGCAGTTTCAAACCTGCCTCATCTAGGCGGTCTGATACCTGGAATGCTGCTTGTTTATGACTCTCAGAGAGCTTGCCAAGTACAGGGAAGTCATATAAGCAGTCTAAGTGCTCCTAGATAAGTCTTACACCAGTCTTATTTCCATGGCCGACGTAACAGCTAAGTTTATTACCCGGTGTGCCAGGAACAGAGCTCAGGGCTTTTCACTGATGCTCTCGCTGGGTCCTGTCTTTGAAGTTACTGCCATTTTTTTCAAGAAGGAAAATGAGGCCGGACGGGTCCTTAGTGTTCCCAAATTCATACGGGTCTAAATGAACAGGAACTTGGATCCAGGCAGCCTGTCTCTGCAGTTTGGCTAGAAAGGGGCCCCGCTCTCCCGTAATCCAGTGGAGACAGACGTTAAATGTTAGCCAGTAACCACAGGGTCGGGTACATTATTACAATGAGCACGGAGAAGGGAAGGGAGAGGACAGGGTAGTAAGAGAAAGAGTAACAGAGAAGAGCATTTACAGTCCTGAGGGGGGTGAGCGTCCCAAGAAGGTCTTTTTTTTTTTTTTTTTGTATTTTTCTGAAGCTGGAAACGGGGAGAGACAGTCAGACAGACTCCTGCATGCGCCCGACCGGGATCCACCCGGCACGCCCACCAGGGGCGACGCTCTGCCCACCAGGGGGCGATGCTCTGCCCCTCCGGGGCGTCGCTCTGTTGCGACCAGAGCCACTCTAGCGCCTGGGTCAGTGGCCAAGGAGCCATCCCCAGCACCCGGGCCATCTTTACTCCAATGGAGCTTCGGCTGCAGGAGGGGAAGAGAGAGACAGAGAGGAAGGAGAGGGGGAGAGGTGGAGAAGCAGATGGGCGCTTCTCCTGTGTGCCCTGGCCGGGAGTCGAACCCGGGACCTCTGCACGCCAGGCCGATGCTCTACCACTGAGCCAACTGGCCAGGGCCCCAAGAAGGTCTTTATGAAGCTTCTAAGCTGTCACCCTGATGACAAGGTTTCAGCCAGGCAAAGAGCAAGGGGAAAGAGGTAGCAGCAAGTGCCAAGGGCCTGAGGCAGGAAAGAATTGGATTTAAAAAAAAAAGATTTTATTTATTAATTTCCCAGGGGTGGGGGGTGGGGACATGATGTAGTTACTTCACTCCAAGCTGTTCACTGGTTGCTTGTCATATGTGCCTTGACCAGGCAAGCTTAGGGTTTTGAACCAGTGACCTCAGCATTCCAGGTTGGCACTCTATCCACTGTGCCACCACAGGTCAGGCAAGAATCGGATGTATATGAGGAATAATTAGTAATAAAAATAAAGGGCCAAGGCAGCTAGAAGGGAGAGAGCTGGGGGGCCTCAAGGCTGGCTGGCTGGCGGCCACCCTGGTCTCGTTATTGCAGCACCCCCCCCGGGTCCCCACTGCTGCCCCACCCCGGTGTCCATTCTCCACCAGCGCTAATGCAACCCTTTTAATACCTAAGTCAGGTCATGCCTGCCCTGCTTGCCCTTGGCTCAGAGGAAAAGCCCGGGTCATAGTGCTCTACAGAGCCCTCCGTCGGCCGACCCCTGGGATCCTCTCGTGACCAACCCCTCCCTCGGGGCTGCAGTCACGCTGGCCCCTTAATCTCCGTGAAGCACACCAGGTGAGCTCCTGCCTTTGGGCCTCTGCACTGTTTCCCCCCCAGAGCCACAGGGCTCCCCTCACCCAGCAGGCTTGCCCGGGCATGTTCTTGTAGGGAGGCAGAGGGCAAGCGCGGGCAGAATGCACCGCCTTCTGCTGTGTCACCTCTGCTGACATCCTACTGGCCAAAGCCAGTCACAAGGCTGAGCCCAGAGTCCAAGAGAAGAGGGCACTAGGACCGTGGGTAACACATGCCGAGGAGGCAGGGAGGCTGTGCGCAAGACCAAGACCCTTGGACCCGAGCTCCGAGCTCGGAACTCCACCCCTCCCTCTGGCTCCGAGCTCCACCCCTCCCTCTGGCGCAGAGACCTCACTTCTTCCACTGCGACTCCCTCGGTTCTGTTCCCTCCAACACACACTGCTGAGCACCTGTGATGCAGCCGCCCCTGCTCTAGACTGAGGACACAGCAGCCTGTAAAGGACAGAGCCCTCACCTTTTTGGAACTCCCATTTTAGAGATGATAATACACAATAATGTGCTGTGGAGGGCTCTCAGAACCCTGGATAGTGCTAGAAAGAAACAAGAAACATTCTTAGATGGAGCAGTCAAGGACATCCTCGCTGATGAGACCTAACGAAGCCAGAGAGGGGCCCCTGCGGGTGTGTGTGGAGGACGGCGGGTCAGGGCAGCTCTGGGGCACTGGCGGGAACAGCGAGAAGCCAGGCGGTTGGTCGGAACAGAGTGAGCGAAGCAGAGATAGAAAGGAAGTGAGATTATGGTGGTAACCAGGGCCAGCCAGGTGGGGCTTTGTGGGACTGGTAACGACTTTGGATTCTACCCCAGGTGTGAAGGGAGGGTGGCAAGCAGAGCGGTGAGGCCACTCAGGTTGTATTTCCTAAAGGCCACCTGTAAGGGAAGTGGGAAGCCCATCAGGAGGTCGTTGCCGTTGCCAAGGAGACAGTTGGTGGTGGTGATGGAGGCCAGGGAGGTAGTCAGCCAGGCTATACCGTGACGGTGGACTCAGAAGGACTTGCCAGTGTGCTGGAGGACGAGGAGACAGGAGTGAAGGATGGCTCTGAAAGGGGTGTCTATCAGGGGCTGTTTTAGACATGAAAAGTTCTCTGGGAGGAAAAGAGTCTTTGCCTGGGGAAGCTGGGAGGCTTGAGGAGCCTTGGCTTCTACCATGTGGGGGAAGCAAGAGGCTGTCAGCAAGACGCTAGCCACTTCATTCATTCATTCATTCATTCATAGAAAGTTTATTATCAAGGATAAACAGGACACTTTTCTGGATGCTGGGGAAACAACAGAGAAGAGAGACACGCCCGCGCTCTGAGTTGGTACGTTATTTTCCAGTGTGGGAGCCAGGTGCTGAATAAGCAAGCATGTGTAAAAGGTCAGACGATCTCAGAAAAGGATACATGGCACAAGCACATGCTGGACAGTGATGTAGAGCTGTGGTCCCCAACCCCCGGGCCGTGGACCGGTACCGGTCCGCAGAAAAAGAATAAATAACTTACATTATTTCCATTTTATTTATATTTAAGTCTGAACGATGTTTTGTTTTTAAAAAATGACCAGATTTCCTCTGTTACATCTGTCTAAGACTCACTCTTGATGCTTGTCTCGGTCACGTAATACATTTATCCGTCCCACCCTAAAGGCTGGTCCGTGAAAATATTTTCTGACATTAAACTGGTCCGTGGCCCATAAAAGGTTAGGCACCACTGATGTAGAGTGACTGCGGGAGCCACAGTGGGGCAGGATGGTCAACCAAGCAGTCCCAAGGGCCAAACCCAGACTCCCAGAGGGACCCCAACCCAGTTTGGCTTCTTTTTACCCTGCAAGGTGGCTGCTATGTCATTATAAGGGGAAGGAGGAGGAGTCTCTCCAGGCAGGCTGCCTCTGTCACCGTGTCCTGGTTATCAAGCTCTAGGAGTTAGGGACCTCTGACAGACAGAACAGGTAGAATAGAGAGGCGGGGACTGGACAGGGCAGAACTGCTCAGCCCACGGCAAAGTTCTTCCCTGGGTGTGAAAAGAGGCTTCTTTAGTACTGGTCTGAGGGCTCTGCTATGCAAAGAATTTCTCTGTGCCTCCTGGAGCTTTTATCCTGCAAAGAACGGAGGCGTGGAACAACGGGCCTTTGAAGGCTCATAAACCAGAGGTCCCAACTTGGTTCTGCCATTGTGCAGGTGAGTGACCTCAGGAAACACGTTGCTGTTCTTGGGTTCATACTAGGAAACCATTTAGGCTCACTGGGTCTTAAAGACGCTGACTCAAGTTATAGGTAAGCTTCAGGGGTTAGGAGGCTAATACAAGAGCGAGGCAGGGCACAGGGCTGAGAGGGAACAATCCGGGAGACCCAAGTGCAAACACACTTAAAGAGCGTTGGCTATGGAGCTCAGAGGTCGGGAAGGTCCCGTGGGCCATCCTGGGTTTCCCAGTTGAGGAGCTTGAGCGAATGGTGAACGAGTAACTGAATGATGAGCCTCAGAAAGAAAAACAGATTTGGAAGGAAAAAGATCAATTTCTGTTTGAGGACACGAGGTGTGAGGAGTCTGGCACGTTGTTGGAAATTCGAATTTGACGTCTAAGAAAGAAGTGAGCCAACTGTCACCAGGGCCGGGAGCGTGTTTGTGGCAGACGTTTTCTGTCAAGGACCGGAAAGCAGCCGGCCACTGGGACCTGTCCCATCTCCCTGCTGCCAACCCACTCTGTCGCCGTAGCAGGAGCACAGCCACAGCAACGCTGACATGAGTGGTCTGCCCGCGTCCCACTAACTCCCTGTCTCCAAAACCAGGCCAAGCCCTGCTCTTTCCTCTTCTGTCTGCTGCCTGGATTCTGAAATCCAGGTCTCCCTTAGAAACCATGAGCTAAAAATGGCACAGCCTCACCTGACCAGGCCAGAGCAGTGGATAGAGCATCAGACTGGGATGCGAAGGACCCAGGTTTGAAACCCTGAGGTCACCAGCTTGAGCACGGGCTCACCAGCTTGACTGCGTGGTTGCTGGCTTGAGTGTGGTATCATAGACTTGACCCCATGATTGCTGGCTTGAAGCCCAAGGTCGCTGGCTTGAGCAAGAGGTCACTCGCTCTGCTGCAGCTCCCCCCACCCCCCCGTCAAGGCACATGTGAGAAATCAATGAACAACTAAGGAGCTACAACGAAGAATTGATGCTTCTCTCAGTGGTTGAGTGGATTAAAAAGCTGTGGTACATATATACAATGGAATACTATGGGGCCATGAAAAA
Organism: Saccopteryx bilineata; assembly: GCF_036850765.1. NCBI lineage: Eukaryota > Metazoa > Chordata > Mammalia > Chiroptera > Emballonuridae > Saccopteryx > Saccopteryx bilineata. The sequence goes on from NC_089491.1 coordinate 379,250,467, forward strand.
GAAAGAAATATTATTTTTTGTGACAACATGGATGGACCTGGAAACTATTATGTTAGGTGAAATAAGCCAGGCAGAGAAAGAAAAATATCATGACCTCACTCATCTGAGGAATCTGACGAACAATATGAACTGAGGAGCGGAATAGAGACAGAGGCGGGATCAAAGGATCCAGAGGAAAGCAGACAGAGGGAAAGGGGACGATAGGCTGATAGGATGGGGTGAGAGCAGAAAAGCAAACCCTGGAGGGAAGGGGGGAGGGCGTTACGGGGAGGGGGACAGGGGAGGATGAAGTCGGGGGGACGCTAGAATCTATGTAAACACAATAAATTAATAAAAAATATAATCACATCTTAATAAAACAATAAAATTTCCAACGTTAAAAAACAATTGATGCTTCTCATCTGTTGCCCTTCCTGTCTGTCTGTCCCTCTGTCTCTCTCTCTCTGTCTCTGTCACAAAGAAAATGGCACAGCCTCAGTCTGAGTCACCAAAGGACTACCAGAAATGGAGGTCCCCTTAATCCCTCTCATCCATCCCTCCACCCTGCCTTTTAATACTTTTTTTTTTTTTGTATTTTTCTGAATTTGGAAACCAGGAGGCAGTCAGACAGACTCCTGCATGCGCCCGACCAGGATCCACCCGGCACGCCCACCAGGGGGTGATGCTCTGCCCATCTGGGGCGTTGCTCTGTTGCAACCAGAGCCATTCTAGCGCCTGAGGCAGAGGCCACAGAGCCATCCTCAGCACCCGGGCCAACTTTGCTCCAATGGATCCTTGGCTGTGGGAGGGGAAGAGACAGACAGAGAGGAAGGAGAGGGGGAGGGGTGGAGAAGCAGATGGGTGCTTCTTCTGTGTGCCCTGGCCGGGAATCGAACCCAGGACTCCCGCACGCCAGGCCAACGCTCTACCACTGAGCCAACCGGTCAGGGCCCACCCTGCCTTTTATATGTGAAAAAAATAAACTTCCAGTGTGCTTAGCAAATGAAATTTGGGAGTTTATCTCTTTTAGATGGCAGTGTTACTTTAACGAAGACAGAAATTGTACTAGGGTGTCATCATGATGAAAATCTTAAATGTACGATGTTGGCTTGCAGTCTCGGGCAGGTGGTGAGGAAAGGGTTGGCACGGTCTGGAGAGAGGCTACGCGACGATAAGCAGGCTGCCTGTCCTCCTACCCAGTCCGTCTCGGGGAAGAGGTTGTAGAAGATTGTCCTAGTGCGCCTGGGTTGTTCCTGGCAGCGTTTAGCAACGTGTTAGAAGCATGAGATGAGCCCAGGCATGAAGGGGCTGATTTGCAAGCAAAATGAATGCAATGAAAAGATTTCAGAAATTTGGGAAAGTTGGTTGGGAAAGTTGACTACAGAACAGAAAGAAGTCATATTTAACAAGGCTTGACGCAGCAGATGCCTCCAAAGCCCCTGCCTTGTGCCAGGGTCAGAGAGTAGGAGAGTGTTCCTCCCAGCAGGAGAGTCTCGGGGGCGCCAGTCGCACACTGCGAGAGAATGACCTGAACCCAGGAAGCAGAAAGGTCAGCCTGCAGAGCTGTGTCTCCACGAATATTGCATGTGGTCCCTGGCACCTGAAGCTGACTGGGAAGCAGGGAGATGAGGAGCCTTTTCAGGTTTGGAGGGAAATGTACTATCTCATAAACCAGAAGCCTGATCTAGAAAAAAAAAGTGGATAGTGTCGACCTGGAATACTGAAGTCACTGGTTCAAAACCCCAGGCTTGCTCCGTCAAAGCACATATGAGAAGCAACTATGAGTTGATGTTTCCTGCTCCCCTATCCCTTCTCTCTCTCTCCTCTCTCTAAAATCAATAATAAAATAAAATAAAATAAAATAAACCTTAAAAAATAAAAGGCCCCTACCAGATAGCTCAGATGATTAGAGCATCATCCCAAAGTGCAGAGGTTGCCGGTTCAATCCCCGGTCAGGGCACAAACAGGAACAGATCGATGTTCCTGTCTCTCTCTCTCTCACTCTCTCCCTTTCTCTCTCTAAAACCAATAAAATAAACATTAAAAAAAAAAGTCTTTGACCCTCTGGCCTTAAAACCACCTTCAGGCCTCAAAACGTTTACCAATGGGAGCTGTAGCCTAAAAAAGATGAGCAGCAAGCCAGGAGGTCACACCCCCAACACTGCAGGTGTGGCCGTGCGGCACAGAGCAAGAAGCTGGAGGGGCCACAGAGGACAGCGGGTGCTGTCTCCCCCAGAGAAGAGCCCCGCGGGGCTTCCCCAGCACCTCCGGCAGGGGCTCACAGTTGCTGCAATCAGCACCCACTCTGTCCCCTCTGTTCTCCTCCTGATGGGACATTGTATTGTGGTTTTTCTGTCCAAGCCCCCTACCCCTGACCAGTGTGTGTGTGTGTGTGTGTGTGTGTGTGTGTGTTGTGGTTTTTCTGTCCGAGCCCCCTACCCCTGAACAGTGTGTGTGTGTGTGTGTGTGTGTGTGTGTGTTTGCACGCACATGTGTTGGGAATGGAGAGGGAGGGCACAGTAACTTGCCCTTTTAGTTCTTTGGTTTCCGGATCACAAGAAGCACATGGACCTGGAGAGAGAACCATGTATGTCCTGCAGACCCGGGCCTGTGGCAGAAGTCCCCGGAGGCAGTGAGGGCATGGGACTCGGCTGTCCCTTGGAGAGCAATGAGTATGTTTCACGTGTAACAGAGGGAAAAGGCCGTTCAGTAACCAGATGGACAGCCTGTGGCAGAGACTAAGTGGCGGCCCGCCCCACCTGACCTCTCTGCTGCCCGGCAGCACAGGCCCCCTCGCCCACCTTCCCTGCAGTTAGAGGTGCCCACGGGCAGCGCTGTGGACTGTTTGTGTCCCCCTTAAATTCATATGTGGAGATCCTAGCCCCCCATATGATGGCAGAAAGGGGAGAGGTGACTAGGTCATGAGTGTGGAGGGTAGAGCCCCAATGAACAGGATTAGTGCCCTGATGGCAGAGAGTCCAGGGAGCTTCCTCACCCCTTCGGCCACGTGGGACACCGTGAGAAGAGCCGTCTGTGGAGCAGAAAGCGGGCTTCCACCAGACGCCGAGGCTGCCGGTGCCTTGATCTTGGGCTTGCCAGCCTCCAGAGCTGTGAGAAATCAACGTGTGTTGTTTACAAGCCACCCGGGCTATGGTGTTCTGTTACAGCAGCCCGAACGGACTAAGACAGGTGCGGTTCTCACCAGTGGCAGGTGGGCGGAAGTGACGTATTGTCTATCTTAAACCTTCCCCCACCATTCTTCAGGTTCTTCTCAAGTCGCTGGCTGGATGTCGGTGCCCAAGGCCACTGTGGAGGCCACTGTGAAAGATGGCAAGGGCTGACCCCTTGATGACCAGAACAAAGTGCCCGTTGAATTTTATATGAAGAAAGACACTTCTGTTACATTGAGCCGCTGAAATCTTGGGTTTTTGTGTCAGAGCAGCTGGAATCACTTAATTAAAATGTGTGGTGAGCACAGAGGAGCCAGAGCAGGGGGGCGGGGAGAGGACTGAGCAGGCCCTGGGGACCCCGACGTTGAAAGGGCAGGTGGAAAGGAGGGTGGCAGCAAAGGACGCTGGGAGGGAGCCACCAGGAGCGTGAGGGGGAGGTGGTGGGTAGAGAGGGAACACTGTTAAGACCCTGTTTGGCAAGCGACCCCTGGGTCAGGCACGGGGGACAGAACACAGCTGCATAAGTCTCTCTTTTCCAAGGCTGTGGGAGATGGAACACCACAGTGCCACGCGGTAACTGCAACTGAGAGCAAGAGGCGAGGACGTGGCGGAGGACGTGGCGGAGGACGTGGCGGAGGACGTGGCGGAGGACGTGGCGGAGGATGTGGGGGGCGCCCGGGGGAGATGCTCACCCACGCGGCCAGCACGCCGGCGGCAGGGAAGCGTGCTCTGGGTGCGGGTATTCACGCAGGGGTCTTGACTTCTGCAACCATGGACGCCTCTGAGGCCTAGACAAAAGTGAAGACCCTCTTCTCAGGGCAACGTGTGCCACAAGCACACACTAGTTTACCCCTGGCCTCAGCCCTTGCACAGAACCCCAGAGGCTGGGGGGCGAGCACCTCTGCTGACCTAGCTTCACGCCTCCCACAGCCCTGCGGGGACCTCTCTGTTACAAAGGTGGGTGGGACGAGCAGCACCTGGATGGAAGGCAGGTGGGTGAACCCTTCTCTTCCTGTTCTTTGCCTGACACCATGCGGCTTCTGCAGCTGTCCGGAGGCGGTGCCTCCCTCACAGAGGACACCCGGGGTGGGGCTCCAGGAGGACTCAGGAAGGCAGGGATGTCGGGGCTTAGCGGGTACAGCAGACTTGGGAATACCTCTGGCCATACCGCTCCCCCAAGGCTTGGGGACGGGTGGCACTTTCAGGGAACGGCAGAGACAGCTGAGCCTGTGCCTGTCTGAATCTGAAGTCCACGTGGGGTGGCAGTGCTGACGGACAGCAGGTCACCAGCGAGACTGGCTAGAGTGGAACTAGCACAGGGACCGGGGGTGGCGGGACCCGGGCGTGAGACGTGCTACCCGTCATGACCACTGCCACCTTTTTCCTCTCCCTGAACGGGGAGTGGTCTGGGGCCTGGGCTCCGCTGGGCGGTCCTCTGCCCAGCAGTTACATCACTTGGTCTCTGTTCCTGTCAGCCTCATAGGAAGGACCACTGAGGATATGAATCAGACATGACAGAGGCGTCAAACACCACTGTAAGGAATTAGACATATCCCCCAAATCCGAGGCCTCTCTCTCTCTCTTTTTTTTTTTTTTTTTTTTTTTTTTTTTTGTATTTTTCTGAAGCTGGAAACGGGGAGAGACAGTCAGACAGACTCCCGCATGCGCCCGACCGGGATCCACCTGGCACGCCCACCAGGGGGCGACGCTCTGCCCACCAGGGGGCGATGCTCTGCCCCTCTGGGGCGTCACTCTGTTGAGACCAGAGCCACTCTAGTGCCTGGGGCAGAGGCCAAGGAGCCATCCCCAGCACCCGGGCCATCTTTGCTCCAATGGAGCCTTGGCTTCGGGAGGGGAAGAGAGAGACAGAGAGGAAGGGGGGGGGGTGGAGAAGCAGATGGGCGCCTCTCCTGTGTGCCCTGGCCAGGAATCGAACCCGGGACTTCTGCACGCCAGGCCGACGCTCTACCACTGAGCCAACCGGCCAGGGCCCCGAGGCCTCTCTCTTTGCTGGTGCATTTGTTTCTAGGCTGACGCAATCAAGCAAACTGGGCGGCGTACAACAACAGACACTGACCATCTCACGGTCCTGGCAGCCAGAGTTCGAGATTCAGGTGCTGGCTGGGCACCTTGTAGGGGCGTGTCCTTCCCTCTCCCTCCGGCTCCTGGAGGTCGCCGCAGGCCTTGGAGGTCCTTGGCTGTCGCAGCGTTACGCCATCTCTGTTTTCACGTGGTGTCCTCCCCTCCTGCGTCGATGCCTCTTCTTCTCCTCTCTTCTTCTCTCTTAGGGGCACCAGTCCTGTTGGATTAAGGGTCCATCCACCTTACTCCAGTATGACCTCGTTTTAACTAATTACATCTGCAATGACCCTATTTGCAAGTAAGGTCACATTCTGCGTTATTCTGGGAATCAGCACTTCAACACAACTTTCTGGAGGACACAGTTCAACTCATACACACTGTGAGCTCATTTACCTTTCCCTCACAAGCCCCCACCCTGAACACCCTCTGGAGTTTGGCATTCTCCACTCCACCCCCATCCCCGCCCACTACACACACACACACAGCCCCCAGCGACCCGCAGACCAGGCCTGTGGGTGTTTTCACAGCCTATGACTCAACAACCAGCAGCCCCTCCCTTCCAGGACGTTTGTGAGCCATTGATCATGTACTGATAACACAAAGATTTTTAGCTTAGAGCCCTAGAGCCTGCAGGTCCTGCCTCTGCAGGAATGAAGTGGTGGTCCGGCTGCCAAGTTCCATCTCAGGGTGGCAGGGAAGGAGCTGGGCAGGGGCAGGGGCTCCAGCAGGAGGCCCTTATACAAGCACAGGGTATCCTCAGGACCACCCTGGGGTCGGCTCGGCTTGGTCATCAGTTCACACACATTATTATACGCCAGGTGCAGTGCTGACCGCAGCAACAAGGAGAACCGCTCTGGTTAGCATCACTCACAGGAGGGAGGGCAGGAGAGAGGCCCGTCTTGGAGAGGTGGGGACCTGTCGTTTGGAATAACTACTGAGGGGAGAGTGGGGTTCTCCTGGGGCAAATGTGTTCTAGGAGAGGGGACTTGTTGGTCAAATAAGTCTGTATATATGATGTATATGTTTGCTCGCTTACAGTTTGCATTGGGTGTGGGGGACAGGCTGTAAGCAGGCAGGGTCCTTATAGCCTAAGGCTTAGTTTTAAGACTAAGTTTTTCCCCACACCACTGACTGTTGCATGATGTGGGGTGGTGCACTCTCATGAGGAATCCCATTATGCCTCAGATAACTGACTTTGTATCAGAGACTTCCTTGTTTGTATATTGGATTAAAGGTATGAATTTCTATACCATAAAATGGGGCAGACTGGAAGCTTGCTCTCTCTCGGTTCCTGAGATTAGTATTAGAGGGGAGAGCAGAGGAAGGCCACATGGAGGAGAGGAGAAGCAGCCAAGATGGTGGGGTGCTGAAGGAGTAGCCAGTTTGTGCAGAGTTTGTGCAGAGAGAAGGAGATGGGGAACAGAGGTGAATAAGGCTGGTGAGCTAGAAACCTTTGATTCTAGGAAACTCGGATAAGTCAGTGGCTTTGGGAGCCCTGAAAGGAAAGGGAAGTGTTTTCCCACTGAGGAGCTACTGAGCCATTTCACCCGCAGGTGTTGTAAAGTACCAAAGGCTACAGAATTAATATTAATATTTTAGGAGGCTTGGAGAACATTTTATTAATTTGGATTAAGGTGTGCAGAGAAATTGTGAGAATAGTCTCTGTACTGTGTGACTGGCATAACCAGGATGGCCCTTGGCATTGTATTGTTAATGCAAGGGGAGGAAAACATGGATTCCCAGACATTCCACCACACCTGTGGGGAAAGGGGTGAATGGCTAGCCAGGTGCAGGAAGAGAAAAGCCAAAACAAACCTTTTCTTATAGCAATGAGTCATTTGCGGGCATTTGTCCCCACCAAAACTACCTCTCCTATGTAAATGTGTGTGTGACTCTGGACAGAGAGATAGCAGATAAACACTAGATAATATAGGAATGCCTTTAATATGTAAAGAGACATCTTTCTACCATTGTGTTGGCTTGTAAACTTTGTTTTCCCCAAAATGATAGATAGCTTGCAAATTGAACGTGGTCCTATCATGTTAAAGGACATATGACTATAACCAATAGTGGTAAGGGGCTCCTAATTGCAATTTTTGCTTCTGTACTTCCCACTTACAAAACTATAAAAACTAGGTAAAACAAAGGGCCGGCGCGCTCTCCGTCAGATTTCTGTCGGAGTTCCAGCCGCTTGGCCAAGCTAGACAATAAAGCTTTGATGTGTAAACGACGGACCTTGTTCCTGTCTTCCATATTTCGGGTCCCTCCGAATTTGGATTAACACCACTGTGTGTATTTCTTGCCTGCCAGGTGCAAGCTAGGATTAAAGTTAATGGCCCACCAGTTCTTGGCTTCATTGTTTCATTACTGTCTGTCCAAATCAAATGCAAACCTGCATGGGCCAGGCAGCTGTGATGGTGGCCGTGGCTACTGGCCATACAGGACTTCAAGTCAAAGGAACAGAGACCTGGGACTTCCTTCAAGGAGACACTTGCTCAGCAGGGCGGGAGGCACCTAGATGGGGCAGGCTGACGAAGTGAGCAGGAGATAGGCAGGGTCCCGATGGCAAGAAGGTTTGGAGCCAGGAGTCTGGACTCGAAGCAACAGCACAGCATTGATGGGCTTGACCAGCATAAAGACTTGATTCAATCTGTGAATTAGATCAGTGTTTTCCTTTTTCTTTCTTATATTTGAGAGAGAGAGAGAGAGGGAGGAGAGAGAGGAGGATAGAAACAAGGAGCTTCAATTCATAGTTGCTTCTCTTTAATTGTTTTATTACTTGTTTATTGATTGCTTTCTCCTATGTGCCTTGACTAGGAGTCTACAGCAGAGTGAGTGATCACTTGCTCAAGCCAGCAACCTGTGGTCTCAGGCCAGTGACCCTGGGATCATGTTGATGATCCTGCACTCTAGCCAGTAACCCCACGCTCAGCTGGTGAGCCCACACTAAAGCCCTATGAGCTCACACTCAAGCTGATGACCTCGGGGTTTCAAACCTGCGTCCTCAGCATCTCAGGTTGACACTCTATCCACTGCGCCACCGCCTGGCCAGGTAAGTTGTTAATCTTTTTGTTTTTCGGCAGTTCCTCTGCCCTCTGCCCATCGGCCCTCTGCCTGAAACACTCTACTCACTACTCACCCACCAGGTGCCAACTCGCCTTTCAACCCGTGTCCTCTGCTGTGCTCTGGGCCGTGCTGGTCTGGCTCACTGGCCACCCTGCCCCCTTCTCCTCCCCGTGGTGGAACTGAGTCTGAAGTGTCCAGCCTGCTGCTCACCCCCTTCACTGCTCTGCCAGAGCCCTGGGGCAGCGGTCAGCTCCTAACAGGGCTCCTGGCTCCCAGCAGCTGCTCCACAACACCTGCGGAATGACCGAATGGGAGCCAGTGAGGTAAGTGACAGGGAGGTCCTTGGTGGTCTAGAAAGAACTTAGGGTGGGAGAGTGAGGAAGACAGGGTGTAGGAACACTTTGGGGCATCTCTAGTTTTTTTTAAGGTGCACCCACCACCTCTCTCCTTCCGCAGAATTTCACGGCTGAGCCCCACTCGTTCCTGTGCTGCTGGTTTCTGGTTCACTTCCATGAGCACAGGCACCTGCTCTACCTGTGGCTCCACTGCAAATCCCTCCAGGGACCTGCAGCTAGCCTCTCGTTAACACACCTCACCTCTCAGTCCTGGCAAAACCAACGGCACGCTGTTCCCACTTCCTCACCTTGTCTCCCCAGCCAATCCTGGGGGGGCTCTGTTCCCACTGCTCTGCTGGTACTGCCCGTGTCGAGGTCCTCAGTGACAGGAGGCACTTTTCTGTGAAGTGAATGAAGCTTCAGCTTCAGGGCCCAGGAGAGGCTGTAGGAGTGTGTTCCCAGGGTCATATACACTTGGAAACGTTGCAGATTTAAGCTATTTTAACTGCGATTGGTAAAGACCTCTGTCTCTCCTGACCAAGAGGTGGTGCAGTGGATAAAGCGTTAGCCTGGGAGGATGTGGACCCAGGTTGGAAACCCCGAGGTCACCGGCTTGAGTGCAGGCTCACCAGCTTGAGCTCAGGGTCTCTGGCTTGTGCATGGGATCATACACATGACCCCATGGTCACTAGCTTGAGCCCAAAGATCACTGGCTTGAGCAAGGGGCAAGGGATCACTCACTCTGCTGGAGCACCCCCCCATCAAGGCAATATGAGAAAGCAATCAATGAACAACTAAGGTGCTACAATGAAGGATTAATGCTTCTCATCTCTCTCCCTTCCTCTCTATCTGTCCCTGCCTATCCTTCTCTGTCTCTCTCTCTCCCTCTCTTGCTAAAAATAAAATAAAATAAAATATATAATAATAAAATAAAGACCTCTGTCTCTTCCTGTTCCCTTCCCTTCATCCCCCTCTCTCCTGTTAGGTGGCACTGAAGTGCCGGTGGGCACTTTTGGGATCAGGCTGAGGGAAAGTTGAGTTAAGAATACATTCAGATATAGGAAGTGGATCTATGTGGTTCACAGTCACTTCTGGGTACAGTTAAGTAACTGCCAGCTGTCAGAGGGCTTCCAGGAATATTCCTGCTGTTCCTCTGTCGACTCCCCCAGCGTCTGCACACCAAGGGGCAGGGCTGAAGTCATTTCACCATAGAGACTTGTCTGTCCTGTGAAGCCCACCTCCCCCAAGTTTGTGGATGTCTTAGGACTTCTTGAAATGCCCTGAAATCCCACAGTTCATTGTGTTTCTTTTTGTTTGATTTTTCTTCTTATTATGATAACACACACATGTAACCATAAAATTAACCGTTGAAATAATTTCTAAGTGTACATAAACATTTCACAAGGTTGTGCAACTATCATCACTCTCTATTTCCAAAACCTCTCCAGGAACCCAAGCCGAGACGCTGTAACTACTGGAGCCACCATCTTCCATTCCTCCTCTCCCCAGCCCCAGGCGGCCGCTCATGGACTTTGTCTCTGCCTTCGCCGATTCTAGATATTTCATGTAAACGGAATCAGACAACCTCCGTCCTGTGTCGGGTTTCTTTCACTTGGTGTAGTGTCTTCAGGGTTCATCCATGTTAGAGCACGTATTAGTACTTCTCTCTCTCCCAGGGCTGCATTGCATGAACAGAACCCATTTCCCTATCTGCTCTTGAAGGAATTGCAGGGGAGACAAACCTTCATGGCAGGGCAGAGGTGGGCTGGAGGCTAGGCAAGCACAGCCAGGATCACAGAGGATGCTGGGCTTCAGGGTGGGAGGGGACCCTGAAGCCCCCTAGAAACCCCTGCTAACCCCACCCTGAGGCTTTCCTGACCCGTGGTGAGGGTGTGAGTTGCTGTACAGTCCCCAGATGAGGCTGATATCCACAGGTCCCTATGTGTGACATTATTCAGTGCCCTGGCCTTCCGTGCCCAGAGTCCCCACATTCTTCCTTCATCACTCAGATAGTTTCCTGAAACCTCCCAGAGAATCGGGAGGTCTCCTCGTCCACCAACAGAGGCTGCCGGACTGGTGAGCCCCGCATGCTGTCTGCAGTACCACTTGGTGCCCGCTTGGGGCTTCCCCACCCCAGCAGGGGGCGCGGGAACAAGCCTGGTTCCAGGGAGTGGTCTCCTGCCTGGGTTACTTGTGAGTTTTCTTGCTCCAATGATTTTTTTCCTCAGTTTATTTCTCAAATATCTGAGTGATGTTAACTTTGCCGCTGGGGAGTGCTGCGCTGTTTACAACTCTGGTCTGTAACCAGGGGGAATGTGTGAAAAGACCAGTTCCCTGTCCCAGTGGGATAAGGACAAGTTTCACAAGCTCTCCAGGTGACTCTCTGCGTACCAGGCTTGGGGTTCTCTACAAGACCCTCCCTTTCAGTTCATGCCCAGAGAATGAGTGAGTCGTTTCTGTAGACATTATAGGTTCGTCTTCTAGTCACAGCTTCTAGGCTGAGAGCTCGTGACTCCTCTCTGCGAATCCATTCAGGAGAACCAACCTCAGGAGTGGCTTACTCTGTGAACTGCACCTACAGAACTTCATTCATTCATTCATCCAACAAAACTTTACCCGATGCCAAGGACCATGTGAGGCGTGACAGATACAGCAGTGGCTGAAACACAGTCCTACCTTCAAAAGCCTTGAAGTCTGGTGGGGAAGACGTCAGAGTCCAGTGTGATGAGTGAGACTGTCCAGACAAACGGGGCAGTTCCCCAGGTCAGAGAGTCAGAAAGCAATGATTTTTTCTTTTCATTTTAGAGAGGAGAGAGAGAGAGAAAGGAGGGAGGAGCAGGAAGCATCAACTCCCATATGTGCCTTGACCAGGCAAACCCAGGGTTTTGAACCGGCAACCTCAGCGTTCCAGGTCGACGCTTTCGCCACTGCGCCACCACAGGTCAGGCAGAAAGTGTCTTCTTTCATTAGTCCATTTTGGAAATGCCTATACAGACCACACATATAGATGAGAGGAAGAACTGTTAGAATAAACACGTCAGACTCTGCAGTGGCTCCTGAGAAAGCCAGAAGAAATGCTGAACCACCTTCCGGGAAGAGACGACATCTGGCTCGATGCCTCTGGGGGAGCCAAGGTGTTTCTGGATGCCTCTGGGTCTGCAGACACCACTCTGAGAGCTACTGGTGCCATAAAGTTGGGAAAGAGGTCACCTAGGGCAGTGGCTTGAAACCTGGGCTGCGTCTTCAGAATCACCTGGGGGCTTTTAAAGCTACCACATCTGGCCCTGCGCTGGTGACTCTGATTTAATTAGGGGAGCACCCAGGTGCTGGTATGCTTTAAAAGCTCCCCAGCTGATCCTAATGTGCAGCCAGCACTAAAGCCCCTGGCTGTGAGGGGGAGGGGCAGCATGGTGCCAGGACCTGAGGGGTCACAGGCGCAGCTTTGACAAACCCCTGTGGACAAGGTCTGGGGAAAGGAGAGGGGCAGGAGCTATCGGGGAGGTGGGTGGGAGCCAGGAAAGGAACATTTCACAAGAGCAATGGCCCCCACATGTCACATGCTGCAGAGAGATCCAGAAAACCAGGACTGGATGTGTCACTTAGGGCCGGACCAGCCACTGGTGGCTTTAGCAGCAGGTGTGGTAGCAAAGGGAGGTGTGGGAAGCTGGCTCAGAGTGTGCAGAAGAGTGAGATGTGAGATGGACTTGGAAGGTGAGAAAAGAGACACACACAAAAAGTGCAGATTGACTTTGAAGGTGAGGAGAGAGGCAGGGTTGTCGATGGAGGAGGACCCTGTAGTGGAGAGAATGATGCTGTTATTTGTTTAGGATGGGAGAGGCTTGAGTGTGTCCAAATGCTAATGGAGGCTCTGACTGATTGGCTCAGCAGTAGAGCGTCGGCCTGGCGTCTGGATGTCCCTGGTTCATTTCCCAGGCAGGGAACACAGGAGAAGCAACCATCTGCTTCTCTGCCGCTCCCCCTTCTCTCTCTCTCTCTCTTCTCCTCCTGCAGCCATGGCTCGATTGGTTTGAGTGAGTTGGCCTTGGGCACTGAGGATGGCTCCATGGCCTCTGCCTCAGGTGCTAAAAAAAATGGCTCTGTTGCTGAGCAAAGCAGCAACATGCCAGATGGGCAGAGCATCGCCCCCTAGCGAGTTTGCCGAGTGGATCCTGGCCGGGTGCATGCAGGAGTCTGTCTCTCTGCCTCCCTTCTTCTCACTGAAATTTCTTTTTCTTTTTCTTTTTCTTTTTTTTTCCAGAGACAGAGAGAGAATCAGAGAGAGGGATAGATAGGAACAGATAGGAACAGACAGACAGGAACAGAGAGAGAGATGAGAAGCATCAATCATTAGTTTTTTGTTGAGTGTTGCAACACCTTAGTTGTTCATTGATTGCTTTCTCATATGTGCCTTGACCGTGGGCCTACAGCAGATCGAGTAACCCCTTGCTTGAGCCAGTGACCTTGGGTCCAAGCTGGTGAATTTTTGCTCAAACCAGATGAGCCCACGCTCAAGCTGGCGACCTCGGGGTCTCGAACCTGGGTCTTCCTCATTCCAGTCCGATGCTTTATCCACTGTGCCACCACCTGGTCAGGCTTCTCACTGAAATTTAAACAATGCCAACAACAAAAAAATACTGCTAATGGAAATGATCCAGGTAAGAGGAGGAGGTGAGTGTTTGCGAGAGAGAAAGCATAACTGATAGGGTCAGGTTCCTAAGAAGGTGGAAGGGGCGAGAAGCATAGGGATCCAACCCACGGGTGGCAGCCCTGACCATACGTCATAGGGACACTCAGTCATGACAGGATGGAAGGTGGAGAGGATGGGGGCAAGAGAAGAAGGACAGCTCATCTCATTGGGTGGATTTCAAGAACATTCATTTGCCCACAGTTTGCTTATGAATGGGGTTACTTTCCTTAACACACGCCCTCTCTGCACTTCCTCTGTTCCTTGAAAGCGGGCAGGTCCTTTCTCTTTCTTCTCTTGGCCACGTGGCAGCCAGATCTGGAGCCGCTGTCCTGGTGACGGCAGAGCTGGTGGGGGCCTGGCCACCCTCTCTTCCTGGTCCTGGATTTCCACCTGTGGCTGGCTGTAGGGCCAGCTGGGCAGCAGTGACCGCGTGGCTTGGGCCCCGGAGAGGGAGCTGGGAGGTAAAGCCTGCCCGAGACTCCTGTGCGCCCTTCTCAGCCAGGCTCTGTCTCCCTAGCAGTCTCTGTACAGCGGTGGCGGCAGCGGGAGTGACTCAGACACCAAGATCAATGAGAGCCGTGCTGTGCTAGGTCCTGCTGTCCCTCCTGCCTGCCGTGTGCGCACTGCCTCTTCTGGAAACCCCACGGGGAGGAGGATCAGGCACTGAACCCCACTCCAACGCTGTAATGCCCTCTGACCTCAGTGGTGGCATCTTTACCTCCCCTGACCCTTGCACACCTGAGGCTGCACTGAGCAGGTGGGCAGATTCAAGGTCACTGGAGGGGTGGACTTGTTTAATTTTTTTAATTTTTAAAAAAAAATTTTTTATTTTTCTGAAGTTGGAAACCGGGAGGCAGTCAGACAGACTCCCGCATGTGCCCGACCAGGATCCACCGGACATGCCCACCAGGGGGCGATGCTCTGCCCATCTGGGGCGTTGCTCTGTTGCAACCAGAGCCATTCTAGCGCCTGAGGCAGAGGCCATGGAGCCATCCCCAGCACCAGGGCCAACTTTGCTCCAATGGAGCCTTGGCTGCGGGAGGGGAAGAGAGAGACAGAGAGGAAGGAGAGGGGGAGGGGTGGAGAAGCAGATGGGCACTTCTCCTGTGTGCCCTGGCCGGGAATCGAACCTGGGACTCCTGCACGCCAGGCCGACACTCTACCACTGAGCCAACTGGCCAGGGCCAGGACTTGTTTAATAAACATCTCCTGCTCCCTCTTCACCTCCCAGCTGGCTCCCACCTCCCTGCCACTGAGACCAGTTAGGAACAATGCCTCTCCAATCTTAGTTCAGGTTTTTTTTAAAAAAATTGTTTTTATTTATTTAGTTTTGAAAAGAGAGAGAGAAAGAAAGGGAGAGGAGCAGGAAGCATCAACTCCCATATGTGCCTTGACCAGGCGAGCCCAGGGTTTCGAACCTGCGACCTCAGCATTCCAGGTCGATGCTTAATCCACTGCGCCACCACAGGTCAGGCTGCCTCTTCAATCTTGTTGGGAAACCCCTCCCCTGCCCTCTGCCCCACCAGTTGAGCTCAGCGTTAAAGGGGCACCTCCCCCCAACCTCTCACTGGCAAGAAGTCCTTCTGGTGGTTCCTGATAAACGGGCCTGGCCCATTTGCCCTGTTCTTTGTCCAGCTGTGTCCCCAACCGTCTGGCCGCTGGGAAGCGTGCCTAAGCTTTCCACCACTCACCTATTCCATGCTCACAGGAGAGGCCCAAACACTGACACAGGGGCGAGTTCTTCCGTCCTCAGGTGGCTGCAGCCAGAGCAGTGCCTGAGCAGGAGATGTCCCACGGCTTCCTTCACTCAGCTGCCTGTTGTGTTCGTTTTGTTTGTTTGTTTTCTCAAACCTCTACCTCAACCCTTGCCAAAAACAGAATCCAAAGTGCAAAGGAAATGCTATTTTACTTCATTTTTATTTATTGACTTGAGAGAGAGGGGGAAAGGGATAAAGAGAGAACTATTCGTTGTTCCACTTATTTATGTGCTCATTGGTTGATTCTTGTATGTGCCCTGACCAGGGATCAAACTCGTAACCTCGGCATGTCAGAACGACGATCTAACCAACTGAGCTACCCAGTCAGGGCCTGGAAACCTGTTTTTAAGTGGAAGGTATAATCAGGGCCTCCTTGCTGGTGTAGGCAGGGGTCAGAGACTGTCCCGTCTGAGTTGAGTCCCGCCTGGACTTGCTCCTCTTCTAGTCATCCTGGCTGTCTTTCAGTTCCTCGATGTTCTGGGACACCTCCCACCTCACAGTTCTTGCATGTGCTGTTCCCTCCTCTCCTGGTTTCCTTTGCTTCGTCCTCCAGGGCCCAGTGTCAACATCCCTTCCTCTAGAAGTCCTTCCCTGACCCCTGCTCTGCATTGGACACGGGGCTCTAACCCTCACCACGCTTCCCTGGAATTCGAGATTCTACTCCACCTGACCTCCTTGCCTTCCTGGATGGAGAGCTGGCCCAGGGGGCGGCCGGCGCTGTAGCCTGGCGGTTTCCCTTCCGGCACCACCTTCCATGATCTATCGGTCATGCATACTCATGTGTGTGTTTGTCTGGTGTCTGTAACCTACACCAACACTGCAAGTCCATGGAGATGGAAGCCACAACTCTCCTGTTTTCCCCCAGCTTCCCGGTTCTAAGTCTAGCACAGGACACAATAGCTCCTCAAAGATGCTTGCTGAGTAAATTCGTGAGTCATCGATCACCCTTAGAGCTGGGACGTGGGAGTTGTTGAGGGTGCGGTGCGTCCCTCCAAGCCCTCGCTCCAGGCCCCTCTAATGACAGTGCTGCAGGCACGGGCTGTAACGTCCCTTGTCCCATCTCACACTCTAAGGGCTGCTCTGCAAGCATCCTGGTGTCTGACTTCTGCTTATCATTAGTTGAGCAGCGGAAGCCGGCCTCTGCTCTGTCCCTACAGGCCTCTTCCACTTTCAAATTAAATTGCTATGTGATAAATTATCCCGAAAGTTGGTGGCACGAAATATTTCATCTGCTCATGATTCTGTGGCTCGGGAGCTTGGGCAGGGCTCAGCCAGGCTTTCTCTGCTCCAGGTGGCGCTGTCTGGGAGAGTCACCCCACCACACTCAGCCGGTGGCTGGGCTGGAAGTCCCAAGCAAAGGCGCTCACACGTCCGGTACCATGATGCTCCTCGGAGGGGCGAGTGTCTGTTTAATTTCAAGTTCCAGGTATTTACTGATGGGATAAAGAAAAGCAATGGTCTTTTGTAGATTAATCTTGTATCCTGCCACCTTGAGTTGTCTGATGGAGATTACAGAAGTCCCCAAATCCCTGTCCCTTTTGTTGTTTCTAAGCCTCCCAAGTGATCTTCAACTTTTGAAAAGAGGGCATCACATGTAGAAAGGGTAACCGCAATTCGTAAAAAACTTGTGTTTCAAGTATGCGTATGAATATATGTGCTGCCTCACAATGAAAAATGTATTTCTTACTCTGGCTTGTTGTCCAAACATTTGAGAGCCCCTTGCCATAGGGGGCTTTCTTCTCCAAGAATCACACATTAAAGATAGGCTCGGTTCAGTCCAGAGCCCCCCCTTCAGCACCTTCCCCCTGAAAGTTAGGTGGATGCCACCAGCCCTTTTGCCCCGCAGGGCAGAGCAAGGCTTCCGCAGCTGGGTTCAGTTCTCAACTGCTCTGGCCATCAAAGCCCCGCTGGGTGTCTTTACTTTGAGACCATCTTGACCATCAGTTTCTGTTCCAGAGTAAAACAACAAAGAGAACACACTCCAGGGAAGCAATTAAGTGAGGAGTGTAGGAGGAACTCAAAGGTGTAGGTCACGGTGGGCTGTGCTAATTAAGCACTGACCTCTGGCCTTCTGGATTAGGTAGCCCGAATCCACAGGTTTCTGCGGAGTTGACAAGTTCCATTGTTCTCCGGGCAGGAAAGTCTTCACTGGGGTCTGGCAAGGGTCTGGCCTCTGAGCCACTCAAAACCTCTGGTCCTTCCTCAGCTGTAGCTGATTGGAGGAAGTTGTGATGAAACCCAGCAGTCAGTTTTGATTCTTCTAAGCAAGGGCTACCCTTGGTGGCAAGTCTCTCTTTTTCACTTTCAGGGACATCCATCTATTCTTTCTCCTCCTCCTCCTTCCCCTCCTGGCCCCTTCCTCCCCTTCGCATATAACTCTCACTGACTGAAAGGAAGCAGAGGGCAGTCACTGGTCTGCCAGCCATTTCTCTGTCAGCCTGCAGTCACTGCGGGAAACGGGCGTGGCTGCCATGTCCTCTGTTCTCCATCGCCCTCTCCAGCTCCAACCCATGAGCAAAGGGCTGCCCCCCCCCCCTCTCTCGTGTGTGATAGGTCCCTAGGGTCTGAGAGTGCTCCACCCCTGGGCACAGTGGCCTCAATACAGGCTTCCTGCCTTCCTACTCATCGCCTCTGTCTGTGTCTAATACTTGCCACCTTTCAGAGTCTAACCTTAAAATTAAGTCAAGCTCTCCACACTATATGAAGCCAGAGGGATCAAACCCCACCTACCTTAGCCACCTCGGCCACTGGTTACTTCTCTCTCTTTCAGGGCTCCGGACACCTTGGCCTTGCCGTTGTCCTGGCTCCGACTCTCCTCACCTCTGTTAGACCCTACTTCCTCTGCTCAGCTCGCTCGTCCCTCCTTATATGCCCTGGCCTCCCGCACTTCTTCCCAGCATGCACCAGTGTGAACTGGATGCTTGTTTATACAATGAGCCGTTCTATGCCTTTCTCCCCACCTGGGCTGTGAACCTCCTGAGGGCAAAGACTAGATCTCAGTGATTTTTAATCTTTTCCATCTCATGGCACACATGAACTAATTACTAAAATTTTGTGGCACATCAAAAAATATATTTTTTGGCCTGGCCTGCGATGGTGCAGTCGATAGGGCATCGACCTGGAATGCTGAAGTCACTGGTTCAAAACCCTGGGCTTGCCTGGTCAAGGCACATATGACTCGCAATCAACTATGAGCTGAAACTTCTCATCCCCTCTCCCCCCATAAAATCTTTATATATATATAATGGTTGGTTTTTTTGCTGATGTAACAATAATATAGGATCTAGACAGCTTTCCAGGTGCCAGGACAGGGGTCATTAGTCAATGCAGCTGGTCCCGAGGTCAGCTTGTCTGGTTCTGCTGCTTTTCTGGGTCTGGAGCTGAAACACACAGAGGCCTAGATGTGTTTGATGCGGGTCAGAACCTCACTGTCCTGGGGGCTTAATGCCTCTTCTCCAGCCCCCCCCTTGATGGTCCCCCCTCTAAGGGGGTCTGACCTGCATGACTAGCAGCATGCCAGGGAAGGAGAGGTCAGGGGAGGGTCCGAGCTGCATGAGCCCCGACATGCGAGGGGAGAAAGTTAGCCTTGGGTGAGGTCCTTGTTTCAAGTTTTGCCTGTTGCTAGGCACCCAGGGTTTTCTACCCTGTGCCTGGCCTATTCCTTGCTTAGCTCGTGTCTGTCTAACTGCCTACCACACTTCCTCAGAGCAGGGTTTGGGTTGTGAGGCGTTCACTGTCCACTGAGGAGAGTTAAAGCCCTCTTCCCGGGTACTCCATTTGCCCAGCTTCTCACTGGGGATTGCAGTCATCAGCAAGATCTGCTTCAGGCCGTGGCACAGTGGATAGAGCGTCGGACTGGGATGCAGAGGACCCAGGTTCGAGACCCCGAGGTCACCAGCTTGACCGCGGGCTCATCTGGTTTGAGCAAAAGCTCACCAGCTTGGACCCAAGGTCACTGGCTCGAGCAAGGGGTTACTCAGTCTGCTGAAGGCCCGCGGTCAAGGCACGTATGAGAGAGCAATCAATGAACAACTAAGGTGTTGCAACATGCAATGAAAAACTAATGATTGATGCTTCTCATCTCTCTCCGTCCCTGTTTATCCCTCTCTCTGACTCACTCTCTGTCTCTGTAATAAATAAATAAATTAAAAAAAAAAAAGATCTGCTTCATGAAGCTGACCCCATCCTCCACTGTGTGGAGCACCCTGCCAACTTCGTCCAGGGGCTGGGAGGCTGGCTCAGCCAGCTCAGCGTAGGTCACTGCCATCTCACAACCACAGGGATCTCTGAGAATCCTCATTTGTCCTGCACATCAATTGAATCAGATTCTAGAAGCAGAAACTAGTTTACAGTGCAGACAAGACCAGAGGCTGCAAAAATGAGACATCACCCCAGTCGATGGGTCCTAGGAAAGGTCATGTGGCAGATGCTGTGGATTGTCCACGCACAAGTCAATCACAGCTCTTTTCTCTCTTGATGCAAAGCTCGAACCATCACCTTTTCAGACTCCCTTGCAGCTAGAGCCGTGTGACACAGTTCTGGCCGGTGTGCTGTGGCTGGGAAGCTCTCAAGAGAGCTTACCTTCCTGAATAAACAGACATGGGGCTTTGGTTCCCCCCCCAATCTGAGTCTGAAAGGAGAGAGTATCTAGGGGTGCAACCATCATCAGTGTTGAGGACAAAGCCACATGCTAAAGGTGACAGAAGAGAAAAGATAGGAGCCAGGGCCCTGAGGAATTAGCTAAATGGCCTTGGACTTCTTGTTCTGTGATAAAAGTAAAATTATTTAAGCCACAGCTACTCAGGGTTCCTGTTACATGCTGCCAAATGCACTTCTAATTGACAGTGATTTTGAGTGCTTATCTTTAACCCTCAGGATCACTGGGCCCTTCCTGCCACCGAACCTGTGCCCATGCCTGTTCCGTGCCCATGCCTGTCCCCTTCTCAGCGACCACAGTAGTGACTCCCATCTACAGTCACCCCCCCGGGACCATTGTCTCAGTTCACTGGCACCAGTGCCAACTGTCGCACTTACTTTGCAGCTGGAGCCACACTCCAGGTGCCAACCCGCCCTGGGCCTCTGTCGCCCTTCCCTGCTGCTGGTGCCTGGGGCTGTGTCTCTGGCTAACTCTGGGTCCCTGGCAAGGGAGGTGCGGTCTTCCTGGTTCCCTGTACGATCCAGACCTGGACGCCCTGGGGGGTAGACAGACCACCCCCGGGAGCTGGACTGCCCTGCCAGCATGTTTCCTGCTCTTGTCCCGAAGTCAGGGCATTTTGGACATTTCAGGCAGAGAGAAAGGCCTGGACGGCGGTGACCCTCTGTTCTGGTTTGCCTGGGACTAAGGGGCTTCCTGGGATGCAGGAGCTTCAATACTACAAGCAACCGGTCCAGCAAACCAGGGCAGCATGTCACTTTATTGGTGTGTTTGGAGGACATTAAAAATTCTGTACAGCTAGAGCCAGCGGAAGGGGGAGTGTCCATGGCAGAAGGCAACATCTGTGAGGGCCTGAAGGGGAGAGAGCACATGCAACTATGGAAGATCAGAAAGGGCAATATGGAAGCCTCCAGAGTTTGCAAGAGGAACAAAAGATACGACTGGAGAAGTAAACTGGGGCAGAAGCTCGTGGTGGCCCAGGTTCAACGCTTTGGCCTCCACTTTGAAGGTGTGGGGAAGCCATCCCGGAGGCAGAGACCTGAAATCACTCAGTCAGGGGAAGGCCTGTTTCTCACTCCCCCCTCCCCCCACAACCAGCGTGCATTCCGTACCCTCAGAACGGGTCTCAGGGATGCATTGGTTTCTAGACAACGCGTGCCCCTCTGCTCAGCAGCGTGCGGGTACGCAGGGAGAGCCAGGAAGCGGAGAGCTCATTTCTCTCATCTGAAGGAAGGGAACAGGGAGGCAGAAAGGGCAGGAGCGGGGGAGTGTGAACTGCTGGGTAGCCAGGGGAGGCTTCCAGGGGAGGGCAGGCCTGAGCAGGCTGGCGGGAGGCCATGCCCCTATCTGTAGCGTTCCTACTGGGCCTCCAGGCGTGGAGGAGCGGACACAGGGGCCACCGCCCCCAGCAGAGCAGAGCAGAGCTGTGGAACTGACATCAGCCCCACATCCCCGCCGCCTTCGAGCCTCTTCTCTCCCGTGTTTGTCTTGGCTCAGAGCTGCTTGGGGCTGTGTCAAGCAGATTCCACCAAGGCAAAGCTGGAGGAATCAGGACATGCAATCACAGAGGAGGGAGCTGAAAGGGGCCTCGGGTGGGGATGTGGAGGTGGTCACGCAGTGGATGACAGCAGAGCACAGTGAGAACCCAGGAGTCCCGACTCCCTGCACGGTGTTCAACCCCAGCACCATGGAGCTGCCCAAGTGAGTGAGGGGCCGACATGGGGCTGAAATCCACCCGGCACCTTGACGCCCACCTTTCCAGGGAGGCATTCAAGGGCTTGGCGGTGTCCAGAATTGTGCTGAGCCTGAAGTTGTGGCTCCTCTTCTTGCTTCATAACATATAGATCTGTTCAGACAGCATACTCCAGCTTCCAGAGACTGGGCCCCACCAGCAGGCCCCCCTGGCTCAGGCAAGAGTCTAAAGGAGGCCCTGCTGGCCCAAGGCGCTGGGCCATGCCCCACCACGCCCAACCCCTTAACGCTCAGATCTGGGTTCAGTGCTGCCTCCCCCGGGGCTCAGCGTGGACCCTCCCATGTCCTGCTCTGCACAGATGCCGGTGGGTCACGTGTCCCACAGCTGAAGGCCTCCCCCAGCCGTCCACCTCCACCATCTGCTGAGGCCCCATAATTATTCCGAGGCCCAGTGCCGTCTCACTCGGAGGGGAGAGTTCACAGCGCTGTAATGTAACCCAGGCCCACAGCCACTCGGGCAGGGGGTCCCCAGCTGGGTAATGAGCAGCTGGCTTTATTGAATCCCTGGCTCGGGTTTGACTAATCACGGCCTTTAGCCAAGACAGCCCAGGCCTCCTGGGAACCCATCTGAGCACCCTCACTAAGGCCTCCTCCCCAGAACCCCAATCCCTGCTTCTCAAATCCCTCCACCTCCCCAAATATGCATAAATGACAGGATCAGCACAGGAAGACACCCCCCCCAGGGGGTTGGTCTCTCCCATCCATTTGGGAGAAAGCATTACTTTCTCAGGTCTGGGGTCCCAAAATGGACTGCTGGTTTGGCTTTGCTGGGCTGCCCTCGTGGGGCAAGACTTGCAGCTCCCACCCCCACCCCATCTCCTACACCCCCTGACTTCCCTCTCCTCCCCTTTCTGCAGGCCTGGGCCCCGAGGAGGGAGGGCTTTGGCGGAGAAGGCTGTGTCCCGGGCCAGGCCTTTCCAGGCAGAAGTGGAAGAACCCACCTCCTCGGCTGGCGGGCCACAGACTCCCGCTCAGGCTGCAGGACCCCCCAGGTCATGGCTGAGCAGCAGCCCTCGGCCTCTGTCCCTCCTCACTGCTCCCAGGACCTCACTTGTTCCTCTATGTGCTCTTGCACGCTTGTGTTCTGGCCAAGACTGTGCCTTCTCTCTGACCAAGGACTGCATCCATCTCTCTATGTAACAGAACTTAGCACACAGTAGGTGCTTCAAAAGCATCAAGTCGGAAAAGAGGAAGGAAACGCTTC
Organism: Saccopteryx bilineata; assembly: GCF_036850765.1. Lineage (NCBI taxonomy): Eukaryota > Metazoa > Chordata > Mammalia > Chiroptera > Emballonuridae > Saccopteryx > Saccopteryx bilineata. The sequence goes on from NC_089491.1 coordinate 379,273,153, forward strand.
AAGGGGCAAGAGGTTTGGTCTGCGCATGGATGACAGGGCACTGCGGTGCTGGCGGGGTGCCGCTGTGGGTCTCCGGTCCCCACCACGTGTGTGGCCGGGGTCTCCCGGGGGGAAGAGGCCTGGCCCATTTGGGAAATGGTGTCAGCTCTGCTGTCCTGCCCAGGCCCTAGCTGCTCAGGCATGGTGATGATGAGGGTGAACCTGAGGTCAAGGGTCAACCAGAGTTCACTGTCCCAGCTGCACCTGAACTAGGCCTTGAAACTATCCTGGAGGGTGTGAAGGGTCTGTGGTCCCCCTGCCCTTCAACAGGGGAGCAGGCTGGGGCTTCTCTGAGAGGAAGTCAGAGCCCCACCCTCTCTAATGGAGCTGTGCCCAGTGTCCCTGGGCAGGGTGAAACGCAGGGGACACCCCTGAGGGCAGACACACCCAGCCAAGGCTCCATCCCCCAGAGACCAGCTCTGGCCTGACCGGCAGTGGGAGTGGGCAGCTGAGTCCTCGTTTGTTCCCCGAGGGTTGGTGAGGGTGGGGTCCACGCCGCCCCCCAGGAAGGTTGGAGGGAGACAGAGTCAGACAGAGCCGGTTCAGGGGGCTGCAGGAAGGAGGAGCCCAGGAGGAAGAGACTTCAAAGCACTTCCAGAACAGCTTATGAATAGGCGGGGCTGGCTGCGGCTGGCAGGGGCCCTCCTCCAGCGGGGCCTTCCTCAGGGTGCTGGGGGTTTGGACGGGGCCCTGGGAGAGGAGGCCGCGAGCCCCGGCATCCGGCAGGCCCAGCCTAACCCCTCGGTGACTTGGTTTCCTCTGGCTCACCAGAGCTCACAGCAGCCTCTCCCCGGCACCCTCCTGGGACGGGCCAGAGGGTCAGCTGTGATGATGTCGGTGAAAACCCTGTGTGGGCTCCACGCCCTGATCAGATGTTATTTATTATTCTGAGCTGTGTTTTGGTGGGGGACTTGGAAGGGGCTGATGGAGAGAGATGGAGTTCTAGGGCCCCTTCTTTCCCAATACTGTTCTGAGAGGTCTCAGAGCAGCGTGGCCAGGCGTGGGGCCCTGGGTCAGAGAGGCCTTGGCTCTCCGCAGGACGGGGCTGTGCAAGGGTGTTCTCCATCAACCTGGAGCAGCGGACTAGGAGGTCAGCTGTCCCAGCTTTGCGGCAGGCCCCCTCCCTCCCACCTCCGCTCTGTGTCCCTCCTTCATCCCCTCACCCCCTCTAATGCTCTCAAGCGACTCCCCAGAAACCCTCCTCCTCTCCCTGGGTGCTTGTCCTCTCGTAATGGGGCTATGACATTTTTTTTAAGTCCTGTTTAGAAATGTGTCACCATCCATTTCCCTTTGTGATGTCAAAGGAGGCTGCACAGACCGCATTCGTCCAGCGTGTGCTGGGGCCCCACTCCGAGCAGCTGGAACACGGGTTTATGAAATTACAGAGAATTCAAAGCAGGCGGCATCACCCGCTGTCTGGCTTCATTACTGGGACCGGCCTCGGAGGGAAGTTTATTCCAGTAATTTAGAGGATTAGGATCTGACACCCTTCATTAACTCTTTGACATATGCAGAAAAGACAGATCTTGCAGAATGACCCGCACAACGGGAAGGAATTGGCTCAGGTGCGGGGAAGGCAACACACCACCCGAGAGAGGAAGGGAAAAGGTCTGCAGGGTAGAAACAATGGCCATGCTGCCTTCTCGCAGTCAAATTAGATGGTGACATCTAGCCCTGAGGGGAGAGGGGACCTAGGGAAGGGAGGGCGTGGGTGCAGGACTCAGTTTTCCCATCTGTAAAAAGAGAGCAGGGCTGGGGCCTCCCAGGTCCCTTCTGGCCCTGACAGGTGCTGTGCCCACCTCATCCTGGGGACATAGCAGCTCAGATGCTGCTCCCCAAATCCTTTACAGTTTGAAAAGGTGCCTCTCTCTTTGAGGGATCTGTCTCCCCATCTCTTATCCCCTGAGGATCGACTCACCAAGTCAAGAGCATTTGACTGCCAAAGCACTCAGCCTGTCCCTTTTACGGTGGCATTTTAGATAGGAGCCATTTCCTGCCAAATGGGAGAGAAGCCACCCCCACGCCCACTCCCAGCAGCTTCCGGCCCTTTCTCCAGCCCCCTCCCCAAATACAGCCCCCTTGGTGTGTCGCAGACTTTTTGTCCAGCCTGGAAAAACCAGAGTCTGGGCTGTACCTTGATGGCAGTTCTGACAGATGGGGGTAGGCGGAGCGGGTTCCAGAGGTCCCTGCCCGTCCCCGCGACCCGTGTCCCCATTGCCCGTGTTAACGTGGAGTCACAGAGCTGTGCGACACCAGTGAGTTGTCGGCATCTCTGGGCATCCCTTTCTCCGCTCTACGATGAAGACACAGCTGGTCGTGAGGATTCAATGAGATGGTGCCTACGGAGCGCCTGGCACTTGTGAGGAGCCCAGTATGTATTAGCCATCAGTATTGCTGTCACTGCTTACTGTGGGTGGCCTCGCTCTCGCCGGCCGTGAACCTTCTCCCTTATAAAGTGGGGGGAGACAACTGAAAATTGCCTGACACCCCAAAAGAACTCACGGAATGCAGTCATTGAGCCACACACACAGCAGGGCCGCTGGGCCGCCCAGCGCCGCCCTGAAACGCGCGTGGGTTTCTCGGAGCCACGAGCCTGTCAGTGGAGGAGCGAGGAAAGCGCGCTGTCGCGGCTGCCGGCGAGCCGGAGCATATCTGGTATGCGCGTCCGGAACGATTTGGGGGAGATTCACCGAAGTTGGAACTTGAGACGCATGGTGCCCAAGACAGAGAGATAGGGAGCTGTCCGTGCGCACCCCCCTCCCAAGGAACCTGGTGCTGGGGTGGGAGTCGGCTTTCACAGCACGGCCACCGCTCCGGCCCGCCCTGGAATGGCCGTGAACTTGTTGTTTTTCCACGTCATTTGCTCTCAAATGTACTATCAGGCCGGGTGATGCTAACCCTGCCGCTGCAGGTCCCTCCTTGTAACAAGCGATTGTGTGTTCTTCAGAGGTGGCCCAGGGGAGGAGGGGGACCGGCCGAGGAGGGGGAAAGGGAAACAAACCGCTCCTCTGCAGTGAGCTTGCGTGTCCTGGAGCCAGCTCCCCCCCCCCCCCAAAGCACATGCCATTTCTGGCCCTTGAAGGGGTTAAAGGCCTCCTGGAGTCAAAAACAAGCAGGTGTCCCACCGTGCCAGATACGCCGCCTAAACTGCTTCCAGCTTTTTTTTTCCCCTTCTGCAACAAGTCTGTGATCAGCCACTGGACAGAGGAGCCGGCAGCCTGCCCGTGACAGGCATCAGGTCAGCTCGCTCCCACTCGAGTGGCGCCCAGGACACAGATCAGGGCCAGGCCCCGCCGGGCTCCTCTCCCTGTGCGCTCAGGAGAGGGGCTTTCCTCGCACAGACCTCTCTTCTCTCCGAGGCCGCGCAGAACAGCGGGCTCCGCTGACTCGGTGCAGACAGCCGCGGCAGCCGCAGCCTCCCCAGCAGCCGGGGAGCCTCCTGGGTGGGGGCTGAGTGCAGGTGTCTGCAGCCCCAGAGGAGGAGAAGGCCCCGGGGGGCCCCAGCCCCTGGCAGCGTCGCAGGGGAGGTCTCTGGCCACTGCAGACCACACCATGTGGGCCCTGGGGTGCCACCGGTTCTGGTCCCCCTGGGGGCAGGTGACAGGGCTGCTGCTGCTGCTCGGGGTGCCCCTGAGAGGCCTGGCACTGCCGCCCATCCGCTATTCCCACGCTGGCATCTGCCCCAACGACATGAACCCCAACCTCTGGGTGGATGCGCAGAGCACCTGCAGGCGGGAGTGTGAGACGGACCAGGTGAGTGGGGACCCGGAAGCCTGAGGGAAACTGCACGGGGTGTCAGTGACAAAGAGTGGAAGCCACAGGGTGGAGACAGCTCAGGAGTGCCCTTCAGGGCCCAGGGACGTGAAGTAACTCAGGCCTCAGACCACATGGGGATAAACAGGGTGCGAGGTCTAACTCTGAGGCCCAGAAGCAGAGGTGAGAGCGACATTCAAATTCATCAGGGACTGAGGATCCTCGAATTCTGGGTCTCACGTTTGCTGCAGGCTGCTCTGAGCCAGGCCCATGCCAGGCACATGTGTCAGCAGCCCACTGACAGGTGAGAACAGACACTCAGAATGGTGCAGCGAGCTGCCCAGAGGCCCCTAGCCAGGGATGGGCTTGGAGCCTGCGTCTGTCTCCCAACAAAGCCGAGGCTTCATCTGGCCTCCGGACCATCTTCCAAGGAGTCTGAACTATGACGCTGGGAGCAGACCAGGCTGATACGGCAGGCGGGCAGGAACTGCTCTGAATAGACTCTCTGGGTGACACCTGGGAGGGACACGGACTAAATTTCAGCCTGCCAGATTTCTCGGTCCTCCTTTCCCTCATCAGAGCACCCTGTAGCAAACAGGGCAGGCCTGGTTCAAGGGCAATTCTTGCCCAGCTCCTGAGTCCATGGTCATTCCTGCCACTCTGCCCAGCAGTTAAGAGCCTGCTGGTACCTGGCACCTGCCTGGGCAAAGGCACTTCCTGCCAGCTTGGCCAGCTCCTGGGGCTCAGGGCTGGGCTGGACATCACCAGGGAACATGAGAGACCCTGGTGCTCCATCTGCCAAACTCATATAACCTATAGGAGAGCACAGGATCCCTTGGAGAGATTTCTGCCTCTGCCTCACAGTGCCCAGGGGATAATTCTCAGGCTTCCCAAGCCCGGTGCTGCCAGTGAGCAGTTGGTTGTGTGGAGAGAAGGGAAGATAAAGAGTGTGTGTGTGTGTGGGGGGGGGGGGCAGAGCGTTTCCATGTCGCTGACGTCGTGCCCTCAGTTGATCACATTTGATCAATTAGGGGACAGCAAGACTCTGGCTGATGTCATGTGCCTTGGAAAGAAGACACCTGTGTGGGGCTGGGGACTCAGACAGTTTATGGGTACATTCTGGGCCTTTAAGGAAAACTAAGGTCTAAGAATTCCCTCTAGATGGCTCATGCCCCAAAATACCCTCCCCGTGGTCCCTGAGGACCCAGCCTTTCCTGGACCTCTGAGTTCTGCCGAGCTTCCAGGGCCAGAGCCTCTTAGAGACCGGAATGGCCCTCTGGCCACAGAGCAGGTTGTCCTGCATACCCCCAGGTCCCCTCCTGTGTCCAAGCCCCCACTGGGTCTTTCTCCTTTCTCCTTCAGATCCCAGCTCTGAGAGCTGCCCATCCCTGTCCCAAAGCCTCCCTGGTGCAGCCTAGAAGCCTATGCCAAGCAAGGGCTGCAAAACAAAGTCCTCATTCTGAGCCGAGAGGGGGAAAACAGTAAACAAGTCAGGCAGGCGGGCTCGCACAGCCCGGGTGGGGGTTCTTTCCCCCTCTTAGCTGATGTGGAATGTCAGAGGCTGAAAGAAAAGTCCGGGCCGCAAGAGGCCAGGCCTAGTGGGGAGTAATTCAAAGAGCTACTACCAGGCAGGATTAGGAGCGGTGCCCGCCGGCCCAGTGGGTATGATGTGTTATTGTCGAAAACACCACGTGAAATTTTTGTTTGCGTCCACCCGGAGCGTGCTGCTAATTTCGAGGAATTAAACTAATGCCTTATGTGGCTCCACAAAGAATCGAGGGAATTACAACCGTGAAAGTCCTCTGACGGCCTTGCTGACCTTTGCCACCCAAGGGGACATTTTCCCTTGTTGATTTATTTCCCCATGAAATGTCCCCCACGTGGGAACTGGGCACCAGGGTCTGGCGCAGTGCACGGTGGCGGGCCGGGCGTCCTGGGCCTGTCCCGCCTGCCCCTCCTCTTGACTTTGGATGAGCGTGAGCCCTCATCACGTAGAGCCCACAGCTTCTAAAGTGCATGTGGACAGCCCCAAACATCTGCCCCAGCGGTGTCCCACCCTTCCTTCTCGAGGTTTGGTCTGACCTCTTCCATTCGACCGGAGCAGCCTCACCCCAGTGGAAAAAAGACAAAAGGCATTTGTTCCCCCCTAGAACTTCTCTGGGGTTGCTACATGATATACGTGATAGAGAAGGAAAAAAACTTCATTTTAGAATTCCCTCCACCTGGAGCTTGAAGCCCCTTTCTTCCTTCCATGTCCCAGCCCTGTGCACTGGGCGTCACCTCTCTGAGGCTCTGGATTCTCACCTGTAAAACTGTAGTAAGGCCTGACCAGGCGGTGGGGCAGTGGATAGAGCACCGACCTGCGACGCTGAGGACCCAGGTTTGAAACCCCAAGGTCAACAGCTTGAGCTTGGGTTGCTGGCTTGAGCGTGGGATCATAAACATGACCCATGGTTGCTGGCTTGAGCCCAAAGGTTGCTGACTTAAAGCCCAAGGTCACTGGCTTGAGCAAGGAGTCACTGGGTCAGCTGGAGCCCCCTGGGCAAGGCACATATGGGAAAGCAATAAATGAACAACTAAGGAGCTGTAGCTATGAGTTGATGCTGCTCATCTCTCTCCCTTCCTGTCTGTCTCTCCCTGTCTGTCTGTCTCTCAATCTCTCTTTCTCACTAAAAAAAGTAAAATTGTAGCAAGAGAAAGTCCCCTCTGAGAGGGATGTGGCTGACTACTTCTCACACTACTGGCTGTGTGGCCTTGGGTAAGTTACCTAACCTCTCTGTTCCTCAGTTATCACCATCTGAGAAATGAGGAAAATAGTATATCCAGCTAATGCTGATAGGCTTGCGATGAGCATTAAATAAGTTGGCAAATATAAACATTTTTAGAAGAGGGTCTGGCAAGTAAACAGTAAGTGTTCTGTCCACATAGCTATTATTAGCAAAAACATTTTACTCGCGATAGAGGAACAGGTATTAGCTCCCCGCTCAGGCCTCTGATCTGGCTCTCTCCAGGAGTGCGAAACCTACGAGAAGTGCTGCCCCAACGTGTGTGGGACCAAGAGCTGCGTGGCAGCCCGCTACCTGGACGTGAAGGGGAGGAAGGGCCCGGTGGGCATGCCCAAGGAGGCCACGTGCGACCACTTCATGTGTCTGCAGCAGGGCTCCGAGTGCGACATCTGGGACGGCCAGCCCGTGTGCAAGTGCAAGGACCGCTGTGAGAAGGAGCCCAGTTTCACCTGCGCCTCGGACGGCCTCACCTACTACAACCGCTGCTACATGGACGCCGAGGCCTGCTCCAAGGGCATCACCTTGGTCGTCGTCACCTGCCGTTACCACTTCACCTGGCCCAACACCAGCCCCCCGCCTCCGGAGACCACCGCGCACCCCACCACAGCTTCCCCGGAGACCCCTGGGCTGGACGTGGCCGCCCCAGCTCTGCTCAACCACCCCGTGCACCAGTCGGTCACCGTGGGCGAGACCGTGAGCTTCCTCTGCGACGTGGCCGGCCGGCCCCGGCCCGACGTCACCTGGGAGAAGCAGCTGGAGGATCGGGAGAACGTGGTCATGGGGCCCAACCACGTGCGCGGCAACGTGGTGGTCACCAACATCGCGCAGCTGGTCATCTACAACGCGCAGCTGCAGGACGCGGGCATCTACACCTGTATGGCCCGCAACGCGGCCGGCGTGCTGCGCGCCGACTTCCCGCTGTCGGTGGTCCGGGCGGGCCAGGCGGCCGCCACGGCGGACAGCGGCCCCAACGGCACGGCCTTCCCCGCGGCCGAGTGCCTGCAGCCCCCCGACAGCGAGGACTGCGGCGAGGAGCAGACCCGCTGGCACTTCGATGCCCAGGCCAACAACTGCCTCACCTTCACCTTCGGCCACTGCCACCGCAACCGCAACCACTTCGAGACCTACGAGGCGTGCGTGCGGGCCTGCCTGCGGGGCCCGCGGGCCGTGTGCGCCCTGCCCGCCCTGCAGGGGCCCTGCAAGGCCTACGCGCCGCGCTGGGCCTACAACGGCCCGGCCGGCCAGTGCCAGTCCTTCGTGTACGGCGGCTGCGAGGGCAACGGCAACAACTTCGAGAGCCGCGAGGCCTGCGAGGAGGCCTGCCCCTTCCCCTGGGGCGGCCCGCGCTGCCCGGCCTGCAAGCCCAGGCAGAAGCTCGTCACCAGCTTCTGTCGCAGCGACTTCGTCATCCTGGGCCGCGTTTCCGAGCTGACCGAGGAGCCCGACTCGGGCCGCGCCCTGGTGACCGTGGACGAGGTCCTGAAGGACGAGAAGATGGGCCTCAAGTTCCTGGGACGGGAGCCGCTGGAGGTGACTCTGCTCCACGTGGACTGGACCTGCCCCTGCCCCAATGTGACGGTGGGCGAGACGCCGCTCATCATCATGGGGGAAGTGGACGGCGGCATGGCCATGCTCAGGCCCGACAGCTTCGTGGGGCCGTCCAGCACCCGGCGGGTTCGGAAGCTGCGCGAGGTCGTGCACAAGAAGACCTGCGACGTCCTCAAGGAGTTCCCGGGCTCACACTGAAGCCCCCCCTGCCCCCGCCGTGTCCCTTCCCCACCTACCCACCCTGACGCCCCTCAGTTAGCAAACTGGGCAAGGTCTGATTCGACAGCTTAGGCCAGCAGAGGAGGAGCAGTCAGAGAAAGCCACCAGAGGATCTTAGATCAACTTCTATTCTTTGGGTTCAGTAAGGGGCTCATATCTTGTTTAGCCGAGGGGGACAAAAGGAGAAGTCAATAGACACTTCCGAATTATTCCTGACGACCAATCTGCGTGGGCATTATTCTTCTTGCTTTGCTGGCCACCCTTTTCCCGTGGCCCTCCCTGCTGCCCTTCCCCCAGCCAGCCTCCCAGCCAGGGTTCTAGACATGGCGGCTGCAAGGTGGTCCCAGGAATCATGGGATGAGTTTGTTTGTGAAAGGGGTAGGTGAGAAGAGAAAGGAGGGTCCAGAGGCTCATGGGACAAATTCCCCACAGCTGCCTAGACCACTCTGAGCAGAGGCCACTTTGTCCTCGGGGCTCATGGGCAGTGGGAAGCAGGTGGCATGGTCCAGCCCCGCACACAGCTTGCCCTGAGCGGAGGCTCCTCGCCGGGTGCCCTTGGGCCGTGGTCAGTCTGCACCTCGGTCAGGTTGGCCTTGCGGTCTCTGAGGCCACCAGCAGAAGACACGTTTCTCATGCTTCATCTCCTTGGCTTTGTTGATTGGTTTAATGTTTTTTTTTGATTTATGAATTCAGTTCTGTTCAGTCCAACTCGAACATTTACTGAACATTTCCTGGGTGCCAGGTGCTAGGATCACAAAGAGCGGTTAGTCACTGCCCAGCTCACAGTGACTGAAACACAAAAGTCCAGATCCAGGGGTTCCCCCAGCGGCAGACCCTTGGCTGCCCCACCTCCCCCACCCCCAGCTGTCAAATGGTTTCATTTGACAGTCAGTGTGCTTTCATCTGTCACTGGCCTCCTCGGACATAGAGCAGATAGAAGCCCCAGGACCTGTTTTGGTAGGAAGAGAAAAAAGGAAGAGGAAAAGCAGGCAGGGAAGGAGGCTGGGGACCCAACGGGAAGGGAGGGAGGAGGGGAGGCAGGCTGCAGAACAGAAGGAATGCTGCTCGATACTCCCATCTGGTGGTAGCCTCAGGAACCGCGGGGACCTACACAGAGGTTCTGTGTGGGGTCTGGGATGCCAGGTTTGGGGATGTGGCAGCTTGTTGGTGATTTTAGTTTTTGGACTTCCTGTGCAGGTCCAGCCACCCACCGCTAGATAAAGGATTTGGAAAACCCACTGTCAGCTCTGCCGCTGCCCCCCAGTCCCTCCTCAGCCCTTCATTCTACCCAACCCCTCCAAAACTGAAGGTCATGGTGGGGTGTCCTTGTTTCTTCCTCAGTCGTAGGGAGGAAGACAGCAATTAAAAGCTCATAGTATCAACAGGCCTTCTGTGTGATTCCTTAGTGCTAATGTGTGTGGGTGCATATGTGTGTGTGTGTGTTTGTGTGGTAGGGAGAGAGTGGGTGGTGTCATTGGCTTTGGTGACCATGCAGGAGGGAAGTCTGGCTGATGGGACCATATTTGGGTGACAGAGAGATGCTGCTAATATTTGGCCCACTTTGCAGCTCTGAGGGTCCTTACCTGTGGTGCTCACAAGAGCTCTGTACACTTCGGTCAAGTTGGCTCTGGCACTCGGGCCCGGTGACCTTCCGAAGAGCACAGAGGCAGGAAGGTGTGGGGCTTAGGCCAGGTGTTTTGACTTGGATCTCAGCCCCTCACCCCATCATGACAGCATGGTGGACCAGAGGCAGGTAAAGGGAACAGAAATGGGGTGGGGAGGGGCAGGTTGCCAGCCGCGACTCCCTAGGAGACCTCTGGGTGAGGGTGAAGCCTGGTCCCCAAGCCCTCTGTGTGCTCAGAGCATGTGGCTCTCAGTTCCTAGGACTGGGAGCCAAGTAAGCACGAGGGACACCTGTCCCCTGCCCATGCCCCTTGGTCTTCCTGGGCCATAGCCCCGAGGAAGAATCCAGGCTCAGCCCAGCCCAGCCCTCCTTAGAGATAATTCCCTGCACTAAGGAGGGGCCTGGGCAGAGAAGGTAAGCAGCTTCCTGAGAGAGAAGAGAGGCAACTTCTCAGGTTGTTACCGGAAAAATGCTGAGCATAAAACTTAGCCATCAGAAGGTGCAAGCGCCAGCCATAAGCCCCTCCGTGCTCAGGTCCAGGAACTAGGGAGGTGAGGACTCAACTCCTCACCCACCTCTGGGGTTTGGAGACATTCTGTAGCATATGCTCATAGGCCGAAGTGCCCCAGTAAATGTCACATGACCTTAGAGCCTGAGAAGGTGAGTGTTGACATGTTGGCACCTGTCACCTCCCCATATCCCCCCAACACTGGCACAGCTATGGGGCCTGAGCCTGTAGCTACCTGGTGGAGACATGAGGTTCAGAGGGGTCTGATCTCTGGGCTCCCCCTCGCCAGCTCACTGCCCACCCACAGCCCCACACCTGGGATCACCGCCACTCTACAGCCCCAGCCTGGCAGAGCTGGCAGAAGCCCAGCCTGTGGAGTCAGACACCCCTTGGTCAGAATCTGTGCTCAGACACTTCTCTGCTGTCTCTCTGAGCCTCAGCATCCTGGTCTGTAAAACAGAGGGTAGTAAGAGCTCTTTCTAGAGACTTGGGGAGCTCAACTTTTTTCATTTTGTCAAACAGTAAAGCTTAGGAAACGGAGCCAGGCACCGATGTCCGGCCCTGGGCCCTCAGCAGCACGCTGGCTAAGAATAGGCTCCAGGACCCAGAGCCTCCCCTTGTCCTTCTGGGTCTCGGCTCCTGCAGTTCCAGTGACCACACAGCTTCAAGTTCAAATATCCTATTCTACTGCTCACAGAGTCATCCAAACTGATCACCCCACACAGGCTGATTCGGGATTCAGAAAGCAGGGGCACGCAGGGCATGAATGACCGAGAATCTGCTATGACTTCGGACACGGCATTTCTTGTTCTAGCCTTGAAACCAGGCCCGAGTCTCTGGCCTCTGGCAAGGCCTTACACAGTACCTGGTATCCAGTAGGTGTTTGGCAAAGGCCGAACTGGACAGTCAGGGCCTGGTTGCCAGGGAACCCACCCTGTCTGGGAAACCTGCCCCAACCTGGGCCGCCGGACCTATGGGGACCGGGTCCTCCTTCAGGCCTGAGGCCAGAATCACCTGCTTCCTGCACTGGTCACTTCCCCACTCCTCGCATCTGTAGCCCCCGCCCCCATCCTAGTCCATCTCTCTGTTTGCCTCTCCAGAGCCCTGGTCAGGCGCCGCCGTCTCCAGACCAGCCCCAAAGCCTCTGGAGCAGGACAGCTTGGCTTTTTCCACCCTCCGCCTCTCCTGGCCTCCTAGGACACTTTGCTCTATTGTCTGGGCAGCTGCTCCATAGTCTGATGTCACCCCCCGGACAGTGGGGCTGAAGAGCAAGGACCAGCGGCAGAAACTGTTGAGGAAAGGAACTGAATAAATATATAGCCACGTGGTGATTTCCTTCGGCTAGGAGAGCGCCCGGTGTCCAACTGTCCTGTTAGAACACCAACACTGAGTGGGCACTTACTATGTGACAGGCACTGGACATTGTGTCTTCTCGTCTCCATCACAACTCTATGAGACAAGATGCTATTTTGCAAGTGGGGAAACTGAGGCAGGAGATAGGACCCTTGCCCACAATCACCCAGCTGCAAACGGGCATAGCCGAGTATTGAACCTAGGCATTGACTTCAGAGTTCTTAATGTTCATGTTACACTATTTCTCCCAGTGTGTACACACACACACACACACACACACACACACACATACACATACAAACACACACAGTAGGCTGGGCAATGTGGAATCCCAGCAGAACCCCAAAGAGCTCCAAAGAGCCTGCCTCTGTCAGCGGCACACACAGCACCCCTGGGCTGTCTTCTGACCTTTCCATGTGACGTGGTATTTCTATCACACACATAGCAGCCATGGCCTAGATTCTTGTGTGAGACATCAGCCTTATGCCTACTCATCCTTCAGGACGCTGCTCCTGGGGGAAGCCTCGGCGCTCCCAGGCTCTACAAACGCCCCTCTACAAGTCCTGGCTCCCTCTGGGTTTGCACTGACCCCGAGCCGAGCCGGCCTCGCTGCTCAGGGGCTCAGGCAGGTTTGTGGGCGCATCGCACACAGCCCATGACAGATTCACTGAAGGGCCCCGGGACTGAGGGTCGGTGGGGTGCGGCTCGATGCAAGGTGGTGCAGGGGCCTCTCTGGGGTCTCCCCACCCTTCCCCAGCACCGGGTCCTGATCCCACCTCCTTCGCCGCCCACCTCCCCAAGGAGTCCGATGTCTTACTCCTGCTCTGGGAATGTGTGATTAATATAGGCAGGCTAGGTGGCAGGGCTCCTAGGTTCTATTTTTGGCTGTGGCCTCATTCTGGAATGTGCCCCAAAGTCAAGTGACACTCCCCTCTCTGGCTGGGTCAGGAGGGAGGAAGAATAGCTCTCTGACTGGCCGTCGCCTAAGGGAGAGGGTTGGGCTGGCAGGTAGGCAAGCTGACCGGCCCTCTCCTCCCACCTCCTGGGCTGCTGACTGCTGACCCTCCCAGCCCTTCTCTCTCAGGGTCGGGTTGGAGTCCCTGTGTCCACATCCCAAACTGCCCCGGGACATGCAACTCGGCCATCCGGGTCTGCAGCAGCACCCTGGCCACTCTCAATGAGGAGAAAACGGGACTCAGCTCCACCACGTCCCAGACTGGACCCTCCTGAAGCATGTCTGTTGGGGTGAATGGAATGCTTGGGTGTTTCTTGGCCTTTTCAAGTCTTGAAAACCTTGTCAGACACCTGACGGGCTTACGGTGTCCCCATCCTGATTGTGTGTCTGTGTCTTCTGTCTTCCTGTGAGGGACGCATTTGGTTCTTGTCAGAGGATGGTGGTGGTTCTGTCCTCTTTTCCCGTGGGTACCAGGAAGCAGAGAGGGGCCCAGCAAGGACCCGCAGTGGGGGAGAAGCACGGTGTCAGAGAGAGGGAACAGACACTGGAGTGCGAACAACGCTGAGTCAGGCACGGTACACATGTTGTCCAGCTTAACTGCACAACCCTCTTCAAGCTAGATTTTACCGCCTTACCATGTATCCCGCCCGGGCTAAAACGTCCAGGAGGGCAAAGACAATGGGTGCTTTGGTCACTGCCCTATACCCAGCATAAGGCCTGACCTCAGAGGGTGCTGGATAGATATTTGTGGAATGAATGGCTGCATGAATGAAGGAAGCCCTATAGACTTTATGGAGGAAGTCTGTAACCTCACAAGTATTATTGTTCGTGCTGAATCTTAGACTCTCGATGTTTAAAGGAAACATGCCTTATGACCTTGGGTCATAGGGCTAATCAGTGACAGAGCCACGATTCACACCCGAGTCTGTCTGATTTCAGTGCCTATATTCTCTCCAGGGTGACATACATATTTTAATCACGGCAGTTAAAGACCGAGGACCCCAAATGGCAGGTCTCTGAACACTCGTAACTGCCGCTTCTGCCTGGTCTCTGGCCTCTGGCCACAAGGCTTTACAGAAAGGTTATAAGGCTGCTCTCTCCATACAGCTAGTATTGAATTCCTACAAATAAACTCAAATGAAATAAAATTTAAACATTTAGCTTCTCAGTCTCACTAGCTGTGCTACATTGTAAGGACCACATTTCATGTAGTTAGCGGCTACCATATTGGACAACACAAACATAGACCACAGTGTGTCCGTAAAGTCATGGTGCACTTTTGACCTGTCACAGAAAAGCAACAAAGGTGATAGAAATGTGAAATCTGCACCAAATGAAAGGAAAACTCTCCCAGTTTCATACCTAGTCAGTGCAGTTCGATGTGGGCTCACGCACAGATTTTTTAGGGCTCCTTAGATAGCTATCCCGTATAGCCTCTACAGACTCATCACTGACTGATGGCCTACCAGAACGGGGTTTCTCCACCAAACTGCCGGTTTCCTTCAACTGCTTAACCCACCGAGTAATGTTATTCCTATGTGGTGGTGCTTCGTTATAAACGCACCAATGCTTATGTTGCACTGTGGTCACGGGTTTGAATTTAGCCACAGAACACATTGGACTTTCCTCTGTACCATCCACATCTCTACTGGCATGGCCGTGGGCTGCTCCACTGTATACACAGTGTTATTTCATCATCTACGCATGTGCACATGCTGCCACATCATGCTACAGAAACTGGGAGGGTTTTCCTTTTATTTGGTGCAGATTTCACATTTCTATCATCTTTTGTTGCTTTCCTGTGACCGGTCAAAAGTGCACCATGACTTTACGGACACACTGTATTTCTGTCATCACAGCAAATTCTGTTGAACAGCTCTGTTATAAAGGATGAACCAGTAATTCTTGTCTTCTCTGGCAGAGGGCTTTATGTAAGGGTATTGGGGGAGGGGTCCTGAAGGGGGGAGCTATCCATATGGCCTTTAGCTCCAAGCGCCTGTCCTGACAAAGACTCGGGACTCTCACATCTTTAGGCAGTTGCTGGTTTTGGTCTCATTGGCTCCATTGCTGCCACAAGGGGCTCTTGGAATCACCCCGCTGTCTCTGGACAGCAATCTCAGCTTCAAAATTCCCTCATCTTTTTTCCCTAGAAGGCTAACAGGCCTTCACACAAATTCAGTTCTTGATGGCTTTTTTCAATATCCCCGAGTTCCTAGAGGCATGCAGATTAGTCTACCCACCCAGCCCCAACAGTCATGGCGCACAGAGGAGATGAGTGTACCAAACTTGAAGCTAAACATGAGGGAGAGAGGTTGCTGATAGGAAGGTGACAGTAGGGACTAGGAACTAAGTCCTCTCCGGGCATGGCACAGTACCCATGACAGCTGCAGGAGTCATGGTGTACCAGGGGGCAGTTACTCAACAACTCTTCAGAGACATCATGGTGCAGCTAGCATCTTGTTTCCTGCATGGATGTGCTCACTAAAGGGTCTAAGAATTATTTTATGGTCATTGCTCCATAACTGAATTGCATAAGCCTTTAAAAAGAAGAGCCAGATATTTTAGGCCGTTGGGTTCCCAAATCTCTTTGGTACCCAGGGTGGGTGGCCATGGAAAAGGGTCAGAGTCATGAAGGAGCACAGCTCTGTGTTAGACTGCCCAGCTCAAACACTGGCTCTGTGACTTTGTGAGAGCACCTCTTTGGTCTCAGCATCTTCACCTGTAAGAATGGAATAATAACAGTACCCACAGCCTGACCAGGCG
This sequence comes from Saccopteryx bilineata, assembly GCF_036850765.1. Classification (NCBI taxonomy): domain Eukaryota; kingdom Metazoa; phylum Chordata; class Mammalia; order Chiroptera; family Emballonuridae; genus Saccopteryx; species Saccopteryx bilineata. Next base: position 379,288,701 of record NC_089491.1, read on the forward strand.
GTGGTGCAGTGGACAGATCATAGGACTGAGACACAGAGGACCCACGTTCGAAACCCCAAGGTCGCCAGCTTGAGCACAGGCTCATCCGGCTTGAGTGCAGGCTCACCAGCTTAAGCATGGGGTTGCTGGCTTGAGTGTGGGATCATAGACATGACCCCATGGACGCTGGCTTGAGCCCAAAGGTCGCTGGCTTGAAGCCCAAGGTCACTGGCTTGAGCCCAAGGTCATTGGCTTGAGCAAGGGGTCACTCACTCTGCAGCAGCGCCCAGTCAAGGCACATATGAGAAAGCAATCAATGAACAACTAAGATGCTGCAATGAAGAATTGATGCTTCTCATCTCTCCCTGTCTGTCTGTCCCTATCCATCCCTCTCTCTGTCTCTGTAAAAACAAACAAACAAACAAACAAAAAACACCCCAGTACCCATAGTTATTGGGGATAAGAAATGTTGCATGTCCCTGCCCATAGTTAGAATAAGAACCAGGAGTGGAGAACAGAACCCTCTCCGCAAAGATGCCCTTGGACCACATAGTGAGAACAGATGGAATCTCCTTTGTCAACAAGGAAAGAGCCCAGGATGAAGTTACACAGAGAGGAGAGAAGAGAAAGGGATAGGGAGAGGGGTGAGGGTAGCCAAGGAGAGCACGGTTGGGGACCAGCAAGCAGAGACAAAGTGCAGTACTGAGGTGGAGATGGGGAGCCCCGGGGCCTCCACAGAGGCGCTGGGAGCATTTCTCCACCCATGGTTCCCAGCTGAAATACTCGGAGCACTGATCGCAGTTCTTCGTGACTCCTTATTTCAAGCACCACTCCTCATCTCACTGCACCTCAAGGGGTCACAGAATAAAGAGGGAACAGCCTTAGGGTCCTGGTGTGACCAATAACTCAGACTCAAAGCAACCCTCACAGTCCTCACACCAACTGTTTCCCCCTGTGGCCCTATTAAGAGGAGAAGCTGGTGTTTGGAAGGGGCGGAATGCAACTTCAGAGAGACTTACATAGAGGGTGACCCACCCCCACCGCCCACTACAGGCCTCATAGAAGGCGGGCGCCCTTCGCCAATGAGGTGCGGGGTGGCAGGGTTAATCATTTCCATTACTAATGGCGCACAGCACCTAATATGTGCTCAACACACATTATCTCATTAACCATTTACAACCCTGTGAGGTGTATATTACTCACCTCCATTTAATATTCTCTCCAGTTCAGAGAGGAAACAGGCTCAGAGAGATTGGAAACTTTGCCCAAAGTCCCTGGCTGAGAAGGAAAGGTCCCTAGGTACCTCCATGTGACTCCTAAGCCCTTGCACTTAACCACATGTATGCTGTCTCCCACCGCAGTCCAGAAGAGTGACGTATGGCTTGCTCTCACTTTTGCTTCCTTCCTTCTCCCTGCTAATCCACCAGGTTTTATGACCTAGACTCTCATGAAAAGACATGTTTTATTTAGGCCAGTTCTGAGACCATGTCCTTCCATCTAAGCCATAGGCAGAGATAGATAGATAGATAGATAGAGCTAGATAGAAATAGAGAGAGAGATAGAGATGATAGAGATAGAGGGATATAGATGATAGAGATAGAGAGATGGATAAGATAAAGATGAAGCTAAAGATAGAGAGAATTCAAAGCCCCTCTCAGAAGTATAGAGCTCCAGTTCTCTAAGGGAAAGGGCATTGTGCTTTATGCTTTATATACGCCACATAATCCTCTCACTAACCACGACAGAAAGGATTTTGCAGTAGGAAATCCGAGGCTGAAAAGTTTCACAGGGCACACCTGTTCACAGGTGAGAGTAGGGTTCAGTTTAAAAGCTGACCTGGAAGTCTATATTCTTTCTTGCACAGCGTTGCTGCACGCAGTTTTGTTGGAGTTGTGTTGGAGCCCCTGTACTGCTGCAGAACATTCCTACTTAGTTCCTGGCAGTTACCAAGGGCTCTGGAGGGGAAACTGTGGAGCCCAGACCTCTGTTCCTGCTAGTGATGCTAAGGATTGAATACTGGTGTTTTCTGCTTCAAAGCAAGATCCATGCTACATCCAGAGCACCCAGGTCACATGAAGGGGCTTGGCCAGCCTGTGGCAGTATTTTCAGTGGATGACATAGTGTTCAGCCACAGAGGAAACTTATGGGAGCCTAGGGAAGGGTATTGCCCAAGGAAAGTGGCCCAGGGGAAAAGTTATTTGGGGCTGTTCATTTTGGGCTTAATTTCCCCTCCAAAGCTTTCCCTCCGAAGCCTCACTCTTTGATTTTTGCTCAAAATGCAAAGATAATCTGAGCAGTCACAAAAACCGAACTGGAAAACGGAACAACTGAGTTCTGAACAGACTTGTTACCCTGGCCAAGAGTACAGTCTGGTGTGTGTATGGGGGGGGCACAAGTGAGAGTGAGCGGGGGGTGTCTGAGTTTGTGCTGTGAACACACACGTTCTACCAACACAAACTTCTGGAAGGGCGTTATCTGCTGTGAACCCTGACAACTGAAAAGAACAGTTTGTCTCTAAAGGTAGGAAAACAAATGAGATGACCCCTAGAGGGAGCTTCTAGCCTGAGGAGGCTTTTAGGACAACCATCAAACTGAAATGTCCTGAGAGGGAACTAGAGCCAGCTGCCCCAGTCCCTCTGTCACTACCTCACGCCTTCCCCTGGATGTCTCACCTGACCTCTCCACCCCAACCCTGCGTTAGATGAATTAAAAAGTTCTAAACCACTTCCTTCACGTTTCTGTACAAAGCTTGGAACAAGGAAAGAAAATTAAAATGGCCAAAGGCAAAGGCACCTTCTCCTGGGAGTGACACACTAGCAGTAAATCTTCTAATTCTGATTTCTTCTGCCTTCCACCCTCCCACCGGGGGCTAGCAGCCTGCCTTCTTCACACTGTGGACACATCAGATGACGAAAAAGAACCAGGATGGACCAAGTTTTTCCTCCACTGGTATAGAAATTTGAGGGGGCCCATGCTTGCCCGGACGACCCGTTCTTCATGAGTTTGATAACCTCCCCCTGACCTAGAACCCCTCAGATGGGCATGATCTCTCTCCTTTTTACTCACACCTTCCCCTTCTGCTGTATTCTATTATTTGGGTATATATGTTATCTTTTGCTAGAATGTAATCTCCTTGGAAGGTCCTAAAGGTTTACATACATCACCACCAGTTCCTAACCCAGTAGATGCTCAATAAATGTGCTGAGTGAATGAATACAGGGGTTGTTTTAAATGCGGTCTCACTTTGTTTGAGATAACTTAGGGACCCGGATAGAATCTGACCCCAGAGCAGCTATAAGTCAGTATCACTCTTTTGCTAAAATTAGAGTTCAGTTACGTGAAGCTGTCTCCTCAAGGCACCCGAGCAGCCAGACCCTAGTGGTGACACGGATAAATAAAACACGCACGCGGCCCCCAAGCGCTTCTCCCCCGTTCTTCCATGGTTTTGCAATAAATTTCCCCTTCCTGCTTGTGCTGGGCAGAGGCTGATTTTAAAATGACTTTGGGGTGGCTGAGTTAACAACCAGGTACAGGACCATGCTGGGCACTCTGGGGAGAGAGAGTTGGCACAGAGTTTATTTTCGATAATTTCTCCTAAATAAACAAGTACAGGTCTTCTGTAAAGCCTTCCTATGGAGGTCAACCACACAGGAGCAGGATGGAGAATGGTTAAGGACCACAGGCTTTGGAAACAAAACCCCACAGTTCAAATCCTGGCTCTATTGGCTATAACCTTGTCAGAAGCTCTCTGCGTCCATTTCTTTATCTGTAAATGAGGGAAATAGCATAACTTTCAGTGGGTTCTTAGGAAATTTAAGCGAGTGAAAAATATGTAAGTAATTTAGAACCATATCTAGGAATAGTAAACACTAGGGAAGTATCATTATTGAGCTTCTGAGGTTGGTTATTGGCTCTGGACTCTCTACGGCTTTGTGATAATATCAAAATCACGGTCATTCAAATAGGCAGCATGCAGGGCTCGGGTGCAGCTGCCCTGCCCTCCTTCGAAGTCTGGAAGGGAACGCACATCGGGTGCAGCTGCCCTGCCCTCCTTCGAAGTCTGGAAGGGAACGCACACTCCTCAGAAAAGTGTGCTGTGCCTGGACGAGGGGTGCTTGTCCCAGGCCCCAGAACTTCTGCAAGACCACCATCAAGAGCAACTGAACTCCAGGACCATCCCTTCCCCAGGCCCTGAAGGAAGGGCAGAGACAGGAGGCACAGCCTAGCTTCTTTTCTACCTGCTGCCCAACTCTTCTCCTCTGGAGGACGCTCCAGGGGCGATAAGAATTCACCTGCCCACCCCATCCCTTCTACAGAGAATCTAAAAGTTCTTTTTGTTTGTTTGTTTGTTTTTATTTTTTTTTTATTTTTTTTATTTTTCAGAGACAGAGAGAGAGTCAGAGACAGGGATAGACAGGGACAGACAGATGAGAAGCATCGATCATTAGTTTTTCGTTGCGCATTGCGACACCTTAGTTGTTCTTTAATTGCTTTCTCATATGTGCCTTGACCGTGGGCCTTCAGCAGACTGAGTAACCCCTTGCTGGAGCCAGCAACCTTGGGTCCAAGCTGGTGAACTTTTGCTCAAACCAGATGAACCCACTCTCAAGCTGGCGACCTCGGGGTCTCGAACCTGGGTCCTTGGCATCCCAGTCCGATGCTCTATCCACTGCGCCACCGTCTGGTCAGGCTAAAAAGTTCTTTTTAACTGATATGGTTCCGATGATTAACGAGAGCCCCCTTCCCCCCCCAAAAAAAACCCAAACAACAAAAACCACTTCTTCCTAAGTTACAAAAAAAGTTTCCTTCCTTTCTGACAATCTTTTGTAAAATTCAGAAAGATGAAATTGCCTCAGGTAAAAACCCCTTACAGCCTGTGTGCAACGTGGATTGTTCTCAAAGGCTTCAGAAAGGCTGCAGTTAAAGGGCCTCTAATGACACCTCCGTTGCTAGAAAGGCTTCCCAGGGATTGCAGCGATCTTGGGTGCCGGATTGAAGTGGTTTAGAGAGCCCCATCATGTTTCCTGGAAATAGAGGTAGCAGGAAGTAAGTCACCAGGGCTCTACTGAACTTGAGAATGGCAGTTTACCAAACAAGGAGTGTTCTTTTTGGGGAAAGAGCTCTGAGAGTAGCAGGCTGATGTGGACAACTAGAATGAGAAAGGAGCAGGCATGCTTATTACAAAACAAATCGAAGTTCAACCCTTGTCCTTACTAGAAATGAACTGACGGGTGGTGGACGGGTGGCAAAGCAAAGCGATCTGAAAGGAGGGCCTGAATTTAGTGCAGAACAGAAAAAGGCCTGTTCCTAGAAGTACAGAACCTGTGTCCGAGGCCATCGGGACTCTGGACTGAAAGGGCCCTAGGATTTCATTTCTTACACCACACTGGTAGGAGTCTTCGGCACTCCCTTCTATAGGTATCCAGAAGTCATCGACTTATACCCATTTGCTAGAAACCAAGCTAGACTGATGCCAAGCCCATGCTTGTCCCATTTCTTTCTAGCTTAAAGGAATACAAATTGTTTGAACTCTGAATCGGGTTTAGGGGGCCATGATCACCCAGCCTTCATGCTCCGAAAGAGGTTGTGCTGCTACCACTCCCCCTGGCTCCCAACAGTGCCGTGGGAGGAAGAGGAAGGGGGACTCAAGAGCTGTGGAAGGGCGTGCAGAGAACCGGCATTTAAAAATAGCTACAACCTGGAGGCTGGCAAGGAAGTTTATGTTTGACTTTAACACTCAGTACAAAAAAAAAAAAAAAAAAAATCCCCAAAAGCAGTATCTAGCTTATTTTGTAAATGTGGTTTTTCCACAATTATTTTTGAAACACTTGAGGAGTGTGTAGAGAGAAGGGATGCGACCTACAATATACGTCAAGGTTTGTCTAAAAATATTTTACACCTGTTCTCTGTTCTGCACACTGGCCATATTTTATCAGTGAAGTCAAGTACTCCTAATGCCAGACGGAATGTGTTTTTCCTTCCAAGTCCTCAATGTTTTTCCTTTCTGTGAAGCAAACCCTCTCTTCTTTTCTACCTGCACCAAAATAAAGCAGGCACCGTTCTCCATGACATACCTGCTGCCAGAGCTGCATTTTTAACTCCTTCCTGAGCCAGGATTATTTAAATAGGAACAACCACTTCACTACTTTTCACGACAGCACGGGCACTTTAGCCAAAGTTTTTGGCTACTCCCAAAAGGAGCATCAACTTGTATGCTGGGCTTAAGTCAATTTGCTGATTGTATGAAAAAGAATGCTGAAACACTGGTTCCCCCATCAGTGCCTCAAAACTAAAGTCACAGACTGTGGCATTTATTACTGAAACCTGAATAGAATAGCTTTTAGGATATTACTGTAGAATTTTTATTTGTCTCTTGATGCAAATAATAGACTGGACAATGGAATATTGATATAATAAAAAGTTATGGTCTTCAATTACTTTTTTGATTTCAAAGGGCAATAAACATGGGCAAAATTCTAAACTTCATGGCTTCTAAAAACTGTAAGCCCCTAAGAATATGTTCCATTACCTCAATGACAACTTTTCATAGCAAGGTAGTTTCCTGAGCAAGTATATCGATATCAGGGTACCCATTTTGCAGATGAAAAAACTGAGCCATCTCAGTCAAAGGACTTAACATGCTTAAGGAAGAAACTAGACCTATAATTTTAAATAGCTTGTACATGAACTGCCTCCTGGCTAACTGTTTTCTTCTAAGTCTTGCCCAATTGTGAGGTGATCTCAAAGCCCCACTTACAGATTATATGTATAAAACAAGTCTTCCAAAATACAAATCTAAAAACTCAAATATTGAGAAATGGTTAATAGTAGTTTATTGTTTACAAGTCAAATACCATTAATGACAAGATTTTTAGCCCAATCTAAACTTCCAAAAGCCCAACTAAAGGTTCATTAATACTTGGTCCAATCAAATTCTAACTAACCCAAAAGCTAAATAGTAGGCATTTAGTATAACATGATTTAATCCATAGAGAAACTCCAGAAATTCTTGAGCCATTTTTAAAATGGGCTTTTCTGATTACTGTGAAGTTTTGTTTGTTTGTTTGTTTGTTTTTATTTATTTTTACAGAGGAAGAGATAGACAGGGACAGACAGACAGGAATGGAGAGAGATGAGAAGCATCAATCATCAGTTTCTCGTTGCGCATTGCGACTTCTTAGTTGTTCATTGATTGCTTTCTCACATGTGCCTTGACCGTGGGCCTTCAGCAGACCGAGTGACCCCCTGCTGGAGCCAGCGACCTTGGGTCCAAGCTGGTGAGCTCTTTGCTCAAGCCAGATGAGCCCGCGCTCAAGCTGACGACCTCGGGGTCTCGAACCTGGGTCCTTCCGCATCCCAGTCCGGTGCTCTATCCACTGCGCCACCACCTGGTCAGGCTGTTTGTTTATTTTTAAATTTTTCCACTGATATGAGGAGAGGAAAGGGGATGTGAGAAAGAGAGGCATCAACTTGTTCTTCTACTTAGTTGTTCCATTCAGCTGTACACTCACTGGTTGCTTCTCACATGTGCCCTGACCAGAGGTCAAACTTGTTTGCTCGGTGGGCTGGAACAACATTCTATCCACTGGGCTACCCGGCCAAGGCCTCTGTGCAGTTTAAACATGTTCAAAACTAAGAGCAATGCTACAGGGAATGTAAGCTCATCCCTAATAGCTCTTGTTTCTAAAATGTGACCAGTTTTTATTTTAAACTAAAATATACTTTGATTTCTTTAAGAAAGGCTTTCAGAACTAGTTTGAAATAAGAGATCATGCCTTGCCCCGATAGCTCAGTTGGTAGAGTGTCATCCGGATGCTCAGAGGTTGCCGTTCAACCCCTGGTTAGGGCAGACACAGGAACAGATCAATGTTCCTGTCTCTCTCTCTCTCTCTCCCTCCCTCTCTCTCTCAAATGAATAAATAAAAATTAAAAAAGAAACAAGAAGTCATTTAGCTTCCTTAATGTTTTAAAATAAAAGCAAAAAACCAAACAATTTAGTACATCTATATACATATAGAAATCATGTATTACAAAGGTGTACCTTAAGATAGTTTTTTAAAGTAACAAAACAAATCATAGGTACTAGAACAGGGGTCCCCAAACTACGGCCCCCGGGCAGCATGTGGCCCCTTGAGGCCATTTATCCCGCCCTGCCGCACTTCCAGAAGGGGCACCTCTTTCATTGGTGGTCAGTGAGAGGAGTACTGTATGTGGCGGTGCCGCAAAATGCGGTGTCGCTCACATACAGTACTACTTCCAGTGACGCGGGATGTACGCGTCACAGCTCCGGAAGCGCGTCATATCACTTGTTACAGCTAGCAGTGACAAATATGGAACCGAACATTGACCATTTCATTAGCCAAAAGCAGGCCCATAGTTCCCATTGAAATACTGGTCAGTTTGTTGATTTAAATTTACTTGTTCTTTATTTTAAATATTGTATTTGTTCCCGTTTTGTTTTTTAACTTTAAAATAAGATATATGCAGTGTGCATAGGGATTTGTTCATAGTTGTTTTTTTTTATAGTTCAGCCTTCCAACGGTCTGAGGGACAGTGAACTGGCCCCCTGTGTAAAAAGTTTGGGGACCCCTGTACTAGAAACACACTGTTGAAAACTATTTCGGTAACTTACTTGGCCTTTCCTTACCTGTGTTTATCAATAAACACAGGTAAGGAATGGTGTGAAAATAGCTACAGAAGGTCAAATGTTTACAATTTTACTTAGAAGTGGCAGGGCCACTAAATCTATAGTCCTTACTCATCCTGTGGTTATGAAAGAAGTAATTTACACAATTAAGAAAATTAGAGCATTGTTAATGATTTCTAAAAATACTTTCAGATAGCCTGTGACTATCACCAAAGATACAAAGTATCTCTCTCAAAACATCATGACATCTGAGCACCCCCATTTACTTTCTTGTAGAGATTCTGCAAGTCATGTGGCTAATGCAGGAAAAATGATCTTATTCCACTGACTTCAAATCAGAATAGCCACCAATCTGAGGAAACAAAGCATAGAGCTTATGATCATGAACTCTGGAACCCAACTCTCTGAATTTGAATTGACCATTGCACTCGTGGTGAGTTAAGCAGTGTCTCAGCCCTGCTTCAGTCAGCTAGGTTAGAAATGTCCCGGTAGCTGCCGAAATAGCTCAGTTGGGAGAGTGTTAGACTGAAATGTCCCGGCAGATAGTAAAGGCTATATGAGCATTTGGTGACTGAATGTTTTAAATTAAAAAAAAAAAAAAAAAAGACTTCAACACAAGTGCTGTACTAATTTTCCAAATGAACATACACAGACATTGAACTTAGGTCCTTTAAACATGAAGGTAGTATCTTCTAAGCATAACACAAAAACTGAATTCTGATCTCGAGTGACCTCCTGGGCCAAACTAAATAAGCATCAATTGATTGGCATACTAAACAATATAAATGGGTTTTATTCAGCAATGGCAATTTTACATACTTGTCTTCTAATAAGGCTGTGCTCTGATCTGATCTTGCACTGGTTGTTACCCTGCCTGACAGAAAGCACGCACTCTAGTCAAGTAAGAATCTGTATTTGCTGTGCCATGCCTATACTATTTGCTGTTTGTGTAGGGAAAGGGTGTGGAGGAAACTCTCCAACCAGCATTTTACTCCCTTAGCTTAAGTGTGTCCAGAGAGACACTTCTTTTCTATGTTCCTGACATTTTAAAATAACTCCAATCCTAAAGATCGGCTAGATTAATAAATCTCTCAGTTAAAATGCCAGTATATAAGCCATCTATATGAGAATGAAATTAATACCAACATACATCAGGAAAACATTTTAAACTCAGGGTACCTTTAGCTTTGCCTTTAAAAGCTAAGAAGCATAGTAAATATTGCCATCATCTTTAAGGGGCATTTTGATTGAAGGCCTACAGTTGTCGTCTAATAGAGGTTAAAGCTATTCAAAGGGGATTAACAATACACCCAACTTTAGTAAAAGATGGGCGGTAAGGAATATTCCAAACCCAGAGCTATTTTTTAGTACTATCTTCTTCACTCGTTAATGAGCCAATCTATAAGGCAGCATTTTGGACACCAGGTTAAGGCCAGTCTGAGACTGCTCCAGTATCAATAGTTATAGAAGTAAAAAGATAGGAAAGACCTAATAAAATGTAACTCATCAAACTGTCAACTAAAACAGTGTCCACACAGAGGGTCAAAGTGTGCTGGCAGACTGTAGAGAAAAAGATTTGGGACTAAGAGGTAACTTTATAAGGTGTGCTAGCCAAAAGTACCTTTAAAAAATTTATTCCTAATAAGCAAAAAGGGCATGAAAACAGAGCCTTTGCTCATTCTTTAAAAAGAAAAAATAAATCATAGGCCCTGGCTGGTGGTTCAGTGGACGGGGTTCAAACCCTGGTTAGGGTATGGATGAAAGGTGAGCAATGACGACACATCTAAATGGACCTAAGAGAAACCAGTTGATGCTTCTTCTCTTTCTTTCTTTCCCATTTTTTTTCAAAAGAAAGGGAAAAAAAATTTTTTTAAATCATAAAATCCTCAGACACAAGCTCAAATCGAATGATTGTTTTCTTGAAACCAATCAAGATAAAATTTAGTCCTTCTCAAGGGCCACATGAGCATACAGACCAATATGAAATTTTCCTGATTTTTTGTCAATATACACATTCTTAAGATCTGATAGTTTAACTTACGTTATGTTCTATTATTTAAAATCCAAATGTATATATATTAGTGCTACAGATTGTTACAACTTTAACAATCAATTGTAAAACTTGATTTTTACAAAATCTCTTGCCTATCTACTGACTTGCTGCCTTATTCTTTCAGGAAAATATTAACTTGAGCCTTTCTTTATAAAAAGGCAGTTTTCTTCTAAGTTAAGCCTATAATTTCAACCAAAAGTCTCTAGCTTAAAACCATTACTCTGGTTGTTCTTATAGCTATTCCAACTTTGTGATCACAAAAGCCCCTAACTGTTAAGTGTCAGCAGACTGGGTCTCAGCCGGTCCCCCTCACTACCCCAATCCTTCTTCATAGCCTCATTCTGTCCACTAAGGGACAAAGGCCTCACCATGGAGCTGACAGAACAGCCTCGCTGTTATTTTCAGTGCTTGTTTCCTTAAAACTTTTTATTGCTCTAAACTGCATGGGTAACAGACAAAAGGCTTTTGTAGACTGGTGTCCAAAAAACTCATTTGACACCAAATTTATTTCCCTAGTAACCCGGACAGTGCTGGTTTCTTACTATAAAAGCACAGAGAATGGTATTTTTTCTTCCCATTCAAGACAATTTTGTCAGGATTACTATGTCAACACTAACAATGGACAATTAAACAGTGAAATGACTCATCATTTAAATAGTAGCTCTCCCAGCTCATCAGTTTAAAAAAAATTCCATCCTTAACCAATAGAATTCGACACATTATCCATCACTAACCTTTAAACCCCCCCCCCTCCAAACCAGCAGGCTGGCTATTGCACTTTTTTTGCTGGGAAAGTGTACACAAATGCTAACATTTAGCAACCTGTCCAATCTTGAACTGAGTGCAATCATAAATTATGCAGCCACATACAATGGCTGAACTTTAAGTAAAAGGATTAGTAAACAACTAATTTTTTTTTTTTAAGTTAGGTCACCTGCTCTGTCCGAGTAAACCCTGCAAGCTGTCCCTCTCCCAGGCAGAAGCAGAAGACTGACCCAGTGGTCTCTCTCCACACACACTTGGACCAAATCCTCTCAGATTACACGAGAATTTCATTTTATCACCTCTCTTGGATGTCAGCGTGACACATTTTAAAACTTCCTATAAAATAGGGTTGACTAACCTTAGCACACCGTCCCTATCACGGGAGACGCATATGGACTGAAGGGAGTTGCTGAAAATTATAAAGTGGCCGCAAGCATAGGTCAGGCTATGGAGCTCTGACAGGACTACTTTCTAGATAGCCAACTACTATCTTGTGCACCGTAGGGCAACTGCTTTCCATTGTGTTTGTGATTCAGTGAGTCAGACCTTCCTGCATCGTTAGCATTTACAACATCAAGATAAATCTTTGGCAGAGGCTTAAAAGACCACAGAAAGCATTTTTAATTTTAAAGAATTTTAATACAAACTTAATATAAACTATTTCAGTCCCTCTTAACATGTAAGACACTGACTCAAAATACTTTTATACCATTTTTTTCAAGTATTGCACAATATAGGTACAAAATTAATATTTACGATTACATTTTCTTCCATAATATATAGCAAAAATCTTTAAACCTTTAACAGAAAATACATTTTTTGAAAAAGCAAATATTCGTACATTTTAATTCCACCACTAAAGGAATATCCTGTACACAATTTTTAGAATAGTTGATGTTTTTAAGATGGATATTTTACAATTTCAGTAAAAAAAATACAACATGAAGCTGCTGCTGTCACAGATCACTGTAGTAAAAAGATATAAATGCAATACCATGTCGTAGAAACAATATATATATCCTCTGATATTTTACAAACTTTGTACTAAATTAAATTATACAATTAGAAAAGACCAATAAACCCACTTATTAGTGCCAATTTTTTATAAAAAAAAAAATCAGCCATGTCGTTGCTATATCTTAAATACTGTAAGAGGCCATATCTGAGAGTATACTTTAAAATATACAGTCAGTATAAAATAACTTTGTGCTTGGTTGGCAAATGAAAAATGATGCATGTTTTATTTTTGTAACCAAGCTTGAATGTATCTTTACTATAAGCTTAAAAAAAAAATCTCAAGGAGGTGAAAAAAAAATCCTCCTTGGGCCCGAGCATTTTAACTTGTACTTTTAACTGGTACGATACATTTTTTTTCCTTTTTTTAGTTAGCCATAACAGGCTGGAATTGCTGGTTAGAATACTGCATGTTATTTAAGCTAAAATTCAAGCCATCTACAAAAGACTTCTCATTGAGGCCTCCGTAGGCCGCAAACACATCAAAGGCATTACTGTACTGAAGAGGACTGAGGTTAAGGGGGCTGTCACCTGGGAACATTCCATTGGTACTACTACCTTGACCCTGCATATTAGGAAAAATAAATTCCTTGGCATTAGGAGAAAGGGCAGAGGTTTTCTGCTGTTGCTGCGGCGGCGGCGGCGGAGGCGGCGGCTGGGAAGGCTGCGGCTGTGGCTGCGGCTGGCTACCCAGGCCGAGCCCGTACAGAGAGTGCATTGAGGAGGAGATGGCTTTCTGCTTCAAGAGGTCGTTCACATTCAAGCCAAGGTTGATGGGAGAAGTACGTGCAACCTTGTTGCTGCGGCCACTATTCTTCATTTTGGTAGAGCCGAACTTGGTGGCGGCAAAAGTGGCAGTGGTAAAGGTTAAAGGCTGAGTGGACCGGGGCATGAAAGTAGGGCTTACAGCAGCAGAGTGACCAAAGGGAGGTGACGGAGAGCTGGACACTGATGAGGCTGGGTCACTTATGGGCATAAAAACCTGGGCCTCTGGGTTAAAGCTGTTTTTGATCTCTTTATCCAACTCACATCCATTTTCATTATTATCATCCACATAAAGCACCTTCACTGGTCCCTTTTCACCAATTTGGTAGGAAACCTCAAATGGATCGATCCAAACACTAAGATCCTGCGGCAGGTTGCCACGAACATCGTCAATGTCCAAACCACTCTCTTTGGATGCTTGTTCGATCACGGGGTCCACTTTCTCCCCTATGTGTATACATCTAAACCCTGATCCCTTGTATGGCTTTTCAGGATACCAGTGCCCTTCATATTTCTTCTTAAGAAGTCTCTCAAGCTCTTCACCAAAAATGTTGACGCGTCTTCTGGGAAGCTTATTGTACAAATATGAAATAATAAAATTTAGTGCTACTTGGATTTCAAGCTGCATAGCTGCTATGCCACAAAGTTAGATTTGTGTTTTCAACTTCCACACGCACACACACACCAAAAAAAAAGTGTTCAGTTTGTGGCAGAGAAACAAATTTTCATTCAAAGTGCTGGTATTGGATTATCCTTCACCTTGAGTGGTCTTGGTTCCTTAAAGAAAACAAAACAAAAGCAAACATGTACAAATAAGATAACTGTAGGTCTCATAGCCTGTTTTTACCCCCAGAATAATTTCACTGTTGAAAAAGTCTAACAGGCTAGAAAGTCTGAAAAATATAAGCAGCACAAAATAAAGGAACATACAATAGGAAATTATTTATTCAAGTTCAAAATATCATGGGGGAAAAAGAATTTACAGTTAAAATATTTTTAACCCTATAATTTTGTTTCTGACTAGAGTTCTAAGAATAAAAAAAATCTCAAAATTATAGTGTATCCCTTTTTTTACTTCCCTTAATTCTCACAATATTTACTGAAAACTATACTCAGTATACCCATCCACTTTACCTCCATACCTACATATGCCAGTTTTAGAAGCCATTCAGATGTGAATTCTGTATTTCTGTTCATTTTGTAAACATATTGTAGTACTTTAATCTCCATTGTTAAACATTTAGAAATTTGATAAAGTAGGGAGATTATTTTAATTTCCAAAGTATATTAGGCTAAAATTAAAGGTACTAAATACTCAATGAATTACCATTCTACTGAATGATAATTATGAACCTATACATTATACTATAGTTATTTCATATGCTCTCGTATAGAAATTATTCTATACTGTTGAGGTCTTAGTAAGAGGACACAACTGAGCTTCTTTGTACTTTTTCTTTTCAATGTATATGTTTCTAAATCTGAAAATACCTCAACAGCACGTATAACAAAAGCAACAATTCCTTTCAAATCTCTATTTATTAATCTGTTTAATGGACAGGGTTTCTGAGTTTTATTCTGACTTTCAAAACCACCTCCCTCCCTCCCCATAAGAGAACAGCCGGAGAGTCCTGTACGATAAGGTCGACCTTTAAACGTTTGCTGGATCAGCACTGGGTGGGGATAAGGAAAGATCAAGGGCAAACAGAAGATATTTGCAAAGGAGATCTATTTGTACACTGAGGTTAATTTAAAAGGACATTTAAAAACTCAAGCTGGTATTCATCCATCTGTTCCATTTTCCACAGTCGTGGTGACAAAGGGAAGAGACTCCCTGCCTGCCCCCAAACTACAAACACTTTCCACGCCAAAAGCCTGACTGTCGACGAAGGCAGCTGATTGAGCCAAATTGCTTAAAGGTGCAGGCAAGAGAAATTCAGGCTCGGCGGAAGGTAGTTTTAAAGGAACGCCTTAAGACAAGAGTGTGAAGAATTACATAAACATCCAGTTGGGTCTCATTAGATTTCTGCTCACAGCCCTCGAAACCCTAGCGCTACAGCAGCAGCAGCAGCAGCAGCAGGAGGAGGAGGAGGAGGATGGGGCGGAGGAAGAGAGTACAAGTCCCCTCGGAGGAGAGCGGAGGGAGGAGGAAGGCCACGAGAAAGGGAAAAGCAGCCACTTGGGGCGGGCACCCGGGCAGGTCGGGGCGCCGGCGGCCCCGGGTCAGCTGCTCCCCTCCCCCCCGCCGTAACCGGACCCGCAGCTCCCCGCCCCCCGCCCCGCGGCTCCTGGGACCCGGCCAGAGCCCGGGAAGCACCGGTTCCTCAGCACCATTTTCGACCCCGCGGACCCCAGCGCTTCCCCGGAGCTCGCCGCTCCTTCCGGGAGCCCCAACCCCCGACTGCCATCAGCTCGCCTCGGGCTGCCCTTGCCCGGTCGCCCGGTCACCCGGCCCGGGCCGAGGCGAGGTGAGGCGAGCCCGACGCGCCAGCCAGCCCCGCCTCCGGCTCCGGGGCGCGCCGGGGCCCCTCGGAGCCGCTCCCCTCCGCTCCGGGGGCGCGACGCCGCGGTCCCCGAGCGCCCGACGGCCCGGTGCTCGACGCCGCTGCAGCCCCTCCTCCTCCCCCAGATACTTACGGGCTGCTTCGGGGCTGCTTCGACCACAGACCTCGCCGCTGGGCGGGGGAGAGGGGGCGGCAGGGCGGGGGCACGCGGGGCTCGGCGGCGAGCCGGCGGAGTGCACGACGACGTGGCCGGCAGCGGAGCGCGGACGGGGCCTTGGTGCTGGCCTCAAGAGGTCGCCCCTCTGACTTGGGTGGCGGGGACGGGGTCAAGCGAGCGCGCTCACTTCTCCACGCAGCCCGGTGCCCGGCCCAGCGTCCCCTGAGTGCACACACACCACGCCGGGCCAGAGCTTCGCTCCTTCTGCCGCGGCGCGCACCCCACCTCTCATTTTATATCCTCTTCCCCGCCCCCCATCCCCTCCCGTAGGGGTGCGCGCGCGCCCATTCGCGTCACACAGCGGTGTAACCAATCCCCGCCCTCCCACCAGCTCGCCGGACCCTCGCCGCCTAGCTCCGCCCCTGCCCGGCCCCCCGACGCCATTGGCCAAGTAATGCCTGCCAGGTCCTGAAGGGCGGTGGAGGGCCGGAGTGGGAAAGGCCGCACCCCTCTGGCTCCCGGTGGCCAATAAACTGAAGATGTGGAGTCTCTGTGGGCGGGATTAAGAAGAACCTTGGATAGTGATTGGGGAAGAGACGTGCCACTGAAGGTGACAGGTGGGGTGGGGCGGCTGACGCTCGGTTTAGGCAGAGAGCGCCGGGGAGAAGGGGGAGGGGAGCGAAGCAGGTGGCGAAGCGGCGGGGGCAACGGGGAGGAGAGTCCAAGGCCCCAAGAGGGAGGGGAGAGTTTACAGAAAGTGTCCTACCCGAATGGTACTGTGGCCGAGGAAAACCACACTAGTGGACAAGCCACCAAGTCTGCCTCCTGTGCACCCAGAAGAGCCTATAAAAAGGGCGAACTATAACAGGGACTCGTGCATCCGATTAATTGGATATTAATCACCTCAGGGGCCTAAACCAACTGCCATCCAGAGGGTGGCAACTACAGAACCCAAAGCTGCCGTGTCAGGCTGGGGGTGGGGAAGGGAGATCACCAGGCCACACCTCCCGCCCAGGTGACAGTTTAACTGCTTCAGTATCGCACGTCAGACCTCCCGGTGCGACCCGGTAACAACTCGGCTGTAGGGCTGGTGTGACTGTAAGAAAATTCGCATTTTATTCCAAATGTCCCATTCCAGCTCTCCGTGCCAAATTGCAAACATATCTAAGTATGTATGCGTGTATTTCAAGTGCCTACTTTTAACACAAACACACAGTGTGCCTTTTGTAACGTGCGTTTAAGATAATTTTCGGTTGAAATATGTCTGGGTAAATAGCGGGGGGTGGGGAGAGAGAGAGAGAGAGAGAGAGAGAGAGAGAGGGAGAGAGAGATTCAAAGGAGGAGGATGAGCGCCCTTTTTCACAACCTGCATCAGGGAAATACACGAAGCTGACGTTGGGAGTGGAACCGAGAGTCCCTCTCCGCTAAAAATATTACAGATAGCAACGACGCCTGATTGGCCATGCGTCTCCCCTGGCAACCAAGCGATTGGCTGTCTGGTATCCTGGATACCGACGTCAAACTCGCACTGGGAAAAGGGGAAAGTCTGTGGGGAGGACAGGGTGGAAGAGAAGAGGAGCAATGAATGAAACGCCCATCGCTTAGTCTTCCCCACACCCCTCTCTGCACTCAAGGAGAGAATCCGGGAAAAATACCCGTTGGGGCACCGCCTTGCCCTTAAAACTGTGGGGCCTGCATTCTCAACCTGCTTAAGGAAGTTAAACTGAAACTCAAGGAGGAGTGGGGTGTCCTCGGAGCCGGCTGTGTAGAGCAGCTTGGGCACAAACCCTCTTGTGTTAGGCCTAGAGGCTTTGCGCTCTATGGACGCAAAATCTGGATGTAGCCTTTTTCTCTGCCCAGACTCTTGCACCTTTCTGTCATCTCTCCTATCCTTGTAGAAAGAACTGAACTGAAAAAAGGATATTTCTGAAGTCCCAATGCGTGTGAGCAGGGAAGGAAGATGGGTGTGTGGAACAGATGAGGGTGGGAGGGTCAGGTGACCGATTTCATGTTTATTGTTCAGATTCCTAAAACTCAGGCAGCATGTTTTAAGGACACAAAAGTTTTACTCGGTGACTCTTTAAATTCTGGGGCTTTTTAAAGCTACAAACAAGGAAGAGTGGGATTTGATTGTGAAAGTATGGAAGCATTTTAAATTAAAATGCCCTTTCTTTTGCATCAAAGAATTTTATAATATATTGTTTGTTAGGTGTTTTCTTATTTTGCTCATTTATATTTTCTGGTTGTTTCCTATAATGAACATTAATCCTATTTGGTATAAAAAATAAATATTTTTAATTTTATAATTAGATGAGCACAGGAATTGCAAGAAACTAGGTAGGTTATTTTGGGAAGCGCTTACCAAGATAAACACTTGATTTTTCTTGTGCTCCAAAGCAGAATTTCTCTTACCATTAAGCAAATATTACTCTGAATGTTTGGTACAAACATTCAGAATTCCAGGACCATGTGTTGGGTCATGTGTCTTGCTTTATAATTTGGAAACTATACCACTATAATTAGAACAGCATATTAGGCTAGGCTGAGATTAAATGTCTAAAGATAGATGAATTGTAATTTTTCAAGTTTATCCATACTTTTCAAGAATTCTCTAAAGAGAAGGTGAAAATGCTCTTTTCCGAATGCCCCCTGGGATCTATAATCCTAAATTTTGAATTTGAGAGCAGTCATCTGATAGGGGCTGATTAAATATGAATAGCATAAATAGAATGTTTAAATCAGAAATTTAGATGTCAAAAATTTGAATTATTACTGCTCAGTCCCAAGGTATGAGAGGGTTTCAAACCAAATATAAATATAAGCCCATACACACACATTGAGATCCTATCGCATCCTGGAGAAAGTACCCAATGGTAGGGATTGGGATATCTGATTTTCACTTGTTTCTATCAGTTTCAGTTCTCTCATCTATCAAAAGGGTTAGATTAAATAACCTCAATTAAAAAGCATCCTGGCCCTGGCCGGTTGGCTCAGTGGTAGAGCGTCAGCCTGGATCGATTCCCGGCCAGGGCACACAGGAGAAGCGCCCATCTGCTTCTCCACCACTCCCCCTCTCCTTCCTCTCTGTCTCTCTCTTCCCCTCCCGCAGCCGAGGCTCCACTGGAGCAAAGATGGCCCGGGCGCTGGGGATGGCTCCATGGCCTCTGCCTCAGGCGCTAGAATGGCTCTGGTTGCCACAGAGCTATGCCCCAGATGAGCAGAGCATTGCCCCCTGGTGGGCATGCCGGGTGGATCCCGGTCGAGCGCATGTGGGAGTCTGTCTGACTGCCTCCCCATTTCCAGCTTCGGAAAAATGCAAAAAAAAAAAAAAAAAAGCATCCATATTTAAATTATTTTTTATATTTATTTATTCATTTTAGAGAAGAGACACACACAGAGAGAGAGAGAGAGAGAGAGAGAGAGAGAGAGAAGGGGAGGAGGAGCAGGAAGCATCAACTCCCATATGTGCCTTGACTGGGCAAGCCCAGGGTTTTGAACCGGTGACCTCAGCGTTCCAGGTCAACACTTGATCCATTGCGCCACCACAAGTCAGGCAAAAAAGCATCTATATTTAAAACTCAATGTCCCTAAAGCAAATAATGTAGTTCTTTTTCAAATATAGATTGCAAATAAAAGAAAGCAGATGCATAGCCTTCCAATATTGTCAGTCGTGGGATATAGAATTCCATTTATCCAAGTTTTGCACTTTAAACTTTTTTTTTTTTATTTTTATTTATTTATTTATTTTTTTTTACAGAGACAGAGAGTGAGTCAAAGAGAGGGATAGACAGGGACAGACAGACAGGAACGGAGAGAGATGAGAAGCATCAATCATTAGTTTTTCATTGCGCGTTGCAACACCTTAGTTGTTCACTGATTGCTTTCTCATATGTGCCTTGACCGCGGGCCTTCAGCAGACTGAGTAACCCCTTGCTGGAGCCAGCGACCTTGGGGTCAAGCTGGTGGGCTTTTCCTCAAACCAGATGAGCCCGCACTCAAGCTAGCGACCTCGGGGTCTCGAACCTGGGTCCTCTACATCCCAGTCCGACGCTCTATCACTGCGCCACCGCCTGGTCAGGCCAAGTTTTTCACTTTAAAGGACCCCTAATATGGCTTTTTTTTTCTAATATGGCTTATTGCTATTTAACATTTATTTTGGAATTGTGTGGGACTGCTTAATGATTATTTACATTTATAGGGGAGAAAGAATTTGATATTAGTCCCCAGGTGATACCACAATCAACAGATATTCCTCTCTCTGGGCACGTGATAGTCACTGGGAATCCCAGCCCCTGCTGTCCACATTCCCGGAGCGGGTGCCTTACACTAAAGGTAATGATTGTTCGGTAAAGGAATACGTTCTAGTATTATTGAAATTACAGTGTCATCGCTTCTTGGCCTTTTGGCTAGGATCAAGTGTAGTATCTGTTATCAGTTTAATATCTGATATGTCCTCTATCTGAGGACAATATATTAAATGGATTTTTGGAATTAGGAGATGGAATAGGAACTTGCTCCGTCCACTCCACGCATAGACCTGATATTGCAGTACTTCCAGGAATGGTGCACACACGCACACACAAAAATTACAGTGCCTGAAACTACCCTCAATTATTACCTCATTCACATACCCCACCTTGATTTCTGAAACAAGTATATCCTTAACTTTTTAATTCTCATTCTGTTTCCTTATAAACTTAGACAGGATTACAGAATTAACATCACAAGATGTGTATTTACTAAGGCTCATTCCATTTCTAGGGAATCAATCTTTTATCTTTATTTGAAAATTAGGCAACATCCAAAGGTAATGCTGTTCTTATCACTATTACTTCTTTTAAGTGACATGAATCATAGGATGCACATTTTAAACATCATTGATAAGGAACACTTGCAAACTAATCACCGAGTTATTAAAATCCAAGTAAACTAATTCTTTCCTAAACATTTCTCAAAGGATACGATGTACTTATGACTGAGTAAACCTCAATGTGGTTTCCTGTGGCTTCTCATATGGGAAAGTAAAAGAGGGCCATATATTCTCCAAAAGAAACAAGAACACAGACTGTTCAATTAAAAGATAAGTAGGTATATTAAACAAAACCATTTATCTTTGGAACAGGCAATTCCACTGAAGGAAGTGGGTCTGACAGAATGTCTCCTTTTAGCTTGCCCAATCCCTATTATTCTGAGGAACAAGAATCCAAACCAAATCTTGCAATTTCTTTTCATTAACCAAGGATGAAGATTTTTATCTCAGCTGGAGATTATAGTTGCAGATTCTAGAAGTGATACAGTGTTCATAACATTCTAAGTCCAATGAACATTAAAGCCTCTGTAAGCAATGTTATTAGAGTACTGTACTTGATTTTTATTTTTAGATAAGAGGAGGGGAGATAGTGAGGCAGACTCCCGCATGTACCTTGACAGGGATCCACCCAGCAACCCATCTGGGGATGATGCTTGAGTACCAAGCTATTTTTAGCACCTGAGGCTGATGCACTCCAATGAAGCAATCCTCAGTGCCCAGGACCATGCTTGAGCCAATTGAGCCACTGGCTGCATGAGGAGAAGGGGGGAGGGGGAGAAGGAGGGGAGAGAAGCAGATAGTTACTTCTGTGTGCCCTGACCAGGAATCAAGCCTGGGATGTCCATATGCCAGGCCAACTCTCTATCCACCAAACCACTGGCCAGGGCTTAGAGACTTTAAGTATATTCTAGATTTAAATAAATAATTCTAGATTTCATCCATTGCACACTACAGTATTTTTTAGAAAAATGGAAAGGGCTTTATTGTAATGCTACATTTAAATAAATTTAAAGCATAGATTGTAGCTTTTATGTGCCATTCTTCTTACTCTGATTTAATTACAGTATACATAACAAATTCTATTTTATAAAATAGATACATGGTCCTGCAATTCTGAATCTATTTATATAATTAGATATATAATATAGATATAAATCTGGATATATATATTTATAGAGAGAATACATCTAGATATAGCTATACAGAGATATAAATGTATAGATATAAAGATATATATCCAACTGTAGCAGACACTGTTCCTAGCTCACCTCTTTTTCATGCCCCATCTCCTTCCCCTTGTCTTCATGACTGAAGAGCCTCTAAGAGCTAAATCCCAGCTTTCATCGCAGTAAGAGTGGCCTTGTGACAGTGTTCTGACAATGAGACATAAATAGAAGTCAGTTTGTATGGTTTCTGAGAAAGCTTTGTTTTTCTTATTAAAGGAGTTTGTTCCGGGTACTATAAGCCACATAACAAACTATCCAAAGCTTAGTGACATAAAACATCCATTATATTTATTATTTTTTAAAAGATTTTATTTATTGATTTTAGAGAGAGGAGGCAGTGAGAGAGGAAGTAGAGGAGGAGCAGGAAGCATCAACTCATAGTTGCTTCTCATAGGTGCCTTGACCAGGCAAGCCTGGGGTTTTGAACCCGAGACCTCAGCATTCCAGGTTGATGCTCCAGCCACTTCACCACCACAGGTCAGGCAAACATCCATTTTATTATGTTCTCAGATCCTGTAGGTCAGCATTTTAGACAGGACACAGGGGGCTAGGTGGCTTGTCTCCACTCCACGATGTCTGGAGCTTCGGCTGAGAAGACTCACACACTCGAGTCATCTGAAGCAGAACTTTCTCCAATGATAAAAACATGCTATATCAGTGGTGGGATTCAAATAATTTAGTAACCAGTTCGCTGCCCTAATGACCATTTTAAGTACAAAAAAAAATGATATACCAAAATGTAGTTTATTATTTCATGCATTTAATACTTAAATAAGAACAATAAAAGAGGTACACAAAACTAATTCTGTTCTGAGTTTTATA
Organism: Saccopteryx bilineata; assembly: GCF_036850765.1. Classification (NCBI taxonomy): domain Eukaryota; kingdom Metazoa; phylum Chordata; class Mammalia; order Chiroptera; family Emballonuridae; genus Saccopteryx; species Saccopteryx bilineata. Next base: position 379,311,443 of record NC_089491.1, read on the forward strand.
ATATTAATAAAAATATTAAATAACACTGACAAGAAAAAATAAAACTGTTAAGATATTTCTTTTTTTTCTTTCTTTCTTACAGGAACAGAGAGAGAGTCAGAGAGAGGGATAGATAGGGACAGACAGGAATGGAGAGAGATGAGAAGCATCAATCATCAGTTTTTTGTTGCAACGCCTTAGTTATTCATTGATTGCTTTCTTATATGTGCCTTGACCACGGGCCTTCAGCAGACCAAGTAACTCCTTGCTTGAGCCAGCTACCTTGGGTCCAAGCTAGTGAGCTTTTTGTTCAAGCCAGATGAGCCCGTGCTCAAGCTGGCAACCTTGGGGTCTCTAACCTGGGTTCTCTGCATCCCAGTCCGATGCTCTATCCACTGCACCACCGCCTGGTCAGGCTATTTAAGATATTTCCATATTGCTTCTTGATTGCCATCCTCACTTGCAATTTTTTTCCCCTATGGACGGAATGAACATGACTACAGGTGCTTAGAATACACTGTTGAACAGATGAATGTCAAAAAAGAGCAAGGAATGTAAATTTGTGATTTCCACATTGGGCGGCTGCCCAGGTGCCTACCTCAGAGAGAACCTTGATTACAAGTGCCATTTTAACAACTGGTTCGCCAAACTCAACAAAAACTTAGGTATTGGTTCTGAACCGGCTGAATCCCACCACTGCATCTCTCTGCTGTCCAATATTAGCCACTAGCTACCTGTGGCTATGGAGCACTTGACATGCGGCCAGTGTGACTGAGGAACTGCTGTTTATTTTATTGTGTTTTAATTAAATATAAATTTAAATAACTACATGTGGCCAGCAGCTCCTGAACCGGGCAGCAGGAATCAGAGGGCTTCTTTACTTGCATGTCTAGCACCTGGGCTAGAATGAACCAAAGGCTGGGCTCAGCTGGCACCGTTGATTGGAACATTGAAACATGGCCTCTGAACTCTTCTGGAAGCACGTCAGCTGCGTCTGAGAGGAACCATCTCAAGTGGAAGTTTCTGGAGAGTGAACATTCTAAGAGAGCCTCAGTAAAGCTGCCTGGTCCTTTGTGACCCAGCCTCCAAAGTCACAAAGTATCACTTCTGCCATACTCTACTGGTGGAAGTAATCATAAAACTGCCTAGATTCAAGAGCAAAGCACGTAGACCCCCACACACACTTGTCAAGGGAGATTGTCAAAGAATTTGGAACCATGTTTTTAAATTGCCACTGCAATATTTCCACCTCTTCCCTGCCTTAACATGGATGTAATGGCAGGAGCTGTGGCAGCCTTCTTTATAACCTGTCGTGAACCAACGTGGCCAGTAATTTCAGGTCCTGGGGAGCAGCACAAAATTAGGAAAATACACTTAAAGAATCAAAGGATGGACTCGGGGGGTGGAGGGGGGCTCCGCAAAGCTGATAGCAAAAACAGCGCGCTCAAAAACCGCATCTTGCTTTATTTATAGGACAAAGTGGGCCATTAGCAAATCAGTGAGATCTCTGATCACATTTCCAAGGCAACCCAAGAATTTTACCAAGTGCAGAAAACCCCAACCAAACATAACATCTTAACTTCACACAAAGAAGAAACTTGCCTCCAGTCTTTGTGGGGAACAAGGGGGATAGGGTGAGACAAATAATCCAGCATGACAGCTAACAGGGAGGTGTGGGGAAGGCCTTAGCCTTTTGCAACTTAAGCAGGCAAGTGAGTTGGGGGGTTGGGCAGACTGTCAGCTTACAGCCAGTTCCCCACACCTCTGTCCCCCAAAACTCTAAACTGCAAAAACCCTGTTGGCTTTTCGGTCCCCAACAATAACCACAGGCAAATACAAGATAATCACAGAGACAAGGGCTCTGACCAAAAGTAATAACTGTCTATCTAGGTCTAGTCTTTTTTAAACCACATTAAGTGCTCCGCAACTTAAGCTGAATGTATTCTCAAAAAATATAGTTACATTTTTTAAGGAAACCTGAACTTGATTCATAAGAAAACAAAATACATTTTTTTCTCATCTAAAATATCAGGCTTTGCCTGACCTGTGATGGTGCAACAGATAAAGTATCAACCTGGAATGCTGAGGTTGCCAGTTCAAAACCTCGGGCTTGCCTGGTCAAGGCACATATGGGAGGTGATGCTTCCTGCTCCTCCCCCTTCTCTCTCTTTTTCTCTCTCTAAAAATGAATAAATAAAAAAATTAATTAAAATATCAGGGCTTCTTATTCATTATAAAACCTAGAAATGCTCATTGTAGAAAATTTGGGAAACAGAAAGTATTAATAATCTAAATCTTATTACTCTCACCACCCACTGATAACCATTGTATCTGCTCCATTTCTTTCTGAATGAGTTTCTACATTATATGCAGTTTTGTATCCTGCAGTCCACTTAGCATTACATTGTTCCTATTTTTACTTGACACTAAGCATTATCATAATCATCGTTTTAATGACTGCATTCTATGATCGTGAATAATTTTATATGATCATTGCTCAGAATGTAAGTCGTTGAGAATTTTTCTGTATTTAAAACAATCGTACCCTGGCCGAGTAGCTAGCATCCTCCCAAAGCATAGAGGTTGCTGGTTCGATACCCAGTCAGGGCACATACAGAAACAGATACTGTCTCTCTCCTGCTCTTTCCCTTCCTCTCGCTAAAATCAGTAAAATGAAATTTTTAACAAAATTAAATAATAAAAACAATTCTATTTAACAAACATTTTAATATATACCTTTAACTCCCTCTCTGGTTACTTCATTGGGATAGTTCTAGAAGTGAAATTACTAGGTCAAAGATAAGGTGTTGTGGTGGTGTTGTGTTTTGTTTTGATTTTTAAAATATTTTTGCTCATTTGATAAGTAAAATGGCATCTCTTTGTTGTTTTAATGTGTATTTCTTTAGTTATATGTAGGATAAACAATGTTTTTCCATATTTATCAGCTCCTGGATTACTCTTTCAGTGACTTTTCCATCCACACCTTTTCTCTGCGTTCCTATTAGCAGTCTCTGTGTTTGTCTCTTCAACTCATGTGAGCGTCTTGCAGGTTGTGTGCCACATATGTGGTTGAACATGACAATAGTCTAGACTTTACTCTAGAACGTGCCAAGCTATTTTAAATATGCGATTTTGATGCCTAGAACCTTGATTTCCGATCTATTTAACTTTTAACATTCAGCCTGACTAAAAAAGTTATCAATGAATGCTTTCTGGTAACTGCTGGTCACATGTGGTTATTTAAGTTTACATTCAATTAAAACTCAACAAAATGGAAACAGGCAAAACAACATAGTTCTAATGATCCTTACTCAGTCCTCTTTCTCCTTGATCGTTCCACCACATTTCACACTGTTTACTGGTAACTGGTAGAAACATTCCCTCTTGACTCTGCACATTCTTGTGTTGACACGGTATGTACCCAACGTGGTTCCCACTATCTCAGCTGCAGCTGAGCCTCGGAAAGGCATAAACTTGATATTAGAGGGTTTGTCTTTGCGTCCCGCAGGGTTTGGCCGCCCTGAGTCTCAGCCCTGATGAACTACATAGAAGCACTGATTACCCTCTGAGCTGTGTGAGAATCAAACGAGATGAGGCCTGGGAAATGTTTTGTGAACTGTACACCTCTCTTAGATGTTAATATTTTCTTCATTCCTATTCCCTCTTCTTCCCGTCTCTCCTCTCCCCTCCTTTCCTTTGTCCTACTCCTTTGCTTCTTATATCTGATGGAAATTTTATTCAGCTCAGGTAAGAAAATATGTGAAATTGCTTTTAAACCATAAGTAAAAATCATTAACACTCTCTTCTCTCATAGTCAGGGTCCCCAACTCTGTCATGTTCACCTTCAAAATGTTTCTCAGACTCTCATGCCTCAGTGTTTTTAGATTGCTATTTAATTCTTCGGTTATCTAATTTTCCATGTGCTTATGTTCTGTCTCCTATGTTGGATTGATTCCAAGCTTTTTTAGGCCAGGGACAACATTATACACTTTTTCTGTCAATGCACATGAGCTCTATAGTGCCTTGCAGTCAATCAGTATTGACTGATTGATGGCTTTGCTCCGTACTTGTCTAATCCAATGAAAGAACACAGAAATTTGAGGAAGTCTAAGTGGTTCACAATGGTTCATGTACAGGTTCAGAAGGTGAGATGCCTGAGAGGAGGCTGCGTAGGTAGAAGCCAGATTACTGAGGGCCTTCGGCTAGGAAGTTGGCAATGTTGCCTTTGATAGATGGGAAGAGGTTGAGTGACTTTTCAGTAGGGAAAGGACACTATTGGACTTCTTTTGGGAACATATGTTATGTAGCTCTGAATCCCGAAGCCTAGCACAGTGCCTGCGTCACAGGAATTGCCTGTCAGTGTGCATTCAGTTGCTTTCATCACTCAACAGAGTATTCTTCAATTGTGTGGTTATTCTGAAGATGAAATAGGTTTTTTGGGGTTTCTTTTTTAGGCTAGAAATAGATCCAGCCTGTGGACCACAATCTCTATCCACCCTGGAACAAAAGAAAAGGAAACAATTCTATGGAGGGTATAAGCCAGAAGTTTTGGTTTTGGGAAAACCTAGAAACTTTCTGTGGAAAATTTTACTGAGGCTCCAGAAAGATTGGTTTATTCTTCCTCTGCCTTTCTGTCTGTGCCAGAGACTTGTTGTTACTTTAGACAATACCCCCCTTCTTCCAGCAGCAGCCCTGATCTCTGTTGAGCATCCATCTCTCTGTCCTAGTCTCCATCCATTGCTTCCTTGAGGACTTAGTGTCTAAGCTGAAGAAAACTAAAACATGGCGTTCCCCTGGCCACCGTGATGAGTTCAGAGAAGGCCACTGACCTATGTCGGCCTATCAGAGCCAATAACTCTCAGTCCTGGGACTCCTGTTTGTGGTGTTGAGGATTAGGACTCCTTCCTGTGAAATATGGCCGTGGAAGCATCCATTGTTGGGGCCATCTTAGTACCATGGGGAGCGATCTGTTGGAGAATACAGCTAACCCAGGCAAACCACGGGGAAAACCAAGTCTGGAAACAGCCTTGAGACCCGCATCGCCTCTCCCTGGATTTTTTTAGCCATAGGATATGCAAGCACAGGTCGCCCAAAGAGCAAAGAAACAAAGGAAATAAAACAGTGAAGGAGGGAGAACCCACCCAGTTTGCCATTGCTGAGCCAGCTGCTGCAAAGAGGAATCGTTTGACTCCGTGGGCCAGTGCTCCAGGAAGCCATGGAAACTGCTTCCCAGGAGAGTCCGCTTACTCCCATCTCCCACTGGTCAAAGGATTCACGTCATCAGACATGAACTCGCCCACACTTCGGGGCTTTGGGTTTTGGAAGCCAAGTAGGGTCCTTCACTTTGGTGTCAACTGGGGAGTCCCGGGACAGGAGGCAGGTGACACAGTGTGAGGTGAAGGGGCTGAAGAACTGTGCCCGAGTGGAGGCAGCGGGAGTTTGTGCAGATCTGGTCACAGCAGAGGCAGCTGGAAAAAGAGAAGGGGAGACCAGGAGAACCTGAAGTAGTGCCTAACAGGTATCAGGTATTCATGAGCTAATAATAAGTTCCTTTTTGGCTCAAGCCAGTTGGGGTTAGGTTTCCACACAGGCAATCTTGTGTCCGCAACCCCCTCTCCCCACTCCCAGAACAGCCACTGCACTCTGTCGGGCCATTCATTTTGGCATGAAAGTACACACTGCCTTTTTAGTTATTTAACTGTACTGCACTGGTATGTGTCCTGTCTCTCCAAGAGGTCTGCATTGCCATGAAAGCCAGGCAGTAGCCATTCAGTGTCTTAATACAGTCATCCTTCGGTATCCACGGGGGATTGATTGCTTAGCACCTTCTTCAGAGACCAGAATCCCCAGATGCTCGTCTCCTATATAAAATGACAGACTATTTACATATAACTTACACCCATCCTCCTGTATAGTTTAAACCATCTTTAGATCATTTATACCTAATACAATGTAAATGCTATGTAAGTAGTTATACTATGTTGTGTAAGAAATAATGACAAGAAAGAAAAGTCTGTCCGTGTTTGGTACAGACAACCACACAGTATATGTCAGGAACAACATAATGGTTTTTTCAAATATTTTTGATCTGCTGCTGGTTAAAGCTGTGAATGCGAAACCTGCTGATATGGAGGGCCAACTGTATTTGGCTGACCTGACTTTTCAAGTTTCATAAAATTTAACATTTTTGTTTTTTGATCATTTGCATCCCAATGTGCTTTTCCCCAATATATGCTGGTTTTATTAACCTGTTAAATTTTATCATTTGGGCAGTCCTTATGCAATAAATCACCAGATGGATTCACATGGTCAGTGGCATTCAGATTCTAAAGTTAAGTCAATGTTCTTCTAATCTCAATATGGTTCATATGAAAAAGTGTTAAGTGACCCGGACAGAAAATAGCTTTAAGAGATTGGATATTGACCAAAATAGGTACTCCGGAAGTTAAGAATGGAGAGAAGAGCCCTGGCCAGACAGCTCGGCTGGTAGAGCATGTCCCCACACCCAAAGGACGCCGGTTTCAGTCCCTGATCAGGGCACATACAGGAACAGACTGATGTTTCTGTCTGTCTCTCTCTCTTCCTCTGTCTCTAAAATCAGTCAATCAATAAAAGACACATGACCAACTAAGAGGAATTGTTTGAACAAATGGTTAATAGTCATAATATTATAAAGAACTTCTATAAATCAACAGCTGAAAGATATATAAACCAAATGGTAATTGACCAATAAAATAAAATCAAAGAAAAATAATACAACTTAGTAATAAACACATAAAATGACAATCTCACTAATAACATGAGAAACAAAAATGAAAACAATGAGATATTTTATTTTGTCCACTGATTTGATTGAATTTACTAAAATTTGTAAATTGTTCATCTTTACAAAAGAGTGGGGGAAGGAGCTAGCAGAAATTCAAATTGGTTAAGTATAGGTGGGAATCAATGCCATTTTATATTGAGAACAAAAATACCCACATGTGTGCAGAAAGATATACCTTTAAAGTCAAGATACTTTAGAGATATTTGCAGTTTAGCCTGATTGGTGGTGGCATAGTGTATAGAGTGTCAACCTGGGATGCTGAGGTCTCAGGTTTGAAACCTCGAGGTTGCCGGCTTGAGCACAGGATCATCAATATGATCCCATGGTTGCTGACTGTTGGGCAAATGAGTTTGCAAAATTTGTATTTTTTGAGTTTGCTCACTCTTAGTGTTAAAAAATGGCGCTGGGTATGTGATCTGTGAAATTGCAAATCACTTTCCTGCTTGGGAAGGGCCATTGTCTTGCTAATGTTTGCTGGAGGAGAGATTTTTGCGCCAGAAAGTTTTGAAAAAGAAAAAAAGAAGGTGGAAGAGAGAAGCCATGTGTTTGAGGAAGAGCAGAGAGAATGCAGAGTGCTGGAGAAGAAGCCATGCTGGAGGAGAGAGAAGGTGTGCAGATGGGGAACCAGAGGTGAGGGACCTTGCGAGCTTCGCTGAGACTGGTGGGGAGACTGGTGGGGCCTTTGACTCTAGGAGGAACCGCAGAAGATTCTCCTGGTTGTGGAACCGGAGGGAAGTGTTTTCCTTGTGTGTTGCTCATTGGCTGGTGCGAGACTTTAATAAAGGAATGGTCCATCATTCTTTGGCTCCACTGTTTCTTTACTGTCTGCCCGAATCTAATGGGAACCTGCACGTGCATGGCCACGATGGCTGCGACTACTGGCCACACACTGAATTGAGCCCAAGGTCACTGCCTTGAGCAAGGGGTCACTGGCTTGGCTTGAGTCCCCTCGCCCCATATGAAAAGCAATCAATCAATCAATCAGTAAAGTAATGCAACTATGAGTTGACGAGTTGAGCCTCTCATCTCTCTTCTCACTCTCTCCCTTCCCCTCTCTCTCTCTCTCTCTCTCTCTCTCTCACACACACACACACACACACACACTTGCAGTTTAGAATTACAAAGGAAATGGTAGCAACTTAAAGGTCCCATCAATAAAGGAGAGTTGAATAATTTTGATACCTCTTGTACTTTGAAGATGTTGATGAGGAAGATTCATACTGTACCAGGCACTGTTCTCCATACTTTACATCTATTTAATCCTCACAGAAACCCTATGAGGAAGACGTCATAATTTGGGCTACATATTTCACAGACGAGAGAACTGAGGCACAGTTCTAAGTCATTCATCTAACATCACCCTGCTGGTAGTGGCAGAGCTGGGATTTGAACGCCAATAGTCTGCCTGCCGCCCTAGCCTGTGGCCTGACCATGACCCTAAATCATGCTTGCACATTACCATGATGCACTGGGAGGATAAGCATACCACAGAAAAATATTGAATAATCTGGTGTATAGAAAAAGTGATTACATTTGGTGAGGGGTAGCTTTGGGGGTGTATAAGTGGGCACTTGACTTTGACTCCATTGCTTGAATTTTTCATAGAGAGAAGTCAGTTTTGCAATTAAAAATAATATAGTAAATATATTTTAATATTATATTTACTATATAACATATGTGATATATATTTAAATTATCTTTATACTTGGGGCTTACTTCTTTGTCTATATAGCGTCTGCCTCCAGAAGTCTCCTCTAGTTTAAACTATTATCTTGCAATAAGGAGAACAGAATGCTCACACCCCACCTATTTTGCCCACATTCCAAAAGCATTAATTTATCGCTTTGGAAGAGATCTGACTTTTGTACATTTTAAAATACCTATTTATTATAGGAATGATGTAAAATGGCCTGGCTACGTGGCTTTAATTCAACACCTAATAGACTCCCGAGTAGAGAGAGTGTGCCCTTTTGTTACCGGCACCTGGATTTATCTTTCACAAGCTCTTTGTAAGAGGTGATGCTGGGTGCAGGGGGCTATAAGACTGAGGAAGGCCCAGGCTAGTGGGAGTGACAGACACTTCCCAAGCCAGAAACAGGGAGCCACCTTGGACACCCCCTTTTGCTCTCCTATTTCCAACCTGCCACTGACCTACCTGTTGATCTAGTTTATCCACCACTGCCCAGGCCAATGAGCACCTCTTCCCTGGACCTCTGCACCAGCCTCAGACTGGCTCTCCTACCTTCGCTTCTGTGCCCAGTGTTAACCCACTCTTCACCCCACACCGAAGGAATGAATCTTTATAAAGTGCAAATCAGACATATTCTCATCACCCTGCCTTACCCAGGGTAAACCCATCAGTGTCTCCCATTTGTCTTAGGAAGAGGACCAACGCCCTCGTCGCTGTTTACAAGGCCTTGGAGGACCAGGCCCCTGCCTGCCCACCCAGGCCCCCCTGCCTGCCCACCCAGGCACTCCTGCCTGCCCACCCAGGCCCCCCTGCCTGCCCACCCAGGGACTGCCAGAGCTTGTACAACCTTCCTCTGTCCTCTTTTACTTCCTCAAATTTGCTAGGTCCCCTCCCACTTTGCCTGGGGCCAGTCACCCCACCTTCTCCACCTTGTCAACCTTGAAACCCTTTTAGTGGTTATTTCCCTTCTTCTGGGGTCCAGACCCTCCCGATCAGAGCAAACACCTGCTCCTTCCTCCCAGGACTCCAGTGTAGTTGTTAACTCAACAGCTGTCTGCAGGTCCACGTGGGGAGGAGCTCCGTCATTACGCTTCCTGTGGTATCCTTGGAATCTAGCACAGAACCAGGCTCACACAGGTGCTCAGTGAGTACTTGCTGAATGAATGAAGGAAGGAGCTAACAAATGAGAGAATGAATGAGTGAGTGGTCCTGCTGTATTGCCAAACAGACTGTAATAAGGCAGTCGTTGCCGTCAGGGCACGACGAAGCTGTCTTTGCCTGGAAGGTGGGGAAGGCATCGCAGAGCAGAAGCAGGCCTTGGAGGGTGGGTATCAATTCAGGGGCAGGGAGGGGAAAAGGACATTCCAGACTCAGAACACGCAGAAGCCTGATGGTTGCGAGGTCAGACAGGGGTGAGGCGGAGATAAGACTGCAATTGTGGGTGAGCCCAGCTGGGTAGAGCTCTACATACCGAAAAAGGACTTGAACTTTATTCTGCAGGTAATGGAGGAATCTGGGAAGGTTGTCAGGCAATCTTCCTCCACCCCCTTTCTTTTTCCATCCCTCCTCCCTGCTTTCCTTCCTTCTGGGAGACAGCATGCTTTCTGGCTGAAAAGGAAGTGCGGAGGGATGTGGAGGGGCCAAGTGCTCAATGGACCCCTTTTCCTGGCCCTGTCCCCCGATGTACAAAGCTGAGCTAGAGTGGCAGAAAAAGGGAGGACAGTCCCCTGGCCACCACATTCACCCAGAGGGGAGTCTGGGAGCCCCGAAGCATCCAGGACTCCCAGCACCGAGGGCGGAGGCTACAGGAAGTAGCTGAGGGGGTGGTAGGTGCTCATCGGTGAGAATGACAAGCTGATGGAGCCACTGACAAGTATCTGTGGGCGGGCCCCTGAGGATGTGCCACCTTCCTACAGCACTGTTGGCTTTGACTCAGGACCGAGCGAGTGGCTGAGCTCTTCAACTCCAGGTGGGACAGATTCCGCCTTGCCCAAAGCCAGGCAGAGTCGCCTGTGTCTGAACAAAGAAGCCTCTGTATAGGTGAGGAAGGGAGCTCAAGGTGGCACCGCAGTCCGAGGATTTGCGGCCTCACCTTGACATCACCAGTGCCCCAGGTGAGGCACTAATTCCTGTCCAGGCGGGGCTAGGAGAGACACCTGCTCTGGGGACACAGCTGTTTCCCTGGGGTCACTTGGCTCCTCTGCAAACATTTTAAACCTTTCAAAATTTTAAAACCATGGCACCTATTGGCTTCTACACTCCTCATGCTGCTTCTTTGGTGTAAAGCTAGTAGCCACGGCCACCACCACAGCCACCTGGCCCGTGCAGGTTCAGGTTTGATTCGGACAGATGGTAATGAAACAATAGAGCCAAGAACTGGTGGGCCATTACTTTTAATCCTAGCTTGTACCCGGCGGGCAAGTAAAAACACACACTGGGCTCCAAAACCCACTCATTCAGGGCTCACAAAGCTACTGACTTATCCGAGTTTCCTAGAATCAAAGGTTTCTAGCTCACCAGCCTTATTCACCTCTGTTCCCCATCTCCTTCTCTCTGCACAAACTCTGCACAAATTGGCTTCTCCTTCAGCACTCTGCCATCTTGGCTGCTTCTCCTCTCCTCCACGTGGCCTTACTCTGCTCTCTTCCCTGCCCTCTGCCCTCCTAGAATGCAATCACTCTTTCCCCGGAACAACATGATCTCTCTTCCTTTTAAAACCTTTTGGCGCGAAAGCCCTCCCCCAACACATATTAACATAATCACGCCCATCCCAAGCAAGAAGGGCAAGTAATATTATCACCTGGGCAATGGGCTTCCACGTGGGCAGTGCCATCTTTAACAAAGTGAGTATAATATATTTTATCTGCCCAACATTTGGGCTTAACTTTATACTTCAATTCAATAGCAGTCATGGAGTGCCTGTTCTGTGCAGTTTTGTGCTATGTTCTCAGTCATAAAGATGAATATTTCATGGTCTCTGCTCTCAAGAGGCTTACAGTCTAGTGAGGGAAACAGATGCAAACAGAAACTTCCAGAACAGTGTAAAGACCTCAGAAGAGGTCAAACACTAGTGGGATCTGCCTGACTTTTTACTATCTTTATGTAACTGCCATATATTGATATATATAACACATGACCTAGACCTATGACCCAAAACTTTGTCATCTGTGGAATCCCTGCTTATTTTTTCCTCCAGGACTCTTTTTGGAGTTTGGGATTGTTTTGTTTAGCTACAAAAATGATTACATGTGTCTCAGAGTCTCTTCAAAATGTCCTCTGCATTATCAAGCAGCTCGGGCTCCTCTGAGTTCGATCTGTCCTGTCCCCTCCTCCTCTGGGAAAGGCAGGAAGCTGATGAAGAAAGCAGCCAAGGTGTGGCTAATGAAGAGCAGGCAGGACGGTCTCTGGCCATAAATCAGTCCTTGATAATGGCCTGCAATCCCACCATTAGAACTTTATTCCTTTGAAGGTACACAAACCCCTAGGAGGAATAACATCTTAAATAAATCCTAATCACTTTTCAGCTCTAGTGGGGGATTTGTGTGTAGCAGGGAGGGGCAGCCAGCCCTCCGGGTCCTGCTGGAGTCTCTAGATTTGGTGGCTTGTCTCAGTTAGCTATTGCTGTGTAACAGACCAAATGATTTACTGTTACTATGCTGTGGGTCGACTGTGTGGGTGGTCCTGTTAGTCCCACCAGCAATCACTCATGCCTCTACTCATCTGATTTGAGTTGGAGGGCCCAATGTGACCTCATCCCAGGTCTGGCAGTTGGTTCCGGTTTTCAGTTCTCCAAGTGGCCTCTCATCCTCCAGTAGACTCACTGAATTGCACCAGGAAGTGAAAATGGTCAGCTCTAGGTTCTGAGAGGGTGATGATAGAAGTTGGAAGATACTTTTGGGCATAAGCTCCAGAATTCACACGTTATTTTTGCCGCATTTTATTGGTTAAAAAAATAATAATAACAACAAAAAAGCAAAGCCCTGGCCAGATAGCTCAGTTGGTTCGAGTGTCATTCAGAAACAAAGAGGTTGCCGGTTCGATCTCCAGTCAGGACACATCCAGGAACAGACTGATGTATCTCTCTCTATAGCTCCCCCTTTCTCTCTCATTAAAATCAATACATTTTTAAAAAAATAATAAAATAAAGTTTAAAAAAAAAGTCACGAGGCCAGTCCAGATAGCAAAATAGACTCAACCTCCCTCAGTGGAGGAGGAGCAACATCACATTGCAAAGGGGTGTGGACACAAGGAGCTGTGAGTCATTGGGGCCATCGGTCTAACAATCTACCATAGAGGTCTAAAAGACATGTGAAGTGTTTGCTTCAGGGCAGCAGGGTAGAGGAGTTGTAAGTCCCTAGTCTTTGCCAGCATCTATTTCCATGATCTTGCCAAGGGTTCTGTTATTTTTTTTGGCAGAGAAGACATAGCCTACAAATCCAGTTTGGTTGACTCCACAGAACCCATGGATCTATGCTGTGCTGTTCGGCTGACTGTCTCGAGTGGTTAAGGCATGGCCTTCACCAGGCCCAGTGCGGTGCTGGTGAACTGGGTTGAGGGCGGGGGAAGCTGATTTGTAGCACTTGCCAGTTTCTGTGGTGTAAATACTACCATGGCCAATTTCAAGCCATCAGTGTGACCTCACTGAATGACCAGTTGGGAATAGAGCTACATAATTGATTCCTGGCCCTATACAAGCTAGCACCACACCTTCTTCTTATCTCTGGAATTTTCTAGAAAAATTGAATACTTTTTTTTTTTTTTAAGCAAAGCAAAACCTTTTTTGATGCCAAAAAAATAAAATGCATTAAGAAGATAGAGCCTTATCTTGGAAGGTGGGGAATTCCACAGCTATGAGGCAGGCCATGGCAGCTGTGGGAGCTAGGTGGGATCTAACATGCCCGGTGATATGTTTGTGTGGGCATAGACAATACCTAGAATGGTGCTCACCCGAACAACAGTGGTTATCTCGGGAGGTGATGGTGGATGGAGATGAGAGACGAGTCCCGGTAGGTCTCTGTACCATCTTCATCTTTTTTACAGTGATCATGCATTCAGTCTATCATTAACACTAAATAAGTACTCACAGGCTCATTGAACTTTGCAGATTCTCTGGCTCAGGGAAACATAATCCCAGATGAACTGGAGAATTTCCGCTGGTCAGGGGTACCACCAAGACTAGGAGCCGGGTCTCCTGACTTCTGAACCAGAATTCCTTCCCATGGCCCTCAGGCTTGCCCCATCTCTACAAATCAGGAAGAAAGTGATCATTCTACCACCAAAAGCCCGTGCAGATTTGCAGAGACTTACCCTGGGAGACTGAGCACAGATTGGAAGGCAGATCGGAGCTTCCATGCTTGGAGAGCCAGCAAAAAGTAACAGCACAGAACCCGCTGGGGACAAACCCCATGGCCTCCATAGAAAGCCTGGCCTCCCACCCCCACCCCCACTGCCATTCGTGTTCTTTAGCAGCGAGTAAAGCAAATTATGGAAGAAAGATCCTCCTACCCAAAGGGCTCTCGTCTTGCAAACTTCATCACTGGTACTAAATCAGTGGATTAAAAATTATTTTATTTTATTTTATTTTATTTTTTGAGAGAGAGTTTAGTACTTCTTTGATTTGTTTTTCCCTTTTCTTGTGCCTTTTCCTTAAGCAACCTTCAGGCTTCAACAAAGTAAGTACAAGGCCAATCATACGCAGTACGAAAGCAAGCATCAATAAATTAATGAAAATAGCACACAAAGGGCGTCCTTATCTTGCAACGGGAGGAGGAGCCATTGTTTTTCAGCTAAGGTCACCTCTTGTTTGGTTTGACTGCGGGAAGAGGGTCAGGGCGAAGGAGCAGCCAACCAAGACAAATGGGGAATTGAAGGTAAAAAAGTCCCTCTGAAAGCAAAACAAGGTGGTTGGCGAGGCCAACCCTCCCTGAGCTCAGGGCTGCGTTCAAGGCCCAGCGGGACCGTTGGGAGAGTTCTTTCCCGGGCTGGGCCGACCCACAGGAGCTCAGCTGACCGCCCACGCATGTGGAGGTGAAACCACTTCAGCCCAGCCTTCAGACTTTTCTAGAAACATTCTATTTCTTCTACTTTATTTCTAGTTGCACGGGTGTGTGTCCTCCTCCCTGTGCAGCTGAGGGCTCCTTGAAGGTCAGCGTCGGGATCTTGTCTGTCTGTCTGTCTCTCACCATGCCTAGCATAGTAGCTCATTCTTGGCAAGTGATCAGTAAACATGTGTTGAATGAAGGTATCAAATGTCAGGCAAGACGTATATTGTGCACGAACATCTTTGTTCATTCTGGGGAAGGAAGGGGAAACAGGGAATGGGTAGAAAAGAGAAGATTCCATGAAAGATGATCAGGCTTGTCCGGGACTCAAAGAGCTTACAGACAAGTCCAAGAGACAGATAGGAGTTAATTATCCCTTTAGCTCTTTGTCTTGGGACCTATTAATTTCTATAGGTTGTGAAGAAACTTAAGAATCGGTCTCTGCCTGGCTTGTGGTGGCATGGTGGACAGAGCGCTGACCTGGGATGCTGAAGTGTCACTGGCTGGAAACCCTGGGTTACCTGGTTGAGGCACATGTGACAAGCAACCAATGAACAGCTAGAGTAAAGCAACAACATTCCCTGCTCCTTCTGTAAAATCAATAAATAAAAAATCTAAAAAAAAAAAAGGAAGAAGAATCAATCTCCTCCTTCTGTCCCTCACCCCCATGGGGCCATTTCAGCCCAACTGCAGGAGAACAGGAGAACATGGGTAGAAAAAGTGTGGACTGCAGTGGCTGCATTAAGCTCTGCCATCTCATTCAGGTCCTCAGCAATGGAGGACAAGGGCCAAAGCTAAGGTCCAGGGGTGGGGATGGGGCAGGGTGTTCCCAGGGTGGACAGGGGCAGGAAGAGCAGAAGGCAGGTTCTAGCCAAGGCCCTTAAAGGATGCCAAAGGTCAACCTGAAGAAGCAAGTTCAGGTGTCAGTTCCAAAGGGCAAGAGAAGGGCTGTAAGTGGGAGAGGACCCAGGTGTCCCTGGAATGGAGTGGGAGCAGGCTGGGTGGGCCAGTGATGAGTGGCCTGGGGTGTCTGCACAGGACAGCAGAGCTGCCAGCTGTGAAGGTGTGGATGGCTTAGGTCAACACGAAAACTCAGGACCAGGACAGACACCTCGTATGTGGTCATAGCCCCTTTGTCATGTTCCTTGAAACCACAGGTAGCTCAGACTCCGGGAAGGGGAGCCCTGGGTGTGAATGCATCCTAAGCTCTGCTCTGCCTGTCAGCCCTGCTCCACGACACACTTTACCCCCCATGGCGGCACACTGAGAAAACAACAATGGCAGTGAGCATTTTGCAGTTAACGTTTGCTTCCAATTTCAATGGCTGTCTATTCTGAGGTTATGTCTGTCTTACTTTTGGTGATAAGATGAAAAGTTGGCAATATTGGTCTGCAGATTTATGGGAAAGGAAATAATAAAACAGCAGATCCCAGTCTGGTTGCTTCTGCTCTAAGAACTGAAATCCTGTTCCTTAACCCCAGATCCTGGCTACCAACATCACATCATCACCGTCACCATTATCATCACTGTCATCATCGTCATCACCATCCTCAACAACATTTGTAGAGTGTGCCCTTTGCACAAAGTATTATCCTAAACTTTGCAGATGCTAATTAACTTCTCCCCTTGTTTCGACCTCTTGCCCACCTACAGATGCCCTCCCTGCACTGACCTAGCCCACCGTCGACTGAAGTCCAGTCCTGATGGCTCCCCTACAACAGGTTTCATAATGTCTTCCCTGACCCTGGCCACCTAGAAAGTAGAGTTCTGCCTCAAAATTCCTAGCCAGTGGCTGTGTCTCCACTTCCTGCTGCCAGGTCCTCAGCAGACCCTTCCACTGGCTGCCTGGTTGAGCCTCCTAGCAGACACTGTCAAACCCTCTGAATACTGAGCACCAGTCCTGGAAGGGGAGCCACCCGTTGCCCAACTTTTGACCCCCCAAACTCAATGCTGTCCCAGTGTGCTGACCCTCTTGGGTCCTCATTCCACCCTCCTAGCAGTCTGACTTTACTGCTTGCTTCCTGCTAAAATCTTTCCTGACCAAACACACACCACTGCGTGAATCTTCTGGTTTCTGGGGATAGACCTATTCATGCTTCCTCTAAGCAATGCAAACCTTGAATCAAACACTATACTCCCAGGCCTAGCCTTGTGGCTCTCATAGCCCTTGAGAGAGTATCATGTGCCATCAGACTGTACTTATATTAACCCCTGTGCACCTCATCATACCTTATGAGGTAGACACTATTGATTATCTCCATTTTGCAGGAGAGCAAACCAAAGCCCAGAGAGGTAAAGTTATTTGCCCAAGGTCACAGAGCTAGGAAGTGGCAGAAATAAACTTTGAGCCCAGGTTCTAAAGGCCTATCCCTTAACTCCCACATTGCCCGGCTTCTCCTTTAGGTCCAAGAAGCCCAGCCCTGGGAAGTTTGAAATCAAATGAGTCTCTTTGGCTTATGAGCTCCATGCTTGTGGCAAGTTCTCTGAGCCTCTGCTGCTGCATCTCCCAAGAACCAACACCAGGCATTCAGCACGCGGTGGACATAGCTGTCAACCCCCTTCCGCCCTGCGTTAAAACCTTGGCAACCGCCCTGGCCAGATATAGCTCAGATTGGTTAGAGCATCTTCCTGAAGCACAGAGGTTGCCAGTTTGATCTCTCCAGTCAGGACACATGCAGGAACAGATCAATGTTTCTGGCTCTCTCTCTCTCTCTCTCAAAAAATAAACAAACAAATAAAAACAAAGAACACACCCTGGCCACTACAAACATGTCCTGAGTGGGGCCTAGGTATTTTATTCAGCCCTCTGGAAGTGTCAGTCACAGCTGAGAAGAGGAAGCTCCCATCAATTTGTTAAGCATTCTGCGGCTGGTGGAGGAGTGAATGGGATGGTTTGAGGCGTGGAGTCCGCAGGCTGGCTGGACCCCACCCTAGTATGTAATTTTGGGGCCCATTCAGCAGCTGTCCACCTACACCTCCTCTTAACCTCCCCTTGCCTTGGTTATCTCATCTCTAAGGAGAATGACAATCATAATAATGTGTATCTTAGGTAGGGTTCTCGCTAATTACAGAGTTAATATACATATGGTCAGCCCTTAGAACATTGGCAGGCGCACACAACCAGCTCTTCATAAGGGGATGCTGTTAGACTCGGGGGAAGACACCTGGATGTCACCATTTTGCCGCCGAGGGGACTAAGACCCTCATGGGTTGAATGACATGCTTCCTATCGGACGGCTTCTGCAGAATGGACCGGAAATGAAATCCAGGGCCGCTGGTGAGACTTGCCGGCCCCTCCGTTTCTCTCAGTGCTTTCTTATTTCCATTTCTGCTGTGACTGCTGTTGGCTGTGATTCCCAGGCCACCCGTTTCCAACCTCATTAATCCGCTCCCGCAAAAGGCAGGTTCCTCCCCATGGGCCTTGCTGCTGTGCGTGGCCCTGGGCCCATACAGCGGCTGTCCGCCCACGCCTCGCCTCGTCTCTGGAGCTGCAGAATACCACCGGGTGTGGGGAGGGCGTGGCCCTCCATCAGGTGCCTAATTATGCAAATCCCCAACAGGAGCAGAAAGGGGAGACTGTGGCCTGTCTGAGGATGATTGATGAGGCTGGCTGGTTTTATCTTCCCTATTGTATAGGCCGAGGCTTTATCTGGAGAGGAAGAAGCTCAGTCTCCCTATCTCAGCCGCTTTCTCGCCGACGCTGAGGTAAGGAAGGCTGAACCGGGTTAATATAATTCTCCCGTGACTCATCCTAGGAGAGGACCTGTGATGGATCATTAAGCTATCTTGGTACTTACTTCAAGCCCACGCCCCCCAAGATGAATGCTCTCAATTTGTTTATCGGGTCTCTAACAATAGGCCACTATTCTTCCCCACAACGTGGTTACACAATCTTTTCCCTCGTGTCTCTCAACCGCCTACTGAAAAGCTGTCTGCGCCCTGAGCACGCGCTCCTGGTCCCTGTACCAAATGCTCGCCTGCCGTGTCATCCTGTCCTTGGTGGGAGCGTTCACTGCCTTCTTCACAAGCTCAGCTCTGCTCCCCAGGAGGTGCTTACCCTCCCGTCTGAGCCCTCCTGTGGCAGACTTTCCTCTTCCTCCCACTCCAAACCTCCTCACCCTTGCTGACTCCAAGCTGGGTCTAACCCTCTGGATTATCCGTCTTTATTGCCTGATCAATGTCCTGGATCTTCTGATTCCCCTTGGATCCAAAGTTCTTGGGCTGATATCTTTTCATTGTTTAATTCTTTTAAAATATATGAATAACTCATGTTTATTATAGAAAAAAATACAAATCATCCATCATCCTGCCACCTAGACACAGTCTCTATGATTATTTTGGGGATCCCTACTCTTGGACACACCTCCCCACATTCTGAAGTTTACCTCTGTGCCCTTCCTTGCTGAGGTACTCTGATAGGTCCCCCTCATCTGGGGAATTGGACATACACAGATGCATTTTCTTTCTTCCTTCCTTCCTTCCTTTCTTTTTTTTTTTTTTTTTTTTTTTTACAAGCAAAAGTTAATTAAGAAAGTCACAGAGGGGAAAAAAATAAGAAAGTGACAGAGGTAGAAGAAGTGAGCCAGCAGGGCTGCGTGGGCCCAGGAGACAAGTTACAGAGTCAAAAGAGGGGCCCTTGGAGCTTGGAAGAGAGAAAGTAAATTAAAGGTAAGGTACCTGGGGAAAGGGCACAGGCATGCTCTAGAGAGAGAGAGACAACACGCCTGCAGTTGTCTTCTCTAAATGAGCATCTGTTACAGTATAGGACACATCTATCAATTTGGATGTGAATCTAGATTACAGAGTCACCTTCCTCATGGCCTCAGTGTATTTCCAGAAAGTCTTGTCTGTATTTCAGGAGTAGCGCCCTCCTGGTTTCCTGTCTTCTGGCTTATCTCCTGCACGGCCTCTTGAGTGAGCAGACATGACACTAATGCCACCAGGTCATTCCTCTGCTTGCAGATTTCCACGGCTTACCGTCATCATCACCTTCGGGATAAAGTCAAGATTCCTTGGCCTTGCTACTGTCACTCTTCATGACATGAGGCTGGCTTGCTTTTCCTGCCTCTTCACTTGCCTTCCCACTAAGGGTATTCACTCTCGACCCTTGTCAGGCAATTTGCTCTTCCTAGAATGGGGTGCTCTTTGCACCCCAGGATTTTTATACCTACTGCTCCCCTGTCTAGAATGAGCTTCCTTTCCCCTTCCTTTGGCCTAGATCATTTCTACTCTTCCTTCAAGACTGAGTTCAAGCATCATCTCTCTCAGAACCAGTCCTTAACCACCTCACCTCCAATCTTGTCCCGTCTCAATACTTCTTCTCTGTGAGGACCCAACATGATACCTATAGACCTGACTCAACTAAAAACCTGCTTTTTTGTGTGTCTCTCTCCCTCACTGTGAGCTAACATGAGGGCAAGTATTGTGTGTGTGTTTTATTGATTGATTTGAGAGAGAGATAAATTGAAGCATTCATTTGTTGTTCCACTTGGTTGGGCATTCACTGGTTACTTCCTGAATGTGCAGTGGTGGGATTCAGCCAATTCACAACAGTTCAACAAAACCAATACTTAATTTTTTGTTGAGTTTGGCAAACTGGTTGTTAAAACAGCACTTGTAATCAGGGTTCTTTCTAAGGTGGGCGCCTGGGCAGCTGCCCAATGTGGAAATCACAAATTTACATTCCTTATTCTTTTTTAATGTTCATCTGCACAATAGTGTATTCTAAGTGCCCGTAGTCATGTTCATTCCGTCCATAGGTAAAGGAATGGGATCCCACTCCTACAGTGAAATGATGGTTAAGGATAAATCACACAGCCGATGGTGCTCGGATAAAAGCAAAGAGAATTGCAAGTGAAAACACCAATCAATAAGCAATATGGAAATATATTAAAATAACAGTTTTATTGTTTTTGTCAGGTATTATTTACTACTTTTTCATTAATATTTTAAAACTCTTATAGTCTAGTTTTGTGTACTTCTTTTATTGTTCTTATTTAAGTATTCAATGCATGAAATAATAAACTACCTTTCGGTATATCATTTTTATACTTAAAACGGTCATTAGGGCAGAGAACCGGTTATTAAATTATTTGAATCCCACCACTGTGTATGTGCCCTGACCTGAGATTGAACCTACAACCTTGGTGTTCTGGGACAACACTCGGACCGACTGAATTACCTGGCCAACGCATTGTGTGTGTGTGTGTGTGTGTGTGTGTGTAACTGTTTTTGTAGCCATTAACAAAATGTTTGGCTCATAGTATACATTATATATTCAGTTCAAGTATTTTTTTACTGGCTAGACTGTAAGAATGAGAACGAAATCTGTAGCTACACAATGTTTTCTTGCTCAGGGGGTGAGCATTTTTATTAGATTCAGATACAGCTTACATTTCAAAATTAAACCAGACACGAAGCCTGCACACAGCTAGGATCACAATGTTTTACACTGTGTCAACTTCCCTATCTGATTTCAACTTCACTACATCCCCGTGAGCTAAGCATTCTCTTCATGTACAGATCAGCCAGATTCAGGGATACAGCAGCATCTTACAAATCGTAAATATCAAGATCAGAATTTGAACCGAGGTCAAAGTAAGGATCATTCGCTCAAGAAGTGATTGGGATTCAATAGTCTCTAAGGCTTTTTGGGATGCAGAAATTTGTTTCCCCCTCTGAATCCTTGTCACTTTGCAGCCAAGGAATCGTGAGTTCACATCCTTGCCAGAGGTAACTAGGACATTTATGAATCAATTGTGGATTGACGGGTGACTCTGGGGCTGCTTTCTGCTGATGTTCAGGACTCCCACTGTCACCACCTTGCTCAGGCCCTGACCTTCATCTCACAAGGATGATAAACTTTCTCTAGTCATCTTCCTTAGCCAAACCTTTTCTGCTACACATGAACAAGGATTGAATTGCAGCCCACAGGTAAGTCACTGCGGATCTAGGGGACATACTGAGTACTTCGACCTGCCTTTCATATCTTCACAGAAGGACTATGATACCAAGCGTACTTTATGGGTAGAAGAGTGTCTTGTTGAGCTCTGCAGGCTCTCATTCACTCATTCATTCAAAAACTATTTACAAAGGGCCTAATAATCAAAGTTAATAACAGTAGCTAATATTTATTGAGAGCTGAAAATGTGAGAGGCACTGCTGTACACAGTTTATTAGTAGTAACTCATTAAATCCTCATTGTTGAGGATTCCCGTCGGCAGGAACTATTATTATGACATTTTTATGAATGAGCAAGGTGAGAAACAGAGAGGGTAATTAACTCACCAAAAGCCACACAGCCTATGGTATACTGACTGCTTCCCTGCCATGAGTAAGGCCTCTACCAGCTTTCAGTATATAAAAGTGAGTAGGACACAGGCCCTGCCTTCACTCACTCATGCAGAAGACACAAAAACTGCAGTTTCTGTGATCGTCCGTTGTGCTGGGGACACATGCACGATGAAAAGGCACACAAGAAAGGGATGTTTCACAGGTAGCTGATGACATCACAGAGGAGGTGAGATTTCAGCTGGGTCTTAAAGGACTAGAATGAATTCAGACAGCGTGAGGTTCATCGCGGAGAGTAATGTTTACAGAGAGGCGCAGAGATGCAAAATGTGGGGGGGAGAAAGTGAAGAACTTGCTTGAGGAACAGTGAGAAGTTCCAAGGGATTGGCTCACAGAGCTCATGGGGAAACGCAGCAAGAAACAGGCTGGAGTAGTAGGTTGGTCCAGATCGTGGAGGGTCTAAGGGAATTGTACTCTATTTCATGAGAATAGAAAGTTATTAAACATATTTAAACCAAGGAGTGGCATGATTAGATTTATGTTATAACTATGAGCAATGAGAAAGATAGACAGATGGGAAAGAGAATTAAATAGAAAAGCCAGAAAACCAGTCAACCAATTCCTGGTTGAAATTATCCAGGCAAAAACAAACATCCCCCAAAGAAGGCGTAGGTGGAAGAAGTATTTTAAGAAGTGGAATCAACAGAACTTGAGGGCCCTAAAGCTTCTCACTTGGGCCTTATATAAAGAGATTCCCATTAACCTGGCAGGGAATAAAGAAAGAAGAGCTCGTTCTTATCTATTTCTTTGTTCCACCGACACTTGGTGGGAGAGCCAGGACCTGCACCAGGTCCTGGGCATCCAGCCGCCAATCAGACATAAGCCCGCCCTTGCAGAGCCTGCAGTCTAGTGGGAGAGGCAGACAGGAAACAGGCTGATCACAATACAAAGGAGTGGGTGGGCCACCCACAGAACCCAGTCCTTGGCATCTGATGGTGATGTCAGACTAGAGGCAGGACCAGTGATCTCTCCGCCCTTTGGCTGGTCACTCTGCTTCCCCTTCCCCAGGGTTGTCCAGTCTGCCTTCCCCAGGGCAGGGGCCAAGAGTCTGGTGTGCCTATGTAGGCCTATTTGGGGTTGGCAGGGCTGGAGCCAGGGCACAGCTCCTGTTAAAACAGTGCAGAAACTGGGCTTCCCAGTGTGTTAGCCGTGTCAGTGCCTCTCCAGGAAATGCCAGGAGGGCTGGATAGAAACCCCTATCCAAAGGGCCAGGGCTGGCGAGGCAAGAGCTTGGAGTTGGGCAAATATGAGGCGAGGACAAGCCAGAACGTGCAGGATGGTTGCAGCAGGCCCTGGGGGAGCTGCTATTGCCCCTAAGGGGCTGGTACACGCAGAGGGCATGGGCTCTGGGCTGGCAAAAAGGGCCAGGGTGCCTTTCCTACAGGCTGCAGAGAGGCGGCCCGTGCCCACATTCTTCCCCGGCCTCCCAGACAACCACCCATTCATCTAGGTGTGCCATGGATTGCCAGGAATGAAGGTTTACTGTTTCTGATTGTTTCGGCGGGAGGGAAGTTGCAGCAGACAGAGAGAGGCAGAGAGAGAGGGGCCCAAAGCGCAGAGAGCAGGCCCTGGGAGGAGAGCCCGTCCGCCACTCTCCCTCTCCAGCCGCCCTCCTGACAGAGACAAAGGAATGAACAGGGTCAGCAAAGCCGGGGGCTGTGTTTAAGCAGCCAGGGCTGCTGAGCAAAGCAGGCAGCCACTGCTGGACCAATTGGGACACCCACAGGAGTCAGGGCCCCTCTCAGAACATTCGGGGCCCCTCTCAGAGGTGGGGAAAGAAGAAGAGAATGGGAACTGAGAGACACAGTGAATAGGATAGAACAAAAGAGATTTGGGAAGAAGGGTGGAAGTCAAGGCTCAGTTTCCCGTCTCTGCTGTTTACAGCTCTGCTCCCAGCAGCCCCATTCCATACAACGGCTCCTCGGAAAGGCCGCAGTGGAGGGGAGAAGGCCCAGTGGGAGATAACAGGTCACTGAACCACGGAGGGGAGGGAGGTGACAGGGCAAGGGAGGGGCCTAATGGGAGAGCAGGCAGCTGCAGCCCTGAGATCATCGCACTTGGCAGCATTGAATCGATCATTTGTTGCTGTCTCTTCGTTGTATTAGCTTTAATTTGTAACTGGGTTGATCAGCAGTTGTTCTTCCTGGAGGGTGTAATTAGGATTATAAATAAAGCCAAGTGGAGAGTTTGGGCGTTCTGTGCTATAAGGAGCCCAGGGGCCCCCACGCCCACCCCCAGCATCCTCCCTGGAGAACCCATTTTCCAACAATAGGTTTGTTGCTTCATCGGCTGAAACAAAAATCTGAGGTCTCAGACAACCCTCACACTTCACAGTTGGGAAGGAATCAAGGTTGGTAACTTGGATCCTCTAAGGAGAATTTGCTTTGGGTATTCACTGTAGGAGCCCTTTGAGTTTAGAGTCACAGAAGTCACATCTTTGAAATGAAACCTCCTAGGCATAATATATATATATGTTCCTTCCCATCGGTCTGGTCCAGGCTGGACCCGGAAGTCCCTCAGCTCTGCCCCCTTCTCTCTATGCTCACCATCCAGACTTTATTTGGGACGATTCTGTTTTCACCCAAATTCTTCCACAGTCCCGCTGGCGGGTGTCTCCATGTTACCCATTTCACCTTCTCTAAAGCAATCTTCCTCAAATGTAAATCTCTCCTTATCTTGCTCCTGCTTGTAAACCTTCCGGGACTCCACAGGATAAATTAAATCCCCCTCACCATAACACAAAGGCTTCCATAATCTGGCCCTTCTGACCCCCCACACGTGGCCTTCCACTCCAAGATGATCCCAAACATGGCCAGCCCCTCACACCCCTGGGCCTTTGCATAGGCAATTCCCTTTTCTTTGACTGTCCTCCCACTCTCTTCACATGGAAAACTATCTATCCTTCAAAGCCCAGTTCAAATGCCTCCTCCTCAAATGAATCTTTTCTGACTCCTTTCGACAGCTAGCTCTCCTTCAAGGTTCCACAGGGCTTTATTTCACTCTCTAATTACTCTCTCTCACCCTTATATGTTTCTCTTTGCTTGGCCTGATATTTGTCTACTACTGTCTTAAATCTTGTGAGTCATTGTGTCATTCCAGAATTGCAGACCATTTGGGGCAGGGATCATATCTTTGAGATTTTTTTTCTTTCTTTAAGGCCTATCTCAGTTAAGAGCCACATGCAGATGGTGTGGAAAATATTCCAGGTGATAAAGTCACTGCTGCATACGTGGCTGAGTGTTGAAACCAGCGCTGTCCAGTAGAACTTCTATGATGTTGGAAATGGCCCACATCTGCCCTGTCCACCATGGTAGCCACTAAACCTACATGTGGTGACGGAGCACTTGAAATCTGGCTGGTGCAATCAAGGAACAAAATCTTGCTTTTATTTCATTTTAACTTTCTTCTTCTTCTTCTTCTTCTTCTTCTTCTTTTTAATTTATTCATTATAGAGGGGGGGGGGGAGGGGGAGAGAGAGAGAGAGAAGGGGGGAGGAGCAGAAAGCATCAACTCCCATATGTGCCTTGACCAGGCAAGCCCAGGGTTTCGAACTGGCAACCTCAGGGTTTCCAGGTTGACACTTTATCCACTGTGCCACCACAGATCAGGCTTAACTTACTTCTTTTATATTTAAGTTGCCATGTGTGACTAGTGGATTGGATACGATTGTGGACAGCACAGGTTTGGATTAAGCTATTGCTGAATGAAAATTAGTCTAAAAGACACCTGGCTGTGTCAAATTCCAGCATCTCACAGCTATATGGCAATCTTTGAATAGCAGCAATAACAACAAGGGATCAGATGTTATTTTGATAGCTTAAACTGGAGTGATATCACAGGCTCCTTATCCCAGTCAAACTTCTGACAGTCTGTGACCTCCTGTAAAACACGCTGGGATTGGCGGGGTCTTGACAGGAAGGATCGTCTAAGAAGTGGGCACATGGGAGCGGTGACCCGAGCTATTCCTGGACCGGGTGGTGATCTTTTCCCAAGCCAGGGAGAGTTTCTTAGATATCCTGCAGTCTGTGGGAGATTATAGCCCAGGAGTCTTACAATGAAGACCATCTCAATGCATCCCGAAGGAGCCATTTGTTGGTCCTGCCCTAAAAACTTCAGAACAGGAGCACGGGCAGGGGAGGACCAGCTTGGGCTGATGAGCCAGGCCCCTCGGTTCCCTCAACTCTGGATCAGGTGGGGAGACCCTCCCGCCTGTGTGCTCCCACCTCTGGGCCATTAGCAAGCTATCTGAACACAGAAAGACTCCTCCTTTCTCTCTGGGCAGCTGCATCCTTTGGAGTTAGGGGAGCCCAGCACCCCCTGATGACTTATGGCGAGGTGGACCAGTGTGGCTGGGAGGCGAGAGCCAGGCAGGGGCGCCGCCAGCGGAACAGCAAAGCTCTCTGGCTGCACACAAGGCGGACTCCAGCTCCCTGCGCCCTGGTGGAGAGGGAGGAGCCAGAACGGAAGCACTCAACTGCCCCTGGCCCGAATGGTTTTACCCTGGGGGTGGGGGTGCGGCGGGAGGCAGGGGAACTGGGTGAAGCCCCCAGTGTGGCAGTAGCTCTGTTTAAAGACACTCTCACAGGATGGGAAGAACCAGCAAAAGGAAAATAATTACAGCGTGTTAGCCAACAATGCATCTGCTTAAACTCAGGTATAAATAGATCCTTAAGCTCTCCTCTGCCCAGCACAGCCACTTTAATCCAAACCAGGAGCAGCCACTGGGAGGGGGTGGGGAATGTTCTCTGGGAAGGCCAGGGGCCCTTCGTCCTCCCTGAAGAACCAAACCACCTAACCAAACCTGCTCAGTCCCTGGGGAAGAGAAGAGGCCGCGGCAGGACGGGGCAGGACAGGAAAGGGCTGCCTTCACAATGTCTGCCTACTCAGACATTGTAAAATGATGCAACCATTAACAGTTTGGCAGTTTCTTGAAGAGTTAAACATATGCTTATCCTATAACCCAGCAAGCCCACTTCTCGGTGCTAAGGCAAAAAGAATGAGAACATCCGTCCACAGAAAGAAAACACCAGTGTTCACAGCAGCTTTATCATAATAGCTACAAACTGGAAAGAGCCCAAATGTCCAAAAGCAAGGGAACAGATATACAATCGATGATATATTCTAATTGCTCAGCAAGAAAAAAGAATGAACTGCCAACAGACATAATGACGGGTGAAACTTGAAGACCACATGCTGAGCGAAAGAAATCAGACAGGAGAATACAGACTTGTGTGGTAACATACAGGAAACAGGTATATCTAATCTCTAGGGCAGGGGTCCCCAAACTTTTTACACAGGGGGCCAGTTCACTGTCCCTCAGACTGTTGGAGGGCCAGACTATTAAAAAAAACTATGAACAAATCCCTATGTACACTGCACATATCTTATTTTAAAGTAAAAAAACAAAACAGGAACAAATACAATATTTTAAATAAAGAACAAGTAAATTTAAATCAACAAACTGACCAGTATTTCAATGGGAACTATGCTCCTCTCACTGACCACCAATGAAAGAGGTGCCCCTTCTGGAAGTGCGGTGGGGGCCATAGTTTGGGGACCCCTGCTGTAGGGACAGAAAGTGAATCGGTGGATGCCTGGGGACAGAGGGGGGTATTGACTGGGCAAAAAACACCAGGGGACCTTTTAGGGTGATGGAAATATTCTATATGTTGAGTATTATAGTATAATTCATTGACTAGTACATGGAAAATAGGTACATTCTATTGTATGTAAGTTAGATCTCAATTAAGTTGATTAAAAAAATAATTTCTTCCCAAAATAATAATAATAAATAATAGTAATTCCCTCGCAATGGCCTGGATGTGAGAGGTGGAGCCTCCATCTTGTCAGCAGGAGCCATGGGCCAACCAGCTCCTCCTGGGCTCCCATACCCCGCCAGAATGCCAGTCAGAGAGCAGGGAAGCCTCCACAAGGCCCAGCGATACTGCCAAGCTGGAAAAACAGCTCCCTGGCCGCCTGGAAAAGGCCTCTCTCTGGCCCTTGATCCTTAAAAGGCTGGAATTTCTGGCTGAACAGGAAGGCCTGGGCGCAGTCCCTGGGCAGCTTTCCTCAGCTCCGGGCAGGACGCCCAGCCACCACTGCCGTAGGTGCCAGCGTGCTGCCCAGGCACAGGACCCGAGGTCCCGGCACAGCCCTGCTGGGGGCAGAGGAGGGAAGTGGCCCGTGGCCTCCACCTGCGCAGAGAGCTTGCAGGGGAGGGACGCAGCACCCTGCACCCACCCAGCTCCCCAGTCAAGCCCTGGGGCCAGGTGCCCAGAGGGCCACGGAGACCTTAACTCTGTGTGAGGACAATTTAATAGCCCCAGAGAGGACAACACCGGGCCTAAACTTTGAACTCCTAGCCCAGTGCCCTTTCCCCCACACCAGACTGGGTGCCCAGTTCCTTGCTGGGGGAGGGATTGTTAATGGGGTTGGTTCCAAGCAAGAGTTCTCCAGGGCAGGGCCTGATACAAAAGGGCTGTGTCACTGTGGCTGGTGGCCCACAGAGAGGCTGCTGCTCATGGCATTTGTCAAACGCTGTTCCCCAGGTGTGCACCTGACCTTGCCCAGTGGCTGAGGGCAGAGCAGCTGAGGCTGAGGCCCTCCCTTCAGACCCTTCTGATCTGCAGTCGGGGCCCCTTTGGGGCCCAGTTACCTTCTATGGGATCACAGTTGGAGGAGCCTGAGACCATATCTGGCCTCCTGGACCACATGGGGTCATCCAGGGTCTCGGTAGCTCCACCTCCTCTGCTGTCTGGTTCCCTCTCTCTCTGTCTCTCTGTCTCTCTGTCCTCGTCTCCCTTCCCCCATCCCTGTTGTCACCTGCACCTGTTTTTCTGCCTTGTTCAATCTCTCCAATCCACAGGCTGTTAATTCCCAGGGGTCCCCTTTACCTTATCTTCCAGGCAGCTGCTGGCCCCGGCCTGGAGGGACAGAATTAGTTAACTCTTGTCCTCCTCCCACCTGCCGCACTTCCAGGGAACCAGCAGCAGCAGAGCACCAAGGAGAGCCCTCCCACTGTGGGACCCCTGCACGTGATGTGGCCATGGTGTGACCCAGAGCTGGACGCTGACCCCTGCAACCTCAGTGTTCCCATTTGCAAAATGAGAACATTTGACCTTTTTAGTATCTCATCTCTCTCTGTCTCTCTCTCTCTCTCTGTCTCTCTCTCTCTCTCTCTCTCTCTCACACACACACACACACACACATACAAACACACAAGAGGGTGAGACCATGCTTTAAAAGTTTACAGCTATCAAATTACATTTATTCAGTAATTATTAATTCAGAAGCCGACTTTGAAACAAAACCAACCTGAGCTCGAGCAGTATGCCATGGTTTTGTTTCACATAATACAGCATCCTGAATTAGTAACTGCCAAATAACTGTACGTCTAGTGTGTCCCCCATGATAATTGCAGCAAAGACACTTGACATTTTAGTTAAGCCTGTGTTCTCACAGATAAACGTTCTACTTCTGCTAGGTTTTTCGAAAGATAAAAATCAACTCCAGGTCTCCTCCTTCCTGCTCTTTTCCGGTCTGGGTAGAGAGTGCAGAGGCAGGGAAAGGTGATCCTCAAGGTCCCTGTTATGACTGGGTTGGTAGGCTTGAGTGTGTTCTATTGTCTAGCATATCACTCACTCATTGGGCACCAGGATCATTGGTCCCGCCTACCAGGCCCTGGCTTCCTATCAGATGACAGAGAAGTTGGCCAGCAGGACAGGGCCCAGGCCCCCACACCCTTACCCGGTACAAATCCTTCGCCTGCTCACTTGCCCGCCGGACTCATAATTAACACCAGAGCTACGGATAGTGGAAGCAAGAAAGGGCCATGGTGGGGATACCTTAGGATTTTCCCGAGGGAAGCGGGTCAGATGCCTTGGCAAGGAGGCTGCACCGGGAACAGAGGCTGCGCCTCAGGGCGGCTTAGAGCCAAGGTTTAAGGAGAGCTGGTCCCCTCAGCCCTTTGTCCAGACCTCCTCTCATTCCGCGGAAGGGGACATGGAGGCCCAGGAGTGTCACTCCTCTGCCGTTCTCTTTTTCTCTCTCTCTCTGTCTCCCACCCTTGCACCCCGGGTCCCCACGGAGAAGGTCAAAGGCCCTGAACTGGTGACAGATCTGCAAGTCACAAGATGGGGCTTTCTATTTTAGGCCCCATCTTGTGACTTCCAGATCTGTCACCCCTGCTCCTAACTCCATTTCCTACAGGACACTCCACCTGGATTTCGTATAGGTGCCTCAAATTCAACCTGCTTAAGCCAACTCAGAGGGAAAGTTACCCCTCGGGTGTCCTCCTGCTCCCCACACAGCCACCAACCTCCAGGCTCTGACCCAGGGAATCCTCACCCTTGACCCCACCCTCCTCGTGGTTCCTTGTCAAGAGCTCCGTCCAGGCAGCGAGGCGTCCAGGTTTGAATAATGTTTGCCCCTCCCACAGCCTGCCCTGCCTCTCCTCACATCTCTCTGCTCCGGACTCATCCTAGTCCTCCTGGACCCCGGGTGGTGGCTCCCTGGCCCTCGACCCATCCCCACACTGAAACCAAAGGGGGTTTTTCCATTCTGCTTGTAATTAGTCTCTCACAGCCTTGATCAAAGCCTTCAGTGACTGTCACACAAAGACTTAACCTGCAAAGAAAGGGAATGGGGAGAAACAAGAGGGGTAACTGGAGCTCTTGGAGGGAAGATCATCAGACTCAGAAACAGGAAGGGGCTGGCTCAAGGTCACCCAGCAAGGCACAGGACAAGTGGCATGTTCAGGGGACAGTCATGCTCTCCTTCACCAGGCAAGCCGACCGTTCCGTCATGCTCCCATTGGACGCTATGTTCCAGCCACACAGAGCTTCTGTGTGCCCTAGACTTACATGCTCTTTCACACCTCTGCTTCCTTCCTTCCTCATGCAATCATGCCCTTCCTCTCTTTCCCCACCTCCACAGTTAGCCACCTTCCCAAGCCCAGCTCAAATGCTGCCTCCTCCAGGAAGCCTTCCCTGAATGCCTGTCCTGCCACACCTGTCTCACATCACTCAGCACTCTCAGACTCTGGTTAGACTTATTCCTGTGCGTATCCCCTAGGAGGGGTGGGACTCATCATATATCCAAGAGCACCCAGTACAGTGTTGGACCTGTCACACATGCTCAACAGGTATTTCTGGAAGGAATTAACATTCTATTTACTGTCGTAATGAATGGCTGGCATTGACAGAGCCCTCATTTGAGTCAGCACTGGGCTCAGTGTTCAAGTCAGAGCATACACGTCTTCACAGCAGCCCCAACAATTAGCCCCATTTCACAGATGGGGAAACTGAGTCTCACTGCTGAAAGGTGGCAGAGTTGGAACTCGATCCCACCTCTAGCTGATTCCAAAGCTTAAATGTAGCCCTGTGACTCTTAACCTGGGCCAGCTGCGAAGGACTCTGGGGGCCCCTGATGGCTGATCTACCCTCAGTAATCCTGTGATCCAGGGTCTGAGGACAGAGACCCCTCTGGGTGTCACAACTGGCTCTGCTCAGACCAGCTTTGCCCATGCCCCGGTGGTTTAGGATCCTGCCCTGGAATCCCCAGCCCGGCCAGGTGACAGGAGCTCCCCTCTGGCCCCCTGCCACAAGAACACAAAGTACCTTTGCACACAACCTTTCTTTGTCCCCTGCTGGTGATAGCAAATAGGGCAGGCCCAGGGCAACATGGTAAGGTGGTAGAAGTTTGTCTTGGACAGAGTTTGCAGCCTCAATGTTCTGTTCCCTTTTCGCTTGGGGTTTCCTGCTGGCTGACCCTCTCC
The DNA here is from genome assembly GCF_036850765.1 of Saccopteryx bilineata. NCBI lineage: Eukaryota > Metazoa > Chordata > Mammalia > Chiroptera > Emballonuridae > Saccopteryx > Saccopteryx bilineata. The sequence continues at coordinate 379,343,104 of NC_089491.1, forward strand.
CATGCTTCGGGCTAGACACTGGGGTTTAACCTTTTCCTACCCGAGCGTGGCATGAAAGAGCTGCAGAGGGAGCCTCAGACTTGTTAGGGAGAGAGGGAATGAAGGTGGGGCTTCCCCTTGCTTCAGAAACCTGACTAGTCCCAATGGGAGCCTGTGATGTTTTTGTCCCTTGGGTGTCCCTCAGTCACAAAGCTCTGTGGAAAATGTGCTGTCTCAGTTATTTCCTTCACTGTGACTGTATCCCTGTGCCTCCCGTCCCCGCTGCCACTCCTGTGCCCCACTGGGAAGGGGCGTGTTCACGATCACCCCCTCTTGTAGTCTTTCACGAGTATCAGCTTACTTGAGCATTACTAGAACCCTGAACTCTCCTACCCAATTGATGGAGGAAGACACCAGGCTTAGAGTGGTTCCACGATACTCGGCATCATACAAGTGCACGAGGTGCTGGGATTCAAACTTTGGTCCATGTGGCTGGAAAGCCCGCGTTACTTTGACCCCCTTCCTGCCCACTGCAGCCCCGAGATCAGGCTGCACCCCTCTGGGCAGGCACAGAGCCTGTCACTCCCACCGCCCTCAACTGCCCGGTGCCGAGTGTCCCTGGGAAGGACACCAAGTGCTGGGCTGGCGCAGAGACCAGCCGGGGACGCGGGCTGTCCAGCACTGCGGTTTGCTGCGGTGGCCGGGTCACACTGCCCGGGCTGGCTCATTCCTCTCTGAGACCATGGGCCGCATAACCAGCCTGAACCTCAGTTTGCCCTTTTGTGAACTCTGAGCTAAAAATACCGATTTCTGGGGATACTTGTGAGGATTCAATGAGGTCATCTGAGCAGCATGGGGTAGGTGCTCAAGAAAACCTTGCCATCTGCCTGTGGCCCAGCTAAAGGCAGAGTGGGGTGGCGATGGTGACGAAATGGGTCAGAAACCCACAGGAAACTTCAACACGGAGACTGACAGTACATGCAAGGGAAGTAGCAAAACGAGGAGAGAAAAAACTTTCAAATTTTGGCTGAGTAAAGGCAACAGTATAATTACCATCATTTATAAAAACTGCTTCCCATTAATGCCTAATTCCCATGAAGCGCAACAATGATTATCTCATTAACTATGTGTCAGATTAACTTTGTTGTAGGTTTTATTTGATTAAAACCGTGAACTCTCAAGACATATGCTCATTCTTTACTGTCTGTGGTTTCTGGAGCCCAGTCCTCTGTTGACAACTCTTCTCAATTAGAAGGCACATTTCCAGGGACGTGTCTTATAAAATGCAGTTAGTTATTTGATTCCCCAAAACAAGATGGACCAGGGCAGAGGGCAAGTCCCCCGAGCGTCCTGTGAGCGCCGGCCTTTGCATCCACCAAGCCTAGCGACAAAGGGGAAGTACATGTCAATCTTTTTTTTTTTTTAAGATTTCATTTATTCATTATAGAGAGGAGAGAGAGAGAGAAAGAGATAGATAGAGAGAGAGAGAGAGAGAGAAGGGGGGGAGAGGAGCAGGAAGCATCAACTCCCAGGCAAGCCCAGGGTTTTGAACCGGCAACCTCAGCGTTTCCAAGTTGACACTTTATCCACTGCGCCACCACAGGTCAGGCCTCTTTTGTTTTTTGTTTTTTGATTGATTGATTTGAGAGAGAGAGAGGAAGGGAGAGTAGGAGGGGGGAAGAGAAACACTGACTTGTTATCCCACTATTTACACATTTATTGGTTGATTCTTGTCTGTGCTCAGACCAGAGATCAAATCCTCAGCCTTGGTGTTCTGGGACAAAGCTCTAACCAACTGAGCCACCCGGCCAGGGCTTTGGGGGCTTTTGTATTGTTTGAATGTTTTACTACGTGCATTTGTATTATTTTGTAGTAGTGGAGGGTGTTGGGTTCCCCCCCCCCCAAACACACTGACAAACAACACCGAAGACATTACATCCTGGATCCTATTTTCCCCGCGGCCAGGAAAGCTGGCTATCTGTCATATGCTCTTACGCGCCTGATATTTTTCTCATTTTCTGATAGGTGGTGCAGCTCTCCTCCTCTGCCTTCCCAGAGAAACGCTGCCAGCTGACAGCTCCCAGCTGCACAGGGAGATAGCTGAGAATTTCCAACAGAGAAGCGTCACGCTTTGCCAACTTGAGGGAAGACAGAATAATGGGTTGGACTCACAGACTTGGGTGATGGTGCAAGAGAAGATGGAGCTGGCGGGGGGTCCTTGGGGGGTGGGCTGGACATCGCCCACAGTGCCAGTCTAGAGGCTCACTGTGTACAGAGGCTCAAGCCCCTTCAGCGGCCCGGTCACTCCCAGAAGCCCCGCAGTGTGCCTGCTGCCCTGTGGGAGTGTCTGCGGTCCACGCTGGACCACAGAGCCCTTCTCTCCAAGGTTAAGTGGTTGAGGTGGGGGGCCCAGGATTCAGGAGGAAGAGCCCATCCCCAGTACTCAACTCTGATATGGAGGGAAAGAAGGACGGGGGGCAGCAGCAGAGACCCCTGTCATCGCTACAGAAGAGGGAGGCCAGACATCTAGGAGTGGGACTCGCTCTCTCCTGATTCCCCAGGGCTCTGCGGGCTCAGGGCCCGCAGGTAGAAGATGGCAATGCCAGGTGGAGACTGTCTACTCTGATTCAAACTGGGGTCTCAGGACAGAGAAAAGGGCAAGCTTGGATCTTTGGAGGGCCAGGCTGGGAGGACCTCAGAGGGAGGAGCCCCTGACAATGGGGGGGCACTTGCTTGTTTTATCCCCTCCTGATCACAACCAGCACCCACATGTGGCCCGGTGAAGAGTCCCCGGCTCAGGGCTCCTGCCCCCCCCCCCCCCAGCCTCGCTGCTGTGGTCTAGCTTCTTTGCTTTTGTCTGCTGGTCATAAGACCTAAGGCCACGCTGACCAGCAGAAACATAATGGCCAGCACATACATAATTTAAATTTCTCTTGTAGTCACATTTCAAAAAGCGAAAAAGAAAAGGATACGGGTAAAATTAATCTTAAGGGAGATGTTTTGCTTAACACAGCCTATCTTTTCAACATGCGATCATTACAAAAATTAATGAGATGTTTACCGTTTTCTTTGTACTAAATCTTCAAAATCTCTCGTGTAGTTCACTCACTCCTGCAGTGCCTCTTGGTTTGGATGAGCTCTATTCCCAGAGCTCACCAGACACAGGCGGCTCGTTCAGGACAGCCCCATTGGGCCTCGCGGGTCTCTTTCCTGTGCCACTGCCCCCAGGGGCAGTCTTTCCGCTTCCTGAGAGGCCCCAGGTCCAGACCCCTTTGCCTTCCCCGGAAGCAAACCAGCCTTTGGGTCTGGGTGCCTGTCTTTCTATTGTTTTAACAGCAGAGGCCTACAGGGAATCTGAGAGTCCCGCAGTGGGCTCCGACCACCCGCTGTGTGACCTGGAGCAAATCACCTCCCCTCTCTGGGCCCCAGTCTCATCCTCTGTGAAGTGTTTCTATTTTGTGACTCTCAAACAGAGGGACCTGTTTACCAAAGGAAATCTCATGCAGGAGCCCATTGTATAAGTCAGAGTAGAGGGTTCCTGCTCCTTCTCTTTGAAGAGGTGAGGGGCTTTGGCCCTGCCCCCTCCAGCTCCCTCTCTCCAGGCCTTGGAGAACCAAGGAGGAAAACCCTGCACCACGCGACAGTTCACGACCCACTTTTTCTTTTATAAGATTTTATTGATTGATTTCACAGAGATGGGGGAGAATGAGAAGTATCAATTCATAGTTGCTTCACTTTAGTTGTCCATTAGTGCTTGTCATATGTGCCTTGACCGGGCAAGCCCAGGGTTTCGAACCAGCGACCTCAGCGTTCCAGGTTGAGGCTTTATCCACTCAGGCCAGGCCAGGCCACCCACAGGCCAGGCCACCACAGGCACAGGCCAGGCCACTCACATTTCCACACATCATTTTGGTAACATGTAAAACCATACTGCAGGCTGCTAGTGGGCCCGGTATATAGTAAAATTGTGAAAACATGCTCTTAAGAATGCATCAATTTCAAGTTAGTAGCCTCCTCTGAAGGGGGAGGAAGGAGATGGGTTGGACCTTTGGGGTCTGTTGCCAGCATTTAACTTTTGACCGAAGGAGTCCTGGAGAAGATAGAGCAAAAGGTTACCGTTAGACCCAGCTGAGCAGTGGGTATGTGGCTACCTGAGACATTACTCTGTATATTTGAGCCGTTTTACAATTTAAATGTATTTTAAGCTTTAAGGATAGAAATATATAATCTGAAGTCACTTTAGGCATAAGTAAGGGGAAAACAAAGTAAAATAAAAGGTAAGCTCCTCTCTCCATCTTTCCTCACCCCATACCCTCCCCATAATCCAAAAGACCTCTTCCGACCTTCCTGCTCTGCCTGTCCAGGAATCCAAGTGTTAAATTGACCAAGGATTAGGACCAGCGACAAGCATTGATTATACCTGTGGGATATCAGACAGGTGGGGGGCCGTGAGGTGATTAAGACACTGCTCTGCTTCAAGAGGAGTCCTTAGGGGGAGACCTGACCTCAATGCTGGCTGTGGGGGGGCTGAGGAAGGACACTGGAGCTGCCTCCTCCTTGGTTTCCACCCCCCCCCCCCAGCCTGTAGGCTTTGGGGAGGCCCCTCCTCTTCAGTCCTTACCAAAGCTCCCCCTCCCACCCCAGCCTGCCTCTCCAGGGCCCGGTGGATTGCTCTGAATTGCCTAGGCAAGTCTGGAGGACACTGCTTCCTCACCCCTTTGAATGTCTGTGAGTTCTCCCCTAAACTTCTCCCAGAGGCCTCTCCCGCCATGTCCACCCACGAGCCCCAAAGCTCGGAAAGGTTAGAAGACTTGCCAAGGTCACCTTGCTGGGCTGGGCATGGCTGGAGGTGGAGGGTTGTGGGAAGGCAGCCATTTACCAGGTGCAGTGAGGTTATTTCATCCCAGCAAACAGGTCCTGCTGGTTTGCCATTTGTAGAGTTTGCCCCTCATTCCCATGGGCTGGTTAAACGATAACTCGTCCTCTGTTGTGTGTGGAAAAGAGAGAGAGGAGGAGCCACCAGCTCTGACGGCCAGCCCGCGTGAGACCGCTAGCTCCGGGTGCTGGACTGTGAGTGAAGCTCCCTTCCTTTATTTTTAATTTTTTTCTGGGATCTTCCCCTTTCACATCTCTTCCCAGCCAGAGGAGTGAGAGCCAGGGGTGTGGAGACGGTAATAACAGAGTTCTACCGTCATCAGGGGCCTTTCATTGGGAGATTGCTTAACCAAGAGCGTCTGCGTCCATTGCACAGGACAAGCAGCAGAGGCTGAAAGGAGTGAGGTCACTCTGAGTCACTGGCCTCCCTGGCCTAACACGGACCTGGCTCGATGCGTCTGAGCCAGAAAGGCAGAGCAGGCCGGGCCGGGGGCTGGGGGCTTCACCTCACAGCCTCTGGTTTTTCCAAATGAGTTGAATGTCCTTGTTGGCCTTTGATCCCCTCAGTTGTGTGACCAGGGGGTGGGGCCATCCTGCCTTTGTTCAGCGCCTGCCTGATTACAGAGCTGGGCAGGTGGGATCTCATCTACCCCCACAACAACAGGGCCGGTTTCACAGACAAGGAAACCGAGTCAGTGAGATGAGGCCCTGGTTGAAAGTGTTACAGCTGGCCAGCCTGAGGGAGACCAGACCTCTGGACGCCAGCCCGGATCCAGGCTCGTCTGCTGCTCCGGAGCCATCGAGGCCACCTGATACCATGCTGGGGCCAGAGGTTCTTGCACAGTGGGGGGGGGGGCGGGGCGGGGGGCGGGGCCAGGGTCACGGAGAGAGGGCCAAGGACAGCTGCCCACGGCAGGTCAGGGCGGCTTGGGCTCTCCCCACACTGAAGGCTGACTTCTTTCCCTGCAAAACCATCTTGTAAATGGGTGCTGACTTGAGCGTGCTCACGTCAGAGTCAAGAATTGAGCCCCCAGGGAGTTGAAAGTCCTGGGCCAGCTGGGATTAGCATTTAGCCAGTTCTGAGAGCCTCAGGAGGGCCAGAGCAGGTGGCCAAGCAAGCTATGCCCTTTCCCAATGTGTTGGGGAAAGGGACACTAGGCCTCAGGCCCCGGCACACCCTCCCCTAGGGAGGAGGCCAAAGGAAAGCCTGGTGAGGAAGGGGGAGATCCGCCTGCCAGGTGCTCCCAACTTCTAACCAATTTTTCCCCTCCTGAGGCAGAGCCAGGCTGGGAAAGGGTGTGGCTGGTGTCCCAGGGTCCCAAGTCCCCCCACTATCCTGGACAGGGCCAACAACTACAGAAGATAATGGAACACCCTTTTGCTGAGACAGGATGTAGCACAAGTGGGCACCAAGTTCTGCGCTGGGGGAAGTGGGGGGCTTGGACTTCTAGCGCAGAAGAGGCGTTCCTTCTTCCCATACCTTCCAGAACTCCCATTCCCAGGTGGCTGCCTCCTCCAGGGCGCCCCGCTGGATGACTCTGCCACCCTCGGGTCATGGGACTGCAGCCACTCTTACAGAACCAGTTTGAAGCCAAACAATGGCGTGTCGCAGTCCAGCTAAGCAGAAGGCCACAGCCTGGTGAATACCAGTCAGTTCAAGAGCAAGAAGGGTAAGGTGTCTGTAGGGGCCCAGGGCAGTCCAGGGCATGTAGGAGGTAAGCTCCTCCCCCTGCTCTCCCGGGCTGCAAGGATGGAGTGGCCTAGCAAAGGGATCCCAAGGGTATCCCCCTCTTCCTGAGCTCCTGCCATGGCTGCTGGGCAGCACAGCCCTTCTCTTCCCAGGAGCAGGCCCGACCCCCACCCCGGGAGGAGGGGGAGGAAGGGGGGGCGGACAAAAGAGGGGCTGCAGCCTTCCTAATATGAGGAAGGCACATTTAGGTCCTAATGGCTGTCTAGAACTCACAGAAGCCTTCTAAGAGGTTGACATTTGACCTTGGCATGGTGGGAGGTCTTCCCTCCCTGAAAGGGATCAGAGGGCCCCCCTCAGAGATCTCGTGGGCTAGGGGGAGGCCTGGGTGCAGGTGTCTGGTGGGGGCTGAGCACGGTCTGGCGGAATGGGGGCCAGAGCACAGGTTGAGCCTCTCCGGGGGGAGGAGGCCCCAGCGGTTCCCTTGGACAGGGAACAGGCTGGGAAGGGAAAAGCAAAGGGGCTGGAGGGACATGCTGGACAGGCAGCAGGCTCGGAGCGGCCTCTTAAACTTGCCCTTGGCCGTGGCAGAGGCCACGTGTGCTGGGGTGGGTCGGGGCACTGCTAGAGGCCAGATCAAGCCCCTGAGCCAGAGTCTGGAAAAGGAAAAGTCTGAACATGCTGCCCAGTCCCTGCGAAGAGCCTCCAGGAAGGAGGCAGCAAACAGGGAGCCTTTCTCAGAACCCCTACCCGCCACCAGGCACACCGGGTGGACTCCAGCCTACAGCACCCAGATCTCGAAGGTCACAGCCTTGCCCACCTTGTGCTTCGGACTGTGGTTCCCTGTAGCAGTTAGAGTTACTCCTACTGTATGAAGAACAGAGGTGGCTCCACCCTGAGGGCCCCCCACTGGGCACCAGGGACCCTTGTCAATATCCCAGCTCCATCATAACAGGATATGAGTAGGCCAGTCACACTTGCTCCCTGGGACCCCTATATCCTCATTTGCAAAGCAAACTCAGGGCATGAAACCAGCACACCCCTGAGCCACCATCCAGCCGCTCCAGGTGCCCCATGCTGTGTCTTTCCTCCCAAAGGACCACCCCACCCTGTGCTCACCCAGGGGGAGTTGATGGATGACTAACTGAGCCTCTTCCTCCCCAGCTCCCACGCTCCTCTCTTGGATCCCACATCCAGGTGCCGGCAGTCAGGGCTCCCCTGGAAGCAACCTGAAGTTGCCACTCACCACTGGAACAGGTCTTTACAATTTACCAGGCACCTGTTTATAGCTGTGAATTTGTTTCATCCTCTCTGCAAGACAAATACTGTTAGCTCTATTTTACAGATGAGGAGATGGTCTCAGGCACCTGGCAAGTCTGGGGTAGGGCTGGGTTTTTGAACCCAGATCTGCATGGGGCTCTGAACTGGGGAAGGCCCACCCCAGCATCGAGCAGAACCCCTGGGTCACCCTCCTCCTGGGGCTGCAGTGTGAACACCCAGGCACCTCCATTCAGAGCTTGGTTCTGCAGACGCAGAGCCTAGTGATGTCAGCATTGCCATGGAAACCCTTCCCCAGCGTCGCAGGACCAGCCTCCCAGTGCAGTTTCCCTTTGTGTGGACTTTGCAATGCGTTGCCAAGGCAGTGGGGCCTGCTGAGCGGGTTGGCATTGGGTGGGGAAGGCAGACAAAAGCCTACACCGCATCCCAGCAACCAGCAGCTCACAACAAGGCCCGTGGAGCTCTCGGGAGGGTGGGGCTCAGGCCAGGTCGCCTGGCTGGTGGCCGAAGCCTGAGGTTGGGGAGCTGAGCCCCCACAACCAGGCTCGGGACTCCTGCCTGAAAATTGCCCTTCAGCGTTTTTAGTGCTACGTTGGGGTTCTACCACCTCTGAAACATCTGGGTCTTGTCAAAGGCAAACCCAGGCGCACACAGACCTGCCTGAGAGGAACTGAGGGGCAGCCACGGCTTAACCAAGTCTCCAGGGCAATTCGGGGGACGGTTAATTCTGAGAACCACCAGTTAGGGGAGGACGAGGTTTATTAAGCACCTAGATATGTTAGGCCCCTTTGTCTAATTTATCTTGCAAACCTGAGGGGGGGGGCGGGGGTGGAAGCGAACAGAGAAAATCGGTTTCAGTTTTGCTTTTTGTTGTTTTTTTACTCCCCGTTTCACAGTGGAAGACACTAAGACTCAGAGAGGTCAAATCGGTTGCTTGTTCTCAGTCACCAGCTTGGACGTGGCAGTCGGACTCAAACCCACAGTGTGAGGCCCTGCCCTGGGGCCTCCGCACTGGCAGGGGCCGGTGGCAAGGGCCAGCAGCCTGGCACCACTAGCTTCCTCCTCCTGCTGGTTTTCCAGGAAGAATCCTAACGCAGCTTTGTGGCATGGGCCAGGGCGGTGGAGGCCCTGCACCAGCTGCCGGATCTCAGAGGGGCCGGGCCAGCGCGGACCCACAGGGCGCTCCTGCAGCAGGCAGGATCCTGCTGCGTAGGAAAAGCGTGCCCTTCCCCCTCCAGGCCCTCCCGCTCACCCTCCTGTGGACCGTCTGCCCAGGGGGTAGGTGGCTGCTGACCCACTGGGCAGAGCCGCTGCCCCCTTCTTGGAAGCCTCCAGGAAGAGAAACTCCGTGACCTTTGCTGCGTCTGAGAGCCTCCGCTCACACAGGGACAGCCTTCCTGGGTCCAGCCTCCAGGCCTCCCGCTGTCTTTGAAGATTGGTTCCTTCGGCATCCTCTCCCTCTTAACAGCCTCTGAGGGTGCTCACAGGAGAGCCCCTCACGTCTGTCCTGGGTCTATTCTGTCTGTAGCTCTAGGAGGAGACCGAGCCCTGACTGACATGTCAGCCCCCGGGGTTGGGCTCCTCGTCTGCACCTGAGTCTCCTATGTTTAAGGCCAGCAGACACCAGTGATGTCGGATATGGGCCAAACACATGCCAGGGATGCCGGACACTGGATTGGGAATGGCGATGGGACTTCTCAGCCCGGGCCAGGCACGCCTGAAGCCAGGGTTCCGGCCCCAGCCATTCCTGGGCTCTGCCTGTCATTCTTTCATTGAACAAGTATTTCCTGAAGTCTGTGCTACTTACTAGGAAGAATTTTAAAAAACATAAAGTCAACAAGCCAAGGAAAGATAGAGAGGAATAAAGAGGAATAGTAAATACCTATGCTTCCTGCCCCCATAGAAGAATAAAACCTGGTTGTAACTCACGTCTAACATCACTTGGGGACAGAAAGGAAATATACCTCCCAATACTACCAGTGGTCATCTCTAGCTGGTGACATCACGGGGACTTTTAAATACCTTTGCCATATTTTCCACACCTTCTACTCTGTAAGATCTAAGTTTTGGCTTTGGCCGGTTAGCTCAGTGGGTTAGAGCCTCACCCTGAGGTGCCAGGGTTGCTGGTTCAATCCCTGGTCATGGCACATTCAGGAAGCAACAAATGAATGCACAACTAACAAATGAATGGAACAACAAATGAATGCTTCTCTCCCTTCTTTTCTCTGTCTCTCTAAAAATCAAACAATATTTTAAAATTTATTTTTAAAAAAAGATGTAAGTTTTATAAGCAGAGGCACCCCAGTAAATATGAATGTCTCCTGGGAGCTTCTTAACAGGCACACCATTTAAAAACAAAGACAGACAAAAAAAAGAACAAAAAAAGAACACATCATTTAGAGTGTGTGGGCCTGGAGGATGCGTTGGTTAGTTTGTCCATCGCTTCTTCTGCCCGGGGCATGCCCAGACAAGTCCACTAGGTCCTCCAGCCCCGCCTCCGCCCATCAGTGAGACTGTCTGTGCTGAGGGCCCCGGCCACGGGGCCCCCAGAGACTCACCCCAGCCAAAGAGTGCAAAACACCACAGCACCACAGAGCAATGAGTAGGCAACTCCCACCGCAAGCCTTTCACCTCCTCCCTGGCCCTGCCAGTCTAGGGGAGCAGAGGGGAGGAATGGGGGTACAGCTTCCCTAACGCAGAAGAGCACTGGTGCGACCTGGCCCTTCCCAGCCTCAGTTTAGTCACCTATAAATGGGGACAATATCGCTGCTTGCACAGGCTATTGGGGGAATGAAATGAGACAACTGGTCCACGGACCCCTAGAGGGCACCTGGCATATAACAGTCACTCAGTAAGCACTGCCGAATGGGCGGGTAGGGACGCAAGCTGCTACTCTCCCTTTTTGGGTTGGGAACCCTCCCCGCTCTGACTTAGGAAGTGTAGAACATCCTCGCTTCTACTGTCTGGGTGAGAAGCTCTCTGCTCCCTACGTTCCCCACCACAGGCTGCAGCAGGAAGCCCTGGGCTGGAGCTGCCATGACGCCCGCTCTCTGGGGGTTCCAGTGCCCTGGGGCCCAGGCAGCCCCTGCGGGAACTGCCACGTCCAGAGCCACCACACCCCAAACAGTAGCCACAGGAATGAAAAGGATTATGGCTGTTTTGTGGGAAGTTCAAACATTTAGAAAGCCCTGTGAAGGCCAAGACCATCTGCGGGCTGTAACATATGTTCTAAATCTCAGTGTTGATCTCGCCGAAATAACACCTTTGCATTTTATCAGGGCCCTTCTGGAAAAAATTATTTCCTCCAAAAGGGAAGACCCCGGTGGGGGAACCTCAGGCCCTTTGGCTGTCCCTGGGCCCCCCAGGCATCTGTGTGTCCTGTGCTGACTGCCTTTTCAGGCACTAGTGAATTCGAGGTTTTGGCATTGAGTGCTTGCCTGCAAAGAAGGTGGAGGCCTCTCTGGAAGTGGAAAGTGTCAGCTGTGCCCTGCATTTGCAGAAAGAGAGTCCACCAGGGCTGTGGGCTTTGGGTTCAAACGAAGTAGCTTAGGGGTTTTCCATCTGCTCTTCCCTTTGATAGTCCCTGCATGTGAATCCCTCACCAACCACGAACCAGGTCAGGCAGAAATGGTCACGTTCCCACTGCCAGTGAAGAACTGAGCCTCAGAATGACTTATCAGACGCCGCACAGGAACTAAATTCAAGTCCTGAGAAGTAGGACCACGTTATAGCAGATTTTCGAAAGGCTGTGTCTCATCCCCCAGGAGACTGTGGCTAGTGGGGTTTCTTTCCCTTTATAATTTTATCTTGTAACCATTACACAAACCTTACATCTGCACCTGTGACCAGAACCTCAGAAGACCAGGTGCCAACCAGGAACCCACAGGCAGCGAGCATTCTGTTGTATTTCCGGGTGCTTCCTTCCAATTGTCGTTCATAGGAAAATCTTATGTCGTTGCTTCTGAGACAAATATACCTTTTTCACACTTCCAAAATACAATGTATTTTATAATTGATGTATACACATAATGTGCCTGTATTCTTTTTCCCCACCAAAAACAAACAAACAAACAAACAAAAAACCCCACTCTCTTAGTAAATCCTTTGTGTGAGAGAATCAAGGAAATAGAACAGGTCATTTTGCGGAGACATAATCAACTCATCCGTGTGATCTGCTCCCCTCCATCACTTCCCTTTAGATGCCTCAGCGTTGGCAAAGGTTTTAAAGTAAGGACAACCGGTCCTGACTGGATGAGATCTAGCATTTCATAATCCCTGGCCAGCCGGCCATACCCAGTTGGGCACTTGGGCAATGCAACTAATTTCAATATAAATGAAAACAGCAGTAGGATGCATGTAAGCCACTGCTCTATAAATTCCAAAAGAAAAAGGGAAGGGAAGAAACTTCCATTTAGTGAGCACCTACTATGTGCCAGCCTTGTGTTGGGGAATGAGAAGGGCTTCAGGCTCTGGATTGTAAAGAAAGGGTTGTTTAACAATTCCGTGGTCAGAGTGCAGGAGGTTTTTAATTGAATAAGGGAGACGAGCCCAACCTGACGTGTTCCCTGAACCTGGGAAATTAAGAAGCCAGTGTAAGATTGTTGTTGTTTTTTAAATCACCTTTCAAGCAAATGTGTCTTGTTAAGCTGGTTGTTTTCAAATGTGTCGAACGTCTCACAGCGGGCACCTCCTGTGCCTCACGCCTCCTCAGTCTTAAAGGACGAGCCTGAGCCTCCAAGTTTATCGAGAACGAGAATCACCCGGAGGGTTTGTTAAACTGCAGATTGCTGGGTTCCCACCTCTAGAGGTGCTGATTCAGCGGGTCTAGGCTGGTGTTTGAGATTTTGCATTTCTAACAAGCTTACCCCCGTGATGTTGATGCTGCTGGTGCCCATGAGGATTACCTGAAAAGCTTTCTTAAAATGCTGGTGCCTGGGTCCTCCTCCAGGATTTAACTGATCTGGGTACAGCCTGGTCATCAGGATTGTCAAAGTTCCCAGGTGATTCCCACGTACTGCCCACACTGAGAACCACTGGGGTTTACGGGGAAAAGCCAGCAGACACAGTTAAGGTTCCTGGGGTCAGAAGGGCTCCTTGGATTCCACGACAACCTCCTCAGTCTTCCCAGATCTGGGCATGCCAGGCAGTTGGTTTCGGAGGGTCGGAGGGAGCTGTCCTATGCGAGCCATCTTTGAAAACAAGCGAACCATTTGCTGCTGCTGCTGGCATTAATGTTTCTTGAATGTGAACCTACCTGATTCCCTCTTTTTGTATCTTCCTCCTTGTCTTTTCTTGTGGCCCACCTGGTGGGACACATTCTGGGAACTTGGAGCATGGATCACCAGGCCCTTACACACTTGGCTTCCACCTTCACCTCCCCAGCCCATTTGAGCAGGAGAGCCCACCCCCCAGGGCCCACACCACAGCCCTGCAACGTCGCATCTAACCTAATGGACTCGTTGATGATCTGATACACATTCATTCATCTGACACATTTTATGGAGGGTCTGTGATCGCCACACTTCCTCCCCAGATCTCCCTCTAAGTTTGGGATTAAACATCAAGTGAGCTGCTGGACGTCTCTGCACACGGACCTGTCACAATGCTGCGAAAAGGCCAAATCACACCCACTTGTCCTCCAGGGCTCCCTAAATTACCGATGCCACTACCCACCTAGCCACCCAAGATAACACCAGGAGCTGCCCTGACATTCCCAGCCAGGCACCTGGGCCTGATAGTTTATTTCTGAGACAAAGATACCTTTTTCACACTTATAAATGTTTCTCACATCTCAGGCCTCCCATCCTCCTCTCGCTCTGGGATCCCCAAGTTCTCTTTCCTAGGTTTCTGCCTCCTCACCGATCTACCCACCTCTCCCCTGCTCCTCCTTTTCTCCATCCTCCTAGCTCCTCCCCTGCCCGGAGGCTCCACCTCCTGCCTCCACCGTCAGGGCCTCCCCATTGTTCTCCTGTCCTTAAGGCTCCCATGATCTGGGGTCTCGCCACCTGCCCAGCTTCATCTCCTTCCCTCTCTGTCTCCTGCTTCAAAAGGAACCCCCTCCACCCACCCTCCAAGGGACATCATTCTGTTTCTCACCTCTGGGGCATCTACTGCCTTGACCACCTTTCCTTCCTGACCTCATCTCTTAGCTGGACAACCCTTACTCACCTTTCAAAGCCAGTTCAATGTCACCTCCTCCAGGAAATCTTTTCAGACCCCACCCAGCCTAGATTACAGACTCCAGCTCTGTTCCTGCATTACCGGGCCATGACTCCACCGTGCTTACCACGTTATATTATAATTATCTGCTGATGTGTTCAACTTCACCATTAAGTTGTTAGTTTATTGGGGGCAGAGACCATGCTTATTCATCATTCTACTCTGTGCACAATGCCTGGCTTCAAGAAACCCCCTTTTTAGACACTATTGCTTTGGAACACATCAGCCTACAATTTAGTGGCTGAAACTTGCTATTTTATTTCGTTCGCAGATGTGTGGTCCTGGAGTTTGGGAAGGTCTCAGGGGTCTGCCGTGGGCTGCAGTCCTCTGACAGCTTGACTGGGCTGGATGCACATGATGGCCCGTGTACATGGCTGCGGTGGGTGCTGGCTGGAGGCATGGCTGGTCTTTTGACCAAAATGCTGCACGTGGTTCTCCAGCATGGCTGCTTCAGGGTAGTCGGACTTCTTACAGAGCCTGGCTTCCCCCAGAGCGAAACCCCAGACAGAGCCAGGAGAACGCTGCATGGCCTTTTCTGAGCCACCTTCAGAAGTCAGGCATTCTATGGGTTACGGGTGTGTTGGCCCAGATTCAAGGGGAGGAGACAGACACTTTTCAATGGGAAGAGTGTCGAAGAATTTGTAGACGTGCTTTAAATTCAACTGTTGGATGGGTGAATGGATGCCAAATTGCTCCCCACCTATTCTGTGCCACAAGTACCTAGTTCTTTCCTTCCTGCCCCCCCCCACACACACACACTCCTGCACCACCGTGACTACAGCATATTCGAGAACTGGCTGGGCAGAGCAGCCTGGCGGTGAGAGAACCATGGGCTAACAACCCCGGCACCTGCCTGCAGGTGCATGCTGCTGGCCGCTGTGAACGCTGGGGCCAGCTCCTCTCTGGTCCTGGGCTTCAGTGCCCCATTCAGATACAAGGTACACATTCTCTACGACCCTCCATGCTGTATCGTCAGGCACGCCCCTTCCTATTGGCTTTCTGACAAGGGGCCTAGAGGTAGAGTCCAGCCTCCACCTACATGGCTGCCGCCAGCCTTCTTGTGTTTGGGGATGTGTTTCCTAATGACCAAGCATACACAGTACGTTCTGGTGAGAGAAATTCAAACAGTCCAGAAGCATACGGAGTAAATGGGAGTTTCCCTTGACCTTCCTTTTCTCCTTGCCTCCCTCCAAAGGGGGCTGTCCCCATCAGTGTAGAGCGGTGATCATCCTGTGGCCTCTTGAAAAGCATCTGGTACATTGCAGATGCAGAAGGAGATAGCTTTCCTGGGGATCTGTGGTTTGTTTTTATTTTATCATAAATGAGACCCTGCTGGTCATGGTGTTCTGCAACTTGCCCTTTTTCACTTAATTCCGTGTCTGGGTCTCTCTGAACCTAGAGGTCACCCGAGCCTTTTGGCACCGCTGTGGAGTATCTCAGAGAATGAATGCTCCTGGTTCACCTGCCCATTCTCCTCCTCGTCAAACTTTTTTTTTAAAGATTTTATTTATTTATTATAGAGAAGGGGGAGAGGAGCAGGAAGCATCAACTCCCATATGTGCCTTGACCAGGCAAGCCCAGGGTTTTGAACCGGCAACCTCAGTATTTCCAGGTCAACGCTTTATCCACTGTGCCACCACAGGTCAGGCGTCAAACATTTTTTTTATCCTGCCACGCGATCCTGCAACAGACAACCTGGGGCTGTGTTCAATGCTCCCCAGGCTTACAGGGCTGCGAAACCCGCCAATTCTGCGCAATAACGCTGAGAGGAAGCCTCTTTCCAAGCAAACTGAGTTCCAATCCTGAATGCAAGCTCCGAGCTGTGTGGCCCGGGGCGACGCGCTGGAGCTCTCTGAGGGCCGCCGTGTTGAGCAAGCCAACACCAGCGCCCACTCCCTGGGGCGGCTGCGTGGCCCGGGGCCGCAGCCCGGCAGGCGGCGCGGAGGCAGAGGCCTGAGCGGCTCGCTGTGCCGCCGATGGCCGCCGGGCTCCAGCGCCGCTTATGTAACAGGGCCGCTAACGCGGCTCTGCTCGCCGATGGAACCCAAATTAAAAGTGGAAATTATTCCCCCGCTGCTCAACTCGCCTAATCCCCATCTGTCTCTCCCCTGGCCCCCCGCGCTCGCATCCAAAGGTCTTGAACGCGCTCCAGATTTCCAATTTAGTTTGCTTATGCAACCAAAAATATTATGGCCGCGTTTCCTGGAGGTGATTAAGTCTATATTCTGGGTTGCAGGCACACTAAAAGCGGCAGCGCCAGGATCCTGCTCCTCGCGCACCACCTCCTTTTCTTTTCTTTTTCTTTTTTCTTTTTTTGGTTCTTGGGCAGTGCGGGCAGCTCTGCAGCCACCGGGCCCGCAGGCGGGAGAGGCCGGTGTGGCCCGGGGAGAAGGAAGGGAGCGCAGCAACCACAGGCCTGCGGCGCCCGCGGACGCTCGGGATGCTCGGGTGACAACCGCCCGGGGTCCTCTCAGCACCTCAGCCTCCTCCCAGGTCTTTTCTTCTCGCGCGCTGATTCCTGTGTGCCAGGTGCAGGAATCCATCTTTCTGACCTGTGCCCCCACCCCCAGATCTGTGGAAAGATGTTTGTCGCACCATTGTGTATTCTGGAATAGCGAAAAAAGGGGAAACAACGCGTCTGTCAGGGCGCGATCAAATAAATGAGGGGAACGTTGACACTCGGGGATGCTGTGTAGCTGATTAAAGGAAATAATGGGGCAGATCAAAATGTGTTGATGCGGATCAAACTAAATTAAAATGAAATCCGAAAGAAAGCAAGTCAAAGAATAATACAAAATATGGTTCTACTTGTGTTTTTAAAAATTCATCAATGTGGGAACAGAAAGATAAATTGAACTTTTAACATGGTTAGCTCTAGGATGGAGAGAAAGAGGCTTTTGGGTTTTACTCTACTTCTGTGTTATGATTGGTACTGACAGTTGCATAATTTTCTATATTTGCTTTCAGTGTTATGGGGGAGGGAGAGAAGCCAGGAGCCTCCTTGATTCTTATTCTCTGGAAGCAGTCAGTGGTCAGATCAGGAGTAGGACCGGCTGGAAGGCATTTGCTCCCCCACCCCACCCTCGGGCTTCAGGGTGTCTGACCACTGGGCTTAGAAGTCTTGGGCTGAGGAGTGGGTGGGCTTCTGACCTGGCAGGGAGAAGGTAGGGGGGCTTCTCGTGCCAGAGGGTTGGCTCAGAAGGCCGGGTCTCCCTTACACCCACCACTCTGGCACCCTCGGCCCTGATGGCCCGGCCAGGGCCAGATGGCAGGAGATGCCACAGTCTGGTCGCCAGTTCTGGAGCTGAATGCAAGGCCTCAGCCACTTCTACAGAAGTGTTCCCTAACTTGGTCCCTGTGGGAAAGGCCAAGGCTCCCCAGGAAGTGTGTTCCCAAGCCTGGTACCCACTCTTCACACAGGTCCAGGCTGTGTCCACACGGCACCAGCCACCTGGACATCTGGAGGCATCCGTACAGTTGCCAGAGAAGCAGCAGGAGGCTGCTGTCCACGGTAGGGTGACTCCACCGCACACCGCACACATCCAGGCATGCACAGGGTTGGGCCTGATTCAAATCACCTTCCAAATACTTCTAGGAAACCTCATGTGGAACTAACTTAATCAGGTTTCATTAGGAATTCCCTAGGCCTTTAATAGGCTCAGGCACAGGGAGATTCTCCGCAAGGGAATACTGAATGCAGCTTTTACCAAAAAACAAAACAAAACCAAAAACTCAACTCAAGGGCCCTTTCCTGCCAGGGCCACTCTCAGGCTAAGAAACTGCAAACCCATGCACTAGCAAAGGCAGTAGACAGACATAGAGGGTGCACACGCAGGGTGCAGGATGTCACAGGCACAGTTTGGGAAGCTTAGCGAGGAGGAGGATTAAGCAGAAGGACGTGTGAGAAAAGTAGAGGCAACGCCACCTGTGAGAGATTAAAAAGAACAGTCTTGCCAATGAGATGTGTGTGTGCTGGGGCAGGTGTGTGGGATCAACGTCAACCTCTTTTTTCAGAGCTTAAACCCTGGGCACACACACCTACGTGCCCACGCCAGAGATACACACACATACACAAGTTCGCATCCATGTGTCCTCACACAGAATGCACACCTGTCAGAGCATCCACACAAATCCCTACAGGAGAACATCCGCTAGTGCACACTCACACCCACCAGCTCACATTCAAGCGGGTTTACCACCCAAAAGAGCACACGTCCTGGTTCGCAGACACACAAATTCACGGGCCCAGGCAAAGCCGCAAGAGCTCAACCACAGAAAGGCAAGCACACAAAAGACACCGAAACACCATTAGAGGCACACATGTACACACACATGCATGCACATGAGCACAGCACCACACACATGTACACACACGGGGGCGTGCGTGCAGGTGAGTACAGATGCCGGCCGCCGGCACACATGGGCATGCGCAGAGAGCGCCCCTGCACCCCCTCTCTCCCGCCCTCACGCACAGCCCTGTCTCCTGCGGTAACAGGTTCCCGCTTCTTCATGTAAGTAGGGCCGGCCGGGGTACAGTGTAACTGTGGCTTAGAGGGATGCAGAGGGACTTCCAAAGCACTTTTTTTTTTTTTTAATTATTTTATTTTATTTATTCATTTTAGAGAGGAGAGAGAGAGAGAGAGAGAGAGAGACAGGGAGGAGGAGCTGGAAGCATCAACTCCCATATGTGCCTTGACCAGGCAAGCCCAGGGTTTCGAACCGGCGACCTCAGCATTTCCAGGTCGACGCTTTACCCACTGCGCCACTACAGGTCAGGCTTCCAAAGCACTTTTAGCAAAGCAGTTCACAGAAGGCATGGGTCCTTCAAGGATATTTATTTATCTTTAGCACTCTTAAATTTAATTTAATTTTATTTATTCATTTTTAGAGAGGAGAGAGAGACAGAGAGGGAGAGAGAGGAGAGAGAGACAGAGAGAGAGAAGGGGGAGGAGCAGGAAGCATCAATTCCCATATGTGCCTTGACCAGGCAAGCCCAGGGTTTCGAACCGGCGACCTCAGCATTTCCAGGTCAATGCTTTATCCACTGCGCCACCACAGGTCAGGCATCTTTAGCACTCTTATGTCAAGCAGTCTGGGTGGCTCCATATTGCTACCAGCGAGGAGGACAAAGAGGCTGTATTTTAAAGCAGACAGCCTCTGGGTATAGAAGAAGGATACCTCTTGCTCCTCACCCCTACTCCCACTCCAACACACACCAGTGTTCCCTCCCCCAACAGATCGGGTTCCCCAGAGGACTGCCCAGGCTGCGCCCTTCCCAGCAGGCAGACTCCCCAGCCCCCCCCCCCCCCCCGTGCCTGGGTGAGGGTCTGACTGCTGCTAGCTCCCAATCCGTGCCCCCGCACCCCCCCCCTTTAGGAGCTCCGGTCTCTACGGCACTTCGGGCCCTGGCCATCAGCCTTGGGTCTGAGCTGTGGCACCCCGAAATGTGTGCATGGATGGTTTTTCCACTGTCCCTGAGCTGGCAGAAGGTCTGGGCATGTGCCCTGGCCCTCTGGCTGGTCACAAACAAGCTGGTGGATTTCGAAAGCTATTTACTCCCTGGGTTCTGACGCACCCAGTTCACCACCAGGCAGGATCTAGTGCCCACGGATCTGATGTCAGACGGTGGCCTTGGCACAGCGCCATACTTCCTGCCCACATGACAGTGTGGCAGGGCCCACAAGGAGAAAGAGGAGCCCCAGAACCTTAGCTTCTTGAGTCAATACAATTTGGTTCTCGCTAGGCCTGCAAACATCAGCACCTTCTCGAAAATGATATTGTCAAAGAATAACAACAAGGGGAAGAATCGGCGCTATCAAGTGAAGACAGCAAATAAAACATGATAACCTTGTGTATTTTAAAACAATAATAAAATCATTTAGGCAGAGGGGGAAAACTGGAAATACTAAGTCTTTAGAAACTTATCAATCAACAAATATTTATTGAGGACCTACTATACTATTTACCAGACGGTTCGAAGTGCTGAAGTTGTAATAGGAAGGAGACAAAAAACCTTAGAGATTTTATATGCTAGAGAGTTAAGACAATAACAAGTTCAATATATAGTATGTCAAATGGTGAGAAGTACAGTGGAAAAAGGGGCTATGGGCTATGGGGTGGGGTTGTAATTTTAATAGATTTTTTTTTGTTTTTTGTATTTTTCTGAAGCTGGAAACAGGGAGA
The DNA here is from genome assembly GCF_036850765.1 of Saccopteryx bilineata. Classification (NCBI taxonomy): domain Eukaryota; kingdom Metazoa; phylum Chordata; class Mammalia; order Chiroptera; family Emballonuridae; genus Saccopteryx; species Saccopteryx bilineata. The sequence goes on from NC_089491.1 coordinate 379,363,325, forward strand.
GACAGTCAGACAGACTCCCGCATGCACCCGACCGGGATCCACCCGGCAAGCCCACCAGGGGGCGATGCTCTGCCCCTCTGGGGCATTGCTCTGTTGCGACCAGAGCCACTCTAGCGCCTGGGGCAGAGGCCAAGGAGCCATCCCCAGCGCCCGGGGCATCTTTGCTCCAATGGAGCCTCGGCTGCGGGAGGGGAAGAGAGAGACAGAGAGGAAGGAGAGGGGGAGGGGTGGAGAAGCAGATGGGCGCTTCTCCTGTGTGCCCTGGCTGGGAATCGAACCCGGGACTTCTGCACACCAGGCCGACGCTCTACCACTGAGCCAACCGGCCAGGGCCTTAATAGATTTTTTAAAGAGCAGTTTTAGCCTGACCAGGCGGTGGCGCAGTGGATAGAGCGTTGGACTGGGATGCAGAGGGCCCAGGTTTGAGTCCCCGAGGTTGCCAGCTTGAGCGTGGGCTCATCTGGTTTGAGCAAAGCTCATCAGCTTGGACCCAAGGTCGCTGGCTCGAGCACGGGGTTATTTGGTCTGCTGAAGGCCCACGGTCAAGGCACATATGAGGAAGCAATCAGTGAACAACTAAGGTCTCGCAATGCGCAATGAAAAACTAATGATGCTTCTCATCTCTCTCAGTTCCTGTCTGTCTCTGTCTATCCCTCTCTCTGACTCTCTCTTTGTCTCTGTAAAAAAAAAAAAAAAAAAAAAAAAAAAGGCAGTTTTAGATTTACAGAAAAAAAAGAAGAGGCCCTGGCCGGCTGGCTGGTGGACAGAATGTCGTTCCTGCGTGCCGAGGTTGCAGGTTCAATCCCCGGTCAGGGCACATGTGAGAGGCAGCTAGTGGGCGCACTGCCAAAAATGGAACAACTAAGAGGCACAGTGAGTCGGTACGTCTCTCTCTCTGTCCCTAACCCCCTCTCTCTTTCTCTCTCTCTCTTCTCTTTCAAATCAATGGAAAAAAGGGAGTTTTTTTAAAGTAAAGAAAAAAGAGTTTCCCTTAATACAGTTTCCCCTGTTACTGACATCCTATATAATAATGGTCCATCTTTATGATTGATAAACCAACAATGACGCATTACTATTAACTAAAGTCTCCAGCTTATTAGATTCCCTTAGTTCACCTAATTTCCTTTGGCTGTTCCGGGACCTCATCCGGGACACCGCCTTCTACCTAGGTGTCTGGTCTCCTCAGGCTCCTCCTGGATGCGACGGTTTCTCAGGCTTTCCTTTCTTTTGATGATCTTGACACTTCTGAGGAGTCCTGGTCAGGTGCCTGTCCTGGAATGTGCTGCATGGTTTTCTCATGACCAGACAGGGCTATGGGTTTCCGGGACCAAGGTCACTTTTGCATCATGTATCACATCAAGGGTACATGCCATCAACATGATTTATGACTACTGATGTTGACTTTGATCACCTGACTGAAGTGGTGCTTGTCAGGTGTCTCCACTGAAAAGGTAGCCTCCCCCTCCCCCTCGCCATACTGTCTGTCCTCTTGGGGAGGAAGTCCTGCAGCAGCCCACACTAAAAGGGCGAGAGCCATGCTCCCCCACCTCCATACAGGGTGAAGTAGCTACACATATTATTTGGAATTCTTCTGCATGAAAGTGTTGTCTCTTCTCCCCCATTTATAATGTAGTCAATCATTTATAACAGACTCTTGGATATTTATTATACATTTGGGTTATAACCCAATAATACTTTACTTTGTTGCCCAAATTATTCCAGCTTTGGCTATTGGGAGCTTTTTCACTTGGTTCCTGTGCCCTTTGACATGCCTCCCTCCAATCTGGGGGCAAATAAATGAACGGCCATCTCTCACCTCATAGAGTCCCCTAGGCCTGGCTCAGGCCATCCTCCTTGGGTCCAACCAACTTGGCTTCTCATAAGTTTTTTAGACCTAAGTAGATCATTATAAAGATGGGATGGAAATTCACCAAAATCCCGCAGAATCAACCAGCGCTCCTGACCCTCTGGAAGGCTGAAACCTCAGGCCTTCCTGATGCCTCCCGCTCTCCACGCCCCGAGCCAGCGGGCCCACCTCCTTCCGCATACCTCCTAAACATCTCCTTAGTCCCCTCTTCTCTTCTTCCCTCCCACTGCTCCCTTCCTTATCACTCAGCGTCCCCAAGGTCTCTGTTCCTTGCTCTTGTCTCACAAGAGCAAGTTTCCAGAGGTGCCAGGTGTACTTGTCTCGCCACTCCGTCCCCTGCTTAACCCCCTGCCAGCTATGGTCCCCAGGATGAAGCCCAAAGTCGGGAACTGTCTGCCTGGCCCCGCCCTACCCAGCCTCACCTCCCAGGTTCCCCTCCCCTGGGAGCAGCTGCCAGGTCTGCCCAACACCTGCCGCCTCCCGCTGTGCCCTAAGCCCGCCCCTCCCACCTACAGCTGTCTTCTTGCCTGGTTACAATTTATTGTGTTGTTGCCATCCTGACTTCCCATTCTTAAGGCGACCAATCGTCCTTCTTTAGGGAGGACAGTCCTTCTTTTGTAAGTTCCATCCTCTCTTGAAAAGTGTCCTCCTACATGTCCTCCTTTTTGATATTGGAAGACTAATCTGTAAATGTCCGTATTCGATCGATGCAGAGTCGATCCATTGTGTGTGATGTGACGTACTTGTATCTAAATGAGCACTTTTTTCTTACAATTATTATTAAAAATTAATAGGCATGTAAGCATAATTACAATATCAAATATTACAAATGTTTTTATCATGCATTTATCATATTATACTGTATTATTGTTGTAATAAATAAAATGTTTCCTTTATTTATGATATTGTTTTCTTCAATTTATTTTTGTCCTCCTTTTCATTGTGAAAAAGTTGGTCACCTTACCATTCTGAGTCCTCAGGGTGCAGCCTGGCTGGCCGCAGGCCTGGGCTTTTGTCTTCAGTCCTGGTTGCACCGCAATGTGGCTGGTCTGTTTGGAGTTTATCCGGAGTGGCTGTTGTGGGTGAAAGGTCGCCAAGGGAGGTCATGGATGGGGCTGAGACCCCTGGGCCCTCCCCTGGCACCACACTGCTTACCTACCCCCACGCCCTAGACAGACTCCGTGAGGGAGGACCCGGGTCTGGGTCCAGGGGCTGACACAGAAGACGTGCTTGGGAATTGTCCACTGACCATTGGGTTGAATGCTTGACTCTAAATAGTAACCCTGAGTGATGTTTTTCTTTCTGTGTTTTCCAATTCTTAAAAATAATGTACATCCTCGTTTTTTAGAATGAAAAACAAAGATTTCCCTTGAAAAAACAATCATTCTTATTTAAATGTTGATTACAGAGAAACCCTTCCTGTATCTTCCAGAGCTGAACAGATGCCCACCCTGGGGCCCGCAATCCCTTCTGCATGTGTGTACCCGATAGAAATGCGTCCCTGCGTTCACAACGGTCAGGAACTGGAACCTTCACAGTGGCACTATTCATAACGACCAGGAACTGGAGGCCACCCCAGTGTCCATCCACAGTAGAATGGGTGAAAACGTTATGACAGAGCCACACAATGGCAACTGACCAGCAAGGAGGGCAGTCGCCCCATACACAATATGAGCGAATCTCACAAACAGTATTGAGCAGGAGAAACCAAACACGAAAGAGTACACGTATAGGGCTCCATTTATGCACAGGTTAGAAGCAGGCAGAGGTAGCCTATGGGGCTAGCAGTCAGGAGAGAGGTCAACCCCACGGGGCGGGGAGGAAGGGGGGGAGGAAGTGCAGGTGTCCCGAGGGCCTTCTGGGTGTTGGTGAAGTGCTGTCTTTCAACAGAACCTGTCCGAAGAGCAGTAGAGAGCCTGTGTCAGAGAGGGCAGGTGTGAGGGGTCGCTGGGTTCCGTCCTGAAGCCTCTCAGCACCCGCGGTCCCCTGGGGAGGGCGGAGGAGGCTGTCTGTACTTCCTAGTCCCACCCTGACCCACCTGGCAGAAGGCAGGCAACAGGGGCACCTGCTTCTTCTCTCCCACTCCCGGGCAAGGGAAGCCAGGGGCTGCTCTGACCTTGCACCTCACCCCCAGGGCTCACGGAGCCCGGGCTCTAGGGGCTCAGGTTGCAGAGTCCGGGACCGGGAGGCAGTAATCAATCCGGGGCCAGCCGGTGAGGGGCGCGGATCCAGCGCCGCCCTCCGCCGGCCGGCTGCCCCCGCACAGCGAGGTTATTTATAACCTCGGGTCGCATTACCTCCTGACCTTCAGCTGGGGCCCAGCGATCCGCTGTGATTAGCATCTCCTCGCCACCCACTGCGAACAAACAGCTCTCTGTGTGCCTGTGTGCCCTCCCCGCCCAGGCCTCGCTGCAGGGCCCTGCAGGAAGCAGGATGTTGACCCGGAGTCAGCGCCCTGTGGCTCTCTCGGGTGGACCCAGCCACGTGTGAGTTGGAGGTGGTGGGTGCGGTTTGGGGGAAGGTGCGAGAACTACTCTTGTTCTGTTGCTCGCCAGCTTGAAAGTGCGGGTCGAGTGTGGCAGAGAGTTTTATTCACAATGCGGGGCTCCCCAGCCTGGGTCTGCCTGGGGTGTGTGTCCCTCTTCAGAGCCCCAGGGAGGAGGCTGTGCTGGAGACTGGATCCCGCCCCCTACAGGCAGGTTCCCTGCAACCATACAAGACACACTGCATTCTCCACAGTACTGCCCTCCTCCCCAGATGGGAGCTGAAGCTCAGAGAGGGTGACTGGCCCAAGGTCACACAGCCACCAGGGCAAATCCCCAGCTCCTGGCAGATGTGACGCCAGAATCCTGATCATGACCCAGAGGAGCCATTGTAAAATGGGGCTGGAGGAGAGACAGGCCCGTTCATCCCTCCAACACATCTTGTTAAGCACCTGCTAGGTGCCAGGCACCACCGCAGGCAGAAGTCCTTACCACTGTGAGCTGTCAGTCTCAGGGACGGAGTCGGTCCCAGGGGCCTGGGGTCCCTTGATGGCAGCAGCTGAGGGTCTTGAGTCCTGGGAGGGAGACTGAGGTAGGGAGCAGGCGGGCCAGGCTGAGGGTGCGTTGTGGGACTGCAGCCTTGGGCTGTTTGCTGCAGGCAGCCAAGGCCAACTGAGTGTGAACATCTCCAGCCCCGAAAGCTTCGTCTCCACAGTGGGCGCCCTCCCCTGCAGCTTCAAATGACCTTGCACCAGGGCAGAGGGTGGAAGCCTCACAGGGCACGCAATCTTGGCAGTCATCCTGGAGGAAGCCCTGGGACTGGCACCAGAGGAGAGGCTGGTACTGCCCAGAGCAGGGAGGAACCAAGTCAGGAGGTTCGAGGAGGGCAGTGACGAGGGAGGTAGGAGTCTGGACGCTTCCTTGTTTTTGTGCCATGCTCTCAGACACTTCGAAGGAAGGCTTGAAAGAACTTTGGCTGTGTGACTTGACTGTCCCCTCGCCCTCTCTGAGCCACAGTTTCCAAATAACAATGAAGAGATTGGCTGGGATGATCTCAGCTCTGGTTGCCTGGGATTCTGGTCTAGGGACTGAGACCTGTCCAAGGGCACGGGCGTGGGGTGACTCAGGAGTGGCTGAAGCTGACCGCAGATAGCTCACTAGTGGTGTCCAACACCCCTGCTGGTGTGTGAGGAAGCGCCATGTACACCTGTGCCTGTGTGAGCGCGTGGCCTTATGTATGGTGAACATCACGTACACGGGAGGGAAGGTGTATCTTGGTGTGTGTGTGTGTGTGGGGGGGGACTATTTAAGTGGAAGGAAAGCAGGTAGTGAGCGTATAACTGGAGTGTGTGTGTATATGGGGCCACACATGTGTAGGTCCAGATACGTGTTTGGAGAGGTGTGTGTGTGTGTGTGTGTGTGTGTGTTGGAGGAGTGTCTTAGGGGCGGGGGTGGCTTCAGAAAGCCTGAAGGTTCACTCTGAAAACCACCTCTGACCACATGGTCAGCGTGTGGCTGCCGGGCCCTGACCAGTCAATGAACTCAAGGTCTGGAAGAGTCAGCGGCTTTTCTGACCTCTGCCAAATGGGATATGAACACGGGGCCAGGCCTGGGCAGGGGGTGGAGGCGGGGAAGGTGGCAATGACTTCATGACCACTGGCTGCTGAGCAGCAGGGGGCGGGGGCAGGGAGCCAGGGCCTGGCTGAGGCAAGAGGACCTGCCCTGTTGGCCCTGTCTGGGTCAGGGCCTGGGGAGTGGCTCTGGGGGGGAAGCAGCCCGGCCACAGGCTCACGCTCCTGGGGGCCCTTTGGTTCATGGGGGCTGTGGTCATTATGCCAGGGCCACCGGGAGGGGACCCCTTAAGAACTGCGCACACTCCAAGAGCTTTCACAGTGATCCCATGGCAGCTCACAGCAAACCCACGAGGTAAGGGCTCTTAGCCCTATTGTACAGATGAGTAAACAGAGGCTCAGAGAGGCAAAGGGATTTGTCTGAAGCCACACAGCAGCGAGAATAAGTGGTGGAACTGGCCTGGGAACATGGGTTCCCATGGAGTGTTTCGCACTCCACCCCACAGCCAGGTGCGGTGGGGGTGAGGTGGGGGGACGTAGTCCCTAGAAATCACCCCTTTGTATGCCTCGAGTGGAGGCATTGCACTTCGCATCGTTAGACCCGATGCTCCCCGTCCTACCCAGAAGGGCCTCCCTCTTTGGGGCCACCACAAGGAAACAGAGGCCTTGACCAATGTCAGACCTTTCTCCAAGCACAAGCCAGAGGCTGGGCCCTCTCTGGGGTGGGACGCCTCGGTCTAGGCCGGGCCACCTTGACTAGCGGGGGCCAGGCCTGCATTGCTTCTTTGTGGGTTTGGAGAGGCCCCAAGATCACAGACCTGGGGGTGGGTATGAGCACTGTCTTTGTACCCAGAAGCTGAGATCAGCTTTTGGGGTGCTCTTTCTTCAGCCATTTACTAGTTTCCTTTAATAATAACTACCCCTGCCTACGCTTTCTAGTTCACAGAGTACTTTCACAAACATCCTTTCATTGAAGCCTCACACCAGCCCTTTGATGAGGAGTTAATATGCCCACTTTATAGAACAAGGCACGGATGCGCTGGGAGGGGAGGAGGGAGGTTCTGGGCTCGGCCCAGATCCCGGGCCCGGAAGTGGCCACCGCTCACTCGGGCATTCCCGAGCCCCCGTCCAGACGTGATTTCTCCAGGAGCAGGCCTCCATCGTGGGCCAGCAGTGTGACCAACTGTCGGCTGCCTTCGTCTGGGAGCATGGTGACAACCCAGCCTCCCCTCCTGCATGATGGGCGGAAAGCCACCTGGAGACACAGCGCTGGGCACAGGGGTCACCCATTGGCTGCCCTTGGCATTGGGCCAACAGTTCCGGGAACAGAAACACATCCACGGGGTGCCCAGGGCCAGCTAGCTGTTGTCAGGTTCTCATGCTTGTGGCAAAATGAAAAAATAATAAAATAAAACAAGGATGATATAGTGAGGTTTTCATAAAGCTAGATCTATTCAGCCTGAACTCTGGCCCTCTATTGTGAGTTCGCGCGCACACGTTTCAAAGAGCCTTCCCTTTGACATTTCCTTTTAATGGTCTTAACCCGGCAAAGTAAAAAACTGGTGACCGTGTCAGATCCGAAGTGGTTTTTGTGGAAATGTCAGTGACCCAAGAAATGGAAAGACTAGGAGCCGCCAAGCTAGCTCCTAGTTCTGGGGGGGGGGGGGACGACCTGGCGTGGAAGGGGTTGTTTTTAGTGGAGGGATGCTATCTGAGTAGTCGGAAAAACCCGGGAGGAGAGGGGGTGGGTCCCGGCCAGACGCAGCGCCCAGGCATCCCCGGGACACCCGGAGCAGAAAGAACATCGGAGGAGGAACCGCACAGGGAATTTTGAGAAGGGCCTCAGGGCCAAGTCTCTGAGCCTTGCAGAGCCAGGAGGAAATGTTCCCTTACACCGCCCCCTGCCTCCCCCGACGCCCTCAAGGCTGGTTCCGAAATAGCCCAGGCCACGGAGGAGACGTCATGGGTCCGGCTGCCTGCCTGCCCGCCCTCCTGAGAGGGCACGTTGGTTCTGCCAAGGCCAAATATAGAGGGTCACAGGACACCGTGAGGAATGGGGCTGGGGTGTCCCGCTGGCTCCCCCACTCCCAACCCAGCTGAGGATCCCCTAAACCAGGCGGCTGGGAGGCCAGGCCTAGCTGGACCCATGTCCCAACCAGCCCTGATGGAAGGAGCACCAGGCTTGGGCTGGGTGACGGCGTGGGGACACCCCTTCCTGGGGGTCTCATAGAGCTTGTAGAAGCGTCAGGTTTCCTGGGATGCTGCAGAGATCAGGGGACAGGAACCGGGTGTCTCCTAGGTGGGACCACCCTGCCCTCTGTTCTTACCCACACAGACCAGGGCCATAAGGGGGGTGGGAGGTGGGCAGGAGTGCGGGCAGCCAGGCTTAACCCCAGTAACTGCCGGCCGAATCAAATTGCAAATAATTAGTCCTGATTGCCAGGGTTGCCTCCACCCTCCACTCCCAGGAATTAAAAGTCAAAGGGCAGCGCTGCTGACGCAAATGTCAGGGAAGACATGCGGTTTGAACAGCTGGGATCTGGTTCCCCCGGCTCCGCCCGGCGCCCTGGACACCGAGGTGTCCCCCACGTGAAATGGCGTTGCCAGTGCCTGGGGGACTGGTGATCCCTGCTTCCTCCCTGCTCACCTTCCCCCCAAGAAAGGAAGAAACCTTTGCCCTCCCTGCCAGGGGTGGGGGGAGCAGAGGAGGGACCAGGCTTGTGTAAACTCACCATGCCCATGCCCACCCTAGGTCGGCCCTAAGCGGGCACTCCAGGGTCAGCTGCACTGCGGTCTGTGCGCCAGTGGTGCCCCCCAGCGGTCAATATGGGACTGGACCTTGGGCCAGGGCCGGGCCGGGGCCCCTGCAGAGCCAGCCCAGCAGCCTCAGCCCAGGGCCAGGTCTGGGGATTTGATTTCGGGAAGGAGATGGCTGGCAGTTGGAGGTATTTTTGTGTGTGCTAAATTTTCCTAATTGAACTGGATCTTGGCCTAAATGTCCCACTAGTAACAAATCAGCGTCAACATGTCTAAGAACGCACTTGTCATCTTGTAGCCCTGAACCTGCTCCTCCTCCTGACTTCCCTATTTCTATTAATAGCACCGCCACTCTCCGAATCCCTCAGGCTCCAAACGTGTGAGTCATCCTCACCTCCTCCCTGCACTGCCTTGGGTGTCTGGTCCTGCCTCTCCAAGCTCTGCGGGTCACCCTTCCATCCTTCTCCTTGGTACTCACTGCCGCGGTCCCAGTCGGCTGGCTTCTCACCTGACCTGCTGCCGGCCTCAGCAGTGCCACTACGTCAGACCTGGGTGCATGACCGGTGCCCTCCACCTCTTGGCTGGGTGACCTTGGGCAAGTTAATTAACTTCTCTGAGCTCAGCTTCCTCAGCTGTAAAATGAGGATAATAATTAGTCCCTATCTCACAGAGCACTGCATGAATTAAACGTATGTAAAAACTGCGTCATATAGGAGACACCCCGTGCGGTGAATGATTAGAAACCAGCCGGTTCGTGTCTTCTGTCTTACAGACTAGGAAACTGAGGCCCAGAGAGCTAGAATAAGAGCTAACATCTGGCACTGAGTAGCACATGTCTTTAGGCAGTTAGACAGATGTGAGCAGAGCCAGGACAATGGGCCAGGTACAGAAGGTCACCAGAGCCAGGACGATGGGCCAGGCCTCAGCTGTGTTTTGGCTTCAGGACCAAAAAAACCCCAGCAAACCAAGGCCAGTGGTTCCACAGCTGACCTCAGGACCAGCTGCTTTGATTAAGGACCCCTCTGGCGCTGACCAATCAGTGGAGACCACAGCCTAGAAAGGACACACCTGGAGAGCTGATGACCATTCTTTTTTTTTTTTAATTTTTAAAAAAATTTTATTTATTCATTTTAGAGAGGAGAGAGAAAGAGACAGAGAGAGAAGGTAGGGAGGAGCTGGAAGCATCAACTCCCATATGTGCCTTGACCAGGCAAGCCCAGGGTTTCGAACTGGCAACCTCAGCATTTCCAGGTCTACGCTTTATCCACTGCGCCACCACAGGTCAGGTGATGACTATTCTACTGAATCCTCCCTGGGACCTCCCCTAAAATCCCCATCCTTTAAAAGCCCTTAGGCCGGAGGCTCCAATTTCTCTTGCCCCTTCCCGTCACCCAGGCAGGCTTCTTTTTTTCTTCTAAGCTCCTCCCTCATCTTTGCTTCTAACTTGTTTCCTAAAGCCCATTTCTTCTACCTCTGGGACTTTCTAAATAAACTTTCTCTTGTATTTTGAGTCTCGGCCCTGCGTTCTTTCCTAGCCGGAACGCACGTGCTGAGGATGATGAACTGAGCTCTTGTCTGACCCCACCAGCCTAACACCTAGTGCCTTTTTGTTCACACGCGGCTCAACATTGACAGCGGCTACCCAGCACCCCGCCTCCATCCCCACTGGCCTTGCGTGGGGGTCAGAGGCATAAGGGCGCCTGGCTTGGTGGCTTCCCGTCCAGGCCTGTTTTCTTAACAGAGACCCCACAATCGAGCTCCCGGTGTCCCACTGCAGCTGGGAGCCCTGTTCCAGGAAGAGATGTTCACCGGGGCTTTTTCCAACAGAGGGGACACAGCATGAAAAGCAGATAATCCGGGTCCTTGGACACCTTGGAGAACCAGGAAGACTGCGGTTCTCAAACAGGGACAATTTTGCTCTTGAGGGCCTCTGGCGATGCCTGGAGATAGTTTTGGTTGTTACAACTGGGGAGGGCGTATTGTGTCCTCTTGGTCTTTAGTGATTTAGAGGCCAAGGATGTAGCTAAAAATCCTCCACGCACAGCACATACTACACACAAAAAACAATAATGCCAACGAGGCAGAGAGACCCTGGACTGTGAGCCGTCAGTCCCATGGGAAGCCCCTGCCTCACGGCCGCCTCAGGGATCAAGGGAAGTAATGCAAGTGAAGAACCCAGGACCGGGCGGCCTAATACTCCAGGCTTGCCAGGGACCTTTCTTCCCCGAGGCCTTTCCTTGGCCTGGGACATTTAGCTGGTGGGTGGAGGTGGAGTGGGCACACACTGTGAGCATCAAATGGCAATTTCCTAAGAGGATCTTGGTGTTTCTGCCCCACCCAGCCCGGGCAGGGTTTCTAGAAGCAGCCTGGGTCAGGCGCTCACTTAACCTGTGTGTGTGTGTGTGTGTGTGTGTGTGTGTGTGTGTGTGAGAGAGAGAGAGAGAGAGAGAGAGAGAGAGAGAGAGAGAGAGAGAGAAAGGGGAAAGCATCAACTTGTAGTTGCAGCACTGTAGTTGTTTATTGCTTCTCATATATGCCTTGACTGGGGGGCGGGGGCTCCAGCTGAGCCAGTGACCCCTTGCTCAAGCCAATAACCTTGAGCTCAAGCCAGCAACCTTTGGGCTCAAGCCAGTGACCATGGGGTCATGTTTATGGATACCATGCTCAAGCCGGCGACCCCGCGCTCAAGCTGATGATCTTGGGGTTTCAAACCTAGGACCTCAGCATCCCAGGCCAGTACTCTATGCACTGCACTACCACTGGTTGAGGCAACCTTTTTCTTTTTCTTTTAAAATTGATTTTAGATAGAGAGGAAAGGAGAGAGAGACATCAATTTGTTGTTCCTCTATTTATGCATTCATTGGTTGTTTCTTGTATGTGCCCTGACCATAACATTGGCGTATCCAGACAAAGCTCCAGCCAACTGAGCTCTCCGGCCAGGGCCATCAACCCTTTCAACAAAGGAGAAGCGGGCACTGGGAGGGGAAGCCCACCCTCCTGGGATGTGCCCGGTGTGGGCACCTGGGCACTCGCCCTATCGTTTCCATCAGGCCTCCCTGCGATCCACCCACCCACCGCTTCCACTCGCGTCTGTGAGGCAGAGAGAAAGGGGAACGCGCTGGAGACAAGCGCCAGGTCTCCCTGCAGGAGGCCTCAGCCAGGAAGAGGGTCTGTCTGGCCGCAGCCCTGCACAGAGGCAGGAAGGCCGAGACCACCTCTGAAGGTGGCGTGGGACAGTCGAAAAGCTGACCAGCCCTCCCGCACTCAGCTCAGCGGGCACCTGCTGCTCCTTCGGCCTCAAAAGCCACAGGCTCAAGTGTCTTCTCTACAAAAATCGGTCCCAAACATGTCACTCGCTGCCTTCTCCCCTGGGATGGGGCTGGTGGACCCAGATTGGAATTCCCACAGCCTGGCCCCTGAGCTCTGCTTTGCTGTTTACCCAGCTCAAGTATAAGTAGCTTATTGGATTATGGTCGGAGGAGGGTCGAAGCCTCGAGCCAAATGACAGAGGTGGGACCCTTAGACGCCCTGTCTGGCACCGCACATTTGTAGGGTCTGGAGGATTAAAACCACACCTCCCTCTCTGGGTCTCAGTGTCAGGCACCTGTTTAATGGGGGGACACCGCCACCTCCCAAACCTCAGCGACGGTGTCAGGCTGGGGAGGGGGTGGGCTTCTGTGTCTGGAAACCCAGCTGACTCTCCAACAAGCCCAGGCACGACCGGCAGCTGTTTTCTGGGAGGAGGCAGCAGTGGGGGACGGGCAGGCGCTGAGGGGAGCAGAGGACCGACTGAGCCGAGTTCAAAGGACCTAACAAAAGGGACCGTGGTACAGAAAGCGGACTGATGGCTGCCAGGTGGGAGGGCGTGGGGCAGGGGCGAAAAAAGTGAAGGGCCTTGAAAAGTCCAAATTGGTAGTTACAGAATAGTCACAGGAATATCAGTACAGTACAGGGAATGCAGTCAAGAATACTGTAACAACTCTGGTGTCAGATGGGCACTACACAGGGGAGTGGGGGTTAAACTCATAAGTTATGTAAGTGTCCAACCACTATCCTGTACAACCTGAAAGTAACACAAAATAACACTGCATGTCAACTGTAACTGAAATTTTATTAAAAATAAAAATAATAGCCCTGGCCAGATAGCTTAGCTGATTGGAGCATCACCCTGGAGCGCAGCAGAAGTTGCCTGTTCGATCCTCGGTCCGGGCATATACAGGAGCAGATGGGTGTTTCTGTCTCTATCTCTCTTTCTCTAAAATCAATAAACATTTTAAGAAAATAGATAAAATAATAAAAGGGGCTGTACTGAGTTTCCAGGTAGGAGCTGCCTTCTTCCACGAGAGCCTCTTTGTGGGGGAAATATTTTTGTCTTGATTGAAGTTTCTCCCCGACATGTACTTTTTTACCTTTTAGCTTAGTTTCTGCTGCAGGTGCACTGAGGAGACTGACCACACACCTGCCCCTGAGTCTCCCTGCTCCCCCATCCACTCCCTTCCTCCCCGGGGATGCTCAGAGGCTGCGGGCTGAGGCTGCGGGCTGTCCTTCCTCTGCCCAGCTAGTCCTGCAGGGGCTCAGCAGCTCAGGGAGGGGCTCCGGACCAGGAGGGCTGCTCACCCAAGCTGTGATCTGATCCCATGAACTTCCAAAGTCTTAAAATAAGGAGGGCATGCTAGACCTGCTCACTTGTGTCATGTCATCTTTGCTTTAATAAATGAAACCATTACATTTGTTTATTTTCTTTTTCCAGTGACTCACCCTGAGTTAAATAAAATGTTCTGTGGTTTGAAACTTATCCGGGGAAACTCTGGCAGGGAAGAGGTCAGGGAACTTGCTAGTGTGGAAAGCACAGCGGCCTTAGGGATGCTTTCATTCATTCAAACATCTGACAGATGTTGGTCAGCTGTTTTCTGTGTCAGGCATTGGGCTTTGATTCTAGAGAAACAAAGTATTTAAAATTGCCAATAGTCTTGTACATTTGGGAATGGGGAGACAGGAAGTGAAGAAACACAAAAATAATGTTCCAGGTACACCATGAATTAATAAAACTTTAACTCAGAAGGGGGGTGGAGGAGAGTATAGGGGGATAAATCGTCATAAATGAAACAAATTTTAATTTAAAAAAATAGAACTCAGAACTTCTCACTTTATAATCTGACATGACTACACACCACTAAATGATTTCAAGCCTGAAATCATTTGGTCGAATTGTCATCCTGAATAAAATTCTTGCTGGGTTTCCCATCTTGATTTTCTAGGGCTCATCTGGTACAGGAATGTAGGAACAATGAGAATGGAGAAAGAATGCGAAAGTCCAGAAATACCTTCCTTAAATAGCCATGTTATGGGCTGAATATGTGTGCGTAGCAAATACATAATGCGTGGTGTCCCTTAAGTACTCCTAACTTCTGAGGTAAGTATACCTAAGTGTTATGAAGTACGTAGCTCCAAGTAATCAACAGGTTACATTGAGGTAGTATAAAATTTGAGATCCAATACCAGGTAGATCTAATGCCAGGCACTTTAAAGGGGTAAAAACATCAACCCTAAATACTTCCAATAAATCCCATCATGTGACTCCCACGTGACCCACACATGCCATAAAAGCCAGACTTAGGTATATCCTTTTATTTTTATTTTTTTGGTGACAAAGACAGAGAGAGGGACAGATAGGGACAGACAGACAGGAAGGGAGAGAGATGAGAAGCATCAATTCATTGTGCCACCTTTGTTGTTCATTGATTGCTTTCTCCCATGTGCCTTGACCGGGGGGGGGGGGCTACAGCAGAGTGAGTGACCCCCTCCTCAAGCCAGCGATCCCACACTCAAGCTGGTGAGCCCTCACTCAAACCGGCGACCTAGGGGTTTTGAACCTGGGTCCTCTGTGTCCTAGTCCGATGCTCCATCTATTGTATCACTGCCTCATCAGGCAAGATTCATGTATATCTTGTTCATTATTATTGACCTAGCACCTCATCTGGTAGTTGTCCAACAAATATCTGTGAAAGGAATGAATGGAAGGGAAGAAGAGAGAGATTTGGGTGGGGAGAAGCTTCTATAAGAGGAGGTCTTTAAGGAGAGATGTATGGGGGATTTCCTCTTCTACTGCCCCTTTCAGAGGCTAAAGACTAATTACCCCTCAGTGCTTGTTTAGAGTCATACTTGTATTTGGAAGAAAAAGAGAGAGACTTCATGTTGGCATCAAGGGTATATTCACTGAAAAACTTCACTGATAGAGACTCCCACGTGATTTCCACGTGACTCCCTGTATGACTTCCAGTTCACCTTTTGTTTGAAATTCTTTCTGTTCTTTTATTTATTTCAAGGTACCAAAATTCTCTTTTGAGCATCTCAGGAGAAGAACTATTTCTGACAAAGGTTCAGCCAATGCTGTTGTTCATTAGTTTTCTAGTTTCCTCCTAAGGACTTGGCAAGATCAGTGGTGCTAAATTCACATTATGATTCACCGCAGAAAAAATATTCCCAAGTGTTATACTGAAGCAGTCTCCTAAACGAATATGCAAAACCATCATTTTGTGCACCCAAGGGATGCTCCCATCATCGCAGTTCTGGGCCCTGGACCCTGGGAGAGAGGCCAGGCGGCTGCTGCCCAGCTGGTCCCCCGAGGACCCTCATCCCTCTGGCTGTCCCATGTCCCATACAGCTTTCCTGTCATTTTCCAACGCCACAAACCTTCCGATGTCCTCCCCCACAGGCTTCTCTACCAGGCCCTTCCCTTCCTCTGTCAGGTTTACCCGACACTCCCAGTTGCTGGGATCCAGCTGGCCTGTCGCTTTTTTGCACAAGAGACTGGGCAAGGATGAAGAGACTCGGAACGGTGTGTGGGTGGTGGAAGTCTCCTTGTCTCCGGGGGGTGGGGACAAAAGCTGTGTATAGGGCCTGTCAGCTGCAGTTTGACCCATTTAGACCCACCTGAGGGCCCAGGAGCAGCCCTGAGCCTTCCCAGGCGCCGAGCTCCCAGGGTCTGAGGATGCCAGGTGCCGCTGTGAGCCACCCCCCTTTCCAGGCGTGCGTGTGTGCGTGCTCCTCAATGCCAGGGGAAGGCAGCAAGGGCCCTTACCCTGTGCTCTCCCTGGCTTCCTGCCCCACCCCCAAAACCAGCCTCATCTCCCTCCTGGGACCCTCACTACCCCCATCAATGTGGTGGCACTCCCTCTCTCCCTTCCCCACCAAGAGGACCCAACAGCTTCTTGCCGCTAACTCTGGTGGTGGGGGTGCGGTATCACGCCATAACCCCCACTCTTTTGCTCCTAATGTTTACAGTCATAGGATGCAAAGGGTTCCCAGAACTGGTCCCACTGGTCATTTTACAGAAGAGAAAACTGAGGGCCAGACAGATACAACAGCCTGAAGCCTGTGGCTCCTCGGAGCAGCCGGCAGGGGTCTGAGTTTCCTGGCCAGGTGTCTGGCCGCCTGGGGACAGCAGCCCCTCGGGGGTTAGTGCGCTGGCAGCCTCTGTGAGGAGACCAGAGTAGACGGGATTTACTCCTGTCACATCCCTCTCTCCCTCTAATCCTCACCCCTCCCTCCCCCTTCTCAGCTGCAGTTATAAAATCCAGGAAATAAGTGTGGATTGATGGCCTATAAAGGGCTTAGTGAGCGCTGTGCCTGCTGAGTTATGTAACTCCTATTTATTATCGGCCTTGGATGAAGTTTCTATTGAAGCAACTCACTAAGCCGATTCCATGACATTTCCTTTTGCCTTGTTCGCAGAGGCGGATGCCGCAGAAGTTCCTCTGCCACTTCAAAGGCCAGGAATTGGAGGTGGAGAGGCTTTCCAACATTCCCTTCACCCCTTGGGCTGATGTTTCTCTCACCCACATCCAGCCCTGCTCCCTCAGCAGTGGTCCCAGGCTCTAGGCCACCTGCCCTCCTTTTGGGTGCCTGGGCCACAGGCAGCTCCTGGTGAATGGAGTGAGGATTCAGGCTCTGAGAACATAGAGGTGGCCAGCTAGGAAGGGCACTGAACAAGAGCCAAGAGTTCTAGTCCAGTCTCAGCTGTTGAACAGCCACTCTAGGCCTCAGCATGGTTAGTCAAGTGAGCTAGTTTACCTTATCTGTAGCCAGAGCCCCAGTAGGCACCCTCCTGGACCTGGTTTGACCTGCCTTTGCTGGGGTGACAGCCCAGTGAGGAGGAAGGGGAGGCAGGAGGGGCTGGCGGACTTCGGGTGCTACTACCAACACAGCGCCACCTTGTGTTCAAAACTGAGCAGCTTCTCTTTAGCAAGGCAGCTTTCCAAACAAGTTCATTTCCTGGTCCCCCACCTCTTCTCTGCTCTGCGAAGGGGTGTAATGGGAAACCAAGGATCTAATTGTCACCTCTAAGTCCTTCTCTTTATTCCCCCAAATGATGTCACAGGGGTCCTAAGGAGAAGCTCTCTCAAGGGTCAGCTGCATCCTAAAGCAGCCTTTTGGAGACTTCTTCCCGGACTCAAGAAGGAAAAGATGAGCACCCAAGGGAACAGCAGGGCCCAAAAACTCGTGTACCTCCTCCCAATTAAGACACGTCCCTCCCATTCATGGAAGGCGTGTCCTGATGCTTCGGGGACAAACTGCTGCTTTAGACGAAACAACTGGGTCTGTAAAACAGAGTGGTTCAGGCTGCCATTAAGGATCTGGCTGGGCGTGAAGGTTACAGTTCATACAACCCCAAGGCACTTACACAGATGAGCCGCCCTTAAAGAATGTCACCCTAGAAGTAGCCTTAGAGCTCGTCTGAGCCAAGCCCCAGCTTTTACAGGTAAGGAAAACTGAGGGTCTGGAGAAAGGAATGACTTGTGATGTGGGAGGGAGGGGACAGCACCCTCGCATCTGTATCCTAGTTTTTTTGTTGTTTTTTTTTACAGAGGCAGAGATAGACAGGGACAGACAGACAGGAATGGAGAGAGATGAGAACCATCAATCATCAGTTTCTCGTTGCGCGTTGCGACTTCTTAGTTGTTCATTGATTGCTCTCTCACATGTGCCTTGACTGTGGGCCTTCAGCAGACCGAGTAACCCCCCGCTGGAGCCAGCGACCTTGGGTCCAATCTGGTGAGCTCTTTGCTCAAGCCAGATGAGCCCGCGCTCAAGCTGGCGACCTCGGGGTCTCGAACCTGGGTCCTTCTGCATCCCAGTCCGACACTCTATCCATTGAGCCACCACCTGGTCAGGTACCTGACTTGGTTTTTGAGATGCTTTTGGCTCTTATCGTAGGGGGTTTGGAGGAAAGGGCTGTCACCCTGAGGCCCTGGAAACACAGCCTCAATATGGGCCAGGTGGTCCGATAAGCCCTCAGCTGGGTAGGGCACAGCACTGGTCTCTGCATCAGCCACGGCTGCCACAGGCACCTGCCCGATTCCGGCTCACCTCCAGTCCTGCTCCTCCACAAGGTCAAATGCAGGAGCCGCTAACAACCAACATCGGAGGCTTTTCTGGTGAGGAACACGTTCAACTTCCGCTCCTAGTTCTTTAGTTACAGCTCCATCCAGGTAAGCTCTCCAAAATAGAGATTTAGACGGCCTACAAAAGCCTGTGTCCCCAGAAACATAACAGGCTGAAATGCAGCAAGAGGCAAGCAGCTGAAAGCCGCTCTGGGATTTGTCACTTGCCCGGGCCTGAAGGTGAGAGGAAGCTCAATGAAAACGAGCAACAGGAAAAGAAATCGAGGCCTCACTGGAGGAAGTACACACACATATTTTTGTTTGCTGTTGAGCAGTATATTATCTCATTTAGTCTCTCCACCAATCCCGCAACTAAGATCTCTTTATCACAACACACCTGATAAAGAAACGCAAGTTTTGAAAGACTGCTCCACTCTCTTTGGGTGTCTGTGCACCCGAGATCAATCGTAACAGATGGGAGTTTGCAGCCTTCCTTGGGCAGAGTGATGCTAAGTTTTTCAATCATGCAGAAAGCACGTCACTCTCCTTGCCACCATTCCATACCCGCTGTGCATCTGATGTTGATATTTTGTTTAGTTCTGTTTATCTGTTTCTACCCTTTATACATAGTGACTGGGAGTTTGTCATACAGCATTCCAAGCAACAGATACTGAATAAATGTTTTGATGGAACCTAAAAATGTCAATCTTACTATTTTCATGTCTCATTGTGCCTGCACAGGAATGAGCTGAACTCTTAGACGCAAAAGAGATTATGTGTCCATCTCCTCCTATGTTTAATTTTCATGGAACTTTTTTTGGGGTGAGTGGGGCGACAGGGAAAGGTATTCCCTGAAAGGTCTGACAGGCCAGGGTGGTACTGCTTCCTAACACAGACTTGATATAAGAATATACTGCATTAGATAAGCACAGAAGACAGTTTGTTTTTTACCACATTACAAAAGCCAAAGCAGAACCCATGATGAATCAATACATGTGTTCAACTACTGCTCCTAATGTACAGCCAGAATACTTCATACAATTCGCCATTTTTGCATCTCTTCCCTCTCCTTCTTCCTAACGGTGTCTTACTCATCCTCACACATCTGGAACCTCTGAAGTCTGCTGCTGAGTGCCTGCTTGGGCCAGGTGTGTTGGCTGCTATCACACCTGCCATCACAAGAACCGAAAGGCAGGGGTTAGGGGGCTTACTCTTTCTATAGTAAGGAAACCGAATAGTTTAAGTGACTTGACTAGTGAAGGGTCACAAAATTAGGCAATAGTAGACCTAATTTTGGATTCAAACCCAGGTCTCCTGCTTGAGGCCTAGTTGTATCCCTAACTCTCCTGCAGCAGCCTCTAGTGTTGAGTTAATCTACTTATTCCCCCCAGTGAGGACCCTGGGCCTTACACATGTCAGCCAGATATGTTTACCAATGGGCAGGGCCCCCCTGTGGCCAGGCCTCCAGATTTCCTGAGAACGATAAGACACGGCACAGGGTCGCTTTGCCGATCTCCTTGAATTTATGAAGTACTCTGAGAAAAGTATCAGATGTTTTATAAATGCAAGCTAGTCATGATAACAATGAAAGGGTTATGGCTTTCTTCTATGAAAAAAATATCCTTGCCAAGTAACTGGAGATGAAATAGTCCAAGCTTTTAATGTAGCGATAAGTTCAAAGTACCCTAAGCTTCAATTATCCATGAATCAAAAGGAAAGAGCACTGGGCTAAGCCTGGGGTGAGTGGCTGGCAGGTCATCACGTACTGGTAATAACCAGCTAAGAGTGAATGAAGCTTTGTGCTCCTGGAAAAACAGATGTTGGTGAATCCAGCTGGGTTGCTCTTCAGTTCCTCCTAAGCAGGTGTTCCCAGTGCAAGAATCAGAATCACCTGGAGCCTAGCCAGGTGGCTCAGTGGATAAAGTGTCAACCTGGTGTGCCAGAGTTCGTGGGTTTGACCCCCCACCCCCAGTCTGGGCATGTACGAGAAGCAATCAGTACACAACTAAATGGAACTACTAAGTGAAACGAGTTGATGGTTCTCTCTTCCCTCTCTCTCCCCTTTCTCAAATCAATGGAAAAAAAACACACACACACACAAAAACAAACCCACCCAGGTAACCATTTTTCCAAATACACATCTGGTAGACTGCAGATGAGAGGAAGGAAACCATTGCATTCTGGGAACCAGCTGGGGGGGAAGGGGGTTCAGGCCATGCTCCCCCTCCTGGCCGCATTGAGAAGGGCAGTTTTTACATGAAGCCACTGGCCTGCGTTGGGGCCGGTTGGTACATCTCTTCTTTCAGGCCTCAGGTCAAAGCATAACTACTTTCTTCTTGTGGGTGGGAGCTGATGTTGTTTCAAGGAGCTAAACCATCTGGCTCCTTTGTACATTGTCATTCTGATAAATTGGAAATTCTAAGCAGTCAAATCCTACCCACCAGACACCTGCACCTCCTGGGGGATTGGGCAACCGTGGGTCTGTAAGCAGGTGTGGTGGCATCTGTACATACAACACAGTGAGGCCAGTAAGAGCCAGGGTCACAGACCCAGAGAGGATCAGCGCTAGGATTTTATTTCAGATCACCTGGATAAGTCACCTACTTTTAACACATGAGAAAAAACAGTCCTCAAGCTGAGCCACATCACACTTACCTGTGACACTCACAGATGCCTGTGTGCAGAGACCCACAGAAGAATCCGATCCAGTAAGTGGGTCGGGTGGAGTTGATGCCCCTCTGTGTGATTCGGGGGTGCCATGTTAAAGTGACTTGTCCAGGGTCGCTGAGGCCTGGACAGGGCTGCAGCCTTCTTTGTCACTACACCAGTGTCTGTAAAGGAACTTTCTTTTTTTTATAGATTGAATTTAGAGAGATAGAGAGAGGAACGGAGAAACAGAGAGAAGCATCCATTTGTTGTTCCTCTTAGTTCTGTGTTCACTGGTCACTTCCTATATGTGCCCTGACCAGGGATTGAACCCGCAACCTTGGTATTTTGAGATGACGTTCTAATCAACTGAGCTAACTGGCCAAGGCTAATGGAACTGACTTCAAAACTGAACTGCAGTCACTACCAAATATTGAAGACATTCTGCAAAGTCCCAGCGTGGAAAATTACAGCATGTCTTCCGTGCTGGCCAGGGCTCTGGAGCCACACTGAAGAGAAGAGGCTGGGTGTGGATGAGGAAGGGCTGGGGGGGGGGGGACGACGCAGGGAGCATCTCCACGGTAAGGTGTGGAAGACGGTTCACCGGGTGGCGTGAGGCGGGCTCTGTGGCCTGCTTCCCCGACCAGATAAACATGAATGACTCCTGTCCACATGCTGCTCCAGCTCCTCACTGCAGACGGGCTGCGTCGGGGCGATGACTGAATGAGGCTGAAAAGAATTAATCAGTCTCCAAAACAGTAAGTTGGCAGGCTCCAGAGGACTAAGGGGCAGTTAGGTCAGGGATGAGCCAGGCTATTCATTAGACTCTAGTGTCCGACCTCACTGGATAGATGGCCATGCCTTTGTCTGGCGAACTGTCTGTCCTATTAACATACCAGTTGGGGCTACTTTTCCTATCACGTAAGAGACCCACATTTCTTGTCAACAAAATACGGTGGATTAGTCTAAATACAACTGCGCTGAATCCAGGTGCATACTGTGCCAGCACATGATGTGTTTTCTAATTGCCCTTCCTTCCAGAGCCCCACCCACGCAAACGCACCGCACGTCTCACTGAATCTGCACTGCAGCCCGCCCCTCGTCACTGAGTAGTCTGGCGAATGGCACGCCTCAGTGTCATGTGTGGGCTTTACTCAGCCACCTGCGTTTCTAGAAAGCCCTCTGTCTATTACTCATGGCTCCTGTGAGCACGTGAGCCAGGCAGACATGTTCTTCATGTACGCCCCACTGCCTGCCTTCAGCTAGTGCCAAAGGGCGGCAGCCCCTGACGAAGGACATGCTCACTGGGGAGAGCTACTGGACTTTCCAATAATAACCAAGTTCAGGCTCCTAGGAATGGCAAAAACAAAATACACCAGGTCTCATATATGTTTCATATACATATTTATATATTTTTCATGTACAAAGTTACATTCCGAACCCCAGGGATTCCATAATAGAAATAAATACTGAAATAACTACATTGCTAAACGAGCGTTTTTACTCTTAGAAACGAAGCCTCGGCATCTAAGAGACAGCAAGTAGGACACGCTAGAACCCATTTTTCAGATTACAGAGGCAAGTAAAATTCTGGATAAAATATTTAGGACAAAAAAAATTCAGAACATAAAACGGTTAAAATATATTCAAATATTGAGAGATGTATGACATTAATAATAAAAACTTAATTTTAAGAGGAAGAAAAAGACATTCTGTGTTATAAAACAGTATAACCCAGCTAGAAAGCATTTATAATTTCCACCTTTAATTCCTCCATTCTACCCAGCTTACAGACTGGGACCACTGAGTCCCTTTCTTAACATGATCAATTAAGAAGAGCCCTAAATCTGGTTGAGTCCTTTGGTAACGATCATAATACTTAAAGAGGAAATAAATATTCAGTTCCACAGCATTTGCAAGACACACATTCCTTAGGACAGTTCATATTATAAGACAACTGTCCTGCTTTGTTTTGTTTCTAAGGCAGCTATTGTGGAAGGGTCTAGTCTCAAGTGTAGGAAGACCTTGACAAGAAATGAACACTACGGCAACTGAGAGCGCATATTCTAACCTCGTCTATGCAAACACTCTTGACTAAAAGTTATGTGCAGCATATTTTGTGCTCAAAACCCTTTACACTCTCAATAGACTAGCAAGACATTCATTCTGATTTTAAAAATTTAGATCCACAAGAAGAAAAATGCTCTCAAAATTGGGTTTCCAAAGAACATTCTCCCCTGGCCTCACAGGGAGTTGCACTTGCATTTACCATAACCGTGCTGACTGCTGTATACAACACTGCCATTCCTGCAGACCCGAGACTGGCCGGGCCCAATGCCGGCAGCTTCACATGGGGCGACCTCACACACAACCCAAACATCAGACGAGAACGTTCTTGGGCCTCCCTTATTTCTTCCAAAGGGTAAAGTGGTTCTCACACAAAGAGGCCAAGCTGAGGCACTCGGCCTTGTCTCTGCCCTTGGCATGCAAGCTATGCATTTACACCAACCACTTCGCTGCTTGCAAAAAGCTGACGTTTTGGCATTTACTTCCATAGGTTACCACTGACCAGAGTGAACATTACAAGAATTAATATAAACCTGCTATTGGGGAAAAGAGAGAAATAAAGCAACCTGGAGAAAATAGTTAACCGGGATTGCTAACATGAGGACAAGCCCTTAAAACAAACTGGACAGGCGTGCTCTCTCTAGTCCCTGAAGGTAATCGACAGGGCCACAGACAGTCTGATGATTCAATCGATGAAATACCCGCACACCCTATCCCTAGGTAAAGCTGGGAGGTTGAAAGAGCAATCGCACCCATTGCCAGCATGTCTGTTTCCATTTCTCAGCTTCAACTCCTGATTTCCTACTTTACATTCAGTCACACAAACTGTACAAGACAGAACAGCAAACAGGGTCTAACTCTGGGATTTTACTTCCTGGGATTAAAACTCCCAAGCATTTCGCTGTCTCTTTGTGAATTTATACAACGTTCCCAAAAACGTTTAAGAATGTGGTTTTTTTAAGGTATGCCAAAAATAACTCAGACTTAAAATGAAATAAAAACATAACTAATATGTTATGGAAAGTGGCCTAAGTCTTGGTGCCCGGAAGAAAATCCACAGCTCAAGCAAAAATTTCTCCTTTTTACTGTGTGCCATGGACAATGTGTTCATGGACACATGGCCATGTGCCTCCAAAGGACTCCTCCAGCTCATTAAAACTCCTGTATTTTTCCCCCATAATCTAGTCCAGTGGTCGGCAAACTCATTAGTCAACAGAGCCAAATATCAACAGTACAACAACTGAAATTTCTTTTGAGAGCCAAATTTTTAAAACTTAAACTATACAGGTAGGTACACTGTTACTAACTTAATTAGGGCGCTCCTAAGCTGGCCCTCGCGCCCGCACGTGGTATTCGCAAGCCGCAGTTTGCCAACCCCTGATCTAGTCTAATCATATATATGCTCAAAAGACACTGGTGTGCTTTTCCCAAGTATCTTTATATGAAAAGCAATCCCTGGTACTTAAGAACGATCACACAACTGACACCTGTGTCTGCTCTTTTCTTTGAAGTACTCCTTCTGATGAGGGGTTTTATCCAATAGGTGTATATTTTTTAAATAGCACTTAAATTTATATTTAGCTTTGCTTAAAGAAGAGGAAAAAATGGCAAATCACACATTTTGAAGAAGCTTGAAAGGGGAAAAGAGCAGCATAATGGTTTCTTAAACTTATTAAACATGGAAATCAGACCCAGACACTCTTTTTCAATTAGGCACTGCGAGTGAAGAGATGTCAGCTGGCCTCCACGGTCCGGGGCTTTGTCGTCTCGCCCTTCCCAGTCTCCTCTCTGCAGACAGCGCTCTAGCCTCGCAAGGGCAGAAAGCCAACCGCATCCCTTACATACAGAAGCCCAAGCGCGAGCTGCTCTGTGGTTTTATACAGAACAAGAAGATGCCGTTTCTAATCAGATCCCGCCTTCAGTTCGTTAGGTCACATTCTGTCACCACCATGGCCTCACTCTTAGTAACTGGTGACGGTCGTCCAAGAACAATTATTAAACAGGTCAATTTTTTACATGAAAAAAACTCAACCAACCACCACCATCTGCTGGTACAAAGAATTCAAAACACAATTTCCTTTTGAAAAATATCCTCCCCTTGCTGATCCCTATCTTCTAAGCCTTACAAGTATAAACCTTTCAGACATATTAGTATGAAAATGAAACTAATCTCAAAAAAAAATCATAATATTCAGAGAAGCAAGCCTCATAAACTTCAAAGCTCTAAGTCAGAAATAGGAAACATTTATTTAAATAGTGTTGTCCTCATTTCTTTAATATAAAACCCCCCCAAATCTGGTGAAAACAAAGTTTTTATATACCATATAAACAAGATCTGTCAGATTTGAAAGTGAAAGTTAAAGTAATTACAGTTAGCGTTTAGCCCTCTCGAGACATGAGATAAATTCTGATACTCCACTTGAAATTAGTTTGTGTTGATTTTATAATACACTGGGAAAACTTCACTGTTGTATTTAATAGTACAGTTTGACTTAGCAAGTGATTCCATTAATTCCATTATTATTAGTGACAGCTAAAAAGTGACCCTGTCAGACAAAGTGAGTGACATTAGCTGTGGCAAAATAAACCACATCTGGATTGCTTTCTAGAATTCACCAGTTTGCAGAGTAAACATTCTTTGACTTGTTCTTAATACATTGACACTGCCTATAACACTGGTGCAGTTGCTATGGTAAGACGGAGTTTGTAATGTAAAGTTAACAGGAAAAAATGCTCACACATTGGGTGGTGAAACTTGTTTCACAAAGAGAGCATTAAATAAAGAGGAAAAGGGGGGAAAAACATGCAGAAGAGACAGCTTTGCTGTCTCCACCATGTCCCATGGGCTCACTCACTGCCATACATCACTTGCCACACTATCAAGTGACTCCTTTCCGCTCTGGCGACAGAAGGTTCAAGTGGAAGATCCTCTCCCAGAAGTTCTGATTCTCCACCTTCGTCACCTGGGGGAGGACAGGGAGACTCAGGTCAGGCTGGGGAGGGATATGCAGGCCGGTGTGCACCAGCACGGTGCTCAGGTCAGTGCAGGAACAGTGCACTCAGCTTGTCGGACTCCCATCACAGAGACATAGTGGGAGCAACACCATGAACCAGAATCTCCACTCTGACTTTGGAAAAGGTTCATTCACCTATCAGACTCCGTCTGTAACAGTGAGTTCACTCTGCTACATTGGAGACTCATGCCAATACGTCTGCATACTGAAGATCACAGAAATGGGAGCTAACAAGACACAGTTGTCCAATTCTGTTTATCCAAAATGGACAGTCTGCTCTTGTCTATTTGAAAATATGAACTGAGACAGACAGCATTATAAATGTGCAAGCGTGGGGATATACCCCACAACCAACTAAACCCAAGCAGCTCATGCTCACCATCAGACAGACAACTGACACAAGCCCCTGGAAGCGCCCCATCTCCCTGCAGCACTATGAGACGGCAGTCATCATCATCACCTACACATGGGGCTTCGTTCCCGCGACCTTCAAGCTCAGGCGGGGGAATGATTAGCCGTGTATGGTGGAGATGGAGAAGTAAGGCTGAGCCCCAGACTAGAGGTTCTTCTGGGAGCCGCTGAGTGAACTGGACAAGTGAGGTCCTGATCCAAGGCCCCGCTCTCCAAGGCCCGGTGCTGGCATCTACACTCCTCTCTCCAAGCGCTCATCCACTGGTCCAGTCGCTGCAGAGCAGGGCTATTCTGGCACAAGCCAGTAACAAGTCATCTAGTGGGACAGATTCTCCAGCAGAATCCTACACACTTACATAACAAAGGACAAGCTGTAACACTGATTTTCTAGAATTCTGTAATGTGCCGCACCTGAATTTCAGCTGGGCAAAGGAAAACGTTGACACTGTCAACTAGAAACAGTGGAAGAGAAAAACCCTTAAAAATTGGCATTTCTCTCTGCAGGTCAAACCCTCCTACCCAGTCACTAGTGGCCTTTTCAAAGCAGTGTCAAACTGTGGAGAGGAACACTCTATAAAAGGCGCAAGACAATCTTATTTCTGAACTGAAATAGGCAATTGGAATATAAAAAATAGGAAATAGGTTTGGTTTTTCAATTTGAAAAAACTACAATGATAATGACATTAATGGGCTGAGACAAAAAATTGGCATGTGTTGAGTTGTTTTATTTTGAAGGTTCTATTTTTAAAAATGACTGTTCCCTAAGTTCTACATCTTACTTAATTAATCCATTAAAAATATGGGACTGTTGGGATCAATTTGTCATTGTTAATATATTACAGAAAATAAAAAAGGAAAAGAAACAAAAGAAATCAAGTTGAATTTTTAAAAACTTGACTATTAAAATTTACCTGTGTTTTAAGACAAGCCTGTTTTTCAGGTTTAACTAAGGATACTGACACCTGGTTAAGCAATTTTTATGCTCTTTTCAAAATCCACAGTGGAAGGAATTTTTAGTGGAAATGGAAAGATTACAGAGACTTTATTAACATAACATACTCTGTACGATTCCAGCTGTCATGATGCACTCCAAAAACAGCCCAGAAAACCACCCAGCCCAGTGAGGTCCCTCTGTTCCTGCAAACGTCACCGGCATCAATCAGTTCCTAAACTTAACACTAACACTTGCCTTAAAAGTGTCAATAAACCTTTCTGCATCAGACATACTAGTTTATATCAATTACGTGTAGCCGACTCATTTACATGACCCTAAATGTTACACTCCCTTTTATAGTATTCATAAGTAAAAGGTATCTACCACAAATCTACAACATTACATCCTTTAAAACTTTCTGTTTAGGAACTTTTTGCATCACTGTGAATTTTAGGCCAGAGTTCGCTCATTTATGGCAGTAAGTGAATTGTCATCACAGTGCTTTCCATTTATAAAGAACTGAACTTCCACCAACATCAATTCTGCATTTCCGTTGTGCCTCTTTGGCAATTCCTTCTTACAGAGATCCTTTTGTAATTAAGCTCTAATAATAATTTTTAAAAATATGGAGCACTTCATGAATTTGCGTGTCATCCTTACGCAGGGGCCGTGCTAATCTTCTCTGTATTGGTCCAATTCTAGTGCATGTGCTGCCGAAGCGAGCGCTCTAGCAACTCTGTAAATTATTCACACAGGTTCTAGTCTAGAACCTCTCCTCTTAGCCCGCTATCGTGCCCTCTGGTGAGCTCATCAACCTTGTGACTTATGGTACCACTGACGGTCAAGAGGCCTTCATATACAACCGGACCCTGCTATCTTCTAACACAGGGGTCCCCAAACTTTTTACACAGGGGGCCAGTTCACTGTCCCTCAGATCATTGGAGGGCCAGACTATAAAAAAAAACTATGAACAAATCCCTATGCATACTGCACATATCTTAAAGTAAAAAAACAAAACAGGAACAAATACAATATTTAAAGTAAAGAACAAGTAAATTTAAATCAATAAACTGACCAGTATTTCAATGGGAACTACGGGCCTGCTTTTGGCTAATGAGATGGTCAATGTCCGGTTCCATATTTGTCACTGCTAGATGTAACAAGTGATGTGATGTGCTTCCGGAGCCGTGAGATGTGCATCTCACGTCACTGGAAGTAGTACTGTATGTGAGCGATGCCATGCTTTGCGTCTCTCACTGACCACCAATGAAAGAGGTGCCCCTTCCGGAAGTGCGGCGGGGGCCGGATAAATGGCCTCAGGGGGCCGCATGTGGCCCGCGGGCCGTAGTTTGGGGACCCCTGTTCTAACACTTCTTCAAATAAAACTTCGGATCCACTTTGGTATAAAAAAGAAATATTTAAAAAAAAAAAAAAAAAAAAAAAAAAAAAAAAAAAAAAAGGGAGGGAGGGAAGAAGGGAAAGAGGGAGGAAGGAAAAAGAGATATATAAAGTCCTTTCCCAAGTGAAGAATGCAAAGAAAACCTCGTAGAAATCACTCATCAAAGTGGTTTCTTGTTTACCAAGGGTGAAGATCCGGGTCAGAGGACCCAGGGGCAATGGGGACCCCAGAAGCAGACTTACCCATCCGGAAGTCAATGTAGCCCTCTCCTCCGCTGATGACCAGCATGGACTTCAAGGGCATCTGGCTGCCAGGCTCCTGTGCAGAGGGTCCTACTTTGTCACCTGTCATATCTGTGCCACTACTGCCACTTTGTGGGCTGACAACTTGACCTAGTTATACAGGAACAAGTGAATATTACTTATCACAGATTGGAGTGGGGAGACTCATTTCTGAATGTTCTGAGAAAGATGAACAAAAAGGTACCAAAAAGGTATGTATATCCTAATACAACCAAGGCACTAGGGATGCCAGAAGCCCCTGCATGATCAGAAAACACCTACAACGGTCATAAGAGCCCAATTTGAACATCTAAATTCTAAATGAAGCCATTCTGTACCAAAGCAGACAGAGGTCCAAAGTCCAGCACGAAATTTGTGCACTGCCAGGCTGGTCCTAGCTGCCTGCTCCAGATGTTTACATCTACGTCTTTGATCTGGGGGACAGAGGGAAGGTGCCCCGAGAGGGCACTTGTGCATTTGTGTGAAAGAGAAAAGTCGTCACCTTAAACTTTCACCTGAAGTTTGGATATTCCTCATTAGGATTTATATTTATTTCAAATTCATGGTTTCCCTCTCATATTTAAGAAAAGTATGACTTATTTTTAATTTGGATTATGCAAATAAAATTACTGGTCAATGTACTGTGTCTGTGTCATTTGCTCTAAGGCTTAAGTGCTGAGGTAGACTCCTAGACATACAATGGCAGAGAGAGACCTTCCAATCTTAGAGCCACTGTAATCGCTATGCCACCCCTCTTAGAAAGCTCTGGCTGTGGGGGATTTGGTTTTTCTTGCCCAAATCTACTGTCCTTTGGTCAAATTGCACAGACCATGCCTCTAAGACAGCAGAACACAGTCCTATGATCCAACTTACTTTTAAAATTAATGAAAGTTGCAAGTAGGGAAAACTTTGATTTATTCCGTGTCTCATTCATGCATTACTCAATTCTACTCCAGAAGAAATCAGGCCTGCTGGAAAAAGCTGTTAGCAGACTAGACAGTTCTGCCACAGAAGTAGTGCGCAGAGGCCTGATACAGGGCCAGCCGGGATGGTTTAATCCTCAGAGCCACTGGGCAACAATGTTGCCCATACTACTTCCACATCTATACCCAACAGGAGTCTCTCTCACATATACAAGAAGGTCTGCTGCAGTATTATTTTATGTTTTCAATTTTCTCAGAATTAATTTATTGACTTTAGTGCAATCCCAATCAAGAGCCCAGCAGGTTTTTCTGTGGAAATTTATTACAGTGAAGTATTATTTTTAACAGTGGGGGGAAAAGAAAGAGAAAACATTTAGGCCTATCAATAGGAGACTAAAGCACATTTATTCAGACAGTAGAACCGTAATTAATTAAATGAACTAGATTTTTATGCATAAACTTAACAAATCTCAAAAATGAGAAGCTGCAAAAGAATATATATACAACATGACATTTAAGTTAAATTCAAAACCACAAAAATACTATATATTGTTTATAGATATGTCAAACATAGTGAAAGTATTAAAACCCGGGCAAGGTTAATGGTTACAAACAGAGAAGAAAAGGGAAGGAAATGGGACTACAGGGATATAAAGGAGACTTGAAGGGGACTTTATGACATATTTTTTTTCTTTCTTTAAGCAAGAAAACACTTTTACCAGCAGTTCCATTTTAAGGAATTTATCCTAAGGAAATATCTATACAAATATACAAGATGTATGTTTCAGGAAGCTCATTGCGATTCTACTAAGTGTAGTGAGTAATGAGGGCGCCATGTTCTGGCCCTGCACTGTGTATGTTCATCATCTCATCTCTGGAACTCCCTTGGGAAAATAAGTCTTATGGCTAACTTCTTCAAAATACTTTACCAGAGAGAGATGAGAGATGGGGGATTGCAGATGCACAGATTGCCTGCCCACTGCTGTGAGGGGCTCTTTTGCAGTTTGTTTGCCTGAGAGGCGGTTTCCCCTGCCTGTCTGCTTGTCCGCCATTGTGAGACTTGATACAAAGGAATGGTCCAACCCTTTCCAGCATCACAGGTTTTGTACTGTCTGCCCGAATCCAGTGTGAACCTGCCTGGCCTCAGCCACGAGCATCACGAACACCTACAACTGGTCCAGGAAGAAATCTGAGAGAGACGCTCCGGCCAGCTTGGAAAAAAGCAAGCATCCATGTTGTGAACTAAAAATAGAGGCTACCTGGCCGGAACTGCAAGCACCTTCTAGCAGCTGCGAGAAAGCTCCAGCTGACAACTAGGAGAAAAACAGCAACTCAGCCCTGAAACCTCCAGGAAATGACTTCTGTCAACAAGTCAGCTGGAAAAGGAGCCCCTAACTTCAGGAGAGCCTGCAAATTCGGACCAGTGGAAACTTTGGGAGAGCTGGGGAGCAGTTAGTGCTTGCCGACTCAGAACTGACCGAGGCACGGACAGAACGTGACCAGTTCAGCCAGGAATCTGGAAATTTGGACAACAACCTCAAAAGCTATTGGCTGATCTGCGTAAGAGAGAGAGGAGCTGAGTCTGGAGAAGAGCAGAAAAAGCGGCTGTGGGACCGGGACACTGGCAGCAGCAGCACCATCGACCACCTGCGACGGGAGCTGGACGGCTGGATCATGGAGCTGCTGCGCCTGGGAGCCGAGCTCAAGGCCAAGAAGAGCGTGTGTGAGGACATGGCAGCAGCTCAGGGAAGGAACCATAATCTAGAGAAAGTGTCCTCCTTGACTGCTCAGCGCAAATCCACCAAAGAGATGCTTCGTAACCTCAGAGACGAGTTGGCAGCTAAGAGATTGACGCTGAAGAGCTCTGAGAGCTCTGAGAGGACTTGATAGCTTCCCTTCGAGCGAAGGAGGAAAATATGGCCATCAATGCATTGATGAGAAAGTTCCACTCCCTGGCAAGATTGAAACTGCAGGAGCTGCAGCACTGGAAAAATGATATCCTCCGGAACGTGCAGAAAGAGTACGAGGCGCTTGGGCTACAGACAGCCGAACAGAACAGGGTGATTGAGATTCTGCGACAGCAGATGGAGAATAGAACACAGTTCGGAGACCAGCATGGAAGAACAGCCGATGCTATGCAAGTAGAGAAAGCTCAGCTTCAAAAGGAAAGTAACGATAAACTGGAGCTAGTAAAGTTTAAGATTTTTAAAGATAAAATGCAAGCAAAGACCCGAGAGCTCAAGGCCAGACAGCGTGACCTGGAGCTGGAGAAGGTGAAGCTGGTGAACGCAGGCTCTGAGCGGCTCCGTGCAATGAAGGACATCAAACAAGAGAGAGATCAGATACGGAATGAGATGAAGACTATTAGGACCGAGTTCAATAGTCTTATAGAAGACTATGAAGTCTCAAAAATGAATTTTCAAAATGAAAGTAAAAAAATGGAAACTACTACAAATGAGCTGAAAATGCAACAATTAAAGCCTGCACCATCTGAACTAGAACAAACAAGAAGTACATTAAAGTCCATGGAAAGATCTGGTGCTTATGATACGAAAGTGGCAATGGGGATGCAAAAGGTAAACACAGATAAGAGATCAAACAGATGCCTTCAGAGCAAGATACAGTTTTTAGAAGAAGCAATAACAAATTCAAACAAGAAACAGCATTTTCTAAAAGAAAAAAATAATAAATTAAGCCAGGAATTGAGTACTATTGCAACCGAGAAAAACAAGGACTGAAGAACTAGGAGTTCTAAGATCTCAGGAACGTCGTTTGAAAGAAAAGATTGCACACATGGAAGTTGTTCTTGACAAGCACTCTGTGGAACTCAACACAGACCTGAAACAGCTTCTGCAAAAGTTAAGTGTGTTCAGTGAAGAACCAGCTGTTCCTCTGGGCAAGATGGAGGAAGACAGGAGAACTCCATCTCTGGGAGTCTTATATGTGGCTGTAGAGCCGGTCATCTTACACACAAGAGAGCTGGAGGATCCCTCGAGTTGTTTTACATTCCCATCTACAGTACGTCCATCTGTGGAAAATTCAGCTTCTCATTCACTCCAATCTTCTCCAGAGAAGTCTCCAGTTCAGTCACTCCTAACTAGTTCGGCTGAAGATTCAATAGGTTTCACGTCTCAGTATAGATAGATCCACTAAGCTTGTTCACTCACCTGATTCTGTTAAAGCAACGTCTTCCATGATCTCAAAGGGAAAAAAGAGGACACAGAAGTGGAAGACCAGGAAAACATGTTACTAAAATGACACATTGCTTGTCTATTCTTTACAGAGAGATGATGCTCAATTAATTGTGGTGTTGCTATAATTAGTGCTCTATGAACTTTTTCTTTTTATGTGAAAATTTAATAAAAGATAGTCTAAAAAAAATACTTTACCAGAAGCTTTATTCAAACCTCTTTCTGCTAAAAACAAAGATTTTATTTTAGATGACTTATCAATCCTGGAATGGCTAATTTTATGTGTCAACTTAGTCATGCTATTGTGCCAAAATATTTGGTCAAAATCCAGCCCGGATATTGCTGTGAAGGTATGACTGACATGTAGAACAGTGGAATCTGAGTAAAACAGATCACTCTCCATAGGGAGGGTGGGCCTTATCCAGCCAGTTGCTGGTCTTCACAGAACAAGATAGCTCGCCAAGGAAGAGGGAATTCTGCCTCCAGACTATCTTTGTACTCAAGTATTAACTTTTCTGGTCTGCAGAATGCTAGCCTGCCCTGCAGATTTCAGATATGCCAGCCCTTATAATCCCATGAGCCAATTCCTTAAAATCAATCAATCACACTCAAAACGTCTACCACCTACCTCACTCTCCCCCTCTCCTCTCTCACACACATTACCTGTTGGTTCGTTTATCTGAAGAACCCTAAAATACTGAGACACTACTATGTCCAATGTTACACAGTTAATTGGTGTGGTAAAGTCATACTTGAAATCCGTTTAACTCTTAGGCTTGCCTCTGATGGAGGAAAAATTCAAAACACGGGTCCTGCTTACTGGTCAGGAACATCATTTTAGTATTCTCAATGGACAGGGCACTTCTCACTGGACATCACCACTACCACCTTTCAGATCTAGGTGCTACTGCACAGTTCCCAACGCACTTTCATTAATTTTTACAACAAATGAAGTTGGCAAAGAACAGATATTAATCACATCCACTTAAGAAAATGAGGTCTTCCAAAAAAAAAAAGAAAAAGAAAATGAGACAAGAGTTAGGGTGAGCAACCCGCTCAGAGCAACAGGTACGTGGCGAGCCAGGCAGAGGGCCCGACCGCCGGCCTGCTCTCTGCCACGGCACTGACAGAGGCACGTGGCGAGCCAGGCGGAGGGCCTGACCGCCGGCCTGCTCTCTGCCACGGCACTGACAGAGGTACGTGGCGAGCCAGGCGGAGGGCCCGACCGCCGGCCTGCTCTCTGCCACGGCACTGACAGAGGCACGTGGCGAGCCAGGCGGAGGGCCCGACCGCCGGCCTGCTCTCTGCCACGGCACTGACAGAGGCACGTGGCGAGCCAGGCGGAGGGCCCGACCGCCGGCCTGCTCTCTGCCACGGCACTGACAGAGGCACCAGAGCACATTCTCCATGTCTTCCTGCACAAAACCTTGATAGCAGGGGCATCTTTCTAGCGAACTCCCTAATTAGGCCAAGGCCATTTTTGGTATTTAGCAGTGACAAAATAATACTACTGCTTTTCAAAAGCAAGCAGGTTTCTTAAATAAAAATCAAGAACTTTGTTTTGAGGGTGAAGGAGAGATTCCAAAACACTTTCATTCCAATAACCCTATAGCACTTTATTCCTACCTCCATCCTAGAACTGTTAATACAGTATAGTGAAATTAGCTGTAATTCCGGGACTACCCATTTGAGTAGGTAGTGAAACTAAGGGACAAAAGAGAGACAATGACATTTGGTTTCTCAATAGAATAATCTAACTCACCGGGGACGGCCACAAAGAACTTGACAGCATCCCGATGCCCGTGGAAGCAGAGCTGTGCGTGCGCCATTGAACAATAGGGTATAAATGTCCCTGGGGTCACTTTATCGCTGTTTTCGTCACCATATACACGGATCACGCTTCCAGGACGATTTCCTGGTGCTCCTGAGGTTTTATTTGCTGCAACAGAAAAACCAAATACCAAATATTTTCCCCTAGAAAACAGTAATGATGCGAGAAGTTACTGGTTAATCCTTATGATGTTATCTAAAAGCTACAGCCAGTTGGATAAAACAAAGGCGGCAATGCCAAATCAAGACAAAGCTGGAAAAAAGAGACGTAGCATGCCAGTTATTTACGTACCTCAGTAAATGGAGGAGGGGATTTTGCCAGTCTAGCAATAACTAAGCTTATTTTTTAAACACATCTATTAATTTTTTAAACCCCATTTTAGTTAACAAAAGAAAACAGATTTGAATCTTAAGTATGTCTGTTTTATTTTGTTTTTTATCTTCATTTTAGAAAACTAACCAGTTAAAGTAAGTGGGTATATTTTTAAGTAAAATTTTTATGGTTTATCTTCTGCTTTTTCTCCCCCATGACAGGAGTACCTCCCTCGAGAGGAGGGGTGAAAGCTATGCTCAGAAGGCTCTAGCCACCACGACAGAGTAACTTTTATTCATACCAGACCAGTGATTTACAGGGTTCTTTTAGAATAACCAGACTCACAAAACATCCCCAATTCCATGGGCCAGTAAGTGAATGAAAGAAACATGATTGGTGACAAGAGTAAACAATGGAGATTAATGACAGTTTTAAGAGATGTTTCGTGTTTTTATTGGAAAGAATAAAAGTCTGAAAGAAAGTTTAGCTGCAACAAAAGGTGATACACAGACTAAGCCGCTGAGCAGTAGGTCGGTGGCCAGGTAACGGACATCAAAAACAAAAAGGAAAAAACACCTGCCGTGATGCAGTGACTGCAGTGGATGACATTTAGGAACATTCAAGAGAGTATCTAGAGGCATAAGGACAGCCTCATGGTGGCTGTCAGGAGCCAGGAGAAGAGCTGGTTCCAGATCTGCACTTACCCCTCAGCCCCAGTAAACGTCCCTGGTGGAGGATTACAGCTACAGTGAGAGAGGAGGAGAGGGACATGGAGAGGTGCACGACAGGGGAGAAGAATTACTATAAGCCATACTCTCAGCGACTTCTACCTGGCAACTTGGCACCTATAGCTCCTAATCAAAGCCAACTTGGTATAACACCAAGTTAACACTCAAAAAGTTCTTACCAAAGCCTCGCTCTAGAATTTCTCTGCTCAAAAAGTATACTTGGATTTACTGTGATTTTTTTCTTAATCATAAAGCAATTTCAGTACATCATGATTTAATAAGAACTTATCAGGGAGCGTTTCCCAAATGCTAGTATTTCCTTTTTCTTTAAGAAATCCTGTTCAGCCCTGGCCGGTTGGCTCAGTAGTAGAGCATCAGCCTGGCGTGCAGGAGTCCCGGGTTCAATTCTCGGCCAGGGCACACAGGAGAAGCGCCCACCTGCTTCTCCACCCCTCCCCCTCTCCTTCCTCTCTGTCTCTCTCTTCCCTTCCCGCAGCCCAGGCTCCATTGGAGCAAAGTTTGCCCGGGCGCTGAAGATGGCTCTATGGTCTCTGCCTCAGGCACTAGAATGGCTCTGGTTGCAACAGAGCAGCGCCCCAGATGGGCAGAGCATCGCCCCCTGGTGGGCATGCCAGGTGGATCCCGGTCGGGCACATGCGGGAGTCTGTCTGACTGCCTGTTTCCAGCTTCAGAAAAATACAAAAAAAAAAAATACACACACACACAAAAAAAGAAAGAAATCCTGTTTAAAATAACAATAATAAAATGGAACTTTCTTTTATAAAGAACTGAAATGAACGCTGGGAATATCCAGTCCTCCTCCCTTTCCCCTAAAGAAAGGTAGGATGATTCTGAGGTGCTTCTTTATTAACTTATTTTGTGGATTTACGGCACTTGTTTTCAAACCATGCCCTGTCCATGAAGTCTACAACACAAAAACACTTATTAATGAATGATCAATGCAATGAAACAGTATGTGAAAAACATACAATGTACATTTTGTTCACAACACAATAATGGAACATAAGAAACATACAATGTACTTTTCTTTTTCAATGTACATTTTGATTCACATTCGTTTCAAATATAGGATTGATGACTTGTCTCCAGCATAAGGAAGGGCTTGTTGACCCGAGAAACTTCTCCCACGACCTTTTCTAAACCCTGAATAAGCCAAACAGAATACCCTAAACCAACCTCCAGAGAGATGTGAAAAGCTAGGATAGGCACTAGTAGCGCCTCTGAATACAGGTGCAATAACGGGGAAGGAAAAACGGACTCCAACCTTTATTTCAAAGAGGAAACAGGACTGTTATTCCTGACCTGAGAAAAAGAGCTTCTCATAATGAAGACTGTTTAGTTACAAATATTGGTCCTGATACATGGGAACTGTTATTTGCTACAGTTCATAAGTTTCATAAGATGAAGGAACAACAATTAGATCTTGGCCACCAGCATGATTTTCTGAATTACCAGAATTGCCAATAGCAAGATAATTCCTTCTGCCCGAATCCTGGACAAGACTATTCCCTGCAATTCTCCTAGCTGTACTGTGATATTCAGGTGTACATATACTTACTTTCTGTCAGTGGGATGGAGATAATGACACCATTTCCTGTCCCCACCCACAAACGATTGCAAGACACCATAAGAGCCGTGATCCTCACAAAAGAGAAGCCCAGTTTTCCAGTACCTGCATGGGGAAAACATTTTATTGAGAAACTAGAGCAGATGATGTTTTAGATTCTAGGTCCCTCAGAGTAATGGATTAATATAACCGAGAGGAAATGTGACCAAAACTAGTTGGATGTTTCTTGAAGGAATGCATCCAGGCAACTCATTTAGCTTTATCATCTACCCAACAATTCATGGTTAATGGGAAAGAAAATTCTAAACGTGGCTGGCATTACATTATCATTTAGGAGGAAGGTACTGTGACTCAGGAAATATGGCACAAGATTTAATTAGGGAGCTGCAAAACCAAAACACAAAACAAAACACCCTCAATAAAAACAGTGTTTACTAAATTGGGAAACGAAATGTCCTTGAAATTTATAAGCTGAAAGAGTTCTGGTTTGCCTTCAATTCCTTTGCATAAATACAATCAATCTTTGCTAACAAACCTACACTCTCCTTGTTTACATATTTAGGTTCAAGAGCGTTTTAGAAATTTTAGGAAACCGTAGTCATATAATTTAGGGAGAATTAATGTACTTTTTACTTCAAGGGAATTTTTCCAACTGATCTATTTTCTGGAATTTCAGAGGCAAAATTATTAAACAGATAATATATTTAAGACAAATATTTAATTACTAACTTCTCCTTGTAAGAACTGAGAGTATGATCTCAGAATCAGTGTTAGGAGGAGTCTTAGCTCTATTCAGTCTAAACCTATAATCAAAGTCTATCTCTGAAATTAGTCCGTGTCTACATGTACCTGTGCCTGATTCCAGGGAGGGTACATAGCTGTCACCAGGGTTTCTGAGGGCAAAGACCCTAAAAGTGTTATACACCATGGATACAGCTTGGCCTCTTTATAAAGGAATCTTTAATGATATCCCTAATAGTCATACAGCTCTGCAATAGGAGCAGAGGACACAGCAAGGAATATACCAGAAGTAGTCCCTGCCTCTCATAGGGCTTACAGTCCGTGGGAGCGAGACAGTAAATAACAATCACACATACAGCAAGGCAACCACAGTGATGATAAGCCCGTGAAGAAAAAGTATAAGAGAACCTACATCAAACTGGGAGGTAAGAAAAGGTCTCTTCTGGACATGACATGTAAGCTATGGTCTGAAAGCCAAGTAAAAAGGGACCGAGAAGAACTTCTCAGGCAAAGGCCCCAGTGCATGTGAGGGCCCGGGTGGGAAGGAACGCGCTGAGTCTGGGTCAGTGTGGGCAGAGCAGAGGGTGAGGAGAGCAGTCCAGGACAGTTCATCCCTTCGGTCAGGTCACAAAATGTTACCTCAACTAACAGCAGTCATACTCTAAAAGTGGCTGGATGGCCTGACCAGGCAGTGGTGCTGTGGATAGAGCGTCGGACTGGGATGCGGAGGACCCAGGTTCGAGACCCTGAGGTCGCCAGCTTGAGCGTGGGCTCATCTGGTTTGAGCAAAGTTCACCAGCTTGGACCCAAGGTCACTGGCTCCAGCAGGGGGTTACTCGGTCTGCTGAAGGCCCGCGGTCAGGGCACATATGAGAAAGCAATCAATGAACAACTAAGGTGTCACAACGAAAAACTGATGATTGATGCTTCTTATCTCTCTCTGTTCCTGTCTGTCTGTCCCTATCTATCCCTCTCTCTGACTCTCGCTCTGTCTCTGTAAAAAAATAAAATAAAATAAAAATAAAAATAACAATAGTGGCTGGATTTACGTCAGTGGAAGTACGTCAGTGGACGTGAGTGGTGATCCCGCACATTGGTTACTGTGCAGAGAACAGACTGGAGTGGAAACGGGGACCAGCTAAGAGGTTCATGGTTATCCCAGAGAGAGAGGGTGGTGGCCGGCTTACAGGGACAGGGCAGGGATAAAGAAGTAATGACTGAAGATAGACATTTTTGGAGGCAGACTTGACAGTTCCCGACAGGGTAGATGAAATATCTGCCTGTCACTCTCAGTGATAAGAGCTCCTCAGACAAACTTATTTATTGGTTCTACCCAGCGTTTGAGAACATTTAAAAATAAAAATTTTTTTTAATTGACAAAAATAAAGTGCTTTGGAAGCTTACCTAACATTTTGCTTACATAAGGTTCAATGTCCACATCCTGTAGATGCTGGTAAGTGTGTGCATGATAGAGACGCAGTGTGGAATCCAAACGAATGGAGACCCACACGCCGTCCCCTACCCACGCAAGCTGCCGCACCTGGCTCTCCTTCCTGGGGTGGGCGTCAAAGGATTTCTAGGAAAGATGGTCCAGTCACAATGTTACTTTTATTACAAAGGCATTTGTGTTAAAAAAAAAACTAGGCTAATTTGCACAAAAAATTTAGAAGAATGTATATTAAAAGAGGAGCCTAAATAGTGTTCACTATGATCATCCTTCTATACAGAACAGCTTTTATCCCAGACTGCAAAACAAAATGAAGGATCAAGAACGAAAGGATGCCGGGTATTAACACTGTACAGGCAACCGGTCCTGGAAGCAACACGGGCACACCGTGCAATGTGGCAGTGTTCAACAAAAAGCCTGTGATCTCAAGACGTTGTTGGGTTGCAGAGAAATAGTGGCTGTTAAGATCCTATTTATAATTAAACAAACAGGACCTGCATTGCTGCACATGTGTGTTGTCTGTGTGTATCTGCATGTAAGAAACGGATGTGGAAAATAAACACCAAATGGTTAACCTGGGGACTTTTAGGTAAGGGAATGAGATTTGGAACAAAGGGAGGAGACCATACACTTTAAAATTTTCTTGCTTTAAAGTTTTCTTAAAAAAAAAAAAAGGTAATAAATTTACATACTTTTGCAAAACTTTTTAAAGAAAGCAGTCAGTGCTAAGAGGTTCTTATGTTTACATGAACACTCAGTGCAGTCTTACTGCTCAGCCTTTGACACACACCTGGACTTGAGAGCCCCCCTCTCCTACAACCCATGTGTCATTACATAAATTGAGAACCATATATATGGCCCTGGCCGGATAGCTCAGCTGGTGAGAGCTTCATCCTGAATCGCAGAGATTGCCAATTCCACCCCTGGTCGGGGCACACAGAGGAGCAGATCGGTGTTCCTGTCTCTCTCCCTCCCTGCCTCTCTCTAAAATCAATCCATAAAAAAATATAAAATAAAAAATAACAAGAACCATATATTCAAACAATACATATATGCACCTACGGATACGCAGACACATATTTAAACATCTGTGTATTAATCCACTTAAAAAAAAATTTTTTTTTGCATATGTAGCCCCCTATTCAATCTGGGCTGCCGGCCACAAAGACAGACAGAAAGCGCAGGGATTTTTTTCTTTTGCATCCTAGCGCAAACCAAAAGAACAACGTCAGATTGTTCCAGGTCTATCAGCAGATGCAGAATCCTCTTCTTTCAAAAAAAAAAAAAAATTCTTCCCACCCTTATAGTCAAAAGTGACAAGACATCATCAATGTATCGCTAAAGTACCCTAAAACACAGAGATTCAGAAAATAGTTTCTAAAGAAGCTGAAAATAATTAAGTCTTAGAACCTTCAGGAAATACAAATTCAAAGTAAGCAGAGACAACATGGATTAACTTGCCTCTATTTTCATGGCCTTTGGCTGAACCACGTAGATTTTGTTCCGATAGCCACACCAGACTTTGTCATGGACCACAGTCATGCATCGGATGGAATGGTGTGGC
Source organism: Saccopteryx bilineata (assembly GCF_036850765.1). NCBI lineage: Eukaryota > Metazoa > Chordata > Mammalia > Chiroptera > Emballonuridae > Saccopteryx > Saccopteryx bilineata. The sequence goes on from NC_089491.1 coordinate 379,404,463, forward strand.
CGCCCAAGATCTAACAGGTGATAGTTTGACAAATCCCACTGCCCATCTTTAAAATAAGAAACATATTATTAGTTAAGTTAATACATACCACCTTTTACTGAATTTCAACAGAAGAAACATTCTATCAGGGTATATAATTAAATTTGTTCATGAAGAACTCTCAAATACTATGTATTCAGTGGATCTTTTGTTGCTGAAACCGAGTTATCTTACTCTATAGACTGCAAAGTTGGAAGAGACACTGGAGGTCATCTGGTCCAGCTGGCCACCTAGTTTACCTGGACCCCCATGCTCTCTATAGCAGTGATGTGATAAATCAGTTATAAGGTATCTGCTTGTAATATTTTAAGAATTAGAAGGGATTAAAATTATTTTGGAGATAATATCTGTCTCACTTGCATTTTGATTTATTTTCTTGAGTAGAAGTCCAGGGCAACTTTAGGAATCATGTATATTATAACTTCAGTGATGACAGAACACAATGAGAACTAACCACTGGAAGCTTGCTTTGTTTGAACAATTTCAGGGAAAGAAAACACACTGGCTCACAAAGCAGCTGTTCCATTTTCAGAAAGCTGTAACTGTCAGAAAAATAGTCCCCATACCTAGCTCGAGTCTGCCTCCTTGTAACTGGCCATTAGCCTACAGTCTGCCTACTGGAAACACAGAATAAACCCAGTTCAACTTCTGTGTTCCTGCCCAGTGTCTCCTTTCAAAAGCAAGCCCCGTGGCACATGTTTACGAACCTTTCCTCCTAACTCCTCTTGTCCATGTCCTCTCAGAGCTGTCTGTCTACCACAGTGGGCCCTGCTCTGGACAGTCGTTTCTATGAGAGCTAAGATGCTAGCTAACTCAGGTTGAGTTTGCAGTCAACTTTTCAGGCATTTTCACTCTTCAGACAGACTGGTCTCCTCCGCCTTACTCTTCTGAACACACACACAGAATTTCACATTTCTTTATCGAATGTAGTTTGCTCGTCTTGCTTTGTCTTGGACTATGACAAAATAATTTTGTATTCAGCTTACCACACATTCATTATTCCAATTTTTTCTAGGTTCTTCCACTTACTAGCTGAGTGACTAAAACTCTGCCTCAGTTACCTTATCCATAAAATGGAGATGACAATAGAACCTTCCTCATAAATTCTGGTGAGGATTATACTCAAAGTCTATAAAGAGCTCGAATAAGGTAAAAACACTTTTGTTATGTAGTCATTACCCACCAAGATCTCGGTACCAATCTCCCTCACATTTTCCCAAGCCCCCCAAAATATGAGACTTGGGAAAAGCCTTACTAAAAGCTGACTTTTATGTTTTTATAATATTTCCTTGATCTAGTAATCTAGCAGGTAGGAAATGAAGTATCATTTCAGGTTGATACATGCACCAAAGGAATTATGAAGTGTTACATGCTCAATTCCCTTAATTTAATACACTCAAGAAAGCTTTTCTGACACCACCCCCCACCTGCAGATGGTAGAAACACTGGTTTTAAAGGGGAACAATATAAATAACATGACATGAAAATGATTAAGCACTACCCAGTTAAAAACTATTTTTAAATACTTACCAAATGTAAGTGGATGCAAATTATTTTTTAAATACTGGACAAAAGAAAATTGTTCCTCTCACTAAATATCTCCCAATTCAGTAAGTAGCTGAATGAAAAACAAGCATCTCCACATCACATTAGATAAGAGGACTGTGAAATGCTAAACCGCTTGCTCATTATGGTAAAAGTATTTTCACTGAGGTGTACTATCAATGTATACCTCCAGGAGGCACTCATATACTATTTACTGCTGTCAGACATTGTTAGTATGCAGTTTAAACCTTTATTCTTTCTCCTATTAAGTATCACTTCTTTAAAACAGAAGAACGCAATCTGTTTTAAAATGCTTTTGCAAAGCAACAAATTAGTGCATATGTTATATATTCTTAACAACTCACCAACTCCTCTGTGAAAGATTGCAAGGGTCCCATCAGCCAGGGCCACTAACACAATGCCTTTCACATGTCTGCAAACAGGAAAGAGGGTTTCAGAACTCTCCACTCAGGACTACAGAAGGGGCTGCATGACACTGAACTAGTTCAGAGCCTCTTAGAGGGCCAGCACATGGCAGATGAGGAGCTTACATCAAAATCTAAATGGAGGCCATGGCCAGTTTGCTCAGTGGTAGAGCATCGGCCCAGCGTGTGGAAGTCCCAGGTTCACACATTGCTAGTCAGGGCACACAGGAGAAGTACCAATCTGCTTCTCCACCCCCCCCCCCTTCTTGCTTCTCTCTCCTCCTGCCCCCTCTGCAGCCAGGGCTCAACTGGAGTGATTTGGCCCGGGTGCTGAGGATGGCTCCATGACCTCTACCTCAGGCACTAAGAATAGCTCGGTTGCTGAGCAAAAGAGCAATGCCCCAGATGGGCAAAGCACTGCCCTCTAATGGGCTTGCCAGGTGGATCCCAGTTGGGAAAGATGCAGATGCCAGTCTCTTCCAACCCTCCTTTCACTGAATTTAAAAAACAAAACAAAAAACCTACATGAATACTCTTTTCTTCATTGAGAAGTCTTGCTATAAAAACATCAGCTGAACTAAATAAACAGCACGAGTGGTAACTCAGGAGGTAATTCTCTGGCACAAACTCCTCCTCTCATCACAGACTGTTGACAAAAGGTCCACAGACCCAGAGACACACACCTTGGTGGAACTAACAGAGGCAGCTCTGTAACTTAAGATACAAACTGATTCTTTATAGTCAACATATAGAAAAGGACTAGTAAATGCCGTAATCAACATATTCACAGAGACTAGAGAATCTTCCAAAACAAATACATATTAACAAGTATAATTGGTTTTCTCCCCCAGGACTAAACTCATAGTATGGTGAGGTCTCACCCAGGCAAGATTTTCTATTTTATTTTCTAGTGAGAATTTCAATCTTTCTCAAATTCTCTAATTCTAAAGAAGGCAAATATCTGTATACTGATTTACTCATGAAGTACATGTTAACTTTAATAGTCTTAGAAATCTAGTTTATACAAAAATATAATATTTTTAAACAGAAGAATTTCTAAAGTAAAACTTACACAATACTGAGAATCGAATCTTTAAGTTTAATAGAATGGAGACATTTCCTCCACTGGGCTACAGATGAATGGACATACAAACTGCAAGAACAAAATCAAGACTGGTAAGGCATAGAGAACATCAAGTCATCGTTCATTTCTAATAATAGCCACAAAGTTCCTTCAGGAGGAAAGAGGAGTAACACACACATTTTAGGGAAAAAACAATGAGAATACAATACGCTTAAGGCAGAGAAATAAGCCACTTAAGCAAACAGAAACGTGAAGAATAAAAAGCCAGAACCAGCATAATGCAGGGTCAGTTAGTTTCAGGTGACCCCACACCACAGAATCTTTTCTGCAACTTGTGATGACAGCGTGCTTTACATACGGCAAAGGCAAACTATGGCCTACAGCATACACTCAGCCCTCCACCTGTCTTAAGACAGTCTGCAAGCTAAAAATGACTTTTACATGGTTGGAAAAAATCAAAGAGTACTTCATGATACACAAGATTTCTGTGAAATTCACACTTCTGTGTCCATAAATAAAGGTTTACTGAATCACATGTTGTCAATGCAATGGCTGCTTTTGTACCTCAACAGCATAGCTGAGAAGTTGCTACAGAGATCATATGGCCAAAAAACCTAACAGATTTCTTATCTGACCCTTCATGGAAAAGTTTGCTGACCCTTCATTTTATTGTAACAGGCCCTTTTGGAAAAGATACACTAGTGACTCTGTTTAATCTTTGAAAACGCACAATTCTGTAACACTCCCACACTATTAGAAAGTGAACAAAGACCAGGCCAGTTGGCTCAGCAGTAGAGCGTCGGCCCAGCATGTGGAAGTCCCGGGTTCGATTCCCAGCCAGGGCACACAGGAGAAGCGCCCATGTGCTTCTCTACCCTTCCCCCTCTCCTTCCTCTCTATCTCTCTCTTCCCTTCATGCAGCCAAGGCTCCACTGGAGCAAAGTTGGCCCGGGCACTGAGGACAGCTCCATGGCCTCCGCCTCAGGCACTAGAATGGTTCTGGTTGCAACAGAGCAACGCCCCAGATGGGCAGAGCATCGCCTCCTGGTGGGCATGCCAGGTGGATCCCGGTCGGGTGCATGTGGGAGTCTGTCTCTCTGCTTCCCTGCTTCTCACTTCAGAAAAATACAAAAAAAAAAGAAAGTGAACAAACCATATGATCATGTTCGTTATCACTTCCTAAGCTTTCGGACTGATCTGTCCCAGTCTTCCCAGTAATTCGACTGAAAAGTTATATTTGGATTGGGGTCTTCCTATAGCCAAATACATTAGTTTAATCCTTGGTATTTCTTAAACACATTCTAACCTATATAAAGCCTCTATATATGCATCATAATTCTGTCTCTGTGCTATTCAGGACCTTCTATTTCTGCATCACCCAGATTTTAAAATTTTATTAACCTCTTCTTCTAAGAATATTACATAAAGGGAACACTGTAACAGAGAATATATGGTTTACCATTCAGAATCAATGCAAGTCCAGTTTAGGAGGCAGTTGCAACATAACCTCAAATTCTAAGTGTATATAAGATTTTTTGCTCTAATATGTATTTCTGTTTATATATCGATGTACATTTTACTTATCTCCTGATTTCAAAACAAAGGTAAAGGATTAAAGATACTCTAATATTAAAAAAGTTGGCACCTACCAGCCATTCTGAGCTCCAAGCCACATAGTTGGTAATAGGCTGCTCATTTTCTGGGCTTCTTCTCTCACCAGGTCTTGTTCGTTTGGCAACACTGATATTTGATCTTTATATGCATCTGAGTCATTACTGGGAAAGGTGGGACAAAAGGGAAAAAAAATCTGAGTATGCTTAGTTTTCAGAGATTGGTCATTTCTATATTTTAGTTTACAGTTCAAGAAAGAAGATCAAACACTAAAATTCCAGAAAAGCCAAAGTTCACCACTTACAGTAACTATTTCAACAATTGTCCCAGAAGTGCATCTACATACTAGGAGGACCACGTTGTAAATAAAGGAGTTAAAAAATGGTAATAAAAGTATAGCAGTTAATATCCAGACTATAATTATGGCTTTCCCATAGTTTTTTTGAATTTTATGAGTTTCTGCTTAAAGGAGAGAAGAGGAGGAGATGGTTTGTTTTAAAACCACACACATACACACAAAGGAGGGTAAAACATAAAAAATTTTCTAGCCTGACCAGGCAGTGGCACAGTAGACACAGCATTGGACTGGGATGCAGAGGACCCAGGTTCAAAACCCCAAGGTCTCTGGCTTGAGCAAGGGGTCAGGGGTCACTTGCTTGGCTATAGCCCCCAACCCCCGTCAAGGAACATGTGAGAAAGCAATCAATGAACAACTAAGGTGCCACAACGAAGAATTGATGATTCTCATCTCTCTCCCTTCCTGTCTGTCCCTCTCTCTGACTCTATCTCTGTCAAAAAAAAAAAAAAGGATTTTCTAAAAGACCCTAACCAGTTGGCTCAGTGGTAGAGTGTTAGTCCAGCATGTGGATATCTGGGTTTGATTCCTGGTCAGGGCACACAGGAGAAGTGCCCATCTGTTTCACCACCCCTCCCCCTCTCCCTTCTTTCTATCTCTCTCTGCCTCTTCCGCAGCCATGGCTCGACAGGAGCAAGTTGGCCCCGGGTGCTGAGGATGGCTCCATGGCCTTGCCTCAGGCACTAAAATAACTTGGTTGCCAAGCAACGAAGCAACAGCCCCAGATGGGCAGGCGGAGCATTGCCTGGTAGGGGGTTTGCCGAGTGGATCCCAGTTGGGGCACATGTGGGAGAGTCTGTCTGTCTGCCTCCCCACTTCTCACTTAAAAAAAATAAAAGAATTTTCTAAAATAAATAAGCTGAAACATGCTTACATTTATCCCCTAAGCCTTCTTTTATTTGTTACATAAAATAAAGAGATATAACTAAGTTATCAAATTCAACACAAATAAACGTACTAATTCTAAAAAGATGACTTTATTCTTAAATTAACAATTAAATATTAAGACACTTGGTTATTTTATACACTAAGATGAAAAATACTAAATTGTAAAAAGAGTCCAGTTTAGATAGACTTCTATCAGCTTTCTGTAAGACTAAGAGTAGATTAGAAAGAAAATTAAAGAATTCACTAAATGGGCCTAAAATAACCAATCTTTTAAATGAAGAACCTAAAACAAGTTTTTTCTGATAGAATGTTTGCCAGAAAACTAAATTCAAAAAAGGTCGTTCAAGCCCACATAGGAAACTGAAACAATGGCCAATTTCACTGATGAGAGTGGGAGTGAGAAGAGGGGTGGGACTAAAACAGCAGACGTTATTAATAGACTAGAAGACAGTGAGTGCAACAATTAAAACAAAAAAATCATAGTAGAAGAGAAATGACCAGGAAGATTTTGACTAATACATTTCATAGACAGACTTCTTCAGTTGGAAGGAAGAGAACAACTGGGGGAAACGTCCAGAGAACGAAGGGGAAAGAAGAATGAAGACACTGTGGGAATAAGTGGTAACATCTAAGTCTGCCACACAATGCTGGTTGTTGGGAACAGTTGGCTGTTTGAGGTTCCTTTGGTTCCTTTTGTGTGTGCACTGATCCGGTTTCCTAAGCTGCTGACTGACTTACGCACCTTGACTGATACACCGGTGAGAGGTCTTCTGGGATCTGAACTCCCAAGGGGTCTGTAAAGACGTGCTCCGTGTACACGCCGGTCTGGGAGACGTCCACGGTGTCTTCGGCTGACCCTGCATTGCCTTCTGTGGCTTCAGTGGCTTCTTCTGCTGTTGGAACATTTTCATCAATCTCACTACTTTCTGCTTCCTTTTCTAAAAAATAAATAAAACATGCTAACCATGTTTGACCTTTCCTCCCAATAACTTCCTTACATAAACCCTTGCTATAGAATTCCACTCCAGCTATCCCCTCCTCCTCTGCACTAGATCATGAAATTGAGAATTCTTGATTTTATTTAACAGTCATGACAGTATCTTCTTGAAGTTCTTCCATTCTCATTACTTGAAGATCTAAATGAAGTCCACACTGAGGCATCTGGAATAGGCTCAGACCCTACACAAACGGTGAAGAAGGAGAGCTGTACCTGGTGGCTTTTCTGTCACTGGCGAAGCACTGTTCGTACTAGAGGAGGTGGCAGCTGCTGTCACACCCTCTGCAGAACAACCAACCACTGTGATGCCTCCCAACAGGCTGTCTGTCTCTGCTGAGCTGTTGCTTGTCGTGCTTCCACATAAAGACGCTTTATCTACCTGTCCAGATTCTGAAAGCTCTTCTCCTGCAGGGTAGTCTGTTTCTCGTGCTCCTAAAAAGAACAAGATAAACCTTCTTTAATGTTAAGTAAACTCATATAACTAAGCATTTTCTCCATAAAAGCAACTATAGGTTTGTAATGGGTGTATACAGATAAGACAAATAGTTATTTGAATATACTGCCAAGTTAATAGCTTTAACATTTTTTAAACTAACCTTCACAAAATGGGAAAGTAGCTGAAAAAAATTAAGATAATACTTCTTTTAATACACACATAAGCAAACATGAAAATGTTAGAAATATTTCTGTTTGGTATACAAGCTCCTAAACAGACATCTAATGAGCTTAAAACTAATGAAATCTGATTATAGTATATCTGACAAGTTATCAAAAAAATTTTGCTATTTGAAATACTTCTGTCCACCACTATTAAAAATTAATCACCTTACCCTGACCAGGTAGTGGCACAGTAGATAAAGCATCAACCTGGGACACTGAGGACCCAGGTTCGAAAACCTGAGGTCGTCAGCTTGAGCACAGGCTCATCCGGCTTGAGCACAATATGATCACAGATATGAACCGATGGTCGCTGGCTTGAGCAAGGGGTCACTGGTTCTGATGAAACCCCCCCAGTCAAGGCATATATGAGAGAAAGCATTCAATGAACAACTAAAGTGATAAAACTATGAGTTGATGCTTCTCATCTCTCTTCCTTCCTGTCTGTCCATGCCTGTCTGTCCCTCTCTCTGTATCTCTCTCTTGCTAAAAAAAATAATAACAAAAAGAATTAACCACCCTAAATGTATATATAGTGCCTTAAGTATTAGTAAGGCATTTAAAAATTAAGCATTTACAATATAAAGATAAACCTCTTTATTTTATTTTTTTAATTGTTTTTTTTTTTTGTATTTTTCTGAAGCTGGAAACGGGGAGAGACAGTCAGACAGACTCCTGCATGCGCCCGACCGGGATCCACCCGGCATGCCCACCAGGGGCGATGCTCTGCCCACCAGGGGGCGATGCTCTGCCCCTCCGGGGCGTCGCTCTGCCGCGACCAGAGCCACTCTAGCGCCTGGGGCAGAGGCCAAGGAGCCATCCCCAGCGCCCGGGCCATCTTTGCTCCAATGGAGCCTTGGCTGTGGGAGGGGAAGAGAGAGACAGAGAGGAAGGAGGGGGGTGGGGGTGGAGAAGCAAATGGGCGCTTCTCCTTATGTGCCCTGGCCGGGAATCGAACCCGGGTCCCCCGCACGCCAGGCTGACACTCTACCGCTGAGCCAACCGGCCAGGGCCTTAATTGGTTTTAATTTATTGTGTTTACATAGATTCAAGTGTCCTACCGAATAAACCTCTTTAGCTTTTTTAATTTTTACCTTTTTTTTTTAAGTGAGAGTAGGGGAGATAGTGAGGCAGACTGCCGCATGCGCCCCAACTGGGATCCACCTGGTAACCTCCATCTGCGACAAATGCCTGAATTAGCCAAGCTATTTTTAGTGCTTGAGGCTGACATGCTTGCCCCAACCAAGCTATCCTCAGTGTCTGGGGCCATGCTTAAACCAACAGAGCTACTGGCTGTGGGAGGGGAAGGGGGAGAGAGAAAGGAGAGAGGGAGGGGAAGAGAATCAGATGGCTGCTTCTCCTATGTGCCCTGACCGGGAATCAAACCCAGGACATCCATGCACAGGCTGACATTCTATTCACTGAACTACCAGCCAGGGGCCAGCTTTGTTTAGTTTAGAAAGCTGTTTTTATTAGCACATTAAAAGTTTTGGGGGTTTTATTTTTAGAATTTAATTTATTGATTTTATGGGAAGGGGGGTGAAGCAAGAAGTATCAAACTCATAGTTGTTTCACTTTGGTTGTTCACCAATTGGTTGTCATATGTACTTTGACGGGGCAAGCCCAGAGTTTCAAACTGGCGACCTCAGCAGTCCAGGTCGACACTTTACCCACTGCACCACCACAGACCAGGCATAAAAGTTATTATTTTTAATGTGATAGTCAAATATACTATACATGAAATTGGCCTTTTTAACCATTTTTAAGTGTACAATTCAGTGGCATTTACAATGTTGTACAGCCATCAAAACTATCCGTGTCTAAAACTTTCCCATCACCCCAAACAAAATCTGTACCAATTCATTATTCTGCCCCCACCCTTGCCTGGCCCTGGTCATCTACTTGTGTGTCCATGGATATGCCTGGTCTAGATAGTTCATATAAGTAGAATCATACAGTATCTGTCCTTCTGTGTCTCGTTTTTTTTTTTTTTTAATTGATTTATTTTTAATTTTTATTTTTTTACAGAGACAGAGAGATAGAGAGAGGGATAGATAGGGACAGATAGACAGGAACAGAGAGAGATGAGAAGCATCAATCATTAGTTTTTCATTGCAACACCTTAGTTATTCATTGATTGCTTTCTCATATGTGCCTTGACCGTGGGCCTTCAGCAGACCGAGTAACCCCTTGCTCGAGCCAGCGACCTTGGGTCCAAGCTGGTGAGCTTTTGCTCAAACCAGATGAGCCCACACTCAAGCTGGTGACCTCGGGGTCTCGAACCTGGGTCCTCTGCATCCCAGTCTGACACTCTATCCACTGCGCCACCGCCTGGTCAGGCTGTGTCTCGGTTGTTTTAATTAGCATAATGTTTCTAAGGTTAATCCCTGTTGTAGCATGTATCAGAATTTCATTCCTTTTTAAGTAATATTTCACTGTGTGTATATATCACAAACCTCTGTAATTTTTAAACCAGTGTTGTAACATAGGTTTAATCCAAAACTTTAGAAACCTTTTCCTTATTCTAATCCATCTAAATATCGTAAATCCTTATGCTCTGACTCACAGTCATCTTAACATTACCTCTATTTCATTTTCTTCACAACATCTGAAAATGCCCAGTTTAGTCATTTGTTTAGTTTAGTTTTGGTCTTCCCCAACTAGAACATAGACGCCAGGAGAGAGAACATAAACCCCACGGCGCGGCCGGAGCGTACTTCCATCTCCAGGAAGCCAGCGAGGTCGTGCAGAGGAAGTGCTGACAGAGGGAAGAGAGGCCCAGCTCACTCTTACCTGGGACGCTTGCGATACACAGAACATGAGAGTTGCAGACAGTGAAACTGTCTAGGATGTTGCCTGGCTGGATGGCATCAATAATGATAACTTTTGTGGCTGAATGAGTGCTGGTACAGATCCAGACGAGACTAGATAATTCCTCTTGATTTTTTAACTCCTTCTGCTGTTCCTGCATAGGCAAAGTAAGAAAAATAAAGGTTTAAAATGACGTATGTGCAACTAGTCATAAAGCTATGCAATTACAGTCAAGGGCAGTACTATTTCAAGTTTATTTCCAGATGATTTAACAAGCTGAGCCTGACCAGGAGGTAGCAAAGTGGATAGAGCATTGGCCTGGGATGCAGAGGACCCAGGTTCAAAACCCCAAGGTCGCCAGCTTGAGCACAGGCTCACCAGCTTGAGTGCGAGGTGGCTAGATTGAACGTGGGATCATAGACATGATCCTATGGTCTCTGGCTTGAACGCAAAGGTCACTGGCTTAAAGCCCAAGGTCGCTGGCTTGAGCCCAGCAAGGCAAGTAGCTTGGCCAGAGCCCCTTAGTCAAGGAACGTATGAGAAAGCAATCAATGAACAAGTTGATGCTTCTCATCTCTCTCCCTTCTGTCTATCTGTCCCTATCTGTCCCTCTCTTTGTCTGTCTCTCTCACAAAATAGAAATAAAAAATAAAAAGCTGACAACCCAGCCCTGGCCAGTTGGCTCAGCAGAACGTTGGCCCAGCATGTGGAAGTCCTGGGTTCAATTCCCGGTCAGGGCACACAGGAGAAGTGCCCACCTGCTTCTCCACCCTTCCCTCTCTCCTTTCTCTTTATCTCTCTCTTCCCCTCCTACAGCCAAGTCTTCAATGGAGCACAGTTGGCCTGGTGCTGAGGATGCCTCAGTGGCCTCTGCCTCAGGTGCTAGAATGGCTCTGGCCACAAAGGAGCAACGCCCCAGATGGGCAGAGCATCACCTCCTGGTAAGCATGCCAGGTGGATCCTGGTCAGGCTCATGCAGGAGTCTGTCTGACTGCCTCCCCACTTCTAACTTCAGAAAAATACACACACAAAAAAAAAGCTGACCCCCCGACTTGGGGTTGGACAGATACTGCACATCTGTCATGCTCTAAATGCCCACAGAGGATGCTGGTTATCATTCCTTCTGGTAGCTGTGTAACATGGAGATGACCTGAACACGACCCATGGCTACCGGAGAGCTTAGAAACCACCTTATAACTAAACTGTGGGAGAGCTGAAAGGTGCTCTTCATGAAAGAAATAAAACTGGTGTCTTCACATTCTAAAAAAAAAAAACAAAACCAAAAATACAAATACCTTTCCACATTAATCAGGAGACTAAAAACTAGCAGTTAAAGCAGATCAGTGACAAAAATGCTTTGTACCTGGACCATGAGAGTTAATTACACAGGTACATGCATTTGTCAAAACTCTGAACTGGCCTGACCAGGTGGTGGCGCAGTGGATAGAGTGTCGGACTGGGATGCGGAAGGACCCAGGTTCGAGACCCCGAGGTCGCCAGCTTGAGCGCGGGCTCATCTGGCTTGAGCAAAGAGCTCACCAGCTTAGACCCAAGGTCGCTGGCTCCAGCGGGGGGTTACTCGGTCTGCTGAAGGCCCAGTCAAGGCACATGTGAGAGAGCAATCAATGAACAACTAAGAAGTCGCAACGCGCAACAAGAAACTGATGATTGATGCTTCTCATCTCTCTCCGTTCCTGTCTGTCTATCCCTGTCTATCTCTGCCTCTGTAAAAACAAACAAACAAAAAACAAACAAATAAACAAAAAAAAAACCTCTGAACTGTACATATTTCAAGTACATACATCACTGTATGTAAAATATATCTCAATAAAATTGATTTTTAAAAGAGAGAGCCTGGCCTGTGGTGGCGCAGTGGATAAACCTTCAACCTGGAATGCCAAGGTTGCCAGTTCGAAACCCTGGGCTTCCCTGGTCAAGGCACATACAACAAGCAAGCAATGAACAACTAACATGAAGCAACTATGAGTTGATACTTCTCATTCCATGCTCCCCTTTCTCTCCTGTCTCTGTAAAAACCAATAAATAAAGTATTTTTTTTAAAAGAGAGAAAGGGTAAGGAGTAAGCAGGGCATAGTAATCCCAATCAGAAGCTGAACCCAGAAGTAAGTTTTGGACCAAAGAGCTAAACTCACAGTCCAGACACTGGGAGGTCACGTGTTCGCGCACACACTTTACCTTAAGTTCCTGATCGAGCTTGTCTAAACTGCTCTGAGACGCGCTCCGCTGTTTACTGCCTTCTGTATCCAAGCCAGCAACATCCTTGTAAAATACACTTGCTCCAACAACAGAACCGCCGTCCCTGGTCTTCCCACCAGATAAATTGACTCCAACAGCACACCACAGCTTTTAGGGTGGAAAAAAAGGTATTAAATCTCTTTCTCTCTAAAAACGTTTAGAATGTTTCGTATTTTCTTGAAAAGTCTACCGATTATAAATCTAGGTCTTTAATATTCAAAGTATCCTAGTTTAAAACTACAAAATAAATAAATTGATCCACAAAAGTAGGATTTAACATTTCTGTTTAAAAAAAAATCTATTTTAGGAAGTAGCTCCTTTAACTTCAAAATTATTTCACTGGCCTGACCCGTGGTGGCGCAGTGGATAAAGCATCAACCTGGAACACTGAGGACACCAGTTCGAAACCCTGGGCTTGTCAGTCAAGGCACATATGGAAGTTGATGCTTCCTGCTCCTCTCCCCCTTCTCTCTCCATCCTCCTTCTCTAAAATGAATAAATAAAGTCTTTAAAAAATTAATTTACCTTCATTGATGTATCTTTTTCATCTAGAGGTCTGAGATAGACAGGCACAGGTAGATTTTTCATCTTATTTTCCCCCTGACCATTGGTTACCTAGCAATTGGGTAGGGGAGAGAAGGACATGTGGGTTCACCTGGTCAAAAGCGAACTTCCAGAACCACTGAGACATGGGCAAGCACTGCTAGTTCTTATTTTCTCTCTGAAATTGAGCTCAAGCTAATGCCATTCTTACTTGAAAAGTGAGAAAGTCAAGTAGCAACGAGAGAAAATGAACAAGATTCTATAGGATCTCAGAAGACCTACACTGGTTCACACGTGGGTGGGAAGTGGAGAGTGTGTGTGCGCTTGCGCGCGCATGTGCCAAATCTTTTGGAAACTGAGTACGAATTAGTCAGGTAAAGCTCCTCCTGAAGACCTGCACTGAGTTTGAGAGGTTCCATGCCAATGGCTTTTTAAAACTTTTAAACAGTAAGATACTGTTTGTCAAAAATGAAATCTTTAGACACTAAAACAGAACTGGATACCCCGAAGTCCCACACACTCATCCACCTCCTGTAGCCCCGCCCCCTCACACCGGAGGCATCTCTTTCAGCTCCGGGCTGGTACAACAGCCCGAAACCCACCGCCCTCCACACTGCTTGGACCAGCCGAGTGCAAGCATCTGGAAGGAGCGGGTCTGCGGTGTGAGGTCGGCTCCCTGCACGCCTAGCCCCTGCGTTTCCCACGGGATGCTCTGCCACGTTCGCACGTACCTGCTTGTACTTCTGAGGCAGGCTCCAGCCGAAAGCCTGCACTCGACCGTCTTCCTTCTGAACGTGAGCCTTCACCTGACGATACTGTTCTCTCTTTTGTTCTCTGCGTGAGGCTAAACTAGCTTCAGTTCTAAAAGAAAAAGAAAGTTCCTTTTTAAATTAGGTGAATATAACAGCAGTTCTGCTGCTCAAACAGCAAAGTAACAACATAAAAATGACTTGGCTTCAGATTCGTTTACTTCAGACTAAGATTCCTCCTTATAAAGTGTTATTATATCAAAGTAGGTCTTTTAAAATTATGCAGTGAAGACCGTGTCCAAGTTTTCACAGGTTAGCAAGCAGCCTGTTGTATTGAACCAGCCATCAAATTTCTATCAGGCTGTAGATTTTGGCTATATGAAAGGCTTCTTTCCTTTTCCTTTGTTCATTCAACAGATATATATGGAGAATTCTAATGCCAAGGAATGTGCTAGAAGTGACTGAAGACCAATAAATCAACTTCCTCTTAGGAAGGTAATATAGGTTAACAAATTAACTCCAATAATTTGTTTCAGAAGACAGATAAATAAACTGACTTGGCAAGCTTTACAGCTATGGAGCAAAATAATATGAAAATAATCCTGAAAAGAATTTGTCTTTCTCTGGGCCACTGAAATTCTTTTTGTTGGGTGACTTGCTATGTATCTCATAGTTAACAAGTGTACCTCTGCGTCAGACGCTTTACTGTATAATGTGATACTGTATAATGTGACCGTAACACCTCTGACGTAGGTTATCATACTCATTTCACTGGCAGAGGAAATGGGGCTCTCAGAGGTTCGTGTACCAAGTTCACGTCCCTAATAAGAAGCAGAGTCAGGATGAACAACCAAGTCCTTATAACACCAAAGGAAGTGTTCAAACATTTAGGATAAAAGAGCATATAAGCCTTTAGCATTTCTATCAATATCTATCAATGTTGTCATACCAGCAAAAAAAGACATTAAAAAAATCTTCCTCTTTATGAAAACTGAAATGCAATTTTCCTAAAAGGTATTGACTCCATGTAATTTACTTAAAGATAGCAAGTTACAGAAATGGTATAGATTTTTCTGAACACTTCCAGCTGATCTAACACACGGCAAGAATATTCAGAACTGTATAGTTATCACGGGCATCACCACTAGTCCGGACAACACTTACTCTTCACTAAGGAAGTCAAAGGCTTTGGACTTATCCCCAGGGAGCTGAGATAAGGTGCTGCTTCTTTTCTTGACAGAAGGTGTAACATGAGAGGTGGGTGCATTATACTTCAGGTTAACAGGTGGTTCAGGCTTCTTAGCAGTATTACTTGAGGAGCTGAAAAGTCGGCTGAAACTAAAAAGAAAAAAGTGAATGTGTGTTTGTCCACACGTTCTTACATGCTCCATCAAGAACAATCCATAATTTTGCACAAATTCCAGAGTGCTTTCACAAAGCCAAACAAAAGTTTGTAGCCACACAGTGCAGCCTTAGCAAGAACTCACAGCCAAGTGCAGACATTCAGGAAAGAGAAACTACTGCCTAGTATGGCGAATCCCTGTTCTTCAATTAGCCATTCCCATAACGAAAGGAAGAAGCTGTGACGTACGGGATCTCTTTGTAATGAAGAATAAAACAGGATGGTTGATTTAGCTAGCTCCTAGCCAGTGCCATGTGAGGGGGGCTGTTACACAGCAAGGTCATGGCTGCACGGTATAAACAGAAGCCTGGTATGCCAGTTCAAAAAGTAGTTACAATGAAGTACTAGGACACATATTACCATATTACCACACACCTTACACACTTTCTTAGTAAACTCAACTTAATTAACTGTTTTCATATCCATTAAAGGAAAAAAAAATCAATACTTCTATTAAATAGCAGATTCACCAAAAAGGGTAAATATTAAGCACACTAAACACACAGTACTTCTAGCATGAACATAATTCAAATCCAAAACCGACATACACACAAGACTCAAACCCCACAAACACTAAATTTCTAATCCTCGCTTTGTAAAGTTCCTTCTAACACACAATAAGTGAATTGGTCACTTATTAATGGGATCCAGGTAATTATCAACTCTATGAATACTTCCCCATTATTGTTTTAAGTTATCAGAGGATTCCATCAAACACATAACCAAAGCAATGCAGCTCACGACAGCAATACTTCTGTCCTCAAGAACAGCCTTACCGAGCCGGCACGCTGCATATCAAAAGGAGAAAGTTCAGTTTAGCTATATTCCCCAAATTCAAGAAGGGGGGACGGAGAGGGGAGAGAGGAGCTAAGGAAGGGAGGAGACACCAAATCATTCTTGAAAATAAATTCTGACTGTATTCTTGTCTCAAAGTGCTATCCGTCTTTAATAATTTTTTGATACTTACAACTGCCAGATGCTTGACCTTTTTTTTTCCTGCATGGCTGGATTTTCTCTTGATGCTCTACATGAAAGAAGAAAGAAAAAGATTTGTTATCAGTGAGGTGTTCTAGCTTTCGAGAACCAAGGACCAAAGAAGTCTATGGGCTACAGAGGAGAGTCGGCTATGAAATTCTGCAAGTATTCAATAGTTCCTCTGACCTGGCGTGTCGGTCTGGCAAAGCTGCAACAGCTAAAATAAAACAGCACTCCTGCCACAAAGAGCTAAACCCACTGACAGAGACCAGACTGTTACCTGTGCTAGACAGAGAGCCAACATAATATTTTAAAATTTCTATTGAAGAGAAATCCTCCTCTTTCTCCCTTTTATCAAAATATACTGCCTTGTCAGTCTGCCTTTACATAGAGGGCCGAATCATCTTACCCTCCCAGCGCTCACACAAATTTTACTGTTCAAAATGGGTCATTTTTCACAGGACTAAAACTGTTCCATCACTGGAAAGGTAACCAGAGAAGCTGCTAAACTAGATTGATAGGTAATTCAACAAAAATTCAGAAAATAAGGCGTTTCAAACTGATTCAGTAAGATGGGAAGGCTTCTGCCATCACTATAAGAGCCTCAGCTTCCATTTTGAAAAAAATAAAAACATTTTTAATTTAATGAAAAAAATGAAAAGTAAGCTACCAATTTTTCACCTGTTAATTATCACTCAGCTGCTAGAATTAAAAAGAGCAATGGCGTCAGTTTTAAAATCATTTATTCATTACTATTTATTTAATATACATTAAATGCTGGAGTTAAGAACACATTTCTTAGGACACTAGTTTTTTTGTATAATAAGTAAAGATTAGAATACTAATCTCCTTCCTTCTTGGTAGCTACATATATATACACAATTATAATTTTAGCAAATTGCAAATATTCTATACAAAAGAATTCTAGTATAACATTGGTAAAGGATATATAAGCTGCTAAATACATGACATAATCATAAGAAAGTAAAAGTGGGAGGTTGGAAAATATGTCCATAAACTTTAAAAGAATGTGTATGTGTGTGCTATGACTAGTCAATCTGATGTGACAGTCCAAATTCAAACTGTGGGCAAATGGGGGGGGGGCGGGTAACTAATGTACAAACTCATGAGCTCTTCCTAAATGAAAGGAATACTGTTATGAGAACTGACCAGTAGATGGCAGCATCAGAGGTGAGGTGTAAGATCCAATTGACAAAGATTTCAATGGATGGCTTTTGCATGAAGTCAAAAAAGTAGTGAAAATTCCAGTTGGAGCACTTTACAGAAAGATACTGAATAAAAATGATTACTTCCTATGTGGCATTGAAAGTCTTAAGTTTTCCTGACATTACTGCAAAACCAGTGTCAATTTCTATAGTCTACTGAAAAATAAACATCATGCCTAAATATAATTTTAGAAGTATTTTAGAAGTTGTGGAAACATTTTCCAAGAGCCCTTTTATGTATGTATGTATGTATGTATGTATGTATATATTTTTCCGAAGTGAAAAGTGGAGAGGCAGAGAGACAGACTCCCGTAGGCACCCGACCAGGATCCACCTGGCAAGCCCACTAGAGGGCGATGCTCAGCCCATCTGAGCCATTGCTCCTTTGCAACCGGAGTCATTCTAGCACCTGAAATGGAGGCCATGGAGCCATCCTTAGTGCCCAAGCCAACTTTGCTACAATGCAGGCTTGGCTGCAGGAGGGGAAGAGAGAGATAAAAAGAAAGTTGAGGGGGAGGGGTGGAGAAGCAATGGACGCTTCTCCTGTGTGCCCTGGCTTGGAATTGAACCTGGGACTTCCACACACCTGGCCAATTCTCTACCACTGAGCCAACCAGCCAGGGCCTGAGCCTTTTTATTTTTTAATTTATAGTGTTGACATGGTTTCAATTCACCAAGAGCCCTTTAAATGGACCAAAAGGTACCCACTTTGATCACATTCTGTTACTAATTCCAAGTGTTACTTAATAAAGTCTCTCCTAGTAAACAGAGCGAGGGACTTGGATCCGCAAAGGCAGGACTCTAATTCTGAATGAAGGAATACCGAATTGCTGGGAAGCAATTCTAGGAAAATACCAGAGGTGCTTCTCATACAAACCGAATCATCTCTGTCCATCGAACAGCTTCCTGAAGCTCCATCAGTCTCTCTTTATATTGGTTTCTCTCCATTAGAACACGGGCCATTTCTACTCTAGTAAACCGCTTCCTCTGGGCTGTAGGAATATCGCTCTATAATGAAAAGAAGACTATAGATCACTCTGGAAGCCTATATCTGTTTTGGTGTTATCTCAGACTTAAGCAAAATCTTTCAGCTTTTAAACATTCCTTAATTTTTAACCTAATGGATCACTTTAAAATGGCCTTATGAAAATAAAATCAGTAAAAAAATACAAGATGAAGACAACTGTATTAACCAGAATTATTGTTAGGAAGACTAAGGAATATGAGTATGGTGAAACCCCAAAGGGGCATGCTTAGGTCAACTTCCTTTTATTGCTGATTTCTAAGAGGAAGGTGAGATCAACTGCAAAACACGCACAGTTTGGATCAAAGCTGAAAGGCCTGGAACAGGAAGAAGGAGGCTGAGAGCAGTTGCTTCCTTTGTCCTGCCATAGAACTTGGCCTCTCCTTTAAATAAAAGTCGGACCACAAATAATTAAAGGAGTCCACAATACAGCAATCCCACTAGTAGTTATATATACCCTGGGAAAACCCAGGAGACTTGCACTGAGAATTAAACCGTACTTTGCATGAATACATACATGTTGGTATGATAAAATTATTTTTATTTAAGGTGAGAAAATGATAAATACAGGACAGCAGTTTCGTCTGGAGGGAAGGACTACCAACCCGGTAGCTTCAGTGTTTGAAAATGTTCCAGTTGTCAGATTGGTAGTGGATTCATAATGTTAACTTACTATAATGACAAGTTATTAGTTACAACTAAGTTATGTTACGTATATATTAATATTTTTATGTATCAAATGTTATATTAAAAAATAAAGAGATTGCAGGGGCACCAACTAATCATTCTGTCCATGACGCCGATAGAGCTCGACTGATGCTTAAGCAGCAAACTCCTGTTACAGAAATGGTAACCCAACAGAATAGCTAGTATGCTCATAATACTGACAAGAAGCTCATAGTTATTCTTTTGTGTTTAAATACATTGATAATATTATGGGCTAATGGCCTAGCATTAAATGCCAGACTTTATCTTTTTATGTTTAATGCTATTAAACAATTTTTATTATTAAGCTTTCATATCATCCAAATTTGGAGCCAAATAAACAAAAAAACTCAAAAATGTCCCAGTTGGTCCATGAGCTTGAACATGCAGACACAGGTCAGAGCTCAGAGCACAGAGCCCAGGAGAAAAACAAGCACATCACATGTAGCTAGAAAGCTCTGCTTCTCAATGACCAGACACGTCTTCTGACTTTTTAAAAAATCTTTATAAAACTATATGCAAAGCTTAATTACTAAGACTCCCCCCAAATACCAAAATGTGCCAGGTAAGAAAAGGGTCCAGAACGGAAACCTACGTCGTCGTCGTCTTTTGCTTTCTGCCTTGCATCTTCAGCTTCTGCACGTGCTCTAACAGGGAAAAACAAAACCAGGTTATGTGAGTTCAGCTCCTTTTCATAGAGCGGAAGAGTGGAGCAAAACTTTTAACCATCACTAAATGATTGTTTTTCTATTTCTAAACAGAGTCTGTATTTAGCTGCCCTCATTTAGGGGAATATTATCATAGCACTGTACTAGGAAAATAAACAGGTATTAAAGGTTGGGTTAAAGAAAACAATGTTTCTGATTTCCTTTTTAGCAATATTTGAACAGTTCTTTTTTTCACATCAGAACAAACACAAAAACGCCAAGATTCCGTAAATGCAGGGGTCTGCCCCCAGCAGAGGCAGTGGGAGGTGAGGGGAGGGGGGCTTCTCCCGCCCGGGCAGCCCTGCCCCCCCACGGGCTGAGCATTCCAGAGGCCCAGGCTCGGGGTTACCGTACAGCCCCACAGGCCCCCCCCTCGGACAGGTCGGTCTGGAGCACCCAGTGAGAACCTACTTCCGCAGCTCCTCCTCCAGCTCTCGGTTCCGCTCCTCCAGCTTCAGTTTGGCGTGTTTCACAGCCTCCAGCTCCCCCTGCAGCACGTCCTTCTCACACGTCAGCTCGTCCACTCTTGCTATCAAGTCATTCTTCACAACGTTCAAAGCATTTCTAAGGAACACATTTCCAGTGCATCATTACAAACAAATATCCTTTCGAACTTTCGGCTTATTCTGCTGTAGACTAAAGTACTGTACAATCATAAAGCTAAATAACTGAATACTTCAAAGACATTCTATCTAATGTTGTTGGTGGACAAAAATAAAAGGAAACACAAAGCAATGGTCTAATAGCATCCATAGGGTACTGGCGTTAATAAGTTCTGAAGAGGTTACCTAATCAACAGAGTGAAATTAATACTTGTATTTACCTTTAACAATTAAGGAGAAAAAAATCTGAACTAGAAAAAAAGATCTAAGAACTAATTCCTTTTGGGTATAGTGGGCACAGGACTTCATTATAGAGGCATTGTTTTCGATATACACAAATGCTCCAAAGCTGCTCTAACACAACTCATTAACAATGGGCCTGACCTTTTCCATATGACCGGGACCTACCCCACTAAACAAGACTCCACTGTGTCTGAGGGCCTAGACCACACACATTGCACCTGAGAACCTGCAACTATGGTGGGGAACTCTGAAGAGATGGGCTGGGTACAGAGCGAAACATTTATGTAGAAATAAAAGAAATCCCAGGAAAAGAGATAAGAAAATAGACATGCTTGGGAGGGAACCAAACAAGCACAGGACACATCCAGAATATTAGCAGAAAGCCGGGACACCTGTGTAGTGGAAAGGGATGAAAATCTCTGCAAACCCCTGAGCAGTAAAAACTACTCACCCATGAAATTAGGTCCCATTACTTGTGTGTGTGCGCGCATGCGCACACACGTACACACACACACACACACACACACACACGCCCACACACAGAAGGGGAATAAGAAGGGGCAGTTGCTGAATTAAAAAAATGTCATTGCCTTAGACAAAAAGAAAATTCAGTATCTTCTCTTCCTTATTAAAATTTTACATATATGTTACTTACTTGGTTTCCAACAATTGTGTATTTTCTAATATGAGATTCTCAACTTCACGACCCATTCCTAGCAAAAGAAAAAGGATAAAAACTGAAAATAAATTTATCAAAAATTACTTAAGCTTGGACTCTATAGTGCAAATTTTATTTTATAAAATTTCTCTCTCCCTTAGTAATCTCATTTTGTCTATAATTTCATTTGATATCTCTACTTGAGTGGATTATAAAGTTATAATTTTCCATCACAAAACAAAGCTAAAGATTTTGTTAGCCATATCTTTATAACCGTTAATTGTCATTTTCTTGTAATATTTCAAAAGATCAAAGACTTTTTTTTACAAATATTCTAAAATGGTAGCAGTATTTAGGGGGGAAAAAAGGAAACAGTATTAATATGGATCAGAAATAATTTCCAAATCACAGAGTGGTATTTTAGGTTTTTGCCTAAAAATTAGGCCTCATTCATAGAGAACAGGCCAAAACAAGGCCAAAGAAAGACGAAACCCCATCGCAGATGAAACCTTACCAAAGAAATTATGGTCTTATAGCCCATGCATTCCATGTAAAGCAAAAACAGAGAACAAGAAATGTTTTATGTAAGAAATAGCATGAAAACAGATCATTAATCTGTAAAGTTTTATGCATGATATGAAAAACATCTGGGATCACAATGCTATGATTTAATGCATAATGATGTGCAAAAGACAGAAATTACAATGATTTCCTTCATTCATAAGGATGCTCAGATAGGTTACACCTAAAACAATGCTTTCCCAATTCTTTTGCATAATAAAGTTGAATATAATGAGACTGAGAACTCCAGCTCAGTAATGTTTCTTCAAAGTGCAACATCTGAAATGATCATGTTCAGTTGCCACTTTATAGAATTGCATTTAATAATTTAATGAGTACTGTGAGGTAGGCAGGTAGAGCATTCAATACAAGATCCAATGTAGTGATCTTTAGGAAGGAAAAAGCTATTTAATTCATTACTCATAAGAAAAAGAAGAAATAAAAGAACACACTAGGGAATATACCTCAAAAGTTACAAAAACAAACAAACAAAAAATCAAAGATAAACAAAACCAAAACCCATTGCTCACTTACCCTAAGCTAATGTTGGAAAATCACACACAATGAAATATTCACGACCCAGCTAAATAGGAAAATATTTCTAAAGAAAACTATGTAAGAATTAACATGTCCCTTATTTTTAAAAGAGTAGAATGACTTAAAGATAATTTAACACAAAACCAACCTAGGAATGTAAAAATTCAATGCTCACAAATGGACTCAGATTTTGTCCATATTATAATGATCTCAAATGTTCTCAAAGATCAGGATACTTCTACCATGAAGAATTATGTATCAGAAATAGTGCTTATTTAATCATATATCTACATATTCTCCAAAAACTGAAAATAAAAACTAAAAAAGTTTCCATATTCCAATTCCAAAATGAATTTTGGTGGGATGTTGAAATATTTGCTTTAAACATCAATGTTAACTTTTCAATAAAGCTATAGAGTCAGAAGAAATAAAGTTTACATTTGTCTTAAAAAGCTTGTATGATGACATGTTTGCTATAAGCTCTCAAGCACATAGAGAAATATGCATAACAGCTGAAAATATATGCAAGGCACAAAAAACAGCTGAGCAGAAAAAAATATGAGAAAGCATTAAATGAAACAGCAGCCAAGAACACCTAGCTTAAAAAGCAATATATTAAAGTATTTAAAAGCATACACACCAGAATATTCCCCTGGGTGAGCAGCCCAAGAGAAAAAATGAAAGAGAACCTCAATTAGATTGTTTTCAGAAAGTAAGATCTACACTCCCATTTTGAAGTGAGGAGACAATAAAATTGAAAAGATGTGCAGAAACCATTAACTAAACACAATAACGTTTAAATATTATGAATATAAAAAACTAAAGTATGTATTATATGGGAATCACATCCTATAATGAAGTTTCTAAAGTTTACACATTCTCAATGAAGAATTCTCTTAAAATCTGGTGTATAAATTTAATACATCATCAAAAGAATTGTCCAAAACTTTCACTTTGAAATATATTACTAAACACCAACTCAGTGCCCCATTTCTATTCAAGACTTAAACCAAGCATAAACTTAGGTCTAACATATTTGGAAACTCTACCTAACAAAACAAGACAAAAACTGCCTGGTAGTTTTCAAAATCACAGACACGCCATTTGGATTTTAGCTTTGAGTTTCAAGTTAGGTCCATAGATGGGCTTCTGAATTATCTGTTAATCTCTTAAGAATGTGCACACAATTTTATCTAGGTCTGTATGGGCATTTTCCAGAAGTCCATTGATCTCTACAAATTCTGCAGTAAAGGAGTTTTAACTCCAAAGGGCAAAGAATCACAGATTTAGAGGTGAAACAAAACTGTTAGGATTTATTTAGGAATCCATTCACTTAGTTGCTGTGCAATGTACTGAAGACTCAACAGTGAGCAAAATATACAGCTGTCTTGGCCACATTGAGCTTCCAGTCTATCTAAGGAGGTAGGTACATAGAGAATCATAGTCAAGTATGAAGAATGGCATAATAAAGCAAATGCAGTGCTATGAGAAAACATTTCAGGGACAACCATGCTTTAACTAGGGGATCAAGATGGAATTCCAGGAGGAGGATGTGCCAGTTAAGCAGAGGTAAGACAAAGGCAGATAATACAGATTTTTTTTTTTTTTAAAGAAAGGAAGCAAACAATTCTTTGTAACTGGTTGTGAGGAAAGAAGGAGAGATCTAGAATGGAGAACTGAGGCTATTCATTCACTGAGTTAGTACAAGTTGCTAAAAGATCCCTGGAATCCCTGTCTCTCTACCTCTCTCTTTCTCTCTCTGTCAGTCTCTTGCTTAAAAAAAAAAAATGAGGTTGCCAGCTTGAACGTGGAAACATAGGCATGACCTCAAGGTTGCTGGTTTGAACAAGGGGTCCTTGTCTCAGCTGGAGCCCCCGGGTCAAGGCACATATGAGAAACAACCAATGAATAACTAAGGTGTCACAACTATGAGCTGATGCTTCTCATCTCTCTCCCTTCCTGTCTGTCTCTCTCACTAAAAAAAGAAGAAGAAGAAGAAGAGTCGAGGAGGAGTTGTGGGGGACAAGACAGTGAAGATGACGATGAACTGAACTTCAGGCATGTCAAGTGTAAAGCCCTACACATCATCTTAGAGCTATCTATGGACTGTGTGAAAGTAACAGTCTGGGGCTCTAAAAAAGACCTTGGATGGAGATGAAAACTTTGGAACAATTAGCCATGAAAGTCAAAAAACAGGAGCAAATAAGATGTCCCAAGCCAAGCAGCAGCCTTAGGACTGGAACATGGACATCTGAAAGGTAGAGAAGAGGAGCCTTCAAAGAAGTACAAGAGCCAATGGGGAAAGTGCAGGAAAGCCTGCTATCGCAGAAACCAGCAGAGACAGCTTCAAGACAAGGTTGTTTGAGAAGTCATGTGAGATAAAGGAGAAGGAACCCATGGCTACGGCAAACAAGAAGGCTGCCTGTCAGGCAGGGCAAATGTGCGGGAGGAATGCCCACTCAGGCTGCCAGCGCTCAGAAGCAAGGCGGACTTGGGGACTCTTGCCAGTTAGAAGCAGCCACATTTCTAAGAAGCCTGTTTGTTCACTGACGTGTCAGCGCATCTAGAATCATACCAAGCACCTAACAGGCACTTCAATGATACTGCTGCAGACAAGTGGGACTGGAAGTGAAGAGAAAGATGGGTGTCAGGGTGGGTAGCTACCGAAGCTGGAGGGTTAGAGGAGGGCAGTGGTTTTATTTTTAAGTGGTCAAGACCTGGACATGTTTACATGATAACAAAAAGAAGTTAGAAAAGATAGTGAAGTAGAAGATAGAGAGTACAACCAGGAGAAAGAAAATTCCAGCATAAGGATGCATGAATGTATGATTTATTTACAAGATCCAGAAAAGTGAGTGGAGAAAAGGATCAATAAAAATAAGAATGCACCTGACCAGGCAGTGGCACAGTGGATAGAGTGTCAGAAGGGGATGCGGAGGACCCAGGTTCGAGACCCCAAGGTTGCTGGCTCGAGCAAGGGGTTACTCGGCCTGCTGTAGCCCCACAGTCAAGGCACATATGAGAAAGCAATCAATGAACAACTAAGGTGTCGCAACAACAACAAAAAAACTAATGATTGATGCTTCTCATCTCTCTCTGTTCCTATTTGTCCCTATCTATATCTCTCTCTGACTCTCTCTCTGTCTCTGTATGGAGAGGGAAAAAATTAAGAATGCAAGGGGAAGAGATACCAATCTCTCTTAAACTACTAAAATCAGAAAAAGTAATCTAAGCATTGAGTCCGTGAATAATGATTAAAAAAATGTATAGCCTTGAACAGGAGTTTTATAATAATATGGTAATTAGAAAAATGAATAATGAGTTACAGGAATGGGCTATGTACTTATTTACCAACCCAAGTCAATTAACAAACTTTGGGAAACAATTTTGTTAGTTTATCTACATTTTATTTCATATTAGACCTCAGTTGCTGTAACTGATTTGTACAGAAGAGAAGCCAAGAACAAACACGCGCCTTAGAAATTTCATTTACTGTAATCTGAGTCATTCTAGTAATAAATATACCAATATCTGCAAAAGGGAAAAGATAGTACTTTACCATCTATTTCTTATTTTCAAAGTGGAAAGGAAACCACAGTATCAGGATTCTGCTTTTACCTTGTTTATTATGCTTAATTTTCTGACTTAAAGATGAAAGCTTTCAGAAAATACTTTACTTAAAAGACCACAATTACTTCTAAGTACCATGTGGCTTCTTTACTCTTGACAAGAACAAAGTATAGACTGCTACCTTCAAAAAGTATATTACTCAATATTGGACTCTGAGAACGTAGAGCAGGGTAGTCACCTTTTTATACCTACACCCACTTTGGTATCTCTGTTAGTAGTAAAATTTTCTAACTGCCCATTGGTTCCACAGTAATGGTGATTTATAAAGCAAGTTAAAGCATATAATAATAATTACTTACCAAGTGCTTTATGTGGGATTTTTGCTAAGTTTGGCAGAATAAATCTTTATAAAACAACTTACTATAGTTAAATCTATCTTTTTATTTATACCTTGGTTGCTCCGCTACTGCCCACCATGAAAGCTGGAACACCCACTAGTGGGCAGCAGGGACCAGGTTGACTACCACTGATGTAGAGTGTACAAACTACATTAAAAAGTACTTTGATCTGGTTTAATTCAATGGGACAGCATAAAGGAAATTTTGGGGGTGATATATATGATTCCAGTGGTGGTTACAAAACTCTGTGTATTTGTCAAAACTCAAAATATTCACCAAAAAGAGTGAATTTTACTGCATATAAATTTGATTCTAAATTTAAACATTTAAAAATGCTTCTTTGTAGCATTTTTTACTTCTGCCCCTCAATTTTGCCAGGAAATCAGGTTCTTAAACCAATGAAATCTGAAAGGAACTTTTCATGCATAATTTAACGTTAACTAAAGTTAAAGCATAAATTCAAATGTAAAAATGGAGTATTCTTTACAAGTTAATCCTTTAGCCCTCCTTGAGAAATGCAAACTCATTCAATTACTTCCGATGTTTTACTTAGACTTTAATAGTGGGAGTCTAGGTCTAACAGAATACTTTTAGTTATATACTTTCAATCTCCCCTACTAGACAGATTGGGAACTCTGTTTATAAAGAACTTACATTTCCTTCAAAAAGTACTTCAGAATCTCAAGAACATAACTGGTAAGTCAATCAATAATTTAACATGGAGGCACAGATTTTTCATACTATAAGATTTTCGGTTTCCATGAGGTCTTAAGTCACAAGAAAAGGTAAAAATAAACGACTTGACACGAGCCCGAATCATGTAATTATTGCTGAAAGGAACCTCAGAGATCATCTAAAGCAGGAGTTAGCAAACTTCTCCTGTACAGGGCCAGCCAGTGAATAGTTTAGGCTTTTGAAGCCATAGAATCTCTGCCGCAGACTAGTTAAGTCTCCTGTTGTAGTATAAAAGCAACTAGACAATAACCAATTGAGCGTGACAGTGTTCCAGTAAAACTTGACTCACACACATAGGAAGTGAGCTGGATTTGGTCCCTGATCTGCAGTTTGCCCAACCCCTGAAATAGAATCCAAACTCTTTCTTTTATACACAAAGAAACTAAGGTCCAGAGAAGGTAAGCTATTTAGCAAAGGACCAAATGCACTATTCTTTTCAAATCAGGTGTTCTTCAACAACAAAATTCTAAAGTGATTACATTTTCCAAAGAGCTGAAACCTCAAAAAATATCAAGCGTTATAATTTCTTATTTAATTAAAGTCAACAGAATTTAATGAAACCTATTTGAGCCAAGAACCAACTATACAAAAATCTATATATCCACACGCACACAACTCAATCACTGTGTTCCTTATGTATAATACTGCTCTCAAAATATATCAAGAGTTCAATAAATCGTGTTCTATGAATTCAAAATACAAATTTAAGTGCAATTCAGTTTAGGCATATTCATGTGCAAAGATGCTTTCATTTAAAACTTTCATCATCTCAAAGAATATAGTCTTATTAATTACCTAAAGGTGCAATAATTCTGTACCACTATGCAGACAGGGATTTTGAAAGAATTTTCAATTAAATTATTTTTAACACTTTACTTTTAAAGCAGCACGATACTTCTTCAGATGAGCTATCATACCTAGTAAATCTGCTCCTTCATCCACATCTCCAATGAGGCCTGAGCCAGCTGAAGACAGTTCTTCAAAGAGAGATTCCGTGTTGCGATCAAAAGCTTTGTTCTCGATGCCTTTGGTGGGAGTGCTATGCAACGAAAACAACAAACCAAGTCAACAAACACTACAAAGGCCTGAACAGCCTGTTACATAAGAATTCTTTCTTACCTATAATTTACAAATAATACAAAATGTGATTTTAAAAGATTTTGCAAAGGTGTCCTAAGAAATCCTGATTAAACTCCACAGAGACAACAAACGTGATGACCCCTAGCAGAGAGCACTCCGCTCTGATTCAGGCACTGGTCTTAGTGCTTCACACAGACCACTGGGGGAAGGCCGCACCTGCTCTACAGAGCAGGCACTGCTATTATCCAGAGAAGAAAACTAAAGAGGTTAAGAAATTCGCCAAAATAATCCACCAAATGAGTGAGAGAGACAGGATTCAAACCCAGACAGTCAGGCTTCAGAATCCACAATCTTAACAGCCAGGTTCTATGCTGTCTGGGTATAAACTGCCATAACTATTTTATTTCTCTTTTAAGAGCAACTTGACAGTGCCTATTAAAACGTTAAATGCAAATATCCACTCCCACTGAGCCAAAAAAATATTTTTAAATGAGAGGAGGGGAGATTGAGAGACAGACTCTCACATGTGCCCTGAACAGGATCCCGCCTCCCACCAGCAACCCGTCTGGGTCTGATACTTGAATTAACCAAGCTATCCTCAGAGCCTGGGGCCGATGCTCGAACCAATTGAGCCACTAACCAAGAATTTGATGGCAAGAAAATGTCCTAAAAAACCCTGTCACGCCTGACCAGGCGGTGGCGCAGTGGATAGAGCATCAGCATCAGACTAGGATGCAGAGGACCCCGGTTCGAGACCCTGAGGTCACCAGCTTGGGCGTGGGCTCATCTGGTTTGAGCAAAGCTCACCAGCTTGGACCCAAGATCGCTGGCTCAAGCAAGGGGTCACTCGGTCTGCTGTAGCCCCACGGTCAACGCACATATGAGAAAGCAATCAATGAACAACTAAGGTGCCACAACAAAGAATTGATGCGTCTCATATTGATGCTTCTCATCTCTCTCCCTTCCTATCTGTCTGTCCCTATCTGTCCCTCTCTCTGACTCTCTCTCTTGACAAAAACAAAACAAAACAACAACCCTGTCACAAGAAGCAATTATGTAAATAAAAGGATGGTCAGAGCAGGATTTTTAAAACTTTTTTTTTTTAATATTTGCCATATATATATATATATTTTTTTTTTTTTTTTTTTTTTTTACACAGAGGCAGAGATAGACTGGGACAGACAGACAGGAATGGAGAGAGATGAGAAGCATCAATCATTAGTTTTTCGTTGCGTGTTGCGACTTCTTAGTTGTTCATTGATTGCTTTCTCATATGTGCTTTGACCGCGGGCCTTCAGCAGACCGAGTAACCCCTTGCTGGAGCCAGCGACCTTGGGTCCAAGCTGGTGAGCTTTTTGCTCAAGCCAGATGAGCCCGCGTTCAAGCTAGCGACCTCGGGGTCTCGAACCTGGGTCCTTCCGCATCCCAGTCCGATGCTCTATCCACTGCGCCACCACCTGGTCAGGCAGAGCAGGATTTTTAGAGTAGCAAAAAGCTGAAGCAACCTCAGTTAGTAGGGTGTGGAAGAAATAAATTATGGACATATAAAAAGTTTAAAGTTAAAAAATTGAAATAGAGCCTGACCAGGCGGTGACGCAGTGGATAGAGCGTCGGACTGGGATGCCGAGGACCCAGGTTCGAGATCCTGAGGTCGCCAGCTTGGGCGCAGGCTCACCTGATTTGAGCAAAAACTCACCAGCTTGGACCCAAGGTTGCTGGCTCGAGCAAGGGGTTACTCGGTCTGCTGAAGGCCCGCGGTCAAGGCACATATGAGAAAGCAATCAATGAACAACTAAGGTGTCGCAATGAGCAACGAAAAACTAATGATTGATGCTTCTCATCTCTCCGTTCCTCTCTGTCCCTGTCTATACCTCTCTCTGACTCTCTCTCAAAAATCAATTAATTAATTAATTTAAATAAATAAATAAAATGTCTCTCCTTTAAAAAAAAATTGAAATAGAGCTTTATAAACTAAAGAAACCCATTATATAAAGGTGCTTTTTTAAAAGCAAGCAGCAAAACAGTATGTGTAACATAGTCCTTTTTTGCAGGAGATGGGGAATTGGGAATACGTGTATGTTTGTACATTGTTATAGTAATAGGAAAAAAAATCTGCACCGGATTTCCAATTAAACATGGTGAACTGAACATAGTCATTTATCACCCAATAATTCAAAACTCAACTAAAATGACAATAAAAGAATTAAAAAGGACCCACAGGGACACAGGGAAAAGAAAAAGAAAGCAGAGCAGATAAAATGCGAACAGAATTCTGTAAGATGGAAAACAGATGGGTAAAGAGTAGAAATTGATTTAACAGACAAGAGAAAGCTGAAACCTGAGCAAGGGGGTTTGGGGAAGAAGTCAGTGTGCTGCCGGAAGCCCTGAAAGGCCCCGGACCTGAAGGAGCCAGCAGTCTGCAGAGAGGAGCACGGAGGGGGAGGTCTGCGGGGAGGAGCGCGGAGGGGGCAGTCTGCGGAGAGGAGCGCGGAGGGGGAGGTCTGCGGGGAGGAGCGCGGAGGGGGCAGTCTGCGGGGAGGAACGGAGGGGGCAGTCTGCGGGGAGGGGCGCGGAGGGGGCAGTCTGCGGGGAGGAACGGAGGGGGCAGTCTGCGGGGAGGGGCGCGGAGGGGGCAGTCTGCGGGGAGGGGCGCGGAGGGGGCAGTCCGCGGGGAGGGGCGCGGAGGGGGCAGTCTGCGGGGAGGGGCGGGGAGGGGCGCGGAGGGGGCAGTCTGCGGGGAGGGGCGCGGAGGGGGCAGTCTGCGGGGAGGGGCGCGGAGGGGGCAGTCTGCGGGGAGGGGCGCGGAGGAGGACTACAACAGAAGGCTGGGATGAAAGGTGTCACCAGAACCAGTACGAGGCCTAGGGCCAATCCTCAGGGACTCGGACCTCTGTTCTTGCAGCATAGCTCCCTGAATAATGGAAACAGGCAGGAAAATGGAGAGTAAGTCCTTTACGTAAGCGTGAGCAACACAGCCACAGAGCATAAGACCTCTGTAGCCGACCTGTGTTGCACAGTGGACAGAGCACTGACCGGGAATGCTGAGGTCACCGGTTTGAAATTCCAGGCTTGCCTGGCTAGGGACATATGAGAAGCAACAAGATGATGCTTCCCATGCCCCCCCCCCCCTTCTCTCTCTCTCAGCAGCAACTTAAAAACAAAATATATATTATTTTTAGAATATTAAAAACAAAATATTTCAGAAAAAAATCAATGAAGGTTGAAAGATAAGGTTAAATAAATCATCCAAAAATTAGAAAAATAGGCGAAATAAAAAAAAGGTAAAACAGAAATAATGAGGATCAGTCCAAGATGTTCCACATCCACTAACTGGTGTTCTAGACAGAAAACAAGAACAAATAAAGAGGGCCTGGCCGGGCAGCTCGGCTGGGTGGAGCAACGGCCTGGTACACCAAGGTTTTTCAGTCTGCAGTCAGACCACATATAACAATCAGCCAATGAATGCATAAATAAGTCATCAGCAAACTGATATTCCTCTCTCTCCAAAATCAATAAATAAATTGATTTAATAAAAAAAAAAAAAAGACTAGAGAGAAAATGTCTCAGACTGGGAGATACAATTTTTACAGATAAAAATTTTACTACATGCAAGAAGATACAAAAAAGACCCCTATACCAAGAATATCATCATGGATTTTTAAAAGAGGGGGAAGGAAAAACAGGAATAAAGTAAGATACTAAACGCTTCTGGAGAGAATATACAAAAAAGAAATATCTCAAATCCAAACTCAACATGACAATAAAGCAATGTTTTCACAATTTGAAGAAAAACTTTTGAGGGTTTTCCAACCTAGAATACTGAATCCAGCCCTTCAATCACATCTTCAAATAACATTTGTCACATTCAAGTTCTCAAAAAAGTTACTTCCCATGCTGCCTTTGCCCAAAGAGCTAGAAGAATATGTTCTGTCAAAACAAAGACATAAATTAAGAAGCAAGATGACATGAGACCAAGGAAAGAGAAGACACGACAGTGGAGAGAGATGAAGAGATTTCCCGGAACCACAGCGAGGGCCAATTCCAGGACCAGAGAAAACGCAACATATCTGGATTGGAGAATGGAAATAGAAGACTCCAGGAGAAAGAGTACCAGGAAAACGTTTACATTTATGATTTGAGGGTATCTGTCAATGAATTAGTAATAGGTATGTAGAAACTTAAGCAAAAGAAACAAAAGAGGCCCTGGCCAGTTGGCTCGGTGGTAGAGTGTTGGCCCAGCGTGTGCAAGTCCCAGGTTCGATTCCCGGTCAGGGCACACAGAAGAAGCACCCATCTGCCTCTCCACCCCTCCCCCTCTCCTTCCTCTCTTTCTCTTTCCCTCCCGCAGCCAAGGCTCCACTGGAGCAAAGTTGACCCAGGCACTGAGGATAGCTCCATAGCCTCTACCCTCAGGCGCTAGAATGGATTCAGTCACAATGGAGCAACACCCCAGATGGGCAGAGCATCGCCCCCTAGTGGGCATGCCGGGTGGATCCCAGTTGGGCACATGTAGGAGTCTCTCTGCCTCCCTGTGTCTTACTTCAGAAAAATGCAAAAACAAACAAACAAACAAAAAACCTCAAGTCTTTACTAATTCCAGAAAGCCAGAGTTGTAAATGAAAAGAAATGTAGCCTGACCAGGTGGTGGCGCAGTGAATAGAGCGTCGGACTGGGATGCTGAGGACCCAGGTTCAAGACCCCGAGGTCACCAGCTTGAGCATGGGCTCATCTGGTTTGAGCAAAAGCTCACCAGCTTGGACCCAAGGTCACTGGCTCGAGCAAGGGGTTACTCGGTCTGCTGAAGGCCCACGGTCAAGGCACATATGAGAAGGCAATCAATGAACTTCTAAGCTGTCACAATGCACAACAAAAAACTAGTAATTGATGCTTCTCATCTCTCCGTTCTGTCTGTCCCTGTCTATCCCTCTCTCTGACTCTCTCTGTCTCTGTAAAAAAAAAAAAATGTAATCACAGTATATTCTGTAGCTAACCTGTGACTCATACATACTGTATACAGTCATAACAATATTAACAGTGATGTGAATTTAACAAACTGAGATAATAATTATATTGAGAGAATGAAAGGAAGGTAGTTTAAGGAGCTAATCAGCTAATCCTTGTCATCTTCCACTGTAAAGTCAACAGCTAATCACAGCCTTTTTTTTTTTTTTTTTGTATTTTTCTGAAGCTGGAAACAGGGAGAGACAGTCAGACAGACTCCCACATGCGCCCGACTGGGATCCACCCGGCACGCCCGACAGGGGCCGATGCTCTGCCCACCAGGGGGCGATGCTCTGCCCATCTGGGGCGTCACTATGTTGTGACCAGAGCCACTCTAGCGCTTGAGGCAGAGGCCACAGAGCCATCCCCAGCACCCGGGCCATCTTTGCTCCAATGGAGCCTTGGCTGCAGGAGGGGAAGAGAGAGACAGAGAGGAAGGAGAGGGGGGAGGGGGGAGAAGCAGATGGGCGTTTCTCCTGTGTGTCCTGGCCGGGAATCAAACCCGGGACTTCTGCACACCAGGCCGACATTCTACCACTAAGCCAACCGGCCAGGGCTAATCACAGCCTTTTTAACCAGAGTTCCTTGATTGATCCACAGAAGACAGAAAATGATTTGAGAGACTATATTCTCAATTCTCCCAAAGAAAGTACATACATGGCTACTACTATTCTAGATGCACAGGAGAGTAACTAATTCATTGAATACAAGGGGTGCTTTAGGTCCTTAGTTGGCAAACTGCGGCTCGCGAGCCACATGCGGCTCTTTGGCCCTTTGAGTGTGGCTCTTTCTCAAAATACCACATGCAGGCGCTACCTCGATAAGGAATGTGCCTACCTATATAGTTTAAGTTTAAAAAATTTGGCTCTCTCACCTGACCAGGTGGTAGTGCAGTGGATAGACCGTCGGACTGGGATGTGGAAGGACCCAGATTCGAGACCCTGAGGTTGCCAGCTTGAGTGCGAACTCATCTGGCTTGAGCAAAAAGCTCACTAGCATGGACCCAAGGTCACTGGCTCGAGCGGGGGGGTTACTCAGTCTGCTGAAGGCCTGCAGTCATGGC
The DNA here is from genome assembly GCF_036850765.1 of Saccopteryx bilineata. Lineage (NCBI taxonomy): Eukaryota > Metazoa > Chordata > Mammalia > Chiroptera > Emballonuridae > Saccopteryx > Saccopteryx bilineata. The sequence continues at coordinate 379,438,910 of NC_089491.1, forward strand.
ACATATGAGAAAGCAATCAATGAACAACTACGGTGTCGCAACGAAAAACTGATGATTGATGCTTCTCATCTCTCTCCGTTCCTGTCTATCCCTATCTATCCCTCTGACTCTCTCTCTCTGTCCCTGTAAAAAAAATTTAAAAAAAAATGGCTCTCAAAAGAAATTTCAATCATTGTACTGTTGATATTTGGCTCTGTTGACCAATGGGTTTGCTGACCACTAGTTAGGACTTAATTTTACAGACTCCCAGCTGAGAAAGAGAAACCAAGGAAGATCAGTATAAAGATGTGATTTAAATACCTGAAGATAAAGAGCAAGAGAGAGCTAAAACATCTGAATCCATTTTTTCTGGTCAGAGGCCAGAGAAGATCAGTGTATTTCTGAGAGAGGGGAAAAGAAGGATAAAATATCTTAGTCTGAAATTTACATCACCTTGAGCCTTTATATCCGCTCAGATCTTTGTCCATATCCAACTCGGGAGTGGATTCGATAATCGCTTGAACCTCTGACTTCTCTTCATTTTCTGAAGAGCCTTACGAAAGGATGGGAAGACATAAGTAATGAATGTATCACATACTGTATACCTAATATGAAAATCCTGTTGCTTCTATGGTTGCAAATACATCATTTGATCATTAAAAAAATTCAAAAGAGTGGATTCTAAGAAGCACAGAATTAGATAATATGACAAATATTCAATTAAAAGCTAGTATTAGAAACTAATAAATAACCAAAGAAAGTTTTCATTTGTATTTCTTGGGACACAGTGCAGTGTATCCTAAGTCTGTTTTCATTCTTATTTAAGGGGTAAAATTCAGAGAAACTAAAGACAAAGACTAATGATCTGAGGCAGGCAGAGAAAAACATTGTTCTCCTAACTTTTGAGCTCCCCAACCCTCCAGCCCCCACCATTTTTCTCTCCAAAACTTTATTTAATAACCATCAGCACTTTAACCTTGTTTACAGTTCAGTACACTGAGTTAATTATCTATTTTATAAATCCCAAGCATCAACCACCCAATGATGAATTTTTCATATCCACATCATCTGGATTTATTGCTACTTTAAAACCAGAAAGTAAAGAACTAGGGTCCCATACCTGTTGATACATTTCTAGTTTCCTGGGCTACCTGAACTTCAATATGCCTGCTCGGTGTGTCGGCCACCTGCACAAACCCTTCCACATCTTCCTTTACGGGAGTATCAGGTGGAAGTCCTGCCGCGTCCGAAGCAGCGGTGGATGCCGGAGTGGTAGCTTTAGAGCCTCCTTGGCTAACATCAGAAAGTTCATCCTACAAATAAAGAGTTATGGGAAAATTTTAGTAATTTATTTTAAACCATTTTTAAAAGGGGTTAAGAAATAAATTTGCTGAGAGAAAATTCTATTAAAAAAAGTAACAAAGAATCACTGATTACCAAAAGAAACCAATAAATAATCTCCACAGACTATTCAAATAACTGGGAAATATTTAAGTAAACCACATTTTCCCAAAATACATAAGATTCTTCTAAATAGAAAACTGGAAAAGTAGATTGGCAGATAACATTACACTTTACCGTCAACATCAGAGTTTTTAATGACAATTGTAATAACTTACAATCATTTTAAAAAGACCTGCTTCAAAACACATATAGAGTATGTACTGCATAGTAGCTACTCTAAAATAGCAGTAGAGTAACAAGACTCCAATCTCAGAATAGAGTTTATAAACAGTGTTCTTAAAACATCCTGCATATAGATCACCGGAAGTGCTTGTTAAAGGGAAGAAGGCCAATTCCAGATTTTATGCAGTGAGAATAGATCCTCGGCATTTTAACAAGCGACCCCAGTGATTTATATACTCACTATAATTTGCTAACTACTGTTCTCGAGTCCACAGATAAGGGTCAAAAGCTACATGCCCAGATTGAGGTTTTATACAAAAATTTGCAGACCCCATTTTTCTGGGAAATAAATCTTTTATCAGACTTTTTTTTTTTTTTTTTTAACAGAGACAGAGAGTCAGACAGAGGGATACATAGGGACAGAGAGACAGGAACGAAGAGAGATGAGAAGTATCAATCATCAGTTTTTCGTTGAGACTTCTTATTTGTCTTCTTAGTTGTTCATTGATTGCTTTCTCATATGTGCCTTGACCGCGGGCCTTCAGCAGACCAAGTAACCCCTTGCTGGAGCCAAGGACCCTGGGTCCAAGCTGGTGAGCTTTTCTTTTTTTTGCTCAAGCCAGATGAGCCTGCGCTCAAGCTGGCAACCTCAGGGTTTTGAACCTGGGTCCCTCCACATCCCAGTCCAATGCTCTATCCACTGCACCACCGCCTGGTCAGGCTTTTTTCAGACTTTCAAAGGGGTTTGTGAGTCCAAAAAAACTTAAAACAGTTGTGCAATGACTGACAATAAAGAAGCAGTTCTTTAAAAGCAAAGTAACCAAGTCTTTAAAAAAAGAGAAACTGAAAAAAGTTTACTACTACTAATAATAGTAAGGGATGAGGTGAATTTATTAAATTTACCCATCCCTAAATGTATGATTTTAGGTAAGTTATATATTCTTTTTATACCTATGTTTTCTCATCTGTAAAACAGAAATAACAGTACGCAATTCATAGATTGTTATTCTATAGAAAGTCTTTTTTTTTTTTTTTTTTTTTTACAGAAACAGAGAGAGAGTCCGAGAGAGGGATAGACAGGGACAGATAGACAGACAGGAATGGAGAGAGATGAGAAGCATCAATCATCAGTTTTTCGTTGTGACACCTTAGTTCATTGATTGCCCTCTCATATGTGCCTTGACCGCGGGCCTTCAGCAGACCGAGTAACCCCTTGCTCGAGCCAGTGACCTTGGGTTCAAGCTGGTGAGCTTTGCTCAAACCAGATGAGCCCGTGCTCAAGCTGGCAACCTCAGGGTCTCGTACCTGGGTCCTCCGCATCCCAGTCCGACGCTCTATCCACTGAGCCACTGCCTGGTCAGGCCTATATAAAGTCTTAGCAGTCTGTTCATACATAATGTTTTAAAATGTTTGCTGTTGAAGCCCTGGCCGGTTGGCTCAGTGGTAGAGTATCGGCCTGGCGTGCAGGAGTCCCAGGTTCAATTCCCGGCCACGGCACACAGGAGAACCGCCCATTTGCTTCTCCACCCCTCCCTCTCTCCTTCCTCTCTGTCTCTCTCTTCCCCTCCTGCAGCCAAGGCTCCACTGGAGCCAAGTTTGCCTGGGCACTGAGGATGGCTCTGTGGCCTCTGCCTCAGGCGCTAGAATGGCTCTGATTGCGGGAGAGCGACGCCCCAGATGGGCAGAGCATCGCCCCCTGGTGGGCAGGCCGGGTGGATCCCGGTCGGGCGCATGCAGGAGTCTGTCGGACTGCCTCCCCGTCTCCAGCTTCGGAAAAAACAAACAAAAAACAACAAAATATAAAATGTTTGCTGTTGTTATAATTCATAACAATACATTATGCACAACTTTAAAAATTCTGAAATGCATGCTTGTACCCTGGGGGATGGGGGACTAAAGAATATATATATAAACATATTAAGTTGTGCTATGGTGGGGGATTTTTAGTAATTTTTATTCCCTCTTTAAAATTCTGTCTTTTTTTTACTTTTGAAGAACATTGTTAAAATACATTATAGCCTGACCAGGCGGTGGCGTAGTGGATAGAGCACTGGACTGGAACACAGAGGACCCAGGTTTGAAACCCTGAGGTTGCCGCTTGAGCGTGGGCTCACCAGCATGAGTGTAGGGTCACTGGCTTAAGCTCAAGGTCGTTGGTTTGAGCAAAGGGTCACTTGCTCTGCTATAGCTCCCCTGCCACCCCACCCCCATTAAGGCACATATGAGAAAGCAATCAATGAACGACTAAGGAGCTGCAATGAAGAATTGATGCTTCTCATCTCTCTCTCTTCCTGTCTGTTGGTCCCTATCTGTCCCTCTCTCTGTTTCTCTGTCACACACAAAAAACAACAACACTATAGTTACAAAAAAGATGAAACAAAATATAACTATACCAATCAAAATTACATATACATTCCACAGCTTTATATTAAACTGAGAGATTTAGGTTATTTTAGGTGATGAAAAGAGGCTGTTCAAATTCAAATTGAAAATCATTAAAGTATAAGAGGATATTTCTTTGTTGACATGGTCAGCGACATGCTATGATGAACAGCAACTACAGGAAAGCAAACACACTTTAGAGGACTTAACTTCACCACCTAAACTCAGTTTTATAACACTAAACTTTTTATCTCTATTCCTTCTCTCAATATTAATTTAATATCACTCATTTTGATGTAGCACAAATTTCACTACCAAGAAAGGCTGGACATAAAACCAATTGCCAGATGAGAACATAGGCTATGCAAAAGAATTATTTGCTATGCAAATAGAGCTCTTTATCCCAGCAACAGTCTCAAAGTCACAATCCCTCTCCCAGCTTTGGGAGGGAGGTGTTTTTAAATGATAAGAAATGCAGACAGTCACAGAACAAACATGAAGGTCTGAATGCACACCCAGATGGAGTTCCTCATTAACACCTCCGATCTCCTGCGGGGCTTGAGCTCTGACAAGTGGATAAAGCCCAAGTGCTTGCTGGAGATCTTCACCCTAGTAAATCCTAGCTTTCTCGATATTTGACTGTTTATACTATACTTGGACTTGTGCAGTTGTTGGTCAGTTACTGACTATTTTGCTGTTGCTCATGATCATTTTAAGAAACACATTCCGTGTTTTTCGCTCCATAAGACACACTTCCCTCCCCCAAAAGTGGAGGGGAAAATGCCCGTGCATCTTATGGAGTGAAAAATACGGTATTTTATTAAATATTTTAACACTCCATTTGGTTCAAAATATTTTTTATCTTATTTTCCTCCTTAAAACCCTAGGTGTCTTATGGTCAGGTGCATCTTATGGAGCGAAAAATATGGTATATATCCATGACAGATAGTGGTACATTTATCAAAAACAAATCTCTGAAATTCTGAATCTACAAAAAAAAAAATTAATAAAGTGGTTATACCCATGTCAGTATACAATACTTAAAAGGAATTTTCGTGACATAGGAAAATGCTTACATGTTAAATGAAAAAGATATATACTTTTAAAGAAATAATCAGAGTTGTATGCATAATGTCACTTATATCAGCAAAAAACTGCATACCACTTAAATACTCCAAAATAGGGAGATAAGCAAATTATACCACATCCATACAACAGAATACAATGCAGGAATTAAAAGCTGCATTGTAGCCTGACCAGTGGTGGTGCAGAGGATAGAATGTTGACCTGGGATGCTGAGGTCCCAGGTTAGAAACCCTGAGGTTGCCAGCCTGAGATCAGGCTCACCAGCTTGAGCACGGGGTTGCTGGCTTGAGCAAGGGGTCACTGGCTCTGCTATAGCTCCCCCCTATCCCGCCCTGGATCAAGGCACATATGAGAAAGCAATCAATGAACAACTAAGGTAACACAACGAAGAATTTATGCTTCTCATCTCTCTCCCTTCCTGTCTGTCCCTATCTGTCCCTTTCTCTGTTTCTGTCACAATAAATAAATAAGTAGTGTTATGTTGGTTCTTCTAACAGCAGGGTTAATTCATCTTTATGTTATCATTTACAAATTCACAATCCTTGAAGGTTAAAAATACAAAGTACCTTTAAAAATTAATATCAAACAGTTCACGCTCCTGATGAATAGTGTTGATGAACAGCAATTAAACCCATCAGGATGGTGAAATCAGAAAGCCCTAGACCAGGGGTCTCAAACTCGCCCGCTGAACAATTTTGTGTGGCCCGCAGACTAATCCACGAAGTTCAAAATATTTTGGATAAAATTAAGTAAGCCTAGGGGCCTACTTGTATTTTTCATTTTTCTAGCATCCTAGCTAGATATTAGCTTAGTTAACAGCAGTTGTGATGCGAACTACAGTTTCTGGTCGTTTTGTGACACTGAGTAAACTGTATGCACGATTGTGCTTGTTGTACTGATTTTTTTTTTGTTTTCAACTGCAGTGAGAAAAGTGTTGCGTAACAGTTGCCTTTTGTAGACCTAGTGCGGCCCGCCGAACGGCTGTGATCTTGCTCTGCGGCCCACATGCTGAGTTGAGTTTGAGACCCCTGCCCTAGACTAAGAATATCAAGTTGATCTATGCTGGGAAAATATGTGTGGAAGCTATTTGAAAATATTACTTTAAGGTCAGTTGTGCATTTGTCATTCACCTCTTAAATAAAAGTTGAGAAATGAGCTACTCTTCCCCTTTTCATCTCACCCCCAAGGTCTAGTTATTTTTATTATTTAAAAAGATTACTTAGCAATTAGAGTTCATAATATAGTTCATGGCAAAAGTCCTCCTTCCCAGGTCCATCTAGGGTATGAAATAAACTAACCAGAACAGAGCTCAACCTAAAACAGGAAAAGGACTATGACTGTGAACCCAGAACAGGGAAAAAAATCTCGAGGTTCAGGGTTACAAGGAAATAAAAATTAGGATCAGCTTAGAAGAATATGATGTTTTAAATTTGTGTTAGGCTATCCAGATAACATAAAATGTATTTCTCTGAACTTACCCATTTATACTTTTATCACATAAAAATACAGTGTGTCCGTAAAGTCATGGTGCACTTTTGACCGGTCACAGGAAAGCAACAAAAGATGATAGAAATGTGAAATCTGCACCAAATAAAAGGAAAACCCTCCCAGTTTCTGTAGGATGATGTGGCAGCATGTGCACATGCACAGATGATGACATAACACTGTGTATACAGCGGAGCAGCCCACGGCCATGCCAGTCAAGATGTGGATGGTACAGAGGAAAGTTCAGTGTGTTCTGTGGCTCACTAAACTCGAATCCGTGACCAAAGTGCAACGTGAATATCGACACGTTTATAACGAAGCGCCACCACATAGGAATAACATTACTCAGTGGGATAAGCAGTTGAAGGAAACCAGCAGTTTGGTGGATAAACCCCGTTCTGGTAGGCCATCAGTCAGTGATGAGTCTGTAGAGGCTATACGGGATAGCTACCTAAGGAGCCCTAAAAAATCTGTGCGTGAGCCCACATCGAACTGCACTGAATAGGTATGAAACTGGGAGGGTTTTCCTTTCATTTGGTGCAGATTTCACATTTCTATAGTCTTTTGTTGCTTTCCTGTGACCGGTCAAAAGTGCACCATGACTTTACGGACACACTGTATTTTACACTCATTAAAATAGCTCATTGTGTGGCCTGTACTATGACAACTGGTTACCAAGGATACAGCATGACTGCTGAGGAAGGAAAAGGTCTGAATTTTAGGGGGGAAATTTCAAAAGACTTATTTCTCCTTGGTCACCCAGACAGGTGACATCAAGTTTCTAAGGATAGCACTGAGATGGAAAGTTACTGCTATAGTATTTGGCCAGAGGATGCAACATTCCTGTGGAAGACATGAAATTCAATCATTGATAATGCCTCCAACTAAAGCTAAAAGACAAGCCTAAATATTATATTAACCTGTTGGAAGATGAAATAGATATCACTTGTAGTCAACAGTAAGCTCATAGACACTATGTGCACAACAAGGGCAAATTCTTCCTAGGACCTAAGTGGAAACTGAAAGCATTTATGTGAATTTCTCAATATAATGTTAAAGTGGAGTTGCATATTATTATCTCACTTTTAATCAGTGGCTTCTGATTAAAATATGAAAATTTTTTACATATTGGAGGCTTCTGGAAACTTCCAATGCCTATTTTATGCCAATCATATGTCAAATTGTACTGTTTTAGATAATAGTCTTGAGTACAAATGCTGCTTTATTTACCTGAAGATCACCAGCCTATCAATTCCAATTGCTTGATGTCATTAAGATATCCTCTTCAATGGCACAAGTGGGTTCCAAACATGGATATTTACAGGGTCGTCAAATCTCTGAAACATGTACTTATTTTGTAATCCCATTTCCCCCTGCAATCCTTAAGTAACATTGTAGGCTGTGTATGTCACTGGAGAATATCCACAAAAAGCAGGGACCTGATGGCCAGTTGGCTCAGTGGTAGAGCGTCGGTCTGGCGTGCAGGAGTCCCGGGTTCAATTCCCGGCCAGGGCACACAGGAGAAGCGCCCATCTGCTTCTCCATCCCCCCCTCTCCTTCCTCTCTGTCTCTCTCTTCCCCTCCTGCAGCCAAGGCCCCATTGGAGCAAAGTTGGCCCAGGCGCTGAGGATGGCTCCATGGCCTCTGCCTCAGGCGCTAGAATGGCTCTGGTTGCAACAGAGCAACGCCCCAGATGGGCAGAGCATCGCCCCCTGGTGGGCATGCCCGGTGGATCCTGGTCGGGCGCATGCGGGAGTCTGTCTGACTGCCTCTCCGTTTCCAACTTCAGGAAAAAACAACAACAACAAAAAAGCAGGGACCTGATCTGGAATTTCAATGCTACAACTATAAAGGAATGGCAATCCTATGCCTGTTCGAGTTGTACATTAAGAGAACAGGTGTCATTCAAAGATAATCCACAAATAGGCAACAAGCAAAGCATATGAAAAGATGCTCAATATTACTGGTCATCAGAAAAATGTAAATCAAAACCACAATGAGACCTCTCCTCACGCCCATTAGAATGGCTACTATACCCATTAAAAAAAATAATAACAAGCATTATTAAGGTGAATGGATAAACAAAATGTGGTATATACATACAGTGAAATATTATTCAGCCTCAAAAAAGGAAGAAAATCTGACCTGAAAAATGTATAATTCGGTGAACCATGTCAACCCAATAAATAAAAATAAAAATAATTCTTTTAAAAAAGGAAGAAAATTCTGTTACATACTACAATGTGGATGGGCCTTGAGGACATTACATTAAGTGAAATACACCAGTCACAAAAAGACAAATACTGCAGAATTCCACTTATGTGAAGAAGCATCCGAGTAGTCAAATTCATAGCAACAGAAAGTAGAGAGGTGGTTACTGGGGCCGGGAGGAGGGGTTAGGGGGAGTTGTGGTTTATCAGGTATAATACAGAGTTTCAGATTTGCAGGACAAAAGTTTCAGCAATATCAAGATTGAGACGTCACTATGTGGATCATGTCTCCCCTAATATTTTATCAATAAGCAGCTCATCACTTAACCCTTTTTTCAGTCACACACTCAATGAGATCTGCCTGACTCCATCTGAAATAAGATAAAGGGCAAGCAACTCTGTTACATGGGTTTATCTTTTGGATTCAATGATTTTAGGCCTAAAGAAAGTAGAGACAAAAGTACAAAAGTAACTTAGTCCTATATATCCCACTAGTTATTACCTTACACTTTAAATTGTTGACATTACTTTCTCCCCAAAAGTTAAATGGCTAAAGCAGTGGTTCTGATTTACAACCTCTTCTGATTTACAACTCTCTGGCATAACCAAATCACAAAATTCCAGGTGTGCATGTATTTTGTGGAGTTTCACAGCTTCAATTTAATTCCTAGCAGGAGTCTGTGCCCCAAAGAAACAATGAGAACAAACTGTAGTCTAGACACAGCTGGACGAAATACACCTAGATGTAAATTACTCTGTCAGCTGAAGAAAACTCCCACCCTTCAAGGATATATGCATGTCCTAATCAGAGGATATTTCTGAAGAAGATATACGGCTTCACTGTCACCTGTTTCACTGTTACAGACCTGCCTGTTCAGGGGCTTCCCTGGACCAGGATGAACGCTGACCTGGTGGGTAGATGTCTTATTTGTCTTTCTATCCCAGTGCCCAACACAGCAAGTCTGAAATGAAGGAGGCTCTCAACAGATGCTCGCTGGGGGAGGTGAATGGTGCTGATTGGGGCTGAGGCATCTGTTCAACTAGGGAGGCAGCCCAGGGTAAAATGACACTCTGGGCTGTCTCCAGGGTACACACAACCTATTACATTCTGTCCTGAGGAAGATCTGTGTGCAAAGCATACTAGTTTTCTTAACTAGAGCTGTATAAATGTGTAATAAGCTGCATTTCTACATGATTTACTGTATTTTCTCTCTCTTATTTCAAAATGCTGGCTTCAGATTATAGATTACAGTAAAGCCATGGCAAGCACCACAGAGGAAATAACTTTCATTTGTATTGCAGTGAATAATAACATCATACTCCCCCAAACTGAGTACCTGGTATTCTAAGAATACCAGGTAAAGAGTGACCGATGGTCAATCACTTTCATTTACTTTTTGCATCAGTTTTGAAACACTGTGCTCACTTCCTGTTCTAGAGCCTTCAGAGCTCAGGACAACTGCTGGCCTGGTGAGGGACAGATCATAAGAGAAAAATACCATGTATCGACTAATGTTAGCATATTTCTAAGTAGCTTTAACTTCTACTACTTTAGGATGACAAGCGCCATCTTACTATATCTACAATGTTAAAATGAGGGGTTGGGGGTTTTGTTTTACTTTGACCTAAAATCACTTCCTTAATTTAAGACTCTATTTTAAGCAATATCATGGTTCAGAAGTCACCACATGAATGTCTTACCATATATTTTACCAAAAAGTAGCTCATTACTTGACCTTTTTTCTATTCATGCAACTCTATGAAACCTTCCTGAAATTTATGCTAGTTATACTGAATATTTAACAAACTGAACACTGCAGTTTAGCACACATGGAAATGTTTACTGCACCTTCCTTTCTCCCCCACATCATTTCTGAAACTCTTACACAAACACTAATAATCAAAGGACAACCAAAATTCAAATCCTTTTCCACAAAACCCTGTTTATGCATGTCTTTTATTTCTATCTGCACACTTGTCCTCTATGAGACAAAAGTATTTCTCTTAAAAACACCAAGCAGCCTGACCAGGCGGTGGCGCAGTGGATAGAGCATCGGACTGGGAAGCAGAAGACCCAGGTTCGAGACCCCGAGGTCGCCAGCTTGAGCACAAATTCATCTGGTTTGAGCAAAAGCCCAACAGCTTGGACCCAAGGTCGCTGGCTCCAGCAAGGGATTACTCGGTCTGCTGAAGGCCCGCAGTCAAGGCACATATGAGAAAAAGCAACCAATAAACAACTAAGGTGTTGCAATGCGCAATGAAAAACTAATGATTGATGCTTCTCATCTCTCTCCATTCCTGTCTGTCTGTCCCTGTCTAACCCTCTCTTTGACTCACTCTCTGTCTCTGTAAAAAATAAATAAATAAAAATTAAAACACCAAGCACCTGACCAGGTGGTAGCGCAGTGGATAGAGCGTCGGACTGGGATGCGGAAGGACCCAGGTTCGAGACCCCGAGGTGGCCAGCTTGAGCGTGGGCTCATCTGGTTTGAGCAAAGAACACCAGCTTGGACCCAAGTCGCTGTTCAAGCAAGGGGTTGCTTGGTCTGCTGAAGGCCCTTGGTCAAGGCACATATGAGAGGGCAACTGATGAACAACTAAGGTGTTGCAACGAAAAACTGATGATTGATGCTTCTCATCTCTCTCCGTTCCTGTCTGTCTATCCCTATCTATCCCTCTCTCTGACTCTCTCTCTGTCCCTGTGGAAAAAAGAAGAAAACACCAAGCAACTTCAAGTTTTAAATAATCTTGGCCTGCCTAATCGGTGGCAGTGCAGTGGTCCCCAGTTAGAAACCCTAAGGTCTCCAGCTTGAGCACAAGGTCATAGACTTGAGTCCAAGGTCGCTGGCTTGAACAAGGGGCACTGGCTCAGTTTGAGGCCCCTGGTCAAGGCACATATGAGAAGCAATCAATGAATATATAAAGTGAAACAACTACGAGTTAATGCTTCTCATCTCTGTCCTGCCTCTTTCTCTCACTTCCTTCCTTTCTTTCAAATAAAAATAAATAAGCCTGACCAGGAGGTGGCGCAGTGGATAGGACATCAGCCTAGGATGCTGAGGACCCAGGTTCCAAACCCTGAGGTCGCCGGCTTGAAAACTCCAGGCAAGCTTGCCTAGTTGGTCAAGGCATATACAAGAAGCAATCAATGAACAACTGAAGTGAAACATCTACGAGTTGATGCTCCTCATTCTCTCTCTCTCCCTTGCTCTCTAAAACTCAATAAAAACTTTTTAAAAAATGAGAGTACACAGCTAAGTGAAACACAAGTTGATGCTTCTCCCCCCCCAAAATCAATGGGAAAAAATTTAAATGATACAGGAATAAGGTTCAGCTACTACAGAGATTCAAGTTTGAGAAAACTAAAGCAATAGGAACAATTTCAAGAACTTAACCACAAATGGAGGAGGATGAAAAATTCTTCTGGACAAGAATGCTGGCTCTGTTCAGACGCTTCCTGTTCTGCATGCTAAGCACATCCCCAGGAGAATGCAGCATCCATCGCTACTGGTTTCATATACCAAAGACTGCTAACAAGAGCTTTTCACAATAGTTCTACTAAAGTATTAAGTCATGTGGTTTTAAGAACTCTTGAAAATTTTCACAAGTAGGTACCAATTAGTTAAAATTGTTTTTCTCAGTTTTAAATGTCACATTCTATTAACAACAAACAACCCAAGAGACTCTTCAAAGAAAAAAAAATACTATTTTTGAAGTATATAGACACAGGCATACACTCACGTGTCTCTAGGAATATGTAGGAGGGCATATATATATATGTATATATACTATATACACATATGTATACATGTGAAACTGGATGAAACCTGTGAAATCATTGCCAAACTGATACCAACCAAGATCTAGATAAAGCAGGAACACTTTATTTATGAGATATTTGCAATGAACCTTGAACCAGTTCATTTTCTCTCTGTTCATACTTGGGCATCTGGGAGGGATATGTGCACTCTAAACTTAGAAAAAATAAAGAATCCCACAGCATTCCAGTGCAGGGACAAGTGGCTGCCATTCCTTTGGCAGGTGATGTGGCAACAGCTATCAAAATCTTAAAGACTTGTTTTTATCCTGCTATCCCACCTATGGAAATTATAAATACAATTACAAAGCTACACAACTATCTACTGCAGCACTGAGTAAAAGCAAGACTAGGAAGCACTGAGGTGTCCCATCAATAGAGTAGATTTTAATTGCAGGTGGGACATGCGATCTCCCCCTGCCCTTCCCATACCTTTCTGATGAATCATCTTCCTTCACACCCTTGTTTTAAATTTCTATCTATTGGACTCTTCTAAACCTACAAAAAACCAAGTCTCTCCCATTGTAAGAGTACTTTTCCCTCCACCCTGCCAATTTAACATCCTTTTCTCCTCCCACTATAACACCTTTCTTGAGTAATCTATACTTTCTATTTCCTTCTTTCATAATTCACATCGACTCTCTTTATTGGCCCTGCAACTCAAATTGCTCAAACCTGCACCTACAGCCTGACCAGGAGGTGGCGAAGTGGACAGAGCGTTGGACTGGGATGCTGAGGACCCAGGTTTGAGACCCCAAGGTCACCAGCTTGAGTGCGGGCTCATCTGGTTTGAGCAAAGCTTACCAGCTTGAGCCCAAGGTGACTGGCTCAAGCAAGGGGTCACTCAGTCTGCTGTAGCCCCCTGGTCAAGGCACATATGAGAAAGTAATCAATGAACAACTAAGGTGCTGCAACAAAGAATTGATGTTTCTCATCTCTCTCCCTTCCTGTCTGTCTGTCCCTATCTGTCCCTCTCTCTGACTCTGTCTCTGTCACAAAAACAAACAACAAACAAAAAAACACACACCTGCACCTACAAACTCAGCCCTCATCCCACCTGACCTCTCCAGACAGCTGACTCTGCTAACAACTCCTGTTTTACCTTCTCTTGCAGGGGTGCTATCTCTTGTGGCCTCTCCTCACTGCCAGTACACAGTCCCCGCCCCTGCCAATGCCCTTCTCTCTCCCTGCACACCTTCTGCCTCCCCATTCTAGACTGCCCCACTCCACCCCAGGAGGATTCTGCAAGAGGAAGCATCCGGCTTCCTCACCTGCTCAGACTGACACTATGCCTTACACCTTTCTTTAGGGAGATCCTCATGACCCTGTTCAGGATGTGACATAAGTCCAAGCCAAGCTGTCCCTCTGCAGGGATGTCCTTCACACTCCTGGAGCCCTGACTGTCTAAAGCAGGCTATCCCCACATGGGTACCCTCCTAACCTTGCTCAGGTTGCAACACTTACCCCCTTGCCACTGCATGGAAACTTACCGCGCTTTGCTCTACCTAGTAGCTTTAAGACCGAAATATAAAGCCCTGACCTGTTAGCTTGGTTAGAACATTGTCCCAAAATGCCAACGCTGCAGATTCAATCCCTAGTCAGGGCACACATAAGAATCAACCAATGAATGCACAAGTAAGTGGAACAACAAATCAATGTCTCTCTCTAAAATCAATAACTTTTTTTTTTGAAAACTGAAATGTGCAGAAAGAGAAAGAACAGCTAGTGTACTACACCATCTTAGTAACTACAGCTTCATAGTAGTCACGATGTCTAGGAGGACAAGTTCTTGTTCCTCTTCAGGACTGTGGGTTGTTCTTGGCCTTCGGTTCTCTAGTTCCTTCCTGATCTTCAGCTTGTTCATGAATACAATTTAACTGGATGAACAACCCTACCTTAACATGCTTGCCCTGAAACACTCACTCCTCCAGACCTTCCCAGGCATGTGCACATCCCTCACATCAAGGTACAAGTCGCTCCTCTGAGAGGCCTTCTCTCACCATCCTAAAATAAGTGCCCCTCCCTACTAATTAATCTCTATCCCTTATCTTGCTTTCTTTTAATAGTACGTAACAACACTTGAAATTCCATCACGACATTTATTTACTTGTTTATTGATCCTCTCCCATAAGAATACTATAAATTAAGGAATAATGTGTAGGAATACTGCTTTTTCAGGACAACGTGGACATTTTCCCAGGTGCACATCACTGGCAGATTCTCCAGAACCTGAAGCTATAACCTTATTGACTACAAATCTCTTACAGTGAGAAATTTGCAATATAGCAACAAAGAAGGTCCTTAACTTTACAGTCACTGCCAAATGCCCTTGACCACCATTCTTCTTCCACAAAGTTTCCTATAGTTCTGTTTCGTTGGTTATAACCCATTATGTGGTTTTCTCACAGAATATTTTCATTTTAACCTTAGTTCACAAAAAAAATTGTGCTGGTAAAATTATTATTATTCTTCTCACCTTCAGTATTTTCATAATGAAGGCAAAGCATGCCCTAGATATAGCTAGTTGTCCCCAAAGTTCTCAGAGAAATAAAAGTTGTAAAATACTTTAAATTAGAGCTCATCTGGTCCAGTTTCTGTCACACACAGAAACCAAGACTAGTGGGTTCATGTGACGCAGGCCCAAGGGAACTCTAAACTGACTTCCAGACTTTCATAAGGTTAGAGAAAGACATCTGTTTAATAACAAAGGCTTGGGGGAGTGATACGCTATGGCCTAATTATTAGACATACTCTACAAACTCAACTTTTGCCAAATGGAATGCACCACTCTGTTCCTGAAAATCATTACCTACTGAATCTTTCTCCCTTTTAGTGGCTCCATATTCAGAGTGGTGTGAGATAGGACTTTACTTTAAAAACTCTCTAGTGAGTACTTGCCTTAGTATCTCTGGAAGGACACAGAAAATACCTATGTGTAGGTCCATATTAATAGTCTGTTAATCAGTTTATAACTTGCCAGAGTAAAGTTCTTTAATAGCTTGTCACTGGATTAAATAAGAAAATTATAATAATCTTCTCTTAAGGTGCCTTTTGGATAGTTATTAAAATATTTTTGCCATATGGTATACATTTTTGATATAAATATAACCCTCCTACTTAATTTTGTTTTGGGAAAGGGCACAGCAAGTAGGCGACTGAGAAATGGGTGTTTTAGATCTAGTACAACTACAGGCAGGCAGAAAAAGCCAGGGTGGCAGAGGACTAAAGGAGGCCAGTTTCCTGGTGGCATCACTGTGGATGGACACTGAGAAGCTGTATGATTAGCTTTTAATCAACTGAGCAACAAGCAAAGGAGAAGGGAAAAAGGGTGAGGTCAGTCTTACTGTTAAAAATAGTGTTCAGGGGAAGAAAAGCTATCAAATATTTATTGACTGCTTAGTGGTTAGAGCACATTTCAAAGGTCAATGGAATGATTCTAAATGCTTCCACCTTCTAGAGCTGAGAAAGAGACCATTTGTATTATCCTGAGGAGTCTTTCTAATATCTAAAACAATGCATTTAGCAAACATGTGCTGAGTGGCCACTATGGGCTGCTAGGCACTCTTCTAAGAGCTAGGGATACAGTAATAATAAGTAAACTGCATGGATTTTTGTTCTTAGTGGAGAGAAACTGACAGTCAGTAAGTAAATGACTTAGTATTTTAGAAGTAGCCTAAGAGCCATCTTCAAGTATTAGACTATGATAAGTACTTTGACAATTCATTTGTATTCATTATGGGTGGGCCTATTTAGTTTATGACAGAGTAGATTTTATAATGTAAAAAGGTTCTTTTTAATTAACATGTCCTTTACAAGTATTCCACTTTACAAGTTACAGAATACAATTTTAATATTTTTTTTAAAAACCTAATTATTAGTATATCTCTACTCCTAGAGAACATTTATATATTATACCGTATATTTTATGGTTATCTTATATTTATAACTTATTTGATGACAAGTTCTTTTTAAGATTTTACTTATTAATTTTAGAGAGAGAGAGAGAGAGAGAGTGTGTGTGTGTGTATGTAGGAGGAAGGGGCAGGAAGCATAAAGTCACAGTTGCTTCTCCTATGTGCCCTGACTGGGAAGGCCCAGGGGCCTCACCAACCTCAGCACTTCAGGTTGACGCCCCACCCACTGCGCTACCATGGATCAGGCATGATGACAAGTTCTTGATCAAGAATATAATCTGCCTGACTGGTGATGGCGCAGTGGATACAGCATCAACCCTGGACGCTGAGGGCCCCCAGTACGAACCCCCAAGGTCACCAGCTAGAGCACAGGGTTACTGGCTTAAGCGTGCGATCCTAGACATGATCCTAAGGTCGCTGGCTTGAGCCCAAAGTCGCTGGCTTGAGCAAGGGGTCACTGGCTCAGCCTGAGCCACCCTGGTCCAGGCACATATGAGAAGAAATAACAAAACAACTACAAGTTGATGCTTCTTATCTCTCTCCCCTCCTGTATCTCTCTCAAAAAAAGAAAGAAGAGCCTGACCTGTGGTGGCGCAGTGGATAAAGCATCGACCTGGAAACGCTGAGGTTGCCGGTTCAAAACCCTGGGCTTGCCTGGTCAAGGCACATATAGGAGTTAATGCTTCCAACTCCTCCCCTCCCCTTCTCTCTCTCTGTCTCTCCCTCTCCTTTCTAAAATGAATAAAGTAAAAAAATTAAAAAAAAAAAAAAAGAAAGAAAGAAAGAAGAGAGAGAACATAATCCATGATGAATTGAGACCAGGCCTTTTAGTGAAAACCAATGTACTTTTAGATATCACTTTACTATGGGTTTTGAGGAAGGAACCAGTCTTTTGAGAAGTGAAGCCCTACTGAACTGTGAAGCTTCCAACAGTGAAGCCAGGATCCCAGGGCTATCGGGCAGCAGTGATTTTCAATTCAAAATACCCCCTTCTACATTTACTTAAAGTCGCCTAAATCAAATAGAAGTTTTAGTCGTTAGTAACATCAAAAACTTGAAAAAGAACAGTAAAAACTAAAACTCTTTGGGAAGAGCTCATTTAAAAAAAAAAGACATGTTTTACAAACTAAAATGTATACAAACTATTTCATTTTATTCTGTTTTCGTTGTCTAGGACTTCAATTTGGATAAGAAAATTTTTTAAATGTAAATTGAAAGTTTCAGCAGAATAAAGCTTACCTTCAGGCTGGTGTGGGACCGTGGCTGATTTAATTCCTGAAATTTCCATTGCTCTGATCCAGGGGTCTCTCCACCTTTCTGAGTGTCAGGTGTAAGCAGCCCGTCTCCAGCAGGTAAAGGGAAAATCCCTAGTGATATAGGGCGTTCTTTTCTATATGAAGAGGGTTGAAAAAAATCAAGCATTTATTCACTTTTAATTTTTTTTTTTTCCTGAAGTTAGAAACAGGGAGGCAGTCAGACAGACTCCCGCATGCGCCCGACCAGGATCCACCCGGCACGCCCACCAGGGGGCGATGCTCTGCCCATCTGGGGTATTGCTCCGTTGCAACCAGAGCCATTCTAGCACCTGAGGCAGAAGCCACAGAGCCATCCTCAGCACCCGGGCCAACTTGGCTCCAATGGAGCCTTGGCTGCAGGAGGGGAAGAGAGAGACAGAGAGGAAGGAGAGGGGGAGGGGTGGAGAAGCAGATGGGCGCTCCTCCTGTGTGCCCTGGCCGGGAATCAAACCTGGGACTCCTGCATGCCAGGCCGACGCTCTACTACTGAGCCAACCAGCCAGGGCCCACTTTTAATTCTTTATTCATCACGACGATAAGTAGTAAGCCTGGACTGTTATTACTTTAGAATCACTACTCTTAAATAATATTGTCTGCCAATCTAAACAAAGAGTCTTACCAAACAAAGTACAGGTTCTCAGAAGTTTAAATTAGCCTGAAGAAATCAACTAAGAAGAGTAGTAAGGAATGATTTAGGAAATTTTATCAATTACTGATGAGTTCCTTGCCCAGAAAGCAGTGTGTGGTCTGAATTCACAGAGAGAATAACTGCTCAGTTTTCCTCCATGCTTAGGTTAGCCCTAGAGGAACTTGCAACCTCCTAACTTTGAAAGTGATGCCAACTTTGGGAGTGAGGGATTCCCAAATCCTCACACTAATCCCAGGTGTTTACCCAACCTTCTTTAGGACATGCCTTGTCTGCCCAAAAGAAAATCAACACATGCTCTAAATCAGGGCTACTGATTAAATGGTAAAAAGAGCTCAAAAATAGATAAAAAGAGTTTTATCCCCTAAAGCAAGAAAACTGTATTTTTCGCCCTGGCCAGATGGTTCCTTTGCTTAGAGCACCGTCTTGAAGCACAGAGGTTGCTGGTTTGATCCCTGGTCAGGGCACTCACAAGAACAAACCCTGTTCCTGTCTCTCTCTCTCTCTCTCTCCCCCTTCCTCTCTTGCTAAAATCAATAAATAAAAATTATTTTAAAAAGAAAACTGTTTTTCTACAGAACCCGTGTATAAGTTCCTTTCACAGCACCTATGAGACAACCATTGTCAGTTTCTCCAAACAAGGAGGCCAAAATATTCTATGAAAGACTGTAGCAGTTCCATGGCTTTGTGAGAAATTTCAATGAACAAGAGTTACAATGTTAATAATTATAGAATTGCAACAAGAAACACTTCCTTTGCTGATGAACAGAACATTCCTATTCAAAGAGGTTTTAGAGGGTAGAAACAAGCCTCCCACCCACAGGTCATCCCAAGTCATTAACTCGAAAGTATAAAAACTGACAACAAATGAGACAGGAAAGGCCTCCTGGGCCTCCAGGAGCTGCACTTCTCCTGGTAAGGATGGAAGTTACAACAGAAACACTGACTTTATAAATAAAAGTGGCAAAATCTTTATTTTGCTAAATAAGTATTTTATTCTGTAAACTCATTTTTATACCAAACAACTTGAGCCACTTTTGAAATGCTCACTTAACACAAAGGGTTTGCTCTTCCATTCCTAATGACAATCAGAAAGGGTCTGTTAAACTGTCAGAACACTTTCTTAAAAATTAGATGAAACAAAAAGGTCGAGAGACTGCATTTTATTAAGGTTGTATGCACAAGAAAATAAGGCAGGACTGGATCAGTCAGAGTTAAATGTTCATCATTTCTTGACACTTGGGGTACTTTTCCTATTTGATTTGGGAGGAAAATTCGAATGCAAGTAGGCAGCTCAATGAAATACTAGATTTTAACACCAAATCCAAGTCTGTGATGATGAGCTGTCAAAAGAACCAAAGGATCCGCCAGGCACAGGTAAAACCTTACTAGCCAAAGCAGTAGCAAACCAAACCTCGGCCACTTTCTTGAGGGTGGTTGGCTCGGAGCTTATTCAGAAGTACCTAGGCGACGGGCCCAAACTCATCCGGGAATTGTTCCGAGTCGCTGAGGAACATGCACCGTCCATCGTCTTTATTGATGAAATCGATGCCATCGGGACAAAACGATACAACTCAAATTCTGGTGGTGAGAGAGAAATCCAGCGAACCATGTTGGAACTGCTGAACCAGCTGGATGGCTTTGATTCGAGGGGAGACGTAAAAGTGATCATGGCCACAAACCGAATAGAGACTCTGGATCCAGTGCTTATCAGACCAGGCCGCATCGACAGGAAGATCGAGTTCCCCCTGCCGGATGAAAAGACCAAGAAGCGTATCTTCCAGATCCACACGAGCAGAATGACACTGGCTCATGACATGACACTGGACAACTTGATCATGGCTAAAGATGACCTCTCTGGTGCTGACATCAAGGCAATATGTACAGAAGCTGGTGTGATGGCCTTGAGAGAACGCAGGATGAAAGTAACAAACGAAGATTTCAAAAAATCTAGAGAAGGCCCTGGCCGGTTGGCTCAGCGGTAGAGCGTCGGTCTAGCGTGCGGAGGACCTGGGTTCGATTCCCGGCCAGGGCACATAGGAGAAGCGCCCATTTGCTTCTCCACCCCTCCGCCGCGCCTTCCTCTCTGTCTCTCTCTTCCCCTCCCGCAGCCAAGGCTCCATTGGAGCAAAAGATGGCCCGGGCGCTGGGGATGGCTCTGTGGCCTCTGCCCCAGGCGCTAGAGTGGCTCTGGTCGCAACATGGCGACGCCCAGGATGGGCAGAGCATCGCCCCCTGGTGGGCAGAGCGTCGCCCCCTGGTGGGCGTGCAGGGTGGATCCCGGTCGGGCGCATGCGGGAGTCTGTCTGACTGTCTCTCCCTGTTTCCAGCTTCAGAAAAGATGAAAAAAAAAAAAAAAAAATCTAGAGAAAATGTTCTTTATAGAAAGCAAGAAGGCCCCCCGAGGGCTGCATCTCTAGCAGAGCGCAGCTGCTTTCAAGGAGCCGGCGGGCCTGGCCTGGGGAGGGGGTTGGGGCCCTGGGAGCCTGGTCCAGTTGATCTCCATTAGCAGCACGTTCTGTGCCCTGTACCTGTCTGAGCATCGCTGTAGGATGGCTGCGTGCAGTGTTCCATTCCCAATAAAGCCAGCTCTTTCTCAAAAAAAAAAGAACCAAAGGAGCCTGACCAGGTGGTGGCGCAGTGGATAGAGTGTCGGACTGGGATGCAGAGGACCCAGGTTCGAGACCCCGAGGTAAACAGCTTGAGCGCGGGTTCATCTGGTTTGAGCAAGGCTCAACAGCTTGAGACCGAGGTCGCTGACTTGAGCAAGGGGTTTTTCAGTCTGCTGTAGCCCCCCGGTCAAGGCACATATGAGAGAGCAGTCAATGAACAACTAAGGAGCTGCAATGAAGAACTGATGTTTCTCATCTCTCTCCCTTCCTGTCTGCCTGTCCCTATCTGTCCCTCTTCTGTCTCTGCCACAAAAAAAAACAAAAAACCAAAGGATAAAAATCAATGTAACTTGTCACCTATTCTGTTCATACTACTTATCCCCAAATACTGGTTCACCAATAAAGTCTTCATAATTTCAGGGCATAAAGAGGCAATATTTATTACATCCTTATTAGATAACATAGTACATATTTTACACATACCTACTTCCACGTATCATAGAACCTATCCTTTCTTGAAAATGACCCTTTTCTACAACTTCTCTGCTGCTCTGATTTAAAAATATTCTTTCTTTCATCAAATAATGATAGTAACTAAAAAGTAAGTTTTTTAATATCCATCCTTGTGACAATAAAAAGTTGTTGACCTGATGTTTATCCCTCAGTTTGGGGGAACATATTTTGGGAACTGAAAATCTAAAGTTCTAAGAGCTACTAGATAACTTTAAAAAAAAAAAAAATCTATCTTAGCCTGACCAGGCGGTGGCGCAGTGGATAGAGCTTCAGACTGGGATGCAGAGGACCCAGGTTCGAGACCCCGAGGTCGCCGGCTTGAGCGTGGGCTCATCTGGTTTGAGCAAAAAGCCCACCAGCTTGAACACAAGGTCGCTGGCTCCAGCAAGGGGTTACCCAGTCTGCTGAAGGCCTGCGGTCAAGGCACGTATGAGAAAGCAATCAATGAACAACTAAGGTGTCGCAATGAAAAACTAATGATTGATGCTTCTCATCTCTCTCCATTCCTGTCTGTCTGTCGCTGTCTATCCCTCTCTCTGTCTCTGTAAAAAATAAAAAAAAAAAATTTTAAATCTATCTTAATAATGTAAGCTAAAAAGTGACAGGGAATTTAATAAAGTTTAATGAAAATCTAACCTAAATGCAACGAGGAAGATATTACAGACTTCATGTGAATCCACCACACTACTAACAGATATCCAAATATAGGCTGGCCATTAGAATTATCTTCCTATATGAATGACAACATACTCACTTTCACACATATCAAATACTGAAAAAGTATAAAACGATTGTGTGAAGGAGTATGCTGAGGATCCAAGTTTTAATTTCCTATTCCTGTTAATTATAAGAATTATTCACACCTCGCCTGACCAGGCGGCGGCACAGTGGGTAAAGCGTCAGATTGGGATGCGGAAGACCCAGGTTCGAGACCCCGAGGTCGCCAGCTTGAGTGTGGGCTCATCTGGTTTGAGCAAAAAGCTCACCAGCTTGAGCCCAAGGTCACTGGCTCAAGCAAGGGGTTACTCGGTCTGCTGAAGGCCTGCGGTCAAGGCACATATGAGAAAGCAATCAATGAACAACTAAGGTGTTACAACACGCAACGAAAAACTAATGATTGCCTGACCTGTGGTGGCGCAGTGGATAAAGCATCAACCTGGAAACGCTGAGGTTGCCGGTTCAAAACCCTGGGCTTGCCTGGTCAAGGCACATATGGGAGTTGATGCTTCCTGCTCCTCCCCCCTTCTCTCTCTCTCCCTCTCTCTCTCTCTCTCCCCTCTCTATAATGAATAAATAAAATCTTTAAAAAAAATTAAAAAATGAAAAATAAAAATAAAACATCGTTCAGACTTAAATATAATTTTTAAAAAACACAAAAACTAATGATTGATGCTTCTCATCTCTCCGTTCCTGTCTGTCTGTCCCTGTCTATCCCTCTCTCTGACTCTCTCTCTGTGTAAAAGAAAAAAAAAATTATTCACACCTCTTTATCATGCTTTTATCTATCATTCAGATACTGTTCTACAGGGAGGGAACTTTCTTCAGAGACAGGTAGCTATCTGTCAAGTGGGTCAATGATGTTCTGGGTTACATTGTTCCAATTCTTAAAAAATAATCTTACTACATACATCTCATCTCTCCTCATATTACTGATAAATTAAATAAGAGTTAGGGGGAGAGAGAACATGCAAGCCGGTTAAATTCCTCCTTTTGAAAAGAAAGCCCCAAAAGGTGAACATTAGTTCTGTACTACGTTGGTATTCACGTTGAGTATTCTATGTATTAACTGCTTCAGTAATTCACAGAAGAAGCCAAATGGGACACATGGAAAAATACCAAGTGGCAGATTTAAACCTTAGATGCTTCAATGCCATTACTGTCTAGAAACAAAGTTATCATCAACTATCAGAGTTCTTGTTATATTCTTTTTAAAACTACCTTAGTTCCATGTATCCATTTTTTAGTTATTTATTGAAATTTTACCTTTCATGAATAAATAATTGCACAAATATGTTTTGGCTACATTAATATTTAAACTAAATAATCATTAATTAGGAAATCTACTGAAAAAATATTAATTTGTCCAATACCATGTGGCAAGCACTGAAATGGATGATTTATTTACATTATTTTATTAATCCTCATATGGAAATAGGGATTATTTCCCCAGTTTTCAGGTTCGGAAAAGTGATGCTCAGAGATTTGAGACACTAGAAAATGGCAGAGGTAAATAAAGATTCAAAGTCAGACCCACTGGACTCCAAGGCCCATGTACTTTCCATGAAACTACCTACTTCTTGACAATTTAACCTTAATATTAAAGACTTTGATATCTGTATTCAGAATAAAAGCAACTTTTGTGTCAAGAAACTTTCTGAACTTGCCCAGCCCGTGGTGGTGAGTGGACAGAGCTTCAACCTGGAAGGCTGGGAGGCTGAGGCCGTCAGTCAAAACCCTGGGCTTGCCAGGTGAAGGCACAAACGATAAGCAATCAATGAACAAGAAAAGGGAAGCAACTATATAGGCTGCTTCTTCTCGTTTCCACCCTCTCCTCTCTCTATAAAATCAATAAATAAAGTCTTAAAAAAAAACCCACAAAACTCTCTAAAATTAATCATAAGTTATTTGATCAATAAGATAGCTGGAGCTAAAATAGTTCTGCTAAAAAGGGGGTACATACAAGTAACTATGAAATCTGCTTGTTTAATTTGCCATATACCTTGCAACTGTTTAAGTACAGAGGAATCATCTCACTTAACTGTTACAACCAGTCAGTGGGGTGAGAACCTCAGAGAAGGAAACGCAGGCAGAGAAATGAAGCAATCTGCCGAAGGTCCTACAGTTCCTGTGCGGCTGAGCACGCACCCAGGCAGTCCGACCCCGAGCACAGCAGGGCACCGACTTCTCAAACAGAAGGGAGACCGAAGGAGGCCCTTCAAAATTAGTCTTACTTAATATTCTCTACATCATTAAGGTATACTTAATTTACTAAGAGCCTCTATACACACACAGACATACAAATCTTTTTTGTAATAAAATATACACAAGTAATAAGATTCCTCCTGATTTTTATAAAACCAGGAAAGGAAATAAATGACCAAGTTATCTAGTTCTAGACCATAAAATTTAATTTCTGGGCCTTAAACTAATGTTAAACATGAATTGACCTGTGAATTAAAAAAGAACACACTGAAGGAATTTACTACTTTAATTCCTCTTAATTTATCTAAATCCACAATTAGGAGTTAAGTATTTTAAGTAAACATTTAAATAATAAAAGCTATACATTATGAACCTTCATTTAAAACCATGCTCCAAGCAGAAAGCTGAACAAATCAGATAGTTTTGTTTGATGAGTTAGAAACAAAAGAAACTCTAAACCTCTAAAATGTAGAAGATCGTTCTTACAGGGTACAAGTAGCGTGAACAGCAGAAAAGTTACAGAGATTAATGACTACCCCCACAAGCAGGCACAAATATTTGTCACCCAAGTCTACAAAGGGCAACAACTGACTAAACAATAGTGAATAGGTTTTTAAAGCTTTCACAGCTTTGATGTGTGAAAAATGCATTCCTGGCCCTTAAAGGTTTAAATCCTTAATTTGTTTTTAGAGAAAAATTAATTTAAGTTGTCAGTTCCCATGAGCTGCTATCAAAAACTGCAAAAACCATGAGTGAACCTCTATCAGTCAAAGATAACTGGAATAAAATGAACACCTCCGGCATGCCTCTACTCGGCTGCAAACCCCAGCAGGAAAGGTATCTGCCCCTAACCGCTCGGAGGCTCACCCAGAGGCTGTCTGAACTTGGACCTGGCCCTCTAGTTCTGCTCTCCCTGCACTCTTCGCACACTCTGCTCACAACAAGACCACAGACCCTGTACTTTATTTTAGGTAAGTACCAGATGAAAACGCTTTTCCTAAGTCTGAGGGTTCCAAACACAAAACAGCATCTCTAAGCTTTGGTCTACAAACAAATATAAATAAAAATAGAAATCCTAGCTTCAGGCCATTTTCCATTGTTTCAATCTGCAACAAAAATGGTTACAAAGCAGACCCAAGAAGCTAAAAATCTGAGAAAAACCAACGGAACAGGGTCCGCTGAGAGAGACTGGAGTACCTGAGTATCCTTGGTAGGTTCTGCGTCAGAGCTGGCACGCCGGTAGAGATAGAAAAGTGCACGAGCAGCAAAACAGAGAGAGAGACTAAGATAGCAGAATTAATGACCACCGCCCCGCCAACAAAGCCAAACACAAACAGCAGCATGCATCCAGGACTCATGGCGCTGTGCTGGCATGGTGAAACGCCCGAACCAGGAGGCCTACACGGGGGCCAAAGGGGTATCTTTGTAGTGAGGATCTGTCATTCAGCTGCTGCCACGAAAACAATGCCATCAGCAGCAGCTTGCCACTCCATCCTGCAGCAGCTCCGAAGCGATGACGTCACCCCGCTCTCCCCACCTCATAACCATAGAGCTGCTGTCCCTAGCATTTATGCAGCAATCCTGGGCGACAGGCAGCCTATTAACTAGGTCCCTCTCTACTAAGAGTCCTGGCTTAGCTCATTGGCCACAATGCTTGGAGATCTACATAATTTATTCACATTCCTACATCAAACAGAAGTCTTGCTAACCCTTTCACACATGCCTCTCGGCAACAAAAAGGACTTTAAACCAGAAGACCTGGAAAATGTTCAGCGTTCCTACAAATCAGAACAATTCAAACCTACTGTAATCTCCATTATTAGAAAACAATCAAAATATCTCGACATGCTACTTCTATGGCATGGCTCACAATTTACCTTTGAAATAGTGAAGGTTGTTTCTATTTGTCTATGCTATTCTTTCCTATAGCATTCCAACCACAGTAGAGAGCTTTTGAATCAGCCGAACTATTGTTACAGGATTAAAGAACAGAGAGAAACAGAAATAGATTGCTTATTTCGCTTTTTTCTTAAGGCAAAACGTATAACACAGCTTACCTAATTCTACTATGAACTGCAGACTCTAGTTGATCACTCCCTGAGAGTTGATGAAGTTTGGTTCTTTCTAAGTGTTCCATATAATTATGGATCATCTGTTTCAAAAGAAAAAAAAATAAAGAAACATTACAGACTAATATCTGGAATAAAAGAAGGAGAATATTTTTGTATAAATTTATTTATCTGATTACCCACAATTCTATACAAAAGAATATTAGAATGAAAAAAAACTGGGGGGAATGGAGGAGGTGGAAGGCGGGGGGGGGGGTAAAAGAGGTGGATGGAAAAAGGACTTGACTTTGGGCGATGGGCATGACGCAGTATGAAGGGTTTTGCTGAGTTGTACATTTGAAACCGGTACAGTAGTGTTAACCGATGTCACTCCAATAAACTCAAAAAAAATTTTAATGGCAAAGGAATATGCAAATGATTACATTTAAGGATGCTGGTATCCATAAAAGTAGCCAACATCCTGCTTAGCATAGCAAAACACTATTTTTTTACATTGTGATACTACTGAATGATATTATTTTGACATAAATAATACAAATTAGGATATAGACACTGGAAAGGCGGTGCTCAGAGAAAACTGGTTAAAATAAATAACAGGAAGCATATAATAAGCCCATTCAGTAAAATGGAAAACAACAAAGAACATGAAACTTGAGAAGAAACTGAAAAGAGAGAATCTGATAGGTCCTCAAAAGAGCTTTCAGCTGTGAAAGCTTTTTGTTAACAAAACCATACCATTATGTGGTCATCTTTTCTATTTTACAAAGGATACTCGGAGTAAATATCACTTTCAATTTAATCAAGTAATTTTATTAAATACCAAGAGGCTTATTTCTTATTTTTATATATTTAGTTGAAAGAGTGCTAATATATTTTTCTCCTTTGATTGCTAAGTTACTGATATCATTATTTATCCATAATAACAGCACACTGAAACAAAGAAAAAATCAAGAGTATTTTGATTTTGTGCCTTGGATAGACAAGATGAATATGAAAATAAAAACTTCAAGAACATCAAGTATATAAAGTGCCAAGAAATTCTTTAGTCCTATTTGGTTCCTGACATTCTAGGTTCCACTTTTAAGAAACCTAAATCTGGCCTGATCGTTGGTGGCACAGTGGATAGAGGTTGCCGACTTGAGCGCAGGCTCACCAGCTTGAGTGCAAGATGGCGGGATCACTGGTTTGAGCATGGGTTCATCAACATGATGGTCACTGGCTCAGCTGGAGCCACTCAACTCCAGTCAAAGCACTTTTGAGAAGCAATCCATAACCAAATAAAGTACCACAACTACAAATTGATACTTCTCATCTCTCTCCTGTCTCTCTCACAAAGAAAAAAGAAAAAAACAGAAACCTAAATTTGTCATTAAGATATGTAAAATGTGCCTGACCTGTGGTGGCACAGTGGATAACGCATTGACCTGGAAATGCTGAGGTCGCCGGTTCGAAACCCTGGGCTTGCCTGGTCAAGGCACATATGGGAGTTGATGTTTCCAGGTCCTCCCCCCTTCTCTCTCTCTGTCTCTCTCTCTCTCTCCTCTTTAAAAATGAATAAAGAAAAAAAGAAAAAAAAAGATTTAAAAAAAATAAAAAATAATAATAAAAAAAAAGATATGTAAAATGTAACAAATTTCAATCATAAAATCAAAACCCCTTTGCTAGGTACTAACATGATATGAATTAAAAAAATGAACATTAAAAATTAGCAAAAGATATGTTAGCAATTTAAAGAAATGTAAATATTAAGAGTAGGCAAAAAAAAGTTGCTATTTTTCTTGGGAATATTGCCTGAATTCTTAAAACTGTAGCATGGAATGTCTTTGGAAGTTTCTAAAATTTAGCTGTATGAAAGTAGGTTTCAATCTTAATAACTTAAATATTCATTGTAGCATTTTAAAAAGATAACAATTGAAAAGAAAGAACTAAATTTTTTAAAAGAATACTATTGTGAAAATTTTACTTGATATTCATGTACAATCATTATTAAATATCTCAATTTGTAAGTTATTAACATCAAATAAACAAAACGCTCAACTCTGATACATGAATTAAGATGAGAAATTGCATCAAACCAAACATTGTATTTGTTCCCTACTTAAACCCTGTCCTGAGAAATGTGTCAAAGAAAAATGAATATAGAATCACATGAATATCTTAAAACTTTTAAATTCATATGCTTCTTATTTCAAACTTACAGATGTTGTTCTTTTTTTTTTTTTTTTTTTTTTTTTTTACAGAGACCAAGAGGGAGTCAGAGAGAGGGATAGACAGGGACAGACAGACAGGAACAGAGAGATGAGAAGCATCAATCATTAGTTTTTCATTGCGCACTGCGACACCTTAGTTGTTCATTGATTGCTTTCTCATATGTGCCTTGACCGTGGGCCTTCAGCAGATCAAGCAACCCCTTGCTGGAGCCAGCGACCTTGGGTCCAAGCTGGTGAGCTTTTTTTGCTCAAACCAAATGAGCCCGCGCTCAAGCTGGCAACCTCGGGGTCTCGAACCTGGGTCCTCGGCATCCCAGTCCGACGCTCTATCCACTGCGTCACCGCCTGGTCAGGTCCAGATGTTCTTCTTACCACCACTTAAAGAACAGTTTTGCAAAACTACAGTTTTGTCTTTGTGTCAACAAGCCAGAAATAACAAGCAGTTTTCTTCTTGTATCAGGAAGAACTTTAAGGAAAAAAATTTAAATGAAACTAATATACCAAGTGATATTTGGGCCAAACAGGTATCAATTTACATCTTCAAAAGGCTTTAGAAAACCTAAGCTGAATTCTTTTATACTAGATAGTAATCATATAAAATTGATTAGTTCAAATGGAAGAATCTAAGTGTCATTATGCAATTGAGATGAAGAAACAGAAACCTCCCCTAGATTGAATCTAAGTTTCATTAAGCAATTGAGATGAAGAAAACAGATTGCTTTTAATACTACAGTAATCTATTTATTTAATATAGAAAAATTATAAATAAAATGCAGACAGAACAAGTTCTACTCCCAAATAGTCCATCTATATAGATTGAACCTTATCTTAAATGATTAAATGAAGTTTTTTAATTTAGAAAATGCTGAATTCTAAACCTTCTTCAAATGATTGATCCCAATTCATATATCGATTCTGACATGCCAAAATGATCTAGTTAATGAAATTTGTTCCAACCAAACTAAACTAGAACTTAATAGGAGAGAACAATAACAATAAAACAGCAGCTAACATTTACTGAGTACCAACTACAAGTCAGCTGGTGCATTTACAGCTACGGCTTTTTTAATTCTCACAACAATATCAGAATTTTATAGGTGAACTCTAGTTTAAGGAGGTTAAGAAAACGTGTCCTATTTGACCGGCTAGTTAATGATCAACTACATTTTTCTAACTGCCATTAGCGGGCTGGCTTTGGGGCCAGCACTCATGCTCCTCTGGCTCAGTAAACTGAGCAGTAAGCATCTCAGCAATCACGCTGTACCTGGGCTTTCAGTCAATTCTCTAGGCGGGCAATAAGCTCTCTGTCCCGTCTCCCTCACATCCACAAGAAAACCCCACACGCTTAAGCATTTTCTGACATCTGAAATAAAATATGCACTAATTCTGTAAGTGTACAAAAGAGTAGAAAAAATAAATTGTACAATAAAAATATAAATTTTAATTCCAGGGCTTCACAATATAGCTCTGGTCTTTAGAAATCAAGAGTGGGAGGGCAGGGTCAGTGCTGCCAGATAGGAGAGAGAGACAAGAGAGTAAGACAGGATGTGCTTCAGATAATCTGCCATTGGGTCCACCAGCACATCCCTTCTGATCTCAGAACTGCAATTCTTAACTTTCTCAGGTATGCGCATTTATCCACACACAGTCAGATGTCAATTCAGCAACCAATAGTCAGAGTCATGAGGGATTCCAAGCACACTGGAAAACCCCAACTCCCCAGCCACCTGGAGAAAGCTACACAGCAGAGTTTGACTGCCAGCTACGACTAAAACTGAGAAGCAAGGCAACAGGAGGTTTGGAGGCAGTGGCATGGATCCTTTTAATCTCGTGTTGGCCTTGAAGCTTTCCACATGCAGCCCAAACACCATGTATCAAATTTGCAGAGTTGCTCTCTTTTTTTTTTAATATTTGTATTTATTGATTTCTGAGTGAGAGGGAGAAAGAGAGAAGCAGAAACATGGATCTGTTTTCTGTATGAGTCCTTACCAGGGATCAAAACAGCAACCCTTGTGTATGGGGATGATGCTCTAACCAACCAAGATATCCAGCCAGCCCTGGCTGGTTGGCTCAGCGGTAGAGCGTCGGCCTGGCGTGCGGGGGACCCGGGTTCGATTCCCGGCCAGGGCACATGGGAGAGGCGCCCATTTGCTTCTCCACCCCCCCCTTCCTCTCTGTCTCTCTCTTCCCCTCCCGCAGCCAAGGCTCCATTGGAGCAAAGATGGCCCAGGCGCTGGGGATGGCTCCTTGGCCTCTGCCCCAGGCGCTAGAGTGGCTCTGGTCACAGCAGAGCGATGCCCCGGAGGGGCAGAGCATCGCCCCCTGGTGGGCAGAGCGACGCCCCCTGGTGGGCGTGCCAGGTGGATCCCGGTCGGGCGCATGCGGGAGTCTGTCTGACTGTCTCTCCGTTTCCAGCTTCAGAAAAATACAAAAAAAAAAAAAAAGATATCCAGCCAGTGCAAGAGTCACTCTTCTTAAAGTTGAGATACCATAAAGCAAAGAGGCATAGAAAAATTTCTAGTGCATTTAACACCTATGTGTTCCACAACCTAAAAGTGTTATTGAAAATGCAGACAATGAAATCAGACAGAGACCTAGGTTCAAATCCAGTCACATACTAGCATGGAGTTTGGGAAAAATCAATTCATATTCTCTTTCTAAACTTCAGTATATAAAATGGGTTTGGTCAGAGGATAACATTAAGATGAATTTTAAACACTCCCTGATGTAAGACCAAGATTCAAGTTTTCGGTGATTAATATTAAGAATACGTATAACAACCCTGGCCAGATAGCTCAGTTGGCTAGAGCATCATCCCGAAGCACAGAGGTTGCTGTTTTGATATCCGGTCAGGGAACTTACAAGAACAGATCAATGTTCCTGTCTCTCTCTATCTCAGTCTCTCTCTAAAATCAATTAAAAAAAATTTTATATTTTAAAAAATACTAAGAGTATGTACACATCTGGCCAAGTGCCTCACAATTACTCGATGTTTCGATTTCCTCCACTGCTCTCTTCTTTAAATGTGTTTTCTTTTAAGCAAATTCAGCACTGTGTACAAAATCTTGGGTCTGATTAGAGAACAGTTATTTACATTACCAAAAGAGCCAGAGACCTCCCCTAAGCAGCAAACAATGTATGTGATGTAAGTGCTACTTAACCATTTTGTACCTATTTTAATATTAGTGAAAAAAATGAAGGTTAAATCCTTCAGAAGTCCTTTGCCTGCAGGTTTCCAAAATTCATCTTTAAAGGACACCTGGTTCATTAACACTAGATAGCTATTTATAACAGCTAATTGAGTGACATTTCTTGTACAGATGTATAAACACAACAATGTGGGCTAGAGTGGAACAAACTTACGTCTCAAAGCAGCTCCATCTGTTACATGAACCTTCCTTTAGGCAGAGCAAACTAAAGGAGCCTATCAGGGCAGAGGAGAGAAGCCGCCTGGGCCCGAGAGGGGCCCCGATGACAAGAGCTGCCGTGCCACACGGCCCGTGCCCCATGCGGAACCAGCCTTGGCTCCTGCCCAGGCCCAGCTCTCGGAGCTGGTATTTGAGATTCCCCCTGAGATCTTTTTTCTTCCTGGACTGTCCTCTGAAGGAGTAGGACAGGAAAATTATTACATCTTTTTATTTCAAGCTGTCGGGTTGTTTATTCTGTAGTAGCATCACTTTTATTAGATAAATGTAAGAAAAAAGATAAAATTTTATTTTATAAAATTTCGAGTATGCATGTATTTTATGCGTGCTTCAATTTAATACATCCTACTTTAATAATCCTCCAATTATGACAAAGGTTGGAACTTCAATTAAAAAAAAAAAAAGAGCCTGACCAGGCGGTGGCGCAGTGGATAGAGCATTGGACTGGGATGTAGAGGACCCAGGTTCAAGACCCCGAGGTCACCAGCTTGAGCGCGGGCTCATCTGGTTTGAGCAAAAGCTCACTGGCTTGGGCCCAAGGTCGCTGGCTTCAGCAGGGGGTCACTCGGTCTGCTGAAGGCCCGCGGTCAAGGCACATATGAGAAAGCAATCAATGAACAACTAAGGTGTTGCAACGCATAACGAAAAACTAATGATTGATGCTTCTCATCTCTCCGTCCCTGTCTATCCCTCTCTCTGACTCTCTCTCTCTCTGTAAAAAAAAAAAAAAAAAAATTTTAAAATAAAAATCAGGCAGTTCTGAATTTAAAAAAAAAACAAAACCAAAAGAATTCTTCCTCACTATCAATTACTTCTTACACAAAGACACCCCTCAAACATAACTAGAGTGCTGACGGCAAGCACAACTAGTGACTGGGTGCGCTCCTCAGGCACTGAAATGAAGGACGTAAACAAACCCAACAGGCCTGCACCAAGCGGTGGTTTATAAGAGTCCTGATATCCACCAAGTGCCATCTTATGAAAATGTGGACGTGTTACACGCGGACAAGGCTGCTGGGAAGCTGCTCCTGTCCTCCCAGAGCTCTGTGGCTCCAGCCCTCCGTGGCCCAGCTTTTCTCTCAGCCACTGAATTTCATTTCTGTGACACTTCAAGCTTCGTGTGTGGCTACGTAAGCTAAGACAGTAATAATCAACCTTGTATGTCAGGAAGAAGTTCAAACCTCTCCCCAAGAGTTAGGCACATTTTTCCAAAGCAAATGAAGCTGAGCGCAGTGGGTTTTATCTTCCTTGAGAGCAACAAGACATATATAGATCTCTACCTGAAGCAAGATAGAGATCACACAGACTAGTGACAGAAAAAGGGGAATTCAGACTGGAACCATCTAAATCATGAGAGAGATTATAGACTTGAAAGGGGAAGAAAGAATAACTCTGATTTTTAAAAAATAACAAATAGCGCGTGCATCTGTGAAAATTCTATATTAAGGTATGTGACCCTGCCGGACCAATCATGATACAACAAACAATTTCACATTAAAGAGATATAGACAAAAGCACCAAATGAGAGGGTGACAAAGAATCATAAAAAGAAGGTTAAAGTACATTTTCTAATTTGCTTTGGAGAGATTATGAGCTGGGGTTGTTAATTTAAAATACTGAATATTATCAAAATTTTGGCTTTGTAACTTTAAATATGTAAGTACTATATGTGTTAGGAGCAGCTGTCCTATTAAAATACTAAACTTTCATGCAGAAAATCTGTATGAAATGTGGTTTTTGTTTTTTTTTAATTTTTTTTATTTTATTTATTCATTTTTTAGAGAGGAGAGAGAGAGGGAGAGAGAGGAGAGAGAGACAGAGAGAGAGAAGGGGGGAGGAGCTGGAAGCATCAACTCCCATATGTGCCTTGACCAGGCAAGCCCAGGATTTCGAACCGGCGACCTCAGCATTTCCAGGTCAACGCTTTATGCACTGCGCCACCACAGGTCAGGCTGAAATGTGTTTTTGTTACATGTTATAAGCTAAGCTTAATGCAAATAAGTCCTTTATACTGGATCACAAATGTAGAGACTCTTACACATAACTTATCAATCCATCATTTATCAACTGTTAACAAAATAAATCGATTTATTATTAGCATTGTGTGTATTTATTATGTACACATAAGTTTTTACTTGGTCAGCCAAAGAAACTATTGTAGGTATACTAATTCATCAGATAAAAAGTTAATTCCAAATAAAAAACATTCAAAGTCAACATTTGGTAATTAGGTAAATTCTACACAAAAATTAATATTTTCTGAAAATAATCCCCCAGAATTATACTAGCTGATTTTCAAAGAGAAACTATAACAGAATTCCTATGGTTCAGCTTTGTCTCACGATGAGCATGGTCAGAACAAGCAACACCCACCTCCGTGTGTCTCTGATGTAAGGCATTATACTCCTTCTTCAGCTCGGCTTCTCTTTCTTCAAGCCTGCTAACTGAAATTAAGATACATACACTTAGTCAAAGCAAAATATAAGAAATTTACTTGAAAATTCCATCTTAAAATCTTGGAACAGGTTATCCATAATCCTTGGCAACTTTAGGACTCAGTGCTCCGTAAGAAGTTCTTCACAAAGCTAGGTAGCCTCACTTCATCTTCCCTAATAAATAAAACTTCCAGAGGGGGGACAAACTGGATTTTAGAGAATTAAACACCAGATTGCTTCTATTAATATGCATGTTTATCAGGTCATTCCCTTAAATAGGCTTTTAACATGATATAAAATGAACTCTTTCAAAACCACTTTACAAATCACTCTATAGAAGTTTTAACCTGGCATTAGGGCCCAAATCATTGACTTCTAACTTGACTCAAGCTTTTTTCCTACCGAGCCTTATATGAAAATGTCAGTGTTTTTAAGTACAATACTTTTTCAGCTTCAGGTCTAATTTCAGGAACTCATGTTCTTTTATTTAGCTCCCTCTGCTGATAGAGTTTGTGAGTGGCACGGATTCAGAGTAGTGCTCACACAGCACAACTTGATGATATTTAAAAAAGTTTTAGACTAGAAAAAAGTCTTTAAAAAATCTAAAAAAGGAAAGTTTTAGAATGCTGGGACTGGATTTGACAGGACAGAATGATGACAGAGAGGACAGATTCTGAGAAGGTGGAGTACAAGCAGGATGAGGAAGAAATTACAGTTCTCAAGACAAATAGTGATGAGAGGGCATGGAACATTGTTACCATAGAGACGGGAACACAAAACCATGCTGGTGGTAAGGCAGAGGGCAGACTGGCCAGCCTGGACGAGCCCACAGTGTCTAGGAGTGGGAGACAGTCGCCAGGGAGCACCAAGCTGGTGCCAGAGGGTCTCATTGAAGTCTGCGTGAGACCTGGTAGTGCTTGGAAACGCTCCGCTGCTGTAAGGGTCAGCTCTGTGCAGACAGGCAACTCTGCCTGTAAGCACCAGTCTGCGACTGCCAGAGGCTGTGGAAGTAACTGCTACGAACGATCACAGCGCACATACAAGTGTCTTCACATGCCTCATGTTAATACACCAGACACCAAAGACACGTAGCACGTGCTGCTTGCTAAACTCAGATTCATTTGTGTAGCTGTACTTGCCACCTTTGTTTGAATGCCTTGAAAATGTGTCATTAATTAAGAAAACTGTACTCTGACTTCTGATTTGTTTCTAAACGAGCTCTGCGTTGCTCATTAAATTTACACCCATGATTAAACACACTACAGGCCCCATGATGCACATTTTACTGTGCCAGGCAAGGGCTGGGTACGTGTGCTACCCATCTCATCCTGCAGCAGAGAGCAATAAAAAGCAAGCTTGGAGAGCAACTGTGCTGTGACAACACAAGAGATATAGAAACCATGATTTTTAGTGCTACTTCTTTGATTTCTATTCAAAAATAGGAAAGCCAAGGCCCTGACCTGTGGTGGCGCAGTGGAAAAAGCATCAACCTGGAACGCTGAAGTCACTGGTTTGAAACCCTGGCTTGCCTGGTCAAGGCACATATGGGAGTTGATGCTTCCTGCTCCCCCCCTTTCTCTCCTCTCTCTAAAATAAATAAATAAAATATTTTTTTAAAAAACAGGAGAGCCAAGGAACTTGAGTTATTTAATAACAGTTTCAAAATAAACATTGTCTACTACTTCTTGTCAATTAAACTGATCTTAAAAGCTTAATCCTAAAACTACTGGGTAAACCTTATTTATTTTTAACTATACAGCTTCAAGATTTTCTTGGTATTATGCCACCAAAACACAAAACAAAACCAGAGGCTGAAGCTAAAATAAAACCACAACTATCATCTATAACCCATAAACCTCAATTTAAAATGCATGCCACAGCCCTGGCCGGTTGGCTCAGTGGTAGAGCATCGGCCTGGCATGCGGAAGTCCCGGGTTCGATTCCTGGCCAGGGCACACAGGAGAGGCGCCCATCTGCTTCTCCACCCCTCCCCCTTTCCTTCCTCTCTGTCTCTCTCTTCCCCTCCCGCAGCCGAGGCTCCATTGGAGCAAAAGATGGCCCAGGCGCTGGGGATGGCTCCTTGGCCTCTGCCCCAGGCGCTAGAGTGGCTCTGGTCGCAACAGAGCGACGCCCAGATGGGCAGAGCATCACCCCGATGGGCGTGCCGGTGGATCCCGGTCGGGCGCATGCAGGAGTCTGTCTGACTGCCTCCCCGTTTCCAGCTTCAGAAAAATACAAAAAAAAAAAAAAATGCATGCCACAGTAAACTTTCACTATTCTTGTCAGTTAACTTGAGATGAAGTCATAAAATAAATTTTATCACCATCACCCACCATTAAAGAGCTAATATTAGTAAGTACTTATCATATACAATGCATTATAATACGTATTTTACATAAACTAACTTATTTGAGCCTGACGTTAACCTTATGACGAAAAGTATTACTACATTCATTTTAGAAATGAGGCAACTGGCCCTGGCCGGTTGGCTCAGCGACTGGCCCTGGCCAGTTGGCTCAGCGGTAGAGCGTCGGCCTAGCGTGCGGAGGACCCGGGTTCGATTCCCGGCCAGGGCACACAGGAGAAGCGCCCATTTGCTTCTCCACCCCTCTGCTGCGCTTTCCTCTCTGTCTCTCTCGTCCCCTCCCGCAGCCAAGGCTCCATAGGAGCAAAGATGGCCCGGGCGCTGGGGATGGCTCTGTGGCCTCTGCCCCAGGCGCTAGAATGGCTCTGGTCGCAACATGGCGACGCCCAGGATGGGCAGAGCATCGCCCCCTGGTGGGCAGAGCTTCGCCCCTGGTGGGCGTGCCGGGTGGATCCCGGTCGGGCGCATGCGGGAGTCTGTCTGACTGTCTCTCCCTATTTCCAGCTTCAGAAAAATGAAAAGAAAAAAAAAAAAAGAAATGAGGCAACTGAAGCAAAAAGAAGGTAAGTTAACTTGCCCAAAGTCACACAGCTAATAAATGGCAAAACAAGGATTCCTAATGTAGGAGTCTGGGTCCAGAATCTGTTAATTACCATGCTATAATACTGCTTCTCAAGAAATACTCTTTTTAATCTGTTTTTATACACTGGAGTCTACTTTATAATTTTACTTGTGGGTAAACAAAGGTAGAGAGTACTTATGAACAGAATCTAGTTACAAACAGGTGCTTCAAAGGTATCAAACTGCCAAGTAAAATACGTACCCAGCTTTACTACCAGCATGGACACATACTTTAAGCCCAAACCAACACCGTTACCTACCTGTTTTTCAAATGAAAAACACAATACATCAAATGCTGGTAAGGATGTGGAGCACCTGGATTTCACATATACTGCTGGTGGGAGTTATAAATTGGTACATCCAATTTGAAAACTGGCAAGATTTAGTAAAGTTGCACATTTGCCTACCTTATGACAAAACAAGTTCATTGCTAAGAACTGAATAAATGTGTCCGCCAAAGGGCATTTAAAACAATGCTCAAAGTACTACTATAATAATCCAAACCTGAAAACAACCCATCAACAGCAGAACGGATAAATATTCAGGTACTAGAATACTATACAATAATGAAATGAACAAATTATTGCTATACACAACATCATGGACTAATCTCACAAATAGGATATTGAAAGAAAGCA
This sequence comes from Saccopteryx bilineata, assembly GCF_036850765.1. NCBI lineage: Eukaryota > Metazoa > Chordata > Mammalia > Chiroptera > Emballonuridae > Saccopteryx > Saccopteryx bilineata. The sequence goes on from NC_089491.1 coordinate 379,477,160, forward strand.
GCAGGAGCAAAAGAATACAAAGTTCAAAGACATTCAGACTAATCTAAAACTAATCTAGTGTGTTAGAAGTCAGGATAGTGGCTGCCTCCGGGGAGGAGTTCGCGACCTGATGCATTTCCTGGGTGTACAACCCCACTCCACCCTAGTCTACACACAATGTATTCCCATTCAGAGGCACCTTCCTTGGCTTGAATACTCATTATTCTTTATGTTCTCTAGCAACTGCTATACAAGTTCAATGTATAGCACAGGATTTAAACAGACTATTTAGAAACATTAAAAACAAGGTATGCTGGTTCATCTTTAAATTTTACCAGATTAGAGAATTATAAAAAGAAAAAAAGAAGCCTAGCCTGTGGTGCCGCAGTGGATAAAGCATCAACCTGGAATGCTGAGGTCACCAGTTCAAAACCCTGGACTTGCCTGGTTAGGGCACATATGACAAACAACAATCAAGCAATGAACAACTAAAGTGAAGCAACTGAGTTGATACGTCTCACTCCCTGCCTCTCCTCTCGCTGTAAAATCAATATATAAAATCCTTCAATTTTTTCTTTTTCATTTTTTTTGAGAGAGAGAGAGACAGGGACAGAAAGAGACAGGAAGGAAGAGAGATAAGAAGCATCAATTCATATTAGCAGCCCCTTAGTTGTTCATTGGTTGCTTTCTCAAATGTGCCTTGACCAGGGGGCTCCAGCTGAGCCAGTGACCCTTTGCTCAAGCCAGCAACCTTGAGCTCAAGCCAACGGCCATGGGATCATGTCTATGATCCCGCACTCAAGCTGGCAACCCCGGGATCAAGCCAGTAACCTTGGGGTTTCGAGCCTGGGTCCTCAGTATCCTAGGCCAATACTCTATCCACTGCATCACTGCCTGGTCAGACAATAAGTAAAGTCTTTAAGAAAAAAAAAGGGCCCTAGCCAGTTGGCTCAGTGTATAGAGCATCGCCCCAGCATATGGATGTCCCGGATTCAATTCCCAGTCAGGGCACATAAGAGAAGAGACCATCTGCTTACCCCCCACCCTGCCTTCTGCAGCCAGTGGCTCCATTGGTTACAGCATCCACTGAGGATAGCTCAGTTGGTCTGAGTGTCAGTCTCAGGTGCTAAAAATAGCTCAGTTGAGTCAAGCATCCACCCACGACAAGGGTTGCTGGGAGGATTGCAGTGGGGACACATGTGAGTGTCTATCTCCCCTCTTCTCACTTAAAAAGAAAGAAAAAAAAGGACATCTGGAAGGATAAACTGGAATTATTCTTTTGGAAGTCATGTTGGTGATATCTGTTAAAATAAGCAATGTGCGTATCCTCTGACCCAGTATTACCATCCTTATTTATCCTACAGAAACACAGCAATGATCAAAGATATGAAAACGGGTGTTTTACGCAACACATCTTATAATAACTCTCAAATCAGAACTACCCCCAAATTTGTCTTTAGTTGGTTGGTGAAGTGAGCTATGAAAGTCATACATTGGACTACAATACAGTGACTTTGCTACTTCCAGATTATGTTACCTTAGGTACGTCAACCTCTCTGAGCCTCCATTTACCTATTTATAACTGACAAATAATGACAGCATATCAGAACTGATATTACAATTGAGTTAATATTTGTAAAGGGTATAGAATAGCACCTGAACACACATTTTTCAAATATAACAAAAGGTGCCCTGGCCAGGTAGTTCAGTTGGTTAGAACGTTGTCCCAATACGCTAAGGTTGCAGGTTTGATCCCTGATCAAGACACATACAACAATCAACCAATGAAATGTATAAATAAGTGGAATAACAAATCAATGTTTCCCTGTCTCTGTCTTTCTCCCCCCCCCCCTTTCCTTTCCCCTCTCTCTAAAATCAGTAAATTTAAAAAAATTTTAAAGGTAGTGTTGCCTGACCAGGTGGTGGTGCAGTGGATAGAGTGTGGGACTGCAATGTGGAGGACTCAGGTTCAAGACCCTGAGGTCACCAGCTTGAGCCCAAGGTCGCTGGCTTGAGCAAGGGGTCACTCGGTCTGCTGTATCCCCCCTGGTCAAGGCACATATGAGAAGCAATCAATGAACAACTAAGGTGCCGCAACAAAGAATTGATGCTTCTCATCTCTCTCCTTTCCTGTCTGTCTGTCCCTATCTGTCCCTCTCTCTCTGTCAAAAAAAAAAAAAAAGGTAGTGTTAAAAGGAATGCAGTATATGTCTACATACTGACATGAGATGGTGCCTAGAAACAAATGGAAGGATAATGAATGATGCTATATCTAAAAATAAAATATACAAAGCAATTTACAACGTGATGCCACCAACATGCCAATAGCACCAAAACTGAACTGACTATCTCTCCCAAACCTGTACTTTCCCCTAATCTTACTCAGGCAAAAATCCTCAGCAATCCTTTAGTTCTCACACCACAAAACTAATCTATCAGCAACTGTTTTACTTTCAAAATAACCCTAAAATCTGACCACTTTTTACCTCTCCATCACACTCCCCTTGACCTAAGACATCATCTCCTGCCTGAATTCTAACAATTATCTCCGGACTAGTGTCTCTACCCCAGCCTTTGCTCCCCGTATTCTCAAAATAGTAGCCTCGGTAACGACAGATAGTGACTGACTGCCAAAACTCTGTCACATTAAAAATAAAAAACCTTCCCTAGCCAGATAGCTCAGTTGGTTGGAACATCATCCCAAGTCACAGAGGTTGCCAGTTCGGTCCCTGGTTGGGCACATACAAGAACAGATCAATGTTCCCATCTGTCTCTTTCCCTCTCCCTCCCTTCCTCTCTCTAAAATCAATAAAATAAACATTTTATTTTTTGTGATAGAGACAGAGAGAGGGACAGACAGGTATAGACTGAAAGAAAGGAAGAGAGACGAGAAGCATCAATTCTTCGTTGCAGCTCCTTAGTTATTCAGTGATTGCTTTCTCCTATGTGCTTTGACCAGGGGGGCTCCAGCAGAGCAAATGACCCTTTGCTCAAGCCAGTGACCTTGGGCTCAAGCCAGCAACCATGGGTCATATCTATGATCCCATGCTCAAGCCAGCGACCCCAAGCTCAAGCTGGTGAGCCCATGCTCAAGCCTGCAACCTCGGGGTTTTGAACCTGGGTTCTCTGTGTCCCAGTCCGATGCTCTATCCACTACGACGCCACTGCCTGGTCAGGCAATTAAACATTTTAAAAAATCCAAATATATATATATATATATATATATATATATATATATGGCAAAAGCTGTATATGCCACTCCTGGGTCTGGCCCAATAAAAACCTTCCACACATAATTCTACATTTCCTTTCCTCCTCCTCTAACTTAATGTAGGTGACTATGACAAATTTGCAGATATAAGCTGAAAAAAGCTGTGTCTCCAATGGAGCCACCCCTCTGTGGAACACATCCACTTTAAACTTCACATGAACAAGAAATAAGATACAGCATTTGAATCATTATGTGCTTTTTGTGGTATAGTTTGTGTCTGTTATTCTGAATGATTTTGGCTGTTATTCTGGTGATTTTTCTTTCCAACCTAACACCTCCAGCAAGTATCTTGACAAAAAAAACTGTCTATGACTTAACATATTTCAGGTTTTCTTTATCTGTCCTGTGATTCTAAATACTAGTATTATCTTTTTTAAAATTTTTTTAATGTTTATTTTATTGATTTTAGAGAGAGGGAAAGGAGAGAGAGACAGAGAGACAGACAGAGACAACAGGAACACCGATCTGCTCCTGTATGTGCCCTGACTGGGGATTGAACTGACAACCTCTGCGCTTCAGCACGTTGCTCCAGCCAACTGAGCTATCCGGTCAGGGCTAGTATTATCTTTTTTAAGTAAATAAGTTAACCATCTACGTCATACAATACAAATTCAGAACCTCTCTTTTCTGAAAATGGACTATTCAGTACCAACAACATAGTCCTAGGAATATTTTCTCAAGGTCTCCCTTACTGTGAGATGTTATATTGTTTAACTAAGAAGTAGCTTTCATTGCTGGGAAGAGCAATCTCTTCAAAGTCCTGAATGCTACTAACTAATTATTAATAAAGGGGAAAGCAAAGGGAAGAAGGATGGGGAAAACAGGAAAGATGTGCCCATCTGGGCAAGAATGGTACACATCCCTGAAAATCTCAGTATCATAAAATTAACCTATGCCTATATTGTTGCATTATTTCTGAAGTCTAGAAAATGATCGCTTCTGGTTTAACAGTTCCCATGAGAATCCAAACCTCAAAATGATCTCAGGAAAAACCCTAAAATCTTATGATTTTACTCATCAGAGTAGCCACAAGATTAACTAGAAATAAACAAGATTTGCTTCAGCCTTCCTATCTCAAAACAACAGATAACTAATGAGCCATTTTTTAAAACTACAAATATTTGGAGGAAACAAAAAAACAAATCAAGGAATCTTTAAAAAGGAGGAAGGGGCAAAGAAAAAAGAATCAACAGACTAATCCGAAATTTCCCTTTATAATAGCTAATGGAGATACTAGAGTCTTGTTTTAAATTCTCTTTCTCTCTATCCCTCTTTCCAAAGAGCAAGAGGATATGATTAAGGCAGGAAGAGCCACCTGCTCTACCTGCTCAGAATCAGAGCTTACCTCCTTAGAATGATGGCCTTTGCCAAGTTTGGAACACCTTCCATCTCTGTTGTCTTCTGCCCCATCAGACTGCTGATAGGCCTACGGGGGGAAGAAAGAGAAACAGACCTGCTAGATCGCCAAATCCAACTCATTATTTGCCTTCTCAGAAGGAATCTTCAGTTCTTACTATTCATGGAAGGCAGATAATCCAACTGTTACTTGGCCTCAGAAGACTGACATTAGTCTTTCAGAAGTTCTTCCTTGAAGAATTTAGCATCAAAAGTCTCAACAGGTAAGCAAGAATCAAATGCTGACTTACGAGCAAACAAATCTCAGACAACCACATCAAAACAGTAATAAAAACCTCTCCTTTGCCAACTAAGTCCTGCACCATATCTCTAAACTTCAAAAGACGTTAAGATAGATATTGCATTAATCAATGACACAATGTAAAATCCTAAAGTATTCTCATAAATCAGTGATCATATTCTTATAAGAGAGTATGATAACTTCAAAGAATCTCAGTGGTAGGGGCATCTAGCATCTGGTTTAGTCACTGTCTTGAAGATGCTGCCTCACCATACATAACAAAAAGGAAACTACTCTCTTACCAAGTCTCTGTGGAGGGCGAGCCCATGCTGTCTCTTAGCACACATTCCTACGTATCACCTCATGGTCCAGAAGTATTTCCTTATGATCAACCAAAACCAACCATTTTCTCTAATTTAATCTGCCAAGATTACAGAAGAACCACTTGGTATGTTCCTTACCCAACCCTTTACATGTTTGAGGAAACACTCAAGTCATTTTTATTCTGTTCTCTGAGTTAAACCACCATAAGTCCTTTACCTCTTACTCATAAAATTACTTTTCTATGAAACCTTTATTTCTAGATATTATAAATTACAACTTTAAGGTTATCAATAGATAACACTAAACTACAGAAATGAAAAGAGTCCAAATACAGATAATAAAACACATCTGAAGACCATATGGGATATAACCTAATAAAGCAAAAGTAATAAAATGTTAATGCAAAAAATGTAATTGCATAAATTATCTTGAGCCTAATTTTCTGCTTTCCTCTCATATTTTGGCTCTAAAAAAGAAAGAACCCTTAAATGAAGTTTATTAATTATACAGATATTCTTAATATTGCAAAGAACTAGACTTAAATGAACTGAAAGAGTAACTCTCTACATAACGAATTTTATTTTTTGTCATTTTTTAAAAATTAGTAGATAAAAATCTAAAACTCCTAAAGCTGCCTTATTTAAAGCTGCCTTTCAATGAAAATATATATCATCAGTTATTTACTTTAATCATCTAAAAAAATGTAGATGGGATTGCCTACAGACAAGAAAAATTAACACTGGAAGAAGTGACCCATTACAGTATTCAAATTCTGAAAATATCAAAATTCACTGTCAATTAAAAAACACACAATAAAGAGGCCTTTAACTGGCCTAGAGATATTTTTTTAAGTGATCTGAAAAATAGTGACAGAAAATATTTAGGCCTTTTCAACTATTAACTTTGCTATAAACTTTGCTATAAACCTAAAAATGGGTTTTCTTCTGTGTTGTGAAAATTCTCAATGTATCAGTAACATCATTAATAGACAGACCTTGCTTGTAAACTCTCCAATGTGAAGTCTGTTTTAGCCACTTATTCTTTTAAAATAAAAAATGTAAATAATGATATGACTTTCTCATACTTTCCATCTAGCAGTGTGTAAATTCTTATGACCAAGAAATAAGAAGTGTCCCCTTACAATAATAAATGTTTCAAGGTAAAGGCTTGAAGTTATTTTATTCGACAAAGATCGAATACCAAATTTAAAGAACACATAAACATTATATGAGAAACATAAACAGTAGAAAGATCCGAGTACAAGGCTCTACCTCAAATTTTAGTTGTCAAAAAATGTGATTTCAAAAAAAGGGGGTGGATTTTCATTCAAAGGAAGAGGGCAGAATCAGAAGAATATTTATTTATTTATTTTATTCATTTTGGGGAAGGGGAGAGAGAGAGAGAGAGAGAGAGAGAAGGGGGAGAGGAGCAGGAAGCATCAACTCCCATATGTGCCTTGACGAGGCAAGCCAGGGTTTTGAACCGGCAACCTGTGTTTCCAGGTTGACGCTTTATCCACTGCGCCACCACAGGTCAGGCCAGAAGAATCTTTAAATAGGTTAAAGTCATTGCCATTTAAATCTTGCCACTGTCTCCCACAATTCAAGGGAAAAGATATCTACTATAAATTCAAGAAGCTTGAGGGCAACAGATTTTCCTCCAAAGAATCAATAATAAATGGTTTTCTATCAGCTCTGTGTGCTAATGTTATATAATGATTCAAATTTATAAGTTATTATGAACAAAATAAAATAAGCTACTAAACCTTAGTTCTGCAATTCTGTTCACATTAAAAATAACCAAACACTATTTCATACCAAGAACCACTAAACCATTTGAATTCCTTGACCTATTTCCTTAAATATATTCCAAGAAAATTATTTAAAGAGGAAAATGTACAGGTATGAAATATATTCACTGCAATACGATTCACTACACTGGAAAAAATGTCCAACCAGGAAGAGAAGTTTCCGTTTTTTTTAAATTTACCAATATTTAATTTTACTGATTCATTCCTCATTCCACAAAGGATTTGAGATAGCTTACAAGAATATATAACAATTTATCATATATATATAAAATGTGGATCAAGGAAAAAATACAATTTAAATATGCTAATCAGGTAAGGTCCAAACCAGCTGTTATGGTTGCACTTCTAAGTTTGGTCCCAGTTTATGAGAAGCCAAGTAAAAAACGAAGTGGCCATTTCATAACTCTCATTAAAGAAGAAAAAAGTAGTTCCTCAGGGAAAACAGAATTGTTAGTAGATGGCGTAGCTTCTGGATGACGGGGATAGGCAGACACTTTTAAAAATGAATTATGGGCCTGACCTGTGGTGGCGCAGTGGATAAAGCGTCAACCTGGAAACACTGAGGTTGCAGGTTCAAAACCCTGGCTTGCCTGGTCAAGGCACATATGGGAGTTGATGCTTCCTGCTCTCCCCCTTCTCTCTTTCTCTCTCTCTCCCCCCCTAAAAATGAATAAATAAATAAATAAATAAAAATTTAAAAAAAAATAAACACCTAAAAAAAAAAAGAATCTTAAAAATGAATTATGGCCTGATCTGTGGTGGCGCAGTGGATGGAGACTCAACCCAGTCAAGGTACACATGAGGAGCAACTACAGGTTAATACTTCCCACTCCTCCCCACCCCTTCTTTCTCTCCTCTCTCTAAAAAAATCAATAAATAAAATCTTAAAAAAATTAATTATGGACTAGATACAGGCAATAATAATGTAATAACTAGTGCCCTGGCTGGTTGGCTAAGTGGTAGAGCGTCGGCCAAGCGTGTGAAAGTCCTGGGTTCAATTCCAGCCAGGGCACACAGGAGAAGTGCCCATCTGCTTCTCCCCCCTTCCTCCTCTCCTTCTTCTCTCTGTCTTTTTCTTCTCCTCCTGCAGCCAAGGCTCCACTGGAGCAAAGTTGGCCTGGGCACTGAGGATGGTTCCATGGCCTCCACCTCAGGCGCTAGAATGGCTCCGGTTGCAGCAGAGCAACGCCCCAGATAGGCAGAGCACTGCCCCCTGGAGGGCATGCCGGGTGGATCCCAGTCAGGTGCGTGCGGGAGTCAGTCTCTCTGCTTTCCCACTTCTCACTTCAGAAAAACATACACAGCCCTGGCCGGTTGGCTCAGCGGTAGAGTGTTGGCCTAGCGTGCGGAGGACCCGGGTTCGATTCCCGGCCAGGGCACACAGGAGAAGCGCCCATTTGCTTCTCCACTCCTCCGCCGCGCTTTCCTCTCTGTCTCTCTCTTCCCCTCCCGCAGCCAAGGCTCTATTGGAGCAAAGATGGCCCGGGCGCTGGGGATGGCTCTGTGGCCTCTGCCTCAGGCGCTAGAGTGGCTCTGGTCACAACATGGCGACGCCCAGGATGGGCAGAGCATCGCCCCCTGGTGGGCAGAGCATCGCCCCTGGTGGGCGTGCCGGGTGGATCCTGGTCGGGCGCATGTGGGAGTCTGTCTGACTGTCTCTCCCTGTTTCCAGCTTCAGAAAAATGAAAAAAAAAAAAAAAGAAAAAGAAAAACATACACATACACACACACACACACACTCACACACACACACACACAAAATAATAATGTAAAAACTATGTATGGTGTCAGATGGTGTCTAGACTTATTGGTGTCACTTATTGGGGTGATGACTCCGTAAGTTATATAAATGTCTACTCACTATGTTGTACACCTATTACTAATATAATATTGTATGTCAACTGTAATTCAAAAGTAAATATAGCCTACCAATAGTAGCACAGTGGATAGTGTTGACCTGGGATGCTGAGGTCCCAAGTTTGAAGCCCTGAGGTCCCCAGCTTGAGCATGGGCTCATCTGCCTTAAGCACAGAATGATCGGCTTGAGTGGTGAGATCATCAACATGATCCCATGGTTGCTGGCTTGAGCAAGGGGTCACTGACTCAGCTGGCACCCCCTGATCAAGGCACATATGAAAAAGTAATCAGCCTGACCAGGCGGTGGCACAGTGAGCATTGGACTGGGATGCCGAGGACCCAGGTTCGAGACCCTGAGGTTGGTAGCGCAGGCTCATCTGGTTTGAACAAAAGCTCACCAGCTTGGACCCAAGGTCGTTGGCTCGAGCAAGGGGTTACTCGGTCTGCTGAAGGCCCACGGTCAAGGCACATATGAGAAAGCAATCAATGAACAACTACGGTGTCGCAATGTGCAACAAAAAACTAGTGACTGATGCTTCTCATCTCTCCATTCCTGTCTGTCCCTGTCTATCCCTCTCTCTGACTCTCTCTGTAAAAAAAAAGAAAGAAAAACAAAAGAAAAAGTAATCAATGAGCAACTATGTGTTGATGCTTCTCATCACTCTTCCTTCTTGTCTGTCTCTCTTGCTAAAAAAAAAAAAGTAAATTAAAAAAGATTATAATAATAAAGAGTACACAAGAGAGAAAATAAGATAATGTTAAGAAAAAGATACAAAATTTATAAATATACTCCAACTGCACTGATATAAAAACAGGTTACATATAAAAAAAAGACAAAGGCCCTGGCCGGTTGGCTCAGTGGTAGAGCATCAGCCTGGCATGTGGGAGTCCCGGGTTCGATTCCCAGCCAGGGCGCACAGGAGAAGCACCCATCTGCTTCTCCACTCCTCCCCCTCTCATTCCTCTCTGTCTGTCTCTTCCCCTCCCGTAACCGGGGCTCCATTGGAACAGGGTTGGCCTGGGCGCTGGGGATGGCTCTGTGGCCTCTGCCTCAGGCGCTAGAATGGCTCTGGTTGCAACAGAGCAATGCCCCATATGGGCAGAGCATCGCCCCCTGGTGAGCGTGCCGGGTGGATCCCGGTTGTGCTCATGCGGGAGTCTGTCTGACTGCCTCCCCGTTTCCAACTTCAGAAAGATACAAAAAAAAAAAAAAGACAAAGAAAGTCATCTGCACAACCTCCCCAGTACCCCCCCTAAAATCTATGATTCCTCTGACTGCAATGATCATATCATAGATTCCTTTGCACCACAACCATACATTACTAGGCTAAATGTTGTGCATACAACGTAGTTGAATATTTTTAACTGTATCAAACTGTCTATATTCACTTGATTCATTTAAGATCTTTGGCTTATAAGACAGAGTACTCACTATTCTTAGTGCAACAGCACTGCTGATATAAAGCACTTTCTGATGAAGAACCCATTACTGCTACACTCTGAATGGCAAGGTTGACTGTCGATTCCTTACACAGTTGAAAAGCATCAACAGGTCTTTCTCAATCTACATCTTCCTTATTCCACTCCATATATATTTCAGATTCTTCATCAAGGCTCACAAGATGATAATTACTAACAGTGTTAGTGTTACTCCCAGATAAGAAATAATACACAGCCTTTTTGAAAAACTAAAAATATTTTCTTATACAGTACAAATTTTGAAAACAAAGCAACCAGAAATCTCCAAAATCAAACGTGACTACAGAATTTTTATGGATTCAACTTCTCAACACTGAAATCATATGACAACCTGATAGGTTCCATACCATCAAGGGCTATAAAGTGTGTCTTTTAATTCAGTTCCCATTTCTTAACATTTTCTTGCTTCTCAAATAGCAAGTAACTACAACCAAAATTTCCCCTTTTACATAGGAAGTAGTCTTCAAAGCAGAACTTGGATTTTTACTGTGGCTACTTTTTAAAAGAGACATGTGCGCTAAAACACATAAGTCAGAACTGACAGTCTTTTAAAATTAGAGATTCTAACACGTCACATAAACATGGACATTAGATAAGATACTGTTACCATATGGTACTCAAAAACTGGCACTAAACAGAAAACCCACCCCTCCTGTACTATAGGTATCATTATCAGTCATTTCTGTGGCCTTAAATAAATGCTTATTTAAAACTATGTGGCCCTGGCCGGTTGGCTCAGCGGTAGAGCGTCGGCCCGGCGTACGGGGGGACCCGGGTTCGATTCCTGGCCAGGGCACATAGGAGAAGCGCCCATTTGCTTCTCCACTCCCAACCCCTCCTTCCTCTCTGTCTCTCTCTTCCCCTCCCGCAGCCAAGGCTCCATTGGAGCAAAGATGGCCCGGGCGCTGGGGATGGCTCCTTGGCCTCTGCCCCAGGCACTAGAGTGGCTCTGGTCGCGGCAGAGCGACGCCCCGGAGGGGCAGAGCATCGCCTCCTGGTGGGCAGAGCGCCCGCCCCTGGTGGGCGTGCCGGGTGAATCCCGGTCAGGCGCATGCGGGAGTCTGTCTGACTGTCTCTCCCCGTTTCCAGCTTCAGAAAAATACAAAAAAAAAACAAAAAAAAACAAAAAAAAAAAACTATGTGTTAGGAACACTAAAAAAAATACACTTAACACTTAAAAAGTTAAAAATAGAAAAAACATTTAAAAGTTTTAAAAAATTATTTGGGTTATAGTAATTTTAACAGAAAGCACTACATATGCTTCAAAAAAAATTAACAGAATCTTAAATAGTTCAGATATTGTTTCCTAATATATAAAAATGAATTAATTAATATACTCTACCACACAACCAATTTAAATGTTTTCATCATTTAAAAAAATATATTCCCGCCTGACCTGTGGTGGCGCAGTGGATAAAGTGTCGACCTGGAAACACTGAGGTCGCCGGTTCAAAACCCTGGGCTTGCCTGGTCAAGGCACATATGGGAGTTGATGCTTCCTGCTCCTTTCTGTCTGTCTGTCTGTCTCTCTCTCCTCTCTAAAATGAATAAATAAAAAATATTTAAAAAAAAAAAAATATATATATATATATATATTCCCACCTGACCAGGCAGTGGTGCAGTGGATAAAGCATCATCCCAGGACACAGAGGACCCAGGTTCAAAACCCAAGACAACCGGCTTGAGCACGGGCTCATCTGGCTTGAGCATGGGCTCACCAGCTTGAGCACAGGGTCACTGGCTTGAGCGTGGGACCACAGATATAACCCCATGGTGGCTGGCTTGAGCCCAAGGTTCCTGGCTTGAGCAAGGAGTCACTGGCCCAGCTGTAGCCCCTGGGTTAAGGTACATATGAGAAAGCAATCAATGAACAACTAAAGTGCTGCAACGAAGAACTGATGCTTCTCATCTCTCTCCTGTCCTGTGTGTCCCTGTCTGTCCTTCTCTCTTTCTCTCTCTGTCTCTATCATGAATAAGTGAATGAAAAGAGGCTTTGACCCTGGCCAGATGCTCAATTGGTTAGACATAGGCATGGCCAACACTTTTTGCCCCCCGGCCAGACTAGAAAGAAAACTTTTTTCACAGGCCAGACAAAATATTAAATTTTAAAATGTTAACCCTGACCAGGCGGTGGTGCAGTGGATAGAGTGTCGGACTGGGATGCGGAAGACCCAGGTTCGAGACTCCGAGGTCGCTAGCTTGACCGTGGGCTTATCTGGTTTGAGCAAAAGCTCACCAGCTCGGACCCAAGCTCGTTGGCTCGAGCAAAGGGTTACTCAGTCTGCTGAAGGCCCGCGGTCAAGGCACATATGAGAAAGCAATCAATGAACAACCAAGGTGTTGCAACGAAAAACTGATAATTGATACTTCTCATCTATCTGTTCCCGTCTGCAATGTCTATCCCTCTCTCTGACTCTCTCTCTCTGTCTCTGGGAAAAAAAAAGTTAAATACAAAAACAATTTGTTTTAAGTAAACAAATTTTATTATGTAATCTGTTTATGAATAAATGTGAGTGAAAAAAATTTTAATATACAATATTATTTTAATAAAAATATAATTACATACCATATAAATATCCAAACTGTATCGCAATCAATCGAAACAATATTTAATTAATAGAATGAGCTTGAAGGGGTTATATCACAAATAAAACAATTATTTCATTTCACAAACAGCCTGGACACGTTTTCAGTTATCAACTGCAGCTGTTGTCTATGCTACAATGCCACTTGATTCAGCACACCTGACCACAAAAATAACGAATTGTTTGACCTTGGGTGCGCACTGGCGAACTCAGCCTAAAAGAATGTGGGTTTCACATCGCTGCTAAACGTCAAACAGTTCGTATTGAGTACAGAGGAGTACAAAAGTTGTAAATATTTATAATGGAATTTTTTTTTAAAAATTAAGAAGTATCGCTAATCCATTCGACCAATTATTGGAAGTTAACCCTAGATTAGTTACACGCGGAATTCTTTTCCGCGTATCACTATCTTCTTAAATATCTCGATTTCCAATAATCAAAGACACTTCCGCTTCTGAATAGCTGATATTTTAAGTAGCGGAGAACGTTAAAAATTTAATTGTGGGCCGCATAAACTCATTATGTGGGCCAGATCCGGCCCGCAGGCCGTATGTTGGCCATGCCTAGATTAGAGTGTCATCTGACACACCAACGTTGCAGGTCAATCCCTGGTCAAGTAACATACAAGATTCAACCAATGAATACATAAATAAGGGGAACAACAAAATGAATGTCTCTTTCTCACTCTCTCTCTCTCCCTCTTTCCTCTCTAAAATCAATGAATCTATATAATTATATATAATTATAAAGCATTCTATATTATATACAATTATATAAACGTATATAAAGTAAGGGGCTTTGATAACATAATTTGAGATTTGGGGGAGGAAAGCTAAGAGAGTATAATGTAAAAATACTCACACTGTTTTCCCTCCAAAATATTTTTTAGATGTTTAAATGTGGTAAAGACTAAGAAGAAAAAATTAAGATATAGTAAGATTTCATATTATACCCAGTGAAGGCTTAGAGAAAAACAGAACAGGAGGAAAACAGTCAAATGGAAAAAAGAGTGAAACTTCAAGGGATCAAAGGAGACAGGAGTACGGTCCAAAAGCATTCATAAAAGAAGGCTCCTTACTGCTCAGCTCATGCATGGGTCAAGAGATTTACTGTTACCAGTTTTGGTCATCTGAAGTGTCCTTTTTGATTAACCACAGTTTCAAATTCTTTAACTATTATTTAGACACCAAGATTTATTTCAAAATGAGATCTGAAACTCCTAGGGGGAGAGATTAATAACAAAAATAATGTTTTCAGAACAAATTTAGTTTAGACCATATCCAATACTTAAAGAATTTTCTCATCGCTTCTCTAGAGAATTACTCATTATTTTCAAAAGATACCCTTATATTTTGCCTGACCAGGCAGTGGCTCAGTGGATAGAGCATCGGATTGCGACATGGAGGACCCAGGTTCGAGACCCCGAGGTCGCCAGCTTGAGCGCAGCTCATTTGGATTAAGCAAGGCTCACCAGCTTGAGCCCAAGGTCACTGGCTCGAGCAAGGGGTCACTCGGTCTGCTGTAGCCCCCTGATCAAGGCACATATGAGAAATCAATCAATGAACAACTAATGAGCCACAACAAAGTTTTTTTTTTTCTTGTGGGAGAGACAGGGAGAGTCAAAGAGAGGGACGGATAGACAGGAAGGGAGAGAGATGAGAAACATCAATTCTTCGTTGTGGTTCCTTAGTTGTTCATTGATTGATTTCTCATATGTGCCTTGACCCGGGGGGGCTACAGCAGACCGAGTGATCCCTTGCTTGAGCCAGCGACCTTGGGCTCAAGCTGGTGAGCCTTGCTCAAACCAGATGAGTTCGCGCTCAAGCTAGCGACCTCGGGGTCTTGAACCTGCGTCCTCCACATCCCAGTCTGATGTTCTATCCACTGCACCACCGCCTGGTCAGGCTGCAACAAAGAATTGATGTTTCTCATCTCTCTCCCTTTCTGTCTGTCTGTCCCTATCTGTCCCCCTCTCTGACTCTCTCTATCTCTGCCACCAAAAAAAAATTAAAATAAAAAAAGATACCTCATTTTTAATAATTACTTTGAATTAAAATGGAAAATAGTCATCAGTCCTTTTTTTTTTTTTTTTTTTCTGAAGCTGGAAATGGGGAGAGACAGTCAGACAGAATTCCGCATGCGCCCGACCGGGATCCACCCGGCACGCCCACCAGGGGCGACGCTCTGCCCACCAGGGGCGTCGCTCTGCCACGACCAGAGCCACTCTAGCGCCTGGGGCAGAGGCCAAGGAGCCATCCCCAGCGCCCGGGCCATCTTTGCTCCAATGGAGCCTTGGCTGCGGGAGGGGAAGAGAGAGACAGAGAGGAAGGGGGGGGGGTGGAGAAGCAAATGGGCGCTTCTCCTATGTGCCTTGGCCGGGAATCGAACCCGGGTCCCCCGCACGCCAGGCCGACGCTCTACCGCTGAGCCAACCAGCCAGGGCCAGTAATCAGTCCTTTTGAGAGAAATGACTGAATGGCTTCCACAGAACATGACAATTCCCAGAAAGGCAGGTATGATTCACTGCACTGGGTAATATACCTTAATTAAGAGACTATTATATATATTTTATCTTTACTAGAAAGGAACAGAAAGTAGGCTTTTAAATTTTTAGTAATAAAAAAGATTAAATGTATATGAAAATTTTAATAATTCATTCCATTTGGTTACTTTTGTGAGAGAGAAAAAAAGCAGTATCTCCTTTGAACGTAAGAGAGATGTTAATGTACTTGAATGTCAAAAATGCCATTTCAAGTACAAGGTAATTCTTCCTTTAATAACTACCTTACCATAGAATCAGATTAATTAATGCATAAAAGAATTCTAGACAAGGAGTGTCTTTATTCCTTTATTTTTTTTACTGAATTTAGAGAGAGGAAAGGGAAGAAAGAAACATCAATTTTTTGCTCCCCTTACTTTTATATTCATTGGTTGATATTTCCTTCCATTGGTTTTTTGTTTTGTTTTGTTTTGAGAAAGAGAAAGAGAGAAAAACAGGAAGGGAGAGAGGTGAGAAGCATCTACACCTAGTTGCAGAACCTGACTTCTTTACTGATTACTTTCTCCTATGTGCCTTGACAGGGGTGTTCCAGCCAAACCAGCGACCTTGAGTTCAAGGCAGCGACTATGGGTCATGTCTATGATCCAGTGCTTAAGCCGGCAACCCTGCACTCAAGCTGGTGAGCCCACGCTCAAGCAGGCAACCTCAGAGTTTCAAACTTGGGTCTTCTGCGTCCCAAGCCAATGCTCTAGCCACTGCACCGCTGCCTGGTCAGGCTGGTTGCTTCTTTCATGTATCATGACTAGGGATCAAACCTGCAACCTCAGCGTATCAGGACAACACTCCAACCACTGAGCTACCTGGCCAAGCCAGAGTGTCTTCCTAATTAAGAAGACAAGTTCCATCATGGCCAGCTAGTTCAGTTGGTTAGAGCATTGACCTCAAACACCAACACTGCAGGTTCGATCCCCAGTCAGAGCCCATAGAGGAAACGACCGATGAATACAGAACTAAGTAGAACAAAAAATGAATGCTTCTCGCTCTCTTTCACATTCAATCAGTAAAAAAAGAAAAGTTCCGCCTGATCAGGCGATGGCACAGTGGATAGAGTGTCGGACTGGGACACGGAGGACCCAGGTTTGAAACCCTGAGGTTGCCAGCTTGAGCGTGGGCTCATCTGATGTGTGCAAGGCTCACCAGCTTGAGCCCAAGGTCGCTGGCTCGAGCAAGGGGGTCTCTTGGTCTGCTGTAGCCCCCCGGTCAAGGCACATATGAAAAAGCAATCAATGAACAACTAAGATGCCCAACAAAAAATTGATGCTTCTCATCTCTCTCCCTTCCTGTCTGTCCCTATCTGTCCCTCTCTCTGACTCTGTCTCTGTCACACACAAAAAAAGGAAAAAAAAAGTTCCTTCTCCTTCTCCAAAACCTGGTACTCTTCAGAAATCAAGAGGAAAATTTTAAAATAATGAGAGGTCAGTTCTGTCAACTGTGCTATTAGTGTTGGTTCTAAAATACTACATAATAACTGTTATAAAAACACAATTAAGTTAGGATTAAAATATCTCTAAGAGTTAATTTTTCTTCTTTGAATAGAAAATGCTCAACTCTTGGCCCTGGCCGGTTGGCTCAGTGGTAGAGCGTCGGCCTGGCATGCAGGAGTCCCAGGTTTGATTCTCGGTCAGGGCACACAGGAGAAGTGACCATCTGCTTCTCCACCATTCCCCCTCTCCTTCCTCTCTGTCTCTCTCTTCCCTGCCCATAGCCAAGGCTCCATTGGAGCAAAGTTGGCCCAGGCGCTGAGGATGGCTCTGTGGCCTCTGCCTCAGGCGCTAGAATGGCTCTGGTTGCAACAGAGCGACGCCCCAGGTGGGCAGAGGATCGCCCCTGGTGGGCGTGCCGGGTGGATCCCGGTCAGGCACATGCAGGAGTCTGTCTGACTGTCTCCCTTTTTCCAACTTTAGAAAAATACAAAAAAAAAAAAAATGCTCAACTCTTAAAATATATAAAAAACTTTTTATTGTAATGAGATGAGCAGTACTCACAGTAATGAGTGCAGGAATGTATTTGTTAGTGTATGTACTGTGTAGTCCACCATATAGCTTTCTAACACCTCAAATTTCTACAGTAAAATCACAGAAGTCATTCAACGTATTCAGCATCAACTAAGGAAGGGACATGAGTCTAGGTATCTATCAGTCTAACCATACAAAGACATGACACATGGCTTATTCTACTTGGCTTCTGTTACCAAACATCCATAAGCTCCCTTCTATGACATCTGATTAACAGCCATGTGAGTTCTCCTTGAATTCTAGAATGCCTGAACTCCAGATTCCCAGTGACAGGCTCTCCCAGAGTTCTAGAGGGAGCAATCAGTTATCACACTCACTCAAAGCCAGGCAGTGAAGGTTATTCATCCTGAATGCCAGTCCTTTAACAGGAGGTGTCACCACGTACCGTTAACGGGTGACGTGGGAAGGGTAACCGCGGGCCACCTCTTGCTCCCTAAGATTCTGAAAGTTTACAATGCTGATGGAAAGCTGGAGAGCACTCTGTCTGCCCTGAATCGGACCTGAAAACAGGCCACGAAGTCGCTCCTCGTTTCTTTTCCTAATTTTTACTTAATTAGGGCAAATTTCATTAGCCAAAAAAGGAAAATCATCCTTGAGGTTTGAAACAGTGATTATTTTTAAATCAAGAATAATATATGAAATCATATTAAAAATGAAATGGCCTGACCAGGCTATGGCGCAGTGGATAGAGCGTCGGACTGGGATGCAGAGGACCCAGGTTCGAGACCCCGAGGTCACCAGCTTGAGCACGGGCTCATCTGGCTTGAGCGAAAGCTCACTAGCTTGGACCCAAGATCACTGGCTCGAGCAAGGGGTTACTTGGTCTGCTGAAGGCTCACGGTCAAGGCACATATGAGAAAGCAATCAATGAACAACTAAGGTCTTGCAATGAAAAACTGATAATTGATGCTTCTCATCTCTCTCCATTCCTGTCTGTCTGTCCCCTGTCTATCCCTCTCTCTGACTCTCTCTGTCTCTGTAAAAAACAAACAAAAAAACAAAAATTAAATGATTCTGAAAAATGACAATCTGCTCCCCTAAATGCCCTCAGTTTTCTACTACAAAGGGACCAAAAAAGAGAAGTCAGTCATTTTTTTAAACATATATCAAAGGTAGAATTTCTCTTACATTTTTAAGTCTCAAAACAATACAAAATCCAATGAGACTTTGTGTAGTTGATCAAAGTAGAAGAAATGATCTGCATGCACACACCCCAGAATCCTGCATAGTGGAGATGGCATGGCGTTAGCTACAAACAAAGGCTGAGAGCTAAATTGAAGAAGAGAGTCTTACAGGCATTTCTGATTTAGCCATTTCTGCAGACATGAGTGCCACGTGAAATGCAAACAAAAAAGAACTCAACCTAGCTACCAGGTCTCACTCTTGAGTCTGGGCTGACAATTCCAAGCATGTATTTGGAACCCTAGTCAAATGTCAGGATGAGTCACTGCCCTATTAGAGCCCACTTGGTAATGTGTACTTATGAAGGGAGGTATTTTTACTTACTCTGGTCAGCATAGTTTTTTGCTTTGAGTTCTAGTTGCCTTGTTTGAGATTCTAAAGATTCCACTCGGGTCTGTAAATCCTTTTTTTCCTGTTCTTGAGAGTCTTCAAATTCAATGAATTTCTAATAAAAGAAATATTTATTATTTTCATTAGAGACATAAAACTTTTTTAACATTATCAACTCCTATGTTTATTGGTATCAAGTATCACAATTAGGCATTAACTACTCAAAAAGATCTCAGAATCATAATAAGCTTAGGTTGATTTTTAAGTTTTTCTATAGAAATTAAGTTTTAAAACCTCCAAATACAGAAGAAAAAGCTGACAAAATATATAAAAAAATTTGTTTATATAAGTATTTTTGCTTCATATAATAGACATTTCAAAGGAAATACATATAACCTACCCCCAAAATATATATAAATCCCTTTACTAGTTAGTATACTTACATATTTGTCTGAGTTCAAGACACAATTTTTTTAATATATATTTTTTATTTATTCATTTTAGAGAGGAAAGAGAGTGAGAGTGAGAGAGAGAGAGAGAGAAGAGGGAGGAGAAGCATGAAGCATCAACTCCCATATGTGCCTTCACCAGGCAAGCCCAGGGTTTCGAACCGGCAAACTAAGTGTTCCAGGTCAACACTTTATCCAATGCACCACCACAGATCAAGCCAAAACACAATTTTTTACGTAATATAATACATAACATGTACAACAATCAGAGAACAAAAGATAATGAAACAGCAATAAATATTAAATAATTGAATGATTAGTGGACAGTCTTCTAAATTACCCGAACCATAGAATTTAAATGCCTAAGAAAAAGAGCATGGTGCTAGAAATCTCTCAACCAAATTTAATTTACTGAAACTGTTCTCAAGATGGTTGTCTTTGAATATACACATCGAATCTCAGCTGTCATCTTAACCAGTATCATCTGACAACTGATCATCACTCCTTAAAACATTTTTCCTTTTGGCTTTCAAGACTTTTCCTTTTATCCTCTACTTTACTGGCTGCTCATTCTTGGTCTTTTTTGTTAGTTCTTCCTCTTCTCCCCTATTCTTAACATTGACAAGCTCACTCCTTGGATAACATTTTCTCTTTGTTGTTTACTCCTATTTCCTGGAGGTCTCATCCAGTTTCATGGCTTTAAATACTAACTATTGCATTTTTCGCTCCATAAGATGCACTCCCCCCCCCCCCGCCCAAAGTGGAGGGGAAAATGCTCGTGCATCTTATGGAGCGAAAAATGCGGTATTTTATTTTTATTTATTTATTTATTTATTTATTGGGTATTTTTCCGAAGCTGGAAACGGGAAGGCAGTCAGACAGACTACCGCATGCGCCCGACTGGGATCCACTGGGCATGCCCACCAGGGGGCGATGCTCTGCTGCAACCAGAGCCATTCTAATGCCTGAGGCGGAGGCCACAGAGCCATCCTCATTGCCCAGGCCAACTTTGCTCCAATGGAGCCTTGGCTGTGGGAGGGGAAGAGAGAGACAGAGAGGAAGGAGAGGGGGAGGGGTGAAGAAGCAGATGGGTGCTTCTCCTGTGTGCCCTGGCTGGGAATTGAACCTGGGACTCCTACACTCCAGGCCAACACTCTACCACTGAGCCAACCGGCCAGGGCCTTATTAAATATTTCAACACACCATTTGGTTCTTTGTGTGTGTGTGTGTGTGTGTGTGCGCGCGCGCGGGCGGGAGGGTATTCAGACAGACAGACTCCCGCATGCGCCCAACCAGGATCCACCTGGCATGCCCACCAAGGGGCGATGCTCAGCCCCTCTGGGGCATCGCTCCGCTGCAATTGGAGCCATTCTAGTGCCTGCAGGGGAGGCCATGGAACCGTCCTCAGTGACCAGGCCAACTTTGCTCCAATGGAGCCTTGGAGCCTTGGCTGTGGGAAGGGGAAAAGAAAGAGAGAAAGGAGAGGGGAAAGGGTGGAGAAGCAGATGGGCACTTTTCCTATGTGCCCTGGCTGGGAATAGAACCCCCGGGACTTCCACACACTGAGCCAATGCTCTACCGCTAAGCCAACAGGCCAGAACCAGAATATTTTTCTTATTTTCCTCCTTAAAACCCTAGATGTGTCTTGCCTGACGAGGAGGTGGCACAGTGGATAGACAGTCAGACTGGGGACACGGCAGACCCAGGTTCAAATCCCCGAGGTCACTAGCTTGAGCACAGGCTCATCTGGTGTGAGCAAGGCTCACCAGCTTGAGCCCAAGGTCGCTGGCTCAAGCAAGGGGTCACTCTGTCTGCTGTAGCCCCCCAGTGAAGGCATATATGAAAAAGCAATCAATGAACAACTAAGGTGCCATAATGAAGAATTGGTGCTTCTCATCTCTCTCCCTTCCTGTCTGTCTGTCCCTATCTCCTATCTGTCCCTCTCTCTGACTGTCACTGTCATAAAAAAAACAAAACAAAAGAAAACCCAGATGTGTCTTATGGTCAGGTGCGTCTTATGGAGCAAAAAATACAGTATATACAACCTCCAAATTTCTAGCCCAATCTCTAGTTCAGTAATGAATTCCAGGTTTGTACATCCAGCTGCTTACTGGACAACTTTATTTGAATGTCTAATAAGCATCTTTTATACTTGACATGTTAATGTTTGCTCCTCCTGGTCTTACCTAGCTCATTACCTTACTGGTCAGTGTGTCAGGCCCAAAACTTTGGAGTCAGCTTTGACTTTTCTCTTTTCTAATACCTCATATCCAATTCATCAGCAAGTCTACCTTCAGATCCAACCACTTTTCCTCATCTCCACCCCATCCTGGTCTGTGCCACCATTCATTATTTATTGGCTGATTAATTCAATAACAGTAGCCTCATAACTGGTTTCCTTCCACCTTTGCCCCTCTACAGTGCAGTCTAAATACAATTGTTAGGGTGACCCTTTAAAAAGGAAGGTAAATCAAACAAACAACAAAATGTAAGACAGAACAGTTTATCCCTATACTCAAAATCTTTTGATTGCTTACATTCTCCCAAAGTCCTCACCATAGCCTCCAAGAACGAATACAATCTACCCTCCTCTGACTTGCTTGACATCCTCTAGTACTCTTCCTCCTCCTCTTCCGCACGCCTTCCTTCACAGGCTGATTCAAGCCTCCCTGCAGTTCCTCCGACACTCCAAACCTCTGCACTTGCTTCCTACTACCTGGAATTCTCTTCCTCCAGATATCTAAATGGCTCACTCCTCCTCACCTCCTCAATGTCTTTGTTCAAATGTCACCCTTTTTCCTAAGACTTTCTTTGCCCATCAGATTATAAACTGCACTACGCACTCCCTAATCTCCCTGTTTTTTTAATCTATGGTACTTATCCTCATCTAAAATACTATATAGATTTTAGTAATTTATCTTATTATTGGCCTTGCCTCACTAAAATGTAGACCTCTTAAAAGGAGGGATTTTTGGTTTTGTTTGCTGTTGTATAACCAGAACAAAGAATGATGATGGCACATAACAGGTGATAAAATATTTGTTGGAAAAAAAAGAAAAATAAAACCCTTAGTATAAAAAATTGGAAACCCATATAGAAAAATGTAGAGTTCACAAAAAAAACTTAGATATCACTAAATACACCTTTTCTTTTTCTTTCATTTTTAAGATTTTATTTATTGATTTTACAGAGAGAAGAGAGAGAGGGGTGGGGGAGCGAGAAGTACCAAGTCAGCTGTTTCACTTTAGTTGTCCACTGATTGCTTGTCATATAGGCCTTGATCTGGCGGGCCCAGGGCTCCATCTGGCAACTCTGGCATTCCAGATCGACACTCTATCCACTGCGCCAGCACAGGCCAGGCCAGTGCACCTTAGTTTTAATACGAATTTCTTTGTCCAACTGTCCTGAAACTTTCCAGTCACTGCAGTGGACTTTGTTACTGTCTGTGCACGTCTTCTTTTGAGAAACTTCTCCTGTTTCACCCTAATTCTTTTCAGTTCAGGCTTTTGAACTGGTGAGGGCTCCATCTTCTTATAGGTGGGCACATGGCTTCTACCAGACTGGTCAGAGTCCTCGCAGGGACAGCTGACAGTTATTAGAAGAATACAACATACCTCCTCTTCCTCTAAAAACACAAACTCTAAGAACCTAAAAGGCTTAAGCTGCAGACAGCCATCGATTCCCAATATATGAAAACAGCAGCCTGACCAGGCGGTGGTGGCACAGTAGATAGAGCATTGACCTGGGATGCTGAGGACCCAGGTTCAAAACTCCAAGGTCACAGGCTTGAGCACAGGGTCACCGGCCTGAGTATGGGATCATAGACATGACCCCATGGTCACTGTCTTAAGCAAGGGGTCACTTGCTCGACTGGGCCCAATCAAGGCACAAATGAGAAGCAATCAATGAACAACTAAAAAAAAGAAAGAGCCCTGGCCAGTTAGCTCAGTGGTAGAGCGTTGACCTGGCGTGCAGAAGTCCGGGGTTCGATTCCCGGCCAGGGCACACAGGAGAAGTGCCCATCTGCTTCTCCACCCCCCCCCTCTTTTCTCTCTGTCTCTCTCTTCCCCTCCCGCAGCCAAGGCTCCATTGGAGCAAAGTTGGCCCGGGTGCTGAGGATGGCTCTGTGGCCTCTGCCTCAGGCGCTAGAATGGCTCTGGTTGCGGCAGAGTGACGCCCCAAGATGGGCAGCGCATCGCCCCCTGGT
Organism: Saccopteryx bilineata; assembly: GCF_036850765.1. Taxonomy (NCBI): domain Eukaryota; kingdom Metazoa; phylum Chordata; class Mammalia; order Chiroptera; family Emballonuridae; genus Saccopteryx; species Saccopteryx bilineata. Next base: position 379,500,844 of record NC_089491.1, read on the forward strand.
GGGCATGCTGGGTGGATCCCAGTCAGGCACATGCGGGAGTCTGACTGTCTCCCCTTTCCAACTTCAGAAAAATACAAGAAAAAGAAAGAAGAAAGAAAGAAAGAAAGAAAGAAAGAAAGAAAGAAAGAAAGAAAGAAAGAAAGAAAGAGCAGCATGCCTGAGAATAGTGCCAATATAAAGGAAAACATAAAACTATAAGATACCATTTGAGTCCTAGATTCAGTGTCCTAGAGCCAGTATTCCCAGCTTTTTTTTTTTCAGTTACATAAACCAATAAATTCTTATTTTATTTACGCTTATTTGAGTGAGTTTCTATCATAAGACACTGAAAGCATCCTAATATAATCCTCTACTTTTTTTTTTTTGCATTTTTCTGAAGCTGGAAACAGGGAGAGACAGTCAGACAGACTCCCGCATGCACCCGACCGGGATCCGCACGGCACACCCACCAGGGGCGATGCTCTGCCCACCAGAGGGCAATGCTCTGCCCATCCCGGGCGTCACCATGTTGCAACCAGAGCCACTCTAGCACCTGAGGCAGAGGCCACAGAGCCATCCCCAGCGCCCGGGCCATCTTTGCTCCAATGGAGCCTTGGCTGTGGGAGGGGAAGAGAGAGACGGAGAGGAAGTCGCGGCAGAGGGGTGGAGGAGCAAATGGGCGCTTCTCCTGTGTGCCCTGGCCGGAAATCGAACCCGGGTCCTCCGCACGCTAGGCCGACGCTCTACTGCTGAGCCAACCGGCCAGGGCCTATAATCCTCTACTTTTACTCAAGAGACAAGAGACAAGTTAACTTATATCATTAACCAATGTTTTCCTTATCTTTGAAGCTTGAAATGTACAACCTCTCAAACATTGGTTCTTTTTTTTTTTTTTTAAGATTTTATTTATTCATTTTAGAGAGGGGGAGAAGGAGAGGGGGGGGATGGGGCAGGAAGCATCAACTCCCATATGTGCCTTGACTGGACAAGCCCAGGGTTTTAAAACAGCAACCTCAGTGTTCCAGATCGATGCTTTATCCACTGTGTCACCACAGGTCAGGCCATTGGTTCTTTTTTTAAAATTAAATTTATTGAGGTAATATTGGTTAATAACATTATATAAATTTCAGATATACAACCTTATAACATCTGTATACTCTGTTGTGTACTCAAACACCTGAGGTCTAGTCTACTTCTGTCACCATGTTTGACCCTCTTTACACTCTTCATCTTCCCCCATTTCTCTTCCCTCTGGTAACCACCATTCTACTGTCTGTATCCATGTGTTTGGGAAGGGGGCGGTGTTCAATTGTTGCTTCTGTTTCATATCCCACATGTGAATGAAATCATATAGTTCTTGTCCTTTTCCATCTGACTTATTTCACTTAAATAATACTGTCAAGACCCATCCACATTGTTATAAATGGCAATATTTCATCTTTTTATGGCTAAATAGTATTCCACTTTGTATATATACCACATCTTTTTTATCTAATCATCCATCAAAGGATATTTAGGTTGAAACACTAGTTCTTAAAAATGTGGGGGTCCAGAGACCCATTTGGAAATTTAATACATTAGTGAACCATGTTTCCCTGGAAAATAATGCCCTCACTCACCCCAAATTATGCCTGTCCTTTTCAGGGACTCAGAGACCCCTTAAGGCCTTCCACAAACTCCCCATTTAGTACCTCTGACCTATACTTTCCTATGAAAATATTCTATATTTGTGAGGCTTCATAGAAGCCTCAAACAAGCACTATTTTTCTAGAATATTAATCCAAAGATGACTATATATAGAAGAAACAATAGTTATTATAAACATAATAAAAGAGATCACCTGACCAGGTGGTGGCGCAGTGGATACAGAGTCAGACTGGGATGCGGGGGACCCAGGTTCGAGACCCCGAGGTCACTAGCTTAAGCGCGGGCTCATCTGGTTTGAGCAAAGCTCACCAACTTGAGCCCAAGGTCGCTGGCTTGAGCAAGGGGTTACTTGGTCTGCTAAAGGCCCACGGTCAAGGCACATATGAGAAAGCAATCAATGAACAACTAAGGTGTCGCAAAGAAAAACTGATGATTGATGCTTCTCATCTCTCTCCGTTCCTGTCTGTCCCTAATTATCCCTCTCTCTGACTCTCTGTCTCTGTAAAAAAAAAAAAAAGAGAGAGACAAATTTGACAAATCTTTCAAACAAATCATTTAAGAAATGTCTATGAGGCCTGACCTGTGGTGGCGCAGTGGATAAAGCACTGACCTGGAAATGCTGAGGTCGCCGGTTCAAAACCCTGGGCTTGCCTGGTCAAAGCACATATGGGAGTTGATGCTTCCAGCTCCTCCCCCCTGTCTCTCTCTCCTCTCTCTCTCTCTCTCTCTCTCTCTCCTCTCTAAAAAATGGATAAATAAAAAAAAAATTGTTTAAAAAAAAAAAGAAATGTCTATGAGTACTTAAAATGTGCCAAGCATAAGGAACATGACTGAGTACACACTATCCCTGCCTTCCAAGGTGTCACTGGCTACAAACTGAATGCTGGCAGATAATATAAAGAATATAGTGAGCAGAAAAGAGACAACTATATGTTGCTAAAAAAGTATGAATAATTTATTTCAACATTTTTACCTGGAGATATAAGCGAAGACAAGTATTAATAAGAAAATGCAATTAGCCTGACCGGGCGGTGGCACAGTGGATAGAGCATCAGACTGGGATGCAGAGGACCCAGGTTCGAGACTCGGAGGTCACCAGTTCGCGCGCAGGCTTATCTGGTTTGAGCAAGGCTCATCAGCTTGAGCCCAAGATCGCTGGCTCGAGCAAGGGGTCACTCAGTCTGCAGCAGCCCCCCCCCCATCAAGGCACATATGAGAAAGCAATCAATGAACAACTAAGATGCTGTAACGAAAAATTGATGCTTCTCATCTCTCTCCCTTCCTGTCTGTCCCTCTCTCTGTCTCTGTCACTAAATAAGTAAATAAATAAATAAATAAAATTAAAATGCTTTAAAAAAAGAATTTTAAAGAAAATGCAATTATTTTTTGGTTTGCTTTAAAGACACTGCTCCTTTGGCTAACTGAACTGCTTTATCTGGGTAAGCAAGCAGAAATTCTTTATTAGGCTTCTGTGCTATAAATAAAATGTTGTGTTAAAGGACACAGAGGAAATGTTTACACTTGAAATGTTATGCTACTAAACTAACAAAAAGCTCTACCACTAACGGGGTGGGCTGGCATGCAGAATGGGTGAATGTGGTCAAAGGGTACAAAATCCAGTTAGAAGGTAAGTCTGGGGCTGTAATGTACAGCAGCACGAAGACTACAGTTAACAATACTACTAAATTGTGTATGTGAAAGATGCTAAGAAAGTAGATATAAAAGTTCTCATCACAAAAAATAAAATTTGTAACTATAGGAAGTGATGAATGTGTTAACTAACCTTATTGTGATCATCATTTTAATATATATATATCAAATTATTATATTGTACATTATATATCTTAAATTTGTACAATGTTATATATCAATTACTTTTTAATAAAGCCCATCCAAGAACTGTCACACAATTTTGGGGGTGGGGAATCTCTCTTCCTTTTGCCATATTTACCTAAGGTTAATAATATAGATACAAGGCCTCAGTAGTCGTAATAAAATGCACACAATTTTGAAGCTTGAAACACCTAGATAGGTGTAAGTAATGCTTGCAGAGTAAGCATACAGTAGTGGCTGTGGAACACTTATGAATTATTCATGCCCTTCTGTAGCCAAACTGGGTCGCCAAGAAACAAAGCAGACACAAAACTGTGTGTCTGGATGATGTTTCTTCTCTCTCAGAAAAGTATTCTGAATAGGCAGAATAGTGCGATTTAAGGTGATTTTATCTGTTTTTAATAGCCATATCCTTAAGTACTTTAAAATTGCTGTTTTTTTTAAGAATAAATGCGGATTATTCACATATTATAAATAATAAAGGAAAGGGGGAAATATAAACTACAACTCTATACCTCTTTAAAGGCAGCCTAAGAGCTACACATGAACCTTAATTCATTTGCATTTCACCTTAGAAAAGTTTGACATCTCAAGCATTAACATTATCATTTATCATTATACCGAAAATGATTATTGGTGTTTTTCTAAATACAGTTAATCAAAATAAAACTCTGAAATGGGATACTGAGGGAGGGGAAAATCATGTGAAGGGATAATTCCATCTTAACTCCATACAATTTACGCTATCCACCATGACGTCAGACATGCTGGAGCTGAAGCCTGAAACACAGGAGTGATATGTTTCAGGACTACCACACAGAAGTGGAGATCAATTCCAAAAAGCCCAGAGAGAGACTATACAGATAGGCTCATTTTAGAGACTTCAGTTCTTTCCTGTATTTTAAAGGTATTTACAACAGTTCCCAATACAATTAGGTTTTCTTTTGTTACTATAATTTGCATACAACAGTATTTTTAGGCAAAAGGAACAGGATGTTGGAGGTTGCTCTAGACAGAAACATTCTGAAGAAGAAAAAAAGTAAATGAATGCTCATAAGAAGCCTGTGGGTGTTCATAAATAATTTAATGTGACTTAACTTCTTGCCAGTGGCTTAACTTGAATAAAGTTGGACACCCTTTATTATATTTGGCAAATGATGAGATTAAGGTGATAACAAACACAAGGCAGGAAAGGGGCAGTTTTTCAAATTATGAAACAATCCTTTACCTGGAAAATTCAGGTTACTCCCTACCCACAGCCAGAGCACAGGAGAGCTTGTCCTATCCCTCCAGTGTATTGGTGTCACCCCCAGCCCCCACCCGTCTTTCTCCATCTTTATGTCCCTCTTTCACACACATACACTTTCTGAAAAACTACTGAGCAGAGGATGGAGCCTATCAATAGGCTTCTTAGCACATACAATAAGCACATCTTAAGTAGATACCCCTTTTCCCTCTCAATAACTAATCAGCCAGCAACTACATTGACGTAGCTTCAGATAAAACTCTCCTGGGAGCAACCAGACACTGTTTAAAGAAAAGGAGAAAAAAAAAAAAAGAAGGGCAGTAGACAATACAGACTTATGTCAGGATCTAAAAAGAATAAGCTTTGTGATGAAGCAAAATGGTTTTAAGTCCAGATGGCTTATAAGGGGCTGTTCTGCCCACTGTTCTGGAGAAAAACAAACGAACACTTTGAAAAGGCAACTTCCAAATTCAAAACAAATCTCTAGGGGTTGTTCCTTACTAGAGTCAAGATAAAAGAGACAAAAAAATCCCTTGAAAGTAGCAATTTTGACTACAGTATTTGTCTAAAAGCTAATACCACCAAATAAAAGGCTGATTTATTGCTAAGTATCAACCAAGATATTATTAGAATGGGAGGAAGAAAAATATTTCCATTATACTAAACAATTTCTGCCTGACAAGGTGGTGGCAGAGTGGATTGAGCATTGGCCTGACACTGAGGACACAGGTTCGAATTCCTGAGGTCACAGGCTTGAACACAGGCTCACCAGCTTGAGGGCAGGGTTGTGGGCTTAAGCACAGGACCATAGACATGACCCCATCCATGGTCACTGGCTTGAGCCCAAGGTCACTGGCTTGAGCAAGGAGTCACTGGCTCAACTGCAGCCCCCCATCAAGGCCCATATACAAGCAATTAATGAATAAACAACTAAAATGAAGCAACTATGAGTTGATACTTCTCACTCTACCCCTCTCTCTCTTCTCCATAAAATCAATTTTAAAAAATTATAGGATAGACCGGGGTCTCAAACTCGCGGCCCACCGAACAATTTCATGGATTAGTCTGCAGGCTGCACAAAATTGTTCGGTGGGCCGCGAGTTTGAGATCCCTGGGATAGACCATATTAATAATGCCAAGGGATGTGGTTGCCCCACCCTTTCAAATCCAAAATGTAAAAATTTTTCTAATACAAATGATTCAGTTTCTTCAAAACTAAATAGTGCCTGACAAGGCAGTGGCACAGTGGACAGAGCGTCGGACTGGGATGCGGAGGACCCAGGTTCGAGACCCCGAGGTCGCCAGCTTGAGCGTGGGCTCATCTGGTTTGAGTGTGGGCTCATCTGGTTTGAGCAAAGCTCACCAGCTTGGACCCAAGGTCACTGGCTCGAGCAAGGGGTTACTCAGTCTGCTGAAGGCCCGCGGTCAAGGCACATATGAGAAAGCAATCAACGAACAACTAAGGTGTCGCAACATGCAACGAGAAACTAATGATTGATGCTTCTCATCTCTCCGTTCCTGTCTGTCTGTCCCTGTCTATCCCTCTCTCTGACTCTCTCTGTGTCTCTGAAAAAAAAAAGAGAACTGTTAAAAATTAAGAGAAAATTTAAGAGACATAGTATACCAAGTATAAATATAAGGACTATCTTGTTTCAGTCCTCACCAAAACAACCAAGTATTGAAACCACATTTATGAGACATTTGGGGAAGTGTAGGAACACTGATTAAGTGTTACTAAGGAATAAGCATTATAACTTCTAGGTGTGATTTTTTAAAAACTATCTTTTAAAAATATACTGCTATGTACTCTTTGATCTACTTTAAAATTATGGTGCAGCCTGATTGATGGCGGTATAGTGGATAAAATTCGACCTGGAACACTGAAGTTGCTGGTTCGAAACCCTGGGCTTGCCTGGTCAAGGCACATATGAGAGTTGATGCTTCCTGCTCCTCCCTCCTTCTCTCTCTCACTCCTCTCTAAAAAAAGTGAATAATTTTTTTTTTTTTAATTATGGTACAAATTCTGAGGGGAAGTAAGAAAAACAGATAAAACTTGATATAAACTGTTTAAGTCAAGTAATGGATACAGGGGAGTTCTTCTTATCCTAGTCTCTCCACTTTTATACTTGGATATTTCCAGCCTAACCAGTGGTGGTGCAGTGGATAGAGCGTTGAGCTGGGATGCTGAGGACCCAGGTTTGAGACCCCAAGGTCATTGGCTTGAGCAGGGCTCATGGCTTGAGTGCAGGCTCACCAGCTTGGTCAAGAGGTTGCTGGCTTAAGGGTGAGATCATCAACATGATCCCAAGGTTGCTGGCTTGAGCAAGGGGTCACTGGCTTGTCCCCCAGTCAAGGCATGTATAAGAAAGCAATCAATGAACAACTAAGGTGCTGCAACTACAAGCTGATACTTCTTATCTCTCTCCCTTCTTGTTTCTCTTTAAAAAAAAAAAAAAATTTAAAAATTTTAAAACATACTTGGATATATCTACAATAAAAAGCTAATAAATGAGCTGGAATAGAATTATTAGTGGCATTTAAAATAGTATGACAGGCCTGACCTGTGGTGGCACAGTGGATAAAGCGTCGACCTGGAAATGCTGAAGTCGCCGGTTCAAAACCCTGGGCTTGCCTGGTCAAGGCACATATGGGAGTTGATGCTTCCTGCTCCTCTCCCTGTTCTCTCTCTATCTCTCCCTCTCTCTCTAATAAAAATGAATAAATAAAATCTAAAAAATAAAAATAAAATAGTATGACAAAATTTGGTAAGAAAACTTTCCTGTCATTAAAAATCAAATGTGCCCTGGCTGGATATTTTGATTGATTAGAGTATTGTCCCGAAGCACAGAGGTTGTCGGTCTGATCCCCGGTCAGGGCACATACAGGAATGGACAGATGTTCTCCTCTCTCTCTAAAATAAATTTAAAAATAAAAATCAAATGTACATGCACAGCCCTGGCCGGTTGGCTCAGCGGTAGAGCGTCGGCCTTGCGTGCGGAGGACCCGGGTTCGATTCCCGGCCAGGGCACACAGGAGAAGCGTCCATTTGCTTCTCCACCCCTCCGCCGCGCTTTCCTCTCTGTCTCTCTCTTCCCCTCCCTCAGCCGAGGCTCCATTGGAGCAAAGATGGCCCGGGCGCTGGGGATGGCTCTGTGGCCGCTGCCTCAGGCGCTAGAGTGGCTCTGGTCGCAACATGGCGACGCCCAGGATGGGCAGAGCATCGCCCCCTGGTGGGCAGAGTGTCGCCCCGTGGTGGGCGTGCCGTGTGGATCCCGGTCGGGCGCATGCGGGAGTCTGTCTGACTGTCTCTCCCTGTTTCCAGCTTCAGAAAAAAAAAAAAAAAAAAAAAATGTACATGCACAAAGGGGATGTACAAAGAGGTTCACTGAAGCGCTATTTGTAATAGTTTAAACTGAAAGATAACTTAAATATCTATCAACAGATAGTCGATAAATAAATATGATAGATCCATATTATGAAAACCTGTGGTGGCACAGTGGAGAGAGCATTGAACTGGAACACTGAGGTTGTCGGTTCGAAACCCCAGGCTTGCCTAGTCAAGTCACATATGAGAGTTGATGCTTCCTGCTCCTCCCTCCATTCTCTCTCTCTCCCCTCTCTAAAATGAATAAATTAAAAAATTAAAATAAGTAGAAAGAAAACTATGTAATTAGGGAATTAGGGTTAGGGTGGGGCTGGAAATGAGGAACGAATGGAAGTCTAAAAGCACTAGTTAGTAATATCCCTAGTCCTCAGAGCCATCCCAGGACAGCCAGGTGCTACCACACAGACGATAGGAAGTTTGTTTCCTGAAGAAACTCAGTAAGACAGCCTGACCAGGCGGTGGCGCAGTGGATAGAGCGTCGGACTGGGATACCGAGGAACCAGGTTCGAGACCCTGAGGTCGCCAGCTTGAGCGCAGGCTCATCTGGTTTGAGCAAAAGCTCACCTGCTTGAACCCAAGGTCACTGGCTCGAGCAAGGGGTTACTCGGTCTGCTGAAGGCCCGCGGTCAAGGCACATATGAGAAAGCAATCAATGAAAAACTAAGGTGTTGTAACACGCAACAAAAAACTAATGATTGATGCTTCTCATCTCTCTCCGTTCCTGTCTGTCTGTCCCTGTCTATCCCTCTCCTCTCTCTGACTCACTGTCTCTGTAAAAAATAAATAAATAAAATTTAAAAGAAAAAGAAACTCAGACAAATTCTACGCTAGGGGATACCAGGCATAGTCAAATGAAAGGAAAGGAATGGAGTGAAAATCTACCATATTTCCCCATGTATAAGATCCCATGTATAAGATGCACCTTAATTTTGGGGCCCGAAATTTAAAAAAGAATGTATTGCGTAAAGTTATTGAATTCAAGTTTTATTCATCATAAAATTCATACAACTCTTCATCACTGTCAAAACTCCCATCCATTAGCTTGTCCTCATCTGTGCCTGATGATGAATCAGTGTCTTCAAAAACAAGTTCAAAAACAAGTGTGAAAAAGTGGGAAATGTAAGTAAAAAGAAATCTACAACCACTGTATAAGACGCACCCAGTTTTTAGACACCAGAGTTTTCAGAAAAAAGTGTGTCTTATACATGGGGAAATACAGTATATACGGAACAGTAATACGGACAGCCCCTTCCCCTCACGCCTCCACAGATTCCCGCACCAGGCTTATCGACCACTGCACGCCTCAGAAGTCTCTGAGAACAGACCACGGGGTGTGGAAATCTGGGTTCCCAGCAGGCAATAACAGCACCCGCCACACAAAGCTCTGGCCCTCCTTTTCAGTGCTTCACTCTTAAAACGTGAAGGGATAATTAAGGGTGAGCAGCTATTTGAAGCTCCAACCTAAAAGAGGGACCAGAACTATCTATTTTAAAAAAAAATGGGACTCTGAGGAAACAGACAGGGCAGGAAACAAATAAACAAATGAAAACTATAATTAATATACTCAGAGACCAAAAAAAAGTCATTGCATCCAAGACACCAGAACAGTACGCTATTTTTAAAAAGAGGGGGTTTGAGGCGAGAGCAAGAACAAGAAAAGCTCTTGAACCTTATAAAAGTATAAAAACTGAACACTCTAGCACTTAGAATCAATCTGTTTTTCTTATATAAACTATACTTTCAGGTAACCAAACAGTTGATGAGGTAGAAGTTCTCCTTTATAAGAAAACTCGGCTAATAAATGCTGAAGGATTGAGTTAGACTAGTGCCATTTCCCGGTCCTTACCGAAATAAGAGGGAGTAGCCAGTCACTATTTAGATTTTCCTGGTTGTCTCATAAATGCTTTCATAGGCTCCAAAGTTCATATGTTGCATTTGGATGATACATCTCTCATGTCTCTTTAAATGACAGATTCTTAAGTCCTTTCTACTCAGTGCTCTTAGTAGCCATTGATGATCATATGGGAACACTATAAAAGCCATTGTAAAAGTATAAGTTAGATCTAGTCAGACATAGGTTGCTGCCAGTTATAAATAAATGAGACCAAACAGGCAGTTCACAGAAAAAGAAAGAATCATCAAGAAAATATGCTCAACCACACCAGTGATCTGAGAAAGGAAAATAAAACAAGAGGTTGTTTCACACACATCAGACAAGCAATAAAAACCAAAATGTCTGATAGTGTCAAGTGTTGGCAAAGATACAGGGAATATACACTACTAGTGTACACATATGCCTCAGTTAAGGATTAATTTCATACTACTCAAACTTAACAAGTTATAAAATCAGACTTCTGTCTTGTTAAAAGCAAATATGGCCCTGGCCAGTTGGCTCAATGGTAGAGCGTACGCCTGGCGTGTGGAAGTCTCGGGTTCGATTCCCAGTCAGGGCACACAGGAGAAGCACCCATCTGCTTCTCCACCCCCTCCCCCTCTCCTTCTTCTCTATCTCTCTCTTCCCCTCCCGCAGCCAAGGTTCCACTGGAGCAAAGTTGGCCCTGGGCAATGAGGATGGCTCCATGACCTCTGCCTCAGGCGCTAGAGTGGCTCCAGTTACAACAGAGCAACGCCCCAGATGGCACAGCATCGCCCCCTGGTGGGCATGCCAGGTCAATCCCGGTCGGGCGCATGCAGGAGTCTGTTTCTCTGCCTTCCCACTTCTCACTTCAGAAAAATACATACACACACACAAAAAGTAAATATTTCCAGGTGCACACAACTACCTGTGTGGGGGAATGAAAATTTTCCAAGTCAACAATAGTAGTACTATTAGCTGACTAGTATCACTAAGAACCATAACCATGCTTTCCATATTTTCATTACAATACTTTTAAGAAAAACAAAAACAGCAAGACATTTTTATATGCTTTAAAAAAACATTTTTAGAATTTCATACATACCTACTTCCTCAAAATAGAGCATATCAAATAAAACATAGACTATGTTGGTGAGAATCATCACTCTGAATCACTGTGAATCACAATTAAAAACCATACTGCGTTATCAGATGTGACACGTTCAAGATAAAAATCTTAATTTGACAACACTGAACCTGACTCTGAACCTTGACCTATTCAAACTCAGTTCTTTACCAGTTCTCTATGTGGCAGAGCAACTAGTATATTTTTAAAATATATGGAAAACTAATAACTACTACTTAAATCAGGGGTCCCCAAACTACAGCCCGTGGGCCGCATGCGGCTCCCTGAGGCCATTTATCCGGCCCCCACCGCACTTCCGGAAGGGGCACCTCTTTCATTGGTGGTCAGTGAGAGGAGCACATTGACCATCCCATTAGCCAAAAGCAGGCCCATAGTTCCCACTGAAATACTGGTCAGTTTGTTGATTTAAATTTACTTGTTCTTTATTTTAAATATTGTATTTGTTCCCATTTTTTTTTACTTTAAAATAAGATATGTGCAGTGTGCATAGGGATTTGTTCATAGTGTTTTTTTTATAGTCCGACCCTCCAACGGTCTGAGGGACAGTGAACTGGCCCCCTGTGTAAAAAGTTTGGGGACCCCTGACTTAAATATATCAAAAAAATAAATGTCATTTTTTATGTTGGTTTTGTGTGTGTGTGTGTGTGTGTGTGTGTGTGTGTGTGTGACAGAGACAGAGAGAGGGACAGATAGGAACAGACAGACAGGAAGGGAAAGAGATGAGAAGCATCAATTCTTCGTTGCAGCTCCTTTCTTGTTGATTAACTACTTTCTCCTATGTGCCTTGACTGGGGGGCTCCAGCAGAGCGAGTGACCCCTTGCTTAAGCCAGTGACCCCGAACTCAAGACAGTAACCCTGCGCTCAAGCTGGTGAACCCGTGCTCAATCCAGATGAGCTGGCACTCAAGCCAGTGACCTCATGATTTCAAACCAGGGTCCTCTGCATCCCAGTCTGACACTCTATCCACTGCGCCATCGCCTGGTCAAGTTAAATGTCATGTTTCTGTAGCTGTCTGCACACATTACACACTTTGCTCTGTGACACATAACCAACTTAAATGACATCCTGTCTTTGTCAAGAACACCTTTACAGCCTGACCAGGCGGTGGCGCAGTGGACAGAGCATCAGACTGGGATACGGAAGGACCCAGGCTCGAGACCCCGAGGTCGCCAGCTTGAGTGCGGGCTCATCTGGTTTGAGCAAAGCTCACCAGCTCGGTCCCAAGGTCGCTGGCTCCAGCAAGGGGTTACTCGATCTGCTGCAGCCCCACGGTCAAGGCACATATGAGAAAGCAATCAATGAACAACTAAGGTGTCACAATGAAAAACTGATGATTGATGCTTCTCATCTCTCTACGTTCCTGTCTGTCCCTATCTATCCCTCTCTCTGACTCTATCTCTGTAAAAAACAAAAAAAAAAAAAAAACAAACAAAAACACCTTTACATACAGTACAGTACTTGTTTAGAATGAGTACCTAGGGCTTCCCACAGTACTATTCATTCTTGTACGTCTACTCTGGGCACAATTTTATTTTTTATATTTATTTTATTAGGAGAGAAAAACATCAATTTGTTGTTCCACATAGTTGTACATTCACTGGCTTCTTCCTGTATGTGTGCCCTGACCAGGGATCGAATGGGCAACCTTGGTGTGTCAGGATGACATAATTACCAGTTGAGCTACCTGGAACAGGGCACAGTGTGTTTTATAAGTGAATAAATGGGATGAATAGATAGGTAGGTAGATATCTGACATATAGGTAACATTTAGTATATATTAACCAAATGCTGGAGCTTTGTAAAGCTCATTTTCCTTGTATAATCCTCACAACAATCCCATGAGGTTGTTACTATTCTTATCTCTATTTTGAGATTAAAAAATTGAGGGCTGCCTGACCAGGCGGTGGTGCAGTGGATAGAGCATCGGACTGGGACCCAGGGGACCCAGGTTTGAAACCCTGAGGTTGCCGGCTTGAGCGCAGGCTCATCAGTTTGAGTGCAGGCTCACCAGCTTGAGCGCAGGGTTGCTGGCTTGAGCATAGGATCATAGGGATGACCCCATGGTCGCTGGCTTGAGTCCAAGGTCACTGGCTTGAGCAAGGAGCCACTTCCTCTGCTGTAGCCCCTGGTCAAGGCATATATGAGAAAGCAATCAATGAACAACTAAGGTGCTCCAATGAAGAATTGATACTTCTCATCTCTCTCCCTTCCTGTCTATCTGTCCCTCTCTCTGCCTCTCTCTCTGTCGCACACACACAAAATAAGTGGAATAACAAACTGATGTTTCTTTCTTTCTCTCTCTTTTTCTCTCTCTCCCTCTCCCTATCCTCTTCCTCTCTAAAACCCTTCTGGAAGCACGTGCACCCCTGCCCCTTGTTTCTCCTAAACTCTAAGGGGCACAAAATTTGCAACCAAGGGAGTGATAGGCAGCAGCAGCTCGTCTGGGCTAACCCCTGAACCTGTCTCCAAGGCCCCCTTTCTTTGCTCTCTCAGTCCCTTCTCAATGTATTCCTGCATGGTCAGTAAATTCTTCCTTTACTTGCTGCAAAAACAAACAAACAAAAAAATTACCTAGCCCAACCTTTGCAAATGAAAAGGAATCCCTATAGGTCCTGGCCGGTTGGCTCAGTGGTAGAGCGTCGACCTGGTGTGCAGGAGTCCCAGGTTCGATTCCTGGCCAGGGCACACAGGAGAAGCACCCATCTGCTTCTCCATCCCTCCCCCTCTCCTTCCTCTCTGTCTCTCTCTTCCCTTCCCGCAGCCAAGGCTCCACTGGAGCAAAGTTGGCCCAGGTGCTGAGGATGGCTCTATGGCCTCTGCCTCAGGCGCTGGAATGGCTCTGGTTGCAACGGAGCAACGCCCCAGATGGGCAGAGCATCGCCCTCTGGTGGGCATGCCAGGTGGATCCCAGTCGGGCGCATGCGGTGTGGGAGTCTGTCTGCCTCCCCGTTTCCAATTTCAGAAAAATACCAAAAAAAAAGAATCCCTATAATATATACTTTTTGTTTAAATTTGATTGATTTTAGAAAGAGCAAGAAATAAAAGGGGAGGGAGGGAAAGAGAGAGAAGCATTCATTTGTTGTTCCACTTAGTTGTGCACTCATTAGTTACTTATGTGTACTAACCAGGAATCGGAACCAGCAACCTTGGCATTTCAGGACATCACTCTAACAAACTGAGCAAACAGGCCAGGGCTCTACAATACTTCTGACAGTACTTCCAGTGATCTTCATATTTCACTTTTTAAAATGAATAAATATTTCTAGGATATCTACTATGCATAGGACAATATAGGTGAAGTGTCTGCAGTACCACTCAGAAGAAATTACGGCTTTTCTGCATATGTAAAAGTCAAAAGATTTATTGAAGAACTTTTTGGAAGTTTTTGCATAACTTGGCACCAACAGCAAGGACAACAATTGAATGCACAATAGAGAACTTTAAATAGTTAGGCTTAGCAATTTGACCTTTAGTATATTTATCCATCCATCCATCCATCGAACAAACCAACAGTGTCTATTAAATACCTCCTAGATTCCAGTAGTTTAGTAAGGGAATTAAAGCGATAGGTTAGTTTGATATAGCATTGGAAGGGCTATGGGAAGGGAAGGACAGTATGATGTAGGAAGATATAAAATGGGCACAATCCACAGTTGATGTCCATAAAAGGAATCCCAGAATTGAAATCTGAAAAATGAAGAATGTTAACCAGGCAACAGAGCAGAAAGCATGCATCAAGCATACAGGCAGCTTTTAAGAATGCCTGGAAAGAATACACTTTGCAAAGCAAGCGCAAAGTGTTCAGTATGGCTCAGAAAGGAAAAGATGAGGCTGGTAAGAACAGAAGAAGCCAGACTGGGTCTTGTATGTTAGGTACTTCAGTCATCTCAAGAACTTGAGACAGAACCACTAATGGCTTTTAGTCTGGAGATGATCTCTGGATACAGTATGATGGGTAGTTAATAGGTTGGCAATACTGCAAGCAGATAGATCAGGTATAGGACACATTTAGTTGTCCATTCATTTATTCAGAAATATTCACTGGGTACCTCCTAAGTGCCAGACACCAGTATACAGTCAAAGTGACACAAAGTTGTAAGTCTATGGAGTTCGGATTTAGGGCAAACAATGTGGGTGTGCTGAATCAGAGCAATGAAATAGATTTGAAAAGAAAGACTCGCCTGACCAGGTGGTGGCACAGTGGATAGAGCTTAGGACTGGGATGCGAAGGACCCAGGTTCGAGACCCCCGAGGTCACCAGCTTGAGTGCGGGCTCATCTGGTGTGAGCAAAGCTCACCAGCTTGGACCCAAGGTCTCTGGCTTGAGTGAGGGGTCACTCGGTCTGCTGAAGGCCCGCAGTCAAGGCACATATGAGAAAGCAATCAATGAACAACTAAGGTGTCACAACGAAAAACTAATAATTGATGCTTCTCATCTCTCTCCGTTCCTGTCTGTCTGTCCCTCTCTCTGACTCTCGCTCTACCTCTGAAAAAAAAAAAAAAAGGAAAGACTCCAGAAATATTTAAAAGTTGGAAACAAAAGAAAGCAATAGGGAGGAAGGAAAGTGAAGAGTTAAGGATGATAACCAAGTGCCTGGCCAGGTGGCCGTGGTATCCCTCATGAAGACAGGGAACAGAAGAGAAGCAGTATTGGAAGACATTGGCATCCAATAAACAGTAATAATATGCAACAACAACTCCAGAAAGAGATCTGACCTTAACGTTCTTAAGCTGTCAGTCAAGTTCACAAGGAAAGAATCTTGTTGGTTTTACTCACAACTGTATCCCCAGTGTACAGTTGTATGGGAACAGAGTTGACACTCAATAGCTATTAAATGATGAATGAAATGATATACATTTTGGAACAGTCAACAAATGGTAGCTAAACTCACTGGAATGGATAATATCAGCTAGGCAGAGTGCAGAGTGGGAACCAGGGTGGACCTTAAAAAGAATGCCAAGAAACACAGAAATCAATGTAAGAGAAATCCAAAGAGTAATCAGGTAAGTAGGAGAAAAACCAACAGATGTTAAAGTCACAGAACCAAAATTTAATGTTTCATTTTAAAATTTTACTTTAAATTTAACAGGGTGACAATGATCATTAAGAATATATAGGTTTCGGCCCTGGCCGGTTGGCTCAGTGGTAGAGCGTCGGCCTGGCGTGCAGTAATCCCAGGTTCGATTCCCGGCCAGGGCACACAAGAGAAGCACCCATCTGCTTCTCCACCCCTCCTCCTCTCCTTCCTCTCTGTCTCTCTCTTCCCCTCCCACAGCCAAGGCTCCATTGGAGCAAAGTTGGCCCGGGCGCTGAGGATGGCTCTGTGGCCTCCGCCTCAGGCGCTAGAATGGCTCTGATTGCAGGAGAGCAACACCCCAGATGGGCAGAGTATCGCCCCCTGGTGGGCGTGCCAGGTGGATCCTGGTCGGGCGCATGCGGGAGTCTGTCTGACTGCCTCCCCGTTTCCAACTTCAGAAAAATACAAAAAAAAAGAAAAATATTAACCTCTTACTCATCCCTGCAACAGGCATATATTGTAAACTTTAAAATTAACTCATATGGACTATCAGATATTAGAAAATGCTGTCAAATATAAATACTATTGTGGTTATATGGTAGAATGCTCTCATTTTTTGCAAGATTGGTACTTTAGTACTGAAGGGTAGTGTCATAACATCTGCAATTTATTTTGAAATGGTTTAGTAATTTAAAATTTGTATATGTATATACATGTGTATGTATATATGCACACACACATACATAAACATACAGACATAGTAAAAACTACTGAATCGCCTGACCTATGGTGGTGCAGTGGATAAGGGTCGACCTAGAACGCTGAGGTCGGTGGTTCAAAACCCTGGGCTTGCCCAATCAAGGCACATGTGGGAGTTGATGCTTCCGGCTCCCCATCTTCTCTCTAAAATAAATAAATATATGACTACTGAATCTAATTAATATACAGATGATGAATGTACTTTTAATTTTTCTGTATGTTTGAAAATTTTCCTAATAAAATGCTGAGGGAAAATGTACTGAAAACATAAACTGACCCTAAAGAACAAAAGTGGCATTTTATAGTTCCTAATAATAATTCTATATCGTAAACTTGGAAACTTCTCTATTGCATTGATTAATATATAAGTTCCCATTGTTCAGTTCAAACATTTTGGGGAGCACTTATCAGGCCAAATCACTGGATATTAGAATTCCTAAGTGAATAAAACAGTCTTACATTCAAACTAATAACTAAATAATGCTGGCCAAAATTTGAAAATGTACAGAATTTACACACATATTTTTAAGTATAAGCTTTCTGAATAGACACATTACATATGTAATTAAACTGAACCTATACTGATTTCTTTTCATCTCAACCTAATTATTTAGGTAACAGCTGTATTCATTATGAGTGCTGAGCACAGCAAAAAAGGTGTTTTTAAAATAACTCAGCCATTAGTCAACAGAACAAAAGAACACATTTGGCCAGATTCTAATACTAGCTTTCCTGGGAACCAAAGGTTCCATATGATTTAAGTATGCAGCTAAGGAGTCCAAGAATCAGAAACCAAACTAAGGCAAAGAATTGGATCTGTGATCTAGGGCACACATGAAAGTAGTCTGGTGAATAGTTCTTACTCTGCTAATTCATCCTCTGATTAGAGGTAACTGATCCAGCTAGATACTTTACCCATTTTGCTATTCTTGTCATTTTAACTAAGTAAAAATGTAAATGCCACTATAAGGGCCATCACTGTATCTCACTTAAGACACCTAGATTCAGAAAACTGAAGGAAAATAATGGGTAAGATGTGTCTTAAAGAGCTAAACAATGGCTAACTTATTTCACAAAGTGTCTGGTGTAGGAACTGACTAGGATCAAGGCCATACCTACTGTGGGTAGGGGCAGTGTGTAGCTTATTCAAATGGTTCAACAAGAAAAAACAACGGTATTTTTTAAAATATGAAAATATGTACTTTTTAAAAAGTGTTTTTAAATGTATTAGTTTTGTGTACAAAATAATTTAGGTAATACAAAGATCAATGAAGCACTAAGACACAGCCTCAGCATTCTAAAACTTATGTTTGAATGAATAAATTAAGACATAAACTTTCAAAAAGCTGCTGATGCCCTGGCCGGTTGGCTCAGCGGTAGAGCGTCGGCCTGGCGTGCGGGGGACCCGGGTTCGATTCCCGGCCAGGGCACACAGGAGAAGCGTCCATTTGCTTCTCCACCCCCCCCTCCTTCCTCTCTGTCTCTCTCTTCCCCTCCCGCAGCCACAGCCAGGGCTCCATTGGAGCAAGGATGGCCCGGGCGCTGGGGATGGCTCCTTGGCCTCTGCCCCAGGCGCTGGAGTGGCTCTGGTCGCGGCAGAGCGACCCCCGGAGGGGCGGAGCATCGCCCCCTGGTGGGCAGAGGTCCGCCCCTGGTGGGCATGCCGGGTGGATCCCAGTAGGGCGCACGCGGGAGTCTGTCTGACTTGTCTCTCCCCGTTTCCAGCTTCAGAATAAATTTAAAAAAAAAAAAAAAGCTGCTGCCCCTCGCACAAACTGAACCAATAGAGAAGTTAAGTAAGCACCTGAGTCAATTCCTGGATCAAAAACCTTTAGTTCACTGAAGATGTCACACTTAAGATACTGGTTCCTAAAACACTAAATAGGTACCACACAGACTTCACTTTTAAAAGAAGTTTGAGCCCTAGCCTATGGTGCAGTGGATAGAGTGTCGCCAGGAGTGTGAAGGCTGTATGTTTGATCCCAGGGCACATAAAATGAAGATGCACCCACTTCTTCTTTCCCTCCCTCCCTCCGACCTTGCATGATAGAAGGTAAGTAAAGAAACTGGGCCTGACCAGGCAGTGGCTCAGTGGATAGAGCGTCGGACTGGGATGTGGAGGACCCAGGTTCAAGACCCTGAGGTCACCAGCTTGAGCACGGGCTCATCTGGTTTGAGCAAAAAGCTCACCGGCTTGGATCCAAGGTCCCTGGCTCGAGCAAGGGGTTACTCAGTCTACTGTAGTCCCATGGTCAAGGCACATATGAGAAAGCAATCAATGAACAACTACGGTGTTGCAACGAAAAACTAATGACTGATGCTTCTCATCTCTCTCCGTTCCTGTCTGTCTGTCCTTACCTATCCCTCCCTCTCTCTGTGTGTCTCTGTAAAAAAAAAAAAATTAAAAAAAAATAAAGAGGCCTGACCTGTGGTGGCGCAGTGGATAAAGCGTCGACCTGGAAATGCTGAGGTTGCCGGTTCGAAACCCTGGGCTTGCCTGGTCAAGGCACATATGGGAGTTGATGCTTCCAGCTCCTCCCCCCTTCTCTCTCTCTGTCTCTCTCTCCTCTCTCTCCCTCTCTGTCTCTCTTCTCTCTTTCCTCTCTAAAATGAATAAATAAAATAAAAAAAATTTTTTTAAATAAAATCTAAAAAATAAATAAATAAAAAATAAAGAGCCTGACCAAGCAATGGCGCAGTGGATAGAGCGTCGGACTGGGATGCGAAAGACCCAGGTTCAAGACCCCGAGGTCGCCAGCTTGAGCGCGGGCTCATCTGGTTTGAGCAAGGCTCACCAGCTTGGACCCAAGGTCGCTGGCTCAAGCAAGGGGTTACTCGGTCTGCTGTAGGCCCGCGGTCAAGGCACATATGAGAAAGCAATCAATGAACAACTAAGGTGTTACAACAAAAAACTGATGATTGATGCTTCTCATCTCTCTCCGTTCCTGTCTGTCTGTCCCTGTCTATCCCTCTTTCTGACTCTCTCTCTGTCCCTGTAAAAAAAAGAAAAAGAAAAAGAAAGAAACTGGGCTGAAGAGAGAATATCTTTGCTGGGGAAAAGATGTGACTTTCACAGTTGCAACACCTTAGTTGTTGTTTGATTGCTTTCTCACATGTGCCTTCATGGAGGATTCAGCCAAACCAGTGACCCCTTGCTCAAGCCAGAGACCTTTGGGCTTAAGGCAGTGATCAGGGGATCATGTCTATGTGCCCACGTTCAAGATAGCAACCCTGCACTCAAGCGGTGAGCCTGCACTCAAGCAGGTGACCTCAGGATTTTGAACCTGTGTCCTCAGCATACCAGGCCAATACTCTATCCACTGCGCCACCGCCTGGTCAAGTGAAAGATGTGATTTTGTATCGCCAGTTCGATCTCTCATTCCTCTCACTCTAAAATTAATAAATAAATAAAAATTTTAACTTTAAAGTTTTAATTAAAATATTTTAATTTTTTTATTTATTGTTTTTAGCAAGAGAAATGGGTGGGGGAGGGGGGACGACGACACAGGAACATCACCGTTCCTGTATGTGCCCTGACCAGAGATCAAACCAACAATCTCTAAGCTATGGGAAGATGCTCTAACCCAGGGGTCCCCAAACTTTTTACACAGGGGGCCAGTTCACTGTCCCTCACACCATTGGAGGGCTGGACTATAAAAAAAACTATGAACAAATCCCTATGCATACTGCACATATCTTATTTTAAAGTAAAAAAAAAACAGGAACAAATACAATATTTAAAATAAAGAACAAGTAAATTTAAATCAACAAACTGACCAGTATTTCAATGGGAACTATGGACTTGCTTTTGGCTAATGAGATGGTCAATGTGCTCCCACCAATGAAAGAGGTGCCCCTTCCGGAAGTGCGGCGGGGGGCCGGATAAATGGCCTCAGGGGGCTGCATGTGGCCCGCGGGCCGTAGTTTGGGGACCCCTGCTCTAACCAATATGTCTTGGGGAATTAAAATATTTTTATGAATGAATGAGAACTATAACATCAATAAGAACAATGGGCACTCGCCAGGTAGCTCAGCTGGTTAGAGCATCATCTCCATACTCCAAGGTTATGGGTTGGATCCTGGGTTCAGGCACATCTGAGAAACAACCAATGAATGGAATGTACAACTAAATGAAACAATAAAATGATGTTTCTCTCTCTCCCTACTTCTCTCTTTCTCTAAAATCAATATATTT
Source organism: Saccopteryx bilineata (assembly GCF_036850765.1). Lineage (NCBI taxonomy): Eukaryota > Metazoa > Chordata > Mammalia > Chiroptera > Emballonuridae > Saccopteryx > Saccopteryx bilineata. Next base: position 379,521,909 of record NC_089491.1, read on the forward strand.
TAAAAAAAAATAGTTATTTTGTTGATTTTAGAGAGTGGAAGGGGGAGAGTAAGAGAAAGACAGGAACATCGATCTGTTCTCTATGTGGTCTGACCAGGTATTGAACCGGCAACTTCTGTGCTTCTGGACGATGCTTTAACCAACCGAGTTATCCGGCCAGGGCTAAAATCAATAAATTTAAAAAAAAAATTTTTTTTTGCCTGACCAGGTGGTGGCATAGTGGATAGAGCATCGAACTGGGATGCAGAGGTCCCAGGTTCGAGACCCTGAGGTTGCCAGCTTGAGCGCGGGCTTATCTGGTTTGAGCAAAGTTCACCAGCTTGGACCCAAGGTCTCTGGCTCAAGCAAGGGGTTACTCAGTCTGCTGTAGCCGCACGGTCAAGGCACATATGAGAAAGCAATCAATGAACAACTAAGGTGTTACAAGCGCAATGAAAAACTAATGATTGATGCTTCTCATCTCTCTCCGTTCCTGTCTGTCTGTCCCCATCTATCCTTCACTCTGACTCTCTCTCTGTCTCTGTAAAAAAAAGAGTGCCGATTCATTGGGGGAAAGTTAATTAGAAAATTCTCAGTAGTGTCTCTCTCCTATGCATTTAATCACCCCAAATTTTTTAGGCAAAATGCCACAGAATAGCAGTCACAAAATCACATCTTCTTCTTCCCAGTAAAAATATTCTCTCTTCAACCCATTCCCTTCCTCTACACACTTCTATCATGCAGGAGGGAGGGAAGGGAGGATGAAGTGGGTGCATCTTCATTTTATGTGCCATCTCCTTCTACCCAGTCATCTAAATTAAGTCTCACTTTGAAAATAATGATAAGAAACAAGGTCCACAGAATCACTTGGCAGTGAATGACTAAGAAAAAGGTTCTTTAAGTCATTTGCTTAGTTATCAAGAAAATTAAAATTTTTTAATTATTCGAAGTAAAGCATGTCTTAAAAGAATCAGAAATTGCACAAAAAACATAAAAAACTGACCTGTGGTGGCACAGTGGATAAAGTGTCGACCTGGAATGCTGAGGTTGCCAGTTTGAAACCCTGGGCTTGCCCAGTCAAGGCACATACAAGAAGCAACTACTACAAGTGGTGGTTCCTGCTCCTACCGGTACCTCTTTCCCTCTCCTCTAGCTAATTTCAATTAAAAAAATTATAAAAAAGAAAGAAAGAAAACAAAACACCAACATATCCTTTCCAAGAATAACATTTCTCTCTTGATCATTTTCTATCCAAATGTTTGTTTTTAAAAATCATCAATTTACCAATAAATTCTTTCTAGGCCCTGGCCGGTTGGCTCAGCGGTAGAGCGTCGGCCTAGAGTGCGGAGGAACCGGGTTCGATTACCAGCCAGGGCACACGGAAGAAGCGCCCATTTGCTTCTCCACCCCTCCGCCGCGCTTTCCTCTCTGTCTCTCTCTTCCCCTCCCGCAGCCAAGGCTCCATTGGAGCAAAGATGGCCCGGGCGCTGGGGATGGCTCTGTGGCCTCTGCCTCAGGCGCTAGAGTGGCTCTGGTCGCAACATGGCGATGCCCAGGATGGGCAAAGCATCGCCCCCTGGTGGGCGGAGTGTCGCCCCATGGTGGGCGTGCCGGGTGGATCCCGGTTGGGCGCATGCGGGAGTCTGTCTGACTGTCTCTCCCTGTTTCCAGCTTCAGAAAAATGCAAAAAAAATAAAAAATTATTTCTAGATTCACAAGACTTACTCTGGATAAAGCAGACAAGCAAGGATTAACTGAAGTAGTGAAATTTAAGCTGAGCCTAAAGCGAGGAGCTAGCCAGAGTAAAGCTGAGGATGAACATTCTAGGCCAAGAGTAAGTACATCAAGGGTGTAGGCATCAGACACGACTTGATTAAGGCATGAAAAGATATATGACCAGAGCAGGGAGCACAAAGAGGCAAGTGATGAGCAATAAGATAGGTTTCTTGATTCGAATTTGAAACTGATCACAGCCCTGGCCAGATAGCTGGGTTGGTAATAGAGGTTGCAGGTTCAATTCCCAGTCAGGGCACATACAGGAGCAGATTGATGTTCCTGTCTCTCTCTCTCCTCCTCCTCCTCCTCCCTCACAAAAAAATCAATAATATGTAAAAAAATTTTAAAAAACTGATCGCACACACACAAAAATCAGCCTTCCTTTAAGTTGATTTTAAAGACTCACAAAAACAACCTGACCAGGCGGTGGCGCAGTGGATAGAGCGTCGGACTGGGATGCAGAAGGACCCAGGTTCGAGACCCCGAGGTCACCAGCTTGAGTGCTGGCTTATCTGGCTTGAGCAAAAAAAAAAAAAAAAAAAAAAAATGCTCACCAGCTTGGACCCAAGGTCACTGGCTCGAGCAAGGAGTTACTTGGTCTGCTGTAGCCCCACTGTCAAAGCACATATGAGAGAGCAATCAATGAACTAAGGTGTTGCAAGGAAAAATTGATGATTGATGCTTCTCACCTCTCTCCATTCCTGTCTTTCTGTCCCTATCTATCCCTCTCTCTGACTCTCTCTTTGTCCCTGTAAATAAATAAAAAAATAGACTCACAAAAACAGCAGCTAACTCAACACAAAAAAAAGCAAAGAAAAAGACAAACGGTATTCAAATTAATTATGTCATTGTAATAAAGACTGTATTTCTGATTCCTTGCTGAGAATTCCTGTAAGCAAGAGATTACTATAGCACTTCACACTTCCTAAAACATTCTCACCATTTACATACCCTCCTAAATTTCCACAAAGTTGATCAGAATTCACTTTACACTTTCACATGATTTCAGATACTTTTGCTATAACAGTAAATTCTTAGTCTCCATATTAAGGCCATAAAGCACATACAGAAAATTAAACACAGAATGCACTCTGTATATTGGCCTAAGAAACTGAATTTCTGAGTACTTGGTAAATATTTGATTTATGATCTTACACAAAGACTGATAACAAGGTGGTTTTAGGTTTGTGGTCTGGGAGTTAGCGCACCTAGCATTTCATCAATGTCTCAAAAAGTATAAATTACAAAAGAGTCATTGGATAACCTATTTTTAAAGTCATTTACTTAAAAGTTAATACAGAATCCAGAGCCTAGCAGTTAGTTTTATTTTCTGATTCTGCAACCTGTGGCAGATGGTTTCCTTGGCCCTTGTGACCCTGGCATTTTGCCATGTTTGTGTAGACTGGCAGGAGTTGAAAGCTAAGGGTACATTTTTTTCATCCAGGGTTATAGGTCATACTGGGCCTACTCTGCACTTGCGTATAAGTGGTTAATTCCCCAGTCTCTTCCAAGGATATCCAAACACAAGCACCGGCTTGTCTCAGCATGAAGACACGGAATGCCGCCTGACCAGGCGGTGGCACAGTGGAGAGAGCGTCGAACTGGGATACAGAAGAGCCAGGTTCAAGACCCTGAGGTCGCCAGCTTGAGCCCAAGGTCACTGGCTCGAGCAACGGGTTACTCGGTCTGCTTAAGGCCCGCGGTCAAGGCACATATGAGAAAGCAATCAATGAACAACTAAGGTGCCATAACGAAAAACTGATGATTGATGCTTCTCATTTCTCTGCGTTCCTGTCTGTCCCTATCTATCCCTCTCTGTCTCTAAATAAATAAATAAAATCTTTAAAAAAAAAAAAAAAAAAAGAAAGACCCTGAATGCCATCTCAGAAGTAGTGTATAACCTCTGTTCTATCACCGTGCTAATAAACTAGTGGGAATTGTCCTCTCACCCTCAGATTTCTTGCAACCCTTCCCTGTAAGCTTTGAAATGCTCCTGAAATAAAATCAATTTTATTTGGCAGATTCAATGGCATTCTTTGGATCACTAATGGATCACAAAATCAGAACCAAAAATCATCACTACAGTCGAACTTCAAAAAAAACAAGCCTGACCAGGCGGTGGCGCAGTGGATAGAGCAGTGGATAGGACTGGGATGCAAAGGACCCAGATTCAAAACCCCGAGGTCCCCAGCTTGAGCGCGGGCTCATCTGGTTTGAGCAAAATCCCACCAACTTGGACCCAAGGTCGCTGGCTCCAGTAAGGGGTTACTCGGTCTGCTGAAGGCCCGCGGTCAGGGCACATATGAGAAGGCAATCAATGAACAACTAAGGTGTTGCAACGCGCAATGACAAACTAATGATTGATGCTTCTCATCTATCTCTGTTCCTGTCTGTCTGTCCCTGTCTATCCCTCTCTCTGACTCACTCTCTGTCTCTGTAAAAAATAAATAAGCAAACAAACAAACAAACAAACAAAAATAAGTAAATAAAAAAGAAACCAACTATTGGACCTGGTAGCAAAGTATCCATTCATGACAAAACAAAATGTTTAAACAGTGGTACTACTCAGTGATAGGAAATGAGTTGCTAAACAAATCTCATATCCTAAAAAGTTTTCAAGTATTTGTGAAAAATAACACGCCATTCCTTCAGTAATGAGCTATTTAGCCTCCTTCAATCACCATGTATTTAGCCAGGTGCTGCTAGATGCTCGGGAACAAAGATGAACGGGACACTTCGCCTGCATTAGTTGCACAGAAATAATGCCAAGACAGCCTGAAAGCTAAAACCCTTGACTGTCTCCAAAAGTCAAAGACTTGCGCTCCAAAGCTCCAAAGGGTTCACCCTTGGTGAGAGTACTGAGATCACTGCCAAGGTGTTATCGGTAACAGCAGTGCACCTGGTGCACCTGGAAACTGCAGTCTGAAAAGGCTTGCCAACAGTCACCTACATACACCACCTGAACCCCGCCACCTCTAACCCGCAAGGCCCCTTTATAAATAGAGGGTTTTTGAAGGGAACTGTCCAAGGTTACCACCTGATTTGGAGAAATGCTTTGGAGTGGATACCAATAAAAACTGTATACTTTCTATACTTAGAGTGTTGCTATAGTTGTATACTGGCATTCAAGTGTTGACAAAGTGTCAACTAAAGCACGTAAAATATAAAATGAAACCTCTTTCTCAACAGGGTTAAAACGTCAGAAGAAAATGACCGAAAGAGGGAGATCTCTTAACTTCCCGAAGAAGTAACCCCTGCAAAGGTATTGGAACCAGCGAAAGTTACACATCCGGGACAGAAGTGTTTAAATGCACACCCGCCGCGGTCCAAGTCTGCAAACCATCCGACTCTCATACGGTGGTCGGAAACTTCCCTAAACTACAAAGGCAACCAGACAACCCTAAAACCCCCGCCCTCGGCCAGCCCCAGGTGCCCGCACGCCAGGCTGCGGCTGCCTCCCCGGGCCTCACTTCCCCCATCACACTCCCTTCTTCTGGACACTCACTAGCCGGCCTCGGCTTCCAGCGCCGGCCGGGGGTCCCGGGGCCCTCGCGCCGCCGTGCTGGGTCCACGAGCCTCGGCCTCGGACCCGCCCCCACGAGGCCCGACGCGGGCGCGCCCACCCTCCCGGCCCGGCCGCGACCCCCGGCGACCCGGGGACCGGCCCCGCCCTCCCCGCCGGCCGGCCGGCCCTCACCTCCTCGGCGTGCTTGCGCAGCGCCTTCTCCCGCTCGTACTGGGTGATGAGCTGCTCGTTGTCGTCCCGCAGCAGCTCCAGCTCCACCTGGTGCTCCTGGTCCTGCGCGAACACCGAGTCCAGGTTCTCCAGCACGGCCACCACCAGCGGCATCAGCTCCTTGACCACCTCCTCATCGTAGCGCCCGATCAGCCGCTCGAACTCGCGGTAGATGGAGCCGGCCAGGCCAGACACCCGCTCCGACATCACGGCCCCGGAGCCGCCGGGCTCCTCCTGGTACACCACACCGTCCTCCAGCTCCATGGTGGCGGGCGGGCGGGCAGCCCGGGGCGTCGCCGGCTAAGGGGGCAGCACGGGCCCGCACGGGACAGGCCCGGCTGGAGCTGGAGCTGGGGCTGGGGCTGGGCCGGCGGGGTGGGGGCCCGGGCCGGACTAGGGGAGGGGTGGGGTGAGCACACTCAGCCCAACCGCCGCTGCACCAACTGCCTGGGCGGCGGGGCCGCGCTCGCGCCACACGTCACCCGCGGGGCGGGACCCGCTCGCGTCTGCCCCAAGGGCGGGGCCCCGCGGGAGACCAGGGCCAGGGCGGGGCCTGTGCGTCCTCGTGCGCCGGCGGAGGCGGGGCCAGGCGTCTCCGGCTGAGTGGGCAGCACCTGTCAGCACATTATGGGCCCGGCAGGCGCTGGGCTTGGGGCTGGGCCAGGTAGCCTGGGGTCCCGGACGGGAGAAGGGGTGTGGTGGGGTAAGTACACTCATCCCAACCGCCAGGGAACCAACCTCCTGGGCCGTAGGACCACGCGCGTATACGTCACACGCGGGCGGGGCCAGCGACGCGTCGGCCCGAAGGGCGGGGCCCCGCGGGAGACCAAGCGCAGCCAGGGGCGGGGCCTATGCGTCCTCGTGCGCCGGTGGAGGCGGGACCAGGCGTCAACACTCGGCGCCGCGCGGACAGTGAGTTCGCCAATGGGACGGACGGCGAGAGGAGTGTGGGGAGGTCTGTCAGCGCTGTGCGCTATTTGGGCGGATCCCAAAGGGAAGGGAGGGCTTCTGGAAGTGTCACTAGCTGTCCAGAATTAACACAACTAACGTTTCTGTTGCTTTTTACCGCTCGCAAAGGGCCTTCTCCTGTGTTCCTCACTACAGGCGTGGTGAGGTAGACGTTTGGCCTTGGTTCCACAGACAAGGAAAACAGGCCCGGAAAAGTTGTGGTTCACTCAAGGTCAGGCAGCTGGAACGGGAAGGAGGCTGATCGGAGACTCAGCCCAGTTCTGATTGAGAGTTCCAGGCTCAGGGAAAAGCGGGAAAAAGGGAGAAGGAAAGCAACCTTAACCAGGACAAGGGAGGAGGCGGGTCGCAACGGGGATAGGCCAGCGATTTCCAACCAGTGTGTCGCAGGAATTTTTAAAATATGGAATACTTGACTACTTAGGTGCACTGACCTCTTTTCCCTAGATTGTCAGATTTTTAAAAATTGCAGCAGCCAACACATCAGTAGCGTCTGGTATGAATGAATCAAGACTGCACCTATTTTTTTTATCATATGGGCAAAAAATATTTTCTGCTGTGCCGCAGAATTTTAGTCGCTTATGTGCCATGAGATGAAAAAGGTTGAAAATCGCTTGGATTAGATCAGTAGGTCCCATATGGGGATAATAAAGTAAGAATAGCCTAAAACAGAGGAAGTGGAAAGCATTCTGCAGGATAAAATTGTAACGCCACATCTTGGCACTTTCCCAGACACTGAGTTTCTCTGCTTCTCCCCGCCAACTTGGGAGAGTGGCATTTCCTGGCTCCAGCCACCCTCCTTTCCTAGTCTCTCCGAGGGGGCGGAGCAGGGAAGTGGGGGGTTGAGGGCTCGGGAAGAAAAGGGGTGGAGTCACTGGGTGAAAAAGTCCCAAGATCTGCAGGTCTCCGCAGCCTAGGAAAGCGTCACGTGAGAGGAATGACACAACGCCCAAGCTTCAGGCGGGATGAGTCAAGGGTCGCTTCCCGTTGTTCTCATCTAGCTTCTGCAAATGGAACGGAAGACACTCCTGAAAGCCCCTTCTCTCCGCAGCAGGTGACTCAGGAGTTCCTCAGTCCGACTGTAATAAGAATGGGGGATGGGGGTGGCAGGACTTGGATAAACAGGGTTTAGGAGTGGGAAGCAGCCACCTCCCAGGATCTTAAATATCCTCGACTTGGTGTTTACAAGTTCAAGTTCTTCCTGCCAAGCACGAGCTAGTCTCCCACAGTTTACCAGTCTGGACCCATCTGGAGACCCACGAAAACGTGTGGGGGTAGAGCAAGGGCCAACCTATAAACTCAAGACAAAAATGAAAATACTAAGGCTTATGAGGTTAGACGGGACTGAATTTGCAGCCTGTGCTGTCCCCCTTTCTCACCCTTGCCCCATATCCACCCATAGATTTTTAAACGTAAAACAACTTTCAAACTGTAAGAATTTTTTATAAGTTTATTTTAGCCAAACTGTCGACAATTGCCAGGAAGCAAAGTCTCAACAAATTGAGAAAGTGCTCTGGAAAATGGTAGTTTCACCACTTATTTTATACATCGGAATCAAAGGGGAAGAGGTAAGGGGCTTACATGAAATTGAAAGATTAGGGAAGCAGGAGAAGGCAGAACTGGGAAATCTGAGTAAAAAGTAAAAGTGTATATACTGAAACTTCTTTTACATAGGCAGGAATAAGACGGTTAACAGTTAATGGTTCACATGACAACAACAATGAGGGGGTCTGTTGGATCCTGCTCTGGTATGATGTCTAGCCTGATGGGAATAAAAAAAAAAGATCCTCACATCTCAAAAAGCATGTTATCAGATACTTTATTGTAGATGCAGAAGACCACAGGCTTGAGTAAAAAGTAGGCATTGACCTTTGTTGAGCGAGAACACCTCCCTCGGAAATGAGTACCCACCATAAACTGCTTTTATTATTATTTTTTTATTTTTTTTCTTTAGATTTTATTTATTCATTTTTATTAGAGAGAGAGGGGGGAGGGAGAGAGAGGAGAGACAGAGAGAGAGAAGGGGGGGAGAAGCTGGAAGCATCAACTCCCATATGTGCCTTGACCAGGCAAGCCCAGGGTTTCGAACCAGCGACCACAGCATTTCCAGGTCGACGCTTTATCCACTGCACCACCACAGGTCAGGCCATAAACTGCTTTTAGTTAGAAAGGTTTGATTTAGACCATCCTGAGTGTTTACTTTAGGTCTCTAAGTTTGCAAGGCCATTGTGCAGGGCTCATCTGAGCTCTTGTCAGGTTTAGTTTGTGGCCCCGTCTCTTTATTTTTTTCATCCACATCTTGTTTGTGTATATGTCTGGATCTTAGTAGGGCCAATCAGCTTGTTGGGTGTGTGAGTACCCAATGCCCTTTTTCTTCTAAACCTCACATTTGAAAGTCTTGCTCTGCATCTTTCGTATTCCTTTTGTTTTCTCTTCCAGAGGGCTATCACTTAACAATCAACATGGCCTCTATTTTCCTGGGAGTCAGAGGAGCAGAAAAATTTAGGGCAAGGCTTTACTTTGTCTTTCACGATATTACCATATACATCAGAAAATTTAGAGAAAAGAAAACGTCGGTTGCCCTGGCTCAATATCTCAGTTGGTTAGAGCATCATCTTGTTACGCCAAGGTTGTGAGTTCCATCCCAGTCAAGGCACATACAAGAATCAACCAGTGAATGCATAGGTGCGTGGAACAACAAATTGCTGTTTCTCTCTCGCTCTCTCTTCCCCCTCTAAAAATCAACTTTAAAAAGTCAGATATCCGGCCCTGGCCGGTTGGCTCAGCGGTAGAGCGTCGGCCTAGCGTGCGGAGGACCCGGGTTCGATTCCCGGCCAGGGCACACAGGAGAAGCGCCCATTTGCTTCTCCACCCCTCCGCCGCGCTTTCCTATCTGTCTCTCTCTTCCCCTCCCGCAGCCAAGGCTCCATTGGAGCAAAGATGGCTCGGGCACTGGGGATGGCTCCTTGGCCGCTGCCCCAGGTGCTAGAGTGGCTCTGGTCGCAACATGGCGACGCCCAGGATGGGCAGAGCATCGCCCCATGGTGGGCGTGCCGGGTGGATCCCGGTCCCACATGCGGGAGTCTGTCTGTCTCTCCCTGTTTCCAGCTTCAGAAAAATGAAAAAAAAAAAAAATTAAAAAAAAAAAAAGTCAGATATCCACCTATTGAATAAATAAAATATGGTGTATGCATATAATGAAATATTTATTATTCAGCAATAAAAAGAAATGAAGTACACACTATAATACAGATGGACCTTGGAAGTATCGTGCTAAATAACAAACCAGTCACAAAGGACCACGTATGAACTATTAGTGGAAACCTAGGACTAGCTGGGGAGGGAAAAGAAGAGTGACTGCTAATGGGCATGGGCTTTCTTTTGGGGGTAATGAAAATGTTCTAAAATTGTGGTGAAAAAATTAAAATAAAACTAATTTTGGCCTGACCAGGAGGTGGCGCAGTGGGTAGAGCATTGGACTGGGATGCCGAGGACCCAGGTTCAAGACCCCAAGGTCACCAGCTTGAGCGCAAGCTCATCTGGTTTGAGCAAAAGCTCACCAGCTTGGACCCAAGGTCGCTGGCTCAAGCAAGGGCTTACTTGGTCTGCTGAAGGCCCACGGTCAAGACACATATGAGAAAGCAATCAATGAACAACTAAGGTGTCTGCAATGCGCAACGAAAAACTAATGATTGATGCTTCTTATCTCTCCGTTCCTGTCTGTCCCTGTCTATTCCTCTCTCTGACTCTCTGTCTCTGTAAAATAAATAAATAAATTAAAAAAAAACTGATTTTGGTGATAGATACATGGTTCTAAATAAACTAAAAGCCATTGAATTGTACACTTTAGCCTGACCAGGCGGTGGTGCAGTGGATAGAGCGTCGGACTGGGATGCGGAAGGACCCAGGTTCGAGACCCCGAGGTCGCCAGCTTGAGCGCGGGCTCATCTGGCTTGAGCAAAAAAAAAAAGCTCACTAGCATGGACCCAAGGTCACTGGCTCGAGCAGGGGGTATTTCAGTCTGCTGAAGGCCTCTGGTCAAGGCACATATGAGAAAGCAATCAATGAACAACTAAGGTGTCGCAGCGAGAAACTGATGGTTGATACTTCTCATCTCTCTCCTTTCCTGTCTGTCCCTATCTATCCTTCTATCTGACTCTCTCTCTGTCCCTGTAAAAAAATTCAATATAAAAAATATAATATGTTTTGAATTGTACACTTTACTTTTTTTTATTTTTTTATTTATTCATTTTAGAGAGGAGAGGGAGAGACAGAGAGAGAGAGAGAGAGAGAGAGAAGAGACAGAGAGAAGGGGGGAGGAGCTGGAAGCATCAACTCCCATATGTGCCTTGACCAGGCAAGCCCAGGGTTTCGAACCGGCGACCTTGGCATTTCCAGGTCAATGCTTTATCCACTGCGCCACCACAGGTCAGGCAGAATTGTACACTTTAAATAAGTGAACTGTATGGTATGTAAATTATAACTCAAATAAAGTTGTTTCCTGAGCAGGCAGTGGCGCAGTGGATAGAGCATCAGGCTGGGACGCAGAGAGCCCAGGTTCAAAACCCCGAGGTCACCAGCTTGAATGTGGGCTCATCTGGTTTGAGCAAGGCTCACCTGCTTGAGCCCAAGGTCACTGGCTTGAGCAAGGGGTCACTCGGTCTGCTGTAGCTCCCCGGTCAAGGCACATATGAGAAAGCAATCAGTGAACAACCAAGGTACCAGAATGAAGAATTGATGCTTCTCATCTCTCTCCCTTTCGCTCTGTTGGTCCCTATCTGTCCCTCTCTCTGTCTCTCTGTCTCAAAAAAAAAAAGTTGTTATATTTATGGCTATAATGACTTTATAGTAAACCAAATGAAAGTACATAACTCAGTGTAATAGAATGAAAAGAAACAGTTTTTAAATCGGGAACCTCATATTCTAATATAGACTGGTCATTCTGAACAACTTAGGCCAGAAACAAAGCAATAGTTACTGAGTACTGTACTTACTGGGTACCAGTCACTTCTATAAGGGACTGTCAGCCTCAGCTGCTTCATCTGTGTAATGAGAAAGAGGTGTGTTACAGAATCTGTAAAGATTTCTTGCGAATCTAACTCTGATTCGCCTTTGTAGGTGGGAGCGAAAGACAGGAGCGAAGTCCTTGACATAGAGTCCGTTAGTCAACTCCTGATCAATCTTGTAGAAGGAGCCCTGGCTGGTTGGCTCAGCGGTAGAGCGTCGGCCTGCTGTGTAGGGGACCCGGGTTCGATTCCCGGCCAGGGCACACAGGAGAAGCGCCCATTTGCTTCTCCACCCCCACCCCCTCCTTCCTCTCTCTCTCTCTTCCCCTCCCGCAGCCAAGGCTCCATTGGAGCAAAGATGGCCCGGGCGCTGGGGATGGCTCCTTGGCCTCTGCCCCAGGCGCTAGAGTGGCTCTGGTCGCAGCAGAGCGACGCCCCGGAGGGGCAGAGCATCGCCCCCTGGTGGGCAGAGTGTCGCCCCTGGTGGGCGTGCCGGGTGGATCCCGGTCGGGCGCATGCGGGAGTCTGTCTGACTGTCTCTCCCCGTTTCCAGCTTCAGAAAAATAAAGAAAAAAAAATCTTGTAGAAGGTAAGAGTACTTCCTATAGTCAACAGCCTGGAAAAATTCCCAGCACCAACGTCTAACCCCAAAGGCTGAGATTATTGTTCAGAACTAAGTGTCATTCAGGAAAACAGGTCATGTTTTGGACTTCAGAGTAAATGTTTTACACTTGATTCCTGAAAGGAAGGACATTCCATTTTAAGAGATTCTTTGGCCTTGCAAAAATCACGAGGACAGCAATGGAGCAGCGGAGGGGAGGAGTTGTTGAAGGCAGGAAGGGAGGAGTTTCTTCCTAAACGAAATAACTATAATCACTGGGAGCCTAAAATTACTAGCCCTGTTGTTTTCCTAGCCTTCTGGAACTTTCACAGTTATTTGTGTGAATCAATTTCTCTGGTTTCACAAACTACATTTTCCACATGGAGAGAGGGTCATTCACCACTGAAAGAGAAAAAGACTCCCAGTGCACAAGGCCTTCCACCTAAGGCAGTGTGAAATAATTGATTCATCACCCCTTACAAACTAAAGTGTGCTTGGTGACAAGAAGAGGCAGAGTTTTCCACCCCAAAATATTCCTCTTTGGGCCCTGGCCAGTTGGCTCAGTGGTAGAGCATCGGCCTGGCGTGCAGAAGTCCCGGGTTCGATTCCTGGCCAGGGCACACAGGAGAGGCGCCCATCTGCCTCTCCACCCCTCCCCCTCTCCTTCCTCTCTGTCTCTCTCTTCCCCTCCCGCAGCAAGGCTCCATTAGAGCACAGATGGCCCGGGCGCTGGGGATGGCTCCTTGGCCTCTGCCCCAGGTGCTAGAGTGGCTCTGGTCGCAACAGAGCCACACCCCAGAGGGGCAGAGCGTCGCCCCCTGGTGGGCGTGCCGGGTGGATCCCGGTCGGGTGCATACGGGAGTCTGTCTGTCCCTCCTCATTTCCAGCTTCAGAAAAAAATATATATATATATTCCTCTTTGAGATTATCATTTTAATCTGATTATTTTTAAGTAACAAAAGACTCAGAAAGGGCCCTGGCTAGTTAACTCAGTTAGTTAACAACATTAGTTGGTTAAGAGCACTGTCCTGAAACAACAAGGTTGCAGGTTCCATCCCCAGTAAAGGCACATAGAGGAAGCAACCAATGAATGCACAACTAAGCAGAACAGCAAATGAATTTTTCTCTCTTTCTCTTTCTCTCTGTCTTTCACCCTCCCCCTTCCTCTCTCTGTCTCTCTAAAAAAAATTTTAAAAAAAGACTCAAAAGTCTTTGACCTTACTCCTTCCTGCTTAAAATAATTTTATTTCCTGCCTAAAAGAATGTAGAGGGCCTGTTCCAGGAAGGGAACTATCAACAGATAACTATAGTTTAGTCTTTAGTGTGTGATAGACAGGGAGGAACCTAGCCTAGTCCCCCTTTTTCTTTTAGCGTGGCCTCTTTGATAGAAGACCTATGTTCCATTGCTAAAGATGGCCCAGCAAACATTTATTTAGCAAACATTTGTTTTTCCATTTCCATGTAAATTGTCCTTTATAATCCCAAACCACAACTCCCTGGTTCTCCTTAGTTCAAGATAGTTCAAGATGGCATATAAGCTCTGGCCAGTTGGCTCAATGGATAGGGCATTGGCCCAGCATGCAGATGTCCCGGGTTAGATCCCTGGTCAGGGTGCACATGAGATGCAACCGTCTGCTTCTCTTTGCCTCCCTCTCCCCTTTCTCCTCCCCTCCCACAGCCAGTGGCTTGATTGGATTAAGCATTGGCCCCAGGCACTGAGGATAGTTGGGTTGATTCAAGAATAGGCCCAGATGGGGGTTGCTGGCTGATCCCAGTTGGGGCACATACTGGAGTGTACCTCACTATCTCCCCTCTTCTTGCTTAAAATAAAAGATGGCATATAAGCCTTACCTTCCCAATCTGTGCTCGGGTCCCACCTCCTTCTGACTTGCCTTGAGTGGAAGAAGGGAGGCCCATCACAAGGCCCATCACCACCATCACCCACCAAGTAAAAGTATACTTGTTACACAGAAAGCTGCAGTTCCCTCTGGGAATAAAAGACATATTTTCTTTTTTTTTTTTTAATTTTTTATTTTATTTTATTCATTTTAGAGAGGAGAGAGAGATAGAGAGAGAGAAGGGGGGAGGAGCTGGAAGCATCAACTCCCATATGTGCCTCGGCCAGGCAAGCCCAGGGTTTCGAACCAGCGACCTCAGCATTTCCAGGTCGACGCTTTATCCACTGCGCCACCACAGGTCAGGCAAAAGACATATTTTCAAAACAGTGGGTTAGTTGGGTCCTCCTTCCCCATAATAAATGAAATGCATATTCACCATAGAAAATTTGGTAAATACAGAAAAGCACACAGAAGGTCATTAAAATTATAGACATAATCCCATCTCCCAGATATCACATAGTTAACATTTAACAATTTATAAGGTGGTCCAGGAAGTCTTCACTGTCCTTGTGGGAGAAAAGTCTAATGCAAAGAGATCTGCTTTCTCTGAAGCGAGTAAGAATCCAGTGAGACTCCCCACTGAATTTGGTTCCTCCACCCTACCCTCTCACTTGAATATTCTACAGAATAAATGAGAAAGATATAGATCAGAATTTCAGGAAAGGAGCCCATCTTATAGAAAGGTTGTTGTTGTTTTTTTTTGTGACAGAGACAGAGAAGGACAGATAGGGAGAGACAGACAGGAAGGGAAAGAGGTGAGAAGCATCAATTCTTTGTTGCAGCACCTTAGTTGTTCATTGATTGCTTTCTCATATGTGCCTTGACTGGGGGGCTACAGCAGACCGAGTAACCCCTTGCTCAAGCCAGTGACCTTGGGTTCAAGATGGTGAGCTGTGCTCAAACCAGATGAGCCCGCACTCAAGCTGGTGACCTCGGGGATTCAAACTTGGGTCCTCTGTGTCCTAGTGCAACGCTCTATCCATTGCACCACTGCCTGGTCAGGCTCAAAGAAAGTCTTCATATAGATTTCTTTGTGATGTGCATTGTGACAATGCAAATCCATTCTATTTAGACATTATTTTTGACACACATTAACAGTCATGCTGGGAAAGGAATAGAGATGAGAAAAGAATAATTTTCCTAAATGCCAATTAGTTTGTGTATATGATTTTGGGGGAAGATCTCAATAACCCAAAGCACCACTTCTGAAAACCACCATCTTTTAGAACTCTGTAATTCAGCCAACACTTGTTGCTTATTAAGTGCTGGGTCCCGTGATAGGTTCAAAAGGAAGGTGCTAGCCCAAGGTCAAGATGAATCAGGCGCAATACTTGCCCCTCAAGATGAGCAGTCTAGTAAGAAAGGCAGACCTAGGAAACATAAATTGTATGCAAGTACACACATCCAAATCTATACAGGGTGCAATCATGATGCAAAAAGAATGGTTAACTCTGAAGGTCATTTAGGTGAGAGCCTCCTGAAGGGTTTTGTCAAGGGGAAAGTAATCTAGGCAGATGCTTGGCTTAAAGGTTTACTCACAATGGCCCTGGTCAGTGGCTCAGTGGTAGAGCATCAGCCCAGCATGTGGATGTCCCAGGTTTGATTCCTGGTCAGGGCACACAGGAGAAGCAACCATCTGCTTCTTCCCCCTTCCCCCTCTCCCTTCTTTCTCTCTTCCCCTCCCACTGCCATGGCTTGATCATTCGAGCACATCAGCCCCTGGCACTGAGGATGGCTCTGTGGAGCCTCCATCTCAGGTGCTAAAAAGAGCTCAGTAGTGAGCATGGCCCCAGATGGGCAGAGCATCAGCTCCAGATGGGGTTTGCTAAGTGGACCCCTGTTGAGGCACATACAGAAGTCTGTGTCTCTTATCTCCCCTCCTCTCACTTGGAAAAGAAGAGGAAAAAAGAGGTTAACTCACAGATTCAGGGAAATCTGACTTGTTTTTGTTGTTGTTGTTGTTTTGTATTTTTCTGAAGTTGGAAACAGGGAGGCAGTCAGACAGACTCCCGCATGCGCCCGACCAGGATCCACCGGGCATGCCCACCAGGGGGCGATGCTCTGCCCATCTGGGGCGTTGCTCTGTCGCAACCAGAGCCATTCTAGTGCCTGAGGCAGAGGCCACAGAGCCATCCTCAGCGCCTGGGCCAACTTTGCTCCAATGGAGCCTTGACTGCAGGAGGGGAAGAGAGAAACAGAGAGGAAGGGGAGGGGGAGGGATGGAGAAGCAGATGGGCGCTTCTCCTGTGGGTCCTGGCCGGGGATTGAACCCAGGACTCCTGCACACCAGGCCAACGCTCTACCACTGAGCCAACCAGCCAGGGCCTGACTTGTTTTGACTAACCCTAATCTGGCCTATTTCTGTAGACCTCAGTCACAGAGCAAACCTCCCTCAAAAGAAAGCTTAGACTAAAGTGAATATTGAAACAGTCCCTTTAGTCCTGACCAGGCAGTGGCACAGTGGATACAGCATCAGTCTGGGATGCTGAGGACCCAGGTTCAAAACCCCAAGGTCGTGAGCTTGAGTGCCAGGTCACCAGCTTGAGCATGGGATCACAAACATGACCCCGTGGTCACTGGCTTGAGCTCAAAGGTCAATGGCTAGAAGCCCAAGGTCACTGGCTTGAGCCAGGGGTCACTGTCTCTGCTGGAGCCCCCGGTCAAGGCACATATGAGAAGCAATTAACGAACAACTAAAGTGCTACCATTAAAGCTTGATGCTTCTCATCTCTCTTCCTGCCTGTCTCTCTCTCTCACTAATAATAATAATAATTATTATTATTATTATTATTATTATATGCATGGAGCAAGACTACCCACTGTAACATGCCCAGTTGGGAATTTAGGATCAGATCACCCTGTGAAGTTACTTTCCATAGAACCCCTTTATTCATTCCCAGCTTAAACTGATTTTACTTAGGATCTTTGTGTTTGCATTCCATCTATACCTGTCTATTCTCCTCCCCCCATGTTGACAAAGGCAATGGTATGGGCCTGAGAAATATTTGAGAGATCCAATGGACAGAACTTGGTAGATTTAGAGGATGACAGAAAGGAACTCACAGGTTTCTGGCTTGGACAAACTATTAAATGGGGGTACTGAGGCAGGATAGAAAGAAGTTAGGGGAAAATCCAGACAAGTGCGGTGAGGAAGTGGGGCCGACATCCTGTCTCCAGGGAGCAGTCAGCGCTGCGATGGAGGCTCCTTCCCTGATCCTGTCTCCACACCCAGGATGAATAAGTTTGCCACCTGTGGTTGCTGGTGTGCCCACAGGGATTTGCCTTGTTTCATCTCTGCCTTTCATAAACACCTTTTATCAGATTGCTCTCCTTTTTCTCTGGGGACTTAAGACATCTGCACTTTCTTCGGCATCCCCGTGCACCTCATTTCATCTGGTTCAAGTACAAATTAGAATTCTTACAGACTCTTCTATGGTCCCATGACTATTGTGGCATCCCCCCACCCTACGCCTGCATCCCAGACTTAATAATTGGCCACCACCTTATTGGCCCAAAAAGTGGAGGTAGCACCCAGGGACATCATGGACCTGCTGCTCTGCCTGAGGGCCTCCCTTCCCCTAGTGGCTTCCCTATGCCTGGACCAGCAAACAAGACCCCACGGGGCGGGGCACCATGGGCCAAGGGTAAGTGGGGAACCTGGTAGCTCAGGAGTGGGTGCTCCACTTGCCCCACTCAAGAAGATGAAAAAGTGCAAAGAGCTCAATGCATTGATCGGTGTGTCTAGGACAGCCAGAGAAAAAGGCCCAAGAAAGGCTTGGGCCACCGCTTGCTTCGCACTGAGCCTCCTGACTCACTCTGAGTCCAGCTCCAAGAAGGAAGAGGAATTCTGTGTAGTTGGGAATCACTCTTGCTCAGTCCGGGGAGGCGATTTACGATGCTGCAAGATCCAGCCTGACCTATGGTGGCACGGTGGATAAAGCATTGACCTGGAACGCGAGGGTCACTGGTTGGCAACCCTGGGGTTGCCTGGTCAAGGCACATATGGGAGTTAATGCTTCCTGCTTCTTCCCACCTTCTCTGTCTCTCTCTTTCTCAAATTAATAAAATCTTAAAAAAAATAAGATCTGTTATTCCCTCGTCATCCTTGCCCGTGTCCTGGCTGGCACTGGCTTGGTGCAGATGCCAGCTGCTCTGAAGGAGGACCCGGACACCCTCAAGGAAATATTTAGAGCAATGGACTCTAACCAGAAAGCACATTCCAAGAAATTCCCAAACTTAATAAAGAACTACTCAGCAAACAAAAACAACTGGAGAGCTTGGCTTGAACAAATTCTGCAGAAACATTCCTGAAATAAATAAGCAGATTTCTCTGGTGGATTCTGCAATAAACCGCCTCAAAGCCAATGTGCAGTCAGCAGGCACCTTAATTAGCCTGCCTGCCACTGTAGAGGGGCTTGAGAAGAGTGCAGCTTCCACCGGCAGTACTTGAAACAGTGTCCATCTTGCTGCGGAGGCAATGCGGAAATCTGGATGAAGACAAGAAAGCCACGGAGTTCCTAGAGTGCTGTGAATCAGCACGCCTTGAAGGGGGCCAGTGGAAGTAACCCCATTATTCCATCACCTTGAGCTCCAGCAGAACTTGAGAATAAAACCCCAGTGAGAATTTGAACCAAATAAGTGATAGAGCTTCCTCTCTGAAAAGAGTCTTTGCATCAGGTGACCAAAAGAACAGATACAGTAAGAACCCAAAACAGAAAGGAAGAAGATAGTTCAGATCCCCAGGTATCCAAGCGAAGAGAAACGACAGCTGCCCAGTGCTCTCACCAACAAGGCTGAAAGCAGCAGCCCTCCAGAGACCACCCACGAAGGTGAGATACTCAGGGCTGGCTTCTGAATAGTCCATGCAGGCTTGAGCAGCTTGCCTCCTACACGGCGTGGACGGGGTTCCAGCAGGACGGATGGGACCCAGTGAATGATGCCTGAGCGCACCGAGATGAAGCTGATACACTTTGCTTACATTTAGAAAAGCCCATTTGGCACATGATTTGTATCCCAGCCTATGAGCGGAGGAAGGAGTAACGTTTAGCTGGAAATAGACTTCACTACTGTCTGCATCTTGCAAGTATAGGCAAAAAAAAGAAAGAAAGAAATCACTGTCATAGCATGTATTAAACCATGGCCAGGCCATCCGTACACTTATCTTGTCCAGAACATCCTCATTGGCGATACAGATTTGGTAAATTAAGCTTATTGCTACAGTTTGACACGAGGTTTCAGCCAGTGCATGACCTTACTATTGGTGTAGAGTTTGGTGCTTGAATGATAAATATTGATGGGAAACAAATAAAACTTCAGATAGAGGATACAGCAGGGCAAGAGTCCTTTTGTTCCATCACAAGGTCGTGTTACAGAGGTGCGGTGAGGCTTTCCTACTGTAGGATACTACAAGAAGATAGACCTTCTACCACCTGACAATCTGATTGGAAGGTGTCCTCCAGCATTCCAATTCCAACATGGTCATTATGGTCATTATGCTTATTGGAAATTAAAGTGACTTCAAATCTAGAAAAGAAGTAATAACAGAAGGTGAAGCTTTTGCACCAGAACACGGACTTATCATCATAGAAAACTTCTGCTAAGACTGCTTCCAATGTACAAGAGGCATTAATTAATACAGTAGAAAAAAATTATGAAAAAAATCAAGGAGTCTTTGACAATAATGAGACACATGGCATTAAAAGTGACCCTCAGGCCTGACCAGGCGGTGGCGCAGTGGATAGAGCATTAGACTGGGATGCAGAGGACCCAGGTTCAAGACCCCGAGGTCGCCAGCTTGAGCGCGGGCTCATCTGGTTTGAGCAAAAGTCCACCAGCTTGAGCCTGACCTGTGATGCACAGTGGATAAAGCATTTACTTGGAATGCTGAGGTTGCCGGTTCAAAACCCTGGGCTTGCCTGGTCAAGGCACATATGGGAGTTGATGCTTCCTGCTCCTCCCCCTGCTCTCTCTATCTCTTTCCTCTCTCTCTTTCTCTCTCTCTCCAATAAAAATGGATAAATAAAACCTTTTAAAAAAAAAAAGCCCACCAGCTTGAACCCAAGGTCACTGGCTCCAACAAGGGGTTACTCGGTCTGCTGAAGGCCCGCGATCAAGGCACATATAAGAAAGCAATCAATGAACAACTAAGGTGTTGCAACGCACAATGAAAAACTAATGATTGATGCTTCTCATCTCTCTCCATTCCTGTCTGTCCCTGTCTATCCCTCTCTCTGACTCACTGTCTCTATAAAAAATAAATAAATTAATTAATTAAAAAAAAAGTGACCCTCGGGATGCTGCTACTAACACCACACACAAACACACACACAGACAATCAGGGGGACAGCAGGCCAGGTAAGGTTGCTATTGAGTCTGCTTTTACTGTCTCGCTGCCCAAGTGGGGCTAACTCACTATTTCTTTCTCCTGCTCAGCTGAGACATGGAACTATTCAAAAGGGCTTTTATGTCACAGAAAACTTTAATCTTTCAAATTCACATATGACTTTGAATCAATGTTTAATACTCACTTTAAATGACAGATTTTGGCCTGACCTGCGGTGGTGCACTGGCTAAAGAGTCAACTTGGAATGCTGAGGTTGCCGGTTTGAAACCCTGGGCTTGCCCAGTCAAGGCATATACTGCAAGCAACTACAAATTGATGTTTCCCGCTTCTCTCCCCAACCTCTTTTTCTCTCTTCTATCTTCTCTCTTTCTCCTCTCTCTAAAATTAATAAATAAAAATATTTATAGCTTGACCAGGTGGTGGCACTGTGGAAAGAACATCAGCCTGGGACGCAGAGGACCCAGGTTTGCAACTCACAGGTTGCCCCTTGAGCACGGGCTCACCAGCTTGAGCGCAGGGTCGCTGGCTTGAGTGTGGGATCATAGACATGACCCCATGGTCACTGGCTTGAGCCCAAAGGTCACTGGCTTGAGCAAGGGGTCACTCACTCTGCTGTAGCCCCCTGGTCAAGGCACATATGAGAAAGCAATCAATGAACAACTAAGGTGCCACGGCGAAGAGTTGATGCTTCTCATCTCTCTCCCTTCCTGTCTGTCCCTCTTTCTCTTTCTCTCTCTCTCTCACAAAAATAAATAATTTAAATTAATAAATAAAATATGGTAAGCATCTTTTTCTGTTTTGAAGGAAATATGACAACAAATCCTGTTAAAAATTAGAAAAGCTTTTGTAATTTACTCAGTGTGGTGATTTTATCCTTTTCTTTTCCTTCTTCACTGGCCTATAATGAATTTGTTATAGCAATGCAAAATAAAATCCTATATATAAGAAAAAAAGTTGAGATGCTTTCGATAGAAGGCAAAAAGAGGGCACTACCACACAGGCGGGGGTGGGGAATGGAGAACCCAGAAGGTGAGAAAAAATCCCCAAAACACTAAGTAGAAAGACCATTTTAAAACCAGGCAAAATTACAGCTTTGCCCAGTATGAGTCCTGTTCTGATAAGACTTTAATATGTCTAGACCAGGGATAGTCAACCTTTTTATACCTACTGCCCACTTTTGTATCTCTGTTTGTAGTAAAATTTTCTAACCGCTCAGCGGTTCTACAGTAAGAGTGATTTATAAAGTAGGGAAGTAACTTTATTTTATAAAATTTATGAAGCAGAATTACAGCAAGTTAAAGCATATAATAATAATTACTTACCAAGAACTTTTTACCGGATTTTCACTAAGTTTGGCAGAATAAATCTTATTTATTTATTATTATTATTTTTTTAGTTTATTCATTTTAGAGGGAGGAGACAGAGAGAGAGAGAGAGGAGAGGGAGAGGAGCAGGAAGCATCAACTCCCATATGTGCCTGGACCAGGCAAGCCCGGGGTTTTGAACCGGTGACCTCAGTGTTCCAGGTCGATGTTTTACCCACTGTACCATCACAGGTCAGGCGGCAGAATAAATCTTTATAAAACAACTTACTATAATTAAATCTATCGTTTTATTTATACTTTGGTTGCTCTGCTAACGCTCACCATGAAAGCTGGAACGCCCCCTAGTGGGCGGTAGGGACCAGGTTGACTACCACTGGTCTAGACAATGCCTGGAATCCATTCTCGGGTGACTTGTCAAAAGAACCTAGGTATACACGTACTCACTCAGCAAACTGTAAAGGGAAGTCACAAATGTTAACACCAACTGCTTTTCTGGTTCCGGGAGTTTCAAGGGTCCTCAGGCTCCAGTGCAGACATGGCCAACTCCAAGGACCACACCACTCACAACCAGTCCAAAAATGGCACAGAAAGAGCATCAAGAAACCCTGATCACAAAGATACCAGTCTCTTAAGGGGGTAGTCCACAAGTTCCGAGGTACATGTGCTTTGCCAAGAAGCACAAGCAGGTCTTGAAGAGGATGCAGGCCAACAACCCCAGGCCATGAGCGCACCAAGGCTACCAAGACCCTCGTAAAGCCCAAGGAGGCCAAGCCCACCATCCCAAAGGGTGGCAGCTGCAAGCTCAATCAACTTGCCTACATCGCTCACCCCAAATTTAGGAAGCATGCTCGTGCCTGCCTCGCCAAGGGTCTCAGGCTCTGCCAGCCAAAGGCCAAGGCCGAGGTTCAAACCAAGTCCCTGGCTGCAGCTGTGGCTGTGGCTGCGGCTGTGGCTCCGGCTCAGACTCCCAAAGATGCCCAGGGCCCCACGAAGACTCTACAGGTCTCTGTCTGTTGATGTGAGGACTGAGGGTCTGGTGAGGCTGGGCTGCTGTCTGCATGGGGCTGGTGTCCTCCTGTGCCACTTGTACTAATAAATCAGAGACAGGATCTGTCAAAACAACAACAACAAAAAACAAACAAAAACCCATCAACTTCCGTTCCTTAGAAAAGCACAAAAACCTAGCTCTGAGGGCAAAGCCAATCCACAAACAGAGAACTTGATATAAAACTAAAACACAAAAAATGTACTGTTGAATATGGTTTCTATTTAAGGTACTTGGCTTATCTAAAACACAGCAGAAAACCAGGGGCCGGCCTGGTTGAGAACAAGGTGTGGTGTCTGGTCAGAAGGGAAATTATACACAAAGCCTCTATGACCTTTGTCACTTTTCCCCTCCACATATTCATGTGTGAAAATGACTCAGCCATAATACTAGTGGCTTATTTTTAGTAGGTACAACAGAGCCAATTGAAAACTTAAGCATGGTAACCATGGCCAGTGACGGCTTCACACATCAGAAGCAGGGAACAGACACTTGTTTGTTCATTTCAATTTGATATGTGTGACTCAAAGGGCAACAGAGAGCCTGTCTTTTATTTTTTTAATATTTAAATTTTTATTTTTTTGCAGCAAGTAAAGGAAGAATTTATTGGCTGTACAGGAAGAAAGTTAGGGGTCAGGGGATCTTGGAGACAGGCTCAGGGGGTGAGCCCGGGACAAGCTACTGCAGCCCACTGCTCCCCTGGTTGCAAGTCTCCTGGGGTCCTTAGAGAGGGGCAAGGAAAACGTGCCTGGGAGGAAGAAGAGGAGAAGGAGGGAGAGGAGAAAGTTGTGGGCATACTCCTGAAAAGGAGAGCTCCAGAGAGCCTGTCTTTCAAGATCCATTTTTGCTCTTCCCTTCTGCCACAGTGCTAGAAATTCCTGGTGGGAGAGTTTCTCCTTTGGACATGAGATTTCAGCAGTAGGAGGTCCCTTACACAGTGAGGAATGGAGTCCAATTCCCTAATTTTATTTACTATTATTTATTTCTTTTTTTTTTTTCTTTTAAGAGAGAGAGAGAAGCATCAACCCATTCCACTTAGTTGTTCCATTTAGTTGTACACATATTCATTGATTGCTTCTCGCATGTGCCCTGACGGGACAGAACCCGTAACCTTGGTGTGTCAGACAATTCTTGGAAACGGGGAGAGACAGTCAGACTCCCGCATGCGCCCGACCGGGATCCACCCAGCACACCCACCAGGGGCCACGCTCTGCCCACCAGGGGGCGATGCTTTGCCCCTCTGGGGCATCGCTCTGCCATGACCAGAGCCACTCTAGCGCCTGGGGCAGAGGCCAAGGAGCCATCCCCAGCACCCGGGCCGTCTCTGCTCCAATGGAGCCTCGGCTGCGGGAGGGGAAGAGACAGAGAGGAAGGGGGGGGTGGAGAAGCAAATGGGCGCCTCTCCCATGTGCCCTGGCCGGGAATCGAACCCGGGTCCCCCGCACACCAGGCCGACGCTCTACTACTGAGCCAACCGGCCAGGTCCAATCATCAGTTTTTTGTTGCGACACCTTAATTGTTCATTGATTGCTTTCTCATATGTGCCTTGACCGTGGGCCTTCAGCAGACCGAGTAACCCCTTGCTGAGCCAGAGACCTTGGGTCCAAGCTGGTGAGCTTTGCTCAAACCAGTTGAGCCCGCGCTCAAGCTGGCGACCTCGGGGTCTCGAACCTGGGTCCTCTACATCCCAGCCCTACGCTCTATCCACTGCGCCACCACCTGGTCAGGCTTTTTTTTTGTATTTTTCCGAAGCCAGAAACGGGGAGGCAGTCAGAGAGACTCCTGCATGTGCCCGACCGAGATCCACCCGGCACACCCACCAGGGGGCGATGCTCTGCCCATCCGGGGTGTCGCTCTGTTGCGACCAGAGCCACTCTAGCGCCTGAAGCAGAGGCCACATAGCCATCCTCAGCGCCCGGGCCAACTTTGCTCCAATGGAGCCTTGGCTAAGGGAGGGGAAGAGAGAGACAGAGAGGAAGGAGGGGATAGGGGTGGAGAAGCAGATGGGCACCTCTCCTGTGTGCCCGGGCCAGGAATTGAACCCAGGACTCCTGCATGCCAGGCCGACGCTCTACCACTGAGCCAACCAGCCAGACCCTTAATTTTTTTTTTCTTTATTCATTTTTAGGGAGAGAGGAGAGAGAGAAGGAGGAAGGAGCAGGAAGCATAGGTCGCTGGCTTGAGCCCAACGTCGCTGGCTTGAGCCCAATGTCGCTGGCTTAAGCAGGGGGTCACTCGCTCTGCTGCAACTCTCAATGCAGATTGCACTGAGAAAGCA
This sequence comes from Saccopteryx bilineata, assembly GCF_036850765.1. Classification (NCBI taxonomy): domain Eukaryota; kingdom Metazoa; phylum Chordata; class Mammalia; order Chiroptera; family Emballonuridae; genus Saccopteryx; species Saccopteryx bilineata. The sequence goes on from NC_089491.1 coordinate 379,546,862, forward strand.
ATCAATGAACAACTAAGGTGCTACAATGAAGAACTGATGCTTCTCATCTCTCTCCCTTCCTGTATGTTCCTATCTCTGACTCTCTGTGTCTGTCAAAAAAATTAAAAAGTGAAAATGAACTTCCATTTTTTTTCGTTGGTTAATCTGCCTTTGGCCAGTGTAATTTGTAGGGTCCTAGCTACAGAACCCAGGATAGATAGAGGAGAAGATTTTTTTTTCATCCCCTACAACTGGAAAGAAGTATGCAAACAACAATGATTTTTTTAGTTGATAGTATTAACTTTTCTCACTTAAAATTTCTTTCCCTTTATGTTTCCTTAAATATTGCTCTTGTAGTATGTTTAACAGAGAGCAAAAGCATGATTCCAACACCCATTCTGATCAGAATGTGAGTGAGCTGTGGCAGAAGAAGACCCACCTCTCCCAGAGGGCTGTGGGGCCCTTTCCCAGAGGTCTTTTAATCTGACTTATACTAAGCTGTTTCTAGGGAGACCGGGGACCAGAAGTGGCCCTCAACCTGGCTCCCAGAGGATTTGTTCAACCTGCTTTAATCCCTCCAGTATTCCCCATTTTTGTTTTTTCATCTCCGGAGAAAGAATGTTTCTTGCTTTTAATAACTCCAATTTTAGGGGGGTATTTTGTTTTTTTTTTAATTTATTCATTTTTAGAGAGGAGAGAGACAGAGAGGGAGAGAGAGGAGAGAGGGACAGAGAGAGAGAAGGGGGGAGGAGCTGGAAGCATCAACTCCCATATGTGCCTTGACCAGGCAAGCCCAGGGTTTCGAACCGGCGACCTCAGCATTTCCAGGTCGACGCTTTATCCACTGTGCCACCACAGGTCAGGCTCTCCAATTTTAGTTTTATTATTTAAAAATATTGTTATTGCCCTGGCCAGGTGGCTCCATGAATAGAGCATCAGCCCTGGTGCACCACGGTCACAGGTTTGATCCCTTGTCAAGGAATATACAAGAAGTAACCAACGAGCGCACAACATGGAACTAAGTGCAACAAAAGGTTGATGCCTCCCTCTCTATCTCTTCTCCCTTCTTCTCTTCCTCTCTCTCTCAAATCAATGGAAATTAAAAAAAAAATTTTTTTAAGTTTAAAAAAAATATAAGCCCTGACCAGGCAGTAGCGTAGTGGATAGAGTGTGACCTGTGGAGGTGCAGTGGATCAAGCATTGACCTGAAACACTGAGGTTGCCGGTTCAAAACCCTGGGCTTGCTGGGTCAAGGCACATATGGGAGTTGATGCTTCCTGCTCCTCCCCCCCCCTTGTCTCTTTCTCTCTCTGTCTCTCTTCTCTAAAATAAATAAATAAAAATAATTAAAATAAATAAAATGTTTATTGATTTTTGAGAGAGAGGAAGGAAGCAAGAGAAAGAAACATTGATTTGTTCTTTTTATTTATGCATTCACAATGCATTCATTATTTATGCATTGCTCCTTTTCTTTTTCTTTTTTTTTTTGTACAGAGACAGAGAGAGAGTCAGAGAGAGGGATAGACAGGAACAGAGATGAGAAGCATCAATCATTAGTTTTTCATTGCACATTGCGACACCTTAGTTGTTCATTGATTGCTTTCTCATATGTGCCTTGACTGCGGGTCTTCAGCAGACTGAGTAACCCCTTACTCGAGCCAGTGACCTTGAGTCCAAGCTGGTGAGCTTTTTTTTTTTTTTTTTTTTTTCTCTAGCTCGCGCTCAAGCTGGTGACCTCGGGGTCTCGAACCTGGATCCTTGGCATCCCAGTCCAATGCTCTATCCACTGTGCCACTGCCTGAGCCACTGGTTGTTTCTTACACGTGCCCTGACTGAGGATCGAACCCACAACCTTGGTATATGGTATGGTGCTCTAACTAATTGAACTATCTGGCCAGGGCTATAACTTTAATTTTAAAATATTTTATTTATTGATTTTAGAGAGAGGAGAGAGAGAAAGAGAGGTTGGAGGCAGAAGCAGGAAACATCAACTCATAGTAATTACTTCTTGGATGTGCCTTGGCCAGGCAAGCCCAGGGTGTCAAACCAGCAACCTCAGCATTCTAAGTCAATGCTTTAACCACTGCGCCATCACAGGTCAGGCTATGACTCCAATTTTAATTACAGAAGTGTTAGGGTTAGGGGGTCTTTCCAGGCCACTCTCAGCTGAGTAGCTCCTGGAAAATGACTAGAGACAAAACTAAGCATGGGGCGGAGGGAGCAAACATGCCGACTGTGAGGCACGCCAGAGGAAGGGCAGAGGCAGGGTCACCCGGCAGGAGACAGCACACTCCAGAGAACAAGAGTCAGGTTAAACTATAATTTGTGGATTTAGAGATAGAAGGTTAAAGTCCAAGGTAAGAGTGGATAGGCTGTGAATAGACTGGTGAAGGAAGCAAGATTACAGGGTAGGACACATTAATGAGAAGAAGGAAAAAAAATTCCTGCTTACAGAATGCCACCTCTTCCTCCACATTTCCTAGGTCCCTTAGAGTTACAAGGCCATTTTAACTAGTTCTGGTCCATGGCCTGGAAGAGGGCAGTGATAGGTGTTACCTCCAGGCCAAAGCAACTATGATTTTTTTCCACTTATGAGGGGTGGGGCAGGGGAGGAAGAGGAGAGAGAGAATCATCAACTCGTTTCACTTAGTTCCTTTTTTTTTTCCATTTATTTTTTTTATTTTTTATTTTTTTGTATTTTTCTGAAGTTGGAAATGGGGAGGCAGTCAGACTCCTGCATGCACCCGACTAGGATCCACCTGTTATGCCCACCAGGGGGCGATGCTCTGCCCCTCTGGGGCTTCGCTCTGTCGCAACCAGAGCCATTCTAGCCTGAGGCAGAGGCCACAGAGCTATCCCCAGCGCCCGGGCCAACTTTGCTCTAATGGAGCCTTGGTTGCAGGAGGGGAAGAGAGAAACAGAGAGGAAGGAGAAGGGGAGGGGTGGAGAAGCAGATGGGCGCTTCTCCTGTGTGCTCTGGCTGGGAATCGAACCTGGGACTCCTGCACGCCAGGCAGACGCTCTACCACTGAGCAAACTGGCCAGGGCAGTTCCATTTTTTTTTTTTTTTTTTTTTTTTAGCACAAGAGAGAGAGACAGGCACAGACAGACAAGAAAGGAGAGAGATGAGAAGCATCAACTCAGAGCTGTGGCACCGTAGTTGTTCATTGATTGCTTCTCATATGTGCCTTGACCGGGGGGCTACAGCAGACCAAGTGACCCCTTGCTCGAGCCAGCGACCTTGGCCTTAAGCCAGTGACCATGGGGTCATATCTATGATCCCATGGTCAAGCTGGCAACCACATGCTCAAGCTGGCGACCTCAGGGTTTTGAACCTGGGTCCTCAGCATCCTAGATGATCAACGTGCTATCCACTGTGCTACCACCTGGTCAGGCCCATTTATTTATTTATTTATTTATTTTTAAAAGATTTTATGTATTGATTTTAGAGAGAGGGGAAGGGGAAAGCGGAGAGAGAGAGACAGGAACACTGATCTGTTCATGTACGTGCCCTGACCTGCGGTCAAACCAGCAACTTTGGCGTGCCAGGTTGACCCTTTATCACTGAGCCTCCTGGCCAGGGCCACGCCACTAGTTAAGAGCTGTGTGACTCTCCAGCCCCCTCTTCTTTGTCATGTTGTAGTACCCAGAAGCTTTGTATTGAGATGGCAGAGCCGCACAATGAGAAGGACTAGGCTTCCAGCACCAGTGTGCAGAGGTGCTGGCCCTGCAGCAGATTCTGGGTGTTTTGTTCAGTGCAATGGATGGAATGTTTATATCCCCTCAGAATTCATGTTGAAATCTTTATTTTTTTAGATTTCTATTTATTCATTTTAGAGAGGAGAGAGAAAGAGAGAGAGAGAGAAGGAGGGAGGAGCAGGAAGCATCAACTCCCATATGTGCCTTGGCCAGGCAAGCCTGGGGTTTTGAACCAGCAACCTCAGAGTTCTAGGCCAACTCTTTATCCACTGCGCCACTACAAGTCAGGCTGTGTTGAAATCTTAACTCCCCAGGTGATGGTATTAGGAAGTAGGGTTTGGGGGATATGATTAGGGCACTAAGGTGGATCTCTCATGAATGGGATTAGTGTCCTGCTTAAAAAACAAAACAAAACCTAGGACCAATGTCACACCAATAAATTCAAGAAACAAAAC